>NC_056070.1:27927981-32927981 GCF_016772045.2 Ovis aries
AACAATTTTAATTACTCAGATCCATGAGCACAATATTTTTCCATTTATTTGTGTCATCTTTAACTTATTTTATCAATGTTGTGTAGTTTTCAGTGCACAGGACTTTCATCTGCTTGGCTAAATTTATTCCCAGGTATTTTATTCTTTTTGATGTAATTGTAAAATAGGATTGTTTTCTTAATTCTTTTTGTGATAATTTGTTGTCATTACATAAAAACACCATAAATTTTTGTATATTAATTTTATAAACTGAAACTTGTGTTTATTACTTACGGGGTTTTTTTGGTGGACTTTTAGGGTTTTCTATATAAAACTGTCTGAAAATGGTAACATTTTACTTCTTTCTTTCCAATTTGCATGCTTTATTTGTCTTTGCCTCACCTGACTATTCTGGCTAGCACTTCCAATATTATATTGACTAAAACTGGCAATGGTGGGAATCCTGGTCGGGTTCCTGATCTTGGAAAGCTTTCAGTTTTCACTATTGAGTGTGATGTTTGCTATTGGGTTTGTCATGTATGGTTGAGGTCATGTATGGTTGAGGCTTGTCATGTAATATTGAGGTTATGTTACCTCTGCGTGCTGTGCTTAGCTGCTTCATCATGTCTGAGTCTTTGAGACCCCATGGACTGCGTAGCCCACCAGGCTCCTCTGTACATGGGGATTCTTCAGGGAAGAATACCGGAGTAAGTTGCCATGCCCTCCTCCAGGGGATCTTCTTAATCCAGGGACTGAATGTAGGTCTCCCACATTGCAGGTGGATTCTTTACCATCTGAGCCACTAGGGAAGCCCATGTTACCTCTATGTCCACTTAACTGAGTTTTTATCATAAATAGATGTTGAATTTTGTTAAATGCTTTATCTGTTGAGATGATACGATTTTCAATCTTCATTTGTTAACGTGGCATATCATACTAACTTGTGGATGCTGAACCACTCTTATATCCCTAGATAAATCCCACTTAATTATGATGTATGATCCTCTTGGAGCTTCCCTTGTAACTCAGCAGTAAAGAATTTGCCTGCAATGCAGGAGCCGTAGGAGACGCGGGTTCAATCCCTGGATCAGGAAGATCCCCTAGAGAAGGACATGGCAAGCCACTACAGTATTCTTGCCTGGAGAATCCACTGGGAAAAGGAGCCTGCAGGCTACATATAGTTCACGGGTTGTAAGGAGTCAGACATAACTGAAGCAACCTAGCAGCAACATGGTCCCTTTGATATATTGTTGAATTTGATTTGCTAATATTTTATTGAGGACTTTTGCACCTATGTTTAGTAGGGATTTGCATCTGAATTTTATTTTTCTGTGCAGTATTATTGTCTGGTTTTGGTATCACGGTAATACTAGTCTCATAAAAGGAGTTTGGAAGAATTTCCTCTTTGGTTTTTAGGAAGAGTTTGAGAAGGATAGCATTAAATCTTTGAATATTTTATAGAATCTACCAGTAGAGCCGTTTGGTCCTGGACTTTTGTTTGCTGAGAATTTTTTGACTATTGATTTGATTTCCTAATTATCAGTCTTTTCTGATTTCCTATTTCTTCATGGTTCAGTCTTAGAACACCATATTTTACTAGAAATTTATCTATTTCTAGTTCAATTTGTTTGTGTATATTGATTCATGTGAAAGTGAAAGTCACTCAGTTGACCCCATGGATGTCCATGGAATTCTCTAGGCCAGAATACTGGAATGGGTAGCCTTTCCCTTCTCCAGGGGATCTTCCCAACCCAGGATTCATAGTAGTATCTTATTATCTCTTGTATTTCTTTGATAATGGTTGTGAATTCTCTTTCAATTCTGATTTTTACTTACTCAAATGCTCTTTTACTCTTATTGAATATAGTTAAAGGTTTGTTAATTTATCTTTCCAAAGAATCAGCTCTAAGTTTCATTGGTCTTTTCTACTGTCTTTTTATTCTCTATTTTATTTCTACTCTCATCTTTTTTTTTTCTTTCTTCTACTAACTTTGGACTTTGTTCCTGCTTCTCCAAGTTCCTCTAGGTGTGGAGTTACATTTCTTTGAGACTTTTCTTGTTTTTAGATGTATGCCTCCAATCACTGTGAACTGCCCTCTTTAATTGCTTTTGTTGAATCCAATAGATTTTGGTAAGTTGTCTTTCTACTTTCATTTTTCTCAAGGTATTTTTTATTTTCCTTTGATTTCTTTGTTCATCCATTGGTTGTTCAATACTACATCTGTGATTTTTCTTAACTAGCTAGATTTTTCTTCATGTAATTAAGAAGAGCTTCACACTTTTCACACTAGTTTCACACTTTTGTGGTCAGAAAGGATGCTTGATATGGTCTGAATCTTAAATTTGTTGAGGCTTCCTTTGCGGCTTAACATATGATCAGTTCCATATCCTCTTATCTGAAAGGGTCAGGTTTCATGGTTTTTTCATATTCCCCCCCACCCCGATCTTGTTCACTTTATATTCCCACACCCCATCACAGCCTTCCACTCATTTACTCTTCAGAATTCAATTCCACATCACCAAGTTCAAAACCTTCCTCTTACCTCTTAGATTAAGTACAGCATACTTACATAACAACTTGTACTTAACTTACAGTTATCATTTTAGGCTATGAAAATCTGATAGATTTTTCTGTCTGCCTCAGCTAATTGCATGCTTCTCAAAGGTATAAATGAGTCACAGTTGTTTCTCAGTCTCTGGGAACTAAAAATCAATAAATACTTGTCAAATGCACATCAGTTTGGCAAAACCACTATCTCATATTTACAGGAACAGACATTTCAATATCTTTAATTTCTCAAAATCATTCTTCTATGAATCCACACACTTTTCAGCTATGTAACTCTAGGTGAGAATTCAAAAATACAAGTGAAATTATTTATATACATATAAATAATTGTATATACATAATTTCATATAAATAATACATATAATATACAAAAATTACATCAACAAGAATCAGCCACGGGTACACCCATGTCCCCTCCCTCTCCCTCCCAAACCTCCCTTCCGTTTCCTTCCCATCCCATCCTTCTAGATTGTCACAGAGGCCCTGTCTGAGTTCCCTGAGTCTTACAGCAAATTCCCATTGGCTATCTATTTTACATATGGTATTATAAATTTCCAAGTTACTCTCTCCATACTAAAAATGTGTGTAGCCATTTATTTGTTCAGCATTTTCTGAATTTCCAAAAACATGTTCTAATCACTAGATTTTGCTAGATTGTAAGGTGTGAAAATGTAGGCCTGAGTCTAGGAGCTAGATTCCTGCTGTCACGGAGTGCAAAATTGGGTCACTGAGACAGATTTGCAAACTATCTTGATGTATGCTGTAGGTAGCAATTCAGAGTCCCTCCTTCCTAATTGCAGGCATTCTGCCAGTGCAGGTATCTATTTACCATAATTGGTAATTTCACAGGGCTTTGCTTATGGTTATGTTGCTAAAGACATTTGCCTAAAGATTTGTTCTTAAAGCATCAGGCAATTGCATGCAATCAGGCTCTGTGAATGTTTTGCTGATGTAAATCAACTTATCAACAGTCATTCTTCTACACACTTTTATCTCAGTCCTTTGTGAGGCTGATACTGGCAACCTCCTTCAAAGAAGTCAGACTACATGGTGACTCTGTGATACACAGATATGTCTGCACACTAACACCAATACATTTATTTTCCCATCTAATTTCATGTTCTACCATTGGAACTCAATGACAATATTCTATTTCCCCTTCTCTTTTGATTAGGGTGATCAGCAGTATGTAAGATTCACCTCCCTACTTGCCAGTGCAACTTCTAAAATAGCTTCCACGTAAAATTACCAAGTAAAACCAATAGCTTTCCATCCTCAAGAAGTAAATATTTGAGATTTAACATGCAGCTTGCAGACCACTCAAAGTCATTATATAGTGGATTTCACTCAAACAAAATTGCTTCCATACTCAAGCTGCTAGTTAGCAGATATAATACTCAGCATCCCTCAAGAATATGCTTCAAACAATGCTAAAAATTAGCAAAGTAAATGAAGATATATTTTTATCACAGGATAGTTTCAAAACGAATGGAGTCACTGTTCACTGTCCAAGTCATAAGACTGATGCCTTAAATATTGATTCCCTAATCACTGTCATTGTATGAAGGCATTCTGGTTTTGTTTTTTTTTTTCGCCTGTCATAAATTTGACTTTAAACAGAGTAAGAAGCTTTTAGCAAGAAAATTTTACATCTGTTTATGTCTGAAATTAAAACCACAAGAATTGAAAGGAAGAAAAAATAACCAGGGGGGTTTTCAAAAATTTAAAACTCCATCATGCATAAATGGAGCTCATCAAAGAAAGTAATTTCCCTGCAGAAAACACTCTATCTTTTGTCTTATGTAAGTTATCAACATGAATATTTTATTCTCAATGAAACTGTCTTTCCCCCTCTGTGTTTCATAGCTATCACTTGGGGTGTCTCAAATAAATAAACTTCCTTCCTTCTATCCCACTCTATTATTCAGGTCAGTTGCAATATGGATTGAGTTTTACTAATCAAAGATTTTTATTCTTAGTTACATTGTGTTCTGAAGTCAAGAAACACTATTTGAATTAACCCATAATAAATACAAAATCATTTTTTCCAATGTGCAGTAAAGTATCTCAGATATATATAAACGTTTATCTTGGCTTAATTTCATTCTTAATTCAAACGATGAAATAAAATCCCTGTGGAATGACAAAGCTAGTAAGTATCCCATCAGCCTACCTGGATATGGTAGTTTAGACAGTTTCATCCACATTATGATCTCTAAGATTACCATTAATGGATGTTTGCACTACTCTTTAATGGAGGGTTCTTCTGCCTCCTCATATAATGATTGAAATAAGCAAGTCACTTACTATATCTTCTTGCTCTGCCTACACTGGAATATCAAAGTAGTATAATTTATTTGTAGACCCATAAAAATAATGTATTATTCTTATTAAAAACTGACTGATAAATAACTTCTTTAAAAACTAAAGAAAATATAGCTATTATTCTTACTTTCTATGAGTCAAAGAAACTAAATTAAGTAATTAATTTTAATGCAAACTATAAACATATTCAGACTCTAAAGCTTTTGAACAGTAACCTATAAGTTCACTCCCTACGTTTCCTGGTATCTGGCAAAATAAACTGTCAGTTAGACTCTGCTTCCTACAGTTCAACTGAGAAGTAATCTTATGAAAGTTTCAAGGTCTCAAGTCCTAATAATTTATAAGCAGAAATGTTTTTCACATTGGTGATAATTACCATTATACTAGACCATAGCATTCAAATCCTCATACAACCATTTAACATCTTGCTGGCACAGGTGGAGAGGATATTCATAATTCATCTGGTATTTTAAAAAATTACTCTGATTATAGTAGATGCTGATAGGACCCAAGTTGAATATTCAAAAAATAGTTCTCTTCAAACAAGCATAATAAAAATGGAAAGCACTACGCATTCTTTAACTTCCACATAACTTCATGTATCTTGTGTCTTATAACCATTTTAAACACAAAAATTGAAATATTGGAAAATAATAAATAGAAAACATCAATCATATTTGATCTTGCTAGATTAGCTTACTTTTAAATACAGCCCTATAAACAGGGCCAAGAGTCAGTGATCATAAACCATGTCAAGGCTGAGTTTTTGACAAATACGATTTTTATCTTCTTTCAGTCTCTGGTTTCAGCACAGCATTGCCCTTTAAAAATGCAACAATAAATCAGTAGCATTCCCTGCACTGTAATGTAAAAAAATGACAAAAACTACAGCATAACTCACATAAATAGAATGTTATGCTAATACTCAAATCTTTCACTCAAGGCAATAGAATTTAATTTTGAAGCAAGGCAGTTATTCATTCTTTCCATTAAGAACATTTCAAAAAAATAAATAAAGTGATTAAAGTTCACTGTCCCTATTTTATCCTGATCACCAAGATATTTTTTACCACCTCTCAACTGCATCACTCAAAATATAAATACAGGAATACCTAATATGAAAAGATAATTTTTATATGTAACTGAATTTTTACTAATGTTATTTATAAACTTATTCAACAAATTATGACTATGAAACCCATCTTTATTCAATCTTTAAATATAAATTGTATGCTGGTGACACAAACTTTTCTTTGCAACATCTCACATCCTATAGTTTCAAGGATAAGAACAGTGCTTTATTAAAATGTTTAAAGCCGGTAATAATTGCTATTAAACAACTTTACACAGTTTTTTTAATCACCAAAGTTGCTTAAATTAACTAAAAAATTTATTATTTATAACAAGTTTTACATAAGATAAAATGGTTTTGACCAAAAAGGTGTTCTCACCAAAACAAGATGTTCACGTCAAAAAAATCTTAAACCTATGAGAGTATGACATTTCTCATGAATATTAATTTCATTCAGATAATTTAAATATCACCAAATACATTGACAATGATATCATTTCATCAGATATAAAAGATTATAAGATCTTCCAATAATATAAGCTTAATTCTCAGTTGGGCTACTAATAAGATATTTATTACAGTTTGTGTACTTTAATAAAGTACTCAAATATAATGTATCAACCAAACTAAATGTAGGTAAACATTTTTATGTAAAAAATTTCACAGCTGGGTTTATACATATATGCTTAATGGGTTTCAAACCTGTTCTATGCATGCCCCACAAAAACTAAACTAAAAAAATAACATAAAAATTTATTTTTTCCATGATCAAGTGTTTCTAGATAGATTTCACTTTGGTAAGTTTAAAATTAAATTCAGATCCCATAATTAACTTACTCTTGCTATCTACAGTAATTAGCATACTTTTGTTATCTATTCACTTGTATATTTATTTAATTTATCATCCTTTATATGTGAATTGTACTATATTAAGATGTTCATGTATTATTAATGAATTGTTTCAAATGAATTATTTTTCACAAAATATAAATATTGATCATATGTAAGTTTAAGCATACCTCCAATTTTGAAGTATATTTATTCTCACACAATAGAACAGCAAATGAAGAATTAAAGCAATTGTAAAAATAATTCATTCTAAAACACACATGCAAAATTTTATCAAAATTATTTAGATAAAAAGTAGCATATAATTTAAAATTTTGAAAAACTAGTTATGTATATTGTATTATTCTATGTAGAAAGCATATCGGTTACTCTTAACTAAAAATCACAACCAGTCATACAAACAAAACCAACAGAAGTTATAATAAGCACAATTTGCAAAGGACAGTCATAAATTATAACATACAATAGGGAGTTTTATATTATTTGTTAAAAACAGAAACTTTTAAATCCAGTAATCTCACTCCTGGGGTAGAACGTTAGAGAACTCAATTTAAAAAGATACATGCATCCTTATGTTCATAGCAGCACATCTACAATAGCCAAGATACAAAAACAACCCAAATGTGATGGGCATTTAGGACAAAGATGATGTGGCACATATATACAACAGAACATGACTAACCCATAAAAACAAGAATGAAATAATGCCACTTGCAGCAACTTGGTTGGACCGAAATTATTATACCAAGTGCAGTAGGCCATAAAGAGAAAAACAAATACCATATGGTAATACTTACATGTATAATCTAAAATACAACATAAATGAACTGATTTATGATACAGAAACAGACTAGAACACATAGGAAACAAACTTACAGCAACCAAAGCAGAAAGGGGGTAGGGGAGGGGTAAATTAGAAGTATTAACAGATAAACACTACTTTACATAAAATTAATAAATAAAAAGGTCCTACTATATGACACTGGAACTATATTCAAAAACTTGTAGCAAAGTACAATAGAAAAGACTAGGGGAAAGAAAACACATACATATATAAATGTGAATATTGCACTCATCTCACACGCAAGTAAAGTAATGCTCAAAATGCTCCAAGCCAGGCTTCAGCAATACGTCAACTTCCAGATGTTCAAGCCGGTTTTAAAAAAGGCAGAGGAACCAGAGATCAAATTGCCAACATCCGCTGGATCATGGAAAAAGCAAGAGAGTTCCAGAAAAACATCTATTTCTGCTTTATTGACTATGCCAAAGCCTTTGACTGTGTGGATCACAATAAACAGTGGAACATTCTTAAAGAGATGGGAATACCAGACCACCTGACCAGCCTCTTGAGAAACCTCTTTGCAGATCAGGAAGCAACAGTTAGAACCGGACATGGAACAAAAGACTGGTTCCAAATAGGAAAAGGAGTACGTCAAAGCTGTATATTGTCACCCTGCTTATTTAACTTCTATGCAGAGTACATCATGAGAAACGCTACACTAGAAGCACAAGCTGAAATCAAGATTGCCGGGAGAAATATCAATAACCTCAGATATGCAGATAAATCCACCCTTATGGCAGAAAGTGAAGCAGAACTAAACAGCCTCTTGATGAAACTGAAAGAGAAGAGTGAAAAAGTTGGCTTAAAGCTCAACATTCAGAAAACTAAGATCATGGCATCCAGTCCCATCATTTCATGGCAAATAGATGGGGAAACAGTAGCAGACTCTATGTTTTGGGGCTCCAAAATCATGGCAGATGGTGACTGCAGCCATAAAATTAAGAGAAGCTTGGAAGAAAGTTATGAGCAACCTAGATAGTATATTAAAAAGCAGATAAATTACTTTGCCAATAAAGGTCCATCTAGTCAAGGCTATGGTTTTTCCAGTAGTCGTGTATGGATGTGAAAGTTGGACTGTGAAGAAAGCTGAGCACCGAAGAAATGATGTTTTTGAACTGTGGTGTTGGAGAAGGCTCTTGAGAGTCCCTTGGACTGCAAGGAGATCCAACCAGTCCATTCTAAAGGAGATCAGTCCTGGGCGTTCTTTGGAAGGACTGATGCTAAAGCTGAAACTCCAGTACTTTGGCCACCTCATGTGAAGAGTTGACTCATTGGAAAAGACTCTGATGCTGGGAGGGACTGGAGGCAGGAGGAAAAGGGGACAGCAGAGGATGAGATGGCTGGATGGCATCACTGACCTGATGGACATGAGTTTGGGTGAACTCTGGGAGTTGGTGATAGACAGGGAGGCCTGGCGTGCTGCAATTCATGGGGTCGCAAAGAGTCAGACACGACTGAGCGACTGAACTGAACTGAATGCATGTATAACTGAATAATTTTGCAATATACCTGAGACTAATACAACATTGCAAGTCAACTAAACTGTAAGAATTTAGCAATATGATATGGTACAGTTCAGTTCAGTTCAGTCGCTTAGTCACGTCCGACACTTTGAGACCCCACCGACTGCAGCACGCCAGGCCTTCCTGTCCATCACCCACTCCTGGAGTTTACCCACACACATGTCCATTGATTCAGTGATGCCATCCAATTATCTCATCCTCTGTCATCCCCTTCTTCTCCCGCCTTCAATCTTTCCCAATACAAGGGTCTTTCAAATGAGTCAGTTCTTCACATCAGGTGGCCAAAGTATTGGAATTTCAGCTTCAACATCACCCTACCAATGAATATTCAGGACTCATTTCTTTTAGGATGGACTGGTTGGATCTCCTTGCAGTCCAAGGGACTCTCAAGAGTCTTCTCCAACACCACAGTTCAAAAGCATCAATTCTTTGGCACTCAGCTTTCTTTATACTCCAACTCTCACATCCAAACATGACTACTGGAAAAACCATAGCCTTGACTAGATGGACCTTTAATATCTCTGCAAAATAATCAATATCTTCTGTTTTTATATGCTTTCTAGGCCATATATCTTTTCTCCTATAAACAAGATCTTTAATGCATCTTGTATGTTGAACAGATGTTGTTAGCTTCATCCTGATCTGAGAATGTAGCCCCCAAAAATAAAGCCTGCCACTGTTTCCATTGTATCCCCATCAGTTTGCCATGAAGTAATGTGACCAGATACCATGATATCAGTTTTCTAAATGTTGAGCTTTAAGATAACGTTTTTACTCTCATCTTTCACTTTCATAGAGAGGTTTTTTAGTTTTTCTTCACTTTTTGCCATAAGGGTGGTGTCATCACATATCTGAGATTATTGATATTTCTCCCAGTAATCTTGATTACAGCTTGCGCTTTTTCCAGCCCAGTGTTTCTCATGATGTATTCTGCATATAAGTTAAATAAGCAGGGTGATAATATACAGCCTTGATGTACTCCTTTTCCTATTTGGAACCAACCTCTTGTTCCATGTCCAGTTCTAACTGTTGCTTCCTGACCTGCAGATAGGTTTCTCAAGAGGCAGGCCAGGTGGTCGGGTGATCCCATCTGTTTAAGAATTTTCCACAGTTTATTGTGATTCACAAAGTCAAAGGCTTTGGCATAGTCAATAAAGCAGAAATTGATGTTTTTCCAGAACTCTCTGGCTTTTTCCATGATCCAGCAGATGTTTGCAATTTGATCTCTGGTTCCTCTGCCTTTTCTAAAACCAGCTTGAACATCTGGAAGTTCATGGTTCACATACTGCTGAAGCATGGCTTAGAGAATTTTGAGCATTACTTTAGTAGTCTTGAGATGAGTGCAACTGTGCAGTAGTTTGAGCATTCTTTGGCATTGCCTTTCTTTGGGATTGGAATATAAACCGGCTTTTTCAGTTCTGTGGCCACTACTGAGTTTTCCGAATTTGCTGACATATTGAGTGCAGCACTTTAACAACATCATCTTTCAGGATTTGAAACAGCTCAACTGGAATTGCATCACCTCCCCTAGATTTGTTCACAGTGATGCTTTCTAAGGCCAACTTGACTTCACCTTCCAGGACATCTGGCTCTAGGTGATTGATCACATCATTGTGATTATCTGGGTCATGCAGCTCTTTTTTGTACAGTACGTCTGTGTATTCTTGCCATCTCTTCTTAATGTCTTCTGCTTCTTTTAGGTCAATACCATTTCTGTTCTTTATCGAGGCCATCTTAGCATAAAATATTTCCTTGGTATCTCTAATTTTCTTGAATATATCTCTAATCTTTCCCATTCCATTGTTTTTCTCTATTTCTTTGCACTGATCACTGGGGAAGGCTTTCTTATCACTCCCTGCTATTCTTTGGAACTCTGCATTCAAATGTGTATATCTTTCCTTTTCTCCTTTGCTTTTCACTTCTCTTGTTTTCACAGCTATTTGTAAGGCCTCCTCAAAAGCCATTTTGCTTTCATGCACTTCTTTTTCTTGGGGATGGTCTGAATCTGTGTCTCCGGTATAATGTCACCAACCTCTGTCCATAGTTCATCAGGCACTCTGTCTATCCGATCCAGTCCTTTAAACTATTTCTCACTTCCACTGTATAAACATAAGTGTTTGATTTCGGTCATACCTGAAGGGTCCACTGTATAAACGTAAGGGTTTGATTTAGGTCATACCTGCACGGTCTAGTGGTTTTCCCTACTTTCTTCAATTTAAATGTGATTTTGGAAATAAGGAGCTCATGATCTGAGCCACTGTCAGATACTGGTCCTGTTTTAGCTGACTGTATAGTGCTTCTCCATCTTTAGCGGAATCTGATTTCGGTATTAACCATCTGATGATGTCCATGTGTACAGTCTTCTCTTGTGTTGTTGGAAGAGGGTGTTTGCTATGACCAGTGCATTCTCTTGGCAAAACTCCATTAGCCTTTGCCCTGCTTCATTCTGTACTCCAAGGCCAAATTTGACAGTTATTCTGGGTATCTCCTGACTTCCTACTTTTGCAATCCAGTTCCCTACGATGAATATTTTTTTTGGGCTGTTAATTCTAGAAGGTCTTGTAGGTCTTCATATAACTGTTCAACTTCAGCTTCTTCAGCATTACTAGTTGGGGCATAGACTTGGATTACTGTGATACTGCATGGTTTGCCTTGGAAACAGAGATCATTCTGTCATTTTTGAGATTGTACGCCAGTATTGCATTTTGGACTCTTTTGTTGACTATGATGGCTACTCCATTTCTTCTAAGGGATTCTTGCCCACAATAGTAGATATAATGGTCATCTGCATCAAATCCACCCATTCCAGTCCATTTTAATTTGCTGATTCCTGAAATGTTGTTCTTGCCTTCTCCTGTTTGACCACTTCCAATTTGCCTTTGTTCATGGACCTAACATTCCAGGTTCCTATGGAATATTGCTCTTTACAGCATCAGGGCTTGCTTCCATCACCAGTCACATCCACAACTGGGTGTTTCTTTTGCTTTGGCTCCATCTCTTCATTCTTTCTGGAGTTATTTCTCCGCTGATCACCAGTAGCATACTGGGCACCTACCGATCTGGGGAGTTCATCTTTTAGTGTCCTATCTTTTTGCCTTTTCATACTGTTCATAGGGTTCTCACGGAAAGAATATTGAAGTGGTTTGCCATTCCCTTCTCCAGTGGATCACCATTTTGTCAGAACTCTCCACCATGATCCATCAGTCTTGGGTGGCCCTTCATGACATGGCTCATAGCTTCATTGAGTTAGACAAAGCTGTGGTCCATGTGATTAAATTGGTTAGTTTTCTGTGATTTCTCTTTTCCATTTGTCTGCCCTCTGATGGAGAAGGATACAAGGCTTATGGCAGCTTCCTTATGGGAGAGACTGATGAAGGGTAAACTGGGTCTTCTTCTAATGGGCAGAGCCATGTTCAGAAAATCTTTAATTCAATTTTCTGTTGATGGCTGGAGCTTTGTTCCCTCCCTGCTATTTACCTAGGGCCAAACTATGGTGGAAGTAATGAAGATAAAGGCTACCATAAACAGGATGGGCAAAGAGTTAAAATATAATTAAGATGGCCACCTCTTGGTGGACTTTAAAAATGTTTATTGATTGAATAAATGCCTATGTGAAGTTGCTCAGTCGTGTCCGACTCTTTGTGACCCCATGGACTATAGCCTACCAGGCTCCTCTGTCCATGGAATTTTCTAGGCAATAATACTGGAGTGGATTGCCATTTCCTTCTCCAAGGGATCTTCCCAACCCAGGGATCGAACGTGGGTCTCCCTCATCGTAGACAGACACTTTACCGTCTGAGCCATGAGGGAAGTCCTAAAAGGATATTTTAAAATAAAAAAAAAAAAAACAGGTTTTTGCTTTCTCATTAAAAATTTACATTCTATGAGAAAGTAGTGTTACAAAAACTGAGTTAAGGAAAAGTTATGTTAATGATATAATGAAGAAGTAGCAGGAGCCAGAAAAAAAAATCTGATGTCCATACTGATCTATCAAATGCAGCATGGTTACTTATTAAATACATTTTTACATTTAATAAACTTTTAGACAACTGCTGCTAAGTTGCCAAGTCACTTCAGTCGTGTCCAACTCTGTGCGACCTCACAGATGGCAGCTCACCAGGCTCCCCTGTCCCTGGGATTCTCCAGGCAAGAACACTGGAGTGGGTTGCCATTTCCTTCTCAATGCATGAAAGTGAAAACTGAAAGCGAAGTCGCTCAGTTGTGTCCGACTCTTAGCAACCCCATGGACTGCAGCCTACCAGGCTCCTCCATCCAATGGATTTTCCAGGCAAGAGTACTGGAGTGGGGTGCAATTGCCTTCTCTAAAATGCCACATATCATGATATCTTACATGATTACTGATATTGTCTTGATATTCATGACACTGTACAGGAGACATGGATTAAGACAATCACCAAGAAAAGAAATGCAAAAATGCAAAATGGCTGTCTGAGGAGGCCTTACACATAGCTGTAAAAAGAAGAGAAGCAAAAAGTAAAGGAGAAAAGGACAGATACAAGCATCTGAATATGCAGAGGTACAAAGAATAGCAAGGAGAGATAAGAAAGCCTTCCTCAGTGATCAATGCAAAGAAAAAGAGGAGAACAATAGAATGGGAAAAAATAGAGATCTCTTCAAGAAAATTAGAAATACCAAGGGAATATTTCATGCAAAGATGGGCTCGATAAAGGACAGAAATAGTATGGACCTAACAATAGCAGAAGATATTAAGAAGAGATAGCAAGAATACACAGAAGAAATGTACAAAAAAGACCTTCATGACCCAGATAATCACGATGACCTGATCACCACCTAGAGCCAGACATCCTGGAAGGTGATGTCAAGTGTGCCTTAGGAAGCATCACTATGAACAAAGCTAGCGGAGGTGATGGAATTCCAGTTGAGCTATTTAAAATCCTGAAAGATGATGCTGTGAAAGTGCTGCACTCAATATGTCAGCGAATTTGAAACACTCAGCAGTGGCCACAGGACTGGAAAAGGGCAGTTTTCAATCCAATCACAAAGAAAGGCAATGCCAAAGAATGCTCAAACTACCACACAATTGCACTCATATCACACGCTAGTAAAGTAATGCTCAAAATTCTCCAAGCCAGGCTTCAGCAATACGTGAACTGTGAACTTCCAGATGTTCAAGATGTTTTTAGAAAAGGCAGAGGAACCAGAGATCAAATTGCCAACATCCGATGGATCATGGAAAAAGCAAGAGAGTTCCAAAAAAACATCTATTTCTGCTTTATTGACTATGCCAAAGCCTTTGACTGTGTGGATCACAATAAACTGTGGAAAACTCTGAAAGGGATGGGAATAACAGAACATCTGACCTGCCTCTTGAGAAATCTGTATGCAGGTCAAGAAGCAACAATTAGAACTGGACATGGAACAAGAGACTGGTTCCAAATAGGAAAAGGAGAACGTCAAGGCTGTATATTGTCACCCTAGTTATTTAACTTACATGCAGAGTACATCATGAGAAACAGTGGGCTAGATGAAGCACAAGCTGGAATCAAGATTGTTGCAAGAAATACCGATAAACTCAGATAGGCAGATGACTCCACCCTTATGGCAGAAAGTGACTTAGAACTATAGAGCCTCTTGATGAAAGTGAAAGGGGAGAGTGAAAAAGTTGGCTTAAAGCTCAACATTCAGAAAACGAAGATCATGGCATCCAGTCCCATCATTTCATGGCAAATAGATGGGGAAATGGTGGAAACGGTGGCAGGCTCTATGTTTTGGGGCTCCAAAATCATTGCAGATGGTGACTGCAGCCATAAAATTAAAAGAAGCTTGGAAGAAAAGTTATGACCAACCTAGACAGCATATTAAAAAAGCAGAGATATTACTTTGCCAACTAAGGTCCATCTAGTCAAAGCTATGGTTTTTCCAGTAGTCATGTATGGATATGAGAGTAGGACTATAAAGAAAGCTGAATGCTGAAGAATTGATGCTTTTGAACTGTGGTGTTGGAGAAGGCTCTTGAGAGTCCCTTGGACTGCAGGGAGATCCAAACAGTCCATCCTAAAGGGTATCAGTCCTGGGTGTTCATTGGAAGGACTGATGTTGAAGCTGAAACTCCAATACTTTGGCCACCTGATAAGAGCTGACTCATTTGAAAAGATCCTGATGCTGGGAAAGATTGAAGGTGGGAGGAGAAGGGTACAACAGAGGATGAGATAGTTGGATGGCATCACTGACTCGATGGACATGAGTTTGGGTGAACTCCGGAAGTTTGTGAGGGACAGGGAGGCCTGGCCTGCTGCTGTTTATGGGGTCGCAAAGAGTCGGACAAGACTGAGCGACTGAACTGAACTGCACCGAGACTTTTGTGTTTTTGCTAAAATTTTAAACTGTTTTAATCAAGTCCCTTTTTGTTAAAGATAGGAAAATCACTGGCAATAACAAAGATTTCTAGAAGGAGAAACAAGGTCTAAAACTCTTTTTAGGTGGAAATACAAAATAAATATAGAATACATGAGCTTGATCAAACTCTGGGAGATAGTGAATGACAGGGAAGCCTGGTGTGCTGCCATTGATGGGGTTGCAAAGATTCGGACACAATTGAGCAACTGAATAACAACAACAGAATAAATTGGCTTATGAGTGCTAGTATAAGTGACTCTTGTCATTTTCTTTGCCTAAGAAAGAAGGTGAAGAATCTTTTAATGATTTAAATTCTGGTAGACACAGTATTGTACCTAAGGACGAATGAATTAGCCAACTAAGTTTACAACTTTACCATTAGAAAAATATTCTGAAATATCTGAAACATTCCTCATGTGCACCACTACTAGTCACCAAATCTTCCTTTCCTACTGGAACAAAATTAGTAATTGTCACAACTGGAATTTTCTATTTGAAAGAGCCAATAAATTAGATTGGATCATCTGCAGAGTCAGCATAAAAAAGCAAATGCCATTTATCTCATGGGAGAAACAGAGTAGATGATTCTGTATCTGGCCATCTAATGGGCTATCAGACTAATTGTTGTTACCTCTGAAACACAAAAATAAAACCAAAATAGAAAGGAGAACAATGAAGAAGATGGTTCCCAGAGCATATCAGGGTACAAATCAGAAAGAGGAGAGACAGCTAATAACTCTTTAATCCTGAATATGCTGCCACACCTATGGGAGGCAGCCACCCTTTCAAAGATTACTATTTTAGCACTCTGATTTTGAACCAACTATCTGGAATCACTGACATCACATTCATAGACACTGTTGTCAAACACATTAATTCTCACATGTGTGCAACTTAGCCTTGAAAAGATAAATACTTTAGTAATTAATCATACACTAAGTCACAAAGCTAAGTCATAATGAAGTATTTCACAGCAGAACTCTCATACTACTTCAACCATCAAATAAGAAATAATGCCAAAAATGTTCCACGTGATTTTATATATATATATATTTTTTTTTTAAATTCCCAAATATTTGCTGTTTTTTCACTTTCTGTCTCAGAAAACAGAAAGAGGTCATATAAGATTCTCTGTAGCTCAAGTCTCTGGGGCTAACTACCACCTGGGAATCCCTATACACCTACAGAGAGGAAAAATTGGAATCAGAGTATGGAAAAGAGAGACATAGTCAGGTTAAGGTAAAAGAGGAGGGAAGTTTTAGGGCATAACAACCAAGAGAACAGGTCATGGTCAGTTTCATAAATCCACAACATGTGTGGTACACACCGCCTCATGCTTACTTAGAAGGGCTCTGCCCTTGGCTTAACTTTCTGTTGCTGCCTTTGTGAAATTATTAATAACTTCTGGATAAGGGGCCTACATGTGGCTTTGTACTGGACCCTGTTCCTGGAACAGACTGACACAGAGAGATGGTACTTGGAGGGAGGTGGAAGGGGGGTTCAGGATTGGGATCATGTGTACACCCGTGGCGGATTCATGTTGATGTATGGCAAAACCAATACAGTATTGTAAAGTAAAATAAAGTAAAATTTTAAAAAAGTTGGAGAAGTGGTGTCTGAAGCCCAGCCTAGTAAAGAGCTGGAAACAACAGCAGGAAGCTTTCTGGAAAGGGGAGGATGCTGCTTAGATATCAGGAAATGAAAAAAAAGGCAGGGAGGAGTATTAATTTCTAGGATTTTCTGAAAATAAGTGTTAAAAAAATTTTAATTTCAGATAAGCACTAGGACTCGTGGGAAATATATGGGTGAGGAGATAGCTACTGATTTTCCTCAAAAAATGTAGGACAAATTCATAAAAAATGAAATGTGGCATATCACAAAATGACATGTATAACACTTTGCAGTAGCTATAAAGTAATATTAATTATCAAAAGACACCATTAGCATCAGCAAGTAATATATTTTATCAAGTTATATATATATATATATATATATATACATACATATATATATATAGTTATTTTATAGTTTGGCATTTAAAATCCTGAGTAAAGCTCCTAACAGGTAAAGTCTAAATCAAAATTTTAATGTAATCACAAGGCAGTGCCTTTAGTTCTGCCTTGACTTAATGTAAAGAAAACATGACTGTAAAATTTTACTCAATTATCTACTAACATTACTCCTATATACACTCTGCACTCATATACACTTTTAGTCTGATAAGCTCTCATAAAATCCTATAAAAAAATAATCCCATAAAATGATAGCAGTTGCTGCATCTACTATTCCACAAAAATATTTCCACATAAACTTTAAAATCATCCATCTACTTTGAGTATTACTCCTTTAACTTGGATTTATGGATAACAAAAAGTAGATTAACATAGAGAAAAATTATATATATGAACCATCTTTTCTCTTAAAATGACTCGCTGCTTTAGTTAAAAGAACTCTTTGCCATGTAATAGCACATGTTGGAAATGAAAGATTACACTTATATTCTAAACAAGGAACCAACTGATCCTACATCAAGGTCCAGTGCAGATAAAATAGAATTTACATATTTAAATATTTTTATTAGAAAACATTTCCATTTATAAATGTATCATGTCCAGGCTAGCCCTCCTATTCAAGACAACAAAAACTTGAGGAAAAACATGAGGTAGATTAAGAAATGACACTGTATGCTAGCCCTAAAAACCCATCCGTATTTAGATAATGCATATATGCATTAACTCTTGAATATAAAAATTCTACAGAAGACATAACTAGTCCTATTATTCTTAATCCCAGCCTAATATGTATGGCATAGTTTTGTTGTTATTCAGTTGTGTCTGACTCTTCACAGTCCCACAGAACGTAACACACTAGGTTTCTCTGTCCTCCAGTGTTTCCCAGTTTGCTCAAATTCATGTCAATTTAGTCGGTGATGCTATCTAACCATCTCATCTTCTTCCACTCCCTTCTCTTTTTGCCTTCAATCTTTCCCAGCAGGGTGTTTTCCAATCAGTCAGCTCTTCACATCAGGTGGCGAAACTATTGGGGCTTCATTTTCACCAAGAGTCCTTCCAGTGAATATTCGGAGTTGATTTCCTTTAGAGTTGACTCTTTAATCTCCTTGCAGTCCAAGGGACGTTCAAGAGTCTTCTCCAGCACCAGAATTTGAAAGCGTCAATTTTTTGGTGCTCAGTCTTCTTTATGGACCAACTTTCACATCTGTACATGAGTACCGGAAAAACCACTGCTTTGACTATATGGACCTTTGCTGGCGAAGTGATGTCTCTGTTTTTTAATATGCTGCCTTGGTTTGTCATAGCTTTCCTTTCAAGGAGGAGCAAGTGTCATGATTTCATGGCTGCAGTCACCTTCTGCCATGATTTGGGAGCCGAAGAAAAGATCTGTCACTGCTTCCTTCTATTTGCCATGAAGTGATGAGACTAGATGCTATGATCTTAGTTTTTCTTTAATGCTGAATTTCAAGCCAGCTTGGTCACTCTCCTCTTTCAGCCTCATCAAGAGGACCCTTAGTTCCTCTTCACTTTCTGCCATCTTTAGAGTGATATCATCTGCATATCTGAAGGTGTTGATACTTCTGCCATCGATCCTGATTCCAGCTTGTGATTCATCCAGCCTAGCATTTTGCATGATGTGCTCTGCATATAACTCAAATAAGCAGGGTGACAATATACAGCTTTGACGTATTCCTCTCCCAATTTTGAACCAGTCAGTTGTTCCATGTCCAGTTCTCACTGTTGCTTCTTAATCTGCATACAGGTTTCTCAGAAGACAGGTAAATTGGTCTGGTATTCCCATCTCTTTAAGAACTTTCCAGGTTTTTATGATCCACATAGTCAAAGGCTTTACCATAGTTAGTGAAGCAGAAGTAAATGTTTTTTTCTGGAACTCTCTTGTCTTCTCCATGATCCAGTGGAATTTGGTAATTTGATCTCTGGTTCCTCTGCCTCTTCAAAACCCATCTCATACATATGGAAGTTCTTGGTTCATGTACTGCTGAAGCCTGGTTTGGTGGATTTTGAGCATAACCTTACTAGCATGTGAGATTAGTGCAATTGTGTAGCAGTTTGAACATTCTTTGGCATTTCCTCTCTTTGGGATTGGAATGAAAACTGACTTTTTCAAGTCCTGTGGCCGCTGCTGAGTTTTCCAAATTTGCTGGCATATTGACTGTAGTACTCTAAGAGCATCATCCTTTAGGATTTTAAATATCTCAGCTGGTATGGTTTATTGAGTGGTAGAAAGAAGACAGGAAGTTCAGCAATTGTTCATTCTCTGAACTGAGCACAATTAATAAGGGCAGGTTAACTAAATATTTTCCTCACTAAAAATTGTGTTTACTGGATGGATGGCTGGATAAACAGATAAAGTAAGGAGTCTCTTTGAAGGGCACAGGTTAGGATCCAAACACAAATGACTCATACCATGAACATTCTCAATTATACCCACTTAACTTTGGCAATCTACTCTTATCTCCAAGTCTTAAATTTCATATCTACAAAATAAGGTTTATAAGCTCTTTTTAAAGAATATTATTGGGATAAATTTAGCTGGAACATATATATAAAAGTCAGTTCAGTTCAGTTGCTCAATCATGTCCACTCTTTGCGACCCCATGGACTGCAGCATGCCAGGCCTCTCTGTCCATCACCAACTCTCGGAGTTTACTCAAACACATGTTCATTGAGTTGGTGATGCCATCCAACCATCTTATCCTCTGTTATCCCCTTCTCCTCCCACCTTCAATCTCTCCCAGCATCAGGGTCTTTTCAAATGAGTCAGCTCTTCTCATCAGGTAGCCAAAGTATTGGAGTTTCAGCTTCAACATCAGTCCTTCCAATGAACACCCAGGACTGATATCCTTTAGGATGGACTGGTTGGATCTCCTTGCAGTCCAAGGGACTGTCAAGAATCTTCTCCAAAACCACAGTTCAAAAGCATCAATTCTTCAGCACTCAGCTTTTTTTATAGTCCAACTCTCATAGCCATACATGACCATTGGAAAAACCATAGCCTTGACTAGACGGACCTTTGTTGACAAAATAATGTCTCTGCTTTTTAATATGCTGTCTAGGTTGGTCATAACTTTTCTTCCAAGCTTCTTTTAATTTTATGGCTGCAGTCACCATCTGCAATGATTTTGGAGCCCCTAAACATAGAGTCTGCCACTGTTTCCACTGTTTCCCCATCTATTTGCCATGAAGTGATGGGACTGGATGCCATGATCTTAGTTTTCTGAATGTTGAGCTTTAAACCAACTTTTTCACTCTCCTCTCTCACTTTCTTCAAGAGGCTCTTTAGTTATACTTCACTTTCTGACATAAGGGTGGAGTCATCTGCATATCTGAGGTTATTGATATTTCTCCCAGCAATCTTGATTCCAGCTTGTGCTTCATCTAGCCCACCGTTTCCCATGATGTACTCTGCATATAAGTTAAATAAGCAGGGTGACAGTATACAGCCTTGACATACTCCTTTTCCTATTTGTAAAGTATATATGTATACTTATATATATACACTTATATAAGTGCCTCGCTCTAAACCTGTATAGATTTATATATATATATATATATATATATATACAAATACATATACACTGATATATATTATATATCCTTATACACATATATACTTTAAATAATAGGCATTCCTTTTTAGAAGAGTTTTAGGTGCAGAGCAAAACTGAACAGAAGGTATAGAGATGTCCCATTTGCCTCTTGTCTTCAATTATGCATGCTAAGTTGCTTCAGTTGTGTCCGACTCTGTGCGACCCCATAGATGGCAGCCCACCAGGCTCCATTGTCCCTGGGATTCTCCAGGCAAGAACACTGGAGTGGGTTGCCATTTCCTTCTCCAACGCATGAAAGTGAAAAGTGAAAGTGCAGTCGCTTAGTCATGTCCAACTTTTCACGACCCCATGGACTGCAGCCCACCAGGCTCCTCCGTCCATTGGATTTTCCAGGCAAGAGTACTGGAGTGGGGTGCCATTGCCTTCTCCGTCAATTATGCATAACCTCCCACTATTAACATTCCTGTGGTACATTTGCTACAACTGATGAACTTACACTGACACACGGCTATCACTTCTGGATCATATAGTAAGAGTATGTTTAGTCTTATAAGAAACTATCAAAATGTCCTTCAAAGTAGCCATACCATTTGTTATTTTCACCAGCAATGAACAAGAGTTCCTATTATTCCACATCCTTGCCAGCATTATGTATTGTCAGTGTTTTGGGTTTTTGCAATCTTGATAGGTGTGTAGTACTCTCACTGCTATTTTAATTCCCATTTCCCTGATGGCATGTGATTTGAAATACTTTTTAATGTGCATATTTGTTATCTGTATATCTTTAATGATCTCTTGCCCATTTTTTAATCAGGTTGTTTACTACTGTTGAGTTTTAAGAGCTCTTTATGTACTTGAATAATAGATGTGTCTTGCGAATATTTTCTCCCAGTCTATGACTTTCCCTCTTATTCTCTTGATATCATTATTTACAGAACAAAAGTGGGTTTTTTTTGGTTTCTTTGTTTGTTTTAATGAAGTCCAACTTAACAATTTTTTTTCATAAATTGTGCCTTTTAGTTATATATAAAAAGTCACTGATATACACAAAGTCATCTAGGCTTTATCCTATGCTATCTTTCAAGGATTTATAGTTATGCATTTAACATTTATATCTATGATTCATTTTGAGTTAATTTTTTGAAGGGTTTAAAATCTGTGTGTGTTTATTTTTTGCAGGTGAATGGACAGTCATTCCTGCACCATTTATTTTAAAGACTATCACTGCATTCCCTTTGCTCCTTTATCAAAGATCAACTGACTATATTTATACGAGTTTCTTTCTGGAGTTTCTATTGTGTTCCGTTGATCTATTTGTCCATTCTGTTGCCAGTATTGCACAGTCTTGATTACTATAACTTTATAGTAAGTCATAATGTTAGTAGGAACATACCTTCAACTGAATTTTATGAAAGAGAAACTAAACTGGGACATTTAAAAACTAAGAATTAATCCCAAGTTGCTGTCTGTAGAAATGCAGTATCAAGAAAGAATATGCAAGAAAAACAGTTTTATTGTAGGTGCACATTCAAACTACCCTGAAATAAGTGAACATTTACTCATTCAAATTTTACATGATGCTACTTAGATTCATTATAAGAAAGAACTACAATGACCATGGTTTATGCCTATTTCCTTATGCAAAAATAGAACAATCCTTGTGCTGATGGCTATCACAAGATTATGATAAAAGAAGATAAAACATTCTTGAAAGTACACTAAGCACATGTGTGTGTATGTATATAAGCTCCTTTTCCTCCTGAGGGTCTATGACATTATTTTGATTGTTTCTTCAAGTGGTGTTTCAGAACAGGCTCTCTCAGCTACTTCATTATCACTGTAATAACAGCATGGCTGTCGGAAATCACTCCTTATGTCTGGTGCTCCAGCAGTAATGACTGAATAGCTCACCTAATTCAAAATGATGAATTTCAATATTTTATTTTGGTCTCTATCCATGTTCAGTTACGTAAATAAATTACACCAAAAATATCTATTTATAATAAATTACTTTTACCAAGTAAGGTCAAATCACTCTCCTTGTGACATCTTGAATACACTTTAAGAATTAAACAAATCATTTTCCTCCATTTATCTGATCAAGGTCATGCTTCATATTTAAAATCGTATTTTGAAAATTTTATGAACACGTTTGACCATGTCAAACTCAGATTTTACCAAAGTTAAGAATATTAATGATTGTTTCATTAATATTCAGACTCAGACAAGGCACAGAGTAAAAGAATGTAACCTTCTTGACATTAAAATCATGACAGTCTCTTTCCTCTTGATTTGGACTGTTTTATGAAACCAGAAATTTTCCTTTCAAGATATAAGAAGATCTTAAGTTCTTTGCAATGGGGCATATAAAAATATCAATTCCCCCAATATAGAAAAAAATAATTTGGATGAACACAAACACTAGCAATCTTTCTTTTATTATAGCTTCGATAATCAGATCATTGTCTCAGTAGAACTATACTGACATTCTTTTTTGCACTGTTTTTGCTCCAGAAAATAGTATCCCCAGAAATCCCCTGGTATTATTTGCCATCATCTTGACATATTGCTTCTTCTACAGGTTAGAAATATTTGCATCATTGACATACATCTCCATAGACTCGCCAGCTTATTTCATTTGACATTGTAACATGATGTCTGTGGATTTATATTATAAAAGTCTCATGAGAATGTCAATGACACAAAATCCCATTACAGTGAAGGGGAATTAGTGACATTACAAAAACACTGTGGCAAGTGACTAGAATACCTCATCTCTGGAAATTTTGTTTCATTAAAATGGAAAACTTCTTGATTTAAATATTCAAATAAATTTATTTTTATTTAAATATTTCCTTTAAGTATTATTACTACAAAAGAGAAACTGAAAGAAACTAAGAAAATAGCTTGAACCAAAAAGTGGCTACTTTCTATTTTACTACTGTAATTTATTTTACTTAGTTAATGCCAACACTATTCAGGCCAGAAAAAGAAGAGTGGGGACAGGCCCCATTCACCTGTCACTTTCTGTTTTGAGCAGACACAGTTCTATAGCACGGATACAGAAAAATCTGCCAGGGATTAAGCCAGGGTCTTGAAAACTTAAGCCAAATACTATTTCTGGTACTAATAATTTAGATTTCAGCAGGTTGACTTAAAAGCCATTTGGGGATAAAACTCAACTACTTCACATTTCACGGTAGATAAAAGGGTCCTTTTCTTTTATTTATATTTTATTCCATTTTATTTTAATTTCATTTTGAGGTATGACATGCTGTCCCATCCCTTGGTTTCACCAGGAGACAAGTTATTTAGTGACAGCTACAGGAATAGCCTCCACTACAGTTACTCTCATTCACAGCATGAAGGAAAATAAGTTGGACGCTTTTCAGTGGATAGGGTAGAAATATGAATCTTTCAGATGTCCCCAATTTTTTATGCTGCTAGCCAAATCACTTGTATTCCCTTTACAGATATGGGTATTAATGTGTAAGGTTCCCCAGAGTCTCCCGCTTTTATGCAAAAGAAGGCTGGGTGTTTTGTGAAAAGGGGACTCTCAATGAGTTTCCTTTCTGAATTTATGGAGTTTAGGAATGGTGCATAATCATTTACAGCTGGGCTGACAGGGAGCACAGTACATATTACCACTTGTCTCCCCTGTGATTTAAAATCTCCTTTTGGAGACTTTACTGATATTAGCTCAGCAACTTTATCAGATATTTTAATTACAAAGTATAAGTATTATGAAGACAGCAAACTTCTATAAATTTCTAATATTCCCAAATTAAAGGAAAAAAAAAAACCTGGAAGTTTGCATCAAAGACAAATTAACTTTTCTGTAGTTGAAAGATAGATATGGTATTTTGAAAACTAACCATTGTTATTTGGGCATTCCTAGTGGAAAGAGGATAGCCTTTGTAGTTGCACAGAAATGACACGAAATTATGGGCCTCTATTTATTAGTTGAGGAATGTCAAACAATGTAAGGAATAGTATCAATTTTGAGGATAACTTTGAGACTTACATGAAATAGGACATATACAATACCCAGCAGGGTCCTGATAGACATAAGCACAAGTCTCTTCATTCATGAATATTTGCATTACTTTTTTTTCACAGTAGCTGCAAGAATAACGCATTCTCATTTTTGCAATTAGTAGTTTCCTCAGTAATGAAAAGAAGCCTCCAACGTCAAAATGTCTAGATGGGTCTAGATATTATATTCCAGGTCTACTGTGGCTTAGAAGTTGAACAGAATTCAAGCACTAGCATAAATCCTGGTGGCGCAGAGGGCAAAGAATCTGCCTGCAGTGTAGAAGACCTGGGTTCGATCTCTGGGTCGAGAAGATCCCCTGGAGAGGGGAATGGAAACCCACTCCAGTATTCTTGCCTGGAGAATTCCATGGACAGGGGAGCCTGGTGGGCTAGAGTCCATGGGGTTGCAAAGAGTTGGACACAACTGAGCAGCTAACACTCACTCATTAATATTTTAGATGTATTTCAAAAATTAATCTATTCACCCTTGCCTTCTAATTAAATAATCCAACCTCCTTGCTTTGGTCTTATAATATCTCAAACTTTGACCCACTGAAGAGAAAGTTTGAGTTTTCAGCAACTGTTTATGTCTATTACCTACAAGTTTTTAGGAAAGACTGAGAGTGAGATTCAGAAAAAAGTTTTCTCTGTAAACTTAGGGACATAAAGGACAAATCTGTGTTTGACAAAGGGGTCAGGAGAGGGGGAGGATGCATTGGGAGTGTGGTATTAGCAGATGCAAACGAGTATGTACAGAATGAATAAACAACAAGGTCCTATTCTAGAGCACTGGGAACTATATTCAATATTCTGTGATAAACCATATGGAAAAGAATATTTAAAACAATGTATATACATGTAAAATGCAATCACTTTGCTATAGAGAAGAAATTAGCACAATATTGTAAATCAACTATACTTCAATAGAACAAATTTTAAGAAAATAGAAAAATAGTTTTCTTTGCCTTCTTAATAGAAATCGAAAGTCTATGTTGTCTAAATCATTACATGCTAGTCATTTTATCCCAAATATTTTCCTATAGCCTATCCTTTTTCTGGGGCTTCCCTCATAATTTTACATTTCGGATAACTTTCGAAAATCAATGATATTTGCTTATTTATAAAAGTTTATTATATGAATTATTTGGAAAACGGTGCTAGTTTTGGAAGACTGGGAGCAAATTATAATATTCCTTGCCTAAATCAATAATCTTGGAATTAATCTTGTAATAGTTTTAAGTGATAAAGATAAGGGCACAAAGTATGCACAATTGGATAGATAGATATAGCTTCTATAAACACTGCTCACTACGTTTTACAGAGAGAGACAGACAGACAGTCATCTAGCCATCATAATGAACCTTTGGAATAAAGTTTAGAATTTCATTTGAAAGTTTTCTTTCTATGTCATCAAAATAAGTGAAGTAATACAACTGTAACCAACAATCCTCCATACCTCAGTAACTTAAAAAGCAAAATATCATCTCTTCTTACACCAAATTCCCATCATGTATAAACTGTGTTCTCTTTTCCACACTGTCCTCACTCCAAGAACCAGGCTAATGGAATAGCCCTACCCTACCAAGATCACTGCTACGTTCAGTAGCATGGAGAAAAAGATACTGCCTAGTATCACAATGACAAAAACTCAACCTGAGGTGACGTTTATCTTTACAATCTATTATACAGAACTGGTTTCACATACCACGCAAAGACAAGAGAGACAGCAAGTGAAATTCTGACACACTCCTGGAAGAACTGGACTATTTGGAAAATGGCACCAACTACTATCAAGCTATAAACTAAGTTGTTACTGTCCACAAGGGCATCTACAACACCAGCATTTACTCAGCAAGCCAGCATACAGCTAGGCACTTAGAAGGCACCCAGAAGAAAGTTACTGAGTGAAGAGAAGTATCATTAGAAATGAAGCAGAAAGACAATAATTATAAATGGTTATCTTCCTAGTAAACCCAGACTACTTGTTGAGGAAAGGCTGAAATTTGCAGTGTGTACAATCAAAAGAAATTAGACTGCACTGCATGGCAATTTATAATCAATAACCTCTAATTCCTTATTTTTAAAATGTAAATGAAGCCACCTGCCCTAGGGTAGAATGCAAAAATACTTCTTAAGCTGCAGTATTGTTATAATATTAAATCGATCCCATTTCTGCCATTGAGAATGAAGCCACACAAGAAAACCCAGCTGGGACAGGTTTATAATCCAAATGAAAAATCAAAACTGCAATTATAGGCAGAGATGGAAATACACGGCTCTGGATAGTATCACTGTGTATAAATCCAGGAGCCATTTTAAAGCAAAGAATATTGATTGGGGAACACAGATCTCCTCAGCTGAACCATCTAATGCCTGCCCGTACTCCCCTGATTTTCTCCATGCCCTGCCTGCCAGTACTGCATGTGTCATCTTGCAGTCAGTTCACTGACACCCTGTAGCTCAGGTGAATAAATGAATCGGTAAACAATGAAAAATATGTTGAGGCATGCTGTCACTTAAAGAAGAAATGTTAAGTTGGCTAGAATTACAGAGTGGAGGAAGCAGGATATGGGAGTATAAGAAGAAGGAACGTGTGAGTGATTAAATATGAGGCCATGTACAGGGGCTCACAGGACAAGTCAAGGAAGGACTGTCACAACAGAGACATTTGGAGTAGGGTGAATGAGATCTATGTTCAAAGTACAAATGCATATATAATTTTTAAAAAACTCAAGTGTGATTTCAAGCAATTCATTAAGTTCTTTAAAGCTGATGACAAAACTCCAAAGTATAAGCAATCAGAAATAGATGTATAGAGACCTTGAGATTCAGCCTTTCAGTTGCTGTGCTAAGGACTGGCACTATTCCTTGGGTAATTGGATTGCACTGCCTGCTGCTTTTATATCTCATCTCACTTGGGCATGTATTTGATATTCAGAGAAAATTCAGGGTAACTAATGAATGCTGCAAGCACAAATGAATATTATTTCTATGCAGATTTTTTGGCAACTACGTAAAACATTTGGAGAGAGTAACCCAGCCTCAGAAATGGGAGGAGAATGGAGGCTTTGCATTCTAATCATATGCCTGCCTCTAGCTCTACACTTAATCAGTCCTTGGGTCTTCCCTCTGTCTTCTGGCTGTACCATCTGGCTAAGTGGACTGAGAGTTCTCACGGTTTATGTTATCTGACAAGAGAATAGGAATCATTGAAAATTCCAATAAAGAATCAGCAAAGAACTGAGTCATAAATCAAAGGCCCTGTTTTTGTCTAATAAACATTCTCAGCTTCCAAGTGGCTCTTGGGCATCCCATTTACATTCTAGATCCTTTTAGGAGGCAGTAAGAAATAGATAAAATATGTGAGAATAAAGTCACAGTATTAGGCTTCATTCTTGCGTTTACTAGCAAAACCTGACAGGATCACTTTATGTCTCTTAATGAATGCTAGTTACATCAAATTTTAAAAGTATAAGATTTTACTCTGTGCTGTCAGTGGAACTGTATGGGTAATGTGTGTAAACATTTTTATATACTTCACAGTGATATACACAGGTAAGAAGTTATAAGGGCTCCCCAAGGTGGTTCAGTGGTGAAGAGTCTGCTGACTAATGTAGGAGATGCAGGCTATGCAGGCTCAGTCCCTGGGTTGGGAAGATCCTCTGGAGAAAGAAGTGGCAACCCACTCCCATATTTTCCCCTGGATAATTCCATGGAAAGAGAAGCCTAGCAGGTTACAGTTGCAACACAGGGTTGCAAAGAGTCAGACACGACTGAGTGTGCACTTCAGTACAATGTTTCTAATAAATAGTTCCAATAAATCACAGAAATGCTTGAATATGGTAAGATTTTTTGATATTTCCATATCAGTGGAAATCTTATATCTATCCAGGATATGGATGCATACACACTGCATAGCAAACACTTTGACAGATATACTGAGGGTCAGGTCCACTAAGAAAGGCAGATCTTGATGCTGAAATAGTTGGAAATCAGAGGTGCAGGGGAATTTTGTTGTATATATTTTAATAGTATCTTCTTATTGAAAAATATGAATGAACTGTGAAATAGTTACTCTAAAAGTCCCACTCTGATTTCTAGTATGCTTGCTATCTAATGTATACACACACTCTTTTTTAATGTGTTTAATTTCCCAAAGATGATTTTCAGCTTTATGTTTCAGTTGAAAATAGCTTGCTTTAATTGCAAAATATCTCAAGTTATAACACTGTTTATTATTAATCAACAATATATAATAAGGCTTGAACACCAAAGAATTGATGCGTTTTAACTGTGGTGTTGGAGAAGACTCTTGAGAGTATCTTGGACTTCAAGGAGATCCAACCAGTCCATCCTAAAGGAAGTCAGTCCTGAACGTTCACTGGAAGGACTGATGCTGAAGCTGAAGCTCCTATACTTTGGCCACTTGATGCAAAGAGTTGACACATTTGAAAAGACCCTGATGCTGGGAAAGATTGAAGGCATGATGAAAAGGGCACGACAGAGGATGAGATGGTTGGATGGTATCACAAACTCAATGGACAGGAGTTTTAGCAAGCTCTGGGAGATGGTGAAGGACAGGGACGCCCGGTGTGCTGCAATCCATGGCGTCACAAAGAGTCGGACAGACTGAGTGACTGAACAACAACAAAATATCTGTCTCAGTTATGAAGGCATCCACAGAGATAATCTAGTCCTTATACAAGATTATTCACAACACTACAGTTCACTTTTACCGAGCATTTACTAGGTACTGTGATCAGGGTTAAGAGCCTGTGTGTGTGTGCACACACGTGTGTATGGGTGCACATACACGTTGTGTTCACATAAACCTCACAGTCAGATAAACAAAGTTCAAGGTCACTCAATCCAGATTAGTCTCCAGAACCTTAGTCAACTAAGAAATTCTGTGCATCATACATACTCTGTGGTTTCTAGCCAGCAGAATATTGGCACCTGACAGTGATTTAAAGAACATAAAAGGAGAGAATGATCTTCCATATGTGGATGTGCTACAGATAAACCACAACAAATTGACAAATGAAAGGTGAATTGAGCAGTTTTATATAGAGGGCAAGGGAACTCAATCCATATTCAAAGTAAAGCTCATATTTCAGGAACAGTTAAGTGCTGATTATTCTTCTGCAATTCTGTTTTAATTAAATATTACCATTAACGGCTACGCTAAATAATGTGCTAACATTTCAGTATGTAGATAATATATTAATCTGAGGTTCTCTATCATCCAGCGTTAAAGCCTTAAACTTAGAATCCCAGTGGATTTCATAGCACTGTCCCTTCTCTTACTAGGAATCAATGTACATGGAGACAATGTTGTTATTTAGCCAGTAAGTTGTGCCCAACTCTTTGTGACCCTGTGGACTGTAGCCTTCCAGGCTCCTCTGTCCACGGGATTTCCCAGGGAAGAATCCTGGAGTAGGTTGCTATTTCCTCCTCCAGGCGATCTTTCCAGCAATTGAACCCATGTCACCTGCACTGCAGGCCAATTCTTTACCACTGAGCCACCAGTGAACCCCAAACATGGAGATATCTGCACATAATGTTTGTCTTCACCTAGAATTGGGATGAGCCAGCCTATCTCAGTGATGCAAATTCAAGTGAAGAACATGAGTCATAAGAACAAGAGGAATCGAACCATGAGATCTGCTCTTGCTTTGGCTCTGCCATAGTAGACCTGGAAACAAGCATACTGCATTATGACTGTGCAAGAGAGCAGAAAGTCCATTACTAACCCCTGCTTGTATTATAAACCTGAAACTTGGAGAACTGAAGTGACTTGCAAAAGATCATAAAGATAGTTGGTGGCACAGTAAGATAAAAAGATCTAAACTTTGAGCACACCACATTATTTTTACGGTTATTAGTTAGTCCCTCTGTAAAATTAAAAATGTGGGCAAGGTTATTTCTCAGATACAATAAGCATAAAAGGCTGTGGTTGTTGTTTAAGGCTTCAGATAAAAATGTATGCGTACAGGAAACAGTGAGTCAAGACACCTAGACTTTGGAACTGAATAACCTGATCTCCCAGAGCCCTGGTTTCCTTATATTATACCAAGTATTTATGCATGTATGTCCTCCTACTCTGTGGGATTACTAGGAAGTTCACGGGATACAAAGTATGTGCAAGTGCTATTTGATTCCCTCATCAGTATTTCAAGAGATCCTCGGTTGTGTGAACTTAATATATTTTAGTTCAGTTCAGTTCACTTCAGTTCAGTTGCTCAGTCGTGTCCAACTCTTTGCGACCCCATGGACCACAGCACGCCAGGCCTCCCTCTCCATCACCAACTCCCGGAGTTCACTCAGACTCACGTCCATCGAGTCGGTGATGCCATCCAGCCATCTCATCCTCTGTGGTCCTCTTCTCCTCCTGCCCCCAATCCCTCCCAGCATCAGAGTCTTCTCCAATGAGTCAACTCTTTGCATGAGGTGGCCAACGTACTGGAGTTTCAGCTTCAGCACCATTCCCTCCAAAGAAATCCCAGGGCCGATCTCCTTCAGAATGGACTGGTTGGATCTCCTTGCAGTCCAAGGGACTCTCAAGAGTCTTCTCCAACACCACAGTTCAAATGCATCAATTCTTCAGTGCTCAACTTTCTTCACAGTCCAACTCTCACATCCATACATGACCACTGGAAAACCATAGCCTTGACTAGATGGACTTTTGTTGGCAAAGTAATGTCTCTGCTTTTGAATATGCTATCTAGGTTGGTCATAACTTTCCTTCCACGGAGTAAGTGTCTTTTAATTTCATGGTTGCAGTCACCATCTGCAGTGATTCTTTAGAAGACACAGCTATTTTCAGCCAGAATATAAAACTTTACAGAGATAAGAAGTCAGTGTTAATGCAAACTGACCATGGAAGTCAATCCATTTTACTTTCTTGGCATGGAATAAGTAGTCACCAGACTTTTAGGATATTGCAGACTTTAAGGAGAGTGAAAGTCTTCAAATGCTTATGAGTCAGGACGTCTCTGGTCATCCAGTGGTTAAGAATCTAACTGCCAATGCAGGAGAAATGGATTCAATACCTGGTTTGGGAAGATCCCACATGCTGCAGAACTACTAAGCATATGTGCCACAATTACTGAGCCTGTGCTCTAGAACCCATGAGTCTCAACTACTGAGCCCTTGTACTAAAACTGTTGAAGCCCACACACCTAGAATCTGTGCTTCACAAGGACAGAGTAGCCCCCATTTATCACTAGAGAAAACCTGTTTGCAGCAACAAAGACCCAGCACAGCACAAAGTAAACAAATAAGTAATTTTTAAAAAATCTTTAAAAATGCTTATGAGTCACATGGGTGCCCCACGGGTATATACATGATTATAAATTCTATCGTTCAATCATGTCAAACTCTTTGCAACTACATGGACTGCAGCATGACAGGCTTCCCTGTCCTTAACTATCTCTTGGAGTTTCCTCAAATGTCTTCTGTATGGTAAAACAGCAATGCATGCATGATAAGTCGCTTCAGTTGTGTCCGACTCTTTGCGACCCCATGGATTGTAGCCCTCCAGGCTCATCTGTCCATGGGATTCTCCAGACAAGAATACTAATTTGGCTTGCCATTGCCTACTCCAAAACAGCAATAAATTTAAATATTACTACTTTTTTTAATTAGGGGGCTTCCCAGGTGGTGCTAGTGGTAAAGAATCTGCCTGTCAATGCAGGAGACTCAAGAGATGCAGGTTCATCCTTGGGTCATGAAAATACCCTGGAGGAGGAAATGGCAACCCACTCCAGTATTCTTGCCTGGAAAAATTCCAAGGACAGAGGAGCCTGGTGGGGCTACAGTCCATGGGGTCGCACAAAGTCGGACACAATGGAGAACACATGCTGAGACTTTTATTAGTACCTATATATTGAAACATTACATGATCAGTTTGTCTTATTACAACTTTAGTAAAACATAAGACTTGGATAAATGAGTTGCTCTACTAATCTATTTCACAATTACTTCAATCAAAATGCATAACAGGAATACAGATATAAAAAACCCCAGCAATGCTAGACAAAAATTGTATTTCAGAAAAGACAGTAAGAATCAAAATGTACGTATACTTTTATTAGGTAGATGATATAGCTTTGAAAGAACAGTAAAAAACCAAAAATGGAAAAAATAAAGTAAAGATGTTATTTTATTCGCTGTCTTCTACTTTCTTCAAAGGCAAATAAGAACTGTTTTGCCCTAGGAATGTTAAGTTGTTCTCCAAAATTCCCCTCATTTATCTTCTAAATTCAAAGCCATCATTGAGCAGTGACAGCCTTGCTCCCAAAAGTTTGCATTATTATTATTAACAATAACTTGTTCTCAATTTCTGGAGAAAGGAAAACAAAATAAGCTACACTCTACAAGGACAGCGGTCACATATCTATACTTAAATTTAAGCCAATAAAAATGACAGTCTTATCAAAACAGAATAACTAAGGGTAAAAGAATAAAGGCAGTCATGCCCCCAAACTGAATTATATAGAGTTTCTTTAAGATTCAAAATTTAGTATTGTAAAGAGGCTATTAACTGTTAGACTCTTCATTAAAAAGCCTGTTTCAATATGTCTTTTCAATTCTATTCGGATGAATATAAATAAACGAAAGCTCCTGTTTGTTAAAAGTGTCCATTTCTTTAATATATGTGTAAATTGAATGTTGGAAAAAGAGTCTGCAAAGGAATGTCAAGAATTGAGTAATTTGCATTCTTATATTTCAGGGAAAGTTGATTTAAGCAAAACATTAATGCGACAAGTAACTATGAGCTTCGAAGTAGAGGAGCATATTAATGCACTGATCTTATTTCCCTGAAGGAATATGACACTTCTGGACAGCTCAAGAGACTGGCTGCAATATATGGAAAGAAAGAAAGGCGATCACGGGAGCCACCCTGTGCTGTTCTGTGATGCTCAAGTCATAGCCAACATTAATAAGTCACCAGCGATTTTCACATGCTTGTCATAACCTTTGTGTCACAATTTCAGGTAAAAGATAATATAAGACAAAGAACTTCAGGCAGAGAAAGTTAAAGCAAGCCTGTCAAAGATTGGCAGGCTCAAATTTGATCTGCCTTCTGCTTTTCTCACTGTTCCCTGAGAAGCTTGTGTCAATCTCACTTGGCCAAGTTTTCAAACACAGCACCTAATTTGGAAAATATCTGAATACAATCAAGTTGTCACCAGCCCATCCTGTGGGCCTTCAGGCTTTCTGGCAATGATACTTATCTGAACAGCCACATTTAGACCACCATGCTCACATTGGCTTCTATGAAACCAAAATTTATATGTTACCTTTTAAAGTTGTATACATAAGGCATCTTAAGAAGAATCCCAAGCTAGCAAGACCCTTAATGTAGCATCTATCCTTGTGTATGACTTTTTGCTGCTCTGGGAATGACTAATGAGTGGTTCACCCACAGACTTTTAAATTATATCTTAATAACTGACAGAAGTAAAAGGGAGGAAGTCAAAGATACTGTATAGCATTTGGGACAAAGAGAGTTTGTCCCATAACTATCCCTATGAATGCCGTGAATGAACATAACTAACTAATATGCAGATATCAACAGATATTAACTAATATTAACAGATATCAACCACAGAAAGTTTCAAAAATATTTTAAAAAGAAACAAGTCATTTTATTACTTAACTTAGTTATGCTATTTAAAGATTAGGAGTTAGAGCTAAAATTCAGGTTAATGTTATCAAGCCATTCTTAGGTATATATATCCTCTTCAAGCTTTTAAATAAAACTGTATTCAGAATCGGGAAGATTAACGATAACTTCATCAAGCCTAGGCATTTAGAGCAAAGCATCATCTATTTGAGAGCTGCACAACACTATGCAAAAAGAGAACAGTCAACAAACTCTTAGAGTTAGTAGTTTTTAATCAATTTATGTTTCCTACAACAGAGGAGTCTATATTCAACCATTTTTTCATTAAAAAAAGGAAATAAAAACTAATCAGTTTGAAAAAGAGTCAAGTTACTTCCCGTGAAAATCCCTTGCCTGTTACATTTTTACAATTGCAAGGATTTCTTCTCCATTTAATTTACCACAGAACACATTATCTAACCTATGGGCCAGCAGATTTTAAAATGGATATATGCATATATACGCTGGTATGCATACCTATGTATCCATATGCATTTTTATTTTTTTAGTTTTATTGAAGTATGGTTTATTTACAATGTTGTATTAATTTCTGCTGTACAGCAAGTGACTCAGTTACACATATATTCTTTTTCATATTCCTTTGCATTATGGTTTATCACAGGATATTGAATATAGTTCCCTGTGCTATAGAGTAGGGCCTTGTTGTTTATCCATCCTATACATAACTAGCTTGCATCTGCTAATCCCAAACTCTCAATCCTTCCCTCTCCAACATATCTATATAGATTCTATTTTAACTGTGCTGTTTAGTCAATCAAAAACTGGTTATGAGAAATGATATAAAATAACATTTTTCTTCAAATTTTATCTCTCTTTATATTTCAGTCCCAGTTTAGGTAGGTCATCTTCTTCATAGATGTTCTATGGACCCAAGTTTCTTCTGACTTTTCACTTTACTACCCTAGTGTTCCATCTACAAGTTTGAAACTGGTTAACTCTATCAATCCTAAGAAAAGAGAAAGAAGAAATAGAGAGGACGCACTATTCTCTTAAGAAACTGGTATGGAAAACCAATAGAACATTGTAAGGCAATTTCCTCCCAATTAAAATTTAAAAAGTAAATTGGCATTGGATATGACTGCTGCTTATTCTACATAATGAGAACTTACATATCTCTACATAGTGAGAACTTAGTCATGTGAAAACAGACAAGACAGCTGAGGGGGTACCCTCCAGCTGGACTATCAAGGCCCTACATAAATAAGTGTGAAAGGAGGAGAGAATGAGAATGGATCCTGGGGAAAGGTAGCAAGCTTTGTCATACTGATGAATTTCTAATTTGAAATTTTAATAATTTTAAAATGCTCATCATCTAAGGAAATCTATCATACTTTGAGAGTTTCCTAGTCACTAAGACTTTTTAAAATCAGCACTGCACAAAGCTTAAGTCACTAAAGACTTTTCTCCCTCCAGGGCCATCTGCTCTATCAAAGCCAAGCCAGTTATAACTTAAAGTCTGCCGTACGTGCTCCACAGTGTATGATGGCAGCGTGTAGACATCGACAAAGTCACACTCATTTTGAAAAGAAATGGTTAATGATGCTCTCCTTTCTATACATTATGTGGCAACTAAATATCTCAACATAATTTACAATGAGTAGTAGAATATAGCTTTGTGACATAATGAAGATTAGAATTCAGGGTATATTTGACAAAACCACAGAAAATGACAAATCGTAGTTCTGTAATATGAAAATGTATATTTTTAATTAATGTATAATGCCAAAATCCCCTAAGAATGTAATTAAAACTTTCAAATGTAATCAATTCTGACTTGTTCTAAATAATAAAGAGTCTTACTAATATATCTGCTGTCATTAAAAAATAAGGGGAATCAATGTGGGCTATTTAGGTGGGACTTCAATTTATGAGGTTTAAACTTTGTGATTTGGTTTCTGAAATCTTTAGGTTTTAGACTGACATACTCTGCCAACTTCATTAATTATAATAATATTTGACAAATAATTTGTAAAGGATAGGTTTACTATAAAGGAAATAAAATGTGCTTTATAGAAGACTGCCAGTTCTTGAAAGCCAAATTTATCACTGACTGAATGGCAGGATTGAAAGAAATCTAATAATTGACCCAAGATAAAGGAATTGTTTTGTCTTGACTGAATTCTATTTTGCATAGTAGGATTTGGATATAAATGTGTAACTACATATTTGTCCACAAAATTGATGGCAGGATGGTTTCAGAAATGAATATGGGAAATTAATCAAGAATCAAATGATACTGACTTACTCAATAAATACTCATACCATCACTGCATTCATTCTTTGTCAGTTAGTGACCTATGATAGACACAAAGAATTCAGCAGAAGAAATAAAATGGTCTATGCCCTAAGTAAACTTAAATTCTAGGGGAAATGATAGGTAATAAACACATGATTATAATTTTGATGAGTGCCATAAAAGAAGGTACAAAGAAATCATATACTGAGGTACCTAATCTTCTCTGGGGAGATGAACAAAGGAAGTGACATCTCAGATAATACAGAAAGGATGGTGTAAACGTATGTATGTGAAGATGAGGAGCTTCTGGAAGAAGCAATTTCCTGTTGTGATGACTAGGTGTGAAAAGAGAAGGTACGTAAAGAAACAACTGAAGTAAGTCTGATTGATCTGAAGTACACAAAGATGTAGAAGTCGACAGAAATGAGAGATGAATTCTAAGAGGCGGACAGAGACAATATTTTAATAATACTTATTATCTATCTTAAGTATTGGGAACTTTTTATAAATGGCATCAGGAATTAGGAAGGATGGCCAAGACTATCTCTAGTCTCAATAATAAAACGAAGTGGTTCTGTGGTCTACAGTGACAGCAGTGGTAATCAGGAGAAGGTGACTGGATGGAGAAGGGTATGATCAATACAATCTGGTGATAAACTGAAGGAGGAGGGAGGAGTCAAGGAGAATGTGTTATCTTTGCAGGAGACCTATAACAGAGGGAGGGGCTAGTTCAAGAGTATAGAGAGGGGTCTTGAGTCTTATTAGTTTAAGTAGTCTTTAAGACATCTAAGTTGGGAGATCTAGCGGGGCAGGGGTTATATAATTTGTAGCTAAGGACAGTTTCTAGATTGAAAATGGGAGTTCAACAGTTCTCAGCCTCCCTCTGGTAGCTGAATCCATTGGAAGTAGATGAGATTACACAGGGAGAAGATTAACAGACAACAAATCCATGTTAAAATAGTTTAAGACAAAAAAATTTCAGTGAATGATAGTCTCCCATTTTACTAAATGATCTTAATGGAGTGCTTTACACAGTTCTCCATTTTTACTATATGGATCAAAAAGGGCAACCTTCTTTTCTAAAAAATTAATGAATTTTAATAATAGGTACTGATATCAAGGACAAAAACTGTCAATTTAAAACAGTCTGAAGAATTACAGAATAGAACAATTAAATAATTTTAAATTGCAAGGTAATATAAGCAATTAAATCCGACTGAAATGACCTAATTCAGACATTAAATATAATAATCTAGGACTATTGAAGTGATATTATGTATCCCAGTAACAGACTTGCAGTGAATGAAACTGTTTCTAAAAAAAGGTTCTTTATCTAAAACATTTTTTTTTCTTTTGCATATAATCTCTAGTTGTGTTCAAGAAAAACTAAGTGAAAGGCAAAGGTCAAGTTTCGGGTTCTACTGAAATGTTTTATTGGGAACAACATTTCTTAAAAAAGAAAGTAACAGGGCATACATGGGCATTATTTTAGGAATTAACTTTAAGACTTAACTTTACTACTCTTATTAATACTTAGAGCTACTATAGTTACTAAGCTCATAATCCTAAGAAAATTTTGTAGTTTTATCTATAAAATAATTTGAACTAACTTTGTGAGGGGGAAAAGCCCTTTACAGTTATAAGACCTATATTAATATCCTGATTTTACCATTTACTTTTTTTTCTTTAATTTCAGGGTTTTCACCTGGTGAATAAATTACAAACCAATCTGTGAAGAAGAAAGTGAGAGGATTTTATTACAATATGCAAAGCAGCTTAATTTCTATTTGAAATTTGGTCATGTAAATAAAGAATATTATCATCACACAATTAAGGAGAAAACAAAAGAGAAAGACATCTGTGACATAATAAATTTATGCTAAAGCACAGAAGAGCAAAGGAAAAAGATCACATGTACTAATCTACTGATGATACTTCTTAAAGAAAGCCACACTGACATCAAAGAATACTATTCACCTCCATCTGTGACAACCTCATGAAGGAGGACCACATGAAGACAGGAATAACAATGTGAACATAGTGGATTTGCATAATTCAAAACTAAATATTAAAGAGAAGCTATATGAATGTCCTTGAAATGTTGAAACTCTGAAAACCTGTAAAGTTCAGAGGCAAATAAGGGCTTTAGACATGTCACATACTACGTAAAAACTGAAGAATAAAGTGAGTTTCCTTAAGGTACAATTGTAAATGGATTCAGCCTTTCCTTTTCATTAAATTTGTAAGTTTAATAAATAAAATCAGCTTGCTATTCTAGGCGGATAACTTCTTAATGTAATCAGTATTTTTAAAAATGAACTTCCCCCATTCGACTTAATTGTTCACACTGGTGTTTATTTTACACATCTTTGGTTTTCTCACACTGGCAGTCACAGAAGTTCGAAGTGTAAGTAACTAGCTTTCCTGAAACTTTTGCTATAATTTCACATCAATATCTAACTCTACATTACAGACAAGTGGCCTTACAGGAGCTACAAGCCATGTGTGACAAGTGTCTGTAGTACATGCAAACACAAGAGAAATTAGCTTTCATTTCTCTCCCAGGAGTCATTAAATAGTAGATGTGAACACTATAAATTACTTCTTGTCATCTTTTGCCATTTGATCAGTTGAAGGATCCCTTTATAAAATGTGAGGAAGAGGAAAAATACTGGCAATATGACACCCCTTTATGTTCAATTTGAAAGTTTGTTCAATTCTATATTCACACTACTCTACTCTCTGATGGGTCTCTTTTCAAAATGGGATTCCTTTGATAGTCAGGCATCTTATATCTTATTCCTCCAGGCTAAGATCTCTATTTTCACTGCTTCCTTCAGAAAATTAGAATTTCTGTCTTCCACAATATTAAGAGGCTTTTTAAAAGTGCTTATGACTTGACAAAAAAATGCATTAGCTGTGAAAACTGACAAGAATTTGTGCTTGTGGAGACTGCAAGAAGCAGGAAAGCCTCTATTACTAACATATTGCTTTTTATTATAAAATACGACTCCCATTAGTTTTGGGCTACAGCCAAGTCTCTTCTCATGGTTTAAAAAGGAGTTACCTTGACAAGATTCGACTTAAATCACATCTTGATCTACATTATGAACACAAAAGAACACTTTCTGCATTAAAGTGACAATAAGAGTCTGATTTATAATCCTAAAGCAAAGAAATTCAGAGTTAAATAAATCAAATGACTTAGCACTTGTCCCTAGGTTTTTGCAAGAGTGTGAAATCTAAGAAAAAAAGAATATATGCTGTACCAAGTATTCCATCTGTAAACTCAAAGTATTATCTGGTTCTATTAAGTACTCATTTTCACTCTGGTGAATTTCAAAAAGATAATTAGGAATAAGACAACTGTCTCCTCGGAAGAGCAATGTAATTTGTGGTGTTTCTGGACACATAATCATCACGTTTTTGTTTTTGTTGTCTCTCTTTTTATTTTTCCCCCTAGGAGCAAGATACAGATTTACAACTATTTCATGTATTTCATAATCAAAAATATCCTCAGGAAATCTCTGGTCAGAGAGTTAAACCACCTAATATTTGCCTGAAGCCTCCAAGTCTAACAACTTTCTAGTATGTAAAAGAAAATCTTTCTACAGAGAATGGAGCTTAGCCTCAAGGAAAAGAGACACTTATTCATTTAAAAAATTCAATCGGTATCAAGTAACAATCTAAATGACAGAAAACTTAACAAAATCCATGCCCTCCTGAAACTTATCTTTAAGGATGACTGACTCCAACACAAAGATGACAATCATTTAATAATTATCACCTGGATTGGAGGGCGGTCTAGAAAATGGAAGGTACAGATGGGGCTAGAATGTTGCAGGAAAACTTTGGAAAGTAAATCATATTAAACTGTTTAAAGGGTGAGTAGCGGGGAGGAACGTGCTCTACCCAGCAGGAATGCCATGGGAGAAAGCCTGATTTTAAGACACGTGTGCCACAGGGGCTATGAAAAGAGCAGCTAAATGCAGATGCAGAAAAGACTGGGTCTTCTGTCATGAATTTGGGACACCTGGGCAAGAGTTTACTACACATGGCCTACAAAACATAATTTGAGATTTAAGATGAGATTTTTCTCTAAAAAAATCAACTAAATGAAAAATGATGAGTGTAGACATTTAGGACAGCACTATATCTTCCCAGAGAGGACGTCCCATAGGCTGAAGGTGTAATAAACTCCACTAGCTTTTCTTTTTGACTTGAAATACTTACCAACCTCCATAATATCCACCTGTATACCCAGCTAGAAATAATTACAAATAACCCTGCAAGCTAAATTCAATACTTTTTGATATTTACATGCAACCAAATTTTACATATTAACAAAATCATTAAATATTTCTGCAAAATGTGTTAACACTAAGATGAGTTAGATACTAAGAAGTGTTTAGAGAACAAATTTTTAGTCAGTGTTTCACTAGAGTAATTCAATTTAAAAGTGCTTAGTTTCATAAAGAAATATATTCTTAAATTATTAATACTGTTTTCATGCCTTACTAAAACTAACATAATAAAAGCATATGAATTAACCTTTCAACATCACTTTGCTTTTTGATTAACCTGAAACCTAATATAGTATATTTATCCTAAGTGAACAAGATATATGGAGTTGCATATATTTACTTACACCAAATTGAAATATTATGCCTTTATTGTGCCACTATATAGTTTCTCTTTTATGTAAATATGCTAATTAAAAAGGGGAAAGAAACTAAATTAGCAGTTCTTTCTACTACTGCTACCAATGAAAGTGTACATTTAATTAACATAAAACAAAGGAATAATTAATATTGGACATAAATTCTCATTACAGGGATTAGGACTAACATTTGGTTTACTTGTTTTTAAACAATACAAAGGAAGCACTTGCCATGTTTATATGAATTCAATACTTTGTACTCAAGGAAACAATTCTAAAATAAAAGAAAACTTGAGGTGGAAGAAAATTTTTAGATGATTAAAAACCACTCTAGAATTTTTTAAGAAGTGTGTTTTATAGATTGAGAAACTAACTCTCTCATAACTTTTAGTAACAGAGTTGAGACTGGAACAAGCTCTTACCTGTAATCAAGTTCTCTGTCCACCACATCACAGGGTCATCATACTATGAGACTGCTTAATCAGAACATTTATGGTGTAATGATGAGTATAAAATGTAGCTATAACCAAGGACATCCCAAAATGGTAGATCATCTCCCTGCCATTAATTTTTTAAAGCAGTCCAGGGAAGGATTCTGCCTTACTTCATACTAGATCATTTTGGTATTATTAACACAAAGCCTGAACAAACATACAATTAAATAAGTCCCCCCCAAAATTTCAGAAATACAATCTCTAGCATTACACAAGATGAAGGAGCCTATTTTCAATTCAAGACTGTTTTTGTCTTTTAGTTTAACATTATTAAAACTGAGTGTAAGCCATTTCCCTGTTTGAATGTGATACAGAAAGCAGAAAAAGTTGGATCATCAAAAAGGCAAAAGAGCTTGAGAAAAACATCTACTTCTGCTTTATTGATTACACCAAAGGTTTGACAGTGTGGATCACAACATACTGTGGAAATTCTTAAAGAAATGGGAATAGCAGACCACTCGACCTTCCTCCTGAGAAATCTGTATGCCTGTCAAGAAGCAGCAGTTAGAACTGGACATGGAACAACAGACTGGTTCTAAACTGGGAAAGGAGTACGTCAAGATTGTATATTATCACCCTCGTTATTTAATTTATAGGCAGAGTACATCATGTCAAATGCCAGGCTTGATGAAGCACAAGTTGGAACCAGGATTTCTGGGAGAAATAGCAATAACCTCAGACATGCAGGTGACACCACCCTTATGGTAGAAAGTGAAGAAGAACTATAAGAGCCTCTTGATGAAAGCGAGAGAGAAGAGTGAAAACGTTGGCTTAAAGCTCAACATTCAGAAAACTAAGATCATGGCATCCGGTCTCATCACTTCATGGGAAATAGATGGGGAAAAATTGGAAACAGTGAGAGACTTTATTTGGGGGGGCTCCAAAATCACTGCAGATGGTGACTACAGCCATGAAATTAAGAGATGCTTGCTCCTTGGAAGAAAAGCTATGACCAACCTAGATAGCATATTAAAAAGCAGAGACATTACTTTGCCAACAAAAGTCTGTCTAGTCAAAGCTGTGGTTTTTCCAGTAGTCATGTATGGATGTGAGAACTGGACTATAAAAAAAGCTGAGTGCCAAAGAATTGATGCTTTTGAACTGTGGTGTTGGTGAAGACTCTTGAAAGTCCCTTGGAGGACAAGGAGATCAAACCAGTCCATCCAAAATGGAAATAAGTCCTGAACATTCAATGGAAGGACTGATGCTGAAGCTGAAGCTCCAATACTTTGGCCACCTGATGCAAAGAACTGACTCACTGGAAAAGACCCTGATGCTGGGAAGGACGGAAGGCAGGAGGAGAAGGGGACAACAAAGGATGAGATGGTTGGACAGCATCACTAACTTGATGGACATTAGTCTGAGTAAGCTCCAGAAGTTGGTGATGGACAGGGAAACCTAGCATGCTGCAATCCATGGGGTTGCAAAGAGTCGGACATGACTGAGCGACTGAACTGAACTAGAAAACAGATGATCGTAACAAGTAATGATTCTGAGAAAATAATATCAGCACCTAAACTATCCCCTGATTTTGGGTATTGTGTGGCGTTTCCATATCACTAGAATATAGCAAGTCAAATAAGTTAGAAAGAGAAGATAGACTATGAAGTGCTTCATACATAAGAGCTGGTACTTATGTGGACAGTTTCAAATCATAGTTCAATGTTTGATATTATTTTGTTTAAAATTATCCTAAATCTCAAACTAAAATCCAACATACATCTTTCTTAAGACAGGAACCAAAATCTGGTCCTGATACCTATTTATTAAAATTTACTCCCTTAGTGGGGGAAGGTAATGTTGTATTTCAATATAACTCTGTAAACAAACAGTTAAAATAACTTCTCAACTCATGTAATTGAACTCTAAGGAATAACCTCCAAATTAAGCCAACCTAAATCATTAATAATAATAGATTTGGGGACTTCCTTGGTGATCCAGTAGCTAAGACTCTATGCTTCCAATGCAGGGTGCCTGGGCTGGATCCCTGGTTAGGGAGCTAGATCTCACATGCCACAACTAAGAATGAGACAGCCAAATAAAGTTAAAAAACATAATAATAACAAATAATAATAGATTCCATCTGCTTTTCTATTTTAAAAGGTAGTATGGCATTGTATGGAACAGAAATTAACAATCAAGTCTGTAAAAGGCAACTCTAGGGACAGAAGAGTTCCATCTACAAAAAATCTTACAAGTCTGAACTGTATTAGGGATTCTGAAAGCTTTTCAAAAGAATGTAAGTTAATGGCTCATAATTACGACCTTAATATAATGATTCATACCACTGACTTATCATCTTTCTTTTCATGTAAATATATTACCTTACAATTCATGAAGTGACAAGTACTGAAATAGCCACTAGGCAAATTTTAAACTTAAATTACATACATAAATTAGAAAAGTGACTCAAGATTGGATTACTGGGCCACAAATATAACTGATGAAATAAATGAAGGAGGCCAAGTGTTGCAATTTTGATATATTTAAGTCTATATTTTTATATGAGAGCAAAGAAAATTCATTAAAATTTTCATATTATAACTAATTTTTCTTTGCATATATCTTTATCACTTTATATTAAATTTTAAAACAAGAAAATATCCTAAAGTTTAATTGAGTTTTAAATCACAAGGATTAACTAATTTATATCTATGAACAGTGACAAACATTTGGTAGAAAAAATAATACATAATCTTTTAGTTCCATGTGCAAGAGATGTAACTTTGATTCTGGTGATGTTTAATTTTTTATGTAGTTCCTATGATATTTGTTTACATAAGTATAAATTGGTTCATCTGATTTAAATTCCTTGGCCATGAAATTGTGCTTTTAATAAATGTATATAATAATAAAATATAATTCGTCGTATCCAAATAGTTTCTGCATGATTGATGTTAAAGCTTTTACTGCTGGTATTTAATGAGCACTTTGGATTAGATGTGTCAGAAGCACCTTGCAATTAAACAACAAAAAATAAGGGTTGGCAGTAGCAGACGAACTCTGTTAAAATACTTAAGACTTTACTTCCAGAAGAGTTATCATATAATAAGTCTAGTTCCAGCACCAAGTAGAAAAGAACATGAGACACAAATGGAGTTTCTTACCCTTCGTAGGTGAAATGTCATCCTCCCTGCCTAGGCCCATCTGAGCTTTTGGCTGATTTGAGGCACTCAGGGCTTCTCCACACTCCTCTGGCATGCTGTTTCTTCACTGATAGAAAGTACTTTTTTTTTTTTCCCATACATAATGAAATTTCATTAAATTCCTCTTGGTGTCACAGTACTCTGCCAAGTGAGACATTTTTAAAAATGAAGGGGTCACTGTCCATCCGCTAGGGTTCTCATCACCGTTGACGCACGTCCTCCTCAAACTCCCGCCCAAGCCCTTCGCTCCACAAGCCGCGGACAAAGTTCCAGCGAGCCCGTGACTGCGCATGCTGAACACCTGGCGGCGGGATTCCCAGCGCATGCTGGGGCAGCAGCCACGCCGCTTGCGGCCTGGAAATTCATTTTTTTTAAAAAAGGGAAAGGACTAGAATGTAGACATTGTATCCATCGGTTTGCATATGTTACCAAAGTACTTAGAGTGAAGAAGAAAATTTTCACTTTTGGATCTATTTAGTCTCAAATTTTGGGGCTTCCCAGTTGGCTCAGTGGGTAAAGAATCTGCCTGCCGTGCAGGAAGTGCAGGAAATTCCCGCCGGATGCCTGGGTCTGCAAGATGCCCTGGAGGAGGATATGACAACCCACTCCAGTATTCTTGCCTGGAGAATCTCCGGGACAGAGAGGCCTGGCAGGCTAGAGTCCATGGGGTTGCAAAGTGTCCTAAAGGACTGAAGTGACTGACCACATTCTCAAATTCTTAGGGCAATTAAAAAAAAAAAAAAAAAAAAGAGCCTACTTCTTCAGTCTTTAGTTTCAGTAATAAACTTGGGGGACCTATTTATTTACTCATTTAGTAATCATTTAGTGAGGGCCTGTTCCAAAGTATACTTTTTTTTTTTTTTTAAACGAAATACGATTCGAGAAGTAGAAATTCATTCTGTGTGATGGTGAGTCTGCAATCAGCAAAACCTGCTGTACTAACCTTTGGGAAAATCCATTGAGAGCTGTGTTTCCTGTCAGACTCCTTGCAATCCCAAGGACAGTAGAGAGCCACATTCCTCTGCCCCTGAGATTTTCCAGGCGAGAATACTAGAGTGGGTTTCCCATTTCCTATTCCAGGGGATCTTCCCAACCCAGGGATCCAGCCATCCTCTCTCGAGTCTCTTACATTGGCCGGCGGATTCTTTACCCCTGAGCCACCTGGGAACCTCCATTGAAGGTTGACGTGGGCTGCATTTAGGAGCAAGGAGTGCAAGCCAGGGAGAGTCCAGCCATAGTCCAGGCAGTTAGTTTATTGGCCTGAGGATGGGGAGAGATTCTTGGCAGATGTTCATGGTTCAGGAGCTAAGTTTCTGTCTTCTGTAAATCAAGAATTTACGTAAAATTAATCTCAGTTCTTAAGGTTCCTTTTGCTGAGAGCACATGCCTTAGATTCTCCATTTCCTATCATTTTAGATTGAAATCCTTTCACTCTGTTCAAGTGGAGTGTTTGCAGGCACAGAAAAGTATGCAAGTTTCCATTTTCTGACATGGACCCTGGCCAGGAACACCACTCTCTTGGACCTAGAAAGTTATTTTAACACTAGATTTGTAAGTAAAAGATATAATTGGGGCTTGAATGACTGGATTTGCCGGTAGCATAAAGCATTCTCCCAGTGTCTTCTGCTTGTGAAACTGCAAAAATAATTTCTTTCTCCCAGTTGCTGAAACACTTCAACAACTAAAGGGTGCTTACTGCCTACCCTCTCACCCCTCCAAGTATAATAATAACGATATAGATCAAGAGCATTATGAGGCCGTAGTCATGGGGGATAGATGCTTCAGGTGGAAGTGAAAGAGTAATTCCTTCTAAATTCATATAATGAGCTCAGTTTGGATTCCCTTCATTTTGTGTTTTTTCCTTTTGACTGCCACTGCTGCAAGCTAGGGAAGTAAGCCTTGCTCCAATACTGCCCAGGAAGTGAAAGTGACACCTGTCTGGATTCCCTCTTGTGAACTTTGTTTCAAGACTGCCCATTATAGCTCTGTGTAGGTGCTAAATCACTTCACTACTGTCTGACTCTTTGCAACTCTATGGCCCCACTAGGCCTAGTAGCCTGCTAGGCTCCTCTGTCTATGGGATTCTCCAGGCAAGAATACTGAGTGGATCGCCATACCTTCCTACAGGGAATCTTCCCCACCTGAGGATCAAACCCATATCTCTTATGTCTCTTGCATTGGCAGGCAAATCCTTTACCACTAGAGCCACCTGGGAAGCTGCCTTTATAACTGGTAAAATAATAATGACAATAATTATTAATTTCTGAGTTGTTTATATTCATCATTTTATTTAACCCTCATTAGAAAATGATAGTATTATTATTTTTGCATTTGAGAATGGTGGTCATGTATGGATGTGAGAGTTGGACTGTGAAGAAGGCTGAGCACTGAAGAATTAATGCTTTTGAACTGTGATGTTGGAGAAGACTCTTGAGAGTCCCTTGGACTGCAAGGAGATCCAACCAGTCCATTCTGAAGGAGATCAGCCCTGGGATTTCTTTGGAAGGAATGATGTAAAGCTGAAACTCCAGTACTTTGGCCACCTCATGTGAAGAGTTGACTCATTGGAAAAGACTCTGATGCTAGGAGTGATTGGGGGCAGGAGGAGAAGGGGACGACAGAGGATGAGATGGCTGAATGGCATCACGGCCTCGATGGACGTGAGCTTGAGTGCACTCCGGGAGTTGGTGATGGACAGGGAGGCCTGGTGTGCTGCGATTCATGGCATCGCAAAGAGTCGGACACGACTGAGCGACTGAACTTAACTGAACTGAACCACCCTAAACTGAATATTTACTATAGGCTAAGAACTGAGAACTTTACATGTGTTGAGTGTATCTTTGAAATAAGTCCAGGAGAAGGTACTATTGTTATTTTCAATACCAGTTATCTTAAAGCGTTATTTCATAGTAGTCATGAAAAATGTGGACTCTGGACCCAGACTAGGTTTCAAAATGATCTCTATATCACAAGTTATGGACCTTGGCAAGGTACTAATAGTTAAGCTGACTTTTCTTTGGGTTTTTCATTTGTAAAATGAAGTAAAAAATAACCGCCCTTTTCCCCCATTGTTTTGTGCATTAAATGAGTGTCTGTTGAACACTTTAAACAATGGTTGCCATAAATGCAACAGTGGTTTCCAAAGAAGAAACTGAAGATCAGGACAGTAAACAGCATTCTCAAGGTCAAGCAGGTAGAAGAATTGGCTTTAGAATCCAAATATCTCCATCTTCATAGTGTTTCTAGCAACTATTTAGCTGTGATGTTTTGTGATATGAAGGCTTTTCCAGTTCTGAGAAGGCCTGGGGTTAAATGAGTGTGTGCCAATCTTGTCCTAGACCTCAATGGGAAAAAAATAAATAATTTTTCCATGAGATTAGAATTAGAGTATGGGCTTGGAGGAAAGAAACCAAAGACTCAAGTCAGACTGTTAAAAAGAATCATCATAGCCCACTACTGTACATCTCACATTGATACAGTAGGGATAAGAGCTTTGCATTGGAGTTCAGGGTGAAAAAAATAATGTAACTTGAATTATTATCTCCAAATACCTTTTGCATATCACTCTTTGAAACCCGATGTGGCAGTTTGTGGTAGGTTGATTACTTAGGAAATTAGAATCCTGTTAAACTTCTTCTTTCTAGTTGATACAAATGAGAGATGATTATAATATTAATATAATGAGTCCATCAAAGTGTATAATTCATGTCATTTGGGTTTATTCAATGTAGATTTATTGGAAAAAAGAAACAAGTAAAAGGAAGAAAGGGAATATAAAAAAGGAAGGAAGGAAAAAGGAAAAAAGACAAAGAAGGACAATGAATTTATTTCTACAAAAGGTAGAGAAACTTGGATTTGAGATTATCATATTAGTCAATGCAATTATGCTCCATAAAACTGAACTATTTTTCATTTCTTATATAGTAAGAAATTAAAAATATAAATAATTCATGCACTCCCATGCTTCCCTACTATAGCCCATTTGTCTAGCCTGGAATAATCTTCCCTTCTATACACAGGCAATTTATTCACCATCTATGACCGCCAGTCTAAGCTCCTTGAGGGTGTCAACTGTGTTATCTTCTAGGTGTTCTTAATACCTAATAAATGACTGGTGAATGGAAGTATAATGATCATTTATCTAATGAATGCTTAGTTCAGATACCGTTTCCTCTTTGAATTATATTCTAGAACTTTAAATTGAAATGAACTTAGTTTCCACTGCATTTTTTCCACCTATTTATTTAGGTACATTATAAACATAGTATTTTATGTTATTCATTTAAAGTTGCAGCTCCAGGAGGGGTTTGAACTATCAGTTCAGTTCAGTTCAGTTCAGTCACTCAGTCATGTCTGACTCTTTGCAACCCCATGAATCGCAGCACGCCAGGCCTCCCTGTCCATCACCAACTCCCAGAGTTCACTCAGACTCACGTCCATTGAGTCCGTGATGCCATCCAGCCATCTCAACCTCTGTTGTCCACTTCTCCTCCTGCCCCCAATCCCTCCTAGCATCAGAGTCTTTTCCAAGGAGTCAACTCTTCGTGTGAGGTGGCCAAAGTACTGGAGTTCCAGCTTTCGCATCATTCCTTCCAAAGAAATCCCAGGGTTGATCTCCTTCAGAATGGACTGGTTGGATCTCCTTGCAGTCCAAGGGACTCTCAAGAGTCTTCTCCATGCATACCCACTTAATCACAAATCAAAATATAGAACATTTTCATTACCTCCTAAGTTTTCCTTGATTGGCTTCCCAATCTATGTGTTTTCCAGGGCTGTTGGAGCCACTATGAGAAAAGCAGGAGAGACTCCATCTTGAAGCCTGTCATCCATCTTAAAGACAGGATGTGTACTGAGTTTGAACTCTCCCAAGAATGAGGAAACTGATGCTAAGGAAAATCAGGTCTCCTGGAGACTTGATAGATGGCAAGTGGAGATTGTAGTTGAGGTCAGGCTGCTCTTGTTAGATTAACCATGGAGACATCCCTCCCATTGTGTAGAATCATTGTTCCCTGCTTTAAACTTAATTGTTTGTTCTCCTAGCACCTGCTTGTTGTAAAACTCAATCATATACATCAAAAAGGTTGATAACATGCAACTGGTCACTGAGTGGGGGTATAAAACTCTCAGAAACATCAAAGTCCTTGTTGGGGACCGATCTGCCTTGGACCTGCTGACATAATAAACTGTACTCCACACTGCGAAGTGTGTATTGCGACTCTGGATTCCACAATGGGCAACCACTATTCTAACTGATTATTCTCAGTGAGTCTTGAACTTCATATAACTCAAATCATTCAGTAGGTCCCCTTTAGGCCTGTTTTTTTTTTTTTTTTCACTCACTATAAAATCTGTGAAATCTATCCATGTATAGCTAGAGTTAGCAAATATTTCCAGTATTCCAAAGTTATTGTACCTATTTACACTGCCAGAGTGAGTCTGGAGTGAGGCAATGTTCCAGTTTCTCCACAAGCTTGACAAAACTTGATATTATTTGTCTTTTTAAATTTCCCAATATGAGTGTATGTAGTGCTATCTCATTTTGGTTTAATTTGCAGGTTTCTGGTGATTAACAGTTGGAGGTCTTTTTTATTTGCTTTCTTTTTTTTTTAAGATAACTTTTCTTGTGAAGTGAATTCAACTGTGTGTGTTTTAATATGATGGTTTATCTCTCTTATTGATTGGTAGTAGTTCCTTATATATTCCTGATGTATTTGTCAGACTTTTTTTTTTTTTTTTACCTATCCATGTTTTGCAATGCCCTCTCTCTATTGTGTCAGTTTATAAAAAGAAATTTGGTGGGTTTTTTAAAGTACAGATTATCCTTTGTCTTCCTTATATAGTTAGTGCTTTTTTTAATTCTACTTAAGAAATCTGTGTCTATAATAAAGTTAGGAAGATAGTTTCCTATGTTTTCTTCTTATGGCTTTATTGATTTTTTTTCACTCAGGACCGTGATTCATCGTGAATTGATTTTTGTGTATAATGTGAGGCAGAGGTCAAAAACCGTGTTTTTCCATATAGATATCCAACTGCCCCAGCACCATTTTCCCAATTAAATTGCAGGATCTCACCACAATTTTTGCCTGCTGCTACTGAGAGAGTCAATTCCTAGGCAGGTTGATAAGAAGTCCGGGGGTCCCCAAGGAGAGAGGGGTCTGGATTCTCAAGGAGGAGGAAAGGAAAAACATTTTTTTTCCCCTCTACGTTCCTTAGTTTTATATAACAATAATGTATCCTGCTTGAGGACAGTTTTTGGAAAAAACCATCTGGCTAATCCTATTATCTTAAAATGTAAATTATGGGAGTGGATCTAGTAAGGTCTTTACAACCTCCAGAGATTCATTTGATTCACTGTAATAAATAATAAAAAAGTATATAACTCCATTGCTAACATTAGCGAGGGGGCACTCTTTCTGCCTCCTTCTGATGTCTATGTCAGAAGCTTTCTCTATCTCTTTTCAGTTCAGTTCAGTCACTCAGTTGTGTCTGACTTTTGTGACCCCATGAACTGCAGCATGCCAGGCCTCCCTGTCCATCACCAACTCCCAGTCTCACGCCCATCGAGTCAGTGATGCCATCCAGCCATCTCATCCTCTGTTGTCCCCTTCTCCTCCTGCCCTTAGTCCCTCCCAGCATGAGAGTCTTTTCCAAGGAGTCAACTCTTCGCATGAGGTGGCCAAAGTGCTGGAATTTCAGCTTTAGCATCATTCCCTCTAAAGACATTCCAGGGCTGATCTCCTTCAGAATGGACTGGTTGGGTCTCCCTGCAGTCCAAGGGACTCTCAAAGAGTCTTTTCCAACACCACAGTTCAAAAGCATCAATTCTTCAGCGCTCAGCTTTCTTCACAGTCCAACTCTCACATCCATACATGACCACTGGAAAAACCATAGCTTTGACTAGACGGACCTTGGACCTTTGTTGGCAAAGTAATGTCTCTGCTTTTCAATATGCTATCAGGTTGGTCATAACTTTTCTTCCAAGGAGTAAGCGTCTTTTAATTTCATGGCTGCAATCACCATCTGCAGTGATTTTGGAGCCCCAAAACATAGAGTCTGCCACTGTTTCCACTGTTTCCGCATCTATTTCCCATGAAGTAATGGGACCAGATGCCATGATCTTCATTTTCTGAATGTTGAGCTTTATGCCAACTTTTTCACTCTCCTCTTTCACTTTCATCAAGAGGTTTTTTAGCTCCTCTTCACTTTCTGTCATAAGGGTGGTGTTATCTGCATATCTGAGGTTATTGATATTTCTCCCAGCAATCTTGATTCCAGCTTGTGCTTCTTCCAGTCCAGCGTTTCTCATGATGCACTCTGCATATAAATTAAATAAGCAGGGTGACAATATACAGCTTTGACATACTCCTTTTCCTATTTGGAACCAGTCTGTTGTTCCATGTCCAGTTCTGACTGTTGCTTCCTGACCTGCATATAGGTTTCTCAAGAGGCAGGTCAGGTGGTCTGGTATTCCCATCTCTTTCAGAATTTTCCACAGTTTATTGTGATCCACACAGTCAAAGGCGGTGGCATAGTCAATAAAGCAGAAATAGATGTTTTTCTGGAACTCTCTTGCTTTTTTTGATGATCCAGCGGATGTTGGCAATTTGATCTCGGGTTCCTTTTCTAAAACCAGCTTGAACATCTGGAAGTTCATGGCTTACATATTGCTGAAGCCTGGCTTGGAGAATTTTGAGCATGACTTTACTGGAGTGTGAGACGAGTGCAATTGTGCAGTAGTTTGAGCATTCTTTGGCATTGCCTTTCTTTGGGATCGGAATGAAAACTGACCTTTTCCAGTCCTGTGGCCACTGCTGAGTTTTCCAAATTTGCTGGCATATCGAGTGTAGCACTTTCACAGCATCATCTTTCAGGATTTGAAATAGCTCCACTGGAATTCCATCACCTCCACTAGCTTTGTTGGTGGTGATACTTTCTAAGGCTGCTGCTCCTGACCTCAGACGTGGGATAACTTTCTAAGGCTGCTGCTCCTGACCTCAGACGTGGGATAACTCCTTTCAGATGCTGCCCCTGACCTCGGTCGGGGGGTAGCTCCTCTCGGCCATGCTCTGCGGGTCGTCGCAGCAGCCTGCACTCTGCATGTTAAAACTTTATTATACAAAAGCTATGAGCCATCAAGCCTTGTCTCTGGCCCTGGACTGAATTCTTCTCCTCTGGAGGCCAAGAATCCGGGTATCTTTTGTGGTTCAGCAACAGCCTTTCACTACCATACCAAGTTTTCCGCCTTTACTTTTCACTTTTCATTTACAGGAGATACTAGTAGCATGGAGAGTTGCGTTCAGTCCTTTCATCGTCAGCTTACTGGCTGCATGATTCTGAACAAAACAATTTATTGATAATTGCAAGACCAGCAGTTTCTTTTGCTGAGAATGAGAATGTGATTTCTAACTACGTCCAGCTTTAACATCTTATTTCTCCATATGACCTTCAATAACAATTTGATAGTTTACAAATTCATTAAGATATGCAACTTCAGAGTTGAAGGGTTCCAAGTCTCACCTTGGTTTAAATAACACAAGTTCCAATTATTTATCTAAAACTCTTGGGGTTAGATGTGCTTCATAATTTAAAATTCACCCAGTTTTTAAAGGTTAATTTTGTGCATATGTTGTGTAATTCTCACACAGGGGTTGGCACTCCACACAGTAATCACACCTTAATATATATGCAGTGAAATGAATGAAGAGAGATAAACACTATAAACAGTGGTATCCATTTGGGAAATAGTCTGTTAAAAATTACTTCCAAAATATTTTTGATTTTCATACTTCTGGACTGCATCATGATGGATAATGGATTGTGGATCTATAGTTTTGTACAGCTACAATACATTTAAGAAAACAATGTCATTAATGATATTACTTCTGAGCAAAATTTAGCTAGTTTTCTCCAAATTTTACAGTGAAAATTTGTTAGAGTTGGTAGAATGGTTTTTCTTTGCCCATATGAATGCATTAACAGATCAGAATGGAAGCTATATAAATATTCAATAATATACATATAATGACCTTTAAGATGAGCAATGTAAAATGAAACAGTAATAATGAAATCATGATGTAAACATTACATATGAAATACATATCTGATTCAGATATAAATTTCAACAATGTTATTGTGTTTCTACTTTTGCACATAGTTTTAAATCTATTCCCATTTCAGAGATAAAACAGTATATAGTTTCTAGGACCATGATGTATTCCTCTAAATTACTTAAAATGTTCCCTTCTAGTACTTACTTCCTTTTTTGCCAGGCAGCTGCTACTTTCTGGTGTGCACTATTAATCAGTTACTTTCTCCCAAGGCAAATACCTGTACCCAAGGACTTTTCATAGCCAATCTTAGAAAAGTATACCGTCATGTTTTATTACTCCTAAGCTTTGGACATTACAGGTATCTAGTCATTCCTACTAACCACCAATTATCTTTAGAGAAAGAGAATAAATAAAACAATTTTTTTAAACTGCTTAAAATCTGAAGGAGATCAGCCCTGGGATTTCTTTGGAAGGAATGATGCTAAAGCTGAAACTCCAGTACTTTGGCCACCTCATGCAAAGAGTAGACTCACTGGAAAAGACTCTGATGCTGGGAGAGATTGAGGGCAGGAGGAGAAGGGGACGACAGAGGATGAGATGGCTGGATGGCATCACTGACTCGATGGACATGAGCTTGAGTGCACTCCAGGAGTTGGTGATGGACAGGGAGGCCTGGCGTGCTGCGATTCATGGGGTCGCAGAGTCGGACACGACTGAGTGACCAAACTGAACTGAACTGAACTGAAAATCCTTCCCAGTGGAGCCCTGGGGGAATTATAACAAACTCAGGACCCAACACCATGGGGTATAAAGAATTTCCACTATGGAGTTCATGACACATAAAAATAGTAATTATGTTTCAGTTTGATCGATCCAGTTTCTTTTTTTATTTCATTATGGCTGGTTTGAAAGTAAGTTAGGTAACCGTAAGTAAATAATTATTTCACTATTTATAGCATGTTGATGACATACAAAACCAAGTTGGCCTCCATAAGATCAGAACATAAAATTTAGTTGAAGCTGTTACAAAAAAAAAAAAAATTGTTAGGAGTCTGGAGTGAGAATAATTATTGTATATCTGCAATCATAACAATTATGCATTTAAAAGTACTACTTATAAAATATGTAGCTCCAGTTCTTAGTAAATAAAAAATATTTTGTTCCCAAAAATGTCTTAGAGACTTTCAAAATAAACATCTAAACAGTAGAGTATACTTAGTTTACTAAAAACAAAACCAAAAACCAAAGTTTAAAAAATTAGGGTGGCATGCATTAAGTTTATCCTTTTTTATTAATATAAAAATATTTTAAGTCAAAAAAGGAAATTTTAAAAATGTCTATGACTTCCCTAGAAATGCAATTATGCCTATCTGAATATGATTAGAAATCAAGATCTTTTTTCAAAATTAATATATGTCTTGAAAAATAAGTGTATTTATCTTCCATGACTAAAATCATAGAAAAATAAAAGAATTTACTTACTCAAATAGGAAAGTCACAAGTTGAGAGCTGTAATTTATTAACTATCTCTGACTTTATGAAAGAAGCTTTCAGTAACTTCCACTCCATGTAAGAGAGAATAAGCGAATAAAAATTTCTTGCATAACAGATTTGGCTATATGAACAGTTTCCTTAGACTCAAGGGTGCTACACACTAATTGTACTTCTCACTGAAGGAAAAAAAAATCAACTAAGTTTCTTAGGACCTTCCCAAATCTATACGACTGTGATTCCATTTATTCTTCAAGTTTTTATACCTCAGTATGATATTAAAGGGCTTCCGTGGTGGCTCAGAGGTTAAAGTGTCTGCCTGCAATATCGGAGACCTGGGTTCGATCCCTGGGTCGGGAAGATCCCCTGGAGAAGGAGATGGCAACCCATTCCAGTATTATTGCCTGGAGAATCCCATGGACAGAGGAGCCTGGTGGGCTACAGTCCACAGGGTTGCAGAGTCAGACACGACTGAGCAACTTCACTTGATATTAAAGCTACATCTAAAACTTTGAGTATATATAAGTCAGAGTAGACATAGTAAGAAGTGAAGAAACTTTTATTTTCAATAGTAGAAACTTGGTACAGTATAATTTTAAGAGTCAAACAGAGCTAGTACAATATATAGAACACTAATGTCATCAGTGAAGCTTAATTACAGATGAAAAGTATACTGGGTATAAACTAGTGTTTATATATAGTTTTCCTAAAAGTAATGTTTCACAGTCAATTCATCATGGAATTTTCCAGAAGAAATGAGAATAGAAAATTTGCTGTGTACCTCTCTGCAAACAAGGGAGGTAAAAGATATTTAATGCAAGTTGAATGTCTTCCTTTAACCTTAGAGATTTTTATAAAATGACATCTTTTCTGAAGACAGAATGATAATAACTTATGACTTTGAGGTCTTAGGCCAGTCTATGGTATTATTGCCAGTCCAAGGAAAATTGTATTTCAAATAACGTCCAATCTAACCTTCAACACCTAATCATCTAGAAGGCCTGGAAAGCATAGAGTTCAGATATTAAGAATACTCAGATTACATATGCTATTCTCTCAACTCTCTCTTCTTGAAAAATCAAGTCTGTGCTTTAAGATTGATTTCCAAACTCCATTAAAGTTCCGAAGGTGAGTCAATGGGTTTTACTTTATGTCTCTATAGGCAATTTTGTTACAAAAACAGCAAGAATTATAAAACTTAGAGCACTATGGATGTTTTATGGCTATTATTCTATTTACTACAATAAGAAAAATCATCTGTTTTTAAAAGGTAGAAACATTGCCATTTATAGAAGGAAGGTGTAATTTTGTATTCTAATTGGTTTCTAAGAAAACCTTGCAAAACTGAAGATATATGACCTTCTATCCAGACACTGGATTTAAAAATAATTATTATAGTATCACTTCACAAAACAGGTTTTCTCACTCACATACGTCTCTGATGATGTAGCCACGCGTTCTGGGAAACAAACTCACTCAGAAGGACAATTCAGATAGTGGAGTGCAGTTTATTACACCAGCGGGCCCAAGGCAGAGTCTCCTCTTAGCCAAGAACCCCAACCAGTTTTTGTGAAAACCTTATATACCCTAAGTGTATGTGCCCAAACCCACCTCCTCAAATTCCCTGAAACGAGTCTGAACAAAGGAAGAGAAAGATACAATCAAAGTTAACCCATGATTCATATGCCTTACAGCTAGGTAGTTAACAGAGGACAATTATCAATAGGACTGTGGTCATACCCCAATAAGCATAACAGAATTTATGATTCTATTTGGTTACACAGATAATTAGGGTATTCTTTTAGGCAATGGAGAGCCTAAAGGTATGAGCCCTGGGGTTCTTCAATCCAGCGGGCCTAGTTTTCCAGTTGGTATGTCGTTTTCATAGATACTGGGCATGTAGCTCAAAGTCCAGAGTCCAGACAAGATGGAGTTCTGCTTTCAAGATGGAGTCTGTTCTGTCTGTTTCCTCCTCAATGATAGCAGATGAAGAAACATCTAATAAAAGTATTGACTAAAGAGCAGCTCCAAGGTTATTTGAAGGAAAGATAGTTTAAAATACATAGGTTTCACCACAATTTATTAGTTTAATGTGACAACTCCAACAGGAAGTTCCACTGTCCCTGTCTTCTCATGTTTTCCTTTAAAAAAGATGCTATTTTAATAGGAAATATGCATAAATCATTTTAAATGAAAAATATCATTTCATTCACAAGTCAAATGATAGAATTCTCACTAGTATTTTTTTCATTATACACTTACTTTTAACCCTGGGTTAGCCACAAATATTGCCAAACAGAGCTACTTTTATTGCCTAAAACAATTCATATACTACTTCATGGATTTTTCAAAAACTGGAAACTCATCTAAAGGATTTGCTTTCTCACTTTAAAAAGAAAAAGAATTCCTCTGATAGTTTTCCTCTTTATGTTTTGCTTGACTGCTTTATTCGAAACAAGTGGCATGCTATAAGTCACACAATTATCTTCAATGAATAATGAAAGATCATGAAGATAAATTGCAGCTATATCAATAGGAATTGGTAACTAATATAGGAATCTGATTCTTGCCCAGAGCAATAGTTAAGGTTGAGTTGCAATGGCAGGAAAAAATGTGAAGCAAGAAAATAAAATTTGAATTCTGGTTAAATACCATAGGGGAAGTATAATTAAAAACAAAATCTTCGCACAACCTAGAAATCCTCTCCACAAAGTTTGTAGAGAGAGAAAACTTTTCTATTACTGAATAAGCATTACAGCAGAATGTAATGACCATCTCAGGCAATCAGCTAAGTGACTGCAAAAGCAAAAAGAAATCTTACTGTTTCATACAGCCAAGTGGATATGACAAGATATATCAAAGTATTTCAGATAAAGAATAACTAGTCCTCAAGTAAGAGGACTTGACAGCATAATTTGTCACATATTATTCATACTAACTTTACCTGATAATTGTATCTACCATCTGTGTTAGCTAGTTTTTTCTGAGAAAAAGTGAAAGTGTCCAACTCTTTGAGACTCACTCCATCAGGCTCCTCTGTCCATGGAATTTCTCACGGCAAGAATACTGGAGTGTATTGCCATTCCCTTTTCCAGGTGATCTTCCAGTTCCAGGGATCCCCAGCATCCTGCATAATAGGCAAATTCGTTACCATCTGAGCCACCAGGGAAGGCCAGTTTTATCTGATTGAATAACAAACTTCTCAATTTTATTACAAAAGCTGGTTTTGCATTTAGGAGTCAGGAGACAACCTTGAATTTAGGTTCCTATTCTCTCATAGAAAGTGAGAGATAGGGGCACTCTCTCCCTGAATGATAGCATTTCAAAGAATGGCTTGCAGGTTCTTGACAAAAACTTCCCTGGTCCAAAGAGCTGACCAAAGGCCAACAGACGGAACGCCTATTTAGTTTTCAAAAGGGCTTACATACATTCAAAGAGACAAGAAAGTACTACAATTGCAAGTTTTCTAAGGCAAATTCTCCGAGAAAAAGAAGGGGATGAAAAATCTCTTCCCCCATTTTTGACAGGGATAATTAAGCCTCATACTTTAAATTTTTTTGTCCTTACAATACAAACTACTAAGGTTCATTCAACATTAATCATAAGAGAGAATGGCTAATGTTATTCAAATTATAAAAAATTATAAACTTATATGCAGATGACACCACCCTTATGGCAGAAAGTGAAGAGAAGCTAAAAAGCCTCTTGATGAAAGTGAAAGAGGAGAGCGAAAAAGTTGGCTTAAAGCTCAACATTCAGAAAACAAAGATCATGGCATCCAGTTCCATCACTTCATGGGAAATAGATGGGGAAACAGTGGAAACAGTGTCAGACTTTATTTTTGGGGGCTCCAAAACCACTGCAGATGATAACTGCAGCCATGAAATTAAAAGACACTTACTCCTTGGAAGAAAAGTTATGACCAACCTAGATTGTATATTCAAAAGCAGAGACATTACTTTGCCAACTAAGGTCCTTCTAGTGAAGGCTATGGTTTTTCCTGTGGTCATGTATGGATGTGAGAGTTGGACTGTGAAGAAGGCTGAGCGCCGAAGAATTGATGCTTTTGCACTGTGGTGTTGGAGAAGACTCTTGAGAGTCCCTTGGACTGCAAGGAGATCCAACCAGTCCATTCTGAAGGAGATCAGCCCTGGGATTTCTTTGGAAGGAATGATGCTAAAACTGAAGCTCCAGTACTTTGGACACCTCATGCGAAGAGTTGACTCATTGGAAAAGACTCTGATGCTGGGAGTGATTGGGGGCAGGAGGAGAAGGGGACGACAGAGGATGAGATGGCTGGATGGCATCACTGACTCGATGGATGTGAGTCTGAGTGAACTCCGGGAGTTGGTGATGGACAGGGAGGCCTGGTGTGCTGCGATTCATGGGGTGGCAAAGAGTGGGACATGACTGAGTGACTGAACTGAACTTAATGCATGTATTTAGGGCTTCCCTGGTGGCTCAGATGGTAAAGAATCTGTCTGCAATGCAAGACACCTGGGTTTGATCCCTGGGTCAGGAAGATTCCCTGGAGAAGCGAATGGCTACCCACTCCAGTATTTTTGCCTGGAGAATTCCATGGACAGAGGAATCTAGTGGGCTGCAGTCTGCATGCATGCATGCTCAGTCATTTCAGTGTGTCCGACTCTTTGTGACCCCATGGACTATAGCTGTCAGGCTCCTCCACCCATGGAATTCTCCAAGCAAGAATACTGGTGTGGGTTGCCATGTCCTCTTCCAGGGCACCTTCCTGGCAGGGATCAAACCAGCGTCTCCTACGTTGGTGGGTTCTTTATCACTAGGAACCTGGGAAGCCCGGGCTACAGTCTATGGAGTCACAAAGAGAGGGACACTAATGAGCGACTAACACTTTAACTTTCCATGCATGTATTTCCCAACCGTCAAAATTCATATATCAATAGGCCTGTCCCCTACCTCTTCAGAGCACTTCCTCTGGGCTAACTCAATAGCTAAGTAAGTAACACTCAGGTTATAGTCTTCAATAATACCTTGGATTAAATGTAAACTCACAATTCTCATATTCTTGGTTTTTCTTTATGTTAACTGATGGAAGAAATATGTTTTATTCTCTGTATTATCCCTGCTTTTGCCCACTGGCAAAATTACTCTTAAGTTATATACCTAATTACAAATTCAAGAATCATTTGTGGTTTATGGATTTTCCATTGTCATATTCAAGAAAACCTATAATTTTTTCTTTTTTTAAATTTTTATTTTTACTTTGTTTTACTTTACAATACTGTATTGGTTTTGCCATACATTGACATGAATCCACCACGGGTGTACATGCGTTCCCAAACATGAACCCCCTCCCACCTCCCTCCCCATAACATCTCTCTGGGTCATCCCCGTGCACCAGCCGCAAGCATCCTGTATCCTGCATCGGACATAGACTGGCGACTCGTTTCTTACATGATAGTATACATGTTTCAATGCCATTCTCCCAAATCATCCCACCCTCTCCCTCTCCCTCTGAGTCCAAAAGTCCACTCTACACATCTGTGTCTCTTTTGCTGTCTTGCATACAAGAAAACCTATTTTAAGGAGTTATGTAAAAAAAGGAGCCAGCCTTTGAAAATTCAAATTTCTGAGATGTGAACTGATTTGTTCTTGTTCCTTTGGGTCAATGCTACTTAGGGCTCAGGGAATCCTGTACTGAATAGTATTCCCAGGATTGGAATTTTCCTATTTTAGTGGGCCTTGCTGATCAAATTGGGATCAAAGTCAGAGTAAACCTTCAATCACTAGTGAGATCTAAAGAAATATTTGATATTGAAAAGTAACTTCCATTGGCTTTATTGATAAAACAGTAACTCAGGTTACACCATGACTACTAATCATGTTTTTAACTGACCAGTGAGTCCCCACTATAGCACACTGCACATTCATAAAATCCCACTCATGATAATATATCTTTTTCTTTACCCCTCATAATCCTAATATGGAATCACAAGTTTAAGGCACAATATGATTAAAATAATTCTGTAGAGCTGAATACTATCTTTGTATCTTCTATTGTCCAAGAATTTCAAAATATTTTTCTTTATTGTAGAATTTCCACAGTTGCCAAAACTCAATTCTGAGAATTTCTCTCCAGAATATACTATTCTTTTTTTGTTTTTTATAAGTTATAATGAACTCAGATGCCATCGCCTCTTAATGTATATGCAGACTGCCTCGCATGCTTTGACTTTTCAGGTGTATTTAATATTGTATGTTATTACATAGGCATATATGTAATATATAGGCATGTGAGTATTTCTATAAAATATCACTAAACATAACGGAAAATCAAACATGATTTATTTGGATGACAAGAGAGTTGAAAGGATTAAAAAAAAGATGGAAAAAATGAAATAAAAATGTTCAATGTAATCATTTTCTTCAGAGTCTTGTAATAAATAGTACACCAGCGGCCATAGCCAGTCACTCACAGTGCCTAAGAGAGGGCACAATATAGATTTGCTAAAAGTGTTTTATTTTGAAATGGAGGTTCTGCAATTCCTGGTTATTGATGATGTAGTTTGTAACATTATTTTTATTCAGCCATGACCAATAGAAAATTAAAGCAACTTTGATCACTTTGGAAATTCTAGTCTTGGTTTTTCATTTGTAACTATCAATTATTTAAAGAATAGTTTGAAATGGCTCTTGGAACCCTTTTGGGGGGGAAAAATTACAGTAATTTAGGTAGAAAACGTGAATGATCTCAAGTTTTTAGTTCCATATGGAATAAAAATGCCTTATAAAATAGTCACATTGCCATCTACTGACAACTTTTTGTAAAAGAACCAGCATTTTCTCATTAGCCTAACTGACTGTAGACTTTAATGATCTATTACTTGACATATGGCAGTATAAAAAAGGGGTAACATAGTATATCCGTTGTTCAGTACATCTAATTGAAATAATCTCACCATTCACAGAAGCCATTTTAAGCTCTTCAAAGTTTAACTTTTATATACTGCAATTAGATACATTTATTAATGGCATTATTGTATAGTATTTCATAGCTGGTAAAACTGTTTTCAGGAAAGTGACTATAGAGTGTATATTAATAAATCTGCCCTGCATGTATAGTACATAGGGACTTGCTAATAGGATTTTCATAGTAACAGCATTTATCTCACAGCACATTTTATAATACCAATCACTGTGTAACAGCAGTGTTGTTATTACACTATACGAAAAATGAGATTTGTGTTAAGGACATGAATTATAACCTGAAACACAGAAGTATCAGTACAATGGTAGCTGAAGCACTTGTGCATTAAACCATTTTCATCCCCATCCCTTTTTGCCTTTGCCAGAGTTCATATAAGAAAACACCCAGTACTATTGTAAATAGATCAAGCATTCATGTACCAATGAACTAGTAGCTCTAGAGTGTAGCATCCTAATATACAGTGACTCTGATTCTATAGATGCCAAATCAATTCTTTCCAGTCTGTAGCATTCAGCATCAAATGGAATTTATTCCCCAATTTATTTCTACAGAATCATGTTACTGATTTCTTTTTCTGTCACATTCTAAGATGTGGAGTTTCTCTTCAAATTAAAATTTTTCTTTGCCTCCAATCCTGGCACAAGGCATCTTTAAAAGAAGTGATTTGTTAGCTCAGTAAATGTTTAAAATTAAATTTTATATTCATTAAAAGTAAATTAATATCAAGTGAATATTAAAGCCATGTAAAAAATACTGAAAGTTATATCCTTTATCATTCAAATTCAAAACTAAACTAAACTAAAATTTAACTTTAAAATATTATTTTTCAAGGGAAAAAGTCATGAGTACTTTTATCAGTTTATCAGATAAGCACATACTGTTTTTTAAAACTTAAATATGAAAAAAAATTCAAACTTTTAGGCTAGCCTCATATATACCTTGTAAAATAATTAATACACAGAACCTGAGTGCTCAGTCCCACGTAAAAATAGCCAAGTAACTCAGTTGTTCATAACCATCACAAACAGAAAAAAATTTCAACCTAAAGTTGCTTGTAATAGCTTAACTATAGGTAAAATCAATCAGGGGACATATCATTAGCCTATTGTTTTACATATTTTTTGTCTAAGATAGATCAATGGATGGAGAGTATACAGTATTGGAGAACTGAAAGCCATGCACTATGAACTATTCAAGTAGGCCACACTGTCGGATATTTTGTCACAACTGGTTCTCCCAAGATTTATTATGAAACACAGCGAACCAAAGATTCCCTTGAATGGAGGCCCAAGAAAGCATGGTATTCTGTTCTCAGAACTCCAGCTCATTTTGAATAAGGAATCACTCAAGAAGAGATGAAAGGCCTAGATTTTTATGCCACTTTTCAACTACATCTACATAAATGTTAAAGATTCTTGCTTCATTTCCTTACCTTGCAAAATAGAGCATTTCCAGGTAATAATTCAGTTATAGCCACTATAAAGAGCATCATTGTCGAAAGATACTTAGGTTTTCTTTTTCCTCCAGGAAGTACGTTTAAAAGACTGCAGAGACATGTATACAGAATATGAAACATTTCCATTAATAGAACTATTATTTCAGTGTACAGAAATTTGCCAATGAAATATTTATATTTGAACTGTAGCGTTTTTCACCTTATATTGCTTGCTTCCTATTAAATTTGTGTTATCATGGATTAAAAGAGCATTATCTCAAATTTTATATGACTTTAAAACCAAATCCAACTAGAAATGTTATGTAAGAAAACCTCATGGTGACAGAAGCTTGCACTGCTCTGTGTGAGTGTGCTTTTGACAGGGCAAGAGGCAAACGTGAGAGCAGGCAGTAGGAGGATCCCTGGCAGTACTGCTTCACTTTCTCCCATAAAATCATCTTGGGACAAAGAGCACTGGCTCCTGTGACTGCTCAGAACTCCAATACAGGTGTCTTCAAGGATAAAATCAGAACAGCACAGAAACCCTGACAAAAGAGAGCTGACAAAAACAGATGAAGAAAAAATGTGGACAGCCACTTTTCCACACTGTTTTCAAATGTCCTGAGTTGTTAAATATAATCTGTTGTGGAGATTGTCGGTCCTAAGGCTGATTCTTCTGGGAAGGTAAAAGGTGAAGCCATTTATCTAAGGCTTTGTGTAATAGGGTAGGTCATTACTAATGGTTTATTTAGTCACTGAGATTTTCCACTCTGGGACTCATCTGTCCTCCTGCCTCCAAATCCCTTAAGCACATTGATGTGAAAGTCTAATTTTCCTTCATAAACATGGAAAGACAGAAGGGCTTCTATCCCTAAAGGAAAATGAACTCACAGATACAAGCAAGACACTTGAGAAGCAAACCTACCTCTGAATAAATATGATTGTATTAGAAACTGACATATTAGAACGTATTTATTAAGATTAGAGAGTAAAGAATCTGCCTGCAATGTGGGAGACTACGGTTCAATCCCTGGGTTGGCAAGATCCCCTGGAGAAGGAAATAGCAACCCAGTCCAGTATTCTTGCCTGGAGAATCCCATGCACAGAGGAGCCAGGCAGGCTACAGTCTATGGGGTCACAAAGAGTTGGACATGACTGAGCGACTAACACATATCAAGATTTATAATTAGTCAAATAATAAACTAAAAGATAAAAGGGAAGATATTGTTAAGATGAAACAGGAATAAGAAAACATAAAAATAAACAAAACCATAAATATATTATTATTAATTAGAATATATATTATCATTTATGTATAAATGTATATATATAATATTAGAATTAGATGGAATTTGGGAACATATGCATACAGGTGAGATATATTAGCAAACTGGAAGATCGGATCAAGAAAATTACTCAGAAGGGCACTTCCCTGGTGGTCCAGTGGTTAAGACTCCAAGCTCCCAGTGCTGGGAGGCCAGGTTCAATCTCTGGTCTGGGAACTAGATCCCACATGCTGCAATAACAACAAAAAAAGAACCCGTGTTCCGCAACTAAGACCCAACACAGCCAAATAAATGAATAAATAATAAAGAAAGAAATTTCTCAGAAAAAGAAATCACAAGAAAGTTAAAACATAAACTTGAGAGATAGGAATGTTAGGGGGAAAGTCCTGATATCTGGAAAACAAGGCTTTTTTTTCTTTTTCCAAAAAACAGAAGAAATAAAAATAAAAATAATAGTTTTTTGAGGTAAAAATGGATATCAGCCAATCAGATTTTTTTTTTTACAAAAGAAATTCTTGATTAAAAGGGCCCTCAAAAAGAAAATCCCCATTCATCCTATATAGGCAAATTGTACACTATTAAGGAGGAAGGAGGGCTTAAATCAGAAGATTGAGTGACAAGGGAGCTTTCAGAGTATGAATTACATCAGAGCTACAAGCATGGTGTCTGAAATTAGAGTTGATAATTGTGTAAAGAAAAATTATTGAAAATTTATACAAATAAGGCTGAGAGAATCCAGGAACATCATTTATCAAACTCACTCAAGGATCATTCCGCCATCTAGAAGAATGCACTTTTGTCTGTCTTTAGACTCTAGAAGATATGCATTAACTTGTTCAGTTCAGTTCAGTCGCTCAGTCGTGTCCGACTCTGCGACCCCATGAATCGCAGAACACCAGCATCCCCGTCCATCACCAACTCCCAGAGTTCACTCAGACTCACGTCCATCGAGTCAGTAATGCCATCCAGCCATCTCATCCTCTGTCGTCCCCTTCTCCTCCTGCCCCCAATACCTCCCAGCATCACAGTCTTTTCCAATGAATTAACTCTTTGCATGAAGTGGCCAAAGTACTGGAGTTTGAGCTTTAGCATCATTCCCTCCAAAGAAATCCCAGGGCTGATCTCCTTCAGAATGGACTGGTTGGATCTCCTTGCAGTCCAAGGGACTCAAGAGTCTTCTCCAACACCACAGTGCAAAAGCATCAATTCTTCAGCGCTCAGCTTTCTTCACAGTCCAACTCTCACATCCATACATGACCACAGGAAAAACCATAGCCTTGACTAGATGGACCTTTGTTGGCAAAGTAATGTCTCTGCTTTTCAATATGCTATCTAGGTTGGTCATAACTTTTATTCCAAGGAGTAAGTGTCTTTTAATTTCATGGCTGTAGTCACCATCTGCAGTGATTTTGGAGCCCCCAAAAATAAAGTCTGACACTGTTTCCACTGTTTTCCCATCTGTTTTCCATGAAGTGATGGGACCAGATGCCATGATCTTCATTTTCTGAATGTTGAGCTTTAAGCCAACTTTTTCACTCTCCTCTTTCACTTTCATTAAGAGGCTTTTAGTTCCTCTTCACTTTCTGCCATAAGGGTGGTGTCATCTGCATAACTTGTTATTGTCCAATAAATATGAAAATAATGTCTATTAGAAATAGTCTCCATTTTTTTTATTGTGCTGATGGTGATTAACTGGTTCTAATCTTCTAAATGTCTGTATATATCTGTTTCCTCAAATTCTCTTTGAAACAGCTTTACCCTTTTACTAGTTCAATCATTAATGAGCTAATAAATTTTTGACAAGCATTCATTCAATATTTATAGGTCACTAAATATTTTAACTTGAGAAAATTATGATTTGATACCTAGAACCTGTGATCCATATTTTGTAAGAAAATGTATTTACAGATGATTTTGTACATCTATACCCTTTACATCCCTGAATACTTCTTTATTTTTTAAATAACCATCTTTAAGATCTCTGGGGCTTCCCAGGTGGCTCAGGGGTAAAGAATCAACCTGCCAAGCAGGAGACATGGGTTGAATCCCTGGGTGGGGAAGATCCCTCAGAGAAGGAAATAGCAACCTACTCGAGTATTCTTGCCTGGGAAATCCCATGGACAGAGGAGTTTGGTGAGCTACACTCCATGGAGTCGCAAAGAGTCAAACACAGCTTAGCAACTGAACAGCAGCAGCAGAAAGATGTCTGACTCTGGAACAGGAAAGATAAGTGCTCAGGTCCAGCTGCAGGATGCACATAGGGTAAATCAAGTAATGGCACTAAACTTTAGTTTTCTGAACTGAAAATTGGAATGATACTTGTAAATCTTCTTGAAGTTATGAAAATTAAATGAAAATAATCCCTGTAGAACACTTACCACAATACGCTGCTGAATAACCACAAAATAAATGTTAGCTATTTTAACTTTTACTCTTGAAAAATAACAAAAAAAATATGTACATTAATCTAAAAATCATGTATGTAACAATTCCTGAAAGAAGGCACATCCTTGAGAGGCAAAGAGAAAACAAATAATTATGGAAATACCTGTGGCATATCTATATGACTTTTGCTGCATTATGCATCCTTTAATATCTAAAGAAAATAAAATCAACTGTGAATTATTTATTTATATTTGAACACTTTGAAATCATTCAGCTAATTATCTGCCAGACATCCAAAGGAACATGATGTCCGTTACTTTGTTATTTTCTATTGGAGTTTAAATGAATTAGTCAATATCTTCCAGCTGTCCCAGAACAGAGCTTTCATTTCTTTAGTTTTCAAATTAGAAAGTTAGGAGGTGTAAAGTTTGTTATTTATAATAAAGAAGAAATCAAATTTTCAGAAAATACAAATGAGAATTTTAGCTCAAAAAAAGCAAGTTAGAAGATAGCATTCATTCTAGGAAATGTGTCATGTACATATTAATGTGAAAAAATTAGACTATCAGATAGGTCTAAAGGTTCATTCTGCATGTTTTTAGTTTCTGAAGAATATATGAACCCTTCAATTCTCAGGTATCATAATGGTTTTGTGTCTGTTCAAATGGATTTATGACATTCAGCTTAAAATATGTAAGGCATTTGTGCAATTAAGAGTTATTAAATAATTTTACTATTGATAATTCTAACAACTATTTCAGTACTGAAGATATGATGCAAATAGTTCAGTATATAACTGTGACTAAGGTATAAAGTTTCCTAAGCATAAGTCATATTTGGTTTTTATTTCAGAATGCATAAGTATAAAATCTTTCTGGTTAAAAACTGAACTATTAATAAAATCAGAAATGACCTCAGAGCAGAGAAATGGGATGTCATCACCCTTATAGATGAATAGATACATACATGAATATGTGCTTCTATTTGGTCATGAATAGATACAAGTTAGGCACCCTAAAACATTCAACAGAGGTTGCTAGTCTTTTCAAGTATGAGCTGTACACTTACCCTCATATTGCAAAAGCTTCCTTTGATTCTGATGAAATATTAAATAAAAGTTACAGGAAAAGCAATTTTCCATTTGCTGTAATGAATTTTTTTGGGCATAGTAGTAAAAAACATTGGTAAGAAAAATGGGCCATATTTCAGAATCAGCAACAAGACAAAACTAAAATATCTCTTCAGCAAAGTATCTGCACCAGTTCTGTCATTACCTGTAAATGGTGACCAGATTTGATTCATTAACTAAAGGTCCACATGGCAACTGTTAAAATGACAGAGAAGGTAAACCATTTCCAACTGCAGTCAATACTAGAAGACCAGTTTTTGGAAGGTCATAAATTTGCTCTGTGCCACCAAATTTGCTCTACATTCTATTTCAATAACTTATACTATTGTATTTGAATTATAATTCATTTGCATGTCCTCTTTTGTCAAAATGAATTTCAAATTCTAGATAGGAAAAATGAAATTGGTTGCAGTGAAAAAAAACAACAAATCTTTAGTATTTAATTGGATATATAATGATAATATCTGTAAAACTAATAGCAAAATCCAAATATGCTTTATTGAAAAGTTCTTTAGCACTCTCTCATCATCTCTCATTTTCTCTGATGTACTAGACCTAAATTGCCACTTACAATGTGTGATGAACATACAGAAACTTACATGTTGCCTTTTGTTTTATCTAGGAGCAAGTAGATTGTACAAATAAGCTTGATTGCTCTGTGATAGAAAATGTGACCATCTGTAACAATTCATATTGTGAACTTATTACATAGATAATTATTATGATTAGTGTTACAATTCAGCAATCAGAAATCTGTACAGGATCCAAAGGAACACAGCAGGATAATACTCCATTTAAATGGGCTCAGGAAAAATGCAATTTATTTGACACACTCCACAAGAGAGGCAGAATCAATTGGACATATAGCGTAATCATTTTTCTCTCCCTCAGTAGCTCGTCACAGGAGCCAGCATCAGGCATGGAAGGGAGTTTCTTATACACAGCCATGGTTATTGCGTCTGTATAAGCACAGATCCAGCCTTGGGTACACTCGAGATATACTGAAATTCCTTTTATCTGGACAGGAGAGGTTTCTCTAAAGACACACTCCTTACATTACATTACATACAGCTATCTTTATGTCATTCAAGAAACTTCCCCATCTCTCTAACTCTATTGCACTTCAAATGCAGCCTTTACATTTGGCTTGGACTATGCATCTTACAAAAATCCATTCCCTTCTCCTCAAAGTTCTTTGTAAACTATATAAAAGTTCATATAAAACTGTTCTGTGAAAAAATTCAGTAAATCTTAATGTGAGAAATATCTTATTTAAATGCTTTCTAACACCCAGTGGTTTTCAAGAGTTTAAAAGATAACTTTTTATTGCCATGCTGATAAAATCTGTAATTGTTCAATTTTTAAAAAGCTGTTGTGTGTCTCTAGTTAACCCACATCTGCTACATTAAATAAGATATGACAGAAGGGAACTTGGTGGGAGGTGGAGAGGGAGAAGGCAAAGGAGTCCTAAATACATGCAGGTGGAAAGCTGTTATCCTAAACATCTGGACCTATTTGCTAGGTGGTTGCTATTCTGGGATAGACACATGTTCTGTGTACTAACTCCCTTGGTGGAATACAAATAATACAAAAATGAAATGCCTTTCTTGTACAAAATATTAAAATTTGAAAATGTTAATTTTCCAGAATAATCAACTGCACAATCACTAAGATGGCAAACCCTTTGTCTTTTTGAATAGAAAATGTAAAAGATAGGCAAGTGTTCAGTGTTTTCAACATCTATTCTCTACTGTAAAAATGTATATTTCATAATTAAAAACCATTAGGGTGGAAGGTGAGAATTTCATCATATGACATTTTCTTCAGGGTATCCTATAGTACTTATTGTCTATTTTGTGCCTATATTTCAAGTATCATTTCATTAAAACGATGTATATATTTTAGAGGAGGGTAGTTATGTATTACGGCAGTCCTTGGTCTTTTTTTCCTCTCTATATATTAATAATATTTGAAGAGGCTATTTATATATACATGGCACAATTTTCCATAAGTATGAAATAATTGAAGAATAAAAAACAAAACTGTTTCCATGACCATTCATTCACTTTTTCACTCATAGACTACTAACTATAATTTTGCCTTTTGTTTGCAGGTGTGATGTATCGTTTCTTTAGTTTTCATTTTTAACAAGTTTATACTATTTATTGTTTAAAACATTTGACAGTTTTACAAGTTTTGCACTAAGACAGCACTCTTCTATTCTTAGATTGTAAATTTCAGATTTCATACCGCATTCAACATTGTGTCTCCTGTTTTTACTTTTGTTTTCTGAATCACATAAGTGTTTTGTTCTTGATTGATTATTCAATAAACAGTTATCTTTAGACCTCTGAAAATGGAAAATGGAAGAGAAGGATTGAACTTTCTTGGGACCTCTTTCTAAAGCACATAAACAGAGCCACATGCACAATCATATGCCTGTGCGAACACATACACACACAAACGTTCTTCCAACAGAATTACATAAATCTGACTTTTACTGTTTAATGGTTAAGTCAGTAGTCAATATTTGTATTGTGACTATGTAAATTAATACTCATAGCTAAGCCATGTAGAATATTCCAGGTAATCTATTAACATTATGTTTCATATTTTACTTGAGTCTTTATTGCCCTGGAGCTAATTTTTTCATTTGGTTACCTCTCAGTGTGACCATCAAAAAGTCATCCTCAGATAATCTCTAAATATCCTCTCAAATAACCCAAATATGTTCCCATTCATTTTTACTTTTGTCTGAAGTCGTTTGTCCTCCAGCCTTAATCTGACATTGGACTTCTAGATTTATGGCTTGGTGGTTACCTTGGGACTTCTCTTGCCCATCAACTTGGAAATTCCTTTTTCTCCTCTGGGAAAGCTCTCTTTCCAGGGAACCTGTTTTTTCACTTTCTTGATTCTCTCATGATCCTTGATAGGGGGACTGTTTTCTTATTTCCCGCTAAGAATTCATAATCTTCACTTTATTCCACTACTATGAAATTTTAGGTGACTGATTTTGGTATAGGTGTTGATATACATATACATCCTCAGTCCTTCCAATGAATATTCAGAACTGATTTCCTTTAGGATTCACTGGTTGGATCTCCTTGCAGTCCAAGGGACTCTCAAGAGTCTTCTCCAACACCACAGTTCAAAAGCATCCATTCTTTTCCCAATCATTCTTATGGGGACTCTTTAGACAATTCTGGAAACTATTATTAAGCTATGGGACAATTGCATAATAGTTAAATATGATTTTCACTTTCATATTTTCTGTTACATTTTTCTGGAACTCCTATTATTAGATATTTCTACTTCCAGATTGGTCCTCTAACTTTGACATATTTTTCCTTATTAAGACACATCTCCATGTCTTTTGTTTTATAAATTGAAATTTTCATCAACTGTGTTGTAATATATAGTATATATGCAGATATTATACAGTTTTATTTATTCTTTTAATGGTTTTCATTAGAGGATTCTATTTTTATGCATACAATCCTTTAATTTTTGTCCCTGAGATTTCTATAAGAAAAAAATAGTTCTTTTTCTATCTATTTATATTTGATAGCGAAGTACGAAAATTCTGAGTACATAAGCTGTTGTTTTCAATGACTCTTACTTGTAAATTCTGAAATTAAATGAAATGAACATATTTTGACCACCTGATCAACATCTTGGTTTTTGTGAAAAGTAGGTAACTTGGGGTCTTTTCTGCTATGAAGATAGTACTCTTATGGAGAAAACAGAAGCATGCATAATGAACAACTATATGAGGTGGGATGAAATAAATAAGATTTTTATTTTGTTTCTGTTTTTCTTTTATAATTGAAAGCTGCTGCTGCTGCTGCTGCTAAGTCGTTTCAGTTGTGTCCAACTCTGCGCAACCCCATAGATGGCAGCCCACCAGGCTCCACCGTCCCTGGGATTCTCCAGGCAAGAACACTGGAGTGGGTTGCCAGTTCCTTCTCCAATGCATGAAAGTGAAAAGTGAAAGTGAAGTCACTCAGTTGTGTCCAGCTCTTAGCGACCCCATGGACTGCAGCCCACCAGGCTCCTCCATCCATGGGATTTTTCAGGCAAGAATACTGGATTGGGTTGCCATTGCCTTCTCCAATTGAAAGTTACTTGGGTGCTAATCTGGAGTAGAAGATCTCCTCCTGCCTCTGAATATAAAAATGGGAATCTCAGAAGCCTCTATTTTTATGTTAAGCCTTATGAATATGGAGATTTTATATGAGAATAATGAAGTGATGGGACCAGATGCTGTGATCTTAGTTTTTTCAATAATGAATTGTAAGCCAATTTTTCACTCTCCTCTTTCACTTTCATCAAGATGCTCTTTAGTTCTTCTTCACTTTCTGCCATATGGGTGGTGTCATCTGCATATCTGAGGTTATTGATATTTCTCCTGCAATCTTGATTCCAGCTTGTGCTTCATCCAGCCTGGCATTTCACTTGATGTACTCAGCGTATAAGTTAAATTAGCAGGGTGACAATATAGAGACTTAATGTACTCCTTTCCAGATTTGGAACCAATCTGTTATTCCATGTCCAGTTCTACCTGTTGGTTCTTGACTTGCATACAGACTTCTCAGCAGGCAGGTAAGGTGGTCTGGTATTCCCATATCTTTAAGAATTGTCCACAATTTGTTGTGATCTACAAGGTCAAAAACTTTGTTATAATCAATAATGGGACTTCCCTGGTGGCTCAGATGGTAAAGCATCTGCCTACAATGCAGGAGACCCGAGTTCGATAGCTGGGTCGGGAAGATCCCCTGGAGAAGGAAATGGCAACCCACTCCAGTACTCTTACCTGGAAAATCCCATGGATGGAGGATCCTGGTAGGCCCCAGTTCATGGGGTCACAAAGAGTCAGACACGATTGACCGACTTCATTTTCACTTTCACAAGGTCAAAGACTTTGTTATAATCAATAAAGCAGAAGTAGATGTTTTTCTGGAACTCTCTTGCTTTTTCGATGATCCAAAAGATGTTTGCAATTTGATCTCTGGTTCCTCTGCTTTTTCTAAATCCAGCATGAACATCTGTAAATTCAAGGTTCACATACTGCTGAAGCCTGGCTTGGAGTATTTTGAGCATTACTTTGCTAGCATGTGAGATAAGCACAATTGTGTGGTAGCTGGAGCATTCTTTGCCATTGCCTTTCTTTAGGATTGGAATGAAAACTGACTTTTTCCAGTCCTGCAGACACTGCTGTGTTTTCCAAATTTGCTGACATATTGAGTGCAGCACTTTCACAGCATCATCTTTTAGGATTTGAAATAGCTCAACTGTAATTCTATCACCTCCACTAGCTTTATTCATAGCAATGCTCCCTAAGGCCCACTTGACTTCACACTTTACGATGTCTGGCTTTAGGTGAATGATCATACCATCATGTTATCTAGGTCATGAAGATCTTTTTTGTATACTTGTTCTGTGTATTCTTTCCACCTCTTCTTAATATCTTCTGCTTCTGTTAGATCCACACCACTTCTGTCCTTGATTGTGCCCATCTTTGCATGAAATGCTTCTTTGGTATCTCTAATTTTCTTGAAGAGATCTCTAGTCTTTCCCATTCTATTGTTTTCATCTATTTCTTTGCACTGATCACTGAGGAAGGCTTTCTTATTCAATATATATAACACAATATATACAACTGATACAATATATGACTTTACATTTAATACACAGATTATAGTTCTTGAAGGATAATGCATGGCATAAGCATACTTACTTTCAATGTAAATGGGACAATAAAATTAGTTAATTAAAAAGAGAGATTTCAGTCTATGGTAGTGTTTCAGATTATACATAAATTTGAAAATGGACAATTCAATGAGCTGTCTTTCAGGAAGACTGGAAAATGCAAGCCTAGATGTAAAATCTGGAAGGGAGGATTTCTTGATGGCAGGATTATTATATGAGGTTAGCCAAAATATTCATTTGAGTTTTCCATAAGATGCTACAGAAAACTCTGAACAAATTTTTTGGCCAACACAATAAATCTACTATGTTATACCAATACTTCAAAAATAGAACCATTTCCTATTCCTTTGTTAAGCCAAAATACTCTTTAAATTACTATAGAGATGTGGATTATCTCTGGTTAAATTTTTAAGTGATTGCAATATAAAATTAATGAAATTTTTAAATTTGGGATTGAAACATGTATATTATCATGTGTAAATAGATCACCAGTCCAGGTTCAATGCACGAGGCAGGGTGCTCAGGGCTGGTGCACTGGGATGACCCTGAGGGATGGGATGGGGAGGGAGGTGGGAGGGAGGGTTAGGATGGGGAACACATGTACACCCATGGCTGAGTCATGTCGATGTATGGCAAAACCCACTACAATATTGTAAAGTAATTAGCCTCCAATTAAAACAAACAAATAAATAAGTAAATAAAATGTAATAAATAAATAAATTTGGGATGAACATGCACACACTGCCATGTTTAGAATGGATAACCAGCAAGGACCTACATTATAGCATATGGGACTCTTCTCAATGTTATAAAGCAGCCTGGATGGGGGAGGAATTTGAGGGAAAATTGTTTTTGTTATTTAGTCAGTAAGTTGTGTCCAACTGTTTGCAATCCCATGAACTGTAGCATGCCAGGCTTCCTTGTCCTTCACTATGTCCCAGGGTTTTCTCAAACTCATGTCCATTGAGTCAGTGATGACATCCAACAATCTCATTCTCTGTCGTCCCCTTCTCCTGGTCTCAATCTTTCCCAGCATCAGGCTCTTTTCCAGTGAGTCAGCTCTTCACATTAGGTGGCCAAGGTATTGGAGCTTCCACTTCAGCTTCAGCTTCAGCAGTGAATATTCAGGGTTGATTTCTTTAGGATTGACTGGTTTGATTTCCTTGCAGTCCAAGAATGGATACATGTATATGTGTGGCTGAATCCTTTCACTGTTCACCTGAAACTATAACAACATTGCTTTTTTGCTATATCCCAATACAAAATAAAAAGCTTTAAAAATAAAATTTAATACAATTTTACATTAATTTTGAATAGTTCTTAAAATGTATTGAATTTTTAAGTTTTACAAATAGTGCCTTTGAATATTACATATTTAATCTGTAGAGCTCTACAGTGAAGCTAAAGCAATGACATTATGTATGATCTTACATAAATAAAAAACTGAGGAAAGAAATTTAAATAATTGTACTAGTAGGTGGATATCCCATGTCTCAAGCCAGCTTATATGGTAATGGTCTATTCCAAAGCTTTATAAACTTCAATGACACACTCAGCAGTTTTTAATGATTCTCACTAAAATATTCTTTTCAAGATAAATCTTTATATTAGACACAATATTCTGTCCTCTGTTTCCCTGTCCTCTTTTCAAGTTTAGATTAATTTTGAGATAGAGTCTGAGAGTGGATTAGATAGTAATCTAGTATAAGCTATTTAGAATGGCACAGGCTTTGATTATTATAAATATTCTTTTAAAAAACTATATTATTGTTAGCAACAAAATCACAATGCTGCTTCTATATTTAGAAACTAGTCATCTTGAGGGATTAAACCATGATGAACTTTAATGCTAACCAATTTGGGGTTTTACTTAATATCGTTTTATTATAAAGGATAGGATAGTGTTTTGTGAGGAAATGACACAAAGCATGTCTTTGTGTATCTCAAAATAGAGTGTATCAATACTTTCATTTGTTTAAATCACATAAAATTTCAGTATCTGACTAGTTGTGGCCTACAAAATGGCAGTTTTTATCTGGTGTAACCTAGCACATTTGGACCTTTATTTCCGCTAAAAAGAAAAAAAAATCTGAGAAAAAGAAAGAGAATAAATTAGTTTATTATTTATTAATAAACAAATTACATAGGTTAATTTACACTCATAACACTTTAAAAATAATAATTATTGTATATGTAAAGCCTTATTTAATTTAGCATATTTAGTTTATATGCTTCTTTTGGTTAATAGAAGACTCATAACATGGAATCATAACTTTAAGGAACAAAGCTTTCTCAAGCACTTTCTTTCATTTAGTTGACAAAGTTCCTTTGAAAATGTCACATTAACATTTTTTTAAATCAATGGTATAATATTAGCCTTACATTTTAAGAATGCAGATACTTATTTTATGCTGTAACGTCAAAAAATCCCTAAATAGCATCTTTTCTATTTAAATGACTCACTGTGAAAAGAACACAGGAAAATAAAATTGAATTCTGGAAACATTTTAATTAAAATTGAGGTATTAAAAGTCTTTGATTTCTAATTTAAATCACAGTATTAAAATTTTTTGATTTCTAATTTAAATCACAGTATTGAAATTCTTTGATTTCTAATTTAAATCACAGTATTAAAATTCTTTGATTTTGAAGGTGGAAACCTTGTCCTATTCATCAGTATGTTCCTACTCTTCTCTCAGCACCTGAACTTTGTACTTAATATGTACTTTATAGAGTTCATGGATTTTGTTTTATATAAAAATGTGATTATGCTCTTAAAGATTCATGGTAATGGAGTTCAGGGAGGGGAAAAGCCCAGATAATAGACAAATTTTTAACAGTATATTTGATACTTTACAAATCATAAACTTATACCTATTTTACTTATCATAACAATGAAATCTTTTTTTTTAATGCTCCTGTTTTTTGACACTTTGATTTACAATATTCATTCAGATTTATTTTAAAGTTTAATTCACATTTATTGTAATTCAGAACTACACCAAAATCATTTTTAAGAAAACCTTCCAAAATTTTGTATGGAAAAAACAGCTACTAAAAATTTTTCCTTTACTGTTCATAAATATAAGCACAAAAGTTGAAAATATTATATATATATTTCTTACTTATACATGCACTATTGAAGATTCTTCAAATCTTAAGTATTTTAAATAGGAACTTTATTAAGATTAGTTCACCAACTTTAAGATTGAGCCTCTAAATGTACAGAATTCAATGGTTGTTAGTATATTCACAGAGTCATGTAGCCATTACCACTATCTGATTTCAAAACATTTTTATCATCCCCACAGAAAACCTTGCACAGATTAACAGTCTGGGACTATAATTATTTTTAAAAGAAATAACAAACTACACATACTTTTCCCTGAAAAGAGGACTAGCACAAAAACATAGATAATGTTCATTTCCTAATAGTAAGGAATTAGTGAAAGTGGCAGTTTTCCCTTCGGTAGGCTTCTATACCAATTGTACTTAGCAGTTTTGACTTCATGCTTGGGAGATTTCCAAGGGATAATATTATGATCATAACTTTTTTCTGAATATTTTTCTACAATTTGGACTTGCAATGTCTATTTCCTTAAATGTTTTCCTCCCATGTGTACGGTGAATGTGGTAGGTGGCTGCATTAATGGCCCTAATTCTTCACCCTCTTCCTCTACCCAGGGATTTTGCCTTATAACTGTTCAGTGCCCTCTCACTCAGCTCTTGAAGAGCCATGTTATTTCCTCTGCCCAAGATTACTTTAGCAGCTGCACTACGAACAGATGAATGAAGTGAGCTTAAACCTTTGAGATGGTTTCCTTTGTCATTTGCCATTAAAAAAAAAAAAAAAAAGTAAGTCTAGGCTAACCCATTGTTCCTAGGAGATGAGAGTCAATCTCATAAACACTGAAATGAGCCAGCTGACCTGCAAATGTGTGAGATATATAAGCAAGTCAAGCCAAGGTCAGCCTAGTTCTTCTGCTACCTGCAAAAGAGCTCAGCTAAAATCAGTAGTCTTTAAACCTGACCACATCAGAGATGTGGGCGGTGGATGCTTATTGCTATATATGCCACTGAACTTCTACAGTCGCTTGCTGTGGAGTATTATGGCAATGGTAGGTAACTGAAGCAGTTTGAAACTAATAAGAAACACAAAGACTATGACATAACTTAAAATTTCTATTATTTCTCAAGCTTATGGACACCTGTATTTAGATAGATTTTCCTTAAATCACCATAATCAAATCCTTTATATATATATACACACACACACACACACACACACACACACACACACACACACACACACACACCAGTAGTGAACTATGCTCCTAGCACAGATGGAGTGAGCTGGGTAGAGACGAGAATTAAGGACTTTCATTATCTACTTCTGCTTTATTGACTATGCTAAAGTCTTTGACTGTGTAGATCATAACAAATTTTGGAAAATTCTTAAAGAGATGGGAATACCGTATGACATTACCCGCCTCCTGAGAAATCTGTATGCAGGTCAATAAGCACAAGTTAGAGCCGGACGTGGAACAACAGACTGGTTCCAAATCAGGAAAGGAGTGCATCAAGGCTGTATATTGTCACCCTGCTTATTTAACTTATATGCAGAGTACATCATGTGAAATCCTGGGTTGGATGAAACACAGGTTGGAATCAAGATTGCCAGGAGAAACGTCAATAAACTCATATATGCAGATGGCACCACCCTTATGGCAGAAAGTGAACTGGAAATAAAGAATCTCTTGATGAAAATGAAAGAGGAGAGTAGAAAAGTAGGCTTAAAACCCAACTTTCAAAAAACTAAGATCATGGCATCTGGTCCCATCATTTCATGGCAAATAGATGGGAAAACAATGGAAACAGTGAGAAACTTTATTTTCTTGTGCTCCAAAATCACTGCAGATGGTGACTGCAGCCATGAAATTAAAAGACACTTGCTCCTTGGAAAAAAAGCTATGACCAATGTAGACAGCATATTCAAAAGCAGAGACATTACTTTCTGACAAAGATCTGTCTAGTCAAAGCCATGGTTTTTCCAGTAGTCATGTATGGATGTGAGAGTTGAACGATAAAGAAAGCTGAGCACTGAAGAATTGATGGTTTTGAACTGTGGTGTTGGAGAAGACTCTTGAGAGTCCCTTGGACAGCAAGGAGATCCAACCAGTGAATCCTAAAGGGAATCAGTCCTGAATATTCATTGGAAGGACTAATGCAGAAGCTGCAGCTCCAATACTTTGGCCACCTGATGCTGGGAAAGACTGAAGGCGGGAGGAGAAGGAGACAACAGAGGATAAGCTGGTTGGATGGCATCACTGACTCAATGAACATGAGTTTCAGCAAGCTCCAGGAGTTGGTGATGGAAAGGGAAGCCTGGTGTGCTGCTGTTCATGGGGTCGCAAAGAGTCAGACATGACTGAGCAACTGATCTAAACTGAACTTAGTATAACCAAACCAAAAGTTGGTTTAAGAAAACAAACTTATTCCCTTCAACCAGCAAAATAGAACCAAATGAGAATATTGTCATTTGGAGCTAAAAAACATTTTACTCATAGAATCAATGAAGACAAAATAAATGAATACTGCCATGCTTATTACTTTAAAACACATCCAGTCAAACATAGAGACCACTTCAAATAGTTTGAATGCATTGACTATATTTCTGGATGCTCCAATATAAGCTACATAGGATGAAACAGTATTTATGGTGACAGCACTTACAAGGGTTTAGTGAAAGTGAAGTCGCTCAGTCGTGTCCGACTCTTTGCGACCCCACGGACTGTAGCCCACCAGGCTCCTCCATCCATGGGATTTTCCAGGCAAGAGTACTGGAGTGGGTTGCCATTTCCTTCTCCAGAGGATCTTCTTGACCCAGGGATTGAACCCAGGTCTCCTGCATTGTAAGCAAGACACTTTACCATCTGAGCCACCAGGGAAGGGTTTAGGCTCTGTCAAATCAGAGCATAGACATATCTCAGGCAATCAGAAGCAGAAAAACTAAGGGGCCATTTGACTTTAAGTTCTTTATAGCACAGAGCCTCCATGTGAAGACACAAGATCAGTTAAGAAGTCCAAAAAACTTGCAAGAATCAAAATAGGAGCCTAAATCAAGCATTATGGTCTGAGGAGACTTGGAGCCAACTAACAGCAATGTCAGGAGTAAAACAGTATACACTAGGCTATTGGCACAAAGAGGACTGAAAATCACATGCCTTTCTTTCGCACAAGTCTAAGTACTTGATATATACTGGTTTTAAATTGCAGTCATGCCAAACTATTTCTTCAAGTGGCATACTCTAGTCTCAGTAATGTTTACCTATGTATATAAATATAAGGATACAGAAGGCCATAATTCCCACACTTTTAGATTGGTCTAATACACAGTTTAAAACAACCCTGGCCTGAAGAAATGTATGAAGCTAAGAAGTATTGCCCTGAATATGGACATACTTCTGAAAATTGTTTGCCATTGGAATCTAAAGAATATTAGACGGAACTACCAATTTAAATGTTAGCAGCCCATGGAATTTCTAGCACTTGTAGGCACAACATATTAACAATAGGCTAGAGTAGAAAGAATGCTGGTTGAGAAAGGAGACAGATTACAGGAGACCAGAAACAGCCGAAGTTATGATGACACGGTCAGGTGTAGACCTCAGTGACTTTGTGGTCCAAAGGAATGGAGAAAAACTTGAGAACAACCTAAACACTCATCTTTGAACCAAAAAATTAAGGATTAAAACAAATCAGATGTAGAGTATGTGTACAGAAGATGAACAAACTAGAAATAAACTAGACATGACCTAATCAATTAGAACAGAAGCAACACTCACACTTATACCAGAAGAAAACTTTCTTCCTCCAAAGAAATGAAAGTGAAGTTTTTAGGTCAAAATGGTGATACTGGATCAGTCACATTAATTCCAGTTTTGGTTAAATCCTAAGCATGTCTCTGCTTCTGCTCATATGCAAAAGGCCATTGAAAACTATGATAACGTGAGAAAGAGAAACAGCAAGAGAGAACAAACCTCCCAAAATGCTGAAAGTTGGGGAAGGGCAATCACCAGACATACTAAAGATGCCTGGAACACTAAGCTGAATGGATTAAATAATAGGAGAATGAGCTGAAGAAACCAAAACAGTAGTTGGAAGAGTCATCCCAGGCAAACCTCAGAAAAGTCAAACATGTAAAACAGCAGCATGTCAGAGATCCTTTATTTTCTCAGGTTACTGAGGTATCATGTATTACCCAGATTATTTGTTTTAAAGTGAAAATTCCTTACCATGAATGGAGACAAAATGTCTTGCACTTCATATCTTGAAACTTTTTCTCTGGGAGCTCTAGCCTGGATTCCAAGTCCATGCATGGATTTAAATCCCTCAGGCCATTCTGAATGCAGTCTTGTTTATGCACTGTTGCTTTCAGGAGCAAATGCATATGCTTACTACCAGGCTTCTATCTTGTAGTAAGCTAATTAGTGATTTCTTTAGGTAAAGTCACAGGCTAAAATTTTTTATTTGACAAGTGCTTGATGTTTATACTTAAAAAAAAAAACACGTTTATTTATGTAGTTTAAAATAGTTTGCATTTAAAGATTTTTCGTATAAAAAAACTTCAGGTTTTGGAGAGTTGGCTACAAACATTCTGATTTTTCATTCTACCTTAATTCAGTTCAGTTCAGATCAGTCACTCAGTCGTGTACAACTCTTTGCGACCCTGCAGCATGCCAGGTTTCCCTGTCTGTCACTAACTCCTGGAGCCTAGTCAAACTCATGTCCATTGAGTCAGCTATGCCACCAAGAATCTCATCCTCTCTCATCCCCTTCTCCTCCTGCCTTCAGTGTTTCCCAGCATCAGGGTCTTTTTCAACGAGTCAGTTGTTTGGATCATGTGGCCAAAGTATTGGAGTTTCAGCTTCAGCATCAGTCCTTCCAATGAATGTTCAGGACTGATTTCCTTTAGGATGGACGGGATGGATCACCTTGCTGTCCTAGGGACTCTCAACTGTCTTCTCCAACACCACAGTTCAAAAGCATCAATACTTTGGCACTCAGCTTTCTTATAGTCCAACTCACATCCGTACACGACTACTGGAAAAACCAAAGCTTTGACTAGATGGACCTTTGTTAGCAAAGTAATGTCTCTGCTTCTAAATATACTGTCTAGGTTGGTCATAACTTTTCTTCCAAGGAGCAAGCGTCTTTTAATTTATGGCTGCAGTCACCACTTGCAGTGCTTTTGAAGCACAAAAAAATATAGTCTGCCACTGTTTCCACTGTTTCTCCATCTATTTGCCATGAAGTGATGGGACCTGATGCTGTGATCTTTGCTTTCTGAATGTTGAGCTTTAAGCCAATTTTTCACTTACCTCTTTCACTTTCATCAAGACTCTCTTTATTTCTTCTTCACTTTCTGCCATAAAGGTGATGTCATCTGCTTATCTGAGGTTAGTGATATTTCTCCTGGCAATCTTGATTCCAGCTTGTGCTTCCTCCAGCCCAGAGTTTCTCATGATGTACTCTGCATATAAGTTAAATAAGCAGGGTGACAATATACAGCCTTGACATCCTCCTTTTCCTATTTGGAACCAGTCTGTTGTTCCATGTCCAGTTCTAACCGTTGCTTCCTGACCTGCATACAGATTTCTCAGGAGGCAGGTCAGCTGGTCTGGTACCCCATCTCTTTCAGAATTTTCCACATTTTATTCTGATCCACATAGTCAAAGGCTTTGGCATAGTCAATAAAGCAGAAATAGATGATTACTGGAAAAACCATAGCTTTGACTAGATGGACCTTTGTTGGCAAAGTTATATCTCTGTTTTTTAATATGTTGTTTAGGTTTGTCATAGCTTTTCTTCCAAGGAAGAAAATTTAAATTTCATGGCTGCAGTCACCATGATTTTTGGTGATTTTGAAGCCCCTCAAAATAAAGTCTGTCACTGTTTCCCTGTCTATTTGCCATGAAGTGATAGGTCTGGATGCCATGATCTTAGTTTTTTGAATGACACTGAAAGACGAACTCCCCAGGTTGGTAGGTGCCCAATATGCCACCAGAGAAGAGTGGAGAAATAACAACAGAAAAAGTGGAGAGATGAAGCCAAAGGGAAAACAACACCCAGTTGTGGATGTGACTGGCAATAGAAGTAAAGTCTGATGCTGTAAAAAGACAATATTGCTTAGGAACCTGGAATGTTGGGTTCATGAATCTAGGTAAATTGAAAGTGGTCAAACAGGAGATGGCAAGAGTAAACATCGGTGTTTTAGGACTCTGTGAACTAAAATGGACTGGAATAGGTGAATTTAACTCAGATGACCATTATATCTACTACTGTGGGCGAGAATCCCTTAGAAGAAATGGAGTAGCCCTCATAGTCAACAAAAGAGTCAAAAATGCAGTACTTGGGTGCAATCTCAAAACGACAGAATGATCTGTTTGTTCCAAGACAAACCATTCATTATAACAGTAATCCAAATTTATGCCCCAATCAGTAATGCTGAAGAAGCTGAAGTTGAATGGTTCTATGAAGACCTACAAGACCTTCTAGAACTAACACCCAAACAAGATTTCCTTTTCCTTATAGGGGACTGGAATGCAAAAGTAGGAAGTCAAGAGATACCTGAAGTAATAGGCAAATTTGGCCTTGGAGTACAAAATGAAGCAGGGCAAAGGCTAACAAACTTTTGCCAAGAGAATGCACTTGTCATAGCAAACACTCTCTTCCAACAACACAGGAGAAGACTCTACAAATGGACATCACCAGATGGTCAATACCAAAATCGGATTGATTATATTCTTTGCAACCAAATTTCATTCAGACATTAGGAATTCCTTACCCTGTAACGGCTGTTCACAAGATTCAGTCAAGGAAATCTCCTTGCACTAGTGTTAATGATATGTATTTCATAGATGTGTGAGAAATTCTAAAATAGCTAATGCTCCATTTTGCTTTAGAATTGGAAGCTTTTATAACATGTCTACATATGAAGAATTCAAAGAACTAATCACCAGAGTTTATTGAGACAAAATTATACCCTTCACGGTTTTTCCATTTCTCCAAAGAGTCCCCCTACAGCTTGCTTCTTGTGACTGATATGAAATTCAAGATTTGGGTTCAATTCGCTTAGGCTTAAAAGCTGTTTCAGTCTTTGCTTTGGAAGTCTTATAGAATTTAAGTTTTATTGATAGATTCCTCAGTATTTAAGATTGGAGAAGTACGAGAACTCCACATTTAACAGTGGATCTCTCACAGCAGTAGTGGCTTATTAGAACCCCGTTACTTTACCTTAAACACAGATCTGAATGACTTGGAGAGCTGGTTAAAGTCCAGATTACTGCCCCAGATCCAGGGAGTTTTAATCTAATCAGTAGATCTGGGGCGGGGCTTTGTAAATTTGCTTTTGTAACAAGTTATACAGTTAATACAAGGACAAATCTTCGAGAACCACTGGTTTCAGATATGTGTCTTAATAACTTCTCACCTGAAATAATATATATTTGAAACATGAAAAATAACTTGTGATGATTTTATCTATGTTTATGTCTCCAAATAATCTCCAGAGACATATGCTAATAGAAACATAAATTTTATTTCTAGTAGTAAGTTTAACTTGTTAATGTGTTTTACACTAAATGAATATTACCAGTGCAGTTGTACCCAAACTAGGGCACTATTTTAGATATGTAAAATGCTACTCTTTAGCTTTCTATAAATTTTAAATTTTAAATAAAAATCTTACCTAAAATGGTCTCCTGGTCTCTCTTTTCATTGACATCTTTTAAAGTGATTCATTGGCTGAAGGAATGCAGAAGTTAATTATTTTGATTAATTTCTAATTAGCTCTACCTGTATTCCAGACTTCCCTGGTGGCTCAGATGGTAAAGCGTCCACCTACAGTGTGGGAGACCTGGGTTCAATCCCTGGGTCAGGAAGATCTCCTGGAGAAGGGAATGGCAACCCAATCCAGTATTCTTGCCTGGAAAATCCCATGGATGGAGGAGGAGCCAGGGTAGGCTACAGTCCATGGGGTCGCAGAGTCAGACACGACTGAGCAGCTTCACTTTCCTTTTACTTTCCTTGTATTCCAGAGGAAATAATCAATATTACAATTTGAAAAAGCCAGGCTAAGTTTCAGCAACACATTTAGAACATAGACAGTTAATTTCTGACAAATCAGGTTATGGGCCTTACTGGAAAAAAGGTACATCTCTCTTATTTAGTCACAACTTATTAGAAAAGAATTTATTCCATTTTTCCTAAGTGGAAAATATAAAAAAATGAAAATAGAAAATGTAAATCTTTCATCATTTACCTTTATCTTCTTTTAATTTTTGACAGAGAATATTTAAAATCACCAAAGTTAGTCATTATTATTAAAATTATTACTGAATACAACAAAAGACATTCTCTACAATGTGCTGAATTTTAAGAAAGCCGAGAATTTCACATGCAGATTTTTTTTTTGACAAATTTGAAATACTTAAAGTAGAGCTGAAATAGTTTTGAAATCAGAGATTATTTACCTGTAAACAACTTTTGATTCTCCTGGCATTTCAGAATATTTATTTTGAGATGTTGTTATACCAAATATTATCTCAAAGACTAAAGGAAATGCCAGAAGACAACAGAAGCCCTTTTTTTGGGGAAAGGGATGTATTTTTTGGTAAGAAATATAAAACAATTTGGACAACATTTTTTCTCCAGTTCTTCAGCATGGAGAATGAAATCTTGTGAATAAATCTTGTCAATCATTCCAGTTAAATATTTTAGTGTTAGGACAATTTTTATTTTTTAGAAATATAATGTTTAACTGTATATAACATACCACAGTGCATAGTGTTTTCAAGGTTTATATAGAATTCCAAATAAAAATCAGAGAATAACAGTATTTCTGTTTAATTTTAAAACATGTTGCAGTAAATGCTAACAAACTCAGAACTAATTATGCCTTCTATAATTAGGTGATGAACTAACCATGAGTCTATTTTTGCACATTTCTATAAGAACACTAAATATATAAATAAAATACCTTCTAAAACATCCAAATAGTCAACCTGCATTGAAAATCTGCATTTGTATCTGCAGGTCCTATACACTGACAACTCTGCCCTTCTCCTGTCATTTCCTTTAATCCAGCTACTGATATTTTCATTTTAACAAACAGTTGAAACTTCACTTCTTATTAACAATGCATATACATCCTAGCTCAGAAAATACTCAAATACAAAATCCTTCAAAAACTTAGATTGTAGAACATAATTGGCCACTTTTATACAATGACCCTTCTGCCATGTTGCCTGCAATAGTTTCTCTACACACTTGACAAATCTGGAACTGAATATCCTCCATATTTTGCAGTTCCCCGATAGAAAACTGCAGGGCACAATTTGGTTGGTTATAAATAAGTTCTATGTAAAATCACCCCCCCCCCACCCAATGTTTCAGAGCAACTGATGGACATTGTTAAATGTAGAAGGTGAAGGAGCCTTTGCTTTACTGGTCAGATATGCCTCAGGTCAAAATTATAATTCTCATCATATAGCAACTCATTAGATACAAGGTAAAAATCTTCCTCATATCATCTGCCTCCTGGGATTTGGACTTTTTTCTGTTTTGATGAATCTGTGCCTTTCTCAGAGGGCGGTTGATACTGAGTTAATTGATGTGAACCGTGAACTTCCAGATGTTCAAGCTGGTTTTAGAAAAAGCAGAGGAACCAGAGATCAAATTGCCAACATCCTCTGGATCATCAAAAAAGCAAGAGAGTTCCAGAAAAACATCTATTTCTGCTTTATTGATTATGCCAGAGCCTTTGACTATATGGATCACAATAAACTGTGGAAAATTCAGAAAGAGATGGGAATACCAGACCAGCTGACCTGCCTCTTGAGAAATCTGTATGCAGGTCAGGAAGCAACAGTTAGAACTGGATGTGAAACAACAGACTGGTTCCAAATAGGAAAAGGAGGACGTCAAGGCTGTATATTGTCACCCTGCTTATTTAACTTATATGCAGAGTACAACATGAGAAACACTGGGATGGATGAAGCACAAACTGGAATCAACATGGCCCTGTCAGGAGGTGGAGATTATTGAGGGGCATCTTGGAAGGTGGCTATCATATGATTTAAATGTAAGTTTGTGCTATATTAATACGTCAGTGTTGTTACTATAGGTAGATTTCTCCAGATATTCTAGAAGGAGAGAAATTTCAAATGCATTATAAAGAAAGATAGGGAATCAATAAAGCATTGAATTTGATGAGGAAAAATAAATATAAATCCAGAAGATATGGAGATTTTGCATCCATGAATAGAGTTATGATGACATGAAAACATCAAGAAAGTTGATACGGAGGGAAATCAATGAATTTTGTTCTGAGAATAGTAAGTGTTAGATGACAATAAGGTACTTAAATAATATATTTATAGTTTATATTTAAAGATTTGACACTACCCACCCAGGGAGAATTCAGAGATAAGAATGAAAGTCTGGGCATTATAGGCTTTATAGTGGAGGGGATATAATCTAGAAATCGAACTAGTAACCAAATAATCAAGGAACAGGAAAAAAATCGTGAGCAAGAAAGAAAAGAAACAAACTTTCATGGTGAAAGGGAAAAGGAGAAGTTATTACATTTTAGTTCATGAAATCATGAGAAGAAAGACAATTCCAAGAATAGGTTTGCAAACATCAAGGACACACTCACATTCCCAAATAAGAAAACTGTTTCTTCTTGGGCTAAGATGTCAGGATCTAAGCACTACCCACCTCTGGCATCCTGGGTCCCTATATTATTATTAAATAAGATTAATTTTTATGAGATTTTTGCTCCCAGTTTTATTTATTTATTTTTTTTTTTGTATTCCACTGTTAGCTTACTTTACTGTACACAAGGATGAACAAAAATTTATCATTACCTCACCTTAGATGAAAGTAAAACATCTGTGGAATCATTTCCTAAGTATGACTGACCCTTGAAAAACATGGGTTTGAATTGTGTGGGTCTACTTATATGTGGATTTTATTTCAATAAATATGATGGAAAAAAAATTTGGAGACCTTTGAGAATTTGAGAATACTTGCTGATAAACTGTATAGCCTTGAAATGTTGAAAAAAATTAAGAAAAAATTATGATAGGAATGCATAAAATCTAAGTAGATGCTATTCTATCATTTACCACCATAAAATATGTACAAATCTATTATAGACTATTAAACTTTATAAAAACTTATGCACACACATTATACATGGTAGATTCACAGTTGAAGTAAATGTAAACAAACGTAAAGATGAAGTACTGATTCTTTACCATCTGAGCCACTAGGGAAGTCCAAATAATGGAGTGGGGGAACTTATCCCTTCTCCGGGGGATCGTCCTGACCCAGGAATTGAACCAGGGTCTCCTGCATTGCAGGCAGATGTTTTTTTTTTTTTAATTTATTTATTTATTTTTTTTATTTTTAAATTTTAAAATCTTTAATTCTTACATGCATTCCCAAACATGAACCCCCCTCCCACCTCCCCTCCCCATAACATCTTTCTGGGTCATCCCCATGCACCAGCCCCAAGCATGCTGCATCCTGCGTCAGACATAGACTGGCGATTCAATTCACATGATAGTATACATGTTAGAATGTCATTCTCCCAAATCATCCCACCTCTCCTCTCCTCTGAGTCCAAAAGTCCGTTATACACATCTGTGTCTCTTTCCTGTCTTGCATACAGGGTCACATCTTCCTAAATTCCATATATATGTGTTAGTATACTGTATTGGTGTTTTTCTTTCTGGCTTACTTCACTCTGTATAATCGGAAGAAAACAATTTCTACAAACTTTAGAGCAGCAAGTAGCAAATTAAACTGGAAACCAGCTTGTGTAGCATTCACCTTCTGTCAGTACGACACTGCCTTCAGCTGTAAAACTGATTGACGGGATTCCAAATGGAAAAGGTATGGAAGGCTGAGTATAAAGGGAAACATTTGACTGTGGATTTAAAATATATGAGAGGAGAAAATATCTGAATAAATATACTTCTGCTTAACATTTATTGAAACAAGGTAAGATACTAACAACATGTTGATATAAATGTCTTGTGTCTTTTTGTGCTACAAGACAAACGGCTGCTATATATTTTATATATATATATATGTATATATTTATTTATTTATTTAAACAAAGTCATCTTGCAGAGGCAGGGAATGAAATTGTCTCTCCTTTTGACCGTGATTCTCAGTGAGTAGTAGTAGTGGGAGTCTTTAAGCATCTCGTTTTCCTAATTCCCAGACCCTCAGGAGACTTAAGGCTTCCCAAGTGGTTCAGTGGTAAAGAAACTGCCTGCCAATGCAGGATCTTCTGCAGGAGACGTGGGCTTGATCCCCATATCGGGAAGATCCCCTGGAGGAGTAAATGGCAACCCACTCCAGTATTCTTGCCTGGAGAATCCCATGGACGGAGAAGCCTGGTGGGCCATAATCCATGGGGTTGCAAGAGTCAGAGATGACTGAGCAACTAACACTTTCAGGAAACTTAAACCTACTAAGAAAAGTGAGGGGTTCCACTGAAAATATGGAACCAGGGGTCTGAGTAGTCCTCTCCCCTGGACAGTTGAGCAGTTGTCATTCAGTATCAAGCTGAGCAGAAATCTCAGAAGTCTTAGATCATCTTACCCAAATGCAGCCTTAGAATATAAATGCAGAGATGTAAGGAGAGTGAATAACAGACAGGATGATGAGGATGATGGATTACTGCAGCAGCTATGTTGGTGGCAGAGCTAGGGCAATATGTGACTCTATGGCCTGGGACCCAGACCCTACAGAGAAAGAAGAAAGGATGGCAGTTGTGAAAATCCAGGGCATGTTCGCTCCCCATAGCCTAAGATGCAAGAGTGTTATGAGTTCAACTCTCCATTTTTAATTATTTTTTTTCTTCTTTAAGGGAGGGAAAATATCTTCACCTACCTTTCTGTATTCTTCTACCTGGGCTAGGAATTAAGCTGACATGAGAAAAATTAAGAAGAGAAAATCAAACAAAAGTTCAGCAACATGTACATGTGGGAGAGACCCAGGAAAACTGAGTTACTTGCCAAGAAAGCCAAAATCCTCACCTTGAACACCATCTTCAGCTAAAGACAACAGAGAATGCTAGCCAGAGTGGTTTGAGACCTCAGAGGGAAAGAAGGCAACTTACATGGAGATGGAAAAGCAAATGTTTGGTAACGTATATTTGTTAAGCCATTCAGGGATGGTGGGACACACAGTGGACTCTGACCTCTGAGCTCCTGAGTCTTTCCCGTCACACCTAGCCCACGCTCTTTGCAGATGTCTCTGGTGATAGCTCTATTCTGAGAACTGGCCATGTACCTAAATTCTTTAGGCAATTGTGGGAACGTAGCAAGAAAAACTTCCTAAGTCTTCTGCTTGTTAAAAATAATCATCCTAAATTAATCTCATGCTAAAGAGACTCATTTTGTGTTGGCAAATGGTGCCCCCCTACACTTCAAGTGGATGCGACTCTACCAGTGGATGGCCATAAAATCAGCCACAGTATACTATACCAATTATGAGTAGAGCCTTTGAGGTCAGACAAATAGAAGTTAAATCCTGACTCAACTCCTTGTTTGCAGTGTGGCTGGGGTAGCTTCTTGACTCTCTAAATCTCAGTTTCCTACATATCGCGGAATTGTTGTAAGGTGTAAGTTGTTATAAGGTATAAGACAGTTGCCATTTACTGAATAATTCCCAAGTCCTTGACAAACACTATCTGTTGTAAATCTGTGAAACAAACCCCTTAGTGGGTTGTTTACAGATGACAGAGAGGATGAGTAACATTCCCAATACTGTAAAATTGGTGAGCTAATGGAGCTTGTCTCAAACTTAGATATGCTTAATTCTGCAGTGTCTGCTTTTGACCCCTGCCTGACAAAGGATAAGCATTTAAATATCTATTGCTATCATTACTAAAGTTAAAGACTGAAAACTGAAAAAGCACAAAATCACTAAGGGTAATATTAATTATGTACTATCATTATCGCTCTAGTAACAACAACTATATATACTGAGTAGCAGCATATGATCAAGGCCTTTGCATAACTAATCTCATTCAACAGTCAAACATCTTTATGTGGCTAGAATTACCACATACAGTAACAATAATCTTTACTAAAAGAATACTTAGAATTAACAAACTTTATTATCTCAGAATTGAGGAAAAACAGACTAAAGTACATGTGGATACAGAAAAATTAAGGTCCTCAAAATAAGCCGATTCTACAGGATTTGAATCATAATCCACTGCAGTTGCCCACAGTACACTCGGAAAGGAATTCAGGATGAAAAGCAGAATGAAGCACTTCGCTCTGGACAGTCAGACTCTTAGTTAGATGCATGCCTCAGGAAGAATTTCAGTGACCCCAGATTCCCATATTTTCCCAGACATAGAAAAACACTAAAATCATTAAATTGGGATATCTATTCTTTGTGATTAGCAGTAATCTTTTACCAAGATGTATGCTGGATAGAGGAGCCTGGTGGGCTATAGTCCATAGAGTCACAGAGTCAGACATGACTGAAGTGACTTAGCATGCATGCATGCTTGACTGCATGTATTTCCTAGACAAAAAAAGAAAAATAAATCATCTATAAACTGGCTTTCCTCTACCCCATCAGATAAGTTTACTCACAGCTCCTGAGTGGCTGGCTCCCAGGCTATATTCCTCAGTAAGACCCAGAATAAAACACAAAACATAAAATTTTTCTTTAAGTTGACATATAGAATATTGAAGTAATTTAGACATGGTCACATATTTAGTAAATGCAGGAGCCAAAATTCAAAACCATACCTGTGTGACTGCAGAAGCTACGTGTGTACTTAGTCACTCATTTATGTCTGACTCTTTGAGACCCTTTGGACTGTAGCCCACAAGACTCTGTCCATGGGATTCTCCAGGCAAGAATACTGGAGTGGGTTGCCATTTTCTTCTCTAGGGCATCTTCCTGACCCAGGGATCAAACCCAAGCCCCCTGATTACAAGTGGAATCTTAAGCACTGAGCCAAGGGGAAAGCCTGTAGAATCTACATATTCTAACACTAATCCATGGAATATACCGCCTGCCACCACTTGAACACAACTGTTCTCCTTCTCAACCAAGGTCTTGCTATTTATTAAATTTGTTTTTATGTGTGTGTATATGTATTCAAATAGTTTTATTCATATTTCAGCACTCAAAAACTGTGTTCATAATGTGCTTACCATTTCATGCTGTTTTTTTCTCCTAGCATTCCCCCATAACTTTTCCCTATATTCTCCTTCAATTGCCATAATTATATTTTATTTCATTCATGCATAACAGTCTATACAGCAATGTTTTAAAACTGAGAAAGTCATTCTTCTATGATTTAACATTTCATTTAGCTTGTATTCAATTTTGCCCAAACAGCTCTACAACAAATTTCTATGTATATGTATATAACCTTTTTAGTCATCAAATTATTTTCCAACCTAAATTTTCAGATGAAATTCTTCAAGTATATGAACATTTGTATGACTTCTGATGGATAATACCAAGAATGTTTTCTTGAAATCACACCACAACATTCTCCAATGCTAACATCAAAGGAAAACATAGATTAAAACATTATTAAGAAAAGTAATTTTGTTTGTTCATGACTATATACGTTCTAATGTTGCTATGATAGCCAATAGAATGCACATGGCTCGAGAGTAGGCATTTAGTGGAAGAGATGGGCATACAAAATTCCCATGATTGCTCTGTACCCTCAGCCCCAGCAGCACATGTAAATGTCTCACCAAGCCTTGTAATTAGAGGCCACTGGAAAGCACACCTAACTGACCCTGAAGTCGACAGGGAACACTCATCCTTGGGCTCATTAGCATTACGCCACAACCAATAGAGCTAATTTTCCAACTAATGCATCACAGCAGGTACTTAATAAGTTCTTGTTTACCATCTAAGGTCTTTTGCTCAACCCCATATGCCCACATTCTCTCCCCTGCTCCTCAGAGTCCCCAATAACCTCAGACTACAAATTTTACAAACACAGTTTCATTTTTATCGAAGAGCTTCACAAGACCCAACTCTGTGAAAGATCTTTTCATTTTGGAAAGGATAGTAAAGGATTTTATTTTACCAACACGAGCCATTATTTCAATGGTTCTCTGATCTGTTTTGTATCAATGTGTTTCATCTCTTTTGAATTTCTGAATTTAGAACTTATCTTGAATACTACAGGCTTGAATATCATGTTAATTAATGATCATATGTAATCAAATGTGTTTTTATACTCCGCGTGTAATGACGGTTATTTTCTTAGGTAACAGTATTTTTTTTCCTTAATTGATGCTTTGCAGCTCAACTGGGAGCACAAGGAACTTGCTCTCACCTAGAAGCTGGAAGAATGCTGCCTTCAACCTGCTAGTCAGAGAACAACCAGTGAGGGAAGAGTCCAAGCAGGAGAACATAAGAGACTGTACTCGCCTCTGAGACGACATGTAATATCCCAGAAATAACAAGTATTTTTGCAGAAGGCTGAATTCCTACATTATGTGGAGGAATTCTGGAGCCAATTAAATTTTTCTTATTGCTGCAAAAATGGCTATAGATTCATGAGACCCAAGGAAACTCTAGTGAGTTACAGATAGATGTAATATAAAGGCAGGTGTCAACGTGCAGATGTAGATGCGAAGCATGTCAATATCAATGAAGATACAGGCAAATGTGCACAACTGGCAGTAAGCTGACATCTGATCTCTACTTCTAAATTTGTATTGATTTGTTTATAAAATCGAAACTATAATTTTTTTCTCATTGGAAATCAAATAAATTATTTCTATTTTTCGTGACACATAGTAACTGAACATAAGCAGAATTTAATTACTGATGACTTGATATTTTAAATATATACCTGACAAAATACTTGTGATTTGAAAAGATATTCTCAGACAAAATAATTCAGACTAGTTTAGAATCTACTTTTCAAGAAAGAAAGCAAGGTAACAAGTTCAGTGCTAAAACTTCCACACTGTTGTGATTCTATAACATCAACTCTTCGTTATTCACAAATTAGCCAGGTCATAAATAAGTTATGACAACGTGGGACTTAATCTTGTTATCACTGAGTTCTAGTCTTGTTTAGCTTTTTACTTCCAAGGGACATCTCATGAGACAATGTTCTGTGAAATAGCAAATTTTTAAACCTTATAAGAAGTCTATAGACTAGTTTTCAATCAGAATCCATGTGTAATATAAACGTTGATGTTGTCATGAATACTTAGCAACTTTTTACATAGCAAAACTATAAACTGAGTTTAGTCCATATGAAATACCAGTAACTCAGTTATTTTAAGCTATTTATAAACAATGTGAAAAAGAGAATGCATTTCATATGCAAATTGATGTTTTATTTAGAGTTTTTTGTAATTCACTTAAACTAATGTAAATAAATAATTTCAATTTATAGATTCTTTTATATTAATGAAATATGTCTGCATTTTGAAAGGAAACTAAAGGCTGAAGTAAGAATTATATCTTTAATGTGATATTATCACTTAGAGTTGTTTTTATTATGTAGGTAAAATATATACAATTGTTTAAATGTATGGAAAAATACCCCAAAGTAAATGTTATTTGATTAGTCCATTTACAGATCCTTTTAGGTTTCAATTAAAACAAACTTAATTTCTAGGTAAAGTTTTCATGACATTGTTATTCAAAAATGCCCTGTTATCAAAGGTATTTTCTCTTATTTTCCAGTTATTTTTACACTTATTAAGGAAGCAGATATTTGTCACAGGTGCTAATGAGAAAAATATTGTCCCTTCTTTTAGAGGTATACAATACAGAAAACAAATCAAAATGTAAGCATATCATCACAGCTTAGTGTGATAAGAGCTAAGACAGAGGTGTGGACAAAGGTTTTACAGGTGTATCATTGTGTACCTTTAATTACTTTTTATAGCACAAGCATATGCTTCTGTTTTCTTCAGCATATGCAACAATACAGTCTCCTACTTTTCTCTCTTTTAACAAGGCCCTCTTACTCTTCAGAGCAAGCGTAAGAGAGGGCCAAGGTTAAATTTTGTTTCCCTATAATGGTCTTGAAAGTAAAAGTGAAGTTGCTCAGTCATGTCTGACTCCTGCGACCCCAAGGACTGAAGTTCATGGGATTTTCCAGGCAAAAATACGGGAGTGGGTTGTCATTTCCTTCTCCAATAATGACATTGAGGAGATAGCATTTATTCACTTGCTTTGAACTAAGAGTTTTGAAGAAGCCAAAGCTTGTTTTGATCTAGGACCCTGCACTTCAATTGGCCCCCACTTTGAAAATGATTCTGAAAAGAAATTCCGGATATACTCAGGTAACAATATTTGCATTAAAACAAAAAAAAGCTATCTCAACTGACAGGGATATCATTCCAGTACAAAGCAATATATTTTACATGTATTCATGTTTTCACAGACAATGATGACAATCCAAGCTTTAAGTCCCTTTCTGATACGTAATTAATTGTTGCTTGGCAATTTATTAAGCTTTCAAACAGCTTTTTAAAAGTAAGTCAAGAGGCAAAACTTATACAGATTTGCACACTTGACAGTTTTTTATTTTTATAACTTAGTGTGGACATTTCTGTATATTAAAAATACAGATTTTTAATTGTCAATTCAAATTTTCCCCTTACTAAACTATGCAAAATTAACTTGCTTGTGTCAAACAATAGTCAGTTTTGAGGCTGCAAAGAACAAAGAGCTTTATTTGGGGTCTTAGGAATTGCAATTCAAGAGACAGATTCAGGTAAATCACAAAGAGTGTTCTGGGGAAGACAAGAGTTTTGAAGGGGCTTATAAAGACAAAAGTCACAAGATTGTTAAAACTGTCTTTCAAGAATTATGACTGGCTTTGATGAGAAAAGGAAATATCTGTCCTAGGGGATAGGCTGTCATGAGTTATTCAGAGCAAGGGTCCAATAAGTATCTTGAGTTTCAATGTTTCTGGAACATTGTACAGATGTTCTGGATGCCTGCGTTAAGATACTAAGTGGCCAAAGCTCAGATTGCATCTGAACTGAAACTAACATCAATCCCACTTCGTTAGTGGCCTCTGGCTCCATTTCAGAGAGCTCTCTCTTAGCAATATCGACTCCATTTTGATTTTCCTTTCACACTTGAATATTTTGTACTGATTTCTGAAAAGTCCAGATATTGTCCCTGCTATATACTTTAACTATAAAAATCAGTTTTAAAACATGATGTCTTCCCTTACCCATCAGGCAAAATGTTATCCAAGTCTTAGACCACAGCTACTTGTTACAGAAGTTTTCCTGAAATTATTCCCTAAAACAAAAACCTTCAGAGAAAATTAAAATTCCCCATTGTTACATACTTTACATATGTTTGTTGATAACCCTGCTTTTGAAGTTTGTAATAAATATTGGCTTAAATGGATGCTCCTACCACTCAATTGGGCCTCAACCTTGCATAATACTGTAGCTAGATCATATTATGAATGAATAAATCACCAGATATTAAAATAAAAAATTTAAAGATGAAATATTTCTTCATATCCTCTTCAATACTTTTACGTAAACTATAGAGATTATAGTCAGAAAGTAAATTTTAAATCTAACTAGAATAACAAATACCATATTTTTTCAAAAGAAGGACTAAGATACTTTGTGCTTACTGTGATGTCATTACATTAAAAAATAAGCCAGCAGGAATAAAGTGGAAGTTTTAGGATTTTTCTCATTAACTTTGCATGCTCGTTAGTTTCTGAATTAGGACTCTGCTCTTGTCTCTCTTTTTTAGTTTTAGTTTATAGAAGTGAAGAGGAAGCAGGATATAGAAGGAATTGATGAGGAAGATTGCACTACTAAGAACCTTGGTTTACGGTGGTGATAAACATAAGTCAAAGCATCCAACAAACTTGACATTGATTTTTATACAATGAACAGATGGTGAAACACATAAAAATACTTAAAAGTAAATACTGTAACACGGGGAAATACTTAGGCTTTTATGTTAATTGCAAAAGGAGGATATACACTTTTATGATCATTTCTCATATCCAGAATAAATATTTATTAACCCTACTATGTGCACAATATTGCTTGCTAGGACTACAGTGATACTAAAAGAGTTAGTATCACTAAGTGATACAGAAAGAGTTCTTTAGTAATTCCTTTGCCGTTTTATTGTTTATTTCTTACAGCAAACTTCCTAGAACTTACTTTCTCATACCACAATCTTGTGAACAAAACTTCTTTCCCAGGGCTTCTTAAATCTATGCATGCTTGTGTTTTATCAGTTCTAAAATTTTCTAGTCCTTATTCTTAAAAATATTACCTCAGTTTTAGGGGGATTGGGTTTCATCTTCTTTGAACTGTGCAATAAATTGATGAATTATCATTAGGAATAACAAAAATTAAACAGAAGAATGAGAGTACATGCCTCTGAAGAAGTATAAGAGAACGAAATTTTCTTGGGAAAAAGAAGATTTCTAAACTAAACTGCTGCTGCCACTCTATAAGTCCACATGGAAAGTTTTAGAATAATTAAACTGTGTATATTCTATGGTGACCCAAAGACAAAAATGCAGATAAAACCAAGGAGAGTCTTAGAATGCAGGAACAGAAAAACCAGACCCTTACTGTCCTTCCCTCCCCCATGTTGTAACTATTAATAGATTTCAGGTCCTCCTGAGCAGTATAACCTGTCTCCCCTCCTTCCCCACAGAGAGAAGGTATTTGCTTTACTCTTCCCTCTACCCAGTATATGTGCCTCATCCAATCAGCAAATGACCCGCAAGACCTGTATCCCACTCCTTGTACCCTGGATACACAAGTGGACTAAGGACCCCTATTCAATGTCGGTTCTCCCTTGAGCTGGCCCGCTGTTCTAACAGTGTCTCCCACTCTAATATATTTATTTCCCTCTCATTTTGTCTCATGTCTGGAAATTCTTTTCTAACCTGCACTTGGACCACGACACATTCTATGACCTGGGGCTTGAACTCAAGTCCACACATGGTTCTGCTAGGATATTTATGACGGTATTGCCGGTGGGTCAAGGAATCTGAGGATAACTCAGACGTCTAGCCCTAAAGAAATGACAAAGACGCTGAACTGTTTGTTGCTAAAAAGTGTCTAACAAACTAGAGATACATCCTGTAATATTACCCAGACTTCCAAATTATAATGTTGAATAAAGAAAGTAAGAAACAGGATAAGGGACCAGTTAATTTAAAATAAATACAAACATATAAGACACTGAAAAGAAAAATTTAAAGGTATCAAACATCTCAGCAAGCATTAGTGGGGTGAGTAGAGATCAGGGAAGGGAGGAAAGTCAAAAAAACAAGAGACTGGATTTCCACACACTGAGACAAACAATGAGCTGTGAATCAAAAGTGTGATTAGCTCTCCTCTGCACAGGGAGGCCAAGTGAAACAATCAGAAAATATGACACCTTCAGTTCAGTTCAGTCACTCAGTAGTGTCTGACTCTTTGCGACCCCATGAATCGCAGCACACCAGGCCTCCCTGTCCATCACCAACTCCAGGAGTTCACTCAGATTCACGTTCATCGAGTCAGTGATGCCATCCAGCCATCTCATCCTCTGTCGTCCCCTTCTCCTCCTGCCCCCAATCCCTCCCATCATCAGAGTCTTTTCCAATGAGTCAACTCTTCGCATGAGGTGGTCAAAGTACTGGAGCTTCAGCTTTAGCATCATTCCTTGCAAAGAAATCCCAGGGCTGATCTCCTTCAGAATGGACTGGTTGGATCTCCTTGCAGTCCAAGGGACTCTCAAGAGTCTTCTCCAACACCACAGTTCAGAAGCATCAATTCTTCGGCGCTCAGCCTTCTTCACAGTCCAACTCTCACATCCATACATGACCACAGGGAAAACCATAGCCTTGACTAGACGGACCTTAGTTGGCAAAGTAATGTCTCTGCTTTTGAATATGCTATCTAGGTTGGTCATAACTTTTCTAAGACACCTTGGTGGGAGCTAATTAGAAAATAAGTACTTTTTTTTTTTTTTTCAAAATTCTACTGTGAAGTCAATGCTTTCTTTTTTGCCTGGATTCCCTTTGTTGCCTATTCCTCTTCCACAGTTTTGATCCACCCTAAAGGCTGAGAGGCTTAACACCATAGAAAATAATTTAAAGAGAAAGTGCCATTGAAATATAAAAAAGAAACATTCTGCATCACTCTGAGCATTTTTTATGGCAATGAAATTCTCGTCATTCAAAAAGCATCTTTTAATATTTTAATTAAGGCACTGTGTTATATGAAAGGAATATCTGATTTTAGAAATGCAAATAAGGGTATGCTATGAAACAAAGATGCAGAATTAAAAAGTTAATATGCAGTTCAATAACGAGCAATGAAGAGAAAGAATGTGGGGAAAGAAATAACATGATTTTTAAGTAAAAATTTTTTTAGAATTTTTCAAATTTAGCAATTTGACAAGGTTAATGACAGTCATAATACACTTTTTAGTTTAAAGTGCACTAATTATTTTTTGGCTAATATACTAGAAATCAATCAAAGTGCATATGTTTATTGACAGTAACTGCAACACTTACTGACCTGGTAAAGGGTCCCCATAGCTCCCCCTGCTGGGTGGATAAGTGCACAGTACTCCTTTCAGTTTGGTGGGTTCTCTTGTTTTGACTTTTTCTTTTTTGCTCATTGCTACAGAGCGAAGAAGATACTAATTGTAGACTATGCTATAAAATACAGTTGAATTTTACAGTTTTCCCATTTTAAACCTGCAGGAATTGAGCCTCTCAAAGGTTAAACCACTTGGCCCGATGACAGAGCTGAGACTGAAATCTAGGTCTACACTGAAAGCCTACATTCTCAACAGTTGGTCCACACTTCCTTGGGACTGTAGCTTAGGGCTTCCTCATTCCTACAGGAGAATTTTGGTCACACCTTTTTTTCCTTTTTGAATTAAATTTGTGTCGTTTCTTTTTTCTTTTTTTTTTTTTCTAATAGGAAAGGAAAGCTGACTAGAAGAAAAACTTCAGTAGAGCCATGAGGTTTTTCCTCAATCAGGAGAATAATTGTGAGAGGACATAGTTCAGGAAAGAAACCTTAATAAAAACTAACAGCAGAAGTGGAAGAAGAGAGAGGCATCCTGGAGGCATAAGAAGTAAAAAAGCCATACGGTGAATAAGGAGCTACATGGCTCAAGACAGAAAACTTTTCCTGAAATGGATTTATATTACCGACAGTGCTGAGCCCCCAGTTCTACTAGCCTGCAGATCAGGGGTTGCGTTGCTTACTTGTCAACAAATCCTTTATGCCCAACCCACATCCAGTATTCAGGATCCACCAGCCGAGGAGGGCAAGGAAGAGTAGAATGGGAGAACAAAATCATGCAAGTTGAAAAAGGATGCACTCAGGTAAGGGATTAAGGAGCTATACAGGTTTCACAAGGGGGCTGTCTATCATCTCACATTTCAGGTTCAAATTCTGAATTGCTTTCTCTCAGGACTACTGTTGAACTCCATGGCTAAGCTCCATTTTGGAATTTGAATTAGTTATAAAGAAAAAACAACCGACTTACAAAGAAGTTGTGTGAAAGATGATAATGTTCTGTGTACATTTATGATTAATGGTTTATGATGAGACTGAATAGTGTGATAGTTATATCTGCTCTTTAGGGTCATACAGACCTTGGCAAAATTCTTGACACACGGAAAACTCATGTTATTTGTGAAAGAAGAATAAAAGTACCCATCTCACAGAAATTTTGTGAAGTTTAATGTTGATGAATATAAAGAAAGTGCTTTGCACAATTGTGTCAGGGCTTCTCTGGTGGCTCAGACACTAAAGAATCTGCCTGCAATGCAGCAGACCCAGGTTCAACCCCTGGGATGGGAAGATCCCCTGGAGAAGAGAATGGCTACCCACTCCAGTATTCTTGCCTGAAGAATTCCATGGACGGAGGAATCTGGCAGGCTACAGTCCATGGGGTCACAGAATTTTTAAGAACTTAAAAATAAAGTTATTTGCGTAATTCTTGGCCTATAGAGTGAGTGGCCAATGAGCATTGCTATTGAAGGTAGTAGTAGTGATAATTGCATAACATTACGTATTTGTAATACGGGGGAAATCATTTAGTGTGTTCTGATGAGTCAAGAGTCTTTCCCAATAGTAAATAAAAGATACGTGTAAACAAAAATAGGTTCCAGTCACATGACTTTGGTTATTGCAGTCTTCAGGATGAATGACTTCCTCAAGTGAGAAAGGCCATAGAGAAGACGGAATCCCACATCCTGAGAGCCCGTCCAAGTGCAAGGGGAGAAAACAAAACCTGGTCAAAGGTATAGTATGTCAAACTAGATATCACAGCACTATAGAGGCTTACAGGGAAGACGTTTTAGATAGAAAATACTAAACAGAGTCAGAAAAACACAGTCAATGAAGACTGAGAAAACACAGAAAAGAATCTGTGGTTTCAAAAGAAGGAAGCAAACTCATTTGTAAGTAAAATAAAGAATCCTTTAGTATATTTTGCATAAAACAAGGACTGTCTTTGCTGTGAAATCTAAAAACTAGGTGGAATATGGTAAACTTTGAAAGAAGATAGTCTGTTAGTCTCTCCCATCAGCAAATTTGGAAAACTCAACAGTGGCCACAGGACTGGAAAAGGTCAGTTTTCATTCCAGTCCTGAAGAAAGGCAATGCAAAGAATGTTCAAGCTACCACATAATTGCACTTATCTCATATGCTAGCAAAGTAATGCTCAAAATCCTCCAAGCCAGGCTTTAATAGTACATGAACTGTGAACTTCCAGAAGTTCAAGCTGAATTTAGAAAAGGCATAGGAACCATAAATCAAATTGCCAACATCTGTTGGATCATCAAAAAAACAAAAGAGTTCCAGAAAAATATCTACTTCTGCTTTATTGACTATGCCAAAGCCTTATACTGTGTGGACCACAACAAGTGTGGAATATTCTTCAAGAGAAGGGAATACCAGACCACATTACCTGCATCCTGAGAAATCTGTATGTGGGTCATTAAGCACGAGTTAGAGCTGGACATGGAACAACACACCTGTTCCAAATCGGGAAAGGAGTACATCAAGGCTGTATATTGCCACCCTGTTTATTTAACTTATATGCAGAGAATTGCCAGGCTGGATGAAGCACAAGCTGGAATCAAGATTGCTGGGAGAAATATCAGTAATCTTATGACAAGGTTGTCTCAGATGACAGCCCTTATGGCAGAATGCAAAGAAGAACTAAAGAACATCTTGATGTAAGTTAAAGAGGAGAGTGAAAAAGTTGGCTTAAAACTCAGCATTCACTAAGATCATGGCATCAGGTCCCATCACTTCATGGAAAATAGATGGGGAAACAATGGAAAGAGTGAGAGACTTTACTTTGTGGGGCTCCAAAATCATTGCACATGGTGACTGCAGCCACAAAATTAAAAGACACTTGCTCCTTGGAAGAAAAGGTATGACCAACCTAGGCAACAAAGTAAAAAACAGAGACATTACTTTGCCAACAAAGGTCTGTGTAAGCTATGATTTTTCCAGTAGTCATGTATGGATGTGAGAGTTGGACTATAAAGAAAGCTGAACGCTGAAGAATTGATGCTTTTGAACTGTGGTGTTGGAGAAGACTCTTGAGAGTCCCTTAGACTGCAAGGAGATCCAACCAGTCAATCCTAAAGGATATCAGTCCTGAATATTCACTGAAAGGACTGATGCTGAAGCTGAAACTCCAGTACTTTGGCTACCTGATGCAAAGAACTGGAAAAAACCAGTTCTTTTCAGTGGAAAAGACCCTGATGCTAGGAAAGATGAAGGCGGGAGGAGAAGGGCACAACAGAGAATGAGATGGTTGGATGGCGTCACTGACTCAATGGACATGAGTTTGAGCAAGCTCCAGGCATTGGTGTTGGACAGTGAAGCCTCTCATGCTGCAGTCCATGGGGTCACAAGGAGTCGGACTCTAATGAGTGACTGGAATGAACTAAAAGCTAACTTTCCTTAGAAGTTAATTCCTCACAACTTAATCTATGATATTATAAACAGAAAAAAAAACTGATTCATAATAGAGAATGGATAGATGAATTAAAGTGCGTCTAACATTGGACTGTTAAGCAGCCATTAATGTAATGCTTTTTCACAATTAATGACATGGGAAAATTTCCAATGACAATGTAACCTGAAAAATGCAATATTTCAATAAATGTGTATACACCTGTATGTATATACATATATATGTGTGTTTGTTAGGTGCTCAGTCATATCAAGCTTTTTGTGAACCCAGAGACTGTAGCCAGCCAGTCTCCTCTGTTCATGTAATTCTCCAGGCAAGAATACTGGAGTGGATAGCCATTCCTTTCTCTAGGGGATTTTCCCAACCCAGGGATCAAACCTGAGTCTCCTGCATTGCAGGCAGATTCTTAACTGTCTGAGCCACCATAGAAACCCCCGACACACACATACACTCACACACACATACATATACTGAACTGTAAGACTGAAACCATACATATTGATATATGATTATATACATAGTAAAATGAATTTTTTTAAAAAAAATAGTGTAATAGGATTAGAAGTTACTCCTTCTGTGCATTTGCAAAATATTCCCTGGGTTCTATATCCATGAATTACTTTCATTATAAGAAAAAGTGTTTTTAAAAACACAAACTCCACATGAGTAGCAACACAAGTCATATTAAACTTGGTGTCAATGGAAATGGCTCCATGGGAAATGTTTCCCAAATATCCCCTGCAGTTTTGTAACTGAAATTAGACAACAATGGGCAAAAACAATTCCTTAAGGATGATGGTTTGATCCATGAGTAAGGAAGATCCCCTGGAGAAGGAAATAGCAACCAAACTCTTGTATTCTTGTCTAGAAAATCCCATGGACGGAGGAGGCTGGTGGGCTGCAGTCCATGGGGTTGCAAAGAGTTGGACACAACTGAGCAACTGAACACAGATGCACAAGCCATACCTTCTAAATCCCTTGCAATAAGCAGCAATAAATGGCTTACACAGTCAGTAAAGCAAAGAGGTAAGATGATCCCCTGAAAATCAAGTCCTGCATATATGTGGGGTGCTTTACCTCACTGTTGGTGTGAATGTAACATGGATAAAGTTACTTCCTGTTACCCAGCCTACCTGCCCACACACTGCCTATTCACCAGTGACCATGTGTGAAGGTGCAGATTCTGACCTGTACTACTGAAACCACAGAGACTCTATAATTTCCAAAGTAGCAATATGTATCTCATACATGCTAATTTTTACTTCAGTTATTTAGCTTTATCTTCCACACTGTATCTACTACATTGAAAGAGAAAATAAATTACTCTGTGCCTCAATTTTATCACAATAAGAACTGAATAACTTATAAACCCAGTCTTCTCTAGTGAGCTATGAACAAGTTCCTCTTTCTGAAAAGAAAATTAAATTCCTATTGCATCTGGAAACTCTTGCTAAAATATTTTATTACTGTTGTTAAGGGGTTTAGAATAATGGAGGCAGTGTTAAAGTAAATATACTCTCTCTATTTTCTGTCTCTTTAATTGCTGAATTGTCTATTTTAGCACCAAAGCTTCAGGGTTTATTTAATGTCAATTCGGGAAACAGAAGCCGAGGGAGAGCTTGTACTATTAGAATCATGCAATCCAAGAGATAGCCAAGAAAATATAAGATATCATCTCAAATGAACTACATTTATTTTTATTTTCATAGCAGATATTCTTGCAAGATTTAGCACATGTTCAACATTAGCTATCAAGAGAGAAAGAGTGGAAGTTGGTTTAAACTGCATAATAAAGAGAAATAGAAAACAGCAAATGTGAGCGATACTTAAGAATCATTGGCCATATAAATTATTTATCTCCTTATATTTTTCCTGAAAATTAAGCTTTTACTGAATTTGAATACACACTGGAAGGCCTCATTTAATTTTACCAAAAATACACCATTTTCAATATCAGTAGCCATCCAAGTAAATTCATTTGAAAAGGCATCTCCTCAATGTAAGGCCCTTACAGTCTGTCCATGGCAGACATTTCTGGTCCAGTATTCTAGCTCTTGCGTAAGAACAACCTCCAATATTTTAAACACATGCTTTATCCTAACAGAGGACTTTAAAATCTTCCTAGGTATAGGGTAAAAAAAAAAAAGAATGCTTTCCAATAAATCAAACCAAAATAATACCAATAGTTATTTGTGAGCATTTGTGTTCTTGGGTATGGATGTGACTCTAGGTAATTCTTCAATTGTATAACCACTGGAATAAAAATGTGGTTTTTTTTTTTCTAAAAAATAAATATGAATTCACAGGGCCTGAGTTGAGCAGCTGATTAAATTTAGTCAGCATTTACTGTTCATCTTTTATGTGCAAATGATAGCCTTGGATAGAAAGATAAGTAACTCTTCATTTTCAGCATCAGAAGACATACAATTCTGTGCCTGGTGGGAGAAAATGGAGAAACACAAAACTGATCACATTTTAAAAAGGATTAATCATGAGTGACAATATTGTGTAAAATATGGAGTAAAATTTACAAGAAACTCACATGACTGAGAAACTATATATGGTTATGACACTGGAAAAAATCATAATGGAGTTAATGACATTTGAAGTGGACCCCCAACATAAAATTTGGAATAGCAGAGGGGTACACATCAGGGAGAATCATAAGCAGAGAGATTAATAGGTGAATTAAGAAGGCAAGAGGAGTGAGCTTGGGAATCACATTTGGAAGGATTTTTCAAAGATTTAAGAGTTAGGAGGCTCTACCGTAGAGGAAATGGGCTAAAAAGGGAAATGTGGGGATAAAATATTGATGAATTGTAGATATAGAATTTGCATTGATGAAATATAGAAAAAGTGGGAGAAAGATAATAGCTACGAGTTTAATACACCAGACCTATTTACAGAAATGAAAACATCAAGAGAAACAGAATGTTTGGGGAAATGCTGGGGAAAGGAATGAATGGATTTGCTTTTTAACCTGCCTTGTTTCAGTTCCTTGTAGGATATCCAAGGTAGATTGTCAAGGAGACAGTAATGCAAGTCTAAAGATACGATTTCAGGATTTATTGATGCTTAAAGAATGGGAATAGATGAAATTCCTAAGAAAGTCCCAGAGAAAGACTAAGTTTAAAGAAAGTTATTTGTGGAATGAACCTAGGGGACATTGTCTGTTAAAGGATATTAAGCTATGATAATGTAAATCAATGCAATTCCCATTTTTGCTGGCCAGCACTTGCCAATAAAATTGTAGTTTTATTGATATTCAGCTCAGTGTGAGAGAATTCAATGAGGTTTACAATTTTATTGAGAATTTCACAGCCTGTGGAATGTCCCTCAGGTAATGAAAAGTATTGGAATACAATTCTATGGTACTGATGAGATAACTTTTAGCTTCCTCTAACTTGATAGCAATAAATAAATTCTAGCTCTTATGTAGCATATTATGGAATATAAAATCTTAGAAGTGCTATGCAAATTTTTGTCCATTGGGCATAGTTTTAACCAGATGTTGACATTTTTTTATTGATCTGATAAGCTATCATTCATCCTCGTTTCCTTAAGATACACCCAATTTTGGTTTTGTTATCTTAGCCTAAGCAAGGGGAACTATGAGCTGGGAAACCATATTTCTTTCATGAACAACAGAACTCTCAGAATTCACTATTCTATCACCTCTCTGAAGATAAAACAATAATGTATGGATCATAACTGTGTTCAATAATAGCAAAGACAACATAAGCTCTGAGGCCTTCAAACAACTAGCTTGGATGAAAACAGCCTGCAGTAGCAGTAAAAGTTCGCCCTGAATTTTCTTCTCAACTCTTGTCTGTGCATGTACTAAAACTAGTTCATTCTCACTCAACTAGAGTCTCCCATTTTTCCTGCTCTCTCGATCTGCGTCCCACACTTCAAAACTGGAGATGTCCTACTACTGCTTATCATGCCCTCTCCTGCTTCTAGCTCACACATTGAATGCTTCTGTTTCAACCTCGACTGCTGGGTTTGGGGGAGTGCCTGGCAAAGTGGGAGGAAAGAATCTTCATCCAAGGTGTGAAATACTCTTTGTTATCTAAGCAACAAAGTACTGCAGCCTCTATTTTTTTAAAAGGATCTTCTAAATGTACACAGTCCTCTTTCCTTAATACTTAAACATAAGACTGTGGTAGCTAGACAAGATGTTAACTTCAAAGTCACATCTTCAAAGTACATCTCAGAGCCCTGTGTCTCTTAACAGTGGCGTATCAGCTCCTGGGCATTTCCCTCTATGTTCAGGAGAAACTTCTTTCCCCCCACCAAAAAAAAAAAAAAAATGTTCTTCAATTGTTCATGGGAAGAAAAATAAAACATTCCAATGAGACCAACTTGTTAGGCTGTTACCATTAAAGATAAAAATCTCAGGGTGAATATAGCTTAATGTCAGAAACGAGGGGGAAAGACAACTTCCTTCTACTATCATCATTTTATCACTGTCACCACTGTTATCATTATTTCCAACTGTAGCGAAATAGACTGTTCTGTTTTTTTTTTTTTTTACCTCCCCCTCTCCCCGAAATAGGATTATACTTAAATCTACTGCATGTAACTCTACAGAGCCTAACAGTAGAGTAGGGAGAATATCCCTCCTTACCCTGCTAACTTTGGGTTGAGCCATGTGATTTGTGTCAGGTAACAGGATGTTAATAAATTTGATGCAAGAAGAGGCACTGAAGACACTTGAATAGTTTTTCTTGCTGTTGTAGCTTTGTCACTTGCCATGAGAAATAAACCAAGTTGAGCCACTAGTCCTGCAATGAGAAGAAACACTGAGCATACCTGAGCACAGGTACTGCCTGGATCCAAGCCCAGCTAACCCCATCTGAGCCCAGCAGTGCCACAGCTGACCTGTAAGCCCAGGAACAAGAAATTGTGTTTTAGGTCCCTGAGAATTTTAGAGTTGTTACAATGCAGCATCGTCACAAAAGAAATGTGCTGTATAGAATAATGAACAGTTGAATGGTTCTGTGTAGCTTTTCAAAACAAGACTGTATGTCTTAGATCAATAAATAAGTATAAAAACACAAACGGAAAGTATGAAATATGTATCACAGAATGACAAATCTTCCTACTTTATTGCAATGAGTTAGGTTGGAAGTTGGAGCACAGCTGGGACACTTCTAGAAAGTGAAGCTAGATGAAACTCTTTCCTTATCTATTCCCCTATAAACAACCTATTCAAGAAATGTATGTGCAAATAATATTTGTTCAGCTGAAGACAGAAGAAAGATATGTTTCTGAATTATCCTCAGAAAGTGAAGGAAGATGTAGAGGCTGGAATCACAGTCACACTTCACACAATTTCTGGGAGTAGCTCAGAGACAGGAGCCAGGCTAACTTTAAATATTAGCTTTTGCATTTACAACCTGGTGTGACCCAGCAATGCTGTTTAGGCTTCAGGAAGAATCACAGAATATGGAGACACAGTCATTCTCCCCACCTCTCTCCTCAATCACAGAACATCTTCAGCATCTGGTTGGGCAAGGAAGGGGCTTCCCTGCTGGCTCAGATGGTAAAGAATCTGCCTGCAATGCAGGAGACCCAAGTTTGATCCTTGGGTCAGGCAGATGCCTTGGAAAAGAGAATGGCTCCCTAATCCAGTATTCTTGACTGGAGAATCCACGGGCAGAGGAGTCTGGCAGTCTATAGTCCATGGAGTCGCAAAGAGTTGGACATGGCTGAGTGACTAAACAACAGCAGGGCAAGGTGGCCACTGTTACAGGATATCACTGCCCTATGGGGCAATATTCAAATGGTAGGTGCAGAGAGCAGAGATATAAATAGGGCTCTTTGATTCAGAGCAAAGCAACACAAGATGACATTTTCTGAGCACATGGGAGACTACTCGCTTTGGTGCATTTCAGAATTCAGTTTTTAGGTAAAGAGCAGATAACTGCCATGAGGTAGATAAGAACTTCAGAGCAGGTGAAGCTCATGAATTGATGTTAACACAGTGGAGCTTTGGAAAGATGTATTACACTTTATTTATCCCTGAATTAATTTATTTCAACAAATATTTATCAAGCATTTACTATGTGTGAAGTGTTTTTATGAATAAGAATGAAAGTAGCATGCCTAAAAGGCAATATAACTTATTAGTTCATGCTTGTTTTAAGTAAATTTCAGATGATGGAAGATTGGGAAGCATGTTTCTCTCTTATCACTTCATGATTGTATTCAGTATTATTGGCAGAGCCCTGGGTTAGTGGTGGGTGGGATGTCTGTACTTCAGTGATCTTCATTCGGTGGCTCAGACAGTAAAGAATCTGTCTGAAATGCAGGAGACCAAGTTCGATCCCTGGGTTGGGAGGATCCCCTGGAGAAGGGAATGGTAACCTACTCAGATATTGTCCAGTATTCTTGCCTGGAGAATCCCAGGGACAGAGGAGCTTGGAGGGCTATAGCCCATGGGGTCACAAACAGTTGGACATGACTGAGCAACTGAGCACATTCACAACTAGTTATCCTAACTCCAGTCACCTGTTTGTTCTGTCTACATCATGTTCATTTTTTTTAATCTGTAAAATGAATGACTTTCTTAAAGTTCTCCTAAATTAATATTCTGTAGATCTAAATTTCATAGTTGAACTTTAGGGTTGCAATCCTTTATCCTTATATTTCAAATAGCCTAGCATTTGTAAATGCTATAAGGCCAGTGAATTAAAGAAGGCTAAGTAATGAACTTGGAAAGTAAGCAGACTGGGATTTATTAGTTATACTAATCCGAATGCCAATTCAAAACTCATTAAGTTGGATTATTATGATTCTGCATAGCATTAATTGAGGGAAATGCCTCAAATAAACCAGCAAGTGTATCGCTTTTGTATCTATGGATTATATTAGGTGCATCCAAGGACTAATATGAAATTTAGAAAATGGAACAGTTAGTTTGCATTTTCAACAAACATAATGTGAAATAGCCATTTAAGTAGGTCCCAGATTTTCCTTTCTTGATTTTGTTAAAATTTTTTATTTCTCAAACAGCACAGCAGACACCAGGGCTAAACACACACACACACACACACACACACACACACACACACACAACTCAAAACAACTTTTAGCACACTATAAAACATGACTTGGGTAAAGTAAAACTCATTAGCACTGTATAGATAGCAGAGACCTAATGCCACGAGAAGGTTTTTAAGTATATTAAAGCTTTACATTAGAGTTAGAATAAGAGCACTTTTATACACAGGTAGTAAATTCTAAAACTGCAGTATTTTTTGCCTTATTCATCCAAGCCCTGAATCTGAACTTTTTTAAAAATTTTATTGCTAAGAGATTCATTTGAAAGCAGAGACTTCTACCATAGCTTTACTAGTATTAAACTGTCAGGTATTCTAAGCATAACAAAAATAAATAACTGATATTTAAAAAGGGAAGCTTCATCTATTCTATGCTTAACATACTGTATAGAATGCACTGGAATAAAAGAATCAGTTTCATAAAAATGTACAGTGTTTTAAAAAAGTGCAGCTTTTATTTCTGGGAATATATCCTTTTTAAAAAATTTTAGACCATTTCTAATTTATATTCATGAAATTATTTAAAAATTCAATGTTTACCTACAAAAGGAAAATAAGTAAATAGATAATGTGCAAAGTAACATTATTTAGTTTCTGTCATGGGGAAGTAGTAGATCCTAACACATTTTGAGGAGTAAAATTTATCTTCTCATGTTACCCATAACCCAGTCTTCTTGTCTTACCCCTTACTTTTTACTTTTCTAGGTTGTTATTTGTCAATGTGTATTCTTTTATCTTCTTGACACTTCTGCTGTGGTATTTCTAAAAAGGGGTTTTAAGTGTTTGTGTGTGTGTGTGTGTGTGTGTGTGTGTGTGTGTGTGTATACATATATATGGTCATCATGCCATTCAAAATATTTGATCCATCTGTTCTTAAGATATATTTACATTTTATAGTGAGCAAAAATGGTGAACTTTATTCCAACAGGAAAATCCAAACAAAACTGGATGAAATAGTTGAATCTTACTTGCCTCTTACCAGTTAAAAGACCACTATCTCTCCCTGAGGCATTTTTGCTCTTTTGTTTCAGATTAAGACTAAATGCCAATGACATATATCATGGAATATGAAGTGGCAACCCACTCCAGTATTCTTGCCTTGAGAATCCTGTGAACAGAGGAGCCTGGTGGGCGGCTGTCCATAGGGTCGCACAGAGTTGGACACGACTGAAGTGACATAGCAGCAGCAGTAGCCGTCTCATAATATCTATATAACTAGGATCAGCATTGGTTAAGGAAAAATATATTGTCACCCTGCTTATTTAACTTATATGCAGAGTACATCATGCAAAATATCAGGCTGGATGAAGTACAAGCTGGATTCAAGATTGTGGGGAGAAATAGTAATAACCTCAGATACGCAAATGACACCATCCTTATGGCAGAAAGCGAAGAACTAAAGAGTCTCTTGATGAAAGTGAAAGAGAAGAGTGAAAAAGCTGGCTTAAAACTCAACGTTCAAAAAAAGAAGATCGTGGCCTCCAGTTCCATCATTCATGGCAAATAAACTGGTAAACAATGGAAACAGTGACAGACTTTATTTTGGGGGGTCTGCAAAATCATTGCAGATGGTGACTGCAGCCATGAAATTAAAAGACGCTTGCTCCTTGGAAGAAAGCCTATGACCAACATAGCATATTAAAAAGTAGAGACATTAATTTGCTGACAAAAAGTCCATCTAGTCAAAGCTATGGTTTTTCCGGTAGTCATGTAGTATGGATGTGAGAGTTGGACTATAAAGAAAGCTGAGCACCAAAGAATTGATGCTTTTTTTTTTAATTTTTATTTTTACTTTATTTTACTTTACAATACTGTTTTGGTTTTGCCATACATTGACATGAATCCACCACGGGTGTACTTGCATTCCCAAACATAAACCCCCCTCCCACCTCCCTCCCCATAACATCATAATGCTTTTGAACTGTGGTGTTGGAGAAGATGCTTGAGAGTCTCTTGGACAGCAAGGACATCCAATCAGTCAATCCTAAAGGAAATCAGTCCTGAATACTCATTGGAAGGACTGACGCTGAAGCTGAAACTCCAATACTTTGGCTACCTGATGCAAAGAACTGGAAAAGACCCTGATGCTGGGAAAGATGGAAGGCTGGAGGAGCAGGGCACAACAGAGGATGAGATGGTTGGATGGCATCACTGGCTCAATGGACATGGGTCTGAGCATTTTCCAGGTGTTGGTGATGGACAGGGAAGCCTGGAGTGCTGCATCCGTGGGGTCACAAAGAGCTGGATATGACTGAGCGACTGAACTGAACTGAACTGAAGGAAAAATAACTAAAGACATTACAAACCTAAACCTTCACTCCCCTTTTAAACAGACAACTCTGTGTACCTTGCTATAAATACAGGAATAACTACTATAAATAATAAATCTTGTTTGCTTACCACACAAAGACTAAAAGATGCTATACTGAAAATATCTAGGCTTCTAAAAAGTGTTTATTTCTTCATTTCTTTTGTATGTTTTGAATAAAGTACTACTATAATGTCAAAAGAGATTTCAAGTGAATTTCTAGTTTAGGATAAATATATTTCAAAGAAGATGGTAGGAAACAGATGTGTTGGTTAATCAGAAAGGTAATTTTTTTGTTTGTAGTGAGTAGCTGATTTGTTCATGAGTCCTAACCCCCACTACCCCATAAGGGAGAAGAATGTGGGGTGCTTCATTCACTTCCATGTGGAGAACTTCAACTATGTCCTGCCTATCTGAGGAAGCAGTGGTCTGGTTTTTGACTTTTACCTGAGAAATATATAAGGCAAAGGGGACTGGCTTCCTGCCTTGAAACAGGACACAAAGAAGAACCATGGTGAAGAGGCAGAGTCTATGGGGGTGAAGAATGTGGGATTGTTCCAATGAACCAGGCTGTAAGGTGAGTGTGGAGTCATCTTAGATCCTTTTAATATAGCTTCTCTGAAAAATAGAGAAAAAAGAGACTGAGAGATGAATTTGGACGAGGAAGGAGGAAGTGATCAAGTTGAGAGAGAGAGAGAGAGAGAAATTTGTTTATGCGGTCTAGAGAGAAATTCATTTACTTTGTCTCACGCACAGGTGAGAAAACCTCAGGAATAGGGAGGAAAGAGCCATGGTCAGATCGTTACACTAGTGTCCATCAGCTCAGAATATTTCTGCTCCCTTTATCAATTCTCCTGCCTCCATCTTCAAATTTTGGAAGAGGTCAGATGATACCCATGGGAGGCAGAAAGAAACAGAGGAGCTAAGTGAGGAAAGAGAAAATAACCTGGAGCCCATCTTTGAAGTTTTTGTTTTACATAGGACTGGACATTTTAATTTATGACTCAAAGGAAGAAGAGAACTTTTATCACCTCAGATTAATGAGAAAAGTCATAGAGTCTGCTTGAGTTTTGATGCAGGGGCAGAGGAACAAATTACTCCACACACTATATTTTAAGAACAATGGGAAATAAAAATAAAATTGCCTTGAAATTGTCCCTTCTAGGTGCAATGAGTTTTATTAAATTGAGAACCCAAGGACGTATTATACAATACGTAATATACAATACTCAATAGTAAATGAGTCAGAATAAAAAGAGAATTCGTGAAGACCTACCACGTCAAGTAACAAAGAACTGAAGAGGAAGTCTGGGCTATGATTGCTTAAAGTTTTCTTTTTTCTTCCTAGTCACTTGATTTTTTATTTCTTCATAGTTTGTCTAAAAACAGAAATCTTCTGCTTAATTTCAGCCAGTTATATTTTCTGGAAAATCAGACATTATGTGCCAAAATGCTAACTGAGAACCTGTTTCCTATTATGTGAAGAGGGGAAAGATTGTGATAAACTACACATTTACCCCAAATCCCTGAGGCTGATTTATTATAAAAGCGATGAAGCATAACCTTCTGAGCTCCTCACTTGTATGAATCCCTTTCTAGATCTCAGAAGGAGACTTAGAAATAAATGTCTGTAACATTAATAAATGTAGGATAATTTTGTATTCTTTTAGTTAAAGAAGAGCCATCCCAAATATTATAAGCTGCAGCTACTTAAATCGTTAGTAAAACATCTACTAATTTATTTATTAAATGTAGATGAAACACAGAAAACCCCTGTATGATTGCATATAAAATGTTTAAAAAATCATTTCTCTTGACAAATAATTGGCAATGAGTTGTTTTTATGTATGGTAGCATCTTTTCCACTCGACTACAGATTTTCATTTAGCATTTTCTTTGTCATTGTTTCTTTCTTTAATGCTTTCTTGATTTGGTGGTGGTGGGAGGACTTGCATGAATCTAGGTTTAGTACATAGGCAGAAGATGGTTTGCAAGGAGTAAGACGCCGGCTCTTAGAGCCTGAAATATCTGCAGTACATGCCTATCTCTTTTTTGACACACACTGTTCTTTTTAAAATATGTACATATAGGGATGATGGAATTCACCACACACTTCAGATGGGAGTGCAAATCATCACAAACTTTCTGAAGGGTGGTATAGCAATAGTTAGTAAAATTAAGTATGAAAATACTCAAGACACAAAAATCACATTCCTGGCTATAAATAATGGGGCCTATAGATTGGTTAGAATAAATGAACCACAAATACCTAAATTCAAATGAACACATCTAAAAATGAGTGTTGAATGAAACAAGTATGAATATAAAACACAGCATAACAGTAATATTACTTACATAATGTGGGTATTTGACCAAAAAAAGGCAAGAATAGTAACATCAAAAACACTTAGTATTCTTTAAGGATACATGCAAATTCAAAGAACTAAATTGATCTCATTAGGTGGATCAAAAGAAGGAATAGGAAGTTAAAATTGAACTAAATTAAACAAGGAAGAAATCTCACAAGGAATTATAATGACAATGTTTCACAAATAAAGCAATATTATTAGTTCTAATAATTTATCTTAAATCCTATTAGATCACTATACTCCAACCCCCAAATTTTGATTCAATATTCTGATTTGGACCAGCTTTCTCTAAGATCAGATGTTATTTAAGGGTCAGAATGCAATGTAAAATAAGACTCAGAATTGCATTCTCAGAATCATCAATCACCGTAGACAGTACCCTCCAGTCACTAGCCATCACTGATCTCATTTCATCAGATAATTTGTTCAAGTAAGAAATGTTTAATTAAATTCTCACTTGAATAGCTAGAAGTGATAGAAAACAAAGGTATATCTATGGTAAACCAGTGTGTTGAAATATAATTTGTCTTATAATTTAGTTAAACTACAATTTATTAAATGCAGTTTGCCATAAAATAGGATATAAAATAAGATTCTTTGATAGATCTCCCAAGTATTAATATCTAATATGGTGATGCTCAGGGAAGTCTGGCGTGCTGTAGTCCATGGGGTCACAAAGAGTTAGACTCAACTGAGCGACTGAACTGATATATGACTCTCTCCTTCTCTATCTCTGCTTCTCTAGATATAAATATAGCTATAAATTCTTAATAATAATATATATTTAATAAAATATTTGATTACCTTCAATTAATAATAGTTACTGATTAATTATATAGAATGTTTACTATTGCTTTATGTCAGATGTTTCTGCATGCTGTATTAAGGAGTTCAAGTAGAATATTTAACCTTCACATTACTCAAGTTGATATTATACTTTCACAGAAATTGTTCTTGAGGGTTATTTCTGGTATATTTAAAACTACGTTGTATAAGTTGATTATATAAACCAAGAGCTGAAATCACCTCAGATTGGTGATTCAACCCATTTTTTTTTCCTGTATGTAATTTCCTTAACTTTTTTTTTTGTTTTTTAAAAAAATTTTCTCTCTCCTTTATATTGCCCAGTGCAATGTACACCACTTTCATCACAGTTATATGCACTCTACCTTATGGTTTTCTGTTTCTTTTTCTGTTGTTTCCACTAGAGTGTGAAGTCCTCTAAGATGGAGACTATCACTTGCACATCTATATCATCAGGAAATACAACAAGCTTGTCATATAGTAAGGATTTGCCCACTGTATTCTTTAAGAGGAGTAAGTAGGAAAATGGAGTCAATATCTTCAAACTTTATTTGTTTTCAGCTGAGAATATCTGAAGGAGCAAGACATCACATATTTATAGAAGTCTATTAGTAAATGACACATTTCAGTAGCAGCCCTTTGGTTCAAATTGGTTTCTTTAGAGGCAAATGATCAGGGGCTGGCAGTCTCATCGCTGCTGAATATTAGCCCTTGGTCATTTTGTTCTCTTGCACTCCTGGAATGGGAATACTTTTCAAGTTTGCAAACCGTATTTCCAAAAACCCAAGTGAATCGGTTGAGTGGAAAAGATAACATTGCACTTGTTTAATTGGTCGTAATGCATCCATCATTCCTCTCAAAATTCAAAGTATAATAAAAAGCTGCAAATGCAGAGTGAAATATCCAGCAAAAGCTTCATGAAACAAAATTCCTACCATATTAATATCCAAACCCAGTTTCTGTTGGATACCTGGCACTGTAAAGATTGCCAATTCATTTCCTATTAGGAAAGGCATTATGGATACAGCAAGACAATAGCTTGTTTAGTCTCTGTCAGAACTAGCAATTACCTGCATCCTTGAAACATAGAAGGAAAGGCATGTGGTGGGTCATCAAGGGTGGACAGCTGGTCAATCCTCTGGGCTGGAACTACATAAAAGCTCAGCAGTGCTGTTTAAATGTGGAATGTCATTAAATCGGCATTTAATTGAACACTATAAACAATGTCACTAGTACAACCGTGTTGCTAACGATTAACCCTAAAGTAATCAGATGCTGTTATCTGTCTTCTGGTGGTTTCTTGAAATGTCACTTACCCAAGGGCTGTCTTGATGGCAATTAAAGAAAAAAAAAAAGAAAAAGCTACTGATGCTGCAGAAGAAAACAAAATCTACCTATAACTTTACCTCTTACCTGTCTCCCTTACACTTGTATTAGCATAAGACCTATCTATGAATCAGTATGTACAGAGTCTATATAAATTTATCTTTAAAAGTCTTGTTGAATCAATGTTTAAAATAAAAACACAATTCAGATATCTGAGATTTTGCAGTCTCTCCTTTGAATTTAACTTACCTTTGGTAAAAAATGCATTGACACTTTGGGAGACCTGTTAAATTTGAAGGTATTCTGAAATGGCAGCTACAGACTTTCTGCAATCTGCCTGAAATTCTTATTGCCTAATTGCACAGGACCTTTTTCTATAACTGTCAATCCTGAGATCACATATCTTACCCCAAATAATATATATGTATTTGGATAAACTCTTTTACTTTACATCTGTTTGTATTTATGTTACCCAAGTGGATTTATTGGGCTTTCCAGGTGGCTCAGTGGTGAAGAACCCTCTTGCCAATGCAGAAGTCAGGGATTTGATATCTAGGTCTGGAAGCTTCCCTGGAGAAGAAAATGGCAACCCACTCTAGTATTCTTGCCTGGGAAAGCCCGCGGACAGTGCAGTCTGACAGGCTACAGTCCAGTGGGTCGCAAAAGAGTTGGACACGACTGAGCACACACACTCACACTAATGGATTTACATGTGGAATTTCTGAGCCCAGATTTTTATACAAACATTATTTAGAGAAAAAGTTTCAGTCCATGTGGATGTGGGTATTGAGCAAGAGGAAGCAAGATGAGTGAGAAGGTGAACCCCAAGGATAAGGGGAGCTAAATGCAGGAGAAAGATGGTTTCAAGATAACCTGATTATCTCTGGATAGCTGCTTCAGGAAGATTTCTGAGTGAGTGAGAATCACACTTTAGACATTTAAGATAGGCAGAATGTCCCTGAAGAGTTGGATCAGGAAATTTTCTGATTGAGGGAGACACAGTAATCAGCTTACTATCAGACATTCTCTGGGTTATTTCAGGATAAACCCAGGTTTTATATCTAGAAAACCATCCAAAATTGATCCTGTGTGTCCTTTTATTGAGGAGAACTGAGAAAGATTGCTGTAGAATAATGTCAGACCACTTTCAATTTACTAAAAACACATAATCAACTACTCTGTGCCAACCATTAAGCTCAACATGAGATACAATCACAAACAAGTTGTCACTGATCTCAAGGAGTTTATATTCCACTGAAAGAAGACAGTGACTTTGCAATCTTTGGGGCTTCCCTGATAGCTCAGTTGGTAAAGAATCTGCCTGCAATGCAGGAGACCTGGGTTTGATCCCTGGTTGGGAAGATACTCTGGAGAAAGGAAAGATTACCCACTCTAATATTCTGGCCTGGAGGGTTCCATGGACTGGATTGCAAAGAGTAAGACATGACTGAGCAACTTTCACTTTTCAAAATCTTTTGAACATTTTAAATAACAAAGAAATAAGTACCCAGTCCTTTGGAGCATAAAGGAGGAATACTTATAGTAGTCAAAAGGGAACCAGTCTTCTTATAGGAAGAGACATTCAAACTGAAATTGAAGGAGGAATCAGCAATCAGCCAGGTGGCAGGACTCAGCCTAGAGATGAACAGCAGGACAGTTTTCTAATCAAAATCCTAGAAACAAGGACACTGGTATTAAGATAGAAGACTAGAGAGATTTTTAAAAGTCTGTTGACTTTTTCACTAACTCAAATAGTGAAGAACAGAAAGATTTTAAACAGAGATACTGTATTTCTGCATCAGAAAGATGACATTATATGCAATATGAGGAAAGATAAGGAAGATAAATAAGAAGAAATGTAGGGAGACCAGTTAAGAAGCTCTCTCAGCATTTCAGACAAGGAACAGTAGTGACCTGAACAAATAGGGTGAACTGGAGGTGGGGAGCAACAGAAGGTTTTGAGATATATTTAGGAGAGAGAAATAGGAAACCAAAATTCTTCTCGGTACCAAAACATGAGTCTGTTGGTAGTAAAGCAGCTGAAGTGAACCTGGGAACATCTTAGACTTTGTGTTTTGCATAACTATTTTAATATAACTTATACCCAGTGACTCCTTATGGTATAGTCAGAGAGGTTTTAAGTTATAAAAAAAATAGTAAGGAAGAACGCTGTTGAAGTAATGAAAGTGTGGGGATATAATCTATTTTTTATTAAAAAATTTATCAATTATATATTTATTTTGAGGATGATACAATTCAAAGAGAACAAAACTCCTCTTTCAGTCCTTGATTTTGGCACAAGAATTTACAATGTAAAAGTAGAAGCATTATATTAGATTGATTTTGCCAGTATTTCCTGTATTTGAAATCTTATCGCAGGAAGCACTGTACAATTTTCAAGTCTATTTCAATTCATAAATAATCCATTTTATCAGATAAGGATAACAGATTATAACTAAATCCAGAGAAATATTAGTCGATAAGTCACTTCAAGCGAAAGGTCTGGAATCATCTTTCTGGAAGAAGAGCATATTATCATAGTGGAAACTTGACCAACTGATCAAAAGGACCCCTATCAACTAACTGTTCTGGGCCCATATTCTGGCTAGAACCTGGAGGTAAAACCCTGGCTTCCCAAATCTGATATCTACACCATAAATTATGCTTCCTTCCATAGAACCAGTCTCCTTCAAGATTCAAACCAGATATAAAATTCTTGGCTTTTTCCCCTATCCACAGACATGCTAGATCAGAAAACTCAGACTATACCCTCAGTAGCTTTGAATTTTCCAGGATTTACATATATCACTCTAACTAAATATGAACCAAATGTCATCTTTCACATAGAGAAAAAGGTCTCACCCTGCGATATTCTATCCCACATGTTGTTGTTGGTTGTGTATGTTCAGTCATGTCCAAATCTTTGCGACCTGTGGACTGTAGCCCACCAGGTTCCTCTGTCCATGGAATTTTCCAGGCAAGAATACTAGAGTGGGTTCCCATTTCCTATCCCAGGGAGTATTCCTAAAGAGGGATCTAATCCTTATCCCTTGCATCTCCTGCACTGGCAGGTGGATTCTTTGCCAACTGCACCACCTGAGAAGTGTGGGTCTAGTGATTGAGACTCCACACTTCCAGTGCAGTGGGTATGGGTTCAGTCCCTGGTCTGGGAACTGGGATCCTGCTTGGACATGGTGAGGCCAAAATGATCCTATTCCAATAGTCATCTCAAAGTTTTCTTTTATACTCACTCTGGATATCTGCTCACCTGAACCACCCTCCATTTATATCCTTACTGCCTTTGTTTCCCCTAATAGAGCTTGTGGTTATCTGAGTGCTGACAGACAAGAAAATCACATCAATGGTGAGTCTCTGAACAAAACTTTGCCATTCCCCTCACATCTGTTTCATGATTTTCAGTCCTTCTGAACCTTCTGCTATATTGGAATCAGAGAGGTTATTGAGACAATTAGAAGGGAACTACCTCAATTTCTTGACCCTCAGCAATAAATCTGCCTTCAGTTTTCATAGTAGCATAACATGGTAGTTGAATGTACAGACTTTAAACCCAAATTACCTGAATCTGAAATCTGATTTTGCCAGCAGTGTAAAGTTATTCAATCTTTCTATATTTCAGTTCTCTTATCTGTAAAGATAAGAGATATTTATAGTAATTACTTCTGACATTTATAGTAATTACTACTATAGATGTTAAAAAATACTAGGTTAATTAATACATAAAAAGTTCTTACAAATATGCCTCAGGAAGAAAAGAGAATTATAGAATTAGGTCAGTAATAAGGACAACCATTCAAAGGTCTAGTGAAATGCAACCCAGAGTTTAGGAAAACCTGAATATAACCTAAGAGTGTAAAGCTTGGTGAAGACTCTAGAACAGGCTACATACGTATGAAGGCACTTCTAAGAGCAATAAGAAGGTCTCATTGGGCACCTAAGATGCCTACAGCTCCAACTGGGAGAGTGGGAAGGATTCCATTTTTGGAGGAATAGCACCATTTAAACAAATGTATAAGCAATGCTTTGTTCAGAGAGATGAAAATATGTATCATGTTTACTTAGAAATGAGAAAAAAAAAAACAAACTACATGCAGCAACTCCAGGGGCCCACAGCCTAGGGCTCTGCCAGGGATAATTTTTAGTGCAGTTCTGCCCAATTCACTCTGTGGGAGGAGGGACCAATCATATTGGATAGTCTGTTATATTTTCAGCCAGTTGAACAAACGGCAAGATGAGCAGGACGTCACTTGAACGATGTGGTATTTGGGACTTTCAGATGCAATGCAATGTTGCATATAGAAGAATACTTTGAGGAAGACTGTGGTCACTGTCTCATGTCTTATGAAAGGCAAGATAAAGACACTGTCAGAAGACACTGGCCACCTATAGAGCAAGGTGTACAATACCTGTAACAGCAAGCCTGTGCTCTGGACAGTTAAAAAAGGATAGGTTGGTGGTTCTTGAGGTGGAAGAAAAAATATCCCTTGGGGATGGAAAAAAATTGGACAAAAATAAATTTTCATAAGCTCAAGTTTTCAGTGGTCAATCTCAGGAAAGTTTTTATAACTCATCCTTGTTCCACTTCTTCCAAAATGATTTGGTCACAGTCATGGACTACTTCCTGCAAGCCAGCAACTCACTGACAGACTATTCGAATGTGTGTCATTGACTGATTAGCACTATTATGCTTTCTCATTTCCAAAACTTCCTTGTGTCTTGGATTCTGTGAATTTCTAGTATTTCAGTTAAGCCCCATCAATGGCTAGAAATGGTTCTAAAATTGACAGTGGCTTTGAATTGAACAATTGCAGCAAGCCAGGTAAGAAAACATTCAAAGGAATGTTGGTGGGAGCTAGCAGAGGATCTCAATTTATATTATTGAGATTAAATTTGTATATTAATATATACAAAATTGTATATTATATATATACAATTTATATTCATAGCTTAATAAGACTGCAGTCATATCAAGCAACCAAAAATCCACATCTGGTCTCTAGAGTCCCCTCTTTGGAGCTGAGTTACAACAAGCACTGGAGGAAAAAACATCTAAGACTGTGTTCATTCCTTGTGTTTGTGTTTATTCCATAGCTATCTAAATCAAACCCATCCTACCCTATTATGTCAAAATTCTGCTCACAGAAATTTGTAACTGCTTTACCCTGAGAGGGAAAATATTACGGTAATGAAGCTTACCGACTGTGGAGTCAGACTACATAGATTTAAATTCCTGTTCTACCGTGATGTTATGGCTGTGTCTCACTTCCAAAGTATGTATAAAAAGGACAAAAACAAAGCCTACTCTAGAGTGACATGAGGGTTCAGTTAATTAATACATATAAAAGTATTTGCAGTGATGTCTGGTACATGTATATTTTGATCGTCAATATTACATTGACTCCATGTTTGCTGTTCTACTGCAGTTTTGGGGTGTGCATTCTATAGATAGGAATATAAAATTTTTTCTCCAAAATTCTTTTGAGCTTTTCGCTCATTGAAACATAATTTTTCACTAATATATTCACTTATTAGAACTCTGAACTTTGAAAATATATTACTTTATAAACAACTGAACTTTTATGAAATTGTGGTTATTCTCTGGTTAGTTGGATTTAAGCAATGATATGGAAAAAGAGGAAACTTTCAGCCTCCAATAATGGGATAATGGAGATGATCCCATGGCAACCAACTAAAACCAAGTTTGCAACTACTGACTCCTGGAAAATCAGGAATCAGGAAAAAAGTATTTGCTCAATTCAGAGATGCATCTAAACAGAAGCCTCAGTAACAACAACAAAACTTAGAAGCTAATTCTTTGCTTGGCAGTAAGGAATGATTTATTAATTATAAACTAAGACTTAATTGTCTGTTTACATAAATAATAGCAGACCAAAAGCAAACTGTATTACCATACCATAAATATCCAACCCACCTGCTTCATTTGGCTTCATCATTTGTTCTGCACTTGATTTGATATTGGACTATAACTAGCATGCAAGGATTATGTAGGAATTATAAAATAATTATATATTTTAAGTGTTTTACATTAGTATAAGACACAATGACGATGATTAATTTTATGACAAAGAATTTCAAGACCTAGTAAAGTAATTGGTTCCTTTAAAAAATACATCTTGTTAAAAAAGTGTCTTTCAGTGCAATGCATGAGCACATAAAAATGCCTCCTTACTTAAGGAGAGTTAATACTGCTTTTAATTTCATCTCTGTCGTTTTCTCTTATCATTCACAGACAGTCCTGACAGAGTTTGCCCTGGTAATAGCTGACTGTTCTTTTTGATATAATCACTCTTTTCTCCTATGGACAGGCCAATATCTTCTGTGATTAGCAAGGGACAGCCCTGTCCATCTCGATTAGTCATGGATACTTAGCAGTTCACTACATGCATCGCCACTAATTACAGAAAAAGTATTCATCTGGACTCCTTTCCTTTTATATTTTTCTTTTCCCCCAAATAAAACAGGCAAGTAAGTGTATCTCTATGAGGTGGACCAGGATTGGTAAAATTTGCCACATTTCCTCATTATCGTTAATTTTAAAAGTATATATTGCTTTGAATTTTCTTAGATACTTTTCATGAAAATCAGGTCTCATAAATTTAGCAGTTCACGCAGTCCCTAAATTTAAACTTCAACCATTTTTTTAAGATATTGGCTACAGCAATAATGGAATAAGGAATACCATGTCATGGGTAGGGATATAAGGTCAAATAAATGTTTCAGAACTTTTTGTTTGAATTTGTAGCTAAAGCCTCATTTGCCTATTAAACATTTACAGTGACACTAAGAGCTTATGGCAAATTATTGAATTTACTGAACAATAATAACACATGCTATTAAATCAAATAATTATGATAATTTTTAGAGAATACTGACACATAAAGCTGAGCTAATTTTCATTCTCAGCCTCTATTATATTTATTCCCAAATATTATCTTTTATAGCATATTAATGATAATTATTAAACTTAAAATCTCAATCAATAATTCAGGAATTAATGTAGTGTGTAGAATATACATGATGTTCTCTGAAGAACTGCTCAATCAATATTATCAATACTAGCCTCTCAGTTTCTAACTCCATTTTCTATCACTTGAACAAATATAACAGAAAGTTAATAAAAATTCTAGCACATCAATTAAATGTTAGAAATTAAATACAGAATACTTGATTACTGCATCTGAATTTTTAAAAAGTAGCAAAAGGACAAGATTAGGACTGTGACCTTCACTAGAGTCAACTTCATATGTGAATAATAAAATAATTTGCACAGGTAAATGAAAAATAGAAAGCTAATTACAGTTTAAGAACTGAGAGCATTATTACATCTAAAGGTCAGCCCCAAATCAGAAAGGGTGCCCTTTGGAATCACTGACAATGTATAAGTGAAACGATAAGGGTTAGAAGTTAGGGTCAGGGTAGCTGGGGAGAATGTAGCATCAAACGCAAGGAACCAGTGCTTATTCTCCAGGTTCCTTACCTGTAACAGGCTGCAGAGCTGCACAGTAATAGAACCGCTGTTCGTCCACATGATGATGCACGTGCATCAGCATAGTTGAAATAGCTCACCTATGCTCATAGCTAGACACGAATGCAGCCAGGTGATATTTGCGAGCCAATATCTTTTCCCTCCACTGAGTGCCTCCCAACACAAAGCTAGAAGCCAGACTGCGTACAAGCTTGGTCAAGGAGAAAACAAAAACAGTCCAGTAAAAAGAAAGTCAAAATCATAACTGAGGCTGTGGAGATTTGTTTTAAGAATTAAAAGCAAGCGATGAGGAAACCAGAGTTAACACAAACTCAAGGTCTGGTTTGTTTTTGTTTTCCAGCATTCTAAACTTACATACCTTTATCAAATCAGATAATCCAAAAAATATCCTTTCTCAGATATCTTGTTTAAAACAAAATTGCAAGGATAAAAACAAAATATCCTTAGTAAAACTCTTCAAACCCTTAAATTGTTAATAGTCAACAAAAAATGCAACTCAGTCCTTTGTGGAAAACACAGTTAAATTTAAACACGTGTAAATGTACAAATACATAAAACCAAGATATAAAAACACGAACTTTTGCAATAATATGTATTGTAAATGTCTGGTGGAAAATTCAACACATGATACCTACAAATGTGTTCCTGGGGTAATAGGCACCACCTTGTTTATACTCTTTTGTCTTTAGCTGCATGAAAACTATATTGCTTCATTTTTTCTCTGAAAGGGAAAGAATTGCTTTATAATTAAGCCCTAGTTCCAATGACTAAAATCAAATTATCACCTTTCACATTTTTAAATCATAACACAAATGGGAGCTTGAAAGAAAACCAACCACAACATTATACTTTAAAGGGCAAGTCTAAAAATAGATACACAACCAACAACCACATAAATTACTTCCTACTAGTTCAAAGATCTATTATCTCTAGAAAGATATAAACTAATTATATTTAACTAGACTATAGTACAGAACTCTACTATGTAAAAGAATGCTTTATGAAATAAGGAGCAAGGGACATGGGGAGACCCTATTAGCATAAAAGGTACATGCCTTGGGATGGAAGAATAGACAGTAGAGGGCAAAATGGTAATAATCACTAAAATTAGTTTATTTTGTTTGTGTAATATCATGAAATCTTGAATGACTTATAGATAGGCATGAAATGATGAAAATGAAAATATATTAAACAGCCTGGGATAATGTTAATCTCACATATTGTCATGGAGTAAAAGTCCTAGGGGCTTCCCTGGTAGCTCAGCTGGTAAAGAATCTGCATGTTCAATCCCTGGATTGGGAAGATCCCCTGGAGGAGGGCATGGCAACCCACTCCAGTATTCTTGCCTGTTGTTGTTCAGTCACTCAGTTGTGTCTGACTCTTTGCAACTCCATGGACTGTATGTAGCACATCAGGCTTCCCTGTCCATCATCAACTCCCGGAGTTTGCTCAAACTCATCGAGTTGGTGATGCCATCCAATCATCTCATCCTCTGTCATCCCCTCCTCCTACTGCCTTCAATCTTTCCCAGCATCAGGATCTTTTCAAATACGTCAGTTCTTTGCATCAGGTGGCCAAAGTATTGGAGTTTCAGCTTCGACATCAGTCCTTCCAATGAATATTCTTTTTTTAAAAAAAAAATTTTAAAATCTTTAATTCTTACATGCATTCTCAAACATGAACCCCCCTCCCACCTCCCTCCCCATAACATCTCTCTGGGTCATCCCCATGCACCAGCCCCAAGCATGCTGCATCCTGCGTCAGACATAGACTGGCGATTCAATTCACATGATAGTATACATGTTAGAATGTCATTCTCCCAAATCATCCCACCCTCTCCCTCTCCCTCTGAGTCCAAAAGTCCGTTATACACATCTGTGTCTCTTTCCCTGTCTTGCATACAGGGTCGTCATTGCCATCTTCCTAAATTCCATATATATGTGTTAGTATAGTGTATTGGTGTTTTTCTTTCTGGCTTACTTCACTCTGTATAATCGGCTCCAGTTTCATCCATCTCACCAGAACTGATTCAAATGAATTCTTTTTAACGGCTGAGTAATACTCCATTGTGTATATGTACCACTGCTTTCTTATCCATTCATCTGCTGATGGACATCTAGGTTGTTTCCATGTCCTGGCTATTATAAACAGTGCTGCGATGAACATTGGGGTACATGTGTCTCTTTCAATTCTGGTTTCCTCGGTGTGTATGCCCAGAAGTGGGATTGCTGGGTCATAAGGTAGTTCTATTTGCAATTTTTTAAGGAATCTCCACACTGTTCTCCATAGTGGCTGTACTAGTTTGCATTCCCACCAACAGTGTAGGAGGGTTCCCTTTTCTCCACACCCTCTCCAGCATTTATTGCTTGCAGATTTTTGGATCGCAGCCATTCTGACTGGTGTGAAGTGGTACCTCATTGTGGTTTTGACTTGCATTTCTCTAATAATGAGTGATGTTGAGCATCTTCTCATGTGTTTGTTAGCCATCCGTATGTCTTCTTTGGAGAAATGTCTAGTTCTTTGGCCCATTTTTTGATTGGGTCGTTTATTTTTCTGGAATTGAGCTGCAGAAGTTGCTTGTATATTTTTGAGATTAGTTGTTTGTCAGTTGCTTCATTTGCTATTATTTTCTCCCATTCAGAAGGCTGTCTTTTCAGCTTGCTTATATTTTCCTTTGTTGTGCAGAAGCTTTTAATTTTAATTAGATCCCATTTGTTTATTTTTGCTTTTATTTCCAGAATTCTGGGAGGTGGGTCATAGAGGATCCTGCTGTGATTTCTGTCTGAGAGTGTTTTGCCTATGTTCTCCTCTAGGAGTTTTATAGTTTCTGATCTTACATTTAGATCTTTAATCCATTTTGAGTTTATTTTTGTGTGCGGTGTTAGAAAGTGATCTAGTTTCATTCTTTTACAAGTGGTTGACCAGTTTTCCCAGCACCACTTGTTAAAGAGATTGTCTTTACTCCATTGTATATTCTTGCCTCCTTTGTCAAAGATAAGGTGTCCATATGTGTGTGGATTTATCTCTGGGCTTTCTATTTTGTTCCATTGATCTATATGTCTGTCTTTGTGCCAGTACCATACTGTCTTGATGACTGTGGCTTTGTAGTAGAGCCTGAAGTCAGGCAAGTTGATTCCTCCAGTTCCATTCTTCTTTCTCAAGATTGCTTTGGCTATTCGAGGTTTTTTGTATTTCCATACAAATCTTGAAATGATTTGTTCTAGTTCTGTGAAAAATGTGGCTGGTAGCTTGATAGGGATTGCATTGAATTTGTAAATTGCTTTGGGTAGTATACTCATTTTCACTATATTGATTCTTCCAATCCATGAACATGGTATATTTCTCCATCTATTAGTGTCCTCTTTGATTTCTTTCATCAGTGTTTTATAGTTTTCTATATATAGGTCTTTAGTTTCTTTAGGTAGATATATTCCTAAGTATTTTATTGTTTTCGTTGCAATGGTGAATGGAATTTGTTTCCTTAATTTCTTTTTCTACTTTCTCATTATTCGTGTATAGGAATGCAAGGGATTTCTGCGTGTTGATTTTATATCCTGCAACTTTACTATATTCATTGATGAGCTCTAGTAATTTTCTGGTGGAGTCTTTAGGGTTTTCCATGTAGAGGATCATGTCATCTGCAAACAGTGAGAGTTTTACTTCTTCTTTTCCAATTTGGATTCCTTTTATTTCTTTTTCTGCTCTGATCGCTGTGGCCAAAACTTCCAGAACTATGTTGAATAGTAGCGGTGAAAGTGGACACCCTTGTCTTGTTCCTGACTTTAGGGGAAATGCTTTCAATTTTTCACCATTGAGGATAATGTTTGCTGTGGGTTTGTCATAGATAGCTTTTATTATGTTGAGGTATGTTCCTTCTATTCCTGCTTTCTGGAGAGTTTTTATCATAAATGGATGTTGAATTTTGTCAAAGGCCTTCTCTGCATCTATTGAGATAATCATATGGTTTTTATTTTTCAATTTGTTAATGTGGTGAATTACATTGATTGATTTGCGGATATTGAAGAATCCTTGCATCCCTGGGATAAAGCCCACTTGGTCATGGTGTATGATCTTTTTAATGTGTTGTTGGATTCTGATTGCTAGAATTTTGTTGAGGATTTTTGCATCTATGTTCATCAGAGATATTGGCCTGTAGTTTTCTTTTTTTGTGACATCTTTGTCAGGTTTTGGTATTAGGGTGATGGTGGCCTCATAGAATGAGTTTGGAAGTTTACCTTCCTCTGCAATTTTCTGGAAGAGTTTGAGGAGGATAGGTGTTAGCTCTTCTCTAAATTTTTGGTAGAATTCAGCTGTGAAGCCATCTGGACCTGGGCTTTTGTTTGCTGGAAGATTTCTGATTACCGTATCAATTTCCGTGCTTGTGATGACTACTATCAGCAGTTGTATGCCAATAAAATGGACAACGTGGAAGAAATGGACAAATTCTTAGAAAAGTACAATTTTCCAAAACTGAACCAGGAAGAAATAGAAAATCTTAACAGACCCAATGAATATTCAAGACTGATTTCCTTTAGGATTGACTGATTGGATGTCCTTGCTGTCCAAGAGGCACTCAAGAGTCTTCTCCAACACCGCAGCTCAAAAGCATCAGTTCTTTGGCGCTCAGCTTTCTTGATGGGTCCAATTCTCACATCCATACATGACTACTGGGAAAAACACAGCTTTGAGTACAAGGAACTTTGTTGGCAAAGTAATGTCTCTGCTTTTTAATATGCTGTCTAGGTTGGTCATAGCTTTTCTTCCAAGGAGCAAACATCTTTTAATTTCATGGCTGCAGTCAGCCATCTGCAGTGATTTTGGAGCCCCCCCAAGATAAAGTATGTCACTGTTTCCACTGTTTCCCCATTTATTTGCCATGGAGTGATGGGACTGGATGCCATGATCTTAGTTTTCTGAATGTTGAGTTTTAAGCCTACTTTTCCACTCTCCTCTTTCATTTTCATCAAGAGGCTCTTTAATTCCTCTTCACTTTCTGCCATAAGGGTGCCATAAGGTCATCTGCGTATCTGAGTTACTCATATTTCTTCTGCAATCTTGATTCCAGCTTGTGCTTCAATCCAGCCAGGCATTTCTCTGGTTGCTCTAAATCTTAGTCATACTTCTTTTCTTTTTTTCCACTCTCTTTAATTTTGACCAGTTGGTGTGTTTGTAGTTTCTTCTTGTGCTTTTAATTTTCATTTCCCTGAGAACAAATGGTGTTAAATATTTTTCATATGTTTGTTGGTTATTTGTGTATCTTCTGTTTTGAAATGTCCACTCAAATCTTTTGGGTCATTCTATAGACTTTTTGTCTTTCTATTATAGAACTGTAAGAGTTATTAATGTATTCTAGAAATAAATCCTTTGGCAGATATATGTCTGCGAAATGCATTTGAGGAATAATATGTTTTGGGAGTATTTTCATGTAGCTTCCCTTTAAGTTTTCTTAATGTTGGCATTCAAGGAGTAAAGAGTTAAATTTTGATAAAGTACAATGGATCTGTTTACTTTACCCTTTGTTTTTTTTGTGTCCTATCTGAGAAACCATTGCCTATTCCAAGGAAAATTGTTTCTTCTATGGTTTATTCTGCAAGTTTTACTGCTTGCCTTAATCTTCAGGTCTGTATTCCTTTCAAGTTAATTTTTTTGTTATGATGTAAGGTATGTTAACATTTCCTTCCCCCCAGGAGTATGTACAGTTGGAATGGCTTTTAAATTTACCTACTGAATTGCCTTTACATTTTTGCCAAAAATCAATGTGCCATTTTTATGTGGGTCTTTTTCTAGGCTTTCTGTCCTATTCCATTGATCTATTTGTCTTTCTTTATACCAATACCATGCTGTCTTGTGTTGTTCTTCTAGCATTGTAAAAGGGTTGTTAAATTTTTTTACTACTTTTGTGGAACTGTCTATATTTCCCTCTGATTCAAGTATTTTGAGAATACCTTTAAATTAAGCATGTAAACATTTATAGTTGTTACATTTTATTATGCATTTTAATTAGCAGAAACATCTTTGTCTTCAAAAACAACTTTTTTAGAAACCCTGCTAGCTTGTCAAATCCAAGAGGACAGGTTCTATTTTCTTGGAATAAGGATGAAGCATAATATTTCATTATCTACTTATCTGTTAGCATCTAATGTTTGATAAAGTTATTTCACCTCTTAGTATATAGACCTGGTGGCAGGGATGTGGACTGATTTGCATCAGTTCTCTTGAAAGACAAAAAGCTGTGATATACCCAGCCTTTCTTTCCAGAATGAAGAAACAGAGGGTCATTTAGCATGGAAAAAGATTACCATACATAAGGCCCAGATCAGGGAAAAGCCAGAAAATTTAAAAAAAAAAAATGAAGAGATATATTTTGCTTGTTCTAGACCTGAGACAAAAGAAAAGGGAAATTGGTGATCATGCATCCCATTCTGCCTGACATTAACCTACATACTAGGTAATGGCCAAAGTTATAGATTAAAAGAACCAATCACTAAGTATTAAGACCTTTAGATTGGGGGCTTATTAAGGTAGTCATTTTAGGTCTCAAATTTATAATTTGAAAATGATAAATTCAAATTACAGTATCACACTCTACTGAAAGGGTTTTGTCTTAATGCTGCTGCTAAGTCATTTCAGTCGTGTCCAACTCTGTGTGACACCATGGATGGCAGCCCACCAGGCTTCCCCGTCCCTGGGATTCTCCAGGCAAGAACACTGGAGTGGGTTGCCATTTCCTTCTCCAATGTATGACAGTGAAAAGTGAAAGTGAAGTCTCTCAGTTGTGTCCAACTCTTAGTGACCTCATGGACTGCAGCCTACCAGGCTCCTCCATCCATGGGATTTTCCAGGCAAGAGTACTGGAGTGGAGTGCCATTGCCTTCTCCGTTTGTGTCTTAATAGACAAATCCAATTTAAGATGAATCACCCCTGGAACCAAAATTCATCCATTTGCCAAGTATGCTTTTCCCTCCAGAGAGACTCAACTACTAACTACTAAAAAGAGACTCAACTACTAACAAAAATCTTGATCCACCCCCACCATATGTAGCACCATATGCAGCATGTTGCTGACGGCAGTGTTCTATTGAAATCTGAATCTCTACCACCTGTGTTGATTCCATACACACCCTTTGTTGGCCATCCTGGAGGGATGTAGACATTACTAAGTAAGAAAATTGAAAGTATTTTAACCTAAATATCTTTTACCAAAATCCCCTTTGTTAAACCTAGCATGAGGGGAGAGAAGTCTGCTTGTTTTCTAAGGTTCACTACCACTGGAGTAATATACTGTCTTAACACCTGGGGCTGCTACTTTGGCAAAAATGCCATTATACATTGTATGCTTCATACATGCAGTACTCAGTTTGGACCAGCAGCCAGGCTGACATTGCTATAGGTGGTGAACAGAAATTTGTACCTGTTGTTTAACTGCTAAGTCATATAGCCCACCAGGCTCCTCTGTCCATGGGATTTGCCGGTCAAGAATACTAGAGTGACTTGCCATTTCCTTCTCCAAGAGATCTTCCCAATCTAGGGATCACACCCACATCTCTTGCATTGGCAGGCAAATTCTTTACCACTGGGCCACCAGAGAAAGCCAGTGAACAGAAATAGACCCGGCAACAGTAGATGCTTTGAGTTCAAAACATGTTTGAGTTGGGTGATCCTTACATCGTTCAGTGGCAAATGGTAAGACCCAATGGGAGAGACAAGACAGATTTTGAGATTAAATCTACTTTTACTTCTAGATGAAGACTTTGATCATTTCATTCTAGGAACTGATCAGGGATATTTATGTATATCCTAAAACATGAAGCAGAACATCTTGGTTACACAGACATAATAGATACATACATAGTGTCTCCCAGCTATGAGATTTATATGACTTTGGAAAATATCATGAGAAACAGAATTGTCATTTGTAAAAATAGGTGGTTGTGGGAAAATTGATGAAAATAAAAGACTTAGATATGCATTTTAAACTATAATAAGTGTCTTCTAAAAAAGCATCTTCTTTCAAAACAGACCAAATTTATATGCATTAAAAACCTGCTTAGGCAAGTAAGTCTTATCCTGTATCCATTTCCTTAATTGTTCAGGAAATATTGCTTTGCTATGTATCTGTGGATTTAGTGATTTGTTTACTTAAACTATACCACTTTTTAAAGTTTGTACACAACACTTACTTGCTTGAATTTTAAGATGTTCATTTGCCTGTGGTGTACTTTTTTCCCCAAGATACAAGAAATGCTTATTCTATTTGCCTCTCTCACAAGATATCACAGAATACAAAGCCACATTATCAGGGTCTAGTTTTCTTTTCTGATACTAAGTGAGCAGTGTGCAAATCACATTCCTTTTGCTTCACACCCCATAAACACTCTCATGTGGTCTATGGAGAGGAAGTAATCATTCTTTTATTTATGGTACTTTAATCAATCTAATACATTCATTTATATTTCAACAGATATTTATTGAGCTCCTTCTATGAGTTAGACACTGAGTGATGTGTTGAAGAGATAGTAATGACTATAGATGTGATCCATTTATGATCACATTCTCAAGGTAGAAGACAGATTATAATAGATATATAATGGAAACTGGGGAAAGATAAAGTGGTCAGTGAAGATTTCCCCTGGTAAGTTGATTCCTTAGCCCAGATATAAAAGTTAAGAATCAGTGAGGCCTGAAAAGACTCCAAGGAGAAATTTTGGGGCAACAGCAATAGAAGAAGCAAAGTCAAGAGGCAGGGAAGAGTTCATCATGTTCAAGCATGAGATGGAGACAGTGTATCTTGAATGTATTGACTAAGTGCACAAAATAGTCTCAGAAAGGCAGAGATAGGACAATATAGGCTATATTCATGTAGAGATAGCAAGAGAGTAGTTCTTTGAGGTAATGCCTAGAAATGAACATTTTAAAATCTTAGTTTATAGATGGCGTATAAATCATAGAGCTGGAAGACATTATTGAAGGAGAGGATTTACTTGAAGGTTTCAAAGCATGCCCAGGAACAATACTTGGAGATCTTCAACATTTAGACCTTCTATCACTACATGTACAAACAGTTAGCAGCAGCATCTTTGCTAAAGGATAAAAACCACTAATCAATGACACATTTATAAAATCTAAACTTTAATAATACATGTCTATTGAAATTTATAACCTCAATCCTCTCCTTTTGAGATGGGGGTAATTGTCTCCATTTTCAAAATGAAAGTGAAAGTGAAGTCGTATCTGACTCTTTGCGATCTCATGGACTGTAGCCTACCAGGCTTCTCCGTCCATAGGATTTTCCAGGCAAGAGTACTGGAGTGGGTTGCCATTTCCTTCTCCAGGGGATCTTCCCAACCCAGGGATTGAACCCAGGTCTCCCACATTGCAGGCAGACACTTTACCCTCTGAGCCTGCCTAGGCTATTATAACTTAAAATATTGGAAAATAATAAAATATGAATAGGCATTCCAGTCAGTGTGATCTTGAGCAGTGAAACATTTTCATCTGTATTCCTAAACTTGTATTACTAAATCACATTAATAGAAATCAGGCTTCATATCCTCTGACTTGGTCTTTAGGGCAAATAAATCTGTGAGAAGTAATACCCTTCCCAGTTCCTCCATTCTGATGTAATAGCCTATAGGGGAGGGGACCAGTGAAAAGCTGCCTTGCTCCAAGATGCTTGCTTTTGTTTAGTGTTTACATTGGAAGTGGTGTTCCAAAAGATAGAGTTCCCAGTAAGGGAGTGGCTTGCTACAAAATACATGATTACTTTTCAGATGTTAAGAAATCCAACTTTAGCCTCCTAGCATGCACAGGGAAGATTTGTTTGGGCCATTCTTGTTTAAGTTTGGTGTACCAGTGTCATTAGTAACAACATACCTTTTACTCTCAAATATGTCTTGGTTTTGATGATAAATAGTATAGTTCCTGACAATCTCCTCACTTAAGAACAACCCACACCAGGCAAAAAGGTGTCCCTCACAACCAGTTCCTGGTAAAGGGTCTTTAACATCTCATCCTTTGTTCAGTTCATTTCAGTCGCTCAGTCATGTCCAGTGCTTTGCAACCCCATGGACTGCAGCATGCCAGGCTTCCCTGTCCATCACCAATGCCTGGAGCTTCCTCAAACTCATGTCCATTGAACTGGTGATGCCATCCAGCCATCTCATACTTCATCATCCCCTTCTCCTCCTGCCTTCAATCTTTCACAGCATCACGGTCTGTTCCAATGATTCAGTTCTTTGCATCAGGTGGCCAAAGTATTGGAGTTTCAGCTTCAACATCAGTCCCTCCAATGAATACTCAGGACCCATCTACTTTAGGATGGACTGTTTCGATCGCCTTGCTGTCCAAGGGACTCTCAAGAGTCTTCTCCAACACCACAGTTCAAAAGCACCAATTCTTCGGCACTCAGCTTTCTTTATAGTCCAACTCTCACATCCATACATGACTACTAGAAAAACCATATCTTTGACTAGATTGACCTTTGTTGGCAAAGTAATGTCTCTGCTTTTTAATATGCTGTCTAAGTTGGTCATAGTTTTTCACCAAGGAGAAAGCATCTTTTAATTTTATGGCTGCAGTCACCATCTGCAGTGATTTCAGAGCCCAAGATAATAGTCTCTCACTGTTTCCATTGTTTCCCCATCTATTCGCCATGAAGTGATGGGACTGGATGCCATGATCTTGGTTTTCTGAATGTTGAATTTCAAGCCAACTTTTTCACTCTCCTCTTTCACTTTCATCAAGAGGCTCTATAGTTCTTCACTTTCTGCCATAAGGGTGGTGTCATCTGAATATCTGAGGTTCATGATATTTCTCCCAGCAATCTTGATTTCAGCTTTGCTTCCTCCAGCCTGGCATTTTGCATGATGTACTCTGCATATAAGTTAAACAAGCAGGGTGACAATATACAGCCTTGATGTACTCCTTTCCCAATTTGGAACCAGCTTGTTATTCCATGTACAGTGCTAACTGTTGCTTCTTGACCTACAAACAGACTTCTCAGGAGGCAAGAGCACATTCATTTAAAGGTTACCTCTTTCCCTTCCTCTTGATCACTACCCCCCATCCCAAAAGAAATTGGCCTAGAGTATTTTAAGTGTTTGGCATCCATGGTGCTAAATTCATCTTCTGTGGATTTCTTCAGGGTGATCTGAAAAAAATATGCGATTGCCAGTTGAATGATCCTGTCTAGAAGCTATTGTGTTATGCCCCTGAATAAACAGGAATATTGAACTTTTTAGTCAACTTAACTTTAGGTCACACAACTCGTTAGTGTCAAAGTCACAGTGTGGACCATAACTCTTACTGGTCCCACGTCTGTGCTTCTAGCCTCTCTGGAGTCACTGTGCACTCCAGTTTTCTAGCTTGCTGTCAGGTGAGGAGGCTGACTTGACATCATCTATTGCAGAGGTACAATTTGCACTCCTGGGAGGAAAGGACTTCTGACAATTAAAAAAAAATGACCCCAAGTAAGAGACCACTGGTTAACTAGTTATAAAGGACAGATAGAAGTGGAGGCAGAGAAGGAGTATCTCAAACTAAGGAATTGGCACAATGAGATTGGTAGAGGTGTAAGAGTACAAAGCAGGTTAAGAAAATAGTGCCTGATTGTTGGAAAAATTTAGCATGACTCATATATTAAAAAAAGAAAAAGCAAACCAGGAAGAATGGAGTGAGGTAACTGACAGCCAAACTAAGGATTTTATATTTTATTACTGAATGTCCATTTGACATCTTTGTAAACAAGTTTGGCAGCACTTTGAAGTGGCTTCTATAGATAGATTTTCAGGTAGTAAATTGGGAATCTACTATGTAAAGCTTGGATAGAACCTGACCTAGAGTTTAGATAGAACAAAACAGATTTGAAGGACATTTCATTACAATATCTAAAAATAAAAGAAAAATCAACAGGCAAAAAAACAGTGTATTAGTATAAACATTTCACTTGGAAAAAGTTCTATTGGGGTTTTAACACTGCTCAAATATTTTTGGAGAGGCAGATGCCCTCTAGAGAGAAGTGGACTTAAGGTAGTTGTCTTTACTCCTTTTGCTAAAGTTGTCTAGATATCCTTTGATTTTAAGGGAGATTCGGGAACTAGAGGAATAAAAGAAGATAGTAAAGTTGACTCTTGAGAGTCATAGGAGAGAACTATAAGATCTGTATTTCCAAATGTGCGAACCCCTTTACGTGCCTGCCCTTTTCTGCTTTTTTTCACATCCTGCCTAGCATAGGTATTTGGCTTTACTTTTAGGGTCATATTCTACCAGGAAAGACTTTCCATCAGTTATCAAGATGCACTGTATGCTTAGAGATGAGTGGGGCTGCAGTGTTGGGTAAAGGTGTGGATGCAGGCAGTCCAATGGGCATATTCGCCATCTAAGAGGCTCTCCAATCCTGATGTGAACCTTTATTTACTACCCTGAAGTTTCTTTATTTCTTCCTATAACAGGAAGGAGATAAGAGAGAAATAAAGCTCCTTGAACTAACCTAGGTCTCAAAAAGGCCCTGGTATATTAAAAGTAGGAAAAAACATGAATTGTAAATCCCAGGCAATCCAGAATGAAATCACCTTGACTCACTTTTCAGCTTTTACTAGAACTTCAGTCTACAAAGTCTAGAATCTTTAAATGCATTGATTTCTATGTGTTTGCATATGAACTTTAAACATCTTTCAATAGACCCTATAACGTGTTGTAGGGAGGTACACATTGACAAAAATCCAAAACTCACAGCACTTAATAATGCGAGTATCTATTTGTACTTTGAGTCTTGGAACAATGTATTATATGTGTATATATAATACATATAAGAGTTTGGATGATTGTAGTCTACAGATTCTGTGTGCACAGAATCAACTGATCTTGGAAAGGAAATAGCAAAAAAAAAAAAAAAAAATTCCATAAATTTCCTAAAAGCAAAACTTGAAGTTGGCACCCTGACAACTATTAACATAGTATTTCCAATCATTAGTTATCATAAGTAATCTGGACATCATTTAAAGCATACAGGAAGATATGCATAGGTTATATGCAAATACTATATCATTTTATATCTGGAACCTGAATAGCCTTGGAATTTGGTATCCCCAGGGTCCTAGAACCAATCCCCTCTGGCTACAAAGGGACAGTTGTATCATAATAAGATAATGAATTACAAGTTTATCTATTGACATCTGGGGTACTCAAAAAAGCAACACACTTACTTATTTTAAGTAGATTGTTATCTCAAAACTACAATGAAGTATCACCTCACACTGATGAGAATGGCCCTAATCAAAAAATATCTATAGACAATAAATGTTGGGGAGGATGTGGAGAAAAGGGAACCCTCCTACACTGCTGGTGGGAAAGTAAATTGTCACAGCCACAATGGGAAACAGTCTGGAGATTCTTTTAAAAATTAAAAATGGAGCTAGCGTATGATTTGGCAATCCCGCTCTTGGGAATATACCCAGAGAAAACCATAATTCCAAAGGATACATGCACCCTATCAAAGTTCACTGCTGCACTATTTATGATAGCCAGGACATGGAGGCAATATAAATGGCCACTGGCAGATGAATGGGCAAAGAAGACGTAGTACGTAAACACAATGGAATATTAATCAGCCGAGAAACTGTACTAATGCCATTTGCAATGACATGGATGGACCTGGAGATTGTTATACTGAGTCAAGTAAGTCAGACAGATATCATATGATATCTCTTAAATGTGGAATTTAAAGAAATGGTACAAATAAACCTATTTATAAAACAGAAGCTGAGTCACAGATGTAGAATACAAACACATGGTTATCAGTAGGGAAGTGGTGGGGGAGAGATAAACTTGGGGATTCTGTTTGACATAGATACCCTAATATATATAAAACAGATAATTAATGAAACTATTAACTAGCACAGGAAAATCTTTTCAATACTCTGTAATGACCTGTATGGGAAACAAATACAAAAAAAAAAGTGGATATATGTGTATGTTAAGTGACTCACTTTGCTGTACAACAAAACTGACACAATAGTGTGAATCAACTATAATACAATAACAATAATTTTTAATGGATCATTGTCACAGTGAGATGCTGCTATAATGGGGAAAAAATCCTGATAATAAAGAAATGGGACTGTGAATACCATCAAGAAACATCTAAAATCTAGCAATTATTAAACACTTGTTACGTGTAAAACACATATCTAAGTGTTTTCTGGGCATTGATTTCTTTAATTTTTATTCTAACACAACAAATTATGTGTTATTAACATCCTTGCTTTATGAAGGGGAAAAAAAGATACATAGTGGGGTTAAGCAATCTGATCACAGTCACATAGATAGGAAGCAAAAAACCTAGGATGTAAGTCCAGGTATATCTTCTTCAGAGTCTGTCCTACTATCCATCATACTATAAAGCCTTGCTAAGAAGGAGTTTGATCATTTGTTTGATTTCTAGATAGGCAAGAAGGCTATATGGGCATATATCACATAGATCCAGAAAAGAGTTTGGAACTGGAGAAGTCGCAGTATCACCAAGGATACTACTGTGAAAGCACTGAACCTGCGGCCGCTCCCCTGCTGCCTAGTTGTACAATATATTCTATAATATAGTTGACCTTTTTCTAATATGTGACGACAGGTTTTGAGACAAGTTTGAAAGAAATTAAAAGCCAGTAAGTAAATGTCACTCCTAGTGGGGGTGGTTTAGTTGCTAAGTAGTGTCCGACTCTTGTGACCCCATGGACTGTAGCCCACCAGGCGCCTCTGTCCATGGGATTTACCAAGCAAGAATATTGGAGTGGGTTGCTATTTCCATCTCCAGGGAATGTTGTTACGACTTATGATTAAAAAAAAAATGCTAAGGTCACCTAAACAGAGGCTTCTGTCCTTACTAAAGGTTGACAATTAATGCCTTCCTCTGAGAAGCCTCTGTTAACCCCATGATGATTTAAGTGGTGCTACCACTGACACTCCTGGCTTCTAGAAAAGAAATGTATGCATTATATCTTCATTTCCTGTCTTTTCATCTTCTACCAGAGTGGTTCTCAGACTTCAGAAAAGCATCAGCGTCACCTGCAGGGCTTACAGAAATTACAGATTTCTGTGTCTCACCCGTGGAGTTATGATTCAACAATCCGATAATCTGCATTCCTAGTAGGCTCCCATTTGATACTGATGGGGAGCTGCTGATCTGGGAACTACACTTTTAAAATCACCACCCTACTCCACCATACCCTAAATCCTTCAGAGATGTTTTTAACATGCTTATCAATGGATTTATTAGTTGCTCTAAACTCACCTGGGCATATGTGTCAAAACCAAACCAAAACAAACAAAAAAATTTAAAAAAAAGAATGAATACATTAAAAATGTATTTTTGAAGATAAATCATATGACAAAGGTGTTTCTCATTGTTTTCTTTCACAAAAAGCAATTTTTCACATACTTAGCTTCAGTTTAGGTGTTTTAAAGGGATTACACAATTATTCATAGCAGCATGATTCATAGCATCAGATAACTGGAAACAGGATAGATAAATTGTGGTATATTTCTAAAACAAATATCCTACAGTAATAAAAATGAGCTGTCACACACACACAAAGGATAAATCTTCTAAACATAATGTTGAATGAGTGAAGTAATACATCATGTTTATATAAAATTCAGAAACAAAACAGGATAAGGGTTAACTCTGGGGAAGAGAGATCATAGTTTCTGAAAGGAGACATAAAGGAGATGCTGAATTTCAGAATAAACTTTCTGTCAAAGATGCATTTGTTTTTAATAATTAAACAAGCTGTACACTTATGGTTTATTCACATTTCTACATGTACATAGTACTATTAACATAACAATTTATTAATAGAAAATGCTTTAGGTTTGAAAATAGATCAATTCTACTGATCTTCATTTGAGACTAGAAAGTATTCAGTCATTGAATATTTGCCAGATGTGAAGGAGGAGAGTGAAAAAGTTGGCTTAAATCTCAACATTAAGAAAACTAAGATCTTGGCATAGGATCCCATCACATCATGGGAAATAGATGGGGAAACAGTGGAAACAGTGTCAGGCTTTATTTTTCTGGGCTTTAAAATCACTGCAGACGGTGATTGCAGCCATAAAATTAAAAGATGCTTACTCCTTGGAAAGAAAGTTATGACCAACCTAGATAGCATATTGAAAAGTAGAGACATTACTTTGCCAACTAAGGTCCATCTAGTCAAGGCTATGGTTTTTCCTGTGGTCATGTATGGATGTGAGAGCTGGACTGTGAAGAAGACCAAGCACCGAGGAATTGATGCTTTTGAACTGTGGTGTTAGAGAAGACTCTTGAGAGTCCCTTGGACTGTAAGAAGATCCAACCAGTCCATTCTGAAGGAGATCAGCCCTGGGATTTCCTCGGAAGGAATGATGCTAAAGCTGAAACTCCAGTACTTTGGCCACCTCATGCGAAGAGTTGACTCATTGGAAAAGACTGATGCTGGGAGGGATTGGGGGCAGGAGGAGAAGGGGATGACAGAGGATGAGATGGCTGGATGGCATCACCGACTCAATGGACATGAGTGAGTTTGACTGAACTCCGGGAGTTGGTAATGGACAGGGAGGCCTGGCGTGCTGCGATTCATGGGGTCGCAAAGAGTCAGATATGACTGAGCGACTGAACTGAACAGAACTGAACTGATGGCCTGAACTGTACTCTTGCCTCCCAATTCATATGCGAAGTTCTACCAAGTACCTCAGAATATGACTGCATTTGGAGATTCAGCCTTTAAAAATAGAAGCTTCCCTGGTGGCTCAGATGGTAAAGAATCTTTCTGCAATGTAGGACACTTGGGTTTGATCCCTGGGTCAGGAAGATCTCCTGGAGAAGGAAATGGCAACCCATTCCAGTATTCTTGCCTGGAGAATTCCACAGAGAGTGGAGCCTGATGGGCTACAGTCCACAGGGTCGCGAAGAGTCAGACATTACTGAGCGGCTAACACTTTCACTTCAAAATGAGTTCATACAAATAGGCCCTAATCCAATATGATTAGTGTCCTTACCAATACATTTCATACACCTGGAAGGCAATAAGACTTTTCAAGAATGCTGCTAATTAATGACATTTTCAACCTCAGCTTAGATCACAGACAACATATGGACCCAGGGACCACCATGTGCAGAAACAGTGAGGAGTCCACCATCTGTAAACCAAAGAGAAAGATTTCAGAAGAAACCAATCCTGTAGACACCTTTATCTTGGACTTCCAGACTCTGGAACTGCAATCAGATAAATTCTATTATTTAAGTCAGTCTCTCTTGGCAGATCCTGTAAGCTAATACACACAGAACAACTCTCATGTCTCTTGTCATTGCATATTTGTGAAATAACAAAGATCACACAGGAACATAGTATTGAAACATGTATCTGTGTATGGTCCTGAAAAATGAAGAATAAAGCTTTCCAAACTCTTATTTTTGCTCTAATGTCTATGGAGCTGTGGATTATTTGTTGATCTAAATTATAAATTAAAAGTAATTTCCAAATTTCCTTATTCCTACATAAACAACTTGTTTCTGTTTTTCCAGCTTGAAAATTGGACATTGCAATTCAATTTTCCTCTGCTTAAACAGAAAAACTATTCACAAGTGTCTCTGATAAGTACCTGCTGCTGCTGCTGCTAAGTCGCTTCAGTCGTGTCTGACTCTGTGCGACCCCATAGATGGCAGCCCACCAGGCTCCCCGATCTCTGAGATTCTCCAGGCAAGAACACTGGAGTGGGTTGCCATTTCCTTCTCCAATGCATGAAAGGGAAAAGTGATAATGAAGTCGCTCAGTTGTGTCCAACTCTTAGCAACCCCATAGACTGCAGCCTACCAGGCTCCTCCGTCCATGGGATTTGCCAGGCAAGAGTACTGGAGTGGGTTGTCATTGCCTTCTCCCGATAAGTACCTATACTGACCTCATTGGCATCATTCTAGAGTGTGGTAGTTTATGTCAACTCTGCTAGGCCTTGGTGCTCAGTGGTTTGAATAAATTCATATTCAGTGGTTTGAGTAAATTCATATTCAGTGGTTTGAATAAACAATATCCACCAGTGTGGATGTTGCTGTGAAAGTATTTTTTAGATGTGATTAACATTCATGTCAGTAGACAGAAAGTAAAGCAGATCATTCTCCATATTGTGAGTGGGCCTCATTCAATCCCTTAAAAGTCTTAAGATAAAAAATTGAAGTCCTCTAAGATGAAAAATAAAGGCATTCTGCCTTCAGAATGTCCTTATTCTGAAAATGGCAATATCAGCTCTTGCTGGAATTTCTAGCATGCTAGCCTGGCCTGAAAATTGTAATCATACTGGGCCCCCATGATTATGTGAATCAATTTTTAAATCTCCTTTTTCTCAATAGATAGATTGATTGATTGCTAGATCTCATATTGGTTCTATTTCACTGGAGAACACTGAATATTATTGTACAGAGTAATTTCCAGTTTTTAAAAGAAAATTCAACTTTTTGCAATTTTCTTTCCTCATATCCTCCCACAAACTTCATGTCCTCTCCTTCTATTTGAAAACTGACAAATACAGAAAGAAAAAATTCCACATTAAACTTCAAGCCTCAAACTTATTCCTAAGTAATCGTTTTTCTCAGGTGTCCACAACCTTTTTTCTGTAAAGGGCCTGATAGTGAATATTTTAGCTTTGCTGAGCACGTGGTGCCTGTGGCAACTATTACACTCTGCCAGTGTAGGTTTATCACAAAAGCAGCTGCAGATAATACAGAAACAGAAATTAATGGGTGTGGTTTTATTCCAATAAAGCGTTCTTTGCAGACATTGGAAGTTGAGTTTCCAACTTTCACAGATAATTTTCACAGATCTGGAATATTAGTCTAATTTTACTTTTTTTCAGCCATCAAAAATGTAAAATATATATATATATATATATATATATATATCAGTGGTAAGTCCTTACCCAAACAGGTGGCAGGCCAGATTTGGTGCCCTGGCCATAGCTGACTTGTTGCTGACCTAGCCAGTCACCTTGGTTTCCAGCTAAGAAAAGTATTTCTGTTATATGCAATGTTTTGGGCATACTGAGAGATTTCTTACAGAAACTAGATTTTGGAGATTGAACAGTACAGTCCATATGCCTGGAGGACAACAAGAATTTTCAAGAATGCTGCTAATTAATGACATTTTGAGCCGTGCAGAAGAGGAAAGGTCATCGTTTCATTTTTAACACATTTTTGGGAACATCACAAACAGTGCCTCTTATGTCAACGGTTGTACCCACCAGCTATGATCTTCTATCATTTTCTCTTGGTTTGCTTTGTTTTCTGTGTGTATGTTCAGCTGATTTTCTGGGAACATAAACTACTGAAATCAATTTAGTGATCAACCATTATTATCCTCTTCTTTATTCTTCCTGCCATCTTACAGCTCTCTGCTTTCTTGCAAGGAAGATGTCAGGGCATTTTTATTGTATTGCTATTTACTCTTCAGCTCAATAGTTTTTTCAAAGCAGACACATCATTGACATTTAGCAGTATTAATCTCTGCCAGTGCAGTATGCCTAATTGGCTTTAATGAATCAAAGAAGGAGAACTGTGTGGGAAAATTGGAAAAAAAGCTGCAATGAACTAAGATCTCTGTTTTCAAATATTTTCTAGAGTCAATGGCATTGACCAGCAGAAAATAGAGTGTCTCTAAGCAGTATTTAGTCCTCTAAAATTGTCAAGGTTGATTATTACAGAGAATAGAGATAACTGTCATTTCTTTTTTTTTTTTAACTTAGAAAGAATTTCAAATATCAAGCCCAGTCTTAGGGTAAGTAGTCTATTATAAATTTCTCTAATAGACGTCTCTATCATCAATATAAAGATGACCACTGACTCCCAATACAGACCTACCAAAAAATATGCATTGGCCAGAGGGAATCAGTCAACGATCTCAATGCCAATCAGACTATAAACCTTCAAGTAATGTACAAGGTATATCTTACCCATCCATTTTCTTTCTTTGCTGTGAGATTTGGTTTTTTAGGAGCTTGTTGAGCTTTTATTTGGCAGATGTTTATTACAGAATTAAAAAATCTTCTGGTTTGTAAAATGTGAAAGTTCAGAAACTGGAAGGTTATGTCCACATAAACTATCTTTATAGCTTTGGTTGGCATGTGTCTGAAATACCTGCAAGATACTTGGACTGATTGTTCAAAGAGCCAAGCAATCAATGGAGTTCAGGTGAATTCATTTTTTAGTTCTGATTTTTCCTATTGCCTAAATGAATCTATGCAGAAGGAAACGACAGTGCACTCCAGCATTCTTGCTTGGAGAATTCCATGGACAGAGGAGCCTAGCAGGCTATAGTTCATGGGATCGTAAAGAGTTGGACATGACTGAGTAACGAACACACACAAATGCATCTGATTCCACCCTCTGTGCCTAGGGAGCAGGCTAACCCAGGGCACATAACTATCCCAACAGAATCACAGAAAAGATAATGTGGTTTATCAAGTACACCTTATCTTTCCTCATCCCCTAGATTCTAACCCCTCACCCATGCAGACAGTTTAAAGGCTACTGTCTCTCGCATCGCCAAAAAAGTTTCAAGCAAGCTTGGAATGATGGGCAAAAAGGGTGAGAACAAACAGTTTGATTCTTTGAAAAGTAAAGTAAAATATGCTTTTATACAAACAACTAGAAGAATCTAAAATAACTTTTGGAATAATATAGCTCATCAATAGAACATTCTTTTTTCTAATTTCATTTTATAATTTTATTTATCCTCCATAACTTATATACTTTTGTAGCACTCAACATTTATTAGACTGGTTCAGTTCAGTTCAATTCAATTCACTTGTTCAGTCCTGTTTGACTCTTTGTGATCCCATGAACCACAGCACGCCAAGCCTCCCTGTCCATCACCAACTCCTGGAGTCCACCCAAACCCATGCCCATCGAGTTGCTGATGCCATCCAACCATCTCATCCTCTGTTGTCCCCTTCTCCTGCCCCCAATCCCTCCCAGCATCAGAATATTTTCAAATGAGTCAGCTCTTCGCATCAGGTGGCCAAAGTATTGGAGTTTCAGCTTTAGCATCATTCCTTCCAAAGAACACCCAGGACTGATCTCCTTTAGGATGGACTGGTTGGATCTCCTTGCAGTCCAAGGGACTCTCAAGAGTCTTCTCCAACACCACAGTTCAAAAGCATCAATTCTTCAGTGTTCAGATTTCTTTATAGTCCAACTTTCACATCCATTCATGACCACTGGAAAAGACAGCCTTGACTAGACAGACCTTTGTTGGCAAAGTAATATCTCTGCTTTTCAATATGCTATCTAGGTTGGTCATAACTTTCCTTCCAAGGAGTAAGTGTCTTTTAATTTCATGGCTGCAATCACCATCTGTAGTGATTCTGGAGCTCAGAAAAATAAGTCTGACACTGTTTCCACTGTTTCCCCATCTATTTCCCATGAAGTGATGGTACCAGACGCCATGATCTTAGTTTTCTAAATGTTGAACTTTAAGCCTGCTTTTTCACTCTCCTCTTTCACTTTCATCAAAAGGTTCTTTAGTTCTTCTTCACTTTCTGCCATAAGGGTGATGTCATCTGCATATCTGAGGTTATTGATATTTCTCCCTGCAATCTTGATTCCAGACTGCGTTTCTTCCAGCCCAGCGTTTCTCATGATGTACTCTGCATATAAGTTAAATAAGCAGGGTGACAATATATAGCCTTGAGGTACTCCTTTTCCCATTTGGAACCAGTCTGTTGTTCCATGTCCAGTTCTACCTGTTGCTTCCTGACCTGCATCCAGGTTTCTCAAGAGGCAGGGCAAGTTAGACTGGTAAATTCATTGATTCACTGAGCATTGAACTTAACTTACATACTCATCCTGAGAAACAATTAGTTGTACACCTGATGGGCATTTTCACAAAAGAAAGATCTAAAATCTACTCAGTGCCAAGTTGCTGACTTTTCTTCTTGGCACTCTCAAGAATGGATCTTCCCAAAGGAGGCACGTAGGGGTGACTGAGAGTTCCTTTACACATGTGACTGAAGACAACAGGAGTTTGCTATGGAAGGTCTACAGGCATCCTGGGCAAGTGAGCAAATGTGTGGATTGCATGTTCCCACCTGACTCAACTACCCGACCCTGTCCTGATATTGCTTAGGGGGTCTTCTCTTCAGAGGACTCAAACTCTGCCACTGGTGAGTCTGATCCAACTAAGTGACTGCAACTTGACAGTGCTCTCCCTTTGTTCTCCAGTGTAGCTCTTCTGAATTCTCATGGCATTATTCTCAGAATGGAAGCTCAATGTCCACTTTTATCCATTGTACTCTTGTTAGCACAGGGATTTCATTATCCTGCATAAGAGGCCGACACGTCACCAAAAAGTGGCCTAGGAAGCCTGCAAATGCTTATAACAGAAAAATTGGCCAGTTTTGCTATTCCTTAGCTTCAGTCAGCAGCTGTGAAGCATAAAGTGCTAACTTGAGTCAACCAAAATAAGTAGCAAGGATAAAAATAAAAGCATGACATAAAACTGGCCATCTTGACTTTTTAAGAGTATCTAGAAACAATTTACATGATTTCAGTAACTTTATGATATCTAATTGTAATAATCCTTTATATGTATATAGCAGTTTATTTTTTAAAATTATTTTCACAAGTCTTATTTAATGTCTACATTGTTTCTATTGCATTTGTTCTAGAAGAGATGTCTTCAAACATTACAAAGGTTTTACTCATGTAGTAAAAATATGCTAAGAATCTCTAATGAAATCTTTTGTGAATGTGAATATAAATGCATTTGCAAAATCAATTGGTTCAATAAAATATAGTTTACATTTCCCAGGCTTTTTTGCTTTTAAGAATTTCTAATGTCCCAAGAGTATCATTCTTTTATAAAAATGGCCATAGTATTCATGCCAACAACACTAAAATCTACACCTCAATACCTAAACTGAAAATAAATATGCTTTTTGAAAGGAATAAAATGATTGTTAAATGTTTAGTGTAAATATCCAAAAATGACTTTGTTTGTTCACTTTAAGTCTGATTACTCATGTACTGTCAATTCCAGAATATTTTATGAACATTTGGGCTGTTTCTGAACTTGAATAAAATTGTTGGAACTTGAAGGGGCCTTGGAGATTATTTCAAGCTAACCAGTCCTTTAGCAGAAAGGGAAACAGTGAGATGAGGTGACTTGTCCAGATTTATATGGTCAGCATGCAGCTGAGTTTGAACACAGATCCTATGACTTATAGGACCTCAGCCAAGAACTATGGCAAAATTTTCACATGGCGCCTAACATAGCAGCCCAAGCTATGCGACATAACAACTTCTTTTTCCAGAAGAACAAAAAGTTAAGTCATGTCTATGTTAATTGTTTATCTAGTTACTGGTTGGATGTTGTTATCTATATTTTTAAAGGTACTACCTGTTCTCTATTTGCTCCACTCACTGCAGTCTTTCACAGAATACAACTATTCTAGGTATGTGGTTCCCAGAAGCAGAGTCAGAGATAAAAGTTTGGGTGCACAGAGTTTACTTCATAGATGATCACATGAAGTGGGAGAAAAGGAGAAGTTACACTGGACATGGGAGAAAGAAAAACCTACTATGAGACAGGTTGGCTTCATCTTCCGAAACCTTCTGAGAAGCATACAAAATAATGTCCTCCAGCCTTGTTCACTTAAAAGATGGCAGAGTAGATTAGTAAGACTCTTGTGGTGCCATAGAATTCTCCAAATCAGAGACTGGAAAGACACAGGATCAGTTTTTGTTTGGTCAGTGGCGGGTAAATCTAAGCTTATAGGAAACCATCTACCAGAATTATAGCTAAAGTCAGAGCTGAGCAGGGGCCATATGGCTGGGCCCAGAATTGTTGCCACACCATCTTTCCTGGGCTCAATTCTCTTACTCTGTCCCGTGAATCTTATTAATGAGCCCATCACACCTTATGTATACAGTTTCACAAATGGATCAGCAGGTAAAGAATCTGTTTGCAGTTCAGGAGATGCAAAAAAAAAAAAAAGAAAAAGAAAAAGAAAGAAAGAAATCTTAATTATTCTGAGATGAAAGAAAGTTGATTTGAAAAATAAACCTAGCTAATTCAAAAAAGTTCATTCCTTGAGGGAATTAGTGTGTAGCTATTAGAGGAAAACAGTATCATCAGAGAAAAGATTTACTGGATTACATATGTTTTATTTTAAAAGAAATGAAGAAAAACATCACAGTACTAAGTACCTGTTATTATTATCAGTTATAATTAACGCTACGGAAACACTGAAGGCAGGAGAAGGGGATGACAGAGGATAAGATGGTTGGATGGCATCACCAACTCAGCAGACATGAGTTTGAACAAGCTCCCAGGAGTTGGTGATGGACAGGGAAGCCTGGCGTGCTGCAGTCCATGGGGTTGCAAAGAATCGGACACAACTGAGTGACTGAGCTGAACTGAATTGAACTGAGGTTTATGAAGGCAAAGCGATGCTACCCAAGATGACGGAGAAAGAGTGTGGCAGAGAACCTAAGCCCAACTTTGCTGAATTCTAAAGCCAATGTTCCTTTGTCTAGCCCAGGTGGCAAGCTCAAACCTTCTAGTGATTGCATTTGTCACAGTAAAATCTATGGCTATGTGAAATATTAGGATTTTAAAAAATACACAACAAAGGAAACTATAAGCAAGGTGAAAAGACAGCCTTCAGAATGGGAGAAAATAATAGCAAATGAAGCAACTGACAAACAACTAATCCCAAAAATATACAAGCAACTCCTGCAGCTCAATTACAGAAATAAATGACCCAATCAAAAAATGGGCCACAGAACTAAATAGACATTTCTCCAAAGACATACATATGGCTAACAAACACATGAAAAGATGCTCAACATCACTCATTATCAGAGAAATGCAAATCAAGACCACAATGAGGTAGCATTTCACACCAGTCAGAATGGCTGCGATCCAAAAGTCTAAAGCAATAAATGCTGGAGAGGGTGTGGAGAAAAGGGAACCCTCTTACACTGTTGGTGGGAATGCAAACTAGTACAGCCACTATGGAGAACAGTGTGGAGATTCCTTAAAAAAACTGGAAGTAGAACTGTCTTATGACCCAGCAATCCCACCGCTGGGCATACACACCGAGGAAACCAGAATTGAAAGAGACACGTGTACCCCAGTGTTCATTGCAGCACTGTTTATAATAGCCAGGACATGGAAACAACCTAGATGTCCATCAGCAGATGAATGGATAAGAAAGCTGTGGTACATATACACAATGGAGTGTTACTCAGCCATTAAAAAGAATCCATTTGAATCAGTTCTGATTAGATGGATGAAACTGGAGCCAATTATACAGTGTGAAGTAAGCCAGAAAGAAAAACACTAATACAGTATACTAACACATATATATGGGATTTAGAAAGATGGTAATGATGACCCTGTATGCAAGACAGCAAAAGAGACACAGATGTATAGAACAGTGTTTTGGACTCTGTGGGAGAGGGCAAGGGTGGGATGATTTGGGAGAATGGCATTGAAACATGTATAATATCATATATGAAACAAATTGCCAGTCCATGTTTGATGCATGATACTGGATGCTTGGGGCTGGTGCACTGAGATGACCCAGAGGGATGGTACAGGGAGGGAAGAGGGAGGGGGGTTCAGGATGGGGAACACGTGTATACCTGTGGCAGATTCATGTTGACGTATGGCAAAACCGATACAATATTGTAAAGTAATTAACCTCCAATTAAAATAAATAAATTTATATTAAAAATAAATAAAGAGTATAAAGTTTGTAAAATATATACAGTTTAATTGTTTTGAAATTACTAAATAATTTAAATGTTATACACCTAAAGCTTAAAGTTTTCACCTTTGTATATATGACCTAAATAAAGGCAGGAATTGTGCCTTAGTGATATACCTATTTTCCTCATCAAACCAATATGAAATGTAATTTCAAAGATGCAAAAACCATATTTGCATGAACTGGATGTTTAAATATTCTAAAAATATATGAAAGCTTGTATATTATGGATACTTTCAGCCATGCTACATCTAAAATAACCAGTCTAAACTCAAATTATAATACTTGTAATACATATGAACTTCTTCAAGATGAGGATAACTTCAAAGTTGTCAATAAGCTTTGAATGAGAAGCAAAACTTTGGGAGACTATACAAAATGGGTCAAAGTGGAAAAGGAAATAAAAACAGTGAGCTATGATGATTTATAAAAACATTTTCTGCCAATAGTCTGAACACTTCATTAAGAGTGTGGGAAGAAGGGAAATCACAAGTTCTATGGTGGTAAAGAAGCTAATTTGCAGGACTGTTTTTAGCTACAGACAGAACATAGTTTCATTCGAGCACAGTGGAGTAATAATGAATCAAAGAAATTTCTCTTACACAATAAGAAATGTTAGAATGCAGGCAGTTGCTGGTTGTAGTTCAGCTGCTTTAAGTTGCCATCTGTGACCAAAAACCTTCATCTTTTGCTTCTCCATCCTCAGTATACAGCCTATTGCCTTGTGGTCACAGAAAGAATGCTGCATCTCCAGGTATTACATCCATGCTCACCCTCATTTGATCATTTTACCAAAAAAAAAAAAAAAAAAAAGACATCCCTTAATCCCTTACCCACAACCATCACCACCAGATGACTTTCCTCCCTTTGGAAATAGAACTGTGTCACAGGCCCATGTCAAGTTGCAAGAAAGGTTTTCTACCCTTTGGTGGAAAGTGACAAGGGATAAGTTTTCAGCTAATTCACTTAATCACTTGGTCAAATTTTGTACTGGCTGTTTCAGAGTTAAAGCATTTAGATTGTCTGAATATTCAAAGTGTGCTGCTTTATTTTCTTTATTTGTCATAATGGGAGAGTGAAACAAGAATGATTTCCTTTCTTCCCAAAGTTTGATTTTGAAACTCTCAAGTTGAAGTCATTTTCAATTGCTAATGATTCAGATCTGGGTTTGATGAGCCTTCAAGACTATGATGAAAGAACCAGACCACAGCTAAGTTTGAGAAGAAACGAAAGGGAGGTTTCTCTGAAGGAAACTAGACAGGAGAAAGAAGGGGTTCTCTAAAAATAAAGGGAGGGCAGAGAAGTTGGGGAGGGGCTGAGGGGGTCTGAAATGAGACCTGGGGAGAGGTCTCAGAGACATTTCCAAGAAAAAGGGCTTATGCCTGTTTAATAATGCAGGGACAGACATTAAAAGGGCTTCCTAGGCTGGTGGGCTGCAGTCCATGGGGTCACTAAGAGTTGAACTCCACTAAGCGACTTCACTTCCATGTTTCACTTTCATGCATTGGAAAAGGAAATGGCAATCCACTTCAGTGTTCTTGCCTGGAGAATCCCAGGGATGGAGCCTGGTGGGCTGCCTTCTATGGGGTCGCACAGAGTCGGACATGACTAAAGCGACTTAGCAGCAGCAGCAGGTGGCACTAGTGGTAAGGAATCTGCCTACCAAGAAGGAGACCCAGGTTTGATCCGTGGGTTGGAAAGATCCCCTGGAGGAGGGCATGGCAACCCACTCCAGTATTCTTGCCTGGAGAATCCCATGGACGGAGAAGCCTGGCGGTTTACAGTTCATGGAGTCACAAAAGAGTTGGACACTGCTGAAGCAACTTAGCATGCCTGTGTGCAGATATTAAAAGAAATAAAACCCTGTATTTCCCATTAGTCATCTGGAAGCTGACTCACTCAGAGACTGCCCAGTTTTCACTTACAAAATCATTTTACAAGATTATTATTAATCAAGTAAAGACTATCAAAGTGAACATAAAATGTACTAAAGGAAACACAAGTCAATGTCTAAAAAATACCCAAGCAAGCTAAAAAGAGGCCCTGAATAAGAGAACAGAGGCCTTTTTACAGGAGAAATAATTATCACAAAATGTCCAGAATTGAAAACGGAAGAAAATAAGTTTTCCTAATTGTCATTGATTGCTTTGATATGGAATTAGGATAAATAAAAAAGCACTAGAACAAAGAAAAATAGTGAACTCGGATCAGTATGTCTCATTTGAGGCTTTCAATATAGGGGCACAACTTTTTTCTCTAGAGTTCATGTTTCTATTCTCTTCCAATGAGGCTTAAACTGGTTCTCCTGAATTGACAATATATTTTTACAGACTGTGGAATCTCAAGATTTTTCAGATCCTAAGTTTCTCCTTATTCCTTTTACTTCTAAAAATTTTGCTTCTTATTATGTGTTTCTTTAGTCTGACTTACAAAATAAATTATATTTATGCTAAAACTTGAGTAGCAAGAATTGGCATTTGAATAATAATTTCACCTAAAGACATTTCAGACATTATTTTTGTCAGCATCTGAAATCTTGTAAGTCATTTTTTTTTTCTTCTCTTTCTGCTTCTATGTGCTCCTTGAGGTTGTTGTAATTTGTCAAAGAATGTTTCCATCCCAAAATCTGAACCTGCTTCTTTTTAAGCTTAGCTCTCCTTATCCTATGAGGACATTTGGGTGGGACAAGGTGTCATGGCATGTTACTAAGGCCTAACTAACTTTCTAAAATGGGTGGTTATTTTTATTTATTCTTAATTATATTGCAGATGGTTATATCTTACTCCATTATATCTTTTAAAGTAAATACTGGGAAAGAGCAGTTGTTCTTTTCTCTTAATCCCCTAGTCTTATGGTTCTCACCACATCATTGAGTTTGCTACTTCTATTTTTACACTTTACATTTAGCACTCAACCTGCTGTTGCCTGTTTTCCGTGCTGATGCTCAGCACCATGAAGCAGACAAAGAGCAGCAAGATGGCAGTAATAGCATATGTGTGCATGCACACACACAGACACACTCACACACACCAGGAACTCTTGAGAAGAGGCAATGTTAACAATAAAACTGAAAAAGTCACACAGATGGAAAACAAAATTTGCAGCATCTGGTCCATCTGCTGGGCAGCCAATAATATCCAGATTTTCTGAATATTTCTACTGAGGGATACTTGACCTATTTATTAATTTTTTTTAAAATTTTGGCCTTTCAAAAATATCTCTACTTGCACATCAAAATACAAAACCCAGTATTTCTTTCTATAAAAGGTAGACAACTTGGAAAATATTTATTTATTTAATTGGCCATGCCAGGTCTTAATGGCAGCACAAGGGATCTTTGATCTTTGCTGTGGCATTGCAAGGTTTTCAGCTGCGACATGCAAACTCTTAGTGGCAGAATGTGAGATCTAGTTCCCTGAGCAGGGATTGAACCCAAGCACCCTGCATTGGGAATACAGAGTTTTAGCCACTGTACCACAAGGGAAGTCCCTAAAACCCAATATATCTATACATAAGTTATTTTTAAATTCCCAGTTGCAAACCCTTTTCCTTGCCTACAATGTCTTCCATTATTTAAGGATTAACATGGTAACTCATCTTCTGTCCTCCCTCAGATATTTCTTGGGTCTATGTATTTCTTTTGATTCTTGCCATTGTAAGTTTGGTTTCACTTCTAAACAATATTATTGAACTATGTATAACCTAACTTGTTGAACTACAGGCAACTTCTTTCATTACTAATTTACATGCTGCAATCAGCTCATTCACTTGGACTCCTTCACTGATTCACAACTACCTTGCAAACGAAACTGAAACTCCTAATCATGGATAGAAAGTAATAAATGTTTTCATGTACATATTTTCTATACTACACTTTATTTTTCCTGTAGGCACCTTAGAAAGCATATCACAAATCCTGAGACAGATAAACCAAATTCTAATTCTCTCTCTCAGGTGAGTTCTTTACCACTAGTGCCTCCTGAAAGTGAAAATGAAAGTTGCTCAGTTGCATCTGACTCTTTGCGACCCCAAGGACTATACAGTCCATGGGATTCTCCACGCCAGAATACTGGAGTGGGTTGCTATTCTCTTCTTCAGGGGATCTTCCCAACCCAGGAATCAAACCCAGGTCTCCTGCATTGCAGGAAGATTCTTTACTGACAGAGCTATGAGGGAAGACATGTAGTTAGATAAATTTAGAGCTAACGCTGCTTAACTAATTGCTCTCAGCTTATAGGGATGTCTCAACCTATACACTATAGGTTTCTATATTGAGTCTATTGTCATCAAAATTGGGATCTAAACATAATGAGGAAAAATACTTTATATGCCAGATGGCAGAATTAACATGAATAAAAAATAGTATAAACTAGAGAACTGACTCAAAGCAAAACAAAAACAAGTCAATATAACATGTTACACTGATAGACAATGTACCTGCTTTTTAAGATTTTTTAAAAATACATTTACAAGAGATTTAACTTCAAATAAATTAATAGAAAATATTATGGGAATGTTTTGTTAACCACAAGGAGGATATGGATCTCTTGTTTGATCTCCTTATGGAGAGACTACATAATATTAGGGAGATAGCAAAGTCTCTAAAACAAGGATATAAGTGTCTGTTATATTTATTGCTGACCTCAGGTCTAATGAATCATCTCTGAGATAAATGGCAAATTGAAATTAATTTCAACTTAAATTTATTTCTCTAAGAATCTGCAACCTACTGTAACAGCAGCAAAATATTTTCTTCTCTGAGGAGGTTCCTTATAACATGTCAATATTATTGTTATTTTTATTAAAGTGGATACTTTAGTGGTAGTATTTGGGTTATCAAATTTATTACCTCAACTTTAATTCACAACAAAGATCGATAATTAATACTTTCTTTTGAGTTATACTACAGTGTAACAGGTTTATTTTATAGGAATTTTCCTTCTCTCCAAAGGTAGTATTATTTTCCTAAAAACAACTTAAGAGTGGATAATTTTCAACTTATAAATGCATATGGTTTTATTAGACTATCATACAATACAAAATTTAGATATCATAAGGCTCAAAGTCTTGAAATGTCTACTGAATCAAAATTAAGCTGTTGTTTTCCTAGAAGGTATTTGCACATATAATCAAGGATGAAATCTAGTTACATATTCTAAATGAGCTTTGCTGATAATATTCCATTATTAAATCAGTATTCTGAGTTTATCAGAGTTTTCCATTCAACCATCTGCTGTGAAAATAAAAACAGAGAACAATGCTTCATTTGTGATTCTTAACTGTTGATTTAATCTACATACATTTTGTACCCTTTGTTACTAGCATCCCTTGATGTAAAGCTTTCTTTCCATGACCCTGCACTACTCACCAAAATGACCTGTGGACCAGACTATGAATGAAATTTATTTCGTGAAATATATCCAGGTCTAGTGCAATGACAGGCACATTTACACAAGCGGGTATGCACTGACTGCATAAGGAAAGGGAAGCAATGAGGAATACCTTCTCTTGGTCCCTTCAAATGGAATTTATACCTCACCCTTCCCACCCTCTTTTCACCTGGCCCTCTGCCTATGGGATCAGTCAGTAAAGATCTCTGGAGATTGATTTGGGGAAGAAAGAAGAGCTATCTCAGGAAATCCACTCTCCTGGTTATCTCCAGGGAACTGCCTCTGGCTGTGTCCCTTGCCTGGGCCTCTGAAGTCCATAGACTCCTTGGGATTCTAGCCTTTAGCACTACAAATTAATCTAAATTTGATGGTACTTGCACTTTCACTTTTCACTTCCATGCATTGGAGAAGGAAATGGCAAGCCACTCCAGTGTTCTTGCCTGGAGAATCCCAGGGACGGGGGAGCCTGGTTGGCTGCCATCTATGGGGTCGCACAGAGTTGGACATGACTTAAGCGACTTAGCAGCAGCAGCAGCAGTTTATATTAGTAACATTACTTAGTTTCTCTTAGATATACAGATATGTAAAAAATAAAAATTGAATTAAGACTAATACAATTCTGGTTTTGGAAACAAAATAGATATTATGTTAGGCCTCCTTGTTATATGCATGTACAGACTGGGGAAAAAATTTGATAAATGCTGTAATTGTCAATGTGAGATGCTTCATACAGGGAATGTGCTGTATATACATCCCGTAGGAATTAAGGTGAGCATTGGCAGGAGTTAGCTGAGCTGAGATTTTGGACTTTGTCCATCTTCCTTTCTCAAGCAGCACAACTAACATCTGGTAAAATTTGGCAGAAATGAAGTGAATATATGCACAGGGGACAATTGATATTGGCTGTGGGGGAGGGGCCAGCTAACAAAGAAACCTCAAACAGCAAAAGCAGATGTACTTCCCAGTGGCAAAACCCCTATGGAAAGAGCAAACTGCCTTCACTGAGTGATGCTCTGATTTGGTTCTTCTAGTTAACGAGAAACTAGGAGTGACAGAAAAATGGAACAGAGACTGCTTAGAGAAGTCTGAGCAGGATATGATGCAAAAATATTCAATTGATCTTCATAGACATTGATGGTAGATGTAGCCTTATGTACTCCAAGTTTATGCTATTTTTCAGTTGGTGTTGAATAACTTGTAGATTGTTACTCTAAGTCAAAAGTTGTTATACTCTTTCCGTAAAGTGTTAGATAGTAAACATGTTAGGCTTTGTGAGCCAAGAGACAAATTCAAGGACATCATGTAATGATACTTTTAAAAAAGAGACAAACACAAACTTTTGCAAATTTTTAATTGATGAAACTCATATAATAAGACTAATCAAGTAAAAGTTTTACAATTGAAATTTTACTAATGAGAAGAATGGAGTTCATTCTTGGGTAGAGGAAACATTTTGATTAATTAGGATTCAAAGTTAATTCTCTGTCTTCATGTAGAAACATGGTTTTATTCTTCTTTAGTCTTCCCTTGTTTCTCTCAAACTTCACCCCAGGACTACACAAGAATGTGTTTCCTGCATTTCTCCTATTCACTCTCTTATTCACACGCTCAGACTGCCCTTATGATGTTGAATAACTTTTTAAATGGGAAAGCAGGTTAAAATGCAGCTTCTGTGTGAGACTCTGAGTTTCAATCCCAGCCAAAGTACTCACTGGCTGTGTTATGTTTGAATACTTACTTAAACTCTTAAGTAAGCTTCGATTTCCTTATCTAAGAATGAGTTATAATATCTACTTCACGGTTGTTGTGAAGATTAAATAAGCTATACATGTAAAGATTTAGACCACTGCATGGCACATTATAAAGCCATCAATATAAGCGTATTCTTCTGATATTTTTCAACCATATAAAAATGCAAACTTCTTCTTAGTTCGGAGTCCATATGATAACAGCCATAGAACCAGATTCAGCCCACAAACAACAGTTTTCAGACTCCTACTCCAAGTGATATTTAACACCACCTGTCTTACCCCTTACTTTTTAGACATAGAGACCTGTTTAACTTTCATCCTTCCAGTGCAATTGAGATTCAACAGCAGGATATAAATATGACTTCCCCAACAATATGAAGGCTGTGTCAGTTTTTCATCAGAATAATTTTAATCTAAATTCTGTTCAGGAACTTTGAAATGAAAAGTTCTATTTCTTCTACTGTCATACATTGCCATTTGCCAAGTATAACCATCCTTCATATTTCTCATCTCTACCATTTTCACTCCCACACTGGACCATACAGCTAGCTCCCTAGTTTATTTCCCACATTAATGTGAACCCTCTTTCCCATATTAAATAAATTCCACAAAGTCTATGACCATATCATTATTCTAATAGTAGTCCATTGCTGTTTCTTAAAATTTATTCCTATTTTGAGGTCCTTACAATTATCTAGGCCACTCTATCAAACTCCTACAAGTTCATTACTGACTTTGCCATATTATTCACCTCTCCAACACTTGCTGTTATCATGCAGGCTTTTAATCTCCTTGTATCTGGCCCATCTAACAAAAAAAAACCCATAGATTCTTCACCTCTTAACTGCTAATTTCCCTTCTGTCCATTCGACTTTACCACCTCACCTATCACCATCACAACTCTGAAATGTTATTTCATATACTCCAGTTTCATACATTATTCCTTATGAAGAGTATTTATTCAGTGATACAACAGACTGATTTAGAGCATTATATAAATGTATTATTAAGGTCTTACTCTACACTGGAGGAAGTGATTCCTAAGCAGATTTGGGACACATGAGTAAGACTTATTCTTGTTAGGGTGTGAGGAAAGAGAACGAACATTCCAAAAAGAGAGAAAAATATATATCAGTTTGCTGAAGCAAGAAAGAGAGGCCAGGAGAGTTGAGTTGTAGAAATTGTATGTATGGAGGAGGTAGTAAATGATGTGAGATTTGACTTGAGGTGTTGGCAGAGACCAAAGCTGGATAGACAACATGAATATTTCATAAATGTCTAGTTATGGATCATTTGGCATCAAGTGTGAAGCGGTGAGTAAGTGTCAATTGGAAGGCAAGTGAGAAGGAAGGTGAGGTTGTGAAACAACTTAAAAGCTATTTCAGCTGAATAGAGAAGATATTTGGTAGCTTAGGTATGTAGCAGAAGGGGGAAGTGAGAATTCTGGCAGTGGGAATGAAATGTAGTGGAGAGATTTAAGAAATATTTATAAGGAAAATCAATGGGCTGAGGTAGTTTATTGGAATGAAGGAAAATGAAATGTGAGCTTGACAAGCAAGTTTTACGGCTTGAGTTAATAGGTAAATATATGATGGTGCCATGTGTTGAGGTTAAAGTAGAATAAAAGGGAGCATCTCTGGGAGCAAGAGAGCAATTGGTCACAATGCAGGTAAAGTAAATAAAAACCAAAGTGGAGGACTTAGAAGAATGGGCGTGGGAACTATATTAGATGGCCTTCGGGATATTGATAGCAACTGAAACAAATATGAGGTTCAAGCCAGACTTTATCCTATTCTTTTTTCATGTCCTCCATTTCATATTCAATTAGTTATTAAGTCCAATCAATCCTGTTCCGTAAATATCTCTCTTACCCATCCTTGTACCATCATTAGACTTCAGGTACACTGGAGTGGATATTTGTCATCTCCCTACTGGGCTACCAGAGTCCCACCTCACCCCGCAATCTCACCCCTATCCAACATGCCCATTTATATGCCGTCAGAGAGATGAGCCACACAACTGACTTCACCATATTCCTCATTTGCTCAAAATCCTTCACTTGCTCCCCATTCCTGTGAAGCGTGAGTTTTATATCCCTGTGCACAGCATGTACTTCCCTGCATGATTTAGGTCTCATTATTTACCCAAACATTCCAAGCTCCTTCAAGGCTCTGCAATTATGTATTTCTTATTCATGTTGCCTCTTTTGCCTGCAATACATCTTCTTAGTCTTCAAGTCTCAATAAGTGAAAAGCATTTTTCTGGTTAAACAAAGGTGCTTATCTAGGGGTCTCACTGCCCTTTGCCCTTCTCCCCCACTTTGGTGATTTATTTGTTGTTCAGTCCACCCACTATGCAAATAATTGGAGGTCAAAGTCTGCATCTTTGCAGTTTTGGACCACAGTGCCTGGTATAGCCAGTGAGTAGGCATTCAAAAAATCAATTTTGAATAAATAGAAAATTACATTTTAGTATGGATGTCTTTTTTATTGCACATTAATGCATAGCGATTTGTATTGTGAACTTCTCCATTTCTTGGAAATTATCATAATCTCTACGTGAAATTTTATTTATCAGAGTTAAAACATAATGATCTCATTTATATTAAATCTGTGAATTTCATAGGCCTTTCTTTATGGGCTAACTTTAGATGGTATGCTTTCTATTGAGATAGAATACTGTATAATTCCTCTAAATTGCTAAAAACACACAGTGACTGAAGAGGAAGTGGTACACAAGAAAAATGCCACAGAGGAACACAACATGGTGAGATTTCAAAAGACAACCACAGTTGGGTGCAGGTAATATCTCATAGCATACTGGTGTGAATGCATTTCACAGTCTACACTTTAATTATATTGCATACTTCACTAATGGCTCCGTCTCCAGGAGGCCTCCTGGGAATAACCTGGCAGATTTCACAGTGCCCTGAATGAATTTTAGTATAATGAAAAGGTAGTGAATTCACAGTATTACCTATTCAGAGATAAGATAAAGAGTGAAAATGCAACCTTCTCTTTAACTGGACATGGGGAAAATCTTGACATATCACTCTTACAAGTAAATAATACAATCGCCCATCTCATTTTTCATCATTGGCATGTGCTTTCAAATTAAACTGGTTCAAGAAACATTTGGCTCACCATTCTTTGTTTTATAGTCGTCGCCTGAGTTTCTAGGAAGAAAGAATGACAGCACTGCATGTGTATTGGAGTCAGCCTTTCATGAGGAAAGATTGAACTTTGCTCTTTATAGTCAGAGAAGCTGCTACTAAAAGGGATTTGTAACTTATTTATTCAATAATTTCATTTTTTTCACTATTTTTCTCCCAGCTTTATTGAGATAAAGTTGATATGCGGCACTGTATAAGTTTTTCCAACTTTGGTAAACTATTTTATGTTCCAGGGAAATTTAAAGAATCTGGGGTACAAATACCTATTTATCCAAAACTTCCTCCAGTATTTGGATAAACAGCATGAGTGAAAATAAAAGCAGTGTGCCTGGCATCTTCTCTGTCTTGTAGATAAGATTACCTAAAAGTGAGATAAAACAATTTCTCCTTCCTAGGTAGTCATTTCAAAAGAAAGCAAAGGTCATTTTTGATCAACTGGCCGCTTACAATCCTATATACTTCTACTGGAGTCACTTTAACTATTGCAGGTAAAAAAAGTTATTCAGTAGACCAAGTAATAGAATAACATCTTACTAAATCTAATTTGCAAGCATTGTCTATCAGAATATTACTGTGATTTGTCAATTGTTAGCTCTGTAACTATCTATGAAGCAGCAGGGAAAATTGTACAGAAAAATTTGGTATACACGTTTTCAAAGGAGGAAGATTGGAAACAAAAATTGGATTTTTCTGTATTTCTGTCACAGAAGACTTGAATTATTATCTCTATTAATTGGCACAAATATGCATGTGTTTTCTCTTTTGATAATGATAGGAGGACGTCACACTAACTGTAGGGTAAGGAAATTTCATTTTCTTTTCAACTAAATAGTGCCATCAAGAGCTTATGCAGTCTTACAGGTTTCATGTATGCATTGTCTTGAGAACTTCATCAGCCCATTTGACAACTGTAGATTTCTGACCCTGTGATGCATGCCCATTTCTAAGTCACCAGCAACCTTTCCTTCCAGTGCTGAACAAAAGCACAGCCGCAAATAATAATGACATGTGGAGTATGAAAGAATAAAGACAAAAAAATGTGCAAATAAAATGCTAAAATCAAAGGCTCCTAGTGCTTTAGTTTCAATGATTGGATGGATCTAGGAAGGGTAGTTCAGGGCTGTTTTGTTTTGTTTTGTTTTTTTTCAAATTTTTTTTCCTGCTTTTACAGTTCCACAATCACAATGGCCCTCTAGTGGGATGCTAAATTAAGAGGCATTTTGTTTGTATTGTTAGCATCTAGATCGAAACAGTCACAGAGAAATGTTTTATTATGGTGGGGAAAGGGCTGTTTTAATAAGGCTCTTAGGAGACTGAGTTTTAATGATGCTTAACACAATGTTTTAAACTACACACCACATCTACATGTTATTTCTTGTTAAATGTTGGTTATTAAACAGCAGGCTGGTTCCAGATTGCCTGCAGAGGGTAGTTAGGGTTGGCTGATACATCTCTGACAATTTGAATAGTTTATGGAGTGACAAGTGCTGTTTGCATTTAAAGGATTTTACATTTTAACATCTGCAACAGTATATATTACTACCCAATGTATTTCTACACAATATGTTGAAGGGTTAAAGCCAATTAAGCACAATTGTAAGTTTCAATTTCTTCTAGAATTCTGTGCCCTCATCCAAACTTAACATGCTTAGGCTGGGATGATTTCCCTCACTACTTAACCCAGGGATCTCTGTGGTGAATTGCTGCTCAAAACTGCAGACCAGAGAACAAGTGAGGGAAATGAAGAGGAGGATGTGCCCTACGGAAAGACGGAAGCAGGAGAGCACTACATGTTTATACCTAGTATTCTTTAACCATTTAAAGAGTTAGTGTTTTAAATTAAAAGCAAAGAAAACAATGTCTTAGGGTAACTTTGTTCTCCCCACTGTTAATCTCACATCGTTCTTCCTCTAGTCTTCTCACACCCTGAGGAAAACAAGCTATCATCCAGGTCAAAGAATGGCTTGATGAACCAAGGAACAAAGATGTGCAGATTTTGGATGTTAACTCTGAGGATTAAATGCGCTTTACAAAAAAAAAAAAGTACACACACACACACATACACACAGCCTGCTTTCTCTTTACATCTTTTATTTTTGGATCCTGCTTCAAAAGTTTTAAGTTCTCATTTGAATCATTTATTTCCCTGTAACAGGTGTGCAGGGAGAGTGTGGCCACCTGCCACTTGGGAGAATATGCATTGTGGGGATGCTTGTAGGTGGCTCAGTGGGCTGATTACTTCACTTTTCTCTTTTTTTTTTCCCCCTTTAGGTTGTCTTCCCTGCCTTTTCTCTCCATTGCCTGATATCAAGAGAGAAGAATGTGTTGTGAGCTCAAGAAGCCCGTAAGTACTACAGGCCAGTGATTTTCAGTGGGAGGGATAGTGATGGATCTTCATCATCTCCAGGATCAGAGGAGGAGGGGCACTGTTTGTTAGAAAGGCTTGAGTGTTTATCAAAGGGAAAGTAGGCTTAAAGTTTATCACTGTCTGAGACCACATTAAGTGAGCTTAAAAATCTGAATGTTTAAAACCTGAACCACTTATGGCCATGAAAATGCCATGAGTAAGGATATAATGTGTTGCTGGGAAAATTTTGTGTGATCCATTGGCTTAAGTTTAAATAAGGGAAAAATAAGTTCAATGCTTATCCATGGTGCTGGCCACAACCAAGGTTGAGCGCTTCATGGAGTTTGGAATTAAACATGCCAAGACACTCCAAACACTTGGGCATTTCTTCCTAAATGAAAATCCTGTGGGTATTGAAGGATTATTTATTGAGGATCATGTTTAGATAGCCCTGTTTTTTTGTTTTTTGTTTTTGCATAAGCATGGAAAAATCAACCACAAACTCTATCAGGGTCTCCTTAAACTATCTGAAATTTTGTGTTAGCATGGCGGTATCCATACAAGCTGTAATTAAGATCCCTGAGAGAAATATCAAACAACCTCAGATATACAGATGATAGCACTCTAATAGTAGAAAGCAAAGAGGAACTAAAGGGCCTCTTGATGAGGATCAAGTTCAGTTCAGTTCAGTTCAGTTCATTTCAGTCGCTCAGTCATCTCCGACTCTTTGTGACCCCATGAACCGCAGCACACCAGGCCTCCCTGTCCATCACCTCCCTGTCCATCCTGGAGTTCATCCAAACTCATGTGCATCCAGTCAGTGATGCCATCCAGCGATCTCATCCTCTGTTGCCCCTTCTCCTCCTGCCCCCAATCCCTCCCAGCATGAGTCTTTTCCAATGAGTCAACTCTTCGCATGAGGTGGACAAAGTATTGGAGTTTCAGCCTCAGCATCAGTCCTTCCAATGAACACCCAGGACTGGTCTCCTTTAGGATGGACTGGTTGGATCTCGTTACAGTCCAAGGGACTCTCAAGAGTCTTCTCCAACACCACAGTTCAAAAGCATCAATTCTTCAATGCTCAGCTTTCTTCACAGTCCAACTCTCACATGCATACATGACCACTGAAAAAACCATAGCCTTGACTAGACGGACCTTTGTTGGCAAGGTAATGTCTCCTCTTTTTAATATGCTATCTAGGTTGGTCATAACTTTCCTTCCAAAGAGTAAGCATCTTTTAATTTCCTGGCTGCAATTACCATCTGCTTGATGAGGGTCAAAGAGGAGAGTGAAAAAGATGGCTTAAAGCTCAATATTCAAAAAAAACTAAGATCCTGGCATCAAGTCCCATTACTTCATGGCAAATAGAAGGGGTACAGGGGAGGAAGTGACAGATTTTCTCTTCTTGGACTTCAAACTCACTGAGGATTGTGACTGCAACCATGAAATTAAAAGATACTTGCTCTTGGAAGGAAAGCTATGACAAGCTAGACAGCATATTAAAAAGCAAAGACATCACTTTGCTGACAAAGGTTCACATAGTCAAAGCTACGGTCTTCCGGTAGTCATGTACAGATATGAGATTTGGACCATTAAGAAGTCTGAGTGCCAAAGAATTGATGCTTTCACATTGTGATGTTGGAGAAGACTCTTGAGAATCCCTTGGACTGAAAGGAGAATCAGTCAATCCTAAAGGAAATCAACTCTGAATATTCATTGGAAGGACTGATGCTGAAGCTAAAGCTCCAATATTTTGGCCACCTGGTACGAAGAGCAGACTCACTGGAAAAGATCCTTATGCTGGGCAAGTTTAAAGGCCAAATAAGAGGGTGGAAAAGGATGAAATGGTTGGATAGCATCACTGATCCAATGGACATGAACTTTGGCAAAGTCTTGGAGATAGTGAGGGATAGGGATGGCTGGTGTGCTACAGTCATGGGCTCATAAACAGTCGGACACAACTTAGTGACTGTACAACAACAATACTCTTTTGCATATTTAAATTACAGTAAGCCATGGTGAATACAACATGATTCAAACAGAACTCTCAATTCTAATGTTTTGAAAGCCCTTGGAAAAGACAACATGAACTCAAGAAACTAATTATTATCTCATCTTTGCAACTGATTTTCAGAGTGATAGTCCTTAATCTGAATGAGGATAAATATATTCACTTCTTAAACAAGATTAATAATATCTACTTTATAGGCATTGCAGGGTTAATAGAAGAATTAAAATCAAAATGATATGAAGTATAATAATGGCTTTGTAAAGCTAAGTAAAGTGCTATGTAAAGATATGAGTTATAATTGTTGATACAGTCAAACTGTGATTCAATGATCCAAGACCTGAAGGAATCTCACCTTATCCTAAGTGTGATATGGTCTGAGATACTGCACTCTTTATTCACACTTTCTTCACTAAAGCAAAGAAAAAACATTTTGATTGCTGAGTGTTGGAGACACTGTGAGCTCCAAAATGGTAGGCAAGGGGAGGTCAAAGAAGCTACACATAATACCATTATGTTTCAAATTGCCTATACCAATGGGGAATAACTAAATATTTTCCAATTAATTCCTTTATGACTCTCTCATGCTTAATAGCCATATTAGCATTGCCATGTAGCTGAACTTTTATTTCCAGTCTTCCCTCCACACAGTTCTGTTTGAAAGCATGGTCGTTACAAGATTTAAAATGTTCGCATTCTGGCTATGCTCCTTACTACTGGTCATCTGATTTAGTGGCTACTTATTAACCTCTGTTTCTAAACTTTCCATCTAGGAAATGAAAATAACAGCAGTTCCTACCTATAAGGTTAATGTAAGATAGAAATGAGCCCATGTCTGGGCTAGGCTAAGTTACTTCAGTTGTGTTTGACTCTGCAACTCTATGGACTGTAGCCTGCCCAGATCCTCTGTCCATGGGATTTCCCAGGCAAGAATACTGGAGTTGGTAGCCACTTCCTCCTCCAAGGGATCTTCCTGACCCATGGATCAAAACCATGTATCTTAAGTCTTCTGCAGCATTCAATATTAATGTCTCAAAATTAGGCACACAGTTTCTCAGGAAAATGTTAATACAAAAAAAAATGAAATAATAAGGAAGCATTTCTCAGTTCACTTCAGTTCAATTCAGTTGCTCAGGCATGTCAGACTATTTGCAACCCCATTGACCACAGCATGCCAGGCCTCTCTTTCCATCACCAACTCCCAGAGTCTACCCAAACTCATGTCCATTGAGTCGGTGATGCCATCCAAACATTTCATCTTCTGTCATCCCCTTATCCTCCTGCCTTCAATCTTTCCCAACATCAGGGTCTTTGCAAATGAGTTAGCTCTTTGCATAAGGTGACCAAAGTTTTGGAGTTTCAGTTTCAACAACAGTCCTTCCAATGAACACTCAGGATTGATCTCCCTTAGGATGAATGGGCTGGATCTCCTTGCAGTCCAAGGAACTCTCAAGAGTCTTCTCCAATACCACAGTTCAAAAGCATCAATTCTTCAGCACTCAGCTTTCTTTATAGTCCAACTCTCACATCCATACAAGACTACTGGAAAAACCATAGCCTTGACTAGATGGACCTTTGTTAGCAATGTAATATCTCTGCTTTTTAACATTCTATCTAGGTTGGTCATGATTTTCCTAAGGAGTAAGTGTCTTTTAATTTCATGGCTGCAGTCATCATCTGCAGTGATTTTGGAGCCCAAGAACATAAAGTCTGCCACTGTTTCTACTGTTTCCCCACCTATTTGCCATGAAGTGATGAAACAGAATGCCATGATCTTAGTTTTCTGAATGTTGAGCTTTAAGCCAACTTTTTCACTCTCCTCTTTCACTTTCATCAAGAGGCTCTTTAGTTCTTCACTTTCTGCCATAAGGGTGGTGTCATCTGCATATTTGAGATTATTGATATTTCTCCTAGCAATCTTGATTCCAGCTTGTGCTTCTTCCAGCCTAGCATTTCTCATGATGTACTCTGCATGTAGGTTAAATAAGCAGGGTGACAATACACAGCCTTGACGGACTCCTTTTTCTATTTGGAACCAGTCTGTTCCATGTCCAGTTCTAACTGTTGCTTCCTGACCTGCATATAGAGTCCTCAAGAGGCAGGTCAGGTCATCTGGTATTCTCATCTCTTTGAGAATTTTCCACACTTTATTGTGATACACACAATCAAAAGCTTTGGCATAGTCAATAAAGCAGAAATAGATGTTTTTCTGGAACTCTCTTGCTTTTCCAATGATCCAATGGATATTGGCAATTTGATCTCTGATTCCTCTGCATTTTCTAAAACCACCTTGAACATCTGGAAGTTCATGGTTCACATATTGCTGAAGCCTGGGCTTGGAGAATTTTGAGCATTACTTTACTAGAGTGTGCTGCTGCTGCTAAGTCACTTCAGTCGTGTCCAACTCTGTGCGACCCCATAGACGGCAGCCCACCAGGCTCCCCCGTCCCTGGGATTCTCCAGGCAAGAACACTGGAGTGGGTTGCCATTTCCTTCTCCAGTGCATGAAAGTGAAAAGTGAAAGTGAAGTCACTCAGTCATGTCCGACTCTTAGCGACCTCATGGACTGCAGCCTACCAGGCTCCCTGTCCAAGGGATTTTCCAGGCAAGAGTACTAGAGTGTGAGATGAGTGCAATTGTGTGGTAGTTTGAGTATTCTTTGGCATTGCTCTTCTTTGGGATTGCATTGAAAACAGACCTTTTCCAGTCCTGTGGCCACATCAGAGTTTTCCAAATTTGTTGGCATATTGAGTGCAGCTCTTTCACGGCATCATCTTTTAGGATTTGAATAGCTCAACTGGAATTCTATCACCTCCACTAGCTTGGTTCATAGTGATGCTTCCTAAGGCCCACTTGACTTCACATTCCAGGATGTCTGGCTCTAGGTGAGTGATCACTCCATCGTGATTATCTGGGTCATGAAGATCTTTTTTTGTACAGTTCTTCTGTGTATTCTTGTCACCGCTTCTTAACATTTTCTGCATCTGTTAAGTCCATATAATTTTGTCCTTTATTGAGCCCATCTTTGCATAAAATGTTCCCTTGGTATCTCTAATTTTCTTGAAAAGATCTCTAGTCTTTCCCATTCTATTGTTTTTCTATATTTCTTTACACTGGTCGTTGAGGAAGGCTTTCTTATGTCTCCCTGCTATTCTTTTGAACTGTGCATTCAAATGGGTATATCTTTCCTTTTCTCCTTTCCTTTTTGTTTCTCTTCTTTTTACAGCTATTTTTAAGGCCTCTTCAAACAGCCCTTTTTGCATTTTTTTTTTCTTGAGGATGATCTTGATCCCAGTCTCCTGTACAATGTAATGAACCTCCTTCCATAGTTCATCACGTACTCTATCAGATATAGTCCCTTAAATCTATTTCTCACTTCCACTGTATAATCGTAAGGGATTTGATTTAGGTCATACCTGAATGGGCTAGTCGTTTTGCCTAATTTCTTTACTTTAAGTCTGAATTTGGCAATAAGGATTTCAGGATCTGAGTCACAGTCACAGCTCACAGCTCCCAGTTGTTTTTGCTGACTGTATACAGCTTCTCCATCTTTGGCTCCAAAGAATATAATCAATCTGATTTCAGTGTTGGCCATCTAGTGATGTCCATGTATAGAGTCTTCTCTTGTGTTGTTGCAAGAGGGTATTTGGTATGGCCAGTGCATTCTCTTGGCACAACTCTATTAGCCTTTGCCCTGCTTCATTCTGTACTCCGAAGCCAAATTTGCCTGTTACTCCAGGTGTTTCTTGATTTCCTACTTTTGCATTCCAGTCTCCTATAGTGAAAAGGAGATCTTTCTTGGGGTGTTAGTTCTAAAAGGTTTTGTAAGTCTTTTGTAGCTTTTTCCCCCTGCATCCAACTGTGTGGAAACCTATGTGCCTAATTCTGAGACATTAATAACAAATGCTGCAGGAGTCTTAAGAGAAATTTTTTTGGTCCCTGGTCAGAAAGATCCCCTGGAGGAGGAAATGACAACCCATTCCAGTATTCTTGCCTGGGAAATCCCATGGACAGAGGAGCCTGGCAGGCTAAACCAACTGAAAGGGAAAAGAGGAGAGACTTCCTCGCATATAACCTCAGCATATAACAGAAGGCAATTCATGTCCAAAGTGGTCAGATAGATCAAAACAAGCAAATCTCAGCCAATCCAGTCATTCAAACTTTGGATTAGTTTATCCAAAAAATGAACCCAATCTTTGTCTTTCCAAATTAATATGAAGTAATCTAGACTCAAGATGAACAATAAGTCAAGACCAGCCAAAACACCTAGAGTTATGTATCCTTTAGGAATGCTTTTTCTTTCAAGTGACAGAGAACTTGTTATGGTAACTAAACAACTTTCCCCCCCGGTAAGACGTCCAGAGTAGGTGGTTCCTGGTAAAGTCATCAGTACAAGGTGACCTGGCTACTGCGTTTGCAAAGGACTTGTATTTCCCTCAAAGTAACAACGCTGTTGCAGCTATAAAATTATACTGAATTTTTTGCAGGCTGGAAAAGGAAAGAAAAAGCAGATTCCATTAACAGTAACAAAATCTCTGCCAGGAATATCACAGCAGATTTTATTTAAATCTCATGGACCAGGTCTGTATAATATGGCCACCCCTGGGTAAAAAGTGGCTGGGAAACAAAGACTTTGATATGGGTGCTGGGTCAGCCAGAAATTATGGGCTAGAGTCAGCTACTAAGAGTTCACAAAGCCCAACCAGTAAACTTCTAGGAGTTTGGTGATCCAGTGTTTAAGCAGAGCCATTATTAAAAATTAAATTATGTAAACATTATTAAATTATATTAAAAGAGAGGGAATAAATATTGAAGGTAACACATACTCATTTTTACCTAGTTATTGTATGGCATTTTCCTATTATCTATATTCTTAAGGTTATTTATTTCAATCACATCTTTATAGTGTAAATACTATACAAATGGCATACTTTTGTGTATCTTTTTCCAACTTTCTATTCAATGATGCCACATTTGTACCTTGACATTGACCATGTTGGGAGTATTTGCACCACAATAATCAGAAAATGCTACATAATGATTGCCTTCCTTTATGTGAGTGTGTTTTGTGGATTGTGTAAAGTTAAGAGAGTAAAGAAAATGTTCGTAAAGAAGACTGAACTGAAAAGTTTGCTCCTGTCGCTAGCTGTTGCGTTATGATTAAACTTTAAAGTGTGTCTGTGTCTGTAGCTATTACATTCTGAATAACTCAAAAATTTGAGGAATATACTTACAATATTTGAAAACCATTATCCAATTCAGCAGAGAAATCCCTCATGTCATTGATGAAAGAACAAAGACTTTGGTCTTTGTTGTTTCACTTTCATCTAACTCATTAAAGTAAACCAGCATATCACCCAACATTCAAGTCAGAACTATACTTGGAGATATAGTTGTTAAACATTTACCAGCAAGACAGAGGACAATCACTTACATTTACCACATATTCTATGCCCTACAATGTAGAGGACATACAGTCAAAATGAGTGAGGTCCGGAAAGAAATATAAATAATAATGAGAGAATGTCTTCTTTTAAAAAGAAGTAAAATGTAGTTATTCTGCCGAAGATAAGACTCACAATGTATTAATATATTATAGTAATTATCAAATAATTGAGGTTTTAACATTTCCATGGTTTCAGTGGGTAGTCTCACGCATGGATATAGGATAAAAAGGCCCAAAGGTAAAAAGGTAAAAAAAAAAAAAAGAAAAAGGCCCATACTTTTCAACTCAATCTTAAGCAATCTTAGCATTTTGTAGCAGCCAGAACCAAACCAAGATGATGATTTACATTGCATGGTTACACTGGGAATTAGTGTGTTTCCTACTTCTGGAAGTATTCAAACACGAACTTAATTAACATGTGAGAGGAAGTATTTAATCCAGAAAGTTCTCTAAACTAGGTGAGTCTTTTAGTTCTTTCGCAATATGAATCTAAGTATTAAAATATGAGTCTAAGTATTAAAATATTTCTGAATATATTTATTTAATGTCATATCAAATTCTATCTACTCATTTACTACGTTATGGGTTTGGGGAGTGGTTTGCGTCTGTCTGCCATATGGGACACCTGGGTTCAAGCCCTGGGTCAGGAAGATACCCTGGAGAAGGAAATGGCAACCCACTCTAATCCTCTTTCCTGGAAAATTCCATGGATGAAGGAGCCTGATAGGCTATAGTCCATGGGGTCGCAAAGAGTCAGACTCAACTGAGCGACTTCACTTTCACTTTCACTTTGCAGGCAGTAGTAGTTCTACTACTGATGAGTCAATAATAAAACAGCTAAAACCCTGAGCTTAGTAAAGCTGGAAAAGACAAATGATAAATGTGAACAAATACTTAAAATACATTTAAATAGTGATAGGTACTATAAAGAAAAATTTAACGATATATGGGGGAAAGTGCATTAAGGTGGAAGGAGGAAAAATTACTTTGGTTAAGAATGTAAAGAATGAGAGTCTATACCCTCTTTGTAGAGACACTAGTACAACAAAGAATTGAATGGTGGAAAACAGTTGCTATGAAGGTGCAGGGTAAAAAGACAAAGAAAGAATTTTAACTGTAAAGATCCTGAAACAGAAGTGAGTTGTGCAAATTTAAAACAAGGCCATTTTGGCAAGAATAAAAATAGTTCATGCCAAGGTTAGAGAGGTAAGAGAAGACAGCAGAAGAGGATGAGACATCACCAATTTAACGGACATGAACTTGGGCAAACTCCAGGAGATAGTGAGGGACAGGGAGACCTGGCATGCTACAGTCTTTGGGGTCACAAAGAGTCAGACATGACTTAGTGATTGAACAACAACAACAAAGGAAATCGATGTTGCATAGTCTTGTCACAGGTCATGTTAAGAAGTTTAAGTTTTTCTGATTTCAGTGGAATATCACTGGAGACTTTTAAGCTGGAGGTCGATATGCTATAAATTATACTTTTAAAGTGAAAATGGCCTATGTTGTGAAACAATTCAGGAACAAATTTGAGTCAGGTACAGAAAAAAGTTGATGAGTGAAGTTAGATTTGTTTATATTTATTTATACCTGAAGCCAGATCAGTAGAATTCTCCTCTGTCTTGACCTCTAGATCCTGGATACACATGATGAGAGAGCCTACCAAGCTCAAGCTCTCTAAGCCTTAGCTGTAAAATGGGGATGTTGAAGAATATCTATCCTATGAAACTTTTTGAAAATAAAATAAGGTGATAAATGTAAAATCCCTAGTATGATCAATGTTCAATTAGTGTTAGCTCATGATATGCATAATAAACAATGTATATTTTCCACTTAATCCTTTGGAGTAAGTATCTCAACAAATCCTTTCCTTCTTTTTGTAGAGCTGAGTCAAACACAATAGACATTTTCTAGGCAAATATCAGCATAACAGAAAATAATATTTTAATTGCTACCTCTTTCCTTTGCTATAGGCAAGACTGCCAAATAAGGATAATTAATATATTTTATTTTTATTCAATCAACCAAATCCTATTTTGTACACTTAATATTATATTATTTTATGTTAGAAATTGTTCATATAAACAGAATTTACATACACATATAGAAAGTGAAAATATTATCCACAATCTTATCTTACACAGTTAGTCACTGTTAACAGGCAGTTCTATACTGATTTTAAGCTAACTAACTACCCAAATTTGAGGTAACTAATCTAAGTGCTTTATCTAGGAAAGACTACTTTCCTAGATAATTAATTGTATAAGTGAAACAAAGAGCTTTCTAAAATTCAGTTGGGAATATTTTCATAAGAAGAAGAAGATAAATATTAAGAATTATATACCACAAATAGAAAAAATATTAAGTATGATCTCCAAAATATCATGCAACAAATATAGGTACCACACGCCTTAGTTGAGTAAAGTAGGAAAGGATGAAATGACCAACCCAATGCATATGGCATTTCAGATACAGTTTTACTATTATGAACCCTATACAGTCAGTTATAAAATTAGTTTTATCTCCATGACTAAATGGAGTGAGATTTGGTATAATATAAACTTAGTTGATGGCTTAAAAGAGATGTCATAAATTTTATCTCTCTTAATACTGACAAAACTTTACCCTGATGTGAAGAATGAATACACCAGTTAGTTGTAATAAAGTATTTTGATGGGAAAACAATACCTATTTGTTCATTTATTCAACTCTCCTACATGCTAACACATTATCTCATCACATTTTATCCTAATAAATATTAAAATTTCATCTTATCAGATAAAAAAATCTGAGCTTCAGAACTGTTAAGTGGCTTACTCAAAAGTAACAGAATAAGCTGCAGGCCTCAAAATGGACTTTTTTAATTTCATGACAACACAACATGCTCTAATAGCTTGTATGAGAGACAGTGAACACAGAACTCACATATTCCTTTAAACTAAAGAGTATATTCTATTTGCAACCATATTGCTAGGATAGAACTTAACTGTATCCCTCCCCATCCAACCTTCTCACTTGTTCCCACACTTAAGAAAACATGTTTTGTGCCTCTGTGATCCAAAAATGGCCTTTCCTACCAAAACATCTATATACTATGTTAGAAAGAAAGCCTCAATATTTTCACTCTTTGCCACTTTCGCATTGTCTAGTACTAGTTATACATATCTTCCACTCAAGTGCAAGTTACATTGAATGCAAGAACCACTTAGTTTATTCTTTCTTTCTAAAAATGTCTCTGCCCTTCTCCTGTCTCCTTACCCTATCTAAATCTCTCTCTATTTGGGCTTTATGTCTGTTGAGCTTACCTGCAGACCCAGCTGGTCAGTCTAACAGGGCTGGAGAACAATGTAGGTGGAACCAGGGATTAAACATTTCCAAAGGAAAGCACTAAGACCAAGCAAAAGTGTGTGTGCAAATTTCATTATCAAAGATGCACTGCGCAGAGCCTGTATATAATCACAAATGTTTGGAGCTGTGATTTGTGATAAACTGGAAATCAGAGAGGATGGAAGTGGATTTATCTTGCTTGGTTTTAGACCTTAGTCTAATAACTATCAGAGGATTAAACATTGCTTCAAGACTTGTGTCCTTGGGCTTCTAGCATCATTTAAAGAGGTCTAGAGATAACAAACTGCCTGGCTAACACAGAAAAGAGATAACATATTGCACTAAATATGTATGTTAAAAGTATGGAAAACAATGCATGATATGCCCTTCATATTTCATCATTGAACATGAAAACGCTTACTGATATTTGGCCTACCTTTTAAATGATGGAAATCTCCCACTTTTAAATGGTGGAAATTTTGCTTTCTCAAGCATTCTAACATTGACTTCCTATCATGTAATTGTCCTGGAGACCTCCACTGAGCTTCCACTCACCCATGACCCTTCCTCCCCTTGATCTTTCCCCACCTCCCTTTCTCTTATTGAAATTCTATCTCTTTTACCTATCTGATTCTTTGATGTAAAGTATGAAAACCAACTCACTATACATTGGGCAACTGAAAGGTAACATGTCATTTCAATTTGACCATGTTTTCACAATCATTTAAATCTCACTGACATTGGCATATGATCTGTTTCATAAAATTTTAACAATTTTCTTCCATGAAAAAAATTACAATGAATAACTTTTCATGCCTGGGTTTTGTGGGGGAAAGCTAGTACTTTCCCCACCACAGCACAGTCCCTGAGAGTGGGGAGAATGAAGTTTGCAGGTGTTCTAGGATGGCAAGAATGGCAGAATGCTATGGCAAGTTCTGAGTATTTATGGCAGATTACCAAAGAGATCAGGAGCTCCAAAGCTGCACTAATTTTCTGTAACTTATTTTATTTTAAAATGATATTCATTTTCAATACTACTTTTACATTAAAAAATATGTCATTTTTCTTAAGAAGAGTTCCCAAATTTTATAAGCTTCCAATGCCACAAAAACTCCATTTACTCTCGCCAATCAGACAGGAACACATGAAAACAGGACTGAGATAAGCCATTAGGAAAGTAACTGTTATCTGTCCACAAACCTCTACCCAGTACAAAAAAGGGATCCTAACTTCAACGGGGTAAAATTGTTGAGACAAAACAGGTTTTGAAGACTGAGACAGATCCTGGGTACATGTCACAAGCTAGTTTCATATAGTGTCTTTGCTTGCTATAATAATTCTTTAGTTCACTCACTCAGTCATGTCTGACTCTGCAATCCCATGGACTACTGCATGCCAGGCTTCCCTGTCCATCACCAATTCCCCAGAGCTTACTCAAACTCATGTCCATAGCGTCAGTGATGCCATCCAACCATCTCATCCTCTGTCGTCCCCTTATCCTCCCACCTTCAATCTTTCCCAGTGAGAGAGTCAATTCCTAGGCAGGTTGATAAGTTTGGGCATCCCCAAGGAGAGAGGGGTCTATAATTCTCAAGGAGGAGGAAAGTACAAACTTTTTTTCCTCTACATTCCTTAGGATTATATAACAATAATGTATCCTGCTTGAGGACAGTTTCTGGAAAAAACCTTCTGGCTAATCCTGTAATCTTAAAATGTAAACTATGGGGGTGAGTCTGGTAAGGTCCTTACAACCTCCAGACATTCTTTTGATTCACTGTAATAAGTAATTAAAAAGTATATAATTACATTGCTAATACTAGTGAGGGGGTACTCTTTCTGCCCCCTTCTGATGTCTATGTCAGAAACTTTCTCTATCCCTTTTATACTTTAATAAAATTATATTACACAAAAGCTCTGAGCAATCAAGCCTTGTCTCTGGCCCCGGATTGAATTCTTCTCATCCAGAGGCCAAGAACCTTGGTGTCTTTCATGGTTCAGCAACAAACTTTCACCAGCATCAGGGTCTTTTCAAATGAGTCAGTTCTTCACATCAGGTGGCCAAAGTATTGGAGTTTCAGCTTCAGCATCAGTTGTTCCAATGAATATTCAGGACTGATTTCCTTTAGGATGGACTGGTTGGATCTCCGTACAGTCCAAGCGGCTCTCTAGAGTCTTCTCCAACACCGCAGTTCTAAAGGATACATGCTTCAGCAGTCAGTTGTCTTTATAGTCCAACTCTCACATCCATACATGACTACTGGAAAAACCATATCTTTGACTAGATGGACCTTTGGTGGCAAAATAATGCCTCTGCTTTTTAATATGCTTTCTATGTTAGTCATAGCTTTTCTTTCAAGGAGTAAGCATCTTTTAATTTCATGGCTGCAATCACCATCTGCAGTGTTTTTGGAGCCTCAAATGGCAACCCACTCCAGTACTCATGCCTGGAAAACCCCATGGACGTAGGAGCCTGGTAGGCTGCAGTCCATGGGGTCGTGAAGAGTCGGACACGACTGAGCGACTTCACTTTCATTTTTCACTTTCTTGCATTGGAGAAGGAAATGGCAACCCACTCCAGTGTTGTTGCCTGGAGAACCCCAGGGATGGGGGAGCCTGGTGGGCTGCCGTCTATGGGGTCACATGGAGTCGGACACGACTGAAGTGACTTAGCAGCAGCAGCAAAATAAAGTCTCTCACTGTTTCCATTGTTTTCCCATATATTTGCCATGATGTGATGGGACCAGATGCCATGCCTTATTTAATTTAATGTTACCTTCCTAATAACCAGGTGACCTATCCTAAGGACAAAGCCATTTTACCATTTATGTTTATATTTAAGAACAACATTCAAAATATTTAACAACAAGTATGGTAAGATACTTTTTAATAAAAATCAAAACCTTAAAACCATACTCATTTTCTAAATAAAATTAAACTATATTACCAAACACTGTCAAAGTGATGTATGTTATAGTGCTGAATTTTTGTTAAATTATTCTAATGATTTCAAAAACATTTGCTGATTTTTAAAAAGTGTTAGCACTGCATTTGTTTCAAATCACTGCCAGTCATGATTTGACATAAGGGAAAACATGAAATTTCCTAACACTTCCTTATTAAATTGGAAGGCTTATATTCTATACATTACATAGATTAGTGGATTATATACATTAGTGACTTATATTATAAATTTCTCTTAATATCAGTGGTATTATTCATAATTCCAAACTCTTGTTTTCATCGTATGTGTGTGTTTGTGCATGTGTGTGTGTGTAAAATAACAACTATATTGGGGATTTTATAGTTTTTGAATAATATCTTACATTTTAATACATTGACTATATCTTACTGAAAATATGTGTCAAATATTGTTGCAATAATACAAAATCATGGACTCTAAAACCCAATATCTTACAAAAGAAAGCACTTACTCTTCTATTTCTGGGTCTGAAGATACACTAAGATTTTGGCTGACCTGGAGTGAATTCTTCTGGGTACCCCTGTTTCAGGTATACATAAACGTCCTAGGAGCAGTGGCTGTGTGGTTGCAGGAGGGCTGAGAGGAGCTACTCTACATTCAAGGTCAGGAGGGGCAGCTGTGAAGAGATACCTCACATCCAAAGTAAGAGAAACCCAAGTAAGATGGTAGGTGTTGCGAGAGGGCATCAGAGGACAGACACATTGAAACCATAATCACAGAAACCTAGTCAATCTAATCACATGGACCACAGCCTTGTCTAACTCAATGAAACTAAACCTTGCTATGTGGGGCCACCCAAGACGGGCAGGCATGGTGGAGAGGTCTGACAGAATGTGGTCCACTGGAGAAGGGACTGGCAAACCACTTCAGTATTCTTGCCTTGAGAACCCCATGAACAGTAGGAAAAGGCAAAATGATAGGATACTGAAAGAGGAATTCCCCAGGTCAGTAGGTGCCCAACACACTACTGGAGATCAGTGGAGAAATAACTCCAGAAAGAATGAAGGGAAAGCAAAAACAATACCCAGCTGTGGATGTGACTGGTCATAGAAGCAAGATCTGATGCTGTAAAGAGCAATATTGCATAGGAACCTGGAATGTCAGGTCCATGAAACAAGGCAAATTGGAAGTGGTCAAACAGGAGATGGCAAGAGTGAATGTCGACATTCTAGGAATCAGCAAACTAAAATGGCTAAAATGGACTGGAATGGGTGAACTTAACTCAGATGACCATTTTATCTACTACTGTGGGCAGGAATCCCTCAGAAGAAATGAAGTAGCCATCATGGTCAACAAAAGAGTCCGAAATGCTGTAATTGGTTGCAATCTCAAACATGACAGAATGATCTCTGTTCGTTTCCGAGGCAAACCATTCAATATCACAGTAATGCAAGGCTATGCCCCAACCAGTAATGCTGAAGAAGCTGAAGTTGAACGGTTCTATGAAGACCTACAAGACCTTTTAGAACAAACACCCAAAAAGGATATCCTTTTCATTATAAGAGACTGGAAAGCAAAAGTAGGAAGTCAAGAAACACCTGGAGTAACAGGCAAATTTGGCCTTGGAGTATGGAATGAAGCAGGCAAAGGCTAATAGAGTTTTGCCAAGAGAATGCACTGGTTATAGCAAACACCATCTGGCAACAACACAAGAGAAGACTCTACACATGGACATCACCAGATGGTCAACACCAAAATCAGACTGATTATATTCTTTGCAGCCAAAGATGGGGAAGCTCTATACAGTCAGCAAAAACAAGACTGGGAGCTGACTGTGGCTCAGATCATTAATTCCTTATTGCCAAATTCAGACTTAAATTGAAGAAAGTAGGGAAGACCACTAGACCATTCAGGTATGACCTAAATCAAATCCCTTATGATTATACAGTGAAAGTGAGAAACAGATTTAAGGGACTAGAACTGATAAATAGAGTGCCTGATGAACTATGGATGGAGGTTCATGACACTGTACAGGAGACAGGGATCAATCCATTCCCATCAAAAAGAAATGCAAAAAAGCAAAATGGCTGTCTGAAGAGGGCTTACAAATAGCTGTGAAAAGAAGAGAAGTGAAAAGCAAAGGAGAAAAGGAAAGATATAGCATCTGAATGCAGAGTTCCAAAGAATAATAGCAAGGAGAGAGAAGACAGCCTTCCTCAGCTATCAATGCAAAGATATAGAGGAAAAGAACAGAATGGGAAAGACTAGAGATCTCTTCAAGAAAATTAGAGATACCAAGGGAACATTTCATGCAAAGGTGGGCTTGATAAAGGAGAGAAATGGTATGGACCCAACAGAAGCAGAAGATATTAAGAAGAGGCGGCAAGAATACACAGAAGAACTACACAAAAAAGATCTTCATGACCCAGATAATCATGATGGTATGATCACTCACCTAGAGCCAGACATCCTGGAATGTGAAGTCAACTGGGCCTTAGAAAGCATCACTATGAACAAAGCTAACAAGAGGTGATGTAATTCCTGTTGAGCTATTTCAAATCCTGAAAGATGACGCTGTGAAAGTGCTGCACTCAGTATGCCAGCAAATTTGGAAAACTCAGCAGTGGCCACAGGACTAGAAAAGGTCAGTTTTCATTCCAATCCCAAAGAAAGGCAATGCCAAAGAATGCTCAAACTACCACACAATTGCACTCATCTCACATGCTAGTAAAGTAATGCTCAAAATTCTCCAAGCCAGGCTTCAGCAACACGTGAACTGTGAACTTCTAGATGTTCAAGCTGGTTTTAGAAAAGGCAGAGGAACCAGAGATCAATTGCCAACATCCGCTGGATCATCAAAAAAGCAAGAGAGTTCCAGAAAAAGATTTATTTCTGCTTTATTGACTATGCCAAAGCCTTTGACTGTGTGGATCACAAGAAACTGTGGAAAATTCTGAAAGAGATGGGAATACCAGACCACCTGACCTGCCTCTTGAGAAATCTGTATGCAGGTCAGGAAGCAACAGTTAGAACTGGACATGGAACAACAGACTGGTTCCAAATAGGAAAAGGACTACGTCAGGGCTGTATATTGTCACCCTGCCTATTTAACTTATATGCAGAGTACATCATGAGAAACGCTGGGCTGGAAGAAGCACAAGCTGGAATCAAGTTTGCTGGGAGAAATATCAATAACCTCATATATGCAGATGACACCACCCTTATGGCAGAAAGTGAAGAGGAACTAAAAAGCCTCTTGATGAAAGTGAAAGAAGAGAGTGAAAAAGTTGGCTTAAAGCTCAACATTCAGAAAATGAAGATCATGGCATCTGGTCCCATCACTTCATGGGAAATCGATGGGGAAACAGTGGAAACATTGTCAGACTTTATTTTTTTTTGAGCTCAAAAATCACTGCAGATGGTGACTGCAGCCATGAAATTTAAAGACACTAACTCCTTGGAAGGAATATTATGACCAACCTAGATAGCATATTGAAAAGCAGAGAGATTACTTTGCCAACAGAGGTCCATCTAGTCAATGCCATGGTTTTTCCAGTGGTCATGAATGGATGTGAGAGTTGGACTGTGAAGAAAGCTGAGCGCTTAAGAATTGATGCTTTTGAACTGTGGTGTTGGAGAAGACTCTTGAGAGTCCCTTGGACTGGAAGGAGATCCAACCAGTCCATTCTAAAGAAGATAAGTCCCGGGTGTTCTTTGGAGGGACTGATGCGAAAGCTGAAACTCCAATACTTTGGCCACCTCATGCGAAGAGTTGACTCATTGGAAAAGACTCTGATGCTGGGAAGGATTGGGTGCAGGAGGAGAAGGGGACAACAGAGGATAAGATGGCTGCATGGAGTCATTGACTCCATGGACCTGACTTTGGGTGAATTCCATGTGTTCGTGATGGACTAGGAGGCCTGGCGTGCTGCATTTCAGGGGGTTGCAAAGAATCAGACATGACTGAGCGACTGAACTGAACTGAACTAAACTAACATTAAACATGCTTGAAACTAGGCTCCAAGCTGAAGATTGGGTTCAGATCTTCTACATGTATCGCTATCACTGTGGAAACAGCAGTTCCCCAGGAAATTTACTCACTGCAATGACAAAATCACAGGAAAGCAGAAAGCAGAAATGCTGATGCCTTTTAAGGCCTCTATCAGAACCAGAATATTGCCACATCCACTCACATTTCCCGGGCTAAAGCAAGTCACATGGCCAAGTGTAACATTAATGAGGTGCAGAAATATACTCCTCTCTCTACTGGAAGCCACTGAAAAGGTGGTTGTTTAATTCTATAATGCAGAGGAATGAAGACGTAAGAATACTGTAACATTTTACATGAAACAAGTCTGAAAAACAGGTCACTGAAATGTCAAATTTTATTAAGCAAACCCATTTTGTTAGATCAGATGATAGCAGGTGCATTGTGGAGCGGTGGCATATTTCTATCATTAGGAGTATAGGTTTTGTATCACAGTTTCCTGTGGTCGAATCTCTACTCTGTGACTTAAGCTTAGATAACGTGTCAATGCCTCAGTTTCCTCATCTAAAATAGGGGGTGATGGCAGTAAATCTAACACTCAGATTAGTTAAAATATGTTTTGAATCCGCCCTGTCTGAGAAGTGTCAGCCACCCTTGTACAGCTAAGAGCACCATACCAGAGTCTGAGCTAGTCCCATGTTGCCTGCCTCCCTTTCCCCCGTGTTTTCCTCTGGAATTCAGGACCTAAGACATGCAGAGGATACACTTCCCACAAGCAGCTACATAAAGGTAACACAGTTGGGAAAAGGGAAATGGAAAGCCCTTAGCCAATGAGAGGCAGTACAATATTAGGAACTAGGTGATCAAGCACCAATAGAGTTATGGTCTATGTAACTCTGGCCAGGGGAGTGACCAGAACTGTGGTAACCTGGAAGGCCAGTCCACAGTGGTGGCCTGGTAATGCTCACCATGAGGATTTTAAGCATGGCATTAATTAACCCTATAAATTGGGCTACCCCCTAATAATATAGGTGGGTGGGAGGAGGCAATACTTGCACAAGAAGGGTTAACTGGTTTCTACATGGAGAGAATCTAGTTTTAGTGTTGAAACAGGATCATGGGAGCCACCTAAGCCAGGTATAAAACTTTAGAAGCCTGATCACAGTAGATGCAGATTCAAGAAGAGGCCTGGAGAGCAAGTGAAAAGGGGTAAAGGGAAACCATATACAAACATTGTAATATCTGAAAAATTTATACAAGAGTATTGGTACATCCCAGTGGGATTCCCGCTGTGTTTGTCTTCAGCATCCTGAATAATGCCTTGTACACTTAAGGTATTCAGTGATTGCTTATTAAGTTGCTGTCAGTTTGGGGAAATATAATGAAATCCTTCAAATCACAAATATATTTTCATTATTAAAGTATAAGCAGTTAATTATATATATATAGAGAGAATATGGTTGTTTTGAGTAAACAGTGAGATAATAGATGCTAAAAAGAGTCACAGGAAGAAAAGTAAGGTACACATGGACATTGAAGTGAACAGTAGAAGAGAGAGTGTATTTATGTGTTTGTGTGTGTGTGAGAGAGAGAAAGAGACAGAGAGAGACAGGGAAAAGCATTACAGCATCTAGCCTATGACCAGGTCACTCAGTTTACCAGAGTCACTTTCTTTTTCTCAGAAAAGGAAAGAAAAAGTAGGTTACTTTGTTTAATCTTGTCAAATGAACCTCCATGGAAATAGGCAAACTGTAATTTCCAGAAGGAATGGTCCTCTTATGTAGAAAGCCATTAGCAAAAGGTTGCTGGTTCTTATTAGTAAATATATGCAAGATCTATAGAGTTATGAGGCCTGACTTCCTTAGAGAATGTCAGTTAAGATATACAGCTCTCTGGGGTATGGGATATAAAGTGAAAACGCTTGTAATTTAAACAATTTTTCTGCTGTGTGAGGTGATAACTCACAGTTTCACTTGGAGATCTCCTATATTATTTTGGGCCAAAGATGAATGTCTGATGTGAAAAAAAAAGGACCTAGGAAATCATGCTTAATCTGTTTCCACCATCTGAACCTCTTGATTGTCCTGTCTTTGAAATCATTAGTAAAGCTTTATGCTAGATAAAATACTGGATTCACTTGAGTCTGGTTTCCTAATCTTCTAACCCAGTACTCTAACCCTGGAGCCATGAAGTATCTGAAAAATGTCCTTTCCCCTATTTCCCTTTATCCAAAGTTAAACACAGGGTAGGAAAATGAGGGGGAAAAAAGCTCACTTCTGTCAGTTCCTCTGTGCCTGCTGGGGATAAATTTTGGAATATTGCTTCAAGATTAACAAACCCAATTAGTAAATCTTTACATAGAAAAAATATATACTTACAAAAAATTAAAGGATAGAGAAAACAGTTTCTTTGGCAAAACAAAGGGAAAATTTGAGTTTTCTGGAATGGAGGTGCCTAGGCTGGGAGAGCAGCCTAGCTGGTGTAAAGTCTTCATCGTGCCAAACTTTCATTAGAGGCTGAAAGCCATAAAATGCTTTCCAGGAGTAATTTCAAATTTAAGTAATAATAAAAAGAACTGTACCTCATATCTGTGTGAAACATTCCCCAGGAGGATAGTAAAATGACCCACCATAGAACTAATTCAATGAAACCAGGAGGTGAGAGATCAAGATATACAGAAAGGAAAAGAGAAGCAGAAAGACGAGGGGGAGAAGATGGAGGTCGGGTAGAAGCTGTCCTTCATCCCTAGAAACTGTATAGATTTGCAAAGACTCAGGGATCTAACTGTCCATGTGACTAGTTTTAAATATGCAAGTACAGTGAATCTTAGCTGACAGCCATGTTTATAACCGAGTGCATTTGCATTTGGTGTAACATTATATGTTTGCAAGATCCAAAGATTTAAAACGATGGTCTAGAATATGCAGCTTTAAAGAAAACATATTTGACTCGTCTATCAGGACGGTAAAGAAACAAAAATAGTATATATCTTTTCCCTCAGGGCCTTTAGCTATGCAATTACATCAAGTTAAGGACAACCTCAGTAGAACATATGACTCTGACATACTATTTTATAATTTTCATTTCCACAAGTATCATATTTACTTTTTAGATTTACTAATCTTGAAAATATCCTACTTCTTAAGGATTCATTATAAAAGAAATGAAATTTCTCATATCTACCAGTTCAATTATCTGGTATTTTAACAAAATACCCTTAAGATCAGCAATTCAGAGCAACCACGTTTTAATAAACTTTATACTTTTGTGGGGTATCTGCTGATAAAGAGTCTTACTTGGCAATTATTTGGCTCCATGTGATGTCAACAAGGGCCACTTCGTAGTATTTAGTTAATGACTAGGACAGATTGATGGCCCAAGACAGCTTCACTCATATTTTTTTTGGATCTTGGCAAGGCTGAAAGAATGAATTAAACTAAGCCTCACCTCTCCTCTCCTCTCCTCTCTTTCCCCCTCCCTCCCTCCCTCCCTGCCTTCCCTCTCTCTCTTTCCCTTTTCTCCTCTCCCTGTAGTCTCAGGTCTCTGCATCACATAGTCTTTCCAAGATAGCTGGACTTGCACCATAGGTTGGGTTCATAAAGTGAAGATTCTGAAAGACAGGAAATGGAAACTACCAGTCTCTTAAGATTCTGGTTCAGAATTTGTCACAGCATCACTCCTGCCATATTTTACTGATAAGGGACTCACAGAATATACCAAGATGCAAGTGGAGGGGACCTATAACCCTCCTCTCAATGGAAAGAGTATCAAAGAATGAATGGCCATCTTTATCATGGTGCATAACTCCATATAAAAATATAATATCCCAGGCCATTTACTTTATAATTATTAGTTCAATAATTATAATATTTAATAAATTGTATTATTCCATCCTACAATAAATGATTGAAAGAGGCCTATCTATATGTAAAAACAAGTTAGTTCATTGTTATGTGCTTACTAATTCACCTAACTCAGGCAATGCATGCATAAACTTCTAAAAACTGCTCTCTTATTCTTTAAAAAAGGAAAATACCTAAAGCACTTGTGTGAGATGAAAGTTGACACCTCTACAACTCTTTGTTTGGATTTGAAGTTGCATAGGTAAAAATAAGGAACATTTTCTTTTGTCAGATAAAAGCTGTGAATATAAATTATGTTGATTAATAATAGACATGTCATTTCTAACCTTCCAGTCTTTGCAGTCAGAAAAACAAATTCTGCTAGTCATAAACATCCTCTCAACTGTACATATGCTCCACCTTAACCTTGTATCCCCTCCAGGTAATTCTCCATGCTGATTTGTTCTGGTCTGACATCTCCTTTGTGTGCTGGGATTTAAGTTAACCTTTTATACTTTTATAACAGATGCCTCATACACTCTAGTCAGGGATTTGGTTAATTGCTTCTCTGATGGAGAGACCAGCCTCAGTTGCAAGGGATTTAAAAAGATTCAGGAAATCAACAACAGGTAAATTAGGAGAGGATCAGAGACTTCCCCGCTGGAAAAAAAATGTAAATGTTAAAAGCCTGATCTAATCCTCGGACTCATGCATATTTCTAAAATAGGATTTGTCAACTGCAAATGCAAAGTAGCTCCAATCTGATATTAGTGACTTTGTCTGTTTTATATGCTGAAACCCTACAGCAGCAGAACCGACTGCCAAGTATTGATGTAAAAGTATTGACAAAACAGAAGGCTTCACAGTGAGGACATCCTCTTATAAGGCTCCGCACAGTGACCTGTAATTACAGCTGCAGTCTCTTCATATCATGTCTCTGGTCCACTGGCTTGTTGGACTTGATTTCCCCTTCCACCTCTCCTGACACTTTAAGAAAAGAAAAGCAGAGACAGAGAAAGGAGCCAATTAATTAATATATGTAGGAATACATTACCCAAAACAAATAATCTTTGTGGGATAAGGAGGAGGAAAGTGCTATCATAAGATGAGCAGGTAAGGTCTTTCAGAGTTTCAGGAATAACAAGAAACCTCTGCACTGTGTCTTGCATTGAATACCACTTCAGCAGGGCATGTAGATCTACTAGGAATTTTTAGAAAATAACATGTTGCACATGGCATCTCCTCTCATTAAGGCATTAGGTAAGTACGTCCTACCTGCCATGTAGGATGTTTATCGCCATGTCCTCCAGTAAATTGTGACTTTTATCAAACCGGAAGATATGCTGGCCACCATCATGTATTATTGTAACCTGCTGAAGAGCCTTAAATACTGAGATTTTGCTGTATTCATATAACCCAATGCATGCTTTATAGGAGATAGTAATGGTGATATTCAACAGCGCTCTCCACAGTACCGTCTGTTTACTCTGGTGGCTGAACTAGACAACCGTTTGGGATACTTGCTGGAAATATTAGCAGTTTTAATTACATTTAGCTTTAATTCATATTTTTAAAGTTTTACGTATGTTTCATAAGGGACAGTATATTGCTATAAGCTCATACACATGCATACTTTTTACAAAATAGATAAGTACAATGGAAGTGAATGTCAATTCTCTTTAACCTGCGATGCTGTATGATATACAAAGTTTGGCAAACGTTAATCTCAAAGAGTAGAATCATTCTCAGAGTCAGCATGGGTGTTCTGATTTTAACAAGAATACCGCAAGCAATAGCAGGTAGAAAGAATACGGGCTTTGAAATCAGCCCGTGTAAAGTAAGCATTCCATTTCCATCTTTAAAAAATAATATGATCTTAAATAAGTTATTAATATATCTACAAAATTATTAATATATCTACAAAAGTTATTAATGTATCTACAAAATCAGAATAAGACAGCAAGGTTCACAGAGAGAGTCTCAGGATAAAGTAAAACCAAATAAATGAAATCACTTAACACAAAGCTGAATGCACAAAAGTGGTCTGTCAACATTAGCTGGTCTCTTCCCTCCTCTACTTCTCTTGACTGTTGCCTTAGGCCACTGGTGAGCTAGCCTACATTTATGGCTCCCTGCCATTGTTTTCCTTTAGTCTCTCTCACGACTGAATATGGATATTCCTAGGTTTATTTTCTTAGTTGTTTTACGTGAAATCCATCCTTTGTTCATAAAGAAATATATTACCTTACTACAAAGAAAAAGGTCAGTATTTCAGAACGAATATCGGATGGAGGAGAAAAAAAGTTTCTTCTCTTGACCATCATTTCTTTGTTAACTCTCACTGTTTCACTCACCCACCATCTCCTTCCCACCTCAGAGGCTAGCATTTCACTCCACCTGAGATTTATGTTTGCAATATTGAACTCTGTTTCTCTTCATTCCACCGTTCTCCCTTCTGTCTGGTGGGAGACCCTGCCTTGCTCCATTTCACCTCACCTTGTAACAGAATTCATATGAACTTAAGCTCCAAAGTCCTCTCTTACCGGGACTGAAGTTTTGCCACAGTTACCCTTCAAGCCTTCCCTTATAAGCTTTCTCTTTTTATATAGAAAAATCAAACAAAACCCTTCTTTAACCACGGCATTCGGCTTTCCTCTTATTTACTTTCCTTTACTCACATTCTTTGATCCTTCCACTTATCTCCCCCTCAAAACCCCAAACTAGAAGCAACAGCAAATATTATTGCACAATTTTGAACTATGGCTCCAAACGCTTCAATCTGAGCTCAACACAAAATTATTTTCTTGTTTCCTGCTCAGTATTGTTGTCTTCTCATTATGATTGCTAGCAAAATAAACATGCAAGCCCTACAGAAAGGCATATAAATAAAGAAGCAAGATCCATGACAGATTCTAACATGTACTTTATGAAATTATAATAAAACCTCAAACAGAGAATATAAGACAGATGAAATAGACAAAGACATGCTGGAATAGAACGAGAAAGGATGGCGATACAAGAGAAGGACATATCTAGAATCTTATTTGGGAAGAAATCTTTGTCATCTTCAGAAACAAGGAAAAAAATATCATTTGACTCCTGAATTGTAGATGTGGTGATGTTTTATAGACAAAATTGCAGTTAGCTAATTTATTGTTCAAACAGTATATTGCTCAAATTGGAGAATGCCAAGTAATTGACTCAAGTTAATTGTTTCTACTTTCAGTGCCTCTTTTTATGCCCCTTTACATAATGAAATTTTAACAGTAGAGTTAAATAGTCATCCAAATATTTCATGAATAAAATCCTCATTGATGTGTACTTATTTAGGAAGAGCTAAAATGTCCAATTTTAGCTATAAATATTAATAATATTCACCCAAAGCAGCCTATATTCTATATTTTGCTCTTGTATAGCTAAATACAACACTGCCTGTCTTTTTTAAGCATCCAAATTGTAACAGTTGGAAATGGCCCAGCACTGGAAGTGACTGGATTCAGGGAGCTGTGAAGGGTTTCAGAATAGGTGGGAGAGCAAGGGATGGGCCCCTATGTAGTGCTTTCCTCCTGTCAGGCCTCCCTGCCTCAGAAACATATTTATCCTCATCAGGGTATGATGCTAATAAAAGATCACAACAGTATGTTCAGTCCCAATGGCATAGATTTGGAACTGTTCTAATGGCATACACGTTTATGTGCCAGTGTCGCTTGGTGATTAAGAACGTAGGCTCTGGAGATAGACTTGGTCTTGTTAGTTCTGTGACCTAATCAAGTTGTTTAACTTCACCATAGAGTTCTTGTGAGGATTACGTGAATTCATACAGTAGAACACTTGGAACAATGTAATCATGTTTAGAAGTCATTGCTATTTTTATTCTATCCTATAACAAAGATAACACTATTTATGGGAGATTTTTGCCTAGAATCAGGAAAAGTTACTTTATACCCTGAACTGGTACATTGACATTGCTATGGATGATTCAAAACAAATATCATGCTATAAGAGCATGAAGTTTAAATAATCAGTTATTCATAGGATGATGAGTGAGTGAGTGAAGTCGCTCAGTCATGTCTGACTCTTTGCGACCCCATGGACTGTAGCCTGCCAGGCTCCTCTGTCAATGGGATTTTCCAGGCAAGAATACTGGAGTGGGTTGACATTTCTTTCTAGCCCAGGGATAGAACCCAGGTCTCCCACAATGCAGGCAGACTCTATTATCTGAGTCATGAGGAAAGCCGTAGGATAATGAACATTCCCAAATAACCTCAAGATCTCTTAACAGGACTAGAAAATAATACTTTAAAATCAGATTAGCATTATTATAAATCAACACTCAATAATAAAAGAAACTTGAAAGGTTTTAATGGAACTATGAAATTTCTATGTCCACCTCACAAAGACCAAAATGCCTCAGAAATAATGTATGCCATGAATGGAATAAAAGTAGACCAAGAAAAGTCATAAAGTTATTACTTTCAGTCTCCTTTTAACATCAGTTCAGTTCAGTCGCTCAGTCGTGTCCGACTCTTTGCGACCCCATGAATCACAGCACGCCAGGCCTCCCTGTCCATCACCAACTCCTGGAGTTCACTCAGACTTACATCCATCGAGTCAGTGATGCCATCCAGCCATCTCATCCTTAGTCATCCCCTTCTCCTCCTGCCCCCAATCCCTCCCCAGCATCAGAGTCTTTTCCAATGAGTCAACTCTTCCCATGAGGTGGCCAAAGTACTGGAGTTTCAGCTTGAGCATCATTCCTTCCAAAGAAATCCCAGGGCTGATCTCCTTCAGAATGGACTGGTTGGATCTCCTTGAAGTCCAAGGGACTCTCAAGAGTCTTCTCCAACACCACACTTCAAAAGCATCAATTCTTCGGCGCTCAGCCTTCTTCACAGTCCAACTCTCACATCCATACATGACCATAGTAAAAACCATAGCCTTGACTAGCCGGACCTTAGTCAGCAAAGTAATGTGTCTGCTTTTGAATATGCTATCTAGGTTGGTCATAACTTTTCTTTCAAGGAGTAAGCGTCTTTTAATTTCATGGCTCAATCACCATCTGCAGTGATTTTGGAGCCCCCCCAAAATAAAGTCTGCCACTGTTTCCACTGTTTCCCCATCTATTTCCCAGGAAGTGATGGGACCGGATGCCATGATCTTTGTTTTCTGAATGTTGAGCTTTAAGCCAACTTTTTCACTCTCCTCTTTCACTTTCATCAAGAGGCTTTTTAGTTCCTCTTCACTTTCTGCCATAAGGGTGGTGTCATCTGCATATCTGAGGTTATTGATATTTCTCCCAGCAATCTTGATTCCAGCTTGTGCTTCTTCCAGTCAAGCATTTCTCATGATGTACTCTGCATATAAGTTAAATAAGCAGGGTGACAATATACAGCCTTGATGTACTCCTTTTCCTATTTGGAACCAGTCTGTTGTTCCATGTCCAGTTCTAAAGATATATAATATACATAGTACAGAAGAAAGGAATCCAAGCAAAAAAAAAATTATCAATTTATTTTCCACATGTTCCAGTGTAAAGAGTTCCTAGAACTAAGTAAATATCCCTAAGCACCTGGACATCATATCTCTATTTTCATGACAAAGATCATTCAACTATCCTTATGACATCTGACTCAATGGATATGAGTCTGAGTGAACTCCGGGAGTTGGTGATAGACAGGGAGGCCTGGAGTGTTGCGATTCATGGGGTCGCAAGGAGTTGGGCATGACTAAGCAAAAGAACTGAACTGAACTATGACATTTGATGACAAATACACACTAAGGAAACAATTTAGGAGACTTGCTAAATAATTTTTAATGTAAAATTAATCCCGAGATTTTCTATCTTAACATATTTTCCTAAGTCAATCACTTAAAAAAAATGTGAGAATCAAACTCTGAGACAGAAAATTGAAGGGAAGGGACAGAAAGAGGTGAATCCAGGGCTGAGCCTGAATTATTACATTTGGAGGTCTGTCTGGGCAAGAGGAGCAAGGGAGAAAGAGGAGGAACCAGTGAGATGAAAGGAGAATCTGTCCTTGAAGCTGGGCTGGGTGGAGGGCGGGGAGGAAAGAAGAGATGAAAAAGAAAAAAAGTGTTAAAGGGAAAAGAATAGGCAACAGTGTGTAATCCTGTTGAGTGTTTAAATAGCATGGGAATGGGATGTGGCTATTGCCTCTGACAGGAGGAGGCTGTTATTACATCATCAAAAGCGGTGTTGGGAGTGAAGTGGAAAGATTTAGATGAGAAAAAAGAGAGATGAGGCAATAGAAGTGGTTGTGGAAATATCAGTGAGTTTGATTGAGAAATGGAAAAGTAATTGACAGCGTACGTGGTTAGGGGGAGGGTATTTTTAAAAATTAGATTCTAAGCTCTGTGATGGCCAGTGATTTTATTTTGTTCACTACTTAATGCTCAGTGTTCAGTACACTGTCTGGCACACAGTAAATGCTCAAAAAATTTCTAGGATGAGTGAATGAAAAATATGTGGTATGAGAACTGAGTTGTATGATGATGGATAGGATCCAAAGGAGAGACAAGTTCATGGTTAGAAGGAGCAGGCAGAGCGATCTCACCTCATAGCCATGGTGCTAAGTCAAGAGCTCATCCTGATTTAGGGCCATGCCATGCCACAGCGCCAGAAAACAGAGCGTCAAATGAACTATTTCCTTCTTCTAACAAACTTCTACTTACTTCTACTTCACCTAGTTTCACACCTCGGAGAAGCCCTTCCAGATGGCTATTTGGGTTTGGAATTGTCTCTTCACACTGCTATTATTACTGTATTTACTTAGCTGTCATTCTAACTGGGGCGTCCCTGGTGGCTCAGACGGTAAAGAATCTGCCTGCAATGCAGGAGACCTGAGTTCGATCCCTGGGTCAGGAAGATCCTCTGGAGAAGGGAAAGCTTAGTCAATAAGCTCCTTGATGGTGGAGATTATACCCTATTTGACTTTTCATCCAAGTGTCTAGCAAAATGTCTGGTATAAATCAGACATCAATACACATTTGATGAATAAATAATAAATAACACTCCTGCTGGCAATGCAATGTTTTTTTCAACCAGCACATATGCTAGTCTTCTTGGTGTTTCTTTTATTTCTCATTACCCAGTAATCCATGGATATTAATATTTCGGTTTATTAGTTTTGTGGATTGGTGAGCTTGACTGAGTTTCTTATAGTTCAAGAGAATAAAGTTCTTTGAGGGATAATGACAGTTTGGGAAATAAGACCCTAAGCCCATGAGGCAGAGGCCCAACCATCTTTATTATGCACCAACTGAACAAACCTATATAGTAAAAGGAATGATTTATGATGCCATTTCATGTGTTGAATAAAAATATTTTCCTATTTTCTTAAGAGCAACCTGAATTCTTAAAATAAAAATTTTAATTACATTTTATTACATATCATATGGTAACATAGTTTCCTTTTACTAATTACATAAGACTAAACAATCAGACAAAAGGCACTGTCACAATAAAGGACAATTTTTAAACTATCTATTTATTTAGTGTCCACATTAGATTTGCCCTAATTGAATAATAATAAAAAACCTTTGATGCTAAGTTCTCACCTCTACTCATCATTGTAGAAATTGTCACTAAATGAGTTAACTATAATTTTTTTTACATTTATTCTTATATCCCAAGGCTTAAAGAAGCTAGTCTGTTTTGAAATATTTTTATAACTGTATTCTTCTGGTCTTTCACTCCTATTAATATTCAACATGAAATATAGTGCCTTTAAATACCAATAACTGCCCCAGTTCGTCCATAATTCATAAATCCTTTTAACATGTAATCCATAGGTATTGGTATTGTCCATTGACTTTGGAATTAAAATGAGATAAAAGAGTGGCAAGCAGCACTGGAAAATAACTGTCAGTTTCTGCAATTTTAAAAAATCAACTGGTTAGATGCAGTTCATATTAGCTCCCTGTCAAGGAGGAAAAGCTATTAGAGGCACCCTGTGGATCCAAATTCCATTTTATTTATTTTATTTATATTTTAACAATGTTTGATAAGCTAAAGCTCTTAAGAAATACTGTATCATTGCAAAAAGTTTTACTGAATCTTAAGAAGGAATTAGTTCTAACCATGACAAATGCCATTCTCAAAAATGAATTTTAAAAATATTTACAGCTGTCAGTCCAAATTATGACTGTGTTTATAGAAATATGGTTATATCGTGAAGTGGAAAAACAATATGTAGGTGAAACGTCATGCCTTTCTTCAATTAATCAAAGAACATATCTAAAGATAACAGAAACAGGCATCCTTTAAGGGCTGAGATATTTCTATTAAACTTTATCTATTTCTCCTAGTAATGAATGGACTTCCCAGGTGACGCTAGTAATGAATGAAACTTTATTTCAATGTAAATAAAAATATTTCATTTCTAGAGATCCCTCAAGAAATCTAATCTACTCTATTCCATATTGCACAATGCAATGTTAACAATGGGTAACTGTATTTCAAGTATGTTCAAGCTGAACAAACGCCTTTCAGTCAGGAAAATATCAGTATATTCTATGACACATGGTATTTGATTGAATTATATAAATGGTGGGGCTAAATATAAAATTTGTATTTTATCCAAACTTTCATCTCAAATTCTTAAAGTGTTCAGTGTATATTCTAAATAAACACTAGAAGCCTATCTAAAGAAAAGTTGTGGGTTTTTTTTTTTTTTTTTAATCGCAGGGTGAGCATGACAAACAAAAACACAAAGTTCTTTCTTCCTCACTTACTGTGCTCCAGTCACTTACTCCTGTATCTATCCAGATTTGGAGAAGGAAGCAGAGCTGCTATGATCATTACAAAAGAGAGAATGTATTTGATCTTAAATACTTGTGGGAGATGCTCAGGTTCATCCTTATATCAGCCACGTTCATCCTCACCAGTACAACTTGCTCTTGTCATTCACTCTTCCTGAAACTCCTTTTTCCCAGCCCTCCCATGGCTGGCTGATGAATTCATCCAAGTCTCAACTGAAACAACATCTGCTTAGCAATGACTATCCAACCACCATAACTAGCAAGGTCTACTCCCCAATGTGACATCCCTTTACCACATTTTACTTTCATAGGTTTTATTGCTTCTTGACATTTTCAGGTAAATTCAACAGGCAGATTGTTCATTAATTATCTACAAACTTGATAAAGGTGTTTTGTCTGCCTTGTTCAGAACTGTTTCTCTATAGCCTAGGATAACATTTGGCACATAAAAATTAGTGGTTGAATGACACAATGAATGAATGTCCAGACTAGTATTGACAGTGACAAGAAAGATAAGGCAGAAAAAGGAGACGTTACAAAGCATGTTAAAACAGGTTAAATTTAAATCAGTAGAAGACATAAAAGGAAAAGTTGAAGATGACATGGAGATTTTTCAGACAAAACAGAAAAATTAATTTTGTTTTCTATGGAATGTGAGGCCCTTCATGTTCTGGTCTATGCCTCCCTCTCAGTACTTACTAAGTCTCTTGTGAGGCTGACCTCATGCCCGGGGCTCCAGTCAGAACACAGCAATTGCTGTTTGGAACCACCAAGCTGCTTTTCCTCATGCTATCCCCTTTGTATGAAGTATTGTTATTTACCATTTTCCACCTTGTTTTTGACAGACTGTGCCCTAAACACTCATAGTGTCTACCACCTAGTTTAACAAGCAAATGCATCAGCTTGCTAATTCAAGCTTCACCATCATCTCCCATCTGGACCTTTTCCTGCCTGTAACTGCCCTCCAACCAAGAAAACAATGCGGTCTAGTATTTGTCTACCCACTGTCATCTATTCAACTCCTATCCTGGCGTCTTTCCTGGAGTCTTCACTAATGCCTCATCCTGAACTTGTTTATGCATCGAACTTGGCCAGCCAAGTGGGAATTTTTTTAATAGCAAAGATGTCCCTTCTTCATCAAATTAGGAAGGTTTGGGGCAGAATATACATTTTTAAATTAAATGATGAATCTGAATTGATCAAGTTGATTTTGAGAATTAAAAAAAAGAGCTATAGTCAAAATAGTTATCAATTCAGTTCAGTAAATATGTGTTGATTTATCTTTGAGGCACCAAGCTCAATGTGAAGAAGATAATAATAAGGTCCCTGACCTAAAGTGCAAAATCCACAAAAGAAGAGATGTCTGAAAACTAAAATTTCAACATTGAGTTATTCACATAATATACAATTATGTCAACTTACCATACATTAAAATATATAGATTTAAGTTTTCTAAATATAGAAGGAATAGATGAACTAATTATATATAACCAGATTACCAGCAACTTATATACCAGGCAAATCCCAAACTAACCTGCAGGTTTCCATTGGAATTCTAAGAATACAGTCTTTTCTTAGATTCTGCTACCTAAGTATCAGTAATATAACACATAATCCAGCAATTGACTGATCAAAATATGAATAACTAAAAACATGACTTGAAAAATTGACTAAAGGTTATGGAAAAGAAAAATCAGCAAACCCCAAACTCAATTAATGGTCTGCAGTGTGTGCTCTGCCCTCCTATAAAAGATGCACACACCTTCTGAATATTTTAGTAATGTTCTCCTCCACAGAACCCCCATCCCTCACCCTGTGTTGTAATGCATATTCAAGTTAAATCAGATCATCAATACCAAAGTCCTTGAGCATAATTGATAGGATAGCATGGAAGTAATGCTCATACAATACAAATTTATTGGTTAAATAGAGGGCACTGAAAGATAACATACCCACATCCCGGAGAAGGAGAGAGCCAAAATTAGGTAATTGAGAACAGGGAGGGCAAAATAAATGTTGAAAGTTGCCCTTAAAAAAGGTGGCACAAATGTGAGTGAAAGGAGAATCTTAACAATCTAAGATATCAGTTGTTACACACACAAACAAACACACACATACATTGGATTTGTATGAAAATGACATATGACTTATGTGGATGTTTTTTCAAACCATATGAACAAGTTAAGATAGTCTGAGGAAGGTCAAACGACTCCCTTTCAAGAGATCACACAGAATGACATTGACTTAGTAATTTCAACTTGTCCTGATGTTGGTGTTGAGTTTTGCTCAAACTAGATCTCCCTGGTGGTCTAGAGTTGAGGGTACCTCCAAAGAATTTTTTTGTGCTCACAAGAGCCAAAGGTTATAAGCTAGGATACCAGCTGACCTCACCTGCTAGATTAGCACATATGTCTTTCAAGACAGAATCTCCTCTTGAGGATGATCTCAAAAAGAAGAGAATCAGTATAAGGAGAGTTAGTTACATAATTCAGAATGCTAATTGCATTAACTCTGGAAAATAGTAGTGCTTCTAACTCTAATGCAAGGATATACAAGTGGACAGAAGGACTCACTAACTCATTTAGAGTTTCACTCTCTCTCTCTCCCACTCAGAATTTACTTAGGAACCTTTCCCTCTTTGATTAATCCATTCAGTCTAGGCTATTTCCAACATGAATTCTGCCTTTGCTCTTTTTCAACCTGACTTTCCTTATTTCCAAGTTCTTGAAGGAAAGGGCTGCAGGTGGAACTTAGTATCACACCTGTGCTACCTCCATCTTCTATAATGCTCCATACTATTAATATTAAGTCAACCCACTTTCAGATTTATGATTGATGGTGGTACACAGAAGGAGACAAGGTGTTCAAGCTCCTTTATAGCATTTTGAGAATCTCTACATTTCTACCTATAAAGCTAAAGGTACTCGAACATCTTTGTGACATTGATCTGATTAGTCTCTGCATTTTGAATGTGCATTAAACCAATAAGAATAAATGAAACAAACACTGATGTAAACCTAAAGATGTCAGTAAAACATGCGTGTATGCATGGTCAAGAGGGTCTGACTCTTTGCGACCATATGAACAATAGCCAGCCGTGCTCGCTAGAATACTGGAGTGGGTTGCCACTTTCTCCTCTAGGGAATCTTCTCCAACCTGGGACTTCTGACTCTCCTGTATTGCAGGAGGATTCCCTTGAGCCATCAGGAAAAACCCTTGCTGGTAACCTGATCCCTTGCTAATCTTTTAGATAAAGGTCATAAATAAAAGCACTAATGATATCCTATGAATGAAAAAGCGTTAGTCACTCTGTCTTGTCCAGCTCTTTGCCACCCTATGGACTGTAGCCTGCCAGGCTTCTCTGTCCAAGGGATTTTGCAGGCAAGAATACTGGAGTGGGTAGCCATTTCCTTCTCCAGGAGATCTTCCTGCCCCAGGGATCAAATCTGGATCTTTCACATTGCAGGCAGATTCTTTACTGTCTGAGCCACCAGGGAAGCACAGTGATATCATATAATTTTGCATAATAATCTGGGAAAGCAGAGTTTAGGTTGAATTAAAAAATGCATTTTGTGATCCTTTCACTGTTGAAATAAATCAGCATGATGTTAAATAGACTATCCCTCTCAATACATCAGCAGTAAATGTTTTCAGGGTTAGAGAAGTTAACATAAGTATGTTCACATGCTCAATGATGAGAAGGACTAAAGAAAAAGTTTTTAAAACAAAAACACCAAATGTAAGCATTTCTTTATGAAACTTAAACACTACTTTCATATCTCTAAAGCATAAAATAATCCTCTCAAATTTTTATGTTTTTAGAATTTACTGTCAAATTCCGTATTCCAGTTAATCTTTATCACAAAGACAGTTTAGTATCTCTATTTTCAGAGAAATACTCAAATAGATTAATTAATCAAAAATGAATCATCTAGCAGGTAACAGACTCAAACTGAAGACTGAAACCAGAACCCATGTAAACTGAATCAAAATCTAAAGCCATTTTCAATATACCAATAACAGTATCATTTGCCCCCCTCTGTCAGAAAGCTGTAAAACAATGTGTAAACGTTCACAGGTAGGAAAAAAGACAATTCCTCATTCTTCTTAACCCTGTTTCAATATATAGTGCTAAAACTCATTCTAATGTTATATTCTCCTAATCATGAAATAACCAGCAGCAAACCCTCGCTATAACAGTATTAAGCAAAAAAAGAAACATTGCAGTGGCAGTATTATACTAGGGCCAATGTTCCAGCAAAATAAACATCCCAAACAGATTTTTAAAAATAAGAATTTGTACAAAACAAACAATGTTCTGTGTTCCACTCTATATTTTTAAAATTGGCTGTGAGTCACAGTGAGACATACTTCATGAGCCAAAGGTCTTATTATCTGTTCCCTCAGACCTAGGCTTGGAGTATCAAAAGTAAATAAAGGCCTGGTACTTTTCATGAAGCTTCTGCAAATCTCCCCCAAAGGCTACTGGTAATGACTTCTTGTCAAAAGGAATAGAGGAAACATTTTTTCAATTCCTCTGGAAATAGTTCTACATTGATTTCAGAGATGCAGTCATGCACCTGGCCAACTTGGCAAATGGACGCACAGTGCCCTCCAGCTCTCTGAGGGTTGGAAACTTAGCCGACAGCAGCAGCCCAAATACTTCCGTGTATCCCTCAGATTTTCTAGTAGTACAATTGCAGAGAGTCCCCTGTGGAGGGGAAATAAGTTCAGGAGCTTTCCTTCATATCTCTAGGTTCCAGCATTCTCACTGGCAAAATAAAAATAATGATAATACCTATTTTGTAGATTGATTAAAGTATACAATTCATTTGCATCACATAGTGTCAAGTATATAGTAAACACCTAGTAAACATTTGAGTTTATCTTAGTTTTATTTCGGATAAAAATCTCAAATACACTTCAACAATTATGCTTTGTAAGAGAATCTTATTTCCCCTGTAGAGCTTTTCTTGTTTTTACTGTTTCTCAACTTGTACTGCTTTCTTAACATATATATTTCAGGCAGATAATTCCCATTTAAGTCATTTTGAAGTCACCACCTCCTGTACAATGTTATGAAACTCTGTCTGTACTTCAGGCACTTTGTCTACCAGATCCAATCCCTTGAATCTATTTATCACCTCCATTGCATGATCATAAGGGATTCAACTTAGGTCACACCTGAATTGCCTAGTGGTTTTCCTTACTTAACTAATAAAATAATAAAAAATATTAATTTTCTATATAATTCTACTCTTTAGGATTAAAATAATTGTAAGGAGGCTCAAAATATTAGTATCTTTGTAGTGAAATAAATGATTTATAATTGTCATTATAAAAATAGACCTTTTGAAACATCAAAAAATAATATCTATAAAATCAAGAGTAAGTTTCTTTCCTCTAAATTTATTTTCCCTATGAAATATTTTATTTTCAGTTAAGATTATGATTATTGTTCACTTAGGTAGCTAAAATATTCTCCTCATCCAAGCTACTATCACTTAGGAATGAGCTTTTAGAATGACTGATGGTTCTCTGGTGGAGAAGGCTATGGCACCCCACTCCAGCACTCTTACCTGGGAAATCACATGGGCGGAGGAGCCTGGTGGGCTGCAGTCCATGGGGTCGCAAAGAGTCAGACATGACTGAGCGACTTCACTTTCACTTTTCACTTTCCTGCATTGGAGAAGGAAATGGCAACCCACTCCAGTGTTCTTGCCTGGAGAATCCCAGGGACGGTGGAGCCTGGTGGGCTGCTGTCTAATGGGGTCGCACAGAGTCGGACACGACTGAAGCAACTTAGCAGCAGCAGCAGCAGAAGTAGTTCTCTGGAGTCTTCCAAGACAATTCATCACCCATCCTGAGAAAACAGACGGTGAACTCCAGACCTACTATTTCATGCAGGTGTCAGTCCCTTCCTGTGAACTATGAACTAGAGTGGATGTAGGACCAGCTCTGAATTACTATCCTATGTCTTATGGTTAGAGAGAAAGAGTCTTCTCATGGCCTAGACATGCATGCCAAATGTGATAGCCAATAGCCACATGTTTCTATTCAAATGTTTCCATTAATTTAAATTAAATAAAATTTCAAGCCTATGCTTGATGAACTTTATAGGTTTTTTTGAATGAAATGAGTATTATCTAGATGTTAGCCAGTACTCTACACATGTCTTTTGATCAAGCATGTTAATTGTGTTATTCAAATCTTCTATAGTTTGAGAAATGTAAAGACAACAATTGAAGGTTATCCTTCTTCAAGGTTAATTTGGTCAAAATACAAAATATTTGTGTAAACACAAAGTATTTTTGTAAATTCTTGCACAAATGAAGGAAGCATTGTAAGATTGGCTGTTGATATTTTATTTCAGCTAAATACATTTATTTCAGTTAAATACATTTCCTCAGTTGCACTAGCTACATTTTAACACTAATTACTCTTCTTGTTCTTACTTATGTTCACATAATTTCCTTCTCAAACTGGTCTTGATTACTTATTTGCTATGCTGTTACTTGTAACTAAATGACTGTATGTCAATGAATGTTATTTCCACTTGTGAAAGAATGCTAGAAATATGCTTTATATATGGGTTGATGTGATCCAGAGGGAAATATTTGGTTATTTCATTCATATGCTATGTCGTATTGATAGCAAAACTTTTTCTCACCATACTCTGTATTTGGACACACTATGGTGCCTCCAAACTCCAATGAATGAATTTCATTTCATTTGGAGATAACTTATAGTATCACTACATTAAACTACCTATTTAAAATTTCAAACTTTCCCCCTGAAGTATCCTTCTTATAGGTTCATAAGATTTCACTTACAATGCTTTATATTAGTATCTTGTCCTTCCCGTATCTCTTATTATTTGTAGTTATCAAGAGGATCCATAGGTTGTAAGACTTTAGAGAATAGTGCATTTGATACATACCAAGCAAATATGCCTCCCTAAATTCTGATGATAAAAGGCATCCTAGAAGAAGGGTTACATTAAATGTTCTGATGATACTCTGCTTGCCAAAGAGAGCCAGCTGTTTATACTTGGCAGCATACTGCAACAGAATTATCTCATTTGCAAATCTTGGGATATGGAGATGCAGATAAATGTTAGCACGATAAACTAACAAATGTAGAAAGAGTTGTATTCTGAATATTTGGAGAAAGACTTCATATTTCATATTTGTGCATATGGAGCTTTGAAAACTTATTCATAAACATGCCATCTGAGCAACATGGCACATAAGGCATTTTTAGTATGGCCAAAGCTGTATTAAGATACTTCCTTACATATTATACAAACAAATACTTTAACATTTCACTTGTATAAAATGTTAATGAGAAAGGTGTTTAGCAGTAGAAACAGAAGTGTGTCTGATGTGTTTTCATAATAAAATGAGTATTTTCTGCTAATGAAGTGCATAGATAAAGATATTACTTTCTTAGTCACAAAAGGTCACCAATCCGCAGGTAAGGACTTAGAATTTCTTTTGTATATTCACTTGGTTCATACATTCACATCTTAGCCACCATAAAATAATAAGCTCAGTATTTAAAAGGAAAAAGTATTCATAAGAGATTTATTTATGGGTCTGAAAACACATATCAGGAATTCAAAGGATTAGGTGATAACAAATTTTTAAAATACTAGATTCTATTTTAGCCCAAGCATTTTTTTTTTCCTTGTGAGAAGAAAATCTTTCATTCATAGTAAAAAAAAAAAAATTTCTTTTTACTTTTCTTTGACTGGAAAGAAATTTATCCTTCATAACTAATAGCTAAGCAAGGTGAATATCATCTTTTCTCTTTTCGCTTTAGGTGAAGATAACCTATTCACTTCCCAATCTGTTAATTCATTCTTTCTGCAGCTAGAATGATCTTTGGAAAATACAGGTCTAATCGCATGAAACTCTTTAATAATACACTATATTTATCCATTGTCCGTAAGAAAAACATCCAAACCTTTAACCTTTAACATGGTCTACAAAGTTCTGCTTGATTGATCATTTCTGCCTCTAAGACTGCATGACACTGCTGTGGGGTCTCACAGGGCACCTAATACACAGAGGCATGACATGAATATTGAATGACTGGAAACAAACAGTACAATTTTTTTTTCCCTCAGATACAAAGCATCCAAAGACAAGAGATGGATGAAATATGTACCTGTATATAAAATAAGAACACATCCCCTCACTCTCTATCTCCCGATTCTGTTTCACTTTTGCATCATAAATAATACCTGATATATATTTCATTTATGTACACAAACTTCGTAATGGCAAGATGCTGTCTGGCTCCCAGTGTTGTCTGGCACTGTTTTAGCCCATAATGACTTAAAAAGAATTTGAGATCTTTATGAGTATATGATAAATTTCTGTTAAATTAGTAACTGAAGGAAAAACTCTGCCCTTAAGCAGTTCCTTGCGTTATCAGTTAAGTGGTCAGAAAGTTTTTCCAAGGCCGCTGCACCTTCGGTCATTATCCTTCTCCCCATCTACCATTCTCCTCTCAAAGGTATCTTCTGGGACATTCGTTGATTTATTCACTGAAAAGGTCCTTTTGTTCCTTCCTCAGTCAAAAAACATTCGTTGGCACTCCTTGTTTCAAGAAAAATTTCAAAATATTTAGCAAAAACACAGAATGTGTCCCTTGCTGACATCTCCAGCAATAATTTCACACGATTCAGCGCACATTCTGCGTGTTACAGCCAGGCTGACCATCTCTCAGTTCTTTGGGTCTACCATACTCTCCCTCACTCACTGGTATGTCTTTGCATAAATTGGTTCCTCTGGCCAGGAGACTCTTTCCCTGAGAAGAAGGCTTTTTCACCTGGATAAACTCTTAATTTTCCTGCAGGTTTGTGCTTTAGAAGTAACTTCCTCTGGAAAGGCTTTTCCAGACTTCAAACACAAGAGGAAGTACCCTTGTTTTGTTTCCCCCTAATTCTTTCAACTTTCCACGTTACATTGTACTTACCCTCCTTCATTTGCTAGTTCACTTGTCTGCATTTCCCATCGACAGAAAGAGCCTTTGATAGCAAAGGTGATCACTGTTCACACATGGTGGTTGTGCTAGAAATAGTATTTGCCAAATGAGGACTTGGAGGCAAATATCTCATAATTCTAAGTCAGTTTCAAGTCTCAAGCAGAATTTTTTAAGATTAAGACTGAATATTTTTTTCCTTAGGACCTCCAAAGTACCAGGGATGTTATAAGGGTTTACAAGCTACCACACAGAGAGAGAGAAAGAGAGAGAGAGACATAACTGATCACTTGATTGACTTGTATTGACCAATGTGTAAAGATGTTCGGCTTAAATTGGAAAACAAACAGACACTGTCCAGAAAGGAACTGAGCTTTTCCCAGTAAATTTCTTAAGAAGGTCAACTGTTCTTAATCACACACCCAGCTCTCTGCAGAGTATTCTATCCAAAATTCAATGTCAGTTTTCTTACACCTATAAAAGCTGCAAAAATGTTCATGAGAAGCAAGCAAATGTAGGGCAACTCCAGAAAAATAGAGGAAAGAACTTGTAGCAATAATTTACTGTTTAGCCTTTGATTTTCTAGATAGTATTATCAAAATCAGCTCTTGGATTCAGCTCTTAGATCTCACCATAACTCCTATTATATTGACATGTAATGTTGCTTCTACGATGGCAACATTATACACATGTCAGAACGGGTAAGAATAGAATATTAGCATATCAAAATCTCTCCTTAAACAGCATAAAACAAAGTTAAATTCTACCCTCTCCCTTTCAAGATTACGTAGACAACCTGATATGACATTGAGGGAAGCGGCGTATGTTTTTCTCTACCACAGCAGCAATGGGAAGGCAAGTCTCCTCCTCTAATCTGGCAATAACAATATATTATCATAGGTCAAGACTTGCCTTAGGAAGCAATTGGAAATGTTGAAAAATTCCTGAGAGAAAGAATGCATCAACTCAGCCAAGACTCAAATATCCACTATAACATAGATGTATATAAATTTCCATGAAGACACAATCTGATATAATTCTCAAACACATTTTTAGTTTGGGGAGTGTTTCTTGTGTCTCCTAACTTCAATTTCTTCATGAAAATGAGGATAATAATGTCTGCCTCTTTGATTCATTGTAGAAGTTCAATCAGGTAAAAAACATAAAAGCACTTAGCACATTATTGGCACATAGTAGTTCAGCAATAATTGGTTGATATGCTGTTTAGATTTTTTTATGGTTTTCCAATCAAACATGCTAAAATTTCATTCAAAAAATAACTCTTGATTTCCCCCCACCACCACCACCCTTTGGTCCTCGCTATATGAGAAGGGAGGAGGGAAGAATGCATTAAGGAAGGAATGAGATTGTGAGGCACAAGGGTGGAAGAATTATGGGGAGCCCAGTATGACTTTTATACATTCAAGACCTGGCCACGTTGGCTTGGAAAAGTTAATGTTTTCCTTTAAGAAGTTGACACTAGAATGAGGAAACTTTTAAAGAAGTAATTTTCCACTTGTTGTTTTTAAAATGTGTAAATTTCTGAGCTATCTAAAGAAACAGCTCTATTTGGCTAACAAGTGTTTTCCAGAATTTGTAATGAAAATTAAGGTAGATAATATGTGGAGCTCTGTGTAGCTAGTCTCCAAGCACAGTGCCCCAAATGAACCTCCCTCCCGTTAGTGACACTGTTATATAGTCACCTGTCATTGACTGTAAACTATGACTCACTCTTGACTGTCTGAATGCAGAGAAAGTGATTCTGTGGTCAAAATGAGCAGAAGTTGGATCAGAAGTCTTGCAGTTTAGGCTTAGCCTTTTGGAACACTCATTCTTGGAATGCTTCCTCTTAGAAAACTAGACCAATGCAATAAAGCCCAAGCCACATGAAGAGGCCAATGAAGATACTCAAGTTGAAATTCCAGCCAACTTTTAAACCATGAACCACCAGTCTTGTGAATAAGCAGTCTTAGAAGCCCAATTCAGTTAAGCATTATTTTGACTGGAGAACCAATTAGCATTTGACTGTAACTATGTGAGATGTCCCAAATAAGAATTGCCCAGCTAAGCCCCCGAAATAAGTCTTAGAATCAAGTAAAATAATACTAGATCATTATTTAAACATCCAGAGTTTGGAGATTTTTTAAAATGTGGTAAAAAATAACAGGAACAAATGTCTACCAAAATTCTTGACATAGTGTATAAGATATAAATAAAGTAAGTTTTGTTGGTTGAATCAGAGATTTATTAGAATTTTTAATTTTGAATCAACTTATATCCAGGAGATGTAAAAGCTTGGTAGAAATTGGTGATATGGTATCACAGCATTCCAGGATGAATACACTTTAACTTCTCTAAAATTAAAATGCATCTTACAATCAATAAGATTGTATAATTGGCATTTTTTTTCCTTTCTTAGAAGTACTGCAAAAATCATCTTATAGTTGATGGCATCTTAGATATAAAAACATTTAGAAAGATGGTAATGATAACCCTGTATGCAAGACAGCAAAAGAGACACAGGTGTATAGAATGGACTTTTGGACTCTGTGGGAGAGGGAGAGGGTGGGATGATTTGGGAGAATGGCATTGAAACATGTATACTATCATGTAAGAAACAAATCACCAGGATACAGGATGCTTGGGACTGGTGCACAGGGATGATCCAGAGAGATGATATGGGGTGGGAGGTGGGAAGAGGGGTTCAGGATTGGGAACTCATGTACACCCGTGGTGGATTCATGTCAATGTAAGGCAAAACCAATACAGTATTGTAAAGTAAAATAAAGTAAAAATAAAAATTTTAAAAAAATGAAAATAAAATATAGTATACTGGATCAATAGCATAAAAGATTCCCATTTAGGTCAATGTCCTCAGAATTTTCTGGAGCATTATTTTCAGTCTTTGCTAAATCAACAGGGTATCCTTAGGACAGGGTCCAGGTATTTGCATATAAACAAGTTTTCCACATGGCTTTTTATATAACAATGTCTGAAAAACACTGATCCAGGGAACAAAATCCTATACTAGTTTAAAAAACTGTGTGACTATATTATTTTAGCTCTGCAGTGATATAAGTTTATTAAGTTAGTTGGCTTTTGACAGTTGGAGTCTTGAATTGAGCGATTCAACAAAGAGATATAAAAACAGTCCATAGTTTATTTTGAAAACTCCATAAGGTGTAATTTCTATTATATTGCTCAATGACATAGTCATTTTAGAAATTATAATAATGACCCCTTCCTTCTTGCTACATAGTTTTTTTATCTGTTATTGTTGCTTGAGTTGCTCAATTGCTTCTGACATCTATTCTAATCTACTCAAATATGTATGTTATATTGTTTCAACACTGACTTCAGTTTTAAAAGATTTACATATTATAATTAGTGATATCATATTTTGATCAATTACCTTACCTGGAAAGAATATGAAAATAATTCTTAAATTGAGATGCACAATACTCTAAAATTTGGTACAAAACTGAAAAAGCATGCTTTCTCAGTATTTAAAATTTTCCTTCTATGTTTGAATTGCATAGGAAAGTATGCATGTTTTGCAAACATGAAACAGTTTACCTCCAGACATATTTCTCTATTGCTTAGCTCTTTAACACTCATTCCCTAGAAATGCAAAGATTGTTGAGTCAATTGTGAAATTAAATTTGACATTTCACACCCTGGTAGTCATGTTGCTAGTTATCCATGACTTCTTTTTGTACATTAATGTGCAGCTTGGAGGCAAATACTATGAAGATGCTATAGCCTTCAGTAACTTTGGTAGTCAAACGTTCCATTTGGTGAATAATTAAAACCACTGAAATAGCTTTATAGAATTGCAGTCATCTTGTTCCATCTCAAGCAAAATATGTTTTCCAAAATTTTATTTTTTGAAGAGTTTGCTTAAATTCCATCTTTGAGAACATGGGGACAAAAATATATGTCAATAAAACTGTAGAGCATGAATGCTGCTTCGTATGGTGGCAGAAAAGGAAAGCAGATTGCGTAACAATTATCTTTACCTTATGGCATTGTACACAGAGCTGCATTTTGTACAGCAATTCAAATTCAATAGTTATTCAACAAATGTTTATTCAGTAAGCTCTGTAAATAGAATAAAATTCTATGTAGGTATGAATATGCTGCAACAGAATCTGCTTATGGTAATATTTTGAAAGTTGAATTTGCAATTTCATTTTTAATTAGAACCACTTTCAATAAGAAACAAAGGAAGAAAGTTCACAGTAGAAAAAAACATGTATAGCCAGTGATGAAAGTTCATTTGAATTACACTAAAATATACATTTTAGTGTATATATGAATATTTAGAATATTTGTGATTTTTGTATGAGAATTAACATGTTATTTGTTACAAATATCCACTATCCTTTCCTAACTGTGAATCTGAATGCTACTGTTCTTTCCAAAAGCTATTTTTGTAAGCAGTAGATGATAGATGAAATTCTTCCATTCATCTGACTTTAGGTAAAATAAACTTTTTTTTTTTTGCACTTTTCACATTATATGAGAGATACTATCTACTAAACTAATGCCTTTCCAAATCAAAGGAATTTCCTTTGATGATGACCAACATTAACTTCTAGTTATTTGAACTGCCACAGCCCAAGAAAAACATCTGCCAGGAGTATTGAATTGGGACAATAAAAATGCCCCCAAAATTGAGACAAATGACTAACAATATCTGATAAAAGAACATTTCAATCTTTTGGATCATAAAATATCAACATAACAACTTTTGGAATGACTAAACTCTTCCTGTCATAAAACAATATGTTCAATCATATTCTTCATTTCTTTGAAAGTGAAAGTGAAAGTCGTTCAGTCATGTCCAGCTCTTTTGTGATCCCATGGACTGCAGCCCACCAGGCTCCTCTGTCCATGGAATTCTCCAGGCAAGAATATTGGAGAGGGTACCCACTCCTTTCTCCAGGTAGTTTTATTATTTTTCCTTCCTCTCATAGAAGAAGGAGCATATGGATTACTGGTTCTAATGGTAGTGGTTGTACCAACAGTTATAATAATAATATTCAGAACAACCACTCAATATTGTCAGGCCACTGTAGGAATTATATGCGAAGATGAAAAGTAAAGGGAAGAGGATAAGACATTGTGATTTATAGTCAAGTGAGTCAGGAATACAGGAGTCAGAATCAAAGTTCCAAGAAAGAGACTAGTTAGGGAAATAGTCTGAAATAACAGTATTCACATTTTAGGACCTCAGATTCTCAGCCTATTTACCAGATAAACTTTGCAGGTATCTATAAATAGCATATATCTCAATTTAACCAAAATAAATAAATCAAAGTAAATAAACCAAAGCAGATGAATGTGGTCCACAAATATGTTTAACTCTCAAGGATCTAACACCTGATCAGTAGTAGAAGAAGCCAAAGAAAACCAAAAAAAAAAAAAAAGGGTCAGGTAAAGAAGAGAATCAAGAGTATAACTTTTTGCACATGCTTGACTCACAAGATAATGTATATTTTCAGTTCAAAAACCATGATTCAGTAAGATGTGTCCAAACAAGTTAAATTATTGAAGAGAACTGCAAAGTCTGCATATGAAAAGATACACATGAACCTTGAAAATGCTTTTGTTGCATTATTTAGAATAGTTATAAATGTCAGGTTACTGCTAGTGGTACTGTTCTTAAGAGTGGCATTTGCAAAATAATGTTTGTCAAAGTTCATGTGGCTCTTCCTTTGAAAATCATAGGCAAACTTCTTTCTAGACAAAGTTATATGTTCCCATGGTGAAATACTATAACTAATACTAGTATAACCATTATTTTTGTTGTTCTTACATAATAGGCTTGAATTAGTACATGTCTATGATGTCTTAAATCCATATTTCAGATTTTTATGACCAATATGATTGTCACATAAGGAAATTAATTACTTTAGCTGTTTGACAGACTACCAAAAGTCACTTTAAGTGTTCATGAGTATCCCATTAAACATTCAAAAAGGTCATTTGTTCAAAGTTTTAAAATTTTCTTTCTATATTGAAATAATGCTTCAGGTACATTTAATATGTGCTACATTCCTTATTCTACAATTCATGGGCAAAATAATGTTAGTAACTAACCCATTGATTATCACAGTTATTATTTTGTAGTTTATATTGGAATTTAGACATTTAAGAAAATATATTCAAGAAGCATATTTTTAATATAATTTCATTTTTAAAAATGAAAATGAGGAATAAAATTCCTACATGATAAAATGAGCCTATATTATTGGAAGGGATGAGAATATGAAGTAATATATAGTAATTGAATGAGTGAGTTCAAATAAACAGAAATAGTGGTGCCAGATTTGAATATTCATTACTAAAGGATATGCTGAAAAAGAGAATAAATCTATAAAATTTGCAAACACTGACTTTTTACACTCATGAAAATTAAGTGCGTTTAAAGTGATATTGTTTAAAGAATTCATGCTTTTGAACTGTGGTGTTGGAGAAGACTCTTGAAAGTCCCTTGGACTGCAAGGAGAGCCAACCAGTCCATTCTAAAGAAGATCAACCCTGGGTGTGAACTGAACTGAAAGTGATATCGTATAGGACATTCAGTTCAGTTCAGTTCAGTCCCTCAGTCATGTCCGACTCTTTGCGACCCCATGAATCGCAGCACACCAGGCCTCCCTGTCCATCACCATCTCCCGGAGTTCACTCAGACTCACGTCCATTGAGTCGGTGATGCCACCCAGCCATCTCATCCTCTGTTGTCCCCTTCTCCTCCTGCCCCCAATCCCTCCCAGCATCAGAGTCTTTTCCAATGAGTCAACTCTTCGCATGAGATGGCCAAAGTACTGGTTTTAACCTTAGCATCATTCCTTCCAAAGAACACCCAGGACTGATTTCCTTTAGAATGGATTGGTTAGATCTCCTTGCAGTCCAAGGGACTCTCAAGAGTCTTCTCCAACACCACAGTTCAAAAGCATCAATTCTTCAGCGCTCATGTGGCTCAACTGGTAAAGAATCTGCCCACAATGCAGGAGACCTGGGTTTGATCCCTAGGTTGGGAAGATCCCCTGCAGAAGGGAAAGGATACCCACTCCAGTATTCTGGCCTGGAAAATTCCATGGACTATACAGTCACAAAGGGTCACAAAGAGCCAGACACAACTGAGAGATTTTCACTTCACTTCCAAAGTATAGGACATTAATGCTTTGAATTTTGTTTTTATAAAAATCAAACTTATAATAAAATTTTTAGATAATTGTAAATTCCCATCCACTTGTAAAGAACACTAAGAGCTTCTTTTAACCTTTGTGTATTTCCTCCCAAAGGTAACATCTTGCAAACTATAGTACAATATTATAACTGGGATATTGACATTGAAACAGTCAAGATATAGAGCATTTTTGTCACCACAAGGATCTCTGATGCTTCCCTTTTATAGTCACACCCACATTCCTGTCACCAATCATCTCCCCTTCCTGTCTTATTAACTCCTGGCATCCACTAATCTGTTCTCCATTTCTATAATTTTTTCAGTCCCAAGTGTTAGATAATCATTGTGTATGTAACCTTGGGGGACTGGTTTTATCTCACTCAGCAAAATTTCAAGACTCATTGAAGTTATTATATTTAATCAATGTTCTCATATGTTTCTTGCTGAGAAATATTCCAAGTATGGATGTATCACAGTCTACTCAAGTATTGGAAGACATTTGCATTGTTTCCAAGTTTTGGCTATTACAAATAAAAGGACTACAAGCATTTCTGCAGAGGTTTTTGTGGGACCATAAGTTTAAATTTATCTGGGATAAATGCCCAGGAGGAAAACTGCTGGGTAACATGGAAGATACATAGTTAGTTTTTAAAGAAACTGCCTAGCTGGCTTTCAGAGTGACTCTCCCATTACATAGTCTCACCAGTAATGTTGAATGATAGTTCAATTTCTCCACATCCTCACCACTATTTGATGCTACCATTATTTTTTAAGCCATTCTAATATGTATGTGGGCTTCCCAGGTGGCTCAGTGGTAAACCATCTGCCAATGCAGGAGAGGTGGGTTTGATCCCTGGGTCTCGAAGATTTCCTGAAGAAGGAAACAGCAACCCACCCAAGTATTCTTGCCTGGGCGATCCCATATATATAAGCATATCTCACTGTGGTATTAAACTGCATTTCCCTAATAGCTACTGATGTTTTAACGTCTTTTCTTGTGTCAATTTGAAATGTTTGTCCTCTTCAATGAAATGTTTATATCTGTCCATTTTCTAACTAGGTTGTTTGATTTTTAAATGTTCAGTTTAGAGGATACTTTACACAGACTTTACGCAGACTTTACGCAGTTCTTCATTTACTATGTGACTACCTTTCGCAATCTATACTGTATTTGTTCAATTTGTTTTCTCCCTGCTAGTAAGTAAATACCACAAATAACCAGGTATTGGGGTTTTGGTCTGTTGTTACAGCCCCAACAACTAGATTGGGATTTTGCATAAAGCAAAGACTTATTAAATATTTGTTAAATGGATGAATAAAATTAAGAAGATAGTTGACTGATGTCCATGGTAGTTTATGTAAAATAAATGTAAAAGAAAGTGGTAGTGAGTAAAAAGATGTGATGCTGTAGCATTAAATCATTAAATAACACAGCCTCATTTGTAAATTCGAACATATCCTTCAAAAAGTGCTACTTTTTCAAGTATTTTAAACTGAAAGTGAGTATATCTGTTTACCATTAAATTTTATAATTATTTACCTGAAGTCTTCAAATACAGTGTGTTAGTTACATAAAAAGAACACTGAAACTATCTAATATTTTGAAAAGGTAATTTTTACTTCAAATGCATTTTTTAATTACATTATATCTCAGAAGTATTTCAAGAAAATAAGAATACTGATTTTAATAGTTACATGCTCAAAATACTTAACTACACTACCAAATTTTGAATTATACACATTATTTTATGTTTCACTTCTATTTTTAGAAATCCATCCTATAAATATACTTTCAACTTTTACAGAGACAATTTTACAGGCATGTCCATTATGTCCCTGAATACAAGGGCAAAAATAATAAACTCCATGTTTATTAAGAGAGGATTGGTTAAATAAAGTATATATCCATTTATGATATACTGTTGAATACTATGTTATGAAATACTAGGCAAAAGTTCAAGATAAAAGAGGCAAAATTATTTTTTCTGCTAATATTTCTCAAGTACATTAAATAAAAAAGTAAGGATAAAAAAGAACATCTGTAAAATGAGCCCCTTATATTAGCAAATATAAATGTGTGTATGTAAATATGCTTAAATATGGAGAACAAATTGTGGAAAAAATTTTTAAAAGTAACTGTGTAATAATAGTATTTATCTCTAAAGTGGGATACTTAGTTAGAAAATGTCTATTAATCATTTTTTAGTGTTTCAGTAGTGATTGATTTTTTTCAAAGTGTATTTATTACACACTAAGTCACAAGAAATAAGTGAAACATGCATATGCTTTGACACAGCAATTTTGTCTCTAGTAATTTATCCTAAAGAAATGATTAAGAATGTGCATAAAGATTTATGTATATGATGGTCACTGTAGTATTGTTTATTATAACAAAACTGGATAATAGACAATCCTGAAATATGTGTTGTTAAATAAATTACACTAAATCCATTTTATGAAAATCATGTATTCATTAAAGTGATGCTGTGGGAGTTTTCTCCTAATGTGATATATCACCTTTTACTAGCAAGGTTTTTTTTTTTAATTTTTTCAGTTCAGTTCAGTTCAGTCGCTCAGTCGTGTCCAACTCTTTGCAACCCCATGAATCGCAGCACGCCAGGCCTCCCTGTCCATCACCATCTCCCAGAGTTCACTCAGACTCACGTCCATCGAGTCAGTGATGCCACCCAGCCATCTCATCCTCTGTCGTCCCCTTCTCCTCCTGCCCGCAATCCCTCCCAGCATCAGAGTCTTTTCCAATGAGTCAACTCTTTGCATGAGGTGGCCAAAGTACTGGAGTTTCAGCTTTAGCATCATTCCTTCCAAAGAACACCCAGGACTGATCTCCTTTAGGATGGACTGGTTGGATCTCCTTGCAGTCCAAGGGACTCTCAGGAGTCTTCTCCAACACCACAGTTCAAAAGCATCTATTCTTCAGCACTCAGCCTTCTTCACAGTCCAACTCTCACATCCATACTTGACCCTGGAAAAACCATAGCCTTGACTAGATGGACCTTTGTTGGCAAAGTAATGTTTTTTTTATTTTTTAAGTTGGTACAAAATAGTAAATGTAGTCAGCTCACATTTTAATTAAACATATACTTTTTAAAAAATAGATGTCTATATGCCAAACTCTTAACTGATTGCCTCTGTTTGGTTGGTTTGTGAATGGGTTTATGTTTGTGTATTTACATGATTTTAAAAACTTCTGCAATCGTGTGCATTACTTTTAGTCACAGAAAATGTGCTATAAAAGCAATTAACATCATATTTATAACCTTGGGAAACTTTCTTGCATGAAAACAGAAAAAGCTAACAAGCTTTAGCATAAAGTTTGCAAATATTGTGCTGCTGGTTCAGGTTTATATTACTAACACCAGAATGGGTAATTTACTTACCTGAATCAAAGGAAGAAGAAAGCAAATCAAACATCTGTTAAGACAGAGTTGAATAAAATCAGGTTGAATGGAGGAAGATTAAGGAACCAAGTATGAGTGAAATACTTTTAAAATATGTAATAATGATTTAATAAACATTAATTAATTTTACTTTTATTATTGGACAATGAAAAATTTTAACAATTACAGCATTTGCCAAATGCTGGCTCTATTATCTTTATGTAATCCTTACAAAGTCCTATAAAATCCCAATATCAATATCCACTTTGATACTGGATATTGTATATCCACTCAATCTCAGTACACACTTTTGGGAATATGCTACAGATACTGAATTGGGACACCATACAGGGTTTGGGTCATGGTGGAGAGTTCTGACAAAACGTGGTCCACTGGAGAAGGGAATAACAAACCACTTCAGTAATCTTGCCTTGAGAACCCCATGAACACTGAGAAAATGCAAAAAGATATGACACTGAGAGAAGAAACTCCTCAGGTCAGTAGGTGTCCAATATGCTACTGGAGGGCAGCAGAGAAATAGCTCCAGAAAGAATGAAGAAGCTGAGCCAAATCAGAAATAATGCCCAGTTATGGATGTGTAAGTGGTGAAAATAAAGTCTGATTCTGTAAAGAACAATATTAAATAGGAACCTGGAGTGCTAGGTACATGAATCAATGTAAATTGGAAGTGTTCAAACAGGAGATGGCAAGAATGAACATCGACAGTTTAGGAATCAGTGAACTAAAATGGACCAGAATGGGCAAATTCAATTCACATGACCATTATATCTACTTCTGTGGGCAAGAATCTCTTGGAAGAAATGGAGTAGCCCTCATAGTCAACAAAAGATTCTGCAATTCAATTTGAGTGCAATCTTAAAAATGACAGAATGATTTTGATTCAAACCATTCAATATCACAGTAATACAAGTCTATGCCCCAGCCACTAATGCCAAAGATGAAGTATTGAATGGTTCTATAAAAACCTATAAGACCTTCTAGAACTAACACAGAAAAGATAACCTTGTCATCATAGGGGATTGAAATGCAAAGTTGGTAATCAAGAGATACCTGGAGTCAAGGAAGTTTGGGCTTGGAGTACAAAATGAAGCAGGGCAAAGGCCAACAGAGTTTTGCTGAGAAAATTCATGGGTCATAGCAAACACCCTTGTCCAACACAACAAGAAACGACTCTACACATGGCCGTCTCCAGATGGTCAATACTGAAATCAGATTCATTGTATTCTTTGCAGCCAAAGATGGAGAAGCTATATACAGTCAGCAAAAACAAGACCAGGAGCTGACTGTGGCTCAGATCATGAACTCCTTATTTCAAAATTCAGACTTAGATAGAAGAGAGTAGGGAAAATCACTAGGCCATCAGGTATGATCTAAATCAAATCCCTTATGATTATACCGTGGAAGTGACAAATAGATTCAAGGGATTAGATGTGATAGACAGAGTGCCTGAAGAACTGTGGGCAGAGGTTCATGACACTGTACAGGAGGCAGTGACCAAAACCGTTGCCAAGAAAAAGAAATGCAAAAGGCAAAATGGTTGCCTGAGGAGGCCTTAAAATAGCTGAGAAAAGAAGAGAAGCAAAAGGTAAAGGAGAAAAGGAAAGATAGACCCATTAAATGCAGAGTTCCAAAGAATACCAAGGAGAGATAAGAAAGTCTTAGTGATTAGTGCAAAGAAATAGAGACAAACAGTAGAATGGGAAAGACTAGAGATCTCTTCAAGAAAATTAGAGATACCAAGGGAACATTTCATGCAAAGATGGGCACAATAAAGGACAGAAATGATATAGACCTAATAGAAGCAGAAGATATTAAAGAAGATGTGATAAGAATACACAAAAGAAGTGTACAAAAAGAGTCTTAAAGGTCCAGATAACCACAATGCTATAATCACTCACCTGGATTCAGACACCATGGAGCGTGAAGTCAAGTGGGCCTTAGGAAGCATTTCTATGAACAAAGTTGGTGGAGATGGTATAATTCCAGCTGAGTTATTTCAAATCCTAAAAGATGATGCAGTTAAAGTGCTGTACTCAATATGCTAGAAAATTTAGAAAATTCAGCAGTAGTCACAGGACTGGAAAAGGTCAGTTTTCATTATAGTCCCAAAGAAGGGCAATGACAAGGAATGTTCATGCTAGCAAGGACATGCTCAAAATCCTCAAAGCTAGGCCTCACTGGTATGTGAATCTAGAACTTTCAGATGTTCAAGCTGGATTTAGAAAAAGCAGAGGAACCAGAGATCAAATTGCCAACATCTGTTGGATCATCGCAAAAGCAAGAGAGTTCCAGAAAAACATCTACATCTTCTTCATTGACTATGCCAAATCCTTTGACTGTGTGGATCACAACAAACTGAGGAAAATTATTTAAGTGATGGGAATAGCAGACCACCTCTCCTGCCTCCTGAGAAAACAGTATGTAGGTCAAGAAGCAACAGTTAGAACCAGACATGGAACAATGGACTGGTTCCAAATTGGGAAAGGAGTATGTCAAGGCTGTATATTGTCACCCTGCTTATTTAACTTACATGCAGAGTACATCGTGTGAAAGCTGTGCTCAATGAAGCTCAAGCTGGAATCAAGATTGCCAGCAGGAATACCAATAACCTCAGATAGGCAGATGACATCACCATAATGGCAGAAAGCAAAGAGAAATTAAACAGCTTCTTGATAAGGGTGAAAGCAGAGAGTGAAAAAGCTCACTTTAAACTCAACATTCAAAAAACTAAGATCATGGAATACAGCTCCATCACTTAATGGCAAACGAATAGGGAAAATTAGGAAAAAGTGACAGGCTTTATTTTCTTGGGCTCCAATACGACTGTGAGTGGTAACTACTGTCATGAAATTAAAAATATTTGCTCCTTGGAAGAAAAGCTATACTAAACCTAGACAGCATATTAAAAGTCAGAGACATCACTTTACTGACAAAAATCCATATAGTCAAAGATATGGTTTCCACAGTAGTCATGTATGGATGTGAGAGTTGGACCATAAAGAAATCTGAGCATTGAATAACTGATGCTTTTGAACTGCGGTGCTGGAAAAGAGAGAGAATCCCTTGGACTGCAAGGAGATTAAACCTGTCAATCCTAAAAGAAATTAACCCTGAATGTTCATTGAAAGGGCTGATGGAGGAGTCGAAGCTCCAATACTTTGGCCACTTGACACAAAGAGCCAACTTACCGGGAAAGACCCTGATCCTGGAAAAGACTGAGGGCAAGAGGAGAAGGGGGTGACAGATGATGAGATATTTGGATGGCATCAGCAACTCAATGGACATGAGTCTGAGCAAACTCCAGGAGATAGTGAATGATAGGAAAGCATGGTGTGCTGTAGTCCATGGGGCCGCATAGATTTGGACACGATTGAATGACTGAACATCAAGATGGTTTAAAAATTGCTCAGTTATATGCAGCTACTAAACTACAGAGCTGGAATACAGATTTCTTTGTATCCAAATTCAACATGCTCTCTTTTATCTATCTAGCCTGTGATGGCATTTTACTTCTTGCTTTAAATATACAATTTCCAGATATGCCCTGGACATTGGAAGACTGAAAGGAATAAATACAGGTAGTGGATACATGCCAAGGGAAACTGGGATTATAAACCCAGGACAATTATAGAAGAAAAGAAAATTGAAGGAAAAAATTTTCGTAGTGAGATGAGTTACCATAAAACTTATAGTAAAGAGTGACTAAAGAATAGTTTTGAGTAAGAACAGCAACCAAGAACTTGCTTTGGGTAAATAATTATTTTCAACGTCAGCCCTTTCTCACTCACAGAAGAGCAATAGTAAGGAGAATAGAAAAGCTATGCTATGGAGACCCTGTTTCTCAGGTCACTGGAACGTGCTAGACAGCTGGAAGAATCCCTTGACACAGCATAAGCAGCAACTTGACAAACGTAGCAATAGACTTGATAGAAGGGTCAGCTCAGTTCAGTCGCTCAGTTGTGTCCTACTCTTTTTGACACCATGGACTGCAGCACGCCAGGCTTCCCTGTCCGTCACCAACTCCCAGAGCTTGCTCGAACTCGTGTTCAACGAGTTGGTGATGCCATCCAACAATCTCATCCTCTGTCATCCCCTTCTCCTCCTGCCTTCAATCTTTCTCAGCTTCAGGGTCTTTTCCAATGAGCCAGTTCTTTGCATCAAGTGGACAACGTATTGGAGCTTCAGCTTCAGCATAAGTCCTTCCAATGTATATTCATTACTGATTTCCTTTAGGATTGACTGGCTTTATCTCCCTGCAGTCCAAGGGACTCTCAAGAGTCTTCAACACCATAGCTCAAAATCATTGATTCTTCAGCACTCAGCTTTACTTATGGTCCAACTCTCACATGCATACATGACTACTAGAAAAACCATAGCTCTGACTAGACGTACCTTTGTTGGTAAAGTAATGTATCTGCATTTTAATATGCTGTCTAGGTTTGTCATAGCTTTTCCTCCAAGGAGCAAGCATCTCTTGATTTCATGGCTGCAGTCACCATCTGCAGTGATTTTGGAGTCCAAAAAAATTGTCACTGTTTCCATTGTTTCCCCATCTATTTACCATGAAATGATGGGACTGGATGCCATGATCTTAGTTTTTTGAATGTTGAGTTTTAAACCAGCTTTTTCACTCTCTTCTTTCACTTTCTTCAAGAGGCTATAGAGTTCCTCTTCACTTTTTGTCATAAGGATGGTGTCATCTGCATAGCTGAAGTTATTGATATTTCTCCCAGCAATCTTGATTCCAGCCTGTGCTTCATCCAACCCAGTATTTTGCATGATGTACTCTGCATATAAGTTAAATATGTAAGGTGACAATATACAAACCTGAAGTACTCCTTTCCTAATTTGGATAGAAGGATGTGGTGTTGGAATTAGCATTGGTTCTGGCACAGTTGTGTTGATGAACTATCTGAGCTAGTCACTATGTCAGGCAAACCACCAGAAGAGGCTAGGCTTACTGGTTGTATGAATGGCTGTCTATAGTAACATAATAGGGGACAAAGGCCAGAGTAGTTCAACGTCACAATAAGCAGAGCAAAATAGGGAAAGGGAGTAGCCTATAGATGAGCCCACTCACTGTAGTAAAGTAATTCCCTCTTCCTCAAAAATGAATTAAAACTACCAGAATTGTGATAGAACTGCCCAAAGGGCACAAAATCAGCTTGGAAAATGTGAGAAAATGAACAAATGTCTTTTCTCAATAAGAAAATAACACATTATAGATTTTTATTACTATGTAATATGTAAGTAAATTAAAGATATGAACTTACTATTGTAATCAAATGATTTCTGTTCCATCTTGTTTGACTAACTTGTGTACAGGAATATGTTTAGTAATGTTGAAATTACATAACTTTCTACCTTTTGTGTCCTTTTAGAATTTTCTGTGGATATCTTCTTCCTGGTTGCTGTGACTATATGAAATCACTGGTCAGAACAAATGTCAAACATCTCTCCTCTTTTTAAGAGTGCAATTATTCAGTTTCTAAAATTGACCAAGAGTCTCCTTTAATTTCTCTCTTTTGCTTCTGATCGGAGTGAGGCAGCAGTGAGCCGTGGCACAAAACAAGATCTTAAGTCCCTCCCTAGGAATTGAACCTTGGTTGCCTGGATGAAAACCAGTGCTCCTCACCACCAGACAAGCAAGGGCTAGAGGCTAAAAGCTATTTTTACCCCTGGATCTTTGCCCCCAGTAAAAATGCATTTATCCTGGAGGCAAAAAGCTGTAAATGCAGGTACAAAGTTTATTTCTAGAAACACAGCATAACAGCAAGTGGGAGAGCTTGCAGAGAAATGATTTGTTTAGTTAAGATACATGCCAGGCAGAGGGATGCCCATCTGGAGAGAAAGGGTGTGGCGTCCCCCTAGGGGGAGAAGCACAATAAAGAGGCCGTTAAGTCATTTATACAGGTCACTTCTTCCAGGTCTTTGTCTACCCTTAGCCGATTACCTTTTCTTTTTTTATACCTACTCTGGGAACCTGGGTGTGCACACACCTCTCACCCAGATGGATTTGAAGTGAAGGCTCCTGGGAGGAGCAAGGCTTGTTATGGCCTGGCATTATCCCCTGACTTTTGACTCACATGAAGCCTTTCTGCTCTTGTGTAGTGTCTCCTTGTCCAAAAAGGGGAGGCGGGGGAATGAGATACAGAGAACCCTTAATTCTTTATTCAGACAGGGTTTGAGTAAACTAAAGTGAATAAAATAAAAATTTTTGATTAAAAGAGAGAAGCCAAAGGAAACGTGTGCAGCTGTTAGATGAAGCTCAGCAAAGGAGAAAAAAATAATCTATTCAGTGCAAGTAATGAGTGAATTCAGAAGAATATATATCTACTGAAACAACTCTTCTAATCTAGTCTCTTTATTACAAAGCCCTGGCTAAACATACTACTTTATTTTTACATTTGATTAGTTCTGTAACTTCACAAAGTTTTAGAGTTTAACCCTCAAATAACATGACACATTGCAAGCTGAACCAACATGAACAATATATATTTGGGATCATATCATGCCATCTCTGTACAGTCAGCACCTAATCAGTAAATCAATATATGCTCATTGAATGAATGCAACTTCTCAGATGTTGTTCATCCTTTCCCATGGCAGAGAATAGTTTAGATTTGTTACCAGATGAACATAGGAGACTCAAGTGAGTAACTGTAACGGTTTAGGTACACTCACCATTTTCATTTTTAATTAAAACATTGGCAGAATCTCTTAACTGAATTTTCAATGGAAACAAAAGACTTCATTAAATAGTCTCCAATTTAATCTCCATGCATTCTTTACCTGACTTAACATGACAGACATATGTACTTCCTAGTGTAGGAAAATGAAATCAGTCTCTAGATATCTCTATGTATTGTCTACTGATTGGCTTAACAGTCATTAGAAAGTAACCAAGCTTGAGCAGTCAAGCAATTTCTGGAATTTTGAAAGTCAGCCTCAATTATAAACAAAGCAATTTGTTAACATTTTTTAATATAAATTTATTTATTTTAATTGAAGGCTAGTTACTTTACAATATTGTATTGGTTTTGCCATACATCAACATGAATCTGCCACAGGTGTACGTGTGTTCCCTATCCTGAACCCCCCTCCCACCTCCCTCCGTGTACAATGAGGTTTAACACCAGAGATATGCCTTTTAAAGTTCCATTGTGTTCAGCAGTTCTGCATGTTGAGTATTGGGTTTCAATGGGTTCACAAGAATACATACATAGAGCAAGAGTTATCACTGAGTTAGGAAAGATTAGGAAATTCTGTTGAGGAGCTTTACTGTTAATTGGAGAAAATAAACAGGGTATTAGGGATGGCATCACTGACTCGATGGACATGAATCTGAGTGAACTTCGGGAGTTGGTGATGGACATGGAGGCCTGGTGTGCTGCGATTCATGGGGTTGCAAACAGTCGGACACGACTGAGCGACTGAACTGAACTGAACTGAACTGAAAAGTCTAACCAAGCAAGGGTTCTTTTCAAGTAGAAGGACTAGCAGCATGTTTGTATGCTAATAATAATCGTCCAACAGAGAAAGAAATCTGAGGCTGAGAAGAGAGAAGAGAGTAATTGTAACTCAGAAGACAAGGAAGCTGATATCTACTGCACAAGAGTAGTGCCTGGTGTCAGCTAGGAGCACAGATGGTTCATCTGTGGTGTCTAAAGAAAGGGAAAGAATACGAGCATAGGTTTGGCAGGTGTATAACTATCTTGGTAAAAGTTCTATTCTGGCAGCTTCCTTTTTCTCAGTGATTACAAAGTAAAAATTGAGGTTAAAGATAAGGGAGAAAGTATTGAAAAAACTGAGGGAAAGAAGACATGAACTACTTATTTAAGAGAGTTGGAATGGGAAGTGACTTGGGAAATACAAAGTGATTACTGCAAAGTTTTAAGGGCCTCTTGAAGCTACCTACTATTAATTTAAATTGTAGTTTAAAAAAAGGATTGAAAGGATTGAAGAAGGTGAGACAGAGCAAAAAATAGTGAATAAATGGAACAATAGTTTCAGTAAGATACTTGAATTTTAGGAGATGACATACTAGAGACAGTAAGTTTAAAACAAAAGCAAAGAAAAAAGAGGTGGTCACAGAGTGGAGTAAATAAGTATTTGTTAATTTATTGCAAATAAAATGCAATAATAAAACAACACTTTTATTTCTCTCAGATTTTATTTCTGTCTGCTGCTGCTGCAGCTGCTGCTGTTAAGTCGCTTCAGTCGTGTCCGACTCTGTGTGACCCCATAGACGGCAGCCCACCAGGCTCCCCCGTCCCTGGGATTCTCCAGACAAGAATATTGGAGTGGGTTGCCATTTCCTTCTTCAATGCATGAAAGTGAAAAGTGAAAGTGACGTCGCTCAATCGTGTCTGACTCTTAGCGACCTCATGGACTGCAGCCCACCAGGCTCCTCCATCCGTGGGATTTTCCAGGCAAGAGTACTGGAGTGGGGTGCCATTGCCTTCTCTGTTATTTCTGTCTAGTTCCCCCAAAGTCCTACTTTCCCATAATATCTGCATCAGAAGTATTTTATAATGAATAAAACAATCCTTCTTGGTGAATCTATTAATATTTTAAGTGAATGAATTTCATTAAATAACTTGAGAGGATCCAAATGTCCAAGCTATAGCAGCATATGCTTAGAACTACACAAAAACATATTAACCAAAACACTGAGATATCTTATCTGTCACTCTGCATGTACCTGAAGTCAGTAAGGCTTTTCTCTACAGATTAATCTGCAAATGGAATTTAAAAGTTCCTTTCCTATTGAACTGTCATTTAATCTAACTAATCCTGTTATTTTAATGATATATCCTTTTGCTGTGCATTACAGCTTTGAAATTAATTAGTATCCAGATTGACTGGAGTGCACCTTTTCTGTAAAGCGACTGTAAGAAGGATTAATGAACGGGCAGTGAGGATCACTTGTGAAAAACGTGGGCACTTACAAGCTCATTGCATTCAACTATGCTAAACTTTTCAGTTTGGCTAGTTCTTGATTAAAGAGCATTTCTGTTTTAAAACTGTCCTTTCACAGTCAGATGGGGAAATATATACATATGCATTTTCTTTTCTATGTTATTGTGAATACATATATATAGAGAGAGTCAAAGTCATGGTTTTTCCAGTACTCATGTAGTGAGAGTTGGACCATAAAGAAACCTGAGCACTGAAGAATTGATGTTTCTGAGCTGTGGTGTTGGAAAAGACTCTTGACAGTCCCTTGGACTGCAAGGAGATCAAGCCAGTCAATCCTAAAGGAAATCAGTCCTGAATATTCATTGGAAGGACCAATGCTGAAGCTCTAATACCTTGTCCACCTGGTGCAAAGGACTTACTGACTGAAAAGACCCTGATGCTGGGAAAGATTGAAGACAGGAGGAGAGGGGGACAACAAAGGATGAGATGTTTGGATGGCATCACCAACTTGCTGGACATGAGTTGAAGCAAGCTCTGGGAGTTGGTGATGGACAGTGAAGCCTGGCGTGCTGCAGTCCATGGGGTCGCAAGGAGTCAGACACAACTGAGCAACTGAACTGAACTGACTGAGATATATTTATGTGCCGGTTTGTGCTTAGTCATTCAGTCAGGTCTGATTCTGTGACCCCATGGACTGTAGCCTCCCAAGCTCCTTTGTCCATGGGGATTCTCTAGGCAAGAATACTGGAGTGGGTTGCCATGCCCTCCTCCAGAGGATCTTTCTAACACAGAAATCAAACCCAGGTTTCCTGTAATGCAGGCAGATTCTTTACCAGCTGAGCTACCATGGAAGCGTGTGTGTGTGTGTGTGTGTGTGTGTGTGTGTGTGTGTGTGTGTGTGTGTGTGTGTGGTTGTAGGACCTATGTATGAGAAGAAATTAGTATAGGTATAAGCATTAAGATGGCCATGATTAGGCAATCTTTGAATTATGGGGCAATAGAGTTCAGTTCAGTTCAGTTGTCGCTCAGTTGTGCCCAAATTTTGCGACCCCATGAATCACAGGACACCAGGCCTCTCTGTCCATCACCAACTCCCAGAGTTCACCCAAACTCACGTCCATTGAGTCAGTGATGCCATCCAGCCATCTCATCCTCTGTCGTCCCCTTCTTCTCCTGTTCCCAATCCTTCCCAGCATCAGAGTCTTTTCCAATGAGTCAACTCTTCTCATGAGGTGGCCAAAGTATTGGACTTTCAGCTTCAGCATCAGTCCTTCCAGTGAACACCCAGGACTGATATCTTTTAGGATAGACTTGTTGGATCTCCTTGCAGTCCAAGGGACTCTCAAGAGTCTTCTCCAACTCCACAGTTCAAAAGCATAAATTCTTCAGCACTCAGCTTTCTTCACAGTCCAGCTCTCACATGCATACATGACCACTGGAAAAACCATAGCCTTGACCTTGTTGGCAAAGTAATATCTCTGCTTTTCAATATACTATCTAGGTTGGTCATAACTTTCCTTCCAGGGAGAAGCGTCTTTTAATTTCATGGCTGCAATCACCATCTGCAGTGATTTTGGTTATCTTCCTTTTAATTTCAGCTATGTTCAGATATTCACAGAATAAGGAAAAACTGAGCATCTCTGCTTCTTGGTAGTTTCTGGTCTATGCCAACCACGGACCAGCTACCTGACAGTTCATCAGAGTCTGAGCCATGCTGTGCATCAGCAGGACCACAGTGTGAAATTAATCTTTTCACTCACAAGTTCAATAATATTTCAGTCTCCTGCAAAAACCCAAAATCAGCCATCCCTGAAAGCTGGTGAGAGATACTTAGTTACTAATTACAAACTACAAGTATTGTCTTTGCATTGAATAAACTGTCTTCTCCAGTCTTCACTTCAGTTCAGCTCATTTCAGTCGCTCAGTCGTGTCCAACTCTTTGCGACCCAATGAATTGCAGCATGCCAGGCCTCTCTGTCCATCACCAACTCCCAGAATTCACTCAGACTCATGTCCATCGAGTCAGTGATGCCATCCAGCCATCTCATCCTGTGTTGTCCCTTCTCCTCCTGCCCCCAATCCCTCCCAGCATCAGAGTCTTTTCCAATGAGTCAACACTTTGCATGAGGTGGCCAAAGTACTGGAGTTTCAGCTTGAGCATCATTCCTTCCAAAGAAATCCCAGGGCTGATCTCCTTCAAAATGGATTGGTTGGATCTCCTTGCAGTCCAAGGGACTCTCAAGAGTCTTCTCCAACACCACAGTTCAAAAGCATCAATTCTTTGGCACTCAGCCTTCTTCACAGTCCAACTCTCACATCCATACATGACCACAGGAAAAACCATAGCCTTGACTAGACTTAACCCCTGTCAAATAAAACTCTATTCCACGTAGCATAAACGATAATTGGATGGGCTTAAGGAAAACAAAGAGCTGTGTCAGCCAGCTACATCATTTGACTGATCTGATAACCTTGCTCACACATGTATGTCTTCTCTTTCAGGTTTAAAGCCTCAGTCTATAATAGTAAAGCCATCAGAAATGAAATGCATAGATGAGAGATCTGTTGCTTCACATGCTCTCAGACAGGCAAATGACACAGTAAAAATAGATATCATTATTTCAACAGGTATTATTTATTGACCAATCTGGGAAGTTAGGGGTCTTCCCAGGTGGTGCAGAGGTAAAGAATCTGCCTGCCGATGCAGCAGATGCAGGTTTGATCCTTGGTTCAGGAAGATGCCCTTCAGGAGGAAATGGCAACCCACACCAGTATTCTTGGCTGGAGAATCCCATGGACAGTAGAATCTGGCTGACAGCCCATAGGGTTGCAAAGAGCCGGACATGTCTGAGTGGCTGAGCACGCACACACGCACAGCATCAGTTAGAGGGCATGCAGCCTTTAAAGTAAAGTAGTTAGGGAGGCAAAACAGAAATAAGTCACAAGCCAGAAGAAAATGATGCTTGCTAAACAGAAGTTTTGTGGAATGTTTCCTGAAGGGAATTGAAAGGATTTAGACAAGCGACAATACTATAAAGAAAGATAAGAGTGGGGAGGGAATGGTGAGTGGAAAGTTAGGAGTCTAGAGGCTGTTTGGGGGCAATGGTAATATTTAATGTCATGGTGCCATAATGCTAAGAAATGAGGTAGATTGGGCCGCACATATATGTATAGGTCAGTGGCTCTCAAAGTACCATCCAAATCTTATGGGAGTCTCTAAAATTAAACCATGTAATCTACAAGGATAATTTTCACAATAATATTAAGATTTCATTCACCTTTTCCATTTTCACTCCCAGGAGTGAACAATGGCATTTTCTAGAGAATCCATAGCATGTAATACTTCATCTGACTGAATGTAAAGGAGATATAAGAAACCAATTGTCTTCTATAAATCCAGACATTGAAGAGACCATGTAACAGTGAGAGTCTTTTCACTATTTCTTGTTTTGGGAAATACAGCTATTTTTCATAAAATTATTATCATGATTAACTTGAAACATGTTTACTGTTTTCAGTTTTAAACGTACTCAATCCACTTTACAATTTCTGTTTTAATTTCTAAATGAAGTTAATATGAGTACGTGTGTGAGTGCATGCTAAATCACTTCAGTCATGTCTGATTCTTTTGCCACTGCAAGAACTGTAGTCTGCCAGGCCCCTCTGCCCATGGGGATTCTCCAAGCAAGAATACTGGAGTGAGTTGCCATTTCCTCCTCCAGGGGATCTTACTCACCCTGGGATAGAACCTGCATCTCTTATGTTTCTTGCATTGGCAGGCTGGTTTTTTTTTTTTCTTTTTTTAATCACTAGCCCCACCTGGGAAGCCCTAATATGAGTACAACCTATATTAACACAATCATGTTTGCATAAATTCAATGAGTTTTAAAAGTATAAAGAAATATGAAAGACTCTAGACTTCCTCCTTAAAGACAGGGTGATGAAAATGTGGTCATTGGAATTAATTGAAAATGAGAACAGTTTAGAACTTTTCCATACTTATCTTCTATATTTCTCTACAAAGTATATTTTGCAATACTTGTAAATTTGCCCATTTATTTTTTCTAGACCATTTTCTTTCTATGTTCAAGAGCACACCACCTCTACTTTAGGCACTTCTTGTTCCCAGTTCTTGGCCCTTCCCCTATTCCAGCTACCAGCCTTGACTCAGGCCTGAACCGTCTACATTACTTGTCCCTCCTGGGCTTCTCTGAGCCATAGTGTGGGGAATCCATAGGAATCTACTTTGCTCTTGCAATGTACCCCATCCAGAAATTTATGACACTACCGTTGAACTGTGAATGATAAGGACCAATCAATAAACATTTCCACCTTTTGGGACCTGAGTGAAAACTTCCAAGACACATTTCATAAGGCTTCTCACATGGTGCCAAGGGAATCTCTTAGAATCTTTATAACCGGTCCCATCTTTATTTGGCCTTTCTTCTATCCTAGTCTTACTCTTCTCTAATCCTCACTTCCATTTCCTAGTTGATGTTTGCAAATAAAAACAACTCTTTGCTTCAATGTCTGCTCTGGAGGGACCCCAAGCTAAAAGAATATTCAACCAAATTTTCTGCCTGAAAATCAAGCATTTTCTTATCACATGAATTCAAATCCAATTTATTTCCTCTTAGTGAAAACTAGAAAGTGCCATGGAAAGTTTATATCTGTTATATTTGAAGACCAAGGGATGCAAATGTGAAATGTATCTTTAACAGAGAAAGCCTCTCATATATATTTTTGCTTTCATGTTTTAAATAAAGACCAAACAACATATGGACAATATAGTAGTTCAGCTATAAAATGGATTCATTGATTAAATTAAGGTTCTACTGAGTACCAGAAAAATATTTTAACAAAATGAAAAGTAAAGGTACTCAATGAACCAGAAAAATAAAACATTTTAAGCTTTTAAGATCCTTCTCCACAACAGGACTGAAGAATAATGGTCAAGAATCTAATTTAACATTTCCCAGTGCCTTAGAATTTTTGCATATTTTTTCTGTTCTTACAGAGGCACTCCTCCTATGAATTCAGTTTCATGCCATCCCATTAAAACCATGTAGTGACATCTCATAGGTCATCATTAACTTCCAAAATCTCGGCTGGCAGAAAACCTTCTTCTTTAGGATTTCCACTCAAGGTTTTGGCCCCATATGAGTATGCAGAGAATACTTAGAAGAAATCAACTACTCCCGTTGTATTAATAAGCCAGTCTATGACCTTCTCATTTACCACATCCTGCTTAGTAATTATTAAATAACTGTGGAGGGAAGTCTGGTGCCCTCTTAGTAACCTACCTCATGCATATTGTTGGCCTTGTGGTCAAGACAGCTTAATTTTAAATATAATCACTGTTTCTTCAAGAGTTATTATTCCATTTGCTTGTTATACTTGTTCATCACATATAGCTGACTACCAATTGCATGAAATATGCAATTTGTGGAAACATAATAGAAAATAAGCTTCAAATTTGTCATTTCTAATTATCTATGCATGTCAATGCCTTTCAAATTTTCTTCCTGTTTAAGTACATTCTATAGATTCTCTGATAAATTTCAAACTATCATGAAAACGTTCAAATAACATTTCCTCTTTGAAGGTTCCCTTGACATATCTACAATACAAGGAAAGGAAGATTTTAATGCTTCTGTTGTCCTTTTTAACATATTAAATTGTATCACATTTTATCATATGTGCTGATTAACACACATGTTTATCCCTTTAAGTATTTTGGTGATGGACCCCATGTCATATACACTTTTTCATAGTCAATGTATACAGCCTGGTATCCAACACACAGAAAGCATTAAAGGGTCAGAATTCCAGAAGCACAATGGAAAAGTCTAGCCCAATTAAGGAATTATTTTTCCCTCTTTTCCAGTTTTCATTTCAGTGTTTAAACTACTTCTGATTTAGTGGAAAAGAAAAGAGATTTTTCACTGAACTAATTTTTCTACATTAAAAGTCTTTCTGACTGTAATTAAATATCCTCCACAAGCTTGTCTTTTGCCTCCTCTCTGTCTCAGAAGTGAAGCAGTGAATGCTCAACTCACAGGCTTCATGAAGATTTCACAGTTCTATTTTTAATGCTTGCAGTAGAGTTGGAGACATACGTTAAGGATTTTTTTAAAGTCATTATTATTAATTCCAACAAACTGTTATAGAGACAGGATTGTTCTGACCAGAAATACACTAATTACTTTTATATAATCAGGAATTTGCCATCACCGCAGCCTCCTGTGCTCTTACAACTTGTCATTCTCTGCTGGATGCCAAATCTACCTTTGAGCTTTCATGCTTTCAACAGTGGTATATTCTACACTAGACGCTGAGATTTAGAGCTTTATACACAGGTGTATATAAGAAAACAGGTGAATTATAGTTTCTTGATTAAAATGGTTATTTCGTAGTTTTATTCACTGATCTTTCTTTTGTTTTCATCTGTTTGTTTCCTGGTAAGGTCAGTGACTGTGTGTCGCTGACAGCTTTGGTAAATTTACTTTTTTGTAATTGGACTTAAGGATTTGCTTTTGGCCTTTTGTCTAGAATTATTTCACTTTTCTAGAGCTTTAGAAATCATCAATCATATACATATCACTTGGATAGCTAGCTTGACAGTTTTGATGGGCCATTATTGTAGCTTAAATTTCATTTTTGGAAGATTTCATTTGACATTTCAGACTTATTATTGCTACCTTGAAAGCTGGAGTTCCATAGGGCTCTGCCTTTGATCTCAGGTCATCATCAATTAATGCCAATGATCCACAGCATCCCGCTTGTGTAAACGTGAACTCAAAACATTTGTAAAGTTCCATTTCATTATGGCTCTTTTTTTATTAATAATTATATTAGACAGTTTGAGAGCAGTCTATATATATGACAGAAACTCTCCCAAAATAATTTCATTAATTATTAAGATGAATAATAATTAGAAATTACAGTTGCATTTGATTAAGGATAAATAAAAAAGTTGTGATTAAAGTGCTACTTCATTTTCATAAAAATTGGAAGGAGGTAAAAGAAATGCAGACTACAGAGTCCCTGGTTTCATTTCTTTCTTCTTTTGTTGAAATAAAAGGAATTTCTGTAGCTGCATTAAACCAAGACAGAATGTGACTGTAATTAATACTACTATAAAGAAAATGGTCATTTATAGATTTACTTTGCTTTCAGCAAAGTTTATATAAAGAATGTATTAAAGAAAAATGAGGCAAATGGTCACTTTAACAAGGTATTCACAAGTAGCTTTTCAGTGAAAAGAAGTCTGCTTTTATGTTTCGAAAATATCAAATGGCTCACAGAAATATTTATACACTTAGTAATGGAGAAGGCGATGGCGACCCACTCCAGTACTCTTGCCTAGAAAATCCCATGGGTGGAGGAGCATGGTAGGCTGCAGTCCATGGGGTCATTAAGAGTCGGACACGACTGAGTGACGTCATGTTCACTTTTCACTCTCATGCATTGGAGAAGGACTTGACAACCCACTCCAGTGTTCTTGCCTGAAGAATCCCAGGGACGGAGGAGCCTGGTGGGCTGCCATCTATGGGGTCGCACAGAGTCGGACACGACCGAAGCGACTTAGCAGCAGCAGCAGCAGCAGTAATGGCAAAAGACATTTCATAAATTATAAAACATATGCTGATAATGTAAGTCATTACTAATAATATTTTAGATCTACTTATTAGTCATAAAGTTACTCTGATTTGTGATTATATACTCTGACATTTGGAAATCATTTTTCCTTAATTTTCCTTATCCTTTACTCATGAATCTCTGAATTCCCTCTAAATAAGAACAATTTGCTTTCAATTGACAAATACTTGATTCAATTATATGTGTGTGTGTGTGTGTGTGTGTGTATGTATTTATATATACACACATAGCCTCCCCAGTGGCTCAAACAGTAAAGAATCTGCCTGCAATGCAGAATGCACAGGTTCAATCCCTGGGTCGGAAGATCCCCTGGAGAAGGGAATGGCTACCTTCTCCAGAATTTTAGCCTGGAGAATTCCATGGACAGAGGAGCCTGTTGGGCTACAGTCTATAGGGTCACAAGGAGTTGGACACGACTGAGTGATTATGTTTTACTGGTTTTCTTGTGGTAGCTATCTTCTAGGTACTAAAAATATCCTCTTATTTTCTTCAGATACCTTTAAATTACAACATATCTCTGATATTTCTTCATCTATTATGTAAATAAGAGTTATTTTAGTCACTAGTCTATAATGATGATTATAGACACTTGTCTTTCTAATGCCAACTGATTGCCATCAAACACTAACTGACCAGTGCATTTCATCCTCAGTAGACTATACTGTCTCTTTCAAGTTACCTTACACCCCAGTCAAACATTTTCTGTGTATCTTTGGACAGATTTGCACTATCAAATTTACATCTTATTTTATTTCCCAGTGTCTTTTCATTTTGGGTCAGAAATGTTTTTCAGAGAACAAATAAATGGCAGAGAGCTGGTGTGGGAAAATGATGAATCAGAGAACACTCTGCTCAGTGTCTAGAAAAATGCTATTTGGCTGAAAGCACTTACACCACTGTGTTCCAACGCTCACTGGCCAAATCTTTAACCTCCCAGCTCTCCTGGGCTGTGAATGTGTGACAACGTTCAACACATGCATGGGGAAGTATGCATGTGTGTATATACAAATATAAGTTAACTGTATACCATTATATATGTATGCCTATGTGTCTAAAATAATGTTTTCATTCATCCATTGTATAGAAAAATAACAAATCAGAGGTATATGAATTGAGTTAATCTTGTTATGTGTATAATACCCAACAAGTTTATAGAACCCAAAGGAATTGAAATGGTAAGAAAATAGCACATCTCTTTCTCTCCTTCTGTTTTCAAATATAGTTTTTTATGTGCTAATTAACTACTGGGGGATTATATTTCCCTTCTATTTCCTTCTGATCAGGTGAATTGAGAAGGCGATTTACAGAAATAAATTGATATTAACAGAACCCCATTACCACAAAATAATGTGTGTGACCACATGAGATTGCTTTTAAAGAATTTTATTCCCATTGTTGTCAGACTCACCTTTGTAATCAGCTTCAAGTTGTAAAAACAGATTTAGAAAACTCAATCAATAACATGCATTATAGAAATTACCTATTTGTGTCATAACAATAAAGTACATTTCTGTTTCAATTAATTTCAGGAGAAATAAAAGTGGTTTGATTATAAGCAAAATTTACTGGAAGGAGAACTTCTCAACTAAGTATACAAAAGGATACTCTGCTAAAAAGATTGGGTTTGCTTTTTGTTTGCTCATATTAAACTCTGATGAAGACATGTCTTTCTCTATTAGTCCAAAATTCCACTCTCAAATATTTACCTTCACATGCCTACCCTTAATCTTCTAAGCAACATAGAATTATTGGCTTCCCATTATGCTTTCCTTTCACCTTTCAGCTAACTGAACAGTTCTTTCTTGTGGGAAACCCTTTCATCATCAATACAAATTTAGGCAGATGAGCTAGTCTTAGATTATCAAAGAGTCCCACCTCCCTAGGCACATTGATGTTAAGAGTTGCAGGCATGCTAAGACATCAGAGCCCCCTGGACTTCTGCTTGAACAGCTGAGTAAGAGACTCTTTTCAATAGAAGTGGCAGTGTGAGGATTACAGAAGCCTAGAGCTACTATCAACCTGGTATCTTTGACACAACATGGGAGGAGACTGCTTGAGAATGGAGCTAACTCAGGAAAGTGAAAGTATCCTCATAACGTTGTTTGAAGCCCAGAACTCAGTGGTGCCTAAGTAAGATTTATTCCCTGGACAGTCTACCCACCACCCACAAACAATTACATGAGATTATAGATTCTTCTGGTTTCTTGAGTGTGTTTTTATCACTTGCAACTGAAAGACTGTAACACACACACACTTAGCAACTGACATGTTGAACCTACAGAATGGCATATCTTTGAAGTGTTAGAAGTGAACTTGTGCACTGGGATGACCCAGAGGGATGGATGGGGAGGGAGGTGGGAGGGGGTTCAGGATTGGGAACACGTGTACACGTGGCGGATTCATGTTGATGTATGGCAAAACCAATACAATATTGTAAAGTAATTAGCCTCCAATTAAAATAAATAAATTTAAATTTTAAAAAATTAAAAAAATAGAAGTGAACTTTGAAAAAGAGGGAAATGTTCTTGAATCTTAGCCTCATACGATGAAGGGATATCTTGGGAGAAAAAAAGTAACATGATTCATTGATAATCTAACGTGGTGTTTCCTGGAATAAAAATATCCTTTTCAGTTATACCCCAATCCCTGATTGTGATGCTCAAGAAGGCTCCAAACTAGTGTCTAACCCCAGATTTTCCTTGTTGACTGAAGTCCACTCTATAGCTGACGTCACCAGACTACCTTGCTTCCTATCAGTAAATGGCAAATGAATGGCAAAGAATCATTGTGTGTATTGAGTTGGCTAAAAGGTTTATTTGGGTTTCTTATAACATCTTATGGAAAACTTGAATGAACTTTTTGGCCAACCCACTAGTTTCTTCCCAATTCTGAAGCTGATATGAAATTAGTTGTTTGTTATTCCCAGAGTTGTGAATATCTTTGTATGTCACCTCACTAAAAGAACACTAATTTCTGAGCTCTTTGTTGACCACATACTGGCAGTTAGGTATTAGATTCAGGCTGACCGTAGGAAATGGTAGGAGGGAGACAGGGGCTTTGTCTCAACCTGACCTTTAGCAGACATGTGGTAAAGTATCCTTTAGAAAAAATGCATTGGTCTTCTCTTATTTGGAGGACTTCCCTGGTAGCTCAGATGGTAAAGCGTCTGTCTACAATGTGGGAGACCTGGGTTCGATCCCTGTGTTGGGAAGATCCCCTGGAGAAGGAAATGGCAATCCACTCCAGTACTATTGCCTGGAAAATCCCATGAACAGAGGAGCCTGGTAGGCTACAGTCCATGGGGTTGCAAAGAGTCGGACATGACTGAGTGACTTCACTTTCTTTTCCTTTCTCTTATTTAAGTAAAAGATGATTTGCTAGTTTTTGCTTTCAGAAAATCCAAAATAAAAATGTAACCCTCTCTGTTTGGTTCAGTCACTCAGTTGTGTCTGAGTCAACACCATAAACTGCAGCACGCCAGGCCTCCCTATCCATCACCAACTCCTGGAGTTTACCAAACCCATGGCCATTGAGTCGGTGATGCCATCCAACCATCTCATCCTCCACTGTCCCCTTCTCCTCCTGTCCTCAATCTTTCCTGGCATCAGGGTCTTTTCAAATGAGTCAGCTCTTTGCATCATGTGGCCAAAGTATTGAGTTTAGCTTCAACATCAGTCCTTCCAGTGAACACCCAGGACTGATCTCCAAAAAAAAAGAGCTTAGATTCTAAAACCATTTAATATGTTAGTTGTATGGCAGAAAATAGAAAAAAGAAAGAACTCTGGTATAAACTTTAAACCAAAAAACTATTCCTTCACGTTGCATTTTTCTTAATGACTTCACTCATATCCACCAGCCCTTACTGTTTTGGTGCCTGCCTAGAACACTTCCAAATTCCAGTACGTGCCTTTCTTTGCTGAAGGCTTTCTCTGTCTGGTGGAATTTGTTCTGCTTTTGCTCATGAAAGTAGTTCTGGGAATTAATGTCCCCGTGTCCAGCAGTTCTCCACCAGCGACTTGACAGGAGTTGTTGTATTAGCACCTCATTTTCCTTATTCTTTAGGTGGAAAGGATCTTAGATACACCACTTTTTGTAGTTCCTCAGGAAGATTAACTTTCAGCTGCCCATAGTGGTCTCTTAGTTGTTAATGCACCTTTTGCTGTCTCCTATCTAAATCTGCTACTTCTCTACTTTTGTTTTCTGGAATTACCTCCTAGCCAACTAGCCAAGCTCAAATCCTTGCTGTCTCTTTGCTTATTTGGAATCTTAAACCAAGACATCTATAATGTTGATTATTATCTTAGGCATCATACCACTTATGACAGGTTAAAGTGCCATGGAGAGATAAGATCTAAGACCCTTCTGAATCTAGACAAAATTATTCATCATCATCATTATTATTAGTTTACCCAAACAATATTTGATTATTTAGCCCACTATTTCCTGTTTCTTGGTTCACCATTTCTATTTATATCTTATTCCTTATTTCTGGTCTTGGTTTCATTCTTTTCATAGTACAATATTTTGGTAAGCATTTATTTGCATTCATAATGGACGGTTTTATTTAACTACCATTTCCTTAATAGATTTAGCTGAATATAAAATTCAGCTAATGACTAGATATAAAATTTTAAGTTGCTAATTATATTCTCTTAGGATTTTAATCCACTTCACTGTCATCTGTTTCTATTGTGTTGGTGAATGCATTAGATTAATCTTTGTAAGTAATATTTAATGTGATTGCTTTTTAAAAAAGTGTGATTATATACTTTTTTTGTCTACTTATATTTCTTTAAGGTGCATCTATAAGTGGATTTTTGAAAGCTCATCCTGGAGGGTTCACCATGATTCATAAATATGAGATATCAAGATTTTCTTCCACTCCAAAAAATTTGCAGGTGTTATGTCTTCATTTATCTTTTTTCTACTTTTTGTATTCACTCTTTCTTGTTAATTAGAAACATGTTGGTCTTTTGATCTTCCATGCTTCCTAAGATTGCTTTCATTTTGTTTTATTTCTTTAACTCCCCCTGTTTTCTTCAGAGTAATTTATTTATCTCATTTCCAGTTAGCACCTTTTCCATCAGCTATATCTAATCTGCCATTTAACTATTTGAATTTTTTTTTCTCATGATTATGTTTCATTTCAATATGTTCTTTTGATCTATTTTATATATTGCTGTGATTATTTTTATAAAATCTTGTTTCTTGCTTGTGTTTTCAACTCCATATTTCAAGACATTTAAACATAATTATATTTAAATCCTATACTTTCATTAACTGATAATTCTATGGCTAATTTTGCTCTTGGTTGTCTATGTTGATTCTCATATCTCATGGCTATTTTATGTTATTAGGGGCTGTGACTTCCTTTTCACAAGAGTCTTTTTTCTCTGAGAACGCTATGCAACTTGGACTGTGAGTGCTTTGCTCCAGAAAGTATTCACATTTGCCTCTTTCAGCACTGAAGAATTAATTTACTGGCTTTAGACGTCCTTGGCCTCTATGATAGCAAAGTCTCAGCTAATTCTCTTAATCAAAGCCGTGGCAAGCCACACACATTGGTGATTTGCATCAACAAACACTCTCATAAAAATCATAGCATCAGCTCCTACTTTTCATGACTATCACCTGCTTTCTTATACTTTAAAATTTCTTGAGAATTTTTCTTATTCCCCTATTAATTAAAGTATATATTTTAAAATATTTTATTGTATTTCTAAATGTTTTGAGGCCAAAGAGTTTTCATATTATCTATTAGGTTGAGCCATATAAAATTTCCATTTTTTTGTCATTCTAAAACATTTCATTATCATTAATTTCATTTGGTTCAGGCTAATAGTTCCCTTTATTAGTGGAAATGAATTCCCCTCTAATGTTTCCTTCTGTTAAATAAAGGTCCTTTATTGGGAATAGCAGTTAGCTTTTGGTGATTCTGTCAACTGACTACCAGATATCTGGATAGAATATATGGACTATTTCCAGACTAAGACTACTTCAGCAGCCCATTTTTTAAGTTAAAAAATATCACAGTCAAATATTGAAGGTTGAGTGATGCAACTTAGATTGGGGCAATAAGTACCAAAATCATTCTTTGGGTGCATTTGGGTATTTTTACAGCATTTAGGCATTATGATTTTTAAAAAACATACATATTAAAATATAAATCATTAATGTATTTCATCAGTAAGTGAAGAAAATAGTGCTCTGAAGAAATAAACAGTTGGTAAGCTAGACATATGCATCATATTTTTCTTAAGAAATTTTTACATTTGTATCCTTAATTTTTAAAATAGACATGTTGGCCATAAAGTGATAGATTCTGGCTTCTCCAGACACTAAATTTATCATTGAAATAAATCACTGAGAAAGATACTTGAAATCTCAAGAATGATCTTTCACAACATTTTTAGTGTCATGAATAAGTGTTTTTTGTTTTCTGATCTCATTTCAAAATCATTATATCTTTCTATAGTCTGGGTTTAGCAGGATAGAAAAGCAATGTCATGACTTGTTAGCTATTTCTTCAGAGGGCTTCCCTGGTGGCTCAGACGGTAAAGTGTTGGCCTGCAATGCAGGAGACATGGGTTCGATCCCTGGGTAGGGAAGATCCCCTGGAGAAGGAAATGGAAACCCACTCCAGTACTCTTGTCTGGAAAATTCCATGGATGAAGAAGCCTGGTAGGCTACAGTCCATAGGATGGCAAAGAGTCGGACACCACTGAGCAGATTCACTGGTTCACAGAGAGCACACTAAAGACATACAGATACCATGACTGTAATTTGATCATGCCTCCAGTTTTCTGTGTTTTATTCAACAGTGGATTAAGATCAGCAGGGATTTCTTTAGAGTCATAAATATCTAGAGAATACAGTGGTGCATATTGGCACTGCAATATAGCTACCTCCATTCAGTTCACCAAATAGCCTTTAATTAAATGAGAAGCCTCTTCTCCTGTATCATGGTTTTTCAACAAAAAATAAAATATGTTGAACATGTCCTTCTCTTATGTAGTGGCCAAATGCACTTTACATATCAGCATTCTTTCCACAGGTAAAAAGAATGACGGTGGCATGGATGTTGGACAGTGACAATTCCTCCACATGCATACGTGAGATATTATGCAAATACACATCATATCAGTTGATAAGTATATTTTTTCTGTAATCTTTTGCTTTTCCTCACAAAAGCATATCTATTATTTACTGATTTGTGAAACTCTTTAAAAGTGTCATGATTTATATATGCCGCTGACAAGTACTCAGTTGTGTCTGACTCTTTGCAACCCCATGGACTGCAGACCGCCTGGCTCCTCTGTCCATGGGATTTTCCAGGCAAGAATACTGGAGTGGGTTGCCACTTCCTTCTCCATAATTCATTTATGTGCTGTGCTGTGCTCAGTGTCTCAGTCATGTCCGACTCTTTTTGACCCCATGGACTGTAGCCCGTCAGGCTTCTCTGTCCATGGTGATTCTCCCAGGTGGGAATACTGGAGTGGGTTTCCATGCCCACTTCCAGAGAATCTTCCCAACCCAGGAATCTCTACCAGCTGGTAGAGAATCTGCCTACAATGCAGGAGTTACAGGAGATGCAAACTGGATCCCTCAGTCAGAAAGCTCCCCTGGAGGAGGGTATTCTCCCACTCCAGTATTCTTGTCTGGAGAATCTCATGGACAGAGAAGCTTGGTGGGCTCCAGTCCATAAGGCTGCAGAGTTGGACACGACTGAAGTGATTTAGCATGCATGCACACACACACACACACACACACACACACACACACACACACACACATATACATATGTATTATACTAAAACTTGAAATGCTAAACCTTGAGAGTTGGGTTTTGCTTTCTTTTCTCCTATTTGAAATAATTAATTTCACACAGAAAATAATTACTTTCACCCCACATATGCATTGAATTCAGTTGCTTTCCATAAAGGTCACTATGCTTTGTTTCTAACTGGCATATGAACTACGAAGCCTCCATGCAACCATTTGCCAGAATTTCAAAACAGTTCAGGCATTGCCACTCAGTATAGATGGTTACCACAGTTTAACAAATCTAATTTAAGATGATTGTCTTTGAAATTCCTATTTGCAATTTTCTTCTGCAGCTTCCTTTATGAAATCATTATGTGCTCAGAAGTTTTGTTCTAAGAAAAAACAAATTCACATCCAATATTTTAATGCAAGTCCTAATCAATGATTCTATTCATGACTTTACTGTGTCATAGTATTTATGGTTCCATTTTATTACTACCTTCAAGCTTTAGTGAGTGAATTTTAAGTGACTTTAAGCTATTGATCCTTTTCTGTGAATTGGGAATACAATAAAGCAATTTCCCAGTTACAATAAAAATGCAAACTGAACAAATTTAATTGATAAAATGCAGTTTATATGAAAATATCTTAGTCAAGACAAATTACTGCTTGTTAAATGAATATTAGTCTAGACCAACTGTCCAGCATAATACTTAGAGTCCATTATTAAAAACTTAGTTATTATAGATGTAACAGAATTTCTGTGAAAAATAGTTAACCTCCAATTTCAAATATATGAAATATACGCAAACAAAAAGTTTTATCTTTTTATAGTCATAGAAAATTATCAAATCTCCACTGGACAACTGATAGTCTGCCTTACTTTAAGATGACTCTGGCCATTCTATAAAGGGGAGACATAAGCTTCATAAGCAAAAAGTAAGCCAGAAATTATTGCAAAGATTCAATTGATAAACAGCCATGCATGAAGAAAGGTTAAGGAAATGGTAATGATGAGCAGAAAAAGGAAATAATATTCAGGGCCATTTTGGTATAAAATCTGTAGTTTCCATTTTCTCCCGATTGTTTTTCTTTACTATTTTGTCTCAGTCCCAGTTTATTGATGATGATGACGTTATAGGCTGGAAATGCTGGCAAGTACTCACCTAAGCCTCTATTACTGTGACCAGCCTCCACAGACATTTCCCCATCTAGAGCTAAACCCGTGTGGTTCTTATGATTACAAAACACATCTAAGCCCAACCATCAGAGAGCTTTGGTTGGGGGGAAGCAAGTATATTATTCACAAGCCTTGAAGGGTATATAACACAGAGGAGCCACACAATGGGGTCATGGGTAGAGAAAGAGAGTGGGGATGTGGCTTCTCTCTTTAATGGAGTCTGAGAGTGGGATGCCTAGGGTTTCAGTAGTTCATTCTTTCTTGCTGTGTTGTTGTTTTAGTAGCTGAGTCGTGTCCGAATCTTTGGCAACATCCCAGGGACTGTAGCCTGCCAGCCTCTCTGTCCACAGGATTTCCCAGGCAAGAATACTGGAGTGGGTTGCCATGTCCCTGGTTTGGGATCTTCCCAAACCAGGGATTTAACCCACATCTCCTGCATTGCAGGTGGATTCTTTACTGCTGAGCCACCAGGGAAGACCTCACTTACTCTTTATTGGTGAGTTTAAAACATAAGAACAGTAATTTGGGTTAGGGCAAAGGAAGGGAAAAGTGGGGTCATTCAAATGGTCAGTTATCTAGGTAATGCAGGGCTTTTTAAAAGGGAAGTTTCATGGGTGGGACTGCCTGGTTTCTTATCTAGTTATTTTATTAGTAGCTGTGTCATGCAATTGACAATATCTTTGAGAAAGATATCTTTGAAATGGATGTCTCAGGATTCAAAAGCTTAATGTCAAATATTTATACTACATTTACCCACTCCAATTAGGCATCTATGGCCATCAGTCAGTTGAAACAGGAAAGAAGCATATCACCTTTATGTTAGCTGATACAATAACAAGTGATCTGTTCCCACCTCGTTTACTTGACAGCATTGGACTCACAGAAAACACTGTTCTCTTGGCTTCCATGATACCACACTTTCCTCTTTCTTATGCCTGAATATTCCATTCAGCCTCAGATTTCATCAGTCACCTACTTGGCATCAACATTTTCATATCTAATAATCATCTAAAAGTTGAACTCAATTAATATCCACATCCTTTGCTTCCCTAGTCTCCCTCATCTCAGTGAAGTCAGCATCACTGAGCCTATTGTGTGTTCTTCCTCATCTATCATTAAAGCCTATGAATACTAACTCCAAAATATATCCCCCAAATCATCTCTACTGGTAAGCACTTTAAGCCGAGTCATCTGCAGCTATCAATTGGGCTGCTTCAATGCCTCCTGGCTTTTATGCATCACCAATTCAATGGACATGAGTTGGAGTAGGCTCTGGGAGTTGGTGATGGACAGGGAAGACTGGCATGCTGCAGTCCGTGGGGTTGCAGGAGTAGGACACAACTGAGGACTGAACTGAACCGAGTCCAGTCCCTATGTAAGAACCCAGAGTCGTGTTCTCCAACTGTAGATGGGCTCATGACACTTCTTTGTCTACAATCCTTCTAATTAAGAACAAAAAGATGTTCTGTGACTTCAACCTATTCACATCCCAAACCTCTTTGACACTCTACCCCTGGGCTTTAGTCCATATGATTTCTCTCCTACTTCTACAATGTGGCATCTGGTCCCAAATGAAGGACTTTGTACTTTGTATTCTCTCCCTGGAATACTCTTCATTTTCAGTCCTCATCTCTGCCTCCTTTGAATCATTTGAATCTTAGCTGCAAAGTCATCTAATTATGAAATGTTCCCTAATCATCAAAGTCATTTCAGCCACTCCCTAACATATTTACTTGTCTCAGTTTCTTTGAAGTAGCTTTCATTGTCCAAAACAAGCTTTTATATACTCATTTATTAGTTTGTTGTCTGCCTTCTCCCCACTAGAATGAAAGTTCCATGAATCCAGAAAGGTTTTCTTATTTGCCATTGTATCACTTATTAAAAAAAAAAAAAACTCAATAAACAGTCACATGAATGGATGGTAAATTAGTAAATGAGTAATTTGGTAGTCAAAACAATATGAGATACAGTGACTAACAGGAAGAATTAACAAGGACTGAATTTGAGAGACTAAATGGTTAAGTAAACCAGAGTTGAATATAAAACTCAGAGTATGAAGTTTAAAAGAGCCAAAAAGGAGGTACCAAATATCAAAGTAGTGACTTTCAGTAGTTTGTATCTCATTGGAGAGAATGGGACCAAAAATACACAACTAGATTGATTTAAATAAAATCACTGATGTGGCTGACCTCACTAAGGAAAACAATAGAGGAGAATGACAAGATCTGAACGTCTAATAATGGTAGATATTAATGATACTTGAGGGTACATTCTTCTCTGGTAGCAGAAAGAATTCAGAGACTTCAGAGATGAGACAGGGAGGTCAAGAAAGGAAAGGAAGGATTTATTTAAGTGATAATATACTCTCAAGTGGAGAAGGCAATGGCAACCCACTCCAGTACTCTTGCCTGGAAAATTCCACGGATGGACAGCAGCCAGTCTCAGGTGAGTTGTTGCCCTGAGTTTCTTTTACAAGCTGGTTAAATGGGGTTAAAATGAATGGGCAGAATATTCACTGGAGAAGAAGAGGTTTGTGGCTTGTATTCCCTGATTTTCATCCTATCTCCACCTCCTCGAGAAGAGAAGGGATTTTTGCCCATTATTGTTGTTGTCCAACTCTTTGCAAACCCATGGACTGCAGCACGCCAGGTCTCCCTGTCTCTCATCATCTCTCAGAGTTTGCCCAAGTTCATGTTCATTGCATCAGTGATGCCGTCCAGCCGTCTCATCTTGACGCTCTCTTCTCCTTCTGCCCTCAATCTTTCCCAGCATCAGGAACTTTTTCAATGAGGTATCTGTTCACATCAGATGACCAAAATACTGGAGCTTAAGTTTAAGCATTCCAGTGAATACTCAGAGTTGATCTCCCTTAAGATTTACTGACTTGATCTCTTTGCTGTCCAAGGGACTTTCAGGAGTCTTCTCTATCACCACAGTTTGAAGGCATCAGTTCTTTGATGTTCTTCCTTCTTTATGGTCCAGTTCTCACAATCATACGTGACCACTGGGAAGATGATATCCTGGACTATACGGACCTTTGTCCACAGAGTAATGTCTCTGCTTTTCAACACACTGTCTAGGTTTGTCATCGCTTTCCTGCCAAGAAGCAATCATCTTCTGATTTCATGGCTGCAGTCACTGTCCACTGTGATTTTGGAGACCAAGAAGAGGAAATCTGTCACACTTCCACCTTTTCCCCTTCTACTTACCATGAAGTAATGAGGCCAGATGCCATGATTTTAATTTTTTTAAATATTCAGTTTTAAGCCAGCTCTTTCACTCTCTTCCTTCACCCTCGTCAAGAGGCTCTTGAGTTCCTTCTTGCTTTCTGCCATTAGAATGGTATCATCCTTCTGTCTGAGGTTGTTGATGTTACTTCAGCCTATCTTGATTCCAGCTTGTAACTCATCCAACCCGGCATTTCTCATCGTGTGCTCAGCATATAGGTTAAACCAACAGGGTGACAGCAGGCAGCCCTGTTGTACTCCTTTCTTGATCTTGAACCAGTCAGTTGTTTCATACAGGATTCTAACTGTTACTTCTTGACCTGCATACAGGTTTCTTAAGAGACAGGTAAAATTATCTGGTATTCTCATCTCTCTAAGAGCTTTCCACAGTTGGTCATGATCCACACAGTCAAAGGCTTTAGTATAGTCAATGATACAGAGATCGATGTTTTTCGGAAATCCCCTTGCTTTCTCTATAATCCAGCAAATATTGACAGTTTGATCTTTAGTTCCTCTTCCTTTTCTAAATCTGACTTGAACATTTGGAAGTTCTTTGGCATAATGATGAAGCCTAGCATTCAAGATTTTAAGCATGACCTTACTAGCATGTGAAATGAGTGCAACTGTCTGATGATTAGCACATTCTTTAGTACTACTCTTCTTGGGAATTGGGATGAGGATTGACCTTTTCCAGTCCTGTGGCCACTGCTGGGTCTTCCAGATTTTCTCGAAGTACAAAACCTTGATGTCATCATCCTTTGGGGATTTGAATAGTTCTGCTGGAATTTCATCACGTCCACTAGCTTTACTAACTGCAGTGCTTAAGGCCTACATGACTTCACACTCCAGAATGTCTTGACTCTAGGTGACTAACCACACCAATGTAGTAAATCAGCTCATTAAGATCTTTTTTTACACAGTTTTTCTGTGTATTCTTTCCATCTATTCTTGATCTCTTCAGTGTCTACTTGGTCTCTGCCACATTTATCCTTTACTGTGCCCATCTTTGGATGGAATGATCCCTTGATGTTTTCAGTTTTCCTAAGGAGATCTCTAGTCTTTCTCCTTTTGTTGTTTTCTTGTATTATTAAGCATTGTTCATTGAGGAAGCCTTTCTTGCCTCATTTTTAATCTTTTTTATCCATATTTAGTCTTAATTGGAAGTGTCATGGAGTCAGTTCATGGTGGGAATTTATTTTCTGCAAGGCTAATTTTATCGTAATGAGAGAATAATGAGCAAAAGTTGACAGTCAGATGCCAGAGAGCCCCATCTTTTCCCACCTTTCTTTGTCTGCCTCTAGGATATTCATCACCCCAAAAATGTGTGGTTTCTTGCCAGTCTGGAGGTTCCTGCTTTTCTCTGTCTGCCCAAGGACCCCTGCTATTTACAAGATGTGTGGTTTCTTGCCACTTGGTCCATGCCCCCTTCTCTGCTCATATCTAGCTACCTGCCTGCTATACCACAAAGTCAGTAAAATGAGGTAGGAGAGTGTAGATTAGAGGAGAAAGGTAAATTCAAATTTACATAATCCAAGGATGAGATGAGAAGAGTCTTTCTTTCTCAGGCAGCTAATGAGGCAACCAACCATCATAACTCTTCAGTAAATGCTGAGTAGGATGAAAACTGAGGATTCTGAACTGGACTAAAGTAGTGAGATCTGCATCCAGTTAGTAAATTGAAGAGTGAGAGAAAGGTGAAGTAGTGGAGACAATGAACAAGGGGTACTCTCCCAAAGCATGACACTAGAGTACGGAAAAATAAAGAAGAGCAATTTGAAAATCTTTTCATGATAGAAAATGTGAGTATGTTTGTAAGTCAAGGAAAAATGGCCAGAGAAGTGGGAAGTTTAAAGATATAAATCAGGGGGGGGGGAGGGAAAGAGGGCGGAGGAATAGGACGGGAAGATCACGTTCTCCCTCACAAATTCCTCAAAAGAACATTTCAACGCCGAGCAAACTCCGCAAAACAACTTCTGTAGGCTGGCAGAGGACATCAGGCAACCAGAAAAGCAGACCATTGTCTTCAAAATCAGGTAGGAAAAAATATAAAAGACGAAAAAGGAGACAAAGGAGGTGGGGAGGGAGCTCCGTCCCGGGAAGGGAAGCCCGTCCCGGGAAGGGAATTTTAAGAAGAGAGGTTTCCAAACACCAGGAAACACTCTCCCTGCCGAGTCTGTGGCGAGCCTTGGAAACACAGAGGGCAACATAACAGGAAGGAAAAATAGATAAATAATTAAAACCAAGAGATTACAAGCCCACCAGTAACTCCCCCAGCGGAAAAGCAGCACAGACGCCTGCATCCGCCATTGGGAAGTGGGGGCAGGGCAGGGACGCGCGGGAGGCGCGGGCTGCAGTGCTTTGCAAGAATCGGGCAGGAACGCCCCACGCTCCACCAGAACGATCTAACTTGGGCTAGCAACCCAGACTGTGGGATAGCTACCACGCGAAAAGCTCGAACATAAGACACCGCCAGGACCCAGCACAGAACAAAGGACGGAACGGAAAAGCCGGCTGCAGACCATTCCCCGCCGGGGACAGGCAGCCAGAGCCGTAAGGACTGGAAAGGGGCAATTGCAGACCCGGAGAGACTTTACTTACCTAACTGCAAGCAGGCTCCTTTGCTAAGACTTCTGGGGGTGCTGGACAGTCACAGTCTGCCTCACGGGGTGCGCCAGCGGTCCACCCAGAGAGCTGAGCGGCAGCGGCGGAAAAGGTGACAAGCCGCGGCAACTGCGCTCGCCAAACTCCTGAGCTACTCGGACCTGGGAAGGGCACAAAGCGCAGTCCCAGCTGCATTTGTGCCTCTGAGGGCTGCCTGAGGGCCGAACCTGAGCGGCTTGGACCGGGGAAGTGCACGCAGCCTAGGGCCGGCCCCAGACGGTTCCCGGCTGAGCATCGTAGAGCCGGAGCGGTTTGTGCGCCGCGAGAAAGGACAGGTCAAGCGGGGCAGAGATACTGTGTACACACGACAGTGCTATTTGTTTGCAGCATCCCCCCTCCCCACAGCGCGACTGAACTAGTGAGCCTAAAAACCAGCAAACAGAAGAAGTTAAACAGAGGGAACCACCTTGGAAGTGAGCCCACACGGCCCATAACATCAGAGAAGAGCCAGATATATCTTTAATTTTTTAATATTTTTAAAATCATTCTTGTTTTTTTTTTTTTTTGCCTTTTGCATTTTTTTTCTTTTTTTTTTTCCGAGCTTTTTTTTAATTGTTAAATCTTCTATTTCTCCTCTAATTTTTATTTCTATAACCTAGTATTACTATTTAAAAAAAAAAAAGACTTTTTTTTTTTTTTTAAGGCAAACACCATATATACTCTTTGGATGGTTGTTGGTGTTTTGTTTTGTTTTTTGTTTGTTTGTTTGTTTGTTTGTTAATAATTCTTTTTTTTTTCTTTCTTCCTTTTTCCTTCTGCTTTTCTTTAATATTGTATCTTTGAAAATCCAACCTCTACTCCAGATTTTTAATCTTTGTTGTCAATTTTGTACATTTAAAAACCCAAACTTCACTACCCAAGTTTACCCGAGAGCAAGATTACTGGCTTGTCCACTCTCTCCTCCTCTGGCCTCTCCTTTTTCTCCACCAGGTGGCCTCTGTCTCTTTCTCCCCATCTCTTCTCTATCCAACTCTGTGAATCTCTGTGTGTTCCAGACGGTAGAGAACACCTAAGGAACTGGTTACTGGCAGGATTTGTCTCTCTCCTACTCATTCCTCTCTCTTATCCTCCTGGTCACCTCTGTCTACTTCCTCCCTCTCCTCTTCCCCGTATAACTCTGTAAATACCTCTGAGCGGTCCAGACTATAGAGCGCACATAAGGAAGTGACTACTGGCTAGCTTGCTCTCTCCTCTTGATCTCACCACATCTCATTCCAGTTACCTCTAACTACCCCTCCATCTTCTCTTCTCCTTGTAACTCAGTGAACCTCTCTGAGTGTCCCTCAAGGTGGAGAAACTTTTCATCTTTAACCTAGATGGTTTATCATCGGTGCCGTATAGATGGAGAAGTCTAGAGGCTACTGTGAAAATAAAACTGAAAACCAGAAGCAGGAAGCTTAAACCCAAAGCCTGAAAACATTAGAGAACTCTTGAATTCAGGGAACATTAAGCAATAGGAGCTCATCAAAGCCTTCATACCTACACTGAAACCAAGCTCCACCCAAGGGCCAACAAGTTCCAAAACAAGACATACCACGCAAATTCTCCAGCAACACAGGAACACTCCCCTGAGCCTCAATATACAGGCAGCTCAAAATTATCCCAATACCTTTGATGTCCCATAACCCATTACGGGTCACTCCACTGCACTCCAGAGAGAAGAAACCCAGCTCCACCCACCAAAACTCCAACACAAGCCTCCCTAACCAGGAAACCTTGACAAGCCACTGATAGAACCCCACCCACAGTGAGGAAGCTCCATAATAAAGAGAACTCCACAAATTATCAGAATATAAAAAGGCCACCCCAAACGCAGCAATATAACCAAGATGAAGAGACAGAGGAATACTCAGCAGGTAAAGGAACAGGAGAGTTGCCCACCAAATCAAACAAAAGAGGAAGAAGTAGGGAATCTACCGGAGAAGGAATTCCGAATATTGATAGTGAAAATGATCCAAAATCTTGAAATCAAAATGGAAACACAGATAAATAGCCTAGAGACAAGGATTGAGAAGATGCAAGAAAGGTTTAACAAGGACCTAGAAGAAATAAAAAAGAGTCAAAATATAATGAATAACGCAATAAATGAGATCAGAAACACTCTGGAGGCAACAAATAGCAGAATAACAGAGGCAGAAGATAGGATTAGTGAAATAGAAGATAGAATGGTAGAAATAAATGAATCAGAGAGGAAACAAGAAAAACGAATTAAAAGAAACGAGGACAATCTCAGAGACCTCCAGGACAATATGAAACGCTCCAACATTCGAATTATAGGAGTCCCAGAAGAAGAAGACAGAAAGAAAGATCATGAGAAAATCCTTGAGGAGATAATAGTTGAAAACTTCCCTAAAATGGGGAAGGAAATAATCTCCCAAGTCCAAGAAACACAGAGAGTCCCAAATAGGATAAACCCAAGGCGAAACACCCCAAGACACATATTAATCAAATTAACAAAGATCAAACACAAAGAACAAATATTAAAAGCAGCAAGGGAAAACAACAAATAACACACAAGGGGATTCCCATAAGGATAACAGCTGATCTGTCAATAGAAACTCTTCAGGCCAGGAGGGAATGGCAAGACATACTTAAAGTGATGAAAGACAATAACCTACAGCCCAGATTACTGTACCCAGCAAGGATCTCATTCAAATACGAAGGAGAAATCAAAAGCTTTACAGACAAGCAAAAGCTGAGAGAATTCAGCACCATCAAACCAGCTCTCCAACAAATTCTAAAGGATATCCTCTAGACAGGAAACACGAAAGGGTGTATAAACCCGAACCCAAAACAATAAAGTAAATGGCAACGGGATCATACTTATCAATAATTACCTTAAACGTAAATGGGTTGAACGCCCCAACCAAAAGACAAAGACTGGCCGAATGGATACAAAAACAAGACCCCTCTATATGCTGCTTACAAGAGACCCACCTCAAAACAAGGGACACATACAGACTGAAAGTGAAGGGCTGGAAAAGATATACCACGCGAATAGAGACCAAAAGAAAGCAGGAGTGGCAATACTCATATCCGATAAAATAGACTTTAAAACAAAGGCTGTGAAAAGAGACAAAGAAGGCCACTACATAATGATCAAAGGAACAATCCAAGAAGAAGATATAACAATTATAAATATATATGCACCCAATACAGGAGCACCGCAATATGTAAGACAAATGCTAACAAGTATGAAAGGGGAAATCAACAATAACACAATAATAGTGGGAGACTTTAATACCCCACTCACACCTATGGACAGATCAACTAAACAGAAAATTAACAAAGAAACACAAACTTTAAATGATACATTAGATCAGTTAGACCTAATTGATATCTATAGGACATTTCACCCCAAAACAACGAATTTCACCTTTTTTCAAGTGCTCATGGAACCTTCTCCAGGATAGATCACATCCTGGGCCATAAATCTAAACTTGATAAATTCAAAAAATCGAAATCATTCCAAGCATCTTTTCTGACCATAATGCATTAAGATTAGATCTCAATTACAGGAGAAAAACTATTAAAAATTCCAACATATGGAGGTTGAACAACACACTTCTGAATAACCAACAAATCACAGAAGAAATCAAAAAGAAATCAAAATATGCATAGAAACTAATGAAAATGAAAACACAACAACCCAAAACCTGTGGGACACTATAAAAGCAGTGCTAAGAGGAAAGTTCATAGCAATACAGGCATACCTCAAGAAACAAGAAAAAGTCAAATAAATAACCTAACTCTACAACTAAAGCAACTAGAAAAGGAAGAGTTGGAGAACCCCAGAGTGAGTAGAAGGAAAGAAATCTTAAAAATTAGGGCAGAAATAAATGCAAAAGAAACAAAAGAGACCATAGCAAAAATCAACAAAGCCAAAAGCTGGTTCTTTGAAAGGATAAATAAAATTGACAAACCATTAGCCAGACTCATCAAGAAGCAAAGAGAGAAAAATCAAATCAATAAAATTAGAAATGAAAATGGAGAGATCACAACAGACAACACAGAAATACAAAGGATCATAAGAGACTACTATCAGCAGTTGTATGCCAATAAAATGGACAACGTGGAAGAAATGGACAAATTCTTAGAAAAGTACAATTTTCCAAAACTGAACCAGGAAGAAATCGAAAATCTTAACAGACCCATCACAAGCACGGAAATTGATACTGTAATCAGAAATCTTCCAGCAAACAAAAGCCCAGGTCCAGATGGCTTCACAGCTGAATTCTACCAAAAATTTCGAGAAGAGCTAACACCTATCCTACTCAAACTCTTCCAGAAATTGCAGAGGAAGGTAAACTTCCAAACTCATTCTATGAGGCCACCATCACCCTAATACCAAAACCTGACAAAGATGTCACAAAAAAGAAAACTACAGGCCAATATCTCTGATGAACATAGATGCAAAAATCCTCAACAAAATTCTAGCAATCAGAATCCAACAACACATTAAAAAGATCATACACCATGACCAAGTGGGCTTTATCCCAGGGATGCAAGGATTCTTCAATATCCGCAAATCAATCAATGTAATTCACCACATTAACAAATTGAAAATAAAAACCATATGATTATCTCAATAGATGCAGAGAAGGCCTTTGACAAAATTCAACATCCATTTATGATAAAAACTCTCCAGAAAGCAGGAATAGAAGGAACATACCTCAACATAATAAAAGCTATCTATGACAAACCCACAGCAAACATTATCCTCAGTGGTGAAAAATTGAAAGCATTTCCCTAAAGTCAGGAACAAGACAAGGGTGTCCACTTTCACCGCTACTATTCAACATAGTTCTGGAAGTTTTGGCCACAGCAATCAGAGCAGAAAAAGAAATAAAAGGAATCCAAATTGGAAAAGAAGAAGTAAAACTCTCACTCTTTGCAGATGACATGATCCTCTACATGGAAAACCCTAAAGACTCCACCAGAAAATTACTAGAGCTAATCAATGAATATAGTAAAGTTGCAGGATATAAAATCAACACACAGAAATCCCTTGCATTCCTATACACGAATAATGAGAAAGTAGAAAAGAAATTAAGGAAACAATTCCATTCACCATTGCAACGAAAAGAATAAAATACTTAGGAATATATCTACCTAAAGAAACTAAAGACCTATATATAGAAAACTATAAAACACTGATGAAAGAAATCAAAGAGGACACTAATAGATGGAGAAATATACCATGTTCATGGATTGGAAGAATCAATATAGTGAAAATGAGTATACTACCCAAAGCAATTTACAAATTCAATGCAATCCCTATCAAGCTACCAGGCACATTTTTCACAGAACTAGAACAAATAATTTCAAGATTTGTATGGAAATACAAAAACCTCGAATAGCCAAAGCAATCTTGAGAAAGAAGAATGGAACTGGAGGAATCAACTTGCCTGACTTCAGGCTCTACTACAAAGCCACAGTCATCAAGACAGTATGGTACTGGCACAAAGACAGACATATAGATCAATGGAACAAAATAGAAAGCCCAGAGATAAATCCACACACATATGGACACCTTATCCTTGACAAAGGAGGCAAGAATATACAATGGAGTAAAGACAATCTCTTTAACAAGTGGTGCTGGGAAAACTGGTCAACCACTTGTAAAAGAATGAAACTAGATCACTTTCTAACACCGCACACAAAAATAAACTCAAAATGGATTAAAGATCTAAATGTAAGATCAGAAACTATAAAACTCCTAGAGGAGAACATAGGCAAAACACTCTCAGACATAAATCACAGCAGGATCCTCTATGATCCACCTCCCAGAATTCTGGAAATAAAAGCAAAAATAAACAAATGGGATCTAATTAAAATTAAAAGCTTCTGCACAACAAAGGAAAATATAAGCAAGGTGAAAAGACAGCCTTCTGAATGGGAGAAAATAATAGCAAATGAAGCAACTGACAAACAACTAATCTCAAAAATATACAAGCAACTTCTGCAGCTCAACTCCAGAAAATAAAGGACCCAATCAAAAATGGGCCAAAGAACTAAATAGACATTTCTCCAAAGAAGACATACGGATGGCTAACAAACACATGAAAAGATGCTCAACATCACTCATTATTAGAGAAATGCAAATCAAAACCACAATGAGGTACCACTTCACACCAGTCAGAATGGCTGCGATCCAAAAATCTGCAAGCAATAAATGCTGGCGAGGGTGTGGAGAAAAGGGAACCCTCCTACACTGTTGGTGGGAATGCAAACTAGTACAGCCACTATGGAGAAAAGTGTGGAGATTCCTTAAAAAATTGCAAATAGAACTACCTTATGACCCAGCAATCCCACTTCTGGGCATACACACCGAGGAAACCAGAATTGAAAGAGACACATGTACCCCAATGTTCATCGCAGCACTGTTTATAATAGCCAGGACATGGAAACAACCTAGATGTCCATCAGCAGATGAATGGATAAGAAAGCTGTGGTACATATACACAATGGAGTATTACTCAGCCGTTAAAAAGAATTCATTTGAATCAGTTCTGATGAGATGGATGAAACTGGAGCCGATTATACAGAGTGAAGTAAACCAGAAAGAAAAACACCAATACAGTATACTAACACATATATATGGAATTTAGGAAGATGGCAATGACGACCCTGTATGCAAGACAGGGAAAGAGACACAGATGTGTATAACGGACTTTTGGACTCAGAGGGAGAGGGAGAGGGTGGGATGATTTGGGAGAATGACATTCTAACATGTATACTATCATGTGAATTGAATCGCCAGTCTATGTCTGACACAGGATGCAGCATGCTTGGGGCTGGTGCATGGGGATGACCCAGAAAGATGTTATGGGGAGGGAGGTGGGAGGGGGGTTCATGTTTGGGAATGCATGAAAAATAAATAAATAAATAAATAAATAAATAAATAAATAAAATAAAATCTAAAAAAAAAAAAAAAAAAAAAAAAAATAAAGATATAAATCAGATGCTACTAAGTGGTCAGACAAAATGGTTATGCATATGGTGATTGTAGAGTGACTGAGGCCACATTCTGAAACCAGCGATGGTCTTTATCACCGAAACATCATGGAGGTAAAGTGGGTAAGTACTCAGCGCATTATAGACTAGAGCTCTGTGAAGGTGATGTTAGAAAAGAACATTCCACAGGACAGTGTGGTAAGATCGCACTAACAAACTCTGCTTGGCGACTTTACCACTTACATGATCATTGCGAACTGTTTCACTTGCACTGCACCTACCTGTTTGCTCAGCCTGAACAGCCCGATCACCAGCATCCACTTTAATTTAAAAGGAAGGAAAAGATAGTGAAGCGGAGCAATTTACCACCCCAAAATACGTCTCTTTTGGCATAAGGATTATTTTGGACTGAAGAAAGAGCAAACCCAGGGAATTTTCTTTATCTCTCCCTTAAGCACCTAAAAGATTTAGATAGAGGACCTGAGGCAGGAAAAGATCTATTATCAGAGATAACTGGGAAGAATATGAGTGAAGTGTAGTAGTGAACTGGGGTGAACCTAGCAAGGCCTGTGTGTCCACCTTTCTCTTGGTGTCCCATGGTCTCTGCATGGCATGACAATTATTTATTTACCAAACATTTTGCTGTCCCCATCTTCCTGTGAACTGTCTTCCTTCCTTTCAGTGTCCCAAAGTCCTACTCCCTTCTTCTTAGCCAAGGATTGCATATAAACCTCAATAACCTGTCAGAGGCTCCATATTTTGGGGCCATACCTAGTTTAATTAGGAGATGCAGGACACATGGGTTTGACCTGTGGGTTGGGGTGATCCCCTGCAGTAGGAAATGGCAAGTCACTCCAGTATTCTTCCCTGGAAAATTCCATGGGTGGAGGAACCTGGCGGGCTACAGCCCATGGGGTCACAAAGAGTTGGACAGGACAGAGCTACTGAGCAGAGCATACAATATTAGCTAATAGACATTACAAAAAACAGACTATGGAGAGTATTTTTCATCCAGTTTTGCTCAAGCAACAATAGGATAGCACTGTGTCTAAGACAGAACCAGTGTCATGCTTATTGTACCTTCTTTTCTGCCCTAGTGTCCCAGTTTTGGATGATAAACATTATGAACCATAATTACTCTATTAAAATACATAATATTATATAACATTTTAACAGTAACTTGTAGATGAGCTAAAATATAAGGTCACACTCTACAGTACCCAGTGATTCATAAATAATAAGAAATGGGTAGTAGAATTTTTCCAAGTTTGTAACTTGTCAGGAGAAGAATTAAGGAGTAGAATAATATCAATATATATTGAGCAGTATGGTCCCATCACTGTTATACCCCAATGGGTATAATCTCATTTACTCCCCACAGCTAGCTGAGGAAAGAGGTATTTTATCATTCCTACCTGAACTGGAAGACTGAAAAATTAACTAGCCTGACTAAGGTATGTGCATGCTAAGAACATTTCAGTTGTGTCCAACACTTTGTGACCCTATCTACTGTAGCCCGCCAGGCTCCTCTGTCCACGGGATTCTTCAGGCTAGAAGACTGGAGTGGGTTGCCGTGCCTTTCTCTAGGGCATCTTCCCAACCCAGAGATTGAACCCATGTCTCTTAAGTCTCCTGCATTGACAGGCTGGTTCTTTACCACTAGCCCTACCTGGGAAGCCTCAACCTGGCTAAGGTAACAGAACAGCAAATGGTGAACTTAAAATCAAAAGCAGACAATTCGGTAGAATTTTAAGACGCCTGTGAGTTTGGAAGTAAAAACACTTGGATGTAGTTTAGAAGCAGTGGGAGACCCTGCACTGAGATGATCAGTGAAAGACAAGAGTGAGCCTAAGGGCAAAACGTGTTCAGTTGAAGTAAGGGACTGACTGAGTGCAGGGGCAGATAAAGGGCTGTGAGCAGAGAAAGGGATTTCAAAGTTTGAGGCCATAAACATCAAGTGATGTTGATAGACCTGGGAAGTAACCATTCTTGTTACTGAAAAACATTAGTAAAGCAGAAGAAAGTTTTAGCAATTCACGAGTCAAGAATATGATGAACCAGTAAATTAATTGGAAAAATATTAAAAAGGGGATAATATAGAAGTAATAAGATCGCAAAGGATAATAAGTCCTCAAAGTGAAAAAGGACAAATGACCCTTTTATGAAATAAACTTTAGGCAAAGCGTTATTTCTACCCTTGTTTTTAAAACACACAGAGAGAATTATACTGAAATTCATTTAATTCCAACACCAGGTATTGAAGAGAAAAATTCAGAAGTGTAAAATTGGGTGTTTAACAAATTCATCTTTTATTGATAATATTACATAACTGTTTATGTACTCAGAATAATTTATCTAATTACCAATCAGAATTTCAAAATAATGGAAATTATTATCAATATAAAAATAGATCTATACTTCCATTCAGTTCAGTTCAGTTCAGTCGCTCAGTCATGTCCAACTCTTTGTGACCCCATGAATCGCAGCACGCCAGGCCTCCCTGTCCGTCACCAACTCTGAGTTCACCAAAACTTATTTCCATTGAGTCAGTGATGCCATCCAGCCATCTCATCCTCTGTCATCCCCTTCTCCTCCTGTCCCCAATCCCTCCCAACATCAGAGTCTTTTCCAGTGAGTCAACTCTTTGCATGAGGTGGCCAAAGTATTGGAGTTTCAGCTTTAGCATCATTCCTTCCAAAGAACACCCAGGATTAATCTCCTTTAGAATGGACTGGCTGGATCTCCTTGCAGTCCAAGGACTCTCAAGAGTCTTCTCCAACACCACAGTTCAAAAGCATCAATTCTTCAGCACTTAGCTTTCATTAGCTCAAGGCAAATTTCCCAAAATGGTCAAAGTACCCCAGAACCCATATGAAACACAAAACAAAGAGTAAATCTCCAGTGACCTAATTATGTAATGAGAGAGAATTTTCCTTGCTTCTATTCAAAAGCCATTTATTTCTTTCAGATGTCCCTCGATAGAAACAGATTTCATAACTTAAAAAGGAAACTCATTTAATCAACTGATATTGTTTATCCTTTTGTTAGTCCCAATAATTGCTACATTTTTAACACCAAAGGATCAGTACTGAGCCTGTCCTTAAAAGACTTTTTTTTTCCTCTCTCATATTTAAGCAGAAAGGATTTTATTTATACAGAAGTTGAAATAGCTTTGAGTTAGGAGAGAAACAGTGATAAACTCGTGCCACTAATTATGCAACAGAAAGCCTCATGAGGAAGCAGCACTTTAGTACTTAGAGGGTTTTAAAAAGTAAATCTGACAATGTTCATTTCACCTCCCTTCAACACAAATAGGCAATATCATTATTTGTCAGTAGAAAATGGTTGTGGTGGAAAAAATACAACTGGCTATGTATCTACCTTGTCAATCTTTTCCATTAGGTTCATCAATGCACATTATATTAAAACATGATTTGTATCATTTAGCCTATTAAAATAAATTCCTTTTGCATTTAAAAAATTAAGGGCTATTTGGCCATATTTCAGTACTCAAAACTAATTCTTACATTTCGGATTTATTAACCAAAGAATTGAAGTCAGTTACAAAGATTCTGAAAATAAACAGAAAACACTGAAAACTGAACGTTAAGATTCAGTAAATATCTTTGAGCAACCATATACATTCCTAGTCTTTCTGTCCTTAAATGTCTTAAATGTCTGTCCTTAAATGTCTCTACTGCTAGTAGGAAATTTTCCTTATTTGCATTGACTTTTTTTTTCTCTAGACACAAAACTGCATAGAAACTGTCAGTTTGCTATAGTTGGGGGGATATCCTCAATAACATAGACATTTTTTAAAACTTTGCTTGAAGTTTCAAGATTGCTTTTTGGACAAGTCCAAAATACCTTTCACATCTTATACTGAAAGCTATATACAAAATGGTAGTGCATTTTCCCAACACCCTTCAGAGGTCACTAAATGCATCTTTCTTTTTTACTTTTAAACTGTGTCTACATTATGACAAGGCCATCCAATGACAAGTGAGAAATTCACCCAAAAAGGAAGTTTTCTCTGAACCCTTCTGAACAATTTCTTTGGAAAATTTTCCTATCTAACTGCAGGGAGATATTTGATCTAATCCTGGCAGTACGAATTCCTCTTAATCTATAGTGATTAATCTTTAAAGTATATAGACGAGAGAGAGAAAATCTGAAAGAAAATGCTCAGAGAATCTTTTTTATTCATTTCATGGTACCTTTCTTTCATTCCATGGCACTAATCAATATCCAAGTCCAGTTACGATTCAGGGAAACCTTAAAAAAAATACAGTCTAAATTAATCTCTTTAACATTAAATATTCTATTCATTACACTCCAATCTGCTTGCATTCATACCCCTTTCTATCAACATGAACATAAGTATCCCAACATCTCTGTTAGTAGAGAAACAACAACAAAAAAATTCTTGATGTACGTTTCCCTGAGATCTTTGAAATATTTCAGGGTTATGTACAATATATTTCTGATGATCAACACATCAAATACTTCAAATTACTAAACAGTTTTACATACCATAGAAGGAACAGATACCTTCATATTTGCATTAAATTGTCCCTTATTCACAGTGGATATAATCAGTCCCACATAAGATTATCTCCATTGTTTGAAACAACAGTAGCATAGTTCATCTGGTAAGCTTTGGAATTAGACTGCCCAGGTTGGTGTGGAATAAGATAATATCCACATGTCCTTAGGCAGGTTGGCTAATTCCTACTTATTTTTCTGTTTCTTTATCCAGTTATTTTAGATAATAATAGAATCTATCCTATCTATATCTATCCTATAAAGTTAATGGTAAGGACTAAATTTTAGAAAATGTTGTACCTGGCTTTCTTATTAGAACCAAGTTCTAACAGAAAATCAGAGCTCAGATTTAAGAAACATTACATAATTTTTGTTGATGATGTTGTTGTTTTGTTTTCATTATTTTTTACCATCTTTGGGATAAGCATATTTTATCATAAAACCATTTAACAAAGGTAAGTTATTGTGTAAATATAGACCTTGTTTACACTCAAGAAAAGATCATATTCAAAAGCATGCTTCATATCCAAAATCATTCTGGTTCTTTCTAAATAGGAGATTCACAAAAGTTAACAATTAAGCTCTGTTAATTTAAGTAGGCTTATCACTAGGTAGGATGTTTACAGGAAAGTAGAATTATAAGTTACTTCTGTAGGTCCTCTGTGCCATTTAAAAGCTTGGTACAAAACCAGTCCCTAAAGGTCACAGAGTTGTGTTGGGGCCACAGAGTTACCTTTATATGTTATCTCATTAATTTCAATCATTTTGAAATATTCTCTTTGCTGTAACATCAGAGTCTCAATCTAAAGAAATGATACTCAATGAGTAAAGATATTCATTGAGTATCAAGTTATAAAAATAATTGTTTCAGTAGGGGACAAAGGCTAAATGAAATAGAATCAGGTCACCGCAACAGCAAAGTTAGTCTTCAAAGAATTTTAGGTAGGGTGTTATTTTCTTTCATTATGTTTTGATAGTTATAAATACATGTTTATAAAACATAAACACCATGGAAAATATTCAACAAAATTACATTTATTTTTTGCTCAAAGGCAGTTTTTTATTATATTTTTATAACTTTTATCAGTGAATGTATATAATGTTTGTAAGGACTAATCACATAAAGCAGTTTTTTTTTTCCCCATTACTCTAACTAGTTTCCAGTGCTATAGGCTGACATTCAATTTGTTATAGCCAATAATACAAATAGTGTTCACAAACCTATTGAATCATCTCATTATAACACACAGAAGTCTAACATGGCCTACCTGAACTCTGTTCTTTAGTGTTGCCCTCTGAATAACAGCCCTCTTGAGAGTGGGTAAGACTGGTAACCTGCTCCTAACAGAATATGGCTAAAGTTTCATGATTAGGGAATGATATATTTTGAGTTTTATTGAGGTATAATTAGCAAATAAAATTTTAAAATATTTAAAGTGTACATCATGATTATTTGAAATGTGTATATATTTGAAATGATTAGCCCCATCCAGTTAATTATCATATCCATCACCTTACATATTTACCTTCTGTGTGTGTGAGGACATTTAAGGACATAATTTGCTATTCTCTTAGTAAATTTTAATTATACTGTACAGTGCTGTCAACTACAGACACCGTGTTATACATTAGACCCTCAGATCTTATTCATCTGATAGCTGAAATTTTGTACCTTTTCACCAATCTCTTCCTATTTCTAACACCCCCCAGCCCCCTGGTGATCACTTTTTTATTCTCTATTTCTATGAGTTTGACATTTTTTTTTTCCTTTGTAGATTCCACATTTAGTAACACCATGTATTATTTGGTTTCCTCTCTCTGGCCTGTTTCATTTATTTTATGCCCTAATGTTATGATATGCTTATAAGACTCTGACTTGCTAGTATACACAAATGAGACTGTCCTGCTGGCCTTGAGGAATTAAGCTGCTGTGATGTGAACTGCCCATGAAGAGGGTCATGTAAGCAAGGGAATGCACGTGACCTGTAGAACTTGAGAGCAGCCTCCAATGACACCCAGCAAGAAACCATGGCCCTCAGTTACAGGGCAAGGAAATGAATTCTACCAACAACCTGGATGAGTTTGGAAATGAATTCATCCCGGTGAGACCCCACGTGAGAATACAGCCCTGGCTTATACATAATTGTAAGCCATGTGACAGTGAACAGGGGACCAGGTAAGCCACGACTAGAAACTTGGCCACAGAAAATGTGCATTGTTTTAAGTCACTAAATGTAAGGAAATGTATTGACAGTAATAGAAAACTAACACATTCATTTTTCTAAATCACATTTTGAAAAATCAGGAAATAGCAAGATGAAGCCATACCAGTTTTTATCATTTACCCCAAACCTTCACTTTTGCTTTCTTCTCATGTCTGGTTAGATTTAGATCAAAACTGGTAATTTATGATATCTTTTCTTTCTCCCTGACTATCCTTTGGTGGGAGTATGGGCAATGTTTTAAAGAAATAGAACTATTAATAGAACATATCATTCCATGTCCCAGTTTCTCTCATCAGTAATTTCACCTTTCAGCTGTAGTTAGTTCTATGTATAGCAACTGGAAGTAATTTAAATAACTCAAATGGCTTAAATAGAAAGGAGATTGATCAAGTCAGATGACAAGAAGCTAGTCAGTAGGACAGGCTCTAGACTCTGCAAACTAAAACTCCAGCTCAGGATCTTTGTGATTCTTTCAACAATTTCTTATATTTCTAAGTTGATTTCATCCTGCAGCTCATCTAGTAGTCTTATTTAGACAAGACTATCTGGCCCTGGAAGAAGGGTTGTTTGTTTCTTTTCATTCATTCATTCATTCATTCTCTCTTTGTGTTTGTTTCTCTCTTTCTCTCCAGACTTTTCATGTCTTATTGGCCATAATTAGGTGCTATCTCTTCTAAAACAATCATTGACAAACTTTAGCCAGTCTTAGGTTAGACCAATCTTAACCTACGCTGAAGGTTAAATAACACAATCAAAAATAGGATTTTGTTCATGGGAATACACAAAAATGAGAAGAGTTTAAGAAGATGTACTTGAATAAGTTATTTTGCTGTTCTTTAGTCGCTAAATCGAACCTGAATTTTTTGCAACGCCATGGACAACAGTCCTCCAGACTTCACTGTCTATGGGACTTTTCAGGCAAGAATACTGGAGTGAATTGCCATTTCCTTCTCCAGGGGATCTTCTCAACCTGGGGATCAAACCCTTCTCTCCTGCACTGACAGGTAGATTCTTTACTGCTGAGTCACAGGCGAAACCCATGAAGAAGTTATACTGTAATGGATATTGAAAGACAAGTAACAAATATTCAGGCAAAAATGGAGGAGAGAAACTGAAGGCAGAGGGTTAGGCACGTGTCTCAATTAGGACAGCTTTTGTGTAGATGCAGGGATGGGGAGGGGCAGTGAGGAGGTAGAAATAATTTGTGAAATATTTAGGCAGTAAAGTTAGGAGAACTTTTAAATCGATTATAAAATATACCTCTTCCCCAAAACACTATACACACAACCCAGCTTTCTGTACTTGGTTGACTTTCAAAGTTGAACTACTTTCAAAAATAAATCTGTGTAATCTTGGAAACACATAATATTCACATTGAAGGTCACAAACAGGTTAATTTCTTCTGTTGAATCTGAATATTTCAGACTTGAGAGCAACTACAAAGTGACCAGCACACTAATGGCAAATACCAGAGGTAACTGATTCAAAATATGAGAGCCACTTACACATGAACAGCCGTCATTTCAAGATAGAAAACCAAAAAGCAGCAACTGTTAAAGCAAATCGTCCTCTTATAAAAGGCCTCTTATATAATTTGAAGCTGACCATTCCTTTAGAAAAACCTTCAACTAGCATTGTGAGAAGATTCATGTCTTTTAAATATCGAGCACAAGGCTTTAAACTGTTGCACTCCTGAATAATTTTGCGAAGTTCAAAATAATTATAAATGACTACCCATAATTAAAATAAAATTGTTAAATTAGAAAAGACAATTAAAGCTGGAGTAAAATGATCTGTGTTAAAATCATAAAATCGTCACTGCTCTAATTATTAGCACGATCCATTTTTAATCTATGACATTTATAAAGCAAGAGATTTTACTTATCCAGTCTTATTAGCATAATAATCATTGCACTTTACAGGGCCTTAACAATAAATTACTTTCCTTATATTTAAGTTTCGCCCAGACAAACAGAATTAAATATGTATTGAACTTAAAGGTTAAAGCCCCTTCATTAATTCTGTTATTGTTTTTCATAAGCCAAATTCTCCATTAAGATACCTCTTGACTTCATAGCATTGATTCTAATCATTTTCTAGTAATGAACCCCGGACTGACATGAGATAATGCCTTTGGGCATTTTCACTTGTAAGAAACCTCAACCCTTAACCCCTCTCTCTTCATTTGCATAATCACTTGCATAGATCTTCCTACATTTGGGATGTCTCTGTGCTTCTCTGCATTAATTTTCCATTTTACTGTCTTGGAACTATCTCTTTCTTGATTTTTTTTTCTCTACATTTTTCTTCATTGTCTCCCCAGGCAGGCACCCACTGCCCCTGAAGCTTCTTCAGAGTAGCTGGCCTTGCCTCCATTTTTCAGTCATTAGTTAGAAGAGACTGTTAATGAGTTTGATGGACTTCGATTTTGATGCACAAATCTTTTTTTTAGGTGATTGTATCCATGATAAATACTTCAGAAGTATGTTCAAAAGAAGTTTCCCTGCCCCATGCAACTCTACTAAGAGCTCTAGTCTGTAACCTTGGGAATGGAGTATGAACTCCTCCTTTTATTCCACCATTCTTCGAATTATATGGGCAATTACTGAACACAATCTGATTAAAAAAGCTATTATAGTGCAATGTAAGTGTTCTCAAATTATATGGGGATAGTTACCATATACTCATCTTTCTCTCTTTCAATGTGCTCTTGGCTTCTTAGTGTCTTTACTTCACTTACAGGCCAACTTGGCATTCATTCTTGCTATAAACTATTCTTCGAAAATAAAAGCTGTCTTTTTTGGGTTCTAACACTTTTCCCCAACAACCATTTTCCTCATCTCAGACAGAATTTTTACTATTCCTCTGTTCTAAATTCTTTCTACTGCTCCTTTCTTCAAGGATGGAGTTTGAGCAATGCAGAATCCTCTTTAATAATTTCTTGAGAATTTCTTTTTCTCCAGATGGTGTTTATGACCCTAGACCTAGAGTCTTTGATTCAGATGGTTTCATTACCCACTGATCTTTCTGCTATTGGTCAAGTATTAATCTATCACATCGACGTCTCAAAACTCATATTTTTCAATCATATTTTCCAAAGAGGTATCTACACTAAGCCAAAGCTCTCTGTATTTTAATGCCTGTTTAGGGGAAAATGTACCTAGTCATATTACTTCTATTAATATAAATTATGCTCAAAATTCTCGATTGGCTTCCCAATGCATTCAGAATGAAATGGAAATTTGTCATCATAGCCTCCAGGCCCTGAAAGATTTGGCCTCTCCCCACTGGAGATTTACTACTCCAATGTAATCTCTTAACACCCTGCACCACAACTTGGAGAGGTCACTTAGTGTTCCTTTGCCTCTTCTGGAATACATCCCTCAGAATTTTGCCTGTCTTATTTTGACTTATCTTTGTAATGTCACAACCTTGAAGAACTGCCCTGTCTGAAACATAGTCACCTGTATTTTTAATGCATCAATTTTTATTTGATTTAATAATTTAAATAATAATGTATAATTACTTTTTGTATTTGCTTGCTTAGTTTTTGAAAACTTCTACCAATAGAATGTAAGTTCTATGAAAACAGGGGCCATTTCTTCCCTGTTTACTATTTTATCTTTGGTATTTTGTGCAATGTCTGGTCCATAGCAGAAATCAAATATTTGCTTAAAAAAAAAATGAACAAGCAGATGATGCATTTGTAGAAACCATGTTAACACAAGGAGTTAGTCTATATTTGCAGGCTGAAGTATGTGAAATCCCATTCTCCCAAAATAAGTAATGTAGAACTTTAGAAGCAATGAAAATTCTCCAAAACCTGCTTGGAATTAGCAGACATTTCATTCAATCAAGAGATTCAAGTGATTTACTTTTTACAAGGCACAACTTATAAATTTTTAAATATTCTAAAATATCTTACTTCTTCCTCCCATCTTTCAGGCCTAGATTAAATGGTAGAATTAGGAAACAAGATACCTAGCATTTCCAGTCAATTGCAAAAGGCAATTTTATAGACTGTAAACTCCTTCATGAGACTATGAGCTCCTTGAGGGCATGTCTAACCAATTCTCTGAAACACTATTAGTGCCCGTAAAGTGTCTTTTTGTCAATACACAACAATAGTCTGTAGAGAGTGATAATAAATAGTTACTCAAACTGTTTGAAATCTAAACTATTTTTAAATGCTAGAATTAATAAAATGATAGTGGATACTGATTTTTTTTCCAGATTCAGAAAAATGGAATCCATTTTAAATGCACATTTCTCAGCATTTCAGGGATAATGAGAGCTGAACTTCTCTCAAGTAATTGCTCTATGAGCCACAATCATGGTGTTAACTCAGAGGAAGTGGTTTAAAGCAGTAATGTATAATGTGTTCAATGGCCTGATTATGTCCTAAGGGAAGACCCACCTAAAGACCTCACTTAGTGGTTAGAAATGATTCAGAAACTTGAGGAAATAAATCTACCAGGAAACAAATAATGAATAGAGACTCTGGATATCTTCATTTGACATCAGAAGTTTTAAATGAGAGAAATAATGCTTAAGAAGACCAGGGGTAACATTTTATATTAGTTTTACAATCAATATCTTGGAAGTTTAGAGTCAATAAACACTCTGGATTTAGATGAATACAGATTCTGAAATTTAAAACTCCTTTTTCATGAACTTTGAAAGTATTCCCACTGAAATTTTAAGTTAGCATTTTGTACATATTTTGTCTCACAGACATTTTGGTGAACCTACAAGGGTGTACAGACCCTTAAGAGGCCCTTCCCTTAAGTAGTAATTTTTGGAAAAAAGTGTTACAAGATAAGGATCTCATGATGCTGGAATAGAAGACATTGTTCAAAGTGACTGATTAAAGCAAGCCAAAAAATGTATACGGAAGGATATTTAGGCAACAACACCATGATCTATTTCTACTTTATTGACTATGCCAAAGCCTTTGACTGTGTGGATCACAATAAACTGTGGAAAATTCTGAAAGGGATGGGAATACCAGACCACCTAACCTGCCTCTTGAGAAATCTGTATGCAGGTCAGGAAGCAACAGTTAGAACTGGAGATGGGACAACAGACTGGTTCCAAATAGGAAAATGAATACATCAAGGCTGTGCATTGTCACCCTCTTATTTCACTTATATGCAGAGTACATCATGAGAAATGCTGAGCTGGAGGAAGCACAAGCTGGAATCAAGATTGCTGGGAGAAATATCAATAACCTCAGATATGCAGATGACACCACCCTTATGGCAGAAAGTGAAGAGAAACTAAAAAGCCCCTTGATGAAAGTGAAAGAGGAGATTGAAAAAGTTGGCTTAAAGCTCAACATTCAGAAAACGAAGATCATGGCATCTGGTCCCATCACTTCACGGCAAATAGATGGGGAAACAGTGGAAACAGTGTCAGACTTTATTTTTCTGGGCTCCCAAATCACTGTAGATAGTGATTGCAGCCATGAAATAAAAAGATGCTTACTCCTTGGAAGGAAAGTTAATACCAACCTAGATAGCGTATTCAAAAGCAGAGACATTACTTTGCCAACAAAGGTCCATCTAGTCAAGGCTATGGTTTTTCCAGCGGTCATGTATGGATGTGAGAGTTGGACTGTGAAAAAAACTGAGCACTGAGCGCTGAAGAATTGATGCTTTTGAATTGTGGTATTGGAGAAGACTTTTGAGAGTCCCTTGGACTGCAAGGAGATCCAACCATTCTATCTTAAGGGAGATCAGTCCTGGGTGTTCATTGGAAAGACTGATGCTGAAGCTGAAACTTCAGTACTTTGGTGACCTGATGCAAAGAGCTGACTCATTTGAAAAGACCCTGATGCTGGGAAAGATTGAGAGCAGGAGGAGAAGGGGATGACGGAGGATGAGATGGTTGGATGGCATCACCAACTCGATGGACATGGGTTTGGGTGAACTCCAGGAGTTGGTGATGGACAGGGAGGCCTGGCGTGCTGAGTTTCATTGGGTCACAAAGAGTTGGACACAATTGAGCAACTGAACTGACTGAATGACCATGATAAAATCAGAAAATCCTATCCAGAACAATCTACCAGTGCTAATGTCCCTGAATTTGGAGTGCCAGCTAATCGACACTTTTGAATTGTGGTGTTGGAGAAGGCTCTTAAGAGTTCTTTGAACTGCAAGGAGATCAAACCAGTCAATCCGAAAGGAAATCAACCCTGAATATAATTCCAAAAACTGTTGCTGAAACTGAAGCTCCAATATTTTGGCCACCTGATGTGAAGAACTGACTCATTAGAAAAGACCCTGATGCTGGGGAAGATTAAGGGCAGGAGGAGGAGGTGACAACAGAGGATGAGATGGTTGGATGGCATCACTGACTCAGTGGGCTTGAATTTGAGCAAACTCTGGGAGATGGTGAAGGACAGGGAAGTCTGGCATTCTTTTCAGTCCATGGGGTTGCAAAGAGTTGGACATGACTGAAGGACTGAAAAACAACAAGGAGGATAAGAGCATTAAAAGCAGTCATGAAGTGGTCTGGAGAGTTATCCTCAAGGAGGACTACTCACCTCAGGCAAGTGTATTGCTCCTTTGAGGGAAGGAAGGAGAAATATTTATCCATCAGCTCCTTTCTCCCTAATAGTCAATGACTCACCCCACAAAGTGCTAATGCCCCTGAATTTGGAATTTGCACAAATATCACTGAGAAGGGCAAGACTAAAACTAGGTTGAGTGTACAAGAAGTTGTCAGAGCTCACGCCAAACTAGTCACTGCAATGGTGCCTGAAATAGGCTAGGGGGTCTCCAGTAGTACAAAAGAGGTAACCAAACGCCTTCTAACCAGGCTCTGGTTTCTTGTCAACTGGACTAAAAAAGATCCTATTTTCAATGTGTATATCTCTGTGTTGTTGTTGCTGTTCAGTCACAAGCCGTGTCTGACTCTTTGAGACTGCATGGACTGCAGCACAGCAGCCTTTCCTTCACCATCTAGGGGATGAAAGCTAGATCTCTTAGCATCTCCTGGAGTTTCCTCAAACTCATGTCCATTGAGCCAGAAACATCTCATCCTATCATCCCCTTATCCTCTTGTCCTCAGTCTTTCCCAGCATCAGGGTCTTTTCCAGAAAGTCAGCTCTTTACAGCAAGTGGCCAAAGTACTGGAACTTCAGCTTCAGGAAACTTCAGCTTCAGCTTCAGCTCAGGTTCAGCTTCAGCTTCAGTCCTTCCAGTGAATATTCAGTGTTGATTTCTTTTAGGATTGACTGGTTTGATCTTCTTGCTGTCCAAAGCACTCTCAAGAGTCTTCTCCAGCACTATAATTCAAAAGCATCAATTCTCTGGCTCTCCCTTCTTCATGGTCCAACTCTCACATCCACACATGCCTACTGGAAAAACCATAGCTTTGACTAACGGATCTGTATCAGGAAGGGATGTCTCTGCTTTTTAATATGCTGCCTGGGCTTGTCATGGAGAAAGAAATGACAACCCACTCCATTATTCTTGCCTGGGAAATGTCATGGACAGAGGAGCCTGTCGGGCTACAGTCCATGGCATCACAAAGAGTCAAGTACGACTGAGCGACTCAACAACAACAAACTAGGTTTGTCATGGCCTTCCTTCCAAGGAGCAAGTGTCTTCTAATTTCACGGCTTCAGTCACCATCCCCAGTGATTTCGAAGCCCAAGCAAATAAAATCTGTCACTGTTTCCACTTTTTTCCCATCTACTTGCCATGAAGTAATGGGACCAGATGCTATGATCTTAGTTTTTTGAATGTTGAGTGTTAAGGCAACTTTTTCAGTATCTATGTTTGTGTGTATACAAATAATACTATCCTATTAAAAAGACGAGGTATTTTCTGTTCCAAACCTGGCAAAAATATGCTTGTTAAACTTTTTCAATCAATAAACAAATGTACTTCTCATAGTTGCACAGAATTTTGAGTGACAGCCAACTATAATCTAATTCTTCACACACACACAGACACACAGAGCTGTCAGATGAAATGAAGTGTGGCTCACTTCATTTGGAAACGAGTATATATGGCTGTAGAGTGTTTTGCATGCATAGTCCCATTCTCCACTTCTGCCCCAGAAATGATGAAGACCTTTGAGGATTTACGAAAAGAATTACTTCACATTTTAAAGAAAATTTACATTTACAGTTAAACTCACATTTTCCCTGTTTGATTTATTATTCACTAGTTGATTTGGAATCATAATAAAGTGCAAAGATGTTTCCCTGAGCCAAAAGTGTACATCCATGTCATGCATGTTCATAAGATGTTATGTTGTTCATAAGATTTGGGAAATGTGGAGGTAAGTTTCCATTAGTTAATGCAATTCTAAAACTATATTTTTTCTAGATTTGTTAAACATTCTTAAAGCATAAATTAAAAAAAAATAACTTTCAAGTAATAACAAGGAAAACATGCAAAAGAAGAGTAATGGGGCAGGTCAGAAACTAGTCTAACCAGATTTCAGAATTTAAGTCAAAGTAATCTCTGATAGGCACAATAGTCCCCAAAGATGCCACACCATAATCTAGAGAACCACTGATTAATATCACATCACATGGTAAAAAGGATTTTACAGGTGTGATTAAAATTAAGGGCCATGAGATGGAGAAATTATTCAGGATTACCTACAGAGACCCAAACTAATTACAAGGCCTTTATAGCCATCTTTTAAATAGGGTGGAGAACATTTCAAACTGCAGAGAACCAGAGAGACAGGAGCAAGAGAAAGATCTGACCTGCTATTGCTGGCCTGGAAGATAGAGATAGGAATTCCATGAGCAAGTAATACAGGCAGTTTCTAGCAGCGGCAAAAGGCAAGGAAAAGCATTTCCCCCAGAACTTCCAGAAGTGAACATAGTCCTGTCCCAACACTTGGATTTTACCTCAGTGAGATCCATGTCAGAATTTTGCTCTATAGACCTGTTTTGTTTAATTCATCAAGCCAATGCACCACGGTATTCACTTCAGGGTGATTTTGGAGGAAGAACAACAAGCAGGTCACTGGAACTTAAGATAACATAGAAACAGACAATATAACAATTCAGTATTTCTCCAAGATAGTCATTCTACCCATTGTGAAAAGGGAAACAGTGAATAGGTTAGATAATTGACTGGAATAAATAAGTTCTATCTATCTGAAGGAAAACACAACTAGGTCCTTAGAGCATAAATAAAGAAAAAAATTTAATGGATTTTAGCTTAAAAATGAAATGTGAACAATAAAAATCTTATGAGAAAAATTAAGAGACTATAAGTATATCATGTATTATAAATATATAATAAGTTGTTGACATGGTTGTGGGGAGAGTTGTGAGAAAGGAACAGAGAGTGGAAATAATTGAAAAAGGAAAATAAAAGCAAAGACTAACCTAAAATATGTATGACAAGTCAGCATCTGTATTTATAGTTATTTGTTACATACAAATAATCTTTAATATAACATAAAAACAATTCTTTGCATGTGTGGGTCTCTTACCTATTATTTGGGCTATTTCATTTGTTGCATTATTGTATTGATAAACAAAGAATATTTGAACATCTATGTAAATTACTGTGATTTACTAAAATATCTAGATTCCATAAAACACGAAGTATAAAGAAAAATGTGCTTTTAGATACCACCTTTCTTATGTTCTCAAAATGTCCACAGGTTGTCCACAGTATTATTAGATGTTCATTCAAAACTCTCACTAGCCTGAAGTACCTCTGATCCTATTTTACCATCCTTTCTCTGCTCTGTGCTGACAGCTCTCGAGTTGAAATTATCTTCTCCTTGCAGTCAAATCTTAACAATCTGGTTATCTTTTTCTCTCTTTATTATTCATTTGTCTTAAACCAAATGAGAGGATTTTTTTCCCCCATTGGGACTTACTCTCTACACTTTTAGAAAATGAAAGTAACTTTCTTTATTATAGAACTGAATTAAAATCAAAAAAAGGTCTGAACTCCATTTAAAAGATGGTTTTGTTACTAAAGAACTGAAAGGATTTCTGTATAAAATAGCTTCACCTTAAGACAGGATAAAGGACCCTGAGGATAGCATTATAGTGAATCTCAAAGGTACTCTTCTAAATAATGCTAATGCAGCCAAGACGCGGGGTGTGGTGAGAATTTGGAGAGGAATTGTTACAGAAAAAAACTAGGCACCACTAGCCCTCTAAGATAGCAAATGGCCTTCCTCCCTGATCTGCCCTCTGAAGAAAAAGGCAACATGAGGAAAGGCAGGAGACAATGAAGATACTGTTAGAAATAAAGAAAGGAGGGAGCAAGAATAGAAAAATAAGATCTTGTGAAAGTGATAATCCACATGGAAGAGATAAGTTTGCATACTGGCTTAATACTCACAGCTTAGTATTTCCAGACTGTTTAATATTGCAAGGTGAAATGAATTTTGCAGATGAGAGCTCCCCAGAAGCAGAAAAGTGGTCCATTACATCCATGTTTCAGGTGGCTTTCTTTTTTTACCATTCAGTCTTGCCCTACTCTCTGTGACCCCATGGACTGCACAGTTCACGGACTCCTCCAGGCCAGAATACTGGAGTGGGCAGCCGTTCCCTTCTCTAGGGGATTTTTGCAACCCAGGTCTCCCACACTGTAGGTGTATTCTTTATAGTCTGAACCACCTGGGAAGCCCAAGAACACTGGAGTAGGTAGCCTATCCCTTCTCCAGGGAATCTTCCTGACCCAGTAATCAAACTGGGGTCTTCTGCATTACAGGCAGATTCTTTACCAGCTGAGCTACCAGGGAAGCTGTGCCCCATGGGAGCAGTGTACAACTGTGAAGCTGTTTTACCAGGCAACACATACGGGGAGATAATTAGACCAGTAGTGTTACAGATAAATACATTCTATCCCCTGCTGTACCCAGTAGCACCTAGAGACAACACATCTGATTATCAATCAAATCTTCTCTGACATAGTTCCAGTGGCTGTAGTGGGGAGTAGGGTGGGGGTAGACACCAAAGTGTGAAGAAGTCACGATAGATAGGGCTGACATTTTCCAAGAAGCAGTCACTCTCAGAAGGTGATTGACATCTTGAAATTTTAGGCAAATGCATTAGGTTCAGCTCTGGAGGTCTGTTTGAAACTCAGAAGAAAATTAAGTGCACATAACATAGCTGCCAACTTTAAAAACTTGCTTACATATTCTGCAGAAAATATCATGAGCTATTTAGAGTCCACTTTAAAATCCTATAGATTATATTTTGAATTTAATACCTGGGGCATTAACTCTATTCATTGGACTAACTTCAGTGAATTTCACTTTTGGAGCATAACACTGTATTGAAAATGTGTCCTCTAACCTATGATATTTATATATCATTTAATATGAAATTTATGAGGTTCCATTGCTGATTTTCAAATGGATGCAAATTAGGACACAGACTGTTCACATCCCTCCATTTCTAACCCACATACACAAAGTTTAACTTTAAAATGCCACTGTGCTTGTCCATTTCATAGAAGCTACATGTATTTGTATATCTTTTGTGTCTCTTGCACACTCTGGATTTCAGTTTTTAACTTAATGTTGGGCATGGATTAGCTATAAAAAAGACTATGCTATTCAGAGTATAGATGGATTGTTTTTAATTCCTGAGACATCTATATGCTCTCAGGAGAGTAGAATTTGTGACTATATCATCATCCAATGTTTTCTTGTCTCCTTTGGAGATTAGCAGTTAAAAATCTATGAACGGTTTCATTACTCAGATCAGATTCTAGGTAGAGGAGATATTTTGGCCTATTCCAGTTTACTTTGTTCAGAGGAGATGGAGTTTTTTTTCATTTTTTTATTTTTTAAATTTAAAAATCTTTAATTCTTACATGCGTTCCCAAACATGAACCCCCCTCCCACCTCCCCTCCCCATAACATCTCTCTGGGTCATCCCCATGCACCAGCCCCAAGCATGCTGTATCCTGCGTCAGACATAGACTGGCGATTCAATTCTTACATGATAGTATACATGTTAGAATGCCATTCTCCCAAATCATCCCACCCTCTCCCTTTCCCTCTGAGTCCAAAAGTCCGTTATATACATCTGTGTCTTTTTTCCTGTCTTGCATACAGGGTTTTTAAAAATGATTGTTCTCTCTGCTGTGAATAGAGTTGCTAGTTTTCATAAAGAAATAGAATACATTCCACTTCTTTTAATAAGCATTGTCTGGTAGTTAAATACCATGCATCTACTTGCATTGCCACAGGTGATGTTTGAGTGGTGAAATGCAAATCTAAGATTTAAAAATCATAAATAATTTTTTAAAAATCTCTTTCAAAGATGTTGAATGGTTGTGGTTAGACAAATCTACTTTGAATAAAGGCACTAACTTTGTAACTATACTTTCACTATGGGAAAACCTGTTGTAAAGCAACCAGTATTCTTGCCTGCAGAATTTAGACAAAATACTTATTATGTATTAAATTGTATCTAATTTATTGATGTAATTATTGTTGATAAAATATTGGTATGCAAGTAACTATTTTAGGAGTTTCAGAAATATAGGAAAATAATAATATTAATATGTCATGTGTGGTCTTCTTTTCACTTTACTTCCATTTGCATCTTATGTAAAGATGTTTATACTTTCAACTTATCTCTTATCGTCTAATAAATTTGAGATATGTAATGTGTTCCTTCATTATAAGAACCATTCATTCAGCCAACAAAATGCCCTTACCATAGTGATTATTAGTCTTGACTTCTATAAAAACTGGGTTAAAATAATAGGTTGAAGAATTGAAATAAATAGCTTTTTAATGAGAGATGATTATTTTAAAGTGTGTCTGCATACAGTGTGGAAAAACAGTAAATTAATATAAGCAGTTAGAAAAATAATTGATCTCTTCTCTCATATTCAAGATAAAACCAAATTGGTAAGGGTAACATACACGCCAAGAATTCAGAACACCTGGGTTCTAGGTCCTGATTTTGTGACTAGGTGTGTCATGGTGGCAGAAGAGGTCTCCACTCAGTTTTCTTTCTTGTAAAAGAAGGCTACACATTTTTAACCTGACTCAATAAGATTATTGTGAAAATTATGTAAAAATGCTCTGTAAATACTGAAGCTATAACAAGTATAAATTGGCATCGCTATAATTCCTAGCTATATAGCAACTCTATAGCTATAGATCATTTTTAAGTTTTATCCTGTTGTCAACCTTGAAGGAAACTAATTCCAAGAATAAGCTCCAATGTCTACATTCCTCAGGATGTGTCCAGAATCTACAGCTCTTGTCAAAATAAACCTTTAGGAATTAAAATATCGTGTCTAAATTTAAAATTTTGTTTCTGCACTTTCTACCCCTTTCATTGCACATTTTGTTTTGTTTGCCTATTTTTATTGCCTCATTAAAGATGTCCAGTATACAGGTTAATACATCAAAACTTTTTTTAATTAATATCAAAAGACTATTTATAGTGGCGTTTCTAAGCTTCACAGTTATAAAGGTTAATAGTCAAAAAGACATTTATATTCTGTCTTGTTTTTATAGCTAAGTATTTATAAGTTTATAGAAATCTACTTTGAAATTATAGATTAGTACAAATTCTGTCATATAATATTCCTGACAATTTTGATAACATTTTATTTAAAAAGAAAAATGTAAATTTTATTTATTTTCATTTATTACAAAGAATTATTTTCAATTGTATTTTTTCTGGAAAAACTGATAGACTTTAGGTCACTTCGATAAACATCTGTTTTGTTTCTATCATATACCTTAGGAAAATCACACCACTGATGAATTTTTTAATAGTGTGATACTGTTAATATTAATGAACAACTTCCTCAGCTATCCAGGATCAAGTCATGTACATCTTTACAATGCTAAAAAAATAAATCAATTGTTTTGGATGGCTGCAGCCCAGAAGCCAGGATTCTAGAAAATGATCATTGATTATATGCTTATATAAATATATAAATGATAAGCCATTAGATTATTTGTGTTCTGTAATACCCATTATGGTATATTGCTCTCTGTTTCTATAAGTCCAAAAATATTTTATTAGCTTTCAGACTTTGGAAAAATTTATTAAACAAATGTCAAGAATTTGAGATATTTTAAAGTGTGGTGAAATTATTTCATACACTGAGGTATATTTATGTATACTTGAATTTCCTTATATCTTCACTTTGTATTTCTTATTTTACATTGTTGCTTTCTCTTTTTATTTTCTACTTCACTGCTATTTATTCCATTTTCCCCTAATGATGAAATTCCACCTTACTTTTAAAAATTACTTTTCCCTAATCTACTAATAAAATATGTGTTTTATAATTGTTCATGCAATGTAAAATATACAACATTTTTCCTATCAAAATATCAAGAGATTGTTTGCCCACCAAGTCTTTCTTTTCCTTCTCACCACATCATGATAAATCCCTTAGGATATTTTTACTTTTTTTCTCTTCTACCTTTTTCCCCAGTTTCACCTCTAAACTGAAGTAGGATGGTTTTATCACTCCCCTTCCTGACCTGTGAGCTCTTCCCATTGCAGAGTTTTGACAAGATTATTTAGTACTTTTGGCATGTATCAATACTGGAATGTTATATGCTATATATTCTTTTTGTTACGAGTCCTTCTTTCAGGTAAATATCACATACTCTTAGGGTGTCCTATTCACTTAGCCTTAAATTATTAAAAGAGGGCAAAAGAGAAAGATTAGTTGTAAACTCTGTTTTCTCTCTTCTTCTATCATGAGAACTTTGTTCTAGTTTATATTTTTTTAGTTGGTCCAAAGTCTCTTCCTTGAAAATTTTATTTGAAAGAGTTATATGGATATATTTTCTTAGTTGCTATTTCATTGCTATTCAACTATTCATCTTAATTTTTTTTTCCTGACAAGTTAGAATAAAAAATTTTCTGCTTGCAGATCTTATCATTCAGCAGGTCATAGATGCTGTTCTTAGGACAACCTTCCAAGGTTGGAAATGAGAAGTCCAATGTGAGTCAAAGATTCTTTTTTTTAAATCTGGAAGCTAATTATTTTTTTTTCTCATTAGCATGCAAAAAAACTTAGTAGTTTACATCTATGTGCTGTTTGTCTTCAGTCCAAGCTGGAAGTGAGTGAACATCTTCAGTGAATGAGTCTCGGATCTCTCCTTTCCTCAGGAAACTCTCTTCTATCATTTCTTTATTATTGCTTCTAACATTTACTCTTTTTTTTATTCCCCGGAACTGTGTTATTTCACTTGTTAGGTTATTTAATTTTCTATACCATTTTTTCATTTTCTTTTTTTTAAAATCATGATTGATGCCTCTGTATAATTTGCCTTTATTTTTAAGCTATTTTTTTGCATTTCACTTGACAGACCATTGTTTCAGAGAGCAAGTAATTATCACATCTTCAAATCATCTATTAAACTGTTTGGATAACAGATCACATTTTTCATTCTAAATTTAAAGAAATTATTCCATTTTATTTTATGTTATCTTTTTTTTGGTGTGGAACTTCATTTCCCTTAAGTACTTTCATTACTTAATTTTATTCAAGTGTCTGTTCGTCTCATGCAGCAGCTATGTTTTGCTGGGTAAATGTCATTATGACCAAACTGATCACTCTTTGTGAGTGATGGCGAGTTTAGATGGGTTGTAACTCATCATGCTGAACATCTTGGGCTCAGGTATGACTGCTGTTACCAAGCAACAGGAGTTGCACAAGGGTTGGGAGACAAAACACCCACTTCCTTGATAGGCCAGCAATGAGTAAAAATACAGATTTCCAGGTTTTTCTGAAATCCCCAAAGAATCTGCTGTGGTCTCCATAAATCCTCAGATCTGGGGAGGCCTGGCCCAACTGTCCATTGGTCTTGTGCCAGAGACATCAGACCTATTCATACAAAGTCAATGTCACTACGGTTTCTGCAGCTATCTGGGAACCAATAATTTCCCCTGATTCTTCATCTTCTGTACTTCTAAAGGCTTCCAGTTGGCAGATCCTCTACGTGTTCAATTCAGTTCAGTCGCTCAGTCGTGTCCGACTCTTTACAACCACATGAATTACAGCACACCAGACCTCCCTGTCCATCACCAACTCCTGCAGTTCACTCAAACTCACATCCATCTAGTCGGTGATGCCATCCAGCCATCTCATCCTCTGTCATCCCCTTCTCCTTCTGCCCGCAATCCCCCCCAGCATCAGAGTCTTTTCCAATGAGTCAACTCTTCGCATGAGGTGGCCAAAGTACTGGAGTTTCAGCTTCAGCATCATTTCTTCAAAAAAACACCCAGGACTGATCTCCTTTAGAATGGACTGGTTGGATCTCCTTGCAGTCCAAAGGACTCTCAAGAGTCTTATCCAACACCACAATTCAAAAGCATCAATTCTTCCGTGCTCAGCTTTCTTCACAGTCTAACTCTCACATCCATACATGACCACTGGAAAAACCGTAGCCTTGACTAGACAGACTTTAGTCGGCAAAGTAATGTCTCTGCTTTTGAATATGCTATCTAGGTTGATCATAAATTTTCTTCCAAGGAGTAAGTGCCTTTTAGTTTCATGGCTGCAGTCACCATCTGCAATGATTTTGGAGCCCCCCAAAAATAAAGTCTGCCACTGTTTCCACTGTTTCCCTACCTATTTGCCATGAAGTGATGGGATCAGATGCCATGATCTTCGTTTTCTGAATGTTGAGCTTTAAGCCAACTTTTTCACTCTCCTCTTTCACTTTCATCAAGAGGCTTTTAGTTTCTCTTCACTTTCTGCCATGGGCTTCCCTGGTGGCTCAGACGGTAAAGCATCTGCTTACAGTGCAGGAGACCCGGCTTCAATCCCTGGGTCGGAAGATCCTCTGGAGAAGAAAATGACAACCCTCTCCAGTAGTCTTGCCTGGAAAATCCCATGGACGGAGGAGCCTGGTAGGCTACAGTCTTTGGGGTGGCAAAGAGTCGGACATGACTGAGCGACTTCACTTTCACTTTCTGCCATAAGGGTGGTGTCATCTGCATGTCTGAGGTTATCTCTCCATGTAACTCCCACAAAAGCCAGGCCTCCCTTGATTACACTCATCTACCTGTTGATGAGTGCTGGTTGCTGCTGCTAAGTTGCTTCAGTCATGTCTGACATCGTTAGACCCCATAGATGGCAGCCCACAAGGCTCCCCCGTCCCTGGGACTCTCCAGGCAAGAACACTGGAGTGGGTTGCCATTTCCTTCTCCAATGCATGAAAGTGGAAAGCGAAAGTGAAGTCGCTCAGTCGTGTCCAACTCTTAGTGACCTTATGGATTGCAGACCACCAGGCTCCTCCGTCCATGGGAGTTTCCAGGCGAAAGTACTGGAGTGGGGTGCCATTGCCCCATGAGAGTCAGGAGAGGCGAATAGACTAGGGTCAAAAGTAGAAGAAGAAAATTTATTTTCAGATTGCATCAGCCTTATTTTTTCCCAGAATTGTATCAAAGTGTGAAGCCATATACAATTGGGCTATAGTTTTATAAATATATAAATTTATAAGGATTCATTTATAGCAATCAATTAAAATGTCAAATAAGTCACAGAAGTGTATTTCTAGGTCAAAAAAGATAAGTGGTCATTTGTTTTTGTTTTTTATTAATTTATTCTGTGTGCTTTCCAATTTTTCCAGCAGATGTGTAAGGTATATGCAAGTGCATTTGTGTGTATATATATAGATATAATCATACACACACACAAAAATTATAATGCTTAGGTATTCAGAGCATAGGCTGAGATTTATTTATTAATTAGTGTGTTTACTGTGTTTTGGGTTATGAAACTATGAATAGATTGTGTTATTTGAGTTGCTTTTAGATATTTCATGTACCTTGTAGTGTTTTGAAATTGCAAGTCTCTGGCTTTTTTAAATGAAGAGAGTAGTAGTCATTCACGTTTTATCTACTGATAAATGCTACATCCTCTGTCTTGAAGCTTGCACTAGTCTACTCTCTTATCAAATGCAGCTTTGCTTTCCTTTTTTATTTTTTCATCATATGTGTGTGAAATTATACTTTTCAGCAGTCTACTACAGAATCCTGTTGAGAAAAAAATGTATTATCTCAGCTGGACATAACTCCACTAAAATATTGAAAATGAATGAATGGCAGAAACACCAAGTATGAAATTTAGAGTGTAACCAAATACTTCCTAGGCAACAGGGACTTAAAAGCAAATGTCACCTTCTGGCAGGTATAATACATAGGTTTTACCCGAGAAAATGCATGCTACTAATATTCATGATCCCTTCTCCACTTCTTAAAATAAAGCAACTCTATCGTTTAAAAAAAACTAGAGAGTGCTTAATTTTTAAAATCTAAATATCATCCTTGGATTTTATATAGAGGGGAAATAGTGTATAAATCCAATCTAAAAGTCTTATTCCTAAAGGTGGAAAAAGTCAAAGATAAAGTTTTATCTATTTAGCAGTGGGGCTAAAGGACATCAAATTCCAGAACTCTGTAAGGTATTTCTCTCATACTAGATATTTGCTATCCCTCCTTATTTCCCTAAGAAATTAGACAGACATTTGCCTTAGTGGAGCTGGAAACTCATAACAATTTTCTCTTCTATTTTATCTCTTACCAGCTTGTGCTTTAAACTATATATGTTACATATTTGATCTCTCTTTAAGCTATGAGTCATTTAAGGGAGGCTGTCACATTGCACTGTTTTCGTGTGATCAGTATGGTATACTGCTTAGATGAATGAATACATACTAGAGTAATTTGCAATAGATTACAAGAAATCAAGAAAATAGATATTCAAGACCATTAAAAAAAAGCCAAAGAACAAAAACAAAATAAAACCCCCAATCAACTACATAAAACAAAGGAAACAATCAACAAGGTTTTTAAAGTCATTCTAACAAAAAGAAGTGAAATTTGTCTTTATTTTTTTTTAATTTATTTATTTTAATTGGAGGCTAATTACTTTACAATATTGTATTGGTTTTGCCATACATCAACATGAATCCGCCATGGGTGTACACGTGATCCCCATCCTGAACCCCCCTCCTACCTCCGTCCCCATACCATCCCTCTGGTTCATCCCAGTGCACCAGCCCCAAGCATCCTGTATCCTGTATCGAACCTGGACTGGCAACTCGTTTCTTATATGATATTATACATGTTTCAATGCCATTCTCCCAAATCATCCCACCCTCACTCTCTCCCACAGAGTCCAAAACACTGTTCTATACATCTGTGTCTCTTTTGTTCACTCGCATACAAGGTTATTGTTACCGTCTTTCTAAATTCCATATATATGTGTTAGTATACTGTATTGGTGTTTTACTTTCTGGCTTACTTCACTCTGTATAATTGGCTCCAGTTTCATCCACCTCATTAGAACTGATTCAAATGTATTCTTTTTAATGGCTGAGTAATACTCCATTGTGTATATGAACCACAGCTTTCTTATCCATTCATCTGCTGATGGACATCTAGGTTGCTTCCATGTCCTGGCTATTATAAACAGTGCTGCGATGAACATTGAGGTACATGTGTCTCTTTCAATTCTGGTTTCCTCGGTGTGTATGCCCAGCAGTGGGATTGCTGGGTCATAAAGCAGTTCTATTTTCAGTTTTTTTAAGGAATCTCCACACTGTTCTCCATAGTGGCTGTACTAGTTTGCATTCCCACCAACAGTGTAAGAGGGTTCCCTTTTCTCCACACCCTCTCCAGCATTTATTGCTTGTAGACTTTTGGATCACAGCCATTCTGACTGGCATGAAATGGTACCTCATTGTGGTTTTGATTTGCATTTCTCTGATAATGAGTGATGTTGAGCATCTTTTCATGTGTTTGTTAGCCATCTGTATGTCTTCTTTGGAGAAATGTCTATTTAGTTATTTGGCCCACTTTTTGATTGGGTCGTTTATTTTTCTGGAATTGAGCTGCATAAGTTGCTTGTATATTTTTGAGATTAGTTGTTTGTCAGTTGCTTCATTTGCTATTATTTTCCCCCATTCTGAAGGTTGTCTTATCACCTTGCTTATAGTTTCCTTTGTTGTGCAGAAGCTTTTAATTTTAATTAGGTCCCATTTGTTTATTTTTGCTTTTATTTCCAGTATTCTGGGAGGTGGGCCATATAGGATCCTGCTGTGACTTATGTTGGAGAGTGTTTTGCCTATGTTCTCTTCTAGGAGTTTTATAGTTTCTGGTCTTATGTTTAGATCTTTAATCCATTTTGAGTTTATTTTTGTGTATGGTGTTAGAAAGTGTTCTAGTTTCATTCTTTTACAAGTGGTTGACCAGTTTTCCCAGCACCACTTGTTAAAGAGATTGTTTATCTTTAATAACTTTTCTCTGCTTTATGTTTCCATATAGGGGCTTTTGAATTCATCTGTTATTACTACAGTAAAAGTAGGATCTAAGAGAACATTTAAAAAAAACAAAAAAGAAGAGTGTAGTCAAAATTGTTCTGCAACTATCAAAATGGGTTGCAGAGATTTTAATAAATTAGGGTGTAACTTATTTATGCAGGCAATTCTGAGCTGATTTAGAGCTCCTTTAAAGTTTTTAAGAGAGCAGGTAAATTTATCTTTTTGTTCCACCATAAGTTGTATTTACCATCCTCAAGGCTGCTGAAGCTTCAGCCCTCACGTTATTACAGGGAGAGAGGGGACAGCATGTGCTCACACATGTCTCCAGGGAGGATGTAAATTTAGATTTTCAGCATATTATCTTACCAGGTATTCTGATACCAATAGGGACAGAAGAATGGAGAGCAGGCAGACCACCAGAATATCTCATCAAATCACAACGAAAAGCTCAATTTTCTTCAACAGGCTCTTGATTCAGAATAAAATATGGAAATTCAAAAAGAATACACAGTAATGGAATCCACTAGTCTGGGACATAGATTCTCATACCCTTGTTTAAAGGATAATTTACCTTTTCCTCTTGATGAAAGTGAAAGAGGAGAGTGAAAAAGTTGGCTTAAAGCTCAACATTCAGAAAATGAAGATCATGGCATCCGGTCCCATCACTTCATGGGAAATAGATGGGGAAACAGTGGAAACAGTGTCAGACTATTTTTGGGGGGCTCCAAAATCACTGCAGATGGTGACTGCAGCCATGAAATTAAAAGACGCTTACTCCTTGGAAGAAAAGTTATGACCAACCTAGATAGTATATTCAAAAGCAGAGACATTGCTTTGCTGACTAAGGTCCGTCTAGTCAAGGCTATGGTTTTTCCAGTAGTCATGCATGGATGTGAGAGTTGGACTGTGAAGAAGGCTGAGTGCCAAAAAATTGATGCTTTTGAACTGTGGTGTTGGAGAAGACTCTTGAGAGTCCCTTGGACTGCAAGGAGATCCAACCAGTCCATTCTGAAGGATATCAGCCCTGGGATATCTTTGGAAGGAATGATGCTGAAGCTGAAACTTCAGTACTTTGGCCACCTCATGCGAAGTGTTGACTCATTGGAAAAGACTCTGATGCTGGGAGGGATAGGGGACAGGAGGAGAAGGGGACAACAGAGGATGAGATGGCTTGATGGCATCACTGACTCAATGGACGTGAGTCTGAGTGAACTCCGGGAGTTGGTGATGGACAGGGAAGCCTGGCGTGCTGCGATTCATGTGGTCATAGTTGGACACGACTAAGCGACTGAACTGAACTGAACTGAAGGACTGTTCTGCTTACATCATAAAGTTGTGTCACCTTTGCTGAAAGTCAAAGAGAATGCAAAGTTCCTGGCTTTATACATTGCAAGCCAATCTCTGGTTAATGTTATTTATTCAGCCATAGAATTGACCAAAAATATAATTTTTATACATAAGAGATTGCTGTACGTTAAAAATGTTTATTTTCTCACAAAAGGCTGACCTCCTCGTTATACAACCTGTGCAGTCCCAGGAGATGCCAAGTTCAAAAGGGTCCTGACCTCATGCTCTCTTGTTGCCATGTTAAAATTCTGGGTCCCTGTGTTTTCATCACATAGTAGAAACTGAAAATTATGTAGCCAGTCTGATCCCTGCATAATAAAGCAGAGAAATCCAGAAAATAATCAGAAACAGCACTGTTGAATGTTTAATATCCAAGGAATGAAAAATAATTGTCCACTGCCTGCTATAGATTAAATATATTTATGTTGCCATAGGTAACATTTACTAGATGTTGTAAATAACACACAACTTAGAAATTACATAAATTGCAACCCTGGAGCTAATTAAATTGAGCATCTAATGGAGTGAAATGTATTGACAGTTCGCTAAAATGAATTAAGAGAAGTAGTAACTTCAGTGTGTTAAAAGTAATAAAATGTTGATCTTTTTTTTCCTGAGCTCTTATATTATTATAAAATTGCTCTAGGCCACTCAGTTAATGTGCGACACCCAATTGCTATTCTTAAATCAGTAAAGACATGTCTATTTATTGAAAAGTAACTTACTTGTTATTGTTTCCAATTTTTATTCATTCTTAAGAAATTGGACACTTATTAAATATTGAAATTGAGCAAGGCACATCATAGATGTCAGGTTAATGACATGCAAAGACCAATTTGCATTGTATTATCTCTGTTTTCAGGCACTCTTCATTTCTAACATAATTTTAGCCTAGGGAGCATGAATCTATGCAACCTTCTTCCATGATTTAATTTTTAAAAGCTGAAATTTTTCACAAAGAGAAGAGTTTTACGGGCAAATATAGACTCTTATTCACTTCACAGGGATGAAAATCTTTTTGAAAACTTTCTCAAGGACAGTGAAGATTAGTCAAACCCCAACTATTCAAGAAAATGAAAAAAAAAACATTTACAGCTATTATCCATAATCAATTCATATCAGCCATCTGTATTACACAAAAGGCATTTCCCCTGACCTCTTTTACACAGCAATCTAAAAAATTCAAAGCAGCAAAAAAGGAAATAAAATGTATAGATGACAGCACATAGAGCTAAAGTATCAACAGTATTAACACAATTTTAATAAAGCACAAGAAACTAAAATTTAAATGCCAAGGTAAAGAAATCAAGGTAAGTATTTAAATCTTATGCATTAGCTATTGCTTTTGCGTCTAAATGGATTGGTTTCAAGTGTTTTGTTTTTCTTTAGTGTTTCAGGTTTTATTTGTTTTTGTTAATTTTTAAGCCAGTGAGCTCCCTTAAAATAGCTCAGTGCACAAGATTAACTTTGTGAACCTCAACTGGCAATATTATACTTAGCATTGGAGAGGTTCTCCTGACCAGTCAGCCTGTACGAGTACATACAAAATTTGCTTCACCGGAGCCACAAGCAATTCTAATGCAATTTTATAGGCCAGCTCAAAACATCTTTTTAAAAATCATAGGGAAAAGTTTGCTCTTTGCTCCAATTATTGGGCTAATTGACATAATCCTCAACTGTGTTTTATTAGTGAAGATGAATCTTTTAAAAGTTGATGATCTGGCAACAGAATGTTATCCTCATCTTGTACTAAATGGACACAGGCTAATGCAAAACTAAACGAATTCTGAAAAATGGAGCAGCAGGACTCACAAAAGCAGAAATCTAAAATGATTAAAAGCAATCCATCAGCCCTAAAGAAATTGTGCAGTTCCCAAAACTCTTAAGGAACCTACTCTTTCTAAAGGAACTATTTTTGCAATTTGACAAAAGGCAATGTTTTCTATATAAGACATTTTTTATAAGATAATAGTTTAAGTGGGAGAGGCAAAACTTTACATGGCACCACATTAAAGCATCAACAAGTGTTCCTTCTAAAATCTTCAGGACAAGGGAGCCTAAGAATGCTTCCCCACCCCCAGCTCTCCAGGATCCTTAAGGTTCTGTAATCAGTGGAGATGAAGACGAGTTGGAGATAGGATGGGACCTGGGGCCTGGGACCTGGGGCCCTTTGCAGCAGTGCTGCAAGGCTTACACCTGGACAAATAACTCTTTGAGCCACAAAATACAAGGAAACTATAGGAGACTAAAAATAACTCCATATATGCATGGTTGGGGCAAACTCTGAATAATAAGATATGAAAAGATTTAAAAAAAAAACCAAAGCAAAGAAACAAAATAATCCAACTGCTACTTTTAAAGATCCTGGAGCAAAATCAAGGCACTGGTCCTCTCCCCTGCAGTCAACACCACCAAAGTGGTTGGCAAACTTGGCAAACCACCTAAGCCACTCTGCTACCCTAACCCTGGACACACCACTACACTCCCCCAATATAAGGAAGCAACTCACCCTCCCTTGGGGCATTAGCAAGGCACCCTGTTATTTGTTTTCACCCCTTCTTGCAAAAACAGAAGAGGCACTCATAAAGCCTTGCCTGGCCTCTAGTCAACTCTATTGATTGGGGAAGTGCAAGAACCCTGGCCAATATGAAGTCCACTTTCATTACCTGCTACACTGAGACAGAAAAGAGATTAAGATATAAATGTTTAGATTGCTCTGTTTCAGAGCGATCCCTTATCAAAAACCTAAAGTAAATATATGAGTGTATACATTTTTAGAAAACAAGTACTTCAATGAATTTAGAACCGATTCTTTCTCAACTTTGTGTAAGAATGTTCTAGAGGGCCTGAGGGGTCAAGGGCAGGTAAAGGACTGTTCAAGCCAAGGTGAAAATGACCGTCTTTATTCTAAAGGTCAGTGGAAAGATATCATAGTATGCCCACGAGGAGAAGCTCAGGACTTGTGAGCTGATCTGTCCACTTTGCATGCATTGCTTGAAACAATCATCTATAGCCAAACCGCATAATGACCACAAACATAACTTCCATGTAACTCTAACTAGTGTATTGAAAAGTGAAAGTGAACATGTTAGTCACTCAGTTGTGTCCAACTCTTCGTGTCCCCATGGACATGCCTGCCAGGCTCCTCTGGGATTCTCCAGGCAAGAATACTGGAGTGGGTTGCCACTCCCTTCTCCAGGGAACTAATGTATTACTAGTTGTGTAATAAATATAATCTTAGAAATACCATGATGCCTCCTCTTGAACATGTTAACAGGTGTGCATTTTGTGTATAGTCTAGAAAAACAGATCAGAAATAATGCAAACTTCAAAATTCAAAAGAAAAGAAGTGAAAGAAAATTGATCAGTGCTATTATTTGAGAATATGGGAAAGTAGGTTTTTTTCTGTTCTAAGGTGTGATCAACCTATTTAAAACAATATTTTGTAGGAAAATGTTCCTTTCTTCTGTCTCTGACCTATGAAGATAGGAAAGAATAATGTTATTTATAAGCAATCACAGTGCAAACCCTACAGCCCATGTGTTTATAGAACTAAGCATTAGGAACAACAGAAAGCCCTCCTCTACATGCAGTGATCATAGTTGACAAAAGCTCCTGATATGAAATTTAGGAAACCTTTGTACACCTTACTTTCCCCAAATGAATTTAGACATTTATGGAGACTTTAGAGGCAAACAAGCCCTAACTGTCACACAGACCCGAAGTTCCTTCTAATGACTCTGCACAAATTCTCATGCGACAGGTAGCTCTGTTCATACTTGGACAGTTAGTGGAACCAAAATCTTCCATCTTTTAACAATCACTCATTTCACCTTACTTGGTTGGGGATACCAACACAAAAGGGGCTTCCCAGGTGACACAAATGGTTAAAAAAAAAAAAAAACCTGCCTGCCAAGTGAGAGACTTGGGTTCAATTCCTGGGTCAGAAAAATCCCCTGGAGGAGGGCATGGCAACCCACTCCAGTATTCTTGCTGGAGAACTCCACGGACAGAGGAGCCTGGAGAACAAAAGTCCATAGCGTCACAAAGAGTCAGACATGACTGAAGTGACTAAACACACACACACATAGCAACATAAAATTAGTTTTAATTCCCTTTTTATGTGAATTACCATCACATATTTGAACATATTTATTCTGTCTTCAATTTGTTTTCTCTTGCATACATTTACACATTCACTTCTTTCAACCATCCCCTGTGCAGTTGGCCCACCTGACTGACCTTTTTGAATTGCTCTTTCACGTATGTTCTAGCCACACTCATCTTCTTTTTGTTCCTTGATCACATAATTTCCATCCCTGCCTAGGTCTTTATGCTTGTTATTCCCAATGTCCCTGTGCCTCCAGATACTTAGATGTCAAATGCCTTGGGATCTTTTCCAACCTAAGTTGAAATGGTATCTCTTTTTGTTCATAATGTTTATCAGCATTTGAAACTATTGTGCTTACTTAGTGATATATATATTTTTTTCTATTTCTCTTATGCTAGAATGGAAGGTTCCCAATTATGGGGCCCTTGACTGCCTTGGGCTTCCCTTGTGGCTCAGCTGGTAAAGAATCTGCCCACAATGTTGGAAACCTAGGTTCGATCCCTGGGTTGGGAAGATTCCCTGGAGAAGGGAAAGGCTACCCACTCCAGTATTCTGGCCTGGAGAATTCCATGTCCAGGTGGTCACAAAGAGTCAGACATGGCTGAGTGACTTTCACTTTCACTTTATCTACCTTACTAAATGCTGAATCCTATAATAAGCAGACTAGTTCCAGACACGTAATGTCTATATAATAAAGATTTATTTATGAGTGAATAAATAAGTATATTTATATGCTACAATCAATGTTTCATGTAACAGCCAATGTGTTCTTATATAATTACAAACCCAAACCTAATTACACCATTCTTCTGCTTGGAGCTAAGAAGTACCTTCAATTTCGGGCCAGTGCAGTTAGCTGCACCAGATACGCACTGCGTCACTCTGTAGGTTGTTATCTGGTTAGACTACAATGTGAGCGTCAGTCACTGAGGTTGAGTGCCAGTCACTGGGGTTGAGTGCCAAGGCGTGTTCCATTGTTCTAGGATTAAATGCAAGCTCCAGTGCCTGGCTTATACTAACAGATATCTCAGAATCTGACCTCACCACACTTTCTGCTTAATTTCTTCCCTCTGCTCCATTAACATTACTCACCAAACTTCTTACTTTCAGTTCCTCCTAACACCATGCTTTTTCTGACCTGCTAAGCCTTCTACAGAGACTCATTCGTGCTTTTCTTTCACTTCCTCGTCTCTCCACCTCTTCTGATCCTAAATTTGATTAAGTTCCTTTCTACATGCTCTCCCTATTGCCTCTGCTTTCTCTCCATTAACATTAATCACTTCACTGTGGTTTTCAATTTTCTGTCTTCTCATTTCTCCTCTAAGGTAGGAGCTATGTTTGTCATATTGGTCCTTACGACTCTAATATCTGACAGGGAGCTAGATGAATTTATCGCATGAATGCATAGTCATGACATGCTTTCCAAATTCTATATCATCATGACCATCTTTCTTTGTATTCTCTGTTTTATCATTGTTCAATTTTATTTTATTTTATTTTTTTCTCAGATTCTAATTTTTTTAATTTTTTAATATAAATTTATTTATTTTAATTGGAGGTTAATTACTTTACAATATTATATTGGTTTTGCCATACATCAACATGAATCCGCCACAGGTATACACGTGTTCCCCACCCTGATCTGCCCTCCCTCCTCCCTCCCTGTACCATCCCTCTGGGTCATCTCAGTGCACCAGCCCCAAGCATCCAGTATCATGCATCGAACCTGGACTGGCTATTCGTTTCATATATATTATACATATTTCAATGCCATTCTCCCAAATCATCCCACCCTCATTGTTCAATTTTAAAATTGCAGAACTCACTTTTGATCTCTACCTGTGATCAAATTTCACCTTGTGCTGACCAATATAGAAAGCAGTAAGCCAGTGTTATTATATTACTATACATTATTAGTATAATTGAATTTTACTACCTTTCCACTTAAAACTCCAAAAATATTATTCTGCTAAATCCATATTCAACAAGGCCATATTTAATAAGATCTCTCGTCTCATCTCTACATGATTTCTTTAGTGTCTTCTCTATTTCGTGAGTATCCTTAGAAAATATACTTATTTTTCCTAGAAATAATCTTCCATGATAATTTTTGCATAGAAATAGCGAGTAAAAATATATTTAGGTCTATCATTTCATTTTCTGTAGCCCTAGTTTGAATGCATTTTTTACCTGGTTTTATACACAAGAAGAAACTTGACTTTTGCGGGGCATTTAAATCAAGTTAATTTCTGTGACTTTAATGGAACATTGTTACCACATTTTTAATATCCCATATTGTGACACTGATTGTCTCACGAGCAATCCAAGCCTATGGAAATGATATTAGGGGCATCCTGAACTCAGTCCTTCACCTCCCCTACCATTTTCTGAACACTAAAAGCAAATACATCCTTTGTCTGGCCATCTACTCTTTAAACAACAGCTTCATACTCTCTAGAATTTAATATTCCTATTAAAGAAATTTTTCTCATCATCAAATCTTTTAAGTTTTAGAAGTAGTGTTGTCACACAAAATACTGGTACCAGCAATATAATGTACACTCAAAATGATATTAGTCGATTTTACCTATTATTCAAGCAAGTGTCTCTCTCCAGATTTTTTAAAAGTCAGGTGGATTCATGCTGGTATTGTAATCTGATTATAAGCTAAGACAAAATTTTAATTTATTTTAAATGGCAATAAATTCAAAATGCAAATCAATGTCACTATGATAGGATCAAATGCCTTTCAAACATAGAGCAGAGAAGGTAAGAATGATTTTCTTCGAGTATTATCTTTTGGGTATAAAATTAAGAACTAGATATTAAACCATAGAGACGAGCTGATCTTCTTAAGAAGCTCAATGAATATGAAAGCAAAATGAATGACATGAGAGGTATTAGACCTCAGTGAACCTAAGCAAAGTGTAGGGCAGGCTGGATGTGTGAGATAAACAGCAAGGGAAGCAAGATGGAAAAGGGAACAGTGACTGGGAGCTGCAGGAAAAATACTACTCAGGCTGGCAGCAGAAGTAGAGGGATAAAGTGTGATAAAGAGCTTAAAAAGGTAAAAACACCCATCACGTTTCAGATGGCAAATGCCACTGTATAGGAATCCAGAGGGGAATCATAGCATAAGATAGAAGAGGATGCCAAACAGAAATAATCACAGACTGTAGAAAAGTCAAGAAAGGACTTTGTTAGTTAACATTTTGTTTGAAAATGACCGCGTTAATAAGACAATGATGAATATTTTAAGACCAACATAAAGGGCATTATTGAAATGGTAGATATCAGTCAGGAGAATTGGAAATGAGCTTTCTTTAATTAGGAACAAGAGTGGAATAACAAATGTAAAAGTGACATTTGGAGATACTAAAGATGAGACAATATGTTTTCATGTTACTATTTGCTGATGGACCTGATGATGCATTGCTACAGAGAAACTTAGGGAGTGAATAATAGCTGGCCATCTGCTTGCAAACTTTGACAGCTTTTGAAGATAACAGTTCACAGGGAGCAAGGAGTAGAGAAAGTAAGTTTCACCAACTGCATCAAAGTTATATGGGAGAAAAGGAGTTGCCTGCTAATGAAGATAATTACCTCTTCTTGATAAGAGATCAAGGCACAAAGCTACAACCAGATAATAAAAAATTCTTCTAGAGCAGAACAGTATAAAATTATATTCAATTCAGGTCTCATGCATTATTAACTCCCTCAAAATTAAAGCATTTCTTTTTGTCTCTGGTGAAACAGAGGCATATAAAGGAAAGGGCATGGGCTTTGAAGTCATATAAACATGAATTCAAAATCCGGCTCCACCATCTATAAGGGTGGATCTGGAGCAAATCTTTTAACTAATCCTTATTTTTTAAATGACAACATAGCTACTCATCTCACAAGTTTTTGAATGGCTATAAAGATGAGCATGTTAGATAACCACCATAAGACATACGCTCATTATTAATTTAACAAGTATCTGTGGAGGGCAACCATGCGTGAAGCACTATACTAGTGTCAGAGCAGACAAAAGTGAACAAACACAGAAGAAATCTCCTTCTCCCAATGTGGCTTACACTCACCAGAGACAGACAGTCACTAATTAGGCAATTACAAAACTAAATTTAAAATAACAATCATGGTAAGTGCTGCAAAGGAGAATTGCATAAAGTTATGAGAGATAATACTGTTATTCAATGTACTTAGATCAAGGAAGGAGTCTGAAAAGTGACAACTGAGCTAATATTCAACGGATTCACTCGAGTTCCCTTGGCAAAAAAATATGGATGGAAAAAAGAAAAAATCCAAAAAAATATGGATGGATCGCTGTTTCTCTGAAGAGGGTGATACTATCCCACGCTCACTCCTAATACTCCCCCAGATTAAGATTCACCCCAAACCTTACTTCTGGCTTCTCATTTAAATGAAAGGGCAGAGGTTCTGTTAAGCCCCCTGGGTGACTTAATTATCATTATTTATTCCAGGAGAATCTAGGTCATGTGGAACTAGGAGAATCTAGGTTATGTTGAACTACCAAACACCCATAAAATATTTTAAGATGACACATTTATTACTTGTTCATTTTTCACGATTTTCGTGGGTCAGCTGGGGACTCTGCTCCACATTATCCTTATTTTAGGGGGTCGGCTGAGGGAGTGAAAACCACCTGGGACATAACTGCTTGGCATGATCATACACACACCATTGGTTAGAACAAGTCATGTGGCCACATATGATTTCAAAGGAGCAAAGAAGTATAACCTTGCAATGCTTCTGGAGTGAGGAGAACCAAAATACTGGAAAATAGCCATATTGACCATATATATTTATTATCATTAGGGATTCAAAGGGCTGAAAATTAGTTTCTCACACCCATTTTAGAACTTCGTCTTATCCTATGTGGTGCATTCTTTGCCATGTCTTTACTAACTCCAGAGCATTTATCTTAACAACTTTCAGTTTCTGATGTTCGTTTTCAATGATTCTAGAACACACATATCTTATTCATCTTCTCTTACAGTATAACTCTCTACAAGCAAATGTTCCCAGGAATTGATATATAGCCACCAAATAATCTTATTAATCAAAATAATGCATTACATTGGTATAGAGAAATATTTCAAAGCTACTTTAACAATTTTTTTTCTTTGAAGTACAGTTGATTTAAAATATGTGTTAGCTTTAGGTATACAGTAAAGTGATTCAGTTATATATGTATGTTTATATTTTTTAGATTATTTTTAATTATAGACTATAAGAAAACATTAAATATAGTTTCCTGTGCTGTACAGTAAATATTTCTTGCTAATCTATTTTATATTTATTACTTTGCTAATCCCCTACTTCTAATGTAGCCCTCTTCTCCTTCTCTTTCCCTTTTGGTAACCATAACACTATTTTCTATGTCTGTGAGTTTGTTTCTGTTTTGTATATAGACTCATTTATATTAGTTTTTAATTTCCACATAGAAATGATATAATACTTTAACAAATAACAATAATAGAAATGATATTCTTTAACAAATTATTCTTTGGAAGGAATGATGCTAAAGCTGAAACTCCAGTATTTTGGCCACCTCATGCGAAGAGTTGACTCATTGGAAAAGACTCTGATGCTGGGAGGGATTGGAGGCAGGAGGAGAAGGGGACGATAGAGGATGAGATGGCTTGATGGCATCACTGACTCAATGGACGTGAGTCTGAGTGAACTCTGGGAGTTGGTGATGGACAGGGAGGCCTGGCATGCTGTGATTCATGGGGTCGCAAAGAGCTGGACACGACTGAGCGACTGAACTGAACTGAACTGAACAAATTATTTCTCATCTAACCAACCAACCATTCAACAAACATGGAGATCAATGTTGTCCTCATTTTACAGGGAAAGAAACTGAAATATAGATACGTAGAGTGACTAGCCAAAGTCAAGTTCTAGTAAAGTCTGGATTTGAATCTATGTCTGATCACAGAATATATATTTCTTTCCACAGCACTGCATATTTCCAAATCTGACACCTACTCTTCATTGTAAAATTCTGTGTGTATACAAGCTATTATTCTACAGATCACACAACAGAAAGCAAACAAAAGCTTAGGGGCTGATAGGGTACTAGTGGGTATATGCACTCGGAGATTCTGCCTCATATTCATTAACTAAATGTAGGCACTCAGAGTCCCAGTGCATTAACCTCATCAGACACTGCAGATAATAACTGACCCCACCCAAATCACAGGATAGGAGAAGTATTGACATAAAATAATGGAGTCATGTCTTCTAAGTAGTAAAAGGATTAAAATACACTCAGAGATAAAAGAAGTAAAATAGCCTTTCAAAATGTAAATTACTTCTTCCATAATAACAATGATAATGTACTAATTCTAGGAGTCAAATAAATTATTCAAGGACACTGCCATTTAGTTTGTTTCTTGGCTCCATAGGGGAAAAGTAATTATGTCTAGCCCAGCCAAGCCTATGATAACAGATGGCTGGCTATCAGGGAACAAAAGTGATGGTAATGTCTTCAGAAATCTACCATGATGTTTCATATTTTAGCAAAAAAAAAAAAAATGTCCTTGGAGGGACCTTACAATCAATCAGTCCAAGTTATTCATTTCACATCCAAAGAAGTTGAGGTCCAGAGAAGTAGAGTACTTTTCTTGAGACTACACAGTTTGTAGCAATACTTTTAAAGGCAGATTCCAAGCACGAAAAGGCTGGGAAGAAAACTACCAATTATTAAGAATGTTCTTTGCTGCTTTATTCCCATTATCTCACCTCATGTTCAGATAGATGACTGCAGTGAAAAAGATATTATTTTCTCTTCTGTCATAAATATACCAAGAAGCCAAAGGTGAACTATCCAGCTCACGTTCACAGCATTACCAAAGTACTAAAAGGCAGAATTGAAACCAGTCTCTTTAAACTCCCAAAGCTGGGTGCTTTCTCCTACACAGAGCTCACGAGAGAATGTGCATTCCCTGCTGTTGTGGGTGATGAAGTCTGGTTAACATTTTGCCAAGGGTGCTACTTTAAGGGATTACTACTTGTTTTGGAAGACTTTTGATTAAAGTGTCTTCTGATGCTGTCATTCTGGGATGTCTGATTAATGTGTCTGTACCTCTTTGAAGCACTGTCTTATTTGAGGGGTTGGTTAGATAATTGAAATAATTTAGTGATCATTAAGATGATTGGATTTGTCTTCTGGGATTACTGTCTCAGATCTTTATAACCTCATCTGAATGCATGGTGCTCAGTCTCAAGTCATGTCCAACTCTCTGAGACCCGTGGACTTTTAGCCCACAGGACTGCTCTATCCTGGGGATTTTCCCAGCAAGAAGACTGGATTGGGTTGCTATTTCCTCCTCCAACAGATCTTCCTGACCCCAAAATTAAACTCATATCTCCTGAACTGGCAGGCGATGGTACCACCTGGGAAGCCCACCATCGGCATTCAGGGACCACCTATAGAGAAGTTTCCTGAAGACTAAAGGGAGAATTATCTTCCAGATTTGTAAGGACTTCACTTAGTGAGAAGAATTGCTGTTGAGCTTCTGGAAAGTAGGTAATCAAGCCTCCTTAGGGCAATGGGATCGCTTCCACCTGCCCACTGTCATCATAACTCATCATATCCATACACAATTGAGCTGGAGATAATACAGAGTGGGAGACAGTGGCCCAGCATTGAGCTGAATGATCCAACCACTCCTCTCCTGGGACCGCTTTGCCTCCCCTACCTCTTCTGAGCACATATTGGCTTATTTTCTTCTGTTTTAAGGAAGGCACCTTCTGGTTTAGACGGGGGCTGAGAAAGAGGGGCAGAACCACCTTGGCTGTCGTGGTGACTGGTAGCAAAGAGTAGCAGCTTACCTAATACATTAGACTTGACTGCATTTCTCAGACAATGTCTAGACCTTCTTGCATTTTCAAGAGAGATTTTCTCAACATGCTGGAGAAACTACAAGCTACCACCTACAACCACAACACAAACTGCACCCTCACAAAGAGAGATTCCAACTAAAAGTTTAGAGGAACAGGGCATTCAACCTGCATATGACTTCTGAATGAAAATTTGTTCACAGCATTACACATCTTTTCCAGGTACATTCTTAGAGTAAATAATGGCTACAGAGTGTGTGCAGCTATCTCACAAGCAGCCTGTATGCCAGGGTTGTCTGCAGAGGTCAGTTTTCCATTGTCAAGAAGAAGCAAGACCCAACACATGGGCAGTATAAAGATTTCACTCTCTCCCTCTTTTCTTTCATTCTCCATCCCTTGGTATTGGCCTAGCCAGACCCTAATTCATATCGCTCCACTGCATTCTTAGGTGGAAACACATCTAAGGTCCCTCAGTGTCTTATACTTTGTCTATGCTTGCAATTAACTTAGCTAGGAATAGAAAGACAAAGGACAAGACTAGGGAAGAGTGGTAAGTCAGGCAGTGCAACCAGAGACTTATTACAATGAGCAAGAACCACCTGGATCCTCCAGAGTCCAAACCAAGATTCTATGGACTCAACTGGGTTCCACACCAATGTTAAGTATGTGAAAGAGTGAAAAATATTGTTAAACACTTAATGGTTATTTTATAAATTACAAATTTAATGAATTCAAAAGCAACACTTGTACAGGGCCTTAACATATGCAAAAGTTTTATCATTCCTCATTTGAATTCTTTCAGATAGGAAGGGCAAGCATTATTTTTTATTTTAAAAATAGAAAAGAAAGTTTGCAGAGGTTGTGGGAGATGTCTAAGGTCACACAGGAAGTAAATTTTGAAGCAGTCTATAAATGCCTCTTCCTGTTTCCCCTCAGTCCCTTCCCCTGTCAAGTTGTATTTCAGTTACAAAGTAATCACGATCTGTGTTCTTCTTTGTTTCTCCTTTTTCTGGACATAGATATATTTTTCAGTTTTAATAGGAATCACTGTAATTTTACTTCTTCCTCTTGTAGTCATTCATAAGGAAAAGTAGCTTATATTTTTATGCAATTTTGTGAGTAGACTTATATATTAAAAAATTAGGGGTGGTGTGCTAACAGTTTTTTAAAAGCAAGGTTTTGAAGGATTTTTTTGGAGATTGTATTTAGAAAGCTGACTCTGACATTTTAACTATAGAAAAAAAAATATTGATAAACCTGTTATTTTTGTCATCTTACCAAAAGCAAGAAAGGTAGGAAGTAAAACAGCTGGTAGATCTTTCTATTCTAAACTGTCAAACATAGTGAGCATGAAGATAAATCTGTTGGTGTTGAAGCTTTTACTCTAACCCTGCAGGCAGAGGTGGCTCTGGCAGAGAATGACTGTGGCGTACCACTTTTAGATAGAAGCTCTAGTAAGTGCAAATGTCCGAACAGCTTGTAAAGTTGTAAGGACTTTCTCCAGAAGTTGTTTTTTTTTTTTTTTTTTTTTCCCATGAGAAGTGCCTAATTTGAAATAACCTTTAAAATCCCTATGTTATGATACCAAAATTAATGAGATATCATACCCTTATTATGTTCCCTATTAAGAGTTAGCAATTCCAGAACAAGAACCAAAATGATCGACCAAAAGTAGCCACCTCATGATGTTTATATATTCCATTTGAGCGCAGATTTCATACAGCTTTCACAAATGTAACTTGAACAGGGACCATTCCCGGGCTATAAAATTAAGCCAAATAGCAACTGGTTTTGGAATTGATGGGAATTATGAGAAAACAAAGTTTCACTTAATATTATCCTCTGAGAGAGGTACATGAAAAATATTTTATCAGCTATGGTGTGTTGAATTTCCTGTTATTTTTGTTTCTCCCCAAATCAGTTAGCTATTCTGCTCAAGTGATATACGTTTTCTTTCACAGTATTCAAGTTTTAATTTTTAACCTTAAATGCAATTTTAAACTTTGTTCAAGTGTCCAAAAGGAAGTCCTTAACTTGATTAATTGATTTATGATCTTTTTGTTTTGAAGGTTTTTGTTTTGTTCTTTCATGAATACAAAGAAGCTCTATAACATTAGGTTTCTCAATGTATTTTAGGATATCATTTTCTCCTTAGATAAATGTGCTGATTCACTTAGCACTGCTTCAGAAATCACACAAAGCAACTTGAAAAATATGCAAATATTGTGTTCTTTTTTTTAACATTGGAGAAAAAATAAAATGTGTCCTACTTTAGCACACTGCCCTTTTTATTTCTGAAGGAAAAAGAATCTCAGATCCCTATGAAAATGAAAGATAAATAACTGAGCATAACTGAAAAATTCCAAAGGAAAAAAGTAATTTCCAGTCAATCTTCAACAGAAACCACAGAGAAGTAATTTTCTAATAAAACAAAAATAGTAATCAGAATAGTGGAGACTCTCTCTTTTGGTTACAGTAAATATATATTAAATGACCATAAGTGGTTATTAATAACAGAAATTTCCTCAATATCTATCTCATCCTTCTCTGTTGGTTCTCCCTTCCTAACAAATGAATACAACAAATATTATTGCCCAAGGAAATACACGATCAAAATAAGCAACTTTTAATATTTTAAACCCACATGTTCTCTTTTGAATCTCTGTCTCTTAACTTCTACTGGTTTATACAATTCTTATGGTTAAAATTCCCCCAGCCTCTATCCCCTCAAAGATATGCTGACATACATACACATTTTCAGATCTTTACCTTGTCAACCTTTATGAAGAGATGTAATATCTTGATCCCAAAATTAAAGTGGGAAATTTGCTTTCTTCCATAACAGGTTTTTTTATTTGATGTTAAACAAGAGCTTACCAAAGAGTGTTTGAGGCTCAATTTCTTATTTCAAAAAATATGAAATAACAAACCTGATCGCCTTCACCAAAATCTTGCAATTTTGAATATTTGTAAAGAACTAAGCCCTTGAAAAGACTGCTCTCTAATGTCAAAATATAGATCTTTATTTTGTCATGTGTTTTTTCCTACAGTTATGGTGTCAGAGCAAAAATTGCAATAGAAAAAGTTAAACAGGCAGAGAACACTTTTTTTCTGGGTTACTGTGAGGATGAAAGAGTTCAGATTTAAGTATGAACTCAACTGCACTGAAACAGAGTAGAAGAGCATTTTTTTTTGGTATATTTTTTGTCTTGTTTTCTTTTGATGTTTTGTTTTTAATTGACATTTTTTTGAGATCATTGTAGATTTACTTGCAGTTTTAAGAAATAATACAGAGAGAGCATGTGCTTAATTTAGTTTCCCCCAGTGATAACAATTTGTAAAACTGTAGTACAATGTAGCTACCAGCATATGCGCATTGACTAAAAGATAGCAGTGAGAGGAAGCTCATAAGCCATCTGTGTTTGCTAATTGGCTTTATCCAAAGAAAAGGGAAAGTTTTCTTACCTTATCAATAGCAGGTATTTTTGCCAATTTGTAGCAAGACACCCTTCAAAGTTAGGCTCATACTCAAATGGAGACTGGGAATAGGGGGTATTCTCTTTTGATGACATTTCAAAAAGTGTTTCCCAGATCCTTGAGAAAAATACTCCTGGACTGTAAAACTGGCAGAGGAAACACAATGGCAAGGTTTTTAAACTAAATGTTTTAATAAAAGGGAGTTCAGGGGCCTAGAATCAGGAAGAAGCCTACTTAGAGTTCAGTCAAGCAGAGGGATCATTAAGGTTATCTTGACCAGTGGTTATGCAAATGTATACATAAAAATAATAAGGCACAAAATGAAGCAAAATGGCTTTGAAATTCAGTTGTCTTTATTTAGAAACAAATGTTATCTTGCTACCATCCAAGAGAATTGAAATACAGTATACAACACATCTTCCCAAGTGACAATCCTTACTGGGGTGAGAACAAGGAGTTTAACTAAATATAAACAGCAGCAACTTCTAAAAATAAATGTATAATCAAAGCATCATAAGAAAAGATACTTTAATATGTCATTCTAAAGTGAGCACCATGGTTGTAACCAGAGACCCTATGACTAGACTGCCTGTGTTAAAATGTCAACTCAGCTACTTATCTGGGTTTTACTTGGGTAGTCTCTGCCTCAAATTCCTAAACAAACCTGAAGAAGAAGAATATCACATCACTAGAGAGTTGGTAGGGCTGAATTACCAAATGTAAAGCACACAGAACAGTGTTCAATGTATAACAAGTATGTTATGAGAATGACCTTTCATTATTTTAGCCAAAGAAGATTTATAACTACTACTGAATAGCAAGGCTCTTTTCATCTTTAGCACAACCGAATTCTGAATCAGATTTTTCAGCATGGTAAACAATACCTTCAACCCCCCTCTTATTTCTCTTACTCCCACAATAACGATAGTTGTCATTGTATTGCAACCCACTCCAGTATTCTTGCCTGGAGAATTGCATGGACAGAGGAGCCTGTTGGGTGGGAGTCCATAGGGTTGCACAGAGTCAGACTCAACTGAAGCAACTTAGCACACATGCACTTCACCTCATTATTCATGCATCCTTAGGACAGAAGTGTTCAATGATCTGATGATGGATAAATTCACAAATATCTCTGAACTGAGTTCAGCATACTGAATGATAAGACCATAACTTAAAGACATAAAATAAATCAAGTCTCATGTTGCTGACATGGCATCTGGAATGATAGTACTAGGTGAGATTTTGAAAGTGTTAAGATACCAACAACTTATCACAGACCTACCATTATGAGATGTTCTGAGAGTATAAATAGACTCCTACCAAAAAAAATTCCTAATGCCACTCACTTCTCCCAAGTTATTTCCTAAGCTTCTGGCATGAGTAAAAAAAATAATAATAATAATGTAAAGGAGAAAGTACTATAACTTTTAGAATTCAAATTCCAGTTTTGTTGTTTCTCTTGATTGCTATGTATGTGATCTTGGGTAAGTTACTTAATCTTTCTGAACATTGGTTTGATCACACTCATTTTTATTAAGGGTTTTTAAGTAGTAATACATTATAAAATATTTAGTATAATGATTTGTGTTAAATAAATCACATTTCCCCTTCTATTAAGTTCTCACCTCCCTTTACATCCACATGCAAACTCTCCAAAACAAGTTAATTCATTCATTCACACATTTACATTAAGCTCTGGGACTATAAAAAGGAGTGTGGCAGGCAATGGTTGCTCTTCATAGTAATTGTGTAGACAAGTACAGATGCATACAAGTGAATAGTGAATTAAAATTGAACGTGATAAATGCCACAAAGGAGATAGTGGTATTCTATGGAGGACCTAACTCCTAGCTCAGACTTGAATGGTCAGGAAAGACTTAAAATAGAAGTGAAATCCTAATCAAGGTGATCTTTTAAAAGGAAAATAAAATAATATTGCTGGAGCAAATGGTTAGGGAGGGAAATGGTGGGGATAAGGCTAAAGAAGTAGGCATGGTCCAAAGGAGGAGGAATATTTAAGCTCTTGTTAAAAGAGTTTGGATATTATCTTATAAGCAATGGGAACGGAGCAATGCTTTTAAGCTGAGGGATGAAATGAACATATTTAAATTTTAGGAAGATAATTCCAGCTATAATACAGAGGAGCAACTAACAGGAAAGATATGAGTTAAACTCACTGGAAGTAACGGAAGCTGGAGTTTAAAGGTTGTCTGAAGCTGACTACTGGAAGTGAGAGTGTACAGAGGTAGATGAACAAAGATGGAGAATCAAGGACAATACTCAGATTCTACTTTGGGTCACTGAGTGAGATCATCCTCTAAGATGGGAAACAAAGCAGAAAAAAACCAAAGCTGAGAGAGGCAAACACAAAGAGACCATCTTTACACATGGTAAATGTTAGATATATGCAGTCACCTAGGTGACAACGTGAATTTGAAAATATAGTCCCAGATTTCAATGCCATAATATACATAAACCTATGAATTGAGTGTGGATGACTGCTGCACTCAATATACCAGCAAATTTGGAAAACTCAGCAGTGATCACAGGACTAGAAAAGGTCAGTTTTCATTCCAATCCCAAAGAAAGGCAATAAAAAAAAATGCTCAAACTACTGCACAATTGCACTCATCTCACACACTAGGAAATTAATACTCAAAATTCTCCAAGGCAGGCTTCAGCAATACGTGAACTGTGAACTTCCAGATGTTCAAAAGACACAGATGTGTATAGCGGACTTTTGGACTCAGAGGGAGAGGGAGAGGGTGGGATGATTTGGGAGAATGGCATTGAAACATGTATACTATCATGTAAGAATCGAATCGCCTGTCTGTGTCTGATGCAGGATGCAGCATGCTTGGGGCTGGTGCATGGGGATGACCCAGAGGGATGTTGTGGGGAGGGAGGTGGGAGGGGGTTCATGTTTGGGATCGCATGTGCACCCTTGGTGGATTCATGTCGATGTATGGCAAGACCAGCACAGTATTATAAAGTAAAATAAAGTAAAAATAAAAAGTTAAAAATGAAAAATAAATAAATAAATAAGACAGAGGAATCAGAGATCAAATTGCCAACATCCACTGGATCATGGAAAAAGCAAGAGAGTTCCAGAAAGACATCTATTTCTGCTTTATTGACTATGCCAAAGCCTTTGAGTGTGTGGATCACAATAAACTGTGGAAAATTCTGGAAGAGATGGGAATACCAGACCAGCTGACCTGCCTCTTGAGAAACCTATATGCAGGTCAGGAAGCAACAGTTAGAACTGGACATGGAACAACAGACTGGTTCCAAATAGGAAAAGGAGTACATCAAGGCTGTATATTGTCACCCTGCTTATTTAACTTATATGCAGAATATATCATGAGAAATGCTGGGCTGGAAGAAGCACAAGCTGGAAGCAAGATTGTCGGGAGAAATATCAATGACCTCCGATATGCAGATGACACCATCCTTATGGCAGAAAGTAAAGAGGACTTAAAAAGCCTCTTGATGAAAGTGAAAGAGGAGAGTGAAAAAGTTGGCTTAAAGCTCAACATTCAGAAAACGAAGATCATGGCATCTGGTCCCATCACTTCATGGGAAAGAGATGGGGAAACAGTGTCAGACTTTACTTTTTTGGTCTCCAAAATCACTGCAGATGGTGATTGCAGCCATGAAATTAAAAGATGCTTACTCCTTGGAAGAAAAGTTATGACCAACCTAGACAGCACATTGAAAAGCAGAGACATTACTTTGTCAACAAAGGTCCATAGAGTCAAGGCTATGGTTTTTCCAGTGGTCATGTATGGGTGTGAGAGTTAGACTGTGAAGAAAGCTGAGCACGAAGAATTGATGCTTTTGAGCTGTGGTATTGGAGAAGACTTTTGAGAGTCCCTTGGACTGCAAGGAGATCCAACCAGTCCATTCTAAAGGAGATCAGTCCTGGGTGTTCTTTGGAAGGATTGATGTTAAAGGTGAAACTCCAGTACTTTGGCCACCTCATGTGAAGAGTTGACTCATTGGAAAAGACTCTGATGCTGGGAGGGATTGGGGGCAGGAGGAAAACCGGACGACAGAGGATGAGATGGCTGGATGGCACCACCGACTCGATGGACGTGAGTTTGAGTGAATCCGGGATTGGGTGATGGACAGGGAGGCCTGGTGTGCTACGATTCATGGGGTCGCAAAGAGTCGGACATGACTGAGCGACTGAACTGAACTGAAAGTATCAAAAGTCAGTCTACAGAGTAAGAAGACATATGGACACAGGACAAAATGCTAAGGAGTGCCAATATTAAAGACATAAGTGAAGGAAAAGAAGCCTTAAAGATGGCTGGGAAAGAGTGGGCAAAGTGGTGGGAGAAATGTTATGTACTTGTATTATTAGAGAAATTAAGGAATCAACATTTCAAACAGTACCCCAAAACAATCAATTTAGGTAAATCAATTTTATGTTTTTCCAGCATTACTGTGACACAGTTGGCGTATAATATTGTGTGAGTTTTAGTACAATGTGCTAATGAGACACAGACATATCGTACAGCGATTACAATAATGAGATTTAACACGCCCATCACCTCACATAACGGTATGCAGTGAAAATTACATAATATATATAACATTTTCTTTATACATTCATGCATCAACAGACACTAGGTCATTTCCAGGTTTGGCTATTATAAGTAATGCTGAAAGAACATGAGGGCGCAGGTGTCTCTTCAAGATAGTGATTTGATATCTCTCAGATATATACCCAGAAGTGGGATTGCTGAATCATACGGTGGTTCTGTTTTACTTGATGCTGAACTGGGCTACATTCTTGGAGGTAAAACTGAAAAAAATGTGGAGCTTTTTTCTGACTAGATTCCTGTAAATTTTTCACCCTCAGATTTATCAGTATTAAGCCTCTGGATACTTGTCAATGACAGTTGAGTATTTCCCACCCAACTCCGGTTCCCCATAGAAATTTCTGCTCATGGGTTTTTGCTCTGGAATGTTATGATTTTCTGTATCTACCTGTCTATCTCTTCAAGTTTGCCTTGTGACCTCATTCCTCTTTAAGAATAGAGAAAAATGTCTTGATTACTATATCTTTTTAAAGAAAAGTTTTTGATTCTTCAGTTTGTTCAGGCTTTGTTAGGATGGAGTGTTGACTTCCAAGATTTTTACATGCTGAAAGTCGAAAGGTAGCTTTAAAAGACAAAGATCCAAATTTATAAAATGGAAAGCTAAAATAAAAGGCAAAGCAATTAATAGTGGAAGACAAAAGTGATAACTAAACTACAATTACTAATACTTGGTTCCTCAGTTGCTTTTGATAAGCAGCCTGTTTCTATTCTAATTTTTCCCAGAGAAACTATTAGCCCTTTAGTTTTGTTTATGCGGTTGTTGTTAGAATTTGATCTAATCCTGGGTGGATTTGTTACAAGTATAGGTATACTTCTAGTGTGTGCCAGTGTGAAGCCAGAAGCTAGTAGAGCTAATCCATCAAGCCCAAAGGAAATAAATTCCTAATCCATTAAAACATTATGAAAATTCAATCATTGTAAACACAGTAAATTCTCTGAAGAGACAACATTCTATAAGAACTTGCATGTTTATTTCAATTAGAGAATCCTTGTAGTTAAAATAGTGATGTACAAGCAGAGCAATTGTCTTCAGATCTACTACTTCTTTTTTTTAATGAATTTGTTATTTATTATTATCTAAACCTGCCTTACCTTGAAAAAAAAATTCTGCCTTTGAAAATCATTTCCAGTACTATTAAAATAGCTCCAATTTATTTATGGTGGGAAGTAGGGGAGTAGCAGGTAATACATACACAGAAAACTTCCTCTGATATAAGGGTAATTAGTTTTATAAATGAGGCCTTTCATTACCTTAGTAAATAACGGTGGACAGATGGGACACAAGAGACAGAAAAACAAGGCAGATTGTTATAAAGAAAGAGTACAGATTTTAGTCAAGCAGACCTTGTTTTGAATCTCAGTAATGCCACTCATTCAGAGAAGGCAATGGCGCCCCACTCCAATACTCTTGCCTGGAAAATCCATCGACGGAAGAGCCTGGTAGGCTGCAGTCCATGGGGTCGCGAAGAGTCATATACGACTGAGCGACTTCACTTTCACTTTTCACTTTCATGCATTGGAGAAGGCAATGGCAACCCACTCCAATGTTCTTGCCTGGAGAATCCCAAGGACGGAGGAGCCTGGTGGGCTGCCGTCTATGGGGTCACACAAAGTCAGACACGACCTAAGCGACTTAGCAGCAGCAGCAGCAATACCTTTCATTGGCTACGTGACATTGGGCAAATTTTTTAACCTTTCAAAATCTTAGCTATTTCACTCATAAAAGAGAGACTATAATGTAAATAAATTTGTTAAAGACAATGCAAATAAAGGTAATAAAAACACTAATGCAAAACAACTAGCAGGATTACATGGAGCAATAAACAGGAGATTTTCAGTATTACACATTACATGGCAAATACTTGGGGGAGACAATGGAAAAAGTGACAGATTTTATTTTCTTGGCCTCCAAAATCATTGCAGATGGTGACTGCAGCCATGAAATTAAAAGACACTTGCTCCTTGGAAGAAAAGCTATAACAAACCTAGACAGCATATTAAAAAGCAGAGACATTACTTTGCCAACAAAAGTCTGTCTAGTCAAAGCTATGGCTTTTCCAGTAGCATGTATGGATGTGAGAATTGGACCATAAAGAAAGCTGAGCACCAAGGAAGTAGTGATGCTTTTGAACTGTGGTCTTGGAGAAGACTCTTGAGAATCTCTTGGACTGCAACGAGATCAAAAAAGTCGATCCTAAAGGAAACCAATTCTGAATATTCACTGGAAGGACTGATGCTCAAACTGAAGTGCCAATACTTTGGCCACTTGATGTGAAGAGCTGACTCATTAGAAAAGACCCTGATGCTGGGAAACATTGAAGGCAGGAGGAAAAAGGGATGACAAAGTATGAGATGGTTGGATGGCATCACTGACTCGATGGACATGAGTTTGTGCAAGCTCTGGGAGTTGGTGAAGGACAGAGCAGCCTGGCAGGTTTTAGAACATGGGGTTGCAAAAATTCGGACATGACTGAGCAACTGAACTGAACTGATACATTATTTATAAAGGCTTGCATATGAATTATAATATTTGTATAAGTATATTTACACATTCAATAAAATAAATAGTATCAAATGCTTTGCCTGTGCTAGGTGGTAGGGATAGGGAGCTAAACAAGGCTGACAAATTCCTCTAACAATTTCAATTCTAGTGTACTCCCTCAAACCTGTATCTTAGCTGCTATTCCCAAGTAAATATTTTTAATCTAAATATTAAGAAAAATTACTGATTTATTATAAACTTGACATTTATCTGGGAAGTTCTGGAAATCACTGAAGTTTCTGGCCACATAGTGAATGACTAGATTTGTATTTTAGAAAGATTATTCTGTTGGCAGTATATAGGAGACCAGCTAAGACACATTTATAGTGGTTTGGCTAAGAGATGATATGGCCACATGAATAAACAAACTGTATTGATGTAAGAGTATGTCAAAAAGATAATTGTAAGGTTGGTTTCCCTTTTAGATAATGAGTGACCAGTTTTATTATTAACAAATATAGTGAATATAAAAGAAGGACCTATTTGGAATGGAAATCAAGGGGAAAAAAGTTTTGCTAACCGAATTTCACTTGGTATTCATTTCACCAAGCCAGAAAATTTGCTTTCTTTTTTATACATAATGGGTAACGAGGTCCTTCAAATTCCAATTCAGATGTTCTGTTCTCCATGAAACCAGCTTCAACTCCATGAAGAGCTGAGGATTCCTCTGGTTGTCTGTGTACTCCTTTATTACTCTCTGTTTCTCTACCATATACTACATTATGTATTTATCTGTTTCTACTACTGGATCGCTCCTGATATCAGGGCTAATATTTCACCTACATGTGTTAATCCAGGAACAGCAAAATGCCAGGCACATAGCAGGCAATCTATAAATAATATTGAATTGAATTTCTTAAGATAGCTCATTACAGATCAAGATCATTCCTCTAATGCAGACATACAAATGGACAACTGATACATGAAAATGTGCTCGATGTTACTAATTATCAAGAAAAGGCATCACAGAACCACAATAAGTACCATTACTCAGGTGTTTAAAAGACACAAAATTAAAAGATGCTTACTCCTTGGGAGAAAAGTTATAACCAACCTAGACAGTATATTACAAACCAGAGACATTACTTTGCCAACAGAAGTCTGTCTAGTCAAGGCTCTGGTTTTTCCAGTAGTTGTATATGGATGTGAGAGTTGGACTATAAAGAAAGCTGAGCACTGAATAATTGAAGCTTTTGAACTGTGGTGTTGGAGAAGACTCTTGAGAGTCCCTTGGACAGCAAGGAGATCCAACCAGTCCATCCTAAAGGAGATCAGTCCTGAATATTCATTGGAAGGACTGATGCTGAAGCTGAAACTCCAGTACTTTGGCCACCTGATGTGAAGAGCTGCCTCATTTGAAAAGACTCTGATGCTGGGAAAGATTGAAGGCAGGAGGAGAAGGGGATGACAGAGAATGAGATGGTTGGATGACATCACCGACTCAATGGGCATGAACTTGAGTAAACTCCAGGAGTTGGTGATGGACAGGGAGGCCTGGCGTGCTGCAGTCCATGAGGTGGCAAAGAGTTAGATATGACTGAGCGACTGAACTGACTGACTGACTGACTCAGGTGTTAAGATGGCTATTAAAAAAAGAAGAGGAAGAAGTCAACACTGTTGGTGAGGATGTAGAGAAATTGAAATCCTTATAAAAGCTGTTGCTGCTGCTGCTAAGTCCCTTCAGTCGTGTCTGACATCGTGTGACCCCATAGATGGCAGCCCCCCAGGCTCCCCCGTCCCTGGGATTCTCCAGGCAAGAACACTGGAGTGGGTTGACATTTCCTTCTCCAATGCATGAAAGTGAAAAGTGAAGGTGAAGTCGCTCAGTCGTGCCCGACTCTTCGCGACCCCATGGACTGCAGCCTACCAGGCTCCTCCGTCCATGGGATTCTCGAGGCAAGAGTCCTGGAGTAGGTTGCCATTGCCTTCTAAATACTGTTGGTAGGAATGTAAAATAGTGCAGTCACAATGTTAAACAGTGCGGAGTTTCTTCAAAAGTTAATATGACCCCATAATCTCATTTCCAGATATATCTCCAAAATAATTGAAATCAGAATTTCAGAAAGATATCTGTACTCTAGTGTTCATTGCAGCACAATTTACAATTGATATGCCAAGATATGGAAACAATATAAATGTCCATCCACAGATAAATGGATAAAGAAAATATTACAATATGTATACAATGTACTATACATTGTTTAAAGAAAAGGTAATTTTGAAATATGCAACAACATTAACCATGAAGTCATTATTCCATGTGAAATAAGTCAGTCACAGAAGGACAAAAACTACATGATTTCACTTCACAAAAAAACATTTTAAGTTGCCTCACTGATTACTTAAATTATGTCTACAAAGTTGGAATTTAACAGTGTCAGAGATCATGTGTTTGATTCATTCTCTTGAATTAATCAGTAAAAATATTAATTAACATGATAACTTCCTTATTAATGAACATAACTGCTGTTTAGATGCTAAATCATGTCCCAGTCTTCGCGAGTCCTGCCAGGCTCCACTGCCCATGGTATTTTCCAGGCAAGAATACTGGACCAGGTTGTTGTTTCCTTCTCCAGGGGATCTACCCAGCCCAGGGATTGAACCCACATCGGCTTGGCAGGCAGATTCTTTACCACTGAGCTACCTGGGAAGCCCCAAAGAACATATCTTTCATTATATATATATTAATGAATATTTGCAGTCATTGCTAAAGACAGCTACAAATACTGTTTTTTGTTTGTTTGTTTGTTTGTTTGTTTTACTATACTTTTGAATAAAGGGGATGATCCAGAGAGATGATATGGGGTGGGAGCTGGGAGGGGGGTTCAGGATTGGGAACTCATGTACACCCATGGCAGATTCATGTTAATGTATGGCAAAACCAATACAATATTGTAAAGTAAAATAGAGTAAAAATAAAAATTAAAAAAAAGAGCTGTAGAATAAGTATATAATCTTGTCCATTTTGCATGGCACTGTTGAATGAATGCAGTCAATTTGTCTTTGTGACCTCAGTATGTTTATAGTTCTTACTGACCATTCCCTGTTGTTACCATTTGGTTTCTATACACCTTTTAATACTACCACTTAAGCAGGGCAGTAGGGTAAAGAGAAGGTGCTTCAGATCTTACCTCCACTTAGTATTAGCTACAAGACCTTACCCAAGTAGAATGACTTCAAACGCAAAATATGGCACATAGAATATTGCAATAAAAGTTGGTTAAACACATGGGTGAAGATTTTCCTTCATTCCTCCTTCGCTTCTTTGGTTCCTTCCATTAAGAAAGTTCCAGCTTCAAGTTTATTCAAGCTGAATAAATAAAAATTGTTTCTTTATTTTAAAAAAGCATCTCAGCAATTTCTAATCCCCACTGAAAAAAGAATCCATACTGGATCTTTTGAATTACATTTTATAAGAAGCAATTTAATTTTATCCCCCAAATATAAAAATGCAAACTATTCAGAAATCTGACAAAAATAGTGGTGTAGCATGCTTGATAATTAGAGATACAAAGGGAATATTTCAGAAAAGATGGGCACAGTAAAGGACAGAATGGTATGGATCTAAGAAGATTAATTATTAAATTAATTTGCTATTTAAATTTTAGATTATTTATTAAAAAGAGGTGGCAGGAATATACAGAAGGGCTATACAAAAATGATCTCCGTGGCCCAGATAATGACAATGGTGTGATTACTAACCTAGAGTCAGACAGCCTGGAATCTGAAGTCAAATAGGCCTTAGCTATTGACTATGCCAAAGCCTTTGAGTGTGTGGATCACAATAAACTGTGGAAAATTCTGAAAGAGATGGGAATACAGACCACCTGACCTGCCTCTTGAGAAATCTATATGCAGGTCAGGAAGCAACAGTTAGAACTGGACATGGAACAACAGACTGGTTCCAAATAGGAAAAGGAGTACGTCAAGGCTGTATATTGTCACCCTGCTTATTTGACTTATATACAGAATATATCATGAGAAATGCTGGGCTGGAAGAAGCACAAGCTGGAATCAAGACTGCCGGGAGAAATATCAATAACCTCAGATATGCAGATGACGCTACCCTTATGGTAGAAAGTAAAGAGGACTTAAAAAGCCTCTTGATGAAAGTGAAAGAGGAGAGTGAAAAAGTTGGCTTAAAGCTAAACATTCAGAAAATGAAGATCATGGCATCTGGTCCCATCACTTCATGGGAAATAGATGGGGAAACAGTGGAAACAGTGTCAGACTTTATATTCTTAGGCTCCAACATCACTGCAGATGGTGACTGCAGCCATGAAATTAAAAGACATTTACTCCTTGGAAGGAAAGTTATGACCAACCTAGATAGTATATTCAAAAACAGAGACATTGCTTTGCTGACTAAGGTCCGTCTAGTCAAGGCTATGGTTTTTCCTCTGGTCATGTATGGATGTGAGAATTGGACTGTGAAGAAGGCAGAGGGCCAAGAATTGATGCTTTTGAACCATGGTGTTGGAGAAGACTCTTGAGAGTCCCTTGGACTGCTAGGAGATCCAACCAGTCCATTCTGAAGGAGATCAGCCCGGGGATTTCTTTGGAAGGAATGATGCTAAAGCTGAAGCTCCAGTACTTTGGCCACCTCATGCGAAGAGTTGACTCATTGGAAAAGACTCTGATGCTGGGAGGGACTAGGGGCAGGAGGAGAAGGGGATGACAGAGGATGAGATGGCTGGATGGCATCACTGACTTGATGGACGTGAATCTGATTGAACTCCGGGAGATGGTGATGGACAGGGAGGCCTGGCGTGCTTCAATTCACGGGGTTGTGAAGAGTCAGACATGACTGAGCTACTGAACTGAACTGAACTGAGTGGAGGTGATGGAATTCCAGCTGAACTATTTCAAATCATAAAAAATGATGCTATTAAAGTGCTGCACTCAATGTGCCAGCAAACTTGGAAAACAGCAGTGGCCACTGGACTGAAAAAGGCCAGTTTTCATTCCAGTCCCAAAGAAAGGCAATACCAGAGAATGTTCAAACTACCACAAAATTGCACTCATTTCACACATTAGCAAAGTAATGCTCAAAATTCTCCAAGCTAGGTTTCAACAGTACATGAACTGAGAACTTCTAGATGTTCAACCTGGATTTAGAAAAGACAGAGGAACCAGAGATCAAATTGCCAACATCTGTTGGATGATAGAAAAAGCAAGAGAATTTCAGAAACCATCTACTTCTGCTTAGTTGACTACCCTAAAGCCTTTGATCGTATAGATCATAACAAACTGTAAAATTCTTAAAGAGATTGGAATATCAAACCACCTTAGGTGACTCCTGAGAAACCCATATGCAGGTCAAGAAGCAACCGTTAGAACTGGACATGGAAAAACAAAACAGTTCCAAATTGGGAAAGGAGTTTGTCAAGGCTGTATATTGTCACCCTGAATATTTAACTTATATGTAGAGTACATCATGTGAAATGCCAGGCTGGATGAAGCACAAGCTGGAATCAAGATTGCTGGGAGAAATATCAATAACCTTAGACATACAGATGACACCACCCTTATGGCAGAAAGCGAAGAGGAACTAAAGAGCCTCTTGATGAAGGTGAAAGAGGAGAGTGAAAAAGCTGGCTTAAAACTCAACATTCAAAAAAGTAAGATCATGACATCTGATCCCATCATTTCATGGCAGATAGATGAGGAAAAAGTGGAAACAGTGAGAGACTTCATTTTTGGGGGCTCCAAAATCACTGCAGATGATGACTGCAGCCATGAAATTAAAAAACACTTGCTCCTTGGAAGAAAAACTATGACAAACCTAGACAAAGTATTAAAAAGCAAAGACAGTAATTTGCCAACAAAAGTCTGTGTAGTCGAAGCAATGACTTTTCCAGTAGTCATGTATGGATGTGCAAGTTGGACTATAAAGAAAACTGAGCACTGAAGAATTGGTGCTTTTCAACTATGGTGTTGGAGAAGACACTTGAGAGTCCCTTGGACTGCAAGGTGATCAAACCAGTCCATCCTAAAGGAAATCAACCCTGAATATTCAATAGAAGGATTGATGCTGAAGCTAAAACTCTAATACTTTGGCCACCTGTGGCGAAGAGCTGACTCGTTAGAAAAGACCCGGATGTTGAGAAAGGTTGAAGGCAGGAGGGGAAATGGACAACAGAGGACAGATGGTTAGATGGCTTCACAGACTTAATGGGCATGAGTTTGTGCAAGCTCTGGGAGATGGTGAAGGAAAAGGAAGCTTGGTGTACTGCAGTCTATGGTGTCACAAAGAGTCAGACACTACTAAGTGACTGAACAGCAAAATACTGGATAATACCTGCTCTTACTTTTCTTTATATTTTTTCTTATGTTCTAAAATGAAATAGTCAACAATCCTTGCCTATGAAAGCTGCACTTTAAACATCAAGATTTCCTAAAACAACTTTAGTAAACATTCTTTAGTTAATAAATTGTTCTTACATTTTATAGAGTTTTAACAGGACAGGCTTAGTGGAGAAATAACCATAGTGATGAATTCCCTTAAGAAAAATAAAGTGGTCGGAATTTGCTATGAATTTTGATTGAAAATAAGCTTTAAGAGATTATTTTTAACCTGTAAATGCATAGATTCTAATTCCACTTTCATTTCAATAAGAAAAAATCCTGTTATATCATTACTTTTACAGTGTGCACAGGGTCCCCAAGTAACAATTTTTCAAAGTGTTTTTGATGTGGAAGGTAAAATCCTGCCCGTGATATTAAAAAATATTATCAAGGCAGATAATGCTGCTCATCTATATTGGAGGATTATCACTATTAAATTGAACATGTATATTTATGTAGGAGATCTACAATCCCCAATTTTTGGAACAATGATTTTCATCTTTATTTCCCTGTCAACCTCTATGATTCAGATTAACTTGACAGGTTTATGAGACATGATATTTCTGTCCAGTTGCATCCAATAGGGCAGGGATTCTTTTTCCTACCATACAGTCATAACATTATTACAAATATCATTGCAATATTCAGTTATCCAGTTAATGATATTATTTTGTTCTACATGCTTAGATTAAAACATTCCTCTCTGTATTTAAAATGGCAATAATCTCCTTCCTCCTCCAGGGGTTCTTCTTGCCCCAGGGATCAAACCCACATCTCCTGCATTGACAGGCAGATTTTTTTCACCACTGAGTCACTTGGGAAGCCCCATGTAACAGATTATTGGCAGCTTAAAATAATGTTTTAAGTGAAAAGAAGCATTTCAAAACCTTACATACTGAGCAATACATACACTATATTTATCTAGCTAGCTAGCTAGCTGCGGATTTGTATGGACATATATGTTGGCACAGTGGTAAAGAAACCAGCTGCCAGTGTGGGAGACACAGGAGGTGTGGGTTTGATCCCGGGTTAGGAAGAACCCTTGGAGTAGGAAATGACAATCCACTCCAGTATTCTTGCCTGGAAAATTCCATGGACAGAGAAGCCTGGCATGCTACATTCCACGGGGTCATACAGAGTCGGAGCCACTGAGCTTACACACATATGGATCAACAAACACACACACATGCACAAATACGTTAACTGTCTTCAGGTAGTAGAATCCAGATTATTTTATTTTTCTTATGATTTTTCTATGTTTTCTGGTCTTTTTGCACAGATCATTATATTATTGTTGAAATACAGGAAAGCAAAATAAAGATCATTATAGCTCCAGTTGATAACTGATTCTAGTATATAAATCAGACAAGCATTCATACCATATGTATGTCTGATGTTGGTGCTGCTAAGTAGCTTCAGTCGTGTCCAACTCTGTGCAATCACATAGATAGCAGCCCACCAGGCTCCCCCGTCCCTGGGATTCTCCAGGCAAGAACACTGGAGTGGGTTGCCATTTCCTTCTCCAATGCATGAAAGTGAAAAGTGAAAGTGAAGTCACTCAGTTGTGTCCAATTCTTAGTGACCCCATGGACTGCAGCCTACCAGGCTCCTCCATCCATGGGATTCTCCAGGCAGGAGTACTGGAGTGGGGTGCCACTGCCCTCTCCATGTATGTCTGATAGTTAAGGTTAATTGCCTCTGACCACTTCACGTCCCAGTGCCATGTGTTACTGGCTGTGTAACTTAGCCAAGTTACTCAGTTTCTCTGTGCCATGGTTTCCTTATCTGTAAAACACTAATAGTTCCTATCACGTTTTGGGCAGTTGAGTTAGTGGCTCACAGTAAACACCACATAAGAGTTAAAAATTATTAACATACCTAGTAACAGAAGTAGTATAAAGACAAATATGTTCATCTACTGTGTTCACTGACAGATTCCTGGGACACAGAACAGTGCCTGGAAAATAATAGGCAATAAATACATGATGAATGAATAGAGGCATGAAAGATAAAGGGAGGAAGGAAGGCTTCTTTTATTCGATAAGAATAATAATTCACATATAATAATATGACAGGAAAATTACTAATAATGATTATTGTGTGTACTTAGGTGCATTTGAATGTCTTTTATCTAATTCATTTCTTTTTCAAATAAATTAAGACGAGAATAGATTCTATAACTTTTGGATAGAAATCTCTATGATTCACTCTCTCTTGTATATTGGAGTCAATTTTGACCAACTGTTGACTTAATTTTAAGCTATATATATTTTCACCTAACTCTAGGTCCACATTTCTCTTTAACTTATATGGAGATCAACTTATTTTAAAGAAGAACCATGCTCTATGCACAGAGTTAAGGGATTAAAAAAATAACATAGTGTGTTCCCTGGACAGCAGAATTCGAAAGGTGTAAAATATTTCATATTTTCCTTAAGGATATGTAAATGCTTTGAGAAAATGTCATGAAATGATTGTCTTTGTTGGAAAGGCCATTTTCATTATTGATGAGCGTTGTAGTAGAATGTTATCAGGCTAGTGAGCCTGCTCTTATAGCACTGTCAAAAGAGATTAGTTATCAAATTACAATGACCCTTAAGAAGCCAACCGTGGGCTTCCAGTTTGAGGATGACACAGTGAAGATATTTCTGTATCTTTTTCTCAAAAAAAAAAAAAAAAAACCAACTTCTAAAACAAAAAGAACAGAACACAGAAACAAAAACTCATTGGTAAAAACAAGAGGCATCTGGGACCCTGACTCACAACATACAAGGACTCTAAGTAGGAAGGATGGAAAGGATGGAAGTAGAAAGGATGGATCATATCCAGTGTCGATGAGAAGAAAGCCCATTTGTCACCACGGAACTCAGAAAGATTCAGGAGTGTAGGCCTTATGAATGCAAGGCAATGTTGACATTAGCGCTGAAAATAGGGAAGCGTCCCTTAATTTTCCTTTTAGTAATTGTATAAATTGCTTCCACGGAGAAGGAAATGGCACCCCACTCCATCACCCTTGCCTGGAAAATCCCATGGACAGAGAAGCCTGGTAGGCTGCAGTCCATGGGGTCGCTAAGAGTCGGATACGACTGAGTGACTTCACTTTCACTTTTCACTTTCATGCATTGGAGAAGGAAATGGAAACCCACTCCAGCGTTCTTGCCTGGAGAACCCCAGGGACAGGGGAGCCTGGTGGGCTGCCGTCTGTGGGGTCGCACAAAGTCGGACCCGACTGAAGCGACTGAGCAGCAGCAGCACCCTAAAGGGCTTCCAAGTTGTCACAGTGAAAAAGAACCCACCTGCCAATACGGAAGACACGAGAGACGAGGGGCCAATCCCTGTGTTGGGAAGGTCCCCTCGAGCAAGAAACGGCAGCCCACCCCAGTATCCTTGCCTGGAAAAGTCCATGGACGAAGGAGCCGGGTGGGCTACTGTCCATGGGGTTGCAACGAATCAGACATGACTGAACAACTGAGCAGAAGTGCAAAGAGCAGCAAAACCTCCAAATTCTCACTACCAGCCCACTGCGGTGGTCAACTTCCTTGTTTGTCTCTGATGAAAGCAGAGATGACTATTTCAGATGGAGACAGGATCCAGATTAAAGGACTCCTTGCAGAGGAAAGTAGGAAAGGGAATTCTATACTGAAAACTAGGAGTTTAAGTCCAATTGTTGAGTGAAACAGCCAGTTATACTTAAGGGTGAAGAATCTACATAAGTTACTTGGAATTATTTACAAGGAAGGTTTGTTTGTTCTCCACTATTTAGTTTTTCAATTATTTATTTTTTTCACTATGGCCTCATGGATATTTATTTCATACTTTGTGTTATAACCCAGTACTACTTTGCTTGTTTTATCAGATTGTTCCTGCTTTGGCCATTAGGAGCTCTTCAGTTGACTCTGGTATCCTTTTGACATGCCCCATCATTGTGGTGGAAGTGCTGTTTCAGCAATCCCTTACTTTCTATCACTGCAAGATGCTCCAGGTTGATTCTGAATATTCTCTGTCTTAGTCCTAGAGCCAGCCATTTTTCTGAGAACCCTTGTTTCCTTTCATTGTAGCATTGTATTGGAAATTCAAATTTGGGTTCCTAAGTGTGCTTTCTGTTTTTGATATCTATATTAATTCCATTGTAATTGGAGAACATATCATGTATAATTTCTATTCTTAAAAATTTAAAGAATGTGTTTCATGCTCCACCTCGTGGTATATCTTGGTGAATATTCCATGTGAGTTTGAGAAGAACATACATTTTGATGTTGTTGTGTGGAGTGTTCTATAAATATCAATTATATCAAGTTAACTGATAGTGTTATTCAGGTCAACCGCATTCTATTGATTCTTCTGCCAGCCTGACCTATCAATTATTGTCAAGGGGTGTTGAAATGATCAATTATAAGAGTGAACTTGTCTATTTCTTTTTTCAGTTATAACAGTTTTTGCCTCACATATTTTGATTGTTATCAGGTGTATACATGTTTAGGATTATAAGTCTTCCTGAAGAACTGATCTGTTTATCATGACATAGAACCCCTCTTACTCTTGATAGCTTTTCTTGTTCTGAAGTGTGTTTTGTCTAAATCTACTAGAGATACTCAGTCTTTGCTTCAGTTAGTGTTGGCATTGTATACTTTTCTCCATCCCATTACTTTCAACTGTTTTCATATTTGAATTTCATATTTGAATCAGGCTTACTGTCAACAACATACAGTTAAGCTTTCTTTTGTTAATCTACTCTGACAATCTCTGCCTTTTAATTGGTATTTTTAGACTAATCACATTTAAAGTGATAACTGATATTCTTGGATTAATATAAATTAGAGTCTAATTTTTTGCCTTCTCTGGTTTTAATTGAGCATTTTATATGATTTTATTTTATCTCCTCTCTTGGTGGATCAATTATACTTCTTTAAATAAAACTTAGTGGTTGTTCCAGAGTGTAAAATGTACATTTTTATCTTATCTAAGTCCACCTTCAAATAATACTATTCCACTACACTTTAATGCAGTTTCTTCTAACAGAGAATACTATTGCCTCTCTCCTCTCCCTTATGACATTACTATCATTTATTTCCCTTATCCATATGCTATAAACACCCAATATATTGTCAATATTATTCCTTTGAACAGTTACCTTTTAAAGTAATTAAAATGAGAAAAAAATGAATTATTTTTCCTCTGTTGCTTTTCTTTTATTTAGGCCCATGTTTCTAACATATAATTTCCCATCCACCTAAAGAAGAACATCATTTAGCATTTAATGTAGGGCAGGTCTGCTGATAGTAAGTTACTTAAGTTTTTGTTTATCTGAGAAATCCTTTATTTCTCCCTCACTTTTAGAGGCAATTTCATTGGATATAGAATTATAGACTGGAGGTTGCATTCCTTCAACTAGGCCATGGTAAAGTCTTTCCTCCTGTAAAGTAAGTCTTTATTATGGAGAAAGCTCTGTATTATAAAGAATAATCAGCATGAGTACTCTTTCCTTCACCCTACCAGAGACAGGAGGGGTTCTTTCCCAGCTTATCACACTGGAAACTGATAAAGCTCCAAAAATGTGGCTCCACAACTGTGACCCCCAAGAGTCTCCCAAAGTCTTGCTAACACTCATTTAGCCTCTAAAATATGTCAAAACTGTCATTTAAGTATTGTTACCAATTGATATCTTCAGGGGTCTTCTGATCCAGGTAATCTGATCTCAACTTGGATTCTGTATTTACCTGTCTCTCTAGATTTCAGAGTGATGTTTTGCTCTGAAAACTCCAAAAAGAGTCACCGATTTTCTGTCTGTTTAACTTTTTGTTGCTCTAAGAACAGGAGTGACAATCCCCAAGCTCTTGAGATGTCACAGCTGAAAACTGAAGTCTAGATATAAAACTTTGATAACAAAAAGTTCAAGTATTAAGTTTTAAAAGTTGACTTTAGAGTCAAACAAAACCCTTTCTTTTGGTTGTGCAATCTTGTGACATAAAATATATGAAATTATATGGAGAAAAAATTATATCTACTCTGAAAATTATTTATAAACCACTTCCAACCATTATCATCTATTCCTTTCAAATACTTCCTGATGGACAGAAATAGCTTCAATGCTGAACATACCATTGACTTCATATTGATCATTCTTCAAACATAGGATAGGATAAAATTTTAACATTTAACAAAGTAAGCATAAAGAGATCGGTAAGTGAGTACCAATTTCCTGCTTTCAGTCATTTTCGTATTAGCACTTCTAAAGAAAACATTTGATGAAAAATATTTCTAAAATAAGTCTACATCTCCATCAAGGATATTTTTTAAATATATTTACAATTTTAGTAATCACTGGCTAATGTTAATTATCTCATTGAAAGTGGGAGAAAAACTGCTAGCTCTATCACACCAATTTTCATGGTGCTTTGATGATTATTTGAGTAGGAATTATGATACAAATTGATTAAGTACTATATTTATTTCAAAGTGTGATTATAAGAAGAATAAAAATATCATAATGAACCCATGAATAATGTACACTTGGGACTAATTACAAGGATAAATTAAGACACATTAGAATGATAATAGCAATGTATAATGGATTGGGTGGTATGGAGATCTTTTGTTCCATTTCCTTATTCATTGCCCCATAAGTTACCTAATTAACATACAAAAAAATCCCAGTACAGATGACTCAGCAAGTTTACATCTTTCAGCTTTCATATGGAATATTTTATCAAGAAATATTTATGATCTAATTAACATATAAAAAGTTAAAAAAAGAATTTTTCCAGATTTAAAAACACTCAGCTATAAGCATATACTAAATGTTTAACATTGTCAGGAGTGATAGGGACATTAAATGTAGCATGTTCCCTATTATAAGAGACCTAAAAATTTAATGTGGAAAATTTTATTTGAAAACTCACACTGTTGGCATCGTTTAAAATATTTGAAAATCAGACCACACTAAGCCAGAAATTCTATGTAGTAACATTATCTAGAGCTGAAAATATATACCAGGATGATCAATCAATTAAAGATGAAGGTTTGGCTTTAATTTTTGATCAGTCCCATTTGTCTCCAGAGGTCTTTTGGTAATTCAACTATAACTTATATTCACCTATTTTTTTATTAGGTAAACGCACTGACCTAAAGTAAAAGCAAGAGTTTTAGACTGATAATGTAACTCTTTGGTTCTCAAGGAAACTTGAGTGAATGTTTTAGAGAGCTATGTACTAGAAAATCCCATTATTTCTTCCTGAGAAATATTTCCTCCTCTAAGCTTGTGTCATTCTTTTCCCTGTCCTCTGAGGCCATTTGAATTCAGGATCTTTGCTTTACAGTTAGACCAACCTAAGTTAAATCCAAGTTCTGCCACACAAAAAAAATTGTAAAATTGAGCAAGTCAAGCAACTTCTTGGAGCCTCTGTATAAAATAATAATATAATTGTGAATGTTAGTGTTCAGTAAAGAAAAAAGACCTACTGCAAGTCTTATAGGAACAAGTCCCTTACACAATCTTGGAGCTGAGGTATGGACAGGCTAGGTAAATAAACTTCTGGAATTCAGTACGGTTGCAGGATACAAAATTAATACACAGAAATCTGTTGTATTTCTATACACTAACAACAAAAGATCAGAAACAGAAATTATGAAAACAATCTCATTTACCATCATATCAAAAAGAATAAACTCTCTAGGAATAAATCTACCTAAGGAGGCAAAGACTTGTACTCTGAAAACTCTAAGACACTGGTGAAAGAAATCAAAGATGACACGAACAGATGAAAAGATACATCCATGTTCTTGGATTAGAATAACTGATATATTTAAAATCATTTTAAAGCCCAAGGTAATCCACAGATTCAAAGCAATCCTTATCAAATTACCACTGACATTTTTTTTGCAGATCTAGAACAAAATACCTTAAAATTTGTATGGAAACAGAGAAGTCCTGAAAAAGTCCAAGAAATCTCTAGAACAAAAGATGGGGCTTCAGGAATTGGGCTCTGTGACTTCATACTATATTATAAACCTATAGTAATCAAAGTGAAAGTGAACGTGAAGTTGCTCAGTCGTGTCCGACTCTTTGTGACCCCATGGACTGTAGCCCACCAGGCTCCTCCCTCCATGGGATTCTCCAGGCAAGAGTACTGGAGTGTGTTGCCATTTCCTTGTCTAGGGGATCTTCCCGACCCAGAGATCGAACCCAGGTCTCCCACATTCCAGGAAGACGCTTTAACCTCTGAGCCACCAGGGATTGTAATGGCACAAAGACAGACAAATGAATAAGTGAAACAGGATATAAAACCCAGAAATAAATCCACTCACCCATAGCTAATAAATCTATGGCCAAGTAGGCAAGATTATACAATAGAGAAAAGATAGTCCTGCCAACTAGTAGTGCTGGTAAAACTTGATAGACACATGTGAAAGAATGAAAATAGAACATTCTCTAATACTATATACAAAAATAAATTCAAAATGGACTAAAGACCTAAATTTAATACTAAATACTATAAAATTCTTAGAGGGAAACAAAGGCAAACTCTTTGACATAAATCACAGCAATATCTTTCTGGATCTACCTCTTAGAGTAATGAAAATAAAAACAAAGTAAACAAATGGAGCCTAATTAAAATAAAAGCTTTTGCACAGCAAAGGAAAATAAACAAAAAAGATAACCAAGAGAATAGAAGAAAATATTCTCAAATTATGCAATGAACAATGGATTAATCTCTAAAATGTATAAAAGATCATGCAGTTCTATGCAAAAAAAAAAAAAAAAAACTAGGTCAAAAAATGGGTGGCAGGTCTAAATGGACATTTCTCCAAAGAAGACATAGAGATAGGCAAAAAGCATATGAAAAGATTCTCAACATTGCTAATTATTAGAGAAATGCAAATCAAACTACAATACATTATCACCTTGAATGGATCAGAATGGCCATCATCAAAAGGTCTACAAACAACAAATGCTGGAGAGGCTGTGGAGAAAAGGGAACTTCCCTATACTGGTAGGAATGTAAATTCTTACAGCCATTATGGAGAACACTATGAGGGTTCCCTAAAAAAAACTACAAATAGAGATTGCATATGATCCAGCAATCCCATTCTGGGCATATATCTGGAGAAAACCATATGGGCAAAACCTTTGAAAAGATACATGCACATCAAAGCTCATTGCAGCACTATTTATAATAGTCAAGACAGGAAAGTAACCTAAATGTCCATCAACATATGAATGAATAATGAAAACACAGACTATTACTCCATTCAGCCATAAAAGCATCACTACAAACAAAACTTTGAACTATTTCAAATCCTAAAAGTTGATGCTGTGAAAGTGCTGCATTCAATATGCCAGCAAACATGGAAAACTCAGCAGTGGCCACAGGACTGGAAAAGGTCAGTTTTCATTTCAATCCCAAAGAAGGGCAATGCCAAAGGATGTTCAAACTACTGTGTAATTTCAATTGTTCTCACATGCTAGCAACGTAATGTTTAAAAGTCTTCAATAGTATGTGAACTGAGAACTTCCAAATGTTCAACCTGGATTTCGAAAATGCAGAGGAACCAGAGATCAAATTGCCAACATCCACTAGATCACAGAGAAAGCAAGAGAGTTCCAGAAATACACCAACTTCTGCATCATTGTCTACCATAAAACTTTTGATTGTGTGGATCAAAACAAACTGTGGAAGATTCTTAAAGAGATGAGAATACCAGACCACATTACCTGCCTCCTGAAAAACTGTATGCAGGTCAAGAAGCAACAGTTAGAGCTGGACATGGAACAATGTACTGGTTCAAAATTGGGAGGGGAGTTTGTCCAGGCTGTATAGTGTCACCATGCTACTTTAACTTGTATCCAGAGTACACCATGATAAATGTTGGGCTAGATGAAGCACAAACTGGAATCAAGATTGCTTGGAGAAATAATGATAACCTCAGATATGGAGATGACACCACCCTAATGGCAGAAAGCAAAGATGAACTAAAGAGCCTCTTGATGAAAGTGAAAGAGGAGAGTGAAAAAGCTGCCTTAAAACTCAACATTTAAAAGATGAAGATCATGGCATCTGGTCTCATCACTTCATGGCAAATAGTGTCAGACTTTATTTTGGGGGGCTCCAAAATCACTGCAGATGGTGACTGTAGCCATGAAATTTAAAAACACTTACTCCTTGGAAGAAAAGCTATGACAAACCTAGACAGCATATTAAAAAGCAGAGACATTACTTTACCAACAAATGTCTGTCTAGTCAAAGCTATGGTTTTTCTAGTAGTCATGTATGGATGTGAGAGTTAGACCATAAAGAAGGCTGAACACTGAAGAATTGAAACTTTTGAACTGTGGTGTTGGAGAAGACTCTTGAGAGTCCCTTGGAGTGCAAGGAGACCAAACCAGTCCATCCTAAAGGAAACTAGTCCTGAATATTCACTGGAAGGACTGATGCTGAAGTACAACTCTAATACTTTGGCCACATCCTGCAAAGACTCATTAGAATGATGCTGGGAAAGATTGAAGGCAGGAGGAGAAGGGGACAACAGAAGACGGAATGATTGGATGACATCACTGACTCAACGGACATGAATTTGAGCAAGCTCCGGGAGATGGGTGAAGTACAGGGAAGCCTGGCATGCTGTAGTCCCTGGAGTCACAAAGAGTAAAACACAACTGAGCAACTGAACAGCAGCAGCCACAAAAAGGATGAAATAACGCCATTTGCAGCAACGTGGATGGAATTAGAGAGGGTCATACTAAGTGAATAAGTCAGAGAGAGAAATACAAATATATGATTTCATTTATACATGGAATCTTTTTTGTCTTTATTTTTATTTATTTTTTAAATATAAATTTATTTATTTTAATTGGAGGTTAATTACTTTACAATAAAAAAGATATAGATGAAATTTATTTATAATACAAAAACAAACAGAAAATAATTTATAATTACCAAAGGGGAAACATAGGGGAGGGATAAATTAGAAGGTTGGGACTTACATATAAGCACTACTATATATGACCTCCCTGGTGGCTCAGATGGTAAAGCGTCTACCTACAATGTGGGAGACTCGGGTTCGATCCCTGGGTTGGGAAGATCCCCTGGAGAAGGAAACGGCAACCCACTCCAGTACTCTTGCCTGGAAAAATCCTATGGATGGAGGAGCCTGGTAGGCTACCATCCACAGGGTTGCAAAGAGTCGGACATGACTGAGCGACTTCCCTTTCCCTTTCACTACTATGTATAAAATAGAGAATCAATAAGGACGTACTATACAGTACAGAGAACGCTACTCTGTGGTCTGTAATACATTATATAGGAAAAGAATCTGAAAAATATATATATACATATACTATATATAAAATATATAAATATTTTATGTGTATATTTTATGTACATTATGTAAATATCATTTTAAAAATATCGTATATTTTATTTTCTATATCTAGTATATTACATATATGGATATATATATATCCTTTGCTGTATACTTGAAATTAATACATTGTAAATCATCTATACTCTAATACAAAATAAAAATTAAAAAAAATAATTGTGTCTATCAGTCAGTGTTCAGTTAAGAAAACACACTACTATGAGTCTTATAGGAATAAATCCCTTACACAAACTTGGGGCTTGGGTGTGAGCAGATTGGGTAAATAAACATCTGGAAGGGGGATGGATCATCAAAGAAAGTCAGTGATTAGTCTGAAGAACTGGCACTGTGACATGTAAGAGCTTGCTGGAAAATCCAAGAGGTCAACCCTGTTACCCACCATAGTAAGAATATGAAGAGTTTCTGAAGAGGTCTATGAGAAGCCATGATTTTCTCTAGCAGCTACTGCCTCTGCCTATCCATAGTCAAGTGACAGGACTGAGTTTGGTGCCACCTATGGCCAGTATGATTATCTGTCCAGAATATAAGCTTGATGCAAGAAAAAAGAGCAATGAATTAGAATCCACTAGGGACTTCTAACAATGAAAACTATGGCCAATGGTTGCTCCCTACACGTTCGTTCTCCAAATCTTACCCAAGTTCCTAGCAAACTCTAACCAAAATTATATGAGAAAAAGAGACTCAGGGAACATGAAACTCAACTTAACCAAACTGACACTAAACAAGTCAGAAAAAAAAACCTACTTCATGGAGTTATGAGGATATTTCCTATAATATTGATTGGGTAGTCCACCTATCAGATATTGATGAGAATAGTCCCATGCCAGATTTGATCAAAATCTTAGATTTAGTCCAAAGGATACAATTATTTTAAAACAAATGTGTGAATAGTGCAATTTGAACTAAAGATTTTATTGGTAGTAGGCTTCAATTCCAGGTGAGCTATTTCAAATGTTGGAAGATGATGCTGTGAAAGTGCTACACTCAAAATGCCAGCAAATTGGGAAAACTCAGCAGTAGCCACAGGACTGGAAAAGGTCAGTTTTCATTCCAATCCCCAAGAAAGGCAATACCAAGAATGCCCAAACTGCCGCACAATTGCACTTTTCTCACACAGTAGGAAAATAATGCTCAAAATTCTCCAAGCCAGGCTTCAGCAATACTTGAACTGTAAACTTCCAGATGTTCAAGCTGGTTTTAGAAAAGGCAGAGGAACCAGAGATCAAATTGCCAACATCTGCTGGATCATCAATAAAGCAAGAGAGTTCCAGAAAAACATCTATGTCTGCTTTATTGAGGCTATGCTAAAGCCTTTGACTGTGTGGATCACAATAAACTGTGGAAAATTCTGAAAGAGATGGGAATACCACAACTTGACCTGCCTTTTGAGAAACTTATATGCAGGTCAGGAGGCAACAGTTAGAACTGGACATGGAACAACAGATTGGTTCCAAATAGGGAAAGGAGTATGTCAAGGCTGTCTATTGTCACCCTGCTTATTTAACTTATATGCAGAGTACATCATGAGAAACGCTGGCCTGGAAGAAGCACAAGCTGGAATCAAGACTGCCAGGAGAAATATCAATAACCTTAGATATGAAGACGACAGCACCCTTATGGCAGAAGTGAAGAGAAACTAAAAAGCCTCTTGATGAAAATGAATGAGGAGAGTGAAAAAGTTGGCTTAAAGCTCAACATTCAGAAAACGAAGAACATGGCATCTGGTCCCATCACTTCATGGGAAATAGATGGGGAAAGAGTGAAAACAGACTTTATTTTGGGGGGCTCCAAAATCACTGCAGATGGTGATTGCAGCCATGAAATTAAAAAACTCTTACTCCTTGGAAAGAAAGTTATGACCAGCCTAGACAGCATATTAAAAAGTAGAGATATTACTTTGCCAACAAAGGTCTGTTTAGTCAGGCTATTGTTTTTCCTGTGGTCATGTATGGATGTGAGAGTTGGACTGTGAAGGAAGCTGAGCACCGAAGAATTGATGCTTTTGAACTGTGGTGTTGGAGAAGACTCTTGAGAGTCCCTTGGACTGCAAGGAGATCCAACCAGTCCATTCTGAAGGAGATCAACCCTGGGATTTCTTTGGAAGGTATGATGCTTAAGCTGAAACTTCAGTACTTTGGCCGCCTCATGCAAAGAGTTGACTCATTGGAAAAGACCCTGATGCTGGGAGGGATTGGGGGCAGGAGGATAAGGGGATGACAGAGGATGAGATGGCTGGATGGCATCACCAACTCAGTGGACATGAGTTTGGGTGAACCCTGGGAGTTGGTGATGGACAGGGAGGCCTGGCGTGCTGCAATTCATGGGGTCGCAAAGAGTCGGACATGACTGAATGACTGAACCGAACTGAACTGAACTGAGGCTGCAATGTTGAATCTAAAGTACCTAATCTGAAAAATTTTCTACTGAATATCTCTTTCAGTCAGTTCAGTTCAGTCGCTCAGTCGTGTCCGACTCTTTGTGACCCCACTGACTGCAGCACACCAGGCATGCTGGTCCATCACCAACTCCCAGAGTTTACTCAAATTCATGTCCATTGTGTCGGTGATGCCATCCAACCATCTCATCCTCTGTCATTCCCTTCTCTTTCCTCCCTCAATCTTTCCCAGCATAAGGGTCTTTTCAAATGAGTCATTTCTTCGCATCCGGTGGCCAAAGTATTGGATTTTCAGCTTCAGCACCAGTCCTTCCAATGAATATTCAGGACTGATATCCTTTAGGATGAACTGGTTGGATCTCCTTACAGTCCAAGGGACTCTCACGAGTCTTCTCCAATACTACAGTTCAAAAGCTTCAGCTCTTCAGCACTCATCTTTCTTTATAGTCCAACACTCACATCCATACATGACTACTGGAAAACCATAGCCTTGACTAAATAGACCTTTGTTGGCAAAGTAATGTCTGTGGTTTTTAATATGCTATCTAGGTTGGTCATAATTTTTCTCCCAAGGAGTAAGTATTGTTTAATTTCATGGCTGCAGTCACCATCTGCAGTCATTTTGGAACCTGCCAAAAATAAAGTCTGCACTGTTTCCATTGTTTCCCCATCTACCGCCATGAAGTGATGGCACCAGATGCCAAGATCTTAATTTTCTGAATGTTGAGTTTTAGGCGAACTTTTTCATCCTCCTCTTTCACTTTCATTAAGAGGTTCTTTAGTTCTTCTTTGCCTTCTACCATAAGGGTGGTGTCATCTGCATATCTTAGGTTATTAATATTTCTCCCAGCAATCTTGATTCCAGCTTGTGCTTCTTCCAGCTCATTGTTTCTGATGATGTACTCTGCATATAAGTTAAATAAGCAGGGTGACAATATACAGCCTTGATGTACTCCTTTTCCGATCTGGAACCAGTCTGTTGTTCTTTGTCAGTTCTAACTGTTGCTTCCTGACATGCATACAGATTTCTCAGGAGGCAGGTCAGGTTGTCTGGTATTCTCATCTGTTTAAAGAATTTTCCAGTTTGTTGTGATTCACACAGTCAAAGTCTTTGGCATAGTCAATACAGCAGAAGTAGATGATTTTCTGGAACTTTTTTGCTTTTTTGATGACCCAACAGATGTTGGCAATTTGATCTCTGGTTCCTCTGCCCTTTCTAAATCCAGCTTGAACATCTGGAAGTTCACGATTCAGGTATTCCTAAAGCCTGGTTTGGAGAATTTTGAGTATTACTTTGCTAGGGTGTGAGATGAGTGCAACTATGGAGCAGTTTGAGCATTCTTTGGCATTACCTTTCTTAGAGATTGGAATGAGAACTGACCTTTTCCAGTCCTGTGGCCACTGCTGAGTTTTCCAAATTTGCTGGCATATTAAGTGCAGCACTTTCACAGCATCATTTTTTAGATTTGAAATAGTTCAGCTGGAATTCCACCACCTCCACTAGCTTTGTTCATAGTGATACTTCCCAAGGCCCACTTGACCTCACTCTCCAGGATGTCAGGCTCTAGATGAGTGATCACACTATTGTGATTATCTGGGTTGTGACTATCTTTTTTGTACAGTTCTTCTGTGTATTCTTGCCACCTCTTCCTAATATCTTCTGCTTCTGTTAGGTCCATACCATTTCTGTCCTTTGCTGTGCCCATCTTCCTTGACATGTTCCCTTGGTATTTCTAATTTTCTTGAACAGATCTCTAGCCTTTTCCATTATTTTGTTTTCCTCTATTTCTTTGCACTGATCATTGAGGTAGGCTTTCTTATCTCTCCTTGCTATTCTTTGGAACTCTGCATTCAAATGGGTATATCTTTCCTTTTCTCCTTTGCCTTTTGCTTCTCTTCTTTTCACAGCTATTTGTAAGGCTTCCTCAGACAACCATTTTCCCATTTTGCATTTCTTTTTAGGGAGGATGGTCCTGATCCCTGCCTCCTATACAATGCCGCAAACCTCCACCATAGTTCTTCAGGCACTCTATCAGATCTAATCCCTTGAATCTTTTTGTCACTTCGACGGCATATTCTTAAGGGATTTGATCTAGGTCATACCTGAATGGTCTGGAGGTTTTCCCAACTTTCTTCAATTTAAGTATGAATTTGGTAATAAGGAGTTCATGATCTGAGCCACAGTCTGCTCCCAGTCTTGTCTTACTGACTATGTAGGGCTTCTCCATCTTTGGCTGCAAAGAATATAATCAATCTGATTTTGGTATTGACCATGTGGTGATGTCCATGTGTAGAGTCTTCTCTTGTGTTGTTGGAAGACGGTGTTTGCTAAGACCAGTGTGTTTTCTTGGCAAAACTCTATTAGCCTTTGCCCTGCTTCATTTTGTACTCCAAGGCAAAATTTGCCTGTTACTTCAGGTGTTTCCTGACTTCCTACTTTTACATTCCAGTCCCTTATAATGAAAAGGACATCTTTTTTGAGTGTTAGTTCTAGAAGGTCTTGTAGGTTTTCACAGAACTTCATTCAACCTCTTCTTCAGGATTACTGGTAAGGGTATAGACTTATATTCCTATGATATTGAATGATTTGCCTTGGAAACAAACAGAGATCATTCTGTTGTTTTTGAGATTGCACCCAAGAACTGCATTTTGGACTTTTGTTGACTATGATGGCTACACCATTTCTTCTCATGGATTCTTGCCCACAGTAGTAGATATAACGGTCATCTGAGTTAAATTCACCCAGTTCAGTTTAATTCCCTGATTCCTAAAATGTCAGTGTTCACACTTGCCATCTCCTTTTTGACCACTTTCAATTTGCCTTGATTTATGGACCTAACATTCCAGGTTCCCATGCAATACTGCTCTTTACAGCATCAGACCTCACTTCCATCAGCAATCACATCCAAACTGGGTGTTGCTTTGGCTCTGTTTCTTCATTCTTTCTGGAATAATTTCTCCACTGATCTCCAGTAGCATATTGGGCACCTATCAACCCTGGGAATTCATCTTTCAGTGCCCTTTTTGCCTTTTCATACTGTTCATGGGATTCTCAAGGCAAGAATACTGAAGTGGTTTGCCATTCCCTTTTCTAGTGGGCCACGTTTTGTCAGAACACTCCACCATGACCCATCCGTCTTGCGTGGCCCTACATGGCAAGGCTCATACATAGTTTCATTGAGTTAGACAAGGCTGTGGTCCACGTGACTAGATTGGTTAGTTTTCTGTGACTGTGGTTTTCAGTCTGTCTGCCCTCTGATGGAGAAGGATAAGAGGCTTATGGAAGCTTCTTGATGGGAGAGACTGACTGACAGGGAAACTGGGTCTTGTTCTGATGGGCGCTGTATCCCTTCTCTGTTACTTACCTGGGGCCAAACCATGGTGGAGGTAATGAAGATAATCGTGTCCTCCTTCAAAAGGTACATGCATGCACTGCTACTTGGTAAAGAATATCTCTTTACCATCACCAAGTTTACTTTTCTCCCACAGGTTCCTTGCCTTCTTCTGAAAAACATTCTGCCTCTTGAGTTCCTCTCTTGTTCCACTCTTTGATTTGTCCCATGATGGCTGAGTTTATGATCTGTCCTGTGACGGCCAGTGTGACCAGGACAAAGGATATTCATATATTTGACTAAACATTATTTCTGGGTGTGTCTCAAGATGTTTAAGGAAGAAATTATCATTTGAATAAGTAGACTGAGTAAAGCAGATTGCCCTTCTCAATGTGGAGAGTGTGGGAGTCATCCAAACTGTTGAGAGCCTGAATAGAACAAAATGGTGGGGGAAGGAATAATTCACTCTCTTTCTTACTGTTGAGCTGGAACATTGGTCTTCTCCTGCACTTAGATCACGATATCACCTTGTTTTCAGGCCTTTCAGACTGACTGAAACTTACATCACTGGCTCCATAAACTTAATGGCCTAAGATACATTTATTTCACAGTGTCCATGGGTCAGAAACCTAGCATAGCTTATATGGGTCTTCTATTCTGGGTCTTACAAGTCTACAGTCAGGGTGTTGGCTGGACTATGCTCTAATCTGGAGGCATGAGCAGAGAAAAATGTTCTTCCAAGTTCTTTGAGGTTGTTAACAGAGTCATTTTCTTGCATCAGTTGAGTTCATGATAACTTCTTTAGCCAAGGTTTACAGGAAACCATTTCTGAACACGGAGAGAATCTAAGATCCTCTTTTAAGAGCTTTCACTGGAATAAATCAAGTCCACCCAGGACAATTTTTCTTTAACTCAAAAACAATGGATTTGTGACACAAATTACATCTGAAAAAAATCTTTGCCATATAATGTAACCTAATCAAGGGGATTGATTACACATCACCTTTGATAAACTTTACTGACTAGAACAATTCACAGGTATGCTCTGCATTTATTAGTTGGAGATTTATGCAAGTGTGAGATTCTTATAGGGGAGGGAGTCTGCATAGAGTGCTTCCTTAGCTGAAGTGCCTAGTGACTCATGCTCAAACTCTTTGGTCACAAAATGCTCTGCATAAAAATTTATATGAAAGAAATAATTATTTGTTATAGGTGGAATGTTTGTCCCCCCACAAGTCCCTATGTTGAGCCCCTATCTTCCTGCCATGTGATGGTATTAGGAGTTGGGGCTTTGGAGGTAATTGGGATTAGATGAAGTCCTGAGAGTAGATCCCTCATGAATGGGATTAGTGCTCTTATTATGAGTCATGAGAAATCTTTTCCCCCTCTCTTCTCTCATAAAGATAGGATAAATTAGCAGTCTACAGCCTAGAAGAGGACTATAACCAGAACCAAACTTTGTGTCTATGCTGGCACCCTGATCTTGGGTCATCCAGCCTCCAGAACTGTAAGAAACACGTCTCTGTCATATAAACCACCGAGTTGGTACTATTTTGTGCTCCAAGCTAAGATATCTATGCATCAAAATGTATTAATTTCTCTATGATGCTATAAAATTAAAAACAATATAAATATTCAGAAGTAGAGAAGAAGATATGGTACATAAATACAATGGAATAATACCCAGCCACAAAAAAGAATGAAATTCAGTCTTTGTAGTGATGTGGATGGACCTAGGGAGTCTGTAATATAGAATAAAATAGGTCAGAAAGAGAAAAACAAATATCATATATTAATGGATATGCATCCAATCTATAAAAATGGCACAGATAAACCTATTTTCATGGGAGGAATAGAGATGCAGATGTTGAGAATGGACACTAGACACAAGCAGGGATGGGAAGGATGAGATGAATTGGGAGAATAAGATTGACATTATACACTACCTTATGTAAAATAGCTAGGGGGAAGTTGCTATATAGCATAAGGATCTTAGCTTGGTAATCTGTGATTACCTGAGGGGTGGGATGGAGGGGTTGAAGGGATGGAGGTTCAAGAGGGAGGGAATATATGTATACTTACAGCTGATCCACCTTGTAGTACAGCAGAAACTAATATAACATTGTAAAGCAATTATGCTCTAATTATAGACAAGCAGAGAATAATTAAGTAAATTATGGTATCTTTATACTATATTTTATGATATCATTATTATATCATGTTTGACAAGGGTTATTTACCCTACTACAGAAAAAAATGCTTAGAACTTTAAGTAGAAAATAAAAACAAAGTATAAATCAGCATTGTAATGTGTAAATGTTTTGTTTTGTTTTATTTTATTTTATGTATACACTAAAAACACAGCTCTTTGATTCCACTGATTATACATGGCCTTTTCCTCTGCTGATATGGTAATACAGAGAAGAATGGAGAGACCAATTTCAGAGTTAAGCTGCCTTATTTCTAACTGTGGGTCTATAACCTACCAGCCTGTGGCAAATTGTGTAACTTCTTTCTGCCTCAACTTCTTATCTATTGAGGAAGATAATAGATATTTTTATTAACATAAATAGGGGATCCTTACAAGGCTGGTTAAATGTGATAATGCATGGAAACACTTAGCGCAGGTCTAACATGAACAGTGCTTATTCAATTTTAACTATTAATTCACTATAGTGACTGAGCACAAAGTCACTTCAGTCATGTCTGACTCTGTGCGAGCCCATGGACTGTAGCCTGCCAGATTCCTCTGTCCATGTGATTCTCCAGGCAAGAATACTAGAGTGGATTGCCATGTCCTTCCTTCCCAACCCAGGGATCGAAACTGTGTCTCTTATATCTCCTGCAATGGCAGGTGGGTTTTTTACCACTAGGGCCACCTGAGAAGCCCCACTATAAGTCACCGAAAATACACGGAAGAACTGGATTAGCAACAGCGATGATAGAATGACCTAGAATATCTGAGAAAGATGTATCACAATTTGCCCACATATTAGTTAACAACTCAATACAAACTCAGTTTAATGAATTCATATTAAATATTATTGGCGTATCCTTTTCAACATAAATAGGAACAAACTGCCTAAATTATTTCCCTATATACTGCTACAGAGGAAAAAATAATGAGTCCTAACAAATGACTCAGAAAATAAGAAAAAAAAATTGGTGTGGGGAATAGTTAGTCTTTGTAGGAAATAATCTGCACAAAATAAAACTGACAGTGTCTAAAAACACCTAGCAAAATTTGACACTAATTTTAAAATAGAAGAAACAGATTTTCTTTTAAAAAGGTAAATCTATTATTATTGCCAGTGGCCATGGAATGACTGGGTAGCAATAATGATTTCAAAAGAAAAGTAGTACAAGGACATAGGCCTAATTAATTTTGATGTGTAGAAAAAATTGAAATTTGAATCCAAGTCCACTGCTTGACCCCTTTATTCACCACCTCAAAGAAAAGAAATTTTAAAAGGTCATAATGGCTAAATATTGACATTTTTTATGACCTAGAATTGTTACCTTAAGCTACACTACTAGCTGCTGAAAGGCAAACAGAGGGAATACTAGAAACCTCCATTAAACAGGGCTCTGATAATGGGATTACCTAGTCATTTCCCAGTGGGATATTAAGAAATTTCTATTGGGGTTCTACAAAAAAAAAAAATACAATTAACAAAAAGTTAATAATAATTTTCCTTCAAATGCAGCATTATTAAATAGCCAAGTATAACTGCTTTGAAATAAAAAATCAGGGCAAAAAAGGAACCTGCTGTTACACTGACCTTAAAATTCAGTGGAAGTGTCATCAGGACAGAAAGGTGGATAACCTCTGAGAAAAAGCCAGTATTTGGACACAAACAAACTTGCATATATCTTAATGTATTGGTGAAAATTGCACCAGAACAAAAAATCACACAAATTAATTTAGTATTTCATATTTCATAGATCCCTGTCTCTTTAAGACCTTAGAAATAAAATTATATGCTGGGTTAGAGTAAGCATTTGAAACTTCAAAATATATTGAAATTGGTTCATGAGCAATCTTTACAAATCCAATGACACAAATTATATTTCTGCATATAACCAGAGAATTTTTTTCAATATTCTTCACACAATGAATTGCTTTGTTACCTATAGTAAGTCATGTAAACACCTCTCTCTCTCTTTCTCCCATTTCTATCTTTACCTCCCTTTTTATCCCTTTATTCTCCCACTTTCATTCTTTCTCCCTTCCCCACCCCACTCAGTATCCTTCCCTTTTTCTCTCTGAAATACATCACCAAGAGGGTGGGCCCAGGGGGCCCAGAGAGGCATAGCATACAAACCTCTCCAGTGCACACAACCCTCTTGGCACAGAGGCCAGCCCAGGAAGCCAAAAGAAGAACACACGAGCCCTGCAACATAGAGCGCAGGCCTGAGGAGCTAAGACAAGTGCACACAAGCCCGCAACACAGACAGCAGACCCGGGGAGCCAAGACAAGTGCACGCAAGCACTGCTACACAGACGGCAGGCCTGGTGAGATGAGAGAAGTGCACACAAGCTCCGCAACATAGAGGGTGAGCTCAGGGGGCTGAAGGAAGCACATACAAGTTTCCATGACACAGAAGGCAGGGCTGGGGAGCCAAGAAAAGATCCACACAAGCCCTTACCTAGCAAGCATCAGCCTGCAGTGCAGGGTAGGACTGGGGAACAGAAACGCTGGCAAAGACTCCTGGGACAAGTAAGGAGCTGGTGGCAGTGAAGATATGCTAAGAAGGCTACTTTGAAGAAGCCGCAGGAACTGCCAAAGCCAGAAGAACTGCCTAAAGACGTATTGAACCCATAGACACTTCAAAACTTACTACTGGACACTACACTGCCCTTCAGAGAGATGAGATCCAGCTCCATCAACCAGAACATAGGCACAAGCTCCCCCAACTAGGAAAACATCACAGGACACTACTCCAACCCCACCCATGGGGGTAGACTCCACAACCAAGAAGAACTATGACCCTGAGAACTTTTTTTTCCCCTAATAATCACACTGCTTATTTCCCCTACATATTTCCACCATCACATTAGCCTTTTGTGAAGTTTTCCTCTTTGTTTTTCTTGTTTGACCCAGAGAGATGTTACGGGGAGGGAAGTGGGAGGGGGATTCATGTTTGGGAACGCATGTACACCCATGGTGGATTCATGTCAATGTATGGCAAAACCAATACAGTATTGTAAAGAAAAATAAAGTAAAAATAAAATTTTAAAAAAATAAATAAATAAAAAATTCTTTTAAAGATTTTTTTCACCCATTTTTTGGTGACTTTTCTGATTTGGTTTTTGATAAATTTGACTGCCTTTTTTTTATAGTTCTTTACCAGCTGTAGCTATTCCTGAATATATAAAAATCTTTTTCACATATGTATATTTATCTTTGCTTTTCTATTTTTTCTTTCCAATCTGTTTTTTTTACTCTCTTCCTTTTTTCTTTTCTCTCCCTTTGCCTCTTTGTTTTTCTCTTTTCTTCTCTCTTTTTTCCCTCACTCTCTTTTTTCACCACGTAAGTTAAATTGTTGTGCTCTCTTTGCTATATTCCCCTTGTTGGCAACCTGCTCAGGCTCAGTTTTCCAGACTGTGCATTAGTTAGCTTTGCTTTTCATTGGTTGATATCACTTCTGGTTTCCCTTGTTCACTGAGTCAATCTCCTGTATTCTTTTCTTTAGAATACTTTGGTTATAACTGTGTGTGTGAGTGTATGTATATGTCCCATTATTTCTGCAGTTACCTGCTTTAACTGCTTGACCTCCTTCCACTAGAATACAGGCACAAGTCACCCCTAACAAGTCAACACAAACCACTCAACATATTTTTCCCTCCAAGGGCAAAACCTAAAAGGAAGAAGGAATAAAACCCTAAAGCCTGGGAAAAGGAGACCTCAAATTGAGTGAATTAGAAAAAAAAAAAAAAAGCAGACAGAGAAATACAGCACAAATGAAAGACAGAAACTCATAAGACCAAATAAACAAAGAGGAAATAAGCAGTCTACATGAAAGAGAATTCAGAATAATGATAGTAAAGATGTTCCAAAGACTTGAAAACAGAACGGAGAAAATGCAAGAAAAAACTAACAGAGTTAACACAATCACCAAGAACATAGAAGGAATAAAGAATAAACAGAGATGAATAACATAATTACAGAAATAAATACTCTAGAAGGAAGCAATAGCAAAATAACTTAAGCAGTACAGATAAGCAAGCTGGAAGATAGAATAGTGGAAATAACTGCTGAAGAGCAGAATAAAGGAAAAAAGAATTAAAAGAATTGAGCATAGCCTCTGAGATCTCTGGGACAATGGTAAATGCACTAATATTTGAGTTATAGGGATCCCAGAGGAAAAAGGAAAAAAGAAAGGCATTGAGGAATATTTTGAAGAAATTATAGTTGAAAATTTCCCAACATGGGAAAGGAAATAATCAATCAAGTCCAAGAAGTGCAGAGTCCCTTACAGGATAAAGCCAAGGAGAAACACATTAAGACACACATTAACCAAGCTAACAATAAACTGGGAAATTCTGAGAGAGATGGGAATACCAGACCACCTGACCTGCCTCTTGAGAAATCTGTATGCAGGTCAGGAAGCAACAGTTAGAACTGGACCTGGAACAACAGACTGGCTCCAAATAGGAAAAGGAGTGTGTCACCCTGTATATTGTCACCCTGCTTATTTAACTTATATGCAGAGTACATTATGAGAAACGGTGGACTGGAAGAAGCACAAGCTGGAATCAAGATTGCCGGGAGAAATCTCAATAACCTCAGATATGCAGCTGACACCACCCTTATGGCAGAAAGTGAAGAGGAGCTAAAAAGCCTCTTGATGAAAGTGAAAGAGGAGAGTGAAAAAGTTGGCTTAAAGCTAAACATTCAGAAAATGAAGATCATGGCATCTGGTCTCATCACTTCATGAGAAATAGATGGGGAAACAGTGGAAACAGTGTCAGACTTTATTTTTGGGGGCTCCAAAATCACTGCAGATGGTGACTGCAGCCATGAAATTAAAAGATGCTTACTCCTTGGAAAAAAAGTTATGACCAACCTAGATAGTATATTCAAAAGCAGAGACTTACTTTGCCGACTAAGGTCCATCTAGTCAAGGCTATGGTTTTTCCAGTAGTCACGTATGGATGTGAGAGTTGGACTGTGAAGGAAGCTGAGCGCCAAAGAATTGATGCTTTTGAACTGTGGTGTTGGAGAAGACTCTTGAGAGTCCCTTGGACTGCAAGAAGATCCAACCAGTCCATTCTGAAGGAGATCAACCCTGGGATTTCTTTGGAAGGAATGATGCTTAAGCTGAAACTTCAGTACTTTGGCCACCTCATGTGAAGAGTTGACTCATTGGAAAAGACCCTGATGCTGGGAGGGATTGGGGGCAGGAGGAGAAGGGGATGACAGAGGATGAGATGGCTGGATGGCATCGCTGACTCAATGGATGTGAGTCTGAGTGAACTCCAGGAGTTGGTGATGGACAGTGAGGCCTGGCATGCTGTGATTCATGGGGTCGCAAAAAGTTGGACACGACTGAGCAACTGAACTGAACTGAACTGAAGTGAGATTAAACACAAAAGAACAGTAAGGGAAAAACAGGAAGTAACATACAGAGGAGAGCCCATATGATTAACAATGGATCTTTCAGCAGAAACTCTGCAAGCCAGAAGGGGATGACAGGTTTTATTTAAAGTACTGAAACAAAAACAATCTACACCCAAGATTACTTTACCCAGCAAAGATCTCATTCAAAATTGATGCAGAAGTCAAAGGCTTCACAAACAAGCAAAAGTGAAAAGAATTTAGCACCACCAAACCGGCCTTGCAACAAATACTAAAGGGACTTACCTAGCCAGTAAATACAAAAGAAAGGAAAGACATACAAAAACAAACCCAAAACAATTAAGAAGATGCCAATAAGATCATATATATCAATGCATACTTTAAATGTAAATGGATTAAATGCACCAACCAAAATATACAGACTGACTGAATGGATACAAAAATAAGACCTATATATATGCTGCCTATAAAATACCCACTTCAGACCCAGAGACACATACAGACTGAAAGTAAAAGGATGGAAAAGATATTCCATGCAAATGTAAACCAAAAGAAAGCCAGAGTGGCTATCTTTATTTCAAATAAAATAGACTTTAAAATAAAGAATATTATAACAAAGAGGGACACTACATAATGATCAAGGGTTCAGTCCAAAAAGAAAACATAACAGTTGTAAATATTTATGCAGCCAACATAAGAGCACCTCAATATATAAGGCAAACACTAACAGGAATAAGAGGGGAAATCAACAGTAACAGAATAATAGTAGGGGACTTTAACACTCCACTTACACCAAAGGATAGATCATCAAGAAGGGAAATCAAAAGATTCCTAGAACACAAATGGCAACAAAATCACAAAACCTATGGAATTCAGCAAAAGCAGTTCTAAGATGTTTATAGCAATACAATCCTACCTCAAGAAACAAGAAAAACATTGAACAGACAACTTAAGTCTACATCTAAAGCAGCTAGAAAGAGACGAGCAGAAAACCCCAAGTCAGCAGGAAATAAATCATAATTATCAGAGCAGAAATAACTGAAAAAGACATGAAGGAAACAATAGCAAAGATCAATGAAATTAAAATCTGTTTCTTTGAGAAGATAAACAAAACTGACAAACCACTAACCAGACTCATCAAGAAAAAAAGGGAGAAAAGTCAAATCAAAATTAGAAATGAAATAGGAGAGGTTACAACAGAAAACACAGGAATACAAAGGATCATAACAGAATATTATCAGCAACTATATGCTAATAAAATGTCCAACCTAGATTAAAAGGACAGATACTTAGAAAAGTTCAACCTTCCAAGACTGAACTAGGAAGAAATAGAAATTACAAACAAGCCAGTTACAAACACTGAAATCAAAACTATGATCACAAATCTCACAAAGAACAAAAGCCCAGGGCTGGATGGCTTTACAGGGGAATTCTATCAAACATTTACAGAAGAGCTAATGTCTATTTTTCTGAAACTCTTCCAAAAAATTACAGAGGAAGGAACACTTTCAAACTCATTCTTTGAGGCCATAATCACCCTGATACCAAAATTAGGCAAAGACAACACACAAAAAAGAAAATTACAGGTCAATATCACTGATGAACATAAATGCAAAAATCCTCAACAAAATTCTAGCTAACACAATTCAACAACACACAAAAAAGTTCACACATGATGATCAAGTTGGGTTTATTCCAGGGATGCACGGATTCTTCAATATATGCCAATCAATCAATGTGATACACCATAGTAACAAATGGAAAGATAAAACAATATGATCATCTCAAAAGCTGCAGAAAAATCCTTTGACAAAATTCAGCACCTATTTATGCTAAAAATGCTTCAAAAAATGGATATAGAAGAAATCTACCTCAACATAGTAAAGGGAATATATGATAAGCCCATAGCAAACATTATTCTCAATGGTGAAAAACTGAAAGCATTTCTCCTATAAGGTCAGGAACAAGGGTGTCCATTCACACCACTATTATTCAACATACTTCTGGAAGTCCTAGCTATAGCAATTAGAGAAGAAAAAGAAATAAAAGGAATTGGGATTGGAAAAGAAGTAAAACACTCACTATTTGCAGATGACATGATACTATACATAGAAAACCCAAAAGAAACTATTGTAAAAACACTATTACTAGAGCTCATCAGTGAATTCAGCAAAGTTGCAGGATACAAAGTCAATACACAGAAATCACTTGCATTCTTGTATACTAACAATGAAATATCAGAAAGAGAAAATAATGAATTAATCACATTCACCACTGTAACAAAAAGAATAAAATATCTAAGAGTAAAGTTACCTAAAGTAACAAAGAACCATATATGGAAAATTATAAGACACTGATAAAAGAAATCAAAGATGACATAAACAGATGGAGAGATATTCCATGTTCTTGAGTAGGAATTTTCTACGTTGCTGTAATCATCTCTTACAACTTGTCTTCCCCTACTATACTGGGAGTAGAACCATTCTTTCACATCCTTGCAGAGTCAGCACCCAGCAATAAACACAGAGCATATAGTCAATACAGGGCTGCATTAATAAATGAATGAATGAATTATTTAATTGTGTTTAGCACAAAAAATAGCTATCCAGAACTAAATACATAAATCTCTCTCCATCCGCACTTTTTTCAGAAAATACTAAACAAGACTTTCAGTAGAATTTTACTTCCTTTATCCTGTTATAACACATATTTTAAGACATTCCTTTAACCAAAGTTTTCTTTATATGTTGATTATACTAATAAGAAATGAATCATTGCTCTGAAATTCTTTCACAATCACAAATTCCAGTTTTAACTCAGAGAGTGTTTTATCTAATATGGGATCTTCTTTGCATATTTTACTATCTAAGAGATCAATTTCTACATCTTATATATGCATATAGTGATCCCTGGAACAACTCATATTGAATCTCAAATTAAGAAAAAAATATACACAATCCATGATAACCTTGGAAACAAATTTGGAATCATTACAGTCTCATAAACTACAGCTACATAGAAATATAGAATGGGAATTTAACAAATTTGAATTAATGAAAAATAATAGACAATAAAAATAATCTTCTGTTCTTACAAAATCTTTCATATTTTATAAGGTACTTCTGATATGTTAACTCTATGCTTTACAAGAATTTGGTGCATTATTTTCATTTGCCAAGGCATAAACTCAGCCTCAGTAAATTACATGACTTGTTGGAGTTCATGAAAATTATACAGCGTAGTACTAAAACTATAGCTGAGAGCTCCTGATCCTAGCTCACTTTTCCTTGCATCAAAAACCACAGAATATCTGCTACATATCAATTTTGATAAACAAATATATTTTAAGTATACATTCTATGTATATCACTATTAATAATATTCCTTTTTAGTACTGTGCAGAGATATTAGAATTCATAAATGTTAAATGCTCTAAGTATAATCTAAGTATAAAGCAGTACTATAAAAATTCACAATAATATGGCATTTAAATATTGATTTGTCTCAATTGATGGAGAATCCAATTTAGGTTAAATAACTATGTTTATGAAATTACTTCAGGATTTATTGGCTGTAGCATGATAACTCATCAACTGTAGTTGAGCTTCCAGGAATTTGAGCAGAAAAGTTAATTAACAATAATTTTAAAACTGCCAAAAGCTGCAGCAAGTTCACTCTGTACTTTGCATACATAGCAACATATGCTGGGCTTCAAAAAGAAAGTCATTTCCTAAAACTGTTTACTTTTATGTCATTGAACTCATTATTAAAAATAAGTGAGCAGTATTGATTTGGATGGTTTAATAATTCAAAGTGGTTAAAGGCAATAACAGCACTTGAACAGGCAAATATTTCCTATTGTTGTTTATTACCAACTTTAACTATAATGACTCAATTAATCCAGGCATGGTTTCCCAAAGCGAACTGAAATGCAATTATAAGACCAATAAGATGCTAAAGTCAGTAACTTAAACCTCAGGCAGACTATTTTATAAAGTGATATAATCAATATTGTATTCAAGATAGTATGTGGTGGTGATAATTTGCTACAGAAAATACAGAAATTCCATTACCTTTTAAAATATCTCAGAATCGACTGATGTGTTATCAGTTACACTTTGAGTAACTACTTTGCAGCATATGTACAATAAAAAAGCTTCCATTCATATACCTTCAATGTTGGGTAAGAAAAATCATGGCTAATAAATGCTTAGACTTTAGTAATAGTCTATAGAGATATAAGTTGCCTTATCAACATAGAAATAATTTTACATATCCCTTCTGTTAGGAAAATATCTCTACATAATTCTTGTTCATAAATCCACTCACAAGCATCACAATTATTCTCTGATCAAGCTTTCCTTCAAAATAATTTGTTGACTCTAAAACCAAGTCATTGCTACATCTGTCCACCATAGCTCTTTTTAAATTGAAGGAAACAGAATACCAACATACCTTTGATAGAGAAAATCATGCTGTCTTCTAGGCATCCATTTCAGTTATTCATTTTGGACTATGACTAGTATTCTCCATGAACTCTTACAATCCTCTAACTCAGAATTACTGATGCTTAAAAGAACTGAAATGCATAAAGCTATAAATCTGACTCAATAAGACTTGAGACTATGATCAGGAACTACTTTAAGCTAAAGGAAAAATCTATGATCAGCTAACAGTGCACTAAGCTTTCTTTTCTTTTTGTTTTTCAATATGAAAGCACTCTCAAATCCAACCACAGAATAAGAATAACTACTAATTGGTTTTCTGCTCAAAGAGACCTATCATTGGTTGGCAACTAAAGTAGCAAGAATAGTATTTTCTCCCACTCACAGCTTTAAAACTGAGAAGAAAATCTGATGTACTGAATATAGATAAGGAAATCTTTTAGATTGAATAAACTTGCTAAAGGAATATTCTTATTTTCCTTTACATTGATTGGTATAAAGATGATCATTGTCCTCAAAGAAATATAGTCAGTATGAAATGCAAAAGAATGCTGAAATTAAAATACCAGTTTGTTAGAAGTTATTTGTAAAGTAATAATGGACAGATATATCAGGGAAAAATTGATATTTCAGTATTTCCCACATACCTCCCAATTCTAGGTTTCTAAGAGGACAATATGAAGAACCCTGTGCATATACTTCCACCAATTCTCTATGTCCCTACAAACACATACTTGTACACTTCAGTGGTTGTTATGTTGTACCAGATTTGCCTTCAGAAATGAAGGACTTGCCCCAGTTGTTGGAAGCACAGCCATCTGAGAGCACAGATGGCTCTCAGCTATATTTGGGATTGACTCATCTGAAGAAGGGGGCTTCCCTGGTGGCTCAGGTGGTAAAGAATCTGCCTGCAATGTGGAAGACCTGGATTTGATTCCTGAGTGAGGAAGATCCCCTGGAGAAGGGAATGGCAACCCACTCCAGTATTCTTGCCTGGAGAATCCCATGGACAGAGGCTGGCAAGCTATACTCTGTGGAGTTGCGAAGAGTCAGAAACAACTTAACGACTGACGCACACATAGCTGAAGAAAACTCCCTCTTGGAAGTTCATGTTTCCTTGCAAGGGGCAGTCAACAACATCCAATGACTGCTTATCCCAGGATGAAAAGGCCCTCATCCCAACTCAACAAATCTGAGGACCGTGCCAGCTTGAAAGCACCCATGTGTAGATGGAGGCTTTTATTGATTCTCCATTACAAATCTTTTCCCTCTGAGTCCCATTTCAGCTCCTCCCTTTCGCAAGTGGAGATGTGAAAAGCAATCCTAATTGACATCCAGCTCACCAATCACCATCTCAGAAAATTCGCATAGAACCTTGAAATAATATTTCACAAACAGGGTAAGAGCCTTAAAAACTATAATTTTAATTATCCATCCCTTGACTCTGTGCTTTTATGTTTTACTGCTATATACACTCTAAATTTCACACTACCTTATTATCATTTTGGCTTTAAATAGTCACAAATAAGCCAACAGGTGCTCATTAAAAGCTGATTAGAGCTGTGACTGGGCTCTTGTTTCCTGGTCTGTGATTTATTCCTCCTCTTTAGACAATTCTGCCAAGAATTGAGTGTACCCATGCTTTATTTCTTTCCTTATAATGGGGTCCTCACTTCCTCGATTTCATTTTGTTGGTGGTCTTTGTCTCAAATGCATTTTAAAAACCTTTATTTAGAAGTTTAATTTGGCATCTTGAGCTGCTGGCCTGAAAATGAGAGTCGTGTGATTTTATATCTATAGAGTTCTTTTCCTATTGAGTATATTAAGGCTTTCTGAACTATTATTTAGACATTTAAAAAAATGTTTTTAGAGTCAATCTATATTAGACTTATTCTTTAAAATATTAAAATTCTGAATTATTTTCCTTGTCTCTTTTGGATTGTCAAAGATATGGATGAAAGGGTTAATTCTTAAGTCTTAAATTACCACTCACGGAAACTTAACTATCTACAATATCTGTTGTCACTAAATCAGCTGATAATGAATTGATCAAAATGTATAGGTAGGCATTTTATATTTATAGCAAATCATGAGACATAGTTTAGTACACATTTTACTGAAATGTATCCTATGATAGAATAAATTTGAAAATTAACAAAAAACATTTGATCTAAGTCTAATATATTCTTAAATATAGAAGTACTGCATACTGTGGCTATACATAATGATCACTTACCTATTATATAATTTATACTAGCGTTAGACAGCTAAGCTCTCAAGGAACTGTTTCTCTTGAGTTAATTCAATCCATAAATAATTTCACCAACCAAATTTGTTAATAACTTTAGACATAATATCACAAAACATTCTAGGAATAACTCAATAGGAGGAAAAAACAATTCAAGAAATGTTTTATTTTCCTTCTGTTCTCTTCTTACATATTGTTAAATACAAGATGTACATGGAAAATTAAGGTAAATACCTGTCTCTTATCTATTGCATGTAATACTGCAATAACTAGAGGTCAGGTAAATTAGCACTGCCACATCCACCCAGGAAACCCAAACCCTTCCCAGAGCCTGTTGCAAAATTTTCCTTTTCTTTAACAATCTCTAAAATTTCTAATATGCTTAAGCTTCTGTACCTAAAATTGACATAATTCTATTTAATAGTAGGAGTATATCAGATATTGATCACAAAAGATCAGGTAACTGTAGCTACCTGAGGCTTAGAAAGAAAGTGAAGTTGCTCAGTCGTGTCCAACTCTTCACAACCCCATGGACTGTAGCCTACCAGGCTCTTCCATCCATGGAATTTTCCAGGCAAGAGTACTGGAGTGGGTTGCCATTTCCTTCTCCAAGGGATCTTCCTGACCCCGGCATTGAACCCAGGTCCTCCTCATTGCAGACAGGTGCTTTACCATCAGAGCCACCAGGGAAGCCTCTACCTGAGACTTACATTTGATTAAAATTTATCTTTGCATTCTAACCCTCACTTCTTAGATGTCTTCATCAAGTCTAAGAAGGAAGCATATGGTGCTGTTAATATGTGACACATAGTTGCTTTATGAACAAGGTTGGATTCCTTTTTTGAAGCATCATTTTTATTTCCTGATTTAACTAGCTTTTAGGTTTAAAGGGATGAGACAGTCTCCTTTATGGATATCACCAGGTGGTCATCATCATCTTCTGCAGTGGACATATTTATCTTTTCACTGTTTAGTAGCCAACACCCCCTTTCCCTGCTCTCCTTTGGGGTATGAGTGGGAAGAATTGGCCACCCCTCACTATTGCAGGAATCAAATCCTCCTTCTCACGGCCCCAGTGTTCATCAAGGAGACTTTTAAAGCCAAAGGTGTGACAGACACAAGGCTTAGGAATAGCCAGAGGTCAGATTCACAGACATCAGTAGCTATGCTTACAAATCTGTCTGTTCTTGCACTCTAATATACTCATTCTGATTCCTGTTGCTTGGTTCTATGGACCTCCTAATCAATCTCAATGCTTCCCTAGATTCTAAGAATTCCAATATCCTTTAAATAAACATTTTTTTCAATTAAGATTTTCAGAGTTAGTCTTTTTTTTTTTTTTTTAAATTTTAAAATCTTTAATTCTTACATGCATTCCCAAACATGAACCCCCTCCCACCTCCCTCCCCATAACATCTTTCTGGGTCATCCCCATGCACCAGCCCCAAGCATGCTGCATCCTGCGTCAGACATAGACTGGCGATTCAATTCACATGATAGTATACATGTTAGAATGTCATTCTCCCAAATCATCCCACCCTCTCCCTCTCCCTCTGAGTCCAAAAGTCCGTTATACACATCTGTGTCCCTTTCCAGAGTTAGTCTTTATTGCTTGCAACTAAGACATTCATGCCTATTCAGTATGTTTTGGAAATTTCTGTATCTATAGTAGGAGATCCAGTCTACTCCAAGTCCAAATGTTTCTAATGTGGTTGACTTGAGCTCAGTACTTAATACAGGACTTAGATCATTGATAGAAACAAACATGGTGACTCTTATCTTCAGGGGTACCATGCAGACACACTCCTTTCTAATGGCTAGCTTGATTAAAAATACTATTTAGGGTGGGTTCCATTTTGACTTGTATGCTATTAACAACTCTTTAAGAAACATTTTGCTGTAGATAAAGATACACTACATAGAGTAGGCTTAGTTCAATTAATCAGCTTGCTTCTGGAATTGCTCCAAATTCTGGAGCCCCAATTTCTGTAACAGTTATGTTTTCTCTGGTTACCAAATTACTCTAAAACATTGTTGTTTAAAATAAAAACAAGTCATTATTTTTTGTAATTTGGTGAGTTGATTGAGTTCAGCTCAGAAAGATGAAATTGCTGAAACTTTTTCTCCATATGTTTATTCTCAAGGATGCTGGACAGGACTTATTAATATAGCAGTAAGCTTCCAAGAAGGCAAACATAAGTACATACTAAGCTTATGGTTTATATCTCAGCTGTGGATATTTCACAGACCAAAGTAAATCATACAACCAAGCACTTAGTCAATAGGGGAAGGAAATACATAAAGGAATTGTGCAAGGAAAGGGTTAACTCAACACACCTGGTTTTCACAAACCCTGCATAATTGCAAGAAGGCTTATCTTCAGGTTTGGCCCATGGGATAAAAACTTTCAGCCCTGAGAATATTCTGCCTAATATGAGTGTTTTGCATGCCTAAAGGCTTAGACCACAGTGTACCACTTTGATGAAATAATTTATGCTAACAATATATTTTATGGAGAATGACTGTTTTTGCATGCCTGAGGCTATGGGCTATGCCTAACCAGTTTAATCAGACAATTTATACAAACAAATATAATTACTGATGAATGACTATTTTTGCTTCAAAAGGCTGGAATTTTAGTAGTTGAGTTCAGTCACACAGGAACTGCATGCCTACGTGAGTGGTCCTCAATAAAAACACTGGATGTGTGTTAGTTGCTCAGTTGTGTCCGACTCTTTGTGACCCCATGTACTGTAGCCCGCCAGGCTCCTCTGTCCATGGGAAATCCCAGGCAAGAATACTGGAGTGGGTTGCCAATTCCTTTTCCAGGGGATCTTTCCAACCCAAGAATCGAACCCAGGCCTCCTGCATTGCAGGTAGATTCTTAACTCTCTGAGCCACCAAGGCTTAAGTGAGCTTCCCCAAGTTGTCAACATTTCACATGTCTTGTCACACACTCTTTCTAGGAGAAATAAGCATGTCCATGCTACTCCACTGGGTGAAAACACTTAGAAGCTTACACATGGTTTCTCCTGAACTTTGCCTCATAAATGTGTGTTCTTTTTGCTGATTTTAACTTATATTCTGTCACAGTAGAAAACTAGAACCATGAGTAAACAGTTTCTATGAATCCTTACAGTGAATCATTGAGCCTGAGGGTGGTCTTGGGAACTCCCAGCATAGGCATGGATTCCCAAAAGTAAGACTGTTGGGGGTGGGAGGGGGACATTAAAGTAGGGATCTATCTTAGAGTGTGAGAAAGACCTACACCTCACACAAATGGATCTCAAACATTTCCCAAAGTTCAAAGATATCCAGCTCATGGCATCTGCTGCCTCTCATTACTTTCCTTACTGGTCACTTACACAACTGGTAGAGAAGGAAGTTTAGCATCAGTTGTCTCTGCAAGAAATCCAAGATTTCATCCATACCTGTAGCCCTTCAAATTTAGTGGTAAGAGGCAGATTGAAAATTAGAATAAATCGGAAGGGAAATAACAGTAGATTAAAGCTGAAAAAACTATAAGACATAGATTCTCTCTAGGAACAGACATAGGTAAGCAACCAAATCAAGAATAGAGATTAAAAATAATATTATAGAAATTTGAAGCCCGATTCCTACAGCTAAAGTAAATGTTAAACACACTCCAACTCCTATAAAAATCATTACATTAAAGGCTTTTTATCTCAGGTCTTATTACCTAATGCATATTTTCCATTCGCCAAAAATTACAAGTGATGAAAGGGAAGAAAGCTCAGTATAAAAAAGTGATTTTCATATTGGAACAGTCAGAGAATTTCTATATTTAATATGATGACGGTCCTAATAAAGAAGGTTTACAACATGGAAAAATACTGTAAGCCTAGAGATGTAAACTCTAAGAATCAAAAGGAGATTCTAAAAATAAAAAGAAAAAATAGGCTAAGGACTTGAATAGATACTTTTTGAAGAAGATATACAAATAGCCAATAGTACATGAAAAGATGTTCAACATCAGTAATCATTAGAGAAATGAACGTCAAAACCACAGTAAGGTACCACATCCACTTCACATGCATTAGGATGACTTTTACCAAGAAAAAAAAAAAAAGCAAACAAATGAAAACAAGAAATAAGAACACTGAAAATAACAAGTGTGAGTAAAGATGTGGAGATATTGGAACACTTGCACATTACTAGTGGGGATATAAAATCATATACTTACTGTGGAAAAGAATATACCATTTCTGTACAAAACAAATAAACAAACAGAATTATCATTGTAGGTATACACTCCCCAGAAATGGAAAGCAGGGGCTCTAATAGCTATCTGGACACTTTGCTTATAGATAGAAGCATTATTCACAGCAGGCAAGAGGTGAAAACAGCCCAAATGTCCATCTATAGATGAATGGATAAACTAAACATGATATGAAAATACAAGGGAATGTTATTTATTCTTAAAAAAGAATGAAATCCTGATAAAAGCTACAAAACATACGAACCTTAAACAAAACAGTATTTGAAATAAAATAAGCCAGACACAAAAGTATAAACATTGTATGATTCCTCTTACATGAGGTACCTAGAATAGTTAAATTTATAGAGAGGGAAAATAGAATAATGGTTTCCAGTGGCTGGGGGAGGGGTTGGGGGGACTTCTTGATTACAGGTCACAAACTTTTTACACTTAACAATGGTTAAAATGGGAAAATCTGTGTTACATACACTTTGTTACAGTAAAAAAAAAAATTTGTAAAATACAGCAAAAGAAAGGCTTAGAGTGAAATTTATAGTATTAAACCCATATATTGGAAAATAAAGCAATTAAAGCTGTGCTGTGTTTAGTTGCTCAGTCCTGTCCATCTCTTTGGAACCGCATGGACTGCAGGCTGCCAGGCTCCTCTGTCCATGGGGATACTCCACACAAGAATACGGGAGTGGGTTGCCATGCCCTCCTCCATGGCGCTTCCCAACCCAGGGAACCAACTCAGGTCTCATGCCCTGAAGGCAGATTGTTTACTGGTTAAGCCACCAGGGAAGCCCAAGAATATTGGAGTGGGTAGCCTATGTCTTCTCTGGGGGATCTTCCAGACCCAGGAATTAAACTGGGGTCTCCTGCACTGCAAACAGATTCTTTACCAGCGGAGCTGCAGGAACAAAGGTAATTAAAGGTAATGACCTACAATTCCAGCATAGGACACTAGAGAAGGAAAAACAACTTAAACTTCAAGGAAGCAGGGGAAAAAAAAAAAGAGAGAGATAACAAGTTATAGTTGAAATCAGTGAAATTGAAAATAAGAAAGCAATTGGGGGTGGGGGAGAATCAACAAAACTAACGCTTATTCCTTGAAAAGATCAATACAGTTTATAAGTCTCTAGCCAGGCAATCTATTAATAAATAAATAAATAAATAAATTTAAAAGACATAGATTACTAATATCAGTAAGGAAACAGGGGATATCATTAAACATTGTGAAAAAAATAAAAAGAATAATTAAAAGAGTATATGAAAAACTATTCCCAGAAATTCAATAATAAATGAAATGGATCAATTCCTTTTAAGACATTAACTACCCCAACTAGTACAGAATAAATAGATAACCAGAATACTTCTACACTGATTAATTTAAAAAAAAAAAAAAAAGCTTTTAAACCTTCCCCAAAAAAGAAAGCACCAGGCTCAGATATTTTCATTGGTGAATTTTAAAAAAAATTATGAAGAAGCAGTAGCATTTTTCTTATAAGTAACATAATACTTTAAAAGGAGAGAGAAAACATTTCCCCCTAATATCAGGAAGAAAGCAAGGATATTCTCTCTCACACTTCTATTTAACATTGTACTGGAAATCCAATCCTAGCACAATAAGACAAGAAAAAGACATAAATTATGTAAAGTTTAGAAAATAATTTTTTAAAAAATATTTATTCGCAGATTCCATGATTTACTTAGAAAATCCTTAAGAACTTACCAAAAGAGAAAAAATAAAACCTTTTAGAATTGCCCAGCAGGTTATAGCAAGGCACTAAGATGCAAGATCAAATTGTTTACACAAAAGTCAAATGGCATTTTGCATTAATACCAACAACAAAATGAAATATTTAGACAAATCAAATCTATACTGGATATAGCTATAAAAATATAAAACTGATGAAAAATCAAAGCTCTAAATTAATCAAGAGATATTTTGTGTTTATATATGAAAGTCTTACTATTGTTAAGATGCCTATTTTTCACAACTTGACCTATACCATCACTGCAATCTCAACAAAAATCCTACCAAGTTGTTTTGTAGATGTCAATAGACAGACTCCAAAGTTTATATGAAAGGTCAAAAGGTCCAGAACAGTGAATAATATCTGAAGAAGAACAATGTTAGAGGAATCACAGTGTCTAATTTGAAACATTACTAGAAGACAATAATCAAGACATCATCCATTTTGGTGAAAGGATTAGATAAATATCAGTAGAACAGAATACAGGGACCAGAAATAAACCTGTCAAAATCAACTGATTTTTTAAAAGGATGCAAAGACATTCAATGGAAAAAGAATAATCCTTATAACAATTGGTACTGGATGTTCAAAGCAAAAGTATAAATCTAGACATGATCTTAAACTTACAAAAAAATAAAACTGAATCAATGATGTAAATGCAAAATTATAACCCTTCTATTAAAAAAAGAAAATTTCCATGACCTGGCTTTTGGTAAAGAGTTTTCTGATACATCAAAAGCATGACCAATGACAGGAAAAAAAACTAATGAAGTTAATTAATTAAAATTAAAAACCTTCTTGTTAAGAGAGTGAAAAGAGATGTCACCTATTGGGAGAAAGTATTTGCAAAACACATATTTCAAAAATGGCTTACACTGAAATATAAGGAAGTCTTACACTCTACAGAAATAAGCACAATAAGAGCAAACATTGTTCATATTTAAATACTACATACTGCTATTTCTCTTTCATTAGGAAGAAGGAAAAGCAATAATTACCACTTACATGATTGATGTTAACACCTTGGAATGTGTCAGGTAATAGGGGAGATGAAAAAGCAGAGGGGAAACAATGGAAACATTTCTATTCCTTGGCTGTTTATAGAACAAACAGAAATTGTTAAAAGGCATTGGTCAATTAATTACCAGTAGCTTTTAAAAAAGTTCCTGAACAGATACTACACCAAGGAGCACAAGCATCAATAGATGGCAAAATGTATGTTGAAAAATGCTCAACATCATTTGCCATTAGGAAATAACACAAATTGATATACCACTACACAACTATTTGAATGGCTAAAAATTACTCTGAAAATATAAGCTGCTGACAAATTCACCTTGTAAACCAGATTTTACTTAGATTACTTCCCAGAGCAAGTTGCTCAAGGGAAAAAGTTAAATGCACAAGCAGTCTAGGAAATGCTATACAATGTATTTTCCTCTTCAAGATACATATACATAGTACATGTTCTGATAAATCAAGCAATAAACAGCCTTTATAATTTTATTTAAGCTAATGTTCCCCAATCTTATTGAAACATACAATTCCTTTTCATTAAAGAGATATTTTTCAAAATACCTGTTAACACTCTCTTTTATACACTTTGGGAAATGTAGATCTGTGTTAATGTTAACATATGGATTTGTTTCCCTTTTAAAAATACATCTTAAAAAATAATACTAAAATTTAAAAAAATCTAGCCTCTGTTTTCTTTCTTAATATATATTACAGATATATCATTGTAGTATTTGGCTTTCAACTGAAGTATTAGAATTCAAATCTTAGTTTGGTTATTCAAGCTTATCTAGGTGATCCTGGGAAAATTAAGCAAACTAAGTTCTGTTTTCTGAGACTTTAGAGCATGTCTTTAGAGCAGAGCAATTGGCCCACAGTAAGCAATCAATAAACACAAGTCAATTCCTTTCACATTATCATTAGTCACATATTTGTTACCGTTAATGTAAATAAAGGAAGAGTGAGTGGTCCTTCTGCCATCTCATTCTCACTTTAACCTTCCTCACCCATCAGCACTAATGCTAGCTCATGAACGCAGAAGGAATAAAGGAAGAAAGCCAATGAGAAAGTCCATCTCAAGATTATCTTCGCAGAAAAACAGAAAAAGCTGTCCTTTCCGAGGGCGAGCGTGGAGAGTAGAGTGTTACTTTTACAAAGAAAAACAGCATTTTCTTATCAATGTTTAAAATTTTATTCAAGTTTTATATAAAAATTTTCCCAACAAATAATGATCAAATACAAAAATTACCTGCACTCCTGAAGGGCACTGCTGGCTCACAACCTCAGGAGTGCCTCAAGTGAACTCTGAAGCTGGTCCCTGGTCATGAAGGGCAACGAGAGACCAAAGAAAGAGGCAAACCACTCCAAATTGGTAGGTGTCAGGTTTAACAAGCAAGGAGAGGTATATATAAGGCTTGTTTTGGGTGGCCACACACAATGAGTAGATCTCCACACTTGCTCACCAGAATCTTAAAAGTTTATCTCGATACTTTAACTGAGTTCATTCCAAATTGTCTCAACAATACCTTACTCTTTTAAGGCTCTATACTTGGAATAGTTCCCACTGTGGCAACAGTAGACAGAGCCAATTACATTCCAAGGACAGTCGATTGGGTGAGGAGCCTCCCATTGCCTACGCCCAGTTGGAGGGTCAACCAGCCCTCATCTCCTCTTGATGACATCCTCCTTGATGACTTTGTGTCGTCCTTATGTTATGCTTACTTGCAGTAGACTATGCCTTTCCCAAGTTTAGGAATTCTTAGAATTTAGTCACTCAATTGCAGTTTCTCTATAAATTTAGTACCATTTAAATTTTTTCTGTGTCTACATGTTCACTTTTGGAGAAAAACTTGGGCAACCTTCAGAAAAGTCACAGCGAATTAAATGTTACTTTAGTGGATAATAAAAATGAACCTTTCAGCTGAAGTATTCTGACAGCAGCATATTCTGGCTGACCACGCCATTTCAAATGTGTATCTGACCATTATTTTAAATTAGAAGATATTCCACTGTCAAACCATAGCATCCAAGAATCAAAAGTGACATAGGAAAGTCAAAAGAAGAACCATGGACAATTTTATCAGATCATCTCATCCACTGTCATAATGCAATGGTATGTCATAAACAATCTGTCCTTTATAAAACTGAAAGTGCCAAAATTTGTGAGATAATTTATTTTATTGTAAAATATTGTTTTAGCAAGACTCAAGGTTATTTTTATACATCACTCTCCCTTGGTTGCATTCAATTTGCTTTTATTTAATGAGAAAAAAGGAACTGATGATACAGGTTCTGCCCTGGAGAATTGCCCTCAATCCCAGCTTACAAATTCATCAGTCAGATATATTCTGTCATGGTGGAAAGCAGGTTAAAAACCACTGAACCATACAGTGATACATATAGACAAGAAGTCTTTCAGATTCCAGTGCAGACAACAATTAATAGAAGAAAAAAGAATCTTAAAAAATTAAAAAGCTATTTCAATTTATCTTTATTTTCTACTTCCTTGTTCATAAAGTAATTACACCTTGACACAGTTACACCTCAGGAATACCAGTAAGAGAGGGGAATGGAAGAAACAAATCCAACCATAATCCATTCAAGGAAATCAAGAATTTATTCCACTTTGAAATCAGATATTAAAAAACTTGTTTTGAATACATCATAGCTGAAGTTTTAGTAAATCAGATATTAACTATGTGTAACAATTTGATGTTATAAAGAAGTTTTCAAATATATATTTTTCATATTATCATTTATAAAAGCAGAATTAGAGCTAACATAATTATTTATACACAACATTTAACTCACACAGAAGAAAAAATAATTACAAAACATTTCAAAGTAACTACAGAAATATTTATTAAGTGATCAGAGAAGTTTTAGACAGCAACTTGAAGTCTATACCTTAATGGAAAGTATTCTTTTTGGTTGTTTGCTAAATTTAGTTTTCCATTGTTAAAAAAATACCCAGAGATAAGAACTTTGATGTATTCTTCAAAGTGAAGTATCACAGTGGTCATTAATTTCTACTACTCTCAATGGGCAATTGCTTTTAAGGCTAAAGATTCTCTTGCCCCCTCTTCCCTTCCCTTATGTCCCCCAGAGTGAGTTATTTACCCCAGATGAAAATGATCTGTTCAAACAGAGCACTTGTCAACTAAATAAAGATAAATTTGCACAATGCTATAATTTCTATTTTCAATTGTGGGTTATCTTTAAAACATAATATATACTAATTACACATTTCCAAGTTAATTTAAATAAAAGCAATCTAAATATCAAGAGTTATTTCTAGTTTTTTTCCAGCTGAATAAATAATAAATGCTATTTCTAGTTACTTATAGTTGAATAAGTGAAATTATTAATGTCTCAAATGCTGTAATCTTTAATAGTATTAAGATACCCATTTTTTGTTTTTTACTAATATGTCTTTTTGATAGTTTTTGAGTATCCTGGCTTGATTTAAACATCTTTCTTTTACTATTTCATACTGCTGCTCATGTCTCTGGCTAGGGTTGCATGAAATATAAATCTCCACTTCAAATATCCCCAGCTTCTCTTTTATATCTTGAAAGGTCCAATCATTCTCAATAGGAATGCTTGACAGCTTTAGAAACTTGCTATATGGTGCCATATTCTGGACTTATAATTGTTATTTTATACTATGACATAACAGTTGCTTCATTTTATTGATTAAGTCACAGAAATTTTCAATCTTTCAATTTTTTCTTATTTATGTTAATTCTCCAAATTCTTCACAAAGTTTATAGTTTTTAATTCTCCTGAGTATATGAGAATAGTTATGTGTACTCAACCATAAGCTATTAGATAAAAAATCATTTTTAGCCAAAAACTACAATTGTAGGATTGTAAAATGAACTGACAGCAGGACATAATTTCCAAAGCTGCAGCTTTGAGGATTATAACTAACAAGAGATCCAATTTTTTAAAAATTCCTATCAAGTCATACTTTATCCCTTACAGATGAAAAATATATCCCTTATTGTACCTTTGAAAATAATGGTCAGTCTTCAATGGGCTTCAAAATTTGAATGATCAGTTGAAATAAAATGTTAGACCCCAAAATAATAGGATTAATGTTTTTATTATCTTATATTCAGGTATGTTTATTTTTCTCTATTATTTTGATTTTGTTTTAAAATGTATCAAATGGAAGATGTAGATGATGTATGTTGAACTGGATTTTCTTAAATGTGATGCTATGTATCTCTAAGTCACCCTGTTTCACACTGTTTCACCAGGTCTTTTTTGCAGCCAACAATGTTAATGTCTGCAAAATATCAATATATGCACTGTAACCAGTTTTCCATCAGAAAAATAAACAGATAAATGTCATGTAGACTTGAATCTTGGAATCCTATGATTCTATGATTCATAGAAAGATTCTAATATTATTACTCTTCATTCACAGGCCTATCTTGATAGTTAGAGAACGTATACAGATACAGCAAATAATTTTGTTGTTTTAGTCACCAAGTTGTATCAGACTCTTTTGCAACCTCGTGGACTGTAGCTTGCCAGGCTCCTCTGTCCATGGGATTTCCCAAGCAAGAACACTGGAATGAGTTACCATTTCCTTCTCCAGGGGATCTTCCCATCCCAGGGATCGATCCCGTGTCTCCTGCATTAACAGGTGATTCTAATCACTGAGCCACCAAATCACAGCATATATTCATTCATAGGGTGTGGAATATCATTTCTTACCTGGAGCAAAAGTGCTCTGTAAAGATCACACTAAAAAAATGCGTAAGATGTTATTGACAATACAGAATTATCCCTTAAAAACTAGCTATCTTTCTCCTTTATTCCTATAACCACTTCCCAGAACATTATCAGTTAAATAGTTTAACTTTGTAACTACATCTATCATAGTAGTACAGCTCAGTAGGTCACACACACAACAATGACCTTTCCAAAGAACATTTGAATTTGACATAAAAATATGGTGCAGTCTACTTGACACACACATCCTATTCTTACTAAAATATCAATGCTCAGCAAACCTTTACATTGAAAAGAACAGATTTGTGATGCTCAGAACAACAGATGTTAGTTTGCTATTACATTAAAAACAGAACATAAAAGAGAAGGATATTCACTTGTATCATATGCTGTGAATTGATCATCTGCATCTGCCTGGCATGTTTGGATCTAAATGAAGCAAGTTGAGTTTCCAAAGGGAGTATCCATTTTCTGCTGCATAGTCAAAGCAATCACATCTCTTTCCTGCTGCACTCATCAGTCATAGTAAAAGCCAAATATTCACACTGCAGCTTAAATGAGACGACTGAAAGGAAGCAGGTATTACACACCAGGCATTGTGTATGTGAGTGAGATGCTAAAGAGAAGAGACGCAGCAGTACTGAAAATGGAGGGTAAAGGGAAAGGCTTTGGAGCACTCGAATTGCACTCAGTCATCTTGTCACTTTCCCACAGAATTAATTTAATTAGCCTCTCCCCAGTATTAGGTATGGCTCCTAACCTTGAACAGTGGCTGATGGAAGTATATGTCACTGCAGCTCACCAGATGAGCACTCTTCTGCTCTGTAATGGTGATTTGCCTCAGGTGAAAAATAGGATCACTCTCTTTTCCTATTGATTTCTGAAAAAGAAAATGCTTCCTCCCAACCAGCACTGCACTATTATTTTTGTTATCACTTTTCATGGAGCTGCACTCTTCTTTACGCAAAATTGAAAAAAAAAAAAAAAAAAAGCAAACCCTTGCCCATACCCAGAGGTAGAAACTAAAATCCAATTATCTCACTGATAGAAACACTTATATTCTATCTTTGAAAGGAAAAGACTTATTATTTTTAAAATAGAATGCCATTGCCAATGTTTAATGTGTAATTTAAGTTTACAAAGGATATGTACACTCACTGAAACGTAAAAATTAAGTAAAAATGTAATGTTTAAGCTTAAACTCTTATTGTTAAAATTTTTATTTTTAAATACACCATTATGCCAATTATGTTTATAAAATAACAGATGGAATCTTTGATGAATAAACCTCGTATAAAAATCTTTTCTGAGAATAATACAAGTCCAAGATCTAGACTGTTTTTTCTCTTTTTATTCCTGAAACAGAAAAAATCATTTCCAATCTAAAAAAAATTATATTACTTCAAAAATTTTGGTTAGAAGAATCAATTATTAAAGTTTATTTATCCACAATCAGTGTTTTACTTATAATAAATTGCTAAGTTACAAAACAATAAATTACCAAAAAAATGCTCTGCAGTGCAATTAAACTTTCTTTTAATAACCATAGAATCATAATCATAAATTATATAAGGAAGCTATATTAAAACAAAGTAAGTTAGGATTTAATTTCAAGATGAAAGATTGGTAATCCTGTTTATTTCCTTCCTTTCTCAACACTTTTTTGAACTGAGAGAAAATAATGAAAAAAAATTTTTTTTAATTTAAAAGCCTTCATAGGTAAGGATACAAAAAATTGAAAGTAGAATAGAAAAGTATAAGCCATACAAAATACATATGGGTACAATAAACAGATCTGTAAATATAGTAGAAGACTGAACATACTAGTCTCAGTGATTGATGGTAATAATCAATGTCCACTGAAAGAAAAATACCTACTTATTTTAATAGAAGTAATTTATCATAGATGGTTGAATGAATAGACACTGATGGCCAAAAGAGCAAAAAATACTGAGGTAAGATGGAGGAATTATGTGCAGAATGTGGCTACTTTCCTTAGGGGTGAGAGACAAAAAGAAAATTTGAGATTCTCTGAACTTCAGTTTGCAGAAGCCTGGAAAAGGAACCTCATGGAGCTGGACACAGAACTTTGAAGAAAGACTTTTTCTTGCGGTACTTCAGAATCTTAGAAGAAGGACCTCCCAGAATTCATAGCTACATCTGGAGAAGGAAATGGCAACCCACTCCAGTATTCTTCCCTGGAAAATACCATGGACAGAGAACCCGGGCGGGCTACAGTCCATTGAGTCACAAAGAGTCAGACGGGATTTCGTGACTAAACAACAAACAACAACAGCTGTCTTGGATAAAAATCAACTGATGGAGCATGCTGACATGACCAATTAAAAAGGGAGGAGCAATTCCCTTCTCTCTTTTACCTTCCCACTTCCTTAGTCTAACCCACTGGAAGAAAGTAAGAGAAGCCAGCTGGCAAAGACAAAATGTAGCTTTGCAGGGTCTGAACTCAGCATCACAGAACAAAATTTGGAAAGTAGGGTTTGGAATCAAGGAACAATAGCTTAATAATTGAGTCAGTTTGCTCTCTGACTTACTCACCATCTATAAACACCCTTCCTCACATACTTAATCATAAGTACAACTATAGTAAAGTGCTGCACAAGATTTGACTATCTTTCAAAGGATCATGGTCATTCTCCCCTTATCCCTAAAAATGGGAGACAGAAATCCCTAACAATTTTTTAATTCATTTATGAATGTTAGCCATGGTACCCATCTTAAGGCAATATTAATTGCTCCTCAAATTCAGTGACATTCACATCTGACAACTAAAGGCTATTTTAAAGGTAACCATGAATAACATCTTTAAATAAAAAAGAAAAGAGAGGAAAAGATGTATATATACACATCAAGAAATAAAATATTCAAAATGGCCTCAAGTAACAGCAACTCTATAACAGGTAACATAGTTGATATTTATAACTTATCTTTTTCTACACAGTTGATGATCCCATAGCCCTGAACCAACAACTCAGCGGTTGGGATTCTTTACCTTCTTAGGTGTCAAACCTATATTCAAAAAGGATATGAATCTTCAGTGGTTCAACTGCTTTTGTGTTGTTATAATGTGCCCCATCTTATATGACATGAATGTAACACAAATTATCCCAGAATTTCCTTGTGTTCCCAGAGTTCCAAATAGTGTCATTTCTGGTTTGTTATTAGTAATCCAATATCCCTTTGATGTTCAAAATGAATCATCCAAGTCAATAAAATAACCCTTTTTAGTAGATTGGTTGGTTTATTGATTGATTGATCACCTGCTGGTTCAAGGTCATGAGGATCTCATACTGGATGGATTGTACAGTGGTAATCTCATAAGCATGAGAGACAGAGTACATCCATGTCTGCAGGAAGGTTTGTAAGTAATTTCCTGAGATTGAGGTACAGTGATTGTTTATCACCATTCCAAAGGAATAAGCATGTGAATGATATGTGCATTGGGGAAATTTACTGCAGATGAATTAGATAATTTTATACTGAATACTCATTTATATTGAATAGGCTATGACTGGTTGATTTCTATGAATTAATGCAAAATCAGTGGAATGAACACAGTATGGTTCACTATAGGTCTTGGGTTTATCCTGCCAACTACATACACACTTTGATACATTCTATTTTTTCTCTAGCTCATTCTGTTTGATAGTTCAATTCCCACAATGGGTCAGAGAAGAAATAAAAAGGGAAAGTAGAAAATACTGAGAAAATGAAATTGAAAATTCAACATGCCAAATCTTATGGGATGTACCAAAAGCATTCCCAGAAAGGAAATTTATATAAGAAGAAACCTCAGGTAAACATCTACACTAAAAGTCTCAAATAAACATAACTTTCAAACTCAAAAAATAAAGAAGAATAAACTAAGTCTAAAATTATCATAAGCAAGAAAATAATACAAATTATGGAAGAAATTTTTAAAAAAATAAACACTAGAAAAAAAAACAGAAAAAAATGTCAATAAAACTGAGTCAGTGTTGTGAAAATAGTAACAAATTGATATACCTTTAGTTAGATCAAGAAAAAAGAGAGAAGACTCAAATAATAACAGAAATAATAAAATGACACATTAATAATGATGCCAGAAAAAAATTAAAAACCATAAAAGATTACTATGAATAATTAGTCACCAATAAATAGAAGAATCTAAACAAAATACATAACTTTCTAGAAACATGCAACCTAAAAAGACTGAATCATGAATACAAGAAAGTATAAACAGACTTAAGACTATTAAGGAGATTGAATCAGTAAACTAAACTTTCCAATAAGGAAAAGCCTAGGGCCAGATGGCTTTCCTGGAGAAATCTACCAAATATTTAAAGAAGAATTAATACCAATCCTTCTCAGACTATTTCAAAATATCAAAGAGAAGAGAACACATCCAAACAAATTTTTGGAGGACATTAGTCTGATACCAAAGCAAGAAAAAAATACTACAAGAAAAGAGCAAACCATAACCAAACCAAACCCCAAACTGATATTCCTGATATAGATGCAAGAATCCTCAATAATACCAAAAACCAAATCTGAAAGCACCTTAAATGAATCACACACCACAACCAAGTGGGATTTACCTCCAAGATGAAAGTATACTTCAATACATGAAAATTGATCAAAGTGATGCATCATATCCTTTTATCCTTACAGAGGGAAGGATAAAAACCATATGATCATCTCATTTAGATACAGAAAAAATGTGATTTAACATACTTTCATGATAAAGACAATTAACAAACTAGAAATAGAAGGTAATTACCTCAACATAATAAAGGCTATGTATGAAAAGCCCACAGCTAAATTACATTCAGTGATGAAAGTGTTTCCTCTAAGATGAGGAACAAGACAGGGATGCTCATTTTTGCCATTTTATTCAACATCGTTTTGGAAATCTTAGCTAGAGCATTCAGACAAGAAAGAGGAGGAAAAGGCATCCAAACTGGGATGAAAGAAGTAAAATTACCTCTCTTTGCAGATGCCATGATCATATTTCTAGAAAACTCGTAAGATTTCACACACACAAAAAAAAAACCTATTAGAACTAATAATTGAATTCAGAAGTTACAGAATACCAAATCAATATGCAAAAGTCAGTTGTGTTTCCATACACCAAGAACAAACAACATGAAAAAGAAATGAAGAAAAACAATCCCATTTACAGTAACATCAAAAAGAACAAAATACTTAGGAATAAACTTAACCAAAAAAACCGAAAGACGTGTACACTGAAAACTACAAAACACTGAAAGAAATTAAATATACAGCAAATGAAAACATATCCCACTTTCATGAACTAAAAGATCTAATATTGTTTAAACATCCATACTATCCACTGTGATCTACAAACTGAATGCAATCCCTATAAAAATTCAAATGGCATTTAAAAAAAAATAATTTCTAAAAATTTGTGTGGAATCACAAATAAAACTGAATACTCAATTTCAAAAGAGAAAAACAAAAACGGAGGCCTCAGATTTCCTGACTTCAAAACATAGAGCAACAATAATCAAAACAAGTACGGTACTGCCATAAAGATAGGCATATAGATAAATAGAACAGAGATCCCAAAAATAAACTAAAACACACACGATCAAATGATCTTCGACAAGGGGACCAAGATTATACAATAGGAAAACAAGAGTCTCAAAATTGAATGACCACATACAAAAGGATGAATGTGAACATTCGTGTATTCCATACTTAAAATTGGGTTACCCAGGTAACTCAGAGGGTAAAGAATTTGCCTGCAAGCAGGAGACCCAGGTTCAATCCCTGGGACAGGAGGATCCCTGGAGAAGGAATAGCTACCTACTCCAGTATTCTTGCCTAGAAAATACCATGGACAGAGGAGCCTGGAAGGCTGGTTCACGGGGTTCACAAAGAGTCAGACATACGAGCGATCATTGCTACACTACTGTTATGAGTTCAGTTGTGGTAGTCATGTATGGATGTGAAAGTTGGACCATAAAGAAGGCTAAACATGAAATAATTGATAATTTCAAACTGTAGTGTTGGAGAAGACTCTTGAGAGTCCCTTGAAAAGCAAGGAGACCAAACCAGTCAATCCTAAAGGAAATCAACCCTGAATATTCATTGGAAGGACTGATGCTGAAGCTGAAGATCCAATCCTGTGGCCACCTGATGCAAAGAGTTAACTCATTGGAAAAGACCCTGATATTGGGAAAGACTGAAGGCAGGAGGAGAAGGGGACAAAGGAAGAGATGGTTGGATGGCATCACTGACTCAATGGACATGAGTTTGAGTAAACTCTGAGAGATGATGAAGGACAGGGAAGCTTGGCATGCTGCAGTCCATGGGGTCACAAAGAATGGGACACAACTGAACAAAAACAATATTTACAAATAAGCTCAAGAGTGATTAAAGAGTTAGATGTAAGATCTGAGACCATGAAACTTCTAGAAGAAAATGGGGAAATCATCATAACATTCATCTCAACAATGGTTTCTTGGATATGACACCAAAAATACAGCAAAAGAAGCAAAAATAGACAAGGGAAATATATCAAACTAAAAATTTTCTGCAGACTAAAGGAAACAATTAATACAATGAAAGATAACTAATTAATGGGAGAAAATATTTGAAAATCAAATGATAAGGAGTTAAACTCTAAAGTGTATAAGGAACTCCTACAACTCATTAGGCAAATAATAAATAACTTGATATAAGTATGAGTAAAGGATCTAAATAGACACTTCTCCAAAGAAGACATTTAAATGGCAACAGATATATGAAAAGACACTCACCATCATTAATCATTACCTTACTGCCTCCTGGGAAACCTGTATGCAGGTCAGAAGGCAACAGCTAGAACCGGACTGGTTCAAAATTAGGAAGAAGTATGTCAAGGTGGTATATTGTCACCCTGCTTATTTAACTTATATGCAGAGTACATCATGTGAAGTGCCAGGATGGATGAAGCACAGGCTGAAATCAAGACTGCCGGGAGAAATATCAATAACTTCAGATATGGAGATGACACCACACTAATGGCAAAAGCAAAGAGGAACTAAAGAGCCTCTTGATGAAAGGTGAAAGAGGACAATGAAAAAGCTGCCTTAAAACTCAGGATTCAAAAAACTAAGATCATGACCTCCAGTCTAATCACTTCAGGGCAAATAGATGGGGGAACAATGGAAAGAGTTGAGAGACTTTATTTTCTTGGGCTCCAAAATCACTGCAGATGGTAAGTAAAGCCATGAAATTAAAAGATATTTGCTCCTTGGAAGAAAGCTATGACCAACTTAGACAGCATATTAAAAAGCAGAGACATTACTTGGCTGACGAAAGTCTGTATAGCCAAAACTATGGTTTTTCCAGGAGTCATGCATGCATGTGATAGTTGGACCATAAAGAAGGCTGAATGGCAAAGAATTGATGCCTTTGAGCTATGGTGTTAGAGAAGACTCTAAGAGTCCCTTGGACTGCAACAAGATCTAACCAGTCAATCCTAAAGAAAATCAACCCTGAATATTCATTGGAAGGACTGATACTGAAGCTAAAGCTCTGATTTTTGGCCACCTGATGCGAGGAGCTGACTCATGCAAAAAGACGCTGATGGTGGGAAAGACTGAGGGCAGAAAGAGAAGGGGATGACAGAGGACCAGATGGTTTGGCATCACCAACTCAATGGACTTGAGTCAGAGCAAGCTTAGGGAGATGGTGAAGGACAAGGAAGCCTAGCATGCTGTAGTCCATGGGGTTGCAAAGAGTTGGACACGACTAAGTGACTGAACAACAAAAGGAATATCAAAATCAGAATGAGATATTACATCACACCTGTTATAATGCCCATTTCATATATATATATATATATATATATACATATATATATACACAGAAAATAACAAGTGTTGGTGAAGATATGAATAATTAAAGCACTTTTGTTGGTTGGAATGGAAAATTCAGCAGCCGTTACGGAAATTTGTATTGAGGTTCTACCAAAAAAATAAAAATAGCATTAGCGTATGTTCCCAGCAATTCCAATATTTTATATTTTACATAAAATAATTGAAATCAGAATCTTGAAGAGATTTTTGTATTTTTACATTCATTACAGCATTATTCACAATAGTCAAGAGGTAGAAACTCCTAAACATCCACTGATGGATGAACAGATAAATAAAATGTAGCTTATGTACTATAAAATATTTTTCAGCCTTAAAAAAAAAGAGAAAATTCTGTTATACGTGACAACATAGATGAGCTAGGAGAACATTATGCTAAGTTTAATAAGCCAGCAACAGAAGTTAGAAATACCACATGGTTCCATTTACAGGAGGCTTCTAAATTACTAGACTCTTAGAAGCAGAAAATAGAACAGCGGTGGCCAAGCTCTGAAGAGAGGGGGAAATGAGGAGTTGCTGTGCAATTGGTTTAGAGTTTCAGTCATGCAAAATGAAAATGTTCTAGAGATCTACTGTATAATGTGCATACAATCTACAATATTGTGCTGTCCATTTAAAAATATAAGAAGGTAGATTTCACATTATGTGATTTTTGCCACAATAAAAATAAACTAATAATGACTCCTAGAAATGTTTATCACAGCTCCCTAAACACCGCATTTGGAGAAAGACTGTTTGCTTTAATTATTTATTGGGACTTAATGGTTTATTTGGAGGCAAAGGCAATTACTACATGGTATCTTAATATCATTAGTCTGTTTTGGTCCCTTGCTACTACTAAAAGGAAGTGAACTTTCTGTGGATGTTCTAAATCACCTATAATGGGTTTTTCTGTGAATTCTTTAAGATTTTTTAAATGATTCATATCGTTAAATATGTTCAACTGAGTTAAAATGTTGTAAGACAGATAACTAATAAGCCCTAAAGATAAACTTCATACTTGCACTAAAGCAGTTTTATACATATAAGTACTAAGCTGATATTTATTATAATTGCATTCCTTATTTTAGAATATAACTTAATGTGATCTAAATGTGATCTTAATGTGATCTAAAAAGAGTTATTTAAAATTTGAGAGAAGCAACTTTTTGAGGAATTACACAAATGAAATGGCAATTAACTTTTGTATATATAGTCTAGCCTACTTTAAAATTAAGATTACCAAATCTTTAGTCTATTCTTTACATAATTCTTAGTCCACAAATCAGCTTTTTGTTTTCTTTTAATAATTGAATTCTTAACTAATATTTAACTAGCAACTTTAAAGAAACCAAGAACAAAACGTTGACTTCACAAGTTTAAATGGTAGAATAAGTTTGGCAGGTTCTCTTGCATTTTTAGAAATCTTCTCAAACCTGCAAGGAGAATTTAGAAATAGAAATGCAGATTTAAATCTGATGAAACAAGAAGCAACTTAAACAGGAGGAAAGCCTAACAAAAGCAGTGAAGATCAAGCAGAAGAATTATGTTTCCTTCTCGTTTCAATTGCTATTTCCTTAATTACTTCATAAGTAATGTTTAATTTAATATATTGCACTTTATCGTTATCCCTGTATATATTGTTATGTGCAAGCCAAGTCTCTTTAGTCATGTCTGACTCTTGCAACTCTATGGACTGTAGCCCACCAGGTTCCTCTGTCCAAGGGTTTCTACAGGAAAGAATACTAGAGTGGGTTGCCATTTCCTTCTCCAGGGGGATCTTCGTGACCCAGGGATGGAACCTGCATCTCTTTATATCTCTTGCATTGGCAGGTGTGTTCTTTACCACTAGTGCCACCTGGGATGTCCTGTATATAGTTATATTTTTCCATAATTGTCTATTGAGTTATTCATAATTTCTTTATAAATACCTTGCTTATTTTTCTGCATGAATGTTTTTATGTGCTAGAAAATAGCCCCAATACTATTTATAGACTGGTAAGTGTTTCTTCATTCATTGGAAACGTTATCTTCATTATGTATTCAATCTCTGCTATATTTCGTGGGTTATATCTCATATCATATTTGTGCATTACTGCATCAAAAACAATAAATTGTTTTATATAATATTTTATAAAACAGAGGAGTGGGAATGGTCAGTTGTCCTTCCAATCCCAAAGAAAGGCAATACCAAAGAATGTTCAAACTACTGCACAACAACACTGATTTCACATGCTAGCAAGGTAATGTTCAAAATCCTTCAAGATAGGCTTCAACAGTATTTGAACTGAGAACTTCCAAATGTACAAGCTGGATATAGAAAAGGCAGAGGAACCAGATATCAAATTTCCAGCATCTGCTGGATCACAGAAAAAGCAAGGGGACTCCAGAAAAACATCAATTTCTGCTTCACTGACTATGCTAAAGCCTTTCACTGTGTGGATCACAACAAACTGGAAAATTCTTAAGGAGATGGGAATACCAGAAAACCCTACCTGCTCCTGTGAAACCTGTATGCAGGTCAAGAAGCAAGAGTTAAAACCAGACAAGGAACAACAGACTCATTCAAAATTTAGGAAGTTGTACGTCAAGGTTGTATATCGTCACCCTGCGTACTTAACTTACACACAGAATACACCATACAGAATGCCAAGCTGGATGAAACTCAAGCTGGAATCAATATTGCCAAGAGAAACATCAATAACCTCAAATATGCAGATGATACCACTCTAATGGCAGAGAATGAGAGAACTAAAGAGCCTCTTGATAAAGGTAAAAGTGAAAGAGAGTGAAAAATCTGGCTTAAAACTCAACATTCAAAAAAGAAAGATCATGGCATCACTTCATGGCTAATAGTTATGCAAAAATTGGAAACAGTGAGAGACTTTATTTTGGGGGGCTCCAAAATCACTGCAGACAGTGACTGCAGCCATGAAATTAAAAGACGCTTGTTCCTTGGAAGAAATGCTATAACAATCCTAGACCGCGTATTAAAAAGCAGAGACACCACTTTGTTGGCAAAGGTCCATCTAGTCAAAGGTATGGTTTTTCCAGTAGTCATGTACAAATGTGAGCATTGGACCATAAAGAAGCCTGAGTACCAAAGAACTGATGCTTTCAAACGGTAGTGCTAGAGAAGGCTCTTGAGAGTCCCTTGGACAGCAAGATCAAACCAGTCAATCCTAAAGAAAATCATCCCTGAATATCCATTGGAAGGACTAATGCTGAAGCTGAAGCTCCAATCCTTTGGCCACCTGATGTGAAGAGTCAACTCATTGGAAAAGGCCCTGATCCTGGAAAAGATTGAAGGCAGAAGGAGAAGGGGACGATGGAGGATGAGAACATTGCATGGCATTACTGACTCAATTAAACAAGCTCCAGGAGATAGGGAAGGACAGGGAAGCTGGGTGGGTAGCCATTCATGGAGTGGCAAAGAATCTGATATGACAGAGCTTGATTCAACGATAAAATATTTAGATTTTAGTAGTGCATGCTTATCAACATATATATTATGCTTGTGCTTTTAGAATGTTTCAAGTCCTGTGAGGAATACTTTTATGACTTTCTTGGAGTTGAATTCACCTACATATTAATATGAAGAGTCTTTAAAATAGGGAAACATTTTATTTGTAATGATAGAGTACTTCTCCACTCATTTAGGACTAATATCCATCAGCAAGTTTTCAGATTTTTTCCATAAAATTCTAGTACATTTCTTGTTACTCTTATTTTGTAGAATTTGTTGCTATTGAGAATGCCACAGTTTCCCATTATGTTTAATAATTAATTTGTTACTATATAAGAAAAATTGTGTGTATGTGTGTTGATTTCATATATTTCCATCTTGAAAAACTCTCTCCTATACATGTGGATTAATGTTTTCTTTTTTCTACCTAATAGTAATAACATATGCAAATAATGATCTGTATCTGATCTATCCCTAGATTTACATTCCCTGTGTTCCCTGTATTATTTCATTGGTCAGAGTCTCTTATAATATTTCATAATGGCAACTTTATTAAAGATCCTCATTTTGTTTCCCATTTTAATTGAAATTCATTCAATAACTATTTATGACATGCTTTTAATGTGATAGATTATATTCTGGGGATAAAAGTCCTAGTGATAAAGTAGCAGAAAATATTGATGAAGTTCTTGCTTTTATGGCATTATCTGTAGTAGAGAAGATGTGATAACAAGTAAATAAATAAATGAATTTAAAAATTAACGTACCTGTAGATATTGTCAAAGGTTGTGAAGAAAATAAGACAACTCAATGAAGAGAGAACTGACAACCGGGATAGTATATAATTGTAAAATATAGCCAGATGATGTTTCTTTATTTAATGATATTTGACCTTAGACTTGAATTGTGAGGCTGACTCTGCCATGTTAATCAAGTTCATGTGAAAGAAATTTCCACATAGTGAAAGTATCAGGACACAAAGAGGTTGATAATTTGTCAAGGGGAGGGGTGGTTAGTGATGAGAGGCATTTAATGACCATGTTTGTTTCTTCCATAGTTATTAATCTGTTTAGGTTTTCAGATTTTGTTAATTTTTACCTTATTAAAACTTTCCCATTTTCCTAGGTTTGTAAATGTATAAGTTGATATAGTATATTCAAAGATTTAATCTCTTCTGAGTCTATATTCATTTTCCTTTTTGTGTTCTAATATTATGATTTTCCCTCTTCTTGTATATTTAGTCATACTTGGCAAATTGCTGATTTTATTTTATTGAGTTTGCACTACCTTCTCATAGCTTCAATGACTTTAGGATATCTTACAATTTTTTTCCAGAATCATTATTTTTGATGGAAGAGTTGGTCCAAATTACCCATTTCACTACTATTGAAAGTCAAAGTCCAAAGTTATTTTTCAATGGCTGAGGTCCTCTAAAATCCTTCAGTGATGTCTGACAAAATATGAGGATTATAAGCACACAATAATAATATGTAGTAAGTCAAGTATTTACTAATAAATTGATACGACCAAAATGGAGATTTTGTTTTAGGATTAGATTCATTCAATAAATATTTATTCATGAAAACTCTGACTGCCATCTTTTAGTAATTACACTTTTGGGAATATTTAAAGAAAAATAGTTTACTCTCCCCAAGTTATTCAGAAGTAAGAAACATAAAATTAACTCTCTAATGTGGTATAAATTGTATACAGTCCTAGGGCTTCAAGAAAATTGCAGGAAAGTTGGAAGGAAAACAACTTGCATCTAACTTCTATCAAAAAGGACTTAGCTTTCTTTTTTAGATCATTTCATTTTTTGATATTACTTTAGAATATCTTTACTGGCTTCATTTTAATCTTCTGTAAGGTTTGGTCCTCTATGATGTAAAACTAGAGACAACTTCCACAGAATTATATATGCAAAACAAGCATTTGAATGTCTTCACATAGTCATATTTCAGTATGCATAAAAGTCAGGGGAAATGGCATGAAAGATGATGACACCTAGGGCTATACAAACAGTACAGCTAAGTCTCCTGGGAAATAACTGATTCAGTTACAATGAGAAGGAAGTGTGAAACTGGGAGAAGAATGGAGTCTGTATTCTAACATTGGGACAAATAAGTGTTTTGTGAAATCAACTTCAAACGAGACTTAGAGCATGGTGCTATATAATCATAAGATTTAGGGAACATCATGAGGTCTATAAGATTCTTATTTTTACTTGTATTTTACCTAAGATCCAAGAAGTCAGAGGATGATCACTTCTGGGTTACCTAATATATATAAACTAATAGTCACAATATAATATGAATACTTTAAAACCTATGTATTTTCCAAAAGCCATATGAGAGAGAGAAGAAAGGTCTTTTTGGTACAATCAGAAGACAATTTGAAAGAAGAAATCACATTTCAGATGGTTCTTGCAAATCTGAAGCAGAAAGAAACTAGAAGAGCATATTCATTATAAAAATAAGAATAAAAGCATGGATGTTTAATTGACCCTGTTGAGTTGGATGAATTGAATGTTGAGATATGGGACTAATAGGTAAACTAAATTCCTATCATTAACTTTTCTGAATGTCATGTTATAAAGGTTAAACCTTTTACTCAATGAAAGGGATCAGAGTTCCCTTTTCCCAACACCCCCTAGGAAGACATTCTGTGAATCAATTATAATAAATAATGAAATACTGAAGGCAGGACATTGGATTTCTTAGAAGATTGTTGGAATTATTTAGGAAATATGAGTAGAGACAGAGAAGAGGAAAAGGATTATTAATATGTACCAGTTAAAGTTGATGATATCTCTTTAAACACAGAAGTTATTATTTGCTTATAGCTTTAGGTGCCTAAATAAACCTGGCTGATTTTCAAAGCACTCCAGAAACAAGCGATAAATTCTATCAAGCATGAAAAGATTATCACTAAATATATAAAAACTAATACTATAAATATTAATATCAGCCTTTAAAGTTACCCAGTAAGATAATGTAGTCTATTAAAATACAGTCCACACATGACAAGATTGAAAGTAAAATCTTAGGTATGTAAATTTCAATGAGCCATTTTTTAAAAAATAAGGCTAGCATGTAAAGTACCTGTAGAACTGATTCACCAGTGAGGATTCAGGACTGCTTTCAACTGGCTATATGAGTTTTCCCTGGAGAGTATTTTAGAATAAATTCTGGAGGTCCATACCCTGATATGCAGCCACCAGCAAAACTGTACAGTTACTCTGTGCTGTAACATGTTTGTTTGATTTTCAGCTATGAAGGGTAAATACCAAATCTGTTTCTTACAAAGAAAATTATGAAATCTAACCTATAGCTGCCACTCCACTAAACTAGGCACACATGAACAGGAATCTATATCTTTGCCAACCACTTTTAAAGTGTCATCAACCTGAATTGCAAAATTATTGAAGCAAAGCATGGAAATAAATATAAAATCTAATAAATAATTTATCTTGAGAATCATCTCTATTTCTTCCAAATGAGTATCCCATCTTAAAGATATATTTTTTACCTGAGAGAAAGCTAAATTACAGCATAAATTATAACATTTTTCAATATCTAATGAACTGCAGGAGGAGATACCATTTCAAAATATTTAGATTGACTAAGGACATAAAAGGGGCTTCCCAGGTGGCTCAGTGGGAAAGAATCGCCTGCCAAGCAGGAGACGCAGGTTTGATCCTTGGGTCGTGAAGATCCCCTGGAGAAGGAAATGGCAACCCACTCCAGTATTCTTGCCTGGGAAACCCCAAGGACAGAGAAACCTGGCAGGCTACAATCCATGAGGTCACAAAAGAGTCAGACACAACTTAGTGACTAAGTGACAGCTACAACAAGGACATAAAAACAGGGTAGTTATTTGGTACATAATGGGTACTTAACCACTTGGGCTTCCCAGGCGGCACCGGCGTAAAGAATCCACTTGCTAACATAGGTGACATAAGAGACGCAGTTTCGATCCCTGGGTAGGGAAGATCCCCTGGAGAAGCGCATGACAACCCACTCCAATATTCTTGCCTGGGAAATCCCATGGACAGAGGAGCCTGAAGGACTATAGTCTATGGGGTCACAAAGGGTCAGACGCGACTGAAGCAACTTAGCAAGCACACAGGGAACTGAAGATGGTGTGTCATCATCATAGAGATCTCAATATCAGATTTCTAAAAAGCTCAGAGGTTTTCATAAGCCTTCTGTCTTCCCTATGCTTTATGTCTTTGTTGTAGAGAGTAAAAGGCCATATAATTCCTCTTTATTTTCTTTATTAGTCTCTGATTCTATACCACAGTATTTTATCTTGCTTGTCCATTTTAAAACAAACGCTCAATTTATATTAACTGATGATGCTTTGGCTTATGAACAATTCTGGACTATTTTTCAGAATTAATAAAAATTTTTTAGCTGGAAAAAATGTTTATATATGTGCATGTGTGTGCTAAATTACTTCAGTCATGTCCAACTCTTTTCAGCCCTATGGACTGTAGCCCACCAGACTCTTCTGTCCATGGGATTCTCCAGGCAAGAATACTGGAGTGGGTTGACAAGTCCTCCTCCAGGTGACTTTCCTGACCCAGGAATTGAACCCGTGTCTCTTACATCTCCTGCTTTGGCAGCTGGGTTCTTTACCACTATTGCCACCTGGGAAGCCCCTTATATGTGTGTATATGTGTATAAACGTGCATATATATATATATATATATATTTGTTGTTTAGTATTGTTTAGTTGCTCAGTCATGTCTGTCTCTTTGTGACCCAATAAACAGCCGCCAGGCTTCTCTGTCCATGATAGCACACTATTGTTTATAAAATCTATGTACTTATTTTTTAAATTACATGTATTTTAAAGTGTTTTTAGCTTCCCTAGAAATACTCTTTTTAAAGAAATATTCCTTTGAAATGACTGACTATTAAGCAGCATGTTGTGGTCAGCAGTTAGCAGCTCAAAATAGCAGCTGAAAAGGAGTCAGAGTTACCTCAATCATGAGCTTTATTCTTTCAAAGAATTTTCCATTATATTATAAATCTTTCAAGAGAAAAACAGAAAAACAAAACCTGAACCCTTTCCTATTTTTCATGCTTGATATCTGAAATCTAGTTGAAATTTAAAAACATATAGCTTTTTACTAGTGTCAGATAAAAGTGATTCAGTTCAGTTCAGTCACTTAGTCGTCTCTGACTCTTTGCAACTCCAGGTCAATAATATTAAAACTTCAAAATTTTCTATTCTGGGTTTAGGGAGATCACCAATATATTTCTTATTAGAATTAGCATTTACTATTATTAGTTATTTCTATTTTTCTTATTTTATGCTTAAATGTCCTCTCAGAAACACTCATGTATATATTTTTTTCTGAGACCCAGAATTAAAACTCTCATCTTTTACAAGTTTCTCTGCATATATCATGTCTTTAAGTATGATAATGTAAAACTATGATAATGATAGTATTGAAACAAAAATGGGTATGATGAGGAATCTGAGTGCAATCAGAATACCAATTATGGCATACTCTCATATACACTTAATTAGGTAGGGAAAAGGATATTTTTAGACATTTTTCACCAAGAAGATATGACATCTAGGCAGAAGGAAAAGGACAACTTCATTTTAAGTAAGTGTTTAAATTTCATAATGACTATAAGAAGGGAATAGAAGTCACATTGCTAGAGTTTCTTGTTCTTATACCAATTCAGTATGGCTTTCTAAAGAGATAAATTCATATAATCTTACAGTTAATGATGACTTATTTAATACATGTTTTCATTTTAGCAGATATAAAAGAAATATGTGAATTCTATTTAGTAAGATAACCTATCACCCCGTTCACATAAGTATATTTAAATAAAATTATTTTAGTGCCGTAAGTAGTTCAGTTCAGTTCAGTTCAGTTCATTTCAGTCGCTCAGTCGAGTCTGACTCTTTGAGACCACATGAATCGCAGCACGCCAGGCCTCACTGTCCATCACCAACTCCCGGAGTTCACTCAAACTCATATCCATCGACTCGGTGATGCCATCCAGCCATCTCATCCTCTGTGGTCCCCTTTTCCTCCTGCCCCCAATCCCTCCCAGCATCAGAGTCTTTTCCAGTGAGTCAACTCTTCACATGAGGTGGCCACAGTACTGGAGTTTCAGCTTTAGCATCATTCCTTCCAAGGAACATCCAGGGCTGATCTCCTTTAGAATGGACTGGTTGGATCTCCTTGCAGTCCAAGGGACTCTCAAGAGTCTTCTCCAATACCACAGTTCAAAAGCATCAATTCTTCGGCGCTCAGCTTTCTTCACAAGTCCAACTCTCACATCCATACATGACCACTGGAAAACCATAGCCTTGACTAGATGGACCTCTGCTGGCAAAGTAATGTCTCTGCTTTTGAATATGCTATCTAGGTTGGTCATAACTTTTCTCCCAAGGAGTAAGCGTCTTTTAATTTCATGGCTGCAATCACCATCTGCAGTGATTTTGGAGCCCCCAAAATAAAGTCTGACACTGTTTCCACTGTTTCCCCATCTATTTCCCATGAAGTGATGGGACCAGATGCCATGATCTTCGTTTTCTGAATGTTGAGCTTTAAGCCAACTTTTTTGCTCTCCTCTTTCACTTTCATCAAGAGGCTTTTGAGTTCCTCTTCAATTTCTGCCATAAGGGTGGTGTCATCTGCATATCTGAGGTTATTGATATTTCTTGATTCCAGCTTGTGCTTCTTCCAGTCCAGTGTTTCTCATGACGTACTCTGCATATAAGTTAAATAAGCAGGGTGACAATGTACAGCCTTGATGTACTCCTTTTCCTATTTGGAGCCAGTCTGTTGTTCCATGTCCAGTTCTAACTGTTGCTTCCTGACCTACACATAGTGCTCAACCTCAAACATTAATCACAGAATAGGATTTATTTTTAGATTAGTTTAGAAAAATAACTGAAATATTTTGGTGTTACTAACAAGCATGATGAAAACAATTTGTAGCACATCATTAAAATTTGTCACAAAACTTCCTAATAATATGCTGACTTCTGGTCTTAGCATTGATTGGTTTTCGTTAAGATTTTCCCATTCACTTCAATGTTCATTGCAAATTCAAAAATCTCTCTTTGCTTTCATTTAATACTAATACTTGAGTGATGTGAACAGTTGGCTCAGTATATAAAGCAAATCAATTCTTGACCCATTTTTCTCAGAACTGAAAAGTACAAATACATACTAGAAACTTTTCAATCGATTTTTAAGAACAGGTTTCTTTGTTACTTTTGGTGGGATTACTCCTGTGGTCTCTTATTGGTTAGAAAACATCGAAAGCTAAACACAAGAGATGCCAAGTATCTCCATTCTAAATTATCAGAATTCACAACAACAGTAGGATTTAACTGACATTTCCTATCCTTTATATCCATATTATCCAACAGAAATATAGCATGGGTGACAAACATAATTTAAAATTTTCTGTCATATTAATAAAATTATAAAAAGAAAATAAAATTCTTAAAAACATGGCTTATGAGAAAAATTTACTTTTCCCATAAAACTAATAAAATTTAAAGAGAAATAGGTTAAATTAATTTAATAACATAGTATCTAAACAATACAATCAAAATATTTTCAACATTTGATACATTTTGAAATAGAAAATATATATTGTTTTTATCCTGTCTTTGAAATCTGATGCATGTTTTATACTTTTAGTATATATATATATATATTGATTCAGGGTACTCAGATTTCAAGTACTCAATACCCACATATAGCTAGTAGCAAGCATAATAGACAGTATGGTGGTGGTTTAGCTGCTAAGTCATGTCTGACACTTGCAACCCCATGGACTGTAGCCTGCCAGGATCCTCTGTCCATGGGATTCTCCAGGCAAAAATACTAGAGTGGATTGCCATTTCCTGCTCCAAAAAAAATTCTACACTCTCTATTATAGGATTCTAATAGTGTTCTATAGAACACTATTCTTTTAGAAGAACAGTGGTCGCTAAAAGAGTCTATCAAAGCGCTAGAGAAAGGAACTCTAATTTATAAACATTTTGGATGTCAGTGTCCTTGCAGTCTTACCCTGGTCACATAAGAAATGGACACACGCTATTCTTCCTGAGGAATAACTAGGGCTACCTACCACTCTCACTCTACCACCAAACAGGGAAAAATAAATGAAAAGAGGTGGTACAAAGGAAGACTGTCAAAAAATGAATAGGTGAAGCCCACTCTCCCATGAAAGCCTTGTTCCCACAGATGCAGATGCCCACAAACCTGAGAACTGACCCTGGAGGACATGCAAGGTCACTAGAGAGCACTAGAGCTGTAAAGGAAAGGCTCACATATCAGAAGAAGGTGTGATGATGATACTAACAGCTGGAGGTCAACCAGAAAAATTGGCCAAACCTTCCAAGGAACTGCAGAGGCCCAATGAGCTTTTCTGAGACCCTCATTGACGGGCAGGCTGAAGCCACTACCTGATATAACATCCAAAGGACAAATAACCAAATAAGGCAGAGCCATGAGCTTCTCCTAAGCAAGCAAAAGAGCTACATTTTCCCTCTTGTTCATCTACCCCATATTAGGGCAGTCAGTGTAGGGAAGACAGAGAACGTGAGGGGTATGAAAAGCAATCCACAAACCAATCCTCACCTACCCCAGCAAATCACTAGAGCCAAGGCTCTAACTTACTGGAAGAATAAAAGGCCTTTGAATCACATTTGAGTCTTGAGAGAAGACTGTTTGAAAACTGAAATTACACCATTTCAGAAGTTGGCCAATGTCATTTTAAAAAAGGTGATGCCCCTGGAGCAAAGACTGTTTGGCAGAGAAAAACTGAGATCTTGACTGGGGTAAAAAGGACAAAGCTATAAAGCTATTACATGTATAATGAGTAATGACTTCTCAATAAATCAGCTAAATATATGCTATGCCAAACAAAATACTGTTGATGAAATGTTTAAAACACAACAAGGTGTTAAAAAATGGAGATGAGAAGTGGAGATTGAAGAAAGGTATTGGGACTAAACCACCAACATCACTGGGAAGATAACCGTGGCTATAAAGACAAATAGTGCAGCGCCTCAAATACCAGGCAGAAAGAACAAGTACTTTTTCTTTAAAACAAAATATGGCCAAAGTTTTTGATCTGAAAAGGGATATCATTGAGTCCTTTAAAATGAGGAAAATTTTAGGGATATTGTAGAGGTTAAATTAGAGCAGGAGTAATACAGAAAGCAGAAAGATAATTATCCAACAGGTAAGACAAGCAGGAAGCAATGAGTAACTGCACAAATGAACGGAAAGGAAAAGGCAGATTTGAGAAATACATTTCTGACAAACATGATGACTGACTAGCTGTTGGTAGTATAGTATTAAGAAGAGAGAGAAGATTGAAAGAGCTTTCTCGCCTCCAGGTTAAATGTTGAGGAAGCAGAATAATGAACGCCTGAAGCAAAAATGAAGAGCAGTGAAATGTCAATTTAGGAATGATGACAGCAGGTCAAGTTTGAGACGCTTGAGGAACATTCAAGAGCCTATGTCCATCAACTAAGCACTGGAACTAAAGATCTAAAATTAAAAAGACGTCAGCAACAGAGATAAAAATTCTGGAGTCAACAGCATATAGTGGAAGTTGTAACTGTGGCAATGGATGAGATTTCTTTCCCTGAAGCAGACTGAAAAAGAGCAGTCTCAGCAGAGAAAATCCTGTCACAGAGGCCAAAGAAGGAAGGAATAGAAAGAGGTTGTCAATAGCCTCACAGAGTGCAAAGACATGAAAATTCTTCAGGGGATAAGAGTTATTAAAAAGCCATTAGTTTTGGCAAATAAGAAGATATTTGTGGCCTTAGTGAAAGAGATTCAGGGATATTACAACCATCGGAAGACAATAGGCCAGATTAGGAAGTAACTGGACCAGAAGTGGAAGCAGTGGTAGTAGAATTACCCAGAACTGAAACAGCTCAGAGCTAGATTAAAGGGAGAACTTCTGTGTGTTGATTTTATATCCTGCAACTTTACTATATTCATTGATGATCTCTAGTAATTTTCTGGTGGAGTCTTTAGGGTTTTCCATGTAGAGGATCATGTCATCTGCAAACAGTGAGAGTTTTACTTCTTCTTTCCAATTTGGATTCCTTTTATTTCTTTTTCTGCTCTGATTGCTGTGGCCAAAACTTCCAGAACTATGTTGAATAGTAGCGGTGAAAGTGGACACCCTTGTCTTGTTCCTGACTTTAGGGAAATGCTTTCAATTTTTCACCATTGAGGATAATGTTTGCTGTGGGTTTGTCATAGATAGCTTTTATTATGTTGAGGTATGTTCCTTCTATTCCTGCTTTCTGGAGAGTTTTTATCATAAATGGATGTTGAATTTTGTCAAAGGCCTTCTCTGCATCTATTGAGATAATCATATGGTTTTTATTTTTCAATTTGTTAATGTGGTGAATTACATTGATTGATTTGCGGATATTGAAGAATCCTTGCATCCCTGGGATAAAGCCCACTTGGTCATGGTGTATAATCTTTTAATGTGTTGTTGGATTCTGATTGCTAGAATTTTGTTGAGGATTTTTGCATCTATGTTCATCAGAGATATTGGCCTGTAGTTTTCTTTTTGTGACATCTTTGTCAGGTTTTGGTATTAGGGTGATGGTGGCCTCATAGAATGAGTTTGGAAGTTTACCTTCCTCTGCAATTTCTGGAAGAGTTTGAGTAGGATAGGTGTTAGCTCTTCTCGAAATTTTGGTAGAATTCAGCTGTGAAGCCATCTGGACCTGGGCTTTTGTTTGCTGGAAGATTTCTGATTACAGTATCAATTTCCGTGCTTGTGATGGGTCTGTTAAGATTTTCGATTTCTTCCTGGTTCAGTTTTGGAAGATTGTACTTTTCTAAGAATTTGTCCATTTCTTCCACGTTGTCCATTTTATTGGCATACAACTGCTGATAGTAGTCTCTTATGATCCTTTGTATTTCTGTGTTGTCTGTTGTGATCTCTCCATTTTCATTTCTAATTTTATTGATTTGATTTTTCTCTTTGCTTCTTGATGAGTCTGGCTAATGGTTTGTCAATTTTATTTATCCTTTCAAAGAACCAGCTTTTGGCTTTGTTGATTTTTGCTATGGTCTCTTTTGTTTCTTTTGCATTTATTTCTGCCCTAATTTTTAAGATTTCTTTCCTTCTACTCCACATATGGACACCTTATCTTTGACAAAGGAGGCAAGAATATACAATGGAGTAAAGACAATCTCTTTAACAAGTGGTGCTGGGAAAACTGGTCAACCACTTGTAAAAGAATGAAACTAGATCACTTTCTAACACCGCACACAAAAATAAACTCAAAATGGATTAAAGATCTAAATGTAAGATCAGAAACTATAAAACTCCTAGAGGAGAACATAGGCAAAACACTCTCAGACATAAATCACAGCAGGATCCTCTATGATCTACCTCCCAGAATTCTGGAAATAAAAGCAAAAATAAACAAATGGGATCTAATTAAAATTAAAAGCTTCTGCACAACAAAGGAAAATATAAGCAAGGTGAAAAGACAGCCTTCTGAATGGGAGAAAATAATAGCAAATGAAGCAACTGACAAACAACTAATCTCAAAAATATACAAGCAACTTCTGCAGCTCAACTCCAGAAAATAAACGACCCAATCAAAAAATGGGCCAAAGAACTAAATAGACATTTCTCCAAAGAAGACATACGGATGGCTAACAAACACATGAAAAGATGCTCAACATCACTCATTATTAGAGAAATGCAAATCAAAACCACAATGAGGTACCACTTCACACCAGTCAGAATGGCTGCGATCCAAAAATCTGCAAGCAATAAATGCTGGCGAGGGTGTGGAGAAAGGGAACCCTCCTACACTGTTGGTGGGAATGCAAACTAGTACAGCCACTATGGAAAACAGTGTGGAGATTCCTTAAAAATTGCAAATAGAACTACCTTATGACCCAGCAATCCCACTTCTGGGCATACACCGAGGAAACCAGAATTGAAAGAGACACATGTACCCCAATGTTCATCGCAGCACTGTTTATAATAGCCAGGACATGGAAACAACCTAGATGTCCATCAGCAGATGAATGGATAAGAAAGCTGTGGTACATATACACAATGGAGTATTACTCAGCCGTTAAAAAGAATTCATTTGAATCAGTTCTGATGAGATGGATGAAACTGGAGCCGATTATACAGAGTGAAGTAAGCCAGAAAGAAAAACACCAATACAGTATACTAACACATATATGGAATTTAGGAAGAGGGCAATGACGACCCTGTATGCAAGACAGGAAAGAGACACAGATGTGTATAACGGACTTTTGGACTCTGAGGAGAGGGAGAGGTGGGATGATTTGGGAGAATGACATTCTAACATGTATACTATCATGTGAATTGAATCGCCAGTCTATGTCTGACGCAGGATGCAGCATGTTTGGGAATGCATGTAAGAATTAAAGATTTTAAAATTTAAAAAAAATAAAGGGAGAACTTCTGAAACTCTGAGGAAACTGATCAGAACACTAACAGAGGCTATGAATCCTATGAAAAAGATTGCCTGCCATCCAAGCTTCTATATATATTTTTGTCTAGAAACTGGACTGCACAAAGAAATCGAGGTTCTAAAGGAGCAGCAATTGCATCGCATAGCAAGATTTACTACTACAAACATGCTACTATAAAAAGGAAAAAACAGAATGTCAGATTGTACTGTAACCTGTACCTATCAAAAATCCTAAGAACAATTTGACTATATTCTAGAATAACTAAATAGATGAAAAATACATTTACTTTAAATTAAGTATATTTCAATTAATTAACTACCATTTTTTTCTCCCAGGAAAATAAAATTATTACTTATATGTCAGTCTCTATAACAAAAGTGCAAAAATATAGTGCTAAAATTTAGAAAAAATCATTTTTTCCTTTGTGTTAGAAGAACTGGAAAGAGTGAACCATGAATTACTTAACCTTTTATATTTTACTTCATTTAAAAATACCCCTTTGTTGATATTCACATCAAAGGATCATAGATTTTAACTTGTATTTTCAAAGATAACATTTTGACCAATATCTAAATTTTAAAATTTTAGAGATGTCTATATTCTTTATAACTTATATATATGACAGCATACTCTTCCAAAGAGTGACACAAATACAAGCAAAATCCTCTTACATTTTTAATGGTTTTTACTTCCAAAAAGCTAAAAAAAAAATAGCATGGAGGGCTTTATCTAGTTAGTATATACCTATGTTGACAATATCTATGACCATCTTTCTAAATATTCAAAAGGCAGAAGAGAAATGAAAACAATACATTCAAAGAAAGCAACTCGGTCACAGATCTGAACCCATTTTTAGAAATCTCTTCCTTCTTAAACTGTTTAAAATCATGACTTCCTAGGCACTCATCTTAACAATTCTTTGTAAAGAGATATTATAACATAAGACTGCTCAAAATGAAAAGAAAAAATAAGAACAAAGTCCAGCACACCAGTAAATGTGATACTTAAAGCTAAAAGATAAGAGTGCACAAAAATGGGTGACTGCCATCTGTCTCCTAAAAAACACAGAAGCCTACGCAATGCCAACCAATATGTTCTGTCAAAGAAGTGACTTAAAATACGTTCTGCTAACACTAAAATGGCAATAAGCAATTTGAAGGGAAACGTATACTTGACCAAATTGTCCCCCACAGCTCATAAACACCTCTGTTTGTGCCCTTGGAGTTTATCAGGGCTGTGGGAGACATTTATTGACTTTTACTTGATCTCCTATTGCCAAAACACACCAAGGTTAACACAGTTACTCAACACCTTTGATGCAGCAAGGAAAATCTTTGACTGAAAAATGTGTGCAATTTAACAAAGCAAGCAGTAACTGCCTGCAGGAAGCTCTACAACCACAATCACTTCAAAATGTCACAGTTAACCCAGTGCCATGACAGCTCCACTCTGCGAGCACCCCTTAAGACGGTCTGTTCAGAAGAGACAGGTCAGCTTTTAAACACAGGTTTATTTTCACTTCTGAGTCATCCCTAAAATGTGGATCAAATACTGTGTTTAGAAAGTCTTGGAATAAAACAAATTACTTTGTATCAGATATCTAAATAATTTGAAATGCTCTCTAATGCTCTAAAATAATTCATATAATGTTCTCTGTTTGATCTAAAAGGAATATACATGAACCTGACTCAAAACATGAATCAAAACACACACTAGAAATCCTGGTACTATGGAACAGTTTCTTGCAATATTTGGTCTCTGCCAATCCCAGCCAACCACTCAGTAATGATAACATAAATACACCACCAGTGCTAATTAACAAATCACAAAAATCTATGGTATATTAGTAACTTAAAAGAGAGCACAGTTCAGAAAGCAGAAGCAACAGAACTCAGAGACTAAGAATTTGAAACCTTCGTTACCACTGACTTAATAAATGATCTTGGGTAAATCAACCTAAACTGAACTTCCAGGCAATACCCATGACTAAAGATGATGTTGGCCTACAGTATTTAAACAACATTGTTAAGTGTGCTATTTTTGTTACTACAGGCAAACCATTAATGAACAAATCAGCTTGCCAGTAATTAAAGTTGATTTAAATACTAAATGACCCCATGCCAGCCATAAAGAAGAGGTGATTTTCTTCTATTCATGCTTATTTGCTTCCATTCCACATTATAAGCAAGATAACTTGCTACTCAGATCACTTTCATTTGGTTTGATTGCTTGTGTTTTGCTGAATAAATTTCCATCTTTTTGTTTAAGGTGTAAATTTGGGGGGATAATACAAGAAAACTAGCAAAATTGATACACAATATAGTCACTTACCTTCCTCCTTTACTCCTCATTAAAGCTCGACTTTGCACAAAAGACCAGTTTCTAAAATAAATATTATCTTTGTATAATACATAACCTAATCTACTACACACTAATTCCAGCAAATATTGATACAGATTCCTTTATCATTTTTAGATAAAAGATGCTTCTTCTAAGCCATTCTCTATTTACAGATGCCCTAAATATAAAAAAATATTCAAGTTCATTCTCAATGGAGTATTTGAAAACACTTGGATCATACACTAGCATACCTCCTTAATAAATTAGGTTAGATTTAAATCAAGCAAAAATAAGACACTACAATATAAAAAGATAACTTGCATAAGGAGGTAACAATTAGTGGACTTATGTATATAAAGTAGCATTAGCAAATTTAAGTATTTATTTTTATGTCTAGTGTAATATACTGGTGAGACATATTAATGAAATACCTCATTTTATTGACTTTCAGCAGACATCCTATCATTCAGTATATAAATATATGGTATGAAGTCAAAAACACCAAAACCAAGGGGTTTTTTATGTCAACATTTAATCTTCTACATTTTCATATACAGTACTAAAAGGAGGACTATTTCAAGTTGAACTAAAATACTACTTGAGATATATAATATACTAGGAATATATTTTTAGAGAAAAAGTTTTTCTCAGCTAGTTTTTTTTTTTAAACAGGCAATGTACTTCCTATATAAAAATACATTTTGAACGTATATCTATTAATTGTTTAAAACTTCCACTTGGCATTTCTACATGACACATAAATGAACTCCAGGTTAGGACTGTAAAACAAACGAGGACCATGAGGTCCTCATCTCTGTTGCCTAGTAAGATGAATATATATTAAATAAATAAGTGAATAAACAATTTCATAATTATAAGAAGAAACAAAAACCAAACATCCAAATGTGTCTAAAAGTGATATGGCATGGCTATTTAACTCTCTTTCCCTAGAGCTAGTGACAAGGAAAGAACATATGTCTCAGTAAAGCTTTAAGAATTTATATTGCTCTATCAATTTGAGGGCAAATAGATTAAGGCAGTGATTAAGTGGCCCAGGGAAATATCAGAGAAAACTCTAAACTGCTAAGACATCAAGGCAAGACCACCTCAAGGACATAGCCACGAAGTGTAAATAGCCACCAAGGTCTAACATCTCTCATGCCATTGTACTAAAATGGAAAACATATTGAAGCCATAACGGTGGGGCGTCTCCATGATACAGGACATTTAATGGGATCTCAGAAGACAGAAGAACTTAAGCCCCTTACCTAGGTCTGTCTCAGTCTCAGCTATGCGATCCCTTTCCCACCTTTGTAGTCTGAGGCCTTAGAAAAATACTTTGAAAACAGTCCATTTGAAAGGAATGGACAAACTATTTCCAAATAAAATTAAAAGAGGTATTAGTCAATTTCTGTCACAATAGTGCTGAAAAACAAACAACCCCATGAACTGAGGGACCAAAAAAAAAAAAAAAAAGACATTTATTTTTCTCACTCATGGGTCTGTGAGGTGGCTGTGATACTCCTAGGCTTAGCTGAGAGAGTCTTGGGTTGGTTCAAGGATGGGGCTGGATTTAATTTTGCCCCACACATATCTATATTCTGGAACTAGCAGCTATCTAGAGCAGCTTTCCTTCATAGCAGAAAGTGGAAGTCCAGAAGGACAAGTCATCATACAAGCACATTCAAAGCCTGTTCATGACATCTTTGCTCACATCCCATTAGCCATAAAATATAAAGTCCAAAATCAATGTCAATAGTGAAGTCCAAAACCAATATGGCAAGAAATTATTCTCCTCTCATGGTGCCAGGGAGAGGGTAAACATTAGCTGAAAGATAAATGTATTTATGTCTGAAGGATATTAAGTCTCAGAAAGAATTCTGCTGCACAAACAAAAGGATCTGGATGGAGCTACTTAAATTCATCATGAGAAATGATGATGAGTATCTAAAAATTAAAAGAAATGGTATAAAAACCATACAAATATATGACAGAAAAAATTATTCAGCAGAACACATACTACAGAAAACACTGGTTGATTTCCTACCAGTGTTTTGCTCTATAAAAGACTTTAGTAAAGAAATTTAATGTTTTTAAAGTAAGGAGAAATACGATAGCTCAAAGGTGAGATGTTATAACAACAAAATATAAAGCATGAGAGAATGGCAAAACTAAGAAAATAAAGAACTAAAACACACAACTTTTGACACAATAAGAAAACTCTCAATAACAGAAATCAGGACAGACCTGGCTACAATCAAATAAAATTAATGTTGTATAAAAGGCTTAAGGTAATCAAATGAACACAGAGACAGAGGCAAAAAAAATTAAAACAACTAGAGCAGTGATGATGGATAAGAAGGATGAGTAAGGAAGAAACAGCATAAAAGTAACTTGTATTTCTTAAGTAGAGACGTCTAACACACAAACACACAAAATATAAAATCATTCATAGGTGTAATACAGGAAGAATGCACTAACGTTTAAGAAGACTTAAATAACCAAATGAAAGAAATACATTTTATCTGGAAAATTTAATTTAGAGTTACTGAGACAGAAATAAATCAGAGCTAAATTGTAGAAATATAGGAATAAATAAATAATTCTTCATCCATTAAATTAAAAAACATCACCTACAAGGGGTGTGGGAAATGAGATTAGTCTCAGATGTCTTCAGTGCCAGTAAAAATGAGGTGCTTATGCTTGTGTGCTCAGCTGTATCAGACTCTCTGTGACCCTACGGACTAGAGCCCACCAGGCTCCCCTGTTCATGGAATTCTCCAGGCAAGTATACTGGACTGCGTTGCCATTTCCTTCTCTAGGGGACACTCCTGATCCAGGGATCAAATCCATGTCTCCTGTCTCTCCTGCATTGTAGGCGGATTCTTTACCTGCTGAGCCATCAGGGAAGTATTTGTGAAATTCCAAGGGAAAGGAAGTGTCATCAAAGAAAAGTGTGTCTAGGTAAGGTGTTATTTAATTATGAAAATGAGGAACACTTATCCTCTATAATGGTGGACAGATAATATAATACTCATGAACCACTTGATAAAGTGAGTTCTCAAAAAGGACATTCAGCTGACTACAAGATGATGCAAATAAAGAAGTCAGGGATGAAGAAGCTAAGGGAAAAGGGATATTGGTAAGCAGTAAATCTGTTCACATGTAGAACTAAGATCGAAAGACACACACAAAAAAAGGGAATTATGATGCATAAAAGAACATAAGTATGATGACCCTTTCAAACTCAAAAATAGAAGGAGGAGAAAGAAAGTGAACAATGCTAATTGTCTCCTCCTTCATAGTATTACTTGCTAACACTGAGGCATTTAATTAGAAGAAAACAGATTGATCTTAAACTCTAAACTACTTTTATAAATAATGTTACTTTGATGGTAGTTTTCAAACAACCAATAATCCTCATGGTAAAAATTTTGCCTGAATTTAACTTCCCTTCAAGTTCTTCAATTTATCTTTTCTTCAGTCACAAAGTGATTGAAACTACTGTCTGTCTTCTGAAGTCTTCAAAAAGGAGAGTGGATAGAATGGGTGCAAAAAAGTCTCAAATTATTATGGGATTCATAACTCTAGTTTTAAAGAAAATGTAAATGTAAAGCAAAAATTGAACAATTAACGAAATAAAAAGGTATTTTATTGGAGAAGGCAATGGCACCCCACTCCAGTACTCTTGCCTGGAAAACCCCATGGACAGAGGAGCCTGGTAGGCTGCAGTCCATGGGGTCGCTAAGAGTCGGACACAACTGAGCGACTTCACTTTCCCTTTTCACTTTCATGCATTGGAGAAGGAAATGGCAACCCACTCCAGTGTTTTTGCCTGGAGAATCCCAGGGACAAGGGAGCCTGGTGGGCTGCTGTCTATGGGGTCGCACAGAGTCGAACACGACTGAAGTGACTTAGCAGCAGCAGCAGCAGTAAGTATTACACTGATCTTTTCTTCAGATAAATTGAAATAAAAAATAAGATATGACACATGCCAACTTTACTTTAATACCATGAATATAATGATGCCATGTTACAAAATCATTTGCCTGCACACACAACATCCTTATTCTCTAATACTCTCAGCTCTACTCTTATATCAGCTTTGTCCTCAGAGTGGTTTCACTCCATGGTCACGAGACTGTCACCAGTGGCAACCAGGGCTTCATTTGTGATTATGCTCATTGAACACTGCATAACTGCTTTGCACTCTGTTCTCAATGCTGCCTTTTTATGCAGGTTACATGATGGTGGTGGTCCTAGAATGGGGAAATACATTTGCTTCCCATGCCTAAGGAATACAAGTGCTGATGTCCATGTTTATTTGGGCCATCCTTGAGTGAAGCCCTCTAGCCAGGAAAACACCTTGCAGTCTTTGGCTATGAACAGGGTCACACACCTATCACTAAACTAATTACTGTGTCAAGAGAGAGATTAACAATCAGGGCTGAGTTTCTTTCTCCCAAATCACACAACTGCTACACACTAGAGCTACACAGTGAGCTTTACATTGGAAAAAAAATAAAATATATGTTTGCAAGACAATCACATTGTCCACTACAGAGGAGTTTCTAGGCAGATTTAATATCAAGTAACTGAGAGGTGTGTAGAAAATGAATTATTCTATCGATTGCCTCTTTTCTAAATTGAAGTTATACTTTGTGACCCAAACATCTGCAAATCAAATGTACTAGCTTTCCAATAGAGTGTATTTTCTGAGATTTATAGGTGCCTATTAGAAACAAATAAATGTTCACAAACAATCTCAGAATCAACTAACACAATAATTTATCGCTAAAGGCAACTTGAACACAGAAGCTCTGAAAGTATTGATTCATTGTAAGTAATTCCCCAAGAGCGCTGTTTTTAAAGCTGAGTTTTAAAGCATAGTTCACAGGTATAGTCTTACCTACAGTGCAAGTATTTTCATGCCTGGGAGATTTTTCTAGCATTAATACAAATATAGGAATGGGAAACCCCATGAATAAAGTTTGGCTGAAAAACTATAGCCATCTATTTGCTGGTAGGCTGTGAAACAAATGGAAACAAACACACTCTAGATTTAAAAATAAGAGTAATCAGCATGACACTTTTCAAGAAATAGCACATGCACACCATCAGCAGGATGGAAGGCAAGGCTTCTAAACGACAGTGATAAATGTTCGAAATGTGGCAGAGCAAATGGCAAGTGCAACCTCCCCTTCAGGAAGATGAAGTTTTTGAGGTTGGAAAAAGACCCATCAAATCACTCTATCATTCTTCCACTAGACACAAAGTGACTGAAGCTACTGCCTCCCTTCTGAAGTCTTTAAAAAGGGGAATGGATAGACTAGGTGCAAAAGATCTTATAGGATTCATAACTTCAGTTTTAAATAGAATGATAAAGGTAAATAAAGCATTGAAAATTAAAAGAACTAAGTAAAAGGCATTTATGTCATATGTTTAAAATTACATTTAAAATTTTCTGACAAAAGCTATCCTAAGATTTGATTAATGACTCATCTTACGAGAACAGAAATTCTTTACCTAGCTAAACTTGAAAATGGATACAGCCACAAAATTAAGGAGCCTGGAAAGAAGGCTCCTTGTGAGTGATATGAGTGATATGAGTGATATGAAGAACATATTTCAGGACAGATGGTCAGCATTTCTGGAAACTGAGGATCTTCTCTTGACGTAATAATGAATGACATCATCATTCATAGCAGACTTACCATTACCTACTGAGGCCTACCAACTCCCAAAAGAACAAGTCAATAAACATCCTTTCCCACTGTACTGTTTGCTTCAATCCCAGGCAGGTGTCATTCCAACGTAATTACTTCTTTCTAATTTAAAATTTATGGTAATGGTTAAACCTTGTTTGGCATCAGTTCAGTTCAGTTGCTCAGTCGTGTCCTATTCTTTGCAACCTCATGGACCACAGCACGCCAGGCCTCTCTGTACATCACCAACTCCCAGAGTTTCTGTTTGGCATAATGTTCTAAATTTAATTAATTTCTAAGTCTCGATTTGTTTTTCCTTATCATTTGCGGGGAAAGAGAAATGCCAAAAGTGATTTAAAGCAAGGGTTTAAATTACCTTTTTTATAGTTCTGATTGTTAACCTAGATTTATAAGTCTTCAGAGCATCTTCTTCTAAATGTTAAAAGGGGTCATATAGAAAGAGTTTTCAATTTAAACAGACTGAAAACCAGGCATTCTCTTAAAGTTCATTAATACTTATAATGCACTTTTCCATAAAAACAGTATAATAAGAATGTTCTGTTGTGTATTAAAAGGCAAAGGCTAGAAACTCTTGGAGAAGGAAATGGCAGCCCACTCCAGTATTCTTGCCTGGAGAATCCTGTGGACAGAAGAGCCTGGTGGGCTGCCGTCAGAGTCAGACACGACTGAAGCGACTTAGCAGCAGCAGCAACTCTTTAAAAAGACTTGTTTCCCATTGAAGTATTTAAATTTTTTTGCTAAAAAAAAATAGGTTGGTTTCAGTCCACTGTAAATTTTTGCTTTGTGAAATTCTTGTCCCTAAAATAGTGCCTTGCCCATAATAAATGCTCAATAGACACTTTCTGAATAAGTGTATACCACCAAAAAGAAGAACAAATCAGTTATATTGAACCAGAGCTTCAATTACTTTATATAAGACTGCTTTCTAATCAAATTGTTAAATAGTTAGTTGAACATATATAAAATGCAAGGTGATAAGATAAAAATACCTGAAAATCTCATTATGATTTAATGACAGAAGCATGCAGGCAAATATGTGGCCTAGTCAGTAAAGAATCTTCCTGTAATGCAAGAGATCTAGGTTTGATCCCTGGGTCAGGAAGATCCCCTGGAGAAGGGAATGGTAACCCATTCCAGTATTCTTGCCTGGAAAATGCCATGGACAGAGAAGCCTGGCAGGCACAGCCCATGTGGTCACAGTCAGACACGTATGAGCAACTAACACACATAAACACAACACTTAGCAGGAAACAAATGAAAGAAAATGTAATGCTGAATAGATTAAGCATGAACTTTAAAGAGTTTCCTAAGTTCACAATTGTTAATTCTGATTTGATAAGTGTAGGTATTTATATTTAATTTTATCAGTATGGATATCAATCCTAAAATACCATTGTTTTTAACCACGGACTAAAGAAACATCAAGTGTCTTTAGTATTTTCCACCTATGATTCAGTTCAGTTCAGTTCAGTCGCTCAGTCGTGTCTAACCCCTTGTAACCCGCTGTACTGCAGGAGGCCAGGTTTCCTTGTACATCACCAACTCCCGGAGCTTACTCAAACTCATGTCCATCGAGGCGGTGATGCCATCCAACCATCTCATCCTCTGTCTTCCCCTTCTCCTGCCGCCTTAAATCTTACCCAGAATCAGGGTCTTTTCCAATGAGTCAGTTCTTTGCATGAGGTGGCCAAAGCACTGGAGTCTCAGCTTCAACATCAGTCCTTCCAGTGAACACCCAGGACTGATTTCCTTTAGGATTGACTAGTCAGACCTCCTTGCAATACAAAAGACTCTCAAGAGTCTTCTCCAACACCACAGTTAAAAATCATCAATTCTTCAGTGCTCAGCTTTCTTTATAATCCAACTCTCACATCCATACATGACTACTGGAAAAAGCATAGCTTTGACTAGATGAACCTTTGTTGGCAAAGTAATTTCTCTGCTTTTTAATACGCTGTCTGGTTTGGTCATAGTCTGTCTTCCAAGGAGCAAGTGTCTTTTAATTTTATGGCTGCAATCACCATCTGCAGTGATTTTGGAGCCCAAGAAAATAAAGCCTGCCATTGTTTCCATTGTTTAAGCATCTATTTGCCATGAAGTGATGGGACTGGATGCCATGATCTTAGTTTTTTTGAATGTTGAGTTTTAAGCCAACATCTTCACTCTCTTCTTTCACTTTCATCAAGAGGCTCTTTAGTTCTTCTTCGCTTTCTACCATAAGGCTGGTGTCATCTGCATATCTGAGGTTATTGATATTTCTCCCAGCAATTTTGACTTCAGCTTGTGCTTCATCCAACCTGACATTTCGCATGATGTACTCTGCATATAAATTAAATACGCAGGGTGACAATGTACAGTCTGTGATTAGAGAATATACCAACTGTGATTAGAGAAGAACCAAGAATTGTTATGTTTCTTACTTTTTGAATATGGTTTACCTTAAGGGGAAACAGATTTTTAAAATCAATCAAAGGATGAGCATTCATACTACTTTAAGTGCTGTAACTAAAAAGTTCTTAGGCTTGAGTCTTGCCAACTGCAATATCCAGACTTGCATCAGAGTGCTAGCAGGACACATACCCAAAACAGTGGCTTGGAGAAACTTTAAGACTGAATCCATAACAAAGATATAAGCAACATTAAGGAAAATTTAGAGATAGAGTAAAAAATCCTGTATAAGCAATAGCTACTTTTGTAAGGCTTGAAGGGATAAAGGAATGTTGCAGTTGCCAGAAGCTGACAATAGGAGAGAGCCTTTTGAGAGGAGTTTTGGCTTTGTGGGAAGAAACCAGCAGTAGAATGAATACAATGAAATTTACTTCCACCAGCATTCTGATCATCCCACTGGTGGCATGGTCTACAAAGATCAACCTCTCAGGACATAGAAAAAGACAGAGCTGTATGAAAGTGAACACTGAAGGACAAATGAAGAAAAACCTAGACTTCACTGGTGGAGAAAAGGGTGGCACCTGAGGCTAGACAGAAGCACAGAGAAAGAAATTACCTAGGCTTTGGGGTTGTCAGTCAGCACAATGCCCAGGCAATGAGTGTGATGTACCTTGTCTGAAATGTTCCAACATCCCCAAGTTTCCTTTGGCTCAGAGGTTAAATCAAATGAGTGTAGAGAAACAGAGTGACCTGAATTGGTATTTAACTCACTCGCAGTGATAAGTAAAGCAAAGCTGGGAAAAAAAGAACTTCTCAGCCATGCCCCAGTCCTAAAGCAGAGATGATGATCTAGAGCGCATGCTTTGGGGCAAGGGTCCAGGCTGATGCGGAATTGAAGTGCTAAAGAGAGAAGCTGCCAAAGTAAAAGGTGCTGGAAAATTATGTGGAAAAGAGTGCCAGAAAGCTGAAATTTAACAAGCATAATGACCTTCAGGGCTCATCTGCGACAAGCGGGCATTCGATGTGCTACATACAGGGAAACAGAAACGGTTGAGTCACAACCTGCCTTGATCAAAATAGCTCCAGATGCTATCAGAATGCAACTTGCAGGTATCAGTGCTTTAGCATATAGAGGTTGGAAGAATGAGAGGCTGAAACCAAAGTAATCCTGACAATAATGATTTTATCCTTTCAGATATAATTTTTTTAACTTACTAAGGTACAATAATAAACAAATATAGAACTATGTAGAGTACGAGTGAAAGACTTCTTTATCACAATTTCTTACATATATGTATATACTATGTATACATATATATGTATGACTATATAAACTCTTTGTAGTTTAGTATATTTTAATATAGACAATGCATCATTTTTACAAAGTCAACATTATGCTATATTGACAAATTGGTTGTTTCTCTTAATGAATGACATATTGAAGAATTTTCAACACCAATAAAAATTTGAAATATATAGCAAACGGTAATTCTTTCAGAAACATTTTTATACTTTGACATTATTTAGAGAAAATTAAAACTTTTATGAAGACAGCTATTTCAGTATTTTCCTTGATAATTTAATTACTAAGTTCTTCTTCTCCACAAGTTTATAAAAGCATATTATCCTATATATTTACTTTAAAAATGTTTACACATAACTGTCTAATAAGCATAAATTTTTTTATGGATAGAATGAAGGAGAGGATAAAACTTTCATCAAATACAACTGGCACGACTGCTCTTTCTCATTAAAATTTACACATTTATTAATCACCAAATTTCCATATATACATGGATATGCTTCTCAGATCATTTCTGCTTTATTAATCAAAATGCCTCTTCTTGACTGAGAACTAGAATTTAATTTAATTACTGTCTTATAGGTGGGTTTTTTTGCACTACATTAGGGCTTCCCTGGTGGCTCAGAGGTTAAAGTGTCTGCCTGGAATGCTGGAGACCCGGGTTTGATCCCTGGGTTGGGAAGATCCCCTGGAGAAGGAAACTGCAACCCACTCCAGTACTCTTGCCTGGAGAATCCTATGGAAGGAGGAGCCTGGTAGGCTACAGTCCATGGGGTACCAAAGAGTCGGACACGACTGAGTGACTTCACTCACTTACTCTAGTATCAGAGTTTTCAACTCTTATGAATAAGTTGAGAAAATTGCCATACATCTCAGTGTCCTGAAGCAGTTTCCCAAACATAGAAATTATCCACCCTTGAATATAATGTGTTCAAAAATACTGGTAGAATATTTGGATATGAGCAGTATTTAGTATTCTTTTCAAAATTTCTTTGGCTAAAGTTTTTCTTCCAAATGAATTTTTAAATCAAGTTACAGAAAAGATTCCTTTGAGATTTTCAACAGAATATTTATTGAATAAATAATTTAATTTTAGGAAATTGACTTAAAAAAACTTTTTGGTCTTCCCATCCAGTAACTTAGTAATCTCTCCAAAAAAACAGAACTCCATCCTGTCCAATAACATGGAATATTTTTCCATTAATTCAGTTCCTTCTTATGTCCCTCAATGAGCTTACAAACTTCTTAGGTTTATTTCTAGAGTCTTTATAGTTTTTATTGCTTTTCTAGATGTAGTGTTTTGCTTTTTTTTTTTTTTTTTTTCTATTTGATCATTTCCTGACTGGTTGTTTCTGCTAAACAGAAAAGCTATGAGTTTTTGTAAGTTTATCTTTACTCTGACCACTTTTCTTTTATTGGGCCTAATAGATTTTAATTAATTGTGTTGCATATTATTTTTCCTTAGGCAATCATATCAGTTGCACGTAAGATAGCTTATGTTGCATTATCATCACTTTTAAATCTTATTAAAGTCGATTTTCTTAACATTGGATTGCATCTATAGAACGACGTTGAGGACAAGCTGGAGTTTTTAGTGCTATTGTCTGCTTCAGTGAGTATATTTCTAGTATTTTATGATTAGGCAAGGTACTTGTTATGAAAAATTGCATAGACATTTGATCACCCAGTTAAGAAGTTTATTTTTATCCTCAGCTTAATTACCAAGAAGATGGCTTGTTTTGATGTTTTGCTTATTTGTTTTAATAAGAACTTAGCATCAGAAATATAAAAAATTATGTATAGTTTGCAAAGGTACCAGAATCCTTCCCTTTTAATTTTTTAATATAGTGAATTACATTAATAGTTTTTAAAATCTTTAACCTTACTTCCAACCCTGGGTTAAGTACTACTGGACATTTGATTTTTTAATTAAAAATAGTAGAGGAATCCAACATTTAACTGAATCAGTTTACACCAATGGTAATATTTTCAAATCTATAGGATAATATCAAAATCAGTACACTGATATTGATACAAGCCACCGATTGATTTTATTCAGATTTCCCATCTTGCTTATACTCATTTGTGTGTGTGTATTTAGTCTTATACAATATTACCATGTAGGCTTGTGTATCTATAACCACAGTCAAGATGCTGAACAGTTTTATTATCACAAGAATTCAACCTATTGACCTTTTATTACCATACTTGCTTCCTTCTCCTCACCCCACCCTACCCCTGGTGTGTAACCAAAGCAACTACTAATCTCTCTCATATAAAAAATTTTGCTATTTCAAAATATAAAATAAATTGAATCATGTAGCATGTGACCTTTTAGGATTGACACTTTTTCTTTTTTTGCTGAATATGGTTTGTACACTCAGCAAAAAAGAAAAAGAGCCTCTTGATGATGATGAAAGCAGAGTGTGAAAAAAATTGGCTTAAAACTCAGCATTCAGAAAACTAAGATAATGGCATCTGGTCCCATCATTTCATTGCAAATAGGTGGGGAGAAAGGAAAGTGTGGCAGATTTTATCTTCTTGGGCCCAAAATCACTGTGGACATTGACTGCAGGCATGAAATTAAAATTTGCCTGCTCCTTGAAAGAAAAACTATGACAAACCTGAACAGTGTATTAAAAAGCAGAGATATCAGTTTCCTGACAAAGTTCTATATGCTATGGTTTTTCCAGTAGTCATGTAGGGATATGAGAGTTAGACCTTAAAGAAGACTGAGGGCCAAAGAATTGATGCTTTCAAATTGCGGTGCTGGAGAAGACTCTTAACAGTCCCTTGGAAAGCAAGGAGATCGAAGTGGTCAATCCTAAAGGAAATCAACCCTGACTATTCATTGGAAGGACTGATGCTGAAGCTGAAGCTCCACTATTTGACCACTGATGCAAAGAGCCAACTCATTGGAAAAGACCCTGATCCTGGGAAAAACTGAGGGCAAGAGGAGAAGGGGGCAGCAGAAGATGAGATATTTTGATGGCATCATTGACTCAATGAACATTAGTTTGAACTAACTCCAGGTGATAGTGAAGGTCAGAGGTTAGCATCCTGCAGTCCATGGAGTCTCACAGAGACAGACACGATTTAATGACTGAACGACAACAAATACTCTGTGCATACATACATCTGATAACAGCAAACTGAATTATGGGAAAGACATGCGCAATAGAGCCTGTTGTTAAAACTCTCAGCCCACGCCCACCTAGATGAATATGTAAAATCCCTATTTTACATGTGCCCAGATATGCTCTCTTCCCTGGTTGGCCTTGAGCATATGCCCATTTGTATTCCCTTTCCTGATTGGTGGTGGGTATAAGCCCTATTTTGCACCAGGCAAAACCAAGAGGAAGAGATGGGAAGTATAAGAAGGTAAGCCCAGAGGGATCATAGCTTCCCCTTTAGGGCTGGCTTGCCTCCACATCTTTGAACTGTACTATCCACTGTCTGTTTAATAAAAGTTCTGTCTGCTTGAGCTGTAACTGAGCTGTAACTAGTCTGATATTTCAAATCCTTGCTACATTGAGACAAGAGCAAAGAAATATTGCCTTGCCTGCTTGAGCTGTAATTAGTTCATTGTTCCAGATCTTTGCTACAGTGAGTCAAGAACCAAGGGAGAGAAATAAACCGACCTGACAATTTCCAATTGCCAGTCAATCACTCTTACGCTGTCATTATATTTTTCTAGAGTGTCAGTATAGTTAGCAATTGACATTCAATCTCATTTCTCTTTTGGATATAATTTTTCTCAAACCTTTCAAATGCTTGATACACTGCAACAGTGAATGTTTTCTCTTTCCTAGGTATATGTGGCCAAATCCATCACATTTGGAATTTTAACAGTTAAACCACCACTTGTACCAGGGTTTATTGGTGCCCTACTTAACCACCAATGATAAGAATGTCATTTCCAACTGGGTGGTGAGTAATCCAACCTCCAAATCCTATATTATTGCTTATTTTTCCAGACCACTTCTGACATGACTTGTTGCAATTTTGGTTCTTCAGAAAGCAAACTCTGAGCAAGAGTTTATCAGTCAGTTTGCTTATGCTGAAGCCTTCTCAGGATCAACACCCATGGAAGAAAGGAGAAGTAGGATTGGGAAGTGGGAGAAGTTGAGCTATAGGGCAAATTAATAGAGTCATCCAAACTCACAGTTCTAGCTGAAATGGCCCATCAAACTGCTACCCATTCTGCAAAATGTCTGGGGCCATTCAATTCCACCTCAGCCAGTCTTTGGATATAAGTCACCGCTGGAAGTGCATGCACTTGGGTAAGAAGCCTCTTTAGAGCCAAAGCAATCCCCTCATGGGCTGTCAGCTGAAGTTCCTCAGTTGATAGCATTCCCACTATCTGAGGCAAGCAGGAGTCCTTATTCGAATGGAGTTCAGAGTGGCACATCTCCACATCCTATACAAATGGTCAAACCCAACGTCTCAGCGTAGGAGAGTATGCTCCACCCACCATGACTCCTAGGCAAGGATGGAATTGTATAATACCACTATCGGGACATGAATAATAGATACAGTTAGATCTAAAATTCCTGCATTGGTAATAACAAGGTCTTGATTATTTTTGCCTTGAATAAAGAGAAACATCATTTTCAATGTTAAAGAAAAAGTACTGCAGAAAAAAGAAAAGAAAGAAAGAAAATGACTATATGAAAGAATATGACAGAAAATTATAAGCTGGGATATCTAAAAACAATTCCCTTAGGAAATTCAGAGACTCAATTTCTGGATTTCCATGTCCACAAGTCCTCTTTTCTACTCATCCGTAGTCAAAGAATTATGCTGTTAGACTTCCCTGCAATAGTAGAATAGAACTGGTTCATACTGTATCCTAAGAATCAATGATCAAATTTTCAGAAATTTTGCAATTCAGTTGGTAAACTCAGCTATTACCAAAAATTAATATAAACTTACAATCTATATTAAAAACCAAAGATAAATACTCAGAACTCACCATATTCCTTTAATTTTACTCTTTTCTAATATTATTTATCTTTTTGAAATTATTTATATCTACTGTATCTGTTTGTTAGAAAATTATGAAATAGCACTCCATATCTTTTTCAAATTCCACATGTAGTGGTATGTAGCTTAAAAATCACTAAAAAAGTCAACAAACACTGCAAAGGAGAGCTTGATTTATTGTTTGCTGATTAGCTATGCCTAAGAAAGGGAGAGGAAGTTCCCTGGTATCCCAGTGGTTAGGATAGCACTTTCACTTCCATGGGCAGTCCAAGTTCAATCCCCAGCCAGGGAACTAAGATCCCACAAGCTGCACGGCGCAGTTCACCCACTCATCCCCCACCCAGAAAGAAAAAGAGAAATAAGAAAGTGAAGGAGAAAATGTTAATAATTCAGATAAAATTTAAAAGTGTACATTACACTGCACATAGTATAAAACATTTGAGGAAATATTCCTCTAAGATTTCAAACTATAATCTGATTCAGCAAAGAAATCAGGCATATATAATTGACAAACAAGTCAAGTTCCAACATGTCTTTATTGTTTCACTTTCATCTCTCCTGTTATTGTAATCAAAGTATCAATCAACATTCATGACAGAACCATACACAGACATCAATTGTAGTCAATGGTTGGTTATAAACACAATAGTTTAGCAAAATTCAACAAAAACATCCTATGAGAATCAATTCCCTATACAGAATTTACAATGAAGACTATTGTTATCTGCAAAATGTATGCTACACATCCTTTGGATCAGTAAAATTTATAATAACGTATGTATGTACATACCCATGTGCCTTTTTTTGGAGTCAGTCGATAAACACATACTAGTGTACCACTGCTACGCCCCCATCCTCAATGGCTTTTCTTTCACTTTTACATCCGTCATGTGATGTTTTGCTCTTGAGTATAAGTCCTTTGAAATACCAAACACAGGAAATTGAAATACTGCTGTTAACCCTTAAGTTCTTTGAACTAAGACATTATAAACCTCAGAACAGCTCTTTGTCTTTCCTTGTTATCAACAAAGTGAGGTGTTAGGGTGTTCTGAATTCACCTATATGAAAGAGTAGTAGTGATAATAAAAATGTTCATCTAATGACTTCATTTCTCCTTCCCCTATCCTGGTGGTTCAGATGGTAAAGAATCTGCCTGCAATGCAGGAGACCCAGGTTTGATCAGGAAGATCCCCTGGGGAAAGGAATGGCTACCCACTCCAATATTCTTGTCTGGAGAATTTCATGGAAAGAGGAGCCTAGCAGGCTGCTCCATGAGGTTGCAAAGAGTCGGACACAACTAAGCCGCTTTCCCTTCACTTTGACATTTCCCCTTATCATCATCAAAAACAATAATATCGAGTTCCATGCTAGCAAAGATATTATTATCAGAAAGAAACATTAAAATGTCATGTTTTATTTCATTTAGAAGGCAAACTCATGTAAAGCATCTATTCTTTAACTCTCTTTAAATTCAAAAGTGAGACAGTGTCATAGTAAAGTGTATTAACATATTTTTAGAACTGAAAAAAATAAAGCTAAATTTTTTATGACAGGTGGCAAGTCTGATTTGGCTGATTAAGTTAACAATGAGATATGGCTTTGTCGACTAGGTTTCATGATAGACATTTTCCAAATAGTTTGAATAAACTAAATCTGATGTTCCAAGGTTCCCACAAAAGTATGTTCAATGAGTGTGGTAATATAATAATATTTTATTAAAAATATTGTATAGGCAAAGGTATGATTAAATTAATGATATTTCTGTTCTCTGATTATATCAGGTCTAAAAGTTGCCTCTAAGTAAAAAAGTGTTTGGTATAATTAAATTGTTTAAGGATTTTAGACGATCTCCTGCATTGCAGGTGGTTTCTTTACCACTGATCCACCAGGGAAGCCCTATTATATGCCCTAGGTCCATCCATGCTTTTATAAATGGAAATATTCCATTCTTTTATATGGCTGGCTGATATTCCATTGTAATGTCACATCTCCTTTACCCATTCATCTATCCATGGACATTTTGCTTTCTTCCAGATCTTGACTATTATAAATAATGGTGTAGTGAACATAGGGATGAACATACTTTTTCATCCCAGGTAGGAAGAGGTACGAGCTGTTTTGGAGCACCAGCCAGAGAGACTGGATGGTGGGACTGGTCTTCGGAAAAACCTGGGAAGGGCTCAAGGTGTTAACTAGGAGAGTGACTTAAATGGTACCTGGGCAGCTAGATAGAATAAGACTAAAAGCATAAAATAGAAAAGATCATGCCTGCTAGTGCTTCCGTCCTCAGAAAAAGTTCCACCAGATCTCTACCTGAAATTAGTCAATGAGTCTCCCTCTCATATGACCCAAGCACATTTCAAGCTGCTGCCTCTACACTGGGACACTGAGCAGGTGGGTTTGTGCATGAGCCCTTCAAGAGTAGAGTCTCGGTTTTCCTCATCCTTCCCACTCTCTGAGACATTAGCCTCACTGGTTTTCAAAGTCAGGTGCCAAGGGAATTTGTCTTCCCAATATAGGTCCCCAAGTTGGGGAGTCTGACCCCTTGCTCCTAGGGAAAGCTCCATAGTTGTGATATCCCTTCTGCTCACAAGCTGTCACATCTGAGGTGTGGATTCTGATTAGACTGCCTCTCTGCGAAGACCTACAAGACCTTTTAGAACTAACACCCAAAAAAGATGTCTTTTTCATTATAGGGGACTGGAATGCAAAAGTAGGTAGTCAAGAAACACCTGGAGTAACAGGCAAAATTGGCCTTGGAATGCGGAATGAAGCAGGGCAAAGACTATTAAGAGTTTTGCCAAGAAAATGCACTGGTCATATCAAACACCCTCTTCCAGCAACACAAGAGAAGACTCTACACATGGACATCACCAGATGGTCAACACCGAAATCAGATTGATTATATTCTTTGCAGCCAAAGATGGAGAAGCGCTATACAGTCAACAAAAACAAGACCAGGAGCTGACTGTGGCTCAGATCATGAACTCCTTATTACCAAATTCAGACTTAAATTGAGGAACGTAGGGAAAACCACTAGACCAGTCAGATATTACCTAAATCAAATCCCTTATGATTATACAGTGGAAGTGAGAAATAGATTTAAGGGTCTGGATCTGATAGATAGAGTACCTGATGAACTATGGAGTGAGGTTCATGACATTGTACAGGAGACAGGGATCAAGACCATCCCAATGGAAAAGAAATGCAAAAAAGCAAAATGGCTGTCTGGGGAGGCCCTACAAATAACTGTGAGAAGAAGAGAGGTGAAAAGCAAAGGAGAAAAGGAAAGATAAAAGCATCTGAATGCAGAGTTCCAAAGAATACCAAGAAGAGATAAGAAAGCCTTCTTCAGCGATCAATGCAAAGAAATCGAGGAAAACAACAGAATGGGAAAGACTAGAGATCTCTTCAAGAAAATTAGAGATACCAAGGGAACATTTCATGCAAAGATGGGCTCGAGAAAGGACAGAAATGGTATGGACCTAACAGAAGCAGAATATATTAAGAAGAGGTGGCAAGAGTACATGGAAGAACTGTACAAAAAAGATCTTCATGACCCAGATAATCATGATGGTGTGATCACTAGTCTAGAGCCAGACATCTAGGAAACTGAAGTCAGATGGGCCTTGGAAAACATCACTACGAACAAAGCTAGTGGAGGTGATGGAATTCCAGTTGAGCTGTTTCAAATCCTGAAAGATGACGCTGTGAAAGTGCTGCACTCAATATGCCAGAAAATTTGGAAAACTCAGCAGTGGCCACAGGACTGGAAAAGGTCAGTTTTCATTCCAATCCCAAAGAAAGGCAATGCCAAAGAATGCTCAAACTACTGCACAATTGCACTCATCTCACATGCTAGTAAAGTAATGCTCAAAATTCTCCAAGCCAGGCTTCAGCAATACATAAACCGTGAACTCCCTGATGTTCAAGCTGGTTTTAGAAAAGGCAGAGACACTAGAGATCAAATTGCCAACATCCGCTGGATCATCAAAAAAGCAAAAGAGTTCCAGAAAAACATCTATTTCTGCTTTATTGACTATGCCAAAGCCTTTGACTGTGTGGATCACAATAAACTGTGGAAAATTCTGAAAGAGATGGGAATACCAGACCACCTAACCTGCTTCTTGAGAAATCTGTATGCAGGTCAGGAAGCAACAGTTAGAACTGGACATGGAACAACAGACTGGTTCCAAATAGGAAAAAGAGTGCGTCAAGGCTGTATATTGTCACCCTGCTTATTTAACTTCTATGCAGAGTACATCATGAGAAATGCTGGACTGGAAGAAACACAAGCTGGAATCAAGATTGCCGGGAGAAATATCAATAACCTCAGATATGCAGATGACACCACCCTTATGGCAGAAAGTGAAGAGGAGCTAAAAAAGCCTCTTGATGAAAGTGAAAGAGGAGAGCGAAAAAGCTGGCTTAAAGCTCAACATTCAGAAAACTAAGATCATGGCATCCGGTCCCATCACTTCATGGGAAATAGATGGGGAAACAGTAGAAACAGTGTCAGACTTTATTTTTTGGGCTCCAAAATCACTGCAGATGGTGACTGCAGCCATGAAATTAAAAGACGCTTATTCCTTGGAAGAAAAGTTGTTGCCAGGGTCCAGTCCCGGTAGATTTAGGGTGATTCAAAGGTGGGGGGACGGTGTCGGGGTCTTTGGAAAAATACATATTTAATTACAGATATAGAGAGAGATTAGAAACGGATAGTGTAGTAGGAGATAGTGTAGTGGAGAAAAGGAGGCTGAATCCAGATGGGAATTCAGCCAGACAAATGGGAGCAAGAAAGAAGCGACATGGGGGAGTCAGTCTTTCCGGAAACTGATCTGATTTCTTTATTTTTGGGTTTGCTTATATACCTTTTGTTACACATAGGGATGAATACAGAGTCATGCAGGGGTCAGCAGTCCTAACCTTTATCAAAATCAGGTGCTTCACATAAATGTATTAAAAAAAAGGTCTTAGGAATATTACATTATCTTCTGGCCATGAGACCCGCTGACATTTTATGATCCTTTCTTTCTGATAACCAAAAACTTATTTCTTCCAAGGGTGTTTTTTCTTAAACCAGGCACCACCCTCCAAATAAAGTTACATTCCTATAGGGTGAGGGTGTAGTGAGTTACAATCAAGAAAGGAATTTATTTAACCCAAGGTTAACATGATTAATCTTAAAGGTTAATACTTATTTCTCCTATATGCTTAAAGGTTAATGCTTATTTCTCCTATATGTTAGTTATATTCATTATAAAGGCAGGGAACATGGAGATTTAGCAGCAAACATCAGCCCAACAAATAAAAATCCTTTCACCAATGTTCCCCTTAAGATCTATTTAGTCTTAAGATAGTGATCAAGTTACATTTTTACATAGCAAGGACATAGTGATTTATAACAAAGTACAGTGATCTATTACAAAAGAGAAAATTCATTAACTCAAAAAGTCTAGTATTGCTAACCTTAAAAACTACTATATTTCCTTTTCTATAGTCCAAATACATTGATTAATATATTCCCAGGTGCCTAAGGATATGGAGGCCTGGCGGCAATCATTGACTCAACAAGAAGAAAAGCCCTATGCTAATTAAGACTCTCAAAATACTCCAAAACTCTCTGTGCTATGTGGCAGGAGTATGGATAATCCTGTCACACAAGCTAGTCTGTCAGAAGAGAGGTTTGACCTCAGACATCCTTGTCCCACCCAGAGCAGGGAATTAGCAGCAATTATTGACATAACAAATGGAAAACCCTTCACCAACATAATTCCTAACCAACCCACTATACTAATAATTTCCAACTCCCCAAGAGAATTTGCCTTTAGTAAGTCTAAAACATCTCATGCCTCTCAGATTGGGAGGCTGTAAACAATCACATGAGGCTGGACAAATCTATACAGGCGGGCTAGATAACCTTCAGAGCAGTCCGTAAGCTGAAACACTCTTGTCACGCCCAGGAATTTTTATTGCCTTGGAGCTGCACGTTTACTCCTTCTCCAAGAGAAATGGTTATGGGGGAGAGCCCCCCGTAAAGTCAGAGGTGTAGGTGAGAGCATAAAACAGACTCTGGTTTTGGGGTTAGATGCTCGGGAACAGGGGGTTTCCTGAGGTTTGATCACGCCTTTGCGTATGCCAAGCCTCCTTCCTCATGACCTTCCTCCGCCATGTGCAGAGTTCCTCACGCTGGCCCCTGGCAAGTTATGACCAACGTAGATAGCATATTCAAAAGCAGAGACATTACTTTGCCGACTAAGGTCCGTCTAGTCAAGGCTATGGTTTTTCCTGTGGTCATGTATGGATGTGAGAGTTGGACTGTGAAGAAGGCTGAGCGCCGAAGAATTGATGCTTTTGAACTCTGAGAAGACTCTTGAGAGTCCCTTGGACTGCCATGAGACCCAGCCAGTCCATTCTGAAGATCAGCCCTGGGATTTCTTTGGAAGGAATGATGCTGAAGCTGAAACTCCAAAACTTTGGGCACCTCATGAGAAGAGTTGACTCATTGGAAAAGACTCTGATGCTGGGAGGGATTGGGGGCAGGAGGAGAAGGGGACGACCGAGGATGAGATGGCTGGATGGCATCACGGACTCGATGGACATGAGTCTGAGTGAACTCCGGGAGATGGTGATGGACAGGGAGGCCTAGTGTGCTGCGATTCATGGGGGTGCAAAGAGTAGGGCACGACTGAGAAACTGAACTGAACTGCGCCCCCCTACCCATCTCAGTGTGGCTTTTTCTTTCTCCCTTAGTTGTAGAAAATTTTTTCAGCAGGAGAAAAAGGAATGATGTAAACGTTTCATTATATAAGAAAATCTTTTTCATGTACTTTTAATAAGATTATATAGCATTAAATCACTATGATTGTTTAGATCCCATCGGAGATATTTAAAAGAATAGTTTAACCATTTTGTTAAGAAATGTAAGGCTGTAATTTTTGCCAGAACTGTATATTTTGAAGTTATTTAAATATATAATAAAAGATATAGTGAACATTAAAAGTATGACAAATATGATATTTTTCTTAATTCTTTTCAGTGATATATGAGCAATACATAGTTGAAGACCAGAAAATTAAAAAATTTAAAGAGAGTCAAGAGATTACAATTTAATAACTAATGAAATAAATGTGTTTGGTTTTTTTAAGATAATATTTGGGCAGCTGGAAGTTCTTTGCTAAATTAATAATGCAATTCTGAGGAACTAGATGGCAGAAAAACCTGTTGGCTCATTTACTATCCTGGAAGTTTACTAAAAAGGTGTCCAAAGAAATCTTAATATTACTGATATGTTGAAATTTTAGAGAAAAGTAACTTCCTGATAGAACTAGGCCGTTTAATTAAATCATTGAAAATTGTGAGAGGTTTGAAATTGCTTCAAAATTCATTGAGGATTGGACACCATGATAGCAGTTGAAATGGCAGTTGAAAAAATGTAAGGTAATTGCCCATTGTCAGAAAATGTCTGATTCTGACTGGAAATAGAGTCCCTTAGAAAATACGCACTAACCCATGCTCTGATTTAAGTGGTTTTTTGAAAATGTTAGCATTCTTAGTAAAGAGTATCCTTTTTTCTAGCTCTAATGAGGGTTTAGCACAGTCAGGTATACTACATGTAACTCTATTGTTTATAAATATTTTTTTTTTCTCCATTCCTTGTTTTTCTCTCTCCTTTTAGTAATCATTCTGGAATGTTAAAAACTAGGTTGACACTAAATGCATTTTCATGTCCTGAGGAAGCTTATACTCAGAGAGGAATGCTAGAATGTGTTGTTAAAAAAAAAAAAAAAAAAACCTAGAGGAAAACAAAAGAATTATTACCTTATTAGAACACATGCTCGAATGAGAGTGGGACAGGAATAACTCTTTTTAAAACTTTTATTGTACATTCCTCAGCATCATCAGTCACCATTTGCTGATCCCTCTGGGATCAGAAACTATTCCAATCATTTTGAATGTTACTCAGAGGTACCAAAAATAAAACAGCAGCTTAATGAAAGCTTTTGATAATTATCATTATTAAATAACTCAAAACCACTCCATTCTCATTGAACCTAGATATACTAGGACCTGATTTTGTTTTATGTTTTAGTTTGAATCTTAGAGAAAATTATTTGTCATAAGTCAGAAGTTTTCATTTTTCCATGTTCATTCATTCATGCATGCGACAATATTTACTGAATTTATTGAACTCTGTCAACTTATATGCAGACAGATGATTATTAAAAATAAAAATAAACTGGTTCTTCCCTCCAACATGAACATATAATTGCAAGTTGTGGTAAGTACAAGCAAATTGTAGCTGTGAAGCAACCACACAGTAAGAGGACCTATCCAGCTACAGGAAGAAATTTAAGAGTGCCATGTAAGCCCAGACCTGATTGACCAGAAGCAGCCAGAAAGTGACTGAATGATTAAGGAGCAGTATGGCCAGAACTTGATCATTAGAGGGAAAGCGTGGAGGTGGAATTTGGAGAAGGTATAGCACAGCTTTTGCATGGCCAATTAAAGAAGTGTGGGTTTCATTTAAAGAGTATTGAAGTATCTTTATAAAATTTATAAAAAGAGCAGCATATTCAGAATTACATTTTGAAAATATGTCCTAGCTGAACATTTCAGAATACAGAAAATATGTCCTTGCTGAACATTTCAGAATACCCCTAGCTCTTGCTTGGGGTAGCAGAGTTCGTAAAATACCAGATGTACTCAAGTAGCAGGAAATATGGATAAAGCATATTTTAATGCACTCTGAGCTCATAGAAAAGTAGTAGAAATCTTAAGGATTAAAAAATGAAAAGAAAAAGAGTAGAGAATAGAAAATGAAATAGAAAACCAATGTCACAAGGAGATTTAAACTGAATAAGCCAGGAGTACCTTCAAAAATGGGAGGATTTCACATATCACCTTTGCTTATCCCAAATGGAGGTTAAGATGATTAGAGCAATTCTGGGTTGGTAACATAGCCTTGCCACTGTTGTTCAGTCACTCAGTTGTGTCCAACTCTTTGTGACCCCATGGAATGCAGCACACCATGCTTCCCTGTCCTTCACTATCTCCCAGAATATGCTCAAACTCACATGCATTGAATCAGTGATGCCATCCAATCATATCATCCTCTGTCGTCCCCTTCTCCTCCTGCCCTCAATCTTTCCCAGCATTGGGGTCTCTTCCAGTGAGTCAGCACTTCATATTAGGGGGCCAAAGTATCAGAGCTTCAGCTTCAGCATCAGTCTCCTTCCAATGAGTATTCAGGGTCAATCTACTTTAGGATTGACTGGTTTGACCTCCTTACTGTCCAAGGTATTCTCAAGAGTCTTCTTCAGCACCAAAGTTCAAAAGCATCAATTCTTTGACGCTCAGTCTTATTTATTTTCCAACTCTCACATCTGTACATGACTACTGGAAAAACCACAGCTTTGACTATATGGACCTTTGTCAGAAAAGTGATGTCTTTGCTTTTTAATAATCTGTCTAGGCTTTTCATAGCTTTTCTTCCAAGGAGCAAGGTAACACAACCTCTGGCTTCCCTGATGGCTCAGATGGTAAAGCATCTGCCTGCAATGTGGGAGACTCAGGTTCAATCCCTGGGTTGGGAAGATCCCCTGGAGAAGGAAATGGCAACCCACTCTAGTACTCTTGCCTGGAAAATTCCATGGACTGAGGAGCCTGGTAGGCTACAGTCCATGGGGTTGCAAAGAGTCGGACACTGAGCGACCACCCAGCAAAGAAAAGGAAACAAAATCATCTCTGGAGTAAACATTTCAAATCAAATTCTCTTGTCTTTGAGTCTAAAGTTTACAAAATATAAATTATGAAATTCATACTTCCCAATTTTTAATTTTGCTCATTCTCTGACAGAGAGGTCTTGATGCCTACATGGAGCTGAGCTTCCATGAGAATGGAGGAAGACCTCAGAAGTCAAATTAGTTCAGAGCCAAGACTCCCTTGAGACTAATATTTGAAGAAGCTGAGAACTAATGGAATCCCAAAGCCACCAAAGAAGGCAAGCAAGCCATTATGCAAGTCCCTGGAGAGTTATTCCAGATGATATGACATTCCTGATCCCAGTGCTTAGTACTGTCAAGAGAAAGGGGGTGGGGGAGAAGAGAGACAGTGAGAAGAAGAGAGAGAGAATAACCAGAAGCCTAAATTTATCCATATTCATTTTAGTGTACCAAAATTTTATTTCCAGTTTATTTCTTAAGATTCCTAGCTCCATGATCTAGAGTAGTAGTCAGCAAACAGCTTTTTTTCTGTCAAGGATGAGATTGTAAATATTTTAGGTTTTGCAAGTCACATACACTCTTTAATGCATATTCATCTGTTTTTGTACAGCCTTTAATAAACTAAACCAGGTTATGGCCAAACTTAAGCCTGGGTCAGTTTTCCAATCCTTATTCTAGATGTTGAGGCCTTTCAGGTCACAGCCACAAATCTAAAGCCTTTCAAAACTCCTAAAGGATCAATTTGTGATCCAGAACAGGAGGAAAAACATTTTGTAAAATTAATGGGAAGGAAGTGATCTATTGCGAGAATATTTTTTAGATAGATGGTATTTTAAGAGGGAGGAAGGAGATAAAACAGTAAAAGGATTGTGGGTTGTCCCCATGGGGGCAGGACCTGGGTTCTAAAAACTTACGGCGTTTGTACTTGCTTGGCAGAGTCAAGGACACTTCTGAAAGGGAGAACAAAAGTATGGCGGTTCACTATGCATGATGCTCTGACAATCACTTCTGACAGAAGGTAGAAAGACAGTAGGAACTGCATAACAGAAAAAAATTTAGGACTGAAGAAGCCTTCCCCGTTTTAAAATAATACTCTGTAGAAGTTAGCTACTGACTGAATTCCTTCATTGTTCCTTCACAGAAATTATGAATTTCAACTATTTTATTTTCCTGTGTTTCATTTGTCTGTCTCCCCTTTAGAAAATGAGTTTCTAAGGGAGAGGATGATGTCCAACTTACTCATTATTATTTTCCAAGACTTTGAGATTTTTGCACTATAACAAGCACACTGTAAAGCTGCAAGATAAGGAAAAGTGCGGGACAGAACAGATGTTAGGGTGGTGGTATGAGGGAGACATCAAGAATTTATTTTTGGATATATTACATTTTAAATACCTGGAATACACCCGCATGTGATGACATCAAGTAGATAAACAGACACAGTTTTGGAATCAGGAGGAAGGTTTCAGTTAAACTCATAAATTCAAGAGTCATTAACATAAAGGTGAGTTTACTGGCAAAATATGCACAGACCTGGTACTACCTAGATGAACTGTACAATGTTTAAGTATCTGATGAGAGGAGGAGATTGGGGATAAAGAGTCAGAAAGGTGGTAGGAAAATCAGGGCAATCTGATGTAGAGGAAACCAAGAGAGGGAGCGAAGTGTTCCAAATTGGATGTGTTCCAAATTGTGCTGAATCTGCGGAGAGGTCAGATAGGATGAGAACATAATACAAATCATTTGATTTAGCAACACACAGGTCACTGGCAGGGCATTTTGCTGGAAAAGGGGAGGGAGCTTATAGGTGAATGTAGTTTGATGACTTGGAAATATGGAGCTCTTTAGTAGATCAGCTTTTGTGAGTATAAAATAAACAGGCAAGAGAGAAGATGGAGAAAGTAATCTGTTTATTAACTTAGGCAAAATCATATTTACCTTGCATTTAGTTTCAGCAGGGGGCACTTTCCTGGTGGCTCAGTGCAACGAATTCACCTGCAGTGCAGGAGACTTGGGTTTGATCCCTGGGTCGGGAAGATCCCCTAGAAAAGAGAATGGTTGCCTACTCCAGTATTCTTGCCTGGGAAATCCCATGGACAGAGGATTCTAGAGGGCTACAGTCAAAACGGTGGCAAGAGTTCATATGACTTAGCAACTAAACCACCACCACCACCAAGTTTGAGGAACTTTTTGAAATTTCACTGAGAATTTATCAGTGATTTTTTCTTTTGTATAGTTCTATGCTCAATTTTTGAGGAAGCAGCAGTAGCTAAGTGTCACATCTCAGTTCATAAAATTGTAAAGTATGCAATGTCATCTTGCAAAGGACAAAGACTGTCAATGAAATTTGCTGTAACTAGAGGGTAAGTCCAATTCTAGAGCTGCATGTTTACAAAGGCCTGGTTGATTTTGTGAGCACTGACAACTGTATTAGGAATGGAAACTCAGATAATAAGAGCAATCAAACATCATGCTTCAGGGTATAAATTGCCTGCAGGGCTCAGGAAGAAATTTTCTCTCTGTCCTTGCCCTATGTATAGCACTATATATAATACTTGGGTAGACATATCAAAAGGGCTGAGTGAAGAAGCAAAAAGATTCACAAGTCTCTGAAATGTGAGGTTTGGTCATTACAGAAGTCAAGATGCTGAACCATCTGTTTTTTTTTATAAAAGAGTTGTGATTTCTAATATGTGAACTCATCTGCTGAAATATGCAGCACTAAATCTCCAAACAAATCAAACATATAACACTGAACAATCATTTTAGAAATTTCCAGACTAATAAATTAAAACTTAAAAGCAACATGAATTCTGAAAATCAATAATTCCTTCCACTATGGTTGATTTTTAGCTACAAATATTTCAGTGAGGCTACAGTTTCTTAGTTTTAAGTAAACATGGAGGCTGTATGTCAACTAATTAAATCAAGTTAATAGAAATGAAAACAAAAGTTGAATTTGGCATATGTTCACACAGGCACTTGAAATAGATATAGATTCTTTTCCCCTAAAATTCTTATTTCTTCTCTGAGTAATTACATTAATGATAATGGATTGTGGAAGCATTAATCACTGCCCTAAATCCTATTAAAATGGCTACTATTTGAAGGTTATATGAAATATTTTCTCGTAACTTTTTACTAGACTGTCAATATTCAACACCCGTGACTACTGCGTTGCTTTAACCTATCTATTTTCCCAGTGTGAAAAACGTATTTGCCTGTGTGTACATATTCCTGACCTTTAGTTGAATGAAACAAGACTGACCAAATACTTGAGGTATTGAAACTGCCGTTCAACCAATTAAGCTGTGCTTTCCATTTGTAAGGTCAGAAATGAAATCTTATTGACACCGTGTGGGTGGAAAAACAGATTATAGTAGTTAGATGCTTATAAATAAGCCACGCACTATGACACACAAAAAAGAAACATGAATAATAATCTTTAATTAACTGACAAATAATCATCATAGTAATCTGAAAAAGTAATAATATAAAATATATAAGAACATATTTCCTTATGTATTCCTCCTTCCTGATCAGCACTTTCCTTAATAAATGACCATCATTTGAAACCAAATGAATCCAGGGGTTTGTGAGAGAGATGATAATTAAATAAATGACATTTAAAACTATTTCTAATACTATTTTCCATTAATAAGTGCAGGTATAGGTTTTTATCTCAAATTTTTCTTCCACTAAAATTACAATGTGTGTATGAGAAAGAATGAGAGATTTTATGATTTTTTGACAAGACAAAGTCCCCAAATAAAGTTAAGAACCAATACTTTCCAATTCAAATGTACTGAATGTTGAGACATCAGATGGTTTCAAATGAATAACAAGGGAAACATATTACAAATTATGTGAATCCATCAATAATAATTAATTATAAAACAATCATATATCAACCACTATATTTACTGGAAATAATGAAAAGTAAAAAATTTTAAGAATGATTAAATGCTTAATGAAACCAGTGTGTTTGTGTATGTGTGTGTGAGAGAGAATATTACTCTAATGTAATCAAACAAAATAGCAAGTTTACTGTTGGGTGTGATGAAAATATTGGTAGCATGGAATTAGGCAAGTAGAATTCAAACCATATCTTTAGAACAGATGTCTAAGAACTGTGCCATCTTGGAAAAATATTTAAACTTCCTCAACTACATATAGAGGTAAAACAAAACCGACCTTACAGGGTTGCTGTGAGCATCCAAAGATACGTGTGAGACATCACTTGGCACAATTTCTGCCACATGGGAGGTGACAGATACGTCAGTCAAGTTTCTCTTTCCAGGAAGTTTCCTCTTTTCCACCCCTTCACTCCTTACTACTTGCAGTTGCTCCTCTCTAGTCCTCGGATGCCCAAGGTGAGCCTAGCTCAACAATCTGTCCCTCTCTTGACAGGAAATATATTACTGTAAAAGGAACCGATCAAGGACCAGCTCCTCCTTGATACTGATGGTTTATATTTGTGGTGCAGGGTTCCTGCCTGCATTTTTAACATGTTCCTATCCATTTCCTAGCATCCCTTGGTGGCGACTGTCTCACTGGATTCCCATATGCTGTTGCTCTAGATCACCAATTACTAATGGCAGCTGTACAAATTGCTTGTGAAAAGCCTTCCTGAAAGGAAGTTCTTTCTTATAGCATGTTTTAATCAGGTTTCTTATTTGCAAAGAATAAAAAGTAGCTTTGATTGATTTAGCAGAAGAATAATTTGCCAAAACTGTATTGTCTTTTCCTTTACCTCATTCCTTCCTTTCCCCTTCTTTTTCTTCCCAGACAATTCAGACCAAAAGCCATTTTTAATGCTGAGCAAGGGGCCTGGGTATAGGGCATCAAAATAGGGGTAGGTGGACATTGGTCCAATAGAAAGGTAACCTGAACAAGAGTGAGGAGACTGTCAGTGTGGAGGAGGAGTGGGGTTGTGGCATGAGCAGAGTAAGGAGGGTGGAATGTACCAAACTGTGAGTGACAAGAGAGGAGAATCCATGAAGAAGTGGTAGATGGCATGAGAATCAACCCAATGTAGGGTTTAGAGCTTAAGTAAAGAGAAGAGGGAGTCCATGTCTGGGCAGGTGTCCCAGTACATGGTTTGGAGACTTAAGTACAGAGGGCATCTATACAAGAAGACAGCTCAGGGTGAGTTGGAATCCAAACACAGTAAGGAGATTCCACACTCTGGCCAGGAACAGAGATGTGTGTGGTCCCAGTGGCAGGAGGATGGTAGAAATATATGGAGACTGATTTCAAAAATTGATATATGGAGAATAATGGGAGCCAGATTTCTCACTACCTGTTAGCAGCAAAATGGCAACGGCATTGAACACACCTAGTTCCCAAGTATTGGCGTCTAAACATCACTCTCACCAAAGCGAATGAGAGTTCATTGGAGAAAGAGATAATTCCAAGGTTGGATCAGGGAAAGTATCTGATGAGCCTGAAATACTCTCTTATGCCAGCAAGGAAAGAAAGCTTAAATAATAAGGGAATCATATACCATCATTATTAAAAGGCTCCCACTGGTCAAATCAGAGACAACTTAAGTGTCAAAGTGAATAATAGTAAAGACTTAAAACTCAATCAAATAAAGTTAAAATCTACATATCCACATTAAATTTAAAATAAATACATGGAAAAAAAAAGTCTGAAGGGATATACAAAGTCTCAAGATACTATGGCACGAGCACTTATTTATTTCAAAATGTAAAACAAAAAGTTCATAATGCCGGGCAGACATCACCTTACTCAAGTGAACAAAGTTCACCTCAACAGTGACAGAACATGTTGAAATTGTACACCAGCAACTAGGAAACAAGAGAAAAGCACTGCTCTGTGATTTCCTGAGAAATAGACACAACCTGAATCTAATAATGAGGAAATAATAAGGGAATGTCAGACAAATCAAATTCAGAAGCATTCCTACAAAATAACTAGTTGATTGAAAAGTGTGGAAGTCACAAAACTCAAGAAAAGGCTGAGGACCTGTTCCAGACTGAAGGCAAGACTTCTCTTTAAGCAAGTTATTCACTTATAAGATCATACAGCATGCAATTTTTCTGAATTAAGAAAAAGAGAACATAAAAAAGACCTCAAAATTGATTAGGTTGCTATTATGAAAAATGCACTGGCACAACATCTTTGGAGAGTAATGGTTTGGAGTTCATGTCATAATGGGGTATAACATTGAAATGTTGGCTGTTACAGTAAAATGGTCAAAGCTTTTCATTGAAAGTTTTCCTATTTATTTTTGCCTCTCTATCATTTATCTTGTCAAAGTTTATTTCTCATGGAAATAGACCAATGGATTCATCATTGTTGTTTCTTTGCATTTCAAAGTTCAAATTCCATGAGGCTAAGTAATTGATGATGTGAGATTCTAATAACTTCAGGAAATTTTTTTCTGCAGTGTGCTTTTACCCAATCTTAATCTTCTTCTGAGAAATTTTATTTAGTATCAATAGTCCTTTTGTTATTTATCAACCATCTTTTTTTTTTGATACCCATTCCCTACCTCTAGTTAAAACAATTCTTTCTAGACTGTAACATCTCAACTTTAATTAGTCTAAAAATCACCTAGGAAATTTATAAAAATTCAGACTCTAATTTAGGAGGTTATATAAGGGGCCTGAGATTCTGCATTTCTAAAAAATTCATGGATGTTGCTGATCCATGGAATACATTTTGAATGTCAAGGTTGTGGCTGTAAGTAGGGAAAGATGAGAGCTGTATCTGTTGTATTTTCAGAGTAACAAATTACCCCCAAATTTAATAGCTTAAAGCAACAAACATTTATAATCCCACAGTTTTTTTGGCTCAGAAATCCAGGAATGGTTTAGTTAAGTACCTAAAAGTCTGAGTCTCCTCACTGCTACAATTAAAGTTTGGATGGAGCTCCAGTTATCTCATGACTCCACTGGAAGAAGATCTCACTTTCAAACTCACTTAAGAGACCAGAGGGCACCCAAAGCCAGTGCTCTGGGACAACCCAGAGGAATCGAGTGGGGAGGCAAGTGAAAGGGGAGTTGAGGATGTGGAGAAACATGTGTACCCATGGCTGATTCATGTCAGTGAATGTCAAAAACCATCACAATATTGTAAAGTAATTATCCTCCAGTTAAAATAAATTAATTAATTTTTAAGAAAGAGACCAACATTAGCTGTTGGCTGGAGCCATCAGGTCCTCGCCAAGGGCTCTCCCTAAGGCTTGCCACAGCATACAGATTATTCCCTCTTAAGTGAGGAATCTTGTGAGGGAGAAAGAGTGCCCAAGACGCTACTGATTTTTTATGACCCGATTCAGTTCAGTTCAGTCGCTCAGTCATGTGCAACTCTTTGCGACCACATGAACCACAGCATGCCAGGCCTTCCTGTCCATCACCAATTCCCGGAGTCCTCCCAAACCCATGTCCATCGAGTCGGTGACACCATCCAACCATCTCATCGTTTGCCATCCCCCTCTCCTCCTGCCCTGAATCTTTCCCAGCATCAGGGTCTTTTCAAATGAGTCTCTTCGCATCAGGTGGCCAAAGTATTGAAGTTTCAGCTTCAACATCAGTCCTTCCAATGAACACCCAGGACTGATCTCCTTTAGGATGGACTGATTGGATCTCCCAAAGGCTCTCAAGGGTCTTCTCCAACACCACAGTTCAAAAGCATCAATTCTTCGGCACTCAACTTTCTTTATAGTCCAACTCTCACATCCATACATGACCACTGGAAAAACCATAGCCTTAATTAGATGAACCTTTGTTGGCAAAGTAATGTCTCTGCTTTTTAATATTCTGTCTAGGTTGTCTGTCTAACTTTCCTTCCAAGGAGTAAGCGTCTTTTAATTTCATGTCTGCAATCACCATCTGCAGTGATTTTGGAGCCCAAGAAAATAAAGTCAGTCACTGCTTCCACTGTTTCCCCATCTATTTGCCATGAAGTGATGGGTCTGGATGCCATGATCTTAGTTTTCTGAATGTTGAGCATTACACCAACTTTTTCACTCTCCTCTTTCACTTTCATCAAGAGGCTCTTTAGTTCTTCTCCACTTTTTGCCATAAGGGTGGTGTCATCTGCATATCTGAGGTTATTGATATTTCTCCCAGCAATCTTGATTCCAGCTTGTGCTTCCTCCAGCCCAGCATTTCTCATGATGTACTCTGCATATAAGTTAAATAAGCAGGGTGACAATAAACAGCCTTGATGTACTACTTTTCCTATTTGGAACCAATCTGTTGTTCCATATCCAGTTTTAACTGTTGCTTCCTATTATACCAATAATTACTTTAAATGTAAATGGATTAAGTGCTCCAAAACCAAAAGACACAGACTAGCTAAATGGGTACAAAAACAAGACCCATGTATATACTGTCTACAAGAAACCCACTTCAGACTTTCAGACACATATAGACCGAAAGCGAGAGGATAGAAACAGTAAAGCATCTACCTACAATGCAGGAGACCTGGGTTCAATCCCTGTGTCTGGAAGATCCCCTGGAGAAGGAAATGATAACCCATTCCAGTACTCTTGCTTGGAAAATCCCATGGACAAAGGAGCCTGGTAGGCTACAGTCCACAGGGTCGCTACAAGTCAGACATGACTGAGTGACTTCACTTCACTTCACTTCACTTCACTTTATGCAAATGGGAAGCAAAAGAAAGCTGGAGTAGCAATCCTCATATCAGACAAAATATAACTTAGAGAAGATTACAAGAGATAAGGAAAGATACTACATAATGATCGAAGTATCAATCCAAGAGGAAGACATAACAAAATTGTAAATATCTATGTAGCCAACATAGGAGCACTTCAACACATAAGGCAAACACTAACAGACATAAAAGGAGAAATTGACAGTAACACAGTAATAGTAGGAGACACCCCACTCACACCAATAGACAGATCATCAAAACAGAAAATTAATAACGAAACACAAGTCTTAAATAATACATTATATGAGATGGATCTCATTGATATCTTCAGGACATTCCACACAAATGCAAAAGAATACACTTTCTTTTCAAGTGCACATGGAACATTCTCCAGGGTAGACCACATCTTGGCTCACAAATCAAATCTCAGTAAATTTAAGAAAATTTAAATTGTATCAAGCATCACCTCCATCCACAACACTATGAGTCTAGATATCAAATACAAGAAAACAACTGTAAGAAACACAAACACATTGAGATTAAATAATACATTTCTAAATAACCAAGAGGTTACTGAAGAAATCAAAAGGGAAATTAAAAAATTTCTAGAAACGAATGACAATGAAAACATGACTACTCAAAACCTATGGGTCTAGCAAAAGCAGTTCTAAGAGGGAAGTTTAAAACAATACACTCCTACCTCAAGAAACAAAACAAAACAAAAAAAACATTGAATAGACAACTTAATTTTACACCTAAAACAATTAGAAAAAGAACAAAAAGAAAATTTGTAGAAGAAAAGAAATCATAAAATCTCTGAGCAGAAATAAATGAAAATGAAATGAAAGAAACAATAGTAAAGATTAATAAAACTAAAAGCTGGTTCTTTGAGAAGATATACCAAATTGCCAAACTTTCAGCTAGACTCATCAAGAAAAAAAAGAGAGAAGAATCAAATCAACAAAATTAGAAATGAAAAAAGGAGAGGTTACAACAGTGCAGAAATACAAAGGATTATAAGAGACTATTTTGAACAACTATATGGCAATAAAATGGATAACCTGGAAAAAATGGGCAGATTCTTAGAAAAATTCAATCTTTCAAGACTGAACCAAGAAGAAATAAAAATTATGAATAACCCAATTACAAGCACTGAAATTGAAGCTGTGGTCAAAAATCTCCCAAAAAACAAAAGCCAATGACCAGACAGCTTCACAGAAGAAATGTATCAAACATTTAGAAAAGTGCTAATGCTTATCCTTCAAAAATTCTTTCAAAAAGTTGCAGAGGAAGGAACACTTCCAAACTCATTATACAAGGTCACCATCACCCTGATACCAAAACCAGAAAAAGAAAGCACACAGAAAAGAAAACTACAGGCCAATATCACTGATGAATATAGATGCAAAATTCCTCAACAAAATTTTAGCAAACAGAATTCAGCAACATATCAAAAAGCTCATACACCATGATCAAGTTGGGTTTATTCCAGGGATGGAAGGATTCTTCAACATACACAAATCAGTCATTGTGATACACCATAATAAAAACTGAAAGATAAAAACTATATGATCATCTCAATAGATGCAGATAAAGCCTTTGACAAAATTCAGCAAACATTTATGATTAAAACTCTAAAAAGTGGGCATAGAAAGAACCTACCTCAACATAATAAAGGCTGTATACAATAAGTCTACAGCAAACATTATTATCAATGGTGAAAAACTGAAAGCATTCCCCCTAAGATCAGGAACAAGACTAGGGTGTCCACTTTCACCACTGTTATTCAACATAGTTCTGGAAGTCCTAGCTAGAGCAATCAGAGAAGAAAAATAAATAAAAGGAATCCAAGGAAAAGAAGTAAAGCTCTCACTGTTTGCAGAGGACATGATACTGTGCATAGAAAACCCTAAAGATAGTATCAGAAAATTACTACAGCTGATCAGTGTATTTAGCAAAGTTTCAGGACACAAAATCAATACACATAAATCACTTGGATTTCTATATATTAACAATGAAATTCAGAAAGAGAAATTAAGGGATCAATCCCATTCACCACTGCAAAACAGGAAATTAAATATCTAGAAGACATTACTTACGGAGACAAAAGAACTGTACACAGAAAAATTTAAGACACTAATGAAAGAAATGAAAGATGACATAAACAGATTGAGAAATATTCCATGTTCCTGGGTAGGAAGAATCAATATTGTGAAAATTACTATACTACCAAATGCAATCTACAGAGTCAGTGCAATCCGTATCAAATTACCAATAGCATTTTTCACAGAACTAGAACAAAAAATTTCACAATTCATATGGAAACACAAAAGACCCCAGATAGCCAAAGCAGTCTTGAGAAAGAAGAATGGAGCCAGAGGAATCAACCTTCCTGACTTCAGATTATACTACAAGTCATCAAGAGAGTATGGTACTGGCACAAATACAGAAATACAGACCAATGGAACAAGATAGAAAGCCCAGAAATAAACCCATGAACTTATGGGTACCTTATTTTTGACAAAGGAGGCAAGAATATACAGTGGTGCAAAGATAGCCTCTTCAATAAATGGTGCTGGGAAAACAGGACAGCTACATGTAAAAGGATGAAATTAGAACACTTCCTAACACCATACACAAAGATAAACTCAACATGGATTAAAGACCTAAATTTAAGACCAGAAGCTATAAAACTCTTAGAGGAAAACATAGGCAGAATACTTGATGACATAAATCAAAGCAAGATCCTCTATGACCTGCCTCCTAGAATAACGGAAATGAAAACAAAAGTAAACAAGTGGGACCTGGTTAAACTTAAAAGCTTTTGCACAACAAAGGAAACTATAAGCAAGGTGAAAAGACAGTCCTCAGAATGGGAGATAATAATAGCAAATGAAACAACTGACAAAGGATTAATTTTCAAAATATACAAGCAGTTCTTACAACTCAGTACCAGAAAAACAAACAATCCAATCAAAAAGTGAGAAAAAGACTTAAACAGACATTTCACCAAAGAAGACATACAGATGGCTAACAAACTCATGAAAAGATGCTCAACATCCTCATTATTCGAGAAAAGCAAACCAAAACTACAATGAGCTATCAATTCACACCAGTCAGAATGGCCATCATCAAAAAGTTTACAAACAATAAATGCTGGATAGGGTGTGGAGAAAAGGGAATGTTCTTGCACTGTTGGCTGGAATATAAATTGATGCATCCACTATGGAAGATGGTATGGAGATTTCTTATAAAACTAGGAATACAACCACCATATGACCCAGCAATCCCACTCCTAGGCATATACCCTGAGGAGACCAAAATTGAAAAAGACATATGTATCCCATTGTTCACTGTACCACTATTTACAATAGCTAGAACACGGAAGCAACCTAGATGTCCATCAACATCTACATGAATGGATAAAGAAGTTGTGGTACATACACACAATGGAATATTACTCAGCCATCAAAAGTAATGCATTTGAGTCAGTTCTAATGAAGTGAGTGAACCTAGAACCTGTTATACAGAGTAAAGCAAGTCAGAAAGAGAAAGATAAATAACATATTCTAAAGCTTATATATGGAATCTAGAAAATGGTACTGAAGAATTTATTTACAGGGCAGCAATGGAGAAACAGACATAGAGAATAGACTTATAGACATGGGGAGATGGAAGAAGAGGGTAAGATGTATGGAAAGAGTAACATGGAAACTTATATTATCATATGTAAAATAGATTACCAATGGGAATTTGTTGTATGGCTCAGGAAACTCAAACAGGGGCTCTGTATCAACCTAGAAGGGTGGGATGGGGCAGGAGATGGGAGGGAGGTTCAAAAGGGAGGGGATATATGTATACCTACGGCTGATTCATGTTGAGGTTTGACAGAAAACAGCAAAATTCTGTAATTATCCCTCAATAAAAAAATTAATTAATTGTAAAAAAAAGACCTATCTCATCTTCCCCCCTCCCCCACCCCCGCCACTCCAAGCTCTTCACTAATGAAGCAAGAGGAACTACAAACTATTTTCTGCTTAATATTTATACTGCTTGCTTAAATTTGTAGCTAAGCTGGTTATTACTTCAATCTTGTTTTCCATATCATATTGACTCAATGGACATGAGTCTGAGTGAACTCCAGGAGTTGGTGATGGACAGGGAGGCCTGGCATGCTGCAATTCATGGGGTCGCAAAAAGTTGGACACGACTGAGCGACTGAACTGAACTGAACTGATTGGACACCTCAGTTACCACTGCCTACGCAGTGGTGATTCTAGTGCAACTTAAATGAAAGCAAGGATCAATCTGGATGGTAATAACCTTGGAGATTTTATAGTCCTCTGCAGCCATCTGCAAAACAGACAATGCTACACCTCAGTCTATCTCAAAAGTCAACATTTTTTATGAAGACATATGTGTTCCAAGAAACCCTTTTCTCCTCAACAGCCTTTCAGAGTATTATCCAATTTCAGCCCTTTCCCAAAACAACACATTAATCTGTATGATAGGCCAGGAAGGTGAAGGAAATGTTACCAGGAGAGGAGGCATTCATCTTCTTCTTGTTTGCTCTTGGCATCCAATGGCATCATTTTAACCATTAATAAATGGCCTTAACTGGACATTTAGAAAAGTACAAGCCTCTCCCACATCCAGATAAATTTTAATTGCAATTCAAACAATTACTACAAGCTGATAAAGCAGAGCCTTATAGATATGTATTATCCCAAGTCTGCCCCAAAACCAAAACAGTAAAAAGGCATTTGAGCCAGTCATCACGAGAAAGTTCACAATTGCAGACAGCCCAAGGTTATAGAACTTAATAATAACAGGTTATATAATAGCCCTATCAAAACCAATAGCAGTGGATAAAGTGGCATTCAAAAGGCAGCAGGGACCTACCAAAAATCAACTCCATTTCTTCTGAATTTAGCTTCAGGACATTTTAGAAATCCAGGCCTAAGTGTCAGTTAGGCACCTCATCAAGCCAAAAATTGCTTCTCTTCCCTCTCTCCTCCAGGTCCCTTAAGAAGAAAAGGTAAACCTGCATGTCATCAAGCCAACAATGTTAGTCGAAATTATGGCTCAGCGTGATTGTCTCTAATGGAGGCACAAGCACACAGGACAGCATGGGTTGGATTTTTACCCTGTGTGACTCCAAAGAGTAGTTCAACCACTCTAGAGAACACTCCACCTATAAAATAAAGTTGGGCATGTGAAGCATGAAATAAAATTGACACTATTTTAACAGTGCATTGGAGTGAAACGCATCCAGTGAGGTCTTATTAGAACAGATGAATGCAGAAGAAAAGTCAGATATTTTCCTAAAATGTAATCTTTCTACCATTATATTCAGTCTGAGGAAAACTTGGGATACAGTTGAAAAAATTTCAAAGAGTTTTTATTTTGGGGTTGAGATCCTGGTAATTCTAACATTAGGGTATAAAATGAGGTCTTTATGCAGATATTTGGAGTTGAGAAAGAGTCACAAATGACATCATTAAAGATGATTTTTAAACTAAAGCTGGTGAATTTCTTCACCTTTGAGAAAGTAGGACTTGCACAGCTAATCTACCACTGAATAAGTTCCAAACTCAGTATGTTTGAAAAGTACAATGAATGCATACACTCACTTAAGGAAAATGGAAAAATTACACTTTGTGAATAGGCACAACTGCATAAGCTCTCTCTGTGTGTATGTGTGTGCATATGATAAAGAGTGAAATAGAAGCTTTAGTGGTTTTTAAGCTTTAAGACAATTTATCTGCAATCCCAACTGCACATGTACCTTTCTTTTTTCTTTCTCATATTCTTTCCAATAGACGTTGCTTGTTCACCCATTTTCCATTTTTCCTTCTCAAGAGAAATCTACTTTCCTGCATTTGACCATGTTTTTCAAGGAAGAAAAGTACCAGCCCAAGCCTGGAATGAACTGTGGTTGATGTAATTCAACTATGGTTGTCCCATCTACTTTCCTTGGAATTGATTTAACTTTAATCTCATCACAGTGAAGCAAAGGTTTGAGGTCATTTTAAATAAAGTTTTAATGAATTTTAGGGTTTCACCTTAGATTTTACACACCCTAACATGAATGCCCAGTGTTCTACACATTCTAGTTTGTCTTTAATTTCAAAAAGTCAAGATCAGTTTTATTTTATCTGAATGATCATTTAAATGCATTCACTAAGCCCTGAACATTTTCCCCAAAAAATAAATATAAAGGGATTGTTTGAAGCTTCACAAATCCGCAGTCATTAAAACATACTTTTAACGTTTAAAATACAACATATTATTCACAAAATTAGTTCATCATATTTTTTATTCTAAAGTTACTGATTTTGCAGAAAAAAATGTCTGCACTTGGGCTAATGTCATCATTTAACAATACTTTTATGACTTTGTTATATAGCATACTTTCAAAATGCTTTTAAATTATAATAGTTTTGCTTTAAAAACAGCAAATAGCAAAAACAATCACAGACATCTTGATATACATGAACACAGTTTGAAAACTTGGCAAAAGCATAAACACAGCTTATAGTTTACTCAGAATGCCAACTTTGAAATTTTGAATTTTAAATTTTTTTCAATAAGAAATTTGAAGAATTTCATTTTTACTTAAAATCAAAATACATTCATATTTTATATTATACTTTGTTATTTCAAATTTACCCAATTTAATTTTTATAATTCATGACTACATCAAAACCAATTCAATGCTTTGCACTACTAAAGAATTTTTCTCGAGACTGAGCATAATGTAAAAGAACTATGATGTTACAGAAAGATTGGAAGTGTGCTTCCCTGGCGCCTGCAATGTGGACACCTGGGTCAGTTCTTGGGTCGGGAAGATTCCCTGCAGGAGGACATGGCAACCCACTCCAGTATTCTTACCTGCAGAATTCCATGGACAGAGTCTGGCAGGCTACAGTCCATGGAGTCCCAAAGAGTTGCACAGGATTGAGTGACTGATACTTTTCATAGCATTTACAGTTGAAAGAAGATAAACTTTCCACAAAGATTATTTTGGAAAACATATTTTTAATAATAAAAATAATAAAAAAGATTATTTTTAAAGCTGGTTAACACTTTGTTCCATTTTATTTTTTCTGAAGGTTCATAAATATATCATGATTGATTTCATAAAACAGTTACCAACTTCTTGGTTTCATATGACACCAGACACCAGAAAACATTTAACAGGGAAGCACATCTCACTGAAACCCTCTCTTATTAATTGCATCTATTCAAGTAATGAGAAGTTGCCAAATAGATCAAAATTACAAATATTCCCTTTTATTCTGCAAAATTCTCATGGTAATTTATTCATAATTCTCTCCTGTGGACAACTCCACTATTCTTTTAGAAGCCTGTTAACAGCTTTAACCATCTAATTAATCAATAAAAAATATGTTTTTCAACTATGAGTTTTGTTTGGGCTTTTTAAAACATAATTTAAATATACATATGTATATATTTTCCACTTTCAGTAAGTTCTCATAGTAAATATAACTAATCTATGATTTTAGTACTTATATTAGTAAAAAACCTGTAATTCCTGTGAGGAAAGCACATATACATTTATAAATGTAAGAAGTAGATTAAATATTTTAAAACTTAAAACACTCAAAAGAAATAAAACATTTAAGAATTTTGCAGTAGAATATGTTGCACAAAGCCTTATCAATATACTGCCAGACGGCATTTCTCAAGAAGTCATCTCATCTAAATACTTTCAAAATAACGATTTCAAAAATCAGGTCAAAATTTTCAATTCACCTGTTATATTCTATTATTCATTTTCCTTAGGTAATCCTCCTGTAATTTTCCATTATGGCCCTTTCTTCCTAATCTGAAGATTAGTGGTAGGTTTCTAGTCTGTATTAGAATTGAAGGCATTATTTCCATGAATTACACTGTAGCATGCAAAACCTTCTTAAGAATCTGGTTTATGTGTAATCTGCCAAAAACAGATTTGTTGTAAGAACAGATGAAACCGCACAGTATGGATACCTGGCTCCACCTATCCCTATCTCTGCCTCTCTGTACCAAGCTACAAACAAAGGTATCAGGTGGTGAAAATAAAATATATTCTATTTACTGTAGTACAGCTGCCTTTTTACTATCATTTTGCCGTATGTTTTGTGTTAGGAAACAATTAATTGTAATGATTAAGAGAATGGATTCTTCTGTAATTCTATTGCTTATCGGTTGTACATCATTACTAAATCTCTTCAAGCTCCAGTTTCTCATCTATACAAGGAAATAATATCACTACCTCATAAAGTTACTGTGAAGAATAAACAAGGCAATATTAATACAGAGCTTCGAAGAATAATGGATACATTATAAACATCCAGTAAATTCTTTGGAAAAGTCACGTAAAGAATTTGAAATGTAGCCAGTCTTTTCTTTTTGGAAAGGTCAAGATGCTCTTCAAAAAAGCAGCAGTTTCTGAGGCTCCTTGTGTTCTTTGGAGTGCAACTAGATAGATAGAAGGAGACTTCTCAGGGAACAATATCTATGCTTTTCACACTTATATTATTCTTAGAATTCCTGACTTATCAAAAAATGTAAGAACAGAATAGCATGTCACAGGTTAACACATCATCTGTAATTCTGGCATTTGGAATGATATGTACAGGAGAACTTTCTCTCATTCTTTACTATTTGATTCCACTTTAAATTTCCCTTTCTGACCAAAAATGTAGCTCTTTGAATAAAAATGCTGAACTACAGGAAATAAAAATGAAAAGATAATTTGAAAGGCAAACTGGAGCTACCAGTCAAACTTCTAAATAGGGTATTTATTTCAGGCTACTTGTTGATTACAGCAGGGGAGAAAATCTCAATTCCAGCACAATTTTTGTTTGATATAAAGAGCCTGCCCTACTTTGACATCTCATTGAAAGGTATGTGTGTGTGGTGGGGACGGGGGATGAGGGGACAGACATGATTCCTTAATTTAAATTGCACTTATAGTCAGTGGAAAGAAATTAGCAATATTTCCTTTCATTTTGATTTTTGATGTCCCATTATTCCCCTGGTTTGCATTTAAAATCAGTCTTCTCATAGGCTAGATACTGTCTTTGCTTCCCTGACAGGTTTGACAGCACTCAATTCTTAAACCAGTCTTATATGAAAGATGGAAAAAAAATGTATTCTGAAACAAAAAGGCACCATATTTTCCACACTGAAACCTTTACTCATTCTCCTTTGGAAACAAAAAGCTCTAACATGGATGGCATCTCTAACTTTTAAATGTAGCTAAACCAGAGACCTTTCCTCATAGAAGTTCATGGAGGAACTGAGCAGCCTAGGGAAATTCAGTGCCACAGAGAATGCTTTCACAGTTAAGTGCCTATAGTAATTTAATAGCGACAAGTTTGGAAAAATAGGAAAGCAATAACAAGAATTCTTCCTGGGAAAGTTCAATTAATTCAATTGGGCCTTCAGTTGCAAAATTTTTATGACAGCTAGAGTCTCTAACCTTATTTCAATGAAAATAAGTAGAATACCATTAATTCCTTTTTGGCAGTACATTTGATTGTGTGAAGAGGCTTTCATGCTTCAGCTTGTAACCTATTTCCCTTGATATATGAACATTATTTTCCTCTTATTTTAATGCAGAAGCTTAAGGCTAAGGTGTCAAAATTGTCTTATATTTCCTTTTTTTTTCCTTATACTTCACCAAGTGAATACCATAATCAAAAGCTGGAAATAGCTATTTTTCCCCTGACAATACTTACAATTTCTATATTTAACCAGATTATCTCCTGCCCCTATTTTTTCTCATGAAACCCAAGTAAGGGTCTGGGATGCTGACCATGAATGGTGCACTAAATAATATTAAGATTTTCTCAGTCATTAATTGAACTTACTTAGGGAAAGAATTCAATAATGGAATATTCTGAGGACTTAGAAACAGTGTTGTAGAAGAAATAATAACATAAAAAGATTTGTCATGTATTAAGTCAGAGGGCAGGTTACAAAACACCACCTACTCTGTAATTGTTCATAACATTTCATTTTTAATGATGCCTGTTTCATGACCAGCTCACCAATTTCTGAAAATTTGACCATTGGCTCTTATAAGCTGCTCCAGCATACCAATACTCAAGAGAATCCCAGAGATTTGGTCCTGATAGCAAGAAGGCACCAAATCCTTACTAATATCTGTCTATTATTTGGAGTGGTATGCTCCAAACTTTGTGTGTTATCTCCACAAGGAAACCTAGGTTTGACTAGGATACTTAGTCAAGTCTTCTGATACTTTTATATTAGACATACCTAACACACTAAACTCTTCTCTACCTCAATCTTTTTGCTAATTTCATACTTCTTCACTGATAGTACCCCTAGTATTCAGGAGGTTGGCTCCTTCTTAAAAAGAGGGCTCTAGGCCAGTTATTTCCCTAGATATGGCTTCCCTAATCACCTATTTATCTAGTTTCTTATCACTTTCCTTTGTTTTATTTCACCATACTTGTAACTCTGCAACACACACATATACATATATATATATTTTTTTTTGCTTGTTTGTTACTCGTTTCTCTCACCAGAAGGAAAATTGTTTGAAAGAAGACTATTGCTTTTTCATGGTAGACAAGGTTATAGGGAGGACATAGCCAGTGTGATAGAGAGCTAGGTTGTACTGAATATATAAATAATATATTAATAATGAAGAGGGTGTGGTCCTAAGATGGTGGAGGAATAGGATGGGGAGACCACTTTTTCCCCCACAAATTCATCGAAAGATCATTTGTACACTGAGAAAATTCCACAAAACAACTTCTGAATGCTGGCAGAGAACACCAGGCACCCATAAAGGCAGCCTGTTCTCTTTGAAAGGAGGTAGGACAAAATATAAAAGATAAAAAAAGAGATAAAAGCATTAGGGACAGACACCTGTTGCAGGGAGGGAGTCGTGAAGGAGGAGAAGTTTCCAAACACCAGGAAACCCTCTCACTGGCGGGTCTGTGGGGAGTTTTGGAATCTCAGAGGGCAACATAACTGGGAGGAAAAACAAAAACAAAAGCAAAAAATTCACAGATTACACACCTAACCACAACTGCCAGCGGAGAAGTAGCCCAGAAGCTCGTGTCCACCAGCAGCAGCAGCTGAACAGGGAGGCGTGGGCTGCATGCTGAGGGTAAGGACTGGGCCTGAATGTCCTGAGGACAATCTAAGGGAACTAAGGTGAGATAGCAACCCAAACTGTGGGATAGCAAGAGAGGAAAAGAAAAAAAGATAGAGAACTTCCCCACAAAAAGCTATAAGGCACAACCTCGCCCACTCACAGAACAAAGGACTGAGTGAACACCAGAGGAGATCTAGCCAGCTGTGGACTGGCCTCTCCCCCTGCCAGAGGCAGAGAGCAGGTGGGAGATAGCAGAGTCGGAAAGCAAGGGCAATCTTGGCCCCAGAGATGGCATCCTCCACCAAAGTAGGAGCAGGCTCCCAGTTCCTAACCAAGTCTTCCTGGGATCCTGGATGGTTGACATCTGCCAGGAGGTTCTCAGTCAGAGATCAGCTCCCCAGAGGAGACACACAGCACACCTAAGACAGTGCTCCCACTGCACACCCAGGAAACCGAGGGGCTGGGACCAGGGAGGTGATGATGCACTGCCCACCTGGGGAGAGTGCTCTCACCAAGCACCTGGATGCCTGAGCTGCTCAGACCTGGGAAGCGCACAAACGCAGGCCCAGCTGAGTCTGTGCCTTTGTGGAATACTCAAGAACCTGAACATGAACAGCTTAGACCTGAGAAATGCACAAAACCCAGGGCCCACTTTGGACAGTTCCCCTGCAGAGCAACCTGGAACCTGAGCAGTGTAGATGCAGAAAGTACACATGCCGTGAATGGAGGCCAACCCAGTGTGGCCCAGACACTGCGAGCACTCCCCACACACACCAGTGATATTTGTTTGCAGTGTTCCTCCCTCCCCACAGCACAACTGAACAAGTGAGCCTAAATAAGTGATGACCTTCGCCCCCTTGTGTCAGGGCAGGAATTAGACACTGAAGAGACTTGGAAACAGAGGAAGCCAAAATAAACAAAGAAGAGGGAACTGCTTTGGAAGTGATAGGTGCAAAAGATTAAAACCCTGTAGTTAGCGCTGACTACATTGGAATGGGCCTATAGACCTTGAGAAGAAGTATAAGCTGGAACAAGGAGCTATCTGAAACTGAACTGACCCCACACTGCCCTCAACAGCTCCAGAGAAATTCCTAGATATATTTTACTATTATCATTTTTTAATTTTTAATTTTTTTCTATTTTTAAGTTCTTTATCACTCCTTTTTTATTTTTATAACCTACTATTACTTGCAAAAAAAAAAAGACCCTATTTTTAAAGCAAATTTCATATATTTTTAAAATAATTTTTGTGAATTTGTTTTGTTTTTTCAATATTATATTTTTGAGAGTCTAACCTCTACTCTAGATTTTTAATCTTTACTTTTTGGTATTTGTTATCAGTTTTGTACCTTTAAGAATCCAATCATCAGTACCTATTTTTACTTAGGAGTGTGATTACTGGCTTGATTGCTCTCTCCCCTTTTTGACTCTCCTTTTTCTCCCCCAGGTCACCTCTATCTCTTCCCTCCCTCTTCTCTTCTCTACCCAACTCTGTGAATCTCTCTGGGTGTTCTGGTCTGTGGAGAATACTTAGGGAACTGATTATTGGGTAGATCTCTCTCCTTTTGACTCTGCCTCTTCTCCTCCTGGTCATCTCTATCTTATTCCTCCCTCTTCTCTACATAACTCTGTGAATGTTTCTGAGTGTTCCAGACTGTGGAGAACACATAGGGAATTGATTACTGGCTAGATTGCTCTTTCCCCGTTTGATTCCCCATCTTCTCCTCCTGGTCACTTCTATCTCCCTCTTCCCTCTGATCTTCTCCTTGTAACTCTATGAACTTCTCTGGGTGTCCCTCACTGTGGAAAATCTTTTCACCATTAACCTAGATGTTTTATCATCAGTGTGGCATGGATGGAGAAGTCTTGAGGCTACTGTAAGAAAAAGACTGAAAGCCAGAGGCAAATGCTTAAATCCAAAACTTGAAAACATCAGAAAACTTCTGACTCCAGGGAACATTAATTGACAAGAGCTCGTCCAAAAGCCTGCACTGAAACCAAGCTCCACCCAAGAGCCAACAAGTTTCAGAGCAAGACATACCAAGCTAATTTTCCAACAACACAGGAACATAACCCTGAACATTAAATATAAGTGGCCAAAAGTCACACCAAACCCATAGACACCTCAAAACTCACTACTGAACACTTCATTGCACCCCAGAGAGAAGAGATCCAGCTCCACCCACCAGAACATTGACGCAAGCTTCCCTAACCAGGAAACCTTGACAAGCCACTTGTCCAATCCCACTCACAGGGAGGAACTACAAACTTCCAGCATACAGAAAAGCCACCCCAAACACAGCAACCTAAACAGGATGAAAAGGCAGAGAAATATTGAGCAGGTAAATGAACATGATAAAAGCCCACCAAACCAAACCAAAGAGGAGGATATAGGGAGTCTACCTGAAAAAGAATTCAGAATAATGATATAAAAATGATCCAAAATATTGAAAACAAAATGGAGTTACAGATAAATACTCTGGAGACAAGGACTGAGAGATGCAAGAAATGTTTAACAAGGACCTAGAAGAAATTAAAAAGAGTCAATCGATAATGAATAATGTAATAACTGAAATCAAAAACACTCTGGAGGGAACCAACAGTAGAATCACTGAGGCAGAAGATAAGAAAAGTGAGGTGGAAGATAGAATGGTGGAAATAAATGAAGCAGAAAGGAAAAAAGAATTAAAAGAAATGAAGACAAATTCAGAAACCTCTGGGACAATGTCAAACATCCCAACATTTGAATCATAGGAGTCCCAGAAGAAGACTAAAAGAAAGGCCTTGAGAAAATACTTGAGGAGATAATAGTTGAAAAGTTCCCTAAAATGGGGAAGGAAATAGCCACCCAAGTCTAAGAAACCCAGAGAGTCCCAAACAGGATAAACCCAATGTGAAACACCCCAAGACACATATTAATCAAATTAATGAAGATCAAACACAAAGAACAAATATTAAAAGCAGCAAGGGAAAAGCAACAGGCAATACAAAAGGGGATTCCTATAGGATAACAGCTGATCTTTCAATAGGAACTGTTCAGGCCAGAAAGGAATGGCAGGACATACTTAAAGTGATGAAAGAAAATAACCTACAGCCCAGATTACTGTACCCAGCAAGGATCTCATTCAAATATGAAGGAGAAATCAAGTTTTACAGACAAGCAGAAGCTGAGAGAATTCAGCACCAGCACACCAGCCCTTCAACAAATGCTAAAGGATCTTCTCTAGACAGAAAATACAGAAAAGGTTTATAAACTCGAACCCAAAACAATAAAGTAAATGGCAATAGGATCATACTTATCAAAAATTACCTTAAATGTAAACGGGTTGAATGCCCCAACCAAAAAACAAAGACTGGCTGAATGGATACAAAAACAAGACCCCTATATATGCTGTCTACAAGAGATCCACCTCAAAACAAAGGACACATACAGGCTGAAAGTGAAGGGCTGGGAAAAGATATTTCATACAAATGGAGACCAAAAGAAAGGAGTAGTAGTAATATTCATATCAGATAAAATAGACTTTGAAATAAAGGCTGTGAAAAGAGACAAAGAAGGACATTACATAATGATCAAAGGATCAATCCAAGAAGATATAACACTTATAAATATATATGCACCCAACATAGGAGCACCACAATTTTTAAGGCAAATGTTAATAAGTATGAAAGGGGAAATTAACAGTAACACAATAATAGTGGGAGATTTTAATACCCCACCCACACCTATGGATAAATCAACTAAACAGAATTAGCAAGGAAACACAAACTTTTTTTTTTTTTTAGTTTTTTATTTTTTAAATTTTAAAATCTTTAATTCTTACATGCATTCCCAAACATGAACCCCCCTCCCACCTCCCTCCCCATAACATCTTTCTGGGTCATCCCCATGCACCAGCCCCAAGCATGCTGCATCCTGCTTCAGACATAGACTGGCGATTCAATTCACATGATAGTATACATGTTAGAATGTCATTCTCCCAAATCATCCCACCCTCTCCCTCTCCCTCTGAGTCCAAAAGTCCGTTATACACATCTGTGTCTCTTTCCCTGTCTTGCATACAGGGTCGTCATTGCCATCTTCCTAAATTCCATATATATGTGTTAGTATACTGTATTGGTGTTTTTCTTTCTGGCTTACTTCACTCTGTATAATCGGCTCCAGTTTCATCCATCTCATCAGAACTGATTCAAATGAATTCTTTTTAACGGCTGAGTAATATTCCATTGTGTATATGTACCACAGCTTTCTTATCCATTCATCTGCTGATGGACATCTAGGTTGTTTCCATGTCCTGGCTATGATAAACAGTGCTGCGATGAACATTGGGGTACATGTGTCTCTTTCAATTCTGGTTTCCTTGGTGTGTATGCCCAGCAGTGGGATTGCTGGGTCATAAGGTAGTTCTATTTGCAATTTTTTAAGGAATCTCCACACTGTTCTCCATAGTGGCTGTACTAGTTTGCATTCCCACCAACAGTGTAGGAGGGTTCCCTTTTCTCCACACCCTCTCCAGCATTTATTGCTTGCAGATTTTTGGATCGCAGCCATTCTGACTGGTGTGAAGTGGTACCTCATTGTGGTTTTGATTTGCATTTCTCTAATAATGAGTGATGTTGAGCATCTTTTCATGTGTTTGTTAGCCATCCGTACAGCAGGATCCTCTATGATCCACCTCCCAGAATTCTGGAAATAAAAGCAAAAATAAACAAATGGGATCTAATTAAAATTAAAAGCTTCTGCACAACAAAGGAAAATATAAGCAAGGTGAAAAGACAGCCTTCTGAGTGGGAGAAAATAATAGCAAATGAAGCAACTGACAAACAACTAATCTCAAAAATATACAAGCAACTTATGCAGCTCAACTCCAGAAAAATAAACGACCCAATCAAAAAATGGGCCAAAGAACTAAATAGACATTTCTCCAAAGAGGAAACACAAACTTTAAATGACACAATGGACCAGTTAGACCTAATATGTATAGGACAGTTTACCCCAAAACAATGAATTTCACCTTTTTCTCAAGTGCACATGGAACCTTCTCCAGGATAGATCACAACCTGGGCCATAAATCTAGCCTTGGTAAATTCAAAAAAATTGAAATCATTCCAAGCATCTTTTCTGATCACAATGTGGTAAGGTTAGATGTCAACTACAGGAAAAAAAAAAAAAAAAAACTATTAAAAATACAAACATATGGAGGCTAAACAACACACTTATGAATAACCAACAAATCACAGAAAAAATCAAACTATGCATAGAAACAAATGAAAATGAAAACACAGCAACCCAAAACCTATGCGATTCAGTAAAAGCAGTGCTAAGGGGAAGAGTCATAGCAATACAAGCTAACCTCGGAAACAAGAGAAAAATCAAATAAATAACCTAACTCTACACCTAAAGCAACTAGAAAAAGAAGAAATGAAGAACCCCAGGGTTAGTAGAAGGAAAGAAATCATAAATATTAAGCAGAAATAAATGAAAAAGAAACAAAGGAGGCTATAGCAAAAATCAACAAAGCCAAAAGCTGGTTCTTTGAGAAGATAAATAAAATAGATAAACCATTAACCAGACTCATCAAGAAAAAAAGGGAGAAGAATCAAATCAACAGAATTAGAAATGAAAATGGAGAAATCACAACAGACAACACAGAAATACAAAGGATCATAAGAGACTACTATCAGCAACTATACGCCAATAAAATGGACAACTTGAAAGAATGGACAAATTCTCAGAAAAGTATAACGTTCCAAAACTGAACCAGGAAGAAATAGAATATCTAAACAGACCCATCACAAGCACAGAAATCGAAACTGTAATCAGAAATCGTACAACAAACAAAAGCCCAGGACCAGATGGCTTCACAGATGAATTCTACCAAAAACTTTAGAGAAGAGCTAACACATATCTTACTCACACACTTCCAGAAAACTGCAGAGGAAGGTAAATTTCTAAACTCATTCCATGAGGCCACCATCACCCTAACACCACACCAGACAAAGATGCCTCAAAAAAGAAAACTACAGGCCCATATCACTGATGAACATAGATGCAAAAATCCTTAACTAAATTCTAACAGAATCCAACTACATACTGAAAAGATCATACATCATGACCAAGTGGGCTTTATCCCAGGGATGCAAGGATTCTTCAATATTTGCAAATCAATCAATGTGATACACCACATTATCAAACTGAGAGATAAAAACCATATGATTATCTCAATAGATAAAGAGAAAGCCTTTGATAAAATTCAACATCCATTTATGATAAAAAAAAACCCCACCAAAAAGCAGGCATAGAAGGAACATACCTCAACATAATAAAAGCCATATATGATAAACCCACAGTAAACATTATCCTCAATGGTGAAAAATTGAAAGCATTTACCCTAAAGTCAGGAATGAGTCAAGGGTGCCCACTCTCACCACTACTATTTAACATAGTTTTTGGAAGTTTTAGCCACAGCAATCAGAGAAGAAAAAAGAATTACAAGAATCCATATTGTAAAAGAAGATGTAAAGCTCTCACTGTTTACAGATGACATGATCTTCTATATAGAAAACCCTGAAGACTCCACCAGGAAATTACTAGAGCTAATCAATGAATATAGTACAGATACAGGATATAAAATTAACACACAGAAATCTCTAGCATTCCTATACACTAACAATGAGAGAACAGAAGGAGAAATTAAGGAAACAATTTCATTCACCATTGCAACGAAAAGAATAAAATACTTAGGAATAAAGCTACTTAAACAAAAGATGTATATATAGAAAACTATAAAACACTGATGAAAGAAATCAAAGATAATACAAATACATGGAGAAATAGACCATGTTCGTGGATGGGAAGAATCAATATAGTGAAAATGAGAATAATACCCAAAGCAATCTATAGATTCAATGCAATCCCTATCAAGATACCAACGGTATTTTTCAAGAACTAGAACAAATAATTTCACAATTTGTATGGAAATACAAAAAAACTTGAACAGCCAAAGCAATCTTGAGAAAGAAGAATGGAACTGGAGGAATCAATCAGCCTGACTTCAGACTATACTACAAAGCTACAGTCATCAAGACAGTATGGTACTGGCACAAAGGCAGAAATATAGATCAATGGAACAAAATAGAAAGCCCAGAGATAAATCCACACACCTATAGACACCTTATCTTTGACAAAGGAGGCAAGAATATACAATGGAGAAAAGACAGTCTCTTTAACAAGTGGTGCTGGGAAAACTGGTCAACCACTTGTAAAAGAATGAAACTAGAATACTTTCTAACACCATACACAAAAATAAACTCAAAATGGATAAAGATCTAAACATAAGACCAGAAACTATTAAACTCCTAGAGGAAAACATAGGCAAAACACTCTCTGACATAAATCACAGCAGGATCCTCTATGACCCACCTCCCAGAGTAATGGAAATAAAATAAAAAATAAGCAAATGAGACCTAGTTAAACTTAAAAGCTTTTGCAAAATGAAGGAAACTATAAGCAAAGTAAAAAATGACAACCTTCAGAATGGGAGAAAATAATAGCAAATGAAGCAACCGACAAAGAATTAATCTCAAAAATATACAACCAGCTTCTGCAGCTCAATTCCAGAAAAAGAAACGGCCCAATCAAAAAATGGGCCAAAGAAGTAAACAGACATTTCCCCAGAGAAGACATACAGAAGGCTAACAAACACATGAAAAGATGCTCAACATCACTCATTATTAGAGAAATGCAAATCAAAACCACAATGAGGTACCATCTCATGCTGGTCAGAATGGCTGCTATCAAAAAGTCTACAAACAATAAATGCTAGAGATGGTATGGAGAAAAGGGAACCCTCTTACACTGTTGGTGGGAATGCAAACTAGTACAGCCACTGTGGAGATTCCTTAAAAAACTGGAAATAGAACTGCCATACAACCAGCAAATCCCACTGCTGGACATACACACCAAGGAAACCAGAATTGAAAGAGACATGTGTACCCCAATGTTCATTGCAGCACTGTTTACAATAGCCAGGACATGGAAGCAATCTAGATATCCATCGGCAGACGAATGGATAAGAAGGGTGTGGTACATATACACAATGGAATATTACTCAGCTATTAAAGACAATACATTTGAATCAGTTCTAATGAGGTGGATGAAACTGAAGCCAATTATACAGATTGAAATAAGTCAGAAAGAAAAACACCAATACAGTATATTGACACATATATATAGAATTTAGAAAGCTGGTAATGATGACCCAATATGCAATACAGCAAAAGAGACACAGATGTAAAGAACAGTCTTTTGGACTCTGTGGGAGAAGGCTAGGGTGGGTTGATTTGAGAGAATAGCTTTGAAACATGTATATTATCATATTTGAAATAGATCGCCAGTCCAGGTTCAGTGCATGAGACAGGGAGCTCAGGGCTGGTGTACTGAGATGACCCTGGGGGATGGGATGGGGAGGGAAGTGGGAGAGGGGTTCAGGATGGGGAACACATGTACACCCATGGCTGATTCATGTCAATGTATGGCAGAAACCACTACAATACTGTAAAGTAATTAGCCTCCAATTAAAATAAATTAATTTTAAAAATTAAAGAAAAAAGGGATTCATGGTTATCATTAATAGAAAAGATATTTGTAAAAATGGAAAGAGGGAAGGCTGGAAAGAGCTCTGAGGTACTTGAAGAGAACAGTAAGTATTGGTATAAACTGATGATTTATAATACACATACATTGCAGATTATCTTAGTCCATTGTGTATACTGTAACAAAATGCCCCAGGTTGGGTATCTTAGAAACAACAGAAATTTATTTCCCACAGTTCTGGGGGCTGGACATTTGATATTAGAGTGCTACATGGTCAAATGAGATCTCTCTTTGGGGTCGCAGACTTCTCATATCCTCACATGGTAGAAAGGCTAAGGGGCTCTGTGGGATCTCTTTTATGAGTCATAATCTCATTTATGAGTGCTCTACCCTCACGACCTAACCACCTTTCAAAGACCCCATTTTTTTTTATACTATCACATTGGATATTTGGATTCCAACTTGTGAATTTGAGGAGAACCAAACATTCAGACAATAGCATAGATATATGCATAAATATTATAGAGGGATAGTGGTCAGATATTTACATGTATGAATGTTATTACATATAAGTATTTCCTATGTCTGTTCACTGAGAAAGCACAGAAGTATTGAAATTCCAATGTCATGGTTTTAATTTCCTCAAATCTTTGTAATGTCTTGCTTAATGCAAGAAGGTTAGTTTCTCAAATGTGCTTCTGTTTTCAATCTGCTATAATGTGTTACTGTGGTTTAAGGTTGTAATGAAAATCCAACCTCATATAGATATATAGGAGGGGCTTCCCTGATGGCTCAGATGGTAAAGAATTTGCCTGCAATGCAGAAGACACAGGAGACCCAGGCTCAATCCCTGAGTTGGGAAGACCCCCTGTAGAAGGAAATGGCAACCCAATCCAGTATTTTTGCCTAGAGACTTCCATGGATAGAGAAGCCTGGCAGGCTACAGTACCTGGGGTTGCAAAGAGTCAGACACAACTGAGCTACTAACTTACACATACTATAAATGATAGGAGTAATTTACTAGTATTTTTGGATAATTACAGATATTGTTTGATACTACACCAAAACTCAATAATTGTTAGTTCTTAAAGATTAGTTGCAATGTGGAATCTGAATCTCTCTCACTCAATTTTTTTATTTTGTTTCATTAAAATCCATTGATCTAATTTGCACTTCAAATGAGCTTTTCAATCATGTATGATTTAAATGTTGGTCATTTGAAAAACACTGCTTTACTGAGTTAAGGAGATCTTTTAAGTTTTGACACATTTTTATTATACAGTGTCCAAAAATACATTTGTGAATATCACTACTAATTTTGAAAAAGAAATCAAGCTGGAAAACTGTCACATTTGTGGATGACAGACAATTAAATTTTTCAAAAGTTTCTAATTTCTGATTAATGTCAAAGTTTGAATTTTATCATTAGCAAGAAATTGTTGCCATAGTTGTTTACATTCAACCAGCAAGATCACTTCATTTATTTCCAAGAAAAATATTTGCCAAAACCTTAGTTTAAATAATGAAAGTTTTACTGTCAATCATTCTTTCAAATAAAAATCATACTTCACAAAAAAAGTCATTAGTTCAACATGCAACTCAGACAATTACACAAATGTGAAGATAACCATCACATTACAATATTCAAAATGCTATATATATATGTATATATATATATACACATATACACACACACACACATATATATATACATTTTCTATTTTATTCACCAAGTTTTATAAGGATATGTATTCAATTCCACATGGAAAATATTGAAGTTGAAACTTTATACCATAGACAAATTAACTCAGATGTATCAAAGGATGAAATTTAAGAGCTGAAACTGAAACACTTGGAAGAAAATGTAAGAGAAAAGCTTCATAATGTTGGATTTGACAGTGATTTTAGATATGACATTGAAGGAAGGGACAATGAAAGAAAGAAAGGGATAAATTGGACTACATCAAAATTGAAAATTTCTGTAAAACAACACCATCAATAGAGCAAAAATGGTAACCCACTGAATGCGAGACAATACTTCCTAATCCTGTATCTGATAATTCGTTCATATTTAGTATATATAAAGAATATAATTCTCACAACTCAGCTACCAAAAAAGAAAAAAAAAAACAACCTCAATTTAAAAACTGGGCAAAGGACATACAAATGACTAATAAACACATGAAGAGATGTTTACTATCACTTATGATTAGGAACATGCAAATAAAAACAATAGATACTATCTCATACCCACAAATTAAAATTTTTTGATTAAAAAAAGAAATTAATCTGTGTTGAGAATGTAAAGAAATCAGAACCCTTGTGCACTCTTGGTGGGAACAGATAATGTACCGCCACTATAAAAATAACATGGCAGTTCCTCAAAAAATTGAAAATACAATTATTATACAATCCAACAATTCTATTTCTGGTTATATACCCAAAAGAATTGAAAGTAGAGACTCAAAGAGAATTGTATACAGCAGCAATATGCAACAGAAGTATTCACAACAGTCAAAGGCAGAAGCAACCTAAGTGGCCATCAACAGACTGTGGCAGGAGGTAAATGCCCACCCCCACCCCCCAGGGTAAAGCAACTGGAGATTCACTCCCTGTGGACTGAAATTCCAAAGGAGAATAACAGGACAATTAGTGGAGGAGGCTGGTCCCTGCCCAGACCACAAATTTCTCACTCTCAAAGTCAGGAGACCTCCCCGACCAGACCTGCACAGAAAGGCTCCTTGGAAGTCCAAGGGGAGTGATGTCAAGAGATGCCCCTTGGTAGGATCCAGCTTAGGTAAGAGATGCTTGACCAAACATGGGAAGAGATATGCCAAAACTGGACTCTTAATCAGTCAAATCAAAATGATTAGCTAAAAGAAACCCAGACAAATTGCCCCATATAAATGATTTAATTTGCTGTAAGGATACCACTCATGAACTCTCCCTCTGAGACATCCTGTGTGTCTCCCCACAAGTACTGTACTCTTTTCCTCCTAATAAACACTTTACTTGTTTCACTACTTTCCATCTTTGTAGAAATTCTTTTCCAAAAAGCCAAAAGGTTGGGGCCCTTGTCGCTGACCACTGGTCTAGGGATTAGAGTGTTGAGCTCTCAACGACATGACCCAGCCTCAACCTCTAGCTGGGAACCCAAGCCCCACTTCAAGTCAGTGCAGGCTGAGGTCACCTGAGATCAAGATGAATTAATTTAAAAAAATATATGTAAAGAATATTAAGATCTCAATTCAATGTAAATGGTGACTATATTTAAGATAAAATGCATTCTATATTTATTTAGGGTTTAAAATAAATAAAATAATGCAAATATCTTTTAATTATTTGGCTGCTCAGTCTTGCTAAAGTTTTCTTCTTAGTGGGCATCCCTCAAAATGTTAATCTATACAATGTTAACTCTGAACCATTTGTTATTCAAATTAAAAAAAAATAGTAGTCTGAATAACTGCTGCTACTTTTTTATTAATCTATCAAGTGACACAATACTAGCAAGTAAGGAAATCCCTTCCTTGTTTTTCCCGTGCTTCCTTCTCAACAAAACTTTAATTTTGTGGTCAATAGTGGAAAGACATCTCTCTGAAGGGAGGTAATTTTCTCCCATACCCCAGGAATTAAATCATTATTTATGTAAGCCTGTCATGATAAATCCTATTTTGTTCATATCCTTTGTTTTTCAGACTTATTTGCAACTAAATACAGTCATGTGGCTCTGCCCAGTCAATGGAACTGAAGTGAAAATCTGTGAAACATTGGGGAAAGCTTTTTTATCCTCACTTTATCTGAATGACAGATGTAAGAAGAAGCTGCTGGTGTCATCTCTTTTTTCTTCCCTTAAACATAGATGTGATCTAAGAAGCTGTGTCAGCCATCTTGTGACCCAAGAGGGAAAGACATGAAAATAAAAAGCCAACGCATTAAAATAGGTGAAGCAGAAAGATAGCAAGAGCTTTTCATGATTATGTTATTGAGCCATGAGGCCAACCTTGAGATTTCCTGCTTCTGCATTTCTTATTATATAAACAAGAAAGAGCCTTATGATTTAAGATATTGTTTCTTGGATTTTCTGTTTTTTGAATCTAAACACACCTTGATGGATAAAAAGTCTTTCATTACCTATTTTGCAATATTAAATCAAGAATAAAGATGGATAACCATTATCCTTGTACCAAATTTCCAATAGACCATATACTGCTGCTGCTGCTAATCTTCTTCAGTCATGTCTGACTCTGTGCAGCCCCATAGACGGCAGCCCACCAGGCTCCTCTGTCCCTTGGATTGTCCAGGCAAGAATTCTGGAGTGGGTTGTCATCTCCTTCTCCAATGTAGGCATGCATGCTAAGTCGCTTCAGTCATGTCCAATGCTGTGTGATGCTATGGACAGCAGACCACCAGGCTCCTCTGTCCACAGGATTCCCTAGGCAAGAATACTGGAGTGGGTTGCCATTTCCTTCTCCAGACCATATACTATTAGGAAGTTAAGTACCTTAGGCAAGTGTCCCAATTATCTTAGACTGAAACTAAATTTCAATAGTTCAATTATATACTTAAAAGAGAAATCGAAATACATTTTTGCACTTTCTGCAGTGATAAAGCTAATCCAGATCTGAAGGAGTCTAGGCATCCTTCCACTCTTTGTCATCTATCATATATTTTTTTTTTCCAAAGGTGACTCACCCTAACAGAAAGATTATTAGCACCTGCAAAGATGCAATCCAACAGCTTGTATTCAAAAAATTATTCAATATGACTGCAAGATGAAACATGTACTCAAGTTTTATTAATCATTCATTGATAAATTCAATACAAATTTATTGAAGACAATTAAATGCCAAGCACTCTGCCAGGCATAATATAATGAATGAAATAAAGTTTCTGTCCTCATTATGGTGGAAACAGAAAACTAAAAATGAAGCAAATGGTAAATGCATTTTAAGTATGATGAGTTATCTGAAAGAAAAACATCTAGTAAGTTCATAGATAATGACTAATGGGTATCAGGAAACCTCCCTTTGAAGGGGTCAAGGATATATTTTTAGAAGAGGAGAAAGACACATAACTTCTGAACAATGAGGAGTCAGCTGTACAAAGACTGGGAAAATAATGTTTCAGGAAGAAAAAAAAAAAAAAAAAGTAGATGCCAAGATTCCAAAGTGGAGAAGTTAAAGAGAGCTGCTATAGACAGGATTTTGTCTTCTCAAAAGTTGTATGTTTAAAAGAACTTTTTTTTACATGTTTAAGTCCTCACTCCCAAAGTGACTGTATGTGGAATATGGTCTTTGGGAGATAACCGAAGTTAAATAAGGTCATATGGGTGGTGGTCTCATAAGAAGAGAAACAGAAAGACACCTCTCTCACTCTTTCTGCCATAGAGGACCTAATAAGAAGGAGGCTGTATGCAAGCCAGGAAGAGGGCTCTCACCAGGTCCTGACCAGACAAGCACCCTGATCTCAGACTTCCAGCATCCACAACTATAAGAAAATAACTAATGCAGTAGTTTCTGTTTTTTATGCCACCTAGTTCAGATGGTAAAAGTGTCTGCCTACAATGTGGGAGACCCAGTTCGATCCCTGGATCAGGAAGATCCCCTGGAGAAGAAAATGGCACCCTACTCTAGTACTCTTGCCTGGAAAATCCCATGGATGGAGGAGCATGGTAGGCTACAGTCCATGAGGTCACAAAGAGTCGGACATGACTGAGCAACTTCACTTTGTTTTGCTTTAGTGTATATGGCTATGGCAGCCCTAGCTGATTAAGATGGACATTGACATGAAGAAGTGGTATGTTGATGTGATAAGTACCTTTAGTTGATGTGGAAGTAGCTTTAGAAAAGTAGGTAGAGGCTGGAAGAGTTTTGAGATGCAGGCTAGATACACAGATGTTCAAGGTGATTCTGGTGAGATCCCAGATAAATATGAGACACATGTTTACGGCAAACTTGCTGAAACTATTCTAGTGTTTTGTGCAAGGTAGAACTTGCGAACAATGAATATGGATATTTAGATGAGCAGATTTCCAAGCAAAGTATTAGAGTGGTTTGGTTCCTCCTGACTGACTAGAGTAAAATGCAAAGGGAGAGAGATGAATTGAAGAAGAATTGTTAAGCAAAAAGGAACCAAACTTTGGGAAATTCTCAACATTCTAAATCATAAAAAAAAGAAAAATAAGAAAGCTTGCCTCAAAGAGAACACAAGGGGTGTGGCTGACCAACCATTCAATAAAGATCATGGGTGCAACTCACGGGGCCTTCAGTCATCATAGGAGAAACCAGTAACAGAGATGGGATTGTACCAGGAAACATACTGCCAGTGTGAACTCAAGGGAACAGAGAGTGAGACGGAATGAAGGAAGGCTGTCAGACTCCTTAGATTCCATAGGACCAGACCGTAGATCTATTCTACTGTAAATACATTCTGTCTTTAAGGACTGAGCAAACAGACTCTGAAGGCATTCAGAGATTATCAGGGCTGCCACTCCCATCCAAGCCTCAGGGGGTCAGGCAATTTCTTCCTTCCCAGTTTTAAAAGGTGGGAACATATCTCAAGTTTCCAGAAAGCCAGAATGATTTTGCCTAGTGCCTCAAGGATAGTGCTCACCTTGGGCAGGTCTTGGTAGAGAGTTAAAGCAGGGGTGGGGGGTGGGGGTGGGGGTGGGGGTGGGGGTGGGGAGTTCCCAGCGAGCAGAGGAAGTGTCCTTGCAGAGAGCGGAAGCAGTAAGGAGCATCACCTAGCAGAGTCAGGGATGTGATGCTGCCACTACAAGGGGCCTGGAGGGCTAAACTTTGAACCAAGGAGGATTATTCTCCAGGCTTCAGGTTCAATAAAACTTGGTCTTGCTAGGTTTTGGAATTTTGGCTGTTGTCACTCCTTTATTCTTTTCAATTTTTATTTTGTGTAATGGGAAAGTCTCTTCTATGCCTGACCCACCATCGTATATTGTAAGCATATAAATTGTCTGACTTCATAGGTTTGCAACTGGTAAAGAATTTTGCCTCAACATGAATCATACTTTGAATCTCACGTAGATGTGACTTTGTTGACAACTGGATAGATGTTGGACTTTAGAAATGATGCTGGATTGAGTTGAGACTTTTGGGGCTGTTGAGATGAAATGGATAAATTTTGGATGTGATAGGACATGAATTTGGGGGACCAGGAATGGAATGTTATGGACTGAACTGTGTCCCTCTAAAACTTGTAGCTGACACTCTAACCCTTAATGTGACTATATCTAGATAAAGAGTTTTCAGGAAGTAATTCAGGTTAAATGAGTTCATAAGTGTAGGGCCCTAATTTTATAAGACTGTGGGCTTATAAGAAGAGGAAGAAAAAGATCTCCCTCTTTCTCAAGGTGTCCGTCTGCAAGCCAAGAAAGGAACTCTCATCAAAACCCAACCATGCAGTTAATCCTGATCTCATACCTGCACCCTCCATAACTGTGAGAAAATAAATGTCTGTTGTTTAAGTTACTCAGAGTATGGTACTTTGTTTCAACAGTCGGAGATGGCCTATACAAAGGCATTGCATCTGAAAGATAACATGGAAGGAGTATATCCACAGTCAGTCAGTCAGTAAGTTCAGTCACTTAGTCGTGTCCAGCTCTTTTCAACCCCATGAATCACAGCACACCAGGCCTCCCTGTCCATCACCAACTCCCGGAGTTCACCCAAACCCACGTCCATCGAGTCAGTGATGCCATCCAGCCATCTCATCCTCTGTTGTCCCCTTCTCCTCCTGCCCCCAATCCCTCCCAGCATCAGGGTCTTTTTCAATGAGTCAACTCTTCACATGAGGTGGCCAAAGTACTGGAGTTTCAGCTTCAGCATCAGTCTTTCCAATGAACACCCAGGACTGATCTCCTTTAGGATGGACTGGTTGGATCTTCTTGCAGTCAAATGGACTCTCAAGAGTCTTTCCCAACACCACAGTTCAAAAGCATCAATTCTTTGGCATTCAGCTTTCTTTACAACGCAACTCTCACATGTGACTAATGGAAGTAAGCTATATTAATAGTAAAGAGATTGGAGTTTATTTAAAGAGAACTGTGAGGACAATGAAGCACTTTTAAGAGGAAGACAGTAGTCTTACATGATTTTTTAAGAGATCAAATCACGAAAGAAACTTCTCGCTTCCTAGAATTAAATGTTTTTTGTATTATCACCGCTTCATGCCACATTCATTGGAGGATATAGGGACTTGGCCAAGTTGCTAAACTTCAACTGAATCCTTAGAAGAATCCATGAACCATAAAGACCATGGAAAGGTCACAGAGAGGATCTCAGTGCTGCCATAGCTTTTCAATAATTGATAATAAGTGGATATGTTTGCTGCTCACAACCAGTACTCTTCCATGCTATGGACACATTCTCTTAACTACGCTTCTTGTAAACAATGTCAAGACTTTCATGAAGATCTCGGCTAGTAATACTTATGATCTTTTGAGTATACCCTTTCTATGCCATTCCCAAAATATATATTTAAGCTTAAAGGTTACTGTGACTTTGTGTGTGTGTGTGTGTGTGTGTGTGTGTGTGTGTGTGTGTGTACAATGAGAGAGAATGGTATAAATTTTTTAATTAAATTGAAGAAGGATCTTTCCAGATGTCAGGCATTTACTAAATGTATAGGTGATTTGCTAGGCTGTTCTCAGGTATAAAAGGGTATAAATATATTAGGTTAAAACCTCTCTTCTTTTTAAACAATGCATATGCATATTTTTAAACAATGCTTATTCTTTATGAAGGAATCTGGTTTCTGAAGCTGATTTGTTGGTGTGTGTTGTACAGGGATGTGGCTGATAGACCCTGATTTCAGAATCTCATTCCATTTTCTTTAGATGGGAAAAGAGATAGCCTTTTCCACCATATGTATGAACATGCATCACACAAAACCACAGCAGGGCTCTTGCTTTGCATAAATTGCTTTTTCTTATGGCTCATCTTGAATCAGCTGCAGTTCATTTTGTTCCATATTCCAGTGATTACAGTTGGAATCACAGTGGCATTTCCTCAGTTTGGTTAAAAACAAAGTGCCTGAGGCTTGTGTTCAGTTCTACAATAGCAGATTCACCAGGGCAGATACAAGTTTTCATAAGCAAACTCATCCAGGAGAGTCTGGGGACCAGAGAGAACCAGTATAAAGTCTGAGCAGTATACTACTCTCTTCCTTTTCTCCTAATTTCCAGGAGTAATTATAAAACCCCACAAGCTAAATGCTCTTTGTCAAAGAATATTCTTCTCTGCTAAAAGGCTTTTTATCAGATGTATCCCTTCAAAGCCATCAAAGAAAATTGTCTTCAGTTTTTTTTTTCTTCTAACATCCCAGCTACAGAAACAAGTTTATTAGCTCTCACATCCAATAAAAAATTTGATCTAACAAACATTTTCTCAAGATACACTTGGAGTCTAAATTGATGGTAATTATTTTTTTGAGTCTTTCTTTTCTGTTAAATTGACTTGCATGTTTTGGAAATATAATTTTTCAACTTAAATAGTCAGCACTGCAAAAACACCATCTTTTTTTAAATAAATAACCTAACTAAGAATCAACCCACCATGACTGTGTGCTAATTCATATAGCCTAAGTAATGCTAAGAATTGTCACTAATAACAATGAAGAAAAATACACCATTAAGAAACATTACACACTCTAGGTTACATGGAATCAAAAGCAAATACACTTAAAATACTCTGGTGTTTCCTCAATATTTTCTTTCATTTTTGCTTCTCATTTTCATTAACTATGAATTTATCATTATGTAGAAAGATCAAAAACTAATATAAGCCAGGGTGGATGGAACAAAGTTATAGATACGTCTAAATAATTTCCTTAGAAAGGAAGATAACTTCAGACAAAAGCTTTCTGAGTCTGCAGCTAGCTGTTTTTACCTGTATCTATTTTTTTCAGTAGCACTAACTTTTTAAAATTAATTATATTTTCAATTGATTGATGACTGCTTTACAATATTGGTTTGATTTCTGTCATACATCAACATGAATTAGCCATCAGTTCAATTCAATTCAGTTCAGTCACTCAGTCCTGTCTGACTCTTTGTGACCCCATGGACTATAGCATGCCAGGCTTCCCTGTCCATCACCAACTCCCGGAGTTTACTCAAACTCATGTCCATTGAATTGGTGATCCCATTCAACCATCTCATCCTCTGTTGTCCCCTTCTCCTCCCACCTTCAGTCTTTCCCAGCATCAGGATCTTTTCAAATGAATCAGCTCTTCACATCAGGTAGCCAAAGTATTGGAGTTTAGCTTCAACATCAGTCCTTCCAATGAATATTCAGGACTGATTTCCTTTAGGATTGACTGGTTGGATCTCCTTGCAGTCCAAGGGACTCTCAAGAGTCTTCTCCAACACCACAGTTCAAAAGCATCAATTCTTCAGTACTCAGCTTTCTTCATAGTCCAATTGTCACATCCAAACATGGCTACTGGAAAAACCATAGCCTTGACTAGATGGACCTTTGTTGGCAAAGTAATGTCTCTGCTTTTTAATATGCTAAGTTGGTCATAATTTTTCCTCCAAGGAGCAAGCGTCCTTTAATTTCATGGCTGCAGTCACCATCTGCAGGGACTTTGGAGCCCCCCAAAAAATAAAGTCAGCCACTGTTTCCACTGTTTCCCCATCTATTTGCCATGAAGTGATGGGCCCGGATGCCATGATCTTAGTTTTCTGACTGTTGAGCTTTAAGCCAACTTTTTCACTCTCCTCTTTCACTTTCATCAAGAGGCTCTCTAGTTCTTCTTGGCTTTCTGCCATAAGGGTGATGTCATCTGCATATCTAAGGTTATTGATATTTCTCCTGGCAATGTTGATTCCAGCTTGTGCTTCATCCAGCCCAGCATTTCTCATGATGTACTCTGCATGTAAGTTAAATAAGCATCCCAATTCCCTTTTCCCACCCCTCTAGGCTGTTAGAGAGCCCTAGTTTGAGTTCCGAATCATATAGCAAATTTCTACTGGCTATTTATTGTACATGGGGCTGCCTTGGTGGTTCAGACAGTAAAGAAAGAGACAGCAATGCAGGAGACCTGGGTTCGATCCCTGGTTTGGGAAGATCCCTTGGAGGAGGGCATGGCAACCCACTCCAGTATTCTTGCCTGGCAAATACCCATGGACAGAGGAGCATCGCAGGCTGTAGTCCATGGGGTAACTAAGAGTTGGACACGACTGAGCAACTAAGCACAGCATAGCACATCTATTGTACATATGGTAGTATTTTTTTCAGTAGCACTGGTTTCAATCCTATGCTTGCAGTTTATTGAAGAGGTAGTTGCCTGAAAAATAAAAACTATCACCACCTTGGGAAGTCAGTGAAAAAAGTTATAAATTTTGGGGTAGGTAAATAAAAGCCTTAAACAATATTAAGATTTCCTGTATCCAGGTTACATGAGAACTCCACTCTATTGTATTTCTGACAGTGAGTGGATTTCTATGATTGATTAAATATTGATCATATTTAAACTTTTGTCATTCATATTCATAAATTTATTGAGAATCTTTGAAATCCTGAGGCTACAAAGAGGGGTACGTAATCATCACTATTGTTATCTACTATATTTTAAGTCTCTGATAATGTGTCAAGGTAAATCCTTACATATGTTGTCTCTTTTGATAGTCATAGGAACACCATATGTAGGTATTATTTCCATTTTACAATTGAAGATACAGAAAATGTATTGGCTTTCAGAGAGTTAGTTCTCAGGCTATCAATAATTGAAGTGAGCTAACTGTATTGTTCATACACAGGTATTCTGATAAGTTTGTTTTCAAACATTCAAAATATTTGAAACAATATTAAAATATTCAATATGTTGAATTTTTTCAAATACTTTTTTAGTATCTAAGACAAATCATGTGGTTTTTATCCTTTGGCCTATTAATGTGTTGCATCATATTGATTGATATTCCTTTGTTGAATCAACCCTGAATCTTATGGATAAATTGCACTTAGTCAGGGTATATGATTATTTAAATATGCTGTTTAATTAAATCTGGTAGTATTTTGTTGAGAATTTCTGCATGTATATTCATCAGGGGTTATTGGCCCATAGTTTTCATTTCAGTTCAGTTCAGTTGCTCAGTTGTGTCTTTTTCTGGCTTTTGGTACTTAAGGGTAATTCTTGCCTCATAAAATGACTTTGAAAGTATTTTCTGCTCTTCAGTTCTTCAGAAGAATTTGAGAAGGATTGGCATTAATTCTTTAAATGTTTGGTAAAATTCTCCAGGAAAGCTATCTATCCCTTGGCTTCTTTTTATTGGGAGGTTTTTGATTACTGCTTCAGTCCCCTTACCTAACTATAGGTCTGTTCAGATTCAAGTTTGACAGTTTGTTACGTTTCTAGGAATTTATCTATTTCTTCTAGTTTATCCAATTTGTTGGCAATTGTTCATAGTAGTCTCTTTAAGCCCCTCAAAGTCATAAAATCTCAACTTGGAGAATATTTACTATCATATATCTCCTCTCCCTCTCTCTAATTACTTCTCCCTCTGTTTCTCTCTCTCTTTTTCTTATGATCTCCTTATTCTCATTGGTATAAACTAAGTTTATGCAATCATGAATATTCATTTATAAACACACTGAACTTTTTGCTGAGACATAAGCTTCTTTCTTGAGAAAAATTGTGGTCTCTGAGAGCCCTATACAATTCAACTGAACTGTGAGACCTCATGATGTTTTAAAGGTAAATAAAGGTAAGTTAACAATAATGTTAAAGTAATCTATACTGCTTTCATCCCTTTGAAAAGTACCTAAACCCTCCATGTTTCAAATATCGTTTAATAATATCCTTAAGGAAAGACTTTTAGTAAGTTAAGCTGTGAAATCTCTCCTTTCAATAAGGTAAAAATAGTATTAATATTTGTTGAGGTCTTAATTTAAAAACCGAAAAAAGAACTTAAGCAAGCAATTTCATTAATGATAGAATCAAAAAGAATAAGGTAATTAGGAATAAACATAACCAAGGAAGCAAAATGTTTGTACACTGAAAACTATAAAACATTGCTGAAAGAATTCAAAGGCACAAGAAAATTAAAAACACCCCATGTTTATGGATTAGAATATGACAATTTAAAAATCTATATAGAACCATAAAGCACCTCAAATAGCCAAAATAATCTTGGGAAGAAAAAATAAAGCTAGAGATTGCATACTTTCTTACTTCAAAATATATTATAAAGCTACAGAGACTGAAACAGTATTATAATGGCATAAAAACAAACTATAGATCAATGGAATAGAGAACCCAGAAATAAACCTACATATATGTATATATAGGACAAAATGATCTTTGACAGGGTTCCAAGAATACTTAATGAGGAAAGAATTGTCTATTCAACAAATTGTGTAGGAAACTGGATATCCACATGCAAAAGAATGAATGAGAAAGAATCCACATGCAAAAGGATATGCAGCCTCATATTACATCATATTCAAAAATCAACTCAAGATGGATTAAATATAAGATCTACAACTGGAAAAAATAGAGCAGAAAATAAAGGGCATGCTTCATAACATTTCTCTTGCAATTATTTCTTGGATATGACACTAAAAGCACAGACAGCAAAAGCAAAAATAGAAAAATTGGACTACATCAAAGTTAAAAACCTTCTGGGCAGGCAAAGCAAACAATCAGCAGAGTGAGAAAAGAAGCTATAGAACAGGAGAAAATATTTGCAAACCATGTCTGATAAGGGGTTAACAAACAAAGTGTATAAGAAACTCCTATAACTCAACAGCAAGAAAATAACCTAATTAAGCAATGGGAAAGGACTTGAATAGACATTTCTCCCATAAAGGCACACAGATGGCCAACAGGTATTTGAAAAGATGCTCAATATCACTAATCATCAGGGAAATGCAAATCAAAGCCACAATGAGATATCACCTCACTCCTGTTGGAATGGCCATTATGTATTTTTTTAAAAAGCAAAAGAAAACAAAAAGTTTTGGCAAGGATGTAGAGAAATCGTAACTTGAAAACTGGTTACTTTCAATAGCAATTGGCAATCTAAAATGGTGAAGTCCCTATAGAAAACAGTATGGAGTTTCCTCAAAAAAAGAGTCACCATATGATCCAAAAATTTCACTTCTGGTACTGATCCAAAAGAATTGAAAACAGAATCTCAAAGATACATTTGCATTCCCACGTTCATGCAGCATTACTCACAATAGCCAAGAGGCAGAAACCACCTTAATGTCCATTGATGAATGAATGGATAAAGAAAATGTGGTAAGTTTATATAATAGACTATTACTCAGCTGTAAAAAGAAACCATATCCTATGCCACAGCATGGATGAAACTTGAAGGCATTATCTATGTGAAATAAGCCAACCACAGAAGGACAAATGCTGCATGATTCCACTTATAAGTATGTGAGGTGGTCAAAGTCATAAAAAACAGAAAACAGACTGCTGGCAGTTGCCAGTGGCTGGGAGTAGGATATGGGATTTGGGGAAGCTCTGTTCCATGGGTATAGAGTGTTAGTCATAAAAAATAAAAAAATCTCCAGAGATTTACTATATAGCACTGTTCATATAGTTAACTATATGGTACTGTATAAAGTAAGAAAGTAGATCTCCTGTTATATGTTGGTTTTATTGGGGTTTTTTAATCAAAATAAAAATAAAATATACAACATGTGAGGGAAACAACAAAGAATTTACCCTACTAGAGTGAAGAGTGAATGGCAAGCTTTCCAGAAATAAATCTGGAAAGCTACGATGAGGCTAACTGTGATAGGCTTTGAGTCTGGAAAACATTTCCCTTGCAGCCAGAAACTCTCAGACTGTTTCTCCTCCAGTTCCACTGTGATATTTTTCTTCTTTTATTCATTATTTTAAAGGTGATAGTCTTTAGAATTTTTATTTTTATTTTTTGCCAGTTACACATTGTACTTGGTCAATCTCTTCCACATTTGGAAACTCAGTCCCTTTCTTTATTTACAAATCCAAAATCTACTCTTATAACCAAGAACCACTTCTTAAAATCCAAGTTTGTATGCCATATAGCTTATGAAGTCTCCACGTGAATGTGACAGAGGCACCTCAAACCCAAAAGGCTAATGTGAACTTTTCCTCCTCCACTCCCATCCCTCTGTTCTTCTCTATGATTTCCCTCTCACATCCTCCACCTCAGCAAATGACATTGTTCCTCCTCAGTGCTGGATAGGTGTGTCTACCTCACCTCTCATATCCAGTCATTCCTGAAACCTTCTGAATTTCTTTCCAAATATCTCAATATAGTCTACCCATCAGGAGACCCATCACTGGTATTCAGATAAATCCCAACACACCCAGAACTCCATTTGTTATCCCCCTAAATTATACTGTGATGAGATTTCAAAAGGTTTAACTGGGAACAAGACACGAGAATTCAGACAGTATTCATTTTATATGCTTAGGTGGCTCAGAGGTTAAAGCATCTGCCTGCAATGCAGGAGACCTGGGTTCGATCCCTGGGTTAGGAAGATCCCCTGGAGAAGGAAATGGCAACCTACTCCAGTATTCTCGCCTGGAGAATCCCATGGACAGAGGAGCCTGGTGGGCTACAGTCCACGGGATCGCAAAGAGTCGGACACAACTGAGCAACTTCACTTCACTTCACTTCAGTCCCTGCGATATCAAGGATTAGCTGAATATATCATCAGATTGCATTACATTAGAAGTGAGAATTAGATATGTTTGTTGACCAAAGTAAAAGCCACTGGGGGAGTAAGGGTTTTATTTTGCTACGTTTGGAAGTCCCAATCAGATAGACATGAGTAAGTATATTATATTACATTTTCATTCTATCTCCTTATTTAGCAAGTGTACTTGCAGCTCTTGTGATTACATCCTTCATTTAAAAGCCTCTACTGGACACACTAGACCTGTTTAACTTCTGTGAAGTTAAAGTTTTATTTTGAAAAAGAGTCTAATTATCAGCTCAGTTAGCAACTGGGGAAAAGCAATTTCATAGTACATATATACCAGTGCTTAGAGAAGCTATAATTTTTAGAGAATTATCAACATAAGTAGAAAGGAACCTTGAAATGTGGCTAAAAGTAGTGTGTTACTATTATAACAATGAGATGACACAACAGCTCTCCTGCTTCTGCGCTAGCTTTCTGGCTTAAAGTTCAAGAGAAGATTACCTGAACTACATCTAGAGCCAGAAAACAAAAACATCACCTGAGCACAACCCAAGGGGAGGTTACATTCTAGCTATCTATTGAGGAAAAATTAGCTATATCACCTTTTATAACTTCTACAATATATTTAAACTGTGTAAAATATACAAGACTTTTCACTCTTGTGTCATGTCCTTTTGATTTAGTGAGTCAAATCTGTCTAATGCTATTCCTCAAAAACTGGTATCTGATGGATTTTCAAAAGCACATAGCACTATGCTAAAGAATCTGTCTACATTGATAACATTTGAATTCAAAAATCAAGTTTGAACTTGCAATTGCCTTTTCACTAAAATCAACTTGGTCATTTAAAGAGAAGACTTAGCTCAAAATCAAGGAAAAAATCTAATTTAATTATTATAATGTTTTTTTGTAAATATGCCCTGAAAACCAAATAAAAATTGGATCTTTAATTTAATATTCAAGAGAGAAAATAAACACACTTAAGCATTAAGGCTGAGCATCATGTTCATTTAAATTCAATATTTAACTATTTCCTGTCATTGGGACTGAATTCCCAAAGTATCTATGCAGGGGCTTTCCTCTACACTCACTCCAGCATTAAAAAATTTGAACTGATTAACGACTGAGTTCCCACAATCAAAATCTGGAGTATCTTGGTTCAATTTAACACTATGGTATAATATGTTATAGTTCAGTTGTTATGCTGATGGAACATTAACTTGATGTTTAATATAATGCCAAATTAACTTTTATAAATTTAAATACTGTACTCTTAGAAATACTCACCTCAATATCTTTTTAGCATTTTACTACTGCCATACATTTTGCAGATGGTTAAAAGTTGTAAGACACTCCATCTTTTCTCCCTTTTCTCCAAACTTGTGTTGTGTATCTCCCCAATTCATGATAATTAAATGTCATTATTCTCTTAGAAAAAAATTACAATGAGAAATATGAGGGGTCCTGGTATCATATTCTTCTGTATGCCTAGCATGTAAAATAGCACTAAAGGCTATAAATTATTATTATCATATCTAATGATACTGCAAAGCTTAATTACTGCCATTGATGTGAGCACATAATGCTAGGTCATTTTCTCTTTGTCTCTGTTCCCTTTCCGTTTAAAATCTAAGCCATATTGTCCTCTACCCTTTGGCCTCAATCTTTTATCTTTGGCTGTAAAATCTGAAGACCTATTTCACAGTCTAGGACTGTTCAAAATAGTTAAGCTCATTCCAAAGCTTTTAAAATGGCTAATAGGTTGAGAGAAACCTTTTGTCCAAATCATTTAAATGCAAAATTTAAAAAATAAGTGCACTATTGATTCTCTTAGAATGTCACTTCTAAATGCAAAGGGATACTTTATCAAATAGCTTATGCCGTTCATCATAGATGAATCTTTTAATTATACATTGATTGGCTGAAATCCTAGTAATCTTTTCTATGTATATAATTACATATCTATTGTCATATTTTTATAACTTCCTTACTCTTTCTTCTAAGAGTCATGAAATATAACTCAGGACACATAAATTCACTGTGATTCCCAAAGACAAAGTAACTTTACATTGCAAAAACATGAAAGACACGAGGATGATATTCCCTAACATAAGGCATTAGAACATTCCATTGTATCCTAGTTCATGTACAAATGCATAAGCGATTTAAAAGTAAAACTTCTGGTAGGTTGCCAGTATTGTTATTTTTATTATAATATTTCTTAAGTGAATATAAACATAAAGCTAGCAATAAGTTTCTACTAGATAAAAGTATGAAACTCAAATACAAACACAATAATGCATCTAATAAAATTTAAATTAATAGTACTAGTTTAATACTTTGGACAATATTGTTTTGCTGAAACTAAATAATGAGCTCCTTTTATCAGCTAATTCAATACCATGATGAACCAATCTGAGAATGTACACCAAAATGTACCAGAAAATTCTGGGGAAAAAAATGTTTAAAATATTATCTCAAAAGTTCTTCATTAGGAATGTACTATTACTCTTACTACTAACAGAACAATTACACAGGAGAATAGTCACTAAGACAGAATTCATGCAATGCAAATATGGTACTAAACGCTAAGGCACAGGTCTTCTGAGCTCAGAATAACTAATACTTCTCTAGTCTTTCACTCGGAGAAGGCGATGGCACCCCACTCCAGCACTCTTGCCTGAAAAACCCCATGGACAGAGGAGCCTGGTAGGCTGCAATCCATGGGGTCGCAAAGAGTTGGACACAACTGAGCGACTTCCCTTTCACTTTTCACTTTCATGCACTGGAGAAGGACATGGCAACCCACTCCAGTGTTCTTGCCTGGAGAATCCCAGGGATGGGGGAGCCTGGGGGGCTGCCGTCTATGGGGTCACACAGAGTCGGACACGACTGAAGCGACTTAGCAGCAGTAGCAGTCTTTCACCGCTTTTCACTATTCAAACAAATGTAAATGTCCTTTCGCAAAATTCTTTGTGGAGCTCTTTGGACTTCTTTGGCTCAAATTCTTCATTCTTAAATCAAATTTGCCTCCTTTCTTTTCTCATTAGCCTGTTACAACTACTCTGTTATACTATGCTATTTTTGTGGTATTAAATCAAAGTCTGAATTGATTAACTTAAAAATCAAGCCATAATCTATGAAGATGACTGTCCCTTGTAAATTACTGCCAAAAAATAAGGTTATCAAGTAGCTGGTCAAAATAATTCCATACAAATACAATAGTAGATGTAAAATATGTATTAGCTTTTTAATTTTAGGATATATCAATTTCATGGCAGCCAATAATGTTCCCTAATGATATGAAAGTAAAAATGCTGTCACTTCAGGTAACCACTGGGTACCAGTATAATCATAAAAGTGAAAGTAAATGCTGGCACTGAAATCATTATTTAGTAACAAAGTAGCTATTGCCATACCAAAATATTCTCACATATACATTTTAATTATCACTGAAATGAAGGCTTAAAGACAAAACTACTTCAGCCAAAATGCTCCTCCTGTAGTATAAGTCTTCATGATACAAAATGCCCCTAACAAAATAGATTGATTCTGAACTGGAATTCGTTTTACAGAGACCACTATTAGTCATCACCTTATAATTGAGAACATCAGTAAACCAAATAGAAGAGTCTGGCTTAGTCACACAAAACCACTTTCAGAGGTTGAGTGATCAAATTGTAAATTCATGGTTTTTGTTTACGTTTGATGAATGTGGGCTGTGCTGTAATAGTAATAACAATGCATGTACATGTACGTAATGATGTAAATATCTATGCTGGTGCTAATGGTAACTGTAAAAACCCATTACATTTTTAAAAATTTTTATAATTTGCCAAATACACTTCAAAAATTTACCATCTTAACCATTTTTAAGTTTACAGCTCAGTGGTATTAATTACATTCACATTGTTTTACAGCCAATCTCCAGAACTCTCTTCATCTTAAAAAACTGAAACTTACACCAATTAGAAAACTCACCATTCTTTCCTCCCTCAGCCCATGGAAACCACCGTTCTACTTCGTCTCTTTGAATTTGACTACTCTAAGTACCTCACGTAAGTGGAATTGTATAGTATTTGTTCTTTTGTGACTAACTTAGCATAGTGTCCTTGAGGTTCATCCATGTTGTCGTAAGTGTCAGAATTTCCTTCCTTTTAAAGGCTGCATCATATTTAATTGTATGTATGTGCCACATTTCATTTTTTTCATTCATATGACAATGGACACTCACAGTGCTTCTGCTTTTTGGCTATTTTGAATAATGAGTTGTTCAAGTAGCTCTTCAAGTCCTTGCTTTCAATTCTTGTGGGATATACGCAGAACTGAAAATGCTGGATCATATGGTAATTCTGTTTTATTTGTTATTTTTGGTAAAGAATTGCCATACTGCTTTCCATGATAGCTGTACCAGTTTTCATTTCCACTAACAGTGCATAAGTGTTCTAATCTCTCTCCATCCTCACCAACGTATGTTTTCTTCTTTTTCCCTTGCTTTTTTTAATTGTACTCACCCTTGTTATGAAATGAAATGCCCATTACTTTTGAGTAAAGACTTCATTATTTTCAGGATTTTCTTAGTGCTGTTTATTTTTTGTCAGTATTGATCAGCCAAAATGTTAATTGTTTATTATGATAACAAAACAGAACCACAAAATAGAGTTAATTTTTAAAAGCTAAACAGTTGTATTTCAAACCTGAAACTCTTTACCTCATAATCCTTTTTTCTCATTAAATATTTTATAAAACAATTCTGATAATGTGGTTTCTTAGGGATGGACTATCGAGTTATGAAAGAATAGACTATTTTTCATTATCTTTGTTCTGCTTATATCCAGAGCATATGAATGAGTGGTTTATTTCCTATTCTGCTTCTGCCATTGATTTGCAGTGGCCTCACTTATTAACTATTCCTGTACTACCAGAGAGGGAAGCATTAGATTTTCACTTTCTCATAGATAGTTTCAATCAAATATTGCTAGAACTTTGGTGAATGTAGGCTGTGTTGCAATAGTAATAAGAATGCATATATGTAATGATGTAAATATTTATGCTTGTGCCAGTGGTTAATTGCAAAAATCTATTGCATTTTTAAAGGCAGAGGAGTTTGGTAACATCATGTTATATTTCCCTTTTTCAACTTACCATTCTTATACCTCTTTCGTAGTTGTCATATTTCATATGTGTTTCTGAGTACTGAACATGGATGTGTTTTTGATCATTAAAAATATGTCAGATAGGATACATCCATATTCACTGTAGTGAAATCAAGTGAGAGATGCTTTGAAATGTAGTTTACATTCTAAAATTTCCACACTTAAGGCCTATGGCCCAACTATGGAAGAGGAAATACCCTTTCATTTCTTCACTGGTAGCAACTAAGTGACTAGCAGAAAAGATAAAGCTCTTCTGTTTAATAAACTCCTGAGAGCTTCTGTCCCACAGATTTCATCTCTACATGTGCAAAATAACACCCCTTCCAGAGCTGATAAAACTTCAAGTAAAAACTAAAATAATAAAATAAAAAGTCATTTTGGGATCAATTATGACCAAGCCACTATAACTCCACAATGCCCATGACAGGGAAGAAAGAATCCTTTATAATCTTTCCTGTAAATAAATCATTGGAGAAGTGAATTGCACTGCATGACCAGTTCTGTATATGTCGCTTTGTCAAAACTGGAAACAGTTATTTCCCAAATACATGAGAGTTCTGGCAATTACTATGTTGCACAAAAGCTAATTATTCATAAGTGTTGATCATTTCAATTATATCTCTTGAAAAGAAATTTGAATCTTTGCTGCAACTGCTAAACTTGCAAATTGTTCATTAATTTTGGCCCTGACTCTAACCTTAAAGCAATAAATATTTTAATATTTACTGATTAAAGAATAACATTCCTTTCTATGGTCAAGTGTATGGTCTACAGATTTTTTGAATAAGCTAAAGAAAATAATGCATTAAAAGTCACTATTACAATTATTTGTTACAACTGACCTCAAATTTTTGTTTACTGGCAACAATTACATACCGATCCACATGATAAACTTGATATACAAATAAGACCTTTTCTCAAAAGCTTTAAAATAATGGATGAATCATCATTTTACATGGTGTTATTTATCAAACCACAGTTAATAATGATGAATCACTGTGTTATGTTATATTAAATATTATTATATTGATTTATTTTATAACATTAATGTTATAACATAATATTAATAATTAATAATATTATTAATTATATAATAATATATTATATTATATATATTAATGTCATAGACTTCTTTCTAAACTTTAATTTTCATTAAAATTTACTTGTAGTTTTACCATCCTACAATATTAATATTTTTCAATCAAATACCTTTCATTTTTACTAATATTTCATTTAATACTCATCCTTTCAATAAAATAAAACATGAAGGTTTATCTGCATTTGTTCCTCATTTTTCTATTTTCTACTTCAGATCACTTTCTATATAGCCATATTCTTGTTAATACTGAATATAAACATTTTTATGATTTTCACTCACTTATCACAGATTAGTGAACCATCTGCTCAATACAGCAGTCTTTCATTGACTGTCCTCTCTGTTCATCAATTCCTGCTTTTAAATTTTCTATGCAGCTGGCTTTACCCAATATATTTCTTATTCTGTCAAGGGTGACTGAAACTATTTCTGTTTTTATATTTAATGGGTCTGACAGCACTTTTTCCAGAGTCTCTTTGACTATATTGCCATGTCAGAAAATACACACTTACTAAATCACACTTTTATTTATTTGTATTAGTTTAATTAGTATGGCTGAAACTACTTCTTTTCTCTCATTTTCTCCATGTGTAAAAATTATTTCTTCTTCTGACTAGTTAATATGGTCTACCTATCTTGATGCTTGCAATACACATAAATATGGGGATAATAAATATTTCCTAAATTAAATTATTAGTATATAGTTATATGACTACTATAAATATTTTCTTAGGCTAGTATTTATAGTCATAGGCTCTTGAGTTACAGTTCAAGCTGGGAGTTGACAGACATTACCTTATACTATGGAAATAAGGAAGTTGATTGGTAGTTATGTTACTCCTTTTCTCAAAAAAAATCATACTTTTTTTGGAAGGGAGGTTGAGACTTATTTCTCCTTTTTACTCAAAAAATAATTAATAGTGATGAGAAATTATAGGATTTCTACTTTATTTATTATTGGCAGTCAATTATTAAATCCAAGCCTTAAATATTCAACAGCAATCCTGGATAGACTCTGTGTGCAAACAATTCACAGAAAGGGAAAAAAATTAAACTTGCATACACAGTTTGCTTATAGCTCTTAGGATGACTAGGGGGGAAAATGGTATCCCATATTCCACAAAATCCCAGAAAAGTAGACATCATTCTGAATGCTTCAGTTGAGCCTTACCTTATTCATTTCCATTGTTATGAATGGTATTCTAGCAATACCTCACTTCCCAGCTAATACATCCCATCCTCTGACTACCTCACGCCTTTCGAACTAAACATTGTGTCACAGAAAAAGAATGATATCAGCATTCTTGAACCTTGGCTTGGATTTTCTGCTCCTTGATTTTGACTCTTGTAGATTCTTACTGGAATGGGTGAATTTAACTCAGATGACCATTATATCTACTTCTGTGGGCAGGAATCCCTTAGAAGAAATGGAGTAGCCATCATAGTCAACAAAGAGTCCGAAATGCAGTACTTGGATGCAATCTCAAAAACGACAGAATGATCTCTGTTCGTCTCCGAGGCAAACCATTCAATGTCACGGTAATCCAAGTCTATGCCCTGATCAACAGTGCTGAAGAAGCTGAAGTTGAACGGTTCTATGAAGATCTACAAGACCTTTTAGAACTAACACCCAAAACTGATGTCCTTTTCATTATAGGGGACTAGAATGCAAAAGTAGGAAGTCAAGAAACACCTGGAGTAACAGGCAAAATTGGCTCAGAGTACAGAATGAAGCAGGGCAAAGGCTAACAGGGTTCCGCCAAGAGAACGCATTGGTCATAGCAAACACCCTCTTCCAACAACACAAGAGAAGACTCTACACATGGACATCACCAGATGGTCAACACCAAAATGAGATTGATTATATCCTTTGCAGCCAAAGATGGAGAAGCTCTATAGAGTCAGCAAACAAGACCGGGAGCAGATTGTGGCTCAAATCATGAACTCCTTATTGCAGAATTCAGACTTAAATTGAAGAAAGTGGGGAAAACCACTAGACCATTCAGGTATGACCTAAATCAAATCCCTTATGATTATACAGTGGAAGAGAGAAATAGATTTAAGGGACTAGATCTGATAGAGTGCCTGATGAACTATGGACAGAGGTTAGTGACATTGTACAAGAGACAGGGAGCAAGACCATCCCCAAGAAAAAGAAATACAAAAAAGAAAAATGACTGTCTGAGGAGGACTTACAAATAGCTATGAAAAGAGAAGTGAAAAGCAAAGGAGAAAAGGAAAGATATATCCATTTGAATGCAGATTTCCAAAGAATAGCAAGGAGTGATAAGAAAGCCTTCTTCTGCAATCAGTGCAAAGAAATGAAGGGAAACAATAGAATGGGAAAGACTAGAGATCTCTTCAAGAAAATTAGAGATACCAAGGGAACATTTCATGCAAAGATGGGCACAATAAAGGACAGAAATGGTATGTACCTAACAAAAGCAGAAGATATTAAGAAGAGGTGGCAAGAATACACAGAAGAACTGTACAAAAAAGATCTTCACAACCAGATAATCATGAAGGTGTGATCACTCACACTCACCTAGAGTAGGACATCCTGGAATATGAGGTCAGGTGGGCCTTAGAAAGCATCACTATGAAAAAGCAGGTGGAGATGATGGAATTCCAGTTAAGCTATTTCAAATCCTAAAAGATGATGCTGTGAAAGTGCTGCACTCAATATATCAGCAAATTTGGAAAACTCAGCAGTGGCCACAGGACTAGAAGAGGTCAGTTTTCATTCCAATCCCAAAGAAAGGTAATACCAAAGAATGTTCAAACTACCACACAATTGCACTCATCTCACACGCTAGTAAAGTAATGCTCAAAATTCTCCAAGCCAGGCTTCAGCAATATGTGAACCGTGAAATTCTGGATGTTCAGGCTGGTTTTAGAAAAGGCAGAGGTCAAATTGCCAACATGTGCTGGATCATAGAAAAAGCAAGAGAGTTCCAGAAAAACATCTATTTCTGCTTTATTGACTATGCCAAAGCCTTTGACTGTGTGCATCACAGTAAACTGTGGAAAATTCTGAGAGAGATGGGAAAACCAGACCACCTGGCCTGCCTCTTGAGAAACCTGTATACAGGTCAGGAAGCAACAGTTAGAACTGGACATGGAACAACAGACTGGTTCCAAATAGGAAAAGGAGTATTTCAAGGCTGTATATTGTCACCCTGCTTATTTAACTTCTATGCAGAGTACATCATGAAAAGCGCTGGACTGGAAGAAACAGAAGCTGGAATCAAGATTGCTGGGAGAATATCAATAAACTCATATATGCAGATGGAACCACCCTTATGGCAGAAAGTGAAGAAGAACTAAAAAGCCTCTCGATGAAAGTGAAAGAGAAGAGTGAAAAAGTTGGCTTAAAGCTCAACATCCACAAAACTAAGATCATGGCATCCAGTCCCATCACTTCATGGGAAATAGATGGGGAAAAAGTGGAAACAGTGGCTGACTTTATTTTTCTGGGCTCCAAAAATCACTGCGGATGGTGAAATTTCAGCCATGAAATTAAAAGACATTTGCTCCTTGAAAGGAAAGTTATGACCAACCTAGACAGCATATTAAAACTCAGAGACATTACTTTGCCAACAAAGGTCCATCTAGTCAAGGCTATGGTTTTTGCAGTAGTCATGTAAGGTGGCACTGGCACCCCACTCCAGCAATCTGGCCTGGAAAATCCCATGGATGGAGGAGCCTGGTAGGCTGCAGTCCATGGGGTCGCCAAGAGTCGGACATGACTGAGTGACTTCACTTTCACTTTTCACTTTCATGCGTTGGAGAAGGAAATGGCAACCCAGTCCGGTGTTCTTGCCTGGAGAATCCCAGGGACAGGGAGCCTGGTGGGCTGCTGTCTGTGGGGTCGCACAGAGTCAGACACGACTGAGGTGACTTAACAGCAGCATGTAAGGTGTGAGAGTTGAACTATACAGAAAGCTGAGCGCCGAAGAATTGATGCTTTTGAACTGTGGTGTTGGAGAAGATTCTTGAGAGAGTTCCATAGACTGCAAGGAGATCCAACCAGTCCATCCTAAAGGAGATCAGTCCTGGATGTTCATTGGAGGACCTGATGTCGAAGCTGAAACTCCAATACTTTGGCCACCTGACACGAAGAGCTGACTCATTTGAAAAGACCCTGAGGCTGGGAAAGATTCAGGGCAGGAGAAGGGGATGACAGAGGAAGAGATGGGTGGATGGCATCACTGACACAGTGGACATGGGTTTGGGTGGACTCTGGGAGTTGGTGATGGACAGGGTGGCCTGGCATGCTGCGGTTCATGGGGTCACAAATAGTCAGACACAACTGAGCGACTGAACTGAACTAATTCTTACAAAGTGTCTTGTGATCTGCTTCTGGTCACTTTCAGACTCCTGGCACTTCCTCAACTTGAGTTTCCTGTCTTTGTATTCTTATTCTTCCATGTTAATTTTGGGTTTTAGTCTTCCAGAACAGAGGGTTTACATTCATATAGACTCAAAATATGCTTGATCTGTATCTGGAATTTTTTATTTTTTAAGTCAGTGAAGAAAATGGTCAATTTAACACATGTATCTACTCTCCCATGAGTAAAAATAATAGCAAATAAGAAAATAGTTCTCATTACTTGCAGACGATATAATTTGTATTCCTTGAAAATCCACCTATATAATCAAAAATATAAAAATAATGAGTTCATAAGAAGCTTGATAGAGTATCAACTTACAAAAGCAATAGGTCTTATGTATACCATCTCCCATACACTCCTAGAAAAGAAGATCCCATTAAGGAACTATGCAAAAAGAAATAAAATTTATGAAATATGCATAAACCTTACAAGAAATATAAATATGCAGAGTGAGAAGTATGTAACAAAATGATAAAAAAGGTTAAAAAGAAACATGTCAATTAATTTCTCAATGTGAAAGTTCAATAAGGATGTTATATATCCACAAATCAATATATAAATTCAATAAGATATCAATGCTGCTGCTGCTAAGTCATTTCAGTCATGTCTGACTCTGTGTGACCCCATAGACAGCAGCCCACCAGGCTCCCCTATCCCTGGGGTTCTCCAGGCAGGAGTACTGGAGTGGGGTGCCATTTCCTTCTCCAATGCATGAAAGTGAAAAGTGAAAGTGAAGTCGCTCAGTCGTGTCTGACCGTCAGCGACCCCATGGACTGCAGCCCACTGGGCTCCTCCATCCAATAATCTCAATCAAAAACCTCAAAGAAAATTTGTAAAGCTGAAAGTAAGGTTCATATTGAACAGAATGTGTATAGAGATGGTCAAAGCAACCATGAAAAAATAAACAAAACACTAAAACTAGAACTTGCCCAAGCAGATATCAACATAAATTATATAGTTAAAGTATTGTGATATGTGCACAATGATGTAAATACAGGCCAGTAAACCATAATAAAATTTACATAGGAATTGTGTATATTATACAAATTGACACTCAAAATAAACTTATAAAGGAAATGAGTTATTAAAAATGATGAGAGGATAGTTAACTATATTAAAGAATAACACTAAATTCATATCTCATAAAATAGATAAAAGTACCTGATCAGTGGTTAGACAATGTTCTCTATAAGCATTAAAAGGAGATATTGACAAATATTTTCATAATCTCCAAGTGATTAGGGCTTCATAAGCAAAGCACAACACACAGAAGCCATAAAGGAAAAGAACAACAGTTTTGACCACATACAAAATATTTCAGATGATATTGTCTTATATGATATTTATTGAAATATCAATTATGAATTACTGTGAAGGAGACCCTGAGAAGGAAATTTCAATGTAGGTAATTTTTTTAAGTGATCACAAAGAACAGGTATAATGAACAAGGACATAGGAAACGAGGAAAAGTCAATGCAAAGGCTTTGATGATGATGTGGTACGCAATGAAGTCTCAATTTTCCACAACACCTCCCTGAACTGCTCATGAAAAAGAAAAGCAAGCATTTATATACCATTTCCTGCCCCATTTTGGTTGAGGGTCATCCTCAGAGCACTAAGTTTCCCATACTTCTAGCCTGACTGCCACACTGAGTTCCAATGACTTCAGAAAGAAGAGAGAAAAGCATAGCTTGCATTTACAGCAGTATTATGTCCATGTGAATTTGAGTGTGCAAAGAACTTTCCAATATGCTATGGCTGAAATCAGATGTAAATCAATGAGATGTGACTCAGCACACTGAAGCACTGGCTGCAGTCTACTCTTTGTACCATTCTTAGTCATCAGTTCAGTTCAGTTCTGTCGCTCAGTCGTGTCCGACTCTTTGCGACCCCATGAATCGCAGCACGCCAGGCCTCCCTGTCCATCACCAACTCCCGGAGTTCACTCAGATTCACGTCCATCGAGTCAGTGATGCCATCCAGCCATCTCATCCTCTGTCGTCCCCTTCTCCTCCTGCCCCCAATTCCTCCCAGCATCAGAGTCTTTTCCAATAAGTCAACTCTTCACATGAGGTGGCCAAAGTACTGGAGTTTCAGCTTTAGCACCATTCCCTCCAAAGAAATCCCAGGGCTGATCTCCTTCAGAATGGACTGGTTGGATCTCCTTGCAGTCCAAGGGACTCTCAAGAGCCTTCTCCAACACCACAGTTCAAAAGCATCAATTCTTCACTGCTCAGACTTCTTCACAGTCCAACTCTCACATCCATACATGACTACTGGAAAAACCATAGCCTTGACTAGATGGACCTTAGTCGGTAAAGTAATGTCCCTGCTTTTGAATATGCTATCTAGGTTGGTCATGACTTTTCTTCCAAGGAGTAAGTGTCTTTTAATTTCATGGCTGCAATCACCATCTGCTGTGATTTTGGAGCCCCCAAAAATAAAGTCTGACACTATTTCCACTGTTTCCCCATCTATTTCCCATGGAGTGATGGGACCAGTTGTCATGATCTTCGTTTTCTGAATGTTGAGGTTTAGGCCAACTTTTTCACTCTCCTCTTTCATTTTCATCAAGAGGCTTTTGAGTTCCTCTTCACTTTCTGCCATAAGGGTAGTGTCATCTGCATATCTGAGGTTATTGATATTTCTCCCGGCATTCTTGATTCCAGCTTGTGTTTCTTCCAGTCCAGCGTTTCTCATGATGTACTCTGCATAGAAGTTAAATAAGCAGGGTGACAATATACAGCCTTGATGTACTCCTTTTCCTATTTGGAACCAGTCTGTTGTTCGATGTCCAGTTCTAACTGTTGCTTCCTGGCCTGCATACAGATTTCTCAAGAGGCAGGTCAGGTGGTCTGGTTTTCCCATCTCTCTCAGAATTTTCCACAGTTTATTGTGATCCACACAGTCAAAGGCTTTGGCATAGTCAATAAAGCAGAAATAGACATTTTTCGTGTGCCACATTAAAACTACTCTGTCACTAACTTCTCAAACTGGTGATCAGCCAATCTTTCAAAAAGGCTTGATACAGAAGAGTTTGTGTAGTAAGTGACAGTACCCAGAGTGATGGGCTTCCCAGGCGGTGCTAGTGGTAAAGAACCCAGTTACCAATGCAGGAGACATAAAGACACAGCAGCTCAATACCTGGGTCAGGAAGATTGCCTGGAGGAGGGTACGGCAACCCATCCCATCATTCTTGCCTAGGGAATCTCATGGACAGAGGAGTCTGGTGGGCTACAGTCCAAAGGGTCCCAAAGAGCTGGACACAACTGAAGTGATTTAGCACACACATGTGCACACAGAGCAATAGCCACGTGCAAGTCACAATATACTCCTTTCTCTACCATCAGTTCTAGAATTCACATTCTTAAAACCTAAGGCTCTTGTCAGTCTCTAACAAGTGCAATGATAAATTGTCCACTAACAGAGCTTTAGTTCATGTAGAATCCTGACTGTATCTCTGGTAGAAGCTTGGGAATCAAAAGCTCTAATCCATAAGCCTTAGACTTGTGGTAGAAAAATGGAACAAATTTGTAGGGTGGGTCACTGAAGTCAAATTGAGAAGGATTGATCATACTTCCTCCCCTTTGTCCTTGAATCCATATATTCTAGCTATTGAAGACATGGCCTCAAGTATGTGATCAAACCATACAATGCATCCTAAAGAACAGCAGTTTAACACCACTTCATTTCCAGGCAGTCACAGCTGAGAATTAAATAGACAATTTCAATGAGTAGGATCTCCTCATCCAATTGGCTGCTTGATGAATAAATCCCATGGCCGCATCTGAGGATGTGTTTTTTATGTATCCCACATCAGCAAGTCTGACTTTGTCCAAACTCTCAGGCAGTGGTGTTCTGTAGCCTGCCAGGCTCCTTTGTCCATGGGATTCTCCAGGCAAGAATACTGGAGTCGGTCGCCATGCCCTTCTCCAGGGGATCTTCTTGACTCAGGGATCAAACCTTTGTCTCTTACATCTTTTACACTGGCAGGCAGGTGCTTTACCACTGGCGCCACCTGGGAAGCCCCCACACTACAAGCAGAACAGGCAAATTCATATAGGGATTGAGTGTCAGTTTTGGTAAGAATGAATTACTTGCCCCAACAAGGCAGGAAAGGATCCGTTATTAACAGCGGTCCCCAGCCTTTCTGGCACCTGGGAATGAGTTCATGAAAGATAATTTTTCCACAACTTGGGGGTAGGGGGAATGATTCCAGGATGATTCAAGTTTGTTACATTTGTTGGGGCATTTTGTTTCTGTTCAGTCACTAAGTCATGTCTGACTCTTTGTGACCCCATGGACTGCAGCATGCCAGGCTCTTCTGTCCTCCGCTCTCCCAGAGTTTGCTCAAATTCATGTCCACTGAGTTGGTGATGCTATTTAACCATCTCATACTTTGCTACCCCCTTTTCCTTTTGCCTTCAATCTTTCCCAACCTCAGAGTCTTTCCCGATGAGTCAGATCTTCGCATCAGGTGTCACTTTATTTCTAATCTAATGCTGCCACTGGTCTGACAGAAGGTATCAGCCTGTGGCCCAGAAATTGAGGATCCCTGTTTAGCAACCTAACACTAAATGGAGAGCAGGCATGCCTAGTGATATACAATGTCAAGATCCCAGTATTTGTTGCTGCTGCCAATAGGTAGGGCATTTAGTCGTAATAGGAGCTACACCATCTAGGAGAGAAGACCATGCTGTTAGATCCATGCACAGCCTTTACCAGTACTGCCGCGTCTGCTCAATTTATGGACCCTTATGGTAAGCAAGAAGGTGCCTGAGGACAAGGGCTGCCATATGCCTATCAGATGAATCATCCTGTTCACTGGTTGTTCAGTGTCCTCCATAGTGGAATCTTTTTGCAAGGCATTGGTATGAGACACACAAAGCCTGCATCCATTTCCATGTGTCCACCCATATAATTCTTTTAAAAATATACTTGCCTATAATATTCTGGTCATTCTCCCAAGCCATTGACCATGAAGTCCATAAAGTTTTCCTATAAAATGTCCATATAAGAACTATTTTAGATTTGGTGATCTGAGCCATATAATCTCTATTGCAGTTTTTCAAATCTGCCTTTGTAGCAGAAAAATAGCCATAAATATTACATAAATGAATGTGTGGCTGTGTTTCAAAGAAACATTATTTATGGCCACTGAAATTTGAGTGTCATATGATTTTCACACATCAGGAAATATTATTCTCTTAAAATTTTTCCAACCATTCCAAAAATATAAAAGCAATTTCTAACTCACAGGCTATATAGAAACAGACATTGGAGCAGATTTGTTTTTCAGGATACAGTTGTCCAATTCCCCTTCCTGGAACCAACAAGCAAAGCCATGCACTACTGCATGAGAAATCATCAGACCACTTTTCCCTCCATATAAGGTGGAAAACTATGTATAGTCTTCACAGTTCTGCCTGATGAAATCACTTCCTCTCATCAATGTATATAAGAACTGACCTTGAGTGGGTCTACAGCCCATCAGTATTGCAACTGATTCATGATAAACTATTAAGACAGCCTATGAGGCCAAATTTCTCTCCCACTCCATCAGCTAGCTGAAATGAATGTTCCACAAAACTGAGGAAGAACCATCAGTTTATCTATCTTTTGATCTTGTTTGGGCCCAGTCCCTATTATATAATTCCCATCCTTCAATAAATTGCTATGTATCTGCCAAACCTTATTATTTGATGTACCCTGAAAACCCTTCTATTAGGTCACTCCAGTCTCATGGTTGTTTGAGGCACCATGAAAAGGGACTCAGTCTCTATAAGGGCTTAACAGCCTCCCAAATTTACTTGTTAAAGTTTTTTGCTGAAGAGATCATATTCTTCTAGGTGCCTAGGTGACTGTGTAAAAGCCTCTCTTACAAGGCTTCTTACATCTATTTCCACAGGATCTGGTGGGTCATATACCTTGAAGGGAAGGACAGTGTATACAATGACTTAGATCTGGTTAAAAAAAAAAAAAAGTCTCTCTTTCTCTGGCTTCTCACATGAAATCATCATTCTTCTGAGTAATCAAATAGCCATTAGAGAGGGATTGATTAATCTCAAGTATGGTGTTGCCTCCAAAATTCAAAAAAGTCCAAGTGTATCAAACCAAAGAGTGCAAGGTACACTGTTAACTTGATGGAATCTTTTGCATCCCCCAAACCAGTCCCCCAGATTTTACCTATTTGACAAATCCCTGAATCTGACAGGATCCATCGCCCATCCTCTCTTATCCATGTGTTTTAGCAGAGCATCCAGGGTGCTGGCCACTTCTTTCCCATTAGGTCTGATTAGTAGAAGATAATCAGTGACCATGATGATTTAATAGAATGTCAAAAATTATCAAAGATTCTTCAGATTATAGAACACATATAGAAGATAGCCCTGGAGAAATAAAGTGCATACATACTACTGTTCTTCCATTTTTATCTTCATTCATGATACAGATTGAAAACAACATCTTTACCAGATCAATAGTCACTCATCCAGTACCAGAGGTTATGTTTCTACTCCAGTAAAAATATCATATCTGGTGCAGTGGCAACAATTGCTGATACTATTTAGTAAGGCTTGCAGTGATTTACCCACATATGATATGATTCACCTGCTTTTGTATAAACCATATAGGAGAACTAAACAGAACTATTTTAAAACCACCACCCTTGTATTTTTTTTAAGATTAGGGAGGTATCAATCTCTGTAATCTCATTTGGGGACCACGGGTGGGATGTCCTATAGACTCATTTCCATTTACTAATCAATGAGTCTATTTATTACCTGCAACCTGGAGATGTGATAGGATTCTGGATCTCTCAGTATCAATATCAACTGAAACTCTGCATCCCACTCTTCTCAAAAGCCTAGGAATCTCTCTTCCTTCTATATGCAGTTAACTGCCACAGATTTCACTAAAAAATAAGGGGATATTTTTTGTATATTCTCATAATGATGTTGCAAAATCTTCCTCAAGCAGACCTGGGCTTTTCTTCCCTTGATCACATTGAGGTGTGAGAATAGTCTCCCTTACTGAACCAGGGTGAGGTATTGGATTTTCCATTGTGCCAATTAAAAAATAGATTTCTTCCATCCCACTATTTATTTTATTATTATATTTTTGGTTACAGAAGTCAAGAAATACCCTAACTGATCACCCATCTCTCTCATCCTAGGAATACCATGGTCTAACAGTCATTGCCAGAGATCACTGCACATTAAGGCAACCAGATTACCACTCTAACACTGCTGACTATTACATCCAACTCACCTCTGATGTCTAAGAAATGCTCTGCTGCTGCTGCTGCTAAGTCACTTCAGTAGACGGCAGCCCACCAGGCTCCTCTGTCCACAAGATTCTCTAGGCAAGTATACTGGAGTGGGTTGCCATTTCCTTCTCCAAGAAATGCCTCTAGGCCTCTGATTTTCCACTAATCTATCCTTGTAAATCCAGTTCCAAGGCATTCTACTCTGCTGTCAACACTAGCCTCCAGAAGATAACAACCACTGAGCTTCTCAAACTATATTAGTGTTCCCCTAACAAGTCCATTCATTGCTTCATTGAAGGAAGCATCCTCTGAACTATTCTGGTCAACAGTGGGTTTTCTAATCTCCCGTAAAAATATATTCTAATATTCTCTCCTCCCCCTCTTCTGACTCCTTCCTCAATATGCTGATAAGATGGTTACTGTGTCCCCAGCTCTTCTATTGAAGACCATCATCATGTCTGAGCTTCAAGCAGCCATACTAGAACCGCATAAAATGGGCTTCAAGTGTCCAGGTAAAGGATGTCTTCTTAAGCCAATAAACTCTCCTTGTCAAATGTTAGTTCGAGTACTTACTACATGCCAGGTACTCTCGTAAGTGGTTTACATATTTTTTTTTCAGCTCTCACAATATCACATGAAAGAATTACTGTTGTCACCATTTACTTCTAGTAATCTAAAAATCCTTAAATAGAGAGGTGGTTAAATAAATTATGATATGTTAACCCTATGGAGCAAATGTAACCATTCAAAATAAAGTAGCTTTATACATTCTGTCATAGAAAGATCTATAAAATATATCACTAACTGAAAAATTCAAGTTAAAAAATGTGCTTGTATTATTTTTTCCATTTATGTGAAAGAAGGAAAAAAGAAGGGAAAGGGAAAGAAGAGAAGGAAGTAGAAAAGGAGAGATGTGTTGTTATGTACAGGTCGGTAAAAAATTTGCTTACTTCTGAGAAAAACAGTTGATGTTTGGGAAAGAAAAGGAGAGAATAACTTTCATATTCTACCACATAAATTTTTGCAATGTCTGCATCTTTTGAAAATAAAGATGTGTTTATGTATTATTTTTATAACAAAAATATTAAAAATCAGTGACATCTAGCTTCTAATAATGAGTCTGCTGAGAATGATCCCAGAGAGGAAGACTAAATATAAATAATGAAAGTCATTTCTTGCCTGACTGCTCTTAGTTCTACTTCTTAAAAGAGAAACTCATGTTTGTTTTTCAGGAAGTCAGTTCCTACAAACAGAATCTCAGACCTGTTTTTCTTTAACTTTTGTTTCAGCAATTTTACCTTACTGATTCATATACATATCTGTATACATACAGAAATGTATATATCTGTTAAACATAGAAAATCACATTGGCAGTTTAATATCAGCAATTTTATATGGTTCATCCTTATGAAACACTAAACTAACATAAAAATTAAAGTAGTATTACTTCCATCTCTTCATTTCTAGGAAAAAAAAAATATCCAGATATCCTATTTCTTTCTCTAAACTGATGCTAAAATTTATAGCCCTTATGTCTTTAATTCATACATGATGATATTAAGAAAATTTCCAATTTAACCTTTCAAAATTAAAATTTTATGAACTTGTAAAATAATCAAGCTTCAAGATTTTTTTTTTAATTTGGTTTCCTGAACTCCTCTGATTATTCTGTTTTCCACCCACCTTAGCTACTCACTCCTGTGGTTAAAACTGAGGTAAACATCTCCCATCTTTCCAACTTATTACCTTCAATATCCTGACTCCTACAGTCTTTCTATCCAAATGGGATTTCCAATCCATTGATTCTTTTTATCTCACCCATTGAATACTCCTCCTTCTCTCCTTACTCCATTTAATTCCACTGATGTTTACTATATTCATTTCCTTCAATTCTCACAAAATTGTCTTGGTCTTTTTTTCCTTCCTCATAGTCCTTTGGCTAAACCACAATGCAGATTAAATACAATTTTCAGCCTAATTCATGCTTGCATCCAAGCAGCTGAAAATGACTGGAGGGAAAAACACTTAACCATGCTGACTGACTCCACTTTCAATTTGTGGCCACAAACCTCAGGTGGATCCTTCATGCTTCTTGTCATTCACAATGTTTCCTTAGTCCACTCATTCTCCACTATCACTAGCTAATATTTCACACTGATCCTTTTTCTTCAAACTTCAAACATTTCCTTGCCTACTCTCACACCCCAGTTGATAACTTTGCTTCCCAATTCACTGAAAATAATTGAAGCAATCAGTAAGGAGCATCTGCTAACAAGCACCCCTATATCTACTGCCTACTGGTATTTTTACCCATTTAACCTGCCTTTCTGCCTGTTCCTATCAGTGAACTCTGTTCTTTTCTAAAGCCAGTCTCTCCACATGCACACTTGATCATGTTCTCTCCAAGGATACACTCCCAGCCCTTCCTCTCTCTATCTTCTGATTCGTCAATTTTTCTATCTTTCCTGGATCACTGCTCCTGGTATAAAAGCATGTTATTTTCACCATATTAATACAAAACAAAGAAAATTTTTCTCTAGACCTCACTTTCCATGCCAACTCCTGCCCCACTTGTCTCCTTTCCTTTACTGAAAAACTCTATGCAAGGGTAGTCTATATTCACTCTCTCCAAGTTGCCTCTTCTAAAGGCTCTTCTTCACTAAAGTGAAGTTCCTTCTTCACTCTTCTAAAGTGAAGTGAAAGTTGCTCAGTCGTGTCTGACTCTTTGCAACCCCATAGACTAAACAGGAGTGGGTAGCCTTCCCTTCTCCAGGAGATCTTCCCAACCCAGGGATCAAACCCAGGTCTCCCACATTGCAGGCAGATTCTTTACCAACTGAGCCACAAGGGAAGCCCTTCCTGTAACTTTCTCTTAAACTCTCTTCTTTCTATCAGGCTTTAATACCTACTCCTCACCAAGCCACTCTCATGAAGGTTCTAATGACTTCCACATGCTAAATACATCTCTGCCCTCATTTATCTGTCTTATCATCAACATTTGACAGAATTCATCTTGCCTTTCTCCCTCATACAAATCCTTCACATGACTTTCAGGAGACCACAGCCTCGTAAGTTTTCTCTTGCCTCAATTTTTCTCATCTCTTCTTTCCCTCATGCTCAGTGACATGATGATCTCATCTACTTCACGACTGCATCTGCTCACAGATGAATCCCAGATTTATATCTTTGGCTCCGGCCTCTCTCCTGAATACCAGACTCATATATCTAACTTGCCATGCTACATCTTCACTTGGATTTCTAAAAGATATCTCATGTTTAACATACTCAAGACTGCCTTTTAGAGTCTTGGGGAATGCTGTAAGTAATACTATACTATCTCTGTATGGTGACAGATGGTAACTAGAGTTTTAACATGATGACCATTTGGTAATGTATAGAAATATTGAATCACTGTGTTGCTCACCTGAAACCAGTGGTGTTGTAGGTCAATTATACTTCTGTTTTCAAGAAGGACTAAATTTTAGATACGCCTCCCAAATTTAGTCTGGAGGATCCTTTCTACCCTTCTCCATGAGCGCAGATTTTATATTTCCCGTTGTTTAAGCCAAAAACTTTGAAATCATCCTTGACTTCTCTATTGTTTCACACATCCAGTTCAGGTTATTAATGGTTCACCAATAATTTTCATAGGGGAAAAAATCCAACATTTAATTAAAAGTGAAAAAAATGTGCCTACTATATAGTCAAAATTTTAACATATCAGAACTCTTTTTGTTATAAAGTAAGAAAATAGCATTTTGTTTTTGCTACTGGCTTCAAAGCAAATTAGATTAAAGCAATCACTATATTGATTTGTCAATATGTATAAAAAATCATTTTAACCCTATACTTTGAGGTGGATTACATTTTTTAAGGAAGTGAGCAACAATGTCATAAATTTTACGTACAAATACATTCTTCACAGTGTTACTTTTATATTCATTTTAGAAAATTTTAATAATAGATAACAGTATAAAGAAGAAAGTAAAAATGATAAGTTAGCAGTTTGGTTTACTTATCTGTTAATTAGCAAATTAATTTACTTAGTATATCACTTGAATTTCCCCATACCATTGAATATTCTTCAAAAGGTAGTATTTAAATTATTATATTGCATACCATTTGAAAGAGGTTGAGCCACATGCAGAAAATAATAACAGTAGTTCAAACAAAATATGTTTATTTTTCTCACACACAAAAGAAGTCCAGAGGTTGATAGTTCAAGTCTAAAGTTAGTAGAGCAGCTCCATAAAGTCTGTAAACTCCCAAATAGAGACATAGTTTGAAGCTATGAGGGTTTAAGGGAAAGAAAAAGAGCTTTTGGATCTGCCCGCAATGGAGTAGCTCATTTAATAGAGTCAGGCTGTCTTTGCCATTTCTGAGATGTTGTTTTCAGTCTTACCAACCAAGATGGCCCCTAAAGCTCCATTCATCACATGTATATGCCAGAGAAAGAGTTGGTCAATTGGCAGAAGATACACAAGGCCTCTCCTTTTAAGTTTCCAGAAGTACCACAGAAAACTGTGTTTACACCTCATTGGCAAGACCTTAGTCATACCAGTTTAAGGTACTCTGAGAAATGTCTTACTAGCTACTTGTTTGCTTCCAATTGTAACTGCAATTCTGTTACAAAGTGAGAAAACAGGAATCGACTAAAGGAAGGGGCTAATAATCTGTGCCTCAAAGAGCTTTATGTGGAAAGAGTAACTTATGTAACAAAAGCCCTGTTTTTAAAATATGTGGCTTTCTCCCAAATTTTTGTTTTCATAAAAAAATTATATTATATGTAACATGTGAAAGTCACTCAGTTCAGTTCAATCACTCAGTCGTGTCAGACTCTTTGTGACCCCATGAACCGCAGCACGCCAGGCCTCCCTGTCCATCACCAACTCCCAGAGTTCACTCAGACTCACGTCCATCGAGTCAGTGATGCCATCCAGCCATCTCATCCTCTGTCGTCCCTTTCTCCTCCTGCCTGCAATCCCTCCCAGCATCAGAGTCTTTTCCAGTGAGTCAACTCTTCGCATGAGGTGGCCAAAGTACTGGAGTTTCAGCTTTAACATCATTCCTTCCAAAGAAATCCCAGGGCTGATCTCCTTCAGAATGGACTGGTTGGATCTCCTCGCAGTCCAAGGGACTCTCAAGAGTCTTCTCCAACACCACAGTTCAAAAGCATCAATTCTTCAGCGCTCAGCCTTCTTCACAATCCAACTCTCACATCCATACATGACCACTGGAAAAACCATAGCCTTGACTAGATGGAACTTAGTTGGCAATGTAATGTCTTTGCTTTTGAATATGCTATCTAGGTTGGTCATAACTTTCTTCCAAGGAGTAAGCATCTTTTAATTTCATCGCTGCAATCACCAACTGCAGTGATTTTGGAGCCCAAAAAAATAAAGTCAGACACTGTTTCCCCATCTATTTCCCATGAAGTGATGGAACCGGATGCCACGATCTTCGTTTTCTGAATGTTGAGCTTTAAGCCAACTTTTTCACTCTCCTCTTTCACTTTCATCAAGAGGCTTTTTAGTTCCTCTTCACTTTCTGCCATAGGGGTGGTGTCATCTGCATATCTGAGGTTATTGATATTTCTCCCGGCATTCTTGATTCCAGCCTGTGTTTCTTCCAGTCCAGTATTTCTCATGATGTACTCTGCATATAAGTTAAATAAGCAGGGTGACAATATACAGCCTTGATGTACTCCTTTTTCTATTTGGAACCAGTCTGTTATTCCATGTGCAGTTCTAACTGTTGCTTCCTGGCCTGCATATAGATTTCTCAAGAGGCAGGTCAGGTGGTCTGTATTCCCATCTCTTTCAGAATTTACCACAGTTTATTGTGATGCACACAGTCAAAGGCTTTGGCATAGTCAATAAAGCAGAAATAGATGTTTTTTCTGGAACTCTCTTGCTTTTTCCATTGGAGGCAGATGCTTTAACCTCTGAGCCACCAGGGGAACTTGAAAGTGACTCAGTCCTGTCCAACTCCTAGCGACACCATTGCCTGTAGCCTGCCAGGCTCCTTTGTCCATGGAATTATCCAGACAAGAATACTGGAGTGGGTAGCTATTCCCTTCTCCAGGGGATCTTCCCAATTCAGGGAGTGAACTCAGGTCTCCCACATTGCAGGCGAATTCTTTACCAGCTGAGCCACCAAGAAAGCACATACACAAGTGCTGACTCTAAACACGGACATCACCAGATGGTCAATATTAAAATCAGTATTTTAGTATTTAGTAAATACTAAATAATACTACTAAATAATAAAAACTAAAGAATGCTAAATAAGTTTAGTATTCTTTCAATACTAAAGAATATAAATCAAAGATTATATTCTTTGCAGTCAAAATGGAGAAGCTCTATACAGTCAGCAAAAATAAGACCAAGAACAGACTGTGGCTCATACCATGAACTCTTTATTGCCAAACTCAGACTTAAATGGAAGAAAGTAGGGACAACCATGAGGCCATTCAGGTATGACCTAAATCAATCCCTAATGATTATACAGTAGAAGTGAGAAATAGATTTAAGGGATTAGTTGTGACAGAGTGCCTGAAAAACTATGGACAGAAGTTCATAACATTGTACAGGAGGTTTTGATCAAAATCATCCCCAAGAAAAAGAAATGCAAAAAGCCAAAATGGTTGTCTGAGAAGGACTTACAAATAGCTGAGCACAGAAGAGAAGTGAAAAGCAAAGGAGAAAAGGAAAAATATACCCATCTGAATGCAGAGTTCCAAGGAATAACAGGGAGAGATAAGAAAGCCTTCCTAAGTAATAAATACAAAGAAATAGCAGAAAATAAAACAATGAGAAAAACTAAAGATCTCTTCAAGAAAATTAGAGATACCAAGGAAAGATTTTATGCAAAGATGGGCACAAAAAGGATGGAAATGTTATGGACCTAACAGAAGCAGAAGATATTAATGGCAAGAATACACAGAAGAACTGTACAAAAAAGATCTTCATGACCCAGATAATCACAATGGTATGATCACCCACCTCAAGCCAGACATCCTGGAATACAAAGACAAGTGTGCCTTAGGAAGAAGCATCACTATGAACAAAGCTAGTGGAGGTGATGGAATTTCAGTTAAGCTATTTCAAATCCTAACAGATGATGCTGCTAAAGTTCTGCACTCAATATGCTAGCAAATTTGGAAAACTCAGCAGTGGACACAGGACTGGAGAAGATCAGTTTTCACTCCAATTACAGAGACAGGTGATGCCAAAGCATGTTCAAATTACCTCACAGTTGTACTCATCTCACACGATAGCAAAGTAATGCTAAAATTTCTCCAAGCAAGGCTTCAACAGTACATAAACTGAAAACTTCCAAATATTTAAGCTGGAAAAAGAAAAGGCAGAGGAACCAGAGATCAAATTGCCAACATCCATCGGATCACAGTAAAAGCAAGAGAATTCCAGAAAGGATCCACTTCTGCTTCATTGGCTAGGCAAAGCCTTTGACTGTGTAGATCAAAACAAACTGTGGAAAATCCTTAAAGAGACAGGAATACAAGACCACCTTACCTGCCTCCAGATATATCTGCATGCAGGTCAAGAAGCAAGAGTTAAAACTGGATATGGAACAACAGACTGTTTCCAAATTGGGAAAGGTGTATGTCAAGGCTGTATATTGTCACTCTGCTAATTTAACTTATATGCAGAGTACATCATGAAAAATGCTGGGCTGGATGAAGTACAAGCTAGAATCGAGCTTGCCGGGAGAAATATTAATATCCTCAGATATGCAGATGAAAAAAGAAAAAAGATCAGAAAGTGAAGAAGAACTAAAGAGCCTCTTAATGAAAGTGAAAGAGGAGAATGAAAAAGTTGGCTTAAAATTCAACGTTCAGAAAACTAAGATCATGGCATCCAGTCCCATCACTTCATGGCAAATAGATAGGGAAACAATGGAAACAGTGAAAGGCTTTATTTTGGGGGGGGGGCTCCAAAAATCACTGTAGATGGTGACTGCAGCCATGGAATTGAAAGATGCTTGCTCCTTGGAAGAAAAGCTATGACCAACCTAGACAGAATATTAAAAAGCAGAGACATTACTTTGCCTACCAAGGTCTGTCTAGTTAAAGTTGTGGTTTTTCCAGTAGTCGTGTATGGATGTGAGAGTTGGACTATAAAGAAAGCTGAGCACTGAATAATTGATGCTTTTGAACTGTGGCATTGGAGAAGACCCTTGGGAGTCCCTTGGACTGCAAGGAGATCCAACAGTCCATCCTAAAGGAAATCAGTCCTAAATACTCATTGGAAGGACTGATCCTTAAGCTGAAACTCCAATACTTTGGCCACCTGATGTGAAGAAATTACTCATTAAAAAATACCCTGATGCTGGGAAAATTGAAGGTGGGAGGAGAGGGGGACAACAGAGAATGAAATGGTTGGATGGCATCACCGACTCAATGGACATGAGTTTGAGTAAATTCCGGGAGTTGGTGATGGACAGGGAGTCCTGGCATGATGCAGTCCATGGGATCACAAAGAGTCAGACATGACTGGGTGACTGAACTGAAAGCCTTTAACAGTGTGGATCACAACAAACTGTGGAAAATTCTCAAAGAGATGGGATTACCAGATCACCTTACCTGACTCCTGGGAATGCAAATCAAGAAGTAACAGAACTGGACATATGAACTATATCAAAATAGGAAAAGGAGCATGTCAAGGCTACATATTGTCACCCTGCTTATTTAACTTATATGCAGAGTACATCATGTGAAATGCCAGACTGGATTAAGCACAACCTGGAATCAAGATTGCCTGGAGAAATATCAATAACCTCAGATATGCAGATGATACCACCCTTATGGTAGAAAGTGAAGAGGAACTAAAGATCTTATTGATGAAGGTGAAAGGATAATGAAAAAGTTGGCTTAAAGCTCAACATTCAAAAAAAGAAGATCATGGCATCTGGTCGCATCACTTCATGGGGAATAGATGGGGAAACAATGGAAACAGTGATAGGCTTTATTTTCTTGGGCTCCAAAATCACCACAGATGGTGACTGCAGCCATAAAATTAAAAAATGCTTGGTCCTTGGAAGATAAGCTATGACAAATCTAGACAGCATATTAAAAAGCAGAGACATTACTTTACCTACAAATGTCTGTGTAGTCAAGGCTATGGTTTTCCCAGTAGTCATGTATGGATGTGAGAGTTGGACTATAAAGAAGGCAGAGAGCCAAAGAACTGATGCTTTAAACTGTGGTGTTGGAGAAGACTCTTGAGAGTCTGAAGTTGAACCTCCAATACTACCTAATTGAAGGCAGAAGGAGAAGGGGATGACAGAGGCTGAGATGGTTGGATGGTATCACTGACTCAATGGACCTTAGCTTCAGCAAGCTCCAAGTAATGACGAAAGACAGGAGAGCCTGGTGTGCTGCAGTTCATGGCATCACAAAGAATTAGACATGACTGAGCGACTGAACAGCTACAATAATTGTGTAATATTCAATTATTTAAAAGTACTTTCATATCTATAGCACCTGATAATCCTAATTAAACTGAAATCCTTAAAATTCAGTGTAGATATTATATCATAGAAAACTGATTCTTTTTTTAATTTTAAGGAAAGTGCATGTCATAATATAGAACTAAATATTAATTATATACCTGAGACTGGTATATATATGTCATATAATCATGTCATATGATATGACATTTTAATTATCTGAAGGACTGTGAAACAATCAGTAAACATTGAAGTAATTTCTGTCCGTACATTTTCATATATATATATATATATGTATATATATATATATACACACACACACACACACACACACACACACACACACATATATATATGCAGGCCTCCCAGGTTCTGTTAGTGGTATAGAACCCACTAACACCAATACAGGAGCTATAAGAGACATGGGTTCAATCCCTGGATTGGGAAGATCCCCTGGAGGAGGGTGCAATAACCAGTATTTTTGCCTGGAGAATCCCATGGACAGAGGAGCCATGTGAGCTAATGTCCAAAGACTGCAGGGTCGCAAAGAGTTGGACGTGAAGAGACATAGCATGTGCATACACATACCCACACACATATATTTGTTTTGCTCACAATTTGCTTACAAGTTTTTTATAGAAATCCCAAACTTTTTATTCCCATCTAGGCAGACTGATTGACACTAGTACAAATAGTTACCCTAATCACATTCAATTTCAGATCCATTTCTCACTCAGATAAATATGCACAGCGTCATAATGAAACCAATACTTACACTAGTACAAGATATTTCCAAAGTCTATGTGCTAATATATTTGAAGAGAGGATTTAACAGGTCAACTGAGACATCAGAGTTAAATAATCTACCAAGTAAAAATAAAAACTCAGCTTCTACAAGTTTTTGGACAGAAAAAAGACAAAGGCAAATGCTTTCCTTCTATATTAAAGGACATACTTTCATCAGGGAAAAATTAAAATAAAAAAATACTAATTTTTTTTTTACCATTGTTGATAATGTAACAGAAAAAAAAAAACCAATGTGAAAACAAAGACTGTAGTTCCAATTACATGGCTCAAATTTTAATTCAGAGCTCATTGGAAAGTTCTATTATTAAAATTTTATACAAATGCCTAAATTTGATCTGTCTTGTTCCCAGTATAATATCTAGTAATACAGCCTGTCATGAACATAAGTGGTTCGTTCCATGATACACTGCTTCTTTGGAGCAGGGTTTGATGTTTCCAGCTATATGACATGAGCCACTACCCTTGATTTTGACCAAGTTTGAAGAAATATTGAGTTCTCATTAAGCTCTTTTCACAGGTGAAATAGTGCATTATATTACTAACTCATCACTTCTCTAAAGAGCTATGATTTTTTTTTAATATTTAGAGACTGGAATTTCTGATGATAAATGTGAAGTCAACACATCACTGTGTTCTTTAGAGCTGGCCACTTGGGAAAGTTCTCATTACAGAGTGACAGCCACAGGCCATTTTCCCTGTTAAACTCAGATGAAAACTAAGCTACTTTGATTCAATTCTTTTGAAAAGATAAGACTAGTGTTATGGTTAAAGCCTTAGCTGACATATTTCAAATAGGACCATAGTTTTGAAGCTATTGGGTTTAAGAGAAAGAACAAAGCGCTTCTGAATCTGCCTGGAATGGAGTAGCTCATTTAATGGAATAAACTGCATGGAACCTACACTTTTCTTATCAAATGAGACATCCTTTACTTTTACCGGACAGGTTTAATTGCTCGAGCCACTTGGTTAGAATATTTTTCAAGCTAATTACTTGTCAGCTATCATTAGAAACATTAATGGCACTTTAAAAATCACTTATTTCTCAAAGCTTCCTTTGTGGACTATGTCACAAAATGACATACAGTTACTGACCCACAACTAATGTTTCAGGGAACTGGTGAGGGGGAAGGGTAGTATAACCCAGCCACAGGAAACTATAAATAGTTGATGTCATGCAAAAATGTTAGACTGGGGGTGTTAGCCATGCCTAGTACCCTCACTTCCCTCACCAGGCCCTCAACTCTCCCTGGTGGCTGGTGGAGATAAAATCCACAGGGAAGTTTTCATTTCTCTTTTCCAGACAGGGTTGTGCCCCCAAATCCCTTGATTAACTCTGACCCAGCAGTGGATTAATCATCAAGGTAATAAAGCTTAAGCTTTAGGGCTTCTCAGCTAATTGTCATTCATAATTTTATATTTCTAATAGTGTTCCACTCAGCACTGTATAACTTTAAGGCCATATAAAACCTGGATTTACTTAGGAGATTCATATGTATGATGTAAAAATAAAACTGAAGTGAAGGTTTTGCTCTTTTAAGTCTATATTAGAGTTACAAGAACTCTGATCCACACTGCACATATAACGGCACTACTAGAAAAAGTCTTCTCAAACACAGTATTGAAAGGATTATCCTAGCCCAGTCCTGTCATTCCTCTGCTCCATGTTTTGCATTTTTATAACAATTGTAACTAGTCAATATTGCACAAAACATATATTTTCTTACTCCCCATTTGTAAAATGAGCTCCAAATGGATATGTTTTAATCACAGAATTACAACATCTAGAATAGTGATCACTATATACGTTTCAGTTCAGATCAGTCACTCAGTCATGTCTGACTCTTTGTGACCCCATGGACTGCAGCACATCAGGCCTCCCTGTCCATCACCAACTCCCAGATTTGCTCAAACTCATGTCCATCGAGTCAGTGATGCCACCCAGCCATCTCATCCTCTGTCGTCCCCTTCTCCTCCTGCCCCCAATCCCTCCCAGCATCTGAGTCTTTTCCGTGGTATCCCTAATTTTCTTTTTCTTTTTAATTAATTTATTTTAATTGGAGGCTAATACTTGACAATATTGTAGTGGTCTTGCCATACATTCACATGCAGCCAGTCTTTCCCATCCTTTTGTTTTCATTTATTTCTTTGTATTGATTACTTTCTTGAAGGCTTTCTTATCTCTCCTTGCTATTCTTTGGAACTCTACATTCAGATGGATATATCTTTCCTTTTCTCCTTTGCCTTTCACTTCTCTTCTTTTCTCAGCTACTTGTAAGGCCTCCTCGGGCTTTTTGCATTTCTTCTTCTTGGGGATGGTTTTGATGGCTGCCTCCTGTACAACATTACAAATCTCCGTCCATATTTCTTCAGGCACTCTATGTTTTAGATCTAATCCCTTGAATCTGTCACTTTCACTGTATAATTTAAGGGATTTACTCAAATTTAAGTGACCGTATATTAATAAAGCATGTTAATCACTCAGTTCTTTCTGACTCTGCAACCCCATGGATTGTAGCCTGCCAGACTCCTCTGTCCATAAAATTCTCCAGCCAAGAATACTGGAGTAGGTAGCCATTCCCTTATCCAGAGGATCTTCCTGATCAAGGGATGTAACCCATGTCTCCTGCATTGCAAGCAGACTATTTACTGTCTGAACCACCAAAACTAACTTAATGTCTAAAAAGGAACATGAATAAAAGCAAGTATTATTAATAATTAGAAATATCAACTGTAGACTGCCAGTTTCAGGAAACTGGAATCAAAGTCACCCAACCATAAGCGTGTTTTGAATTTAATGCCCCCAAGCAAGATGTGAGAGAAAATGACTATATCAGATAGACCCCTCCTTACTCATGTTGCCCTAGTGTATGTGTTTGTGTGTGCGTATGTGTGCACACGCACATGTGCTCATGCGCACACTTAGTAGCATCTGACTCCTTGCAACACATGGACTGTAGCCCACGAGGCTCCTCTGTTCAGGGGGTTTCCCAGGCAAGAATACTAAAGTGGGTTGCCATTCCCTTTTCCAGGGGATCTTCCCGACCCAGGGATCGAACCATGTCTCCTGCATTGGCAGGAGGATTCTTTACCGCTGAGCCACCTGGGAAGCCCATGTTACCCTAGAATCCAGCCTAAATCATGCTTTCTTCTGAGGCTGGTAGGAAATCCTTTATTGGGAAACTTTCTTTACTCTATCCCATTGCTGCAGTAAATCAGTGTTCTCATTCAGAATCTATTTCCTACCACCACTATCCCAATCCTACCAGGGAATATTTGGCAGTATCTAGAGACATTTTTCGTTGTTACAACTGAGGGGTACCATGAGCCTCTAGTGGATAGAGGCCAGGGATGCAGCTAAAGATCCTATAACGCAAAATACAACCTGCAACCCCAACAAAAAATTATCCAGCCTAAAACGTCAGTAGTAATAAAATCAAGAAACTATCAAGTAACCAAAGAAAAAATGGCCCAAGAAAATGATTATTCCTGTTCAGTTCCATCTTTAATCGCATTCTTCCCAATAAATAATCCACTCCTTACTATTGTTACATGAGTGAGTATTCTTGAGGGCTCTTTTTATATTTTGACTCAGATCACAGCTGCTCCTTTTCTCCTTCTTTGACAAGGAAGAAAAGGCTTCTTGAGGGAATAGGTGAGGATGTAAGGAAAGAGTAGTTTGCAAAGTCAGGAAAGTTTGGGAATATGCCAAAATGTGGAGATCTCCTCAAGGCACCTGGAGCATACCGAATACAGAATGATCGACAAATACTATACCATGCTGTTATTTATATACTAATAGAAATTTTGCCAAATCATAATAATAATGTATTGTGTAAGCTCAAAAATGTCTATTAGGCTTAAGAATTTTACTGTGCATAACCTCATTTGATCCTCAAAGAAACATTCAGATATTATGATTCGTTGGAACAAAAGTGCCAAAGGAGTGTGATTTGCACAAGATTATTTATTTACAAAGGGCCAAATTTTGGTAAAGAATCAAAGAATACGAAGGGGAGTTGGTGGAGGCTGAATAATAATCTTAACTTTTATCTAGTGTCCTATATGCGCCACGTATTTCATGTTCCTTCACTCACTCTTCACAGCTCCTGTGAGGTAGCATTATCCCCACTTTATACCTGAGTGAGCAAATGCCGAGGTTTACTTATTCTGCTCAAGGTTTAAAACACATATCTCAAACATCATATAGAAGACTCCTTCCAGAAAACAACCTTGCTTGTCTATTTACATGAACTCCTGTTGCTAATTTTAACTCATTTCTTCAGATTTACTTTTAGCATATCCACAAAATGCAAGGCACAATGCTAGGCCCAGGGAAGGGGGGACTGGGGTGGGAGGGGAGGTGCGGGGGAAAAGCCTGGAATAAAACAAAGTGTCTGCCTTAGGGAATTTAATTGCACTGAAAAACAAAACAAAAAACTTGCTTAGATATTCATTTCCTTCTCCCTGGGAACTGAGCCATTACCCAGCCATTCACCCTGAGAGCACCAGCTGGCACATGGTGTTGAGAGGTGTTGGGAAATTACTGCATAACTCTTTACAAATTATTTTTGCTATGTTATGTTGTTTTGAAAATGTTATGAGGTTAAAAAGTGAGGTAAACCCTTTTAGAATTTTTCTAAAAGAATCAGACTGGCTTAGAAAACTAAGTTACTGATAGTGCTGCTGCTCTTTCTTTATGCAAATAAACTTTAAAGGAGCCCTAAGCTGAAAGAAGAAGAATGAGCCCATCTGTTTAAAAAAAAAAAATGTGAATAATCAAGGTAACCTAAGGTAAGAGCACAAGAACAGACATGGAAAAAAGAGTATAAATTTTTAGCAAAAAGAGAAACCACATAATCCTATCATATAATCAATTATTCCTAGGAATTGACCTGCCATCCAAAGAACAAGACACATTAAAAAAAAAAAAAAAAAAAAAAGCCCTCAGTTCTTTGCCTTGCTTGAATCATGTAGAAGGAAACAGAATAGGCTGTCAATCTAAACCATAAGTCTAAAATCTAGTTAGAATTCTGATTTAATTCATTTATGTGCCCATTACGTGCATACTATCTGAACTAAAGAAATGCATCAAGAGTCAAATATGGTTAAGTATTATGACGTTAAGGTCAGTAGGACAGAAAGTGAGGAAAGATTCTATTTTTGATGAGGTGCTAACAGAAAGACTCTCAGATCAAGTAAAATTTGAACAGAGACTTAAAGGAAGGAGTGAGCCACATTAAACACAGGGACAAAGAGTGTCCCCAGAAAAAGACCAGACCATGCAAAGGGTCTAGAGTGGGAGCTGTCCTGGAGTACTGAAGGAAAGCAAGGAAGTCAGTGTGGTGAGAATACACTTTGCCAAGGAGGAAAACAGAATGAGATAAATTCAGAAAGGCAGGACTGGGGACAGATCACATAAGGCCTTGAAAGCCAGGGTAAGGGCAGAGTGAGATGAAATGCCATTGGAGGATTTTGCAAACAAAAGTAATATGATCTAGTAAAATTTACAAAAAAATAACCCTGGTTACTGAACAAAAATAGGTTTTATGGAACATGGATAGAATCAAGGGACTGGTTAGCCAACTTTGTCACTGGCGGGTAGCAGTGTGGTAAGATATATTTCATAATCAGAGCATTTAGGACTGGGATAGATGGAATGTGGGATCTGGGATGTGAGAACAAGAGAAGAACCAAGAATTTAGGATGTTTGAATCAAGCAACTGGCAGAAAGAATTGTATTTACTGAAATGAGAAAGACTTCTGGAGGAGCAGATTTCAGAGGAAATTCGGCAGTCTGTTTGGTGTGTAACATTTGAGATGTCTAACTAGCATCTAAGTGCAGATGTAAAGTTGAAAATTGAATAGGTGAATATGAGGCTCGTGACTGAGACGAGGGATACTCATGTCAAACTGGAACTCACCAGGGAATAGATGCTTTCTAAACTGCACTCATCTCACACGCTAGTAAAGTAATGCTCAAAATTCTCCAAACCAGGCTTCAGCAATACATGAACCATGAACTTCCAGATGTTCAAGCCAGTTTTAGAAAAGGCAGAGGAACCAGAGATCAAATTGCCAACATCTGCTGGATCATGGAAAAAGCAAGAGAGTTCCAGAAAAACATCTATTTCTGCTTTATTGACTATGCCAAAGCCTTTGACTGTGTGGGTCACAATAAACTGTGGAAAATTCTGAGAGAGATGGGAATACCAGACCACCTGACCTGCCTCTTGAGAAACCTATATGCAGGTCAGGAAGCAGTACCTAGAACTGGACATGGAAAAACAGACTGGCTCCAAATAGGAAAAGGAGTACATCAAGGCTGTATATTGTCACCCTGCTTATTTAACTTATATGCAGAGTACATCATGAGAAAGACTGGGCTGGAAGAAGCACAAGCTGGAATCAAGATTGCTGGGAGAAATATCAATAACCTCAGATATGCAGATGACACTACCCTTACGGCAGAAAGTGAGAACTAAAGAGCCTCTTGATGAAAGTGAAAGAGGAGAGTGAAAAAGTTGGCTTAAAGCTCAACATTCAGAAAACGAAGATCATGGAATCTGGTCCCATCACTTCATGGGAAATAGATGGGGAAACAGTGGAAACAGTGTCAGACTTTATTTCTTGGGGCTCCAAAATCACTTCAGATGGTGATAGCAGCCATGAAATTAAAAAACGCTTACTCCTTAGAAGGAAAGTTATGACCAACCTAGATAGCATATTCAAAAGCAGAGACATTACTTTGCCAACAAAGATCCATCTAGTCAAGGCTATGGTTTCTCCAGTGGTCATGTATGGATGTGAGAGTTGGACCGTGAAGAAAGCTGAGCACTGAAGAACTGATGCTTTTGAACTGTGGTGTTGGAGAAGACTCTTGAGAGTCCCTTGGATTACAAGGAGATCCAACCAGTCCATTCTGAAGGAGATTAGTCCTGGGGTTTCTTTGGAAAGAATGATTCTAAAGCTGAAAGTCCAGTACTTTGGCCACCTCATGCAAAGAGTTGATTCACTGGAAAGGACTGTGATGCTGGGAGGGATTGGGGGCAGGAGGAGAAGGTGACGACAGAGGATGAGATGGCTAGATGGCATCACTGACTCGATGGACATGAGTTTGAGTGAACTCCAGGTGTTGGTGATGGACAGGGAGGCCTGGCATGCTGCAATTCATGGGTTGCAAAGAGCTGGACACGACTGAGCAACTGAACTGAACTGAAAGCATTTGGAGCAATGGATAAAACACATAGGCAGAGAAGAGTTGAAGACAGAGTCCCTGAGTCCCTCAACATTTAGTGTTTGGATTCAGTTCAGTCACGTAGTCGTGTTTGACTCTTTGTGACCCCATGGACTGCAGCATGCCAGGCTTCCCTGTCCATCACCAATTCCAGAGCTTGCTCAAACTCATGTCCATCAAATCGGTGATGCCATCCAACCATCTCATCCTCTGCCGTCCCCTTCTCCTCCTGCCTTCAATCTTTCCCGGCATCAGGGTCTTTTCCAATGAGTCAGTTCTTCACATCAGGTGGCCAAAGTATTAAAGCTTCAGCTTTAGCAACAGTCCTTCCAATGAATATTCAGGGCTGATTTATTTAGGATGGACTGTTTGGATCTCCCTGCAGTTCAAGGGACTCTCAAGAGTCTTCTCCAACACCACAGTTCAAAAGCATCAATTCTTCGATGCTCAGCTTTCTTCACAGTCCAACTCTCACATCCATACTTTACTATTGGAAGTACCATAGCTTTGACTAGATGGACCTTTGTTGGTAAAGTAATGTCTCAGACAGTAAAGCTGTCTGGGTTGGTCATAACTTTTCTTCCAAGAAGCAAGCGTCATTTAATTTTAAAACTGTAGTCACCACCTGCAGTGATTTTGAGCCCCCCAAATAAAGTCTCTCACTGTTTCCACATCTATTTGCCATAAAGTGATGGGACTGGATGCCATGATCTTAGTTTTCTGAATGTAGAATTTTAAGCCAACTTTTTCAATCTCCTCTTTCACTTTCATCAAGAGGCTCTTTAGTTCTTCTTCACTTTCTGCCATAAGGGTGGTGTCACCTGCCTGTTTGAGGTTATTAATATTTCTCCTGGCAATCATGATTCCAGCTTGTGCTTCATCCAGCCCAGCATTTCACATGATGTACTCAGCATATAAGTTAAATAAGCAGGGTGACAATATACAGCCTTGGCTTCCACCTTTTCCAATTTGGAACCGGTCTGTTTTTCCATGTCCAATTCTAACTCTTGCTTCTTGACCTGCATACAGATATATCTGGAGGCAGATAACATGGTCTGGTACTCCCATCTCTGTAAGAATTTTCCACAGTTTGTTGTGATCTACATAGTCAAAGGCTTTGGCCTAGTCAATAAAGCAGAAGTAGAATGATGCTGTTAAAGTGCTGCACTCAATATGCCAGCAAATTTGGAAAACTCAGCAGTGGACACAAGACTGAAAAAGGTCAGTTTTCATTCCAACCTCAAAAAAAGGCAATGCCAAAGAATGTTCAAACTACTGCACAATTGCACTCATCTCACACCCTAGCAAAGTAAAACTCAAAATTCTCCAAGCAAGGCTTCCACAGTAAGTGAATCATGAACTTCCAGATGTTCAAGCCAGATTTAGAAAAGGCAGAGGAACCAGAGATCAGATTGCCAACATCCGATGGATCATCGAAAAGCAAGAGAGTTTCAGAAAGACATCTACTTCTGCTTTATTAATGTTTGGGAAGTGGAGGAAAATCTAGCAAAAGGGTGAAGAACAGTGCGGTTTGAGGAAAATTGAAAGATCAAAGAGGAAAGTTTTTACAGAAAGAAGGAAGAATGAACAGTATCAGTGCTCCTAAGTGAGATGCATGGGACACTGGGTTTGAAACAAACAGACTTAGAGACAGTGATAGGAGCAGGTCCTGTTGAGTGCTGGAGACAAAAGCCTCATTTAAATGGGATAAATGAACGACGGAAGTGGGGATAATTATGATAACTATTTTGAGGAGTTTTTCTCCAAGAAGAGCAATAGAGATGAAAAAGGGGATGAGGAAAGATGTGGAAGTCCAATGAGTTCTTTTTTTTTCTTATGAGTCTATTACACATGAAGATTGGGACTCCTAAACTAAAATCCACAATTTCTCAAACTGATTCATGTATCTTTCCCGCATGAACTTGTCCATCAATAAGGGTAGCGTCCGTGGGTGATCATCTGACCCCTGATATCTGCCTCTCTTTAAATATCCTTTCCTTCATCCATTTTACTCATTTATTCATGCGACAAATGTTTTATTCAATGCCTATAAAATGGATGTATAGTACTAGGCACTGAAGATAAGAGGTTTAAAAAAAGTACCAAGTTCCTGTCATCATTGAGCATACAGTTTGGTATAGAAGATTAACACTAAACTAGAGCAAAGCTGGGCTTCCCTGATGACTCATATGGTAAAGAATCCACCTGCATTGTAGGAGACCTGGGTTGATCCCTGGGTTGGAAAGAGCCCCTGGAGGAGGCCATGGCTACATATTCCAGTAGTCTTGCCTGGAGAATCACCATGAACAGATGAGCCTGGCAGGCTACAGTCCACGGGGTGGCAAAGAGCTGGACATGACTAAGCAAGTACGCACAGCACAGAGCAAAACTAGTTATGAAAAAGGAGCACAGGGGCTTCTATGAAATAGTCTCCTACTAGGAGATGGGATGGAGCAGCCAATCAAGCAAGACCAGCCCCTGAGAAGACCTAAAGAATGAGTGTCAACCAGCCAAATAAAGGAGAGAGGCTGATAAGAAGAAGCCCAGCAGCAAAGGGAAAATTTTGCCAGAGGGTGTGAAGTTAGAGAGAGCTTAGCTTATTGAGAGAACCAAACAAACCCCGTGTAATATAGACAAACAGACTGAAGGGCCAGCACAAGAAACAGGGCTAGGATAAGTCAGGCACACAATACTAAGGGGCTTCACTAACCATATTAAGCAGTTAGAGGTTTACACAGAGACAGATATAAACAGGTTTAAGATTTTATATCAGCCTTCTGACTAGTACTTTTCTACCGCAATGCCTTCACACATGTTTTTCCTCTCTGTCTGAAACAATATTTACCCAATTTTAATAACTGATTTATTACTATCCTTGAGATCTCAGTTTTAAACACCTTGTTTAATGTTAGACACAATACTTTTATTCACAGGTATCTTTTCAAAATATCTATCACAACTTGTTAACTATGACTTACTGTCATATTTTCTCTGCTTCTGCCACTCAGCTATAAGCTCAATGAAGTCAGGGATCTGCATGTCTTGTTCGCCACCATATTCAGAGCATTTAGCACACAATGGCACTCAAAAAATAAGTTTAAGTGTATGTGCATCTATTGAATGTAGTCATAGAAGAAGATGGAAAAATCAAAAGTGTGATGTCACACTTTCTAAATTGAACAACTGGAAAATTAGAATGCATTAAGAAGCATATTTTAAAAGAAAATGATGCTAGTTTTTAATGTGCTGGATCTGAAGACACTAGGAGAGAAATGAAGGAAAACTGGGATGAAAGCAAAGATTTCAGAGTACTTGGCATATAAGTAAAATAGCTAGCCATGAAAGCGTGCCCTGTGGATGAAGTGCAGAGGGTGAGAATGGATGTCAGGGTAGTGGAGACCCTAAACCAAACCAATATCTGAGAGGGGAAAGAAAAGGCAATGAAGTATCTGGCAAGCAGTGCTAATAATTAGACAAACCAGGAAAATGTGGTGTTGTGAAAAATGATAGTAAGGAGTGGCAGATGCTCTGAAGCCATCAAAGTAAAGGACAAAAGCACCCACTGACTTGGAGATGCGGAGGTCTTTGGTAACCAGAGGTGGGAGCAGTTTGTGTGGACAGAGGAGTACTGGTTAACGAGTGAGTGAATGGGAAGTGTAATCAATTCCTTTAGGTGACAATTGTAAGAATTTTGTGTGAACAGTGACTGTTCATGGATTGGAGGGTTGATTAGCTTGTTTTGTTTTATTTTTTCAGTTCAGTCGCTCAGTCGTGTCTGACTCTTTGCGACCCCGTGAACTGCAGCACGCCAGGCCTCCCTGTCCATCACCAACTCCTGAAGTTCAATCAGACTCACGTCCATCGAGTCCGTGATGCCATCCAGCCATCTCATTCTCGGTCGTCCCCTTCTCCTCCTGCCCCCAATCTCTCCCAGCATCAGAGTCTTTTCCAATGAGTCAACTCTTCGCATGAGGTGTCCAAAGTACTGGAGCCTCAGCTTTAGCATCATTCCTTCCAAAGAAATCCCAGGGTTGATCTCCTTCAGAATGGACTGGTTGGATCTCCTTGCAGTCCAAGGGACTCTCAAGAGTCTTCTCCAACACCACAGTTCAAAAGCATCAATTCTTCAGTGCTCAGCCTTCTTCACAATCCAACTCTCACATCCATACATGACCACTGGAAAAACCATAGCCTTGATTAGTCAGCAAAGTAATGTCTCTGCTTTTGAATATGCTATATAACGGAGCATATGTAAATCCTGAAGGAAAGGAACTTGAGAGAGAGGAAGATAGTGAAGGTTAAGGATGCTCAGTACCACAAAGTCCTCTGATGGAGGCCTGAAGGACAGATAGACATGTTAGCCTTACATAGAAAAAGAAGTATCTATGACACAGGAGGAGAGGAAAGAAGAATAGTCAAGATACAGGTAGATTTGCAGAGTTGATGATGGATGTTGATGGAGCTACTACCCTATGACTTCTAATTTGTCTTTGAAATAAGTCAGTATAAATATTTGCCAACTAAGTCTCCTAAGGTCTCCATGAGCCCAGACGTGTCCCCCTGCAAATCAATCCTTCTTATTGCCACTGAATTGTCTATAAAGGTAGTTATGCCACTCTATCTCCATCCTTCTTTCTCTGCTTTCATAAATGTATTAACCTTTCACATTAACCAATATAATCAACAGCATATTGTTAACTATTCTTGCTTTGTGGAACATTAGCTTATTAATTGTATCCTTGGTGCCTAGTTGAGAACCTGACACATAGTAATTGCTCAGTAAAGGTTTCATTGAGGAAATATAAACAAAATGTGTCACAATTCACTGTTCAGCTTGATCAATAGGTATTTGCCAACATTCTTATGTTTTCTTTAAATCTTGTTCTGAATTATATTTGTCTTTATCATCTAGGAACTGCTTGAAAAAAGTTATGCAGCTAGATTATAATAAACTTGGAAGGTATTTTTTAATATCTACTTATGCAGTGAATTATTTAGGTCAACCATGCCTGCTAAGGAGATTTAAGATCATGTCTGTTACCCAATGATAACACCGACATCTAGTGGCTATTAATCTGATTTTTGGTCATCTATTTTATTCCCTCAAAGGACAAAGCTTGTATTAAAGGTTTAAGTACTGTATCAGCATGAGCTCATAAATCACAGCTATTGTCAGACAAATTCAGAAAAAATACATTTGGGATATGGGGTACTTTTTAAAGAAATCAGGTTATATAAAGCAACGGGAAACATGTAGCTAGAAAATGAGCTGTCCAAGGTCCTGACAGAGTATCCAACTCTGGTTCTTAGAGTGTCCAACTCTGGTTCTCAGAGTGTTTTCTGTAGACTCTAGTTCTTGAGTCCTTAAGAAGTATTACTCATTCACAACACAGATTCTCTAGTCAAATAAATGTCTAACTTTTTCACCTTGACCATCACTCCCTTCATCCCCTCTCTCTTCCTTTTAATCTCCATAGCACTTTGCATGTTTATTTGTTATTTTTTGCTTTATATGCTTATTTGTTACTATCTGTGTCCCCCACTTGAATGTGAGCTCCATAGGAGCAAGGATTTTTATGTTTTTCGAGAAACATTGGCCTATAATAAAAAGCCAATTAAATATTTATGATTGACAAATAAATTTGAGAAACACTGAATTAAACAAAGTTAAATAAAATTATCCACTGTAGGAATTCTCAAGGCCATTAAAATGCTAATGGAATTACTAATTCCAAAGAGAGGCATATAAGATTTTTCAAATATCTTTCCTTCTTCTCATCCCTACCCACCCTCTTCATACTATAAGATTTATGTTCTGCTGAATACATCTTGGCAAAGGCTGGTCTGACTCATGGGCCTAAGACTCCAATTTATTCACATTAAATACTGCAGTTCCTGCCATACCCTATCGTACTCATATTTCAAATTAACACACCATGTAATACTCAGGATACACTAAATTGAAAATACAGAGAACAAACTGTACCTTTGATGGTGAGTCAAATAATACAGAGAGGACATAAAACCTATTCCAGTGAATAGCCCATGACAGACTATATTTAAGTGATATTTATGTGAATCCCATCTCCTTTTGAACTCAAGAATTATCAAAATGGAAGTCTGAATTACATCAGAAATATAAGAAAGAAACACAGGCATGATATATAAGAAAGACAAGTTATTTTAACTGCTACTTATTCAAGGAACAAAAATCCTGTATGTCAACCTTGAGGAATAAGTTTACAAGAATATGCAACGAAAGACTATGACCTCTTAGCATCTGAGACCCATTTTACTTGAACAAATCCCTGTCTGTTTTGTTCCATTCTTATTTTAGTAGCTGTATCCAGAACAGAGCGGATCCATTCTGAAAAATGATGGCACAGTATTTTCATCACAGCATGTTTGCCATCTTTCATGGGGAGAACAGGTTGTTCACATAGCCATGCACAGTTTGTTAAAACCTCAGAAATGTTGAGAAATGTGGCATAAAACTAAGGTGGTACTATCCATTACAAGATACAACCAGAGCCTACACAGCCAAGTTAAATTGCCTATCATCCTTTCACATATTGAGCTAGTCATATAGATATTTCATCATTATTAAAAGCACTGTATATTTAAGAGGCAATTTCTTTGTAATAAAAATATTGAAAAAATAAAATACAACTACAGAAAATAATAACAGTTGCAGGAACTTCCAAAATATGTCTGCTCAGTTGGCAAGAATTAATTATTGTCTTTCTAGACTTGATCTCAAAAATCTCCCCAGGAATCCTAGAAAATGGATTGACGAAAAACAGATCATTTTTTTCCTCAAGAATCTCCTATTTTAAAATTAGGTGTGTGACAGTGGGTTCTTCTGGAAAAGACTTGCTTTCAAGATTAGATTCAGGACACCTGTGTTGAAGTTCTAGGTCAACTGCTAACTAGCTGAATAGCCTGGTCAGTTTCCATAGCCTCCTTGGCTTGTGCTGTAGCACGCTCATTCACTCAGTTGTGTCTGACAAATTGTGACCCCATGGACTGCAGCCCCCCAGGCTCCTCTTTCCAGCCAAGAATACTGGAGTAGTTTGCCATTTCCTCGTCCAGAGTATCTTCCCGACCCAGGGATCAAACCTATGTCTCCTCCATTCCCCACATTGGTAGGCAGATTCATTACCACTGAGCCACCTGGGAAGCCCTGCTTTATCTGTATCCTCAACCATAAAATGAGAATTGTAATGCTGGCCCTACCTTCTTCAATGAGTTGTAATATAAGCAGCATTTGAAAGCATGATTGGGAACTGCAGATACCATTCAAAGTTCTGTAGTGATGAGAGGATAGAAAGAAAAGAAAGCCTATTGTAAGGGAGAACATTAGATTTGCTGCACTGGATTGAAAGTAAAAGTGAAAGTTTAGTCACTCAGTCCTGTCTGACTCTTTGCTACCCCCATGGACTGTAGCTTACCAGGTTCCTCCGTCCATGGGATTTTCCAGGCAAGAGTACTGGAGTGTGTTGCCATTTCCTTCTCCAGGGGATCTTCCCTACCCAGGGATTGAACCCAGGTCTCCCACATTGTAGGCAGGTGCTTTACCATCTGAGCCACCACTGGGATTAGGTAAACAATAATATTACCACTTGCCATGTCAAATTAAGCTGTGAGTGGTCTCAGCAGTAATTAGAACTTTCCAATAAGAAGCTGCCATACTTCCTGGATAACTCCTCAGTGCATTAAATAGGCAAATGCTCATAAGTGCTCCTTAAATTCTCCTGTGTCCTCCAACATTAACACACCTACTGGCAATATCAAGACATTAGTTTAAAGACTATCAAATATAAAGCTCTTCAGTAATTTGGTTTGCAACAATTGAAAAAGATAATCAGTTACCTTGGAAATTTTTTCAGAAACAAAATGGTTACAATATGAGCACATTTCAAGAATAGAGAAAAATATTCTTTCCTCCTTACCCACTCTCACTTTATTCAGCTTGCTCTTTAACAGGGAGTCATGCTCTTCTCCACCCAACACCAACTTTCTCCCTTTTTACACTAATCTTGAGTAAAAGAGACATTACACTTTTCCTACCATACTGAGTACACTTATCTAGCTTTTTCTTACTCTGCCTCTGCAAGCTTTCTTAGATGGGACCCTCATCCTCACTTTCTGCAGCATTTGTACTTACATAAACTTGCATTTCTTAACTTCCAAAGCACTTTCCCTAAACTACTGTCATGTCTGGCTCTCTGTCATGAAGCAACGTTTTCTCTGAGCAGCTCCAGTTCTTGAACTTCATGGCAATCTGGTCTGCTTGTTACTGACAAGGGTGCAATGTACCTGCTAAACACTGTCTCCTTTTTCACAAAAGGAAACAACTAATCAAGAGGGAAGCCACGTGCTTGGCATTTTCTTGGTTTTTCTAAGCGATACTGAGTTCTGGATGAACGTGACTGAGTGTGAGAATGAAGGCTGCAGTTGACACTGAGCCGTGGAGACCTTGACACACAGATGGCCCTGTTTTTAGGGACGTTGGATACACACAGATGGCCCTGACAGGATTCCTCCTGGTGACAGTGCTTGTGAGAAAGCGCTACATTTGATGGAAGAATGGCAGTTCTAGGCAATGGTTTTGGTGCTGAAGTGACCATCTTTAATTTTCATTATCCCTTGTACAGTGCTCAAATTCTTACAGTTTTAACATTTGAAATGTATATTTAATGTTTTCTTACTTTTCATGAACTATAAAGACATCCCTTTAAATTTTTAACTGCTTTAACTGACAATGTAAGTTAAAAAAGAAAAAGTGTGCTTGCTCTGCAAAAACAGCTCTGAAACTTCAAACCAACACCCTTTATCTCCTGCTCCCCAAAATACATTTTTCTGAGTCCATTCCATGCATATATTCATTCTGGAGGTCCTTGTGAATTCAGATCTAGATGTATCAGTGATGCTCATGCTTCAGCCAAGAACTGAGATCACCTTTAACTTTGTGTGGTGTGAGAAAGGTGTCTTGAGTGTGATGCATGGAGGGAAGATACTACTCTTTCCTGCACTTGAAACCAAGGTAGCAATTAGAAAAGCCATCAGAATGCCCCTTCTCAGCTGTGACCATGCCAGCTCTCTCAATTCCCATCATAAGAGGTGCAGATCAATCTTTGGGGCCCCCAGGTAGCTTTCATATAAAAGAATAGAGCTTTTCCCCTAAAATATAACAGTTGATGTATTAAAAGCTCAGTGAATTTAGTCACTTTTTATCTTTCCCTTTAAATCTGAATGATTGTACTGAGCTTTTAAGGTCTGTGCCAGCTAACTAGGGCATTTTAGTAATCTATTTTTAATATGTACCAACTTCTGTTCTTTTTAGTTCTGCCTTAAGACATACTTTTATCTTTACTGGTATGCAGAGATCATCAAAAAATATAAGTTCTCCATTACATGACAACTCATAATGAGTCTTAATGAAGCTTGGGAACAGCTGTTTAAAAACTCCCGTTGAATAGCTTCCTAAGCAGCATTCACTTACGATAGCCTCTCTGCTGCAACATCGCCTGAATCGCAGAACTCACCATACATATAATGAGAAGGGTGAGAATGAAATCTTTCTCCAGTTTCATTAGGTAGTTTATTTTAATCAGAATGCTAATACACTATCATGAATTAGCGCATTATGAACCATCAGCTCAATGCTTTTCACTGTTTTAATTATATTCCTTCATGGAGCAGAAAAGAAGTAAATGTTACTATGCAAATTTAAAAAACAAAATTCATGTCCTTCATGAAAATGAGGGTGGGAGACAGAATATAGAACCAAAATTGAAAAAGACACACGTATGCCATTGTTCATTGCAAAACAAACTTACTTTTTAATTATATTGGAAACACACTGCAATTGCAAAATGTTCAAAATTAAGCTAAGTCCAGTTGATTTCAAATAAGGTCCACAATCTGAAATTTAAAGGATTTTAACTTCACTGCATAGGTTAATATGTGTGAAGAAGAAGTAAAAAAAGCTTTCATTATGAAGTTAATCTCATTCGTTTTCTCATTTACACTCTTGAATGGAGTCATCTAGCTATCTTAATTTTTCACCCTATGTGTCAAGAGTCTTAGAAGAAAAGTTAGTGGTCATGATACTTCACTATCTTATTTTCTCCCAAGGTCCTCATTACTTCAAATACAGCAGTCTCCCCTTAACTACAGGGATATGTTGTACGACCCCTAGTAGATAACTGAAACCATGAAGAGTATCAAATCCTATGTATGTTTTTTTTTCATATACACATACAACTATGATAAAGTTTAATTTATAAATTAAGCATAATAAGATATTAAAAACCATAACTAATAATAAAGTAGGGTAAGTATAGGAGTATACTATACCAAAAGTAAAGTGAATATAATTTCCCTCTCTCTCCAAATATCTTACTGTATAAATGCAATGTATTTCCATCTTAAAAAAGCACTTATTTACTATGGCCCTAACTTTTGCAGTTTATGGCACAAAACCAGCCAAACTAGCATCATGTTTTTTCCTTTTTTATTCCATGGATAGAAGATTCATTCTTACTACAGATCATAGCAACCTCAGCATACAGTACTTTTTTATGTGATCACTAATCTAGAGCCAGACATCTTGGAATGTGAAGTCAAGTGGGCCTTAGAAAGCATCACTACGAACAAAGCTAGGGGAGGTGATGGAATTCCAGTGGAGCTATTTCAAATCCTCAAAGATATTGCTGTGAAAGTGCTGCACTCAATAGGCCAGCAAGTTTGGAAAACTCAGCAGTGGCCACAGGACTGGAAAAGGTCAGTTTTCATTCCAATCCCAAAGAAAGGCAATGCCAAAGAATGCTTTAACTACCGCACAATTGCACTCATCTCACATGCTAGTAAAGTAATGCTCAAAATTCTCCAAGCCAGACTTCAACAATACGTGAACCGTGAACTCCCTGATGTTCAAGCTGGTTTTAGAAAAGGCAGAGGAACCAGAGATCAAATTGCCAACATCTGCTGGATCATGGAAAAAGCAAGAGAGTTCCAGAAAAACATCTATTTCTGCTTTATTGACTATGCCAAAGCCTTTGACTATGTGGATCACAATAAACTGTGGAAAATTCTGAAAGAGATGGGAATACCAGACCACCTAACCTGCCTCTTGAGAAATCTGCATGCAGGTCAGGAAGCAACAGTTAGAACTGGACATGGAACAACAGACTGGTTCCAAATAGGAAAAGGAGTACATCAACGCTGTATATTGTCACCCTGCTCATTTAACTTATATGCAGAGTACATCATGAGAAACGCTGGACTGGAAGAAACACAAGCTGGAATCAAGATTGCCGGGAGAAATATCAATAACCTCAGATATGCAGATGACACCACCCTTATGGCAGAAAGTGAAGAGGAGCTAAAAAGCCTTTTGATGAAAGTGAAAGAGGAGAGTGACAAAGTTGGCTTAAAGCCCAACATTCAGAAAACGAAGATCATGGCATCTGGTCCCATCACTTCATGGCAAATAGATGGCTAAACAGTAGAAACAGAGTCAGACTTTATTTTGGGGGGCTCCAAAATCACTTCAGATGGTGACTGCAGCCATGAAATTAAAAGACGCTTACTCCTTGGAAGAAAAGTTATGACCAACCTAGATAGTATATTCAAAAGCAGAGACATTACTTTGCCGACTAAGGTCCGCCTAGTCAAGGCCATGATTTTTCCTGTGGTCATGTATGTGAGAGTTGGACTGTGAAGAAGGCTGAGTGCCGAAGAATTGATGCTTTTGAACTGTGGTGTTGGAGAAGATTCTTGAGAGTCCCTTGGACTGCAAGGAGATCCAACCAGTCCATGCTGAAGGAGATCAACCCTGGGATTTCTTTGGAAGGAATGATGCTAAAGCTGAAGCTCCAGTACTTTGGCCACCTCATGTGAAGAGTTGTCTCATTGGAAAAGACTCTGATGCTGGGAGAGATTGGGGGCAGGAGGAGAAGGGGATGACAAAGGAAGAGATGGCTGGATGGCATCACGGACTCGATGGACGTGAGTCTGAGTGAACTCCGGGAGTTGGTGATAGACAGGGAGGCCTGGCTTGCTGCGATTCATGGGGTCACAGAGTCAGACACGACTGAGCAACTGAACTGAACTGAACTGAACTGATTAAGTTGAGAACTTTAACCTTTTCAAATTAAAGGAAGCACTTTGGAGAATTTAATCCATACGTATTTAAAATAATTATTGATAGTCAGCTTCTATATTTGTGCTCTTTTGGGCCATTCTTAAGTGAAATGAGGGCTCCTTGAAGAAGTACTGTAATACCACAGTCTGATAACTGAGATATCTATTAAGTGCCTAACAGGCAGGATATGCTAGAAAAAGGAATGATCCACATCCTGGGCAAGACAGCACAAAATTTGCTCATACTGCTCAGAATGACACACAATTAAAAGCTCATGAATTGTTTATTCCTGGAATTTTCCTTTTCATATTTGCAGATCGCAGATGATTGCTATTGACAGAAACCAAGCCAAACAAAACCGCAGATGAAAGCGGATTACTAGTACAGAGTTTTCCATGTATGTGTCCTTTTGAAACTCTCACACTAAGCGATTCATTTGATATCAGTTACATGTCTAGTTGAAACCGTTTCCTCTTGCCTTTGGTGGCGTAATGATCTGCTTGATGACAAGGACCGAGTGAAGCGGCACCTAGCACAGTGCGTTATCCCGTGCCTGCACCGATGGCTTGCTGATTTACAGAACAAGTCTCTCCAAGACAGCCACTTATTCCTTAAGTCTTCCTTCTCGTCACTTAAATCATTAAGCGGAATTTAATCAACCAACCACATAGAGCTCTGAAGGATTTGCCATGTGTGCAATGATAGCACTATGTACTGGTTAGATATTTGTGAGGCAGTCTGATAAGCATTTACTGTGTATTCACAGTAATATCAACTTACACAGGCATTCCTATCATCCTTACTATTTCACTTGACTATCTTTATTCCTGAAAGTTTCGGACAACATATTCCAAAGTAAACGTTTTGCGTGTTTATAAAAATGTAGAGATTTTATTTAAAATATGGTACTAAGGTAGATATTTTCCTCGTCTTCTTTGAGTGATCATATGAAAACAACTAAGAGAATAAGAAATAGAAACCCATTGTCTACCTTTGATTTACTATTTGTAAGTTAAATCACGATACATGAGTGAAAGCTGGAAAATGTAGAAAAAATACAAAAGAAGTGTAGAAACAATCCCTGAGAATAAACACATCCTTGGCTGCAGGACACAGAGAAAGGCATCAGAGCACTATTTTCCAAGGCAAGTGACATATACTTGTAAGCAATATCAATAATCTTTCATCCCCATAAATGAAATTTATATATGTGCTGGTAGCAAAATATTTTTTGACCAATTATATCACTGTCTCTAAAAACAGGGTATAGAATAGAAAGGTGAATGATAAATCATATTCAGATACATCCCATACACACCACACAGAGCCATATTTGAAGGAAGTGGACAGTTTTTGAGGCAAGCTAGAGTAGAGAGATTCATGAGAGCTCCTTTGCACTGGTAATCTCAATTTTCTGAAATAAATGAAGGCTAACAAACTCATTAACACATTATTTTGTTTTATAATAAGAACCACTGCTAGCAAGAAATAGGAACTGGCAAACTTTTTCTGCAAAGGATGAGATAATGAATATTTTATGCTTTGTGGGCCACATACAGTCTCTGAAACAGCTCCCTCCTCCTCCTTTTCCTTCCAATTCATTAAAAATATGAAATCCATTCCTAGTTCACAGACTGTACAAAACAAGGATATGGACCACATTAAAATTACAGTTTACTGACCCCACAACTAAAACATGGATCTAATAACTCTCTCACCCATCCAAAAAAAGATCATATAAATAATTGGTCTAGAAGGAATGAATGATGTCATTCAAAGATGAGCAATAAAAAGAACCCATAATAGACATAGGGTCTATAATGAGGCTACCAAAAAGTTAACAGAAAAACAGATGGTAGAAAATCTGTTCTCAAAGGAATTACTTTTCATGAATCAAATAAAAATACCATAGTGAATTTTATAGAAATCCAATGAAGTAATCACATATATGGGCCTCCCTGGTGGCTCAGATGATAAAGAAGCTGCCTGCAATGCAAGAGACCTGGGTTCAATCCCTGGGTCAGGAAGATCCCCTGGAGAAGGGAAGGGCAACCTACTCCTGTGCTCTTGTCTGGAGAATTCCATGGACAGAGGAGCCTGGTGGGCTACCAGTCCCTGGAGTCACAAAGAGTCACAAGAGTCGGACATGACTGAGCATGCCCACACACACAATTACATATATAAAACAGAGTCAAGGCAGAAATACGAAAGTCGACTATAATGTAAGCTCTGAGAGAGGATAAACCATTGTCTCCTTTCACTCTATCATTTGCCTGTATAATAGTGATCAGGCACATATAACAGTGCCTTGTTTCATATATATATTTCATTGAATACCTTAATGAGAAGACAACTGAGGGGAAAAAAAAGCTGGCACAATTTAGGAAAGGGGTATATAAAAACTAAGCTTATCATGGAAATGAAAGCCACTTTGGGGGCAGCAAGAAGGATATCAGACAATAGTGAAGACAGAGTAAAAGACATGAAAGGCAAAGGATTAAGAAAATGATAAAAGGAATAATAACAAATGATACATGTGGAGAAAAAGCAAAAGATATATATTACATTTGAATAGTTGGAGTCCCCAGGAAAAAAATATTAAGTGATAAAGAGAACAAATATACAAAATTAAAATTCAAGAAACTTCCCTAAAAGAGAAAAGGATTTAAATTTACAGGTTTAAAGAGTACAGCATATTCTACCAATAATAAACAAACAAAACTAAATGATAGAGAATGATACAAAGACACAGATTCATTGGATATCAAAGATAAGGAAAGAATTCTTTGAACATCTAAAATAAAAGATCAAGTCACTTAAATCAGAAATAAATAAACTGGTATCAAACGTCCTTCTGTATGGCAAAATCCAATTCTAAAATGTAGTGAGCAATTAAGTCTTTTGAAGAGATCAGCAGAGTGTGATAAAGAATTTAAGTAGTGTTCATCCTGTTATTCAAATATAAACACTAAATGCACAATACCTCAGGGAATATAGTTCCCAAGATGCCTTCTTGAAGAACTACTAAAGGACCAACTTCAGCCAAAGAAGAAATGAATGAAGAAACTTTCAAAAGGATTGATGGTGAGCACCAAGTCTGTTGACTAAGTCTAGAACAAATGGACAGGTTATTATTACAGAAGCAAATGTAACTATTATAAATCCAGTATTGAGAAATGTTAGAAATTTAAAGAGCTGGGAAAAGAGAAAAGAAGGCAGAAAGTAGTGCAAATATACTGACTACTTCATTTTATCTCTAAAGGTACAGAAGCTACAAGACACATGTACAGAAATATCCGCTGCTGCATTATTTGTGAAACAAAATATTGGCAATAACATAAATGAGTATCAGTAAGAAACTGGATAAATACTTTTAAAGTATATCTAAACAAGAGAATAAAGTGTCCATTAAAAGCATTAGGCTATTTTCTAAACTGATAAGGAATAATGTCCAAGACATAATGTTAAATTAAACAAAAATCAAGTTGCAGAGCAGCGTGGAGAGAATGCTGCAGAAGGAAGGAAGCAAACAAGGAGAGAAGATGGTAGAGAAAGAAAGAAAAGTTGACAGGGTCTCTGGAAAATCATGGATGAAGTTATAAACGACAGATCACTCTATAACAGAACCTGCTCTTGAAGGCGGAACGTGGGAAACTGAGTTACGGGAATGAGAGAAAGATATGCTTTCCAGCGTACACATTTTTATGCCTTTTGAAATGTGCGTATGCTGCACATGTGGGTGCTGAGCTGCTCAGTCGTGTCTGACTCTTTGTGACCCCCATGGACTGTAGCCTGCCAGATTCCTCTGTCCATTGAATTCTCCAGGCAAGTATACTGGAGCTGGTTGTCATTTCCTACTCCAGGGGATCTTCCCAACTCAGGGATTGAACCCATGTGCCCTGCCTCAGCAGGTGGCTTCTTTACCACTGAGCTACCTGGGAAGCCCCGTGTGTATATATATATATATATATATATATATATATATATATATGTGTGTGTGTGTGTGTGTGTGTGTGTGTGTGAATTATCTAATCGAAAAAGATGAATTAAATACTTTTGTTGGTCAAACATTACATGTTTGGCCTGTCTCAGAATAGTTTAGTGAACTAGAAGGAGATAAAGACAGCCCAGAAATCTTCCCTGGATATAATAAACGTCAAGGAACCCTGTTTGGGTAAAATTTTGTGCTGGAGAGTCGTGTGTGTGCAAAGATCTACATCAGGTCAACAGTAACTTCATCCAACAAACGCAAAGCAAAAACAAGACCCAAAGGGACACAGGCAGAGCATTTCCTATTAGGGCCAATGAATAAAGTGGCCAATTTGACACTTGACTCCATTCGATACACGGAGCCCAGGTGAGCTGCTGAGCAGTTTGAGGTAATCACAGAAAAAGGGTTCCCTTGATGCTAAAATGAAACCCATTTCCACTCTCACATATTGTCTCCTGGAAGATCACCATGGAAACCCAGGCTGGTCAGGCAACCACAACTAATCAAAGACAAATTTGTTCTAACTTCTTTACTGTTTTCTTGTATGAAACCTAGTGACACCTCTGCTCTGAGAAGTACCATATCTCTGGATCCCAGAAGGGCTATCTTCCCTTTCCTGTTTTGATTGCTTCCATCCAATAAATGGTTTTGCTTTAAAGACTTCTGTGTCAAATATTTAATTTGATTGGCTCCACAAAGGTTAAAGGGAAATAACAAATGGGGTTCAGTGCTAAAAGATATAAGTTATATCAGTAACTCAGACCTAACTGGCCATCTGTTGGAAATTGCTATAGTTATTTGGCCCCACTCCATCTCTAGAGAGCTGTTTGATTCAGGATTTTATGGAGGTACAGGAGTGATTGAAACCCTTTTATGAAATGAAAACCACACATAGTTTACCATACACTTAACCACTTAGCTTTAGCATAATTATATAAAACTCAATATAATGAAGATGGGGTTATAAAATAAATACCCTATCTCTATTCATAAAGATGTAATGAAACTCCTTATTTCAGCTAAAGAATTTAGCGAAAAATCTATTGGTTTGGTTTGGATATTTCCACTTATACTTTTTAATTTTCATTTTATTCTCAATAGCATTTTGTCCCACCTTTATCTGCATTAGTATGTCACTTCATTAGTGTGTCAGTGACCTTATTACTTGAAAAAAATCATTTCTCTTAAAGATAATTGCTTATATTTCACTATAGAATCTGAGTTTTTACCAACTGTACTTCTAAGGAGACTTCGGTTTCCTTTCTGCTCTCAAAAGTGACTGCCACTGGTTGCAGTGATCTGACAGATTTTCCAGCCTAGGTTGGGCACTCTGCATCTCCTGCCTACTTGCCTCATTTTGCCCTGGAGGCCAAGAAGGGAAATATTATATCTTGGGTCCCAACAGAACTGTCTATTTGAAATCTGAAGTAAAACATAATTTCCAGAGGGATGAACAGAGAGTCTGCTACTTGCTGTATAAAAGTATGAAACGGCATTACCTGTAATCTGTACAAAGATACTGTGGCTATTACTACTTAGCTATTGCGTATATTACCAAAAAAAGTTAATGAAATATCCATTTAAAGTGTCCAAGTTGTCCATTTCTTTCTATGTAAACAGATAGAACCATAGCCAAAACTTAATCCATTTACTGGTTATGTAATATTTCATCTAAATACTAATATTTTAATAAAACAGATATTAGATAAATACACATATACACATATGTATGTGTGTGTATCTTTGGGAAGCAAAACTAGAAAATCTCATTTTAATCTTTGGTTATCAACAACTCTATACTATTATGGTTTGATTTATCAGGGGTAAAATGAAAATTTAGGATAGAGATGGAAAACTCCGTTCCACATTTGAGCACAGTTTCTAAGCTGACTCAGTGCAACCTTCATTTACAAGGGGAGTTATAAAAATTACTCTTCCCATCATTGATCATTTATCTTTTACCTGCATGGAACAGTGATCATTTAATAAAAAAAAAATCTCATACCTGACTGCAGATCAAAATGTCTTATCATATTTTAAAAGAGCAAATTACGTCTAGGGTGAAAGTGTTGAATAATTCCTGAATAGAACGCTCAGTCTTTGTGGTGACTTTTTAGTATAAATCATACATTTTCAAGGGTTACCATAAATTTCCATGCTTTCTTTTATTCGTTCATACTTGCTTTACAAAGTATAAGATAAACATTTAGCTGCAACGGTCTTCTTAGTGTAAGTTACTGGAATGATCAGTGTTCTTCACAAACTGGAAGTTGAAAAGTAGAGTGGGGAAATGTGTGTGTGTGTTTCGAGTGATGTCAGCAAGACCGTAACATAGATTGTTCTTGACTTCACTCCCTGTCATAAGAGGAACAACTAAAAATTATTCAAGAACAAGACACCAGACTGCATTAGAAGGTAATGTTGACCACCTTGCCTCCTCCCTGGTTCATCACAGCATCACACAGAGAGGTCTCCTCAGAGTGTCTGGCTCCTCCAAGACGAAAAGAGACCCCAGGGGAACACTTGGCCCTCCCCTTGCTTTGTGGGAATCACTACTCAGATCTTAGGCCACAGAGGATTACATAGGAATCTGTAGGGCTCAACCACTGGGAATCTGACTGTTACAGAGACGGAAAGAGGGGCTTGCAACAACCAGCACAGGGATGTTTACAGACTGAGTTTATACTTGCAGTGTGTAAGTAGTTATCCCAACCCACAAATCTGCTCGTCTGCAAAACTAGCTTGGCAGCACACTCTGACTAAGAGACTCAGTAGGGAGCAGATCTGCTTGATTCAGATCCTCAAACAAGGAGTGCTGCCAGCCCTAGAGCCCATGTGCAGGCAAGGCACTAAGTCACACCCTGCCTGGCCAGAGGGGCTGGTGAGAACACCATGAAAGTGTTCAGCCCAGTGGTGCTCAGGCACAAAGGCAGGTGGGCAAAGCTGATCACTCCCAGAGCAGAGCCAGTACTGGGTATGGAGAATTTTCATGCTACACATGCCAAGGCTGAGGGTAGCTCTTGAATGCTTCCTACCCAGAGAACCTATCTGCAAAATTGAGAGTTGCCTTAGATTGGCCCCTCTCCTTCCCACCCAGGTAAGGAAGCTGAGACAGAGCTCCACCTACCTTCTGTGGCTCCTGGCACCATGACCAGAAGGGCTGGCAAGAACATGTGGAATCTGTCTGTGCAGCCCAACAGTACTCAAGCCGAAAAAGGGCAACCAGAGACCATAGTTAGAACAAAACCAGGGAATTTGATCAGCAAGGGAATTGGGGGCACAGGTCAGTTTGAGTCAAAACAACCAGGAGTTTTACCAGTTTTAAAGCTGCTTCTTCTATTGTACCTGGACAAGTGAAACTGATTTGTAGCCCAACTCATTACTAAATATGGTTTCCGGCATGCCTAATTAGGGAAGCTTACCAGAGCACATGGGGAACTGCGTACTCAGCAGTCCTGGTTACCGTGGCACTTGAGCCAAGCCCACAGCCCATGGCTTTCCCCATCTGCACAGCAAAACCAGCGGCCTCACCTGACCCAGGAATTCAGTGCACACTCTTCCCTGATTCGGGTCCCCGAACAACAAGCTGTGCAGGCCCACGGTTTCATCCTGCTGCTCTGTTAGTGGAGGGAATCTAATTCACAGCTCCTTCTACAACTGAATATAGTGCTCAGTCTCAACCACCTAGCGAGCCTGTCCAGAGAATCCAAGCAATGGCAAGGTTCACACCACAGCCTCGGCCTCACTGTGATAGGGAACTGAGCCAGCAGTCCTGCCCAGCTGTTCTCAGCCAGTGGCACACTCCCAGTCCTCCATCTCTGAGTTTGAATGATAAGCTTCACCAAAATATAGACCATAGCAGTAGACCCCACTTGCCTAATGACAATATCAGCAGAAACACCCAAACTGAATTGATTGCTGAGGATTCATTTCTGCCAAAGCAAACCTGTAAAGTCTGGAAAAGGAACCCCACTGCTTGAATATACAGATATCGATGTAAGGAACCAAGGATCATGAAAAGCCAAGTAAATATGACACCACCAAAGGAGACAGTGTGCTCAGAAGCTCAGTGGTACCTGACTCTTTGTAACCTCATGGACTGCAGCCCTCCAGACTCTTCTGTCCATGGGATTCTCCAGAAGAGAATAGTAGAGTGGGTTGCCATTTTCTCCTTCAGGGAATATCACGGATCCAAAGACCAAACCCACGTTTCTTATGTCTCCTGCACTGGCAGGTAGATTCTTCACCACTAATGCCACCTGGGAAGCCCACCAAACAGGACTAATTAAGCTTTAATAACTTATCTTGGACAAAAAGCTATGACAAGCCTAGACAGCATATTAAAAAGCAGAGACATTGCTTTGCCACAAAGGTTTGCATATGTACAGCAAAAGAAGCCATCATTAAAATGAAAAGAAGACTTACAGGACAATAAAAAATATTTTAAAACCATGTATCTGATAAGGAGTTGATATCAAAAATATGTTAAAAACTCATACCACTCATGTGCAAAAAATCACAGCAAACAACCTGAATAGACATTTTTCCAAAGAATATATATTAAATGGCAATGGGTACATGAAAATACTGTCATCAGAGCAATGAAAATTTAACCATAATGGGATGTATTACTATATACCTGTTGGAAAGTTCATCATCAAAAAAGAAATAACAAATGCTAGTATGGATGTAGAGAAAGGGAACCCTTGGAATGTTGTTGCAATGTAAGAACTACCACCGGGCCTAGCAATTCCACTTCCGGTAACATATTCAAATAAAACAGAGACATTAACTCTAAAAGATATCTGCACCCGATGTACATGGCATCATGATTTACAGTAGACATGGAAACAACCTAAGTATCTGTTGATGGATGAAGAAGTTATAGTGCGTATATACATAACTTCCCGACGCAGGAATCGAACCAGGGTCTCCTGCATTGCAAGCAGACTTTTTACCAGATGAGCTCCCAGGGAAGCCCCTATGGTGTAGACACACACACATATAAACACACATATAAACACACTCATATATACACACAGTGAGCTATTACTCAGCCATAAAAAATAAGGAAATTCTACAATTTGTAAAAACATAGATGAACTCTGAAGATATTATATGAAGTGAAATAAATCAGAAATACAAATATTGTATGATCTCACTTATATTCGGAATCTAAAAACAAAAACAAACTCACAGAAAAAAATCAGATATGTGGTTATCAGATGAGTAGGGTAGGAGAAAGAAAATTGGAGGAAGATGGCCAGGACATGTAACAGTCCTGTTATGAGATAAATTGGTACTAGGAAATAAATGCACAATAGTATGACTATAGTTAATATTGCTATATGCTATACAGAAAAATTGTTGAGAGTAAATCTTACGAGTTCTCATCAGAAAGTTTTCTTAAATTTTTCTTTTCTTCTTTCTATACTTTATGAGATGACAGATGTTAGTTGACCCTATCACCTCACAAATGTAAATCAAATCATTACGCTGTAGGCTTTAAACTTACACAATGATGTATGTCGATTATTTTTCAGTAAAACTGGGGGGGAAATATTAAGTATTAATGCACAAAGCTATCTTTAAAGTAAGAATACTATTCACTTTGTGTCTAAGAGAATTGTTTGAATATTTCTAAAAAGAAATTTAAAACATGAGTTACGGTTTTTTAGTCTCTGGGAAGAACATGCAGATTATGTTTTCCATCATAAATCTGTAGTTTTGGATGGCATCATTCACATTTATACCTTCTCATATCAAACACAGTGTCTGGACAAAATAAGAAGCTAGTATATTTGGCAAGTAGAAATAAATTTAAATTACCTGATTCTCAGAGCAAACATTAAGGCAAATTCAGGCAATTATATTCCTTTCCTCTTCTATGTCAATGTTCTATTGACTATGACAACAAATACACAGACTCCTAGGATCAGGGAAGGAAAGAAAAAGGAAAACTATAAAGTCAAATAGAAAACTCAATCAGAAAGAAGGCTTATGAGAAAATATGAATAGAATCATAAGAATTAAAACTTTAGTAAGAGTTTTAATGAGAGACCTCTGGGACAACACTAAATTCACCAACATTCACATTGTAGGGGTCTCAGAAGGAGAAGAGAGAAACTACCTGAGAAAATATTTGAAGAATTAATAGCTGAAAACTTCCCTAATATAGGAAAGGAAATGGCTATCAACAAAGTCCAGGAAGCACAGAGTCCCAGGCATGATAAACCCAAGGAAGAACACAGTGAGACACATAGCAATTAAAAGTTCACAAATGGATAAATGGACAGTAATAGCCATTGTTTGCCATATCAATGACTTGAGAAAATTGTAAGGTTATAGTATATATTAAAAGAAAGTGAGAAATTATTAAGGAAGCAATATAAAAATAATCTCTATTACAGAAAAAGTATTCACTGATAAGTAAAATAAAAACCAGAGTCAACCAAGTTAATATTGCTAATAAAATTTAGAATTCAAGACTTGTTTGTTTCTGTAATTCTATTATACACATTGAAAAAACTGACCTCATAACATCTATGTGACAAAAATTTTGTTCCAACACACTTTGCAATGGAGGAATTAGCTAATCAGATATAAAATTAATAGAGACACTGTTGCCTGAAAATAAAAAATTTCTCTTAATTTTTTGGACTGTTTCTAATTGTACAAACCATCATATCAGTGCCCAAAGAGAAAAATAATAGTTAATAAGAATTATTCTTTTCTAACATAACTTGGACCTTGGAGCAATGGAGATTATTAGAAGACATTTGGAACTTTTTCCTGCCTTTAGATTCTACTGAGGAAAAATCTGAGGACTGGAAATCCTTAGTTTTAATCCAGGTTCCATTTAGTCATTGTGCAACATTGAACTTCGCCTCGTTAGTTTTCATCTTTACTAAAACGAACATTGTTACACCAGATACCTCTCTCCAAATATACTCTGCTTGTTACACAACTTCCACTAAATAAATTCAAAGATGTGGAAATTACAGTAATTATCCAAGTGATTTGATTAGTATAGTCTGCCTATTTAGGTGACCTGGGTGAATATAATTCCTTTTTCTTAAATAGAATTTTTAAATGTGCATGTTAGTCATGTAATTCTTGAAATTATCCTTTCAACTACTTCTTGATAGAGAGGATCAGACACAGAGCAGTTCAGCCATTCAAGAAGTTATGCTTCTGCCCTGCCTGCAATAGTTATAAATTTTTTCTTTTATAAATGTCTGAATTAATTATACTTCTTATGGTATCTAGAGTCCTATCTTTATACACACCCCCATTTGCTTACTTTTGCCATTGAAACCATGTGGAAGTGAATACCTTCTACATTAACTATAATATACCTAACTCGTATGGTTCTCTCTGAAACTGAGGTTTCATTTGCTAAAAAAAAGAAAAAGAAAAAGCCAAGAGAAAATAAACACCTGTCTTTTGGTGAGTTCATTGCTAATTGTATGTTCAATACAGAAAATGCATATTTACCCATGTGACAGTAAGTAACTTAAAGAATAAACATTTATAATTCCTAGATAAAACTGTAAACTTTATCATTCAATTAATTTATTTTTTGAGCTGTTATTTAGAAATGGTGAACTCTTGAAGTAATCAGAGCTTATCTGGAATAATTAGATCATATGTCCACATAAGTTCATTAGTCTCCAGGGAAAAAGAAGGTCAGACTGGAGGTACGCAGTTACTGGAGCAACACTGTCAGATGAAGCAACAGAGATACGTTCTTGTCTGAGGTACAAAGCCAAGCAAAGTCAATGTGTCTGAGCAAAATGTTCATTCTGTTCAGTGCCCAGTCGAATTAAATTGCAAGTCACACATATAATATTAAAATTTCTAGTAGTCAAAAGTAGAATAAGCTGAAGTTAATTTAGAAATATACTTATTTAAACAAATATATGAATATTACTTTAATGTAATTGATATTTTAAAAATTGAAATATTTTGTATTTTTGTACTATTAATAAGTTTTTAAATAAGGTGTACATTTTACACTTGCAGCATAGTTCCATTTGGATTAGATGCTCATAGAGTCCTTGATAGCTACATATAGCAATGATTATAATAGGTGGCAGAGGTCTAGACAACAGTCAAGACCACCCATAGTAATTATGCTCTTCCTCACTAAACTGCTACACACATACCACATCTTCCCACCTCTAACATCAAACAAAGATATCATCCCAAAGATTTATGTATGTTGAGGCACGTGTCCCCTAACCCTAGGCAGACACACATAGAAAAGTCTTCTGCTTGTATTCACTGGCCATCTTACTTTAGATACATAAAAGATAATTTTATGAACATTGGGGTACATGTGTCTCTTTCAATTCTGGTTTCCTCGGTGTGTATGCCCAGCAGTGGGATTGCTGGGTCATAAGGAAGTTCTATTTCCAGTTTTTTAAAGAATCTCCACACTGTTCTCCATAGCGGCTGTACTAGTTTGCATTCCCACCAACAGTGTAGGAGGGTTCCCTTTTCTCCACACCCTCTCCAGCATTTATTGCTTGTAGACTTTTGGATCGCAGCCATTCTGACTGGCATGAAATGGTACCTCATTGTGGTTTTGATTTGCATTTCTCTGATAATGAGTGATGTTGAGCATCTTTTAATGTGTTTGTTAGCCATCTGTATGTCTTCTTTGGAGAAATGTCTATTTAGTTCTTTGGCCCATTTTTTGATTGGGTCGTTTATTTTTCTGGAATTGAGCTGCATGAGTTGCTTGTATATTTTTGAGATTAGTTGTTTGTCAGTTGCTTCATTTGCTATTATTTTCTCCCACTCTGACGACTGTCTTTTCACCTTGCTTATAGTTTCCTTTGTTGTGCAGAAGCTTTTAATTTTAATTAGATCACATTTGTTTATTTTTGCTTTTATTTCCAATATACCTGGAGGTGGGTCATAGAGGATCCTGTTGCGATTTATGTCAGAGAGTGTTTTGCCTATCCCCCAATGTTCTCTGCAGCACTGTTTATAATAGCCAGGACATGGAAGCAACTTAGATGTCCATCAGCAGATGAATGGATAAGAAGGCTGTGGTACATATACACAATGGAGTATTACTCAGCCATTAAAAAGAATCCATTTGAATCAGTTCTAATGAGATGGATGAAACTGGAGCCTATTATAGAGTGAAGTAAGCCAGAAAGAAAAACACCAATACAGTATAGAAAGTGAAAGTGAAGTCTCTCAGTCGTGTCCGACTCTTTGCGACCCCATGGACAATGGGCTCCTCTGTCCATGGGATTTTCTAGGCAAGAGTACTGGAGTGGGTTGCCTTTTCCTTCTCCAGGGAACTTCCCAACCCAGGGATCAAACCCAGATCTCCTGCATTGTAGACAGATGCTTTACCGTCTGAGCCACCAGGGAAGTCATGGAATTTAGAAAGATGGTATTGATAACCCTGTATGCGAGACAGCAAAAGAGACACAGATGTATAGAACAGTGTTTTGGACTCTGTGGGAGAGGGAGAGGGTGGGATGATTTGGGAGAATGACATTGAAACATGTATAATATCATATATGAAACGAATCACCAGTCCAGGGTCAATGCATGATACTGGATGCTTGGGGCTAGTGCACTGGGATGACCCAGAGGGATGGTACAGGAAGGGAGGAGGGAGGGGGGTTCAGGATGGAGAATACATGTATACCTGTGGTGGATTCATGTTGATGTATGGCAAAATTAATACAATATTGTAAAGTAAAAAAAAAAACCAAAAAGGTAATTTTATGACTTAATGGTCTTATCAATGAGTAATCTTCCACTCATTAACTCAGATACACAAATAAGATTTTATTTTTCTATAATTCGTGTCTGTTTCTAGAGTTTCATTATTTCTGAGTCATTAGTTTGCTTCAATCAGGTATCATTGGGCACCTGTTAAGTGCCAAATTTTGTAATAAGCAATAGGAATGCTTGCTCCTCTCTTGGAGCACACATTCTCATGGAAGGGGCCAAGTAATTGTGCGTAATGTATGGTATGCTGCAAAACAGAAAGTTAATTCTTTCTCTCTAGGATGGAGTTTGAAGGCTAATATAGATTGGGTACTTTCTGACAGTGCCTACAGCAAAGATAGTGTCTAGAACTGAACAACTCTGGTTTTTCAATGAATAAATAACAGTAGAGGAAGGTAGCTCATCCCCTGTCAGATACCCACTGAAATATAAGCATCACCCCATCTGGAGTCTGCTATCATCACTCCCTCCAAATTGTCATCAACTGAGTTATCTGCTTCCCTTCGTCAGTTGAGATGTCTACTCCCTGGCCATAAAGTCCATGCCATCATCCGCTGCCAAGACTTCACCTCAGCTACACGTCCATTTGAGGTCTACCGCCTCTCACTCCATGGATCTTCCTAGGAGCAGATACATCCTTAGGTGTTTATTTGAGGTTGATTATTTGAGGTTACAGTATTTGATGGGACTACCCAAGATTGCCCCTTGGCTCTCATGTCATAATGCTTCTAGGTTTCTAAATGAAAATTGGAGCAGAATCACTATGATTTACAGATACACACATGTAGTTGGCGTCATCTCTTTCTCCCTTCTCAAGTGTGTACCAGGCAAGGAGTAGGTATCAAGGCACAGATCTTCTTAGAACTCTCAACCACATATAACTTTCTTACCAACCCATCTTACTCAGAGAGGATTTTGATCTCACCTTCTGCAGGGACAGAACAGGGAGTTGTTGATAAATCATTAAATGAAATATTTTAGTACAACTTCTTAAATGATGCAGGATTTTCCCTTAAAATCAATCACATTCAACTTGTGGAATCTTATGCTTTAGAAAACGGTACTGTTTCTCATTCTCTTTTATCTGTAATGGCTGAATTTGTTAATATGCTAAGGATAAATAGGTGGATAAAACCAGCAAAACAGAAAACCATGTTAACTCATACAAATTTTTTTTACAAGGGGTTATACTTTCTACTCTAAAGAACAATGGATGAGAGAGAAACACACTATTCATTTGAACACAGTAATCTGCCAAGGAATATATAAAATATTCATATATCTTCAGTTCAGTTGAGTTCAGTCGCTCAGTTGCGTCCGACTCTTTGCGACCCCATGAATTGCAGCACGCCAGGCCTCCTTATCCATCACCAACTCCTGGAGTTCACTCAGATGTCCATCAAGTCAGTGATGCCATCCAGCCATCTCATCCTCTGTCGTCCCCTTCTCCTCCTGCCCCCAATTCCTCCCAGCATCAGAGTCTTTTCCAAAGAGTCAACTCTTCGCATGAGGTGGCTAAAGTACTGGAGTTTCAGCTTTAGCATCATTCCTTCCAAAGAAATCCCAGGGCTGATCTCCTTCAGAATGGACTGATTGGATCTCCTTGCAGTCCAGGGGACTCTCAAGAGTCTTCTCCAATACCACAGTTCAAAAGCATCAATTCTTCGGTGCTCAGCTTTCTTCACAGTCTAACTCTCATATCCATACGTGACCACAGGAAAAACCATAGCCTTGACTAGACGGACCTTAGTCGGCAATGTCTCTGCTTTTGAATATACTAGCTAGGTTGGTCATAACTTTTCTTCCAAGGAGTAAGTGTCCTTTAATTTCATGGCTGCAGTCACCATCTGAAGTGATTTTGGAGCCCAAAAAAGTAAGGTCTGACACTGTTTCTACTGTTTCCCCATCTATTTCCCATGAAGTGATGGGACTGGATGCCATGATCTTAGTTTTCTGAATGTTGAGCTTTAAGCCAACTTTTTCACTCTCCTCTTTCACTTTCATCAAGAGGCTTTTTAGCTCCTCTTCACTTTCTGCCATTAGGGTGGTGTCATCTGCATATCTGAGGTTATTTATATTTCTCCCGGCAGTCTTGATTCCAGCTTGTGTTTCTTCCAGTCCAGTGTTTCTCATGATGTACTCTGCATATAAGTTAAATGAGCAGGGTGACAATATACAGCCTTGATGTACTCCTTTTCCTATTTGGAACCAGTCTGTTGTTCCATGTCCAGTTCTAACTGTTGCTTCCTGACCTGCATGCAGATTTCTCAAGAGGCAGGTTAGGTGGTCTGGTATTCCCATCTCTCTCAGAATTTTCCACAGTTTATTGTGATCCACATAGTCAAAGGCTTTGGCAGTCACTAAAGCAGAAATAGATGTTTTTCTGGAACTCTCTTGCTTTTTCCATGATCCAGCAGATGTTGGCAATTTGATCTCTGGTTCCTCTGCCTTTTCTAAAACCAGCTTGAACATCAGGGAGTTCACGGTTCATGTATTGTTGAAGTCTGGCTTGGAGAATTTTGAGCATTACTTTACTAGCATGTGAGATGAGTCCAATTGTGTGGTAGTTTGAACATTCTTTGGCATTGCCTTTCTTTGGAATTGGAATGAAAACTGACCTTTTCCAGTCCTGTGGCCACTGCTGAGTTTTCCAAATCTGCTGGCCTATTGAGTGCAGCACTTTCACAGCATCATCTTTCAGGATTTGAAAGAGCTCAACTGGAATTCCATCACCTCCACTAGCTTTGTTCGTAGTGATGCTTTCTAAGGCCCACTTGACTTCACATTCCAGGATGTCTGGCTCTCGATGAGTGATCACACCATTGTGATTATCTTGGTCATGAAGATCTTTTTTGTACAGTTCTTCTGTGTATTCTTATATTCTTCCTTAATTTCTTTACCATATGTATTGCACTGTAAGTATATATTATGCTATACTCCTGGGTTTATGTACTTTTCCCATTAAAAGTATTAAAAAACACAGTGTAAATATGATAAAGATCAGAGGGTCTTAGATATTGAAAAGTTAAGGTAAGAAAAACTTTTGAAAGAAATGTAAGTGAATGTTACAGCTCCAAAGGAACAGACCTAAGGAAATCCATGGCCTGCGCCATCAGGACAAAATGGAAGAATAATTAAAACAAGAAATGGATATACTACAGCCATCGTCTGTTCTAAGGGGCACTGAAGTGTGCTTATGGAAGACTGAGGGTGCAGACATAACACTGCTGGCACTACTCAGCAACCAGTCCCATTTGCAGGACCAAGCAATAAGTATCTATGTCACTCTAGTGACACAAATTTTACCTTCATAATAATGATGACCTTCCTTCCGTTTCTTAAAGATACAACAAATATCACACTTCACTACATTTGTGCTTCCTATGTGTCTCAGTACTAAAGAACCTGCCTGCCAATGCAGGAGATAAAAGAGGCGTGGCTTTAATCCTTGGTTTGGGAAGATCCCCTGGAGGAGGAAATGGCAACCCACTCCAGTATTCTTGCCTGGAGAAATCCATGGTCAGAGGAGACTGGCGGGCTAGTCCATGGGGTCTCAAAAGAGTCAGATACAACTGAGCAACTGAGCACACACATTCATACCAAGCAAACTTAATGCCTTTTTTCCAAAATAAACTGCAATGCTTATCTATATCTACTCTATCATTACTTTATATTATTTGGAATCTAAGTAATACACTTAGAGTAAGATGTTTTAGTACTTTAAGTTTTTATTAAGTCTTTTCCCCTATAAAATCATTTAGAATTTGAGTTCTACTGCAATACTATCTTTTTCATGAAATTCCATAGTATGTTTATTTTTAAGAACACATGTACCACATTATGGAAGAAATGACTCTATATTTAAAATTCTAATACATTTAATGATTTCCATTTTTGCAGCACTATACCCTTTAGGTCTATCCTTTTGAATTGGTCTAAAGTAATACAACACAGTAAAGCTGTACTGTTTAAATAATAACTACCTCACGTAATTTAATTTGTAACCATAGAAATATAAGCCTCAAAATGCTGGGTTTAGAACAACCATAATCTTTTCCTATTAATGTTTGACCCTTTATATCCATCCTGAAATGAGTCATTATCTGTTTAATGATTAAAAGCCATAGATTTTATGTTTTCGTAAAATCTTGAGGTTGTTGAGATGATAAAGACGGTACTTGATCGTAATATGCCTGGGGTATGGTCAGGAGATGTAAAATAAGAAAGAAGAATGTGTACATAAAAGCATTAGTCATGCAGTGAGCAGAATAAGAAGAAATTATTTGCAACAGAAAGAAAAGGGAATATCAGCAATATCTAGCCAGAGTTCTTATCTACTTGAAATGTCAGCAAATTCTGAGAAATGAGAAATAATGGTGACTCATGTCCCCCAGGGAGTGCATAAACAAGTTTTTTGTTTGTTTATTTTAGACTCCCTCTGGCCAGTGTCCAGAGCAGTGCGGCACCCCGGTGCCAGCCCATGGGAAGGTGATCCAGGGCGGCAGGCCCATTCAAGCTCCTTCTGGCCCATAAACTAGCATTTGAATATCACTTTGGAGTTCACAAAGTTCATTTAACACCCATCGATGCCTTTAATCCTTTCTAAGTAAGACAATATTTTCATTATCCCCAATTCACTGATAAGAATACTTGGTGAAATTCATACAGGGTCACACATGTCAGACAGGAGAAACCCAGATTCACGGACTCCAACCCAGGTACCTTCTCCCATACTCTGCTACCAAACTGCTATCAGCTGACCTAGGAATCCTCTTCTTTTATAATTAAGTTACAACAAAGACTCCAGAAAAGCTAATAGTGTCTATAATCTAAGACTTTAGTCTTGACTTTGTTGATAAATTTTTTCCAGAATTTTTAAGTGATGTATACATTTTGTTATATCTTCTGAGAAACTCCTTGTTACTCCTCTCATTCCAAACAAAATATGGATCCTTTCAACTGAGCAACACATACTGAGGATTTTTTTTTAATTTCAAATTATAATGTAAGAACAATGTCAGTTAAATGCATATATATATATATATATATATATATATATATATATATATATATTCTTAGAATCTTAGTTGTACTTTCTACCAGACAACAGAGAGACAAATAGAAAATCTGCAGTTTATTCAACTCATTGGTTTTCATCCAGCTATTTTGTACTGGCAAGGTCTACACATAACAAAAGACTTGATTCAGCCAACTCAGTAGCAAAAACAAGAAGTCATATTGGTCATGAGTTATGCATACCAAATCATAACTAATGAGAATTTTGCTAATCAACTAGTTGTCAAGGAGCCTTGAAAATACAGCCTAATCAGCACACAGCAAAGTTCCTATGTCATAGATGCATTTGCCTATTTCAAAGAATTCTATAGCAATTGTAGGAAAGAGAAGTCTATTTTTGAATGTTAGCATGTATTGGAAAAAATTCCAGAATGATTAAGTCTTCTGGCATGTATTTTAGCTATTACAGCTGTTTGCAATATATATGTGCTACATCTATATTTGAAATCTCTGCTGTTGCCATTCACCATCTGTCCAAAGATGGGTGAAAATGCCTATGTTATTTTGTTCATTGCTTATACTGCACATAGCAATTTGCCAAACCTGTATTATTTTTCTTAGTCTTTTTCAAGCATCTAATCAATATCTTAGAAATGTTAAAGTAAAAGTCTCTGACAACTGAAATATAGCTTACTTTTAAAATTAGTAGAGGACTAGGATATTTCTCACAGTAATTTTGACTATCTAATTATTAACTATTTAATAATGCCCTGGTTATCCAGAACACTGCCTTCTAAATCTCAAACCTCTGGAATACAACAGGGAAAAAAATCTAATAACACTAAAGACAGTGTCACAAGTCCTACAGCCATAAAATAGTCCCTTATGAGAATCGATTCATGGGAAAAGACACTGATGCCTGGAAAGACTGGAGGCATAAGAAGAAGGGGGTGTCAGAGGATGAGATGTTTGGATGGCATCATCTATTCAATGGGCATGAGTGTGAACAAACTCCAGGGGATAGTGAAGGACAGGGAAGCCTGGCATGCTGCAGTCCATGGGGTCACAAAGAGTCGGACAGGACTGAGCAACTGAACAACAGCAACAAAGAGTGGGAAGTAAAATTGTTTAATGTATTAACTGTATAAAACAATCTGCTGCTGCTACGTAGTCACTTCTGTCATGTCCGACTCTGTGCGACCCTATAGACCATAACCCACCAGGCTCCTCTGTCCATGGGATTTTTCTAGGTAAGAGAATTGGAGTGGGTTGTCATGCCCTGCTCCAGATCTTCCTGACCCACGAGGAATTGAACCCGAGTTTCCTGTATTGCAGGCAGATTCTTTACCACTGAGCCGCAAGGAAAGCCCATAAAACAATCTACTTTATATCATCTATACCCATAATTTTAAGCCATGTAGACTGAATTAGATTCCAAAATTCAAACCCAAAGGTTTCTTCCTTCAATAAAAATCCCCTGACACAAAATCCAAAGTTCTATTCCACAGAAGATGGTCCTTATGTATACACAAATTTTACCTTTATGAAGCAACTGAATAAAGCTGAAATTTAAAAATCAGAATTTTGAACACTTAGTTTCTTCTGCCTCTGTAGAATTGCTTCTGAATAAATCTCACAATGGAATAATTGCCCTACAACATCTCAAGTTGATTTTATGTCTTCAGAGTTAGTCTTTTTTACAACAGATGAATCATTCTCAAGACTCACTGGAAGATTGGTCACTAATCCATTTTTCTATATATATATTGTGTAATGACATATTCATTAAGGTATTCTCATCCTCAAATCACTTATACCACAAACATTTTCTAGGATTGCATTTTAAATGTCAACACTTGTAACTGAAGACTCAACGTGCTTCAATTTAACTTTGTAAGTAGACAAGCCCCTTTTTCCTGAGTATTATAATCAGGAACTCTTAAGTTTCACTTAGCCTAGTCAGAAATATAACTACACTTTCCATAAAAGACAATCAACACACAGATACTATTCTTCGTTGCCAATTTTGTAAGGGTAGAAGGGCTTATTTGGCCATCAATTTACTGACAGGCTATATCCATCTGATAAAATACAATTTAAAACTTGTCTTCCTTTTCAAAATTCAGGGATTTGCATTTTAAAGGTCAAGACATATTTGCCCTTTTAAACATGCATTTATTTATAACTATACTGTCTTTATGAACCTTGACTCCAGAATTATTCAAGATTTGACCAACAAGATAAAATACTGAATTAAATATTTCTAAAAGTTGTGTATCAAGTGAGGATAAGAAAGAGTTCCACTTTGTCATATATATTATAGTAGGATTTTGCTAGATAATTTAAAAGATCTGCAGCTCCCACTTACAATAACTCAGTGTTGATTATAGGCCTCTAAATCACTTAGTATGTGATACGGGGATCTAGCATAGTGACTTAACTAAAAGGGCAACACAAAAAACTGTGATAAACATGTAAACAGACAAATGATAGTACAGGATAATAATTGGTTAAACAGAAGTCAAATAGATTGTTATGAGAAAACATAAGATGAAGAAATTAATGCTGAATGTGAAGTTAAGAAGGTTTTCACCAAAGAAGTTGCATTTGAACATATTCATGAAACATTTATTTAGGACCAAAGAAGAATTTTTTTTTAAAAGCCCAACTTTGTAATATATGATATCAGTTGACTTTATGTAGGGATTTCTTTTACTTTTCTCCCTTCAAGTTTCTGCTTATCATTATTAACTGCTTCTGAGTGTGTAGCTTTACTTGTTATTGCTGGAATCATAATTATTATTTTATCCAAGACATCATGCAGTGAGAGAGTTTAAGAGAGAGGACAAGAAAAGCCTCCATGTCTGTAATAGTGGTTACAAAGCTTATCTGAATTATGCTTCTACAGACCTGCTCACTTTTTATGCTCGATGCCAACCACAGATTAGAAGCAAATCTCATCACTGACTGCTCAGAATTCGTCAAGGCACTGCCATTGCTTGGATTAAAATCCAAACCCCTGTCCAGGGCTTAAAAGGTCAATGATGAAATGCCAATTACCTTCCTCTGCAGCCTCTTGGCTTACCTCTCCCAGCTTACCAAACTCAAGAAATAATGACTTTCTTACTGTGTTTCCTTTTCCTCTGCCTGTCAAAATTTCCATTTTAGTAATATTTTAAAGAGCCCTGGAGCAAAGTCGCCTGGTTGGAAACCTGATTTCAACACTCCCTAGATGTGAAACCTCTAAACATTTATATAGTCATTCCAAGTCTCAATTTCTCCATATAAAATGGGGTCCTTTATGATCGTTGTGAGGATTAAATGAGATAATATATGTAAAGTACTTAAAACATTACCTGTCACCATAAATAAGCTTTTATATAGTTATCTATCATGATTGTTTTGTTATTTTAGAAAATAATCAAAAATACTTATTGAATGAGTAGATAAGTCTTGTTACTAGTTAGAGAAATGTACTGGACTCTCATAGTAAAGAGAGCATGGCATTTGGAGGCTGACAGGCATAGATGTGAGTTGGAGTTTGCACTTTCCTCTCTATCTCTGTCTCTCATACACAAATATGCAAATCCACATGCATACACACGAGAGTATATGCCCAGGATATCTAAAGCACAGACATCTGAAACTATTGCAAATACAAATTAAGTGTCCTTCATTAACTCTTAAGACCTGAAGTATGTCAAAGAAAAGAAAGAGGCAGTTATTGTGACAAAAGTTGTATAACACTCTGTATCCTCAGTGGAAGAAGGCAGGCAATGGGTAACACATTAAAGAACACCATGGAAACATGTTTTAAATGAATATATTTCAGAACATAGAGCAGTAGGCGAGACTACTGTACTGACACAAAACATTTCTGTCACCTCCTTGGCTGTGAAGCCTTCTGTGAACTGCCAGACCTTCTCTGCACTCTTGCCACACTGATATGACACCACTTAACCATGCTTCATATGCACACAGCACCCTCCTCTTCCCCTCACACCCACACTCCAGCTGCTCCAGTCTGGTTTCTAGCCAAACCTGTCCACCAGCACTGCTACTGGTAAGTTCAGCAATATCTTCAAGTTTCTGAACCCAAAGAATTCATAGAGCCCTTTCATATCTTACAAAACTTCCCCAGATGGATTTCTGGATTTTGAAGCCCTCCAACCTCTTCTCTATATTCACCAGCTTCCCTAGGGATTCACCAAACCATCCTGACCTCTCTTCTCTATTATCCGTCCCTCCCTCCCTAGCATCTAAGCACTCCCCTCCTCAGAGTCTGGCCCTGGTCACCTCTCCTCTCTGTCACTATTCTCTCCCTAGGTGATCTCATCAGTCCCCATGATGTAAATGACCGTGCGTATGTTGAGGCCAAACCAACTACTCTGTTGGCAGGATCAATGACATGACAGATCTACTTCGCCCAAAAGTGGGCTCTCGATTCCTACCCCCAGAAATGTGTACCTCCTCCTGGCTTCTGCTTCTTCACAAATGATACTAGCATCTTTTTGCTGTTCATTTCAGAAATCTAGAAGCCATTCTTGTTCTTCAGCATTCCCTACACTCCCCATCTTTACTCAATCATTCAACAACATTCATAAATTCTGCCTCTAAAAATATTTGCCTAATCTAATCATTTTCTATCTTCATTTCCAAGGTCATTCTGCTACAAAACAAAACCATATTTCACTAGAATTACTGCAATGGTCCTCTTTTATGTTTTTAAAGACAGTTTTATTGAGTATGTGCTGTGATGTGCTTAGTCACTCAGTCATGTCCTACTCTTTGTGATCCCATGGAGTACAGTTCCCAAGCTCCTTTGTCCATGAGGATTCTCCAAGCAAGAATATTGAGATCCTCCTCCAGGGGATCTTCTTCCCAAGCCAGGGATGGAACCCAGGTCTCCCACATTGCAGGCAGATTCTTTAACAGCTGAGCTACCAGGGAAGCCCCTTTATTGAGTATAACTGATATTAAAAAAAAAAGCTGACATACAAAAAGACTGGGTATATTTAATATTAATAATTTTATCTCTGTGCTCCTGCCTTTGAATCCATCTTAGTCATTCTCCACACTATGGTCAGGGTGACCTTAATGCTTGTTCCTCACAAGATCATTTTGAATTCACTGAAAATTTTCTTACTGATGCCTTTTCACACTAATGAAGTAACTATGACATTATACTTTTAAAATTGTTATTTCCATTTTTCTTCTTGAAATATCTACATCATTTCTAAATAGTCAGAAACCATTTGCTATTTTCCTTGGAGGTCATTAAAATAGTGATGAAATTAGCAGCAGTATTTCAAATTAAGTTTTCCTGAAAAGCCTTGATTTAGATTCATTAAGACAACTATTATTTTACTATCTAAAAATAAAATCCAATCATGGCTGCTAAGATATAATAATGCATTTATATTGGTTGAGTTAACATAAAAGAAATATAATTACATGTTTGTTTTCCTCTAGTAAATTCTAAATAACTTTTTTAATATTTAAGTGAAAGACATTTAGAAATAAATATTTTTAAATATGATTTCTTACTGAGAGATGCTCTTTTTCCTTCTGTTTTGAACACTCTTTATATTTTGGCTTATATGAAATCAATACATGTAGAAAAAGTCACATTAACTAAGAGCAGTATTTTTTCCTCATTATTTTGTTAAAAGATAGATATTTTGGTTTCTGATGCAGTCTGACTGTATTTATGTGATGCTTATAAAAGGATGATTCTGACTTAGCAGCACATTGCTATGGACATGAAAAATAGTTTATGTCTATAAGACTTTTCTCAAACACAAGTACATCTGAATGTAAAATATAAATGGATAAATCAAGAAGAGAAATCAATCATTCAAGTTATTTGACATTTCATAGGAATAAAATTTCAACTTTATTCTTTGACTGAATATTTTATTTTTTGATATAAGAATGCTGTCTAATCAACACTGTGAAATGGAAATAGTCACCTAAGGCGATATAAAGAAAATGATTTTACTTCTGCACAATCACTCTAAAAATATAGTCTAATCAACTGTTGCTATATACCATACATAAACATCATCTTCCTCGTGTATTACAAAGAAAGTGCAAATTGCCTAAATACCTTCAAACAAATATCATTTGCATATTTTTCTCCTGACATCTGTGTTAATCACTCATATTTACAGAATTCATCAAACATTTGCTCAATTCTGCTGTTCTCTGTACACATGGTAACAAGTATAGAAAGTTATACTATAATTAATAACAGTTGTTCAGGAGTCATTTATCTGTCTGTTAGCTTAAGCAGCATGGTATAACCTGGTGCTTTGTGGAAGTGAAGTAAGGGTTCATCAGAATGGTAGCAGCTCCTGGAGATTAGAGTGTGGCTTTTAATGAAAGAAGCTGAAAATTTACTTACTAATAGGGTCAGCAGGAATTCAAGGGTGAAATGAAGCATCTGTGACCATATCATTTATCATCCAAACCAAGACATTTCTGAAAGAGAAAAAGAATAGTTAGCAATTATGTCAAGACAACAGAAATAAAGTGAGACCTTCCACACAAACAAGATGTAAGGTCACCCTAGGATAGTTTCACCCTAAGGAGATAGAAAGTTGAGATCAAGATAAAAATAAGTTATAGGAAAAATGACTATTTTTCAATTACTGTCAGGTAACAGGGACCTAAATGATTGTCTCTAAAGATAAATGTGACAGGAGGTGCCATTCTGTGATAAGGTCGCCCAATACAATATGCTGCTGCTGCTGCTGCTAAGCCGCTTCAGTCGTGTCCAACTCTGTGCGACCCCATAGACGGCAGCCCACCAGGCTCCCCCATCCCTGGGATTCTCCAGGCAAGAACACTGGAGTAGGTTACCATTTCCTTCTCCAATGCATGAAAGTGAAAAGTGAAAGTGAAGTCGCTCAGTTGTGTCCAATTCAGTGACCCCATGGACTGCAGCCCACCAGGCTCCCCCGTCCCTGGGATTCTCCAGGCAAGAATACTGGAGTGGATTACCATTTCCTTCTCCAATGCATGAAAATGAAAAGTGAAAGTGAAGTCGCTCAGTTGTGTCCGACTCTTAGTGACCCCATGGACTGCAGCCTACCAGGCTCCTCCATCCATGGGATTTTCCAGGCAAGAGTACTGGAGTGGGGTGCCATTGCCTTCTCCAGATACAATATAGGACTCCAGTTAAATCTGAATTTCAGATAATCAACAAATAATTTCTTAATATAGGTATGTCTCCAGCAATGGTTGGATCTACTTTGTACTTTGAAATTTTTTCATTTATCTGAAATTCACATTTAATTGTGAGTCCCATATTTTTATCTGCTAAGTCTGACAATCCCACTGAAAGTCCAACCAAGGTCTTTGTTCCTAGATAACTTGCTGAGCATGAAGAGATGATCAAGAAGGGCCTATGTAGATCTAAATTCAAGATTCAATGAAATAAGTACATTTTTTCCCCAAAACTTGTTTTACTTACTTGACAAAATAGGAAGAGCCCTCTGAAGTGCAAAGTGTGGGTGTACAGTAAATGCCTGAGGAATGACTGAGTGATTCTTTTTGCTGATCTCAGGATCACAAAGGAAAAGAACACTATGTCAGTGCATGGAATGCATAGAAGAAAACCTCAAAAGAGGTGAGCCAAGCCAAGAGCTAGTGCAAATCAGTGTTATGTTCAGATGGGCCACATGAGTCAGGATTGAGTCCCCAGTTTCATTCGAGCAGTAAAATCCCCCAGAAAGCAGATGTTATGATGGGAACCGAGACAAAGCTCAAGGCCAGAGGATAAGACTCTCTGACATGGAGTCAAGAAAGTTAAGGATTCAGGGAAAATAATAATAGAAGCAAGTTAGGATAATTAGGAATGGAACAGGCAGGATAAGACGATGCCCTGCCTTAGGGCTGAAATATCAATAATTTGCTTATATCAATCACTAAGTATAAGAAGTATCAATCTTTCTGAGTGACCTTAATTTATCTTGCATCTAATAGATCATGCTTAGACTTTTGGAAAAGAAATGGGCAACTTTAATAGTAATAATAATGGCAATAATAAGAGCAGTAATAGCTAACTGGTATTATACTCTTAACCATTTAACAGAAATAAACTAAGTTTTTCTCTTGGGTTGATTTATTTATTTGCCACAATTTTATAATCACAACTATGATGTAAGTAATACTGTTATCTTAATTTTACCTTACTATAGTACTGTATAAGGGACTTCTTAGATGGCTCAGTGGTAAAGAATTCACTTGCCAATATAGGAGACACAGGAGATTCAAGTTCAATCCCTGGGTGGGGAAGATCCCATGGAGAACGAAATGGCAACCCACTCCAGTATTCTTGCTGGGAAAATCCCATGTACATAGGAGCCTGACGGACTGTAGTTCACGGGGTCACAAGGAATTAGAAGTGACTGAGCAGACACACACACACGTATTATTAGTAATAGTATATAACTTATTATCTTCAGGTATTCTAGATTCCACCCCCAAGGTTTTATATCAAGATAAAGATGGAAACTGCAAAAGATGAACAAGATCTATAAGAACCACTGTGCACTGCTCATATCTCTGCCAAAAAGACTATATGGAGGCCCACTAGCTAGGTTGGAATTTTCTCTAGCTCCATTGTTTCCTAGCTATATAAACTTGGGCATGTTCCTTCATCCAGGTCTTAATTTTATTCTATTTAGAAAGGGGGCAATAGTAAGGTCTTTCTTATACTGTTTAGAAAATGAAATGGGATAATATGCATAAACAGGTTATCAGAATACCTGGTACAGGCTATGCAATAGATTATTAGCTAAATTTAGGAAAGAGTATTGAAAGAGATGGAAAAGAAATAATTCGTTGTTACAGTAGTTTTGCATTGATTAATTTTCTTAATAGTTTTCTATTTCAGTATTGTATAGTCCATTCTGAAGGAGATCAACCCTGAGATTTCTTTGGAAGGACTGATGCTAAAGCTGAAACTCCAGTACTTTGGCCACCTCATGTGAAGAGTTGACTCACTGGAAAAGACTCTGATGCTGGGAGGGATTGGGGGCAGGAGGAATAGGGGACGACTGAGGATGAGATGGCTGGATGGCATCATGGACTCGATGGACGTGAGTCTGAGTGAACTCCGGGAGATGGTGATGGACAGGGAGGCCTGGCATGCTGCGATTCATGGGGTCACAAAGAGTCGGACACAACTGAGCAACTGAACTGAACTGATGAGATGCAATTTATATATATACAGAGATCTCCTCATTCCTACCAGCAATCAATACCCTCTGATACCTGCTCAATGAAAAGCCCTAGCTATAATCACACAAGGAGATGGAAACCAGAGTAACTAGAGCTGGATTATAGACCTGCCTGTGTCATGCCAGCTGCAGTGCCCAAGTCTTATCTGAATAAATTCAAGGAGGATTTATTTTATTACTACCATTTCCATGCTCAGTTGAATAGCTATAACACATGGCATTAAATCTCTGATTTCTCAAAGACAATGGGAAACATAATTTACAAGTGTAAGGGAATTAATGATCACTGAGAGACAAAGACAAGAAGGAGCCAATGATAAAGTCTCCCTCCCCCACAGTGAACTTATGAAAATTACATGAATATCATTCTACCTCTCCAGAGATATCATATGTGATCAAGCAACTGACTGTAGAGTGTTTTCCTATAAAACAATATGACCACTCAGTCATAGACTGGATTGTACAGATTGTATTAATGTTTATCTTCTTTCCCCCCCCCCAACTCTTACTGCTCTGAGATTGAAAAGTCTAATTAATTAACTAGCTAATTAATCAATGTTTAACTCTGAATGCTTTGCCTCAGGCTATTTTACTAGAGAATCCAGAGCTAAAACAATTGGTACCAAGAGGGGCTATACCAAGCTGGTCCTCAAGGTGGGATTTGTGGAATAGATAATCACACTGTCTTAAGTCACTCTTGCGATATGTAAGGAATTCCACTAGAATGAGTGGTATCACAATGAATAAAGTAGTATGTGAATGATATGAAAGCAATAATAATTGAGAGAATTGTGGTATAGGACAGCTGCCCTTCATGGCTTGGGGGCCTTGCTGAAAGAAGACAAGTTCAGGATAGCTAATTGCCAGCTAAAGGAATATTATCAAAGCTAGTAAGTTTCTATGTAGTTTCAGAATAATTTCATCTTCTGCAGCTTCAGGGTACAATATGCAGGAAAACAGGCTTGGGAACTAATTATAAAAGTGATAGAGCTACAAAGAAGACTGAAGTATATTCTCAAAGATCTTCTGTGTCAGATTATGGACCCTAAAGGAAAATAATGGGAAGCTTCTACCTGGGATGGGGACTTTTAGGTGGAGAATTCTGAAAATCTTCAGCCTAAAATCCCACTCTTCCAGCCAGAAGAAGTAGTTCCTGTCCACTTACTGGAGACAAAATGCCTCCCTTGTATGGACTCTTAGAGTTGATCCTGACAGTTTGCTGAGATGGCTTCCTCATGCCTAGATGGAAAATACCTTACTTTAACAAGTTTGGGAATTCCATAATTGTCTTTAACATAGTTGTAAAGAAAAGATCAGAAGGCACAGAAAAGTGGGATTGTTAGAATGGATATAATATGTAAGATCTGAAAATCAACCACTAGACTATATCCTCCAAGAAGACCTAGAAGACATTCCTTTATTAACATAATAAGGATTTCACAGAAAAGCCCTGGTATCTTTAGCAGAAGCTGTTCTATGCAGGCTGGTGTTAAGTGGGAAACACTGACATTAAAATGAGCTCCCCCGAATTAGTGATAATGTTAAGATTCCTAAGTGTGAGTGCTGGCAGAACTTAACCACTTGAGGCAATGTGAACATAATTTTCAAACTGGCATTAAGGCTACACTAGCAATCAGAATATCTTGACCTAAGTTAGCTGTAGTGACAGTTAATATATCATGATGCTCCAAGGGGAAAATAGCTTGAAAGCTTAATGGGTGTTAGCTCAGTTGCTAAGTCATGTCCAACTCTTTGAGACCTCATGGACTGTAGCCCAGAAAGCTCCTCTGTCCATGGAATTCTCCAGGCAAGAATACTGGAGTCGGTTGCCATTTCTTCCTCCAGGGGATTTTCCAGACCCAGGGATCAAACCTGTGTCTCCTGCACTGGCACGTGAATTATTTACCATTGAGCCACCTGGGAAGCTCGACTTAATGAACAGGGGCATAAAAATCAAGCGCCAGTGATCAGGTGATTCACAGCAACTACCACAATTGAAAATTGCAGTCCCTTAACCAGCTCCATATCTAAGTCAGTCTATAGATTCAGAATTCATTAACTAAAGGGAAGGTTCATTCCCTCTAAGGAACACCCGTACAATGTGATTGCAAGTATATAATTCTTCCATTTCACAGCAATGAACTGGAGACAAGAGTTACAGTTACAAAATAAGTTAATCACATTTCAGTGTCTGAGGTAACACTAATATCAGGAGATCCAAACCTCCAACACTGTCTCTGGCTTAGAATGGGAGCTTACAGGAGGCAAGTGAAAAACAGAGCCTTAGTCCACATCTAACTCACAAAGAACAAGATGGACCCAAGCACAGCCTGAAATTATTTTCCAGTTACTGAACATGTATTTCAGACCAATATCCTTAGAAGCTTCCCAGGTGGCACTACTGATAAGGAACCTGCCACTAATACAGGAGACATAAGAGACCTGGGTTTGATCCCTGGGTTGGGAATATCCCCTGGAGGAGGGCATGGCAGCCCACTCCAGTATTCTTGCCTGAGAATCCTATGGACAGAGGAGCCTAGCAGGCTACAGTCCAGAGGGTCTCCAAGAGTTGAACATGACTTGAAGTGACTTAGCACACATGCATACTTAGAAGTAGACCAAGCCTACATTGATTTTCTATTCATATTTGTACAGCAAGGCTCATTATATTAGGAAGAATTAAACAGAAATTCCTGAAACTCAACCCCCTCCAACAACCAAGGCAGTAACTTAGAAATAATAACTCAAACAGAAAAGAATTACAGAATTCAGTGCCATCATCAAAGTCTTGAGGATACAGGTTGATGGCACACATCATAGAACTATTCAGTTAATCTCTTAGATTTCTACAAAGATAAAGGAGGAATACGTAAATAATGGTAGGTTATTTGTTATATGCTTAACTACTTGATGGCCTCAATCATAACTGTTTTGCCAGCTATGGATATTTAGTACAGCACATCAACAAGATCATACTTAGTAGCGATATTAACATGACCAGTGTCTTTTTCTTAATGCACAACATAAGGGAGGATTGGAATAAATTCCTATTTACACAGCAAGGATAGCAGTACACATTCACAGAAATGCCTTAGGACTATGTTAACTCTGGTTCTTTGTCACAGTATGGTCTGCAGGAATGCTGTCTTTTAGTTTCACACACTATGCCCACTATACTGACACCATACCAATAGTACTGTCCTAATAAGACACCATACATGATGAAGGGTAAAAAAAAATTAATGCCACAGACCTTCAGGAGCCTACAATATCAGTTTAGATTTTAGAATTACAATGGCCTGAAGCATAAGACATCATATCTAAAGTAAAAGGTAGCAGAAGTAGTGTTAGTTGCTCAGTCGTGTCCAACTCTTTGCGACCCCATTGACTGTGGCCCGCCAGGCTCCTCTGTCCATGTGATTCTCCAGGCAAGAATACTGGAGTGGATTGCCATTCCCTTCTCCAGAGGATCTTTCTGAACCAGGAATTGAACCCGGCTCTCCTGCATTGCAGGCAGATTCTTTACCATCTGAGCCACAGGCAAGTAAAAGGTAAGTTGATAAAATTCAAACTTTCTACAACTCAAAAAGAGGCACAGCACAATGTAATCAATGTAAGCACAATGTAATGGGATTTGGAAGCCACATTAATTTGGACTTTGAGGGACAGTTGCTTTACCCATTTATATATGGTGAATTTGTTTGTTTGTTTGTTTTACTAAAACTATAGTTGTTTTACACGGCTACATTTCTGCTGTACAACAGAATGAATCAGCTATAAGTACACACATGTCCCCTCCTTCTTGAGCCCCCCTCCCACCTCACCCCCATCCCACACCTCTAGGTCATCACAGAGCATACATAGTGAATTTGAAAGCTAAAAAGTAAAGAATTGCCCACAATAATAGAGGAGTCTGAAGCTCGAGGAAGCTGCCTTGATTCAGGAGCTCAGTGATGCTTAAAGTATTCTTGATATGTGAAGACATCATGTGAAGAGTCTGTGGGGTAAATAATAATCTTCCCTGTTGACAGAGCTCCAGTGGGAAGACACTTAAACATTAATTTCAAATGCAGACAGTAAGGTAGCCAGAAGTATAAATATTTAATCTGGGCAGAGGTGAATGGCTTGTCCAGCTAAACAGGACTTGATCTAAAAAAAAAAAAAAAAAAAAGGCTGAAAATTATAGGGTTAAAAAGTTTTAGGGCAAATGTGTATGATGAAAAGAGCACAAAATATGCAGATCTGTGTGTCTTGTGTTAATTCTATGAAGAAAAGAAATCAATCATAATGAAAGCTCTCTCCAACAAAGTCAACCTGATGCTCTCTCCTATGGAGTACTACTCTTCAGCCACCGTAGTGTTTGAATAATGACCAGTGAATAGCAGGATCTTGATGGTGAAGATAGAAGCTATCCATGGGCTTCACAGCATTGCTCGTCAGAACAAAGCCTTGTCTAAATATTGCTACTGCCCAACATTCCAACAGGGAAAAATTAAGCTGAGTACTTGATATGACACCAATGAGGAAAAGATGATTCAGTCAACTCTTGGCAGGTCTATTTCACTGGAAACCTTCTACTGTGGAGTAGATAGTGGTTTGACTTTACTGAGATCAGTAAAAATTTTGAGTATGGGTTTATATTCCCTGCCCACAGAGTTAGGAAATTCAAATCTTAAGGCAGAGGACATCAAGCTAAATATTCTATCTTTTACCTATTAAGTTTTTTTTTATATAATTCAAATCTATTAATTGGACAAGAACCTCAGCCATTCATGATACTTAATCCTGAGGATTTAAAATGCCTCATGCACAAAGGAATTTCTCTCATTAAAAATCAGAGGGGGAAAAAATGACAGAGAACTAGTGAGTAACTTTAACCAAGGTGCTACAAGGACAAAGCCTGAGATGGGACTTTAGTATTCTAGTCCCCTGATCCTGAATCTCTGAGTACAGGAAAGAGGAAGTGAAGTCCATGCATAGCTGTATGGGGTAAAACACAGTATCTTCCTATAAGAGGTATGTTTAATGAAGTCAAGTGTGAGTGTTCATGAAAAAAAGCCTGGATCAGATTAGGATCAGTTAGGATCCCAAGAGTAATGATATGGTCTCAAAATAGCATAATTCAAAAAAGATTTAATAAAGGATTTATTCCCAGGTGGCTAGCACTAAAGAATCTACCTGACTATGCAAGAGATTTGGGTTCAATCCCTGGATCAGGAAGATCCCCTGGAGTAGGAAATTGCAACCTGCTCTGGTTTTCTAGACTGGAATGTTCCATGGACAGAGAAGCCTGACAGGCTACAGTCCATGGGATTGCAGAGAGTCAGACTAAGCAAAATCTCACGTATATCACCATTATTTACAAAAGGTTGGGCATGGATTTAGAGAAACCAGAAGAGATAATGCAATACCATTATCTTCTTACTACCGTTAGGTCCAAGGAGAAAAGGGAATAAGATGATTACTAGAAACCAGAATGAGAAATTCTGCAGTCAGATCCACCTTGAATAGAACTTTGACCTTTAAGACATGTAACCAGCTTGCTAAGTAGAGAGGGAAAAAACGGTATAAAATCATAGCTTTGCTCTCCAACTTTATCTTCTGCAGGAATATCCACTGGCTTAATCTTGAGAGCTTCTTTGGAGGTTCTAGCAGGAGAGTGTAGCTACTCGTATACCCTTGACTGAAGACGAGTCCTCCTCTATCAAGGATGGCCGTTCTCTTCAACCGAGCACACAGCTTCAGAAGGGATGCACATGGAATGGTGAGGGAGGAAGGGGACACCCACCTAGCCAGCCAGATCAGCTGAATCAACACTGGCGATCAATGGAGTAACAGAAGTTGCAGACAGATTGCCCTTATATCCCCACTGGCTTTATCTTATCAAGATCGGAGGACAAAGCCCATCAATGAATTTCACAAAAGTCTGCTTTCCAGGATTAGAATACAAGCCAGAAATGTGAAAAGTAGACTTGCAATAGCAAAGAGAAGAAAGTCAGCATAGGCTGAATCTCACCGTGTTTTACATTTCTTTGAGCTAGTTTATGTCCCCTAATATAAAATTCTTCCTAAATAGACAGAATAAAATCTAGAGACTTTGTGTGGAGTAAATATATAAAAAGGAAGTACTATTAAATATGAAATAGCATCCAAAAGAAAAGCAAAATGGCAAAATGGCTGTCTCAGAAGGCCTTAGAAATCACTGAAAAAAGAAAAGTGAAAGGTAAAGGAGAAAACAAAAGATATACCCATCTGAATGGAGAGTTCCAAAGAATAGCAAGGAAAGGTAAGAAAGCACTCCTAAGTGATCAATGCAAAGAAACAGAGGAAAACAACAGAATGGGAAAGACTAGAGATCCCTTCAAGAAAATTAGAGATACCAAGGGAATATTTCATGCAAAGATGAGCACAATAAAGAAAAGAAATGGTGTGGACCCAACAGAAACAGAAGATAATAATAAGAGATGGCAAGAATACACAGAAGAACTATTTATTAAAAAAAAAAAAAAAAACAACAAAACTTAATGACCCAGATAATCACAATGGTGTGATCAATCACCGAGAGCCAGACATATTGGAGTGAGAGGTCAAGCGGGCCTTAGGAAGCATTACTATGAACAAAGCTAGTGGAGGTGATGGAATTCCAGCTGAGTTATTTCAAATCCTAAAAAACAATGCTGTGAAAGTGCTGCACTCAATAAGCCAGCAAATTTGGAAAACAGCAGTGGCCACAGGACTGGAAAAGGTCACTTTTCATTCCAATCCCAAAGAAAGGCAATGCCAAAGAATGTTCAAACTATCACACAATTGCACTCATCTCACGTGCTAGCAAATAACGCTCCAAATTCTCCAAGTTAGGCTTCAACAGTACATGAACCAAGAAATTCCAGATATTCAAGCTAGATTTAGAAAAAGCAGAGGAACCAGAGATCAAACTGCCAACATCTGTTGTATCATAGAAAAAGCAAAAGAATTCTAGAAAAACATGTACTTCTGCTTCATTGACTATGCGAAAGCCTTTGACTGTGTGGATCACAACAAACTGTGCAAAATTCTTAATGAAATGGGAATACCAGACCACCTTACCTGCTTCCTGAGAAATCTGCATGCAGGTCAAGCAGTAACAGTTAGAATTGGACATGGAACAACGGATTGGTACAAAATTGGAAAAGGAGTACATCAAGGCTGTATATTGTAATCTTGCTTATTTAACTTAAAGGCAGAGTACATCATGTGAAATGCTGGGCTGGATGGAAGCACAGCCAAATCAAGATTACCAGGAGAAATATCAATAACCTCCAATATGCAGATAATACCACCCATATGGCAGAAAGTGAAGAGGAACTAAAGAGTCTCTTGATAAAGGTGAAAGAGGAGAGTGAAAAAGCTGGATTAAAACTCAACATTCATTTCCCAAGATGGTGGAGGAACAGGACAAGGAGACCACTTTCTCCCCCACAAATTCATCAAACAATCATTTGAATGTTGAGCAACTTCCACAAAACAACTTTTAAACACTGGCAGGGGACATCAGACACTGAGAAAGGCAGTCCAATCTCTTCAAAAGGAGATAGGACAAAATATAAAAGATTGAAACAGAGACAAAAGATTTAGGGATGGAGACTCATCCTGGAGAGGGAGTCATGAAGAAGGAGAAGTTTCCACACAGTAGGAAACCCTCTCACAGGCGTGTCTATGGGGAATTTTGGAATCTCAGAGGGCAACATAACCAGGAGAAGGAAAAAAAGAAAAAACACACACACACAGAATGTGCACCTCACCACAACTACAAGCAGAGACAGAGAAGAGGCTCAGATGCTTGTGTCCACCACCAGAGAGTGGGGGCTGGGCAGGGAGGAACAGGCTGTATCACTGGTCCTTAGGGTAAGGACCAGGCCTGAATGCCCTGAGGAAAATCTGAGGGAGCTAATATGAAATAGCAGTGCAAACCATGGGATCCACTGAGAGACAAAAAAAAAAAAACACCTTTCCCATGAAAGGCTCTAACACCACATGGTGACCCCTGGTGCACTCACAGAACAAAGGATTAAGTGAATACCAAAGGAGAACTACCATACAGGGCCCTCTCTCCCCAGAGGCAGAGAGGCAGGTGTGTGACAGCCAGTGCTGGAAGGCAAGGGGCTGCTGCAATCTCGGCCCCAGAGACCCCATCTTCCACCAAACTGTGAGCAGGTTCCCAGCGGCTCACCACGTTTTCCTGGGATCCTGAACAGTTCACATCAGCTAGGAGTATCACAGCCTGAGATCAGCTCCCCAGAGGAGACACATGGCACACCTGGGACTGTGCTCTCATAGCACGCCTGGGAGACCAAGCAACTGGGACTGGGGAGGTGCATAAGATGCACAGCTCACCTGAGACAGTGCATTTGCCAAGCACCAGGTCACCTGAGATGCTCTGTCCTGGGAAGGGCACAAAATGCACACCCAATCCGGGTCTGTGCCCCTGGGGAGCAACAAGAACCTGAGTGGCTTAGACCTGGGAAGTGCATGAAATGCAGGGCCCACTTGGGAGAGTACTCTTACAGAGCACCCTGGAGCCTGAGCAGTTTGGACCCAGGAAATACACACCACCTTGGGCTGTGGCAAACCCCGTGTGGTCCATCCACTATGAGAATTCCCCAGGCATGCCAGTGGTATTTGTTTAGAGTGTTCCTCCCTCCCCACAACATAACTGAACAAGTGAGCCTAAATAAATGGCCACCTTCACCCCCTTGTGTCAGAGTGGAAATTAGACTTTGAAGAGACTTGCAATCAGAGGATGCAAAAAAAAAAAAAAACAAAGAAGAGGAAACCGCTCTGGAAGTAATAGGTATAACAGATTAAAACCCTGCAGTTAATACTGAGACTGTGCATTTGAGGGACACCTATAGAACTTGAGAACAAGTACAGGCTGGAACAAGGGACAATCTGACATTGAACTGAACCCACACTGCCTACAACAGCTCCAAAGAAATTCCTAGATATAATTTTACTATTACCACTTTTTAATTTAAAAAAATTTAGTTATTACTTCTTTAACTTTCATCTTTATAGCCTACTACTATGTTTCAAAAAAAAAACTCTATTTTTTAAAAACAAATTCCATATACTTCAATTTTTGTGATTAATTTTGTTTTGCAAATTTTATACTGTATTTTTGAGAGTCTAACCTCTATTTTAGGTTTTTAATATTAGCTATTTGATATTTGTTATCAATTTTGTACCTTCAAGAATCTAATCTTCAGTATCCATTTTCACTCAGGGATTTGACTACTGGCTTGAATACTGTCTCCCCTTTTGACTCTCCCTTTTCTTCTCCAGGTCACCTCTACCCTCCTCCTCCCTCTTTTCTTTCTACATAACTCTGTGAATCTCTCTGGGTGTTCTGGGCTGCGGAGAGCACTTAGGGATTTGATTACTGGCTCGATTGCTCTATCCCCTTTTGACGATTCCTTTTCTCCTCCTGGTCACCTCTATGTCCCTCCTCCGTCTTCTCTTCTCTATACAACTCAGGGAATCTCTCTGGGTGTTCCTGGCTGTAGAGTTGTTTCACCATTAACCTAGGAACTTTATCTTCTGTGCTGTATGGATGGAGAAGCCTTGAGGCTGCTGTAAAAGAAGGCCCAAGAGCCAGAAGCAGGAGGCTTAAACCCAGAACTTTAGAATATCAGAGAACTCCTGAAACCAGGGAACATTAATAGGTAAGAGCTCACCCAAAGTCTTCATACCTACATTGAAACCAACTTATACCCAGGAGCCAACAAGTACCAATGCAAGAGACACCATGCTAATTCCCCAGCAAAACAGGAACACGACCCTGAACATTAAAAGATGGGCTGCCCAAAGCCATCCCAAACCCACAGACACCCCAAAATTCACTACTGGACACTTCATTGTGCTCCATAAAGAAGAGATCCTGCTCCACACACCAGAACACAGATGCAAGTTCACCCAACCAGGAAACCTTGACAAACCACTGGTTCAATCCCACCATTAGGGAGCACACTCTGTAATTAAGAGGAACCACGAACTTCCAGTCTACAAAAAGGGCACTCAAAACAGCAATCTAAACAAAATGAAAAGGCAGAGAAATATTCAGCAGGTGAAGCAACATGATAAAAAACCCACCAAACCAAACAAAAGATGAGGAACTAGGGAGTCTACCCGAAAAAGAATTCAGAATACTAATAGTAAAGATGATCCAAAATCTTGAAGATAAAATGGAGTTACCGATAAATAGACCACAGACAAGGATTGAGGCAATGCAAGAAATGTTTAACAAAGACCTAGAAGAAATAAAGAAAAGTCGATTGATAACAAACAGTGCAATAACTAGGATTAAAAGCACTCTGGAGGGAAACAACAGTAGAATAACTGAGGCAGAAGATAGGATAAGTAGGGGGAAGATAGAATGGAAATATATGAAGCAGACAGGAAAAAAGAATTAAAAGAAAGGAGGACAACCTCAGAGACCTTTGGGACAATGTCAAACACCCCAACATTCCAATCATAGATGTGCCAGAAGAAAAAGACAAAAAGAAAAGTCACAAGAAAATACTTAAGGAGATAATAGTCAAAAATTTCCCTAAAATGGGGAAGGAAATAGCCACCCAAGTCTAAGATACCCAGAGAGTCCCAAACAGAATAAACCCAAGGCAAAACACCCCAAGACACATATTAATCAAACTAACAAAGATCAAACACACACACACACACACACAAATGTCAAAAGCACCATGGGAAAAGCAACAAATAACACAAGGGGATCCCCATAAGGATAACAGCTGATCTTTCAATAGAAACTCTTCAGGCTATAAGGGAAGGGCAGGACATACTTAAAGCAATGAAAGAGAAAAACCTACAACTAAGATTATTCTAGCCAGCAAGGATCTCATTCAGATATGAAGGAGAAGTCAAAAGCTTTACAGACAAACAAAAGCTGAGAGAATTCAACACCAACAAACCAGCTCTTCAACAAATGCTAAAGGAGCTTCTCTAGACAGGAAACAGAAAAGGTTTATAAAAATAAAGCCAAAACAACAAAGTAAATGGTAACAAGATTACACTTATCAATAATTGCCTCAAATGTAAATGGGTCAAATGTTCCAACCAAAGGACAAAAACTGGTCAAATGAATACAAAAACAAGACCCATGTATATGCTGTCTACAAGAGACCCACCTAAAACCTAGGGACACATAAAGACTGAAAGTGGGGGGCTGGAAAAAGATATTGCATGCAAATGACCATAAGAAAGCAGGAGTAGCAATACTCATATCAGATAAAATAGACTTTGAAATAAAGACTGTGATAAGAGACAAAGAAGGACACTACATAATGATCAAAGGATCAATCCAAGAAGAAGATATAACAATTATAAATATGTATGCACCCAAAATAGGAGCATCTCAATACATAGGGTAAATGCTAACAAATATGGAATGGGAAATTAGCAGTAACACAATAATAGTGGGGGACTTTAATACCCCTCTCACACCTATGGATAGATCAACTAAACAGAAAAGTAGCAAGAAAACGCAAGCTTTAAATGATGCAATAAACCAGTTAGACCTAATTGATATCCTTAGGGCATTTTACCCCAAAACAATGGATTTCACCTTTTCCTCAAGTGCACACAGAACATTTCCCAGGATAGATGACATCCTGAGTCATAAGTCTAGCCTTGGTAAATTTTAAAAAGCTGAAATCATTCCAAGCATCTTTCTGATCACAATGTGGTAAGATTAAAAGTCAACTATAGGAAGAAAAACTATTTAAAATACACACATATGGAAGGTAACTCACTCCTGAATAACCAACAGATCATGGAAGAAATCAAAAAGGTAATCAAATTATGCACAGAAACAAATGAAAATACTACAGCCCAAAACCAATGGGATTCAGTAAAAGCAGTGCTAAGAGGGAAGCTCATAGCAATATAAGCCTATCTAAAGAAACTAGAGAAACATCAAATAAACAACCTAACTTTACACCTAAAGCAATTAGAAAAAGAACAGAAGAACCCAAAGTTAGCAGAATGAAAGAAATAAGTGAAAAAGAAATGAAGTAGAATATAGCAAAAATCAACAAAACTGAAAGCTGGTTCTTTGAGAACATAAATAAAATAGACAAACCACTAGGCAGACTCATCAAGAAAAAAAGGGAGAAGAATCAAATCAATAACATTAAAAATCAAAATAGAGAAATCACAACAGATAAGACAGAAATACAAAGGATCATAAGAGTCAAACATCAGCAATTATATGCCAATAAAATTGACAACTTGGAAGGAATAAAAAAATTCTTAGAAAAGTATAACCTTCCAAAACTGAACCAGGAAGAAACAAAAATCTTAACAGACCCATCAGAAGCACAGAAATCAAAAATGTAACAAAAGATCTTCCAACAAACAAAAACCCAGGACCAGATGGCTTCATGGGTGAATTCTATCAAAAATTTAGAGATGAGCTAACACCTATCCTACTTAAACTCTTCCAGAAAATTGCAGAGGAAGGTAAAACCCCAGATTCACTCCATGAGGCCACCATCATCCTAATACCAAAATCAGAAGAAGATGCCACAAAAAAAGAAAACTACAGGCAAATATCACTGATAAACATAGATGCAAAAATCCTTAACAAAATTCTAGCAAACAGAATCCAACAACATCTTAAAAAGATCATATGTCATGACCAAGTGGGCTTTATCACAGGGATACAAGGATTCTTCAATGTTCACAAATCAGTGTGATACACCATATTAACAAATTGATGGATAAAAGCCATATGATTATCTGAATAGATGCAGAGAAAGCCTTTGACAAAATTCAATACCCATTTAGGATTAAAAAAAAAAAAAAAAAAAAACACCTCCAGAGCAGGCATGAAAGAAACATACCTCAACATAATAAAAGCCATATATGACAAACCCACAGCAAACATTATCCTCAGTGGCAAACAATTCAAAGCATTTCCTCTAAAATCAGGAACAAGACAAGGGTGCCCACTCTCACCACTACTGTTCAACATAGTTTTAGAAGTCCTAGCCATAGCAATCAGAGAAGAAAAAGAAATAAAAGGAAATCAGATTGGAAAAGAAGTAAAACTCTCACTGTTTGCTGATGACATGATCCTCTACATAGAAAACCCAAAAGACACCACCATAATACTACTAGAGCTAATTAATGAGTATAGTCAAGTTGCAGGATATAAAATTAATACACAGAAGTTCTTGCATTTCTATACACTAACAATGGAAAAACAGAAAGAGAAATTAAGGAAACAATCCAATTCACCATTGCAATGAAAAGAATAAAATACTGAGGAATAAGTTTACCTAAAGAAACAAAATATCTATGTATATAAAATTATGAAACACTGATGAAAGAAATCAAAGAGGATACAAATAGATGGAGAAATATACCATGTTCTTGGACTGGAAGAATCAATACAGTGAAAATGAGTATACCACCCAAAGCAATCTATAGATTCAATGCAATCCCTATCAAGTTACCAGCAATACTTTTCACAGAACTAGAACAAATAATTTCACAATTTCTAGGAAACACAAAAAGTCTCAAATAGCCAAAGTAATCTAGAGAAAGAATGGAACTGGAGGAATCAACCTTCCTGGCTTCAAACTATACTATAAAGCTACAGTCATCAAGACAATGTGTACTGGCACAAAGACCGAAATATTGATCAATAGAACAAATTAGAAAACCCAGAGACAAATCCATGCACCTATGGGCACCTTATAATTGACAAAGAAGGCAAAAATATACAATGGAGAAAAGACAATCTGTTTAACAAGTAAGTCGTGTATAGATATGAGAGCTGGGAAAACTGGTCAACCACCTGTAAAAGCATGAAACTATACACTTTCTAACATAATGCACAAAATAAAATTAAAATGGATTAAAGATCTAAATATAAGGCCAGAAACTATTAAACTCTTAGAAGAAAACATAGGCAGAACACTCTCTTACATAAATAACAGCAAGATCTTCTATGACCCACCTCTCAGAGTAATGGAAATAAAAACAAAAATACAACCTAATTAAACATAAAAGCTTTTGCACAACAAAGGAAACTATAAGCAAGATGAAAAGGCAGCCTTCAGAATGGAAGAAAAATAATAGCAAATGAAATAATTGACAAAGAATTAATCTCCAAAATATACAAGCAGGTCATGCAGCTCAACGCCAGAAAAGTAAACAACCCAATCAAAAAGTGGGCCAAAGAACTAAACAGACATTTCTCCAAAGACATACAGATGGCTGGCAAACATATGAAAAGATGCTCAACATCACTCATTATCAGAGAAATCCAAATCAAAACCACAATCAGGTACCACCTCAGCAGGTCTGAATGGCTGCTATCAAAAAATCTACAAACAATAAAAGCTAGAGAGGGTGTGAAGAAAAAGGAACCGTCCTACACTGTTGACAGTGAAGTCGCTCGACTCTTCGGGACCCCAGGACTGTAGCCTACCAGGCTCCTCCATCCATGGGATTCTCCAGGCAAGAATACTGGAGTGGGCTGCCATTTCCTTCTCCCAGGGATCGAACCCAGGTCTCCCACATTGCAGGCAGACACTTTAACCTCTGAGCCACCAGGGAAGCCTCCTACACTGTTGCTGGGAATGCAAACTAGTGCAGCCACTATGGAGAACAGTGTGGAGATTAAACCTTAAAAAACTGGAAATGGAACTGCCCTATGACTCAGCAATCCCACTGCTAAGCATACAAACTGAGGAAACTTGAACTGAAAGAGACACACGTATCCCAGTGTTCATTGCAGCACTGTTTACAATAGCCAGGATATGGAAACAACCTATGTCCATCAGCCGATGAATGGATAAGGAAGTTGTGGTACATATTCACAATGGAAAATTACTCAGCTACAAAAAAAGAACACATTTGAGTCAGTTCTAATGAGGTGGCTGAAACTGCCACCTATTATACAGAGTGAAGTAAGTCAGAAAGAGAAACACCAATATAGTACCAGTTCAGTTCAGTCACTCAGTCATGCCCGACTCTTTGCGACCCCATGAATTGCAGCACGCCAGGCCTCCTTGTCCATCACCAACTCCCGGAGTTCACCCAAACCCATGTCCATTGAGTCAGTGATGCCATCCAGCCATCTCATCCTCTGTTGTCCCCTTCTCCTCCTGCCCCCAATCCCTCCCAGCACCAGAGTCTTTTCCAATGAGTCAACTCTTCACATGAGGTGGCCAAAGTACTGGAGTTTCAGCTTCAGCATCAGTCCTTCCAATGAACACCCAGGGCTGATCTCCTTTAGAATGGACTGGTTGGATAAGGAACTTTTAAGAGTCTTCTCCAACACCACAGTTCAAAAGCATCAATTCTTCGGCGCTCAGCTTTCTTCACAGTCCAATTCTCACATCCATACATGACCACTGGAAAACCATAGCTTTGACTAGATGGACATTTATTGGCAAAGTAATGTCTCTGCTTTTGAATATGCTGTCTAGGTTGGTCATAACTTTTCTTCCAAGGAGTAAGCATCTTTTAATTTCATGGCTGCAATCACTATCTGCAGTGATATTAATGCATATATATGGAATTTAGACAGATGGTAATGACAATCCTATAAGCGAGACAGCAAGATATAAAGAACAGTCTTTTGGACTATGTGGGATAAGGCGAGGGTGGGATGACTTGAGAGATTAGCATTGAAACATGTATATTACCATATGTAAAATAAATGACCAGTGCATGTTTGATGAATGAAGCAGGGCACTCAAAGCTAGTGCTCTGGGACAACCCAGAGAGATAGGGTGGGGAGGGAGGTGGGAGGGAGGTTCAGGATGGGGGACACATGTACACCTGTGGCTGATTCATGTTGATATGTGGGGGAAAACACCACAATATTGTAATTAGCCTCCAATTAAAATAAATTAACTAAAGAAAAATAAACTGAAGGGAAAAAAAACCTCAACATTCAAAAAACTAAGATCATGGCATCCAGTCCCATCACTTCATAGCACATAGATGGGGAAACATTGAAAACAGTGACAGACTTTATTTTCTTGGGCTCCAAAATCACTGCAGATGGTGACTGCAGCCATGAAACTAAAAGACGCTTGTTCCTTGGAAGAAGAGTTATGACAAACCTAGATAGCATATTAAAAAGCAGAGACATTACTTTGCCAACAAAGGTCCGTCTAGTCAAACCTCTGGTTTTTCCAGTAGTCATGTATAGATATGAGAGTTGGACAATAAAGAAGGCTGAGTGCTGAAGGACTGATGTTTTTGAACTGTGGTGTTGGAGAACACTTTTGAGAGTCCTTTGGACAGTAAGGAGATCCAACCAGTCAATCCTAAAGGAAATCAACTCTCAATATTCATTGGAAGGACTGATGCTGAAGCTGAAGCTCCAATACTTTGGCCACCTGATGCAAAGAGTCAACTAATTAGAAAAGACCCTAATGCCAGGAAAGATTAAAGGCAAGAGGAGAACAGGACAACAGAGGATGAAAGGGTTAGATGGCATCACCGACTCAATGGACATGAATTTGAGCATGCTTCAGGAGATGGTGAAGGACATGGAAGCCTGACATGCTGCAGTCCATGTGGCTGCAAAGAGTTGGACACGATTGAGCAACAGAACAACAACATCCCTTAAATAGATATTTCTAGGTAGAAGAAGCAAGGCTGAATAGACTACAAACTATATAATCCTATGTATATGGCATTATGGAAAAATAGAACATAGAAATGGCTTAAACATGATGAAATAAGAGTTGGAGGAAGAGGAATATCAAGTAAGTGAAGCACATGGGATTTGGTAGGGGTGGTAGGGGAGTAAAACTATTCTGTATTATATTGTAATATTGGTTATATGATACTATGCATTTGTAAAACCCTTAGAAATTTACAGCACAAATAGTACAATGTTATGTATACAACATAGGCAAACTCATTTAGAAGTTCCTGGTATTCCAGGATGAACTATAACAAAAGGATCTGTTAGGCCAGTTTTCTCTCCCTTGGTTCTTGTCCTGCTGTAGCAAAGAATTGAAATGGCACACCAGAACAGCTCAGGCAGGCAAGGTTTATTGAGCAAGCAGTAAGCAGTCTATTCTCCAGAGGTGAGAGCAGACCAACACCAGCATGAGTGGTCCCATCCAGTTTTAAGTTTCCCTTTTTACATCTTTTGTTCTCTCCCCTGGGCAACCCATGGGACCTGACTGGTTGCATCCAATGCAAACGAGGCATGAGCTTGAGACCAATCAGGGGAAGGGCTATGTTGGGTGCATTTTCCGGCTAGAAGTCTTCACTTCTGATACATGGTTTTCCTTATTCTAGGGCTTTTTCTTTTCTTTTTTTGCCCTCTGTGTGGTTCTTCTACACCTCCTCTGGCTGCCATTTTGGATTCCTTCTTCCCTACTCTAACTGCCTAACAAATCTAATCCTATCACACATGTATGAATCAATCTCACTAAAGAGGTTGAGGGAAAACATGCTGACCTTTGTAACTTTGTAGAAGTGTAGCAATTATAAGAAAATAGGCATAATGAGTATATATACAAGTCCTATAATCTAATAAATACAGTTGTTTCCATGGGGGTGTGATTAGCAATTCCAAACCACAGTACTGGAATTGGACAATTAAGTAAATAGATGGCAGAAGATAAGTCATGTTTCTCAGTTTGGAGTGGGAGATTATAAGCAAGGAGAGAAGGCTTGAGCAAAACATGTAATGGATTGATTAGTGTTGAATATATGACAAACTCATCTTTGGTCTAATATGAATAGAAGTTGGATACACAAAGAAATATTTATAGATATGTATAAATAAAAAGGTTATTACATGTCTGTGTATATTTCCTTGCACTAAAAAATTAGATTAAAATAACATACAGCACAAAGGATTTGGTTTCTAATACTACTCTCCAATAAACCACCAGGGCTTCCTGTAGCTCCAGAGCTGGCACAATAAATATATAAGATGACCATGGAATTTCTTGTAGTGCCAAAAGTTCAGGAAGTGCTCAACAACAACAACAAAAAAAACCATCATGTTAAAGATGTCAAATGGACATGGAAGGCAACTGAAAGAGGTTGCAATTTCCAAATGTAAAACAATTAAAGCAAAATAATAAAGTAGGATTGGATTATAACTTAATGTGTAATAAGAAATCCATGAGTTTATACTGATACTAATAAATAATTGAGGGACTTCCCTGCTGGTCCAGGGGTTAAGACTTGGCCTTCCAGTGCAGAGGGTGCAGGTTTTGATCCCTGGCCAGGGAGCTAAGATCTCATATACCTCAGGGCCAAACAAAAACAAAACATAAAACGGATGCAATATTGTAACAAATTCAATAAGCACTTTAAAAACAATGACTAAATACAAGGAAGAATATAGATAAGTATCTCATCTAGAAAAATCCCAAATTATCTATGTAGATAATCCACCTTCTAAGAGGTGAGAAACAAGTCACTCCTTGAGTGTGCAGTGCACACAGTGACTTTCTTTCCATCCTCATTGTAAGTCAGTGTTCAAGGTCAAAAAAGTTAACAGTGATAAGTTACGCAGATAGCATGCACCCTTTTTGTGATGTGATGAAAATCACACTTAAGCTCTGTGGTCTTTCTCCCAAAAAATGTCTATCCCTAGTTTAATCATGAGAAAACATCAGAAAAATGGTGTTTTTTGTTTTTTTGATGAGAGACATTCTATAAAATAATTGGACCATACTGTCAAGACTATTAAAAAAAAAAAAAGGCGAGGGGGAGAAAAGAAAGTCTGAGAAACTGTCACAGCCAAGAGGAGCCTTAATAGACAGGGTGATTAAACGTAATGTGGGATTCTGAAACTAAAAATGAATATTAGATAAAAACCAAGAAAATCTGAATAAAGTATAAACTTTCATTAATACTAACATATCAATATTGGCATATTAATTGTGAGGAGTGTGCCATATTAATCTAAGATCATAATAATAAGGGAAAATGATGCAAGGTGTATGGGAATTCTTTGTACAATCTTCACAACTTTTCTATAAATGTAAAACTATTCTAAAATCAAAAGTTTATTTAAAAGAAAAGGCATTATTCATGAATTTTAGTCATAAAATATCATTTTTCTTAAAACTTCACAAACAATATTACCATATGTCAGTATTGCAACTAATGGTGAACTCTGTACTTTGGAAGATATTTGTCATGCCATACCACACATATACTGGCTTAAAGCTGTCCTGAAAGAATCCTTCCAGAACATCATAACCTGTCTTTTGAAGCTTTCAGAACATAAATCCTACGCTATTAACTGCTTGGCTCAGATCATAAATTATTTTAAGCAAAAAGAAGAGACAAAACTGCACTTGAAACTTACAAGCAATTGCTGCAACTCTGCAGTAACTCCTAGATATTTTTGCTACCTCTAGAAGGCTAATAAGGTAATGCTTGGAACACCATAGTCTTCCTTCTCTTTATTCTATTTAGACTGAAGGCAATGACTTTGTCACTGAGGCTCTGACCATTTATAAATTTATCATGATCATCGGGAGTACCTATGTCATACCAGAATAGCTCTGCAGTGATGGTCTACCTAATGTTTTATGATAGGTCTTTATTCATTCCCACTAGGGAAATCCCAAGACTACTGGAGTGGGTAGCCATTCTCTTCTCCAGATCTTGAACCCAGGTCTCCCACATTGCAGGCAGATTCTTTACCATCTGAATAGCTATGGAAGCCTCTTTTATTCATTCACTAGACAAATATTTCTTCATAGCCTATACTAATAGTATCTATACTGAGCTGTAGAGACAGGAAAGATATCATCCCTGTTTTCACAGAGCTCATTTCTAATTGAGAATAATCCAGTTATGCATGTATGTCTTAATTCTAAATTCAATAGATGTAAAAACTGCTATCCAGAAAGGCCTTTATTCAAACATGTTCTATCTACACACCCCATTCACCAACCAGACACTCTTATATTAAAATTCACATCTGTGTAGTAAAGAATATAATCTTACCCTAAAAGAGAGGTCTTGCCTTTGTCTCATCTGGGAGATAATCTCTCAGAAGACTATCTTTATTTACCTGGAGGCTTTGGCCAGCAGACTAACAAGTGATTTATGATGGGGGCTTTGGGCCACCCAGTATCCACTCTACCTCGAGAGGTGATGGCACGTACATTTAGCCATGTGCACAAGTCAACCAAGGAGCATCAATTAAAATTCTAAACACAGCTTAGGTGAGATTCCCTGGTTGGCAGTACTCCACACCTACTGTCACACATCAATGCCAAGTGAATAATGTTGTCCTGACTCGATGGGGAGAGGCAGAATCCCCACTTTCAGCACATTTCCTCTTCTTGAGGCACTTGTTCTCTTTGCTGATTCTAACCAGTATTCTTTAGCTGGACAAAAGCCGTAACTGTGACTATTAATGTCTATCAGTGAGTTCTGAGTCCTTCTAACATATTTCTGACATTGAGAGTGATTTGGGTAAACCCTTAAGTTTAAAATTGGTTACATTGTAAGAGATGAGAAGTCTTGTGTGTGCTGTGCCCCCAAACTTCACAGTTGGCTAACCTCATGGTATCTAACACAAAACAGCTGTCCTACTATCATACCGCTGGACAAGTCTGATCTACCATCACTAGCCAAGGTTGAAGGGGGTGTTGAGGGTGTTTTCTTCCTCCTTCTCATCATGGTCCTTCTGGTTCATTCAGTTTGAAAACTAAAAAGAGAGAAAAATAAATAAATATTTAGGTGACACTGTTATGATCTACCTCTGTGTGGCAGGAATCCTGTGTAACAGGCATTTAAGGATATACAAGTGTAGGCTGAGTGAGGATCTGTGTCCTGATAGTTTATCACATTACGTCTTCTTCTTCTTTTTTTTTTTTTTACTTTATTTTACTTTACAATACTGTATTGGTTTTGCCATACATTGACATGAATCTGCTATGGGTGTATACGAGCTCCCAATCCTGAATCCCCCTCCCACCTCCCACCCCATATCATCTCTCTGGATCACCCCATGCACCAGCCCCAAGCATCCTGTATCTTGTATCGAACATAGACTGGCACTTCGTTTCTTACATGATAGCATACATTTTTCAATACCATTCTCCCAAATCATCCAACCCTCTCCCTCTCCCTCACAGTCCAAAAGTCCGTTCTACACATCTGTGTCTCTTTTGCTGTCTCGCATACAGGGTCATCATTACCATCTTTCTAAATTCCATATATATGTGCCAGTATACTATATTGGTGTTTTTCTTTCCGGCTTACTTCACTCTGTATAATCGACTCCAGTTTCATCCATCTCATTAGAACTGATTCAAATTTATTCTTCTTAATGGCTGAGTAATACTCCATTGTGTATATATACCACAGCTTTCTTATCCATTCATCTGCTCATGGACATCTAGGTTGTTTCCATGTCCTGGCTGTTATAAACAACGCTGTGATGAACATTGGGGTACACATGTCTCTTTCAATTCTGGCTTCCTCAGTGTGTATACCCAGCAGTGGGATTGCTGGGTCATAAGGTAGTTCTATTTCCAGTTAAGGAATCTCCACACTGGTCTCCATAGTGGCTGTACTAGTTTGCATTCCCACCAACAGTGTAAGAGGGTTCCCTTTTCTCCACACCCTCTCCAGCATTTATTGCTTGTAGACTTTTGGATCGCAGCCATTCTGACTGGTGTGAAATGGTGGTCTTGATTTGCATTTCTCTGATAATGAGTGATGTTGAGCATCTTTTCATGTGTTTGTTAGCCATCTGTATGTCTTCTTTGGAGAAATGTCTATTTAGTTCTTTGGCCCATTTTTTGATTGGGTCGTTTCTTTTTCTGTAGTTGAGCTGCATGAGTTGCTTGTATATTTTTGAGATTAGTTGTTTGTCAGTTGCTTCATTTGCTATTGTTTTCTCCCATTCAGAAGGGGGTCTTTTCACCTTACTTATAGTGTCCTTTATTGTGCAGTAGCTTTTAATTTTAATTAGATCCCATTTGTTTATTTTTGCTTTTATTTCCAGAATTCTGGGAGGTGGATCATAGAGGATCCTGCTGTGATTTATGTCGGAGAGTGTTTTGCCTATTTTCTCCTCTAGGAGTTTTATAGTTTCTGGTCTTATGTTTAGATCTTTAATCCATTTTGAGTTTATTTTTGTGTGTGGTGTTAGAAAGTGATCTAGTTTCATTCTTTTACAAGTGGTTGACCAGTTTTCCCAGCACCACTTGTTAAAGAGATTGTCTTTACTCCATTGTATATTCTTGCCTCCTTTGTCAAAGATAAGGTGTCCATAGGTGTGTGGATTTATCTCTGGGCTTTCTATTTTGTTCCATTGATCTATATGTCTGTCTTTGTGACAGTACCATACTGTCTTGATGACTATGGCTTTGTAGTAGAGCCTGAAGTCAGGCAAGTTGATTCCTCCAGTTCCATTCTTCTTTCTCAAGATTGCTTTGGCTATTCAAGGTGTTTTGTATTTCCATACAAATCTTGAAATTATTTGTTCTAGTTCTGTGAAAAATACTGCTGGTAGCTTGATAGGGATTGCATTGAATCTGTAGATTGCTTTGGGTAGTATACTCATTTTCATTATATTGATTCTTCCAATCCATGAAAATGGTATATTTCTCCATCTATTAGTATCCTCTTTGATTTCTTTCATCAGTGTTTTATAGTTTTTGATATATAGCCAGAAGAAATATCGGCAACCTCAGATATGCAAATAATACCACTCTAATGGCAGAAAGCAAAGAACTAAAGAACCTCTTTGATAAGGGTGAAAGAGAGTGAAAGAAGAGTTCAAAAGCTGGCTTAACACTCAAAATTCAAAAAATTAAGATCATTACATCCAGTCCCATCACTTCACAGCAAATAGATGAGGAAAAGTGGAAACAGTGACAGACTTTGCTTTCTTGGGCTCCAAAATCACCGTGGATGGTGACGGTAGCCATGAAATGAGAAGACGCTCATTCCTTGGAAGAGAAACTGACAAATCTAGAAAGCATATTAAAGAGCAGAAGCATCACTTTACTGACAGAGGTCTGTATCATCAAAAATATGGTTTTTCCACTAGTCATGTATGGATGTGAAAGTTGGACCATAAAGAAGACTGAATGCTAAAGAATTGATGCTTTTGAATGTGGTGCTGGAGAAGACTCTTGAGAGATCCTTGGACAGTAAGGAGATCAAACCAGTCAATCCTAAAGGAAATCAACCCTAAATATTCATTGGAAGGACTGATGTTGAAGCTGAAGCTCCAGTACTTTGACTACCTGATGCAAAGAGACAACTCACTGTAAAAGACCCTGATGCTAGGAAAGATTGAGGGCAAGAAGAGAATGGGGTGACAGAGGATGAGAAGGTTGGATGGCATTACTGCCTCAATGAACATGAGTTTATGCAAACTCCAAGAGATAGTAAAGAACAGGGAAGTCTGGCATGCTGCAGTCCATGGGGTCACAAAGAGTTGGACATGACTTAGCAACTGTACAACAACAACACACACACATATCTATATCTACCTAATTTAAGTAATTGCTTCATGTGATTAAGGAGGTTGGTGATGCCAAAAGCTCAGCTTCTCTGTACACCAGTGTCAACTTAAATCTTGGAGACAGCGTTTTAGGTGAGGTAGAAAAATGTAGCTTTATTGCTTTGCCAGACAAAGGGGGCCACAGTGGGCTAATGCCCTCAAAACCATGTGTCCAAACTTGTGGAAAATAGTGAGAAGTTTTATAGTAAAAGTTCAAAGAGGATCAGTTTGTAGACATTCTTCTGATGGGTTGGTGGTGAGTCAGCATCATCAACCTTCTGGTCCAACTGGTGTGGGGTGGTCTATGTACTTGGTGGGCAGCACACCATTGTTAATCATTAATTTCTCCCACCTGGAGGGCATTTCAGTATCTGCAAAATAGCTCAAATATATTGTTGCCTGTATTTGTTCATGGGGAAACAGGACCTTGCCCAAAGGCTGCTCTTGACTATTTGTCCCTAGTTTCACATCCCCTCCCTTCTCTAATCAACAACTTCATGAATCCACCCCCTTGGAACTCTGGGAAGGTCATGGAGGCTGAATAAATGCTGTTTCCCATAATTAAAGAAATAGGGGATACAGATAGGCCTTGTGCCCAGGAGCCCCACAGGCCTTTGCATGGTATCACATGCTGCTGCTGCTAAGTTGCTTCAGTCATGTCCGACTCTGTGTGACCCCACAGACAGCAGCCCACCAGGCTCCCCCATCCCTGGGATTCTCCAGGCAAGAACAGTGGAGTGGGTTGCCACTTCCTTCTCCAATGCATGAAAGTGAAAAGTGAAAAGTGAAGTCGTTCAGTTGTGTCCAAGTCTTCGCGACCCCATGGACTGCAGCCTACCAGGCTCCTCCATCCATGGGATTTTCCAGGCAAGAGTACTGGAGTGGGTTGCCATTGCCTTCTCTGATGGTATCACCAGCCAGTCCAAAATCTGCAGTGTGGGTTGGCAGTTTGGAGACCCAGGAATGCTGATGCTACAGTTCTGGTCCAAAGATCAATAGGCCAGAGACCCAGGAAGGCCATTGCTGCAGTTCAAGTCTGAAAGCTGTCTGCTGGCAGAATTCCCTCTTGCTGGGAGAAGGTCAGTCTATCTTTCTATTCAGCCCTTCAACTTATTTAGTAAGACTCACTCACATTACAGAGGACAATTTGGTTTACTCAAGACCCACCCATTTAAATGCTAATCTCATCAAAAAAAAAAAAAAACCTTCACCTCACCAAAATATTTATAATGTTTGACAACATATCTGGGTGCTGTGGCCAGCCAGGTTGACACATAAACTCAAACATCACACTTTCTTAATTGGCCAAAAAAGAGAGAGAGAGAGAGTGCCCTTTTAGCTCTCTCCCAAATAAGAAATAAAAATCCAAAGTAATTCCCTGGGGTCTATGTCATATTATCCCTCACTGACTTTCTTTGCAACCAGTTCCTCTGTATGTCTAGACTCCTCTCTATGTAGGTTGGTTAAATGTTTGTAGGGTTGATAGTGAGATTACAGGAAAATCTGAAAAGCATGATAAGGTTGGAAACAGATTTCTGGTATCTTTAGAATGCAGGTGTACTGATCTTCTTCAACTTAAGAATTTATCTGATAACCCTGCATAACAAAAAGTCCTATTGAACATGCTGTGATGTAATTAAGCAGGAAATTGCAAAGCAGTATGTTAAACACTATAATAACTGAGAAGAAGAATGCACTGGGAGTATTTAAAAAGGTTTCTAAGCCAGACTGGAGGACTTGGGAAAGTATGAAGAAAAAACAACAATTAAAAAGCTGAAAACTGAGGCATACTTAGAGAAAATACATTGGAAAATAGGAGTGAAATAAGAGAAGACAATGCTCATATTTAAAAGGTCACCTATATGGCAGTGCCCAGAGGTAAGAAACAGTGTGGGCCTTTGGCAAAACTGTAAGTTGTTCAATCCAGTTCAGTTCAGTCGCTCAGTTGTTTCCAACTTTTTGTGACACCGTGGAATGCAGCACATCAGACTTCCCTGTCCATCACCAACTCCCGGAGCTTGCTCAAATTCATGTCCATCGAGTCGATGATGCCATCAAATCATCTCATCTTCTTTGGTCCTTGTCTCCTGCCTTCAATCTTTCCAGCATCAGAGTCTTTTCCAATGAGTCAGCTCTTCACACCAGGTGGGAAAAGTATTGGAGCTTCAGCTTCAGCATCAGTCCTTCCAATAAATATTCAGGACTGATTTCATAGGATTGATTGATTTGATCTCCTTGTGATTCAAGGGACTCTCAAGAGTCTTCTGCAACACCATGGTTCAAAAGCAGCAATTCTTCCATGCTCACCTTTCTTTATGATCCACTCTCATATCCATACATAACTACTGAAAAAATCATAGCTTTTACTAGACAGAACTTTGCTGGCAAAGTAATGTCTCTGCTTTTTAATATGCTGTCTAGGTTTGTCATAGCTTTTCTTCCAAGGAGCAAGCAGCTTTTAATTTCATGGCTGCAGTCACCATCTTTAGTGATTTTGGAGCCCAGGAAAATTAAGTCTGACACTGTTTGCACTGTTTCCCCATCTATTTGCCATGACGTAATGGGACCAGATGCCATGATCTTGGTTTTTTGAATGTTGAGTTTTAAGCCAACTATTTCACTCTCCTCTTTCACTTTCGTCAAGAGGCTCTTTAGTTCCTCTTCACTTTCTGCCATAAGGGTAGTGTCATCTGCATATCTAAGTTTATTGATAGTTCTCCCTGCAGTCTTGATTCTAATTTGTGCTTCATCCAGTCTGGCATCCTGAATGACGTACTCCACTATAAATTAAATAAGCATGGTGTTGAACACTACGGCTCACCATAGTAGATAAGTGGTCATCAAAATTAAATTTGCCCATTCCGGTCCATTTTAGTTCACTGATTCCTAAAATGTTGATGTTCACTCTTGCCATCTCCTGTTTGAGCACTTTCAATTTACCTTGGTTCATGGACCTAACATTCCAGGTTCCTATGCCATATTGTTCTTTACAGAATCAGACTTTACTTTCAACCTGTGCCTCTGCCGGAGAATCCTGGAAACTAACAGGCAAGTCTGGCTCATTCTCTTATGGGGTCCTTTCTCCTGGGTCCTGGTGTGCACAAGGTTTGGTCTGTGCCCTCCAAGAATATGTTTCCCTAGTCCCTTGGAAGTTCTGTAAGCAAATCCCACTGGCCTTCAAATTGTTCAGTCATGGTAGAACAAAAATGTTTGAAAAGTCTGATCAAGAGGCAAGAGATAAAAGTAGAAAAGTAAGCACAAAAATTAATGATCCAGGCAAGCCACACAAAAAAACTTGGGTTTTATTCTAAGGTCAGTGAAGAGACACAGTGATTTTATGTAGTAAAAAGGAGATTTAGTCAATATAGCACACTGGCTATAGTCTGAGAATGGATCAGGAGGGAAAAGGGTCTCTAAGTGACCCTGTGCCACTAACTTAATTTCTGGAAATACAAAAACACAGTTCCCATTCCCTGAGGCTCACAACACAGTGATGAAAGTTAAGCATTATCATTGAGAGAACCAAGAAATACTATAATCGAATCTGGGTTTTATATTTACTGTATGTATGACTCAATAGCTTATTTGGAGATTCATTCTCAAAAACAAAAAGAAATTTAGCCACACTTGTACATATGTCTTTGTGCATATTGTACACAGTGGTATTGGGTAACTTTTTGTTCAGTGACTAGATATCTAAAGATATCTAAAAGGACAGTGTCTGCTCAAAAAAAAAAAAAAAAAACCATAATGCATGCAAGGTGTAGCACATAGAGGGACGTTAATATAGGGAAGGAGTTATATTGGAAAGTAGATGGAAAAAAAAGCAGAAGGGGAGTTGAAATCAACTCAGTTCAGTTCAATCACTCAATTGTGTCCGACTCTTTGCAATCCCATGGACTGCAACATGCCAGGCCTCCCTGTCCATCACCAACTCCTGGAGTTTACTCAAACTCATGTCCATTGAGTCAGTGATGCCATCCAACCATCTCATCCTCTTTCATCCCCTGCTCCTCCCGCCTTCAATCTTTCCCAGCATCCAGGTCTTTTCAAATAAGTCAGTTCTTCACATCAAGTGGCCAAAGCATTGGAGTTTCAGCTTTAACATCAGTCCTTCCAATGAATATTCAGGACTGATTTCCTTTAGGATTGACTGCTTTGATCTCCTTGTAGTCCAAGGGATTCTCAAGAGTCTTCTCCAACACCACAGTTCAAAATCATCAATTCTTCAGCACTCAGCTTTCCTTATAGTCCAACTCTCATATCCATACATGACTACTAGAAAAACCATAGCCTTGACTAGACTAGTTTTAGACAAAGACTGCTAAAACTTCTAGGCTAGAACCCACTAGTCTGCACCTACTATTCCACTTTGGAGATGCTATTGTAGTCAGTTCAAGATCTGTCAGATATGAGCTACCTGGACCTGGGTAGGAATTACTGAAAAGTCCCCCCCTCCCCCGCCCCGCCCCCCGCCCCTTATACAAGCTACTACTCTGGAGTCCAGAATCACTCCACTATTACTGTTGCTGAAGAAACTCCCAGAAAATTCCAGGTAATGCCAATAATTGCAATGTCATTGAAGCCCAAAAGAGGAAGTTTTTTCCAATTTCTAGCCTTTTGATTTTCTAACAATATCCCCTATGATAGACATAGCAGCAAGCCAGCTGGCAAGAGATCCTGAAAAATGTATATCCAAAATCTGAGCCAGGCTAGTGCAGACATAGAAAATTATGACAAGAGTGGTGCTAAGAAACCACAGAGATATAATCATCTCATACAGAATTACTGTCCAAAGCCCTGATTGGGGGTCATTTCTATTAAATGTTTTAGTGATAGAAGTCCTCTGAGACCTACTTCTGCATGAATATTTTTCCTCAGGAAAAAAAAATGCATGGGATAAGAATCTAAAAGAGTGGATATAGATATACATATAAAAGAAAGAAAGAAAGAAAGAGAAGTCACTCAGTCTTGTCCAACTCTTTGCAACCCCATGGACTGTAGCCTTCCAGGATCCTCTGTCCATGAGATAGTCCAGGCAAGAATATTGGAGTGGGTTGCTATTTCCTTCTCCAGGAATACACACACACACACACACACACACACACACATAACTAATTCACCTTGTTCTGCACCTGAAACTAACACAACATGGTAAATCAACTATACTCCAATAAAATATTTTTCAAAATGCATGGAATCCAGGTTGCCCTTTATCAGATAAGTAAGATTAGGTTATCTACTAAAAACAGTCAGGTGATAATGGCTGAGATGTCTGTGCTGTAATTTCAGTCATTCTCAGTGGTTATTTTATAATCATTGAGCTAACATAATACTTGTAGAATTCACCTGCATGAAGGCAAGTAGACGTGGAGCTGTGATCTGTGAATTAGAATTTACCATGATATTGATTAAGATGAAAGAAGAGTAACACATGCCGTTTTACTTGGCAAAACCCCTCACAATGAATTTCTATGGAAGTAACCAAGAATCAGTGATCCATGGTTTGTCTGAACTATTCCAGGTTCTAAGAACTCCTTAATTTTTATAGATCTCACCTTAAGATGACCTGACATGATCTGAAATGCATCACGGAGTGCAGCCTTGATCACTGCCAGCCCAGCATACTGAAGTACCCAAAATCAGATGATCAGAGATGATTGTGTTAGACAAAAGTCAATTTTAATTTTAAGCAGTTTGTCAGTAGGAACTATACTCTTGTCCTATCTTACCTCAAGCATCCTTTCAATCAATCAGGCACTGTGCTAAGTACTACTGATAGTGAGATAAAGATTCTTCCTTCAAAGAGTTCATTGCTTAGTAGTGGAGAAAGATAAGATTCAAAACTAAATTCAATTAAAATATTCTGTAATAACCTAAATGGGATAAGAATTTGAAAAAAGAATAGATGTACATGTATATCTGAATCAGTTGTATACCTAGAACTAACACAATATTAATCAGCTATACTTCAATATAAAATAATTCTTTTTTAAAAACAAAAAAAGTAAACACACATACAAATAATAATAGAATATATTACTGAAGGTCATAAAATTGTTAGGGAATTGTCAGTAAGATTTATTATTTTTCCCATTAATCACGATGCCATTCATTGTTCCACACCAGCAGTCATTCCCACTGAATTTTGAATAATAGCAAGGACTATCTCTATTAATAAAAAACTAAATAAAAATTTATACATTAAACTAAACATCTTCTGTAGGCTGCTTAAATTGTTGCCTCCCTTTGCAACAAATTACTTACTGGTAGAAAGTATAAGGCTTGTGCAAGATGATGATATTAGGCTTAGCTAGTGGAGGTCATGGAATTCCAGTTGAGCTATTTCAAATCCTAAAAGACAATGCTGTGAAAGTACTGCACGCAATATGTCAGCAAATTTAGAAAACTCAGCAGTGGCCACAGGAGTGGAAAGGGTCAGTTTTCATTCCAATCCCAAAAAAAAGGCAATGCCAAAGAATGCTCAAACTACCGCACAATCGCACTCATCTCACATGCTAGTAAAGTAATGTTCAAAATTCTCCAAGCCAGGCTTCAGCAATACGTGAACTGTGAAATTCCAGGTGTTCAAGCTGGTTTTAGAAAAGGCAGGGGAACCAGAGACCAAATTGCCAACATCCACTAGATTATGGAAAAAGCAAGAGAATTCCAGAAAAACATCTATTTCTGCTTTATTGACTATGCCGAAGCTTTTGACTGTGTGGATCACAATAAGCTGTGGAAAATTCTGAAAGAGATGGGAATACCAGACCACCTGACCTGCCTCTTGAGAAACCTTTATGCAGGTCAGGAAGCAACAGTTAGAACTGGACCTGGAACAACAGACTGGTTCCAAATAGGAAAAGGAGAATATCAAGGCTGTATATCGTCACCCTGCTTATTTAACTTATATGCAGAGTACATCATGAGAAATGCTGGGCTGGAGGAAGCACAAGCTGGAGTCAAGATTGCCAGGAGAAATATCAATAACCTCAGATATGCAGATGACATCACCCTTATGGCAGAAAGTGAAGAAGGACTAAAGAGCCTCTTGATGAAAGTGAAAGAGGAGAGAAAAAAGCTGGCTTAAAGCTCAACATTCAGAAAACGAAGATCATGGCATCTGGTCCCATCACTTCATGGGAAATAGGGAAACAGTGGAAACAGTGTCAGACTTGCAGCCATGAAATTAAAAGATGCCTACTCCTTGGAAGGAAAGTTATGACCAACCTAGATAGCATATTCAAAAGCAGAGACATTACTTTGTCAACAAAGGTCCATCTAGTCAAATCTATGGTTTTTCCAGTAGTCATGTATGGATGTGAGAGTTGGACTATAAAGAAAGTTGAGCGCTGAAGAATTGATGCTTTTGAACTGTGGTGTTGGAGAAGATTCTTGAGAGTCCCTTGGACTGCAAGGAGATACAACCAGTCTATCCTAAAGGAGATCAGTCCTTAGTATTCATTGGAAGGACTGATGTTGAAGCTGAAACGCCAATACTTTGGCCGCCTGATACAAAGAGCTGACTCATTTGAAAAGACTCTGATGCTGGGAAAGATTGAGGGCAGGAGGAGAAGGGGACAACAGAGGATGAGATGGTTGACTGGCATCACCGACTCAGTGGACATGGGTTTGGGTAAACTCTGGGAGTTGGTGATGGACAGGGAGGCCTGGCATGCTGCGGTTCATGGGGTCACAAAGATTCGGACATGACTGAGCGACTGAACTGAACTGAACTGAATTAAAGTCAGGCCAAATCAAAGACACAGAAATTCCAAGCTATAAATCTGTTAGTGAATTATCAGCCCTTTGACCAACTGAGGATGATTTTCTTCCTGAGCATCTTTATGACAACAGAACCATTGGAACCACATCCTTAGAGTTAATTGGTATTTATTTCTTAGCTATACCTCTCCCAAAATACAACAGGTCCTCAAAGACTAATTTTTCTCTAATTTGTAAAAATACTCAAAAGTCACTAAAAAAAAAGAACAGAAAAATAAACTAAGACTTCACTAGTACATATAAAATCATGTCTTTCTTCTATAATTTCTTAGAAAATTATAACCTAAATAGTTGCTCTCTCCACCCAAATCTATCATATACTTTATTATTATATTACAATTGCCATATTTTAATATTATACCTTTACAAAACTACCATCCTTCTCAATTCTCAATATTTATGCTTTACTTCTACACACATACACACACACAACAGATTGTGAATGTATCTTGCAATGCCCATCCATAATGTGGTTAACTGTGGTTTGCAAGAAAAATAAATGTGACTTGGTGAAATAAATTGAAATGGCACAAAATTAATCCACTTATTTATTCATTCCCTAAAAAAAAAACATTGAATGAGAACATTGTGGTGGTGTAGTTTCTGTGCTGAGATAGGCAGATACTCCCATGTGTAAACACGATGCCTGCCTTGAGGAACTCCCAGTGCAATGGAGGGATAGACAAGTAGATAGGAAATGTGAGTAGTGTGAACAGTGCCAAGATCGAAGCTGAGCACAAGGTCCTAAAGAAGCACTTAAATTTTTATTTCTACTGTGGATCAAGAGCTTTTACTCTTCACAGTTAAACTAATGCAGCCATGACTTCATCCATAACGGTCTGAAAGTAAACTTGATTTTCGAGTGTATAAATGCAACTGTGTCTAAGCATACTATTACAAATAGATTTTCATTGGAATTCTTCCTAATGGCAATTGAGAGAAGAGAACAACCTGACCTTTCTCACCAAATCTGAAACATCTGCTATAATCCTCTGGAAAAATAAAGAGCAAAGGAGAAAATAGTGTGGACAGTATAATGACACATAAATTGTTTATACATGATCTCAGAGTAGCCCTGTTTAAATAGTTCAAAATTATCTCTAAAGTATTATGTAACCACAAACTTGGCAAAACAAGAAGAGTATAAATCAAACACTTTTGCAAGAGTTTTTAAATTAATGTTGTGTTTCAGTGAGCTTGCAATTACCAAGGCTCAAGGACTAAAAGTACCTTAAATTTTAACTCCTCTTAGGTCTTAGTTCAGTAAAATAACTTTAATAAAGTTTTCCATCTTGGCTTTTTACAAAGATATGATAACAAAATGGAAATTTCTTAATTTTTAGCTTTATTTTTAATTATGATTCTAAGAAATGCATTTTTAAAATCACATTCTTCTGTTTTCAAGGTACATATCAATGCAGTACCAAAGATCCATATGAAATGTAAAACATCCCAAGAAAACTCAAGATGTTTTAGAAGATGCATCCATTTCTGATTTTATTGGGCAGCAGAAAGGGACATGAAAAAAATTTTTAGCTTGTCAGTGTGCATCAGTTGAACCCAGAAGTGGGTTAATCAAGTGTTTAATCACATAGGTAGCCATTAAACATGTTGCTTTGCCCCTGCTTTGAATTTGCTTATTAGTTTTTCAACAGAAAGCAGAATTCTAAAGAAATAGTACTTAATGTTGAAAACAAAATTAGTGCATACTATTTTCATACGTGGAAAAGTTTCAGAGTGGCAAGCTCTGGATGTCAAGGAGTACCATGAGGGACTTGACATGATTGATGCAGGAAAGAAACACCCTTAGAAGCAGAAGTAACATGGTCTACTTCACAACCTATCTAAGGCTGCTCCAATAAGAAGGGTATCTATCTACAAGCTAGATACAAGGATCCTGATACAGTTGCTAAGCAAGAAAGTTCAGGATCCAGATTTCTGCGTTCTAATTCCAGCTCTGCCACTTCCAAGCTGTGTTACCCACAGCAAGTTCCTTAACCTTTCTGTGTCTCATTTTCCTCCCCTATAACATGAAAAATTACAATACCCATCTCATAGTTTTGACAAACACTAAAGGCCTTCACACAAGTAAAGTGCTAAGAAGAGTGCCTGGCAAACAATTAAGTATTCAAAAACTGTTAGTTATAGTAGCATTACCAGACTCTTAGAAACCCAGCATATTGATCCTTGGTGGTTAGATTAGATCAGTTTAGAGATAACTGAGTTTCATTTAGTTACTCTGGAGACCTAAAAACTAAGGTTAAGAAGTGGTAAATGACAAAGCCACATTGGTGGGTAAGTGGAAATAGCCAAGTCTGGGATTAGATCAGTTGTTCTATCTAATAAGGACTATAGATCCAACAAAAGATACACTGATGGGGAAGAAAGGAATATTGTATACTGCAGCAGTAATTTACTAAACAAGAATACCTGACTTAAATAGCTACTCATAAGAACCATAATTCTAATATGGGAAATTACAAAGATACAGATAAATATCTGGAGCTGCAGAAATTGTTCATGCTCCTAAATATTATGCTAAAGACTGAGGTATGACAGAACAGATAAAATAGTCTAATAACCTAAAAATACATATAATTTGTAGGTATTATGATGAGCCCTCTGGCACCATAGAGAAAGGCACTATAATATTCCTTCAATATTAAGAAAGAAAGAATGAACCTGAAGCTTTGGTAAATTCTTCCAGACCACAGCATTTTCTGTCTCTTCTCAAATCATTAGACCTTTAACCTACTGGCATATAATACACAGTTCCACTTGGTATACCATAAGACACATATCTCTATCTTGAGCACTCTGGCCAAGTATCAACAAAGTAAAAATATTCCAAAAATTTCAATTATAAATAAGTGACATGGGTCTCTTTTTTTCACACTGAGACTTAACTTGAAAATATAGCCCAATTTTTGCTTCTATCTTCTTCTCTCCCTATGCAGTCATATCATTTGCACGATTATAGATGCAGTTAAGTTGTGTCAGCAATTTTCTTTGTGCTGCCAGCTTGGCAAATGTTTATAAAACTAGCTTTTGTGGGGAAAAAGTATGTTTTAAGCTGAAACACAGCGAGTAAAAATCCCATCACTTGAGAGCAATTTCTTTTATCTACCTTACAAAAATGTGATGTGAATATATTAAAAGATACTAGCTAATTAAAGGTATATGACAAGGTAGTATAGAAAATGTGAATAGAGGGATGGGTGAAACAGAAATGAACCCCAGCAGAAAATTTCTTTGAGATGTGGGATTTAATGATGTATACTTTAAGAAATAATAATGTATACATAATATTTGGGAACATTGAATTTAATGGAATATGCACAAAAAGGGTAAACATTTTAGGTCCACAGATACAAAGAAGCCTGTAATATAACTTTCTTTAATAAGCAGACAAATAATTGAGGCCAGTGTAAGAACTGTTAAAAATCTGACCACATGGCCTGTCTATTCATAAGCTTTCACCACATGCAAAGAGAAAAATCCAAACAGTATCTCTCTACTACACATATTTCTTATGCATATTTATCACTCCATATATCTGTTTGGAAATGTGAGGAAAATGCAATTGTATATTCCCAATTAGTTTAAGCACAATCTGAGCAAATCTATGCGAATTTTGCCCAAGGTTGTCTCCATTTAGGAGTAGGAAAGAGAACAGTATCATTATGAATTTCTGAGAATTCTGGAACTGAGACTACAAATAGTTCAAAAATATTAGGACAGTGGGCTGATAGTCTAATAAAAAGATATTTCAAAAAGTCTGAGACTCAAAAACAAGTTTGCAAAGACCAACAAGGGCTTAATTTCTGAAATATACAAACAGCTCGTATAATTCAATAACAGAAACCAAACAAATAGAAGACCTAAATACACATTTCATCAAAGACGACATTTTGTGGTTGTTGTTTAGTCACTAAGTCGTGACCGACTTTGTGACCCCATGGACTGCAGCATGCCAGGCTTCCCTGTCCCTAACTGTCTCTCAGAGTTTGCTCAAATTCATGGCCATTGAGTTGTGGATGCTATCTAACCATCTCATCTTCTGCTGCCTGCTTCTTCTTTTGCCAAAAATCTTTCCCAGCATCAGGGTCTTTTCCAGTGAGTAGGCTCTTCACATCAGGTGGCCAAAGTATTGGAACTTCAGCTTCAGCATCAGTCCTTCCAATGAATATTGATTTCCTTTAGGACTAACTGGTTTGATCTCCATGCCGTCCAAAGGACTCTCAGGAGTCTTCTTCAGCACCACAATTCAAAAGCATCAATTCTTATGCACACTACCTTCTTTATGGTCCAACTCTCACATCTGTACAGATTACTAGAAAAACCATAGCTTTGACTATATGGAACTCTGTCAGCAAAGTGATTCCTCTGCTTTTTAATACACTGTCTAGGTTTGTCATAGCTTTTCTTCCAAGAAGCAATCATCTAATTTCATGGCTGCAGTCACTGTCCACAGTGGTTTTGGAGCCCAAGAAGATAAAATCTGTCACTGCTTCCACCTTCACTTGGGAAAGGCAAACCACTCCAGCATTCTTGCCATGAGAACCCCATAAACAGTACGAAAAGAAGACATACAGGAGGCCAAAAAGCACATGAAAAAATGTTCAACATTGTTAATTATTGGAGAAATGCAAATCAACACTACAGTGAAGTATCAACTCATACCAGTCAAAATGACCATCGTTAAGTTTACAAATAATAAATGCTGGACAGGGTATAGACAAAGGAAACTTCCTAAACTGTTGGTGGGGATTTAGACTAGTATAGCCACTGTGTAAAATAGTATGAAAGTTTCTTTAAAAAACTAAAAATATAATCCCCATATGATCCAACAATCCAACTACTAAGCATGTGGAAAAAACTCTAACTCAAAAAGATACACGCATGCCAAAGTGGACAGCAGCACGATTTATGATAGCCAAGACATTGAAGCCACCTAAATATCCACTGACAGATAAATGGATAAAAATGGTGTATATATGTATGTATGTGTGCATGTATAAATAGTACAGTCTTCTAGACTAAACCATAATGGAAAATAATATTTTAAAATAATGTATATATGTGTAAAGAAAAAAAAAAGACATGGAAGCAACCCAAACATCCTAAACATGAATGGATAAAGAAAATGTGGTACATATATACAACGAAATACTACTCAACCATAAAAGAATGGAATAATATCATTTGCAGCAATATAGGTGGACCTGCACCTCATCATATTAAGTGAAACAAGTCAGAGAAAGACAAATATATGATACCACTTATATATGAAATCTAAAATAAAATACAAAAGAACTTATTTACAAAACAGAAACAGAAAACACAGGAAACAAATTTATGGTTACTAAAGGGGAAGGCAAGATAGGAGGGATAAATTAGGAGTTTGGGATTAGCAGAGCTAAACTACTATATATATAGTAGATAAACAACAAGGATCTACTGTATAGCAGAGGTAACCATATTCAGTAACTTATAATAAACTACAATGGAGAAGAATATGAAAAAGTAAATGTGTGTATGTACATGTGTGTATATATGTGAATCACTTTCCTGCAGACCTAAAACTGACACGCTGTAAATCAACTATAGTTGAATTAAAAAAAAAAATCTTCTAGATAATCCACATTGAGGCTGTCTTAACTGGCTAGCTCAACATTTTAATAATCTATAAGAGGAAGACACTACTGCCAAGTTGATAAGATAAATCCAAAAGGGATATCAAATCTAGCCAATGCCAAATTTAATCATATGAATTATAACAATAACCATTTATAGAAACATAAGTCAAAGAGTAAAGAAAAAAGTTATTTGTGTTAATAGTGATAGTTCTGTCAATGATTGGTTGTATTTTCCTGGGAAAGTGACCTGATCTTTCTTTATCCCAGTCTCCTCAGTTATAAAATAGAAGTTATAAGAACTTCTATCACATGAATTTCTTTTGATATTAAAAAACAGGATCTACATGAAAAAAATTAAATTTTAATTGCTAAACATATATAATTTTATTATTAAATATAAAATAACCTACTTATATTAAAAATTATGGAAGTTTATAATGTGGAAGATACATATCTTTTAAGTTGTACAAGAGACAAAAATGCATACTTTATATAACAGTAATTCTATTGAAATTCAACAATGGGCTGTTTCTGCCAAAATAAATAATGCAATCCCAAACTTTGGTGATGAACACAAAGTGTTTGCGTCAAAGGAAGGAACGGCCCCATTATGAGCTGGTTAGACTACTCTTGGAGAACTGCATCCAGTGCTAACATTGGACTGTAAGAAGAAGCCAAATTATGGTCAAGCATTTAGACTCAGGGGAACAGAGTAATAACAAAAGAGAAAACACTAATATTTTGAGAAACACTTAAGCAAGGAGAATATTCCGTTTAAGGAGGGAAAAACAGCCAACCTCCATGCAGTTGGATAGCTGTTATATTGGTGATATTGCTTTTGGGAGACTCTAGGAATAGAATGAGAATCAATGGTTAGAAGTACGAGGTGTTCTGATTTTGGGTCAGTATAATATTATACTTGATTATGATGATGATCATAACAGCCAAGTGCTTATATAATGCCTGTTAAGAGCTAGACACTCTTATAGGCGTTCATAATAAGTCATTTAATCCTGACAACACTCCTATAAGAAGATACTGATGTTATTTCCAATTTACAGTTCTGGAGCCTGAGCCACATAAGGGTTACATGGCTTGCCCAAAGTCACACTTTAGTGAGGGTCATAGACAGATTTCAAATCCAGTAGTCTGGTTCCAGAACTCTACAACTATACTGCCTAACTTTATAAGTCTGAGCTCTCTGAAATACAAACGGATTGCCTTGGAAAAAAGTTCCCTTTTACTGAAGGCGACATTAGAACAGACTATGTGACCTCTTATCCGTGTAGGTGAACAAAATGGCCTTTAGAGATTCATTTTTTTCTTTCGTTCACTTACTAGTTCTTCCTAGGCAATCTGTATGAGCCAGGTTCTCTGTTAGGTAGTTGAGAATACCATAATGAAAACATGATAAAGTTTCTCCCTTCGTGTAATTTACAGACAGATGGCATGTGTCTATTGCATATGGGCTCAGTCACTTCAGTCATGCCTGACTCTGAGATACTAGGGACTGTGGCCTGCCATAGTATAGCCTCTTCCTGTAGGCTCCTCCGCCCATGGCATTGTCCAGGAAAGAACCAGATTCTCCAGTTGCCATGCCTCCTTCAGGGGGTCCTCCTGACCCAGGGATCAAACCCATGTCTCTTTAAAGTCTCCTGTACTGCAGGTGGATTCTTTACCCGCTGAGCCACCTGGGAAGCCTGGAGTATACTCAGGCATTAGCCAAATAATTAACTTTGATTAACTGTGATTGAGAGTACCAAGGAGAATTACGTGATAGTGCAAGAACACATCATGAAGAATACCTTTTTGTCTGGAATGTCTAAGGCAACATTCTTGAGGAAAATAATTGTAATCCTTATCTTGCCATCTATTGAAACATGATCTAGTGACCCCTTATCTTGACTCCCATAACTCTTGATATATCATTAGAGTCCACTAAACAAAATTTTAGCTTTTGAATTTCTTTGATGAGAATTTCTATTTGTAAGGATCAGTATTTCATGACACTTATTCTTCATTAAAAGTCTTGCAAAGAACAAAGGGAAAATTTACTATTTTTTAATGGAATAAAATCCATTCTGTATCACAATTACGAAAGATGTCCATACAACCTTTCTATAAATCCAACATACTTTATCTGGAAACAACTTCCAATTTCATCACTCTAAGAATTACTTCATCAATTATCATTGATTAGTATCAACAATACTAAGAAAGATTAACAAGGGAAAATCTATAGAATCATCTGGAAGAATGAAGCAACAGTAAAAAAAAAAAATCACTATTGCATCATCTTTAATTTTTCATTTTGAGTTGACCAAAGTATTGCATCATTATCTTTCAAGAAAAGAGGAAAGAAGCCTGGAGACAATATTTGTAGTCTGCGTTTAGCTGTCACTGAACTCAGTTTAGAATTCAGAAATTTTATTTTCTGCTCATTCTGGCAAGAGAAGACTATTGACAGAGGATGATGATTCACAATTATTAGATGAATCAGAAGAGGAATGTAAAATGACAAACAGCTGTGCTAGACTAGAATGATGATGAAACTGATATATAAAAATCCCAGATTATGAACCTTCAGATGATAATATTCCATATGAATTTTCTCAGATTCAAGCATGGTGAGTGAATAATCTTGGTAGGTGACAAAAGAGAAACAAATACATTGTTTTTGTCTGCCTAGTGACTAGACAGAAAGGACTTCATCAAGTAATATTTTGGGATAATAATATGAACTACTCTGTTTTTCTAAAAGAACAAGTGATGATATTCTTTCATCTTTTGTGATTTTCTGGTTCATAAGTGGACAAATACTGAAGACATATGTGTATTTAAAAGTAACTGGAAGAAAATAGATTATGTAAAATGGAAAATGGAAAAAATGGGTTGATCATTATAATCTGTATTTATAAATCTAAAAATGAAAATGTTCTTCAATCAAGAAAACAAAGGTGATCACCTTTAGTAAAACTCGATTTAAAGCTGTTTATGGAAATTCTAAACCAACCTGGTGGCACTAGTGGTAAAGAGCTCCCATAAGAGATCTGGGTTCGATCCGTGGGTTGGGGAAGATCTCCTGGAGGAGGGCATGACAACTCACTCCAGTATCCTTGCCTGGAGAATCCCATGGACAGAGGAACCTGGCAGTCTACAGTCCATGAGATCTCAAAGAGTTGGACAAGACTGAAGCAACTTAGCAGCAGCAGCAAAACAGCTTAAAACTGAAATTTAGAGTGTTTTTCCTTCTGCTTTTTTTTAACTTCTTTGTTTTGTCTTCAATAAATCTTTACTAAAATTTCATTTAGGTTATAACTAAACTTTAAATCTTAATTGGACCAGCAAACATCTAGTTCTTAACTTCATTCTGTATTTCAGGACCAGCATGCTATGCTATTCTTTGTTTGTTTTTCCCTGTAAGGGCTTAAACCATACTCTGGTGGGCAATATCAAATATAGTATCTGATAATTATCAAGCCCAAGATATTTACAAAATCAAGGATCCATTTGAGCATCCAGATTTTGCCTCTCAGTATATTATTTTGTTCCCAAGTTGCTTCCCTATCAAAATATGGGTTTCATCACGTTAACTTTTATTTCCAGATTATTTTACCAATGACCTCCTGTTTCCACAGTGTGCAAGACTCTGTGGGGTAAACTGTCAAAATATTTTGTATGGAATAACACTCACAATTCCTGTTAACTGTAATGGGACCAATGTGAGGACTCCAGTCACCACTGTGAGGTCACACTGCCCTGAACTGCTCCAAATTATTATTGAAAAATCTTTAAGTTAATGTCATGATCAAAAACGTAGTAATTTTATTTCACATTTTTCTCCAAGTAATTACTCTTTTTTTAACTGATATTGTAAAAATTGGAAAACAATAAAGCAGAAAACTCTTTTAGAGAAGCAAGAATTTGTTTGGGCTTCTGTGTTGAATGGACAGGCAGGAGGTGATACGATCAGTGGTGAATAACACATTATGTTCCCTGGAGCTACCTGTGTGGCATAGTACAATCTTTTGTGATGTTTCACATGGTTTTTTGCTAAATTCCACTTCAGAATTATCCCCTGCCTGGATGCATTAAGGGCGTGAGGCTTTTCATTTACAAAACCCTTGGCGATCAACCTGTGCAGTCTGCTGGTAAGTAGAAAAGTCTGCTAGAATGAAGTGTTTCTGTTATCTGATTTTCAAGGGAAGCTTTTTGGACTGAGATCTGCATTGATTGATATCTCCATTGTATTATGTTCCTGTGCCAATGAAAAGACTGCAGAAGCAGTACTGAGCATCAGAGCATGATTGTGACCCTTTTCCCTCTGAGTCTTCCAGCCAAAGGAAAGTGAAAGTAATTCACCTTAAATAGAATGGATGACTTGAGTCACGTCCTAGCAGGCAGGTAGGTTCTTGGTCTTCTTCAAGAAAACAACTGCCCAGACAATGACTGAATAGTGGCCTTATGTTACTGCAACTATCATAACTATTTTTTCCCCTACAAAGTGTCAGTAAGGGTGTTTTGGAGTTGATCTAATGCCTTTCAACCAGTTTCAAAGCTTCCCAAGTAGCACAGTGTTAAAAAATCCACCTGCCAATAGAGGAGACACATGAGATGCAGGTTCAATCCCAGGTCAGGAAGATGCCCCGGAGAAGGAAATGGCAGCCCACTCCAGTATTCTTGAAAAATTCCATGGACAGAGGAGTGTGGCAGGCTACACTTCATGGGGCCTCAGAATTAGACTGACTGAGTAGACACCATATTTCAACCAGCATTATGTTTAATTAGAAAATAACTATATCAATAAATTAGAAAACATAAAGAATTTCTCATAATTAAATGTAAAATATTCCAATTATAAAAGATATTGAAGAAAAAGAATGTCTACCCCATTAAGAATCATATTCTATAATTTGATCATTAGAGTGACTATAGTGGATTGAGTACTTGTTGTATTCAGTATAGTTCAGTGACTCAGTCATGTCTGACACTTTGTGACCCAGTGGACTGCAGCATGCCAGGCTTCCCTGTACATTACCAGCTCCCAGAGCCTACTCAAACTCATGTCCATCATGTCAGCAATGCCATCCAACTATCTCATCCTCTGTCATCCCTTCCCTCCTGACTTCAATCTTTCCCAACATCAGGGTCTTTTCAAATGAGTCAGTTCTTCCCATCAGGTGGCCAAAGTATTAGAGTTCAGCTTCAGCATCAGTCCTTCCAATGAATATTCAAGACTGATTTCTTTTAGGATTGACTGCTTTGATCTCCTTGCAGTCTAAGGGACTCTCAAGAGTCTTCTTCAACACCGCAGTTCAAAAGCATCAATTCTTCAGCATGCAGTGTTCTTTATAGTCCAACTCTCACATCCATAGATGACTACTGGAAAAACAATAGCCTTGACTAGATGGACCTTTGTTGGCAAAGTAAGGTCTCTGCTTTTTAATATGCTGTGTAGGTTGGTCATAGCTTTTCTTCCAAGGAGCAAGTGTCTTTTAATTTTATGGCTGCAGTCACCATCTGCACTGATCCGGGAGCCAAAAAAAAAATAAAGTCTGTCACTCTTTCCATTGTTTCCCCATCTATTTGCCATGAAGTGATGGGGCCAGATGCCATGATCTTAGATTTCTGATTGTTGCGTTTTAAGCCAACTTTTTCACTCTCCTCTTTCACTTTCATCAAGAGGCTCTTTAGTTCTTCGTTTTCTGCTATAAGGGTGGTGTCATCTGCATATCTGATGTTATTGATATTTCTCCCAGCAATCTTGATTCCAGCTTGTGCTTCATCCAGACTGGGATTTCGCGTGATGTACTATGCATATAAGTTAAATAAGCAGGGTGACAATATACAGCCTTGACGTACTCTTTTCCCAATTTGGAACCAGCCTGTTGTTCCATGTCCAGTTCTAACTGTTGCTTCTTAACCTGGAAACAGATTTCTGAGGCAGGTCAGGTGGTCTGGTATTTCCATTTCTTGAAGAATTTTCCACAGTTTGTTGAGATCCACACAGTCAAAAGCTTTGGCATAGTCAATAAAGCAGAAATAGATGTTTTTCTGGAACTCTCTTGCTTTTTCGATGATCCAGCAGATGTTGACAATTTGATCTCTGATCCTCTGCCTTTTCTGAATCCAGCTTGAATATCTGGAAGTTCATGGTTCATGTACTGTTGAAGCCTGGTTTGGAGAATTTTGAGCATTACTTTATTAGCATGTGAGATGAGTGCAATTGTGCAATAGTCTGAACATTCTTTGGCATTGCCTTTCCTTAGGATTGGAATGAAAACTGATTTTTTCCAGTTCTGTGACCACTGATGAGTGTTCCTATTTGCTGGCCTATTGAGTGCAGCACTTTCACAGCATCATCTTTTAGGATTTGAAATAGCTCTAGAATTCCATCACATCCACTGGGTTTGTTTGTAGTGATGCTTCCTAAGGCCCACCTGACTTCACATTCTAGGATGTCTGGTTCTAGGTGAGTGATCACACTATCATGGTTATCTGGGTCATAAAGATCTTTTTTGTATAGTTCTTCTGTGGATTCTTGCCACTTTTTCCAAAATCTTCTCTGCTTCTGTTCAATCCATACCATTTCTGTCCTTTACTGTGCCCATCTTTGCATGAAATATTCCTTTGCTATCTTGAATTTTCTACAGGAGATGCTAGTCTTTCCCATTCTATTGTTTTTCTCTATTTCTTTGCACTGATTGCTGGGGAAGGCTTTCTTATCTCTCCTTGCTATTTTTTGGAACTCTGCATTAAGATAGATGTATCTTTCCTTTTCCCCTTTGCTTTTCATTTCTCTTCTTTTCTCAGCTATTTGTAAGGGCTCCTCAGACAACCATTTTGCCTTTTAGCATTTCTTTTTCTTCAGGATGGTCTTGATCACTGCCTCCTGTACAATGTCACAAACCTCCGTCCATAGTTCAGGCACTCTATCAGATATAATCCCTTGAATCTATTTGTCACTTCCACTGTATAATTGTAAGGGATTTGATTTGGGTCATACCTGAATGATCTAGTGGTTTCCCTACTTTTCCAATTTAAGTCTGATTTTGGCAATAAGGAGTGCATGATCTGAGCCACAGTCAGCTGCTTCTCTTGTTTTTGCTGACTGTATAGAGCTTCTCCATCTTTAGCTGCAAAGAATATAACCAATCTGATTTCAGCATTGACCATCTAATGATGTACATATGTAGTCTTCTCTTGTGTTGTTGGAAGAGGGTATTTGCTATGATCAGTGCGTTCTCTTGGAAAAACGCTGTTAGCCTTTGACCTGCTTCGTTTTGTACTCCAAGGCCAAATTTGCCTTTTACTCCAGGTAGCTCTTCACTTCCTACTTTTGCACTCCAGACCCCTATAATGAAGAAGGCATCTTTTTTGATTGTTAGTTTTAGAAGGTCTTGTAGGTCTTCATAGAACTGTTTAACTCCAGCTTCTTTAGCATTACTGGTTAGGGCATAGACTTGGATTACTGTGATATTGAATGGTTTGCCTTGGAAATGAACAGAGAGCATTCTGTTGTTTTTGAGATTGCATCCAGGTACTGCAGTTTGGACTCTTTTGTTGGCTATGATGGCTACTCCATTTCTTCCAAGGGATTCTTGCCAAAAGTAGTAGATATAATGGTCATCTGAGTTAAATCCACCCATTCCAGTCCATGTTAGTTCACTGATTCCTAAAATGCTGATGTTCATTCTTGCCATCTCCTGTTTGAAAGTGAAAGTGGAAGTTGCTCAGTCATGTCTGACTCTTTGCGACCCCATGGACTAGTCCATGGAATTCTCCAGGCCAGAATACTGGATTCGATAGCCTTTCCATTCTCCAGGGGATATTCCCAACCCAGGGATCAAACCCAAGTCTCCCACATTGCAGGCAGATTCTTTATCAGCTGAGTAACAAGAGAAGCCCAAGGGAAGCCCTCTTTAACCACTTCCAGTCTGCCTTGAATCATGGACCTAACATTCCAGGTTGTATTCCTATACAATATTGCTCTTTACAGCATCAGACTTTACTTCCATCACCCTACACATCCACAACTGGGTGTTGTTTTTGCTTTGGCTCCATCTCTTCATTCTTTCTTAAGTCATTTTTCTCTACTCTTCTCCAGTAGCATATTGGGCACATACCGACCTGGCTCGTTGTATTAATTGCTAACAATTTTAGGTTCTGAAATACAAAAAAGCAAAGAGTATTCCTCTAGAGTTTTGTTAATTAAATAGCAAATAGCTTTGTGAGCAACCTCTCACTACACACACACACACACACACACACACACACACTCACTCACGAACATGTGCAAAGTAAAAGACTGCTTTAGACAAGTTACATATTGAAGAAAAAAGAGGAAGACATTTTCAAGATTCACATGATTAATTTTCAAACATTTATGTTCTAGTCAATTTATTAAAACTTAGGAAAATATTTAGCTAAAATTGGAAAAGTGATATAATAGTAATAAACATTAGTTGTATATGTTAATTGTAAACATTAATTGTACATATGTATATCAAAACTGCTCCAAGGACTTTGCATGTACTAACTCATTTAATCCTCAAAATAACTCTATAAAATGGGCACTATTCTTATCCCCAATAATGCACACAGAATTTTTCTTAAGAACTTTACATATTATTTTCATCATACTTTACTCAACATGCAATTGGTAAATACTACAATTTTCATGTTGACTTCTTTATACATTTTGAATATCTTCATCCTCAGAAGTTATGTGACATCTGTTTGAATGTTTATTAATCAACACACTGAAATGAAAACTTCATATACAGGAAACATATAGTTCATGGCTTTATTGAAGGAACAAATATGAAGTGTATATTTTGCAAATTTCTTGAAATGCTGTAAGAATCATTTTCCATGCCCTTTGTTTTATTTCATTATTCCAATCCTACCAATTTCCCTATAACCCAATAGAAGAAGATTTTTTCGTATACTAATAATCATATTGTTCAATGAAATCTCCAAACGAGATTTTACTTTCCTCACTAATCATGGTGAGTTGTCAAGGCTTACAAAGACGGTATGAATCATTTTATATGTCTAATTGCCCAAGACCATCACAAACAAAGAAGAAAGATATCCCAAATAATCAGCCACCAATGAGACCCATGAGCTTCCAAGGTGGCTCAGTGGTAAAAGAAAGAGTCACCCTGCCAAGCAGGAAATGTAGGTTTGATTCCTGGGTCAGAAAGATACCTTGGAGAAGGAAACAGGAACACACTCCAGTATTCTTGCCTGGGAAATCCTATGAACAGAGAAGCTTGGTGGGCTACAGTCCACTGGGTCTCAAAGAGTTGGACACAATTTAGCAACTAAATAACAACCAGGAGAGCTATGTTAATAGAAATAGGCAAGAAAGAATAGATTTGGGTAATAGCATGCATGCACTTTAAAGCTTTGAGACTTGTGAACAGTTGAATATGGGGACTGGAGAAGAGAGACCACAGTCACTACTAGATTTATAGCTAGGGCAGTACCATAAATGAAAGAGGAAGAGAGTCAGGAGCAGAAACTGTCCACCTTTAGGGAAGAGGCAGCAGATGATATGAAAATATAATAAAATGGCTCACATGTGCATCTTAATTAGATTTATATATATGCAACTCAGCAGGCAACTGTACTGAATCTGTTGTTCAGTTGCTAAGCTGTGTCCAACTCTTTGAGACACCATGGAATGTAGCAGGCCAGGCTCCTCTGTCCATGGAGTTAGACACCACTTAAATCCTACTGGCTTTACCTAGTAGTCCAGTCCCAGCCTGAGAGGGTTTCCAGAACTGGTTTCCACCCACTCCTTACCAGTACAACCTGAGATGATTGATTGAAGTCGTTCAGTCGTGTCTGACTCTTTGAGACCCCATAGACTGTAGCCTGCCAGGCTCCTCCGTCCATGGGATTTTCTGGGCAATAGTACTAGAGTGGATTGCCATTTCCTTCCCCAAGGGATCTTCCCAACCCAGGGCTCGAACCCAGGTCTCCCACATCATAGACAGATGCGTTACCGTCTGAGCCACCAGGGAAGTCGTACAACCTGAGAGCACCCACCTAATGTACCATACACCTCTTGCTTCCTGCCCCAGGGCTCTTTTGATGCCAAGGCTCAGGAAGACCCGTGGGAACCCATTGGCACTCATACATGTACAATCCAGAAATACAAGGGAATTAACCTCTGTCCAAGAACTCATCTTTGACTAATGGGAAATGGGAACCAAGAGATAAATGCTTTCCCTTTTGATTTCCTGGACAGAGAGTTCTGAGACACATCAAAATCCTATGGGACAAGAACAGTGGCCCTCCTCACTGTGTCTACATCCATAATCATCCTTGTATTGTTTCCTCTTCCCTTTCACTCTTCCTGCCCCTCCTTCCTGATCCCTTGGGACATTTCCTGGATAAACTACCTCATGTTGGGCTCTCTCTGGTCACATCTCATGCTATTCTTCCAGGGGAGCTAAGCTAAGGCAGTAGCTAAACTGAGTTTTAAATTTAAATAGCAAGTGAGAAAATAATAAGTATAAACTTTTTGTCACAAATCCAATGTATTATGTTGATTAAGTCAAATTACTGAAAAATTTTTGTTTATCTCTGGATTTATCCTGGTGGTATTAGTATCAGTGAAAATTTGAAAAAATTAATAGTAATGTATTATATGATGGAAAATTCTTGCCTTTGGTATTTCAATATAGACATTAATAATTGAAGAGTAGTTGAGCATAGTATTATTTTAAATACTAGCAAGTCAATAATGCAGCATGAGTGCATGTATTATTAGCAAAGCTCCTAATGTGTAATGTTGTACTTTCTACTTTGTCTCTTTCAAAGTGAGTGTAGAAAATGGAAAGATTTTTCAATAAATAATGTAACCCTCTGTACTCATTATATTGAATCCTTGATGATTTCTGAAGATGTAAACATTTTCTCTCCCTTACAAAGATAATAAAGAATGAAAATACATTTGATGATTTACATAGTGAAGCCTATTTTCATCTATACATTAGTATATATAACAAAATGATCCAGATTTTAAATGTAACAATAAAACTAAAATTATCCTCCAATTAAATTTTTTTAATTAATTTTAAAAAATAATAGTTTTCTCTAAAACTGGAAACAGAACTGCCATACGACCCAGCAATCCCGCTGCTGGGCATACACACCAAGGAAACCAGAACTGAAAGAGACACGTGTACCCCAATGTTCATCGCAGCACTGTTTGTAATAGCCAGGACATGGAAGCAACCTAGATGTCCATCAGCAGACAAATGGATAAGAAAGCTGTGGTACATATACACAGTGGAGTATTACTCAGCCATTAAAAAGAATACATTTGAATCAGTTCTAATGAGGTGGATGAAACTGGAGCCTATTATACAGAGTGAAGTAAGCCAGAAAGAAAAACACCAATACAGTATACTAACGCATATATATGGAATTTAGAAAGATGGTAACGATAACCCTGTATGCAAGACAGCAGAAGAGACACAGATATATAGTCTTATGGACTCTGTGGGAGAGGGCAAGGGTGGGATGATTTGGGAGAATGGCATTGAAACATGTATACTATCATATGTGAAATGAATCGCCAGTCCAGGTTCATTGCGTGATACTGGATGCTCGGGGCTGGTGCACTGGGATGACCCAGAGGGATGGTATGGGGAGGGAGGTAGGAAGGGGGTTCAGGATGGGGAACATGTATATACCCATGGCAGATTCATGTTGATGTATGGCAAAACCAATACAATATTGTAAAGTAATTAGCCTCCAATTAAAATAAATAAATTTATATTAAAAATAATAATTATAGTTTTTTCTCAAAAATATTGTCACATTAAACAGTAATTGGATGAATGATGCTATTCTTAACATCTCTGAGTAACTGCTATTTTTATGTTCAAAAGTTTCTAGTTACAGATATTAAGTAGAAAAATAAAAACCCAGATAGTTCCAGTATTTAGTGAACTTTTCTGACAGTAATCCTGCTTAAAACAGGGCTTTTCTTGCAAGAGACTATTTGTGAAGCTCCTTGATAACCTTTGTGTATATTCACAGATTGATTCATGGATAGAAAGTGTGGTATTGTGCCCCAAATCTGTTTAAAAGCAATTTTTCATTTATACCATAGCTTATAATGGAAAGGAAAGTTGAAAAAAAAAATCTTATAAGGATGTGATGTAAATCCACCATGTGAGGAGACATAATATTATAACATGAAGTGGCTAGGATGAACATGTCACAACCCCTAACTCCTTATAGTATGCAACTTCAGTCCTGAGCCTTTGAAGAGATGGTCACTTACACAATTACCATTCCTTCTTTGTATCAATCAGAACTTTCCTTGAGGATGTTACATACAACTATCACCTAAATATAAGTGGGTTGCTAAGCATATGCCAACAGACAAGAACAGACACCCAACAGTGGGATTGCAGAAGCACAACTCTGCACTCTTATTCAGAAGTGCTATATATCAGCTTTACATTTGGTTTTCATTCAGCACAGAACACAAATGTTTATCCCAAAGGCACTTGTTTGGGGGAGAAAAAGAGCCAAAGCATTAATTTTCAAAAGCTTAGGGACCTTTTTAAAGTGTCAAAAATATTTCAAATAAAGGTTCAGGTTAAGGAAGGTTTTTTTGGTTTGTTTATTTTGTTTTGTTTTTACCGTTTTATGAAGCTTCACATCTCAATTTAGTTTAGTAGCTAAATACAGAAATCCCAATCTGGTGGTATTTAATGCCAGTTATTTAACTGAAAAAGTTTAGACAGAACTTTGCTTTTACACAGAGTACCTCTGGAAAGTCAATTATTTTAAAAAGTTTTGTCTTACACAGGTCTGCCTCTCTTGAAATGGATTATTAGATTCACCCTTATATCAAGCCTCAACAAGGTCTTACAATTAAAAATAACAAATCATTATCACCTAGCATCTGTTAGGATAGCTTTTATCAAAAAGGCAAGAAATAACAAATGGTGGCAAGAATGTGGAGAAAGGGGATCTCTTGTACACTGTTAGTGGGAATGTAAATTGGTGCAGCCACTATGGAACACAGTATAGTCCTTTCTCAAAAAATTAAAAATAGAACTGCCATATGATCCAGCAATCCCACTTCTGAGTATATACCCAAAAGTAACAATATCAGTATCTCAAAGAGATTTCTCTACTGCCATGTTCATTACAGCATTACTCACAATAGTCAAGATATGGAAATGATCTAAGTGTCTATCAACAGAAGAAAATATTAAGAAGATATGAGATACAAGCACACACACATATATAAACATTATTTAGTCATGAGTAAGAAGAAAATCCTACCATTTGTAACAACATGGATGAACCTACAGGACTTTACTCTAAGTGTAGCTAGATAAAGACAAACCCTGTGTGATTTCACTTATATGTGGAATCTAACAGAAGAAAAGGTCACACTCATGGAAATAGAGGTAGAATGGTGGTTATCAGGCACTGAGGGATGGAGGAAATAAGAGAGGTGCTAGTCAAATGGCACAAGTCCTCACTTATAAGTAAGTAATGGGGATCTAATGAACAGCATAGTAACTATAGTTAATAATACTGTATTGTATAAATAATTGACATTTGTTGAGAGTAGATCTTATCTACTTAAGAGTAGAGTAGAGAGTAGATCTTATTGAAGTTAATGAACCAGATTCTTATCATACACACACACAAAAAATGGTGACTATCTTAGGTCAGAGATACGTTAATTAACAATAGTGGTAATTATTTCATAATGTATCTATATAAAGTTATCATGTTGTATACTTTAAATATATACACATTTATTTGTCAATTATACTTCAATAACGAAGAAGAAAAATTTTTAAATAATTTTGAAAACAACAATAATTTCTGAATATCTCATGCTTTTCAGTAATTTAGGGGATTTAAACTGTCAAACTGAGTGAATCTTAGAAAGTTACCAAATACTGAATGTTATGCAATTACCAAACGCTTTATCATCTACTTATCTTTTTAACTTCCAAATTTATCTGTATTCATATGAAAAAGAACTAAAAGGCAATGCTAAAATATGAACTCTGTGTTGCAATTCAGTTTACAGTACTAAATTTTTAAAATTCATTAAATATAGCAGTTAAATATAATCCAGATCAAAGTATTTTGAGGAGTTTATGCAGAACCATAGGCTTCATGTAGAACAAAAAAATCTGTTTAAATAATAGTCTGAGTAGAAGCTTCTTCACTGTAAAACCAAGTACAGTACAAAAATAAGCAGGCCAAAGCAGACAAACAGATTCCAAGCAAACTTGGAACTGTGAATACTATTCTTTAATAATTTAGTAAGGTCTTCAAAACTAACATATTTCATCCCATCCATTCAGTTCAGTTCAGTTCAGTTCAGTCGCTCAGTCATGTCCAACTCTTTGCGACCCCATGAATCACAGCACACCAGGCCTCCCTGTCCATCACCAACTCCCGGAGTTCACTCAAATTCATGTCCATCGAGTCGGTGATGCCATCCAGCCATAAAAGATGGCTATTTGTTCCTTTCCTCCTTCCCACATTCTTCATGTGCTCACTTACTGATGCGTTACTTAATAAGACATGACCAACCAAAGTGATTCAATCCTATAAAACATGTTATTCAAATACCCATCAAAGTTAATGAACGGCTCATGTGTAGAAATGCTGTTACCCTCCCTGAAAACCCCATTCATTCCCACACCATTCACTTCCAGATCGCTATCTCTGCTCTCTCCCCCAGCTGCCTGTTTCACATTTTCACCTATCTGTTGTCCTTAGAACTTCAAACACAATGCATTTTAAAAGCAAATTTATTTATCTCTGTCCTTGGATTGTTACACTGTTATCTTGACTATTTCTGGAAATATTCCACTACAATAACCTCGGGGTTATTTTAAATTTTCAATCACTGATGCTAGAAACTGTGTGGATATGAGTAAATGGTTAAACTTCTAAAGTGAGACCTCTGTGTTCCCTCTTTTTCTAATTTCTTAAATATTATTTTTATTTATTTATTTGGTTGTGTCAGGTCTTAGTTGCAGCACATTGGATCGGGGTACATGGGGTTAGATGCCCTGACGCATGTGGGATCTTAGCTCTCCAACAGGGATCAAACCAGCGACCCCTGTATTGGAAGGTAGATAATTGCTGGACCACCAGAGAACTCCTGTTTCCTCTTATATTTATCCCCTACTTTCCCATCCCTATGTCACCATCCTACTAGCTGTCACAAAATTTACAGAAACTTCTAACTGATGGTTCCTTTTCTGAGAGAAGGGATAGGCTAGAATCCCCTTGCTATTCAAATGCATCATTCACACCACTACTAGATGAATCTTTTTAACATAATTCTGAACAATCCCTAATTGAAGGACTGAGTAAAGTCTAAAATTAGCCCTTTATAACAGACCATCCGGCCATCTATCCCTTTCCTTTTTCTGACTTGTCAAGTATATATAAATTGACCCTTGAACAGTAATAGGGGTTAGGGGCACCAACCCTACACAGTGGAAAATCCATATATAACTTTAGAGTAGGTCCTCCATATCCAAAGTTGCACATTCACAGGTACAAGCAACTATGGATCATACAATACTACAGTTTTAATTTGGTGGGAAAATCCATGTAGAAGTGAATTTGTATTCATACCAAGGTTGTTCAAGAGTCAGCTATAATCCATCTAACACAGATTGCTCACCATTCAACAATCATCTTCAACACACCTCTTACAAACTTTTTTGCTGGAAAGATTTCATGGGCTTATAACTCCTCTTTTTCACACTCTCACCTCTTTAAATCTTATTAATGCTTCAAGAATTAGCTCTGGGGCTACTCAAAGATGCTTAATGTAGTACTCTATGAAACTCACATGCAACAGGGATTAATTTATGTTTCAAAATCATGAAGACGCTACAAGGAAACCTCTCAACTCCAGGTACTATATGGAGAAGTAGTGTGATATTTGATTGTGGGAAACAGTCAGAAAGAAAAATCTTTTGAGTAATGAAGCAAAGTCTCCCAGGTAGAAATCTAATCAGAAGTTATTCTTATTTTCTCCTAACATTAGGGAAGTTAAAAAAAAAATCCTCCCCAATGCAGCTGCAGTAAACATTTTTTTCTGGAGGCATTATCATGCATTTTGAAGAGTGCAGAAAGGACTATCTCCCAGCATTGTGCAATTATGTGTAGCAACAAATAGACACAGAAATAGCTAGTGCAGTCGAAGTTGATGTGTCCTAGAGACCGAACATTAACCAATTGCATGCAAATAAACTAAAAATTCTTTTCAATTAGTGTAGCACTCTATTCTACAAGAAAGAGACCAGTACAACATAAAAAAGCCTGATTCCGTCTGAGATACAGCAAGAAACTAAATGATGATGCAGAAGCAGAACAAAGAAATTATTCTAACAACTACTGACTATGGATTTTGCTCATAATCCACTGACAAAGGATTGGTAAACCAGGCTCACATTATAGTATTTCCAATTACACTGCAAAACTATTGAAGAACTATAGACATATCTATAAATGTCTTAACTTTAGGTCTCAAATACTAAATTAAAGCAGAATTTAATCTTTTCTTATTCTTCCTATAATTTGACAAACTACACAATTTCTTATTTAATAATAAAAAACATTTACATAAAGAGTATTTGTAAAATTCTATGGTAAAGCAAGTTTTACATTTTTTTTTTTTACTATTCTGAGCACTTGGGATTTTCAAGATGGAGATGAAAGCATGTTTGTAACTGGTTTAAATGAAGCAGCAGAGGGATGTTAAAAACGAATTCCCAGTTCCTGATCTTGTATCATTAATGACAACTCTAAAGACAGCATTAGCATTAGCGTTAGCATTAGCTGTCTGGGGAGGCCTTACAAATAGCTGTGAAAGAAGAGAAGGGAAAAGCAAAGGAGAAAAGGAAAGATATAAGCATCTGAATGCAGAGTTCCAAAGAATAGCAAGAAGAGATAAGAAAGCCTTTCTCAGTGATCAATGCAAAGAAATAGAGGAAAACAACAGAATGGAAGGGGCTAGAGATCTCTTCAAGAAACTTAGAGGTACCAAGGGAACATTTCACGCAAAGATGGGCTTGATAAAGGACAGAAATGGTATGGACCTAACAGAAGCAGAAGATATTAAGAAGAGGTGGCAAGAATACACAGAAGAACTGTACAAAAAAGATCTTCATGACCAAGATAATCACGATGGTGTGATCACTCGCCTAGAGCCAGACATCCTGGAATGTGAAGTCAGGTGGGCCTTAGAAAGCATCACTACTGTCTTGATGACTGTGGCTTTGTAGTAGAGCCTGAAGTCAGGCAGGTTGATTCTTCCAGTTCCATTCTTCTTTCTCAAGATTGCTTTGGCTATTCGAGGTTTTTTGTATTTCCTTACAAATTGTGAAATTATTTGTTCTAGCTCTGTGAAAAAACCAATACAGTATTATAAAGCAAAATAAAGTAAAACTAAAAATTAAAAAAAAAAAAGAAAGAAAGCATCACTACGAACAAAGCTAGCAGAGGTGATGGAATTCCAGTGGAGCTATTTCAAATCCTGGAAGATGATGCTGTGAAAGTGCTGCACTCAATATGCCAGCAAGTTGGAAAACTCAGCAGTGATCACAGGACTGGAAAAGGTCAGTTTTCATTCCAATCACAAAGAAAGGAAATGCCAAAGAATGCCCAAACTACCGCACGATTGCACTCATCTCACACGCTAGTAAAGCAATGCTCAAAATTCTCCAAGCTAGGCTTCAGCAACACGTGGACTGTGAATTTCCAGATGTTCAAGATGGTTTTTAAAAAGGCAGAGGAATCAGAGATCAAATTGCCAACATCCACTAGATCATGGAAAAAGCAAGAGAGTTCCAGAAAAACATCTATTTCTGCTTTATTGACTATGCCAAAGCCTTTGACTGTGTGGATCACAATAAACTGTGGAAAATTCTGAAAGAGATGGGAATACCAGACCACCTGACTTGCCTCTTGAGAAATCTGTATGCAGGTCAGGAAGCAACAGTTAGAACTGGACATGGAACAACAGACTGGTTCCAAATAGGAAAAGGAGTGCATCAAGGCTGTATATTGTCACCCTGCTTATTTAACTTCTATGCAGAGTACATCATGAGAAACGCTGGGCTGGAAGAAGCACAAGCTGGAATCAAAATTTCCGGGAGAAATATCAATAACCTCAGATATGCAGATGACACCACCCTTATGGCAGAAGCTGAAGAAGAACTAAAAAGCCTCTTGATGAAAGTGAAAGAGGAGAGTGAAAAAGTTGGCTTAAAGCTCAACATTCAGAAAATGAAGATCATGGCATCAGGTCCCATCACTTCATGGGAAATAGATGGGGAAACAGTGGAAACAGTGTCAGACTTTATTTTGGGGGGCTCCAAAATCACAGCAGATGGTGACTGCAGCCATGAAATTAAAAGACGCTTACTCCTTGGAAGGAAAGTTATGACCAACCTAGACAGTATATTTAAAAGCAGAGACATTACTTTGCCAACAAAGGTCCATCTAGTCAAGACTATGGTTTTTCCAGTAGTCACGTATGGATGTGAGAATTGGACTGTGAAGAAGGCTGAGCGCCAAAGAATTGATGCTTTTGAACTGTGGTGTTGGAGAAGACTCTTGAGAGTCCCTTGGCTGCAAGGAGATCCAACCAATCCATTCTGAAGGAGATCAGCCCTGGCATTTCTTTGGAGGGAATGATGCTAAAGCTGAAGCTCCAGTACTTTAGCCACCTCATGCGAAGAGTTGACTCATTGGAAAAACTCTGATGCTGGGAGGGATTGGGGGCAGGAGGAGAAGGGGATGACAGAGGATGAGAAGGCTAGATGTCATCACTGACTCGATGGATGTGAGTCTGAGTGAACTCCGGGAGTTGGTGATGGATAGGGAGGCCTGGCGTGCTCGATTCATGGGGTCGCACAGAGTCGGACACGACTGAGTGAATGAACTGAACTGAACTGAAAGACAGCATGGTATGAGAGAACTAGGTGCCATTTTGAATTTGGTGTTCTGGAAGGCACATTCTTTTTTGTTTCTCTTTTCTGCCTCAGAAATGACATTAACTTGATAAGATAAAGCTGCTGCTGCTACTGCTGCTAAGTCACTTCAGTCGTGGCCGACTCTGTGTGACCCCATAGATGGCAATCTACCAGGCTCCCCCATCACTGGGATTCTCCAGGCAAGAACACTGGAGTGGGTTGCCATTTCCTTCTCCAGTGCATGAAAGTGAAAAGTCAAAGTGAAGTCACTCAGTCATGTCCAACTCTTAGCAACCTCATGGACTGCAGCCCACCTACATTTGATAAAAGAAGGCACAGGCAGGCATGACAGTCACATCCTTGGTGTTTTAAACTTGGAGAATTTCCAGTATTTCCATAGGATAACTGCAGGGCATTCAGGACCTGTACTTAAACTCTCAAACAGTCAACAACTGTAAGGCTGCCAACAAACTGTCTTTTCTGGTAGCAGCTGTGTCTGCTGTCACTAGTTTCTTTCACGTAATTGTAGTAGACCCATAGCAAGCATTTTTTTGATCTGGGGTATTAACAGATCACTGCAGGGGACATATGAATGGGAGCGAAAACTCCTTTATTAGACAACTGAAGGAAGCAGGAGGAGTGGAAAATTAAAAGGCATGCTTTATCAGCTATATTAGAAAATTATATTTACTTGAGAACTATTTTATTTCTAATTCAGTTGTTCAGTCTTTATTCCATGCTTTCAGGTGAGAATGAGGCATGAATAAGCAAATAACTACATGTTGTTTCACATGTAAGTTGCTGTCTCTCCAACCACCATCAGTTTGCACTCTGCCTCCACTCTCTCCCTCTCTGCATTTACAATATGAATCCAATCTCTTCCAAAGCATTGGCAGCTCTTGCCATTTGAAGGCCAAAAGGTTTTAAGAGGTCACTGAGGTTCTGTAGTAAACATGAAAAAGAAAAAGAAAAAGAAAAGACAACTGGCTTATTTTATCCATGGTATTCATTAATAGTTTACCCTCTTATTTTTTATTCCCCTTTAACTTTCTCCATCTATCCTCTTCTATCTATCCTGAATGGAAAATGAAGTAGCATTTGATCAATAAAGCAGGTTGAAAAAGTGAAGATTAGAGTATCCTGTACAAGGGAGACGACAAAGAAATAAGAATGGTTCTCCATGTTTAAGTCCTCAAAACAGTCCTAACATCCAAATTCATGTTTTGGAAACTGAAACTGTAAACACATATGAAACAGAGAGAAGCAATCCATCTTCAGTGGCTCACAAACTACCTTCAGGATTCCAAACAAAATAGATACAGAAACAATCATTTCTACTTCCTTAACTTTTTCCCCAGGTCCAGACTATGTTTGTTTGTTTTTTTTTAACTTTTATTTATACCTTATTTTACTTTACAATACTATATTGGTTTTGCCATACATTGACATGAATCCACCACGTGTGTACATGCGTTCCCAAACATGAATCCCCCTCTCAATCCCCCTCTCACCTCCCTCCCCATAACATCTCTCTGGGTCATCACCGTGCACCAGCCCCAAGCATGCTGTATCCTGCGTCAGACATAGACTGGCAATTTGAATCTTACATGAGAGTATACATGTTACAATGCCATTCTCCCAAATCATCCCAACCTCTCCCTCTCCCTCTGAGTCCAAAAGTCCGTTATACACATCTGTGTCTTTTTTGCTGTCTTGCATACAAGGTCGTCATTGCCATCTTTCTAAATTCCATATATATGTGTTAGTATACTGTATTGGTGTTTTTCTTTCTGGCTTACTTCACTCTGTATAATCGGCTCCAGTTTCATCCATCTCATCAGAACTGATTCAAATGAATTCTTTTTAATGGCTGAGTAATACTCCATTGTGTATATGTACCACAGCTTTCTTATCCATTCATCTGCTGATGGACATCTAGGTTGTTTCCATGTCCTGGCTATTATAAACAGTGCTGCAATGAACATTGGGGTACATGTGTCTCTTTCAATTCTGGTTTCCTCGGTGTGTGTGTCCAGCAGTGGGATTGCTGGGTCATAAGGCAGTTCTAGTTGCAATTTTTAAAGGAATCTCCACACTGTTCTCCAAAGTGGCTGTACTAGTTTGCATTCCCACCAACAGTGTAAGAGGGTTCCCTTTTCTCCACACCCTCTCCAGCATTTATTGCTTACAGATTTTTGGATCGCAGACATTCTGACGGTGTGAAGTGGTACCTCATTGTGGTTTTGATTTGCATTTCTCTAATAATGAGTGATGTTGAGCATCTTTTCATGTGTTTGTTAGCCATCCGTATGTCTTCTTTGGAGAAATGTCTATTTAGTTCTTTGGCCCATTTTTTGATTGGGTCGTTTATTTTTCTGGAATTGAGCTGCATAAGTTGCTTGTATATTTTTGAGATTAGTTGTTTGTCAGTTGCTTCATTTGCTATTATTTTCTCCCATTCAGAAGGCTGTCTTTTCACCTTGCTTATATTTTCCTTTGTTGTGCAGAAGCTTTTAATTTTAATTAGATCCCATTTGTTTATTTTTGCTTTTATTTCCAGAATTCTGGGAGGTGGATCATAGAGGATCCTGCTGTGATTTATGTCAGAGAGTGTTTTGCCTATATTCTCCTCTAGAAGTTTTATAGTTTCTGGTCTTACATTTAGATCTTTAATCCATTTTAAGTTTATTTTTGTGTGCGGTGTTAGAAAGTGATCTAGTTTCATTCTTTTACAAGTGGTTGACCAGTTTTCCCAGCACCACTTGTTAAAGAGATTGTCTTTATGCCGCTGTATATTCTTGCCTCCTTTTGTCAAAGATAAGGTGTCCATATGTGTGTGGATTTATCTCTGGGCTTTCTATTTTGTTCCATTGATCTATATTTCTGTCTTTGTGCCAGTACCATACTGTCTTGATGACTGTGGCTTTGTAGTAGAGCCTGAAGTCAGGCAGGTTGATTCCTCCAGTTCCATTCTTCTTTCTCAAGATCGCTTTGGCTATTCGAGGTTTTTTGTATTTCCATTCAAATCTTGAAATTATTTGTTCTAGCTCTGTAAAAAATATGGCTGGTAGCTTGATAGGGATTGCATTGAATTTGTAAATTGCTTTGGGTAGTGTACTCATTTTCACTATATTGATTCTTCCGATCTATGAACATGGTATATTTCTCCATCTATTAGTGTCCTCTTTGATTTCTTTCATCAGTGTTTTATAGTTTTCTATGTATAGGTCTTTAGTTTCTTTAGGTAGATATATTCCTAAGTATTTTAATCTTTTCGTTGCAATGGTGAATGGAATTGTTTCCTTAATTTCTTTTTCTACTTTCTCATTATTAGTATATAGGAATGCAAGGGATTTCTGTGTGTTGATTTTATATCCTGAAACTTTACTATATTCACTGATTAGCTCTAGTAATTTTCTGGTGGAGTCTTTAGGGTTTTCTATGTAGAGGATCATGTCATCTGCAAACAGTGAAAGTTTTACTTCTTCTTTTCCAATTTGGATTCCTTTTATTTCTTTTTCTGCTCTGATTGCTGTGGCCAAAACTTCCAGAACTATGTTGAATAGTAGCGGTGACAGTGGGCACCCTTGTCTTGTTCCTGACTTTAGGGGAAATGCTTTCAATTATTCACCATTGAGGATAATGTTTGCTGTGGGTTTGTCATATATAGCTTTTATTATGTTGAGGTATGTTCCTTCTATTCCTGCTTTCTGGAGAGTTTTTACCATAAATGGATGTTGAATTTTGTCAAAGGCCTTCTCTGCATCTATTGAGATAATCATATGGCTTTTATTTTTCAATTTGTTAATGTGGTGAATTACATTGATTGATTTGTGGATATTGAAGAATCCTTGCATCCCTGGGATAAAGCCCACTTGGTCATGGTGTATGATCTTTTTAATGTGTTTTTGGATTCTGATTGCTAGAATTTTGTTGAGGATTTTTGCATCTATGTTCATCAGTGATATTGGCCTGTAGTTTTCTTTTTTTGTAGTATCTTTGTCAGGTTTTGGTATTAGGGTGATGGTGGCCTCATAGAATGAGTTTGGAAGTTTACCTTCCTCTGCAATTTTCTGGAAGAGTTTGAGTAGGATAGGTGTTAGCTCTTCTCTAAATTTTTGGTAGAATTCAGCTGTGAAGCCGTCTGGACCTGGGCTTTTGTTTGCTTGAAGATTTCTCATTACAGTTTCAATTTCCGTGCTTGTGATGGGTCTGTTAAGATTTTCTATTTCTTCCTGGTTCAGTTTTGGAAAATTGTACTTTTCTAAGAATTTGTCCATTTCTTCCACGTTGTCCATTTTATTGGCATATAACTGCTGATAGTAGTCTCTTATGATCCTTTGTATTTCTGTGTTGTCTGTTGTGATCTCTCCATTTTCATTTCTAATTTTATTGATTTGATTTATTATCTGTGGTTGTTGTTCAGTCACAGTCACATTCGACTCTTTGCGACCCCATGGACTGCTGCACACTAGGCTTCCCTGTCCTTCACTGTCTCCCGGAATTTGCTCAAACTCATGTCCACTGAGTCAGTGATGCTATCTAGCCATCTCATCCTCTGTTGCCTCCTTCTCCTTCTGCCCCCAATCTTTCCCAGTATCAGGGTCTTTTCCAATGACTCAGCTTTTTGCATGAGGTGGCCAAAGTGGAGCTTCAGCTTCAGCATCAGTCTTTCCAACGAATATTCAGGATTAATCTCCTTAAGGATTGACTAGTTTGATCTCCTTGCATTCCAAGGGACTCTCAAGAGTCTTCTCCAGCACCACAATTTGAAAAAATCAATTCTTCAGTACTCAGCCTTCTTTATGTTTTATTATGCTTCCCTCCAAAATAACCAATCCTATCAAGGACAAACTCTAAAAGTACCCACACTCCAATATTAATTCTCTGCTCCTAGTCATTAATCAAAACTTAAAACACTGAGTTTGAGCTCAGCTGACATTGCTTTGTGATCTTGCTAAAATAACTGATATTAAACATGTTTCAAAGGGAACAACCACAAGCTCAGCCTGGAAGGTGGAAATACAAGAGGCACATGGACTGGACTATCTGATTATGACTGAATCTCTATCAAAGGCCTCTAGCAATTGGAAGAACACCTTGTTATGCTGCTTTAACTCAGGGTTAAAAAATCATTTCCTGCATCACACGGAACAAGTGCCTAAACAGGTAGCATCTGCTATTACAGGCAAATGCCAGGAGGGATTATTCTGGTGGAAATTTTCAGCCCAAGAATATCCAAGGGTTTATGGCATTTCTAAATGAAATATTCACATAAAGCTTAGACTTTAGCAGAAAATAAAAACCAGGTAAATCATACCAGAGGGAACAGTCAGAATAAAACTTAAAGCAAAATATTTTCTAACATCTGCAGTCAAGTGCTCTGCTGGAAAATGTGAAAGATGGATTCCCTCTGGTAGCAAATGAGAAATGCAGTAGATGTATTTACAACATTCTGTATATATTCATTGGAACATATGGCTCAATGAATTATTCTACATGATAAATCTCCACTGAGGAAGCCTGCTACCCACTAAGGCCCTGAACCTTCTGCAAGTGGCAAAACCTCCTGCCAAGTGGTGTCATTCAGAAGAACAGAGGGCAAGACAAAATAAATTGCATGCAGCATTGGTTATTTGAGAATGTTCCTATAATCTACATAAAGCAAGGGGAGATGAGTCTGTCTGACTTCATCTCAAAGTTCCTTGAGCAGGGGTGGAGAGAGGGTGGGCAATGTTGTTGTTGTTTTTTTTTTTTTTTTCCAGTCATTGATTACAGGGAAAGCAGGTAGTATTTAGTAGGCAGACTCTGATTTCCAGACATATCCCAATCTGCTTCCATCTATCTGGCTTTGGAGATTTCTGGACCCCTTCCAATATGCTCTTGGCTCTGTGGCCTGATTATCCTCAGCTGTGTTAATGAACAAGATGTGCTGATTTACATAGGAGACACACTCTCAATGAGGAGTTCCTTTGTTTATGTCTTTCTATACCTCATTGGGAACATGATGCTCTCTACTGAGTTATATCAGAGCAAGGGATTTGCAGACACTGGATGTAGGCTGTGAGAAAGACAAGGCACAACTTCCGTGGGACTAAAGCAGCAATCAGTTCTGCTCAGAATCCAAGGCCAGATTTTATACAAATAATGTCTTTATAGTAAAACTGTAGTAAGGAGTTCTTGTATAGTCCTAAGTAAACTATGTGAAGTAAGAAGTATCACTATTCCTGGTTCACAGCTCAGAGTCAGATGGTCAAGTGCTCATGCTAAGCAGGAGCTTCACCTCAGATCTGTTTCCATGTCTAAAGTCACATTTTATATACATAGTGGTCACTTGGATATTAAGGAATTAAAGTGCTACACAAGTTACAGTGCTTGAAAAAAGCTACCTCTAGACATAGAGGTTTACCAAGGAGTTACTATCAAGACAACTATAGAAAAACTGAAAAGTTATACATTTAAATCTAATTACTAACCACTGAATCCATTTAAAAGGGAGAGGTTAAAAACTCTATTTTTAGGTGTAAACAAAAAAAATTGGTATAGCAAGTAAGTTTATTGATCATGTTTGCAAAATTGTGTTCTCGTCAAACAAGAAAACTTTAATAGAAATGAAAAATTATAATCATCAGAATCATGCTATCTTGTAAAAAATGACAAATTTATGTGTTTTTTAATTTAAAAATAGTTTATTAAAGATCAGATTCCAAAAAAATAAAACCTAAATTCTACCTAGGTAACACAGAAAATTCTGAAAGTGAGGCTTGCATAATAATCTGGTAAGGAGCAACCCCAAATTCGAATCTAAAAAATGAAGTACAATATATCACTCCCTCTACACCATTCCCCCTAACTGATACTATCAGGAATCAGAATTAACCAGGTGATTATCACTACACTAGCATCATCCCAACACATGCTTGTTTTACTAGTACATGTAAATAGGTGATTTTGAGTGACAAGTGTGTCTATATGTGTGCTACTCTGTGTGTGATTATAGTAAATCACTGAAGTCTTCAGTCTTTGGGGGAATTGGTCAGAAGCTCAGCATTGTTTACTTGATGTCTTCAGAACAGCTTCCATACCCATGAAGCATCTTGCCCACGAAAGCACTAAGGTGAAACAGTGAGCTCAACTGTCTCCAGCTGAGTATAGATTTTCTTTGATGACCTAAAGTCATTTACAAAGATTATCAATTCCTAACGTTTAGATATGTGGCTCAAGTGGAATGAGCTAATTTTAAAAATCATCCTGAGAATATTATCTAAATAAAGGACCACAAAAGAAAATAATGTATCTATTGATAGATAAATGCAATGAACTTGGATTTCTAAAGGAATGTATTTAAAAAAAAAAAATTGGAAGGAAGGTCTCAGACAAAAACAGACAAAACACATTATCACAAACCTGGGAGGGGAAACTATAATTGTTGTTGTTCGGTCACTAAGTTGTGTGTGACTCTCTGAGACTCCAAGGACTGCAACATGCCAGGCTCCCTTGTTCTTCACTATCTCCTGGAGTTTGCTCAGATTCATGTCCATTGAGTCAGTGATGCTATCTAACCATCTCATCCTCTGCTGCCCCCTTCTCCTTCTTGCCTTCAACCTTTCCCAGCATCAGGGTCTTTTCTAAGCAGTTGACTCTTTGCATAAGGATAGAATTAGAATGGCTAAAGCCCTACAGTAAGGCTTTAAAATAAAAAACTAAAAATTCTTAAAAGATATCATAAAATATATTGCTTACGAGAATAAGATTTTATGACAGACCTGATTCTAAATATGACTTGTTTTTTTTAATTATGAGGTTTTGACAAAGATACCTAATTTCTTTTATTTTTGGTTTCTGCATTTGTAAAATAAAAACAATAATACTTATACATTGGATTGTTGCAATATTGAATGAAAAAATATAGATAAAACAGTTCCAAAATAAATAGTTTCATAACTTCTACAGTTAGCACACACTGAACATTTGCTTTATTTAAGTGCTTGGGAAAAGGGAAGTTATAGCCTCAAAGTATAAGTTATATGATATAATGATAATGCGAGCAGAAAAAAGTAAAGCTATTCAATTTCTATTTTGTTTCCACTTCTTTAATAAAAAGAGTAATGCTGAAATTGGAAAGGAAAGAACAACTTGGTTACCAGAGGACAGGAGTCTAAAGCAGATAAGGAGATGATAAGAGAAAGCCAAGGTGCTTTAAACCAACCTTTAGACTCAAGCACAAACATGCTTGTGAAGCGTATGCAAGGGCAGTGAGAGAATATTCACATACAATTGGAATGGCTATTGGCAAATATTTAGACAATAAGATAAGGTGCAGAAAAACAGCAACGTCAAAATTCTCCCCAGTTTTTAAATGTGAGAGGAAGTGGACTATAAAAATTTTAGCATGATATGCTCTGTTTATCTTTCCCTCCATCTCCCTGCTCTGGCTTTTTGTTATACTTCTGCTCCTCATAGAACTCAGTAATGAATCTATCAGGGTCAGGCTTCCTTTCAGAACCAATCTTTCAAGATGTTATGAACTGAATGTTTGTGTCTCCCAAAATTCATACAATGAAATCTTAACCCTGTGGTGTGAACCTATTAGGAGAAGGGGTCTTTGAGCGTGATTAGGTTATGAGAGTGGAATGAATGGAATTAGCACACTTATGAGAAGAGACCAGAGAGTTTGTTCCTTCTCTCTCTCTGTTTATCACCACGTGAGGATACAAAAAGAAGACAGCAATCTGCAAACCAGGAAGCAGATCCCCTCCAGACACTGGATCTATCAATGTCTTGATCTTGGACTTTCCAGCCTCCAGAACTGTGAGAGATAAGTATTGAAGTCACTCAGTCTTTGGCAATTTACATAGCAGCTCAAGCTAAGACATAAAACATAGATTAACCTCCTACCATTAGGAATTAGAATTGAATTGAGTCCTTTAGGTAGATCCAACCTCTCATGGTCGTTTTTGCTAAGTGTCCTTGTCCCTGCAACCCTCTCTGCTTCCTCTTATCCATATTTGGAAAATTTTGAGAATAAACTTTTAAATGGATGTTTTTATGGACATTTTTCAAATAAAATTAATTACTAGCAACTACAATGGCTCCACTGAGAATAAATCGTGCCATTTTATCTCCTTTGTAACAGAATCTCTATGTTAGTAATAAAGAATAACCTCCACAGAGTAGATATTAATTTCAGAAAGAAATATGACCAATTTTCCTATGATTCTCTAGGAGAAATGGAGGCTGGATGGCAGTAGAATTCAGGGGATTGATTGATGCATGGTGCTTTAGTCACCAAGCCATGTTCGATCTTGTGACCCCACGGACTGTAACCTGCTATGCCTCTCTGTCCATGGGATTCTCCAGGCAAGAATACTGGAGCGGGTTGCCATTTCCTTCTCCGGGGGATCTTCCTGACCCAGGAATCGAACCCAGGTCTCCTGCATTGCAGACAGATTCTTTACAGATTGAGCCACGAGAGAAGCCGGATAGCTACATGAACTATATCCAAACAGTGAATAATACATTGATACAAGCTGAAACATATACTTCACTCTACCCTATTCCTATTTTTATCAATGGTCTGATTAAAACAGATAAGGCATTTTTACTAAACAGACAGGCATTTTTACTAACAGCATAGGTGACTCTAACTTAAGGGATGGATCCATTTATTGGATATAATTAACAATAAACTTAAAAATTCTTGTTGAGCTAGAAGAGTGGATTGTAATAGACAATATGCAACTTCATGGGGAGAAATATAAAGCCCAAATAAGGCTCAAAAAGTCACCTGTACAGTTTCAGAGTGAGAGAGACCTAACACAAGAGCAGTTCTTGTTTTAAAATGACCATCATAAGATAATGGGATATGGCTGCTAAAATAACTCACATTAACTTGAGTTATAGATAAATATCAAAAAAGGAAAGGTATATTTCCATTGTTCTGTGCATTTTCCCCTCCAAATCTGAAATACTGAATTTTGTGCTGGGCTCCATATTTTCAAAAAATATTGACACACTGGAGTTATCCAGAGATTATCAAAAAACAATTGAAAGTGAAAGTGAAGTCGCTCAGTCGTGTCCGACTCTTTGCGACCCCATGGACTATAGCCCACGAGGCTCCTCCATCCATGGATTTTCTAGGCAAAAATACTGGAGTGGGTTGCCATTTCCTTTTCCAGGGGATCTTCCCGACCCACGGATTGAACCCATGTCTCCCGCATTGCAGGCAGACACTTTACCATCTGAGCCACCAGGGAATCAAAAAACAATCGACATTTCTACAAATTATGTCATTTGAGGAATATTGGAATTAACAAACACTAGAAATGTAGACTATAGCAGGAACATAAGAACTACATTCAAATATTTGAAAGATTTCAGAAGGTTAGAATGAACTGAGCAATAGCTCCAAACGTCAGAACTAAAACTATAAGTAATAAGAAGACAAATTCCAGCCCAGTACAATTTCCAGGGAAATAAAATTGTAATGGTTTTGCAAGAGGGTAAGCCCCTCATCCCTGAGATATTCCACCCAGAAGGTGAAATGGCCACTAGCACACATTCAAGCACAAGAGGAGAAGCCATTAGGTGAACTTTTAAAGGTTCCTTCTACTCTTAACCCATGAGACTGTCAGCACTTCACTTTCAAGTGTTATTGTTCCCAATATTTGATTGCAGTAACCAAATTTCTTTTAAATTAGTTTTCTTGCTCTAATAGCCCAAAGCAAAGGTGTATATTTAGAATTAAGAAAGGCCTTTCATGGTATTATCAATAGGTTTTTCTAAATACCAGCCTATCTTTGCAGACAACCCAAAGAATGGAACCGTTGATCATTCATCAGCTGTGACCTCTGGAGTAGTTTCTTTACTTGGAGAAAAATTGAAGTTCCACCCCATCACACTTATACTTGCTTGAGTTCACAACTGCAATATGCCCCTCTAGAGAGAGGTTCATTGTTGGTGTCACGAGCATCGATCGATTGTATCTAAGCTGCTCTCTCAGTGATTACACCGTCCCTCACTCCCCTTAAGTTTCACAGCCCAGAGCACGCCCAGGGCTCACTGCAGGCAGACTCATTCTGATCAGTGCAACACCAGCATAGAGCATACGTTCACAGAGCCAAAGGCAGTCAGGGTCCCAGGGTATTCCAATCATAGACAGAATTTCAGCTTTATTAGGTAACTGTCAAATTTGCCTTGGTGTCTCTTAAAATTTTAAATCAGAAGAAAATATAAATGCAGAGAAACCATGATAAGTTAACTTACCAATCTGTTGTAATAAACATGTGCACTACAATTATACATTATGGAAATCAGATGGAGAGCCCAGAGAGTGATAATAGCGCAAGATATGTGCACATAGTGAGATCATAAAAATCATAAATGTTATGTATCAGGAAGAGTTTTTCTTTTTAAACATCCTGGTCAAGATTCCTGCTCAACATATTTGCGGAGCAACCTACCCTTCTATTTAAAAAATTAATCATTCAAAGGGTAAAATAATGCAAAGGAAGTTTGAAACCCAAAAGGTAATATATACAATGAAAGTAGAGAAAGGAGGGATTACAGTGTGGAAGATGATGCCCATGTATATTTATTGCCTCTACTGAAATCCAGACATGGACTTCATCATCTTAGTTTCTCTAATTTCTTTGTTTCTGTATACAGGTCCTACTGTGTGTTCATTCCAATGTATCTTTCTTTACTCATGAGCTGCAAAAGAGAAAATTCTACATCCAAAGCTGCTTTTTGTATAAGCCTCAGTTTAGGATGGGAGAGAAGGGTAGGGAATGTTTCTTTATAATCTGATGGAAAAATCCTTAGGTAAAGAAATGCATTGTTTAGCAAATAATAGGCTTAAAAGGCTGTTTTATATATGAATAGATAGTTTCCTTGGCAAGACTAGAATAGATTGTGAATGAGGGGGAAAAAAAAACTACAAAATAAGAAAAGGAAAAAAATGAGTTTTCACTAGCTACAAAAAGAGGGTGACAACAGTCGTAAGAATCTGGAAAAGCAGAGGGGATGTGAGGAGTAGGGGAGAAAGCTTAGAAAAAGAGCAGAGGCCGGGACAGGAGGAGGAGAAACAAGACAGTGGGAAGTTTCTGGAGCTGGTTTGGCCACATTCAAGGATGGAGAAGGTTAAAGATCAGGGTCAGTTATCTCTCTGTTATGCTCTGATGAAACACAGCCTTCTTCCAAAACCACTCCTCATCTTCAGTCAAAGTCTATTAACACAATTGTCTTTTGTGAATTTCAAGATGAAAATTGTGGCATAGGAGCTATATTGCCCATTTGTATCAACTCAGAACAGACAGAAGGAAATGGAAAAGATTATAAATGAAAAAGATCAATGGAAAATTCATCAGACTTAACAAAGATTCTGAGAGCCATTGGAAATCTTGATTAGAGCCATTGGAAATTTGAGATGGGTAAGGAACTGAATCAGAGAATTACTGAAACAGGCTGGAAGACTAGAGACACAGAGGCAATCGAGCTCAGGATCAAGCACACTAAAACTGGCTGGTGTTTGACTCTTGGTGATATTCAAGTAGAATGCCTGCTTCAACTCTGTCTCTTAGAGATGCTTTAAGATCTGACATGGGATTGGAGAGGGGATTAGAGCAAGTTGAAGGGGAAAGACTCTGAGTCCCAACCAAAACCAGTCCAATTCTCTATGATTTGCAAGCAAAGATTCTGCATAGTATTTCAGTTCTAATAAGGGCCCATGTATTAATATATAACTATAAATAAACATTTTTAAAGTTTTGATACTACTGCTGAAAATTCCTAAACACTAGCTGAATCAAACTAGAAAGTATTTACAGCTTGTGATATAATTTACAATTCTCCAAAAAGCAGCAGAATGAAGAGAAAAAGAAGAAAGCAGAATGAGGAGAACAGGAGATAGCTGATGGCTAATCAGTAAAATCAAGCTTTATCAGTTTTTAATTCAGTTTTAATTCCATCTTCTTGCCCCAATCTCAGAAGCTGAAATTTCCATCTCATAACCTATGGCATTCTCTGTAGCATCTAGATAAGTAAAGTTCTATTATTCTTCCCACAGTCCTATGAATACTATGCAATACTGCTACCAACACCTCTTCTTCATGAATACATCTAGACTAATGCTCTCCGCCTCACTTAATTAGCTATGACAACATGACTGAGTGCTAGCCAGCAAAATATGTGTGGAAGTATGGTTTTTCCAGTGGTTATGTACGGATGTGAGAGTTGGACTGTGAAGAAAGCTGAGTGCCAAAGAATTGATGCTTTTGAACTGTGGTGTTGGAGAAGACTCTTGAGAATCCCTTGGACTGCAGAGATCCAACCAGTCCATTCTGGAGATCAGCCCTGGCATTTCTTTGGAGGGAGTGATGCTGAAGCTGAAACTCCAGGACTTTGGCCACCTCATGCGAAGAGTTGACTCATTGGAAAAGACTCTGATGCTGGGAGGGATTGGGGGCAGGAGGAGAAGGGGACAACAGAGGATGAGATGGCTGGATGGCATCACTGACTTGATGGACGAGAGTCTGAGTGAACTCCGGGAGTTGGTGATGGACAGGGAGGCCTGGCATGCTGCGATTCATGGGGTCACAGAGAGTCGGACATGACTGAGCGACTGAACTGAACTGAACTGAAACTTCACACTTCTAGGGCTGGCCCATTAAAGTTACCCATGTTCTTTTCCCTACTACTTGCTGGGTGTTAATACCCAGGGCAGCCTAAAAGCTTCAAGATGAAGATGGCAGAGCTTCTATCAGCCTGAGTGTGTGAATGACTGTGTGGATCAAAGCACTTCAACAAACTGGTACCAACTCTATATTTCTGAACCATTAAAACACTTCAGGATTCATTTGTTTTATTTATAAATATACATATGATGCTGACTTGTTATATTAATGATGCTACCTAACTAGTCCATTTTCTTCTTTAACAGGTTAGCAAATCTTCAAAAGTATTTCATGAACAACATCAGTGTTTCTCCAGAGCTGTTAAAGATGACAATGAAATTGGTATTCACTTAGGGCCTATATGTGTATGTGTCTGTTCAGTGGCTCAATTGTGTGTGACTCTTTGCGACCCCATGGATACTAACCTGCCAGGCTTCTTTTTCCATGTGACTTCCCAGGCAAGAATACTGGAGTGGGTTGCCATTTCCTTCTCCAGGGGATCTTCCCAACCCAGGGATCAATAATGAAGTGAAGTGAAGTGAAAGTCATTCAGTCATGTCTGACCCTTTGCAACCCCATAGACTGTATAGTCCACGGAATTCTCCAGGCCAGAATACTGGAGTGGGTAGCCTTTCCCTTCTCCAGGGGATCTTCCCAACCCAGGGATTGAACCCAGGTCTCCCTTATTGCAGACAGATTCTTAACTAGCTGAGCTATCAGGAAAGCCCCAGGGATCGATAGAGAAACCCATAAATGCTAACAAGTGAGCAAAATACAGTAATCTTTTCTGATAAGACTGTGTAGCATAATAAGGTTTTATGGAAGAGCTGAGAATTACCTACTTTAAAAGTTTTCCAGCTAAATTTCCTAGCCAATTGTTTATTATATACCCAAGCAGTTTGAAGAAGGTTGAATAATATAATAATTATATCCAATAATGCTGCGGTGTTTTAGCAGTTATGAAATACTCAGCAGCCTGATAAGTGATGGTAAACTGCCTCTCTTATTTTGCTAGTAGAGACGTGGCAAAACAAAATCCCATGCTGGATATTTGGGGGTGGTTCAGAAGTTCTATTTTGGAAATTTTTAGTTGTCACTCTGAATCACTGTAGCATGCTTATTCTCAAATATCTCTCTCCTTTACAATAATTCACACTTCTTTAGCACGTAAGAGCCCTTGAACATGTTCACACATTCTAATTTATACGTTTTTCTTTACGTACACTCAGAATAAACTACCTATGAAATGGTAGGTGACCTTTTGAATTTTTCTTTTATAATAAAAGGAATCTGACTGGTGAGATTAATTGTCATTCTGGGTAATATAATATTCTGCATTTTATTTTCCTGGAGCACTCAGAAGAGAGGAATGCAGTAAAAATTTAAATATAGCATGTCCAAGGGAATCTGCTACAATATATTGTGTTTACCATGAGTATGAAATGCAAATAATGCTTGTATATCAGAGGTGACTATTTAAACCCATTTCAATGTCTGAAAAACCTTATTTCAAGTTTTATCTAATTCTTTTCTTATATGATCCAAAAATGCATATACAAAATCAACAGAAAGATATGAAATGATGAGACAGGTAGACATAGTTTCAAGCTCTAGTTTAACTACAACCTCCATCTATAGCAACATTTAAATTTTCCTTATGAGGAGAGAAGTTAAAACAGGAAGGAGAGAGGTGCTGGACGTGATATTCAGCTTCTCTGTTTGTCTCAAATACGTAGTGATCATTGAGTAACTTGACTTCCCTTTCTCTGTTCAGTGGGAAAATATATTTTCATTTATTTTTGTGCAGAAACACAAATAAAATGTCATCTAAATGGCATTGCTTTTATATGGATAAGCAGGTGATCTCACATTGGTCTCAGTTCAGATTGATTGTTCCATCTCTTTACTAAAGAAATACACTTAAAAGCAAATTTAGTTTAGAGGAGTCTAGCAATAATGCCTGCCTAATAGAAACAATTTCTTAGTGCCTTCAATGGGCCCTGATAACAAAGTGCATAACAGCTGCAAAAGAAGTAGCCCAATGAGCATCTTCTACTGATGGTGATTGATCCAGTCTCATAATGAAGTGAAAGCTTTTTTAGAGCCAAAGCAATTTTTGCCCACATCCTTTATCAGGAGAAACCATAATGAATCGTGTTAGTAGCCAGCATTTATTGAAAATTTCATCTTAGAATGTTGGCCAGATGTCATTATAGCAGAATTAAGTGCAGCCTGAGAGCCTTGCTATAATGTACAGAATCTCTCTTCATCACTGTTCTGGAGTTGTTTTGGGTCTGCCTCCAAATATTACAGAGAAATGAAAAGAAAAAAAATGCAACGCTTTAAACTACAACTGATTAAGTGTTTTATGCACAACACGTTTTGTATCTTCTCTTAAAAGAAGTTTAATTACCTAAATTCTGTATGCTGTTTCAATGTACAAGTGTAGGTATAATACGTAGTGAAGTGAAGTCGCTCAGTCGTGTCCGACTCTTTGTGACCCCACGGACTGTAGCCCACCAGGCTCCTCCATCCATGGGATTCTCCAGGCAAGAGTACTGGAGTGGGGTGCCATTTCCTTTTCCAGGGGATATTCCCAACCTAGGGATTGAACCCGGGTCTCCTGCATTAGAGGCAGATGCTTTAACCTCTGAGCCACCAGGGAAGCCCGTCTAATACATAAGATAAAAATATTTTTAAAACCTTACACCAGGCTGACATCTTGGCGAGGCAGCAGTGGTCACAGCTGCTTTCCCAGCTTCCCTATGTCACCCAAGGACGACAAGAAGAAGAAAGATGCCAGAAAGTCGGCCAAGAAAGACAAAGATCCAGTGAACCAATCTAGGGGCATGGCCAAAAAGAACTGGTCCAAAGGTAAAGTCTGGAACAAGCTCAATAACCTAGTCTTGTTTGACAAAGCAACCATATGACAAACTCTGTAAAGAAGTTCCCAACTACAATCTTATAACTCCAGCCGTCCTCTCTGAGAGATTGAAGATTCATGGTTCCTGGGCCAGGGCAGCCGTTCAGGAACTCCTTAGTAAAGGACTTATTAAACAGGTTTCAAAGCACAGAGCTCTAGTGATTTATACCAAAACACCAAGGGTGGAGATGCCCCAGCTGCTGGTGAAAATGCATGAACAGGTCCCACCAACTGTACATTTTGAAAAATAAAACTTTATTAGTAAAAAAAAAAAAAAAACCCTCACACTGACTTCTGATGTTCCTAAAAATATAAAATCATTTAATATATTTTGCAACTTGAAAACTATTTTAGTAGTTTCAGATTATTCTAATGCCTTCAATTTCTTCTGAAAAGGGCTTAGAATTATGTATCATTCTAAAGAGTAAATGGTACATGAAAAGCATTTTCATTAAAAAAGATTGTACTTAATGGATTATCTAGACTAATATATTGAAACCATGTGGTATATTCTACTTTTACAATATTTCGTGTCATCAGATATAATCACTTTCCTTGATTTGATGAATCTTAGAGAATTACTCAGAGAAGGCAACGGCACCCCCACTCCAGTACTCTTGCCTGGAAAATCCCATGGACGGAGGAGCCTGGTGGGCTGCAGTCCATGAGGTCGCTAAGAGTCGGACATGACTGAGTAACTTAACTTTCGTTTTTCACTTTCATGCATTGGAGAAGGAAATGGTAACCCACTCCAGTATTCTTGCCTGGAGAATCCCAGGGATGGGGGAGCCTGGTAGGCTGCAGCCCATGGGGTCACTAAGAGTCAGACACAACTGAGCAACTTCACTTTCACTTTTCACTTTCATGCATTGGAGAAGGAAATGGCAACCCACTCCAGTGTTCTTGCCTGGAGAATCCCAGGGATGGGGGAATCTGGTGGGCTGCCATCTATGGGGTCGCACAGAGTCGGACACGACTGAAGCGACTTAGCAGCAGCAGCAACAGCAGCAGCAGCAGAGTATTACTGTCAAGCTCTCTTTGGCTAAGGTATCTGTTTATATGAAACTGATTTGTAGTTTTGTAGCTAAGTAAAAAAATAAATCCATCTGCTGTCTGTCATCTCACGTTTTTTATGAAAGGCTGCAGTGTGAAACTTAGAACATATTAAAACAAACCTTTATTTGGATGCTTCATTTTCACATATTAAACTAGACTTTTCAGCATTTTAGGTGGTATGTTGTCTCAACTGTGGTTAAAAAACCATTAATTCTCATTTCTAACATCAGTATATGTAAGTGGACTACATATATTCAGATGTGAGGCAGGTTCCTAGCTTTAGACAATAGTCACAGTACAAGAAACACTAGGAGTCAGTCCATAGAATGAGGCCTGATGAATTAGAACTCCATGTGCTACCGAGCAGAAAAGAAAAAGTAGAGCCTTCATCTGGGGCACACCTAATATGTTAAGTATATTTCATCCTCAGGTGCAAAAATCCAAATTATTATAAATAGGATACTGCAACTAAGAAAGCTTTCAAGTTTAAGTATTAACAGGAATATATTTACCCTTTTAATTTATATTTAACTGAAGGTGCTATTTGTTTTTAAAGCATGCAGTTCTACTTTTACCTAATACTGGCCATGTGAATTAAATTAAGTTCCCTAAAGTGCTTGCAAAAGCTGTATTTTTTGCATCTTCTAATCAATTGCAATGTTTTTGGATTAGATTAAGAAGTACAAAACCAGAAAAATTCCAAAAATGTAAAAGACAATATGTGTACATTGATATATTTGTGGTAAGGTTGGTGGTTACAAAGTTTGCCGTGACTGATACATCCACACCAGATTACCTCTGAACAAGGAATTACAAACTGTCCTGAATTCAACCAGTTCATTAATTAATTTGCTTATTGATATCATTTTTATTCTGCTGGCTCAATAATTTTTTAGGATTATTATGTTGGAATGGGGAATGTATGGTTTAGATGTGCGCTAAACTATACAAAAATAACAATTTTCAAGTATAGCTGATTAAAAAATTTAATGTATAACTTTCTACTAGTGTTTCTATTCAACATCAACAAACTTTCTCAGTTCCTGTGCACTAGGAGAAATAAGATTTACAGTTGAATCTTATAGCTCAGAGCGTGTTTTGGAAATAATGCCTCTATGCTGAGAATAAGATACTTTCTGGTACTGTGACTTGAGGGAATTGCTCTTTGGAGGTCTCTACAGAATGTTTCTGCCAGGCAGGAAAAGGACAGAATACTCTAAGGTGCATACTGATCCTGCCCTGAAATGTGAGTCTGTCCCCCAAATAATAAACTTCTAGATTTAGTGAGATATAAAGTACTCTTTTCATACAGCAAACAACTCTTCTTATTTGGCTCCCCCTTGGGAATGAAACAGTATGAAACAAATGAATTTTCCCCCAACACACACACACACACACACACACACACACACACGATAAAAGCATTACATGTTCTCAGACCCATAGACATATGCAGAAAAAAAGGAATATTTTGAACAATGCCTCATTGTAAGTTAAAAGCATTATCCTAAGGCACTACAGCACCCAGTACAATCTGAGCAAAATGTTTCTCTGCCGGTAGAGGTGTATTTTAATAGCAACCAGTGCAGTCTACTTGTCTAAAATCTGAAAGTTCATTACCAGTCTTTTCCCTTCTCTATTTAGAGCATCATATTTCTTGTACTTTTAATTCTAGCATTTCTTAGCACCTATAAAGGGTAGCAGGTGGTCTCTTCTGGAACCTGAATTCTTCTATTCATGTATCAAGTAAAATCAGAGAGCTATCTTCTCTCCCCTGTCTCCACTTCTAGAGGAACTTGCTTTCATGGTGAGAGGTTATTTGATGTCTCTTCTTGTTTGGTCCCTAGCGACTCCACTGAACCTTCCTTTGAGACTGTGGACCCAGAAATAAAAATCCTGTTCATGAGAAAAAATTCAAGATGGCTGGTTTATCACGTATAAGCTATTAGCTGTTTATAAGGAACTTCATTTAGTTCAGGGACTCCATATTTAAAGCAAAGTACAAAATTGATGCCACTTAAGTTTTCCACAGTATTTTGTATCTTAAGACTAAAGACCAGAAATTAAATATTGCTGGTGTAGAGTCATTTAAAAGAATGTACTTTAACCCTTGGTAGCTCAAATGGTAAAGAATCTGCCTGCAAAGCAAGAGACCCAGGTTTGATCCCTGGGTTGGGAAGATTCCCTGGAGAAGGGAATTGCAACCCACTCCAGTATTCTTGCCTTGAGAATTCTATGAACAGAGAAGCCTTGTGGGCTACAGTCCATAGGGTTGCAAAGAGTTGGACAGGACCAAGCAACTAACATTTTCACGTTCACTGTTAACCTAACTTTTATCTATTTGTATAAGGGGGAAAAAAAACCCATTCTAATCTACCAGACTCCTTCATACTTGTGTTTCAGAATATATTTCCAAAGTATCAAACCTGTTGAAATAAGTTTCTATCATGATATCATTGTGTATATAATGGCCAGTATCATGATTTAATCTATAATGTAAGACTGACTGCATTATGGTTATATTTCTAATTCAGAGATTATTGCTTACTCCATTTCTCCTTGCTGATCTCTGAATTTCATCTCATCTTAGTGGCTTAGCTACATTTTACAGTTTTACATCTTTTCATTATTTTCTGTTTGAAAATAATCCAATGTGTCTGATTTTTTTCACCCACAAATTATGTTTTATGAATTATAAATTTTTTGAATTTATATGAAAAATACAGATGCCTAATGCATCAGATAAAGACATAGGTCTTGATACAAGCAAGGTCACTGCTAGATCATAAAATGATACTGTTCAGAAAAAAGATTTCCCTTTTTATGAAAATGTGTGTCTGCCATGGCATATTTATATATATATATATATATATATATATATATATATATATATATATATATTTCTTTAGTCTGAGTGAGGTCTTAGTTGTCCCATCTGCGATCTAATTTCGTGACCAGGGATTGAAACCGGACCCCCTGCATTAACAGTGCAGAGTCTTAACCACTGGGCCACCAGGAAGTCCCTTCTCAAAAGTTTAAAAAAAAAAAAAAAGAGGGTGTTCTTTCCTCCAGTGGATGAATCTTTGAGTTCAGCAAGCTAAAGGTAGACTGCATATCATTTTCCTACTCAGCAGGGTGCCCCCACTTTACACACCGGCCAGTGACACAAACCTAAAAAATAGATTCTGTAACATGACAGAGCTTGCTTTTACAGAGGAAAAACTTCAGCTCAACTCAGAGGCCCTACTGCTGGAAAGAATCAGATACTTTGGACATCTTTTTCCTCGGTTGTGTGAAAGACAAGGTGATAAAGGGGTGTGCATGCGTGTGATGCTAAATAGCTTTAGTCGTGTCCAACTCTTTGCAACCCCATGGACTGTGGCCCACCAGGCTCCTCTGTCCATGCTGGTTCTCCAGGCAAGAATACTGGAGTGGGCTGCCATGACCTCCAAGGGATCTTCCTGACCCAGAGCTCAAATATACATCTCTTATGTCTCCTGTGTTGGCAGGTGAGTTCTTTACCACTAGTGCCACCTGGAAAGCCTGAAAAAGGGTATAAGTCAGTATAAATATATGTGTATGGGTGTAAATGTCATGTATAAGTGTGTGACAGCATAAGATGGTGTACAGATATAGATGTAACAAGTAATTTAAGTCATGTCACTAGGGAATACTCTGGTAGTCTAGTGGTTAGGACTCAGAGCTTCTTCCACTGCAAGGGGCATGAGTTCAACACAAAGCCAGGCAACTAAGATCCTTCATGCACCTCCAAGAGGCCAAAAAAAAAAAAAAAATATATATATATATATATATATATATATCCATGTGAGTCATGGAGAAGACCAGGGAAGTGTGGTTCCATGAGATCCCATATATACACGTACACTCACATATATGTACATACACACAAGCAAAACAAACAATACACATATACTTGAAAACTCATCACTCCTTCTAGAAAAAAAAAAAAAAACACCTCAAATCATATTTTCTGGTTGATATCACATGCACGACACTATTTTTCTACATGAGTCATGGTTTTAACACCAGCAACCTTGATTAACAATTCCTAGGGAATAAAACTAGAATCCGAGTAATGAAATAAATGCTCACCCTTTTTTGTTTTCTTATTCTTTGTGCTTCATCTAGTTTCTCTTGCCCATAGTGAGCCACTTGCAAAGGCCTTGTCCCCAGTCCTTGAGGCCATAATTCCTAGCGAGAGATGGCTGCACGGACCCTGCATCTCAGGAATGGTATGCAGAGCACCGCCCAGGAAACAGCGAGTCAAGATGGCTGTAGGCCATACGCAGAGACACTGAGCCCGCCTCTCGAGACTTGGAGCGAGATTTGGAGTGAGAGACGCGCAGTTCAGTTCAGTCGCTCAGTCGTGTCTCTTTGGAACTGCATGGACTGCAGCATGCCAGGCCTCTCTGTCCATCACCAACTTCTGGAGTTTACTCAAACTCATGTCCATTGAGTCGGTGATGCCAACCAACCATCTCATCCCCTGTCATCCCCTGTCATCCCCTTCTCCTCCTGCCCTCAATCTTTCCCAGCATCAGGGTCTTTTCAAATGAGTCAGCTCTTCGCATCAGGAGGCGAGTACTGGAGTTTCAGCTTCAACATCAGTCCTTTCAATGAACATTCAGGATTGATCTCCTTTAGGCTGGACTGGTTGGATCTCCTTGCAATCCAAGGGACTCTCAAAAGTCTTCTCTAATACAAAAGTTCAAAGGCATCAATTCTTTGGCGCTCAGCTTTCTTTATAGTCCAGCTCTCACATCCTTACGTGACTACTGGAAAAACCATAGCTTTGACTAGACAGACCTTTGTTGGCAAAGTAATGTCTCTGCTTTTTAACATGCTGTCTAGGTTGGTCATAACTTTTCTTCCAAGGAGTAAGTGTCTTAATTTCATGGTTGCAGTCACCATCTACAGTGATTTTGGAGCCCCCCCCCCAAAATAAAGTCGGCCGTTGTTTCCACTGTTTCCCCATCTATTGCCATGAAGTGATGGGGCCAGATGCTATGATCTTAGTTTTCTGAATGTTGAGCTTTAAGCCAACTTTTTCACTCTTCTCTTTCACTTTCATCAAGAGGCTGTTTAGTTCTTCTTGGCTTTCTGCCAAAAGGGTGGAGAGAAGCACAGCTGTGCCTAAAGGTGAGAACTCTGCCCCAACCTCTATCAAGAGATTGCCATCAAGCAGCCCCACCCACAACTGTTCACTGAAAGTCCTTGCTCTAGAACCTGGGCTCAGATCACTCCATTCTTTGATTGAAGAATGAAGCTTTCCTGCACTGGGAACTGAACTCAGTCTCTTTCTATTGGCTTAATGCCTGTCAAGAGGACCCTTGTTGGGGCCTGACTCAAAGAATCGGTAAATTTCACTGGAAATTTGGGAATGAGATTTCTTTCCTGGTCCACAAAGATTGAAGAACCAATTAATGATAGTAGCACTTGTCATGTTGGTAGCGATATAGAATTTGGTATTATTCAGTCAGGTGGAGTGGCATGTGGAAAAGACATTTGCTCCTTGTGATCAATGGCTTTTATATTAACATATTTCTTTTTTGTTTAGAAATATTACGTTGAATATAAAAGCTATTGATTACAAGCAGCAAATGTACTTACCAATTACTGCCGTAAAGAAGAAGAATATAAAGTGCTCTCAGGATGAAGTGGTAACAGTTGGTGGCTCACAATGAACCACCACACCGGTGTTTCTCAGTTCACATAGTGTATCAGAGAGTTTCCAGATTTTTCTTAAACAAATGCTTGCATTTTTTTTTCTTTTAGCTTAATATCCATGGTAGAGTTTCAGCAAAAATAAATAGGAAAACGTGAGGCAGGGATGCCTGCCGAGAGATTGGCGGTCTAAAGACCCTGCTATGTAATCAGCTAAGGCAGTTAGTGACTTTTTACAGCTTCAAAGCTGCACTTTTTCAGAGGTTGAATTTTTCAGCCCATGCATCCTGCCCACAATTTAGAAGAATGCCAAGGATACTGGATGGCTGCTTTGGTAAACAATAACTTTAAATATCGCAGTTGATCTAAGCCACCCTTCAACTTTACATTCAAATGAGCAAACACAAATATGCTCTCCTAAATTAATGGATTCTGTGCTCTACTTACACACCTTCAATAAACCCACCATCTTTGCACTCAGTAATCAGCCTACAATGAGTAACCTCACCCCTTACTGCCCTTCTCTTTGGGAGAGAAGAAAGATCTACTGAAAGCCTCCATATCCACCTTATTGATTGCCTTTCCAAGCCACAATGAATGTTTTTCTCAGTTGGTGTTCCATTTAAATGTCGTATACTTTTGGCAGTGCCATTAACAGCTCCCCAGAGGGCATACCATGCCTAAGAGAAGGGCAAGGCTGCCCAAAGAAAGATGAGAAAGAATAATCTAAAGTTGCTACCCATAAACCCTGGGGCCACCCCAGGACTAATTTCTAACTAACAAGCAGCACTTTCAGATTCTGCTGTGTTTATCACACACTGCATTTCAACCCAGAGATTTCTCTCAATACTCATTTGCTCTCTGGCACAAACTAATTGCTCTATGTAGCAGTCTGGCTCTGGAAACTTGTAAAGATGGAGCTACAGAAACCTAACATAACAATACAGATTTTTTTTTTAATCATCTTTTCTCAGAAACTCTATCATCATTCTCCAAAAGACACTCAGGACAATGGTGTTCTATGACACCCTGTACCTCCTCAGAAACAAGGAAATCCTCTTCTACCTTGCTGCTGCTGCTGCTAAGTCACTTCAGTCGTGTCCAACTCTGTGCAACCCCATAGACGGCAGCCCACCAGGCTCCCCCGTCCCTGGGATTCTCCAGGCAAGAACACTGCCTTGCAGTAGCTTACAAATATTAATGTATCAGAGATGTCCTTACTTGCCATCTGGCTTTTGGATAGGCTTTGGGTTTTAAATCAAGCATGAAGCATGAAAAGTTGTAAATAGCAAAAATTTGATAAATCAGTCCTTTAATATTTGTGTCTCATTTTCTTTAGACAATGTAATGGATACATTAAATTAGGACTTCAGCACGTCTCTTCTGACTTACAGGGAGGTTTGCACCTTCCTCAAAGTTTCTTTGCTCTTAAATAACTGCTGCATCATAAGACCAAAGTAATTTCTTAGGAATTGTTGTTCAATTCAGACCACTGTGTAAAGACACTTTAAATCATTAAAAGGTTTATATCTGATGTATAAAGAAGAATAAGGGGGAAAAAAGAAATGAACTATTAATTTAAACTGGAAATAGAGACTAGTAATAGGAAGTAGATTTATCCTGATGTGGAAAAATCTAATACACCACAGCAGCTAAGCAATATTCATTTTTATGGGATAGTATACAAATATATAAACCATTTGTTTGAGACAGAGATTGAACAAAGAACATCTTATCCCCATGGCTTTCCCCTACACGGGTAATAATTTTTTAAGTGAAATGAGCAAACCTATAAACCAGTAGAAATATCAAAGTATTTCTCTGAACACTATTTTTTTAAAGCATCCAAACCCCTTATACTGAACCTTTTAGAAATACATAGAAGTAAATAGGAATTACTTTGTCAGCTTTCTTTCTCTCAACCTTTCAACATTGCAATTCCATTGAGGAACAATGGTAAAAATACCAAAGCGATTTGTTTTAATGTTTCTATGGCTTTAGTGAGTCTCCTAAAGCAAGAATCTTCTTAAATCTCAAAAGAGATTGAGGTTTTGAAACACTCTTATCAACTTTTTAGATCAGAGATGTTATACACACAGACTAGCTTTGGGGCACTACTCTAACTGATTTGAAGGAGGCTTGTCAACTGCAGACTGCAAGCGGCTGTTTCCAGAGTCATGACTGCATTTCCAGCAATGATTTCTACCCCTTACCTACCATGCACCATTTATTAAATACAAAACCCACTGCCCTGAAGAATTTGTTCACAATCCCTACAACAGTGGCATCTGCAGAGGGAAGCTCCAGCCACTTGAAACTCATTAAAACATACTTGAGATTGACAGTGAGTAGAGAACATCTGTCAGACTTGGCCAAGATTTCAATCAAGTGTGATGTTGCTGTGTTACTTGACTACATTGACTTAATAAATGAGTTGGCTGCTGTCAGCACAAGGGAAGTTGGGTTGTAATTACTACCCTGTCCTTTTCTCTATTTTCTGAACTGTTCTTTCACTTAAATGTTCATATTCTGTGTGAAATGTATGAAAATGAGTTTGATGGAATAACATACCATTTAGAAAAGGAATAGAAGGTTCATTTTCAGCTGACTGAATTTAATAAGATGACCACTTCTTTAATGAGCTTGCAAGCCTATAGCCTTGAAAAGGTGGATAAAATCGCACTCCTCTCCCCTCTATAGACACATGTCTCCAACTGCACATCTGGAAGAATGAAGTCTTTACTTTGATGTATAGATTGAATGGCTATATTAAATGCCCAGTATATACAATTTGGGGGGAAAGCAAAAGCATTTCTCAATAACCAAAGAGCTGTTGATCTTCAATAAATAATACTCTACCTTATGCAGCATTGTAAGCCTTATGTTTATATTTCACACTTAATCCTGAACAATCCATTTTACAGATGATTAAACAGAGACTCAAAGAAATTCACTGATCTACCCTAGTAACATAATTACTAAGCAACTAAATGGGGATTCCAACTCTAAATCTGGAGCTTTTCCACTGTGTTGCATTTGCTATGTTTGCCTTTTAGAAATGTTTGATGAGAGCTCAGATTTAAGTACAAGACATTGGCTCTGATCACTATTATTTCCAGGGGTTGGAAAGTAATTATTGTTTCTGCTGACAAGATAGCACGATCTGCTTAAAGATGGAAGGATATGAAATTTAGTTTCAGAAGCCAGGCAAGTTCAGCAGGATTCAAAAGAAATGATCACATTTCAGTGAGCCAAAAGCTGGACTCAGAGCAGAAAAACATTCTGATCTCTTCAGCTGGTGCACTGGGACATCCATTCAGCAGACCTGGTAAATCTGAGCTCAGCAGCTAGTGGAGCTGAGTCTTCACATGCCTGGGAAAGCATAAGCTGACCACCACATGCTACACACCCAGGGCTTATGATGGTATATAGTAGCTCTATTTTGGTGGTGTCTGCACAGCGAGGGTGGACAGAAGGCCTCTTAAAATGAAGGGAAAGATGTCTCTTCACACTTTAAACTTGCTTCCTCCATGGGTAGAGCATTAGCAACTGTATCCAGAAAAAAAAAAACATAACCATGTATACATTAATTATACTTTCTGATTTTCTCAATGTTTCCCTTTGCCCATTGCCAGTGATTAAAACTGCACACTGGCTCACACTTAACAATTACAGCCCCCAAGTTTAATTAGTGTTAAGCCTCCATTTCTGAAACTCTCCAGTTTTGATGCCATTACACTGTCAGCCTGCAGGCACTCAGTGGTTGGACGAAGTCTGTATTATAAATAGGATGTCTTTATAAGGACTGTCCCCTACAGAAGGTTGAGATGAGCCACACAGCTAAGATTATCATAGTGTTAGTAAAAATAGGTCAGTCACACATAAATGTGTGAATTCTCTTTCCTCTGAACTCCCTTAGCATTTTATTTTTATCTCTCATGTGGCACTTATCACTTTCTACCTCATATGATAATTATTTGTATGGTGGTTTTATTGCTCTTACACTAAGATCAAAAAGTTCTTATTGTTCTTCACAAAACAACACAGTGCCTTGGACACAGTAGGCACTTATTTAGTGTTATTTGTTTAACAGAGCTCTAAAAATAACCAGGTAAGGATTGCATTAATGTTTAAAACCTACCTTTAGTTCTGGTGGGTGGAGCTAGATGATGTCCCTCTGATGGGCAGGGCCACATCAGGAAGTGAGTTTTCGGGTGTTTGTGAACTTAGTATGACTTTTTGTAAAGCAAGTATACTCCAATTAAAAAAAGGAAAGAAATCACCTGAGCCAGGAGTGTGAAATAATCATTCCAGAGACATTTTAAACATATTTCAGACTTTTAAAAATGTTTTTATGAATGTTTTACATTTGTGTGGTAGCCTTTGTTGCTGTTCAGTTACTCAGTCATGTCTGACTCTTTGAGACCCCATGGACTGCAGCACACCAGGCTTCCCTGTCCTTGACTATGTCCCAGAGTTTGCTCAGATTCATGTCCATTGAGTAGATGATGCCATCCAACCATCTCATCTTCTGTCACCCCCTTTTCCTCCTGCCCTCAATCTTTCCCAACATCAAGGTCTTTTCCAATGAGTTGGCTCCTGGCATCAGGTGGCCAAAGTATTGGAGCTTCAGCTTCAGCATCAGTTTTTCCAAAGAATATTCAGGATTGATTTCCTTTAGGATTGACTGGTTTGATCTCCTTGCTGTCCAAGGAACTCTCAAGAGCCTTCTCCAACACCACAGTTGAAAGCATCAATTCTTTGGCACTCAGCCTTCTTTATGGTCCAACTTTGACATCTGTACATGACTACTGGATAAAACAGTGTTAAAGATTATCATTAACATTTTTAAAAATAGCAAAAATAAAACATACTTTTATAAAGAGCATTTGACTATTGAACTGAACTTCCTTAGAACATTTGGGCTCCTGTTCTTGTGTTTTCTCTTCAGGAGAGGCCACAGTCACACACATGCACCACACACTCCCTGCTCCAGCTGGACTGAATTGGTTATGACTCAGTGCTCAACATTCAGAAAACAAAGATCATGGCATCTGGTCCCATCACTTCATGGGAAATAGATGGGGGAACTGTGGAAACAGTATCAGACTTTATTTTGGGGAGCTCCAAAATCACTGCAGATGGTGACTGCAGCCATGAAATTAAAAGACACTTACTCCTTGGAAGGAAAGTTATGACCAACCTAGAGAGTATATTCAAAAGCAGAGACATTACTTTGCCAACAAATGCCCATCAGGTCAAGGCTATGGTTTTTCCAGTGGTCATGTATGGATGTGAGAGTTGGACTGTGAAGAAGGCTGAGCGCTGAAGAATTGATACTTTTGAACTGTGGTGTTGGAGAAAACTCTTGAGAGTCCCTTGGACTGCAAGGAGATCCAACCAGTCCATTCTGAAGGAGATCAGCCCTGGGATTTCTTTGGAAGGAATGATGCTAAAGCTGAAACTCCAGTACTTTGGCCACCTCATGCAAAGAGTTGACTCATTGGAATGCTGGGAGGGATTTGGGGCAGGAGGAGAAGGGGACAACAGAGAATGAGATGGCTGGATGGCATCACTGACTCGATGGACGTGAGTTTGAGTGAACTCTAGGAGTTGGTGATGAACAGGGAGGCCTGGCATGCTGCGATTCATGGGGTCTCAAAGGCCGGACACGACTGAGCGACTGAAATGAACTGAACTGAACTGTGCTGTCTTTTACCTCCAGGTCTCCTTTATCTCACTGAGAGGCACTCTTTCCTGTTATCTAATTTTTTTACTAACTGCAAAACTGACTCCTGCTTCAGTCTCCCTCCCTCTGGAAGTTTTCCCTATCCCTCTAAAACCATCCCACTACATCTTGACGCTTCCTCCCTGAGCCATGAGAGAAGCCCTCTCATCACACAAATCACATTTAATTTGCTCTACACAGGCAGTGAGGATTGGTCTATGAGATCTCAGGGCTACAGCTAAGTTCCAAGGAAATCAGGGCAACCAGACCTGGCCCAGCAATGGGTTCTGAGTACTCTCTGTGAATGACCTCTTTGTTGAAGGGTAGGCACTGCCGTTTATGTGAGTCACAGGGAAGATAGCCTAGTGGACATGAACAATTATGGGATGTGTTCTGTCAACATGAATAACAGAGCACAGGTTTTACACATAAGCCTTTGAGGAAGGCTTTTCAGTTTAAAATAAACACAACACTTCAAAATATTATAGGTCCAATTGCTTCATTGATACAGGGGGAAGAAATTTATTTTATTATTGCTTTTCAGTGAACCTCTCTCTTTAAGCAGAAACTTGGAGAAAACAATCATAGTGTCTTTCTGAGGTAAGGAGAGGAGTAGACGATTAGAGTAGGCCGCATAAAGGAGATAGCCTATCGGTTGAGTTCAGTTTAGCCAATGAAGAAGGGAAGGAAGCTCAGACTTCAGTCAGAGCAAAAAAAGCATGAAGACAATTTTAGAGACATGTAAGTGTGTGTTGTTATTGTTGTTTAGTTGCTAAATCGTGTCTGACTCTTTGCGACCCCACAGACTGTAGCCCATCAGGTTCTTCTGTCCATGGGATTCTCCAGGCAAGAATACTGGAGTGGGTTGTGATTTCCTTCTCCATGGGAACTTTCCAACCCAGGTACATGACTATAAACGTATGGATTGTTGCTGAAGGTCAGAGGATGTGGGAGAAGCTGAGAGCATGCAGGAGAAGAGATTAAAACAGGTTGATTTACAATTACAAATAGCCTTGAACACTAAGCAAAGGAATTTGAACTTAATTCTGTAATTTGGAAGCTACCTTCTCAAGGTTCCAAGCAAGAAGACACATAGGCCAAACTGTGATTTAGAGAAACAATTTTGGTGACAGTCTAATGAATGAGAGGGAGAAGAAAAAGACTGGAGGCGAGAAGATCTAGTTGGGATGCATTTCTATGATCTGAGTAACCAGTTTCAGTAATTTAAGAACTGCATAGCTGTAAAGTTCAATATAAATGTTAATTTAAAACTATTATCCCAATACGATTGAATTCAATAACCTTTAAGGCAGTAGATATTGAAGCAGGATTTTTTGTTACTTAGCTTCAAGTAATTCAGGTAAAACTGATGTATAATTTGAACATAATGACCAAATTCACTAATGAGCTGATTGCAGGCTTTATGTTCTAACCTTAAAATATGAAGTACAGTTGCAACTGAAGGAAAAAGACCAAAACAATGTTGGACCTGCTGGGAGGCGGTGCAAATTGTAATTCACAGAAATAAAGAGTTTTGTTTCTTTTTACTCAAATATGTAAAAAGCCATACTCATTAGTCAAAATTGGGATCTAATTGAAATCTACACATGGCAGTTTAATGTTGCTACTGAGATGAAGTTCATGGTCAAAGAGATTTCTTACAATGGAAAGGGATATGGGTTACAATATTGCTTTTCAAGTCAGTTGCAGCATATATTTAAGTAAATCAATTTTGTATCAGAATCCCAAAAGAAATTGTGATGTGTTTAAATCTATGGGACACTGTGTGGTGCAGGATAGCCTGTCCTATTCTACCTGCTACCCTTTTATGAGCATGGTTACGATGCCAGAAAGACCATGTGGTACTGCAACTCAAGCCAAAGAAAAGATACAGACTCTGTAAGCAAAACAACACAGAGGAAATATGTGAAGAGGAAGTCAGTCTTGACAAAGCAATTTGCAGTCTGCAATTCTTAGGACTTCAGCTGGATGTGAGAACATTTTTTCTGTCTGAGAATGTTATGTTGATAGCAGCCATCCCTGTCTGCCTTCTTCTTCCCTTATCCCAAGGTCTAGATGTTAATTGGCATCTAGACCTTACATACAAACATGAAGAAAGGGAAGCCATTGTATGCACAGACTGGGAAACTCATGTGCCAGCTTTGCAAGCTTATTTGTTATTACAGCATTGTTTGCTGATTTTTAAATAAATGTTAGTATGTTTTGCTGGTTGTAGATCCACTTGAGTGTGATGGGTAGTCATCTTAAACTTTTTAATCCTCAATAAAATAATTGGAAAACCTTCCATAGCAACTGACTCTTAAACCTGTCTCTTGGTCAGAATGGATGACAGCAGAGAGCCTCAAAACAGAAACCAGTTATTTTTTTCCTTATAACATCATTCTACGAAGGAAAATCACTCATTCTAGAAGTTACTTATTATTGGAGGAAGTAAAGAAATCTGTCGCCAAGGTATGCCACCCATGTTTCAGATGTCTTTGTTGGTAAAGATAATATATCAATGCAAATATATTGCAGTGGATCACAGGCAATAGTTGACTGAAGTTGTGTCTCTTGATGGGGTTTCCTGAATGAATTAAGCTCACGTGTCATATTTTGCCTTGATATTCTCTATCATTTTGGATTATAAGAACCATGTGACAATAAAATCTACTCTTTATATCCTCCATGGGTATCCAAGTCATCATTCCATCATCACTCTGAAAACCAGGAGGTGGCATTTCTGAGACAGTATGAACTACAACCATAGCCCATTTATGAGACACGGTAGTAGCTAATAATTGTTGTTCAGTCATTAAGCCATGTCCGACTCTTTTGCTACCCCATGGACTGTAACCCACCAGGCTTCGCAAACATGGGGTTCTTCAAGCAAGAATACTGGAGTGGGCTGCCATTTTCTCCTGCAGATCTTCCTGACCCAGGGATCAAACCCACATCTCCTGCATTGGCAGGCAGATTCTTTATGGATGAGCCACCAAGGAAGCCTAGTAGCTAATACAGTGACCCATTAATAAAACCAAAATTAGTTAATACTCATTGACTGACTCTTACAATCCAGGCATTGCTGTAGGATTGGGGAACTTGGCAATGTGAATAGAATAAAGTCCCTGCACGGATGGTTTATGTAATACAATCTCAGTTAATGAATAATAAGGACAATGAGCAAATAAAAGCAGTGTGAGAGCAAGCTATTTTAAATAGAGTGATCAGGAAAGCCTCTCTTAGGAGGTGACAACTGACAAGAGATAGGACATAAATATTTGGAAGAAAAGTATGTCAAGCAGAGGGAACTGTAAGCACAGAGACTCTGAGACAGGATCACATCTGGTGAATTCAAGGAACAGCAATCAGGCTAATAGAGCCCTAGAAGAATGTTCAAATGTGGTAAGAAATAAGACTGGAGAAGTCAGGGGTATTACTGTGTCTGGTCATGTGGAGTGTGGTGAAGACTGGATTTCACTGGATTTCAGGAAGCCGTCAGAGGGTTTTGAGCAAGGAAGTGATGTACACTTAAATCTATCCATGATAACCCAATCAGCAGGCTTTTGTACCCATTAACATGAAAATGGTCAGTCCCACTTCTAAGAGCTCAAAAGGCATCTCTACAGGAGAAAAGTGTTATATATAGGATTTCTTTTTTTCTTCCCTTCTCCCTTTTTGAAGCTGGGCACATATCAAAATCAAAGTTAAGGTGTCTGAACCAGTCAATTCATGATGACAAAGAAAGAGACAGAGCCACTGCTTAATTCATACCTCAGGATCTGTTGGGAAGAAGGCTATGTTACAGTGCAAATTTTCTTATTGTCTTGTAGACATTGTGCTCTAAGCTTATTCTCCTCGCCCCTAAGCTCATTCATAGAGGAATCAGGTCATTTGAATCATAGACTATCAGTATCACAAATGACTGGAAGAAGAGAGAATAGTAGTTACAGGAACTAAAAGGGTTACCAACCCACCCTGAAAAGCCTTCAACTCTGAGACTGAAGGACTCACACTCTTACGTAAGGGTCCCCAACCTCTGGGATCCAATGCTTGATGATCTGAGGTGGAGCTGATGTAATACTAATAGAAATAAAATGTAATGTGTTTGAATCATCCTGAAAGTGTCTCCCCCAACACCAGTCCATGGAAAAATTGTCTTCCATAAAATTGGTCCACTGTGTCAAAAAGGTTAGGGACCACTGCTCTAAGGAACCAGAGGGGTTCCACCCTAGAGAATGGAGGAGTCATTCTGGAAATCCCACCTAGACCACGCTTTACCCACCCCAGTTAACAACAGCTTAAAGGATCATTTGTCTGATTCCCTGTGTGTGCTTGATCAGTCAGTATAAGATGTGTACTTATGTTCCATTTTCCCCCTCCCTTCCACCATTATAGATACAGTTTTGTACTCAAAACAGAACTTTTTTTCCTTCTCAGATTAAAAGAAAAAAAAATCTAAGAAACCAGAGTAAAAACGTTTCTTGGAGCTAAGTAGGGTCATACTGAGAAATTGATCAGCATGCTGAGCCATAATTGATTGAATGAAGGCTCTTTATTTGCTTTAGCTAAGTAAGGAACCTAGATTTCTTAGACGACAGTTTGTACCTGTAAAGAGTGAGAAATCACTCATTTTAGATATTTGAAGAGCAAAAAGGACATTGAGTGCAAGTTTAAAGAATCAGACAAAGGGAACAAAAATCAGAGGTTCATCTCTTGAAAGAGCAACAGATCATCAGGAGATAATGCAGATAATACAAGTCATGCAGCCTAGATGAGGGTTATTGAGGAGATAAATAATGTAACACTAAGAGCAAAATTTGGGAAGATTTTTAGAGGTGAGAATAACCTGGTTGCATCAGTGAATGCAGGTTAGATAAGTTTTAGAGATTACTTCGTCAGAAAAGTGATTTTACCTCTTTCCAAAGAAGTAATGCATAAAAGGAAATAGAGGACTCTTGCTGAGGTAAATTGTCACCTAGTTCCAGGATCTAGGCAGAGAAAATATAATGAAAATCAAATATATTTAGAGGCAAAAATACACTGTATTATTTTCTAAAGTGGGCCATGACTGTACAACACAAACTTAGTAGAAAATTCTGAAACGTTCTAAGAACTCTCCAAGGAGCCCAGCAGTTTCCATCAGAGAATGCTTATGCCTTTGGGAGATGTGCTCCAGTGAGTACAATTACTGAACTAACTCAAGGCAAAACTCGGAGGGAGTTTTTCCAGCTACATGGCTGCATTCTTCAACAGAACAAGGTACAGCTCCCATTTGAAGGGAATCTCAAAGGCTCCCTGCTCTTCAATTTCGTGTGTAATTGGGACAGGGCCTCTGTGGTGACCTGCGGTGACATTCTTACTCCTCTATATCTGAGGCTGGAGCTACTTCTTAACTAGGCTTTAAGAAGCCAGTCAAGAGTTTTTCTTCATCTTTCATGTTTTCCTGCCATCACCTGTGAGCTGATGCCAGTCGTTGGGAACTGAATAGGTTCTAAACCCCAAGATTGGGTAACCAAGTTAAAAGAATAAAATATATCTAAGATTGCATACTTATATTTTATTACAAAAACATACACTTAAAATAATTAGCTAAAGCTACTAATTAAAAATCAGAAATGGGTAAATAAATATTTGTTCCATGGAGCAGATTATAAATAATAGCCAGACCATCCTTCCATTAAAAACTGCTCTTGTCTATGTATCATCCCAAGACCCGAGGATCCCAAGACCCCATGGACAATGTCACCTCTTTCTTTGCACCATTATCATTGTCAACACTGCTGGCTTCAATAGCACTGATATTCAAATGTCCTCTTTTTGAGTGGAAGCCAAGAATTTTCTCTGCTCAGGTTTCCTGTACCTTGATTTGTCACTCTCAGGAAATCACTATATTTCTATCTCTTTTTTTTACCATATGTAAAACAAAATTCATAAATTTGGTGAAAGTCAAAACACTCTGACAAGAATTGATGACAAAAATCTATGCAGAACATTTCCCCATATAAATTATTATGTGAATTCTTCAAAGTATAAGTTTATGTAAATAAATATAAGGAATGGAGGTTTGGATTTATTGACTTTCTTTCATTATTTATTTATGGAGCATCTGAAATTAGATAAGTTTGATAAATTTAGAATTCCTGTTCCCTAAACATATGCTATAAAATTGGGTGATTTGGTGGTAAAATACTATGCATGAATTTTTCAATGTAATTTTTTTAAGCTGCCAGTGGTTACATATCAGAATGTGTGTGGTTTTTTTTCCCCCAGTACGAGTCTGCTTCACCTTGAGTATTTATTTCAAAATTACATGACCTACCTGATATATAAAAGTCATGATTTATAAAAACCTTATGTTAACAATGCATATGGAGTGAGCACAAATATAATTATAAATGTAATTTTAATTCTATTCTCTTTACTGGGCTACAGTGTCTGTGAGTAATCTACTCCAAAATCAAAGATCAGCTTAAATCCCTTCTACCAACTCAGAGCCTGTATTCGAAGTATTTATTTAATGTCATAGTTCAGTAAGGGACCGAGAGACCTTTCATTTTAGGTAAAAGGAAAATGCAAATCTGTTAGTTATTTGCTAAGGTTCCTAAGGACACTGAAAACACACAGGCATTTGTAACTGTGAATTTCCCAGCAATAAAAAATCTTTATCTTCCAGAGTATTTGCTTAACTGAACAAAGTTTACACAGTCTGAAGAGGATTAACATTAACAATAATACAAAATTAAACCTTTGACATTCCTCCAGTTCATTTTTAAGTTTATCTCCTCTTTTCCCACATCCATTTCTCTAATTTGATCACTTTTAAAAATGGGAGTGGGTATCGTACAGTGTGCACTGAATTCCTCTGGGCAATAATGACCAGAGTTGCATTTATTTTCCCTGAGTTCCTTTCTCCAGGAACATCTTTTAGCATCAGAAATGGACCAGGTATTATGTCACATAGTAAAAAGACAATGATAATTTTTTTTTTAAAAAAAAGCACTATTCTAGATTTTAAGATTTTATAGTTTGTGAGTGGGAAAGATAGATAATCTATGACTTGCAAATATAATATTATACATGCTATACAAGTGTTATGGGACTGCCCAAGCATATGGGAAGAAAAAGAACTATCATCTCTAGTGGAGAAAGTCTAAGAAGAATTCAAGAAGGAGATGAAATCTGAGCTGGCTTTAAAGCACCAGTAGATATTTGGTGATCTGGACTGAGAAAATATTCCAAGCAGACAGAACAGCTTATACAGAAAAATATGAAAGTTTAGTATAAAAATATTTGATATGCGTGGAGTTAAGAAGTAATAGAGAAACGAATGAAGTAGCAAGTGAAGCTACAAATATCTTTGTGGTATCAACATGACAAAGTTGAGGCTCACTTGTATAGATATATCGTAATCTATTTAAATATTTCTATATTGATTGAGCATTTAAATTATTTCCAATTTTTTCCCAAACATTAAGCTGTGTACTTTAATGTGCACCTTTCTGCACACATCTTTCACCATATCTCTAGCTAAAGATCAGATTACCAAGAATGAAATTAGTGAAGCAAAGGTACACTTCTTTACATATCTTGCAGCATTTGCCATATTTATTTCCAGAAAAAATGCCAACTTACCAGCAACAAGCGAGAGTTTCTGTTTCACTGTTCCCTTTGCCAGAATGGACTATTATCATTTAAAAAATATATATTTGCTAATTGCACGAGTGGAGAATGAGATTAGATCTTGGAACATTATGAATATAACGGTTAGGAGTTTGAATTTAATTCAGAAGTTAGTGAGAAAACATTGAAGATTTCTGATCAAGGAGGCAAAATAGCTAGATCAGCCCTTTAAGAAGATTAATTTTGGCAGTAAGGTATAGGATAAGATGGGGTTGGTTTTGCCTGAGAATACCCACAAATGTGAAAGCAGAGAGGCTGTTGTAACAGTCTGGGGCAGCAATGTCCAACAGAACTTTCTGCAGTGATGACAATGTTTTACCAATATGGTAGGCACCAGCCATAAGTCACTTTTAAATACTTAAAAGGTAGCCAGTGCAACTTAAGAATTAACTTTTAAATTTAATTTAAAAGTTATTTAAATTGAATTTAAATTAAATAGTCACATACAGCTAATGACTATCTTGTTGAAGAGTACATACTTAAGACAGAAAGAGATCAGATGGAGAAAAGAGAGCAAGAACAGATTGAATGAGCAAATTCAAAGCCTTCGCATTTAGATGTGGAAAGTGAGGGAGAGGGAGAATCCTAATTGATAACGAAGAGTTAGAAGCAGAAGGAAATAAAATAGGCTGCTACTGGTGCTCCCATCCACAAGGCACGCCACTGCTGACCTACATCTCCACGGGAGACTGTCCAGCACTAACAGGTTGTCAGCAGTTTTCAAGGCCACCAATAATGTTGCAAATGTGGGAAGAAGGGAGGAAGAAAGCAAGGGTAAAGAGCAAGAAGGGAATCAATCCGTGCTATTTTACCATCTAAACTGTTGTTGTTCAGTTGCTAAGTCGTGTCTGACCCTTTGCAGCACCATGGACTATAGCACTCCAGGCTTCCATGTCCTTCACTGTCTCCTGGAGTCTGCTCAAACTCATGTCCATTGAGTCAGTGAAGCCATCCAACCATCTCATCCTCTGTTACCCTCCTCCTCCTGCCCTCAATTTTTCCAGCATTAGTCAGCTGGACTGATGAGTCTGCTCTTGGAATCAGGTGGCCAAAGTACTGGAGCTTCAGCTTCAGCATCAGTCCTTCCAGTGAATATTCAGGGTTTATTTTCTTTAGGATTGACTGGTTTGATCTCCTTTCTGTCCAAAGGACTCTCAAGAGTCTTCTCCAGCAACACAGTTTGAAGACCCAATGGCAAAGCACAGCATCATGTTCAGACCTTTGATAACTGAGAGCTGACCTCAGGCTGCTACACTTCAGATGTCATGCTGGCAGACCCACCAGCTGGCTACAGGTCACCGTCCTGTGGATGTGGAGAACTGATGTTCTACTCAAGCAGGCAAAAGAATCCCTGGCACCTGCAAACTCATTGTTCCCTAAAGACAATATAAAAGACTACTTCCATGCTTCCCTGTGGGAGGGCTCCTTGGCCAGGCCCCACCTCAATGTACCTTCTGACGTTCTGTTAAGAATCCTGTTGCCCAACAGACTCATAGAGAACAAAGTAGTGGTTACTCATGGGAAGAGGGAAGAGGGGAGGGACAAGAAGGGTTAGGGAATAAGAGATATATGCCATTATGTATAAAATAAATATGTCACAAGAATATATTTTACAACATGAGGGATATGGCCAATATTTTTAACTATAAATGGAGTACAAACTTTAAGAATTGTGAATCACTATGTTGTACACCTGAAACTTAATATACATCAACTACACCTCAATGATAATGATAAAAAGACTCATGATTGAAAAAAAAGAAGGAAATAAAATATGGTCATGTCACTCATAGAGACTGCAATACACAAAAGGCCTCAGAGGCGGTCATCTCTTTTTCTCTCTCTCCTTCTCCCCTTTCAAGACAGCTCCTAAACTTGTCAACAGGACATTGAAAATGACAAAAAGATTTAAACAGACCAGGAATCATGGTTTCATGGTTTTCCTAGCTATATTGATCTATATAAAAATGTGATAAGCTGTTGGAACTTAACCTATCTATCAAACCTACAAATACAACCTGGTACGGCCTCCTCACTGTCAGAAACCTCTGATGAAGAAACCTGTCTTTAACATCACAGCAAACTAACTGAATTTCAAAAGTGAGACAGGGTATCTTACCTCTACAACGTAAAGCTGCTCCTAAGTCGCTCCAGTCGTGTCCAACTCTGTGTGACCCCATAGATGGCAGCCCATCAGGCTCCTCTGTCCCTGGGATTCTCCAGGCAAGAATACTGGAATGCGTTGTCATTTCCTTCTCCAATGCATGCATGCATGCAAAGTCGCCTCAGTCGTGTCCGACTCTGTACTACCCCATGGACAGCAGCCTACCAGGCTCCTCTGTCCATGGAATTCTCCAGGCAAGAGTACTGGAGTGGGTTGCCATTTCCTTCTCCATACACCTTGAAGTATCTATTTGTGAGACACTATATGTCAAACTGTAACAGTAATTATATTAATAAAAACCTAAGTGTAAATGTAATGGAAAAGAACAAAATTAAAAGAGGATTGCAGACCCAACCAAACAACCAAACATTATGTAAATAAATAAAACAGAATGATGACTTTAAATAGCTAATTAAATAGGCTATTAGTTAAATCTATGTTGATAGGTCAATTATGAAAGGGAGTAAAAGGAAGGAATTCATTCCTTACCTCCACCTTTACATAATTAATCCTTTCTCGACTTTAAGATCTCAGCTTAACTCCAGCTCCTCAGAGAAGACTGATTCTGTGCACCTCCTTTCCAGTACATCATTTCCGATTCTGTTGATTTTATTCATAACATTTGTCACATCATTTACTGATTCATTTGTTTATCACTGGTCTCCATAAATGCTGAGATCTGTGAGTCTTTGGTAACTGATATTATCAAACACTATCGGACACTATCTAACACAGGTGTCTGTTATTTAGGAGATGTCCAGTAAGCAATTTTGGATGCATAAGTGAATCTTATTCATTTAGATGAAGAAATCTTCCATTCATAGTATAAAAGACACTGTGTAGCTTTTACACAATGTATAGAAGATCCAGTCGACTAAGAAGAAAATTCCAGCAAGATCAAAGTGAACCTGCTAAAGTCAGTTGACCAAGTGAATTTTCATGGAGCAAAAGCTTGGACCTTCCATGTTCAATATGGTCAGCTCACAATTCAGTCTTTGGCACAGCATTCAACCAGGAAAACTTCATCTTACCTCCAGCAAAGACCTTGTTGACAAGAGTGATTGTTTACCTTAGCAAAAACAGGTGGTCTTAAGGGATATTTATTTATTATGGGACTTTACTCCAAGATGAAACAGATCCTAAAACTGCTACTTATCAACCTCAAAGAACAATGACTGATCAAGGGTATATGGCAAGCATAGATAAAATAGCTCTGATATTGTCATTTCTTGAGGCCATTTTATTTATACTACTACTTAAGGAAAAGCTTTTTTCCAGGTTCACCAAGACCATGGTTGATCAGATATTATCAGAATAAAAGAGAGAATGTATATATCCACAAAGATATATATACATATATATGCATATACACATATACACACCGGAATGAACCCTCTGCTCTTCTAAAAGTATGAGAGGAATGGATAGTGACGATGTGGCGTATTTATACAACTGGAAAAATAAAGAATGAAATTGTGCCATGCAGAGACAGGGATGGACCTAGAGATTGTCATACAGAGTGAAATGTCAAAAGAAAAACAAACATCTTATACTAACATATATTAGTGGAATCTAGAAAAACTGGGCAAGTTTTAAGCTCAAGGTGAGCTACTGAAAAAGTACTAGAGGACATTAGGTTGGAAGTCAGAAAATATGATTAGACAATCTGCATTTGCTAGTTAGTATCGCTTGAGATATAATGGTCATCTGAGTTAAATTCACCCATTCCAGTCCATTTTAGTTCACTGATTCCTAAAATGTCAATGTTCACTCTTGCCATCTGTTTGACCACTTCCAATTTGCCTTGATTCCTGGACCTAACATTCCAGGTTCCTATGCAATATTGTTCTTACAGCATTGGACTTCACTTCCATCACCAGTCAGATCCTCAGCTGGGTGTTGTTTGTGCTTTAGCTCCATCTCTTCACTCTTTCTGGAGTTATTACTCCTCTGATCTCCAGTAGCACTGGGCGGGAGAAGGCAACAGCACCCCACTCCAGTACTCTTGCCTGGAAAATCCCATGGACGGAGGAGCCTGGTAGGCTGTAGTCCATGGGGTCACTGCGAGTCGGACATGACTGAGCAGGTTTACTTTTGCTTTTCACTTCCATGCATTGGAGAAGGAAATGGCAACCCACTCCAGTATTCTTGCCTGGAGAATCCCAGGGATGGGGGTGCCTGGTGGTCTGCCATCTATGGGGTCACACAGAGTCAGACACGACTGAAGCGACTTAGCAGCAGCAGCAGCAGTATATCGGGCACTTACTGACCTGGGGAGTTCATCTTTCAGTGTCCTATCTTTTTGCCTTTTCATACTGTTCATGGGGTTCTCAAGGCACGCATACTGAGTTAGCTTACCATTCCCTTCTCCAGTGGACCACATTTTGTCAGAATTCTCCACCATGACCTGTCCATCTTGGGTGGCTGTACATGGCATGGCTCATAGTTTCATTGAGTTAGACAAGGCTGTGGTCCATGTGATCCGTTTGATTAGTTTTCATTCTGTGGGCAAGAATCCCCTAGAAGAAATGGAGTAGCCATCATAGTCAAAGAAAGATTCTGAAATGGAGTACTTGGATGCAAACTCAAAACTGACACAATGATCTCTGTTCATTACAAAGCAAACCATTCAGTATCACAGTAATCCAAGTCTATGCCCCAATGAGTAATGCTGAAGAAGCTGAAGTTGAACGGTTCTATGAAGACCTACAAGACCTTCTAGAACTAACATTGAAAAAGATATCCTTTTCATTAAAGGGGACTGGAATGCAAAAGTAGGAAGTCAAGAGATACCTGGAGTAACAGGCAAATTTGGCCTTGGAGTACAGAACAAGCAGGTCAAAGGATAACAGAGTTTTGCCAAGAAAGTGCACTCATCATACCAAACACCCTCTTCCAACAAACAAGAGAAGACTCTACACATGGACATCACCATATGATCAAAATCAAAATCAGATTATATTGCATTTTTTCAAATATATTGATTATATATATATGGATTATATTCTTTGCAGCCAAAGGTGGAGAAGCTCTATACAGTCAGCAAAAACAAGACAAGGAGCTGACTATGGCTCAGATCATAACTCCTTATTGCCAAATTCAGACTTAAATTGAAGTAAGCAAAACCACTAGACCATTCAGGTATGACATAAATCAAATCCCTTATGATGATATTGGAAGTAACAAATAAATTCGAGGGATTAAATTTGATAGGCAGAGTACCTGAAGAACTAGGGACTGAAGTTCCTGAGAGTGGAGGCAGTGATCAAGAACATCCCCACGGAAAGAAATGCAAAAAGCTAAAATGGTTGTCTGAAGAGGACTTACAAATAGCTATGAAAAGAGGAGAAGCTAAAGGCAAAGGAGAAAAAGAAAGATATACCCATTTGAATGTAGAGTGCTGAAGAATAGCAAGGAGACATAAGAAGGCCTTCCTCAGTGATCAATGAAAAGAAATAGATGAAAACAATAGAATGGGTAAGACTAGAGATCTCTTCAAGAAAATTAGAGATACAAGGGACTGTTTCATGCAAAGATGGGCACAAGTAGGAACAGAAATGGTATGGACCGAATAGAAGCAGAAGATATTAAGAAGAGGTGGCAGGAATACACAGAAGAACTATACAAAAAAGATTTTCATGACCCAGATAACCATGATGGTGAAATCACTCCCCTAGAACCAGACATTCTGGAATGCGAAGTCAAGTGGCCCTTAGGAAGCATCACTACAAACAAAGTTAGTGGAGGTGATGGAATTCCAGTCGAGCTGTCTCAAATCCTAAAAGATGATTCTGTGAAAGTGCTGCACTCAGTATACCAGCAAATCTGGAAAACTCAGCAGGGGCCACAGGACTGGAAAAGGTGAGTTTTCATTCCAATCCCACAGAAAGGCAATGCCAAAGAATGCTCAAACTACCACACAATTGCACTCATCTCACATGCTAACAAAGTAATGCTCAAAATTCTCCAAGCCAGGCTTCAGCAATACATGAACTGTGAACTTCCAGATGTTCAAGCTGGTTTTAGAAAAGGCAGAGGAACCAGAGATCAAATTGCCAACATCCATTGGAACATCAAAAAATCACAAGAGTTCCAGAAAAACATCTACTTCTGCTTTATTGACTATGCTAAAGCCTTTGACTGTGTGGAATACAACAAACTATGGAAAATTCTTAAAGAGATGGGAATACCAGACCACCTGACCTGCCTCTGAGAAGTCTCTGTGTAGGTCAAGAAGCAAAAGTTAGAACTGGACATGGAACAACAGACTGGTTACAAATCAGGAAAGGAGTACATCAAGGCTGTATACTGTCACCCTGCTTATTTAACTTATATGCAGAGTACATCATGCAAAATGCCAGGCTGAATGAAGCACAAGCTGGAATCAAGATTGCTGGAAGAAATATCAATAACCTCAAATATGGAGATGACACCATCCTAATGGCAGAAAGTGAATAATCAAAGAGCCTCTTGATGAAAGTGAAAGAGGAGAGTGAAAATGTTGGCTTGAAACTCAACATTCAGAAAACTAAGATCATGGCATTCGGTCCCATCACTTCATGGCAAATATATGAAGAAATAATGGAAACAGTGAGTGACTTTATTTTGGGGGGCTCCAAAATCACTGCAGATGGTGATTGCAGCCATGAAATTAAAAGATTCTTGCCCTTTGGAAGAAAAGCTATGAACAATATATGCAGCATATTAAAAAGCAGAGACATTACTTTGCCAACAAAAGTCCATCTAGTCAAGGCTATGGTTTTTCCAGTAGCCATGTATGGATGTGAGAGTTGGAAGAAAGCTGAGCACCAAAGAATTTATACTTTTGAACTGTGGTGTTGGAGAAAACTCTTGAGAGTCTCTTGGGCTGCAAGGTGATCCAACCAGTCAATCCTAGAGGAAATCAGTCCTGAATATTCATTGGAAAAACTGATGCTGTAGCTGAAGCTCCAATATTTTGGCCTCCTGATGGGAAGAACTGACTCACTGTAAAAGACCCTGATGCTGGGAAAGATTGAAGGCAGGAGGAGAAGGGGACGATAGAGTGTTGAGGTCCTTTAATGGACCAGAACCTGGTGGTCCGGAGTCAACCAATAAGAAAGTAAAGGAGAGAGAAAGAGGCTGATATTCCTTGGTTTACGCAGAAAGCCAATAAAGCCCCTGCACGGGGCTTGCTGTGTTCACGAAGTCTTCAGGCACCCTCTCGATGGGGTGAAGGTGCAGGGCACCTTCTCAAGAAGGTCTTAGAAGCCCGGGCAGGAAAGTGAACTCAGAGAGCCTCTGTGCTCCAGGGGATCAGCCTGAAAAAGAGAGAGGGAGAGAGAGAGAAAGAAAGACATGGGGACCAAAGCACTGATGGAGCAAAGGTGTTTTAATCAACATGGTGTGGGCATATATACTGTCTTACAAGGTAGTTATTCTCAGCAAAAATAAAGATTAAAATTCCAGACTTACAAGACATAGGCGATCCATATTAAAGAGAGAGAGAATTGTAAACAATCACTTTTACCGTATGGTTCATAAGAAGGAAGAGGGTACTTATCACCGTACAGAAAAACTAATGAAGGAAATGCCTGGATTCTTCAGCCCCCGGGAGAGGCTTGCCTGAGTATTCAGGAATTAATAAGGAGCAGAGAATTCCTGACAGATCCAAAACAGCACACAGGAAGCCTCCTGTTAAATGTTTCCTGACAACAGAGGATGAGATGGTTGGATGGCATCACTGATTCTATGGACATGAGTTTGAGTAAGCTCCAGGAGTTAGTGATGGACAGGGAGGCCTGCCATGCTGCCGTCCATGGGGTCACAACAAGTCAGACATGACTGAGCAACTGAACTGAATTGAATTGAACCTCTTGAGATGAGGCTCCTACCCTCCCCAGCAAAGACTGGGACACAGGGACGCTATCTTCCCTGCTGATTGCATGCAAAAAGGAGGGATGAATCCCAGGTTTGCAAGAAAGTTATAAAACTGGCAGCAGTCTGGGATTAGATTTACAACTCAAAGGATTAAGAAAGAATTTAAAGTGTCAAGTTTTCTGAAGTAAATGCTCCAAGAAATGGTCCAGGGGCAGTTAGGAATTGAAAGTGAAAGTCGCTCAGTCACGTCTGACTCTTTGTGACCCCATGGACTCCATAGTCCAGGGAATTCTCCAGGCCAAAATACCAGAGTGGTTAGCCATTCCCTTCTCCAGGGAAATCTTCCCAACTGAGGGATTAAACCCAGGTCTCCTTCATTGCAGGCAGATTCTTTACCAGCTGAGCCACCAGGGAAGCCCACAGTTATGAAGAAACCTATCTAAAATGTAGTCAGGGGACTCCCCTGGTGATTCAGTGGTTAAGATTCTGTGCTTCCAATGTAGGGAGCGTGGGTTCCATTTCTGGTTGGGGAACTAAGATCCCACATGCCACACAGCATAGCCAAATCCTGTTTTTAAAAAGTTAAATAAAATAAATTTTAGTGAAGCTCAGGGAACTGTTAGGTTTGTCTTGGTCAGTGCCCATGACATGTGTTGTCTCCAGCTGTAACTATAATGAAACCAATGTGTTCAGTATGGACGCGTTCCTCATGTTCTTTGGCTGAAGGGCATTGCCAAAAGCAAGAATAAAAAGGATATTCAGTAACTGAAGAAAAATCATATCTTGTTTTTAACTTATGATTCACTAAATTTATTCTACTTAAATTTGAGAAAAAATATTCCCTTATTGATATTTAGTATATAACTTCTTGGTCCTTTGGTAGATCCATGTCAAATACAATGAAATACATGTCTTAATGTGCTCCATGGTTGGATCACATTGATATACTATTTGCTAACAACATATTCGGGGGTTGTTTGGTTGGTTAGGGTTTTCTTTTTCCTTTTTCTTTCTTTTCTTTCTTTTTTTTTTTTTTTTTTGCCTGAAAAAAGTCCTTCAGTGCAGTTCAGTCGCTCAGTTGTATTCAACTCTTTGCGACCCCATGAATTGCAGCACACCAGGCCTCCCTATCCAACACTAACTCCCAGAGTTCACTCAGACTCACGTCCAGCGAGTCAGTGATGCCATCCAGCCATCTCATCCCCTATCGTCCCCTTCTCCTTCTGCCCGCATTCCCTCCCAGCATCAGTCTTTTCCAATGAGTCAACTCTTCACATGAGGTGGCCAAAGTACTGGAGTTTCAGCTTCAGCATCATTCCTTCCAAAGAAATCCCAGGGCTGATCTCCTTCAGAATGGACTGGTTGGATCTCCTTGCAATCCAAGGGACTCTCAAGAGTCTTCTCCAACACCACAGTTCAAAAGCATCAATTCTTCAGTGCTCAGCTTTCTTCACAGTCCAACTCTCACATCCATACATGACCACTGGAAAAACCACAGCCTTGACTAAACAGATCTTTGTTGGCAAAGTAATGTCTCTGCTTTTTAATATGCTATCTACGTTGGTCATAACTTTCCTTCCAAGGAGTAAGTGTCTTTTAATTTCATGGCTGCAGTCACCATCTGCACTGATTCTGGAGCCCCCAAAAATAAAGTCTGACACTGTTTCCACTGTTTCCCCATCTATTTCCCATGAAGTGATGGGACCAGTTGTCATGATCTTAGTTTTTTGAATGTTGATCTTTAAGCCAACTTTTTCACTCTCCTCTTTCACTTTCATCAAGAGGCTTTTTAGTTCCTCTTCACTTTCTGCCATAAAGTTGGTGTCATCTGCATATCTGAGGTTATCAATATTCCTTCTGGCTATCTTGATACCAGCTTGTGCTTCTTCCAGCCCAGAGTTTCTCATGATGTACTCTGCAAATAAGTTAAATAAGTAGGGTGACATGTCCAGTTCTAACTGTTGCTTCCTGACCTGCATATAAGTTTCTCAAGAGGCAGGTCAGGTGGGCTGGTATTCCCATCTCTTTCAGAATTTCCCACAGTTTATTGTGTTAGGTCTTTGTTTTTTAAACCAGGTTAGGTAAGGAAGCAAAAGTTAGAACTGGACATGGAACCACAGACTGGTTCCAAATAGGAAAAGGAGTACGTCAAGGCTGTATATTGTCACCCTGCTTATTTAACTTATATGCAGGGTACATCATGAGAAATGCTGGACTGGAAGAAACACAAGCTGGAATCAAGATTGCTGGGAGAAATATCAATAACATCAGATATGCAGATGACACCACCTTTATGGCAGAAAGCAAAGAAGAACTAAAGAGCCTCTTGATGAAAGTTAAAGAGGAGAGTGAAAAAGTTGGCTTAAAGATCAACATTCAAAAAACTAAGATCATGACAACTGGTCCCATCACTTCGTGGGAAATAGATGGGGAAACAGTGGAAACAGTGTCAGGCTTTATTTTGGGGGGCTCCAAAATCATTGCAGATAGTGAGTGCAGCCATGAAATTAAAAGATGCTTACTCCTTGGAAGAAAAGTTATGACCAACCTAGATAGCATATTCAAAAGCAGAGACATTACTTTGCCAACAAAGGTCCATCTAGTCAAGGCTATGATTTTTCCAGTGGTCATGTATGGATGTGAGAGTTGGACTGTGAAGAAAGCTGAGCACCAAAATTTGATTCTTTTGAACTGTGGTGTTGGAGAAAACTCTTGAGAGTCCCTTGGACTGCAAGGAGATCCAACCAGTCCATCCTAAAGGAGATTGGTCCTGGGTGTTCTTTGGAAGGACTGTGCTAAAGCTAAAACTTCAATACTTTGGCCACCTCATGCGAAGAGTTGACTCATTGGAAAAGACTCTGATGCTGAGAGGGATTAGGGGCAGGAGGAGAAGGGGACGACAAAGGATGAGATGGCTGGATGGCATCACGGACTCGATGGACATGAGTTTGGGTGAACTCTGAGAGTTGGTGATCAACAGGGAGGCCTGGCATGCTGCGATTCATGGGGTCACAAAGAGTCGGACAGAAATGAGTGACTGAACTGAACTGAACTGTTTATACTTTATTGACAGAAAAAAGCAGTACATATTTAATGTATACGACTTGATGAGTTTGGATGTAATTATACACCTGTGAAACCATCACCAAAATCTATGTCATAAACATATTTATCATTTCAAAAAATGTCCTTCTGCTTTCTTTATTTATTGTGTGTGTGTGCATAATAAGAACAGAACATTTTGTTTTAAAAACGCAAAATCATCAGATGTTCCAGAGTATCTTTAAAATATGACAGTACTTATTAAGGTATCCTTACTGCTTAAAGATATGATGATCGCCTAACATTCTGAATTCTTGAAAATGCCTCATAACTCTGGTTTAATAAACTATAAAATTTTTATCCAATTTTATCAAGGGTATTAAAATTTTAGAAAGGGCAGATTTAAAAAGTTTAGGTGAAGAGTCCACAAACTACAGCTTACATGCCAGGTGCAATCCTTGCCTGTGTTTGTAAATAAAGTTTAAGTGGGTCACAGCCATGCCCACTTATTTATATACTGTATATGGTGACTTTGAGCTACAATGACAGAGTTGAATAGTTGTGACAGAGACCATCTCTCCTGCAAAATCTAAAATATTTATCTGGCCCTTTACATACAGGTTTGCTAACCCCAGATCTATGTTTGAAAGTGGAAAAATCATTTGCCAGAGACCTATTTAAATCATTTTAAAATTTTTAAATCAATCATGATTATTTTTTCAGTATCATGTTGCAGGGTACATTATCTCTCAAGTTTTGGTTCTGTACCAATAATATACACTTTAATGCACACAAATCAGTATTACTACATCTAATTCTACCAAGAGAAGACAGTGATGCTTACATGCTCTATGTTACCTATAATGAGCTAAATACCTTTCCAAGACTTTATTTTTGTTTATTAAATAATCAAGTCCCATCAGCTTATCAAAAACCATCACGGTTTCTCTCAGGTCTAGAAAAATATATATACTAAAGATTTCTATTTTCAAAATCCCCATATGACTTTCAGCATGGCATTTTATGTGACATTACAGACCAAATTCTTGCCCTGGGTCTGCTGAATTGAATATCTGATTTCTCATTCAGTAATATGTGAGAGAGAAGCAAATGTCAAACACTGTTGTGATCTCAAACAGAGGTAGTAATGTTAGCCAACATCTATTCAAGATGCTTATTCCCTAATGAGAATACAAAAGGAAGAAGACAGGCTAATTTTCTGCAAGGGACAATATAACATTAAAGGCAGGTGGAGGCAGGTGTATATTCATGCTCTAGCATTGCTTTAAAGTGATTTTCTCAGCACAGTTTCAGGATAGTAGGTTTCCCTGAGAATTTCAGGACAGCTATGGGTTCTTCCCTCAATAGTCTTCAATCCAAAATCAAGGGAAAAACTAAAGACAACCTTATACTTTACTTCTCAGAAAAGTGAAACTCAGTTCCTGCAATAGAGAGGACAGAGAGACCAGATCACTGAACCAGGTGTCTGTTATTCAGGTTCCCTGCTGGGTGGTCTCAGACTGGCTCATGAAACTGGCCTTCCTTTGCCGAGTGATGATTTAAGCTCTGTATCCAAAACTTTATTCCCTTGCTTGTCTGCCCTGACCTGAAACTCTTCCTTGTCTGCTCTGACCTCAATCCTGTGCTAATCAACCAGAGTCAGATGACTAAGATTACTGTTGTCAATTTTAACAAACTAAAAATGCTATTGTAGATATTATCATTCATGTACCACCTCAGGTTGTTACTCCAGGGCAAGATGAGCTCACAGACCTTCCCTATCCCAACTCCCCCTTCCAAGCCATGGGCCACTTAGTCAGACAATCATAAACCAGAGACATTCTGACTTCTGAAACTGTGATTAAGAAATGCCACAAGACAATAATCTCAGTTTCTTTGTTCTTCCCCTTTGAAACGTTCATAACTCAAAGACCAAGATGGAGTGGATCTGCGATTTGCCTTCCATGCACACCCGTGCTAGGTGCCCTGTAAATAAATCCTTACTGTGCTGCAAACACCAACCATCTGAGTTTGGCTTTCTGGGCCATGACTATAGGAGGCTTTACTTCATTACACTCTCAGCTTTAATGTAAGGTTTAATCTTCTCTCAAGACAGCTCTATGTAGCTACTTCCCTCCAGATGATAATAGTTGCTTCCTCTTTCTTCCCTTCAGACCTAGGAACTGTCAGAGGTCCACTATTCTTGTCCCTGAATATCGCACTACCCCTTATAAATACTTCCCTTGCATCCTTCCCACGCCTTTACGAAAAGTATCTTATTAAACCCTCCTTGAATAATGTTAATTTCAATGGCCTATCTTGGAGCTAGACTGATAAATGGGGTTGGATATTGTAAATAATAGCACACATCTGCCTAAAGTATGCATTTAAGCATGTATTCCTTAAGAAGCAGGCAGCAATATTTAAACTTAGAATGTATCAGCTCTTGCTCTTTCCAACGGCTGAACCATTCTGGAGGAAGTAACTTAGATGATTGGGGAAACAGTTAATTCTCCACAGAACCAAGGAAGCCGCTGTGAAGCCCACGATGAGAAAAAGTTGACTAATGCAAGAATTGGACACAGGAAGAACACTGCAAACTGCCGCCTTCAAAGAGGTACCAGAGTGGTAATGTTTAGCTCTTTTCTGATAAAAGAAAGAAGATTTCAGTTGTCTCAAACCCCTCTGATTACCAAGAAGTCAAAGAACAGTCATAATTCTATAATAATATCTAAGAACACACTAGGCAGAGTATTGCAGTTACGCCTATTTTAAAACCTGCACAACTCTGGCTAGGTGAAATCAGGAAAAAAATACATGACTCTGAACTAAATTAAATTCTAAACTAGAGAATTATGATAGTTTGGGATTAGAGGAACTTTTAGTTTGAGATGTTTAAACCAACATGAATGCAGGATGCCTTCCACAGCACCTCTAAGGAGGGTCTAACAATAATTGGAAAAAACATCAGGGACTATAAATTCAGCGACAGAAAATCAAATCACACTTTTCTGAGTGAGCGCTCTCCATTTTCTATCAACTAATCACTAAAAAAAAAAAAAAAAAGATTTAATATATATGTATGTGTGTGCATGTATATATATATATATCTCAGCTTCTGAAGCCACAGAGTTTCCATTTAATGGTATCTTTACTACTTCTTCTATATGACAGTGCTCAAAATTCAGTGCTCTCCATCACCCTTGCATATCAATACATCCCACACACAGACACACACTCACATACCCCACATATACACCTACATGTTTCCTCTTCTCTGGGAAAAGCGTTATTTCCTTCACCTTTTCTTCATATAGTATTTTTCTATAATATTTTCCCTATCCTGAATTCTATCCTTTAGACATTTTTTGGTTTATCACTGTCCTTATTAAAGCAGCTAATCCCAGCACTATTTTTTATTCAGATAGTGCAGCTATTCTGGGAGTGTGTTGAAACGAAAGTGATCTGGATTCTATTATCCTTCATATTATCTATCTGCCCAGGTTCAATCTATCTGTTAACTGTCACTCTTTGAATACAGTCATTCAATTAGAGAGAATATCAAATCTAGGAATGAAGAGCCTATTCTCATTATTTCATTTACATACCCAGAAATGTTTAAACCACCTGAACTAAAAGCAGAAGGGGAGGTAATGCTCCCAACACGTGGAAACTCTTCCTGGACCCATATTGGGATGTCTGATCGTAAAGGTAAAGGAGGGTGTGTGACAGGAGGAGAGGGTGCTGGCGAGGCAGCACCTGCCTCCACACACATTTTCTTTCCCATCCCGACTATCACACAGAGACACCTGGTCTGAACCTCCCCCACTACCTATACCAGAGACAGCTGGATTTGCTAAGATACCTTCATATTGCTTTTCTTAAAAAAAAAGAAAAAGTCTTTAAAAATATCTCATATTTCCAATTGATTCCAAAGAGACCAGGGTTTTTACAGATGTAAGCATTATAAAAATGCCACCTAGAAGAGTGTCAAAGACTGTGTGTCTGGTGGTTTGCATGGTACAGGTTTTGAATGTGTAAGAGCAGGAACAAAATCCCAGAGAGGTTTCGAGAAAACCCCTCAAAACGTCTGCCACTTCATTGTGATAAAAGCTAATAGAGGAAAGGATGAAGCATGTTACCAGCTAGGATTTCAGCTAGCTTCATGATAATGAAGGAAGCTCGAATGAATACTGTTTTTAAATCTCAAGGGGGAAAAGAAAAGTCCACGCAAGAAGCAGGAAAAATTTTCATAAGGTGAAGTCTCCACCTACAATTCTCACCTTTATCAGCTGTGCTTTCAGGTGACAGAGAGAAAAACACTTTTAAGACGTAAGTGCTAATTTGTGCATTTACCTATAGTATAGAAAATTACAAGAAGAATCCGACAGAGGGCTTATTACCCTGAATAAGACAATTGTATGATGAGCTGTTTATCAATCCTTGGTGAAATTCTTGGTTATAAACCTAGAAATATTCATAATTATTAAATTACGCATTACCCTTTTTAAAAAGAATTTGAAGTATTTTCTGGAAATAATTCATTTTTCTTATAAAAAAGATTTTTTTCTTTTTGCTGTTGTTAAACATATACAGTTCAGAAGAGAGGTGTAGCCAAGGTAAAAATCATTAGATCAAGTAATGTAAGTTAGGCAACTGAAAGCTGGACTACAAATTTAACTCTAAGCATTTTTGGGTGAAGCCAAGTGATAAGGCAATAGGTTTGTAGCTAGATTCCTGTCTAGCTCATCAGAACCTGAGATTTTCCTCAACACTGTCTCAGGCTTCTACCCTGATTCCAGCTGCTACCCCTGTTCCAATCACAGGTTTTCTGTTGGTCTTGAAGTCTATATGTAACTATGTAACTATATATGAAAATATGAAACTGAAAAAGTTCTCATCAATGGTAAGTTTAAAAACACTCCATGTACAGAGGAGACATATAGTTTTTATGCTCAATTTCACACTGAAATTCATACAGCTATCAGAGAGGTAGAGCTGACATAATTTTCAACAACATCCCTACAATTTGTGCAGTAGAAATTTGCAAATGGCTATTTTTACAACTTTTCTTGATGCCAAACGAGGCCAAATGCCAAAGAATTCTTGGTAACAACTCAAAGAATCAAAATAATATGATCCAGTCATATAGTGCTCAAATATTCAGACTTGAGTCCTGGAAAAGGATGCAAATTTTACGTATCTAGATTCCTAGTGTTGACTTAAAAAAATGCACAATGTGAGAGTTGCAAATTAAGTTTTATGTGGGGCAAAATGAGGACTGCAGCCTGGAGACAGCACCTCAGATAGCTCTGAGAAACTCTTCCAAATAAGTAGGGAGGAAGGTCAGCATATGAAAGATTTTGGTGAATGGGGAATACATGCAATTAAGCACATATTTTCCCAAAAGGTTTCTACTTCTCTTGTAAAGTCTTTGCTAGTCAATAAAGAGTCATTACCATGAAGGATTTTAGTGTTTTTCTAGATATGAGAAGACGTAAGAGTTGGGTTCATAAAATCAGCTCCTGAAAATATCTATCTGAAGACCTCTCTTGCCAGTTTTCCCCCAAGCACAGAGTGCCTCATTTCTGCCCTCCACCCTGAACTCCTTTCAGGGGGGTGTTGAAAATCAGCAGCTGCAGTAGCACATGATTTAATCCTTGTAGAGATTAATAGCAAATGTCAATGCTGCTGCTAAGTCAATTCAGTAACGTCTGACTCTGTGCGACCCCATAGACGGCAGCCCACCAGGCTCCACTGTCCCTGGGATTCTCCAGGCAAGAACACTGGAATGAGTTGCCATTTCCTTTTCCAATGTATGAAAGTGAAAAGGGAAAGTGAAGTCACTCAGTCGTGTCTGACTCTTCGCGACCCCATGGACTGCAGCCTATCAGGCTCTTCTGCCCTTGGGATTTTCCAGGCAAGAGTACTGGAGTGGGTTGCCACTGCCTTCTCCAATGGCAAGTGCCAATTTGTCGGTATACAACTAGACTGTATATCTTCCAGCAACTAATATTTGTTTTCACAATTAAAATTTTAGACCTGTATGTTCAAGGCACCATAACCTAGGAAGTAGTTCTCTAGATTTCTTATAAAAAGTTCATCCTAAGTAGAAGGAAGGTTTCACATTCTTTAGTCTAAAAAGTCCAAATTGGAATGCATGCCTAAATCAAAGTCCCCTCCATTCAAACAAACTTCAACAATGTACCCTAAGTGCCCCCAGGCACCCAAGCATTCTCAGGAAACAGTCATGACTCATTTGCATTGGTCTCTGCTTAGATTGAAATTGACCTGTGAATTAAAATAAAAGCTATATTAACATATTCTTGACCATAAAATGCACCTTAACACATTTAAAAGAACAGAAAATACGTGCTCTCAGACCACAGAGAAATTACACTAGAAATCAATAACTGAAAGATAACTGGAAAATTCTAAAAAACACAGAGATTAAACAACACACTTTTAAATAACATATAGGTCAAGGAAGAAATCTCAAGGGACATTTAAAAATATTTTGAACTGGATGCAAATCAAAAGATAATTTATCAAAATTTGTGAGATGCATCAAAAGCAGTGCTTAGAGGGAACTTTATGGCTTGAATGTAAGTATTAGAAAGGAAGAATATTTGAAATTCATAATCTAAGTTTCCAGCTTAGGAAACTATAAAAAGAGGAGCAAATTCAATCCAAAATAAACAGGAGAAAAGAAATAAAAATTAGAGCAGAAATCAATGAAATTGAAAACAGTATATCAATGGAGATGAGCAAAGAAACCAAGAGCTGATTCTTTGAAAATACCAATAAAATTGATAAGCCAGGTAACTAAGAAAAATGAGAGATAGAGGACAGATTGCTAATATCAGAAATGAAACAGAAGGAGGACATCCCATGGACATTAAAAGTATAACAAAGGAATATTGTGAGCAACTCTATGCCCACAAATTTGACAAACTGGATGAGACAGACCAATTCCTTAAAAGAATCTGCTAAAACTTACATAAGAAGAAATAAACAATCTGACTATAACTATATATATTTAAGAAATTAAATCAATAATAGCTTTTCAAAACAGAAAGTGCCACACCCAGATGGGTTCACTGGTAAATTCTACCAAATATTTAAGGAAGAAATTATCTCAATTCCCTACAACATTGAAGAGGATAAAAGCAGAGAGAATCCTGCCTAACTTACTCTATGAAGCCAGTGTTACCCTAATACCAACACCAGACAAAGACATTACAAGAAAACTACAAACTAATATCTTTCATAAACACACATGCAAAACTTCACAACAAAACATTAGCAAATTGAATCCAAAAAAAATGTATAAAAATTATACACCACAACTAAGTGGGACTTATCCCAGATATGCAAACCTGGTTCAACACCCCAAAATCAAATAATGTAATCCATCACATCAACAAACTAAAATATAAAAATCATATGATCATATTAATAGATGAAGAAGAAGCACTTGACAAAATTCAACACCCATTTATAGTAAAAACTCTCATTAAGCTAGGAATACATGATGGAATCCCTAAAGGAGGATACCATCAACATTTTGCATTCATTATGTCAGCAAATTTGGAAGACTCAGCAGTGGCCGCAGGACTGGAAAAGGTCAATCCTCATCCCAATTCCAGAGAAGGGTATTACCAAAGAATGTGCTAACCATCAAACAATTGCACTCATTTCCCATGCTAGTAAGGTCATGCTTAAAATCTTGCATGCTAGGCTTCAGCATTATGCAAACCAAGAACTTCCAGATGTCCAAGTTGGGCTTGGAAAAGAAAGAAGAACTAAAATCAAATTGCCAACATTCTCTGGATTATAGAGAAAGCAAGGGAATTTCAGAAAAACATCTATCTCTGTTTCATTGACTATGCTAAAGCCTTTGACAGTGGGGATCATGAAAAACTGTGAAAAGCTCTTAGAGAGATGGGAATACCAGGCCATCTTACCTGTCTCCTGAGAAACCTGTATGCAGGTCAAGAAGCAAGTTAGAACCCTGCATGGAACAACTGACTGGTTCAAGATTGAAAAAGGAGTAGGACAGGGCTGTCTGCTGTCACCCTGTTTATTTAACCTATATGCTGAGCACATCACGAGAAACGCCAGGTTGGATGAGTCACAAACTGGAATCAAGATAGGCTGAAGAAACATCAACAACCTCAGACAGGCAGATGATACCACTCTAATGGCAGAAAGCAAGAAGGAACTCAAGACCTCTTGATGAGGGTGAAGGAGGAGAGTGAAACAACCAGCTTAAAACTGAATATTAAAAGATCATGGCATCCAGTCCCATTACTTCATGGTAAATAGAAAGGTAAAGGTGGAAGTAGTGACAGATTTCCTCTTCCCGGACTCCAAAATCACTGCGGATGGTGACTGCAGCTATGAAATAAGCAGATGACTGCTTCTTGGCTGAAAAGTTATGACAAACCTAGACAGTGTGTTGAAAAGCAGAGACATTATTCTGTGGACAAAGGTCCATATACTCAAGGCTATGGTGTTCCCACTGGCTGTGAGAGCTGAACTTTAAAGAAGGCAGAATGCCAAAGAATTGATGCCTTCGAACCGTGGTGCTGGAGAAGACTCCTGAAAGTCTCTTGTGCAGCAAGATCAAATCAGCCAATCTTAAGGGAGATCAACCCTGAATATTCACTGGAAGAACTGATGCTGAAGCTGAAGCTCCAATATTTTGGTCATCTGATGCACTTAGATGACCTGTTGGAAAAGTCCTTGATGCTGGGAAAGATTGAGGGCAGAAGAAGAGGGTGCCAGAGGATGAGATGGCTGGATGGCATCACCAATGCCATGGACATGAACTTGGGCAAACTCTGGGAGGTGGTGAGGGACTGGGATGCCTGGCGTGCTGCAGTCCATGGTATCACAAAGAATTGGACATGGCAGGGCAACTAGGCAACAACAACAACAACAACAGAGGGGAACTTTCTCTGCTTGATAATGGTAGTCTATCAAAAACCTACCTGTCATGCTTAATGATAAGAAACTGTCACATTTCCCAATAAAATCAGGTTCAAGGCAAGTACATCTCCTCTTACTACTACTCTTTTCCAACACTGTACCAGAAATCCTTACTTGCAGTAAAATAAGAAAAGAACATAAAACATAAAGTGGGAAGGAAAACATAAAACTGTCTTTGTTTTCAGATGACATGATTGTCTAGACAGAAGATCTGAAAGAACTGACAACTAACTCCTAGAACTAGATAGCGCAGTTGCAAGACACAAGGTTAACAGAGAAAAGGTAATTGCTTTCATATATATGAACAAAGAAAAAATGGAATTTAACAAATTTAAAACACAATATCATTTACATTATCACCCCAAAAGCAAAACAGTTAGGTACAAATTTATATATAAAAGATCCATATGAGGAAAACTACAAAACTGTGATGAATGAAACGAAAGAACAACTAAATAAATGGAAGGATATTTCATATTTATGGATAGGCAGACTCAATATTGTCAAGATGTCAGTTCTCCCCTGCTTGACCTATAGATCCAATGTAATACCAATAAAACTCTCAGAAATTCGTTCTATAGATATTGACAAACTGATTCTAAAGTTTACATAAAGAGGCAAAAGAACCACGAGAGCCAAAACAACACTTAGAGAACAAAGTCTGAGCAAAGAACAATGCTACTGGACTTCAAGACTCAAGTACGAAGTATTCGTAACCAAGACTATGCAGTGCTGGCTGAAGAACAGACATATAGATCATTGGAACAAAATAAAGATCCCAGAAACAGTTTCACATAAAAATAGTCAACTGATATGTGACAAATGATTAAAGATAATAGAATGAAACAAACATAGTCTCTTCAACAAATGGTATTGGAACAACTGGTTATATACATGCACAAAAAGAGAGAGAGAGAGAATCTATACACAACACTTAAGCCCTTCACAAAAATTCACAGACCTAAATGTAAAGCACAAAACTATAAAATTCTAGAAGATAATATAGGAGAAAACGTAGATAACCTCAGTGATATCTTTTAAGATACAACACAAGAGACCTGATCCATCACAGAAGTAATTGATAAGCTTAACTTCATTAAAATTAAAAACTACTATTCTACATCAGACAATTCCAAGAAAACCAGAAGACAAGTTGCAGACTGTCTTGCAAACAACACATCTGAGAAAATATTTGCAAACAACATATTTGAGAAGCTGCTCCATGCTGTATATCTTCAGGGAAATGCAATTTAGAACAACAGTGAGTTACCACTCCATACCTTCTAGAATAACCAATATCTGGAACACCAACTGCTAACGAGGAGGTGGAGTGACAGGAATGTTCATTCAGTGTTGACAGGAATTCAAAATGGTACAGCCACTTTGGAAGAGAGTTTGGTAGTTCCTTTCACAACTAAACACACTCTTACCATGGGATCCAACAATCCTATTTCTTGGTGCTACCTAAATTGCTGAAAACTTATATCCATGTAAAACCCACACACAGATGTTTACCAAATTGCCAAAACTTGAAATTAGTAGGTGAATGGATAAACCAGCATGTCCAGACAATGGAATACTATTTAGCCCTAAGAAGAAATGAGCTAGCAAGCCAAGAAAATACGTGAAGGGAACATGAAAGCATTTTGCTAAGTGAAAAAAAGCCAATATGAGACTACATGCTGTATGATTCCAACTCTATGATTTTTTGGAAAAGAAAAAATTATAGAGGCTATGAAAAGATCAGTGCTTACCAGTGATGGAAGGTTGGGGACCTGAATAAGCAGAGCACAGAGGATCTTTTAGGACATCATACTCTGTATGATGCTTTTAATTATAGATGTACTTCATTATACATTTGTCTAAACCCACTGAACATACATCAAAAATGAACTCTTAGGTCAACCTCAGACTTGGAATGATTATGATGTGTCAATATAGGTTCATCTTTGATTAAAAGTGTACTTTTCTGAAAGCGATGCTGATAACAAGGGAGGGTATGCATGTGTGGGAGCAAGGAGTATATGGGAAGTTTCTATCTTCCTCACAATTTTTTTCTTCCTCTCAATTCTGTTATAAGTCTAAAATTGCTCTAAAAATAAAATCTGAAACAAAAACCCACATTAATATTTTAACATACCAGGTACTTCAAGAAGTTTCATTATAGTTAATTCAGTCTGTAATTTTTGGCCACGTAGAGTATTGAGTAGAAAACGTGATTTGATTACTGATAGGACTAGAGGTCAGTACGGCTTCATGGCTCTTTGCAATAAAAGGAAAAGGTATGATATTAACCCATTATGGTAGATTATGTCCTGAAATCCAGAGCATAGGAGAAACCTTTAAATTACACACAGCTGTGTAATAACCTTAACAACATAACAGGATCACTGACATAAAGTAACAGCATAAAATGTCACAATATACATGTAACAATATCTATGATGTTTGTGGAAATTATAAGGTATTTTTTTAATTAGACAATATTTAGTAGAATCAACTGTTTATCCAATATCTTATCCTCTCTTTCCTTGATTACAGAAACCCAATTTTGTTCTATGGTGTAAAAGTTAGAAAACATTTTCTATAAACGGACAGATAGTGAATATCTCTGCTTTGCAGATGACAGTCTGTTGCAATTACTCAACGGTTTTAGTGTGAAAGCAGTCACAGACAATAAGTAAAGAAACGCGCATGGCAGCAACTCAATAACACTTTATTTACATAAACTCACAGAGACTGGATACGATCCACAGGTAAACTTGATTTAGGCAGTCTGACCCAATCGCAGCTCCTAGAGCTAAATCTTTTTTGATAGAAAGCTATCATGCTTATCCTATTCTTAGCTATTAGTTGTTTGAGGTGGGCATGTGACCCAGTTCTAGCCAAAGAGATATGAGGTGGGGGTCGCCTGGAAAGTTTCTCATTCCTAAGGAGGACACATCAGAAGAGATCATCTCTTTGTGCTTTTCATTGTTGTCTGTAGATAGGATGCCTAGGACTGCTGCAGCCACACTGCTACTGGGCTGAGCATAAAGCCAGCTCACTGAGGGGGCAGATCTAAGAGACCCTCAGAGAAGTGCAGTCCTGACCTACTATGCCCTGAAAAGTCCTGTTTCTTGAATTCTTATCAGTCATATAATAGATAACCCACATTGGTTAAACCATTATGAGAGGTCATAGCCTAAAGCAGCCCAACTGATACAGAAAGAAAGAGAAGGAATATAAGAATAGTTTATTTTCTTCCACTGAGGTATACCATAGTTTAATAATTTATCTATTCACCATATAAGTATTAAAATTAAATATGTAAAACATGAATCTTGCCTCATAGCTGAGGAATTTTACTGAGACATTTGCAGATATCCTCCCATCCCAGATATCAAAAAGTATTAATTTAAATAAGAATAGGAAAAGTAGAAAAATAAAACATCTTGAGATAAAATTGGTAGATATAAATCATGACAATGTGTAATATCTCTATTACATTGCAAGACAAATTAATTACATGTCTATGAAGTTGAAAGTCAGTTTTGATGAAAGTTTCTCTTTATTTCAGGAGAATATCACTCTATTCAAAAATAGCCAAGAAGTTTATTATAAAACATGGAATAGTTTTTAGCTCTTGGCTTGTTTTCTTTGGGAATTATGCACTGCTGGAATCCACCATGTCCTCTGTTGAGCTAGTGTGATCAGGGTACACTGAGCCACTGTAGCAAATGGTGTTTTTCAGCAAAAATTGTAACAATATATATCATATGCCCTGTGATCAAGAGGTGGGATCTGTGGCCTCTCCTCTTGAACCTGAGTGAACTCAGTGGAGTGATACAGGTTGATTTTCAAGAGTGATTCATAAAAGTCTTGTAGGCTATCCTGCTCCTCTCCAAAAATCTCCCCAAATCCTCTCATGTCCCACTAGAGACTTCCCCTCAGGTAACATTCAATCACGTCCCTCGATTATAGGCATATAGCTATCCTTCTAGGTCACAGAGTAAGCGAAGAATAAGATAGAATGTTTCTTTTTTATTTCTCCAAATCCCTTGTTATAATATAAACACTTTAACCTGCTATGCTCAAGGCTTTCTCTTTTGATTTTCAAAAGCATCTTTGAAAAGTTAAGCAAAAAACATCAGACAGACTGATTTCTTGTTCAGTCGCTAAGTTGTGTCTGACTCTTTGCAACCCCTAGCATGCTAGGCTTCCCTGTCCTTCATATCTCCCAGAATTTGCTCAAACTCATGTCCACTGAGTCTGTGATGCCATCCAACCATCTCATCCTGTTACCCACTTCTCCTCCTGCCCTCAATCTTTCCCAGTATCAGGGACTTTTCCAATGAGTCAGCTCTTCACATCAGGTGGCCAATGTATTGGAGTTTCAGCAACAGTCCTTCTAGTGAAAATTCATGATTTCCTTTAGGATTGACTGATTTGATCTTCTTGCTGTCCAAGGGACTCTCAAGTGTCTTCTGCAGCTGCTGCTGCTGCTACTGCTGCTAAGTCGCTTCAGTCGTGTCTGACTCTGTGCGACCCCATAGACGGCAGCCCACGAGGCTCCCCTGTTCCTGAGATTCTCCAGGCAATAACAATGGAGTGGGTTGCCATTTCCTTCTCCAATGCATGCAGGTGAAAAGTGAAAGGGAAGTCGCTCGTCGTGTCTGACTCTTAGCGACCCCATGGACTGCGGCCCACCAGCACCATACTTCAAAAGCATCAATTCTTAGGTGCTCAGTCTTCTTTATGGTCCAACTCTCACATCCATTCATGACCACTGGAAAAATCATGGCTTTGACGATACAGACTGTTGTTGGCAAAGTGATGTCTCTGCTTTTTAATATGCTGTCTATGTTTGTCACAGCTTTTCTTCCAAGGAGCAAGAATTTTTTAAATTTCTTTTAACCAGATTTTTAAGTTCTTTTAACTGCAGTGATTGCTTCTTATTATTTCCATTCTCATATAATCCTACTTCTCCCCAGAGGCAAAGAAGGTATCTGACTAGAGGAAATGTCCTGAGAAGAAAAGAGGAAAACACAGATCTTAACATTTAAAAATCATGTCACCTTTGTCAATGGCCACAAAGAAACCAAGACGAAAGAGTTCAGGTGACTCAGCCGAAAACTTTCATATAAAAACAGAAACCAAAAAATAACAAAAAGACAGGGGCTCCTGGAAGATCTATTGGAAAATAAATTATAGTCACCTGCCTTTCAGTCAGGGGTTAGCAGAATTATCATCATGTTTGAAAAACAAATTATCTTGAAAAGAGTCCTCTGTTGAGGAGAGCGTGAGTTGTTAGACAACCATAGAGGCCATGAAAATTGCTTAGTGGAATAATTTCCAAATTAAATTTTAGTGCTGTAGCTTATCCCTTGCTGATTTAATCTAAACCATATGTGGGAAGACCCTGATGCTGGGAAAGATGGAAGGCAGGAGGAGAAGGGGGAAACAGAGGACGAGATGGTTGGATGGCATCACCGACTCTATGGACATGAGTTTCAGCAAGCTCCGGGAGATGGTGAAGGACAGGAAAGCCTGGCATGCTGCAGTCCATGAGGTCACAAAGAGTCGGACACAACTGAGCAACTGAACAACAAATAATGACAAATATATGGGACTGGCAGGCAATAGATGTTTTCAAAAAGTAAAAGATAACTTAGGTTTCCAAGGTTTTGTTGTGTGAATTTCTTTAAATGCATTATACCAAAGCCTGGTGGCCGCTCTGCAGGCACCACACAAGAGAAGGAGGGGATGATGACCAAGGGATTGTAACTTTTAGGAAAATTTTAAGTTGGAGATGCTACACCCCCTCCTCTACCCTCATACAATGCAGCAGTGTTCCACAGCTCCTGGAGACCCAGGAATAGTAGCTGACCCAAAGCCCAAAGCCAAGGAAGCAAAAGCTGAGAATGAATTTCAAAATAAACCAAAATAGAGTATGTACTGGAAGGGAAAGGAGCTTTATAGGTCACCTTGTCTGTCCTCCCACTCAATTTCCTGTCAGTCTCCCTAACAGTTGGCCATCCCGCCTGTTCCTGCACCTGCACCTGCGGAGAGCTCACGCTCCCCACGACAGCCGACTCCAGTTTTAAACTGTGCCGCCTAACCGAAAAGAAAGAACGTCTCTTTTTACTGAGCTAACGCTTGTCATCCTACAATTCCCACTCTTTTTCGTTCTATTCAAATTAAGCCACAGTCTGGATCAAGATATACCTCAAAGAAAACCAGAAAGCGGCTCACTGTTAGAGAAGCAGCGAGTCTGCTTGCTGTGTTGGTCTCCCACCCACTTCCTTAGGAGCGTGTTAACACTATGGGACCAAAGGGCTCCTTGCTTTCCTTCAGGTTTTAAAGGTAAAGGACAGCTCTTTACCCAGCACAGTCCTCTGCAAGTGTGCATGGAGCCCAGCTCTTCAGGAAGGGCGTGCATAAATGGTTTCTCCTAATTATTCTCACTGAGTGAACTTTCAAAAGCCTGTGCCAAGCAAAATGTGGGCAATTTTTCTGATAGAATTGCCCAAATGTAGAGGTTTAAAATATCTTTTCATTTGCTTTCTGCTTCTAATATGGCCCTTTTCCCTAGCATATGTACCTTGAATTCCCTCTTGCTAAGCTATTGTTTATCTTCATAACTGTATTTTTAACTCAGTATGACCCTTGAAGGACCAAAAGTCTTTTTCAAAGGAAACCAGTGCTGAACTGTAGATTTGGAAACCATTTTCCTGTTGTTGCAGTTGTTTGTACACTCGAATTAACACCGCACACTAAATTCACTTTACAAAATCAACATCTAAATTACCTCTTTGTTTCATTGTTTTGTTTCTCTGATAAGCCAGCCTTTCATTCCTTAGGCCTGAGAGGTTAGTGGCCTTTTTTTTTTTTTTTTTTTTACAGAAATGTAAGGAATTAAAGCAAAAGGTGAAGAGTAGAACATCAATAGGACCCTATTTTCACTCTTCCCCAGAGCTAAAAATCTTACCACAGAAAGATATGAATTGAAAAAAAACTGCTACAGTGAATTAAATACTGAAGGCAAATGAAGAATCTGAAGAGTTAAAGAAAAGAAACTGGCAAAGGATTACATTAAAGTTAAACAATTCTTAACAAAATAAAAGAGTAGGCATACAATAATTCATGAAAGTCATGTGCTTGATTTACTTAACGTCTCTGCCGTGAGTACTTCTCATTAACTTACCAAAGTCAGCATTGCTCCTTAGGGGGAAAAAGGAAATTCTGGCATATCAAGGAATAAATAGAATGCTGCAGTATTATTCACTGAATCATTTTGGGGGCAAATTTAGTGCTGTTTTCATGTCTTTGTATTCCTTCTAAGTCTATGTTTGTCAATGTCAATTCAACCCTCCCTGAAAACAACAGAGCTACAATTAGAGATGTAAAAAGCAGTTTGTGTGTAATTTAAATGCTACAAACTGGCAATCTTCTTATGAAAACCACAAACAATTATTTCCATTCTCATGCACCAGTGCATCTGGTTTACCACCATTTTTTAAATCTGGGATTGCATATGAATTGATAGTTAATTTCATTGCTAGGGGAAAAAAAAAAAAAAGAAGCTACGTTTTTGACAGGGGTGAGTTATTTGCTTTTTAGTCACAGCACATTGTCATGCTTATGTGGTTAATAATTTAAATTATATAACCAACTAACCAGATAACAATTCTTTGCTCTGCTTAGCTCAGTTCATTTTCCCAGGGTCACTGATATCAGGTGATGATAACCTTGTCTCCATATTGGCCTAAATTTTGCTGTGTTGAGAACAATCAGCTATCTGCAATACCACAAAGATGAAGAGTCTTGAATAATACCAAAAAGAAAGAATTTTGTTTCTATTTGATCTGACTTTGCCATCTCTGATTAAAAGTAAAAAAAAAAAAAAAAGGCACGAATGAAAGTAAACCCACCTTTGAACAATTCCCAAATCAGCCTGTTGCACTGAAGGGCACCTTCATTAAAGAGAGGTTTACAGACTTCTTAAAAGACACGTATTTGCATCTGTTTAGCTTATATATGAAGAAATCACATGTGGGAAAAACATTTGAATAAACAAAAACCACAGAGATAATGAAGGCCTTTGGTACAACATTGATATGCAAGAACATCCTTCAGGATCACTCAAGAGGAAGTGAGCTTTAATGCAAAGGCATTAGTAATGGACTTTCTATTTTCTTATTAGAATTAACCTTGATCTGGAAGAAAAAACTTTTTTCTTCACTGTTGAATACGTATTTCTCTCCAACTAATATATTCTACTAAAACCTAAAAAAAAAAAAGTGGCACTTATACTGGATTTATTATGCTTGAAATGGGTACTGCCAGAAACAAAATAACTGAGAAAACTATTTTTGAAGGAAACAAGTTGTTTCCAAGGATCATAATGGTATTATAAGGAATGCTAGAATTTCCTTCCCAGCAGGTATTTTCAAAAAAAGAGAGCTTCTCCCCACCAGAGAAAAGTTCAGCCAAAATTTGCCAATGGCAGAAAAATGAATAGATTATTCCTTGAAATTCACTCCAAGCCTATTCTTTTATGCTCCCAGTTTTCATTTGCTAGTTCTTAAATCAGAGCAGTGAGTGGAAAATGTGATTTATTAGCAAGCTATAAGCACAGCCTGATTCAGCTTCACATATATTTTAATACTTTAAGTTTGAATTCTATAATTTGAACTCAATGCCATATTATATCCTTGTGCTATCTGTCTTTCTCACTAGCTTAGTAGAATATAGTGTGTGAGGAAAATAAACTTACACATTTGTCTGATGCAATACAGTCACGCCTTCAAAGGCATGACACCAGTTAGCTGTTTGAACAGAAAAAATAAAATAAAATAAAACAATTAAAGGTTAATTTAAAACTGGAGCAAAGTGCTGTTATTTCTAGACTTGGTACCTAAAGCAGAAGTGCCCTGACCTTTAATATTTTTAGGCAACATGAGTATTTATTGAATTATGCTATTGGGAATGTTAGTACAACATAAAGTCCAGTCCTTGCACTCAAATAACTTAGAGCCTTAAAGCTGAGACTCTCTACCCTACCTCCCCTCTGGGTATTTCATAATCCAAGCCCCAGTGCCCCCTCTACCCTCTAGATATGTATTTCAAGTAGAACTTAAGAGATTCATTCAAAAGAAATGAAAATGCGAATTACATGGTGAAGCTAGAATAATGGAATACAGAATAACCCAGGTATCCATGGCTGATAGGGCCCACCACAGATCATTTTAAGATTTTTATGCACTAGGGTCTCCAGTTGCCACCAGGCTAATATTAGGATGCAAATATTCAACTCTTGCTACTTCTTCAAGACCTGCCCAGTCCTGGGCATATCTCTGTTTAAAGCACTTAAGAATTCTAATTTGACTCAGTATTTGCACCTGAAATTCACTCCTATAATCTTCATAATTATCAACATCCCTAAACAGAAGTGACTCTCTTTTACTCTCTTAAAGATATTTTGTGCTTAGTCGCTCAGTCGTGCCCAACTCTTTGCAACCCCATGGACTGTAGTCTGCCAGGCACCTCTGTCCATGGGGATTCTCCAGGCAAGAATATTGGCGTAGTTGTCATGCCCTCTTTCAGAGGATCTTCCCAGCCCAGGAACTGAACCCAGGTCTCCTGCATTGCAGATGGACTATTTACCATCTAAGCCACCAGGGAAGCCCAAAAGATATTTTAAATACCTAAAATTGGCCTATAACTTAAGTCTGGGAAAGAACTGGCTAGAGGCTAAGGAACTGATGTTTAACTGTATAAAATAATTTAAGAAATCCTTTTCATTGGATCCTTTCCAACAACATATGCTTGTATACAGTCTAAGGACATATCATTTTATGATTGTTATATTGTTATTTGTTTACTTGTCTTATTCTTAAAGTTTATATTTCTTTGATACTATGATTTATGTCTTGCTTATTTTTTTTACACCTTGAAGAATCTTACACAGTGATTTGCTCATAATAGTGGTTCAATAAATTCTCATTGACTTTAATTATCCACCACTGCAGAGATCTTGTAGGGCTATGGAGAAAAAAGATTCAGCTTGTCAGACTGCCTTGTAAACATAAACTCTCTTTCTGTAGATGACAATATTAAGTGATTTCTCGATTGACATTGAGATCCGACATTGACATTCAACCCGCGTTGGCATCCAGCGTTGTCACTAGATACTATCATGTGTGTTTCTGTTCCTTCAAATAAAAGCCCTACTTATATCTTGTTGCTTTTTAAACTCAGGAACAGTTCAGGGTTTATCTTGCTGGGATACATTTTTCACCTATTTCACAGATAAAATCGATTGGTTTCAGGAGGAGTTCAGTAGCTCAGCAGGAGCAGTGTGAAAGCCCATGGCAGGAGACACAGCGTTTTCGTTTTCTGCTTTCCACATGCTTTTTCCTGCCAAAGGTTTTAGTCAGGTTCTGTAACAACACTCAGTACTTCTTTGGAGAAAATGATAGCCTTCCTTAAGGGTGGCAAGATGTGGTTTCTTTACCACAGAAAAGAATGTTAGCCGTCATGAAAGAAGAAAAGTTGCCAACATAATTTACAAATTCAAATTTGATATTTCAACAACATAGATCTGGAAAACAAAATCATTAACCCAAATACAAGCTGCAAATAAGACAAGTCATAATTCAGTGAAGCCTGAGTTAATTAGAAAGTTGGCAGTGAATGCTGAATGACACTGTCAAAGCAGAAATTGTTGGTACTGAGCTGAAATTCCATGCTTGCTTTCTTTTCTGACAAAACATAATCACCTTCTACCTCCTCTAAGTTACAAAGCAAGGAGGAGCCACAGAAAGTCCTGGAAGACTGGGAACTCAATGAGAAATAACTTTGTTGATAAAATCTCATCAACAGCTGTCCACTTCCATGACACTAAGATGAAGGAACATCACTCATCTGGCTAAATCCTGACACACACTTTCTTTTTCATTCATTTTCAAAACATCCTCAGTAACAATAATCATATTCCATTTTTTTAAAATGTGTCAATAACCAACAGAAAAGTCACTGTGACCTCAGAATGATTCTTTAATTTGCAGTCACAAAATTGTTTTTCAGTAACACTCACTCATTTGTTCCTCCAGGGTTAGGAGATCAGTCATCCCTAACCCCAGAAAGGGTGCATTTCTGACAGCTGGATTCCAGACTAGCCTGTCTGCTCCTATTTCACAGCAGCCCACAAAGATGGACTCCAAGTCAAATCGAGGCTTCAATTTTTTAAAAAAACAACACAACAAAATAGCAATTAACCTTAAACATCTTTCACCAGTGTTTTGTGGATTTTCAAAGAAGAGATAGGAAAAGGTTTTTGTTTTTTTTTCTTGTTTTTTTTTAAAATATAGTTTATCTTTCATAATTAGAAGTTATACATGAAGCTGATTTTTCAGATGACCTGCCTGGACTGTTCAAGAAGAGATGGAAAGAATACGCAGAAGAACTGTGTGATAAAGACCTTAATGAACCAGATTACTATGATGGTGTGGTCAGTCATCCAGAGCCAGATATTCTGGAGTGTGAAGTCAAGGGAGCATTAGGAAGCACTGCTGTTAATAAAGCTGGTGGATGTGATGGAATTCCAGTAGAGCTATTCAAAACCCCAAAGGATGATGCCATCAAGGTTTTTCACTCAGTATGTCAGCAAACCTGGAAGACCCAGCAGTGGCCACAAGACTGGAAAGGTCGATCCTCACCCTAATTCCCAAGAAGGGTAGTGAAAGTGAAAGTGAAAGTCGCTCAGTTGTGTCCAACTCTTTGCTACCCCATGGACTGTATAGTCCATGGAATTCTCCAGGCCAGAACACTGGACTGGGTAGCCTTTCCTTTCTCCAGGGGATCTTCTCAACCCAGGGATCAAACCCAGGTCTCCTGCATTTCAGGCGGATTCTTGACCAACAGAGCTATGAGGGAAGCCCAAAGAATGTGTCAACCATCAGATGATTACACTCATCTCCCATGCTAGTAAGGTCATGCTTAAAATTTTGCATGCCAGGCTTCAGCATTATGCAAACCAAGAATTTCCAGATGTCCAAACTGGATTTAGAACAGGCAGAGTAATCAGAGATCAAATTGCCAACATTTTTCCAGAAAAATACCTACCTATGTTTCATCAACTACGCTAAAGCCTTTGACTATGTGGATCATGACAAACTGTGGAAAGCTCTTAGAGAGATGGGAATACCAGGCCATCTTACCTGTCTCCTGAGAAACCTGTATGCAGGTCAAGAAGTAACAGGTAGAACCCTGTATGGAACAACTGATTGGTTCAAGATCAAGAAAGGAGTACAGCAGGGCTGTCTGCTGTCACCCTGTTTGTTTAACCTATATGCTGAGCACACCATGAGAAATGCCAGGTTGGATGAGTTACAAGCTGGAATCAAGGTAGGCTGAAGTAACATAAACAACCTCAGACAAAAGGAGGATACCACTCTAATGGCAGAAAGCAAGAAGGAACTCACCAGCCTCTTGATGAGGGTGAAGGAGGAGAGGGAAAGAGCCAGCTTAAAACTGAATGTTAAAAAAAAAAAAAAAAAAAAAAACAAAACAAAAACCAGATCATGGCATCCAGTCCCATTACTTCATGGCAAATAGTAGGGAAAAGGTGGAAGTGGTAACAGATTTCCTCTTCTTGGGCTCTAAAATCACTGCTGATGGTGACTGCTGCCATGAAACCAGAAGACAATTGCTTCTTGGCAGGAAAGCTATGATGAACCTAGACAGTGTGTTGAAAAGCAGAGACATTACTCTGTGGACAAAGGTCCATATAGTCAAGATTATGGTCTTTCCAATGGTCATGTATGGTTGTGAGAGCTGGACTGTAAAGAAGGCAGAGTGCCAAAGAATTGATGCCTTTGAACCGTGGCCCTGGAGAAGACTCCTGAAAGTCCCTTGGACAGTAAAGAGATCAAATCAGTCAACCTCAAGGGAGATCAACCCTGAATACTTGTTGGAAGGACTGATGCTGAAGCTGAAGCTCCAGTATTTTGTTTATCTGATATGAACAGCCAACTCATTGGACAAGTCCCTGTTGCTGGGAAAGATAGAGGGCAGAAGGAGAAGAGAGTGTCAGAGGATGAGAAGGCTGGAGGCATCACCGATGCAATGGACATGAACTTGGGCAAACCCTGGGAAATGGTGAGGGACAGGGAGGCCTGGCATGCTGCAGTCTATGGGGTCTCAAAGAGTCAGACACGACTGGGCGACTGAACAACAACAAGAAATATGAGCTAATTCAAACGTCTTCTCCATATGAGTTGAGGACTGTGGACGAAGATTTGGAGAGTCCACCGTGGATAGCGTGTGTGTTGTAACGATACCGATGGTCAGGTGCTCTGAAAGTAACCAAAAGCAACATAATGCCACATGGTCCATTGAGGACAAAAGCAGACCTCATCACCCCCAGTAACCACCATTTACACAAAAGACATAAAGGGGCCAGAACTGCCCCACCAAAAGCCTTGGCTTGACATACCCTCAATTTGAGTTCCTAGGTGAAAATAGGTTGTCTTCATTAAACAAACTGGGTTTCTCCTCCCCCGTAATGCTTACCCAAATTTATTCCTTCTTTCTTAATAACTCTAAACTATTTAAATGGGATGAAAATGAAAACATGAATTTTTAAAAAGCACAACTTTACAAAGTTTTCTTGATATGTATCCATAAGTCACAGAAATAGGACATATATAGAGGGCAGAATTAGAATGAGAAAGGAAATCCGTGTAGGAATGTACTGGGGGTATTCACTGGGCTTGTTGGCTTGTTGATCTTATTGACATTTCTTAGGCACATCCTGATAAAACACACTGTTCCATTACTAGCAAGACCTGACCAAAATAGGGAGGAGAGGAAACATGTCCTGCTGCATTCTCTTAAAATTAGCAGCGACCTTCCTAATTAAAACCTACCCTGTGAGAGAGCAACATGAAGATACCCACCTTTGAAAGACTGGCATGGATCCCCACTAATTTAAAAATTGTCACTTACAAACCCAAAGAAATTGGCTTATTAAAGTGAACACTAATGGAAGATTCTGTTGCACAGAGATGACAGGACAGAGGATTGAAACGAGGAAGGGAGGAATGTGTATATCTTGCATTGCCTTTCATTATCTGAGAAGAAGCCTCTGACAGCAAGAGCCCCATCAGGAGGGCGAAAACAAAATGAGTATGGCAGGGACCACATTCTCCTGGCTTATTAATATGTATTATATATAGCTCTAAGTCACTGAGTGCCACAGATAGGTGGGTTATTCTGTTTAAGTATATTAATTTTAAACAAGTGTATGAAGAGAGGTTCAAGGACACACAGTTTGGTATATTTTATCTTGTTTTTTAGATCATTGCTTGGGCAGCCCTTTTAGTCTGCCATAAGGCAAGCGAGTAGAGTATTCTTTAATCAACTGAAAAATTCAGTGAATGCATTAAACTATCTTCTCAGCAGTCATCCAAATATACTTCAGCAAATACACACACACACACAAGAACACACATATTTCTTTCTCATTTTAGCATGCATTTTACCTTACGTTTTTTCACACTACCCATGACTAACTAACCTCAGAAAACCTATGGATGCTAAGGTGTAATGTTCTGTGTTCCCTTTTACTCTAATATAAGCGGCAGATAGGGGCTTCCCAGGTGGCTCGGAGGTAAAGTACCCACTTGCAGTGCAGGAAAAGCAGGAGACAGAAGACGCAGGTTGGATCCATGGGTTGGGAAGATCCCCTGGAGGAGGGCATGGCAGGCCATTCCAGTATTCTTGCTTGGAGAATCCCTCTGTCCATGGGATTCTCCCACCAGGCTACAGTCCATAAGGTCGCACACGGAGTCGGCCGCAACCACGATGGAAGCGACTTAGCATGCATGCCCACAAGCAGCGGATAAACCAGTCTTCCCAATCCTCCCTGCCCCAACCCCCGCCAAAAAAGACCACTGTAGTAAATAGAAAGAACTGTCCTTCCCAAACTAACTCAGCTTAGCTTCCTTTTGATCTGCTCTGTGCCTATCTGTCACATTCAAGTCAACACCATGTAGAGTTCATACCTCATTTCTGTTCAAATTCATATTTTTAGGTCCTGGAAAGCCACAACTACAGTGACAAACAGCCTTGGCTTTGAACGCAAAGAACTTGAATCCATATGCTGACTATGCCACTTCCTGTGTGATTTGGGGTCATACAATTAAATTTTCTGGACCTCAGCTTCCTCATCTTTATCAGATTATTGAGTACCGTCTTCTTAAGGTTTTAATAAAGCCCTTAGCACAGTACCTTCAACATGGCAAATCTCAGTAAATATTAGTCTTTACTCTCAGTATCCCATACCAGACAAGCCACACAGCTTTACTCTGCTTTCCTCCCTTCTGCTTACCTGCAGCACAATATCCCGCCCTCATCCTAGAACTGTGGATTATTTAGAAACCACTCCTTCGCATTCTTCAAACACTGCATCCCACTCATTTGCCTGATTTATTCTTCCCCTTGTCTTTATACTAACAAAGTGGTTGATTGAATTCCTCAAGGATGCAGTTGTCTAGTGAGCCATATATATAGTAAATTCTATTCATAGCTTGGCCTACCCAATATGAGACACTTAATAGAGAGGGTGAGAAAAGGTAATCGAAGAAAAGGAGAAAAGTCAGCAAAATGAAATATAAAAAGAAGCTGAAGTGCTTACAAAGGTTTTATCAAGTCTCGATTCAAATATAACTTATCCAATAGCATCTCTTAAAATGAGACATTGAAAAAAGTTCCACGAACACAGTTTATAGAAAATTTTCGACATGGAACCAACCTTAGAGATAACCTGCTATATCCCAGCCACTTTACAAAGGAAGAAATTGAGGCATGAATAGTTTAAATGATTTTTGTTAGGGCATGTAATAATTAACCAACAAACCCAAGACTTAAACCCTAGTTGCCTTATCCCTAGAACAGAACTTTTTATCCCTAAATCATTTTGTCACCCAGGTTATTAACCTAAGAAATTGTTCATTCATTTACCCTTAAGAAGTCATCTTTAATTTAAAAAATTTGTCTATCTTCTCAATCTTTTCCTGGAGTAGGACTGTCTACTGAATTTCACTAGAATCAGATTTCAATGTCTCCAGACAATTTCTGAAGCATCTTAGATCTGTATCACCCAAAGCCAGCTCCTCTTTGGTTAAACAGCTAACATGATATGAATTGAAGGAGAACAACAGGTACACAACTCAAACCTATCTTCTGAGACTTCCCTGGCAGTCCGGTGCTTAAGAATCCTAAGAATGCAGTTCCATTGCAGAGGGCATGGGTTCAATCCCTGGTTGGGAAACTAAGATCCCACATACTGCTCAGCACAGTCGAAAATAAATTTAAAAAAAAATAAATTTTAAAAAAAGCAACTATCTTCCCAGAAATTTTCACCATCTTTTTAATAACTTTTTAGGGAAATTACATTTAGGCATTGTGTTAAATATGACCTCTTCTCATCTAATCATCAAAAATAGTAGACATTAAATATATACTTCTTTGAAAGAAGGAAAATTTGTACACTGCTATCCACACGTTCATCAAAATAGGAGATAAGCTTCCTAGGACATAGATAATGTATCCAGAAGTACTAGCTGGTGCATAACAAGTCTGGATCTATCTCAACCCAGATTTCTCTGAAACCACTTCATTCACTTCTCCCTCTGCTTGACACCATTGTGGCCACTGCTCTGGGTTAAAGGCTTCATCTTCAAAAGGTGTCTTTTACTAATGGACACTCAGAGTAGAATCTTATCAATCACTGTACAAAGCGAATACATTAGGGAACATTAGTTGATTGAAGTACCTAGTAGAAAAGAACCATTTGAGGGAAAGAGGGCTTCAACTGGTGAGTTTTGATTGAAGTAAGGGAGTCAAAACACAGCGAAGCTGGAGTGGACCCGGCTGCATGGTGCAGGAGGAGGCTCTGGCCAATCGAGGCTGTGCATTGAGGATAGATGGCGAAGCGAAGGATCACTCCACAGTCCTCTGTAGGCCAGCCCTGACATCCAACCATCATTTTAAATGTGAAGTGCTACTTGGATCTGATTTTTGAGGGTTTCGGTTTTAGGATTTCGCTGCTATTTTCACTCTGAAAGGTCATTAGAGAGTACGTTAGATGGAGATAACTCTGTCTCTTGCTCAGTGTGCTGCTTCTATAAGTGTGCCTTCCTGAAAATAAACTACATCTGGCAACCACTCGTGTGAATTACCTAAATAAAAGACTCACACTGTTAATGGAGCACTTTTGTACTAGAAAAAGAAACCATTAGATTTGATGTTAAAAGAAACTGCTACTGTCACTTACTTGATTGATTGCATCTTTTATTAGGTCTTCGCTGAATTATTTTATGGTATTTCTCTTTAATCTGTTCCCCTTTGTTGGGATATTAAGAATGTGTATTTTGAAAGTAGTGGGGAAAAATGTTGAGAAGTATAAAATTCAAGATCATAAAAGCCTTTTTCATGGGTGGTATTATGAACGGAGCTATCATGTGGAGTCTGGAATGTAGGTGTAAATTTCAGGGAGTGAGGATTATGTTGTAAAGAGAAAGGGAAGTATAAATTGGAGCTGTAGGTTGGTGAAAGAAAGGGAATGCAAGGCAATCGTAAAAGAAGCATGGGGCACCTATTACAACTGTTACCAAGGGGCTTCCTTCAGTCACGGCCTTCCAAGTAATGCTTTCTGAAGTAATATTTTCAAGGATCAGATGTAAACTCTGCTCAGCAGGTGTGCTCTGTTTGAGCAACCTCCCTTTTTTGTCACCTGGCAGAGCCTGTGATTAACCTGGCTCACACCAGAAAAAAATGTCCTAGGTTTAAATTATATGTACCTCCATCAATGGGGACCCTGAGGCAGTGGGTGTAACTGGAGCATCCGTGTGCCCAGAGGACAAGGAAGTTGGCATCTGATGAAACAGATCCAAGGGATACACACAGCAAAGGAGTGCATGCTAAAGAGCTGATACAGACTGCTGACTGGCTAAGTGTGTTCATGGAGCTGGGAGCCCACAGGTCTCCAGAAGACAGTTAATAATCATCGTGACAGGCTGTCAAGCTTCCATTTTTCCCTTTTCTGTTTTGCATATTGACCCTGAACTGGGTGGCATGTTCATTTTCTATGCCTTGCCACATAGCATCAGGGCTGGGCCAGCCCTGCCTGGTGTCTACCACTTACTAACGAGCTACCACTTTTGACGGTTGTGGCAGAACCTCATGCTTGTGTTTATAAATGCCGCGCACAGAGACTCGCTGGTAGGCAAGGCTGCCGAGGGTGCCACACTGATGATGCGCAGAGGATTTCAGGAGAGCAGAATCTCATTAGCAAAGTCTCCCCTGTTCTTCCTGTCCAACTGCCAGAAAGCCAATGAGCCCAGCAGCTAAGAACACAGGCGCGGGAGTGGACATTTTCTGCCCAGACTTGGAGTGCTGGCCTGACCCCCCTGCTGGCCACCTCCAATTCAATAACCAAGACAATTCTTGAATTTAGAAAATTCCTCTTTGGCTCAGGTTGAATTCCCCAAAAGCAAAGCCCAAAATAAATCACTTGTGAAAGTGATTTATTAGGAAGTGATTTCAAAAGAAACAGGTAGAGGGACTGAGGAAGTGGGACCACAAGGAGAGGAGACTGGTAGATAGGATGATGCCTCCCCTGAAAGATGCCCACCTCCTAATAACAGAGCTTATGAATATGTTGCCTTCTTTGGTAAAAAGGGAAGTAAAATTACAGATGAAATTAAGATTACAAAACAGTTGGTCACAAAATAGGGAGATTATCCTAGATTATACACAGATAGGCTCAATCTAATCACAGGAGGACTTAAATGAGAAAACAGGTAGGTTAGGAAGATCACAGTATGAGAAGGGCCTGATGCACGCTGTGCTGGCTCTTAGACATTGGGGGTTCTGTGAAAGAACAGAGAGAGGCCTCTAGGAGCCAAGCGTGGGGCCCAGCTGAGAGCCAGCCAGGAAACAAGACCACAACCACATGGAACAGAATTTCTGCCCAGAAAAGGATCCTCCCATTCACTCTACAAAAAACGAACACAATGCCGCCAACACCTTTCAGCCTACTGAGACAGAGATGGGACTCCTGCAGACTATTAAATTATAAGTTTTGATGTTTTAAGTCATGAAAAATGTGATAATTTGTTACAAAAGCAATAGGAAATTAATATAGAAGCCAAATGAAGATTTCAAGCAAGGGACCAGAGCTGGTAACCTGCTCAATTCCCTGGGGAAATCTGGTGACAGTGGAAATCACACCTCAGAGTTTACGTATCAGGGACCGAAGAGCTGGGTATCACAACCATGACGTCCATCAGGCATTGCTTAGGGTTAGGAGTATGCAGCGGTGGCAGTAAGCCTGGTTTTTCAAGAACTTCCTCATCTTCAAACAGGAAAGTACCCTCTTACAGTCTAAGGACACCCTTTCAACAAAGAGGTGCAGGTGCTGGCTGTAAGGAAAGAGCAATGAGAATCAACATGGAGGAAAATAATGAAGAGACTAAGCAGATGTGGGAAGAGCGCTAACACTGCTGCCACCATCCGTCATAATAAATACACATTTTCCAGAAACCTTTCATGTAAATAAAACCACTGAGTAGCTCAGGAAACACAAGTTTTGAAAGCAACAGAGCATAGCCAAGTTCCCAACTTTTATTTGTGGCCTTTGGTGAATTGTCGACTCTCTGTATGTCTTAGTTGCTTTGGATAGGAAATAGGAATGATCAATGGGCAGCTCTTTTGCCAAGTTTCCAAGAAGTTTCAGTAAGTGAATAAATGAAAATCACCTTATACAGTGCCTGGAAAACAGCTAAAGTTGGATTGCTTCCTCTTTTGTCCCTTGACCTTGGACTTTGGGACATAATACACTTTATCTAGGAAGTGGAAGGAAGGAAAGATCAACACAGAGTTCTAACCTATACATCCTGCATGTATTTCTTTTTTTTTGGTTTATCAACTTGCCAGTTTCCTCCCAACTTTACAAAAGTCCTCTCTCTTCTTCAAAACCTGCTCTAGACACTGAGATTCCTTTATTTTATATAACTAAACTTATTAAAACAGTATTCTATACTCCAGTCTCTATCATCTCATCCTCCATTTACTTTTCAATCCCACCCTCTAATGAGTTTGTCCTTGAAAAGTATCACACTGTTTGCCAAATCTACTGTTCCTTAAGCTCACAGTGCTGGTTGACACTGTTGGCCACTCATTCTGAAATGTATTTCCCTTCTCCACTTCTAACTTGCTCATGTTTTCCCCCAGCACTGCTACGATTCCTCACTGTTCCTCTGTGAAATGTTAGGTATCCCTCATCTGCAATCCTCTTTTCACTCCCACCTTAGACTCTTAATTTAATAATAGCAATAATGGTAGCCGATATCAATTGGCATTGACAGTGTGCCAGGCACTCGACTAAGGACTTCACATGATGTTTAAGCTGGTTACAAGGATTATTCCCATTTTTACAGAGAAGGCAACCAAGGTTTGGAAAGGTGAGGTAACATGCCCATAATTATGTAGCCCCAAAATGGTAGATCTGGGATTTGAATCCAGGAAGTCTGATTCATTACCACTGTTTCACTTAGCTTGTCTTCCTGGTTTCCCCTATCCATAAGTAAAGTTTCGCCCACCAAAAACTTGCCAATGACCAACAAGTCTCTATCTCTGGTCTAATATCTCTGCTAAGTTATAGGCTTATGAAGTGCTCATTACCTCCCAGATAGATTCTCTTACATGTACCACAGGCATTTCACATCGTGTTCCCCAACCCCAATATCACCCACATCCAACAACCTGCCCTTTCGCTTTCTGTCACAGTGAAAGTGAAAGCTGTTCAGTCGCATCCAACTCTTTGCGACCCCATGGACTATACAACCCATGGAATTCTCCAGGCCAGAATACTGGAGTGGGTAGCCTTTCCCTTCTCCAGGATATCTTCCCAACCTAGGGATCGAACCCAGGTTTCCCACATTGCAGGCAGATTCTTTACCAGCTGAGCCACAGGAAAGCCCAAGAATACTGGAGTGGGTAGCATATCCCTTCTCCAGCAGATCTTCCCGACCCAGGAATGGAACCAGGGTCTCCTGCATTACAGGCGGATTCTTTACCAACTGAACTATCAGGAAAGCCCCTTGTCACAGTAAATGTCTGTCACAGTAAATGGTATCAATTCAGTTGCTGAATGACATTCTAGTCTGCTTTCTCTTCTACATCTGGTCAGTTACCAAGTCTTACTAATTCAAACACTACAACAGCTTGGAGCTCTCATCCATCCCCGACTACCACAGCCTTGTTTCAAGGCACCCACATTTCTATGTAAACTACTATAGCTGATTCTTAACCCATCTCTTTGCCTTTAGTCTCGCAACCTGCAAGCCTAGCTTATTGCCCAGGCCAGTTTTCCAATCCATAAATCTGATTATATTATGTTGCAGTATTTTCCATTACACAGTAAAGTACAAAGTCCAGACATGGCTGAGAAGACTGGGTGCCATCTGAACCTCCACTGTTTTTTCTAGTCTCCTCTCTCGTGCAGTCCCCCACTGGCCGCTCCAGATACTGCAGTTTCCCGAGAATGTGTCTTCCCATTCCTCTGTGCCCACTGCACTGCCCTCTCCTCTATCTGGGGTTCAGTCCCTCCCTGACTGCCTGGCCTGTACCTTGTTGCTGTTTTCAGTTGCTCAGTCCTGTGCGACTCTTTGTGACTGCATGGACTGCAGCATGTGAGGCTTCCCTGTCCTTCACCATTTCCTGGAGTTTGCTCAATGACAACCTGTTCCTACCCATCCTTAAACACTCATTCAAGCATCACCATGCCAGGAAGATCTCTTTGCACTCACAGATCAAATGAAATGCAATGTCCTTGTGCTTCCTCTCCGATTCTTTCAATTTGCCTTTTTCAGAGAGATGATCACACTGGGTTATATAATCATTCACATTTTAATTCATCTCCCCAACTAGACACTAAGCTCCTGAAGAGTGGGGGTTGTAACTCCCTTAGTGCAGTAAGCCTAGTGCACAGTGCCCACAGTAGAACTCACCAAGTATCTGCTCAATGAAAAAAGCGCAAATAAACAAACAAATTGAGAGAATAACACACTATGACTGCACACCCAGACCTCTGGGGTTCCCACAAATCTCTAACAAATGCTCTTTCGGGTACTTATTATCCATAACGTATCGACACAGATGTTGCTCTTTACACCATATGGCAGTCACAGTCCCAAGCACCTATGAAGAAACATACCTGAAAATGTTTTAGGTGGGACACTGTCACAAACAGAGGGGGACAGAGCCATACGTGAGGGATGCTGTCCATGGCTCTGGTCATAATGGCGGGAGCTACTCGAGATGTTAGTTGAAGCAGTCAAATGACATTTTGCACCTCAAGGTTAAATCCAAGAGGGTACTGATAGGAAGGGAAGAGATCGAGATTTCCCATGGCAGAGGAATCCAGTCTTCTTAGGAAACTGGAACAAGGTTACAATTTCTTTTCTTCCCCCCCAGAGCAAAAAATATATAGGGCAAAAAAAAAGGGATTCAAACATTCTTCCTCTTTATACATGCAGGTCTAATTGGAGAAAAGTCACAAAACAAGAAAAAAATAGAAAAGGAGGGGATAGGAATTTTTCACTCTTCTGTTTGCTAACTGTATAGTGGCAAAAATTACTGTTAGTGACAGTGTTATTATATAGAATTATAAAGAAGATGGAACCCCAATAAGTCTATTTAAAGAGGAAATGCATGGATACATTGTGTAGACTCCTGCCTATGGTAAGGAAATATACAGAGTCTATTGGAAATAGACCAGGAGGAGACCTGCTTCCAGGACTCACACTGCCCTTATTATTACTAGCATCCTCAGCTAGTGTTTCATGGGATTCCTTTTACCAGTGGACAGAGGAAGAGGTGAAGCAGGTGATCCTTAACTTCCCTTAAAGCTCTAATTTTCCCAGATTCTCTCCCTTTATTCTCTCTCGGCAGCTGGATTGATCACAGGGCACAGGGCAGTCTGGAATCCCGCCAGAGGAAGGCAAAGAAACACCCAGCAGACCTAAGCAACTGTGACACATAAGACTCGAGAATCGATGGACGTGACTTCAGTGACAAGCTGTTGCCCCCCTGGCCGTCATGAGCCAACCGTGGCTCTGCAATTCACGGTAACAAGCCATTCTGCAACAGAAGGAAGTGAAGTGAAGTGGAGTGAAGTCGCTCAGTCGTGTCCGACTCTTTGCGACCCCGTGGACTGTAGCCTACCAGGCTCCTCCATCCATGGGATTCTCCAGGCAAGGGTACTGGAGTGGGGTGCCATTTCCAACAGAAGGAAGGAGGAATAATCTCACCTTACCTACTTCCCACTTCCTCCCATTCTGAAGTCTTGAACTCGAGAATAGACCACACAGACTAAGAGAAATGTGTTATGTGGGCTGGTGAGTAGCCAGCCAGCTCATCTTTCAAACACGACCACCAAGTAAGTTGTTAAACTGAAGCTATCATAAAAAAAAAAAAAAAGAAAGAAAGTAAGTAAAATTCTATCTGCCTGGTAATGAAAGGGTGTCATTCACAGAGAAAAGACAGAAAACAAGTTGTGCTTGGGTTTTTATAAGAAGAGTAGGTAAAAGAAAGAAAGTCCATAAAGGTGACTTTCCCTAGCACCAGACTGGAAAACGCCAGTTAGATGCAGCCGTACAGCAGTAGTGATGGAACAGGGTTTTGCTTTTGTGTTTGTGTTTTAATTTCTATTGCAGTGTAGTTGCTCTACAACGTTAGTTTAAAGAGGCAATTAAAAGCTACGTTTTTTTCAGCTATATATGAAAGTCTATGAAATCAGAACAGTATAAGGAACTCAAACGATCTGACAGTCTTGACTCTAAAAAGAACAAGCGAGTTCACACAGGCGCAATCCTCCCAGCAAATTAAAATAAACAGTTCAGGGACCCACAGTAAAGGACGCATCTTTGTACCCTCTCCTGACACCAACGCTGCTGTCAGTGGCATCGTCTTCTTACTGTATCTTCGTCCAGATTTCTGTATTTTTAGTCCTACTTTTGCATATTTACATAATGTATTTAGTTTCATATTTCCTTCTCCAAAACCTGTCATCTCTATTTTTATCAGAATTTTTTTTTTCACTGCTTAAACAATATATGCAAGGGAAAGACGCAAAGATATACAGCCCAGTGGCTGCACTGCCTCTCCTCTGTAGCATGGTTCAACCTGCGGTCACAATACGCCCTTTTGCATACTCAACGGGCTAAGATCAATATGTCACAATTTGCTCTCCCAACGTTTGTGCCTCCGGTCAAGATAACATATTTACCGCTCCTTATTTCATTCTCCCTTCCAGGCGACACGGCGGCTTTCCCTGGGAATCCTGTTACGGTAGTTATATATTTGTTCCTACTTCATGTTGTTGCTGCCCTGTGGTTTGCAGTAATGGCCCAGTGCTCAGCCTGCCTTGTTCGGGTGCCTCGCGGCTTGTTTTCCTGCCCACTTGCCTGTGTGCGAGCCTGCTGCTGGCTTGGTTCTGCCCTGGTCCCTGAGCTCTTCCTGGCTTGGGGTCTCTCCCTTGCCTCCTCTCCTTGGGTCCTTAGTTTCAGACTCCAAGCCTCTGTTCTGATACTCAAACTGCAGGCTTCTGTCCTGTGTCCAAGGGCTTGATCACCCCCACCCTCATGCCCCCACCCTTCACTACCCAATCTTCCTTGTTTGAATCGGGAAAGGACAGTACCTCAAACATACATAAGCCTGAATATAAAGCAATGAGATTGATGCCACAAAACTCATACCAAAATAAAGTCTTACTGCTTTATAGTCATCGTCTATATTTGTCTGTTTATATTCCTATTTATACATGCATGTAGAGATACTGTATTTAGAGTTTTATTTCCTTCCCCTACAACTGTCATTCTATTTTTAACAGATTTTTTTCCTTTTCAAATGTGGTAGGAAAAGACAGAATTAAGCAGGTAAGGTGCTGCTGCTATAGAACAGGTGGGTGCCAGGAGCACAGTAAAAAATTTTTAAACTTTTTATTTTAAGTGTAATTTCCTTTAAGACTATTCTTCAAGGATTGGATTTTAGAAAGTTAGTGTAATAGATAGTCAGAAAATCTATATTCTTGTCTCAGCTCTGACACTAATGACCTGAAAATGAGGACTGTGAATTAGGAAATTTGGTTTTTCATGCATTTTGAGTGGGACAATGGCATATTTAGAGGTCATGTCCCTTGCTCATAATTCAGGCTTCTTAGGCATTAAATGGTAGTAACAGTCCCCAGACAGTTCAATTACCCAAATGCCCTACAAGTGCCCCTATAGGGACTGATTAGATGATTTCATGCAACTGGATGATTTCGTATGCCATGCTGTCACTTTAGTCGTATCTGAGTCTTTGTGACCCTGTGGACTGTAGCCTACCAGGCTCCTCTGTTCAGGCGGATTCTCCAGGCAAGAATACTGGAGTGGATTGCCGTGCTCTCCTCCAGAGGATCTCCCCAACCCAGGGACTGAACCCATGTCTCTTACATCTCCTGCACTGGCAGGTAGGTTCTTTACCACTAGCACCACCTGGGAAGCCCCAGATGATTTCCTGATTCTAGTCAAAAAGACAATGAGGGAGAATATGGCTTAAGATTCTCATCATTTGTGAAACAGGAAGACAATGAGATTCACAGCACCGTGTAGTGATTGCTAAAATACTAATTAATCTTACTTGAAACATTTTGGGCATATTTCTTAATGTTTTCGGCAAACTACTAGTTGGTTCCCTCAAATCCATTCTCCTTCTCTTCCATAAAAATAGGCATTTGTGGGGGTTGGTGGAATGACATAATGGAAGAAATCTAGGCCTATCCTTATCTTGAGTAGCAGAACTACCACCCTGAGGACCCTGGATTAGCCAAACTAAAACTTCTTACATAAATTGTATTTGGGGATCTCTTTGCTACAACAACATAACCTTTACCTTGACTTAGCTTGAGTAATACAGAAATTAGCACCTGGAAGCAGTATACTAAGTAACAAAATCTAAAATATTGATACATTTATAAACTGGCTTCAGTTCAATTCATTCGCTCAGTCTGTCCGACTCTTTGCAACCCCATGAAACGCAGCCCGCCAGGCCTCCCTGTCCATCACCAACTCCCCGAGTTCACTCAGACTCACGTCCATCGAGTCAGTGATGCCATCCAGCCATCTCATCCTCGGTCGTCCCCTTCTTCTCCTGGTCCCAATCCCTCCCAGCATCAGAGACTTTCCCAATGAGTCAAGTCTTCACATGAGGTGGCCAAAGTACTGGAGTTTCAGCTTTAGCATTATTCCTTCCAAAGAAATTCCAGGGCTGATCTTCAGAATGGACTGGTTGGATCTCCTTGCAGTCCAAGGGACTCTCAATAGTCTTCTCCAACACCACAGTTCAAAAGCATCAATTCTTCGGCACTCAGCTTTCTTCACAGTCCAACTCTCACATCCATATGTGACCACTGGAAAAACCATAGCCTTGACTAGATGGACCTTTGTTGGCAAAGTAATGTCTCTGCTTTTCAATATGTTATCTAGGATATTAAACTGGCTTAGAAATTATCTAATGGGCAGAGGAAAACTAGACATTGCCTTCTGATCTTCTGTACCCCCTCGTTATCCTTTCCGCAAAACTCTCACCTGTGTCAGCTCAGAAAGCACACCCAGGGAACTCATAGCTCTGGAGGAGGTATCAAGGAAATACCCAGAAATTTAGAAGTGAGTTGCTCCCTGCCACTTTCTATAAGATACCTAAGAAAGAGATACATTTAAGGCAAGGGTTTGTCAGTTTGAAAGCAGACATGTGCAAAACTACAAATCCACTAAGGGAGATACTCTCTTCCTGTAGTCTGAAATCTAAATCACTGGCGAATCCAGAAATTTGTAGAGTCACAGGACTGGAAACACAAACTAAATTGGGTCTACATCAAAAATAGCAGAACACAGGTCTATTACCTGGAGCCTCTCTCAAACATCTCCTGTGAAGATGTCTTGGCAAGAGATGCCTCCAGTACAGACAAGCCAAGCCTAAGTGAAGAACTGGGGTGGAGTGGGGGTGGGGGGTTGGGGACTGGGCGATGATGCCAGCAGTAAAAGAGAATCAGCAAGCAAAAGGCACGATGTCCAGGAAAAACCCTTATTAGAGGTTACCTGCCAATAGGTATGAATGGAAGCAAGCATTAATAGGTTGAAAACCTACATATTTTTAGGCAGTTGTATTTACCAAAGAAATCACAAGTCTAGCAACACTCTAGGTCCCAGGCCTGCTTCAGCCAGAGCAGACTGCAAAAACTACTTTTCAACACCCACTTCAGACAGATAAGAGACATATGAGACCCTTACAAATGATAAAGCTGGGGTCCATGAAGGAAAATGGACAAGGTAGCTCTTCCAGAAGGCACAGTGGGGTGCCCAGATGGCTACTTACAAACCATACTCCACTGCTAGGGCAGGAGCTCTTTGCAATAACTAAGGACTGCTGTGTTTCCAATTCTTCTATTATATGAATGAGAGTTTTGAATTATAGTTATCATATTTTAGGCTGATAATCTGTCTATTGGTTTGTAGTCATCAGACCACAAAAACTTCATTTGGACCTATTGAAGAAGACTGTTCATCATCTCCCAGAGTTCTGAAACTTCGATCTGATGCAGAAATGGATGAGACTTTGGGCTGTCTTCCATGGGACACAAGAAGATGATAAGAAACGTGAACATGGATATTTAGGGGACCAGAGTCCCCTAACTCTGGTTGGTTAGGCAGCCTGCTAACCATCCCCCTTCCCTGACATAATTTCATGGCCATCCAGTTAAAAATTACATTTTCCAGAACCTAGTGGAATGTGAAGAGAAGTGAAACTTACATCTTAAAAGTTCACTGTCTCTTTGTTAAAAAGAAAGCTCTTGCTCTGGACTTTTCCCCTTCCCATGAACTGGAACACAGCTGTATTAGCATCCCAGATCCCTCTTGGGCCTGGTCAGTCAGTACATTAATCTAGAGGGTGGGGAAGATGGCAGAACAAGACAGAAGAGTTGGCTTCCTCCACAGTTCTGTCCTGATGCCTTGTCACTCAAGGCTGAACTGACCGAAGTGTTACCTAAAAACTAACTCTATCTTAGTCAACCATTTTGTTTCTTGTTTCCTTTGTCATAACAGCTTGGCCTTTGCCATAGATAATATATTATCCACATTTCTGCCCCTTTGTGGGGACTATGGGGCTTTCTTGTCCAAGGCTGGACAATTCTGGAAGCCATCCCCCAAAACAAAGAAAGCCACCAATTCATAGGAAATAAACTAAGAAATTAAGTGGGTGAAAAATCAAACTGGGACCTATTTTACACCTCAGTGAAGACTAGACATAACTATTATTACAAAGAGTGAAAATACCCTACTGTTTTGAAAATTCCTTTTGCATCTTATTTCACAGGCCCTGTCTGCCTTCTTTTCTTGTTAGAATATTTCTTGCTACTTGTTAAAATAATCCAACAAAGCAATGCATATTGAGTATACATTCCCTACATTGCAAACTCACAATCGTTCCTTAGATTAGAGATAAGAATGAGAGAAGTTGTGTTACTTCGTTCATTTCCACAGTGAACAGGGAAGAGAGGGTCTTAGAGAGAAGACAGGCCAATCTCTGAAGTATGCGTGAGAGAAGAAAATGAGCCCTGAGGTCAACAATCTCAGTGGGTTCCAGAAAAGCAAAACATCACCAACCTGCATGACCATTCAGCACTTCTCCATGTTACTGTCAACAGTCCTTTTCTGTTTGCCCTTCCTAAGCCTTCAGAAAGTCAATCAGGCTGAAATCATAGGGAAGTAAATTATAAATTGGACAAAAGAGCAGTGGGTTGGGGAAAATAACGGTTACATATTTGAAATTTTTATAACCGACATTCTAATCAGGGTATGAAAAATTTTCTAAAGCTACATTTAAATTTTTACAAGTGAACATTCCAACTTACAGGTGGATAGGGAACAGTGAACATAGAATTGTTCGATCCAGTGGGTTAAGTAGTAGGCAGAAGATAATAGAGAATAAATTGCCAGCAGATGTTGCTGTTGGTTCAGAGCCTGAGACTGCCAAATAAGAAAAGGCTGTTGGGATAGCATGGAATATAAATGACTTTCTCACTCCAGGTGACTTGATTTCACTGAATTGAAACCTGCACCTATTTATTGTGGTGTGTCCAACGCGGCTGAAAATTTGTGAAGCTTTAGGAGTATTTCTTTACAAGAAAAGAAGTTAGTATGATGGATGCCGTGGGTGCACTACCAAGATCCCTCCCCAAGGATGGAACCAAAGGTGAGCTGGGGCCAGTCGTGAATGTCTCTTCCCAATTCTCCTTCATTGGCTTCATAACAGTAGGTTGAAATCAGTCTTGATGGGACTACTTACGCTATGGAAATCAGCAAAAAAAAAGGGTTTTGTGGTGGGTTTTGGTTCTGTTCTGTTTGCTTTGTTTTGTGTGCAGAGAGCTGCTTCACCAGTGCACCGCTGCTGGGAGTATTGGCAGTTGGAGCCCCTGGTTGAGTCAGCTCACATGCCCTTCTTAAGGACATGCTACATCCAAGGCTGGTCTAGGCAGAGAGTGTTAAATGCCCTCAGGCCCCAATTCAAGACAATTTTCTTATGACTGCCTCCTTGTTTGACTTCTCCTTGTACTTCTTCCTGATTCCTTCATTCCCTCACTGTTGATCCAGAAAGCTCTCTCTACTAAACCTCCACACACAAATCTCTACCACAGAGGCTGCTTCCTGAAATATCCAACCAGATAAGGAGTTTATTATCCAGAGATAAAAACAGAAAATTAATCATTCTAAAAAAGATAACTAATTATAACACTATTTACTTGGGTTTGTGCTATTCAAAATGATTGATAAAAATGGAGAGGGCAAAACAATATTGTAGGTTTCAGAGACAGTTTGTTTTGGTTCTTTTTATTGCTCTCTCTTTCTGGAAAAGTCTTCTCTTGGGGAGCTTTTAATGTGGTACTAAATGTAGGAAACACTGGAGGTTTTTGGTTGTGAAAAAAATTCAGCATTTGTGTTTATTTTAGTTATTTTAACTAAAATTAAAACTCAAAAGAAAATTATTGATACACAAAGAGATCAAAAATCGTCAAAGGAAACAAATAGAAATTAATCAAACTGACTTTTTGAGTATAAACTACCACTTAGTTTCCCTCAGTCACTGCTTTCAACCTTGTTTTTCATTCACTTTAGCAAGTCTCTTGCATTTCAGTTTTACTCTCAATGATTAGAACACTTTCCAGTTTAAAACTGCTCTCATATTCCATTTAAATCTGATTTCTGTGTCAGCGCTCCCTCGGCCAAGGCCAGGTCTGAAGCTTCGAAAGCTCAGGTGTGGAAAGCAGGGTGAGGTCAGTACTTTCACTCAGCATCTTGGAGTGGAAGGGGAGGGACACTGATGCACCCTTGTCCCTTTTCAAGGCTTTACTTCTTCGGGGTTGGAGGAGGTGGGAGGAGAGATGGAAGGCAGATGCAGAGTTCCCTAAAATAAACTCCATGACTGTAGCCTCCTCCTGACTGCTTGTCAGTACCTTTCCAGCTAACCTCAACAGGACATCTCTGGGCCATGAAAGTCAGAAGGCCAAGTGCTGAGTGGGGGGTGGTCTTTCAGATTTATCAGGAGACCTTAAGAAATCTCTCTACTGCTCAGTTTTCTGAAAAGGGAAGCTAGGTCTGGTCTTATCTCCCAAACCCCTCAGCTCCTGACTCCCCCATATCACAAGATGGGTGGGGTAGAAGCTGACAAACCCTCAGCTATCCCAAGAGGAGAGGAAGGGAATTCTGCAGGACTGACACACAGCCCATGAGGCTTCTCTTGCTCTTTGTCTCCTCAGTTCTCTTTCCTACAGTCTGTTGGAGTGAAGGCTGGGCTTCAAGAGCTAATAATCTTTTTTTTTTCTTTTTTTAAACTTTTAATTCTGTATTGGGGTACAGCTAATTAACAATGCTGTGATAGTTTCAGGTGGACAGCAAAGGGATTCAGCCATACACATACACGCATCCATTCTCCCCCGAACCCTCCTTCCATCCAGGTTGCCACATAACACTGAGCAGACGTCCATGGGTTTTAGAGTATGTCCTTGTTGGTTATCCACTGTAAACACAGCGGTGTGTACATGTCCATTCTAAGTTCCCTAAGTATCCCTTCCCCCCATCATTCCCCTCCCCTGGAAACCATAGGTTTGTGAATTAATAATCTTTGGTAGAAGTTTCATGCCACAATTGTTGATGGCTCTTAAAGGTTCTGTCTTTATACTTGAGGGTTAATGCCTCTCTGTTCTCATCTGAGAGTGCTAATCATCTATTCTAGGTCAGCAGGCAAATCACACTCAGTATTTTCATAATTTCAAATTAGCAATTAAAACCAGTTCCAAGACCTGCATCCACCCCCAAAAAATGCTTATTATCAAGTTAGTCTAAATTGTATAGCAAGGGCATGCAGACCCCTGAATTTGAATTTCAAACATGGTTGTAACATTGATTAATGTATGAGAGGAGTGTAGCTTCATCTCTTCCCTTTGTATTTCAAGATACAGAACAATATGATAGAAAATTTGATAATGACTAGAATAACCACGTAACTCACACCTTAGTGGTGTGGTAGGGACTTCTGTACACGGCATATGATTATAACACAAGTTGCTTGAAATCTTCTGTAATTATTCTGTTTCAGGTCTGCACATTGAATTCTGCTTTACATGAAATCCAGCACAATTTCAGGTTTTATCTCATAACTAGATGCCATCATTAATTTGCTTTTGTGTTGTGTGAAAATAGTCCTCTATTGCATGTAGTTTGCTTCATAAAATTTTCCTAAACAACAACAAATTGAATCCTTAAGGGCATGTCTGTCAGAAATCTATGAACTTGAAAAAAAGAGAGAGAGAGGGAGAAAAAACAACATCAGCCCTGTTTGTTAGCAACCACAACCTGGGTCCTCAAAACATCAACTTAAGAGAAAAAAAAAAACACACAAGTGCCAATACAGTTTGGGCTCCCTTAATTTCATGCACTGTGACTTCAACAATTTCTCCATTTCTCATCTTATTTCTATAAAAGTAGCTTCATTTAAAAGCAGGGAAACCACATTTCATGCTCTTCAGTTTCATTAAAGTTGTACAAAAGGAGCCTACCAAAAGGAGCCTCTTCTAATTAAACAGTTGTTGCAGATGAAAATATTGAAATGATGAATCTGAAAGGCAGCTGACTCTATATATTCCCCAGAATTTTTATCATGACATAAAAAAAGGAACTGAAGAATTAAGATCTGAATCCCAGGATAAAGCGTCACATATGTCATAAAAAGAAGAAATGAAGCCCAGTGGCTTCTTAAGGTAGCACAGGTGAGGTGAGAGAAACACAGAACAAAGGAACCTCTTCTGAAGCTTCAATGGGGTAGACTCTGTGTAGTTCCTGAACCGGGGCACTTCACCTTGCTGAGTGTGATTGGAGACACTCATTCTGGTAAACTAATGGCAGCGGCTGGTGGATGCAGATGCTTTGCACTCCCAGGAGAGTGCTTTCATCATAATTCAGCCTGAATTATAGACTGTGCTCGTTAATGGGCACTTGAGATAAAGTGTTACCAAGAATAAGAGAAAGTAAAACTTAATGTGCTATCCTCCCCTCCAGGACCTGCAAAATAAGCTTGCTTGATTGACAGACTCCTCTCTCAAAGTGGAAAGAGTAATGACATGCTTCTCGGAGGCTTAGGAATGAGACTGCATTTTAGATGGCTTCCGCTTCAACTCTGAAGGCATACAGAGCAAGGTTTATAAAGCAAAGACCGTTTGTTCTGATCTTGGTGGTTATTTATTTAAGTGAGTTTCATTTCTTACAGCTCAGATTCTCAACCACTTACTGAGGTCTAGTAAGCAGCTTAGAAATCTATAACTTTCATATGAAGTTTTACGTTAATGAACTTGTGGTCTAATTACTCATTGCTCTTTTTCTCTTTCTTGTATTATTTACGGGGCATTCCTAAAATGTGCTTTTCAATCCAAATCCTATCAAACCAAAAACAAGTTAGTATTTCATTAGGTGTAAGTAATTTTGACTTATGAATTCTTCAGTGTCTTTAGTTCTTAAAAATGTCAAAAGTTGAGTGCATACAGGCAAAAAGTATTGATTATATCTTGTTATTCCTGTTCTTCAGATTGTTAGAAAATTGCAGACCACTCTGTCAAGTTGCATAGGTTTCTCAGTGCATGAGGGCAGCCTATGTGATGGTGCATGGGGCATTCACATTAAGACCTTACACATTTTGTTGTTGTTTAGTTGCTAAGTCATGTCCAACTCATCTGCAGTCCCATAGACTATAGCTTGCCAGGCTCCTCCATCCATGGGATTTCTCAAGCAAAAATACTAGAGTGGGTTGTCATTTCCTTCTCCAGGGAATCTTCCTGACCCAGGGATTGAACGCACATCACCTGTGCTGCAGGTGGATTCTTTACTGCTGAGCCGCTAAGGAAGACCATACATTTTGCTGTATGTGTTTATATATCGATAGATTAGACACATGTACAGGTATTTCTATATATATATATATGTATGCATGGTTGTAAATATAATGACAGCTTTTGACATGTGGCAATCAAATATCTTAGTCTAACAAAATTTGTATATCACAATTTCCTGAAAGTTGAAAGCAAATACTGTAAGGGAGAGGAGTTGCTGGAGCAAACCACACCCTGAATATTGATGAAAGAACTCTAAACGGTATGACTCAGACACAGACTCCATGTGAAAAGAAACAATAAAGAAGCATGGCCAATGCTTACTGAAAGTTTACTACCTGAAAAATTCTTTTCTTCATGCTTTAGAAACAAGCCTTTGGGTAGATGTCATCATTTTCCACATTTTATAGGTGAAAAAGCTGAAGCTTTAAAAGAGTAAGTGAGTGACTCCACGATTATATGGTTTATCGTCTAAACCAGGGACTGAACCAGAGGCTCCTGCGGCTCCTGCATTGCAGACAGGCTGTTTACACCAGCGCCACCTGGGAACCCCCAGTATACTGTGTTGTTGTCTAGTCACCCAGTTGTGTCCGACTCTTTGCAACCCCATAGACTGCAGCACTCCAGGCCTCGCAGTCCCTCACCACCTCCCAGAGTTTGCCCAAGTTCATATTCATTATATCAGTGATTCTGTCCAGCCATCTCATCCTCTGATGCCCTCTTCTCCTTCTGCCCTCAATCCTTCCCAGCATCAGGGACTTTTCCAACGAGTCATCTGGTGGATTCTTTGCCACTAGTGCCACCTGGGAAGCCTCAGTAAGATTCTAGTCTCCTTAATTAGCTGTTTGCATGGATCAGTGTAACCTTATTTTACCCATATTTGACTATTTGCACACAATATTACCCCTTCAAGGATCACTACCTTGTCATGGAGAAGGGGCTTGTGTAATTCAATGAAGCTATGAGCCATGCAGTGGAGAGCTACCCAAGACAGATGGGTTATAGCAGAGAGCCCTGACAAAACATGATCCACTGAGGGAGGGAATGGCAAACCACCCCAGTATACTTGCTGTGAGAACCTCCTGAACTGTATAAAAGGCCAAAAAGATATGACACCAAGAGATGAGTCCCCCAGGTCTGAAGGTGTCCAATATGCTACTGGGGAAGAGTGGAGAAAAGTTACCAATAGCCCCAGAATGAATGAGGCCGTTGGGCCAAAGCAGACACGACACTCAGTTGTGGATATGTATGGTGATGCAAGTAAAATCCAATGTTGCAAAGAACAGTATTGTATAGGAACCTGGAATGTTAGATCCATGAATCAAGGAAAACTGGACATGGTCAAGCAGGAGATGGTAAGAATAAACATCGACATCCTAGGAATTAGCAAACTAAAATGGACGGGAATGGGGGAATTTAATTCAGATGACTATTATATCTACTACTATGGGCAAGAATCCCATAGAAGAAACAGAGTAGCCCTCGTAATAAACAAGAGTCTGAAATACAGTACTTGGGTGCAACCTCAAAAATGGCAGAATGATCCTTGAAGGGGGTATAATGTGAGCAAGCAGTCAAATATGGGTAAAATAAGGTTACACTGACATGTGCAAACAGCTAATTAAGGGAGACTGGAATCTTACTGAGGCTTCCCAGGTGGCACTAGGGGTAAAGAATCCACCTGCAAAGCAGGAGCCGTGGGAGATAAGGGCTCGATCCCTGGGCCAGGAAGATCTCCTGGAGGAGGAAATGGCAACTCACTCCAGTATTTTTGCCTGGAAAATTTCCATGGACAGAGGAACCTGTGGGCTACAAATGGGGTTGCAAGAGTCGCACACGACTCAGCAACTAAACCACCACCACCAGAATCTTTCTTGGGGAGTGGGGTTCTGAAGTCAGCAAGTAACGTGAAAACTGAGTACAATCAGGCTTTGCTTTAGAAGCTTCACAAGACCAACAACAAAAGAAGCACCAGCTGGACCAATTCCAATTGCAGGAACAACAGATTTCTACTTATCATCTCTTGCTCTTTCCCTCTTCCTTCTGAAGGTCTGCAGTTTGAGTCTGGTGAGTTAAATGAGCAGAGTGTGCAATGTCATTAAACAATTCTGAGCAGCACAAAATCAATGCTTGGAAAGGATCAAGGAAAATTACCAAAAATAAGAGTAGAAAAATAGATGAGATGACACATAAAGGAACTGCATTTGAAATGAGTACATGAAGGATAATAATAATAATAGGTGGAGAACAGAGGTTAGGACACAGCAGACAGAGAACAATATGAGAAAAGACACTGGGATCTTGAAAATGTCTATGCCTGGAACAACAGACCCAGAAAAAGATGTAGTTAAAGAGTAAGATGATGAAGAACTGTAAATGTCAGCTCAATGAGTTTGGTCCTCATTCTGTAATCAGTGTGTGGCAACCTTGGATATGAGTCAGATTCACCCACAAAGCATTTTCTTATGAGAGCCATTATCCAGCATTATGCAGCTAGTCCTGAAAGGAATGAAACTTGTTCCGGAGGCCTGAAAATGGTTTTTATGATGAAATGTGAACCTTTGATTTTCATATGTATGCCCTGTGGGGCTGGATGATCTTTTGAGAGGATGGGGAGCTTGTAAGGGGGAAGATTATCATATGCATGTAATCCTTTATAATTTAAAAAAATTACATACACACCCAAAACTCATCTGCTTAATACTCAGCTTAAGAACTGAGTGAAACATGGTGAAACACGCATGTTTAAAACATTTCAAACCTGAGTCTCATGGTCTCAGGAGAGCAGAAGCCAAAAACAATTATTATCTGCAATGGTGAGCCACTACACAAAACTGTGATCTGATTCATTTTAACAACTTTTCCTGACCGTTTTCTGTAAAGGAAAGAAAGTTGAGGACTGAGAATGTTTAAGGAAATTCTGCAATAGCTTAAGGATGAGTGGCATCTAAATGTACTTCCTAAATACAGACTGGCCAACCCTTGATGCTATTCTCCATTACACAAGCTGAAGGGAATAGCTTCACATAAAATTTGAATAGCAGAAGAAACTGCTGAAATAAAAATTGTACAAGCAGGAGTCATGAAATTCTCCAAGCAAGAGAGCGAGTTGCTATATTCTGATATATGTTTTAGTCATCAATAGACCTGACTTCAAATCCTGTCCCTGCCATTTATCAGCTATCTAACCTTGGACAAGATACTGGACCTCTCTAAGTCTCAAATCCTCACCTGGAAGATGCAGGTCATACCTGTCTTTGATATGAGGAAATTCTTTCAAGAGCCATACACTTAGGGGTCCAGGAGTAATTTAAAGGTAGACAGAGGCCAATCCAACTCAAACAATCTTAGGGAATTTTACAGTCATGTACACTGACTAGCATCACAGAGACTGTACAGAGGCAGCTTCTACCTGGCTTCATTGATGGACAATCTGACCCAAACAGGAAAAGACTTACAAAGAAGCCAGTTGTTTCCACAATAGGATTAAATATCCCATTCCAGATGTATCAATGGGAACTACATTCTCCACTACCAGAAAACACCTTATATAGGATGTTTCCTTCCTAATGATGTATTTTTCCTGCCTTTAGCCAATTTCCCATCCATCTACAGCTTCCCCGGTGGCTCAGCTGTAAAGAATGCCTGCAACGCAGGAAACACAAGAGACACGGTTCAATCCCTGGGCTGGGAAGATCTGCTGGAGTAGAAAATGGCAACCTACTCCAGGATTCTTTCCTGGAGAATCCCATGGACAGAGGAGCCTGGCAGGCTACAGTTCATAAGGTCGCAGAGAGTGGAATACAACTGAAGTGACTTAGCACGCACTCATCTACACCAACAGCCTGACCCTAAGCCAATGTTTTGGGGGTTTTTCCTCACTATTTTCACCCTCTCATTTATTTTTTGTTTGTTTATTCATTTAGTTTGGTTGCACTAGGTCTTTGTTGCTGTGCAGGCTTTCTCTAGTTGCAGAGAATGGGTGCTACTCTCTCTTGCTGCATTCTGCAGCCTTTCTCACTGAGGTGGCTTCTCTTGTGCAGCACAGGCTCGAGGCACACCAGCTTCAGTAGTTGCGGTATGTAGGCTCAGTAGTTGTAGCTCATGGGCTTAGTTTCTCTGCAGCATGTGAGATCTTCCCAGACCAGAGGTCGAACCCATGTCCCTGTACTGGCAAGTAGATTCCCACCAGGGAATGTACTGCACCACCAGGGAAGCCCAACATCCTCTCTTTTAACCAAGGCAAGTTCTAGGTGAAAAATACATCTGTATCCTACTCATTCCTTGTAATATACCACAGCCCAGAGCTAGCCTGCCTTTCACAGCCTGAAGACTACTCAGGATTTCTGTTCATTTCTGATATTTCATTCTCATGACTGAGACATTCTCATGACTGACTATCTACCTTAGAGACATTTTCAGAGACAACTACCCTATCAGATTGTTGTCAGTACCAAAGAAAAAAATATATATATAAAATTCCTATCACAGAATAAATACTGAATAAATGCCATTTATTAGATTCAAGTTCAAATCCTGGCATCACTTACAAACTATCAGAGGAATTTCTTTATCTGTAAGTTATGCAAATAATAACTACTTTAAAGAGACATTACGAGGATTAAATAATAAAAAAGAGTAACAGATCTGAGCATGTCATTCACTTACAAAGGAGCTCTATCAACATGAATTTCCTTCTTTCTAATTTCACTCCTCCAAAAAAGCACCATGCCATGGGATTCTGGAAAGAGTGAAATAGAAATGAACACTTGGTATGAGGGGGCGCTTAGGGGTCAAACTGTCTGGGTTCAAACCACAACTGTCGCAGCTCTGTAACTTTGAGTGAGTCAATTTCATCATCTATAAAAGGGGATAACAACAGTATCTACCTCACATGGGTAGCTGTAGGTTTTAAACCAGATGATACACATAAAATGCTTAGAATAGAATCTGGCTCCTCATAAGTGCTCAATAAATGTTAGCTAGTATTGCTATTTAATATTTTGTTTAACAACTTCTCTGTAGTCTTCAGACCATGGCAACAACAACAACAAAAAGGATCAGCAGCATGCAGGGCCCCTAGAGGAGAAAGGTCCCCTGTGCTCTTTTCAATTGTTATGGGCGAGAGGATTGTCCACTGCGGTGTTCTTAGATTCACCTGCTTTCAGAGCTGAATGTAATCACTCTCTGTGTTAGGTCCCTAGGACTGCCATAACAGAGAAATACAACTAGAACTGCTTAAAACAATAGAAATTTATTCTCCTGTAGTTCTAGAGGCTAGAAGTCAAAATCAAGATGTTGGAAAGACCATGATCTCTTTGAAGGATCTAGAGATATGTTCTTCAGGCCGCTGGCTATCCTTAATGTCCCTTGGTGTGTAGACTCATCACTCCAGTTTCTGCCTCTGAATTCACATGGCCCTCTCCCTGTGACTTCACATGGTTCCCTTCTCCATGGGTTTCTGCCTATATCTTCTTTGGCTGTGTGGCTTGTGGGATCTTAGTCCCCTGACTAGGGATCAAACCCATGCCCTCCTGCATTGGGAGTGTAGAGTCTTAACCACTGGACACCAGGGAAGTGCCCCGCCCCTACCTCTTCTTATGAAGATGACCTAATTGACCACTTCTTACCTTGATTACCTCTACGAAGACTCTATTTCCAAATTAGGTCACATTCTGAGTACGAGAGACTAGGTGTTCAACATATCCTTTTGGGTGGGGCGGTGCAATTCAAACCATAACACTCAAAATACATATTTGGACACAAATCTCATACTTCTTAAATAGAACTTTTCAATACATCCCTCCAAAGCTCTGAATATTACATAAAAATAAGACTAAATCATCCTGCTACCATGAAAAGGACACTTGGTAGCATGGACTTTGAAGGTTTGTTTTAATCATCCAAGCTGCTTTTGCTGTTAAAACAGAAAAAAAATTGTTGAAAAAGTTTCTGTATTTTAAAAATAACACTAACTTTAAGGCAAACATAATTACTAAATAACTGGTTATACAAAGCCGCCAGAAAAAAATCATCTCCAAAACTTGATATGGAGATCACAACCTAAGCTGTGTGTTTGTGTGTATGTATATACATATATGTATATGTACACACTTGCTCAGAGTGAACATGCACACATATGCACATACATTATTTGCCTCTGTGTCCTTGGAAAAGATGGAAATAATCTGAAATCAAGCAAAGCAGATGGCTGAGTGGGCCTTGTGAGTCTCATATATCCCAAGGAAGTTAAGACGACGTTGCAACATTTTTTAAGAAAAAAAAAAAATTCTGAGTTTTCAAGTTTCTACACTTTGTCTTATCTATTTCTATGCAGCTTAGAATATTCATTTTTGAGATCTTCAGTGGTTAGAACTCTGAGGAAGACTTATAGTCTAAATGAAATAGTGCAAGAACCTTTCTTCAGGATAACTGTCCTTGTAAAGCAGAAATACATAGGCTTGCTAACATAGCATATGGGTGTGCCTTATATTACACTCCAGTTATGTTTCTGAAAGAGTTCTATAAAAGTTAAAGAAAAGTAATCTTTATAATATATCATTTAGTTAGGATTTAAGGATGGTCTTTATAGACATTAGATGGACAAAGAACTATTTCTCAATAATCCCTCCCCCTTCCTCAAATACTGCCCCCAAAGCTGGCTTAAAACTCAACATTCAAAAAACTAAGATCACAGCACCCAGTCCCATCACTTCATGGCAAATATATGCATGCCTATGTGTTAGTTGCTCAGTCTTGTCCAACTCTTTGCCACCTCATAGACTGTAGCCCACCAGGCTCCTCTGTCCATGGAATATTCCAGGAAAGAATACTGGAGTGGGTAGACATTTCCTTCTTCAGTGGATCTTCCCAGTCCAGGGATCAAACCCAGGTATCCCACATTGCAGGCAAATTCTTTACAATCTGAGCTACCAGGGAAGTCCATGGCAAATAGATGGGGGGGAAAAAGGAAAACAGTGACAGATTTTATTGTCTTGGGATCCAAAATCACTACAAATAATGACTGCAGCCATGAAATTAAGAGATGCTTGCTCCTTGGAAGAAAAGTTATGACAAACCTAGATAGTATATTAAGAAGAAGAGACATCACTTTGCCAACCAACATCTGTATAGTCAAAGCTATGGTTTTCCAGTAGTCATGTATAAATGTGAGAGTTGGACCATAAAGTAGGCTGAGCATCAAAAAATTGATGCTTTCAAATTGTGGTGCTGGAGAAGACTCTTGAGAGTCCCTTGGACAATAAGGAGATCAAACTAGTTAATCCTAAAGGAAATCAACCTGAATATTCATTGGAAGGACTAGTATTGAAGCTGAAGCTCCAATAGTTTGGCCATCTAATGCAAAGAGCCAACTCATTGGAAAAGACCCTGATGCTGGGAAAGACTGATGGCAGAAGGAGAAGGAAGCAACAGAGAATGAGATTGTTGGATGGTATCATCGATTCAAGGGACATGAATTTGAGCAAACTCTGGGAGATAGTGAAGAACAGAGAAGCCTGGCATGATGAGGTCTATGGGATCACAGAGTCGGACATGACTGAGTGACTGAACAACATACACACTTGAAAACAATTAGCATGATCATCATTCAGTTAAAAGGAAAAGAAAAAAGACCTGGTTCTGAATTTTCAGTGCTCGGCATTGAAATAGCAGTACCACAGGAAGATCCTCAGCTGACAATAAAGGATTCAACGCTCCACATCAGCAAAGTAGGAGGTAACTCTAATCACAAACTACCTAAGAAAGGTAGTCCTATGTTCAGCATAAGTGCTCACTGTTCTGAAAAGAATTTTACTTTAAACTCACATAAACCAAGGAAATTTCTTTGATATTTCTACTATATAAAGGTAAATATAATTGTTATTCCTTACATGGAGAACTGCCTTGTATGTGTTAGAAGGACTGCACCATATGGGTAACATATTAACAGAATAAGCCTCACCTCTCTTGAAAACATATACACAACAAACACCATGAATTTTCCTAACATATCATTTTCCAGTGGTTTCTGACTGGCCTTTTTATAACCTTCTCTCCAAGCCTGTAAGAACTTTGAATACCTTTGGTCACCCAACTCGATTTCTGCTCCCTTAAATATTTTCTGCATGGAATTCTGGAACCCCAATCCAGTTCTATCTCTGTCCCTAGCATCCTTTGTGATCTAGCTTGCATTTTCTCCTTGATGTTTTCTTCGGCATTCATACCTCCACACCATGCTTGATAATGTTCCCACTTTATGAATAATAATGGCGTTTATTATCTCTCATTTGACTTGTCTTAAATTCTTCCTCATAGTTATCTTTTCCCAACTCTTAACCAATTTGATCATTTTTGAGGGTAACAATTTATCATTTTCCATTATGCCCACCCGGTGCCTAAAATAAAGTCTGTCTTCATGCCATTTGAGGGTGAATTGACTGTCATGCACAGAGTTTGTGCACAGAACTGCACTGGATACCATGCAAACTATTACCAAGGCTCTATCTCAAGTGTAATCTACTGGGGAGAAGGGGAAGACCCAAGTACACACAAAAGGCAGACTATGATAGGACTATAAAGAGGCTACGAGCAATTGGAGGGCCAGGTCAGTCAAAGCAGACAGGATGGTTTGTAGTAGTAAGGATCAGGAGGGCCTTTATGGAGAAGGTGGCTTTTGGAATGGACCATGAGAAGGGATGAAAATTTTAATAGGCAGTAGAGGAAGCCATTGGAGAAGCAGGGACCAGACGGGACATGAGATCCCTAGGTGAATACTCCCATTTTGGTAGGAAGTGAGCTAAGAGCAGTAGTAAACAGGAGGTGATAAACCAAAGGCTGGTTTGCATAGGAAATGGTATAAGGAGTCTCCAAGACTGGCTGAGAATGTGCAAAGCAGTAAGTCAGAATGCTCTGCCTTCTCTATTTGCAAACTAGCAGGGTTAGGGAAGAGATGTTTGTTTTGATTGGTAATACTGGGTTGTTAACACTGGTAATACTGTTGTAATACTGGAATTACACTGTCTGAAATCCCTAAATTATTTGAGAAATAAAGCCTGCATTAACCAAACTCAAAAGCTTGCACTGTTTTCCACAAAGCCATCAGTCAGTTCAGTTCAGTTCAGTCACTTAGTCGTATCCGACTATTTGCGACCCCATGAATTGCAGCACACCAGGCCTTCCTGTCCATCACCAACTCCCAGAGTTCACTCAGACTCACGTCCATCGAGTCTGTGATGCCATCCAGCCATCTCAACCTCTGTTGTCCCCTTCTCCTCCTGCCCCCAATCCCTCCCAGCATCAGAGTCTTTTCCAAGGAGTCAACTCTTTGCATGAGGTGGCCAAAGTACTGGAGTTTCAGCTTTAGCATCATTCCTTCCAAAGAAATCCCAGGGCTGATCTCCTTCAGAATGGACTGGTTGGATCTCCTTGCTGTCCAAGGGACTCTCAAGAGTCTTCTCCAACACCACAGTTCAAGAGCATCAATTCTTTGGCACTTAGCCTTCTTCACAGTCCAACTCTCACATCCATACATGACCACAGGAAAAACCATAGCCTTGACTAGACGGACCTTAATCAGCAAAGTAATGTCTTTGCCATAAATGAGAACAAATCAGGACAGAGGCAACTGGGCTTCCTACCAAACATGAGCGAATTTCACCTGACTCTCTCTCAAGGGGGGAAAAAAAGAGGATAAACTTTTAGCTATCCACATGTGCCAAGAGGAAAGATTAGCTGTAACTGTGTAAATCTGTCCATTCAGTGCCTCATGCATCCCTGCATGTAGTTAGATCATTGATTGATACTTTTCTCACCTTTGTAATGATGGCTCATTTCTAGGAGGAATCCATAACATATCAAGTTGAAAGAAATTTCCTCTCCACAAAGACAAACAGTTTCCATTCCATGTTTCATATTACAAATAACAACTCATTATATTCATCATGGTTCAAGCATACTTAGAGGAAGAGAAAAAAATTTAAATGTTTTACTTTTTGTGTGTATATTTAATCACAAAAAGAAGAAACAAGCAACAGTGAAGGTTTATAGGAAGAGCTCAAAATTTTCCTCAAACTAGCTAGTTGGTGCAAAAGTCATTGCGGTTTGCACTGTTGAACTTTGTTGTTTGATATTGAAATACATTCTTCAATAAACATGGTTATATTATATGTCATTTTGATGCACATTTTTGCTTTATGCTTTTTGTAATGACTTATTACTTGCTGTTTATTTTATATGTGTTTTAGGCTAGGGAAACGATGTTAGACAAAGAGCCAATTCAAGCGATTTTCTTATTCAAGTTCAAAAAGCATCATAAAGCAGTGGAGACAACTCATAACAGCAACAATGCATTTGGCCCAGGAACTGCTAGCAAAGGTACAGTTCAGTGGTAGTTTCTGAAGTTTTGCAAAGATGACAAGAGCCTTGAAGATGAGGAGCGCAGTGGGCCCCATCGGAAGTTGACAACAACTAGTTGAGAGCAATCATCAAAGCTGATCCTTTTACAACAACACAAGGAGTTGCCCAACAACACAAGGAGTTGCCCAACAACTCAACATCAACCACTCTATGGTCACTAGGCATTGGAAGCAAATCGGAAAGGTGAAAAAGCGTGGTAAGTGGGTAACTCATGAGCTGATTGCAAGTCAAAAAAAAAAATGTCATTTTGAAGTATCATCTCTTATCCCATGCAACAGCAATGAGCCATTTCTCAATTGGATTGTGACATGAGATGAAAAATGGATTTTATATGACAACTGGTGATGATCAGCTCAGTGGTTAGACCAAGAAGAAGTTCCAAAGCCAAACTTGTACCAACAAAAAGTCATAGTCACTGTTTGGTGGTCTGTTGCCTGTCTGAACCACTACAGCTTTCAGAATCCCAGTGAAACCATTACATCCAGGAAGTTTGCTCAGAAAATCAATGAGATGCAATGAAAACTGCCACCCCAGCAGCCAGCTTTGGTCAATAGAAAGGGCCCAATTCTCCACAACACTTGACTGTGGCATCATACAACCAACCCTTCAGGAGTTGAATGAATTGGGCTACGAAGTTTTGCCTCATCTGCCGTGTTTACCTGACCTCTAGTGAGCTGACTGCCACTTCTTCAAGCACCTCAACAACTTTTTTTTTTCACTTTTATTTTTTATTTTTTTATTTTTTTAATTTTAAAATCTTTAATTCTTACATGCGTTCCCAAACATGAACCCCCCTCCCACCTCCCTCCCCATAACATCTCTCTGGGTCATCCCCATGCACCAGCCCCAAGCATGTTGTATCTTGTGTCAGACATAGACTGACGATTCAATTCTTACATGATAGTATACATGTTAGAACTTTTTGCAGGGAAAATGCTTCCACAACCAGCAGGAGGCAGAATATGTTTTCCAAGAGTTTGTTGAATCCTGAAGCATGGATTTTTTAAGCTATAGAAATTAACAAACTTATTTCTCATTGGCAAGAATGTGTTGGTTATAATGGTCCTTATTTTGATTAATAAAGATATATTTGAGCCTAGTTATAATGATTTAAAATTCACAATATGAAACCACAATTACTTTTTCACCAACCTAATACATGTATCTCAAACTAGATTTTTAGATTTCTAAAAACAATATAGAAAGCCTTATATTAATAATGGGAAAATCATCTCTTGGGTCATAATATGCATTCTTCTAGGGGCTTCCATCATGGCTCAGAGGTAAAGAATCTGCCTGCCAGTGTAGGAGATGTGGGTTCAATCCCTAGGTCTGGAAGATCCCCTAGAGGAGGAAATGGCAACCCACTCCAGTATTCTTATCTGGGAAATCCCATGGACAGAGGACCCTGGCAGGCTACAGTCCATGGGGTCTCAAATAAGTCAGATACAACTTAGCGACTAAACAACAAAAATGCATTATTCTACTGGACAGGAATGCTTCTCAGCATATTTTTCTATGCTTGCTTTAGTCTGATTCCAAGTGTGTCCTCTATTACTCAGGAGACTTTTATTTCTTTTGAATGTTTTGCTCTTTTGAATTTTTTCTGATATTCAACCTAAACCTTTCTTTTCCCTTAGCCTACTTCAGAATATGTTCTAAAGATGCCAAGTCACAGAGGACTATATTCTAATTGCTGAGATTTGAAGTTGTTGTTGATTTGAGTTTTCTTTCTTTTTTTTTTTAATCCATTAGCCACATTCTCTTTTAGCCGCAGAGGAACAGATGTTGAGTTTCTAATAAGAAAAAGCATGAATCTCATAGGAAAACAGTATCTCCTGGTTCTAAAAGCAATATCAGAACAGAGAAAAGATTCTAATATTTGACTAAATTTTGCTTAGGAAATGAAAACCTATGGTCTCTTCTGTGTACATTTGCTTATGTTTTAGTCTAAAATAAGCCAGCAAGGCCTTCTTAATTTTGAAACGTATGTCCTCCCCTCAGCAAAATGAACTGTGCTTCATTCCAACCCTTGGAATTTCTTTTCTGTGATTAGTTTACCATGCTGGTAAGCCTGAACTTTCTACTTACTATATAGAGAGTAGGGTGGAATATAGAAGCACATAATCGTTCCTAAGTCATAAGAAAGTATTCTCAGTTCATGCCATACCAAAGAAAAATAAAGTTTAAAGTGCAATCAGGTACTTTGATAGAAAACCTCAGTTCTTTGATTACTTCTGAAGGGGTATATGCATTAATGTCAAATCATCACTTGATGTAAAAGCCAGATTTTGGGATAAAAAGCAGCTTTTATAGAACATTAAAATCAGATAGACACACGGTTAAATGCCTTTGTGCTTTGTAACTCTGGTCCCCCGGTGTGTCTTCTGATGAATATGGGAATAATTGAGAACCACATCTTGAAATTGACTAGAAATTCGCTAGAATTATGGATATTAGAGCATTTCAAGACAGTGGAGTCTGGATCAGAGGTAGGGGTCAGAAAACCCATGTTTAAAGCCCTTAATATCTGATCTGTATTTTCTTCCTCTTTACTTACCTTCACAAATAACACGATATCTTCCACAGAGCTAATATTCAAAAAATGTTTTATTTTTTTATACCACAAAGAATGAGACATAAGGAAGTAGAGACATCTGACACAAACAACTGTTTGGAAAAATGTTGCTATGTAGGGGAGTGATAACCGAGTATAAGGCCAAGGAAATGGGGACTTTCCAGGTTAGGGATGGGAGACAGCTTGAAATGGAAAGAAATCAACTAGGATTTGCATATGACAGGAAAGAGGAGCAAAATGGTTTGTACTATTTTCTGGGAGTTAAATGTTACCTTCAGTTAACTACTGATACAATACCCTATGCCTGACTGATAGCAATGTGCTGTGTGATAGGGACCATGGTTAATAAAAAGAAATGAGTCCACCCTGGGAATCTGGCTTTAATTTGATAGCTATGCATTAGGGCAGGCTTCCCAGGTGTTGCCAGTGGTAAAGAACCTGCCTGCCAATGCAGGGGATTTAAAAGACATAGGTTCAATCCCTGGGTTGGGAAGCTCCCCTGGAGGAGAGCATGGCAACCCACTCCAGTATTCTTGCCTGGAGAATCCCATGGATAGAGGAACCTGGCAGGCTACAGTCCCTAGGGTCACAAAGAGTCAGACACAACTAAAGCAACTTAGCAATCGTATGTTCATCAGATGGCAGCAGAGCTAAGAAAAGGGCTCTAGAAGCAAGGTGGTCCTTGCAGGGTAATGAATCTGTTAACATACTCTTCAAAACTATTAGAGGAAATGTGACCCTTCCTCCCCAGGACCTCAGTGCTAAAAACTAGCTTAGAGATCCCAAAGACTCCAGACTTTGGGACATACTCTGATAACATGGCCAGACTTTGAGATCTGGAGGGAAAGAAGGAATTATGAAGCTCAGTGAATGTGAAGGAACGGCTAGGAGAGAGGAAAGTTGTAGCTATTATGTTGAAGCATTGTTTAAAAGAATGAGGCTGGACCATTACTATTATAAACAACAGACTGATTCCTCTGGAGTACTCACTGCCACAATCATTCCAAAAGAATGTTGGCATACAAGAAGAATCAAATGTATTCTGTGTAAACCTGGAAAGTTAATAGCAGGACAGGGAGACAGATTCTGCTCAGTATTAGGAAGATATCCACACACACAAAAAGAAATAATTATGTCCTTGAAGTGCTGAAACATGGGAATAAATATATAATTAAAGTATTTAATAAATCTTAGACTATTGTTTTCCATAGACAAGTTATGTGACTCACCTCTACACCTTTGTTCATGAAGATTAATTCCCTACTCTTCAACACAACTTTGTTACTTAAATAGCAATAATAGCTGATGCTCTTTGTGTGTCAGGCACTATTCTAAATGCATTATGTGTATTGAGTCACTTAATCCTCATGAAAATCCTATTATTCTTGTACAATTATTATCCCCATTCTATAGATAAATAAATTCAGGAAATCGAGAGGCTGACTTTCCTGAGAGTAGGTGGCAGAGCCTGGATTCAAACCAAGCATTATGTTTGTAGTGTCCATTCTCTGAAAGCAGGACTAGCCTATTCCCTGTACTCTCCTACCCTTACCTAATCTCTTCTCCCTGACAACAGTGGTTCTTAAATAAATGCTGTTTCAGAATTGGAGAGTATGTTAAAATACTTACTACTAAGCCCCACTCCCAACTTTCTGATTTAGAAGGTCTGGGGTAAGGCCTGAGATTCTCTGCATTTCTAACACATTTATAGGTGCTGCTGCTGCTGCTGTTGATTCTGCTGCCCTGGGAACTTCACTTTCAGAACCGCTAGTCAAGAAAATCATAGTTTCTGGAATGTTCAACTAATCGGATGCTCAGTCACTCAGTCATGTTTGACTCTTTGTAACCCTATGGACTGTAGCACACCAGGCTCCTCTGTCCACGGAATTTTCCAGGCAAGGATACTGAAGTGAGTTGCCATTTCCTACTCTGGTGATGTTCCCAACCCAGGAATCGAACTTACATCTTTTGTGTCTCCTGCATTGGCAGATGGGTTCTTTACCACTAGCACCACCTGGGAAGCCCATTCACCTAATCTCGGATAAATATATATTATATATATATATATATATATATAAATATATATAGTAAAGTAAACTTCCAGATGTTCAAGCTCAAAACTTTTTAGAAAAAGCAGAGGAACGAGAGATCAAATGGCCAACACCTGTTGGATCATCGAAAAAGAAAGAGAGTTCCAAAGAATCATCTATATCTGCTTTATTGACTATGCCAAAGCCTTTCATGATATGGATCACAACAAACTGTGGAAAATTCTGAAAGAGATGGGAATACCAGACCACCTAACCTGCCTCTTGAGAAATCTGTATGCAGGTCAGGAAGCAACAGCTAGAACTGGACATGGAACAACAGACTGGTTCCAAAAAGGGAAAGGATGACGTCAAGGCTGTATATTGTAACCCTGCTTATTTAACTTATATGCAGAGTACATCATGAGAAATGCTGGGCCAATGAAGCACAAGCTGGAATCAAGATTGCTGGGAGAAATATCAATAACCTCAGATATGCAGATGACACAACCCTTAAGACAGAAAGTGAAGAAGAACTAAAGAGCCTCTTGATGAAAGTGAAAGAGAGGAGTGAAGAAGTTGGCTTAAAGCTCAACATTCAGAGAACTAGGATCATGGCATCCAGTCCCATCACTTCATGGCAAATAAATGGGGAAACAATAGAAACAGTGACAGACTTTATTTTCTTGGGCTCCAAAATCACTGCAGATGGTGATTGCGGCCATGAAATTAAAAGATGCTTACTCCTTGGAAGAAAAGTTATGACCAACCTAGACAGTATATTCAAAAGCAGAGACATTACTTTGCCAACAAAGGTCCATCTAGTCAAGGATATGGTTTTTCCAGTGGTCATGCATGGATATGAGAGTTGGACTATAAAGAAAGCTGAGTGACAAAGAATTGATGCTTTTGAACTGTGGTGTTGGAGAAGACTCTTGACAGTCCCATTGACTGCAAGGAGATCCAAGAAGTCCATCCTAAAGGAAATCAGTCCTGAGTATTCATTGGAAGGACTGATGCTGAAGCTGAAACTCCAATACTTGGGCTACCTGATGCAAAAAACTGACTCATTTGAAAAGACTCTGATGCTGGGAAAAATTGAGGGCAGGAGGAGAAGGGAATGACAGAGGATGAGATGGCTGGATGGCATCACTGACTCGATGGACATGAGTTTGAGTGAACTCCAGGAGTTGGTGAAGGACAGGGAAGCCTGGTGTGCTGCAGTCCACGGGGTCACAAAGAGCTGGGCACGACTGAGCTACTGAACTGAACTGAAATATCCATCCATCCATAGTAAATAGTATCCATCAGGGCAAAGGCTGTACATTATCACAGAAGTGCAACATTAGGCCACCTAAAAAGCAAAGTTCATTTATCTCTTTATACAACCACCTGCTGCTGCTGCTGCTGCTGCTAAGTCGCTTCAGTCGTGTCCGATTCTGTGCGACCCCATAGACAGCAGCCCACCAGGCTCCGCCATCCCTGGGATTCTCCAGGCAAGAATACTGGAGTAGGTTGCCATTTCCTTCTCCAATGCATGAAAGTAAAAAGCGCAAGTGAAGTCGTTCAGTTCTGTCCAACTCTTAGCGATCCCAGGGACCGCAGCCTACCAGGCTCCTCCATCCATGGATTTTCCAGGCAAGAGTACTAGAGTGGGGTGTCATTGCCTTCTCCGTACAACCACCTAGGGCAGCTCAATCAGGATTGTCATTCAGGATACAGCATACCCCCAGAATTATGTTGCTTTGCCTGCCATTCCTTCAGTTCAGTTCAGTTCAGTCACTCAGTCTTGTCCTACTCTTTGCGACCCCATGAATCGCAGCACTCTGGGCCTCCCTGTCCATCACCAACTCCCGGAGTTCACTCAGACTCACGTCCATCGAGTCAGTGATGCCATCAAGCCATCTCATCCTCTGTTGTCCCCTTCTCCTCCTGCCCCCAATCCCTCCCAGAATCAGAATCTTTTCCAGTGAGTCAACTCTTCGCATGAGGTGGCCAAAGTACTGGAGTTTCAGCTTTAGCATCATTCCTTCCGAAGAAATCCCAGGGCTGATCTCCTTCAGAATGGACTCGTTGGATCTCCTTGCAGTCCAAGGGACTCTCAAGAGTTTTCTCCAACACCACAGTTCAAAAACATCATTTGTTGGTGCTCAGCTTTCTTCACAGTCCAACTCTCACATCCATAGATGACCACAGGAAAAACCATAGCCCTGACTAGATGGACCTTTGCTGGCAAAGTAATGTCTCTGCTTTTCAATATGCCATCTAGGTTGGTCATAACTTTTCTTCCAAGGAGTAAGCATCTTTTAATTTCATGGCTGCAGTCACCATCTGCAGTGATTTTGGAGCCCAAAAAAAATAGTCTGCCACTGTTTCCACTGTTTCCCCATCTATTTCCCATAAAGTGATGGGACCAGATGCCATGATCTTCGTTTTCTGAATGTTGAGCTTTAAGCCAACTTGTTCACTCTCCACTTTCACTTTCATCAAGAGGCTTTTTAGTTCCTCTTCACTTTCTGCCTTAAGGGTGGTATCATCTGCATATCTGAGGTTATTGATATTTCTCCCAGCAATCTTGATTCCAGCTTCTGCTTCATCTGGCCCAGCGTTTCTCATGATGTACTCTGCATAGAAGTTAAATAAGCAGGGTGACAATATACAGACTTGACGTCATCCTTTTCCTATTTGGAACCAGTCTGTTGTTCCATGTCCAGTTCTAACTGTTGCTTCCTGACCTGCCATTCCTTATGACATTTATTTTCATCATAGTCAAAGCTGAGACTCTGCTACATGTAGGTTCCATCGGGAGGGCATGGAAGGTATACCCAGCACATTAGGTATACCAAACACTCCTAGGTCCAGACCCAGAAGTGACACATGTCATTTCTACTCACATTCCAATTGCAAGCAGTGAGTCACCTGGCTACAATAATCAGAAGAGATTTAGAAGGTATTGCATATACTCAAAAATGGAACATGGGGAAAAGAAGTTTGGATGTTAATATGCAGTCTCTGCTACTGAAATACTTCCTATGGTTCTCCTTTGTGCCTGACTTGCCAGCAGTGCTGGATAGTGCATACACATTTTATATTCTCATAAGGTCCAGAGCAGTCAGGATTCTCACACTGGAGAGACTCAAATAAACTGATCAGTCAAATTACCCAGAGTAAGATATTTAACTTACCTATAATTATTTAATTACTAAAGTATGCTAATGATAGCTGTCCCATCAATCTTGAAGACATACTGTAAAAATGTTAATAGCTCTTGATGTCAGGCAGTTCACTAAGCATTTTACTTAAACTGTTCATTTAATCATCACCCTAACTCTACTGCAAGGAAGGAAACCTCATTTTTCAGGTGAGAAAAGAAACCATATATAGAACAAGCGACTGATCCCAATCACACAGCTATTGTGTAGAACTGCGTTTTGGATACATATAAGTGTGACTTCAAGTCTACACTTTTATCTACTACTGACTCTTCAAGAATATAAACATGAAACGATAAATTATTTAATGTATGAATTGAACCACCTTCCAAAGATTAGAAAGTTGTTCATGGCATTAATATTTAGTTCGATGATATTTCCTAAGAGGTTATTGCATAGAGTGAAAGGAGTCTGATTTGGGGACATCTAACCTGCTAGTTCTCACACTTGGGCATGTGCCAATATTATATGGAAAACTTCCCCTGAAAAGACCACTATCTGGACCCACACCAGACCAATAAATCAGTATCTCTGAGATGAGGAACAGGCATCCATATACTAATACATGTTTTAACAGCATAGAACTAACCAACAGAACATATTCAACTAATTAAGGGGTGACTCTGCTGACCCACCCCTTCATGGTTCTCGGCCTTGTCATGGAGAAGTGGCTTGAATAACTCAATAAGCCATTCTATGCAGGGCTACCCAAGACAAGCGGGTCATAGTGAAGAGCTCTGACAGAACACAGGCCACTAGAGGAGGAAATGGCAAACCACTCTAGTATTCTTGCCCCGAGAATCCCATGAACAATATGAAAAGGCACTGGAAGATGAGCCCTCCTCATTCGGATGGTGTCCAGTACGCTACTGCAGAAGAACAGAGGTCAATTACTAACATCTTCAGAAAGAATGAAGAGGCTGGGACAAAGCAGAATGATGCTCAGTTTTGGATATGTCTGGTGGTGAAATTAAAGCCTGATGCTGTAAGAACAATATTGCACAGGAACCTGAAATATTAGATTCAAGATTAGATCTTGTAGGCAGAGTGCCTAAATAACTAAGGATAGAGGTTCAGAGGTGATGACCAAAACCATCCAGGTGAAAAAGAAATGCAAGAAGGCAAAGTCATTCTCTAAGGAGGCCTTACATACAACTGAGAAAAGAAGAGAAGTGAAAGGCAAGAGAGAAAGGGAAAGATATACCTAACTGAATGCAGAGTTCCAGAGAATAGCAAGGAGAGATAAGAAAGCCTTCCTAAATGAACAGTGCAGAGAAGTAGAGGAAAACAATAGAATGGGAAAGACCAGAAATTGCTTTGAGAAAATTGGAGCTATCAAGGAAATATTTCCTGCAAGGATGGGCAAAATAAAGAACAAAAACAGCAAAGACTAAACAGAAGCAAAAGAGAATAAGAAGAGGTGGCAAGAATACATAGAAGAACTATACACAAAAAGGTCTTAATGACCTGGATAACCATGATGATGTGGTCATGCACCTGGAGACAGGCATCCTGGAGTGTAAAGCCAAGTGGGCCTTAAGAAGCATTACTGAAAACAAATCTAACAGAGGTGACGGAATTCCAGCTGAGCTATTCCAAATCCTCAAAGCTGACGCTGTTAAAATATTGCACTCAATATGTCAGCAAATTTGGAAAACTCAGCAGTGGCCACAGCACTGGAAAAGGTCAGTTTTCATTTCAATCCCAAGGAAGAACAGTGTGAAAGAATGTTCAAACTACAATTGTGCTCATTTTGCATGCTAGTAAGGTGATGCTCAAAATCCTTCAACCTAGGCTTCAACAGTATAATAACGGAGAACTTCCAGATGTACAAATTGGGTTTAGAAAAAGCAGAAGAACCAGAAATCAAATCAACATTCATGGGATTATAGAGAAAGCAAGGGAAATCCAGAAAAACATCTACTTCTGCTTCATTGACTATGCTAAAGCCTTTGACTGTGCGGATCACAACAAACGGTGGAAAATTCTTACATTTCTTAAAGATATGGGAATACCTTACCTGGCTCCTGAGAAACCTGTATGCAGGTCAAGAAGCAATGGTTAGAACCTTACATGGAACAACTGACTGGTTCAAAATTGGGAAAAGAGCATGACAAGGCTGTGTATGTTGTCACCCTGTTTATTTAACTTGTATGCAGAGTACATCATGCGAAATGTACAGCTGAATGAATCACAAGCTGGAATCAAGATTGTCAGGAGAAATATCAATAACTTCAGATACGGAGAAGGAAATGGCAACCCACTCCAATATTCTTGCCTGGAAAACCCCATGGACGGAGGAACCTGGTAGGCTACAGTCTATGGGGTCACAAAGAGTCGGACAGGACTGAGCAACTTCACTTTCACTTTCACTTTCTTTCACTTCAGATACGCAGATGATACCACTCTAATGCCAGAAAGTGAAGAGGAGCAAAAGAGCTTCTTGATGAGGGTGAAAGAGGAGAGTGAAAAAGCTGGCTTAAAACTCACATTCAAAAATCTATGATCATGGCATCCAGTCCCATCACTTCATGGCAAATAGGAGGGGAAAAATTGGAAGCAGTGATAGATTTTTTTCCTTGGCTCCACAGTCACTGCAGACAGTAACTGTGGCTATGAAATTAAAAGACGTTTGCTCCTTGGAAGGAAAGCTATGATAAACCTGCTGCTGCTAAGTTGCTTCAATCGTGTCCAACTCTGTGTGACCCCATAGACAGCAACCCACCAGGTTCCTCTGTCCCTGGGATCTCCAGGCAAGAATACTGGAGTGGGTTGCCATTTCCTTCTGCATGATAAATCTAGGCAGCACATTAAAAAGCAGACACATTACTTTGTCAACAAAGATACATATAGCAAAAGCTATGGTTTTTCCAGTAGTCATGTCTGGATGTGAGAGTTGGACTTCTTTATAGAAGCCTAACACCAAAGCATTGATACTTTCAAATTGTGGTGCTGGAGAAGACTCTTGAGAGTCCCCTGGACAGCAAGGAGATCAAACCAGTCAATCCTAAAGGAAATCAACCCTGAATATTCATTGGAAGGACTGATGCTGAAGATAAAAACTCCAATACTTTGGCCACCTGATACAAAGAGCCAACTCATTGGAAAAGACCCTGACGCTAGGAAAGATAGAAAGCAATAGGAGAAGACGGCAGAGGATGAGATGGCTAAGATAGCATCACTGACTCAACGGACATGAATTTGAGCGAACTCTGGGAGACTGGAGGACAGGGAAGCCTGGCATGCTTCAGTCCATGGGGTGACAAAGAGTCGGACATGACTTGGCATGACAACAACTGCTGACTCAGGAAGCAGGTAGCTGGTATAGGCCTAGATGCCAAGCCACCTTCTGTAGGTAAACGTTAAATTCTTACTCTCATTAAACTCAGATATGTTATTAAATGTCTTCAACATTTCCATAAACCCAGATACTTTTCAGCATACATTCTGCCGTTTAGTTTTCTGTTAATGACTGATACTCTATAAACTTGTCTCCACGCTGTGACACACAACTCATAGGAAATTCTTTTAGTAATATATTTTTTCCCACATTTAAAAAATTTTTGTTTTACATCAGAGTATAGCCAGTTAACAGTTTTGTGATACTTTGGGGTGGACAGAGAAGGGAATCAGCCATACACCTATATGTACCCATTTTCCCCCAAACACCCCTCCCATCCAGGCTGCCACATAACACTGAGCATAGTTCCATGTGCTATACAGTAGGTCCTTGTTGGTTATCCATTTTATTTTACTTTTTTTCTCTTTTGGAGAATCATTTATTTAATGAGTACAACCAAACCAATTAACTTCCAGACCTGCTCTTTCATTTTGGATGTTTAGCAGAGCTGGTTTTGATTTAACATATTATCTGTAGTTTTGAAAATTCCACAAATTCCCTGTTACTCTGGAATAGGGCGTTTCTCATTGTTGATTCCTGTGACTGGTGGTTTTAAAACATTGTTCAGTCACTCAGTCATCTCCGACTCTTCGCAGTTTTAAATCATGGATGAAAGTTATTTGACTCTCTTCCTCTTAAGAGGCAGGGTGTATGTCTACCTCTCTTGAATCTGGGTCAGCTATTGTTGCTTCGGTCAATAGAATATGGCAAAATGATGGAGTGAACTTTTGAAGTTTGATCATGAAAGGCCATGCTGCTTTGCCCTTGCTCATGAAAACGCATGGTCTTGGCACTCTGAGCTCCCCTGTAAGAAGTCTATCAGTTAAGAGGCACCATGCTATAAGGGTGCCCAGGCCATATACAGAGCATCTTGCCAGCTATCCCAGTTTAGTTCAGTCTTTGAATCACATACGGGGGGCTTCTCTGGTGGCTCAGATGGTAACGAATCTGCCTGCAATGCAGTAGTCCTGGGTTTGATCCCTGGATCAGGAAGATACCCTGGAGAAGGGAATGGCTACCCACTCTAGAATTCTTGTCTGGAGAATCCCATGGACAGAGGAGCCTGGTGAGCTACAGTCCACAGGACTGCAGAGTTGGACACAACTGGGTGACTAACATTCCCAGATATTGGATATGTGAATGAAGAAGGCTTCAAATATGGCATGCCCGGTCTTTCAAACCTTCTACATAGAGGCTCCAAACTTGGTGGAGCAGATGCAAACATCCCCAATTTGCCCTGTCTGAATTCCTGACCCACAGAATCTCTGGGTATAATCAAACAGTGGTTGCCAATTCAATTGCCACCCCCGCTGGCATAGAATTTGGAGTATACATTATCATGCTTTAAATATAGCATGCTTTAAATATAAATGTGCATGTCTGAAAATGCCCAGATGGACACGAAGATGGACCTTACTCTGAATTCCTCAGGGTGATAAACAGCACAATTAGTTTCTAATATTGCTTCAGTGCAATATCATTCTAATGTTATTTAAGCCTCCATATAACACACTAGGATGTTTTCAAAATCTGCTAACAATTGCAACTCAGATCGTGTCTACATTTTCATCTCTGTCATCTATTCCTCTCATAAGGAGAGAAGAAAATATGTTTTTTTTCCCCCTTCTGGAAGAACAAAAGAGCTAGTGATGAAATATAAATTCTGCAGTTTATCTGAATTTTAATATTTAATCTGTAGCAGAGATTACTAGGGAGAAGGCAATGGTAACCCACTCCAGTACACTTGCCTGGATAATCCCATGGACGGAGGAGCCTAGTAGGCTGCGGTCCATGGGGTCACTAAGAGTCGGACACGACTGAGCGGCTTCACTTTCTCTTTTCATCTTCATGCACTGGAGAAGGAAATGGCAACCCACTCCAGTGTTCTTGCCTGGAGAATCCCAGGGACAGGGGAGCCTGGTGGGCTGCTGTCTATGGGGTCGCACAGAGTCAGACACGGCTGAAGTGACTTAGCAGTAGCAGCAGCAGCAGCAGAGACTATTAGGTGTTCTTCAGTATCAGTCCTCTCTTTCCTCAGTGTTAGAACCCTGAATATTAATTGGTCATGCGAAGGCACAAAATAAAGACCACACTGAAGTGCTGTGTGATTATGACTAAGTCCGGGCCAATGGCATGTAGGCAGAATTTGTGAAATTCCTGGAAAGTAACTATGAGGTGAAGATGCCTTTTTATTTCTCTTTTCTTCTTCCTGGTCTCCAAAATGAGGATAGGATGACTGGACCTCCAAAAGCCGTGTCAGACCAAGAAACAGGCATTGCAATGTAGAGGATGGCAGACGAATCAGAAACCATGAACTGCATTCCCCATGAGTCAGGTATTGTCATACCAGCCCAGGACTGCCTGTGTTACCTTTTCTCTCTGGTAAAGTTCACTCTTTTTGGTATTTCTGTCACTTGCCACAGCACCTGATCCTTCCTAATACCCAGCCACTTAAAAGTCACAAATGGATTATCAGACTATGACAAAAGACGCTTCCCTGTTTAAAAGCCATCATTTAAAAAGGGTATTTTATGATGAAACTGAATGTATTTTCTCTTTCTTGGTTGCTCTTTCCTGGAGCTGTAAAAGGGATAGAGAAGGTGAAATATACAGTTCTCATGGAGGAAACATGAGAGTCTGAAATCATTTAATGTATGGAAAAATTGTTGCTAGGTGACTGCTGTCTGAAAGCTTGCTGAGGTGTGTTGGCACCTTGAAGAAAATGGAAGTAGGAGTAATGTTTCCTAAGTTTACCCCTTAATGAAGAGGCTGCGTTATGTTTAAATGGTGAGCACTGGGTAAACAAGCAAGAGGGAAAAAAAAATTTTTTTTCATGTGAGATAAAACAACTTTTCTCTGCAAGCAGTCACATCTCTGGAGGCAGGAGCGGGCTCTGGTAAAGACGGTGATGGGCAGCTTCCTCATTGTTCCCGGAGCTCCAGGCGTGCAGCACTGTCTCAGAGGTTCTAGGAGCAGCTGCCACAAAACTCAATTTTAGCTTGTAACACCTGCCAGACACTGAGTCGCTTGGGAAGAGGAGGGTCAGGCGCTGATGGTCCTTTTGACAAGGAGAGGCCTGGGCTGATTCTGGTGACAATCTTGTGTCACATGTCCTGAATGTGCTGATGTGGGAGTTGAGGGGAAGACAGACATGGAACTTCTTCATGACAGCAGAGAGAGAGAGTATGCTTGGACCAGAAATAGGTCAAGAGCACAGTGAGCCTCTGCCCTGAGATCAACCACTACTCCCTCTGCCGGAGTTCCTGATGACAGTAGGGAAATCAGTCCTCCACACCCTCTTCCCTCCTACCAGGCCTTCCCAAATGCTCTAGCCAGCTCTGAATTTAAACCTTGCTCCAAAATGCAGCTAAAACCTTCAGCTGAATGCAAAGGGAGATATTTGTCATTATAAAGTTTTCTCAAATGGGAATACAGGTTGGTCCCACTGGTTGTGAAAAGAAATGGTGGAGAAAGTCAAAAGCTCAGGGTCAGTGAAGCAGCAGATTCTAATGGGGATATCAGAACCAGAAGGGGAGACCCTGACCAGAGAAATACAGGCTTGCACTCACCCTCTCCTGTGCGCCTTCAATTAATTTCAACTACCAGATTACTGGTTTTGACCGTGGAAGTTTGAATGATACAGACAGAAATATTTCTAATGATGAAACATCATAGTTTAAATCAACCCTTCTGCCATATAATTTACCTGAAGTCTCCAACTCTACTCTGACCCACAGATGGTGAAAGGGCACACACAGCCATGTCCATCCCTGTGCAGTTGGAAATGGATACAGAATCCAAGCTAGGAAACATTGCCCATTGGGTGAATGCAGGTCTTTTCCTGGGTTTCTAATGTTTCAGGCTGAAATAGGGGCATGGAACAAAGTGCAGGCGCCCAGCAGTATTTCCAGCAAAGCTACTGTTGTCTCCCACCAGGCAGCAGTATTGGTAGGATTGTAATTATTATTATTTGCCTTTTTAAAAAAGATCAGTTCCGAAATCCTGAATAATAATTTACCTCACAAGAATTCACTCATTATGTGGCTATTCTATTCCTTCTGCTCTTTCAAAACCTTATTTTTGTAGCTAGGCATGAAATGATCTCCCAGAGCTTCAGGAGCAGGTCTTTTTTATTCATGTGATTGCAAACAGAAACTCCTTATTCAAGAAGGAAAAGGTTATTAAACTGAGCGAAGGTCTTTCAATATTAAAATAAAAAAGGAACTGTGACTGCAATCTTAACTGTGAGGCACGATGTGAGAGGTGTGGGCGATGCACAGCTCCGTGTCGGCCCGTCCAAGCCGGCACACGGCCAGCAGTCAATTTAAAAGTCAATTTGTTAATAATCTCATTCACAATGCATTCAGTTATTTTCTTTTAATATCTGCTTATCGTTTGGGGGTGTCCAAGCTTGTTTCCTAAATGAAATTCAAACGTTATTAGAACCTTGAGCTGCTATATTCAGAAATGCTCATTCGGGAACCATCTTGATACTCAGGTAATGATTTCCAAATGTCTTTGAGGTCAGAACACAGACTTCCTACCTGTTTATGCAGCCGATTTGTACTGACTCTTGAGCTTCAGTTCACTTAACATTGATTTGGGATAGGAGTTAATGTTGATTGTATGGTGAAAGAAAGTCCTCTAATTTTTGCCATTTTATCATCTTCTTATCATCTTCTGCTCTGCCACAAACTGGGCAATTTTCTTCTATATAATGTATTCAACTACATCACAATCCAGAAATTTTAGGGCTTCTCTACAACAGCCCTCTCCCAATGCATAAATTGTCCCCAAAGCATCCCAATTGCCTTCAAGACTGCAAGACAGAATTTACCAGCCAGCATTCTGAGCACACCACAGGCTTCATAGGAAATTAAGCAGAAAAGTCATATGAAGCCATCTTATTGTGTGTTATCAAGAAACAAAATGAACTAATTATTATTTCCTTTTTCCCCCAATGATTTGCAATTCTTTGATGAAAGTCGAATAATACCAAAAGGTTTCAAGGCAACCCTTTAGAAAGTGACCTTTTGCTTTCCCCATTTCATTCATCCTACGTGTTAATTGACTTTGAAAAAGCAGTATATTATCTTTTTAGAAAAAAAAGAAAAGGATAGACCTGATTTGTGAACACCAACATCCTACAGCATCAAAGCATTGTTTAAATCATCACCCAGCGGAGCTGAGAACACCTATCCAGGAGAGCGAAAGAGAACAGATTTAAAAAAAAAAAAAAAAAAGACCGCTTAACAGTCTCAAAACGAAAGAGTGCCACTGCCATCTAGAGGGAGAGATGAGAGTAGCCAGCCATCAAGTCAAGCAGGAAAAAGATTTTAATTATTATCCTACATTACCAGTGTTAATTATCCTATTCATCTGGTGTACAGAAGTCACATTTATTCACTCTTTGTTCTAAGAAACGTACGGGTTTGGTGGGGACAAATGGATGTGGGAATTCATAAAAAGCAGTTCTCCCCCGGCCAGATGCTTCCCTGAGTTGCTGACAGGTACACAAAGATGATGTGAGTACCCGTGTAATTGTGCAAAATTACTGGCTTTGACACTCAGGGAATCATCTGTAGGTTTTCCTTAGACTTCTGGGCCCCAAATCAGCATACTTATTTCTTTTTATACCCATATAACATTTCTCCCTTACAACATAATTTGTCTGAGTAATAAAATGTTTTTGTTTTTAAAAAATTGTTGCCATTCCATTAAGTGAAGTTGTGAAGATATTTAATATATATTAAATTAAGATGGCCTAGAAAATTATGAAAACAAGAATAACTGCAGCTATAAAAAGAAGCCAAATTCGGGAACATTATTAAGCTTGCATAGAGCTTATGGGGATGGGAGGCTAAGAAAATAAAGTTTGTTGATATTTCCATCAATATTCAGGCCAGATACAATGAGAAGACAAGAATTATTATGGTATGCTATTGCTTTGGACATACTATTGTTTAATTTAAAATGTAGGTTTAATTTAGAAATAGAATGCTCCACGTGGAACAAAAGTGCATCTCTTAAAAGTATTCTCCCCCTTGAGAGAGAATGTATCTTTTTTCTGCTCTCAGCAATCTTGGGGAAAGAAGTTTTTGTGAATCTTAAGAGTAGTTCCTATATATAATATTTTTTAGTGGTTGATTAAAATGTAATTTGTGGCTTTAAGCCAAAAAGCAGTATTTCTTCCCACTGTGCCCTTGAAATTTCTATTTATAACGGCAATAAAAAATGTGACTGAGAAAAAAAAAAAGACTCCAATTTTACTTCAGTTTCACCAACACTGTTTCAGCAAAGAGCATTTACCTGTCATGTGAGTATTGTCAGTATTATTATTTAAACTATGGTCTTTCCCTTCAACAGACTAGAGAAGGGGAATGGCAGGAGTAATTAGTCATTTAGAATGATTTCGTATTTGAGACGAGTCTGAAACTGTTAAGTAGCCCTATAACACAGGAAAGCAGTACTTCTATTTTCTTATTTTTTTTAAAGTAAGTACTAGAATAAATGAGATTTATTTATTTACCCTTTAATAAATGACCCTGTAAAGGGTGACCTCTTTTTACCTTAGGTGTCCAAGATCCTGGGTATATTACCAGATGGTCATGTGCTTAAAAATTAGATACAATATAAAATAAAGTGGTAAATGAACAAATGAGTAGAGCCAAAGTGTGACTCAATTTTGACTAGAAAATTAGTTATCATCAATTACTATGTTAATACAGGGAAATCTCTATAAATAAAAGGTTTCAATGTTTTATCATTTTATTTACAGGTTATCAGAACATTTTATATCAAATTAAAATATTCTTTGGATTCTATAATTTTGGGATCATGAATTTAGATACAGATTTTTATACACCCTTCTTGGATAGATTCACTAGACTTTCATGATTTAAAGTTGGTATCTCTTACCAATTCTGGGAAATTTATAGCCATTATTTCTTGAAATACTTTATTTCCCCCTTTCTCCATGTTCTCTCTTTCTAGAACTTTGAGTAGAAATAAGCTATACTTTCTCACTCTATATTCTATGCTCTTAACCTCTTTTTGTCTCTTGATATCTCATTCTGCATAATATCTTCAACTATGTCTTCCAACTCACTAATTTTCCCTTATGCTATTTCTAGTCTTCTATTAAATCTGTTCATTGTACTTTTAGTTTTAAAAATTGCTTTTTACATTTCTAGAAATTTTAATTTTTCATATCTGCTTAATAATTTTATTAGCTGACTCATTATTTTATAAATGTTATATTTTTTCTATTAATAAAACTGAGTAACCATGCTTATTTTCTATTCTGTCTCTAATATCTTCAGTATCTGAAGGCTTTTCTAACTTGATACTACCATCTTCTATTTCCAATAGTCCTCACTTTCCTGTTTTGTTTCTTTTGTGTTTTGGAATTTGGGCTATAAATCCATATTCCTTAGAACATTCATGGGAATTATTTGAGAACTGAATTGAAGGTGAATTCCTCCAGAGAGGATTTGTATTTGTTTCTTCCATATCCCTAAAACGTACTGAACTCAAAGGATTTCAAAACTACCTTAGAACTGTCCTGTGGCTAGAAAATCCAAAGAGATCTTTTTTCCTTCAAATCATTGTCAAACTTTGAGAGATTTCCTTTGCTATGGTTAAGAGTGTCAAGGCAAGGAGTATTATTCTGAATTTTTATTTCATCCTTATCCTGAGGGTACAGGGGTTCATGCGGGTCCAATTTTTATACGGACTATCTTTTTAAAACCTCCATACTTAGCTCAAATGGTAAAGAATCTGCCTGCAATGCAGGAGACCAGGGTTCAATCCCTGGGTGGGGAAGATCCTTTGGAGAAGGGAATAGCAGTCCACTCCAGTATTCTTGCCTGGAGAATTCCATGGACAGAGAAGCCTGGCAGGCTACAGTTGGTGGGGTCACAGAGAGTGAGACACAACTGAGCGATTAACACACACACATACTTAGCAGTCCCTAGGCTATTTCTCCCATTTTCCATATACTGTGGAGACATAAAAATTAAAGATCCAGTCACTTGGATTTGGCAGATATTTTCAGGTGGGAAGCTGACCTCAGGGTTCCAGTTATCTGCCTGAGTTCTCACTTATGCTTAGGCTTTTGCCTCTGAGAATTTAATTCCTTGCCAGAATATCAATGATAAAATAATGTGGAAGATTTTCCGTTGTTTTTAGTCAGAAGGTAAAGGTGAAGTCGCTTAGTCGTGTCCGACTCTTTGCGACCCATGGACTGTAGCCCACCAAGCTCCTCTGTCCATGGGGTTCTCCAGGCAAGACTACTGGAGTGGGTTGCCATTTCCTTCTCCAGGGGATCTTCCTGACCCAGGGATCGAACCCAGGTCTCCCACATTGCAGGCAGAGGCTTTAACCTCTGCACCACCAGGGAAGCCCTTTTAGTCAGAAGTTCTGTCAAAGAATCTAGAATGCTACTGCTAAAAATAGAAGCACATTTATATTGAATATAAACATAAATCTATACATGTATTATGTCCCATATATTTAGAGATACTGAAAACTCAGTTTCTTGCTAGATATTGCTCAGTGATTTGACTGATCTTCCCAAAATAAATCTAATTATGCCATTCTCCCCTTTAAACATATCAGTCCCTTGCATCAAGATAAACTCCAGTCTCCCTAAAAGCAGAGACATTACTTTGCCAACAAAGGTCTGTCTAGTCAAAGCTATGGTTTCTCCAGTGGTCATGTATGGATGTGAGAGTTGGACTGTGAAGAAAGCTGAGCGCCGAAGAATTGATGCTTTTAACTGTGGTGCTGGAGATGACTCTTGAGCATCCCTTGGACTGTAAGGAGATCCAATCAGTCCATTCTAAAGGAGATCAGTCCTGGGTGTTCATTGGAAGGACTGACGCTAAAGCTGAAACTTCAATACTTTGGCCACCTCGTGCGAAGAGTTGACTCACTGGAAAAGACTCTGATGCTGGGAGGGGTTGGGGTCAGGAAGAGAAGGGGACAACAGAGGATGAGATGGCTGGATGGCATCACCAACTCGATGGACGTAAGTTTGAGTAAACTCCAGGAGTTGGTGATGGACAAGGAGGCCTGGCGTGCTGCGATTCATGGGGTCACAAAGAGTTGGACACGACTGACCGACTGAACTGAACTGAACACATCTTAGCCTTCCCTGGTGGCTCAGACAGTAAAGAATCTGCCTGCAGTGCAGGAGACCCATGTTCAATCCCTGGGTCAGGAAGACCCCATGGAGAAGGAAACGGCAACCCACTCCGGTATTACTCCCTGGGAAATCCCCAAGGACAGAGGAGCCTGGCAGGCTACAGTTCACGGGGTTGCAAAGAGTCGGACATGACTGAGTGACTAAGTTTCAGTTTCAGTTTAACACATCTTAGAGCATGTGTAGATCTTGCCAATCTCTCTAGCCTCCAATTTCTCTATGATTAACTTCATTACCACTAACACCGTCATTCAGTCAGTGAATCAAACTATTTCTGATCCATGCACACTCTCAAACCTTTCCACAATTTATTGCTAGAGCACTGCTTTCCTCTTAGTCTTCCTCAAATTTCAGATTATCTGTCACCTCCTACAGGAAGTCCTCCTTGAATCCCAAATCTAGGGTGAATTGTACCCTTCCTTGGTACTCCCATGTGATAGGGAATAGGGAATTATACTTCATTAGACATAATTGGGTATAATTCCCCATCACAGCTTTTGTCGCTATGTTATACAATTGCCTGTTTAAACTCCTGAATCCTCCACTATAACACAGGCTTTATAAAAGCAGGCATATTTGTCCTGTTCAATTATATATTGGCACTTACCACAATCCCTGCAACATCATAGACACTCAGTGAAAATTTTTATGTAAAAATAAAGTATCTTTTACCTTTTTCTTAACTGTAAACAAAGGAATTGTTGTGCCTTGCTATTTCTATGGGATTGAGTAATAAATTACTAACACAAAGATATGGGAATTTGTATTCACTTTAAGGACATCGTTATTTCAGAAACTTATTTTTATCTTGAAAAGGCAATCTTCCAAAATATTAAATATAAGCCTGAAACTCAGTTAAAGCTGTTGCCAAGAGGACATCAAATCATAAAAGCTTTTGGGACTGTATTCCTATTGTCTATAAAGAATGATTTAATTTCTTCATTATAATTCCTGCTGCATTGAAAGGAAACAAGGTAAAAGACTCATCAGAAGGTCTTCGTAACTGAAATCTTAGGAGACTGTGGTAATTTGACATTCATTAAAACAACAGCTAAAATGATGAGAGGTAGACAGATCCCAATCCCCAAAGACAGGAAGTGCAGCATGCTGTGTCCACAAGTTGCATAACTTTTGCCTTTTTTCCTTCAGTTACTTGTCCTGTTTTTGTGTTTCTAATTCACTGCCTTCAGGATTCATGTGATGGCCTCTTATTCATCAGAATTAATCCAAGGAATCTGATGTAGCCAGTACTGTACACATGCTACAAAGTTATCTATTAACTAAATGATTTCAAGCTGAAATTGTGACCACTGTGTTTTTTTTAAACTGGAGCCGATTATACAGAGTGAAGTAAGCCAGAAAGAAAAACACCAATACAGTATACTAACACATATATATGGAATTTAGGAAGATGGCAATGACGACCCTGTATGCAAGACAGGAAAAAAGACACAGATGTGTATAACGGACTTTTGGACTCAGAGGGAGTGGGAGAGGGTGGGATGATTTGGGAGAATGGCATTCTAACATGTATACTATCATGCAAGAATTGAATCGCCAGTCTATGTCTGACGCAGGATACAGCATGCTTGGGGCTGGTGCATGGGGATGACCCAGAGAGATGTTATGGGGAGGGAGGTGGGAGGGGGTTCATGTTTGGGAATGCATGTAAGAATTAAAGACTTTAAAATTTAAAAAAAAGAAGTAATTAGTTATCCAATATTTTGATTTTAATGAAATCAGAGCAAAGTGGCAATTTACAGACATGATATAATTTTGCACAAAGGACATTGTTCTTTATGGCAAATACAGTGAGCCAGGTTGTGCAGATCATAAGCCAAGCTCAAAACATCACAGGAAAATAGGCTGGATTTAAAATCATGAAATCTAGAACACAGAGTATATGCCTAATATTGAAAATTCACAATATAATCAGTGACATGGTGGTAGGTCCCTTGGAAACTCTTGGACTTTTTATTCTTTAACTCTTTAGAAATATTTACAGAGATATGAAAAAAAGTGATATAAGCAACTTATTTTAAGTTTTTGTTCATTAATTATAACCTGTGAGAGAATTAACTAGGCCCTTGAATCAGCATCAGAATTGTTACTATAAAATTTCCGGGTCTAAATTCGATGGTCAGGCTTTTCCAGGATGTTAGACCCTAGTAATATTTTATGATAGAGTTTGTGAAATCCCTTTTCTACAGGAGGAATTCAGCACTCCTTTCTCACTTAAATACGTTTTTCAGTTCATTTCAGTTCAGTTCAGTCACTCAGTCATGTCCAACTCTTTGTGACCCGGTGAATCGCAGCACGCCAGGCCTTCCTGTTCATCACCAACTCCCAGAGTTCACTCAGACTCACGTCCATCGAGTCCATGATGCCATCCAGCCATCTCATCCTCTGTCGTCCCCTTCTCCTCCTGCCCCCAATCCCTCCCAGCATCAGAGTCTTTTCCAGTGAGTCAACTCTTCGCATGAGGTGGCCAAAGTATTGGAGTTTCAGCTTTAGCATCATTCCTTCCAAAGAAATCCCAGGGTTGATCTCCTTCAGAATGGACTGGTTGGATCTCCTTGCAGTCCAAAGGATGCTCAAGAGTCTTCTCCAACACCACAGTTCAAAGGCATCAATTCTTTGGCACTCAGCCTTCTTCACAGTCCAACTCTCACGTCCATACATGACTACTGGAAAAACCATAGTCTTGACTAGACGGACCTTTGACGGCAAAGTAATGTCTTTGCTTTTGAATATGCTATCTACGTTGGTCATAACTTTCTGTCCAAGGAGTAAGCATCTTTTAATTTCATGGCTGCAGTCACCATCTGCAGTGATTTTGGAGCCCCCAAAAATAAAGTCAGACACTGTTTCCACTGTTTCCCCATCTATTTGCCATGAAGTGATGGGACCAGATGCCATGATCTTTGTTTTCTGAATGTTGAGCTTCAAGCCAACTTTTTCACTCTCCTCTTTCACTTTCATCAAGAGGCTGTTTAGTTCCTCTTCACTTTCTACCATAAGGGTGGTGTCATCTGCATATCTGAGGTTAAATACCTCTTTAGAGATGATGGTCTCAATGCATTATTATTGCACTGATATTTCACAGCTATGTATGCATTCACTAGTAGCAACAGAGATTCCAATATAAAGTCAAAATTAAGCATTTAAGTGGCTTATCTGGAATCACCAGTGGCAAAGGTGAATCAGGGATAGACTGGTATCTATGTAATCTGTCTCCCATGCCTGAATTTTGTCCAGTAGTTAGTCACTGTCCATCTGAAGTGTAATTGAATTTTTACTTCCTTAAGAAGTAACATGCCACTGCTTTCTCAAAAGTACATGTATCCTATTTAAAAGGATCTCTGATTCTAGACATGAGAGTCGCTTTAAAAGGAAGCCTGCTCTCCTCTGAGAGATGTGTGCTGAGAGAATACACACTGTGAACGAGAAGAAACAAGCTGCTGAAGTGGATAATGACCTGAGCAGGATATTGAAGCCAAAGGCGTCTATGGGAGGCAGCAATACCAAATGGACGGAAGTGACTTGTGACGTGTGATAAGGATAAGGGTTAGTATTGATTTTAGTTACTTTGCTGACCTAAAAAAGGGAAAATACGGTAAGGTGATGAAATGTGCTGATGATACAAAGTGGAGAAATTTAGTCAATACAAGGTAGGAAAACAATAAAACTAACAATGACTTGAGTAGGCTGGAATTATGGACTGAAAAGTGCCTTGAGGAATTCAATTTTTAGAAAGTCTAAAAAAAGTTAAAGTGAAATATGTAAGAGAAATACACTGAACCTTTGATGGGCCATCATTCTCAAATTGTTTTCCCCAAAAGCACAATGAGGAACTAATTTTTTACTTTTCCAAATATTTAGGAACAGAAAATTGTCATGCTGGATATAATTCCACACAGAGGGTCAAGTGAGAGAAAACATTAGTAGTATTTGGGAGATATTATGTCTCCATTCTTGAGAAAAACAAAAGAAACTATAATGAAGTTTGAATATTGAGTTAGGCAAGCTAGATTAACTCCTTAAAATGATAAAAATTACTACTACAGATCTGATTAGTATGCAACACTATGGAAAGTATTTCCACTGACAAAAGGTACAACGGAAAAGAAAATGTTCCCCTTTTTCAAATCTACAATTATAAACAAAGGCTAAAACCAAGAAAAGAGAAGTAGCCAACATTCTTGAATGTTCTTCTTTCAGGTTCTCATTATCTGAGTAGGGGTCAGACAAAGAAGAGTCCACAGTGTCGAAAGAAATATGAAAGAAACAGAGGGCAGGGGGAAAGGCTGGATGAGTCTGCGTCACACAGCCTCTGATACTGATGTCTCCGGGTTGGCTGTGGTTGATAGGCCAATCAGCCCAGCATATGTCTCCTGAAGTCACTCTCGACAGAAGTGCTGTTCCTTCAGAACTGTCCCATCATTCGAATTGTCTTACAGTAATTCCTGAGACACTTGGGCATTTAAATCCACACACATTCTATAGCTATTTATAATAAGGAAGTTAAAACCTCTATTCAGAGCTTTTTATTTAAATTTCTGTTCACAAAATTTTTTTCTGTTTAATGGATAATGGTCCTTTAAGAAAAGTACGATTGAAGCATCTTTAATAAAAGCTATTATCTAAAGCTCCTTTTAAAGTGTGTGTTGGGGTCCAGCTAAGGGTAACCAAGTGTGAAGTGTTGAATGAGTGAACAGTCTACTGCATAAGAAAGTAACCCATATCAGAGAGAAAAGGGAGGGGTACTTTTATTCCTCCATTTAAGCACCAGTAGAAATACTTTATTCTAATGAGAGGAAAAGCATAAACCCTTTAAGAGCTCCTCAAGGCAATGGCAACCCACTCCAGTACTCTTGCCTGGAAAATCCATGGATGGAGGAGCATAGTGGGCTGCAGTCCATGGGGTCGCTGGGAGTCGGACACGACTGAGCGACTTCACTTTCACTTTTCACTTTCCTGCATTGGAGAAGGAAATGGCAACCCACTCCAGTGTTCTTGCCTGGAGAATCCCAGGGACGGGGGAGCCTGGTGGGCTGCCGTCTCTGGGGTCACACAGAGTCGTAAGTGACTTAGCAGCAGCAGCAGCAGCAGCAGCAGCATTTCTTAGCTATTTCTTATCTTCCTGCTTTTAGCTGCATGGGAAAATGGAGTAATAACAACAACAATAACAGTAAATATATTTTGAACCCTCACTATGTGGCAAGCAGGAGGATGAGTAAACTAGAAATTGCACCAGAGTGGACAGTTTGTGATTCTGTGACTGTTTTTTCTTTGGTAATTGAAAGAGGAGAAAAAATTAAATATTACAGTAAAGCAGCAGAGAGATAGCCTGAAACCACTTACTTTCTGAATGAGAAAGAAAAATATAACCAACTACAACATATGATTTGTATTAAAACACATGGATGAGGTCAAAATTCTTGACTTACTGAGAAAAACACTAAATTATATGAAAGACAGCTTACAAATTTTAAAACGTTTTGCTTCAAATCTGTCTCTGTGGTGTGAGCAAACATTTCTTAAAACTCTATTTTATGATATGAACTAATCATTTGATTTCAATTTCACCCTAACTTTATGGATTAAATGTTATTAATCCTATTTCATATATGAAGGAGTTAAGGTCCATAAAGTTTAAGTAAATTGTTCTTAAGTAAAAATCAATAGTAGCTGTTGAAGCCAGGATTCAAAACCAGGTCTATTTAATCCTAACTAGTTTTCTTTTCCTTTCTCCATTATTATAGTGCTAACTTAGTACACAAATTCCAATTTTCAAGTTTACAATAATACTAAAATGTGCCCAGATCTTGCAAAGAGAGAAACACACTACAATTCCTGATATTCCATGAAATTAGAGAACAGTTCTAAAGAAATCTGATTTTATGGATATTTTATTAGAGTAATATACTGTGATACATTTAACTCAAATAACTAAAGTCCATTTTCCTAATCTGTCTTCACTATACTTCACTTCTGCTTCTATTCATTGGTTGCTTCAGATCTACTCTAAACATTTTTGTTTTGACCCACTTGAACTCTTAAATCTTAACCCTTATAAATAAGAAAACTTTCCATTTCTAACCCTAATTCATAAATTTAGCATAGGTGTCCTTTTATCCTTTGCTAATTTTGTATGGAGCAGAGCCTAGGTCTTCATTACCTCTTCTGATCGCCTCTTCCTTTATTCTTTCTTCCTGGTCTTTTGTTGTTGTTGTTGTTTTGTTTCTTTTCTCTCTTTTTTTTTTTTTTTTTTTTTGGCAGATGCTAGAGCACTTTTACCAAGAGGTAAGCTCCATCTAGTCAAGGCTATGGTTTTTCCAGTAGTCATGTATGGATGTGAGAGTTGGACTGTGAAGAAGGCTGAGCGCTGAAGAATTGATGCTTTTGAACTGTGGTGTTGGAGAAGACTCTTGAGAGTCCCTTGGATTGCAAGGAGATCCAACCAGTCCATTCTGAAGGAGGTCAGCCCTGGGATTTCTTTGGAAGGAATGATAGATAGATAGACAGATAGTGAAGTCGCTCAGTCAAGTCCGACTCTTTGCGACCCCATGGACAGTAGCCAACCAGGCTCCTCCGTCCATGGGATTTTCCAGGCAAGAATACTGGAGTGGGTTGCCATTTCTTTCTCCAGGAAGGAATGATGCTAAAGCTGAAACTCCCGTACTTTGGCCACCTCATGTGAAGAGCTGACTCATTGGAGAAGACTCTGATGCTGGGAGGGATTGGGGTTGGGAGGAGAAGGGGACGACAGAGGATGAGATGGCTGGATGGCATCACTGACTCGATGGACGCGAGTCTGAGTGAACTCCGGGAGATGGTGATGGACAGGGAGGCCTGGCGTGCTGCAATTCATGGGGTCGCAAAGAGTCGGACACGACTGAGTGACTGAACTGAACTGAACTGAACTGAAGGATGAAAAATACAGGAAGAAAAAAGTGATAACCAATACTTTGGTGCCCAAATCCAACCTACACTGTCTGACTTCCTATGACTTTTACTTACTTAATCTAATTCTTTCCGCTCTCCTGCCTTCATTGTTTCCTAATCTTTCAATTTTATACTACATGGAGAAAAAGAAAGGTTGCAAAATTAAGCAAGAAAAGAAATAAAGAAAATTGAGAGGTTTGCTAGAAAGTAATTGGTAAGTTGGCTAACAAGTTGAAGAGAAAGTAGAAAGGAGATAGTGAAGAAGGGAAGGAAGGAATGGAGGGAGGGAGGGAAAAAAAGGCAATTTCAAGAAAAATAAAGGGGTTTTGATCTTAACAGGGTAATGGAATTTTTTAACATTTCATGACTACTCCCCTGAAAAATGCATATAAATGCAAAAATGTGCAAACAATTTCGAGTTAATGGATTGATCTCCAAAGCCCATTGAACCTTTGCATTGGTATTGATTGTAAAATTATGTCTCTGAATGAAAAATTAAACTGAAAGATGATTTTGAAGGACATTTTGGCTGTCACCTTTGGCACAAAGCAGCTTGATACACAGAGACGGGGATATACAATGCACAGGGGGATAATATAGATAGGAAGCATTAAAAAGGGCAGATTATATAATAGGCCACCAAAATGCCTGAAGGACACTCTAGAAGTCTGACCCTGAATAGCATGGCAGCAGCACATACCGGTTTCTCATGATACCACTGAGCTCTTCCTTAAAGAGCTCACCCCAGCCTATTTTCCTTCCACTGCGGGGGGCTGGAGTCATCACACTGCTGTAAAGAATGCAATCTGCTCTCCAACTGGGAGCAAAGGTGAATTCAGTTGTGCTCTTTCTTGTCTCTTGAATAACATCTCCCTGACTGCTCCCTGTAATGCCAGCACCTCTAGCCTCTGCCTTCTCATCCTGTCAGCATCTCGTCAACTTGTTGGGGGCTGGGTCAGCCAGATGAAGTTCATCCAAGGCAGTACATCCACCTGGCAATGTGACGTCTGGGACAACGCTGTTTCTCAAGGAATCAATGGAGCACTGGCCCACCTGAAGCTTTTTCGCGCAAAGCTACCTATCCAAGTACCTCGCCTCAATGTAATATTGCATCCAGTTGACACTAGAAGTAATCATGAGGTGAGTGTGGATAATACTCACCAACAATAAGCTGCCCCGTCTGGTGAGTTTGATAAAAAATAATCAGAGAAATAGAGGACTACAGGAGCCCCCCAAAAAGGGTTTACCCATCCTATGGATAAGCAGAATCTCCTGGGGAACAGCTTCAATTGCTTCCAATGCCTGCCAAATAAAGGGGAGACTCTATTTCTGTTCTGTTCTGAAATCTGTTCCTAGCTCTAGCTTTCTCTCTCCCTCTGGGTCCCTCTTTGTCTGGGCTTCAACCTACTCGCCTTAACGCAAAGCCTGCATCTTTCCCTTCTGCTGTCTTTTGCCTTGGGTGTTCTGTTGCTATTCACATTTCAAACGTTCCAATGTCAAAATCCCACCTTTCCTTTGAAGCCCACCCTCTCTCCCAAGAAATCCTCCTTTAAGCTTCCTGCCTTCATCCCAGAAGAATAAGACTCTTACGGTGGAATAGAGCACAGGTTTTGGATTCAGACAAATCTGAGTTTGAATCCAGGCTGTGTGCTATTAGAAAAGTTATCTCACTTCTCTGAATCTCTGTTTTTTCCATCTGTAAAACTGGTGCAGGTAATGCCTGTTGTCCAAAATATAAGCATACTCAGTAAATGTTAATTTCCTTAGCTAAATACTATCATGTCCTTTGCAGTATTTATTAGTATTTATCAAATACTTCTTATTCTGTGGTTGCTTTTATATATATATATATATATACACACACATATATATGTCTGATTTCCTCTATTACATAATATTGCTAAATATCAACTTACTGTAGAGGCCTTCTATGACTTTCAAATGTAACCCACACCAGCCATTTATGTTCTCTTTCTCTCCTTTTTGCTTCATAGTGATCAACTCTATGCTTTGGCTACCAGGTGACTCCAGTGGTAAAGAATCTCCCTGTAAAGCAGGAGACACAGTTTTGATCATTACACTGGGCAGATCTCCTGGAGGAGGAATGGCAATCCACTCCAGTATTCTTGCCTAGAGAATCCCACGGACTAACCTGGTGGGCTATAGCCCGTAGCATTGCAGAGTCAGACATGACCTAGTGACTAAGCACGACTTAGTGAGTAGGCACCAGCCATCACAATGATCACTAGCCATCATTCTTCCTTTCTTAGTTTCTGCCTTTGCTTCTCCCTTTGTTTGGCATCTCTTTCCCTCTATGTGTAAGCTCCACAAGGGCATGAACTTTCTCTGTGTTCTTACTGCTATATCACCTGCGGTAACACCTAGAATAGAGCCTAGAAAATAGTAAGTGCTTAATAATATTTTGGAAATGAATGACGAATTTAATATGCCCCTTGAGGCCAGTGATAATTTCTTAACTATTTTAAAGCCTCAAGGTTGGAAGGGACACTTATCCTTTTATAGATTAGGGCGCTTTTCAGACATCTGAGCACACAGTACAGCCTCCGTCTTCTCATCCATGCAGGTGCTCATATCCCCCTGTATCCCATGCTCTTAGGTGCCTCCCCCACTCTGAGGTGCTGTTCCTGCTGTGGAGAACTCCCTCTTTCTGCTCCATACCTGCCCAGTGGAATTTCTCCTGATACCTGGAGACTCCAGGTGGCAAAGTGGCAGGAGCAGTATGAGCTTTGAAGCCCCACAGAACCAGGTTTGATGCACTCATTAGCTGGGTAATCTTGGACACCTTACTTGGCTTCTCGGGGCCTCAGTTGTCTTGTTTATAAAGGACTAGCATGGCAGTGAAGGTAAAAGCTGATGGATATAAGGATTATATCAACGTTCCTCATGGTCAACTGCCTACAACTGCAAATTAATAATATGACATTGATATCAATAGATTCCCAGTCTGTGTCCCCTATTTGGATTGAACTTAGACAGGAACCATAGGGCTTCCCTGGTGGCTCAGACAGTAAAGAATCTGCCTGCAATGTGGACACCTGGGTTCAATCCCTGGGTTGGGAAGATCCCCTGGAGAAGGGAATGGCAACCCACTCCAGTATTCTTGCCTGGAGAATCTCATGGACTGAGGAGGCAAGCAGGCTACAGTCTGTGGAGTAGCAAAGAGTCAGACACGACTGAGCAACTGACATTTGCGCTTTCAACACTAGACAGGAACCACAACTGGACTGATGTCTGAGGACTCGGCCACTAGCCCTGTCCCGCACAGAACAGACAGGCAACACACTTTTGGATCCTTAAATAAAAGAATATAGGGGATCTGTGCCTGGCCTGCTGGGTTCAATGCTTTTGAAGTTTCTCTTGGTTTTTTTCTCTCACTGGAAATTTATTCTTAAACATCGTTTCTTAGTTTATAGCTTTTCCCACCTGACTTTCCTGAGGTCAGTTAACATAGTCTTAGTGGCTATCTCTGGAGAAAGCAATGGCACCCCACTCCAGTACTCTTGCCTGGAAAATCCCATGACGAAGGAGCATGGTAGGCTATAATCCATGGGATCGCTAAGAGTCGGGCATGACTGAGTGGCTTCCCTTTCACTTTTCCTTTCATGCATTGGAGAAGGAAATGGCAACCCACTCCAATGTTCTTGCCTGGAGAATCCCAGGGATGGCGGAGCCTGATGGGCTGCCGTCTATGGGGTCTCACAGAGTCAGACACGACTGAAGCAACTTAGCAGCAGCAGCACCAGTGGCTATCTCTGTTGATCTCCAAACAAGTATTGCATGAATTGCCCTCTAGTATCCAGTTGATTTCTACTAACTTTCTTTGTCCAACTCAGTTTATACACTCATTTACTCATTCATTCATTCGCCCCTTCAAATGCACAGTTACTGAGATGGCAGAGATCTAGCAGATGGGATCTGTCTCTGCTCATTGGGTCATCAAGCATGCCACATAGTTCCTGTTATGCTATTCTTTACTTTTCAAAAATCAAAATAGACAAAAACCACATTCTATAACATTATGGCCAGCAAGAACTACTTTGTAATATAAATTACCAATAGCTCTGCACATGGAAAATGGAAAGTCATTCTTAGTTTCACCGATAGAGTTTAAAAAAAAAAGACTTGGTGAATATATTTTTTGATTTGCAATAAATTTTCTAAGATTGATTTATCTATATTTCTGTGTTTATAAGCAGTACTAGAAGATAAGAAAGTTGGGTATTGTATTACATTTTAAAAACAGCAGTACTGTAGATATTACTGCAGTTCTTTTAAATCTAAGCCTTTGGCATATGATAAACTAAGCAGAGTTAAAAGCAAGGAAAATGATTCATTTTTGGTGCAGATCTTCGTATCTATCAGATGCCCCCTCCCCTGCAAACAAAAGAAAGAGATGTCATCCTGACCTGGCCTTCTACAGAACAAAAGAATTTACAGGTCTGGTGGTGCAAATGAAACTTGAAACTATCATCCAAAAATAAAAGATGAAAATGCTCTCTCGAGATGAGAAAGCAAATTGGAAATAACATGGAGCAAGAGGGCACAGGAGGACCCGGGGTCTCATTATTAGACTCCATAAGTCAGAATGCCCGAGAGGTTCTCTCCCCACAGCCTGCCACTCAGTCTGCACATCTGTGAAATGGAGATGAAAGGTGTGCTCCCTTCCTCATATCAGAGGCGGTAGGGTGAATGCAACTGCACTGGGAATGCATTTCAGAATGCACAGATGAAGCGTAATAGAAATAAAATGTAAAGGCTGCTATTCAGAAATGCTCTTTGAAATATTCTTGATACTCAGGCAGATCTCTCTAGATGCTTGAGGCATTGTCCAGATGTGTAGGATTTTTAAATGCCTCTGTGGAAAAAAACAAACAGTTAATTGTTTGATCTGGAGAACAGAATAAGACCTCAGGCCTTTGCCGACTGTCCAGAGTGCTGTTTCGGATGCTGTACAATATACAGACTGCAAAGGGGAGAGTCTCTGCTGACTAACATCACAAAGATGAGAGGAAAGACAAAAGTGCTGGAATAAAATACAGCCATCCTAAATTCTTATTTTGATTTATTATTTCTTATGATCCTGCTTGGAAAAGAATTTGCCTCTTGTCTCTTGGCATGGGGTAGAGGATGGCAGTCCTGGATTAGCATCCAGATTCATCCATTTACATACAGCTTGTCTTCAGGTGCCTCAAGCCTATGCCCCCTCATCTTTAAAATACACGTATGTGATTCCCGTACCACAGGCTGTTTAAAGGATGACAAAATGATGTTGAAGATGCTGTCAACTGTAAGCACTCTATGTAAGAAGACGTTAGAAGAAGGGTTCTCTATCTACTGCCTTCTAATTTCATGAAGACTTCGGAGAAATGTCAGTTACCATCCATGGAAAACTAAGCAATATGCAGATTCAAAGTGGAAAGAGGTTTGCAGAAGACAGAATACCCTGGTCTCATAAAATGAATGATGAATCAGCTTCCCCAAAGAAATTCACTCTTAGAATACGTGAGAGTCCTATCATTATAGGTATAGATTTGGAGGCAAATGTGATAGATAATCCTGGAATTCTGTAATAGGAGGAAGGGCATGAAACCATCATCTTATCCATTCCATTATATGGATACACTAACAGATGCCAGCCCTGCAATGAGCAGACAAATGACACCGTTCGGGAGTGTGGCAAGGACAGCAGGTCACACAGTCACACTTATCCACACAGATAGAAACACTGTTAGCAAAGGCAGCAGCCGTCACCTAAGATTTAAAGAACAATGATAAATATAAACTAGAAGAACAGATGAAGCTGGAATACTGAAACGCTACTGGATGCTCCTGATATTGTCTGTGTCTTCACAGCACACTAATCAAATCATCGAGAATGACTGCCTTCTAAGCCATAAATATTTTCAGTCGCTGCAGAAACACAATGCAGCTGTGTGTTTATGTGATAAGCTCTTCATATAGAAAGGAGGCCCATAAGCTCACAGAGATAGGATGCGGGGGCTGATGGTAAAGAATAGAAGAAAGTGGTTCCGCCCTCGCTGTCTCCATCTTTGGCTCAGCAAGGGCTCAATGTGATATAACAATCTTTACATGCATAGCACCTTTCTTACCGAGAAGAGAAAGCAATTCCCAGGCATTACCTCATTGCTCTTCATCGCACCCCCAGGGAATAGCTAGCAAGTATTATCCAATTTTGCAGGCAGTAAAAGTGAGGTTGTGATTGGCTGAACATCTGGGTAAAGGTTATAGAGCAAGTCTATGCTATTGCAGAGATTAGAGCCAATTCTACTGCTTCTTTTTGCAACAGCTATTACTTAAACACACTTTACAACTCATTAAGACAGCAAGGAAATGTGCTCATAGAACAATGCCAAATGAAATTTAAAAAGGAAAACAAGGATGGAAAACGTCACATTTGATATCATTCTTAGTTACATAAAATGCATATGTTTATATTAATATACAACAGTGACAACATATTTAATGCTGCTGAAATGTACACTTTAAAATTATTAAATATTAAAATGGTAAGTTTATTATATATATAAAAAAGGTGAAAGTGTTAGTTGCTCAGTCATGTCCAATTCTTTGCAACCTCATGGACTGTAGCCCACCAGGCTCCTCTGTCCATGGAATTCTCCAGGCAAGAATACTAGAGTGGGTTGCTATGCCCTCCTCCAGGGGATCTTCCCAGCCCAGGGATGGAACCTGTGGCTCCTCCATTGGCAAGCAGATTCTTTACCCACTGAGCTATCAGGGAAGCCCTATGGTGTATATATATTTCACAATTTAAAAAAAAGAAATCTCTGCTATATGACCCAGCAATTCCACTCCTCAGTATATACATCCAAAAAAAAAAAAAAAAACCCTTATTCAAAAAGTTACACATACCCCAATGCTCATAGAAGCATTATTTACAGTTGCCAAAATATGGAAGCAACCTAAATGTCCATCAACAGATGAATGGATAAAGAAGATGTAATATACACATACATGATGGAATACAACTCAGCCACAAAAAAAGAAAAAAAGAACTAAATTTTGCCATTTGCAGCCACATGGATGGACTTGGAGGGTATTATGCTAAGTAAAATAAGTCAGACCATAAAAGACAAATGCTGTATGATATCACTTATACGTAGAATTTTAAAAATACAACAAAATAGTGATTTTAACCAAAAAAAAGAAGCAGACTCACAGATACAGAGAACAAACTAGTGGTTAGCAATGGAGAGAGGCAGGGGAAGGGACAATTTAGGGGTGTGGGAGTAGGAAGTAAAAACTACTGGGTTTGTAAGATATATAACACGGGGAATATAGCTAATATTTTGTAAATGGAGTATAACCTTTAATATTGTCAATCACTATATTGTATGCCTGTAATTTATATACTATTTCACGGGAAGTATACTTCAATTAAAATAGGAATGCCGTGGAGCGACTAAGCCCAAGGACCACAGTGACTGAGCCCCCAGCGCCCGTGAGCCAAAACTAGAGAAAGCCTGCATGCAACAATGAAGATCCAGCACAGCCAAAAACAAACAAACAAGTAAAATTTATTTTAGAAAAAAGAAAGAAAGAAATCTCATTCTTTCCTGCTTTGTGTGGCTTTCTTCCTTGTAGGCTGAAATCCCCACCCTACCATCAGCTTTTGAACTTCAGCCCTCCATTCAAGGCTGCTGATTAAACGTTCCTTAGCCAAGTCTCTCCACCAAATGCAAACTCACCCTCTCGGAATCTGAACAGTAATCTGGAATGCAGCAAAGTGCATTACAGAGCACTTTTTCGCATATCATATCATTTGATATTCACAAAACATTGTATTACCCATTTTAAATAAATAAAATTTATCTGAGAAAAGTCATGTAGCTAGCTAAGGTCAAACCACTGGCATGCAGTTTAGGATCCAACCTACAGCTGCCAGGTTTATATGAAGCTGCCCCAAACCTATTAAATCTAACTCTGGGCACTAACCACGTACTTTCTTGAACTATTCATTATTCATAAGACTTTTAATATCTCTACTAAGCTACAGACTCCTTGAGGACAGGGACAAAGTCCCAAACAGTTTTGTAATCTCAGCAATCCTAAGCATGAAAGTGTTAGTCACTCAATGGTGTCTGACTCTTTGAGACCCCATGGACTGTAGTCTGCCAGGCTCCTCTGTCCATGGAATTCTCCAGGCAAGAATACTGGAGTGGGGTGCCATTCTCTTCTTCAAGGGATCTTCCCAATCCAGGGATTGAACCCCTGTCTCCTGCATTGCAGGCAGATTCTTTACTGTCTGAGCCCAACCCTAAGCATTTATTCAATCAATTCTTGTGGAATTAACGAAATAATAGTCTAGGTAAATTTATATAACAATAAAATGGATCTTAGTAACCAAACACACATAACCAATCTAGATTTGAAAAAAAATTAAGCACCACAAAATAGACATTGTATTGCTAACTGCTTATGTGTGTGTATGCTCAATCACTCAGCTGTGTCTGACTTTTGGGGACCCCATGGACTGTGGCCAGGCAGGCTCTCTGTCCATGGGATTTCCCAGGCAAGAATAGTTGAGTGGGTTGCCATTTCCTATTCAGGGGGATCTTCCTGACCCAGGGATCAAACCCATATCTCCTGCATCTCCTGCATTGGTAGGCAGATTCTTTACCACACAGTCACCTGGGATATCCCTGTCCAGATGGATAAGATATCCAAACAGATAATTCATGCGAAAAGAAAAAAATGTTGTTCAGAAAAATCATAACTGGCTTTAGCTGAGTAATACTCAATTTCTGCATTTGCCTTAACTTCTCTGCCATTTACTAGCTGTGGTATTTTAGGCAGTCATTCGAAATGTTTTGATAAGGGTTATCACCACATTCTTACTCATTCATTTCTGCAAAATGTTTTATCCTGTTTCCACTTAAGAAAGCTAAACAAACTGATGTTTCACATTACTGACTTTGTTAAATAACAGCATCTGCACTGCAAAGGTTTATCCACACTTCTTGGCCAGGTCTGAGGGGTCTAACTCAGTATATTTTATAGCAGATGGTCTCTAAATTGGACTTGGAGTGATAATTCTGGATCTTTGCTTTTCCACTTCTTAACATTTATTTGAGGATTAATTGCAAATGTCTGATACTAGCAGCATGCTATGCTGACTGATCTAATCTCCAGCAGCCCTCAAACATATAAAATTCATATTGGATTATTTTACTAGTCTTCATACACGGACAGCCCCTATCATTAACTAGACATCCCTTTATGTTCACTTCTGATACATTTACTGAAATTGCCCTTATGTTCTTATGAAAAGGGGAATAGAGTGAGGACTGTAGAACACATTACCAATGCAATACACAGTGTTTCCATGAGAATGAGGTCATCTGCTGCCGCCACTACACACAGGCATTCCCATGTACTCTCATGAAATCAGGGTACACCTTCAGCCTAGTAAAGACATTTTCCTCTCAGAAATCTTTGAAGTTGGCCATGTCAGTGAAGCACTAAGTGTTTCTAGATGACCCATGGAGTGCAGAGCTCTCTGCCAGGTGGCCATGCCTGTGCATGAGCAAGTCTATCACCGTCCTGTGTAGTGATGCAATGATGCAATATGGGCCAGAGAAGCTGGCAGTCCACAACAAGGTTTTGGGGAAGAGAGAAACGAGAGGTTCTTCACACAATGTCAGAGGTTCTTCTGACATTTCCTGATTTTTTTTTTTCCCCCATTGACACAGCACTCGACTCTTCTTTTTAATACTGTCCATGAAATAACAGAGGCTTTCCTGATGACTCAGTGCAAACAATCCACCAGCAGTGCAGGAGCCATAGGAGATACAGGTTTGATCCCTGGGTTCGGAAGATCCCCTGGAGGAGGAATGGCAGCCCTCTCCCGTATTCTTGCCTAGAGAATCCCATGGACAGAGGAGTCCGGCAGGCTGCAGCCCCTGGGTTCGTGCAGAGTCAGATATCGTTGAAGTGGCTTGGCACACACACGTGCGTGAAGAGAGGGCACCCCCAGGCTCCTGGCTGATGCCCCAAGGAAGGGTGGTACAGCACCACAGTGAGACAGCTCCCCAGCCAGGGCTCCCACACCAAGCCTCCTGGAGATCCATCCAGCCCGAGGCACCCCCTAGGCTCTGTGGAAGTGTACACTTGTTTGCCATGGTGTCGAGGTTAATTGCTCTCAGTTTGCTTTAAGCTCGTTCCTTCACATGAAGCCAAGGCAGGCACTGCACACCAAGGAAGCCAAATCTTGGCTTGGGAAATAACAAAGGTCTTTTCTGTTTCACAGCTAAAGAGACTGAAACTCAAGAAAGATGGAGGGAATGTACTTTAAACAATTTGTAGCTATTTTGCTTGATTTTCCCTTGAAGCAATAAATAACTGTGCTCCCTGTTGCTGGTATTTTATCAAGCTCTGTTTGTTATAACTGCGCATTATGTTCCATACAAGACAGCGTCTTTGAGCTCTCTTTTCGTGTTTCCCTACTACAATTTAACTCCGTGAGGAGCAATACCCATGTGCCACCAGGATGGAGAAGAAATAGCAGGACCCGCTGCTATTAAATACTCCCACCTGAATGCAGAGCTCCTCTATTAGGAGCAAGTGAATGCCAAGCTGGCTTCTTTAGTGTAAATTAATGTGGTGAAAAAAAATAAATGGGAGCCTCTAGATTAACAGTCACTCCCTGCTGATGATGACCTTGGCCACTAAGAGAACCAGAACAAGAGAAAATTATTTCCAAACACAGTATACATACCCTCCTAACCCTCCTGAACACAGAAGAGCCGCAGTAGTGGGAGGGGATCTCTGAAGAAGGTCCTATTCGCTTGTTTTTTTAAACTAAGTGTGATTTAGTTTGTTTCTCTGTAAAAAGAAGAGAAATCAGGGAATATTCATGTCATAATGATGAGTTGCAACTAGATAGAGTAACTGTTCCTCAAATCCTAAGGCCCATGACATGGATTTAGGACATTTATCTGTGCCCAAGGCCTGTACTCACAGTTAGTAATAATAACAACTAAAATGTAGATAGTCATGCTCCAGTTCAAAGCATTTTTTATTTCTATTTTTCATTTGATCCTTAGAAACAAACAGAGGTAAGTAGGTGATGACCCTCCTTATTTCTTTTTTTTTTTTTTTTTTTTTGATGAACCTAGAAATCATCATTTTATTTTATTTATTTATTTTTTTTTAGTTTTTATTTTTTAAATTTTAAAATCTTTAATTCTTACATGCATTCCCAAACATGAACCCCCCTCCCACCTCCCCTCCCCATAACATCTTTCTGGGTCATCCCCATGCACCAGCCCCAAGCATGCTGCATCCTGCGTCAGACATAGACTGGCGATTGAGTTCACATGATAGTATACATGTTAGAATGTCATTCTCCCAAATCATCCCACCCTCTCCCTCTCCCTCTGAGTCCAAAAGTCCGTTATACACATCTGTGTCTCTTTCCCTGTCTTGCATACAGGGTCGTCATTGCCATCTTCCTAAATTCCATATATATGTGTTAGTATACTGTATTGGTGTTTTTCTTTCTGGCTTACTTCACTCTGTATAATCGGCTCCAGTTTCATCCATCTCATCAGAACTGATTCAAATGAATTCTTTTTAACGGCTGAGTAATACTCCATTGTGTATATGTACCACAGCTTTCTTATCCATTCATCTGCTGATGGACATCTAGGTTGTTTCCATATCCTGGCTATTATAAACAGTGCTGCGATGAACATTGGGGTACATGTGTCTCTTTCAATTCTGGTTTCCTCGGTGTGTATGCCCAGAAGTGGGATTGCTGGGTCATAAGGTAGTTCTATTTGCAATTTTTTAAGGAATCTCCACACTGTTCTCCATAGTGGTTGTACTAGTTTGCATTCCCACCAACAGTGTAGGAGGGTTCCCTTTTCTCCACACCCTCTCCAGCATTTATTGCTTGCAGATTTTTGGATCGCAGCCATTCTGACTGGTGTGAAGTGGTACCTCATTGTGGTTTTGATTTGCATTTCTCTAATAATGAGTGATGTTGAGCATCTTTTCATGTGTTTGTTAGCCATCCGTATGTCTTCTTTGGAGAAATGTCTATTTAGTTCTTTGGCCCATTTTTTGATTGGGTCGTTTATTTTTCTGGAGTTGAGCTGCATAAGTTGCTTGTATATTTTTGAGATTAGTTGTTTGTCAGTTGCTTCATTGGCTATTATTTTCTCCCATTCAGAAGGCTGTCTTTTCACCTTGCTTATAGTTTCCTTTGTTGTGCAGAAGCTTTTAATTTTAATTAGATCCCATTTGTTTATTTTTGCTTTTATTTCCAGAATTCTGGGAGGTGGATCATAGAGGATCCTGCTGTGATTTATGTCTGAGAGTGTTTTGCCTATGTTCTGCTCTAGGAGTTTTATAGTTTCTGATCTTACATTTAGATCTTTAATCCATTTTGAGTTTATTTTTGTGTGCGGTGTTAGAAAGTGATCTAGTTTCATTCTTTTACAAGTGGTTGACCAGTTTTCCCAGCACCACTTGTTAAAGAGATTGTCTTTACTCCATTGTATATTCTTGCCTCCTTTGTCAAAGATAAGGTGTCCATATGTGTGTGGATTTATCTCTGGGCTTTCTATTTTGTTCCATTGATCTATATGTCTGTCTTTGTGCCAGTACCATACTGTCTTGATGACTGTGGCTTTGTAGTAGAGCCTGAAGTCAGGCAAGTTGATTCCTCCAGTTCCATTCTTCTTTCTCAAGATTGCTTTGGCTATTCGAGGTTTTTGTATTTCCATACAAATCTTGAAATTATTTGTTCTAGTTCTGTGAAAAATGTGCCTGGTAGCTTGATAGGGATTGCATTGAATTTGTAAATTGCTTTGGGTAGTATACTCATTTTCACTATATTGATTCTTCCAATCCATGAACACGGTATATTTCTCCATCTATTAGTGTCCTCTTTGATTTCTTTCATCAGTGTTTTATAGTTTTCTATATATAGGTCTTTAGTTTCTTTAGGTAGATATATTCCTAAGTATTTTATTCTTTTCGTTGCAATGGTGAATGGAATTGTTTCCTTAATTTCTTTTTCTACTTTCTCATTATTCGTGTATAGGAATGCAAGGGATTTCTGTGTGTTGATTTTATATCCTGCAACTTTACTATATTCATTGATCAGCTCTAGTAATTTTCTGGTGGAGTCTTTAGGGTTTTCCATGTAGAGGATCATGTCATCTATTTCTATCACAAGTGGGTCCCTCAGTGATCACTTCAGTATTCTTTTCTACAAAACAGGCATTTATTACAAAGTATTAAATAATCCCTGGGCTTGAGTCAATCCAAATCACTAAAAATAAATTGCAAGCCACTTTCCAAATGCAGAAGGATGAAGAAGGTAAGGTTTGTGTTTCAGATTCAGCAGCTTCTTCCTTTCCTTTTCCAATTAAATTGTTGTTGTTTAGTTGCTAAGTCGTGTCCGACTCTTTTGCAGCCCCATTGACTGTAGCCCGAACAAGTGATGTCAAAGGGAGATCTGCCAGGAAAAAGACCTAGGAGTGTGTGGACACGTGCACTGCCTGAGTTCTAAGTGATCAGGATGTGAGCAGAGCACACGTTCCCTGGGCCCTCTGATCCTCCCAGTCTGCCCAAGTGTTGACAGGAAAATCTTCTGCCAGGAAGAATCCGTCTCCTCTAAAGACAAGACGGTCCCGGAATTGGTACTAGCAAGATGCTATTGCGGTGAGGGATGGGAGAAGCACAGCACTGACATTTCTCTTGGCCGGACGAAAGCAGTAAATCTGGCTGTGAAGACAAGTAAACTTGAATTGTGGGGAAAATGTTCTCCAGCTAAAAGTCCCAGGGGCTCAGAAAACGTTTTCATATTAATAATAGTTCACAGATGGAGTCTTTCAACTTAGAAATTTTAAGATGTCGTCAAGTACACAATCTAATAAAGAATGCTAGGACATTAAAAGTAATATAAATAAAGGAAATGTAATCCATGTAAGGGTCATTTGGATAATTATTTCATCTCTTGCATCCAGAATTTTGAAATGAAATATAGTCTTTCCTCACTTCTTCTGCAATAAGTCATTTATAAAAAGTAAGTGGCTTCACAAATAAATGACTGTATCTATGACTACTCTCCCAAAATCAATAATACATTTATTGATAATTCTGCATTTAAAGGTTCATTTCACCTTAGTATTGACATTCTGTCTCCTCTGCCATTTCATTAGATTTAAAATTTTTCATTCTTGGTAATGAACTGTAAGAAAGTTGCTATGTTAGAAAGCAGCCCCATTTCAAGTTGAGCAATGCAACTCAATATATCATTTTCTATTAATTACTGTAATCGATAAAGTTTCTTGTTTGCGTGGTCAGTAAAATTAGAGTTAGGAGTCTGGCTTTACCTTGTAAGGCAAGAATTCTTGGCTTCTCCTTATATACATCATTGAGGTGCTCTGTAAAACGGTGGTTGCCGTGGTTTAGGTGCTAGGTCATGTCCTACTCTTCTGTGACCCCAAGGACTATAGCCTGCAAGGCTCCTCTGTCCATGGGATTTCCCAGGCAAGAATCCTGGAGTGGATAGCCATGCCCTTCTCCAGAGGATCTTCCCAACTCAGGGATCAAACCCACATCTCTTGCATCTCCTGCACTGGCAGGTGGATTCTTTACCCCTGAGCCACCAAGGAAACCCCTCTGTAAAATGGAGCCATACCTAAAAACTTCCATTCTGTGAGCCTTCAGACGAGACTTGAATCCGTTCAACAAATCCTTTTGAGTGACTACAAAATCCCCAACACTGGGTGGAAGGACAGGGTTTCAGGAACGAAAATGTAGCGCTGTCCTTGAGAAGCTCACAGTCTAGTGAGAAAGCAAATGTATACACAGAAAATCTCACGAGAGAGTAGTGAGTCTCCAGGCCTGTAAACAGGAAAATGCAGCCTGAAACAGGAGTGTCAGCCCACTGGGGAAATTGAGGAACTGCAGCAGTGGTAAGATGATGTTTAAGCTGCACATTAGCCCTCTTTAATATTAAGATTTCACAACAGTTGGAACATAAATGAATGTCTCAGTCAGCTCTAGCTGCTGTAACAAACTATCATAGAAGGGTGACTTAAACAAGAGTTACTGAGGTGAGAAGTCCAAGATCAAGGTACAAATAGTTTTCTTGCTGTATCTTCACATGGTAAAAAGAGAAAAACCTCTGGTGTGTTAATGTAAGGGTATTAGTCTCATCAAGGAGCCTCTACCCTCTTGACCTCATATAAACCTAATTACCTCCTTGAATTCCTGATCTTCTAATACCAAGACAATCAGGATTAGGGTTTAAACATTCCAGTGGAAGGGAAAAGGGGGAGAGACACCAACATTCAGTCTCTAGCAATGAGCATGTACCTTTGTATAAAATCACCAAGCAATTTAATAAAAGCATTACCACAATAAGTTAGCATGTGAAAATCTGTATGGGAGCATCACCATGTGGAAGAAACAGGTTCTCTCTTCAGAAGCACATCACTACACGGAGTCACTGCACATCCTCAAATGGAATGACACAACCAGGGGAAAACTTTTCATCTCCACTGCATATTAAGGCTATGACGCCATAAAAGTTATAATTTTAAAAACTGGAGCAGGCGAGACTAGAAAAGCAGGGTTATACTGCCATCTGCTGGCAGGACTCCAGGATGACTGTCTGTAAGACTATTCCATTTGCAGGTTCCACCAGCAATAATAAGTACAGGCGGGGGGAAGTATTGATACTTATCATTAACTATTTTATTAGATAACATATATTTAAAACTCATTTCAATAAACTGAGTTTTATGAAACTCATCTGCACTATATTCTAATTAGATAAGGAAATGTTAATGGTATCTTCTTAGTCAGTTTTTAAATAGTAACCCCAGAATTAAATACATTTTTGTATTCCTACCCTTGAATTTTTTAATATACACCTTGTTATTTCCAGCACAATTTAATAAGGTAAACTATAGGGACAAGGCAGCATTTTCCATCAGATTTCAATTAACTAAAACAAGATATTGTTGACGCTTAAACGAAGTAGACTATAATACGTTTCATTTGTTGACCAACAAAATATTTAAATGTGTTTTCTTTGTCCTGGTTTGAGAACAGATTTTATTGCACCAAATCCAAACATTGTGTGTGCTTCCCTAACTTTCCCTGAGGCCTTCCTTTAACTATAAAACCATTTATGACCAAAAAAATTAAGCAAACCAGTTGCTCCATTACTTGCTGGTTTTCATTATATCCTGAAACATCCATTCAGCATTTTTATCTGCTAATGTAACAGAAACTCATCTGCTCAATGAGATTTATTACTTGTTTTTTTTCCCACATGTTCACAAGATATTCTTATACATTTTGCAATGGGCCTTTATTATCTAGTAATGATGGCTTGCAAATTAAATTAGTTTTTAATAGCATAGTTAAATTCTAATTTATGTTTTGGAGCTTTGTTTAATTCATTTAGGTATAATGTAATCATTTTCTTGCTATTTCTTACATTATATAGAAAGAACAAAAGAACAGGGGCTCTTCACCATGTTCAGTTGTTTTGACTTTATTAAATCTTGTCACTAATTGCATTTCCCCCAAGAAACTTTCAAAACAATTGCAGTCCGATCTTTTGGGCAAAACTATCTGGTTGCTCAGCATTCTGCATAAGAAGTTGGCTCAAACTATTACTGTAACTCAGGGTTGGTTAGCTATTGCACTTTCTCATACTCATTATAACCCCACTGTGCTGTGTAATGTACTGGGCAATTATTCTTTTGCAACAAATTCCTTTCCGGTGAGCTCTTTTTCTTTCCTGAACATTCAGGAAAACCAAAACCAAAAGTGATCATTATCAGCACAGAAAGTAATCTTTTATAACGTCTACTTGAATTTTCTTCCCTCTCAATCGACAGAACTTTCATAGACCCAGTTGCAATAACCTTTTATAATACCTTCTCGTTGGGGTCCACACAGCAAGAGCAAAACGCCCTTAACGAGTTTTCAACCTTTTAAACCAGAAACTGGATTCTGGGGCTGCATAAGAATAATTGATATGATTTAGAATTTCCTGAGCAGGCTTGACCCTTCCTTGGTGTTGACAGTTTTCCCAAGAGGACTGAAGCGCACAGGTGGTATTTTAATGAGGACTCTCTGCATCATTGGCTTTTTAAAGTTCTCATCCAAATAAGGATAAACTCTCAAGCCCATTCCTTTTTTTCTAACGAGAAAAATAAATCTTGTACCTAGGGGAATTCTCCCTTTCCGATTCAATTTGTGTGTGCATTTCTGCATATGGTTCCTGCAGAGTTTTTAAGTACAACATGCAGATACCTGAGGTGATTGGATCACAAATTCTGTTCCTCATTCTGACCATTGCCCTTTACACTCTTGATATTGGCCACCAAAGGGAAAAAGAGTCTGAGTATCCGCAAAACATTTTCTTGTTCAGGAAAAGCAACTCATTACACCAGTTCCACCGATTAGGAACCATGAGTGGCCTTATCACAAATAAAGACCACACTGGACGGATCACCTTTCCTTATTTCTAATGAAGGTAATGCAAGTATTTACTATTTTTGAGGTAAGAGAAAAATCAACTTTTCAGTATATGTCTTTTACGGTTTTCATTTTTTCCCTGCATGTTTTACTTTTTTACAAAGCCTATACTTACAAATGCCAGAAAAAGAAAAAAATATCTTTTATTTAGATTTGAAGAAGACTTGCAAATTTAACAACAGAGTCCCTCATAAGTGTGTTATTGTTTGGTGTGGGTGTGTTGAATTATTAACTTTCATCACACACAAGACACTCAGGAACGGCTGGCTTTCTAAAGTCTCTTTGCTGCTGCTAAGTTGCTTCAGTTGTGTCCGACTCTGTGCGACCCCATAGACGGCAGCCCACCAGGCTCCCCCGTCCCTGGGATTCTCCAGGCAAGAACACTGGAGTTGATTGCCATTTCCCTTCTCCAATGCATGAAAGTGAAAAGGGAAAGTGAAGTCGCTCAGTCGTGCGCGACTCTTTGCGACCCCATGGACTGCAGCCTTCCAGCTCCTCCGGCCATGGGGTTTTCCAGGATGCAGAGAGGCGTTAAAGTCTGTGCGTTTGCTGATGTAGGAGTCCTGTTGGATCAGTGACAACCTTATTAGAGGCCAGCTGAAACTTAAAGAGGTTATATCTGAAGACTAACAGATCTTCAGATATCAACACATTTACGTCTGTCACTCTTAATGCTTTTCAAGGCTGGTCCTCTTATTCCAGCATCTATAAAAGTTGACTGGAGTAGACTCCTCAGCCCTTCCTCAGGTTAAGGAGTCCAAATCTACATTTTAACAAGATCTGAGGGGATTAGCATGCACATCAAAATTTAAGTCCTTCTCTTAAACTATTCTGTTAGTTTATTTAACTGAACATTTTTCCTTTTTTTTTTAAACTTTCTGTAAAGATGGCTTTAGAGTTTTATAAAATTTCCAGTGAGCCTCTACATCTCCAGAGATTAAGAACCACGGCATTATTAGGCCAAATACAAAGACCCCATGTAATGGCGTAGGACATGCAAATACTTCTAAGGAACTTATACTCAGGTACTTGTTCCCATGAACAAACCCTACAGTGTTTTCCAAACTTTTTCAACTTGCCTTAATTTAAGAAATGTATGAAGATGACCCACTACAAACAGACCTCTCTATGTACATAGCTTATATGAATATATATATCTATGTATGATTGAAACAAACATTTCACAAAGCAATATGTGTTCTTGTTACTTGTAATCACTCGAATATCATCCATTAAATTGTATTTAGTTTTGATAAATACACTGGTCTTGATCCACAATGGCTGAAGTGGGTCACAGCCCACCCTAAAATAATGACCATAAACTCTATCATTACAAATGACTTCAATGCTTCCACAGTCCCTGCTGAAGCACCCTGAGCCCCAATTTCCCCCCTTATCTTTCTAGTTTATTCCTTGAGAATCCCAACTCCTATCATTCTTCTACCCAACCAGGACATATATTAGTAATTCACTGATCCCACCACTTGCCCTTGAATCCATCCCTTTCCATCTCTTTACCCTTCACGTCGGATACATTCCATGACCCCTTATTGTAATCACTTCTGCGCACACTCTCCCTTCCTTTGCCTCCTCTTGCTTTGTCACACTGTCCTGGTGAAACTCTCAGTCAGTTCAGTCACTCAGTAGTGTCCGACCCTTTGCGACCCCATGAATCGCAGCACGCCAGGCCTCCCCCTCCATCACCAACTCCTGGAGTTCACTCAGACTCATGTCCATCAAATCCGTGATGCCATCCAGCCATCTCATCCTCTGTCGTCCTCTTCTCCTCCTGCCCCCAATCCTTCCCAGCATCAGAATCTTTTCCAATGAGTCAACTCTTCCCATGAGGTGGCCAAAGTATTGGAGTTTCACCTTTAGCATCATTCCTTCCAAAGAACACCCAGGGCTGATCTCCTTTAGAATGGACTGGTTGGATCTCCTTGCAGTCCAAGGGACTCTCAAGAGACTTCTCCAACACCACAATTCAAAAGCATCAATTCTTCGGTGCTCAGCTTTCTTCACAGTCCAACTCTAGCATCCATACATGAACACTGGAAAAACCATCCTTGGTTAAATCTAATTCTGGGAACCCTGGGCCCATGTGCCAGCAGGTAAGCAGAGACAAAGGGAAGTATCCTACTTGACGCTGGTCCCACTTTTCGTCCACCAGCACTGACTCCAGGTGGGCCTGGTGCTGCCCTTGTAAGTCTCATCCAGCCTCTTGGCTCTGAGTATCCACTGATGACTCCTGCTTTACATCTATAGCCCTGTTCTGCCCCTGAACTGTGGATGTGTGATACAGCTGCCTGTTAAGCAGCTCTACATGGAGGTCTAACAGACACTTCAGAGTTATGACAAAAGCAGAGCTGGTCACCACTCCCCACCTCAGTCTGCCTCTCCTGTAGTCTCCCTGTCTCAGAAATGCAGCTACCTTCTCTCAGTTGCTTTCCACCTGACTCACAGCCAATGCTGGAGCTCCCCAAGAAGCCCTCTACAAACCTCATGCTGCAGCCCCTTTTCTGACCTCCTTTTCCCTAATCTTTGACACACTCAGCCAGCACCAGGCACACTCCAACATCAGAGCCCTGATACTGGCTGCCCACCCCCAACCCCCACCCCACCAAGAGGATTTTTCTCTTCTCTTGTAGTTTCATGGCTCGCCTTCCTCAGATCTTGATAATAAATGTATGTGATGAATGAATGATGCCAGTGCTGTACAAGTACGCACTCTGCACCTGAGTTTCAAAGGTAAAACCAAATGTTCCCGGAGAATAAATGCAATGTCAGTCCATTTTCTATAACCTCGCAACCTGCATGTAAGGCCTGCTCTCCTTTGTGCTGCTGTGGACACAGAATCAGCAGCACTTGTCCCAGTGATGACTCTGTCCCTGACTGACCTGGGAAACACATACACACCACACAAAGGGAGTAAGGAAGATAGAGACACCTGTATCTTCCTGGACTTTTGGTTTCCCATTCCTAGGATATTTGCACAACTTTTTTGAAGGATTCCAAGAAGGGGTCGATACAGGCCCAGTTCATGCAGGCTTCCAAGATCTCCTAATTAAGAAACCTTGGGACCTCTTCAGCATGGAAGCTGGCAAAGTCTCAAACTTGGAGAACCACTTTTAAGTGATTCTTTATAACCATGAAGACTTATATTATAAATAACAACTCTTTCCATGGTATTAAGAGTTAACTGGGGCCATCAAAACAAAACCCCACAAACCCAAGGTAAGACCCCCCTATAGATGCTCTAAGTATGACTGCATATAGTTTTGATTGTAACGGATAATCTATCACACAATACAAAACAAACAAACAAACAAAGAATGAAAGAAAGAAGGAGGGAGGGAGGAAGGAGGAGGGAAGGAAAGATTCAAATGAAAAGGAAAAAAACCCCATGGCACAACAGTTTTAATAAACTTGGTTTTTTTGTTGTTTGTTTGTGGCAAATCAATTTACAGTAAGTTCTACATAGCTAAGTAGCATTACATACATAATTTTTAAAAAGTGAAGCGTTTTTCTCCTTTGCAACTTGGTATTCATTTCTTTTCTTTTTTAAATAAAGATTTTAAAGAATTCCTTTTTTTAAATTTGCCACCTGGAGCCTTAAAATTTGCCCTCGACTTTGTGATTCACGATGCGCTCTCAAATGGGCGTTATTAACAATGCTGAGCCATCTGGTAGCCTCCTGTTTGAGCCAATCACTCTTGCTAAGTAGGTATTAAGATCATTTGTTCTTGTAATGTTGAAGGAGTGCATATGCTGTAAACTTGTAAATGTAGCAGTCTTTTAAAACATTATTTTAAATTTGAGTGTCCTCTAAATTTTCATGCCCTCTACCCTAATTACAGCTCTGCCCTTGAAACCTGTTTCATTGGCACTTGAACTAAAGTATCATTGAAAGGGGGCTTCCCAGGCAGTGCTAGCCATAAAGAATCTGCCTGCCAATGCAGGAAATGCAGCAGACACGGATTCTATCCCTGGGTTGGGAAGATCCCCTGAAGAAGGAAATGTCAACGCACTCCAGTATTCCTGCTTGGAAAATTCCGTGGATAAAGGAGACTGGTGGGCTACAGTCCATGGAGTCCCAAAGAGTCGGACATGACTGAGTGACTGAACACACACACACACAAATCACTGAAAGGAACTAAGGAGGGGGAATGCTTATGCAGCCTTGAGGGAAATAAAGAAAAGGCATATCTAAGTGATATTAAAGAGAGACTCTTTCTGTTTAACCCTTAACTAATGGAACAAGAAAACCATTTTCCTATCTTTTAAATTATATGGGACTTCTTTATACTTTTCAAGTTCAATATTAGGTCTGAGACTCTAATATTGGTAGGAAGGGCCAATAAAATTTAAAAAAAATCTGTTGTTGTTTAGTAGCTCAGTCATGTCTGACTCTTTGCGACCCCATGTACTGTATGTAGCCCACCAGGATTCTCTTTCCATGGAATTTTCCAGGCAAGAATACTGGAATGGGTTGCCATTTCCTTCTCCAGGGGATCTTCTCAACTCAAGGATCAAATCTGCATCTTCTCTGTCTCCTGCGCTGGCAGGCGGATTCTTTACCACTGAGCGACTGAGGAAGCCCATAATAAAGAATATAAAGCTCAGAAATTTAAAAAAAAGAGAGAGAGAGAGAGACTCCCAGGATCACCAGCTACCATCAATCCTCTAATATCCACTAAATTTCTAATTTTTCATTGGCTCTTGGAAGGAAAGTTATGACCAACCTAGATAGCATATTAAAAGCAGAGACATTACTTTGCCAACAAAGGTCCATCTAGTCAAGGCAAGGTTTTTCCAGTGGCCTTGTATGGATGTGTGAGTTGGACTGTGAAGAAGGCTGAGCGCTGAAGAATTGATGCTTTTGAACTGTGGTGTTGGAGAAGACTCTTGAGAGTCCCTTGGACTGCAGGGAGATCCAACCAGTCCATCCTAAAGGAGATCAGTCCTGGGTGTTCTTTGGAAGGACTGATGCTAAAGCTGAAACTCCAATACTTTGGCCACCTCATGGGAAGAGTTGACTCATTGGAAAAGACTCTGATGCTGGGAGGGGTTGGGGGCAGGAGGAGAAGGGGACGACAGAGGATGAGATGGCTGGATGGCATCACTGACTCGATGGACATGAGTTTGAGTGAACTCCGGGAGTTGGTGATGGACAGGGAGGCCTGGTGTGCTGCGATTCATGGGGTTGCAAAGAGTCAGACACGACTGAGCGACTGAACTGAACTGAACTTCTATGAACATACAAAGCCATCTGCTGTGGAAAGGTCACTATCGCATGACACACATATGGGCCAGAAGGCAATAACTAGCAAAGTAAAAACACGACCAAATTGCTGGACAATTTTCTCATTAAATTAAAAAAAAAAGATACTTCAAAACAATACAAAACTTAGCTCTCATATTTGCATTGGTTATGCAATGTATAGATGCAATGCATGTTTGTTGCTGATGATTCTATTAAGAGCTCTCTGGCAATTTTTTTTTTCTCTATGCCCAGTTGGTGTTCCATGACAACAACAAAAAGATTATTCATAGATTGACCTTCGTTAACTTTTAAACTGTGCAAAGAACCCCTAGACAATGTCAGTGTCTGAATACCACAATAGCGAGAAGGAGGTGAGACCATTGGGCTAGAGGGACCAGAAGAGAAGAATGCACACAGCAGGAAGGGGCTTCACTAGAAAGCAGCTTGTTGTGGTCCTCAGTCAGTGCTGGGAAGTGGACAGATGTGTGAAGACTACTGATGGGTCACGGGGAGGCAGGAAAGACCACATCCTCCCTAGATCTCCAAAGACCCAGCTCTTCAACCTGGTCATTTCATTGTTTTATTTTATAAAATCAGGAAATCCTCCATTCCTGTCTCATGCTACCATGTCCATTTTGGGTTGGGTGGAACACGTGAAATGAAGTCATCAGCCCTGGAGAAGGGCATAGCAACCTACTCCAGTATTCCTGCCTGGAGAATCCCATGGGCAGAGGAGCCTGGCGGGCTATGGTCCATAGGGTTGCCAAGAGTCGGACAACTGAAGCAACTTAACACACAGCACACCTTTCAGCTGAGAGGGGAAAAGCAGTAGCTTCCCACTTACGTCAGCATATATTACAGAGAGCAGAAGAGAAGGGACGCTTTTTACCTGCTGGGCTCCAAATAAAGCGCAGTTTATGTTCCATTGGAGCTCACATTCAGAAAATAAAAATCATGTAGTGACCCTCAGAACAACCCCAGAAGGGGTATAGGGAGATCTTATAATGGAACAGTTCACTGGAAAGAGCAAGAGGTCTTAAATCCCCGAGTTACAAAGCAGCCTAAAGAGAAAGCATTATTCCATGCCTGAGCCATGCTTCGTGTCCTGGACCACTGCTCTCTTTTCCACACCGAATTGTGTTCTCACATCTATTGTTGAGAGTGTTTCAGGGCCAATAGTACCTGGAGAGTCCAGTTTCTGAAACGGCTGGAGAGCAGATTGGTAAGGGATTGAGGGGCAGTTCCCCTGAGGAGGGAGTCCTTTGTCTCAACACTCCAGTTGTCTCCCCATTGCTGGAAGCAGAGAAGGCAGAGCCCAGTCATGCTGTTGTAATAGCCTGTGATTAAACCTTGGCTGAACTTTCCCCCACAAAACAAGGTATCACATAAAGTATCCAAAATCGGGAGTATTAGGGGAAAACAATCATTCACTTGTTCAGCCAAAGAGAGGTTTCTGGATCTAATTGTTACCTGCAGTGCACACCACACAAAGGTTGCTGGCGACAAGGCAGAGTTGTATAAATAGCATGACAAACAGCTGCAGATTTCAATTACTCCATGATCATCAGTGTATAGAATAAAGAGGCAATTTTGCAGAGGAGAAACCACAGGGAATACATTGGACTGACAACTGCCTGGAATTCAATTTGCCGAAGTGATATTGAAATATGGGGGAAAAGTCGAGGTGCGCTGATTAAGTTTCAAGCTGCTGCGTTACTAATACTGTCTCATGAACCTGTCGGCTCTGTTGTCACCATAGCAACATGATCATCAGAGCAATCCTGAAAACAGGCTACACCACAGACTGTTCATTTACATTTGTGATAAATGCTGGGAGAGCCAGGTAGATTAATAAGCCAGGACTTTCACACAACCTGGCAACCTAGAAAACCTGCAAAGAGCAGAGAGTATTGTTTTTCTATACCTGTAGCTATTTGACACATATAAACAAACAAACAAGTAAGAGATGAATGAACAGGAGAGTCAAATGTTAATCCAAGAAGAAACAGAAAATAGAAATTTGTTTTAAGATAGCATTGGTGATATTTAGATTTGCCCAGAGTACTTACTGGGGGGAAAAAACCTGCTTTGAGATATTTGAGGTAATGAAAGTTCTCTCTCTCTCCCTCTCTCTCACTCTCTCTCTCTCCCTCTCTCTCACCCTCTCTCTCTCCCTCTCTCTCACCCTCTCTCTCTCCCTCTCTCTCTTTCCCTCTCTCTCCCTCTCTCTCTTTCTCTCTCATAATGAAAGCTCTCTCTTTTTTGCTCTCTCTTTCTCATAATGAAAGGTGTCTCTGTCTTTCTCTCTCACACACACACAGGCACACACACAAACTTAAAAAGATTACAAACGGAATTAAATTTTTGGTTCTCACTTCATACAGAGATGTTAAAAAAAGGGCTTTGCATGACGAAAGTTTTGCTTACTGATTATATTTACTGTTCTTAAAGAACAAATGAAAGAGGATTACAAAAAGCATTTCAATAAATGGGACTTATTAATTTGACTTATACAAATCTCATTCTCAAAATTTTTACTTCTATTTCCTTAACTTGTTAAGTGTAATCAACAACAAAGGAGGGCTTCCCTGGTGGCTCAGAGGTAAAGAATCTGCCTGCCAACCAGGAGACATGAGTTTGATCCCTGAGTTGGGAAGATCCCCTGGAGGAGAAAATGACAACCCACTCCACCAGTATGCTTGCCTGAAAAATTCCGTGGACACAGGAGCCTGGCAGGTTACAGTCCATAGGGTCTCAAAGAGACACAGCTGAGGCGACTGACCACATACACCACAACAAAGAAAAAGTGCCATATGAAAATAGACTATTTCTGGCTTTTTATTTTTATGAAGGAAATCTGCTTTCATGGTAAGAGTATGCCACAGATATATTACAATCTGGCTTGGGAAATATGCTGTTTTTTCTGCAAAAAATAATCAGATGAGAGACAAATCTCAGAGCTAAATTTTCAAATGCTTGCTTTTTCTGAAAGGGCAAATGGATACATCTCCTCTAGAAGTACTAAATGTTTCCAGCATTTCCAGCTAGTATCTTCCATTTCCGTGGAATAACACTCTCCTCTTTTGGTTCCTATCTGTCCCAAGGCTACATATCAGCATTTCCAGCCAGTGTCTTCCATTTCCACGGATTAACACTCTCTGTTTTTGCTCCCTGTCTGTCCCGTTTCTACATATCAGCCCTGGCAACGAAACAGTCTCCCCTCAAGATAATGTGATACTATGAGTTGGGAGTGAGGAAAGTTTATTTCTATGTGCTATCTCCAAAAAATATCATTTCCCAAATACTTTGCTTATGGCAGTTCAAACAAAGTTCACTCTTAGCAGGATACTATAATAAAAGTCTCCAGAAGCAAAGGCTTGTGCAATGCATTGTTATTTTATTAGCATCCTATTTAGAGGGCTGTTACATTGCATTACTTTAACACAGGAATGTAGTCACTTTCATTCTAAAAGAAACCCACGATAATACTCAATAACAGCCCCCTGAAAGGGAAACTGTCAAAAGCTCTAATGCCTCCTCCTCTGCCTCCTTCTAGGGCAGACTTCCCGGACTGTACTGCCAGTCTGTACATGTATGCCCATGTACATCTCCTATCACTTTGTCTGATTGCCTCGTGCTCCAAATGCTTCCTTAATTCCTTGGAAAGTATCGAGGCACAGAGAAAAACATGAGGGATTTTGAATAAGTTAAGTGTGCACTGAAATCTCAATTTCCAGTTTTGGAACATTTGTGTTTATATCACTTGATTTCTTACATCTTTTTTTCTTCTTGTGTAAATGGGGATCACAACTATCCCACACAGCTCAAGATTCAGTTCAGTTGAGTTCAGTCGCTCAGTCGTGTCCGACTCTTCACAACCCCATGAATCGCAGCACGCCAGGCCTCCCTGTCCATCACCATCTCCCGGAGTTCACTCAGACTCACGTCCATCGAGTCAGTGATGCCATCCAGCCATCTCATCCTCTGTTGTCCCCTTCTCCTCCTGCCCCCAATCCCTCCCAGCATCACAGTCTTTTCCAATGAGTCAACTCTTCTCATGATGTGGCCAAAGTACTGGAGCTTCAGCTTTAGCGTCATTCCTTCCAAAGAAATCCCAGGGTTGATCTCTTTCAGAATGGACTGGTTGGATCTCCTTGCAGTCCAAGGGACTCTCAAGAGTCTTCTCCAACACCACAGTTCAAACGCATCAATTCTTCGGTGCTCAGCCTTCTTCACAGTCCAACCCTCACATCCATACATGACCACTGGAAAAACCATAGCCTTGACTAGACGGACCTTAGTCGGCAAAGTAATGTCTCTGTTTTTGAATATACTATCTAGGTTGGTCATAACTTTTCTTCCAAGGAGTAAGCGTCTTTTAATTTCATGGCTGCAGTCACCATCTGCAGTGATTTTGGAGCCCAAGAAAATAAAGTCTGACACTGTTTCTACTGTTGCCCCATCTATTTCCCATGAAGTGATGGGACCAGATGTCATGATCTTCGCTTTCTGAATGTTGAGCTTTAAGCCAACTTTTTCACTCTCCACTTTCACTTTCATCAAGAGGCTTTTTAGCTCCTCTTCACTTTCTGCCATAAGGGTGGTGTCATCTGCATATCTGAGATTATTGATATTTCTCCCGGCAATCTTGATTCCAGCTTGTGCTTCTTCCAGTCCAGCGTTTCTCGTGATGTACTCTGCATATAAGTTAAATAAGCAGGGTGACAATATACAGCCTTGATGTACTCCTTTTCCTATTTGGAACCAGTCTGTTGTTCCATGTCCAGTTCTAACTGTTGCTTCCTGACCTGCATACAGATTTCTCAAGAGGCAGGTTAGGTGGTCTGTTATTCCCATCCCTTTCAGAATTTTCCACAGTTTATTGTGATCCACACAGTCAAACGCTTTGGCATAGTCACTAAAGCAGAAATAGATGTTTTTCTGGAACTCTCTTGCTTTTCCATGATCCAGCGGATGTTGGCAATTTGATCTCTGGTTCCTCTGCCTTTTCTAAAACCAGCTTGAACATCAGGGAGTTCACGGTTCACATATTGCTGAAGCATGGCTTGGAGAATTTTGAACATTACTTTACTAGCCTGTGAGATGAGTGCAATTGTGTGGAAGTTTGAGCATTCTTTTGCATTGCCTTTCTTTGGGATTGGAATGAAAACTGACCTTTTCCAGTCCTGTGGCCACTGCTGAGTTTTCCAACTTGCTGGCATATTGAGTGCAGCACTTTCACAGCATCATCTTTCAGGATTTGAAACAGCTCCACTGGAATTCCATCACCTCTGCTAGCTTCGTTCGTAGTGATGCTTTCTAAGGCCCACTTGACTTCACTTTCCAAGATGTATGGCTCTAGATGAGTGATCACACCATCGTGATTATCTGGGTCTTGAAGATCTTTTTTGTACAGTTCTTCTGTGTATTCTTGCCACCTCTTCTTAATATCTTCTGCTTCTGTTAGGTCCAGACCATTTCTGTCCTTTATCGAGCCCATCTTTGCATGAAATGTTCCCTTGGTATCTCTAATTGTCTTGAAGAGATCTCTAGTCTTTCCCCTTCTGTTGTTTTCCTCTATTTCTTTGTACTGATCACTGAAGAAGGCTTTCTTATCTCTTCTTGCTATTCTTTGGAACTCTGCATTCAGATGCTTATATCTTTCCTTTCTCCTTTGCTTTTCGCCTCTCTTCTTTTTCACAGCTATTTGTAAGGCCTCCCCAGACAGCCATTTTGCTTTTTTCCAACAACACAAGAGAAGACTCTACACATGGACATCACCAGATGGTAAACACTGAAATCAGATTGATTATATTCTTTGCAGCCAAAGATGGAGAAGCTCTATACAGTCAACAAAAACAAGACCGAGAGCTGACTGTGGCTCAGATCATGAACTCCTTATTGCCAAATTCAGACTTAAACTGAAGAAAGTAGGGAAAACCGCTAGACCATTCAGGTATGACCTAAATCAAATCCCTTATGATTATACAGTGGAAGTGAGAAATTGATTTAAGGGCCTAGATCTGATAAATAGAGTGCCTGATGAACTATGGACTGAGGTTCATGACATTGTACAGGAGACAGGGATCAAGACCATCCCCATGGAAAGGAAAAGCTAAAGATTAGATACGGTAATATGTTGAGTATCTACAATATCTGCTGCATGATAGGCACCCACCGGTAAAGGTTCATTCCTTCCTCTTGCCTTCTCTCAGTGCACCTGACCCACCCTCATGCTCACCTGCTCTCTGAAGAACTCCTCAGAGCTTCCTCCTCCGCCACTCTTCATCAAAATATTCCTGAACAAACTCAACCATGCCACCACACTCTAAACCTAATTCCTACCGAAGTCTCATCAGTCAGACCCTTTGTTTGTGCACTGTTGAGTTGTGTTTTGTTTTTTGTTTTTTTTGAGAATTAACTTTATCCTTTTTAAAAAAATTAATTTTTTATTGGAGAATAGTTGATTTACAATGTTGTGTTATTTTTTGCTATATAGCAAAATGAATCAGTTGCACGTATAACATCCACTCTTATTTTGGATTCTTTTCCCATATAGGTCATTAAAGAGTATTAAGTAGAGTTCCCTGTGTAATACAGTAGGTCCTTATTATGTATTTTATTTATTAGTGTGTATATGTCAATCCAAATCTTCCAATTTATGCCTACCTCCCTTTACCCCTTGGTAACCATGTTTGTTTTGCACATCTGTGACTCTATTTCTGTTTTATAAATAAGGTCATTTATACCATTTTTTTTAGACTTCACATATAAATGATATCATATGATATTTATCTTTCTCTGTCTGACTTCACTCAGTATGACTATCTCTAGGTCTATCCCTGTTGCTGCAAATGGCATTGTTTCATTTTTTTAAATAATTGAACAATATTCCATTGTATATATGTACATCTTCTTTATCCATTCATCTGTCATTGGACATTTAGGTTGCTTCCATGTACTGGCTATTTTAAATAGTGCTTCGGTGAACATTGATGTGCATGTATCTTTTTGAATTATGTTTTTTTCTAGATATATGCCTAGGAATGGGACTGTTGGATCATATGATAGTTCTATTTCTAGTTTTTTAAGGAACCTCCACAATGTTCTCCACAGTGGTTACACCAATTTACATTCCCACCAACAGTGCAGGAGGGTTCTCCACACCCTCTCCAGCATTTATTGTTTGTAGATTTTTTTGAAGATGGCCACTCAGGTGCAAGATGATACCTCACTGTAATTTTTCTTACATCGCAGGCCAATGTCACCAATCATGGTTTTTTACCTCCCTCTCCTTTTAGCACCTTCTTGCTTCTTATTATCCAATTCCTTTTCCCTTGGAGTATGCAGGTCCATTCCTCGCCACCAAGACAAAAAACACTGGGAGGCTTCCCAAAGAGACAGTGTTCAAAGTAGGAAAGTTATAATCTGAAAACATCTCTGAAAAAGCTTGGTAGATTTATGAAAGCATAACACAGCAGAAAGATAATGTCAGAACCTAAGACAGGCTGGGTCCTGAACCCAGCTCTGATGAGAATCAGCAGATGAGTTGGGAATTGATAGTAGACTGAAAAGCAAGATAATTCATCAAATATTGGACATAAATTTCCCAGATAGAGGCTGCCCATTAATTGCTCTCCCCTATGCTAGACAGAAGGATTTACTTTCTCTTTACTCAACATGTGTGTGTCAGAGAGTTGGAGGAGATGAAATGAGCAGGGAGCCCAACTGCCCATCTCCAACCACTGCGCCTGTCCTCTGTCTCAGACCCTCCCAGCTGCTGTAATAAAAGTACCATAGATTGAGTGGCCTAAACAACAGACATTTGTTTCTCATAGTCCTGGAGGCTGGTAAGTCCAATATGAAGGCACTGACACAGCTGAGGTCTGGTGAGGGTCATTCCTGGTTCATAGATGGCTGTCTTTTTGCTGCTTCTTCACATGGTAGAGAGGAACAAAGGAGCTCTCTGGGATCTCCTTTATAAGGGTGGTAATCTCACAGATGAGGACTCCACTCTCAGGACCTAATTACCTCCCTAAAGCACCACCTTTTGATGCTATCACATTAAGGGTTAGGATTTCAACATATGAATTTTGGAGGCACACAAACATTCAGTCTATAATATCCTCCAAACTATTCCTTTTCTGCAAGCAGAACTTCTCATTTTCTATGACACCAAAAGGCATCAGCGTGGTAGTATAAGACAGGAGGTCTGGATGCTGGCTTCAGTGCTGGTACCAATTACAGGATTTTTGGTCCTGAAAGCCCTCCAGGCCCCCATTTTCTTATTACAAGGCTAATTATTTGGGGCCATAGACCCCTTTGACAACTTGATGAAGCCTGTGAAACCCTTCTCAAAAGAATGTGTTTAAGTGCATAAAAGAACATAAATATAAATAAAACTAACTATACTGTATCAGTTATCAAATATTTTAAAAACAAAATTGTCACATAACAATATCTATGCTTCTTTAGTAACTCAGTCAATAAAATGGCAGATATAATATTGACAGGTCTAATAAAGACTAATTTTGAAGTAAGGATGATTATAAATAATACTTCAAAATATCTGTTATAGAGTGAAGTAAGTCAGAATGAGAAAGACAAATTCCATATATTAATGTATACATTTGGAATCTGGAAAGATGGTACTGACAATACTATATGCAGGGCAGCAAAGGAGACACAGATGTAGAGAAGAGACTTTTGGACTCAGTGAGAGTAGAAGAAGGAAGGACGATTTGAGAGAATAGCATTGAAACATATACATTACCGTACGTAAAATAGATAACCAGTATGAGTTTGCTATATGACTCAGGGCACCCAAAGCTGCTCTGACAATCTGGAGGGATAGGGTAGAGAGCAAGGTAGAAAGGCGGGTTCAGGATGGAGGGGACACATGTATACCTATGGTCAATTCATACAGATGTACGTCAAAAACCATCACAATATCATAATTATCTTCTAATTAAAATAAATAAATAGTTTTAAAATATCTGTTATAATCAGAAATATTTGAAAATAGCTGAGATTTCCAAAGGTGTGTGTGCTTAGTCACTTAACCAGGTCTGACTCTTTGCGACCCCATTGACTGCAGCCTGCCAGGCTCTTCTGTCCATGGGGATTCTCCAGGCAAGAATACTGGAGTGGGTTGCCATGCCCTCCTCCAGGGCATCTTTTCAACCCAGGGACCAAACCCAGTTCTCCTGCATTGCAGACAGATACTTTACCATCTGAGCCACCAGGGATTTCCAAGGGGATAAAATTAAAGATACTGCTCTAATACTGTGACTTGCGGGCTACATTCTTAATTTAAGGAAATGCATAATTTCAGTTAGGGATTAGTCAAAATAGCGTTTTTTGAGATAAAGGAATTTTTCCACATGATCTCTAAGACATTTTGACTGATATTCGGATTCTGTCCTTCTCACCAGGCTGTTAACCAACACTCCCTTTCACCTGCTTCTAAATGGCCATCTCCTCCTGATTTCACTGGGCTCCAGATCTTGCTGAACTGCACAGGAAGACATTTTACTATGGTCTTCACTACCAAATTGGAATTTGTCACCGCTAATCTGTCAGGAGTTGTAATCTCCAATTCTGAATCTTCTCGGCCATCTTTTCTGCTAAATCTCTCTGCGGTTCAGTTTTCTCCTTATAAATGAGGATGATAATGGTACTTGCCATATAGCTTCTCTGAAGATAGAGCAAGTTTCAATGCAGAAAGCACTTAGAATATCAAGTGGAACACAGTGGAGTCACAAAAGACATTAACTGTTTTCTTTTTATTACTAATATTATTCCATTGCTTTTGGCCACTAAGAACTCAGAAAAATAACAGAACATGCTACCTGACCCACTACAAAGGTGCACCATTTAGCTTCAGCTGGATCACATCACCTTTCAATTCTTAGTTATTCACCGAAAATTTATCAACGATGAAGGTGAGTGCTTGAGCACTCACTATGTGCTAACCACTGAGGACTGAGACATACATTTATTCAACAAATATTTATCAAGCACTTCCTGGTGGCTCAGAAGGTAAAGAATCTGCCAGCAATGCCGGAGACCCAAGTTCAATCTGTGGTCAGGAAGATCCCCTGGAGAAGGCAAAGGCTACTTACTCCAGTATTCTTGCCTGGACAGAGGAGCATGGAGGGCTACAGTTCGTGGGGTCACAAAGAGTTGGACGTGACTGAGCAACTAACACTTTCACTTCTACTGTGTGGGAGGCACTGTTGCAGTATGGCGGATCTAGCAAAGAACAAAAAGGAGGCGGTCCCGTGGATATTACACTCCAGTGGAAGTCTTCCCTTTTGATCATGACGGACAAAGCTCCCATTCTGCTGAACCTCACATCTAGTTGGAAGTGACAGACAGTACACTGTCCAATCAGCAAGCAAACAAATGAGGAAAGTATCAGGTATTGTTGCGTCTTGTCACATCAGTCATCATCAGTCCACCGTTTTACTTTCCCTACCTCTCTTCCATACGATAAGCTTCAGTCTTGCTTTCCTCTTGCACCATCTCATCTCCACAATTGAGAAATACATATTATACTACTTTTACTTTACTTCTATTTCTTATTAAGATTCCCTCCCAAACTCCCATAACTTGAATTTCCATTCCCTCCATTATACTGAAACTACTCTCTCAAAGGTCATTGTTAACTCCCTTTTGATTAAGAGTCCTTTGGGGAACTATATCCCTCTAGGCCTCTCTAAACTGTCCAGTATAGAAAATTGGGGTCTGCTTCGCAAAATTATCTTCTTTTTGAAGTTACTGCTCTGTCTGCACCTCCCCCACCACCTTTACTGCCATTTTGCCTGTATTCCTTTTTTGCTGGACTCTTATACTTAACGGCCCATTTTCAGTCAATTCTCTTGAAGATTCAATCTACTTGCCCTCTGCTCTTTCCTGACATGTTTGAACCGATGACTTCAAAACCTGAACCTCAAGCACTGGCTTCTCACCGAGGTAGCTCCAGTCACCCACAGAACCCCTCCATCCAGATAACCCAGGGGCCCTTCAAACTCTGTATATTCTGAAAACCAAAGAGTCTCTTGTATCTCTAATATAGTCAACATTCACACTTCTTCCCTAGCGTGGGATACCTGGTTCCTTCTCCTCCTCTTTATTATTGCAAGTGTAATGAAGAGAGGCAAGGTCTCCATGCCTCTTCTCTTTCTCAAATATTAATCTTAGTGGAACCAGTTCCCATGATCATAGGTGGGCTACAACTGGCATTCGGGCTGACAGGACGTTAGTGTGAGCATGTATAGGGCACATACAGGGTACTCTCCAATGCCCTGTGCCCCACGGTGTTAGGCTGAGATAGTACCTGTATCCTTGGATAAACCTAACCATCTTTGTCTCTCCTCTTGCCAGGAGTGTTGTGAGAGAATCTGACATTCTCTGTGTCTCAGTGGAGTTAAGATTTGGAAACAGATGGAAGAAGAAACTCATTTATGCAGGCCACATGCAAAGTTCTACACTGTTGGCAGAGTGGTACTTCATGTATCAATTGCCATCATTTCTTGTGTATATCTCTCCCTTGGGCTCTCATAAGAAAAGAAGTAGCTGTGAGTATGAGGAAGAAGTCAAGCATTATGGGAGTCCTTGGTCAGATGCCAAGTAATACCAGAAAATCCTTACTGAATTGCTAATAATATTTATACTTCAAGACCCAGTTAGAATCCTTATTTTATAGTAATTAATACCATAAGCTCTATTTTGTAGAAAACCTGTATATGAATCTCAACTCCACAACTTAATACCTGTGTGAATTTAGTCAAGTTACTTAGCCTTTCTGAGGCTCATCAATAAAAATGTGGGATTAGCAAAGGTTAAAAGAGATAATCCATCATTGTACATTGGCTTGCTATCTGCCACTATTCCTGGAAGGTAGCAAGGATTAAATAAGTGTTCATTATAGCAATACAGGCCTGCATCCCAATAGCTCTCCCTTGTCTCACTAACAATCATACTTTCAGGCTTTCCTATATCACTTAAAAGGATAAATTTACAGGACATTAGGTTTATAACCATTGATAGTTTGCTAGCTTCTGTGTATTAGTCTTGTCTATAACATGGCATTTGAATCTCCACGTGGGTCATGCTTAAAGCTTATTCTTTTCCTACAAACCCAAGAGTGACCGGCACAGTACCAGTACTCCTCAAGATCATAATATTGGTCAAAATGCTACATAGCAGCATAACATAGGGTTGTATTTAATCATATATATATATATATATATACACACATACATATACTTTTTTTTTTCACTGAAGATCGAAAAATGGAGGCTAGTATATAGACAGCAACTTTCACTGTTTGTCCAGCTTCGCAGGCTGAGGACTTCCCTAGTGGTCCAGTGGTTAATGAGACTCCAAGCTCCCAATACAGGGGGTCTGGGTTTGATCCCTAGTCAGGGAACTAGATCCCACATGCTAAACTAAGAACCCATATGCCACAACTAAGACTAGCATAGCCAGATACATATTTTTAAAAAAGAATCACATCTTGGGTACAATTGATGTTTTAAAAAAAATTCCCAGAAGGTAGCAATTCTTACTGTGACTCAGCTCTGCAGAGGGTTAATGGGCCAACCTAACACTCACCTACCTGCATGGTAAGCTAAGGTAAAGCAAGAAAAAAAAATTTCAAAATTTCTCCCAGTCATAGTTTCAAGTGACACCACATTTTCATAGATTATGGAGAAATCAATCTGGGATGCAACCCTCAAAATAAGTTGATTCATTTTGAACAAACATGGTCAACTGCATTTCAAGGCAAAGAAGTAGAATCACAAATAACAATAAATAGCATAGCTTTCACCTCATTATATCGTGATTACTGGAATAAATAATACAGATAACACATCCACACAATATCTGTTAAATGATATTATAACATATATTAATTCATTAAACACACATTTGCATCCCATGGAATATAATTTAAGTTCAGCAAAATATTTCAGAGAATCTTTTCTGTTAGAGTTGGCCTTGTACCTATGTGTGAACTCATCTTTCAGAGCAATGGAAATTGAGGTTTAATAACTTCTCAATTCTGCTTTTCTCTCATTTATCCATCCATTCCTTCAAACTGGGAAACTGCAATGTTTTTAAGAATATCTTTTCCAACACCCTGTGCTTCATTCCTTTCATGAAGGAATGTAAAGTTACAGCTCATTCACTTTACCATCATCACAGAGCAATTACAGGGTAAAAAAAAAAAAAAAAAAGAATGCTCTGGTTCAGAGTACAAGGTATTATTATTTTTAATGTTGTTTTGGGGGCAATTTGTTTTTCTCTTCAGTCCTTAATCAAACTTTAATCAAGCCGAGAGCCTAAAGCAGACTTTTGAAAAGAAAAATGGCCAAATTCACATGCCTAATCATCGCTTCTAGGTGAGTATGTCTTTTCTCTGGCTCAACAGACTGTGAGCCCTGATAGTACATCAGACCTCCACTTTCTTGGTGTGGTTTGGAAGCTTAGAGAAGCAATGCAATTTTAGGCTGCGTATACAACAGCATCCGTCACGGAGCAGTGGAAGAATGCCCTGATGCCCTCAGGAGCATCATCTGGTATGAAATACAGCATGCTGTTCTAGACCCTCACAAATCAGGAAAGTTTTGATCAAAGAAGGAAGAAATCAGTGGGGAGTCACAAACGTGGATGGAGGAAGAGCAGAAAGTTTTTTACAAACCATGGCAAACATTCTGTGGCCTAGCAATGACTAAGAGGAACAACGAAAACATTTACAAGTGTAAGGAAACTGTGAACATGAAGGAGAGAGAGAGGGGGATTGTTTGGGGTGCACAAAAGCGGAATAACACCAGTAATGAGATGAAATTGAGCAAAAGAAAACTTAGGCTGAACATCAAGGAAGAGTTTGCTAACAGCGAAGCCTATTATACTGCCACACGGCCTCTCAGGGGAAGAGGTTTGAGCTCCATTGCCCAGGTCATTTAAAACAGGCCTGGACAGAAGTATTCAGGGAAACATTGTGGGGAATGAGCCTGCCCTGGCAGGGGAGAGTCCAGATGACCTACTGGTTCTTGTTCTCTCTCTCTCTCTAATTTTTGTGATATATAACATCACATCATTACATCGCCTCCAAATGGGCCGCTCCTTGGGCTGAGGATATAATGAGAGTGGATTACTTAGCAAGCAGTGTACTCCAGGGGAAGCATGCAGAGGCCCAACCTGGAAACCACAGCTCATTAACCAGCAGCTACTCAAATTATTTTGTGCATCTCTGGCCTAATTCGAATTAGAATTGGAGGGCTTTTCCTGACAGGCCAGATGAAAGCTTTGAGTTCTCGGCATTTTATAGTCTGTTTTACTGTGAGCTATGAATTCTGCACATTTTTTAAACTTTGATTTTTGTCTCAATAGGTACAGAAAGGGGAAAAACGTGCTAGGAAATAATTGGAAAATGGCAACTGACATAAGCAGATTGTTTTCAGTGTGGGCTATGATGCAGCAACAGCTGATAGAATAAAGCCAGTCACTTAGTGGAATAAGGCCTTTTCACTAGAATCAAACTTCAGTCAACCAAAATCCTTGAAGGATTGCAATATACATTCAGATGGTTATGGGTTCCCAGTAACCCCTATAAAAACTAGTCGGTGGTGACCAAGTGAGCACTTCCTTACTTTCAGAGCATCTCCTGATCCTCAGATGTGAATCATTAAGAAAATGGAATATTTGAAAATTGGATATCAAGTTTCTATGACTTCTTGATAATATTTTTCCAATGTAGTGAATGGAACTTGGTCTTGATACTGTAAAGTTGCACTTTATATATGATTTTCCACTCTATTCTATCAAACCCCAGTTTTGAGTGCTCCTCTCTTCTTCATCCTGCCTATCCCACTATTTGGATTTGTGAGAACAGTTATTTGTTAACGATTCTTCTTTCCTCAGTGAGTGTTTCATACCTTGAAAAATGCCTAATCAACTTAACACTTCCCTGCAGCTTTAATCTGTGTTCTGCAGTGTCTCAAGTCCCAAAATTAACCACTCCTACTCCCAAATTCTGTTCACTAATCCTGTATTACTGAGTTATTTTTGCTCTGCAAAATTTCAGCTATGCTATATCATTAATTTATCCACCATTCAGCAAATAGTTAAATAAGCAAATAATAATTGCCAGGCATCATGTTAGATCTGGAGCTACAAAATAACTGCTACTATCCTGGCTCAGACAGTAAAGAATATGCCTGCAAGGCAGGAGACCTGGGTTCGATCCCTGGGTCAGGAAGATCCCCTGGAGAAGGGAATGGCAACCCACTCCAATAATCTTGCCTGCACAGAGGAGCCCGGTGGGCTACAGTTCATAGGGTCACAAAGAATTGGACACGATTAAGTGATTAACACTCACTTATCCTGATGTAAAGGTGCTTACAATCTAGCTGGAGAAACAGATGAGGCAAGCAGAGAACAACGTGGAAAGTACTTCATCAGAAAAATGACAAACTGCTTTCAGAGTACAGGCAGAGACAACTGACCTGGCAGAAGTTGACCTGAGAACATGAGGAACATTTGACTGAACTTGCAAGTATTCTTATCAGGTTATCCTAAATCTCCCCTTTCCTTACTTCCACTCTGCCACTGGCTTACAGTATCTACCTCCCAATTTTCCCACTGGAAGCTTCTTGGATAACTTCTCTCACTCGTACTCTACAAATATTTTTCCTCCAGTTAAAATAAATAAATTTAAATTAAAAAAAAAATTCCTCCTTGAAGAGCCATCTAACATATTACAGCTACCTCATTGTTGAGATTGACAGCTCATCCTTTTGATTCAATGTTTGCTTGTAAATGCACCAATGTGAGATTCAGGCAAATCTGTCTCTCTGCCTTTAAAAGATTGGATTTTTCTTTTAACATGGTAGTTCTTTAAATTGAAAGAAAATCTAATTCTACATTAATAATATTTTTATTAGTTTCCCAAAAGTCCCAGTTCACTCAAAAAATATTATTTTATTTCTTGATCACTCAACTTCTCTAGACAGTGGGCTTACCAGGCAGGGTGCAGAAGTAATGGAACTTCTCAGTTTATATCACAGATAATCATCTCTCTGTACAGAAGTTCCCCACCACTGGTTTTACACATTTTCAGTTCTCTGTACCTTCACTCCCACTTTGAAATAGCCACTCTCCTCATCTTCTCTAACATTTAAAAGTCTTATTCTTCCTTAAAGTCTTGGGTCAAAAGCTAGCCTCCATCAAAACTTCCAAGAAAACCATCTTTCAGTCAGGGTTAAATCAAGTACAGGCACTTTCTACAAATTCCTGCTTACTCTATTCTGTTTTACATTATTCATATGATCATTATAAATTTCTGAAGGGCAGAAGGTGTGACTTACCTGTCTTTCAGTCCTTCAGGCCTTCTGTATATTAGGTACTCAACTGATGATTGTTGAATGAATAAATGAATACAAATTGCTTTGTGGTCTGTAAAACAGATGACAACTGTTTTAGTCAGCCTGGGCTGCCAAAATAAAATAGGTATATAAGGTGGCTTAGGCTTCCCTGGTGGCTCAGGGGTAAAGAATCTGCCTGCAATGCAGGAGACCCGGGTTCGATACCTGGGTTGGGAAGATTCCCTGAAGAAGGGAATGGCTACTCTTGCTTGGAGAATTCCATGGACTGAGGAGCCTGGCGGGCTGCAGTCCACAGGGTCACACAGAGTTGGACATGACTGAAGCAACTAAGCAGCAGCAGCAGCAGCAATAGCATAATAAGCTGGCTAAAAGTGAAAGTGAAAGTTGTTCAGTCCTGTCCTACTCTTTGCAACCCCATGGACTGTAGCCTGCCACATTCCTCTGTCTGTGGGATTTCCCAGGCAAGAATACTGGGATGGGTAGCCATTCCCTTCTCCAGGGGATCTTTTCTGACCCAGAGATCAAACCTAGATCTCCTGCATTGCAGGCAGATTCTTTACTGTCTAAGCCACTAAGGAAGTCCCATAAGGTGGCTTAAACATCAAAAATTTATTTCTCACAGTTCTATAGGCTGAAGAGCCCCAAATCAAGGTGCCAACAAAGTAAGTTTCACTCTGAGGCCTCTCCTCTTAGCCTGTAAGTGGCTGTCATCTCCCTGTGTATGCATATGGCCTGTTCTTTGTATGCACACGTAGAAATAGAGAGAGAGAGACGTTCTCTCCCTCTCTTCTCACAAGGGCACTGTTGGAAGGACATGACCATTGACTGACCCTCGAAGCTGGCCCTGGGCAATCAGAGGTTCATGATCCCTTTCCCTGTCCTTAGAATATACGTTTTTCGGGTTTCAAGGAAGCAGCTTCGAGAGAATATGTTGTTGAGTCAAATGAATCAAAAGCACGACTGAAACCCATCAAGGTTTCCATATTAACTTTTACGATCCTGGCAGGTAGTTGCAGTGATCTGCTTATCCTGCAGTCACCTCTGTGTAAGTCTCTTTACTCTTGATAAATGCCACCTATGGTCTGGAGTGGTCTCCTCTCTCTCTGGGCTCTCCTTGTCCTCCAATGTATGGAGGCCAATTTATACAAACCAACAGGGCACTAAGCTCACAGCAGGGACCCACCCTAATGACACCATCTGATCCTGATTACCTCTCAAAGGCCCCAGCTCTCAATAGTACCATTACATTGGGAGTTAAAGCTTCAGTATGTTAATTTAAGGGGATACAATTCAATCCACAGCAATAACATATTCATAAAGGTAGGCACATGCACACACACATTCAACTCCTTTTCCATTTAATTTTTCAAACAAATAATGAGAGAGTTAATGAAGTTCTGCTTATATTCAGGACTGAAGCTGGTGACTCAGACAATAAAGAATCTGCCTGCAATATGGAGTCTCAGGTTCTATCCCTTGGTTGGGAAGATCCCTTGGAGAGGGCATGGCAGTCCACTCCAGTATTCTTGCCTGGAGAATTCCATGGACAGAGCCTGGTGGGCTACAGTCCATGGGGTCGCAAAGAATTGGACACAACTGAACAAATAACATACAACACAACAACAAGATAAGAAACTGGTGAGAGCTGTAGCTATGTCTAAGAGCTGGGACCCAAGGAGGTCTGCAGCTGACACATTATTTAACTAAAATCTCCAGTGCTCTGATAATGGGATTGATTTACTGCCTTATAAATGAGTTTTGTTCTTTGACTTTCATGTTGAAAATACATCATTACACACACAAAAAAAAACAGTAATCCTATCAGAATAAATTCTCTGAGCTGCCTTGGGCGTGTGTCTTAGGTAGCATGCACTCATATCTGTTTAAACCTAACTGCAGTTACATCTCATGATAAATGAAAGCCTTAAATAAGACCATCTACACATCTCCTTCAGTGATTAGTCTTAACTGCTTTCTCCAACAAGATTAAGGAGAAAATGACCAAAATGATTTCCAAAACCTGAGATAAAACCACAGGACTGTGGGCTCTGAGAGTTAGATCTTAGAGGCAATTATGGTAGTAAAAATAAATAACTGGACTTTGGGGCCTTTAGAGTTTAAAAAGCATTGTCAAGTTTTATCAATTGTATTTATAGTCCAAATCACTGCCCTTTACATGAATTTTCTCTACAAATTTCCAAATAAATGGTCGATCAACTAAATGGTTTTGGAATATTTCCAGGGACTGAGAACTCACTACCTCACACAATCATTTATCCCCTAGTTTAGAGGGTGCTGATCGTTAAAATCTTAAGAGTTGCTCAGTCATGTCCAGCTCTTTGCAACCCCACGGACTGCAGCCCACCGGGCTCTTCTGTCCATGGGATTCTCCAGCCAAGAATATTGGAGTGGGCTGCCATTCTCTTCTCCAGGGGATCTTCCCAACCCAGGGATCAAACCCAGGTGTCCCAAATTGCAGGCAGATTCTTTACTGTCTGAGCCACCAGGGAAGGCCAAGAATACTGGAGTGGGTAGCCTATCCCTTCTCCAAGGGATCTTCCTGATCCAGTAATCAAACCAGGGTCTCCTGCATTGCAGAGAGATCATTTACCAGCTGACCTACCAAGGAAGCCCATTGGTTGTGAAAATATTCTTCTGCATATTGATCCTAATCAAAAAGCAACCTCCACTCCTTGTTTCCATTTCTGACCACTAAGTCTCACAAAACATGTAAACCTTTAGTCCTCTGGCTACTCTTTTATCATGCCAGCTCTTCTTGTTACCATACTTGGAAAACATGTTAAAAATTCTTTCCTGTAATTATTGATAACAGTGGCTAACATTTATGGGGACCTTACTCTTTGACAAGCTCCGTTCAAATCCTCTATTTGCATTGACTTGTCTGAGTCCTTAGAACAACCCTCTGAGATGTTCATTGTTTTGATTCACAGAGATGCTGCCAGCACAGAGCTCATCAGTGCCAGAGCCATTCTGATGACCCAGGCTTCAGACCCCAGAGCTGTTACCCTTAGCAACTAGGCTAGGATATTCTCCTATCACCCTATTCATTTTCCTCAGCACATTTGCTAGTCTGTCCTTTATATCCGTGTGAGGTTAGAATAATCTATTTCTAATCCATCAGTCAATGTGGGAAGGCCTCCAAGGCCTGTGGGAAATGCGCTGTTACTGCAGACAGCTGGGGGACTGACTGGACGTGCTAGAGACTCCACTCCAGTCCCCTCAGACAGGCTCAACAGAGGGACAGAGGAGAAACTTGAGCATAAGTTCTGTTTTGTTTTGCTTAAAAAAGAAAAATCTCTTCAAGTGATTCTAATGTGCCCCCACTGGCCCAGGGCAACGTTTCACAAGTTTTAGTATTCATAGAAATCATCTTAAATTCTGATTCTAGAGCATAGCCTGGGGTTCAAAAACTGACATCAGGACCCACTCCAGGCAATTTTGATGCAGGTGACATTGAACTATGGAATTCTTATTCTCCTACATACCATGGGTTGAAGACATGTGGAAAACAAGCAAAGGTTTCCTACATCACCGACATGTTCAGGAACCACAACAGTCAAGTTCACTTCTTTGCTTCCTCCCCATCCCCAGTGACTCAGACTCCACACGAGCACTTGATACTTGATCAAGTACCCGGTGTACCTCAACTATGAAACATTACTGAAGGTAAGTTTACCTGCAGTGGGTACCACAGCCTACACTGAAAATACAAAAGATGCACTTTTGAAAAATATTTATAGCAGGCTATCTTTTAACTGTTCTTAAAATCTCATTACATGCACACATATCTTTTCACATTCCATACAATATTTTTATGTAAATAAAATCTGCTGACTGCCAGTCAATTCAACAAACATGTTTAGTGCACCTGCTAAGCTCCAGACAGTGTGCCAAAGGTGCATAGGGGGAGGAGGAAGGGATTATAACAAAATAAATGAAATATAGCCCCCACCTCAAAAAGATTCATGTGCATGGGCTGACCCAACTCTTCCCTACAGTTAGCCAAGGAGATGATTCTCAGGTGACCAGAACCCATAAGTATAGATCTGGACATCAAGTCAGAGGCTGCACTCATTCACATTGTTTCAACAGCTGATTCCCTTTGTGACTTTTTTTTTTCTTCTTGTATTCAGATCTTCATTCACTCTTCAGACTAACATGGCAACTCGAAGGCTTTCTCTCTATCTACCTACTCAGATGTGACCAAGATTTATCCTTGAGTTCCACCTCTCTGGCTACTTCCGGCATATTCCAACCAGTACAATTCTATCTATGTGAACATGAATTCTTTCTCATCAGGCCCTAAGCCACAAAGTGGGTGCTGTACAGTTCATAGTCTACCAAGAGATGTGTGCAGCTGCTGCTGCTAAGTCGCTTCAGTCGTGTCCGACTCTGTGCAACCCCATAGACGGCAGCCCACCAGGCTCCCCCATCCCTGGGATTCTCCAGGCAAGAACACTGGAGTGGGTTGCCATTTCCTTCTCCAATGCATGGAAGTGAAAAGTGAAAGTGAAGTCACTCAGTCATGTCCGACTCTTCACGACCCCATGGATTGCAGCCTACCAGGCTCCTCCGTCCCTGGGATTTTCCAGGCAAGAGTACTGGAGTGGGGTGCCATTGCCTTCTCCGCATAAGACAAAATGTGTTACAATATTATAAGGGAAATAAACAAAAAGGCCATGGCGTCATATTGGAAAGAAGGATTAATTTTGACTAGGATGACAGAAGGTAGCTTCACAGAAATGTGATGTTTGTGAACATTTAAAGAAGAAGGGAAAGGTTAGCAAGAGTTAAATCTTTATGAGAAGAGAGGGACTAAAGGACTGGAGGGGGGGAATGTTTCCGACAATATCAGGTTAAAGAAAAAGACTGGAGTAGAAGGGAAGTAGTTAACAAAGGCTCAGAAGTTAGTTGGAAAGGAGACTTGTGTGACTTTGAATTCCATATGGGTTTGGACTTGATGCCCTATGGAATGAGTCAGTAAAGGTCTTTCAGTAAGGATGTGACAGAATCAGCTATGCTTTGAGAATGATACTCGGACTCCGATTTAAAGGATAAATGGGAACTGGGGAAGATGACTAAGAAGCAAATCACTAGAAACCATTAGAACTATTATTCATTCTCCATTTGCTCTCAGGGCCCCTCTCCACTATCCTCCACCTGCCCACTTACCTGCAGCTCTGACTGCACCACAGCCTCCCTCTCTGCATTCCTATTATGTCCTCCCTAATGTTCCTATTAGCACTGGTGAGGATGCACAGGAGATCTGGAGGAAATAGTGAGTTTGAGGTGCATTCCCTCAGCTCCATCCCTGCTATGTTAGCTCAGGCCGGCCATGTCCTGTCCTGTCCAGATGAAGGTCACAGCTCCTGTCAGCTGGTCTGCTCCATGCCCACCCCTCTCTCTCTAGGGTTCAGGAGCTGCTCTCTCTCCTTATCCCTTCAGGTTTAGGGGTGGGAACAGAAGCCCTGAGCTATCACATCATCTCTGATGGTTTCCCTACACCCTGCCCCTTCCTTTGCAAATAGTACCTTTAGCGAAGTTTTTTCCACATATCCACTTCCAACGTGCTACTGGTATCTTCCCAGGACCCTGACTGCTGGAGGAAGCACCTAGTGCCCTTGAACCAGGGTGAACCAGGGCCAAGAGCATGGAAAAGACCAGGGTAGTGCTCCTGAGAGCACAAACCTATAATGTTCTTCCTTGCTGAGGAGATAATAGTTATGGTAATGCAGCCCAGGGATCTGAGCTCATTTCTCCATTTCAGATGGATGATGCAGTCATAAAACATCTCTGAAACTCAATCCATGTCTGATAGGAAAGGGCTTTTAGTTGTGAGGTGCATTCACGTTCACTTTCCTTCAGCAGTAAGAGGCTACATAGATTTGAAGCCAGACTAGCATAGCTCACAGTTACAACACCTCAGGACTAGAGAACTGCAATCACAAAAATGACGCTTCCTTTAACACAGGAGACAGACATGTGACTGTTTATATAATGTATGCAAAGGCTGAGTTGGAGAGGAAAGCACGGAGAAGAGGAAGTGTGCGATGCTGAAGCTGCAGTTCTTTGAACAGAACCGTAGGAGAGGATGTTTGGAGTCTTCTATGTGGGTCTATATAGCACTCTATTCAAACAGATCAGATAATACCTAAAGGGCAGGTGGCTTATTTGTTCTAAATGCAGCAAGAGGTAATGGCATGCTTAAGTCATTTCTGCAGCAGCCTGTAATTTCACAAGTGCTCAAACACTTCCTTTGACAGCTGTGCTGTGCGTTCATTATGTTGTCAATGTGAGTTCTATAAAGGAGAGAGTGCCTGGTAGGAGAAGAGCTGGGGGGAGCAAGTGTTCAATGTTTTTTATCTCTCCAATTGGCTTAAAGCAATCAAGTAAGGCAAGAATCCTCTTTCCTGAAAATATTCAAATTGCCCATTTCACACACTATTCCATCTTTTATGGAAAGATAAAGTTAATCTTCCATGATTTACTTGAAGTTAGCGATTACAAGTATCTACTTTTTGACCAGCCTTATCACAGTCTCTGGGCATACATTTAAATAGAGTGGAAGAGAAAATTGAATGACTGTGGGGAGGGGGATATAGAACTTAAACACACACACACACACAATTCATGGAAGTCATGGAAATAGAGTTCAAAAAAATGGAAAATAGAAGTAACTTTTCAGATTTGAATTACAAAGGAAAAGGGGATTTTTTTCCCCCTTCATTTCAGGAAGAAAACTAGATAAATACCATACAAGGGAGAACAGAAGGTACGTAATTGTCTCCATCTCCCAGGAGCTCATGGCCCTGATTAAAGCAAGCTAAGGAGGTATGAGTCTGGCAGATACCCAGTTCCCTCTATTTGATTCCCTAAGACCCTTTCTTTCTCAATCTGCCCCACTCCCCACGGTGGAAAACTGAGGATGCGAAAACCACAGAGAACCAAGCATAGCCTCTTTATTATTCCCCTTTCCAGCCTCAGCTGGGAGTGTCTCCAACTGAGGACAGGAGTAAAAAGTGGCAATAAATGTAAGGTAGGTTCTATCCATATGACACCAACCAATTAGAGAGAGAGAAAATTCCTTCGAATTCATCAAATGTGGAGCAACTTAATAACAAAAAAAGCACACTTGACTTCAGCTTCCTATCCAACAGATGCCAGTACACCAAGTTAAGTTCTTTTTTTTTTTCACTCTGACTAGCTTGTTAAAATAGTTCAAACGATTGACCTAATTTTTGTTCACCTCCACTCAACTCTATGGAGTGCAATTGGTTCATAACTCCGACTGATTGAAAGGTATCCACAGCCACTGGTTACCCTATTTGAAGCTGATACCTCTTTTTCTGTGTTTCTTTTTGTTTTGTTTAGCTTTGCTTTGATACCAAGGCAGTCTCATGATCCTTGATATTTTAAACATTTTAAGTGCACTTTCAGCAAGGCCCAGCAACCCAAAGAATTTAAAGAGCCCATACCGTCTAGAATCAGCTTATGCAAAGTCTTCCTGTTTTTTAATGCTAATTGCCTTAATTAGGGTTAATTAAAAAGGTATAACCTCTGACAGTCATATAATGCAAACTAATTTGGGGGTTTCTGATGGGACAGAACAAATACACTAAATTAAGCTAATTGAGGGAGAGATTGTTTGGAATTAGATCCAATTTTCAAAGAAAACCAATTACAAAATATTTACTGAGTGCTTTTTATATACCAGGCACTGTGATAGGGTAGAGTCCCTACTTTCAGGGACTATTTAATCAATCAGATTCATGTCCCCCAAGATTTTTGAGTCTATACAATTAAGTAATAATTAAGTCCTATAACTTGGGAAGAAAAGGGTGGCTCAGATGGTAAAAAAAAAAAAAAATCTGCCTGTGATGCAGCAGACTGGGTTCGATTCCAGGGTTGGGAAGATCCCCTGGAGGAGGGTATGGCAACACACTCCAGTATTCTTGCCTGGAGAATCCCATGGACAGAGGAGCCTGGTAGGATACAGTCCATGAGGCTGCAAAGAGTCAGACATGACTAAATAACAAACACAATGGTAAAAGAAACTATCAATAAATATGATTTTATGTCAGATTATTAAGTGTTTAATAAGCATCAAACATTCTTCTATATAAAGAGTACTTTATATAGTAGGTGCTCTCATTTACACCATCATATGATTGAGAAAACTACAGAAAGGTTTGGAAACCCACTAAAGGTCACACAGCTAGTAAGTGGGATTTGCTGATGTCAAAGCCTGCATGTTTTAAGTATTTAGTAGAAAATTAACAACATACACTAAACTTTAAAGGGAGGAACTTTCATATTGAACAGAATGAAATTGCATTGTGTCTAAACAGAACAAAGACCTTAAGAAAAGTTGTCAGGATATGGCTGACAGAAGTTTCCCAATAGTAGGAGGTAGGTAGTTCCATGATTCCAATAACTTCCTACCCCACCCCAGCTAAGAGTCAAAAAACATCAGAAAATGGGGAGGAAATGACCTCAGGATAGAAGACCAATCTGTAGTTAGGAGGCTGTTAGGGGAGGGGAGACCCTAGGACACTTTATCCTATTTTACATCTGTAATCTTTGGACTAGCCTGATTATGTAATTTTGTGACTTTAAAAATCTTAGTAGCCATATAATGGATCAGAAACAATATATAAATGCATTAAGGACAATAATGTCCTTTGAATTCATTCATTCATTAAACAAATTTTATTGAGAGCCTAATTTGTGCTTGGTATTCCACCTAATATTGATGCTATAGTAGCAAACAAAACAGTCATGGGTCTTTGGGCAGCCAACATAAAAGCAGGGAAAACATTAAACGAATAACTACATGATAAATGTAACAGGGGGCATGAAGAGATAGTGTACTTGAAAGCATATAATGCAGTGGTCTTAGGAAGTCAGGGAACGTATGTGGTTTAGGAACTGAGAAAAGATCCTCGTAGACTGAATAGCAGAGAGTGAAACAGATGGTGCTATGACCTGAGCCTGGAGGGGCTGAGAAGAATCAGATCATGCAGGGTCACATAGACCATGTTGAATATAATACTTTTTATCATAAAATCATAAAAAGCATACAGATACATTTTCAGGTATGGGTCATAATAAGATACGTATCTTTAAAATGATCCAAGATGTCTGGATAGAAAAATAAGAATGCTCTCAAGTAGCTCAAGAAAGAGATGATGGTTTAGATTCACACAACAACAATGGAAATGAAAAAAAAGTGGCCATATTCAAGAAGTATTTAAATGACAGAATTAGTAGTTCTTTATTTATGGAGATATAAGGAGAGGAATCAGGGCTTCCCTGGTGGCTCAGCGGTAAAGAATCTGCGTGCAATGCTGGAGAACCGGGTTCTATCTCCGGATTGGGGAGATCCCCTAGAAGGGGCGTGGCAGTCCACTCTAGTATTCTTGCCTGGAGAATTGCCATGGACAGAAGAGCCTGGCAGGCTGCAGTCCATAGGGTGGCATGGAGTCAGACACAACTGAAGCAACTAAGCAGCAGCAGCAACAAGAAGAGGAATGGATATACTGAGGACATTTCAAGAATAATAGTGGATGATGGCTGTATTCGTAAGATAAGGACTCCTGGAGAAAAACAGGTTAGGGAGAAAAGATGGCATTCTACTTTGGACTTGTATTTAAGGGTCAACAAAAGAGTGAAGTGAAAAAGGGTAAGTTGATAAGTTTAAGAGTCTGCAGTGCAAAGGAAAAATCTAGGCAGGAGATATAAATTTTAGAAATAGCACATAGTGACAAAGTTATAGATATCAATGAGATTACCTAAGGGGAACATGTGAAGCAAGATGAGGAAAGAATTTCTGCCTTTTTTTTTCAAAGTGGTTTCTCCGAAGTGCTAAGACATTCTAATATTTAAAGGAAACTTAAAGGTAGCAAGATGTCCAGGGTCATGGCTACAGGGAAAAAACACTGTTTCTAAGGAAAGGAGCAGATATCCACTGCTGTGATGGTGGCGTAAGAAGACTGGGTATTTCCATTCCACAGAAATCAAATACTATAATGGGAAAATTTTAAGCAATTTCAGGGTACTGGAAAACAACCAAAGGCAAAGAACCACCTCAGAACTGTTTACCCATTGGAAAACTGTCACTCAACTGTGAGTTGTCTGATCTTCTTGCCAGCTACCATTCCAATCCCACCCAGCTCAGATGGCAAAAACCTATAGCTTTATTTATCAGAAATGGTAGACCCAGTTCAGGGCAAGTAGGAGAGCAGCTAAAATCTTAACTGGGAAATTTTGGAAGTCTAAGAATATTAGAAATGCTGAGATAATAAATTCCCCAAACATCTTTAGATAACTTCTAAGAATGAATGCAGGAGCCCTCCAGAGAGCCTAGCAAATATTAAAAGTCTGAAGACATCAGTGAATATATTGTACCTTTGAATGCATTTCTTATCTCACACACAACTTGGGTATATAAAGGATGTAAAAGAATTGGAAAACACCACCAAATAACTTGGCCTAATTGACATCTATAGAACATTCCACCCAACAACAGCAGAAAACACATTCTTTTCAAGTGCAAATAGGATATTCAACAGGATAAATCACATGCTGGCAATAAACAAGGCTCAATAATTTAGAAGCACTGAAAGCATACAGAGTATGTTTTCTGACCAAAATGGAATTTAGCTAGAAATCAATCACAAAAAGAAATCTGGGAAAACTAAAAATGTATAAAAATTAAATAACATACTTCTAAATCACCTATGGGTTATAGAAGAAATCACAAGGAAATTAGAAACTATTTTAAACTAAATGAAAGCACATATCAAAATTTGTAGGCTAAATCTATGGCAGAGCCTAAAGAAAACTTTACAGCACTAAACACCTATACTTAAAAAAAGATAAGCAATAGGGAAGACTCAATGAACCTAAAAACTAGAATTTTTTTGGGGGGGGGGGTTAAAAATATCAGTAGAATGAATAAATATTTAGCTAGACTAAACAAGAATCAAAAGAAAAGATTCAAATTAGCAATATCTGGAGTGAGAAAGGCAATACTGCTACCAACTTTATAGAAATCAAAATAATTATGAAAAATTGTATAAGTGTTTTTGCATGTATAAGTCTGATAAGGTAAATAAAATATATTCCTTGAAAGACCACTGATACTATTGTTAGTAAATAATGTGACTTGTTACTAAATGACATGCTACTAATAAAAATCCTGAATAAGCCCATACTAGTAGCTTTTAAAGATCCTCTTTTTGAAAAAGCATCAAGTCCAAATGGCTTCACTGATGAATTCTACCACACTTTTAAGAAAGAAATAATACCAATCCAACAAAAGTCATTCAAAAAATAGACAAGAAGAAAGATATTAAATTCATTTTATTAGGCCATTTTTAATCTGGCAAAGACATCATAACAAAAGAAAATTACAACCCAATATCCTTCATTATAATGCATGCAAATATCCTTAACAAAGTATTAGCAAATTGAACGCAAAGAAAATAATACCCATGCACAATAGTAATTCTTAGTAAACCAAGAAATAAAAGGAACTTTCTCAACCTAATAAAAAGTATTTGTTGAAAAAAAAAAAAACCCTCTAAAGTTAACATCATGTTTAACTAGAATACTATTACAGAAAGCAAGCACAAGGTCTGGAGTTTTAGGGTAGAGAAGGAGAAGTATCAGGAAAGCTCTTCAGTGTGCCTAAGCATCGCCAGAAATTTCTTTTTTAAAATACAGATGCACAGACTTTAGCCCCCAAGAATCTGGGCAGGACGCTGAGTCTGCATCTTTGATAGTCTACAGGTGATTGTGGTATTCACTCGCTCAGTGGCTTCAGTTGTGTCCGACTCTTTGTGACCCCAAGGACTGTTGCCCACCATGCTCCTTTGTCTACAGGGATTCTTTAGGCAAGAATACCAGAGTGGGTTGTCAAGCCCTTCTCCAGGGGATCTTCCCAACCCAGGGATCAAAACCACATCTCTTAACTCTCCTGCATTGGCAGGCAGGCTCTTTACCACTTGCAACACCCAGAAACCCAATTCTGGTACAGACAGTCCATTAAGAAACAGGACTCCAGAGGGAAGCCCTCTGAGAGACTGATTTTTCTTGGAAGGTTGAGCAATTCATTTGCCATCATTAAGGGGCACCTAGAGGTGATACCTAGGCCACAGGATCCAGTTGGGAGAATGTTCCAATTACAGCCTGAGTAAAATTAAACAACACAGTCTGACAAGGTCAGAACTCAGTAAGGGCATAAACATGTAAACATCAAAATGACCCTTCCACAAAAAGGAACCAAGAGTCAGCCAGTAAACATGAGGACAGAGTAGGATCAGTTAGGTCAAAGAGAAGACCAAAGGATGAGGAATGAATCCTGGAATGGCAGCAAAGAAGCAGAATAAGAGGGCCAAAAATGTAGGGATGAATGGCCTGGGAGTGGATAGGGAAGTAGATTAATCAGGCATAAAATTATAGCAGTCCATAATGCTAGTTGGAAGAAAAGTTATGACCAACCTAGATAGCATATTCAAAAGCAGAGACATTACTTTGCTGACTAAGGTCTGTCTAGTCAAGGCTATGGTTTTTCCTGTGGTCATGTATGGATGTGAGAGTTGGACTGTGAAGAAGGCTGAGCACCAAAGAATTGACGCTTTTGAACTGTGGTGTTGGAGAAGACTCTTGAGAGTCCTTTGGACTGCAAGGAGATCCAACCAGTCCATTCTGAAGGAGATCAGCCCTGGGATTTCTTTGGAAGGAATGATGCTAAAGCTGAAACTCCAGTACTTTGGCCACCTCATGCGAAGAGTTGACTCATTGGAAAAGACTCTGATGCTGGGAGGGATTGGGGGCAGGAGGAGAAGGGGACGACAGAGGATGAGATGGTTGGATGGCATCACGGACTCGATAGACATGAGTCTGAGTGAACTCCGGGAGTTGGTGATGGACAGGGAGGCCTGGTGTGCTGCGATTCATGGGGTTGCAAAGAGTCAGATATGACTGAGCGACTGAACTGAACTGAACTGAATGCTAGTATTGATTAGGTTATTTTTTCACATAATCTTAATGATTCCCTTTTCCATATAAGGAAGCAAGGCTCAAAGGGGCTAAATTGCTCACTTGCATAATTTAGCCAGTCATAGTATTAGTATTAGTCACTCAGTTATATCCAACTCTTGTGACTCCACAGACTATAGCCCACCAGGCTCCTTTATCCGTAGAATACCGGAGTGGGTTGCCAGTATTTCCATGGGAATCTTCTCAGGGAATCTTCCCAATCCAGGAATTGAACTCGAGTCTCCTTCATTGCAGGCAGATTCTTTACCATCTCAGCTATGAGGGAAGCCCAGGCATAGAGGAACCCAGTAATAATCCCAGCTCCTCTGACAGGAATGCCGGGCGCTGTCAAGCCTACAACACACTGGTGGCAGAATGCAGTGTGAAGTAGGGAGAGAAGCAGAAAGGAAAGGGAATGCTCACCCTTCACTCAGGGAACAAACTGGGATATATATATGCAAAAATGCCCAAGATCTACTGGGTGTTTTAAAAGCCATAAGAATTTTGAGTGAAAATGGAAACTCGTGGCGTCTTTAGGAGTTCCCTTCAGAGACTGCTGGGGTACAGTGTGAAGTGTTGCCCCGTGCTCATGTCTCATTCTGTACCTTGCTAGGGTGCTCGATCTACTTACCAATAAAAGGAAATAAAAGGAATCCAAATTGGAAAAGAAGAAGTAAAACTCTGTTTGCAGATGACATGATCCTCTATATAGAAAACCCTAAAGACTCCACCAGAAAATTACTAGACCTAATCAATGAATATAGTAAAGTTGCAGGATATAAAATCAACACACAGAAATCCCTTGCATTGCTATACACTAATAATGAGAAAATAGAAAGAGAAATTAAGGAAACAATTTCATTCACCATTGCAACGAAAAGAATGAAACACTTAGGAATACATCTACCTAAAGAAACTAAAGACCTATATATAGAGAACTATAAAACACTGGTGAAAGAAATCAAAGGGGACAATAATAGATGGAGAAATATACCATGTTCATGGATCGGAAGAATCAATATAGTGAAAATGAGTATACTACCCAAAGCAATCTACAGATTCAATGCAATCCCTATCAAGCTACCAGCGGTATTTTTCACAGAGCTAGAACAAATAATTTCGCAATTCGTATGGAAATACAAAAAACCTCAAATAGCCAAAGCAATCTTGAGAAAGAAGAATGGAACTGGAAGAATCAACCTGCCTACCTTCAGGCTCTACTACAAGCCACAGTCATCAAGACAGTATGGTACTGGCACAAAGACAGAAATATAGATCAATGGAACAAAATAGAAAGCCCAGAGATAAATCCACACACCTATGGACACCTTATCTTTGACAAAGGAGGCAAGAATATACAAAGGAGAAAAGACAATCTCTTTAACAAGCGGTGCTGGGAAACTGGTCAACCACTTGTAAAAGAATGAAACTAGAACACTTTCTAACACCATACACAAAAATAAACTCAAAATGGATTAAAGATCTAAACGTAAGACCAGAAACTATAAAACTCCTAGAGGAGAACATAGGCAAAACACTCTCCGACATACATCACAGCAGGATCCTCTATGATCCACCCCCCAGAATACTGGCAATAAAGGCAAAAAAAAAAAAGAGAGAGACCTGATTAAACTTAAAAGCTTCTGCACAACAAAGGAAACTATAAGCAAGGTGAAAAGACAGCCTTCAGAATGGGAGAAAATAATAGCAAATGAAGCAACTGACAAACAACTAATCTCAAAAATATACAAACAACCCCTGCAGCTCAATTCCAGAAAAATCAATGACACAATCAAAAAATGGGCCAAAGAACTAAATAGACATTTCTCCAAAGAAGACATACAGATGGCTAATAAACACATGAAAAGATGCTCAACATCACTCATTATTAGAGAAATGCAGATCAAAACCACAATGAGGTACCATTTCACGCCAGTCAAAATGGCTGCAATCCAAAAGTCTACAAGCAATAAATGCTGGAGAGGGTGTGGAGAAAAGGGAACCCTCTTACACTGTTGGTGGGAATGCAAACTAGTACAGCCACTATGGAAAACAATGTGGAGATTCCTTTAAAAATTGCAACTAGAACTGCCTTATGACACAGCAATCCCACTGCTGGGCATACACACCAAGGAAACCAGAATAGAAAGAGACATGTGTACCCCAATGTTCATCACAGCACTGTTTATAATAGCCAGGACATGGAAACAACCTAGATGTCCATCAGCAGATGAATGGATAAGAAAGCTGTGGTACATATACACAATGGGGTATTACTCAGCCATTAAAAAGAATCCATTTGAATCAGTTCTAATGAGGTGGATGAAACTGGAGCCTATTATACAGAGTGAAGTAAGCCAGAAAGAAAAACACCAATACCGCATACTAATGCATATACATGGAATTTAGAAAGGTGGTAACGATAACCCTGTATGTGAGAAAGCAAAAGAGACACAGCTGTATAGAACAGTCTTTTGGGCTCTGTGGGAGAGGGCGAGGGTGGGATGATTTGGGAGTATGGCATTGAAACATGTATAATATCATATAAGAAATGAATCGCCAGTCCAGGTTTGATGCATGATACTGGATGCTTGGGGCTGGTGCACTGGGACGACCCAGAAGAATGGTACGGGGAGGGAGGAGGGAGGGGGGTTCAGGATGGGGAACACGTGCATATCTGTGGTGGATTCATGTTGATGTACGGCAAAACCAATACAATATTGTAAAGTAATTAACCTCCAATTAAAATAAATAAATTTAAAACACACACAAAAAGACTATTCTCTGTAATCATCCTACACGCCAGTAGGATGTTTCCTCTTGTCATTCCTACAGTAACAATCCTAGAGTGTTAGCTGGGTAAGTTTAAGCCACTTGAGATGCCTCACTCAGCAAGCAAGAACAAATTGAATAAGTATGATTTAGAACTAGAATCTTATTTATAGTATTGTGTACCTGAGGTAATTATTCACAAGATGTAGTGGTGCTTGAGACTATTATTTGTGATCAACTCAATTAATGCAATTTGGTCTGGCCCACAAGTGGAGTCAATTACCGGGCAATCACAAAAAGTCTCTTGTTAGCTTCAAGCTGATTGTTCCAAAAACAGCTTCATGTGCCAGATACAGAGATAAATTATATTTCTTTATATTTAATTTTGTATGTATATGTATACAAATCATTTTTGCATTTGCCTATCTTTTTAGGAAAAACTATTCTCTATTCAAGTCCCAGAGACATCAAAGCTAACCCTTCTCCTGTAGGTATATTTTTTCCAAAACATTTCTATCAAGTTTCACGAAGATCTGAATAAACTTAAGTGATCACACTAAACCAGTGACTCTATGTCACCCTGTTCTGAGCAGTGTTGGAAAGCGAACAGAAAGCCTATACTCACACTGTACTGGTGATAGGCCTTCAACAAACCAAGAGCACAGTATCACAAGACGTATGTCAATTTTTCATTTAAATAAGATGAAGAATATGATTAGAATAGAGTTGGTTAACTCAACCCCTTAAAACAAACATCTGGCCGTGTCACATAAGGAGAAAATGCTGACCAAAATATTTGTCTTCCTTCTGAATTATGGTAATTTGATTGACTTAGTACTAATGGCAGATTATTGAACTATGGAAATTACTTCTCAACATGGACTGCAGCATGCCAGGCTTCCCTGTCCATCACCAACACCCAGAGTTTACTTAAACTCATCTCCATTGAGTCGGTAATACCATCCAACCATCTTATCCTCTGTCATCCCCTTCTCCTCCTGCCTTCAATCTTTCCCAGCATCAGGGTCTTTTCAAATGAGTCAGCTCTTCACATCAGGTGGCCAAAGTATTGGAGCTTCAGAATCAGTCCTTCTAATGAATATTCAGGATTGAATTCTTTTATGGTTGACTGGTTTGGCCACCTTGCAGTCCAAGGGACTCTCAAGAGTCTTCTCCAACAGCACAGTTCAAAAGCATCAATTCTTCTGCTCTCAGCTTTCTTTATGGTCCAACTCTCACATCCATACATGACCACTGGAAAACCATAGCTTTGACTGTACAGACCTTTGTCAGCAAAGTAATGTCTCTGCTTTTTAATATGCTGCCTAGGTTGGTCATAGCTTTTCTTCCAAAGAGCAACTATCTTTTAATTTCATGGCTGCAGTCAACATATGCAGTGATTTTGGAGCCCAAGAAAATAAAGTCTCACTGTTTCCACTGTTTCCCCATCTATTTGCCATGAAATGATGAGACCAGATACCATGATCTTGGTTTTTTGAATGTTGAGTTTTCAGCCAGCTTTTTCAGTCTCCTCTTTCACTCTCATCAAGAGGCTCTTTAGTTCCTCTTTGCTTTCTGCCATAAGGGTGGTATCATCTGCATATCTGAGGTTATTGATATTTCTCCTGGCAATCTTGATTCCACCTTTTGCTACATCCAGCCCAGGATTTCACATGTACTCTGCATGAAAGTTAAATAAGCAAGAGTACAATGTAAAGCCTTTCCTGATTTGGAACCAGTCTATTGTTCCATGTCCAGTTCTAACTGTTGCTTCTTGAACTTCATATATATTTCTCAGGAGGCAGGTATGGTAGTCTGGTATTCCCATCTCATTAAGAAATTTCCATAGTTTGTTGTGATCCGCATAGTCAAAGGCTTTAGCGTAGTCAATGAAGCAGAAGTAGATGTTCTTTTAGAATTCTCTTGCTTTTTCTATGATCCAAAGGATGTTTGCAATTTAATCTCTGGTTCCTCTACTTCTAAACCCAGCTTGAACATCTGGAAGTTCTCAGTTCACATATTGTTGAAGCCTAGCTTGGAGAATTTTGAGCATTACTTTACTAGCAGTAAAATGAGTGAAATTGTACAGTAGTTTGAGCATTCTTTGACATTGCCATTCTTAGGGATTGGAATGAAAACTGACCTTTTCCAGTCCCATGGCCACTGCTGAGATTTCCAAATTTGCTGGCATACTGAGAGCAGCACTTTCACAGCATTATCTTTCAGGATTTGAAATACCTCAGTTGGAATTCCATCACCTCCACTAGCTTTGTTCATAGTGATACTTCCTAAGGCCCACTTGACTTCGCACTCCAGGATGTCTGGCTTTAGTGAGTGATCACACAATTGTGATTATTTGAGTGATTAAGATCTTTTTTGTATAGTTCTTCTGTGTATTCTTGACACCTCTTCTTATTATCTTCTGCTTCTATTAGGTACATAATGTTTCTGTCCTTTATTGTGCTCATCTTTGCATGAGATATTCCCTTGGTATCTCTAATTTTCTTGAAGGGATCTCTAGTCTTTCCTATTCTGTTGTTTTCCTCTATTTCTTTGCATTGCTCACCAAGGAAGGCTTTCTTATCTCTCGTTGTTTTTCTCTGGAACTCTGCATTTAAATGGATATATCTCAACATGGTAGTTGCAGCATCACATCACTAATGAAATACTCAAATTTCCTCTAAAAACTTTATTAAGTATCTTATTTCTTTCAATTATAGGATACATACCACTACATCACAGGGGGCATGAAGATCATACCTATAAGTGACTTGGCATAAATTCCCCAAACCAGGTAGAAAGCGAAATGTGTGAAAGGGCTGATCACTCAGTCATGTCTGACTCTTTGCGACTTCAAGGACTGTAGCCCATCAGGCTCCTCTTTCCAAGGAATTCTCCAGGTAAGAATACTAGAGTGGGTAGCCATGCCCTTCTCCAGGGGATCTTCTCAACCCAGGGACTGAACCCAGGTCTCCCACATAGCAGGCAGATTCTTTATCATCTGTGCCACTAGGGAAGCCCATATAGTGACTATATGCATTTGGCATTTACTCTGTACCAACCTCTCTGCTAAGCATTATTCATGTAATATTTCATTAAATCCTTAAAATAACCTAATGAGGTAAGATGGTCATTATCTCAATTTTTTATGGTGAAGTTAAGGCTAGCTGCACTAATTAACTAATCCAGGCTCACCTAACTAGTAGTTGGTTGAACGTTGATTTTAGCCAGGCCTATCTGTCTCTAGCTATGAATACTAATTCATGATGCCTGTGGAACAGATCATACCTAGTATCCCCAGCTGCTTAAATTAGAGACCTTCTGGTACTATGCCTCTTTATATAGGGAAGGACATAGGGGCTGAGACAGAGCCTACATTATTATTAGACAAATCTGAAATTCAGGCTAATTGATTCTGCTTTTGCTCTTTAAGTTATAAAAGATCATTTCAAGTTTCTTCCTCCAGTTATTCTATAACAAAAGTTTAGATATGCCAACAAAAATACTTCAGTTTCTTAATTACATCAACTGTTTCTCATTACTATTATCACTGAAGTAGAACATTTAATAATTAGAGTATTTATTCACCATAGGTTTAGTGTGAGATTGTGATTCTGTTCTACCTTGCAAGGCTTTATATCTCATTTCTCATGGCCTTTAGATCATATCCCACATCCAGAAATGATGTTTGTGAGCAAAGTACCTTAATAAAGCAAATCAGCATTCTCTGAACATGATCAGGCTCACCTGCTTAGCAGGAGCTTAATCACAGTTAAGAGAGAAAATCACCAAGTATCTAACAGTAAATACTATTTTGAGGACTGATGAATGAATGAAAATAAAGAATTATTTTATTATTTAAGGTTAAACCAATCTTCTGGCAAATATGTATTACTCAATCTATTTTCTATACTTTTCATCTACGAATCATCCTGAAAAAAAAATCTGCTTTTTAAAAATGTTCAGGTTGATTTTTAAAGAAATCATGTATCACTATTTTGAACATAATGTAGGCTGCATATTTTGAGGGTTTCAGTCACTACAATAAAATTATATCTTGACTAAGTAACATATTTTTCAATGCACTGATGGTTTACAATAAAATAAAATCTAATAATAGGAGAAAAAAAAACCAAAAACATTGAGCTAAACAGAAATGGTGAGCAATAAGCAATCTGAAAGCCAAGAATATAAATTTTTATATGTCACTGACATCAGGAAGCTGAGCTTTGGGGCCCCTTGCTCAAGAGGGGAGCCTTGAAATTCCTGCATTGAGTCAAGAACCAGGAAAGGGATTAAGGAAGTCTCAGGAAACTGTCTTGGGGCCACTGGCAGGAGAAGCAAGATAACCTGATCCCACTATAAATGAAGAACTTCAAAGTAGATTATAGCTGTCTCTGGTAGGGCTGGGACTAGGGTGAGAAGAGAGGCAACTAGGGTGCAAAGGCACTTCTGCAGGACTCTGAGAGTGAGTGCCTCCATAATTCTGCACACTAAATGGCCTCAATTGCCTCATCCTAGTCTAGGCCCTGATTTCAGGTTGATATCACAGCCCTGGCTCTGCCAGAAACATTAGTCACTCATTTGTGTCAGACACCTTGCACCCCAATATAGCCCACCAGACTCCTCTGTCCGTGGAATTTTCCAGGCAAGAATACTGGAGTGGGTTGTCATTTCCTCCTCCAGGGGATCTTCCCGTCCCAGGAATCTTTCATCTCTTGCATTAGTAGGCAGATTCTTTACCACTAATAGAAATAAATACAAATCTTATGGATAAAGGAATTCCCAACTAAGGCCCTCTGGATTCACACAAAGTTCACCTAAATATGAGTTTGCACATACCATTAAACCCACAAGGTAACAAGTATTAATACTATGATTTAGAATCAGCAGAAACAACAAAAAATTTTCCTGGACAAAAAAAGACTTCAGATATTGGCATATCTGATAACAAATATAAACTACTTAAATATATAAAAATATGGGATGAAAAGTAAATTAGAAATCAAAAAAGTATAACAATACAGATCAAATGGATAGAAAAGACAGTCCAAAAATAAACCTCACATTTATGGTCTACTGATTTTCAACAAAGATACCAGGTGATACAAAGAACAAACTATTCAACAAATGGTGCTGAAATAATTTAATAAGCATATTTTAAAAGGAATTTAAATTCTTATTTTATACTACATACAAATATTAACTCAAATCAGATTAAACACCTACACATAAGAGTTAAAATTATAAAATGTCTGGAAGTCTCTAGAATTTTTATCCTTGGGTTAGAAAAGATTTCTTAGATATTATATTAAAATAATTATCTAGAGAAGCAAATGTTGATAAATTAGGCTTTATCAAAATTATAAATTTTTGCTCTTCAAAAGAAACTATTAAGAAAAAGAAAAAAATCATAAATTGTGAGAAAATATATACAAATTATATGTGATTTTAAAAATCTGGAAGATAAAAAGAATTCTTATTACATAATAACAAAAGCAAAGAACTCAAATTTTAAGAATGGGAAAAAAGAACTAGACAATTCACAAAAGAAAATATATGAATGATGAATAAGAATATGAAAACATGCTTAATATAGACATCAAGGAAATGCAAGTTTAAACCACCATGAGACAGCACTGCACACCCACTAGAATAGCTAAAATGAAAAGACTGACAATACCAAATGTTACAGGGATGCAGAACAACTGAAGCCCTTATATATTGACAATGAGAAGGTAAAATAATGCAACCACTTTGGGATATTGTTTGGCAGTATCTTAAAATGTTAAATGTAAACTTACTATATAACAGAGAAATTCCACACCTAGCTATCTACCAAAGAGAAATGAAGACATATACCCACACAAACGCTTATACATGACTATTCACATAAGCCTTATGAATAATAATCAAAAACTGGGAACAACCCAAGTGTCCATCAACTGATTAATGGATTTAATATGACATATCCAAACAAAAGCAACTACTGATGTATACAACAAGATAGATGAACTTCAAAAACATCATGCTACACTAAAGAAGCCAGATACAAAAACTATATGTTGTATAATTTCACTTTTAAGAAATTTCTAGGAAAGGCAAAACTATAGAGACAAAGTAAGACAGTGGTTGCCTGGGGCTAAGTGGGAGAGTGGGGTCTGGCTCCAGATGGGCATGAAGGAACTTTTTGAGCTGATGAAAATATTCTAAAACTGGATTGTGGTGATTATTGTAGAACAGGATACATTTCCTAAAAATTATCAAACTGCACATTCACACTGGGTGAATTTTATAATATGTAAATCACACCTCAACAAAGTTGATTTTAAAAATGAATAATAATCAATGATCAAACATTTTTTAAAAAGAACAAAAGAGAAATTATTATACAAAAAGTAAAATAGTCAAATTTAAAAGTCAATGAAGCAAATTTTTTTGGAATTCCCTTGCTTTTTCTACAATCTATTTGTAGGTATAACCCTTATACCAAAACTAGACAAGGACAGAAAAATTTTAGTCCAATCTCACAAATGAATATAGATTTAGAAAAATCACAAAACAGAATATTAGGAAACTGAATGCCATAGCAACTTAAAAAAAAAAAAAAACAATGAATCAAGACCAAAGGAGATATTTTCCAGAAACAAGAAGAAAATTTAACATTAGAAAAACTGTGGTACATATATATATATATATATATATATATATATATATATATAAAATAATAGATTATATATATATATAATATAATATATAATATATATTATATATATATAATAGAATATTACTCAGCCACTAAAAAGAATGAAATAATTCCATTTGCAGCAACACGGATAGACCTAGAAAGTGTCATACTGAGTGAATAAGTCAGACAGAGAAGGAGAAATACTGTATGACAAACCTTTTACATGGAATCTAAAAAGAAATGAGACAAATGAACTTATTTACAGAACAGAAAGACACTCACAGACTCAGAATACAAATTTATGGCTCCTGGAGGGAAGGGACAGTAGGGAGTTTGGGAAGCACACAGTTATATTAAAAATTCAAGGATCTATTGTATAGCATATGGAACTCTATTCAAATGTTACATGCCAGGCTAGATGGGAAGAGGGTTTGGGGGAGAATGGATACATATATATGTATAGCTGAGTCCCTTCACTGTTCACCTGAAACTATAACAACATTTTTAATCAGTTATACCCCAATATAAAATAAAAAGCTTAAACTCTGAAAAAAAAAAAACCAGAAAAACTATCAATGTAAAATATCACATTTACTTATTATAAGATAAGCTATATTGTCATTTCTACAGATATAGAAAATGATTTGAAAATTCAAACCTGTTCATAATTTTTTAAAAAACTAAACTCTTAGGAACTTGTAATAAAAATGAATCTGGTTCAACTAAAAGGGACTTGAGCAAAAATCAATCTAAATGGAGAAACATTAGAAATATTTCCTTTAAAATAAATACAAGGATTAATCGGGGCTTCCTGGGTAGCTCAGCTGGTAAAGAATCCACCTGCAGGAGACCCTAGTTCAATTCCTGTGTTGGGAACATCCCCTGGAGAAGGGACAGGCTACCCACTCCAGAATTATTGGGCTTCCATGGTGACTCAGACAGTAAAGAATCCACCTGCAAAGCAGGAGACCTGGGTTTGATCCCTGGGTGGGGAAGATCCCATGGAGGAGGGCATGGTAACCAACTCCAGTATTCTTGCTTGGAGAATCCCCATGGACAGAGGAGCCTGGCAGGCTACAGTCCATAAGGTTACAAAGAGTCAGACGTGACTGAGCAACTAAGCACAGCACAGTACAAGGATTAATCATTTCACAAGGTGTGTGCATACCAAATCATTATGTTGCACAGTTCAAATATATACAGTTTTGTCAATTATACTTCAGCAAAGCTGGAGAAAAATAAAATACATAAAAATCAGTAAATTATGAGGAAAAGTATCCATTATCACCACTTTATTCAATGTTATGTTTATATATATATACATATATATATGCTTATATACTATAGGCTTCCCATGGTTCTAGTAGTAAAGAACTCTCCTGCCAATGCAAGAGATGTAAGAGACACGGGTTCAGAACTTGAGTTGGGACAAACCCCTGGAGGAAAGCATGGCAACCCACTCCAATATTCCTGCCTGGAGAATTCCATGGACAGAGGAGCCTGGCAGGCTACAGTTCATAGGGTCACAAAGAGTCAAACACAACTGAAGTGACTAGCATACACGCACACATATTAGTAACATAGTTTGAAACAAACTGTCAGGAGAAAGAAACATAAACAAGTCTAAAGGATAATGTAGTAATACAAGATGCATAGAACTTGAAAGACTTTGAAAGTCTTGAAAAAATATAACCAACATATTTTATAGGGGGTGCATCATCTTTAAAACAAGGGAATCATAAACACCAGCAGAGAATGTTTTCCTTTAATGGAAGGCAGGAAGAAGGGCTTGGGAAGAAGCCTCAGAGAGCTTCAAACTGTCAGTATCCTTCCACTCATGGCTGGGGGAGTAGGCTAGTTTTCTTTTTATTAATTTCTTACATACTTTATATATATAGTATAAGTATTCTTTTGCATATATCAAATATGAAAATGTTCCATTAGAAAATCAGGAGAGACAAGAAAAATCATGCTAAATTCCAGAGAGATTTACTGTATTCTTTATTTTAAGGTCCTTTTGTTATCAGGTTTTCATGGCAGTTTGTTTTCATAGAAAAACTACAAGATTTCTAGTGGGCAGGCAATTATGTTCCTTTAACCTATTCATTTGCAGGAAAACAACAAAGACATGTGGATTATGAGGATCAGTAAGATATAACTCTTACATAAATCTAGAGCAAGTTCTGCTGGCTAAAATGAACTCTGATATTCTAGGGAGCTTGGAGGAGCATCAATAAAACCAAACAAAACCTTTATCTATGCAAATAAGGTAATTTATATGAAAACAATGTTACAAGCATGAGCAAATGGCCAACTGTAAGAGCCTGGACTAAAACAAGTTAGGTTCAAATTTTGGCTTTAACTTATTTAACTTCTCTGAACCAAAGACTCTTCATCTATAAAATGAAGACAATAATATCTCCTTAAACAGTGTGCCAACCCATGGTGATAAAATAACCATAATGTTATAAAGACACAGGAACCATAAACTTTGTTCTTACATAATTCTCAATGTAAATTACCATCATCCTCAACCAGTGTTCATTACAGGCACTATATTTCATTTCTTTACTGGAACCAGTGAAATTTTGCCTTCTTAAATAGCTGAATTCAAGCAGCAATATTATTCCTCCTATAGCCCATTGAAGAGATCCTTGAAGAGATATATGATCACTCTAATCATCACTATGATGTTTTAAAATAATAAAAATTCTTTAAAAAATGAAGAGTTTTTCCTGATTATGGGGGTGCAGTTCATAAAATTCAGCAGAATCTTAAAGGCCATATATGAAAAATGCACAGCTAACATCATACTCAGTGATGAAAAGTTGAAAGCATTCTGTCTAAAATTAGGAATAAGACAAAGATATACAGTCTCATCACTTTTATTCAATGTAGTTTTGGAAGTCCTAGCCACAACAATCAGAGAAGAATAAGAAATAAAATTAATCCAAATTGGAAAGAGAGAAGTAATACTGTCATTTCATAATACTATACATAGAAAATCCTAAAGACACTACCAGAAAATTACTATCGCTTATCAATAAATCTGGTAAACTTGTAGAATACTAAATTAATACACAGAAATATGTTGTATTTATATACACTAACAGAAAATATTAGAAAGAAAAATTTAGGGAAACAACCCCATTTACCATTGCATTTAAAAAGAATAAAATAAAAAAAAGAAAAAAAAAGAAAAAGAATAAAATATCTAGGAATAAACCTATCTGAGGAGGCAAAAGACCTGTATTCTTAAAACTATGTGAACACTGATGAAACAAGTTTAAGATGACACAAGCAGATGGAAAGATATACTATGTTCTTGAAACTGAAGAAGCAATATTGTTAAAATGACAAACTGCCGAAGGCAATCTACAGATTCAATACAATCCCTATAAAATTACCAGTGGTGTTTTTCACAGAACTAGATTTAAAAAAAAAAAAAAAGTTGTATAGAAATACAAAAGTCTCCAAACAGACAAGATAATCTTTTCGAAAGAAAGAAGAATGGAGCTGGAAGAATCATACTTCCTCACTTCAGACTATACTACAAAGCTACAATGATCAAAACAGGATGATGCTGGCACAACAATAGACATATAGATCAATGTGTGTGCATACCAAGTCTCTTCAGTCGTGTCCAACACTTTGCAATCATATGTCCTATAGCCCACCAGGCTCCTCTGTCCATGGGATTCTCCAGTCAAGAATACTGGAGTGGGTGGCCATTTCCCTCCAAGAGATCTTCCCGACCCTGGGATCAAACCCAGGTCTCTTGTGTTTCCTGCATTGGCAGGCAGGTTCTTCATCACGAGTGCCACCTGGGAAGCCCCCAGATCAATGGGACAGGAGAGCCCAGAGACAAACCCATGCACCCATGGTCAATTAATCTGTAACAAAGGAGGCAAGAATAGTCTCTTCAATAAGTGGTGCTGGGAAAACTGGATAGCTACATATACAAGAATGAAGTTGTAACATTCGCTAACACTATATGCAAACGTAAATTCAAAATGGATTAAAGACCTAGATGTAAAAACAGATACTATAAAACTCCTAGAGGAAAACATAAGCAGAATACTCTTTGACATAAACCAGAGCAATAATCTTTGGATCTGTCTCCCAGAGTAATGGAAGCAAAAGCAAAAATAAACAAATTGGACCTAATTAAACTTAAAAGATTTTTCTCAACAAAGGAAATCATAAAATGAAAAGACAAACTATGAAATGGAAGAAAATATTTACAAACAGTGTGACTGATAAGGGCTTGATTTCCAAAATATACAAACAGCTTACACAGCTCAATTTAAAAAAAAAAAAAAAAGCCCAATCAAAAAGTGGACAGAAGACCTATATAGACATACAAGACATACAGATGGCCAACAGGCACATAAAGAGACACTCAACACTGCTAATTATTAGAGATATGCAAATTAAAACTATAATGAGGCACAGTTTTATATAATCTCACACAGGTCAGAATGGCCATTCATCAAAAGTGTACAAATAAATGCAGGAGAAGGTATGGAGATAAAAGAATCTACCTATATTGTTGATGGGACTGTAAAGTGGTACAGTCACTGTGCAGAACAGTATGGAGGTTCCTAACAAGTGGTGCTGGGAAAACTGGTCAACCACTTGTAAAAGAATGAAACTAGAACATTTTCTAACACCACACACAAAAATAAACTCAAAATGAATTAAAGATCTAAACGTAAGACCAGGAACTATAAAACTCCTAGAGGAGAACATAGGCAAAACACTCTCCGACATACATCACTGCAGGATCCTCTATGATCCACCTCCCAGAATTCTGGAAATAAAAGCAAAAATAAACAAATAGGATCTAATTAAAATTAAAAGCTTCTGCACAACAAAGGAAAATATAAGCAAGGTGAAAAGACAGCCTTCAGAATGGGAGAAAATAATAGCAAATGAAGCAACTGACAAACAACTAATCTCAAAAATATACAAGCAACTTCTGCAGCTCAACTACAGAAAAATAAACGACCCAATCAAAAAATGGGCCAAAGAACTAAATAGACATTTCTCCAAAGAAGACATACAGATGGCTAACAAACACATGAAAAGATGCTCAACATCACTCATTATTAGAGAAATGCAAATCAAGACCACAATGAGGTACCACTTCACACCAGTCAGAATGGCTGCGATCCAAAAGTCTGCAAACAATAAATGCTGGAGAGGGTGTGGAGAAAGGGAACCCTCTTACACTGTTGGTGGGAATGCAAACTAGTACAGCCACTATGGAGAACAGTGTGGAGATTCCTTTAAAAATTGCAACTAGAACTGCCTTATGACCCAGCAATCCCACTGCTGGGCATACACACCAAGGAAACCAGAATAGAAAGAGACATATACCCCAATGTTCATTGCAGCACTGTTTATAATAGCCAGGATATGGAAACAACCTAGATGTCCATCAGCAGATGAATGGATAAGAAAGCTGTGGTACATATACACACTGGAGTATTACTCAGCCATTAAAAAGAATACATTTGAATCAGTTCTAATGAAATGGATGAAACTGGAGCCGAATATACAGAGCGAAGTAAGCCAGAAAGAAAAACACCAATACCGTATACTAATGTGTATATATGGAATTTAGAAAGATGGTAATGATGACCCTGTATGCGAGACAGCAAAAGAGACACAGATGTGTAGAGCAGACTTTTGGACTCAGGGAGAGGGAGAGGATGGGATGATTTGGGAGAATGGCATTGAAACATGTATACTATCATGTAAGAAACAAATCGCCAGTCTATGTTCGATGCAGGATACAGGATGCTTGAGGCTGGTGCACGGGGATGATCCAGAGAGATGATATGGGGTGGGCGGTGGTGGGGGGGTCATGTTTGGGAACTCATGTACGCCCATGGTGGATTCATGTCAGTGTATGGCAAAACCAATACAGTACTGTAAAGCAAAATAAAGTAAAAATTAAAAATTAAAAAAAAAACTAAAAATAAAGTTGGCATATAATCCAGCAATCCTACTCCTGGGCATATATCCAGAGACCACAGTAATTCTAAAAGATACATGCACTCCAGTGTTCACTGCAGCAGCATTTATAATAGCCAAGACACAGAAGCAACCCAAATGTTCATCAACAGATGAATGGATAAAGAAGATGTTATATCTTTTGCTTTGATTACTCTAGGAGACAGATCCAAAGATTACTGCTCTGGTTTATATCAAAGAGTATTCTGCTTATGTTTTCCTCTAGGAGTTTTATAGTATCTGTTTTTACATCTCTATATATACATATAATGGAATAGTACTCAGCTATAAAAAATGAAATAATGCCATTTGCAGCAACATGAATGGACCTAGAGATTATCATACTGCTAAGTCACTTTAATTGTGTTCCACTCTGTGCAACCCCAGACAGCAGCCCACCAGGCTCCCCCATCCCTGGGATTCTCCAGGCAAGAACACTGGAGTGGGTTGCCATTTCCTTCTCCAATATATGAAAGTGGAAAGTGAAAGTGGAAAGTGAAAGTGAAGTCGCTCAGTGGTGTCCGACTCTGTGCGACACCATAGACGGCAGCCCACCAGGCTCCTCCATCCATGGGATTTTCCAGGCAAGAGTATTGGAGTGGGATGCCATTGCCTTCTCCGAGAGATTATCATACTAAGTGAAGTAAACCAGATAAGAGAAAGGCAAATATCACATGATGTCACTTGTAGGTGGAATCTAAAAAATTGATACAAATGAACTTATTTACAAAACAGAAATAGGCTAACAGACATAGAAAACAAGCTTATGACTGTCAAAGGGGAAATGGGCATGGGAGGGAAAAATTGGGAATTTGGGATTAACAGATACACTCTAATATATATATAATAGATAAAGAAAAAGGACCTACTGGATAGCACAGGGAATTATATTCAATATATTCAATAATCTCTAATGGAAAAGAATTTGGAAAAGTATGCATATACATACATATATATAGGATTTCCCAGGTGGCCCAGTGGTAAGGAGTCCACCTGCCAATGCAGGAGACATAAGAGATGCAGGTTCAATTCCTGGGTTGGGAAAATCCCCTGAATTAGAAAATGGTAACTCAGTCCAATATTCTTGCCTGGAAAATTCCATGGACAGAAGAGCCTGACAGGATACAGTCCATGTGGTTGCAAAGAGTGGGACATGACAGAGCAACTGAGCCTGCACACACACATACACACACATATACACACACACTAGTATATAACAGAATTATTGTGCTATATACCTGAAATACTGTACATCAACTATACTTCAATTAAAAAAAGATTCAGCAGAGTTCTCTTTTCTGGATTCCACAGCTGTCATCTCTTTCAGTGGAAATCATAAGAAAGCATCTGAGATCCATCAGATCATAACAGTTATGTACTTCACCTACCATCACAGCTCCATTAATAAGGACTGAGAAAAAGTCTTAGAACTGGACAGTACCCCCAGCCTCCCTATTCTTCAACACAGTTTCACAAACTGCCTTGCCTCATCCTGAGATATTTAGTCCTGATCTTTTGGTGTCCTTCGCCCACTTTATGTATCTCTGCTTGCTAATCCCTCCACACCTGTCACAGACCTTTTTCTGACTCCATCCACTCAAGTCCTGAACACTTCCATTGTGTCCTCTGGGATTCACAATTAGGCACTGTCCATTCCCATATATTCTATTCTCCTTCACAGTGCTGGAGATGGAGCAGATGTCTTTCAGGCTCCTCAGTCAGCTTTCAAACCATCCATCCTCCTTCACTTTAGAAATGCTCAGCTCTGGATTTCACAATCAGAATATACCTGAATCTCAACGGGTTGCAGTCACTCCCCTCCTTTCTAGAAGAATTTTGCTCCTGTCATACTCAACCATATTATGCCTGTAATTCCTGTGATTTTAATATCCATGTATGTATATGAGCCTCCCAGTGCCTTAGCCTCTCACTTCTTTGATATGGCCCTACACTCAATTTCAGACACTCTTCCTTGATCATGAAGAGCCTTCACCATAGCCCAATATGCTGGCATCTTGATCTTGAACTTCCCAGCTTTCAAAACTGTGAGAAATAAACGTCTACTATTTATGATCCACCTAATTTGTGGTAATTCTGTTACAGCGACCCAGCTGGACTAGCACAGAAAATTAGTACCAAGAGTTGTGTGCTGCCCTTAAAAATACCTAAAAATGTAGAAGCCTTTTTGGAATGGGGTAATTGATAGAGTCTGTAAAAGTTTTTAAGTACATGCTAGAAAAAGCTTATATTGTCATGAATGAACCATTAGAGTGAATTTGGAGAGGGTTCAGAAGAAGAAGAGAACTATACAGAAAATATCAGTCTCTTAAAGAATACGTAAATGGTCAGGAACAGAATGTTGGTACAAATATAGACTGCAAAGGCCATCTTGATGAGGTCTCAGACAGAAATGGGAAACTAGAGGAAAAGGTGATATTGTTATAGAGTTGCAAATATTTTAGTTGAATTATGTTTGGGTCCTAGTGTTTTGTGGCAGGTAGAACTTGTGATTAATGCAATTGAATATTTGGTTGAAGCTATTTCTAAACAAAGTATTAAAGGTGCAACTTGACTTCCCTTGAAAGCTTACCGTAAAATGCAAGAAAAAAGAAACAACTTGAAGACAGTTAAGTCCTATTAACTTCCAAAGAACCAGACTTTAAAATTCAGAAAATTCTCTGCCTATTCATATCTCAAAAATATAAGAAACATGTTCAGAAGCGAACACTAAGGGTGTGTCTGTGGAAACTTTTATAAGGAGAGCAGTATGGGTGTGAGCCATAGATTTAATCAACCATGCCAGGAGGCAAACTGCCCATTTGAACTGAAAGAGAAAGTGATAGGAAGGAAAGAAGCACGGTCGTCAGACTTCTTAGATTTTACTGGATGGTGTCATAGCATAGTCATTCAGCAGCAAAAGAGCAATATTCCTCAAGCCAAAAACAGAAAGACCCCAAAAAGGACTCCAAGATCATCAGGGCTACTTCCTCAGTTTCAAAAGAAGGAGGGCATTGCCTGGGTTTCAACAGGCCAGACGAATGCCACCTAAAGCCACAGGGACCCTACCGTTGCCTAGCAGAGCCATCAAGTATGGCTCCAGATTTCAAAGGATGGTGCTTCCCAGAGCTGCAGGCACATGATGCAGGCAGAGCGCCTTGGTGGTGAGGGTGACATACTGCAGAAAGTCCCTGCTAAAGCGATGCCCAACAAAGTCACCACCCCCCTAACCCCCGCGCAGCAGAGATATCGGTGTGTGGCTCCATCCCAAGAGAGCCACATACAGGAAACTTCAACCTGTGAAAGCGGCCACACAGACTTCACTTAGCAAATACATGGGGGTGGGGCTGTCCCAGTGTGTCCAGAAGGTGGGATCCTTGCCCCCACCCCACACAGGCCTGGTGGCAGAGCTCCCAGGCAAAGGAACTTATTTTCAATCCTTACTACTGAATGCTGTTGGTACAGTTGGGTTTTGGCCTTGTTTGGGACTTGTCACCTTTTTCTTTCCTATTTCTCTTTGTTTGCGCCAGTCCCATCATTGTATTTTGAAAACCCATGACTTGTTTGATTTCACAGGTTCACAGTTAGAGAGAAATTTTGCCTCAGAATGAATCAGCCTCAAGTCTCACTTGTATCTAACTTAGAGGACACTTTGGACTTCAGGCTTTTGAGTTGTTGCTGGAACTAGTTAAGACTTGGGGACTATTGGCATAGAATGAATGTATTTTGCATGTGAGAAAGACATGGACTTGGGGAAGCCAGAGGCAAGAATGCTATGGTCTGAATGCCTATGCTCTCCCCAAATTCGTATGTTGAAATCCTAACCCCCAATATGATGTTACTAGGAGGTAGGGTCTTTGGGACAGCTTATAAAGAGATCCCAGAGAGCTCCATTGCCCCTTCAACTATCTGAAGATACAGAGAGTAGGCACCGGCTTTGAAGCAATCAGCAAGAGAGCCTTCACCAGAACCTGACCGTGCTGCCATCTTGATCTCAGACTCCCCAGTCTCCAGAACTGTGAGAAATAAGCTTCTGCTATTTTTTTTAAAGATTTTTTTTAACGTGGAACATTTTTAAAGTCTATATGGAACTTGTTACAGTATTGCTTCTATTTTACGTTTTGGTTTTTTGGCCACTAGGTATGTGGTATCTTAGCTCCCTGACCAGGAATCAAACCTGTACTCATATCATTGGAAGGCAAAGACTTAACCCCTGGACCAGCAGGGGACATTCCATCCTTCTATTATTTATAAGCTACCCAGTTTATGGTATGTATGTTGATGCAGCCTGAATGAGCTAAAAGAACCATTTATTTGTCAAAAACACATGTTCATTTTCAGCTGTGGTCAGTTTTAAGCACTGTACATGCATTTATTAATTAGGTCAGAATATCTATTGATAACTTTTTATGTATCAAGCATCATTTTAGACACTAAGAAGTCAATGGTGTGACTTGTCAATTATTGCAATTCTCTCAGATAACTCCAAGATTGCTTCATTTTCCAATCGTGCCTTATTCAGTTGCTGATCTGACCTTTATCCTTTTAATCATTTAGTTTACTATGTACTAACTATTTGGCATTGATGTAATAGAGAACAGGGAAGTGTATTGTGCCAAAACAATGTCAAAATGTCCTGGGTCTCATAGCCCTTGTCCTCAAAGGATAGGTCTAGTGACATAACAGTCATTTCCCGAGGCTATGTTGCTAGCACAATGCTATTATCAATCAGGAATATCAAAGACAATGAGTTCTGTCCTCATATTTTGAATTAAAGATCCCAGAAAGACCCTTATGTAAAGATTTTCAGCAAGTAGTTTAAATGTGGGACTGGTCCTTAGTAAGAGTGACCAAGACAAGAAATAAAAATTCAGGAGTCATAAGGACTTCCCTGGTGGCTCAGATGGTAAAGCTTCTGTCTACAATGTGGGAGACCAGGGTTCTAGCCCTGGATTGGGAAGATCCCCTGGAGAAGGAAATGGCAATCCACTCCAGCACCATTGCCTGGAAAATCCCATGGACAGAGGAGCCTGGTAGGCTACAGTCTATGGGGTCGCAAAGAGTCAGACATGACTGAGCGACTTCATTCATTCATTCATGACTACAGTTGAGAGCTGAAGCCATAAGTCTAAATGGGATTTCCAAAAATGAGACCATAAAGAAACAAAATTAGAGGTAGACCATGAACCAGTTTCGTAATCAGAAGAGAAAAGAAACAAGGAGGAACATTTTGTGTCATCGCACTGTGCAGGGGCTTACAGGATCTCAGATCAGGGATCAGACTCATGCCCCCTCCAGAGATAGAACTGATTCACTCATCTTTTTCAAGATTGTAGATTAAATGGGGGGAAATGAAGAATGGTAGAGAATCCGCTTTTGGAAACTATATGGTGAGCTCATTTCCATCTTATTTGATCCTGGCCCCATTCCTGGTATTCGCCCTGTGGTGGAGAATTTAAAAACGGATCCCAAGAGATGATCAAGAGGCACAACCACATGGGAAGGTGTGGATTTTCACAGACCCAGAGCAAGCTACTGAAGTTGGTTGGAAGCATCAGCCAACCTGCCAGCTTCCACCCCAAAGGACTGCCTAGGTGTAAAGAGACGCCAAACAGCATAAGTCTTAAGGGGGTGGGGACAAATCTGAGGTTCGAGAGGGGAAAGTAACAGCCATGATGCTTCTAAAGCCTCAATGGCATGCTTAGATGCTGTCATATGTCCTTAAATCCCAGCAAGTTCACCAATGCCAAGAATCAGCAGCAGCTGCACAGAGACAAGAAAAGGACAAGAAACATACTATTTGGAGATCAGTGGAGGCGTTTGCTACCTTACTAGCCTGAGGCTGTGATTGCAACAAGCATCCTTAGTGCCAGAGACCAAACGAGACAAAGACATTAGTGATGAGATACAGCAGGGGGAGAACTTGCGGGTGAAACACACCCTACCCACCAGCCCTTCCATACTTTTCAGAGATGTCCCCTTCCTTTTCTGACACTTCAGATGAGCACAAGTCTGTGAATTAGAAAAGGATAAGGTGGGGCAAACCTCCTCAGAAAGGAAAGAAATTTGGAGGACAACTTTTGAACAGTACCTGAGATTACAGTTCTTGAATTTGACTGCCAAAAAGAGTCTGAGTTTTAAATTGGAAAAGACAAGAATAACTTGAAGACTCATTATATTTCTTACTGCTAAGGCCAAAAAAAAAAGACACTTAGAATCAAGGAGAGCTCATGCAGTTAGGAAATGTTTTTATTTTTTCACACAGATCTGATTTGTGTCTGTTATTTTGTGTCTATTACAAATAGTTGATAACAAGAAAAATGCTATGTAGCATATAGTTAAATGAGAAAACTAGTTTTAAAAGAGTATTTATAGCATAGTCCCATTTTTTAAATGCATGGATAAATAGGCTTGGAAAGAAAAGGCTGGGCTCTACACTGTTAAGAGTGGCTCTCCCTGAGAGGTAACATTACAAATCTGTTTCCTTTTTCATTATTTTTCAGTTGTATTTTCCAGTGTTTTTAATAAGTAGCAAGGTTTGTTTATTTTAACAAAGAGGAGGAATTTTTGCTTTACAAAGAAAGAACGGCCAACCTTGTCGAAAACTTCAAAAAGGGTGATTCTGCTAAGGATATGAATACTCATGGTTGAGCCATAGAAGAAAGATTTTTTATTAAGGCCACTTATAAAATTCTATTAAAGTCTTGGTACCACATAGCTCCATCTCATACATCCACAGTATAGAGAGAATTGCTGACTCATTCTTTTATGCACTATGCCTTCCACTGAGGAAGGAGCAGAATCCTAGATGCTTATCCTCATTCTGATAGAAACTATTGATAGCAACCTGATTGGAAACAGTTTCTCGCAAGCTTATACTTTGTGTGACAACACAAAGACAAATGCAAGGAAAATGACTCCCAGCTTCGCATGATGCTGCCCTGCCTCCAAGGAGTCCATCCAGGTGAGATGCAGAATTAGGGGTTAATTCAGGACTTCTACCTCACAATTCATTCAGTTTGCTTTCATTTTTTATTTCTGTGAGACTGTCACTGTATATGGCAGGTTAATGATGATATATTTACTTCTGAATATTTTTAGATATATTCCAGATTGTAGAATAAAGTTTTATAGATATGTGCACAGCACAGCAGGTGGTTGATATCCAAATTAGTTACAGCTGCCACATTTTAAATTACAGAAGTAGAAATTGAATATATAATAAGATAATTATACATAAGTAGATGAATACAGTGTTTTAGATGATGATAAAAGTATACAAACCTTGCAGTGACCTATTGTGTCATTTAATGTTACAATTAGCTCAGTTTCTGTTCTATTTCTAACCTTAAAAGGGTGATTTCAGAGTCCTTGAGGGAAAAAGACCTTAATATTCAGTGTCCCTAATGCATAATACAAGGCTGAAGAAACAGTAAATGTTCAATGAATGTTAGTTGATTGTGACAGTAGAATCAAATTAAGACAATGAAGTTTTTAAATCTGAATACATGTGTGTTTCTTAATAAATACTAAGCATGAGGCCAGTCCAAGAAGAAAAGATGGACAGTTTTCAAGAGTTTCACATTAAATATTTAGAGAGTCTTCTTACTCAGGGGCACCTGCTAAGCCATGATAAGAATAATGCACTCTGGGCTGTTCAGAACTGTTTGACCCTATGAAACATTAAAGCCATTTTATTCTCAAAGGGTTCTCTTATAAAAGAGTAAAAGTAACATCATTGTTCTTGTAGAGTAACCAAAAAGGAACTCTTACATAAGCTTTCTAAACTTAACAGTCTAGCTAATCTGAAAGTACAAAATACAAGGCCTTTACATCCATGATCTTACTAGAGTATAAGGTAAACCACACATAAAAATAGGCCACTGGGAGAGCTAATAGTGCCTAAAGGCTCTTCTGTCCAGAGATTGATCTACCCAGCCTACTATAGTACCAACTCACAGAACCCCAAAGTTGGAAGGAACCTCGAAGAGCATCCTACCCAAAAAATTCATTTTATAAATGAAGAGAAACAAAATGACTCATCTTAAATCACTTTAACAAAAGTTAATTGACAGCTTAGGGACTAAAACTCAGACCTTTTAATTGCCACAAAATTTGCTCTTCACATTATTTTGGCTGTTTCCCTTTCCTTCTGGTGGTGACAGCCTTACATTTAAGATCCCTACTGGATAAGAAAACAAACTCAACAATGCAGCAGCTCCCTAAAATCACTTCAGGAGTACATCAGCATAAGCATATTTGTCATTAGCTATCACTAGTGTGGATCTAAGAGAAAGAGATTCGTGCCTTAGCCCTGCTCAGGCAGGCTTCCCACCTCTGCAAATCACTTCTTCACTTCTGACAGACACCCTGTCCAACACTCTCCCACCTCTGAATTTCTATAACAACTTTCACACACAGTCTTCCTCTTCTTACTCGACACCATAGAACTTCATTTTGTTATTTGACTGTTGCATGTTTCTGTATATTCTCTGCTAATTAGTTTGTGCATTTCTTGATGGCTGGCTTGTGTACCTTATCTCATTAGTGTCCTCCATAGAATCCCATGTATACTTTTATTTTTTTTGCCCCGCCCCCCATGTATACTTTTAAAACAAATGGATATGTTTAATATGTTGTCTCTTTCCAAACAGAATTTAGAGCAATAATAAATATGTGGCGAGTTTAACCAAATGTGAATTCAGGAGAATGCATTTCTGAGAGGGAAAGAGATGATCAAGAGCAGCAGAGTAGTGCTACATGACAAGGTGGACCATGAAGGCCCCCTGGCCTTGACCTACTGCACAGCCAAGCTAGGCCTGCTGTCATATCCACAAAGAGACAAGTTTCCCCTGAAGTCCCTTCATGTTTTATTTCACATTAAGTGACACCATAAAATCTCCATTCGTGACATTTCAAAAACCAGTTGTTCCAAGATATTAAAGACAGACCCATCACAACTCATTTGGACTGTTTGGATACACAAGGTGATAAAGGTTTCAAGGGCATGCTCTCTTTATTTGCATCTTAGAAAAAACAAATCACCCTGGACTGTAATTTGGTAGTTAAAACTCTAATCATGCCTTGCGTTCATTTACATCACATTGTTGTGGATATATATATAATGTCACTGGGGCACAGTAAACAGGATATAGTCAAGAAATTCTAAAAATCTCAATTTTTTATTATCAATTTGCTATGAAGCCACTATGCAATATGCATTGATTTAATAAACTTGCATTTCTACTTAAAAGGAAGTCTTATTCCATGAAGGCAGTTAAATAAGCATTTAGCAAGATAATTATTCTCTTAAAAATAATTACAATTAATTGCAATCATCACTAAAATTATAAAGTGTTTGGCTCATAACCTGTTTATCTACTGTGATTTTTTTTCTTATACCCATTAATTTTTTTTCTCAAGCTTGCAGAACTCTACCTGGTCAAGTAGGTCATAATTCTGAATGTTGTGCAATTAGCTGACTTTTCACTAAAAGCTATTAATAAAATCAATGTTATTTTTCTTGGCATTAATAAATACATATATTCTTCAAAATGCACAAAATTATCAATTTAAAAAATAGTAAGGCTTGTGATGAAATATAAACTGAAAATACAGAAAATATTCTTTTATAAACATGTCAACAAATCACTTTTAATAGTTGGTAAATTTTGGCAATTGTAAACATAACCAAATTTCCCTAGATCACATCAACCTGAAGATTTAATTAAGTCCCAATGACAATAACAGAACAGCCACTGCTTGAATTCCTGCCCTTACCCAATGCACCCAAAGTCACCACAATAAATATTCCTGATCATAGTAGTATGCCACATTACTCCAGGCCAACTTACTCTTTGCCTGGAAGCAAGTCATAAGGCATGGAATCTTATCCAAATAAGAATCTAACAACTGAAAAACATTAAAGCAATTTAGAGAATTATAACAACCTAATCATGGAAAAAAGTCCAATGCTGTAAAGAGCAATTGCATAGGAACCTGGAATGTTAGGTCCATGAGTCAAGGCAAATTGGAAGTGGTCAAACAGGAGATGGCAAGAGTGAACTTCGACATTTTAGGAATCAACAAACTAAGACTGGAATGGGCACATTTAACTCGGATGACCATTATATCTACTACTGCGGGCAGGAATCCCTTAGAAGAAATAGAGTAGCCATAATAGTCAACAAAAGAGTATGAAATGCAGTACTTGGATGCAATCTCAAAAACAACAGAATGATCTCTGTTCGTTTCCAAGCAAGCCATTCAGTATCACGGTAATCCAAGTCTATACCTCGACCAGTAATGCTGAAGAAGCTGAATGGTTCTATGAAGATCGACAAGATCTTCTAGAACTAACACCCCAAAAAGATGTCTTTTTCATTACAGGGGACTGGAATGCAAAAATAGGGAGTCAAGAGCTACCTGGAATAACAGGCAAATTTGACCTTGGAGTACAAAACGAAGCAGGTCAAAGGCTAACAGAGTTTTGCCAAGAGAATGCACTTGTCATAGCAAACACCCTCTTTCAACAACACAAGAGAAGACTCTACACATGGACATCACCAGATGGTCAATACTGAAATCGGATTATATTTGATTTTTTCAAATATATTGATTATATTCTTTGCAGCCAAAGATGGAGAAGCTCTATACAGTCAGCAAAAACAATACCAGGAACTGACTGTGGCTCAGATCATGAACTCCTTATTGCCAAATTCAGACTTAAGGAAAGTAGGCAAAACCACTAGACCATTCAGGTATGACCTAAATCAAATCTCTTATGATTATACAGTGGAAGTGACAAATAGATTCAAGGGATTAAATCTGATAGACAGAGTGCCTGAAGAACTATGGATGGAGGTTCATGATACTGTATAGGAGACAAGGATCAAGACCACCCCCAAGAAAAAAGAAATGCAAAAGGGCAAAATGGTTGTCTGAGGAGGCCTTATAAACAGCTGTGAAAAGAAGAGGAGGGAAAGGCAAAGGAGAAAAGAAAAGATATAAGCATCTGAATGCCGAGTTCCAAAGAAGAGCAAGGAGAAAAAGAAAGCCTCCTCAGTGATAAATGCAAAGAAATAGAGGAAAACAATAGAATGGGGAAAACTAAAGATCGCTACAGGAAATTTAGAGATACCAAGGGAACATTTCATGCAAAGATGGGCACAATAAAGGACAGAAATGGGATGGACCTAACAGAAGCAAGAATACACAGAACAACTCTACAAAAAAGATCTTCATGACCCAGATAATCATGATGGTGTGCTCACGCATCAAAAGCCAGACATCCTGGAGTGCGAAGTCAAGTGGGCCTTAGAAAGCATCACTATGAACAAAGCTAGTGGAGGTGATGGAATTCCAATTGAGCTATCTCAAGTCCTAAAAGATGATGCTGTGAAAGTGCTGCACTCAATAGGCCAGCAAATTTGGAAGACTCAGCAGTGGTCACAGGACTGGAAAAGGTCAGTTTTCATTCCAATCCCAAAGAAAGGCAATGCCAAAGAATGTTCAAACTACTGCACAATTGCATTTATCTCACACGCTAGCAAAGTTATGCTCAAAATTCTCCAAGCCAGGCTTCAACAATATATGAACCATGAACTTCCAGATGTTCATGCTGGATTGAGAAAAGGCAGAGGAACCAGAGATCAAATTGCCAACATTTGCTGGATCATAGAAAAAGCAAGAGAGTTTCAGTAAATCATCTACTTCTGTTTTATTGACTACGCCAAAGCCTTTGACTGTGTGGATCACAACAAACGGTGGAAAATTCCTAATGAGATGGGAATTTCAGACCACCTCACCTGCCTCCTGAGAAATATGTATGCAGGTCAAGAAGCAACAGTTAGAACTGGACATAAAACAACAGACTGGTTCCAAATTGAGAAAGGAATATATCAAGGCTATATATTGTCACCCTGCTTATTTAACTTGTATGCAGAGTATATCATGAGAAATACTGGACTGGATGAAGCACAAGCTGGAATCAAGGTTGCCGGGAGAAATATCAATAACCTCAGATACACAGATGACACCACGCTTATGGCAGAAAGAGAAGAAGAACTAAAGAGCCTCTTGTTGAAAGTGAATGAGGATAGTGGAAAAGTTGGCTTAAAACTTAGCATTCAGAAAACTAAGATCATGGCATCTGGTCCCATCATTTCATGGCAAAAATATAGGGAAACAGTGACAGACTTTATTTTTATAGGCTTCAAAATCACGGCAGATGGTAACTGCCACCATGAAATTAAAGGACTCTTGCTCCTTTGAAGAAAAGTTATGACCAACCTAGACAGCATATTGAAAAGCAGAGACATTACTTTGCCAACAAAGGCCCTTCTAGTCAAGGCTATAGTTTTTCCAGTAGTCATGTATGGATGTGAGAATTGGACAACAAAGAAAGCTGAGTGCCGAAGAATTGATGCTTTTGAACTGTGGTGTTGGTGAAGACTCTTGAGAGTCCCTTGGACAGTCTATCCTAAATGAAATCAGCCCTGAATATTCACTGAAAGGACTGATTTTGAAGCTGAAACTCCAATACTTTGGCCACCTCATGCGAAGAAGTGACTCATTTGAAAAGACCCTGATGCTGGGAAAGATTGAAGGCAGGAGGAGAAGGGGATGACAGAGGATGAGATTGTTGGATGGCATCACTGACTCAATGGACATGAGTCTGAGTAAACTCCTGGAGTTGGTGATGGACAGGGAGGTCTGGTGTGCTACAGTCCATGGGGCCGCAAAGAGTCAGACAAGACTGAGCAACTGAACTGAACTGAATTGAACAACCTCCTAGAAAAATTCATGATATATGGGAAAATGTATCATCATCTTTCTCTGTCTCTCCTTTCACTTTCCCAAACATAGCAGCTTCCCCATTGTCTCTCTCCTGTCCCTTTCCAATCTAGCTTTCCTCTCTGCTCTCCCCTCCACTACCCAGAAAGGCTCCTATTGCAAAGATCAATTTAGCCTCACTAGCACCCAACTCGTCAATTTGGTTCTCACGTTCTCCTCAACAAGGTGACATGTGGATCCCTGAAACCCAAGTGCTAATCCTCAGCTAGGCTGGTGGTACTCCCACTACACATGCAGCACTTACCCCCACCCTGCTTCTTGATTCCATGCTTCAACAGTGACTTCACATCACCAATGTAATGAGGCTACCAGGCAGAACCCCTTTTACTCCCTGGATCCTATAAAATATTTTAAATACTGCTTGTCACATATAATCTTCTCTCCAAAGAGCACTGGTACAAAAGTAGAGAGAATTCAGGGAAACTGTAAGAAAAATCTAGGTCAGAGGAAGATATCAATTTTCTTTTCTCTTTTTTTACTTTATAATATTGTATTGGTTTTGTCATACATCAACATGAACCTGCCACAGGTGTATACCTGTTCCCAATCCTGAACCCCCCCCTCCCACCTCCCTCGCATACCATCCCTCTGTTCATCCTAGTGCACCAGCCCCAAGCATCCTGTATCATGCATCGAACCTGGACTGGCAATTCGTTTCACATATTATATTATACATGTTTCAATGCCATTCTCCCAAATCATCCCACCCTCGCCCTCTCCCACAGAGTCCAAAAGACTGTTCTATACATCTGTGTCTCTTTCGCTGTCTCGCATACAGGGTTATCATCATTACCATCTTGATAAATTCCATATATATGCGTTAGTATACTGTATTGATGTTCTTCTTTCTGGCTTACTTCACTCTGTATAGTAGGCTCCAGTTTCTATTCTCATGCCAACCCTTTGACCCTGGACCAATCCTTTTCTAAAAGATTTCTAAACAAAGTCCCAGAAATATGTATTGAAGGGCTTCAAGATATATACAGTCTTTTCCCCCTTTATGCACAGAGACATTCATAAAATCTTTATTCTTTTATAATAACATGTAGAAACAATATGAGAGGGTTCAGTTATGATACATGATTGAAATATTACAATGAAATATTAGATAGCTGTTTTCAAGGAGATTTATCAAATGATTAGATAAGGGAATGCTCTTTTCCCCATCAAGTTAAAAATATAACTATAAACTAGAAATCCCCTTCATCAAGTTAATCCATATTTGATAGCTAAAAAATTGTTAGGAGCAGATTAATAAAGAACTATGGTATATATACTGAACATAATTATAAGTTAAAATATAAATGCACTCTTTCAGCAAACTTTGGATATAGACCAGAATCTTAGGCCCATTGACTAGAGTTCTATATCATTTGCTTAATTCATACCCATAGTGCTGGAGGATATTAAGCAAGGGCATGACATGATCCTGTTAACATTTTAAAAGGATCCCTCTGATTGCTCTAAAGAGAATGGATGGCATCCAGGCAAGATTAAGAGCAGAGAAATAAGATGGGAGAGTCCAAAAACTCAAAATAGAAATGACAGTGACTTGAACAAGGATGGTAGCAGTGCAGATAGAAAGAAGTAGCTGGGCTGAGACAGATTTTTAAAGTGAGCAAGTGCCAACATGGCTTTTTAAGTGATTAGATATAAGGGAGGAGTAGTTACTAGGCCTGAGCAATTGGAGACATGTAGAAACATTAATCAAAATGACAACAATTGGGAACAAGCAAGGAGGCTAGCAAAAAATCAAGAGTTCACCTCTTAACATGTTCCATTTGGGATATCTCTTAGACATCAAACTGGAGTCAAATGAACAGTTGAATATACAAGCCTGAAACTTAGGGGAGAAATTAGAGGTAGATTTATAAATTTATAAGTCATCAGCCTGTAATTGTATTAAATGACAAGACACTGGATGAAGTCATCTAGAGGGAATAGGTAGTCAAAAAAGGAAGGCCAAAAAAACTGGGAAATGGAAAAGTCAGAAATAAAAGCTCAGAAATAAGCAGTGAAATAGAAGGAAAACTTGGATATCTAGGGTCCCTTAAACCAGGTAGAGTGTTGCCATGCTGCTGAGAGGTTGAATGAATGAGATGAACACAAATGACCTGACATTGGCTTTAGCAAGGACAGCCATAACAAGAAGAGTTTCAGTGGAGGGGTGGGGAGAAAATAGTGATTCAAGTAGATTTATTAGAAAGAATGAGAGGAGGAAAATGGACACAGCAAGTCTAGGCAATTTTTTCAATGAATCTTACCATCAAGGAAAATAGAGCGGTAGAGTGGTAGCAGAAAGGGAACATAAAGGAAAGGTTTTTCCTTTTAAAGATGGAAACTATTACACCATGTTTATAAGCTAATGAGGAATGATCCACTAGGGAAAAACAAAAAAGGATGAAGCTGATGAGAGACAAGATATTGCAGTGGCAAAGCATACTAGGAAATAAGAAGGCATAGGAGACCCAGGGTGAGATGGAGGAGTTGGCTGCTGGGGGAAGGAGGGACAGCTTGTCTATAGAAACCAGAGGGAAAGTAGGAAGCAGGGGCAGACTCGGTGATGGGAAGTGGAAGTGGCTCTCATCTTAGCATTCCTGTAACTAGCTGAGACTAAAGATAAAGCAGGAAGTGTTAGAAGTTTAAAAAGAAAGAATAACATATAAACTTAAGTCACCCCAGAGAAAAGGACAATGAATTCGCTGGAGAAATGCAGTAGGATGAAGCTGCAGACTGATAATTCACTTGAAATTTGTGGTCATAAATTTAAAGAGACCAATAAGCATAGTAAATTGATCATATGGATCACAGCCTGTCTAACTCAAGTAAACTATGAGCCATGCTGTGTAGGGCCACTCAAGTTGCATGGGTCATGGTGGAGAGTTCTGACAAATATGGTCCACTGCAGAATGAAATGGCAAACCACTTCAGTATTCTTGGCCTTGAGAACCCCATGAACAGAATGAAATGGCAAAAAGATATGCCACTGAAAGATGAACTCCCCATGTCAGCAGATGTCCAATATGATATTGGAGAACAGTGGAGAAATAACTCCAGAAAGAATGAAAAGACAGAGCCAAAGAAAAAACAACACCCAGTTGTGGATGTGACTGGTGATGGAAGTAAAGTCCAGTGCTATAAAGAACATTATTGCATAGAACCCTGGAATGTTAGGTCTATGAATCAAGGTAAACTGGAAGTGGTCAAACAGGAGATGGCAGGAGTAAACATCGACATTTTATGAATCAATGAACTAAAATGGACTGGAAGGGGCACATTTATTCAGATGACCATTATATCTACTACTGTGGGAAATAATCCTTTAGAAGAAATGGAGTTGCCCTCATAGTCAACAAAAGAGTCTGAAATGCAGAAGTTGGGTACAATCTCAAAAAATGATAGAATGATCTCTGTTAATTTCCAAGGCAAACCTTTCAATATTACAGTAATCTAAGTCTATGCCTCAACCACTAATGCCAAAGAAGCCAAAGTCAAATGGTTCTATAAAAACCTATGAGACTTTCTAAAACTAACACTAAAAAAATGATGTTCTTTTCATCATAGGGGACTGGAATGCAAAAATAGAAAGTCAAAAGATACCTAGAGTAACAGGCAAGTTTGGCCTTGGAATATAAAATGAAGCAAGGCAAAGTCTAACAGTGTTTTGCCAAGAGAACACACTTGTCATAGCAAACACCCTGTTCCAACAACACATGAGAAGACTGTACACATGGACCTCGCCAGATGGTCAATACCAAAATCAGATTGATTATAATTTTTGCAGCCAAAGATGGAGAAGCTCTATACAGTCAGCAAAAACAAGACCAGGAGCTGACTGCAGCTCAGACCATGAACTCTTTATTACCAAATTCAGACTTAAATTGAAGAAAGTAGGCAAAACCACTACACCATTCAGGTATAACCTAAATCAAATCCCTTACCATTATACAGTGAAGTGACAAATAGATTCAAGGGATTAGATTTGATAGAGTGTTTGAAGAACTATGGACACAGGTTCATAATATTTTACATGAGACAGTGATCAAAACCATCCCCAAGGAAAAGAAATGCAAAAAGGCAAAATGGTTGTCTGAGGAGGCCTTACAAATAGCTTAGAAAAGAAGAGAAGCGAAAGGCAAAGGAGAAAAGGAAAGATATACCCATCTGAATGCAGAGTTCCAAAGAACAGCAAGGGGATATTTTTTAAAAGCCTTCCTAAGTGAACAATGCAAAGAAATGGAGGAAAACAATAGAATGGCAAAGACTACAGATAACTTCAAGAAAATTAGAGACACAAAGGAAATATTTCATGCAAAGATGAGCACAATAAAGGACAGAAACAGGATGGACCTAACAGAAGTAGAAGATATTAAGAAGAGGTGGCAAGAATACACAGAACAACAATACAAAAAACATCTTCATGACCTAGATAATCATGATGGTGTGCTTACGCACCTAAAGCCAGACATCCTGGAGTGCAAAGTCAAGTGGGTCTTAGAAAGCATCACTACAAACAAAGCTAGTGGAGGTGATGGAGTTCCAATTGAGCTATCTCAAATCCTAAAAGATGATGCTGTGAAAGCGCTGCACTCAATATGCCAGCAAATTTGGAAGACTCAGCAGTGGCCACAGGACTGGAAAAGGTCAGTTTTCATTCCAATCCAAAAGACAGGCAATACCAAAGAATGTTCAAACTACTGCACAATTGCACTCATGTCACATGCTAGGGAAGTAATGCTCAAAATTCTCCAAGCCACGGTTCAGCAGTACATGAACTGAGAACTTTCAGATATTCAAGATGGATTCAGAAAAGGCAGAGGAACCAGAGATCAAAATGCCAACATCCATTGGATCACAGAAAAAGCAACAAAGTTCCAGAAAATCATCTACTTCTGCTTCATTGACTACACCAAAGTCTTTTACTGTGTGGATCACAATAAACTGTGGGAAATTCTTAAAGAGATGGGAATACCAGACCACCTCACTTGCCTCCTGAGAAATCTGTATGCAGGTCAGGAAGCAACAGTTAGAACTGGATATGGAAAAAGAAAAGCAAGTGGTTCAAAATTAGGAAGGGAGTACATCAAGGCACCCTGCTTATTTAACTCATGTGCAGAGTACATCATGTGAAATGCTGGACTGGATGAAGCACAAGCTGGAATCAAGATTGCCAGGAGAAATATCAATCACCTCAGATATGCAGATGACACCAACCTTATGGCAGAAAGTGAAGAGGAACTAAAAGCCTCTTGATGAAAGTGAAAGAGAAGACTGAAAAAGCTGGCTTAAAACTCAACATTCAAAAAGTGAAGATCATGGCAGCCAGTCCCATCACTTCACAGCAAAGACGGGTAAACTATGGAAACAATGACAAACTTTATTTTCTTGGGCTCCAAAATCACGGCAGATGGTAGCTGCAGCCATGAAACTAAAAGATGGTTGCTCCTTGGAAGAAAAGCTATAACAACTTAAAAGGCAGAGACATTACTTTGCCAACCAAGGTCCAATCATTCAATGCTATGGCTTTTCCAGTAGTCATGTATGGACTTGAGATTTGGACCATAAAAAAAGCCAAGTGCCAAAGAACTGATGCTTTTGAACTGTGGTGCCTGATAATACTCTTAAGAGTCTCTTGGACTGCAAAGAAACCAAACTAGTCAATCCTAAAGGAAACCCATTCTGAATATTCATTGGAAGGACTGATGACGAAGCCGAAGCTTCAATGCTTTGGGCAACTGATATGAAGAACTGATTCACTGGAAAACAGACTGATGCTGGGAAAGATTGAAGGCAGGAGGAGAAGGGGATGACAGAAGATGAGATGGTTAGATGGCATCACCAACTCAATGGACATGAGTTTGAGCAAGCTCCAGGAATTGGTGATGGACAGGGAAGCCTGGTGTGCTGCAGTCCATGGTGTCTCAAAGAATTGCACATGACTGAGCAAATGAACTGAACAGAACTGAACTGAACTCTAGCATAGTTGGGTATTTCCCTCCAGACACATTCAGCTATTTGATTCCAGATATGTAATAAAGTAGGGGGTGGTGGTGGTTTTGTTCACTTAGTTAAGTCATACTCTTGTGACCTCATGCATTGCAGCCCTCCAGGCTCCTCTGTCCATGGGATTTCTCAGGCAAGAATACTGGAGTGGGTTGCCACTTCCTTTTCCAGGGGATCTTCCCAACCCAGGGATCAACCTGACTCTCCAGCACTGCAGACTGATTCTTTACTGACTGAGCCATGAGGGAAGCCCAGAGTTTTACTTAAATAAGGTAGAGTTTTGGCCAGTAAAAGAAAAGTAGGGGAGTTAAGGATGTATGCCAAGGAATGATTACAGGCTATTGACTCTAAGCTGGTCAAGGAGAGAATTGAGGACATAGGTTGGTGAGGGTGGGATGAAATGAACTATGAAAAAGAGGTGTGGAAGTAGGGGAGAGTTGAAAGGGTTGAAGGTCCTGACAGAGTCAAGAACAAATGGAGGCAAATACTAGGGAAAAAGGGACTAAAGAGAGTAACAGGTTCACATAGGGTGCTGAGAATTGATATTTTGGTGCTAAGACCAATATTGCCTAAGACAAGGTGTAGGGTATGATTCTGAAGTGCACAGGGAGAAGGACAAGACCAGTGGAAGTTAGGAAGTCAAGGCACTGACTGGCAAATGCGTGGACTGCCTGTTTAGTATCAAACTGATGGAAGGGGTTTAAGAGAGATGAGTATTTTAGCCACATGCTAAGTTTTCAATAAATGATACATGGAAGTAACTGGTTTACATGATAAACTCTACTATTGAACTATTAGCTTGTTAAAAATAGAAGCTCTTTATTTTTTGTCTTTAATGTCTAGAAGAATGTCTAGTGCATAATAGCTATTTAATAAATGTTTGATAAGCCATCTCCCATAGTTTCTGTTCTTAATTTTCCTCTTAGCCCAAGATCAATTTAACAGAATTGAAAAGGGGAAAATGAGCCACATATCAGAGATGAATGAAGACATAACGATGACTCAGGAAAGCGTTAAGTTTTGGTGTTGTTCTCAACAAATCTTTGTGATCACTTTACCATCTTTAGAGGGGAGGACACTGCATCTTTAGAGGACACTTCTCTAAAGACACTGAATCTTTAGAGGATAGGTCCTCCTCTGTCTTCTGTTGAGAACATAGTCAGCTTCTTCTGTTCCCTAACAATTCAACCCCATTCCAAATGTTCATCTCTCACACACACACACAAATTAAAGTCCCTATGTTAACCAAACTCTGTTTTCTTGTAGAATAATTTAGCTTCATTATACAAATATGCCTTTTGCATTCTCACCTACCTCCTACTCCAAGTACTTTATAAACACATCTCTTGCAACTTAATTGAATACAAGTCCTTAAATGACCAGTGATGTTTCAGAACTTCTCACAGATGAGCATTCAGTATCTTTCCTGAGCAGTCAGTTTCTTCAACCAGTCTAGCTCTCTCCCCATCAGGTACCAAAAGAACCAGAGGAGGATTAAGGCAAAAGTCATGTCAACAGATGCATGAAAGGTCAATCTATAAAGATGTTAAGATAACACTGGAATAAATGGTCATATTTTAAATTCATCCTCTATCACAAGATTATAATGCCCTCAAATTAAACACGTCTCTCTACTGCAGATCTAGCTCTACCGAGCATTTTTTAGATGAACATTTGTAGGCAGATAAAAGTCAACTGCAATTAGCTGAAATTCCAAAACCTGAATGATGCTTGTTTATTGAAATGCTATTTTATTTTATTGCCTAAATTTTAAGTAATTTTAAATTATTTGCCTCCTAAGAAGTTGTATTACTTTGCTTATTAAAAAAGAAAAGAAATCTGGAGACAGAAGAGCAGCATGTTAATAATATTTATATCTAACTTGAGATTAAATGATTTAACTGATATTTAAATCCAGGCAACATGGCCTAGAACCTGAACTCTTCACTATTATACTACTTTTTTTTGTCATTTTCCCCTCAAAATATTGGCACTGGTTTGGCAAGCAAAAGTAAATTACTGAGTAAATGTTTCTTTTTGCATAATTTGTTGCAATAGACATTTATTTTCTTTCCATCTCCCAGAAAGAAACACTAAACAACTATTTAAAGAAAACTGGCTTTAGAAGGTACAACTGGCTTTAGAAGGTACAAAAATTTTAGTCTCCCTGAGGCAGGCACGTGTTCTCAGTTTAGTCCTGAGTGGTGGACTGCATTGTTGCTCTCAACTCTGTACCTTTCCTTGAATCTATCCTTTGCCATGTGATTCTGCAGTTCCTCCTGCAAGATGTGGACTTCATTTCCTGGCCTTTGACTTGGGGTCAGGTCATTGGCTAAAACATTTTTAGCCAAGGGGATATTAACAAGTAGAGGCTTGAGGTGTGCTTATACAACTGGATGTGTCCTCTTACACTCTGCCCCAGATGTGAAAAGAACATGGCCTGAGTAGCCCTGTGATCCCCAAAGAATGGGACACCTGGAACAAACCTAAGCCTCACCTCCAGTCTGTGGTCAATCCTGGTCTCCCTCAGCTGTCGTTGTTCAGGCAATAAGTCGTGTCCAACCCTTTGCGACCTCATGGACTGCAGCACGCCAGGCTTCCCTGTCCCTCATCATCTCCTGGAGTTTGCCTAAGTTCATGTCCATTGAATCAGTGACACCATCCAACCATCTCATCCTCTGTCGCCCTCTTCTCCTTCTGCCTTCCATCTTTCCTAGCATCAGGGTCTTTTCCAATGAGTCAGGTGTTTGCATCAGGTGACCAAAGTATTGGAGCTTTAGCCTCAGCATCAGTCCTTCCAAAGAGTATTCAGGGTTGATTTCCTTTAAAATTGACTGGTTTGATCTCTTTGCTGTCCAAGGGGCTCTCAAGAGTCTTCTCCAAAACCACAGTTCAAAGGCATCAATTATTTGGTGCTCTCCCTTCTTTATTGTCTAGCTCTCACATCTGTCCATGACTACTGGAAAGACCATAGCCTTAACTATACAGACTTTTGTTGGCAAAGTGATGTTTTTGCTTTTTAACATACTGTCTAGGTTTGTCATACCTTTCCTGCCAAGAAGCAATCTAATTTCATGGCTGCAGTCGCCCTCTACAGTGATTTTAGAGCCAGAGTGAGGAAATCTGTCACTTCTACCTATTCTTCTTCTATATGCCATGCAGTGACAGGACCTCAGCTGAGCCCTGCCAAATCTCAGATGCAGGAGCAAGAGAGAACTGTTTGTTGCTGCCTGTCACTGACTTTCAGAGGGGTTTTTAATCGCATCAATATGGCCGGAATTAACTAATAAACTCTGCTGAAGACCCTTGAGGCTTTACAGTCCATCCTTCTACTATCAGACTCTGGTCCAAGAGAACCTAACCAAAAACATTCGAAATAGAAAAAATATTTTAATTGTCCTTTGGGAGTAAAATATCTCTGCCTTTTAGTATTTATATAAAAGTCTGCTTCCTTACTGTGAACAACCAAAAAAGAATATATAAAAAGTAAATATAGAAGAGAATTTGGGGGGGGGTGCTCTTTGCATTGTTTTCTTTCTTTTTAAATATTTGGTGCACTTTACCTTCTTGTCATTAGCACAAAGAAGAAGACAACACAAAAAAGAAAACCCCTCAAGAACAGGATTGTTTTCTCCTTAATGTCAGGATGAGTCATGTTTTAAAATATATATGAAACTACATATTTCATATGGAGAATTAAGGAGATGGAAACCAATTAATGGAACCAGCAGAAGAAAAAAAAAGGGTGGCACAACCTTTGCAGGACTTAAAGGCCTCCCAGGAAGACGGACTTATTGGAACCTGAGAAGTTTTTATTCAGAAGTGGGGGAAATCAGTAACGAATACTTACTCCAGTGTATTACAGAAAACTTTGTAGCTGGCATCACTCCAAAGTGAAAATCTGAAAGCATTTTCTCATAGGAATGGTTTTCTACATCATGGTTAGAATTTACAGTTTTAACATTATATTCAGTCGCTCATTTCACAAATTTTATTTAGCATCTACCATGTATTCAACATTCAAACAAACAAGATCATGGCATGCAGTCCCCTCACTTCATAGCAAACAGAGGGGAGAACGTAGAAACATTGACAGATTTTATTTTCTTGAGCTCCAAAATCACTGTGGATGGTGACTGCAGCCATGAAATTAAAAGATGCTTACCCTTTGGAAGTAAAGCTATGACAAACCTAGACAGCATATTAAAAAGCAAAGACATCATTTTGCTGACAAAGATCCGTATAGTCAAAGCTATGGTTTTTCCAGTAGTCATGTACAGATGTGAGAGTTGAACCATAAAGAAGGCTGAGTGCCGAAGAACTGATGCTTTTAAATTGTGGTGCTGGAGAAGACTCTTGAGAATCCCTTGGACTGCAAGGAGATCAAACCAGTCAATCCTAAAGGAAATCAACCCTGAATATTTATTGGAAGTACTGATGGTGAAGCTGAAGCTCCAACACTTTGGCCATCTGATGTGAAGAGCTGACTCATTGGAAAAGAACCCTGATGCTGGGAAAGATTTAGGACAGGAAAAGAAGAGGGGAGCAGAGGATGAGATGTTTAGATAGCATATTGGATCAATGGACATGAATTTGAGCCAACTGCAGGAGATAGTGAAGGATAGGGAAGCCTGGCATGCTGCAGTCCATGGGGTCACAGAGTCAGACACAATTTAGCAACTGAACAACATGTACCAAGCATGTGCTATAGTAAATTATAAGGATAAAGACGAAGACTGCCATCCAAACCTAAACAACAAGTATAGCATCATCCATGGGGAAATGAGTGTTACTTCAAACTAGTTTACAAATGACCTTTCAGAATATAATCTCTCTATAAATTAGGAACAGTGTCCTATACATTTTCCCACTAAGTATGTCAGGGAAGCTCAAGGCACTTGTGGATTAAAAATAGACATGTTAGCTAATTTTAAAGGGAAACTGAAATGAGATTATTACATGGGAAGAGCGGGTCAAAACCGCAGTATATATGATTGATAGTCAGCCTGGAATGGCTTCATTCCAACTGGCTGGTATTACAACAAATACAGCCAGTAACTTTAATAGGTGCTTAGCTGAAAAGAAGATAGTCGACTGCCTGCTGTTTTAGACACCTGATGACAATTCAGGAGAATGCGTTTGAACTACAGTTCCATCTTCAATTAAACACTGTCTATATTGAGAACAATTTTCAGAAATATCTCAAGCACATTTTAGATTTTAAAAAGGATAATTTACACTGTGGAAGTTTGGAAAGCTAGACTCAGAAGCCATATATAGAAAAATCAGAAAAGATTTCCAAATGCCTAACAGCTTGTTGAACCTGGAGGATTCTACCAGCATAGAGTGAGAGACTTTACTGTCACGCCCATAAATCCTATCCAAGGATAGAGCCTATCTTATTAGATCAAAGTGTGAATTAATTGGCTCTTTCCACATAACAGGATCTACTTCAGCTTGCACACCAGTTTATGTGAAAATGAGAGCGAACAGCAGAGTAAGGCATAAAGGACTTAAACGCGGTAACAGTATTCATAACCAACTGAGTAACAGCAAATTAAACACAAGATGATGTATCTCAGTTTTGAAATTGATGATGCTGAGGATGTCATAAAGAAGAGTTTAGAGACACAATAAATGCAGTTTTGAAAGAAGTTAATTATGGCATTTTCATAATTTAAAGGCAAAGAGGAATAAAAGTGGGTTATTTAACGAACAATCTCGATACTTAAAATCAAAAAAAATTAAAAATCAGGAACGATACAAAATTTAAAAGACTGATTACATTCCATTAAAATATTATTGAAATCAATATACCTTTAATTATCCATCTCTGTCACTCCATGTATAGTGTCACCATAAAGTCACTAACACAAAGATAAAAGGTTCCACCCTCTCACTCGTATCAATTCAGCTAGATTTTATTTAAATAATAAATGTTGTATCTCTGATTGACATAAAGGACACATGTACAAACAGACAAGTAAAATAAACCTTTCCATTTTACATAACATCTACTTGTTAAGAGGCCTGTCTAAATCACAGATGTCATTGTTCTCCTATGGGTGACTCTGCCATGTTAGTGTAGATTATAATTGCTTAACAGGAAAAAACTTTATAAACTTTTTTGAACCAAATATATAAATTTCTGATTTAGTTTTCTTATTATCCTTATTTGCAATGCATATAAAATTATTGATAGAACTTGGGCAACATTTTAAGTATCAAAACTAGCTGTCATTTTAGTTATTTTTCATATTTCCATTGGCAAATATACACCTCCAAATGTGTAAAGGTTATTATCTCCCACTCAGAGAAGGCTGTTTCTGTACTTATAAGTGAATATGTCTTGCAAATGAGCCAGTACAGATATCATGGACATTAAAGAAGTAACTTGAATCAAGAATAGACTGTGGTTGACATTTTCGTCTCCATGCAGAAGTCAAATTTATAGGTTTACACAGAAAGTGAGTTTATTAGCTTATGAAGAAAAAATAAATGGGTAAAGGATGATTTAGAATATTAAACAAAATATAGAAGCATACAAAACTCATGTTTTAGATCACCGTTATTCAGAATCAGTATCCTGTACATTAGTCAATGTGAGGATGAATAAGTTAAAAATTGAGTTACAAGTATAATTATAGGATTATAATTAATTTTCTTATACAAAATATGAAAATAAACATGATACTATGGTGAAAATTTTGAGAAGTGGTAGAAAATCATGTGCAGCGCATGCCACATCTGATGACTATACCCTTGTACACAAAGTAAAATATCCTTTATATACAGAGGAAAATGCATGCAAGATGCTGGTTAGCAACAGCCACTGTTGAACCAGAGACTGGCAGAAATAAAACTCCAGAGAAAAACCCAGAGAACAGCTCTCCCATTCATGTCAACAGCCACAACAGGATGTTCCTCAAAACCCCGGGAAAATGAGACAGATACTGTGTCTGTATATGTGTAGGTTTTCTTTTCTCCATGAAGTTGCTTTGATTTCAGAATTTCCTTAGAAATAGATGAGACTTAGGACTGAAATCCCTTTCAGGAGCACCAACCTCTGAATGAAACAATTCCAGGGTTCTGAGGTCAAAATCACCTTCCATGTCAAGGGCAAATAATCATTCAGTTTCCAGTTAGAGTTTGGTTCTATAGCACCATGCCAATGATTTGAAGGTTTTGCTCTCCTTTTTATGAAAAAAAATATGTATATATCCTAATAGCCCATTATCTTTTCTTTTGTGGCGGTCATAAAAATCCCCCTAATTTTTTTTTTTAAAAACTATCTCTACTGTGTGTCACTCTAAGGCTTATAATAATACACTTGTTGAGGCCAAAATATGTCATGAAATGAAGCCTCTTAAATGACATCCTTTTAAAGTCTTGAGACGCTTGTATTTGTTATTCTAAGAGTAGCTGTAGGAATAGCGACATTAATTATTAAACTGAAGGTAGATGAATGCATTCTTCATGGTGTTCAAAAGCACTCTGGGAGTAGAGGCTCAATCCTGAATCCCTTCTGAGCACCTGAGCCTGTTTCCAAGGTGCTTTTCCTGCCCTTGAAGCCCCACCTGATGCCAACAAAGTCCCTCGTTTTTACTAGAGATGACTTGAAAGGGAATTGAAAAATCCACATGCTGCCTAACTTTATTTATCTGGGCAGTTATTAAGGTAGTAACTTATCCTCACATAAACTGCTTTTGTGTTTCCAAGTGCCAAATAGAGAGAAATCCCAGCCCTTTCTCAAATATGTTACTGAAAATCTCATTTGTCCTCTTCCCAGAAAACAGACACTTATGTATAGTTGTCTCTTATTTTGTCTAGGAGGCTCTGAAAACACTTCAGTCAGAAATGAAGAAGACACAGCTGTCATTTTCTCTATGGCAGAAATCTAGCTTCAGAACACATTTTAAATTCCTTTTTCTAAGGATGAGAAGGGCTTAGTTTAAAAATTCAGATGAAAGATGATAAAATTCCATTAACTGATAGTAAAACTATATGCTCAAAAGGCAAGATGTGATGGAATAGGCTCAAATTGTAAGAGATGTGATTTAGATTTGATATTATAAAGAATTTAATGACATAATAGTTATGAAAATTGGGAAAATTTATCAACAGAGTAATTGGATGTGCTTTATTTTCAATAAAGGGTTTCAGAAACAGAATAGAATAAGAATCTTTCAAGGCTTCAAGCCACGTTTATGATTTTTCTGTATTGTTTTCATCTCCATTTAGATTCCATTTGTGTTACAAGTTAAACTGTTTTAATCATCTTTGCCCCTTGGTTCAAAGGAATTTTATTTCTGAATCACTATGGACAACAGTCCCAGCTTCAAAAGAGATCCCCAACTTTTACATATGGTACTTGTTAATAATACAAAATCACAGCTGCTGCTGCTGCTGCTAAGTTGCTTCAGTCATGTCTGACTCTGTGTGACCCCATAGACGGCAGCCCACCAGGCTCCCTCATCCCTGACAGACCTCCATTTGATGAATTGTGAAGCTAGTCTCCATCACCCCCCTAGAAACCTATTCTGCCTCTTTTCCTCCCCCAAGGACATCCCCTCCAAATTTTCCAACATTCAAAATTTTCATGTTTTCCTTTCCATCATCTTGCTTTCACAATTCATACAAATTATTGATAGCACCTTAAGACACCATTGCCTAAAATATGCTGAAGAGAAATTAGATCCTTGGGATATTAATGGAAATTATTTGAGAAAAGATCTCATGGTTAAATATATTTTAAGAAATGTTGTGTCAATTTTTTTTTTATTAGCTCTTGGAACTTTAGTATGCTGCTGCTGCTGCTGCTGCTGCTGCGTCGCTTCAGTCATGTCCGACTCTATGCAACCCCAAAGACAGCAAGCCACCAGGCTCCCCCATCCCTGCGATTCTACAGGCAAGAACACTGGAGTGGGTTGCCATTTCCTTCTCCAATGCATGAAAGTGAAGAGTGAAAGTGAGGTTGCTCAGTCGCGTCCGACTCTTAGCGACCCCATGGACTGTAGCCCACCAGGCTCCTGCATCCATGGGATTTTCCAGGCAAGAGTACTGGAGTGGGGTGCCATTGCCTTCTCCGTTTAATGTGCTAGCATCATGCGGTAGGATTCACCAGGAGAGAGCTGCAGCAGACAACATTGCCCAAACTTATCTGGATATAGAATGTTTATTTTTTTTTTTTTTTTCTGAAACAACTAAGGATATCTTGAGTTCTCAGGAAGACATTCTAAGAAATGCCAGGAAAAGAAAGTATGCTAGATTGCTGATGGGCCTTCCACCCTGAGGTTTTACCAGCTCCTGTTACTGTGATCCTGCATCCAGGAGTCTTTTACTCAAGTTCCTAAACTCATTCTCCAAGTTGACATATAAGACTAAAGTATTAGGAAAAAAGTAGGTAATATTTGGATCCAAAATACAATTGTTCTCAATAGCATGTGGTCTAGAATAAACAGACTAGTTAGATTTTAATTTTAGATGTATTGTTTGCATTTGGCTCTATATACACCTCAGTGCTAATACAGAATTTATTAAAAATTAATTTTCTTCAATATGATTTAATGAATCCAAGAATTGTTTGTTTAATGCTTACTATGTGCCAAGCATTAGGCAAAAAACTCAATAAATATTTGATAACATTATTAATAAGTATGATAATAATATTCAGTGAGATAAACTATCTTACAGGTACAAGGCAAACATTTCATTAGAAGCTAACCAAAGATCTGTTATGTCAACATCAAATACAAATCAACTATGCACTATCTTTTCAAAGGATTGAAATGAGATTTTTATCTCTTTTGACTTATTTCCATTAAAGATAACAACTTTTTAAGTAATTTTCTTGTTTGTATATACTTACATTCTTTAATACTAATTCATATATAGTTTTTTTCTTATCTAATGTCCAAAATACCCATCAGAACAGTAGTTATAGAGCCTGACTTTCCTACTGCAAAATATTTCAGACTTTAAAAGGTATGTGAGTGGGACTTCCCTAGCGGCCCAGTGGCTAAGTCTCGGAGTTCCCAGTGCAGGGAACCCAGGTTCAATCCCTGGTCAGTGAGCTAGATCCCACATGCTGCAACTCAGACCTGGTGCAGCCAAACAAATAATAAATAAGTATTTTTTAATATTGAAAAGAGCTAAGTGATTCTTTCAGATCATAAAAGTCTCCCACTCTAACCTAAAGAAAACACATAGAACATGAACAAAATGGTTCTAGAACATTTTACTCCATGCTTATTTAACAGTAGACAAAGTCCAGCACTATTAGTAGTAAGTTGCTGCTTCTCTATATTAATTAGCCTGAGGATATTCATGCAGTCTCCAGCTGTGCCTAATTTGTAACCTGTAAGATGCTAATAACCTCCCTGTTTGCATACATGATACTTTGCTAAACATCAAAAAGAGTGACTCAATTTTCAGAGCCTAAAGAAAAACAATCCCTTTGTGGTACATCTGAAATAAAACATTGAATCAATGAAGCAAAACACGAGCAGTTAATAAATTAAAAGAACACAGGTGAGGCACAGAAATGGTATGTCAAGTTGAAGACTTCAGGCAGTTATTATCATATAGATTGGTCTTAAAGTTGCGTAAAAAAATTTTGGCAAGGAAGGATGCAATTTCCACCAGGAGGACAGAGTGATATGAAAGAACTAAATTATCTAGAAGATTCAGTTCTATTACTACAGTTCTATTGCTAAATCTACCAAACAGAATTTGAGGGGATTTTTTTAATGCCAGGGCTGTGATGAAGTACTTGGTAAATTAAATGTTATTAAATGTCAAGTGCATTATTTTCATCCAACTTCATCTGTAAGATATTTTAATAAGTTATGCATATGCTAGATATATGAAAAACTTGTAGGGAGCATTCACACTGAAAGCAATGCTCTGGTAAACACATTTGATTCAATTTTTATAACTGAAAGGACTCAGCTAGATCACTAATGTTTCGAACCAAAGAAGCATATTTCATCTACAGAACTCTGCATTTTTTTTAACATTGGTGCTAATCCTCAGAACACACCTGTCACTGCAGGGAGGTCTAAGACTGGGTGATCTTATCAAAACAAGGAAAAAACGCTTGAGACATGAGGCCTAGAATCAGAGATTTAAATCTCAGAAAAGCCTAAAATCCCAGCAGTAGCTATAAAGTTTTAACACACTCAAGCCTTTTAAGTCAAAGAAATCCCAGAGCACACCTGAACTTAGCTTTGAGAGGAAAGAAACTGTGCACCTCACAGGGGTGTAATATAAATTCACATACATGAGATTTTGCCCTTCTATTAAATCAAACCAAGAAACATGGATTACAACAGTCCCAAGAGATGTCAGGAAGTATGAATTGGTACGGGACTTAATCTATATCTATACACATGAGTTTTTTTAAATAGAACTTTGTCTTTCACACTAGCAATTTATTTTAAAAAATAATTTAATCTCCATTAGGTGTAGGAATATGTGTGGCAAGTCAAACATTCAAGCTGAGAGCTCTCTAATTAACTTCCCTTTTTGGTTTGTCCACCAATCCATGGAAGAATCAGCCTATTTGAATGACAGTCATAGATGAGGAGGAAGAAAAACACACCATTCAGAAACATGGATCAGTATATTTCCTGATTTCTCAGAAGCAACAGTTCAAGGCATTTTTGGAGGAAACTCATCTAAAATTGCATTGCAATTAATTTTATTTCCTCTTTAGTTACAGATCAGCTGATGAGGGAAAGTCTATATGTGACCATGTGCCAGGAGCTGGAACATAGTTATGGAAAGGGCAAAAGCTCTCTCTGTTCTCAAGAGCTAATATTAGGACACGCTGATTTCATATTTTAAACATTTGACACAATGATTTTAAGTACCCATGGCATCATTTTTTATCTTCCGATGTGCTAATATAATCACATATTGTGATGAAGGATATAGTCTTAATTATTGGAGATATTAAGACTGGAGAATCACTTTTGATGCATTAATCCAGGCATTGTTTCACTCAGCAGATATATATTGAGTAGTTACCATGTGCTGGTCAATGTGCTAGATGCTAACAATAAAATGATTAACAAAACAGTCCTTGCCCTCAGCAACTACAAGCGGCGACAATTGATAAGGTATATACAGTGCGTGCATGCGTGCTCAGTCACTTCAGCCGTGTCCGAGTCTTTGCAACCCTTTGGACTATAGTCCAGCAGTCTCCTCAGTCCACAGGATTCCCCAGGCAAGAATACTGGAGTGGGTTGCCATGCCCTCCTACAGGGGATCTTCCCAACCCAGGGGTTGAACCTGTGTCCCCTGTGTCTCCTGCATTACAGGCAGATTCTTTACTGCACAGGGAAGCCCTGTATATACAGCAAAAGGTGTTTATTAAGCTTCTAATATGTGCCAGAAGTGAAATCTCTCAGTAGTGTCTGACTCTTTGCAACCCCATGGACTGTAGCCTACCAGGCTCCTCCGTCCATGGAATTTTCCAGGCAAGAGTGCTGGAGTGGGTTGCCATTTCTTCTCCAGGGGATCTTCCCGACCCAGGGATAGCACCCAGGTCTCCTAAATTGCAGGCAGATGCTTTACCATCTGAGCCAAATGTGCCAGGCATTATGTTAAATCAGGAGAACATAAGTTAAAATACTGTTCAAACAGAGTTCATGTCTGAGTGGAGAGACAGAAAAATAAGCAGGGAATAAAGTTGATGAGATAAAGAGCAATTCAGGAGGTTAAGTAGGAAATGGGAGGCACTAAAAATGTTTAAACAAAGGATTAAAGTGATCCTATGTATATTTTAAGAAGGTTGATTGATACAGAAAAAAAGCAGCTGAGACGTAGCAAACCTGCTATTCTTCCATTGCCTGAGTCCAGACAAAAAATGTCAGTGGAGAGGAGCAGCCAACAGTATAGTGATTCCCTGTGAACAGAAGAGAAACTGGGAAAAGCACAAGATCCCATAGATTACAACAGTACCAACAATAACAACACAATCACAGCAAAACCAATTTTATGGTATCTGCTGGGTACCTGTCAATTTGATTGGTACATGCTAGAAATTAACTCTTCTAATTCTTAGAGGAGATATTAGTATATCTGTTTTTACATACAATGAAACTGAGGCCTAAAGGTTAATCATCTTCAAGATCACATAGCTAGTAGGTGGTGGAGGAAGAATTTGAGCTCACGTTCCTGACTCTAAGTCAGAATGTTTAACTCTTAAAGGAACAGTTACACCAGCAAGAATGTTTACCGTTCAGTGGTCTGAATCAATAGCCTTACATTATGTGCAATTATATAGTTAATTACTATAAAACTCTAATAATTAATGTAGTATGTGCTATATAATTGTCATTTACCAACATAAGTTATATAAGTACAGCATTACTATTGTTAGTCACAGTGTTCACTCCAATTTCCCTTTGCTTGTCTCTTCTCTTCTTCAATGTTAAGAGTTCCCCAAGGCTCTGTCCTAAGTCCACTTATTTTCTTTTCCTTCTCTGTCTCCCTAGCTGACCTTTATCATTTTCAGATATTCAAAGATTATTTTTTGCCAGAGACCAGCAATCAATAAAACAGACTAGAATTCATATATCCAAATTTGTCTTCTGGGTATCTTACCTGGTATCTCACAAAGCATATGAAAAATAGCATGTCCAGAAGGTAACCCAATACAAAATCCGCTTGAATTCCTGTCATCACATCTCAGTAAATGATCCTTCCATCACCCAGTCTTTTATGCTATAAGCCTGGAAACTTATTGATTCCTTCCTCTTCCTCCTTTGCAGTACATAGTCCATCACCAAGTTTGGTCCAGTCTCCCTATAAATATACTTATGATCCATCCATTTGTCATTTTTCTTCATCCCCTCTTCCATCACCATTATCAATTAGTTGTATCATTGCAATAACCTCATAATCAACTTACTATCTGTTCTTGCCATCTTAAATCCAATTGCCATGCTCAACAGAAAACATCTTTATAAAACATAAATTGCTTCTTACAATCCCTTTACTTGAAATCACTCAAGTCTTCTCCTGGCTAACAAAAGAGGTTCTAACTCCTTACCATCATGTCTGACTCCCTGCATGATGTGGCTTTTGCCTACTTCTCTAGCCCCATCTGTTGCCACTGTCACGCTGGTACAAATAATACAGCCATATCAGCCCTCATACCAAGAGAAATTCTTCCCACAGCATTTCACTCTGCCTGGAATGCTCTTCCCACATTGTTTCCCCATGCTAGTCCAAGCATATCATCAAGATCTTACCCAAGATTTTTGTTCTTTCAGTCCTTCCCAGATTCCTTTATCTAAATTTCCATGTTATCTTCTTGCAACACTGAACATATTTTGGAATTACATATTTATTTTGCACTCATATAATTTTTATCTTCCCCCAATAGACTCTATATCCAGTAGTAAAACTTACTGGAAAATTAAAGCAACTCAACTTTTTAAAAATATAAATTTATTTATTTTAATTGGAGGTTAATTACTTTACAGTATTGTATTGGTTTTGCCATACATCAACATGAATCCGCCACGGGTGTATACGTGTTCCCCATCCTGAACCCCTCTCCCTCCTCCCCCCCATACCATCCCTCTGGGTCATCCCAGTGCACCAGCCCCAAGCATCCTGTATCATGCATTGAACCTGGACTGGCAATTTGTTTCACATATGATATTATACATATTTCAATGCCATTCTCCCAAATCATCCCACCCTTGCCCTCTCCCACAGAGTCCAAAAGACTGTTCTATACATCTGTGTCTCTCTTGCCGTCTCGCATACAGGGTCATCATTACCATCTTTCTAAATTCCATATATATGTGTTAGTATACTGTATTGGTGTTTTTCTTTCTGGTTTACTTCACTCTATATAATAGGCTCCAATTTCATCCACCTCATTAGAACTGATTCAAATGTATTCTTTTTAATCGCTGAGTAATACTCCACTGTGTATATGTACCACAGCTTTCTTATCCATTCATCTGCTGATGGCCATCTAGGTTGTTTCCATGTCCTGGCTATTATAAATAGTGCTGTGATGAACATTAGGGTACATGTGTCTCTTTCAGTGCTGGTTTCCTTGGTGTATATGCCCAGCAGTGGGATTGCTGGGTCGTATGGCAGCTCTATTTCCAGGTTTTTAAGGAATCTCCACACTGTTCTCCATTGTGGCTGTACTAGTTTGCATTCCTACCAACAGTGTAAGAGGGTTCCCTTTTCTCCACACCCTCTCCAGCATTTATTGCTTGTAGACTTTTGGATTGCAGCCATTCTGACTGGTGTGAAATGGTACCTCATTGTGGTTTTGATTAAAGAAACTCAATTTTAAACAGGACTACTAATGGCTCATATACTTCAGGGGCAAAGGTTTAGGTCACTCACTCTGTGATTTAAAAAAAAAACCCAAACAGCTGATACGCTTAGTCAATAGGTTGCAACATATTACTTTTTAATCAGAATCAGTAATCCAGTCAATGTAATGACAACATTTTTTGTCAGTTACTGACAACCTCATGTCAGTTGATTGGCGTGATGATACCAAGGTAGCTAAGGAAAACTCTAATTCCAGGCCAATGGATCAACATTGTGTTCCCTATGGGAACCATTTCTCCCTTGGGAACTAAGACCTCTCAACAAATAGAGGCCAAATACATGGCGGTAGGAAGATAAATTTGCCAGTGATGTGTTTCTATGCATATGTACACAGAGATCTAGGCAAATACATTTTATAAACATTTGTATATGATTTTGTTAATTCTTTTTTTCATATAAGACTCCATTGTAGACATATTTACATAAGATCTAGCTCATTACTTTTATTCCAAAAAAAGGTTATGGTTCTATTCCCCCATAAGGGCATACACCAATTTTGTCTCAAATTCAGAAAAATTATTTTAGTACAAACTACATAATCTTCTTCCTCTTCTCCAGGAAATCAGCTGTATTATCTTACTGGTTCCTTCATTAAAGAGATAAATAAGCTCTTGACATTTATTCATTTTTAAGAAAAAAAGGCATTGCCATGTGAGTTATATGGAGTAATATTTGAATGGAGTTACTCTCACTTTCACACCTTGATTCCCACTCCATCTGTTCTGGCCCTGGGGAAAACAGCACTATGTACCAGTCACTGATTCAAAGTATATTTCCTATCTCTGTGTGTTATAATAACAAAAACATCATAGACCAAAAAAAGACAGTATTTTAGCAAGGATAAATCACTGATCCCTCAAAGATGGAAGAATATCAAAATAAACAACCTGCAGCAGTGGGGCAAGTTGGTTCTCCAGAGGAACTGTGCCATATTTGGGACTTAACAGTGGCTTCTACTGTTGACATACTATACAAGTGGCAAGACCAGCCCCAGTGGCAGGGGGTGGGGGGAACTCTTCTGAACCTGCAGAATTCCATTTTATGCCCTCATGAGCACTTTATTAATAATCCCATCAAGCAAGCATTAGCACGCTAGGGAAAGAAACTTACAGGTCACTTCATCCACTTGATTACCGAAAGCCACCTCCGTAGTAGGTGTGATTTGGTAAGCATTCATGTGGGTCACAAATATCCTCACATTCTGCGTCCATTTCAAAGTTCCAATCACAATCTCTTCCCCATGCTTCCTTGTCACTGATTTCCCAATTGTGTTGTTTTCAGATCCTTGACCATTTGGATAAACTGTTTGTTATTTCCCTTGATTCCATGTAGATTTTTTTCTATCCATATCTTATTTCAAGACAAATCGGACAAGATATACTGCTTGGTATTCTGTCCACTGGAGTGATTCTGTTTCCCATCGTCTTCCTAACCACTCCTATGTTAGACTGTAATGCTACAGCGTCAAACTCTGGCTGGTGCCTGCTTATTATACAGAATCTGAATTTCTAAGTCAAATCTGAATTTTTTCTTCTTAAACCAGATAATAATAGGTATTCTCCATGAGGCACAGATGTAGATTGAGCGAAAGATGTCAAGGCAGCAGGAGTAAGCTCTACGAAGAGTTTAAGCACTTGTTCTTGAAGCTCATGTGTCTTTCAGGCTGCTAGAGACTATTGTCACACAAATGAACTTTTGCGTCATGAGAGAAATTGTTGCACATTCTATTATTGCTTAGTGATTCACTAACATCCAGTGCACGACTGAGCAACTGAACTGAACTGAACTGAACTGAACATACAGTTCATAGCATGCAGCTTAGGTCTCATGTCATTTGTTATTCCATGGGGAAGGGCCCAATATCAAATTTTGTCTTTAAAAGAGAATAATTATTTGTGGGGGGAGAAAAGGTATAGCTTTGCTTCCAAACCTTAAAGATCTGTGATGCAGTTCTCCTGGAGATTGGAGACCGCTTGCAATACAACAGACCAGGGTTCAATCCCTGGGTCGGGAAGGCCCCCTGGAAAAGGAAATAGCAACCCACTCCCGTACTCTTGCCTGGGAAATCCCATGGACAGAGGAGCCTGGCAGGCTGTAGTCCATGGGGTCGCAAGAGTTGGGCATGACTTAGCGACTAAACTACAACCACATGATCAATGGAATCGGGTTTTTTTAAGGATTTTTTTGGGGGGAGGGTGACTGTTTACTGCTAGTATATGGAAATACAACTGATTTCTGTGTGTTGGTCATGTGTCCTGGAACTTTGCTGAACTCGTTTTAGTTCTAATAGTATTTTTGAGGACTCTTTAGGATGTTTCTAAATATAGGATGATATTATCTGTTAATGTATGTTTACTCATTCTCTCCAATTTGATTGCCTTTCATTTATTTTTCTTGATTAATTGCTCTTGCTAGAACTTCCAGTACAATGCTGAATTGCAGTGGTAAAAGTGGTCATCCTTATCTTGTAACTTTCAGTATACAGGTCTTACGCATATTTTGTTCAAGTTATCCTTAGGTATTTCATATTTTGATGCTGCTGTAGATGATATTTTTAATTCCCATTTCCAATTTTTGTTGCAAATATATAAAAAGTACAACTGAATTTTACATATTGGTCTTATATCCTAAGGCCTTGCTAAATTCACATATTCACTCTAGTGGTTTTTCTATGCCTATTTGAAAATTTACTAATTTGCTATCATGTCATCTATGAATATAGAGTTTCACTTGTTCTTTTCCAATCTATATGATTTCGATTATATTTTCTAACTTAAATACACTAGATCCTTTAGTATAATGTTATATAAAAGTGAGTAGACATCCTTGACATGTTCCTGTTCATCAGTGGGAAAGCATTCAGTCTTACCATCAAGTAGTATGTAAGCTGTAGGTTTTCATATGTTTCCTTTATCCATTTGAGGAAATCCCCACTAGTTCCTAAGTTTATGGGAATATCATCAATAGTGGTTGAGGTATATCAAAGTATTTTCCCTGCATATTTCAGGGTGATCATAAGTGTTTTCTCCTTTAGTCTCTTAATATGATGAATTGCATTGATTGATATATTTTTAAACTTGTATTCTGGGATAAACTCCATTTGATCATAATTTATTATCACTTCTCTATAGCATTTGAAATTGACATGCTATTATTTGGGGGGGGTGCATTTTTAATCCATATTTAAGATGATTTGATCCTTAATTTTATTTTCTTGTAGGATATATATTTAATTGTACCAGGTTAATATTGGTATCATAAAGAAGAGTTGTTTTCTATTTTATGAAAAAATTAGTGGAAGATTTGTTTTATGTCTTCTCCAGATGTTTGATAAAATTTCTTTTAAATCCATCTAAGTCTTCAGTTTTCTTTGAGAAAAGTATTTTAACTATAAATTCATTTTTAATAGATATAAGACTATTTAGATTTTCTGTTTCTTACTGAGATGGTTAAGTACATGTATTTTTCATAGAATTTATTGGATTATTTAATTTACCAGCATAAAGATGCTCATAAAAATCCCTTATTGTACCTTCATACTCCTGAAGCTGTAGTGATGCTCAATCTTTCAATTTCATTTCTGTAGTTAATAATCTTTATTTTCTCTTTTTCCTTGATTATTCTAATTAAAATGTCAGTCTAACTGTCAATTATGTAAAATTAGCCAATACTCTTGCTTAAGTTTTCTATATTTTTTATTGATTTATTGGTTCTATTAAGTACTAAGAGTGGATATTGAGACAACTGATAATAATTTGCCTTTGCCAATCTTTCCTTTCAATTCTGTTAGTATTTGTTTCATGTATTTTAAAGCTCTATAATTGGCAAAAAAAAAAAAAAAAGCATAAAGAATTGTGACTGATAAGGGATTAGTCTCCAAAATTTAAAAACAAGTTATGACACTTAATAGCATCAAAACAATCAACCCACTCAAAAAATGGAACAGACATTTCTCTAAAGAGGACACACAGATGGCCGATAGGCACATGAAAAGATGTTCAACATTGCTAGTTATTAGAGAAAAACAAATCAAAGCTACAATGAGATAGCACCTCACACAGGTCAGAATGGCTGTCATCAAAAAATCCACAAACAAATGACAAATTCTAGAGAGTATGTGGAGAGACGGGAACTCTCCTGCATGGTTGGTGCAAATGTAAATTGGTACACTTACTATGGAGAACAATATGGAGATTCTTTAAAAAACTAAAAATAGAGTTACCATCAGTTCAGTTCAGTTCAGTTCAGTCGCTCAGTCATGTCCAACTCTTTGCGACCCCATGAATCGCAGCACGCCAGGCCTCCCTGTCCATCACCAACTCCCAGAGTTCACTCAGACTCACGTCCATCGAGTCTGTGATGCCATCCAGCCATCTCATCCTCTGTCATCCCCCTTCTCCTCCTGCCCCCAATCCCTCCCAGCATCAGAGTATTTTCCAATGAGTCAACTCTTTGCATGAGGTGGCCAAAGTACTGAAGTTTCAGCTTTAGCATCATACCCTCCAAAGAAATCCCAGGGCTGATCTCCTTCAGAATGGACTGGTTGGATCTCCTTGCAGTCCAAGGGACTCTCAAGAGTCTTCTCCAACACCACAGTTCAAAAGCATCAGTTCTTCAGCACTCAGCTTTCTTCACAGTCCAACTCTCACATCCATACATGACCACTGGAAAAACCATAGCCTTGACTATACAGACCTTTGTTGGCAAAGTCTCTGCTTTTCAATATGCTATCTAGATTGGTCATAACTTTTCCTCCAAGGAGTAAGCGTCTTTTAATTTCATGGCTGCAGTCACCATAAAAAAAAATAAAAATAAAATTTAAAAAGAAGTGTACATCTTCTAGATGAATATTTTATCATTATGAAATAATCCTCTTTATCTCTGTAAATATCCATACTCCTGAAGTCTCTTTTTCCTTAAAGTAATATACATAAGTAGTCCTGCTATCTAGCTTTAGCGGTTGTATGACATACCTTTTTCTATTCTTTTAAGCTACTTGATTCTTGCTTTCCCCTCACTCCCCATTCTTACAATCACTGTTTTTTCACTGAATGGTTAAACCAGTTCATATAATTATCATTTTAGCTGGATTTAAATCTGTCATCATGATATATAATTTTTTATTTATCCCCTGCTATTTTTTTGGTTTCTATTTTCCTGCTCTTTTCCTTCAATTTTTTTGGATTGAGTAATTGTTTTTTTAAGTTTTCCATCTATTTCATTTGCCAAGGAGCAATCTCTCTTCTTTTACAGTGATGTGTCTATATTTAACTAATCCATCTTTAATATATCACACTCTACCTTCATAATATCACACTGTCACACATAAGATTCACCCTTCTCTGTTCATTTTTCAGCTATTTTAGTTGTACTTTATTTCCAAATACTTTCCAAGTATCATAGTACAATTATTATGTTTTTCTTGAGGAATAAATTATCCTTTTAGAAAAATCAGAAAACAAGAAAAGAAACTTACGTATCTTATAAGGGAACTTCTTTGGCTTTTCTTGCATTGCTGGTCTGCTATAACAAAAGTTCTCAGCTTATCTCTCTGAAAACGTCTTTAATTCTCTTGAAAATGACTTTAATCTCCACTTTGAAGAGTATTGTGTGACAGCAAATTCTGTACTTCGGGGGTATTTTTCTTTCAGTAGTTGAAAGATATCATTCCATAGTTTTCTGACATGTGTGCTAACAAGAAGTGACAGGTCACTCCTCTCTTCCTTCCATTTCGTATGATAGGTCCTTTTTTTGCTAGATGCTTACGAGATTTATTTTTTCTCAAATTTTGCAGAAATTTGATTGTGCTGTGTCATATTGCGTAGTTTTTCTTTTCTCTTTTTTTAAAAAGACTGCTTTGTGTTCATCGAGTTTCTTGGGTATGTAGATTTACAGTTTCATCAAATATAGAAAAGCCTTTCTTATTATTAAAAAGTATTTTTCTTCTCCATTTCTGAAATCCAGTTACAGTATCTTATACTGCCTTATGTTGTCTCACATGCCACAAGGCTCTATTAATTTATTGCAATTTTATATTTTTATGTTTCAGTTTGGATTGTTTTGTTTCTGTTGTTACGTCTTCAAACTCACTGCTTTTTATTTCTTCAGTATCTGATATCCTCTTAAGTCCAACTGGGAATCTTTAGAATTTCTGATAATGTGTTTTTTGCCTTAGAATTTCTATTTTCTTATTTTATATGTATTTCTCTCATAACTATTGATACGTTTATTTTTTCCTTTAAATCCTTGAACATATTTTAAATTGTCTTACTTTTTTAATTTTTTGACATCCTGTATAGAAATAATATATACAACTTCATGATTTTGAAGATAAGTATAACCCATAGATCAATCACCACAGTCTGTACTATTGCAACTCCAAAAGTTTCCTCCTGCCTTCTTATTTATTCATATTATCACTGTCGTTGTCATTATTTTGTGATAACACTTAACATAAGATCTACCCTTTTAGCAAATTTTTAAGCAATACACTAGTGTTAACTATAGGCACTAACTATGCTGTGTAATAGATCTCTAAGACTTTCTCATCTTGTAGAACAAAACTTTGTATATTTTGACTAATACGTCCCCACTTCTCTCCACAGATCCTGGCAAACACCATTTTACCATCTGCTCCCATGTGTTTGACTATTTTAGCCGTCACATATAGGTAAGATCATGTATTTTTCTTTCTGTGTCTGCCTTATTTCACTTAGCTTAATGCCCTCCAGTTTCATCTGTGTTTTTGCAAGCAGTAGGATTTCCTTCTTTTCAAAGAATGAATACAATTCCATTGTACATGTATATGTTTTCTTTACCCATTTATCTTTCAGTGAACATTTAGGTTTTCCCAAGTATTAGCTATTGTAATACTGCAATGAACATAGGGGTGCGGATATCTTTTTGAGGTCCACATTTCATTTCCTTTGGACATACACACAGTAGTGGAATTGCTGAGTCATATGATGGATCTAGTTTTAATTTTTTTGAAGAACCTCCATTGTTTTCCATAATGGCTGTACTAATTTACATTCCTGCTAAAGTGTATAAGAGTACCCTTTTCTCTACATCCTTGCCAACACTTGTTATTTTTTTGTCTTTTTGATAACCTTTCTAATAGGTGTGAGGTGATGTATCACTGGTTTTGATTTGCCTTTCCCTGATGATTCCTGATAGTGAGCACCATTTATAATGTACCTGTTGACCATCTGCATGTCTTGGAGAAATGTCTATGCAGATTTTTCACCCATTTTTTTTTTTTATGGCAGTGGGTAAATTGAGAAGAGGAGAATGGGAGGGTTCAGTGTGGCTACAAAGATCCCTGCAACTGTTCAGGGGCTGCATATCTACAGGGTAAACACAAGCAGTTTATAATTGTCAATTTGTTGCACAAACAACCTAATAGCAGCATGAATAAAAATAAAATTTTCAGTATATTCTCTCCTCTTTCATTTATCACTCCATAAACTATTCTAGACCCCGGGTGAACGCTGGTAATTATTCAGCTTAGAGATGCCAAGTAGTTTGTCATTGCCCAGCATAAGTAGTCTCACTCACATATACAGAAAAGTTTAGTATTTGAGCACAGACTCAAGAAAACCCTTGTACAGAAATCCAGAGTGCCTTCTGTACCTAGCTCCCTCCTCTCTGTAACAATGACTCACAAATTCCAGCTGTATCAACCTACTTAATTCCAATCTCTGTCCTTTCAACCCTTTAAAACTGCTATATTCTGCTGGGGTTTCCTCTCCCTACAACATGGTTCACTCTTTGTCTCTGAGAAGGAAGGCAGAGCAATCAAAGCTCATCTTGTTTGTTTCTCTTCTCCTGCAATCCTAGCTTGTAGCTTGTTTTCTGGAACAACTTCTCAGCATTCAGTTAGAAAAATAGATATAATTTAGGTGTTTCAAATAGTAATGGATTCAATACAGGAAAACAGATGACTATTAAACAATTGGGAATTTTGAAAGAACAATGTCCAGGAAGGACACCACTATATTTAAATTCTGTTATTAACTCTGAGAAAGGTAGGATGTTGCAGAACTATAGAAAACTACAGACAATAAATTTATGCACCTTTACCACAAATATAGGTAACTTCAGAATAAAGCCTGAATGTCACTGCAAATTTCATGTCTGCCAAAACCCATGCATCTTCTCCCACAGCCAGAGGGAAAAAAATGTAGTATCTTTTTCTCATCTACCTTCTATATAGTTCAGGAATGTGTCTCAGTGGAGCACAGAAAGGAGAGCATAGAAAGAATGTGGAGTTTTCAATAATCAACACAAATTGAACCCTTGATTTGAAGCCTGTTCACATCCTTGATCTGCCACAGTTATCTGCATGACCAAGGCAAGTCACATAACCTCCAGGTCAGGGATCCAGCCGCAAGACCACCTTCAAGCTCAATAAATTCCTGAAGGACTTCCAGCACTCAGAAAAGCTGTTATATTCATATATATTTATCACAGGGAAAAAGAACATACTAGAATCATCAAAGGCTGAATGTATATAGGGAGGAGTCCCAGAGAAATCAAGTATAAACATCCATTTGTCCTCACCTCAATGAAGCCACACAGACAGTGCTTCAGACAGCACTTCATTCTCCCAGCAACAATGTGTGGCAATGCATGTGAAGTGTTGCCAACCAGGGAAACTCACTCAAATCTTGGTATCAGAGATTTCATTGGATATTGGTCAGAAGGGACAATGCAACTTCTGTGTGACTGACCTCAAACTCTCAGACAACTGCTTCCCAGAGGTCAAATTGCTAGAATGGCCTAAATCTTCAGGCATACAAAAATAGTTTTTCACTAAAAATCAAAGTGTTGGTGCAAACTCTCTGATGTGGTATAAGGCCCTCAAACCTAGAAAGACACTCATAGCAGGCTGGTTTCTGAAGGTTTGGAGGTCATCTCCCATGAGCCAACAGACTTAGTAAATGTGCAGCAACCCAGACCTGCTGATTAGCCCTTTTCTGCACACTTCCCTGAGTTTAGGTTTCACTATTTATAAAGTAAGGCTTGTTCATGATTATGTATACAGAAAGTACCTGGCATGTAACTGATAAGGAATATGTATACATATATAATATCCCCCTAAAAGAAAAAGGACTTTAGCCTTTGCAATATCAAAATATCTGATGGACTTCCCTGGTGATCCAGTAGTTAAGACTCTGTCTGTCAAGGCAGAGAACACGGGTTTGATCCCTGGTCTAGGAAGATTCCACATGCTGTGGGGCAACTAAGCTCTACAACTATTTATCCTGCCTGTCTAGAACCTGAACTCTGCAGCAAAAGAAGTCACTGCAATGAGATGCCCACGTACCACCACAAAGAGTAGCCCCTGCCTGTCTCAACTAGAAAAAGCCTGTGGACAGCAACAAAGACCCAGTTCAGTCCAAAAAAAAATTTTTTAATCTGCATGGTTTTACATATTAAATAAGCAGATAATTAATTTCTTCATACAATCCTGTTTCTTCAGGGTGGTGATCCAGAAGTATTGGTACCTAAAAAAAATCATCTGCAGTATGCCATTTATACTCATTATATATGTAGTCTTTTACTATTAGGGTAGGTTCACATCATGTGTAGGCTGTGCTCTGTAACAGTGCCTAGCTGGAGCGGCAAGTCAGAAACTAAAAAGCAGCTCAGTTTTTGCTTGCCAACCTGTACACCCCAAGCTTTACCTAGGAACATCTTTTTAAAATTTTCACACATAGGCCTCTTAGACCATTCTAAATATGTACCATAAGAACCCTAATTACCATTTTATTGAACATAAGATGTATAACTCACCAAATGAAATGATGCTTTGAAACCCTTTGATTTAGAATAGGAATAAACAGTTGATATTCTTCCAGAAAAAAAGTACACCATGAAAATATTCTACACACACCATACCACTTCCAAAAGCTACAAAGAGGAGATGTTGCTCAGATCCTCTGCTGTTTATTTTAGCATTAAAGTCATTAGCTCTGGTTATTAGATTCTCACAGGAGATGGGAAGGATTACCACTAATCGTAGGCAGTATAAATTATCATGTATGCTGATGACATTTTAATGTTCATGACAAATCCAGACAAATCTGGGTAGGCTTGGTTGGATTTACTGGATTAATTTATATAATTGTCAGAATATAAAATTAACTGTGAAAATCTGGTCTGACACCAGTGAATGACTTTTGCTTAAAACAATTGATCACTTACTTGCCTCTCCCTCAGAAACTACTGAGGATATAATAAAATGTTAAGGACTCCCATAATCTTAGCAAAATCATAAATATTGAAAATAAAACCAGGCAAAGGTTTACCAACATCAATTTCCTGGCAGATATTTGCTAGCGTTTGGGGTTGTTTTCTCCTTATATTCTCTTTTCTTTTCCTCTCTCATGCAGGCATTAGTCTAGGCTTTTCTTACCTGAATACTATCTATCTTCTCAAAATATCTGTCTCTGTAGGGCAGGTCATGAGCAATGGAGTGGCAATTTTTATAAGCTTCTCCATATCAAGGATAAGGTTAGAGTGCATAAAGGGGAAAAAAGGATGAAAGTAAGGAGACATATTTCAGTCAGCAGAGAACTTTTCTCTCGGTTTCCTTGGTTTCTAAACCAAATGACCTGGAAACTGAAATTGACGATTTGTTTCAGTTTTCTTCTCTCCAACTCTTCCCAACCCAGCCCACTCTCCAGTAATATTCAGTCCCACAGAGTGAGATTCCACAACAAAGAAAACTAACTGTCAATAAGTATTCAATTCTTCTATACATAGGTATATAATTTAATTAATGTATTTATTTTGGGCTGTGCTGGGTCTTAGTTGCTGCACAGGCTTTTCTCCAGTTGCCACGAGCAGGGGCTACTCTCCAGTTGCGGGGCATGGGCTTCTCATTGCAGTGGCTTCTCTTACTGCAGAGCACGGGCTCCAGGGCACAGGCTCAACGGCTGTAGAGCTCGAGCTTAGTTGCTCTGCGGCATGTGGGATCCTCCCAGATCAGGGATCGAATTTGTGTCTCCTGCACTGGCAGGCAGATTCTTTAACAGTGAGCCACCAGGGAAGCCCAACTCCTTTATTTTAAAATCATATTTGAGCAGCATGACTGATACTATTGAGTCAGTCATGATCTTCTCTTGATTTGATGCAGAATCAATCTAACTTGGTGCAGTCTTCCCCAGAATTCACTAAAGCAAGGGATTTCTAAATGGTTAATAATGCATGCTTAACTGCAGTTCATGGGGTCACAAAGAGTTAGACCTGACTGAGCAATTCAGCATGAACTGAACTGAATTGAATAAGACATAAACTGAGAATTCTGGGAAGTTATGGTTTCCTGATATAGACAATGGCTCTCTCAGCTTCTTGCTGCCTTCTTCCCGCCTGGGACACAGATAGGATTCTGGATTTATAGCAGTGAACTTGCAAACAAAATTTCTGTCCTTCTACACACTAAGAATGACAGAGCCTGTTCAAACTCTGTATGTAATGTTGTTTTTCAGTCGCTAAGTCATGTTTGACTCTGGGACCACGTGGATGTCAGGCTTCCCTGTCCTTCACTATCTCCCAGAGTCTGCTAAAACTCATGTCCAGTGAGTCGATGATGCCATCCAACCATCTTGTTGTCCCCGTCTACCCCTACCTGCAATCTTTCCCAGCATCAGGGTCTTTTCCAATGAGGCGGCTCATTGCATCAGGTGGCCAAAGTATTGGAGCTTCAACTTCAGCATCAGTCCTTCCGATAAATATTCAGGACTGATTTCCTTTAGGATTGTCTGGTTTGATCTCCTTGCAGTCCAAGGGACTCTCAAGAGTCTTATCAGAACTACAGTTCGAAAGCATCGATTCTTCGGCGCTTGGTCTTCCTTATGGTCCAACTCTGACATCAGGGTTTTCTATTATTTTCAGCCAAACATCCTCTTTGTAACTGATGGGAGCAACATCTCTGTTTATAAGTTTCACACAGAAAAGATATTACACTCAGCATCTTTAATATGGCAGTGAAGCAGTCCATTTCCATGACAGCACTGTGTCTCCATAATTGTCAGGCAAATTAAAATGTAGTTAATTGTTATATAATGTTCCTAATAAAGTGCCATTTGATGTTTATGGTAAAAACAAAGCCATCAAGATGATGGAGTGTAAGCACAAAAAGATCCCTAGAAGAGAGAGCATCGTTATCATTAAGCTGTGCCTCATCAGAAAAGGGCTGTTGCTGGCTCAGTCGTAGCTTATGGTGAGTGCTGTAATGGCAAGGCAAGAGGAGAGGACTGGCAGATTAAATGACTGCCTTTTAAATCCACTTCAGTAGGTCTCCAAATATGGCTTTTATTAATACCAACTGCAAGCTCAGTGCTATCTCAAAGCTGACAAGCACTAGAAAACATTCTGTGGTAGAAAAGAAAATATTTGTCTAAGTTCTCACACAGAAGAGCAACATTTCCATATCTTATTTACTTCTTCTCAAGAGGGTAGATGATTTTTACACTGAGTGAGAAAAGGGAGTACTAAACACTGTCCTTATGACACTCATCTGCTTCTCACCAATCAATACTTGTTTGAAGTTTCCCCACAATCACACTGCATGTGAATTAGGCAATGCCAAAATTGCTGCACCCTGGCAGAATTGTCAGTGTCTGATGACTGTGATCCAAGCTCCAACGTTTGCATGTACCCCTTCACCTAGTGGACAGCCGTTGCTCACAGGACACAGTGGAGCTGGCAACTGTCTGCATGCTGTATCGGCACAGTCGACAACACTTGCTACACACCCATCTGTCTTATGCAAGGCAAAATGCTTCAATTACGATGACATTATAAAAGGAACCACTGATAACTGGGAGAGTTATCAAGGGTATCCATCCACACCAAAATAAACATCATATTGTTAATTGTGGTTGACATGTAATTTGCAAAAACACTTTAAGCTATTTGTATTACTAACAGCCATCTGAGGTCTTATTTTATCTCCTTAAATCTGCAGGAGTTTTCTGAATGAATTTTTATGAACACATTTAAGAAAACAATTAGAAGTGCAAATAAAGAATTCCCTAAAGGCCCACTTATCTTGTGTGATCAGAGCCCTGGTAAACAAGCCCTTTGAATAGCTCAGGCACTTTCCCCCATTTCTTCCTCACCATGATGATAAACCAGTCTAGTAAAGAAGAAGTGAAACTGACATGTGAATTATCTCCTTTGAGAGACATCATGTAACATTAAAAATTAATCTCTTTACCTTTTGATGTTCCCCAAACTTTTTCTCTCTGTTTAGGCTGCAAAAGTTCTCTTCTAAGCTAGAAGTAACAAAATTTTCAGGAAGACACTATGATCCTTTTCCTCTACAAGTAAACTATGTTTAAGGATTCATCACCATTCAGGTCCTCCTTACATTATTATGAAGTACTTGAAGTATACGTCTACATGGTATTTATGTAAATTCAAAAAACTATTGTAAGTGTTCTCAAAAAGCAAGATTTGTTTATAAATATATTCAATAAAAGTGGAAAAATAGGAGTTGATTATATGGCACCATGAATCAAGGCAAACTGGAAGTGGTCAACCAGGAGATGGCAAGAATGAATGTTGACATTTTTGGCATCAGTGATCCAAAATCACTGCAGATGGTGATTGCAGCCATGAAATTAAAAGACGCTTACTCCTTGGAAGGAAAGTTATAACCAACCTAGACAGCATATTAAAAAGCAGAGACATTACTTTACAACAAAGATCTGTCTCGTCAAGGCTATGGCTTTTCCAGTAGTCATGTATGGATGTGAGAGTTGGACTATAAAGAGGGCTGAGCACAGAAGAATTGATGCTTTTGAACTGTGGTGTTGGAGAAGACTCAGAGAGTCCCTTGGACTGCAAGGAGATCCAATCAATCCACCCTAAAGCAAATCAGTCCAGCAGTGTTCATTGGAAGGACTGATGTTAAAGCTGAAACTCCAATACTTTGGCCACCTGATGTGAAGAGCTGACTCATTTGAAAAGACCCTGATGCTGGGAAAGATTGAAGGCAGGAGGAGAAGGGGATGACAGACGATGAGATGGTTAGACGGCATCACCAACTCAATGGACATGAGTCTGGGTAGGCTCCGGGAGTTGGTAACAGGGAGGCCTGGCATGCTGCAGCTCAGGGGGTCACAAAGAGTCAGACACGACTCAGTGACTGAACTGAACTGAACTAAAATGGATTGAAATGGGCCAATCTAATTCAAATGACCATTATATCTACTACTGTGGGCAAGGATTCCTTAGAAGAAATGGAGTGCTCCTCATAGTCACAACAGAGTCTGAAATGCAGTACTTGGGTGAAATCTTAAGAATGATCTCTGTTCGTTTCCAAGGCAAACCATTCAATATCACAGCAATCTAAGTCCATGCCCCAACCACTATAGCCAAAAAAGCTGAAGTTGAACAGCTCTATGAAGACCTATAAAACCTTCTAGAATTAACACCAAAAATGATGTCCTTTTTCTCATAGGAAACTGGAATACAAAAGTAGAAAGTCATGAGATAACTGGAGTAATAGGCAAGTTTGGCGTTGAAGTACAAAATGAAGCACAGCAAAGACTAATAGAGATTTGCCAAGAGAATGCCCTGATCATAGCAAATACCCTCTTCCAACAGCACAAGAGAAGACTCTACACATGGATATCACCAGATGGTCAATACGGAAATAAGATTGATTATATTTTTTGCAGCCAAAGATGGACAAGCTCTATACAATCAGCAAAAACAAGACTGGGAGATGACTGTGGCTCAGATCATGAACTCCTATTGGAAAAGTCAGACTTAAATTGAAGAAAATAGGGAAAAGTACTAGACCATTCAGTTCAATTCAGTCACTCAGTCATGTCCAACTCTTTGCAACCCCATGAACTGCAGCACGCCAGACTTCCCTGTCCATCCCATCGCCAACTCCCAGAGTTTATTCAAATTCATGTCATTGAGTCAGTAATGACATCCAGCCATCTCATCCTCCATCATCCCCTTATCCTCCTGCCTTCAATCTTTCCCAGTATCAGGGTCTTTTCCAATGAATCAGCTCTTCACATCAGGTGGCCAAAGTATTGGAGTTTTAGCTTCAATATCAGCCCTTCCAATGAACACCCAGGACTGATTTGCTTTAGGATGGACTGGTTGGATCTCCTTGAAGTCCAAGGGACTCTCAAGTCTTTTCCAACATCACAGTTCAAAAGCATCAGTTCTTCAGCATTCAGCTTTCTTTATAGTCCAACTCTCACATCCATACATGACTACTGGGAAAACCATAGCTTTGACTAGATGGACCTTTGTTGTAAAGTAATGTCTCTGCTTTTTAATATGCTGCCTATGTCAGTCATAGCTTCTCTTCCAAGGAGCAAGCGTCTTTTAATTTCACCATCTGCAGTGCTTTTGGAGCCCCCCAAAATAAAGTCTCTCACTGTTTCCATTATTTCCCCATCTATTTGCTATTAAGTGATGAGATCAGATGACATGATCTTAGTTTTCTGGATGTTGAGCTTTAAGCCAACTTTTTCACTCTCCTCTTTCACTTTCATCAAGAGACTCTTTAGTTCTTCTTTGCTCTCTTCCATAAAGGTGGTGTCATCTCCATATCTGAGGTTATTGATATTTCTCCCGGCAATCTTGATTCAAGCTGGTGCTTCATCCAACCCAACATTCACATGATGTACTCAACATATAATTTAAATAAGCATTGTGAGAATATACAGCCTGAGATACTCCTTCCCCGATTTGGAACTAGTCTGTTGTTCCATGTCCCGTTCTAACTGTTGCTTCTTGACCTCCATACAGATTTCTCAGGAGGCAGGTAAGGTTGTCTGGTATTCCCATCTCCTGAAGAATTTTCCACAGTTTGCTGTGATCCACACAGTTCAGGTATGACCTAAATCAAATTCCTTATGATTATACAGTGGAAGTGACAAATAGATTTAAAGGATTAGATCTCACATGTTTGTGACATTGTATAGGAGGCAGTGATCAAAACAATCCCCAAGAAAAAGAAAGGCACAATGGTTGTCTGAAGAGGCCTTAAAAATAGCTGAGAGAAGAAGAGAAGCAAAAAAAAAAAGGAGAAAAGGAAAGATAGACCCTACTGAACGCAGAATTCCAGAGAAGAGCAAAGGGAGATAAGAAAGCCTTTTTGGGTGAACAATGCAAAGAAATAGAGGAAAATAATAGGATGGGAAAGACTAGAGATGTTATCAAGGAAAGTAGAGATATCAAGGGACGATTTCATGCAAAGATGGACACAATAAAGGACAGAAAAGGGATGGACCTAACAGAAGCAGAAAATATTAATAAGAGGTGGCAAGAATACACAAAAGAACACACAAAAAAGATCTTTATGACCCAGATAACCACAATGGTGTGATCACTCACCTAGAGCTGGACATCCTAGAGTGTGAAGTCAAGTGGGCCTTAGGAAGCATCACTACAAAAAAAGCTAGTGGAGGTGATAAAATACCAGCTGAGCTGTTTCAAATCCTAAAAGATGATGCTGTGAAAGTGCTGCACTCCATATGCCAGAAAATTTGGAAGACTCAGCAGTGGCCGCAGGACTGGAAAAGGTCAGTTTTCATTCCAATCCCAGAGAAGGGCAATGACAAGGAATGTTCAAACTATTGCACAATTGCATTCATTTCACATGCTAGCAAAGTAATGCTCAAAATTCTCCAAGTTAGGCTTCAACAGTATGTGAACTGAGAACTCCCAGAAGTTCAAGCTGGATTTACAAAAGACAGAGGAAGGAGAGATCAAACTGCCAACATCCACTGGACCATAGAGAAAGCAAGAAAGTTCCAGAAGAACATCTACTTCTGCTTCATTGACTATGCTAAAGCCTTTGATTGTGTGGACACAACAAACTGTGGAAAATTCTTAAAGAGATGGGAATACCAGACCACTTTACCTGCCTCCTGAGAACTGTATGCAGGTCAAGAAGCAACCGTTAAAACTGGACATGGAACAACAGACTGGTTCAAAACCAGGAAAGGACTACATCAAGGCTGTATATTGTCACCCTGCTTATTTAACTTACATGCAGAGCACATCATGAGAAATGCTGGGTTGGATGAAGCACAAGCTGGAATCAAGATTGCTGGGAGAAATATCAATAACCTCAGAAGCAAAGAGGAACTAAAGAGAGTCCTGATGAAGGTAAAAGATGAGAGTGAAAAACCTGGCTTAAAACTCAGCATTCAAAAAACTAAGATCATTTCATAACGTCCCATTGTCTTATGGCAAATAGATGGGGAAACAATGGAAACAGTGAGACTTTATTTTCTTGGGCTCCAAAATCACTGCCAATGGTGACTGCAGCCACGAAATGAAAAGACACTTGCTCCTTGGAAGAAAAGCTATGACAAGCATAGATAGTGAATTAAAAAGAAAAGACAGTACTTTTCTGACAAAGGTTCATACAGTCAATGCTATGGATTTTCCAGTAGTCATGTATGGATGTGAGAGTTGGACCATACAGGAGGCTGATCAACAAAGAATTGATCTTTTGAACTGTGGTGTTGGAGAAGACTCTTGACAGTCCCTTGGACAGCAAAGAGAGCAAACCAGTCAATCCTAAAGGAAATTAGTCCTGAATATTCTTCGAAGGACTGATGCTGAAGCTGAAACTCCAATACTTTGGCCACCTGATGCGAAGAACTGAGTCCTTGGAAAAGACCCAGATACTTGGAAAGATTGAGGGCAGGAGGAGAAGATTGGAGAGTAGGAGTAGGAGAAGGCGATGGTTGCATAGCATCACAGATTCAATGGACATGAGTTTGAGCAAGCTCCAGGTGATGGCAAAGGATAGGGAAGCCTGGCATGCTGCAGTCCATGCAATCAAAAGAGTCACACATGACCAAGCAACTGAATAACAACAATATACAGCACCAGTCCCAAGCATGACACAGAATCTATCACCAAACTACCCTCAAGGGAGTGGCTGCTGCTGCTGCTAAGTCGCTTCAGTCATTCCCAGCTCTGTGTGACCCCATAGACGGCAGCCCACCAGGCTCCTCCATTCCTGGGATTCTCCTGGCAAGAATACTGGAGTGGGTTGGCATTTCCTTCTCCAATGCATGAAAGGGAAAAGTGAAGGTGAAGTCATTCAGTCATGTCCAACTCTTCACAACCCCACTGACCGTAGCCTACCAGGCTCCTCTGTCCATGGGATTTTCTAGTCAAGAGTACTGGAATGGGTTGCCATTTCCTTCTCCACAAGGGAGTGGAGATAGGTACAAAAACAATGATAATACAAGTAGAAATTGATGTTTCATTTATGGCTTCTCTGGTGACTCAGACGGTAAAGAACGTGCCTGCTAATGCAGGAGACCTGGGTTCAATCCCTATGTCAGAAAGATTCCCTGGAGAAGGGAATGCCTACCTATCCCAGTATTCTCACTTGGGAAATCCTATGGACAGAGGAGCCTGGCAGGCTACAGTCCATGGGGGTCACAAAGAGCCAGACACGACTGAGCAACTAACACTTAAGTAAAAATTAAGCAATAAAGGAACTCAAGGGAACACTCTTCCTGAGAAACTAGGGAAGGATTCACAAGAGGATCCATCTGAGAACATGCAGCAGAAAGTATTTCAACAACTAGGGAGAGATAGCCACACTTGGTAGAGGGCGCAAGAATGAGAGGAGAAAGGTGAAGAAACAAGGGACAATAAAGACTGGTTTGTCACAAAAAGTCAGAGGCATGAGGTAGTGGGACAGAAAATAAATTCCAGTTAAAAAATTGGATCAGGGACTTCCCTGGTGGTCCAGTGGTTAAGGGTCCATCTTCCAATGCAAGAGACACAGGTTCCAGCCCTGGTTGGGAAACTAAAATCCCAACTAATCCCTCCCATGGCGACTACTGAGCACACACATTCTGGAGCCTACATAACACAACTAGAGAGAAGCCCACTCCACAGCTAGAACAGCCTCTACACCACAGCATAGGATCCCACATGCTGCAACTACGACCTAACACTGTCAAAGAAATAAACAAATAAATTGTTAAGAATAAATAAATGAGTCACACGAAAGTCACTGGCCTGGAACAGGGAATATACACGTGTTAGCAAATGGAAATCTGAACACAAACTATGGGCAACTAGAGTAAGGCTAGCTCAGAGGTCCTTGGAAACCAGTCTAAGAAACTGAATTTTTATTTGGCAGATAATAATGATAAATCGTTATGAATGATGCTAAAGCTGAAACTCCAGTACTTTGGCCACCTCATGTGAAGAGCTGACTCATTGGAAAAGACTCTGATGCTGGGAGGGATTGGGGGCAGGAGGAGAAGGGGATGACAGAGGATGAGATGGCTGGATGGCATCACTGACTCGATGGACGTGAGTCTGAGTGAACTCTGGGTGATGGACAGGGAGGCCTGGCGTGCTGCGATTCATGGGGTCGCAAAGAGTCGGACACAACTGAGCGACTGAACTGAACTGAACTGAATGGTACCATACAAAGGCTACAATTTTAGTCTGGAAAGAGCGTCTAAGGCTAACTACAGATGAATAGATGGGGCTGATGGTTCAAAGTTTCCTGTATACAGTGTAGAACACTGGCCATCTGAGCTCTTTTTCTCAACCAATCCTGCAAGAAGCCCTGATATTTACTCTCCTCCAGGAAAGAATCATGTAAATTAATCAAGCACTACTCCTAGCCAAGGGGATCACTGGTTTTATCTTCCACTCAAGATTTGGATTAAAGCTTTCTCTGTAGTCTTTGTGAGTCTTCAGATTTCCTGCCTTCTTTAAACATTTGTACCTACGTGTAATAATTTCCCAAGTTTCCTATAGTTTTCCAGCAAACAGGAGAGATAACAAGAGGTTTTCACCTCAGCAAGGAGGCTAAAATACATCAATATAGTTAAATTACAAATAATCTTCAAGAATATGTATATTACAAATATATTTGTTAAACACAATGCTAATTCAATTTCCTTAAATGCTTGTCAAGACCTATTTTCTGCAAGACTTCTTGCTAACAGGCCCTTAGTCACATTAAGTGCTCACAAAGTGCATGGAAGTTGTATTTTATAGTACAGCCCTAATTGAGCTGTCTATGTTAAAGAAGCCGAATGTTAAGGAAATGTTTATTATACAAGCACCCTTAATCTGAAACTGGAAGAAAACATTTCTGTAGCTTCGGGTGTAATTTATCCCTGCAAAGGCAAGAAAAGAGGCCTTTTATCACCCTCTCATTTCAGTGAATTATGTTTATGGAGTTCTTCCACTGCTATGAATCTGGTTTCACTCCAGTGTGAAGAGGAGTTAAGTCCCAAATCCCTCTCAGTTGAATCTCATTATGCTCCTTGTCCCTTTTTTCCCATCAAGACATATGCTTTCACTATCCATACAGTGCAGTCACAGTCATTTACACCTGCTCTTACTTATAGCAGCCATTTATTTATAGTAGGGCAAACAAAGTGTAAATCTAGGTATCTAGAGACATTTATTATTTCAAATATTTGTTTCAGTTAACTAGCCATTGGAAAATTACTTATTTTATCTTTTTAATCCTTTTGTTTTTTTTCCCTTGTTGGGAGAAGTGGAAGAAGTTTTCATTTTGCTGAATTGACATTGTCCTCTTCTTTGATACTTTTGAACTCCAATATCAAGGTAATGATAGCTGCCAATTAAATTAAGTATGTCTAGATTAAGCAAATAAAGCAGAATTTAAATTTTTTCTTTTTATTTTGCTCTACACTGAAATGTCAAAGAGTAAGTTCATCAATAAGATAGTATTGATTAAATCAAGCTATTCATCTGCATCTTCTTAACAAAGGAGATATTATGTACGTATAGATTATAGAATTATTTTATCATCTTTAAATTTATTATAAAATATAGTGAACAGAAGATTTTAATCTTTTCCAGCATCAGAGTCTTTTCCAATGAGTAAGCTCTTTGCATCAGGGAAAGATAGAAGGCAAGAGGAGACGCGGGCGGCAGAGGATGAAATGGTTAGATAGCATCACCGTCTCAATGGACATAAATCTGAGCAAACTCCAGGAGATAATGGAGGACAGGTGAGCCTGGCGTACTGCAGTTCATGGGGGTGGCAATGGATCGGACACAACTCAGTGACTAAACAACAACAACAAACAGAAGTTTACATAACTTAATTTTAAATACTTTATGTGATTATTACCTAGAAAATAAATTTCCAAGAACAACAATTAAATTCAGTGGAGAAAGTGAAGTGAAAGTGTTAGTCGGTCAGTTGTGTCCAACTCTTTGTGACCCCATGGGCTATAGCCCACCAGGCTCCTCTGTCCATGGAATTCTCTAAGAAAGAATACTGGAGTGGGTTTCCATGCCCTACTCTAGGGGATCTTTCCAACCCAGGAATCAAACCTGGTCTCCCACATTACAGGCAGATTTTTTACCATCTGAGCCACCAAGGAAGCCCAAATTTTAATTAACAAAATTAATAAAATATAGCAATGAAGAAATCATTCTTCCCAACATGAAAAATATCTAGCTTTAATGTGGTATATAATAGTGCTGAGTAATTCATTCATTCATTCAACATATTATTGTCATCTGACTATGCTTCACATAGTCTTCTGAGTATTAGTTATACCACAGTAAATGACTCTGCCCTAAGATATCCCTCTGTTCACTGAGCTTCTTACATTCCAGCCAGACATTCAGAAAGACAAGAGATACAAAATAAGAAAAGAATGATGTAACTATCTAGAAATGGTCAATTTTTTAATGCATAAATTTTAGTAAGGTAGAATACAAATATCCCAAATGGAATTTGGCCAGGGTATGAAAGTAAAAACTCTCCTTATCCTGTGACATAATTGACTCTATTCAAAGCCGTATCTTCTTCAAATCCCTGGAAGAGCGCCCATTGTTTCTGTAGAGACTTAAAAAGTCATCTTGATTTCAGGGACTAAAATTAGACTACATTAGAACATGAACAAGATTGCATTTATCTTCTTGAAAAGATTATTCAAGCATAGTAGAAGAAAATGCAGTTCAATAGTTAGCTATCACACTATTATAAGTTGAGATTCAAAGCCAACTCTCCAAAGCTCTTCCCATGACATCTCACTATGGCAGGAACTAGCTGACCAGCAGAATGTGATGGAAACTCAAACAAACTACTGCCACAGAAATTTCTTAAAACACATCAAAATTAAGTAACCATTAAGGAAAGTGACCAGTCATCAAACAACTGATGTTTCCTACCAAATTTCAAATTTATAAAGCTCTAAAGCAGTAAAAAGCTATAAAGCAGTAATAGGAGAAGGCAATGGCGACCTGCTCCAGTACTCTTGCCTGGAAAATCCCATGGACCAAGGAGCATGGTGGGCTGTGGTCCATGGGGTCGCAAAGAGTCGGACACGACTGAGCAACTTCACTTTCACTTTAAAACAGTAATAAGCACACTCTTGATGTTTAAACCACAAAATATCTTCTTTTGAAACAAAAAAAAAAAGTGGTTTGTTGCACACCATTTTTGAATGCTGAATAGACAGTGCTAGTCAGTGGGGAGAGGATTATTAGAGCTCCTGACTGCTCTCCATATAGCATATGCTAAACTTCCTCACCTTCACTCATAGTTCCACAAAATTTTTATAACTCCATATATTCAAATCCTACCCTTCCGTACCACTGTCAGCAGAGAGACAATCTTTTCCTATCCTTCCAGTTTGTTCCTCTTGGTTATGGCTTCATGGGAAATTTGATTTTTCTTGTGGGAGCAGGACTGCTGCCTGTAGAAACTGAGGCTAAATGTATCCTTGTTCTCATCACCAGCAGAAAGAGAGTCACTTCTTCCCCAAAGTCCCAAAACTCTTTATACCTCTTAATGGTCCTGATTAGCATAGGCCTATTCATTTCTGAATGAATCCCTGACAACAAGCATGTGGTCACCACAGTCAGTTTACACAAATCATCTGGACTGGATACTAGAGAACTAGCCACAGTGTCCACTACAGCAACTCCCAAAGCCCAAGCCAATGAACTCTTTTGCAAAGCTTCCCTCATCCTCTTTCTCTCCTCTTTCTACTCTTGGGCTAGAAGTAACTTTTCATTACCCACATCTCTGATAACGTGTCTTTTGTACTATTTTAAGGTGCTTCTCAGCCTTTGCTTTATTATGGTTATTGAGAAGTAATCCGAATGTGTCCTGGGGTCCTTAGGGCAGCCTCTATTTATCTCCATGGTGACTTGAGACCAGATTCGTTACTCTTCACCTACCTGCACAATTCCCCCAAAATATCCAACTCCAAAAGCACTGGCAGTGAGTAATCCATATGATTTATTTACGGATTCACAAAAAGAAAAGGAACATGGTTCACGTCATATGTTTCAGGCCACACAGCAGGCCTTTCCAGATCTGGCCTAATGCCTGCTAAATATGGCATCCATGAACTCTGTAAGACAGCTGCTTAGCACTGTCTCCAAAATCCTTACGCTCCTGATTCTATGTGACTAATTCCTGTCCAGCCTTTTAAAGCAGGAGACAGATTCAACAAGGAGTCTGCCTGGACGTGATGGTCCTCATAGTCACTCTTTGTTGCTTTCTTCCCCCAGATGTTTTCCATGGGGGAAATAGAATGGACTGATTCGTCGCTCTGTAAGTCATAGTGGGTTAGTTTCTTGCTTATCTCTGCCAGGCTCCCCTGCTTCAGGCCTAAATAACAATAAATATAACAATAAGAGTAACTATAATGCTTATCCTGATGTTCGTTGATGATAGCCTAACAAAATATTCCATTAGACTTCTCCGTTTCTTGTAAAAGTCTTCCAGTTATGCCCACCACTTTATCTCCAGCCATAGTGGCGGGTGGAGAGCCAAGGTAATGATTTTTTTCTTTGGTGAATTTGTATATTCCTTCTCTTTCTATAAGAGTATATGATCTTTAAGGGCAGACTCCATTTCTTTTTTTTTTTTTCATTGAAGGATAATTGCTTTACAGAACTTCATTGTTTTCTGTCAAACCTCAACATGAATCAGCCATAGGTACACATATATCCCCTCCCTTTTGAACCTCTTACAGATCTTGGAAACCACATCCCATTCTCTCAATTAATGTTAGATAAAGAGAAGGAAATTATACATGTATAAAAGTTACTAAAAGAATCTTAAGTTTTATTGTACTTCTCCCTACTTGCTCTAGAGTACTGAGCCCTAATAGCTGCCAGACAGAACTCCTCCAATCTGGGTCCGGGATCAAATGAGCTGGAGTGTAACTGGTTTTTATTGATTTAAAAGACCAGAAGCTCTTCAGGTAACTCTTCCACTTTATATATCCTTTCCCAATATCATTGATCTTTTTGGAAGGAGATCTAATATAAAAACTTAGGTTCTCTGAGAAGGTATTGATAAAATCACTGCTTACTCCATTATAGGAAAGTTTTACAATTTTAAAGCCTAAAATACCATGAGAATGAGTTGTTCTATAGAGCACAAGTGGCAAAATCTCACAGCTAAAAGTCACTGTAAGGCTCCTTGCTTGCCTCTATCTGGTCCTTATCCTAGGCCTTAAATAACAATAAAAATAACAGTAATGATAACAACAGTAAGAGTATCTTACCACTTATTGAGTATTTACTATGTGCCAGTCACTGATCTAAGTGTTTTTCTTACTTTACTGAATGTAATTGCAGTGCTACAAAATTTAAGTTCATATGAGATAGGTATGGCTAATCTTATATATGTTAGGAAACTGAAGCACAGAGAAAATATTTGTCCAAGACACTAAACAGAACAAGACTGAATCCGGCTCTGAATAACTTTCTTTGCTCCATTCTGCAGAGAAGTGTAACCAGTGGGCTCCCATCTGAGTGTCTGAACACAGGTTGCTGTCTCCTTCCTGGTGAGAAGTCAGCTTGGAGCAAAGCTTGCCCCCTGGGATGCAGTCACTCTATTTCAGTCTCATTATGTGTGGTGTTTAAGTAGACCTACCTGACTTGACTTCTGCCCTGGTTTTATCTAGTTTTCCTCTAAGATCAAGAGTAGAATGCATTGACTCAGTACTTGATCCCCTTAGCAGACCCCACTCCTCCAGCCTCCCAGACTAGGCTGCTTTCCCTATCACCTCAGTCACAGACTTGTCTCTGAAATACACTAATGACCCTGAAGATCTCAGGGGCTGGAAAACTCACTTCTGGAGTGTGCTAATATCCTAAAACAAGCCTAAGGGACAGAGGGCATAGGACTTCTGGAGCTGTCAGAGATATTCTACCTTTTAATGGCTTGAAAAACATAAGCCTTAAAGGAAATCAGAGTGAGGGAACTGCAGTTATGAGGAAACCCATAAAAACCCTTATAACAACAAAAAAAATCCAACATGCAAACAAATACAATACCACTGGTATTCTACACATCTAAAATTAGCAATAATGGGTATAATACAATCACTATTCATTTATAACATCTTATTCATAGTAATATGTTTTGATTTTTAACTTTTCCCTCTTCTGTAGCTTTTTATGTTATTATGTAGTACATTTTGAATAGGCCACTTAACAAGAGGAAAAGACATATGTTAGGCAAAAACAAAAACTTTATTTTTAGATTTAGCTCATTTCCTTAAAAAATAAACCATCATGGAGACAGCAAATGTAATAATAAAAGTTAGCATTTACTGACTGCTCAGTACATGTAGGACACTTTTATTGTTGCTGTTGTCAAATTGGAGATGAAGAAATTAAGATCCTAACAAAGAGTATGTGGCATGTGGAAAGCAAGAGACAGCTTTTAATTAGCTAGAGTGCCTGGAGATCTTGAAATTCCATCTTATCTAGGGATTTTATAATGTAACCAAAGTCACATTATAAAAACCCTAGAACCTTTAAGGACTTGTGAGTTCAAATAGGTATGAAAGAAGAACTGAAAAGAGACAGGATGTATAAGTAGAATTTGAGGTTGCATCTCAGGTTTCTGAAAAAATGCAGAGGGGACATTGACTTTTCTTTTCTGGGCAGAACACACATAGCACTGACCAAGGCATGAGTCAGATAGATTCAAAAAGAACTGTTTCATTTTGGTATCAAGATGGCTTGTCCAGGAACTTGGAATACTGTCTAAAGAAATCACACTTCCTGAGTTGCAGGAGAAATTAGGATGAAATTTATTTTAAAAGGACAACACTCCTAGGACTTAGTAGAAATAAACAAAGGAAACTACAAAAATCATACTGATCTTTGTCAAGTCTACATCTAGCTAAATAAACTACTTGAAATCATACCAGAGAATTGTCAAACTTGAGCCTGACTTGCTGTTGTTGTTGCTGTTCAGTCGCTAAGTTGTGCCTGACTGCAACCTCAAGGACTGCAGCATATCTGGCTTCCCTGCCCTTCACTACACCCTGGAGTTGCTCAAATTCATATCCATTGAGTCAGTGATGCTATTTAACCATCTCATCCTCTGCCACCCTCTTCTTTTTCCTTCAATATTTCACAGCATCAGGGTCTCTTCCAATGAGTCGGCTCTTATCAGTTGGCCAAAGTATTGGAGCTTCGGCATAAGTCTATCCAATGAATGTTCAGGGCTGATTTCCTTTAGGATTGACTGATTTTATCTTCTTGCAGTCCAAGGGGAAGGCATCAATTCTTCAGCGCTCAGCCTTCTTTATGGTCCAACTCTCACACCCATACATGACTACTGGAAAAACCATAGCTTTGACTATATAGACCTCTGTCAGCAAAGTGATGTCTCTATATTTTTTTAAAATATGCTATTTAGATTGGGCATAGCTTTTCTTCCAAGGAGCAAGGGTCTTTTAATTTCATGGCTGCAGTCACCCCCTATAGTAGTTTTCAAGTCAAAGAAAATAAAATCTGTCACTGCTTCTACTTTTTTACCCTCTGTTTGCCATAAAGTGATGCAACCAAATGCCATGATCCTAGTTTTCTTAATGTTGAATTTTAAGTCAGCTTTTTCACTCTCCTCTTTCACCCTCATGAAGAGGCTCTTTAGTTCCTCTTCACTTTCTGCCATAAGGGTGGTGTCATCTGCATATCTGAGGTTATTGATATTTCTCTATGCAATCTTGATTCCAGCCTGTGATTCATCCATTCTGGCATTTTGCATGATGTACTCTGCATATAAGTTAAATAAGCAGAGTGACAATAAACAACCCTGATGTACTCTTTTCCTAATTTTGAACCAGTAAGTCATTTCATGTCCTGTTCTAATTCTTGATTCACATACAAGTTTCTCAGGAGACAGGTAAGGTAGTCAGATATTCCCATCTCTTTAGGGATTTTCCACAGTTTGCTGTGATCCACACAATCAAAAGCTTTAGCATAGTCAGCGTAGCAGAAGTAGATGTTTTTCTGGAACTCCTTTGCTTTCTCCATGATCCAATGAATGTTAGCAGTTTGATCTCTGGTTCCTTGTGCTAAGTCGCTGAGTCATGTCCAACTCTTTGCAACCCCATGGACTGTAGCCCTCCAGGTTTCTCTGTTCATGGGATTCTCCAGGCAAGAATACTGGAGTGGATTTCCATGCCCTCCTCCAGCCTAGTTCCTCTGCCTTTTCTAAATCCAGCTTCTACATCTGGAAGTTCTTGGTTCATATACTGCTGATACCTAGCTTGAAGGATTTTGAGCATAACCTTACTAGCATGTGAAATGAGTGCAACTGTACAGTAGTTTGAGCATTCTTTAGAATTTCCCTTTTTTGGCATTGGAATGAAAACTGACCTTTTCCAGTCCTGTGGCCACTGCTGAGTTTTCCAATTTTGCTGACTTATTGAGGGCAGCACTTTCACAGCATCATCTTTTAGGATTTGAAACAGCTCAGGTAGAATTTTGAGCTAGCTTTGTTTGTGTAATACTCCCGAAGGCCCACCTGACTCCATCTTCCAGGATGTCTGCCTCTAAATGAATGACCACACCATCACGGTTATCTGGGTCATTAAGACCTTTTCTGTATAATTCTTCTGTATATTCTTGCCACCTCTTCTTATGCTTCCATTAGGTCCTTACTGTTTCTGTCCTTTATCATGTCCATATTTCTATGAAATGTTCCCTTTATATATTTGATTTTCTTGAAGAGATCTCTAGTCTCACCCATTCCACTGTTTTCCTCTGTTTGCACTATTCATTTAAGAAGGCCTTATCTCTCCTTGCTATTCTATGGAACCCTGCATTCAATTGGGTATATCTTTCCCTTTCTCCCTCACTTTACATTTCTCTTCTTTCCTCAGCTATTTGTAAAGCCTCTTCAGACAACCACTTTGCTTTCTTGGATTTCTTTCTCTTTGGGATGGTTTTGGACACTGCTTCTGATACAATGTTACAAACCTCCATCCAGAGTTTTTAGGCACTCTGTCTACCAGATCTAATTCCTTGAATTTATTTGTCACCTCCACTGTAAAATCATAAGGGATTTGATTTAGGTCATACTTGAATAGTCTAGTAGTTTTCCCTACTTTCTTCAATTTAAGCCTATATTTTGCAATAAGCAGCTTATGATCTGAGGTGCAGTCAGCTCCAGGTCTTGTTTTTGCTGACTGCATAGAGCTTCTCCATCTTAGGCTGCAAAGAACATAATCAATATGATTTCAGTATTGACCACCTGGTGATATGTCCATGTATAGAGTTGTCTCTTGTGTTTGAAAAAAAGTGTTTGCTAGGACCAGCATGTTTGCTTTGCCCTACTTGATTTTGTACTCAAAGGCCAAACTTGTCTGTTATTCCAGGTGTCTCTTGACCTCTTACTTTTGCATTTCAATCCCCTATGATGAAAGGATTGTTTGGTTTGGTTTGTTTTTTGGTTTTTTTTTTTTTTTTTTTTTTGGTGTTTGTTCTAGAAGGTGTTGTAGGTCTTCATAGAACCAGTCAACTTCAACTTCTTCAGCGTCAGTGGTTGGGGCATAAACGTGTGTTATTGTTGTTGTTTAGTTGCTAAGGTGTGTCTGACTCTTTTGCAATCCCATGAACTGTAGCTCACCAGGCTCCTCTGTCCATGGGATTTCTCAGGCAAGAATAGTGGAGTGGGTTGTAATTTCCTTTTCCAGGGGATCTTCCCAGCCCAGGGACTGAACCCATATTTGCTTGGCAGGTGGACTATTTACCGCTGAGCCCCCTGGGAAGTCCCAGACTTGGATTCCTGTGATGTTGAATGGTTTGCCTTGGAAACGAACTGAGATCATTCTGTCATTGCACCCAAGTACTGTATTTCAGACTCTTTTGTTGACTATGAGGGCTACTCCATTACTTCTTAGGGATTCTTGCTCTCAGTGGTAGATATAATGGTCATCTGAATTGAATTGAATTTTCCTATTCCAGTGTGACTTGACCCCATCCCAAAATGTCCTAGTGCCTTTTTGAGGTTGGGGAGGTTGTATTTATGTTATATATATATATTCTCCTCCATGGTAGGTAAAAGCAAAAAAAAACAGAAGAAGAAAGAAATCTTGAATCCTTGGCATAAATGCTAGTGTCAGTCCAACTCTTTGCAGCACTATGGACTGTAACCCACCAGGCTCCTCTGTCCAGGTAAGAATACTGGGTTGCCATGCTCTCCTCCAGGGAATCTTCCCAACCCAGGGATCAAACCTGCGTCTCTTACACGTCCTGCACTGGCAGTCAGGGTCTTTACCACTAGTGCCACCTGGGAAGCCCTAAAAATGCTGGAATGGTGACTATTACAGAAGTGCAGAGTTAGTGTGGAGAAACTGAATGTGGGCGAGCCAGTTATTCAGCCCATTTGAGAAGTTGTGAGCTAACCATTGAGTTAGAGGCAGGTAGGCAGGAGTCCAGAAGGACTAGCATCAACGGGCCGGCAAGAGGAGTGAGTTAGGAATCAGGCAAGCCTGGAGAAGGCAGACTCTCACACCTCCACAGATGAGGCAAACGCAGGTCAGAAATCAAGTAGGCAGACCAGAAGCAGAAGGTATAACCATCACAGAGCAAAGGAAAACAGGTGGCAAGAGCCCTCAACAGACAGGCTAGAACCAAGAGTTCCACAGAGATTGAAGGGACAGGACAAAGCAGGTGAGAAAACAGATTTCTAAGCATGCTGAAACGTATGACATATGTGTGCCTGTTTTTGCACAAAAGTAGCAGAAACTGAATACTAACAATATAACCCATGTAATGCTGAATTCTGAAGTTTTCTCTTTTTGCATAATTGAATATGCTGCTGCTGCTGCTAAGTCACTTCAGTCGTGTCTGACTCTGTGCAACCCCATAGAAAGCAGCCCACCAGGCTCCCACCATCCCTGGGATTCTCCAGGCAAGAACACTGGAGTGGGTTGCCATTTCCTTCTCCAATGCATGAAAGTGAAAAGTGAAAGTGAAGTCGCTCAGTCATGTCTGACTCTTAGCGACCCCATGGACTGCAGCCCACCAGGCTCCTCTGTCCATGGGATTTTCCAAGCAAGAGTACTGGAGTGGGGTGCCACTGCCTTCTCCAGTAATTGAATATACTATCTAGTAAATACAAACATTACACTTAACTTAACTTTTCTTCTTTCTTAAATGACCAATGATACAAAACATTTAGTCTGATAAAGTTTTCTGTTGTTTCCTAAGGGATCACTGATAGTTCTCAAAACTAAATTTTCAGTCAGATGTCAATAATAGTGGTCATGATCAAACACTCCTGAGATTCTAAATTTTTTCCACTATGCAGTCTTTCATCATATTTAAACATAAATCTCAAATGAATAGTATCTATACCCACTCACTTAATGTGGGGAAGAAAATGGCTGAATAAAAATTAATATAATCATGGTTTTCATGGACAAGTTAGAATAAAATATGTTCCTCCTGAAGACACAAAACAAAAAGGAGATGTCTGAGCTTTGGATTTATTTAAATGTTTTAAATGTCTGCAAAACACAGGGAAAAGATTCTTAAACCAGAAATATTCTTAAACTAGAACTCAAAGATGTGGGGTCTACTCTTTGCTGTGCCCCTAAATTACTGTTTACTGATCCCTTCATCACAGTTTCTTTCTTTTAAAATAAAAGAATATTCCTTCTAAGAGTCTTCTAAGCATTGTAGAGGCTAGTAATAAAAATGTGTTAACCAGAAAGGCTATAGGATATCTTTTTCTGAAAATATATATAAATCAGAAAATTCTAGATGGGATAGACTTAAAGGTTAAATCATAAAAGTATGGAAGGTTTAGAAGAAATTCATAGTCATATTTTACACTAATTTTATAGTGAGAAAATATTTTCTAAACATGACACAAAACACTAAAGAAAAAATAATAAATTTTATATGAAAATTATAAACTTTGATACAACAGACACAACACGATATAAAGTTAAAAATAAACTAATAATAATGCAACATAGAGCAAAAGTGAAAGGTTGATTTCCCTGTTACATAATTATCTTACAAATCAATAAGAAAAATGATGTAAACACCACAACTTAAAAATGACCAAAAAAGAGCTAGAAATCCTTATATCACTAAATATATGAAAAGATGTTCAGATTCACTAGTAGTTAGAAACATTTAAGTTAAAAAATAGAGGTATAATTTTCACCTCTCAGATCAGCAATTTTTAAAAACAGCATCACCAGTATTTGTTGAGAACATGAAGAAACAAGTACTCTCATACACTTCTGGTTACAGTATAAACCAGCGTAACTTTTTCAAGAGTGAACTGGCAATAGGTATTATAATTTTAAATGTGTACACCTTTTGCACCTCAGTTTCCTTAGCAGAATTTATCTTACAGAAATACTTGAATGAGTTTTTAAAAATGAACATTATAGCATTTTTGAGAAGGTTAAAATGGAAAACATTCAAACGTCTACCAGTAAGAAGCAGGTTACGTAAATCACATTTCTTTCATTCAATGGAAAACCATGCATGGAGGGGAAAAAAGGACATTTCTGTATTGCTCATAGCTTTTTAACTTGTTCATATTGATTTCACAATACTAAGGACAACAACATAGATGATTATATTCTCTCATTCTCTTTGACTGTAGAATTAAAAATAATTCCACTGATTGATTTACCCCCTCTTTTTGTTTGGCCATGCCTTGCAGCTTGTAGGATCTCAGTTCCCCGACCACAGATTGAACCCAGGCCACCACAGTGAAAGCACCAAGTCCTAACCATTGAACCACCTGGGAATTCCCCTTATCCACTTATTTATTCAACAAATATTTTTGCGTGCCCATTGCATTGCTGCAATGCCCCATTAGAAAATTGTGTAAATGGTGTCTCAAGTTCCCTTCTAGGTCTTTTAGTCGGTTTCCCTTCTTAAATACAGCAAAGATTGTGTTTGTTAGTATTTATGACACCCTGAGAAGCTGATATATCTAATATAACAGCAGAAATAATTTTCATTCTAAAAACCAACAGACGGAAGCCAAAAAGGCAGAGCAGGTAAAGGGTGGCTGTGGCAGGTTGGTCACAGCGTTGGTTGGGAGTGCCAGAGACTTGTTCCCACTGCTGCTGTGTTTCTTACAGTGCTCCTGTTGCTTTTTTTTTTTTTTTTTTTTCTGGCATGAAGGGACTTGAAAGAGGGAAGTCACTACCTCAACATGTTTATTTGCTCTTTAAAATCTCAGTTCTTTCTCTCATGATATAACTTAAGAGGAAAAGATAAAAGGGAGATTTTCTGCAACATCATGAATTAACATTCACAACAGAGAAATCTGACAGGGCTGAAAATCAACCAGATGCGCTGGCTCTGTTCAAAATGTTGTCGACACATTGAAATCTTTTCTTAATGGTTGGAAGGAAGCCTTTGCTCTGATACCTACAAGAGCTGCTCACATTCCTGGCTGCCTAGCCCTGTCCCAGGATTCCCAGGCCTCCTCTTGATACACCTAGTAAGAGCCTAATGCCTGTCCCAACAGAAATATCCAGGATCCTGCTCCAGGGCATGGCTAGTGTCCAGTCTGAAGGATCAGGGTTGTGCCTTACCAATTGTTGAACATTTTGAATGGCACCTTGGAGGAATCATATACCTTTCCACTTTTTCCTTTCAACAAATTGGGTAGCTCTTGCCTTTAAGGGTATAGTTAGGGAGTTGGTGTGGTCACAAACATACTGTTATATTTACAATGAATAACCAACCAGGACCTACTGTACAGCATATGGAACTCTGCTCAATGTTACATGGCAGCCTGGATGGGAGGGGAGTTTGGGGGAGAATGGATACATGAATAAGAATGGCTGAGTCCTTTTGCTCTCCACCTGAAACTATCAGAACATTGCTAATTGGCTATACTTCAGTATAAAAGTTAAAAAAAAAAAAATTGGTAGCTCTTCCTTTGAAGGTACTCAGAAACCTCCTGAGTGGTCACCATCCTCACCATCTTCACCACTCAGCTGCCTCACTTTGGTGTTTGCCAATCCCTAGTACCCTCCATCATGAACGTTCTCACATGTCCCTATTTCCATTGCTCAGTCAGGCCCACTCCACACCTGTCATCCACAGCTACACATGCAAGGCAATGATCACTAACTCCCCACAGGTTTGGATGATGCTTTGGATCCCCCCTATTTTATGCTACTTAGGGCAAAGTTCTGGATTTCATTATCTGTCGTGTAAAAGAAATGTTCATTTTTGTTATCTTACTTAATACTTTACATCATCAACCTTTCTGTCCTAGTCCTATCCTTCTCCGTTTTCAGTGTAATTTCGGACATTTTGCTCACCATATTCACTTTTTTACCTATTAGGACTCCCTTTACGTCTCTGATCTGTCCTCTCATTAAAATTCAGAATTCACACCAGGCTTCTGCTTTGATTGACTGAGTGATTCTTCTCTGTGCGCATTTTGGCAGGCATTTAATAGTAATTAAAGATTTCTCTGATCTGCTCATAGGGCTCTTGGATAATCAACAAGAAGTCACTTTGATTGATAGTCACTGTCACAAAAATAGGAAGGCAGGACCTCTGAACAAATTTCCATGAAGAAATATTCAGTAGATGAAATGTTCCAAATGAATGTCCAGACATATTTAACCTCAAAGCAGCGTTTTCTTTAAAGGACAACATGAGCTTTTATTGTCTGGCAACCAAATGAAAGTAAAGACAGGAATAGGAATTCTGAGAGTCCCTGAGGCCTGAAAAAGCCCCTGAGGTTCCCTTTCTCCTCCTCATTAGCTGGAACTCTTTGATGGTGTGAAGGATCAACTAGAAATCTATAGCAATAAAGCTGGTGGTGAGGCCATCCTGGCAGGTGAGAAATTAAGACAGGAAGTGAATCCTGCGGGCTTTAAAATAATGAGGAGAAATGGCAAAACCAACAGCAGTGGGTAAAGGGCATGAACAACTAAAGAGTCTCCATGGGTCATCATTGGAAAACATATTATTTCAGTATATATTCTCTTGATTTAGTGCCTGCTGCCTGAGGTCTGTGGTACCACTAAAGCTAATAAATCATCGGTCTGGATGACAGCCTGAGCACCTGTGTTTTATCATACAGCAGGAAACCTTGTAAATTACCAAGAGAAGCAACTAGTGACCATACAGCAGAGCTAGAATCAGTCAAAGCCTCAGTCCATTAAGCCCATTTCGTTTTATTTGCAGGTGCATTAAAAGAAATAGGGAGCACTGCAAAAAAGATGAGCCCTAGCCTTTTGATTAGTGTTTAATGAGAACGACACAGGGCCGCCAGAGCAGACTCCTAATGGCCTACAGATGGAATATGTCCACAGTGGGACCCCACCTGCTTCTATCTGCCCATTGGCTGTGCTGCAATTTAGCTTATAAAAGCAATAGGGCAACTTCAAGGGAGTGAGTTTGTGGCAGGCACAGAAACCTTGCTTTGTGCTTTTGTGCCTTTGAGCTTTGTTTCACAGAGAAAGTTACCTGATGAATTCACTTGGTGTGTCACACTTTTCAAAACTTTTGATTCCATTACTTCCTCTCAAACAAATTGGCCAGGGAAAAGAAAAAGTGTCAAAGTCAGATATACCTTCCTTAGCAAATTCATCAAAGTGAGTAAGCTCACTCATTTTTCCCTTAACATTTTATTCACATTGTTTCTGTCTTGTTATGATAACTTCTGTATTCTTGCGCACTTAGCAGAGGTAGAAGTAAAAACGAAGCTTGAGACTAAAGATGTTTGCACCATTCATTTAACGGCACTATCAGCCATAAGACACATATCCACTGGAGACAACCGGCAAGAGGGCTTTTGTCCAAGCACTTCTTGATTTCAAGTGTCCTGTCATTAAAAGAAAATCTAGTGCTCCTAACTTAGGTCAAGGTGACATTTAACTATGTGGGGCCAAGTTTTTGACTGCCTACAGGTCATTAATCTGAGTTGAATATATGCAGTGCTATTCTAAGATGATATTTCTTTACACAGAAGGACTCATGATGCACCTGCTGGGCTTCCAGATACAAGACCACAAGCCCAAATTTCAGCATGCCAACTTCTGCAAGAAAGGAGAAAGGAAGTTGTGATTATCTCTAATCATCTGTACTTATAATAGCCAGATGGCCATAATTCAGCAAAACAACAAGAGCTCGCTCTCTTCTCTGTCATTCTTTGAGAAACTGTGAGCTAGATAGAGACATAAGGTAAGCATTAGTTCTTCCCTTCAAGTACGCACTCTCTGCTGAATATGGGGAGTCCTTTCTGCACATACAGCCATAGAATGATCTTCACTTTGTGCCCCTCTGTGAGAGACCGTTGAGTCAGTTCTCAATTATTCAGGAAGAAGGCTGCCATATTCTGAGTAATTTTCATTCTGTGTATCCCTCGTACTCTATCATCGTCTCTTCATATGCTGTCTGCTATTTCTGGTCATGCCATTGCTGGGGTCGCAAAAAGAAGCATCACCCTTCAGCAGCCCCTCCCCGCCAGCCGTGCCAATGGCACTTCAAGCAGGGCTGCTAGAGTAAGTACTCCATCAACTTCCACCTCTCCAAGCTGTCAGCCCAAGATGATGTATCTACAAAGGGATTTCAGAGCTTTATAAGCAAATAATGCCTCCTCCAAAGCACATATTAACTGAGCAAACAATGCGCCTTAATTCAGCGTGTGTATTTGCATATTTACACAGAAGCCCCTGCTGCTTATTTGCCTAAGATAATGAAAGAGCATCCAAGGGACTTTATCCATTGGAGCCTAAGCACACATGCAGAAAACCTGATGGGTTGATTTAAAGTTTTAATTTCCTTCTTCTGTGGGGGAGAGTCATCATTTGGATTAATTTAGATAACCCATACTATCTGGTAAAAGAGGAACTAGCCTAGGAGAGAAATTCTTATCAATCTTTTTCTTTGCAGTGTTGCTGATTTATTTCAAGATGTTCTGCCAAGTTTACTTCAGTCTGAAATGAGGTAATGTAGAAAGACAGGGAGGCCTGATGATAGGAAAAACTGTGAAGTTCAATGAAATTTTGTAGTCACATGAAATCCTAACACTGGAAATCAGAATCATAAAATATCTTCAGTCACAGCTGTCCATGGAATAAATGGTTACTTGCAAGCTCCCTAGGTATCTATTGGGTTGGCCCAGAAAGTTCATTCAGGTTTTTCCACATGATGTTATGGAAAAATATGAATGAATTTCTTGGCCCACTCAATAGCGAAAGAACAAAGTCAACAGAATTAATCTTTCTAGACTTTCACAAGGAATTTTCTTTCTTTAAAACATTCCTGAAGATGATTTCTGAGTATATCCTAATCAGCTATGCCTCTAAAAACCCTTTTTTAGATTATTAAGCAATAGAAGCAATCATTTGTTCAACATTTCTTTTTCTCAGGTAAACTGAATTCAATTTATCATAAAATCATCGATTGTGCTGCATGAAGAAAGGTATCAAGGTTAAAGAGGAAGACATAAAAACGTTTTCTATTTGCACACTAAATGATAGAGAATGCAGCAAATTATAAGGAATCTACATAACTGCTTCTAGAACTAGTAAGTAAACTTGGCAAAGTAAGAATATGAGATCAAGATATTAAAACTATATTTCTATATGCTAGTAACAATTGGAAAAAATAGTCCAAAAATCAATACCATTTACACTAGTTTAAAAAATCAAGACAGTGTACTATTGAAGTAACCATGGACAAATAGATAAATGGTACAGAATGAAGTATTCAAAAATGGAGCCACACACGGTGAACATGTTTTAGACGAAAATGCAAAGCAAGTCAGTGGAGGAAGAAAAAGTCTTTTCAACACATAGCACCAGAATAACTATAAATATATGAACAAAAAAATTGACCTCTTCCTCATACTGTGCACAAAGAGATGGATATGGGCCTGAACTTAAAGCTAAAATTCTAAAGACTTTAGAAGAACAACTAAAAGAACATTTATATGATTTGGTGTAGAAAATTTTTTCAGGGAACACAAAAAGTGCTAACTGACCGTGAAATACTAACTTCATCAAAATTTAAAACTTATCCAAAGATTTTTCATTCTTTCCATTAAGAAAATGAAAAAGGAAGCTACAGATTGCAAGACAACATTTGCAAGATTCTTATTTCACAAAGGACTTATATCTCAAAAATATTTGTAAAATTTAACTTTAAAAAGATCTAGAACTCACACTTCACAAAGAAGATATAAAGAATGGGCAATAAGCACATGAGAGAATGCCCAACATCATTAGTCGTCAGGGACTGCAAATTAAAACCAGAATGAGGTGTCACTTCATACTCTCCGTGGGTGTGCCTGCATGTGTGCCAAGTTACTTCAGGCGTGGCTGACTCTTTGTGACTCTTGGACTAAGCCACCAGGCTCCTCTGTCCATGGGATTCTCCAGGAAAGAATAATGAAGTGGGTTGCCATGCCTCCTCCAGGGGAGCTGCCCAACCCAGGGATCAAACTTATGTTTCCTGTGGCTCCTGCATTGCAGGCAGATTCTTTACTGGTGAGCTACTGGGAACGCCCTCAGAAATGAATAGGCCCAGGCTAATTTAGACCAATAAGAGGGTATTGTTGGGACTTTGGGGAAGAAGCAACTCTCTTTCTCCTCTTGGATGAGAATAAGGACACATTTAGCCTCAGTTGCTACTGGCAGGACTCCTGTTACCACAAGAAAAATCAGTCTTCAAAACAAAGCCAAAACCAAGGAGAGCAGACTGGAGGGATAGAAAAAGATTGCCTCCCCACTGACAATGATACAGAAGGGTAGGATGTATATGGAGTTATAGAAATTTTGTAGAACTATGAGCAAAGTTAAGAAGGTTTAGAATATACTCTACGGAGAGCAGCCAGGAGCTCTAATAATCCTCTCCCCACTCACCAGCACTGTCTATCCAGCAATTGAAAATGGTGTACGATAAGCCACTTTTTTGTTGTTTCAAAAATAATCTTTTGAAAAGTGCGATAGAGACGGTTCCCTTGGAAGTCTGGAAACATGTCCCCTTTGCAATAATATACTACAGTCAACTGTCCCAGGCATCGCTAGACAGGCCCTTTAACCAGGTAAGCCTCACCACTGGTTCATACAGCAGCTAAAATTAAAAGACTCATAGATTGGTAGCAGAAGTGTAAAATGGTACAATCACATTGGAAAACTATATGCCGATATCTTAAGTTAAACACGTACCATACCCTATGATCTATTCCATGCTTAGATATTTACAAAAGAGAAATGAAAACAAAGATTTGTGTAGAAATGTTCTTAACAACTTTAATAATAACAACCAAAAAGTGAAAACAACCTACATACTATCAACAGGAAAATAGACAAAAGATTACATATACATATATAAAAAATGGAATTTTAATCAATATTTTTTAAATGAACTACTGATAAAGAATATACCTGCCAATGCAGGAAATGCAGGAAATGCAGGCCTCTGGGTTTGAAAGATCCCCTGGAGTAGGAAGTGGCAACGCACTCCAGTATTCTTGCCTGAGAAATACCATGGGCAGAGGAGCCTGGTGGGCTACAGTCCATGGGGTCACAAACAGTCAGACATGACTGAGCAACTGAGCACACCCACAGTGATACCTGCTACAACATAAATAAACCACAAAAACATCATGCTTAGTCAAAAAAGACTCTATTAATCCATCACATGAATGAAGTTCAAAAACAGACAAAACTGATCTATGGCCTTAGAAATCAGAGCAGTGGTTGCCTGTCAGTGGGTAGAGACTGACCGGGAGGAGGCTCGGTAGAACTTTCTGGAACTGTGGAAATGTTCTACATCTTGTTTGGGTTGTTAGTCACGTGGGCAAATCATGGTCACATCTGTCCAAACTCATTGTCTTATGAGATTTGTGCATTTTGCTGTATGTAAATTTTACCTCAATAAAAAGGAAGAAAGAAAAGTAGTCAGATGGAAAATACAGAGGATCAGTTTTATATTGCCCATGCCCCAAAACATAATGTGTCATCTATAAGCTAATTGCAAACTAATAATATACTAAAATACTCATCGAATACCTCCTATATGCTAGGATCATTTCTGGATGGACACATTTCTTAAATTTCATTTATTTTTAATTGGAGGATAATTGCTTTACAATGTTGTGTTGGTTTCTGCCTTGTTCTTGTTGTTCAGTAGCTCAGTAGTGTCCAACTCTTTGTGACCCCATGGACTGCAGCGTGCCAGTCTTCCCTGTCTTTCACCATTTCCCAGGGCATGCTCATTCTTAGGTCCATTGAATCAGAGATGCTATCAAACCATCTCATCTTCTGTCGTCCCCTTCTCTTCCTGCCTTCAATCTTTCCCAGCATCAGGGTCTTTTCCAATGAGTCAGCTCTTCGCATCAGGCGGCCAAAGTATTAGAGCTTCAACATCAGTCCTTCCAATGAATATTCAGGACTGATTTCCTTTAGGATTGACTGATTTGATCATCTTGCAGTCCAGGGGACACTCAAGGGTCTTCTCCAAGACCCCATTTCAAAAGCATCAATTCTTTGGCGCTCAGCCTTATTTATGGTCCAACTCTCACATCCATACACGATTAGTGGATAAACCATAGCTTTGACTAGACAGACCTTTGTTGGCAAAGTAATGTCTCTGCTTTTTAATATGTTGTCTAGGTTGGTCATAGCTTTCCTTCCAAGGAGCAAACTCCTTTTAATTTCATGACTGTAGTCACCATCTGCAGTGATTTTGGAGCCCCCCAAAATAAAGTCTGTCACTGTTTCCACTGTTTCCCCATCTGTTTGTCCTGAAGTGCATGGGACCAGATGCCATGACCTTGGTTTTTCAAATGTTGAGTTTTAAGCCAGCTTTTTCAGTCTTCTCTTTCACTTCCATCAAGAGGCTCTTTAGTTCCTCTTTGCTTTCTGCCATAATGGTAGTTTCTGCCTTATATCAACTTAAGTCAGCCATAGGTATACTTATGTCCCCTCCCTCTTGCACCCCCCACCCCATCCCACCCCTCTATGTTGTCACAGAACACCAGGTTGAGCTCCCTGAGTCATACAGCAAATTCCCACTGGCTATCCATTTTATTAATACATATAGTAATATATAGTCTCAATGCTACTCTCTCCATTCATTCCACCCAATCCTTCCCTTGCTGTGTCCACAAGTCTGTTCTCTATGTCTGTGTCTCTACCACTACCGTACAAACAAGTTCATCAGGACCATCTTTCTGGGCTTTCCAGGTGATGCTAGTGTTAAAGAACCCACCTGCCAATGCAGGAAACATAAGAGACATGGATTCGATCCCTGGGAAGATACCCTGGAGGAAGAAATAGCAACCCACTCCAGTATATGTACAACAGGCACAGTTGGGCACATTTAATGGATTTTTTTTTTTCATTTTATCCTCATGGTAACCATATGAAAGCGTATTTTTTATCATTACCTCCACATTACAGATGAGAAAATTGAGGCTCAGAGATTAAGTAATTTATTCTGGATCACACAGCTAACAGGTAAAGACATATTTGTACCTCACTAACTACAGAAACTAAGCTCTTATATATAAGATCTGCTGCTGCTGCTGCTGCTGCTAAGTCACTTCAGTCGTGTCCAACTCTGTACAACCCCACAGACGGAAGCCCACCAGGCTCCCCCATCCCTGGGATTGTCCAGTCAAGAACACTGGAGTGGATTGCCATTACTTTCTCCAACGCAGGAAAGTGAAAAGTGAAAGTGAAGTCGCTCGGTTGTGCCTGACTCATAGCGACCCCATGGACCACAGCCCACCAGGCTCCTCCGTCCATGGGATTTTCCAGGCAAGAGTACTGGAGTGGGGTGTCATTGCCTTCTCCAATAAGATCTGCAGATCATTTGAAAAGTACTTAGGGCTTTAAAATGGGTTCAGTACCAACACTTCAATCAATGAGAAATCTTGCTTAGAAAAAGATATATAGTATCTAAGAGGTGAAAGTTTTAAGAAAAAAAGAATGCATAAGTTTAGTGAATTCAGCAAAACACTAATCGTGATGATAAAGATTGCTGAAATTTGTTGAGCACTACCTGTATGTCAGACATCACCTAAGCACTTAAATTTTAACTCATTGAATCCTCAAAATGACTCTATGAAGTAAGCATTATTATCCTTGCTTTTACAGATGAGGAAACTGAAAAGGGAGATTTTCAGTCATTCAGTGAAGTAGCAAATATTCGCAAGATAGTGAGGAAGAACAGACAAAATAAAGCGACGGAATCAGCAGGACGTTTACATTCCTGAAAACTCAAAAGTGAGATGTTATCATCCAAGAACACAGGTGAAAACTAGCCATGTTAAGAATGTCATAATGAGAGAATCTTCAGAGTGAGTAGAAAGTAATCAGGGGTGGAGCAATACCTGTTCCAGCTATATACACCTTCAGGGAAGACTTCACACAGGGGTTTGTGCATCAGCTAGAGGATGTTCCCACAAGAGGCTGGGCTCAGTTACACATTATGATTAAACTATCTCTGCCTGCAAGAATTTCTGAAGTATCATCAAGCCACTATAGCTCAAACAGACATGGTCTTAGGTTTTAATGTAAAACAGCTAGGTGTTTGTGAATTCACATAACTTCACTTGTTCTACCAGCAGCTACTGCTACATGAAGTGGAATCCCAGTCGAGGGAACAGTAAAACATGTTCTCCCCACGTGGTGGCTGGCAGTGTGGGTTTGTGGCTGCCAGGACTCTCTCCCTGGCCTTGCAGCCACCAAGACAACTTGAGACCACTCAGTGGGGTGAGGCTGGTAGTCAGGGAAACAAATATGAAAATAAGAATGTCTTTTATTATAAGACTATAAAATCATCCCAACTTCAAAATTTTGAGTCAAAAGATAGTGGAATGCAAAACAAGTTAGCTTCCCCATGCAGCTCTGCTCTGCCTCCTGCCTTGACATGTGTCAGGAAGCACGACAGCAAAGGAGCCAAGCCCTAGTTACTCCTAATAGCTGAGCAAGAAGGCAGATGAACTTCAAATTTTTTCGTTACCACTTATTCTAGGCTGCAGGCTGAGGAAAATGTATCAGCTCAGTAGGCAGAGAAAGTAATGCAGCCTTGCTTGACTTTCCTACTCCAAGAACACTGGGTGAATGAACATAAGGACTTGTTTCTGATATACTAGTAGAAAAAATGAAGGATGGCAAAGTCAAATCTAGAGGTAAATAGTTAAGATTTTAATAGGTTAACTGTAAGCATATGGTCCAGGAAAAAGTGAAAAAACATCTAATGGCAAGTATTCTTCTCTTTTTTGGGAAATTTGAGAAGCTGTAGGTAACCAATTTAGGAAGGAAACTAAAGAAAAAATGGTTTCTAACACTCTAGTTTTCATTTCTCTGTGCTTCTAGAATATATAGAAATTCATTTCTTGAAAAAGCACTCCATAATGGCAATGATGAGGACAACATAGTACATTTTGATTTGATTATTGTGAGGATGAAACAATACCATCTCAATTATCTTTTAATCACTAGAAGTACCTGATGTGACCAGGTACATCTTTAATATAAAACATATGAGTGTTTTCTCTGTTTAATGCCAGGACATACATATACTGTGACACTGGAGGTGGCACGGCAATTAGGGTCTAATTGCTGTAATTACTGATGGAATTACTCATATTCCTCTATGCTACTTTTTCTAATTATCTTGGTTTAATGAAAATGTGTATTTTTGCAATGAACAGGATGTGGCCATCATTTGGCTGCCTGCCTGGGATGATGTACAGTGGCTGTCCCTTGAATGAACATAGAGCAGAGAGGTCACCACTTGTTTGCAGGAAGAAGAGGTTTCTGGAACACAACAGGCAATTTAAATGCATGTCATGAACATCCTGCAAAAACTCACAGATGGGTTTCATTGGAAGAAATATAACAGTAGGGGGGACATTATCCTAGAAGGAGCCCAATAGCTTTACAGTCTTCAGACTTTAATGAGAATGACTTGTAAAAACAGTACAAAGGTTTCATACTGTTTGTCCATTCTTACTCTGGTCTCTGACTCAAAATGGATTCAAAACAGCTCCATTTATCTTGGTTTTGTTACACTATTCATCATAAGAACGATGCCTAAAAGATTGGTGCTTTAAACATTCTGAAAATGACAAGACTTGAAAGAAGCTTACTGTCACTCTTTTTACTTCATGTATTTTAAATACCTTGGAAACTTAATTGGAGGCTATGCTGCCTATTTATTCATTTACTAGCCACCTAAACAGAGGTTAAGTAGCTACCCACTGAACACAGAATATATGGCCATTCAAAACATATATCTAATATATCCAGTTTTTTCTTAGGAGTAAAAGCTATCTAGTAAATCCAGGTAATTATTGGTATCATAGTTTTTTAGTATTACTAATCAGAAAAGCTGTAGTATACACTTTATTAAATCTATGCAAACTTTATGATAGGAAAATACAAATAAAATTGGGGAAATTGTCTTGATTTAGTCACTTGACAGTTTTGAAGATCTTCTGTTGGCCTGTATTAGCTTCCAATGGCTTACAAATTACAATATTAGTGTCTTGAAACAATACAAAATTATTATTATTTTACTGCCATGGAAATCAGAAGTCTAGGGTCAACAGAACTACATGCCTACTGAAGTTCTAGTGAAGAATTTGCTTCCTTGCTTTTCCCAGCTTGACTCATGGCCACATCACTCCAGCCTCTGCATCTCTTCCATCCATCTGGCCTCATGCTTACAAGGAACCTAGTGATTACATTGTGCACATCCAGATAATCCAGGATAATCTCTTTGTCTCAAAGTCATTGACTTCATCACATCTGCAAATTCTCTTCCCCATATAAGGTAACATAGTTACAAGGTTCTAGGGATTAGTATGGGGACATTTAAGGGGGCCCTTTATTCTGCTTACCGTAAGGCTTCTTTTTCTATCTTAAAATGGAGGCAGAGGATTTCTCTGCCTCCATTTTTTAAAAACATCAATAGTTTCTGAAGAGAAGTCAGTTACTATTAACTCAATTTTTACAGAGCCAAAAAATGTCAGAAATCGCATGTTTAAGATTTCTGTTACAGAGCTAGTTTTTACTTCTTTCAGTTTTTACTACTGCCCAATCAATGGTTCCAACATGAATGTCAGCACCAAGAAAACATGCACCCAGATGTGTGTTCCTAAATGAAGTGAAGTGAAAGTCGCTCAGTCGTGTTTGACTCTTTGCAACCCCATGGACTACCACAGTCCATGGAATTCTCCAGGCCAGAATACTGGAGTGGGTAGCCGTTCCCTTCTCCAGGGATTCCTAAATGAAATAAACTAAAATCCATTTGTTACCTTCTACCTGCCTCCATATACTGACATAACCATTAGGTTCCTTTCCCTGAGCATCCAAGCTTTTGACTTTCCTACTGCAGGTCTTCTGAAGTCCCTTATCCCTTTCTATGAGATGTTTTTCATTCTTTGTACATGCCCCTCCAGGAAAGACTGGAGTCCACGGCAATTCCAAACTTCCCCCTTCCTCACTGAATGCAGATTGAATAATAAACTGAGCAAAGTTAAACCAGAAATAAATGTTCTTATGTGTTTCTGTATCTCAGGTGTACATTTTGTTTCCCTAAAAGGTATTCATATAAGTGTCAGAAATGAAATAAGGATATAAGTTCCACAACAGAAAAAAATTCCCGAGTAGGAAGATAAACAATAATCCTGGATAAATATTCATAGAGAGGTCCACACCAATCCAATACCAGTCCCACAATGACTGGTCACATCTACTCAATGAATATGTAGAAATTAAATATGTCAGCATAGATGACAGAGTAACTAACAGATAATGAGTAATCAACGGGGTCATCACCTAACTGTATATCAGCTGGGATGAATTTATATAAACACAACATAATACAATACTGTGTGCTGTAGGTCAAACTGACAGGATCAGTGACAAATGATCTTGATTTTTACATATTTTAAATGCCTTGGAAACTTAAATTGGCAGGCAATCCTATTTATTTATTTTATCAGCCTGCTGGTAAAATTAAATAAAAACTTAAGGAACATTCATTATAATCCAAACACTGTTTCAATAAGTATGAATGTTGTGCACATCCCTAAGATTTAGTTCTATAAATCTATAAATTCAGAAAGCATTTATTTATTTATCCAAGCCCTGGATTATGTATATAAAGATAACCCCTGCCTCCACAGAGGGCTAACATTCTGGTGAGGAACATAGACAATGCACATCATAAAAAAAAATAAGAGATATATTAGGTAGTGTCATGTTCTAAAGGGAAAAATAAAGCAGACAAGAGGATATGAACTCTTGAGAGTGTGAGGAGGTTATATTTTGGACAGGGTAGTCAAGGAAGGAGTCACTGAAACGGTGACCTTTAGGGAAGATGGAAAATACGTGACATCAATTAGCCATGCAGGTATCTGAAAAGGGGGCATTCCACACAAAGGGGATAGAAATTTCGAAGATCCTGGACTGCTGATAGAAGCAGGAAGGTCAGTGGTGGGAGCTGAGAGAGAAAGATGGACGTGACAGTACTCAAATCAGAGGTAAAATGAGCAGCAGATGCCATGGAGTGTGCAGGTCATGATTATGACTTATTCTGAATGAAATACGAAGGCACTCTAGTATTCTGAACTTCAGTGGGATGATATAATCTGACCCGTGCTCAACAGGGTCAGTTTGGCCTGAACATTGAAACTAAACTAAAGGAGGGTAAGATCAGTATTAGGGAACCAGCCTGACAGCTAATGCAATAATCCAGAAATTATGGTGGCTTGTGCCAGGCTGGCGCCAGCAGAGGTGGTGAAAAATGGTCAAATTCTGACAGAGAAGAGTTAAAAGGATTTGCTGGAAAACTAGATTTGGAGTGTGAGAGAGAGACGAATCAAGGATTACTCTGAGGTTTGGGGCTGAATAACTGGGAAAATGGAATTCATAACTGAGATGAAAAGACTGTAGGAAAAACTGATTTGTGAGGTCAAAGTGTATTGGGCACCAATTTCAGCCTTTGTGGAATGGGGCAGGTTCCTTCCTTACATACTACCAACCAATTGTGGGGACACCAACTGGTGTCCTATAATTTAACTCAACTCTGATATTATATACCTGAAGATAACATTAGATTCCAGAGGTTAAGGGCAGGCTCAATTCTACAAGAATCCCCCACCCCAACTTCAGATGCCAGTCACAAGCCCAAGTAGTTATCTGTGCTTCTAACAAATTGGCCATAAATCAGAGGTTTCCATGACCCCATCCTTCCTTGGGTTAGATTAATTTGCTAGAGTGGCTCATCAAACTCAGGGAAGATTTTACTCAATAGATCACCAGTCTATTATGCAAGGATATAATTCAGGAATGGCCAGAAGGAAGAGATACATGGGGCAAGGTGGGAAAGAGTGAGGCACTTCCATGCCATCTCTAGGCACACCACTCTTTCCAGCTCGCCACGTGTTCACCAAGCTGGAATCTCTTTGAACTCTTTCTTTCGGGGCTTTAATGGAAGCTCCATTTCATAGGTCTAATTGATTAAATCATTGGCCATTGGCAACTGAACTCAATATTTAGCCCTTATCCACTCCCTGGAAGTAAGGGGTGAGACAGAGTTTCAACTTCTAATCACAAGGCTGGTTCTGGCAACCAGCCTTTACCCTTTGGTGCATTCCAGTCACCTCATTTGCATAACAAAAGGCCTTTCTCTCTTCTCATTTAGGAAGTCCTAAGGGTTTTAAGAGCTCTGGGCCAGAAATGGGGACAAAGACCAAAGACCAAATTTACATTTCTTAAAATAAATCACTATAATGGAAATTCAAGAGCCCAGTCTGGGATATGTTTAGCTTGAAATGCCTATTATACAGCCAATTAAAGACATCGAGAAGCCACTTAAATATATGGCTTGGAGACATATTCAGCTGTAGGCTGCCATCCACCTGGCTGGCAGGGAATCCAACCTCAGTCATTATCAGGGTAATTTTCCTCTCCATTGGATATTAGGATCACAGGCTTACATTACGCCAGAAACCAGGAAGGACACGTCCTTACTCTATGCGGATCCCAGCATTGTAGTTGTTTCTTTTCCTCCATGCTGCTGTCAAGAACTGGTACCTGAGTCATTGCCCGTAGGCTTGTCCACGTGCATAACCTTCTCAAAGATTCTGAAGCAAAAGTATCTCTAGAGAGAGAAGAGAAATGTAGGCCTTTCAAAAGGTCTTTCCTTGAGATTTTCCCATAGAGTAAGAATGGGGAAAAGAGATACTATTACCAGTTAATGTTTTTAAAAATCTAAACAAAACTCTCATTTACACCAAGACTATGCACACCCTTAAGTATGTCTTTCTCTTTTACCATTCAGTGTTTAGGTTTATATGTCTAATCAAGTCTGTTAGTTTACTTGACTACAACATGATGAAGAAACATGAAGCTCAGGAAAGTTCAGGGGTTGGCCAGTGCTCACACAACAAAAAGAAATAGTATCTTTGGATTAAATGACTGCACAAAAAACCTAGCACCCAAATGTGAAGTCAGGCATCCAGGTCTTTCTTTTTAGTGCTCATTCACCTTATCACAAGTAGTCGCCTTCAAGTGAATAGATGGAAATGATTTGAATCTAGCCTATTAATCATTTAAATGTAAATGAGTGCTTCAGAACTTATATACTTACAGTATATGTCGTGGTCTATGCTCGGGTTGGAAAAGAATTTCCAGACATGAGACAGAATGAGAGGAAAATAAAGTTTATTAGAGTGGGAGACGCTGTTAGAACAGCAGGCCAGCTCAAGGGAGAACCGACATTGGACAGGGGTCCTTAGTCCACTTTTATACCCAGGGTACAAGGAGGGGGATAGGGGTCTTGTGGGTCAATTGCTGATTGGATGAGGCCTGTATACTGGGTGGGGGAAGAGTAGGGCAAATACCTTCTCCCTATGGGGTAGGAGGGGAGACAGGTTATACTGTTACATTAATAGTTAGAACATGGGGGAGGGAAGGATGATAAGGGTCTGGGTTTCTGTCCCTGCATTCCAAGACCCTCCTTGGTCTTATCTGCTCTTTCATCCTTGGATCACCACAGTATATAAGTATAGAATAATGCTTCTGGTATATTTCCAGTTTAAAAACAGGTTCTCATTATACCAGGGGTTTCCCAGGTAGCTCAAGTGGTAAAGAATCGTCTGCCAATGCAGGAGCCACAGGAGACATGAGTTCCATCTCCGGGTCAGGAAGATCCATTGGAGAAGAAAATGGCAACCTACTCTAGTATTCTTGCCTGGAGAATCTCAATCCTCCTGGACAGAGGAGCCTGGCGGGCTACAGTCCATGAGTCAGACACAACTTAGCAACTACACCACTACCACCCATTGTACCAAAATGTATTGTAGTCATTAAATAATCTAATCAAACCCAACATTTTAATCAATCTATCTCATTTATCTACTATGTGAGAAAGTAAATATCCTTCTTTTTTTTTAACTGCATGTTCAAGATCTGATGTTAGAAATCTTTACTTGTCATTAAGGTGGCTCTTTTTTTTTTTCTCATAAGTAAAATTTACTTCAAAGATACTTTCAAAAGATAGCTATTCATTTCAGCTGAAAAGCATTAGACCTTTAAATTCAAAAAATATTTCACTGAGCTTCTTCCAAAGCAAAATTTCTTAAAGTACTCAACCAACTTGTGAAATAAGTTTTATACAAGCTTTCACTGATTCTAGGCAACAACATTTTGACAAACAAGTTTAGCATTGAAACTAACAGTTGCAATTCAGTAGAAAGAAGTTCTCTCTTTTTCATTTTAATAACATTTCTGCACAACCCCAAAATGATAGGGTCCCTGTTATTCTGGGTACAATGCTCATTACTCATGTCTGCTGGGGCATTATTGGATGTATACTTTGGAATAAAGAGGGCTTTTACAATGTCTAATATGATGTCCTTTGCAATCTGTTATTAGCCTGTGCATCGTCTTGCCAGTTAATCATCCCATTACAAAATTTGAAAATGTGACAACCCAGAGGGATTGAAATGCACTGCGCTACAAGATTAGAAATAGCTATATGGAAATGAAGTAAGGATAACAAATGTTGTAGGTTGGTACATAAAATAAAGACTTCAAAAAATGTTTGTTCTGGAGATCTCACAATACTTTAACCATAAAAGAAACAAGGGCAACAAACAAGCAGGGAGACCAGAGAATCATTAACTTGACCACAGGCGAGGAATAAAATAAAACCAGCAGTTTGTACGGTATTTCTTGGAAGCTCTCCAACACAATTAAAAATCAGATTAATATATACACCAGCTCTCTATTTACCTGCCCTGTCACTTGAGAGCAGAAGAGGCCAGTGCATTTCGTCAGTCATCCCAGAACTGCACAGCGCCATTAATCTTACCGCTTGTTTATGTGTTATGGTTGGTCCCTTTGCTTCTGTGTACTTTGCTGCCATCTCCAGGAAACTGTGATGACAAGAACAGTCCAAACTAGAAGGCTGTTACAGCCCTAGAAAAAAGTCTTGGGGTTTTTGAAAGTGACTGCGTTTGAAAGCATATTTAATAGAAAGTCCTTTAGAAATTCAAAATATTTGCAGCTATCAATGGTATTAGATCACAGATACAATATATATTGGTTATTTGTAACTAAAAAATCACACTTTAAAACAGGTTTCATTAGCAAAATGCCAAATTCACAAGAAATCCCATTAAAATAACATGTCTAATTCCCATACTGTTAAAGATAATAGAAAAACACTTTGTCATGAATATCTTTATTGCTATAGCAGGCCAAAGAATTAATGGTAAATTGGTCTACATTGATTATATTGAATTACTATAAATTAAAATCCTTTTCTGGTGAACAAGTTCTCTAAAGGAGATAGCACACACTGAAATTCCATTTGCTAGTGACCATAAAAGAGGGTAATAAAAAAGCTAGAGGCAGGAATTTGTGGATTTCTAGAAAAAAAATCTAAATCAGGGAGGTTGGGGATTAGTGCTAAGGATTTTAAATACGGTAAACTTCTACCTGTAGGATGGTTACTGTCAGACAGGCCCCCTTCACTGGCATATAAAGAAAAAGGAAACAATTCTTCTAGCACTCAGGGAAAACCGAAGGTACTTTTCAGCCAGGAATAGACAGCAAGTGCATTGAAGTTCAATGTCATGTCTGACAAGGCACAGACTCTGTTCACGGTGTCAGTGCAGGGAAGGCTAGCATGTGACTGACCAACTTGGGAAAGAGAGAGTGCCTGCTCTGACTTTAATTATTTATGTTTGGTCAAAAGGGTACAAAATAATACCTGAACAACTCTTTATTTCATAGATGACGTTCGATATCTGAACAATACATGTCCACACTTAAGAAAAAGTAATGGATATCTGACCACACTTTTCATCTTTTTATAAAAGACCATGCACTAATCCTTAGATATTCTGGTAAAAGGCGTATCTTCAATGCCCAGTAGAAAATAATAGACCTCTAATATATAGTCAAGGAATTCTTAACATGGGAAGTCTAGGTAGTCCATGCTTCAGATCAGAATTTACATTATCTTTTCCCCCTCTTGAATGCAATATCTTTTACAAAAGGGACAGGGTCTTATTTATCTATAACCTTCAGTTCAGTTCAGTCGCTCAGTCGTGTCCAACTCTTTGTGACCCCATGAATCGCAGCACGCCAGGCCTTCCTGTCCATCACCAACTCCCGGAGTTCACTCAGATTCAGTTCCTAGTAAAATGTATGGCACTATAGACAATCTTTAAATGCTTCTTGAACTGAAATAAATATAATAAACATGTCACTAAAGGTTATTTGTTGATGATGACTTATAAAACTTCTAAAATAACATTCCCAATCCTTGGAACAACTGCCATTGTTTTGAAGCAAACTGCTACCCTACACCTTTGGAGGAAGGAAAGATAGCTCACAAGCAGACTTCTCTATGGAAACTAAGCCACAGTCAATGTGCAAATAAATGTGAGAGTAGTACAAGTTAATACTAATAGTTTTTCTAATCCTATCTTTTTTAATATTGAAAAAAATGTCTAACAATGGACTCAATTTTGTTGAAAATATTAAGGATAAAAAATTAACAATCATAAGGAAAATATCAACAGAATGAGTCAGCCAATTAAAGATTCCTTGATAGGAAAGAGGCCTTGACTCAGAAAACAAACCAGGGAAAACTAGGTAAAAGGTGTCCTTTCAGCACATACAGTATACAATAGGTAACAGACAAATGGGAGGTAGTGATCCCGCTGCGCACAGAATACTTAAAAGGGAATCAAATTAGATTTATCAGAAGACTTCGAACTTTTTTGAAGAATAAAAAACTGATGGCTCATAAATTTGTAAACTACAAGCTTGGTAAATACAAGCTTGGTATTTGAAAAATACAAGCTTGGTTTGCCATAGACATCATCAAATTTACTTTATAAATAAAACAGTCTACACTCCCCAGATCAGGAAAATGAGCAGTTCTTAAGGTCTATACATTTTTTTCTGTCCACTGTCTTTAGATTAGACCAAAGGAGTGGAAAAGGCAGTTCCCTTCACTATAAATTAATCTAAAATGTAATCAGGCTCTTGGCTGTCATCTGCCCGGAAAACAGCTCTTCCAGCAGAGCTTCCAAGTGCACTGCCTTCTGTAAATGGACCCATGTTGAATAAATGAAGGGCCAGTCCTTGTTCTAGTCTGATAAGTAACCTCAATCCCGTTAAGCGCAAGACACAAGAAGAGGCAAATCCCCATAATTCTAATATACCAGCTGTCCTAATTATTATAGAAAGAAAACTGATATCTTAATGCTGATTTTAGTAGGCATGAGAAAAGAAAATTTTTAGTGGATCAGCTGCATAACAGAATCTGTTTATCAACACTTTTATACTTCTAAACATAAGAAATATATCTATGAAAGATACATCGGCACACCCCAATGTGCCCAATGAATGCATGTGCTAACATTCAGGGTGTGTAACATATTTCCACAAGATATGAAAATTACCCCTAAACCCTAAATTTGCCCCAAAACTAATGGCAAAAAAGCAATTTTCAACCCAGAAAATAATTTTTATTAATTATACTATCCTTTCAGGCTATTTCCCCTTCTATAGGCTATAATATTAGTCATTTTTGTCTGCAATAATTTCATGGACTTGTTAGGAGGATGAAATAAGATAATATATACACAAAGTGCTTATAAATGTAAAAGAGGTATAAAAAGTTTGTTGTTATGGGGAGGGATGGGGGAGAGGGGTTCAGGATGGGGAACACGTGTACGCCCATGGCGGATTCATGTTGATATGTGGCAGAACCAATACAATATTGTAAAGTAATTAGCCTCCAATTAAAGTAAATAAATTTAAATTTTTTTTTAAAAGTTTGGTTTTTTGTTTTTTTTTTTTTACTGAGTAGAAAGGGACTTCTCCTCAAACTTCTCAGGTTCTCAGAATTGTGTCTCAAATATAAACATATACCAAAATAAACTGATGTACATATTTAAACTGATGGCATTAGGAGACAAAAATTTCAAAAGAGAATGAAAATATTGTTTCTCAAGTTTGGCCGGTTGGAGCATCGGGAACCTGACGCTAAATCGTTCCACTACTAGCACAGACTTAAGGGAAGCAGCCCAGACCTAGGAAGGCTCAGTCTAGGGAGAAAGCACAATGCTTTATCAGAACAGGGGGTTACCTGGGTAAGAGCTGGACTCTAGCAGGTGGCACTACAGTTAACATCTCTGTCCAGATCAGCAATGAAGCTAACAGATCATAATCAAGTCGTTCCATAGCCACTCTGTGAGCTCATTGCCCCTCTTTACCCACAGCAACTGGAGCAGGTTGAATCTTTTCTGCTAACCTGGTTAGGAAGCATCAGCTGCAGTCTTAAAATGGAAATTAGTACAGACAAAGCAGAAAAGGAGGCAGGAGCAAACAGTCTCCACTAAATAATCTCTGAAGGTCTAGATATCCATAGCCCTTTGGAATGTATTTTGTCTTTAAACCATCTTGAAGTTCATTTCCCACTTGTTCCCTTTAGCTTATTTGACCCTCACCAGAATTCTGATCCTGTCTTGATTCACAAAATAACTAGTTGGATGCCTTCTTTACATGCCTACGGCACTCAATGCTCACTTTTCAGTGACTTCTGTCCTACTGAATTAAAATTACCTATGTATCTGTCTATTTCCCAACTGTTCGTTTTGACTAGTTCTTCCCTCTGTATAGTTCACTCAGACCGCCAATCAGGATTCTGTCTACTTGGGTGATACCTCTGATGGTCATTAAAATTATAATGAACACCCACCTGGAACCCTGGAACCTCTCATATTTGCTCATACCTTAATGGACACTTCATTCTGAGTTGCCCACATCCTGAAGCTGTTTTTGTGCATGAAGTCTGCTTAGAAACCAAGAAATTCCAGTGGGGATAGCATACCAAATAGAAATCAGATGCAATCATGAACATGTAATAAATTAATGGAAAGTCTGGAGAACAGCTGTCAGTGCCAAAAATAAATGTGAGTTCAGGAACACTATCTCCTACATTATGGCTAGTGCAAGAGAAATTGCATAAGCGAAAAAACATACCTGCCAGTTTTCTAGAAATCAATTTATTTAACTTTTTCTCCTGAGTGGATCAATTCACAATGTTAGTAAACATTTATTTAATAACCTACAGTGTAGAAGCATTGCATTCAGTGTTGGATGAGGAAACACAAAAAAAGCTGAAAAGGTTTATAGAGGTCTACCATGTTCATGGAAAGCCTATTCAAGTTACAAGAAAGTGGGATGGGGGAGGGAAGGGAGGCTCAACAGGGAGGAGTTGTATGTATAATTGCGGCTGATTTGCATTGTTGTATGGCAGAAACTGACACAATATGGTAAAGCAATTTTCTTCCAACTAAAAAATAAACCAAAAAAAAAAAAAAAGGAATGTGACTTTGTGAATTATTTCATCTTACACCCTATTTCAGCAAATGAGGAATCTCTTTGCAATCATGTGAGTGCACCTGGATTCCATCCTCAGTAGCAGTCAAGCACCTGGAGATGAGCAGCAGTGTGCTGCAGTCATTGCTTGTGGCATGTGGCAATGATGTGCTTGGCCCACGATGCCTCTCATTCTTTCCTACAAGCGCTCACAACTTCTTAGTTACAGTGGTGATGGTCTTCTGTGTTGTTTGCATTGCTTTATTCCTTTATCTTTATTGTTGTGTTTGCCGTAACAGTTCAATTACATAAAATCAAGAATGCTCTGTCAGTTAAATGATGAAGCATCAAAGTTTTCTGTGAAAATTACATTTTAGATTTAGGAGAACTCATCCTTGAAGGGTATTTCAGGAACAAATTATCTTCTCAAAGCTGAAGAAAGGAAGAGAGGGACAAAATGTAGCATAATAATAATTTTCCCCAATAATTACATAAACTCAGTTCAATTACCACGGAGTTTCTTGAAGAACTGGAAAAATATTTTAAAAGTTCAGAAAGAAGAATCAATATGTGATTGTTGCCATGATACTTGGGGGTGAGAGGGAGAAAGGAATAGTGAAATTGTACCTACAAAACATTTATTTATTTATTTATTTATTTATTTTTACTTTATTTTACTTTACAATACTGTATTGCTTTTGCCATACATTGACATGAATCCACCACGGGTGTATACAGGCTCCCAATCCTGAATCCCCCTCCCACCTCCCATCCCATATCATCTCTCTGGATCATCCCCATGTACCAGCCCCAAGCATCCTGTATCCTGTATCGAACATAGACTGGCACTTCATTTCTTACATGATAGTATACATGTTTCAATGCCATTCTCCCAAATCATCCCACCCTCTCCCTCTCCCTCAGAGTCCAAAAGTCCGTTCCATACATCTGTGTCTCTTTTGCTGTCTCGCATACAGGGTCATCATTACCATCTTTCTAAGTTCCGTACATATGTGTCAGTATACTGTATTGGTGTTTTTCTTTCTGGCTTACTTCACTCTGTATAATCGGCTTGAGTTTCATCCATCTCATTAGAACTGATTCAAATGAATTCTCTTTAACGGCTGAGTAATACTCCATTGTGTATATGTACCACAGCTTTCTTATCCATTCATCTGCTGATGGACATCTAGGTTGTTTCCATGTCCTGGCTATTATAAACAGTGCTGCGATGAACATTGGGGTACATGTGTCTCTTTCAATTATGGTTTCCTTGGTGTGTATGCCCAGAAGTGGGATTGCTGGGTCATATGGCAGTTCTATTTCCAGTTTTTTAAGGAATCTCCACACTGTTCTCCATAGAGGCTGTACTAGTTTGCATTCCCACCAACAGTGTGAGAGGGTTCCCTTTTCTCCACATCCTCTCCAGCATTTATTGCTTGTAGACTTATGGATCGCAGCCATTCTGACTGGTGTGAAATGGTACCTCATTGTGGTCTTGATTTGCATTTCTCTGATAATGAGTGATGTTGAGCATCTTTTCATGTGTTTGTTAGCCATCCGTATGTCTTCTTTGGAGAAATGTCTGTTTAGTTCTTTGGCCCATTTTTTGATTGGGTTGTTTATTTTTCCGGAATTGAGCTGCATAAGTTGCTTGTATATTTTTGAGATTATTTGTTTGTCAGTTGCTTCATTTGCTTTTGTTTTCTCCCATTCAGAAGGCTGTCTTTTCACCTTGCTTATAGTTTCCTTTGTTGTGCAGAAGCTTTCAATTTTAATTAGATCCCATTTGTTTATTTTTCCTTTTATTTCCAGTATTCTGGGAGGTGGATCATAGAGGATCCTGCTGTGATTTATGTCGGAGAGTGTTTTGCCTATGTTCTCTTCTAGGAGTTTTATAGTTTCTGGTCTTACGTTTAGATCTTTAATCCATTTTGAGTTTATTTTTGTGTATGGTGTTAGAAAGTGATCTAGTTTCATTCTTTTACAAGTGGTTGACCAGTTTTCCCAGCACCACTTGTTAAAGAGATTGTCTTTACTCCATTGTATATTCTTGCCTCCTTTGTCGAAGATAAGTTGTCCATAGGTGTGTGGATTTATCTCTGGGCTTTCTATTTTGTTCCATTGATCTATATTTCTGTCTTTGTGCCAGTACCATACTGTCTTAATGACTGTAGCTTTGTAGTAGAGCCTGAAGTCTGGCAAGTTGATTCCTCCAGTTCCATTCTTCTTTCTCAAGATTGCTTTGGCTATTTGAGGTTTTTTGTATTTCTATACAAATCTTGAAGTTATTTGTTCTAGTTCTGTGAAAAATACCGCTGGTAGCTTGATAGGGATTGCATTGAATCTGTAGATTGCTTCCTACAAAACATTTAAATAATTAAACTACACTGATGAAATCAGTATGGGCTTCCCAAGAGGCTCATGGGTAAAGAATCTGCCTACAATGCAGGAGATGTAGGAAACACAGGTTTGCTCTCTGGGTGAAGATCCCCTGGAGAAGGAAATGGTGATCTATTCCAGTATTCCTGCCTAAGAAATTCCATGGACAGAGGAGCCTAGCGGGCTACAGTACATGGAGTTGCAAAAAGTTAGACATGACAGAGCACTCACAATGAAATCAGTATAATATTGGCATAGAAAGAGCCAACAGAATAGAAAATCTGAAACAGATCCAAGTATACATAATAATGATATATGATAAAAGAAGCACTTCAATATGTTGGAAAAGAGAGTGTTTGCATAATTGTGTACATAAATGGAAAAAATTAAAGACAGACTTTCACTTCATATAAAAACAAATTTCAGATGGGTTTATAACCTAAGCCTGAAAAAAACTGTGAAAAATATTTTAAAATAGGAGATTATTTATAAAACCTCAAGGTATGGAAATTCTTAAGCAATAAAGGGAACCCAGAAGTCACAAAGAAGATAATTAATTTTTTAAAGTAGTAAAACAAAAAGAATTCAGCTTGCTATAAAATACCATAAAGAAGGTCAAGGAAAAAACTATATTCTAAAAAAAAAAAAAAAAAAAAACTCCAAAAAATTCATGGCTGACAAATACTTCTATTCCTATAATGCAAAATGCTTCTACTGAGTAATAAGCAAAACAAATTTTGCATAGAAAAATGGGAAAAACAAAATCAAATGGCAATGTAAAGAAGAAGAAATGCAATTTACAGAGACACAAATGCTCAACCTGACAATAACAAGAAAAATACAAAAGTAAAATAACCAGATTTTTTATCACCCATTATTGTTGCAAACAAATAAGACAGGTATTTCCAGTGCTAATGAGGATGTGGGACCCAGGCAATCTCATGCAGTGGTGATAGGAGTCTGAATTGCTTCTTTTTGTAAAGTATCTGGCAGTTTCTACTAAAATATTAAATGTGCACAGCCTTTGACTCAGTAATTCTATTTCTAGAAAACCATCATATGGAAAAAATCAGAAATACAAAAAGATGCATGTAGGAAAATATTTCCTGCAGCATTGCTAGAAACACAAAAATGACTAGAAACAACCTCAATGGCTATAAATAAAGTACTGGTTAAGTATAATAAGACATGATAGATGATTCTGCAGTTGTTAGAGAGGAGTGGTTTTGTACTGACCTGAAAATCTGATACATAATTAAGCAGAAAAAAAAGCAAATTGTAGGCCAATATTTATAATATAATCTTATTATGATATAAAGAAAAACCTCTATAAATATGCATATCTTTTCATATATGTATGCAGATCAGGAAGCAACAGTTAGAATTGGACATGGAACAACAGACTGGTTCCAAATAGGAAAAGGAGTACGTCAAGGCTGTATATTGTCACTCTGCTTATTTAACTTCTATGCAGAGTACACCATGAGAAAGGCTGGGCTGGATGAAGCACAAGCTGGAATCAAGATTGCCAGGAGAAATATCAATCACCTCAGATATGCAGATGACACCACCCTTATGGCAAAAAGCAGAGAACTAAAGAGCCTTTTGATGATGAAAGTGAAAGAGGACAGTGAAAATGTTGGCTTAAAGCTCAACATTCAGAACACTAAGATCATGGCATCTGGTCCCATCACTTCATGGGAAATAGATGGAGAAACAGCGGCAACAGTGGCAGAGTTTATTTTCTTGGGCTCCAAAATCACTGCAGATAGTGACTGCAGTCATGAAATTAAAAGATGCTTACTTCTTGGAAGGAAAGTTATGACCAACCTAGACAGCATATTAAAAATCAGAGACATCACTTTGCCAACAAAGGTCCATCTAGTCAAGGCTATGGCTTTTCCAGTAGTCATGTATGGATGTGAGAGTTGGACTATAAAGAAAGCTGAGTGCCAAAGAATTGATGCTTTTGAACTGTGGTGTTGGTGAAGACTCTTGAGAGTCCCTTGGATTGCAAGGAGATCCAACCAATCCATCCTAAAGGAAATCAGCCCTGAATATTCATTGGAAGGACTGATGTTGAAGCTGAAACTCCAATACCTTGGCCACCTGATGCAAAAAACTGTCTCATTTGAAAAGAGCCTGATGCTGGGAAAGATTGAAGGCAGGAGAAGGGGACAACAGAGGATGAGATGGTTGGATGGCATCACCAAGTCAATGGACATGAGTTTGAGTAAACTCTGGGAGTTGGTGATGGACAAGGAGGCCTGGCATGCTGCAGTCCATGGCGTTGCAAAAAGTTGGAACAACTGAGCCCCTGGACTGAACTGAACTGATGCATATATTGAGTTGGCCAAAAAGTTTGTTCAGTTTTTTTCATACAATATTAAAGGAAAACCCACATGGACATTTTGGCCATCCCAATGTATCCATGTGTAGATACACCTATATATTTTTTAAAAAAGGAAAAATACCAGGATAGCCATGAAATGTTAACATTGGGTTTTTTTCAGGAAGATAAGATAGAGGTATTATAGAAGGGGAAACTAAGAATTGTTCCTTCATATACCTTTGTATCATTTGGATGCTTTTGATAAGCATATTAACTTAAAAATTTAAGCATACTTTAGAAGTAGCAGCTGATCCTGACATTTTACCCTTACTTTAATTAATTTATTTATTTATTCAACAAATATTTATTGGTGCTTAAGCTTGAAACTAAATAAACCCAATCAACAAGCAAAATCATTTAGCCATTTGGGATATATTTTGCAACAGTGAAATCATTCAATTAGTTTTACTCCTCCATTAGACTTAAAATTTTATTGCAGTAGTTTTGTGGTTAGGACACAAATTAGTAACATGGGTACAGTAATGAAAAATATTGTTATTTATTCCATACTATATGACAAAAACCCAAATACTCCATAAATGTTTGACAAGATTCAGGAGTTTTTCTTTTAATATATATTCTACCCCACTTACTGTATGGATCCTCTTATGAGAAGACATACTGCAAGACAAAAATATAAATCTAAATTCTCATACTTAACTGTAAATCTCCTTCCTGCACTTTGGGTAGCTATTGCGTTTATCAGAAGACCAGAAGTTCACCTCATTAAGTTCTAAGAGAAATCACAAACAAATTGAAGATGTGTGCGTGTGTGTGTTGGTGCCTCAGTCATGTCTGACTCTGTGACCCCATGAACTGTGGCCTGACAGGCTCCTCAGTTCATGGAAACTGAAGATAATAGTTGCCAAATGTTGACCTGAGAGACCCACTACATACAAGAGGCTTTATAAGAAGTGTACTGTGTAGCCATTCCTCTAGACTCTCCAGGCTCTCTGTTTCTATTAATGCCTCCATCCCTTCACTTTTAGGGGGAGAGGGAAAATCCTAGGGGAGTCAGTAATAAACATAACATCCAATTATACTTATTATTCTAGGTTCCTGATACATTTTTCTGTTCTCCCTTGATATCTGTCTCTTTATTCTTTAACTGTTTTCTTTCAATTGTTCTCTTTTTCAAGTGCTTTGGTATAGTAGTAGTATTTTAAATGTGAGTTTTTTTATTTTTAATTGGAGGCTAATTGCTTTACAGGGTTGTGTTGGTTTCTGCCATACAACAACACAAATCAGCTGTAAGTATACATATATCCCCTCACTTTGGAGCCTGCCTCCCACCACCTCCCGCTAGTCCCATCCCTCTAGGTCATCAAAGAGCACCAGGCCAAGCTCCCTGTGTTATACGGCAACTTCCCACCAGCTAGCTATTTTACACATGGCAGTGTATGTATGTCGATGATACTCTCTCAGTTCGTCCCACCCTCTCCGTCCCCATCTCAGCCCACAAGTCCACTCTCTATGTCTGCATCTCTGCAAATAGGTTCATTAGTACCATTTTTCTAGATTACATTTGTTGTTGTTTAAGTTGCTAAGTCATGTCTAGCTCTTTTGCAACCCCATGGACACTAGTCTGCCAGGCTCCTCTGTCCATGGAATTTCTTAGGCAGGAATACTGAAGTAGTTGCCATTTCCTTCTCCAGGGGATCTTCCTGACCCGTGGATTGGACCTATGTCTCCTGCATTGGCAGGTGGGTTCTTTACCACTGAGCCACCAGGGAAGTGCCCTAGATTTCATATACATTAATATATGATGTTTGTTTTTCTCTTTCTGATTTACTTCACTTTGTATTATAAGCTGTGGGTTTGTCCATTTCAGGTCAGCTGACTCAAATTCATTTCTCTTTTATGGCTAAGTAATATTCCATTGCATATATATACCACAACTTTATCCATTCATCTGCTGATGGACATTTAGGTTGCTTCCATGTCCTGGCTATTGTAAATAGTGCTGTAATTAACACTGTGGTACATGTGGTTTTTTTTTGAATTATGGTTTTCTCACGGCATGTGTGGTGCTTCCCGCAAGGCACTAGTGGTAAAGAACCTGCCTGCCAATGCAGGAGATGCAAGAGATGCGAGTTCAATCCTTGGGTCAGGAAGATCCCCTGGAGAAGGGCTTGGCAACCCATTCCAGTATTCTTGCCTGGAGAATCCCATGGACAGAAGAGCCTGAAGGGCTACAGTCTATAGGGTCACAAAGAGCCAGACACAACTGAAGCGACTTAGCACACACACACACACAGCACATGCCCAGTAGTAGGATTGCTGGGTCATATGGTAGCTTTATGCCTAGTGTTTTAAAGAATCTTCTTACTGTTCTCCATAGTGGCTGTATAAATTTACATTCCCACCAACAGTGCAAGAGGGTCCCCTTTTCTCCACATCCTTTCCAGAATTTAAAGAATTGTATAATTTTTATTACTTTTTTTTTCAAAAATACTAAAGTGTACAAACTTAAGGCAGTTCTTTGACACTAGGAAACAGTAACTAAATAGATATACACTCTTTATTCATAAAGGTGGATTTATGCTTTATTCATGACTGGGATTAGTGTATTTTGAAAGAGGTACCAAACAGCTAGCCCATCCTTTCACCCAGTGAGGACACAGAGAGAAATCAGCAGTTTATAACCCAGAAGAGGGCCTTTATCAGAAACCAACCAGCATCCTAATCTTGGACTTCCAATCTCTAAACTGTGAGGCATAAATTTCTGCTGTTCATAAACTACCTCGTCTGTGGGTTTTTTATTATAGCAGACCCAAAAGACTAAGACAAGAATGAAAGATGTATTTACTTGATTAGTTCCCCCAATGTATTAGGTTTAAATCTGACAGAACTTAAATTTTCCTGGGGCCTTCTGAAAATATAAGCACATGTATTAATTGAGCACCACTCAATTAATCTTAGAGCCTGGCCATTCTTTTTTAGGAAAAAATTGATTTCTTTGAGCTTTTCTGCTCTCAATAATAGATTCTTAGAGGAAAAAAAAAAACTTAGTATTTCCTTGCCTGTATTACTCTATTTAAGAATTGTCTCCTTTTTCCCCAAATTTTTATTGTAGAGAAGCACCAGAACTCTGCCACCATTTTATAATTCTCTGCCCTGTTTTCTGAGCAATTTAAACTTTCACATTTTACTAAGACTAGTTTTGTTATAGAACATCTGAATCTAAGTACTGACTCGTGGAAATTATTTTCAATATAAGTGCAAACTCTACTACATAAGCTGCTGCTGCCACTCAATCACTTCAGTCGTGACTGAACACCCCATGGACTGTAGTCCGCCAAGCTCCTCTGTCCATGGGATTTTCCCAGGAAGAATACTGCAGTGGGTTCCCATGCCTTCTTCCAGGGGATCTTCCTGATCCAGGGATGGAACCCACATCTCCTACATCTCCTGCATTGCAGGCAGGTTCTTTATCACTGACCCACTGGGGAAGTCCCTACTACATAAGAGGTAACTTCAAAAAAAGGCTGGGTCAGAATTAGGAATTTTTATAAGAATTGTATCTAATGTAAATACCTATGTGTAGAGTTCTAATTGCCTTGGAAAAGTGCAATAAAAGCAGAAATGGTGAAAGGTAACATGTCTCTCTGGATCTTTTGTGCTCCTAGCATCTTGTACACTGTACACATTGTAGAAATATGGGATGAATAGATGAATGGATGAACAAATAAATAAAAGAATAAACACACTGTAACCCATTTGTTTAAGTTAATACTTAAAATGGGAATGATATGCTATTTCCTAGGAATCTATAGACTGGCTAGGTAGATTTTCTGCTGGTTTTGCCGTGGCTCATTCATTGAGCTGTATTTAGCTGCAGGATCAGCAGGCATAAAAGATCCAAGACTGCCATATTTAGATGTCCCGTAATAGGTATTAACTGTCAACTGGGATGCCCTGGTTTTCCTTCACATGGCCTCTCATCTTCTAATAACTTAGACAGGCTTCCTTACATGACATACTTTAGGCAGCATTCCAAGGGTGAAGATAAAAATTGCAAGGCCTCTTGAGTCCTAAGCTTTGAAACTCACACAGCATTACTTCTGCCACATATGTTGGTCAAAGAAAGATACAAAACCAACCAGGTTCCAGGGATGGTGAAATGCACTCCACTCTGGAAGTGAAGAGCCGCCAAGAATTTGTCCCACAGTCTACCTTCTGGTCACAATTACTTACAACCCCTGCAGGTGCAAAATTACTCATGCTCTCAAGAACCCAGAAAAGTCTCATCCAATCACAGCACTCCAAAATTCAATATCTAAAAGTTGTATCCATATTTAGTTTACCACATACCAAGGCACCATGGTATCCAGTCCCATCACTTCATGGCAAATGGATGGGGAAACAGTGGAAACAGTGGCTGACTTTATTTTTCTGGGCTCCAAAATCACTGCAGATGGTGATTGCAGCCATGAAATTAAAAGACACTTGCTCCTTGGAAGGAAAGTTATGACCAACCTAGACAGCATATTAAGAAGAAGAGACATTACTTTGCCAACAAAGGTCCGTCTAGTCAAGGCTATGGTTTTTCCAGTAGTCTGTATGGATGTGAGAGTTGGACTATAAAGAAAGCTGAGCACTGAAGAATTGATGCTTTTGAACTGTGGTGTTGGACAAGATTCTTGAGAGTCCCTTGGACTGCAAGGAGATCCAACCAGTCCATCCTTAAGGAGATCAGTCCTGGGTATTCATTGGAGGAACTGATGCTGAAGCTGAAACTCCAATACTTTGGCCACCTGATGCAGAGAGCTGACTCATTTGAAAAGACCCTGATGCTGGGAAAGATTGAGGGCTGGAGGAGAATGGGACAACAGAGGATGAGATGGTGGGATAGCATCACTGATATAATGGACATGGGTTTAGGTGGACTCCAGGAGTTGGTGATGGACAGGGAGGCCTGGCATGCTGCAGTTCATGAGGTCGCAAAGAGTCGGACACAACTGAGCAATTGAACTGAACTGAAGGCACCATGAGACCAGCATCTTTTAAAACACACTGTAACTATTTGAGCCCTATTAGTAATTAACCTCCTAGACTCCATCAGCTCACCCTTCCTTTGCATGACTTCTTCCCAAACTGATATAGTATTTCTCCAACTCCTGACCTCTTTCTTTGTCTCACACTTTTGCCCCCATATTTGCTGCTCCTGTAATCTGAAACAATGTGTCTGCCATAACCCTAGTAAGCTATCTCCCCAAATGTCCTAGGTGGGATGAGCCGTGGCTATGAACTGCCTGACCCCAGAAATAGATATTCCTGGCCATCCCAAAGCCAGAATGAGCAACTAGGCATGACTGCTGTTTATGATCCCAGAATGAAGAATGCAAGGTAACTGAACACTCTCAAAGCCAGGAAGAGTGCCTGAGGCGGGGGGGGGGGGGGGGGGGGGGGGGGAATGCCGTCACTGTGATCCAGACCTCAGAGGTAACAGCTGCCACCAAGCCATGAGCAGGCACAGGTTACTACTGCCTACACCTTCCTGGGAGCCTAAGCAGCTTGGCTCTGATGAGGGACACATCACCTAAGGCCGATTCCCCTAGGAGAGTGGAATTCCCCTGAGAGTGGGGAGGGCGGAATTCCCCTGAGAGTGGGGAGAGCCCCACCTCAGACTGTAGCAACTTCCCATAGGGTCTCCCTGCAGCCCGCACTCCTCAAACACCCCAACTGTGGCTTCCATACCTCTCTCTCTCCCCAGCCCAACTGAGAAAGTGAGCCCTAACAAGCCACTACTTTAGCCCCCACTAGTCTGAGCAGGAAACTGACACCAGAGGGTGGACTACAAGCAGAGGGGAGTCCAAAACCAAAGTGGAGCAGCAGCAGCAAAGAGGAAGGGAATGAGCTCCTGCAGCCGCAGGGGCAGCAGATTACATCTCCCGCAGTTAGCCTGAAACCACGGACTTTGGGGGCAAGTACAAGCTGGAGTAAGGCCAGATCTGAGTCTGAGCTGACCTCACAGAGCCCTCAGCAGGTTCAGAGGCCTTCCTAGAAATATTAGAGGACTTTCTAAGTAGACAGATTGGCTGATGCTCCCTGTGTGGAGAGGACAACAGCATTCTTTCCATGTTTTTGTATTTTTGCTAGTCTAGTTTTTAGTATTCATTTTCACTTACAGGTTTGTTTATTGGCTTGAATGCTCTCTTCATTTTTTGATTCCTGTTTTTATTCTTTTTTCTTTTCTCTTTGTAAGTGTGTGTGAGTTTCTTTGGGTGTTCTTGTCTGTGAGAGTTGCTTTCACCATTTGTCTTAGGGTTTTGTCATCTGTGCTATGTGGCTTGTGAAGTCTTGGTGTTACCACAAGGGGTCAGGCCTGAACATCCAAGGTGGGAGAACCAAGCCCAGGAGTTTAGACCCCCAGAGAACTCCCAACCCCTGGAACATTAATCGGCAAGAGCTCTCCCAAAGGACTCCATCTCAACACTAAGACCAAGTCCCACCCAAAGGCCAGCAAGACCCAGTGCTGGACACCTCATGCTAAATCTTCAGCAAAATAGGGACAGAACCCAGCCCATTAGCAGGCAGGCCATACCAAGCCCATAGACACCCCAAAACACTGAACATGGCATTGCCCTTCAGAGAGACAAGATCCACCATCCCCCTGATATCAAAACCAGACAAAGATACCACAAAAAAAGAAAACTGCAGGCCAATATCACTGATATATAGACGCAAAAATCTTCAACAAAATTCTAGCAAACAGAATCCAACAACACATTAAAAGGATCATACATCATGATCAAGTGGGCTCCATCCCAGGGATGCAGGGATTCTTCAATATATGCAAATCAATTAATGTGACATACCATAGTAACAAATTGAAAGATTAAAACCATAGATCATCTCAATAGATTCAGAGAAAGCTTTCAACAAAATTCAGCACCCATGTAGGATAAAAACTCTACAGAATATAGGCACAGAAGGAAACTACCTCAACATAATAAAGGCCATATACAACAAATCCACAGGAAACATTATTCTTGATGATGAAAAAATGAAGGATTTCCTCTAAGATCAGGCATAAGATAAGCATGCCCACTCTTGTCACTACAATTCAAAACAGTTTCGAAAGTCCTAGCCATGGCATTCAGAGAAGAAAAAGAAATAAAGATTGGAAAAGAAGTAAAAACTCTCACTGTTTGCAGATGACATGATACAATACATAGAAAACCCTAAGAACGCCACCAGAAAGTTACTAGAGCTAGTCCATGAATATAATAAAAATGCAAGATATAAAATTAATATACAGAAATCCCTTGCATTCCTATACACTAATGATGAGAAATCAGAAACAGAAACTAAGGAAACAATCCCATTCACCACTGCAACAGAAAGAACAAAATATCTAGGAACAAACCTACCTAAAAAGACCAAAGACCTGTATGTACAAAACTTTAAGACACTGATAAAAAGAAATCAAAGATGACGCAAACAAATGGAGAGCTATGCCATGTTCTTGAACTGGAGGACTCAATATTGTGAAAGTGACTATCCTACCCAAAACAATCTACAGATTCAGTGCAATTCCTATCAAACTACCGATGGCATTTTTCACAGAATTAAAACAAAAAATATTACAATTTATATGAAAACACAAAAAACCATGAATAGCCAAAGGAATCTTGACCAAGAAAAACAGATGTGGAGGAACCAATCTTCCTGACTTCAGACTATACGACAAATATACATTAATACAATATTGTACTGGCACAAACACAGAAATATAGACCAATGAACCAATATAAAAAGACCAGTTCAGTTCAGTTCAGTCACTCGGTCGTGTCCGACTCTTTGCTACCCCATGAATCGCAGCACACCAGGCCTCCCTGTCCATTACATCTTCCAGAGTTCACTCAGACTCATGTCCATCGAGTCCGTGATGCCATCCAGCCATCTCATCCTCTGTCGTCCCCTTCTCCTCCTGCCCCCAATCCCTCCTAGCATCAGAGTCTTTTCCAATGAGTCAACTCTTCACATGAGGTGGCCAAAGTACTGGAGTTTCAGCTTTAGCATCATTCCTTCCAAAGAAATCCCAGGGCTGATCTCCTTCAGAATGGACTGGTTGGATCTCCTTGCAGTCCAAGGGACTCTCAAGAGTCTTCTCCAACACCACACTTCAAAAGCATCAATTCTTCAGTGCTCAGCCTTCTTCACAGTCCAACTCTCACATCCATACATCACCACAGGAAAAACCATAGCCTTGACTAGACAGACCTTAGTCAGCAAAGTAATGTCTCTGCTTTTGAATATACTATCTAGGTTGCTCATAACTTTTCCTCCAAGGAGTAAGTGTCTTTTAATTTCATGGTTACAATCACCATCTGCAGTGATTTTGGAGCCCAAAAAAATAAAGTCTGACACTGTTTCCACTGTTGCCCCATCTATTTCCCATGAAGTAATGGGACCGGATGCCATGATCTTCGTTTTCTGAATGTTGAGCTTTAAGCCAACTTTTTCACTCTCCTCTTTCACTTTCATCAAGAGGCTTTTTAGCTCCTCTTCACTTTCTGCCATAAGGGTGGTGTCATCTGCATATCTGAGGTGATTGATATTACTCCGGGCAATCTTGGTTCCAGTTTGTGTTTCTTCCAGTCCAGCGTTTCTCATGATGTAATCTGCATAGAAGTTAAATAAGCAGAGTGACAATATACAGCCTTGACGTACTCCTTTTCCTATTTGGAACCAGTCTGTTGTTCCATGTCCATTTCTAACTGTTGCTTCCTGACCTGCATACCGATTTCTCAAGAGGCAGGTCAGGTGGTCTGGTATTCCCATCTCTTGAAGAATTTTCCACAGTTTCTTGTGATCCACACACTCAAAGGCTTTGGCATAGTCAATAAAGCAGAAACAGATGTTTTTCTGGAACTCTCTTGCTTTTTTGATGATCCAACGGATTTTGGCAATTTGATCTCTGGTTCCTCTGCCTTTTCTAAAACCAGCTTGAACATCTGGAAGTTCACGGTTCACATATTGCTGAAGCCTGGCTTGGAGAATTTTGAGGATTACTTTACTAGCGTGTGAGATGAGTGCAATTGTGCAGTAGTTTAATCATTCTTTGGCATTGCATTTCTTTGGGATTGGAATGAAAACTGACCTTTTCCAGTCCTGTGGCCACTGCTGACTTTTCCAAATTTGCTGGCATATTGAGTGCAGCACTTTCACAGCATCACCTTTCAGGATTTGAAACAGCTCCACTGGAATTCCATCACCTCCACTAGTGTTGTTCGTAGTGATGCTTTCTAAGGCCCATTTGACTTCACATTCCAAGATGTCTGGCTCTAGATTAGTGATCACATCATCATGATTATCGGGGTTGTGAAGATCTTTTTTGTACAGTTCTTCTGTGTATTCTTGCCACCTCTTCTTAATATCTTCTGCTTCTGTTAGGTCCAGACCATTTCTGTCCTTTATCGAGCCCATCTTTGCATGAAATGTTCCCTTGGTATCTCTAATTTTCTTGAAGAGATCTCTAGTCTTTCCCATTCTGTTCTTTTCCTCTATTTCTTTGCATTGATTGCTGAAGAAGACTTTCTTATCTCTTCTTGCTATTCTTTGGAACTCTGCATTCAGATGCTTATATCTTTCCTGTTCTCCTTTGCTTTTCGCATCTCTTCTTTTCACAGCTATTTGTAAGGCCTCCCCAGACAGCCATTTTGCTTTTCTGCATTTCTTTTCCATGAGGATGGTCTTGATCCCTGTCTCCTGTACAATGTCACGAACCTCAGTCCATAGTTCATCAGGCACTCTATCTATCAGATCTAGGCCCTTAAATCTATTTCTCACTTCCACTGTATAATCATAAGGAATTTGATTTAGGTCATACCTGAATGGTCTAGCGGTTTTCCCTACTTTCTTCAATTTAAGTCTGAATTTGGTAATAAGGAGTTCGTGACCTGAGCCACAGTCAGCTCCTGGTCTTGTTTTTGTTGACTGTATGGAGCTTCTCCATCTTTGGCTGCAAAGAATATAATCAATCTGATTTCGGTGTTGACCATCTGGTGATGTTCATGTGTAGAGTCTTCTCTTGTGTTGTTGAAAGAGGGTGTTTGCTATGAGCAGTGCATTTTCCTGGCAAAACTCTATTAGTCTTTGCCCTGCTTCATTCTGCATTCCAAGTCCAAATTTGCCTGTTACTCCAGGTGTTTCTTGACTTCCTACTTTTGCATTCCAGTCCCCTATCATGAAAAGGACATCTTTTCTGGGTGTTAGTTCTAAAAGGTCTTGTAGGTCTTCATAAACCCAAACACCTATGGACACCATATCTTTGACAAAGGAGGCAAGAATATACAATGGAAGAAAGACAGCCTCTTCAATTAGTGGTGATGGGAAAACTGGACAGCTATATGTAAAAGAATGAAACTAGAACAGTTCCTAACACCATTTGTCTATTTGTCACTATTTGAATCTATTTGTCACTTCCACCGTATAATCGTACAGTGAAAGTGAAAGTTGCTCAGCCATGTCTGACTCTTTGTGACCCCAATACCAGAGTGAGTAGCCTTTCACTATAAAACTCTTACAGGAAGACATAGGCAGTACTCTCTTCAATATAAATCACAGCAAGATCCTCTTTGACCCACCTCCTAGAGTAATGGAAATAAAAACAAAAAGAAACAAGTAAGGCCTAATGAAACTTCAAGGCTTTTATACAGCAAAGGAAAAATTAAACAAGATTAAAAGGCAACCCTCAGGGTGGGAGAAAATTATTGCAAATGAAACAACTGACAAAGGATTAATCCCCAAAATATATATGCAGCTCATACAGCTCAATATTGGAAAAACAGACAGCCCAATCAAAAAATGGGTAAAAAAAAATCTAATTTCTTTCTCCAAAGAAGACATACAGATGGCCAATAAACATGAAAATATGCTCAACATCACTAATTATTCAGTTCAGTTCAGTCGCTCAGTCGTGTCCGACTCTTTGAGATCCCATGAATCACAGCACGCCAGGCCTCCCTGTCCATCACCAACTCCAGAAATGCAAATTAAAATTACCATGAGGTATTACCTCACACCAGTCCAAAAGACCATCACCAAAAAATATACACACAATAAATGTTGAAGAGGATGTGAAGAAAGGGGAAACCTTCTACACAGTTGGTGGGGAGGTAAACTGATACGGTTATTATGGAGAACAGTATGGAGATTCCTTAAAAACCTACAAATAAATCTACCATGTGACCCAGCAGTCCCACTACTGGGCATATTCCCTGAGAAAGTCACAACTCTCAAAGACACATGTACCCCAGTGTTCGCTGCGCCTTATTTACAGTAGCCATGACGTGGAAGCAACCTACATGTCCATCTAAGATGAATGGATAAAGAAGAGTGGTGCATATATGCAATGAAATATTAGCCATGAAAAAGAATTAATTATGGCTGATTCACTGTAACTAACACAACATTGTGAAGCAACGTTCCTCCAGTTAAAAAATAAACTTAAAAAAGCTTTCAAAAAAGACATAATGGAGGGATTAAGTTAAACTTTTGAAGTATTTCTTAAGTTCCTTAGAAAATCAAAGCAACTGAATTGTACTTATCACTTCAGTAAAGATTTGTAGTTTAACAGTTCAGTGCTTCATTCACCTGTCTATAATACAGAATAAAAAATTTCCCTAGGGTTGTACCTTACCTCCCACCAATTTACAATTTGTTACCAGGAGGATTTTCCAAAGATATTGTTTTATATTTTACTTTTCTACCCCATGTTAAAGCTATACTGTTTTAAAGTAATCAACATTTTAATTGGCAAGTTCAATTATATAGTATAATCATCTTCTAAACTATACCTCAAAGTAATTTGATCAAGAAGAACCACTTTTATTAAATTTGATAGAACTCACAATTAGCTTTCTAGAGAATAACCTCTATTTTTAAAATTGCTATTCACGTTTCATTTTGCACTCTTATTATAACCTTGGCCCTGACTTATTATGATAAAGAGAATGAAAATGGATACACTTCTGTCTTTTCAAACAAAATCCTGAAATGTTCATTTCATGTACCCAAAGCAAGCTGAATGGTAACCAAATCATCACAGTGATTCTTTTTGCTAAAAACAGAGTCAATGCAGATAAATGAATATTATTTCTCAAGTGTACTTCCTTAATCTTGGTCTCCATTATACATGGACTCTGTGCAAAAGTGATATACCTTAAAATATAATTTACAATTGGAGATATTTGTCTAGAAATAGCATTTGTTATTTTCTGTGCCTAATATAGTTTAAAAAGTGTGACATGCCATGTTGCTGCCTATTTGCAATTTCACTTTGATATTCTCTACTAAAATAACCTTAAAATTTCATACTTGAATACTATCTTTAGGCATCACTTAAACCTCCATCTATGTATTCATATAGCTGTTTATGCAGAATATTATTAAGGCATTCATATTTATTTTTCAAAAGATACATTTGAACCACATTCTAAACACCTCACTAAGTCTCATTTACTCAACAAACATTGACCCACAATGTACAAGAGATACAGTGATGATAAGACGAAGCCCTGGCCCCTCACCAATCTTACATGCTAGCGTGCAGAGAAAGTCAGTAAACACATAAGCAAGTAAAGGTAGAGAGAACTGAATGAAGACTTAGTGCCAGGAGGAAATAACAAAAAAGGATGAAGAAATAGTGAGCTTCAGGTTGGGGGAGGGGAGAAGAGGATACTGGATTGTGTAGCAGGAATGCCCGCCGGATATAGATTAGGCTATCAGGTCTGACGAGTTTCTTTCAGCCCAGGTAACTCACCTCCTGGATACATTTCTAATTCTGACCGAACTCTCTCTTCTTCCCTCCAGGATTATGCAGCAAATCAGTGTCTTTGTCTCAAATGTTAGTGATATCAGCACACCAATATCGGACAATAATCTAGATTCCTTCACCTCCTGGTACCTGCCTTAATTCCACTGGGTGTAATTATCATAAACAACTGACACAAAGATTGTATTTCTCTTCAGAGACCTATCTTGGAATGTATTTTATTCCGGAAAGCAGTCAAGTCAGGTCCTTTGAGTTTGGTAGGACCTCATTTGGGCAAGAGATTAAAGTTCTTTGCAGAGCTCATGACTGTTCTTTTTTCCTGTGAAGCTGGATCAGATCTTTTGCCTTTTCTGTCTAAAACCAACAAAAAGAACTGAAAAATATGCCAAAGGCCAAAAATATAAATAGGAAAGCCAAGAAAAAAACTGCACCTACTCTATGTGAGAATAATCTGAATTGCCATCAAAATGAAATTTTTGTTTTTTACTTGACTTGGAGATGTTTTAGTTATATGCAGCGTACCTTTTAAGATCAATATTGAAAAAACAGTATATTAATTGTTAAGCAAATAATTATTATTAACTATTAATAATAATTTACATTAATAAAATAATTATTAAATTAAGTAAATAGTATATTGATTTATTGTATAATGTTAATTATATTATATTAAATAATTAAATAATAATTATTATATTATTCCCCACAATTTCCATCTTCTCCACAAAGTCCATCAGCATGGCTTTAATCATTTAAATTCCCGTGTTTCTGAAAACGTGATCCTGTTCACACCACCATCTTGTTTTTCAGTTCGTACGCTTTCTGTGCAGTTGCTTTGAACTGCATGGAGATTTGATCTTCTGATATCCTTCTTTTACCCACAGGGACTGAAATCATAACTCTACTTATCCTTGTCACCCACCTTGAGAAGCTATAGTTTGTTCATCTGATTTTCTATTTCTAATCCCAAATCTGGAGACTTCTATAAATATTAATCAGTGTGCAACATTGTGCCTCAGCAATACTGAATACATGAAGATAGTACCAAAAAAAGGATTGAATATTTAAATATAAAATATTCAGTGATTAATAGATCTATAAAGCAGAAATAACACTGAATGATAGCCATTTCAGTGTAATTGAGAGTATGGCGCTATTGGTAAGTATCGTTTCAAGCAGTGCAGAAGATTGTGTGAATTGCTCCAGAAAACCAGTAAAGCTTCTGGCTCCTATGGGGTTATGCTTAGTACACCAGCTTGATCTGTTTTCCACTGTGGTATGCCCACAGAAAAATACTTTGAAAAAAATGTTTACTCTGGCTTTTTGCTGGATCACAACCCCAAAAGTGATCCACTAGAGAAAATCTTAAGATTTTAAGGACTAAAGAGATTGTTAACTTCAAAGGGAATGAATATTATGAATACCTAAAAACGTTTCTTAAGGAAAATGGCTTTGAGTTAGAGAAGCATTAGAATGAAATTACTCTGCCCTTCTACTCTGCTTTCCATTGTATAATAAATGACAGTTTTGGTGCACTGGCCAATTTTCATATTTTTGAGATAATTTTCTCATGGCCATTGCTATACAAAGTCCACTTATCATTTAAACTTTCTATTAATTATTTTCATCTTCTTCTCTCTCTCTCCATGCAATATAGGATTTTTAAAAACTGTACTATAATTTGAAACTTGGATATTTATTACCATACTACTGTTATTATAGACTGTATAACCAAAAGGCTACATAGAAATATGCTGGCCAAACTAGCAGAGGCTTATGAAATATTAACAGTTGCAGGCAATAAGTTAGTTGCTTAGTCCTATTTATTCAGATAAGAAAACAAAAGGTGGAGAACAGTAGATTAAATGGATAGGTATGCATACGACCAGAATACTATTCCTGTGTCATCAACAGTTTTCCCCTGCATAGACTGGCTTTAGTTTGAACATGTTTAGGTTTGTAATCTCTAGGAATGAATGACAAATAAGGAGAGTGATTTTACTGCTGCTGCTAAGTTGCTTCAGTCGTGTCCGACTCTGTGTGACCCCATAGACAGCAGTCCACCAGGCTTCCCCGTTCCTGGGATTCTCCAGGCAAGAACACTGGAGTGGGTTGCCATTTCCTTCTCCAATGCATGAAAGTGAACAGTGAAAGTGAAGTCACTCAGTTGTGTCTGACTCTAGCGACCTCATGGACTGCAGCCTTCCAGGCTCCTCCGTCCATGGGATTTTCCAGGCAAGAGCACTGGAGTGGAGTGCCATTGCCTTCTCTGTGATTTTACTAATCCTCTATATTAATGAAGAAATCATTGTGCTATGGTACAGTTCATCTCTTTAGAGAAGTCTTTCGAAAAATTGAGTGAAGGGGTTACTGATTTTCACTTGAGCAAATTTTATTACATCCAACTTGATCAAACTTGAGACACTCCATTTGTCTCTCCCTTTAAATCTACAACAAGTAAACAATAAGTAAGACATTTTGTAGAACCTAGTCTCCCATGGACAGAAATCATGAGATACCTCTTGGGATTACTGAATGCATGGCCTTTAAAAGTGAATGCAACTTCCAAAAGTTTTAAATTTAAAGTCAAGGTGTACCTAAACCACTAGGGAAATATGGCTCAATTTGTATTATCATTTTTCACCATATCACTTTATGCTTGGTCTCTCTTGAAATTTTCTTCTCAAGTACAGGAGGAGCTTCTATCATTAGGTGACTACTGTTGTGTGAAGTCAGCAAGAGCATTTCAAACTTTAAAATATGCATTAAAGGCATTATAGTTGGAGTCAGTAATTGCAGTAAGCTCTAAAACCTCAGTCTGCCTAACAGGTTCAAGGACAATGCTATAATGGTATATATATAATACCTACTTGCTATGACACCCTTATGTAAACATGATTTCAAGTAAGGGTTCATTTCATAATGACTTCTGCTATCAATACTCAATCTACTTAGTTACCAGAAATTGTCAATATGCCCTTCACCTCACATGTTCTTAAGTGACACGCTGCACTTCTCTAGCTTGTTATTTATTTGTTAGCTTTATTGATTTAAATTCCTTCTCTACTTCTTCTTACATGTCTAGAGGAGAATGATATTAGCACAGACTTTGTCACACAGAGGCAATGAACAGATTAAAGTGATCATTACTGGATCAATCTATAAGGTCAAGGAAAAATGGAGAGAGAGAAGTACATCAAGATGTGTTTACCACTAGTCTTAATTTATAAAAACCAATTTCTATTAATGTAATTACTAAATTCAGCTAATATTTTCTTTTCAGATAATAACCAAATCCTGTCATTTAATAAGCATTTCTTAGTACCTACTCTATGTTCCCAACAGCACTGGGGAGGGAAAGATGAGAAAGACTTGCTCTTTGTTCACAACCTGCTGCTGCTGCTGCTAAGTCGCTTCAGTCGTGTCCAGCTCTGTGCGACCCCATAGACGGAAGCCCACCAGGCTCCCCCGTCCCTGGGATTCTCCAGGCAAGAACACTGGAGTGGGGTGCCATTTCCTTCTCCAATGCATAAAAGTGAAAATTGAAAGTAAAGTCGCTCAGTCGTGCCCGACTCTTAGAGACCCCATGGACTGCAGCCTAGCAGGCTCCTTCATCCATGGGATTTTCCAGGCAAGAGTACTGGAGTGGGTTGCCATTGCCTTCTCCTTGTTCACAACCTAGTGGGGGGAAAAGAAATTTTTCAAATAATCACATGATGTGGTGAGTACCAAAGTAGAAAATTGAATGTTTGGGGTTTTGAATTTTTTCTTTTTTCTATAAATAATATTGGAGAAGGCAATGGCACCCCACTCAGTACTCTTGCCTGGAAAATCCCATGGACGGAGAAGCCTGGAAAGCTGCAGTCCATGGGGTCGCTGAGGGTTGGACACGACTGAGCAACTTCACTTTCACTGTTCACTTTCATGCATTGGAGAAGGAAATGGCACCCCACTCCAGTGTTCTTGCCTGGAGAATCCCAGGGACGGGGGAGGCTGGTGGGCTGCCGTCTATGGGGTCGCAGAGTGTCGGACACAACTGAAGTGACTTAGCAGATAAATAATATTAATAATACCTTCTTCCTAAGGAGATCTAATGAAATCAAAGTGCTTGGTGAGATTGGATATGCAAGTTTAAATAAAACCTCAAGAGTTCAATTAATTGCTTTACATAATATAAGAAGAATTTGACAATTTACGGGAGAGGTCTAAGACAGCTCATTCCAATAGAAACATATTGTGAGCCATATATATAATTTGAAAGTTTCTGGTGGTCACAGTTTTAAAACAAGGAAAAGGGGAATTCATTTTAATAATATACTTTAGTTAACTCAGTATGTCCAAAACATTGTCACTTCAATAATTTAAAAATTATTATCAATATATTTTATTTTCTTTTATCGAGGCTTCCAAGTCTGGTTTATATTTTACACTTACAGCACATCTGATCTCAAACTAACTTCAATTCAAATGCTTAACAGCTACCACAGGTGGTCAGTGGATACAGTATCCAACAACACAAATCTAATAGGTGAGTGAAGAGGAAGTAAGCAATGCGAGGTCAAACACTTGTGTACTATGTAACCCAGTTTCTCCTGTAACCCCTCACAATCTTCAGTTAAAGATAGAAGACTCACAAATATTTGGTGTGAGGGATCTGTGTGAAACAACGAAGTTCAGCTTCACAGAAGAACCCATGTGGTGTGGGTCAAATGCATAATAGTATGGTTAAAGACAAGGAGATGTGAAAGGGTGTGAATAAGTAGCTAAAGAAGTTAAGAGTTTTTATTATGGGATGAAGCCAGACAGAAGTGCTGGGATGAGAATGGAAATAACCCTGTGTACCATGCAAAGGGATTTAGTCTTATGTTGAACACATAAGTAATAGGGAACTACTGAGTGTATTTATGCCTGAGAATAATGATCAGATTTCACCTGGATGTCCCATAGGCACTTTGAGCTCAATATGATCAAAATCTAACTCAACAATGAACCATCCCTTCAAATCTGCCATTCCTCCCACTCTTATCCTCCCAAACCTACTTACTAATGTCCTATAAGACTAACTACTTTTCCCACTCTCCACTTCCCTAATCCTATTTCAGGACATTACCATTTCTCAATTGGATTATTACAACTGGTCTCCTTCTTCAGTCTTGATTAGTTCCAATCCATTCTCCAAGGAATATAAATTTTTCTAAACAGCAACGTAAATCCTAAGGTTTCCTGTTTGTCTCCTGCTTTTCTTAAAAGAAATTTCCAATCTCCAAAAATTGTTTCAGAAGGTTCTGAGTGATTTGACTCTTAATTACTTCTCCAGCTTCCACCCATTTTCTTCTCACTCACCATTTCAGCCATATTGAACTTTCAGTTCAGTTCACTCAGTCATGTCTGACTCTTTGAGACCCCGTGGACTGCAGCATGCCAGGCCTCCCTGTCTATCACCAATTCCCAGAACCTGCTCAAATTCATGTCCACTGAGTCAGTGATGCCATCCACCCATCTAATCCTCTGTCATTCCCTTCATCAAATGTGCCCACCATGGGACTTCCCTGGTGGTCAAGTGATTAAGAATCCACCTCCAAAACAGGGGACACGGGTTCAATCTCTGGTCCAGGAACTAATATCCTACATACTGTGGGAAAACTAAACCCAGGTACCACAACTAGTGACCCCATGCTCTAGAGACTGCTCACCGCAACTAGAGAAAGCCTGTCCATAGCAACAAAGATCCAACACAGCCAAAATAAATACTTTTTTTAAAAAAGTGTGCCCACCACTTCAGAGCCTGGCATGTCTTCTGTACAAAAGATACTCCCTAATTGCAACCACGAACAAGAACGGGATACCATTAAAAAGGGGCAGCAGGACATTCTGAGAACAAAACAAGGGCAAATTCCTAGAAAAATTAGAACTTTGAGAGTGAAAATGAAAAGTTAAAATAATAGGCTTGAAGAGAAATTTAGAAAATATTCTAGAAAGTTGAGCTAAAAGATAAGAAAATAGCCAGTGAGATCAAGAAGTTATAGTATGATGGGAGTTCTACAGAGTAGAGAGAAAAGAAAGAGAGAAGATAAGCCTTTGTATTCGTTTCCTAGGGCTGCTATAACAAAGCGCCACAAAACTGGTGGTTTGAAACTACATACATTCATTTGTTTTCAGTACTATACTGGAGGTCAGAAGACTAAAATCAGTTTTGCTGGGTTACCATTAAAGTGTAGGCAAGGCTCCTTCTGGAAGCTCTAGGGAGGAATTCATTTCCTTGCCTTTTCCTGCTTGTAGAAACCACTCACATTCCGTACCATGTTGTTCCCTTTTTCATTCCTCAAAGTATATTACTCTAACTTTGCTTTAGACAATACATGGCCTTCTCCCTAACTCCTTCTACATAACTCTTATAAGGACCACTATGATTACATCATGCCTACTCAGACAATCAGGATAATTTTCCTACCTGAAGATAATTAACTTGACCACATCTGTAAAGTCCTTTTTGCCATGTAAAGATTTACATTTTCTAGAGATTAGAACGTGGACATCTTGAGGAGAAAAGGGGTTGGGATGAGGGGGATTGAAGAGAGCATTATTTAGCCTACTATACTGTGGATAAAGTAATTCAGGAAAACTTCCCACAACGTGAAATCTAAGTTTAGAGATTAAAAATACAACTTACTTACCAGCACAGCAATGAATACACAATAAAGTACAGTGTAGTAACTTTTAAACTATCAGAAACATATGAAGATCCTATACACTATCATGTACACCATAATCACATAATTCTACTCAAGAGTATATTAAATATTAGAAGACAATGGAAAGAAATTATTTCCAACCTAGTATCCCATAACCAACTAAACTACTATTCAAGTGCCAAGTTAGCCAAGTTAGTAGCCATAGCTGACAAAGATGCTACAAGAAACAAAAAATTAAAGTTCAATATTTCTCAAAAATTAAATAATCCTAAATGAAATATTAGCAATTAAATCCAATATTATATTAATAGGATAATGTATCAACACCAAGTAGATATTTATTCCCAGAATGTAATGTATATTCAGTTGAACATCTGAATATAATCACCCTCAATGTAAATTACTACATTCATAAAGGAAAAAAATAATATAAATATATCAACAGACTAAGATAAAGCAAATGATAAAATTCATCATTTATTCATGACAAAGACCCAGCAAACTAGCAACACAAAAGAAATTTCTCAATCCAATAAAGGATTGTTTTGTGTTTTTCTGATGGACACTGGTAAACTGACCTTAAAATTTATACAAAGATGCAGAGGACCTTGAATAGCAAGACAACTTTAAAGAAGAATAAAGCTGGAGTACTTATCAATACTTACTGTAAATGTACAACAATCAAGGCTATGTTAATGGCCTAAGGATGAGTAAATAGATCAATGGAACAGAACAGAGTTCAGAAAGAGACCCACACATATACAGTCATGTGATTTACTCAAAGGTATCACTCCAGTTTGGTGGGGCACACAATGCTTTTCTCAATAAAGGATACTGGAGACTGAGTATCCATATAGAAGAAATAAATAAATAAACTTTGGTCCATACTTTGCATCCTATTCAAAAAATTAATTTTAACTAGATCATAAACTTAAATGTTACTTGAGAAATTTTTTAAACTTCTAGAAGAAAATATAAGAACAATTTATGATCTGTTCATGATATAATATTAAGCACTGACAATTTAGAAAACTTTCATAAGCTAAATAATATGAACGAATACCAAAAAAATATGGAGTGAAAAAATAAGTGCAAAAAAGTATGTATTATATGATTCCATGTTTATGAGTTTCAAGAAGGAAAAATTAATTCAAGTCATAGTACTCAGAATAATGTTAACTTCTAAAGAGTATTAACTAGTATGGGGCACTAAGAAGCCTTTTAACTGACAGAAATGTTGTATACTTCATTTAGGTGGTATGTATAGGTATGTGTGTATCTATCATCAAACTGTACATTTAAGATTTATGCAATTATTATATATAATTTTACCTTGATAAAATTTGAAAGGCTTAATTTACATTTCAGGGTAGAATAAAAATATCTTTAGACATATAATGTCACAAATATGCTTTCGGTAAGAGATATTCAAGGATGTATTCTACAAAATGAGAGAGTAAACTGACAATGAGAAAAACCTGGGATAGAAAAAAAATAGATCAAACCAAGGAGAGAAAGTGAAAGAATCCCCAGCATGATGGTATAAATAAAGAATGTCAGCTCTACCCCAGATAGGAGGGAGAATAACGCAGATTAAAGCAAGCTCTGGGAGAGATGACTACAAAAAGATTAATCTGATAGAATGTCTGGCTTGTTGGTTGTTTAGTCGCTAAGTTGTGTCTGACTCTTTTTGCGATGCCATGGACTCAAGAGGTAGTTTGAACATTCCCCTGCAAAGCCTTTGACTGTGTGGATCACAACAAACTGTGGAAAATTCTTAATGAGGTGGGAACACCAGACCACCTGACCTACCTCCTGAGAAATCTGTATGCTGGTAAAGAAGCAACAATTAGAACTGGACATGGAACAAAAGACTGTTTCCAAATCAGGAAAAGAGTACATCAAGGCTATATGTTGTCACCCTTCTTATTTATCTCATATGCAGAGTACATCATGAGAAATGCTAGGCTGGATGAAGAACAAGCTGGAATCAAGATTGCTGGGAGAAATATCAATAACCTCAAATATGCAGATGACACCAGCCTTATGGCAGAAAGTGAAGAAGAACTAAAGAGCCACTTGATGAAAGTGAAAAAGGAGAGTGAAAAAGTTGACTTAAAACTCAACATTCAGAACACTAAGATCATGGCATTCAGTCCCATCACTTCATGGCAAATAGATGGGGAAACAATGGAAACAGTGACAGACTTTTTATTTTTCTGGGCTCCAAAATCACTGCAGATGGTGAAATTAAAAGACACTTGCTCCTTGGAAGAAAATCTATGACCAATCTAGACAGCATATTAAAAAGCAGAGACATCACTTTGCCAACAAAGGTCCATCTAATCAAAGCTTTGGTTTTTCCAGTAGTGGTGTATGGATGTGAGAGTTGGACTATAAAGAAAGCTGAGCACTGAAGAATTGATACTTTTGAACTGTGGTGTTGGAGAAAACTCTTTATTTATTTATTTATTTACTTTACAATATTGTATTGGTTTTGCCCTTGAGAGTCCTTTGGACTGGAAGGAAATCCAACCAAGCAATCCTAAAGGATTTCAGTCCTGAATACTCATTGGTGGGACTGATGCTGAAGCTGAAACTCCAATACTTTGCCACCTGATATGAAGAACTGACTCATTGGAAAAGACCCTAATGCTGGGAAAGATTGAAGGCAGGAGGAGAAGGGGACGACAGAGGATGGGATGGTTGGATGGCATCACCGACTTGATGAACATGAGTTTGACTAAGCTCCAGGTGTTGGTGATGGACAGGGAAGCCTGGTGTGCTGCAGTCCATGGGGTCACAAAGAGTTGGACATGACTGAGTGACCAAACTGAACTGAACTGATGGACTATATAGCCCACCAGGCTCCTCTGTTCCCAGGCAAGAATACTGGAATGTGTTGCCATTTCCTCCTCCAAGGGATCTTCCAGACTCAGGACTTGAACTCATGTCTCCTGCAACGGCAGGTGGATTCTTTACCACTGAGCCACCAGGGAAACCTGCTACATCTAATCATACAAAGAGGAGATTTAGACAACCATAGATAATTTGAGGTTTAATTAATGAAAGGCACAGAGAAGAAGAAAAACAATAAACCAGTCTTTTTTTCCCAGGAAACCCATAAATTATATAGGAAAATTAAGGTAAACATAGTTTATTAATTAACTTAGCTCTTTGAACAGCATTTACCTGGTTGTAATCATGTATTCACTAAACATCTAATCAACTATAGCATAAACATAAAAGGGGTTAAATAATAAGCTAAAGGGGTATAACAGTTTTCTCTAGGGTGGAGGGAAGAAAGAGAGGCATAGTCGGAGATTGCTATTTTTGTAGCTAACCTGGCAGCATATTTCAACTCCATAAATGATGTGCATACACAATTTTTACTTAAAATAAGAACTTCAAAAATTTTCATAGAGGATGGGAATGATGCAAAAGAGATTAAGAGGTGATCAGTCAGGAGATGAACTTCAGAAGGACTAATGGTTGGATTGAGTGATAGATTGCTGCTGATCATGGTCTAGATGGAATAGCTCAAGGTTTTCAAATTAAGTTTTCAATGCTATACCCTTGCATTTTAAACCCATCATTTTTCAGAGCAAGACAACCTTTCCTCTTGAAACTCCTTTTTTTAAATGCAAAATGCTTTAAATAATTTGTGAAGCATTCTATCAACACTTTATGCTTGCTGAGAAAAGAAATTTTCTTCTCTCTTCCTATTATTGCTATCTCTTGACACTTTTAGCAGAGAATTTATTATAAAGCAGATGCATTCCTTAAGAGTTTTCAGGAATTATAAACAATTATAGGAAAGAAAAGTGTTTCCATTACCAAAAAGGCAATAATGATGGAACCCACTATTGAATATGCCAGTGAGATCACAGAGTTTAGAGAGCAAGCACAGTGTTTTAACCTTTATTCTAGCTGATAGAAGATGATGCAGTATTCTATTATCCACAATGACAAGTGATTTATTGGGATACTTTCTTTTCTTCCAAACTGTTTAAACCATTGTTTTTTTTCTCCAGTTGCACTGATTTTTCATCTTAGTGCATGTACAGGGCTATAAACATTTGAATGATTATTAAAAAAAAAAAAAATACTAACATTCTCCGTTCTAAAGATACTCATTTTCTAGTGCTATACCACAAATGGAGGTTTGCCTCATTGCACGCCCAAACAGCTTTATTTAGGCAAATTTTTTGGTTGTCTAAAAGTAATCAAAAGGCTTGGAAAATTCTAACATTTCTCCTAAAATCTGCTTTCTAAAGTCTTATTTTAGGAAAAATCATTTTATGAGGAACCAGATACTCCTGCTAAAAGAGAAAGTTACTTTAAAATAGGATTCCAGACATTTAAGGATGTAGGGAGCAGACTAAAGCCCAATAGTAGGATGTGATGATTATGTATGTGCAATTTTTCAGGCCAGAAATCCTGCTGGGCATTTTCCTTGCCCTCGGGGAGGTGAGATTGACAGTAGCTGTTCAAAAACCAATAGACAAGCAGTTTTCCTGAAGTTCTGAAATAAGAACAAAGCATTTCAGAACCTTTCCTCCCAATGTTCTTCTCCAATGGAGAGAAAGACTCCTACTCCAGGTCAGTGCTTAAGAGTCACAAATTACCATTCAGTTCTCAGGTGGGGAGTTGGTTGGGAGGACTAGAATGCTGAGTCAAATGGTGCTTTGCAACACTGATATCTTTTTGACAGATTGCCCAGATTTCCTGGTTGATGAGCCATCCTTATCTGTGTTCTGGAGATGCACAAAATGAAAGTTCTGAAAGACTGCCACTCTAGTGCACTGTCCATTATTGATTGCCCTTTGCAATTTTGTTATTTACTAAAACTTAGAACTGTGTATGCATGAAACGGGGAAAAAATAAAAGAAAGAATGTGTTATTAAGGATAACAATCAGTATAGTTTCAGGTTGCTTTTTATTTTGGAACATAAAATCTAGCAAGACGGAGTCTAAAGTATTGATATCTAACCTTAGATTAGGGAACAAAAGAATTGGATTCTGACGACTTTACTAAGTGGTTTGAGTAAACTACTTCATCTTTGTGCATCTAGGGCTTTATCATCTGTCAAAAAATAAAATGAAAAAAGAGAGAGAGAGAGAGACATTAACTCTAAAAACCCTTCTAACTCCAAAAGCGGTTTTAGTTTCAAAACATCATTCTCATAGGATAGTAATCTAAGATATTATCTATTTAGAATATTTAAATATTTTACCTATATCTTTATAATTTCTTGCTTACTTTTACTGCTAATCTTTTGATTTACATAGTTTTACATCACACCCATAAGGGATATTGGGAAAATCTATTGTGTGCAGAGCAATATGAAATCTTTTTATTTGATATTAAAATTATAATATTAATTAAGATGCTGGGAATCTGGGGTTAGTAGATGCAGACTATTGCATTTAAAATGTATAAACAACAAGGTCTTACCTTATAGCACAAGGAATTATATCCAATCTCCTGAGATAAATCATAATAGAGAAGAATATTTTAAAAAGATGTATATATGTGTAAAAAAAAAAAGACATGGCAGCACCCTAAATGTCCCCTGATGAATGGATAAAATAGATGTAGTGCACATTAAAAATGGAACTCTACTCAGTCATAAAAAAGAATGAAACAACACCATTTGCAGCAACATGGATGCAACTAGGGAGTATCATAGGAAGTGAAGTCAGAAAGAGAAAGACAAATGTCATATGATATCACTTATATGTGGAATCTAAAAAAGAGACACAAATGAACCTCTCTACAAAATAGAAACAGACTCACAGACATAGAGAACAGACTAATGGCTGCCAAGGGGGAGGAGGGAGAAGGAGAGAGATGTGCTGGGGGTTGGGGTTGGTAGACGCAAACTATTACATTTAGAATGGATAAACAACAAGGTTCTACTGTATAACACAGGGAACTATATCCAATCTCCTGGGATAAACCATAAGGAAAAGAATATTAAAAATAGAATATATCTACATATGTATAACTGAGTCACTTTGCTATAGAGGTCGCTAAGAGTCGGACACGACTGAGCGACTTCCCTTCACTTTTCACTTTCATGCATTGGAGAAGGAAATGGCAACCCACTCCAGTGTTCTTGCCTGGAGAATCCCAGGGTCGGGGGAGCCTGGTGGGCTGCCGTCTATGGGGTCACACAGAGTCGGACATGACTGAAGTGACTTAGCAGCAGCAGCAGCAAAAATTAGTACAACATTGTAAATCAACAATACTTCAATTAAAAAGTATAAAAAACATTAAATTTTTTTCAATTTTAAGGAGAACAAGATGGTGGAAGAGCAGGTGGACGTGGACTACATCTCTCTCTACAGATACATCAGGAATACACCTTCAGACACAGAAGTGCATGCAGAACACCAGCCAAGAAAGGACAGGAGTACCTGAGCAGAGGAAAAGAATACATAAAACCATGCAAAACTCGGTAGGATGAAGGAACTAGGGGGTAAAATAGGAGTGTTAGTAGGACTGGACCTGCTCTCGGTGGGTGGGGGAACTGAAGCAAGGATCCGATCCCCACATCAGGGCAATTGTCTAGTCAGAGGAGAAACATTTAAGGCTGAGAGTGAAACAGCTGATTTGTGGCAGCCTAAATGGAATGAGAACCAGATAGTCCTTGCCACAGCCATTCATACCCCAGACAGAGACTAGAGCCCCCTGGAAGGCACAGTGACTGGGAGCTGGAGTTTGAGGAGTGTGGAGCAATCCCAGAGCGAGGGGTGCTGTTGACTGTGGAGAGGTGGATCGAGGGGATGTGAGGGAGGAGATCATGGTGGGAAATGGCTGTGGAGGAAAGCCAGGCAGCCAAGGAAGCAAGAGGATACTGCTGAGTCACACCTAGTGGGTGGAGACATCACCATAGCCTCTCTCTCCCACATGCCAGCATCGGCAGCTGAGCAAGACAAGGCTGGCCCATCAAATGCCTGACGCACTGAACTACAGAGCAGGATCCCATCCAGGGTGCCTCTTGAAGTTAATGACACAACGATCTACAGAGGAGAACCCCAGCCAGGGGGGCCTCACTATGTACCCGAACAACAGAGAAGGACCCTAGGAAAGGGAGCCCTCTAACTGCCTGAAAGGGCAGAGCTATGGAGAAAGACTGGCCAAAAAGGCCTTCTCATCGCCAGCTACAAAAGCCTTGAAAAACAGACTCTGATAGGGCCGTAACTCCTGTGGCTGAGGCATTTCATGTCCCCGCACACTTGGTGCTGCCAGGGTGCCCACAAGCCAAGCAGTTGCACCACCTTCACACTCAACTCTCACTGGGGCAGAGCTGCCACAGGCAAAAAAACGTCTTGCATCTATGCGCGAAGGGTCTCTTAGGTTGTGTCCAACTCTTTGCAACCCTGTAGACTGTGGCCTGCCAGGCTTCTCTGTCAGAGAGGGGGACTCTCCAGGCAAGAATACTGGAGCATATTGGCCAATACTGGTTGCTATATTTCCTGCTGCCCTAGCCACCAACCCCCCTGAGTACCTGGTGCTGCCAGAACCCCTGTGACCCAAGCAGCTGCATCACCTCCACTTCTGGCCCTCACAGGGGGCAAACTCAAGTCCTCCAGGGAAGCCTCAGGAGCCAACCCCATTGGACAACCCACATGCAGAAGTGGAAGCAAACCACAATTGAAATACAGGGGCAGTGTGGCTAAGGAAGAAGACCCAAAACCTTCCCAAAAGCTGTACCAGCTGCAGATTAAACCCACACGATCAACTAGGCAGACTTTGTGTCTATGGAATACATAAAAGATCATTGAGAGCTCCCACAAAAGAAAACAGACTAGTTCTGATAGCTGTGGATATTGGAGGCAAGAACACATAGGGGTAAGACCAGATTAGAATCTGAGTGCCCCTACAAAAGGTCCAGAGATCAGCACAGTGTTGGAGGCATCCTAGGGAGGTGAGATGGACTATGACTCCCAGCGAGGGAAAGGACTCTGACAGCAGTGACTAAAGAAAAACATATATTATTCTTATGTTTTGACTTGCTCTGTAGAGATAGGCATACTAGACCACCTGACCTGCCTCTTGAGAAACCTATATGCAGGTCAGGGAGCAACAGTTAGAACTGGACATGGAACAACAGACCAGTTCCAAATGGGAAAATGAGTACATCAAGGCTGTATATTGTCACCCTGCTTATTTAACTTCTATGCAGAGCACATCATGAGAAACATGGGGCTGGAGGAAGCACAGCTGGAAGTTTGCCAGGACAAATATCAATAACCTCAGATATGCAGATGACATCACTCTTATGGTAGAAAGTGAAGAAGAACTAAGGAGCCTCTTGATGAAAGTGAAAGAGGAGAGTGAAAAAGTTGGCTTAAAGCTCAACATTCAGAAAACGAAGATCATGGCATCTGGTCCCATCACTCCATGGGAAATAGACGGGGAAACAGTGGAATCAGGGGCTGACTTTATTTTTCTGGGCTCCAAAATCACTGCAGATGGTGATTGCAGCCATGAAATTAAAAGACGCTTACTCCTTGGAAGGAAAGTTATGACCAACCTAGAGAGCATATTAAAAAAGCAGAGACATTACTTTGCCAACAAAGTCCATCTAGTCAAGGCTATGGTTTTTCCAGTAGTCATGTATGGATGTGAGAGTTGGACTATAAAGAAGGCTGAGCAGTGAAGAATCGATGCTTTTGAACTGTGGTGTTGGAGAAGACTCTTGAGAGTACCTTGGACAGCAAGGAGAGCAGACCAGTCCATCCTAAAGGAGATCAGTCCTTGGTGTTCATTCGAGGGACTGATGTTGAAACTCCAATACTTTGGCCACCTGATGAGAAGAGCTGACTCATTTGAAAAAAACCCTGATGCTGGGAAAGACTGGGGGCAGGAGGAGAAGGGGACAACAGAGGATGAGATGGTTGGATGGCATCACTGACTCAATGGACATGGGTTTGGGTGGAGTCCAGGAGTTGGAGGTGGACTCCAGGAGTTGGTGATGAACAGGGAGGCCTGATGTGCTGCAGTTCATGGGTCACAAAGAGTCAGACACGACTGAGTGGCTGAACTGAACTGTAGATTCTTTTGGATTTTTTTTCTTTTTTTTCCCATTTTTCCCCGCTCTGTTGTAGTTGATTTTACTGGCACTATGAAATCTATTTAAGCTTTTGAGCTTTTTTTTTCTGTCACATTTTTTTTGCCGTTATAAACCTCTGCCTCTACATTGGGCTTTTACAGTTCTGTGGAGTTTTCCTTTTATTTTTTCTCTTTTTTTAGTTTTAATTTTTAAACTTATTATTATTTTTCTACATTTATTCCTTTGTTTGCTTTTCCTACTGTTGTTTTCCCTGTGCAGTTAATCTTTAATGTATACAAATCTTCTTCATCTACCTCTATTTAACTTTGCATATCTATTCTTTTTTTCTTTTCTTCCTTTCCTTTCCTCTCAACATATTTGTTAATTTTATTTTCATTGCATTATTCCCCAATTGGCAGCTTGCTCTAGTTTTTTTATGTTTGTGCTTTAGTTAGTTTTGTTTTTAACTAGTAAATATAATTTTTTATTTACTTCATTCACCAGGTCAATCTACTGTACTTTATTTTGTCAGACTGTTTTCCCTTTGCTCATAGGTGTATATGTGTATGTTCCACCATTTTAGTTATTATTTGCCTGATTTTGTAACTGCCATTTCTCTGGGGTTCATCTTTGGTTTCCCATTTTTGGATATTTGTTTTAATCTCACTTAACGCCATAACAAACCACTTGTGGAATCTTCACTCCTGACCACAGATCAAGCCCTCAGCCTTTGGTGTGGGAGCACTGACTCCAAGACCCAGGACTACCAGAGAACTAGCCCTGCTGCTGCTGCTAAGTCGCTTCAGTCGTGTCTGACTCTGTGAGACCCCATAGACGGCAGCCCACCAGGCTCCCGCATCCCTGGGATTCTCAAGGCAAGAACGCTGGAGTGGGGTGCCATTTCCTTCTCCAATGCATGAAAGTGAAAAGTGAAAGTGAAGTCGCTCAGTTGTGTCTGACCCTCAGCGACCCCATGGACTGCAGCCTTCCAGGCTCCTCTGTCCATGGGATTTTCCAGGCAAGAGTACTGGAGTGGGGTGCCATTGCCTTTTCCGGAACTAGCCCTAGGGAGTAGCAAATAGCCCCAGGGAGTATCAAATAGTGAGAACTCACACAAAGAAAACCACTTGAATACAAGACCCAGCATCACCCAACCACCAGTAGCCTCCTTGCAGGATGTCTCATCTAAACAAAAAACAAAACAAAAATATGAACCCAATCAACAGCAGACAGGATTACCACCTCATTCAGCCTTGCCCATCAGAGGAAAAACAAACAAACAAACAAAAACTCAGCAGAAATCTCAACCTATACAAAGCTTACACAAACCACTGGATCAGCCTTAGGAGGGAAGAAACAAAAAGGAAGACAGAATTCAACCTTTAAGCCTGGGAAAAGGAGACTGCAAACACAATGAGTTAAAAAATAATAATAATGAAAAGGCAGAGAAATACTACACAAGTGAAGGAACAAACTAGAAACATAGAAGTCCAAATAAATGAAGAGGAACTAGGCAAACTACCTGAAAAAGAATTCAGAATAATGATAGTAAAGATGATAAAAAACCTTGAAAACAGAATGGAGAAAATGCACAAATCAATTAACCAAGAAGAATTAAACAATAAACATACAGAGACAAACAACACAATTACTGAAATTAAATATACTCTAGAAGGAATCAGTAGCAGAATACCTGACGCATAAGAACAAATCAATGAGTTGGAAGATAAAATGGTGGAAATAACTTCTGAAGAGCAGAATAAAGTAAAAAGAATGAAAAGAACTGTGGATAGTCTCATGGACCTCTGGGACAGTATCAAACACACCAATATTCAAATTATAGGGGACCTAGGAGAAGAAGCGATAAAGAAAGGGTATGAGAAAATTTTTAAAGAGATTAGGGTTGAAAATTTCCCCAACAAGGGAAAGGAAGTAGTCAATACAGTCCCAGAGGCACAAAGAGTCCCATACAGGATAAACCCAAGGAGAAACACACCAAGACACACACCAGTCCAACTAACAAAGACTAAACATAAAGAAAGAATATCAAAAGCAGCAAGGGAAAAGCAAGAAGTAACATTCAAGGGAAACTCCATATGCTCAACAGCTGATCTTTCAGCAGAAGCTCTGCAGGCCAGAGAGGAATGGCAGGATATATTTAAAGCACTGAAAGGGAAAAATCTACAACCAAGATTACTGTCCAGAAAGGATCTCATTCAAAGTTTATGGAGAAATAAAAAGCTTTTCAGGCAAGCAGAAGTTAAGAGAATTCACTATGGCCAAACCAACTTTACAACAAATGTTAAAGGGATTTATATAGTCAAGAAATACAAGAGAAGAAAAAGCATTTACAGACTCAACCCCAAACAATTAAGAAAATGGCAATAGGAACATATATATCAATAATTACTTTAAATGTAAATGGATTAAATGCTACAACCATAAGATACAGATTGCTGAATGGATATAAAAACATGACCCATATATATGCTGTCTACAAGAAACCCACTTCAGACCTAAAGACGCATATAGACTGAAAGTGAAAGGATGTAAAAATATATTCCATGCAAATAGGAAGTAAAAGAAAGCTGGAGTACCAATCCTCATATTAAACAGAATAGGTCTTAAAGAGTATTACAAGAGATAAGGAAGGACACTACGTAATGATTAAGGGATCAATCCAAGAGGAAACCATAACAATTGTAAATATCTATGCACCCAACATAGGAGCAGCTCAATACATAAGACAAACTCTAACAAACATAAAAGGAGAAATTAACAGTAACACAAAAATAGTAGGAGACTTTAACACCCCACTCACACCAATGGATCAATCATCAAAACAGAAAATTAATAAGGAAACACAAGCCTTAGATGATACATTAGATGAAATGGATCTCATTGATATCTTCAGGACATTCCATCCAAAGGCAGAAGGATACACCTTCTCAAGTGCACATAGAACATTCTCCAGGATAGACTACGTCTTGGGTCACAAATCAAACCTCAGTAAATTTGACAAAATTCAAATATTTAAGAAATTTAAGAAAATTGTATATATGGTTCCTATACACAATGGAATTTCACTCAGCTATTAAAAAGAATGCATTTGAATCAGTGTTAATGAGTTGAATGAAACTGGAACCTATCATACAGAGTGAATTAAGTCAGAAAGAAAAACACCAATACAGTATATTAATGTGTATATATGCGAGACAGCAAAAGAGACACAGATGTAAAAAAACGGACTTTTGGACTCTGTGGAAGAAGGCAAGGGTGGGATGATTTGAGAGAATAGTATTGAAACGTGTATATCACCATTTGTGAAATAGGCTACCAGTCCAAGTTCGATGCATGATACAGGGTCCTCAAAGCCAAAAACAGGACTACCCTGAGGGATAGGATAGGGAGGGACGTGGGAGCGGGGTTCAGGATGGGGGACACATGTACACCCATGGCTGATTCATGTCTATGTATGGCCAAAACCACCACAATATTGTAAAGTAATTAGTCCCCAATTAAAATTAATTAATTACTTTTTTAAAAAAGAATTTCATGAACTGCATAGTCCATGGGGTCACAAAGAGTCCGACTAGACTGAGCGACTTTCACTTTCACTTTTTGAAGAGGAATAACTTCCATCATCCTGCTAGGAATTCTCAGGGTTTATCAGATTCTTTGGCTACATCTGCTCCAGGCTTCCTGCTCCCTCTTTTGGCTGAATTCTTAAGCTCATATGCCTTCTCTCATTGTTGCAATATATACACGGGGGCCGACAGCCACTTTTTTGCTTAACCAAGGACAGACTTAAAACTTAAAAAAAAAAAGACTACTTAAAGTTTCTGGTCTCTCCCTGGCCTGAAGAGTCAGTCTGATTTTCTGTGAGTCCCCGCTAGTCATCTGCCAGAGCTCACTCCAGTCCCCATAAGGAATGTGCACCAGGAGCCAGACACAGGGTGTAGTAGTATATGAGCAAAGCAAGCAGAGTGCTGGAGTTGGGGGATCAGTGGGCAAGGTACCACCAGTGACTCATGGGTGGGCTTTTTGATGCAGTCCCTGATGTGGTTAGGATTTGCGTCTCTTTAATACTATCCAGGAGTTCTATCTGCTACTCCCTCAGCCTCTACAGTGATGTACTTATCAGTACTCTGGATAAGATAAGCAAATGGGTCTCATTGGCTGTGTCCTGTACAGTTGGGGAAGCTACTTTGCCCAGTTTTTAATTGCAGTGGTGGTTGTTGAGTTTTAGGAGTTCTTTGTGTATTCTGGATATTAATCTCTTTAAGGATTTTGCAAATACTTTATCCCATTCTGTGGACTGCCTTTTCACTCTCTTGATAGTTTTGAATTTTACACAAAAGCTTAAATTTTGGTAATGTCCAATTGATATATTTGTTTCCTTGTTGCCTATGCTTTTTCTGTCATATATAAGAATATTGCCATATGCTTTTCTTCAGTACTTTTCTAGTTTGCATATAGGTGTTTGATCCATTCTGCATTAATTTTTAAACGTGGTATTAAAAAAAGGACCAATTTCATTCTTTTGCATGTAGACATCCAGTTTTTCCAGGACCATTTGTTGAAAAGAGTCCTCTCTACCACACAATGGTAGCACCTTTGTCAAAATCATTTAACTATATACGAGAGGGTTTATTGTGGATTTTTTATTCTAGTCTCTGTTATTTATATTTCCATAAGCCAATACACAATATTTTGATTACTTCAAATTTGTGGTAAACTTTGAAATCTGGAAGTATAAGTCTCTAGATTTGCCTTTTAAAAATTATTTAAGCTATTTGGGACCCATTAACATTCCAGTGAATTTTGGAATGGGTTTTTTATTTCTGCAAAAAATGTCATTGGGGTTTTAGTGGAAATTACATTGAATCTGTGTATCATTTTATGTAATGCTATCATCTCAACAATACTAAGTCTTCCAGGCCATGATTAAAGAATGTCTTTCCATTACAAAAAAAAAAAAAAAAGGAATCCAGATTGGAAAAGAGGAAGTAAAGCTCTCTGTTTGCAGACAACATGATACTGTACATAGAAAACCCTAAAGATAGTATCAGAAAATTACTAGAGCTAATCAGTGAATTTAGCAAATTTGCAGGATACAAAATCAATACACAGAAATTACTTGCATTTCTATATACTAACAATGAAAAGTCAGAAAGAGAAATTAAGGAATCAATTACACTCATCATTGTGACAAAAAGAATTAAATATCTAGGAATAAATTTACCTAAGGAGACAAAAGAACTGTACATGGAAAATTATAAGACACTAATGAAAGAAATCAAAGATGACAAAAACAGATGGAGAGATATTCCACATTCCAGGGTAGGTAGAATCAATATTGTGAAAATGACTATACTACCTAACACAATCTACAGATTCAATGTGATCCCTATCAAATAACCAAAGGCATTTTCCACAGAACTAGAACAAAAAATTTCACAATTCAAATGTAAACACAAAAGACCCCAAATAGCCACAGCAGTCCTGAGAAAGAAGAATGGAGCTGGAGGAATCAATCTTCCTGACTTCAGATTATACTACAAAGCTACAGTCATCAAGACAGTACGGTACTGACACAAAAACAGAAATATAGACCAATGGAACAAAATAGAAAGCCCAGAAATAAACCCATGCACCTATGGGTACCTTGTTTTTTACAAAGGAGGCAAGAAAATACAATAGGACAAAGACAGTCTTTTCAATAAATGGTGCTGGGAAAACTGGACAGCTATGTCCAGCTATGTCCATTCATAAAAGAATGAAATTAGAACAGTTCCTAACATCATACATAAAGATAAATTCAAATGGAATAAATGGTCTAAATGTAAGACCAGAAACTATAAACCTCTTAGAGGAAATATAGGCAGAACACTTGATATAAATCAAAGCAAGATTCTCTATGACCCACCTCCTCGAGTAATGGAAATAAAACCAAAAGTAAACAAGTGGGACCTAATTAAACTTAAAAGCTTTGGAACAGCAAAGGATACTATAAGCAAGGTGAAAAGACAACCCTCAGAATGGGAGAAAATAATAACAAATGAAACAACTGACAAAGGATTAATTTCCAAAATATACAAGCAGCTCATACAACTCAATGCCAGAAAAACAAACAACTCGATCAAAAAGTGGGGAAAAGACTTAAATAGGCGTGTCTCCAAAGAAGACACACAGATAGCTAACAAACATGAAAAGATGCTCAACATCACTCATTTTCAGTTCAGTTCAGTTCAGTCGCTCAGTCGTGTCCAGCTCTTTGCGACCCCATGAATCGCAGCACGCCAGGCCTCCCTGTCCATCACCATCTCCCGGAGTCCACTCAGACTCACGTCCATCGAGTCCATGATGCTATCCAGCCATCTCATCCTCGGTCGTCCCCTTCTCCTCCTGCCCACAATCCCTCCCAGCATCAGAGTCTTTTCCAATGAGTCAGCTCTTCGCATGAGGTGGCCAAAGTACTGGAGCTTCAGCTTTAGCATCATTCCTTCCAAAGAAATCCCAGGACTGATCTCCTTCAGAATGGACTGGTTGGATCTCCTTGCAGTCCAAGGGACTCTCAAGAGTCTTCTCCAACACCACAGTTCAAAAGCATCAATTCTTTGGCGCTCAGCCTTCTTCACAGTCCAACTCTCACATCCATACATGACCACTGGAAAAACCATAGCCTTGATTAGACGGACCTTAGTCGGCAAAGGAATGTCTCTGCTTTTGAATATAACTAGAAATGCAAATCAAAACTACAATGAAATATCACATCACACTGGTAGAATGGCTGCTATCAAAAAGCCTACAAACAATAAATGCTGGAGAGGGTGTGGAGAAAAGGGAATGCTCTTGCACAGTTGATGGGAATGTAAATTGACACAGCCGCTATGGAAGACAGTATGGAGATTCCTTAAAAAAAAAAAAAACTAGGAATAAAACTACTATATGACCCAGAAATCCCACTCCTAGGCATATACCCTGAGGAAACCAAAATTGAAAAAGACACATGTATCCCATTGATCATTGCAGCACTATTTACAATAGCTAGAACATGAAAGCACTCTAGATGTCCATGGACAGATGAATGGATAAAGAAGTTGTGGTACATATACAGAATGGAATATTACTCAGCCTCATAAGAAGGAATGCATTTGAGTCAGTTCTGATGAGGTGGATGAACTGGAACCTATTATACAGAGTGAAGTGAGAAAGAGAAAGATAAATATCATATTTAATGTATATATACAGAATCTAGAAAAATGGTACTCAAGAATTTATTTACAGGACAGCAATGGAGAAACAGACATAGAGAATAGGCTTATGGACATGGGGAGAGGAGAGGAGAGGGTGAGATGTATGGAAGGAGTAACATGGAAACTTACATTACCATATGTAAAATAGATAGCCATCGGGAATTTGCTGTATGGCTCACGAAGCTCAAACAGGGGCTCTGTATCAATCTAGAGGGGTGGGATGAGTGGGAGATGGGAGTGAGGTTCAAAAGGGAGGGTATATATGTATACCTATGGCTGGTATATTTTGAGGTTTGACAGAACACAACAAAATTCTGTAAAGCAATTATCCTTCAATAAAAAAAATTTAAAAAAAGATTCTGTCAGTTGTTTTAATTAATATTATAAATATTTCAGCTATATTTTTAAAATACAGATATAATAAATATCTACCACCTATTGTATAACTTGCTAGGCCCAAGATGGAGTGCTCCTGCCTGGAGTACCAAGTCAGCAAACTGAAACTAAGGTGAACTTTCCTGTTTCTATAAATGTTCCACTTGACTAGAAAAGCAGGATAGTCAGTCAGCCAGTCCCCAAAATGAAGCCAACTCTGGGCTCTATAGTTATTTTCCTTTCCCTTTTCATCTCAAACAAGGTTGACCATGTGGCCATAGCCAATTAGATATTTTCTATTTTTCACTTCCTTTTCCTTTACTTTTTATCCTATCACAGCTTCCTGCCTTCCACCCCATTTTGCAGTTCTCTGAATAGAGACTGTTTGCTTCCTCAAGTGTTATGAAATTTTGTTTGTATGTTTGTATCACCTAAATTGTCTCCTTAAAGCATTTTTTAACATACTCAGTTTAAGAAAAATTCATTAATCTCCCATGTTTGATGTTTATTACTTCTATTCATGATCTTATAATTTTACCTATAAACTCTATATGTGTATACAATAAGTACCATCTTGCATATGTCTATTCTTTATAAAATAGTAGGGTACTATGGGCTTCCCTGGTGGTTCAGTCAGTAAAAACTCCACCTGCAATGCAGGAGACCCAGGTTCAGTCCCTGTGTTGGGAAGATCCCCTGGAGAAGGAAATGGCAACTACTCCAATATTCTTGCCTGGAGAATCCCATGGACAGAGGAGCCTGGTGGGCTACAGCCCATGCAGTTGCAAGGAATCAGACATGACTGAAAGACTAAACAGCAGCATCAGTATACTATATTTATGCTCTGTATGTATATATGCAAAGTTATACTTTTGAGATTATCTACATTATTTGATGTAACTCAGTTTTAATGAATGTGAAGGTAGGCCCACATCTGTAAACTCTCAGAGGAAAATTCTGCTACCCTATCTCCCAACTCAGGCTGAAACTGGCAAGTTGCTTATTTGACAGCCTGTACCAGTGAGTAGATATTTTTCAAGTTCACCTACCCCTGACTTTTTCACTGGTGTTGCAAATCTTCAATAGTTTTTCATTTGATTTTCTATTTCATTTTCAACTCCCTGACTTATGTATCCGCAGTGTCATTTTCTGTCCCCACAGGGCCATTAAATCAGCTCCTGAGGAGAACTGAGAGATGGAACCAACCCCAACCCCCGTCCCCACCTCCCAAGGCAGCTTCCACATTAGTTTTTGTTCTGGGGCTTTGTTTCCTCATCATTTATCTCCTTTGGAATTTTTCAAATTACCTTTTGGGCATTTAAATGAACAGTTTTTATGTTCTATTATATGTATTAAAAATCTTCTGTGTGTTAGTAGCTCAGTTGTGTCTGACCCTTTGTAACAACATGGACTGTAGCCCTCCAGGCTCTTCTATCCATGGGATTCTCCAGGCAAGAATACTGGAGTGGGTTACCATTTCCTTCTCCAAAAAATCTTCTAGATTTACAAAAATTGAAAGCTATTTAGGTTATCTAATCCCCCCCCAACCAGAAAATGGAGCCCTTTAACTTTCTTTAATATAAGTCAATATTGGATATTACGTTTAACATTCAATGATGGAGAAAATAATTTTAAGATTATTAAAAATGAAACCAAATTTTTCACATACAATTCAGTGAGAAATCTTTATATTGTCATATCCAAACAATTTAGCTCTTTCTTAGCTCTTTTTAAGGCTCTTTTCAGAGGTCAAAGATGAAGAATTTGGTTTCTTTCAAAGTTCTATTGTTTAATTCATGCAATTTGAATTTATATGAATATAATTATGATTAACTCATTTATTCATCTCATCTTACATTTTCTTGATTTTTATTGAAATACCATGTGTCATGATCTATGAAAATTCAAAAATTTGTAATTTTGCCAAGTTTTTCCATTATTCTCCTGTAACTAGCCTATGCCCACAATAAAACAAGCTAGAGGGCATTTTACATCCCATTGTAAAACATTTTTCTGCCTCTGAAACTTTGTTTATGCTTTAAATTATCCACACACTCTTATTCCCCACTCCTCAAGTCTAACTGTTAGACCCTACCCATCCTGTTTATATGTCTATAGTCTTCATGAAAGTACTCCCTTATTGCCCCAAATATGATTTCCAGTCTCCTTCTGTATAACTCTTGTGGTTTTATAAAGTAATTTTTAATTGGAGGATAACTTGTGGGTTTTACCATATTCTACCTTGGTATACTGCTTCATGGGGTTTTTTATATTTTGTTTTAGCTTAGAAAATAAGTGTCTCCTTTTTATTCTTGTAGTCCATAAAACACTTGGAAAATTTGTAGAAAGTCAATAAATACTCATTGAAATTCAAGATAAATAAAATCTCCTTTGCAATTCAAATTGAATGTTTTAAACAATTATAAGTAGTGTCATTATTTAAAATATAAACCCTGAAGGGGAAGATTTAAAAGTGTTACAAGCTACATAAAAGGTGTGACAACACATGGAATAAACCTCTCTAGATTCCTACAAAAAGGAAGGATTAGACGAGACAATTTCTAAGGTTTCTCCTACTTCTAAAATGCTCATATTCTTTTCCAACTTCAGATGTGTTTTCATGAACATTTTGGTCGAGGGGCATAGTGTTCATACTGGCAATGAGACAGTCACCTGATGAGAACCAGGAATGCACTTTCTCCAAGAAACAGTGGTGCTTGAGGACTGTAGCTAGTGGGGGGAGGGGAGGGGCGGTGGTTACACCTGGATGCTTACTCCCTTCATGCATTGCTGAAAGCCAAGGAGGAGAAAGCATCAGAAAGAGGAACAGAACCTCCTTTCTCTTACAATGTCTCTCCACTGCCCTCTATTGTCATAGCTGAACGGCTGCGCCTGTTGAAAGTGAGAAATGATAACAGGATCATTTCTTGACTGCAGAGCAGGCAATACAGCATGAATTTGAAGCTCAGAGGCAGTAAACTGATGACTGGCACAATAAGGAATATAAATTTCAATACACACATATTATCCTCAATTTAGGAGCATATTTCCTATAATTTAAAAGATGGAATGGTCATGTTATGAGGAGGTAAATTTGGATTTAAAAATTGTATAATTCCCTCAAACACCAAACTACTAGTAAACTAACTACAATTTCAGTATATTAAATTATAGTGAAGCAGCTCAGGGCATTACATGGTTTTACCTTATTCTATAAATTTGCAATGAAGAATATAATTCACCTTTCCATCTGTTCCAGTTTGATATCAGTCTATTTGTAATAATTACCATGAACTATACATTAGGAAAAAGACTTGTGCCTTAAAATGAAACAGCATCTAATGGCTGGTATATTAAATTATAATAAAATTTGGGGACTTCCCTGGAAGTCCAGTAGTTAAAACTTCCTTCCCATGCACGAGGTATAAGTTTGATCCCTGGTCAGGGAGCTAAGACCCCACATGTCTTGCACCTAAAAAATCAAAACATAAAACAGAAACAATATTGTAACAAATTCAATGAAGAATTTAAAAATGGTCTACATCAAAAAAAATATTAAAAAACTATAACAAAACTTTGATTCTAAACCCTAGGGATTTACTTGAATAAATAGACACAATATGAATTATATCATGTTCCTCTATGACATGGTAAATCAACTGTACTTCAATTTTTTTTAAATCACATTCTTCACTTAACACAATGAGGATCTGTTCTCCACTATGATTTCTGTGGACTTTGTCATCTACTTATTTTAAAATAGTTTTGATTATATTTAATAAATATAAAAATCTCTTGTACAACATAGGTGGTATGCCATAGTGGTTAAAAGCAGGAGCTTTACAAACAGAATGAGTCGGTTTGAACCCTGGCTCTCACACTGTTGAGACTCTGGGCAACTTGCTTAATCCCTCTCTTTTTCTGTTCTGTCATTTGTAAAATAGGGACAGAGTACCTGCTTCACAGGGCTTTTATGTGTGTGTATTAAATGAGCTAATACAAGTAAAGTACTTTGCCAAGAGCGTAAGTGACAAAAATTTGCTTCTGTTGTTTTTCCTGCTACCAATCCTTGAGGATAAATTTGTCAAGCACCAAAGATTGATTATAGTAACTGATTATGTTAGGAAGAAAACAACTAATTTTCTCTAAAACTCTTATTACCACATCAAAGAACAGAGGTATGAATTTAAAATGAACTCTCTCTTCACTTAGAATTCCAGAACCATTTCTTCAGAATAGGATCAAATATATTGTTTTACTTGTCCTAATACATCGTCAGATAGTCATGACTGATTTATCCCCACCACTCAAGCTTTCAATTATCAATATAAAATGTATTTTTATGTTTATGTTTCCTCACCCCAAATCACCCAACAGATCCTCAGAAAAATCTGTTAAGTCCTAAGGATAAAACTCCTCAGACTTCTGATTTTAAAGCTTGCTCAATTTCCTGTTTCAAGTCATGGATATTAGTGCTAAAGAAGTTACTGATATAAAGTTACTTTAAAGAATAATCGGGTCCTGAGAATGCGCTATTGAGCAGCAACGTGATAGAACGTTTTTTTTTCTGCCGGCCTTAATATATTTATGTATCTAGAAGTTCAATTCATAATCATTTAATAAAGTGAACACTTGTAGTCTTAAATATTAAAAAAGAAACAGGCTATTAAAAGTTAAAACCCTATTTGTATTTAGCTATGTTAAAAAAAAATAATCCCAGGAATATTGTAATGAGTCTAGGTTTAGGAGCAGGCATTGTGCAAGTTAATGTAAGTAATGAACCTTTCATGTGAAATGATGTAGTGTCACAACTCATTTGCATCCCACTTAAAGTGTAATTAAGTTTCTCTGACAGCATGGCTTATGGCTGAAAGAACAGACCTGGCTGCTAAATTAATCCAGAGTCCCTCAGTTAATAACACTCAGCAAAGAAAACTTTATACACTCTTTCATTTAAAGTTCCCAAACTCCCATTTGCAGAAGCAAGGCAGCCTACAGAGAAATCTTTGTATAAAATTCATGGACACTCCCTAGACAGATTTAACCATCAAAACACCTGAAAACTGGCCTTTGATGAATCGGGACATAAGAATATGCTATTTTCCCTCCAGCTAAGGCTGGAGGTCTGGAGGGGTGGATTCACACTTAAATTTCACTGCACCATATATTTAAACTATAGTACATTTTCAAACTTAAGTATGAAGTGCTGGGAATTTTGAATTTATAATCTGAACTGGTTTACCATAATTAAGAGCTCAGAAATAATGGAATTTATTTTTTCATTCATTCTTTCAGGATGTGAGTTACTACATTTAAGTTCCCAAGTGAAGTTGTTGTTCATTAAATTTCTTCGAGTTTTTTTGTTATTGTCCTCATTTTTGTTGAGAATTGTCCCCAATATTGTTAAGAATATTCACTTTTGTAATCCCCAGAACGGATTATGAAGTTGCCACAAGATTAGAACTACACTGTGTTATTTAGAACAAGTTTTAACTAAACAAGGATTTAATTTATAAATAACCCCAAACTGTTTTTAGAGAGGCAAATGAGAGAATAGGCAAATTTCTTAGGATCGGATTCCCCTTCTCTCCAGGGCAACAAAGAATCTCTGCCCACCAGTTACATGGGCAACTGCATGGTACTATTATCCTGTTCTACTTTTCCATGGCACCCAAATTCAAAGGCTGATGCAGAAAAGAAATAGTTTATCTTTAAGCTTAAGGTCTCAAAATCAACTATTGTTGCCACCATAAATAAACTGATTCCTCAGAGACTCAGTGAAAGTGCTGGAGGCTGGAGAAAGATATACTTTTAACATACAAAACATTTCTGAATCCAACAAGTGCCCAATAATTTAATAATATAATGACTAGTGGACTTATTCTAGTCCACTAAACCAATATTTCTCAGAGTATTTTAGGCTAGGTTAGCATTTATTCTGACAGATGACCTGCAATGCCATCCCTACAAGAAAATTGCCATATTTAGAAAATAAATAATATATTAAAGTGTAACACTGAGAAGTATTTTCAAAGCACTGAGAAAAGCACTATTTTCCTTAAGGGCAAAATTTGCAGCAGTTTATTTTTCTACTTCAGGTCTCAGCACTATGCAATGTATGACTGGCATTTTAACAGAAACATACCATAATCCGTCTTAATTTTCAAAAGCTCTATTTCAGGGAACAGAAAACTTGCCAGGAAGAATGAGTTAATGGGAAAGAAACATCCAAATGATTATTTTCTTTTATCATTTATTTTTAAAAAAATCATTATTAGTAAAAGATAAAGTGTAAAAGCCATGTTCAATTACATGATTTATTTCTTTCATGTTGTTGGAACATTCACAGTGGTAGCAGACAATTTTACTTCAGCTGTCCAGCTGAGGCCAAAAGGTGGTGGTACATGGAGTGTTAAGTGCCTTTCTTCATGAGTTATAACTTGTGTTGTCAGAAGGTAAAGGATCACAGGAAAGCTCTTTCCACAGCTCCGAGTCTGGCTGCTCCCCAGTCATCTCCCATAATCCACTTCAGGTTGAAAGTTTTAAAATACTCAAGGCGATGGCTTCAGGTCACATAGAAAAGAAAAAGTCAAATTTTAAGTTTTAAAGACATCACCATGTTTTTATTATTCATTAAATGAAATTTAAAGAAAAATGCACACAAGACCACCATTCCAAGTTCGATTCATGAGACAGGGCACTCAAAGCCGGTGCACTGGGACAACCCTGAGGGATGGGATGGGGAGGGAGGTGGGGGAGGGGGTTCAGGATGGGGGACACGTGCACCCATGGCTGATTCATGTCAGTGTATGGCAAAAACAACTATAATATTGTAATTAGCCTCCAATTAAAATAAATAAATTAATTTAAAACTGTTCATTAATACATTGGTTATATTACTTTTAAATGATATAATAATGAATTCAATCTTTTTAAAATATTTTTCTCATGTATACACGTACAGAACTTGCTACAGTATTCATTGAGGAGTAAGAAATCATTATTTCTATGCTAATTAATGATTATATACATACTTTTTTTAAAATTCAAATCTCACCTAAAAAATTTTATATGATCAGTTTGTTGCATTCACATTTTAAGATATGTCAGGATGGTCTGAATCTGAGGTTTACCACGCAACAACAAGGGTATCCTCTCATGTCTTATTGGCAGTTTCTATGAATCCCTGGTTACTACAAAACACGTTCACTCAACTCACACAGACAAATTGTATACTAACTAAGCATTGGGTTGGCCAAAAACTTTGTTCAGGTTTTTCATACAGTATGGAAAACCCTAATGGACTTTTTGGCCAATCCAATAGTTTCATTCATACAACACTCCTGTAGAATGAGCTTTACCTATGTACTATCAAAGTATGCAGGTTTTTACTACCAGTGGCAATGTGACTATTATCATTCATAAAAGCAAACAGAAACCATACAGTCCTGTACAGTGCCTAGCACAGCCTGAAGGAAGTTGATTCAAGTTGACTGCTATGTAGATTCATTTCCAATTAGGTGGGAGTTGAAGCAAATAATGGAGTTGTTACAGTATAAAAAAGCAGGTCAAGCAAAAATGTCAAAAATAATTCAATTGTGTTATATATAAAGAACACAAAAAGATATATATATATTATATTACACATACTTGAATATTTATAATTGTACATGTATGTGTAGTTTTTAAATTTTAGGCACTGTGAAAAAATGATGAATGTTTAAAGCATCTTTCCCCTAAAATGTGTAGCATCTGAAATGAGCAGGTATTATACCAAAAATTTCAAATATCTATAAAATATAATACACAGGGAATATTTGCAAAAAGTAAACCATATTTGGAGTTGGGTTGGAGTTATGAAGGGTTGGGCTTCCCTTGTGGAGGGTTGAGAAAATAATATAAACATATTATATATGTTTATAAATATATTATAAAATATAAAATAATATAAAACATAAAGGTTACTTGTTAGATTTAATTCTATAATTTAGAAAGCCAAAATAATTTAAAATTTTCCTTGGCATTTTTAGTTCCAATTAGCTCTCATAGTATAAACCAGAAAATGTTTTTAAATAAATTTGGAAAAAATCTCAGTATATGTGAATAGAGCTTCTTATTTTAATCACCAGAAATGCAATGAAAATCCTTCTGGCATATTAAAAAAAAAACTTAAGGAGTTGTAGTTAAAGCTTGTATCTCCCTCTCACAATTCATTAAAGATAAAACCTGAAAGTAAATACATAATCAAATTATTTGCATACTCACAAGTTAGGCCTTGTCCATCCTCAGTTTCTTCATGTGGTATTGAATCTTCTGATCCCTGATCCATGAATTGCATATGAATTCATTTTATCCATACCAGGTGGAAAATATTCCCAAGGAAGAAATAGAATCCCATTCCACTGTTTCCAGGTAGTGCTGATTTTAAATTGTAAACTCAGTTCTTTCTTTCATAGTTTAGAGTTAATAATCAAAAAAGCAATAATTTTCAACTGGCAGATTTAATGTATTAAACAAATAGAACCTAAGTTTAAATTAGACAAAAATGATATGCTTTTTATAAGGCAAGCTTGTAATCATGGCTCCTAAGTTGAAAACCCATTAGTAATGCCACTGAGTATTCACCCCACTCATAGTTTTATTATTTATAAAAAGTTGAAAATATTTATTGTCTGTTATTGGCTTCCCTGGTGGCTCAGATGATAAAGAATCTACCAGCAGTGTAGGAGACCCGGGTTTGATCCCTGGGTCGGGAAAATCTTCTGGTGAAGGGAATGGCAACCCACTCCAGTATTCACGCCTGGAAAATTCCATGGAAATTTCCATGAAAATTCCATGGAGGGCTATAGTCCATGAGGTCGTGAAGAGTCAGGGGACCACTGAGCAACTAACACTTTCACTTTCACTAATATATAAAATGTCAGATCATATTGTACAAAGAGCTGATTTTTATAAGTGCATAATGATACTGAAGACCTTTGCTTAGAGTTCTAAGGAAAAGTAAGGGAAACTACTTGCTCATTAGCTGTATCTTTATTTTAGTTGTTAATATCTATGTAAATCCTTGGCAGGCAAACCTAGACAATGGAGATCTGTAGCAGTCACCATACCAAATGAACCTGACCTGAATCACGGAGATAACCTCTAATGGATTTTATATGCCCCTACCTGTTTGAGTTAGTCATTTCATTCTTTGTCACTATTTCAGAAACTGATTATATTTATTATATTGTCTATTATAACACATTCATCAACAACTATTTTATCAGTTTTGTAATTTTTAGTAATTTTCTACTGACATCAATTTTTACCTTTTTAAATGGTTCACCTCATTAATGCGTATTAATATAGTCTTTTAACAGGGATAAGGCAAAATAGAGACAGGCTTTGGAAACAATCCATGTCTCAAATAGAGAACATTGGATTCCTTTTTAACACAGATTATCTCTCCATAGACTTCCTTCGTTTCCAGACAGTTCCTGTCAACCCTTAATGAAGAATCTAATATTAACTTAAGTCAGCCAGAACCACTGACAATCCTATTTTAAAAATTACCCATTTGGAAAACAGTGATAGTGAAGAGCCAAATTATCTTCTCTGCTTTCCAGCTCCATTCCCTCAGAGATCAAGACAATTCAATTAAAAAAAAAAAAAACCGTTCAGGGAACTGCTGTAACAATGTTGTCCACAGGACAACTGACAATTTCTATGAAGAGATTCATAAACCAAAATCTATGGTGTCTGATAAACATAATCCACTGGTCACAGTGATTTCCCTTGACAGTCTATTTTGAATCTGGAGAAGAAAGTATGTGAGGAATTTTACCCCTCTGGAATTGGCTCTATTGTAACTCCATAGGGCTGCCAATAGTTGTCTCCCTTTCAGAATTTTTTTTTAAGGAGAACATTTAAGATCAAGGGTCCACTGTGAAATTATTGGAATTCAATATACTATTCTTCTGCTAGGACAATCTTAAGTAACTTGTCTGACTTCCTTTCGAAACAGAAATTTCTGTAAGTTCTCCATTATGGCTGTAATTTCTGGATTCATTTGAAGATGAGAAGTGTTACTGTAAGAACCAAGCTTTAACTGTTTGGGATGTCATTTTTCCAAAAGTCATTTAAAAATATATATTTTTTAAAAAGATATGAGCCCACTGAACACCAACAAATCTTAGGATCTAAATTGTTGTTGAGTTATTCAGTTTTTTTTTTTTTTAATTTTAGTTTTTTATTTTTTAAATTTTAAACTCTTTAATTCTTACATGCATTCCCAAACATGAACCCCCCTCCCACCTCCCTCCCCATAACATCTTTCTGGGTCATCCCCATGCACCAGCCTCAAGCATGCTGCATCCTGCGTCAGACATAGACTGGCGATTCAATTCACATGATAGTATACTGACTCTGCAACTCCAGGGACTGTAGACTGCCAGGCTTCTCTGTCCATAGGATTTCCCAGGCAAGAAGGCTGGAGTGGGTGACCATTTCCTTCTCCAGGAGATCTTCCTGACCCAGGGATCAAACCTACGTCTCTTGCACTGCAAGCGGATTTTTACTCCTGAGCCACTGGGGAAGCCCCTAGGATCCAAAAAGAATACCATTATTCTTCTCATTCCACCTGCTTCTGTATCAAGAAGCTTAAATTAATTCCTGGCTTTATCAAGCTCCTGATTGTCGTACAGTGAGTATTTAATAAGTGCCTGCCATGCAATAGATCTTTTCAAGGAACTGGGCATATGGTGCCAACAAAACAAAGTCCCTGCCCTCACAGAGCTGACATTTTAGCTACATTCATAGAAGAGATTCTTTACCATTTACTAAGATAAGAACAGGATGCCATTTTTTATTTTCTGAAAGTATTACAGAAAAACAAATTAATGTTTAGAACTCAGACTACACCAGTAAACCACTGTTTCAGCTGAACAAACTTTTTATTTATCATCTGTTATTCCCTTCTGTATGAGAAAATATAATTCTAAGAGGTCAAACAGGAAGTCTACCCTGTACACCAGCATGTTCCCATTGTCTAGCACATTTAACACTTAACAATGCTGAACATTTGTAGAATGACTAATGAGCATTAGGCCAAATAATAAATGAATATACTGAAGTATCTTAGAAGCTGAAGTGGTCAAACAAGAGACTGGCAACAGTGAACATCGATATTTTCAGAACTGGTGAACTAAAATGGTTTGGAACAGGTGAATTTAATTCAGATGACCATTATATCTATTAATGTTGGCAAGAATCCCTTAGAAGAAATGGAGTAGCTCTCATAGTCAACAAAAGAATCCAAAATGCAGTACTTGGGTACAATCTCAAAAATGACAGAAAGATTTCTGTTCATTTCCAAGGGAAACCATTCAGTATCACAGTAATTCAAGTCTATGGCCTAACCACAAATGCCAAAGAAGCTGAAGTTGAATGGTTCTATGATGACCTACCAAACCTTCTGGAACTAGCACCAAAAAAGATATCCTTTTCATCATAGAGGACTGGAATGCAACAGCAGGAAGTCAAGAGATACCTGGAATAACAGGCAAGATTGGCCTTGAAATACAAAGTGAAGCAAGGCAAAGGCTAACAGATTTTAGCCAAGAGAACACACTGGTCATAGCAAACACCATCTTCCAACAACACAAGAGACGACTCTACAAATGGACATCACCAGATGATCAATACCAAAATCAGACTGATTATATTCTTGGCAGCTGAAGATGGAGAAGCACTATACAGTCAGCAAAAACAAGACTGGGAGCTGACTGTGGCTAAGATCATACCATCACTACAAACAAAGCTACTGGAGGTAATTGAATTCCAGTTGAGCTATCTCAAATCCTAAAAGATGATGCTCTTAAAGTGCTACACTCAATATGCCAGCGAATTTGGAAAACTCAGCAGTGGCCACAGGACTGGAAAAGGTCAGTTTTCATTCCAATCCCAAAGAAAGGCAATGCCAAAGAATGCTCAAAGTTGCACACAATTGCACTCGTCTTACACACTAGCAAAGTAATGCTCAAAATTCTCCAAGCCAGGCTTCAACAGTATGTGAACTGTGAACTTCCAGATGTTCAAATTGGATTTAGAAAAGGCAGAGGAACCAGAGCTCAAATTGCCAATATCTAGGGGTCGCACAGAGTTGGACATGACTGAAGTGACTTAGCAGCAGCAGCAGCAGTGGATCATCAAAAAAGCAAGAGAGTTTTCCAGAAAAAAAAAAATCCATGTCTGCTTTATTGCCTACGCCAAAGCCTTTGACTGTATGGATCACAACAAGTGTGGAAATTCTTCAGGAGATGGGAATATCAGCCCAACTTACCTGCCTTCTGAGAAATCTGTATGCAACTCAAGAAGCAACAGTTAGAACTGGACATGGAACAACAGAACATTGTTTGGAACAATGTTGTTCCAAACATCATTTGGAATAACATGGTTCCAAATCAGGAAAGAAGTATGTTAAGGCTGTATGTTGTCACTCTGCTTATTTAACTTCTGTGCAGAGTACATCATGTGAAGTGCCAGGCTGAATGAAGCACAAGCTGGAATCAAGATTGCTGGGAGAAATATCAATAACCTCAGGTAAGCAAATGACACCACCCTTATGGCAAAAAAAGAAGTAGAACTAAAGAGCCTCTTGATGAAAGTGAGAGAAGTGAGAGAAAAAACTGGCTTAAAACTCAACATTCAGAAAACTAAGATGATGGGATCTGGTCCCATCACTTCATGCCAAAGAGATGGGGAAACAATGGAAATAGTGAGAGACTTCATATTTTTGAGCTCCAAAATCACTGCAGATGGTAACTGCAGCCATGAAATTGAAAGATGCTTGCTTCTTGGAAGAAAAGCTATGACCAACCTAGACAGCATACTAAAAGCAGAGACGTTACTTTGCCAACAAAGGTCCATCAAGTCAAAACTATGGTTTTTCCAGTAGTCATGGAGAGTTGGACCATAAAGAAAGCTGAGTGCCGAAGAATTGATGCTTTTGAACTGTTGTGTTGGAGAAGACTCTTGAGAGTCCCTTGGACTGCAAGGAGATCCAACCACTCGATCCTAAAGGAAATCAGCCCTGAATATTCATTGGGAGGACTGATACTGAAGCTGAAATTCCAATATTTTGGCCACCTGATGCAAAGAAATAACTCATTGGAAAAGACCCTGATGCTGGGAAAGATTTCATGCAAATATCAGTCCTGAATATTCGTTGGAAGGACTGATGCTGAAGCTGAAGCTCCAATACTTTGGCCACCCGATGCGAAGAACTGACTCATTGGAAAAGACCTTGATGCTGGGAAAGATTGAAGGCAGGAGAAGGATGACAGAGGATGAGATGGTTGGATGGCATCACCGACTAGATGGACATGAGTTTGAGCGTCTCCAGGAGTTAGTGATGCACAGGGAAGACTGGCCCGCTTCAGTCCATGGGGTCGCAAAGAGTCGGACATGACTGAGCAACTGAGCTGAAGTATCTATTCACAGAGAAAACCACATGACTGTGGTTGATTTAACATCCTTAATTGTTCACAGTATCATCTTGCTTTCCAAAGTGACTCTTTCAAGTGATCTTCTTGTTATATTAGGCAGAAGGCAAGATTCTAAGAAAAATTGTGAAAACACTTATAGATTGAGGTAGGCACTTCTGTGCTCTTCCTCCCTTGTCCCTTGTGCTACCTCCCAACATTTAGATATTCTGCTGCTAAATTCTTTAAATTTTTCTCTGAGTGGTGAAGCAAAAGATTCCATCTACTAGCTGGAAGAGGGAACCAATGTACTATTTATATGCTATCACAAAGGCATTGCCTTGATATCCCAAACCTCAACATCATCAGCTTGCCACCTACCCTCTCAAACCCTAGTTTTTCCTACTGAAAAACTATGGTTTGATTTTTTTTAATTGGAAAAATTTAAACTTGATTCAGAAACCACATTAAAATCTGGTCCTCAAAAATATTTCAGGCCAATTTCTTCAAGGTATATGGTGACCGTTTCTATAATTTCAAGGAAATCCCTGTTTAAGCATCTGAGTAGAACCAGAGATGCAAACAGAGGCATTCCTGCAGTTTCTTTTTAAGGAGGGAATTATCATTTCAGCAAGAAAATCAGTAAAGATCTCCAGTATTCCCCCTGAAACACCATCTTGGCCATCAACTTTGCTTGATTAAGATTACAATAAGGAATTCCCTGGCAGCCCAGTGTGGTTTGGACTCACAGGGTTCGATCCCTGGTTGGGGAACTAAGATCCTGCAAGCCAAGTGGCATGGCTAAAAAAGGAAAATACATACAACAGTTTTTTTTTTTAATCAATTATCAACACATAATAGAAGGCATCATCATAGTGTACTAGCTGTTGCTTCCCACTAGGAATTTTCTGCCACATAGCTCTTACTACAATCCTAGCTAAGATTATTTACATTCGAAATGAACTGATTAAAGTGGTCATTAAAAAAAAACTGTATGATTGTAAGGTAATTATAAAAATATAAGTTCATAGGAGACATTCAAGATCTCCTAAATCTGAATATTAAGAGAGGATCCAATGCCTAGAATATAGCCTTGGACACAGTAGGTACACTCTAAGCATAAGTTAAAAGAGTAAATGTATGAGATACTAAGTCCTACACTGCAGTGTTTTATTTCCTGAAGATAGATAACTCATTCTGTGGGACAGAATCATTAGGAATTTCTCCACCTGAACTCTTTGCTAGTCAGGACTTTCCCTGGAATATGAGCTAGCTCACTGAAGATAAGAGCTTAGACTCCTGTTCACACATATAACCCCAGTCGCAAGAATAACACCATGTACATGGTAAATACTCACAAAATATTATTTGAATAACTGAATTAGCCTGTGAATCCTCATATTTGACAAACCCCATATATGATGTCAGGGGTGCTCAATCAGAGTAGAACTCATAATACTAAATACAGGTAAACCCAAGCCAGCAAAGTTGAAAGTTGACATTGATGATTTCAGTGTAGTTTAATAGCCTATTTTCTTTCCTCAAAAGGTAGTGTTTATAATTTGGGAAGGATTGTAATGGTTCTCATAAAGACATCAAATTCTTCTTATTTAAACCTGCATAATAGTGTGCTACAAAACTGTATTGTTGTTGTTTAATCACTGAGTCATATCTCACTCCTTTGCGACCCTATGAACTGTAGACTGTCAGGCACCTCCATCCATGGGATTTCCCAGCCATGGATACTGGAGTGGGTTGCCATTTCTTCCTCCAGGGGATCTTCTCCACTCAAGGATCAAACCCACATCTCCTGCATCGGTAGGTAGACACTTTACCACTGGGAGTCACCTGGGAAGCCTGTAAAAACTGCATAAATCTACAGCTAAAAATGTGAAAGGCATTAAACAATACAGCAGATTTTGCAGGTGGCACTTATATATCAATGAACTTCTAACATAAAGAACCATCCTCAAAGAAAAGGTACAGTCTTTAATATAGAAGAAAAAAGTCTTTCTTCCTTTCCGAGCTAGTGGGATTCCTTCCTTTGTAGACTCTCAGTGTAGTAGCATCGCTTGGTGGTGTTTGCTTTATTTTCTGTTCTGTTGTTTTGCTCTATTTTTATTCCAAAGCAGAAGAAGAGATATTTAAAGTAGATATAAAGAAAACATATACCAAAAAAACAAAAAAAAAATTCAGAGAAAACTCATTTTTAAGAAATCCAATCAATATTAATTAAATTACCAAAACATTTTGAAAAAGTGGATACATGTCACTGTAGCAAAAGCTCCAAAAGAGCAGAGACTACATGTTATTTGACTTTGTCTCTTCCTCCCCTAACAGAATCTGACCCATAAAAAGTACTCAGCGAAAGTCTGGTAAATAAATGAATTAATGATTTCATTTCTGCCTAACAAATATATTCAAATAGCCAACTTTGTTTTCATTAATCAAACCCATTTTTTTAACATACCACTTTCAATAGCAACTTTCTTGATCCTCAAGTGCACATAGACTTTTCCCAAGACGAAATCGGGCTCCAGTTTTCAGTGTTGATTATGCTAGATACTACAGAGCCAAACCATTTGAAGAATTCAGCAAAACATTTAACTCTGTCTGACACACAAACAGACAGCAGTGTTAAATCTGTCACTTTGGTTCAGTTTTCTCTGCATCTGCTGATGGGATTTTAATCTGGTTGGCATGCACTTAAACAGTATACGCACAGTTCTCAATTTTCATTTTCCCCCTTTTACAAAACAGAAAGTCAAATGGTAAAGTTAATAGAGCTGTAAAAAAATATAGTACCAAATTTATTTTAATCACTGTGTGAGTGTCATTGATTTAGGACAGCTGCTGTCTAAATAAATAGACCTAAGGCCTAATAACTGTCAAGGCCAAGGCAGACGTCTATTGCTGGAACCTGAAGACTTGTAGGCAGATCAGTGTCCAGTTAGGATGACTGGTCTCAGTGGCAGTTTCCCTACAGCTCAGAAAACTGCCCAGCTCTTTTTGTATGCAGAGGTTTCTAGATTGATTTCTTACTGGAACAGATTCCTCACAAACAAGGATAATCCTTTTTTGAGGTTTAGTCACTTGAATTCCCCTCTGTTCCCTTCACTGTCAAGCTTTGCAATTTTTATTTATTCTTGGTAGAATGCACTTACTATTGTAGTTATGGCACTTTTCACTTTAAGCCTCTCTTTTCAGTGTCTTCGAGAGAGAAAGGTCTTTAGTTAGAAATTTCTCATGCTTGTTGACAGTCTGGAAATGATTTATTTTATAAGAGAATAGAGGTGAAAGGAATAGAAGGAAAGATCATTATTTCACCATCTTTGAGAACTTATCAGTTAATCACTGGTTTATTGTTAAATGTGATGGCTTTCAAGATTTAATTTTATTGGGTTTATCTTTAAGAAACAACACTGAAATATCTTAAAGTCTCATAAATAAAGTAAACCTAACAGGCTAAAAAAATTTCCTGTGGCTAAATTATTTTAATTTATTCTCTCTCACACTTATATGACAAAGTGGGTTACTAAAAAACTAGACAATGAAAATATGCTTTAATCATGTATATTTATAAATAAATTTACAAATATAGTTTCAATATATGGATATACAGATAGCAAATATTTATTTCATGGGTATGCTCTCAGATGCTTTCAATACTAGCTTCTTCCACACACATGAAAGAATTCATAATAATTATAATTGTCACTCTTTAAAATCTCTACTTAATATTCTGATATTTTAATCCACTGCTCTCCAAAGATTTTTTTCTCCATGAGAATTACTGCATATGTACATACATAGGACTAAATGATAAAACAGTTATTGAAAGAATTATTTAACAGTATTTCAAAATGTATCAAACTCACTCTGGGCTTTCTGATTTTACTACATAGAAATAAAATATTTATTTATTTAATTTCTTTTAGAAAATAGCAAGATTCAAGGCCATCTGTTGCTTCTCTCTCTTCTTTTTCTAATAAAAGAAATTCTTTGAAGCAAAGTATTGCCAATTACATGTTCATCCAAGGAGAAGAGAAAAAAATAGCAAGTAGATTTGCTTTAAAGATTATTCCAACTTCCCAAGTGTGAAATCTTCAATATAGACTATTTAACAGGAAAAACTAGAGTGGAAAATACATGGAGATTAAAACTAGATACTAAAACTATAAGAATTCATAGGAAATTTGTCTTTATATTTTAAATTAGATACAAAAGCAAACTTTATGAAAGTTAAGATCCCTATACTTATTTTTGATTTCTTATGCTAACCTTAGACTCTACAATAAAAAACACTGAAATATTGAATCTGCATACAGATAATAATTTCTCAAAACCAAGTTATATATCAGAACAGAAATAGAAGGAAAGTATGCATATAAAGTTATAGACCATGCTTATTATTATATTTTATTATCTGAGCCCTAGAATTTGATTTTATCTCATCCTTGTAATTCCAAATGTAAAATTAAAATAAATAACCTGTATTTTTTCCACTAAGAATGTTTGACTTTGGGTAAGAATAAGCTATTGCTAAATTTAAATTTCTCTTTCTCCTCTTAGGGCAGGATCAATAAATAAGAAGTAAGCTGGACATGAATGATGTGCATCAGGAGATTCCCAAAGAAGACACCATATCCAGGATAGAACTCAGCATGTTAGGTAAACAGTACACTGGAGGCAGCCTCATGTGGACTGGAGTTGTCTTAGCTATTGTCCAGAAAGCGTAAGCAGGAATATAAGGAAAACACATAAGGAAAGATTCTTTTTTTCCCTCCAAATTCAGAACAACACACTGATACCACCTTCTTGGGTACTAGGGGACAAACATAAGGGACTGCTGCCTAGCTTCCCAAAGTTGAAAACAATTATGCTCAATTGGAAAATCTTTTTCTAGCAGAAAAGTGTTACTTCTCACAAATTCTTTAATGGTTAACAATTTTATGTCCAATCAAACATTATTATGACTATGTATAAACCACAGTAGGACCATCTGGCAAGTAAATTACTTGGGGCACAAATCCCAACCCGTGATTTAAAAAAAAAAAAAAAAAAAGCACTATATAAAAAGCTCAGTTAGATGTTCGCCAAGATTCAAAATGAAAATACATGCACGAGCCGTTCAGAATTCACAAATAAATAAAAATGGAAAGGTCAGCAATGGTCTTTCTTCTTCACTGTTACTAGGCCTTTGAAATAAGCTCAGAAAATGTAAGTAGGTGGTTTTTGATTAATTTGATAGAGGTACATCCATGGAACCAATTTACAAGTGATTTGCAGGCAGGCTGGCATTACTGAAATAAACGGTGCTATTACTATGATTTATGCTACTATTCCTAACACAAGTGATAAACTGAAATTTACAGTCCTTAATTACTACTATGAAAAATTGGGAGGGAGAAAAAAGAGCAAAGATTGGCAATTTGCAAACTTGTCAGTAAGGCAACATGCAAAAATTCATTTGCTTTACTTCAACAACAACAAAAAAGACACTGCACAAATGGGCCTTTCTATATTGTTATCAACCCATTGGGGAAGGACAGGCAGTTCAAAAACACAAGTGACCAAAATGTACCCTTGAGATGCCAGGAAGTATGGTTTAGGAAAACAACTGACAAAATGCAGTCACTAGTTATAAAAAGTAGGGAGGTGAGAATGGCATTGAAACATATATACTATCATGTAAGAATCAAATCACCAGTCTATGTCTGATGCAGGATACAGCATGCTTGGGGCTGGTGCATGGGGATGACCCAGAGGGATGTTGTGGGGAGGGAGGTGGGAGGGGGGTTCATGTTTGGAATCGCATGTACACCTGTGGTGGATTCATGTCAATGTATGGCGAAACCAACACAGTATTGTAAAGTAAAATACAGTAAAAATAAAAATTAAAAAAAAAAATAGGGAGGTGATGAAATACTGCACTAATGTTATTTGGGCCACTCACGAGGCCCAGCTTGCTCTTTAAATCACTTCCTTTCAAATGTTTTATAGTGGGGGTGGGATAAAATTAAAGAAATCATATCTGTAACTTTTTAATTGAATGTTTTCCTCTTATCCTATTCATATCCAAATAGTACTGAGAGTCTGTTAAGTTATTCAAAAATATTTACAGAGACACTGCTATCCAGAGAACTCTAACAAAGCTACACAGAGGACCTTATTCTGAGAGGCATGCTCAAGCACTGCAGTTGTCTAGAGGCTGGAGATTACGTGGACGCCTAGTTTCCTGGACCGTGGCCCTGTCCTCTCTCTGTCTTCCATAACTTTCTACTTTAATGGTCCAGCCAAGCTTTATTTCCGATGCTCATCCCCTCAAGTGATTGACCTACTATCAGGGAATGCTTAGGGTTCTAATGGACCTTCTAGTCACTATTTGCTGTTTGGTTCAGTACATAGCAATTACATTCAGTAGTCATTCACACTACTTCACAGTTGCTAAATAGCAAAACTCTGCAAAGTTACAAGACGTGGCAACTAATGGTACATAATAAGCGAGAGAGATGCAACAAAGATGGCAGAAGTTTCCTGTCTGCTTGATTTAGAAGATAATGGGGCAATTTTAGGTAGAGATGCTCAACCAAAACCTGGAAATTGATAAGTCAGTTTCAGGAATGTTAACTTTGACTTGCTGTCAGGATATCCACATGCACACAGTGAGCTTTACTAGGAATGTAGGACTAGCACTCTGGAGAAAAGTTAGGCACAGATATACATATATTAGAGAAATATGTGGAGAAGGCAATGGCACCCCACTCCAGTACGCTTGCCTGGAAAATCCCATGGATGGAGGAGACTGGTAGGCTGCAGTCCATGGGGTGGCGAAGACTGAGCGACTTCCCTTTCACTTTTCACTTTCATGCATTGGAGAAGGAAATGGCAACCCCCTCCAGCCTTCTTGCCTGGAGAATCCCAGGGACGGGGGAGCCTGGTGGGCTGCCATCTATGGGGTCGCACAGAGTCAGGCACGACTGAAGTGACTTAGCAGCAGCAGCAGAGAAATATGAATAGAAATTAAGGTTGCAGGCGTGGAAGAGGATCAGATGGTCATAGCGGGGAATGTAAAACACACGAGATCTAACAGCAGAAACAAAGAGAAGAGATACTTGGAGGACCAGGAAAAAAGAAAACAATAAGATCGCAAAGGACTAATCAAAGAACTAGAACTCTGAAATGAATCTCAAGAAGAAAGAAAGGATCACTATTGTCACATGCTGCACAGAAATCGGGAAGAATGAGAAAATTCCATTAAGTCTGTTGACCAAGATAGCTTCAATAGATAAAAATCAAAATACAAGATTCTGAGAAACACATTTAAGGAAAAGGAGCTCTCTCCATACACTATGGAGAGAATTAGGAAAAAGCTCTTTATACAGTAGATAATAAAGTATATATGTGTCTTATGGATTTTTTATTTCCTGTCACTTCTTAAAAATTTCTTCTTTTATCACTGGGATATTATAGTGTATGAAAAAACCCTTCAAACCGGTCTTTTATGGAGAACCATGATCAGTGATCATGATGGATTATTTTATCTTTGCCTTGTTCCCAGAAAGCCTAAAAGCATTTGGGCATTCTACAATAAGCATTTTCTCCATTTCTACTTCCCATCAACTCAGGCTTTCTTCCCACTCCATAAATCTTCTTTTTTTAAAGCATCATTTTCTCCATTTCAGTAACTTTTCTCCTGAGATTTTAAATTATAATAAAAATTGCACATTTTTTAAAATAACCTCCTTACTTCAAATTTCATAAATTTCACACTTTCCCTTCAGGAGTTTCCCATACCTCCATTCATCTGTATTTGGATAGTATCTCTTTTCCATAAGTATTTTCTAAGTCACATTTTCATCACCATACTTGAAATGCAACACATGGAACATGCAATGCTATTTCTTCTGATTTATATTCCTTTTAATATTTTCATCAGTGGTTAATATCATTTGAAGGCTTAACTCTACGTATTAAACATTCAATGCAGTGCCTGACATTCATTGTTTCATTTCATCATCTCCAAAAGCCTTTGAAGTGATTGTTTCATTCTCTCCAACCCACAGATTAGGAAACTGAGTGTCAGAAAGGTTAGGTCACTAATCTAAAGTCACAGCAAGGAAGCAACAGAGTTGGCTGGAATTAGTACCCCTGTCCATTTGACTCCAATGTGCATCATTTACCTTGTAGAAAATTCTACCTCATTTTATAAGACTATCAATGGTCAATTAATGCATTTTTATTTTTGGAAAACAGCAAAAAAAAAATTAAGTTCTCATTAGTGAAACAGGCCTCTGTCAATTCTGGTTCATCCTAACTCAAAATACTCAGAAGGATAGATTTCAAGATTGTTTTGTTCCTTTTATCCTTTCTTCACACTTTATCAATCAGCATCCTGTCTTGAAGACCCAAGTTGTTTCATGGGTCTTTCCCTCTGTCACACCCCCCCCCTTGTTTTTACCTCTACCCTAATTACTCTGAATTCTTCTTTATTGATAGAGAATATAAATGTGCATAAGATCACCAAAATTTCAAATTACTCCTTAATTTTCATTAATGATGCATCTTTTAGATTTTAGTTTTTTTATTCTTTATCAGATATAATACACACCATGTGCCTATGAGAATAGATACACACAATTTAATGGTATTATGTTAGTAGTATATCTTTATATTATATAACAGTATGAATACAAAGTTTCAAATTTTTTACCATATTGTACAGTTATGTGCACATATATAGGTAATTTAAGGGTGTTAAACCAGCAGCGTATTTTGTATTAAATATTTCTCAAACAACACATAGATTATTTTTTTAAAACACTTCATTTAGAACTTATTTCTCCTTTCCACTTTCACAACTGGAATGTTAGCTATATTCACATCTTTTCAGACACATTAAAGATCAAAAAGCACAATTACATTTAAAAGAAAAGAGAAGATGCCATACCTCTATCTATGTGATACTTTTCCTAGAACGTCACTGTTCAATATGGTAGAGATCAGCCATACCTAGCAATTTAACCTTAAATCTGAATTAATTAAAATTTGCACTAGGCACATGTCATGTGGCTAGTGGCTACCATTTAGGGCAGAGCGTATGCAGAACATTTCCCAACATCACAGAAATTTCTACTGGACAGAGCTGATCTAAGAAGATCCAAAAGGTAAGTCACTCTTTTGTACGCCTTGCTGTTTCTCTTAAGATAATTCTCCTCCATGAATGAATAAAGAAAATGTAGTATATACACATACAGTAAAATAATACTCAGACTTTTAAAAAGAAGGAAAGTCTGCAATATGTGACAACATATCTTGAACCTTGAGGACATTATGCTAAGTGAAATAATGCTAAGTCAGTCACAGAAAGACAAATGTTCCATTTACACGAGGTATCTAACATAGTCAACTTCATAGGATCAAAGAGTAGAACCCAGGTGCTGGGGGATTTAGAAATGGGGAATTACTAGCAATAAGCATAAAGTTTCAGTTTAGCAAGATGAATAAGCTCCAGGGGTCTGCTGTACCACACTGTATCTACAGTCAACAATAACATATTATACACTTAAAAATTTGAGAGAGTAGGCCCTATGTTCTTTGTTCTTACAACAACAAAAAAAAGATTGTTTAAATAACATAAAGCTATATACGGGCAGGGTTCTGAGGGAGACAAATGACAAATGACAGATAATAAATTATTATTTTACCATTAAAAAAAGATTATTACTTCCTTCTTAACTTTTTAAGTATTGCTAACCAAAAAGCAGAGACATTACTTTGCTAACAAAGGTCCATCTAGTCAAGGCTATGGTTTTTCCAATAGTCATGTATGGATGTGAGAGTTGGACTGTGAAGAAAGCTGAGCACCAAAGAATTGATGCTTTTGAACTGTGGTGTTGGAGAAGACTCTTGAGAGTCCCTTGGACAGCAAGGAGATACAACCAGTCCATTCTAAAGGAGATCAGTCCTGGGCTTTCATTGGAAGGACTGATGCTAAAGCTGAACCAATACTTTGGCCACCTGATGCAAAGAGTGACTCACTGGAAAAGACTCAGATGCTGGGAGGGATTGCGGGCAGGAAGAGAAGGGGACAACAGAGGATGAGATGGCTGGATGGCATCACCGACTCGATGGACGTGAGTTTGGGTAAATTCTGGGAGTTGGTGATGGACAGGGAGGCCTGGCATGCTGCGATTCATGGGGTCGCAAAGAGTTGGACATGACTGAGCGACTGAACTGAACTGAGTATAAATTTTGCTACTAACTATTGTTTAAATAACAATCCTGGAAATATTTTACAATGTAAGATCAATAATGCAAATGTCCTCTAATTCAAAAAGTCTCCGATGACTTTTTCTTAAACAATAGATCTTGAATCATTTTTTATTTCCACTTGCTCCAAAATTTAAATAACAAAGTAAAACAAGCCTTCCCAATAGTGTTAGTCACTTGATTGTGTCTGACTTTTTGTGACCCCATGGTCTGCAGCCCACCAGACTCCTTGTCCATGGGATTCTCCAGGCAAGAATACTGGAGTGGGTAGCCATTCCCTTCTCCAGGGGATCTTCCTGATCCAGGGACCAACCAGGGTCTCCTGCATTGAAGGCAGATTCTTTCCCATCTGAGCCACCAGGAAAACCCAGTAGAGTGAGCAAGTTTTTCTAAAATCCAGTGATAAGACCACTGTCTCTACAGTGGACTGATTCAGTCCTTTGCTAAGAATTTTGTTTCTAGAGTTGGAGAAGAATTCCTCAGTAGTGTGTTATACTTTTTATAGACGGGTCATTATTTCAGCTCCTCAGTCCCATATTTCTACCCCTGTTAGCAATTTTACAACAGGCTTCTGGTTTTTTCCTTGCCTCCCCATTTTCTGAAGTTTCAAACCGATAGAATACACAGGTGAAAAGCTTACAAGAGTTAGGGTTGTAATATATAGTCATGGACCACATGGGATAACTGGCCAACATACACATCAAACCTCTAATCCTCGCCTTTTTAGCACACACTCTTGGACTCAGATATCTTTGACAACAAAAAGCTTATGTCTGAATGTGTTTCTATTAGAGAAAAAAAGAGATACATTATCTATTGTGTCTTTTCTTAATGATTCAAAAGAATTACCAAAACACACACCGAGTATTTTAAATATGAAAACAAGAAAAGGAGCTAAAACTCCTGAAAGCAGTTGCCAATGGAATAAGACTGGTGAGAAATAATGGATCAAAGGTATATTGTATTTAGTCCTATAAGCCTTTCAGTAGATTTTTGAATTATGTGCATTTTACAAATAATTATTTTATTGATATAATTGCTTTTAAAAAATGAAGAGAAATCACTTCATTGTTCATCAATTGAGGAACATACTGATATTATCTATTAGAATAAAACTGAAAAACTGCAAAATATATGAATTTGGAAAGTATTTGACTTTTGCCCTAGATTGTATTTACAAAAACATATTAGCACCTCTTCACAATTTAGTAAGAAGAATATACCATTTTTTTAACTTTTAAAAATATTTTTTAAAGATTTTCTATGGATACAGACATTTAAAAAGGCAAGAAAATGCTATGGAAATGATATAGACCAACTTGAGAACAGTGAAAGTCAAAAAAAACTGAAAAAGATAGGAAGAAGAAAAGAGGGAAAGAAGGGTAAGGGATAAGAGACGGGTATCAGCTGTGTCTATAAGGATTTATTTTTAATATGTGTCAAATCTACATGGGAAATGTTAAATCTCAGTGGCAGGTGTCATCATTTTCTGTAGTTTTCAGTTATTTTGAAATTTATTCACTTAAAAAAATTTCTCCTTCTTCATTCAAATGTGTCTTCAGTTTACAGAAAATTTTCTAATTAAACACACAGTATTCTCTGCTGCTCCTTTTTAGAGAACTGAGTAGAAGCTTTAATCCCAGAAGAGTAGTGATCACTATTAAATCCAATGTGCAAGAGCACACATAAAATAACAATTACTGATCCATATTAATTATCCACCCATAAACCAGCCACACCAGTGATATGACATAATATATACATACATATACATACACACACACATATACACATGTATATACATATATACAGACACACACAAACATTAGCCTCATAGACTTCAGCCCTACTCAACCTCCAAACTCATTTGTCTCCTCTTCACCTAACTTTGAGAAAAAAATAAAAGTTAAACATGAAATATATAAATATTCTAATCTTCAAAGTCATTTAATCCTACATTTTAAAATATAGTCACTGTAAAAACAAAGGCTGATTTGATTGAGCAAAGATTTGTAGTACTCACTGCAAATGCATCATTGTTGGAAAGCAGTAGGACCAGGTGCTGTCTTTGCCTAAGCAAACAAAAAGAGAATCATAATGATAGAGTTGAAATTAGGCTGACAGTTCAGGCATTTTGAAGTTAAAATGTCATCCAATTTTAATTTTTTACCTATATTTTCCGGTATATCATTCTCAGAAAACTGCAGGCTACTTAATAGACTAAAGCTAAAAATGAGTGACAGTAGGAACCAGAACCCTTAACATTTACACAGTTTAAAGAGGTTTCTCTTTCTCCATTTGTGTAGGCTTCATAAATTTCTTCAACCTGCTATTGAAAGTATGCTAAACATGGCCATCACTCTAAACTTCACCTAAATTTTCAGCTGTTTCTATTAATTGAGTAATTGTCAGGTAAAAGAATATTAATTTCAGGACCAGTTATATAGATTCTGGGCTTCCCTGGTGGCTCAGATGGTAAAGAATCTACCTGCAATGCAAGAGACCCAGGTTTGATTCCTGGATCAGGAAGATCCCTTGGAGAAGGGAATGACTACCCACTCCAGTATTCTTGCCTGGAGAATTCCATGGATATGGGAGCCTGGTGGGCTACAGTCAGTGGGGTCACAGAGTCGGACAACTGAACGACTAACACTATATAACTTCATGTTAATAATGTTTAACACACTGTTCAAAATATGCTAAAGTGTTCTGCTCACAAAACAGTCAGATATGGCAAAGCATCAGGATCAGTTTGGCCTCAGTTTATTTACTACCTTTCATACAGGTTCAGTTCAGTTCAGTCGCTCAATTGTGTCCGACTCTTTGCAACACCATGAATCGCAGCACGCCAGGCCTCCCTGTCCATCACCATCTCCCGGAGTTCACTCACACTCACGACCATCGAGTCAGTGATGCCATCCAACCATCTCATCCTCGGTCGTCCCCTTCTCCTCCTGCCCCCAATCCCTCCCAGCATCAGAGTCTTTTCCAATGAGTCAACTCTTCGCATGAGGTGGCCAAAGTACCAGAGCTTCAGCTTTAGCATCATTCCTTCCAAAGAAATCCCAGGGCTGATCTCCTTCAGAATGGACTGATTGGATCCCCTTGCAGTCCAAGGGACTCTCAAGAGTCCTCTCCAACACCACAGTACAAAAGCATCAATTCTTCGGCGCTCAGCCTTCTTCACAGTCCAACTCTCACAGCCATACATGACCACAGGAAAAACCACAGCCTTGACTAGACAGACCTTTGTTGGCAAAGTAACGTCTCTGCTTTTAAATATACTATCTAGGTTGGTCATAACTTTTCTTCCAAGGAGTAAGCGTCTTTTAATTTCATGGCTGCAGTCACCATCTGCTGTGATTTTGGAGCCCCCAAAAATAAAGTCTGACACTGTTTCCACTGTTTCCCCATCTATTTCCCATGAAGTGATAGGACCGGGTGCCATGATCTTCGTTTTCTGAATGTTGAGCTGTAAGCCAATTTTTTCACTCTCCTCTTTCACTTTCATCAAGAGGCTTTTTAGTTCCTCTTCACTTTCTGCCATAAGGGTGGTGTCATCTGCATATCTGAGGTTACTGATATTTCTCCTGGCAATCTTGATTCCAGCTTGTGTTCCTTCCAGTCCAACGTTTCTCATGATGTACTCTGCATAGAAATTAAATAAGCAGAGTGACAATATACAGCCTTGATGTACTCCTTTTCCTATTTGGAACCAGTCTGTGGTTCCATGTCCAGTTCTAACTGTTGCTTCCTCACCTGCATACAGATTTCTCAAGAGGCAGGTTAGGTGATCTGGTATTCCCATCTCTTTCAGAATTTTCCACAGTTTCTTGTGATCCACACAGTCAAACGCTTTGGCATAGTCAATAAAGCAGAAATAGATGTTTTTCTCGAACTCTCTTGCTTTTTCCATGATCCAGAGGATGTTGGCAATTTGATCTCTGGTTCCTCTGCCTTTTCTAAAACCAGCTTGAACATCAGGGAGTTCACAGTTCACGTATTGCTGAAGCCTGGCTTGGAGAATTTTGAGCATTACTTTACTTGCATGTGAAATGAGTGCAATTGTGCGGAAGTTTGAGCATTCTTTGGCATTGCCTTTCTTTGGAATTGGAATGAAAACTGACCTTTTCCAGTCCTGTGGCCACTGCTGAGTATTCCAAATTTGCTGGCATATTGAGTGCAGCACTTTCACAGCATCATCTTTCAGGATTTGAAACAGCTCCACTGGAATTCCATCACCTCCACTAGCTTTGTTCATAGTGATGCTTTCTAAGGCCCTCTTGACTTCACTTTCCAAGATGTCTGGCTCTAGATTAGTGATCACATCATCATGATTATCGGGGTTGTGAAGATCTTTTTGTACAGTTCTTCCATATATTCTTGCCACCTCTTCTTAATATCTTCTGCTTCTGTTAGGTCCATACCATTTCTGTCCTTTATCGAGCCCATCTTTGCATGAAATGTTCCCTTGGTATCTCTAATTTTCTTGAAGAGACCTCTAGTCTTTCCCATTCTGTTCTTTTCCTCTATTTCTTTGCATTGATTGCTGAAGAAGGCTTTCTTATCTCTTCTTGCTATTCTTTGGAACTCTGCATTCAGATGCTTATATCTTTCCTGTTCTCCTTTGCTTTTCGCTTCTCTTCTTTTCACAGCTATTTGTAAGGCCTCCCCAGACAGCCATTTTGCTTTTTTGCATTCCTTTTCCATGGAGATCGTCTTGATCCCTGTCTCCTGTACAATGTCACGAACCTCATTCCATAGTTCATCAGGCACTCTATCTATCAGATCTAGACCCTTCAGTCTATTTCTCACTTCCACTGTATAATCATAAGGGATTTGATTTAGGTCATACCTGAATGGTCTAGCGGTTTTCCCTACTTTCTTCAATTTGAGTCTGAATTTGGTAATAAGGAGTTCATGATCTGAGCCACAGTCAGCTCCTGGTCTTGTTTTTGCTGACTGTATAGAGCTTCTCCATCTTTGGCTGCATAGAATATAATCAGTCTGATTTCAGTGTTGACCATCTGGTGATGTCCATGTGTAGAGCCTTCTTTTGTGTTGTTGGAAGAGGGTGTTTGCTATGACCAGTGCATTTTCTTGTCAAAACTCTATTAGTCTTTGCCCTGCTTCATTCTGCATTCCAAGTCCAAATTTGCCTGTTACTCCAGGTGTTTCTTGACTTCCTACTTTTGCATTCCAGTCCCCTATCATGAAAAGGACATCTTTTTTGGGTGTTAGTTCTAAAAGGTCTTGTAGGTTTTCATACAACCGTTCAACTTCAGCTTCTTCACCATTACTGGTTGGGGCATAGACTTGGATAACTGTGATATTGAATGGTTTGCCTTGGAGACGAACAGAGATCATTCTGTCGTTTTTGAGATTGCATCCAAGTACTGCATTTCAGACTCTTTTGTTGACCATGATGGCTACTCCATTTCTTCTGAGGGATTCCTGCCCACAGTAGTAGATACAATGGTCATCTGAGTTAAATTCACCCATTCCAGTCCATTTTAGTTCGCTGATTCCTAGAATGTCGATATTCACCCTTGCCAACTCTTGTTTGACCACTTCCAATTTGCCTTGATTCATGGACCTGACATTCCAGGTTCCTATGCAATATTGCTCTTTACAGCATCAGATCTTGCTTCTATCACCAGTCACATCCACAACTGGGTATTGTTTTTGCTTTGGCTCCATCCCTTCATTCTTTCTGGAGTTATTTCTCCACTGATGTGTGCATTTTAACCAAAGTATGAATTAAGTACATACTTGCCTAATGTCATGTTTACAAGGTAAAAAGAGAAACTGCCTCATCAACAATGTTAAGGAATGAATATCTTAGAAGTATCTTTTAAGAATTCAGGTTCTTGGTAATGATGTCTTTAAAATTAGAAATTAAAACTAGATTTTTTGTATTCAACATTGTAACATAAACAAATTAAATTGAAGAATTTTAATACTTAATTTCTTTAAATTTTACTTGCTCACTTTTAATAATGGACAAAAAAGAAAGACACTCAATTTAGCACTATTTGGCCTACATATTTAATTCTTATAGTGTTGTGTACTATTTATATTTTTAAGAAATCATTTATTTGTTGTTGTTGCTTAGTTGCTAAGTCATTTCTGATTCTTTTGCTACCCCGAGGATTGTAGTTTGCCAGGCTCCTCTGTCTATGGGATTTCCCAGACAGGAATACTGGAGTGGGCTGCCATTTCCTTCTCCAGGGGATCTTCCTAACCTAGAGATCCAACACATGTCTCCTGCATTGAAGGTAGATTCTTTACCGCTGAGATACCTGGAAGACCAGCAGAAATCATTTATAGTGACTGGTAAAAATAATGTTTTCTTTAAAATTGTATATGCTTTATACATTTCTCCACCACTTCACTGACACTCTACAAACAATCTAAGGCATATGAATTCACACTTTTTAGAAAATAAATACAAAAGTGCATCTTAATATGATTTTGTTCTTTTTCTTCATTAAAAAAAAACATTCAATTTATTTGAACTTAAAAAAAAAAAAACAGTTCATCCATTTCATCCACCTCACCTACTCTCCACCTCTGGAGACCACCAATCTGTTTTCTGTATTATCTCTCTCTCTCTCTCTCTCCATCTTTCCATCTAGATAGATAGATAGGTCAATATTTTATCATCAGGTATTTGTCTTTCACTGCCTGACTCATTACACTTAGCATAATGTCCTCAAGGTCCATTCATGGTAAGATTTCATTCTTTTTATGACTAAATAACATTCCATTGTAGATATATACCACACCTTCTTTCATCCATCAGTGGACATTTAGATTGCTTCCATGTCTTGGCTACCGTAATGTGGCAATGAACATGGGGACATACACATACATGCATGTGCAGAATTTTTTTCAAATCAGTTTTATTCATTTCCTTCAGATAAATACCCAGAAGTGGAAGTGGAATTGTTAAGTCATATAGTAGTTTCACTTTTAAATTTTTGAGAAATTTCCATACTGGTTTTTAAAGTAGCTGTACCAATTTACATTCTCACTACAAGTACACAAGGGTTCCTTTTTCTCCATATCCTTGCCAACACTTGTTATTTCTAGTCTTTTTTGATAACAACCATTCTAACAGGTATGAGGTAATAATACCTCATTTTGCTCCCAGCTTGCCTTTGATATGTAAAGTAATCAATCCAGAGACTTCGCTCTCTCTGTCTGGCCACACCACCCAGGAGGCAGTATTCCTCTGCTTTAATCATCCCAGGGCCAGGTATCAGGCAATCAGGGACCACCCTTATAGCTTACAGCCTGGAAAAGTTTTCCAAACTAGCCAAACCTGACCTGTTTACACTACCCTGCCTTGACTTTTTCTCAGGAAATCCCAATCTACAACACCCACCACCCACCCCTTCTGGCTGCTGACCCATGCCAGTGCTTTCCCATGTTGCTCTTCGTGGTATGCCATGTCTTCTGTTTCTAGGACCAATAAGTATGAGAAACTTTATTTTTCTGAACTTCTCCTGGGTCTCCTCTAGTGGCCATATCTAATGACCATCACATCAGAGAACACAGAACATGATGTCTATGTTTCACACATGCAGCATGACTGCTAACTATCCATTAATATCTATTCTCTCTTGCTATATTTTAAAAATAGATACCATAGCGTTTAGCTGGACTGTGATTGCCTGGCTAGAGGTGACATTTTCCAGCCTCCTTTGCAGCTAGATGCAGCCCTGTGATTAGGTTTTTGCCCAACTTCTCACATAGATGAGAAATAAAACTTGCTTTTGTTTATCTAAAAGGCAAAAATGGGAACAGCATCTAGCAAGTATATAAAATGAGTTTCAACTAAATATGGAAAATTACTTTCTAACTATGGCAGTCTTTAGAGGCTACTGTCCTTCAAATACTATATCTTTTCTATCAAAGCCTAGACAAAAATCTTTGCTCCAACAACAAGGTGAAAGAGATTTCAAAACTGAATAAAACTTTTAAATAGATGTCCCTCAAAGTTTCTTCCAGCCCCAATATTCTACAATTCTATGCAAGACAGGAAAAGAAAAGTTGGGACAAGGAAGAGAAAGTAGGAGGCAGGACAAAATGGCCAGAGAGAATGAGGAAAAGAAAAGGAAGAGGAAATAAAAAGGCAGCTTTCAGAACCAATGAAGATTACTGGGAAATACATCTGAGTAACTAGAGAATATTTCCTTTAGTTATCATTTTTATGCAATACCAAATTTCACATCAGTTCAGTTGCTCAGTCGTTTCTGACTCTGCGACCCCATGGACTGCAGGAAACCAGGCTTCCCTGTCCATCACCAACTCCCAGAGCTTGCTCAAACTCATGTCCATGTAGTCAGTGATGCCACCCAACGATCTCATCCTCTGTCACCCATTTATCGTCCTACCTTCAATCTGTCCTAGCATCAGGGTCTTTTCCAATGAGTTAGTTCTCATTGATGATAATACTTCCCGCCCAGGTGAAGACAATAAGGTAATATGTACATGATTAACAAAGCCTAGCATATGAGAATTTCTCAACAAATGTTATTTATAAGTTGATCACATTTGTTGTTGTTCAGTCACTAAGTCATGTCTGACTCTTTGTGACCTCATGGACTGCAGCATGCCAGGCTCCTTTGTCCTCCACTATCTCCTGAAGTTTGCTCAGATTCACATCCATTGAGTCGGTGATGCTCTCTAACCATCTCATCCTCTGCCACCCCCTTCTCCTTTGCCTTCAGTCTTTCCCAGCGTCAGGGTTTTTTCCAATGGGTCAGCTCTTTTCATCACGTGGTCAAAGTATTAGCGCTTAAGCTTCAGCATCAGTCCTTCCAATGAATATTCCAAATTGATTTCCTTTAAGATTGACTGGTTTGAACTCCTTGCAGTCCAAGGGACTCTCAAGAGTCTTCTCCAGCACCACAGTTCAAAAGCATCAATTCTTTGGTGCTCAGCCTTCTTTATGTTACAACTCTCACATTTATATATGACTACTGGATAAAACATAGATTTGACTATATGGGCCTTCATTGGCAAAATGATGTCTCTGCTTTTTAATATGCTGTCTAGGTTTATCATAGCTTTTCTTCCAAGGAGCACGTGTCTCTTAATTTCATGGCTGCAGTCACCATCTGCAGTGATTTTGGAGCTCAGGAAAAGAAAATCTGTCACTGCTTTCACTTTCCCCCTTCTATTTTCCATGAAGTGATGGGACCACATGCTACAATCTTATTTTTTTGAGTGTTGGCTTTCTAGCCAGCTTTTTTAGTCTCCTCTTTCACCCTCATCAAGAATTCTTTAGTTCCTCTTCACTTTCTGCCATTAGACTGGTATCATCTGCATATCTGAAGTTGTTGATACTTCTCCCAGAAAACTTGATTCCAGCTTGTGATTCACTCAGTCTAGCATTTCCCATGATGTTCTCTGCACAGAAGTTAAATAAGCACGGTAACAATATACAGCTTTGTCATATGCCTTACCCAATTTAAACCAATGAGTTGTTCCATGTCCATTTCTAACTGTTGCTTCTTGACTCAAATACCAGTTTCTCAAGAGACAGGTAAGGTGGTCTGGTATGCCCATCTCTTAAAGAATCTTCCATGGTTTGTTGTAATCCACATAGTCAAAGGCTTTAGCATAGTCAATGAAGCAGAAGTAGATGTTTTTCTGGAACTCTCTTGCTTTCTCCATGATCTAAAGAACGTTTGAAATTTGATCTTTGACTCCTTTGCCTCTTTGACATCCAGCTTGTACATCTGGAAGTTCTTGGATCATGGATTGCTAAAGCCTAGCTTGAAAGATTTTGAGTTAACCTTGCTAGCATTGTGAAATGAGTTCAATTGTATGGTTGTTTGAACCTTCTTTGGCATTGCTCTTCTTTAGGAATGGAATGAAAATTGACTTTTCCCAGTCCTGTGGCTACTGTTCACAGTACCTATAAAATGATGTCAACAATACAACCATTCATATTATAACCTATGTACTATGATTCATTGAATAAACATCCTGTGAGGAAAGATTTGCCTATTTTTTCATAACTGTATCCCCAGTGCCTAAAACAATGCCTGAAACACAGTAGGTATTAAGAAAAAAGTGTTTTTAAATAAATTAATCAGCAATAAAGACATTTTTATAGTAAAAATTTTCATTTTCTTTATTATAGACTTTTATTTCAAGAAATATAAACTACATGGATGAGTGCTATATTAAGATTAAATGAAGCAATCTAGCTCCTTCCAAGATGCTGCCTTACAAAGACAATATAGGCAATAACTACTTAGAGTAAAATGGCTACCTTTATATAATCTGAATAATAAAATCTTTAAAGTGGCAATAAGTGTGGTAAGTTAATGAAGCATACCTGTTTAAAAAAATTCAGAGAAGTCTTAACACATAAAAACTTGAAAATCCAAAGTGATTCTTGATTTTTTTAAATTAATCTTGGGACTACATAAGACATATTCTTTCAACAGAAGAAAATGCTAATAATTTCAATCTTATCTCCCAACAACATACTTTAGTAGTTCATGATACATGACACAGTAGCTTATGTATATTTGTTTCTCCATTCAGCACTCCAGAAAATTTTCCAAAAGGTAGTGTTCCAGGTGGAGAAAAAAAGAAAGAAAACATGAATAATTTGAATAACCCATAAGGATTTATATTTGAGGACTGTATAATGACTTGCTGGAGATGTGTAGATAAAACGATCACCAATCAACTCTGCGAGATTTTCCTTCTCCACTTCCCCCAGAACTTTCTCTGCTTTTGAAGAACGATTCCTTACACCTTGAATTATGTGGTCCCAGCAGGGCTGGCAATGACAGCATCACAGCCTCTTTGCAGACAGAAGCAAGAAGAAGAAACCTGTTTCCTTTAAGTTGGCCAAGTTAGGACTGCTGCAAATTTTCAACTGCCTGAGTCACCTCCCTCAGCACCATCTCATAAAGGAAACCCCTCTCTACAAGATGAAAGAGTGAGACAGATACACATAGATGTGGAAGGGATTTTGAGATGAATGGAAAGGGCTGGTGGTGGGTAGGACATGAAGGTGTAAGAAGAGAAAACAGCAAGAGAGAAATACTCTTTGACATCACTCTAATCTTTGAATTGAGGCAAACTGAAGCATGCCAGCTAGTTCACCTTTGATCTTTTGAAGTATCTGAGTCAACAATTCTTTCTGCTCAAATTTCCTTGAGTTGTATTTCTTTCAGTTATACATAAAAGAATTTTGCTGAACAGGAGACTTTCAATTTACTTAGTCACAGAATATCTACAGGCACAGTATAAATTGTGAATCAAAATATATAAAGTCTTATAAATACTCAAGATTTTCAACTTTGGACACAATTTTTTTTGGCTTACTGTTTTTAATATTTTATGCATTTATATGATTAAAACTGCAAAACATATCGGTTTCACTCATTGAACTATTCTCGCTGAGATGCAAATATCCACACAATAAGAGTGAAGAAAATAAGTGAGTCATTTTGAAGAAATTATCTTAGCAACTCAAGTTAATTTAATTTTTAAGTTATCAACAGAAGCAGCATCGAGATTAAAGAGCATGGACTTTAAAATCAGACTGTTCAGATTCAAGTTTAGCCTCTGTTACTGACTAGCTGTGAAACCTTGGTCAAGTTATTCAATAGATATATGGCTTCCTTTGTGGCTCCGTTGGTAAAGAATCTGCCTGCAATGCGGGAGACCTGGGTTCAATCCCTGGGTTGGGAAGATCCTCTGGGAAAGGAAAGGCTACCCACTCCAGTATTCTGGCCTGGAGAATTCCACAGACTATAGTCCATGGGATCACAAAGAGTCGGACATGACTGAGCAACTTTCACTTTCACTTTCCTCACCTGTAAAATGGATTATGGTAGGGCTAAAGGATTTAACATGGGAAAAGTACTCAGGATAGCATCTGACACAACTTAAGCATTATAGTTTTGTTAGTCATTATTGTTGCTGTTATTGTCGATAACAACTGATGTGGCAATTGGCAGATCTTAGGTTTCACCAGCATGACTTGGAAACAGCAAGACAGTTCTTTAAAATGCCTCATTGATTGGCTTATTTCATCATCTCACACTTTGCTTCAGTGAAAAAAATAAGGATCAGAACTGCCCATCAGATGCACAAAAGAAAAGGTGCACACATCCAAACTGATGAAGCATTTTAGCAATGTTAGTGATGCTAAAGCCAAGAGTCGCATGGCAGGTTCCATCTAGTAGAGTAGGTTCCCTCTACTGCTTGCCCATTTTCCTCTAAGCAAAAGGAAGCAATGGCGAGCAAATTACCTGACTGGGAGTATGGGACTTGAGACAGAAAGAACCTAATGCTGTTTGCTTCTGCTGATTTTCTATGACAAGATGATAATATGCTCCAAAAAAAAAAATTATGCAGTATGACTCTAGAGAAATCATGCTCAAATATTTAGAAGGCCAGGCATGCACTGTGACTATGAGAAGCATTCTGAATATAAACAGTTAAATTCAAAATTATAAAAATACACTATAAGCAAAAATCCTCAAAGCAAAAACAAACAAACAAAAAAAACCAACCTGCTGGTAATATTTAGCTACTTATATATCTGATTATATACATCCAAAGGTGAACAGTGACTTCACCTGGGTAGCAGTATTACAGTTGATTTTTATTTGTATATGTGCTTTATATTATTTCCTAAGAGTGTTTAATGTATATGCTTTCTTTTTATTATCAAATGAGAAAGACACACAAAATGTGATTAAAAAAAAATTACAGGTTCAGTGACTCAGCCAATCCTAACTGAATTTGCTAACTTGTTACAACTAAGAAAATCATAAAACAAGACTTGAGATAAGAGAACAAACATGAATAAGCACGTTAAGGAACAACTTTTACCAAAAGAAAGAGAGAAAAATCTGTGGATGAGGTTACTCTGAGGAGTTGAAGTACATCCTTAGATGACTGGCTGTCATAGAAAAAATCCAGTATAGCCTTTTTACCAGGCAGAATGTGAAGTTATTTAAATAGACTGAATGTGGTTAAGTGTTTTTTAAGTGTAGTAAAATTGTATTTTACAATCCAAAATGACTATCTAAAGAATTCTTTCTTTCTTTCTTTAAAGTTATCTCCATGTAATGCATCTCTTAAACCATACTGCTTGACTGAGCATCTTTACAGATATCAACATTGTTTGTCCAGTATAGTAAGGGCCAGAAGAATTCCTATACTCTTGCATAGACTTTGTGTAGAAATGGTAATGCCCTGGATGGAGTTAAATAGATGGCTTTAAATTTTAAAAGTTTGAAACAGATACTTTGGAACTCAGTACTTCAGAACTCATCTCATTAGGAAATTATCTTCTAAACTTTGCTTGTTAAATAAAGATGAAGTCTATAAAGTGTAAGGGGTGTGTGTGTATACAGAAGTTACTTAGCAGAGTTGAATTAGAGTTATAAATACCCTAAAAAATTGGGTATCATAAGTACACCAGAAGCTCTCTATAATTTTGAGACCTGTGAGACTAGTTTCACAATGTGGTTAGTCTATCTACTTTAGTGCTTCTAACTTGGTATGGTGTCTACAATAACAAATATGGTTGGGACTGAAACACAGTTTGCAAACCAAATAGAATGTCTGACACATTAATGATTTTTTAAAACTATTTGGAAAGCTAACCTAAAGTAGCAATCAGCCTGTGTGGACTAAAAGAGAACTTATAGGCAGAGTTCCACCTCCAGACACTGTTTAACCTTGCTGTTCAAAAAAAAATCAACAACTGCAAATAAAAAACAATCATCATATTGAGAAATTTAATCCAAAGAGTCAAGAAAGTAAACATTTATAAAAAAATTACATCCTGAAGAATGGACATCTAGTACCTTATATACTAATAACAACAACGGCAACTACTATTTATTGAGTACCTACTATGTCCCAAACACTGTTCTAAAAACTACCTATAAAATTAAAGTTTATATTCAGCATTACTTTAAACTATTTTAGAAAATTCAGTGTAACATTCTCAAGACTTGTGAACATTAAATGTTAAAGTAATTTATCTTTTGTCAGTACAAAATATTCTGTTTCAATTGTTTCCCAAAGTAATTTCACTGAAAAACTCATTCTATAGCATTTCTATAGATGAAAGTGAAAGTATTAGTCGCTCAGTTGTGTCCAACTCTTTGCGACCTCAGATGGTAGGTACTAAATACGGGCTTCTCTGATGGCTCAGCAGGTCAAGAACCTGCCTGCAATGCAGGATGCACAGGAGATGTGGGTTTGATCCCTGGGTTAGGAAGATCCCCTGGAGGCAGAAATGGCAACCCACTTCAGCATTCCTGCCTGAAAAACCCCACGGACAGAGGAGCTTGATGGACTATAGTCTACAGGGTTGCAAAGAGTTGGACACAACTGAGTGACTACGCACAAGTTCAGAACAGTATTTGACTTCAAACTGCACCTAAACCACTTTTGCGACCTTGGACAAAACTGTCAAATGCCTTATGCTTCAGTTTCCTAATTTGTCAAACAGAGGTAAAGACAGTATCTATGTCATAGGACTAATATGAGAAATTTTTAGAACAGTGAAAGAAAGGCATCACAAAAGAATGCTCAAACTACCTCACAATTGCACTCATCTCACACGCTAGTAAAGTAATGCTCAAAATTCTCCAAGCCAGGCTTCAGCAATATGTGAACCGTGAACTTCCTGATGTTCAAGCTGGTTTTAGAAAAGGCAGAGGAACCAGAGATCAAATTGCCAAAATCCGTTGGATCATCAAAAAAGCAAGAGAGTTCCAGAAAAACATCTATTTCTGCTTTCTTGACTATGCCAAAGCCTTTGACTGTGTGGATCACAATAAACTGTGGAAAATTCTGAGAGAGATGGGACTACCAGACCACCTGACCTGCCTCTTGAGAAATCTGTATGCAGGTCAGGAAGCAACAGTTAGAACTGGACATGGAACAACAGACTGATTCCAAATAGGAAAAGGAGTACGTCAAGGCTGTATATTGTCACTCTGCTTATTTAACTTATATGCAGAGTACATCATGAGAAACGCTGGACTGGAAGAAACACAAGCTGGAATCAAGATTGCCAGGAGAAATATCAATAACCTCAGATATGCAGATGATACCACCCTTATGGCAGAAAGTGAAGAGGAGCTAAAAATCCTCTTGATGAAAGTGAAAGAGGAGAGTGAAAAAGTTGGCTTAAAGCTCAACATTCAGAAAACGAAGATCATGGCATCCGGTCCCATCACTCCATGGGAAATAGATGGGGAAACAGTGTCAGACTTTATTTCTTTGGGCTCCAAAATCACTGCAGATGGTGACTGCAGCCATGAAATTAAAAGACGCTTACTCCTTGGAAGAAAAGTTATGACCAACCTAGATAGTATATTCAAAAGCAGAGACATTACTTTGGCTACTAAGGTCCGTCTAGTCAAGGCTATGGTTTTTCCTGCAGTCATGTATGGTTGTGAGAGTTGGACTATGAAGAAGGCTGAGTGCTGAAGAACTGCTGCTTTTGAACTGTGGTGTTGGAGAAGACTCTTGAGAGTCCCTTGGACTACAAGGAGATCCAACCAGTCCATTCTAAAGGAGTACCAACCCTGGGATTCCTTTGGAAGGAATGATGCTAAAGCTGAAACTCCAGTATTTTGGCCACCTCATGCGAAGAGTTGTCTCATTGGAGAAGACTTTGATGCTGGGAGGGATTGGAGACAGGAGGAGAAGGGGACAACAGAGGATGAGATGGCTGGATGGCATCACTGACTCGATGGACGTGAGTCTGAGTGAACTCTGGGAGTTGGTGACGGACAGGGAGGCCTGGCGTGCTGCGATTCATGGGGTTGTGACGAGTCGGACACGACTGAGTGACTGAACTGAACTGAACTGATGTCATAGGACTAATATGAGAAATTTTAGAACAGTGTTGGAGACATAGTAGGTACTCAATAAATAGTAGTTGCCATTGTTGTTATTAGTATATATATATCATATATATTTATGCATATACATATATGTATATATGAGTATAAAATATGTTTGAGTATGTCAGGTTAGTAATATGAAACAAATTTATCTTCTGAAGGATTTGGGAATTACGAAGAAGCACAAGCTGGAATCAAGATTGCCGGGAGAAATATCAATAACCTCAGATATGCAGATGACACCACTCTTATGGCAGAAAGTGAAGAGGAACTAAGAAGCCTCTTGATGAAAGTGAAAGAGGAGAGTGAAAAAGTTGGCTTAACGTTTCTGAATGTTGAAAGCTCAACATTCAGAAAACGAAGATCATGGCATCTGGTCCCATCACTTCATGGGAAATAGATGGGGAAACAGTGGAAACAGTGGCAGACTTTACTTTTGGGGGCTCCAAAATCACTGCAGATGGTGATTGCAGCTATGAAACTAAAGGATGCTTACTTCTTGGAAGGAAAGTTATGACCAACCTAGATAGTATATTTGCCTGGAAAATCCCATGGACGGAGGAGCCTGGTAGGCTGCAGTCCATGGGGTCGCGAAGTCGGACACGACTGAGCGACTTCACTTTCACTTTTTCACTTTCATGCATTGGAGAAGGAAATGGCAACCCACTCCAGTGTTCTCTCCTGGAGAATCCCAGGGACGGGGGAGCCCTGGTGGGCTGCCATCTATGGGGTCGCACAAAGTCGGATACAATTGAAACAACTTAGCAGCAGCAGCAGCAGATAGTATATTCAAAAGCAGAGACATTACTTTGCCAACAAATATCTGTCTAATCAAGGCTATGGTTTTTCCAGTGGTCATGTATGGATGCAAGAGTTGGACTATAAAGAAAGCTGAGCGCCGAAGAATTGATGCTTTTGAACTGTGGTGTTGGAGAAGACTCTTGAGAGTCCCTTGGACTGGAAGGAGATCCAACCAGTCCATTCTAAAGGAAATCAGTCCTGGGTATTCTTTGGAAGGACTGATGCTAAAGCTGAAACTCCAATACTTTGGCTACCTCATGTGAAGAGTTGACTCATTGGAAAAGACTCTGATGCTGGGACGGATTGGAGGCAGGAGAAGAACGGGACAACAAAGGATGAGATGGCTGGATGGCATCACCGACTCCATGGACATGAGTTTGAGTAAACTCCGAAAGTTGGTGATGGACAGGGAGGTTTGGTGTGCTGCGATTCATGGGGTCACAAAGAGTCGGACACGACTGAGCAACTGAACTGAACTGAATATGCTAATATATAGTGACTCTCCAAGGGACCATTAGAGTTTGCAGTGTTTTCCAAACTTATCTCACTAGAACCTTTTTTTTCTCCCTCAGCTATTTTTCAAAATTAATCAGTGAACAGACTTGAGGGATGTAAGTAAATAAAAAGAGAATTTCAAAAAGAATTTTTATAAATACAAACTAATTCATCTACTATAATCAATCTAGTAAGGAATGCTAAAAAGTCTAGTTCTAAAATTAGATAACCTGGCCTTTGAGTACCAGATCCATTACTTATGCCCAAAGCGATCACAGGCAAGATAATGAACTTCTCTGAGAGTCTGCTTCCTCACATGTAAAATGGTGATAGCAATCATAACTATCTCATAGAACTGCAGTGAGGGTTAAATGGATTGATACTTGTAAAGTGCTTGCCAGAATGCTGTCAAGCAGGGGAAAGAGATTCTGCTCAGGGCATCCTGTACACTGGAGCGTCTCCAATCTTCCACCTCCACCCCAATAAGGCTGTGACCTTCTGATGCCACATAAGACTTGAGAAGCAGGAGAATTCAGATGTCTCCAAATATTTCTAGTTAAAGACACATTATTGCTAGTATATGCTTGCGTGGTGGCTCAGACAGTAAAGAATCTGCCTGCAGTGCAGGAGACAAGGGTTCAATCCCTCGGTCAGGAAGATCCCCTGGAGAAGAGAATGGCAACCCACTCCAGTACTCTTGACTGGAGAATCCCATGAACAGAGGAGCCTGGGGGGCTATAGTCCATGGGGTCACAAAGAGCTAGACACGACTCAGTGACGTTCACATTGCTACTAACAGCTCTTGAGGGCTAACATAAATCCTAATTATAAAAGGCCCAGCATAACAAAATCATTCATCTTCTCAGGGCCTTCATAACTCACCCCCTGCTGGGATTATGTCTCTGCCAAGACTTCAGGGGCCAAAGGAAGTTGCTTAGAGAGATCTTGTATCTTCTCCTACTCTGTGTGCACTTGCTTCTGCTGAATTTCTCTATTCTTTGTTCTTGCAAATTTGGAAATTAACATAATTTATTATAATGCAGTTTGAGTGGAACAGAGGAGGGGAGTTCTTTCTATTTGTAGCTAAACAGAAATACGATAGCAAAACAGTGCCTCAACATTGGCACAAAATGAATATTGTTGGTTGATTTTTGGTTACTGGCTAAGTCATGTCTGTCTCTTTTGTGACCCCATGAACTGTAGCCTGCCAGGCTCCTCTGTTCATGGGATTCTCCAGGCAAGAATACTAGAGTAGGTTGCCATGTCCTTCTCAGGGGACCTTACCTACCCAGGGATCAAACTCATGTCTCCTGCATTGGCTGGTAGGTTCTTTACCAACTAAGTCACCAGGGGAGCCCAAAATGAATATTAACTGTTAGCTGCCATTCTGATTGGAAACCTAATGCAAAGAGCTGACTCATTAGAAAAGACCCTGATGCTGGGAAAGACTGAAGGCAAAAAGAGAAGAAGGTGACAGAGGATGAGATGGTTGGATGGCATCACTAACTCAATGGACATGAATTTGAGCAAACTCTAGAAGAGAGTAGAGGACAGAGAGGCCTGGCGTGTTATGGTCCAAGGGGTCGCAAAGAGTCAGATATGTTAGCAACTGAACAACAACATCATTCCCATTCAGAGTTAGACCCAAGGTTTATGGAGCTAGAAATGTATATATTTTGACAGGACCCTGTCTGAAAAAAATTCAAAATTATGAAAACAAAATTAGACATGGACTCAGTGAAGAGATCCATTCAAGTAAGAGGCTAAAATTTCATTAGCTGTACAGTAAATCCACTCAGGGGACAGAAAATACACATTCTTGCCTCTTTATTTTTTTATTTGTTTGTTTGTTTTAAATTTTATTTGTTTTTTAAATATGACAAGGGAAACAAGACATTATCTAAGAATTTAAACAGCAGTAAAAATCATTAGAAAAAATCAAAATTCAATTTGGGGTTATGTAAATGCCATGAAGCAGTATATAATAAATTTCTAAATGAATGGCACAGCAAAATACATTATGGGAGTTCAAAGGGTAGAGTAATCACCATGAACGGGATTATCTTAGAAGGCTTCACCGAGGAGGCATTATTTTGGTAGGGTTGAAAAGGAAAGATTTGGGTAAGGAGAAAGAAAGGAAAATCCTATATTGTCAAAGGTTCAACTCATTTAAGTTAAAATGAGCAGACCTGCTTGGTTGAGGCAGAGGTTTCTGGAAGAATAGTAATTGAACAGTTTGCAGAGCAGCCAATCAAAGGCCTTGAGCAGCAGTCTAACAATTATGGGCTTAGTTTTGCAAGCAAAATGGAGCTATTAATCTTTTTTGAAAAAAAAAAAAAATAGAGTAACATAATCAAAGTGGTGTTTTAAGATCACCAGCTGGGTCATTGTATGTGGGATAAGCAGGATCAGAGAGACCCTAGGAGCAGAAACACCAGTGGAAAGCAGGCTGTAATGGTCCAGACAGTTCTCAAGAATTCACGCTGAGGACAGGAATAAAGGAACATATTCTAGGGATACCCCCAAAAATATGATTATAGGATTTGATAACTGTTTGTGGGGTGAAAAAATGAAGAGGTCAATGACAATATCAGGATCTCAAGGCTGGTAACTTGGAGAGTAACACAAACTGGAAAGTCAGAAATAAAAGTGATTGTGTATGAGGACGATCAAATCTGGACAAGTTCAGATTTAGGCATGGGAAGTCTGGGGTAAAGAAAGGACATATTCAGGTTTCCATGTTCACAACAAAGTTGTAAATATGGTTTCAAGACAGATTCCAGAGAAAGAATTTCTACTCTTTTAAATTCTAAATAGTTGAAGAAATGAATTTTTTAAACAGGACAATAGCATATCTCAAAAGGTTCCAAACTTGGAGTCAAGAGGCCTCAGATGTAGACACAGATATATTCAAGAGTAGTCAGGCTTTTAGACTCCTACAGGTAGAGTTCCAATACACTATGATTCAATGAAAAATCATTTTGTTTTCCATAACTTATTCAATGAAATGTCTAAATTAAAAAATCATAAAATATCTGGATGAAAAATCTTTCTCAAAATATACAGCTATGTTTTTTTTAGAAATAAGAGTAACAATACCTCTAAAATTTTTTAAAGGTATAATTTTATAGTTCTTGGAACGTAAAAAAAGATTCCCAGGTGGCTCAGTGGTAACTAATTAGCCTGCCAAGCCGGAGACACGGGATCAATCCCTGGGTCAGGAAGATCCTCTGAAGGGGGAAATGGCAACCCACTCCAGCATTCTTGCCAAGATAATCCCATGGCCAGAGGAGCCTGGCAGGTTACAATCCATAGGGTTGCAAGGAGTGGGACACAACTTAGTGAGTAAACAGCAGCAGCAACGACAAAACTTACACACTGTCAACTAAATTTAAGGATGCATGCTTTACAAATGCCACTCAACAGCTGAATCAGTTATCTATATTTACAAATCAATTATCTATATTTACTTCTTAAACTAACGTTTTCACGTGAATTGTTAGTACTGTTTCAGAAATAATTTTTAAGTGCCTATCAGATACAGACTGTTTATTCAAAAAATTTCAATTCTAGGTCACATAATTTTTGACTCCAGCTCTCCATGTCACTCAGGATGAATACTGTCAGGTCTTCGGAAACTCTGAGAGGATTAACAGATACTGTAAGAGAGCACTGCCATATATCATAGCACGTGCTCTCTATTTCTCTCAGCTTTGGCACTCAAAATAGAAAATTTTTCACCTTCAGACTCCCAGAGTCCATCAAAAGGTTGTCCAGCTTCACCTGGTGGTGCTGGGGGGAAATCATCAAAGAAAGGAACATTCAGGTCCCTCAGTAAGTCTTGGACTTGAGAGTCACAGGTAAACTGTGCAGCACTGGGTAAATTGTGCCTCTTTGTGGTAATTCCATATTCCAGTGGTCAAAACAAGACAGAAGACCAAATCCCGTGATATAAGTAAAGCAATGTCTTTCTAGCCTCCTTGGTCTTTATCAAATTAAACTGAAATAACATTATTTTTACTAATAACCTCAAGGTAGTCAACACCCCCATCACATTTTAAGGAATTATACTAATTATAGTAAAATATTTTTGTATGGTATTCACCCACAGCAAAATTTATACAAAAAATACTTTGAGGAATTGCTTTTTGTGACTCAGCACATAGGTACCTTTATTTATGTAGCATTTACAGTGTTTAAACATGTGAATTTGCTTTTATTCATTTGTTGGAGAAGAAAACTTTCCTTTACCCTTCTAGGTTCTTCTTATTGGTCTAATAATTAAATTGCCATGAGACAGATTAATAGGAGAAAAACAAATTTAACTTTTTACATATGGAAACCTCCTATACATGAGAGGTTCAAAGACTGAAAGGTAAAATGAAGTACAGATGCCATCCTCACCTAAGGACTGGATAGAAGCTTGGGGCTTCCAAGGATAGGAGGGTTATGCACAGGACAATATGAGGATAATCAGAAGTTTGATAATTAGATCTTTGCCCTGCCATATAGATAAAGCCACTTAGATAAAATTTACCTCTGGTAAAAACTCTTTTCTAGGAAAAATTCCTAATTCAAATGCTTATAGGTAGTTAAAGGAAAGGCAGTAGTTTCTCTTGAACCTTCAGAGACTCAACTGGCCCCAGCTCAAAACAATCTCCATACAAAAGTGATACCTTCTGAGGAGGCTCATTCTGAACCCCTACGCATTCCATAAATAATTTTTGAGAGCATATTGTGTGTGCAGCTTCTCACTAGATTCTGCAGGAAAAAAAATTCAAAGTAGCAGATGTAACCCCTAACCTAAAAGAACATATAATCTTTATAATCACGAAGAAAGACAAAATGCACATCTAAAATCCAATGAACAGTTCGATGAAGCATACATTTAGAACCTGACTGGATAAGAGAAAAGTAATGGAAACATGGAGATAAATATAGGTTGTAGTAGTCAGAAAATGCCTCCTAACACTTGAGCTGCACAAGAACGGAAAATATATATGTTGAATATAACTATCTTGGATAGTTTATTCTGGATGTTTGTTTTGTCTACTTCAATTTCAAGATTTTTGACAACAGAAAATAATGACATTAATTAGTCAGCATTTATTTTACTATACTAAATGTATACTATATGTATATTATATGTATGTGGTGGTGGTTTAGTCTCTAAGTTATATTTGACTGTTGCAACCCTATGGACTATAGCCTGCCAGGCTCCTCTGTCTATGGGATTCTCCAAGCAAGAATTCTGGAGTGAGTTGTCATTTCCTTCTCCAATAATATATGTATCCCCCCCAAAATATCTTAGAGTGTTTCTCTTACCTGGGTATACATTAAATGTTTATTAAGTATTAATCAATTAATAATACAAACATATCTTGTGTAACCACCATCTGCTTTTCTGTGCTGATGTTAGAACTACAAAAAGAAGACATTTTCCTTGCCCATAGGTAACTCACAATCTAGTGGGAAAGAGAACTGTGAACAACACACAAGACAACTGTGAAAGTGCTGTAACAGAAATATGGGAGCACAGAGTAGGGAGCCTCTAGTTCTGACGGTGGGAACTGAAAGAGTTGAGAGTGCCCGCAAAGTTCACAGACATTATTAATACAATCGAAAGACATGTAGGAACAGAAAAGGAAAGGCTACAAGGGTGATTATGAATGGAGAAAACTGCTTGAATGAAAGCACAGAGCACTGTGAAAGCTGAAAGAAGATGAGAGATGATATATAAAAGGAATGTAAGGTGCATGGTGGGTGGTAGGGGGATACAGTGAGAGAAATGTTGCTGATAGAAGTGGGTGCAGATCCTGGGGGCTAACATTAGAGTTTATGCTGAAGCCATTGGAAACCAATGTTACATTCTAAGCAGAGAATTTACTGACAAGGTTTATGTTTTAGAAGAATCACTCTGAAGAATATATAGAAGAACAAAAATACTTTTAAGAAATCTGAAGCCTTATTCAGAATTCATTTTTCTATTCCAATTTCCCCTAACTACACTGGTAAGTCTGTTTTCAAAGTTACAGTCTTTATTTCAGATGATTTTGTGAAATGTCTGTAAGAGAAAATGATCTTAAAGAATAGAATTGAACTGAATTCAGTAACGAGACTCTTTATTCCCTCTCTACAACATAATACTTCTTGAATCTCCTAGTGTTAGATACACTTTGCTGCTACCGCAGATACACTCCCGCCTTCTCAATTATTCATTCCCCATTATGTAAAGAAAATTAGCCAAAGTGATTCTGATGGAAGGAAAGAAAGCAAAATTTTGAGCCAGGCATAAATTAATCTAAGCATTGACTGCTATAGGTTTAAATAACCATTTAGAAAGCTACCTCATCATAAAAGAAAAAGAAATTTAACTGCACAAAAGTTTAAAACTCCATATTGTTTTATTGTTAACAATATGATATTATTGTTCTTCTGCTCCTAAATATTCTCAAACTATGTCTATCTCTGAGCTACTTTTGCTTAAAAAAAAAGAGAAAAAATTTTAAATGTACTATGTTGAAGTTTCTTTTCTTATAAACAATGTTCTTTGTAATATCCCAAAATGGTCAAAGGCATTCTGGCCACTTGGAAATTTCAGTAAAAAATATCATCTTTAGTAAAAATTCAAAATTTCAAAATAATCATAATTTTGCAGGAAATTTTAGTTGTTTTGTTATATAGTTGACAAATATCAAATGCCAACAAGAAAATTTATGGAACAAAATAAAATGAATATGTGTGAACAAGAAGCACAGATTTTTTATTCTAGTATTCAAACATTCTCCAGTATGAAACTTTTGAAGTGAGATATCTTTTTTGTTAAACCCACTTTGTATATACAGAAAAACTTAAATGCAAAACCAAAACAACACACCATACACTACGGTTTGAGGTGCCCTTATGCTCAACCGCTAATACAATTATGATGTAGCTCCCTTCCTAAAATAGCTTGATGTTTACCAAATTCTCAACTGTCTTCTTTCTATTGAATTTATGAAATTCCCATTTGATGCCAGCACTACAAAGAACAGAATTTGGACTGATGAGTTTTGTTTTAATTGGATTTCCACAAAGGAATATTATATTACCTGTGGTAACAAAGAGATGTAATTTGGCCAAAAATGCTATGACTCCTGAAAGGCAAAACTACATTATTCTAAACTGGAAGAAATAAACTTCTAAAAGTTAATAAGGAGCAAATAACACTTTTAACAGGCGTGTTTTATTGAGCCATATAAACTTCTCTTGTCAGATTTTTAAAAAGAAAAGTCTCTATAGGAAAATCACCAATGATTTTCATGTGACAAATAATAGGAAACCAAGCTACACTAAAGGTAGGGTGAGGCTGTATCAAGTTAGAAAATTTTATTTTTAGATTTTCTACTGATATCTATAAGGGTAAAGAGTTATAGAGAGTTAAACACAATTATGCTGAGCCAATGGAATCAATATAAATACATAGTCTGAATAAGCAGGCTACAAACACCTTACTGTATCATTGCTTCAATTACAGGGCTTAAAATTTTTGCCCAGCTCTTTCAGATAAGCACCTCTATTCTCTATCTTGCCTATGTAGACACAGTCCTAAAAGAAAGCCAACAATTAATGTAGGCTTCTACAGCCATTTTTTATCCCTCTAATAAGTACTTTTGAAGTTCCATTTTTTCAGATCCAATACTACTATTGAGTTATAATTTTTTTAAGATTTAACTGTAGAGGGGCAAAAAAGTCATAAAATCAAACTGACGTCATTCTCTTTGAAGAGGAATTAGTTTATATTTTATAGGGCACACAAAGTAGCAATAAAATAAAATTATCAGCTTTATTTAATAAGATATAAACAAAGCTAATATTTTATATGTGTGTTAAAATAATCAAGACTACTAATTTGAATTTGGGGAAATATGAATATATTTAGCTATTACCAAAATGCTGCTCTGTAGAATAAAATGGTGAGGCTGTTTATAATCTGAATTTATTCATCTGAAATATAAATATATAAAAATATATATGTACATTACATACCAGGTAATTTAATAATCCTGTGTACGATCACAGACTTACCAGATTTAAATAAGACTTAAAGCATAGCATTTTTACTCCCATCAAGATAAAAAACAATATTTAATTTTATGTTTTAATTATACCTTACTTATAAATAAGAAATAGAAAAAATAGGAACTATAAGCTAAAAACTATATTGAGGTCTCCTACATACATTTCTAGCAATTAAAATAGTGATGAAGTAGATACAAATAATGTTATAGGAATAAAATAGAATCTGAATTTGGAAACCAGTTACAAGATCCTCACTGAGCTGTACAAAATTATAAAACCATGAAGCTTGTCCTACAGTAGAACAAGGTGATCTCTGAAATTACAAGGCAGTGAATTCAAAACCATAAAAAGGAAATATTACTTCATAACCTTTAGTTAACCTGTGGCTATAGTTCCACAGGAGATCATAAAATCAAATTCTGAGGCTGGATTTAAAAGCTAGATAACTTTATAGCCACTCATAACATCAGGGTTCAAGCTCATTGCCTTCAACAGCTGGAATAGACATCTTTGATCATTTACATTGGTAGACACTAGGTATAAAGGTAGGGAGAACCATGCGTTATTCCAAACATTAAATACTATTTTTTGGAGTCAAATGATACTGTTTACCACCTTGGTCTCCTTTCTAACATGTGTAGAGTGGTGAAGAACAATAGAAGCTGCAGGAAATTGCTCTCATTCGTCAGAGTTCATCATTCTCTTATGGAGTCTTCCTACCAATTTACAGACCCACATGCACAGTAAACCTACATTTGATAAGACACAGGCATCAGACGGATGCTAGTGTTCTCATTACCAGGCTACTTCATCTTGAGGGATCTTCTGTTTCTAAGCTAAAGCTTCACTTTTCTGGAATGCCTACCCTCCTACACAGTGCTTTAGCACCTTCCTATATCTAGCATTTGCTCAAAAACTACATTTTACAATGTCTTACCTATATAAACATTTAAGTTGCTTTTTAAAATGCACTGTCATTTCATCACTATACATTATACATGCTTTTAAACTGCACCTTTGCTCATTCTGCCTCTATCATAGGAAAGCCATTCTCTGTCCCTTCCACATCAACTGTCCCTCTTAATTCCAGTTTCTTCATGAAGTGATTCCTGCTCGCCTCAGGTTAAAGTGACACTCCAAACCTACACTCCCTCTATGTCCAAAATATTGTACCTGTATTTCTAGTATTTATCCATTTTTACCTTATTTTAAATGATGCATAAATGAATCTTGCTCAACTCCCCTGTAGAATGTAAAAATTTTATAAGCAGTTACTGAGCTTAAGTCATCCCTTGTATGTTTCTCAGCACTCTGTTTAGTGTCTTCAACGTGCCAACTGCTCAGTAAGCATTTGTGGCACAAAAGAATAATTACACGAATGAGGACTGTTATTTATCGGACAGTAATGCACATGAAGAATTATTTTGCCACATACCCATTTTTTATATACCAATATCTTATTATAATTCTTACCTCTCCTCTTCCAGTAGCAGTTGCTTTCCTTCTTGGTTGTTTTTGAAAATTTCAGTCCTTTAAAATAATAAAAAGAAAATTAATCTCTATAAAAATACAAAAGAAATATACTTTTTAGATCGAGCATGTACATGAAAATAAATACTTCAGTAAAAATAAAAAAGAATGCTGAGACTGTCATTATTTTAAACACAGTGTTGTGGTTGTTTCTGGGTAGAGTTGAATAAAACACCAAAAATATCATTTTGTTAACCTGCTTCTTCCATCTAGTGGCAAAAGGCAGTAAGAAACAATGTTCTAGAAAAGCACTGTGATAAAATAGTTCTAAATGCTGTTTCAGGAATTACTTGATGGTGAGAGTCCAACATCCAAGGCTTAAGTTATCAGTATACAATAATTATTTCAAAATAATTCTAGCAAATTGGTAGTGTTCAGCTCAGATAACTGCCAAAGTTATGTAAATTCATAAGCGTATTTGCACATTTTAACAAAGACTTCTGATACATATATAAAGGTATATATCACCCTACATTAAATTGGAATAGATTTTGTTTTGGATAAACAGTTTTATTTCTAGACCAACCTGTTGGATAACTATTTCGAATTCCATTATTTCCTCAGCTATTGGCACAGTGATATTGTGCTAGTACTATTAGTTTCAAGCAGTATAATTGAGAGCCACTGAAAGTGATCTATCCCATTGGAATTACCAGTTAAAATACTTTTGCAATAACAGTCAGTGAAATACATTATGACTTGAGGTATGAGGTCAAACTGAAGGAGGAAAAGAGGTAAAGTTTAAAGGAGCTACAATCAGCTGCTCTTCACTGCCATTCAAAGGCATTAATGAAAAAGTAATATGCAATGCACAGCATGATTGTGTATTCTCTGCCCGCCCTTCTACCACTTTCTATTTGCCTCACTGCAAATGTAATTAATGTTCTAGATGTTTTAGAAGTTAAATGTGGGTTATGCAGAAATGTATAAAACATTCTCCAAGACAGCAAGTTTCTCCCATTCCCTTGTTCAAGTGAGCCAGTCAGCAATGTTTAATGGTAAGGGTTGTCAACATATTAAGCTGAAAATATATTAAGACTACATAAAGGAAAATAAAAGAATTAGTGAATGCCATGATAACCTGAAATTCAGTATTTTGTATTAAAAGAAGACTTTTTGTCTCCTAATTTTGAAGAACTGAAAAACCCTGCCATAACCCTCTCAACCCCTAAAGAAAATTTTCGTATAGAAGGATTGGCTGTTGGTTTTTTCTCCTCACCCCAGCCATCCTCCCTGCTCAAAGGAAAGCAGGTTAAGGTTTTCTGTTCTGCTACATATGGGAGAGAAGGGGAAATAGAGCAATGACATAACAGAGAGGGTAAAGTAAGGAAGATGGGATCATAGTGAAAGTCATGTGGGCAAACAAGGCAGAAGGTGGTTCCCATTTCCCCAGTATTCCTGTGACCAGTCTCTCTGGATCGGACCAAGGAAAGGGTGCCAATTAACTGGCAGATTACTGGAGCCATTGCCATTGTTTGCTGCTGGTAAATCGCTTCAGTCATGTCCGATTCCGTGCGACCCCATAGACGGCAGCCCACCAGGCTCCCCCGTCCCTGGGATTCTCCAGGCAAGAACACTGGAGTGGGTTGCCATTTCCTTCTCCAACGCACGAAAGTGAAAAGTGAAAGTGAAGTCGCTCAGTCATGTCCGACCCTCAGTGACCCCATGGACTGCAGCCCACCAGGCTCCTCCGTCCATGGGATTTTCCAGGCCAGAGCACTGGAGTGGGGTGCCATAGCCTTCTCCGGATATATACACTACCACATGTGAAATAGCTAGCAGGAAACAGCTATGTAACTGCTCAGTTCGGTACTCTGTGATGACCTAGAGAGCTGGAATAGGGTGGTGGTGGGAGGGAAGCTCTAGAGGGAAAGAATATATGTATACATATAGCTGATTCACATTGTTGTACAGCAGAAACCAACACTAAACTGTAAAGCAATTATCTTCCAATTAAAAATCAATCAGGGAGTGGACATATGTATAACTATAGCTGATTCATGTTGATACATGGCAGAAACCAACACAATATTGTAAAGCAATTATTCTCCAATTAAACATAAATAAATTTAAATTAAAAAATAAATTCTATAACTTAAAAAAATTAATGGCTAAAATCTTCCCAATTTTTATTAAAACTCCAAATTCAGAGACTCAAGAAGTTCAACAAAACCCCAGTTAAGATAATGGTCAAGAAATCTATACTATGGCACATTAGAAACAAGCTACCAAAACTCAGTGATAAAAGGAAAATCACAAAAGTGAGTGACCAAATGAAGATATGTGATTAAACAAAGAGAAAAAAATAAGAAAACAGCATATCTCATCTGCAACTATGCAAATAAGAAGGCAATGAAATTATGTCTTTATCATACTGAAAGACAAAGTCAGCCTAGAGCTCCATGCTCAATGAAACTATCTTTCAAAAATTAAAGATTTTTCTGACAAGAAAATTTGGAGAGAATTTCTCCCAGCATATTTAAACTCTAGAAAATACTAAAGGAAGTTCTTGAGACAGAAGAAAATAAAGCCAGATTGAAAAACAAAATCTTTGATTTCAAAAGAATGAAAGTGCTAGAAATGGTAAATATGGGGGGAGATATAAAACAAATGCTTTTGAGATATAAAACAAATACCTTCCTCTATTTAAAAATATTTTTAATATAATTGATTAAAAGAAGCAAAAATAAAAACAACATAATGTGGGTAGAAGAATAAAATGATGTATTCTAGTAACATATTGTGAATTCAATGAGTAGAAGTTATAAAACATCTATTCTTTGAAAGGCACATTTAAGAAAATGAAAAAGTCAAGTCAAAGACTAGGATAAAGTATTTGCAATACATATATTTATCTAAGGATTTGTATTCAGAATATATTTTTAAAACAGTTCAATTATAAAAAGACAAACAAAAATAGGCAAAATATTTAAACAGATACTTCATTAAAAAAATATATGAATGGCCGATAGGCACATGAAAAGATACTCATAATCACTGGTCATCCACACTGAGTAACCAGCACACCCACACTTGAAAGTCTAAAATTGAAAAAACTGACAATATCAAGATTGGTGAAAATGTGGAATACCTATAACTCTTTGTTAGTACTATAAAATGGTAAAGCCACTTTGCAAATAATTTATCATATTCTTAAAAGCTAGACATTATAGTTACCATGTGATCCAATAATTTTACTGTTAGATATTTACTGAAGATAATTAACAGCTTATGGTTGCAAAAATATGTGTATGTAAATGTTCATACCACTTTTAATCAAAATAGGTAGAAACTGGAAGCAATCCAAATGTCCATCAACAGGTAAATCAATAAATTGTAGTCTATCCATATAATGGAACACTTCTGAACAATAAAAGGAACAAACTATATATGTGTGCCACAACATGAATAAACTCCAAAAACATCACGCCAGTGACAGACCACAGACCCAAAAGACTGAAGTCATAGAAATTAATTAAATGAAATTTCTAGAAAAGGCAAAACAGTAGGAACAGAAAATAGAGTAGTTGCTGCTTGGGTATGGGATCAGGGATTGATCACAGATAGGCACAGGGTATATTTTAAAGGAATCAAACTGTACGTTTAAAATGAGTACATTTTGTTTTATATAAATCTTATCCGAATAATGTTGCTCTTAAAAAGTAAGACTCTGGCTTCTTTTTAAAAAACAGGGTTGGTGGTGCAGATGCAGGGGAGTAGGGCAAGGGGAGAAGCAGGGAAATCAATCAAAGACTACAGTAATAACTCAAGGTTACAATAATCCAGGCTAGATGATAGTGGTTTGGGCTAGACTGGTAGTAATGAAAGTGTTAAGATGTAGTGAGAATCTGGATATATTTCAAAAGTGGAGATGATGAGATTTGTCAATGAATTGGATTTTGGTCAAATAAAAAAGAAATTTTGTTCTGAACTACAGGAAGACTTGCCATTTAAGATAACTTGGGGAGTATCAGGTATGGTGGCTAAAAAGAGTTAGTTTTGGAGATGCAAATATGAGATGCTTATTTAGATAACTTAGTGGCAATATGAAGAGGTATATGTGTTCATGCACACATTAGAAGGATGAAAACATACACTTGGGAATCATTAGTAAATATACATAGTTTAAACCGCAATACTGATTGAGGTGACCAAGGGAGAAAATAGAAAGAAGAGGTCTAAAGATTGATGTTTGGCAAAGTCCATTTTTTAAAGTTTGCAAAGGGAAGGAACTAGCCAAAAAGAATTAGAAGAACTGAGAAAGTGATATCTCCAAGACAAGTGAGAGACATCTAAGAGGTAATGATCAACACTGTCAGATTCTGACACAAGCAAGATGATGTCCAAAAAGATTATAATAACATAAGAGCAAATTATCTGAGATACCATTTCTCACCTATCAGAACAGCAAAATCTTCAAAGCATAGCATACTCCGCTGGAGAAGCTGTGGGATAACAGAAACTATCATACTTTAATGGTAGAAATGCAAATTTCCCTATGGCACATAATTTTGTATTTTCCAGCAAAAGTGTATATGTATTTGCCTTTTGATTCAGAAAATACTATTCTTAGGATCATCGTCAAAAGATATACTGGCAGAAATTCAAAAGTCTTTATGAAATAGATAATTAAGTAGCAAAACAGCAATCCACTTTCTTCTTTTATATGGTGAAAGATGTCCTAAGTGAAAAGAAAGTGCATGTGTGCTAGGTCGCTTCAGTCATGTCCAACTCTGTGTAACCCCTGGATGGCAGCCTGCCAGGCTCCTCCATCTGTGGGATTCTCCAGGCAAGAATACTGGAGTGGATTGTAATACCTTTCTCCAGGGGATCTTCTTTTTTTTTTTTTTTTTCAGGGGATCTTCTTGACCCAGGGATTGAACTCAGGTAGATTCTTTACCATCTGAGCCACAACAGTCAAATCTCCTTATAAATCAAATTACAAAAAATCTGGTGAAATTATACTTGCTAGCAAGAATTTCCTTGTCAGCAGAATGCTTTTAGCAGGATGTATTTGGTTGGTTTAAGATTGCTTATGATGAAATATCATAATTTGGATTTGTGGGGTAAGGGTCCTTGGAAAATGTCACATAATCAATGTAATAATCTGAATATAAACGGAATATGTTTATTGACTAAAATATAGCCTCCCTTTCCTGTAGCTGAAAACATGAAGCCTATTGCCTTTGTCTTTTACAGGGAACATTGCCTAAGTTCACTTCTTACCCAGTTTTAATTAGTCATGCTAAATGAGAACCTTTAGAATTGTACTAACACTAGCAGTACAGAATTCTAGGAGGGCAACAATAGACTATTGTTCCAATTAAGGAAAGGGTTAAGGTGTTTTGATTAAGGAGTTTTGATTCCCACTAACCCTCTTTTTAACAGTCCTAGCTACTATACAAGCAGAAGGTTCCTGAAGGTAAATAACAGATAGTCAAGGATCAAACAAGGTGGTTCCTCTGGTTGCTTCAGTTATATCTAATATGTAAAAACTATATAAGAAGTGTGACAAGTCAAGGCAGCATGCTATGCCATTTATCTATTAAATTAGATATAACTTAATATCTAGCACAATGCCTTTTTATCAATTCCAAATTCAGAATCTAACCAGACACAGTTTGCATTTTCATGGAATGGAAACCAGGGTAAATTTACTGTACTGCAAATTACATTTCCTGGCATATTGCCAAAATTTAGTGAGTCAAGATGTGTACTAAACCACCATTAAGAACAAGTTAATGTACTACATAGATGCTATTATGTTAATTGACTCCTCAGAGGAAAAAGGTCAAGAGGAGTTAAGAACCACAGCCACTTTTATGACAAAGAGGATAGCTGATAAATCCAGCTACAATTTAAATTGAGCCCAATCAGAAATTCCAGTAGCAACCAAATGCATTCTTTAAACTGTGAGAAACAAGTTATTATCTCTAGCAAGCAAGAAATTCACAGCTAGGAGGGTTATTTGAGTTTTGATAAAATTACACTGCTCCTATAAGACTATTGCTAGCCCCTATCACAAAGTCATCGAAAATAAATCTTATTTTAAGTGGGGTCCTAAGGGGGAAAAAAAAGATTTGCAGAAGATAATGGTGCAGGGAGCCCAACTAACACCTCGTAATGCGACTACTCAGATTATATAAGAATATTCGCCTCTTAGAATATATATAGATGTGAAGTCTTCAGGAGAAATCAATAGGGCTACTCAGCAAAGACCTCTTGGATTTGGATTTGAAAACTAAGAGGCAGCTCCTCATTAAAACCCACCTGAAATAGAGCTGCTGTCTTGCTACTGGGTTTTGGTCAAACTGTTCTCAAAGAAGGACATCAAATAACTCTGAGGCTAGATATCAATCCTGCCTTGGATGATGCCAGAGAGATATTGAATAGAGAAAAGACATCACAGCAAAGCAGATCAGCAGGCAATCCTACAAGGAAGAGGGTTCAGTTCAGTTCAGCTCAGTCGCTCAGTCATGTCCGACTCGTCACAACCCCATGAATCGCAGCACGCAGGCCTCCCTGTCCATCACCATCTCCCGGAGTTCACTCAGACTCGCATCCATCGAGTCGGTGATGCATCCAGCCATCTCATCCTGGGTCGTCCCCTTCTCCTCCAGCCCCCAATCCCTCCCAGCATCAGAGTTTTTTCCAATGAGTCAACTCTTCGCATGAGGTGGCCAAAGTACTGGAGTTTCAGCTTTAGCATCATTCCTTCCAAAGAAACCCCAGGCCTGATCTCCTTCAGAATGGACTGGTTGGATCTCCTTGCAGTCCAAGGGACTCTCAAGAGTCTTCTCTATCACCACAGTTCAAAAGCAGCAATTCTTCGGCATTCAGCCTTCTTCACAGTCCAACTCTCACATCCATACATGACCACAGGAAAAACCATAGCCTTGACTAGACAGACCTTAGTCGGCAAAGTAATGTCTCTGCTTTTGAATATACTATCTAGGTTGGTCATAACTTTTCTTCCAAGGAGTAAGCGTCTTTTAATTTCATGGCTGTAGTCACCATCTGCAGTGATTTTGGAGCCCAAAAATATAAAGTCTGCACTGTTTCTACAGTTTCCCCATCTATTTCCCATGAAGTGATGGGACCGGATGCCATGATCTTCGTTTTCTGAATGTTGAGCTTCAAGCCAACTTTTTCACTCTCCTCTTTCACTTTCATCAAGAGGCTTTTTAGCTCCTCTTCACTTTCTGCCATAAGGGTGGTGTCATCTGCATATCTGAGGTGATTGATATTTCTCCCAGCAATCTTGATTTCAGCTTGTGCTTCTTCCAGCCCAGCGTTTCTCATGATGTACTCTGCATAGAAGTTAAATAAGCAGGGTGACAATATACAGCCTTGATGTACTCCTTTTCCTATTTGGAACCAGTCTGTTGTTCCATGTCCAGTTCTAACTGTTGCTTCCTGACCTGCATACAGATTTCTCAAGAGGCAGGTTAGGTGGTCTGGTATTTCCATCTCTTGAAGAATTTTCCACAGTTTATTGTGATCCACACAGTCAAAGGCTTTGGCATAATCGATAAAGCAGAAATAGATGTTTTTCTGGAACTCTCTTGCTTTTTCCATGATCCAGCGGATGTTGACAATTTGATCTCTGGTTCCTCTGCCTTTTCTAAAACCAGCTTGAACATCAGGGAGTTCACAGTTCACGTATTGCTGAAGTCTGGCTTGGAGAATTTTGAGCATTACTTTACTAGCATGTGAGATGAGTGCAATTGTGAGGTAGTTTGAGCATTCTTTTGCATTGCCTTTCTTTGGAATTGGAATTCAATATCACAGTTATCCAAGTCTATGCCCCAACCAGCAACGCTGAAGAAACTGAAGTTGAATGGTTTTATGAAGACCTACAAGACCTTTTAGAACTAACACCCAAAAGAGATGTCCTTTTCATGATAGGGGACTGGAATGCAAAAGTAGGAAGTCAAGAAACACCTGGAGCAACAGGCAAATTTGGCCTTGGAATGCGGAATGAACCGGGGCAAAGACTAATAGAGTTTTGCCAAGAAAATGCACTGCTCATAGCAAACACCCTCTTCCAACAGCACAACAGAAGACTCTACACATGGACATCACCGGATGGTCAACACCGAAATCAGATTGATTATATTCTTTGCAGCCAAAGATGGAGAAGCTCTATACAGTCAACAAAAACAAGACCGCGAGCTGACTGTGGCTCAGATCATGAACTCCTTATTACCAAATTCAGACTTAAATTGAAGAAAGTAGGGAAAACCGCTAGACCATTCAGGTATGACCTAAATCAAATCCCTTATGATTATACAGTGGGAGTGAGAAATAGATTTAAGGGTCTAGATCTGATAGATAGAGTGCCTGATGAACTATGGAATGAGGTTCGTGACATTGTACAGGAGATAGGGATCAAGACCATCCCCATGGAAAAGAAATGCAAAAAAGCAAAATGGCTGTCTGGGGAGGCCTTACAAATAGCTGTGAAAAGAAGAGAGGTGTAAAGCAAAGGAGAAAAGGAAAGATATAACCATCTGAATGCAGAGTTCCAAATAATAGCAAGAAGAGATAAGAAAGTCTTCTTCAGCGATCAATGCAAAGAAATAGAGGAAAACAACAGAATGGGAAAGACTAGAGATCTCTTCAAGAAAATTAGAGATACCAAGGGAACATTTCATGCAAAGATGGGCTCGATAAAGGACAGAAATGGTCTGGACCTAACAGAAGCAGAAGATATTAAGAAGAGGTGGCAAGAATACATGGAAGAACTGTACACAAAAGATCTTCACGACCCAGATAATCAAGATGATGTGATCACTAATCTAGAGCCAGACATCTTGGAATGTGAAGTCAAGTGGGCCTTAGAAAGCATCACTAAGAACAAAGCTAGCACAGGTGATGGAATTCCAGTTGAGCGGTTTCAAATCCTGAAAGGAAGAGGGTACTAGGTGGGAAGTTCGGGTGAGTGCACTGAATACGAGAAAAAGTTGCTCATAGAGCCAATGGGAAAGCCCCCTGAGGATCTCCCTTCCCTACGCTGCTCAGTGGTCCAAGCCCTATGATTCTCTCCCTAGTCAAGACAAGCAGTTGCCTGGTTCACTAACAGGAGTTCCTGCCTTGAGGGCCATGTTACTGTTCGGAAATTGGCAGCCATCTGCCTTGCTGATAGGAAAAAACCTTGAAGGGAGAAGGAAAGGCAAATCTGGTTATTTGGCAGAGTTGAGAGATGTTAGGTTAGCATTTGGGAGAGGAATTAGGCTCCTAATCTCAGAGGATCATTTAGATATTTGCAGAGTCTGGGTTGTAGTCAACTGCAAATGGGTCCTAGATCATTAGACAATAGAAAATATCCTTATGTGGCACTCAAGGAAAGCTCTGTGGGAATTAGGAAGAATTAAAGTGGGTCACAGGCTTCCCTGCTGGCTCAGTAGTAAAGAAACTGCCTGCCAATGCAGAAGACATGAGTTCAATCCCTGGGTCAAGAAGATCTCCTGGAGAAGGAAACGGCAACTCATTCCAGTATTCATGCCTGGGAAATTCTGTGGGCAGGAGAGTCTGGTGTGCTACAGTTCATGAACCCCTTCATGGATCAAAACCTTGTCGTGGCAAAAGCGCTTCTGTAACTCAGTGAAGCTATGGGCCATGCCATGCAAGGCATCCAAGACAGGTCATAGTGAAGAGTTCTGACAAAACAAGGTCCACTAGAGAAGGAAATAGCAATCCACTTTGGTATTCTTGCCTAGAGAACCCCATAGACAGTATGAAAAGGCAAAATATATGATGCCAGAAGATAAGCCCTCCCAGTCATAAGGTACTAAATATACTACTAGAGAAGAACAGAGGGCAATTACTTTGCCAGGTGGATCAGTGGTAAAGAATCTGCCTGGCAATGCAAGAGATTTGGGTTTGATCCCTAGGTCGGAAAGATCACCTGGAAGAGGAAATGGCAACCTGCTCCAGTATTCTTGCCTGGAATATTCCATGGACAGAATAACCATGGCAGGCTACACTCCATAGTGTCACAGAGTCTGACACAACTGAGCAACTGAGCATAAAGCACACAAGTAAGAATGAAGTGGCTGGGCCAAAGCAAGCATGATGCTCAGCTGTGGATATGTCTGATGGTGAAAGTAAAGTTTGATGCTGTAAAAACAATACTGTGTAGGAAGCGGGAATGTTAGGTTCATGAATGAAGGTAAATTGGACATAGTCAAGTCAAAGAGATGGCAAGATTGAACACCAACATCTTAGGAATCAACAAACTAAATTGGACGGGAATGGGTGAATTTAATTCAGATGACCACTATATCTACTACTGTGGGCAAGAATCCCTTGGAAGAAATGCAGTAGCCCTCATAGTCAAAAAAAGAATCCAAAATGCAGTACTTGGATGCAACCTCAAAAATGACAGAACGGTCTTGGTTTGTTCTCAAGGCAAACCATTCAGTATCACAGTAATCCAAGTCTAAGCTCCAACCAGTGATGTCAAGAAGCTGAATTTGACCAGTTATGAAGATCTACAAGACCTTCTGGAATTAACATCAAAAAGAGATGTCATTTCATCATAGGGGACTGCAATGCAAAAGTAGGAAGTCAAGAGATACCTGGAATAACAGGCAAGTTTGACATTGGAGTACAAAATGAAGCAGATTAAAGGCTAACAGTTTTGCCAAGAGAACACCATGGTCATAGGAAATACCCTTTTCCAACAACACAAGAGATGGCTCTACACATGGACATCACTAGATGGTTAACACCAAAATCAGATTGATTACGTTCTTTGCAGTCAAAGATGGAGAAGTTCCACACAGTCAGTAAAAACAAGACTTAGAGCTGACTGTGGCTCAGATCATGAGCCACAAAATTTTACAAAATTCAGCCTTAAATTAAAGAAAAGTATGGAAAACCACTAGGCCATTTAGGTATGTCTTAAATCAAATCCCTTAAGATTGTACAGTGGAGGTGACTGTAGATTCAAGGACTCAGACCTGGTAAACAGTGTCTGAATAGCTATGGATGGAGGTTTGTAACATTGTACAGGAGGCAGTGATCAAAATCATCCCAAAAGAAAAAGAAATGAAAGAAGGTGAAATGGTTGTCTGAGGAGGATTTACAAATAGCTGAAAAAAAAAAGAAGAGAAATGAAAGGCAAGGGAGAAAGGGAAAGGTATACCCAACTGAATGAAGTGTTTTGCAGAATAGCAGGGAGTAGTAAGATGGCCTTCTTAAATGAACAATACAAAGACACAGAAGAAAACAATAGAATGTTTTCCTGCAAGACTAGAAATCTTTGTAAGAAAACTGGATATACAAGGGAACATTTTATGCAAGGATGGGCATGATAAATGACAGGAATGGTAAGGACCTAACAGAAGCAGAAGAGATTAATAGGTGGCAAGAATACACAGAAGAACTATACGAAAAAGGTCTTAATGACCCAGATAGCCATGATAGTGTGGTAACGTCACTTCCTGGAGTGTGAAGTCAAGTGGCTCTTAGGAAGCATTACTAAAAACAGAGCTAATGGAGGTAACAGAATTCTGGCTGAGCTATTTAAAATCCTGAAAGATGATGCTGTTAAAGTGCTGTTCAATATGCCAGCAAATTTGGAAAACTCAGCAATGGCCACAGGTCTGGAAAAGATCAGTTTTCATTCCAATCCCAAAGAAGGGCAATACCAAAAAATGTTCAAACTACCAGACAATTGCATTCATTTCATATGCCAGCAAGGTTATGCTCAAAATCCTTCAAGCTAGGCTTCAGCAGTAGGTGAACAGAGAGCTTCCAGATGTACAAGCTGGGTTTCAAAGAGGCCAAGGAACCAGAGATCAAACTGCCGACATTCCTTGGATCATGATGAAAGCAAGAAGTTTCAGAAAAACTTCTGCTTCATTGATTATGCTAAAGCCTTTGACCATGTGTATCACAACAAATCATGGAAGAGTCTTAAAGAGATGGGAATATAAGATGACCTTACCTATCTCCTGAGAAACCTGTATGTGGGTCAAGAAGTAACAGTTACAACTGACATGGAATGACTGACTGGTTTAAAAGCGGGAAAGGAGTACAACAGAGGAGTATACTGTCACCCTGCTTATCTAACTTCTATGCAGATGGCATCATGTGAAATGCTGGGCTGGATCAATCACAAGCTGGAATTAAGATTGCTGTGAAACTAACATAGGAAAGGAAATAATCAACCAACTCCAGGAAGCACAGAGAGTTCCAGGCAGGATAAACCCAAGGAGGAACACACCCAGACACACAATAATCAAACCGACAAAAATTAAAGACACAGATAAAATATTAAAAGCAATAAGGGAAAAATGACATATACAAGGGAACTCCCATTAGGCTATCAGCTGATTTCTCAACAGAAACTCCACAAGTCAGAAGGAAACGGCATGACATATTTAAAGTGATGAAAGGCAAGAGCCTATAACCAAGAATACTCTACCCAGCAAGACTCTCCTTCAGATTTGATAGAGAAATCAAAAGCTTTCTAGGCAAGCAAAAGTTAAAAGAATTCAGCACCACCAAACCAGCTTTACAACGAATGCTAAAGAAATTTCTCTAGGCAGAAAACAAGAGAAGGAAAAGCCCTACCTACAGAAAGTAAACCCAAAACAATTAAGAAAAGGGTAACAGGAGCATACATATTGATAATTACCTTAAATGTAAATGTATTAAATGCACCAATCAAAAGACATAGACTGGCTGAGCAGATGAAAACATGCGCATGTATGCACTTCCACTTATCACATCATTCTGCTTGACCCCTCAAATTGTATGTAATTATTTTATGAAGTGACATCGCTCAGTCGTGTCCGACTCTTTGCGACCTCGTGGACTGTAGCCTACCAGGCTCCTCGGTCCATAGGATTTTCCAGGCAAGAGTACTGGAGTGGGTTGCATTTCCTTCTCCAGGGGATCTTCCCAACTCAGGGATCGAACCCTAGTCTCCCGCATTACAGGCAGACGCTTTAACCTCTGAGCTACCAGGGAAGCCCAATTATTTTTTATATTGTTAGGTTAATCATGTTCCCATAATGGCTTGCAATTGTAATTATCCTTTATTTTCTGTCTGGCTATTATTGTGAAAACTGATAAACATCTTTTACTATCGTAAAAAAAAAAAAAGCAAAAGGAACATACACACACACAAAGATTTCTGGGAGAAATATCAACAACCTCAGATATGCATATGACACCACTCTAATGGCAGAAAGTGAAGAGGAACTAAAGAGCCTCTTGGTGAGAGTAAGAAAGCTGGTGTGAAACAATATTCAAAAATTGTGATGGCATCCAGTCCCATCACTTCATGGCAAACAGAAGGGGAAAAAGTGGATGCAGTGACAGATTTTCTATTCTTGGGCTCCAAAATCACTGTAGATGATGACTGCAGTCACGAAATTAAAAGACACTTGCTTCTTGGAAGGAAAGCTCTGACAAACCTTAACAGTGTATTCAAAAGCAGAGACATCACTTTGCTGACAGATGTCTGTAGAATCAAAGGTATGGTTTTTCCAGTAGTCATACTGATGTGAGAGTTGGACCATAAAGAAGGCTAAGCACCGCAGAATTGATGCTTTAGAACTGCAGTGCTAGAGAACACTCTTGAGAGTCCCTTGGACAGCAAGGAGATCAAACCAGTCAAACAAAAGGAAATCAACCCTGGAATACTTATTGGAATAACTGTTGCTGAAGCTAAAGCTCTGCTATTTTGGCCACCTGATGCAAACAGCTGACTCATTGGAAAAGACCCTGATGCTGGGAAAGATTGAAGGCAAAAGGAGAAGAGGGAGACAGAAGATGAGATGGTTAAGTAGCATCACAGAGTCAATGGACATGAATTGGAGCAAACTCCAGGAGATAGTGGAAGACAGAGGAGCCTGGCATGCCATAGACAATGAAGTTGCAAACAGTCGGACATGACTTAGTGACTGAACAACAACAAAGTGTGTCATGTGGATATTCAACAAAAAAATTCAGTGTCCATCTCTGAAAAGAGAATGGAATGCTAAGGTATACGCCTTCATCAGATTCCTGAGTTAGCTACCTGGGTTCTTAAAACCAACAAATATGGAGGTTTAGATATAGAAGCAATCTGTGTTTTCCCTAGCAAGAGTAAATTTACACAATGACATCTGTAAAAACCTGTACCATAATACATGGAACAAACCAAATGCGATCCAGAATTAATTTAACAGTATAGTCTAGTTGCCATCTGTGTAATGTGGAATGTGGATGAGGGGAAGCCATTTCTATTGAGGAGGAATATAATTATCCTATAATATTAAATAATACATGGTATATCAAATATTAATCTCTCTTCTACAGCTATATGATGCAACAGAGAATTGTAAGTTTATTTATATCTTTAAATAAAAAATCAAGATTTATGTAAACAATTATTTCTACGATGAAAAAATATTTAGAGGAAGCTGAATTAAGTCTCTCAATAGATCTAACACCTATAGAAACTAACTGGCCAGAGAAGGCAGTGAATTTGGCCTTAGAAAAATTACACACTCAAGTTAAATGTTTCCATCAACACATTGAAAAAAGGTTCAAATAACAGTGAATAAAGAAGAAAAAGGAGTAATTGAGTTGCTAAAAGAAATTTAAAAGACCTATGAAGCAGTGTGGTCATTGTTAAGGTATTCATTAGAGGGAATTCTTGCTCCTTGCTAAAGCTGCTGGCCCATGATCTGTTTCTCTCTGATAAGGGACATTCTCTAGGAAAGAGAAAAACTCAGGTGTTCTAGTCTAATTTTTTGGTAAATGTAACCTAAATATCTTCAGGCTAAATATATCTAATAGTAGGAGTGCCCTTATCTGTGAAATACTCTTAGCAAGATTATCCCTGGAAATCTATGGATTATAAGGCATGGCTCCAGAGAAAATGTCACATAAGCCCTTTACCAATCTAAATACAAAATAGGGAGGCTTCATTAAACAATTCCTTTCTTGCTATGTGAGGTCAGACACAAATCTCATTTAAAGACCTCATCTGATACTAGCCAGAGAATGTATCCAATGCAGAAAGGAAACACAAAGATAGCCACACAGGACAAATCAAATTTCTCTTTCGTTTGCCTGAGCCTTTGGCTTTATATCCTTGAAATCATTAGTAAATCTGCATAAGAATCTCTTATTTATTAGTAAAACTGGGTAAGACCCCATAGTTACAAGTCTATTTGCTCAGGCAAATTAAAGAGAAATTTGACTTGTCATGTGTGGCTATCTTGGTGTTTTCTTTCTTGCTTATATCAAAAATGGAAGTGTGAACTATAGCCATAAGGGGACAGAGGTGATGAGTTAGAGGGAACCAGAACAGAGGCCAGACTTCTCTGAGTATATCTTGATCCACAGATTTAAAGCTGAAATCTCAGAAGTATTTTAAATTAAAAAAAAAAACAAAAAACAAAAAAACAACTCCCTCAAAGTGAAAGGGGAATGAAACCAATGAACTCAATTATATTGAATTTGGGGGCATAAAACATAAGATAGAAACTACTTTCAACTGGTTTTAAATACAGGAATTTGGCTGTATATCCTTTTGGGATATACTCTAAGGTCAAAAAGAAGAGCAAAAACAAAAATCTTTTTAACCTCTTTCCAGTAATCATATTGTTGTTGATAGTGTTAATTTATTCAGTCTCTTATTGTGGGAAAAAACAAATGAGAAATTATGTTGAAATCACTGAAAACAAATTTGGGTCATGTTACAAGGGGAGGCTGCCATCTATGGGGTTGCAGAGTTGAACACGACTTATGCAACTTAGCAGGAGCAGCAGCAGAAGGAAAACAGATATAAAATGTATGAGATCAAGTAGGAAGTATCAATATAAAACCATGACGTATTTTCTAAAAGGACTAGAAAAATATACCCAACCCATCAGCAATGAGCACTCCTAGTTTCCAAACAGTGGTCTCTAAGTATCATTTGCCACTAACAGGAACCAAGACTTACTGGAGAAATGGCTAGCTTTATGTCTATAGCAGGCAACGTCTAAGATGAATCTGGACCATCTTGTCACACCAGAAAGCAGACAAGCTATTGACGATGACAAAGACTTAGAGACTTAAAGAGACTCCATTGACCAAAGATGAAACACATTAAACATCAATGAGAAAACTGCAGTGAATTAACACATATAAAGAATTTTTAATCCATGAGTTCAGGAAGATACTTTTTAAAATCTCATTGGTCATCTTTAGTATTGCTAAAGGACTAAGTATTCAGAAAACAGCTAAATCAAAGAAAAGCAAGCATTTATCTTGTGAAAACAGTGGTTCTTAATATCCAGATAGCTGAACTGAGACAATTCAAAAGCTATTAAAATAAGTAAGTAATGGCAAAACTGGATTATCACTCATGGATTTAAAAAATGTTCATCATGGCTTCTAACACCTCAAAATGGATACAACCAGACATTATGCATCTGATGATAGAAGAATATTGTAATACTGTCTGTGAAATATTCTTACCAAAAATTGAGCCTGGACATAATCAAGCTTCTAGATGTAATTCACAGACAATACGGAAGTCAGATGCAAGCATGGGAATGCAATTATCAAAATTCAAACTGTAAAAAATTCTATAATATTCATAAAGTGAGGAAAATATCTAGAATAGTGTCATAAATCATTGAGTATTTTCTCATGTGTTGGATTTTGTGGTTTGTCATTGTGAGACTTATAACACCCACAGTCATTTCATATACAAAATGGAAAGATGGTCTTTGAATGAAAATAACCTGAAAGAAGGCAGAGCAAGAAAACCACATACAAACAGACCTAGAAAACCTGATGACACCATGAGACCTGACCTGCCTCTTGAGAAATCTGTATGCAGGTCAGGAAGCAACAGTTAGAACTGGACATGGAACAACAGACTGGTTCCAAATAGGAAAAGGAGTACATCAAGGCTGTATATTGTCACCCTGCTTATTTAACTTCTATGCAGAACATATCATGAGAAACGCTGGACTGGAAGAAACACAAGCTGGAATCAAGATTGCTGGGAGAAATATCAATCACCTCAGATATGCAGATGACACCACCCTTATGACAGAAAGTGAAGAGGAGCTACAAAGCCTCTTGATGAAAGTGAAAGAGGAGAGTGACAAAGTTGGCTTAAAGCTCAACATTCAGAAAACGAAGATCATGGCATCCAGTCCCATCACTTCATGGGAAATAGATGGGGCAACAGTGGAAACAGTGTCAGACTTTATTTTTTTTGGGCTCCAAAATCACTGCAGATGGTGACTGCAGCCATGAAATTAAAAGATACTTACTCCTTGGAAGAAAAGTTATGACCAACCTAGATAGTATATTCAAAAGCAGAGACATTACTTTGCCGACGGACTAAGGTCCATCTAGTCAAGGCTATGGTTTTTCCAGTGGTCATGATGTGAGAGTTGGACTGTGAAGAAGGCTGAGCGCTGAAGAATTGATGCTTTTGAACTGCGGTGTTGGAGAAGACTCTTGAGAGTCCCTTGGACTGCAAGGAGATCCAACCAGTCCATTCTGAAGGAGATCAGCCCTAGGATTTCTTTGGAAGGAATGATGCTAAAGCTGAAACTCCAGTACTTTGGCCACCTCATGTGAAGAGTTGACTCAATGGAAAAGACTTTGATGTTGGGAGGGATTGGGGGCAGGAGAAGGGGACGACAGAGGATGAGATGGCTGGATGGCATCACTGACTCGATGGACATGAGTCTGAGTGAACTCCGGGATTTGGTGATGGACAGGGAGGCCTGGCGTGCTACGATTCATGGGGTCGTAAAGAGTCGGACACGACTGAGCGACTAAACTGAATTGAACTGAACTGAACATCAAAACTACCAGAAGTCTGCCATATCCTCTTTTATATTCAAGGTACCTGGGTTGAGCTTACTTTTACTTACAACCCAAAGCATCTTAATTTAGAGATTAGAAAAAGAGCTACATGCTGTGGAAAGGACCACTTTTAATGAATATACTTAATCTATGAGGCTCTATATCTCTGCAAGTCCTATCTATCTTTTTAAATTTATAAATAGAATCGAAGATTAAAGTAGGTCATAGTCCTTTCCTTAGTTTTTAAGCTGCATAAGAGCACATTTGAGTTTGAGGTTCCTCTTTGTATCTTCTTCAGTCACTAATCACTGAGCATCTTTTAGATATTTACTAGTTATCCAGAGGATAATACTGTGAACAACCAGAGTATTTAAAATATAAGTTCTACTCTCTGACATAAATCACAGCAAGATCTTGTACAACTCACCTCCTAGAGTAATGGAAATAAAAACAAAAATAAACAAATGGGGTCTATTTAAACTTAAAAATTTTTGCACAACAAAGGAAACTCTAAGCAAGGTGAAAAGACAACCCTCAGAATGGGAGAAAATAATAGCAAATGAAACAACTGACAAAGAATTGATCTCCAAAATATATAGTAGCTCATGCAGCTCAATACCAGAAAAACAAACAAGCCAATCAAAAAGTGGGCAGACTTAAACAGGAATTTCTCCAAAGAAAACATACAGATGGCTAATAACCATATGAAAAAATACTCAACACTGTTCATTATTAGAGAAATGCAAATCAAAACTGCAATGAGATATCACCTCACACTGGTCAAAATGGCCATCGTGAAAGTCTACAAACAATAAATACTGGAGAGGGTATGGAGAAAAGGGAACACTCTTACACCATTGGTGGAAATGTAACTTGATATAGCCACTATAGAAGATGGTATGGAAATTCCTTAACAAACTAAGAATAAAACCACCATATGACCTAGTATTCCCACTACTGGGCATATACCCTGAGGAAACCATTATTGAAAAAGACACAGGTACCCCTATGTTCACTGCAGCACTGTTTACAACAGCCAGGCCATGGAAGAAATCTAGATGTCCATCAGCAGATAAATGGATAAGGAAGTTGTTATAATATACACAAGGGAGTATTACTCAGACATAAAAGGAATGCATTTGCGTCAGTTCTATTGAGGTGGATGAACCTAGAGCCTATTATACAGAGTGAAGGAAGTCAGAAAGATAAAGACAAATCTCGTATATTAACACGTGTATATGAGATCTAGAAAGATGGTACTGATGATCCTACGTGCAGGGCAACAAAGGAGACACAGACATAAAGAACAGACTTTTGGATATAGTGGGAAAAGGAGAGGGTGGGGTGATGTGAGGAAAAAGCATTGAAACATACACATTACCATATATAAAACACAGAGCTAGTGGGAGTTTGACATAGGACACAGGGAACCCAAAGCCAGTGCTCTGAGACAATCTCTGAGGGAGGTGGGAGAGGGGTTCATGAGGGAGGGATATACCTATACCTATGGCTGATTCATGATATGGCAAAAACCATAAAAATATTATAATTATTCTCCAATTAAAACTAAATTTAAAAGTTCTGTCATAAGCCATAATGGAAAGAAAAGTCTATGTTCTACAAATGCTCTAAACTGTGGGATTTTGAACTTTTGTGACTAGATCCAAATTAAGAACAAAACTCTTGAAACAATATATGTATTTGATAAATATGATTCATTCTTCTATTTTAAATTCTATTTAATTATTTATGGGTTACAACTCACTATATAGATTCCAAAAAAGGGCTTCCCCAGGAGCGCAGTGGTAAAGAATCCACCTGCCAATGCAGAAGGCACAAGAGATGCGGGTTTGATCCCTGAGTCAGGAAGATAGCCTGGATTAGGAAATGGCAACCTGCTCCAGTACTCTTTCCTGGGAAATCCCATGGATAGAGCAGCCTGGCAGGCTACAATCCTTGGGGTTGCAAAGCGTCAGACATGACTAAGCGTGTGCGTGCATGCGCATGAACACACACACACATGCAGTGTACTCCCCAAGGGTTTGCAACCTGCAATTTGAAAAGTCATTGATATAAATTAATTTACTTCAAAATTATTGATAAGATAATCATCTCCTCAAAAGGAAAACAGATACATCATCAAACAGTAAAATATTAAGGACAGGAAAGCAGATAGTCACAACTTTCAGGTTTTCTGCACAAGTAGATTATAAGATCATTTGTCGATAGAATGAATTACTGCTAAGTTTCTTCAGTTTCTGATACATAAAGATAAAAAACTATTATAGTTATTGCATGTTACTCAAGAGTCTGGATTTATTGCCAGAGTTTTATATCTTCTGAAGTTTGTCTTTTGATCCTTGACAAAAACCAAGTTAGAAAAAGTGTTTAGCAGAGATGCGGCCTGGGTTTTCCTTCTCTCTGATTTTCTACTACCCTGTGACTCATCCCCTATTTATTTAGCATAAATCCTAAGAGCTTTGTATTCAGATGAGCCACCAAAGTATACCTGCTGTGACACTCCAATGCTACAATAAATGATACCCTAGGGGGACCCAGGGTGAAAACTGTGTTTCTCTTAGCAAGTGGCTTATTACAAAGGAGTAACTTGGATACCCATCTTCTCTGTGAGTGTACCACAAAAAAGTGAAGGGCTTATGGACTTCTTTTTTTCCTCCTGTGTTATGTTTATTTATAGAATCGGGGAGGAAATTAGTTCTGTAGCCTTACTTAGATGTGTACTTAAGACTACAGAGGCTGTAGAATACTTGACAAGTGCTTGGTTTCTAGAATCAAACTTCCTTGGTTCAAATCCACTGTTCCTTAACTCTATGATCTTAGGCAAGATGTTTAGTCTCTGAAACTCAGTTTTCTTAACTTTAAAAATAAGCATTCCATATGACTCTCCTTGAGACTGCTGTCAAAACTAAATATATGGTTCCTGAAAGATAAACATTAGAAATTTTAATGAAAAGACTAGCACAAAGTCAGGCAGTTAGGAGAAAAACCAGGACTATTTTAATAATATAGGACACTTGGGTTTCTACAATATATACTAAAGGTTACTACTTGTGGTATTGTCTTTTTTTGTTCAGGATATTTTTTCAAAGATCATTCAAAAACATATATTTGAATTTGGCACCTTGTTTTTTTTTTAACCACTCAGAACTGTTCCATTTATAGTTTGGTTTCCTATATCTGCAAAGCTATCTCTTCAAAAGATATACGTTAGGCACTCCAGTGCCTTAGGGCATTATTAGAAACTTCTGCTTTCAGTGTACTATTGAATCAGATATACTGTTTAACAGATATTTCAGTGATAGCTGTCACAAGAAATTTAACTCTGCATTCCCCGTTTTTTAGTATAAAGGAGCCTCTATACAGTCAGCAAAAACAAGACCAGGAGCTGACTGTGGCTCAGATCATGAACTCCTTATTGCCAAATTCAGACTTAAATTGAAGAAAGTAGGGAAAACCACTAGACCATTCAGGTATGACCTAAATCAAATCCCTTATGATTATACAGTGGAAGTGAGAAATAGATTTAAGGGACTAGATCTGATAGAGTACCTATGAACTATGGACGGAGGTTCGTGACATTGTACAGGAGACAGGGATCAAGACCATCCCCATGGAAAAGAAATGCAAAAAAGCAAAATGGCTGTCTGGGGAAGCCTTACAAATAGCTGTGAAAAGAAGAGAAGCGAAAAGCAAAGGAGAAAAGAAAAGATATACCCATTTGAATGCAGAGTTCCAAAGAATAGCAAGGAGAGATAAGAAAGCCTTCCTCAGTGATCAGTGCAAAGAAATAGAGGAAAACAACAGAATGGGAAAGACTAGCGATCTCTTCAAGAAAATTAGAGATACAAAGGGAACATTTCATGCAAAGATGGGCTCGATAAAGGACAGAAATGGTCTGGACCTAACAGAAGCAGAAGATATTAAGAAGAGGTGGCAAGAATACACAGAAGAACTGTAAAAAAGATCTTCATGACCCAGATAATCACAATGGTGTGATCACTCACCTAGAGGCAGACATCCTGGAATGTGAAGTCAAGTGGGCCTTAGGAAGCATCACTGTGAACAAAGTGGAGGTGATGGAATTCCAGTTGAGCTATTTCAAATCCTGAAAGAAAGATGATGCTGTGAAAGCGCTGCACTCAATATGCCAGTAAATTTGGAAAACTCAGCAATGGCCACAGGACTCAAAAAGTTCCGTTTTCATTCCAATCCCAAAGAAAGGCAATACCAAAGAATGCTCAAACTTCCACACAATTGCACTCATCTCACATGCTAATAAAGTAATGCTCAAAATTCTCCAAGCCAGGCTTCAGCAATATGTGAACCGTGAACTTCCTGATGTCCAAGCTGGTTTTAGAAAAGGCAGAGGAACCAGAGATCAAATTGCCAACATCTGCTGGATCATCAAAAAAGCAAGAGATTTCCAGGAAAACATCTATTTCTGCTTTATTGACTATGGCAAAGCCTTTGACTGTGGATCACAATAAACTGTGGAAAATTCTGAAAGAGATGGGAATACCAGACCACCTGACCTGCCTCTTGAGAAATCTATATGCAAGTCAAGAAGCAACAGTTAGAACTGGACATGGAACAACAGACTGGTTCCAAATAGGAAAAGTACGTCAAGGCAGTATATTGTCACCCTGCATATTTAACTTCTATGCAGAGTACATCATGAGAAGCGCTGGGCTGGAAGAAGCACAAGCTGGAATCAAGATTGCCAGGAGAAATATCAGTAACCTCAGATATGCAGATGACACCACCCTTAGGCAGAAAGTGAAGAAGAACTAAAATGCCTCTTGATGAAAGTGAAAGAGGAGAGTGAAAAAGTTGGCTTAAAGCTCAATATTCAGAAAATGAAGATCATGGCATCTGGTCCCATCTCTTCATGGGAAATAGATGGGGAAACAGTGTCAGACTTTATTTCTTTGGGCTCCAAAATCACTGCAGATGGTGATTGCAGCCAGAAAATTTAAAAAAATGCTTACTCCTTGGAAGGAAAGTTATGACCAACCTAGACAGCATATTCAAAAGCAGAGACATTACTTTGCCAAAAAAGGTCCGGCTAGTCAAGGCTATGGTTTTTCCTGTGGTCTTGTATGGATGTGAGAGTTGGACTGTGACGAAAGCTGAGTGCCGAAGAATTGATGCTTTTGAACTGTGGTGTTGGAGAAGACTCTTGAGAGTCCCTTGGACTGCAAGGAGATCCAACCAGTCCATCCTAAAGGAGATCAGTCCTGGGTGTTCTTTGGAAGGACTGATGCTAAAGCTGAAACTCCAGTACTTTGGCCACCTCATGGGAACAGCTGACTCATTGGAAAAGACCCTGATGCTGGGAAAGATTGAAGGCAGGAGGAGAAGGGGACGACAGAGGATGATGGTTGGATGGCATCACCGACTCGATGGACATGAGTTTGAGCAAGCTCTGGGAGTTGGTGATGGACACGGAAGCCTGGCATGCTGCAGTCCATGGTCGCAAAGAGTCAGACACGACTGAGCAACTGAACTGAAGTGAGCTGAAAGCCTTTATCAGACAGCAGTCAACTTCACCTTCAATAGACTCCAGAGTTTCAAAACCATTATATCAGACAATTCTGCTGGTACAACTGTTGTCTAGATTGGGAGACAGATTCCTGGTTCTTCCTAATCCACCATCTTCTCAAAATCTCCTCCAAATTGTTACTTTTTATTAATGGAGAAATAGCAAATAAAATTATTTCAATGTCCAAATTTTTAAAAACAAAATAATAAGTGGCTAATAGCTCCTAGTCCCTACTATTACCACTGCTTCTATGCCAAGTGCTATCGGTTACACTGATGTTTGACCTTCACCTGCTCCTCAAGCCAGTCTACCACCAGTAAAAAAGTCTTAGTAACTGTGATGTTACTCTGGTATCATCACTAATACCAATGGGGTCCCTATCACTGTATGCCCCATGAACGATAAGAGCTCCTGATTCCCATCTCGATGGACCACTTCCAAGGGTCTCTTTAAGTAACAACTGATTTAGCCTACCTTCCCCATAAAACAGATTTGGAACAAGGGCTTGCAAGTGGGTTGATTTTGGTAAAGTAATCTCAAACAGGAACAAGGAGCAAGGAAGAGCAAAACAGGAAATGAGGCAGTTTGTGCTATTATTTGGTCACTGCTGGAGAAGGAAACGGCAACCCACTCCAGTGTTCTTGCCTGGAGAATCCCAGGGACCAGGGAGCCTGGTGGGCTGCCGTCTATAGGGTCGCACAGAGTCGGATACGACTGAAGCGACTTAGCAGCAGCAGTGAGCAACTGGAGTGCAATCCCTATAGATGTCTTCTACAGAGCGATGTGGAAGGGACCTCAGAACTGTCATCTGAGGGATTTATCCACCTACTCCCATCCTTCTTGGTCAAGAGGTGTACCATATGGTGTGAGCTCTCTCTCATATCTAGAGTACTCTATGCATGAAACTGGCTAAGTGGGTTCCTGCAGGTGTTCGCATGAGCTAGGGCAGCAGCAAAACCATGATGCAGGATGTTGTCAGTGTGCTGAATCCAACTGGTTGCTGGAGTAAAATGTTAGACTGAGAAGATGGGAGATAGGTCTGGACAGTTTCCTAGCATAGTGGGTAAGTGCTATAATACAGCAACATTATATACTATGAAACTTAAATTGGAAAGTGCCACAATACAGCATATATATATTTATATATATATAATATATAAATATATATATAATATATTATGGAAACTTAAATGGAAAGTAGAGATGATACATGGGCTTTGAGGCATAAATAGAAGTGTTGAGGGCTTACTGCAATTGCTCCACCACTTGCAACCTTTTTCTTTACAAATATCAGATTAATTAATTATACTCACCATCTTCGGCCACCAAAGCCTAGTATTTTTAAAAGAAGGAAGAAATGAAGTGAAAAACTTAACTATTTTTTTTTAGCAAAAAAAATAATAATAATGTAAAAAGAACGTAATTGGGGCCTAAAAATAAAAAGTATATTTCCCTGTGGAGTGTGACTTATACTGGAGCTGAGCAAAAGCATGAGAAAGCACCTGAATAAATACTTGAATTGTGTAATCTATTTATTTATTTATTTTTATTTTTATTTTTGTAATCTATTTAAATGGCAAGAAGAGAGAATCTGAGTGGTACTGTAGTGAACAATTTACAATACAGCAAGGAAATGCATTTGTGCATATCTTAAGCAATATTCTTCAGAATTTGAAATAGCTCAACTGGAATTCCTTCACCTCCACTAGCTTTGTTTGTAGTGATGCTTCCTAAGGCCCTCTTGACTTCATATTCCAGGATGTCTGCCTCTAGGTGAGTGATCACACCATCATGATTATCTGGGTCGTGAAGATCTTTTTTGTACAGTTCTTCCGTGTATTCTTGCCACCTCTTCTTAATATCTTCTGCTTCTGTTAGGTCCAGACCATTTCTGTCCTTTATCGAGCCCATCTTTGCATGAAATGTTCCCTTGGTATCTCTAATTTTCTTGAAGAGATCTCTAGTCTTTCCCATTCTGTTGTTTTCCTCTATTTCTTTGCATTGGTCACTGAGGAAGGCTTTATCTCTCCTTGCTATTCTTTGGAACTCTGCATTCAAATGGGTATATCTTTTCTTTTCTCCTTTGCTTTTCCCTTCTCTTCTTTTCACAGCTATTTGTAAGGCTTCCTCAGACAGCCATATTGGTTTTTTGCATTTCTTTTTCCTGGGGATGGTCTTGATTCCTGTCTCCTGTACAATGTCATGAACCTCTGTCCATAGTTCATCAGGCACTCTATCAGATCTAGTCCCTTAAATCTATTTCTCACTTCCACTGTATAGTCATAAAGGATTTGATTTAGGTCATACCTGAATGGTCTCTTTGGCAATAGGAGTTCATGATCCAAGCCATAGTCAGCTCCCGGTCTTGTTTTTGCTGACTGTATAGAGCTTCTTCATCTTTGGCTGCAAAGAATATAATCAATCTGATTTCAGTGTTGACCACTGGTGATGTCCATGTGTAGAGTCTTTTCTTGTGTTGTTGGAAGAGGGTGTTTGCTATGACCAGCGCATTCTCTTGGCAAAACTCTATTAGCCTTTGCTCTGCTTCATTCCATATTCCAAGGCCAAATTTGCCTGTTACTCCATGTGTTTCTAGTACTCATTTATACATGTCTTTATCCATTCACGGATGGACACTTAGGGTGCCTCTGATCTCAGCAACTGTAAATAATGCTGCTATGAACTTTGAGGTATGTGTACTCTTTGGAATTAGTGCTTCCATTTTTTTCCCCCAGATATATACTCAGGAGTGGACTTGCCAGACTACCTCTTTGCTTTAATGGAAACTTTTGATGAACAGAAATTTTAAATTTTGATGGAAGTTCAATTTCTCATTTTTTTTCCTTTTCAGTTAATGCTTTTTATGTCCTGTTTGAAGAAAATCTTTTTCTACCCCAAGATATGAAGATCTTTTTTCTAGAACCTTTTTTATTTCACCATTCACATTTTATTTTTTCTGTAGGTTCTTAGGTAAACTGATTTTTTTTTTTTTCATGTTTTCCCAGTTATCCCAACTGGAAAACTATTTGTTGAAAAGATGATCCTTTCCCTTTGTCAAAAAATCAACTGACCATATGTAGTTATTTTTCTGGTTTCTCTACTCTGCTCCATTGATATATCTATCTAAATCTATGCCAAGATCAAAGTTTCTTCAACCCTGAAGCTTAATAAGTCTAGAAGTCAGGTAGAGTAAATCCTCCAACTTTGTACTACTTCAAAAAAATTTATTTATTTATTTTGAGCTGTGCTGGGTCTTCAGTGCTGACACAGGTTTTCTCTAGTGGTGAGTGCTTCTCATTGTGGTGGCTTCTCTGGTTGTATAGCACAGGTTCTAGGGGGTACAGGCTTCAGTAGTTGTGGTACACAGGCTTAGCTGCCCCACAGCATGTGGAATCTTCTCCAACCAGGGACTGAACCCATGACCCCTGCATTGACAGGCAAATTCTTAACCATTATACCACTGGGGAAGTCCAAGAATTTATATTACAATGGAGTTCAAAAATGTGCAAATAAGATGTTCAGTTACAAGCTGGCTGAGATTTAGGGAAGTGGGAAGAGAAATGATGATTTGGGCTGACTGAGTCAGGGATATTTGGGGGTGATGGTGATGCAAGGCAGATGGTAGAACCTTGACATGATGGCTCCTGGACAAAGTGACTGAGAAACATTTTCACTTTACAATTAAAATCATATCTGAACTTTCTACTTTCCTGTTAATTCATACACAATTTACCACAGAAATACTCTATTTTCACTGACCTCCATAAAATATTTATTGTTGAAATGTGTTCATGATATCTTGAAAGAGATTATTATTGGTTTACATTAAAGGATATAGAGAAGAAATGATTGATACAGTCATCTACTATACTCCTACACATGAGGTTTCTCTATCAGCCACAGGTCTGATTCTGGCTGGTTCCACTTTTCTCCAAGCAGTGTGTTAAAACTGAAAGACTTGAAGTATTCCAGACGATGGCTACATGCAAAGAAAAAGATAGTTGGAATTGAAATGAATTATATATTTGTGAAAAATCTGTCCTGAGAAGCTATTTATTTTGTCATATCTATTATAGGACAACATTCTATTTTAAGAACCTCAAAGGTAAGATGTATTCACATGTACAGTTTTCTTACTCTAGCCATCAAACATTCAGCTCTGAAAATATTCACCCATATCTCAAAGTACTCTCCTTTCAGTTTTGCAAATAGCTCCCTCACAGCTGAAGGGACAAATAAAAATCAACCGTCAAAACCTGACTCATTTCATCTAGTCTTAAACAAATCATGTTATATTCTCACAGATATTTTCATATTCAAACTCTGATATGATTTATATCAGTTATACAAACAATTGCTTTTTAAAAGTTTCAGCTTAACAGATTAAAGGATAGACTCCTTTGCCAAAGCAAGGCAGATTTATGTAAAAGAGAGTTAAATCTAATTCTTTTTATCTCTTTCTAGGATAATCATTTAACTCCTAGGATTTACTACCATTTAACTATTAGCTTTTTACTGTGGCCTAATAAGGAGAGAATTGGAGAAGGAAATGGCAACCCACTCCAGTGTTCTTGCCTGCAGAATTCCAGAGATGGCGGAGCCTGGTGGGCTGACATCTACAGGGTCGCACAGAGTCGGACACGACTGAAGCGGCTTAGCAATGAGGAGAGAGGGGCTTCCCAGGTGGCGCTGGTGGTAAAGAATCCACCTGCCAATGCAGGAGATGTAAGAGACGGCATTTGATCCCTGGATCAGGAAAATCCCTTGGAGGAGGGCACAGCAACCCACTCCAGTATTCTTGCCTGGAGAATCCCACGGACAGAGGAACCTGGTGGGTTACAGTCCACAGGGTCACAGAGAGTTGGGCATGACTGAAGCGACTGAGCATGCAAAGAGGAGAGCCAGGCTTAGCTCACATGCTGCAGTGGAACTCAGCTCTAAAGGAAAACCCTCTGCGCTAGCCGACAGCATAATCACACTTTTACCTAGAGTAAGCATCCAATAACCTATAAACAAGAAGCCCAAATACAGGAGTGCATCAGCTTGTGAGAAGCCAGAGAAACAAGCTATCTTGATAAGAAAGCCCTGAGTGAGTGGCATCTAGATTCCTGTCCCACTCTGCCCACCTGACCAAGGTGAACCAGTTTTAGTCACAACTGTCAATCCAGACTAAGCAGCTTAGGAAACAACATCGAAGGATAAAAGAAAGGAAGGGAGAAAGAGGCTGATTAGAAAGGGTCAGGACCTGGAAGAAAAGCAAGGGGGAAAACGGAAAATATCTCAGGCAGAATAAAGGAACAGGCGTGAAGAGATAAAAATCCAAGTAGAGCAGAGTAACAGCATGACAGGAAGGGCAAGGGAGACAGTGCAGCACTTGCCAAGGGTAAAAGTTAGGGAAATCCGTCTACCATGATGCAAAGCCCACTAGGATGTCTCTATTGCTGCTGCTAAGTCGTGTCAATCGTGTCCGAATCTGTGCGACCCCATAGACGGCAGCCCAACAGGCTCCTCTGTCCCTGGGACTCTCCAGGCAAGAACACTGGAGTGGGTTGCCGTTTCCTTCTTCAATGCATGAAAGTGAAAAGTGAAAGCGAAGTCGCTCAGTCGTGTCCGACTCTTAGCAACCCCATAGACTGCAGCCTACCAGGCTCCTCCGTCCACGTGATTTTCCAGACAAGAGTACTGGAGTGGGGTGCCATTGCCTTCTCCTAGGATGTCTCTATTAGGCTTTTCTAAACATGCAGACTCACCAGGCTACCTTGGCCACTTGAGTACACTCAATAGAGCGGGACTCTCAAAGGCCACTTGAGTACTCTCAGGTTGCCCCAGGACAGTGTCTGGCTTTCCTTCCTCTGAGTGGGTAGTGTCTGCAGCAGTCCATGTAGCATTCCTAAGACTGGATGGGGGCTACATTCTCCTTAAGTGATGGCTTCAGGTGCAAAGGGATCAGACTTAAATGGAAAATTTGCAGGTCTTAGCTTCTATGCCTGCTGCCCCACAGGAGATAGTATTTCTTGTAGTAACTCTCTAGGAGTAGCTTCCAGGGTCCCCTCAGGGTACATTACTATTAAAGGGAAATCTCTAAGCCCTGCTGTCCCCATCTATACTGCCTAGAAATACAGCTGACATTTTTATCCTCATGAGGTGACCAGGAGAAGAGAACTAGAGAGTTAACTTAAGGTCAGATTCTTCAGCAGAAGAAAAGATTTATTAACCCACTGCTCACACCAGGAAATACAGATGCCTCTGGTCATTTGCCTCTGAAAGGGATCATAAATAAATTTGCAATTGTACTTCAACACTAACTGCTATAGTACTCACTAAGAAGATTCTTCTCACACTATTGTGGAAATCTAAGTGCTCTACTGACAGCAGTGGAGAGACACATATAAGACTACGCTTATATGTGTCTTCTTTAACCAAAAAATGTTACTGCTACCCTACCACGAATTAATTAAAAAAAAAAAAAAAAACTCTTACAGTTGGGACATATTTTCATTTATTTTCTACTTACAAATCAGGTTTTTGTCCTTGCTGCAGCTCATGTTGAGGTACAGGGTAAAGAGCTTCATAGCTTCTTTCATCTTTTGATCCATGAATTGCAAATAAATTGAATTTTGTCACATTTGGTGGAAAATAACTCCAAGGAATAAAAGCACTGCCTTCCCATTTTGCTTCTCCTCTAGACACTTTGAATGATAGATCAAGTCCTTGCTACAGAAACAACATTTGAAACACAAAAAGGTATATTCATATTTATACTTTAAACTAGAGAAGAAAATGGCAACCCACTTCAGTTTTCTTGCCTGGGAAATCCCATAGACAAAGAAGCCTGGTGGGTTGTAATTCCCCATGAACACGAGTCAGACATGACTGAGCAACTGAACAGCAACAGTAACAATATACCCTGTACACTTAAGGATTTTGTCTCATATTTTCATTTACTTACTTTCCATACATTTCTTCTTCCAGAAAGTAAAAGCACCAAATGCTGTCCATGGCTGTAAAATTTAAAATCTTTCATGAGTGTTTGAAACGATCATTATTTTCTTCACTATCTTTCCCGTCTTCCACGTGTGTGTGCACATGCTGTTGCTTCAGTCATGTCTGACTCTATGTGACTCCATGGACTGCAGCCTGCCAGGCTCCTCTGTCCATGGGATTCTCCAGACAAGAATACTGGAGTCAGGTGCCATGACGTCCTCCATGTGCATGCTTGTGACTAAGTTCCAAATAATTAAAGGACGCAATATGCATACTAGATAATTACAGGGAGACCTAGCATGTTCAGTTACTTAGAAATGACTTATTTCCCAGGCTGCTGCTGCTGCTAAGTTGCTTCAGTCGTGTCCGACTCTGTGCGACCTCATAGACGGCAGCCCACCAGGCTCCCCCTCCCTGGAACTCTACAGGCAAGAACACAGGAGTGGGTTGCCATTTCCTTCTCCAATGCATGAAAGTGAAAAGTGAAAGGGAAGTCGCTCAGTCGTGTCCGACTCTTAGCAACCCCATGACTGCAGCCTACCAGGCTCCTCTGTCCATGGGATTTCCCAGGCAAGAGTACTGGAGTGGGGTGCCATTGCCTTCTCCACATTTCCCAGGCAAGTGCCCTCAAATGCATAAAGTTACACATGTTCAGATTCTTCCTTATATTATTTAAATAAGAAATGAAATATTTCAATCGGTTAGACGATACACAGTATGAAAAATGGGCGGGATATTTGGAGTTCATTAGAAAACTTATTTTGAAAAGTAAAGTATCCTAAAGGAAGCTGGCACCAATTTCCAGGTCAAAATTCCACAACTTTTTAAAACGTTATTTCTATAAGAAAACTGTCTTGAAGCTAATTTAGGAGATAGAAAATAAAAATATAGGTTGTCTAAAACTACCTCACAGGCTGAAGACTTTAATTTCTAACTATTTCCCAGTACAATTGTCCTCATTCCATCTGCCTGTTGTGTTTTCCTGCTTTCTACCATTAGTTCTGACACTGATGTCCATTTTATTAATTTTTTTAATATAAGTTTATTTATTTTAATTGGAGGTTAATTACTTTACAATATTGTATTGGTTTTGCCATACATCAACATGAATCCGCCACAGGTATACACGTGTTCCCCATCCTGAACCCTCCGCCCTCCTCCCCCCCCGTACCATCCCTCTGGGTCATCCCAGTGATGTCCATTTTAAAAAAGAAGCACAACATATCCCCACAAGAAAATTCTAATAGGAGAGCATAATTGGGATTATCCCTGTCAGTAAGAATCAAAGGATTTCAAATAGCTACATGAAGCAAATTTACTGTCTTTGTAAAAGACTGTATCTAAACATTTGGCACAAATGGTCTATTGAGAGTTTTCCAGAAGGATTTCCTTCAAGAAATGAGTCTAAGAGAAACAAGTATTCTTTTCCATTTAAAAGTTCTCTGCTTATTTTTATTGTTATTATGCAACCATATGAATATCTTAAGAGCAATAAAAGGCCTTACAAATTCAAACATATTCAAATTGCTTTCCTAGAGATTAACTGTCAGAGGAGTTGCTTGCCTGAAGCAAAACCAAGATTATTGATTATTAACTGTCCTAATAGATCTAAAACTGAACTTTTAGAATTAATTTTATACACAATGGTTATTGCATAATTTTCTAACAAAAGATAAAGCTATTCAATGTATTTTGTGCTAAGTCATTACTTTATGAAAATAAACTGATACTATCTGACAAATTTAAGCTAAGGATGTAGCTCAAGAATTCTAGCAGATTCAAGTTCTTGACTAACCTTCCATACAAGTTATAAACCTATTTGCCTTAGCTTTCTGATGCATATGGGGAAATTTTGTTACTTCACATTATAGTTTATGATAATCATATTTCTCAAAAAATTTTCTGACATGTTATTTGAAGGATAACAAAGATATAGAGTACTTCTGAAAAACTGTAACTGCAAACAGTTACATTAGCAAGAAATCTAATATTAGCAAGAAACCAAAGTAAAAGAAAATTGTATCCAAAATCTCATTTAAATCAATTGTTTGGGACTCTGCTTAGTCTACAAAAGGACAAAGACTGCAAGATAACCAATGCTGAGGAGTACTGAAATGTCATTTTAAAATAGTAGTGGTGTATAAATAAATATTTCATTTCTAAATATTAACTTTTCTTACAATTTAGATAACAGGTAGGCATAAATTTACTTTTTGACATCTAGAGGAAAGAAAACTGCCAACCAGGTAGACAGTTCCCAAGGACCAGTTAAATTTGTACAGAGAGAGTCCATGGTTAATATTTTTCTTGAGTCTAGGAAAAGCCATGTGTGATTTAGTTTTAATATGTGGCACACAAAGTGACATAGTATATACTCAGCAAATGAATGATGAATAAAGGGAGGAACACATGAACACATAGTTATGTAATATATAAGATTAAAGTTTAACCTAGTTAAAAAAATCCCCTAAAAAGTCATTTTCAGAAAGTTATCATTTTCACAGTCATCATTTTCATAAAGTAAGTTCATTATATCTTTATTTCTAAATAGCTAATATATAATAAAGCAAATTTACAGTGTAAATAATGAGTTTGTTTTATGAGAATTTTTCATTTTGCAAAATAACCTTCAAATTTATTAGAAAACTTCATTAGAGAATTAGAATTAGTGAGCTTTTATTAATCTATATGATTTACAATTATAAAATAATGTGTTCAAAATATGTAGTAATGAGTTAGAAAAAATATTTTATACTTACGGACAAAGTTCCACTTCTAAATACTGTTCAGTTATGTCATTCAAGAAAAATGCCTCCACGACTTTTGAAAACAGAGATAGGACATATAGAGAAATTTAACTTTGCTTCAACAATAAATAATCTGTTTATATCTTTAGAATATAAATGAATTAATACATTATCTTTAATTAAAGTTGTATCACTATGAGGAAAAGAGGAAAATAAAAACTAGACACTGCCTGTAAGAAAAAAATACATAAAAAATAAATCATTTTTTTTCCCATATCAGTCAGTCAGTTCAGTTGCTCAGTCGTGTCCAACTCTTTGCGACCCCATGGACTGCAGCACGTCATGCCTCCCTGTCCATCACCAACTCCTGAAGTGTACTCAAATTCATGTCCATTGAGTTGGTGATGCCATCCAACCACCTCATCCTCTGTTATCCCCTTCTTCTGCCTTCAATCTTTCCCAGCATTAGGGTCATTTCAAATGAGTCAGTTCTTTGCATCAGATGGCCAAGGTATTGGAATTTCAGCTTCAGCATCAGTCCTTCCAATGAATATTCAGGATTGATTTCCTTTTGGATGGACTGGTTGGATCTCCTTGCAGTCCAAGGGACTCTCAATAGTTTTCTCCAACACCACAGTTCAAAAACATCAATTCTTTGGCACTCAACTTTCTTTATAGTCCAACTCTCACATCCATACATGACTACTGGAAAAACCATATCAGATAGCCATTAAATAAAAATATTAATAAAGCCTAGTGCTGGTGAGGTTGAAAAGAAATGAGATTATCACAGACTCTGATCTAGTTATCTTTTTCAAGGAATTTATCCTAAGGAAATAATCACACAACTGAGAAAAGAAGTAACACGCTATTTATCAAAGTATTACTCAAAAGAAATGGTCTAAATGGTTACCTCCTGTTATATATAAATAAACCTGTTATATAGGAGAGGCTTCCCTGGTGGCTCAGATGATAAAGAATCTGCCTGCAAAGTGGGAGACCTGGGTTCGATCCCTAGGTTGGGAATGGCAACCCTCTCCAGTATTCTTGCCTGGAGAATCCCCAGGGACAGACGAGCCTGGCCAGCTGTATTCCATAGGGTCACATAGTCGGACATAACTGAGCAACTAAGCACACATTATATAGGAGAGCTGTTAAAAAAATAATGAAATCTGTGTATTCCATGTAATAGAATATAATTCAGTCATTAAAATATACAGTTAAGTAGTTTTGATGTACGAAGGATACAAGCAATGATACTTGATAAGCTGCAGAGCAATAAGCAAGTGTACATGAAACAAAAATGTGCACATATGCCTGTGCTTAGAGGCCTGCAAAATATGTACAAAAATGTTACGGCTGTTTATCTCTGACAAGTGGAATACTCTTTACAATTTCCTGGAATTTTCTGAGAATGCTTATTTTAAAAATTAAGAGAATTTTGAAAGTGATATATGCTTATTATCAAAACAATATAAACATATATGTAAATAAAAAGTCAAAGTCTTTTTCTTCCCACTTTGTTCTAAAACCTGTCAGACTTCTGCCTTTCCACAATCTATTCTACTTGCATAGATTAAAAAACTGTATCTATAGACTCATTTTCTGCTTACAATTTGCTTTCTTCACATATACACACACATACAAGTTCACAGCATATAGATAACTAATTCTTTTTAATTGCTGCATAGTATTCTTCTATAGAATGTTATGATTAACACAATCCTTCATTGATAGACATTTAGGTTGTTTCTAGTTTTCCATGTGTTATTTTTATAATAATAAAATAATCTAAGATATGGTTCCATTAACAATTCAGTGAGTCTTATTATTCCTTTTAAAGTCTTTTACCTATGCAAGGATAGTAGGATGAAGAAGAGATATTGAATTAGAGAAACACTTCGGAGGTGAAACTGCTAGGACTTAATCCAAATATAGAGACAGAGATGGGTATCTTGAAAAGATATCACATTTCTTTATTTGGTGATTTGATGTATTATGGTGCTATTGACTTAGATTGGGCAATTAGGGAAAGAAGTAGGTTTAAGAGAAGTGGACTAGTTGAGTTTAGGATTTGTTTAGTGTCTATAGTACCTCCAGTATATAACTCACATTAGTGAGAGTGACTAACATGATCAGGAAGTTGGTCTATACAAGTTCTATATCAATAAAAAACAATATATGTTTAAGATGTGATAAATTAACACCAACAAAGTGCATGCTATACAAATGGTATAGAGAAAGTAGATGTTACTGTGGACAGAAGAGTCATCAAAGGTTTCTTTGAAGAAATGGAACCTGAATTAGACTGTGAATGATATGTATCAAAGGATGGGGCTAGAACGAGAAAAGGCACATGAGTGAGAATATGACCGAAAGGTTAGACTATCAGCCTTTAGGAAGTTAAGAGCTTTTGGTTTAATGATAGTTGGATTCACAAGTACCATGAAAGCTTAGGGGAAGGATTTGAACCTTATCTCAGGGATAGTAAAGATCTGTTATCTAGGAAATGGCATCTAAAGATTATTTCAGAAAGGTAAGTTTGGTAGCTTAATTAGGGTTCATTAGAAGGTGCTCATACAGCAAACCTGAAACTGCGACTTCACAGCAGGTCTCTCAGCCTCCCTTTGATGTGTGAGATTATTTGCCAGTATAAAATAGAAACTATACTTCATGTTGAAGTTGATGATGTTTTTATAATAAGTAAAACACCCCAAAGCTTCCATAAAGAAGGTTTATAAGGTTAAAGTAGCCATTTGAAGATACTTAAAAACAAAACAGGAATGCTGAACTCTTCTTAAAATAGGTAACAGACACAAAGGAAGGAAATATAGCAGCAATTTAAAAATCTGGATTTGTAATTGCCATTTTTCACTGTTCTAGTTATATAGCCGAAGTCCATAGGTAATGGTGAAAAAGTCAGAATGAGAGATTGGTAGGAAATATCAGAAAACTGCACGTGTCAGGGGCTCAGAAGCACTCACTTCCTTAGAGCAAGATAAAATAATAGTTCTATGAGAGGTTATTATAAAAAGATTTATGTTTGCAATAAAATACAGCACTTCTACTTACCTTCATAATCCCACAATTGATTGAAAGGTTTTCCTGGTTCTCCTAGTGGGGATGGAGGATCATTGAAAAATGGAGCACTGACTTCCATCATCACTCCTCTGTCACCTGGATTCAGCCTGACAAACACTGGCTCATGCTTCACTGGAAACCCATCCCAAGTGTGTTCAATTTTAAAATCCATCTAAAGACTCTAAGTGGGGCAAAAAAAAAGAAGAAAAGCTAACAATTTACAAATGTTTCCTTTAGAAAGAAATGAAATGAAAATTTCCAAGCCAAATAGTAGGCAGGAAGGCAGCTGAGTGACAAGAACACGGTTCTGAGAGTCAAAAGGCCATTCATGTTGTAGTAAATCATGGATATGGAATTCTATTATAATAGGTGATTGGATGTAAAACTGTTAAGACTAGATCTGGCTCGAGTTACCTTGTAAAGAGTGTATCAAATTAATTTTTAAGAACTGTAACTAAGCCATTGCAAACTGTTCATTTACTTAAAACTGTAAGCACTATAGGTTTATATGCCATTCTTCATCTTACTGTAATGTGTGCAGATGAATTACTGGATTGCCTGAGAATTAAGATCTTTACAGTAAAATTCAATTTGATTTTTCGAAATCTGTATAAATGAAAATAAGCATTGCTGTTAACATTGTTCTTTTGGCTAAAATTCTTTTCCTTTTTGGAGTGAAAATGGAGGGAGGGGTTTCAAGCATTTCAAGATTGGCAAAGTTTAACACTGTCGTCCTTAGTCTCAGAGTAAGGTTTTTCTTAGCCTTTTCAATCTTTGATATTTCAAGTGTTAAATGACCACATGCTTGGTTAATCCCTTCTCTCCAACTGAAATATGGTAACAAAATCTGCAATCATTAAACTTTCAAATAGACAAAGTATATCTGACACAAGCAGTATTTTCATTTTAAATTGTTACTCTAAGCATTAAACAGAAGGGCACAGTGTTAAATTAATAAAACTATGTTCTGTTGAACACTATGGATCAAGCACTTTATAAAAGTTTAATTTCACAAAAACTTGTAGAGAAACTATTATTAAATATTACAAATGAAGAAAAAGACATATCCGAGATCAAATAGCTAGTAAATCAAGAAACTGAACCAATGTCAGCCATGCTTTCCCAGATGAAGACATTTAAGAAATCTGCAAATAGATGGAAACCTTATTTAGGAGTGACAGATCCCCCCAAATTATACTAGGTCCTTATTTCTTGCCCCAAAGAAAATCTTGATGAGTAAATGATGATATTTCTAGACTTATCCGAAGACTTATCTAGACTTATTTCCTTGCTTCATGTTATTTTTATTGCAAATAATAAAGTCCTACATTTTGAAAAATTTGCTTCAAGACATTTTTTTCACGTTTACTGAGGTATAACTGACCAAAAAAATGTATATATTTAATGTATACAATGTGATGCTTCATAAAATCTATACTTGAGTAAATTTATTCCAACAAATATATATTAAGTACCTACTACATGCCCAGCATTGGGAGATCCAAATATATAAGCTGTGTGTCAGATAATGAATCCAAGAGCTTCAAACAAAAATCTTTTTGTAAAGTATGTAGTTTTCTCAATTTTCACTATATGCTAACAAATTTTAATAACTTCTAAAATCAAAAATATAGTTACGGTATCATGAGCCATTTGCAGCTAATAGCACTTTAGAAGAGGATATGTTGAGCAATTTATATACATCATTGAAATAAGCTCAGTGAGTGATAAGACTGTATAAACTGACTCTAATATATGTGGAATTCAGTCTTGATTTGCATGGGATAATATGCCTCAATAATAAATTTATTTTCTTCTGTTGAAATATGAAGGCACACTCTTTAAAAATAAATATATTACCCTCTATTCCCAATTTTGGTACCAGTACCTTCTTGCAGCATAGAGGAAAAAGAATAAATCAAGATGTTAGAAGTGCTCATTAAATCTGATTCTGGCACTAACATGCTATACTCCTAACTTAGGGCTTGACAGTTTTTGACAATCCTGGTGAAACATAGCTCAGTGACTATGAAGTTTTGGTAGATTCACTCATTCTCCATACAATTACCATATCCAAACACACCAAAACGCTGCATACATTAAAGGGATGCCTATCCTAATCAGTGGGTTTCCACCAGGGAATTTTCAACTCCCAGTTCTTGTAGGCCATCATCTCTATCTATAAATGGAATTAAACCACATGCAGTGATGTGCTCCTAAAAATAGCCTATCACTTCCAAGCACATATGCTGGTTCGTGGTAAGACTGTGGCTTCAAATTACTGCAAAATGTCATCTTGGCTGAAAGATAAATAAATGATGAAAGCAGAGCTACTCTCATTGACAGCATAAGGTAGTGATAATCTAAGTCTTTCCACTGGTTCCTTCTTCCTTTTCTTCTAAGGTTTCCTTGAATATTATTTGTGAATTACTGCAAGAAACATCAGCTAGACTTCCACTAGCAGGGAAGAGTGCCATGGCTGATATGACCAAGGGTAGAACCAATGGAAACAGCATTACCTTGGGCTGCAAAATCAATGCAGATGGTGACTGCAGCCATGAAATTAAAAGAGGCTTGCTCCTTGGAAGAAAAGCTATGACAAACTTAAACAGCATATTGAAAAGCAGAAATTACTCTGTTGACAAAGGTCCATCTAGTCAAAGTTATGGTTTTCCAGTAGTCACTTATGGATGTGAGAGTTGGACTATAAAGAAAGCTGAGTGCTGAAGAACAGATGCTTTTGAGCTGTGATGTTAGAGAAGACTATTGAGAGTCCCTTGGACTGCAAGGATATCAAACCAGTCCACCTGAAAGGAAATCAGTCCTGAATGTTCATTGGAAGGACTGATGCTGAAGCCAGAACTCCAATACTTTGGCCACCTGATGCAAAGAACTGACTCATTTGAAAAGACCCTGATGCTGGGCAAGATTGAAGGCAGGAGAAGGGGACAACAGAGGATGACATGGTTGGATGGCATCACCGACTCGGTGGACATGAGTTTGAGCAAGCTCTGGGAGTTGGTGATGGACAGGGAAGCCTGGTATGCTGCACAGTCCATGAGGTTGCAAGAGTCGGACAAGACTGAGTGACCGAACTCAGAATACGATTTTGACTTAAATTGCATAAAATGACGTTAGTTTCATATCAAAACAACTTGTTAATCTGCTTAAATACATCAAGTGTACATAATACAACAAAATCAACTAAAAAGCATAGTCCTGCCCACTAGTTTATAATCTAAAGAAAATACTGGACCTAGACAGAGACAATTGATTTTTCTTTCAACTCCCTAGGGACACTCAGGTTCATGGTGGCTTAACCCCCACAACCTTTCTATTTTCTTTGTTTGCATATGTGCTCATATGAAGTAGAGACGATTCATTTATCAGTGTCCTTCATGACCTGGGCTGCTGGGCATCCGAGAAGCATTCCACTCCCTGTTATTCTCTATTGCCCATACACTGCTCTGTTTTGGTTCACAGCACTTAAAACTACATGACCAACTTGTTTATTTTCTCCCCATGAGCTAGAATGCCTGTAAATAATAAGAACTTACTAATTTATTTGTGGAGTGAATAACTGCTCTAGTCTCTGGATTTAAAACTTCATGATTCTAAGATTTTATGGAGGAGAAATCAACTGTACTGGGGTATCATTATCTTTTTCAACACTATATATTAATATGATGGCAAATAACTAAGATAATATTTCATATCTAGAAACTTCCTTTTAAATTAGCTTATCAAAGGTTTATTAGTTACTCATTTTGTTTCTGGAGAAGGCAACGGCAACCCACTCCAGTACTCTTGCCTGGAAAATCTCATGGACAGAGGAGCCTGGTAGACTGCAGTCCATGGGGTCTCGAAGAGTCGGACACGACTGACCGACTTCACTTTCACTTTCATGCATTGGAGAAGGATATGGCAACCCACTCCAGTGTTCTTGCCTGGAGAGTCCCAGCGATGGCGGAGCCTGGTGGGCTGCTGTCTATGGGGTCTCACAGAGTCGGACACGACTGAAGTGACTTAGCAGTAGCATTTTATTTCAGGCACCATAGCAGGTATTGGATAAATATTGTACAGAAGTCTATGGGGAGTTGGCAATGGTTCTTATGTAGCTAATCAATCAAGACTCACCCATTATCAACTGGTTCATTTTGCAGTTCAATTTAATAAAACTGGATCCCTACACCAAACTAAATTTTAAATGAATCAAAGATCTAGGGCATTTCCTGGCAGTTCAGTGGTTCAGTTCAGTTCAGTTGCTCAGTCGTGTCCGACTCTTTGCGACCCCATGAACCGCAGCACGCCAGGCCTCCCTGTCCATCAACAACTCCCGGAGTTCACTCAAACTCACGTCCATCGAGTTGGTGATGCCATCCAGCCATCTCATCCTCTGTCATCCCCTTCACCTCCTGCCCCCAATCCCTCCCAGCATCAGAATCTTTTCCAAAGAGTCAACTCTTCGCATGAGGTGGCCAAAGTACTGGAGCTTCAGCTTTAGCATCATTCAGTGATTAGGACTGTGCTTTCACTACAGGGCCTGGGTTTGATTCCTACTCAGGGAACTAAGATCCCACGAGACAAGTAGCACAGCAGGGAAAAAAAAAAAAAAAAAACCAAAGAACTAAACATAAATCAAATCACATAAAAACAAGAAAGAAAAAATCGGGAGGTTGTTTTTATAATATAATCTTACAGTAGAAAAGAAACTTTTTAAAATATAACCCCAAATCCAGAATACATTTTGAAAAAAAAACTGATACACGGACACATTTGGCTATGTAAGCATTTAAAAAATAAAAGCAAAAGTCCATCTTCCTCCACCACAAAAATAACAACTTGCCATTACAGAATCAAAGACAGTCTGGGAAAAATACTTGCAACTCATAACTGAGATAAATAACTAATTTGTTTAATGTTTAAAGGGCTTCTAGAAATCAATAAGGAAAAGATCTTATCAACAGAAAAATGGTGTAAAAGTATGAATAGCCAGCACACAGGAAATACAAAATGTTCTATCTCATTAATGATAGAAATGCAAACTAAAACAATAAATTACTGTTTTTCATTTATATTGTCAAGAATCAGAAAGTTTGAAAATGCCATGATAATGAGGACACTGAGAAACAATCAAGATGTTATTCAGGCATAACTGGCACAGACGCAGTAAAGAGCATCCCTCAGTAACTATCAAAGCAAAAAATGCCAATAACCTTTGACTCAACAACTCTAGTTCTAGGAGTTATTACACCTGTGCCCATTCAAAATGACATTCTATAAAGTTATTTGTTGTAACATTGTTCAGAATAACAAAATATTGTTAAGCAGCTTAAACACCCACAGGTAGAGGACTGGTAAATAAATTATGCTATCTCATACGATGAAATAGCCCACAAAAGTTAAAAAAAGTGAGGCAGCTCTATATATACCAGCTAAGATATAGTAACTTAAAAAAGCAAGGTCCAGAAAGTATACATTTACTTAATAAAAAGGGAGAGTATTTGCATGCATGCTTGTGAATGCATATATTATCTCAGGAAGCATATATGAGACACCAGTGTATCAGTAATTGCCTTTTTTGGAGGACCTGAGATAGCTGAGGAAGTTTTACTTTCACTGTATCACTTTTTTTTTTAACCTACTTGAGTTTTACACTAAAACAGACACGAATTACTATTCAAAAATAATCTAAAATGCTTTTTAAAAAAAGTCTAATTTAAGGCTGGATCTCTCAAACGTTTTTGTGACTACCTCTTGTCTCCCTCACGTTCTGCAAGCTGAACATTTCTAAAAAGTCAGAGTGAATATCAGGAATATTATTGAAAGAATGCATTCATTCAAGCAGCACACCACCCTAACATACAATTTTAATGTTGGCTGTGTAGACTTTCTTAAAATGAATGTTTATTAATATGTAGTTTCTAACATTTTAACTTCTAGTCTTCAAATTAGTCTTATCAAAAAGTAAAAAATAATTCTTTTCATACTTCTACTACGCGAAGATCTTAAAAAGGAAATGAACGATGAGAATGGAGACAGAACCCGGGAGCATTAAGAGTCTAGAGAGGATTAAAAAAAAAAAAATTGAACAAAGGATAAAAGAAGGAAGTTATGGAAAATGTGTTTTCTTAATAAAACATTTTGTAAGGAAAATTTCCAAACCCTCTATTCACGAAATTTTTTTTTTCAGTTTTCTACAGTAAGATATTTTTTTTTCCCAGTTTGCGTCCTCACCCCACCACCACTTGCCACCTCCTCCACGCATTTAAGAGAGAGACGGAGAAATGAGGAAGTCAGCCTGGAGAGTGGGAAGAAACGGCCGCCAGAACCAGCAGCTGAAAAGTACGTTGCCAGAGAAAAGCCAACAAGACTGGGAGCGGGTGAGAGGAATGACAAGAGGGGAGAAAGCGTAACAAGAAGAGAACACAGACCCGTGGGCTCTCAGTGCGCCACTGGCTAGCTCCCGGCGGCCCAGGTCACGCGGAGCGCGCTGCGCCCTAGGCTCCGCCCCGCGGCCCTCACGTTCTGGGGGCGGGGCTTAGCCGATAAAGCGCAGACACCTGTTGAAGGACTACGGGTGAACAGCTCAAAGTTTTCAATTGTTCCACAGAAGTTTGAGCGGTTTTCTACAAAGAAAAGGAAGGGAAACTCAGCAGTATTTACAATTGTTGCACAACTTAAAAAGCAACTATATCTCATTTAGAGTATAATAGAACATGTGCGGCAATAATTCACTTAAAGTAACGAAAGACTAACTGCCTATGTAAGCAAAAAGTGTAAACTATATTACAGTAGCTGTAAATAATATTATCCTAGCTGTAAATTATCCTCTACCACTGGGAGGTCTTAACATGGTGGTTCTAACATTGGGACCAGACTGAGTGAATTCCAATCCAAATTCAGGCAAATTTCAACTGTTATCAGGAAGTTACTGTAAAAAAGTTTAAAAATAGCAACTACCTTACACGGTTTTGTGAGGAATAAATGAGTTAATGTACATGGGGCAGAGTACACTCTCAAAAAAGATTGTGTGCATGTGTGTGTTAGTAGCCCAGTCGTGTCCAACTCTTTGCGTCCTCATAGACTGGAACCCACAGGCTCCTCTGTCCATGGAATTCTCCAGGCAAGAACATCAGAGTGGGTAGCCACTCCCTTCTCCAGGGGATCTTATGCTTTAAAAAACTTTCTTGGGGGGAAAACAACTTTTGTGTTTGTTTTAACAGATGATTATTTTTGTTTTAGAAAAATCACTTTTTGTGGGAGAGGGAAATTAGTGCCGTTCAATAGGTATAGAGTTTCAGTCGTGCAAGATGAAATAGTTCTGGAGATCTACTGTACAAGAACATGCACATAGTTAACAATACTGTGTTTAACACCTTAAAGATTGAGTAGATTTCATGTTATATGTTTTTTACTACAGTAATTATAATAATAAAAAATACAAGCTTAAAAAGAGATTGAATTGCCAGGTTATCTTCTTGGTTGGAAAAATTTAATTATTATTACGAGTTTTTTAAAAAATCACTTTTTATGGCATCTAATATGACAATGTTAAAGTTTTGATCCTAGCTTAAATTTCCAACTTTGTATTCCTCATGTTTTTCTCACAGTGCTCAGTGTCAATATATTGTATAAATTAGTATTCATGCAATCTATTGACTTTCAAAGGTTTTCCTTATTGCAGAAATAAATCTAACATAAAAACATGAAAGAGTGACTAGATAATGGTTACAAACATCCTAAGGACTTTTCTCTCTCTTTTCTCATTCACTGTACTCAATTGCAGTAATAGATATTTTGTATGCACACACGTTCTGTAAATTAATTCCTTCATCAGGCACTTACTGAGTGCTCACTGTGTTCCAGATACTATGATGGAGCCTGAAGTCAATATAAAACACTATGATAGACACTGCAGGAAGAAGCATGAAGTAACTACAAAGGGAAGCACCAACCTTGGGCTAAGTGAGTAGAAATCAGAAGAGAAGTTTCAAAAAGAGAAAACACTAGAAGGGACACTTTAAAGATAAGTGAAATCATAGCAGTTTTGTTTCTTACAGATTAAAATTATTTTCAAACCCATTAAAATTCAACCAGTAAAAAATCTTGTAACCAAAACAAAAACCAAAATACCCCACCACACCTTAAAACCCCAAAACTATAGTCTGTATCGATCTTAACTGTATAGGCCAAAGAATTCAAGTGCAGAGGTAAAAATTCCAATTTCAGATATTTAATTTATGTAATGTAGAGACTACCTCATCATTTACAACCAGAAAATACTGTCTGCTTTCACGGACACTAATATCAACTTCTAGTGATGTAGAGTTAAGTTTATAACTACTTGTTTGGTGTCAAGTTAAATCACCCTATGACAGTATCAGTTCAGTTCAGTTGCTCAGTCACGTCCGACTCTTTGCGACCCCATGAATCGCAGCACGCCAGGCCTCCCTGTCCATCACCAACTCCCGGAGTTCACTGACTCACGTCCATCGAGTCAGTGATGCCATCCAGCCATCTCATCCACCAGGTTCAAATATAGGGGAAGATATAAGCAAACACTTGGGGAGTCAGACATTCCTGAAGAAAACGCCACTGGTTGACCTTTGATAAAGAGTTGGAGCTTGTACTCTCAATTTCTTTTTCCAACAAGTTTTTGTTTGAACTTCATGGCCACTGAAAACCAGATCAGGGACCATCTCATTCTCTTAATAGTGAGTATGGAGAAAACCTGTAATAGGACTTCAAATACCTAACTGGATACAGCTGGACACATTTAAAAAATTTCTTCTTCCCTCCTAGTTCAGTCTGTAAAGACTCTGCCTGCAACACAGGAGACCTACGTTCCATTCCTGGGTGGGGAAGATCTCCTGGAGAAGGAAATGGCAACCAGCTCCTGTATTCTTGCCTGGGAAATCCCATGGACAGAGAAGCCTGGTGGCTACAGACCATGGGGCCGCAAGAGTCGGACACAACTTAGCAACTATAACCACCACCACCATTAGTTTTGGGCTTCCCAGGTGGCTCAGCGGTAAAGAAATCTCCCTGCAATGCAGGAGCCGCAGGTTGGATCCCTGGGTAGGGAACATCCCCTGGAGTAGGGCGTGGCAACCCACTCTAATATTCTTGCCTGCAGAATCCCATGGACAGAGAAATCTGGTGAGTTACAGTCCATAGGGTGGCAAACAGTCTAACAGGACTGAAGCGACTTAGCACATTAGTTTTTATGTATCAGTACAAGACAACAAAAACTTCCTGAACTGTTCATCGAGCTACATCTATGATATGTCTATTCAGAAACTTTACCTCAATTCATAAAAACACATTTATTTTAAAAGCACTAAAACTGGGGACTGACTTCAGGTTAACATTTTTATTGCTGGGATTGAAATTTCCTCTAATCTTAACTGTTAAACAGTGATGAGGTTCAAATCTAGACAAAATCGCTTTTTTAAAATGGGGATTGTAACCCGTCTACAAATGTAAAGTTTTACCTAATTTTTCTTGCAAAAATCGTAACGTTTGTCTTCCTTTTTTTGAGGAAGCAAAGTTCTCTCTCAAGAAATAACTGCTGAATTTGCAGGATCTCTGGAGTACTCCTAACTCCATGCCTTATTGCTACACAGCTAACTATATAGACAGCAGCTGTGTCCTTTCTCCAAAGACCCACGTCACTTATTTTCTGGAGATTACCAAATTCACACCCAGAAATTCTCCAGCCACACAGCTCTGGAGGTAGACGCTGAAGACGCCAGGCTGGGTTCCGCTCCCAGGCGCCGAAACCTAAGTACTTTTCAACCATCCGCTTTGGTGAGCGAGTTCTCCCAGACCAAAAGTGCTTGGCAACAAAGATACTGGAGCACTTAAAATATGTATTTAATAACCTACCGATGTTTACATTTCTTTCTTTTTGAAGGAATAAAAAGAAAAAAAAATAATTTGGTGACCCCCACCCTCCGAAGACATAGGCCCACCAGCGCATCCGCCGCCACACAGGTGCCTCAGCCCGCTGTCATCCAGGTTCCCACAGCCCCGCCCGTCGCTGGACAAACAGCCAATAATGTGAGAGAACGCCAGGAAGCGCGATGACGTAGACGCTGACGCCCGCGTGATGACGCAGGCGGCGTCACCGTCTCCAAGGAGCGGTCTGGGGCACCGGTTTCAAAGTCGCAGGGCGGGCCGAGTGGACTTCCGCTGCTGGCCCCGGGCTTCTCGGTCGTCCTGGCGTCGCTCCCCGCCCCTCCAAGGATGCCGCCGCCCGGCTGCCCGCCGGCTCTCTCGGCGCTCTCCTGAGTGGCCTGACACGACCCCGAGTGACCCGCGGGACGTCCAATACATCCAGCCGCGTCCCTGGTCCTACTTGGCTGGGATTCGGGTGAACGTGAAACAGTTCACTTGGCGGGTCCGCAACAAACCTGAAATTTGGTGTCTCGCTTGAGCGAGGGACTGGGCTGGGACTCGGGAGAAGGAGGCGCGGCGGGGCTGTTGACGCCGCGTGAGTAGGATGCTGATCACACCGCTCGAGTGCTAGACAACCTCCGGAGCTTTGCCTTAGTTTTGCTTTCCCGCATTGCGAGCTTTGTGTCTTTTTGAGAAAAGTACAGGTAGTGAAAGCTCCAAACAAATTGCATCCAAATGGCCACAGAAATCGACTTTCTGCGAGATCAAAGTAAGCTCCACATTCCTTTATTGAGAATTCTCATATGTAATGTTTAATGTCGTCATCGTTGACTGAATCGTTGTCTGAATGCCTGTTGGGTACGTGGTAATTTGTAAAAACTTAAAAGAAGTTAAGCTGCAGAAAAAGCTTGATGGTGTATATGAGGATACGCGTACATTAAGCAGAAGCGTTTGGCAAATACTCACATGCTCTGGAGGAATTAGAGGGCTAATTGCCAGGAAGAGTTTCTAAGTCTGCAGTTAGAACCTGGAGGCACAGCTCCGGCCATTTGTCCAAAAGATATTTATGGAGCTCCTGTTTCTATTATGTGCCAGGCACTAGACAAGCATAGCTGCTATGAAGATAAGGAGGACTGTTCTACCCTCCAATAATTTAACTTGAGGAGGGAAATATATGATTTCCATAAATACACTGAAGTAACAGCAACTGTCAACTCTTCTGCCTCAGGTTTCTCACAGGGTTGGTCGAATGACTAAACGGCCCTTAAAATAGGTGTGGGATTTAGAATAGTATCTGACACAGTGCTAACAAACATTAACTATTACAGGGTTATAATTTACCTGGTGGTGGTGGTGGTTAAGGAAGGTACTATTTGGGCTGAAACTTTATATTTGAAGTAAAATATAAATTTACTAGATAAAGAACTGTGTGGTTGAGAACAATATTTACAACACGGGAGGGACTAGGAATATGTTTTGTTAAAAACTTTGAAAAGAAGGTTTGTTTGAATGAAATTTGATGTATACAGGGAAATGGCAAGTAGAGCTGAAAGGGAAGAATTTGGCCAGATGGCAAAGGGCCTTTCTGCTGTGTTTTCAGGAGTTGGAATCATTGCACAGGTTATAGGAATCACTGAAAGGAATCCAGTTGAGAGTAACTTGATCAGTTTGTGATTTATTTGAAAAACCCAGCTGGCTGTTAGGAACATGCATTACAGCAAGTGCAGTCAGGTGATTGTTATTATCCAGGTAAGACGTGAACTAAGGTAGGTATAGTGAGATTAGAGATGAAAGGATTTGGAAGAAAGAGGTATAGGGCAACTAAGGTTTTTGGCTTGCTTGAGCAGCAGGGAAAATGGGGGAGGGAGGGGAGAAAATGGTACATTCCATTTTGGAAACACCATAGGCCAGTGATGGAGAACTCAGCCTCTGGATTCAGTCTGTCTAGGCTCTGTGTTAGCTCTGTTTCTTTTGTATGTTTTTGACCTTGGGCAGGTTACTGAGCTTCTTTGTGCCTCAAATTTCTTACTTGTAAAATGGGTATAATAGCACATGGTGGTGTTTTGAAGGTTAAATGAGATGATGCAATAAAGCACTTAGCATGGTGTCTAGCACATTTCAGGTGCACACTTTATCTAAAATCATTAATGACGTATATGACACTATAACACTACCATTGTTTCTTAGGTTTCATGTGGGAATATCCTTCATCCCATAAAGAGGACTAGCTCACCACCATCTGAGTGGTGTGGGACAAGAATTGGTGGTGAGAAGTTTGGTTGGGGTGGGAAGGTTCCTGAGACACTCATAAACTATGTTTTAGAGAAATGCACCAGCCAGAATTCTTAAATAAAACTGAAGTCCAAATACCAGAGAGAACGATAGAAGCCACGGTAAATTATTTCTTGAAAAATGAATGATAGTTCACCAGAAGAGAAGTGCGTTGGAAGAAGGGAATTTTCAGAGGGACCAAAAGAAGCAAAGGCTCGGAGGCTTGAAATAACTACTTATTCAGGAAATTGAAGCATGGAATAGTAAGGTTTGCAGGAAGAGATGAAAATGAGTGTTGGATGTCTATGATTCTCCCCTTTTTTCCTTTAGACCTCGTATGCCAGTTATAGTTGGTGGGTGACCAGATTAGTTGATTAGCTAAACACCAGCTCAGGTAAATACAGAAAGCTTACCCTTCTCCCACCTACCTTTGACCTTCTCTTCATTGACTTCTATTGATTTTGAGCCTCCTTTAATTTGTTATAGCATATTTGCAGTACACCATTCTTCCACCTCCGTCTAAGAAGGCAGGTCTGATAGTCCTTAGGACCTGTTCAAAGAGTGACATGTGTATTAAGCTAAGGAGTGAAGAGTTTATTCACCAGTGGGGATGGAGTCTTTTTTTCTCATTCTCTTAAGAATGTCTTTCATAGAGCAGAAGTTTTTAATTACTGTGAAGTTCAGTTCATCAATTTGTTCTTTTATGGATGTGTCATATATAAAAACTTGAGCTTCCCAGGTGGCACAATGGTAAAGAATCCACCTGCCAAAGCGGGAGATACAAGAGATGTGGGTTCGATCCCTGGAGTAGGGAAGATCATCTGGAGTAGGAAATGGCAACTCACTCCAGTATTCTTGCCTGGAAAATTCCCTGGACAGAGGAGCCTGGTGGACTATGGTCCATGGAGTTGCAAAGAGTCGGTTACAATTGAGTGAGCACACACACATGTCTAAAGATCTTTCAAGGCTGCAAAGCTTCTCATCTGTGTAGTCTTCTAGAATTTCTACACTCAAATCTGTGAAGCATTTTGAGTTAAATTTTGCACAAGGTGTGAGACAAGCGTCAAGGTTCACTTTATTTTATATATGGATGCACAATTGGAAAGACTATCCTTTCTCCATTAAATTACCTTTGCTGCTAAGACACTTCAGTTGTGTCCGACTCTGTGTGACCCCATAGATGGCAGCCCACAAGGCTCCCCCGTCCCTGGGATTCTCCAGGCAAGAACACTGGAGGGGGTTGCCATTTCCTTCTCCATTACCTTTGCATCTTTGTTAAAAAGTCAGAGGAAGATATTTGTGTAGATCCATTTCTGTTCTGTTTTGTTGATCTATCTGGTAACCAATATCCTGTCTTGATTATTACAGTTTTATAATAAATCAGTGTAGCCTTTCAGATTTGTTCTTTTCACAGTTGTTTTGACTGTCATAGGTCCTTTGCATTTCCATATACATTTTAGGATCAGCTTGTTAAGTTCTACAAAAAAAAAAAGGATACTGGGATTTTGATAGGCATTGTATGACTCTCGATTAATTTGTGTAGAATTCACTTAATGATATTGAGTTCTCTAATGAAAAAATATCTCTCAACTGATATCTCTTCTTTAATTTTTTTCAGTGACATTTTATAGTTTTTATATATAGGTTTTGCACATATTTGGTCAGATTTATCTCTACGTATTGCTGGTTTAGCTACTATTGTAAACTATTTGTTTACTTTCCATTTCTAATTTATTGTTCCTAGTGTATGGAAATACTCTGTATGTGTGTACTTACCCTGTCACCTTTCTAAACTCACTTAATAGTTCCAGTAGGTTTAATGCAGAGTCTTTCAGATTTTCTACATTGACAGTCTTTTCATATGTGAATAGACTGTTTTACTTCTTCCTTTCCTCTTTGGAATGCCTTTCATTTTATTTTCTTGCCTCATTGTACTTACTGAAACCTCCAGTACAGTGTTGAGCCAAAGTGTTTGGAGTAGACATCTTTGTATTGTTCTTGATTTTAGGGAGAAAGTATCTGTTTTTCAAAATTAAATATGATACTAGCTGTAGGTTTTCCATAGATGTCCTTACTAGGTTGAGGATACTAATTTCTATTCCTAGTTTTCTGAGAGTTTTTAAAATCAGAATGAATATTGGATTATTTTTTTTCCAAATGCTTTCTCTACATTTTTTGAGATGATCAGATTTTTTTTTTTCATTTTTAGTTTTTTAATAGCAAGATTTGTATAGATTACTTTTCAAGTGTTAAACTTGCCGTTTTGGAATAAACTCTTGGTCATAATGTATTATCTTTTTAATATACCGTTTAACATTGATTATCTTAAATGTCTCTTTAAAATTTTCATGTCTATGTTCATAAACCCTTTGTAAAAAAATTTTTTTCCCCTAATGTCATTGTCTCATTTGGTGTCAAGATATGCTGGCCTCAGAATTACTTAGAAAGTATTTTGTCCTCTCCAGGTTTCTGGAAGATGTTTATGTAGAATTGATATTTCTTCCTTAAATGTTTGGTAGAATTTACTAGTGAAGACAATTGAACCTAGAGCTTTCTTTGTGGAAGATTTTAAACTGTAAATTCAGTTCCTTTAATAGTTAAAAAGTTAGTCAGTACTTCGTTTACACAAGACATACCCTTCACAGATCTTACGTACATATGGAGTTCTCTGTGCAGCTTTCTCTCCTATTCTTTGTCCTGCCAATTCTAGTTTACTTGGTTTCCACTGAGTGTCAGCTTCATCTCCTTAAATCAGAGAATCTGCTGATCTTTGTGTGCAATTTTCCTCCCTGTTTTCTGGCATGAAATATCACTCAAGTCATTCAGTTCAGTTCAGTCACTCAGTTGTGTGACTCTTTGCAACCCCATGAATTGCAGCACGCCAGGCCTCCCTGTCCATCACCATCTCCCGGAGTTCACTCAAACTCATGTCCATCGAGTCGGTGATGCCATCCAACCATCTCATCCTGTCGTCCCTTTCTCCTCCTACCCCCAATCCCTCCCAGCATCAGAGTCTTTTCCAATGAGTCGACTCTTCCCATGAGGTGGCCAAAGTATTGGAGTTTCAGCTTCAACATCATTCCTTCCAAAGAACACCCAGGACTGATCTCCTTTAGGATGGACTCGTTGGATCTCCTTGTAGTCCAAGGGACTCTCAAGAGTCTTCTCCAACACCACAGTTCAAAAGCATCAATTCTTCAGCGCTCAGCCTTCTTCACAGTCCAACTCTCTCACACCCATATATGGCCACAGGGAAAACCATAGCCTTGACTAGATGGACTTTTGTTGGCAAAGTAATATCTCTGCTTTTGAATATGCTGTCTAGGTTGGTCATAACTTTCCTTCCAAGGAGTAAGCATCTTTTAATTTCATGGCTGCAGTCACCATCTGTGGTGATTTTGGAGCCCCCCAAAATAAAGTCTGACACTGTTTCCACTGTTTCCCCATCTATTTCCCATGAAGTGATGGGACCGGATGCCATGATCTTTGTTTTCTGAATGTTGAGCTTCAAGCCAACTTTGTCACTCTCCTCTTTCACTTTCATCAAGAGGCTTTTTAGCTCCTCTTCACTTTCTGCCATAAGGGTGGTGTCATCTGCATATCTGAGGTGATTGATATTTCTCCCAACAATCTTGATTCTAGCTTGTGCTTCTTCCAGCCCAGTGTTTCTCATGATATACTCTGCATATAAGTTAAAAAAGCAGGGTGACAATATACAGCCTTGACCTGTTTTTAGGCTGGGGCAATCATAGTGCTCACTTCATTTATTTTATGTTGTCGTTATCATTTCCTGATGTCTTGTACCTGGCAAACCACTGTTTTGTTTTTCTGGTTGTCAGGTGGGAAAATGGACCATGTTACTTTATCTTGAGCATGAGCAGAAGTCAATTTGCCCTACTTTTTAATCTTAAACACAAATACCTTACTCCCACTATAACTGTTTTTTGACCTCATCAAGACCTGTATTCTTTGAACCCTTCATTTTCTTTCATTTCCTTAATTCTTTTGCAGCTTTTTTTTTTATACAGGTTAAAACGGTTTTCCCCATTTTTATACAATTTCCCCATTGATTCATCTGCTCTTTTGTTATTAATATTAATGTGACCATGCCCCTGCTTTTCTAGAGCACATACTCAATAACACCTTTTCCATAGCTTGCTTTTACAGTTCTCATACCCATCTGTTCAATAGCCGTAGATAAAAAATCTGGATAAGTGCCACCACAGTTTCTAGGTTAACTCATAAGTAGTAAGTAATTGGGCTGGGGTTTGAACCCAGTGTCTTACGTTCTTCTCTGTCCGGCAAAGACACTTGCTTGAAAGAAAAATTATAGGCCTGTTTCACTTATGCACACAAACTAAAATCCTAAATAAAATAAAAATATTAATAGATTGAATCCATCAATGACTATTAAGCTCATTTGTGTGTGTAGATATATAATAAACATACAGTCACCTTCATATTGGATTCATCCCAGAAATGGAAGGGTGGTTAGCATTAGAAAATTATTAAGTATGTAAGAAAAAACCTAGATTAATAAAGAAACATATCAAATGTATGGATTAGAGCACTCAGTGTAGTAAACATGTCGATTCTCCCACAAATTAATGGATAGATTCAATGCAATCCCAAACCTCTATTTGACATGTTTCTAAAATCTATGTAGAAGAGCTGAAAATAGCCAAAAGAGTTCTAAAGAACATCAAGGTGGGAAATTTTATTTTATCAACTATTAAGACATTATAAAAATCCAATTATTAAATCAACTCTTTGCGACCTCATGGACTGTAGACAGCCAGGCCCCTTTGTCCATGGGATTTTCGAGGCAAGAATGCTAGAGTGGGTTGCCATTTCCTTCTCCAGGGGATCTTCCGATCCAGGAATCAGTCTTGCGTCTCCTGCATTGACAGGTGGATTGTTTACCATTGAGCCACCTGAGAAGCCCCTATTATACTGTAGATAGATAAATACAGAGATCAGCTAGCAGAGAAACAGATGCATACATCCACAAACACTTGTTGTCTGAAAGAACAGGCAATACAAATCAGTGGGAAAGGGATAGGCTGTTGAGCAAATGGTGCTAGGATAATTGGCTATCTAAATGGGAGAGAAAAAATAACATCTTTCTCACACCATATAAAAAAATTATTGGTTGAAGGAATACATTCTCTTTAAACTTTCAGAAAAAAAAAGTTAAGAGGGTGTCTTTATGATCTCAGGATCATAGATTTCTTCAGCAAACATTTTTGACTGAAAGGAAAATATATATATGAATAGACTGCATTAGCCTACTCCAGTATTCTTGCCTGGAGATTCCCAGGGACGGGAGAGCCAGGTGGGCTGCCGTCTATGGGGTCGCACAGAGTTGGACACGACTGAAGCGACTTAGCAGCAGCAGCAGCAGACTGCATTAGAAGTAAAAACTTGGATATCACAAGAAACATCATCAATGTAATGACTGCCCGAGCCACAGAGAGGGAGAATATGCTTAAAATAAATATAATGAAGAGTTGATTACCATCCACAATTTAAAAAGGTCTTTCACGAACAAAAATACATTCACACTAATAGAAAAATGTTAAAGAATATGATAGGTTATTTACAAAAAATAAAACCTGATGAGGTGCTAAAAATATGAAAATGTCAATTTCATCAGTAATCCAGAAAATGCGAACTATAAAGTGAAATAAGTGCTTGTTGAATGAAAGAAATGGTAGATTCACATTACAGTAAAATTTCCTCCAGTTTAAAGCAGTCTGTGAAGATTGTTTTCCCTCCTTGATGCATAATTGACTTCTTAACCTATTTCACTTACTGAAATGTCAGATTTAGTATTTTTTCTTACTTAAAACCTTATCAAAAAGTAGTAGTTTGTGTTACTACTAGAGACCAGACCCTAATTTTAGTGCCATGTGTCAGGTAACTCTTAAAAATTCTGAGGATAACAATAAAAAGGAATAATTCTTTTTAAACTTAATTAAAGTTAAAAATGGTTTAAATTATTAATACTTTGTAATTACTTATTCCTTCCTCAGAATAATGTCTTGTGTGTGTACATGCTCATTTGTGTCCTGTACATTGCAACTCCATGGACTGTGGCCCACAGGACTCCTGTGTCCATGGAATTCTTCAGGCAAAAATACTGGAGTGGGTTGCCATTTTCTTTTCCAACATATGTGTCATGTTTCTCCACTAAATTATGCATGCTTTCAAGGAAGGAACTATTATCTGAAGTTAACAGTGTAGAATGTATACATTTTGTGTGTGTACATTATATACATATATTAATTTGTATATAGTTAATATGTATGTGCATATATATGTATATTTGCTTATGTGTGACATGCAGAAAAGTAGAGAAAATAAATATAAAGCTTAGAGGATTATTACAAAGCTCAAAACTCAAATAATCATAACCCAGGCCAAAAAATAGAACATTGCTAGCACCCCAGATGACCACTTGTGATTATACCCATTTCCTGCTCCCCAAAGATAAAGATAATATCTGTAATTTTACACTGTAAAAACTGTTTTACTTGTGATTGAAATTTATGTGAATGGAGTCATAAACTATGTTGCCTTCTGCGTTTGGTGTCTTTTATTTAATATTATGTTTTTGAGATTTCTTCATATTCTTGCATGTAGATGTAGTATACTCATTTTAATTACTGTAGAATATTAAAGTTTATAAATTTATCATTTTTATCCATTCTTTTGATAGATACTTGCAGATGTTTCCATTTTGGGGGCCATTGAGAATAATGCTGTTAGCAGTGTTTTCTGTCATATGTGAAGAACTAACTCATTGGAAAAGACCCTGATGTTGGGAAACATTGAGGGCAGGAGGAGAAGGGGATGACAGAGGATGAGATGGTTGGAGGGCATCACTGACTCGATGGACATGAGTTAGAGTAAGCTCTGGGAGTTGGTGATGGACACGGAAGCCTGTTGTCCTGCAGGTCATAAAGAGTGGGGCAAGATTGAGCAACTGAACTTGGGTAGTGTAGTCATTTTCACAGTATTGAGTCTTCCAATCCAAGAACATGGTATATCTGTCAACTCAAATCAGTCTTTGAGTTCTTTCATCAGTGTCTTACAGTTTTTTGAGTACAGATCTTTTACCTCCTTAGGTAGATTTATTCCTAGGTATTTTATTCTTTCGTTGCAGTGATAATTGGGATTATTTCCTTAATTTCTCTTTTAGATCTTTTGTTGTTTATTAGTGTACAGGAATGTGAGAGGTTTCTGTGCATTAATTTTGTATTCAGTTTTACCAGATTCATTGATTTGCTCTAGTGGTTTTCTAGTGGCATCTTTAGGATTTTTTGTGTATCGTAGCATGTCATCTGCAAACAGTGACAGTTTTTCCTCCCAGATCTTCATTTCACATAGAATTGATTTTTATGAATAATGGTTTGTTCTTTTCCATGAGCGTATCCAGCTGATCTGGAACCACTTACAAAAAGATTGTGCTCCCCTCTTTATTACTCTGAAGTGCCCTTTGATCACAGTTCAAGTGCTCATATATATGAGAAATATACCCACATGGGTATATTTCTGGATCCTGCATTCTCTTCCATAGGTTAGTTTTGTTTATATAACTATCACACAGTCTAAATGCCAATAACTTTTTAATAAATCCTGATCTCTGGTTGAACAAGTCCTCCCCCCTTGTTCTTCTTTCACAAAATATTGTTTTTCTCATTGCATTTCCACCTATATTTTTATTTATTTATTTATTTTATGGATAGGGCATCATGTTGTTTTAATTTGCTTTACCCTAATGCACAGTGCTTATTGTTTTCCAGTAATTCCCCAATGTTGATCAACTAATACATGCTTATTTCCCATCTCTATATGTTATTCTAAAAGATGGCTACACATAGTCCTATTTATTTTAATTTGGAGTGTTTGATTTCTTATTGTGGATTTTTTTTTCTGTTTTTTTGAGTACTTTGCATGCAAACCGTTCTCCGGTTATGTGTTTTGAAAATGTATTCTCATAGCCAGAGGTTTGTCTTTCCATTCTTTAAGCATTGTCTTTCACAGAGTAAGCAGTTTACATTTAATAAAGTCCATATTAGCAATATTTTTTTTTCTTTCATGGGTTGTGCTTCTTGTGTTGTATTTGAAAATGAATTGTCAAAGTATAACTCATGTAGATTTTCTAAGTTTTGCGCTATAGTTTTGGTAGTTTCATTTTTTGTATTTAAGACAATGAAGGATTTTTAATGAATTTCTAAGATGCAGAGTTTGTGTCTTTACTTTCTTATGGTTCTCCATTTGTATCCTCCTCATTTGTTGATGATGACTAAAGACTTAAAAGTCTATGTTTTCTGTGTTAATGTGCTTTTTATTCCTTTGACCAAGGTCAAGTTGTCTGAGTTTGCGTGGGTATACTAGTGGACTCTCTATTCTGTTCCATTTATCTTTGGTTTTATTTGTTTAAAATATGATGCTGTCTTGATTATTTTACCTTTCTAGAAAATCTTGAAATCAGAAAGTGTAAGTACTTTTCAATTTGTCCTGTCATTCATCTGAGACCAATAGGTTACTGAAAGGTAATTTCTTACATAACGGATATTTTTCTGATAGCTTTTGTCTCTCTATTCTAGCCTAATTTTGCTATTATCAGGTAATGTACTCTCTTTGGCTTTGCAAGGGAGCAAAAATAAGTTTCCTGTACCCTTCTAGATTGTTGCCTGTGACCCCCTATTGTAAAAGACAGACTAATAGGAGAAAACAAGCAAGTTTAATAATGTGTTTACCTTCTGTATACATTAGTGACCCAGAAAAACAGAAAAATTCCTTTAAATGCTGAAGCTACAGTGTTAAAAAACATTTTCAGATAAAGACAAAAGGAGATATAGGAAAAGAGGGTGAGCCATTACAAGAAGTTACCAAGAAAAGCACCATAAACAAGAGTAAGATTGTTATGCAGATTTAAGTCGTTACCTTGGGCTTCTCCAGTGGCTCAGATGGTAAAGAATCTGCCTTCAGTGCAGGAGAAGACCTGGATTTGATCCCTGGGTAGGGAAGACACCCCTGGGGAAGGGAATGGCTGCTCATTCCAGCATTCTTGCCTGGAGAATTCCATGGATAGAGGAATCTGTCAGGCTGCAGTCTATAGGGTTGCTAAGAGTCAGACACAACAGAGCGACTAACACTTTCAGGGCTTCCCTCTGGCTCAGACAGTGAACAATCTACTTGCCATGCACGAGAACCGGGTTTCATCCTTGGGTTGGGAGTATCTCCTGAAGAAGGAAATGTCTGCCCACTCCAGTATTCTTACCTGGAGAATTCCATGGACAGTAAAGAGCCTGTCAAGCTGCAGTCTATAGGGTCACAAAGAGTCGGATGTGACTGAGCGACTAACACTTTCTCTTTCTGGTGTAAACAGGGGGATGTGCTTATAAATGGAATTTTTCCTCATAAATGTAAATATCTTTAACAAAAGGGTAACGAAGATCATGGCATCTGGTCCCATCGCTTCATGGGAAATAGATGGGGAAACAGTGGAAATAGTGTCTGACTTTATATTTTGGGGCTCCAAAATCACTGCAAATGGTGACTGCAGCCATGAAATTAAAAGATGCTTACTTCTTGGAAGAAAAGTTATGACCAACCTAGACAGCATGTTGAAAAGCAGAGACATTACTTTGCCAACAAAGGTCCGTCTAGTCAAGGCTATGGTTTTTCCAGTGGTCATGTATGGATGTGAGAGTTGGACTGTGAAGAAAGCTGAGCGCCAGAGAATTGATGCTTTTGAAGTGTGGTGTTGGAGAAGACTCTTGAGAGTCCCTTGGACTACAAGGAGATCCAACCAGTCCATTCTGAAGGAGATCAGCCCTGGGATTTCTTCTGAAGGAATGATGCTGAAGGTGAAACTCCAGTACTTTGGCCACCTCATGCCAAGAGTTGACTCATTGGAAAAGACTCTGATTCTGGGAGGGATTGGGGGCAGGAGGAGAAGGGGACAACAGAGGATGAGATGGCTGGATGGCATCACTGACTCGATGGACATGAGTCTGAGTGAACTCCGGGAGATGGTGATGGACAGGGAGGCCTGGCGTGCTGCAATTCATGGGCTCGCAAAGAGTTGGACATGACTAAGTGACTGAACTGAACTGAACTTCTCAATTTTTCAAAGCTTTTCCTATTCTGTTTCTTAAGAATTATCAGCCTAAAATACTTCTTATGCCAAAGAGATGTATTTTAGGATGGTATATTCTCTTCAGTTTAAGTCTTTTGAAAGTTAAGATTTACTCTTATTTAAAGTTTTAGTTTTTCTTCTTTTAACTGAAGTCTAGTTGCTGCACAATATTATATGTTATGGGTGTACATTGTAGTGGTTTGCAATTTTTAAAGGTTGTATTCTATTTATGAAGTATTGACTATATTCTCCATGTTATGCAATATATTCTTGTAGCATTTTTGTACCTAAGGCTCTATACCTCTTACTCCCCTACCTCAGTAAGCCTCCCTCTCTTCTCACTGGTAACCACAGATTTGTTCTCTATATCTCTGAGTCTGCTTCTTTTAGATTCTATACACTCATTTGTTGTATGTTTTAGATTCCACATGTAGGTGATGTCATACGACAATTGTCTTCTGACTTACTTCACTTAGCATAATGATCTCCAGTTCCATCCATATTGCTGCAAATGACAAAATTGCCCTCTTTCTATGGTGGAGTTGTATTCCATCTTCTTTATCTATTCGTCCGTTAATAGACACTTAGATTGTTTCTTTATATCTTGGCAATTGCAAATAATGCATGTTATGAATATTGGGGTGCGTGTATGTTTTCAAATTAGTGTTTTTGTTTTTATGGCTATGCACCCCAGAGTGGAATTGCTGGGTCACACAGTAGTTCTATTTTTAGTTTTTTAAGAAACCTTTATACTGTTGTTTGTTTGTTTGTTTTTCCTTTTTACAGTGACTGCAACAATTTAACATTCTCACCAACAGGATAAGAGGGCCTTCCTTTTCTCCACATCCTCATCAACATTTGTTATGTGCATTCTTTTTGATGATAATCATTCTGACAGGTGTGAGGTGATCTCAGTGTGGTTTTGATTTGCATTCCTTGATAATTAGTGATGTCGAGCATCTTTTTATGTGCCTATTGGCCATCTACATTTCCTCTTTGGAAAAAAATGTGTGTTCATTATTTATGCCCACTTTTTAATCATGTTATTTGTTTTTTGATGTTGAGTTGTTTGAGCTGTTTATACATGTTGGATTTCAACCCCTTAATAGTCATATGATTTGTAAATATTATCTCCCACCTCGTAGACTGTCTTTTCATTTTTGCCCTTGCTGGGCAAAATTTTTTAAGTTCAGTAAAGTCTCATTAGTTTATTTTTGGTTTTATTTCCTTTGCCTTAGCAGACATCCAAAACAATATTGCTTCAATTTATGTCAAGTGTGTTCTGTTCTGACTTTGCTCTCCTTTAGAAGTTTTATGGCTTCCAGTCTTACATTTAGGTCTTTAATCTGTTGTGAGTTTATTTTTGTATATGGTGTCAAGAGATGTTCTAATTCTGTTCTTTTACATATAGCCGTCCAGTTTTCCCAGCACCATTTCTTGAAGCAACTGTCTTTTCTCTGTTGTGTAGCCTTACCTCCTTTGTCATATGTTAATTGAACATAAGAGTATGAGTTTATTTCTGGGCTCTCTATCCTGTTGCGTTGATCTGTGTCATCTGCTTTTCTGTAGTACAATATTGTTTTAGTTACTGTATCTTTGTAGTATAGTCTGAAGTCAAGGATCATGATTCCTTACCTCTGTTCTTCTTTGTCAGGATTGTTTGGGCTAGTCAGAATCTTTTGTGTTTCCATGCAAATTTTAAAATTATTTGTTCTAGGCCTATGAAAAAAGCCATTGGCATTTTGATAGGGATTGCATTGAATCTGTAGATTGTCTTGAGTAGTATTGTGATTTTTAACAATATTGACTCTTCCAATCCAGCTTCATAGTATATCTTTCTATATATTCATGTCTTCAGTTTCTTTCCTCAGTGTCATATAGCTTTTAGGATACAGGATTTTTGTTTATTCCTATTTTATTATTTTTGATATAATGGTCAGTAGTTCAGTCACTCAGTCATGTACAACTCTTTGTGGCCCCATGGACCATAGCACGCCAGGCCTCCCTGTCCATAGCCAACTTCCAGAATTTACTCAAACTCATGTCCATTGAGTCAGTAATGCCATCCAACCATCTCATCCTCTGTTATCCCATTCTCCTCCTGCCTTCAATCTTTACCAGCATCAGGGTTTTTTTCCAGTGAGTCAGTTCTTTGCATCAGGTGGCCAAAGTATTGGAGTTTCAGCTTCAGCATCAGTCCTTCCAATGAATATTCAGGACTGATTTCCTTTAGGATGGACTGGTTCGATCTCCTTGCAGTCCAAGGGACTCTCAAGAGTCTTCTCCAACACCACAGTTCAAAAACATCAATTCTTCGGCACTCAGCTTTCTTTATAGTCCAACTCTCACATCTCTACATGACTACTGGAAAAACCATAACTTTGACTAGATGGACCTTTGTTGGCAAAGTAATGTCTCTGCTTTTTAATATGCTGTCCAGGTTGGTCATAACTTTTCTTCCCAGGAGCAAGTGTCTTAATTTCATGGTGGCAGTTACCATCTGCAGTGATTTTGGAGCCCAGAAAAATAAAGTCTCACACTGTTTCCACTGTTTCCCCATCTATTTCCCATGAAGTGATGGGACTGGATGCCATGTTCTTAGTTTTCTGAATGTTGCTTTTTAAGCCAACTTTTTCACTCTCCTCTTTCACTTTCATCAAGAGGCTTTTTAAAGTTCCTCTTCACTTTCTGCCATAAGGGTGGTGTCATCTGCATATCTGAGGTTATTGATATTTCTCCTGGCAATCTTGATTCCAGCTTGTGCTTCATCCAGCCCAACATTTCTCATGATGTACTCTGCATAGAAGTTAAATAAGCAGGGTAACAATATACAGCCTTGACATACTCTTTTCCCTATTTTAAACCAGTCTCTTGTTTCATGTCGAGCTCTAACTGTTGCTTCCTGACTCGCATACAGATTTCTCAGGAGGTAGATCAGGTGGTCTGGTATTCCCATCTCTTTAAGAATTTTCCAGAGCTTGTTGGGGTCCACACAATCAAAGGCTTTGGCATAGTCAATGAAGCAGAAGTAGGTATTTTTCTGAAACTCTCTTCCTTTTTGATGATCCAATGGATGTTGGCAATTTGATCTCTGGTTCCTAATGGTAAATGGGATTGTTTCCTTAATTTCTGTTTCTGATACTTTGTTTTTAGTATATAGAAATGTAACAGATTTTTGTATATTACTTTTATATCTGGTAACTTTACCAAATTCATTGATGAATCCTGGTAGTTTTCTGGTGGCATCTTTAGGATTTTCTATATATAGTATCATGTCATTTACAAACAGTGACAGTTTTAGTACTTTTCCAATTTGGATTCCTGTTATTTCTTTTTCTTCTCTGATTGCTGTGGCCAGGACTTCCAAAACTATGTTGAATAAAAGTGGCAAGAGTTCCTGATCTTAGAGAAAGTGCTGTAAGCTTTTCATTGTTGAATGTGATGTTGGCCATGGGTTTGCCATGTATGACCTTTATTGGGTTTAGGTATGTTTCCTGTATGGCTGATTTCTGAGGATTTTTTATCGTAAATGGATGTTGAATTTTGTTGAAATATTTTTCTACATCTATTATGTTGATCATACAGTTTTTATTCTTCAATTTGTTAGTGTGATGTGTCACATTGATATTTATGGATATTGAAAAACCCTTGGGATGAATCCCACCTAAATATTCAAAAACTCAAGAGACTTACTCTTTTTTCACCAAATTATCAGTTTTAAATATTCCATGTGATCTTGAAAGAATGAGTTTTGTATATTTGTTGGGTACTGTGTTCTATTGTGGGGCTTCCCACATAGCGCAGTGGTAAAGAATCAGCCTGCCAATGTAGGAAATGCAAGAGAGCTAGATTCGATCCACTAGTCAGGAAGGAGGAGGAAATGGCAACCTACTCCAGTATTTTTGTCTGGAAAATTCCATGGGCAGAGGAGCCCAGTGGGCTACAGTCCATGGAGTTGCAAAGAGTCAGACATGACTGAGAGGCAGAGCACACATATGCACACACGTTCTACTGTGGGCTTCCCAGTTGGCTAGTGGTAAAGAATCCTCCTTCCAGTCCTGGAGATGAGGGGATATGCACGTTCAGTCCCTGGGCTGGGAAGATCCCCTGGAGGAGTAAATGGCAACCCACTCCAGTGTTGTTGCCTGGATAATCCTGTGGACAGTGAAGCCTGGTAGGCTACAGTCTGTGGGGTCACAAAGGGTTGGATATGACCGAGTGACTGAGCACGCAGGCATGCATGTTCTGTTGTATTGCTTTTCCTGCTTCAAATAAAAATGTTACTTGTAGTTTCTAAGAGTCCTTGGCTCTTCTGGACCTTCTTTTCCATTGTGCCTTGCCTATTCCTGTTTAATTTGGATGCTTAGTCTTGCAGTTTCTCCTCTGTGTGGAGGTTTGTCCTGAAAGAGAATTTCAGCAGTTTTTAACTTCTGAAGAAGTATAGTTTAGCCTTATCTCTCCAACTCTTTTCACATCTAGTAGCAGGAATAAAAAAATAAATGTGGAAGGTACTTTTTCTTGACTTCTAAGAATCTGAAGAGCAATCCCAGAGAGACTGAGAATTAAAACTTTCAGAATCAGAGAAATTTGTTCTTTGTAGCTGTTCTTTTTCCCACTGGTAGTAATTATTTGGGAGAAGGCAATGGCAACCCACTCTAGTACTCTGCCTGGGAAATCCCATGGACAGAGGAGCCTGGTAGGCTGCAGTCCATGGGGTCGCTAAGAGTCGGACACTACTGAGCGACTTCACTTTCACTTTTCACTTTCATGCACTGGAGAAGGAAATTGCAACCCACTCCAGTGTTCTTGCCTGGAGAATCCCAGGGAACGGGGGAACCTGGTGGGCTGCCTTCTATGGGGTTGCACAGAGTTGGACACGACTGACGTGACTTAGCAGCAGCAGAAGTAATTATTTGACTTAAGTGTATAGAATATCTAAATTCTAAAATGATGTCTTCAGAATGATTTATTTTCAACAGCAGTGGAGACTAACAGTTTTGCATTGGATATTTCAAATAATATCTACTTTATTTCTGTCATTCAAAGTTGAACATTACAAATTGTTTTTTTTTGTTTGTTTGTTTGTTTCAGATCAAAGACTGAATGAAACCCTTAGGCGGTATAAAATGGAAAATTTTTTCAAATATTCAACAGTACAGGTATGTAAATTAAATTGGGGTCTAACAAATTAAGTTCAAATTTGGTTGTAAATATGTCTGTATTTGACAAGTGTAGAATAAATGCTATTTAGGATTATTCCATGTGAAGTTGCCTATAGCACTTGAAAATTTTTCTTACAACTCTGATGCTTGTAAGGAAGCAAAGTTGTTTTTGTTTAATGACTATAAATTCTTTGACCATAGAAATTGCCTTTGTCCTCACCGGAGTTTGAGCTTACGATATATGTATATGGTGTTAAAATGTCAGAATTGTAAAATGAGAATTCATTAGACTTTTGAAACATCCTAGAATTGTTTTTAGGATACATCCAGTTATAAACTTTAACTCTCAATTCTCATAAATTTAACAGAAGCATGAACTAACTCAGAATAAGAAATAATACATGGCATTATTTTAAATTTTTTTTTCTTGGGCATACATTTTTATTTAAATATTGTATTTTTTTGACCAATAAAATATACTTACTGGTACAGTCTGAGTTACAGGATATTAAAATAAAAATAGCTCCTAGGTTAAATGGTAGCTCTATACTGAATCAGTAAAGAAATATTTTGCTTTTGACATAGATAAATCTTATAATTAAAACTGCAATTGCTTTTAAGGTATTAAAAGGAAGTTGTTTTTTTTTTTTTAAGATACTAGGTAATAGAGAATCTCATGATCCACTAGCCTCTAAATTTTGCTCAGATTCTTAGGTTCTTTTGCTTCTGCTTGATGTCATATGGAAATATCTCTGAAGGGACGATTCAAACAAAAGATTGATTTTAAAGCCTGAGTAAACCTCTGAGTATGGAATTGCATCCTGTCTCCTAAAATCTGGCTGACTGGATTACGAAAGATGGTTTTACCAAATAAAAGATTGACTCTAGCTAGCCCTTTATGTGCACCTTCACTGTGTACTGTTAATTTTGTTTGTTTTTGCCTGCACTGGTCTTCACTGCTTTCCAAGGGCTCTCTCTAGTTGCGGTGAGCGAGGGCTGCTCTTTGTTGCTATATGTGGTCTTGTCATTGCAAAGCACAGGCTTTAGGCGTTTAAGCTTCAGTATTGCAGCATGTGGGCTCAGAAGTTGTGACCTAGAAGTGGGCCCTAGAGCTTGCAGCTTTCAGTAGTCGTGGCACACAGGCTCAGTAGTTGCGGCACGTGGGCTTAGTTGGTCGTGCATCAGCAGGCAGATTTTTATCCACTGTGTCACCATGGAAGTCTATATATCCAGTGATTATAATATTTAAAGCTGATGGTAACATACTAAGTAGGGACAGGTTTTCCCTTACTTAATAGAGTACTATTTGGGGAAATTATGTAGCTCCTTTAATTCTTTGAAGGTACATGTCCTTCTCTTACATGTATTATTGTCAGTCATACAGTCAAATCTTGATTTTTATTTCTTATTTTTCATATTAGTATATTGCTACTGCCTAAGATTCCTTTGCACAGTATGTCTTCTCTTCAGAACATGTTGCTGTCTCAAGACTCAGTCCCCATGGGTCTTGCCTTTCACTACATACTTCGTATTGGTGAGTGAGAGGTGATACGGAGCTTGACAGGGAGTTTAATTTGCTTTCTAGCATAAAGGTCCATATCCTTGACCATATGCAGTGCACCTTTGGGGATTTTTCACCCCAGAAGCATTATTCTGGTTTCTGATAAAATACTCAGGAGGAGTTTTCTTTTGTTGTTGTTGGTTTTTTTGTTTTGTTTTTGCTTTCTCTTTGTTTTGCAGTAAAGGAAGAGAGAGGTAGGAGGTAACTTCATTATCAAAGAGTAAATGGGACCCAGGTTCACTGGCTCAGATCTCGTCCCTGTAATTTTAGTTGTTGCTACTAGCAACAGAAATTGTTCATAAATTTGTTTGCCTGTTTTGTTTAGCTGCATTTCCCAAGTTTCTAGAATAATTTTTGTTATATACTCAATAAATGAGTTGAATTAATGGAACAACCATAACCTTCCTCTTCTTCCCTCCTACCTACTTTTCTTCCAACATCGTGTGAGCTCTGTTGCCAGATACAATGAAAGTGGAGATGTAAAAAGTAATGATCAGCTTGAGAAATATAAATAGTTCATGCTTTTTGTTCTATTTTTAAAGGTAAAATCCTAGTGAACTGTCCTTTTTTCTCATACTAGGTACTGTAAAACTGCCAGGACTGTGTTAAATGGACATATTTTTGTGAAACCTTTTTTCCAATATTGAAAAAACCTGCAGTAGTTTGGTATTTCTTATATTTTAAGTTGGTACTTCAAGGATAATTTTTATAGGAACTGTATTACAAGTGATAGTTAAAATTCTTTAGTACTGTTACCACGTAATGATCATTGAGACTTCTTTTGGATCAAAGTAAGTTCTGTGAATTGCCTTTAGATTTTTTATATAGCATTGTTTCTTAAGAAAATACAAGATCTAATACCTTTATAATAAATAGTAATGCTTAAATTCTGTGGATTTAAACGGAGAGAGTCTTCCAGTGTCTTTAATAGCTTATATATTTAATATATTTGGTTCATAATACCTTCATAATTCATTCTTTAAAAAACCTTTTCCCTTATAATTTTATATAACTTTCTAAAGATATTTTATTATAATTTGTATTTTCTACTGGACTTATGGTTGAGTTACAATGTTGTTAGTTTCAAATACAGCAAATTGATTCAGTTATACATAAACATATATCCATTCTTTTTCAGATTCCTATCCCATATGGGTTATTATGAGATAGTGAGGAGAGTTCCCTGTGCTATACAGTTGGTGCTTGTTGACTGCCTATGTATAGTACCATATGTATATTAATCCCAATCTCCTAATTTATTGCTCTCCCCACCTTTCCCGTTTGATAGCCGTAAGTTTGTTTTTGACATCTGTTTCTCTTTTGTGAATGAGTTCATTTGTATTATCTTTTTAAATTCTACATATAGTGATACCCACTACAGTACTCTTGCCTGGAAAATCCCATGGACAGAGGATCCTGGTAGGCTGCAGTCCATGGGGTCGCGAAGAGTCGGACACGACTGAGCGACTTCACTTTCACTTTTCACTTTCATGCATTGGAGAAGGAAATTGCAACCCACTCCAGTGTTCTTGCCTGGCGAATCCCAGGGACAGTGGAGCCTGGGAGGCTGCCATCTATGGGGTCGCACAGAGTCAGACACGACTGAAGCGACTTAGCAGCAGCAGCAGCAGTGATATGATTTTTGTCTTTTCTGCATCTTGGTCACTTAGTATGACTATCTCTAGGTCCATCCATGTTGCTGCAAATGGCATTATTTCATTCTTTTTATTTTGAAGAGCTAGTTAGCGTTATTCAAAAATTGAAGAATCAGCTACACTAGGAGGGGTTGTACAAAATGGAAGATTTTTATGGATAGAAGGAGAGGATGTGGCAAAAGGTATTAACGAAGGAAAAGAAAGAATTATTTCAGGCCAGGCTGTCTTCTAATGGGGGACTGACGGTCTAGGGGCCTTTTCCATGCAGTTACTTCATTAGTCAGTTCAGTTCAGTCGCTCAGTCATGTCCGACTCTTTGCGACCCCATGAATCGCAGCACACCAGGCCTCCCTGTCCATCACTGACTCCCGGAGTTCACTCAGACTCACGTCCACCGAGTCAGTGATGCCATCCAGCCATCTCATCCTCAGTCGTCCCCTTCTCCTCCTGCCCCCAATCCCTCCCAGCATCAGAGTCTTTTCCAATGAGTCAACTCTTTGCATGAGGTGGCATAGTACTGATTAGCAAATTTCAGGTGGACTGTTTTAAAGGTCACATCTCTGATAGGGATTGAAACCGTCTTAGTTTTTGCTATGATGGGGAGGGCGGTTAGGAAATGATCCCACTTGGGGCTTCTTAGTTCTTTTTTAACAGTGTGATGGTATAATTTTGCATTTCTCTGATAAATAGGTATGTAGAGAATATTTTCATATGGTTTTTGGCCATCTGGATGTTCTGTTTCACATGAGTTTGAGCAAGCTCTGGGAGTTGGTGATGGACAGGGAAGCCTGGTGTGCTGCAGTCCATGGGGTTGCAGAGAATCAGACACAACTGAGCTGAACTGATGTTTTTCAGATGTTCCTTTTTAAATATTTTTCCCATTTAAAAAATTGGGTTATTTACCTTTTTTAAAAAAAAATCATTATTGGAGTATAGTTGATTTTACAGTGTTCATTTCAAGTGTACAATAAGGTGAATGAGTTATGCATATACATATACTCATCCTTTTTCAGATTCCTTTCCCATATAGGCCATTACAGAGATTGAGTGGAGTTCCATGTGCTATACAGTAGGTCCTTATTAGTTATCTATTTTATATATAATAGTGTGTATATGTCAGTCCCAATCTCCCAGTTTATTTCTGCACCCTCCTCTTTCCTTCTTGGTAACGATAAGTTTGTTTTCTATATCTGTGACTTTGTTTCTGTTTTGTAAATAAATTCATTTGTGTCACATTTTAGATTACATGTACAAGTAATATCATATGATGTCCATCTTTCTCTGACTTACTTCACTCAGTATGACTGTCTCTAGGTCCATCCACGTTACTGCAAATGGCATTCTTTCGTTCTTTTTTATGGCTGAGTAATATCCCATGGTATACATGTACCACATCTTCTTTATCCGTTTCTCTCTCAGTGGACATTTAGGTGGCTTCCGTGTCCTGGCTGTTGTAAATAGTGCTGCAGTGAACATTGGTATGCATGTATCTTTTTGAATAATGGTTTTCTCCAGATATATACTCCTGAGTGGAATTGCTGGATCATATGGTAGCTCTAGTTTTAGTTTTCTAAGGAGCTTTCATACTGTTCTCCATACTAGCGATATCAATTTATATCCCCACCAACAATGTGCGAGGGTTCCTTTTTCTCCACACCCTCTCCAGCATTTATTGTTTATAGATTTTTTGATGATGTCCATTCTGACCAGTGTAAAGTGATACCTCATTATAGTTTTGATTCACAGTTCTCTAATAATAAAGTGATCTTTTCATGTGCCTCTTAGCCATCTTTGGAGAAATGTCTGTTTAGATCTTCTGCTCATTTTTCAATTGGGTTTATTTCATTTTTCATGGCTGAATAATAGTCCATCTTAAATATGTAAAGCTAAATATATTTTACATAATTAATTTCTTGAATGACCCCTTCAGGTTGTTGTGAAATTTAGTTGTCTTTCTTTGATTATGTTTTGTTTTCTGTATAAATAAAAAGTATTTCAAATCGCATTGCTCTTTGAGAGTGTAGTAGTGGGCACTGGCTGACAAATGTTCAAAGATAAAAAGATTTTATTCAAGAAGGTGAGTGAGTCATATCCTTTTTGCCTCATTTCTTTCCTCCTACTCCCCCACCCCCTTAAATCACTGCCTTTTCTCACATGAAAGCTAATTGCATCTTCTTTGTAACCTGTGCCACACTAGTATTATACATGTGTGTACTAGGGATGGGATAAGTGTTTTTGTTCTTTTTGTACTTGCTGAGAGACAGAGTGGAATATTAAAAATAAGTTTATTTTCTCTGAAAACTCTCTTAAAAGTATCTTCCTTTTCTAGCTTGAAACTTGTTTTTCTGCCTGTTACACCTTGAACTCAAAATTTTTTTAAAAAATTGAGACTCAGGAAAGAGAGGAAATAACATAAACTAGAAAGAAAAAGAAGGAAGAAATAAATATAAAAACATGGTGCTAAGAGGTATGAGTTGGTTGTGGGAGGAAAAGACAGTCATTGTGCATATTATTCACCGATAGAGCAAACATTAATATATTCAACAAGTGCTTGACCACTATGTAAGCTCTAGGGACAGACCTATCAATAAGATATGCAGAGGATCCTCTTTCAGTGGAAGAGAGAGAAATGAATGAACAAAAACTGTGATAGTTTATGAACAAAATAAACAGGGTGCTGAGAGAGATTAATGTGTATGCAGTGTGGTGGTGACTGAGACTTGTTTTTGGTAGAAAAGGCAGAGAAGACTTCTTTAAGGTAGCAACATTTAAGTTGGCACTGAAAGTGAAGAACAAGCCGAGGAAAAAGCCAAGAAGAGGCTCTGAGGCAGGAAGAAATTAGACATGTCTTAATATAATGTATAAGAGCTGGTCCAGTTTTAATCAAATGATAGTTATTTGATTAATGAATTATTAATGAATTAATGAAGTATTAATGAATAATAGTTATTTGATTACTTTATGTTGAAGGAATAGTAGGGCTACTCTTGTTGATCATGAGTTTAGAAATATAAAACTTTATTGATAACAATATAACAAACCACTTTTATTATTTAAGTCAAATTACAAGCTTTCTAGACCAGTACTGTTCAGTGGAACTTCCTGTGATTGTGGAAATGTTGTATAGTTCAGTAGTTTTTAATATGGTAGCAAGTAACACATGGGGCAGTTAAGCACTTGAAATTAAGCTACACAACAGACAGGTCTTTTATCTGATTTTCACTTAAGAAATTTTAAATTTGAATAGACTAATGTGGCTTATGAAGAGTACATCATGCAAAATTCCAGGCTGGATGAAGCACAAGCTGGAATCAAGATCCCCGGGAGAAATATCAATATCTTCAGATACGCAGATGACACCACCCTTATGGCAGAATGCGAAGAGAAACTAAAGAGCCTCTTGATGACTGTGAAAGAGGAGAGTGAAAAAGCTGGCTTAAAACTCAACTTTCAAAAAACGAAGATCATGGCATTTGGTCCCATCACTTCATGGCAAATAGATGGGGAAACAATGGAAAAAGTGATAGACTTTATTTTCTAGGACTCGAAAATCACTGCAGATGGTGACTGCAGCCATGAAATTAAAAGATGCTTACTCCTTGGAAGAAAAGCTATGACCAACCTAGACAGCATATTAAAAAGCAGAGACATTACTTTGCCAACCAAGGTCCATCTAATCAAAGCAAATCTATGGTTTTTCCAGTAGTCATATATGGATGTGAGAGTTAGACCATGAAGAAAGCTGAGTGCTGAAGAATTGATGCTTTTGAACTGTGATGTTGGAAAAGACTCTTGAGAGTCCCGTGGACTGCAGGGAGATCCAACCAGTCCATCCTAGAGGAGATCAGTCCTGAATATTTATTGGAAGAACTGATGCTGAAGCTGAAACACCAATACTTTGGCCGCCTGATGTGAAGAACTGACTCACTGGAAAAGACTTTGATGCTGGAAAGATTGAAGGCAAGAGGAGAAGGGGATGGCAGAGAATGAGAGAGTTGGATGAGATGACTGACTTGATGGACATGAGTTTGAGCAAGCTCTGGGAGTTGGTGATGGACAGGGAAGCCTGGCTTGCTACAGTCAGTCCATGGGGTTGCAAAGAGTCGGACTCGACTGAGTGACTAACCTGAACTGAAATGTGGCATATGGCTATCGTTTTTTAGATAGTGTGGTTCTACTCTCCATGTGATGGGTTACTCAGGTAAAACTGTGAAGAGTCAATTTGCCTCATCCCATGTCTAGTGAAGATAGAAAATCAGTAATTTAGGACTTTAACTAAAGTCTGAATTTAGGAGTTTATCAATTTCTTAGGTCATACTTCAGCCACCTTTATTGATGAAAATCAACCTCCTCTTGATAACAATGAAAGGTGTAAGAGTTTACTGCAACCCTCTAAAATGTACAAGAACACCTTCACAAAATGCTAGTCAACCTATACTTCTAAAGGATAGAGGAAAGGATGCTATTTGGTAGCCTGTGATGCTGATTAAAATCCGGAAAACAACATTCAGAACTGTAATTACAATACTTAAAGAGTATTTAGTTGTCTTAGAGGAAGAAAAGTGTCTACAAAATTAGTTTACCTGACTACAGTCCAAATTATTGCCACTCTTTCTGTGATAAATCATCACTGTCATCTCAGGAAGTCATCTTGGGATCAAAACAGATAGAAATTAATTATACAATATCCATTTTTCAAGATTTTTATAATTCTATAAATATTTCTTTTCTTTTGTATAATTTGTTTAAATTTTGTTTTAGGGAATATCAAGTCTTATAAATACTTTTAAAATAAGTCAATTTCAATCTTATTCTCCCAACTTGAATTTTTAGTAAATAATGCAGTCCCTAATTCCTAAAGTTTTACTAGCAAGTAAGAAGGGGTTGCTGAATCTGTATTTTTATTTTTAGATATTTATCTTATGTTTTGATTTATTACTTTTATTTTAGAATGTTATAGCTTTTATAATTTAGATTATTGAGTCATTTTGCATTTGTATCTCCTTAGCAGCTATCCTTAGAAGATAGTTGTGGAGCAGTGTCTTCACTTAATTCACCTTAATATATATTGAGCACCATCTTTATGTAAGGCACTGTGCCAGGAGTTTTAGCAATGTAAAGTTATGTAAAATAACATAGCAATTTTAGAGGTATAACATAGAGACTTACAAAAATATGGGATGAGAAATATTAAATTGGATAAGAGGCATAATATTTGAATCTTTTAAAAACTTTAAAACCAGCTATTAGTAATAAGAGAAAAAAGGAGATCATGTATAGTTGGAGAGATCTGGGAGTTTCCTGGAGGATATGTAGTGTATCTGAGAGGCACTGCTAAGTAGATAGGATTTTGAAAACTTCAGTGAGGGGCCAAAAGAGGGCATGGTGAAGAGCATTGTAGCTGGACCCACTGGCATGATGAGTAGCCAAAGAGGGTGAGAAAATGAGAGCTGTATTTAGGGACTAAAACATACTTCAGTTTCTGTAATGTGTTTGGCATATGTGAAAGAAGTAATTGAAAATAAGGTTAGGAAGGGTAGATTATTCCCACATTATAGAGGACCTTGAATGGTTAGGTTGAATAGTTTGGATTTAAATACTAGAAGATTATTAATTATTTTTTAGAAGAATAGCTTTCTGAGTAATCTGGAAGAAACTCATCACTAATTTATTAGGCATCTACTGCAAATAAAGCACCCGTTCCAGTCCACTTTAGTACACTAATTCCTAGAATGTCGACGTTCACTTTTGCCATCTCCTGTTTGACCACTTCCACTTTGCCTTGACTTATGGACTTAACATTCCAGGTTCCTAGGCAATATTGCTCTTTACAGCATCGGACCTTGCGTTCATCACCAGTCACATCCACAACCGGGTGTTGTTTTTGCTTTGGCTCCATCGCTTTATTCTTTCTGGAGTTATTTCTCCACTGATCTCTAGTAGCATATTTGGCACTTAACGACCTGGGGAGTTCACCTTTCAGTGTCCTATCTTTTTGCCTTTTCATACTGTTCATGGGTTCTCAAGGCAAGAATACTGAAGTGGTTTGCCATTCCCTTCTCCAGTGGACCACATTTTGTCAGAACTCTCCACCACGACCCATCCGTCTTGGGTGGCCCTACATGGCATGCAGTCCATCAGGTCACAAAGAGTTGGACACGACTGAGCGACTGAAATGAACTAGGTTTGTTCTAGCTTTTCATCCAAGGAGCAAGCATCTTTTAATTTCATGGCTGCAGTCACTGTCCACAGTGATTTTAGAGCCTAAGAAAATAGTTTCTCACTGTTTCCATTTTCTCCCCATCTATTTGACATGAAGTGATGGGACTGGATGCCATGATCTTCATTTTTTGAATGTTGTGTTTTAAGCCAGCTTTTTGACTCTTCTCTTTCCCTTTCATTAAGCGGCTTTTTAGTTCCTCTTCGCTTTTTGCCATTAGGGTATTGTCATCTGCATATCTGAGGTTATTGATATTTCTCCTGGCAATCTTGATTCCAGCTTGAGCTTCATCCAGCTCAGCATTTGGCATGATGTACTCTGTATATAAATTAAATAAGCTGGGTGTCAGTATACAGCCTTGACGTACTCCTTTCCCAATTTTGAACCAGTCTGTTGTTCCATGTCCATTTCTCACTGTTGCTTCTTGACCTGCGTACAGGTTTCTCAGGAGGCAGGTAAGGTGGTTTGATATTCCCATCTCTTTAAGAATTAAAGAAATATTCTTATTACCACTAACATGGTCTCATCACAAAATACTGCCAATGAAGCATCAAATGCGTTGAAAAGAAAACATGATGATGATGATGACGACGATGACAATGATGACTATGATAATTTGTAATCTAGCCTTGACGCATGTGACATGTATACTTGGTTCTGAATCGATTGTACTGAGATTAAACATGCATGCTAGGTATTTCCATGTTGTGTTCTAGAAAAAATAGTATTTCAGGAGTAAATATCCTTACCATACTTTTCGATTGAGCTGTTATGTTAGATTTTCTTTAATAGGATTAGTAATTAACAGTTAGTTACTAGGTTAATTTAAAAAATTGAAACCATGATGAAATGTCCCAACATACCTTCCAGAATGGTTAAACGAAAACATAGCCCCACTGAAAAGTCAAATACTGAAAAGTATGGAGAAAAAAATGAATCAGTCAGACATTGCTGGTGATACTATGTGAAGAATTTTGTAGTTTCTTCTAATTACAAAGATGGTAACAATGACCCTATAGGCGAGATAGCAAAAGAGACACAGATGCAAAGAACAGACTTTTGGACTCTGTGGGAGAAGGCGAGGGTAGGATGATTTGAGAGAATAGCATTGAAACATGTATATTATCATATGTGAAATAGATCTCCAGTCCAAGTTCGATACACGTGAGAGGGTGCTCAGGGTCGGTGCACTGGGATGACCCTGAGAGATGGGATGGGGAGCCAGGTGGGAGGAGGGTTAAGGATGGGGAACACATGTACACCCATGGCTGATTCATGTCAATGTATGGCAAAAACCACTACAATATTGTAAAGTAATTAGCCTCCACAAAGAAAGGCAATGCCAAAGAATGCTCAAACTACTGCACAATTGCACTCATCTCACACACTAGTAAAGTAATGCTCAAAATTCTCCAAGCCAGGCTTCAGCAATATGTGAATCGTGAACTTCCAGATGTTCAAGCTGGTTTTAGAAAAGGCAGAGGAACCAGAGATCAAATTGCCAACATCTGCTGGATCATGGAAAAAGCAAGAGAGTTCCAGAAAAACGTCTATTTCTGCTTAATTGACTATGCCAAAGCCTTTGACTGTGTGGATCACAATAAACTGTGGAAAACTCTGAGAGATGGGAATACCAGACCACCTAACCTGCCTTTTGTGAAACCTATATGCAGGTCAGGAAGCAACAGTTAGAACTGGACATAGAACAGACTGGTTCCAGATAGGAAAAGGAGTACATCAAGGCTGTATATTGTCACCCTGCTTATTTAACTTCTATGCAGAGTACATCATGAGAAACACGGGACTGGAAGAAGCACAAGCTGGAATCAAGATTGCTGGGAGAAATATCAATAACCTCAGATATGCAGATGACGCCACCCTTATGGCAGAAAGTGAAGAGGAGCTAAAAAGCCTCTTGATGAAAGTGAAAGTAGAGAGTGAAAAAGTTGGCCTAAAGGTCAACATTCAGAAAACGAAGATCATGGCATCCGGTCCCATCACTTCATGGGAAATAGATGGGGAAACAGTGGAAACAGTGTCAGACTTTATTTTGGGGGGCTCCAAAATCACTGCAGATGGTGACTGCAGCCATGAAATTAAAAGACGCCTACTTCTTGGAAGAAAAGTTATGACCAACCTAGATAGCATATTCAAAAGCAGAGACATTACTTTGCCAACAAAGGTCCGTCTAGTCAAGGCTATGGTTTTTCCAGTGGTCATGTATGGATGTGAGAGTTGGACTGTGAAGAAGGCTGAGCGCTGAAGAATTGATGCTTTTGAAGTGTGGTGTTGGAGAAGACTCTTGAGAGTCCCTTGGACTGCAAGGAGATCACTCCTGGGGTTTCTTTGGAAGGAATGATGCTAAAGCTGAAACTCCAGTACTTTGGCCACCTCATGGGAAGAGCTGACTCATTGGAAAACACTGTGATGCTGGGAGGGATTGGGGGCAGGAGGTGAAGGGAACGACAGAGGATGAAATGGCTGGATGGTATCTGTGACTCGATGGACATGAGTCTGAGTGAACCCCGGGAGTTGGTGATGGAGAGGGAGACCTGGCGTGCTGCAGTTCATGGGGTCGCAAAGAGTCGGACACAACTGAGCAACTGAACTGAACTGAACTGAATTAGCCTCCAATTAAAAGTTAAAATTAGCCTCCAATTCCTTTTCATTCATCATAGAGAAACCTAAATGAACCATGACAACCTAAATAACCATTGTTTACAAAAACCTATACAGAAATATTTGTAGCAGTTTTGTTCATAATATCCTAAAATATGGATGAAGCTGGAGCCTATTATACACAGTGAAGTAAGTCAGAAATAAAAACGTCAATACAGTATATTAACACATATATTTGGAATTTAGAAAGATGTTAGCAATGACCATATTTGTGAGACAGCAAAAGAGACACAAATATAAAGAACAGACTTTCGGATTCTGTGGGAGAAGGTGAGGATGGGATGATTTGAGAGAATAGCATTAAAACATGTACATTACCATATGTGAAATAGATCACCAGTCCAGGTTTGATGCATGAAACAGGGCACTCAAAGCTGGTACACTGGGACAATCCAGTGGGATGGGATGGGATGAGGAGGGAGGTTAGAAGGGGGTTCAGGATGGAGGACACATGTACACCCATGGATAGTTCATAATAGCCCCAAATGGGAAACAACCAATGGTGAATGGTTAAACAAACCATGGTACATACTTACCATGTACTATTACTCTCAACTAAAAAGAAATTAATATTTAATACATGTAAAAAATGTCCAGGAAATTATGCTGATTGGAAAAAAGCGACCAATCACAGAATATTACATACTTAATTGGTTTCTTTTCTACAAGACTCTTGAACCAACATATAGATGGAGAACAAATTAGTGGTTGTCAGAGTTCAGGGATGGGGATGGGTGAGACGTAGATGGGTAGGACGTTGCCCTAAAGGTACGAGATGAAGGATTCTTGGGTTATGGAACTATCCTGTGTTTTAACTTAATATCATTATTATGGAAGTTTTACCGTACTTTATTGTTTGCAGTTTTGCAAGGTGTTACTGTTGGGGGAAAATTGGTAAAAGCTATAGGACAGTTCTCTATTATTTCTTTTTTAGTTGAAGTGTAATTGATACACAGTTACAATTATAAGTCACAGGTGTACAGTTTTTACCAGTTCACAATTTTCAAAGTTATATCTCATTTATAGTTCGTTATTGTAAGTGTTGATTATCTTCTCAGTGTTGTACAGTATATCCCTTTTGCTTATTCTGTACCTGATTTGTACTTCATACTCTTATGTTTCCCTATATTACTTCTTCCCCATCCTCTCTCCCTTCTGGTAACCACAATTTTTTTTTTCTCTGTATCTGTGAGTCTGCTTCTTTTAGGTTATATTCACTAGTTTGTTATATATTTCATATTCCACATATGAGTGATATTATAGAGCATTTGTCTTCCTTTGTCTGACTTATTTCACTTAGCATAATGCCCTCCAAGTCCATGTGCTGCTACTAACTTTGGGTTTTGTTTGTTCTTTTTTCTCTAATTGCTTTAGGGATAAGGCTAGGTTGTTTTATCTGAGAATTTTCTTATTTCTTGAGGTAAGCTCCCATTACTATAAGCTTCCCTCTTAGAACTGTTTTTAAGGCGTCCTGTAGATTTGGGGTGGTTCTATTTTTGTTTTCATTTGGTTCTGGGTATTTTTTTGTTTCCTTTGATTTCTTTAGTGATAAATTAGTTTGGTAATATATTGTTTAGTCTCCATGCGTTTGTGATTTTTTTGCAGTTTTCTTTCCTGTAATTGATTTCTAATCTCATTGTATTGTGGTCAGAAAAGATGCTTGATATGGTTTCAGTTTTCTTAAATTTACCTAGGCTTGTTCTGTGGCCTAGCTTGTGATCCATGCCAGAGATTATTTTATATACACTTGAAAAGATTGCGTGTATATATACATATATCATTTAAGTCCTTCTGTTCTTCTGGTCTAATGTTTCATTTAAGCCCTGTGTTTCCTTATTGACTTTTTGTCTGGACAATCCATCCATGGACATAAGTAGTCTCCTACTATTACTGTGTTACTCTTGATTTCTCCTTTTATGTCTGTTAATATTTGCCTTATATACTTATGTGCTTGTGTGTTGTGTGTGTACATGAGTACAGTTGTTATCTCTTCTTGGATCAATCTCTTGATCATTATGTAGCATCCTCCTTTGTCTCCTGCAACAGTCTTTTTAAGGCTTTTTGTCTGATATAAGTGTTGCTACTCTGGCTTTCTTTTGATTTTCATTTGCATTAAATAGCTTTTAGATCCCTTTCTTTCAGTTTATGTGTGTCTCTAGGTCTTAAGTCTCTTGTAGGCAGAAAGTCTTGTTTTTTATCCACACACTATGTCTTTATTTAGAGCATTTAGTCCATTTACATTTAACAGTTATTGATGTATATGTTCTTATTGTTATTTTGTTAATTGTTTTCTATTTGTTTTTACAGATCTTTTTTCCTCTTTTGTTCTCCTCTCTTGTGATTTGAAAACTATCTTTAGTGGTACTTTTGGATGCCTTTTTCTTTTTTGTGTGTATAGCTATTATAGATTTTTGTTTTATGGTTTGCATGTGGTTTTTGTATAGCAGTCCATATAAATATATATGTATGTGATTGTTTTAAGTTGCTGATCTTTTCATTTCAAATGCATTTTTAAAACCTTTCATTTGTACTCTTCTCCCCTCATGATTACTGTTTTAGATATGGTATTTTTCATCTAATTATTTTGTATATCCCTTAACTGCTTATTGTGGTTACAGATGATTTTACTACTTTTGTCTTTTAACCTCCCCATCAGGTTTATGTGTCGATGATTTCCTATCTTTAGTACATGTTTGCCTTTTTTGGTGAACTTTTCTGTAAGTAATTTTCTGGTTTCTAGTTGTGGTCTTTTCTTTTTCATCTAGAGAAGTTCCTGTATCATTTATTATAAAACTTGATTTGGTGGTGGTGAGCTCTCAGCTTTTCCTTGTGTGTAAAGCTTTTGATCTCTCAGTAAATCTGATCCAGAGCCTTGCTGGGGATAGTTTTCTTGGTTGTAGGTTTTTTCCCTTTCATCACTTTATTTTTTCTTTATTTTTTTTTAATTGGAGGAAAATTGCTTTACAGTGTTGTGATCATTTCTGCTGTACAAGGGTACAAATCAGCCATAATTATGGCCTTTCATCACTTTAAATATCATGCCATCCCCTTTTGACTTGCAGAATTTTTGCTGAAAAATCACTGACAGTGGTATAGGCCTTCTGTTTCATATTATTTGTTGCTTTTTCCTTGCTGTTTTTAGTATTCTCTCTTAATATACAACTTTTGTTGTTTTAATTGCAATATGTTTTGGTGTGTTCCTTTTGGCTTCATCCTGGATGGGATTCTCTGCACATTCTAGACTTGGGTGACTATTTCATTCCTCAGGTTAGGGAAATTTTCACCAATTTGCTAAAATTTACTCAGACCCTTTTATCTCTCTCTACTTCTTCTAGGATCCCTATAGTTCAGTTTAGTTCAGTTCAGTCACTCAGTCGTGTCCAACTCTTTGTGACCCCATGAACCGCAGCACACCAGGCCTGCCTGTCCATCACCAACTTCCGGAGTCCACCCAAACTCATGTCCATTGAATCGGTGATGCCATCCAGCCATCTCATCCTCTGTCATCCCCTTCTCCTCCTGCCCTCAGTCTTTCCCAGCATCAGGGTCTTTTCCAATGAGTCAGCTCTTTACATCAGGTGGCCAAAGTATTGGAGTTTTCAGCTTCAACATCAGTCCTTCCAATGAATACCCAGGACTGATTTCCTTTAGGATGGACTGGTTCGATCTCCTTGCAGTCCAAGGGGCTCTCAAGAGTCATCTGCAACACCATAGTTCAAAAGCATCAATTCTTTGGCACTCAGCCTTCTTTATAGTCCAACTCTCACATCCATACATGACTACTTGAAAAACCATAGCTTTGACTAGATGGACCTTTGTTGGCAAAGTAATGTCTCTGCTTTTTAATATGCTGTCTAGGTTGGTCATAACTTTTCTTCCAAGAAGTAGGCGTCTTTTAATTTCATGGCTGCAGTCACCATCTGCAGTGATTTTGGAGCCCCCAAAAATAAAGTCTGACACTGTTTCCACTGTTTCCCCATCTATTTCCCATGAAGTGATGGGACCAGATGCCATGATCTTCGTTTTCTGAATGTTGAGCTTTAAGCCAACTTTTTCACTCTCCTCTTTCACTTTCATCAAGAGGCTTTTTAGCTCCTCTTCACTTTCTGCCATAAGGGTGGCGTCATCTGCATATCTGAGGTTATTGATATTTCTCCCAACAATCTTGATTCCAGCTTGTACTTCCTCCAGCCCAGCGTTTCTCGTGATGTACTCTGCATATAAGTTAAATAAGCAGGGTGACAATATACAGCCTTGACGTACTCCTTTTCCTATTTGGAACCAGTCTGTTCCATGTCCAGTTCTAACTATTGTTTCTGGACGTGCATACAGGTTTCTCAAGAGGCAGGTTAGGTGGTCTGGTATTCCCATCTCTTTCAGAATTTTCCACAGTTTGTGGGGATCTACACAGTCAAAGGCTTTGGCATAGTCAATAAAACAGAAATAGATGTTTTTCTAGAACTCTCTTGCTTTTTCGATGATCCACCGAATGTTGGCTCCCTATAATGTTGGGTCTCTATAATGCTAATATTAATGTGCTTGATGTTGTCCCAGAGGTCTCTTAAACTGTCCTTATTTGTTTTCATTCATTTTTCTGTTCAGCAGCAGTGATTTTCAGTTCTCTCTCTTCCAGTTCTCTGATCCATTCCTTTGTATCATTTAGTCTACTGTTGATTCCTTCTAGTGTATTTTTTGTTTCCATTATTGTATTCTTCATCTCTGTGTGGGTCTTCATATTTTCTACAGACTTCTGACTTCTTGCTTATACATCCATTCTCCTCCTGAGTTTTTTGATCATCTTTATAATCATTGCTCTCACCTTCCCTCAAGTAGATGCTTATCATAGTGTCACTTATTTCTTTGGAATTTTATCTTGTTCCTTTGGCTGGGACATGTTCTCCTGCTATCTCGTTTTCCCTAAGTTGCTATTCCCATTTTTATGTACATGGTAGTTGTGTTGCATTTCTTGATCTTGGAGAGTAGGAGATGTATGATGTGTCGCAGGAGCACACAAACCTCTCATCACTCAAGCTGTGTTTCTAGGACTTGCCCCAGTAGGGCTGTGTGGGTCCTTCTGTTGTGGCAGGCTGAGTATGTGGACAGTTTGGTAACTGTGTTTGTCCCCTAGCCTGGTTAGTTGCCAGGCACTGTTTTGTGTGGATGCTGCTGACTGCTGGTTAATGGGGCATAGTCACAAGGTGGCTGGCTGCAGAACTATAGGGAGCTGTGGGGTTAGTACTGGCTCACTGGTGGGCAGTGTCTGCATCCAGAAGACTCCAGGCCATTGCTTAGCCACACTGGTGGTTGAAGCCAGGTCCTAGGGTTAGTGCCAGACCACTGGCAGGCAGAGCTCTGGGTCCCGGAGTCTGACTGAAGATCCAGAGATCTCACAGTTGCTGTCAGATGGGGGTGGTTACTGATAAAGTTGGGTATGTGCTTTGTGGTGTCTTGAAGTTTGCATTTGGAGAAGGAAATGGCAACTCACTCCAGTATTCTTGCCTGGAAAATCCCATGGATGGAAGAGCCTGGTAGGCTACAGTCCATGAAGTTTGCATTGGTTTGCTTTGTGGCAGGACTGGGACCCATCTGATCCTAGAGTAGGGTTTTCCCTGATGTAGGCAGGCTAGATATGCACACTGAAGGACTTGCATCTCTTGTCTCACCTCTGGTGTGTGAGGCTGTTCTGGAGGCTAGTGTATACTTCCTGGAGTTCAGAGTTGGTGCCTGCCCACTGGTGAGTGGAGCCAAGTCTTGGGTCTCTATGTCAAGAGGCATGTCTAGAGGTGATTGTATGCTCAGGAAGTCTTTAGGCAGCCTCTCTGCTGATGGGTGGGCCATGACGTTGCCCAGTTAGTTGTTTGATGGAGTGTGTCAGCATTGGTGCCTACTGCTTGTTGGGTGGGGTCAGCTCCTGACACTGATGAATTTGAGGGAGGATCTCAAGATGGAGGCCACCTACTGCAGTGTCCATGCAGTAGATAGCCCCCACATATGTCTGCCACAAGTTTCTCTGGCTTCAGGGTGAGCCACAGCCACCCTGCACCACTCCAGGAGTTTTCCCAAGGCAACCACGTTTGTCTGGGCCAGGCTTCTATCAATTTATTTCTTTTGCCCTGGTTCCCAGTACATGTGAAACTTTGTGTTTACTCTGTAAGAGTGAAGTCTCATTTCCCTCAGTCCTTTGAATCTCCCAATATTATAAGTCTCATTTGGCCTTCAAAGCCAGATACTCTGGGGGCTCCTTTTCCTGGTTCAGAAATCCCTAGACTGGGGAGCACAACGTGAGCCTTAGAACCCTCACTCGTGTGGGGGAAGTACTGTATTATAATTATTATCCACTTTGTGCATTGCCCACCTGGGGCGTGAGACTTGATTATGTCTTGAGTGTGCTTTCCCTCCTACCTGTCTTGTTATCATTCCTTCTTTATGTCTTTGTTTATGGAAGACCTTATTTTGCATAGGTTCTGATTTTCTCCAGTGATGGTTATTCTGCAGAAACTTGTGATTTTGGTGTGCTCATGAGAAGAAGTGAACTCAGGATCTTTCTACCTCCATCTTTGTCAGTCTCTTCAAAGGAAACTTCTGTATCTCTTATGGCATTTGAATCAACAATCAATAATTGCAGCATAGAGAAAAAGCAAATTATAAGGATCAAACAAAAATTTTGGCATTACTGCAGATGCAGTATCATTTAAAATGATTAAATATACATTTAAAATGATTATAGGGTGATTTATAAACAACTTTACACTAATATCTTTGACCATGTAGGTGAAATAGACAAAATGACTGAAAAAGTAAAACTTACCAAAACTGATACAAGAAGCAGTAGAAATCTGAGTAGTCTTTATATGTTAAAAAAGCTGAATTCAGTATTAAAAATCATTTCACATACCAAGCACCTTTTCCAACCACAAAACTGTGGATTAAAAATCAACTATTTAAAGAAAAGCTGCAAAAATACAAACTCACAGAGGCTGGACAATATGCTACTAAACAACCAATGAGTCACTGAAGAAATCAAAGGGGAAAGCAGAAAATACCTGGAGACAAATGAAAATGGAAAAATCTAAAATCTGTGCAGTACAACAAAAGCAATACTAAGAGAGCAGATACACTATGCTCAAGTGGAATTTATCATAGATTCTAGGATGGTTCAGCATTGGCAGATTAGTCAATAAAATACACCATGTTAAATCGAAGAATGGAAGTCATATGATTATCTCCATGCAAAAAAAAAAAAAGCTTTTTAAGAAATTTAACATTCATTTATAAGAACTCTGAACAAAGTGTATATAGAGGGAACACACTTATACCTGGTAAAGTCCATATGTGAAAACCCTGCAGCCAGTACAGTACTCAGTGGTGAAAAACTGAAAGCATATCTGTCAGAGCAGCTATTATCAAAAATACTAGAAATAACAAATGTTGGCTAGGATGTACAATAAAGGGAACACATGCACAATGTTGGTAAGAATGTAAATTGGTACATCCAGTATGGAAAATGTATTGAGGCTCCTTTGAACATGGAAAATAGAATTACCATACAAACCAGCAATTCCACATCTGAGCATTTTCAAAAAAAGAAAAACATTAATTCTAAAGATATATGCACCATTTTGTATTGCAGCATTATTTACAATAGCCAAGATACAGAAACACCCTAAGTGCCCATCAATAGGTGAATGGATAGAGAAGACGTGGTACCTATGTGCAATGGAATATTGTTGTTGCTTTAGTAGCTAAATCATGTCCAACTCTTTGTGACCCCATGGACACAGGAGCCCACCGAGCTCCTCTGTCCATAACTTTTCCCAGGTAAGAATACTAGAGTGGTTACCACTTTCTTCTCCAGGGAATCTTCCCAACCCAGGGTTTGAACTTGCACCTCCTGCATTGGCAGGTGGATTCTTTATTGCTGAGCCACCAGGAAAGCCCAATAGAATATTCAGTTCAGTTCATTTCTGTCACTCAGTCATGTCCGACTCTTTGCAACCCCATGGACTGCAGCACTCCAGGCTTCCCTGTCCATCACCAACGCCTGGAGCTTGCTCAAACTCATGTCCATTGTGTCGGTGATGCCATCAACCGTTGCATCCTTTGTCATCCCTTCCTTCTCCTGCCTTCAATCTTTCCCAGCATCCGGATCTTTTCCAGTGAGTCAGGTCTTCTCATCAAGTGGCCAGAGTACTGGAGTTTCAGCTTCAGCATCAGTCCTTCCAATGAATATTTAGGACTGATTTTCTTGAGGGTGGATTGGTTGGATCTCCTTGCAGTCCAAGGGACTCTCAAGAGTCTTCTCTAGTACCACAGTTCAAAAGCATCAATTCTTCGGCACTCAGCTTTCCTTATGGCTCAATTCTCACATCCATGCATGACTACTGGAAAAACCATAGCCTTGACCAGATGGACCTTTGTTGGCAAAGTAATGTCTCTGCTTTTTAACATGCTGTCTAGGTTGGTCATAACTTACCTTCCAAGGAGCAAGTGTCTTTTAATTTCATGGCTGCAATCACCATCTGCAGTGATTTTTGGAGCCCCCCAAAACTAAAGTCTCTCACTGTTTCCATTATTACCCCATCTGTTTGCCATGACATGATTGGACCAAATGGCATGATCTTAGTTTTCTGAATGTTGAGTTTTAAGCCGACTTTTTCACTCTCCTCTTTCACATTCATCAAGAGGCTCTTAAGTTCTTCTTCACTTTCTGCCATAAGGGTGGTGTCATCTGCATATCTGAGGTTATTAATATTTCTCCTGGTAGTCTTGATTCCAGCTTGTGCTTCCTCCAGCCTGGCATTTCACAAGATGTACTCTGCATATAAGTTAAATAAGCAGGGTGACACTATACAGCCTTGACGTACTCCTTTCTCAATTTGGAACCAGTCTGTTGTTTGATATCTGGTACTAACTGATGCTTCTTGGCTGGCATACAGATTTCTCAGGAGGCAGGTAAGGTGGTCTGGTATTTTCTAAGGTTATAACATTTTTAATTGTATTTAATTTTAAACTACTGTCAGTTGAGGCTCAAATTATATGAGAAAATAAAATTTAAAGATGCATTATTTTCTGTTACAGAAAGGTGTCGTCAAAGGAGATGGAGATGACACATTAGAAAACTCAGCAACTGACCAAAGGTAAGATTGTGTTACCAGAAAATATTTTCTCAATTATGTTTAATTATTGTTAAAAATTTTTTTAGTATTAGGAATGTTTATTTTCTAGTCTGCTCTAATTAGGTTTAAATGACCTGTCATTGAGTTGACAAGGGAAAAAAAAGCTGCTATCATCATCTCTAAGAGTGGCTCTCAACTGGGTGATTTTGCTTCCCTCCCCTCCCCAGATACTTGACAATGTCTGCTAACAGTTTTGCTTGTCACTGTTGTGGAGGGCACGGGCACTAGTGGCATCTAACGGGCAGAGGCCAGTAATGCTGCTAAACATCCTACAGCGCATAGGTCAGCCCCTACAATAAAAAAGTTACTCAGCTTGAAATATTAATTGAGCTAAGGCTGTGATAATCTCTGGTTTAGGAAAAAGGTAAAGTATTGATTGTTATGGAGAAAATTAACATAAAAGTTTTGATGTTTATTTATTTCATGTTATATATTTATTAAACTAAATTAACCAGAATATGCATCTTTCTAACTTTGCATTTTTTTTTTAGCTTTTTAGTTCCTCTTATAACTGAGTATGATAAGCATTTGGAAGAACTAAATGGTCAGCTGAAATATTATCAGGTATGAAATCATAGGTGTTAACCCTTTGGTAATATTTTCTTTAAAAAAAGAAAAAGTAAATAGACATTGTTTCTTCACAAATCCTTTGATAAGGAAGAAAATATTTACCTGTAATCAATTTACAGCATTGTGTTAGTTTCAAGTGTACAGCAAAGTGATTCTGTTATCCACATTTATGTGTTTGTGTATAGATGTGTATTCTTTTTCAGATTATTTTCCATTATAAGTTAGGATAAGATACTGAATCTAGTTCCCTGTTCTATACAGTAGGTCCTTGTTGTTTGTTTTATATATAATAGTGTGTATCTATAAATACCTGTGTCTGTAATCTTGTATAGTGTGTATCTATAAATCCCTAATTTATCCCACTCCCTTCTTTTCCCTTTGGCAACCATAAGTTTGTTTTCTATGTCAGTGAGTCTGTTTCTGTTAATTTGTATCAATTTTTGATTCCACATATAAGTGATATTGTATGATATTTGTCTTTCTCTGATTTACTTTACTTAGATGTTAATTTCTAAGACCATCCATGTTGCTGCAAATGCATTACTTCATTCAGTATGGCTTGAGTAATATTCCATTGTGTATGTGAGTGTTTATATATACCCCACATCTTTTTTATCTGTTCGTGTGTTGATAGATACTTAGGTTGCTCCCAAGTCTTGTCTGTTGCAGATTGTGCTGCTATGAACATTGGGGTGCATATATCTTCTTGAATTACAGTTTTAGAATTAGTATTTTTTGGACTATGCCCAAGAATGGGATTGTTGAATCACATGGTAATTCTGCTTTCCATTTTTTAAGGAAGCTCTATACTGTTTTCTATAGTGATTGCACCACTTTACACTCCCACTAACAGTGTAGGAAGGTTCTCTTTTCTCCACACCCTCTCCAGCATTTATTATTTGTCGACATTTTTATGATGATTGTTCTGAGTAGTCTGAGGTGATGCTCATTGTGGTTTTGAATTGCATTTCTCCAGTAATTAGTGATGTTGAGCATCTTTTCATGTGCCTGTTGGCCATCTGCATATCTTCTTTGGAGAAATGTCTGTTTAGGTCTTCTGCCCATTTTTGATTGGGTTGTTTTTGTTTTGTTTTGTTTTTTTTCCGGCTATAGAGCTGTTTTTAACTGACAGTAACAGAAAGCTCTCTTTTGCGCAGATGACATTTTGCTTTTATTTTTAGGATCTCTCTCTCTCTCTCTCTTTAGTCGCTAAGTCATGTCTGACTCTTCCGACCCCATGGACTGTAGCCTGCCAGGCTTCTTTGTCTGTGGGATTCTCCAGGCAGGAATACTGGAGTGGGTTGCCATTTCCAATTTTTAGGATAGTGAGCCTAAAGTTCCTGCTGAGTTCACTCTCTCAAAATTACTATAATGACCTGTGGTTTGTTAGTTGTAAGATGGAATATCTAGTTTCTTGAAATTAAACTTAAAATTTTAATTTTTTCTATAATCAATCTGATTCATTTATCTCTTTAATCAGCTAGTTTACTAACATATTTAACTTCACTTTTCCATTTGTCATTCTCCATCTAAAAATGATTACTGGATTAATTTCAAAAGAGAGGTAGGTGGAGCAGAACGCCCAGTGGTCTGTGATAAGAATAGTTGCTACTTTTAGGGAGAAAAAAAGATGTTAACTTCTACTTCTAACACTTGCTCACATAGATATTATTGATTAGCAATAGTTCTCACGGTTTCTTATTGACCCAGTAAAAAAATAGTGTATCTCAAAAGCAGGAAAATTTTCATAATAATTCTCTATATGAAAGATTTTCTTCCAGAAAATTTTCATAATTGGGGAAATTTTGATGATAAGAAAGATATGGCTGAATTTTGTTTCCTTCCAACTCTTAAATATTTTTAAATATTTTGCAGTAAAAAATCTTTTGTGTTACTGTAACAATTTACCCTGAATCCGTATTAATGCATATATCCCACCTAATTATTTGAATAATATTTTCCAAGATACACTGACATTTTTGAAAATTTTAAAGATCAATCTAAAAAAAAAAAATACAAAGCAGGAATAATTCCTACAATAAAGTCCAAACCTCTTAGTTAGCATGACATTCAAGACCTGCCACCTGCCTTTCCAATTTTACCTCTCATTGCATCGCTCCATGTATGGTCAGTTCTCAATTATCTGGTCGTGAATTCATTCATTTTGATTTAATTGTGATTCAGGCACAGCAGGGAGCTGGGAAAGGTTCACCTTTCAAGCCAACTTTGTAGTTATAATTGGCTGTTACTGATTTCCTAAACCAAGCTGCCTTGAGCTTCTCTGGTTGACAGGAAGAGAGAAAGGCTTGGAGCTCTGCCTGTTCCAGCCTTGCCTTGCCAGGTTCTCTCCAGGCTTGGCACTTCTCCTTTAGCCTAGGGTACCCAAGCAAGACTAACGGGCAGATCATGAGTTGATTGCAGTTTTGTTTTAAGTTTGGTTTTACATGGCCACCTTCCTGATCTCCATTTGCTCATTTACTCTTATTGAGAACTGACAACTATGCCTGTGTTGTCTAATATTTTTTGCTTCTTTTCGTTTACTTTCACCCTGCTCGAAATGTCCTTCCTTTTCTGTTGTAATCTTACAATCCCTTTAACCCCTCAGAAAAAATTAAAAATACCTTCATTTCATTCCCTTTTCAATGTGTATTTTATTCTTACTGGTATTTTAGTTAGTGATTTTTTTTTTTTAACTATATTTCCTACTACTGTCTGTGTTAGTAACCACATTGGTTTACTGTAGCAACCTTGTATTTGCAGAGAGACTAAACAGCTAATAAAAGAGGTCAATCAGAGACTGAATGAATTATTGCTAAAGAAGATCTTTATATGCTTTTTTTCACCAGTAACATTTTACTTTTCAAAATTTAAGCACACTTACATGGACTTCCACCTAAAGTAGGATGAAACAAGACATACAGTCAAGGTCTAGGGATCATTAGTATTTCTTACAGTGACATATTGAGGAATATCTTTCTTTTACTATGAACATCTAGAAATCATACAAATTATTTATAAATATTTCTTAATATATAAGAAGGTTTTATTTCTATTCAGAATGTTCTGTATATCATTAAAATATCTAATATTTATTGTTAGAAGTGAATAATAATTATTTCTTATCTATAGACTAGTGTCACAGATTACGTGCATATGAGTGAACTATTAATACTTAATATAGCTCTAATTGTCTTGAAGATGTTTTCCTACAGCTATATTTTATTCTTTCAGAAACAGATGGGTGAGATGAAACTACAATTTGAAAATGTCATCAGGGAAAATGAAAGGTAGATCAATTAACTGTTTCTTATTTTATTTTTGTCTTAGGTAACTTTTATTGTTACTTGGTATTTTATTCATGTAGTATACTGGTTTTGAATGTGGACTCTGGGGCCTGATGTCCTCTTTGACTCCTGGCTCCATTGCTTTCTAAGTATGTGACCTTGGACAGTTACTTAACCTCTTTGTGCTTCAGTTTCCTCATCTGTAAATGGGAGATAATAGCAGAACCTGTTTTGTAGAGCTGACTATAAAGGACAAAGTAAATGCTTAAAATAGGGTATATAAGAAACACTTTATAAATGTTTAGCAGTCATTAGTAGTAGAATAGCATGTAATATATAAATACGTTAAGAAACATACCAATAAAAAGAAAGCCTGTCAGCCCACCATCCAGTTAAGAGCTAAAATATTATCAATACTGGTGCACCTATCCATGTTTTCTTTCCCTACATCATCCCTCTCTTTCCCTCTGCCAGCAGTTAATACTGTCTTGAAATTTATCATTCCCTAGCTTTTTAAATTTTTATAGATACATCTATACCTAAGGATATACTATTTTTATGTATTTTTAAAAACGTATATAAAACGGTATTATTTAGTCTTCTGAGGTACACTTTTTTTTCACTAAGTATCATGAGTAAATAGAATAATTTCAAGGGATGAAATTGATGGGTTATAGGCCATGTGGTATTCAACTCTGCAATATATTGCCAGCTTAATTTCCAAAGTGGCTATACCAATTTTCATCCTACAGTGATATTTATGAGTTTTTATTGATCCGTATCTTTTATCAACACTTGCCCTTACCAGATTTCTTAATTTTTATTATTTTGAGTCCTAAATAGTATTTCATTGTGTTTTTAATTTTCATTTTCTGAATACCAATGTATTCAACCATTTTTCATGTTCAACCATTTTACTTACCCATGTGATTTCTCATGAAATGCACATTCTTTTCCCCATTTTCTATTTATCTTTCCCTTAGTAAATTTATATAATCTGTATTGTCAGTATTTGTTGGTGTGCCAGTCAGTGTTAATCATAACCATTGTAGGCATTTCAAACAAGTAGAGATTTAGTCACTTTCCGTTAAAATGTAGGTAAGATCATTGTTTTTAGAGTCATACCACAGAGGCTGAGATGCTGTGGTCAGGAATTTATGCTGCTATAGCCACCACTACAGCATCATTTTCGTGAAGCTGAAAACTTGACACTGGAAAGTGGAGTATGGGTTGCTGATTTCAAGAACTCTCAAGTCTACCAATTTTGCTTGCCATCTATCATACCTGAAGGAAAATATTCTCAGTCACTTCCACCTTCCTTATCCCCCTCAAGTGCCTCTCACTGCTGAAACGAATCCCATACATCACACCAGCTGCAAGGAAATTTGGGAAATACAGTTTTAGAATTTTAGTTACTGCAAAAGATGCTAGAATATGGAAAGGGATGAAAATGAACAATGAGTGCCAGTGGCCCATTCATTGTGTTAGACAATAGGTACATTTCAGATTCTTGTTCCCAGGTTGTGATATGTTTGATCAACAAAATTTTATTTTTTTTAAATTTTGAGGTAGTTGAATACATCTATCTTTTCTCTTATGGTTGTTGATCTTTGTGTCTCTAACAAATCCTTTCAGCCTGTGGTCATAAAGATCTTCTGTCACGTTTTCTTTTAAAAATGTTCCGGGTTTTATTCTATTCCAAGTTTAATTTTGAAGGTTATGTAACTGGACTGAGATCTGATAGAACTTTTGTTGTTGACATAAAACTAAGCCAAAAAAATTAAGAAATCTTTTTAAAGTTTGGCATTCCTTTGCTTGCATTCTTCTATGTAAATCTCTTAACTAGATTTTCCATTTTTCTCACTTATTTCTGGTTTTTCCCATGAAAAGTTTTCTAACTTTTTTATGATGTACTATTCTTTTTCAAAATAATTATGAGACAGCCTATGATCTTCCTAGTAAAGAGTATTACTAAGATTTTTGAATCACCAGTATATGTAAGTGAAGTTTGTATTTTAATGTTTTGGGGATAATACAGTGTTACATGAATTAGCCAATGATTTAGTCATTTCCTTTATTTGCCTCTGTGCTCTTCCTTTTAAGTCCAGGTCTTTTGAAACCAGTCCTCTAAAAATCTGCCTTTACCTTTTTAATAGTGCTGCAGTCATGGCTCATGAATGTATTTATTCTGAGTATAATAGGGAAATGAGAAAAAATGGATCCTGAGCTTGTTAAAAGGCACTTTAAATAACTCAAAATGTTATCAGGTTTTAAAGTAAACTCTCTGTCTTTAGGGCAGTATCCTGCTTTTAAATAAGCATTGCTGTTAAGGACTGCAAAATCAGAGTTTATCATTTTTAAGGAAAATATTTTAGATATGATCAAGTCTGAATAATGGAAGCTAGCAGTGGCTTGGATTATACAGTAGTAGCAGTTCCACATTTTTAGGGTCAGGGAAACATTCTACTACATTGTATATAGCTGAATATTACCTAGGAATTGATTACAAATAGAAAATAATGAAATCATTTTATGAGACTTAGGAAAGGTGAAAAAAATATTCATTATATCATCTTCATTTTTAGTCTATTCCTTGAAATTCAGTTCATGTTGAGAATATACTAGTTTTATTTTGTTTTTGTCTTATTTTCTTTAATATCATATTTCCATCTCATAACTTGCCAAAGGAAGGAAATTGGGTTATATAGTGAGTAAATATATGTACAGCACTGTCTGGCACTAAGTAAATACTACTTTTTATTGTTACTATTTTTATTTTATTATTGAGGGTTTGAAAGACAATCATTGCCTCTGTAAGAGCTATTTTCCCTTCTTTCATAGTTCATATAACCCTGATTTTGTTCCAGTTTCATTGCGCTCAGAGGATTTGAGCTTCTTCCACAATCTCAGGTGATAAATCTTTGATTATAATCTAGTGCACATTTCTTTTTGTCAGGGATTGGTGTAAGTATAAACATGAGATTCACTTTTATCCAGTGAAGTAAGGGACAGTCTGCAGTAGTGCCACTGGGAAGATTTTTCTTGCTGATAAGAGAGACTGGCAAGAAGAAAACTTACCTCCTTTCAGTTCCTTGTCATTTTCAGTCCAGCTCAGTCATGTCCGACTCTTTGCAACCCCATGTACTGCAGCATTTTAGAAAGTGTTATGTTGAAGCTGCTGTAGCTGTTTTGTAACCATGATAGTAGATATCAGAAACGCAAGGAGATGGGAAGAAGGGAAAGATGGGGAAACCTTTTGTCCTTACATTACTGAACTGCTGAAACAAATCTGGAGTCACTTACCTTCAGATTTAATATTTGGTGAAGTAATAAAACATGCATCCAATAATTCGTAAATATTTATTGAGTACTTACTAAATTGTTGTTGTTGTTCGGTTGATAAGTCATGTCCTTCTCTTTGCAAGCCCATGGACTATAGCACGTCAGACTTTTCTGTCCTTCACCATCTCCCAGAGTTTGTTCAGACTCATGTCCATCGAGTCAAGTGATGCTGTCGAGCCATCTCATCCTCTGTCTCCAGCTTCTCCTGCCCTCAATCTTTTCCAGCATCAGGATCTTTTCCAGTGAATGGGATCTTTGCATGAAGTGGCCAGAGTATTGGAACTTCACTTTCAGCATCAGTCTTTCCATTGAATATTCAGGGTTGATTTTCTTTAGGATGGACTAGTTTGATCTCCTTGCTGTCCAGGGGACTCTCAAGAGTCTTCTCTAGCACCGTAACTCAATAGCATCAATTCTTTGGTGCTCAACCTTCTTTATGGTTGAGCTGTCACATCCATACATGACTACTAGAGAAACCATAGCTTTAACTATACAGACCTTTGTCAGTGAAGTGTTATCTCTGCTTTTTAATACAATGTCTAGGTTTGTCATAGCCTTCCTTCCAAGGAGCAAGCGTCTTTTAATTTCATGGCTGCAGTCATTGTCTGCAGTGATTTTGGAGCCCAAGAAAATAAAATCAGTCACTGCTTCCAGTTTTTCCCCCTATTTGCCATGAAGTGATGGGACTGAATGCCATGATCATAGTTTTTTGAATGTTGAGTTTTAAGCCAGCTTTTTCACTTTTCTCTTTCACCCCCATCAGCAGTAGGCTCTTTAGTTCCTCTTCACTTTCTGCAATTAGAGTAACATATCTGAGGTTGTTGATATTTCTCCCAGCAATCTTGATTCCAACTTCTGAGTCATCCAGCCCTGCATTTCACATGATGTTCTCTGCATATACGTTAAATAAGCCCTGTGACAGTATACAGTCTTGATGTACTCCTTTCCCACTTTGGAACCAGTCCGTTGTTCCATGTCCGGTTTTAACTTTTGCTTCTTGTTCTGCATACAGGCTTCTCAGGAGACAGGTAAGGTGGTCTGGTATCCCCATCTCTAAGAATTTTCCAGTTGGTTGTAATCCACACAGTCAAAGGCTTTCGTGTAGTCAGTGAAGCAGAAGTAGATGTTTTTTGGAATTGCCTTGATTTTTCTGTGATCCAGCGGATGCTGACAATTTGATCTCTTGTTCCTCTGCCTTTTCTAAATCCAGCTTGTACATCTGGAAGGTTTCAGTTCACGTAATACTGAAGCCTAGCTTGAAGTATTATGAGCATAATCTTGCTAGCATATGAAATGAGTGCAGTTGTATGGTAGTTTGAACATTTTTTGGTATTGCCTTTCTTTGGGATTGGAATGAAAGCTCACCTTTTCCAGTACTGTGGCCACTGATGAGTTTTCCAAATTTGCTGACTTAATGGGTGCACCGCTTTAACAGCATCATCTTTTAGGATTTTAAATAGCTTAGCTGGCATTCTGTCACCTCTACTAGATTTGTTCGTAGTAATGCTTCCTAAAGCCCACTTGCCTTCACACTCCAGGATGTCTGGCTCTAAGTGAGTGATCACATGATTGCGGTTATCTGGGTCATTAAGACCTTTTTTCTTTTTTTTTTTTTAAATAGTTTTTCTGTATATTTATGCCACCTCTTCTTAATCTCTTTTGCTCCCTGTTTCTGTCCTTTGTTGTGTCCATCTTTGCATGAAATGTTTCCTTGGTATCAAATTTTCTTGAAGTGATCTGTAGTCTTTGCCATTCTGTTTTCCTCTTATTTCTTTGCACTGTTCACTTAAGAAGGCTTTTCTTTCTGTCTTTGCTATTCTCTGGAACTCTACATTCAGTTTGGTATCTTTTCCCCTTTCTCCTTTGCCTTTCCCTTCTTTTCTAATCTCAACTATTTTTAAGGCCTCTTCAGACAGCTACTTTGCCTTCTTGCATTTCTTTTTTTGGGGGATGGTTTTGGCCACCACCTCCTGTACAGTGTTATGAACCTCCCTCCATAGTTCTTCAGGCACTCTGTCTACCAGATCTAATCCCTTGAATCTATTTGTCACTTCCACTGTATAATCATAAGGGATTTGATTTAGGCCATACCTGAATGGCCTAGTGGTTTTTCCTACTCTCTTCAATTTAAGCCTGAATTTTGCAATAAGAAGCTCATGGTCTGAGCCACAGTCAGCTCCCAGAAGTGTTTGCTGACTGTGTAGAGCTTCTCCATCTTCGACCACAAAGAATATAATCAATATGATTTCTGTATTGACCATGTGGTGATGTCCATGTGTAGTGTCATCTCTGGTGGTGTTGGAAGAGGGTATTTGCTATGACTGCTGCGTTCTCTTGGCAAAACTCTGTTAGTCTTTGCCCTGTTTCATTTTGTATTCCAAGGCCAAACTTGCCTGTTACTCCAGCTATCTCTTGACTTCCTCCTTTTACTTTACCGTCCCCTCTGATGAAAATGACTTTTTTGGGTGTTAATTCTAGAAGGTTTTGTAGGTCTTCATAGAACTTTTTGACTTAAGCTTCTTCAGCATTCGTGGTTGGGGCATAAACTTGGATTACTGTGATGCTGGATGGAAATGAACTGAGATCATTCTGTCATTTTTGAGATTGCACCCAGGTACTGCATTTCAGACTCTTTTGTTGACTGTGAGGGCTACTCCATTTGTTCTAAGGCATTCTTACCCACAGTGGTAGTTATACTGTAATTATATGGTCATCTGAATTAAATTTGCACATTCCCATCCATTTTAGTTCACTAATTGCTAAAATGTCAATGTTCACTCTTGCCATCTCCTGTTTGACCACTTCCAATTTACCTTGATTCATGGACCTCACATTCCAGGTTCCTATGTAATATTGTTCTTTACAGCTTTGGACTTTACTTTCACCACCAGACACATCCACAGCTGAGCAACATTTCCGCTTAGGTCAGCCTCTTCATTCTTTCTGGAACTGTTTCTCTGCTCTTCCCCAGTAGCCTTTGGACACCTACCAACCTTGGGGGCTCATCTTCCAGTGTCATATCTTTTTGCCTTTTGATTGTGTTCATCAAGTTCTCAAGGCAAGAATACTGAAGTGGTTTGCCATCCCCTTCTCCAGTGGGCCACATTTTGTCAGAACTCTCCACCATGACCCATCCATCTTCAGTAGCCCTGCAAGACATGACTCATAGCTTGCTTGAGTTACACAAAGCTGAGACCCATGTGATCATTTTGATTAGCTTTCTGTGATTGTGATTTTCATTCTCTTGGCTGTAGGATTATAAATCTTGCTTCCTGGTGGGAGGGACTGGCTGTGGGGAAAGCTGGGTCTGGCTCTGGTAGGCAGAGCCATGCTCAGTAAATCTTTAATCCAGTTGTCTGTTGATGCGAGGGCTGTGCTTCCTCCCTGTTAGTTGTTTGGCCTGAGGTGGCTCAGTCGTAGAGTTGCATGCTCTATGATAAGGCTACTAGTGTGAAAGTGAAAGTCGCTCAGTCGTGTCTGACTCTTTGCAACCCCCTGGACTATACAATCCATGGAATTCTCCAGGCCAGAATACTGGAGTGGGTAGCCTTTCCCTTCTCCAGAGGATTTTCCTAACCCAGGGATGGAACCCAGGTCTGCCACATTGCAGATGTATTCTTTACCAGCTGAGCCACAAGGGAAGCCCGGTAAGGCTACTGGTAAGGCCACTGCTGCTGCTGCTAAGTCGCTTCAGTCGTGTCTGACTGTGCAACCCTGTAGACGGCAGCCCACCAGACTCCCTCGTCCCTGGGATTCTCCAGGCAAGAACACTGGAGTGGGTTGCCATTTCCTTTTCCAGTGCATGAAAGTGAAAAGTGAAAGTGAAGTCGGTCAGTCGTGTCCAACTTCGCGACACCATGGACTGCCGCCTACCAGGCTCCTCCATCCATGGGATTTTCCAGGCAAGAGTACTGAAGTGGGTTGCCATTGCCTTCTCCAGTAAGGCCACTGGCAGCCTCCAAAAGAATTTATACCAACACGCACCTTTCAGGACTGCTGCTGCCACTGCCCCTATCGCCACAGCAAGCCACTGCTGACCAACACCTCTCCAGGAGACCCTCAAACACTCACAGGCAAGTCTCACCCAATCTCCTGTGGGGTCGCTGCTCCCTTCCCCTGGGTCCTGGTATGCACAAGATTTTGTTTTTGCCTTCCGAGAGTTTCTGTTTCCCTCAGTCCTGTGGAAGTTCTGTTATCAAATACCACTGCCTTTCCAAATTAGATTCTCTGGGCATTCCCAGTCTCTTTGCCAGATCCCCAGCTTGAGAAGTATATCATTAGTGTGTGTTGATAATAGCCTGTGAACACAAAGTACTAGATGTTATATATTTGAAATTTGGGAGAAAAGAGTTCTTGTGTATATTTATAAAAGAAAAAATGAAGCTGCTATTTTTCAGTACTTGTCCAAAAATGTTATTCTGTACTCAGAAACTATTTAATAGCAGAAGATGAGTACATTTGCTCTGTTTTCCAGTGAAAGAAAAGATATCTCTGGAATTCCATGATAAACACTGCTCTTCTGGAGCTAATTTATGTCTATATACTGTGAGGAAAACCATCCTCTTTACTTAAAGTTTAATATTTTTCTTTCTAATAATCTCAGAGGTATACCTCTCATGTAAACTCAGAGGTATCCTAGTTTCTGTATATGTCTCTGTTTATGATAAGTCTGTTTGTATATTTCTGTATATATATGTCTCTTACCACACCCCCCATAATTACTAGTCTCCAGTCACACTGCTCATCTTACTGGCTTCCTTAAAACTGGCACATGAATGTGAAAGTCACTGAGTCGTGTCTGACTCTTTGTGACCCCATGGACTATACAGCCCATGGAATTCTCCAGGCCAGAATACTGGAGTGGGTAGCCTTTCCCTTCTCCAGGGAATCTTCCAAACCCAGGGATCAAAACCAGGTCTCCTGCATTGCAGGCGGAATCTTTACCAGCTGAGCCACAAGGGAAGCCCAAGAATACTGGAGTGGGTAGCCTATCCTTTCTCCAAAAGATCTTCCTGAACCAGGAATTGAACCGGGGTCTCCTGCATTATTGCAGGCAGATGCTTTACCAACTGAGCTATCAGTTCAGTTCAGTCCCTCAGTCATGTCTGACTCTGTGACCCCATGAATCACAGCACGCCAGGCCTCCCTGTCCATCACCAACTCCCGGAGTTCACTCAGACTCACGTCTGTCGTTCCCTTCTCCTCCTGCCCCCAATCCCTCCCAGCATCAGAGTCTTTTCCAATGAGTCAACTCTTTGCATGAGGTGGCCAAAGTACTGGAGCTTCAGCTTTAGCATCATTCCTTCCAAAGAAATCCCAGGGTTGATCTCCTTTAGAATGGACTGGTTGGATCTCCTTGTAGTCCAAGGGACTCTCAAGAGTCTTCTCCAACACCACAGTTGAAAAGCATCAATTCTTCAGCACTCAGCCTTCTTCACAGTCCAACTCTCACATCCATACATGACCACTGGAAAAACCATAGCCTTGACTAGATGGACCTTAGTCGGCAAAGTAATGTCTCTGCTTTTGAATATACTATCTAGGTTGGTCATAACTTTTCTTCCTAGGAGTAAGCGTCTTTTAATTTCATGGCTGCAGTCACCATCTGCAGTGATCCTGGAGCCCAAAAAAATAAACTCTGACACTGTTTCCCCATCTGTTTCCCATGAAGTGATGGGACCAGATGCCATGATCTTCGTTTTCTGAATGTTGAGCTTTAGGCCAACTTTTTCACTCTCCTCTTTCACTTTCACCAAGAGGCTTTTTAGCTCCTCTTCACTTTCTGCCATAAGGGTGGTCTCATCTGCTTATCTGAGATTGATATTTCTCCCAGCAATCTTGATTCCAGCTTGTGTTTCTTCCAGTCCAGCGTTTCTCATGATGTACTCTGCATATAAGTTAAATAAGCAGGGTGACAGTATACAGCCTTGACGTACTCCTTTTCCTATTTGGAACCAGTCTGTTGTTCCATGTCCAGTTCTAACTCTTGCTTCCTGGCCTGCATACAGATTTCTCAAGAGGCAGGTTAGTTGGTCTGATATTCCCATCTCTTTCAGAATTTTCCACAGTTTATTGTGATCCACACAGTCAAAGGCATTGGCATAGTCAATAAAGCAGAAATAGATGTTTTTCTGGAACTCTCTTGCTTTTTCCATGATCCAGCAGATGTTGGCAATTTGATCTCTGGTTCCTCTGCCTTTTCTAAAACCACCTTGAACATCAGGGAGTTCACAGTTCACGTATTGCTGAAGCTTAAAACTGGCAAATCAAGTTTCTACTAGAAGCCCTTTTGCCTATCAGTATTTCTTCTGCCTGGAATGTTTTTCTCCAGACCTACACAGGACTGTCTCCTCCTCTTCGATCAGGAAGGCATTCTTTGACCACGTTATCCAGTAGTACTCCTCCTCTGAACTTCCATTTTTCTATTACCCAGTTTTATTCGTGATACCTATTGCTACCTGAAATTATTTATTTGCCTGTCATTTTTCTACTAAAATGTATCCTTCATGAGTTGTGGCCTTTGTCTATTCTGTTTACCATAGTATACCAAAGATTGAAAGTGCTTGATATGTATTAAATGTTCAAATAATATTTTGGGGTGGATGATTGGAAATATTAGGATCGTAAGCACCTACATATGGGAACACATTTGGCTCTTTTTTGCTTCAAGAAATAGAAACAGGTCATTCTAAGTAAGTGAGAATGCATGATAAGGAGGAACATGGAATACAACTAAAATTAGGAAACATTGGGACCATCTGTGAGGATATGCTTCTTTTATTAGTTGTCTTATACAGACTACATGGTCCCTTTCAGTAGTGGCACCCCTCTCATATAGCTGCTGCTCCTACTCTTTTAACCAAAAAGCCGATTCTCTGTTCTTTAGTCAAATCCTGAAGGTACCCATTCTTGGTACTTTGGTTGGTTTAAATAATGGTCAGTACTTCTATTTGTCAGAACACTTGATGTCAGTCAGTCTATGATAAGGCTACCCTTGAGAAATATGCAAAACTTTAGTCTCATTATAAATGTCTCTATGTAAAGAATATCCTATGCTGTTCCTCAGATCATGGGCTATTGTCAAGGATTACTTAAGTCTGAGCACAGCAGACAATGTAACTATAACACATCCAGTTATAATTGTTGATTACATCACTGGTTGGAGAAGGCTTAAGTGAGAGGATGAAAATTGAGCAGATCCTTTAAGAATGAGCAGGAGTTCATCAAATGAAAATTTGTATGTTTATTAAAGTACAGATCATTTACAGTGGCCGTATCCCAGCATATTTATATAGGGAATTATACACAAGCCTGGAATAGTGGGCAGAGCCCAGATAGAATAAGACCTTGCATGCTCATTTCAGTTCAGTTCAGTCACTCAGTTGTGTCCAACTCTTTGCGACCCCAGGGACTGCAACACGCCAGGCCTCCCTATCCATCACCAGCTCCTGGAGCCTGCTCAAACTCATGTCCATCAAGTCGATGATGCCATCCAACCATCTCATCTTCTGTCGTCCCCTTCTCTTCCTGCCTTCAATATTTCTCAGCATCAGCGTCTTTTCAAATGAGTCAGTTCTTCACATCAGGTGGCCAAAGTATTAGAGTTTCAGCTTCAGGATCAGTCCTTGCAATGACTATTCAGGACTGATCTCCTGTAGGATTGACTGGTTGGATCTCCTTGCTGTCCAAGGGACTTTCAAGAGTCTTCTCCAACACCGCAGTTCAAAAGCCTCAATACTTCGGTGCTCAGCTTTCTTTATAGTCCAACTCTCACATCCAAACATGACTGCTGGAAAAACCATAGCTTTGGCTACACAGACCTTTGTTGGCAAAGTAATGTCTCTGCTTTTTAATATGCTGTCTAGATTGCTCATAACTCTTCTTCCAGGGACGAAGTGTCTTTTAATTTCATGGCTGTGGTCACCATTTGCAGTGATTTTGGAGCAAAATAAACAGTCTTTCTACTGTTTCCCCATCTATTTGCCATGAAGTGATGGAACCAGATGCCGTGATCTTAGTTTTCTGAATGTTGAGCTTTAAGCCAAACTTTTAACTCTCCTCTTTCATGTTCATCAAGAGGATCTTTAATTCTTCTCTGCGTTCTGCCATAAGGGTGGTGTCATCTGCATATCTGAGTTTATTGATATTTCTCCCAGCAATCTTGATTCCCGCTTGTGCTTCATGCAGCCTGGCATTTTGCATGATGTACTCTGCATATAAGTTAAATAAGCAGGATGACAATATACAACCTTGAGGTACTCCTTTCCCAGTTTGGGAACCAGTTTGTTGTTCGATGTCTGGTACTAACTGTTGCTTCTTGACTTGCATAGCAATTTCTCAGGAGGCAGGTCAGGTGGTCACGTATTCCCATCTCTTTTAGAATTTTCTACAGTTTGTTGTGATCCACACAGTCAAAGGCTTTGACATAGTCAATACAGCAGAAGTAGATGTTTTTTTCTGGAACTCTCTCTCGCTATTTCGATGATCCAACAGGTCTTGGCAGTTTGATCTCTGGTTCCTCTGCCTTTTCTAAAACCAGCTTGAATATCTGGAAGTTCACAGTTCAGGTATTATTGAATCCTGGCTTGGAGAATTTTGAGCATTACTTTGCTAGCTTGTGAGATGAGTGCAATTGTGCAGTAGTTTGAACATTCTTTGGCATTGCCTTTCTGTGGGATTGAAATGAAAATTGACTTTTTCCAGTCCTGTGGCCACTGCTGAATATATGCCCAGTCAAGGAATTTAAACTTGTACTACAGATGGTGTAGGGAGCTCTTCGGGGATTTTAAACAGAGGAGAGTGTACTGTTGAAGGATTGTACTCAGTGGCACTTCAGAATTTGAAAATTCCAATTTTTTCTGGAAAGAATATATATGAGTCACTGTAGAAGCAGAACGGGAAGCAACAGTTGTAGTTATCAGGCTGTTCTGTATTAATTCCCAAAGGAAACACTGCCCCATGGTGGTGATGTCAGTACCTTCACCCAGGAAGCTTGGACTTAACGATGAATAAAGTCTGTAAGGTGAGGGGAGCCATGTTAGAGGGGTTGTACAAGGCAGTTGTCTAGAATGTTTTGTGATTGTATTTGTCTTACTCTCTCTTCTCTCTTACAGAGTTCTAAAATTCACTAACACTATTCCCTGTTCCCTTCTCTATTTTAAGATCTACAAAATTGAGATGTAGCTGTAGGGAATAGCATATCAAATTAATAAGCAGCAATTTTATTTTTAATATATTGTGTAAAAGAAATGGTGCATCTTACTATCAATGAAAAATTCAGTTCAAAAACAAACTGTTAGAATTGTTTGATTCATCTTTGTCCACTCAAAGATTTAGAAAGTTGTCTTGCCTATTTATAATTGGTTAAAATTTCAGAACTGCAATTTCTGACTGGGTAATTTTCCTAGTATTAGTACTTTAATCTGTCTGGAGCTCAGTTTCTTTTTTTTTTTTTAATTTGAAGTTTAGATGATTTACAGTGCTGTGCCAGTGTCTACTGTACAGCCAAATGACTCGGTTATAAACATATATACATTCTTTTTTTATATTCTTTTCCATTATGATTTATCACAGAATTTTGCAACCAGTACCCTGTGCCATACATTGGGTTGTTTATTCATTCTAAATGTAGTAGTTTGCATCTACCAACCCCAAACTCCCAGGACATCCCACCTTTCTCCCTCTTGGCACCCACAAGTCTCTTCTCTATTCCATAGATTAAGAAACTGAGTTTTACGTCGTATGTGTTCCAGTTAGCATTCCATTGTGTATAGGTACCACATTTTCCTTATCCATTCATCTGTTGATGGACATTTAGGTTGTTTCCATGTTTTGGCTATTATAAACAGTGCAGCTATGAACGTAGAGGTGCATGTGTCTTTTCGAGTTATAGTTTTGACCAGGCATATTGCCAGGAGTGGGATAGATAGATCATATGGTAATTCTGTTTGTAGTTTTCTGAAGAATCTTCATACTGTTTTCTGTAGTGGCTGTATCAACTTGCCTTCCCACCAGCAACATACTAGGTAAAACTCAGTTTCTTAATCTATGAAATGAGGGATTGGGCCTGGATTTCACTTTAATGTCTGTATATTTTTATGATTATACTACATGCTTTTAAAGTATCTTTTGAACTAATACTGCAAATGGTAAGATAGAAAAATAATAAAAAACATAAATAACTTAAAAGGCATAGATACATAATAATTTAATGTAAAGTACCATATTATAGTCAGAAACACTGTTACTTTTTTAATTCAGTCATATGGTACCTAGCATAAAATATAGTACAAACCCTCTTTCCTTCTAGATCAATAGTCAGTCTGTAGATTGAAAGAGACAAAATGCGTACAACATGCATACTTTAAAATTTTTTACTCTGACTTAATATGAATGTGCACTTATTTAATTTTTTATATAATGCCTAAGCTGAGTGCAGAAGAATTGATGCTTTTGAACTGTGGTGTTGGAGGAGACTCTTGAGAGTCCCTTGGACTGCAAGGAGATCCAACCAGTCCATTCTAAAGGAGATCAGTCCTGGGTGTTCATTGGAAGGACTGATGTTGAAGGTGAAACTCCATTACTTTGGCCACCTGATGCAAAGAGCTGACTCATTTGAAAAGACCCTGATGCTGGGAAGGATTGAGGGCAGGAGGAGAAGGGATCGACAGAGGATGAGATGGTTGGATGGCATCACTGACACAATGGACATGGGTTTGGGTGTTCTCCAGGAGTTGGTGATGGACAGGGAGGCCTGGCGTGCTGTGGTTCATGGAGTTGCAAAGAGTCAGACGTGACTGAGCAACTGAACTGAAGATCTTTACTTTGAGTAAGACTACTACTTACAGTTCTTTGTTGTCTTTTACACATAAAGCATGGAGAATAATTTGTTCTTTATAGCTTCCAGTTTCAGTTTCTTTGAAGAAGGGTAAGAGCTTAGAGATCCTTTTGATCTCCTTTTGATCCTCTGACTTCATAATTTCTCTGACTTTTTATAATTATTTTACCTACCTCTAATTCAACAGCAGCTATTTAATAAATCATTTTTATTGAGCCTTTCATATTCAGCTTAGGTTTCATAGGAAAAAACCCAGCTCTTTTGTACTTTTGTTCATTTTGCGTCATATTTAATTACATTGTATAATTATAATAGTTTATGGCCGATATAGTAGATTGGCCTAACATCTGCTCCACCCTCCTTTACTATAGTATACCTTCTTATACTGCAGACTCTGGAAAATCAAAGTCTAGTTCAGAATGTGAATTGGGTTCTGCTAATGATAAGCACATGTAAATGACCTAAATCAGGAGATAAGTAGGAGGAAAGCATTATCTGGGAATCTGTTTTTGTGGATGAGAATCTAACAAGTGTAGTGTGGCCCTAGTGCCAATAATTCTTGCAACTGCTTCTGTCAAAGCTAAGTCAGGGTGTTCCTGCAGGCATTACCACTGGCAGTACTTCCTGATCCCAGGATCTCAGCTAAACTAAAGAGGTGTGTTCCTAGAATCAGCAGTCAGCATATCTGCTTCCTGATTGTCCAGCTTCCTAATCATGGTCTGTGTGGTCTCAGCAAAACAGTTCTGCAGATTTTTGGATCGCAGCCATTCTGACTGGTGTGAAGTGGTACCTCATTGTGGTTTTGATTTGCATTTCTCTAATAATGAGTGATGTTGAGCATCTTTTCATGTGTTTGTTAGCCATCCGTATGTCTTCTTTGGAGAAATGTCGATTTAGTTCTTTGGCCCATTTTTTGATTGGGTCGTTTATTTTCTGGAGTTGAGCTGCATAAGTTGCTTGTATATTTTTGAGATTAGTTGTTTGTCAGTTGCTTCATTTGCTATTATTTTCTCCCATTCAGAAGGCTGTCTTTTCACCTTGCTTATATTTTCCTTTGTTGTGCAGAAGCTTTTAATTTTAATTAGATCCCATTTGTTTATTTTTGCTTTTATTTCCAGAATTCTGGGAGGTGGATCATAGAGGATCCTGCTGTGATTTATGTCTGAGAGTGTTTTGCCTATGTTCTCCTCTAGGAGTTTTATAGTTTCTGATCTTACATTTAGATCTTTAATCCATTTTGAGTTTATTTTGTGTGCGGTGTTAGAAAGTGATCTAGTTTCATTCTTTTACAAGTGGTTGACCAGTTTTCCCAGCACCACTTGTTAAAGAGATTGTCTTTACTCCATTGTATATTCTTGCCTCCTTTGTCAAAGATAAGGTGTCCATATGTGTGTGGATTTATCTCTGGGCTTTCTATTTTGTTCCATTGATCTATATGTCTGTCTTTGTGCCAGTACCATACTGTCTTGATGACTGTGGCTTTGTAGTAGAGCCTGAAGTCAGGCAAGTTGATTCCTCCAGTTCCATTCTTCTTTCTCAAGATTGCTTTGGCTATTCGAGGTTTTTTGTATTTCCATACAAATCTTGAAATTATTTGTTCTAGTTCTGTGAAAAATGTGGCTGGTAGCTTGATAGGGATTGCATTGAATTTGTAAATTGCTTTGGGTAGTATACTCATTTTCACTATATTGATTCTTCCAATCCATGAACATGGTATAAATGCTGGAGAGGGTGTGGAGAAAAGGGAACCTCCTACACTGTTGGTGGGAATGCAAACTAGTACAGCCACTATGGAGAACAGTGTGGAGATTCCTTAAAAATTGCAAATAGAACTACCTTATGACCCAGAATTGAAAGAGACACATGTACCCCAATGTTCATCGCAGCACTGTTTAGATGTCCATCAGCAGATGAATGGATAAGAAAGCTGTGGTACATATACACAATGGAGTATATGGAATTTAGGAAGATGGCAATGACGACCCTGTATGCAAGACAGGGAAAGAGACACAGATGTGTATAACGGACTTTTGGACTAGAGAGAAAGGGAGAGGGTGGGATGATTTGGGAGAATGACATTCTAACATGTATACTATCATGTGAATTGAATCGCCAGTCTATGTCTGACGCAGGATGCAGCATGCTTGGGGCTGGTGCATGGGGATGACCCAGAAAGATGTTATGGGAGGGAGGTGGGAGGGGGTTCATGTTTGGGAATGCATGTAAGAATTAAAGATTTTAAAATTTAAAAATAAAAACTAAAAAAAAATAAAATTAAAAAAAAAAACAGTTCTGCAATATAAACCAATAAGATTGACTTTTTTTTTTTTAAGCATTTACACGAGAAAATAGAGATCAGCTAATTGATGGTGACTGCAGACAAAGCAACTATGCAGAGAAATGTGGTTCTACTGTTATTAATAACACTATTTATTTTCACAAGCTTTTATGTGATTTCATGTCTCCTCTTACTTTGAAACCATCCAAATGCCAGGAAACATACTCCTTTTTCTTTTTCCTACCATTCTTACATTTTGACTTGGTTGTATATTTGAATAAATGCACCTAGGACCAGAACTCTCTTACTGTCTTGTATATAATAGCTCTTCAAATGTTTTGCATGTGTGTGCTCCGTTGTGTCCGACTCTTTGCAGTCCCATGGGCTCTAGCTCTCCACACTCTGTCCGTGGGATTTTTCAGCAAGAATACTGGAGTGGGTTGACATTTCCTCCTCCAGGGATCTTCCCAACCCAGGGATTGAACTGCATCTCCTCATCTCCTGCATTGGCATGCAGGTTCTTTGCCACTGATCCACTTGGGAAGCCCCCAAATGTTTGTTGAACCTACTTAAATTGTTGTTGCTGTTTAGCTGCTAAGTCGTGTCTGATTCTTCAGCAATGCCATGGACTGTAGCCTGCCACGCAACTCTGTGATAGTATTTTCCAGGCAAGAATACTGGAGTGGGTTGTCATTTCCTTCTCCAGGGAATCTTCCTGACCCAACGATTGAACCCACTTCTCCTACTTTGCAGGCAGATTCTTTACCACTGAGCCACCAAGGAAGCCCTTACTTAAATTATTAATATCTAATTTTCAAGATTCATTAACCATACATAAAAAGTAATACTTTGAAAAAGATTCCTTAAAAATCTTTGCATTACTTAAATGACTTTAGTTTTTCAACTATACTGCTAAGATCTTTGGAGAATTAGATAACATGTATTTACTTAGTATTTATAAATATTATATTATACTATATATTATTTCAAAGAAACAAGAGCAAAAATAAGAGAGATATAAAAGATACAAAGAGCAAAGAACAAGTTTGAGTATATATATACATATATATATTTTTTTTCTGCTTCTATTACTCATATATGAACCAACAGGAATATACTATGTTTTCAGGACCCATAAAACATTTTAATAAACATGGACTGCAAATCCTGTCCATCATATAAATGCATACATACAAATTAAACACAAATCACATCATAAATTAGAAATAATAGTATGTGGGTGTAAAGAATTTCTCTTAACTACATTTTCAACTAACTCCTGATATAAAGAGGGATTGAAAATTAAAATTAAAAGCTGCATAAAATCAACAGCATTATCAGACTAGTGAGATGTACCCAAACTAGTGCTCAGAACACTTTTAATTAATTGTAGACAAGTTAATTAGAGAGTTTTATTTGCAGTAGTGGCATCAGACTCCTGAGAAAAACTGGAGAATCTGGACAAATACTAGAAGATCTTGAAAAAAATTTGACAATAATCAAATCTGTTTAAATGAATTGGCGTCACTGTAGAATTGTAGAGCAAAGACCTGGAAAAGAAAGAGTGCAGGGACATGAATCTGATTTGGGGTTACTTTTTGCTGGATGTATCTCCCTGTGTTAGAAGAAGTGAGGAGAGGTTGAGAATGAGCAGAGCTTGAAGCAAATTCATGGAGCAAGAGAAATAAAAAGTGAAATTCAGGGCCCATCAGACTTGAGGGTGGGTGGCTCAGGAACATCCAGGCTTTGAAGTTAAGGGTGATTCCCTCAAAATAAACTACTCCCAAAAAGAACTGAAACATGACTCTGAATTATCTGAATCTTTGATGTTGGTACAGCATAATCAGGGATTGATAATATCCCTCTCCACCTGAAAAAAGAAAAGGAAGTCTTTTAGAAAAAGATAACATCATTGCTAGGCCTCAAAGTATCTCTCTAATTTTTGGTGATATCTGGCTCATATCTGGTGTAAAAAGAGCTAGTAGCAGTAAGATTGAAGACAACATGGTTGAAAAAAATCATAAAAAACAGTATGCAATAGAAACAGACTCACAGGTTTGGTCTTTAACTATGAACTATGTTAAATGAGATAAGACACAGTTTTAGAATTTCGATAAAAGAACTAAAAACTCTGAAAGGACCAAATGGAGATTGTAGAACTAGAAAAAATGCAGTTAATCAAAATGAGACAAATGAGATATTACTGAAGAGTTAATGGAATGCAACCCAAGTTAGAAGGAAATATTCAGAATGAAAACAATATTCAGAAGAGAGCGAAGGGGATAGAAAATGCAAAACAAAAACTGAGAAACATATGGGATATAGTGAAAAGAACTAAAATTCGTATAGCTTGAGTCCAGAGAAAGCAGAGAGACGTCAGTCCACAAATTAAAGATACACCATGTGTCATGAGCAGGATAATGCAAAAGTACTATACCTAGGTGCATTATTATGCAGTAATAGAAAACCAAAGATAAAAAATCAAGCAGGTAGAGATTATCCTCACAGTAGCAGCAATACCATATTAACTGACTTCTCAACAAAAAATACCGGAAAATAGGAGACAGTGGAATATTTAATTAATATATTTGTTTTAATTGCAGGCTAACTGCTTTACAATTTTGTGGTGGTTTCTGCCATACATTGACAGGAAGCAGCCATGAGTGCATATGTGTCCCACAGTCCTGAACCCCTCCTCCCACATCCTTCCCCACTCCACGCCTCGGGGTTGTCCCAGAGCACCAGCTTTAGGTGCCCTACTTCCTTCATCCAGTTTGCACTGGTCATCTGTTTCGCATATGGTAGTATACATGTTTCAGTGCTATCCCGCCCTACCCTCACCTTCTCCCACAGAGTCCAAAAGTCTGTTCCTTACATCTGTGTCTCTTTTGCTGTCTTGCATATAGGATTAAATTCCATATATATGCATTAATACACTGTATTGGTGTTTCTCTTTCTGACGTACTTTACTCTATATAATAGGCTCCAGTGTCATCCACCTCATTAGAACTGACTCAAATGCATTCTTTTTTATAGCTAAGTAATATTCCATTGTGTATATGTACTACAGCTTCCTTATCCATTTGTCTGCTGGTGGACATCTAGGTTCCCCCCATGTCCTAGCTAGTAAACAGTGCTGCAGTGAACATTGGGGTACATGCGTCTCTTTCAATTCTGGTTTCTTCAGTGTGTGCCCAGCAGTAGGATTGCTGGGGTCATACGGCAGTTCTATTTCTAGTTTTTTAAGGAATCTCCACACTGTTCTCCATAGTGGCTGTACTAGTTTCATTCCCACCAACAGTGTAAGAGGGTTCCCTTTTCTCTACACCCTCTCCAGCATTTATTGTAGACTTTTGGATCACAGCCATTCTGACTGGTGTGAGATGGTACCTCATTGTGGTCTTGATTTGCATTTCTCTGATAATGAGTGATGTTGAGCATCTTTTCATGTGTTTGTTAGCCATCTGTATGTCATCTTTGGAGAAATGTCTATTTAGTTCTTTGGCCCATTTTTGATTGGGTCATTTATTTTTCTGGCATTGAGCTGCATGAGCTGCTTGTATATTTTGGCAATTAATTCTTTATCAGTTGCTTCATTTGCTATTATTTTCTCCCATTCTGAAGGCTGCCTTTTCATCTTGCTTATAGTTTCCTTTGGACTTCCCTGGTGGCTCATACGGTAAAGCATTTGTCTACAATGCAGGAGACCCGGGTTCGATCCCTGGGTTGGGAAGATCCCCTGGAGAAGGAAATGGCAATCCACTCCAGGACTGTTGCCTGGAAAATCCCATGGACAGAGGAGCCTGGTAGGCTACAGCCCTTGGGGTCGCACTTTGTTGTGCAAAAGCTTTTAAGTTTAATTAGGTCTTAGATCCCATTTGTTTATTTTTATTTTTATTTCCATTACTCTGGAAGGTGGCTTATAGACGATCTTGCTGTGGTTTATGTCAGAGAGTGTTCTGCCTATGTTTTCCTCTAAGAGTTTTATAGTTTCTGGTCTGACATTTAGATCTTTAATCCATTTTGAGTTCATCTTTGTATGGTGTTAGAAAGTATTCTAGTTTCATTCTTTCACAGGTGATTGACCAGTTTTCCCAGCACCACTTGTTAAAGAGATTGACAGTGGAATATTTTTAAAGTACTGAAAGAAAAGCTGTTAATATACAGTTTTTTTACCCAGTGAACTATCCTTCAGAAGAAAGGTCAGATGAAAAGAAATTGAGAACACTATCTTTAGAAAAATTGAAGACAATCCTAAACAGATAATCTACCTGAAGAAAATTAATAATCCCAGATGAAAGCTTAGAATTATAGGAAAGGGAACTGTGAAAAGCCCAATGACTATCAGCTATTCCAAAGTGATAATAATGTCTCTAAAATATTTATAGAGAGTTAAATATTAGGTTGGTGCAAAAGTAATTGTGGTTTCAGACTGTGAATTTTGAATCATCATAACTAGGTTCAGACACATCTTTATTAATCAAAATAGGAATCGTTACAATCAACACATTTTTGCTAATGAGAAGTAAGTTTGTTTATTCCTGTATCATAAAAATCCATGTCTCTGGATTCAACAAACTCTTCGAAAGGATTTTCTGCCTTGTGGAAGCACTTTCCCTGCAAAAAGTTGTCAAGATGCTTAAAGAAGTGATGGTTGGTGAGAGGTGAGGTGAAATATGGCAGATGAAGCAAAACTTTGTAACCCAGTTTGTTCAACTTCTGAAGCATTGGTTGTGCAGAAGAATTGGGCCTTTTCTGTTGATTAATGCCAACTTCAGGCGTGGCTGTTCTCGTACATCTCGTTGATTTTGCTGAGCATACTTCTTAGATGTGATGGTTTCACTGAGATTCAGAAAGCTGTAATGGATCAGATGGGCAGCAGACCACCAAAGAGTGGCCATGACCCATTTTTTTTGATGCAAGTTTGACTTTGGAAAGTGCTATCTAGCTGCTTCTTGGTCCAGCCACTGAGCTGTGCATGGCTGGTTGTCATATAAAATCCACTTTCGGACACATGTCACAATCTGATTGAGAAATGATTCATGGTTGTTGCATAGAGTAAGAGAAGACACTTCAAAACGGCAGCGTTTTGATTTTCTATTGGCTCATGAGGCACTCACTTACCAAGCCAAAACATGATAGCAATAAGATAAATTTAGGAAAAGGGTATTTGGAGTTAAAATATTCTCAGGTTCTAGCATTGCCCAAAAGAGATATAATGCTAATTTATTTTAGAGTTTGATTATTCAGTGATGCATGTTATAATCTTCAAAAGTAAAGCAAAAGATCATGTAACTGCCAACCCAGATAATAGAGTAGAAAAATGGAGTAATAAAAAATAATCTAAAAGCATGAAAGAAGAGAACAATCAATAATGGACAGGGCAAATAGAAAGCAAATACTGAAATAGATATAAGCTCAGATACATTACTAATTACAGAAGATTTCAGTATACTACATGCTACAGTTAAAAGACAGTGATTTATCAGAGGAATTAAAAAGGACACTTACATACTTCTTATCAGACAGAGTTCTAAAATACAAGAATATTGAATGGTTGCAAATAAGAGAATGGAGAATAAATAAACCATGCAAGTGCAAACTGAAAGAAAACGGGTAAAATCAGACATATTAATAGTAGACCTTAATGTAAGAGAATATTATAAATAGCGATATTTCATAATGTTAAAAGATATGACAGTTTAAAATTTGCAAGAACCCAATAACAAAGCCTCAGGATAGAAAATTTCCAACTTTCTGTTTTTTTGTTTTTTTTAAAGTTTAGAAAAATTCAGTGATAGCATTGAATGGCAAAACAGACAACTCCACCAGCTGGAAGGAAATATAAACAGATTGTTCCTCAGTAATTGAAAGGAAAACTCAAAAAAGAGTATTTGAACCATGCAGTTGACATGGATCATGGTGGAGAGGTCTGACAGAATGTGGTCTTCTGGAGAAGGAAATGGCAAACCGCTTCAGTACTCTTGGCCTTGAGAACTCATGAGCTGTATGAAAAGGCAAAAAGATATTACATGAAAGATGAACTCCCCAGGTCGGTAGGTGCCCAGTATGCTACTGGAGAAGACTGGAGAAATAACAGAAAGAATGAAGAGACAGAGCCAAAGCGAAAACAGCACCCAGTTGTGGGTATGAGTGGTGATGGAAGTAGAGTCTGATGCTGTAGGGAACAATACTGCATAGGAACCTGGAATGTTAGTTTCATGAATCAAGGCAAATTCGAAGTGGTCAAACAGGAGATGGCAAGAGTGAACATCCACATTTTAGGAATCGGTAAACTAAAATGGACTGGAATGGCAAATTTAATTCTGATGACCACCATATCTACTACTGAAGGCAAGAGTCCCTTAGAAGAAATGGAGTAGCCCTCACAGTCAACAAGAGTCCAGCATGCAGTGCTTGGGTGCAAGTACTGAAACCCCAAATTGTAAGACATTTGGAGAATTAGGGCATTTGGGCAAGAGACAGCAGGATTGCAAACTGTGAGATTAAAACCCTTTCTCCAAATACTTCAGATACTAAAGCAAAAAAAAAAAAAAAACTACATATAGGTAGTCCTTGCTTTGCATATCAGCGCAGAAATCCAAGTAGACAGAATAGGAAAACCCTGAACTCAGCTTCTCTAACCACAGCAAAATTACAACTGTTTGAAGAGCAGCTGTCAATGAGAATCACTTGAATTCAGCAGAAAATATTTTTACAACTAAAGGAAGGAACCAAAACAAGATGGGTAGAACTTCCCTGGCAATCCAGTGGTTAAGATGGCAGGCTTCCGCTGCAAGGGGCGTGTATTCCATCCCTGGTCAGGGAACTAAGATCCCACATGCTGCACAGAGTGGCCGAAAGATTAAGGGAAAAAAGGGGTAGGAGAGGGCAGAGACATACTGTAGGCACAGCCTCAGGTAGGTTACCCACAAACTGGAGGATAATCACAGTCACAGTTCTCCCTAAAGAGCAAAGGGTCCAAGCCACACGTCAGACTCCTGAGCTCAGGGTCCTGCACCAGGAAGCTAAGCCCTCAAAACTTGTGGCTTTGAAAGCCAGTGGGATTTGAATATTGGAGAGCCAGAGGAAACAAACTCCGCTCCTAAAGAGCACACACAGAATCTCACTTGCTCTGAGTCCCAGAACAGAAGCAGTAACTCGAAAGGAACCTGTTAGGACCCACTTGCTGATCTTGTAGAGTCTCCTAGACAGGGAGGGGGCAACTAGGATAAAGAAACTGAGACCAAAAGAGGTTAAGTAACATGTTCAAAGTCACATAGCAAACAAAGTGACAGATCCTGGCTTCTGATTCAGGAAGTTTGGATATACTGCAAGGAAATCAAACCAGTCAGTCCTAAGGAAATCAACTCTAAATCTAAATGTTCATTGGAAGGACTGATGCTGAAGCTCCAATACTTTTGCCACTTTATGTGAAGAGCCAACTCATTGGAAAAGATCCTTATCCTGGGAAAGATTGAAGGCAAAAGGAGAAGCGGATGGCACAGGTTGAGATGGTTAGATAGTATCCCCAACTCAGTGGGCATGAATTTGAGCAAACTGGGAGATAGTGAAGAATGGAAAGCCTGGCTTGCTGCAGTCCATGCAGTCACAGAGAATCAGATACAACTTAGCAGCTGAACAACAACAAATTTGCTCTTAACCAATAAAGGTTTTGTTTTTTAATATTGAATTATAGTTGCTGTACAATATTATGTGTTACAGATGAACAATATGGTGATTCTCAATGTTTATACTTCATTTATTGTCTAGTCACTAAGTTGTAACCGACTGTTTTGTGAACCCATGGACTGTAGCCCACCAGGCTCCTCTGTCCATAGGATTTTCCAGGCAAGAATACTGGAGTGGGTTGCCATTTCCTTCTCCAGGGGCTCTTCCTGAACCAGGGGTTGAACCCACGTCTCCTGCCTGGCAGGTGTATTCTTTACCACTGAACCACCTGTACTTCATTTATTTGTTGTTCAGTTGCTAAATCATGTCCGATTCTTGTGCGACCCCATGGACTGTAAGCCTGCTAGGATCCTCTGTCCATGAGATTTCTAGACAAAAAATATTGGAGTAGGTTGCCATTTCCTTCTCCAGGGGATCTTCCTGACCCAGGCATTGAACCTACATCTCCTTCACTGCAGGTGGCTTCTTTACTGTTGAGCCACCAGGGAAGCCCCATATGTCCTTTATAGTTAATATAAAATATGGGCTATATTCCCTGTGTTGTACAAGATGTTTTCTTAGCTTATTTTGTATCTAATAAATTGTACCTCTTAATCTACTACCCCTATACTGCATCTCCCCCCTGCCTTCACCCTACTGGTAACAGATTATTGCCTTGTGAGTTTTATTGTATCTGATGAACTTTGTTTTCAATAAACATGTTTTAAAATTTCAGATTGTATTTTTCTAGTTTCAGTGGAGATTGTAGTATTAGTAGGTAATTCTGTTTAGATTATTCTATAGTGAAAGTGAAGTCGCTCAGTCGTGCCCGACTCTTTGTGACCCCATGGACAGGAGCCTGCACCAAGCTCCTCTGTCCATGGAATTTTCCAGGTAAGAGTACTGGAGTGGGTTGCCATTTCCTTCTCCAGGGAATCTTCCTGACCCAGGGATCGAACTCAGGTCTCCTGCATTGTAGAGACACTTTACCGTCTGAGCCACTGCTTATTCCCAGATTATTCTATAGAGATGGATACAATTCCCTTGAGAAATTTTTACCTTGAGATATGTTTAATGTAAATGATGTTTTCTGGTTATAAATAAACAAATTCAAAATTTTCAAGTTTTTCTGATGTTAAAAACCATTTTCCCTTCTGTGTCTATACTATACACCTAATTTTTTTGATAATTTTAAATTACCAAAATATTTGAATTTAGACATTTCTCCAAAGAAGACATACAGATGGCTAACAAACACATGAAAAGATGCTCAACATCACTCATTATCAGAGAAATGCAAATCAAGACCACGCTGAGGTACCATTTCACGCCAGTTAGAATGGCTGCGATCCAAAAGTCTACAAGCAATAAATGCTAGAGAGGGTGTGGAGAAAAGGGAACCCTCTTAACACTGTTGGTGGGAATGCAAACTAGTACAGCCTCTAGTCTTGATTTCATAACCATCAAGAATTTTATTCTTTATAAACTAGAACTAGTCAGAAATCAAATGAGTTTTGTGAAACACAGTGAAGAAATTAACACATAATTCTATAATCCCCTTTCCATTTCATTAACTAGATGAAATTATTATATTTAATTTTTTTCTGAATGACTTGTTTATCAATGAATAAGGTATAAGAATTTTATCTGTTTGAAAAATTAAAATTTTCCTAGGACAAACTGAATTGTGTATCTTTGACTTGATCAATTTAAATAATTCAAAATTTTGATGTATTTTTTAAAATTTTATTTTATTATTATTATTTTTATTTATTTATTTTTACTTTACAATACTGTATTGGTTTTGCCATACATCGACATGAATCCGCCATGGGTGTACATAAGATCCCACGCCTGAACAGTCCTCCCACATCCCTCCCCATACCATCCCTCTGGGTTATCGCAGTGCACCAGCCACAAGCATCCTGTATCCTGCATCAAACATAGACTGTCGATTCGTTTCTTATATGATATTATACATGTTTTAGTGTCATTCTCCCAAATCATCCCGCCCTCTCCCTCTCCCACAGAGTCTAAAAGTCTGTTCTGTACATCTGCATCTCTTTTGCTGTCTCACATACAGGGTTATCGTTACCGTCTTTCTAAATTCCATATATATGTGTTAGTATACTGTATTGGTGTTTTTCTTTCTGGCTTACTTCACTCTCTATAATCAGCTCCAGTTTCATCCACCTCATTAGAACTGATTCAAATGGATTCTTTTTGATGGCTGAGTAATACTCCATTGTGTATATGTACCACAGCTTTCTTATCCGCTCATCTGCTGATGGACATCTAGGTTGCTTCCATGTCCTGGCTATTATAAACAGTGCTGCGATGAACATTGAGGTACACGTGTCTCTTTCAATTCTGGTTTCCTCGGTGTGTATGCCCAGAAGTGGGATTGCTGGGTCATAAGGCAGTTCTATTTGCAGTTTTTTAAGGAATCTGCACACTGTTCTCCATAGTGGCTGAACTGGTTTGCATTCCCACCAACAGTGTGAGAGGGTTCCCTTTTCTCCACACCCTCTCCAGCATTTATTGCTTGTAGACTTTTGGATCGCAGCCATTCTGACTGGCGTGAAATGGTACCTCATTGTGGTTTTGATTTGCATTTCTCTGATGAGTGATGTTGAGCATCTTTTCATGTGTTTGTTAGCCATCTGTATGTCTTTTTTGGAGAAATGTCTATTTAGTTCTTTGGCCCATTTTTTGATTGGGTCATTTATTTTTCTGGAATTGAGCTGCATGCATTGCTTGTGTATTTTTGAGATTAGTTGTTTGTCAGTTGCTTCATTTGCTATTATTTTCTCTCATTCTGAAGGCTCTCTTTTCACCTTGCTTATATTTTCCTTTGTTGTGCAGAAGGTTTTTTCTTGTGACTCATTATTTAATGATTTTTAAATACTTCTACATTTAGAGGATGACTTAGGAATGATTTTTGTGTAAATAGTGATTTTTGACCCAAATGTTGATTTAGTTGACCCTGAAATAATAACTACTGTTACTAAAATTAGATTATTGTTGTGTTCACTGTTTTTTCCAAAGGTTGCACAATGAATTAAAAGATGCTGTTGTTGCAAAACAATTGGAGGCCCTTCCCTTTGGCACAGAGATGGGAAATGAGATATATACAGATGACGAAACAGTCAGGAATCTTCAAGAACAGCTAAAACTGGCCAGTCAGGTGAGTGATATATTTATTATCCTGAATAAACAGAGAATTTCTAAAAATCTGTGATCAGTCATTATTTATGAATGATAATAGAATATCAAAATCGTTAGCATGATGATTTCCTACAGTTTGCAAAGTAGTGAACAGGTAACAAAACTTGTAATATGTACTCTTGCTGTATGTTACAGTTGCCATGTATATATTTTAATTGAATCCTAATTCTTTTGGCATGATTTTTTGTGTGTTGTGAAATATTTTAATGCAAAAGAAAATTTTTGAAGAAAAGAATCAATTATCCACTTGCCTAAACTTACATTTTTGCCCGTGTTTTCTTCTGATAACCATTTTCTTCAGTTTTCAAAGTTTATGGAATTATATTTTTCTAAATTTACACTTCTTTTAGAATTATGCTTTTCCTCCTTTTTTCTTCCTGTATGGTTATCGAAATATTTGGGAAGCTATATTATTTATATCCTGTTTTTAGCATTGTAATTTTTTTGGTTATATGTAAGAGAATGTTATTTTAATTTACAATTTTGTATGCCAGGTATCTCATATCTTCTATGGATTTGAATCCCATTTTTATACCTTGCTGTGTTCCTCAGTTTCTTCATTTTATAAATGGGGATTAGAAATTCATTATTAAAATTTTGATTTTATAGTTATCTGTAAAAAGTTGAATTGTCTTTTATTCCTTGGAAATTTGGTTTTGGAATTCTTGTCTTTCAAAAGTGATATCGTTTATTAGTTAGATAGGCTATATATACCTTGTTAAGGAGCATTATGTAGCACTGAATTCTTTTTAACATATAAAGGGAAGGGATTTGAAAAGTAATAGAGGGGAAAAAATAATGAGGAAAGCATATTCTTTGCTCTGTTTTAGCCTAGTATTTCAGGAAGAATTTATTAATGTGCATGCATGCATGCATGCTAAATCGCTTCAGTCCTTTCTGTCTCTTGCAAGCCTACAGACTGTAGCCCACCAGGCTCCCCTGTCCATGGGACTCTCCAAGCAAGAATGCTAGACTGAGTTGCCATGCCCTCCTTCAGGGAATCTTCCTCACCCAGGGATCGAACTCATGTCTCTTATGTTTCCTGCAATGGCAACGTTACCGCTACTGCCACCTGGGAAGCCCATTAATGTTCACATATAAATAAATAAATGAAAATTAATTTAGACTTTAAAATGCTTTCTAACCAGACATTAAATACCTTTTGAAAGCTGTAGCAGAATATGCATTTCTTACTACTCTTAAAAAATGCTGTGACAGACATATGTAAAAGAACCCTCGTTTGTACACCTTAAATATAGGCAGTGATTGTCAGCCACACCTCAGTAAATACTTAAAAATTTAATTTATTAAAAAAAAGAAGACTGCAGAACTAGATAAGATTTGTAGCTTCAAAAAACAAACCAACAAGAAAAGAGAATTCTACTTCTAAAAAGCATCTCTCTGTTGTACTTCTGTTGCTATAATTTCTAACACTCAATTTTATTTTATTTTTTTTTAGTCACATTTGTTCTCATTCCTCACCCCTTTTCCCTCCTATCTTACCGTCTTTGCCTTTCTCCATCTACACCTTGCTTGGTCCCATATTATTTCTCTGAAGATGGTCCTTCCTTTTTGCTACATTTTGGTTTATTATTTCATAGTAAGTTTGGTGAGGTCCAGGATTGAACAGTCAAAGTTGAAAAAGTTTGTGAAAGAAAATTTTGCCACAATATCTGCAATGTACTTCATTTATAAATGTGAAATTTTAACTGAGCGACAGTTCAAGCAGTTTTATAAAATGTTAATGAATCCATAAAATAATAATGTTAAATGTTAATTCTGCTTATTACTTGTACATTCATGTTTATGTATATTACTAAGTTCTATGTACAGTTGTTTTGGTATGCATCACTAGATTGAAAGACCTTTGTGTCATGCATGAAGACTAGGTGAATCCAAACTGAATAAATTGAAAACTAAATACAGTGCAATTTATAGTAGAAAATTGAGAGAGAATTCTTTATTATATTATGCTTTATTAAAGCACTAAGTCTAAATAATAAGATTCAAATATCTTGATTTCACAAATATTTATTAGGTGTCTACTATATATGAGACACTGTAATTGGCATTGATCTTGCAGTGGAGAATATTGGCGTCTCCTTTTGTGAAACACACGAGCTTTTGAAGAAAAATCTGGTCAAACTTCTTGAGTTTGGTCCGATTCTACTTTCTCACTCTGTGATCTTGGGAAATTTTTTTGTGCTTCACCTTCTTCATTTATAAACAGAGATTATAGTAATTCTCCTTTTCTGGAGTTCTTAATATAATTAGTTTTAAATTCTCATAAAGCACATAGTGGAATGCCTAGCACATGTGTGAAAAAAGTTACCTATTATTTTAATCATCTTTATTATTATTATTGCTATAAAGCCAGATGAAGAATTAAAATTAAGTATAAAAAATTCTGTGTATCTCAAGTATAATTGTTTTGGGAGCCAGTAACACCGGTACAATATCAAGTTCAGTTCAGTCACTTAGTCGTGTCTGACTCTTTGCAACCCCATGAACCACAGCACACCAGGCCTCCCTGTCCATCACCAACACCCAGAGTCCACCCAAACCCATGTCCATCGAGTCGGTGATGCCATCCAACCGTCTCATCCACCGTCATCCCCTTCTCCTCCTATCCTCAATCTTTCCCAGCATCAAGGTCTTTTAAAATGAGTCAGCTCTTCACATCAGGTGTCCAAAGTATTGGAGTTTCAGCTTCAACATCAGTCCTTCCAATGAATACCCAGGACTGATCTCCTTTAGGATGGACTGGTTGGATATCCTTGCAGTAGAAGGGACTCGCGAGAGTCTTCAGCACCACAGTTCAAAAGCATCAATTCTTCAGCACTCAGCTTTCTTTATAGTCCAGCTCTCACATCCATACATGACCACTGGAAAAACCATAACCTTGACTAGACAGACCTTTGTTGGCAAAGTAATGTCTCTGCTTTTTAGCATGCTGTCTAGGTTGGTCATAACTTTCCTTCCAAGGAGTAAGCATCTTTTAATTTCCTGGCTGCAATCACCATCTGCAGTGATTTTGGAGCCCAGAAAAATAAAGTCAGCCACTGTTTCCACTGTTGCCCCATCTATCTGCCATGAAGTGATGGGACCAGATGCCATGATCTTAGTTTTCTGGATGTTGAGCTTTAAGCCAACTTTTTTACTCTGCTCTTTCACTTTCATCAAGAGGCTCTTTAGTTCTTCTTCACTTTGTGTCATAAGGGTGGTGTCATCTGCATATCTGAGGTTATTGATATTTCTCCTGGCAATCTTGATTCCAGCTTGTACTTCCTCCAGCCCACCATTTCTCATGATGTACTCTGCATATAAGTTAAATAAGCAGGGTGACAATATACAGCCTTGACGTATATTGGAACCAGTCTGTTGTTCCAATGTCCAGTTCTGACTGTTGCTTCCTGACCTGCATACAGGTTTCTCAAGAAGCAGATCATCTCTTTCAGAATTTTCCACAGTTTATTGTGATCCACACAGGCTTTGGCATAGTCAATAAAGCAGGAATAGATGTTTTTCCAGAACTCTCTCGCTTTTTCGATGATCCAGTGGATGTTGGCAATTTGATCTCTGGTTCCTCTGCCTTTTCTAAAACCAGGTTGAACATCTGAAAGTTCACAGTTCACGTATTGCTGAAGCCTGGCTTGGAGAATTTTGAGCATTAGTTTACTAGCGTGTGAGATGAGTGCAGTTGTGCAGTAGTTTGAGCATTCTTTGGCATTGCCTTTCTTTGGGATTGCAATGAAAACTGACCTTTTCCAGTCCTGTGGCCACTGCTGAGTTTTCCAAATTTACTGGCATATTGAGTGCAACACTTTCACAGCATCATCTTTCAGGATTTGAAATCGCTCAACTGAATTCCATCATCTCCATCCATAGATTTGTTCATAGTGATGCTTCCTAAGGCCCACTTGACTTCGCATTCCAGGATGTCTGGCTGTAGGTGAGTGATCACACCATCGTGATTATCTGGGTTGTGAAGATCTTTTTTGTACAGTTCTTCTGTGTTTTCTTGCCACTTCTTAATATCTTCTGCTTCTGTTAGGTCGCTACCATTTCTGTCCTTTATTACAATATCAAGTCCCTAACTAAATATTTTTAGTTTGAAATATTTTGTTTTCTCATAATAGTGTGATTTATAAAAATCTTTCTGGAGGGCAGCTTGGCAGTAAGAGCCTAGAAATGCTTATATCCTTTGACCAACTAATTTGATGGTGACATTACATAGATTTTAGGAACCTGTCCTAAGAAATTGTTATACATAAAAATATATGAATAAATATATTCATTGTAGTAATGTTTTGCTTGTGAAAAATTGGAAATATTTTTTAATCTAAAATATGGAATCATTTCAGTTGTGTTTCTTTTTGCCAAATTATTGGTTATGTATTAGTACAGTGGTTCTCAAATTTTAGTGTTTTTTATAATCACCTGGGGGCTTATTAAAATAAAGATTGTTATCCTCTTCCCCAAGTTTCTGATTCAAGAAGTCTAGGATATGAGTCAGTAACTTATGTTTCTTACAGGTTCTAAGGTATCCCTGCCAGTCCTTTCAGAACCACTGGTCTAGGAGAATCTGGGCTTTCTACCTAGTATTCCAGATGATTTTTACCATCAGACACATTTGAAAAAATGCAGTTTTGAGATGTGAGGCATTTGTATGACTATTCCATTGAAAATAAAACTGTCTTAAAAAAATAAAATGAATTTAGAAGGTCATTCCGCCAGGAATTAGAAATCCAGCCTGAATTCTGGCTCCATATTCTACTTTTGTCTACAGATTTTAAACTAATAAAAGGTTTTAGAAGTCAGGATAATGGTTAATTTTGGAGGATTGTAGTATCAAGAAGAAAGGGGCAACTGGCTTAAAGGTACTGGTAATAACATTCTCTGTCTTGAACTGGTTGCTGGTCACATGAGTGCACTCAGTGTACTAATTTATGATTTGTGTATCTCTGAATGTTTATTATGCCTCAGAAAGTTTCTTTAGACCTTATAAATGTATTATTTATTTGAAATATATACTCGTTATGTTCCAAAAATGCATATCTTTTCACTACACCATCTTACCTACCAATTAAAACTGAGAGAGGAATAGCTCTGACCTGGAATTTAAAAGCTTAGGCTTTAGAGACAAAGAGATGAAGATTTCTTCTTGATTCTGTCAGCAGCTTGCTGAGTGACTCCAGGCAAATGGCCTGAACCTTAGTTTCCACTTCTCTAAAAAGAGAATAATGCTTTTTATATGATGGCTTAGTTTCTCAACCTTGGTTTAAGAACCCCTCTTCAGTATACTTAAAAACCATTCAGGACTCCAAAAAGTATTTTTTGTGTGTGTGTGGCATATTTATCATATTACTAATTAAAACTAAGACATTTTTGTTTTATTTTTTTAAATTTGTTAATAATTTTATTTCTTTATTTGGCTGTGTTCCGTCTTTGTTGCTGAGTGGGCTTTTTCTCTAGTTGGGGTAAGCAGGGGCTACTCCCTAGTTATAGGCTTCTCAGTGTGGTGGTGTTTTTTGTTGTAGAGCAGGGACTCTAGGGCATGAGGGCTTCAATAGTTGCATCACACAGGCTCAATATTTGTGGCTCCCAGGCTCTAGATCACAGGCTCAATAGTTGTGGAGCATGGGCTTACTTGCTCCTTAGGATGTGGGATCTTCACAGACGAGGGATCAAACCTGTGTCTCCTGCATTGCCAAGCAGATTCTTTATCCCTGGGCCACCAGAGAAGACCCTAAAATTTATTCTTTATTTTTTTTTCTTTTTAATATATTTTTTTATTGAAGGATAATTGCTTTACAGAATTTTGTTGTTTTCTGTCAAACCTCACAATGAATCAGTCATAGGTATACATACATCCCCTCCCTTTTGAACCTCTCCCATCTCCCTCCCCACCCCACCTGTCTAGGTTGATACAGAGCCCCGTTTGAGTCTCCTTAGCCATACAACAAATTCCCATTGGCTATCTATTTTACATATGGTAAATGTAAATTCCCACCTTACTCTTTCCATACATCTCACCCTCTCTTCCCCTCTCCCCATGTCCATAAATCTATTCTTTATGTCTGTTTCCCCATTGCTGCCCTGTAAATAGATTCTTCAGTACCATTTTTCTACATTCTGTATATGTACATTAGAATATGATATTTATCTTTCTCCTTCTGACTCACTTCACTCTGTATAATAGGTTCTAGGTTCATCCACCTCATGAGAACTGACTCAAATGTGTTCCTCTATATGGCTGAGTAATACTCCATTGTGTATATGTACCAAAACTGCTTTATCAATTCATCTGTCAATGGACGTCTAGGTTGCTTCCATGTTCTGGCTGTTGTAAGTAGTGCTGCAGTGTACAATGGGATACATCTGTCTTTTTCAATTTTGTTTTCCTCAGGGTATAATATGCCTAGGAGTGGGATTCCTGAGTCATACGGTGGTTTTATTCCTAATTTTTTAAGGAATCTCCATACTGTCTTCTCGGAGAAGGCAATGGCAACCCACTCTAGTAACTCTAGCCTGGAAAATCCCATGGACGGAGGAGCCTGGTAGGCTGCAGTCCATGTGGTCACTGGGAGTCAGACATGACTGGGCAGCTTCACTTTCACTTTTCACTTTCATGCATTGGAGAAGGAAATGGCAACCCACTCCAGTGTTCTTGCCTGGAGAATCCCAGGGACAGGGGAACCTGGTCGGCTGCCGTCTTATGGGGTTGCACAGAGTTGGACACGACTGAAGTGACTTAGCAGCAGCAGCAGCATACTGTCTTCTATAGTGGCTGTATCAATTTACATTCCCACCAACAGCACAAGAGTGTTCCCTTTTCTCCACACCCTCTCCAGCATTTCTTGTTTGTAGACTTTTTCATGATGGCCATTCTGACCAGTGTGAGGTGATAGCTCATTGTGGTTTTGATTTGCTTTTCTCTAATAATGAGCGATTTTGAGCATCTTTTCATGTGTTTATTAGCCATCTGTATGTCTTCTCTGGAGAAATGTCTGTTTAGGTCTTTTTTCCACTTTTTGACTGGGTTGTTTGTCTTTCTGGTATTGAGTTGTATGAGCTGCTTGTGTATTTTGGAAATTAATCCTTTGTCAGTTGTTTCACTTGCTGCTATTTTCTCCCATTATGAGGGCTGTCTTTTCACCTTGCTTATAGATTCCTTTGCTCTGCAAAAGCTTTTAAGTTTAATCAAGTCCCACTTGTTTACTTTTGTTTTTATTTCCATTACTCTATGAGGTGAGTCATAGAGGATCTTGCTTTGATTTATGTCATCAAGTGCTCTGTCTATGTTTTCCTCTAAGAGTTTTATAGTTTCTGGTCTCACATTTAGGTCTTTCATCCATTTTGAGTTTATCTTTGTGTATGGTGTTAGGAATTGTTCTAATTTCATTCTTTTGATGTAGCTGTCCACTTTTCACAGCACCATTTATTAAAGAGCCTGTTCTTGTCCCATTGTGTATTCTTGCCTCTTTTGTCAAAAACAAGGTACCCATAGGTGTGTGGCTTTATCTCTAGGTTCTCTATCTTGTTCCATTGGTCTATATTTCTGTTTTTGTGCCAGTACCATAGTGTCTTGATAACTGTAGTTTGGTACTATAAACTGAAGTCAGGAAGGATGATTCCTCCAGCTCCATTCTTCTTTCACAAGACTTCTTTGGCTTTTTGGGGTCTTTTGTGTTCTATATGAATTGTGAAATTTTTTCTTCTAATTCTGTGAAAAATGCCATTGCTAATTTGCTAGGGATTGCATTGAATCTGTAGATTGCGTTAGGTAGTATAGTCATTTTCACAATTTTGATTCTTCTACCCAGGAACATGGATTGTCTCTCCATTTCTTTATGTTGTCTTTGCTTTCTTTCATTGCTGTCTTATAATTTTCTTTTTTTTTCTTTTTTTGTTGTTTTTTTAAAATATAAATTTATTTATTTTAATTGGAGGTTAATTACTTTACAGTATTGTATTGGTTTTGCCATACATCAACATGAATCCGCCACAGGTATACATGTGTTCCCCATCCTGAACCCCCCTCCCTCCTCCCTCCCCGTACCATCCCTCTGGGTCATCCCAGTGCACCAGCCACAAGCATCCAGTATCATGCATCAAACCTGGACTGGCGATTTGTTTCGTATATGGTATTATACATGTTTCAATGCCATTGTCCCAAATCATCCCACCCTCTCCCTCTCCCACAGAGTCAAAAAGACTGTTCTATACATCTGTGTCTCCCTTGCTGTCTCACATACAGGGTTATCGTTACCATCTTTCTAAATCCCATATATATGTGTTAGTATACTGTATTGGTGTTTTTCTTTCTGGCTTACTTCACTCTGTATAATCGGCTCCAGTTTCATCCACCTCATTAGAACTGATTCAAATGGATTCTTTTTGATGGCTGAGTAATACTCCATTGTGTATATGTACCACAGCTTTCTTATCCATTCCTCTGCTGATGGACATCTAGGTTGCTTCCATGTCCTGGCTATTATAAACAGTGCTGCGATGAACATTGGGGTACACGTGTCTCTTTCAATTCTGGTTTCCTCGGTGTGTATGCCCAGCAGTGGGATTGCTGGGTCATAAGGCAGTTCTATTTGCAGTTTTTTAAGGAATCTCCACACTGTTCTCCATAGTGGCTGAACTAGTTTGCATTCCCACCAACAGTGTAGGAGGGTTCCCTTTTCTCCACACCCTCGCCAGCATGTATTGCTTGTAGACTTTTGGATCGCAGCCATTCTGACTGGCGTGAAGTGGTACCTCATTGTGGTTTTGATTTGCATTTCTCTGATAATGAGTGATGTTGAGCATCTTTTCATGTGTTTGTTAGCCATCCGTATGTCTTTTTTGGAGAAACGTCTATTTAGTTCTTTGGCCCATTTTTTGATTGGGCCGTTTATTTTTCTGGAATTGAGCTGCATGAGCTGCTTGTATATTTTTGAGATTGTTTGTCAGTTGCTTCATTTGCTATAATTTTCTCCCATTCTGAAGGCTGTCTTTTCACCTTGCTTATAGTTTCCTTTGTTGTGCACAAGCTTTTGATTTTAATTAGGTCTCATTTGTTTATTTTTGCTTTTATTTCCAGTATTCTGGGAGGTGGGTCATAGAGGATCCTACTGTGATTTATGTCGGAAAGTGTTTTGCCTATGTTCTCCTCTAGGAGTTTTATAGTTTCTGGTCTTACGTTTAGATCTTTAATCCATTTTAAGTTTATTTTTGTGTATGGTGTTAGAAAGTGATCTAGTTTCGTTCTTTTACAAGTGGTTGACCAGTTTTCCCAGCACCACTTGTTAAAGAGATTGTCTTTTCTCCATTGTATATTCTTGCCTCCTTTGTCAAAGATAAGGTATCCACAGGTGCGTGGATTTATCTCTGGGCTTTCTGTTTTGTTCCGTTGATCTATATTTCTGTCTTTGTGCCAGTACCGTACTGTCTGGATGACTGTGGCTTTGTAGTAGAGCCTGAAGTCAGGCAGGTTGATTCCTCCAGTTCCATTCTTCTTTCTCAAGATTGCTTTGTCTATTCGAGGTTTTTGTATTTCCATACAAATCTTGAAATTATTTGTTCTAGCTCTGTGAAAATACCGTTGGTAGCTTGATAGCGATTGCAATGAATCTGTAGATTGCTTTGGGTAGTATACTCATTTGCACTATATTGATTCTTCCGATCCATGAACATGGTATATTTCTCCATCTATTACTGTCCTCTTTGATTTCTTTCACCAGTGTTTTATAGTTTTCTATATATAGGTCTTTAGTTTCTTTAGGTAGATCTAAGTATTTTATTCTTTTCGTTGCAGTGATGAATGGAATTGTTTCCTTAGTTTCTCTTTCTATTTTCTCATTATTAGTGTATAGAAATGCAAGGGATTTCTGTGTGTTGATTTTATACCCTGCAACTTTACTATATTCATTGATTAGCTCTGTAATTTTCTGGTGGAGTCTTTAGGGTTTTTATGGAGAGGATCATGTCATCTGCAAACAGTGAGAGTTTTACTTCTTCGTTTCCAGTTTGGATTCCTTTTATTTCTTTTTCTGCTCTGATTGCTGTGGCCAAAACATCCAGAACTATGTTGAATAGTAGCGGTGAAAATGAGCACCCTTGTCTTGTTCCTGACTTTAGGGGAAATGGTTTCAATTTTTAACCATTGAGGATAATGTTTGCTGTGGGTTGTCATATATAGCTTTCATTATGTTGAGGTATGTTCCTTCTATTCCTGCTTTCTGGAGAGTTTTTATCGTACATGGATGTTGAATTTTGTCAAAGGCTTTCTCTGCATCTATTGAGATAATCATATAGCTTTTATTTTTCAATTTGTTAATGTGGTGTATTACATTGATTGATTTGTGGATATTGAAGAATCCTTGCATCCCTGGGATAAAGCCCACTTGGTCATGGTGTATGATCTTTTATTTTTATTTTTATTTCTTTTTACTTTTTATTTTTACTTTATTTTACTTTATAATACTGTATTGGTTTTGCCATACATTGACATGAATCCACCTGTATGATCTTTTAAATGTGTTGTTGGATTCAGATTGCTAGAATTTTGTTAAGGATTTTTGCATCTCTGTTCATCAGTGATATTGGCCTGTAGTTTTCTTTTTTTGTGGCATCTTTGTCAGGTTTTGGTATTAGGGTGATGGTGGCCTCATAGAATGAGTTTGGAAGTTTACCTTCCTCTGCAATTTTCTGGAAGAGTTTGAGTAGGATAGGTGTTAGCTCTTCTCTAAATTTTTGGTAGAATTCAGCTGTGAAGCCGTCTGGACCTGGGCTTTTGTTTGCTGTAAGATTTGATTACAGTTTCAATTTCCATGCTTGTGATGAGTCTGTTAGGGTTTTCTATTTCTTCCTGGTTCAGTTTTGGAAAGTTGTAGTTTTCTAAGAATTTGTCCATTTCTTCCACGTTGTCCATTTTATTGGCATATAACTGCTGATAGTAGTCTCTTATGATCCTTTGTATTTCTGTGTTGTCTGTTGTGATCGCTCCATTTTCATTTCTAATTTTATTGATTTGATTTTTCCCTCATTGTTTCTTGATGAGTCTGGCTAATGGTTTGTCAATTTTATTTATCCTTTCAAAGAACCAGCTTTTGGCTTTGTTGATTTTTGCTATGGTCTCTTTTGTTTCTTTTGCATTTATTTCTGCCCTAATTTTTAAGATTTCTTTCCTTCTACTAACTCTGGGGTTCTTCATTTCTTCCTTTTCTAGTTGCTTTAGGTGTAGAGTTAGGTTATTTATTTGACCTTTTTCTTGTTTCTTGAGGTATGCCTGTATTGCTATGAACCTTCCCCTTAGCACTGCTTTTACAGTGTCCCACAGGTTTTGGGTTGTTGTATTATCATTTTCATTTGTTTCAATGTATATGTTGATTTCTGTTGTGATTTGTTGGTTATTCAACAGCGTGTTGTTCAGCCTCCATATTTTGGAATTTTTAATAGTTTTTCTCCTGTAATTGAGATCTAATCTTACTGCATTGTGGTCAGAAAAGATGCTTGGAATGATTTCAATTGTTTTAAATTTACCAAGGCTAGATTTATGGCCCAGGATGTGATCTGTCCTGGAGAAGGTTCCGTGTGTGCTTGAGAAAAAGGTGAAATTCATTGTTTTGGGGTTAAATGTCCTATAGATATCAGTTAAATCTAATTGGTCTATTGTATCGTTTAAAGTTTGTGTTTCCTTGTTAATTTTCTGTTTAGTTGATCTAGCCATAGATGTGAGTGGGGTATTAAAGTCTCCCACTATTACTGTATTATTGTTAATTTCCTGTTTCATACTTGTTAGCATTTGTCTTACATATTGTGGTGCTCCTAGGTTGGGTGCATATATATTGATAATTTTTATATCTTCTTCTTGGATTGATCCTTTGATCATTATGTAGTGTCCTTCTTTGTCTCTTTTCACAGCCTTTGTTTTAAAGTCTATTTGATCTGATATGAGTATTGTTACTCCTGCTTTCTTTTGGTCTCTATTTGTGTGGAATATCTTTTCCAGCCCTTCACTTTCAGTCTGTATGTGTCCCTTGTTTTGAGGTAGATCTCTTATAGACAACCTATATAGGGATCTTGTTTGTATATCCATTCAGCCAGTCTTTGTCTTTTGGTTGGGGCATTCAACCCATATATGTTTAAGGTCATTGTTGATAAGTATGATCCCGTTGCCATTTACTTTATTGTTTTGGGTTCGAGTTTTACACCCTTTCTGTGTTTCCTGTCTAGAGAATATCCTTTATCATTTGTTGGAGAGCTGGTTTGGTGGGGCTGAATTCTCTCAGGTTTTGCTTGTCTGCAAAGCTTTTGATTTCTCCTTCATATTTGAATGAGATCCTTGCTGAGTACAGTAATATGGGCTGTAGTTTATTTTCTTTCATCACTTTAAGTATATCTTGCCACTCCCTCCTGGCCTGAAGAGTTTCTATTGAAAGATCAGCTGTTATCCTTATGGGAATCCCCTTGTGTGTTATTTGTTGTTTTTCCCTTGCTGCTTTTAAAATTTGTTCTTTGTGTTTGATCTTTGTTAATTTGATTAATGTGTGTCTTGGGGTGTGAACCGTGAACTCCCTGATGTTCAAGCTGGTTTTAGAAAAGGCAGAGGAACCAGAGATCAAATTGCCAACATCCGCTGGATCATGGGAAAAGCAAGAGAGTTCCAGAAAAACATCTATTTCTGCTTTATTGGCTATGCCAAAGCCTTGGACTGTGTGGATCACAATAAACTGTGAGAAATTCTGAAAGAGATGGGAATACCAGACCACCTAACCTGCCTCTTGTGAAATCTGTATCCAGGTCAGGAAGCAACAGTTAGAACTGGACATGGAACAACAGACTGGTTCCAAATAGGAAAAGGAGTATGTCAAGGCTGTATATTGTCACCCTGCTTATTTAACTTCTATGCAGAGTACATCATGAGAAACACTGGGCTGGAAGAAGCACAAGCTGGAATCAAGATTGCTGGGAGAAATATCAATAACCTCAGATATGCAGATGACACCACTCTTATGGCAGAAAGTGAAGAGGAGCTAAAAAGCCTCTTGATGAAAGTGAAAGAGGAGAGTAAAAAAGTTGGCTTAAAGCTCAACATTCAGAAAATGAAGATCATGGCATCTGGTCCCATCACTTCACGGGAAATAGATGGAGAAACAGTAGAAACAGAGTCAGACTTTATTTTGGGGGGCTCCAAAACCACTGCAGATGGTGACTGCAGCCATGAAATTAAAAGACGCTTACTCCTTGGAAGAAAAGTTATGACCAACCTAGATAGCATATTCAAAATCAGAGACATTACTTTGCCGACTAAGGTCCGTCTAGTCAAGGCTATGGTTTTTCCTGTGGTCATGTATGGATGTGAGAGTTGGACTGTGAAGAAGGCTGAGTGCCGAAGAATTGATGCTTTTGAAGTGTGGTGTTGGAGAAGACTCTTGAGAGTCCCTTGGACTGCAAGGATATCCAACCAGTCCATTCTGAAGGAGATCAACCCTGGGATTTCTTTGGAGGGAATGATGCTAAAGCTGTAAGTCCAGTACTTTGGCCACCTCACTCGAAGAGTTGACTCATTGGAAAAAACTCTGATGCTAGGAGGGATTGGGGGCAGGAGGAAAAGGGGACGACAGGATGAGATGGCTGGATAGCATCACTGACTCGATGGACGTGAGTCTGATTGAACTCCGGGAGATGGTGATGAATAGGAAGGCCTGGCGTGCTGTGATTCATGGAGTCCCAAAGAGTTGGAAATGACTGAGCGACTGAACTGAACTGAACTGAACTAAACTGGGTGTTTCTCCTTGGGTTTAATCCTGTTTGGGACTCTCTGGGTTTCTTGAACTTGGGTGATCATTTCCTTCCCCCTTTTAGGGAAGTTTTCAACTATTATCTCCTCAAGGATTTTCTCATGGTCTTTCTTTTTGTCTTCTTCTTCTGGGACTCCTGTGATTCTAATGTTGGGGCGTTTAACACTGTCCTGGCAGTGTCTGAGACTGTCCTCATTTCTTTTAATTCGTTTTTCTTTTTTCCTCTCTGATTCATTTTTTTCTGCCATTCTATCTTCTACTTCACTAATCCTATCTTCTGCCTCTGTTATTCTACTATTTATTGCCTCCAGAGGGTTTTTTATCTCATTTATTGCATTATTCATTATATATTGACTCTTTTTTATTTCTTCTAGTTCCTTGTTAAACGTTTCTTGCATCTTCTCGATCCTTGCCTCCAGGCTATTTATCTGTGATTCCATTTTGATTTCAAGATTTTGGATCATTTTCACTATCATTCAGAATTCTTTATCAGGTAGATTCCCTGTCTCTTCCTCTTTGTTTGGTTTGGTGGGCATTTATCCTGTTCCTTTACCTGCTGGGTATTCCTCTGTCTCTTCATCTTGTTTATATTGCTGAGTTTGGGGTGGCCTTTCTGAATTGTGGCAGTTTGTGGAGTTTCCTCATTGTGAGTGGGGTTGTACAGGTGGCTTGTCAAGGTTTCTTGGTTAGGGAAGCTTGTGTTGGTGTTCTGGTGGGTGGAGCTGGATATCTTCTCTCTGGAGTGCAATGAAGTGTCCAGTAATGAGTTATGAGATGTCAGTGGTTTTGGAGTAACTTTGGGCAGCCTGTATATTGGACCTCAGGGCTGTGTTCCTGTGTTGCTAGAGAATTTGCATGGTATGTCTTGCTCTGGAACTTGTTGGCTCTTGGGTGGTGCTTGGTTTCAGTGTAGGTATGGAGGCGTTTGATGAGCTCCTGTCAATTAATGTTCCCTGGAGTCAGGAGTTCTCTGGTGTTCTCAGGGTTTGGACTTAAGCCTCCTGCTTCTGGTTTTCAGTCTTATTTTTACAGTACTCTCAAGACTTTTCCTTCTATACAGCACCGTTGATAAAACATCTAGGTTAAAGATGAAAAGTTTCTCCACAGTGAGGGACACCCAGAGAGGTTCACAGAGTTACATGGAGAAGAGAAGAAGGAGGAGGGAGTTAGAGGTGACCCAAATGAGATGAGGTGGAATCAAAAGAGGAGAGAGCTAGCCAGTAATCACTTCCTTGTGTGCACTCCACAGTCTGGACTACTCAGAGATGTTCACGGAGTTATACAGAGAAGAGGGAGGAAGGAGACAGAGGTGGCCAGGAGGATAAAGGGGGGCAGGTATCAAAAGGAGAGAGACAGATCCAGCCAGTAAACAGTTCCGTAAGTGTTCTCCACCATCTGGAACACACAGAGATTCACAGAGTTGGGGAGGGAGGAGACAGAGGCGACCTGGTGAAGAAAAAGAAGAGTCCAAAGGGGGAGAGAGCAGTCAAGCCAGTAATCTCGCTCCCAAGTAAAAATGGGTACTGAAGATTAGGTTCTTAAAGGTACCCAATTTGTTACCTTAAAATTGATAAAAAATACCAAAAAGCAAAGATTAAAAATCTAGAGTTTGGAATTTCAAAAATACAATATTAAAGAAAAGAAGAAGAAAAAGAGAAAAAAAAAGTCACAAAAATTATAAAATATATATATATGAAGTTTGCTTTAAAAAATAGGGTCTTTTTTTGCAAAGTAATAGTAGGTTATAAAAGTGAAATTTAAAGGAATAATAGAGGACTTAAAATTTTTAAAAAAATTTAAAAAAAAGAATAATCGTAAAAATAGTGAAAATATATCTAGGACTTTCTCTGGTGTTATTGTGGGTATTGTGGGTCAGTTCATTTTCAGATAGTTCCTTGGTCTGGCTTATATTTCTCAAGATCTATAGGCCCCTTCCTGTGTAGTCAGTACTAACGACAGGGTTTTAATCTATTGCACCTGTCACTTCCAAGGTGGTTCCCTCTGTTTTAGCGTCTTCTGTTTGCTGGTCTCTTCAGTGTCTGATTTCCACCCTGACACAAAGGGGGCGATGGTGGACACTTTTTTTAGGCTCACTTTTTCAGTCGCGCTCTGGGGAGGGAGGGACACTGCAAACAAATAACACTGGCGTGTGCTCGCAGTGCCTCAGCCACACCGGGCCTGCCCTTGCTCACGGCGCGTGTACCCTCCCTGCCCACACCGCTCAGGCTCTAGGTTGCTCCTCTGGGAACCTTCCGAGGCCAGCCCTGGGCTGCATGCAACTCCCAGGTCTAAGCCGCTCAGGTTCAGGCACTCGGGTAGTCCTCAGAGGCACAGACTCGGTTGAACCTGCGTTTTGTGCCCTTCCCAGGTCCGAGCAGCTCAGGTGGTGAGGTTTTGGGCGAGTGCGGTTGCTGTGACTTGTCGCCTCCCCCATCCCTGCCACTTGGTTTTCTGGGTGTATAACCGGCACACCTTCTCAGGCGGATGTTGACTGTCCAGAACCCCAAGAAGTCTTAGTTAGCAAAGAAGCCTGCTTGCTGTTTGGTAGACAATGTCTCTCTGGGGCTGCAATTGCTTGTCACCAGAGGGGGATGGTCTGCAGCCGGCTAGTTCTGTTCAGTCCTTTGTTCTGTGCGTGGGCCTAGCTGTGTCTTAGGGCTTTTCGCGTGGTAGTTGTCCCACAGTCTGGTTTGCTAGCCCAGGTTAGTTCACTCAGATTGCCCTCGAGGCATTCAGGCCCAGTCCTTAATCTAAGCAATGCAGCCTGCGCCTCCCTGCTCAGCCCCCTCTTGCTAGTGGTGGGTGCAGGCGTCTGGGCTGCTTCTCTGCTGGGGGAGTTACCGTTGGGCTTGTAATCTGTGAGTTTTAATTATTTATTTATTTTTCCTCCCTGTTATGTTGCCCTCTGTGCTTCCAAGGCTCTCCACAGACTCAGCAGCGAGAGTGTTTCCTAGTATTTGGAAACTTCTCTTTTTATAAGACTCCCTTCCTGGTCGGAGCTCCGTCCCTACCTCTTTTGTCTCTTTTTTTTGTCTTTTATATTTTTTCCTACCTCCTTTCGAAGACAATGGGCTGCTTTTCTAGGTGCCTGATGTCCTCTTCCGGCATTCAGAAGTTGTTTTGTGGAATTTACTCAGCGTTTAAATGTTCTTTTGATGAATTTGTTGGGGAGAAAGTGGTCTCCCCGTCCTATTCCTCTGCCATCTTAGGACCACCCCGTCTTTTAATTTTCTGTGTTACAGTTCTTTTGTCTCCTTAGGTAGGTTTATTCCTAGATATTTAATTCTTTTTGTTGGAATGATGAATGGGAATGATTCCTTAATTTCTTTTTCTGATTTTTAATTTTTAGTATATAAAAATGCAAGTGATTCATGTGTATTGATTTTATAACCTGCAACTTTACTAAATTCACTGATTAGCTCTAGTGATTGGCTGATAGTATCTTTAAGGTATTCTGTGTACAGTATCCTGTCATCTGCATACAGTGAGAGCTTTCAGTTCAGTCGCTCAATCATGTCCAACTCTTGTGACCCCATGAATCGCAGCACACCAGGCCTCCCTGTCCATCACCAACTCCCGGAGTTTACTCAAACTCATGTCCATCGAGTTGGTGATGCCATCCAGCCATCTCATCCTCTGTCACCCTTCTCCTCCTGCCCACAGTCCCTTCCAGCATCAGAGTCTTTTCCAATGAGTCACCTCTTCGCATAAGGTGGCCAAAGTATTGGAGTTTCAGCCTTAGCATCAGTCCTTCCAATGAACACCCAGGACTGATCTCCTTTAGGATGGACTGGTTGGATATCCTTGCAGTCCAAGGGACTCTCAAGAGTCTTCTCCAACACCACACTTCAAAAGCATCAATTCTTCGGCACTCAGCCTTCTTCACAGTCCAACTCTCACATCCATACATAACCACTGGAAAAACCATAGCCTTGACTAGATGGACCTTTGTTGGCAAAGTAATATCTCTGCTTTTGAATATGCTATCTAGGTTGGTCATAACTTTCCTTCCAAGGAGTAAGCGTCTTTTAATTTCATGGCTGCAGTCACCATCTGCAGTGATTTTGGAGCCCCAAAAAATAAAGTCTGACACCGTTTCCACTGTTTCCTCATCTATCTGCCATGAAGTAATGGGACCAGATGCCGTGATCTTCGTTTTCTGAGTGTTGAGCTTTAAGCCAACTTTTTCACTCTCCTCTTTCACTTTCATCAAGAGGCTTTTTAGTTCTTCTTCACTTTCTACCATAAGAGTGGTGTCATCTGCATATCTGAGGTTATTGATATTTCTCCCGGCAATCTTGATTCCAACTTGTGCTTCCTCCAGCCCAGCATTTCTCATGATTTCAAATCTGATTTCAAATGATTGTCATTTGTTTCTAGAAATTTTTCAATTTCCCTTTTGATTTCTTCTGTAACTTGTTGGTTATTTAGAAATGTGTTGTTTAATCTCCATATGTTTGTGTTTTTCACAGTTTCTTTTTTGTAATTGATATCTAGTCTTATAGCATTGTGGTTGGAGAAGATGCCTGATGTGATTTCAGTTTTCTTAAATTTACTGAGGTTTGATTTGTGACCCAAGATGTGGTCTATCCTGGAGAATGTTCCATGTGCACTTGGGAAGAAGGTGTATTTTTCTGCATCTGTATGAAATGTCCTGAAGATATCATTGAGATCCATCTCATCTAATGTATCATTTAAGACTTGTATTTCTTTATTAATTTTCTATTTTGATGATCTGTCTGTTGGTGTGAGTGGTGTGTTAAAGTCTCCTACTATTATTGTGTTATCATCAGTTTCTCCTTTTATGTCTCTTGCTGCTGCTAGCTGCTAAGTCGCTTCAGTCATGTCTGACTCTGTGTGACCCCATAGACGGCAGCCCACCACGCTTCCCCATCCCTGGGATTCTCCAGACAAGAACACTGGAGTGGGTTGCCATTTCCTTCTCCAATGCATGAAAGTGAGAAGTCAAAGGGAAGTCACTCAGTCATGTCAGACTCTTCACGACCCCATGGACTGCAGCCCATCAGGCTCCTATGTCCATGGGATTTTCCAGGCAAGAGTACTGGAGTGGGGTGCCATTGCCTTCTCCATTTTATGTCTCTTAGTGTTTGCCTTATGTATTGAGGTACTCCTGTGTTGGGTGCATAGATATTTACAATTGTAGGTCTTCCTCTTGGATTGATCCCTTGATCATTATGTACTGTTCTTCCTTATCTCTTGTAATATTCTTTATTTTAAGATCTGTTTTGTCTGATATGAGGATTGCTACTCCAGCTTTCTTTAGCGTCCCATTTGAATGGAACATATTTTTCCATCTTCTCACTTTTGGTCTATATGTATCTTTAGGTCTAGGGTGGGTTTCTTGTAGACAGCATATTTATGGATCTTGTTTTTTTAATCCATTCAGCCAGTCTGTGTCTTTTGGTTGGAGCAGTTAATCCATTTACATTTAAAGTAATCATTGATATATGTGTTCCTATTGTCATTTTCTTAATTTTGGGGGGTTGATTCTGTAGATCCTTTTGTATTTCTGAACTATATAAGTCCCTTTAAACATTTGTTGTAAAACTGGTTTGATGGTACTGAATTCTCTTAACTTCTGCCTGTCAGAATAGATTTTTATTTCTTCATCAATTTTGAATGAGATCCTTGCCAGGTTACAGTAGTTGTAGATTTTTCCCTTTCAGTACTTTAAATAATATCCTGCCATTTCCTTTTGGCCTGCAGAGTTTCTGCTGAAAGATCGGCAGATCTGCTGAAAGATCATATGGCGTTTCCCTTGTATGTTACTTGTTGCTTCTCCCTTGCTGCTTTTAATATTCTTTGTGCTTAGTCTTGGTTAGTTTGATTAGTATGTGTCTTGGCATGTTTCTCCTTGGGTTTATCCTATACGAGACTCTTTATGCCTCTTGGATTTGATTGACTATTTCCTTTTCCTTGTTGGGAACTTTTCAACTATAATCTCTTCAAAAGTTTTCTCATATCCTTTCTTTTTCTCTTCTTCTGGGACCCCTATAATTCAAACGTTGATGCGTTTGATATTGTCTCAGAGGTCTCTGAAAGTATCCTCAATTCTTTTCATTCTTTTTACTTTATTCTGCTCTTCAGAAGTTATTGCCACCATTTTATCTTCCAGGTCACTGATTTGTTCTTCTGCTTCAGATATTCTGCTATCAATTCCTTCTAGAGTATTTTTAATTTCAGTAATTGTGTTGTTTATTCTTTAATTCTTCTGTGATTCCCGCATTTTCTCCATTTTGTTTTCAGAGTTTTTGATCATTTTTACTATCGTTATTCTGAATTCTTTTTCAGGTAGTTTGCCCATTTCCTCTTCATTTATTTGGAGACTTCTGTGTTTTTAGTTTGTTCCTTCACTTGTGTAGTATTTTTCTGCCTTTTCTTTATTTTTTTTTTTAAACTTACTGTGCTTGAGGTCTCCTTTTCCCAGGCTTCAAGGTTGAATTCTTTCTCCCTTTTGATTTCTGCCCTCCTAAGGTTTGTCCAGCAGTTTATGTAAGCTTCATATAGGGTGTGATTTGTGCTGAGTTTTTGTTTGTTTGTTTTTCCTCTGATGGGCAAGGCTGAGTGAGGTGGTAATCCTGTCTCTGATGATTGGGTTTGTGGTTTTTTTTGTTTGTTTGTTGTTTAGATGAGGTGTCCTATACTACTGGAGGGTGCTACTGATGGTTGGGTGAAGCCGAGTCTTGTATTCAGCTGATTTCCTTTGTGTGAGTTCTCACTCTTTCATACTCCCTAGGGTTAGTTCGCTGGTAGTCTAGGGTTTTGGAATCAGTGCTCCCACACAAAGGCTCAGGGCTTGATCTCTTCAATGACCCTTGTCAAATTGGTTTAGCCAGAATACCATTATGTTTCCTCTTAGGGATTTTTCATGCACAGACCCTAACTGTACTCTGGATCTCCTATCTGACGTATCAGAGAACAGCATCTGAAATTGAGAGGTGGTACCCATCCTTCCAATTCATGCTCAGCCCAGTAGAGTGGAGATGGGAGAGGCTGAATGCTGTTCCCAAACTGTCCCCCGAAACCAATTTCCCTGGGTGCCTTCCTTGGAGGGGACTGTAGAGACCCACACTCAGAAAATGTTGCTTAGTTTGGCATTTAAATCTAGCAGGCCAGAAATAACACTCTTACTGGTTAAAAGTTTCCTGCTTCCCTCCTCCAGGCAGAAGGGGTCTTTAAAGAACGAGGAACTGGGAAAGCCCAATTCCTCAATGAATGAATAAAGTTTTTGCTCTGCTTTGTGGAGGACTTTCCTGGTTTCTCAGGTGGTAAAGAATCCATCTGCAATGTCCCTAAGATATTTTTAATTAAAGGATAATTGCTTTACGATATTGTGTTGTTATTTTCTGCTATACTTCAACATGAATAAGCTGTAGGCATACCTATGTTCCCTCCCTCGTGAATGTCCCTCTCACCTCCCATCCCATCCTACCCTCTAGGATGTCACAGAGAACGGGTTTGAGCTCCTTGAGTTGTACAGCAAATTCCCACTGGCTTTCTGTTTTACATATGGTAGTTTATATGTTTCCATGATAATTCTCCCCATTCATCCCACCTTCTCCTTCCCCCCCAACCCCATGTCCACAAGTCTTTCCCCTATGTCTGTGTCTCCATTGCTGCCTGCAGGTAGGTTCATCAATACCATTTTTCTATATTCTGTGTTGTTATTGTTCAGTCTCTCAGTCATGTCCAATTCTTTGTGTCCCCATAGACAGCAGCACACCAGGCTTCCCTGTCCTTCACCATCTCCCAGTTCAGCTCAGTTTAGTTCAGTTGCTCAGTTGTGCCCAACTGTTTGCGACCTCATGCACTGTAGCACGCCAGGCCTCCCTGTCCATCACCAACTCCCGGTTTGCTCAAACTCATGTCCTTTGAGTTGGTGATGCTATCCAACCATCGCATCCTCTGTCAACCCCTTTTCCTCCCACCTTCAATCTTTTTCAGCATCACAGTCTCTTCCAGTGAGTCAGTTCTTTGCATCAGTTGGCCAGAGTATTGGAGTTTCAGCTTCAGATTCAGTCCTTCCAATGAATATTTAGGACTGATTTCCTTTAGGATTGAGTGATTTGATCTCCTTGAAGTCTGGGGGACTCTCAAGAGTCTTTTCCAACACCAGATGGAAAGCATCGGTTCTTTAGCACTCAGCCTTGTTTTTGATCCAATTCTCACATCCATACATGTGTACTGGAAAAACCACAGCTTTGAATCTTTATCAGCAACCTAATGTCTCTGCTTTTGACACGCTATCTAGGTTTGTCTTAGCTTTCCTTCCAAGGAGCAAACATCTTTTAATTTCACGGCTGCATTCACCCGTTCTCTATGATTTTGGAGCCCAAGAAAAGAAAATCTGTCACTGTTTCTACTTTCCCCCCCGCCGTTTGCCTTGAAATTATCAGACCAGATGCCATGTTCTTAGTTTTTTGAATGTTGAGTTTTAAGCCAGCTTTTTACTCTCCTCTTTCACCCTCATCAAGAGACTCTTATTGTTTCTCTTCTCTCTCTGCCATTAGAGTGGTATCATCTGCGTATCTGAGGTTGTTAATATTTCTCCTTGCAATCTTGATTCCAGCTTGTGCTTCATCCAGCCTGGCATTTTGTATGATATACTCTGCATATAAGTTAAATAAGCAGGGTGACACTATACACCCTTGACATACTCCTTTCCCAGTTTGGAACCAATCCGTTCTTCCATGTCTGGTTCTAACTGTTGCTTCTTGACCTGCATAGAGGTTTCTCAGGAGACAGGTAAGGTGGTCTGGTATCCTAATCTTTAAGAATTTTCCACAGTTGGTTGTGATCCACACAATCAAAGGGTTTAGTGTGGTCAGTAAAGCAGAAGTAGATTTTTTTTTGGAATTCTCTTGATTTTCTGTGATACAGCGGATATTGGCAATTTTATCTTTGGCTTCTCTGCCTTTTCTAAATCCAGCTGTTATATCTGAAAGTCCTCAATTCACGTACTGTTGAAATCTACCTTGAAGGATTTTGAGCATTACCTTGCTAGCATGTGAAATAAGTGCAGTTGTGCAGTAGTTTGAACTTTCTTTGGCATTGCCTTTCTTTGAGATTGGAATTAGAACTGACCTTTTCCAGTCCTGTGGCCACTGCTGAGTTTTCCCAATTTGCTGGCCTATTGAGTGCCTCACTTTCATAGCATCATCTTCTAGGGTTTGCAGTAGCTCAGCTGTAATTCCATCACCTCTACTAGCTTTGTTTGTAGTGATGCTTCCTAAGGCCACTTGACTTTGTACTCTACGATGTCTGGCTCTAGGTGAGTGGTCACACCATTGTGGTTATCTGGGTCATTTAGATCTTTTTTTGTAATGTTTTTCTGTGAATTCTTGCCACCACTTTTTAATATCTTCTGCTTCTGTTAGGTCTGTACCATTTCTGTCCTTTATTGTGCGCATGTTTGCTCGAAATGTTCCCTTGGTATCTCTGATTTTCTTGAAGAGATCTCTAGTCTTGCCCTTTCGGTTGTTTTCCTCTGTTTCTTTGCATTGTTCACTTAGGAAGGCTTTCTTATCTCTCCTTGCTATTCTTTGGAACTCTGCATTCAAATGGGTATATCTTTCTTTTTCTCCTTTGCCTTTTGCTTCCTTATATATTTGCTAATATACAGTATTTGTTTTTCTCTTCCTGACTTATTGTATATAATAGATTCTTTTTTCATCTACTTTATTAGAGTTGACTGAAATGACTTTCTTTTTGTGACTGAGTAGTATTCCATTGTATATATGTAGAAGCTTCTTTATCCATTCATCTGTTGATGGACCTCTAGGTTGCTTCCATGTCCCAGCTATTGCAAATAGTGCTGTATTGAACGCTAGGTTACCTGTGTCCTTTCCAGTGATGGATTTCCCAGGGTATGTTCATAGTAGTGGAACGGTTGGATCATTTGATAGTTTTATTCCTTGTTTTCTTAAGGAATCTCCATACTCTTCTCCATAATGTCTGTATCAATTTATATTCCTACCAACCATGCAAAAGGAGTTCCCTTTCTACACACACTCTCGAGCATTTATTATTTGTTGATTTTTTTCATAATGGCCATTCTGATCAGTGTGAGGTATATCTCATTGTAGTTTTGATTTGGATTTCTCTAATAAAGTACAATATTGAGCTACTTTTCATATGTTTATTATGTATGTCTTCTTTGAATAAATGTCTGTTTAGGTCTTCTGTCACTTTCCACTTTTTAATTGGGATATATGTTTTTCTGTTATTGAGTTGCATGAGCTGCTTGTATATTTTGGAAATTAATCATCTGTCAGTTGTTTGATTTGCTATTCTCCCATTCTGTGGGTTGTCTTTTCACCTTGTTTATAGTTTCCTTTGTTGTGCAAAAGCTTTTAAGTTTAATTAGATCCCACTTGTTTGTTTTTATTTCCATTACTGGAGAAGGTGGGTCATAGAGAATCTTGCTGTGATTTATGTCATAGAGTGTTTTGCCTCTGTTTTCCTCTAAGAGTTTTATAGTTTCTGGTCTTACAGTGAGTGAGTGAAGTCGCTCAGTCATGTCTGACTCTTTGCGACCCCGTGGACTGTAGCCTACCAGGCTCCTCCATCCATAGGATTTTCCAGGCAAGAATACTGGAGTGGGTTGCCATTTCTGTCTCCTGAAGATCTTCTCGACCCAGGGATTGAACCCAGGTTTCCCATATTGTAGGCAGACACTTTACCATCTGAGCCATTACATTTAGGTCTTTAATCCATTTTGAGTTTATCTTCATGTATGGTGTCAGAAAGTGTTCTAATTTCATTCTTTTAAATGTAGCTGTTCAGAATTGCAGCATCACTTACTGAAGAGACTGTCTTTTCTCCATTGTATGTTCTTGCCTCCTTTTATGAAAGAAAGATGACATAAACAGATAGAGAGTAATTTCATGTTCCTGGGTTGGAAAAACAATGGTATCAAAAATCAATATACTATCAAAAGCAGTCTACAAATTCAGTGCAATCCTTATCAATTTACCAATGGAATTTTTCACAGAACTAGAATTAAAAATTTCACAATTCAGTGGAAACACAAGAGACCCTGAATAGCCAAAGCCATCTTCAGAAAAAAGAATGGAGCTGGAGGAATCATTCTTCCTGATTTCATACTATAATACAAAACTATAGTCATCAAGACAGTATGGTACTGACACAAAACAGAAATATAGACCAATGGAATAAGATAGAAAGCCTAGAGATAAATCCATGCACCTACAGGCACCTTATCTTTGACAAAGGAGGCAAGAATACAAAGCTAGGACATTTTAGAACAAATAGGAACCTAGGAATGCATTTCAGTAGCCATTAGAGCAATGACCATATCACAGGTTACATCATATAAACTTTGGTAAACTCCACCGTAAACTCATGTGCAGATGAGAGTAAAGAGAATAATGCCTTCCTTTTGTTATGAACATAATTTTGTCTAATGGGTCCCTGTATCACTTTTGAGAAATACTTGTTGAAAGAATAATGGCCTGATAAAATTCTTATTATAAAATGCCAAATGAAAATAGTACAATACAATCAACATACTGTATCAGTCCGTTTTTTTTTTCTTTAAGAAAAAATACAAAATTCTCCCCTCAAATCACATTTATAAACAAGAATACATCCAACATTTATTAAGTTGATTGTGTCCAGATGTTAGCAGTATTTATTATCATGTGGTTTAAAAAAATCAGGTAATTTTTTCTTCTTCATTTTTCTGTATTTTCCTAATTTTTTAAGATAAACATAACTTTTGCAATCAGAAAAAAACGCTTGTGCTTTACCAAGGATAGTTTTCCTGGCTTACACTTGTAGAATTTTTATGGCTTACACTTTTTTGTGAAACAAAGAAAGTGGTTTAAACCTCTCTCTCTGGTTGAAGGGTTTTCATTTTGCTATTAAATCTGAATAAAAAGAAAATTTCAAACTAAAGAATTTTCATGTTTAGTTTTACTCTCTAATTATTAATACAACTTTATATCATCAAAAATATTGCAACCATACCATCATGTATAAATTCTATTTTTATTTTGTGACTTTATGTATATGAACTCATTGTGTAAGAGAATGTGATTCATTTATCCTGTGCGGTAGCCTACTAATAATGAGTTCGCTAATGTTTTTCTTTTATAGGAAAAAGCTCAGGCTATAGAACTCTGGCAGACTGTTTCTCAGGAGTTGTGTAAGCTACAGAAACTTTACCAAGAACATATGACTGAGGCCCAGATTCATGTTCTTGAAAGTCAAAAGCAAAAGGTAATTTTGGATTTCATGGTTTTCTTGTGTATCAATAAGTTGCATTCTAGAGAAATTCAGTTTTGGAGAAGAATGCCCAAGTCTCTAGTGTAATATTTATGTTGGCAATAAATAGATCTTTGATGGTTAGAAATCTTTTGAACACACTAAATGATTAAAATAGTGCCTAGTGTACGTTGGGTTTTATAATGTTATTAGCACTGAAAGCTGTACTTAGGGCTAAAAAGCGGCCATAAGATTTTATGTATAAATGAATCTCTAAAACTTTTATATTCCTGATTTTTTTTACCTGATTAAAAAAAAGACCAAAACTGTTCATTAGTTTATGGACAGTGAAGAAGGCTACTCAAATATGACAACACTGTGTAAAACAAAAATGTTAACAACCTTCAATGTGACCTTTTACTGAAATAGATGTCAAGTGCCTCTAACATAAATTCATCAGAATAGGGTTTTAAAAGAGGAAAGAATCTTAATGGTTATTAAGGATTTCTTTATGTCCAAAGCAAGAATCATTTAATATTCTTTTAAAGTGGGCATCTAACTTTTGTTTGATATCTCTGTTAACATACACTCACTATCTCACAAGACCATCCATTCCATTGAAAAATCTACCTCCCTTATCTTTCCATTGATTCTTTTTCTGCTAGGTATATTGAAAACTTTATGACACAGAGCAGGTATCTTTTTTATGCTTTGGTGAACTTCGAATATTCCTTTCTAAGTTCGGATCAGCTTCCAGCATTTTATCCTTTGCAATGTATGAAATAACCTTAGTATTCCTGTGATGTGAATTTTTTGCTAGTCCCCCTTCTAGGACATCTCCATCGTTTTCATCAGAACTTCTTTCTTCACTCATGTTGGGTTCGCTTTCACTAAGTTACCCTTGCCGGTGTGTCCTGAATAGTGGCAGTGTCCATGTCCATGTTCTCACATTCAGATATTTTCTCCTGTAACTTCATTTACAACATTACCCAGAGTTATCACTTTCTGTTTCTTTGCAGCAGTTTTATCTTCATTGGCTAATTCCTTCTTTCAGTTATCAATTTTCTTAAAAATGTCACATGAGTATATTATCACTGGAGGAAAAGGAGACAGCACAACTGCACACTTTGCTGTCTCTGCATGAACTGAATAACAGAAACTCTGGGACCGAAAGTAATTAGACACCGATCATGATGTTCTGCTGTCACATGGTCAGTTGTAGACTGAAGAGTTAGCAGTAAAGTCTGCGTTTTATGTAATAATAATTAATGTACTGAGTGATATATAATCAATGTTTTATATAGGATTATACAGTTAATGTATTTGTGACTGAGATTTGAATCCTGTTATACAGGACTAATATAATTCAACTGTACTATAGTAAGTGAAAATCATGCATTTTAAGACTACAGGACATGGACTGCCTATACTCTTTCAGTGCACAAGATGCTGCATTGTTGTCTCATATTTCATTCTGTTTAGTTGTTGTCCTGAATTATAAAGTTCTTTAAAATGTGTTTAAAGAGGAACAACAATAAGCCAGATAACGAAGCAACTGGTGGAATAAAGATTCTTCTGACCATATTCTCATACAGTAAAGAAAGCAATTCTCCTTCTTGTCAAGACTATGTTATTGGTTTATGTGTTTGGTTAGGAAGGGGGTTGACTTTTCTCACCATAGTATTGGACCATACTTTCCCCAGAGAAATTCATAGTAATTTATACATACATATGTGTGCATGTGTGTGTGCCAAGTTGCTTCAGTTGTGTTTTGACTCTTTGTGACCCTATGGACTGTAGCCTGCCAGGCTCCTCTGTTCATGGGATTCTCCAAGCAAGAATACTGGAGTGGGTTGCCATGCCCTCCTTCAGGGGATGTTCCAGACCCAGGGATCGAACCCACATCTCTTGCCTCTCTTTCCTTGGCAGGCGAGTTCTTTACCACTAGCACCACCTGGGAAGCCCCATACGTACAGGTAACACTGCAGTTTATGTTATACATAACAAAGCTAGTGGAGGTGATGGAATTCCAGTTGAGCTATTTCAAATCCTAAAAGATGATGCTGTGAAAGTGCTGCACTCAATATGTCAGTATATTTGGAAAACTCAGCACTGGCCACAGGACTGGAAAAGATCAATTTTCATTCAAATCCCAAAGAAAGGCAATGCCAAAGAATGCTCAAACTACTGCACAATTGCACTCATCTCAAACACTAGTGAAATAATGCTCAAAATTCTCCAAGCCAGGCTTCAGCAATACATGAACCGTGAACTCCCTGATGTTCAAGCTGGTTTCAGAAAAGGTGGAGGAGCCAGAGATCAAATTGCCAACATCCGCTGGGTCATGGAAAAAGCAAGAGAGTTCAAAAAAAACACCTATTTCTGCTTTATTGACTATGCCAATGCCTTTGACTGTGTGGATCACAATAAACTGTGGAAAATTCTGAAAGAGATGGGAATACCATACCACCTAACCTGCCTCTTGAGAAATCTGTATGCAGGTCAGGAAGCAACAGTTAGAACATGGAACAATAGACTGGTTCCAAATAGGAAGAGTACGTCAAGGCTATATATTGTCACCCTGCTGATTTAACTTATATGCAGGGTAAGCCATGAGAAACGCTGGGCTGAAAGAAACACAAGCTGGAATCAGGATTGCCGGGAGAAATATCAATAACCTCAGGTATGCAGATGACACCACCCTTATGGCAGAAAGTGAAGAGGAACTAAACAGCATCTTGATGAAAGTGAAAGAGGAGAGTGAAAAAGTTGGCTTAAAGCTCAACATTCAGAAAACAAAGATCATGGCATCTGGTCCCAATCACTTCATGGGAAATAGATGGGGAAACAGTGAAAATGGTGTCAGACTTTATTTTGGGGGGCTACAAAATCACTGCAGATTGTGATTGCAGTCATGAAATTAAAAGACGCTTACTCTTTGGAAGGACAGTTATGACCAACCTAGATAGCATATTCAAAAGCAGAGACATTACTTTGCCAACAAAGGTCCATCTAGTCAAGGCTATGGTTTTTCCTGTGGTGATGTATGGATGTGAGAGTTGGACTATGAAGAAAGCTGAACGCCATAGAATTTATGCTTTTGAACTGTGGTGTTGGAGAAGACTGTTGAGAGTCCCTTGGACTGCAAGGAGATCCAACTAGTCCATTCTAAAGGAGATCAGTCCTGGATGATCATTGGAAAGACTGATGCTAAAGCTGAAACTCCAGTACTTTGGCCACCTCATGCGAAGAGTTGACTCATTGGGAAAGACCCTGATGCTGGGAGGGATTGAAGGCAGGAGGAAAAGGGGATGACAGAGGATGAGATGGCTGGATGACATCACCAACTTGATGGACATGAGTTTGGGTGAACTCTGGGAGTTGTTGATGGAAAGGGAGGCCTGGAGTGCTGTGGTTCATGGAATCGCAAAGAGTCGGACACGACTGAGCGACTGAACTGAACTGACTGAATACCTAATATAATATCTAACAGTCTTATTATCTGCAAATGATTTGTAATTGCTGAGTGCTTTGTTGTAACTCAGGATTTGAATGTGTCTGTAGGGTTCCCTGGTGGCTCAGTGGTAACGAACCCTCCTGCCAATGCAAGAGACACGAGACGTGGGTTCGATCCCTGGGTGGGAAGATCTCCTGGGTAAGGAAATGGCAACCCACTCAAGTATTCTTGCCTGGGAAACCCCATGGACACAGTAGCTTGGTGGGCTACAATCCATGGGGTCACAAAGGAGTCAGACACTACTTAGCATCTTTTTTTTTTTTTTTTTTACGACTTAGCATCTAAACAACAACAAATATTTAAAACTATGGAGTAATTCCAATTCTGGTTCCTTTCCTGTGGAATTTTGAGAAGGCAGCTATCACTGTCTCTCTTTTCAACTCTTACAGAGTTTTCAAATTCCAGTTTATGACTTTGTTTTTTAATCATTACAAATGGGTATTTTTACCTAAAAAAATCATAATAATGCTTATGTTCCTTTTCAGTTTACAAAATGATGTTTCCCAACATACCTTGGTTTGAAAATAACACACATGTAGTCTGAGCTGTAATACTTTTACCTCTGAGATCTAGAAATCATTTCTAATATAAGTATCTTTTTGAAGGCTGTTTCTTCATTTAGATCAGTAAACTAAGCCATTAGGTTTTGTTTTCCACCTGAATATGATCATTTTTATGGTACAGCTTTGAAGTTAGGGTTTTTAGGGGGTTTTAGTTGTTACTGTTGCTGTTTGCATAGACCTTACAGATAATACTTTGTCTTTATTTGAAGCTCTAGCTATCAAGCTTTAAATCTGTCATCTGACATATTAACACCTCCTCCCAACTTTATGTCACCTGCACATATGATATTTAATTTGGTCATAGTAGATAATCAAAAGGTTTAAAACTTGTGGGGCAGTCAAACCATGAGACTCATGAGAAGAGGAAAAGGTACAATAATAACTGTGCCATGGTTTGTTTTAAACAGGTTTGAATGTGGTTTTTCAATATTGGACAAGGTGTTTATATCATACCTGTCTCCTGATGGATTGATTTCTAGAAATAATTTGATGTTGTTCAGTCACTTAGTCATGTCCGCTGCTCAGTCATTACCCCATGGACAGCAGCACAACAGGCTTCCCTGTCCTTCACCACTTCCCCATGCTTGCTCAAAGTCAAGCTGTCCATTGAGTCGGTGATGCCATCCAGCCATCTCAACGTCTGTCGTCCACTTCTCCTCCTACCTTCAGTCTTTCCCATCATCAGGGTCTTTTCTAATGAGTCAGCTCTTTGCATCAGGTTGCCAAAGTATTGGAGCTTCAGCTTCAGCATCAGTCCTTCTAATGAATATTTAGAACTGATTTCCTTTAAGATTGACTGGTTTGATCTCCTTGCAGTCCCAGGGACTCTCAAGAGTCTTCTCTAATACCACAGTTTAGAAGCATCAATTCTTTGGCGTTCAGCCTTCTTTGTGGTCCAACTCTCACATCCATACATGACTACTGGAAAAACCGTAGCTTTGACTAGACGGACCTTTGTTGGCAAAGTGATGTCTCTGCTTTTTAATATGCTTTCTAGGTTTGTCATAGCTTTTCTTCCAAGGAGAAAGCATCTTTTAATTTTGTGGCTACAGTCACCATCTGCAGTGATTTTGTAGCCCCGGAAAATAAAGCCTGTCATTGTTTCCATCGTTTCCCCATCTCTTTGGCATGAAGTGATGGGACTAGATGCCATGATCTTCATTTTTTGAATGTTGAGTTGTCAGACAGCTTTTTCACTCTCCTCTTTCACCTTCATCAAGAGGCTCTTCAGTTGCTCTTCACTTTCTACCATAAGAGTAGTGTTATCTGCATATCTGAGGTTATTGATATTTCTCCCAGCAATCTTGATTCCAGCTTGTGCCTCATCCAACCTGACATTTCGCATGATGTACTCTGCATATACGTTAAATAAGCAGAGTACTCCTTTCCCAATTTTGACCCAGTCTGTTGTTCCATGTCCTGTTCTATTTCTTGACCTGCATACTAGTTTTGCAGGAGGCAGGTAAGGTAGTCTGGTATTTCCATCTCTTTAAAGAATGTTCCACAGTTTGTTGTGATCAGTAGAGTCAAAGTATTTAGTGTAGTCAATGAGGCAGAAGTTGAGTTTTTCTGGAATTCTCTTGGTTTTTCTATGATCCAGTGGATATTGCCAATTTGATCTCTGGTTCATCTGCCTTTTCTAAATCTAGCTTGAACATCTGAAAGGTCTCAGTTCACATAATGCTGAAGCCTGGCTTGGGGAATTTTGAACATTACATTGCTAGCATGTGAAATGAGTGCAATTGTGTGGTAGTTTGAACTTTCTTTGGCATTGCTGTTCTTTGGGTTTGGACGGAAAACTGACCTTTTCCAGTCCTGTGGCCACTGCTGAATTTTCCAAATATGCCGGCATATTGAGTGTAGCACTTTGACAGCATCATCTTTTAGGATTTGCAGTAGCTCAGCTGCTATTCCATCACTTCCACGAAGTTTCTTTATAGTGATGCTTCCTAATGCCCACTTGACTTTGCACCCAGAGATGTCTGGCTCTGGGTGACTGATCACAGCATCGTGGTTATCTGGTTCATTAAAACTCAGTAGTGGCCACAGGACTGGAAAAGGTCAGTTTTCATCCAATCCCAAAGAAAGGCAATGCCAAAGAATGCTCAAACTACGGCACAATTGCACTCATCTCACATGCTAATAAAGTAATGCTCAAAAGTCTCCAAGCCAGGCTTCAGCAATACGTGAACCGTGAAACTCCCTGATGTTCAAGCTGGTTTTAGAAAAGGCAGAGGAACCAGAGATCAAATTGCCAACATCCTCTGGATCATGGAAAAGCAAGAGAGTTCCAGAAAAACACCTATTTCTGCTTTATTCACTATGCCAAAGCCTTTGACAGTGTGGATCACAATAAACTGTGAGAAATTCTGAAAGAGATGGGAATACCATACCACCTGACCTGCCTCTTGAGAAATCTGTATCCAGGTCAGGAAGCAACAATTAGAACTGGACATGGAGCAACAGACTGGTTCCAAATAGGAAAAGGAGTACGTCAAGGCTGTATATTGTCACCCTGCTTATTTAACTTCTATGCAGAGTACATCATGAGATACGCTGGGCTGGAAGAAGCACAAGCTGGAATCAAGATTTCTAGGAGAAATATCAATAACCTCAGATATGCAGATGACACCACCCTTATCGCAGAAAGTGAAGAGGAGCTGAAGAGCCTCCTCATGAAAGTGAAACAGGAGAGCGAAAAAGTTGGCTTAAAGCTCAACATTCAGAAAACGAAGATCATGGCATCCGGTCCCATCACTTCATGGGAAATAGATGAAATAGATGGGGAAACAGCGAAACAGTGTCAGACTTTATTTTGGGGGGCTCCAAAATTACTGGAGATGGTGATTGCAGCCATGAAATTAAAAGACGCTTACTCCTTGGAAGAAAAGTTATGACCAACCTAGATAGTATATTCAAAAGCAGAGACATTACTTTGCCAACTAAGGTCCATCTAGTCAAGGCTATGGTTTTTCCTGTGGTCATGTATGGATGTTAGATTTGGTTGTGAAGAAAGCTGAGCGCTGAAGAATTGCTGCTTTTGAACTGTGGTGTTGGAGAAGACTCTTGAGAGTCCCTTGGACTGCAAGGAGATCCAACCAGTCCATTCTGAAGGAGATCAGCCCTGGGATTTCTTTGGAGGGAATGATGCTAAAGTTGAAACTCTAGTACTTTGGCCACCTCATGCGAAGAGTTGACTCATTGGAAAAAACTCTGATGCTGGGAGGGATTGGGGCAGGAGGAGAAGGGGACGACAGAGGATGAGATGGCTGGATGGCATTACAGACTCGATGGACGTGAGTCCGAGTGAACTCCAGGAGTTGGTGATGGACAGGGAGGCCTGGCATGCTGCGATTCATGGGGTCACAGAGTCAGACACGACTGAGCAACTGAACTGAACTGAAGATCTCTTTTGTAATGTTCTTCTGTGTATTCTTGCCACCTCTTAATATCCTCTACTTCTGTTAGGTCCATCCCATTTCTGTCCTTTATTGTACCATCTTTGTATGAAATGTTTCCTTGGTATCTCTAATTTTCTTGAAGAGATCTCTAGGCTTTCCCATTCTGTTCTGTTCCTCTATTTCCACTGTTCTCTTAGGAATTCTTTCTCCTTTCTGTTTTTAGAACTCTACATTCAAGTGGATATATCTTTCCTTTTCTCCTTTGCCTTTTTGCTTTTCTTCTTTTCTCAGTTATTTGTAAGGCCTCTTTAGACAGTCATTTTGCCTTTTGCATTTCTTTTTCGTAGAGGTAGTTTTTTTTTTTACTACCTCCTGTACAATGAATGCCACAAACCTCCATCCATATTTCTTCAGGCACTCTATCATATCTAATCCTTTGAGTCTATTTGTCATTTCCATTGTATAATCATAAAGGATTTGATTTAGATCATACCTGAATGGCCTTGTGGTTTTCCCTACTTTCTTCAATTTAAGTCTGAATTTTGTAATAAGGAGTTCATGATCTGAGCTACAGTCAGCTCCAGGTCTTGTTTTTGCTAACTTCTCCATCTTCGACCACAGCGAATTTAATCAGTCTGATTTCAGTATTGTCCACGTGATGATGTCCATTTGTAGAGTTATCTCTTTTGTTGTTGGAAGAGGGTGTTTGTTATGACCAGTGTATTTTCTTGGCAAAACTCTGTTAGCTTTTGCCCTGCTTCATTTTTTACTCCACAGCCAAACTTGCTTGTTACTCCTGATATCTCATGACTTCCTACTTTTGCATTCCAGTCCCCTGTGATGAAAAGAACATCTTTTTTTGGTGTTAGTTCTAGAAGGTCTTGTAGTTCTTCATAGAACCATTCAACTTCAGCTTCTTTGGCATTAGTGATTGAGGCATAGACTTGGATTACTGTGATATTGAATGGTTTGCCTTGGAAATGAATAGAGATCATTCTGTTTTGAGATTGCACCCAGGTACTTCATTTCGGGCTCTTCTTTTGACTATGAAGGCTACTCTTTTTCTTCTAAGGGATTCTTGCCCACAGTAGTAGATACAATGATCATCTGAATTAAATTCGCCCATTCCAGTCCATTTTAGTTCACTGTTTCCTAAAATGTCGGTGTTCACTCTGCCATCTCCTGTTTGACCATTTCCAGTTTACCTTGATTCATGGACCTAACATTCCAGGTTCCTATGGAATGTTGCTTTTTATAGCATCAGATGTTACTTTCACCACTAGACGCATCCGCGACTGGGCGTTGTTTCTGCTTTGGCTCCACCTCTTCATTCCCTCTGGAGCTATTTCTCTGGTCTTCTTCAGCAGCCTATTGGTTCATCTTTCATTAGTTCATGAGAGAGTTCATCTTTCAGCGTCATATCTCTCTGCCTTTTCATACTGTTCATGGGTTTCTCAAGGCAAGAATGCTGAAGTGATATGCCATTCCCTTCTCCAGTGGACCACTTTTTGTCAGAACTTTCCACCGTGATCCGTCCATCTTGGGTGGCTCGACATGGCCTGACTCATAGTTTCATTAAGTTAGACAAGTTTGTGATCCATGTGATCAGTTTGGTTAGTTTTCTGTGATTGTGGTTTTAATTCTGTCTGCCCTCTGATGGATGAGGATAAGAGACTTGAAATAATGATTTCACATAAAATAATTAGCCACATTAGTTTCCACATTGTCAACTTATTTAATTTTGTAGGCATTAAACATTTGTTTCTTTTTATTTCTTTGACTATTGATCTCACAGTACTTGTTGAAAGAAATGCAAGTGATGTCCTCTAGATTTAGCCATAATAATTTTAGACTTGATTTTAGTCTAATTTTAAATATGGGTTTTAAACACAATGTTATTTATGTACCCTTTCTTCCTGCTATAGGATCAGCTGACAAGTTTTCAGCAGCTGACCAAGCATCTTCATGTTACTAATGAGAATGTAGAAATGGTAAGTGAAAACATCCATTTAGTGCACTTTTTACATAAATTAGAAATTGTCACTGTAAGTAGTTGTATTTTTGCTAAGGTAAATCAACAAGATAAAAAACGTGAAATTAACGTAGGTAGGCAGTACTCTTCTTTTTATCTGTCTTGTCTTTTGGATTCAGTAGCGTGACATGGGAGTTTACAGTGGGTTCTAGAGATCTAAAACTAACATCTATCTGAAATATATTCTAATCTGAAAGTGCTCTTAGGATTCTTGGTACGATCTCCTGAGCGTAATCTAGACTGTGAGTACCTCAAGAGTAGGGTTCATTCTTTATTCTTAGCGTTTCTTCTAAAATATGGTAAGGTATCAACTAAGAATGGTGGAACTGCTAGAGAAATGAGTAGCCCAAATGGTTAAAACCAGTAGGCCACTGAGAACCACTTGTTAGTTGATTGACCACCCATCACCTGAATTGCTACACCTTAATTTCCCTTTAATTTTTCCCAAAAGAAGTAGAATTAGCCTTCCCAGTTCTGCTCTTTAACCCCTACACACACACATTTCTTTTTTATTGTTGTTTTTGTTTTGTTTTGTTTTCCGTCTTGGAATTTTATTTTACCTGATTGTTGAGTAATAGGATTATGACATCTCAGACAATTCCTCTCTTTCCTTTCTTCGTTTTGCTTAGTTACCTTGCTAATCCTTGTTAGTTCCTAATGAAAATGTCTTTGTTTAAGAGTGGAGTTGTGCCATTAAAAGTAAGTTTATCCAATCAATTTTATTCTACTTTTAAAAATTTCTCCTTTAACCATGTAAAAAATACTAAATTTCTCCCTATTTATGTTAATATTGGAAACTTCTAATCACTTATTTTTAATAATGTGCTTCTTAGAGTTTTAAAATAGTACTAAAGTGCTCCAAAATAAAATGATGACTGATTTTCTTAATTAAGAAGTCTTATTTCTACATGACATTGAATAATTTAACCTAACATCACAATTGCTTATTCTTTCTTTCAGTATTTCCTAAAAGTGTGCTATTACATAATCCTTTGGAATTTTATACCACAGTGCCCATATTTTATTATATTCAACCCTAAATTATTCTGATGAAAGTCATAGAAAGCTATGTAAATATTTACAGGACATACTTTAAAAATTTCTAGTGAGTGAGTGAAAGTCACTCAGTCACGTCTGACTTTGCAACCCCATGGAATTTTCCAGGTCAGAATACTGGAGAGGGTAACCATTCCCTTCTCCTGGGGATTTTTCCAAACCAGGGATCGAACATAGGTCTCCCACATTGCAGGCAGATTCTTTACCATCTGAGCCACCAGGGAAGCCCCCCCACCCAAAAAAAGAAAAAAAAATTGTAAGGTGTTCATAACAACAGACCAAAACTAAGAATAATAGACTATGGATATAATAAAAGAGATACAGAAATGAAAGTTGGATGAAGCATTTATGTTATAAAGAGCAAAGAAAAGACTATCCTGTGGTTAAAGAAAAATGCTAAGAGAAATTTTTTAAGAGTTTGTCTTAATACATCATACATTAAGGTATATATAAATAAGACTCTACTAAATCTAAATGTTAAGTGATTGTAAAGATTTTGTAAATCTCAAGAGCATTCAGAGCATGGTCATAGAAGGAAATTTGAGTCAAAATCAAATAATTTCCATTAAAAATTTTTCTGATTATATGAATAAACTCTTAAACGAATAGATTCCTATATATGTACAGAAAGTTGATGAGTATATAACAATGAATAAAATCTTTCACAAGCAGTGTAGTTTAGTAATAGGCAGAATGTAAAATGCCCTGAACTAAATGATACCTAAAAATATGTTTATTTATTATTACTATAGATATAATAAGAGTTTATGTTTCCTACAGATTGTCTTTACTGAAAGCATATTTTTCTTGATATTTATTCATCTCTAACCCAGAAATATTTGTCAATTGCATACTAAGTTCCTTCCACTGTCATGGGTTCTCTAGTTGAAGAGAAATGTGCATCTGTTCACAGAGCCCCTGTCTAACTGGTAGAATAGGAATGACATTGGAAATAATTGGTGATTGAAAGGGAGACTTCCAGGGTCCTTTATGAATCTCCAAATTCTGTATTATTGATATAGTACATAATTTTCTTTGTGATCACAAATATGTAACATCATAAAGCCATATTCAGATGTAATTGTTGAGCTCTTAATAGGCTTGCTAGCAGGTTATATGTGATTGTTCCCTACACTAGCTTCTTAAAATTCACAATCCTAATGTATACTTCCGCTAATTACATAATCTACCTTTAAGGTGCTCACATATAGTAAAAAAAAAATGCAAGCACTAGTTATGCCAGTTCAGCGACTATATAAGTTATAATAAAGCATTAATGGTACATTACAAACATTATAAAGGAATTCAGAAACATGAATCATTTTGGGCTGAGTCATTGAGATAGCTTCACAGGAGAATTTGAATTGATATTAAAGATCATCTAGTCCCTCAAATGATACAGGCATCCTTCTATTAAATGCTTTTCAGTTTAGATGATCCTCTCTAGTGACTGCTTTTAATACCCTTTCCTTGTAAGAGATCTTTCCATTTCCCTCAAAGAGCCTGTTCCTTTGAATGCTAATTATTAGAAAGCTAAAATCTTTTTACCAGATTTCCTCCCACTGATGTGTGATTTTATCTTTTGAAATAACATAGAACAAAATCATTTCATTTTCGAGTCAGCCTTTCAGCTATATAATCATATGTCTTGCATAGATTATGCCCTATGTCACATCCACTTTTCTGTTTTAACTTTTTAATTCACCTACCTCTCATTATTCTATCCTTTCTCTGTATGCCTTGATGGTCTCTTAAATTGTAGCCTGTGAATTAAATACTGAATTCTGTACTGGAGTTGTCCACTTCCCAAGGTAAAGATGTAGTCCTCAGGCTCTCTTTCATGTCTTAATTAGGGGTTCATTCATTCCTCAAAGGTACAAGTACTTAGAAAGTACTGAATCATGTGCAAGATGCTGGCAGTTCTGAGTGGAAGTGGTTTTCAAAAATAGGCTCATGTTGTAACAAGGAATATTAAACTTTAAATACAGTACCTAAATGTGCTGCAGTGTACATTATGAAAGTATATATAAAGTTTTATCAAAATGCAAAAAGGAAACAGTTTTGTCTTAAGAGTGAGTGAACCACGTGGGGTATGGAGTGCTGAATGCTGGCAGAATGAGGACATCCCAAGTAGAGGGATATTACAAAAGTGTATTTAAAATAGGAAGTCCATGAAATTGGGTAGAGTATGGAAAAAGCTCAGTGAAAACTGCTTCAGGGACTTTACTTGGAGAGAGGTGTGAATGATCTGTTAAAATGGGAAGAGACTGAAAACAAGACTATCGGTTAGAAGGTAATAATTTATATGACGTTGCCTTTAAGGCATATAGCTAATGGCAATGATAAGGAATTTGTACCGTCATGGTAAAACCAGCACTTATGGAAGATAATTCCCTTAGAAAAAGAGTTTTTGTACACTTGGAAAGCTGTTTCATATCTTCCTTTAGCATTAGCAGACCTTGAGGAAAGCGTCCCAAAGTATATAATTTATTGGGCAGTAATACCAGGAAAAACCAGTAGGGGAGTGGAGAAATAAGGCTAGGAAAGGAGAACAAGGCAGCCAATAAAGGATTTTTATCAGTCAAGCAAATTAACCCTGTGGGTAACTGAAACTTAATCCTACAATGAACTCTGGAAGCCAGTTTATAAACAGGCTCAGAGTTATTCTACCATAGGGCGTGGGAATTTGGGATTTTTACCTACCGATTTCCTTCATTCATTGTTTTGGGCTCTTCTGGAACAGGCTGGGGACATGAATTCTACACCATCTGTAGTCGTCTACATAGAAAAAGACTACACAGAAAGACTTTGCTCTTTAGGTGAGCAAAGGAGGCTTAGAAGGCTGGAAAAAATCAGGAGATGCAGAAATGTAAATACAGGTAGTGTGAAATAAAGCAGGTATCTGCTGAAATAGGGAAGGCAAGGAAAGAGGGCTAGGGCTATATTTTATCATTAAAAATCTAATCATTATCATGAGTTCATTTTTTTCACTTACATACCCTGCAGTTAGTCTGGCATAGAGTTTTAAATGTTCTAATACTAAATGTTTCTTTCTTTTTTTTTTCTTGTGGCAGACTAATCAACATTTTCTGAAAACAGTAACTGAACAAAGTGCGGAAATCGAGCAACTCCGAAAACAACTTAGGTATTGTCAAAAATAATTTTTGTTACAATAATTACTTTTCTTCAGTGGAAGTGATGATGTCATAGTTCTTTCCATGAATGGTTTTTTTTTTTTTTTCCCTCCCTTTTAAACTTCTGTCAGTTACTTCTCATGTGCATGGTCTTTTGAGTCTGAAGAGACTGAAATCAGGAATGTTAGTCAGGAGGCAACAATAATACATATATGTGAAAGGATGTCCCATGCTGGCAAATCCAGTGCTTATAGAAAAAAATCAGTCCTCTTAAAAATTTGTTTCTACACATATTTTTCTTTGAATTCCCTTCTAAGCAGACCCTAAGAGTTTCAAAGCATGTACGTTATTTAGAGGTAAGACCAGTGAACAGCAGTAGAAAAGTAGGGAAGTGAGACCGGGGAAGGGAGGAGAAGGCAGCTAGTAAGGGGTTTTTAAAAATCACTCAGCTTAATACCGTACATATATTATGACCCAGTGGTTTAATAGTCATTGCATTAATAGACTTCAGAGGATAAACTCTAAATGACCAAAATAAACATTTTTTCACTTTTCACTCCCCCTAGTCATAATACTTAAAATTCAGAAGTATAGTCATATAAGGTTCTGTACTATGATGCTGTCATATAGAAATATCTTTAAATTGTATATTTATATTCTACAAAAAATACAGTTACTGTTTGTTAAATGAGTCTTGCTATTTAGTTTGTTTTTCCTGCTGCTGCTAAGTCACTTCAGTCGTGTCCGACTCTGCAACCCCATAGATGGCAACCCACTAGGCTCCTCCGTCCCTGGGATTCTCCAGGCAAGAATACTGAAGTGGGTTGCCATTTCCTTCTCCAATTGTTTTTCCTACCATCATGTATTTTGCCCTGCAGATACGTTAATCGGGTTTTTTAAAGACCTACTTTACAAAGTTTTATATACCACTCTTTATGTTTTTGTTTTATTAACTTCATGAACTTTTAAAATTTTAGTACATTTACCTTCTTTCTCCCTAGACAGTTTTACTTGTGGGCTTTTATTTCTTATTTCTTTCAGTGTTAATGATTTTGCAATTTAAAATAGTAATGATTTATTTAATTGCAAGATCATCTTTTTTTTAAAAAAAATGAAAGTTTTTTAAATTATAAAAGTAATGTAAGTCCATTATAAAAACACTTTGGATAGTATGAAGACATCAAATTGCAATAAAATTCTGACAGGAACGTAATACTGACTCCATAGGTTAAGAGCACAGTCCCCAGTGTGACTGCACTCAACTCAGACACCAGCCACAAGTTCAGGGGTCCCCAGGCCACTCACACCTCTCTGATCAATTGAATGCAAATATGTTGGTGTTCCCCCTAAACCCCCAGGGTTGATAGTTCTCAAAAATGCCTCAGAGAACTCAGGAAAGCACCATACTGGTGATTAAAATTTTATTACAAGGGACATAAAACAAAACCAGCCAAAAGAAGAGACTTTTGGGTGAGATCTAGAAAGATCCCAAAAGCAGAGCTTCGTGTCCTCTCCCAATAGAATCAGTGTGTTTCGCCCTCCTGGGACATCAGTGTGTTTACCAACCAGGAGTCTCACCTAAGCCTCAGTGTCCTAAGTTTTTACTGAGGTTTTATTATGTGCATATGCTCTGTATTGGGCCTTTCTGATGGCTCAGCAGGTGAAGAATCTGCCTGCAATCCAGGAGACACAGTTCAATCCCTGGCTCAGGAAGATGCCCTGGAGGAGGGCATGGCAACCCACTCCAGCATTCTTTCCTGGAGAATCATGTGGACACAGGAGCCTGGTGGGCTACAATGCAAAGGGTCACAAAGAGCTGGACAGAACTGAGTGGCTGAGCATGCTTTATATTAAATGTAGACAAGTGTACATGACAATTAAGTGAAATTTATGATGACTGCATCAAAGAGCAAAATCCTATGTGAATCAGTTTCTGAATTTTAAGTGTTATGACTAATTGAATGAATCATTGATCACTTGATTGAACTTAATCTCCAGATCTCCTTCCTTCCCCGAGGGTCAGGAGGTCAGGCCTATATCACATGGCTCAAAGCTCCAACTCTGTAGTTACATGGTTGGTCCTTCTAGTAGACCTCCTCCCATCCTGAAACTCTCTAGGTGCCTTCCATGAATCAGTTCATTACTTGAGACTACCCCTGAGTTTATGCTAAAGACATTGCCTTTACTTGGGAAGTTAAGGGTTTATATGCCCCATCTTAGAAGCTTAGACAAAGACCAGACAAAGTCATTATGCAACTCAAGTGGAAAATAAAAATCTCATAATTCCATTATTTAGAGGTAACTATTATTAACTTCTTCGGAGAAGGCAATGGCACCTCACTCCAGTACTCTTGCCTGGAAAATCCCATGGACGGAGGAGCCTGGTGGGCTGCAGTCCAAGGGGTCGCTAAGAGTTGGGCACGACTGAGTGACTTCACTTTCACTTTTCATTTTCATGCATTGGAGAAGGAAATGGCAACCCATTCCAGTATTCTTGGCCTGGAGAATCCCAGGATCGAGGAGCCTGATGGGCTGCCGTCTATGGGGTCGCACAGAGTCGGACACGACTGAAGCGACTTAGCAGCAGCAGCAGCATTATTAACTTCTTAAATGTATAACTTAGGTTTGTGTATTTAAATATTTTAGTAAAAAAAGGGAAGTGGTATACACACTAATAGCCTATTTTTTTTTTACTTATAGATAATATGAATATCATATCAATATTATCAACCATAACATTGTATAGTATACTACTAGGGATGTGCTATATTTATTAGTTAAATTCTTAAATTCACTTTCTACTATTTAATAGAATATTTAGTAGCCTTTTTATAGGCTACCTATTCATCAGACATTACACTTAGAGCAGTTTTAGAACAGTAAATACATATAGTTAGTGTTAGATATTATTATTATTTATAGTGATTAAATAAAACTTTAATACTACTAAAGAAATTAAAATGAATCTTATCTAATTTAGGATGTTTAGAAGAAAGGCCAATTTGATTGAATCTTTTGTTATATACATTTTTTAAAACATGTTTTTAAAATTGTTTTATCATAAAAAATGTAGATACTAAAGCATAAACTGACAGAAACACAAGGCGTAGAGCAAATCCATAATGCTAGTAAAGATTTTAACACTGATACAATCTTTATCTGTTAAATATAAGTTTAATAAAGATTTAACTCATATAAAAGATGTGATTTATGTGATTAACAGCTTGATTTAACACACCTCTCTAAAACATTGAATCCATTATTTCAATAAATATTTAGCAAGCATCAGCTATGTGCCAGACTCTACCCATGGGATGCATCAATGTACAGTACAGCTAAAGACCTCTGTCTTTTTGGAACTTACATCTAGCAGGAGCAGGCAGACAATAAACATGACATCTTAGTATGTTAAGAGGCAATAAGTGCTAGAGAAGAACAAAGCAAAACAAAAAAATCTCCCTTTAATAAATTTTGCTGGGGAAGTACTTCTTAATCAAAATTTAAACGCAAGCCAAAAAGGTAAAAATTGATTTGAGTATGTTAAAATGTAAAACTTGCATTATAAAAATTAATATACGTCAAATGAAGACATTTGCAAAGCGTGCAGCTGACAGTGCATTAGTGTTGAGCATACATTGCCTAAGCATCAATAAAAATAAATAAAAATCCATATGCTATTGGGCAAAGGATATGAACAAACATTTCAAAAATATAGCAATCAGGAAAATGCAGGTTAATACTGTGGAATATAACAAGGTAAAAGACGATTACAGTATGATGTAATTCATATACATTTAAAATGTTTTAAGCAACATTGCATAGATTATGGACATGTATGTTTTAGTTATATATGACATATTCATATATGTAAAATAATTTTAAAGTATGTGTGTAATATATATACACATTTGTGTGTGTGTGTATATACACACACATGTATTGTGCATGTGTGCATGCATGTACTATTAAAGAATAAAATAAAAACATGTCCAGAAATAGTATAGGGAGAAGGATAGTAAAATATGGTGATTGCATCCTGTGGAATACTGTTCATCATTTAAAAACATGTATTTACATGTAAAGATGTAGTAACAGAATCATAGGGTAGAGCTAGAAAACAAGGTTATGTTGAGAAAGTAAAAATATGGATCTATGGCACAAAAATACATACATGTATATAATAATATATATTTTACCAGTATATGTATATATCCAGAGATGTGTCATATTTTAATGTGAACCTACAAAAATGAAGGGGAATGAGAGAGGTTGGGAATGAACAGGAAAATAAAAATAAATAAGAGCAGATTTTTCACAGCTAATAGTCATGGGCAGATCATGGAGTCACAGAAAGAATAGTGTGATTAACTCAACTCTGCATTCAAGGTTCAGAAAAGAGTGGAAGAAAAGAATAAAATACGAGGTTTATAATATCAGTAGGATAAATCAGGGTGTGGAAATTTTGGAAGGAAAATGAATAAGAAAATTGGTTCATAAAGACCTACTATAATATGGTTGTTGTTGTGTTAGTTGCTCAGTCGTGTCTCAGTCTTCGCAACCCCATGGACTGTAGCCTGCCAGACTCCACTGTCCATGGAATTCTCCAGGCAAGAATACTGGAGTGGGTAGCCATTCCTTTCTCCAAAGGATCTTCCCCACCCTTGGATTGAACCCGGGTTTCCTGTATTGCAGGCAGATTCTTTACCATCTGAGCCACCATATTGGGAAGCCCAATATGATGATGATGCAAGACAGTTTCTGAGACTATGGTTCAGTTTGATTTCTTCTATAAATTTAGGAAGTTGAGCTAAATGATTATTAAGATACCTCTAGCCATAAAATTTCATGATTCTTCTAATGCCCTTTCTCCCAATATCACCAAGTTCTGCCCATTTTCTCTATATAGAGTCTTTAAAAAAAGACTGGGCTTTTGATACTGGGCTAAAGGACATTGGAAGAATCAAGAAATTTTATGGCTAAAGGTATCGTAATAATCATTTAGCTCAACTTCCTGAATTTATATAAGAAACCAAACTGAATCAAAGTCTCAGAAATTGTCTTCCAGGGTTGCACAACAAATTCATGGAGGAGCTAAATTAGAACTTGTGTTTTGTAATTGCTACTCTAGAGAGTTTCTAAACGTGACTCGAACAGTATTCACAGCAGTAAGGAAGTCAAGAATGAAAGTTGATCGTTGAAGAATGATGAGTGGATATATTGTTTTTTGACAACTATGTTATTTGGTTTTGGGGCATCTGAGTCTGCAGATTATAAATTGAGATTACAGATTAACAAAGCTAGTTTTGGTTTTATAAAGCCTAAAACATCTTAAGTGTTTAACTGTCCATGAGCAACTTTGCCATAATATTTACTGACAATATTACATAGCTTAACACTAAGCAATTCAGAGTTGTATACATAAAACTATGCTTGCTTTTCCTGCCACAGGCTTGAAAGAACAGAAGGATAAGCAGATGCTTCTTTTAGGGAAAAGGATGTTGCTTTCAAGTTTGACAGATTCTGAATGATGGGCATATTGATATTACCAGAATTTAGGTTTTGAGATACCCTGTATGTGTGTATCTGTGCCAAAAATAACTACATTAGAAACTCTTTAAACACTAGCTTTGTGTAAGTGTATACTTATACTGAAAATTTACTAGTTTCAATTTGTTATTTGATGTTAATGATACAAAAAAAATGAGAATCATATGAACTTATAATTAAATCTTTTATCATTTTTCTTTTCAAGCGTTTCTAATGATACCAATCATAGCAGACAAAACTTGTCAGCCTAGTTTCAAAGAAGCTTCATTCACCTGGTCTTTCCCAACCCTCCAGTTAGATACGATAGTCATTTTGCTGTTTCTCATGAAGAACTTTCCATTCCTTCTTTTTTGCATTTGACCTTTATTCTGTTTTGTAGAAAATTTATAATTTTCTAAATCTTGTTTAAGCTTGCCTTCTCCAGGAATACTTCTCTCATTCATTCCAGCAGATTTTTTACTGTTCTTTTCTTGTGGATGTACTGAGCGTTTATTCCTTTTAACTGAGATTTTATGCTGTTTTTTTCTTTAGATGATTTTTTCTGTCATATATATTTCTTTATAATGTATACCCAGCTAAGTCATGAAAATAATTACTTTTCAGGCCATGTGTGCTCAGATTTTATATCTGTCTTGTGAAGTCTTTGAAGGAAAGGACTTCATTTGTGTGTCTTTTGGGAACAACAGTATTATCTTTGTAAAAGTGTGTAGTGTAAAGATTGACTCAAAAGCATTTGTGTAAGGGTTCATAGTATCTTTTCATTAGAGAGGCATTACCAGAGTTTATTTTTAAAAAAACTTTAGCCATTAAGGAATGATCTCATTAGCAGGTATAGATAACTGTTTTCGTATAAAGAATTTGTAACTTAGTAATCTATTTTTATTTATTGAGGACTTACATACTACATGTGTGCTCTCAATGTAGAAACAGTGTTTATTAAGTTTATACATGATGTGAAAGCCTCTAAATTGTTGAAATCTGACCTATTGCATCTTATGTACACTTTTGTAGCTTCCATAATCTCTAAAGATAAGAGCTTATTAAATTTTTGTAGCTCAAACATCTCTTGGTTATCTCTACCAAGATAAGTCAGAGGTAATAAACTTAGCATGTTATTAATATCTCTTGAATCTTCTCTTTGTATTTATAAATGGCACCATTCAGTTTCTGCTTCACAAAATTTGGAGGCATCCTAAATTCTTTTCTGTCCCAACTCTACCTTCTAAGTGTCTCTCAGATCCTTCACTTTTGCATCATTACGTTATTGCCTTTGCTCAGTCCATCATCTCATCTGAGCTTCTGCAGGAACCTCCAGATTGGCTTACCTCTTCTCCATCTTCCTTTTTCATACTGTCATCAAAATGATCTTTCAGAAATAAAATCTGATCATGTCAGTCTCCTTCAATGACTTCAAAATACCTATGGGATATAATCGAAATTATTTAACTTGACATGAAGTCTTCTATGACCTGACCCCTGGCTACTTAACTGTGTATCTTGTCACTCTTCATCTCAGTTTCCTGAACTATTCCCAGTTACCCAAACAAGCTGTGCTATTTCATAAATCCCTCCCTGTGCTCAAATTGTTCCTGATGCCTAAAATGCCTTTTCCTGATAAATATCTTCTCAGCTTTCAGGATTCAGAAGTGTCATATCTTCTAGAAATCACTTTCTGCATCTTATGGTTTCTTCCTCCCCAGGTACAACCAGATATGCCTTCCTGTGTGCCTCAGCCATAAGCTGCACATTTATCTGTCACAGTATATTTAACACTTTAATGTACTTAATTCTTTGCATATTAATCACTTTGCTAGTTTTTAAGCTCCTTTAAAGTGTGGATCTTTATGTAGCCCTTTTCACCTTACCATCGTTTAAGACAGTGCTAGACATCTGGCAAGATGCTCAAAAGAAAAAAAAGATAACTCTACAACTAAACCAACTAGAAAAGGAAGAGTTGGAGAACCCCAGAGTTAGTAGAAGGAAAGAAATCTTAAAAATTAGGGCAGAAATAAATGCAAAAGAAACAAAAGAGACCATAGCAAAAATCAACAAAGCCAAAAGCTGGTTCTTTGAAAGGATAAATAAAATTGACAAACCATTAGCCAGACTCATCAAGAAGCAAAGAGAGAAAAATCAAATCAATAAAATTAGAAATGAAAATGGAGAGATCACAACAGACAACACAGAAATACAAAGGATCATAAGAGACTACTATCAGCAGTTGTATGCCAATAAAATGGACAACGTGGAAGAAATGGACAAATTCTTAGAAAAGTACAATTTTCCAAAACTGAACCAGGAAGAAATCGAAAATCTTAACAGACCCATCACAAGCACGGAAATTGATACGGTAATCAGAAATCTTCCAGCAAACAAAAGCCCAGGTCCAGATGGCTTCACAGCTGAATTCTACCAAAAATTTCGAGAAGAGCTAACACCTATCCTACTCAAACTCTTCCAGAAAATTGCAGAGGAAGGTAAACTTCCAAACTCATTCTATGAGGCCACCATCACCCTAATACCAAAACCTGACAAAGATGTCACAAAAAAAGAAAACTACAGGCCAGTATCTCTGATGAACATAGATGCAAAAATCCTCAACAAAATTCTAGCAATCAGAATCCAACAACACATTAAAAAGATCATACACCATGACCAAGTGGGCTTTATCCCAGGGATGCAAGGATTCTTCAATATCCACAAATCAATCAATGTAATTCACCACATTAACAAATTGAAAAATAAAAACCATATGATTATCTCAATAGATGCAGAGAAGGCCTTTGACAAAATTCAACATCCATTTATGATAAAAACTCTCCAGAAAGCAGGAATAGAAGGAACATATCTCAACATAATAAAAGCTATCTATGACAAACCCACAGCAAACATTATCCTCAATGGTGAAAAATTGAAAGCATTTCCCTAAAGTCAGGAACAAGACAAGGGTGTCCACTTTCACCGCTACTATTCAACATAGTTCTGGAAGTTTTGGCCACAGCAATCAGAGCAGAAAAAGAAATAAAAGGAATCCAAATTGGAAAAGAAGAAGTAAAACTCTCACTGTTTGCAGATGACATGATCCTCTACATGGAAAACCCTAAAGACTCCACCAGAAAATTACTAGAGCTAATCAATGAATATAGTAAAGTTGCAGGATATAAAATCAACACACAGAAATCCCTTGCATTCCTATACACGAATAATGAGAAAGTAGAAAAGAATTTAAGGAAACAATTCCATTCACCATTGCAACGAAAAGAATAAAATACTTAGGAATATATCTACCTAAAGAAACTAAAGACCTATATATAGAAAACTATAAAACACTGATGAAAGAAATCAAAGAGGACACTAATAGATGGAGAAATATACCATGTTCATGGATTGGAAGAATCAATATAGTGAAAATGAGTATACTACCCAAAGCAATTTACAAATTCAATGCAATCCCTATCAAGCTACCAGCCACATTTTTCACAGAACTAGAACAAATAATTTCAAGATTTGTATGGAAATACAAAAACCTCGAATAGCCAAAGCAATCTTGAGAAAGAAGAATGGAACTGGAGGAATCAACTTGCCTGACTTCAGGCTCTACTACAAAGCCACAGTCATCAAGACAATATGGTACTGGCACAAAGACAGACACATAGATCAATGGAACAAAATAGAAAGCCCAGAGATAAATCCACACACATATGGACACCTTATCTTTGACAAAGGAGGCAAGAATATACAATGGAGTAAAGACAATCTCTTTAACAAGTGGTGCTGGGAAAACTGGTCAACCACTTGTAAAAAGAATGAAACTAGATCACTTTCTAACACCGCACACAAAAATAAACTCAAAATGGATTAAAGATCTAAATGTAAGATCAGAAACTATAAAACTCCTAGAGGAGAACATAGGCAAAACACTCTCAGACATAAATCACAGCAGGATCCTCTATGATCCACCTCCCAGAATGCTGGAAATAAAAGCAAAAATAAACAAATGGGATCTAATTAAAATTAAAAGCTTCTGCACAACAAAGGAAAATATAAGCAAGGTGAAAAGACAGCCTTCTGAATGGGAGAAAATAATAGCAAATGAAGCAACTGACAAACAACTAATCTCAAAATATACAAGCAACTTCTGCAGCTCAACTCCAGAAAAATAAACGACCCAATCAAAAAATGGGCCAAAGAACTAAATAGACATTTCTCCAAAGAAGACATACGGATGGCTAACAAACACATGAAAAGATGCTCAACATCACTCATTATTAGAGAAATGCAAATCAAAACCACAATGAGGTACCACTTCACACCAGTCAGAATGGCTGCGATCCAAAAATCTGCAAGCAATAAATGCTGGAGAGGGTGTGGAGAAAAGGGAACCCTCCTACACTGTTGGTGGGAATGCAAACTAGTACAGCCACTATGGAGAACAGTGTGGAGATTCCTTAAAAATTGCAAATAGAACTACCTTATGACCCAGCAATCCCACTTCTGGGCATACACACCGAGGAAACCAGAATTGAAAGAGACACATGTACCCCAATGTTCATCGCAGCACTGTTTATAATAGCCAGGACATGGAAACAACCTAGATGTCCATCAGCAGATGAATGGATAAGAAAGCTGTGGTACATATACACAATGGAGTATTACTCAGCCGTTAAAAAGAATTCATTTGAATCAGTTCTGATGAGATGGATGAAACTGGAGCCGATTATACAGAGTGAAGTAAGCCAGAAAGAAAAACACCAATACAGTATACTAACACATATATATGGAATTTAGGAAGATGGCAATGACGACCCTGTATGCAAGACAGGGAAAGAGACACAGATGTGTATAACGGACTTTTGGACTCAGAGGGAGAGGGAGAGGGTGGGATGATTTGGGAGAATGACATTCTAACATGTATTCTATCATGTGAATTGAATCGCCAGTCTATGTCTGACGCAGGATGCAGCATGCTTGGGGCTGGTGCATGGGGATGACCCAGAAAGATGTTATGGGGAGGGAGGTGGGAGGGGGTTCATGTTTGGGAATGCATGTAAGAATTAAGATTTTAAATTTTAAAAAATAAAAAAAGAAAAAAAAGAAAAAAAAAGAATTAACGATTTTAAAATTTAAAAAATAAAAACTAAAAAAAAAAAGAAAGAAAAAAAAGAAAAACAAGAAACAACTTTTTGAGTCATTAAGTCAGTTAATTAATTAAATTGCATTTCCTCAGAGGAGCAAAGCTAAGCTCATTTATGTGGATTTTCTATTTGTGTATTTTGCCGCCAGTCTTTGGGGGCACAGCTGTTTTCTTAGACTGCCATTCCTTGGAGAATTACCTCTTACCTTCCTCAGCCATGCAGTCGTATGTATCCGCTTGGTAGTCCGGGATGATGAAACCTCGTGCTGTCGTGTTTTGTGCTGCCCAGTTGTGAGTCATAATTTTGTCCACTGTATCCTGTCACTTAGTGGATTACTACAGTGCCTGTGTTTAAATAACTGTTGCTTCACTTAATAATGCCCCAAAGCACAAGAGTAGTGATGTTGGCAATTCAGATATGCCAAGGAGAAGCCTTAAAGTGCTTCCTTTAATGAAAAGGGGAAAATTCTCTGTTTAATAAAGAAAGAACAGCTTCTGCTGAGGTTGCTAAAACCAATGGTAAAAAACAAATCTGCCTGAAATTGTGAAGAAGGAGAAAGAAATTCATGCTGACTTTGCTGTTGCACCAACTGCAGAAGTTACAGCCACGGTTCATGGTAAGTGTTTAGTTAAGATGAGAAAGGCATTAAACTTGTGCAATAAGAGAAAGACCACATTCACATAACTTCTGTTATTGTTAAAATTGTTTTATTAATTTTTGCCATTAATTTCTTATTGTGCCCAATCTAAGTTTTGATTTATGTGTTATATAGAGAAAAACATGGTATACGTCGATTTCAGTAGGATCCACAGTTGTAGGCGTCCACTGGGAGTCTTGGAACATATCTCCTGCAGATAAGGGAGGACTACTGTGTATGTACCTCTGCCAGGTAGTAGTTTTATTGTAGCTGAGATAACAGATTTTTCTCAGATGTTTTATGTTCCAATTTGAATAATATTGTGTCTTTTATTATAAAGATGCTATGGAAATCTGGAATTCATCGATCACTGGGTTTGATTCATAGAGAGTCTTGGAAACTGTCCTATGTGAGAAATGGCCCTGAGCAGATGTGCTTAGTCATAAGAACTGCCAGACAGTTTCTTATGTGTTGGCAGCTAGTTGTTCTGAGAGTAGAAAACATGTTTTAAGAAATAGGGTTTTGCTGTCAGTTTCCTATCTCTTTACCCTGTTTCACTTTAATGTTATTTATGGGGTTATTTAGTCACCCCTTATTCAAAAATGTTTGTATCATTATCATTTAAACTTTCAGGCATAAAGAAAAATATGAGACTTTACTTCTAGAACACACTAGTCAACAGCAGAAAGAAATTCATAATTTCATGTTTGGAACTTTTGCCTCTTATACTAGTTTTATTTCAAAATGTATTTTTTATTGATAATTTTATTTTGCAGACACTCCACATTTGTATACCTGACCCCAAAGTACACTTCTGTGTGATGTGAAGTATAAAGAGCATAGACTTTGAAGTCAGACAGCTTTAGATTAGTATTCTTATTTTAAATTTTCTCTTGATTTGGCCACGTTGCTTAACTGAATGAACTTTAGTTTTTTGGTTTTTTAAAAAATGTCTATTGAAGTATAGTTGATTTGCAATGTTGTGTTAGTTTCAGGTATAGAGCGAAGTGACTTCAGTTATACATATACATATATCCTCTCTTTTTTAAAGATTCTTTTCCCATATTAGATTACTGAGTAGAGTTCCTTGTGCTATACACTAGGTTCTTATTATTTATTTTATAAATAATAGTGAATTCCAGTCTTCTAATTTCTTAATCTCTGCAATAGAAAAAAGTTCTCTCCCTTGCTCTGGAAATTAGCCTTACCTTTGTTGTTACTGTTAGTTGCTAGGAACTAGATAAAGTGTTCCTTTCTTTTCCCCTCCTTTCTATTGTTATATCCCCATGTCTTGCCAGCTGTACAACCCTGAACTTGTTTCTTCTTGTATGTTGTTCCATCAGTTATATTCACTCTTTTTACAAATCTTAGTCTCATAGTTTCTTCTAAGACCTCAGGTGTGTATACATACCTATACCTCCCCTGATGATTCCTCAGATAACTGTATTGTCTGCTTCCCATTCTTTGAAATTGCTTGGAGGAAAAACCTGCATTTGCTGTAGTTGTTCCTCAGAATTTCTTTCAATTTGGATTTGGTCCCCTATCTCTATCCTTCTCCTTAAGTTGACTGGCACCATTTTCGCCTTAAAACAAAATCCTTCTTTCTCCTTCTTTTATGTCCTTGAAAATTTTTTCTATTAGGTCTTTTTTGTTTGTATCCTGATTTCTTCTCTGACTTTTGTCACTGTTTCCCTTTTTTGCTTTTCCCATTTCCATCCTACCTGCTAAAAGTAGAAATTTCTTAAATTTCTGGCCATGTTACACAGTTTCCCTGCCCCATCCCCTCCTTGGATGATCACCTTTACCCTACCCAACTTAAACTTGATCTCAATGACAGTGTTTCCCACATGTGTACTCTGGTCTTATCACTTTGTCAGCTCTATACTTGAATACTAGGGCAGTGGTTTTTAAACTGTTTTTAGTTAAAAAGTCTTAAACACAAAACCCTAATATATTGATAAACATGGAATTTCTGTGATTGATTGATGGGAGGAGGGAAATCTTCCCCATCTTAGTAACTGATACTGTCTTCAGACCAGTGAATCTTGCTTGGTTCTGCTCTTTTGGTTTACCCTTACAGTCAAGTCGTTTTTGCACTGATCCAGATGATCATAAATCCAGTCATCAACACTGTCATCGCTACCCCAAGCCATCACTCTCTCTTCCTTGTCTTTGCCTCCTGTTTTCCCTGTTTTCTCTCTTACCCCACTTTATTTATTCTTCACACACCAGCCCAAAAAATCTCCTCAGAGCATAAAGCAAATCACATCACTCACTTGCTTACAACACTCAGTGGATTTCATTGCAGTTGGAACAGATTCCAAAATTCTTTCCTTGCCCAGAAGCACTTATATTCTCTGTTGTCTCTGCCTTCCTCTCTACGTTCATCTTACACTTTTCTCTCTCTGATACATCCCAGCTAATTGTTCCTTATTAAGTACCTTTCTCACACTCTTTGCATTTATTACTAATCTTGCTGCCTGTAGTTTTCTTCACCTTGTGTGCGTGCATGTGTGCTCCGTCATGTCTGATTCCTTGCAACCCTGTGGACTGCCACCCACCGGGCTCCTCTCTCCACAGGATTTTCCAGGCAAGGATGCTGGAGTGGGTTGCCATTTCCTTCTCCAACTTTCACCCTAGATTTTCTTAAATCAGCGCCATTGTCTTGGTTAGTTCAAATATTCCTTCTTTATAGACAGGTTGTCACTGATGATCCAAGTCTCTCTCCCATTGTTATATATAATGTGCTTCATTGCATTATCACATTCTGAAATTATCTCATTTGTTTGTTTACATATTTGTTGTCTGTCTCCCTAAAGCAATATAAACTTTATGAGGTCAGAGGCTTTTTCTTCCTAGTTTGCCACTGTATCAGCAGTGCTGACAACAGTCCTTAGTGTAGCTTGGGTGAGAGTGAAAGTCGCTCAGTCATGTCTGACTCTTTGTGACTCATGGACCATACAGTGATTCTCCAGGCCAGAATACTGGAGTGGGTAGCCTTTCACTTCTCCAGGGGATCTTCCCAGCCCAGGGATCAAGCCCAGGTCTCCTGCATTGCAGGTGGATTCTTTACCAGCTGAGCCACAAGGGAAGCCCAAGAATACTGGAGTGGGTAGCCTATCCCTTCACCAGCGAATCTTCGCTGACCCAGGAATCGAACCAGGGTCTCCTGCATTGCAGGTGGGTTCTTTACCAACTGAGCTATCGGGGAGTAGTTTGGGTTGGTGCTCAATAAAAATAAGCATAGGACTCCTGAAATAGCTAAAAATAAACAAAAGCTGATACAGTTACTAACACATATATATGGAATTTAGAAAGATGGTAATGATGACCCTGTATGTGAGACAGCAAAAGAGACACAGGTGTATAGAATGGACTTTTGGACTCTGAGGGAGAGGGAGAGGGTGGGATGATTCGGGAGAATGGCACTGAAACATGTATACTATCATGTAAGAAACGAATCGCCAGTCTATGTTCGATGCAGGATACAGGATGCTTGGGGCTGGTGCACAGGGATGATCCAGAGAGATGATATAGGGTGGGAGGTGGGAGGGGGGTTCAGGATTGGGAACTCGTGTACACCCGTGGTGGATTCATGTCAATGTATGGCAAAACCAATACAGTATTGTAAAGTAAAATAAAGTAAAAATAAAAATTTAAAAAAAAAAAAGCTGAATGAGCCATGAACATGTGAAACTCAACATGTCCAGATTATATTCATAGTGCAAGGCATATTATAAACATTCAATAAATATTTGTTCAAAGAGTGAATGGATAGAATCCCTTAAATTCTGTCTCTCTAAAGTCTGTGCCATCTCTCCCAGTGGAACTGCTTGCTTATCGTTACCATCACTCATGTAGGACATTCCCTGCCTTTTATTCAAATTCCTAAAGTGTAGCTCTGATCCCATTATATTCGAGTAGCTCTCCATTGCCCTTAAATTAATATAAATTGCCTAACTTGTCAATTAAGGTCATTTACGTTGTAGGCCCCATTGCCTTTTTCAGTCTTCCTTCCCTTCTTCCCTAAATAAGCCCTACACCTGCCTACCTTTATGCTTGAACTTATTTGTTCCTTCCTGAAGCTCTTTTAAGATTTACTCTTGTGAGTAAATTTACTCTTGTGAGATCTCTGCTTGTGAGATTCACTGTCCGGCCTCTGCCAATTCTTACTTTCAATACCTCCCACTTTAATATTCCCTAAACTAAATGCAAATGTACTACCTACTCTGAATCATAATACTTCAGTCTTTTGTGATGCTTAAAGTGTGCTTTGTGGCCCTCCTAAAGATTACGGTATCTAACCTATTTTTGTGTGTTTTGTATTACCTTAAAAACACCTTCTGTGTTCTAGATGTCACAGGTACTTAGTAAACATTTTTTGAGTATGCCCATTGCATAAGCCTGGTTAAAATAGAAAGTGAATTAATATGTTATACACTTTGTCAGTGGTACCCAAAGTCATATAACTCTAAAACTATATTTGAAATAATTGTTGACAGTCTCTTTGTAATGGTAAACATACTGATTGTGCAGTTATTCAGTAAAATCTAAGGCCGTAGCTGTGTATCAGAATTATCTGTAGAGATTCTGAAAAACAGATGAGCAGGTACCACTCTGACATTCTGAATGAATAAGACTCAGAGGCTGTATATAATGTAGTTACAAAAGGCTTGCTTTTGTACAAAGAAAGTATAGAGAGTTACTACTGAAAAGTAAAAGTGTTCGTCACTCAGTTGTTTCTGACTGGTTTGATGGAAAATTATATTTCAACATAGAAATTGGGATTTTGAACTACTTTGAATTATATATAATTTTGAATTATGTAAAAAATTATATACAAATGAACTGTTTTCAAGACTGAGTAGCCTCTGTTTTAAGGTTTTGATAACTCACTACACAGATTATTAATATCTATTGCTTTCTTTGTAGTCTTCTGTCCTTTGAAAACTTTTAATCATTAGACTGCTACTAAAGATTAAAAGGAGAGACAAGTTAAACTTTTTCCAGTTTTGCTACTTGTAGTCAGTTTTCTAAAATCAGAAGTGATCTTAGAAATTCAGAACTTTGTCTAAAATTGTTTGGGGATTTTCTAATTTTTAAGCATAAGTGATTGGCTTTATTTTACAGATAATTGCACATGAACTTGCTAAAGTATGCACTTTTTCTTTTTTTTTTTTCAGAATGTTATCACTTCTCATTGTGTGAAACAAATACTGTACACATTTCTAGAATTCTCTTGACACGAGCCTGAAAAAGACAGATAAAAACTTATCTTAAAATGGATTCAAATCTTAAAGATATTTATAATGAAAACATTTAATTTCTGTCCAAGTTAATGCTATAATTTAAGTGTATCCTTATATAAACTACATTGAGGTATATCATGTTTTATATTTGGTTATACTTTTCTTAACAGAACAAAGCTTTGCTTTTTAAAGATCAAACTTCTTTAATGAGTGATGAAAATCACATTAAAGAAAAATCTCAGAAATTTTAAATTGCTTGACAAAGAAGCATACCTAAAAGTAATGTGCTTTTAAAAATATTCCTTTTAGCAAAAACAAAATGTAACTATTCTTATTTATCTTTTTTTTTTTATGAAAACTTGTTATTACCTTTATAAAAGGATGTACAAGCTTCCCTTGTGGCTCAAACGGTAAAGAATCTGCCTGCAGTGCGGGAGACCTGAGTTCAGTTCCAGGGTGGGAAAGATCCCCTGGAGAATGGGATCGCTACCCACTCCAGCATTCTTGCCTGGAGAATTCCGTGGACAGAGGAGCCTGGCAGGCTACAGTCCATGGGGTTGCAAAGAGTCAGACACAACTGAGTAACTAGCACTTTCACTTTTCTTTATGTATCTAAAACATTTAAATGTAAAATAGTATAACTAGTTATTAAAGCTCCTTCATAAAATAAAATTAGAATTATTTTTGTTGAAACTTTAAAGATTTCACAAGTTTGAATATTTGAAGTGACTCATCAGACTCCACAGAGCATAGTCACATAAGCTTCTATTTAAAGGCTAAGGATATTATACAATAATAAGTAAAAGAGCACAGGGGGAGCTTAGGAGGCCCAAGTGACATCCAGGCCCAAATGCTCTATGGTCTCTATGCACGCAAAGGTATGCTTTGTCTCCAGGTTGAGCCACCAAGATGTGTACAGTAAATCTTGGCTTCAGGAAAACTCAGAGAAGTTTTGGGTGTTTTTTTTTTTTTTTTCTTTGCCCGTCCGATCACATAGTCCAGTCCGGCCGCCTAACCAGTTATACCAGGTGAAAGCCATCAGTAAACAGATTGTGTTTGAGGGTTACCAGAGGAGATTCAGACTTTAAGCAGCACACCATAAATCACACTTTTCACTTTTTGGCCCAGAGGCAAGGCCAGACATTCAGGCATCCCTCAAGCTTTTGCAAACCAGCTATAAATTAATGCAATACCACACCATTCCTGACAACTCAAAATCTAAAAAGAGGCAAGATTGTGATGATAGCTTACATTTGTATAAACTGCTAAAACTCCAATACTTTGGCCACTGGATGCAAAGAACTGACTCATTGGAAAAGACCCTAATGCTGGGAACGATTGAAGGCAGGAGGAGAAGGGGATGACAGAGGATGAGATGGTTGGATGGTATCATGGACTCAATGAATATGAATTTGAACAAGCTCTGGAAGTTGGTGATGGGCAGGGAAGCCTGGCATGCTGCAGTCCATGGGGTCACAAAGAGTCAGACACGATTAAGCGACTGCATTGTACTGACAGTAAAGTTTATAAAGTAATTTAATAGGCATTGCCTTATTTGAACTTTATGATATTTCTGTGAGTTATGCAGGAAAATTGTTTTTATCTCTGTTTTACGGCCTCAGTTCTGAACCTGAGAGAAGTCGTTGGCTCAGTTCTCACAGTCTCCTGTGCTGATAGAGCCAAGTGTAAAGGATAGATCTCATGACTTTAGTTCTAGAATATTTTTCAGTATTTCATGTCAGAAGTAGATATGAAGAGCTATCTATTGCTTTTCTGTCTTGTAGAACAGTATAGGAATAAATAAGTATATATAACTTACTGTGTATTTTCCTCAAAAAGCATAATAGCTGTTTGTATGTTTTAGGGAATATAACTTAAGAGATTCTGTTTCAAATGAAAGGCTCTGCTTCAAGTAAGATACATTTTGAAGGACTGTTCACAAAATTATTCTTTTAGGATTTCCACACATGAATAAAAAATTGGACCTTCAAGATCTGAGTAAAATATCAAGACAGAGTGGAACCCGTGACCCTCTGTCTCCTTTCCTTTCGTGCTCTCTTTGATTCATTTATGATTCATTTGCTTGTCTGCCACATGCCAGGTAGTGTGCTATCCATGAGGATTTGAAAACTAATAAAATATGACCCTTGCCTCTAATGATCCTACATTCCATATTTTTTCGCATGAACTCACAGTTCCATGAGAGGAGTATCTGTTAACAGTATGTAAAGTATTATGAATTATGAGAGCTGACATTCTAGAGACTTTTGCCTGGAAGTTGAAGACTTGAAATGAGACTTTTGAGCTAAGTCTTGAAGGTTGTTAAGGAATTTATCGGTAAAAGCAAAAGAAATCTACTCAAGTCAAATGTGAAAAAATAAACAAGGTTGTGTTAAAGAAACATGGAGTTAGTAGTCTGTTATACCAGGAACATAAATTACATGAGGGGAACTAGCAAGAGATGAGACTAACCTTATAAACCATGCTGAGGAGTATTGATTATATGCCCAAAGAAGTGAGGAATCCAGAAATCATTATTATACAAGACTTTTTATCATCAGATAACTTTTTTTGAGGGGGAGGGCAGGTAGGATGCATTAAAGAGAAGACCAGAAGTCAGGAGATCAGTTTGTAATCTATTGGGATAGTCCTGAGAAGTAATGATGAGGCCAGTGATTGGGCAATGGAAGTAGAAATGGAATGCACAACTGAGATACCAGTTAGAATCAGTGGGCAGAGTAGATAGAAATCAGGAAACCATCTAGTCCAGAGTCTCGGTTTTGGAAAATTATCAAATCCACGTTTCTGTTGTGGGACATGAGACTGCTGAGATACTCTTGTGGTCAAGTGAATTGAATTAAGCTACAACACTGATTGCTCACAGAATTGGGTTCCTGACTCGCAGGTTCTCCATATTGCACCTCATTCGCTCTGTATCTCTTAACACATTTTTTTTTTCTTTAATCATGCTCTGGCCTCCCATTTGTTTATGCTTTACAGGCACTTTAATGTATATTACCTATTTTGACCTGTTCAGCAATCTCATGGCATAAGTAGAATAAGCATTATTATCCCTCTTCTGAAGGCAAAAAAGCCAAATCAGAGTGGGTGCTTTGCTTGTTCAGAGGTTACTGAATTTTATCATTACTATATATAATCTTACTCCTGAAGTTTTTCTTTTTAAAATACATAGAATTTTATAACTGGTAGATTTGTTGATTGATTCATATAGTAGATGCTCTCCTGACATTGTCTCTTAGTCTACATTTTACGTACATTAGTGTAAGGTGGTCTTGAAGTTGTTTTTGTTTTGTCATCTGGTGAATCAATTTGCATAGAAAACATATATTTTATGGCTAATAAATTCATATTTTTGTAAATTGGGTTCATTTAAAACAAAGCTTATTCTTAAGTGCATAATCTTATGAAACATTATTGGTACCATTTTTCGGTAACAGTATATCATAGAGCCAACTCACTGGAAAAGAGCCTAATGCTGGAAAAAATTGGGAGCAGCAGAAGGGGATGACAGAGGATGAGATGGTTGGACAGCATTACTGACTCAATGGACATGAGTTTGAGCAAACTCTGAGAGAGAGTGATGGACAAGGAAGCCTGGCATGCTGTAGTCCCTGGGGTTGCAGAGTTGGACTTAACTTAGCAACTGAATAACAACAACAAATATCTAGAGGACTCTTAAATACCTATTTCATTACTTATTTTTGAATCCATAGGCAAGTTGGCTAACCTCTGTCAACATACTGGCTTGACTTCAGTTTGATATAAAAATAGGACTTATTCACAATTATTGTTAAGTGAGACGATATCCACAGAACATTTAAGGCAGATCCTGGAACCTAATAACTACCTGAAACATTTTAGGTATTATTAGATTTTTATTTCCTGTTGTTTTATGCTAATTAGTTATGTAATTATAGATACTGTTAAAGTCAAAGGTAATGAATTAACATTTATTGTGAGTTTTGCATAAAATAATTTCTTTGGCTTCAATAGCACTGGTATGCTTTGTATTTATAATACATACATAAAATATAATTAAGAAATAAATATCGGCAGTTCCTACACTAAAATACCTTCCTTCCTAAAATACCTTCCTTCCTTTTTCCCCATAATCCACATGTTCTGTATTTCTACTTAGTGTTTAATTTAAAAATCTTTTTTTTGTTTTGTTTTAGAAAGTATTATTATTCTAAAATCTTTTTTTGTGGGGAGTCAAGATATTAAAACTTATTTGATTCTGCTAAAACATTCAGAAACTTGTCCTTTTTGTCCTTTGTAAAGAAAGTAATATTAGACTATCTTGAGACATGTTTCAGTCCATTATGTTAAGAGGTTGTTATACTTCTCGTGTGTAAGGAATGATCAAGGTGTTGAAACTTGGGTTCATTTTCATAGAAAGGCCAACAAGCAATATTTCTCTAACTTTATTCAGGAAATGATAGACACAGCTGTAGTATACATAAAGCACTGACATTCTTGTAATTTATCAAGATGATAAAGTTCTTCATGAAATCTGTTGAATTAGTTGAATATAAAATGTAATTTATCCAATTAAAGTATTAATGACTTCCACTTTGAACTCATCCTTTCAGCTCTATTTTTTCTTCACTCTCTTCCACATAGAGAGGTCTTTCAATAGTAATAAAAGAATCTTTCAATATCTCTTGGATTTATTTTTAGATATATTGTGGTTAGTACTGATTTTACCAAATTTAGGTTTCTTTTCTAATTTAAAAAATTTTTATCATCTATGAAAACAGTATTTGTTAATTTACTTTGTATTTTAGGCAAGCCAAGTTAGATCTGAGAGTTGCAGCAGCAAAAGTGGAAGAGTTAACTAAAGTGACTGAAGACCTTCAAGGACAGATGCAGAAGAAGGTATGTTCCTCTTTCCAAGACAGCTTGGTATGATGCCTGTAGCTTTGTTTTCTGTGTATTTTATTGTCGATCTGTTTTGGATTAGGTGTTAAAGAGGATTGCTAGAAAATGAATTAATCATGTTATTGTCCTCTGAGTATGAAATTAGGAAGCTGAGTTATAACACTGGAAATAACTTTTTATTCCTATTCACTATACCTTAAAGTTAATAAACATGATATCATAATCATCCCTTAACACATCATTGCTGAAGTACATGTTAATGTAAAATCCAGTTTGGGTTAACTGGTTAGATGTAAATGGAAAAGAGGTATTTAATACTCCCCTCTGTTTAATACTATGTTTTGTGTTATTTATTGGCAAAGAAGACTGGTTCGTTTTATGTGTAATAGAGAAGTTTTACAGAGAGAAGATTTTAATAGAGAAAGTGTCATGGAGAGGTCAGGCTTTAGATTTAGATGAATCTAATAATTAAAACTCTAACTCTGGTGCTTACTACCTATGTAACTTCTCTAAGCCTTATTTCCTAATATGTGAAAATTGGTTATAGATTTCCATTAACGGTAGATTTGTGAAAAGCTTATGCAAACTTTCTCATAGATAATAGTTATAAAAATTGGGTTTTTTGAAACACTGCAGCACTCCCCAAAACAGTCACCAAAAGAGATAAGAATCATGAGTTTTTAACTTTCTGGCCTCAGAGTTCTCCCTAATCCCTGCAGCTATGGCTTCAGCAAGCAAAAACTTTATAGGCTCCTATAGTAGCACTCGTGGAGAAGGAAATGGCAACCCACTCCAATATTCTTGCCTGGAGAATCCCATGGACAGAGGAGCCTGGCAGGCTACAGTCCATGGGGTCACAAAGAGTTGGAAACAACTGACCGACTAACACTATAATAGTGCTCAAATCAAAGTTTAGGGCTAGAACTCTTGAAAGATATAGCCATATGAAACTAGATGTTTAGGTTTGCTGCTTTTTATAACTGAGTACATTCCCGAGATGTGTGCAGCTTGAGCAGCTGAATGCTGAAGCACTAATATTTGAAGTATCAGTGGACAGAGCCCAAAGCCGGCAGAGCAGCTAGAAATTACCAGGGAATCTGTAAGAGCAATGAATCCAAGAAGAGGATGAGCCCTCCCTCTGCTCAAAAATTGATTGATCCTCAAATTATGCAGGCACAGCTGGTTCCCAGGGAGCCTAGCTAGAAAAGCAACAGTGGGGACAAAAAATGAAATCACAGATGGCAGCTGCTGCACACTGTAGCGGAAACACCCCAGAGTGTGAATCTAGGTAAGGTAATTGCCTAAACTGAGCAATAGTTAATAATCCTCGAAAGAACAAAATAGAATCTAGAGAAACTGTGATGCATTATCTTTATTATCCAGTTTTCAATCAAAACTTACTAGATACTAAAGTATAATTGGTAGGGGAAGAGGGAAGAAGAAGTTGATAGAAACTTCTCACTTTTCACTGAGTTTGGGTTTGGCTTTTGGATTTAGCAAGCAAAGACTTCAAATAAGCTGTTCAAATAGTTAAAGAAAATATTTTTAAATTAGAGTAAAATAAGATTTCAGTGGGAAAAAAAGATAAAGAGTTTTTAATTGAGAACTAGAAAATAATTTTAAAAATAGAAATTCTAGATTTTAAAAGTACAGCAACCCAAATAAAGATTTTATTAGATGGGCTCAAAATTGATGCTTTCAAACTGTGGTGCTGGAAAAAACTCTTGAGAATCCCCTGGACAGCAATGAGATCAAACCAATCAATCCTGAATGTTCATTGGAAGGACTCATGCTGAAGCTAAAGCTCCAATACTTTGGCTATCTGACACGAAGAGCCAGCTCATTGGAAAAGACCCTGATTCTGGGAAAGATTGAGTGCAGGAATAGAAGGGGATGACAGAGGATGAGATGGTTGGATGGCGTCATGGACTCAGTGGACATGAGTTTGAGCAAACTCCAGGAGATAGTAAAAGACAGGGAAGCCTGGCGTGCTGCAGTCCATGGGGTCACAAAGAGTTAGACACGACTGAGCGACCAAACAACAGCAATAAAAATTAGAACAAGCAGAAGAAATAATCATTGAACTTTAAGATAGATGAGCAGAAATGTTCCTGTTCAAAGAATAGCGTTTAAAAGATGGAAGAAAAATGAACAGGACCTCAGATCTGTGGGACATGAAGTAAGCCAAGAGAAGTGTAATTGGAGTTGCCAAAGTAGGGGGCAGAAAAGATGTTTAAAGAAATATCTGAAAACTTCCAAAATTTGGTAGAAAATATTAGCAGATTCAGAATCTCAGTGAACCCTTAGTAAGATTAACACTAAGAAAACCACTTTAAACACATCAGGACAAAACTGACAGCCAGTTATAAAGAGAAACTCGAAAGCAGCAACAGAAAAATGAACAGAGATAGATGGACCTGTCATCAAGAAACTGTGAAAGCAAAAAACACTGGAGTGGTGCACTTGAAGTAGTGAAGGAAAAAAGTGCTCATTAAGAATTCTGTGTCCAGTAGAACTGTACTTCAGAGTTGAAGGCAAAATAAAGCCAACACACCAAGAGATAAGAAAGGATGAACAGGAAATTTTTATAAAGATGGTACAAATAAAACCTATTAATTTTGATGCATCACTATTTCAGGAATCTCTATTTATGATTATAATGGAATGCAGCATAACTTGGTTAAGAGAACATACTCTAAAGGCAGATTATCTGCCTACAAATCACTGTCTTATTTTGTTAGACTTGCACTATACAGAAATAATTGGAATAGTGGTAAAAATCCATATACAATTTCTGATTTGATTATTGTTTTACCTATACATAATTATTGATAGTTTCTCTTCCCTAATAGCTCAGCTGGTAAAGAATCAGCCTGCAATGTGGGAGACCTGGGTTCGATTTCTGGGTTGGGAAGATCCTCTGGAGAAGGGAACGGCTACCCACTCCAGGATTCTGGCCTAGATAATTCCATGGACTACAGTCCATGGGGAGACAAAGAACTGGACATGACTGAGCGAAGGCAATGGCAACCCACTCCAGTACTCTTGCCTGGAAAATCCCATGGACGGAGGAGCCTGGTAGGCTGCAGTCCATGGAGTCACTAAGAGTCAGACACGACTGAGCGACTTCAATGCATTGGAGAAGGAAATGGCAACCCACTCCAGTGTTCTTGCCTGGAGAATCCCAGGGACTGGGGAGCCTGGTGGGCTGCCCTCTATGGAGTCGCACAGAGTCGGACACGATCGAAGCGACTTAGCAGCAGTAGCAGCAACAGAGTGACTTTCACTTGCACTTTCTTTTTCTCTTCCCCTTTTTTAGTATATGCATGCTCTATTCCCAAAGTAGTATTGCTTTGCTTTTGAACTGTGGTATTGGAGAAGACTCTTGAAGTCCCTTGGACAGCAAGGAAATCAAACCAGTCAATCCTAAAGGCAGTCAGTCCTGAATACTCATTGGAAGGACTGATGCTGAAGCTGAAACTCCAACACTTTGGCCACCTGTTATAAAGAACTGACTCTTTGGAAAAGACCCTGATACTAGGAAAGATTGAAGGCAGAAGAAGGGGACGACAGAGGACGAGGTGGTTGGACAGCATCACTGACTCAGTGGACATGAGTTTGAGCAAGCTCCCGGAGTTGTGACGGACAAGGAAGCTTGATGTGCTGCAGTCCATGTGCTTGCAAAGAGTCGGACGTGACTGAGTGATTGAACTGACTGACCGAAACTTATATATGAAATTCTATCAATATAATAGCTTTAGAGTGTTTTATTTATTCTGTTTAATGATGTATTGAATTTTTATGTACTAAACATAAACATTCAGTTTCTTTTCTAGGAGGAGGATATGGTTTCTGCACAAGGAAGAGAAGAAGCATCAGATAGGCGCTTACAGCAGTTACAATCTAGTATGAAACAATTAGAAGCAAGGTAAATTGTTACATACATCTAGCTTTATCTACAGGCTTCAAAAGTTATTCCATATTAGAATTTGTTTATTATACTTTGTTTTTTTTAAGTGCTAAACAAACTATAAATCATAGGTTTAAAATCTATTTTGTTGAATATTGCTTATTTTAAAAGTCATATTCAAAAGATTGAACATATATTTTGAACATATACTCAGAGATCATTTCTCTCTTTGCTTTTTCTCCAAAACAGTATTAGTCAAGTTTAGTTAGTCCCCAAATTAAAAATGTTCCTTTTTACCTTAAAACAGGAAAAGAGATAATGAAGTTGGGTAAAAATTATATAGAAAAATCCTTTCCTTGCTGAGCAGATACATGAGAAAAAATACCTGAGAAATCATTGTTGATGTTTTCCCTGAAGTCTTATGAAACAGTAATTTTCAGTTCCTTTGAAGGTCTGGGCTACTTTTTAGGATGCTTCCCCAGGTGATACAGTGGTAAAGAATCCACCTACAAATGCAGGAGACACAAGAGACATGAGTCAGAACCCTGGATCAGGAAGATCCCTTGGAGAAAGAAATGACAACCTAATCCAGAATTCTTGCCTGGAAAATCCAATGGATAGAGGAACCCAGAGGGCTACAGTCCATGACATTGCAAACAGTCAGACACGACTTAGCAACTGAGCACGCACACTACTTTTTAAATATATTTTGTAGCTTTGTCTTTAATTGCTATCTTAATGCATACTTGTTGCATACTCCTTTAAGAAACATTAAAATTGTCATTTGTGGTCTATTAAAGATACAGTGACTACAGCCCATAAAATCACATTATGGTTTATAGCTAAAAAATCCACTCTGTAGATTAGAAACTGTTATACTCAGAAATAGTCTACTGAAATAAGCACATGAAAATTGAGATCTCAGTTCTAGTCACAGATCCATGGCTGATTGTGTTTGTTCAGAAAAAATTAGTGTTTTTGGACTTCTGTTTCTTATTCTCCAAAATGTTAATGAAAGTAATTTCTTTCTTCACAGTTTGTTCTGAACTAAATGATTTTAACTGCTAACTTGAGATTCTGATGAAAGAAGTTGTTATTTTTAAGTGTTGGGGTTTTGGGTTTTTTTTTCCCCCTAAATGTTTCAGTAGTTGGTCAAATATTTGACTGTTTTCTTGAGCTTATTTTTTGTTTACCTTAGAGAAAAAGTCTGTGGTTGTAGATTTTTTTATTTGTTATTTTAGTAGCATTCTGTGTTATGCACCTAAATGCTAGAGACTTGAAATGGTGAAATCTGAATAAGTGAACTTCACTTCCTTTGATTCTGATAGTACTTCGTAAGGAATCAAATTGTTCATCCGTGCTTTAAGTTGTGTTTTTAGTACTTACGGCTTTGAGATTTTCAGGGTTTTTTGTTTGGCTTTTAGTATAAAGTTATAACTTAATTGAAAGCTTCTGAAGAAGGGATTCCTACATATGTAAGAAAATCTAAGTATTGTTTAAAGTTCAGTATTCAGGTAGTTACCTCTGAAGAGGAAATTTTTACATTGACTGTCTTTTGGAGCTATTAAATTAATATTGTTTCTATTGTGATAAAAATGTTTTACTTTAAAATTTAAAAACTCCTATTATTTTATATAAGACAAAGCAGAATTATTAGTGTAGTTGGTGTGTGTCTAATGTTCAGCCATTGTTTTAGATGTAAATCTATCCTATTTAATGGAACTACCAGATTGAAAAGTTGTGTTTTTAATGGGCATCTTTGTTCTATAAAATCAAACACATATTACTTATTTATAAAATTATTATTTGTGATTCTTTCAAATGCCACAGACATCTAGGAAGCATAAATCATTTCCTGCCATCTTCCAAAGACAGCCACCCACCCCCCCACCCCACTTTTTTTAGATAACTCATGGGGACTGGAATTATCTCTAGGGAATGACAGTTCTTTGGGAAAGACTGCTAGTTTGTATCTGCTCTGTTGAATAAGATTGGAGTGAAATGAATAAAATTGCTTTAAACTACCTCTTCATATTTTTAAATTTGGTGTTTCTTTCAAAGAATATGCCAATAAGACCAAAATTTGAACCACTGTTCTTTGTTGTCCTTTATTGCCTCCACCCCATTTTAATAGATGTCATTCCCCTCAGCTTCCTGAGTACACCTGGAAGGTGTACTTAAAAACATTGTTTAGAAATATCTTTATTTTACCTTTAAAGGTGTTTCATAGTTTGACTGAATAATGAATCCTATGTTGGAAATTCTAGGTTTTAAATAATTTTTACCTTAAAAATTCCTTTCAATCAAAATTCTAATTTTTTTTCTTTGACCTGGTTCCCCCTCCCCTGGTGACTTGCAGGGTCATCCACTCCACTGCTGCCACAATTAACATTCTAAAACTGCACAGCATGTACGTTTAGTAAGAATTATTTTTCATTCATTTTACTGGGGACATTTCAATATAGAAATGATGTTCTTCAATTTGGGGGAATTTTTCAGGGATTTTTTTTATTGTTGTTGTTGAATAATTTTATTCTTTTTTATCATTTTTTTTCTCAAACATAGTATTAGCTGGATATTGGATCTAAAGGATGGATATTGGATCTAAAGGATTGATTCCCTCATTTTCGTATTTTTTCTGTCCCATAGTCCATTTGTTCATTTATTTTCTCCTTTCTTGGGTGCTTCCCTGGTAGCTCAGCTGGTAAAGAATCCACCTGCAACGTGGGAGATGAGTTTGATCCCTGGGTTGGGAAGATCCCCTGGAGAAGGGAATGACTACCCACTCCAGTATTCTGGCCCGGAGTATGTTGTGGACTGTATAGTCCATGGGGTGACAATGGAGGTTTCTTTAAATTTTCTTCTAGTTAACCATTTGTTCAATATTTTATTTAGCTATCATAATTTTTTTAAGAGCCATTTCTTATCCTTTGAATGTTTCTTTTTCTATAGTATCTTAGTACAGATAAATGTTACATTGTCTCTTTATTAAGTATTTTAAAATATTGTTTTTTATTCTGCCATCTGCATTGTCTCTGCTTTCTCGAACATTCGTTTTTTTCTGTAAGCCTGTCTGTCTTCCTTCAAAGGCTTGGTGATCCATTCTATCCATTGATATTTAAAAGTAAGATACCAGAATACTTGCTTCTCCATCACATATACTAAAAACTGGAACATACAGAGAAAATTAGCATGGCCCATACACAAAACCATGAAACATATCTTATTTTTAAAAACCAAACTCATAGATACAAAGAATAGATTGGTGGTTGCCAAAGTCAAGGAGTCGGGGGTGGCAGAAGTAGGTGAAGGTAATCAAAAGTTATATACTTCCTATTATATTAAAAAAATGAATCATGGGGAGGTAATATACAGCATGGTGACTGGAGTTAATAATACTGTATTGTATATTTGAAAGTTGCTAAGAGAATAGATCTTAAAAGTTCTCATCACAAGAAAAAAATTTCAATTGTATACGTGGTGATATGAGTTTGACTTATTGTGCTTATTTCAAAATATATGCAGATACTGAAGTATTATGTTTTATACCTGAAACTAATATATAATTGTCCCTCAGTGTCCACTGGGTTTTGGGTTCAGGACCCCTCTGGAACCAAAATCCATAGATGTTCAAATCTCTTATAAAGTAGTTGCAGTGTTTGTATATAACCTACGTACATCCTCCTGTATACTCTAAATCATCTCTTGATTACCTACAAATACAATATAAATACTATGTAAATAGTTGACAATGCATAGCAAATTTAAGTTTTACTTTTTGGAGGTTTTTTGGATTTTTAAAAGTATTTTTGATTTGTGATTGGTTAATCTGTGATGTGGAAAGCACAGATATGGGGGGTTGACTATAATGTTGTATGTCAGTTATATCTCAGTATTTTATCCAAAAAGTAAGACACCAGAAAGTAGACAGGTAGGTAGGTATGTATAAGTGGTCTTATAGTCTGGCAGTATTATATTGAGTTAGTGAGCTATCCTAGGACAGTCCTCAGATATCAGAGTCTGAGGGTGCTCTCTCTTGGCCTGATTTCTCCAAAGTTTAAAGTAGGGTCCATCAGCCTTTTGATGTGGCTGGGAATTGGAGCACACAAACCTGAGTGTGTCCTAAAACTGAAGAGTCGGGGGCAGAGGGGAGTGATAAAGTTCAGTATGCACACTTTCATTTGGTACCCTGAATTTTAGTATTAACCAACTTAACTTGAAATGACAGCCTCTTGCTGTATAGTTATGGATCTGTGAGTTGAATCAGTATAATTTAAGTAGAAGTTTCTATTTGGCAGTATAGTATAGTTTTTAGGAACACTGGCTCTGGGCACAAACTGACTGAATTCAAACTCCAGCTTCATCAGTAACTAGATCAATAATGTTGGGCAGGTTGCTTACCCTCTTTGTACTTCAGTTTATCTATCTATAAAATAATGTTTTAACCTACCCCATTTAGTTTATATAGTATAACCTCATATCCTACTTCATAGGCTAATGCTGTAACCTATATCATAGCATTGTTGAAGATATTGAGGATTATGTTTTCTTTAACATACATAAAGTGCCTAGCACAAAGACTGCTCTTACAAGTGTTTGTGATTATCATTGCTGTTACTATTATTATAAAGAGGGAACTTGACCCAGTTTTAGTAAGCTGAAAGAAAGGATTCATATCAGATTTGGCTGCAGAGCATGTAAAAGTGCTATATGAGAATAATAACAAAAGTAATACATCTTTTATGTTATAAAATCATGAAAATCTTTAAATTATGAAGCTGATGATCTGAATGTACTATCCTGTAACTCCACTATAATCAAATCAATATGACTTGGGCATCAAATAGACAAATAGATTAGTGAGTCATGACAATCTATAAGTAAGTCATATTTGCATATTTTAGATATGATAAGGGATTATTTCAGTTCATCAGTTGCTAAAGGTACTCATACAGCTGGCTCTCAATCTGGAAGAAAGTTAAATTGGACTCCTCTCTCATAGCACATTCAGAAGTAAATTCCAGATTAATTAAAGATTTACAGGTTAAAAGTGTTAGGGCATAACTTTTTTTGAGGAAATCTAGGAGCTTACATTAACAATCTCTTGATAAGGGAGATCATCTTTTAAAAAAATCCCAGATGTTGAAAAAAATAGTCAAATTTAGTTATATTAAAGTGAGTGTTTTTAGTGTAATAAAGATTTCTGAAATAGAGACAATAGGTAACAACAAAAAACTAGATTTGGGAAAAAGTATTTGCACCATAAGAACAAACTGAAGGTTAAATATCTTAATATTCAAAAACTTCTTATAAAGGAATAAGCAAAGTAAATAAGCCATCAGAAAAAAAAAAATGGGCAAAGGATATGAAGAGGGAATTCAAAGAAGACAGTTCACTTAGCTAACAAACTTAAAAAATGCTTAAACTCTCCAGGAATTCAGGAGATACAAATTAACAGTGAGAAGTTACATCCATCAGACTAAGAAAGAAAAGAGTTCCTGGTTATATTGGTTGAGGTGATTTTTATAAGGCATTATTGAATATTAAAAAGCGAGTGCAGAAAAGGGTATATACTATGATCTTAGTTTTTATAACAGAAAAAATTATGTTTAAAAACCTAAGGATAGATGTGTATATACTGTGTATGTATATTTATGTGTATGTGTGTATATAAAAATCATACATATGATTTTATGAACATGGAAAAATATTTAAATATATGCATTATTTTAACATGGGTTACCTGGATAGAGCATAAGGAAAGGAGCCAAGGAAAAAGCTAAAAGAAAAAAGGACCAAATAAACAGAATAACTTATTCTTTAAGGATTTGCTTTTTAACACTGTCATGTGACTATTAAGACAGAATGAATTAGTGTGAGTAGAAAAATGTACAAAGTAATGCAATCAGAGTCAGGATATCTAGGCTCGTCTAAGCCCCATTGCTCTTTATTCATATGACCATAATTAAATGTTTATGCTCTCTGGGTCTTTGTTATTTTTAAATGGAAATATTTGAAACCTACTTTATAGAACTTTTATGTGAATTAAATGAGAAAATACATGTGAAAGTAACTAGAATAGTGCTTATCCTGTAATAGATGCTTTGGAAATCTCCTGTCTCCTTCTTCCTTTTTAAAAATTTTTAACTTTCTCAGTGGAACTATTAATTTTTAGATTATCTGTGGCAGTTCAAGAAGCCACCCAATTAAGAGCAGAACGAACACATCTGGAGGAACAGACCAGAGCATTACAGGCAAAGTGCAGTGAATTAGAAGATGAGAAATACGAAGCTATCGTAAGAGCCAGAAATAGCATGCAACTCCTAGAAGAAGCCAACCTTCAAAAAAATCAGGTAAGAAAATTAGTAAACAAGTTTATTAAATAATAATAAGTATATAATAAAACAATGAAATGCTGAACATTCTTCCATGTGACCTGATAGTAAGGGAATCAGTAACTACAGAATTAACACATGAGAATGAAATTACTACACTCACTAATAGTAGACATACTGCTCTCTTGATGTTAAGACCTAACATCATAAAATATGATAGTGACAGCCCTCTCCTAAAACTTTCATATCAGACTTCTTTTATATCTCCATCCTCGTGTAACTAATCTTCATCCCAGTAGTCTCATACTTAAAAAAGATCTTCTGAAGCAATTTACTGCAGTATGTATACTCTATTTTGTTCACTTGAATAAGATGAATCTTATTAATGTTTATTTCCCCTTTATTACCTATGTAATTAATACAGCAAGAAGCTTCATTGACAGGAAGTAAATTTAGTTATGAAGATTTAACTGTTCTTTGTTTTTTTAACCCTCTCACAATTGTGATTACTGTGCTATCACATAACATATCTTTTGGCTTTTACCACTTTCATTTAATGGTATTTAGTTCATAGAAGTCACAAAATTTGTTTTTAATGTTTCTGGCTCCCTTACATGAAGTGAGGTGAAGTCACTCAGTTATGTGATCTTTGCAGTCACATGGGCTGTAGCCTACAAGGCTCCTCTGTTCATGGAATTTTCCAGGCAAGAGTACTGGAGTGGGTTGCCATTTCCTTCTGCAGGAGATCTTCCCAACCCAGGGGTAGAACCCAGGTCTCCCACCATTGCAAGCAGATGCTTTACTGTCTGAGCCACCAGTTCAGTTCAGTTCAGTCACTCAGTCGTGTCCGACTCTGTACGACCCAGTGAATCGCAGCACACCAGGCCTCCCTGTCCATCACCAACTCCCGGAGTTCACTCAGACTCACGTCCATTGAGTCTGTGATGCCATCCAGCCATCTCATCCTCTGTCGTCCTCTTCTCCTCCTGCCCCCAATCCCTCCCAACATCAGAGTCTTTTCCAATGAGTCAACTCTTCGCATGAGGTGGCCATAGTACCGGAGCTTAAGCTTTAGCATCATTCCTTCCAAAGAAATCCCAGGGCTGATCTCCTTCAGAATGGATTGGTTGGATCTCCTTGCAGTCCAAGGGACTCTCAAGAGTCTTCTCCAACACCACAGTTCAAAAGCGTTAATTCTTCGGCACTCAGCCTTCTTCACAGTCCAACTCTCACATCCATACATGACCACAGGAAAAACCATAGCCTTGACTAGATGGACCTTAGTCGGCAAAGTAATGTCTCTGCTTTTGAATATGCTATGTAGGTTGGTCATAACTTTTCTTCCAAGGAGTAAGCGTCTTTTAATTTCATGGCTGCAGTCATCATCTGAAGTGATTTTGGAGCCCCAAAAAATTAAGTCTGACACTGTTTCCACTGTTGCCCCATCTATCTCCCATGAAGTGATGGGACCGGATGCCATGATCTTTGTTTTCTGAATGTTGAGCTTTAAGCCAACTTTTTCACTCTTCTCTTTTACTTTCATCAACAGGCCTTTTAGCTCCTCTTCAATTTCTGCCATAAGGGTGGTGTCATCTGCATATCTGAGGTTATTGATATTTCTCCCAGCAATCTTGATTCCAGCTTGTGTTTCTTCCAGTCCAGCGTTTCTCATGATGTACTCTGCATAGAAGTTAAATAAGCAGGGTGACAATATACAGCCTTGATGTACTCCTTTTCCTATTTGAAACCAGTCTGTTGTTCCATGTCCAGTTCTAACTGTTGCTTCCTGACCTGCATACAGATTTCTAGAGGCAGGTCACGTGGTCTGGTATGCCCATCTCAGCGATCATTAAATTATTATTTCACTGAAGTAACGTTTATTCAATACCTAGTACATGTATAGTACTCCACTGAGAACTATGCAGAATACAAATGAAATACTTAGTGTATGTTTCCTTTCTTACGTGATAGAGGGTTTTCCAAGAGGACTATTAAAAACAAAACAAGCTGAAAGTTACATCTTAAGACACTACTAGGAAATAAAAAAGAAATAATCATCCAAATCTAAGCTGTGGGAATGCTAAAGTACTTTTTATGTCTTTCAGATAGTATTCCCTTCTGTGATCAGAATTCAGTTCAGTTCAGTCACTCAATTGTACCTGATTCTTTGTAACCGCATGGACTATATCATACCAGGCTTCCCTGTCCATCACCAGCTCCTAGAACTTGCTCAAACTCATGTTCATCAAGTCAGTGATACCATCCAACCATCTCATCCTTTGTGCTCCCCTTCTCTTCCTGCCTTCAGTCTTCCCCAGCATCAGGGTCTTTTCCAGTGAGTCAGTTCTTTGTATCAGGTGGCCAAAGTATTGGAGTTTCAGCTTCAGCATCAGTCCTTCCAGTGAATATTCAGAACTGATTTCCTTGAGGAATGACTGGTTTGATCTCCTTGCAGGCCAAGGGACTCTCAAGAGTCTTCTCCAACACCACAGTTCAAAAGCATCAATTCTTCAGTGCCCAGCTTTCTTTATGGTCCAACTCTCATATCCATACTCGACTAGTGGAAAAACCATAGCTTTGAGTAGACAGACATTTGTCAGCAAAGTAATGTCTCTGCTTTTTAATATGCTGTCTAGGTGATTATAGGTTTTCTTCCAAGGGGCAAGCATCTTTTAATTTCATGGCTGCAGTCACCATCTGCAGTGATTTTGGAACCCCCCAAAATATAGTCTGTCCATGTTTCCCATCTATTTGTTCTGAAGTGATGGGTCCAAATGCCATGATCTTAGTGTTTTGAATGTCGAGTTTTCAGCCAGCTATTTCACTCTCCTCTTTCATTTTCAAGAGGCTGTTTAGTTTCTTCACTTTCCACCATAAGGGTGGTGTCATCTGCATATCTGAGATTGTTGATATTTCTCTGTGCGATCTTGATTCCAGCTTGTGCTTCATCCAGCCTGGCATTTTGCATGATGTTCTCTACACATATGTTTAATAAGCAGGGTGACAGTATACACTCTTGACATACTCTTTCTCAGTTTGGAACCAGTCCATTGGTTTTGATCACTGCCCCTTGTACAGTGTCACAAACCTCCATCCATAGTTCATCAGGCACTCTGTCTATAAGATCTAATCCTTTAAATCTATTTGTCGCTTCTACTGTATAATCATCAGGGATTTGATATAGGTCATACCTGAATGGTCTAGTGTTTTTCCCTACTTTCTTCAATTTAAGTATGAATTTTGCAATAAGGACTTCATGATCTAAGCCACAGTCAGCTCCTGGTCTTGTTTTTGCTGACTGTATAGAGCTTTTCTATCTTCAGCTGCAGAGAATATAATCAGTCTGATTTTGTTATCAACCATCTGTTGATGTTGATGTGTAGAGTTATATCTTGTGGTGTTGGAAGAGGGTGTTTGCTATGACCAGTGTGTTCTCTTGTCAAAACTCTGTTAGCCTTTGCTCTGCCTCATTTGTGTATTCCAAAGCCAAGCTTGCCTGTTACTCCAGGTATCTATTGACTTCCTACTTTTGCATTCCAGTCCCCTGTGATGAAAAGGACATCTTTTTTTTGGTGTTAGTTCTAGAAGATCTTGTGGATCTTCATAGAACTGGCCAGCTTTAGCTTCTTCAGCATCAGTGGTCAGGGCATAGATTTGGATTACTGTGATGTTGAATAGTTTGCCTTGGAAACAAGCAGAGATCATTCTGTGATTTTTGAGATTGCACCCAAGCACTACATTCTGGACTCTTTTATTGACTTAAGAGGCCTACTCTATTTCTTCTAAGGGATTCTTGCCCACAGTAGTAGATACAGTGGTCTTCTGCATTTATCAGTTCAGTTCAGTTGCTCAGTCGTGTCCGACTCTTTGCGACCCCATGAATCGCAGCACTCCAGGCCTCCCTGTCCATCACCATCTCCCAGAGTTCACTCAGACTCACGTCCATCAAGTCAGTGATGCCATCCAGCCATCTCATCCTCTGTCGTCCTCTTCTCCTCCTGCCCCCAATCCCTCCCAGCATCAGAGTCTTTTCCAATGAGTCAACTCTTCTCATGAGGTGGCCAAAGTACTGGAGCTTCAGCTTTAGCATCATTCCTTTCAAAGAAATCCCAGGGCTGATCTCCTTCAGAATGGACTGGTTGGGTCTCCTTGCAATTCAAGGGACTCTCAAGAGTCTTCTCCAACACCACAATTCAAAAGCATCAATTCTTCAGCACTCAGCTTTCTTCAAGTCCAACTCTTGCATCCATACGTGACTATTGGAAAAACCATAGCCTTGACTAGACGGACCTTTGTTGACAAAGTAATGTCTCTGCTTTTCAATATGTTATCTAGGTTGGTCATAACTTTTCTTCCAAGGAGTAAGCGTCTTTTAATTTCATGGCTACAATCACCATCTGCAGTGATTTTGGAGCCCAGAAAAATAAAGTCTGGCACTGTTTCCCCATCTATTTCCCATGAAGTAATGAGACCAGATGCCATGATCTTTGTTTTCTGAATGTTGAGCTTTAAGCCAACTTTTTCACTCTCCACTTTCACTTTCATCAAGAGGCTTTTTAGTTCCTCTTCATTTTCTGCCATAAGGGTGGTGTCATCTGCATATCTGAGTCCATCAGTAGTCATCAATGAATGGTGATCTGAATACTGTCTGTTAGAACTAGGATGAAAGGCACAAAGTGCACAATATTCTTGGAAATTCCTCTAAACACCTAAGCTAGCTAGAAGAATTAAGAGCAGGGTAAAATTATTTATCTAATCTGAAGCTTAACCATATGAGTGTTCTTAACATAAGATCATAAAGATGATCATTTTGTATGGAGCACAGTGGACAGAGAAGATAGTAGTGATACTCAGTGCTTGTCCCTTAAATTTTCTCAACCAGGTCTCAAGTCTACAAATTTGTCTTGAGTCAAATTTCATGTTTATGTCTGCAATGTGTATTAAGTTCCCTCTTGACTCACTGCTTAATGACCAGAGAGTTCCCACCTTCAGTTGCTTGTTCCAAGAAGTCAAAAGTTCTTTGAACCAGTCATACAAACAGGCATGAAAGACAGCTTTAGCATGGTTTTCTTATGAAACTTCCTTTTCCCATTGTCCCATTCTGCCTGACAAGGTTGTTATATCAGAATAGCTGTTACTTCTCACTAGCTTACCTATATACGTGGAGGAAATTTATTAAAACAAACAAAAAATAGAGATAGGAATGTGTATGGTATCTTTGGAAGATAGTGGGGTCAAAACAGAGAACCACTAGTAAGTAATGATATTTAATTTAAAAAAAAAGATTGACTCAAACCTAAAATTTTAGGAGTTCCAAGTTCAGGAAGATATTTAAATTAGAGATATAAACTTGGGACTTGTCCGCATATAAATGATATTTAAAACCATGAGTTTGGATTAGACCACCAAGAGATGGATTTGAATAGAGAAAAAGACCAAGAACTAAGTCTTGGGTTGTCCATTAATAAAGAGGTTCAAGGAAAGAGGAAGAAACAGCAATGTAGACTCAAACGGAATAATCAGTGAGTTAAGAGGAAAACCAATATTATTATATGCTAAAAGCAAAGTAAAGAAAGTAGAACAAGGAAAAGAAAATTTTTATCTCAAGTGGTGCTTTACAGATCACATAAGATAATTACTCAGAGGTGACTCTTGAGTTAGCAGTGTAGAGATGATGGTGAAAGCCTGATTAGGGCAAACATAATAGAAAGTTTTGGAAATGAGCAAGTGCAGACTTGAGAAGTTTTGTTCCACAAAAAAGCAAAGAAATGGGGTGTGACTGACAACAGAACTAGGATCGTAAGAGTATTTTTTAAGGGGAAATGAAAAGGATTGGTTGGTTAGAAATATCATTGAGATGAAGTGGGTGGTATCTGCCGTGATGGAGTTATGAGGTGACAAGTGACATAATTTGAATAAAACCAAATAGTGGAAAGGAATGGAATAATAAATTAATTTATAGAAAGGAAAGCCTAAGAGGTTTCTCCAAGAATATAACATTTAAATTTGATAAATTTTACATAGGTAATAAAAGAGAAGGAAAATTCAAACATAATTCTAAATTTCCATCTGTAGGGATCAGAAGAGTGATGGTACTGTCTGAAATAAATATCAAAGAATAATAATTTTTTCGTGAGGACAAGATCAGGTGTGGAAGTTAGAGGAAATAAATATCAGTCATAACTTAGACAAGATCTCCAACTAGAGATGTCTCAGAAGTTCCAAATAAGATGTATGTTTTTAAGAAAGTGATTAGTAGACAGGTTTTTACCCACTTATTATATAATCTTAATAATGATGTGATCTATAATAACATCAAATTATTTTTGAAGGCTCTGCTTGAGGAGAAGCAAAAACAAGAAGATATAGAGAAAATGAAAGAAACGGTTTCTCAGATTGTGCAGGACGCTTCCCTAAGAACCAGGACAGCGGTAAGGAATTTTAATTATATTTAAAATTCAAAATTTTATAGAATTTCACAGCTTAAGACTAGCTACTACCTGAGTTGTTGCCTTATGAACCTAGGTAAGTAACTATCAACTGGTTATATCAGCTGTACTAAATTTCACATAAAAATCATCTCATGATGGTAGCCCCTAACATTAGAGCTGGAGTGAAATAGAGGTAGTAGGTAGAGTAAGTGGGAAGGAGAGAGATTTAGACTAGGAATATAGTGAAGATTAACTCACCTTAAGCATAGCGTCAAGAAGGATCAAAAAGAATCTTGGGATACATAAGCAAAAGAAGAAAATATCCTGTTATTTGCAGTATCTTAGAACAAGAGTACTAGAGAAATCTGCTTTAATCTCTTACTTCATTGGTAATGAAGCTTAAACCCATGAGAGGTTATTGATTCACTCAAAATTTTATACTAATTAAAGCCAGAACTTAGACTCATACCTTCTCCTTGCTATACTGAGCCCAGGGCTGTTCAGTCACATTATGCTGATACCACACAGTTTGTGAATTGCGTTACCATTTACAATTCCATTATCAAAACTAACTCTTGCATTTTTGCGTTAAAAGTAAAGAATTGTTTCTTGGTTTGAATTCTGAGCCTTATGAAAGTTAGAACTGTCTTAGAGGGACTTCTCTGGTGGTCCAGTGGCCAAGACTCTGCACTCCCAATGCTGGGGGCCTGGGTTTGATCCCTGGTCTGGGAACTGGATCCCACATGCCACAAAGAAGACCCAGCACAACCAAATAAATAAATACAAAAAATTTTTAAAAATAAACTATCTTGGAAATATAACTTTGCCTACATATGAAGAAAAAGGGAGGACATAATATTTGTCTTTTCCTCTAATATGAATTAATTCATAAGTGGTGAGGGTAAAGTTAAAAAATTTAAAGTGAGTTTAGGAGTAAAAAACCACAAAAACCCATTTTAAAGACGAAAAAACTAAAAAACAGAGTAGCTGGAGAGGGTGTGGAGAAAAGGGAACCCTCTTACACTGTTGGTGGGAATGCAAACTAGTACAGCCACTATGGAGAACAGTGTGGAGGTTCCTTAAAAAATTGGAAATAAAACTGTCTTATGACCCAGCAATGCCACTGCTGGGCATACACACTGAGGAAACCAGAATTGAAAGAGACACGTGTACCCCAATGTTCATCGCAGCACTGTTTATAATAGCCAGGACATGGAAGCAACCTAGATGTCCATCAGCAGATGAATGGATAAGAAAGCTGTGGTACATATACACAGTGGAGTATTACTCAGCCATTAAAAAGAATCCATTTTAATCAGTTCTAATGAGGTGGATGAAACTGGAGCTGATTATACAGAGTGAAGTAAGCCAGAAAGAAAAACACCAATACAGTATACTAACACATATATATGGGATTTAGAAAGATGGTAATGATAACCCTGTATGCAAGACAGCAAAAGAGACACACATGTATAGAACAGTCTTTTTGACTCTGTGGGAGAGGGAGAGGGTGGGATGATTTGGGACAATGGCATTGAAACATGTATGCTATCATATATGAAACGAATCGCTAGTCCCAAGTTCGATGCAGGATACAGGATGCTTGGGGCCGATGCACTGGGATGACCCAGAGCGATGGTACGGGGAGGGAGGTAGGAGGGGGGTTCAGGATGGGGAACACATGTACACCTGTGGTGGATTCATGTTGATGTATGACAAAACCAATATAATATTCTAAAGTAATTAGCCTCCAATTAAAATAAATTTATATTAAAAAATTTCCAAATCCGTGAAAATGAAAGAGTTGTACAATGAACACTTATTTCTGTCTCACCCAGAAAACTTTTAGTGTCTTGCTGTGTCCTTTCCATGTCTCTTTATGTTCCATACACACTCTTCCCTTTTGCCATACATTCAAATATAAGCTTCAGGCCTCATGACACTTCATCTTGACATCTGTTTTCTAGACAAAGGGCATTTTGTTACGCAACCACAGCAATATTACCATATCTTTAAAAAATCAGTATTATTTCAGGCCACACTCAGATTTCTCTAGAATATTCTTTAAGGTTGTTTAGATTTTAAAGTTCAGCATCCAGTCCATGTTTATATATCATTGTATTTGACTGCCATATCTCTGTGCCTGCATGCATGAACAGTTGTGTCCGACTCTTTGCAACCCCATAAACTGTAGCCCTCGAGGCTCCTCTGTCCATGGGATTATCCCGACAGGAAACCTGAAGTGAGTTGCCATTTCCTCCTCCATGGATCTTCCTGATTCAGGTATTGAACCTGTGTCCCCTGCAGCTCTTGCATCGGTAGGCAGATTCTTTGCCACTGAACCACTTAGGAAGCCTACCATGTCTCTGTTCTTGTTAAGTCGTGTCTGACTCTTTGAGACCCCATAGATTGCAACACACCAGGCTTCCCTGTCCTTGACTGTCTCCCGGAATTTGCTCACACTCATGTCCATTGAGCCGGTGATGCCATCCAGCCATCTTGTCCTCTGTCACCCCCTTTTCCTTCTGCCCTCAATCTTTCCCAGCGTCAGGATCTTTTCCAGCAAGTCGGCTCTTCGCATCAGTTGGCCAGAGTATTGGAGTTTCAGCTTCAGCATCATTCCTTCCAATGAATATTCAGGGATTTTTTTCCTTTAGGATTTACTGGTTTGATCTCTTTGCAGCCCAAGGGACTCTCAAGAGTCTTCTCCAGTACCACAGTTTGAAAGCATGAAGTGTTAAGCATTCAGCCTTCTTTATAGTCCAACCCTCACACCTGTACATGAGTACTGGAAAAACCATAGCTTTGGCTCTTAGTTGGCAAAGTGAAGTCTCTGCTTTTAATATGCTGTCTAGGTTTGTCATGGCTTTCTCTCCAAGGAGCAAGCATCTTTTACTTCCATGACTGCAGCCAACCATCCTCAGTGATTTTGGAGCCCAAGAAAGGAAAATCTATCACTATTTCCACTTTTTCTCTACCGTCAGAGCCTTTAGCAGAGTCAGTGAAGCAGAAGTAGATGTTTTTCCAGAGTTCCCTTGCTTTCTCTATGATCCAGTGGACTTTGGCAGTTTGATCTCTGGTTCCTCGGCCTTTTCTAAACCCAGGTTGTACATTTGTAGGTTCTCAGTTCACATACTGCTGAAGCCTAGCTTGAAGATTCTGAGTGTAACCTTGCTAGCATGTGAACAGAGTGCAGTTGTGCAGTAGTTTGAACATTCTTTGGCATTGCAATGAAAACTAACCTTTTCCAGTTCTGTGGCCAGTGCTGTTTTCCCAGTTTGCTGACATATCGAGTTCAGTGCTTTAACAACATCATCTCTTAGGATTTGAAACAGCTCAGCTGGAATTCCATCACCTCCACTAGCTTTGTTCATAATAATGCTTCCTAAGGCCCACTCGACTTTACACTCCAGGATGTCTGGCTATAGGTGAGTGACCATACCATCATGGTTATCTGGATCATTAAGACTTTTTTGGTATAGTTCTTCTGTGTATTCTTGACCCCTCTTCTTAATCTCTAAATCTGCTTCTGTTAGGTCCTTACTGTTTCTGTCCTTTATTGTGCCCATCCTAACATAAAATGTTCATTTTGTATCTCTAATTTTCTTGAAGAGATCTCTAGTCTTTCCATTCTGTTGTTTTCCCCCATTTCTTTGCATTGTTCATTTAACAAGGCTTTCTTATCTGTCCTTGCTCTTCACTGGAATTCTGCATTCAGTTGGGTATATCTTTCTCTTTCTCTCTTGCTTTTTGCTTCTCTTCTTTCCTCAGCTATTTATAAAGCCTCCTCAGACAACCACTTTGCCTTCTTGCAATTATTTTTCTTTGGGGTGGTTTTGGTTACTGCCTCCTGTACTGTGTTACAAACCTCCATCCATAGTTCTTCAGGCACTTCGTCTATGAGATCTAATCCCTTGAATCTATTCATCATGTCTACTGTAAAATCATAAGGGATTGTATTTAGGTCATACCTGAATGGTTAGTGGTTTCCCTATTTTCTTCCATTTAAGCCTGAATTTTGCAATAAAGCTCCTGATCTAAGCCACAGTCAGCCCCCATTTTGTTTTTGCTGACCATATAGAGCTTCTCCATCTTCAACTGCAGAGAATATAATCAATCTGATTTTGATATTGACCACCTGGTGATGTCCATGTGTAGAATCATCTCTTGTGTTGCTAGAAAAGGGTGAGAGTCCATCTTCTATTAAGCCAGAGAAATTAAGGAAATATGCATAAATGTACAATAATGCCACTTTTCTAAATATTTTTTTAATTTTTGGAAAATATACATATTTTCAAAAAAGTGTATTTTTTATGTTAACCTGTGACAACTTTAGTTACTTTTACTTATAAGGGATTCAGTTCAGTTCAGTCACTTAGTTGTGTCTGACTCTTTGCAACCCCATGAATCACAGCACGCCAGCCCTCCCTGTCCATCACCAACTCCCGGAGTTCTTCCAAACTCATGTCCATCGAGTTGGTGGTGCCATCCAGCCATCTCATCCTCTGTCATCCCCTTCTCCTCCTGCCCCCAATCCCTCTCAGCATCAGAGTCTTCCAATGAGTCAACTCTTCGCACGTGGTGGCCAAAGTACTGGAGTTTCAGCTTTAGCATCAGTCCTTCCAAAGAAATCCCAAGGCTGATCTCCTTCAGAATGGACTGGTGGATCTCATCCTCGGTCGTCCCTTTCTCCTCCTGCCCCCAATCCCTCCCAGCAACAGAGTCTTTTCCAATGAGTCAACTCTTCGCACGTGGTGGCCAAAGTACTGGAGTTTCAGCTTTAGCATCATTCCTTCAAGAGAAATCCCAGGGTTGATCTCCTTCAGAATGGACTGGTTGGATCTCCTTGCAGTCCAAGGGACTCTCGAGTCTTCTCCAACACCACACTTCAAAAGCATCAATTCTTCGGCGCTCAGCTTTCTTCAAGTCTAACTCTCACATCCATACATGACCACTGGAAAACCATAGCCTTGACTAGACGGACCTTTGTTGGCAAAACAATGTTTCTGCTTTTGAATATGCTATCTAGGTTGGTCATAACTTTTCTTCCAAGGAGTAAGCATCTTTTAATTTCATGGCTGCAATCACCATCTGCAGTGGTTTTGGAGCCCCCCAAAATAAAGTCTGACTGTTTCCACTGTTTCCCGATCTATTTGCCATGAAGTGATAGGACCAAATGCCATGATCTTCGTTTTCTGAACGTTGAGCTTTAAGCGAACTTTTTCACTCTTCTCTTTTACTTTCATCAAGAGGCTTTTTAGTTCCTCTTCACTTTCTGTCATAAGAGTGGTGTCATGTGCATATCTGAGGTTATTGATATTTCTCCCAGCAATCTTGATTCCAGCTTGTGCTTCTTCCAGCCCAGAGTTTCTCATGATGTACTCTGCATATAAGTTAAATAAGCAGGATGGCAGTATGCGGCCTGACATACTCCTTTTCCTATTTGGAAGCAGTCTGTTGTTCCATGTCCAGTTCTAACTGTTGCTTCCTGACCTGCATATAGGTTTCTTTAATAAGTAAATATTTTTAAATTTTGTTTTCCTTTCTAATATGATAAATTTTAATAAAGAACTCGTTGTAAAAGCAAAATTCTTTGTTTTTATAGTATACAAGAATCTTAAGACAGGAAATTTAACAATCACTGTCCTTTAGGATTTATCACCTTGTTCATTTACTTTCCCTGTCATGATAAATCCTTGACTCAATATATTTTGTATTTATCCTTTATGCCTTAAAAGTTATAATTTTATTTTTAATCAAAATTAGTATTATACATGTTTTATTAGATGTTAATTATTTTTATTGTAGACTTAATTCATATGTGTCTTACTTTACAGATTATAAACACAAGAAAACAATATAATAAACAGATTTTTCAACTAACAGAAGAACTTTCAGCCCTTCAAATGGTATGTTAGAAAACTGTGTTAACATTTTCTTCTGAATATTGCTTATTTTAAAGGTCAAGATCACATTATTGAGCATCCATTTATTCAGAAGATAGTCATTAATGCAGGGACTGAGATAGATGCTAGGAAAAGAAAAAAAATCAAGATAAACATACTACCTGCAATCTTGGAACTTATGGTCTGGTAAGAAAGATGCATGACATTTATCACGTTTCACTATGATTACCTTTTTTCAACAAAGAATGCATAGGGTACTGCTGAAGCATCCAGGTACAGTTGCTGCCACGTGCTGGGTTCATTTGAGAGGTCAGAAAAAAAGAAAGATACATAGCAGTGGGAAGGAAGAAAGTCTTCCAAAAAGAAATGAGTACTGGGGAATGTGTAGGCAAAGAAGGAAGAGGAAAGAGTACTTGTGTAACTCGAGGTGGGATTAAATATATACATTTAAATTTAACTCGAAGATTTGATGAAGTGGAATTTAATAACTTTGTTCACAGGAGCATAAAAGTAAAACAGTTTCCAGAGATTAGAAAGATTGTCATTTCCAGTTTTGCAAACTCATCTTTTCTGAATCTCTATGTAATTTTTAATCTTTCTTACAAAATTTATCAACGAATTATGTCTGGTAATAAGTATAAGACATCACATATGCCTTCTATTCTATCTTCTTGTCTTCCTTCTTGCTCCCTGCCTCCCCTTCTTTGTCTTTCTCCATGAAAGTCTTATCTTTCCAAGTAGCTTGTAAGTACTTCACAATAGCAAAATATTATGCTTTACTTTATTTTCTCCATTGCTTAATACAATATTTTGCACAATGTATTTTCAATAAATAGTTACTGACTAATTGATATTTAAACACCCCTAAAAGAATGATCATATTTTTCGACATTCTAGTCTAGGATTATTTAATAGATGTAAACTCTGGTGGGACAAGAACAGTATTTCTTTCTATGTAGAAATAGATACTATATAAAGTCTGCAGAGATTTTAAAAATAATTGATAGCTATGTAACAATCAGAGCTATATAAACTCACTTTAGAGTAAAAAGTATAATTTCTGTGTCTTAAGAGATGCTGCTTAGGATTTATAGTAAAACATTCATAGCTCATAACTAAGTGGATTTTTCTAAAGATATTAAATATTATCTGATGTCATATTGGTTTCGTTAAAAAAGCTGTACTAAATGGAGTTTTTTGAATGTTAATCACTTAGAGGTATGCTTGAAGTACGACATGTTCAACTACTTTTAAAAAGCACATTTTCTCAGAAACTCAGACTGCAGTTTGAGGCGTAATAACCTGATGCTGACTATTGATTTCTGTTCTTCATTACCAGTTTTACCCTGTATGCTATAAAGATGAAGTTAGGGAAGTTAACCATACTTTAGCTAAACCAACCTAAGTTATGCTTGCAGGACAGAGAAAACCTTATATTTTAGGGTATTGTGCAGATTTTTTGGATAGACATCACTGACTCCATGTACATGAGTTTGAGCAAGCTCTCGGAGTTGGTGATGGACAGGGAAGCCAGGCACACTGCAGTCCATGGGATTGCAAAGAGTTAGACGCAACTGAACTGAGCTGAAGAAAAGATCAGAGTCAGTTTTATCTCAAGCCATGTACCCCCTTTAAAGAGTAGTGTAACAGAATTTCTCTTGAAATACTCAAGGTTTTACTCCTGCCAAGTAGCAGAGGTTTTTGTTAATCTATAGCAAATGAGGGAGAGGATTGGTTATAAATTCCCAAGTTCATACAAGTAATTTGAGACGTTCATTATGATCTTTTTCAGATCCATTATCATGGCTTATATGATAATCAGTGTGATATTGATTCTTAATATTTATTGAGATTATCTTTATGATACACTTTGGGGGTATGATTTTGAAAATACTTCATGAGTACCTGAAAAAATTTCTAGTATCATTTGGTTGTTTCTTGTCCAAAAGGTAGGAATATTGGTGGTGATTGACAGCAGATATCTGCTAAAATTTTTAGACCAGTGAAACTACTCTATATGATACTATAATAGTGGATATATGTCATTATAAATCTTTTCAAACTCACAAAATATACAGCACCAAAATTGAACTCTAAACTGTGGACTCTAGGTGATAATGATGTGTGATGTAGGTACATCAATTTTAACAAATGTACCGCTACTATTGCAGGATGTTAATAATGGGAGAGGTTATCTATGTATGAGGGAAGGAAGTATAGGGGAAATCTGTAACTTCCCCTCAATTTTACTGTGAACCTAAACTGCTCTAAGAAATAGTCAATTAAAAAATTACATGAGATAGGTATGAACATAGGAGAAATCCCAAATTTCGTACCACAATACTACCTTTTCATAGATTAGCAACTTACTACATAAATGTGTCTTACCCAGTAAGTTCTCTCTTAATAAAAGATAAATTTAGATTAATTATCTGATTTATTTTAGAAGCTTTAAAAACATTTTTAAGCTTTCTTACTTTGTATTGTAGTTTCAGATGAACAGGAAAAGGACTCAGCCATAATATACATGTATCCATTCTCCCCCAAACTCCCCTCCCATCTAGACTGTTACGTAACAATGAGCAGAGTCCCATGTGCTATACAGTAGGTCCTTGTTGGTTATCCATTTTAAGTATAGCAGTGTATGTTGTACTTTTGTAAAATATAATTATGATAAAGATAATTGAATATTAGCAGTGTGTTGTCAGCAAAGCAGGTTCATTCATAGCATAATGGTAGAAAATAACCATACCCATTCTTAAAAATAGAGAATAGCTATGAAGAGCCATTGTTAGAATGATTGTTCTTAGTTTCAGTCTCATTTGCAAAACTTTAAATTGTATTGACTATTGATGAGCTTGTTTGATTTTACTGATTAAAATTTTTCAAGCCAGTAACCTGGTACTCTGTGACCACCTAGAAGTGTGGAAAGGAGGGGACATGTGTATACTTATGTCTGATTCCTGTTAATTGTATGGCAAAAACCAATACAATATTATAAAGCAGTTATCCTCCAATTAAAAATTTTAAAAAAAAAACTTTCAAGCCAGAAATGTTTTCTGTTCATGTTAGTAAAATGTTTTACTGTATCAATTTGCTGTTTACAAGATTTACGATAGAAAATTAACCATTCTAGAATTTATATATCCATGTACGTTTTAGGCCAGAGGTTATCCCTGTGGTGGTGTGCCACAGTCTAGTTCTGTTACCTTTTTAAAATATGTGATAAGAGTATATGAAAAGGAAAACTGTAATATGAGATAGGGATTTCATTTATTTCTCCCTGGAATCCATCAACCTCTGTATTCCATCTAGGATGTTTACCTATAACTCACTGGCTTTCTACATCCGAGTTGATTTCTGAAATCCTGAATAGGTAGCTTTTGAAGTTTGAGCTTTTTTAAAAAAATAATAATAATAATGAATATGATCTTCTTACATAGATAGGGTAAGTGTGATATTTCTGTTATAAACAAATTGTTTTCCTTTTCCATTTCCCCCATTTTTCTTAAGGTTTTACAACTATGTTTATTTAAAATATGATTTTAATTTATAGGAGTGTGCTGAAAAACAAGATCAAATCGAACGAGCCATCAGGGAGAAAAAAGCAGTGGAAGAAGAACTAGAAAAGGTAAAAAGAAAAAGGAAAAAAATAACTACCTAAACCCAACTGCAAATATTCAACATTACTGTCTGCTTTCATCATACTATCTACTAGCAACCCCTATGTTATAAGTATTCTCCTGGTGAGTTCTTTTATTTGCTTGGAATATTTTCAGAATCTGCATTTGAATACTGATATTGCCTATATACATTTCTTTATAAGAGTGGCCTCATTTTTTTGAACTTTTTTATGATGTAACTGTATTCCTTGCTTAGACCACATCCCAGTATTAAATTTCATTTTGTCTTTCTTTTTTTAAAATTCCTACCAACTTTTACTGGGTTTAGGCCATCTGTAAACATAGCAGGTATATATAAACAAAAAATTATAAATTGCTATGATTTTTACCTTTTAAAAGTACAGATTTTTATTCATAGTTTGGAAAGAATATTTACCCCAGTGGCATTTGAGAAAGAATATTGTAAGAAGTCTATAGTTTAAAATTTACTTCTTACTTAGATAACTTTTTTTTTAATTAGCAGCAAATAATCCACTCTTAAAATACCTTGTGGGTAAAAAGGCTGCTGAATTTGATTCAGCACATACTGTGTTTCAGGTGCTGCATTAGGAACTTTCATAGAGAAGTTAAGTAACATGTCCGATGTTAAAAAAAAAATAGCGTATGGTAGAACCAGGGTTTGAGTTTCAAAGAAGAGCTATATAGCATCAAAAACATGTGATATATCTATATTATTGATGGAAAAAGATTATGAGAACATCAGATAGTAAAAGAGTAATTTACAAAACAGAATATAGTATATAATCCCATTTGTGGGGGAAAATAAGACATGCATGTCATGTTCAAGATAGGCTGTTCATGGTCACCGCTCCTGAAAGATTGATTCCTTCTGAGTCCTCTCTGTTGTGGAATAGGAATAGATCCCATTTAGATTGCCACCTGCCAGCAGGGTTTGGGATGAATTTTCAATATCATATGGCATAGGTTAAGGAATAGGCTTTATTGGAGAAATGTAAAACCTACGAGACTAAAGGCAACAGATAAAAGAAAAGTCAAAGCTTTCTCTTCTTCCACTGTTCTACAGCTAGGTATGCTATAGTCAGAATGAATAACCACTGGTTCTGAAGTATAGGTGTGTATTTTACCAGCAGGACATTGACATGCTGATACTGTCTTTTTGTAGAGCAGGAGTAACAAAGCAGTCTGGTCAGTGGGAAAAGACATTGGTTACTAGGCCAAGCAGTCTGGATTTGAAGAGTACCTCTGTATAGGGTTTGTCTGAAATGTGATCTGCCTCACATCTGGAGACCTTGCAGTTCATGGAATGTTATAGCCTCTGTGTCATAGGTGGAAGCTCAGTCTCATAGGAAGCAGAACTTGGCTACAACCACTTCTGTTGGGGAAGGGGAAACCTCCATTTCAGCTAAATCAGGGTCTGGTTAACCTAGAATGAGATTCTGGAGTCACTTTCAGATAGTTCTCACTGCACCACAGCATGTAGCTGTACTTTTGAATACAGCAATACAGAATTGCCCTGAAAGTGTTCATCAAAGAAAGTGATTATCTCCAAGTGGTAACATTTAGAGTATTTTTTAATTTCAGCTGTGTTCAATTACTTACTAACATATTAAAACTATTTGAATAGTACAATGAATAACTTTAAAAAATAAGCAATTATTTTGTATGTCAGTTTTCAGCATTTTATTTTGAAAATGCGAGACAACCAAAATTAATTATCGATGTATTTTAATCTTTTAGTGAGAACAGATGAGCACATCATGAGTTTTTATTTCTTATCATTTATTTCAGTTTCTAAACTGTGTAATTTCTTAAGATAATTTCTTTCTGCAAAATAATATACATATAAGCCTCTTCTGCAGATTTACCGTGAAGGCAGAATAAATGAAAATGATTACAGAAAACTAGAAGAAATGCACCAAAGATGCCTGGTTGCCGAGCGTTCAAAAGATGATCTTCAGCTGAGACTTAAGACAGCAGAAAATAAAATCAAACAACTTGAAATAAAGTAAGTTATTCTTTTACATTTTCAGAATTCATACAATTTTTGACAGATTTTTTAGATTTTTTATAGGATACATAATTACATCTTATGTAGGAAAAAAACCTTTTAGCACTGAACAGAACTTTTTTTTAAGATTATTTTTGAAAGCTAATTTCTTGAGAAAGAAGAGATGCAGTACTGAACCATTTTATTCTAAATTTCTTGTTTCTGGCAATTAAATAGGATGTTCATAAGATCTTTTTTTCATACTGACTATACAGCTTGTTTATAATTACTGCTTTTATACTCAGCTTAGAGGTATTGAATATTCAATAATTATCATTTTTTATTTATTATATTATCTGTTAAAATGATAAAGTTATAATCTGGCATATCCATTCTGAATATTCCTATACCTTATCCCCATCCAGAGTATTACTTAATATAGTAAAGCTTACATAAGTTGCATGAAGTTTCAATCTCTGTTATAGGGTATATTTTATGTATATTTTTAAAATAAAGAGGAGTGATATCAGCAATATGGCAGAATAAGAGGTCCCAGCCATTTCTCTCACAGAAACAAATATTTAACAAGCATCCATAGACAAAAGTGCCTTTAGGGGAGCACTGAGATCCATTTAGGAGGTTGTAAAACCCTGGTAGAGCCCCAAAATGAGGAAGCAAGCCTGTGTACCAGTGACAGGCCCTCCAACTGTGGTGTCATCTGTGAACTCAAAGCAACCTCATCTTCTGTGGACTTGGCTCTGGCCCTGCTTGCCCAATCCTGCACCTAGCCCCTTCCCAAGGAATCCTTCTGGGAACTCTTTATCAATAGGCCTGCTGACTTCAGACCTCACTGTGGCCCCTGGAGCACTCCTGTTTACCCAGCTGCAGTTCCACTCTCCCACAGCTTGAACTAATGCTGCCCACCAGGAAGCAGCCCAGTAACCAGACAGGAGCACTAACAGACCTGCCACACCTGATTGTTCCCCTGGTAACAAGTCTGCCAATCATTGACATGACTGCAGATCCAGCAAAAGCCACACTACATGGATCCAAACCCATCCTACCACAATCTGAGGCAGTCTTACATGCCCAGGAATTCACCCAAGGCAAGCAAAAGCTAATGCCTGTAGATGCCCCCATTATAGGACCACCAGCCTCAGACTTGACTAAGATCCCTGAAGCAGTCTGTGACCCAGCTCCAGTTTCACTCTACCACGGTTGAGAAGCAGTTTGGCCTGCCCATAAACCAGCCCAGTGACATGATAGGAGCACCCTTAGAATCCTAGTAGGCATAACATTTGACTGCACCCCTGGTTACAGGTCTGCCAGTCATGGACTGGCAACAACCACATGACATGGTCTCAGTTCCACCTAGCTGAGAACCCAGAGTCAGTCCCATCAGTTCTGGAACGAGGCAAGAAAAGGACTTTAGCTGTCAAAACCAGTCTAAAGACTGGAAGAGGAGTCTACTCCTTCAAATGCACAGATGGCAACAAAGAGCCAAGCAAACATGACACCACCAAAGCAAACTAATAAGACTCTAGTTCAGTTCAGTCACTCAGTCGTGTCCAACTCTTTGCGACCCCATGAATCACAGCACACCAGGCCTCCCTGTCCATCACCAACTCCCGGAGTTCACTCAGACTCATGCCCATCGAGTCAGTGATGCCATCCAGCCATCTCATCCTCTGTCGTCCCCTTCTCCTCCTGCCCCCAATCCCTCCCAGCATCAGAGTCTTTTCCAATGAGTCAACTCTTCGCATGAGGTGGCCAAAGTACTGGAGTTTCAGCTTTAGCATCATTCCTTCCAAAGAAATCCCAGGGCTGATCTCCTTCAGAATGGACTGGTTGGATCTCCTTGCAGTCCAAGGGACTCTCAAGAGTCTTCTTCAAAAGCATCAATTCTTTGGCGCTCAGCCTTCTTCACAGTCCAACTCTCACATCCATACATGACCACTGGAAAACCATAGCCTTGACTAGATGGACCTTAGTTGGCAAAGTAATGTCTCTGCTTTTGAATATGCTGTCTAGGTTGGTCATAACTTTCCTTCCAAGGAGTAAGTGTCTTTTAATTTCATGGCTGCAGTCACCATCTACAGTGATTTTGGAGCCCCAAAAAATAAAGTCTGACACTGTTTCCACTGTTTCCCCATCTATTTCCCATTAAGTGATGGGACCAGATGCCATGATCTTCGTTTTCTGAATGTTGAGCTTTAAGCCAACTTTTTCACTCTTCACTTTCACTTTCATCAAGAGGCTTTTGAGTTCCTGTTCACTTTCTGCCATAAGGGTGGTATCATCTGCATATCTGAGGTGATTGATATTTCTCCCGGCAATCTTGATTCCAACTTGTGTTTCTTCTAATCAACCCCAAACAAATGGGGATCCATGAACTTCTTGACAAAAAATTAAAAATAATTGTCTTAAGGTAGCTTGGTGAATACAGATGCTTAACTAAATGAAATCAGGAAAAAAAAACAATACATGGATGAAATGAAAAATTTAACTAAGTGAAACCATAAAGAGAGAACCAAACAAACCCTGGAGTTAAAGAATACAATGAAATTCAATAAAGCGCTTTATCAGCAGACTTGATCATGTAGAAGAAAAATCGGCTAACTCAAAGACTGGTCACTTGAAATCAATTCAGTTAGAGGAACAAAACAAAAAAGAATGAAAAAGAGTGAAGAAAACCTACATGACTTATGGGACACCTTGAAGTGAATGAATCAGTATTCACATTATGAAAATTCTAGAAGGAGCAAAGATGAGAAAGAATAGAAAGTTTATTTAAAGAAATAACAGAAAACTTCCCAAATCTGGGGAGAGTAATGAACATCCAGATCCATGATGCCCAAAGAAGCACAAATTAGGGTGAACATCAAGAACTTTACTTGACACATTATAATCAAAATGTCAGAAGTTTAAAAAAGAGAACTTGAAAATAGTAAGAAAAAAGGGACTCATCACATACATGGGACTCCCCAAATCCCTGCATAAATCTGTCAATGGATTTCTCAGAAGAAGTCTTGCAGGCCAAGAGAGAGTGTGTGGCACAGTATATTCAAAGTGCTGAATAACAACTGTGAACCAAAAATACTATATCCTGCAAAGCTGTCCATCAGAAACAAAGTAGAGATAAAAACTTTCCCAGACAAGCAGAAATCAAAAGAGAGTTCATTACCACTACACTTATGCAAGAAATGATGAAGGGAATTTTTCAAGTTGAAATGCAACTTTCAAGTTGAAAGCCGCAACATAAAAACATGAAAGTATAAACTTTTAGTGGTAAAGGTGAATATATAGTCAAATTCAGAATACTCTAACACTGTAATGGTGGTACATAGATAATTTTTAACTCTAGTATAGAAGTTAAAAGATAAACATTTTTAAATAACAATAGGTATAATATGTGTTCATGGATATATTATATAAAAAGATATAAATTATACACCAGTAATAAAAAAAAGAGAAGTGAAATTATAGAGATTTTTATGTGATTGAAGGCAAATTATTACCAGCTTAATATAAACTGTTTCCTGTAAGCCTCATGCTAATCAACAAAGAAAAAGTGTGTAATAAGTACACAAAAGATAAAGGAATGAAAACATAGTACAAAAATCAACAAGAAGACAACAAAATAGGAGTGAAGGAATCAAGGAACTACAAAATAGAAAACAGTTGACAAATGCCAATAGTGTTATGGCCTTATCTACTAGTAATGACTTTTAATGTGAGTGGATTGATTCTCCAGTTAAAAGACGTAGGCTCAATGGATTAAAAATCAAGTTCCAATTGTACTCTGCCTACCTGGGACTGATTTTAAATATGAAGAAGCACACAAACTAAAACTTAAGAGATGGTGAAAGATAGCCCATGCAAGTGGTACCCAAGAGACAGTAGAGATGCCTTATATCAGGCAAAATAGAATTTAAGTCAAAAATTGTCACAAGAATCAAGGCAGTCATTTTATAATGATAAAGGAGTTAATTTGTCAAAAGAAAAGTCATAAAACCATATGCACTCAAAATCAAAGCACCTAGGTATAGTAAAGCAAATATTAAAAGAACTGAAGGGAGAAATAGAAGGCAAGCAGTAATACTAAGGAGCTTCAGTACCTTACCTTCACTAATAGGTAGATCATCCAGACAGAGAATCAATAAGAAAACATCACGTTTGAGCAACGCTAAAGACCAAATAGACCTAGTAACTTTCTGTACAACGGCAACACAGTGCACGTTCTTCTCAAGTATACACAAAACATTCTCCAGAATGGGTCATATGATAGACCACAAAAATAAATCTTAGCCAATTTAAGAAGACTAAAATTATATCAGGTATCTTTTCCAGCCATAGTGATATGAAACTGAAATGCAGTAACAGGAGCAAAACTGAAAAATTAACAGAACAGGTGTAAATTAAATAACACACTCCTGAGCAACCTGTGGGTCAAAGAAGAAATCAAAATGGAAAAAGAAAGTATCTTAAGACAACCAAAGATAGAAACAAAATATACAAAATGTATGGGATGCAGTGAAAGCAGTTCTTAGAGGAAAGTTTACAGTGATAAATGTGTACGTTTTGAAAATCATCTCAATAAACAACCCAGCTTTACACCTAAAGAAACGAGAAAAGAAGGGAAAACTAAGCCCACCCTTAAGGAAATGACAAAGATTAGAGCAGAAATAAATCAAATAGAGAGCTGTGCTGTGCCTAGTAGCTCAGTTGTGTCTGACTCTCTGTGACCCCATGGACTGAAGCCCAGTCAGCTGCTTTGTCCATGGGGATTCTCCAGGCAAGAATACTGGAGTGGGTTGCCATGCCCTCCTCCAGGGGATCTTCCACACCCAGGGATCAAACCCAGGTCTCCTGCATTGCAGGAGGATTTTTTACCGACTGAGCCACCGGGGAAGCCCGAGAATACTGGAGTGGGTAGCCTATCACTTCTCCACGGTATCTTCCCATCCAGGAGTCAAACCGAGGTCTCCTGCGTTGCAGGCCGGATTCTTTACCAGCTCCGCTACCAGGGAAGCCTAAGAAAAGAGAGAAGACTCAATAAATAAAAATCAGAAATAAAAGAGGAGACATTACCACTGATACCACACAAAAACAGAGGACTATAGGAGACTACAGTGAACAAAGATACATAAACAAGTTGGACAACCATGAAAAAATTGATAAATTCTTACAAATATGCAACCTTATAAAAAATTGAAAATCTGAACAGACCAGTTTCTATTAGTGTAAGGCCGACCCCGGGGGCCATGATTGGCTGCCTCTCCTCTCCCTCCCACCATGGGGGAGGTCCCTAACGGAAGGAGCCTCCCAGATCCCGAGGACCAATAACAGCACACTTCGCCAGCTAAAGCCACCCCACCCCAGCCACGAAGAAGGACCTGTCAGCCTGTGACGCCTCGGCCGGGGGACGCATCCGAACCCCCGTCCATCTAGCCTGACCATCCTTCGCAACAAACGTATAAAAACCACCCCCAACATGGTCCGGGCGCGGACTTCCTCGACCTGCCTCGTTCGGGTCCAGGAACCCCGCCCAGGAGCGCTTTCCCGTTAAAGCCTGTTAGACACTGTTTTTGGTGTCCTGGTCGTCTTTACCTAACATTAAGGAAACTCAATCAATAATCAAAAACCTCCTTGGATTTTTTAAAAGTTAGAACCAAATGGCTTCACTGATGAATTCTTCCAAACATTTAAAGATTATTTAATGTCAAACTCTTTCATAAAATTGAAGAAGAGAAAACATTTCCAAACTCATTTTACAAGGCCATCATTACTCTAAAACCAAAGCAAGACAAACATACTATAAGAAAATAATAAGCTAATATCCTTGATAAACATAAATGCAAAACTCCTGAAAAGTAAATACTAACAAACCAAATTTAAGAGGATCATAGTGGGATTAATACCTGGGATGCAAGGATGTTTTGACATACACAGATCAATAAATGTAATGAAACACTACCTTAAAGAATGAGGTATGAAATTCATATGATCATTTCAATAGATATAAAAAAGCATTTTACAAAATATAGTATCATTCACGATTAAAAACTCTCAACAAATTAGATGTAGACAGAATGTACCTCTACATAGTAAAGCCCATTTATAACAAGAACACAACTAACATCATACCCAGTGGTGAAAACCTAAAACTTTAAGATCATGAAAAGACAGGAGTGCCCAGTCTTGCCGGTTGTATTCACCATAGTACTGTATGTCTTAGAGAAATTAGATTAAAAAAATAATAAAACATCTAAATTGGAAGAGAAGTAAAATTGTCTTTGTTTATAAATGATATGATCTCATATTTTGAAAACTGGAGACTCAGCCTCAAAGCCATTAGAACAAATATGCAAATTCAATAAAGCTTCAGGATACAGAACCAGCATTCCAGAATCAGTTGAATTTCTATACACCAGCAGCAAACTATATGGAAAAGAATTAGCAATTCCATCTACCATAGCACCAAAAAGAATAAATTACTTAGAATGAATTTATAACCAAGGAAATGAAAAATCTGTAAACTGGAAAACACTGAGGAAATAATTTGACAGTCACAAATAATAAAGGTGTGTTTATAAATTGAATGAAATAATAATGTTAAAACATCCATACTACACAAAGCCATCTATAGAGTCAATAAAATCCCTATCAAATTCCAATGGTGTTTTCACAGAAGTACAGAGAAATCCTAAAATCGTATTGAACCTCCAAAGACTTGAAATAGCCAAACCATTCTGGAACAAGAACAACAACAACAACAAAAACTGGATGCATCACGCTTCCTAATTTCAAAATATATTACAAAGTTTTGGTAATCAAAACAATACAATACTGGTATAAAACAATGTATAGTTATGGCACAGAGGAGAGAGTGCAGAAATAAATGCATACATTTGTGGTCACCTAATGTTTGACAAGGGTGTCAAGAACACACATGGGGAAAGGATAATCTCTTCAATAAATGGTGCCGGAAAAACTGGACATTTAGATGTGGAAGAAAAATTGGAACCTTACCACACACCGTATACAAAAATCAGCTCATAATGTATTAAAGGCTTAAATGTACATTCTGAAATTGTGAAACTGCTAGAAGGAAACAAACGGGAAACGCTTCTTGACATTGGTCTTGGCAGTGATTTTTTTTTTTTTTTGATATGACCCCACAAGTACAGGTAACAAAAGCAAAACTATTCAAATGAAGTTACATTAAACTGAGACCTCCCTACACAGCAAAGAAAATAGTCAATAGAGTACAAAGACACTATGGCATAGGGGAAAATGTTTGCAAATAATACACCTGATAAGGAGTTAATTTTCAAAATATATAGTAAACTTGAACAACTCAATGGGAAAAGAAAAGGAAAAAAATTGGGCAAAGGATCTGATCAAATTTTTCTCAGAAGAAGACATAGCTGACCAAAGGTAAATCAAACAGCACTTATCACCAGGGAAATGCAAATTAAACCCACAGTGAGGTATCAGCTCATACCTGTTAGGATGCCTGTTGTCAAAAAGACAAAAGATAACAAGTATTGACAAGAATGTGGAGAATAGGGAACCCTTCCATGCTGTTAGTGGGAATGTAAATTAGTGCAGCCACCATGGGAAACAGAATGGAGGTGCCTCAAAAAATTAAAAGTAGGACTACCGTATGATCCAGTGATCCTATTTCAGAGTATAGATCCAAAGGCAATCTGCATTCCCATATTCATTGCAGTCAGTATTCTTGATGATAGCCAAGGTATTGGGATAACCTAAAAGTGCCTGTTGACTAAAGAAAGGATAAAGAAAAGGTGTGTATCTATGGGAATGGAGATATACATCCAGGAATCTCCTCCTTTCTCTTTTACTTTCTTACAAGTAATTTGTTGAAAACCTGGGTTGTTTGTGTTGTAGAGTCTTCTCTCAATTCAGTACAGTTCAGTCGCTCAGTCGTGTCCGACTCTTCGCGACCCCATGAATTGCAGCACGCCAGGCCTCCCTGTCCATCACCAACTCTCGGAGTTACCTCACATTCACGTCCATCGAGTCAATGATGCCATCCAGCCATATCATCCTCTGCCGTCCCCTTCTCCTCCTGCCCCCAATCCCTCCCAGCATCAGAGTCTTTTCCAGTGAGTCAACTCTTCACATGAGGTGGCCAAAGTACTGGAGTTTCAGCTTCAGTATCATTCCTTCCAAAGAAATCCCAGGGCTGATCTCCTTCAGAATGGACTGGTTGGATCTCCTTGCAGTCCAAGGGACTCTCAAGAGTCTTCTCCAACACCACACTTCAAATGCGTCAGTTCCTTGGCACTCAGCTTTCTTCAAGTCCAATTCTCACATCCATACATGACCACTGGAAAACCATAGCCTTGACTAGATGGACCTTTGTTGGCAAAGCAATATCTCTACTTTTCAATATGCTATCTAAGTTGGTCATAACTTTTCTTCCAAGGAGTAAGCGTCTTTTAATTTCATGGCTGCAGTCACCATCTGCAGTGATTCTGGAGCCCCAAAAAAAGTCTGACACTGTTTCCACTGTTTCCCATCTGTTTCCCATGAAGTGATGAGACCAGATGCCATGATCTTCGTTTTCTGAATGTTGAGCTTTAAGCCAACTTTTTCACTCTCCTCTTTCACGTTCATCAAGAGGCTCTTTAGTTCCTCTTCACTTTCTGCCATAAGGGTGGTGTCATCTGTATATCTGAGGTTATTGATATTTCTTCCAGCAATCTTGATTCCAGCTTGTGCTTCTTCCAGCCCAGGCTTTCTCATGATGTACTCTGCATAGAAGTTAAATAAGCAGGGTGACAATATACAGCCTTGACGTACTCCTTTTCCTATTTGGAACCAGTCTGTTGTTCCATGTCCAGTTCTTTTTTGTGTGTGTATTTTTCTTTTTTATTTTTTTTAATTTAAATTTATTTATTTTCCATGTCCAGTTCTAACTGTTGCTTCCTGACCTGCATATAGGTTTCTCAGGAGGCAGGTCAGGTGGTCTGGTATTCCCATCTCTTTCAGAATTTTCCACAGTTTATTGTGATCCAAACAGTCAAAGGCTTTGGCGTAGTCAATAAAGCAGAAATAAATGTTTTTCTGGAACTCTCTTGCTTTTTCCATGATCCAGCGGATGTTGGCAATTTGATCTCTGGTTCCTCTGCCTTTTCTAAAACCAGCTTGAACATCTGGAAGTTCACGGTTCATGTATTGCTGAAGCCTAGCTTGGAAATTTTGAGCATTACTTTACTAATGTGTGAGATGAGTACAATTGTGCGGTAGTTTGAGCATTCTTTGGCATTGCCTTTCTTTGGGATTGCAATGAAAACTGACCTTTTCCAGTCCTGTGGCCACTGCTGAGTTTTCCAAATTTGCTGGCATATTGAGTGCAACACTTTCACAGCATCATCTTCCAGGATTTGAAATAGCTCAACTGGAATTCCATCACCTCCACTAGCTTTGTTTGTAGTGATGCTTTCTAAGGCCCATTTGACTTCACATTCCAAGATGTCTGGCTCTAGGTGAGTGATCACACTATCATGATTATCTGGGTCATGAAGACCTTCTTTGTACAGTTCTTCTGTGTATTCTTGCCACCTCTTCTTAATATCTTCTGCTTCTGTTAGGTCGATACCATTTCTGTCCTTTATCGAGCCCATTTTTGCATGAAATGTTCCCTTGGTACCTCTAATTTTCTTGAAGAGATCTCTAGTCTTTCCCATTCTGTTGTTTTCCTCTATTTCTTTGCATTGGTCGCTGAAGAAGGCTTTCTTATCTCTTCTTGCTATTCTTTGGAACTCTGCATTCAGATGCTTATATCTTTCCTTTTCTCCTTTGCTTTTCGCCTCTCTTCTTTTCACAGGTATTTGTAAGGCCTCTGCAGACAGCCATTTTGCTTTTTTTGCATTTCTTTTCCATGGGGATGGTCTTGATCCCTGTCTCCTGTACAGTTTCACGAACCTCCATCCATAGTTCCTCAGGCGTACTATCTTATCAGATCTGGTCCCTTAAATCTGTTTCTCACTTCCACTGTATAATCATAAGGGATTTGATTTAGGTCATACCTGAATGGTCTAGTGGTTTTCCCTACTTTCTTCAATTTAAGTCTGAATTTGGCAATAAGGAGTTCATGATCTGAGCCACAGTCAGCTCCTGGTCTTGTTTTTGTAGACTGTGTAGGGCTTCTCCATCTTTGGCTGCAAAGAATATAATCAATCTGATTTCGGTGTTGACCATCTGGTGATATGCATGTGTAAAGTCTTCTCTTGTGTTGTTGGAAGAGGGTGTTTGCTGACTCTATTAGCCTTTGCCCTGCTTCATTCTGCATTCCAAGGCCAAATTTGCCTGTTACTCCAGGTGTTTCTTGACTTCCTACTTTTGCATTCCAGTCCCCTATCATGAAAAGGACATCTTTTTGGGGTGTTAGTTCTAAAAGGTCTTGTAGGTCTTCATAGAACCGTTCAACTTCAGCTTCTTCAGCGTTCCTGTTTGGGGCATAGACTTGGATTACTGTGATATTGAATAGTTTGCCTTGGAAACGAACAGAGATCATTCTGTCGTTTTTGAGATTGCATCCAAGTACTACATTTCGGACTCTTTTGTTGACCATGATGGCTACTCCATTTCTTCTAAGGGATTCCTGTCCGCAGTAGTAGATATAATGGTCATCTGAGTTAAATTCACCCATTCCGGTCCATTTTAGTTCACTAATTCCTAGAATGTCGACATTCACTCTTGCCATCTCCTGTTTGACCACTTCCAATTTGCCTTGATTCATGAACCTAACATTCCAAGTTCCTATGCCATATTGCTCTTTACAGCATCGGACCTTGCTTCTATCACCAGTCAACATCCACAGCTGGGTATTGTTTTTGCTTTGGCTCCATCCCTTCATTCTTTCTGGAGTTATTTCTCCACTGATCTCCAGTAGCATATTGGGCACCTACCAACCTGGGGAGTTCCCCTTTCAGTATCCTATCATTTTGCCTTTCCATACTGTTCATGGGGTTCTCAAGAGTCTTCTCTACCCACATGCATATATATCATATCATTTACCTTGTTTCCTGCCCCATGCATTTTTTTAAAAATTAGATCAAGGGGCTTGATCTGATTCAGCTTTCACTTTTTTGCAATAATTGTTTATAAATAGTAACATTTTGGACTCCTGTTTTGATGCACATAATGTGTTGTTATTTTTTATCTTAGCATCTTTCTGACTTGAGCATCATTTGAGGATCATTACCTACATCCATTAGGAACTTTATTAGCCAAGTTTGAGACAGGAAAAAGGAGCTACAATATTATGGCAGTAAAGGATATTATATATTTCCTATGATACCCAATGGCTAGGGAATGTTCATAGTACTTGATTACCTGGGATTGAGAAGATGGAAATTTTAAAAGATAGGAATAAAAATTAGCAGTATGTTGAAACAATATACATGTCTGGAGGTCTTGTCACTCAGTAATCTATTGTTGAGAAAGTTCAAGAAATATAACCTGTTTAAACTGTGATAAAATAAAATTAGTTTATACAACTAGAAGTTTATTTTTTAATTTGAATTGTCTTATTATAATTCATAATTTAGTATAGTCAGCAAATGTCTTCTATAGAGTTGATTGATGATTAAAAGAGTTTTGATTATTACCTGTCCACCTTCCTCATCATTAGCTTTCGTTTGTCCTCTTGAAGTCCTTGATTCTCAGTTTTAGGAATAATTGGAAAGAGGTTTCACATTGACTTCCTTAGTGAGTGATAGCAATTCAGTTTTCTGTTATTAGTTAAGATTGCTAAATGGAGTATATTTGGTTGGTGTAACATACATTGTAAAACCGCACAGTTTAAGTCTACAGTGAAGATAAATGACTCAGAACAAAGAAAACAAGTCTGTAGTATAAAATATGGACAGAGTTCTTGACTTCTATTCCAGATCATTAAGTTTAAAGGTTCTTTTTGTTTTGTTTTTTTAATCAGTTCCTCAGAAGAGATATCGCGTTGCCAAGAAATGATTCAGAAACTTCAAAATATATTGGAGTCTGAGAGAGAGAACTGTGGATTTGTCAGTGAACAAAGGTTGAAACTTCAGCAGGAAAATGAACAGTTACAGAAACAGACTGAAGATTTGAGAAAGATGGCCCTCGAGGTTCAAAAAAAGCCAAATTAAAGGTATATTCAAATCTAGTTAGAATTAAATGTGTACCTGTGAAATTCAAAATATAGAGAATATTTACAGAGACCTGTTAAAACATTTTTAAGACCTTTTTTTAAGTCTCATCAGATAGCACTAGACCATAATGCAGAGCATTAACCAGTCTTTTCTGTGTTGCAGAACTTGGCAAGCACACTTGAAAATGATTGCTTTCACTATCCACACACAAAAAAATGCTTTTCCAACCATGAAATGCACTGATATTCCTGCCAAAGCAATTTAAGCAGTGCTAGCAAAACTATAGATAACTTTACGGACTGCTGTCCTCTCTTCCCTCTAAAATGTGCTGTACTCAGTTGCTCCATCATGTCCGACTCTTTGCAGCCCCACGGACCTGCCAGGCTTCTCTGTCCATGGGGATTCTCCAGGCAAGAATACTGAAGTAGGTTGCCATGCCCTCCTCCAGGGCATCTTCCCAATCCAGGAATTTAACCCAGTCTCCCACATTGAAGGCAGATTCTTTACCATCTGAACCACCTAATAGCCACTCAAAAATAGAGCTCTTAAAACTAGCTCTGCAGATAATGGTATATCAGTATGCTCTGAGAACTACTTATAGGTAGTCTAAAAATTCCATGCCAGGGGAAAAGGCAAGGGACAAAAGTGTCCTCTGGAAAAAATTCCCTTTTCTCTCTCTTCCCCACCTGCTTCTTTCTCTAATGCTTATATGGTTTGGCAATAGGGACATGATAACCTGTTAAAGGGAGTTTCAAGCACAGGTATCACCATCAGTATGTTGCCTGCCTTTCCCCATTCTGTGTGACTTTTGTAAAAGTGGCATTAACACTTTTTTTAATTTTAGTTGACCTTATTATGTTTCATTTATATATAAAACATAGCTGTTTATATTAAATATATATGCATTTTGAATACTGTTTAAAATTTTTAAAAATTATTTAGAACTGTATCAGTTGATTGTATTTGTGTCTGGGGTGTGAAGGGGAGTCCTTACAAGTGGCATTTACTTTTTATGAGAAAGGTCTGTATTTTCCATTTTCATAGTAAGGACATGGGAGGTAGCATTAGTGTTTCACTTTGTTTTTCACTGCTGTGAGGACTCATGAGAAGTCACATCCCAACCTAATTCATATCAGCATGTTTTTATGAATGCCTCCTATTGCAAGTGTCAAACAGTGTAGTTATTTATAAAAGATTAAACTCTGAAAAAGAGACTCTTACATCATACAAAGAAGCTTGTGCTTTTCGCTTTAATCTGTGAGGATTCTTTGAAAAACAAAGGGGAAAGATCACACTACCAGATATCAAGACTTGATGTAAAGCTATACTAATTAAGACAGTGTGTAATCAACAGGAGAATAATCAACCTGATCAATAGAACAAATAGAATCCAGGGACAAACCCAGTTTTCATAATCACCTCATAACAAAGGTACCACAAAAGTTCAGTAGGGAAATAATTATCTTTACAGCAAATATTGTGAGTTCAGCTCGGTCCATATTTTTAAAATAAACCTTGATCCTTATATCACACCATTTATTTAAATTCATTTGAGCTGCCTTATAGACCTAAATGTGAAATATAAAATGATGGAGCTTCAAGGAGAACCTTCATGATCTTGGCTAAGAAAGAATTTCTTAAACAGAACAAAAAGAGAGCTAATCATAGTGAAAAGGTAGATGAATTGGATTTCTTTAAAATTAAGATTTTTAAGTCATCAAAAGGGACACCATTAAGAGAGTAAAAAGTAGAAGAAAGTATTTATAATACATACAACCAAAAAAGACTCATATCTAGAATATAAAAACTTTTACCAGTTAATAATGAAATAGTAAGAAAAAAGTTAATCAAAACAAAAAACAGACACCCCATTTCCAAAAATGAACAAAAAATTAGTCTATAAAAGAGAATATATGAAAAAAGTTCAACTTCATTATTTACTATGGAAATATAATTAAAACTATAATGAGGTACTATAGCATGCATACCAGAATGACTGAAATTTTAAAAACTGACAGTATCAAGTGTTGACAAAGTTGTAAAAAATCCAGTACCTTCATTGGTTATTTTGGTTATATAAATTGGTATAGCCACCATTTGGTAGTATCTTTTTTAAGTTGGATATACATACATACTATGCCAAATAATAATAATAAAATACTAGCTACATACCCAGCTGGTATGAGTGCTTGTGTTCATCAAAATATGTATACAGGAATATTCATAGAAATTTTAGTCTTATCAGAACACTGGAAATAATTAAAATGTCCATCAATGTGAGATGACATAAATAAATTATGGTATGTTTGTATATGGAATAGATGAAAAGAATGAACTGCATCTATAAGCAATGGCATATGAGTCTCACAGATATAATATTGGAAAAAGAAGCCAGACATTAAAAACTTACATTAATTTCATTATATGCAAATGAAGAACAGGCATAATTACCTATAAGGATGGAATCAGAATAGTGGTTGCATTTTAGTTGGATGAATACTGATTAGAAGGGCACATAAGAGAGCCAGTTTCTGAGGTAGTTAAATCTGGGTGGTGATGCTCGTATGTCACTATATGTATAAAAATTGAGTTGTACCCTTAAAATTCATGTTCAGTATGTCATTGTAAGCTAGAGAGAGGTAAATCTTGGCAGAGGAAGGTAAGTAGAATTATAGATCAAACAGGAGTGGCTGTGAATTTAATGATTATGGAAACTAGGCGATAAGCATATAGGGATTCGTTGTAAAGTTTTTCTATTGTGTATATGTTTGAAAGTTTCTATACTGAAACATTTCCATAATTTAAAAATGACAGTGTACTTTGAAAAATCTTAAATTTTCTTATTTTTAAATGTCATATTATAAATTTAATATGGATTAATAACTAAAAACTATTAGTGATCATAGACAGCATTAGTAGGAAATGAAGTTGAATATTTAACTGATAGATGGGAAAGAACTTTGTCAGCAAAACTGAAAAATGGGAGAATTGCAAATGAATAAATATATTGATAAATTTATATATAAGGTTTTTAAATATTTAAAACAACTTTAAAAATATTTTAAAGAGAAATAACTGGATGAAATAGTTTTAATAAATATGACAGAAGACAAAGATCACACAAGGAGCTTCGAAAAATATGAAAAAAAAGAATTGTAACCCAATAGGGAAACATGTATGAGATGTGAGCTGAATTCACAAACTAAGAAAAACAAATTGCTAATAAACAAGTTTTTTAAAAGTTTAAACTCTGTATTAATTAACTGCAAAGTTGTCAGTTTGAGTGAATGTGAAGCTGCAGGTGTAAAATGGTAGACATTGAGAGTCTATAAAATTTAGTCATAATAGAATAATTACAGTGTCTTATAATTTAAGGAAGTTCATTGCAACATTATTTGTAATAAATTAAAAACAACGTATCTAGAAATAGTTAAATTATGGTACATTTACAAAGTGCTGTATTGAGTCATCATTAAAAATCATGTTTCCAAATAATTTATAATGTGTTTGTATTGTTATGTCCTAAGTATTTTTAAAAGTGAAAAGTGTGCATATGTATTTATATATGTTGTAATCCTGTATCCACTAATCTCAATTTTAAAATTCATAAATAACAATGATGTAAAAGTTAGAGGTAGTTATATCTCTGAGACAGAGACTATATATTTGTCTTTTTAATTTTTTTGTATTTTGCGTAATTTTTCAGTATGCTTGTGTTTTGGGGATTGAGTTCTTATAATGGGGGAGAAGGGAATGCACGAATTTCCCCTACTTGATACTGCGTTTAGTCCATCTTTAATTCAGAATAATAACTGATGTCTCTTAGGAAAAAAAAAAAAGTTTTCCTACCAGAAATGCTCCCTTTATGCCAAGTCTGCGTGTAGCTTGAGAAAATAATCATTGGTAAATAAGGGACTAGACAGCTATAATTCTATTTTATGGGGGAGGGCTGTCGGATAAATTGCTTTGTAGCTGATTCCTTCTTTAACAACATAAGAATCTAGTGCTACACTTTGTTAATTTTCTCCCCATGAAAAGTGTGTGATCTTTAGGAGCCAGAAAGATCAAAACAGTTGGGTATTCAGAGGGCAGTTGGTTGAGAACCATAACAACTTACTTTATGAAGTTTTCATTTGATCATAAAGCCACTACTGTCCTTTCTGCCCCAGTTTTTTCTTTTCCTAACTCCTTCCTTCTTTCTGCAAAGGATCTACATATCTTTGTAGTCTACATATCTTTGTGGTCTAAATACTCCTCATAAAAATATAAAATTAGGAGATGTGGTTAGTTTTTAGCAATCCTGTCTACGTGAGTGAATAGTTTTGTGCAAAGGAAGGACACAAAGGAAAAGGGAAAGGAGACCATAAATCTGCTTTTCCAACCCAGCATTCTGAATTGAATCCTTAGTGAGACTTTTGTTTTGAAGACAGAGTTGTCTTGGCCCTTATCCATCCTGCATCATTGCAGACCTGTCCAGTTTAAGTTGGAATTGTGTCAACTGAAGGATCTGGGGTTCATTTAAAGACTGAATTTTGATACCTTTATTATGATTCAGACGGTAAAGATGTAATAGTAAATGAAAAAGACATGGTCCCATCCTTGAAAACTTATTATTTGCATGGAGGTGGGCAAACTTTAATTGTATCTTTGCAAACTAGTAAGTGTTCTTTAGGAAAAGCATAGGACACTATGAGAGCTTTTTCTAGATAGATAGTAAGAGAATTTCCCTGTAGGAGCAATAAGTTAGCTAAGTTCTAAAAGTTGAGTAGAAATAACTAAGATAAGCAGGAGGGGAAAGATTATTCTAGTCAAAGGGAGCATGTAAGAAGATCCAGGAATGAGAATGCATTGTGACAGAAACTAAGAGAAGGGAATAATAGTATAACCCAGTCTCATAGAATTAGGTAGAGAGCACGTTATCATGAAGGACCTTAGAATAAGGCTTGTCAAGCTGCAGATAGATTTTTCAAATAGAAATGGGGAGTTAAACTAGGCAGGAAGAGTGATAAAACTGTGTAGATGCATAGATCAGTTTTTAATGCATGTTGTGTGTGAGAGAGACAGAGGCAGAATTAAATACTTCCACCTAAGATATCAGAACCGTGGCTTCTCCAGAGAAAGTAGAAATCGAAGCAAGGAAGGATATTCAGTTCAAAATTTGTAAAATTCAGTAATTTAAAAATGTTTTAAATAGAGCAGAAGTCGCAGAGCCTCAGGAGGCTTGCCCAGGAGTAATAATACGATACAAAATTAATAAATCCAAGGTAGTTTTTCCAGTGCCAGTATTTATAAAGTCAGTCTTCTACTTGTGTACCATTTGAGAAAGCAAGTTTAAGAGATTTAGAAACTGTGCAGCATTGAGCAGAAATAATGAGGACAAAATGTTTGTAGTTTTCCCCCATGAGCCATGAGTTTAGCTGTTGCTGAGTTTTCTTTGATGTTTTTTGAATCAGTAATATTGAGGCTTCTTATTCATTCTTTTTTGAGTTTGAAAATAGTCATATTTAATAACTTACTAGAAGCCATTCCAGCTGTGACCATTTTTAAAGCACATTACTTTAAAATATCACAAGATAGGTGTTCCTTATAATATTTCTTCAGTGTAGCAAGATAAAGATAACCTGAGAGTATACCAGAGAAATTGTTCTAGTAACCACTTAACTATTTTATCAGTTGCCTCAAATATGGTAATAGGTAGTTTCATTCTAGATGTATATGAAAGCAGACAGTTCATTACATACACTGGGTACTTTAGAGCATTCAGGTTAATTCTCTCCCTGAACCTCAAGTTGAGAAAGCTTTAGGGTATCCAAAGAACGTTTATTCATATGTTCATTCTACATTAAGGGTTTTTTTTTTACTATAATAACATAAATAACCTAGAAGTAATTGAAGACATTTTCATATAACTTTCTGAAAAGCATTTTAGTCTTTTCTGGGGGCGAGGGGGAATTGTTTGTGTATACCGTTAACTGTGGTAGTAAAGGAATTCTCGTATATAATTTCTTTTTTAAACTTTACAAAGCTCTGAACTTTAGTATGTAAATCAAAAGTGGCTTGAGGAGCCTCTCAGAGGAGCTTTTGATGAACACATCAGGTGCTGGGAGCATGGCATACTTGGAGAGGGCTTGGAAGCTCTGCACACCCCCTACCATCCTGTACCTTGCTGTGTATCTCTCTTCCATCTGGCTCTGCTCGAGTTGTATCCTTTATAATAAACCAATAAACATTTTTTGTGTGTTTTAAAAAATGTAATTGGCTTCCATTTAAACCCAGCTCTCAGTTACTAAGAGCATGAACATTTATTGTCCATCCAGGCAGCAAAAGTAAAAATAGATGATGAAAGCAGGTTTATATTAGTAGTATGTTTTTTTCCTACTGTCATTTCAAGGGGTTGGGGAAAGTGTTAAAAATTTTGTACTCCATCTTAATTCTGGTTTCATTAAATTTATACTATAACACAGGATAAGTCTTCATCTATGGTAGAGACACATTGTAAAATAAATTTTTATATAGATTTCTCATCCAAACATTTCTATGCCACAGACCACAAAATAAATGATTGTATTTATCAATGATCACCATGTCTTCTAGAATAACAGAAAAGAAAAAGAAAATACTATTTTCATTTTATTCCTTAGATCAGTACAATGGAGCATGAATTTTCAATAAAGGAACATGGGTTTGAAGTTCAATTAAGAGAGATGGAAGACAGTAATCGAAATTCCACAGTTGAACTGAGGCATCTCTTAGCTACTACACAGAAAGCAGCCAATAGGTGGAAAGAAGAAACGAAGAAACTCACTGAAAGTGCAGAAATTAGAATCAATAATCTAAAGTAAGTCCACTATTAATTCTTTGGTACATTTTACAGAAAAATTATTTAACCTTTAGTTTAATGTCCTTGCCATAATCTTTTTCTAAAAATATGTAAGTCTGTACCTTATATTTTTTACAACAAATATTAAATTACTATGAAAATGTTGACAATTATCGATCAAACTAATATTGTTTGTTTTATAAATTTTATGCATATCCCAGGAAATACAATGATTTTTGTTGGACATGGCAGTTTAGAATCTTAATACTATTCATGTATAGATATAGCATAGTAATGTTCCATAGTTGCAACAGAATCTGTTTGGCCTGCAAAGCCTAGTATTTGTTCTCTGGCCCTTTAAGAAAAAGTTTGCTGACATTTGCCCAGGAAGAATGTGAACTTTTATGATGAATGAAATGGGAAGCTGCCAGCACAGCAGGAGGAATCCCGCCCATGACAAAGGTCATGAGGAAGAGGCTTGACAGGCAAAAGCGAGTCAGGTCTCAAGGGGTCCTCTGCCCGAGCATCTACCCCAAAACCAAAATCTGTCCGTTTACTGTTTGCTATACTATACTCTTCTGACTATAGAAGAGATGGTAACTTGGATTAAGTTTCGAAGGACTGGAAATCATTTTTTAAAAGTTTGCTATCCCCTATCACCTTTCTCTAAAGAAAATTAACTTAGAGCTCTAATTAATAAGTCTCCTAGGCGTAAAAGGAGTGACTCAGCTCAAACCCCTCTGATAGCTTTCTAACTTGCCTGACAGGTCTGTCCGGATTTTTGCAACTGCACATGTGATTGTTTACAGCCTCCCAACCATGAGAGGCACAGAAAGTTTAAAAAATTCTAGGAAAAATCATTAGAATAGGACTGATTAAGGGTTTCATTGTTGAGCCAAAACTTGCTGCCAAGTTTTCATATCTTCTATTTGTTGATATAGTTGGTATATAGAAAAAACAAGTAGCAACGCAGATCTTTGAGTTAAGTACCTTCTTTGTTATAACCCACTGCACCTTTGTTCTATAGGGATGTAACTTTAGTGCTTTAAGGGTGATGCAGATTAAAGAAAAACACTTTAGGGGAAATGAGATTAACATTCATTAAGGAAGAGAGCCATAAAGTGTTAACAGAAGACTTCTCTTGGCCAGAAGATATGTAAGTCACCTGAGACCTTTTGTATATGGAAAGATATGCAGAGAGAAAGCCTGGTCTCGATAAGGGTCAGGGCTGCTGACCCTGCATGACTTTGTATTATCCATTGATCTCTATGTACAACTAAAAGTATAAAAGCTTTCCTGGAAAATAAAGAGATGGACCAATTTCTAGGAAATCTGGCTCCCCCCGCGTCAACTCTCTCTCCCTCTTTCTCCCTCTCCCTCCCTCTCTTTTTCAGGCTGATCCCTTGGAACACAGAGGCTCTCTGCATTCACTTTTCTGCCCGGGCTTCTAAGACCCCCGTGAGAGGGAGCCCAAGGCAGGGCACTCTCTGCTATTCAAGCGGGTGCCTGTGGCCTACGTGAACAGGGCAAGTCTCTTCTCTTGAGACTTCATTAGCCTTCCGTGTAAACCAAGGAATAGCAGCCTCTTTTCTTCTCTATTTTTTCACTACATTGTTCTTCCCTAATCTCTCTTTAAATCTCTAATTAATCTCTCTTTAATCGCCGACGCCATCCCTGCGTCGAATTCCCTGGATCCACCGGGGCTGGACCCTGGCAGGAAGCTATGAAGGGCTTTTAACAAAATAGTATGATCGGGCTTAAATGTTCAACAGATGACTTTGACTGCTCTATGATGAATAGCCTGGAGAGGGTCAAAGGTAGAAGAAGAGAGATGAACCAGTACTGTGATTAGCCAATTACAAAATGATGATAACTTGGATTAAGTTTCGAAGGACTGGAAATCATTTTTTAAAAGTTTGCTTTGGGCCATGTTAAGTATGAGCTACCCAAAAAATATTTAAGTCAGAATATCAACTTGTTAGGTACATAAGTTTGGAGTTCAGGAAAGATATTGCAACAAGAGCTATAAATTTAAGAGTGATTAACATACACATAATTTTTAAAGTCATGGAATTAGAAGGTATAGAAAGTAAGTCTGGATAGGGAAATTTGGCAACTGAGGACTAAGTTCTAAAATTTAGTTTGGAGAAATGAAAATTTAGCTGAGCCTGAGAAAAAATACTGACACAAACAAGAGAAAGAACTGTAGAGAGAAAAAAAAAACTCAAAAAGAATGACATAAAAATAGATAATATTTACTTTTACAGATGGATAAACTGAGTCTGAGTGACATAGAGGAACTTGTTCAAGGTCACAGAGCTAACAAAGTAAAAGATACTGGTTTCAAATTTAGTCATCTTGGATATAGTCAATATGGTCCTAACCATTAAAGTTTGCTTTGTTTTTTTGCCAGTTTATTTCTTTTTATTGAAGTATAGTTGCTGTACAATATTATATGTTATATGTGTACAATATAGTGATTCACAACACTTTATAGTTACTGTAAAATATTGGGTATATTCCCTATGTTGCACGATATATGCTTTTGCTTATTTTATACCTAGTAGTTTATACATCCTAATCCACTACCCTATACTAACCCTCCCCACTTCTCTCTCCCCACCAGTAACCATAGTTTGTTTTCTGTAGCTACAAGCTTGTTTCTTTTTGTTATATTCACTAGTTTCTTTTCTTGGCCTAGTAGTGTTCTATTGTGTATATATTTCATGTCTTCTTTATCCATTCATCTATTGATGGACACTTAAGTTGCTTCCATTTTTTGGCAATTGTAAATATTGCTGCTGTGAACTTTGGAGTGCATGTATCTTTTTACATTAGTGGGTTGTTTTTTTTCCTTTCAGGTGAATACCCAAGGGTGGAATTGGTACTTCTATTTTTATTTTGGGGGAAACTTCCATACTGTTTTTTTCTCCCCTTCCATACTGTTTTCGACAGTGAGTGCATCAGTTGACATTCTCACCAACAGTGTACTAGCATTCCATTTTCACCACACTTTTGCCAGCACTTGTTATTTGTGTTCTTTTTGATGTTAGCCATTCTGACAGGTGTGTAGTGATACCTTATTGTGGTTTTGATTTGCATTTCCCTGATGACGGTGATGTTGGACATCTTTTAATATGCCTATTGGCCATCTGTGTGTCCTTTTTGGGAAAACATCAGATAAGCAGGTATCACTTTAAACTTCCTTCTTAGACCTGGTTTTACTGTGTCCCATAAGTTCTGAATTGTTGTGTTTTCGTTTTCATTTGTCTCTACATATTTTTTAAATTTCCTCTCTGTTTTAGTCAGTGCTCTACTGATGATTTTGTAGCTATAGTTTGGCCTCCACGTTTGTGGTTTTATAGTTTTTTCCTGTAGTTGATTTCTAATCTCATAGATTTGTGATTGTAAAAGATGCTTGATATGATCTCAGTTTTCTTAAATTTATCAAGGCCTATTTTCTGGCCTAGCATGTTATCTATCCTGGAGAATGTTCCATTTGCACTTGAAAAGAATGTGTATTTTGCTGCTTTCAGGTGGAATACTCTCTGTGTATATAAATTAAGTTCATTTGATCTAATGTGTCATTTAAGGCAAGAATTTCCTTACTGACTGTATGTCTGGATGATCTGTCCATTGATATAAGTGGAATGTTAAAGTCCCTGACTATTATTATTTCCTGTCAGTTTCTCCTATTATGTTCATTAATATTCACCTTATATATTTAGGTGCTCATATATGGGTGCATATATATTTACATTTCTTATATCTTTTCCTTAAATTTATCCCTTGATTAATGTGTTGTCCTCCTTTGTCTCTTCCAGCAGTCTTAAGTCTACAGTCTATTTTATCTAAGTATTGCTACCCAGTCTTTCTCTTGATTGCCATTTGTATGGAATACCTGTTTCCATTTCCTCACTTTAGCTTTGTGTGTGTCTCTAGATCTGAAGTGAGTCTCCTGTAGGCAGCATATGTATGGGTCTTGTTTTTGTATACAACCAGCCAGTCTGTGTCCTTTGACTGGAACATTTAGACAATTCAAAATTAAGATAATTATTGAGATGTACTTACTGCCATTTTGTTAGTTGTTTGGGGCTTGTTTTTGTAGATTTTTGCCACCTTTTGTTCTCTTCTTTGTGACTTATGACTATCTTTAGTGTTTGGATTACTTTTTCTTTTTTGTGTGTGTATGTCTGTTATAGATTTTTGTTTTGTGGTTACCACAAGGTTTTTCTAAATCATATTGCTTTAGATACAAAGCAGTTTTAATTGTTTTTTTACATTCAGTTCAGTTCAGTTTCTCAGTCGTGTCTGACTCTTTGCGACCCCATGAACTGCCTCACGCCAGGCCTCCCTGCACATCACCAACTCCCAGAGTTTACTCAAACTCATGTCCATTGAGTCAGTGATGCCATCCAACCATCTCATCCTCTGTCATCCCCTTCTCCTCCTGCCTTCAATCTTTCCCAACATCAGGGTCTTTTCAAATGAGTCATTTCTTTGCATCAAGTGGCCAAAGTATTGGAGTTTCAGCTTCAGCATCAGTCCTTCCCATGAACACCCAGAACTGATCTCCTTTAGGATGGACCGGTTGGACCTCCTTACAGTCCAAGGGACTCTCAAGAGTCTTCTCCCACACCACAGTTCAAAAGCATCAATTCTTCAGTGCTCAGCTTTCTTTATAGTCCAACTCTCACATCTCTACATGACTGCTGGAAAAACCATAGCCTTGACTAGACTGACCATTGTTGGCAAAGTAATGTCTCTGCTTTTTAATATATGCTGTCTAGGTTGGTCATAACTTTCCTTCCAAGGAGAAAGCATCTTTTAATTTTATGGCTACAGTCACCATCTGCAGTGATTTTGGAGCCCCCAAACAAATAGTCTCTCACTGTTTCCCTGTTTCCCATCTATTTGCCATGAAGTGATGGGACCTCCCTGATGTTCAAGCTGGTTTTCGAAAAGGCAGAGGAACCAGAGATCAAATTGCCAACATCCGCTGGATCATGGAAAAAGCAAGAGAGTTCCAGAAAAACATCTATTTCTGCTTTACTGACTATGCCAAAGCCTTTGACTGTGTGGATCACAAGAAACTGTGGAAAATTCTGAGAGAGATGAGAATACCAGACCACCTAACCTGCCTCTTGAGAAATCTGTATGCAGGTCAGGAAGCAACAGTTAGAACTGGACATGGAACAACAGACTGGTTCCAAATAGGAAAAGGAGTACATCAAGGCAGTATATTGTCACCCTGCTTATTTAACTTCTACGCAGAGTACATCATGAGAAACGCTGGATTGGAAGAAACACAAGCTGGAATCAAGATTGCTGGGAGAAATATCAATAACCTCAGATATGCAGATGACACCACCCTTATGGCAGAAAGTGAAGAGGAGCTAAAAAGCCTCTTGATGAAAGTGAAAGAGGAGAGTGAAAACGTTGGCTTAAAGCTCAACATTCAGAAAACGAAGATCGTGGCATCTGGTCCCATCACTTCATGGTAAATAGATGGGGCAACAGTGGAAACAGTGTCAGACTTTATTTTTTTGGGCTCCAGGATCACTGCAGATGGTGATTGTAGCCATGAAATTGAAAGACGCTTACTCCTTGGAAGAAAAGTTATGACCAATCTAGATAATATATTCAAAAGCAGAGACACTTACTCCTTGGAAGAAAAGTTATGACCAATCTAGATAGCATATTCAAAAGCAGAGACATTACTTTGCCCACTAAGGTCCGTCTAGTCAAGGCTATAGTTTTTCCTGTCATCATGTATGGATGTGAGAGTTGGACTGTGAAGAAGGCTGAGCACTGAAGAATTGATGCTTTTGAACTGTGGTGTTGGAGAAGACTCTAGACAGTCCCTTGGACTGCAAGCAGATCCAACCAGTCCATTCTGAAGGAGATCAACCCTGGAATTTCTTTGGAAGGAATGACGCTAAAGCTGAAGCTCCAGTACTTTGGCCACCTCATGAGAAGAATTGACTCATTGGAAAAGACTCTGATGCTGGGAGAGATTGGGGGCAGGAGGAGAAGGGGACAACAGAGGATGAGATGGCTGGATGGCATCACGGACTCGATGGATGTGAGTCTGAGTGAACTCCGGGAGATGGTGATGGACAGGGAGGCCTGGCGTGCTGCAATTCATGGGGTTGCAAAGAGTTGGACACGACTGAGCAACTGAACTGAACTGAACTGATGGGACCGGAAGCCATGATCTTAACATTGTTTTACATTGCTGATCTCTAATTTCAAATGCATTTTAAATACCTGCATTTGCACTCTTCCCTCCATGATTATTTTTTGTTTCATATTTCACATCTGATTGCTTTGTGTATCCCTTAACTGCTTACTGCTTTGATCTTTTAACCTCCCTACTAGCTTTTTGTGGGGATGATATCCTCCCTTTACTGTATGTTTGCCTTTACTAGTGAGCTTTTCCATTCAATAATTTTCTTGTTTTTAGTTGTGGCCTTTCTTTTTCTCCTAGAAAAGTTCATTTAACATTTGTTGGAAAGCTGTTTTGCTGGTGCTCAAGTTAATCTTTTGTTTGTCTATAGAACTTTTGATTTCTCTGTCAGATCTGAAGGAGAACCATCCTGGGTAGAAGATTCTTGGTTGTAGGGTTTTTGTTTTTTTCTTTTCATCATTTTACATATATGGTGCCACTCCTTTCTGGCCTGCAGAGTTTCTGCTGAAAAATAAGCTGATAATCTTATGGGCATTCCTTGTCTGGTATTTGTTGCTTTTCCCTTGCTGCTTTTAATATTCTCTCTTTATCTTTAATTTTTGTCATTTTAACTATCATGCGTCTTAGTGTGGTTCCTCTTTGGAACTCTCGGCACTTCCTGGACTGTTTCTTTTCCCAGGCTTAGAAAGTTATGAGTTATTATGACTTCAGATATTTTCTCTGACCCTTTCTCTCTGAAATGCTAATGCTAGTATGCTTGACATTGTCCCAGAGGTCTCTTACACTATCCTTATTTCATTTTATTCTTTTTTTTTTTAATCTGTACAGTGACAGTGATTTCCCTTGCTCTGTCTTCAGCTCACTGATGCATCCCTCTGTATCATTTAGTCTCCTGTTGTTTCCTTCTAGTGCATTTTTCATTTCATTTGTAGTCTTCATCTCTGTTTAGTTGGTCTTTTATGTTTTCTCTTTATAACAGGAACTGCTAACTTCTTACTCTCTGTATACATTCTTTTCCCAAGTTCTTTGATCATCTTGACAGTCATTACTCTGAACCTTTTCTTGGTATATTGTCTGTCTACACTTTACTTATTTCTTCATCTAGGATTTTATCTCTTCCTTCATCTGGAGTATATTCCTTTGCCTCCTCATTTTGCCTAAGTTGCTATTTGTATCTTTATGTATGTGGTAGGTTAGTCACTCTTCTCAACTTTGGAGAAGTGGCCTTCTGTAGAAAACATCCTATGCGTCCCACCAGTACACTCCCCTCTCATCACTCAAACTATAGCTTCTAGGGATTCCCCCAAGAGGGCTGCATGGGTCCTTCTGTTGTGGTGGGCTGACTATGTGGCAGTCTAGTGGACTTGTTGTCCTGTAGCCTGATTGGTTGCCAGGCCCTACCTTGTATGGATGCTCCTGTGTACTAGTTAGACCCAGTTCTGAAGCAGCTCGTTGTGGAACCCTCAGGGGCCTCAGGGCTAGTGCTGGCTCTCTGGTGGGCAGAGTCAGCATTTATAAGACTCTGAGCTGTTGCCTGCCCTCTGCTTGGTGATTCTAGGTCCTGGGGTTAATGCCATACTAGTGGCAAGCAGAGCCACTTCCTGGAATCTGGCTGCAGGGCCCAGGCATCCCAGAGCTGATGTCAGATTGCTGATGAGCGGGGGCAGGTTCTTGACACAGTTGGTTATGGGGGATTGCTGTGTTCCAAAGCTTGTGTTGGCCTACTGTTAGTGGACTGGATATGCAGGCTGCTAGATCATGGTTTTCTTGCCTCTGGTATCTACCTTCTGGTGGGTGAGGCTGGTCTGGAGGCTTGTACAGGCTTCCTGGATGGCAGGGCTATTGCCTGCTCAGTGGTGGGTGGAGCAGAATCTTGGTCCTTTGAGCAGGGCCATATTTAGAGGAAGGGAGTTGGTGATGGACAGGGAGGCCTGTTGTGCTGCAATTCATGGGGTCACAAAGAGTCAGACATGACTGAGCGACTGAACTGAACTGAGGTCTTAGGATGTCTTTAAAGCAGCCTGTCTGCTGATGAGTGGTCTGTGTCCCAATTCTGGTGCCTACAGGCTGTTGGGTGGTGTCAAGTCCTGACACTAAGGAGCCAGAGGGAAGATTTCAAGATGGCAGCTACAAGCATCAGCTGTGCAATAGATAGCTCCTGAGTATGGCTACCACCAGTGTCTATGTCCGCAGGAAGAGTCACAGGCATCCCCACTTCTCCCAGAGACTCTCCGACAAGGGAAGTCTGGCGCAGGCTTCAAATTACTGCTTTTGCCCTGGGTCCTGGTGCACATAGGATTTTGTGTGTGCCCTTTAAGAGTGAAGTCTATTTCCCTCAGTCGTATAGGGCTCCTGAAATTAAGCCCCACTTGCCTTCAAAGCCAGATCTCCAGGGGTTTGCATTCACAGTACAGAACCTCCAGGCTGGGGAACCCAACATGGGGCTCAGAACTCTCACTCTGCGTATAATTATACTCCAGTTTGTGGTTGCCCACCAGAGAGTATAGCACTTGATTATATCAGGAGTCCGTCCCTCCTACCCATCTCATTGTGGCCCCTTCACTGTGTCTTTAGTTGTATATCTTTTCTGGGAGGTTTTGCGCTTTTTCATTGATGACTGTTCTGCAGATAGTTGTTACTTTTGAGAGGAGGTGAGCTTGGAGTCTTCTTACTCTGCCAGCTTGGGCAATCCCCCTGCCCCCACCACCAACCATAGTGTTTTATAAAATGCTAGTGACTGGTTGAATAAGATAGAACTGAGAATGAACCATTCAGTTTGGTACCCTGTGGTGCTTTTATTCTTAATAATAAAAATAAGAAAAGTTTTGGTGGAATGCTGTAATGAAAATGTATTTAGAATTAGTTTGAAACAAAGGGAAATTTTTACTTCCATTTATTGGTGACCTAGGAAATTTGGACCTGTCCTCTCATGGCTAAAAACATTACATGAATTATAAAAAGCATCTATTTGCGTTAAATAACTAACAAAAAATTATTACCAGTTTGACTTTATCCAAGGAATACAAAATTATTAAAGCATTAGAAAACAAATTGATGTAATTTACCACATTACTTAGAAAGAGAAAAATCATAATGTTATCTCAATAGAGATAGAAAAAGTATTTGAGAAAATTTAATATTTATCATTTTTGATTTTTAACATGTCTCTTAGCAAACTAGAAACAGAATTTAGTAATTTTATAAAGGTATCTCTTATAAATCAAACGTTATTCTGAATAGCAAAACATGAATCTTAATAGCTTTTCTTTGAAGACTGGAAAGATGACCAAGACCACTATTACCACTTCTGTTAGTATTTGTACCAGAAGTCCTAATCAGTGCACTATGTCCAGAAAAAGAAATAAAAGGTATCAGTTCAGTTGCTCAGTCGTGTCCAACTCTTTGCGACCCCATGAATTGCAGCATGCCAGGCCTCCCTGTCCATCACCAACTCCTGGAATTCACTCAGACTCACGTCCATCGAGTCCGTGACGCCATCCAGCCATCTCATCCTCAGTTGTCCCCTTCTCCTCCTGCCCCCAATCCCTCCCAGCATCAGAGTCTTTTCCAATGAGTCAACTCTTCTCATGAGGTAGCCAAAGTACTGGAGCTTCAGCTTTAGCATCATTCCTTCCAAAAGAAATCCCAGGGCTGATCTCCTTCAGAATGGACTGGTTGGGTCTCCTTGCAGTCCAAGGGACTCTCGAGTCTTCTCAACACCACAGTTCAAAAGCATCAATTCTTCGGCGCTCAGCCTTCTTCACAGTCCAACTCTCACATCCATACAGGACCACAGGAAAAACCATGGCCTTGACTAGACGGACCTTAGTCGGCAAAGTAATATCTCTGCTTTTGAATATGCTATCTAGGTTGGTCATAACTTTTCTTCCAAGGAGTAAGCGTCTTTTAATTTTGTGGCTGCCGTCACCATCTGCAGGGATTTTGGACCCCCCAAAAATAAACTCTGACACTGTTTCCACTGTTGCCCCATCTATCTCCCATGAAGTGATGGGACCAGATGCCATGATCTTCGTTTTCTGAATGTTAAGCTTTAAGCCAACATTTTCACTCTCCTCTTTCACTTTCATCAAGAGGCTTTTAGTTCCTCTTCATTTTCTGCCATAAGGGTGGTGTCATCTGCATATCTGAGGTTATTGATATTTCTCCCAGCAATCTTGATTCCAGCTTGTGTTTCTTCCAGTGCAGCATTTCTCATGATGTATTCTGCATAGAAGTTAAATAAGCAGCATGACAATATACAGCCTTGGCATACTTCTTTTCCTATTTGGAACCAGTCTGTTGTTCCATGTCCAGTTCTAACTGTTGCTTCCTGACCTGCATACAGATTTCTCAAGAGGCAGGTCAAGCAGTCTGGTATTCCCATCTCTTTCAGAATTTTCCACAGTTTATTGTGATCCACACAGTCAAAGGCATTGGCATAGTCAATAAAGCAGAAATAGATGTTTTTCTGGAACTCTCTTGCTTTTTCCATGATCCAGCAGATGTTGGCAATTTGATCTCTGGTTCCTCTGGCTTTTCTAAAACCAGCTTGAACATCAGGGAGTTCATGGTTCACATGTTGCTGAAGGCTGGCTTGGAGAATTTTGAGCATTACCTTACTAGCATGTGAGATGAGTGCAATTGTGCGGTAGTTTGAACATTCTTTGGCATTGCCTTTCTTTGGAATTGGAATGAAAACTGACCTTTTCCAGTCCTGTGGCCAGTGCTGAGTTTTCCAAATTTGCTGGCATATTGAGCGTAGCACTTTCACAGCACTTTCAGGATTTGAAACAGCTCAACTGGAATTCCATCACCTCCACTACCTTTGTTTGTAGTGATGCTTTCTAAGGCCCACTTGACTTCACATTCTAAGATGTCAGGTTCTAGGTGAGTGATCACATCATCATGATTATCTGGGTCGTGAAGATCTTTTTTGTACAGTTCTTCTGTGTATTCTTGCCACCTCTTCTTAATATCTTCTGCTTCTGTTAGGTCCATACCATTTCTGTCCTTTATCGAGCCCATCCTTGCATGAAATGTTCCCTTGGTATCTCTGATTTTCTTGAAGAGATCTCCAGTCTTTCCCATTCTGTTGTTTTCCTCTCTTTCTTTGCATTGATTGCTGAAGAAGGCTTTCTTATCTCTTCTTGGTATTCTTTGGAACTCTGCATTCAGATGCTTACATCTTTCCTTTTCTCCTTTGCTTTTCGCCTCTCTTCTTTTCACAGGTATTTGTAAGGCCTCCCCAGACAGCCATTTTGCTTTTTTGCATTTCTTTTCCATGGGGATGGTCTTGATCCCTGTCTCCTGTTCAATGTCACGAACCTCATTCCATAGTTCATCAGGCACTCTATCTATCAGATCTAGGCCCTTAAATCTATTTCTCACTTCCACTGTATAATCATAAGGGATTTGATTTAGGTCATACCTGAATGGTCTAGTGGTTTTCCCTACTTTCTTCAATTTAAGTCTGAATTTGGCAATAAGGAGTTCATGATCTGAGCCACAGTCAGCTCCTGGTCTTGTTTTTGTTGACTCTATAGAGCTTCTCCATCTTTGCTACAAAGAATATAATCAATCTGATTTCGGTGTTGACCATCTGGTGATGTCCATGTGTAGAATCTTCTCTTATGTTGTTGGAAGAGGGTGTTTGCTATGACCAGTGCATTTTCTTGGCAAAACTCTATTAGTCTTTGCCCTGCTTCATTCCGCATTCCAAGGCCAAATTTGCCTGTTACTCCAGGTGTTTCTTGACTTCCTACTTTTGTATTTTAGTCCCCTATCATGAAAAGGACATCTTTTTGGGTGTTAGTTCTAAAAGGTCTTGTAGGTCTTCATAAAACCGTTCAACTTCAGCTTCTTCAGCATTACTGGTTGGGGCATAGACTGGGATTACTGTGATATTGAATGGTTTGCCTTGGAAACGAACAGAGATCATTCTGTCGTTTTTGAGATTGCATCCAAGCACTGCATTTCGACTCTTTTGTTGACCATGATGGCTACTCCATTTCTTCTGAGGGATTCTGCCCACAGTAGTAAATATAATGGTCATCTGAGTTAAATTCACCCATTCCGGTCCATATTAGTTCGCTGATTCCTAGAATGTCGACGCTACCCTTGCCATCTCTTGTTTGACCACTTCCAATTTGCCTTGATTCATAGACCTGACATTCCAGGTTTCTATGCAATATTGCTCTTTACAGCATCGGACCTTGCTTCTATCACCAGTCACATCCACAACTGGGTATTGTTTTGCTTTGGCTCCATCCCTTCATTCTTTCTGGAGTTATTTCTCCACTGATCTCCAGTAGCATACTGGGCACCTAATAATCTGGGGGCTCTTTGGTATCCTATCATTTTGCCTTTCATACTGTTCATGGGGTTCTCAAGGCAAGAATACTGAAGTGGTTTGCCATTCCCTTCTCCAGTGGACCACATTCTGTCAGACCTCCACCATGACCCGCCCGTCTTGGGTTGCCCCCACAGGCATGGCTTGGTTTCATTGAGTTAGACAAGGCTGTGATCCTAGTGATTAGATTGACTAGTTTTCTGTGAGTATGGTTTCAGTGTGTCTGCCCTCTGATGCCCTCTTGCACAACCATCTTACTTGGGTTTCTTTTACCTTGGGCTTGAGCTATTCTTGGATGTAGAATATCTACTTTCCCATATTGGACATGGCCTCATCCAGTGGTTTTTTTTTTTTGTGGAATTTTTTTCTCTATGATCTGTGCCTTAGGACCCAATCTCACACATACTCTCTGATTTCTATGTAAAATTGGCAAAATCGTATAATTATCATGGTGCTTTCTGCCACCTCAGAGGTCTTGTCTTCACCGCATTTCTTAGAGCTAAGTAGACTTAATCTGGCTATAGATGTAGAAGCAATGAATGATGGCAGGTAATTCCTGAAAGGAGTTAGCTATTCGTTGCAAGGCATCGTCCTAGGTGAGTCCTTTACAAATTCTTCAGGCAAAGGAGACTTACCTTCCCAAACAGAGAAGAAGGACCACTTCTACTCAGAAAGCATTGCAGAATTTAGGGCTTCAAGGCTCAGCTTCACTGGAGTCTGTCTGTTTACATCACCATTTCAACTTGTAGGGAAAAAAGACCCTGCATGGCTATGCATTCAGCCTGTGGTGTAATTCAGCCATTCCTGGGATTCGACTTTGGATTTAATTGTCAGAAAATTCAGCTTTGCAACAGCTGGAGATAAGGGTTTCTTTTAGGGTAGTAGCTGGAGAAGGAAGGCAACCCACTCAGTATTGGCCTGGAGAATCCCATGGACGGAGGAGCTTGGTGGGCTACAGACCACGGGTTGCAAAGAGTCAGACACAACTGAGCGACTTCACTCTCACTTCACTTTAGGGTAGTAACAGCTCTGGCCCCCTAACCTAGACTTTGAACTCATAATCCAAAACTCTGAGCCCTTTATTTTTATTTTCAGAGCTTTCTTTTTATACCTGGAAGCTGCATTATTTTCATCATTCCATGTCATTATTTAGTCATTCAAAATGTTATGGTATACAGGCACTTGATTATACAGGTAATAATTTAACTCTTTACCATGGATTATCACGGTCCCCTTTACTACTGACCTTTAAATTTAAGCAGAGCATAGAACGAATTCTAGATAATTCACGAGTTAGAGTACCCATTCATAAGGTTATATTCCTCTGGAACTACTTCTGGTACCAATTTCTCCATGCATCAGGGTTTATTCAAGGAAACAGAACTACTCCAGACAGTACTGAATAGTAATAGAATATGGGATTTATTGTAGGAATTAGACCTTATGCAGTGGCACTGGTAGAGGATTCAATTCAATGCACTTGTCTCTGCATCTGATGCTAAACCTGAAGCCACTGTGGGTCTCTGAACCAGCAGTTGTGAAGGACAGCTGGATGCAGATGAAAACAGCTCACGAGGACAAACTGAAACCCTGTTTTCACCTGTCTCTCATCACTTCCACCTCAAACCACTTTTGTGGATGACCTGCAGGAGAGGCTGCTGCCCTTCACCATGGATCTGTATATGGTCCAAGAGGCCAAAAGAGGAGGTCTAACAAGAGGCAGAAAATGGAATTGCTGTGGGTTCAGGTGGTGCCCCACACCATTATAGTGACCTAACATAGCAGCAGCTGTGCAGGAGCTGCCACAGTGCCAGGCATCCTGCCAGCCTTCACTGCACAAACTTCTCATATGATCAACACCAGCCCAGGACCAGGCAGGGAAGGAATCCTGGGAAACAGAATTGCAGGTTAACTAAGTTGGTGCAGTCCAAAGCTACCACCATGTGCTTGTCATAGTGTAATTCTTGATGTTGTTCAGTTCACAGTGCTTACGTGAGGAAGAACAAAACCACATAAAATAAATGAGGTTTAACATCAGTCTTAAGATTATGATGTGCATGCTAAGTCACAAGTCCTGTCTGACTCTTTGTGACCCCATGGACTGTAGCTTCCCAGGTTCCTCTGTCCATGGGATTTTCTAGGCAAGAATACTGGAGTGGGTTACCATTTCCTCCTCCAGAGAATCTTCCCAACCCAGGAATTGAAGCCATGTCTCTTATATCTCCTGCATTGGCAGGCAGGTTCTTTACCACTGGCACCACTTGGGAAGCCACACATATTTATGAAAGGTAGCTGTATGTTGAATATACACTGTTTGCCACTCTACATACTCCTTTAATCATCGCAAAGCTTTATGAAGTAAATGCTATTATGCTCCCTGTATTAGGGTTCTTCATAGAAACAGAACCAATAAGGTGTATGTGAGAGAAAGAGTGTGTGTGTGTGTGTGTGTGTGTAAAGGTTTATTTTAATGAATTGGTTCAAGTGATTGTACAGGCCTGGCAAGTCCAAACTCTGAGAAGACTGGCAGGCTAGATAGTCAAGCTGTTCTTTTCAAGTCCAAAGGCATTCATTCTGGAAGTCTGAAAGCCAGTGTTACTGTTCGAGCCCAAAGTCCTCTGTTGCAGAGTACCCTGTTGCTTGGAGGAATTCATCAGCTTTTGTTCTATTCAGGCCATCAACTGATTATATAAGGCCCACCCACATTATGAGAGGCATTCTGCTTTACTCAGAGTTCAGTGACTTAAATGTAAATCTTATCCAAAAATACTATCACTGAAACATCCAGAATAATGTTTGATCAAACATCTGGACACCATGGCCCAGCCAATTTGACACATAAAATTAACCATCACACTCTCTGTGTCATACATGAAGAAGCTCTGGACTTGAAAAAAATTTATACAAGTCTGCAGTTCATCATCTGCAATTCTAAATTCAAAAAACTGAAAACAGTTTTTCCTAAGTTATCTTCTTACACTTTTGTGGCAAAACCTGACATGAAATGATAGGCTATTTTTGATACATGTGTTTCTATATATGCACGCAGGTATATAGATACACAGAAACATTTATTTCCTTTGTAATGCCTATTAATATGTTTTACTGAAAAATATTTATGGTTGTAATCATCTCTGCATACTCTTAACCCATAAAATACTTTTTTGAATCCTTGGATTTTGCTATATTGTATGTGTAACTTGTGAACACCAACTAATCACTCCCAATAGATTATTGATAGTGAATGTGTTTTGTTTTAGTTTGTATTTCCTGAGGTATGGATCAAAGCACTTGCCAAAAGGAAGGACATAGAATGCTGCATTTAACTCCCTGAGTCTGTTAAAGTAGTTTTAATACAATCCTGTCTGTTGTTTATAGTCTGGGCTAGAAAGATTGTTAATGCCTTTGCAAACCATGACTTCAGGAATACTACTTGATTTTTGAAAAGTAATTTCACCCCAGTCATACATGTATTTTTTATTGTTACTACAGTATAGTTTACAATGTTGATACATTTCTGATTTACAGTAAACTGAATCAGTTATATGTATACATACAGCTATTCTTTTTACATGCTTTTCCCATGTCATTATAGAATATTGAATAGAGTTCCTTGTGCTATACAGTAGGTCCTTATTAGTTATCTATTTTTATATATGTATATATACCTATAGTAGTGTATATATGTTAATCCCAATCTCCCAATTTATCCCTCCTCCTTGTTCTTTCCCCCAGTAACCATAAATTTATTTTCTACATCTGTGACTCTATTTCTGTTTTGTAAATAAGTTCATTTATACCATTTTTGAGATTTCACATGTAAGAAATATCATAATATTTGTCTTTATCTGAGTTCACTCAGCATGGCTGTCTCTAGAAGTATCCACATTGCTGCAGATGGCATCATCTCATTCTTTTTATGGACATGACTGAGCGACTTCAGTTTCACTTTTCACTTTCATGCGTTGGAGAAGGAAATGGCAACCCACTCCAGTGTTCTGGCCTAGAGAATCCCAGGGACAGGAGAGCCTGGTGAGCTGCCGTCTGTGGGGTTGCACAGAGTCAGAGACGACTGAAGCGACTCAGCAGCAGCATGGCTGAATAGTATTCCCTTGTATATGTATGTACCACATCTTCTTTATCTGCTCCTCTGTTGATGGACATGTAGGTTACCTCCATTTCTTGGCTGTTGTAAATAGTGCTGCAGTGAATGTTGTAGTGCATGTATCTTTTCAAATTATGGTTTTCCCAGATATATGCTTAGGAGTGGGATTGCTAGGTCATATGATAGCTCTATTTTTAGTTTTTAAGGAACCTCCGTAACTGTTCTGCACAGTGGCTGTACTCACTTTACATTCCCAGCAACAATGTAGATTTTCCATACCGTCTCCAGCATTTATTGTTTGTGGATTTTTGATGATGGCTATTCTGACTGGTAGAAGGTGGTATCTCATTGTAATTGTGATTTGCATTTTCTAGTGATTAGTATTGTTGAGCATCGTTTCATGTGTCTCTTGGCCATCTGTATATCTTCTTTGAAGAAATGTCTATTTAGGTCTTCTGTCTCTGGATTTTTGGTTTTCTGTTTTGGTTTGGGGTTTTGTTTTGTACTTCATAAGCTGTTTTGTACATTTTGGAGATTAATCCCTTGTTGCTTCATCTGCAAACATTTTCTTCCGTTCTGTGTGTTGTCTTTTCCTTTGTGTTTATGGTTTCCTTTGCTGTGCAGAAGCTTTTGAGTTTAATTAGGTCCCCTTTGTTTATTTTTGTCCGTATTTTCATTACTCTAGGAGGTGGATCCAAGAAAATCTTGCTTCAATTTATGTCAAAGAGTGTTCTGCTTATGTTTTCCTCTTGAGAGTTTTATAGTATCTGGCCTTAGTTCTTGATCCAGTTTGAGTTTGTTTTTGTGTAAGATGTTAGAGAATGTTGAAATTTCATTCTTCTACATGTAGCTGTTCAGTTTTCCCAGCACCACTATTGGAGAGACTGTCTTTTTTCCATTGTATAGTCTTGTCTCCTTTGTCATAGATTGACCTACCTCCTTTGTCATAGGTGCCTAGGTTTATTTATTTCTTGGCTTTCTATCCTATTCCATTGATCTATATTTCTGTTTTTGTGCCAGTACCATACTGTTTTGATTACTGTAGCCATGTAGTATAGTCTGAATCCAGGGAACCTGATTCCTCTCACTCCATTATTCTTTCTCAGTATTGCTTTGGGTTTTCGGGTCTTTTCTGTTTCCACACAGATTGTAAAATTTTTTGTTTCGTCTGTGAAAATGCCATTGGTAATTGGACAGGGATTGCATTGAATCTGTAGATTACCTTGGGTAATATAGTTATTCTGACAATATTAATTCTTCTAATCCACAAGCATGGTATATCTCTCCATCTGGTAGTGTCATATTTGATTTCTTTCATCAGTATCTTATAGTTTTCTGAGGATACGTTTTTTATCTCCATAGATAGGTTTATTCCTGGGTATTTTATTCTTTTTGACATAATGGTAAATGAGATTGTTTCCTTAATTTCTCTTTCTTATCTTTTGTTTTTAGTGTATAGGAATGTGAGCGATTTCTGTGTATTAATTTTGTGTCCTTCAATTTTACCTAATTCATTGATAAGTTTTAGTAGTTTTCTTTAGTAGTTTTTTTAGTAGCATCTTTAGGATTTTCTATGTATAGTATTTTGTCATCTGCACACAGGGACAGCTTTTCTTCTTTTCTAATTGGGGTTTCTTTAACTTCACTTTCTTCTCTGATTGCCATGGCTAGGACTTCCAAAACTATGTTGAATAAAAGTGGCAGGAGTGGTTCTCTTTGTCTTTTCCTGATCTTAGTGGAAGTGCTTTCAGTATATCACCAGTGAGAATGTTGCTATGGGTTTGTTTTACATGGCCTTTATTATGATGAGATGAACTTCCTCTATACCCACTTTCTGAACAGTTTTCATCATAAATCAATGTTGAATTTTGTCAAAAGACTTTTCTGCATCTATTGAGATGATCATATGGGATTTGGGGTGGTTATTTTATTTTCATGATCATATAATCTTTATTGGAGAAGGCAATGGCAACCCACTCCAGTACTCTTCCCTAGAAAATCCCATGGACGGAAGAACCTGGTAGGTTGCAGTCCATGGGGTCGCAAAGAGTTGGACACGACTGAGCGACTTCACTTCCACTTTTCACTTTCATGCATTGGAGAAGGAAATGGCAACTCACTCCAGTGTTCTTGCCTGGAGAATCCCAGGGACGGGGGAGCCTGATGGGCTGCCGTCTGTGGGGTCGCACAGAGTCGGACATGACTGAAGTGCCTTAGCAGCAGTAGCATGATCTTGATCATTCAGTTTGTTGATGTGGTATATCACATTGATTGGTTTGCATATGTTGAAGAATCCTGTGTTCCTGGGATAAATCTCACTCATGGTGTATGATTCTCTTAATGTGTTGTTGGATTCAGTTTACCGGTATTTTGTTGAGGATTTTTGCAACTATGTTCATCAGTGATATTGGCCTGTAATTTTCTTTTATTTCTCTAGTTTTGGTATCAGAGTGATGGTGGACCTCATAGGATAGAGCTTGAGAGTATTCCTTCCTCTGCAAATTTTGGAAGAATTTCAAAAGGATAGGTGTTAACTCTTCTCTAAATATTTGACAGAATTCACCTGTGTAGCCATCTGTTCCTGGGCTTTTGTTTCTTAGAACTTTTTAAATCGCAGTTTCAATTTCAGTTCTTGTGAGTGGTCTGTTCATATTTTTTTAACTTTATTTTAATTTACAATACTGTATTGGTTTTGCCATACATTGACATGAATCCACCACGGGTGGTTCAGTCTTAGAAGGTTGTACCTTCGTAAGAGCTCATCCATTTCTTCCAGATTGTCCTTTTTATTGGCACATAGTTGCTTGTAGTACTCTTTTATGATCCTTTGTATTTCTATGGTATCCATTGTAACTTCTGCTTTTTCATTTCTAATTTTATTGATTTGAGGCCCCTCCCTTTTTTTCCTCAGTAATTCTGGCTAAAGGTTTATCAATTTTATCTTCTCAAAGAACCAGCTTTTAGTTTCATTTATCTTTTCTGTTGTTTCCTTCATCTCTATTTCATTTATTTCTGCTCTGATCTTTGTGATTTCTTTCCTCCTACCAACTTTGGATTTTGCTTATTCTTCTTTTTCTACTTGCTTTAGGTGTAATATTAGGTTGTTTATTAGAGATCTTTCTTGTTTCCTGAAGTAAGGTTATATTGCTTTTGCTGCATCCTATAAGTTTTGGATCATTGTGTTTCATTCTCATTTGCCTCTAGGTACTGTTTTAATTTTCTCTTTGATTTCTTCAGTGATCCATTGGTGGTTTAGCAACATATTATTTAGCCTCTGTGTGTTTCTGTTTTTTACAGATTTGTCCTATAATTGATTTATAATCTCATGACATTGTGGTCAGAAAAGATGTTTGATACAATTTCTATATTCTTAAACTTGCCAAGCAAGGCTTGATTTGTAGCCTAAGATGTGATCTGTCCTGGAGAAGGTTCCATGTGCACTTGAGAGGAAAGTGTATTCAGTTGCTTTTGGTTGGAATGTTCTGTAAATATCGGTTAATTCTATCTAGTATAAAATGGTCATTTAAGACTTGTGTTTCCTTATTTTCTTTCAGAATCTGTCTGTTGGTTGTAAATGATGCATCAAAGTCCACCATTACTATTGTGTTACTATCAATTTCCCCTTTATGGCTGTTAGCATTTGCCTTATAGGAGGTGCTTCTATGTTGGTTATATATATGTATTTACAATTATTATATCTGCTTCTTGGATTGATTGAATATGGATTAATTATGTAGTGTCTTTCTTTGTCTCTTGTAACAGTCTTTATTTTAAAGTCTATTGTGGAGTCCCAAAAAATAAAGTCTGACACTGTTTCACTGTTTCCCCATCTATTTCCCATGAAGTGATGGGACTGGATGCCATGATCTTCGTTTTCTGAATGTTGAGCTTTAGGCCAACTTTTTCACTCTCCACTTTCACTTTCATCAAGAGGCTTTTAGTTCCTCTTCACTTTCTGCCATAAGGGTGGTGTCATCTGCATATCTGAGGTTATTGATATTTCTCCCGGCAATCTTGATTCCAGCTTGTGCTTCTTGCAGCCCAGCGTTTCTCATGATGTACTCTGCATGTAAGTTAAATAAGCAGGGTGACAATATACAGCCTTGACGTACTCTTTCCTATTTGGAACCAGTCTGTTGTTCCATGTCCAGTTCTAAGTGCTGCTTCCTGACCTGCATACAGATTTCTCAAGAGGCAGGTCAGGTGGTCTGGTATTCCCATTTCTCTCAGAATTTTCCACAGTTTATTGCGATGCACACAGTCAAAGGTTTTGGCATAGTCAATAAAGCAGAAATCAATGTTTTTCTGGAACTCTCTTACTTTTTCCATGATCCAGCGGATGTTGGCAATTTGATCTTTTTTGGGACTCCAAAATCACTGCAGATGGTGACTGCAGCCATGAAATTAAAAGACGTTTACTCCCTGGAAGAAATGTTATGACCAACCTAGATAGCATATTCAAAAGCAGAGACATTACTTTGCCGACTAAGGTCCGTCTAGTCAAGGCTATGGTTTTTCCAGTGATCATGCATGGATGTGAGAGTTGGACTGTGAAGAAGGCTGATGCTTTTGAACTGTGGTGTTGGAGAAGACTCTTGAGAGTCCCTTGGACTGCAAGGAGATCCAACCAGTCCGTTCTGAAGGAGATCAGCCCTGGGATTTCTTTGGAAGGAATGATGCTAAAGCTGAAGCTCCAGTACTTTGGCCACCTCATGCGAAGAGTTGACTCGTTGGAAAAGACTTTGATGCTGCGAGGGATTAGGGGCAGGAGGAGAAGGGGACGACAGAGGATGAGATGGCTGGATGGCATCATGGACTCGATGGACGTGAGTCTGAGTGAACTCTGGGAGATGGTGATGAACAGGGAGGCCTGGAGTGCTGTGATTCATGGGGTCGCAAAGAGTCGACATGACTGAAAGATTGAACTGAACTGAACTGTGGGTTGCCTTTTTGTTTTGTCTATTCTTTGCTATGAACAGATTTTTGAGTGTAATGAGGTCTTTTTGTTTTTCAATTTTTTTTTTAATGTCCATTACTCTGGGAGATGGATCAGAAAGATACTGCTCTGATTTATGTCAGAGAGTGCCAATCTATGCTGATTTTTCTCCTGAATTTTTACTGCTAAGTCTCGCATTTGGTTCTTTAATCCATTTTGAGTTTATGTTTGTAAATGTTGTTAGATAATATTCTAATTTCATTTTTAAAATGAAACTGTCCAGTTTTCCAGCACCATTTGTTGAAGAGACTCCCTTTCCTCCATTGTATAGTATTGTTTCCTTTTTTGTAGGTTATTTAAGCATAGGTGTGTCGGTTTATTTTGAGCTTTCCATCCGGTTCCACTGATCTATATTTGTGTGTGTGTGTGTGTGTGTGTGTGTGTGTGTGTGTGTGTGTGTGTGTGTTTGCCAAGACTATACTGTTTAAATCACTGTGGCTTTGTCATATAGTCTGAAGTCAGAGATCCTGATTGCTTCAGCTCTGTTTTTCTTTCTCAAGATTACTTTTGCTCCTTGGAATCTTTCAGTTCATTGCATTTCAGTCAAAAAGATGATAGACGGATAGACCACTAATTAGATTTTGATCAATAAATATGTTAAAATCTTAAAACGTGATGGAGGTAAAATATGTAAACATAAAATTAATAAGGATTCAGTACTTTATTTAAGTGGCTTCCCTGGTGGCTTAGAGGGTAAAGCATCTGCTTGCAATGCAGGAGACCCAGGTTTTATCCCTGGGTTAGGAAGATCCCCTGGAAAAGGAAATGGTACCCCACTCCAGTACTCTTGCCTGGAAAATCCCATGGATGGAGGTGCCTGGTGGGCTATAGTCCATGGGGTTGCAAAGAGTTGGACATGACTGAGTGACGACATCTTACTTTATCTAAGAGATGCTTAAAGTGTCAGTGGTCATAGAAAATAATACCTTAACTCGGTGTTATGAGAAGCTTCAAGGAGAATAACTTATTTGTAAAAGTAATTGGTAGGATTAAATCAATTATAATATCATATTCAAGGTAAGTCAGTGGACTTCAGAAGCTCAAGTATGGTGATAATCACAATCTTGTTAATTTAGTTCCCTTCAGTTTTTTCCATTTCATGTATCCATGATTGTTATATAATTTATCACCTATAACCTATGCTATGTGTATATGATGACCTTTCTTCTTGCATCTATAAATAATAATAAAGATATAGCAAAAAAATTAAAAAAAAATAAAGTCTATTGTGTCCGTTATGAGTATTGCAACTCCAGCTTTCTTTTGATTTCCATTTGCATGGAATATCTTTTCTCATCCCTCACTTTCAGTCTGTATATGTCCCTAAGTCTAAAGTGGGTCTCTTGTAGACAGCATATATATGGGTTTTGTTTTTGTATCCAGTCAGCCAGTCTGTGTCTTTTGGTTGGAGCATTTAATTCAGTTACATTTAAGGTAATCATTGATATGTGTATTCCTAATGCCATTTTCTTAATTATTTTGGGTTGGGTTTTGTAGGTGTTTTTTCTTCCCTTCCTCTTTTGTTCTCTTGGGTTTGATGACCATTTTTAGTGTTGTGTTTGAGTTGCTTTTTGTGTGTGTGTGTGTGTGCGTATCTGTTGTAGTTTTTTGGTTTGCATTTCCCATGAAGTCATGATTTAGCAGTTTATATGTGTGTGTGTGTGTATAGATATATATGTGTGTGTATATAGATATACGTATGTATCTATATGTGTGTGTATATATATGCACACATATACACACACAAGTGTTTTAAGTTTCTGGTCACTTAATTTTAGATGCAGTTCTCATTTCCTGCATTTGTAGTCATGTCTTATCACATTTATCACACTTTTTAGAAGCAAACCTATGTCCAGCCCATATTCAAGGTGAGAATTAGACCCCATGTTTTGAGAAGAATCTCAAAGAATTTGGGGACATGTTATATAACCATCATGAACCCAAGGGTGCATAGTTTTACTCTTGTGTAAATATTTGCCCACATTGCATTCCAGCTCAAACACCATTATTTCCTCAATTTTCTTGTATTTCTCTAGTTCATACTAATATTTTTCTGTTTAGAAATACTGAAGTTCTTAGAGTCTGAAACTATTTTATTATTTTTTTTTAATTTTCTTACCTCTTTTAGATTAGGGTCAATGGACATACCCTCCATGGACCCTAAAATAAATAGAAAAATGTGTTCTTTTTAAATGTTTATAATACAGTATAAATACATAAAACATGTACAGTTTTTTTAAAGGTATATTGCAAACACCAATGTAACTACCTCCCAAGTCAAAGAAATACACATGCTATTTCCCAGTTAGAATCCTCTTGGAGGAATGAAGTCAACATTATAGTACTTAAGATATCCTTCATTTTTTGTTTCTCTCTTAAATAACAAAACTGTCACCCATCCACAAACAAAAGTGCCTCTGTGGGGTTTGTGGGATCAACTGAAGCGACTTAGCAGCAGCAGCAGCAGCAGCACTATTCATACATGAAGGGACACAGGAGGAGTCCTGCCCAGCCACACATTGGTTAGTAGACATGCAGACCTCTGTACGGGCTGTGAAATGGCCCAAAGCCTATCAACTGGCTCTGTCCCCTTTCAGCCACAATCTGGGAGCACCTGGACATAACTGATTTGGGCAGTCACCCATGGATAGAGAACCTTTGTAGAAGTCTAAGTATTCAGAGGAGAAATTACAGCATTCTGTTGGAGAAAAAAAAAGTGTGTGTGTGTGTGTGTGTGAATTTAGACACACTGGAGTGGAAGCTTATAAATTCTACCTCAAGGAGCGTAAAGTAGGTGTATCCATGCAAAGTCAGAGAAAGCCCCAGAACCTAAAGCAAAACTAACAAAAAGTATCTCTCATCTGAAGCCATTCTGGATTGGAAGAGATGACTGCTACCTCAAATACAGAAAGATAATTCTATGAAATCAGGAAAACAATACAGGAACAGAATGAGAAATTTAAGGAGATAGAAATCCTAAAAAGAACCAAGCAGAAATTCTGGAGCTAAAGAATTCAATGAACAAAATGTAAAATTCAGTGGAGAGCATTAATAGACGAGTAGATCAAACAGAAGAAACAGTCAGTGAATTAGAGGATGGGAGCTTTGAGGAAACATATAAGTATTAAGACAGATAATCCAGTTAAAAAGAACAAAGAAAAAGAATATTGGAGTAAAAAAAATCCATTGTGATTTAGAGAACGCAATCAAAAGAAACAATCTCCAAATCAGTAGAGTTTCAGAAGGAAACTTCAAAAAGATTAAGAAATAATGACGAAAACTTGCCAAACCTGAGAGATTTAGCTGTTCAAGGTCGTGAAGCTGAAAGCAAAGAGAAAGAGAGAATCCTAAAATCAGCAAGAGAAAAAAGTTTGTAACCTATATAGAGAAACCCATATTAGGGTATTAGTAGGATCTTTACAAGCCAAGAGAGAATAGGATGATGTGTTCAAAGTGCTGAGAGGGAGGGGAAAAATGCCAACCAGGAACACTCCATCTAGCCGTTACCCCTCAGACATGAAGGGAAAATAAAGATTTTCCCAGATGAAAACTGAGGAAATTCATGATCTCTAAACTTGCCATACAAGAAATGCTGAAAGGAGTTCATCAAGCTGAAATTTAAAAAAATATTAATTAGTAATATGAAAATTTACAACACAGTGATAAAGGTAAATAATCAAGTTCAGAAAACTCTAATACTGTAAAATCGTGTGTTGATAATTATAGTATAAAGATTAAGGACCAGAGTATTAAAAATAACTATAACTACCATAATGAATACAGTTGTTAATGAATACGCAATACAAAAAGAGGTAGATTGTGACATTAAAAAATTTAAGAGGCAGGGGAGTAAAAGGTAGAGTTTTTGTATTCAAGCAAAGTTTTTGTATTCAACATAAAATAGACTGTTCTATCCGTAAGATGTTTTGAGTAAGCCTTGTGGTAACCACAAAGCAAAAATCTGTACTAGATTTGCAAAAGACAAAGAGGGGACTCGTCTCGAAAAATCGCCAATTCACAAAGGAAGGCAGCAAGAGAGGAAAAAAGGAACACGAGAAGTGCAGCCAGCCAGAAGACAGTCAGTGAGAAGGCATCAGTAGATTTTTACATATCAGTAATTACTCCAAATGTAAATGGATTGAGAGCTTCATTCAAAAATACAGAGCGGCTGAGTGAATTAAAGACAAGACCCATTTATATACTGCCTATAAGAGACTCACTACAACTTTAAGGACGCAGGCTCAAAGTGGAAACTGAAAGAGAGCAGTGGTAGCTCTACTTAAATCAGACAAAATAAGACTTTCACGTTGCAGTTCCTTTTCTAACTTCTTGAAATAGAAGCATGTCTCACAGGTTTTCATTTTTCCTAATGCATCTATTCTTAAATGTTATAAAATTTCCACTAGATACTGACATAGCTTTAGCATATGTTTTGATGTATGTAGTATTTTCACAATTACTCAGTTTTAAATATTTTTAAATTTTTCTTTTCTACTTTCAATCCATGTTATTTATAAGTACATTTTAAAATTCCTGAATAAATGGGGATGTTTTTGTTATTTTATTGTTAATTACTTCTGTTTTCCATAAATATGTCTCTTAGAAACAATATGTTGTTCTGCTTTAGAACACTTAGTTCATTTATATCCAGTGTAATCTAAACTATATTGGGATTTGTTTTCATTGTTTTAGTAGCTCCAATGGTTAAGAGTCTGCCTGAAAGGTAGGAGACCTGGCTTCCATCCCTGGATCAGGAAGATCCCTGGAGGAGGAAATCTTCTGGCAACCCACCCCAGTATTCTTGCCTGGAAAATTCCATGGACAGAGGAGCCTGGTGGGCTGCAGTCCATGGGGTCACAAAGAGTCAGACAAGACTGAGTGGCTAACACTTCCGCTTCCATATTTCTGTCACTGCTTACTTTCTGTTTCCTTTCTCGTACTCTTTATTGACTTAGTGTTTTTTTCCCATCATTCCACTTTTCCCCTAAGATTTGGAAATTATGTTGTCACCAGATTTTAAAGTCTGCTTTGTAATGTTTTTGTTTCACCTTACTAATTGGTTTCTGTTATTACAGTTCATTTATATTAGCCCATATATTTACCACTTTTTTATTCTGAATTTCTTCTTCTATCTCAAGCATTCCAGCTGGAACTAGTTTCCTAGTGTCTCAGTTCAGTTCAGTCGCTCAGTTATGTCCAACTCTTTGCGACCCCATGAACTGCAACACACCAGGCCTCCCTGTCCATCACCAATTCCCGGAGATTACCCAACTCATGTCCATTGTGTCAGTGATGCCATCTAACCATCTCATCCTCTGTTGTCCGCTTCTCCTTCTGCCCTCAATCTTTCCCAGCATCAGGGTATTTTCACATCAGTCAGCTCTTCATCAGGTGTCCAGAGTATTGGACTTTCAACTTCAACATCATTCCTTCAAATGAATACCCAGGACTAATCGTCTTTAGGATGGACTGGTTGGATCTCCTTGTGGTCCAAGGGACTCTCAAGAGTCTTCTCTAACACCACAGTTCAAAAGCATCAATTCTTTGGTGCTCAGCTTTCTTATAATCCAGCTCTCACATCCATACATGACCACTGAAAAACCATAACCTTGACTAGATGGACTTTTGTTGACAACGTGGTGTCTCTATTTTTAATGTGCTGTCCAGGTTGGTCATAACTTTCTTCCAAGGAGTAAGTGTCTTTTAATTTCATGGCTGCAATCACCATCTGCAGTGATTTTGGAGCCCAGAAAATAAAATCAGCCACTGTTTCCACCGTTTGCCCATCTATTTGCATGAAGTGATGGGACTGGATGCCATGATTTTAGTTTTCTGGATATTGAGCTTTAAGCCAACTTTTCACGCTCCTCTTTCACTTTTCATCAAGAGGCTCTTTAGTTCTTCTTCACTTTCTGCCATAAGGGTGGTGTCATCTGCATATCTGAGGTTATTGATATTTCTTGCGATAGTCTTGATTCCGGCTTGTGCTTCCTCCAGCCCATCACGTTTCTCATGATGTACTCTGCATATAAGTTAAATAAGCACAGTGACAATATACAGCCTTGACGTACTCCTTTTCCTATTTGGAACCAGTCAGTTGTTCCATGTCCAGTTCTAACTGTTGCTTCCTGACCTGCATACAGATTTCTCAAGAGGCAGGTCAGGTAGTCTGGTACTCCATCTCTTTCAGAATTTTCCACAGTTTCTTGTGATCCACACAGTCAAAGGCTTTGGCATAGTGAATAAAGCAGAAATAGATGTTTTCTGGAAGTTCACGGTTCACGTATTGCTGAAGCCTGGCTTGAGAATTTTGAGCATTACTTTACTAGCCTGAGACGAGTACAATTGTGTGGTAGTTTGAGCAGTCTTTGGCATTGCCTTTCTTTGGTATTGAAATGAAAACTGACCTTTTCCAGTCCTATGGCCACTGCTGAGTTTTCCAAATTTGCTGACATGTTGAGTGCAGCACTTTCATAGCATCATGTTTCAGGATTTGAAATAGCTCAACTGGAATTCCATCATCTCCACTAGCTTTATTGGTAGCGATGTTTCCTAAGGCCCAGTTGACTTGACATTCCAGGATGTCTGGCTCTAGGTGAGTGATCTCACCATGGTGATTATCTGGGTCATGAAGATCTTTTTGTACAGTGCTTCTGTGTATTGTTGCCACCTCTTCTTAATATCTTCTGCTTCTGTTGCTGCTGCTGCTGCTAAGTCGCTTCAGTCGTGTCCGACTCTGCGACCCCAGAAATGCCAGCCCACGAGGCTCCCCAAGTCCCTACCATTTCTGTCCTTTATCTTTGCATGAAATGTTCCCTTGGTATCTCTAATTTTCTTGAAGAGATCTCTAGTCTTTCCCATTCTATTGTTTTCCTCTATTTCTTTGCATTGATCGCTGAGGAATGCTTTCTTATCTCTACTTGCTATTCTTTGGAACTCTGCATTCAAATGGGTATATCTTTCCTTTTATCTTTTGCTTTTCATTCTCTTCTTTTCACAGCTATTTATAAGGCCTCTAGTGTCTAAATTAGATCGTTCAGAAGTTCCTTCAAGTGAAGATATGCTACTGATAAAATTTCAACTTCTCTTTGTCTGTAAAATATATTTACCTTCCGTTCAGTCACTCAGTCGTGTCTGACTCTTTGCGACCCATGGACCACAGCATGCTGGGCTTCCCTGTCCATCACCAACTCCCGGAGTTTATCCAAACTCATGTCCATTGAGTCAGTGATGCCATCCAACCATCTCATCCTCTGTTGTCCCCTTCTCCTTCTGCCTTCAATCTTTCCCAGCATCAGGGTCTTTTCAAATGAGTCAGCTCTTCATATCAGTTGGCCAAATTATTGGAGTTTCAGCTTCAACATCAGTCCTTCCAATGAACACTCAGGATTGATCTCCTTTAGGATGGGGCTGATTGGATCTCCTTGTGGTCCAAGGACTCTCAAGGGTCTTCTCCAACACCACAGTTCAAAAGCATCAATTCTTGGGCACTTAGCTTGCTTTATAGTCCAGCTCTCACATCCATACATGACTACTGGAAAAACCATAGCCTTGACTAGACAGACCTTTGTTGGCAAAGTAATGTCTCTGCTTTTTAATATGCTGTCTAGGTTGGTCATAACTTTCCTTCAAGGAGTAAGCATCTTTAATTTCATGGCTGCAATCACCATCTGCAATGATTTTGGAGCCCAAAAATAAAGTCTGCATGTTTACCTTATGTTCATATTTGAATGATATTTTGCTGGGTATAGAATTCTAAGTTGATTGTTATTTTCTTCCAGAAAATCAAAAACAACAATCTGTTAATCTCTGGCCTCTCTTACTTCTGTTGAGAAGTAATCTGCTCACAGTCCTTTGAAAGTAATCTGTTTTCCTGTGGCTTCAGATATTCTCTTTGTTTTCTATCATTTCATTGTGATGTATATAATAAAGGTTTCATGTTCCTGTATTTTGTGGTTTATGAAAGTGTGGCTTGGTTTTGATTCTAGAAAATGCCAGATGTCAACTCTCTAAATATGTCCTCTGGCAATCTTTACCTCCTGCCATAGTTGAGAAACTTGTGCCAGACTTAACTTCCCACCAGAAACAACTATTAAACTAGATAAAATATTTGGAACAGTTGATTCTCTGATCCGTTAGAGACAAGAAAACAAGGTGAAATTCAGAATCACCTTGGATTTCTGCCTGCAAGCAGTTTGAGAACCATAGTCCACAAAGGAGATTCCAGCCACCTGCCAGTGAGTGATCCCTCTCAGCTGAGGAGAACAGAGATCAGAGTTTGGTGCCTGAACTAAGTGAAGTTTAGCAGAGAACCAGAAAGATGAGAGTTACACAGAGAAGAGACCCAGAAATCTGCATAGTGGTCCTCTTGAATGTGTTTCTAAAATCTGAGTCATGATGCATTAGAGTGAAAATCCTTCAGGAGGCCAGACAAACAATGACTGGGAAGCTATAAGCTGGAAAACATGAAGCACTTACTGAGAATATTATGGTTACATCCAACTACTAGCTGCAACCACCATCTGGAGAATTCTTGGTAGACACACAGGCATGCAGTAAAAATTCCAGAATCACTAATCCAGTCAAGATATCCTAAATTCACTTTGACAGGACTTAAAACCTAGCCTCAAAATAATCAAACTGTCCTCAAGTAATTTAACTGCCTGCCAGACAAATTCAATACTTTTAACACTAGATAAGCAAACTATTATTCAAAACTATTGTTTTTTTTTTAAGAAAAATCAGTGCATAGAAACCCACCCAGAAATGACAGAGGTGATGTAATCAGTAGACAAGAACTTTAAGTCAGCAATTGTAAATATCTTTAGTGATGTAACACATAAAGATGACCAGGAGAGAAATGAAATTTAGCAAATGGCATCTTGGGAATGAGAATTATAATATCAGAAGTTTTAAAATTTACTAGATGGCTTTTGTTTGCTGTAAGATTTCTGATTACAGTTTCAATTTCCGTGCTTGTGATGGGTCTGTTAAGATTTTCTATTTCTTCCTGGTTCAGTTTTGGAAAGTTGTAGTTTTCTAAGAATTTGTCCATTTCTTCCACATTGTCCATTTTATTCGCATATAATTGCTGATAGTAGTCTCTTATGATCCTTTGTATTTCTGTATTGTCTGTTGTGATCACTCCATTTTCATTTCTAATTTTATTGATCTGATTTTTCTCCCTTTGTTTCTTGATGAGTCTGGCTAATGGTTTGTCAATTTTATTTATCCTTTCAAAGAACCAGCCTTTGGCTTTGTTGATATTTGCTATGGTCTCTTTTGTTTCTTTTGCATTTATTTCAGCCCTAATATTTAAGATTTCTTTCCTTCTACTAACCCTGGGGTTCTTCATTTCTTCCTTTTCTAGTTGCTTTAGGTGTAGAGTTAGGTTATTTATTTGACTTTTTCTTGTTCCTTGAGGTACGCCTGTATTGCTATGAACTTTCCCCTTAACACTGCTTTTATAGTGTCCCAGAGGTTTTGGGTTGTTGTGTTTTCATTTTCATTCATTTCTACGCATATTTTGATTTCTTTTTGATTTCTTCTGTGATTTGTTGGTTATTCAGCAGTGTGTTGTTCAGCCTCCATATGCTGGAATTTTTAATAGTTTTTCTCCTGTGATTGAGATCTAATCTTACTGCATTGTGGTCAGAAAAGATGCTTGGAATTATTTCAATTTTTTTTTGAATTTACCAAGGCTAGATTTATGGCCCAGGATGTGATCTAACCTGGAGAAGGTTCTGTGTGCGCTTGAGAAAAAGGTGAAATTCATTGTTTTGGGTGAAATGTCCCATAGATATTAATTAGGTCTAACTGGTCTATTGTGTCGTTTAAAGTTTGTGTTTCCTTGTTTTCTGTTTAGTTGATCTGTCCATAGGTGTGAGTGGGGTATTAAAGTCTCCCACTATTATTGTGTTACTGTTAATTTCCCCTTTCATACTTGCTAGCATTTGTCTTACATATTGTGGTGCTCCTATGTCGGGTGCGTATATATTTATAATTGTTATATCTTCTTCTTGGATTGATCCTTTGATCATTATGTAGTGTCTTTGTCTCTTTTCACAGCCTTTGTTTTAAAGTCTATTTGATCTGATATGAGTATTATTACTCCTGCTTTCTTTTGGTCTCTGTTTGCATGGAATATCTTTTTCCAGCCCTTCACTTTCAGTCTGTATGTGTCCCTTGTTTTGAGGTGGATCTCTTGTAGATAGCATATAGAGGGGTCTTGTTTTTGTATCCATTTGGCTAGTCTTTGTCTTTTGGTTGGGGCATTCAACCCATTTACGTTTAAGGTAATTATTGATAAGTGTGATCCCATTACCATTTACTTTCTTGTTTTGGGTTCGAATTTAGACACCCTTTTTGTGTTTCCTATCTAGAGAATCTCACAGCTGAATTCTACCAAAAATTTCAAGAAGAGCTAACACCTATCCTACTCAAGCTCTTCCAGAAAATTGCAGAGGAAGGTAACTTCCAAGCTCATTCTATGAGGCCACCATCACCCTAATACCAAAACCTGACAAAGATGCCACTAAAAAAAAAAAAGAAAGAAAAGAAAACTACAGGCCAATATCACTGATGAACATAGATGCAAAAATCCTTAACAAAATTCTAGCAATCAGAATCCAACAACACATTTAAAAGATCATACACCATGACCAAGTGGGCTTTATCCCAGGGATGCAAGGATTCTTCAATATCCACAAATCAATCAATGTAATACACCACATTAACAAATTGAAAAATAAAAGCTATATGATTATCTCAGTAGATGCAGAGAAAGCCTTTGACAAAATTCAACATCCATGTACAATAAAAACTCTCCAGAAAGCAGAAATAGAAGGAACATACCTCAACATAATGAAAGCTATATATGACAAACCAACAGCAAACATTATCCTCAATGGTGAAAAATTGAAAGCATTTCGCCTAAAATCAGGAACAAGACAAGGGTGCCCACTTTCACCACTACTATTCAACATAGTTGTGGAAGTTTTGGCCACAGCAATCAGAGCAGAAAAAGAAATAAAAGGAATCCAAATTGGAAAAGAAGTAAACTCTCACTGTTTGCAGATGACATGATCCTCTACGTAGAAAACCCTAAAGACTCCACCAGAAAATTACAGAGCTAATCAATGAATATAGTAAAGTTTCAGGATATAAAATCAACACACAGAAATCCCTTGCATTCCTATACACTAATAATGAGAAAATAGAAAGAGAAACTAAGGAAACAATTCCATTCACCATTGCAACGAAAAGAATAAAATACTTAGGAATATATCTACCTAAAGAAACTAAAGACCTATATATAGAAAACTATAAAACATGGGTGAAAGAAATCAAAGAGGACACTATTGGATGGAGAAATATACCATGGTCATGGATCGGAAGAATCAATATAGTGAAAATGAGTATACTACCCAAAGCAATCTATAGATTCAGTGCAATCCCTATCAAGCTACCAACAGTATTTTTCACAGAGATAGAACAAAAATTCACAATTTGTACGGAAATACAAAAAAACCTCAAATAGCCAAAGTAGTCTTGAGAAAGAAGAATGGAACTGGAGGAATCAACCTGCCTGACTTCAGGCTCTACTACAAAGCCACAGTCATCAAGACAGTATGGTACTGGCACAAAGACAGAAATACAGATCAATGGAACAAAACAGAAAGCCCAGAGATAAATCCACGCACCTGTGGATACCTTATCTTTGACAAAGGAGGCAAGAATATACAATGGAGAAAAGACAGTCTCTTTAACAAGTGGTGCTGGGAAAACTGGTCAACCACTTGTAAGAGAATGAAACTAGAACACTTTCTAACACCATACACAAAAATAAACTCAAAATGGATTAAAGATCTAAACATAAGACCAGAAACTATAAAATTCCTAGAGGAGAACATAGGCAAAACACTCTCTCACATAAATCACAGCAGGATCCTCTATGACCCACCTCCCAGAATGTTGGAAATAAAAGCAAAAATAAACAAATGGGACCTAATTAAAATCAAAAGCTTCTGTACAACAAAGGAAACTATAAGCAAGGTGAAAAGACAGCCTTCAGAATGGGAGAAAATAATAGCAAATGAAGCAACTGACAAACAACTAATCTCGAAAATATACAAGCAACTCCTGCAGCTCAATTCCAGAAAAATAAACAACCCAATCAAAAAATGGGCCAAAAAACTAAATAGACATTTCTCCAAAACAGACATACAGATGGCTCAAACACATGAAAAGATGCTCAACATCACTCATTGTCAGAGAAATGCAAATCAAAACCACAGTGAGGTACCATTTCATGCCAGTCAGAATGGCTGCGATCCAAAAGTCTACAAGCAATAAATGCTGGAGAGTGTGTGGAGAAAAGGGAACCCTCTTACACTGTTGGTGGGAATGCAAACTAGTACAGCCACTATGGAGAACAGTGTGGAGATTCCTTAAAAAACTTGGAATAGAACTGTCTTATGACCCAGCAATCCCCCTGCTGGGCATACACACCGAGGAAACCAGAATTGAAAGAGACACGTATACCCCAATGTTCATTGCAGCACTGTTTATAATAGCCAGGATATGGAAGCAACCTAGATGTCCATCAGCAGAGGAATGGATAAGAAAGCAGTGGTACATATACACAATGGAGTATTACTCAGCCATTAAAAAGAATCCATTTGAATCAGTTCTAATGAGGCGAATGAAACCAGAGCCTATTATACAGAGTGAAGTAAGCCAGAAAGAAAAACACCAATACAGCATCCTAATGCATATATATGGAATTTAGAAAGATGGTAATGATAACCCTGTATGTGAGACAGCAAAAGAGACACAGATGTATAGAACAGTCCTTTGGACTCAGAGGGAGAGGTAGAGGGTGGGATGATTTGGGAGAATGGCATTGAAACATGTATAATATATATGAAGCGAATCACCAGTCCAGGTTTGATGCATGATACAGGATGCTTGGGGCTGGTACACTGGGATGACCCAGAGGGATGGGAGGGAGGAGGGTGGGGGGTTCAGAATGGGGAACACGTGTATACCTGTGGCGGATTCATGTGTGATGTATGGCAAAACCAGTACAATATTGTGAAGTAATTAACCTACAATTAAAATAAATAAATTTATATTTAATAAAAATCAAAAAAATAAAATTTATTAGATGGGATTAACAGCAAATTGTATACTGCAGAAGAAAAGACTGGAGACCTTAAAGATGGAAGGAAGGAAAAAAAACTATCCAAAAATGGTAGCATAGGGAGAAAAAGAAAATGAACACAGAACCTCAGTGACTTGAAAGACAACATAGTGGTACAAAGATGGGTGGAAGTGGGGTAGGAGTAGAGGTATTTTAAGAAATAAAGGCCAAATTTTTCTAAATTTTATTAAAAGCCCTTATATCAGTTATCTACCCTTATTTAACAACTTACTCTAAAACTTAATTGCTGAGAGCAACAGACATTTGTTTTCTCAGCTTCTGTGGGTCAGGAATACAGACAGGTCTGACTCAGAATGCCTCCAACTCTAGATCTCTCTCATGGAACTGCCATCAAGGTGTTAGCCTAAGCTGTACCTATCTCAAGGCTCCAGCAGGGAGGATTTACTCCAAAGTGCTCTCTATAGCTGGCAGGCTTCAGGTCTTCACTGCTATTGTCAGGACACATTAGTTCCTTGCCTTGTAGTCCTCTTCATAGATCAACTCAGAACATGACAGCCTACCTCCCTCAGAGGGAGGGTGGGGAGAGAAAGAGGAAGAGAGAGTCATACAGAGAGAAGGAGATATGGGAAAAACAAAACTAAAAAGTCTTGGTCTTTTTTAACCTGATCTTAAAAGTGACATCCCATCACTTTATCCTTTTTCCACTAATTAGAAGCAAGTTGTTGATATAGTCCCTTGAGTGTGAGGGTGTGAATACCACGGAGCAGGGAAATTAGGGGCCATTGTAGAGGCTACCTACCACACCATTACATCACGCCACACATACACATAGCTTGAAGTGAATCATGATCTAAATATGAAAGGAAAACAGTAAAAACTTCTAGAAGAAAATCTGCAGTAAGCAAAGATTTCTTGCATAGGACACAGGAACTGCAAATCATAAAGGAAAAAATTGATAAACTGGACTGTATCAAATTAAAAACTTCTACTCTTGAAAAGCCACCAGTAAGAAAACGTAAACAAGACTATATGAAAAGATTTGCAATTAGTATATTCCACTAAGGACTTGGATTCCCATTATTTTTTTTTAAGTGTTACAACTCAGCAACAACAATAATAATTTGGCAGCTTACTCCAAACTTAAATGTGTGCTTGCCATATGACTGTGCAGTTTTACTCATAGGAGTTTACCAAAGAGAAGTGAAAATTTATATTCACACACAAAAAAACTCATGAACAGATATTTGTAGTTGCTTTATTTATAATAGCCAAAAATGGGAAGCAACCCAAATGTCCATCCACAGATACATGGATAAACATTAAGCATAAAGAGAAATAAACTACTGATACATGCAGAAAACATTGATGAATCTCAAAAATGAGATGAAACAAAAAAACAAAGAAAGTACATACTGTATGATTTCATTTATATGAAATTCTAGAAAAGATGATTCTCATCTATGGTGACAAAACAGCTTAGTGGATGCCTCGAGCTGGGTTTAGTGGGTAGTGATGGCAAAGGATTATGAGGGAACATGTTGGGGTGATAGACATATTCTATCTTAACTGTGATATAGTTATGTGGGTGTATGTATTTGTCAAACCTCCCCAAGTTCTACACTCAAGGTGGCAGCATTTTATTTTCCATAATTATACCTCAGTAAGGTTGATTTTGAAACAAATGCTTCCTTTGCTCATCAATTCTCTACCCCCAATCCTTCAGGGACTCTGTTGCAAGACATCTTAGACTTTTATATTACATTCTTACCTTCTTTATTTCCATGTTTTTCTTTCACTGTGCTGTATTTTGACAGTAGCTTGAAATCTCTCTTCTCTTTCATAAGGTCTCTTTTTATGTTCAATCTGCTGCTGTATATGCCCGTTGAGTTTTTATCCTAAGGTATTTTTTTATGTCTAGGATTTCTGTTGAGCTCTTTTCAAGTCCACAGTTTTGCATTCTTAAAGCCTCCTGTCCCTTGCTGATATTTTCAGGTTTGTCATGCTTTTCTTTTAAAATGGTAAACATTATGTGAGAGTCTGCATCTGATAACTCTAGTATCATCACCAGACAGGCCTGTTTGTGCTGGTTTCTGTGCATGTTGTCTGGTTTCTCTATCTGCTTATTAATAATCGCCCTGGAAAACTTGTGTAACGTGTCTTTCATAGAGAGTCTTTGTCTCTACTTCTGGGTTCTGAGAGCTCTACCAGTTTTGAGCACGTCCACCAAGAGGAAGGTTTCTGACCTGCCCTAGGTGTTGGTTCTTTGAGTTCAATCTATAAGGTGACCAGTCTGTGGCGACAATTTCTCAGGAATGTTTCTTTTACCTTTTCTCTTCCTGTTTTGCTAATGCCCCACATAGCTTCTTTGTAGTCCTCTATCTTTGAGGGCAGGGGTGTGGATTCAGATATGGTTCACCTTTATCCCGAGGTGATACCCCTCAGGGTCCCAGATCAGTGTTGGATCTATAAAGCACCTCTTTCTCTGAGTGGGAATAGAATCAGATCCTAAATTTGTCAAGTATTATGAATATGCCCTCCAGAAGCATTGGTGCCCCAATAGTCTACTTATTTTTCTCATTACAAACTTTCATTCAAAAATTGTCTTGGGGGTTTTTGCTATATTTTTGTCTCATTGATGTTTTTAAAGTGTTGTGGGGTTTTTAATGAATGGATTAATCTGAATAGTCTAATGTGCCTTTATTGGATCCACACATATATTCTTTTAAACTATCCTGCCTCGTGTAGCATAGTAATGGACATATGTTGGTGAAAACTAGGTTTAGATAACTTTTGTCTTACGCATTTTACTTGTGTCTGTGGTCAGTTACAGATCCTAGAAGCTGAAATGGACTGTAGCTGCAAAGTAAATTAATCAGAGTTGTTACCAGGAATTACTGTCAGGACCATTAGAACCAATGTTGCACTTACACAACATATTATTTCTAATTAATAAACATTAGCAGTTAATCTTAGTATTATTTCTTAACTGAAAGAAATATGTTATATACTTGTTTGTTTTAATCTGTTGCCTTGAATGACATAGAGTGAGACTAGACTCAGATCAAGAGGCAGACCCTGAAATAAGTTGTACAGCTTCTTATACTCACAGTTCCCTGGGGTGAACACAAGTCCACTCAGAGGAAGGTCGGTTACAGGGCAGAGGGAGTTGGTGGGGATCAGTGGAGAACCTGTATTGTGATTTCTGCTGGAAGGAGTGAGGCAGGGTAAGCAGGTCTGCTCAAGTGTGCTTAGTCGCTCAGTCATGTCTGACTCTCTAACCCCATGGACTGTAGCCTGCCAGGCTCCTCTGTCCTTGGGACTTTTCAGGCCAGAATGCTAGAGGGATTTGCCATTTCCTCCTCCAGGGGATCTTCCTGACCCAGAAATAGAACTTGCATCTCCTGTGTGTCCTGTGTTGCAGGAGGATTCTTTACCCGATGAGCCATCGTGGAAGCAGTTTTAGGACTGGCTAATTTGAGTGACTGCAGTGGGCTCTGAAGCGTAGGGACTGTCCTTGGTCATCTGATACCGGGCCCTGGGGCAGTTAAGGCAGGTGTACAGCGGCGCAGAGTATGAGAGCCCAGTAGGGGAAGTGGTTGTGAGTATGAGTCTAATCAACAGCTCATGAAGGGAAACTGATGGGCCTCTAACTAGGGACTCAAATCTGAGTCAAGACAACATTTAGAAACATTATGAAACATTATGTTTCAAAGCAACTAATTATGTGGAGTCCTAAACCTGGGATATAAGGACAATTATTCTTTGTTTACTTCTTTAAAAATATATTGGAACATAGTTGATTAACAATGTTATGTTAGTTTAAGGTGTACAGCAAAGTGATTCAGTTATACATATATTTTTTTTCAAATTCTTTTCCCATTTAGGTTATTACAGAGCAACTGTTCCCTGTGGTATACAGTAGGCCCTTATTAGTTATCTGTTTCAAATATAGCAGTGTATACATGTCAATTCCAAACTCCCCAGTCTATCCTTCCCCTGTAGCCTTCCCTTCTGATAACCATAAGTTTGTTCTGTGAGTCTGTTTCTGTTTTATAAATAAGTGCATTTGTATCTTTTTTTTTTTTTAGATTCTGCATATAAACGACATCAGATGATATTTGTTTTTCTCTGTCTGACTTCACTTAGTATGTGAAAGACAGTTATTCTAACTGGGCAGCAGTGCTTAAATTTGATTTATTTGTATCACAGTGTTGAAATGAGAGATGAAAAAGTATGTGTCATATTGGCTGAAATCTTGACAAGTTTTGGAAAATATAGCATAATGTGTAACTGTGTGAATTACCTAGTGAGGGCCTGCCCATGCTGAGGGTGCCCTGTAAAGATGGACCATCTCATTTTCTAACATGATAGCTTTTTCATCAGTCAGTATGCTTTGGTGATTAGAAACTGTAAGTCTACTCAGAGAAATTTTTCGTCACTTGGCAGATATTTTGCATCAAATTTAAGAAAAACTCAATGTCAGCACTTTGAATCCTCTTAAATTCTAAGAATTACTGGGACGATGATGATAAAGGAATACATAGTTCAGGATATAGGCACTACAGTTTACACACACACACACACGTTGTTTGGCTGCATCAGGTCTTAATTTCAGCATGCACGGTCTTCATTGTGTCATGCAGGGTCTTTTCTTGTGGCACATCGACTCTCTAGTTGTAGCATGCAAGCTCAGTAATTGCAGAGAGGGCTTAGTCACTCCTCGGCATGTGGAATCTTAGTTCCCTGACCAGGGATTGAACTCGTGTCCCCTGCTTTGCAAGACAGATTCTTCACCATTGGACCACCAGGGAAGTCCCATAGGCACTAGAATTGAGTGAACTAACTTTTACAAATTAGTACTGTTCATAATTCAAGGCCATACTTCCAGAGGAGAAAATATTACACAGAATAATGTGGCAAGGTTTAGTTATCCAGTGACACCTGTACTCATGTTTGAGCTTCTGTTCTAAACCTGACACATTGGTCATATATTACAGACCTCTGTGAACTGTTCACGTACATCCACAGGCACCACCAGCAGTTATTGGCATATAATATTTGTTGAGTGTATATGCCTATATGAGTATAAATATTTATGTAAATATAAAGTTCATAGTGGGCTTCCCTGGTGGCTCAGACGGTAAAGAATCTGCCTGCAGGATGGGGGATCTAGGTTCATTTCCTGAGTTGGATAGATAACCCCTGGAGAAAGGGGTGGCTACCCACTCCAGCATTCTTGCCTGGAGAGTCCCATGGACAAAGCAGCCCAGCGAGCTATAGTCCATGGGGTTGCAAAGAGTTGGACATGACTGGGTGACTAACACTTTCACTTTCAAAAGCCATAGTATAGTTTTGGACACTTGATAAGTATTCTTCAAATGTTTATAGGTGGTTTATTTGAGAATTATTGAAATTAGATTTTTTTTCAAGGGAATTTTTGCTAGCCAACAGTACAGGACCAAAGAAGAATTGCTCTAGCTTGAATTCTGGGGTGCAGTGTCAGCTTTATGAGGAAGCCCAGTAGGTAGCCCTGCATGTGACCAGCCTATAGGAGTTTACTAGAATGAGTCCTATGCCAACAGTGCTCATCAGTCCTGCTGCCTGTCATCAGGCCATTGTAATATAATTCTTCTGAACATTGGAAATTGTTTTTTGGGGGGTTTTGGTGTTTTTAGCTAAAATTTAGACACTTTAGAAGTAGCCCTGTGGTTTCCAATAGTTGGGAACTTGATAACAACCTTGATGTGGCCCATGGAATGACTTAGAAGCACCGTCTGCCTTGGCCCCTCTTTCTCCTCTCCTTTCCTGGTTTCCAGTAGTTGGGAACTTGGTAACAACCTCGATGTGGCCCATGGAATGACTTAGAAGCGCTGTCTGCCTGGCTTCTCTCTCTCCACTCCTTCCCTATACCTCCAGTCAGTCCTTGAGGCTGATCCTGCCTCCTTAAATGGCTTTCAGATCTGTTTGTCTTTGTGCATTACTCCTTCCTTAGTCTTTCTGCTCCTTAGGCAGGTCTTTCTCCTCTCCTGCCCGGATTATTGCAGCAGCTTTCTGATTGGTTTCTGGAACCCCAAGCTCCTCTTCCCTCTAATCCATTTCCCATGCTATGACAGAGATAACCTTTTACATTATAAATCTTGTTAATTCATTCCACTCTCCCATCCTTTCCCACCTCCCAGTTAGGAAGAAGTTGGCCACAGGGATTTTCTGACCTAGCCCTTACATGTGTTCTAATCTCATTTCTTATCACTTTCCACTTTTTATTACTCTCTTCTACTTAAGAAAATTTTAGAGACATCCCCATCACCTTAAGGACCACTTATTTTAATAAGAAATTACTAGTGTCAGTTTTAAAGATCAAAATTATATCCGAAGCACGCAGACCTTTAAAAATAGCAATTAGGTAATAAACCAGCCAGTCACTACTTGTTAAAGCACAGGACAGTGGTGGGAAGGGGGGAGGGGCAAACACTGTACTAACTGCTCAGCTGATATCCAGCAAGGAGGTGTACCTTTTAAAAGACAATAGCTGTGAGCACAACACAAAGCTCTCACCCTTGTGGAGCTTTTATTCCAATAGAGGAGGCAGACAGTAAACAGGAGAAATTAAATATATGATGTAATAGATATACTTAAGTGCAAAATAGAGCAGAAAAGGGAATAGGCAGTGCATGTATTTTTAGAGGGAGTGGAGTTTTAGAAAGGGCCAGTAGGGATAACCATCCTCAGCTCTCCTGGCCTTTTTTGTCTTCTTCCAAACAAGCCCTGGTTAAATCCAACTCCTTCCCCTCTCTGTTCTTTGAGCCATTCAGCTCAAAATGGCTGGAGTAAAACACAGCCATGCCAGCTCTTACTTTATATTCATGATCACAAAAGGGGCCCTTAACTGCCAAGCAGTCAGCCTGGATAGTCCCTGGTGGGCTAGTTCATACTCTCTAGTTGTTGTTATTGTTCAGTCCCTAAATCGTGTCCGACTCTTTGCAACCCCGTGACCTGCAGCACTCCAGGCTTCCCTGTCCTTCACTATCTCCCTGAGTTTTCTCAAACTTATGTCCATTGAGTCAGTGATATCATCCAACCATCCCATCCTCTGTCACCGCCTTCTGCTCTCGCCCTCAATCTACCCCAGCATCAGGGTCTTTTCCATTAGGTTGGCTCTTCACATCAGGTGGCCAAAGCTTCAGCTTCACATCAGGTAGCTTCAGCTTCAGCACCAGTCCCTCTGATGAATATTCAGGGCTGATTTCCTTTAGGATTGACTCGTTTGACCTGCTTGTTGTCCAAGGGACTCTCAAGAGTCTTCTCCAGGACTGCAGTTCAAAAAGCATCAGTTCTTCAGCCTTCTTTATGGTCCATCTCTCTCATCCATACATGACTACTGGAAAAACTATAGCCTTGACTATACGGACCTTTGTTGGCAAAGTAACGTCTCTCTGCTTTTTAATATGCTGTCTAGGTTTGTCATAGTTTTTCTTCCAAGCATCAAATGTCTTAATTTTATGGCTGTACTCACCATCCACATTGATTTCATATCTTTTCTGATATGAAAAGATATGAAATCTGACACTGTTTCCACTTTTTCCCCACCTATTTGCCCTGAAGTAATGGGAACAGATGCCATGATCTTACTTTTTTAAATGTTGAGTTTTAGGCCAGCCTTTTCACTATCCTCTTTCACCTTCATCAAGAGGCTCTTCAGTCCTCTTCACTTTCTGCCTTTAAAGTGATATTATCTGCATATCCGAGGTTGTTGATATTTCTCCCAGCAATCTTGATTCCAGCTTGTGAGTCATCTATCCCAGCATTTTGTGAGAGGTACTCTACATGTAAGTAAAATAAGCAGGGTGACAATATACAGCCATGATTTACTCTTTCCCAATTTGGAACCAGTCCACTGTTCCATGTTCAGTTCTAAGTATTGCTTCTTGACCTGCATACAGGTTTCTCAGGAAGCAGGTAATGTGGTCTGATATTCCCATCTCTTTAAGAATTTTCCACAGTTTGTTGTGATCCACACAGTCAAAGACTTTAGCATGGTCAATGAAGCAGTTTTTCTGAAATTCTTTTGCTTTTTCTGTGATCCAGCAAATGTTGGCAATTTGGTCTCTGGTTCCTCTGCCTTTTCTAAACCTAGCTGTACATCTGGAAGTTCTCAGTTCATCTGCTGTTGAAGCCTAGCTTGAAGGATTTTGAGCATAGTCTTCCTAGCATGTAAAATGAGTGGAATTGTACAGTAATTTGAACATTTTTTTGGCATTGCCTTTCTTGGGATTGAAATGAAAATTAACCTTTTCCAGTCCTGTGGCCACTGCTGAGTTTTCCAAATTTGCTGGCATAATGAGCGCAGCACATAAACAGCATCATTTTTAGGATTTGAAATAGCTCAGCTGAAACTCTATCACCTCCACTACCCTCACTCAGTCATGTCCGACTCTGCGACCCCATGAACTGCAGCACGCCAGGCCTCCCTGTCCATCACCAACTCCCGGAGTTCACCCAAACCCATGTCCATTGAGTCAGTGATGCCATCCAACCATCTCATCCTCTGTCGTCCCCTTCTCCTGCTGCCTTCAATCCTTCCCAGGATCAGGGTCTTTTCAAATGAGCCAGCTCTTCACATCAGGTGGCCAAAGTATTGGAGTTTCAGCTTCAACATCAGTCCTTCCAATGAACACCCAGGACTGATCTCCTTTAGGATGGACTGGTTGGATCTCCTTGCAGTCCAAGGGACTCTCAAGAGTCTTCTCCAACACCACAGTTCAAAAGCATCAATTCTTTGGTTCTCAGCTTTCTTTATAGTCCAACTCTCACATCCATACATGACCACTGGAAAAAGCATAGCCTTGACTAGATGGACCTTTGTTGACAAAGTAATGTCTCTGCTTTTTAATATGCTGTCTAGGTTGGTCATAACTTTCCTTCCAGTGAGTAAGCATCTTTTAATTTCATGGCTGCAGTCACCATCTGCAGTTATTTTGGAGCCCAGAAAAATAAAGTCAGCCACTATTTCCACTGTGTCCCCGTCTATTTGCCATGAAGTGACTTTCCTCAAACCTATCACATCTCCTCCCCTACTACCACTCCCATGTGATAACTTCAATCCCTACTTCACAGAGCAAAGAGAAGCAATCAGAAGAGAACTTCTACAGTTCCCAACATGGCACTCATCTTCCTGAATGCATCTTTCCCCACATATCTTACAGTAACAATAGATAAACTGCCCCTGCTTGATTAGGAGGCCAGACTCTTCATTTGTCTCATAGATTCCATCTCTGCTTTGCTATCCTACCTCCTCATCAGACTCTCAACTGAAAACATTCTTCCCCAAAATACAATGCCTAACATAGCAATATGAAGTGGTTATCTGTCTAAGAGAGCAATATGTAGAAATAACCCACAGAATAAGCAATTTAAAACAAAGCAACCAACCTTCTAAGACCGTTCCTACTTAAATCTTAGTGTAGACTTATATAGACTCCATGGTGCTGGGGCCCCAGATCAGATGTGCTCAGCAGATCACACTAGGTAACAAGGTCTTGCCCAGCCCGGTCACTCAGTTAATATCTTGACTTCAAGTATACTCTTGAATCCAGTGGGTATAACAAGGACTTTTTTCAGTTTCAAAACTTAGCACCTTTTGTGTCCAGCCTTAAAATACCAAGTGTTGGTAAATAGCCTTCCAAATCCTAAGCAAGTTAGAACTACCAAATTTCCAGTAATTTAGTGACTTTTTTGGCCTCTTAGATAAAAGGAAAAAATGGAAATAGAATATTTCCTTCAAAATTAAGAGAATAATAACATTACTTGACACCTAACATTAGTAAGTTTATTGTTTTTCTAATATCATACAGTATTTTAAAAAATAGTTTCTTACCATCAGCATGAAAGTGAGCAAATACCACCATTCCATCAGAGACACTGTATTCTAGTTGGAGAATCAGACTGTAAAGAGCTATACTAACATGTTTACTCTGCTACTTCATTTTTAGTAATTTGATCTCTACTTTTAGTAAACTAAAAGTGGCTCAGACGGTTAAGCATCTGTCTACAATGTGGGAGACCCAGGTTCAATCCCTGGGTCAGGAAGATCCCCTGGAGAAGGAAATGGCAATCCACTCCATTGCCTGGAAAATCCCATGGACTGAGAAGCCTGGTAGGCTACAGTCCATGGGGTCGCAAAGCGTCAGACATGATTGAGCGACTTCACTTCACTTTAGTAAACTAATTCTTTCCTTCTTTCACCATTTCAGTGAATTTAAATTTATATAAAACTAAATTTTTTATGTCATTGCTATGAATTTACACTGTTCTCAAATCATATTAAGTAGTTTCAGAATTAATGTGAACTTTTCAAATCACCCATATAGCACATAACTAAAGACATTATTATGTTCATTTTATTTCATTTGCATAGAATCCTAAAAAGTCCTATGTATATGTCTTCCCAAAATAGTCTCCATCTTTTATGTGTAACTCTTTACTTGGCTTTTAAATATTGAAAAACATAAGCTTAGAATCATATATTTACCAGTGGCCTTAAATAAGGAGCTACTGAAGTATCAGTTTTAAAGACCAAAAATTTTTCCCCTAAACATGAGTGAGTGACTGAAGGTCTTAGTGTAGGAGTCAGTTGGGTCTATAAAAAACTAAAACAATAGGTTCAGGTCCAAGGGCTATACCACAAATATGTGATGTTCTATAAACCAGTTTTCTCAATTCTCAATTTTATTATCTGTAAGAATAAAAACTAGTTTGCTAGGGTTATTTATGAAGTACAAAGCAAATCTTGTAAGCTGTAAAGCATCATGCAAACATATTATTAGAATCTGACATGTTCTATACTCAGATTCTTCTGGGTGGGAAGGGGGTGTGTTTTAATTGATTAATGTCCCCAAGGGCTTCCCTGGTGGCTCAGATGGTAAAAAATCCATATGAAATGCGGAAGACCCAGGTTTGATCCCTGGGTCAGAAAGATCCCCTGAAGGAGGAAATGGTAACCCACTCCAGTATTCTTGTTGGGAAAATCCCATGGACAGAGGAGCCTGACGGGCTACAGTCTGTGGGATCCCAAAGAGTCAGACATGACTGAGCAACTAACACTAATGTCCCCAAATTGCTAATCCTTGACTGTCCTTGGGATATTTTCAACATGCTTTTCAATTCTTGTGATCTTTTCCTTTCAAATTTAAATGGATATTATTGTCACTGCTTTTCCTTCTGCTATTCTACTTAAGTGTAACATAATTTTTAATAAATTCATGTAAATATATAAGGAAAGAATCCTTTGTTGAATACTCGTATTAAAGATGAGAAAAAAGATCTAGATTTTCCCAGCCTCTCCTTTTGTGGCAATCTGGTATGATCTTTGTTCCACGAATTAGAGCACTGTTTTTATTCAGTTTAAAAGGCCCCATGTCTTATGACATTTTTGGCAGATTGAGGAAGGTTACTTGAAAGTAAAATCGTTATCAAAAATAAATAGGTCATTTTTCACATGCTTTAAATACTTAGATTTAGTCGTATATTTTAGATATCTTTTTTAAAAGGAGAGTAATTATGTTTAAGTTAAATATTTCTTGGTTATATAATTTTATAAAATTATTAAAATGTGAGAAAATATTTTTAACAAGGCTTCATTGTTTATATTTAGGGTTTTGCATGGGAAAACCTGGTTTTCATAGGATATAGTTAATGTTTGCTTAATATGCCTATGTTGGTTGTTTAAGCCACAGGGTTGAAAATGGAGATACATTCCAATATACTAAGAAAGTCTTTTGGCATGTCTCTACTGTCTCACTAGGATTATGTTAGCATGCTCTGACAGGTCAAAACTAAAATGTTGACTCTCAAAATAGAAAATATTTTCACAAAATTCCACATTAAGATTATTTCCTTTCATGAAAAAAATTATATATTTAATAATATTGAAAAACAGTTTAAAACTTTTAGCACATAAAGTGGCAGCACAGTATTATAGATAAAGAGCGCAGACTCAGGAGTCAGGCAGACCTGAATTTGAATCCCATGCAACCGTAACCCTTTACACTTACTACAAACCCAGATAAAAGGAATTAAATTCTTGCCTAGTGAGTAAAATAAAAGTTTAGGGAGCCACCAGCAAATACAGGGCTTAGAGAAATAGCCTTTATAAATGCTAAGAAATTGTTGTATTCAAAGTTGTTTTTGTTGTTCAGTCCCTAAATTGTGTCTGACTCTTTGTGACCCCATGGACCCCAGCAGCATACCAGGCTTTCCTGTCTTTCATTATCTCCTGGGGTTTGCCCAAACCCATGTCCGTTGAGTAATTGATGCCATCCAACCGGATCATCGAAAAAGCAAGAGAGTTCCAGAAAAACATCTATTTCTGCTTTATTGACTATGCCAAAGCCTTTGACTGTGTGGATCACAATAAACTGTGGAAAATTCTGAGAGAGATGGGACTACCAGACCACCTGACCTGCCTCTTGAGAAATCTGTATGCAGGTCAGGAAGCAACAGTTAGAACTGGACATGGAACAACAGACTGGTTCCAAATAGGAAAAGGAGTACGTCAAGGCTGTATATTGTCACCCTGCTTATTTAACTTCTATGCAGAGTACATCCTGAGAAACGCTGGACTGGAAGAAACACAAGCTGGAATCAAGATTGCCAGGAGAAATATCAGTAACCTCAGATATGCAGATGACACCACCCTTATGGCAGAAAGTGAAGAGGAACTAAAAAGCCTCTTGATAAAAGTGAAAGAGGAGAGTGAAAAAGTTGGCTAAAAGCTCAGCATTCAGAAAACGAAGATCATAGCATCCGGTCCCATCACTTCATGGGAGATAGATGGGGCAACAGTGGAAACAGTGTCAGGCTTTATTTTTTTGGGCTCCAAAATCACTGCAGATGGTGACTACAGCCATGAAATTAAAAGATGCCTACTCCTTGGAAGAAAAGTTATGACCAACCTAGGTAGCATATTCAAAAGCAGAGACATTACTTTGCCGACTAAGGTCTGTCTAGTCAAGGCTGTGGTTTTTCCTGTGGTCATGTATGGATGTGAGAGTTGGACTCTGAAGAAGGCTGAGTGCTGAAGAATTGATGCTTTTGAACTGTGGTGTTGGAGAAGACTCTTGAGAGTCCCTTGGACTGCAAGGAGATCCAACCAGTCCATTCTGAAGGAGATCAGCCCTGGGATTTCTTTGGAAGGAATGATGCTAAAGCTGAAACTCCAGTACTTTGGCCACCTCATGCGAAGAGTTGACTCATTGGAAAAGACTCTGATGCTGGGAGGGATTGGGGGCAGGAGGAGAAGGGGACGACAGAGGATGAGATGGCTGGATGACATCACAGACTTGATGGACGTGAGTCTGAGTGAACTCCAGGAGTTGGTGATGGACAGGGAGGCCTGGCGTGCTGCAATTCATGGGATCGCAAAGAGTCGGAGACAACTGAGCAACTGAACTGAACTGAACCGTCTCCTCCTCTGTGACCCACTTCTCCTCCTGCCCTCAATCGTTCCCAGCATCAGGGTCTTTTCCAGTGAGTGAGTCAGCTCTTCACATCAGGTGGGCAAAGGATTAGAGCTTCAGCTTCGGCATCAGTCCTTCCAATGAATATTCAGGGTTGATTTCCTTTAGGATTTACTGATTGGATCTCCTTTCTGTCCAGGGGACTCTCAAGAGTCTTCTCCAACACCACAGTTCAAAAGCATCAATTCTTCAGCGCTCAGCTTTCTTTATAGTCCAACTGTCATATCCACACTTGACTACTGAAAAAACCACAGCCTTGACAATATGGACCTTTGTTGGCAAAATTACGTCTCTGCTTTTTAATACACCATTTAGGTTTGTCATAGCTTTTCTTCAAGGGAGCAGATGTCTTTTAATTTCATCCCTGCAGTCACCATCCACATTGATTTTGGAACCCAAGAAAATAAAGTCTGCCACTGTTTCCACTGTTTCCCCATCTATTTGCCATGAAATGATGGGACCAGATGCCATGATCTTTGTTTTTTGAATGTTGAGTTTTAAGCCAGCTCTTTCCCTCTCCTCTTTCACCCTCTTCTAGAGCCTTTTTAGTTCCTCTTTGCTTTCCTTCATTAGGGTGGTGTCATCTGCATATCTGAGATTATTTATATTTCTCCCAGCAATCTTGATTCCAGCTTAGCTTCATCCAGTCTGGCAATTCATGTGAGGTACTCTGCGTGTAAGTTAAATAAGCAGGATAACAGTACACAGCCTTGGCATACTCCATTCCCAATTTTGAACCAGTTCATTGTTCCATGTCTTTTTCTAACTGTTGCTTCTTGACCTGAATACCAGTTTCTCAGGAGGCAGGTAATATAATCTGCTATTCCCATCTCTAAGAATTTTCCGCAGTTTGTTGTGATCCACACAGTCAAAGGCTTTAGCGTAGTCAATGAAGCAGATGTTTTTCTGGAATTCCCTTGCTTTTTCTTATATCCAGCAGATGCTGGCAATTTGATCTCTGGTTCCTCTGCCTTTTCTTAATTGAGCTTGTACATCTAGACATTCTTGGTTCACATACTATTGAAGCCTAGCTTGAAGGATTTTGAGCATTACCTTGCTAGCATGTGAAGTGAGCACAGTTGTGTGGTAGTTTGAGCATCCTTTGGCATTGCCCTTCTTTGGGATTGGAATGAAAACCAACCTTTTCCAGTCTTTTGGCCACTGCTCAGTTTTCCAAATATGCTGGCATATTGAGTGCAGCACTTTAACAGCATCATCTTTTAGGATTTGAAATAGTTTAGCTGAAATTCAAAGTAAATCATGCTATATAATGCATGAGATTTATGTATATGAAATAAACATATACTTATTTCATTTTTAATTGTAAAAAAATTACTAGTTCTAGAATGCATTAAATTTTATACAAGATTTATATATATGAATTGTATCTCCTTCCTCTTTGGAGACATAATACTGAGGAATATATATGAAATCAAGCTGAAGTTTTTTGTTGTTGTTGTTGTTTTTTAATTTGTTTGGCTGTGCTGGGTCTTGGTTGTACCATGTGAGATCTGATCCCTGACCAGGGGTCAAACCCAAGCCCCATGCATTGGGAGCAGGGAGTCTGAGCCACTGGACCACTAGGGAAATCCCCATGTTAAAGTTGTTTTTGCAATATGAAAGTAGCCACTGAAGTATTTTCACTGACAAATCTCACCTTAGGTCATAATACAGCATTACATAGCAGCCACAATAAATTTATATTTTTTGAAGTTGAAGATTAAAATTTATGCTTATTCCAATGAAAAAATATGTTATAAATATGGTCTGTGCTAGACATATTTGCAGTAGCATCCGTATTGGGGATTGGCAGTTTGATGGATGCTGTGTTGTATCAGTAGTGCGCAGGCTAACTGCTCGGTGCTCTTTCTGTGTCCCTGGGGAAGGATTCATTTGCTCTCCTTAGAAATGGTTTTGTTTTTAGCATGATTCAACAATACAATCCCAAGTCTTGAACCAATTAGGTCTTTTATTAATAAGTTACAAAATAGACACAGAGCTGTACATTAAAAAATTCAAATGGCTCATTTTATGCATTTGACTCTACCCGTACGGATTTTTCTGTATATGCCATGAATTGATGCATTCTGCCATTCAGGTGAAAAGTATTTATTAACAGCTGTCAAAAATGAGCTTTTTCGTGTTGGATCCAAGCACCCTGCTTCCTAGCGTACCTTCATTGTGCCATATTGAGCATCAAAGCTTTCCTTCTGAAAAATCTTCCCTTTAAAACTTAGTGCTGGTCTGCCCTCACCAGGTCTTGAAAACACTTGGCTGTTTTTCTCTGTCCTTTCTGCTGCTAAGTCACTTCAGTCATGTCCGACTCTTAGTGACCCCATGGTCTGCAGCATACCAGGCTCCTCCGTCCATGGGATTTTCCAGTCAAGAGTACTGGAGTGGGGTGCCATTGCCTTCTCCGTCTGTCCTCTCTACATCATAACAATTGAGTTCTTATAAATTGACTGTTATCTTCCTTACTATGTGTCCACCTATTTACTACAGTTAGGAGAATATTATAGACCAAAAGTGAAAGTGAAGTCACTCAGTTGTGTCCAACTCTTTGTGACCCCGTGAACTGTAGCACACCAGGCTCCTCCGTCCATGGGATTCTCCAGGCAAGAATAACTGGAGTGGGTTGTCATTTCCTTCTCCAGGGGATCTTCCCAACCCAAGGATCGAACCCAGGTCTCCTGCATTGCAGGCAGACGATTTAACCTCTGAGCCACCAGGGAAGCCCAAAATCAGAGACTAAATACCTGGACAACCTCAAAACACTTAGGATACTAGAGCCCTCTCTGCCCTAGTTTTGCTGCCTTTGGAAACTTTGGCTCCTTCTGACAACTGACAATTAAATACTATTACCAGACACCTGTAATTTCTTAAGATCTTCCCATAAGCAAGTATAGCCATAATTAAATGCAACACAAAATAATTAAATGATTTTCCTACAGAAGGAAGTTTTTTATCTTAGTATCAAAAAGCTTAATATATGAAGCTCTTTAAAAATTTGAGCTCCTCTGTGGTATCTTCTTTCAGTTTGAAGTTTGTTTGAATTTGTAAAATTGTACTAATTCATCTATAATTACTTCCTCTTGATAAAAGTTACTCTTTTATCTTGAAATATATGCAACACAGAGAATTTTGAGCTTCCAAGGAGATCTATTTAAAAACCATTTAAAGTTTACATATTAATATAGAAGATCTGTAACTGTAATATATCTATACTAATCTTACTTGAATGAGAGATTATTGTTATTTTATAGATTAAATTTTTAAATTTCTTATGGGGGAAAAAGATTTGCCCTACAAGAAGCAAAATATATAAAGCTATATGGTGGTTTTGGCACAAGAGTAGATAATTTGAACAGAACATGGAACATGAACAAATTTTGTTCATGATAATACAGCACTTCAAATGAAAAGATGATGTTGGGAAAATTTTAAATCATTTAGTATATTCTTTTTTTCTGGTTTATAGTTCTGAGTTTATTCTTGTAGCTATGTGTTCTCCCTCTTTTTTTAACTTATCTTTTTTAATTGGAGTATATTGCTTTACAATATTGTATTAGTTTCTGCTGTACAACAGCTTACATCAGCTATATGTATACATATATCCCTTCCCTCTTGAACTTCTCTCCCATTCCTCCTATCCCACCCCTCTAGGTTAGTATATTCTTTATTCAGTATACAAAGTCAATTCCAGATGGATTAAAAAGCTAAATTCAAAATAAGGAAAGTATTAGAAGAAATTAGATTATTTTTATTATCTTTGAATGAGTCTTTCTAATCAAAACAAAAACCCACAGTGCAAAAATTGATTAATTTGTTTCACGGTAAAAATTAAAATTCTCTGTGAAGAAATGCTAAACAAAGATAGAAAAACAAATACAAATGACAGAAAAATAAAGATCGACATGCAGAATCCATAGAGTTCAGTAATTTAGAAAAAGAGTAACAGCCTAATAGATGGACACAGTATGTGAGCATGCAGCTCACAAAGGCAGATGTACAGAGTTCCTTTAAACCAACTCAGCCACAATATACACTGAAGAAATATTGTATTGTATGAAGAAATGCAAATGTAAACAATTTTGCCCAGCAAATTGGCAAAAATATAAAAGATGCTTAACATGCAGCATCTGCAAACACATGAGAGAGCAGAAATGGGGTATACAGTACTGGTGGAAATATGAACTTGCAAACCCTTCGTATAAGGTAATGTAGCAGTAGCTAAAAAGATTTCAACCATGCATACTCATTTGCAACACCAGGTAGCAGAATCTGTCCGGAAGAAATGCTTGCGTATGTGTAAACATGCAGTAACATATTTTGTTCCTGCCCTCAGCCAGGCCTTTTCATATCTTTAACCATGGCTGTTAAAGTAGCCTGGATCACCCTGGTTTCTGCCATCACTCTTTTTTCCTCCATTCTATTCCATCTTGCATGCTGCTCTCAGAAGTATTTTCCTAAAAAGCAAATAGAGTCCTGGCCTTGTTTACTTAAATATTTCTGTTTTATTGTTGCCTGAATGTTTGGTTTGGTTTGGGGTTTTTGGCAGTCTTTCCTCCACCTTATTGTCAGCAGTCTGCCTGTCCCTACCTTGTGAAGGGCATGTTTTAGCCACACTGAACAACTGCCCCAAGAAGCCAAACGTTGGTAAGGGCAGCCCTTTTACCAAGCCTAGTCTTCACTTCATTTACCCATAAAGTATTTATTGAGTGTCACTATTCTTAAAGTACTAAGGATAACAGCAAAGCCCCCTTATCTTTTTTGAAGCTATTAGAGTATTGATGGGAAAGCAGAAAATATTGAATAAATAAATATAATACATACATGTAAATAAATAAATTTTCTTCCTTCCAGACCCAATTCAGATATTATTTTTTTCTGTAAGGCATCCTTTATCCCTCTGACAGAGTGAATCTTTTTTCTTCAAAATTCCCATACCACTCTGCTAATTCTTCTTTATGACACTTACTGAATTGTAGCACAACTATCATTTTTGTTCACCTCTTCTACAAACCATGAGCTAACATCTTGCCCAGCATGTAGTTGTTCAATAAAATTGTATTGAATAGATGAATGAATAATATACAGTGTGTAATATTTTCTTCTCTTGTCCAGTGAGTGGACAATTCATGTATATTTCTATGAATTACACAGCATTTGAGACTAAAGAATTCTCTTCAGTCTCTTAACACATTATTCTTGGCTGTATATATGTGATGTTTGGCTGCCATAACTGCTTTTCTTAAAAAAAAAAAAATTTCTTTTTTATTTTAATTAGCAGAATGAGAGGCAGCTGCAGGTACTGGCAGATTACAAAATGCATAATTACTAAAAGTAACTGAAGCATATTATAGTATAATTCAACAGAAAAAAAACATCTGGCACATGCTATGCTAATCTGTCATAAGAGAGTTTCAGAGAAAGCCTGCAGCTGGCAGATCCATCATTTCCCTGAAACGCATAGTACACCTTTTGTTTCCGATTCTCTCATATAGTATAGAATGGAGCCTTGTGCGATTTAATCTTCAGTCATCACTAAAGGATGTCATGCGTTGAGGAAATTTTCCCTTACGGTGTATCAACCAAAATACACATGACCCATCCTTAAAACTTAAACTGTCTCAATAATAACAAAATGATCTGAGTAATTATAGTAATTAATTATGATGCCTGAGATACTGGCCTACATTCAAACTCTCATCCCATGCCTTCAGGAACCATGACTTCTCTTCTCTTGTTTAAAGTATCTGTGATATTTTCTTTTTTTTTAATATAAACTTATTTGTTTTAATTGGAGGTTAATTACTTTACATTATTGTATTGGTTTTGCCATACATCAACATGAGACTAGTGCATTGTGGGAAAAGCTGTGCCCTTCGCCTCACAGCCACACCTCTTCAGTGGTGTATATGCCGGTGATGTTGAGAACTGAAGTGTATTCAGAGAAGAAATGTTCTCTTTCAGCATGAGTTCGGATATCTATTTCTATGACAGAGACAAACTGAAAAAGACTAATTATTGTTATAAAACAGCTTCTAAGGTTGACCTTTTTGAAATAATCTGTATTTCCAGCTGTCTACTGAACATTTCAATAGGTACCTCAGACTAAGCATTTTCAATACTTGTGAACTAATTTCACCGAGCCCAGTTCCTGTATTTTATTTCATCCCATATTTTTCCATGTGTGGTACTGTCTACCCCCTTGTTCAGCATAACTCTGGGTGTCAACCCCTTCTTTTCCTCACACCCCTGATTATCAAGTGTTGTTCATGCTGCCTCCTAAGTAACTCTTGAATCCATCCATTTCCCTCCAACAGTTTAGGCTATCAACACTGCTCACCTAGATTACTGCTAAAAGCCCCTAATTTACTACAGTCATGTTTACTCACTGTTTTTCCTGCTATAATCAGCAAGATTCTCTGATTTTTTCGTGTCACTTCTCTCCTTAAAATACTTCAGTGCCTCCCCAGTGGACTGATAATTAAGTCTCCACTTCCCATCAAGACATGTAACACCCTTGTGTTTCCTTATATTACCTTACGCATATAAAATCCAAGCTGTATTTTTCTGTTCCCAGCTTCTTCCTCTCTCACCCCCACCCCCATATCCTAGTAACAGTCTGTTCCATTCACACTGAGCTTCCTTTCAGGTTTCTAAATTTATTATTCCTTCTTATTTCCTGGCCTTCACACATGGATTTGATTGTAACACTCTTCATTACCCTGCTTTTGTCCATCTAACTCCTGTTTATCTTTCATATATCAGCTTAAAAACCTACTTCCTCTGAGAGACAGCTCTAATCCCCTAATCCTCCATATGTGTTCCCATAGCACTGTGAACTTTCTATAGCGTTTACTGCCTATAGCATAACCCTCATAGCTTCTCACAGTTTCTGGTTGTTCCTAAGCTTCGCTGTGGCAGGAACTAGATCTTGTTCTTCCTCGTCTCCATAGCACCTAGCAAAGACACTCACTTCAGTATTTATTGAACGAGTAGACTTTATAGTTCTGTCAATCTTATCCTAAGATCAGCATTTAAAAGTATATGTTATGAGGAAAATTTATACAGTTCTTTGAAACTTTGAGTTCATTCTTCAAATAAAATAAGCTTTCTGTAGCCATTGGTTTTTGTAGCAGTAGTCTCCTCACTTTATCACACCACTTGATGGCTACTTTAAATGTAATCACCGAATTATGTAATTAGTTGTGATATGAGAGCAAGTAAGTAGCGAAAACTTTGAAAAAGTGAGATGTAGGATATTGGAAATGTTCTGATTGAATGGACTAATTAACTGATTCTGTGGAATTAACTAAAATTTACCGGGGTTTAAAATCACCTTCTGTGTGCCAGACACTGTTCTAAGCTTTGTGGATGTACTTTCTCTTTTAGAGCGTTCATTCCAGGATAGGGAGAGAAATAATAAGAAGGTAAACTAATAAGTAAACAAAATGATTCTTTGTATTTTAAATTGCATGAAGAAAACAAATGCAGTGGTGTGATAGATGATAATTCAGACAGGTTGGGAGCTACAAGGGCTGGACAGTTTCTTAAAAAGTAGTCCAAACAGGTGATATTTAAGCTGAGGCTCAAATGATAGAAAGAAATCAACTATATGAAAAAGCCAAGGAAATATTCCAGGCAGATGGTAATTAGAACAATAGTAAGTACAAAGGTGCAGTGTTAGGGAGCAGCCCCGTGTTAAATATAGTGAGTGAGGAGAGAGAATGCTGTCAAGGTGAGGAACTAGGCAAGGATCAGACCTTGCAAATCTTGTAGGCTATAATAAGTCAGCTGCTTTTACTTAGTTTTAAGCAAGATATTTAAGTAGGACTATTTTAAGTTAAAGTCCAAAGTGCAGCAGTAGGAAATCATTGGAGAATTTTAATCATTTCTAGGTCTTGAAAAGGCCTCTTTAGCAATTATGTGGAAAATAAACTACAGAAAGGGCAAAGAGAGGGAAAGCAGCTATTAGATTGTGACAGTATTCTAGGCAATAGATGACAGTGGCTTAGTACAGAACATGGTGGGTGGAGATGGAAAGAAATGGGCAGTTATGAAATATTTTAAGGGGGCATCAGGTAAACCTTCTGGCTCAGCTGGTAAAGAATCGCCTGCAATGCAGGAGACCTGGGTTTGATCCCTGGGTTGGGAAAATCCCCTGGAGAAGGGAAAGACTACCCACTCCAGTATTCTGGCCTGGAGAATTCCATGCACTGTATAGTCCGTGGGGTTGCAAAGAGTCGGACACAACTGAGCAACTTTCACAGGGAAAACCTTACAATAAGTCAAACATAGGGGTTGAGAAAATGGAGGGAATCAAAGACAGTGCTGAAGCTTTAACCTGAGCATGTGGGTAGAAAGTAATGATGTCCTTCGAGGGAGGGAGGAAGCTTGGGAAGGTACAGATAAGAAGTGGTTGCCACTTTGGACAGGTTGCTTTGAGGTGCTCATTCGTATTCCTCTAGGCTCATGTTGTCATTCAGTTGCTCGGTTGTGTCTGGCTCTTTGTGACCACGTGGAATGCAGCACGCCAAGCTTCCCTGTCTATCGCCAACTCCCGGAGCTTGCCAAACTCATGTCCATTGAGTCGATGATGCCATCCAACCATCTCATCCTCTGTTGTCCACTTCTCCTCCTGCCTTCAGTCTTTCCCAGTATCAGGGTCTTTTCCAATGAATCAGCCAAAGTATTAGAGCTTCAGCTTCAGTATCAGTCCTTCCAAAATGTCAGGGTTAATTTCCTTTAGGATTGACTGATTAGATCTCGTTGCTGTCCAAGGGATTCTCAAGAGTCTTCTCCGACACCACAGTTTGAAAGCATCAATTCTTCAGCACTCAGCCTTCTATATGGTCCAATTCAGACATACATGCGTGACTACTGGAAAGACCATAGCTTTGACTATACAGACTTTTGTCAGCAAAGTAACGTCTCTGCTTTTTAACATGCTGTCTAGGTTGGTCATAACTTTTCTTCCAAGGAACAAGCATCTTTTAATTTCATGGCTGCAGTCACCATCTGCAGTGATTTTGGAGCCCAAGAAAATAAAGTCTCTCACTGTTTCCATTTTTTTCCCCATTTGTTTGCCATGAAGTGATGGGACCAGATGCCATGATATTGGTTTTTTGAATGTTGAGTTTTAAGCCAGCTCTTTCCCTCTCCTCTTTCACCTTCATCAAGAGGCTCCTTAGTTCCTCGTCACTTTCTCCCATAAGGGTGGTGTTATCTGCATATCTGAGGATATTGTTATTTTTCCCAGCAATCTTGATTCTAGCTTGAGCTTCATCCAGCCCAGCATTTCACATGATGTACTCTGCATGTAAGTTAAATAAGCAAGGTGACAATATACAGTCTTGACGTATTCCTTTCCCAATTTTGAACCAATCCATTTTTCCATGTTTCTTTCTCATTGTTGCTTTTTGACCTGCAGACAGGTTTCTCAGGAGGCAGATAAGGTGGTCTGGTATTCCCTTCTCTTTAAGAATTTTCCACAGTTTGTTGTGATCCACACGGTCAAAGGCTTTGGCATAGTCAGTGGCGCAGAAGTAGATGTTTTTGAAACTGTGCATTCAGGTAGTTTATCTTCCCTTTTCTCCTTGGCCTTTCGCTGCTCTTCTTTTCTCAGCCATTTGTAAGGCCGCCTCAGACAGCCATTTTACCTTTTTTGCATTTCTTTCTCTTGGGGATGGTTTTGGTCACTGCCTCCCGTACAGTGTTACAAAGCTCCATCCATAGTTCTCTCAGGCACTCTCTTTACCAGATCTAATCCCCTGAATCTATTTGTCACTTCCACTGTATAATCATAAGGAAGTTGATTTAGGTCATGCCTTACTGGCCTAGTGTTTTTCACTACTTTCTTCAATTTAAGTCTGAGTTTTGCGAGAAGACACTCCTAATATGAGCCACAGTCAGCTCTTGATTTTGTTTTTGCTGACTCTATAGAGCTTCTCCTAGTTCGGCTGCAAAGAATATAATCAGTCTGTTTCGGTATTGACTATCTGGTGATGTCCATGTGTAGAGTCGTCACTTGTATTGTTAGAAGAGGGTGTTTGCTATGACCGGTGTGTTACCTTGGCAAAACTCTGTTAGCCTTTGCCCTGCTTCATTTTGTATCCCAAGGCCAAACTTGCCTGTTACTCCAGGTATCTCTTGACTTCCTACTTTTGCATTCTAGTCCCTCTAATGAAAAGGACATCTTTTTGGTGTTAGTTCTAGAGGGTCTTGTAGGTTTTCATAGAACCATTCAACTTCAGCTTCTTCAGCATCAGTGGTTGGGACATAGACTTAGATTACTATGATATTGAATGGTTTGCCTTGGAAACGAACCAAGATCATTGTGCAGGTTTGGAGACTGCACCCAAGTACTGTATTTTGGACTCTTTTGTTGACCATGAGGGCTTCTGCATTTCTTCTTAGGGATTCTTGCCCACAGTAGTAGATATAATGGTCATCTGAATTAACTTTGCCCATTCCAGTCCATTTTAGTTCATTGATTCCTAAAATGTGGATGTTCACTCTTGGCATCTTTTGTTTGACCACTTCTAGTTTACTTTGATTCATGGACCTAACATTCCAGGTTCCTATGCAATATTGTTCTTTATTTTCACCACCAGACACATCCACAACTAGGAGTCATTTCTGATTTGGCCCGGCCTCTTCTTTCCTTCTAGAGTTATTTCTCCACTCCTCTCCAGTAGCATATTGGACAGGGTCATGGCCTAAATGAGATCACTTTAGGAGGATCTAAGTGCAGATTGGGAAAGAAGGAACCTGGACTGTGACCAACATTGCCCTGATATTGGTGAAACTGGCCTGCAAACCTGTGGTGTTTTTAGTTAACTAAATGAGATTTGAAACCTGTTTTCATATTTAGGTCTTTTGAGGTCACAGTTTTTGCAGTTACCATTTTGCTGCATACTCGGGATTAAATTTTTTCTCTTTGCCTATAGATCTTGATATTATGTTATGCCACAGACATACTTTAATAATACCTCTTGTAAATGATTGGGCTTAAGGTAAGAGGCAATGTGCTTTAGTTGAGAGAACATTTTGATAAAAAGATTGAGTATGAAACACATTTTTTCTTTCAGTCACTGCCTGACCTTAGGAACATTAACTTTTCTGAGTCTTAATTTCTTTATCTATAAGATGAGAATAACTACTATTTTGCAGCATTGAAGTTATAATAGAAGTGAAAGTCGCTCAGTCATGTCTGACCCATGGACTATACAGTGCATGGAATTTTTCAGGCAAGAATACTGGAATGGGTAGCCTTTCCCTTTCCAAGGGATCTTACCAACCCAGGGATCGAACCCAGGTCTCCTGCATTGCAGGCGGATTCTTTACCAGCTGAGCCACAAAGGAAGCCCAAGGTTATAATAAAGTACAATATTAATTGTGTCAGGTGCAGTGGAAAACCCTCCTGGCTGATGTCCACTTAATCGTGGGCATCATCAACCAGTGAAGTTTCTGTATAAAGCGTGCTGACCCAATGCCCAAGGCACTCTGCATGCTCTTGTCTAATCAACTTAGATACTCTAGTGTTGTCTGACACTGTCAATATCAGTGTGATTGTTCCCAAACCAGGTTATATGCCAGTTTCAGAAATACATAATTAATTAAACCAGTGATATGTGAGTAGAAAGGAAGTTTCTTTTTAAATGGAATTGTATACTTTGGAGAATATGCTATTGAATTAAGTCTAGATAAGCAACTGTAAAATAGGGTGAATACTGTAACAATCTAGAATAATTCTGTATTTGAATTGTTTGCCAAGTGCCTTTAAATTCTTGTACCACTGTAATGAAACCAAAAGTGGAAATAATTAGATGATATCATTATGGATGTGGCGTGTGTAAGAAAGACATTCAACATTAAAACACTCCAGTCAGTATGCTCATACTTTAAAGGGAAAAAAAATTCTTTCAGAATTTTGTATATTCCAGGTAAAAAGCTCAGCCAAAATCCTTATCCTTCCTTAGTGCTCAGACCTCTTAAAAATTGGAGGAAGACTCTGGATCTTCTTCCCAGATAGGATAAATGTGAAGATCTGGGGTATAGTTCAGGGTGTTTGTGAACCTACCCAAAGCCTCTCCATGGGCCGGAGGAAGGGCCCTGGCCTTGGTGCTCACTCTTCACCCACCTCTGTCTCCAGTTGAGGAACTGGATGACTTCCCAGTGTTGATTCTAATATTTTCTTAGTAAATGCAGCATTCATTTATTTGTTTATGAATCATTTTGTGAAATTTTCTCTGCCCAGAAGGTAGTAAATTAGTTACCTTTTACAACTAGTTTTTCAATTATGTTTTGTAGGCGTGACTAGGGTTTTCTCTCACATGCACATGAATTGATATCTGTGAACTGAAAATTATTTAGGACACCAATGGACTAAGCAGTTCCCATTGGGGTTATAAAGAATGCCTATTTCTTCTGTAGTTACAGGAAATCGGTAGAAGATAATTTTACCTTAAACCTTATAACGTGTTATATACTATGCTAGAAATTATGGAGAACTTGGGCACAGTTTCATTTAAATTCTGTGGCTAGTATAAAGTGATCTTTAGCTGCCATGATGTCACACAGAAACTGGAAATGCTGTCTATCTCTGTACCTCCTGGCCGGCTGCGCTTAAATCATCCCCGATAGATATGGACATTGCTGTTTTTAAAGATTTCCAGTGAAGAGATTATATAGCTTTACTTGGCTAGAGTCTGAAATGTAATACCACTGTGAAACTTTCTGGAAAGCTTTATTTTATGTATATCCTAAATCACTAATGATCTAGGGAATTCTCAATTATGTCCCCTAATGAAGAGACATTTTCTCATAGATAATACAGAGTCAGATCATCCTCCTGAGTCTTTCCTTTATCCCTGCAGTGAAATATCCTGACAGAGAAATAAGGAGTTGCAAAGTACTGACAGGCAGGCTCTAGGAAGGTCTCGAGGGACAGAGCTGGTGAAATCACTTTTCTCCCCAGCCTTTAATACCTTCTAAAATTTCATTCAGGAGTGAAACTTAAAGGAAATGCTTAACTAAAAAATTACCTTTTCTTGGGTTCTTCAAGTCCTTTGGAGAAAGTGGCAGACTATAAGTACATTTTTTAAAATCTTTATCTAAAATACATTTTCTAACTGCCAAGTTCCTTATGAAAATTTAGCCATAAATCTGCAAATATTTATTAAATCCCTATGTGTAAAGTCCTTTGGCATATATGGTAGAAACTAAAAACAATCCCCTTTTTAAAGTTTCCATTATAATTGGGGGCACGTGTGTGTGTGTATGTGTGTGTGTGTGTGTACTTGTATACGCATACACACATATATAAACCACCCATTAGAATTACAATAGGCAATTGCCAAATGTCTTCTACATAAAATAAGTATTAACACATTGCTGTGAGAAGAGAACCGTCTGGATTAAAGTGAACCAGGAAGGAGACATGGAAAGAAGTGGAGCAAAGGTGGAATCTTAAAAGAGTAGGCAGGATTTTCGTGGAAGGTCCACAAAAGAGGATACAGAAAATGACATGAACATGAGCTTAGAGATGGCACATATGTGTTCTGTTGGCGAGACAGTGAGAACTGATTGAACTGAAAGGTTCCTATTGAAGAGAAGATTGGAAAGATAAATTACACAACGTTTTAGAAGAATCTGAATGTCCATCTCAGGAATTTGGACTGTTTTGTCCAGTAGCAGAGAGCCACTGGAAGTTACTGCTCAAGGAAGCAAATTATTGAAGTGGTGCTTTAGAAGGAGAAATACCCAGTGGTGGGTGCATTTAGGGAAAAGTACACTGTTAATTGAGCGCCTCTGTATGCACCGATGGATGCTTTGCATACAGTTTTTCACCTGATACTGAGAAGCCCAAGCAGTTGGCAGCTGCAGTAAATCTAAAAATTAAGTTACAAGAATTTGTTGTGATGGTCACACTGAATAGAAATGAACATTAGAGGCAAGAAATACTACTGCACAGAAGAATCTGTTTAGGGGCAAACTAGATGTTGCATTCAAGAAAAAGCGAGAGATAGAATCGACTTTACAGTTTTTAACCTAAGCAGTGATGTTGTCAGTATAAAGACTGAGTAGGAAGATGAAAAGTAGGTTGTATCTCAGCACTGAGAAAGTAGATTGGCAGGGTAGTGCGAAAAGTTTGATGTTAGTCATGTTAAATTTGAGTATAGGACTGAAGCTTTAGGGAAGAAATCAGAAGTAAAAATATAATTTGTCAGATTTCCAGGTAAGTATCTATGCTCCTTAAAATACCCCTTACACACACAAACATTCTCTTTTATTTACTCATCTAACCAACATTCAGCAGTTGCCTGCCGTGGTGCACAGTACAGGAGAGAGGCTAAGAGCACAGACTGGAATCATAGGGTCTGGTTTTCCGATCCTGACTCTCAACTGACTAGCTTTGTGACTCCAGGCAAGTTACTTAACTTGATTTGTAAATGCCTCTGCCTCTAAATCGTCTTGTGTGTAAAAATGGGCATCTCACAGGGTTATTATGAAAGCTAGAGAATTAGTTTATATAAAGCACTTAGAGTTCAGTTCAGTCGCTCTTTGCGACTGAACTCTTTGCAACCCCATGGACTGCAGCATGCCAGGCCCCCACTGTCCATCACCAATTCCCGGAGTTTACTCCAACTCATGTCCATTGAGTTGGTGATGCCATCCAACCATCTCATCCTCTGTTGTCCCCTTTTCCTCCACCTTCAATCTTTCCCAGCATCAGGGTCTTTTCAAATGAGTCAGTTCTTCGCCATCAGGTGACCAGAATACTGGAGTTTCAGCTTCAACATCAGTCCTTCCAATGAATATTCAGGACTGATTTCCTTTAGGATGGACTGCTTGGATCTCCTTGCACTCCAAGGGACTCTCAAGCGTCTTTCCAACACCAGATTTCAAAAGCATCAATTCTTCGGCACTCAGCTTACTTTATAATCCAACTCTCACATCCATACATGACTATTGGAAGAATCATAGCCTTAACTAGATGAACCTTTGTTGGCAAAGTAATGTCTCTGCTTTTTAATGTGCTGTCTGCTGCTGCTGCTGCTGCTGCTGCTGCTGCTGCTGCTGCTGCTGCTGCTGCTGCTGCGTCGCTTCAGTCGTGTCCGACTCTGTGACCCCATAGACGGCAGCCTACCAGGCTCCTCCATCCCTGGGATTCTCCAGGCAAGAATACTGGAATAGGACAGTGCATGAAAGTGAAAAGTGAAACTGAAGTCGCTCAGTCGTGTCCGACTCTACGCGACCCCATGGACTGCAGCCTACCAGGCTCCTCTGTCCATGGGAGTTTCCAGGCAATAGTACTGGAGTGGGTTGCCATTGCCTTCTCCAGTATGCTTTCTAGGTTGGTCATAACTTTTCTTTAAAGGAGTAAACCTCTTTTATTTTTGTGGCTGCAGTAACCATCTGCAGTGTTTTTCGAGCTCAAAAAAAATAAAGTTTGACACTGTTTCCACTGTTGCCCCATCTATTTCCCATGAAGTGATGGGACTGGATGCCATGATCTTAGTTTTCTGAATGTTGAGCTTTAAGCCAACTTTTTCATTCTTCTCTTTCACTTTCATCAAGAGGCTCTTTAGTTCTTCTTCACTTTCTCCCATAAGGGTGGTGTCATCTGCATATCTGAGGTTATTGATATTTCTCCCAGCAATCTTGATTCCAGCTTGTGCTTCATCCAGCCCAGCATTTCTCATGATGTACTCTGCATGTAAGTTAAATAAGCAGGGTGACAATATACAGCCTTGACATACTGCTTTCCCAATTTGGAACCAGTCTGTTGTTCCATGTCCAGTTCTAACTGTTGCTTCCTGACCTGCATACAGATTTTCTCATGAGGCAGGTCAGATGGTCTGGTATTCCCATCTCTTTCAGAATTTTCCACAGTTTGTTGTGATCCACACAGTCAAAAGCTTTGGCATACTCAATAAAGCAGACATAGATGTTTCTCTGGAACTCTCTCACTTTTTCAGTGATCCCTCGGATGTTGGCAATTTGATCTCTGGTTCCTCTGCCTTTGCTAAATCTAGCTTAAACATCTGGAGGTTCAGGGTTCGCGTGTTGCTGAAGCCTGGCTTGGAGAATTTTGAGCATTACTTTACTAGTGTTGTGAAATGAGTGCAATTGTGCGGTAGTTGAGCATTCTTTGGCATTGCCTTTCTTTGGAATTGGAATGAAAATTGACCTTTTAGTTTAGAGTATTTAGAATAGCGATATGCTAAGTCACTTCAGTCATATCTGACTCTGCAACCTATAGGACTGTAGCCTGCCAGGCTCTTCTATCCATTGGATTCTCCAGGCAAGAATACTAGAGTGCTGGAGTGCAGTGTCATGCCCTCCTACAGGGTATCTTCACAACCCAGGGATTGAACCCATGTCTGTTATATCTCCTGCATTGGCAGGTGGGTTTTTTATCACTAGCACCACCACACAGAGTAAGCAGGGGAATGTTTGCTATTATTACTACCATTACCATTATCTCCACTTTCTTGGTGGAGAGCAGTGTTGCTCACTGTCCAGTGAGGGTGACTGCTTGATACACAATAGAATAGACATTTACACAGATGAAAAGGAACTTAAAGTTAATAATTTTTTCAAGATAGAGGGGATATATGTGTATCTATGGCTATGTCAACAAAGGTCCGTCTAGTCAAGGCTATGGTTTTTTCAGTGGTCATGTATGGATGTGAGAGTTGGACTATAAAGAAAGCTGAGCACCAAAGAATTGATGTTTTTGAACTGTGGTGTTGGAGAAAACTGAGAATCCGTTGGACTGCAAGGAGATCCAACCAGTCCATCCAAAAGGAGATCAGTTCTGGGTGTTCATTGGAAAGACTGATGTTGAAAATGAAACTCCAATACTTTGGCTACCTCATGCAAAGAGCTGACTCATTTGCAAAGACCCTGATGCTGGGAAAGATTGAAGGCAGGAGAAGGGGACAACAGAGGATGAGATGGTTGGATGGCATCACCGACTCAATGGGCATGGGTTTGGGTAGACTCTAGCAGCTGGTGATAGACAGGGAGGCCTAGTGTGCTGCGGTTCATGGGGTCGCAAAAAGTCAGACACGACTGAACAACTGAACTGATGGCTGATTCATGTTGTTATATGGCAGAAACTAACACAACATTGTAAAGCAACTATCGTCCGATTAAAAATAAATGCATTTTTTAAGTTAATAATTTGTATCATTGTGATCCTAAATTTTGTGAGAAATTATTACTATCTAATAGTAATTATTAGAAATTATTTGTATTATTCAAATAAATTGTCATGGGTAAGCAAATAGCATAGGTATCAAATCATGCAGTAGGTGTTGTCTGAAAAGGTATTGTATAAACTGAGTGTTGGCCAACTTTATAAATATGATCACTGTATCGTCTTCCTCTCAATAATACTCAAAGGTTATTTCTCATTAGCACTGATGTGCATACCATTTAATTGCATTCAGCCCAGAAGGCTGGCCACATTAGTCATTTTGCTTTTCTTTGTTATGTTGAGGAGTAATAGTAATTTAACCCATGCCTCATACATCTAACCTGCAGTGGCAGGTGGGTTCCTTACCACTAGTGCCACCTGGGAAGCCCGTAAGCTACACGAGATACTTTAAGCACTGCAGTTTATCCTACCTTATTGTCACACGTGTGCATGCATGCTCAGTCGTGTCTGACTCTTTGCGACCCCATGGACTGTAGCCCACCAGGCTCCTCTGTCTATGGAAATTTCCAGGCAAGAATACTGGAGCAGGTTGCCCTTTCCTCCTTCAAGGGATCTTCCTGAGCCAGGGATCAAACCAGCGTCTCCTATGTCTCCTGCATTGGCGGGTGGATTTTTTACCACCAGCACCACCTGGTATTGTTACCACCAAAACTAGCTAAGGTGAAACATTTGAGTTTGTCTGTCACGCACTCAGTGACCAGTGCTCAAGCTCCTCATTGTCAGTGACCTGACCTGTACTGATGAAGCCACTGAGTAGGAACAAGCCATTCCCCACTAGTCTGTCAGTTCTGTTATGGCACACCCAGGTGTTTATACCACATGCTAGAGTGGTCAGTAGATATTTGTGAAATTGAATTGTGGACATTTTTTGTTCTATCCTATGTATTTATAACAAATAGCTTGCTGATTTTAACAACTATCCATTCAAATATAGGACACTTGCAGAACTTACCAGGTTTTTAGGCTCACTTTGAAAAAAAGTCAAAGCTGATAACTGGCAGTGTTAATCTACTGATTTATTTTAGAAGCAGAAGTAATGTCAGAGGATAAAAACCAGTCCTGAATGAACTATTTTAATACTCAGATTAATTTGATCTTGTAAAAGTTATTTTAAAGTCTCCATTGTATCTGCTTCTAACCTGGGACTTTTGAGATTATCTTTGGCCAAAGGAAATACAATGCTTATATGTTAAACAACAACAAAAAAAGATGACCCTTATGTGCATAATTCTATCTAATAAAGCATAAAGGATATGAATGCATAAGATAAAGCAAATAACAACCAAAACTTATATTTTAATCCTGAATATACTAAGCTGAAATGGTGTTTGGAGTGATTAACATTACCTTAAATTTCTAAGAATTGAGCCTCTCTAAGAAGCGCTATATGAACATTAAAAACAACAAATACTGTATGTTTAATATGAATATACTTTTATTTTAATGCCAAATAATATCGCAAGATAGTGACATAAGGGATACTTTGGCACTTTTGAAATATGTGAGGGGAGGTTTGTTTTTTTTATTGTGGTAAAATATACCTAATATAAAATGGACAATTTTAACCTTTATTTAAATTGTAAAATTTACTGTCTCAATCTATTTTAAGTGAACAGTTCAGTAGTGTTAAGTGTATTCTCGCTGTTGTACTACCACTCTCCAGAATATATGTATATTTTACAAAGAAATGAGTCATTCCAGATATGGCCTATTAGTAAGAAACTTTTATTTTGCACACAAGATATTTTTTGTTCAGAACATGAACATGTACCTCACTAATAAAGATTCTATTTTGTTAGGTTTGTGAACAGTTATAGTAATGGTTTTTTCTTTTCTTTTTCCTCTCTCTTGATTAATAGGAGTGAGCTGAGTCGACAGAAACTTCATACCCAAGAGCTGCTTTCTCAGCTGGAAATGGCAAATGAAAAGGTAGTTGAGGTAAGATAACGGCCCTCCTGGGAAGCGCATGCTATAGAATCTTACCTGAGCCAAGTCCAAATTAATTCTCTACTTGGAAATGACCATGCGGATGTGAGTATTTCTTGCAGAAATCATACATAACACTAAAAGTCCACACATAATATAATGCGAATAAAAGCTTTGGACATCAGTGATTCATCATATTTAAATGACAGACAGAGCTCCTGTTTCAATTTCACCAGTGTAGCTTGTGCTGTTTCAGATCCTCTTTATTTCTGTGCATGTCTAAGATTTTTTTTTTAACCCAGTTCCACTAATTTTGCTTTAATCCATCAGAAAGACATGTAGGAAATACATGTCTACTGGATTATATCGACATTTGCCTACTGGAATATATGAAAGCATTCCTTTACGTTAATGCTTTAGAACTAAAGTTAACAAGGGTTTATCGTTTTCGTTGAAGAAAAAGAGTTAAACAATTTCTAGATTATAATTAGAACTTTCTAGAACTCTACTTCTTTATTTGATGTTTTAACTTCTGACATATTTCTTGGAATTTCATTAACAGGCTGTATGGCCCACTAGCTCTCTATGGCCTTCCATAGGAGCATTAGTGAAGTCATTGCCCTTCAGTCTTATAGCATTATAAATTGACATGAGAAATTTAGAAAACAATTAGACCATAGCCATTAAAATACTCTTTGATGTAGCTCCCCCTTCCACAAATCTGTCCTAAGGAAATAATTTAAAATGTGAAAAAAAATTTTAAAGGAAAATATTCAACACAGTAATGTTATTTTTCTGGAAGATCAAAAGCAACTCAAATGATTAGTTAGAAAAAGAACATTTACATATATTATGATTTATCTAATCTGGACTCTGCCTTCACCATTATGGTAGCAGCACAGAAATATGTACCTTATATATCATCTGATTGTAACTATGAAAATGATTAGTATAGAGGATGGCAGTTTTTCCTCAGGTTTTCTCTAATGTTAATGATGTGCCTCTTAAATTTAAGACTACATATTTAAACATCTTGGTAAATTGGAGCAGCTAATAGTGTTCTCTTCATACAATTTAATTTTGCTTTTGGGCACAATAAGAAATAGAATAAGCACATTTTAACAGGATACTGTTATTTCAGTATTTTGTATTACTAGGCATGACATTCACTCTTATCGCTTGTATGTTGGGACACAGGAACTATCTAGTTCAAAAAAACTATATAATAATTCTGTGTGTGCATAGACTTTTTTTTTCAGGCTAGTAGTTAAGCGTGGAGAAGGCTAATACATTTTTTAATTGATAGATGGCTTGCACTTGTCTGCATTACACCATGTTGTGACAGATTGACAGTCTTGATGCCTGTGTAGTTGCCTGAGGCTGCTCTAACAGAGGAGGAAAGGCTGGGGTGACTCAGTCAGCAGATACTGGCTGACTCACAGTTCTGGAGGCCGGAAGTCCAGACTCAGGAAGACAGCAGCTCTGGTTCCTTCTGACTTTCCCAGGGGACAGTCTGTTCAGGCCTCCCTCCTCACTTCCAGTGGCCTTAAGCATTCCTTGTCTTGCTGATGGTGTCTTCCTATGTTCTTCCCTTTGTACATGTCAGTCTCGGTGTCCGAATTTCCCCTTCTTATGAAGACACCAGTCATATTGGGTTAGAACCCACCCTAATGACTTCATCTTAACTTAGTCATCAACAAAGAACCTACTCCAAGTAAGGTTGCATCCATAGCCAAGGGGATAAGGGCTTCAGGGTATTTCTTTAAATATAACACAACCCCTACTAGTGCCTTAATAACTCCGTTGACCCTGATACCCTCTGATATATGCAGATGTATTGGGAAACTTGGAAAAGATTTCTTCTTTTATTACTGTTGTTTGTTGTTGTTTTAGTCACTAAATTGTGCCTGACCCTCCAGGCTCCTCTATCCATGGGATGTTCTAGGCAAAAACACTGGAGTGGGTTGGTATTTTCTTCTCCAGAGGATCTTCCTGACCCAAGGATTAAACCCATGTCTCCCGCATTGCAGGAGAGCCACCAAGGAAGACGGTAAAGCATCTGCCTACAATGCGGGAGACCCAGGTTCGATTCCTGGGTTGAGAAGATCCCCTGGAGAAGGAAATGGCAATCCACTCCAGCACTCTTGCCTGGAAAATCCCATGGACGGAGGAGCCTGATAGGCTACAGTCTAAGGGGTTGCAAAGAGTCGGACATGACTGAGCGATTTCACTTTCACTTTCTCCTGCATTGCAGGCAGTTTCTTTACCACTGAGCCACCAGGGAAGCCCCACCTTCTCTTTTTTAAGTAATACTTTCAGTGTATCAGCAGGGCTTCCCTGGTGGCTCGGAGGGTAAAGTGTCGGCCTACAATGCAGGAGACCTGGGTTCAATCCCTGGGTCGGAAAGATCCCCTGGAGAAGGGAATGGCAACCCACTCCAGTACTCTTGCCTGGAAAATCCCATGGACTGAGAAGCCTGGTAGGCTATAGTCCATGAGGTCGCAAAAAGTCAGACACGACTGAGCAACTTCACTTCAGCATGTAAATCATTTAAGATAAGTCTCAATAGTGCAAATGTTAGTCGCTCAGTCGCTTAGGCTAAATACTGGAGTGGGTTGCCATTCCCTTCTCCAAGGGATCTTCCTGACCCAGGGATCAAACCTGGGTCTCCTGCACTGCAGGCAGATTCTCTACTGCTGAGCCGCCAGGGAAGCCCTAAAATAAGTCTAATTCTGTAAAAATCAGGATTTCTGGAATGAGTATTTTCTGCTTCTTGACTTAATAATGTGTGCAAGATGTCACCACTTCCCTGGAAGCTCTGCAAGCACAGTGGTTCTGAGCGCCCCAGCCAACAGTGTCCGCATCACCCAAGAGCCTGACAAAAAATGCAGACTCAGCCCGCCCCTTATGACACTCTGCTTGTGAGGCCCAGGTCTGTGCTCTCACACTCGCAGGTGATGGCAGAGCAGTTTTCTAGCATCTCAAACTGAACATCCTCGTCTTAACTTCAGGTTCACTTTGCTTTGGATTTAATTCACTTTCTTTGGTGGTTTGTGACAGCGGTGGGTGGTGGTGGGGGCGGGGAGGACACCAATTTAGTCATAATGTAAAACCAGCTTTGAGCTTTGGCGTTCATAACTTGAAAAATAAGAATTTGGAGATATATTGTCATTGCATTTTGTAAGTGATAAAATGATGTTCAGATTTTTCATTGATAATTCCATGAAACACCTCCATGCCACGTACAGATCTCTAACTTGTCTTGTATTTCCCCTTAATAGAATGAAAAGTTAATTCTAGAGCATCAGGAAAAATCCAACAGACTTCAGAGGCGACTGAGTGAAGCGGAACAGAGAGCTGCTTCGGCCTCCCAGCAGGTAGGAAGCAGCCTCATTATGCCTGGATGATGAGAGTCTGAGTAAGTCACAGATTAAAAACATTCCTCAACAGTTTCCAGAGAACGAGTATTTTATTTTTATTTGACTAAGCTACTTAAAATTAGTCTCTTTAATATTTGAGATTGAAAAAGTAAACTTTAGAAACAGAAATAAACATCACCTGGATCTAGAACTGCACTGTCCAATATGGATAGCTGTAGTCACTAGCGGCTATTTAAATGTGAGTCAGTTAAATTGGAATCCTCACACTAGTCAGATTTCAGATGCTCAAAAGCTGCATGAAGGCATGACTGTCATATTTGGAGCATCATATAGAGCAACTCTCACAGTAAGCACTGCTCTAGAATTATGTTCTGCCTAAAACTAGGCAGGTATTCACTGAGAGATTTGAAAGTGAATTACATTGCTTTGAATATAGTGTTCCAAATTGCACTAACTGTTCCTATTGCAGTTTTTAAATAGAAAAAAAATTACCTAGCTTATAGGTTTAACTTCATTTAATGGACATTTGTATGTGACCATATAAATCTCAAATACCACATAAAAGTTGTCCAGTGGGAAATAGAGTAGAAAATGCAGAACATCCATGAAATAATAAGGGACAGTTACTCATAATGCTCACATATCACGTAAATGAAATGGGCCATTTGTTCTAAAGTAGGAGCAAATAGTCTCTCCTGTTAGGAACAAAATGAGAGGAGTTTAGTGATTATAAAGATAGGCTGGAAATAGATAGTTTAGATAGAAACAAACCAAGTGTATTATTAATTATATTTGGTTATAAATTTACTGTTTTGATCAAAAATAACATTATTCTTAGATATTATTAGTCTAATAATTAACATTATTCTTGGATAATTTCATATATAGTAAAGCAAGTAAAGCAGTTAACCCTAAGTACTCACAGAATTCAGTTTGTGATATTTATAGATTTTTTTGTTAATCTGCTTCTGGTATGAGCATGGCATGGCTCTCAAAATCCAATCATAACTTGCCCTTCTGTTACCTTTCCTTCTTAAAAGTAATTATAGTTTTATCAGGTAAGTTTAATTTCTTATGAAATTATGCACTGAAGGATGAGCTCATTATTTAAGAATTCACTTATTCATTTAGATTATAAGATTACAGGAGCCAACATGTTCAGGGCAGTATCTTGAGTGGAGGTATTTTGGTGTCCAGCAAATAACCTCATACCATTAATTAGCCATGTGACCTTGGGCAGGTTCAACATCTCTAAGCCTCAGTCTGTTCATATTTAGGATAATAACACCTCCCTGATAGAGTTATTGAAAGATCAAAGGAGTTAACACATATAAAGCTCTTAGCATGGTCATTGAGTGGTAAATAGGTAATTAGATACATAGAAATTAAATTTCTACATCACAGTCTTTAAAGCTTCAAGTTTATCTTTTTTAAGGACCATGGTAAAGAAAGTGAAAGTTGCTCAGTCGTGTCCGACTCTTTGCAACCCCATGGACTATACAGTCCATGGCAGGCCAGAATACTGGAGTGGGTAGCTGTTCCGTTCTCCAGGGGATCTTCCCAACCAGGGATCAAACCCAGGTCTCCTGCATTGCAGGCAGATTTTTTTACAAGCTGAGCCACAGGGGAAGCCCTGTGGTAAAGAAAACGCCTGCTTAAAACCAGCTCTGCTTTTGAATATGCTATCTAGGTTGCTCATAACTTTTCTTCCAAGGAGTAAGTGTCTTTTAATTTCATGGCTGCATGCAGTCACCATCTGCAGTGATTTTGGAGCCCAAAAAAATAAACTCTGACACTGTTTCCCATCTATTTCCCATGAAGTGATGGGACCAGATGCCATGATCTTCGTTTTCTGAATGTTGAGCTTTAAGCCAATGTTTTCGCTCTCCTCTTTCACTTTCATCAAGAGGCTTTTGAGTTCCTCTTCACTTTCTGCCATAAGGGTGGTGTCATCTGCATATCTGTGGTTATTGATATTTCTCCCAGCAATCTTGATTCCAGCTTGTGTTTCTTCCAGTCCAGCATTTGTCATGATGTACTCTGCATATAAGTTAAATAGGCAGGGTGACAATATACAGCCTTGACGTACTCCTTTTCCTGTTTGGAATCAGTCTGTTGTTCCATGTCCAGTTCTAATTGTTGCTTCCTGACCTGCATACAGATTTCTCAAGAGGCAGGTTAGGTGGTCTGGTATTCGATCTCTTTCAGAATTTTCCACAGTTTATTGTGATCCACACAGTCAAAGGTTTGGCATAGTGAATAAAGCAGAAATAGATGTTTTTCTGGAACTCTCTTGCTTTTTCCATGATCCAGCAGATGTTGGCAATTGATCTCTGGTTCCTCTGCCTTTTCTGAAACCAGCTTGAACATCAGGGAGTTCACAGTTCACATATTGCTGAAGCCTGGCTTGGAGAATTTTGAGCATTACTTTACTAGCCTGTGAGATGAGTACAATTGTGCGGTAGTTTGAGCATTCTTTTGCATTGCCTTTCTTTGGGATTGGAATGAAAACTGACCTTTTCCAGTCCTGTGGCCACTGCTGAGTTTTCCAAATTTGCTGGCATATTGAGTGCAACACTTTCACAGCATCACCTTTCAGGATTTGAAACAGCTCAACTGGAATTCCATCACCTCCACTAGCTTTGTTCGTAGTGATGCTTTCTAAGGCCAACTTGACTTCACATTCCAAGATGTCTGGCTCTAGGTGAGTGATCACATCATCATGATTATCTGGGTCATGAAGATCTTTTTTCTACGGTTCTTCCGTGTATTCTTGCCACCTCTTCTTAATATCTTCTGCTTCTGTTAGGTCCATACCATTTCTGTCCTTTATCGAGCCCATCTTTGCATGAAATGTTCCCTTGGTATCTCTAATTTTTTTGAAGAGATCTCTAGTCTTTCCCCTTCTGTTGTTTTCCTCTATTTCTTTGCATTGGTCGCTGAAGAAGGCTTTCTTATCTCTTCTTGGTATTCTTTGGAACTCTGCATTCAGATGCTTATATCTTTCCTTTTCTCCTTTGCTTTACACCTCTCTTCTTTTCACAGGTATTTGTAAGGCCTCCCCAGACAGCCATTTTGCTTTTTTGCATTTCTTTTCCATGGGGATGGTCTTGATCCCTGTCTCCTGTACAATGTCATGAACCTCATTCCATAGTTCATCAGGCACTCTATCTATCAGATCTAGGCCCTTAAATCTATTTCTCACTTCCTGTATAATCATAAGGGATTTGATTTAGGTCATACTTGAATGGTCTAGCGGTTTTCCCTACTTTCTTCAATTTAAGTCTGAATTTGGCAATAAGGAGTTCGTGATCTGAGCCACAGTCAGCTCCTGGTCTTGTTTTTGTTGACTGTATAGAGCTTCTCCATCTTTGGCTGCAAAGAATATAATCAATCTGATTTGGGTGTTGACGATCTGGTGATGTCCATGTGTAGAGTCTTCTCCTGTGTTGTTGGAAGAGGGTATTTGCTGTGACCAGTGCATTTTCTTGTCAAAACTCTATTAGTCTTTGCCCTGCTTCATTCCGCATTCCAAGGCCCAATTTGCCTGTTACTCCAGGTGTTTCTTGACTTCCTACTTTTGCATTCCACTCCCCTATCATGAAAAGGACATCTTTTTGGGTGTTAGTTCTAAAAAGTCTTATAGGTCTTCATAAAACCATTCAACTTCAGTTTTTTCAGCATTGCTGGTTGGGGCATAGACTTGGATAACTGTGATATTGAATGGTTTGCCTTGGAGATGAGCAGAGATCATTCTCTCATTTTTGAGATTGCATCCAAGTACTGCATTTCGGGCTCTTTTGTTGACCATGATGGCTACTCCATTTCTTCTGAGGGATTCATGCCTGCAGTAGTAGATAAAATGGTCATCTGAGTTAAATTCACCCATTCCAGTCCATTTTAGTTCGCTGATTCCTAGAATGTCGACATTCACCCTTGCCATCTCTTGTTTGACCACTTCCAATTTGCCTTGATTCATGGACCTGACATTCCAGGTTCCTATGCAATATTGCTCTTTACAGCATCGGATCTTGCTTCTATCACCAGTCACATCCACAGCTGGGTATTGTTTTTGCTTTGGCTCCATCCCTTCATTCTTTCTGGAGTTATTTCTCCACTGATCTCCAGTAGCATATTGGGCACCTAATGACCTGGGGAGTTCCTCTTTTGGTATCCTATCATTTTGCCTTCATGACCAACCTAGATAGTATATTCAAAAGCAGAGACATTACTTTGCCGACTAAGGTCCGTCTAATCAAGGCTATGGTTTTTCCTGTGGTCATGTATGGATGTGAGATTTGGACTGTGAAGAAGGCTGAGCACCGAAGAATTGATACTTTTGAACTGTGGTGTTGGAGAAGACTCTTGAGAGTCCCTTGGACTGCAAGGAGATCCAACCAGTCCATTCTGAAGGAGATCAATCCTGGGATTTCTTTGGAAGGAATGATGCTCAAGCTGAAACTCCAGTACTTTGGCCACCTCATGCGAAGAGTTGACTCATTGGAAAAGACTCTGATGCTGGGAGGGATTGGGGGCAGGAGGAGAAGGGGACGACCGAGGATGAGATGGCTGGATGGCATCACAGACTCGATGGACGTGAGTCTGAGTGAACTCCGGGAGATGGTGATGGACAGGGAGGCCTGGCGTGCTGCGATTCATGGGATCGCAAAGAGTCAGACACGACTGAGCGACTGAACAGACTGAACTGAAAACCAGCTCCCTGGAGTTGGACAGTAACAAGAGTCCAGTTACAGAACCTTGATGATATAATCCAATTGGCATCTACTCCCATCCCTTTCCCAACAGCATTAAACCTCAACAGTCCATGCTAATATTTCTCCTGTTATTTAAACTCTCCAATGGCAGATTCTCCTAATCTCTTTGTGAGCCTTTTAAAAAATATTTTGTCAGTAACTGCCTTACAGATTTTTCCTTAAATTTTTTGTTCCTGCCATTCTGTTCTCATTTGAAGACAGAAAGTAATCATTGACCATTTTCCCCAAACACAAAGAGGAATTTATTCCCTGGGGTTAGTATTTTTTTTTTCTATTTTATAAGTATTCAACTCATAAACTTTGTTTCTAAGACATATATTCAATTTTTAAAAATCTTTATCTTTGCCTTCTCTGAATCCTTTCTAACTTTGCCATATTCTTCCAGAAATTGGGAACTGCTATTAGAAATAATATCCTGCTAAGGGACTTCCCTGGTGGCTCAGACGGTAAAGCGTCTGTCTACGACACTGGAGACCCAGGTTCGATCCCTGGGTTGGGAAGATCCCTTGGAGAAGGAAATGGCAATCCGCTCCAGTACTATTGCCTGGAAAATCCCATGGACAGAGGAGCCTGGTAGGCTTCAGTCCATGGGGTCGCAAAGAGTCAGACATGACTGAGCGACTTCACGTTCACGTTCAAGGGCTTGATATTCAGTAAAGTAAAGGGGTTAAAAGATTATTGTTGTCTCTCACATGTTGTCTTTACTCAGGCAGTCCAGCCTCTCCTCATTGGCTCAGCACAAACCCTGCACTGTAGTCATTGAGTCATGCTGGGAACGTGCTATTCTGATCAATGATTTCTGTAGGGCCTTCATCCGTCTTGGGACGATGGTATAGACGGTTAGAGTGCATCACTCTAAACTACTGAATGCCGCATGGTGTTCTTTTCACTGCATGGGATTTTTAGAAACCAGCGTGGTGACACAAAACCTAGAAACTCTGAAAATAAACAAATGTGATTATGTACGATTTCAGATTTCTGCGTATAAAAGTAACGTGAGTGACAAACTGAGAAAAATAGTCGCAGTATATGATAAAAGGCTCATATTCTAAACAGAGTAGCTAAGCAACAACAACCCAAAAGAAGTGCTGCAGTGGAGCAGAGTGCGCAGAAGATGAAAGACAGACGGAATAACGCAGACTGCTTAGTAGGAGACTAAGTAGGAGACTGCTCAGAGTGCTTTGTCATTCTTCAAGAAAAGTGGAGCAATAACGTGCATGTATTCTCACGTAGGATACTTCAAGAAATTTGTTTAGAGGCTGGAAGTGGTGGTTGTCCCTGGAAAGAGGGATGTGGAGTGAAGGAGGGAGACGGGAAGACTTCCTTTATGCTGTGTGCTCTTTTGTACCGTTAGGTATTTTTCACCGTGTGTCTATGTCATCAGTTCCAGCTTAATATTTAAGGATTATTTTCTCAGTAGACTTACTATGACCTGTCATCATCTTTTTATTATCAGCCCTGCACTGTGCTGGCTTGCACTTAGTTTGTGTTCTAGTCTCTTTCCTGGTTAACGTTTAATCTAGATGCCTTTCATCCGTTAAATATGTTTTGAAATTGTAAGTATATCACTGAGCTGTGGAAAGTCATACTTGACACACATATCTCTAGTGTAATCATTTTGAAGTCTCAAGAGTAAAAGAGAAATGAACGCAAGAAGTGACCTCTTACAAGACGCCTTACAATAAAGTTATTTTCAGTAATTGTAAGTTGTGATGCATTACACTTTGTACTAGTCTAAGATTTTCCATAGAAAAAGTTAACTACTTACTGATTGTTCATTTCAATTGCAGCTCAGTGCGATTACAGTGCAGAGAAGAAAAGCAGCCTCCATGATGAATCTGGAAAATATTTAAAATTATTCAGCGTTCACTCACAGAACCCTAGAATTGGGAAAGTGGTTGACCAGAAGTGTATTAAAATGGTAAAACCTGTGTAGAGGGCCATTTTGCACAAGCGTTTTCCATTCTGTTTGGAGGGTTATTGTAAACCAGAAGAGTGACAGCTTCCTGTAAGTAAAGAAAAGATGATCCGATATTGAGCTTCAGTGGAGCATAAAGCCAGCTGGGGAGAACGCATTGCCTTCATCAACGTGTCTATTTTTTAATTCCTCCTTTTTCCCTTGGAAAAGCATCATAATTTTCAAACTATGCTAATCATGAGAAAGAGGGTTTTTTTTAAATGCAAGAATTTTAGTATTTCAGGCTTCAGGATTTGAGAATTTCACATCTGTTACTCATAACTCATTTTTAAAGTTCCCAAGTATCCATTTTATTATGAACTCACATGTAATAAATTATGTACTTCCTAAAATGATGCTGTCATGTATTTTTAATGTATAATTGTAGTAGTTCATTTTTACCTTATGTGATTTTCAGTATTTATCAAATATTGATATTTAAGAATTTGGGAAGGTTCTCATTTGTCTGGGGTTTTGGATTTTGAGGTGGCGTTCTTTTGTTTTGTTTTCGCTATTACTCAAAGCAGTATGGATCAAAGGGAATCCTAAGTTCTGAGACTGCGTGCTACTGAACTATTGCCATCCTGTTGATTTTCATAGACCCACTGTAGTCACTCCTCTCTGCTGCTAGTTTGAACGTGATGCTCCCTGCTTTCTGTGATCGGCTTAGGTGGTTTTGCACCTGGACAGAAAGTTAGGAGACCATTGCGACAGTCCAAAGACAATGAGGTGGCATGAGAATGTGGACGTGTAAATGTCCAGCCAGCAGTCAGAAGTTTAGGACTGGTGCCAACAAATGGAGATGGTCGTGGACTCTTTGGCCTGGAGCTGAGATTTGAAACCACGAGGGCAGGGGCGGGCCTCAAGGCCCTGTGTGATGCACTCTCACTACCTCTTCCCCTCCACTGCTTGTGCTCTCTCCCTGAGGATGCCCTTCTGTACCTCCTATCATTACGCTATCCTCCTCCTCCACACAGGGTCTCTGCTCACACTTTGCCATTTGCATATCCTTCAAGTGTGCAGCTCCCCACAAACCCCTGCCTCAGGCTCAGTAAGGTCCCTTTGTTGTATTGCTCTTAATCTATGCTCTGTTTTTTCCTGTATAGCACTTAACAAAATCTGTAACTCTTTTTGAAGTTTTTACTATAATGTTATCTCCTTCCCAACAGACTGCAAGCTCCTTGAGAACAGAACTGTCCATCACTCATCGTTGTATCCTTAGCACTCAGCATGGCTCCCGGAGTATGGAAGGTGTTCAGAGCTGTCTGCTTAAAAACTGAAAAAGAGTCTTTAAGGAGAGACCTTAGAAAATATCTTTATTGGTTGAATGAGCTCGGGAAGAAATGTCATTGGAGGAGACTGCATAGGAGCAGGGAGAGGCTGGTAACCAAGGAATCCAGTATGATGAAAACTAAAGGGTGGATGGAATCTAGGCAGGAGGGAGCAATGGTCGCTAGTGTCAGATGCGCTAATGAGATGATAATACAGGCATGGCAGGAAATGGCAGGTAGGCGCTCAGCTTATCTCCATTTCTTAAAAGACTTTTCATTTGACTGTCTAAATTCCATCCTGTGTCATTCACAGCCTGGGTTATAAGAGTTATGTTCATATGTATGTTTAGAATATAATGTTTGTTTTTTAAACTTTTAATCAGAGAAAATGTTAGAATTGTATCTGACCAAAAAAATGAGACTGAAGGAGAAAACACTTCAGAAACTAACAGTGTAGACAAATGAAATATAAGTAGTAGTGTCTTTTTCCAAAAAGATAATATAACTTTCCAGACTTTTTGCTTCAAGGTAAAATCTTTCAGCGTAAGCACTTTCTCCAAACTTTGGGCAAAGGTAAATGTAAAATGTACTCTTTACATTTTAATCCTAATGACCTCACTCCAGTTGGCAGCCTTTCTTGAAGGCTTAGATATTCTCCAAGGAAAGGATATGGTACTAAAATGCAGATAAACGGCCTTTCTGATCTCTGTTCAATTTGAACAGACTTAAGCTATGTTTAGCAACAGAACTGAACATGTATGGTGATTTTTCTTCCAGAAAAGTTTGTTCAGTAATGATTTTTAATGTAAAAATATAGTATTGTTTTGGACATTCCTCATATTGGTCAGCCTTGATTTCATAGACAGTAAGTACCATTTACTCTGTGAACTTAATTTTAGGAGACAGGGGAAATGAATAGGAAAGAGAGAAAAGAAATGGCATAAATCTGAAATTGGGGCTAACATAGCTAGTTCATTTTATTTATTCATGTTTCTTTTTCGTGTCTCCCTGAGAAAGAAAAGAGATATGATTACCTCTTCTTCACTCTGTATACAAATATGCAAATCGGGGCAGCCAACAATCTTGTAATTTCTCCTCTGGTGTGAGAACTATGGGCGAACATTAGTAACAATTCAGTCATTCGTTTATTCAGCAAATATGAATATTTCATAGCTGCACAGCCTGCCAAGCCAACTCTCAGACAAACCAAGGAAGCCTGAAAAAAACTTTTTAACATTTTATTATAAATTCTGTTCTTTAACCATAATGTGTTTTATCAATTTTCTCAAAATAAATCTGTAATGAGCTTTTTTTTAAATAAACCCTTTAATCAAAAATAATGACTAAATTTTTTAGCTTACTTAAAAATGTGTATATACACAGAAATGTGTACAGAGGGGAGACGGACCCTGTGGCACCCAGTGCTGCCTATGAAACCCGTCCCCTACCAGCTCTTCTTTTTCCCTTTTTGGCCACCCAGTGCAGCATGCAGGATCAGTAGTTCCCCAGCCCAGGATGGGGCCCGTGGTCCCTGCAGTGGAAGCGTGGCATCTTCACCACTAGACTGCCGGAGAAGTCCCCCTGCCAGCTCCTAAAGCTTAAAAAAATGTGTGGCTTTTGTGACAGTATTAATGTTCTTAGTACTTATGGAAGGAAGAACTAAGTAAATATATGTTTCCTTAGATAACAAAAATCGTAGAATGGCAAGGCATTTTTAAAGTAATTCTTTACAACACTGGCACCCACCCAACTCTAATACTAAGAAAAAAGTCTACACTGAGTGGTTTTCTAGCCCAGGAGTTCACCACAAAAATTCCCATGTGCCCCTGGGTTCCCGTAGATGCTCTGAACGCCCTCACTCTAACCTACTCTTGTTTCTTCCCCTCAGAAAGTATATTGGAATGTAAGCAAATGAGAAACACGTCATAGAGATAGCTTTGAATCTGCTCTGGTTTATTCCATTTTAAACACAAGTTTTTAAAGTTCACTCCTTCATTTTTTTAGTGACACATTAGCAATGTTATATGCACAGCTGTTGAAGTTCACTGTGCCAGGCGGGCAGGTTCCCCCAATCAAACTTTCCAGCAGCGCTGACCGCCAGAAGGTTCTTTCCTGAGTTGTGTCTCTTGCCTTTGTTCCACCTTGTGCAGCAGAGTACGTCTAAACCATCTTCCACGTGGCAGATCTTCAGCCTTTGGAAAATAATTCTCATGTTCTCCTTGCACTTAGTAGGCATCTCCATTTCCTCAGAGAACTTGGTTTTGAGTCCCTGCGCCAGCCAGTCACTGATCTCTGAAGACGTTCGTTGTCCTTCACCCATTCATTAGGTTCTGTGAGCACCTTACTTCAACCAGGTGTGCTTGGGATGCGTCAGTCTTAGGCCCAGAGCCAAACGTTATATTCAAGGTATGGACTACTAATTACCTTGTTCTGGGTGATGACTGAGAGCAGTGGGGAGAGGGTGAGTGATACCTGCCCAAGTGGGGGGTAGAGGGCAGCTTTTCAGAATCTCCAGGGGATGGGTGTGGTTTCACAGTACCTACCCCTCCCCTTTCCCTCACCCCGAGAAGAGAACTGGAAGCTTGCTCTGAGAGTTACTGTAGTCAGTGATTTGGAAAAATGTTCATATGATTTCTCATTCATATTTAGGATGAGAAAAAAGTGAGAATCACACTGTTCTAGTGCCTACCTACTTCCATTAATGCAACGTAAAATCATGTTAGCTTTTTTTAGAAGTTGAATGACACTGTTAGAAAGTCACCGAGCGTACTGTTGACTGAAATCCTAAGTCTCTTCCCAAGGTTTTGTTGCTTAGCCAGATCTTTGCCCCAGAAGCCAAACTGTTCCTCTGTCCCTTTTAAATTTGATTATATTACTATAATGTGCTGAGATCATTTTACATCCTCATTCTGCCATCCAGTTTGTTACCTATAAGCATAGGAAGTGCATCTGTTTAATTTTGTTTTACTGCTATATTTCTTGCATCCATGACAATTTTTTTTTTTACTTACAGTGAAGTCCATCTATAGCTTTGATGAACATGCCACCCATATTTTCATGAAAATCACTGAACAAAGAAGAACTAGACAGACCTGAGCAGTCAGTCTCTTCGAGCCTACTAACTACCGTCTCCTGTGATAGACGGTTAGCAGGACCCATGAGGCAAGGTCAATCTGTGTTCAGTCTAGCCCATACTGCCGCTTCAACGCTATCATAAAAACATCCAGACAGACCTAGGCTTCTACCTAAGAAAGTTCATTTATGCCACAACTGTCATACTTCCCAGACCTAATCTATATCCTGTCTGAAAAGATAAGTTTCTTTTTAGTAAATCCATGTAGCATCCTAGTAATCACTGTGTGTTCCTTTTACGTTTATTTAAAATACTTGAGTTTTGTAGTATGGCGTCATGGAAGTTCTCAGTCCCTATTTTTGTCCTTTTCTCAAAGAATAAAAAAGCCATCAGTGTATAATCTGATGTATAAGGAAATCTGTTAGCACTTAAATCTGTGAAGATTAAAAATATGAGACTAGGATTTCCTGTCATGGAAACTGTGCTCTTGGAGATAAAGGAGAGTGAGGGTAGTTAAGTCATGTTTCTACAAATAGTCAAAAGAAACCATTGGACCCACTGGAGAATCTTTCCCTGCACCTACAATAACCAGGCTGATGTGTATTAATAAGGTATGCCTGTTGAGCACCTACAATATGCAGTGCATTGTGCTGACATTTTGCATTTATCATCTCATATAATCTAACAGCCCTGCTAGGTAGGTGTTATCATTCCTTTTCTAAAGATGTAAAGTCCTAAAAGTCAAACACCTAGCCCAGGGTCATGGAGGTGGAAAGTGTCACTGCAGGCTTTCAAACCAGGTGTCTCCAACCCAGATCCCTTCTCCCACCACTGCATCCTTGGTCTGCGGAACCCGTGCCTCTGGCGTCTCTCCCACTCCCTCCCGGTGACCGAGCAGTTGCCTCTACAGGCTCTCTCAGGCCCCTGGTCACGGAAACTGGACCGCACGGCAGACAGCTTGGTTCTCTCATACACTTCATCCTAGACTTCAGGTAATTCTGACTAGTGTCCATTCTTTCCTTTTAGTTCATCACTTCATGTGTTGATAGGAAATAACAGATGCAAAACAGATTTTGAAAACTTCTTTCACATTTTCATTCATCAACCTTAGTATAGTGAGTCAGAGCTGTGACCAGGTCTTTGCTTGCCTTTTCTGATTCTGCCTCTAACTCAAAGAGCCCTTCTGGTTATCAAACGCTATGCATTACGTAGAAAAATTCCTGAGAAAAGTATTTTCATATCTAGTGGAGTTTTTTCAAATCTTGAAAAGAAATTGACCATAACCTAAAAAGTCAAGTAACTGTAGTGAAAAATACAGATCTAAGCAAAGGAAGTTACATAAATTAGTGGGTTATTTCGTTGAAATGTTTCCAGATTTTCCTTTTTTGACTGCCTTTTAAGCTTTTTTTAATTGCAGTATAGTTGTGCGATGTATTACAAGCATACCATGTAGAGATTCGCAGTGTTTGAAGGTTATGCTCCATTTAGTTATTATGAAATAGTAGCTGTATTTCCCACGTTGTACAGTATACTCTTGCAGCCTGTTTTGTATGTAATAGTTTGTACCTCCTAATCCTCTACCCCTATATTGTTCCTCTTCCTCTCCCCACTGGTAGTTTGCTGTTTAGTTGCCTATCATGTCTGACTCTTTTTGCGACCCCAAGGACTATATCCCACCAGGCTCCTCTGTCCGTGGGATTTTCGAGGCAAGAATACTAGAGCAGGTAGCCATTTCCTCCTCCAGGGGATCTTCCCAGCCCAGGGATCAAACCTGTGTTTCCTGCATTGGCAGGCAGATTCTTTATCACTGAGCCACCAGGGAAGCCCGGCTTATTCACTGTATTGGAAAGTTTTCTTTGTTATGTTCACCAGTGTGTTGAATTTTTTGATTCCACAGTGATATCATACAGTATTTGTCTCTGACTTACTTCACTTGGCATAATACCCTCCAAGTCTGTCCATGTTGTTGCAAATGTAAAACCTTCATTATTTTCGTGGCTGAGTAGTATTCTATTATAGGCTTATTTGTGTGTGTATCCATACACACACCACATCTTTATTCATTCATGTTGATGGACACTTAGGTTGCTTCTATGTCTTGCCTATTGTAAATAATGCTTCTATGAACATTGGGGTGTATGTCTTTTAGAATTAGAGTTTTTGTCTTTTCCAGAAGTATATATGCCAAGGAGTGGAATTGCTGGATCATATAGTAACTACTTTTAGTTATTTAAAGGAAATGCCAAACTGTTTTCCACAGTATGAAATTTATATTCCAATCAACCAGCCACATCTTTGCCAACATTTATTACTTGTGTTCTTTTTGATGGTAGCCATTCTGACAAGTGTGAGGTGAGATCTTGTGGTTTGGGTTTGCGTTTTCCTGATGACTAGCAGACATCTTTTCCTGTGCCTGTTGGCCTTCTGCATTACTTCTTTTGAAAACTATCAAGGCTTCTGCCCATTTTTTAATCAAGTTGTTTTTATGATGTTATATGAGCTGTTTATATAGATTGGATATTAACCCCTTGTTGGCCGTTTTGTTGTTGTTCAGTCACTCAGTCGTGTCCGACTCTTTGCGACCCCATGGACTGCAGCACACCAGGCTTCCCTGTCCATCACTGACTCCTGAAACTTGCTCAGACTCATGACCACTGAGTCAGTGATGCCATCCAACCATCTCGTCTTCTGTCGTCCCCTTCTCCTGCCTTCAGTCTTTCCCGGCATCAGGGTCTTTTTCAGCTCTTCACATCAAGGTCTGAGTCAGCTCTTCACATCAAGTGGCCAAAGTATTGGAACTTCAGCCTCAGCATCAGTCCTTCCAGTGAATATTCAGGGTTGATTTCCTTTAGGATTGACTGGTTTGATCTCCTTGCTGTCCAAGGGACAGAGTCTTCTCCAATACCACAGTCAAAAGCATCAGCTGGGAGAGCTGAACCATAAAGAAGGCTCAATGCCAAGGCATTGATGCTTTTGAACTGTTGTGGTGTCGGCCATACCATTTGCAAATATTCTCTCCCATTCAGAAGTTTGTTTTCATTTATGGTTTCCTTTGCTGTGCAAAAGCTTTTAAGTTTAATTAGGTCCCATTTGTTTATTTTTGGTTTATTTCCTTTGCTTTAGGAGACAGATTCAAAAACATACTGACAGATTTTTTTCATAGGTGGTAACAATTTCACCAAAAAAAATTATTTACCAGATATCTACCAAAAAATAATAAATATATGTTAAGTTGTGTTTAGCAATTATAAAGTGGTTGATACAATACTGTATGAATTCCTGAGTCAAAATAAGCATAGTATTTTAAAGCATGGTGTTTGAAAGGTATTTACTTACTTTGAGTATCTGGGACTATTTGAGGCAAAGATATGCCCACCAGCATTTCATATGAAAAAGAGAAACGATTCAAACTGTAAAGCTGAAGCAGAGCCAAAATGAGCAAGAAAAGGAGGAAAGACCACGGAGGAGGGAAAACACCGGAGAAAAGATCTGCTTTGTGAAGAAACTGTCTCACGTGGTTCTAATCCGGAAATCAGAATCATCAGCCAGATTAACAGGTAAAATAACCATACTTAACCCATAATTAATAAATGTCATATTTAAGACTCAGACTATATAAGCCAAGTAGTACTGAGAATATCAGGATACATCAGTGATACATTAGGGAGGATAGTATACTTTTTTCTTTTACCTTTGCTATTTAATTTGGCATTACTTATTTATGAACGCTAACCAGATTGTATACTTTATGCAAAAATACTGATTTGAAGGTTTTGCATAGCGTCAATCTAGATTTTTAAAATGTTCTAACTGCAGAGTCATTGTCAAGAAAGTGTGATTTTAGGTGATTCTCTTTAACTTTCCAAGTAATTTGTCAAGATATAGAGAAAAATATTCTTTGCATTCCTGATAGGGTGCTATTTTTTGATCATATATGCATATATTTAATATCTGTAAATGTGTGCACATGTGTGTCCTACAAATGTATAGGACACTAAAGTAACTAATCCCATTCTCCCTGGAAGGTAGGGACTAACTGACCTCAAGCCAAATATATCATGTTATGTTCATAGTCATTCAACCAGTACATTAACATAGTATTTTAAATCAAGATAATTAGCTTTTCTTTACAGAAATTCATTAAAGTTCACATATAATATTCTTAGTATACTCAAAAACACACAAACTAGTCTATGTGAATGCTCTCTATTCTGAGAGGCAGCAGGGTCCTGGGGCTGGAGACTGGAGACGCTTGGTTCAACCACCTACCGACCTTGAGCATGCTGCTTAATCCCTGTTTGTCATGCTGTGAGCTTTAAATAAAGTAATGCGCATAAAATGCCCAGCAGTGCTTCTGTTGTTTGATAAGCCCTGGGTAACCATCTGCAGGAGTCTGGAGGTTCTCTGATGACTTTGTGGCATGATGAAGTCAGTTATTATTGTGGAAATTATCACTATGGAGATGGCAAGGCTGCAGCTAACTGGGAGGAGCGAGACTTGAATCAGGGAAACCAGATAGAGGCTGCTGCAATAATCCAGGCAAGAAATGCCACTGAACTATACGGCAGCAGGTAGTGGGAAACAAGAAGCAAGAAACACTGAAGAGATACTGTGTAATGTGTACACCGAGACCACCATTTGGCTGCGGGAGTTGGAGAGATACACATAGGTTCCAGGTCTGGATGGCATTCTGTTAAGGCAAGGTATAGAAAAAGGGTGAGTTCCCAAATCTCAAGCACCTGCACACGTCAAAGAGGAAGTGCCTGACAAGCAGTGCAGTAGAACTCAGGAAAGGCTGGACTGCAGCGACGCCACTCGGCAGCCCAGGGAACGGTCAGTGTCAAGGAAGCGGATAACACGCTTGCTTTTACCTTTTCAGTCAAAGGTCTGGTCTGCCCCAGACCAGGGTACATCATCAGATGCAGCTCTGAACATTGAAGGGAAATCACACTGAAGATTTCGACCTTGAAGTTCATTGCAAAGTTTGCTGCAGATGGCGAATGTCTGCTAGCTATTGTCTAAGTGATCTGGGTAAAACCACCAACATGGTCCCTGACGCCACGTTTCCCATCACGTGTTGCACAACTGCCAGCAAGAGGCCCTTCCTTTGGCTCTTGGGGACTTAATTTCCCTTGGGAACTACTGTGGTTATTCAACTTGAAGACCTTGTAGGAAGAATCAGTTATTTCTCTCTGGGGTCTTACTCAGAGCAAGCAACACGGAAGTAAATAGTCACTAAGGAGGAACAAGGAGAAATAAACAAGCTTTTAACCAAATTGATGAACACCAATTCATGTTATTAAAACACCAGTGGCCAGTTTTACAAAAGTTGAAACTAGGAATTGTGCCATCACCCTGCTGTGGCTCCTGTTCATCACAGTATATATGAGAGTTAATCTCTGTAACCCACACCTCTTTTGCTGTTCCTAGCACAGAGGTGCACTGCATGAGATGCTGATGCCTCCATGTAGAGGCTGAGTAAAGACCTTCCAGCAGGGAGAACACCGGACTAGAAAACCAGAACTGGGGTTGGCCCAGTTCTGCTAGTGCCTAATTAATGCTGTGATCTTCTTTGTAAAGAATGGAGGTATCTCTTTTTTGCCCTAATATTGTGGAATTCTGTGATGAAAATAATGCATTTAATGAAACCATTCTTTGAAAAATAATTTTTGATAGTCTCCCTGTTATTCAGGAGTAACATGTATTTTTTTGCCTCAGAAGGCTCACCAGTCAACATTATGTTGGAGAAATAAGTTTCTTATTCTTAATCATAAACATGACAGCCAAACATTTACTAACTGCCTACTGCTTGCTTTCTATGAGATGCTCCATGAGCGTTCTTCAAATACCAGAGCAACCCCAAGAAGATGGTAGGATGTCACTGTTCTTTTTACAGAAGGGAAAACTGAGGCTTACAGTTGTTACGTGACTTGGCAAAGGTCACGTGGCTGGTAAACTACAGTTTAGCCTGTAAACCCAGCTCTCTCCAACCTGACTCTTCAAGTTGCTTCAGCTGGTTGTTTTCAGATCCAACATTGTATTCTGGAAAGAACTCCAACGAGGGAACACCAAGATCAGACCATGATTCGTCAGGGTCTCACCATCAAAGTTGAACCAGAAAGCAGCTCAGTGAGCCTGTGCTCATCCAGTCTTTTCTTGTCCCCAGCAGTCTTCATGCCAGTGAGACAAGGGACATGCACCGTCACATGAGACAGTGTGCACACGAACACCTAAACATTTAGCAAAACTAGATTTCAAATGACACTTTAAAATGTATTGCAAAATGTACAGCATTTATTCACATACAGACAAAAAGGCACAAATTCTACTAAATAGTTCAACAAAAAAATACAGCTGTCCTCAACTAGTTTTATAAATACTTTCAAAAAGGGGGTAGAAATAAATACAGGATTGGGCCATGTAATATAAAATAGTCATCTCTACATATACTTTTGTTTAATTCTGATTTTTAACTCTTCATGCACCTTTTTTTTTTACCCAATTTTAGCTGAATGGACACCAAGCTAGGCACATAGTGAAAAATCCTCTGTACAAGGTTACAAATGTAATGACAAGTTTGTCCATTTCAAAATAATTAAGATTTGTACACAACACATATAACCCTTCATTTAGATTTTGTGTTTATAACCTAACAAATGACATTCCAGGCAACTTTACAAAAGTTTAACTAGCCTACATTTTTGACATAATACATTGATCATAATCAAAGATATTTCTTGGTCAGGATGCACACGGAAAGATAAAGCTTTAAACAAAGAAGAAAAGAAGAGCAAATGGTTCCATACTCAGAGTGCAAGTGGGCAGGTTGGGTTAGTTGCCGCTCATAACCTCATACAGAGTTCCCAGCAGGACGTGAAACTGACTTACAGAGCTGTCATTACACTGTCAGAGAAACTGTACCATTTGCATTTCAAAGCAGGAATTAAAGGTGTGGGCTTTTTGTGTTTGTGTGTTTTGTTTCTGTGTGGGGTTTTTTATTTTTGTTTTCTTTTTGGTTCAGCATAACTTGGAACGTTTGAAAGCTTTTCAACCTAAATGTGGGGAAAAAACAGGTAAGGCATTATTTTTGCACAAAACTAGCATTCCTAATAGTGCAAATGAATCTGGTACCTCTTATAAATGGTGAGAGGTCATAGACTTACTAGAATTTAGATTTTCTTTCTATGGCTTGACAGATTATCCCTCTATATATTCTACTCTCACCCAGAGCTGTTGCTGTAGTCAAAAAAGAACTGTAAAGAGTCCACCTTCTTCTGTATCCAGCAAAAGGTTTCTTGCTCATATGCAAAGAAAAAAAATCTGATTTTTAAATTATGCTGAGTTAATGTACAACTTGGATTCATAAGAAACTTCTAATATCTGTAGCAACAGTTTATCTGGACAACATTCTTTGAAAAATGAGCCCCATAGCTCAAAAATAGTCAATCTAAAAACCTGGGTCATTCTTTCCCCTCCCCTGAATCAGTTACTAAAATGTATTTGAAAAGTTAAGACTTGGTTTGAAAATGTCATACATACAATGGGGATGTATCAGATCTACTATTTGATCATCTGATAAAACTTGCATAGCAAGATGGAATTCAATAAGCCTTTTTTCCTTGTTGACAGTCATCTGGAAGACTTGAAAGGTAACTACTATAGAACTCAAAGCATCACTAAGTATCAGAATGTCCCTGCCACATGGAAATAAATGTATAAATGAATCAGAAATCTGAGTACTGGTATTAACAAACTAAGGGATAATTTAGGGGAAGTTGGGCTTGTTCCAAGTGCCCATAATTCTAAATCTCATTGCTACTTAAATTTTCCTTAAGTTTGATTCACAACTACATTGAATTCCAAAGAAAATTAACAGGACCTTAACACTATCCACTGTCTTAATACAAAACGCACTACAGTGAGTGCAAAAACAGAACATTGTACTCAAATTTAATGCTAAATTTATTGCTGATAACTTACTAGTTATTGCCATTTGCAATCAGAAAGTCCAAGTTACGAATTAGAGCTTAGAACTCTGACTCCAGAAAACCTGTTATACTTCAATCTCTTTCCTGTATAAACTTGGTCAAGGGTTTTAAGAGGTTATCGCAACTTATTGCCTTTCTATTATTCTTAAAATATAACCTATTTTGGGTATTTTTTCTTTTTTTTTTTCTCCCAAGGAATCCATTCATGTTGGAAGGCCGGATTCCCCAGCATACGCACTAGTGTTTGGCTCTGGAAATATGAGTCGCCAGAGTCTGGAAGTTCATTGCTTCAACTTGAACAGCCATTGTGTTGTTGGAAGCCAGGTGGCCAGGTATTGCCAATGGCCAGCAGAATCCCAAGCTGGCCCAGAAGGCAGTGGTTAGGGAAGAGAAAGGCTGAGAGGACTGGTAAGGATGGGACCTCAACTGCACTTTCTCATGGATGGAACCCTGGGATGGCGTCACTCTCCACCTGCCCTCTATCCAGAACACAGTCAAGAGCTGCCAGCAGCAGGACCTTGCTGCTTCCATTTACCCTAATCTCCAAGCTTCGGCAGCTCCACCCTGTCCCTTCAGATCTTCCGGTAATGACCTTTTTAAAACTTTTCTCTTCCCTCATCTGCTTTATTTACACATGAATTCCCTAGAATTACTAAAGCTTCAGAGCTACTGCCTGTATACTACAATGCAACAAAGCAGTCCGTGGGCCAAAGTATGAATATGACTTCAAGGTCCACCACAGTCCTAGAAAATAAGTTTTATGGGCTATTAAATGATACGTGAGGGTTTCTCAAGAACCATCTCTGATTCCATATATTCAGGTAACTAAGAGTTTGTGCTTTGGGAAGGATACAGAGGGCAGTAAGCACTCTTAGTTCAGCCTAGCCCTCTTTAGAAACTTACTTCATCCATTCTTATTGTAGTGTTAATTCAGCCTCTAGTCTTAGCAGTATCTTACGGTTACAATCTACTCTTGTGTTTCCTCAACAAGTTGCAAATAACACACTTCTCACAACAATGATTTACAAATGACTCTGAAAGAAAATTCCAATCAGAATTGCAAGTAAATGTATATTGTGTAGCTCAGGAGTGATGGGCTTCCACTCGTCCCCCGTGTCAGAGCTCTTGCCTCCTGCACCATCGCGCCCGTTTCATCAAGAGGCCAGAATGCTCCTCCTGATGATGTCTGTCCTCCTGCTGATGGAGCTGCTGGCGTGGATACACTTCTTCTCTGAGGCCTCGCTCTCGGAGTCACTCATCTCTGCGTCAGGGACGTATCCGTCATTCTCGTTCTCAGCTTTCAGTTTGCTTTTCGCCCTCTCCTTGGCTGGAACTCGGCCTAGGCCCAGGTAGGGGTAGTCTGAGTGCTGGTGGCAGGCCCCCTCTGGGGCCTCTCCCTGCTGCTGCCGTTCCCCCTTCTTTGGAATCCGGAATCCTCCCCAGTTCTTCACTGGGCTGGCAGGTGTTGTAGGCACTTTGACTGCAGACTGGTTATAGTTCACTTTGATCAGGGAGCCGTTGCACTTGGGCACTGCCTCCTTCCTCGTGCCCGGCGCTGACTGCCCCGCCCCAGGGGAGGTGGCAGCTCTGGCGTGGTCCGCGTGCCTCTGGGACACATCTGTGGACCTCAGAGGCTTGTGACTCTGTTTCAAAGGTCTGTCCTTTAAGTCTCCCTTGCTGAGGTCACAATGAAAACGATGGTCTCTTCTGCTCCCGTGCTCTGGCATCACCACGCCATTTTTCTGTTGTGCTGATACGAGCCGTGCTTCTGCAAAGGTCTTTTCAAAACTCAGAAAGCTCTCTGGGCCCACCGTCCCCTCCCTTCTGCCCGCCAGGTCTGGCTGCTTTAGCAGGGCTTTGCCTTCGCTCCCAGGGCTGTTCTGCAATGGATCTCGCTTGTGGGGCTTCTTCAGCGAGTGAACCAGGGAAGTACCCATTTGCTTCCTGAAGAACGCAGAATGCCACTTCAAGTCCTCTATCTTAGGAGCGTCAGGGCCCACAGAAGGACTGTTAAACAGAAGCATGTTTTCCAGTGAGGAGGAGGAGCAAGAGGAAGAAGGCACACCTGTGAACATAAAACCACAGAAAAAAGAAATTGCAGCAGAAGCAAATCCAGAAAAATAAAATTTTAGACCCCTTAGCATGGCCCACTAATGCAGACTTCCCACCCAACAGTACAGCATACAATCACCCAGTCTGTAAAAGTTTGGTTTTTATAGTAAAAATACTACCTGCCTCGAGAATCTGCATGCTCTAGACGCTCTTTTCTAAAACAGCTTAAGTTCACATAATTTTTTTCATGAAACTGTCTTCAAGGAATACACTTGCCTTCAAACAAAATAACTGATCTGATTCTCATATGTGATTTACTGCAGAATCTTTCCGTGGTCAAGTAAGCATTGCCTCTACCACCCCCCGCTCCTAGCACCTGCCTCGCCTGCTGCCTGGGAGCAGCACACACACAAGGGCAGGGAGTGGAGCTGTTATGCTTTCTCCAAATTTATCTGTCCCTCACGGGGCTTGAACGAGGCTAAATACACATACACTGTGAAATGAATAAAGGGAGGTGTTTAAAATCATTCTTGACACAGTACATATGTCTACTCATATGTACAACACACTTGTGGAATTAAACTGAATTATCATCTAAACAAGGATAAGTTAAATTGGTGTTTTTCAAGCATTGTTTATGTAAATCACATTAAGAACTAAGCTGCACAATCATAACCCAGGAAAAGTGCACTTTCCTGCAGCCATGTTAGCCTTCATCACCGACATGAATACTCTGACATTTTCTGTTGTTTCACTTATTTTAATGCTGGTGCTGACCTGCTAAAATGCATCTCACAACCCGGTAACAAACTGTAACTCTCAGTCTGAAAAATATTGGGTAAATCCATAACATACTAGAGTTCATCAGAAGGGCCATGTCCCTGCAGAAGCCTCCAGAGCCGCAAAACAGCTGTCCTGTTCTCTGAGCCACCAGGAAATGAGGTTTCGTCCAGAGTAGCACAGGAGCCCATGTGAACCTACTGCTGGGCAGGAACGCACACCACGTGCAGACAGAATGAGCTAGCGGCTCTAAGAGAGAATCCCCACGACCACAGGGCTTTCCAATCTGCTCTTTCAAAAATGGCTGCTTTCTCAGTAACCAAACTTAGGGCCAACCTTCACACCACATTTCTATTTCTTTTACTCAGTCACCCGCTGTGGGAAATTAAAAATGTAAGAGGTACTGTCCTCTGATTTCCATTGTTACTTGGGATCCAGGCTCTGAGGAGCCTCAGCTTCATGACTCCCACAAGCACTGTCCCCACTGAGGACACTCACCCAAGCAGAACGGCCCTGCCCATCCCAGAATCACAGACAGTGTCAACATGGACCCCAGGGACACATTCAAGTCACGGCCATCTGCTCTGCCTCATCTGGAATCCTCTCTCTCAAAAGGTAGATCAGGTGAGGCACAAGTGAGAACACAACCGAAAGTCTAAAACTGGAAAAAGGGAGGGAAAAAAGGCATCCCAGGGGCTCCCACTCCCTTCCCTGGGGCATGGCTTCCAACCAGGCACACCTGGCACGCACACTGGGGGCAGGAGGACCCCGCACCCCATTCCTGCTGTGGAACAGCAGAGGGACTCTGGACCATAGGCCCGCATCACAGCTGTCACACAGAACGCTGCCTGACCTTCGGAGGCTCAGCCACTTACCCAAAGAGACGCCCTGAAACACAAACAAAACGCAAAAATGCCCTGATACCTGTGAGAAATGACCCAAGTAGAATCAGATCAAAGTATTCTTTACAGCTTCCTTTCACAACTTACTTTCAAAGGCAAACTCATTAGTAATCACTCATGACATAAGGACCTAGCAAGTCAGAGAAAGCCCTCCAGGGGCAAAACTCCATGGGCACAACTGCACTGGCGATCCTGGGCCGCTGCTGCTGGAGGAGACTGCTCCACACCAGCCAGGCGGACACGAAGGGAGAGCCCCCTCTTTTATTTGCATTCAAATAGGAATAATGAAGAGACATAAGTTCACTTTGATGAATCAAACTGCTGGTACTAGGTTAGCCAAAAAGTTCTTTTGGGTTTTTCTGTACCATCTTATGAAAAAAAATTCAAACTTTTTGGCCAACCCAATATTTATGATACTCTACCTGAAAAAACTTATTTAAAAAATTTTACAACTGAACTCACAAGTCTAGCTATTGATATAACCTTGACAGATTTGGGGAATATTTACTCTTGCAAATTATCTAGGATAATATTACTAAATAAGTTAACGGCATCAAGGATATCTTTTAAAACTTGCCAAGCTTTTTATCCTCTTTGTCCAGCTGACCAGTTACTTCTGGTCACATATATCCAGATGGTTTCAAGTAACCCCAGAATGTCAACATAATAGGTTATGATTATTTCTTCGTTTAGTCCATGTTTCATGTTATACGTAGAGCCACAGAAGCAGAAGGTGAGAGAAAGCCGGTTGACTGTGCACAAGGAAAGTTGTGCCAAGAGAAGCAGACGCGCGCTCCCAAGACCTACCTACTAGCGGGTAGGTCTCTACACACTCAGCATTCTTCCTCCTCCTCTGAAATCCTTATAACACCTGCTTTCTGGGGCTTGTGAGCACAGAATGTTAGCACTTCAAGGCCTTCAGAGGCCAGGATTCTGGACCAAACCTCTTACAGATGGACAGACTTCAGAGAGGTCCAAAAACCTGTCCCACTATGCACTTGATCTCAAAGTCACTGAAGTGCTCTCCAAAGGGAAGGAAGTCCATACCTTAGTTTTTTTCTTTGGAGAAATGCAAAAATAGGCGGCACTAAATAATTTGTGCTGACTCTCAAAAACATTCAAAATTCCAATTACACCAAAATAATCCACTGTAAATGTTCTCTAAATGTGGATATGTACATTAAGTAATCTTAGATATATTTACATGTTACAGGTAGACCCAAAGGCTAGATAATCAATACATCTTTTTAGGTATCCCCGAGACACTGTACATTTATCAAGTGCTTTGCAATACATAAGTTGCTCTTTGAGTCTCACACTATTTCCCAGGAGGGAGCTGGAGATCTCATCCCAACATTACGTGTGAGGAAATGGAAGAAACTCAGAAAACTTTAGACTCACTTGTGTGGGGCATGTAAGTAGGGAATACAGGATTTAACCCATAGGAGGCTGAACCCATGGCCCCATCCCCTAGACCACAGTGCCTCAAATGCCTGAGATTTCCCTCAACAACAAAAGCCTTCCCTCTGATTCTTCTAGAGTAAAAAAGAAAATTGAAAAGACACTAGCATGTTTCCCCCTTGAACAGTGTTAAGGCTAACCCCTGCCCTGTTGTTTGACCTACCAGGGCTTAATGCATACCTGAAACTCTTTCTTGCTCCAAAAGCTTAGTGTAAAGATTGAATATCTGTTCCTGGACTTTGCACACAGATCGTTTAATCTTTTCCCTGCGGGTCACCATGTAAGTGAGGTTCCGAACCTGGAATGTAGAGAATAAAGATTCTAAGTAAGCAATATACATTATAACAGTACTTTTTTTTTAACGAGGAAAAAAAATGTGTCCCACTAGGTCCTTGACTGAAAATATAAATGTTTTATGTAATCTCTGACCTCCCTGTGATGCTAAGAAGTACCACAGAGAGGGCCTGTAGGAGGGAGCCATGCCCCCAACACCAAACCAGGCCAGTGGCCTGGCCATCAGCTCATCCTAGCAAAGAGATGCCCAACGGTGTCCAAAGCCAAGCATACCAGCTCTTGCCAAAGGACTCTGCTTATCACCCTCGATATCCTCCCGTGAATTCTATTGTCAGAAGCTTTAGAGCAGTTCAGAAGCCACCCTGGTTGCACTTTATCAAGCATCTTCTGAAGATGCAACTAGGCAAGCACAAGGTCAAGGACCATCAGAGGGAAGAGCCCCCCCAAAAAAATGTTCCTGCATGGGGCCCATGAGAATGCCAAGTGGTCACCAAGACACTGAGCTCTCTGAAATACCTTGGAGTTTACAGGTAGCTACTTTGTTCCTACAGAACAAACACCTAGGGAGGGTCCTTGCTCCGCCACAGATTTGCTACCATCAGCATCTTAAGGCCCGCTCTCTGCATCACCACTGGAAAACACTGACACTGCCTACTTCCTGATCCATCTGTCAGGAACTGAGAGCCCAGCGCTACGAGCTCCACTTGGCATCTGATGCACAACCACTGGGGGACAGCATGCATATCCTCATTAACCTATACTAACTAATCAACACAAATTTGTTCCCCCTTTTCAAAGCCACCTGTGATCAGTCAATAGAGTCAAAATTTAATGACTTAGTCAATAAACTCCCTTAAATCTGTTCAGTCCTAAAACTTATTGGTAAACCCAATCAGTTTACATGGGCCTGGAAACACAAATGTCAAATGCAACACACCATATACACAATTAAAGCTGTCTTCAAGATGTGAACAATACCTTCCCAGAAAGCTCAGTGGCAAGACTGAGAAAAATGACTTCATATCCCGATCAGCTCCCACACCAAAGGCACAACTATACTCTCCCACCACTAGGGCAGTCCCATCCCCAGTCATCTTCTCAAAGGTCACTCATCTTTCAGCAGCAAGTGGCAACAAGACACACACAACCCTAAATTTTGGCTTATGTTCAGACACCACCCCTAAAGAACCCTAACAATTCCATCTGCTCTTCCCCAGCTGTGTTAAAGACAGCCCCCTTTGCGAAAGAACACAAGGTCAGCTGGCTTTCACGTTTGCATTTTACACATCATAAATGGTGTAATTTCCCGGCCAACAGCAGGAACACCAAGTCAGGCTTCTCTTGATCCCAAATGATTCACTGTTTGTTTAGGAATTTTCTAACACTTGTTAATAAAAATAATTGCAAAGAAAATCAGCCTTCCTATAATTTCAGAGTAAATACTGTTTCAGTGTCATTCACCCTGGTTAAAATACATTCTGACGGCCTCACCCCCTCCCTCCCAGGCAGTAAGTAGGTGTCCTTTTTAAGAGTCCTTTTTAAGAATTCTGTTCAGTTTGGGGATGGAGGTAGCCAGTGGGTGAGATTTTCTTTACAAATATTCGACTCAAAGGAGATTTAAGGGTAGAAGCTCAAAAAGAGGAAGGAGTCAAACCTAGATCATTATTACAGACTCATTAATTGCTGAAAAACAAATGAAGAATGGTTTTTACATTAAGACAGGGAACTCAACTTGTGGAGATAGGAAGGGTAAATTCTCTGACAGGAGTAGACTTATCCAGGAGTGGACAAGGTTAAAGTCAGATGTACAATAGAGATACATCTTTTTCCTTAAAATGGCCAATGGAAATAGAAAGACAGAGAACTTGAACTCTTATTACTGAAATTTAACTTCAGCGTCTGCAACCACTTTTCCCAGGAAAGATGTCCACCCTGGCTGCTAAGTGGGAAAACCACACTTCCACTCCCCATGATCTGAGAAGAGAGACATCTATGACCCCAGGGTTTTACTGGAAAACTCAGCCTCTGAATAACCTAGACCTGGGTGGGCACAGAATAGTGAGTGCCCTAAACCTCACCTCCCTTATGCACAGAATGCCTTGTGAAGGGCAACCTCCATCAGCAGCCCCTGTGTATCAAACTGAACGGAGGCTCTGTCAAGACACATCTTGCCTGGCCTTTCTGTGCACTGCTAGACCTGACTTCCTTCCCCTCCATCTTCTCCCGATTGCCAGCGAGGTGGCACCCAAAACCAGATCTCCTATGTTAAACCCAAGAGACACAAAGCAAAGGTTTCCAAACATGGAAGGGGCCTAAAATACAGAATGCTGGCCTCCACATCCAGAATTTTGGCAGTCAGGTGGGGTCCAAAGGTCAGCAGGTCATATTGCTGCAGGCTGGGGCCACGCTCTGAGAACCACTGCCCTCAGGAACCCAACAATGATCTCAAGTTTTCTTGAATCCCAAACACTGCTTGCAACACTAGAGCTTAACTTGCCTTTTATGTTTACGACAACTGTAGCCTCTATCAGAATGTCAAAAGTGACCATCCCACTTAAAGCTGGACAGAATGGTCCCCCAGGGCCTGCTGTTTGGATGCCCCAGTGCCGAGGTGGTGTATTCTTATCTGAGAAAGTACTCCTTCTGCTGCTGCTGAATTCATGTTTAGTGCTTCCTTCAGAAGCCAATGTCTGGGGGAGGGCGATCCCACCAGAATGAAGTGGCAGCCTTGGCAACTTGGCATGGCACCCGCCTCATCGGTAATGGTGTCTTCAGGTCCCCACACCGTTGGGAGACCATTCCTGTCACCTGTCTGGTCCAGAACTGGAACGCAGGTGTGCAAGGCGCCCCCAAGGTGTGTATTTGCAGGAACAACCACCATTATCACTCAGCGTTGTCTGCATTTCTAACGAGGCCTATTCACTCCTCAGTTCTGAAGGGAACACATGCCTTGATCATGTCCTTCTTATTAACCACTAAGAAATGTTAATTACCTAGTGTGAATTACACTACCTAGTGTGTGAATTACCCAAGACTCAACTCACTTGAAAACAAATTTATGATTTGTTCTTATTGTCACCCCTGCTCTGAGGAGTCTTCTGCCCACTACTGTTTATAATTACAAATAACTGTACTCTCTGCAGCAAGGCCAGGATTTCCATTTTTTAAAGCCTCCACCCTAACTGGCCTTGTGGCACATTTTGGAAAACATGGTTTTCATTTTAATAAGCTTAAACTGACACTAAAGGCCCTAAAATCTTAACGACTCTTTAAAGTAAACGCAAGTAATGCCACACAGACAGAAATCCCGATTTATTCCCTATTCTCATACATCATTGGCATTCTACTTAGAAAGCAAGTGATGACTCAAAAAAAAACTTTAGAATTTCAAGTGCGTGTTAATCTGAGTATCTGCAGTACAGAAGTTAGTACACCACGAGCGTTTTCTACACTTTTATTCTGTGGTGATCGAGACACACACAGTCCAAACATCAGACTTCTCGTCGTCCCTCCTGAGGACTGACTCCAAAGCTCATGCAACCCCGAGTACAGCAGTTGTCGGGCTGGGACAAGGCTTCTCACCAGGATTCCACTTTATCCTTCTGAACCCTTTTCTCATCGCTAACAAAAAAGGTCACACAGACCTGTGATTGAGGCGAGGTCTTCTTCACACTCACCACCAGGGGGGGCACGGGAGCAGGAGAGCCTCAATTCCACACCCCTCGCCTCCCCTCTGCCTGAATCCTGGTGCGGTGTCACCGTCAGGTTCTAGAACAGTCTCTTCTAACGCAGGCCCACCAATACTCTCCCTGCCACGCCTCCTCTGCCAGGGTGGTGCTGGTGTCTGTGAGAGCCGGGGCTTTTGGGTTCGGTACTTCTCCCACGTAACCCTATTCGTTGCCTACGCTCTCACTTCCCATCAGCTCTGAGTCAGATTCTCTCCCAGGCAGGTGAATCACTAATAAGTTAGGTGCTTGGGGGAGATGCGTTAACCATTTCAGGCCACTTGGGTGCCTTTCAGCACAGGCTGCTCCTCCGTTCCATCTCCCGTGCACTAATGAATTTAATCGGAGCCGGCTGTTGGCAGCAGGGCAATCAGGGGAGCTGCCACAGAAGGTGCTCAGAGATGCATCACCAATTAGTAAGCTTCAGTCAGAAGCTACCTACGGGGAGCAGGAGGCCAGGGGGGAAAGACAGCCCGCTCCTGATTATTCCAGTAGCAGGAAAGGAGGTCCAGACGGGGACTCCAGAGACGCTGGGGAGATACAAAGCAGCAACAGCGGAAGGGAAGTGCCGCCAGCCGAGACTGCGGGCTGAAGTGTGATCCAGAAGTGTGAAACGGAGTGTGCTACTGTGCCCACGGGCTCCTCAGTCAGATCACAGGCCTCTGTGCACCAGGAATCCCACCCCACACCCACACCAGACAGAGCAGACAGACAGACACACGGACACAGTCACGGGCACACACACACAGCCTCGGTGACGACGGAGCACCTCGCTGCGGGAGAGCCTGGGGGAGCAGACACGCAGGGGCGCGGTGGCGATGCACGCAGGCTAGCACCCACGCCTGCTCTGCTCAGTCAGTGACTGCGAGGGCGACGGCCCCGTGAGGAGCCGAGGAACGGGGCTGGGCCCGAGAAGCAGTGCGCCGCTCTCCTCAGAGAGCCAGTGACCAGCACGTCGGGTGTGCCGCCCCAGACTGAACAAAAGATCTGCCTGCCTCTGCCCGCCCGCCCCAGCCCCCACACCATAAAATCCATTCTGGCTTTTCAGTCTGTAAACAATTCTAAGCCCATCCCCTGGCCATTTCCCCGGGGCTCAGTTCCCTCTAGCTCTAGAATGGAGGAGGGTAAAGAGGTACCCCATGTGATCTCCCAGAACAGTTAACTACAAGTGTTTAAAATTAAACCAGAGAAGCTCCCCATTCTGCGGTCATCTTGCGTGTGCGTACATCGAGTTTCCCAGCCCATTAATATATGGAACCAACACCACCTCATGCTGCGGTATGTACAGGGTCTGAGAGTAAATGAACCGGCTACCGTCCCTTGCTCTGGGCAAGCGGCCGTCTCTTTGCCGTCGTCTTCTCTAGGCCACTACAAGGTGTCAGTGTCGATCATTACCCTCTCCAGGTCCTGCCGCAGGTGCGTGAACAGCTGCAGCCTCCTAAACAAGACGTCCTGCTCCCGCTTGGCTAGATTGTCCTCTTCGTCTTTCTTTGGAGTGATGAGGGGCTTGTTGAAGTTGACCTTCCTCTTCAACTTCCAGTACTGGTACAGGAAGTCCACCACCTCCTCGGGCAGCCGCAGGGCCCTGGCCACGTCCAGCAGGTTGACGAACGTGTAAAACTCGTCCTCCAGCTGCTGCAGCTTCTGCTTACGGACACTGACCCGGTGGGCCTCCCCCCGGTTCTGCTCGAGGCCAGCGAAGGGCTCCAGCGGATCCCGCGGGGAGCACTCGGGAGCCCCATTCTCCTGAGCGGTCCCCTCACCAAGGCCCTCCTCGGCTTTGCGATGCGAGCTGTGCTTCGGGCAGTAGGACTTGAACTTGACTTCGTCGTTCTCTGCCAAGATAGTCTTCATCTCTAGGCCCCGGTCAAACGCACAGGTCACGTGGAAGGCTGTGCGGCAGTTCTTCACGGAGCACTGGCGAGAAAACAGAGAGCAAGCGGTGGGGTTAGGGAGGGACAGGACCCGAAGCCCTGAGCGCAAGCACCCCGTCCACCCGCACGCGCGTGTACCCGCATGCACACACGCACACACACGGGAAGAGCTGCACTTGGAGCGCTCAGGGACAGAACGGCTTCACGTGGATGACCCCTGGCAGATCTAATTGTGTTTTACATAAGCTATGGCTTGGGATTCAGGAGGCTTTTTTTCATTAACCAAACAGTAACTCTCTTACAAAAGCAACTGCATCCAGAATCACCTCGTAAGGCCCACGTAATTATACAGGTGGCACGTGCAGATGTTCTCAATACACAGCGTGCACTCTCAGGCATTCACTTGCTTTTTTACCCATCTGAGCTTTTCTAACGCCTGAGTGGTGAAATCTCCTCAAGAAGAGATGTTACAGGATCATGGGGGCCCTTCCCGTGTCCCCCAGGACGAGGCCCAACACGGGTGGCACACTCCTCCCAGCAGTGAGGGTTGCTCAAGACCCAGGAGGTGAATTAAAAACTCCCAAAGAGATGCAAGGAATCAGAGACTGGGACCACCCTGCACAGACAGCGTGAGACTAGTCTCTGCACCCTAGGGAAGCTCTGCCAGATGCAGAGGCCTCTGGGCCCATGAGGCCGAGCTCTGAGACCTGGGCATGCTGCGCCTGGCAGGCCTGGCAGTGCAACCGCGAGGGGCCTACTGCCAGCAGGTGAAAGGAAGGTCAGCCCAGAGGTCAGGCCTACCCAGCCCGACCTCTCACTCACTGCCCCACCAGGAGGACCATGTAGTGCCTTTGATCCACACAGCAAGCTGGAGGCCTAGCAGGAGGAAAGCGATTAACTTCTCCCCATCTGATCAGTGCTGGGAGAATGCCAGGGAGGAGGCTCCTGGTGGTGACTGAAGCCAGTCCCCCTAAAAAGCAACACTGTATTGTGTGAGGCCAAGTGATCCTGGGCACAGCAAGCCTGTAGAAAGAAGAACCCGCAACCCGGTGGCTTGGGGCCAGCTGAAAAGCTTAACTAAACTCATTCAAAGGAGCCCTGCACAGCATCATCACATTCTGCAAAGGCTGGGGCTGGGGCTTTGGCTTCTTCCCCTAATCACTTCAGAATTTAAGAGGGGACTCAGTGCCAGTCATGACTTCTTCCATTATGACAAAGCCTCTTCTACCCAAAAGTACAGAAAATCTAGCTCACTTCACAGAAAATCAGTTCCCCCAGTGCACACACTTCAAGCACACGAACATAAATCTGTAATTTTGTCTTTAATAATAACCTCAGTTCCAAGCAATGTGTGAAATCCGCTTTGGTGGCAGAACACACACACACCTGGCCACTATCAGTAAAAGGCCAAGCGCTGCTCCTCCTCCTCCGCAGGCAGCCAAGAGGGGAGGAGAGTGGAACGGACAGCGGAGACGCTATCAGGGTTTGGCGCCAACAACACACTTTAAATCAGCGCCCCTGCAAGAGGAACACGCCACAGCAGAACGTTTATGCTGGGCTTTGTAAAGACGCCAAATGGCCTTCCTCTGGGTTTTCCCATTCAGGTTGACTCAGCAAACAGATGTTACAGAAACATAAGCCTGAGCCTTTCCAGCTGCAGACATTTCAGACAGGAATTCTTTAATAAAATCAGTCTATTCTGTGAAGATATGAAAAATCATCAAACCTCCTTGGCCTCTCCTCCTTCAAATTAATATTCTGGAAAAAGAGGTCAATGGCAACAACAACAAAACGTCATTTTATCGTCTCTGTTTAAAAGAGAAGCAGAGATCCCAATCAATGAAGGATCCATCAATGAAGGACCTGCTCAGTAAAGGGTGTAATCTCTACCCTCAGAACATCAGGTACCTTGGAAGAAAACGATTTCCATTTTCCTTGGTTTGCACAGCTTGTTTCCATGGGCAGTCTGTACACATATACCTATACCCGATCCAATGTCTTTCTTTTTTTTACTTTGTGGCTTTTAAAAAATTTCTCCTCCATGTCCTCTGAATACAATTCTCAGGCCAAAGGCTTTTGTCATGTTTTAGTTCTAAGCAGATTCCATTCACATACAAAAGAGTCTGCACTATTTTCAAGGTCCACAGCCAAATCCCACCAGCTGTCTCCTGCCTCACCCTCTGAATATTTTTGTTACATTCTGGATTCTTGAACACCAGTGGAAGTGATAACGAAGAAAAGCACAACTGCTTGGTGTGTAAAATGAAAACTTTTTAAAAACCACCAGCCACTGGGTATCTTACCGAGAGGAATATCTATCAGCCAAAATACAAACTGATTTTGTCAAATGAGGTCATTTCTTTCAAAGCCTCAACTGGTCGTCTGACCAAGCTTGTGCAGTATGTGTCTGGGCTGAGCTGCTGTGTTTTCTGCATCAAAAGAACCCCCCCCAATCCAACACCTCTGCCCTCAGGAGGTGACCCGGGGACTGAGGAGTGGGGGTGGAGCCATGGCCCTGAGGAGGCACCCCCACAGGAGGGGCCAGCAGGGCCACAGGCAGGCCTTGGAGGCCTTGGAGACCTTGGTGCAACAGCGTCTCAGGCCTCCTAAGTCAAGACTGTCTAGACGCCAAAAACGTGAGGCCCAGAAATTAACTTCTCAAGTAGTCTTTTATACAACACAGTAAACCACCAGGCCATCTATATTTTCTCCTTAATTCTTGCTACATTATGACCTTCTGCACTTGCCTGCACATGGACACAGAAAATGCAGGCACAATTCTTATATACAGGCTCCCCTCCAACCCGACCTCGCACACACAAGAGCGTAAAAAAAAATCAGAAATCCAGGCTGTGCAGAACCCTAGGAGTAGCACCTCAGGGGTGCCCCCTACCCAGCTGGTGCTCCAAGGAGTCCCTGTTTTACCAAACACAAAAACATCAGCATGCCAAGCTGATTCCAAACACTGTGCACCAAGACAAGGAGCCAACGTGCACGCCTCAGACACCAGCGGGGCCCCTCAGCAGGTGGAGGTGACTGTCCCTCAAGTGCCCAGCCTCCAGCTTGCCCCCAGGGCTGTCCCCAGGACGCCAGGCTTGTGGCAGCAAGGAGAAACAGGAACAGACTGGAACTGCCAGGCGGCCCAGGCAGACTTCTGAGCTGCCCTGTGAGGGTTACAACTGGTGTTCTGGTTACAACCCACCAATAAAAGCATGTACACGGGGTGTGGCTGTACCCCCGCCCCTATCACCATCCCCGGGGCCCTCAGCAACCTGAGAGGGCTGTGCTTCCTGGAGTCCAGTCCCATCTCCAAACCCTGTGAGAGTTAGTTCAGAACCCTGCCCTGCAATGCAGGGAAGGGTAGTCACACTGTCCCGACTGAGCTGATTACCTGTATGGATGCCCCAAACTTCTCATTGCAGAGGCTGCACACAAGCGCCCACCGACTGCTGGGGATGTGGGACACCTTCGTGATGGGCTCCATCTTCTCGGGGCTGCCGATGCTCACCTGGAGGCCGAGACACAGCAAGACAGAGCGGTAGAGGCCGCCAGACAGACAAAAGCAGAGCACAGACAGGAGAAACCTCAAGATGCCTTCCTTCCCCATGACTCTCCTACCAGGGGATGCCAAGGGGCCCTCGCCCTCCTAGCACAGGTAAAATCCCACTTTAAAGGGGCGAGCTCCACACCTGGGGAGGGGGGTTGGGTTTCATCTGATGCAAACATCCTGTTTGTAAAGACATTCAGATATACCAACACTCACTGCTCACCCGAGTGATAGGTCAGATGTGTACGTATCAGGACAAGGTGAGCGAGTACACCTCTGGTCCACAGAGAAGTGGTCAAGGCTGGAAATCCGTCTTAAATATACTAAAACACATTGTGAACAACTGAGTAAGTAAATACTGACTGCTTTTAAAATAGTATCTCTCTCTCACTAAAGAAAAACCATTCTCCTCAGTCAGAAATGTTTACTAAACTAAATAGAAAACTACCGAGATCAATAAGGTGCCCTCTCTGTGTTTGGCCTGGATCACTGAACTGTATCCTGTCAATACCAAACTGTGAGATCCCAAGTCTTGAAGCCTCACTTCAAAAATCACTCAGATAACTTTTTTCCTCAGGAGAAAAATGCACCAAAATTACACACCAAAAAATGCTAAAATTTGAATCACAAATGATATTCTCAGAGTGAGCCATGCAAATTAAATTAGTCAAGGTCTGGGACTTAAAATAAATTAGACCAGACTTGAAATTAAAAAGGTCGAAATTCTTAGGCTAAGTAAGAATTTTAATAAAAATCACACAAATGTAACCTAGAGCAGTGGTTCTTTAACCACAACCGTGTGGCCTGCATGGTTCGCCAGCTCCAAGGGGTTACAGCCCACCTCAGGGGAAGGCCGCGAAGTGAACGCCATGGGTCCGCTCCTGGGACCCTGTGCGCAGCGGAGGGCCAGCTGCAATGGCATCTGAAGACAAATCTGAACACCTCCACCCAGGAATCCAACTAGCTGTGGCTCCCAGTGAACATGTCTACAAGCGTACACACCGCAAGCAGGCCACAGCATGCCTCAGGCTCAGTGTAAGGTGGAAAAAGGAGGAACTCACAGGCGTCGTGTTCCTCAACAGCTACGATGAGGCCTGCTAATTAATTAATGAAGGGCTCCCCATGAGAATGAGCAGCCACGGGCTCTGGAGCTGAACCGCCCAGAAGGGTACCCACCTCGGGGATCCAAAGCGCACAGCTGACGTGCACCCACTTGGTCCCACTGCGGGTGGGCTTCATCGCTCCTCCTTTCTTGGGACACAGCAAACACTTGGGCTGAACACCCAGGGCGCACGTCCGGCACAGCCAGCTGCCCTCTGGGACCTTGAGGATTCCATAGCAGGCCTGTGAAGACACCGCACATCCCAAGGAAAAGAGAGAAGAGAGTTGTTTTTCCCGGTATGTCTATTAGTTTTAAACACCTAGAAAGGGTTAAGCCACCAAACACCAGAACTGCCACCAAACAGAGGCACTCCCTTCAGGAAAGGTGCCGGGCAGCCTCACAGTCAGGAGGTGGGTGCCACACACTCCCGGGGTGGGCCTGAAAACCACTCAAGGACAGAAAGGTCTAACAGAAATCTGCTGTGTAGCTACAGATACCCCCTGTACCAAGTTTCTAAATAGTAGTCAGTAAATCCTCAAAACACTCTCCAGGGCTAGATGGGGTGGGCATCCCTCTGATTTACTGATGCAGCTGACACAGAATGAGGAGAAAACACAAAGCAGCTGAGTCTCCCAAAGCTGTGACATGAGACACCTCTGGGCACGAGAAAGAACCAAGGGGCAGCCGGGACCCCAGGCTGAGCAAACTCCACTAACCTGGCCCCCACACCTCCTCACCCCAAGTGAGCACCACAGGCACAGAAAAACGAGACCTTCTAGACAAAACAGGAATTTGGTCTCTTTGGCTGATGTTCAAAACAAAGCCTGCTTTACTAAGATGGCAAATTATACAAGACAGCAATAACTGCAGAACTCAAGGCAACTAAAAGCCATTAAGATGGGTCAAAGAAAGAAAAGGCAAACGCTAAAGAAGTAGAGAAAGAAAACCGTGATGAGACCAGGAGCACAGTCAGAGCCATTTAAAAACACCAAACTGTTCAGAACTTTATCCTTAAATGAACTAACTACGAGTCAGGAAGTGGAGAGACAGAGTAACACAGCTCCAATTCTCCAGACAGGAAAAACACAGCCGCTATGCAATCTGAATATCCAGGACGCAGAAAGGAAACCACAGGATGAGAGTGCAGCAAAGCTAAGTGACACTAAGGCTGGAGCTTAGGAGCAGCGTCGGTGCCGTGAATGAGCCACTGTCAACACAGACCGCCTGGAAAAACAAAACAAGACAAAACTTTTTATAGAACTGACACTATTAAGGTTTCAAATACCAAAAAAGTCTATATCAGGCACTCCAGAAAAAGTCTCATTTGAACAGGTATTTTTTCTTTTTTACTGGAAAAACAAGTCTAAGTAAATTAGAAGATTAAAACAAAGGATGCCTTAAAGACAAGTCATGAAGAACATCTCAAAAGAAAAAGGAGCCAAAGGAAGTACTAAGAGACGATGCGTGGCCGAAAGAGCAGGAGACCAGGCCGGGGGTGGGGCGTCTGGAGCACCCCCAGCCGGCCCCCGCCCTGGAGCTCCGGCTTCAACTCTGCCAGTCCCCCACTGTGGGACTCTGAACAGCCCACCCCGACACCAGGTGACTCATTCATAAAACCGAGGGTGTGAGTACTTTCCAAGCAGAACTCTTTTTTTTCAAACAAAACTTTTCTCAGGATTGGGGGGGAAAAAAAGTAAAATGGTAAAAAAGTTTAAAAAAGTAAAAAAAAGTAAAAAAAAAAAAGCACTAAATGTCATCCAAGTAAAACAGCACAAACAACAGAGGAGCAAACTGGTAGCCACAACGGTCATGATGCTGAGACAACCGGTCCTCTAAGAGAATTCTCCACGATCCCAAGGAAAGCTCTGGTCATCTGAAAACCCAGAGCTACAAGATGGGCTATCACACAATCAGCAGGAAACGATGGTTCATGTGTCATGAGGATGAGATGGGCTAAGGCCATACAGCCTGTGAAGTCCTCGGGCAGAAGGGACCCCCAGGAGGCAGCCAGAAGGACAAAAACAACTGAGAATCACAAACTTGATTCTTCTTCCCCAGAGGTCACCAAGCCACCATCCCACACAAGTCTTCAAGATTGTTGTAAATCTCAGCATCAACAGGTGAACTCAAAGCAAGTACCTCAGAACAGTCTTTTAAAGAGTTTATATGAATACATATCCCCAGAGAAATACAGATTACTTTATTATTGTATTAAAAAATAAATGAAAGAAGAGTCAAGACTGAGATTCTCCCAAGCTTTTTAAATTACCCTATGCCCATCCTTACTGAAAGTGAAAGTGAAAATGAAGTCGCTCAGTCGTGTCTGACTCTTGCGACCCCATGGACGGTAGCCTACCAGGCTCCCCAGTCCACAGAATTTTCCAGGCAAGAGCACTGGAGTGGGTTGTCATTTCCTTCTCCAGGGGATCTTCCCAACCCAGGGATCGAACCCAGGTCTCCCGCACTGCAGGCAGACACTTTACCGTCTGAGCCACCAGGGAAGTAAGCAATTATTAAAAATAAGCAACCGCCAAATCCTACTGACATCAGGGAGGACAGGAAGTAACATTCAAGAAAAGGGGCCCCTTTCCTCTTGTTTAGGGGCTCAGTTTATCGTGACGCCAGCAAAAGTGATGTTTTGAATCGTGTCTGAAAAGTTTATGTTACAGTCAGTCCTAACCCAGAAGAAAACAGATGTAGTCAGTTAAGATGAGCTCACACTGGAGTAGGGAGGGCCCTTCACCCACTGTGACCGGTCTTCCTACAAGAAGACAGCCAAGTGTCAAGACAGAGACACACAGCGAGGACACAAGCGACGGCAAAGCCGGAGGCCAGAGCGGTGCACGGCTGCAAGCCACGGAATGCCGACGACTGCCAGCAAACCACCAGGGGCCAGAAGAGGCGAGGAGGGAGGGGTGCTGCAGAGGGAGCATGGCCCTGCCGACACCCTGAATTCAGGCTTCCCGGCTCCAGAGAGCAGGACAACAATTTCTGTCATTTTAAGTCATCCAGCTGGTGGCACACTCTGTTAGAGCAGCCCGAGCAAATTAACACAGGATCCCATTCTCCTGGCTGTAAAAGCAGCAAGAAGTACTTGAAACACCCGGTATTAAGAAAGAGGTGGGCACGCGTCCTTACCCCCACCCCGTCTGTGGCTTCCTCCCGGGCCCCGCTGCCCACCTACCTGATGCACACAGATGTTGCACTTGTCGCAGAACACCATCTCGTTGCCGTCCTCACCATCGGGTGACTGGCAGACGTCACAGACAACATCTTCATCATACTCGATCCCCAGGCCTTCCTCAGTCTCAATCGCGTGGTTCATGTTGTCATAGCACCGCTGTTCAAATTCCTCCAGGACCCTCTCCATGGTGTACTCATCTAACTCGGGCATTCCTGGAGGAAAAATGCCACAAACCTACTTTGATAAATCCATATGAATAAATATTGTTATACTAACAAATTCACAATGAATAAATAATATTATAAATAAATGTATCCTGAATGTCCCAAATGTTATCTGTTGAATGTCTCTCTGACCCTTTCAAGGAAGGATCTTTAAATTAAAAGGCAGAAAGACACATCCACACAACAGTTTGTTCTTTGTGGTCAGGTACTGAAGACGCAGCACTGGGAGGTAGAAAAGTGAAAGGCAAATCCCACAAGGGTTCAAGGATATTAACTACTGAATACATTAGACTGGCATTTCATTACAATATTATACATGACAACTAGCATGTAACAGACTTCAAAACCATGACCACATAGTATGGCTTGGTTATTTTTTCAAAAAACATTCCATTTTTCAGCTTAAAATGGTGCTGAAAACAGATTTCGCTGTGAATACTCAAATGTTTTTCTCTGGTTTATCCCTCCTTACCCTCTGAATTTACTAGTTGAGATGCATAAGCTAATCAGACGTGAAAGTAATACAAGCAATGTCTGAAGCAAAGAAGACAGCTCCTTCTGAATCAAATAAAATGCATTCTTATGCAAGAAATGGCCAAAAATAAACTTCAAGAGGTTATAACTTCAAGGTTTTAACTAGAGGTGGGGTAAGACTTTTATTTTCTTCCATTTGTGAATGTATTCCTAACTTCCTACAATGAAAACACTCATGCAAGAAAGAAGAAACAGGCTGTAAAAAACAGTAAAACACATCTAAGAAACAACAGCAATGTCATCAGAGCCAACAACTCTTATGCATTACCATAAATGTAACTGACACTTCCAGTTTTTAAAAACTTGGAGAACACAACAGTGCTGGCACTGTGATAAGCCCTAATAAACACATATTCAAAAAAGCCACCTCTCATTTCAAACCCTATGTAATAACGAGATTGTTTCTGCGTGGCCAGACACTTTCATCTCAATTCTTCCTACCAGTTTTGAAAACATCACTGGCTTTGAAAATACAACCGTATACCCTATAATTAATTTTCACCATTAAAAAAACCAATGAAAGCCAAGGTAAATGTCTTCAAGCATGTGTTCAGTACGTGATAGACAACTGCGACACTCATCCTGCCACAGCGTCCAGCACTGCCTCGCCGTCCGACAGAGACCCAGCACTACCCCTTGAACCATCCACAGAAGCCCCCAGCCCCTGGCCGTCGTCGGTCCCTCTGCCTGAACTCAGGACGCCCAGCCGGTCTGGTGGGGTACAGGGGTTCCCGCAAAGTCTATGAAGCTGAAACACAGTATTCTGTTCCAAGAGAAAACTTCTGAACAGATTCTACAAAGCAACCTCATCGCCTACTAACAGTCTAGCCACTAATATCTAAAAGCAAGGACCATGAGGAACATATCAGCTTTGTCAAAATTCCCAGCTCAGTCCACAGGGTCTTTCCCATTCGGAGGGTGGGGAGCAACAGGCGCAGCAGCACCCGTCACACGCCAGGCACCATGCGAGGCTCAGGGACCCACACAAACACAGTCTCAATCCTACAGGGCTCTGAAATCCATTCACCATTTCATAAATACTTACATAAGCTAGGCTGCAAAGAGCCTGCGCCACTTCGCGACCTCAACCTATGGCACAAAGCTAATTAATCCTCCCAGTCTCTCATGGGGAACCCAGCCTGGGCCTCACTGACTTGCCATCTCCACACACTCCAGGCAACCCTCAGCAATCAGAAGTGGCGTGCAAGCCGAGACCCAAGAGTCATCCTGGGCGTGACACAAGGAGATGCAAGCAAAGGAGGCGCAGGAGCCCCGGGCCGCACACACACGAGAGCTGACTGGCGTGCAGGGAGTTGGACCACGACGGGCGGGGCGCTCGCCAAGGTGGGGCTTCCCCCAGGGAGAGCCAGGACACACACACACGGAGCACTCGGGTTTAGGAAAAGACTCCAGGGGAGTCGCTGAGGTAGAAAGCACAAGTGCTTGGCTGGAGTGGAGTTTACTGTGAACAACAGCAGGTCAGTGCTGAAGAAGGGATCCGAAGAGCTCAGCCTCCTTAGTTTCCTGGAGGTAAGGAAGTGGCGGGTTCGGGGCTGTAGGTCAGGGTGGGAACCAGGGGCCCTGCTCCTCCCCCGTGGAAAACAGCCCTCCTCAGCCCACCACTCGTCCAGGGAGCACACGGGGCTGTAGGTCAGGGTGGGAACCAGGAGCCCTCCTCAGCCCACCACTCGTCCAGGGAGCACACGCAGACTCCGAGTCTGTCGCAGCCGGACACGCAGGTCTGAGGCTGAGGTGGAGCCGGCGCCCCCAGGTGGTGAGGAGCTTCTCCCCTCACCTGCAGGCCTTCCTCATCCTGTACACAAGGCAACAGAGCCGTTTTTTCTCACCCATCTCCTTAAACTCCTCGTTGGTCAGTTCCAGCCACGCAGCGTCCATGTCGTTGAGATCGTAACGACACACACTGTCGGCCAGTGTGCGGATGTCAACGTAGCCCAGCTCCGGAGGCTCGGAGCCTGACGAGACAATGTATTTCTTGGGCCTGATGAACATGAGGGATTTCTCTTCAGATACGACCCTGGGTAAGAAGAAAATAAGGCAGCCGGATTACCCTTCCTGCCACAAGGAAGCAAGTCTGTCTGTCAGAAGGCCCCAGGCGAGCTTCCACCTCTGACCCACAAACCCCAGGTCACTGCCTGGTTAAGAGAGTTAGCGCCCTAACATCACTGCTAATAAAATAAAGTAGGAGTTACTAAAGCCCCTAAAATAAAACTAGATAAAATAAAAAAGCGACAAAACTACCAAAGGTGTCACCACCAGCTTCTTCCGCGTGGCCTCCCAGGACCCTGTGGTGCACACACTCGAGAATGCACTCAGCCCTAAGTGTCAAGGGTTAACGACTGAATCACCCGCCACGAACCAGGCCTGCCCGCCCCTGCTGGAGGCCACCAAGCATGGGCTTCTCTGGGACACAGAGGAGACAGGAGCAGCCTCACGGACAGCGGGTACAGCGGAACACTGGGGAGCCAAGGGGAGAACCATCACCTCCAGGGCTGAAACTCAGGCCTCGGCCATTTCCAGGCAGCCTGAGAATCAGAGTCCCAGCCAAGTTAGGGGCGCTCCCAACACACACCGGGGGTCCCAGGAGAGAAGGGGAGGTCCCTCTGCTCCTCATGCTTCCACCTGTGAACACCTGGAGAACTGCCGTCCTCGCACCCGCTCAGGAGAAAGAGCACGTGAGAAGGCCCAACCACTGCTGACTGGAGACCGTGGAGGCCCAGGAGCCCCTCACATCCATACCGTCCCGCCACCTCCAGGTCTCAGGGCCCCGGCAGTTTGCATTAATACCCAGCTGTCCAAGGAGTCTGTCATAGTTCCATCACCCTTATAATACCAGAGCGGCTTTATCTATTAATATATGACATTGAGATAGGCAAATTTAAGGGAGTTTTTCCTCCTACTCAACTAAGGGCAGGGTTTCAGGTGAAAACTTCCACAAGCTGTGTGGGTGTTTACTTGTCCTTTGCTGGGCTCGGAATGCCTGGGACTGGGGACGCCAGAGCTGAGCAGTTAGGTGGTGCCGTGCCCCAGAGGTGGGCGACTCCTAAAGAGCCCAGGGAACACTCCACTCACTCCCCAGACAGCAGTCCAGCCTGGGAGGGTCATTTAATCCTGCGCACTTACAGGGACATTTGTCCCAGGGACTCCTAACCCAATAATCAGGTTCAATCATCTCAAGCGCCTGAGGACATGATGGGGGAGAGGGCTGAGGGTAAACTCAGTCCACACTCAGTGATGGTGAAAGAGGGCGTTTCGCAAAGCAGGTAGCTGAGGCGGCGGTGAAGCCGGGCGCTCCCTCCCTGGGAGCAGCCTCAGACAGGTGAGCAAACAGGCCCAGCTTCATGCTGAGGCGGGTCATCAAAGATTGACCCTCAAAACCTTTCAGGGGAAAAGTGGTTTGGAAGTAAGATCGAGAGAAAGTCTCTCAGAACATGTGGGCAAAGGTTATTCAAGGAGAACTCTAAGGCATGGCCCTAGCCTGACAGGACTGCTCACCCCCGTCCTCCCCCAGAGGTAGAGCTGACCCAGCAGGACGATAGGCAGATACCCTTCCCCAGCAGAGCAGCCTCCAGGAGAGGGAGCCACTGTGCCTACATCCAGGTGTCCCCTACTTCCTGGGAAGTCCTAGAATTTACCTTCCTCTTGAGGAGAGCAGCACCTTTCCAAGGTGGAGGCCCATGGCACCACCTCTGGACCCAAGGCGTGTTTCTACCACATTTCTTATTCCCCCAGAAGCCCTACTGCTAACTCCAACACTGGCCCCCGCAGCCGGCTGGCTGGCAGGGCAGTAAGACCACTGCTGGGGGAGGGATGGCCCCTCTCCCAGGCACGTCTACCTGGCCACAGGCTGGGGGATGGTCCCAGGGCTCACTGGCACCTGGACCCCTTTCTCCCACTCCTGTCTCCAGGGGTCCGCCAGCACGTAGTACTCGTCCGGGTTCAGCTGGTAGGAGTCATGGAGCTTCATGGCAGTGATCAGGTCTGTCCTAAACACCTGGACAGGGAGAGCAAAGGGTTATTGACACTGGGTATTTGCATTCTTCTTCAGAGCACTGGCAGCTGCAGGGTAACCACGGTACTGCCATGTAACCAGGTCACTGTTTCAACAGAGAACCAGTCTGACCTACTGAGGAAACCCCTGGGCCTGCCAACACCCTGGACCGCGCTCAGGATGGGAGCGGCAGCAGCTCAGTGCACTCACTCCCTCCCTGGCTCTGCGAGACGGCCACGTCTGCACCAGCAACCACGACACAGGAACCTCAGTGTCCTCCCTGGGAAACTGCTAGCAGACTCCCAAGTCAGCAAGCAGGCTGCGGAAGACGCGTGCCTAAAAACCCCCGGAGGTAGTCATTTCACTCAAGGGCAACTTCCTGGTAAATGTTTACGACCTAGAACTCCACTAACCATGTAACAACACCAAGCCAAAACCCAGGGCCACCAGGGCTTCTCTTCCCACCTTCAGGCTGCCTCCACCCAGCCCCTGCCCCGCTGGGCACCAGGGCTTCCGGCGAGGTGACTGCAAGGCTGGGTTTTGGGTGGCCAATGCCAGGCAGAGCAAAGGCTGCAAAAATCTAGGAAAGAAGCCACGACAGACCAGTGGAGTCCAGGCAGAAATGAGCTTGTAAAGAATGTGCACTCCTTCACCTAGCATAACTTCTGCTAGGTAAGCAGCACTTGTCGGGGAAGGAGAGGAGGAGGAGAGATAAAGAAGAAAGCAAGCTACCAGCCTCTCCTCGCCCTGCCAAAACAGACCACAAGACTCCAAGGTACCCTCTGCCAAGAGAGCACCTCAATGCCTCATCGCAGGTCAAGGAGGGACCAACCACAAAGGGGACCCCCACACGCCTGCTGCTCCTGACGGAGACTTCCCACCAGGGCCTCGCCTCAGTCCGCTCGCATCTCAGAGCTACAAGAGGAAGTGCTGACCCTGGCATTAGCACCACCCCAAGTTGTATTTGGCACGAAGTGAGCCTGCATCTGTAAGCTACACTCTCTGTTTACACAAGTCACAATGCTGAACTCTCTCTTCTTGGGACAGGGAGTTCTTTCTTGTGCTGCGAAGTACAGTTCACATTATATGCCTGCTAATAGGTCCATATTTGTTTTTCCTGGTGACTTTTCAGGCTGGTGATCACTTTAATATACGTCACCACGATAAAGTCTGAGGCAGGGTCTGAATAAAAGGGCCGTGTCTCCAGCCTGCCATTTTGGATCTAGACCTTCCCCCTGTATGTCACTGAAGTCCCAGGAACTGGCAGGAGCCTGGCTATGCACCTTCAACAGAAGCCCAAGTGAGACCAGGGGCCCACGCCCCCCCCACCCCCCAGCTAAAGAGAGAAGGCCTTTCAAGTTTCAGCTCTACATCTTCAGGAAGAAAATTAGTTAAAAACATATTCCAACTAAGTCTGTTTAGTATCAATAGTAAATAAGGGAATCTGCCAAAGAAGAAAAAAAAAATCAAACTGAAGCAACAAGAAGAGAAAAGGCAGTCAGTCCACTCTTTCTGCACTGGAGACTCGGGAGGGGGTGCTCAAGACGGAGGCAGACACCCTCAAATGGACTTGCGCTCAGAGGTCTCCAGCAGTGTTCAACCTCAGCACTTCAAGTATGAAGTCATTTCAACTCAGAAACTTAAAAAAAAAAAACCAACAACCTGGAACAAAACACAGGTCAGGGCCAAGGCCAGCATCACCCAGACTGCCCAGCGCTGACACCAGGAGGGGTTCCAGCAGTGGGGACCGGTGCTCTCACACAGGGACCAGCTTCCTACAGTGCGTGCACGCTCAGTCGTGTCCGACTCTTTGCACCCGATGGACTGTAGCCCGCCAGGCTCCTGTCCATGGGATTTTTCAGTCAAAAATATTGAAGAACATAACTAATGACAGCTAACATGTACTGAGCACAATCTACCTCTGTGTATTAATCCACTTAATCCTCATAAGGATCCTGTAAGGTGAACACCTGTATTATCCCCATCTTACAGATTTGGAAACTGAGGAACAGAGGGATTACATAACTTACCCAAGAACGCACTGACATCAATATCAACAACCAGGTGTGTGTGTCAACGATATGCACTCACACACACATGTAGGACATGCACTGTCACGCCAGCACTCAGAAATTACCTCTGAAGGCTTTCGATCTTCAGGTCTGGAGCAGGAACTTCTCCCGTGCTGGGATCGGGAATTCTGGGACCAGGTAGTCGACAGGCCTAAAGACACAAATGTCCCAAGAAAAGCAATCAATAAGAGGTACACAAATCACGGAGTGTTCGCAGCAAGGCGCCCTCAGTGCCACCGCAGGAGACGGCCAGTGCCCTGCCGAGCTCTCCCCTCTCCCCAAGAGCTCCCCCACTCCCACCACACGCTCACTTCCCACAGCAAGCCAGCAAGACCACTCCGTAGCCAGCGGTCAAGGCCGCTGTGTCACAGCACACTCTCAGAGGGAAGAGGCACTCAAGCGCACCATGCAGCTAGTGCCTTCATCCACAAGCCTGCATTTCTTCGAGGTTCAGAGTCTCACAGTGCTAAGTATAAATCCAGAAGCTTTTAAGAAAAACTTTCAGGAACTTTTTAAACGCTAACATCATTGTGCTATATGCTAAACCCATAACCCAAAACATTAGGAAAAAATTTCTGACTCCACAAAAGAACTTAGCAATTCCTAGAACAGGAAAACTCTGACCTGCCACAGACTAGGGGCTGCAGCCAAATCACCTTTAAAATTGCCTGCTCCCCTCTCCCAGAAAACGCCTGCCGGCATCAGCTCTTCTCTGAGCTCGGAGGACAGGATGCTCTTATCCCATCATGTGGCCCCTTCCCCTGCTAAATCATGGAAACGGGGAGCCCCGCCAGGCTGCCTATGTCTCCTTAATGCCACAATGTCAGAGTTCCTCTTGCTCGAGTGTCCCTCCCCAGGGAGGGCTCGTCCATACCCACAGTCTCACCTGGGAGACTGTCAGACCTGCATTCCCACATCAGTGTCCCTCCCAAGCGCCAGGTCCATGCTCCCCTTCGGATCAGACATCAAGTGAGCCCCGGACGTTCCTAAGGTGGGTCAATTCAGCACTACAGTAACTGGGCTCAATATTTTATTCAACCCTGTTTTTCTTCTTCTTCTATTCAAGAGTCATTCTAAACTCTCCTCACTCAGGACACATCCAATTAATGGCCAAGTGGAATGCAGCTGCCCAGGACCTCGGCACCTCAGCCCCTCTCCTCCACCCGTCACTGCCTCCTGTCTCTGGATGCTGAATCACTGCCTGAGATCCGAAACCACCCTAATTACCTGCAGTGTGTCTAACTTCCTAATAACTCTCCTCCATGTCGAACAGACTCTAGCACTTCCCATAAATTAACACCACTGCCCCTTCCCCTGAAATAAAAACTAAAACCTGAGGGGGACTGCCATTCTATCAACAAAATCACTTTTCACTCAAACAGGAAACCCTTATCTCTACAGATTCCAGAGACAAGGGACACAATCAAAGCACCCTTAAGACCCTGGGGATATAAAGAAATAGATTCTGCATCTAAGCCTATCATCAGATTTGCCATGACGGAGACTAAGGGGATTGCCAAGCGTCCCTCAACAAGCAAGAGGACTACCACTGATGACCAGTCCTGAGGCTTGTTTACTGGGTCACTGACTGTGCTGTTAGGCCAGCAGAACAGATTTCCTACTGGTAACCATACTGAGTGGTTCAGTCTTAGACTCTTGAATGAACAAGAAAGTTTCACTCCCACACTAAAAGGCATACTGGGGTAAGTCTGACTTGCAGGAAGTTCTAAATCTGGTCACTATTGGGAAAAGGAAGACAAACCAAATTAGGAACCCAGAGAGGAAGGCGGCTGGGCAGCTCACGGTCTCTAGACAGGCTGTCTTGCCCCCTCCGGTCCCTGGGCCCAGCCTCCAGCAGCCCAGACAGGCTGCACAAGCAGACTCTGGACGGACTGCCCAGGAGCCCGGGGTGGGGGCAGAGATGCAGGGTGGAAAGGGGTGGCCCCTCTACCGTGAATCGCTATCTCAAGTGTTAGGGACAGCCTCCAGGCTGGTTCTCAAGGTTCCATGCAGCTGGCACAGAACTCAATCCAAGGAAGGGGGATCATTTTGAAACTTTTCCTAGGACTGCTTTCACATTCTTGAAAAATGTTGCCTGTTTTTAAAAACAGATATTGAAAACTGCTACAAATTTGGCATCTAATTATATTACCCGAGAGAAACGCTGGTCCACCCAGAAACAGTCTGCTTCTCTTCCTTTTAATTTGCCTAATGCACAAGGAGGAAGAGAAAAATTAATATTAAACTCACCCTGCAGAAAGGGCAAGATTGGGGGGAAAGCTAAGCTTAAATTATCACCAACATAAGAAATGCTCTTAGTTTACTTAGAAAGCCAAAAACCAGAAACCACCCAAATAGCAGCATATCCATACCGTGGGGTACTATCCGGCATTAAAAAAGAATGAGCTGGTGATACCTATAACATAGATGAATGTGGGAATAATTATGTGGAATGAAAAATGCCAGATAAAAAGAGTACATATTATTTCATTTATATAATACTCTGGAAAATATAAACTAATCTATAGTGACAGAAAGTAGATCAGAGGTTAACTGGGGAGAGAGGGAAGGGAAGGATTCTCTTCAGTTTTATGATTTCATGGGTGTAAACATGTCAACATGTATCAAAGTACACACTTTTAAGTGTGAGCAGAAAATAATTGCTGATTTTCTGCCATCCATTTACAATAAAGGAGAAGAAAACGCTCTATTTTCTCTATGCAGGTGGTCTGTACAGAACCTAGACTTGGCTGAACAGTGAGAAGCAGTTGGTCCCTCCCTCCCTTGTCCAGCAGCAGATACTTGTTGGCAATTTCCTCCCTCTAATTCACTTTAAAACTATGTAATAACTATTTACAACATACAGTACACCTAAGTCAGTGCTGTGCACACAGCAGATTCGTAATGTTTTGAAAAATGTCTTTAAGTGGGCAAAAATACAGTGTCGCTGTTCAGGACTATCACTCAAGAACTGATGGTGGCAGCTACTAAGAACATACTGCTGTTTTACCTATTAGAAGATAGGCTTTTGAGCTCAAGGAAAATGAGGTCACGGAAAATAAAGCATTAATGCCTCTAAAGACAGCGTAGTGGGGCCACTGCTTCCTGACGAGAACACACCTCCATCTACAAAGTCCACGGGAGGCTCCAAGCAATGCCTGATATCCCTACACGAGTTCTCTCTCAGCCACGTTCACTCTGGTTCTTCCCAGACCATGATCCAAGCAGAAGAATTCACACTAATTAAAAGTTATGATGTAGAACTTTTTAAGTATGTTGGGTTAAAAAAAAAATCAGTATTTCTAACACGAAAGGTCTAGGAGACAACGATTTACACTACAGTAAAATGCTGGCCACTCATTAGTCCTGAAAAGTCATGTGCTAAGATTATGCTGGGTTAAATGCTATATTTTGGTTTTGTTTTCAGAGTGCTGACATTTATTGATAAGCTGAGAATATGGCAAGCAAATTTTTTTGTTTTATTTTTTTGTTGCTTTCAGGAGAAGAGTTAGGAACTCTAAAAATTCAGCAGTAACATTTAAAATTACTCACTGCTGATACACAAGATATTATTACCTAAAGTCCACTCTACTAACAAGTGACTTAAATTCTTGACATGTACTTTTAGTATCAACAATTAATCTTATTAAACACGGAGAAGAATTAGCAAAAAATAAAGCCTTGCTTTGTTTTATTATCCCCACCTTCCCTTAAAACAGAAACGCAGGGGTGATGAAAGCGACAAAAGGCTCGCAGGTCGCGGCATCACGAGCAGGATCCTGTGCGTGCTCTGCGCTACTCACCCTGCTCTCTGGGTCTAGTCTGCATTTACCTTCACACTGTCTTTTGAAATATGGTCATGCTGTCTTGCCCTAGATCTAAAATAAGGGAAAAACCTCAAGAGTAAATCTAATACATATTGACACACCTCCAGCATTTGGTAGTTCGTGTTAAGCCTTCCAGGTGCTGCAACGCATGAAAGGTTCAGCAACAAGAGTGAATGGCAGGCAGCACAGGTGGGTGCTCACCCCACCAGAAATGCAAACTAGGCAAGAGCCTCACCCCTGACCAAATGGCGCATCTCCTACCTCAGAGCCCGCTCCTAGACCCTAAACATCACACTGGTGTTTTTAGAGTGCTGAACCAGCTTAACAAAATAAGATGCTTAGGACCAGCAAGTACGGAGCCCAGAGGGCCAGTCGGTGTCACAGTAGTGCAGAGTGGAGAGAGCAAGGCGAGGCCAGCCCTGTGCCAGTAAGGAGGTGCTACAGGATGTCCAGTCTGAGACAAGGGGACAGATCTAACACAGCTCCTATTTGCTTGCACTGTGTGATAGAAGACCCGCCTCCCACACCACTGCTCTTGCTACCAGGGGCTGCCCCCGCATCTCCCACAGCCCGACCCCCTTCCCTCCCAACACGGCTTGTTAGCTCTGCGGTTTATCTCCCAAAGCACAAAGCTTGATGGGTGTGTGTTCAGAGCACTGGCCCAGGAATGTTTCAACATACCTGGGCCTCCAACCAACTGACACAAATGTTGTGTTTCACAGTCACCCAGCCCTTCTGTTAAGTCCAAGTCCATGTAGCAGATCAGGTGCTAGTTGCTCCCTGAACCCAAGATGATGCTCTGCCCATCAATGTCGACAAGCCACAAGCTGGGTGTGACAAGAGATAAAACCATCTCCACGTGCCTAGGAGACATGCGTACAGCCCACATTCTGCGGTACTTGAGCCAAAATTCCCACATTTCAAGAATTTCTACACAACTCCTCGGTGTCACACGATTCAACTGATGGTGGGAAAGGAGCAAATTAAAGGTCCTGTCACACAGGAATAGAAGCAGAAGCAGAGTTATTAACCTTTATGCAAAAGAGAAACCGCTGAGAAACCCCTGAAGACTTGTCAGGAAGGAAACCAAGCACAGTCAAATAAACAAACAAAAAAAAGGGAAAGCAAGTTATTAAAAAATGTAACTAACACAAAAGGTCCAAATGAGAAAGTACGTTTCATCTGCTAAAAATTTTGGTCTTTCTTCACTGTTGATCTGTGAGCTGGAGAGAGCCCAGGAAAACAAAAGTCCTCACATAACTTCCTGTTTGTCACTCATCAACCTGCATTGCTAAGTGCAAAATTAGTTGGTTGACTTTTACTCAGCTGTTTTCTGTGTCTTTGTCATCACAACAGAGGGAGCAGAACTTGGCTGGGTAACTGGAAAAGACAGACGTGTTTCAGGGTCAGCACAGGGGTGTGAACCGGGAGACCAGGGAAGGCGTCCGCAAGGTGCCCGGCCCCTCAAGCCCTCGCCTCACCCTGGACCTTCCCATAGGGAGGTCAACACGGCCCTGTAATTTGGGGCATGAGGCAAAAATGGTTCCTAGACCCAATTCCAATACGTGCTTGTGGAAGCTTCCGCATCGTAACAAGCAACTACCAGGTGCCAGCAGCATGTCCAGGAATTCAACTCAATTCTGCCATGCAGACAGCACTAGATCCCACGGACTCAGTCCCAGCCTCCAAGCCCAGGTTGTTACCTGTGCTTCTGACAGGCAGAGGTTCCCAAGACCCTCAAGTCATTTGTTAGAGCAGCTCCCAGATCTCAAAGAAACATGTTCCATACTAGACAACCAATTTATTATAAAAAAGATACTGAAGGGGGTGAATCAATAGCCAATAAAGAGATACACAGGACAAGGCCTGGGCACAGGGCACGGGGCGTCCAAGCCCTCTCAGAGCACACCGGTCTTGCCCAGCCACCGCAGGGCCACCACCTGAAAGCTCACCGAACTCTGCTTCATTATGGAGGCATGAGTGACTACATCACTGGCCCACTCCATCTCCAGCTCCTCTCCTCCCCCCTGAGGCTGGGTGGAAACACTGAAAACGGCTGGTGGGCCCATTGTCGCATTTGCCAAAACCCCTGAAGACGGAGGCCCAAGGACTCAGAAGAAATAAAGCGCTTGCTTCCCGAGGCTGCGCCCTGGCACAAGGCATTAAACTTCCGAGACTGGCTGAGCCACCCTGTCCCAGGAGCCCAGCCCGTGAACACCCCAACGCGGTTTCACCCAACTGCAAGGCTGGCAGTCCAGGGCCCCTGGAGAAAGGCTTCCACAGCTATGCCTACAGCTGGAGACGGGCTTGCACTGGCGCAGAAAGTGCCTGTGCATCCCCAACTGTAAATACCATGCTGCTAGTCCCCTGGACCAAGCTAGAAATCAAAGCAAAGGGCTCCGGCCCAGGCGGCCAGCCGGGCCCAGCCAGGGCTACGTGGGGGCCCCAAGCTGATGTCTGCAGCTGTCTCTTCTCCACTTGGACATGCGAGGCGCTGGGCTGGAAGCTGCTGCCAAACTTCTGTCAAAAATACAGGCTGGAAAGGCTGAGGAGTGGCCACGGCACTGACACAGCCCTGGTTATGAGCAAGGCTTCCAAGCACCACACTAAGGGCAGGCTCAGCTCTGGGTACCTGAGTGCAGAGGCAGAAGGCACCCTGCTCACACCCACCATGTGCCTACATGAGAGGATGGTATCCAACGCACACAGGCAGGCTGGTGGCAGAGGCCCACACGGGACAGCAGCCGCCCTCAGAGAAGGTGGAAAGTGTGTTTATGGTGTAGATGTGTGCAGGCATCTATATGACCCGGCATTCTAAAGGTTCTAAATGAGAGCTGTTTGCCACAACCATCACCCACCCTAACGACCAAATCAGCAGGCCGAGACAGGCTGCACAGCCACAAAGTACCACCACATTCCACTGGATCAACCATGATGAGGCCAGCCTGCCTCGCTTCTATCAGCAGCTATCGTCTTCATCCTCTACCACCACCACTCAGTTTCCATGTGGAGCCTAGGGCAGAAGAAAAACCAGCTTTGTGGTCTACCTACATTAGCCCTCCAGCACATTATAAATATCTACCTTAGTCCTCCCTCCATCCTGCTTTCTTCAGGGAGACCAGCATAGACACAAACATATTAGCCGGAGGACAAAACCAGCCCATTACAAAGAAGGTGACTTGATGGATACACTTTTGGTGGGGGCTTTGGACACCTTTCTTCCTCCTAGAGCTCTGGGTGAAAAAACAGGTTTAGATGAAGCATCTGGTCTTCTATGGGCTGAACTATGTCCCCCGCAAACTTCTTATGCTGAAACATAACCCCGCAGTACCTCAGAATGTGACTGCATTATATTATTTGGACATAAAGCCTTTAAAATGGTGATTAAAATGATGGGCCCCAATCCAATGTCACTGGATCACAAGAAGGCATTTAAACACAGAGAGATATCAAGAATGCACAGGCTCAGAGAAAAGACCTATGAAGACTCAGTAAGACGGTGGCAGTCGGTCTGCAAGCCAAGCAGAGAGCCCTCAGGAGAAAGCTAACCTGCCACCATCTTGACCTTGAAATTCCAGCCTCGAGAATCATGAGAAGTAAATGTCTGTTGTCTAAGCCACAAAGGCTGTGGGATTCGTTATGTCCGCCGGCAATGATAAATGGAAGGGCCTCTGGACAGCTGACAGGCCCGGACTGGGCCAGGGTCCAGAACTACACTGTCCACTATGGTAATCTCTAGCCATGTGGCTTTTTAAATTTTAATTAAGATTAAATAAAAATTTAAAACTCAGTTCCTTACTTACACTAGAACATCTCCCTTCCATTGGGCAGCTCTATTCCAGAAAGCAGAAGGGTCTAAGTCTGAGAGAACATCATAGGAGAACTTTTTGTGACTGAGCCCTCCCAAGTGGACAAGAGACCCAAGTCAGAGCAAGCACAGACCTACTCCTCAACCAAAAATGCAAGGGAAGAGGCCTCTCGGGGCCTTTCATCAAGCACTGGAAGTAATTCATGAACCCTTCTTCTGATTAGTTCTGAATCTAAAAAGCAATGTTTCCTTTTTGCAATTGCTGCAGGGCAACACTGTGTATTCAGCAAGCAGCAAGCACTTACTGAGTGCATACAACTCCAGAGGACACTTTGACAGGCACCCGAGGTGCAAGAAAGGGATCCCTAAGCTTGTTTTTGCCTCAAGGAGTAAAAAGCCTAAGTAAATATTAAAGAAAACAAGTAGTGAGGGCCGTGAACCAACAAGTACCAAGAAGTTTAGAAGGCATTCCCAACGGCTCCCACGGAGCGGGGGGTGGGTGAGGGGGTGCAGCCCCTCCACACAGTCCCCTGAAACAGAAGGCCAGCCCCTCGCCAGAGTACTCACTCCCGTGCCTCTGCTTTCCTCACCCAGTCCACGCCCGCCTCGTGCTAAAGGTCAGCTCCCACTGTCTGTCCGGGAGGGTCCCAGCCCTTCCCCATCTGGTCACAGCTTTCCCATCACCACCAATTCTCCTCCGAGCTGCTCCATGCCTGCACCCAAAGCTCCAATCAAACTGTGTTTGAGTTCCTCTGTTTCTAATAGCTCTGCTGGCTGTCAGTGTGCTGCCCACAGCAAAGCCTTGCTTCCTAATTTGCTGTTTTTAATTCTGCTGCTTTTAATCTGCAGGAAGTGAAGAAGAACTAAAGAGCCTCTTCATGAAAGACGAGAGTGAAAAAGTTGGCTTAAAGCTCAACATTCAGAAAACTAAGATCATGGCATCCAGTCCCATCACTTCATGGCAAATAGATGGGTAAACAGTGGCAGACTTTATTTTTCTGGGCTCCAAAATCACTGCAGATGGTGACTGCAGCCATGAAATTAAAAGACACTTACTCCTTGGAAGGAAAGTTATGACCAACCTAGACAGCCTATTAAAAAGCAGAGACATTACTTTGCCAACAAAGGCCCGTCTAGTCAAGGCTATAGTTTTCCAGTAGTCACGTATGGATGTGAGAGTTGGACCATAAAGAAAGCTGAGTGCCGAAGAATTGATGCTTTTGAACTGTGGTGTTGGAGAAGACTCTTAAGAGTCCCTTGCACAGCAAGGAGGTCCAACCAGTCCATCCTAAAGGAAATCAGTCCTGAATATTCATTGGAAGGACTGATGCTGAAGCTGAAACTCCAATACTTTGGCCACATGATGCGAAGAACTGACTCACTGGAAAAGACCCTGATGCTGGGAAAGACTGAGGGCAGGAAGAAAAGGAGACGACAAAGGATGAGATGGTTGGATGGCACCACCGACTCGATGGACATGAGTTTGGATAAACTCCAGGAGTTGGCGACGGACAGGGAGGCCCGGACAGGGAGGCCCGGCGTGCTACAGTCCATGGGATCACAAAGTCAGACACGACTGAGTGACTGAACTGAACTTAACTGAACCTGCCAAAACTTGGAGCACAGAAAAACAACAGTTTGCATAAAACAATTTCATCCCTCAGGACTCCTCAATTTCTGTCTCCTCTATAGGTTTCCCTGGCCCCTCCCTGCTCTGAATGTGTGTCTACATATATTCATTTCCACAGTGCATAGAAAGGCATCTCCAACTGCGTTGATGAGATCCAGCTCTGATGGAGAGTCATGTGTCAAAGACAGATCCTTGTAAACAGGCCTAATACCTTTCCCATCACTCAGCAGAGTAAGCAATCTTTCAAGGTTTCCCAAATCTGATCTGTAATACAAAACATAAGATAATGGGCCAGAGCTCAGGCACGCTGCTAGGTTCAAAATTTCCTTGTTATCTGAAAGACACTCTTCCCTGGGTCGTCTGTGAGCTTCCCAATACACAGACGCTGTGTGACATTTATTTTGACTGCCTGGAAGCCAACTAACTTCTGGTTCTCAGCTGCACTGTGAAAATATGAGGATGCCAGAGAGCTGAGTCGCAGACAGTAGTATTATTAAATACAGTCATGTTCAAATCCACTGAAGAGCGCTGACTCGTGACCTACTAAAAACCTGTGCTTGATATTTTCACATCACACCAGGCAGCCCATCTCCCTTTGTATCAGGCTGGACTAGTTAATAATTAACTGGCTTCGATTAAGTTCCCTTTTCATAAAAAGCAACTGTGAAGTGCTATAAATGATGTTTAGGAAAAACAGACACACCAGTGACTCTGGAAACTGGATTATTCACCTTTGGACAACAAACAGGAAGCCTGAGGAATGCCACCTGCCTCACCCAGCAAGATAAAGACCGGCAGCATCCCACTCAGATGTGATACTCAGGCCTTGGCTCTTTTCTGACCTCCCTGATACATGAAGCGCCTCAGCTCTTTAAAGCATTACATTAAAAAATCCTGTTTTTACATGGACCCAAACCCTGGTAGGCTCCAAGAACAACAAAGCAGGACTTACTGCCATTGTCGTCAGAATCCTCACTGCTGCTGGGAAGGCGACCTCGTTTCATGATCTCCCCGGGAAACAGCAGGCAGCCTGCAAAGCAATGAGACAGCACTTAACCCAAGATGATAATACACAACCATCAAGTTGTGCTTCAGATGGCAGCCCAGGATTTACAGCACACAAAAAGGAAACAATCGGCTTTAAGTAGCATTTGAATTATAAACAGTAAAAAGACCAAAGACACATAATTAGGTGCAATTCTTAACAGAACAGGTTCAAAAAGGAGGGGGAGAGGTGGAGAAATTACACATCAGCAGGTCTCCCAAAGGTGCCAGGCTTCTCTCTCACTCCTGTGACATTATCACTACAACTACTCCGGGAGTCTCTTTAGCTGACTGGCAGCAAGCTCTGCAGAGAAAACCCCATGGCAATGAGCACAGTGCTTCCTCACTATATACAGACTCATATTTTACAGGTGTATTGGGAAGGGTGGTTAGGGACAGGGTATGCCGGCATGTGTGAATATCTACACTGCACTGGGCAGCATTGCTTCTCCGGCAAATACTACTGAAAGAACCCTAAAAACGGAATACCTAGAATTCTAGGGACAGAACAAATGGGACACTGGGAATGCAAACACCTATCCTAGTCATCTCCAGCACCCCAGCAATTCATTCTTATCTAGACTCCTCCCCTTTACTCAGGAGGAAAACTCAAGTCTAAAAGGTTTAAGCGGTGACCTGCCCAAGGTCACATTGTGAGCAGGAAAAATCCAAGTTCACTACCTTTTTCCCAGCTCCTTACAGGCCTTGTCCAACCCAACTCAACCAAATGAAGAAAGCAGTCTGAGCACTCAGCCTACCCAGCCAGCTCCTGCCAGGCAGCTGGTGGTAACAGGCCTCCAGCGCCACAGAACAGAGAAAGAGGGCGGTGGACTGGGACTGACGGCCACCACCCAACTCCTACAGATGACCGTGAGGTTACATTCAGACAGGGCAGCTTTCTAAACACAACCAAACACCTTTTCCAAACTGAAAATTACTCATCACCTTGACCTCTTTAGGGCCCAAATACTACTGCCAGATCGGTAATTCCCAAAGAGAGAGGAGGGCTTTCCAAGTCAAAGTATGGTTGGTGAGCCATCCCCTCCCCGCTCAGCCTCTCGGAAAAGTATATCCCAAAAACTCTCCCTCCCTGGGAACCCCACCATCACAATGTGATGAGTTTCTAAGAGTGGGGCACACAGGAACCCTGTGGGGAAAGAATGTGGAGCATCACTACGCTAGAACAGAACAAGACAGAAACTGCTCTACGAGTCAGAAATAAAAACCCAAAGGTCCGCTCCAAGTGGAACTGGAAAACTTAAGAAAAGCTGAATGCATGCCATACAATGCATCTGCTCCCACCTTCAAAACAGACCTATATGGTTCTTTCAAACATTCTATACTAAAATCTATACTATACTGAAATCTATACTGAAAATTTCCTTTCTGAGACACTCACCAGTTAAAGTTTGTATGTTTTTACCAAATGATTCTTCAAAAGATGATTAAAAGAATCTCCAAGAGGAAGCCAGGACATGAGTCCTGATCTGGGTCACAGGTAGCATCAACAGTCATAAAATCTACAGCCCCACCCACAGCCCTGGCTTTTCTGCAGAGCCCTCTTCACCCGTAACTCTAACACCCAGCAACCTAGGGCAGGCCCACCCCAGAGAAAGTTCCTCAGTCGGCAAACTCCTGTGGCCCACTGCCCATGTGATTATCCTCCCTGCCCTGTCACCCTCTGCCAAAACGCCAGGTGCTGACAGCTGAGCTGTCCTCTCACTTTCTAGAAGGCACCCCTGCCCCCGCACCAAACGGGGGAGGAGGCACCAGGCAAAAACAGAAAGGCAAAGACCCACTCGTTCCCAGTAACAGCTTCAGCTCCTAAATCCTGCACTGCACGAGAGTTTGAGAACAAGAAAAAGAGAAAAAGAAAGTGTTTCCTAAAGAGGAATTCCTTAAGAGTCACAGTGTGAAGCATCAGGGCAAGAAAAACACAGTCCCCCCATCATGAGCAGGTGTTAAGAACGGTGAGGAGGAGAAAGAGGCTGAGAAAGCCCATAAGCTCTCCCCAGCTAGAAATGAGGCAACAGATGTTGGCTGCATCTTCACTGATTCGGACAACTAGCTTTACCTAAACAGAAGAGTTCGGAAAACTCAGAATCTTTTTACACCAAAATGCTCTCCTCCTAGTGTTCACACACAGCTCTCAGAGAAAGCACATGCTTTCAACAGCCACTATATGCAAAATGCAAGCACTGGCCAAAACGGATGATGCTCCTAACATGCAAAAATACGCAAGTAAAAGGAAAGTAAGAATGGTATTTCCCTTCTAATGAACTCCATTCTCACCAGCCCTGGAAGAGCCTGAGTAAAACAGGTGAAGTATGCTGTGCGTGCTGCACTTCTCCAGGGAACCTGCACCGTGACGGGGCGCGGGCACGCCAGCATCGCTGCCTCTGTGGCTCTGAGGTACTTAAACCTTGACATCAGGCTGATTTACCTCACCTGGGGTTACTTACTCCATCAAGAAATCAAAGTATGCACATGTTACTGTCTTTAAGACACACAATACAGTGGTTGTAAGCTGCAAACATCTGTCCAATGAAAGCCAATAGAGCAAGCAGAAGGCCCTCAGCATCATTTAGGGCACTCGCTGATTATTATCTAGATGGCAGTAAGATAAGTAATAATCAATTAAAAGGGCTACTTGCAACGCTCCAGAGAAAGCAACAAGAAGACCTAATAGCATATAATGCATCCCACAAACATCTGAATGTCTAATGCATGAGGAGGTGCTGGAGCACAATGACTACGTCTGATCTCAGGGAGCTCCCGGGCTAGCTGACAGACTGGTCAGCAGGAATTCAACACGGTGAGTGCTCGACAGTGGTCAACACAAGGCTAGAGAAACACACGCTGATGGCATTGTTAAGATTCTGAGCTGAGTCCTGAAGAACAAAGAGGTAACAAAGAGCGGCAGCACATTTTGGGCAAAACACTGTATACTTATAAAACCTAGCATATTACTCTCCGCAGTGCCTTCATATTCAGAATCTTACTATTTGCTCACTTATTTACTAATATGTATCTCTTCTTGGGCTTCCCAGGTGGCTCAGCGGTGAACACACCTGCCAAAGCACGAGGCGTGGGTTCGATCCCTGGGCCGGGAAGGTCCCCTGGAGAAGGAAATGGGAACCCACTCCAGTGTTCTGGCCTGGGAAATCCCATGGACAGAGGCGCGTGGTGGGCTAAAGCCCATGGGGTCACAAAGAATCATGATTCAGCGACTAAGCAACATCAGCAACAATCCTTTCTTACCTTTCTGTTCAATTGCAAAGGCTCATCATTCCATAATATGTGATCCCAAGTCCCCCTACTGCCCCGCCAGGTCTTCAGCCACCTACACCTAGACTGCTTTAGGCACCAGCCTTCCTTTCTCCATGCCCACGGTTTTCTTTGTTGTTCTGTCACTAAGTTGAGTCCAACTCTTTGCAACCCCATAGACAAGAGCATGCCAGGCTTCCCTGTCCTTCACTATCTTCCAGAGTTTGCTCAAACTCATGTCCATTGAGCTGATGATGCCATCCAACCATCTCATCCTGTCACCCTCTTCTCCTCCTAACCTCAATCTTTCCCAGCATCAGGGTCTTTTCCAATGAGTCGGCTCTTTGTATCAGGTTGCCAAAGTACTGGAGCTTCAGCATCAGTCCTTCCAATGAATATTTCTTTTAGGATTGACTGGTTTGACCTCCTTGCAGTCCAGGGGATTCTCAAGTCTTCATCAGCACCACAGTTTGAAAGCATCAATTCTTCAATGCTCAGCCTTCTTTATGGAATTATTACAGCAAATTAATCCATCCTGTAAGGTGACCTCTCCAAGCCATTTCCTCTGCCAATCTCTCCGTTTCACACTGCAAATGGCTCCAGCTAGAAACCCAGGGTTTCCCACCACCTGGCCCCTCCCTGCTCTACCCAAACATCTCTCCTACCAAGACCCCCTAATCAGCTTGCCTGGCCTCTATCATAAAACACCTCTTCTTTCCAGCCTCAGCCTCTGCGCCCAGTGCTCCTTGGCCCTTTCCTCCTCACCCATCCATCCCAATCCCATCTCTTCTCCAGGGCTCAGCTCAAAACCACCAAGTACCATCCACCACTCCAATTAAAACCATTTACATTCAGTACCACTCATTTCACCTTTTTCATCTTTTAGAACTTTTTCACTCAGCCTTTTAATGTACTATTTTCTTTAACATGCAATCAACTCCTGCCTTGCATCATCACTCAAATATTTTATACAAGTGTGTCTCTAAAAGGTTATAGTTAAATTCTAGAGAACAGAGATTCTCTTGGATTAAATGTGAAATAAAGACTTCACAGAAATGGGTCTTAAGCAAAACTTCAAAAAAAAAAAAAAAAAAACGACTTCAAAGGGCAGCTACAACAGGCACCCCCGGAACTCTGGGTCCAGTCCTCAACAGGGCTCTTCTAACATTCTATCTGATTTCATCAAAACTGGCTTCAATGTGATACAATTTACGGGAGCCTGGAGTGTCCATTTGCCATGAGAAGCATAACAGCTAAGTAGACAAAATACTAATTATTAGGCATTTGGGACTTTGCCCAAAAAGCAAAAAAACTACCTAGGAAACCTGATTATAATATGAACACTGCCTAGAAAGGCCAAGTAAGAGGAAGTCATTGGCCAAAGACCCTGGCTGGATCAGTCAAGTGACAGTCCTTTGGAAACGGGGAGGACGAGCCGAGACAACCAGGTGCGCGTGGTAGCTGCGCAGGGCACCATCTCCTCAGGAAGCACAGGCGACATCCTGCATGCAGACCACTCTCCTTCAGCCTCTCCTGCCACACGTGTTAAAAAGCAGTGGATTAGTTAACATGTTCATTCAATTAAAACTGCATCAAGTTAGATGCCAAAGATATGATGAACAAGGTAGGGAATGGCCCAAAGGGAGATACAGTAAGCAGATATCTAGATAACTAGCTGCAGTGTGGTAACTGTTATGAAGACCTGGGTTCAATCCCTGGGTCAGGAAGATTTCCCAGAGAAGGAAATGGCAACCAACGCTAGCATTCTTGCCTGGTACAGATGACCCTGTTAGGCTACAGTCCACAGGGCTGCAGAGAGTCAGACATGATTGAGCAACTAACACTTTCACGGGATATGTACATGAGACAGCAAGCTGCCTCAAAACCTTCAAATTTATGTTTTCCTTGGACTGAAATTAGGGTGGAGAATCGGCAGGCACTAAGTTAAGAGCAGCCCTTAGCTGAAGGAACCCATCCCCAAGTGGTTCAGGAATTTGCAAGGGAACAAATTTAGTGACCTGGGTGTGGTTCCAGGGAGGCATGACTGGTATGTGACTCTAGCCAAGAAAGAATGAGAAATGACCCTGGAGGACAGAAAGAAGAACTTTTACAAAAGAATAAGATGATTAAGAATTTCAGAATGTTTATTCAGTGCTACACCTGGGAAAAAGACAGATTTGAGGAACTGTCCCGTTATTAGAATCATTCTGTGGTGGAACAGGGACCATTTATCAGGCCATAAACTCTACAGCTATACTAAGGATTGCACCCTAGTGATTTTCATTGCTTATGGTTTATATGCAGAAAGGCTATTTTTTTCAAAGTATCAATTTTGTCCAGTATGTTTTCATTCTTCACTCTCAAGAAGTTCTAGAAAGTACTCAAAGACCTCTACATATTCCTTCTCTGTGTATCACTTAATACATAACTAATGCAGTGGATGAAGGGGGCTTCCCAGGTGGCGCTAGTGGTAAAGAATCCACCCGTCAATGCAGGAGTCAAGAGACTTGAGCTCAATCCCCCCGTCAGGAAGATCCCCTGGAGTAGGAAATGGTAACCCACTCCAGTATTCGTGTGGGAAAATCCCACAGAGGACCCCGGTGGGCTATAGTCCATGGGGCCAAGAAGAGTCGGACACGACTGAGTGACTGCACACACCCACACAATGCAGGATGAATGACTGAGTTCCTGAATGTAAACTCTATCCTATGTTCAACTCAGCTTTAGAGAATGTGAGACACTTCACTTTAATATCTACTTGACCTTTAGTTGGAGTAACTTCTATTAATTTTCAAATTTATAAGGTGTCCTTCCATTCTCTGTCAAAGTTAATAATCTAATATTTAAATGTACTATATTTTTAAATGTATTTAGCATATGTATAATATAAAAACATACATTAAAGAACTGACTTTCAGACACCAAGAAGTCTTACATAAAGACAAAAGATTTTGAAATGAGGTGGCTCTATTTGCTAAGTTCAGACATTCAAATATTATTTTTAAACACTATGCAACATGATTTGGTCCCTTAGTCACTGGTCATAGACTATTAATACTTCCCCCATAAAGAAAGACTCACATTTTCTTAATAGATCTTCTTTCTTCTTATCTTCAATGAGTGTGAAAGTGAAAGTGAAAATGAAGTCGCTCGGCCGTGTCTGACTCTTTGCGATACTGCGGACTGTAGCCCACCAGGCTCCTCCGTCCATGGGATTCTCCAGGCAAGAATACTGGAGTGGGTTGCCATTTCCTTCTCCATTCAAAGAGTATACATTACCCCAAATAAAATACCCAAATATAATAATGACCTATACTTCAAAGTAATCTCTTATCCATCCATAAATGAATGTGAACAAGATCAGCTGGTTTCTTATCTCAGTTTTTATAGCAAACATTAATGTCTTAGACATAAAGTTTTCAAATTAACAACACTATCTAAATTCAAATGCTCAGAGTTTAAAAATACTAGTGTGACTGTAACTCAAACCCAGATTTCTCACTTTAACCAAAAATTATATCTGGTCAAAAAGACAGTCATAGATTTGATATAACTGACAAACTGCTTAGATCGTAAGTGTTAAAAGCTTTAATCTTGTCTAAATATTTCAACTCAGAAAAAAAGAACTTATAAAAATGTGTCTGTTATAATGTCATGTATCAAAATTTATTTAAAGGACATGGTGCCCAAGCTTCTACAGTCTCTGCAGGGACATCCACTTGAAAATATTCAGCTGAAAAAGAGTTTATATTAGCAACAAATAACCTACCACCTCTCCCCAAGAAAAGATTTTAATAACTGCCCAGATAATCATAAATGCAATACTCATCCCTGTGAATGTTACTAATAAAACCCAAGTGCTGTAACACACTAGTTCACCATTAAGTTCTTTATAAGTTATTTTTAAAACCGGACTTTAAAAGTAAATAAATTTTTTCAAGATTTTAAGAAATTTATAAATGTGAGTGGTTCTGAATGAATCACAGGCAGCTCCCATTTGCCTTTATAAGTAATCCAATCTCTGTTCATGAGCCCTAAAATAATCTATTAAATCCCTCCTAGGTCTCTGTAATTGATGACAATTAGAGTCAGCACCTGAAGAGCAGTTATGATAAAACATTCCAACCATCTGTATTTGGGATGTATTTTTGTTCTCTTTCCATGAATTCACCCCAAACAATATAAGGCAACCAGACATCATGGACTCCAACCCTGAGCTTCTACCCGTTTCCATCTACTCAGAATTCCTTTTTAGTAGATCTGTATGTTCAGATGTTGGAAGTACCAAAACACATACCAAGAAAGAAACACCCACAAACTGCAGGGGAGAAAAATGGAATATCAGCCCATTTACATATAAAAGAGGGAAGATATATATATACACACAACTGCTTGCATATTCATGGAAAATTTCTGGAGTGACTGCAGAGTTCTAGACTGAATAGGTTGGGAAAGTTTACTTCCATTTATGACCTTTTACAGCATATGACCTAGACAGCATATTAAAAAGCAGAGACATTACTTTGCCAGCAAAGGTCCATCTAGTCAAAGCTATCGTTTTTTCCAGTAGTCATGTCTGGATGTGAGAGTTGAACTATAAAGAAAGCTGTGTGCTGAAGAATTAATGCTTTTGAACTCTTGAGAGTCCCATGAACTGCAAGGAGATCCAATCAGTCCATCCTAAAGGAGGAAATCAGTCCTGAATATTCATTGGAAGGACTGATGTTGAAGCTGAAACTCCAATACTTTGGCCACCTGATGTGAAAAACTGACTCACTGGGAAAGACCCTGATGATGGCAAAGATTGAAGCCAGGAGGACAAGGGGACGACAGAGGATGAGATGGTTGGATGGCATCACCGACTCAATAGACATGAGTCTGGGTAAACGCCAAGAGTTGGCGATGGACAGGGAGGCCTGACATGCTGCAGTCCATGAGGTCGCCAAGAGTCAGACACAACTGAATGACTGAACTGAACTGAATGACCTTTTAGATGATTTTATTTTTTTACCATGATCCTGCACTATGCTATTTGTTAATAGTAAAGATTTAAAATCCAGAACTGTTGTTTCTTGCTCCTCACATTATAGAAGACCCTGGGAGCACAGCCTCTTGGCCCCACACAGGCACCAGCCAATAAACTGCATATATTCAAAGTATATGAATATATATACGAACTACATGTATTGAGCAGCTACCAATAAACTACATATATTCCACCTCCTTCCTGAGATGCAGTATCAAAGGCTCATCTTGTTTTAAAATACCTGATGAAATAGCATAGGAGGAAAAAAAACAGAAAAGGTAACAGGATAATGCCGTAAAATGCTACTATCACTCATTCATTATTTCATTCAAAAGTGCAAGTTTTCAAAACATAAGAATAGCCATTGTACCAGCAGCAGGTCACTAAAAATATATGTGGTAAGAATACAGAAACTAACTCGGACAAGAACACTAGGGTTTAAACTACCTTTAAAGAATTCAAAGTCAAATAAATACTCAACCTCTTATCCATGTCAAGAGCAGTACTATTTTGGGGGAAAGAAAAAAAAAAGCTACATTCCAGAGATGGTTACCAAACACACCATTTCCTCTACCCATGGCAGGCATGGTTAATAAATTAGGTCATTCTTTTTTTCCACAAGCCCAGGCGTGACCTCAGAATCCTCCTTAACACTTAACACAGTGCTATTGCTCTGTGTCAACATTCACATGAAAGATGCAGTCTATTTTGCCCTATAGGTCCTCTTTTCATACTTTTTTCTCTTCTTTTTTTAACAAATTACTGGAGAAAACAAACATAAGACCAATCTCTTCAGAATATATGAAAAGAAAGTTTTTTATATAACACTTCACTGCAATGAGATGTTTGTGTTCCATTCAGCCTTGGGATCTTTAAACCAAATCCTAATTTTTAACACATACACACACACATTCTTCAGATCAAACTCTAGAACTTCACTAAGAATAACACTTAAAAAAAAAACTGTTAGTTAGCAGGAGATAGTTCTGAATGAACCAATGTCAAAATAAGGATGGGAAAGGAGTCTACACTCCCTTATCTGACTCTCGGAAGAATAAGCCAATAAATGCAAAGTGACTACAGGGTAATTTTAAAAGATTTTTAAATGCTCAAACCAGATGTTCTTATACAGGATATACAAAGCAGCTTCTGCAGAAACCAGACTCAACCAGCTAATGACAATTACACTGTGCACAGGCTGAAATGCAGCTGTTTTGAGGAACTTTGTTCCCTGATTACAGCCGGTTGTCAGAAACTATCAGTTACCACTAACAATGTTAAATCACCAAAAAATTTTAAAGTACAGTTTAAAAAAAAAAATGTATAGACTTCCAATGTTGTACACTAGAAGATCTAGATGACTCACTTAACAACACAACAAAACCTGCATTTACACATCATCTGAATTATATATTAAAACAAACATTTCATCACAACGGTACAAGTCCTGTTACTACAGTCATAGAAACAAGACAGTCTCAAAACCTAGCAGCAAGGTCTGCAAAGTAGTCTCTGAGGCTAAAGCTGAAAACAGTCTCAGCCATGGATTGTGTCTACAGGACATCTTCCCCAAAGAAACACATAAAATCCTAACAATCTCCAGAAAGTGTTTTGGAGGTAATTTACCTTTCCTAATTTTAAAAGGAAGTACGTACAGTAGGTTCTGGAGAGGTTAAGCAGCAAGGGCAAAGACACACAGATGGGTCTAGGGCAAAGCCAGAGGCTGAATCAAAGACCTGTGCCACCCATCCTCCTCCCAGGTGATGGCACCATGGACTTCCTGCTGCTGGTCACCTCCTGAGATTTAGAAAGAGGTTATCGCGAAGATTAAGGCCATGGACTACAGGTTATCAGGGGTCAGACAACTAAAATGTACTCAACAAACAACAGTCTGTTAACTTAGAACTTGAAACATATTTCCTGGCAAGCTGATGTGAAGATGGCTGCAAATGCCACTTTGCCTGCTGGAGAGCTGGACAGAGTGCGCACAAGTGGTTCCCTAAACACTATCACAGGGCTTTGTGTCCTCTGAGCAGCAGGTATTCACTTCCAACTGGTGTGACACACACCCTACGTCGAGAGACATCACACTCCTCTGGATGCAGTCCCAGGTCATAATGTATATTCCCTCACGCAGGGCTTCTTGGCCTGGCCTCCTGGGAGGGTGTGACTACCTAGCTGTGTTTTGCAAGGTGCATGGGGTCCTGTATTACACACCCTACCCTCAAAGGCTATCTAGGAACCAAAGAGTTAGGAGCCACAGCCCTGAGATGAGTCAACCGCCTGCATATTTATCAAACAAACTTCTGATTTCAACTTGTTTCAGGTTCCTATCAGAAACAGAATTCAGTCCCAGCAGAAACAATCTGGTGACCAGCTAAAACTGTATCACTATAGTATACTACAGGCTTCCCAGGAGGCACTACTGGCAAAGACCCCGCCTGCCAATGCAGGCGCCGTAAGATACGCTGGTTCGATCCCTGGGTCAGAAAACTCCCCTGCAGGAGGGCCCAGCAACCCAATCTAGTATTCTTGCTTGGAGAATCCCATGGAGAGGAGCCAGGCGGGCAAAGGTCCACAGGGTCACAAATGTCAGAAATGACTGAAGATTCTTAGCATGCATGCATGCACATCCTACACTACAGGTATATACTGTTCTACAGGTATATATACTATAGTACAGGTTTTCCATATATATATATATAGGTATGGCTGTGTCATTATAAATCAGGGGTCTACAACCTGCTGGTGTTCAATACTTAAGAATGGTTTTTATGTGTTTAAATGGTTTGGAAGAGGGAATCAAAAGAACATTTCAGAACACCTGAAAATTATTCCAAATTCAAATTTCACTATCTGTAAATAAAGTTTTATTGGGACACAGTCACATTCATTCATTTACTTTTTGTCCACTGATTGCTTTCACACTTAGGATGGCAGAGTTGAACAGCTATAATAGGGACTATCAGGCCCACAAAGCCTAAAATATTTGCTATCTGGCCCCTTTACTAAAATAGTTTACTGACCTCTGCTTTAAATCAACAGACTAGCAGTAAGGGGGTAAGAGGGCAGGGTAGGAGGGTAGTGTTCTAAGCAACTTAAATTAAAGCCATGTCTAGAAACTTGTGAATTTTTCTCAAAGGAAAACCCCTGAGGCTCCTTCTTAGGGCCAATGTATACTACGTTATAAAAACTAATAAACTTATCTGATTTTCAAGCCAGTAACCAATAAGCAGAAAAATGACTGTTCTAGACAGGCATTTTAACTATAATGTGTGGTTTAACAGTGATGTAAAAGGATCAGAGAGAAATCATACAAAGAAGTCACCAGAATTTAAATGCCAAATTGAAATCCAAGGATGCACTTAAAAGTATTCATCTAGACCCTGAAATGACATGCAAATTCTTGAGTAACTCACTTTTTCTGCTAGAGAGGTTCCCACAGGTTTTGGATCTCAAGTGTCCTTGACCTCAAAAAAGTTACAAGTCACAAGTACTCAGCCTACACATCTAAAGTGCATCTTTTTATTTCAACACTGAAATAACTGATGGTCATAAAAATGACCATGACTAATCAAGAAAAATCTTAAATCATGTTAAGTGTACTTTGTGCTAAACAAACACAAAACCAGGCAGCTCAAACTCCAGCAACTTGTTAACCTTGCCAATTCTTGCTGCTTATTCTGGAAGAAAGGAGTAAAAGAAAAAAATGTTCATTTTATCTTCAGTTTGGACTCTCACCAGTGAAACCTTCACTTAAAATAACTGCTTAGAAACTGTCTTAGAAGCTGTCATAAATTTTCAAATTAATAAAATCTCATGTGCAGACATTATTAAATGTCTGATCCTGTGCAGATCAGTATTAAAAACTATATATTATTGCCAGTTGGAAGCGCTTTCAAAACAAGAGAAAACCGTGATTTAATTCCTTCAACAAATCAGTCCGAAAGAACCTAAAGTTAAAAAAAATGAACTTACTTCAACTGCCCTCAATCACCTTAACAGTCTTTAACTCTACCTGAAGAACCAAAAGCAAAAAAAGGTAAATATGTAACTTGTTTTAGAGTATTCATTAAAACCTTGGTCCCTGAACATCTGTTAAGTGCACATAATATACCACTAGTCTAGAGTTAACAAAGAACTCAAAAATGTAAATACCCAGACTCTTCCTATTTTTGTTGCTTTCAGGTAAGGAAGACATCTAGGCTAGATAAGGCCAAGCCACAATAACATGACCAGAGTCACAGTCAACATCCTCTTAGACTAAATTTTCTCTCTGTTCCACAACACTCAACCCTGCCTAATCTTAACAAGATGCCACTTCAACTGAAAGGTAAAAAGGGGCTCCAGGACCACTCTTCCATTTATTAGGAGTGCAGAGTTTACTTATTCCATCAGAGCCAACCATCTGTGAAAATACCAAAATATAAATCCCTCACAATCACATATCAATATTCTTTGTATAAACACACCAAGCAAATAGGCTTCCCAAATGGGCAGCTGGTAAAGAATCCACCTGCAATGCAGGAGACCTGGGTTCAATTCCTGGGTCAGAAGACCCACTGGAAAAGGCATAGGCTACCCACTCCAGTATTCCTGGGCTTCCCTGGTGGCTCAGCTGGTAAGAATCTGCTTGCAATGCAGGAGACCTGGGTTTGATTCCAGGGTTAGGAAGATCCCCTGGAGAAGGGAAAGGCTACCCACTCCAGTACTCCAGCCTGGAGAATTCCATGGACTGTATATAGCATATAGGGTCACAGAGTCAGAAATGACTGAGCGACTTTCCCATTCACTTTCACCAAGCAAATAGCAAGACTCTCAATTGTCTCAACTTTTTGAAATTTTATATACTATATATAATAAAAATATCAACTGTCCAAATTTTAAATACATTACCAAATAAAGTGCTGCCAGGTCTTCATATGGGCTTCCCTGGTGGCTCAAACAGTAAAGAATCTGCCTGAAATGCAGGAGACCTGGGTTCAATCTCTGGGGCAGGCAGATCCCCTGGAGAAGAGAATGGCTACCCATTCCAGTATTCTTGCCTGGAGAATTCCACGGAGAAAGAAGCCTGGCAGGCTATAGTCCACGGGGTTGCAAAGAGTCAGATACAATGCTCTTACAATACTTTTGAATTGTGATGCTGAGGGAGACATCTGATGGTCCCTTGGACAGCAAGAAGATCAATCAGTCAATCCTAAAGGAAATCAACCCTGAATATTTCCTGGAAGGACTGACGCTGAAGCTCCACTACTTTGGCCACCTGATGAGAAGAACCGACTCACTTGGAAAAGACATTTATGCTGGGAAAGACTGAAGGCAGGAAGAGAAGGGGGTGACAGAGGATGAGACGGCTGGATGGCAACATCGACTCAATGGACATGAGTTTCAGCAAACTCTGGGAGACAGTGAAGGACAGGGAAGCCAGGCATGCTCCTGCCCATGAGGTCGCAAAGAGTAGGACACAGCTTAATGACTGAACAAGGTCTTAATATAGAGAAAACCAGCTGAACACTAAAACTTTAAAGGAAACAACTTACTGACTCAGGAACTAAAACTTTGCCAATTAAGGTTCCTATCAGGCTTCTGATACAATCTAAGAAACTAACAACTCCAAGCAAAGTCAGCCTCTATTTGAAATTTTTTTTTTTAATTTACTGTTAAACAAGGCAACAGTGTTCTATAACAGGCTTGAACAGAGAGGAAAGAAGTTTAACATTGGTATAACTCCCACTGTTTGACCAATTAAGTCAAGCATTTCAATGCCAATCCAAATAAGCAGCAAGATATTGACAAAAGTGTTTTATTTTCCTCTAGAGAATGTCTTATTTTATTAAGCATGTAGGAAAACTGGGCATACAGTGCAAATTCTGACAGACCATGAACTGTAACAGCGTAACAGGTGCCCCATATTGCTAACTGAGGAAAGAGCTTCACCAACAGAAAGGAAGCAGGCAAGCAGAACTGTGCAAGTCATCTGTCTCCTCCTCACTCCTGACAATGCCTAAAAATACAAGACTTGGTCAGTGTTTGATGTCTAGATGTTTGCTGTTCTAACCACCTCAGTACTGAAACACACACAGTTGATTTTTTTTCTCAGCGAGTGTGCAGATTAATACATCAGGCAAATTTTTTTAAAACAGTTTTCAAACAAATAATCTTCAAACTGAAGACTCTTAAATTACACACAAAAAAACTGCTACTTTAATTCTAACTTTTTCAAATCCAGTCATGATTAACTCCTAAGACATGCCTCCTCAATGTCAGAGGTTCTGTCAAAAAGTTACTACAGATTAGTGTCTACTTACAGGAAGTAACAAGATGCAATGATCTTTGAATGGACAGTGTTTTAGACAAAGCTGCTGTTGTACCTGGAGGCCAAGGAAGAAAATCTGAATGTATCCCAAATAGACAAACTAGCTAACAGGAGAAAAAAACACACTGCTTACACAACTGTACAGATAGTATGATTCATTATACATATGTATACACAATTACCTGGAAAATGATAAAATGATGATTTCTAGGTGATAGGAATCTGTTTTTATATTTGCTTCTCTAGTTGAAAACGTGTACATGTAAAATAACACCATTTCTGTAATAATACTTTAAGCCACTAAGGGCTCTTTGAAGTAAAAAATCAATTATTTATGAAGGTGAAACACATGGAGATGTGTTTGTATTCTCACCAAGTCCTCCAAGTTTTGTTTGCTTTTTTAGTTAATCCTTCTACCCAAAGTCTCTGGGCCAAGCAACTGTTCATTCTAAAATACAACATGTTCTTAAAGTCCAAAAAGTTTTTTCTCCTGTTCCCCCTTTTCACACACTCATCATTTTTCACTATTTTCCCTTTATAGCTACTCTTTCAACCTCTGCAATAGGAAACGAAAAGTATTCACTTATAGGCTGAAAACCTGTCTGGTGATGGAGGAGGAACTTGGGGGGGGGGGCGGGGGGGAATCTTGTTCTTTCTAAATGAACATACATCCACCTTTGTCAAAGTTAAAAATCTCTGTTACAACCCACTCAAATTTTCTTCTTAGAAAGCAGCCTATGACCTTAAGATGGAATCAAGTTCAAATTCTACTGCAAGTTCAGGCAACTCCTTTTATCTCTGGCTGCTGCGAGGAGGTATATATGCCAGCTCATCAAAAACATATAAAAACACATAAATTTAAGGGAGAAAACAAAATAACCAAAGTCAATCTGATTTAAAAGTGGCATTAGATGAGACTAAAATCGTTGGGACAAAAGGGCACTAAGAATTCTCGGGTGAAGGCATTTGCTATCAAGTGTCACACACAGAACACGCACTTTATCTGTCCAGTATGTGTTGCACACTCTACTACAATAAATTATTTTATCAAAAGTGTTGTCAGTGTAAGTATAGTTACACTGAACACTCCCTTTCTCCAGCTAAAAGTGATTAAATCTTGATTAGCGGCGATCTGGTCAAACACAACTTCCTAATCTATAACCACTGGTGGATCACTACCTAAACCAGCTTCCAGGGAAGTAATTTCTCTGTATCTCAAAACTAGTTCATTAACTTTGAAAGCTATTAGCCTTGAGGTACAAGTAACTAGAGAGCTAGCCGTTCACAGCGGGTTTTCTAAAAAGGAAAAATAGTTCACCTAATAAAAACCTTTGGGAAAGGAGCCCCTAAGCATTCCCATTAATGGAAACTTCAGATTCTCTCTCAATTTCCTAAAAATGTAGCCGTCTTAAGTCATTCAACTGCAGCTATCACTTTACAAAGGGAAAAATTTAAATTTCCCCTCGGCTGTGGTAAATAGAAGGCGACAGACCCTCACCCCCGCCGAAGCGAGGTGGGGCGCCTGCCTCCTAGTTACTAGAAAACCAGCCAAAGCTGCTTTTAAACGGTCTCGTGGTGACGATGCATTCCTAACGGGTTTCGAAGGCACGTTTAAATCGCCCGCTTTTTTGTTTGCTCGCTGCATTCACCGGGTGCCGGGACTACGGCCGCCCCCGCGCGCCGGGGAGGGAAGCCCAGGGTGGAAAAGCCGGGGCGGGGAGAGGGGGGCACGCCCGGGGAGGGGGGCCCGGGGCGAGGAGAGCCGGGGGCGGAGGACTCTGGGATGCAGAGCCCGTGCGGGGGGAAGGGGGGGCAGGACAGAGAAAGCTGAGGACCCCAGGAAGGCGGGGATGCCGGGGCGGGGAGAACTGGGCCGCCGCCCCGCACCGGAGAAAGCACCGTACGGCGCCCGCCGGGCTGTGCGCAGAGCCGCGGCTTCGCGCAGCGACGCCGCCACCCACCCCCCCTCTCGTCGCCGCCTCCTCCTCCTCCTCCCAAGGCGACAGAAACAACAGCGCGGGAGGAGGGGAAAGTAACTCCCGGCACCTCCGCCGGAATTAGCCCCGGTGCAGTGATGACACCTTCTCGTGGCGCAATCAAGCCCCGCTCCCTCCGCAGCGAGTCCCCGCCGCCGCCGCCGCCCTCTCCGTTTGAAAGTGGCCACCCCCCCGCCGCCGCCGCCGCCGCTCCTCCCGCCCCGCCGCCGCCAGCTGCACCAATCCGCTCGGCCCCAGTTGCAAATCAAACGCTCCCTCGCGTCTAGAAACCACTTGCGCCGCTGGAAACGGCCGCGCCGTCCCCCCCTCCCCGAGTCCCTCCCGGGCGGCACCTTCACTGGGGCGGGCGCGCCGGCGAGAAACGGCTGTGAGATGGGAGCGGGAGCAGCGGTGACGGCGAGCAGCTCGGAGAGGACTCGGCTCCCGCTCCCGCCCTCAGACAGTTCTGGAAACTGTGTATCACCTCTGTCACAGGAAGCCATCCGGCGAGGAAGGCGGCGCGGAACCAACAAACAAACGCCTGCGGCCGCCCGCCGGAATCAACGCGGGGACGGCGACGGGCTTCGGGCCGTTCCCCGGGCGTGAGCGCGATGGCCGCCCCCGCGCCGCGGGCTTTGTGCGGGGCTCCCGCGGCGCGGGCGCGGTAGGCCAGGCGTCCCCGCCCCCGAAACCCCCCACCCCGGGCCCCGGCAGCGCTGCTGGGACCGTTAGGTGACGCTCCGGCGCGGCTGAGAAAGCAGCGCCTCGGCCGCCGCCCGCCCGTCCCCATTTCCACATGGAGCCGCCTCTCCTCCAGCGCCAGAGGCGGGCCACAAAAGTTGGCCCCGGGGCCACCCAGCACCTGCCCACGTGCCGCGGAGGTTAGCTCCCGGGTCTCCCCCGTCCCTTTCCCCCCCGCCGCCCTCGGCCGCCAGGTCACCTATTACCGGTGGGAGGGGAGAGAGGCTGCTATTTAAACGCCCGCGGAAGTTGAGGCACCCCCACTGGCGGGTGCCGTGCACCTGCCTCCCGCCGCCGCGCTCCGCCACTTTGAGCAGCAGCCGCGTCCTCGGCCCCGCCTCCTGCCCGCAGGCGGGCGGGGGGAGCGGGAAGGAGGTGGAAGGGATCGAATTTCCCTAGCAAATGGGACCGTTCCGACAGGATTCGGTTCCCCGGTCAACATTCCACATTCCATCCCTCTCCCGCATTTGCAAGCCAGCGCCAACAACCCGGAAAGCCTGCTGGCTACAGAACAACAGCCCCCAACTCACAAATACACACTCACAGGCACAGGACACGTGCACTTGAAGGGCTTCGCAACTTGCAGTCCCGGGGTGCACCCTGCACGTTTTCAGGCGGACCAAGCGACACGACACCACCCTCACAATTTGCAGACGGTGCCAAAGGTTGCAATCCGTTTTTAAGTTCATGGTTAATCGGTAGTTTGGTCTACCAACGCAACTCCTTCCTAATTTCACCGATAAAGGGTTTTACACTTCACAAGCAGTCTCGCTATAAGTAAAAGGTCCGTTCACTAGAAACCCAACTGGGAAGAATCTAATTGCTAAATTGTCCCTGCACCCCCCCCACCCCTCCCTCACTGCCCTTGAATTGATGCAATGAATATTTTGGACATGTGATGACGCGGTGATAAGAGGGCTGCAGCTACCCTACACGGATGTACCTATACCCACACCTATGTTTGTACTATACAGTCGTCCCTTCCCCCGCACCACCACCACCACGGTCACACACACTCTGGATTCATATATGTACCCGGACCTTGTTCTGCCATTGCCATCTGTCTACCAAGTTGCTATTATGCTTTCCACTTCCATGCAACCTAATGCACTTTGGCTGTTTAAAAAATTCTATAACTAAAGCCAACTAAACTGGGTTTCTACTCCTGAACGCGTTTTAATTGATGATTCGCCTGAAAACCGCATGTTCTTCGCAAATCCAAAAGAAAAAGCTCTTAAGTCTTCAGCCCCCAAAACTGAAAAATAATCATAATAAAACTTACTGATCCAACACACATCAATTCTCAGGATCCAAAAATCATCCTTTCCTCCTCCTCCTCTGACCCCCGCCCCGGCAATGCCCAAGTTACTGGTGGGATAGTAACGCTGCGCTCGGCGGCTGCCGGCCCTCCCTCCTTTGCTACATATCGAGAACCCAATCTTTTGGCGCCATATTAATGACGTACTATATTATTTCCACTAGGCAGCGACCTTCGGCATTAAATTACTCCCGAGAACTCCCGAGCAAAGCAACAAAACCATCAAATATGGCTGAGCCTCTCGGCTCGTCCTGCAGCCGCCGCCGCTGCCGCCGCCGCCGCGGGATCGGAACGCGCACACGGACCCACACGCGGACACGCGCGGACTCTCGGTCGGCGCGCCCTCCCCGCGCGCCCCCCGCGGCCCGCGCGCGTACCTGCTGCGGAGGGGTTCGGCCGCGGCGCTGGGCTCCTCGCCGCTCGCTCCGCGCCGCATGAGTTCGGGCCGTGGCGGGCTGGCGGACGGAGTGGCGGGCGGGGAGCCGGGCGGGCCCCTGCTCTGGCCGGCGCGCACACACCCGGCGCTCGCGCAGGGAGGCACTCTCGGACGGGCGTTTGGCTTGTTATGGAGGAAGGACTCTGTGAATCAAACTCATTTCTGGGTCACTGCTGCCACAGGGGGGAGCACTTTAATCCCTTGCCAAAACGAGAGGGTGGGGACGGGAGGGCGGGGGGAGCTCGCCGGGAACCGCGGTGCGGGGGGCTCTGGCCCTCGTTAACTCTTCGCGGCCCTCGCCGTAGCAGGCTCGGCCTGTGTCAGCAGGGGCTTGCAAAGAGCCGCATGCTCCAGCTTTTAAAATCTCTTCCTTCACCTGAGCCTAGACTTTCTTGAAGTGTCTCCAAGATACCTCCAGGCTTTTAAATTATCCCTTTCAAACTCTCTCAGTCTCAACTCTTGTCTGACATCACTGCACTAGAAAGGATTCTTTCAAATTACTTTAAAATTATGTAGATTAAACTGTGGCTATTAAGGAATGTAGTTTGGGTGAGAGGTTTTATTTTTAGATTGAATGGAAAAATAAATAGTTCTTTGGTAGTAGCAGTTTTGGGGGAGCTGCGGATTATAATGACATTTTTAAATATAGAAAATCCAGTTTGGGAGGCGGAACACATCTTTACCTAAATTTGTATCGAAATAATAATTCCAAATAAGCATTAATTCATTAGGAAACTAATTATTTGTAATTTGGCACCACTGCTATGTTACACTGTGTTACAGAACTGGACATTGTCTTCCAAATAGGGAGAATTGAGTCTAATGCTCAAACTGGAGCTGCAGACTAACATAAAATTCGATTAATTCAGGGGTATTTATGTGTAAAAGAGGAGTGGAGATTAACACACTTCTCATGAAAGTGTGAAAGTGTTAGCCGCTCAGTCATGTCCAACTCTTTGGGACCCCATGGACTGTAGTCCACCAGGCCCCGTGGGATTATCCAGGCAAGAACACTGGAGTGGGTTGCCATTCCCTTTTCCAGGGGGTTTTCCCGACCCAGGGGTCAAACCCTGGGGTCCTGCATTGCAGGCCGATTCTTTACCCTCTGAGCCACCAGGGAAGCCCTCTTCTCTCATGGACCCCCCTTAAAGAAATGAGTCTATATGGTATTCTGCTTCAAAAGGGAAAAGAAAAAAAATGGGGGTACAGGTTGAAAATACTATTCAATAATCTGGAACATAGGTCACTGATTACAAAATTGAGTATTAAACCCAAAGGCATACTTGTCCACTGGAAGAAGTCTTCTGAATATGTCAGGTTTGGTTTCACAAAATCACAAACCAACCCCTCCACCTACATCAGGATCATAGTAATCTGATAAATGTGGGAAAACAAAACTAATTGAGTCTTTCAATTGTTTTTCAGAAAGCAAAGTAAACCAAAGGAAATCTTAAGTATATCTCCTTTTTCTCTCTTGCCTGCTTCACTAATGAAGTACAAAGACACCCTATCAGTCCTGTTTATGTGCTCACTTAATCCTGCTCAAAGAAACCACATATGTAAAGCCCTATGCTATCATTATTACTATTATTAATGTTGCCCTGAAGTTACTGCTATTTTCCTTGGTTCACTTTACACATACTCTACTGCAGAAGTAAAAGGACACAGGCTTCATAGCCAGACAGACCCTGAACTGAATCTTGACTCTACGTGTTGTCAGCTATGCAACTGTGGGGTAAATTACAAAACCTCTCTAAGCCTCAGTTTCTTCCTGAGTAATAAAATGGGGTTAACAGGCCCTACCTGAAGGGTTGTTAACTGGAATAACTCCATAAACATGCCCAGCAGAGACCCTGGCAGTATGAGCCATCCCTCCTCTCTCTCATTCTTGGTCTTCTCGCCTTTGAAGACTGCAACTTTTCCACATTCCAGGGAAACTTCCCCTGCAAAAAATAAAAATAAAAAATAAACTACACTTGCCATTCAGCCTTTAAGTTTTTTTTTCTGACTATCCCCACTCCCAAAACATCAGGCAACAAATATGAAAATGTGCTGAGTAAATAGATGAGAAAAAAAGGGGGTAAAAGAATACATGAACCCTCAACACTGATTCTATGCTTAAGACTGATGGTCCCAGGAACGTGATGAGGTAGTGCCATGTGTCATGTGCCGTATACAGCCCTGGACTAAAAGTCTGCAGCCTCCTATCAACTCACACTATAACTCTGGACAAATGTCTTTGGATCTTAGTTTCCCCACTGAGATGATAGACAAGATGATATTCAACACCCTTTGTCTTATTAGCATTCAGTAATTTGATTGTTCTTACCAAACTTACAAGTTGATGATTATTTGTAGAAGTGGAGGACAACTTGTATCAATAATGTGTAAAAACAACTTGTTATTAATGATCAGTGATTGACATTTTTTAAATAATAAATGTCTTCTGCCAAATCACAAAGGAAATTTTATACATCCTATTTCTAAAATGGGACAGCAGGGACTTCCCTGGCGGTCCACTGGCTAAGACTCTCTGCTTTCAATGCAGCGGTCCTGGGTTTGATCCTTGGTCAGGGAACTAGATCCCACATGCCCCAAGAGCTGATGAAACCAAATAAATATTTTTTAAAAAAAGGGACAGCAGTGTCTTGTGGCAGCATATTTAAAGAATAAGTACTAAGTTGGCAATTAGGAAATGAGTTTCTGGTAACACTCTGCCACTTATTAACTTACCAAATCATTCATGATCGCAATTTCCTGGTTTCTAGAATGGTACTGTTAATTCACACTTTATTACCAGAGATAAAAAGAACATTCAAGAAAATAGGTACAAAGTAGTCAGTGTAGTTATCAAGATTCTAGTCTTTTCTGATCTGATCAGTGTTCATGGTAATAATTACCATTCTGTATATCGCTTTCATTTTGCTATTGGCATACACAGTTTAATTGTTCTCTTCCATAATAATAGGTTTATAGAAATACTGAATACATATATTCATATTCCTTATTTTGAAATCATACATGATTAAACTTATAAATATTTACCTAGTTATTTCATTTGTGTCTACTCTGCAGGTAAAGAATTATAAAACCTTGACACAAAATTCAGAATTGTTCATCTTTGAAATGAAGTAGATATGTATGCTAAAATCCTATAAATCTCATTCCTTCAAAGAAATCGAGCAAGAAATTCTTCCTGGCAAATACCATTGCCAATTGGTATATGTTATGATATATGACATATGACATATACAATTTTTATTGCACAAGTGCTCTCATGGATAAAATGAGTTGTGTTCTAAAAGTTTATATGTACTTAAATTGTGTGGAACTTTTAATTTAATCCCCAATACCTTGTTATTAAGGGAGCTTAAGTTGTCAAGTAGTTTTTAAAATAACTCTAATAACTAAATGACAGAAGAGAATAACTTTTTTGAATGATACTATTTGGGGAACAGAGCTCCCTGTCTAACCAATCGATGAAGTCACCAGTCATGAACAGCCTGGTAATCCCTCCAAGTAGGTGGTTACAGTACATAGAATGATTGGAAGACCAGTGATAAAGATGCTTTCTTGCAGGTGTCAGGATTGACTAAATTATTGCCTTTCTCGAGGTTCTTCATTTTTGTTTTCTTTTGCTTGTCTTTGATTTGGTTATTTTAATTTTGTTGATTTTCATACTTTTAGCACAATGCAAGATGTCAGAGAAACAAGTCTGACAGAGAGACAGAAGAGGAAATAACTTAATTCAGCCAGATGGAAATGTCCAAGACTGCAGAGGTTCAAAATAGGAGCTTTTCTCAATCATGAATGGAAAACATGATGGAGAGAATTTTCAAATTTTAGAAAGGCAAAGTAAGATGATATATGGCATCTATATGGGTAACGATTATAAACACTGCCATATATTTTTCAGGTTTTTCTAGGCATTTTTAATAATGTCACATGTTTGAATGATGTCACATATTTCATTTTACAATGTTTCTTTTCACTTCTTTCATTTTTATCTTTTCAGTATTTTACCTTTTAAAGTAATTTTTTTTTCAGGTCTTGGCCAGCCTGCATACCATAACTTCATCTACAGGCCACTTCAAGCATATATTCTCATAGTTACTCCCTCAAACTTGTCAACTATTGGAAAGTTTTGCCAATTTTAATATCAAATTCAAATATCTCTTTTAGCCACTGGCCTCTATGACTTCCAAATTTTGTTTCCCATGGACCTTTCTTCTTATCTAAAAAGTCACTCCAATCTACCCCTCCAGTCCTCTCTAATTAGATGCAGAACGGTGATAACTCAAAATGTGATCTCCAACCAGCAGCAACAGCTGCTCCTGAGAACCTGTCAGAGATCCATTACTTACATCCTCACCCCAGACCTATTGAATCAGAAAGGGAGATCCAGCCATCTGTGTTTTAACTAGGCTTTCAACTAATTCTGATTCGGCTTTAGCAACCACCTGAGTAGATTTTACTTTCATCCCCATGCACCAGACATAGACTGGCGATTCAATTCACATGATAGTATACATGTTAGAATGTCATTCTCCCAAATCATCCCACCTCTCCCTCTCCCTCTGAGGGAGAGATTTTACTTTCATCCACCATGTTTGAGGTACATGACGAGGCATGGGAGACAAGGCTGCAAGTAAATAGCTAAGCAGGTCTATTCTCTGTCCCTGGTGGTGGCGGTGTAGTAAGTAGCTTAGTCCTGTTGGACTCTTGTGACCCCATGGACAGTAGCCCACCAGGCTTGTCCATGGGATTCTCCAGGCGAGAACACTGGAGTGGACTGCCATTTCCTTCTCGAATTCTTTGCCCTTAGGGCAGTTAAAAATACAAAGGAGTGGTGACAATTAACTACAGGGTGTGGAGCAATCATAAACCTAAAAGATTACAGGTGTTAACCAGATTGGGGGTGCGGTGGAGATGGGGGGGGGTCTAGTGGTTTTCTCGATTTGGAGGTTTATTTTTTGTTTCTTAAATAAAGCCCCTGGCTTCTGTGTGGCAAAAGGATGGGGTAGAGGTGAGACACAAGGTAGGGAGGCTAGTTGGGAGGCTTCTGCAGTTACCAGGAGAGAGATGGAGGCTTGAATGACAGCCGTGGATCATGCAAGGGAGACAAGTAGGCAAGGGAGGAGGGGCCTGGAATCCACTCCAGTCTCTTTATTCCTCCACCGGAAAGCTCCATTTTCCTCTTTTCTTCCACAAAACACCTTAATGGTCCATTATAACCTGAGCCCAAATCATTAGCAAATGAAAAACTGGCTCCCGTTTTCTCTAAGGCCACAGGGTGTGTGTGTGGGAGGGGGTAGGGGGAGGAAGCTGGGAGGGAGGCACCCCCACACACAGGTTTAGTTCCAATGTTAATGAAGCAAAGAGGAGGTAAAGCCAACCCTTCAGTTTCTGTGTTGTAACTGTTTGATAATTTACTGGGTTTTTTTCTGCCATGAGGTTCATCTGTGTGTGAGGTTGGATGTCAGAGGTGAAGAAGCTGGAGTAAAAGATGTCTCCTAAATCTCTGGCTTAGAGAATTGAGTGGACTCCTACATTTGAAATTCCAGCAGACGTTCATTAAACACTGAGCAGGGTTCAGGGGGAAAACGACAAACCCCTGCCTCCGGGGCAAAGGAAAAGAAGGAAATTCCTAAGGAAAGAAAATGCACTAGTTCAGCTTGAGGAGGCAGACAACTGAAGATGCCCACAAGGCCAGTGGGATCAAGAGTCAGCTGTTCTAGAGGAAGACTGGGTTGTGAGTATTGGTTTAGGATTTATCAGCGTAGAGAGGTTAACTGAGGTCATGGGAGTGGATGAGATCAACTGGAAGTGTTTATACAGTAAGAAGAAAACAGCCTAGGCTCCAAGCAAGGGAGTCACCAGTAACTGTCCAGGTTAATTGTCCTCATGCCTGAATCAGGATTTCAGAGTACCACAGGAGAAAATCACAGACCTGGGCTGGCTGTTTCGAAGGTGTTCCACCACTTCCACCGTGTCCTGAAATCACTATTTCCCCAGACAGTTCACTCCCCTGCTCTCACTGGGATCTTTCTCAGAGCCTTCTCCCGGTCCTCACACTGCCATCCTGCCACTTACCTAGGCATCTTCAGCAGAGCTCCTAACCTACATCACACATGTAACAGCAACTGCTGAAGAGGAAATCCTCTAACCTTCTAACACCAAACTTACAGAAGGTCTTCCCTACAGGCTCACCCTCCCCTTTTTCTACCACCGTGGGATGCACGTGCCCTTCCCTCCCTTCTCAGAACCCTGAGACCAGCTCACCTTTCCTGATCTCCTAACTCGAGATTAGCCCTGCTCTCTCAGGTATTTCCTACTGCTCTGGCTCCTAATTCCTTCCGTAACACATTCAAATAAATTTCTGTCTCCCACTAAAAACAAACAAACTCAAATCTCCCTTATTCTCTTTTATTTCTGTCTTCCCTTTTACAGTCACACTTTTTGAAAGAAGATCACCGTTGACATTCTTACTGCTAAAATCAGGAGCAATTTCTCATTCATATTTCACTTGATCTTCTACTTCAACTTGATACTTGTGTTGTGATCCATGCATGAGTTGGAAAAGAATTTCCAGATGTGAGACAGAATGAGAGGGAAATAAAGTTTATTAGAGTGGGAGACACTGTTAGAACAGCGGGCCAGCTCAAGGGAGAACCGACGTTGAACAGGGGTCCTTGGTCCACTTTTATACCCAGGGTACAAGGAGTGGGATAGGGGTCTTGTGGGTCATTTGCTGATTGGATGAGGCACGGATACTGGGTAAGGCAAATACCTTCTCCCTATGTGGGGTAGGAGGTGAGACAGGTTCTACTGCTCAGGAGGACCTGAAATCTGTTAATAGTTAAACGTGGGGGAGGGAAGGACGATAAGGGTCTGGTTTTTCTGTTCCTGCATTCCAAGACCCTCCTTGGTTTTATCTGCTCTTTCATCCTTGGGTCACCACAACTTGTTGCTTTGTGCCCTGTTTCATGAAATACTTTCACCTTGAGGCAGGAGGTAGATGAGCACACCCCACCCCCACCCCACTGCACACACCCAGGGTAAAGCAATTTAAGATTTATTCCCTGTGGATCAAAACTTCAAGACCAGAATACCTGACCACACATGTGCAGAAAGGCTCCTTGGAGGCCAAAGTGTATTTATGTCAAGGTATGTTCTACCCTTTTCTGTAAAATCCATCCTGGCTAAGAGCGGCCTGTGTACACGTGGAAGGATCCTGAAATATACCAAATAGGGACTGTGAACCAGACAAGTCAAAATGATTGGCCAAAGGAAACCTGGAAGAAATGCCCCATAAAAGTGAGTCAAACTGTCATGAGGATGAGATTCAGCAACTCTCTCTCCCTGAGTCTAGCTGTGCATCCGTCACAAGTACTGTCTTTTTTCCTCCTCTTAATAAATAGTTTACTTGTTTCACTACTTTCCATCTTTGTGAGAATTCTTTTCTGGAAAGCCGAAGGGCCAGAATCCATGTCACTGACCACTGGTCCAGTGGCTAGGATCTGGTACTTTCACAGCCGTGACCTAGCCTCAATCTCTGGTTGGGAACCCAAGCCAGGCTCCAAGCTGTTGCAGGTCGAGACCGCCTAAGATCAACCTGGCTTCCATAATGTCAACAGTCTTCTGGTTTCTCTCCTATCTCTCTGCCCTCTTAATTCGCTTTCTGAGGCTCCTCTTTCTCTTTGGTTAAAGCAATGCCTCAGACAAACTGTTTTTGAGTAAATGAGAAGCTTTCAAAAAATTCAACTGAAGGAGTCATTTTGGTTGAGACATTTTATAAGAAAAAAGGAATGATTCACCAACCATGTTTAGAATGGATACAAAAAGAAAAAAAAAAAAGAACATCTGGTTAAAGATTATTAGGCTAGTCAATCAGCTGGATGGGTAACCCTAGCTTCCCAGAAGGAGTTCTCAGTCTTATTAAAGTCTGTCAGAAAACTGTTCACGCACTTTATCAGGAATGCTAATTGCTTCCCAGAAGGGGTTGTAAATTACATCACACACAAAATTTCTGTCCCACACCAGCTTTGAGTTAATTTGCTTTCTCACTTTCAGTCTCCTAAATGTTGGTTTTCCTTAGGGTCTCTCCTAAGTCCCATTCTATTCTCATTCTACAGGTATCTCTTAGTGTTCTCACCTGCCCTCATGACCGCCCCCCAAAACATACATGTGTATTTGTATCTTCAACAACTTTTCTGAACACCCCGGGTACTGGACTCCCCACAGGTGATTCAGACTTGGTGTACCCCCAAAATGAACTCATTTTCCCTCCCACTTTGTGATTCCTCATCTGTCCCAGATCTCAATTAGTGGCGCCACCATCCACAGCTGCCCAAACTAGGAGTCGGGACATCATCCTTGGCTCTTGCTTTTCCGTGACATGTCCTCCACCATCACCACCACTAATCCAGTCTATTATCAGACCACATCTACGTCAGGTCTCTCTCTCCATCCCTAAAGCCACTACCATCATCTCAGTGACTTAAACCACCACCTGTCTGCAGTCCTGTCCTCTTCTAATTCATTCTCTATTCAATAGTAAGGGTGATCTTTTAAAGCAAAAATATGATCACGGCATTCTCATTAACTCCATTAATTGCCTCTTTTTTCTTTGTTTATTCTTAAGGATAGAATGTGTCATCAACATAACTACCTACTTTTGCTAGTTCTCCTTCCAAACCCTCCCCCTGCTTCCATGGCTTGTCACGTTTCTTCAGTAGTATCCATTCAGAACCTTTGAAAATCTTAGCCCTAAACTTGGAACATTCTTCCCTATCTACACCACTTCTGGCTCTAATTCACTCAAGTTCTACCAAAGAGACTTATCTTACCTCCCTAACCCCCACCTTTTTCTAAGGTTCCATGACACTCAGTATTATCACAATATTATTGCTTCTCTCACTGTTTTGTCATTTTTTGCACCCCTCACTATCTGTGATTCAATGACTTTGTCAATTATTCTCTCCATTATGTTTCTAGTACTGGGCCTAACAGCTGGTAGGCAGTTAATAAATGTTTTTAATGCAATGGATGAATGATCAATATATCTGTGTAATTAAATAGCCTCCAAAGCACCATTTTAAAAAACAGATAATGTTTATTCTTATTTTCTAATGCTGAAAGTATTAAACATTATGTTTCAGAGAAAACAAAATTAAAATTAAAATCACCAAAAAGCTATTACTCTAAGATAATGACCACTAAAATTTTTATGTATATTTTTACTGCCTTTTGTATATTTGTGTGTGCTTATCTTAATAGACATACATAGTTTAGACAAATGAGGTCATACTATATTTCTATTTTCTGACAATATTTTACTTAGTTTATCCATATAGTTGGAGGTTTATGTTATTTCTGTGCTTTTACTAATAAAAAGAGTACTTTGGTGAATATCCTTATATCCTTATAGTTCTATAATCCATGATTAGGAAAATGAAGTTTTATTGACAGTATAATATTCGCCATATACATGAAATTTGAATGATTCCTGATTCTTTAATGTTGCACACTTATGCTTTTCTGAATCCATACTTTTACAAATAAGGCTGTAAATATTTCTATGCATAAATTTTTGTTTACCTACTTTACCATTCTTGGGATAGATTTTGAAGAAGTAAATTACTAGATCAAAAGTTTTAAGGCTTCAGATTCATTGTGCCAAATTGCTTTCAATGAAACAGGCTGTAATTTAGATTCACCATTGTCAATGATTGGGGATTTGCTGCTGCTGCTGCTGCTAAGTCGCTTCAGTCGTGTCCAACTCTGTGTAACCCCATAGACAGCAGCACATCAGGCTCCTCCATCCCTGGGACTCTCCAGGCAAGAATACTGGAATGGGTTGCCATTTCCTTCTCCAGGGGACTTGCTGAGTATTTGCCAATTATGCAGCATAGAGCTAGACTCTGTGGAGGGCGAGGAGTATGCTCTCAAAGAGATGTGTATTTGGAAAGCTCCATGGGCTTTCCCTGGTGGCTCAGCAGTAAAAGAATCCTCCTGAAATGCAGGACACATGGGTTCAATCCCCGAGTCAGGAAGATCCTCTGGAGGAGGAAATGGCAACCCACTCCTGTATTCTTGCCAGGAAAATCCATGGACAAAGGAGCCTGGTGGGCTTCAGTCTATAGGGTCGCAAAGGGTTGGACACAACTGAGCACGCACACATAATACCTATAGAAGCAATAAAGGTAACCTGACCACACATATAAATACCACAATAACGTGAAGATAGGTATCTATACAATGCTGAAATAGGTTAAGCAGGTTTCATAAATGAAGTAGAATAATTAAGAACAAAAGAAGTAGAAAGAAAGAAACGGAGACGGTGGGGAAGGTGCTAGGAGAATCTGCACAGGGAGCAGGAAAGAGGGAAAGAGACGATTATTGAATGTTTTCTGTGCACCCGCCAGGCACCGCACTAAGCATTTCACACCTAATATCTCATTTTCTTCTCACAACAACCTGAGAAGTAGGAATTATTATTTTCATCCAGATCCAGATCTAAGTGATGTGAAAAACTGACATTCAGGGGGATGAACGAATTTGCCAAAGATCATAAAGCTTCTGAGAGGTGGCACCAGGAACTGCTTGAACCCAAGCAGTCTGCCTCCAGAGTTCATGCTTTTAAGTATATGACTCAACTAACTCATTACAAATTCAGAATCAAGTACCCAGTCAGAAATTGTACTGTGATTTAGTATCAGGGACGTGAGTCAGTTGGCGCTCCCTAGATTGAGAAAGAAAATGAGAGCAAAAAGGATTCCACACGCTAAGACTTATTTCAGACAGTAGAGATGTAAAAAGTTACTTATTAAAATATGTGTCACAGACTTAAATGTAAAATTATAAAACTTTGAGAAAAAAATACAGGAAAAATCTTTGGGATCTAGGGCTAGACAAAGAGTTCTTACACTTGACACCAACAGCAGAATCCATATAAGGAAAAACTGGTAGATATGGGTCTCTCAAAATTGAATTTTTTCTCTCCAAAAGTCCCTGTTAAGAGAATGAAATATCAAGCTATAGGCTGAGGAAAATATTTGCAAACCACATACTCAACAAAGAACTAGTATCTAGAATATATGGAGAACACTTAAAACTCAACAATTTGAAAAAAATCAATTCAATTAGGAAATGGGCTAAAACCATGAACACATTTCCCAAAGAGGATATACAGATGGCAAATAAGCATTTGAAAAGATGCTCAATATAATCAGCCATCAGGAAAATAATGGAGATTTAAACCACAATGAGGTATTACTACACTACTATCAAAATGGCTAAAATTAAAAAAAAAAAAAAAAAATAGTGGCAACACCAAATGCTGGCAAGGATGTGGAGAAACTAAATTGCTCATACATTGCTGGTGGGAATGTAAAATGGTCCAGCCACTCCTGAAAACTGTTTGGCAGTTTCTTTTAAGACTAACATGCAACTGCCACAAGGCCCAGCAATTGCACTCTTGGGCATTTAGCCTAGAGAGATGAAAACTTATGTTCACATGAAAGCCTGTACACAAATGTTCATAGCAGCTTTACTCATAGTAGCCAAGAACTGGAAACAACCCAGATGTCTTTCAATGAGTGAACAGTAAACAAACTGTAGTACATCCATACCATGAAATATTACTCAGCAGTTAAAAAAAGAAAAAACTATTGATACATACACGAATCTTCAAGAATTTATACTGAGTTTAAAAAGCCAATACAAAAAAGTTATTCACTGTATGATTCAATTCACATATCATTCTTGAAATGACAAAATATAAGAACAGAGAACAGATTAGTGATTACCAAGTGATAATGAGGGGGTCAGGGAAGGAGGGAAGCCTGTGTGACTATCAAAGGGCAACATGAGGGATCCTTCTGATGATGAAAACCTTATATAACTTGACTGTATCAATGCCAATCATTTTGTACATGAATGTCTCCTACAGTAATGTTGTACTCTAGTATTTATAAAATGTTACTATTGTGGGATACTGGGTAAAGGGTACATAAGATGTCCCAGCAGTATTTCTTACAACTGTACATGAATCTACAATTATCTCAAAACGGAAAGTTTAATTTAAAAAAAAATAGGCAATCAGAAAAGAATTTAAACACTAACATATTCCTAGAAAGTAGCCTAAAAGGTAGAGAAATCTCCCAATGTCATTCAACAGAGCCACAGGAATGAAAAATTCATGTGGCCTAAGGTTATGCAGATGTATAAGTTCCTACAATTTCTGCTCAGCTGCAGGAAGGCTCACCTTTTCAGTACCAGTACAAACAAAAGGCTAAGCAGGGTTGCAAGGGTAGCAAGAGAAAAGGAGCATTGAAAATTTTAAAAAAAGGAAAAAAGGAGTAGTTCTTCCTAGAGCCCTTTATAAATATTCTCTGTCACCTGGCTTTCTGTTTTCCATCTAAATGGCCAAGAAGAATTAATGACTATGCCCTTTCTATGGTAGAGACTCACCAGGACCCTGAGGGCAGGGGAAGAATTTGAGTCTTGCCTCACATCAGCCAGATCTTACCTAATCTCTCACACATATTTCTCCACTCCAGCCCCAAGGCTTCGCCCTCGATGCCCTCCCACCCTACCAGAGGCCTGTTCCCCTAGCAGCTCCACTGCCCAGAATAGAGCATCCATGTAGACATCTCATATATCATTGACTGACTTCTAATCATGGGTCGAGCCCACTAGGTCACTCTGTAACATTCATCTTAGTTTTAAAAACATGAGAGGGACATTGTTGGCAAAAATCCAGGAGTAATGAATTCTATGTTCTAGAAACAGAGAAACTGAACTATTTCAATTTGAAAGTAAGAGCTGGCAGGAAACCAACAGAAGCAAAGTCCTCTGGGGAGGAAAGGGGGGTAGGGAGCAAGCTGGTGAGCTAACTTGTAGGCCTGTAAGGTGGGCAGATTTCTTTAAAAAGCAAACAAAGCGGTTTTAGACTTGAGAGACTTAATTGGCATCCAAGGCCAAGAATATGAATAATGTTACATAAAAACCTTGCTCAAGTGAGAATTCTGCAATCGAAGCATTCTGACTTTAATAGCTAAAGTTTAAGGGAAGAGGAATATAGAAAAAGATGTTTATTTTTCCAGTCATATGACATATGGGCTTCCCCGTTGGCTCAGTGATAAAGAATCTGCCTGCAATGCAAGAGATGCGGGTTCAATCCCTCAGTTGGGAAGATCCCCTGGAGAAGGAAATGGCAACCCACTCTAGTATTCTTGCCTGAAAAAATTCCATAAACAGAGGGGCCTGGCAGGCTAAAGTCCCTGGGGCTGCAAAGAGTTAGACACGACTGAGCAACTAAACAACAACAATTATAACATGTACCATTCATGGTATAAAGATTTAAATCTCATCTTTTTTTCCATCATCATGGCAAGAAAGGTTTGATGCTTTTCAGAATTTCAATGACTAAGAAAATAGTTAAGCTGGTTTTGTAGGTTACAGATAGTGCTAGGATACTAGGATGCATTTGTTCTTCCCTCCATTAAATGAGAACCTTCATGTACGGACAAGGTAAAATTAGAGAATTAATAATGGCTCAAGGACCTCCCTGGTGGTCCAGTGGCTACCAGTCCATGCCCCCAGTGCAGGGGACCTGGCTTTGATCCCTGGTCAGGGAAGTAGGTTCCTTAGGCCACAATTAAGAAGTTCACATGCCTCAACCAAAAAAGATCCCATGTGCAGAGACTGAAGATCCCTCGTGGCACAGCTAAAACTGGCACAGCCATATATATATATATATATGTATATATATATATATATATATACACACATATATACATATACATATATATACATATACATATATATATATATATTAATGGCTTAACAGCAATTCCAGATCACTTTAGTAATGACAGACAGAAATAGAATTAATAGAAAATTAAAAATCTATTTTTTTATGGCTCTTTTCAGTTTATTGCATGAAGGAGTTACACTAGTCCAAGTTAAAAGCAGACCCCAAATGGTTACATCATACAAGCTGTGAGGTTTTTAAACTTGTGACAAAGGACAGAAGGGAAATTCTACTCATTGCAAGGAAATCCTCACTTAAGCTTCAGTGAGCCAAAAGCACTTAAAATCCATGAACCTTCAGCTGGTCGTCCTTAGCCAGTCCAATCTCTACCAGGAACTGGCATATGTTCTTGCGCTGGTCACCCTGTAGCTGAATTACTTCTCCATATTCTGGATGCTCAATTCCAGTACCATTGCAGGCAAATTTCTTCTTAAATGCCTTCACTAGTTTGGTTTTTTTTTAATCGTAATCATCAGTGATCCCTTGGATAGTAGCAAGGGTCTTCCTGCCGTTTCTCTGTTGAATTCTTATATGGATATAATTCTCAGTGCCAACAGGATGCAGATCGTCACCCTTACTTGCATCAACAAAGGGATCAAACGAGTTGAGGTTCTGGATAGCAGACCTATGATACGATTCCTTTTCCTCAGTGGAAACGGCCAGCAGAAGGCAGTGGCGGGAGAAGGCGGGCGGGGTGGGGGTGGGGGGGCAGAGCGTGGGGAAGCTAGGGCGCCCGATGGGGAGGCTGCTGAGTCCTTGGTGGTGCCTCAGTGACTGGGCAAATCTATTTGTTTTAACTCTTTCCCTTTCTTATACCCTCCTCTGTCCACCTAAAATATTACCAGTGAAATGAAAGAAAGGCACACAGGAAGAAAAACAGCAAAGCAAGAGCCTGGGGAAACTATATCTATGTTATATTCTTTCAAATTATAACAGTCACTATAAGTATCATTGGATAGACAGAGATTTATGTAAAAATGCCTATTTCTGGGTTATTAATTATAGCAAAGAAGGGAAACAATGTAATGTCCAAAAATAGGAAAATATTTAAGCATTTTATGGTATGTTGATATGGTGGAATGTTTTACAGCCATTAAAAGAAGTCATAATTTCAGATAGCAAAAATTAAAAAGTGAAATACCTACCAATCGTGGGAATAAGGAGGAAAGGGGACTCTCATACAGTGCCAGTAGAAAAGTTAATTGTTACAGCCTTTTAGGAAAGTAAACTGGCAACATGTATTAAAATTAAAAAATACACTGTCCAGACAAAGACCCTGATGTAGGTAAAGAGTATTTGAAAACACAAAAGCAAAAGCAGGTAAGGACTATGCCACGGAATCCTCTTATACAAACATGGGATGCTTTTCATGGAAGTAATCCCAACTGAAAAAGCCTACTTCCAACTCCCTGACCACTCATAAAGTCTCTGGGGTCTACCCTGTGGGATCCTCAAGCCTTGCGTTTCCCTTTAATCCCAGACCTCCGGGTAATACTATCTCTCACTTGGCAACCACTCAGCCATGTTCAGGGACCACCCATATTGTACAGTCACCTAGATGCTTCCCTTTCTTTACTTGCTTCCTCCCACTCACAACATATTAACTGCCAAGTCTGGTTAACTTTAAGTTATTTTCTTGGGCTCCAAAATCACTGCAAATAGTGACTGCAGCCATAAAATTTAAAGACGCTTTCTCCTTGGAAGAAAAACTGTGACAAACTTAGACAGCATATTAAAAAGCAGAGACATTACTTTGCTGACAAAGGTCCGTATAGTCAAAGCTATGATTTTTCCAGTAGTCAAGTATGGATGTGAGAGTTGGACCATAAAGAAGGCTGAGCACCGAAGAATTGATGATTTTGAGCTGTGGTGCTACAGAAGGACTCTTGAGAGTCCTTTGGACAGCAAGGAGATCTAACCAGTCAGTCCTAAAGGAAATCAACCCTGAATATTCATTGGAAGGACTGATACTGAAGCTCCAATCCTTTGGCCACCCGATGCAAAGAGCCGACTCATTGAAAAGACCCTGATGTTGGTAGATTAAGGGCAGGAAGAAAAGGGGGCAACAGAGGATGAGATAGTTGGACAACATCATCATTTCAATGGACATGAGTTGAGCAAACTCCAGGAGATTGTGAAGGACAGGGAAGCCTGGCATGCTGCAGTTTGTGGAGTTGCAGAGTTGGACATGACTGAGCAACTGAACAGCAACTAGTTAACTTTGAATTTGCAATATGTCTCCCACTTGTTCCTTCTTCCTCTTCCCATACCATCTATCCTGACTTGAGATGGTATTTCCTATCACTTGAATTATCCAATATTAAAACTGGTGTTCCTTCCTCCTTAGCCCTCCCGGCCCCAGTTTATTTAGCACACTGTGACCAAAGCAGTCATCCAAGAAACTCTGGCCATGATACTCTCCTGCAAACAAGCACTCAGCGCCTCCCCTGTGGGTAGAGGGCAAACCTCAGCATCCTCAGCAGAGCACTCCACCTCCTCAAGCACCTGGCTCGAAACAGGACCTGAACTTGTAGCCCCAGTGCCTTTGCGTGTTGAATGGTGTACTTAGTTGAATAGTATGCCCTCAAATTCATGTCCACCTGGACAATCAGAGTGTGACCTTTGCAGATGTAATTAGTTTAGATGAGATCTTGCTGGATAGTGGGGGCTCTAAATCAAACGACTGGTGTCCTAATGTGAAGGACACATGAAGACACAGAGAGACATACAGAAGGAAGACGGCCACGTGAAGATGGAGGCAGAAATGAGGGTGACGCAGCTACGAGCCAGGAAATGCCCAGGCTCGCCAGCGCCCGCCAGAAGCCAGGGAAGGCCCAGGCTCGCCAGCGCCCGCCAGAAGCTAGAAAGAGTCGGGGAGTGATCTTTTCTAGACTCTTCAGCAGCAGCATGTCACTGCGGACACCTTGGCTGTGGATTTGTACCTTCCAGAACTGTGAGAGAATAAACTATTGTTTTAAGCCACCGGGTTTTGATAATTCTACCGCAGCAATAGGAAACTAACACAATTCATTAGGAGAACTGTCAAAAAACCCCACAAAACCAAAGACAACAACAACAAACATCCAAAAAACTCAATTTAGCCTAAGGGAAAAGAAATTTATCAGAAAGGTATTACTGTATCTCAAGGATCCCAAGAACAGAAATGCAGTTGAACCTCAGGAATGTCCAAAATCAGAGACACAGCGGTCACCAGGATTTTCGGTCTGTGATGTTTTCCCCTCTGTATGCCCTCCATTTCTTTTTCTTACTCTTCCTTTCTCTTTTCCTCTTTTCCTTCTCTTCTCAAGGTCATAGTCATCAAGAGCTCCAAAACTTAACTCTGTAAACCAAGAGAAAGTGACTACTTTTTTGCTTAGTTTCAGTTCAAAATTCCCAAGGAAGAACTGATTGGCCCACTGAGTAAGAATTCCATCAACATTCACCAACTAATATTATATGGTCAGAAGATGATTCTTACAGAAACCATGTGATGACACGGTACCAAGAAGATGATTTTTATAGAAATACAATTAGGAGGGGGAAGGAAAAAGGAACCATTTGTGTCCTTTGATATTCATGCTTCAATTTTTCTGGAAGTCATTTTTGATTCTTTATCTCTGCTTGCTGAAACTGCACACCCCTTTCAAACTCTGGCTTAAATGTCACCTTTTCCATAACATGTGTTAATCTCGGCCACTAGACCATGAACTCTCAAAGCAGGATAGGAGTGGGGAGTCCGCCCTGCACTGCTGAAGGGCAGAGCAGGGCGGGAGCTGGGTGGTGGGGAGGGGAGAGCAGGCCTCTGGGAGAAGTTGGGATTGAGAGGTTGTGGGGACTCCTTAGTCAGCAGTAGTGGATGCTAAAACTGGTGGGAAGGCCAGCAGGGCCAGGCACTAGACAGGTACCACTCTGAAGAGCAGGCCATCCTCTGTCAGACAGCAGCCCTTACTCTGGCACTTGGCACTTCCAAGGCTCTTCTCAGGCATCCAGATGCCATCTCAGGCAAAGAGCATGAACTCGGAGTTGAACTTTGATGGAAGACACAAAAATACAGCTAATGGAAAATTTAAGAGCGCTCCTGTCCACAACCCTGCTGGGTAAGAGGTTCAGGCATAAGATCAGTTACAGTAAATTTAAAACTTCAACATTACAACCAAAAGCTAAATGTGAGTCTGTGCTATAACCCATACTAATCAATGTTTGGATATATTTTTGTTTTATAAGTCATATTATGACAATGTGGTGAACTTGCAGCTTTTATGTCTAGGACTTGCTGATGTTCTTTTTTTTTAACTGTACTCGTTGCTTAATACAGACACAATTAGTCCTGCAGGTCAGTTAGAAGTCCCTTGGACAATCAAAGAGCAAGTTAATAAAGACCAGTATGCCATGCACTCAGCTCTTTTAGAGAAAGAAAGAATCATGCTGTGACTTGGAATTAAGGCTAGTGTGGCATTTATTACATGCATGGAGCACGTGAGATCAAGGAGGTGGGAGGGGGAACAGACGACACCGGCAGAGATCTGGCTCCTTGCCCTGCTCCCCACCCTCGGGCCCAGGCAGAGAAGAGTTCTTATCTGTAGACCAGCTCAGTCATCAGGCCAGAGCACTAGTCAGGCCTATGCTTCTCCAGGCAGGATTGACTCATCAGTCAAAATCTCTCTTCCCCGGTTTCCCCACCTGCCATCCAAGTGAATCCATTTACTCAAGGTTAACTTTAGTGCATTCAAAGAAAAGTATTTGAAAGTTACTTTGGTTTTGAAAAATTAATGCTTGCCTTTACAAAATCAAAATCCACGGAGATATTTAAGTTAGCTTATACTGGTGGCTCAGAGGATAAAGCGTCTGCCTGTAATGCAGCAGACCTGGGTTCAATCCCTGGATTGAAAAGGTCCTCTGGAGGAGGAAATGGCAACCCACTCCAGTATTCTTGCCTGGAGAATCCCATGGACAGAAGAGCCTGGCGGGCTACAGTCCACAGGGTCGCAAAAAGTCAGACACAACTGAGCGACTTCACACACACACACACACACACACACACACATATAGATTTATAAAGTTTTATAGATATAGTTAAATTTAAACAATCCCTTCTAAAGGGACTTTTGATTAATGGTTGGTCACATTAAATGGTCATTAATTAATCTATTTAAAAATTTTATAACTTTATAAATATTAATATATATAAATATATATATTAAGTTCTTCTGTTGAATGACCAAAAAATTCAACTGAAACCCAAAAACACTTTCCAAGTACTTAAGTAATTTACATATATCTAATAAATTAATCTTATAAATATGTTAATTTTAAGTTCTTTTAAATGTCTAATGTTGCATTTACATTTGAAACATTTCCACTTAAAATCACAAATGCAAAATCAATTACTTAGTTACACCTTTTAAATAAGCATTACACATATAATGTGTTATTATTCTATTAGATCTTCTAAACATAAAAACATAAAATACTAAATACACAGAATCCTTTACACAAAAATACTAATACTATGTGTTTCATTTTTAGTACATTTCTATATTTAATTGTAAGCTTTCCCAATGTTTTAAAAAACTCTTATTGCTTAAAAATATGTTTATCTTCTCAAATTCTTTTGACGATATTCTAAAGCTGGTTGAATTGCATATAAGGTCTGAAGCCATAAATATCTAGGGGAATTTTTCTCATATACCACCACAAAGAAGAGTCCCTTTATAAACTTAATATATCATAAACTACAAAACCTGAAAAGGGACCTGATACCAGCCTCCAAAATGGCCTCCAATGATGCGATCCTCCCACTAGTTACTCCCCTGTGCAGATACTTCTGCTCTGAATGGGCCTGACCTGTAATCAATAGGCTATTGTGGAAATGATGGAGAATGACTTCCGAAGCTAGGTCATAAAAGATATTGCTTCTTCTACCTTGCACACCGCTGGACTGTTTATTGTGGAGGAAGCCAGCTACTCATGCAGCCCAGGGAGAGGTCTATGTGGTGAGGAACTGAGTCCTCCTACAATAGCTAGAATTAAATTGCCATGTTTATGAATCTGGGAAGCAGCTACTCTAGCCCCAGTGAAGCCTTCAAATAACCGTAGTCCTGCCCAGCATATTGACTGCGACGTGAGGAGATCTCCAGACTCAAAACTGAGCAGTCTCACCCTACTGTGTGATCCTGGTGTGGAACCTGGTCTCAGCCTCAGCCTTGCTGGACCAAGGAATCCTCAAAGTGAGAGAGCTTTGAACCATCATGAAAATGTGTAAGCAAGATTCCAGTGTCCTGCACACTGAAGAAATGTACTTACTGAGGGAGTGGGTGGAGGGTCGTGGGGGTAAAATACCACTTGCTACTCATAAAACTAAGTCAGAAGAACATACCAATGAAGAAAAGCCAGATACTGAGAAGGCAGAGGAAAACATAAAGACAGACAAACTTTCAAGTGAAGGAAAGCGCTAGTTGCTCTGTGGTATCCAACTACAGCCCGCCAGGCTCCTCTGTCCATGGGATTTTCCAGACAAGAATACTGGAGTGGGTAGCCATTCCCTTCTCCAGGGGATCTTCCCAATCCAAGGATTGAACCCGCATCTCCTGAACTGCAGGCAGATCCCTTATGGTCTGAGCCACCAAAGGAGTACATATCAAGTGAGGTAAGTAACACCCTGTTCTAACAACACAAGAGAAGACTCTACGCATGGACATCACCAGATGGTCAATACAGAAATCAGATTGACTATATTCTTCACAGCCAAAGATGGAGAAACTCTATACAGTCAGCAAAAACAAGACCAGCAGGTGACTGTGGCTCAGATCATGAACTCCTTATTGCCAAATTCAGACTTAAATTGAAGAAAGTAGGAGCCTGGTGGGCTCCAGTCCATGGGGTTGCTAAGGGTCAGGCATGACTGAGCGACTTCACTTTCACTTTTCACTTTCATGCATTGGAGAAGGAAATGGCAACCCACTCCAGTGTTCTTGCCTGGAGAATCCCAGGGACGGGGGAGCCTGGTGGGCTGCAGTCTCTGGGGTCGCACAGAGTCGGACATGACTGAAGCGACTTAGCAGCAGCTAGCAGCAGGGAAAACTACTAGACCATTCAGGTATGATCTAAATCAAATCCCCAACAATTATACAGTGGAAGTGACAAATAGATTCAAGGGATTAGATCCCTTAGACAGAGTGCCTGAAGAACTATGGACAGAGGTTTGTAACATTATAGAGGAGGCAGTGATCAAGACCATCCCCAAGAAAATGAAATGCAAAAAGGCTAAATGGTTGTCTAAGGAGGCCTTACAAATAGCTGAGAAAAGAAGAGAAGCTAAAGACAAAGGAGAAAAGGAAAGATATACCCATTTAAATGCAGAGTTCCAAAGAATAGCAAGGAGAGAGATAAGAAAGCCTTACTCAGTGACCAACGCTAAGAAATAGAGGAAAACAATAGAATGGGAAAGACTAGAGATCTCTTCAAGAAAATTAGAGATACAAGGAAATATTTCATGTAAAAATGGGCATAATAAAGGACAGAAATGGTATGGACCTAACAGAAGCAGAAGAGATAAAAAAAGAGGTGGCAAAAATACACAGAAGAACTATACGAAAATGATCTTCGTGACCCAGATAACCACGATGGTGTGATCACTCACCTAGAGCCAGACATCCTGGAATGCAAAGTCAAGTGGTCCTTGGGAAGCATCACTATGAACAAAGCTATGGAGGTGATAGAATTCCAGTTGAGTTATTTCAAATCCTAAAAGATGATGCTGTGAAAGTGCTGCACTCAATACACCAGCAAATTTAGAAAACTCAGCAGTGGCCACAGGACTGGAAAAGGTCACTTTTCATTCCAGTCCCAAAGAAGGGCAATGCTAAAGAATGTTCAAACTACCACACAATTGCACTCATCTCACACACTAGCAAAGTAATGCTCAAAATTCTCCAAGCCAGACTTCAACAGTATGTGAACCATGAACTTCCAGATGTTCAAGCTGGATTTAGAAAAGGCAGAGGAACCAGAGATCAACTAGCCAACATCTGCTAGATCATTGAAAAAGCAAGAGAATTCCAGAGAAACATCAACTTCTGCTTCACTGATTACACCAAAGCCTTTGACTGTGTAGATCATAACAAAGTGGAAAATTCTTCAAGAGATGGGAATGCTAGACTACCTTACCTGCCTCATGAGAAATCTGCATGCAGGTCAGGAAGCAAAAGTTAGAACCGGAAATGGAACAACAGACTGGTTCCAAATTGCGAAAGGATTACATCAAGGCTGTATACTGTCACCCTGCTTATTTAACTTATATGCAGAGTATATCATGCGAAATGCCAGACTGGATGAAGCAGAAACTAGAATCAAGATTGCCAGGAGAAATATCAATAACTTCAAATATGCAGATGACACCACCCTTATGGCAGAAAGTGAAGAGGAACTGAAGAACCTCTTGATGAAAGTGAAAGAGGAGAATGAAAAGGCTGGCTTAAGACTCAACATTCAAAAAACTAAGATCATGGCATCCAGTCCCATCACTTCATGGCAAATAGATGGGGAAACAATGGAAACAGTGACAGACTTTATTTTGGGGGGCTCCAAAATCACTACAGATGGTGACTGCAGCCATGAAATTAAAAGACGCTTGCTCCTTGCAAGAAAACCTATGGCCAATCTAGACAGCATATTAAAAAGCAGAGACATTACTTTGCCAGCAAAGTCCATCTAGTCAAAGCTATGGTTTTTCCAGTAGTCACGTATGAATGTGAGAGTTAGACTATAAAGAAAGCTGAGCGCTGAAGAATTGATGCTTTTGAACTGTGGTGTTGGAGAAGACTCTTGAGAGTCCCTTGGACTGCAAGGAGATCCAACCTAGGATCCAGTTCATCCTAAAGGAAATAAGTCCTGAATATTCATTGGAAGAACTGATGTTGAAGCTGAAACTCCAATACTGTGGCCACCTGATGCAAAGAACTGACTCATTGGAAAAGACCCTGGTGCTGGGAAAGACTGAAGGCAGGAAGAGAAGGGGATGAGAGAGGATGAGATGGCTGGATGGTATCACTGACTTGATGGACATGAGTTTGAGCAAGCTCCAGGTGTTGGTGATGGATAGGGAAGCCTGATGTGCTGTAGTCTGTGGGGTCACAAAGAGTTGGACATGACTGAGGGACTGAACTAAAGTGATCTATAATAAAAATGTAAAGTATGATTGAATCAAACACTGATGCCTGCCAAGGAATGGGAGATGAAAATGTTGAGATAACAGGGGATGATGGATCAGGCAAATGATAAAAATGTGGTTGCCATTGCAGCCCTAAACGATGGTGAGCTACAGAAAGCCATTGACTTGTTCACAGATGCCATCAAGCTGAATCTTCTCTGTATGCCAAGACCCCATAGACAGCAGCCCACCAGGCTCCCCCATCCCTGGGATTCTCCAGGCAAGAACACTGGAGTGGGTTGCTATTTCCTTCTCCAACTCATGAAAGTGAAAAGTGAAAATGAAGTTGCTTAGTCGTGTCCGACTCTTCATGACCCCGTGGACTGCAGCCTTCTGGGCTCCTCTGTCCATGGGATTTTCCAGGCAAGAGTACTGGAGTGGGGTGCCATTGCCTTCTCTGAAGAGAGCCAGAGTCTTCATCAAATTACAGAAGTCAATTGCTACCATCTGAAACTTTGACAGAGATACTGAAATAAATCCTGATTCAGCTCAGCCTTACAAGTGGGCAGGAAAAGCACATGTACCTCTGGGCCACTGGGTAGAAAAAGTCCATGGTCCTGCCCTTGACTGTAAACAATGAAGATATTAGTGTAATGCTGAAAGAAGTTCAAACAAGGGCCCAGAAAACTGCTGAACAACAGAGAAAGTCTGAGTAAGACCATGAAGATGAAAGGCTCAAAGAAAAAATGGAAAGGGTTAAGAAGGCTTGGGAGGAACAGAAAAGACTCCAGAAGGAAGGAGAAATCAGAAGACAAACAGGAGCTCAATATAGCTATTTTTCAGGTGGCTTTCCATGGGCAACACCTGCTAATTTTCCTGGAAGAATGCCTGGAATGGGATGGGGTATGCCTGGAATGGCAGGAATGCTTGGGCTCAATGAAATTACTAGTGATCCAGAGGTTCTTACAGACAATGCAGGTTTCAGAAGTTATGACGGCCTTCTAGGATGTGATTCAGAACTTCAATATGTTGAAATATCAGAGCAGCCCAAAAGTTGTGAGTCTCATCTGTAAATCATCGGCCAAATTTGGAGGGCAAGCCCAAGGCCCTTCTGACAAATAAAGCCCATGCTGAAGGAGAAGCAACTGTGGTCACCTAATAGATGTCACAGGAATACAATCCAGTGTACTTCTGACCTGCTGAGGGAGGAAAAGCTATGGTGCTCTGAAGATAGTCTCTCTCCCTCTGTCCCAAATGAAGCTGAAACAATTTTCAGTGATTTGCCATTAAAACAATCATTCAGATAATATTTTCCTACTGGGAATCAAAAACTTTAAACGTTTTTAAAACCTGAAAAATATTAAAACAAGAACAACTATTAAGCAACTCCTCCTACTGAAAAACAAAACCCACTAAGCTGGTCCCAAATTCCTGATCCACAAACACTGTGTAAGATAATAAACATTTATATTCTTGCTAATTTAAATTTGGGGGTAATTTGTTATATAGCAGTCAATAACTTACAAGGAATGGCCATATTAGCCCATATCCCTAAATCCAAATCATTATCTAATTTTCAAGCCTGATTGGTTCTCATGAACCTCCAGTTCAGTGAGTATATCACTGGCTTGGATTAAAACTATTTATTGTTTCACTTCATCATGAAGTTTTTTTCCTGTCTTTTCTATGTGTTGGGCCCACAATGATAGAGAAACATTAAAACATATCTAATTTCCCTTCTTACAAGTCTGTTACTGACTCTATCACAACTTCAAGGAACTACATTCTACTGCCACCTACCATCACAGCATTCTCCACTTGACCAGACTGAAAGCTTCTTTTTGACTGCACTACACAGCTTGCACCAGCAAGCGTCACAGTGGTAAAGATGCAGGTTCAATCCCTGGGTCAGGAAGCGCTCCTAGAGAAGGAAATGGCAACCCGCTCCAGTATTCTTGCCTGGAAAATTCCATGGATAGAGGAGCCTGGTGGGCTACAGTCCATTGGGTTGCAAAGAATTGGACATGACTGAGCAACTGAGCACAGCACGCAATTTGCAGGATCTTAGTTCCCCAAGCAGGGACTAAATACACACCCCTACAGTGGAAGCACAGAGTCTTAACCACTGGACCACCCGGGAAGTCCTGAAAGTGTATATTTTAACAATAAAAGATGGAAGCATATTTTCTAGCAGCCCACTACTAAAATATCCGCAAAGTCTAATAAACATCTCAGACTTAACATGGTTTAGAAGAGCTTTTGATTTTCCTCTCCCCTAGGCTACTCATCCCAGTCTTCAACAGCTCCATCAGTGACACCATCAACCACCGAGATGCTTATACCAAAAACCTAAGTCACTCTTGATTCCTCTCTCCTTCTCACAGAATCAACAATGGGGTTCCCACAGATTCTACCTCCAGAACATATCCTGAACTTGCTGACTTTTCTTCATCTCCATAGCCTGCCTCCATTCCATCTCCTATCTTTCATCTACATCTCCTTAGCCTAGACTATGCCATCATGTTTCACCAGAATACTGCAAAGAGCCTCCGAACTACAACTCATGTTGCGTTTGTCTATAAACATTCACATACAGGTCTTTTTGTAACACAGTTCATTTCTCTTGGTAAACATCTGCATGTGAGATTGGTGAACTGTATGGTAAGTACCTGTTTAATTTTATCAGAAACTACTGAACTAATTTCCATTTCGCACCCCCACCAGTAACATCTGGGAGTCCCAATTGTTCTTTATCCTCTCCAGCACCTGGCATTTTTTAAAAGTCATTCTAGAAGGTGTGTAGTAGTTCTTTTTCATTTTTTGAATTGGTATAAAATCCATGTACAATGAAATGCACAGATCCTAAATGCACAATTCAAAGGAGTTTTGATAAATATGTATACTCATGTAATCACAATACACATTTCCATTACCCTAATAAATTCTCTACTAAACTGCTTCCCATCGTCTCTAGCCCCTAGAGGCAGCCTCTTCTGATTGCTATCACCACAGATTAGTTTTACCTTTTCCTAAACCTCATAAGAGGATTAGTATAGTATATACTGTTTTGTGTCTGCCTGAGTTTGCTCAGTAAAATGGTTTTGAGCTCCATCCATGCTATTGCAGTAGTTCTTTGTTTTTATTGCTGAGTGGTATTTTATTGTATGGACACATCACAGTTTATTTGTCCATTCACCTTTTGATAGACATTTGGGTTGTTTCCAGCAACTCCATTCCTAGGTATTTGCCCAGGAGAAATGAAAGCATATGTCCACAAAAAGACAATAATCGCCTGCTTCCTCTCTTGATCCTCTATAGTCCATTCTCCATGTAGCATCTAGAGGGATCTTTTAAAGAAATTACTCAAATCCCATCTCTCTTCTGCTAAATACTCCTTAGTGACTTCCCATTCCACTTTAGAAGAAAATACAAACTCCCTACCACGGCTTGTGAAACCCAGATATCACCAATCCTCAACCCTGGCTGCACAGAGGCCTCTGTTAACGTCTGTCTCTGGGGCTCCACCCCAGATCAAGTTAATCAGAATGGAGGAGGGATCCCAGCATTTTCAAAGCTCCCCAGGACACTCTCACAGGCCACCAGGTTGGCCAGGCCTTGCCAGGTGATCTGGCCCATGGCTTTCCTGCTTTATCTCATACCGCTCTCCCCCTTGGGTGCCGCACTCCGGCCCCGCCGGCCTCCTTTCAGCCCTGTGAACACAGGGATTTTATCCCTGCCTCCAGGGCTCTGTACTAGTTTGTCTTCTGCCTGGAATGTTCTTCAGATCTTAGTGTAACTGGTTCTTTCTTGTCATTCTGGTCTCAGCTGAAAAGTCACCTGCTTAGAGGAGCTTTTCCTGCCCACTCAACCCAAAGGAGCCACTCCACAGCGTGTCACTTATTCAAATACTCTAGATCACATTTATGTCGAACAGTGCCCTGTTCATGCATTTTTCTTTGTGTTTATTGTCTGTCCACCCCGTCTAGACTATAAATCCCACGAGGATGAGGACCTTGCCTGCCTTATTCTCCACAGTACCCTTAGTATTTATAATCATGCCTGGCATACAGTGAAAATTTCAGAAATATTTGTTGGAAGCAAGAAAGAATACGTGTACAAAATGTACATATTACCTGGGCGGGAGGGCGAAATCCACAAGGTGTCTCCTTTCTTTCTTTCCCCTAGCTGTTAGCATGGGATCGTCGATTTACAGGAAAACAAAGAGACTCCAGCAGAAGGGAATTAAACCCAGATACTAGATTTCATTAGGTCCTAAAAGGCAGACAGACTGTTTCTGGCTTCAAGTATCTTAACTTCAGTCCTAACCTGACGCTGTACACATTATAGATATGCAATGAATTCATTCCTATTAGCAGTGAAGTGACTGTGCTCTCTTTTGAGGGTCTAGAGGGGATGTGGGAGAGAGGGATGGGAGGTAGAGCATTCAAGCAGGGATTAGCAAACCATGAGAAAAGGAGACAGAAGTATATTTATGCCTTTATCCTCCCTTACGGAGCTGTCACCAACTCAAACCATGAAATTCAGTTAAATCTATTCCAGCCATTTGGATTTTAAAACACTATCCTATCCTATATGTAGTTTCTCTTTGTAAGCAAGGCAATATGTTAAAACAAAGTTTTAAAGAAATTTTAAAAGAATGGAGAGAAAAAGAAGAGTGATCCAGGGAAGAAGAGAGAAGGCAGTAGGGAAGAATTTAGGAACATCTTCTTTGTGTTACACATAGTACTAGGCATGTTCAGGCATTTACTTATTTATCAAAATCCTATGTGAAATAAATATGGAGACAGAATGAAGCATAGATAAATGTAACTTACCACTTAGCTGTTAAAATACTAGACAAAAATAAACAAGATATACATATCAAATATGCAGATGACATTAACAATGGAAATGTCACCTAATGTAAGCAAAATAGATCAAAGATTCAAATTAATCTTACAAGGCTAGTGATTAGCAACAATGTAGTACATAAATTAAATCTTGCAGCTAGCTACACAGGTACAGAAAGATGGAGACCTAGTCTGACTGGAGTTTGTATAAAAATATCTTGTGGATTTAGTTGGCTGCTAGTTTAATATAAGCCAATAGTAGATGCTAAAAATATCAATAGGATAACCCTTAAGTATTGCATGAGAGTCCTTATCTTAAGCGACTTCTTTTCAGTATTTATCACTGGAGATATTTTTTTTAAATTCTCTTCTCTCCTGATTTCTGTTACATCTGATTATCTTTCCATCTCTGAAGCAGATCCTCATTAATACAAATGCTAATAAGACAATAGCCCTCATTTAATAAGGGTTTTGTGCCAACTACACAATTACTATATTTAATCCTCCCTCTTAATAGCACTAATGAAATAGGCATAATTATTTCTGCCATCTTTTAGGTGAGAAGACAGATTTAGAAAATCTAAGTAATTTTCTCAAGATCAGATAGGTAACAGCATTCTTGGAGCTCAACTATAGCAGCCTGACTTAGAGTCCAGCGATTCTAACCACTGGTCCTTCTACCCCAGACTTTCTTTCAGAGCATGCCTTTCCTTTGCTCTTTCCTTAAGTGTCAGTGTGCACTACAGTCCAGTCCTCAGGTCACAGCTCATTTTACTTCACTGTCTCTCTGGTTAATCATCGCTAGATCTGGGACTTTGATGGACAGCTTCTACACTGATGAGTCCTATGACAGCCACCAATAGTGCTGCCCTGATACCTCTTACCTTTTCCACAGCCTTCCTTGTTGGTAGATGCCTCCATAAGCTTCAGAGGAGGCTGAATCCAGCCCCAATCCTGGATCCAGAGACAGAATCACGATTAGTTTCAAACAGAGGACATGATGCTTCCTCTGCCCCTTCTTTTCAGTGACTAGTTTAAGCACTAGAAGAGAATCAGCCGAGAAATTTTTCAGAAAAGTTGTCTAGGCTCTTAAATGGAAATATTCATCAACAAGTAATCTCTTTTCTATCACCTTGTTGTGTCTGTATGTGCTGTGGAGAACTAAGTCAGCTATCTTGGAGACTTCAATAATTTTCAAGAGCATAAAGGGCACTGAGACCAAAATGTTGGTCTAATGCCTAGTCCATGCCAGTATCATCCTTCACCAAGTTATTGAAACAGTTTCCTAAACGGTTTTCCTACTGATAAGCTGAGCATGACCAACCCCAATAAACCTGCTCTCTGCATTACTACCAAGGTGATTTTGCATGTGTGTGTGCTAAGTCACTTCAGTCATGTCCAACACTTTGAGACCCAATGGACTATAGCCCTGCCAGCCTCCTCTGTCCATGGGATGCTCCAGGCAAGAATACTGGAGTGGATTGCCATGCTCTCCTCCAGGGGATCTTCCAGACCCAGGGAGAGAACCCGAGTCTCTTATGCCTCCTGCATTGGCAGGCTGGTTCTTTACCACCAGTGCCTTCTGAGAAGCCCTAAGGTGCTCTTACTAAATGCTAATCAGACACCTGCCTAATCCTTCAATGACTCCGCAGCTTTCAGTTTAGCACCGAACACTCTACTTCTCTTGTTGTATGTGTTCCTCTCCCCTCACACAACCGTTCATCCCAGCCATTTGCAGGTGATTGCTGTTGCCATCAGAAATGACACTGTCTGTTGTTTCTATGCCTTCCTACTTTTTTCTTTTGCTTTTCTTCCCCCTTTTTTGGTCTTTGGAGCAGAGGACATTCACTATAGTAAACTGGTTACAGAGCTGAGGAAAGAGCTAAGAAGTCATCAGGATGGTGAGGCAAGCAGAAGCAAGCAACGATAGCAAGCCACCACCAGTGGCAAATTCTACGAGTGGAAAAATAAGAGGAGGAAGTAATGTCACCAGATCGCAGGGATCAGGGTTACCCAGGGAATTCTAGAACCCCAGTAGACCGATTCTGCATGTGCCAGGAGCATGAAGGAGCCAAGCCACTGCCAACAGTGTCTTCCAAAGCTAAGCTTCTTCATCTGCTCTTAAGGTCACACTGTCATGTCCTATCCCTTCATTCTCCAGCTAGCTAACATCTACTTATCCTTTAAAACTCAGCTCAAAAAAAAAACAAAAAAACCCAACATCAACACAACAAATAAACAAACAAACAACAACAAAAAAAACTCAGCTCAAGGGTCATTTTCTACAGGAAGTTGTCTCTAAGCCCACGGTATAATTTACCTGTCCCTTTTCTATGCTTCCAAAACACCATTTGTCAAAGTGGTCACCAGAAAGTAGTAGAACAATAAGCTCCTTGAAGACTGGGACAGCCTCTCTTTCCTTGGTATTATTTAAGCCTAGGACAGTGTCTGACTATAGTGCTGGGGGCTATTATATGTACTCAGAAAATGTTTTACAAATAGAGTCATGAATTACCTCTGAGGTAATTTGCTTTGGGGATGACTTGCATTTTCTGAAGTTTTTTTTTTTTTTTTTTTAAGTATGTCCAAGGCCTGAACAGTTCAGGGCATTTTCCTTCACATACCAGTTTTTTCATGTAGCCCTTGAAAGAAAAGTTATTTCACTTCTTAATACCATCTCTATCCTGTGGGATATATAAACATGCTTTCTGAAGCTCAAGTTTCATGGTCCCCTTCAAACTGTGCTTTCCTGGGGTATAGGCCTCGCCTCAGTGATTTCTCCTAATTCTTATACTTGGAACATTTAGTTTTTATTTTACAAACCACTTTTGAAAGAAGCCAGAAAACTGTTCTGTTGGTCTTTTGTGCTTTTTTCATAACCTTTCTTCTGCCACTTTAGATAAAAGTAATAGGTAACAAAAGCTTAATTATATTTTGGGAATCCCTTCTTTGCTTTTAGAAATGGCCACTAATATTAGTGCCTGGCCATCTGCTTGAGACAGTCTGTGCATGCACAAGAACCGGGGAAAGCTTTTTGGACACTAGGAAGACACTGAGCCTGGCATGAGGATGACCAAAGTGCCAGCGGACAGTATTTTTTTCTTAACAGCTTCACTGAGATATAAATCAGATATCATATAATTCACCCATGTGAAGTGTACAATTCGATGGTTTTTAGTATATTCACAGGTATGTACAACTATTACCACAATTTTAACACATTTATATCACCTCAAAAAGACACCCTGTACCCTTTAGATAACCTCCTCCCCAACTCCCCCACCTCTCCCCTTCCCCATCAGCTCTAAAAATACTAATCTACTTTCAGTATCCATAGACTTCCCTGTTCTGAACTTTTATATGAACAGGATCACATATTACGTGGTCTCTGAGGACTGGCCTCTTTCACTTGGCACAATATTTTCAAGGTTCACCCATGTAGCAGCACTCCATTTCTTTTGGACAGTCCTTTCCAAACATGGGAACTGGACTGGCCCAGCACAATCACTAGAGCACTTAGTGTGAGCTTCTTTGGTGAGAAGATTTTCTGCCGTGGTCCTTTGCTGGTGACTCTCACGGGAGCCTGCTACATGCACCTCTTTACCTAAGCCACCACTATGAGCTGGCAGTGGGCCTTAAGTGAAAATACGGAAATTAAAAATCAATCAGAATTACAGAATCCCCAGAATCATTGTCTGACTTTTGAGCATTAGAATTCATAAGAAAATCACCTCAGGCTGTTTCTTCCCACAGTGGTAGCGGACTCTCTAGGCATATCCAGCAGGGAAGTTCAGGCTTACGTGAATGTTGTTAGTTCCGTGGTTCTCAGTGCGGTTGCTCAGACCAGTAGCATCAGTATCACCTTGGAAACTTGTTAGAAGTGCACATTGTCAGGCCTACCTACTAAATCAGAGATTCTGGGAGTTCAGTATATCTGTTTCGACAAGCTCCCAAGTGATTCTTATTTTAAGCTGGAGAACCACTGATTAGTTATTAATACTATCAGTATTGGCATATGAACACAAATTAATTACTGACTCATACTCTGTTTTGTATCAAGTCTATATATACTCAGTGGATGAAGAAAAATCGCTGGTACCTAAAGTGTAGATTATGGTACATAGGTTGATTTTCTATGCATCCATATGACAGGCAATTAATCTTATTACTCCCCACTTCCCATCTTTATTTCTTTTTAAAACAATGCTTTGATAAAAACTTACTTTAAAAAAATCTTGATAGGGAATCCCCTGGTGGCCCAGGGGCTAAGACTCTGTGTTCCCAATGCAGGGGCCCCCCGGTCAGGCAACTAGAACCCACATGCCACAACTGAGAGTTTGTATGCCAAAACTAAAGATACCCCATGTCACAACAACAACAACAAACAACCCTAAAAAACTTGTCCTCTTTATGGAGTTTATCTCCACTTCAGACTGAGCAGATCTTTAGATCTTATAGGTAGCATCCCTAGAAGATGGCATTTCTACACATTTTTCAGGAAAAATTAATTCCTGCTGCTGCTGCTGCTAAGTCGCTTCAGTCGTGTCCAACTCTGTGCGACCCCATAGATGGCAGCCCACCAGGCTCCGCCGTCCCTGGGATTCTCCAGGCAAGAACACTGGAGTGGGTTGCCATTTCCTTCTCCAACGCATGAAAGTGAAAAGTGAAAGTGAAGTCGCTCAGTCGTGTCTGACTCCTCGCAACCCCATGAACTGCAGCCCACCAGGCTCCTCCGTCCATGGGATTTTCCAGGTAAGAGTACTGGAGTGGGTTGCCATTGCCTTCTCCGAGTTAATTCCTATACACAGCTATATTAGACACAGATCTCTAGAGATGGTTTTTCAGAGTGAATGTTTTGTCCACACAGAGACAATATCAGGGAGCACATTTTGAAAGCAATTGGTAACCTGATGCCTGTATTGATAAAATACCCTGAGTTCACTTTGAATACACCAGGGACTTTATCTGTCCTTTGTTGTTAAGACCAAACATTTTTTAGATAATCTGAGGACAGTCATTATCTCTTTCAGAAAGAGTACAGGAATGGTTTATTCTTGGTTAATCTGAATAGATTTAACTCATGGCTAATTTTAAAATTCTGCTAAAATGTCCTTTAAATACTCAGATAAATAAAACTGTAATTCTTAATAAAAAGCAATTTTATTTGTAAGGATGCACTACTGTGTAATTCTTTTGAAATAGTATTATTTCCTCAGCATCCATTTTCATTTTACTTTAAATACCATTAAAATTGATTTTTTTTAAACCCTAGTCATGAGGTACTTACCACACACGGCCTATGCTTTTAATTATTATTTTGTATATCTCTGTCTCATCCCTCAATTATATTTACCCTCCCTAAAGGCAGTAACAATTTCTTATACATATAATGTCTGTCAGACGTCCTAAACATAGCAGGTATCTGTCAAATATGTGTGTATCAATTGATAGTTTTGATAGTAACTTGAAACAGTCAGTCCCATTGTCAGGAATAGAAGCTCTCTCAAATTAGGTCAGTTAAGGAGAGATAACAACAGACCACTTGACAGATATCAAGGACATAAGCAAAGCAGACCTACATGCAGGCCATGGGACTGGACCCAAGGCTAGTCCTTTTCTCACAGGACCCTGGGGCTTCAGGTCTCGGCTTCTACCTGTGTAGCTCCTTCTTTCTCAGTGGTTTTAGTAGACTGACTTTCTTTTTATTGTGGTATCTCTATTCTCTGAAAATATGCTCTTACATTTGCTTTGGATCTACTCAACGATTTTATTTCAAGAGCCCATCACAGCATCTAATTGGTTAAATTTTAGTGGCCTAAGTCCAAATTCCACAAAGACATCATGTGATTAGGGTAGAGTTCAGCTCTAGTACAACTGGCCTTGAGTAGCAAGAAGGAGCTGTGGAGGAAATCAGGTAGCATACAAACTTATTCTCTGGTGGTTATTCCCATAAATAGGGCTTCTCTGGTGGCTCAGATGGTAAAATCTGTCTGCAATGTGGGAGACCTGGGTTCTATCCCTAGGTCATGAAGATACCCTGGAGAAGGGAATGGCTACCCACTTCAGAAATCTTGCCTGGAGAACTCCATGGACAGAGGAGCCTGGAGAGCGATGGTCCATTGCATCACAAAGAGGCAGACATGACCGAGTGATACCTTATCTGATAAAGTTATTCTTCTCCAAGAACTGAGGGGAACAGGCTCACTAAGAAGGGGTCACGAACAAGGAGATAACAACGACACAACTACTCCTGTTTATCTACTACAGTCTAGAACTCAAGACAAGTATACAAAAGTTAGACATCAGAGGTAACTATGGACATGGGCAAACTTCTCCCTTAGTCTAAATAAGGGCGTGGCATCCATGACCCTTGGGACACATCCAGCCCGTGGTCTGCTTTTGTAGCAGTGAAGAATGGTCATTACATGAAGAACAGGCTACAGAGATTGTAGGTGACCAACATTAAATATTTACTATCTGGCCCTTGATGGGTCAGAGTTTGCTAACTCGTGCTCAGATGATCTTTCTTTATTCTTTATTCATTCATTTCACAAATACCCACTGAATATCTACTATGCTCTAGGCACTATTACAAGTACTGTAGATGCAGTGATGTCACAAAGGCAAGCATGGTTCCTACCTTGGAAAAGCTGAGATTCTGTTGTGGGAGAGAAGAGATCAACAGTCAGCATATACATTAACAAATGAATAGGACAATTTCAGATTATAAGTGCTATGAACACGATAAGCAGAGGATATTAATAAAAGTAAAAAAACAAGGGAAGGAGACAAGTTGGGGAGATCTTATCTGTGAAAGTGATGTTTATGCTAAGACCGAAAAGATAGGAAAGAACCAGTCACGAGGAGGCCAGCATTACAGCCGGGGGAAATGAGGGCAAAGTCTCTGAGGCAGATAAGAGGTTGGCTTAGTCCAGGGACCTCAAACAAGCCCGTGGTATGAGGGCAGAGTATGGTAGGAAATGAAGTTAGATGTTAGGGAAGGGCCAACTCATCTATAGCCCTTGAAGGAAGCCACTGAAGATGACACAACCTCATGAAAGGTTTGATGTTCAAAATTTAAAAAATCTCTCTGGCTACCAAAAGATAGAGTATAGAGAAGTAAGAGTGAGTTCTATTTAAGAGATTATTGTAATTGTTCAGGTGAGATAGGGCTATGATTTAAAGTAAAATGGTATCATGGGAATGGAGAAAAGTGGATGAATTAAAATATTTTGAGGGACATCCCTGGTGGTGCAGTGGTTGAGAATTTGTCTTGCAATGCAGGGGATGTGCATTTGATCCTAGGTCAGGGAACTAAGATCCCAGATGCTGCAGAGCAACTAAGCCCATGTGCCACAACTACTGAGCTCACGTGCTAGAGCGTCCATGCGCCACAATGAAAGAAATCATATGATGCAACTAAGACCCAAAATGCAGACAAATTAAAAATATATATATATATGTATACATAAAGGACAAATAATGAGACTAATAGACTGGATATGAGAAGAGAGGAAACAACATGAATCCTAGATTTCTGTTTGAGCAGCGAGGTAGATGGTATAGGTCTTGTCACCTCATCCATATTATCTCTGATAACTGAGTAATTGAGTCTCTGGAACTAAGAATCACACATGTATTAGAAAAATTTTTTAAGTAAAAAAAAAAGTTATTCTCAGTATTGAATTTTCTTAACTTTTATATATGTTCTCTTCTATGAGGGATAAGGGAACAAAAAAGCACTTCTTTAGCAAACGCCAGACTACCTACTTGGAAAACTGCAAGCAGTCTCCCCTCTTCAGGATAACAGCCTGCGTGTGCTCTCTGCGAGTGGAATGACCTCTCAGCGTTGTCAGTTTGCCCCCTGGTGTTGTGCCTCTGTTCCTCCCTTTGGGAGATTGCTGTGAAAAGGCAGAGGACCACGGAGTCACCGTCCAATAGGAGACGCCTGACCCACTCCCTCTCCCCATCAACGGCTGTGCGCAAGATGAGAACCGCACTAGCCTAGAGACACTGAGGTTTGTTTTGAAGCATTTAAAGAGGAATGCCCAGGGGAAGCTTTAAATTTCTCTGTACTTAAAGAAGTTGAATTGTAAGAGCCATCTCTTTCCCCTTAATCACCAGGTCTAGTGTGAAGCCCGCCAACTTCAGAGAGTTAGTTAAAAGAAGTGACTAATGACTCAACTTTTTCCTTATCTCCCTCTCTTCAGGTTTGATCTCACCAGACACTCAGGATGCACTTTCTGGCTCTCACAAGACCTTTTCCAGTGAACTGCAGAGCCCAGGGAGCTCTGTATTTAGAGGCTGGCACCCCACTCCAGTACCCTTGCCTGGAAAATCCCATGGACCGAGGAGCCTGGTAGGCTGCGGTCCATGGGGTCGCGAAGGGTCGGAGACGACTGAGCGACTTCCCTTTCACTTTTCACTTTCACGCATTGGAGAAGGAAATGGCAACCCACTTCAGTGTTCTTGCCTGGAGAATCCCAGGGACGGGGGAGCCTGGTGGGCTGCCGTCTATGGGGTCACACAGAGTCAGACAGGACTGAAGTGACTTAGCGGCAGCAGCCTGTACCACCATCCAACCGACTGATGGGGAACTTCAGTGTCCAGAAGCCTGGGCCATGAGGAGAGTGGAGGGTGGAAGAGTGAGTGTATACACCAGGTCTCTAGAAATGTCCGAGTCAACAGTGATGGCTGAGACATGACCTAGAATCCCTGGGAGGACTTGATCGTTTTAGTGTAACAATTTGACCCCTATTATATAGAGAAACTTTTTTGAAGTTAGTTCTTCTAAAGTCTGCTTTTGTCTCTGCTCACTAACTCCTATACGGATTTATTTTAGAAGCTTTCATGGTTATTCCCATTGTTCCAGCTTCAATGATCAAAACATCCAGGACTATGGTTTGATTCTACCTCTTCGTAGTTATTTTATCACAGGTATTTCTAAATCTTAGATTATATGGAGCAGTTATTAGTTACTTTCAATCCACAGATTCACTGCATAATCCCTGATTATAATTTTATTGGGCTTCCCAGGTGGCTCAGATGGTAAAGAATCCGCCTGTGATGCGGGAGGCCTGGGTTTGATCCTTAGGCTGGGAAGATCCTCTGGAGAAGGAACGGCTAACCACTCCAGTATTCTTGCCTGGAGAATTCCATGGACAGAGGAGCCTGGCAGGTTACAGTCCATGAGGTTGTAGAGTCGGACACGACTGAGCGACTTTCATGTAACCAATTATTACTCTCTCAACAATCTTCCATCAGAGTCAGCTGTTCAAATCACACTTATTTCTAATGATGTCCACTCTCCTCCTCAAACAGGGGCTCCTTCCACTCTCCTTCACCATAACTGCGTGCTTCCAGGAGGTCCTTTGCCAACATCTAGTCAGACGTATCTTAAGTAATGAAGTTAACAGGGGAAAATAAAGGATGGAAATAAACACACTCAACACCAGTGAAGTTTAACTATTTAAAAGCGTATTACAAAGTGTAAGTGTGTTGCAGTGTGTTTTGTAAACCAGTGCTTATAAACCATTGTGTTTTCAAAATAACTTTTTCCTATTAAGCCTGCATCAAGAAGTGGGGTTAATTTGCCAGAGTACTTTTTCGTGATAATTACAGGAATTGTAGATTAGCAAAAATGAACTGAAAAGGTTCTGAGTTAATAAAATACACGCTAAAATTATAATATTCAACTGCATCGAGATTCCTCATGAGGAAAACATTAACCGTCCCTGATAGGCCAGTTTTGAGTTCAAGCCAGTACATTAAAAAACACTTAGGGAAAGACACCTTTCAAGTGACATGTGGTCCAACATTCCCCATAATGAAAGACACAGTTCTGTTATTCAGAGATTTGAAACAAACAGTAGATGAACTAATAAAGGATAAATTTCATGAATTAGAAGATATTTAATAAATGCTTTTTTCAGGTGATAATTATTTTGCCAGCCAGGCAATATAGCTCTTTACTTCTTAGAACCAGATGTAAAATATTGTAATCTGGCACTGACCTCTAGGAACACATTACCATTTACTTCAGGAACATTTGCTAAGTACCTCCTGGGTGTCAGGCACCATGCTAGGAGCAAGAGATGAAATCCCCAACAGGTAACCCTGTCTGAACACTTTGCTCAGAGATCCCATGACTAGCATCATTTATGTTACTTCAGATTGAGGTTTATCCCTCAGTTCATGGTATGTTATCATCACTGACATAGGCATGTTTTCTCTCTTGTTCTACTTATTTATTCTTTTTTGTTTCCATGCTTCATTCCCATTTTCCCTTCTCTCTCCTACCCAAGGAAACTATTCTAATGTACTTGATGTGTACTAGTTTGATTGTTTAAAAGGCCCTTACATGATTGTTGTTATCTTGGGAATTCCCTGGCAGTCCACTGGTTAGGACTCAGTACTTTTACTGCCAGGAACAGGGTTCAGTTCTTGGTCAGGAAACAAAGATCCCACCGGCTGCATGGTAGGACCAAAAAAATTATTATCTTTTATAGGTACAAAGATGGCATTGTAGATACATATAGAAAATATGCCCATATTTTTAAAATTACACTGTGGACTATATTGGATGAAATTGAAATCTTGAATTTGTTTTAAGATACTTTGACAAAGTAAAAATTTTAATGAAAAAAGGGTAGAAGAAGCAAACATGACAAAATCTTACTAATTTTATTTTATTTTATTTTTTATTTATTTATTTTTTTAGTTTTTTTATTTTTTAAATTTTAAAATCTTTAATTCTTACATGTGTTCCCAAACATGAACCCCCCTCCCACCTCCCTCCCCATAACATCTCTCTGGGTCATCCCCATGCACCAGCCCCAAGCATGCTGCATCCTGCGTCAGACATAGACTGGCGATTCAATTCTTACATGATAGTATACATGACAAAATCTTACTAATTTTAAAATCTGGGTGATAACTATATGAAAGTTCATTGTTCTATTTGTCATACTTCTGACATATTTGAATATTTTCAGCATGAAAAAATGAAAAACAAATTATTTCCTCCCCCTAGGTCACAGATAGTTTTATATATTTTCTTTTATTAATTTTATATTCTCAACTTCCATGTTTAGGCCTTTAATCCATGTGGGGTTTTAGGCAGGTATCTAGTTACATTTTTTTTTCTCATATGATGAGTAAGTTTTCCCAAAACTATCTGCTAAGTTGGGAGAAGGCAATGGCACCCCACTCCAGTTATCTTCTCTTTATCAGTTTTGTGGTACCACAAAATTAATAATAATTATATACACATTAGTGTATCTCTGTTCTTTTCCACTCATTAATTTGTTCTTGTGCCAATACCACCCTGTTTTTATTACTTTTTTAGTATAATTTAATATCTTTTTACTCTTTTTTATACTCTTGTTTTTAAAAGTTAGCTATTCACATGTCATTTTCATATAAGTTTTAGGTATGGCTATCAAAAATATTTCAAGTCCTTTTAAAAAATTTAGTAGTTTAAGGCTATAATATAGATCAAATTTGAAATTTATGGATACAATTTAAAAGAACTGAAAGGTTTATAATTATTTTATATCTATTTTCCTATCATACTGACTTACTAAAAGAATGATTCTATATATCTTCTATCAAAATCTGGCCAATCCGTGTTGTCTATTAACAAGCTAGCACTGTAGTAAAAGTAGGTGTATCTAGTTTTACAACACTAAGTGGATGGCAAAAAGTCAGAAGTCAAAGTTAGGAGAAGACATTCGTTCAACTCGTAATTATTCTAGTCTACACCAATTATTCTAGTCTAGACTACATCCTTTGGGGGATTACATTTAAGCAGACAACATCGAATGCATAAATGTACAATCTTTAGCACAAAAAGTCACAAGAATCTTTAGCACGAGAAGTCAGCTAATCAGTGAATGGACTAATGTGTTTCTAGCGCACAAAAGTGGAGAGTGAACGCATATTATGAGTGACAAATAGAAGAGTGGGCAAAGACAGGAGAGAGAACAGAGCAGGGCAGAGAAAGTATCAGAAGACAGCAAGATTTACTGTTGCCTGAAAAAAGTAAGCTAAATAATGTGTAAACCAGATAGCCATTTGTATGAAAAAGGGAAGAAAAAAATGTATATTTATATAATTTTTCTTGTATATACATAAAATATCTCTGGAAGGATACCAAAAATCTAATAGCATTGGTTGTTTGCAGGAGTGGAAATGGATTGGTTGGAATGAGAACAGAGAGAGGAGAAAGACTTCTTACTGTGTACTCTTTTATGTACTTTTTAATCGAACTATGTAAATTATCTATTTAAAATTTTTCCAGTTAAAAAGTTGATGGATCAGAAAAAATTTTTTATGATTATTTATAATATGGAATAGGAACAGCAGGCATGCATGCATATACATCTGTACACATGCATCAAATGAATTTTGTTCCACTAATTCAACCACTAGTTCAGCCTTACATTAGTAAGAAAAACAGGAAGAGACCATGGCAGAAGTTCCAAGTGTATTATCAATGCCTATAAGCCACACAGAATATCCACCAATATGAACAGAGCAGAACGAGGAACAGGGTATTGAAGAGGTGGGTCTAAGTTATCCCTGATGTCCTGGTGATCTTTTGAATTTTAGAGTCTGAAAGATATTTACTCACAAGCTACAATCTCAGTTTACTCTCCTATACCACCTGCCACTAGGATGTTGGAAAAACAACTTGGTCAGTTTTTTTCTCCTCTCAGTCAGTTGAAATCTACGTCCTAAGTTTAATGATGGAGTATTGATCTGTATAGTATAAGAACCGAAAACTACTCAGCTATCCCAGCAAGTTCACTGACAACCATTAAAAGGTTACAGATAATGCACTGTAAACAACACAAGAGAGACAGATTTCTACAGCCTCACAGCAGCAAGAGCTAACAGTAAGGCTCAACAGTGTTTTTCCAGCTCATAGTCCAAATATTGTATTTTGCAGGTAATTCTTTCTCTGAGTGGCAGATAATTCCTAAATTGATTTATATAGTTTTATCCTTTCTTCCACTGGAGAATGGAATGGCAAACCACTTCAGCATTCTTGCCTTGAGAAACCCATGAACAGTATGAAAAGGCAAAAAGATGAACCCCCCAGGTCATAGGTGTCCAATATGCAACTAGAGAAAAAGTGGAGAAACAGCTTCAGAAGGAATGAAGAGGTGTAGCCAAAGCAGAAACAACACTCAGTTGTGGATGTGTCTGGTGGTAAAAGTAAAGTTTGATGCTGTAAAGAACAGTATTGCATAGAACCTGGAATGTCAGCTCCATGAATCAAGGTAAATTAGAAGTGGTCAAACAGGAGATGGCCAAGAATGAATATCAATATTTTAGGAATCAGTGAACTAAAATGGATGGAAATGGGAAAATTTAATTCAGATGACCATTATATCCCCAGGTAGCTCTAGTGGTAAAGAACCCATCTGCCAATGCAGGAGACTTAGGACACCCCAGTTCAATCCCTGGGTCAGGAAGATGCCCTGTAGGAAGGCATGGCAACCCAGCCCAGTATTCTTGCCTGGAGAATCCTGTGGACAGAGGAACTTGGCAGGCTACAGTCCATGGGGTTGCAAAGTCAGACATGGCTTAAGTGACTTACCATGCATACACCCTAGCATCCATGTGAGCAAAAATTCCTTAGAAGAAATGGAGTAGCCATCACAGTCAACAAAAGAGGCTGCAATGTGGTACTCAGGTGCAATCTCAAAAATGACAGAATGATCTTAGTTCATTTCCAAGGCAAACCATTTAATATCACAGTAATTCAAGTCTATGCTCCAACTACTAATGCCAAAGAAGCTTAAGTTGAATGGTTCTATGAAGACCTACAAGGCCTTCTAGAACTAACACCAAAAAAAGAAGTCATTTTCATCAGAGGGGACTGAAATGCAAAAGCAGAAAGTCAAGAGATACTTGAAATAACAGGCAAGCTTGGCCTTGGAGTACAAAATAAGCAGGGCAAAGGCAAAGAGAGTTTGGCCAAGAGAACACACTGGTCATAGCAAACACCCTATCCAACAACATAAGAGACAACTCTACATATGGACATCACCAGATGGTCAATACCAAAATCAGATTGCTTATATTCTTTGCAGCTGAAGATGGTGAAGCTCTATACAGTCACCAAAAACAAGACCAGGAGCTGACTGTGGCCCAGATCATGAACTCCTTATTGCCAAATTCAGACTTAAATTGAAGAAAGTAGGGAAAACCCCTATATCATTCAGGTATGACCTAAATCAAACCCCTTATGATTATATAGTGGAAGTGATAAATAGATTCAAGGGATTAGATTTGATAGAGTGCCAGAAGAACTATGGACAGAGGTTCATAACATTATACAGGAGGTGGTGATCAAAACCATCCCCAGGAAAAAGAAAGGTAAAAAGGCAAAGCAGTTGCCTGAGGATGACTTACAAATAGAAAAGAGAAATGACAGGCAACGCAGAAAAGGAAAGGTATACCCATTTGAGTGCAGTTCCGAAGAATAGCAAGGAGAGATAAGCAAGTCTTCCTAAGTGAACAATGCAAAGAAATAGAGGATAACAATAGAATGGGAAAGACTAGAGATCTCTTCAAGAAAATTAGAGATACCAAGGGGACATTTCATGCAAGGATAAACAAAGACACAATAAAGGACAGAAATTATATGGACCCAACAGAAGTAGAAGATATGAAGAAGGGGTGGCAAGAATACACAGAAGAACTATACAAAAGAGGTCTTAACAACCTAGATAACCACAATGGTGTGATCACTCACCTAGAGCCAGATATCCTGAAGTGTGAAGTCAAGTAAGCCTTAGGAAGAATTACTACAAACAAGCTAGTGGAAGTGATGGAATTCCAGTTGAGCTATTTCAAATCCTAAACGATGATGCTATGAAAGTGTAGTACTCAATATGCCAGCAAATTTGGAAAACTCAGCAGTGACCACAGGACTGGAAAAGGTCAGTTTTCATTCCAATCCCAAAGAAAGGCAATGCCAAAGAACATTCAAACTACCACACAATTGCACTCATCTCACACACTAGCAAAGTAATGCTCAAAATTCTCCAAGCTAGGCTTCAACAGTACAAGAACTGAGAACTTCCAGATGTACAAGCTGGACTTAGAAAAGGCAGAGGAACCAGAGATAAAATTGCCAACATTTATCGGATCATAGAAAAAGCAAGAGAATTCCAGAAAAATATCTACTTCTGCTACACTGACTACACTAAAGCCTTTGACTGTGTAGAGCACAACAAACTGTGGAAAATTCTTCAAGAGATGGGAATACCAGACTACCTTACCTGCCTAAACCTGTATGCAGGTCAAGAAGCAAAAGTTAGAACCAGACGTGGAACAATAGACTGGTTCCAAATTGGGGAAAGGAGTGCATCAATCCTGTATATTGTCATCCTGCTTATTTAACTTATATGCAGAGTACGTCATGTGAAATGCTGGGCTGGATGAAGTTCAAGCTGGAATCAAGATTGCCAGGAGAAATATCAATAACCTCAGATATGCAGATGACACCACTCTTATGGCAGAAGGGGAAGAACCGAAGAGCCTCTTGATGAATGTAAAGGAAAAGAGTGAAAATGCTAGCTTAAAACTCAACATTCAAAAAAACGAAGATCATGGCATCTAGTTCCTTTCCTTCATGGCAAACAGATGCAGAAATAACGGAAACAGTAACAGACTTTATTTTCTTGGGCTCCAGAATGACTATGGATAGTGACTGCAGCCATGAAATTAAAAGTCACTTGGTCCTTGGAAGAAAAGCTATGAAAAACCTACACAGCATTATTAAAAAGCTGAGCTATCACTTTGCCAACAGTGGTCCATAAAGTCAAAGCTATGATTTTCCAGTAGTCATGTACATATATGAGATGTGGACCATAAAGAAGGCTGAGTGCCAAAGAATTGATGCTTTTAAACTGTAGTGTTGGAGAAGAATCTTGACAGTCCCTTGGACAACAAGGAGATCAAACCAATCAATCCTAAAGGAAATCAACCCTGGATATTTATTGGAAGGACTGATGCTGATGCTCCAACACTTTGGCCATCGGATGCAAAGAGCTAACTCATTGGAACAGACCCTGATGCTGGAAAAGATTGAAGGCAGGAGGAGAAGGGGACAACAGGATAAAATGGTTGGATGATGTCACCAATTCAATGAACATGAGCTTGAGCCAACTCTGGGAGACTGTGAAGGATAGGGAAGCCTGGTATGCTGCAGTCCACAGGGTCTCAAAGAGTCAGACACGACAGAGCCACTGATCATCTTTTCTACCACCAGCAATGGTGGTAGATTTACCTTACCTTGACAATGTACCTATGATATATTTATAAATACCACATCCATGTCATAGCTGTATATATGTGTTGAAATTCCCCTAAATTAAAATTTGCATATTGATTTTGAAAATCACATACATTCATCAAGTATATACATTCTGATCCTTTAGATTTTAATCTTAACAGATTATCTTCTTGCTTTTTTGAAATTCTGAGTTATGTTCTATGTTATGGTTTTACTTAGAATTTTTCACATAAAATGTTCTTCTCTGATAACTATCATTTAACAATTGTCTTATGTTCCTTACTGCTACCGCTGAAAATTTTGTGCTGGATTTTTAAGCACTCTTCATTATAATTTGTGTGGAATCATGAATATGAGCAAAGATCTGGAATATGATCAGGTCCACACAAAATTTTTAGGTTGCCCATACCCTGAGACTCATTTTCTACTGAAATATTAGAGAAATACACTTCATTTAAATCTTTATAAATGAAGGCAAGTACAAATTCTATTAAAAAATCAAAATGCTACTGCAGTTAGTTACTTGAACAGTGTAACCAGGCTGCTTGAGATCAAATCCCAGAGCTACCACTTACCAGCTATGTAACTGTGATAACAGACTTATCCTCTCTGGGCCTCAGTTTTCTCATCTGCAGAGTTGGGCTAATAGTGGTTTGTGAAGAAGATTATGAGTAAATATACATAAAGTATTAGAACTGTGTTGATGTAGTAAGTTTATTATTTCTGCCGAAATAAGTAATTTGTGGGTCGATTACCTGGGAGTTCTTTTACCTTTTTTTTTTACAATTTATTTTTCTTTACTTTTTTTCATATAGTTTTCCCTTTTTTAAATAGCTCTAGATCCCCCATCATCATCAAAGTATACGGTATTATTCAGTGCCTATGCTGGTGTACCTCAATTTCCTATAGAAAGGGTTAGCTATGACTTCATCAATGTTCAAGGTCAATTTTGGTAAGGTAACATAGGTCTTTTTTTTTTTTTCTCATTTGGTTTCTTTCTCTGAATCTTTTCTTCTCATCATGAACCAGATGCCATGTAGGGTGATAATCAAATTGAGAAGTGAAATACAAAGGAAAAGGCAATCTGACTTTTAGAGCCCTAAGAGAGTTTATGAGCTAAATGAAGACAGAATCCAGACATTTTACCTAGTGAATGCCCAGGGGGATAAAAAGGACAACAATCTCAACCAATAAAGCACAGTAACTACAGAAGCTTTTCCACATCACAACACATCCTGACCTTACTCAGAGAGCTTTTCGCTACTTAATCTTTTCATGGATGTCTTATGCACCAGAGGGGACAAGAGCAAGAACAGAATAAGCCATGGAGTTTCAGAGAGAATAAAGTACAGAGATTCAGAGGAAAAATAAAAGAATTCATTTTTTAAAAAAGAGGCAAGTTTTGACAAAAAGGAAATGGGAACAGGAATGGAGATGGAAATGCCATATGAAAACTGCATATCCAGGGAGAAATATGGGAATACATGCAGTGCTTAGGAGATGACAATAAGCACCATTCTCCTCTGAAAGGAGAAACCAAAAGAAAAAAAAATCAGAGAACATGTGGGAAAACACATAGAAAGCACCTGAAAGGATGAACCTGGAAAGAAGAAAAGAGCTTAAATTCACATTTGAGTGAAGAAAGGCTTTCTTCCTTTTCAAAATCCCCATGCCTGACTAGCAGCAGTCTTTGTGGTATTCACACCTCCATCCCATTGCCCCGTCTTTTGACATATATTTTCATTCAAATAGGCTGCAAATCACCCGTACTAGAATCTTGCCAAATCATATTTTAAAAGTCTGTAAGAGACGATGCTCTTGGAATAGTGTCTTGGGACTGGCTATTAGGTAGCAGAACTTTAGGCTCTGCCTGAAGAGCCACAGCAGCAGGGGACAGGCTGAAAGTTAGCTTACCAGGTTAGAGCTCAGATTACTTCCTCAGGTGACCCAGTTGGCTTTGCTAGCTTTGTGGCACAAATTGGTCTCTAGTCCCAGCCAGCTGTCACAAAGCTGCCAATAGCCAAAGGATGTCTTGGGTCTTATACAGCCTGAGGATCCTGCACAGTTTAGCCCAGAGAACATCATGGCTATAACAGGGAGGATCAGGATTAGAACCCAGTGTCCTAGTTCAAAAAAGCACTTTCACTTCGGAGGTGAGATTTCTGGAGTCTAAGCATGGCTAAGTAAGGCTTACTAGAGAACTTTCATTTGCTGGGACACTACTGTTTGGGCAACTGTTTTTGTTTTCCTTCTTTCCTACCTCTATTAGATGGGTAAGGTTTTCTGGGCTATCTTTCTCCTGGTCCTCTTGTCCTCCCATCACCCTATACTGGTTTGGAAGTTATGATGTTTCATTTCTTTTAGTGATTTCCATTAATTAAAAAAAATACTATGGGATTTTCCAAACACATATAAATAGAGTGAATAGTATAAATTTCCCAATGTACCTATTGCCTGGCTTCATCAGGTATAAATAAACTGCCAATTTTGCTCCACCTTTGATTATTTTGAAGAAATCCTAGAGAATACATCAATTCACCTACACATATGTTACTATGTATCTCTAAAAGATAGGGACTCTTTTAAAAATATATACATAATCACAATGGTAGTACCACACCTAAAAACATTAAAAATAATCCTTTTATATTCTCAAATATATATATATATTGGATTTATATATATCCAGTCAGTGTTCACTCTTTCTCCACGGCCTTCATTTGTCTTCCTTTTTTCCTTTTTTTGGCAGTTCGCAGTACTCTTGCCTGGAAAATCCCATGGACAGAGGAGCCTGGTAGGCTCCAGTCCACGGGATCGCACAGAGTTGGACACGACTAAAGCGACTTAGCAGCAGCAGCAGCAGTTGTTTGGGTCAGTATCTAAATAAGATACTGCAATTCTTCAGTAAGTGTTTAAGTCTCTCTCTCCTTTCTCTCTGTTGCCCTTCTTTCTCTCTGTTTTTATCTTGTAATTTGCTCTTTGTTTTTCCCAAGTGTGAGTTTATTTCGAAATTATGAAGATTTATATATTATTTTTTATTACATATAATAAAGCAATCTTTAGCTTAAAGCAAAAACTTTCACATTTAAAGTTTTTATTTTAAAAAGGTGTTTTTAAAATGTAGACACTTAAAAACCACCAAAAAGGCTGAATATATCTTGCAGCATAGGCTTAATCCTTAAATATTCACATCCCAAATGCTGTTTAGAAAAGATTTAAAAACTGGCTAAAAATCATTTACAATGGGCAATGATTAAAATCTCCTTGTCTCTGGAAGAGTAGATTAATGGCACATAATGAATTTACTGTCACACGCATTTAACAGTTTAGTCAGCATGTAGTTTTTATCAGTATACAAAATGGTCTTAGGTGGTCAGTGCAGTTGTTCTGGAGTGAATACTGGGTCAGGAAAAGTGGACTTCACCAGAAGGAAAACATCAAAAAAAAAAAACCAAACCAGAACATCAACTTTCAAATGGTCTTTTCAAAGTTTCCTTCTTACCAAAGAGCTTTCAGCTCTGGAGAGAAGAACAGCACTTAATTAGTGCAACTCTTGCATATGGGATGTATGGCAGACTATACCAGGTCATCAACAGGAACTGCAATATGCAGAATAATATAGCCAGCCCCTTCTTATGCCACCAAAAAGCAGTGCACAGTGTAAGCACCAAACACAAAAGTATAACAATTGTTGAAAGCAGTCTCTTTGTTTCAAAAATTTTCTTCAGTTGTTTCATGGGTCCCATTAAAAAGCATGTACTGGCTAAGGCAGCAGTATATCCAAAGGTATAAAACACTTCAAAAAGCTTGATGCCTCCAGGGAGCCACAGCAATCCAGTTCCAAGGATGGAGAAGATGCCACTGACGACGCATATCTCAAACCACTTCAGCCTGGTGTTGAAACTAAGGGATAAGGCATCAAGGACCTGCATGGTCAGGCCTTGCTCCTTGTTGTCCTGGACGCTCAGGACCCACAGCAGCTTCTCCATGGCCCGCTCTTGGGCCACAGCAGCGGCAGCTGCCCTGCCTGCCCCACCTGCCCCTCTCGCCCACTGAGAAATCTTGTAATTTGTTTTTTAAGTGAAGAAACTTTTTTTTTTTTACCTACTAAGTTTCCCACAGTCTGTTTTGCTGACTGCATCCTTTTTTTTTTTAAGAAAACATATTCCACTGTCTCTTATGTTTCCTGTGAAATTATAGTTAGATCTAAAGTCTGGAGCAGATTCAGGGCTTTGTTTATTTATATGTGTGGTGTTTGTTGGCAAGATAGCTTCATGGATGGAGCCGCACACGTGTATCAGGAGATATATAATGTTTAATTATGACATTACCAGATATTGATGGTCACTACCCTAGAATCAGTTAATTAGAGGATACATATGATGATATATTTTTCTTTTTCCTTCTTTATTAGCTGGGATTTTTTTTTTTTTTTGTAGAAAAAACATTTCCTCCATCAAATACTGAGTTACACTGAAATTCAGATAATATGGGAAAGATAGGATAAGTTCTTAATTCTGTCTATTAATCACATTTTAAATTAGCTAGCTGGTTCTAGCTTCCTCTAAAGGTGATCAATAAAATTGAGAGTCTGTATTTGTGGGTGGGGAGGGGAAGAATCTCATTGAACAAATGGATTCAAACATAAACTGTAAACAAATAAAATGTTGTGGTTTAAACCAATAATTTTGGAGTCGTTTGTAACACAGCAGAACATAACTGCAGCAGACCCCTTTCATTTAAAGAGAAAGCTTTGTGAATAAAGGTGTTCACTAAAAGCATCTGCCATTATCCTTTTTGCTGCACCCATGAGCTAGCATGCCATCCTTGATGGGCAGGTGGCATTGCCATTAGTTTTAGAAATCACTCCCCATCTGTGCCCATCCAAGTTGCCTGATCAATCCATGTTTCCTTCATGTCTTGTTTGGCATTACTGCCTCATGGATCATGTACTACATTTGCCTCTCAAGAGGCAGCCCCTTGCCCATAGCCAGGTTATCTGGTCTCTGCCATTGCTTCTAATTCACTAGTGACTCATTTATTTCAAATCAGATGTCCAGGAGGCTCTTTTCCTAAAGATAGAACTTTAAGCAGAACTGGTCAGTCTCTTTCAGTCACAAAAAAAGCCATATTTAATTTGCAGGATACTTTTGACATTACTAGAACTGTATTCCTGTCCGAATGACAATGATTTGTGTGCAATTTCATTTGAGTATGAGGCACTGACATACAGCTTTCTTAATAATCAGTCTCTGTCTGGGAGCCTATGGACTGATGGTAGGGCTAAACAGAATATTCTTACAGTAATTTTTTTACAGTAAAATTTTAATGGCTATGTCTAGAAACTTCTTGAGTATCCAGATCTCCAACATTTTGTAATGAAGACACAACTAGATTTGTTTACTAGCTAAGTGAATCTCACTCACCATCTTTCAAGCTTGGCCGATTCTTTTCTGCAAAGTACTTTAAAGGCATCTCATCTAACTCTCACAAAATCTCCAGGAAATGGGATTCATAATTATAGATAACAATACACCAGCACTTTTCAGGTCACTTGCAAATAGCAAAGCTGTAAAAGTTAAATCAAAATGTGCTGGGGGTTTGCCCCACTGACTCTAGACTGAGTATAGATCATTCTCATCAAGGTATGTTGGAACCCTAACTAGGCACTAGGGGGGCTACTAAAAAGGTATAAAACAGAACCTGTAACTTTGGTGGTCAATGAATGACACATACTTGCTGACTGCTCTGTGGACACTCCCATGGTTTTGTTGTGTATAAATTCCCCGCAAGTGAAGGGGGAAAAAAAAAAAAGCTAATCCTAGGCAGAGGAGCTAGGTAGAGAGAAGCAGAAGAAAGAAACCAAAGAAAAAAGAAGGTTTTTTGACATAATAAGACTTATCCATAGACCACAGTATATACAACTCAGGCCAGAAGGAAATATAGTAGATTTACATTGCTTCTTTCTATGTTTTATTGTAGTACCATAAGACTGTAGCAAGAAAGGAAGAACAACAAGAAAAACACTGAAACACCATAACAACAATGTTCTGATAGGCAGCTCATCCCCCTCATGGTGATGTTTTCTTTGATCAAGTTGCTCATTAGCAACTATGATTGAGAGGGAGGGTGGTTGTGGGGTGGAGTAGTGAGTATACCCAGGAATAGTTCTTAGAAATCCTTGATCAGGTTCAGTAGCATCTTGCTAAACACCTCCAGCCTGGTAATTTATATACAGTCTTATGCAAAAACGCAGACACACTCTTCTGCCCTGGTCTGCTAGCAAAGAGAAGGCAGCTTATAGCTGCAGAGAAAGCTCACATTACAAAGACTTCATTACTTTTACAAAATATGCACCCAAGGACATTTACTAGTGTTTTGAGAGCTATTATCATAAATAATTAAAACTAAACTATTCTTCTCTAAATAAATGTATAAAGTACATTGGGTGATTCCAAGCACTAAGCTTTCTCAACATACTGCTTTGTAGACTTACAATGCAAAAACCCACCCAGGCCATTAAATTCACATTCCTGATTTTTCCAGAGAGATTTTATAAAGCAAATTTAGATGAGGCACAAGAACTCAGGGCCTAGAACTCATACTTTCTAGTTGGTCCTTTTATCCTATGGTAATTATTTACAAGGAAGTGAAAATGTTTATAGACAGCTTTGCAGAAAGGACTCTCACAGTAGTATTTTAAACAAATACTCTGATGCACAGTTCAAAAAGCCCGTGTGTCAAGCAACATGACATTTCTTAAGCATCACTGCTGTCTTGGAAGCCATTGTAATTTGCGTTGAGGAGTTTCCTTCTGCAGTCTTTCCTACTCAAAGAAATAAAATGAACAGATATCACAAATCCACACTATGACTGAAAGGATTTCCTATGCTCATGAAACTAACATGCACTCTGATCTGTTGCTCAAACAGTAAACTGGATATTTAATAACTGCTTGACTTGCTCCTACATTAGTCCTTGAGAAGTGACTTGGCTTGAGAGTGAAAAGCTATTTTAGGGTTGATTTCTATAGGCAGGATTCTCCATATTTGGTTGATCAACTTCCAAGCTTATCCTGATTTGAGTCTTCTGAAGATGAGTAGCTTTCTGGGGTTCTGAGATATCCCAGAAACCCTGAGGTCCTCTAGAGTTACTCTAACCCAGTTAAATTCTCAAATCTGAACTTTAATTCAAAAGCAGCTTGCAAAGAATCTAACTGAGGTTTTTATTCCTGGGGTCTCTAAGCCAAACTAGAGCTCTTCTTCCTCCATCCCTCTTCAATCTTTACACTTGGCAGAAACCTGCTGAAGAACTCAGGCTCTGTATTTTGTAGCTCTGTTACCTAAAGACTGTAAGCACTCATGTGGCCTCCAAATCAAAAAAATTCATGCCAGATTTTAGGAAAACTCATGTCATATAAATATCATTTTCATAAGTTAAATTAGTAACTACAGGATAAGCAAAGACATCAGAGAAGATTGATATAATACAGAAAGTGAAAGAGTTTCTCATTCTTGTTCGACTCTTTGTGACCCCATGGACTGTAGCCCACCAGGCTCCTCTGTCCATGGAATTCTCTAGGCAAGAAAACTGGAGTGGGTTGTCATTTCCTTCTCCAGGGATCTTCCCGACCCAGGGACTGAACCCAGGTCTCCTGCACTGCAGGCAGATTCTTTACCATGTGAGCCATCAGGTGTGGACTTCATTTTATATATCCTGAAGCTCAGTATCAGTAATCAGAGACAGTATAGCAAAACGAAGCACAAGCTTCATTTTGCCCAAACTCTTAAACCCATCCTCTCTCAGTTTTTTCATGAAAGTTGCGGTTATTGTGGTCTTTTGACTTGCCCTGTTTCCTTCCACTTCAACCATGTCACCCACCACCAGCCTGAGCAGGATCATAGTAGTTTAGGATATTCAAACACACATGTTGAGTCCACCCTCTGGTCTTGATTTCTACTTATTCTTTCTCCTTCCCTACAAAATTCGAGTGAAATACATAACCCTGAAGACATATTTGGATTAACTGTATTAAAATGGCTCAATAAAAACATCACATTTCAGACTTCCCTGGTGGTCCAGTGGTTAAGAATCTGCCTGCCGATGCAGGGGACATGGGTTTGCCACAGGGCTACTAAGCCCATGCACCACAACTACTGATGCTTGCAAGCCCTAGAGCCTGTGCTCCACTGTAAAAACCACACACACTGAATCGAGAGAGCAGCCCCCACTCACCACAACTAGAGAAAGCCCACGTGCAGCAACAAAGATCCAGCGCAGCCAAAAATAAGCAAACACAGTTTTTAAAAAGATCAATTTAAGAAGTGTCACATTGGACAGATTTGTATTCCATTGCATGTAAGATGTTCTATTATTCATTCCATCATGGATTGTACATACTAAGAGGAGCATCATCAAAAGGTGACCAACCAGAAGAAGGCAAACCCACCAGGGTACATAATGAGAAGCTGAGGAGTACGGGTAGTGAGATTTCAGAGGTACTAAAAAGCCTTCTCAATCCAAACTGTCTTCTATTATTGGTTCCTATCACAGACTGTTTCCATCATGGTGTTTGAAAAAAGTCACCTTCCCTTCCCTTTGGGCTACATAAGGTTAGAAAAATATGTGGCACCCCCCCTGCCATCACTCCCCATTCCACTCTCAGGGTAGACAGCACTAACCCACTATGATTTTCTGTTCTGCTAAATGCAAAAGTGTCACTCAGAGAGCCACTACCAACTGTTGGTGTTAGCCTTCTAGAAGAAGCTGCTTGCTATTCTGAGATTAAGGCTTTGAAGTCTTAAAAACTAAATGAAATGTCAGACATAATGTCATTCTTGGGCATAAAAACTGTAAATCTCAAATGTTTGTATTAACAGATTATAAGACCTGCAAAAATGGGAAAGTATTTGGCAGTGAAGAAAGAAAGGAAATGTCGGGATATGGTTGGGGGCAAGGAGTAGCTCTCTGTAAAATATTCTGAAAATGGGAAGATTAGTCTGCAATATGAATAATCACTCTCTCCACTGTCTGTCTGCTACAGATGAAGTTTTCATAAAGCAGTAATTTTTCAGAATGAAAACATTAAGATTTTCAATCCATTTATTACTCAGTTTTACTTAATCAGAGACTAAGATATAATGTGTTTTTATAAATACTTAAAATGTAGACAGAATGGAGAGATCAAGAAATTATTTTCAATAGTAAGTTTCCCATTCTCACCTCTCCTATCAAGTCTGTAAGTGCAAAAGTGAAGAAAACTGTTGAAGGACAAGTTTAGAAGGCAGAAAAGTGTGACACAAGGTGAACACGCAAAGCCTGGTGAAAACAGAAGTCAAAGAATCTTAGTATAATTACAGCAGCAGGAGCCTTTACTATCAGGGGACTGGGGGAGGCTGAATCTTCCAGCGTTTAAAGTTGGAAATCTGCAATTTGGGGGACTGCTTCTGGATTCTGCGTGGGGGCAGGGAACTGGAACTTGTCCTTACGTCAAGTGTTTTAGTAACAAGGTCAGTTAGACCCACCTGGATTAATCCATCTGGGCTGCTGTAACAAAACAGCACAGACATGCTCCTTGACCAAATTTTAGACTCCTTGGAATCTCTTCTGGACTCATTGTCAACTATGGCCTCCAACTTTGCTGTACAGCTTAAATGTATCAAGAATCCTGTTAAGTCATGTAGAGAGAATTCCCTCCCGCGATAACGGATCACCATAGCCTGCCTTTAGCAAGAAACCTGTTAAGTCAATTTAACAACAATCCTCCTAACTCTTGATGCCTCCTCATTAATTTTCTACCCAGGGACTCATCCCCTCAACCCCCCGCCCACTCCTCGGCTATAAATCTCTACTCATTCTTACTACATTTAGAGTTGAGCCCAGTCTCTCTCCCCTACTGCCATAGTCTTGATCACCTATCAAAACAGTCCTGAATAAAGTCTTTCTTACTGTTTTAACAGGTGTAAGACAACTTTAACACTTATGGCGCTACAACTTAGATGTGATCAAATTCATCATCAGACCCTTGGGCTGGAAGTTCTTCCTGGCTCTTTGTTTCAAATGGTGATTTATTCTCTGACTCCTGGGCTGGAAGTTTGTTTCCTAGCTCCTTCTGAAGCCTCTTTGTTCTCTCTGTTTGATTCCTGCTTCCCCCACAGAACTTCTCGGTTGACTGAAACTACTTGCTAACTACATGCTCCACCATTACTGGATTAACTGTCCACTTCCTTTCTTGTTGGCATGATATTATGAAGGATAATTTGCAATTAAGGATCTCTCTGAACTGACTCATCCAAGACTTCTCCCTTTCCATTATTTCTCTTCCTTTTACCACTTTCCCTTTCCCTTCATTCTTTGAATCTTTTGATGAATCCACCTTCAAACAATGCCTCCTTCACTCCTCTACCTAGCCCTGTTCAGTTCAGTTCAATTTAGTTGCTCAGTCATGTCTGACTCTTTGCAACCCCATGAATCGCAGCACGCCAGGCCTCCCTATTCATCATCATCTCCCGGAGTTCACTCAGACTCACGTCCATCGAGTCCATGATGCCATCTAGCCATCTCATCCTTGGTCGTCCCCTTCTCCTCCTGCCCCTAACATCAGAGTCTTTTCCAATGAGTCAACTCTTCGCATGAGGTGGCCAAAGTACTGGAGTTTCAGCTTTAGCATCATTCCTTCCAAAGAAATCCCAGGGTTGATCTCCTTCAGAATGGACTGGTTGGATCTCCTTGCAGTCCAAGGGGCTCTCAAGAGTCTTCTCCAACACCACACTTCAAAAGCATCAATTCTTCGGCGCTCAGCCTTCTTCACAGTCCAACTCTCACATCCATACATGACCACAGGAAAAACCATAGCCTTGACTAGACGGACCTTATTCGGCAAAGTAATGTCTCTGCTTTTGAATATGCTATCTAAGTTGGTCATAACTTTTCTTCCAAGGAGTAAGCATCTTTTAATTTCATGGCTGCAATCACCATCTGCAGTGATTTTGGAGCCCAAAAAAGTAAAGTCTGACACTGTTTCCCCATCTATTTCCCATGAAGTGATGGGACTGGATGCCATGATCTTCATTTTCTGAATGTTGAGCTTTCAGCCAACTTTTTCACTCTCCTCTTTCACTTTCATCAAGAGGCTTTTTAGTTCCTCTTCACTTTCTGCCATAAGGGTGGTGTCACCTGCATATGAGGTTATTGATATTTCTCCTGGCAATCTTGATTCCAGCTTGTGTTTCTTCCAGTCCAGCGTTTCTCATGATGTACTCTGCATAGAAGTTAAATAAGCAAGGTGACAATATACAGCCTTGACGTACTCCTTTTCCTATTTGGAATCAGTCTGTTGTTCCATGTCTAGTTCTAACTGTTGCTTCCTAACCTGCATACAGATTTCTCAAGAGGCAGGTTAGGTGGTCTGGTATTCCCATCTCTTTCAGAATTTTCCACAGTTTATTGTGATCCACACAGTCAAAGGCTTTGGCATAGTCAATAAAGCAGAAATAATGTTTTTCTGGAACTCTCTTGCTTTTTCCATGATCCAGCGGATGTTTGCAATTTGATCTCTGTTTCCTCTGCCTTTTCTAAAACCAGCTTGAACATCAGGGAGTTCACGGTTCACGTATTGCTGAAGCCTGGCTTGGAGAATTTTGAGCATTACTTTACTAGCATGTGAAATGAGTGCAATTGAGTGCAATGAGTACCTAGCCCTGTTAGAACTTCTCTTTCCTGTCTAGGCCCTCAACTCCCTATAGTCAGTAGAATTTTAAGCCTCTGGCCCCTATGAGGGCTCTCAAGGGACTCAGGGATCCCCAGAAGCAACTACCTGAGGAAGAAAAGAAGAATAAAAAAAAAAAAAGGCTAATTTTAAATAGATTGGATACTGTATCCACTCAGATGAGCCTTGGAAACATTTAGACAACTGACTGAATATTCCCTCAGTCTCTCACCTAAAATTCGTTCCACAGCTTCTTTTTTTTCTTTTTCTTTTTTTATTGAAGGATAATTGCTTTACAGAATTTTGTTTTCTGCCAAATCTCAACAAGAATCAGCCATCGGTATACATATATCCCCTCTCTTTTGAACTTTCCTACCATCTCACTCCCTATCCCAACCCTCTAGATTGATACAGAACCCCTGTATGAGTTTCCTTAGCCATACAGCAAATTCCCATTGGCTCTCTATTTTACATATGGTAATGTAAGTTTCCATGTTACTCTTTGCTTACATCTCTCCCTCTCCTCCCCTATCCCCATGTCCATAAGTCTGTTCTCTATGTCTGTTTCTCCATTGCTGCCCTGTCAATAAGTTTTTCCAATACCATTCTTCTAGATTCCGTATATGTGCATTAGAATATGATATTTATCTTTCTCTTTCTGACTCACTTCACTCGGTATAATAGGTTCTAGGTCCATCCTCCTCATCAGAACTGACTCAAATGTGTTCCTTTTTATGGCTGAGTAATATTCCATTGTGTATATGTACCATCTGTTGATGGACCTCTAGGTTGCTTCCATGTTTTACCTATTGCAAATAGTGCTACAATGAACAACGGGATACGTGTGTCTTTTTCAATTTTGGTTTCCTCAGGGTATAGGCCTAGGAGTGGGATTGCTGGGTCATATGTTGCTTTTATTCTTAGTTTTTAAAGGAATCTCCATACCATCTTCCACAGTGGCTGTATCAATTTACATTCCCACCAACAATGCAAGGGTGTTCCCTTTTCTCCACACCCTCTCCAGCATTTATTGTTTGTAGACTTTTTGATGATGGCCATTCTGACTGATGTGAAGTGATATCTCGTTGTGGTTTTGATTTGCATTTCTCTAATACTGAGCGATGTTGAGCACCTTTTCACGTGTTTGTTAGCCATCTGTATGTCTTCTCTGGAGGAATGTCTGTTTAGGTCTTTTTCCCAGTTTTTGATTAGGTTGTTTTTCTGGCATGGAGTTGTATGAGCTGCTTGTATATTTTGGAAATTAAGCCTTTATCAGTTGTTTCATTTGCTATTATTTTCCCCCATTCTGAGGGTTGTCTTTTCACCTTGCTTATAGTTTCCTTTGCTGTGCAAAAGGTTTTAAGTTTAATCAGGTCCCACTTGTTTACATTTGCTTTTATTTCCATTATTCTAGGAGGTGGGTCATAGGGGATCTTGCTTTGATTTATGTCATCGAGTGTTCTGCCTATGTTTTCCTCTAAGAGGTTTATAATTTCTGGTCTTAATTTAGGTCTTTAATCCATTTTGAGTTTATCTTTGTGTATAGCATAAGGAACACCTCTAATTTCATTCTTTTACGTGTAGCTGTCCAGTTTTCACAGCACCATTTATTGAAGAAGCTATCTTTGCCCATTGTATATTCTTCCCTCTTTTGTCAAAACTAAGGTACCCATAGGTGCATGGGTTTATTTCTTGGCTTTTTATCTTGCTCCCTTGTCTATATTTCTGTTTTTGTGCCAGTACTATACTGTCTTGATGACTGTAGCTTTGTAGTGTAATCTGAAGTTAGAAGGTTGATTCCTTCAGCTCCATTCTTCTTTCTCAAGACTGCTTTGGCTTTTCAGGGTCTTCTGTGTTTCCATATGAATTGTGAAATTTTTTGTGCTACTTCAGGACTTTCCCTGTGGCTCAGCTGTATAGAATCTGCCTGCAATGCAGAAGACCTGGGTTCGATCCCTGGGTTGGGAAGATCCCCTGGAGAAGGGCATGGCAACCCACTCCAGTATTCTGGCCTAGAGAATTCCATGACTGTACAGTCCATGGGGTCGCAAAGAGTCAGACATGACTTAGCAACTTTCACTCTGTGCTAGTTCCGTGCAAAATGCCATTGGTGATTTGATAGGGATCGCATTAAATCTGCAGATTGCCTTTGGTAGTATAGTCATTTTCACAATATTGATTCTTCCCACCCAGAAACATGGAATATCTCTCCATCTGTTTATGTCATCTTTGATTTCTTTCATCAGTGTCTTATGATTTTCTGTGTACAGTTCTTATGTCTCCTCAGGTAAGTTTATTCCTAGATATTTTATTCTTTTTGTTGCAATGGTATATGGGATTGATTCCTTAATTTCTCTTTCTGATTTGTCATTGTTAGTATATAGAAATACAAGTGATTTCTGTGTATTGATTTTGTATCCTGAGACTTTGCTAAATTCACTGATCAGCTCTAGTAACTTTCTGATAGTATCTTCAGGGTTTTCTATGTACAGTATCATGTCACTTGCAAACAGTGAGGGTTTTACTTCTTCTTTTCCAATCTGGATTCCTTTAATTTCTTTTTCTTCTCTGATTTCTAGAGCTAGGACTTCTAGAACTATGTTGAATAATAGTGGTGAAGGGGGACACTCTTTGTCTTATTCCTGATCTTAGGGGGAAAGCTTTCAGTTTGTCGCCATTGAGAATATTTGTCATAGGCTTATCATATATGGCCTTTACCATGTTGAGGTAGGATCCTTCTATGCCCATTTTAGGAAGGGTTTTAATCATAAATGAGTGCTGAATTTTGTCAAAGGCTTTATCTGCATCTATCGAGATGATCATATGGTTTTATCTTTCAATTTGTTAATATGGTGTATCACATTGATATTTGCATATATTGAAGAAGCCTTGCATTCCTGGAATAAACCCAACTTGATCATGGTGTATGAGCTTTTTGATATGTTGCTAAATTCTGTTTGCTAAAATTTTGTTGAGAATTTTTGCATCTATGTTTATCAGTGATATTGGCCTGTAGTTTTCTTTTTTTGTGTTGTCTTTGTGTGGTTTTGGTATTAGGGTGATGGTGACCTCGTAGAATGAGTTTGGAAATGTTCCTTCCTCTGCAATTTTTTGAAAGAGTTTTAGAAGGATAGACATTAGTGTTTCTCTAAATGTTTGATAGAATTTTCTTGTGAAGCCATCTGGTCCTGGGCTTTTATTTTTTGGGAGATTTTTGATCACAGCTTCAATTTCAGTGCTTGTAATTGGGTTGTTCATAATTTCTATTTCCTCCTGGTTCAGTCTTGGAAGATTGAACTTTTCTAAGAATCTGTCCATTTTTTCCAGGTTGTCCATTTTACTGCCATATAGTTGTTCATAATAGTCTCTTATATTCCTTTGTATTTCTGCAATGTCTCTTGTAACCTCTCCTTTTTCATTTCTAATTTTGTTGATTTGATTCTTTTCTCTTTTTTTCTTGATGAGTCTGGCTAAAGGTTTGTCAATTTTGTTTATCTTCTCAAAGAACCAGCTTTTAGTTTTATTCATCTTTACTATTGTTTTCATTTCTTTTTCATTTATTTCTGCTCAGATCTTTATGATTTCTTTCCTTCTATTAATTTTGGGTTTTTTGTTCTTATTTTCCAGTTGTATTAGGTGTAAAGTTAGGTTGTCTGTTTGATGTTTTTCTTGTTTCTTGAGGTAGGATTGTATTGCTCTAAATTCCCTCTTTGGACTGCTTTTGCTGTATCCCACAGATTTTGAGTTGTCGTGTTTTCATCGTCATTTGTTTCTAGAAATTTTTTAATTTCCCTTTTGATTCCTTCAGTAACCTGTTGGTTATTTAGAAACGTGTTGTTTAATCTCCATGTGTGTGTTTCTTACAGTTTTTTTCTTGTAATTGATATCTAATCTTATAGCATTGTGGTTAGAGAAGATGCCTGATACAATTTCAATTTTCTTAAATTTACTGAGGTTTGATTTGTGACCCAATATGTGGTCTATCCTGGAGAATGTTCCATGTGCACTTGAGAAGAAGGTGTATTCTTCTGCATTTGGACGGAATGTCCTGAAGATATCAATGAGATCCATCTCATCAAATGTATCATTTAAGACTTGTTTCCTTATTAATTTTCTGTTTTGATGATCTGTCCATCAGTGTGAGTGGGGTGTTAAAGTCTACTATTATTGTGTTACTGTCAATTTCTCCTTTCATGTCTGTTAGTGTTTGTCATGTACTGAGTGCATGAAGTGAAGTGAAGTGAAGTGCAGTGAAGTCGCTCATTCGTGTCCGACTCTTTGCGACCCCATGGACTATATAGCCTATCAGGCTCCATCCATGGGATTTTCCAGGCAACTGGAGTGGGTTGCCATTTCCTTCTCCAGAGGATCTTCCTGACCCAGGGATTGAACCCAGGTCTCCCGAATTGCAGGCAGACGCTTTATATGGCTTCCTCTTGGATTGATCCCTTGATCATTATGTAATGTCCTTCCTTATCTCTTGTAATCTTCTTTAGTTCAAGGTCTATTTTGTCTGATATGAGGATTGCTACTCCAGCTTTCTTTTGCTTCCCATGCGCATGGAATATATATTTCCATCCTCTCACTTTCAGTCTATATGTGTCTTTAGGTCTGAGGTGGATTTCTTGTAGACAATATATATATGGATCTTGTTTTTGTATCCATTCAGCCAGTCTGTGTCTTATGGTTGGAGCATTTAATCCATTTACATTTACAGTAATTATTGATATATATGTTCCTATTGCCATTTTCTTAATTGTTTGGAGCTGATTTTGTATATCTTTTTTCTTCTCTTGTATTTCTTGACTATATAAGTTCTTTTAACATTTGTTGTAAAGCTGGTTTGGTGGTACTGAATTCTCTTAACTTTTGCTTGTCTGAAAAGCTTTTTATTTCTCCATCAATTTGGAGTGAGATCCTTGCCGGGTACAGTAATCTTGGTTGTAGATTTTTCACTTTAAATATATCCTGCCATTCCCTTCTGGTCTTCAGAGTTTCTGCTGAAAGATCAGCTGTTAAATGTATTGGGTTTCCCTTTTATGTTACTTTTTGCTTCTCCCTTGCTGCTTTTAATATTCTTTCTTTGTGTTTAATCTTTGTTAGTTTGATTAGTATGTGTCTTAGTGTGTTTCTCCTTGGGTTCATCCTGTATGGGACTCTTTATGCCTCTTGGACTTGATTGACTATTTCCTTTTCCATATAGTTGGGGAAATTTTCAACTATAATCTCTTCAAAAATCTTCTCATACCCTTTCTTTTTTTCTTCTTTTTCTGGACCTCTATAATTCAAATGTTGGTCCATTTGATATTGTCCCAGAGGTCTCTGAGACTATCCTCAGTTCTTTTCATTCTTTTTACTTTATTCTGCTCTTCAGAAGTTATTTTCACCATTTTATCTTCCAGTTCACAGATTCATTCTTCTGCTTCAGATATTCTGCTACTGATTCCTTCTAGAGTATTTTTAACTTCAGTTAATTGTGTTGTCTGTCTCTGTATGTTTATTCTTTAATTCTTCTAAGTCTTTGTTAATTGATTCTTGTATTTTCTCAATTTTGTTTTCAAGGTTTTTGAGCATCTTTACTATCATTATTCTGAGTTCTTTTCCAGTTTGCCTATTTCTTCTTCTTTTATTTGGACTTCTGTGTTTCTAGTTCGTTGCTTCATTTGTGCAGTATTTCTCTGCCTTTTCGTTATCTGTTTTTTTAACTTATTATGTTTGAGGTCTCCTTTTCCCAGGCTTCAAGTTTGAACCCTTTCTCCCTTTTGGTTTCTTCCCTCCTAAGGTTGGTCCAGTGGTTTGTGTAAGCTTTGTACAGGGTGAGATTTGTGCTGAGTTTTTGTTGGTTTCTCCTCTGATGGGCAAGGCTGAGTGAGGTGGTACTCCTGTCTGTTGATGATTGGGTTAGTATTTTTGTTTTGTTTGTTGTTTAGATGAGGCAGCCTGCACAGGGTGCTACTAGTGGTTGGGTGATGGCAGGTCTTGTATTCAAGTGGTGTCCTTTGTGTGAGTTCTCACTGTTTGATACTCCCTAGGGTTAGTTCTAGTCCAGGGTCTTGGAGTCAGTGCTCCCACTCCAAAGACTCAGGGCTTGATCTCTGGTCAGGAACGAAGATTCTACAAGTGGTTTGTCATGGCATTAAGTGAGATTAAAAAAAATATCCAAAAACAAGAAACCAAAGATGGACTTCAAACAAATGGCAGTTACAAAATCAGGCAAATAATAATTAAAATAAAGGAATATACACATATACATATATACCCATGAGCAAAGTCAAAACAGTCCAAGAAAAATAAAGTACAATAGATTGACCTGGCAAACAAAAGAAATAAAAAATTATATTTACCAGTTAAGAACAAAACTAACTAAAGCACAAAGTGGAAAACAAAACTAAAGCGGGGTGCCAAGTGGGGAATAAAGCAATGAAAACAAAACTAACAGATATCTTGAGAGGAAAGGGAAGAAAGAAAGGAAAGGGAAGAAAGAAAGAAAAGATATGGAAAGTTAAATAGAGGTAGATGAAGATTTATATACACTAAAGATTAACTGCAAGGGGGAAAGAACAGTAGGAAAGGCAAACCAAAGAATAAATGTAGAAAAAATATAATAGGTTACAAAATTAAAAATTAAAATTATAAAAAAGAGAAGGGAAAAAAAATGGAAGAAGGAGAAAAAAGGAAAACTCTCCAGAAATGCAAAAGCCCAATGTAGAGGCAGAGATTTATAACAACAATAAAAAACATGACTGAGAAAGAAAAGCTCAAAAGCTTAAATAGATTTCATAGTGCCAATAAAATCGACAACTACAACAGAGAGGGGGAAAAAAGGGAAAAAAATTTTTTTTAATCTAAAAGAATCTACGGAACAAGTCAAAACATAAGAATAATAAACGTTTTTCTTGAGTCACTGCTGTTAGAGTCCTTTCCCTCTCTGGGAATCACAGTCCACCTCACCTCCCTAGGATGCCCTCCAACACTGTGCTGATCTCTGTTCCGGCTATGGGGGCAGCTCAGATTCTAATCTGGTCCTACTCCTGTGTTCTTGCCTCCAATGCCCACAGCTATCAGAACTAGTGTGTTTTCTTTTGTGGGAGCTTACCTTTTATATATTCCATAGACACAGAGTTTGCCTAGTTGATTGTGTGGATTTAATCTGTAGCTTGTACAGCTGGTGAGAGGGTTTGGGGTCTTATTCCTTAGCCACACTGCCCCTGGGTTTCAATTGTGGTTTTATTTCCACCTCTGCATGTGGGTCATCCACTGGGGTTTGCTCCCGAGGCTGCCCTGGAGGACTTGGGTTTGTCCCCGTGAGGGCCAGGTGTGGAGGTGGTGCAGCTGCTTGGGTCGCAGGGGTTCTGGCAGCACCAGGTACTCAGGGGAGTTGGTGGCTAGGGCAGCAGGAAATACAGTGCTCTAGAAGGGTATGGCAACCAGTATTGGCCAATATGCTCCAGTATTCTTGCCTGGAGAAACCCCCTCCCTGACAGAGAAACCTGGCAGGCCACAGTCTACAGGGTCACAAAGAGTCAGACACGACCGAAGTGAGCCTGCGTACATAGATGCAAGACATTTTTTGCCTGCGGCAGCTCTGCCCCAGTGAGAGTTGAGCATGAAGGTGGCACAGCTGCTTGGCTTGCAGGGATCCTGGCCGCACCAAGTGTACAGAGACACAGACTGCCTCTGCCGCAGGAGTTACGGCCCTACAGAGTCTTTCTTCGAGCCTCTGGTAGCTGGCAATTAGAAGGCCTCTTTGGCTAGTCTTTCTCCCTAGCTCTGTCTGTTCGGGCACTTAGAGGGCTGCCTTACGTGGGGTCCTTCTCTGTTGTTCGGTGTGTCAGGCACATAGAGGGGCCCCCCTGGCTGGGGTTCTCCTCTGTAGATCAGTGTCAGGCACTTCAAGGGGCACCCTGGATGGGATCCTACTCCGTAGTTCAGTGCATCAGGCATTTGATAGACCAGCCTCTCTATTTTCATGCCCAATGCTGGCATGTTGGGGGAGAGAGGCTATGGTGATGGCTCCACCCCCTACACGTGACTCAGCAGTATCACCTTGCTTCCATGACTGCTCAGCTTTTCTCCACAGGCATTTCCCACCACAATCTCCTGCACATCCTCTCAATCCATCTCTCCACAGTCAACAGCAGCCCTCGCCCAGGGATTGCTCCACAATCTATAAACTCCAGTTCCCAGCCCCTGCGCCTTCCAGGGGAATGTGTCCCTGTCTGGGGTATGTATGGCTGTGGCAAGGACCGTCTGATTCTCATTCCATTCAGGCTGCCACAGATCAGCTGTTTCAGCCTTCAGTGTTTCTCTGACTCAGACAATTGCCCTGCTTCGCGGATCGGATCCCTGCTTCAGTTTCCTCACCTGCCGAGAGCAGATCCAGCCGTACTCACACTCCTGTTTCTCCCCCACGTTCCTTCGTCCTACCAAGTTTTGCGTTGGTCTGTATATTCTTTTCCGCTGGTGAGGTACTCCTGTCCTCTCTCAGCTGGTGTTCTGCATGTACTTCTGTGTCTGAAGGTGTATTCCTGATGTATCCATGGAGAGAGATGTTCTCCACGTCCACCTACTCCTCTGCCATCTTGTTCTCTCTCTACAGCCTCCTTAAGATTACACATCAGAGCAAAAGAAAGTCTTAACGCTTCCTCCACAAATATTGGTGAAATCCTTTAGCTCTCTGTTGAGTAAGTAATCTCACCTTGTCCTGTTTGCCAGAAACACAATTCAGAAAAAAATATAAAGTGGAGCAACTATTTCATGTAAATTGGTGAGTTCACATTACTGTGTTTATCAGACTCATCACTAACATTTCAGAATGGGAGCTATTTGGTCTCGTGTCTGTATATTTGTATATGTTTATGTATGTACATATGTCATGTATACATGATATTTTTCTACTTCCAGATGGTATTACCAAATTAATTTACACAGTCTCATAAAGTAGCTCTCAAATTGGTTTAAAGACCTTAAATAAAATATTCTTAAAACTCTAAGAAATATAGAAATGAACCCAAATGTTTTTGAAATTCATGTGACCTGCCTGAGTAAATTTTTGACTAGTCTGGTATCATAAAAATGACTATGTCATAGTGTTAGCATTAAGCATACTTTTTTATTTTACTTGGGTTTACTAGTCAAAGAAGGTAATAGTATATCTCTTAAATGTTTAAGACTATAAAAATTATAAGAACAAATGGACAAGATGCAATATAAATAAATTTTGTGATATCCATTATCCATTACTTTATGCATATCAAGCACAGCAGTAAAACAAAAGAACCCATGTATTTAACCTTTATAGGTTTTGCATTTGTGATACATGCCTAACATGCATATGCTATAAAAATAGTTAAGAAGGAAATAACTTGAGATAATGATTAACTTTGTTTAATAACATATCTGCCTGAAAATATTTTCCAAAGTCTTTCTGGTAACATGTAAACTTTGAGTTATGCTAAGTTAAGTAACAGATATGTGTTAAATATCTAGACCATTTCTAAGTAAGATAAACTACTGAAACATTCATTACTAAGCACAAGGTTACATACTTTTGGCTTTTTATTTTATATGGAACACAGAAGCTAAACATATTTGGATTTGTTAATAAACATGCTTTTTTTGGCCACATCGAAAAGTTGTACTATGAGGAAGCAAATACCTATAAAAACTGTAAGATGGAGTGATGGTTAGTTTTATGTATCAACTTGACTGGGCTAAGGACTATCCAGATGGCTGGTAAAACATTGTTTCTTTGTGTGTCTGTGAGGGTGTCTCTGGAAGAAACTAGCCTTTCTTCAGTAGACTGAGCAAAGAAGATGACCCTAACTAATGCTGGTGGGCATCATCTAAATCAACACGGGTCTGAATAGAACAAACAGGTACAGCTCTTTTTACCTGAGCTGAGACATCCAATTTCTCCTCCTCCTGGACATCAGAGCTCCTACTTCTTGTACTTTTGGAATCAGATTGGGACTTACACCATCAGGCCCTCGATTCTCAGGCCTTTAGACGCAGACTGAATTATATCAACCTTGCCTGGCTCTCCAACTTGGAGATAGCTGACTGTGGGACTTCTTGGTTTCTGTAATTGTGTGAGCCATTTCCTATAACAAATTTCTCTTATCTATCTATATCCTATTGGTTGTTTCTCTGGAAAGCCCTAACTCATACAGATTACATATTCATTAAATTCACTAGTCTACAGAATGGTGGTATGTGACAGACAATCATAACTGCCTACTTCCTAATCTCCCTATATTGAGAAAAGGTTACAGCCTCTTCAATAAGTGGTGCTGGGAAATCTGGACAGCTACATGGAAAAGAATGAAATTAGAATACTATCTAATACCATACACAAAAATAAACTCAAAGTGAATTAAATGAAAGATAGGACACTTTAAAACTCTTAGAGGAAAACATAGGAAAAAACTCTCTGACATAAATCACCACAAGATCTTTCTTGACGCACTTCCTAAGATAATAAAAGTAATAATAAACAATTGTGACCTAATTAAACTGAAAAGTTTTTGCACAGCAAAGGAAACCATAAACAAGATGAAAAGGCAACCATCAGAATGTGAGAAAATATTTGCAAACAAGCAACAGAGAAAGGATTAGTCTCCAAAATATATAGACAGCTTATGAAGTTATATATCAAAAATACAAACAATCAAGACAAAAATGGGCAGAAGACCTAAACAGACATTTCTCCAAAGAAAACAGATAGATGGCCAACAAACGCATGAAAAGATGCTCAGTATCACTAATTATTAGAGAAATGCAAATCAAAACTACAGTGAGGTGTCACTTTACACCAGCCAGAATGGCCATTGTCAAAAAAATCTATAAACAATAAACGCTGGAGAGGATGTGGAGAAAAGGGTTCTTTCTTACACTGCTGGTAGAAATGTAAATTGGCACAGCCACTGCAGAGAACAGAATGGAGATTCACTAAAAAACTAAACACAGAACTAACATATGACCCCGCAATCCCACCACTGGGCATATACCCTGAGAAAACTGTAACTCAAAAAGACACATGTACCCCATAGTTTATTTCAGCTCTATTTTCAATAGCCAGGACATGGAAGCAGCCTAGATGTCCACTGACAGATGAATAGATAAAGAAGATGTGGTACGTGTATACAATGGAATATCACTCAGCCACAAAATGGAACGAAACGGAGTCAGTTGAGGTAATGTGGATGAACCCAGAGCCTGCTATACAGAGTGAAGTATGTCAGGAAGAGAAAAACAAATACTGCACACCAGCAAATATATATGGAATCTAGAAAAACGGCACTGATGAACTTATTTGTAGGGAAGGAACAGAGGCCCAGTGTAGGGATGGACTTGTGGACACAGGTGGGGAAGGCGTGGAGGGGGACGAATTGAGAGGGCAGCACCGACATAAATACACTCCCATGTGTGAAACAGACAGCTAGTGGGAAGCTGCTGTATAGCAGAGGGAGCTCAGCTCCGCACTCTGAAGGCCTAGGGGGTGGGATGGGATCATGGGAGGGAGACTCAAAGTGGGGGATATGTGCATCATATGGCTGAGTCACAATGTTGGCATATTCTTTTTTTGGCCTGACAGCATGTGGGATCTTAGTTCTCTGACCCAGGGATGGAACCCACACTCCCTGCACGGTAAGTGCAGAGTCTTAACCACTGGACGGCCAGGGAAGTCTGATTCATGATGCTGTACAGCAGAAACTAACACAACATTGTAAAGCAATTACATTTTGTTTTCAAAAAATGAATTTTAGGGAATTCCCTGGTGGTCCAGTGGTCAGGACTCCGTGCTTCCATTGCCAGGGCCTGGTCGGAGAGCTAAGATCCCACATGCTGCACAGCATGGCCAAAAATAAATAAATAAAGAAATTTTTAAAAATGTCATTAATGGCTGAGAATCATATGTAAATAAAACTACTACAAATAATAACGAAGAAGAGAAATAACTTTGCCTGAAAAGAAGGAAATGTAGGAGGTAGTTTTGTTAAGGGAAGAAGAGTAATTTTGTCCTAAATTAAATGACTGGTTGCTCCAATATGAGAAAAGGGAAAGTATAAGATAAAAACTGAATGAATATAAAGTTTTTCTGTGGAAAGTCTGCAGAAAAGGAAATCTTATCTCATGTGGTCAAAGCAGACTCAGATTGGATGTGTTATTTATAAGTTTCTTAATGAACTTTGATATCAAAAGAATACTGATGCAAAAATAGAATTTGACTTTCTGCTAAAAATGGTAATTTTTTTTAGATTGTTTTTCTGCTCTTAATAAGAGATCGTAAATCTTTTTCTTTACCTTTTGCATAATATGCTTCGGAAAACAAGATTTTGTGTCATATCAGAATTTTCCTGTGCTTTATATAAATGTTTATCACACCCTTGATTATTTATGAAGACCAAGTCTTCTCAGTTTTTAAAAGAGCCAATAAGGTTTTTTACAATCATGTGACCTCCTATAGTTATTTTTGAATTTTGTCACTTTAAATAGGTAGCTCAGTTTCACTTCACAGTGATTTATGATCTTATTTAATCAAATGTTCAAACTTTTTGAAATTTTTGACAATTTTGCCTTCCCTAAATAAAATTCTAGATAAAATTTTGATATTGAACTGACTTTGAGATTTCTCAGAGGGCTTCTGGAAATCTTCAAAGCTTTGTTCTTTTACCTTGTAAAAAGAGAGATATTAAAAATTAATTAGATTTATCTGTATGTTGAATGACATGAAAATCATTGTCAAGTAAGAAGAGATGCTTAACCTTCCATAGATTATGTTTGCATGGGTAAATGTCAATGATATAAATATTTTTAAAATTGTGCGAAGTTTATAGAAATTTGTCACTACCATTGTTGTCCATATGTCCAGTATAATGTTATCAGTCATAATTTCAGTTATTATTTTTAAATAAATAATACCACATGCCACAGAAATAACCAAATTCCCTCAAATGAACTCCCATCAGATCTTTAACAATGGTCATTTTAAGTCTTTTATCATTCACAAGTAGTTATTCTTTTACTGTGATAACTTTCTTAAAAGTGTTTGCAAGCAACTACAGGCCAGAGTGCTTCATCGTCAACAAAAAGAGACGAACTCAGAGGCTCGGAAAAGAATATAACAGGCACTCTGGGATACAGGCCAAAAGTCACCAAAATGGCATTGCTTAAATAACTTTGAGACCATACCAGTGAAATGAGTAAGAATTTCCAGAACTCTAGTTGAGAAGCTACAGGTTCATAAAACTGCTAACTCAAGATTAAGCAGAAGAAAAATTAATTACATGAGACTGAATGAGCTGATTAACGATAATTATGGCTTTGTCTTTGGAACTTTGCTAGTTCTTTAATATTCTATGTTCTGATAGTACCCTTTTCCCTTTTAACCCACAACAATTTAATAATTATATTTTTATAAACACAAACTGAACACATTTTTTTCTTCCCGGTCTGGCTTCTCCAGAATTAAGAAATTCTCATAGAGTATTAATTATTTGCATAAATTCAGTAAGAATCTGTCCTTTTTGTAACACAACATAACTGGAAAAATTAGTTCTATAACCAAGCTTTGACTAGAATATCATTTTTAGAATGTTGTACCTAGAATCAGATATGAGCAGATAAAACCAGATAGTTTAAAAAACACTAAGATTGACTTTATGGAGCCAGTGCTTATGAAGCTGGAAAAACCAGCCTGGTACTTGACTTACAGGATTCCTAGTCTTACAGGTAAATGAATAAAGTCACTTCCTGGGAGGCCCAGGAAACCTAGGATATTTTTAGGGGCCTCAAGAAGAGAGGAAATCACCCAAATCTATAGGTATTTCAGGTAAAGTATGGAAGTATGCTTTTGGCTTGGCTTCCTAGTTTCAAGAGGTTTCTAAGTCTTTTGAGATTCCCTACTAAAAGTTCCACCAAAATAGACTTAAAAAAAAAAAAAAGCCTATGTGGTCAAATACATTGTTGCTGAACTTATGTAAATTATTGAGCCAAATATAATGAAATCAGATTTATTTTATAAACAAGAATCAAAAAGGAGGGTGACTATATAAAGAAATTTCATGTTTCATAAACTACAGGAAGTAGGTACACTTCACAAATTATAGGAAAACTGTAGCACACCCTTGTAGGTTATCAGATTCTGGTCCAATTCATTGTCTATGAGGTTTTGTTCTCTATCTGTAATAACTAGGTTCTGCTCTCCTGCACTTTTTGTTAGTCCTTACTAAATTATCAATTTTTCTCATTTCCTCCAATATCTGGCTACAACTCTTCAAAATAATGTTTTCAACTTTTCTCACACTCTCCTGCCTTAGAGCTACTGAGAATTAGAATCTGACTGTCCAGGTCTTTATCTGAATTCTGGGTCATCTTGTACCTAAAGAAGTCCTGCTTGCTAAAGCTGGACATTGAACACCCTCTGTGCCCAGAGCTGCTGCTGTGTGGGCCACTTGGAAAGTTCACTGGAAGACTTACATCTTCCATGCTCTGCTTCAGAAAATAACCACAATTGTGACAAAGGAGCTTGCTTGGTGGGCTATCGTCCATAGGGTTGCAAAGAGTCGGACATGATTGAAGTGGCTGAGCATGTGACACTGATGTCTGTCAGAGACATTCAAACTACAAGCCAGGAAATTGATCATTATCACTTCTGTCCTCGTTCCACCATCTTAGGATGTTTCAAGGCCAACATCTAGAAATCTTCTCAATTGGCTGCCAAGTCTCAACAGATGGTTCAGCTAGTCCCTGAACAAAAAGCGACTGACAAGCAATGGACTTAAATTATCTGAGGGAAGAAAAAAATGTGTCTTCTTTCCTTGAGCAAGAAGAGGAACTGACAAAACATTCTTTGACCAAACTGTAGACATGCTCCTCTGAGCCCTCTTTTTGACTATGCCTTGGCCCCCATCCTTCCTGGGCCTGCAGAGCTCAATTGTAGGAAAAATCCTGCTCAGTCAGTTTAGAGAGAATCACCTACTCTTGATGTCTGATCAGAATCCCCAAACCCTACTCTTAACACCTAAACACTCTGTCTTCAGTAAGAATGCTGGTAAGTCAGTTCAACAAGAATCCCCCACCTTTGATGGTAATTTTCCTATCTTTCTGTGATTTTTCCATCCATTGACCTCTCTCACTTTTGCTACTTGGCTATAAATCTGCACTTCTCCTTGCTGTATTCAGAGTTGAGCCTTATCTGTTTTCATTATCGCCAGTCTTGACAACCTACTGCAACAGTCTTCTTTGTTGTTTTAATAGATGTCTGAATAATTTTCCTGGTAACAGTACTTCAGGTTCCCACCCCGAGACTCCGAACATGGACACACAGTCCCTTTCTGCCACCCGTAGGACCACATGCTGTGTCCGCCCCGGGAACAGGGGATTGAAAACAGGTATCTGTGCCAGGAAGTTCAAGGTACCTGCATCAGGGATGAGGGAAAAGCAAAAATTCCTCATTTCTCTGAATCAGAGGGCAAGTTAGAGACCTCACTGGCAGATACACTTGGAAGACAATTGTGTCCAGCAGAATGAACATCTCACAAGGGTCACCAGCAGCACAGGCAAAAGAAAGGCATTTGAACAGAAAACAAAATTGAGCAATTATTCTGGAGTACATGAGAGAATTCCCTGAGAAATCTCCAGAAAGAGCAGAGGGAAGACTTAAAAGGACTACATTTCAGCAAACGGATAGCGACAATTTAGTTATAAAAAGGAAATGTAACTTCACTTTGAAGTTACACATTGCTGAGACAAAAATGTATGGATTGTGCATTTCAGAAATCATAAACAACTATGATTATCATTCCTATTCCAACGTGCAAGGAAAAAAATTTATGCTATTCACCACTTTAAGAAGCAGAATGGAAATGATTTCTTGGATGTAATATCAAACACACAGGTAATAAAAGGAAAAAGACACAAATTGAAGTTCATCAAAATTGAAAACCTTTGTGCAATAAAAAGTTTAAAAGAAGAACCCACAGAATGGGGAAGAAAATTGCAAATCACTATTTGGTAAGGGATTAATACTCAGAGTATATAAAGGTATATAAAGTATATAAAGGTGTGAATAGTAGTTATTGTTTGATGGGTTTATCAGTATGGGATGATGAAAAAGTTCTGGAGATGGATAATGATGATGTGAATATTCTTTAAATGGGTAAAATCGTAAACTTTATGTATATTTTATTAAAATAAAAAAAGAATAGCCTAACTACCAAAAAACCTGAATTTATTAAACCAATAAATTAGGAGATAATTATGGGACTATAAAAGGATTTGTCAATTTTCAAATTATTTCCTTTAAGGAAGACTCTTTCCTAGAGTTTTACTGTCTTTTCACAAACCATTAAACATTTGTTAAAGCAGCCAAAAGTGGGTAAAGGAAAAGGTGAAGAAAAAATGACCTTTGAAAAACTGTTTGTCCTTTTACAAGGCTCCTAAGTATTCTGTTCACATGGGTTTTCGGAATGTCTTCTTTTGGGAAAAATGAAGAACTTATAGATCCAGTCCAATGAGCTTCTGTATATCTGTCATCTGTGTTCACCAATTTATAATACTGTCTTCCTCTCTCTCTCAATACATATATAATTGTTATAATTTTATTATTTTTGAGGAGTTATGAAAGATTAGAGTGTAAACTCCAGATATCATGATTCTTTACTCCTAAATAATCTTAGCATGTATTTCATAAGAACAATGACTTCTATTTCACAGATATGGCACAATGATCATATTCAGAAAATTTAACATTGGTGCAGTTCTATACAATGCATATCCAGTTTTTTCTAGCTGTCTCCTTATCGTCATTTATAGAAAAGAATAATTATCTTTTCTATCTAGAATCTAACCTAGGATATGCATTTAAAGATGCTGTGTTCTTTAGTCTCTTTTAACCTGGAGCAGTTCAACCTTTCATGATACAAACAATTTTGAAGAGTACAGGCCAGTTACAGTATGTCCCTGAATTGGAGTAAGTCTGATTCGCTTTTACGATTTGTTTTATGATTCAGCAATGCATTTTTGGCAGGAATACCACACAGGGATGTTGGGTCCTTCTCAGTGTATCACATTAGGAGACATCTGACATCAGTTGGACTATTCTGTGTTCCCTTAATTCAGGTACTGTCCCCAGGTTTCTCCATTAAGAGGTTACCAAAGATTTTCCCTTTGTTATTGTAATTTGTAGGGAAGTACTATGAGATTAAGTAAATATCTTGTCCAAGTTGAATTCAATGGTTTTAGCACCCACTGAAGATTCTGGACCAAATCAATTACTTCTATAATGCTTGCAAAATGATAATTTTTAAACTCTACCATTTCTTTACTATATGTTGTTTTAAAGTGTAATGTTTCATAGCAAAATAAATACAATCTTTTATATGGCAGATATATCAGAAATAAATTTGTATTACGGTTATTAAGGTGAAAAAAGTACATCACATTTTTAACTTGCAGAAGACATAAAAAAGGAAACTAAAGAGGTATGGGAAAATGGACAAGTTATTTCAGTATTCTTTCCAAAATGTAGAAAGTTCTTTTGGATGAAAGCTGCTGCTGCTGCTAAGTCACTTCAGTCGTGTCCAACTCTGTGCAGCCCCATAGACGGCAGCCCACCAGGCTCCGCTGATGAAAGCAGTCACCCAAAACTCACTAGTGTTTCAAATAAGGTGGTCTATTTCTAAGATAAAGATTCAGAGAGTGGAGGAAACATTTTAAAGTCTGATTATAAATAACCAAGCTTAGGATAAACATCAATTGGTTGCAATTAGGGCTTCCCTGGTGGCGCTAGTGGTAAAGAACCTACCTGCCAATGCAGGACACAAAAGAGATGTGTGTTCCATCCCTGGGTCAAGAAGATCCACTGGAGGAGGGCCCAGCAACCCAATCCAGTATTCTTGTCTGGAGAATCCCATGGACAGAGAAGCTTGGGTGGGCTAGAGCCCATAGTGTCACAGACTCAGACATTACTGAAGCAACTTAGCATGCATGCAAGCAGGTGTTAGTTTGGTTCTGGGTATTTATTTCTTTAAAGATTATTTAAGATATTATCTTAAAATAAGGTATAATAGTTCTTATTGTATTTAACTGTGTTTCAAAAGTACACTTAACTTTTTCTTTAAAAAGTATGAGTGTGCTTAATGTTTTTTCTTAAGTTTCTTCTACTTGAAGCCTAGCTAGACCATGACCCACAGAACTAATGGATCATTACTCATGTAACAGCAGGATACAGTAATAGCACATAATAAACTAGAAAAAAAAATCTTCAGATGCCAAACTTGCAAAATAAATATATTAAGTGAGAAAGACCTTAGCTCAGTTGTTCTAAACCCTGATAGCATGCAAGAAACACCTGGGAGCATTTAAAATGCCAGGCCCCACCTCAACCTACTTATTCCCACCTAGCACTGGTATTTGAAAGAACTCCCCAGGTGGTTCTAATGTGCAGCTAGCATTGAGGACCTCTACCTAAACCCATCACCTATTGAGGAAACAATTAGACCTCAAGCTGGTTGAAGCTTCCTACCAACTTCACTACTTTTTTCATCTCAGGCTAAGTCTTTGGCTCTTCCCAAAGCACTTTGGGATTTGGCTAGAGGACCTCTTTCTGCAGCTCTAACCACTTTTCCTTCCTCTTCGAGTCCCTCCTTTGAGGCAGGACAGGACACACAGTAAATATTTCCATTTCTCCTGATTCCTCTCCTGCAAAGAGTTCCTTTCATTTAAGAGTTTTTCAAATGCAACAAAGGAAATAATAAAACATATATTGCAGAAATCATGAATATTGTGAAAAATTTTGTTAATTTTTAAAACAGCTGTTGTTTATTGAAACATAAACAAATTTTGCCTTGTTTTTTATGTTTCCACACCTCTGATGTTGGAGCGTTTCTTCCCACAGTGGTCTTAAGGATTTGCAGTTTCAGTAAAGAAGCTATAATGTTTCTCTAATACTCATTTATTTGCCTTTAAATGTTCATAATTGCATGCAAAAGGCCATCCTGTTTTCATTTGCAAAGCTGCACCCACTACAGCAGAACAAAGCAGGGCTCAGGCAGGTAATCTTCCCTCGGCCCTTCAGCAACACAGTCACACCCCTGTGCCCTCCCCGATCTAGAACAACACTGACTTCATACTTTATGTCTTTGAACATAAAGTGCAGCTTTTGATAACAGATAGGCTTCCACAGAGGCAAAGCTAAAATCACAATCTCTGACTTCCATTGAAATAAATAGCACCAAATGCAGTGGCTTTCAGAAAAATCCCAAGCTTGTTTTTAGTGATCAAGTCAAAAGACAGCTTCTAAAACCTCTGAGTCACTGTGGCAAATGACCTGGCTGAATGTTTCATTCTCTACTGGACACTTGATTTAGGCGTGATGAGAAGAGAAAAAATAATAATTTTCCAGTTTCATTATTTTATTTCAAAAGAGAGATTGTTATAGTGAACCTGAGTACTTATTTTCTGACTTCAGCAATTATCAACATTTTGCCAGCTTTGAGGAAAAGAAGAAATTTAATACTAGGGAGAGCTCCAATAATTAAGACAGTCACAATGAAAATACGACAATCTGATCTGGAAATTTTTACAGGAGGAAAAAGAGAAGGACGGTAGTCAATTAGTAGAAACTTGCTTTCCTCGGGCCCAGCATTCAGTTTTAATACTGTAAAAGAAATTGCTGAATGGCAAAGAAAATTTTCAACTGAAAAAACAACGTAAACATTGTTTTTTCACCGTGGATTTTGTGAGACCCTGACTGGGGAGAATGGCACTGCCCTTCTTCCAAGACTGCTGCAGGGTTCTAGTTTCAGAAGATCATGGCAGATGTGAGAAATGGGGAAAGAGAGCTCTTCTTCTAGAGGCATTCTGTGAGGGAAAGAGCCCAGGATGAAACCTGCAAAGATTTAGGTTCTGTCAGTTCTGCAGATAGGTGGCTGGGTGACTATTAATAGAATAAAGCACCATAAAAAATCGGGGTTAGAAACAAACAAAAAGATGTAGAAATGTAGAGTCCAAGATCGTACTAAATAAACTATAGCAGACTGGGCAGATTAAAGTTTAAAATGGGTGCCTTGCTGAAGAAAAAAAAAATGATCTTGAATCTAATCAACCTCTAGGCTTAACCATCAATTATAGGGAGTACAGGAACAAGTTAAATAACCACAAGGAAACAGTCAAAAGCAGAATTGGGGACATGCTTCAGGAAAACAAAGAGCCAGTTTCTATAACAAATTGAGGCATAAGAAGAAGCGTTAGGGAAATGGGAAGGGGGAGGACCTTACAGAATAAAACAGTTAAGAACCATAACAAACAAATGCATTGAGTGGACCATTTGGGGATCCTAACTCAACCAACCAACTGGAAAATACATCTTTAAGAGAGCTGGGGAAGTGCTCTGTGGCAACCTAGAGGGGTGGGATGGGGAGGGAGATGCAGGGGCTTTCAAGAGGGAGGGGGCACCTGTATACCTGTGGCCAATTCATGTTGATATATGGCAGAAAGCAACCTAATATTGTGAAGTGATTATCCTCCAATAAAAATGAAAATTTTCTTAAAAAGAGCTGGGGAAATCTAAAGACGACCTAAGCATTAGATATTAAGAAATTACTCATAATTTTGTTAGGTATGATAATGGAATGGTGGATTTTTTTTAACATCTTATTAGAGATATTTCCCTGGAGAAGGAAATGGCAACCCACTCCAGTACTCTTGCCTAGAAAATCCCATGGATGGAGGAGCCTGGTAGGCTACAGTCCATGGAGTCACTAAGAGTTGGACACGACTGAGCGACTTCATTTTCACTTTCTTTCACTTAGAGATATTTGCTAAAGTATTTACAAGGGAAATGACATGTTATCTGAGACTATTTAAAACTTTTCAACAGAAAGGAGGAAGGGGAAAAAAGGAAGGAAAGAAATAGAGGAGGGAAAGCAGAGTATGTAGGGAGGGGATAGATGAAATGAGACTGATAAAATGTTAATCTTTATTGAAACTTTGTAATTAATACATGAGGTTACATTGTGCTCTACTTTTGTGTATATTTGAAAATTTATATGATTAGACATATTTTTAATGGATGTTATGGGGGCATTTAGGGAGATAATGCTGCTGTCAAGTCCACCTGCTCCTTGGGATTTACAGCTGAGAATTTTTCATTCTGTTTTAAAGCAAACAATGTAGTAGCACTTAAAGGACTTGAATGTGAACATGAACGTGAAGTCGCTCAGTCGTGTCCTACTCTTTGCGACCCCATGGACTGTAGCCTACCAGGCTCCTCTGCTCATGGGATTTTCCAGGCAATAGTACTGGAGTGGATTGCCATTTCCTTCTCCAAGGAATCTTCCTGACCCAGGGATCGAACCCGAGTCTCCCACATCGTAGACAGATGCTTTACCGTCTGCGATCTCAGCCAAAAGGCCGAGATTGGGCAGCCACAATTTTGGTTAGTCTTATTTCAGCATTGTCTTTGTGTCATAATTCACCACTGTTGAAGGGCTATTTATTTCCTGCTTGTTTGCTGTTTCTGTACAACAACAGTTTCTAGCTCTTGAATTCTGTGCTTTATGAAATACCATTTATAAATTAAACACTATGTGAGTCCCCAAGTTGGGCCATTTAGATGAAACTGAAGGTGTTCTTATACCTCCAGAATGCCCAGGAAAGTACTTTTCATTCTGAGAACACACTCATGGTCTTAGGTGAAAATGCACTGTGGAAATTCTGAGCTTTGCTAGTTGAACTGAACAAAACTTGTCAACTCAAGGTCCTAGCCCTAAGCAAATATGAATTATGGTGCTCTCCCCAACACTACAAGAGAATTTAATCTTGTTCAATGACAAATTCTGGTTTCACCTAGGGCCTCTGCCCCATATAAGCAAAAGCTACTAGCCAGGAGTTGGCAGTGGTGTGACTTTCTCACCTTCAAAACAGGTAACTCTCAGAACAGAAAATCCTGACAAAGGCCTCTGTGAAGAAGGCAGGACTTCCCTGGTGGTTCAGAGGTTAAGCATTCACCTGCCAATGCAGGGGACATTGATCCCTGATCGGGGAAGATCCCACATGCTGTGGAGCAACTAAGCCCATGTTCCAGGACTACTGAGCCCCCATTGTAGAACCTGGGAGCTGCAATTACTGAAGCCCAGGTGTCCCTAGAGCCATGCTCCACAACAAGAGAAGTCACCACATTGAGAAGCCTGTGCACCACAACCAGAGAGGAGTCCCCACTTACAGAACCTAGACTAAGCCAGACAGCAATAAAGACCCAGTGCAGGCAAAAACCACATAAAAAGTAAAAAAAAGAAGAAGAAGAAGGCACCCAGCAAATAACTATTTGAGATCTGAAATTAAAGAAATATTAGCCACGTTTTTGTATACTAATTTGCTTTTAAGGTAAATTTCTGGCAGAATTCTAAATATTCTAGAGCAGCTGTTAAATTAGAAAAGTAAAAGTGTTAGTCGCTCAGTCACGTCAGACTCTTTTTGACCCCATGGGTGTAGCCCACCAGGCTCCTCTGTCCATGGGATTCTCCAGGCAAGAATACTGGAGTGGGCTGCCATTTTCTTCTCTAGCGGATCTTCCTAACCCAGGGATTGAACCTGAGTCTCCTGCATTGCAGGTGGATTCTTTACTGCCTGAGCCGCCAGGGGAGCCCATGAGTGAACCAAAATGTGGTTAATTTTTTTTCAAAACTGGAAGAAAAGCAGGAATTTTAAAAAGATCTTTAACGATATCTCTAAATGCTCATTCTCTTTTGAATAGAGGCCCAGCACGGGAAAACTGAGGCAAGTTTTAGAGATGCCAAGAATAGATTCTAGAATTAAAACACTACCAACAATTGACATATACTGAAATATAGCCCTTAAAACATCTAGCATATATTTTTCACTATATTTTTAATAAAAATGTGCAAATATGCACATAAGTGTATAAAGAATATTCCCACAGTGATCACAACTATGTGTCCACCACTCAGATCAGAAAACAAAAACATTACCCAGCAGCCCCCCTTGTTCACCATCAGTTTCAACTGCCACAAACCCACTGTAAGCCCTAATTGGTGTTTGTTCACCACATTTTATTTTTTGTCTGTTTTACACTTTACGTAAATGGAATCATGTAGGATGACTCTTTTTATCTACCTCTTTTGCTCAACATTGCTTGTAAATTCATCCATATTGTCACAGGAGCTGTTACTTTCACTACCGAGTAGTATTTCACTGTGTAAATATCCCATAGTTTACCAGTTCTCTGCTGAAGGGCATCTGGGTTATTCCCAGTTTGGAGAACTACAAATGGAGCTGTTATGAAATTCTCGTGCTATCTTTCATCGCACCATATCCATAAGAATGCATCGCTATTGAGGATATGTAGATGGCATTTGTTTTAATAAACACTGAGACTTACGGTGCAGAGACCATATTTTCTTTATCTTTGTGGTCCCAGGACATACTAGTGCTTGCTACTTAGATATTCAATAAATCTTTGCTAAATGAATGAATGGATGCATGCTATCTGTGGCCCATTTTCTTTCCTTCAAGACCTTATGCCATACCACCCAAATCAGTGTATTTTGGGGTGTCTTTGAAATCTTACTGTTTATCTCAGTTTTCCTTCTGTTAGGTGGTAACACAGAGGTTTTCTATGGTAGGTGTCTGTGTGTTGTAACTGAAATGATTGATGCCCTGCAGGCCTTTCAGACAACAACATGCATATTAAGACTGCCCTCTGCCTGGTGCTGTTTATAGCTTGCTTTATGCTTTGTGAACTGCCTGACGCTTCTGCTCACAGAGTCATTTGTCACTGAGGCTGCATTCTACGTTTATCAGTCTGCTACTCTTTTTTTTTCCAGTATGCCATAATATAATAAGACTTTTTTACTTGAATTATCTCTGGTTATAATATTAGCTCTCACAAGTTGGTTACATAAACTTAGAAAAAAGTGAACTTTAAACTAAAATTTTGACTTTTATCTTTTTGCAATGTAGGCGTGGGACAAAAAAGAGCATTTTTTGAGATGTATTTATATGAAATGGGAAATGCTATGGCATATGTTGCAGGTGCTGATATGTTGCCAAGAGAAATGGCTAGCAATATTAGAATCTTACCTTATTTTTCTTTCTCTAGTGCAGTAAATGTTACTTTTTCCATTGTGGGTGGCATTCATTAATACAATGAGATGATAGGACAAGACAGAAAAATATCACAAGCCCTTCATGAAGCTACAGACACTGATGAAATGCCCACCCAGGTAGAATTCCAGAGGGTGGCAGGGCTTAGGGTTATGTGACTCTTAACATTAGCATTATTTAGAACAGGAGATCCAGCATCACTGGTGGCTCAAAAGAATCAGCTCTAAAAACATAAAAAATTAGAAATAGCACATGACTTGCTACACATTTTTGCTGAAGATGAAATATCTTCATGAAGGAACTGGTTTAGAGACATCAACCCACAGGTCTTTCAAAGGAAGAAGTTATCTTAAAAGAACAGTCACTTCTGCTTGTCCAATTAACTTAGAAATATCCTTGACATTTTTCCTCTGGGAAGAAAGACTTGGGGTGACAGTATTTTATATTGCTGTTGTTTGGGGTTGTGGAATCTTCTCCTTCATTGTCGTCAAGCCCTTAAGCAATGGGAAATGGCCTTGAACCTACTTTCTGGGTCACTGTACTTGTGGTTACCTTTTCTTTTCTTTTTCTCCTAAAGTCACTTTGATATCTCATCATCATTTAAAAACTACTGTTCCCAAAGGTCTCCCCTAGTGGTCTTATAGATGACTGATTACAATCAAAAGAGGAGAAAGAAGTAAAATAAACTTTAAAATAAACCTAAAGAGAAAATGGGAAAAATCCAAACCATTTAAATCAGTGCCATAAAACTATTTTAGAAAACCAGCTTTCTATATTTTAATGCTTTCCATGTCTGAGGCATTTCTCCAGACTTTGGTGCTATAATTGTAACACCATCTTGACACTTCTACTTTTAAGCCACAAAGTTTTTGCCTTTTCCTTTTTCAAAGAAAAAAAGTTGGAGCCAAGTGACCACTATGCATACTCATGACTCATAGGTAATGGGAGCAGCAGGGAAAAGTCCACACAGACAAGCAGACAGAAGCCTATGCTTTTTGATGGTGCATGTATTGGGGAAGGTGGCCAGGGCACTGAGGAAGGAGAATGGCTGAAGTTTACACCTGCTCTAGTGGGGACTGGGGGTGGGGGAATGGCTAGGAGACAATCTCTGCAAGGATGATTCCCCTGTGAGATTCAGAAAATAGGATTCTCTGAATTGCTCCTTCAGAGTAGACCCTTTAGAAAAGAGCCTCCTTTTCCCAGCTGATGCAAGAGAGTATCAGGCCAGATGTCAGACCCTCTCAGAGCCCTGGGCCAAGTGCTTTGTGCTGCATACAACCTATACAATCAAGGTTGTGACCACCACTGCACGGCAGCCTTGCGATTCACCTTCAAATGGCTGTCCCATCCTGAAGGAGCATTCATCCATGTCATGTCTAAGTCACTCAGCAATGGCCTTTCAGCCTGCCCCATTGGTGTGTGAATTTTGAGGTATAAACAGCTACCTGAGCACAGTTTAGGGTTGGTGGAGAAGGAGACAGGGACAGATTGTGATTAACAGACTCATCTCAAGACCTTCTTAAAAAAAAAATCTGTCACCTTATGGATCCATACTTCTTTTCTCTCTCCTATTTCAAAACTCTCTAGTTCCACCTTTTTACCACTCAAACCAAAGTTATGCCAGTTATGCTATTGCTTTTATCTGACACCAAGTCTTAGGACACTCTAGTCCCTATTAATGGGTTTCTTTGATTTTAATTTTAGTTAAGAGAGGTCAGCTCCTTCCCTAGGAAAATTCTCTAAAGATGATTTCCTTATTCTTTTCAGCAAAGAGCTCTGCTTATCAAGGGTCAAAACCTGCCTGCCTTTGACAGGTCCTCCAAATTTTCATCACATCCTTCCCCAGAAAATGAATACTTATGCATCCTAACTTACAAAACTACGGGGCATCAGTCACCAAATGCTCCATAAGGAAAGTCTGTCTGTTCCTAGATGACTTGTTCTTCCACCCACCGAGAGAAATGGGGGTCACCTTCTGGTTTCCAGATACACCATCTTCATGAGCAGGAATGTCATGTACATTTGTGTAGGTTGCACACTGCATAAGGACATTTGGCTGAGAAGAGGGCACTGTCTTCTAATAAGTACAAAGGAGCTGTGTGATGGCCAAGCCACTGCCTACAAGACTACACCTGCCCAGGCAGTGTATGAGATAGCTGTGCACCACCTGTTTGTGACTGTAAGACTTTAACTAACTTTTATTGATCTTAGTTTTCTCATCCATATATGTAGGTAAATATCCAGGATCTATGCTTTCTCTTCAGTAAGATAAGGAAAATACCTTACTTGGAGGATAAGGAAGAATAGATAGGTTTTAAAGTTCTCCACAAAGTCTAAGAAATTCTGCCCTATTTTCTCTTTACAGAGACTCTACGACCTGTGTGATCCAATCTAAAATAGTCACAGTCCAGAGCCATTCTCTATTACATCATATTATATCACCTTGCTTATTGTCTATATTATCTGAAAATATTCTGTTTATTTATTATTTACTTGTTGATTGTCTGTCTCTTCCCCATCCCCCATTGTTTTAGAATATGAGCTACACAAGATCAGAAGCCTTGCCTCTCTTGTACACAGCTCTATCATCCAAAAGTTCCTGGCACAGAATAGGTTGACAAATGGTTAATTTTGATAGTACTGTGAAATTTTAAAAAATTTCCACAAGGAATTATTACTAGTAGTAATTCAGGGCTTTGATACTTTATATATTTCTCTCATCGAGAGCTTGGCTTTTCTTTAAGCCGACTTATCACTTTTACTATTGAGATTTTTATGAAGTTTAGAACGTAGGACACAGGAGTGAAAGACAAAAGACAGGCTGAAGTGCCAGCTTGTAGATGAAGAAACCAGGAGTTATTTCTTTGCTTTTACTCTATGCCTGAGTTGAAGACAGCAGTTATATTGTTTTACCCATTCAGGAATACCATTTTAAATACATGTCATAAAGGTCATCAGTTCAGGCTTTTTTGCCACAGTAGAAGAAATCTGCCAAAGAATAACCAAGAGACTGCTGCCTTGCTCTGAACGGAAAATGGAAGCTCACAGGTGATTGGAGAGCCTTTATTTGTTTTGTGTGCAGAATCCTCCAAAAGCATTCCTCATTTCAAGAAAGGTCGGGTTTTCCACACTCCTTATAACCTCCCTCAAATAGTCAGGCCAATCAGAAACTCCTCTTCTCCAACAAAGCTGGGTCCTTTTCACTGGCTTCATGTTCCAGGATTCCTGCCAGCTTTCTACTTGTGGAGCAGTTAGGGTATGTATTAATATTTGTTTTTGTCTTCAAAGTGATAGCCACTCCTCATTTTTAAAAATCAGAATTTTTTCAATTTCATATAGGTGTTCTATTATTTAGGCTTTAAGTAAAATAAAGAGTAAGAAGTAGAAAGGAAAAGGGAAAAATAAGGAGGGGAAGGTCTGCTCTTGATTGATGCCATGAAATATTAAAATGCCATTGACATTACCCTAGTCATAAACAGAACAGAGATGCGCAAGCAGCATTTTCAGGGTGTGATATGTGTCCTTAAAAGTAAGAAGGCGTAAAAATGAAATGGGATAGAAAACAGACCAAGAGTAAAAAAGCATAAGACAAAAATAAGCGGCAGAAGAGAATCCCTTCTGATCACTAGAACTTGTTAAATAACATTTAAAAAAGAGAAATAGTCCAATGCGACTTTATCTCTTTAGTATCTTGAATCTTTAGTTTTAAAAAAAGCAGATGTACTGAATTTAATAGTAAAGATGTTTCTTCTTTTAAGATGCTACAGTTTCCTATTATATGAATTGTTGTTAATCAAGAAGATAAAAAATAATGCTTTGCCATTTGATCATTTTACAAAATGTAATAGAATTTTAAGATTAGAAAAGTAACTTTTGATAAGATAACGAACAGATACAGTATGTCCATAGATGAACTATTTACAATACGTTAAGATCGATATGTAATTATCACAGAGAATAATGTTTTCAAATAGAGAAGACAAACTAGCAAATTCACAAAAGGAGTTTGGTTCAGTTTATCTCAGGATAACAATTTGTTCGCTTAAGTAAAAGTCTGGACCTTGATTAGCATGTCAGTATATAAGCATGTGAGCTTTGGTCCCAGCTTTTAAAAACCCCTTATACGTTATTTGAAAATTATATCATTCACTAGTACTTATTAATGTTAGAACTGGAAGACAAAGGGTTTCCCTGGTGGCTAAAAGTGGTAAAGAATCCACCTGCCAATGTAGGAGACACGGGTTTGATCCCTGATTCAGGAAGACCCACATGCTATGGAGTAGCTAAGCCCATGTGCCACAACCATGGAGTCTGTGCTCTAGAGCCCAGGATCCACAACTACTGAGCCCACACGCCCTGGAGCCCACGCTCTGCAGTAAGAAAAGCCACTGCAAGGAGAAGCCCAAGCAACTAGAGAGGAGTCCCCACTAGACTCAACTAGAGAAAGCCCACGCAGCGATGAAAATCCACTGTAGCCACAAATAAGTGAGTAACATATATATATATATATATATAAGTCACATATATATATATATCTTTTATATATAAAAGAATTGGAAGACAAAGACAACTCAAAAATGGTTGAGACAATGTCTATGATACTGTGGTAAGGTATCACAATGAGATATTAAACAAGATTAGGCTTTGAAATCAGTCTTCCTCTACCACTCACTCCCAAGATCTTTAATAAACTTCTTAAATTCTGAACTTTGGCTTCACCAGCGTTAAAACAGGGAGATTGTTACTCAACTCACAGGGGTTTTGTCAAAATCAGTGTAATGTATTTGAAAGCATCTTGGTCTCTACTGGGCACACAAGTACTCAAGGAACGTTCGTTTTCTCAGTTTACCTGCTTACAAAATGAGGGTATGTTAAATTTCTCTATGCAAGAAAATCCCATGGACGGAGGAGCCTGGTAGGCTGCAGTCCATGGGGTCGTTGAGAGTTGGACATGACTCAGTCACTTCACTTTATTTTTCACTTTCATGCATTGGAGAAGGAAATGGCAACCCACTCCAGTGTTCTTGCCTGTGGAATCCCAGGGATAGGGGAGCCTGGTGGGCTGCCGTCTATGGGGTCGCACAGAGTCGGACACAACTGAAGCGACGCAGCAGCAGCAGTAGCAGCAGATACTCTAAAGTACTACAACATTTAGATTTTCTGAAATAATTCTAAATAAAAACTATCCATAAGGGAAAAAAAAAAAAAGACTGAATTTACCATGGGATACATACTTATAAGGAGGATTATAAGTCTTTTGAAGTCAACAAAAGGCAGTATCGAATTGAAATATTTCCTTTTGAAACCTAAAATGTTTGAAAAATATATAGAGGGATTTCCCTAGTGGTCCAGTGGTTAAGACTCTGTGTTTCTACTGCAGGAGACACAGGTTCAATCCCTGGTTGGGGAACTAAGATTCTGCATGCTGCAACGTGAGGCCAAAAAAAACCCCACAACATACTATCATGATATCAGGCTCCATGACATCATGGATCATGGTAACTATCATGATTGCTATATTGGTTTCAACTTTTTCAGTTTATAAACACAATAGGCTACGTCTGGCAGGGATCAAACTGAACTGTAAGACTGGCTTCTGACTCACCAAGCTCCTCTTTCTAAGTGACTGCTATTTCATGAATTTAAACAAGTGCTCGTTTCCATGTGTGACATTTTTGATATGTTTCCAGGTCTCAAACTGGATAAGAGAGCCAGATTACAAGCCATTTCGCTTAGTGTGAACAATGAACTGGCTCTCATATAACCCCTCTAAAGATTTTTCAGTTAAGGTCCTCAAATACTAGTCCGTTACTTTGGCATGAACACAAGGAGCTAATCACTTTCTAACATGCAGTGGAAATACAATGGATAGGATAGAGAGTGTTTTGTGACAGAAAGATTTTTAGAGGTATCCAAGACTGGCTGCTGCTGCTGCTAAGTCGCTTCAGTCGTGTCCGACTCTGTGTGACCCCATAGATGGCAGCCCACCAGGCTCCACCGTCCCTGGGATTCTCCAGGCAAGAACACTGGAGTAGGTTGCCATTGCCTTCTCCAATGCATGAAAGTGAAAAGTGAAAGTGAAGTCGCTCAGTCATGTCTGACTCTTCGTGACCCCATGGATTGCAGCCTACCAGGCTCCTCCGTCCATGGGATTTTCCAGGCAAGAGTACTGGAGTGGGTTGCCATTGCCTTCTCCAATCCAAGACTGGCTAGAACACTCTAGAAGTCCCAAGCAAGAAAACAATTATGTGTACTATCTCATGGGTAATTTAAGATAAAAACTACTCCAAATCATATAATAAGAATAAGAAGTGCCAATGAAATTCTGAGTTTTAACATGATGATGACTATAGAAGTCTTTTTAAAAGACACAGCAAGATATAAGATGAAAACACGTTTTACCTCTGTTTCTCTTGCTTTGCTGATTGATACACAAAGTTGTCAACTACAAACTCCCTAAGAAGTCACTAATAATCTGTTGGTTAAGCATGACTAATTTTGTTAAGCCTACTGCAAGGAGGGAAATTACCTCCTGGACAGAATCTTAGGAATACCTCAGAAGGAGAGGTCAGAGGCAGAATGTACAGGGTTTGTGGTGTGGGTCTTTTAAAGTGAGAATCAGGTTAACACTAGGAAAAGTTTATGATACAGTAGTTTGGAATTGAGAGATATAGCTAAAAGAGGCTCTTGAAACACATCTTGGTAAATAAATAGTTATTTGGTAAGAGAGCCATTTGCTCAAGTAATTAATCTATTGTCCTGAGAATAATCATTTGCTCTAATGAGCAATTTACTGTTCAAAAAAATTGGTCTGGGAGAATTTCCTAATGCAAACAGTGAAATTATTTGTTGCTCTACAAGTTTATCTTCTTGAGCAAGAATTTCCTAGAACAAATAATAAGTCATGTTGCCACAAGTGGTCTTAGGTCTTGGTCCTGGTAGTCAAGCTATATGGATATACAAGTGGGATCAGTTCTTGCCTAATATGGAATCTCACACAGGGCAGAACCTCAGCATTGAGTTAGGTATTGAATTAGGAATAAGAGATATGTGGTCAGTCAACAAAGGGATGTGCAAAATAATTTCAAGAAGACTTGAATAAAGTTACCTGTTTTCTCTAAAAGAAAAAGTCTGTTGCTCCTACTGCTGTTTAGTGGCTAAGTCATGTGTGACTCTTTGTGACCCCCTGGACTCTATGTAGCCCACCAGGCTCCTCTGTCCATGGAATTTTTCAGGCAAGAATACTGGAGTGGGCTGCCATTTCCTTCTCCAGGGGATCTTCCTGACCCAGGGATGAAATCCAAAGGTCCTGCTTGGCAGGAGGATTCACTATCACTGAGCCACTTGGGAAGCCCCAAAGGAAAAGGTATGAAGGACTTCAAAGTTCAAATTTTGGCCAGATAGATCAAAGTTCGAATGGTCCAGATAGATCTGAACTTCAAGGAGTAGAGGCCAGAAAGAAAAGATCTGCTGAAGTTTATATATAGACCTGACTGATCTGTTTGACTGATCTGAGATGCCTGGATCTGATGATGTGTTCCTTGAGGGCTGGACCTGCCCATTCAACTTTGTATCACTGACGTGGGACACCAAGGCATGAAGTGCTCCATACCTGACTTCTCTAATGAATGAGGTTCTACTAAAGGTTGTAGATTTGTCTCTGAATAGGGAGCTAGATAGACCTGTAGATGCAGGTTTGCCTGGCTGGTAACAAGCCCATCCATGTTTAAGAAGCTGAGCATTAACAACAATGAGAATCTCAGACTAAGAAAAAACTATGATGATGCTTAAAGGACACAGAAACAGACGAGATTTAAAAAAAAAAAAAAAAGCAGAGGAAGAAGAGACACCTGATAATTAAAAATAGCTTGCGTTTACATAGCATCTTTTAAAGTACAAAGTGTTTTCATTTATGTTATTTGATCTTCACAACATTCTTGCAAGTAAAGTAGAACAGGCATTATTATCACTATTTTATGGATGAGAAAGTTGCAGCTCAGAGATGGTTAGTGTCTTGGCCAAGGTCACAACACTGCAAAGCTGCAGATGGGGCTCTCAGGCCTAAATCTTCTGAAGCATTTTGCAACTGCTCAGAATTGGAAGCAGAACTAAAACTGTGAGAAGAGTGAGAGGAGTGTTTCTCTTTACCCCTCCAGCCATAAGGACCATCGTTTGCCGAGTTGTAAGTTCTGTAAATAGATAAGCGTGTGTTGTGAACTGTAACTGAAGGGGAACTGTCGATGGGAGTTGTTGGACCCCATATACTCTGCCTGGGTTCCCTTAATGTAGCCTCTGAACACCAGAAGTCTACTCTGCCATCATTTAAACACAGATTACTGTTTTTTTATGCCAAAGTCTCGCCTGGCCACGTGCTTCCACAGGCAGCAAAATTTCAGTATCCCTGTCTGGCTGGGCTTAAGTTTTTGGCAAGAATTTCCCCTTCTCTTGTGAACATCTTGGAAAGCTTTTTAACTGAGCACAAAGATGTTTATTTTGAGAGGCAAAAGGGACTAACTAAATAAATCCAAAAACAATCTTTACCTCTCCTACCAGATGAGTCTTGCTTTTAATGTGGCGGTATTTTGCTACCCCACATCTAATCTAGGCAGCACCCCCAGGGGATACCACCTGGGATGATTCTGAAGATAGTGGCAATTCTCTCCTGACTTCGAGCCCTGGAGAGGTATTAGGAATCTGGGGGTGGGTGGGGGTGGGGTGGGGGGGAGCATTGAGGGAAGTAGAAAGGGAAAGAAGTGATGGGTCTGGGAGGGGAAGAGTGGTTGTGACCACAGGGGACTGGTTCCAGGACTACCCCCTGACTCACCCCAACCAGATACCAAAATCCAAGAATGTGTTAGTCTCTTATACAAAATGGTGCAAGACAGCTGGCCCTCCTTAGGCAGGCGAGGAACCCGTGTATGTCGAGAGCCAACTGTATTGTGAAGCTAGGCAACTAGCCACCATGCAGCTGCCCCTCAACTGTCTGCTTACTTCCCAAGTAACTTGTGGAGCAGTTTTCACCCTGATTTTAAAAGGTGTCATGTCCAGACATAGAACATACTTTGTTAGGCCCTAAGGATAGTGGCAAATATCACATGGTCAATGATCATTGAGGGATGTTGATATACTATCATGTCACTTTAGAATTATGCTTTACAGTAACTGGTCTAGGTTTCTCATTTGAGAGATAAGGAAACTAAGGCACAGAAAATTAAGTGATTTTTGCAAAGTCATACATGATTCAGCAGTAAATCTAGGTAACGTGATTTTTGTGAAACAGTGATTCTGAAAGTTAACTTTGCTTTTTTTTCCCCTTTGAATAAAAGTTCTCTTCTTTTGACACTGAATTTCTCACTCTTTTACAATACTGTCAAACTTCTCTTCCAGTGTAAAGGGCTCTGACAAAGGAAAGGCCTTTTTAACTGAAGTTAGAGGTAAAAGGATCTTTTCTAAAAGTTGTGTTTAGAGGCCCAGACTTTAAATTTTCTCTTGAATTATCCAGTAGAAATATGGTAGTAGGGGCAGGGATGCAATGAAAAAGGGAGAGAACTGAACTTCCTACAAGTGAGAAAGCAGATCCTTGAGGGCTTGGGGACAAGTAGAGGACACTGGTCTAAATTAAGATGAAACCTTAATTTACTCATAGTGGAAACTGGCAAAAATTCACAACTAGGTCCTTGAAGCTCTTTTTGAGCCATTAATTAGTGTAGGAGAGAATCACACCACTAACACCAACAGATGGTGTAAAGTTACAAATCGGTTTGGTTTGGGGAGGCAGAAGATTAATTTGGCAGATCAATACTCTTTATCTCCTAGAACAAACTCAAGTGTAGGGACCAAGTGGGAGAGGAAGTCTCAATGATCCCCTAATATTCACAAGCTCTTAAACTCTTAGTATTCAGTTTCTAGGGCTTCCTAGGTGGAGCTAGGGTTAAAGAACCTGCCTGCCAATGCAGGTAGATGTTAAGAGACATCAGTTTGATCCCTGGGTCAGGAAGATCCCCTGGAAGAGGGGATGGCAACCCACTCCAGTATTCTTGCCTGGAGAATCCCAAGGACAGAATCCCGAGGAGCCTGGTGGGCTATATAGTCTATGGGCTGCAAAGAGGCGGACATGACTGAAGCAACTTAGCACACACACACGCATTCAGTTTCCACATTGTGTGCTTCTCTCCTACAATTCTACACCAAACACCATAGTGCTTTTGCCAGCATGTCCCATGGTTTACAAGTAGATGCCCAGTTTTCTGCCAATGCTAGGTGATCTTGATTGCTTTTAAGTTTCTGTAAGTTCATTTCATTCTTCTTTTTATGGTCCCAAAGACTCCGAATCCCCCCCCTCTCCCAACACCATAATAACAGGGCACATCTCTTCTCTTAAGAAAGCAATAGCCACTGAATTTTATGTTTCCCCTCGCTCCTGAGGGAAGGAAGCAATACCAGTTTGAAAAGGTCCTTGTTAATATTGCTGCTCTAGGCAAAGTATTATTTTTCTTTTTAGCTAGACTCGCCTTACTTCCTGGGATTTGTTTTCTGAAGTTAACTCATGATTTCAGCTCAGGTGCAAAGCAATTCTAACAAGCCAAGAATCAAACCAAGAAGCAAAAGATAAAGGTTAGGGGCACTTCCCTGGTCGTCCAGTGGCTAAGACTGTGCTCCCTGTGCACAGGGCCTGGATTCAATCTCTGGTCAGGGAACTAGATCCCACACGCCACAACTAAGAGTTCACATGACACAGCTAAAGATCCCATGTGCTGTAACTGAGACCCAGTGCAGCCAATTAAAAAATATATATACACATATTTATATATAAAAAAGATAAAGGTTCTGGTGGCTCAGACGGTAAAGCGTCTGCCTACAACGTGGGAGACCCTCCAATAGTCTTGCCTGGAAAATCCCATGGATGGAGGAGCCTGGTGGGCTACAGTCCATGGGGTAGCAAAGAGTCAGACACGACTGAGTGACTTCACTTTCACTTTCAAACTACAGCCCAGTGCAGCCAAATATATATATATATATATATACACATATATATATGTATATATATATATATATGTTAAAGGTTACCTATCTTTCAGGTCTAACAGCTACAGTTGTAGACCTTCCAAAAGGAGAAGCAGTAGCAAAGGAAGTCAAGGCTCCAAGTTTAACTGCCATATCAATGAAGATAAGAAGCAATCAAATCACTAGTTTCAAGAGGGAGGGGATATATGTACACATACATATAGCTGATTCATTCATTGTACAACAGAAACTGACACAGCATTGTAAAGCAAGTATATTCCAATAAAATCAATAAAATATAGACTATATCTAAAATTTTTTTAGAAAAAGAATTTTAACAGAACAAGAGCTGAGCTAATTGTAACAGGAATTCTGAATGTTATCACCTTCCCCACCCACCCCCCTGCCCATAAAAACCCCAAAGTTATTAGAGTGTTGATCTTTGATTCTTCTCCCAGATGGCATTCTCAAAATCTTGAGGGTTCTTTTCTTTTCCAGTTAGTTAAATTGCCATGGACTAAATGTTTATATCCTCCCCCCAAAGTCATATGTTGAAATCCTAACTTCCAAGGTGATAGTATTTGGAGGTGGAGCCTTTGAGAGGTGATTAAGTCATGAGGGTGCCACCTCCATGAATGAGATTATTGTCCTTATAAAAGAGATATCTCACCCTTTTCACCTTTTGAGGTCGCAGTGAAAGGATAGCTGTCTAGGATGCCTAGCCTCTCAGAGCAAACAGAATCTGCCAACCCTTTGATCTTAGATTCCCCAGCCTCCAGGACTATGAGAAATAAGTGTTGGTTGTTTATAAGCTACTCAACCTATGCTATTCTGTTATAGCAGTCCAAATGGACGAAGACATAAGTGCAGAAATGTTTCTTGTTTGGCTGTAATGATGTTTTAGTTTTCCTGGTGGGAACATTCTTTCTGACTCCTAATAAGTATTGTGGTGGTTTAGTCACTCTATAATGGACAGTACTCTATAATACATAAGTGCTGTCCATGGGGTTGCAAGAGTCAGACACAACTTAGCAACTAAACCACCACAATAAGTATCAAATTATTGGAATTCCATCACTTACATATTATACTCCTAGGAACTAGTTAGAGCTTTTCCATTTTTTCTGACATTGAAGCTTGAATTTAAGAAACTGTTTTTTTCAATGGAAATTCAAGCAAAATAATTCAGATGATGAAGCTACAGTGGTTTGTTCTTTTAGGTTTTTTCCCCTCTTTGGATTACAAATTTCACACTTTACGCATCTATGACTGCACAACTCTTAGACATCTCAGAGCAAACTGGCAAGCTATTGCTGACCAAAGAAGTGACATATCAACTCCCAGCAAGGTCACTTGGTTTTGTGAAGCTGTTCAATGAGCTGGGAATTTTATTTGGTGCACAAAATGCCAAAACCTGTTTTAAGTTAAAGTGTGTTTTTTTAAAACATGCTCACAAAATCTTTATCATACCCTACCATCAAAAGGTTGAACCTAATTCCCCTCCCTTTGAATGTGGGCAAGACTTAGTGAAGAGCTTCTGATGAATAGAATGTGGTAGAAGTGATGCTAAGTGATGCTATGTCCAATGCTAGCTCATTAAGAGCGATTGCGTCTGCCTGGTTCTCACTCTCTTGGGTCACTTGCTTGAGGGGAAGAAAGCTGCCATGTCCTGTGAACCCTGGAGAATCCCAGGAAAAGTTTATGAAGAGAAGTCCTCCACCTCAAAAACAAGTCACATGTATGAGCAATCTTAAAAAGGGATCCTCCAGCCCCATCAAGCCTTCAGACAATTGCAGTCTCAGCTAATGTCTCAACTCTAGGCTTTTGAGAGACCCTGAGCCAGAATGACCCGCCTAAGCTGCTCCAGAATTCCTGACCCACAGAAACTACCAGAGATCATAGATGTTTGTTGTCTTTTTAAGTTATTAAGTTTGGGGAAAATCTGTTATGCAATAATAGATAACTAATATAGGAAGCAATCACCAGAAGATACTATTCTATTTTTGAAACCCTTGAAATGAAAATAACAATTATGGTACAATCAGATAATTCTTTTTTTCCAGCTATTTACATTTAACTCTCATTCATTTGAATCACAGAAATCCCACCCAAAATGCTCCTACTTTTCTTTCCATCTGTTAACATTTGAAAGGTTGATGGGAATTATTTGCAAGTGAATGCATGGATGTGAATGGAGCAGAAATGCCACCAAAAAAAAAGGTTTAAAAAACTAAAAGTTAGATACAATTCCCCTCGTACTCATTAAATATTTTATTTTTTTAAAATCTCCTTTAAAATCCTGTTTCATCTTGGAGAAAATGCTCCAGTTTGGATTAGCGTAAGCTCTAAAGTACTAGTTTACTTTAGGGCATCATTATATCTTGAATGAATTACTGATAAATCCTTATCTTTTGCCCTCTGGTAAGATTCTCTTCTAAGGTACTGCTGCTGCTGCTAAGTCGCTTTTGTGCGACTCTGTGCGACCCCATAGACGGCAGCCCACGAGGCTCCCCCGTCCCTGGGATTCTCCAGGCAAGAACACTGGAGTGGGTTTGCCATTTCCTTCTCCAATGCATGAAAGTGAAAAGTGAAAGTGAAGTTGCTCAGTCGTGTTCGACTCTTAGCGACCCCACGGACTGCAGCCCACCAGGCTCCTCAGTCCATGGGATTTTCCAGGCAAGAGTACTGGACTGGCGTGCCACAGACACGACTATATCACCTTTTCACTTAAAAACTTCCAAGATTATTCATTATATTCTGAATTGAGGTCAGTCATCAGCTCCCCTACCCCATGTGTGGAAATACACAGGGCTCAAAACAAGACAATATCTGGGAGAACCATGAGGCATATTCAAGTATGACATATCCTCTTCCTCAATGTTATATAATTCCTCATCAGGTCTTCCATGTTCTAAGAGATTAGCGTCCACTGGCAACCTGGGGATACTAATACCTGTTTTCCTTGGTGATTAGGTTTACTGGAGTCTTTCGGATTTGTGGCTATTTTTTATGTAACACAAGACTGCGTATCCTCTCCTATCTCTCTGTCAATCTTCATTATGGACTTGAGGTCCTACCCTAGTTAGGACCTCTCTTGTTTTCTCAAGAAGAGAATTTCAAAAGGAAAGGCAAATCTGTCTCTAGTCATGTTGGCTGTTCATGTAATCTGCCTGAAATGGGGAATGGAGATTGGTGACCAGCATCTTTCTGTTTAACAACACAGAGGAAGAAAAATATCTTTTTTCTTGGCTGGGACTTGGTAACAATAGACAGATTAATAAGAAAAAAGCATACAAATGTATTAAATGTAAGTTTTACACGAGGGAGGAGCCTTCATAAGGAAATGGATACCTGAAGAACAGGTTAAACTTGAAGTTTTTTTTGGCCTCACAGCACAGCATGTGGGAACTTAGTTCCCCAACGAGGGGTTGAACCCACACTCCCTGCACTGGAAACTTGGAATTTTAACCACTGGACCACCAGGGAAGTCCCTTAAACCTGAATATTTTTATATTAGGTTTGAGCAATAAGTAGTGGAAAAATGAGATAGGACAAAGGGTTCAAGTTGTGAGTGGTAAACTGGGAGACACTTAGCTAAGCCTGTTTGCTCAGCTTCCTCCCAGTGTCTCTCCATCTTTGGAGATAAGGATGATAAGGAGATTAGGAGATAAGGATGCTCTTTTCCTCTGGGTATGGAGAGGGCACCTCTCACATGAGGGTCTTATGACCTGCTTCAAGGATGTCAGAGACTCCCAACACCTGCTGTTTCTCAAATTCCTTCAAGCTTAAAATATTCAATATGCCAAGGGGCCCTTCTTTGGGATAGCATATCCCGAAGCTCATCACCATTAAACCATGGAATTTGTAAGCTGGGAGTCATGCTGCAATCATGTAGGGCAATAGCCAGTCGTTTCCCAGCATTTCTTTAACTGGGTGTGATCTGTGGTAATCTGCATTTGCGCCAGTTACTAAATTTTTACTTTAAATCCCAACCCCAGTCTTTGATATTCTGCTCTGCATTTCTGCCTTGCCAGTGGCTCCGTGCGAGACTCTGCTAGTAGCAGGCGCTAAGGGAACACTACAAGGCTGGAGACGGGAGAAGGGGTTTGCTTCTTCCTGCTCTCCCTTTGCTTCCAGTTGGCTTCCAGTTGACTTGGGGTCCTGTCCAGCAACACTTCTTCATCCCCAGAGCAAGTGGTTCCTTCCCAGGGTGGCAGCTGAATCCACTTTGTAGTTTTCCAATAGTTGTAAAACCGGTTCTATCCTCACTCAGATACTGGGGACCCTTTCCTTAGATGTCTGAGTTTCATCTTCTCAAGATCCTCTTTTAAGATTTGAAGTTTTAATAATTGCAACCTCTTACCTTTCTTCTCCTAAGCCCAAGAGTGTGTGGTAGCCATGAGAATGCACCTCACAGACCTTCAGCCATATGAAGTACAGTTAGGATCAAGAGACCTCACAAATAAAACTGTCAGGTGGATGCCAGTTAAATATGAATGACAAATAACTTTTTAATATAAGTGTCTCACATGCAATACTTGGGATATACTTATACTAAAATTTTATTCATTGTTTATCTGAAATTCAAATGTAACTGGATGTCCTATATTTTATCTGACAGACCTAATTTTAATTGACCGTACTAACTGAGCCTGCCAGAACAATGGGGCATCTGATTCCTGGGAGACTGGGACTCCTCTGACCAGCCTCTTTGGCCCAATAACTCTTCTATGGCTTGGCAAAACGTCCTCTGATTTTATGGCCATTTCTTTCTCACTCAGGTTATACCTGCATCTCAGCCTTCCCTGCTCCCTCTGGGTTTCCTTTCCACAGGCATTTTCCCTAATAAAATCTTTGCAGGTTCAGTCCTGTCTTAGTATCCACCCTGAGGTAGGTGAACATAGGGTAATAACAGCTTCACACAGTTACTACTCTGTAACGCTTTAGAATTCCTCTTTACCCTTTCAATTACCTACTAAACAACTTACTACCTTGCTAACACTGCTTTACATTAAATTGTCTCTCTTCAAATAATTGATGTGGTTTCTGTCTCTTGACTAGACCCTGAGCTTAGTGAGAACTCTAAATTGCTCCAGGAAGTTTAACAGGCTAAGCCACTCCATTAAAAGGAAGTGAGATGTTTATTTTCCTTCACTTTCCCTTGTTATTTAACACAGAGTTGGCAAAGCAGGTTGAGCGAGATGACGGCCTGTTGTCAATGTGGCATCAGACATGTGTTATGTTGTGTTTTGGACACACGGAAAGCTAAAAAGCTTCTGCAGGAAGGTAATCATGAAAATCAGCAATCCTGAAGCCATTCCTAAGGAGGCGCATACTTGTTTAATCCGAAGAAGACAGACAGCAGGAGAATGGGGTAACTGTTCTCAAGAATCTAAAGGTCAGATGGAAGCTGGATTAAACTTACTTGGCATGGCTCCAGATGTTAGAACTGGAACTAATCAGCAGTTCGAGAATGAGATGAGGGCTCATAATCTGGTAGCAATGCAACCCTGCATTTCTTTAATATTTGTTAAACATGCATCTGGCAAAAGCAGGAGAAACTTTTTTTTCTGCCAATAAAATGTGTAGTTCTTGATGCTCAAAACAAAATATTTATTAATGTGGTAACATAACAGCATGCTTTTAACTTAAAAAAATTTTTTTTCCAGCTTTTATGTCACTCACAACTGGATAGCCTAAGTCACTTATGCTCTCTTAAGTAAGAAAAGAGGTGATTTACATGGGTGTCTTTAAATATCCTATCCAAATACATTTGAGTTTATCTGACTTTCATGCTGGTGCACATTTCCTTCTTTTATCCGATATGTACTATATTGTAATCTTAGGCTATTTTATTATCTCAGTGGGAAAATTATGGCCTAATAAAGTGCTTATAATTTGTAATAATAAAATAAACCAACCATTCCTAGTAAATATCATGGCATTATTGGGTTTTGGAATTTTAGGTGATCAAATTGTTAGATGCCAGTGAGAAAGTTCTGGAGTTGGGGGACCAGCCCTTATCTGCCTTATATTATTAAACATTCATTTGCCTCTCAAAAATACTCAAGAGAGATCACTTAGTGTAGATAAGGAATATACATTTTTCAATTTCCCCTTGAAAGCACTGTCTAATTCTAGCAGAACCAGTTTACAGTGATGTGTGTTAACTGTCAACATTTTACAACTGAGCTTAGGGATACTTTCAGTTCAGTTCAGTTGCTCAGTTGTGTCTGACTCTTTGCAACCCCATGAACCGCAGCATGCCAGGCCTCCCTGTCCATCACCAACTCCCGGAGTTCACCCAAACCCATGTCCATTGATACTTTAGCACTCCTTTTAAAGTTAATACTCAGTAGCCGCCTGGTTTTTCTACCTCTTAATTCAAATATTCAGTGAGTAAAAATTACAGGGGAGCATATTTCCACCGGTACAAGCAAGACCTCTCTAAGAACTAGAGTTTCTAACAAAAATTGAGCTACCTGGCAATACACAGAGCTCCTCAACATTGACCATCCCTTATCATGGACGTAACAGAAAAGAACCCTGCACTGGGAAGGAAGACAAACTGGAATAATAGAAATAACTTCATATAAATAAAGGTAAACTGTCTTGTTTCACTTTATCAGGTTGTAGGAGACTGACAAAATAATGACTCATAAAATATGTTAATACATATTCTATGATACTTGAAGATAAAGCAAAAGTTCTTTTAATGTCATACTGGGAGATTGTTTAAGAGGGCAGTTAAGGATGTTTCCATTTTCTAGGAGTGACCTCATTTGGCTTTGTTATTTACTTATCAATTAAAGCCTAGAAACTATGAAAGTAATACCACCTTAGAGGTTTTTACCTGATAGAGATGCAAATGATTTCTCTTTGGTGGAAAAGATAACTTCAAAAGTTATGATTTATTGATCAATAAGGTATTAAACATATTTTTTTCTAACTTAAAAAACTTACTGCAATGTGTACTTCTTGATGGACTATATATTTCTTAGCTTCTCAAATAGTTTTAAAACTAGCTTTATTATTAATATCTTATGTTTCCTTTATTAATGAGTTGAATAAATTTTTGACCTATGTTTATTTTATATTTATATGAAAGCCATGCTTTAAACTTTTGAAAATGTTACTTGACAAGGAGTTAAAAATTAAAGTGACAGGCCAAATTATTTAGAAACTATTAACTCCAGAATTCAGAATACACTGTTCCTTGAACTAATCAGCTGACGCCTGTGGCATCTGATTAGATTCTGGATATCTCCTTGGACCTCCAGGAGATCAAACTTGTTAATCCTAATAGAAATTAACCCTGAATATTCATCGAAGGACTGATGCTGAAGCTCCAATACTTTGGCCATCTGATGTAAAGAGCTGACTCATTGGAAAAGACACTGATGCTGGGAAAGGTTGAGGGCAAGAGGAGAAGGGGGCAACAGAGGATGAGATAGTTGGATGGCATCACCAGCTCAATAGGCATGAGTTTGAGCAAGCTCCTGTAGATAGTGAACGACAGGGAAGCCTAGCATGCTAGCACGTCCATGGGTCGCAAAGAGTTGGACATAACTTAGCAACCGAAGAACAGCAAAACCTCACTTTCAGAGTGACATTGTTTATAGGAGAAGAGGGCAGCTAAGATGATGAGAGGTCTTACAGACACATTAGTTAGTTAAAGTATTAACATAACTATGGTACAAAGACTTAAGAGGATGTGTTGTGACAGTTTTTAAGTTTCCTCTCTGATTGCATCAAATGTGACAAATCACAGGACTATATGAGTGGAGGCAAGTCATTAACCTTTCTAGGTCTCCGTTTCCTATTTGTAAAGTTGGACTAGCACTAAAATCCTAAGAAAACTGTAATCTTTATTGAAAGTTTACTGAACAAAATATTAGATTTATTCTGTGTATTTCTCAAGAGCATAACTAAGCCCTCTGGTTAGAAGTTACAAGAAAATAGAATTTTTGGCTAAATACACATAAAAACTTAGAACTCTGAGAATCGTTCACAAATAAAACAAGTTACCTTGTGACATGGACTTCCCTGGTGGCTCAGTGGTAAAGAATCTGCCTGCCAATGCAGGAGACGACTGTTCAATCCCTGGGTCAGGAAAATCCTCTGGAGAAGGAAATGGCAACCCACACCAGTATTCTTGCCTGGAGAATTCCATGGACAGAAGAGCCTGATGGACTATGGTCCATGGGGTCACAAAGAATTGGACACAACTGAGCAACTTGTGTCACAACACAACAACAAATCTTGTGAAATATTGTGTACTAGGGCCATTTTGGGAGATCTGTTGAGATACTCCTATGGACTTTACTTGCTAGTATAAGTAAACTGCATGGCCCAAGAAGTGATTAGACTCAGGCATATTTTTTCTTGTCTCAGATTGAATGCCAAATAACTATTTCTAAAGATGTTCTTCCTTTTTCCTGATTTTGTGCTTTAGTTTCTGTTCTTAGATAAGTTTGCTTGTCTGTTTTGATTAACTTACGGTCAATCAGTTTGTCCCACAGCAGATTATACTGGTTTGTGGGAACTAAATATACGAATCCCTTCCCAATTCTGCATTCATGATGTTGTGTTGGTAACACAATCAAAAAGAGCAATTATAGGAAAATTTACACCATAGAAATAAGCACACATTATGGCTTGTTTTGGGGGAGAGCTGGTATATATGAACCTATGCATGTCTTTCCACAGCTAGGTCCAGGCACTAAGTCCATGTCTTGTCTCTAACCATTAGACAGGTCTCAACTGTATAATCTAGAGCGTCTCTATAAAACTTACAAGCTGGGCCAAGTCTTTTTCTAGAATCAAGACTTCTAGGCAGGTCTCAACTCAAAAGTTAAGACTTGACCCCATGGGTGTACATAATTCTGATGTGCACATGGCTGATTATAATGGGAAATTTGGTTTTACCATCTGACCATTTGACGATCTCTGTCAGACGGATAATGAGCATCTATTTTCCATCAGGTAAGAGTTTAAAGCTAATCCAACTTGTTAGTCTTTTTCTTCGGCTATTTATCTACTATGAGCTTGAATCAATTAAGAAACAATTTTGTGCCCACTAGAAAGAAAACAGCCCATTGAGAACTAGAGTGGTGAGGTTTCATTTCCAAGTTTACTGGGAACTGAAGCTGAAGTTCAGCTGTAGCTGAAGTTATAGAGCTGAAGTCAGGTCATTATAGCTAAGAAAAGCTTTTCTCTCTCATCGTGTGTGTGAAACATTTTCTTACCTCTGGAGGGTACTAATAGGGTGTTTTAAATCAAAGGAAATCTGCTCTGATTGACTTATAGAATAAGTCTATTATTTATACTTACAGTATGGATACATAAATCTAGTATCTCCAGAACTTCTAGAAAATAAATACTACAACAGAATTCTCTATAAATGTTCTAGCCTTGCAGCACAAATAATCTTTTAGAAAGTGCTAAGAAGTATTCTATATGATAATTTAAATATATATGCATAACATATAATTCATAATAATTTAAAGTCACACAAGGTGATTCTTTGGATAAATCACACTAGCTTATAATTGTGTTTTAAGAAAAAAATCTGTATCTTTTCCCCTCATATTAGTGTAATCAGAGTATATTTGTACATTTTATTTTTTAGATCTAAGTTTGTTTTCTGAACATCCTCAGCTTTTTCTACTGGTTATTGATGAAATAAGTTAGTATTACTATTTAATAATGTTAAAGATTATAAAAATGTAAAATTATATGTCTAACCAAATTGAATTAAAATTGTGACAATCTTTTTGGTATCAACAATTATTATGTTCTATCGTATATGAACTAAAATGTAACTTTTAACATTCTTTAAAATATTGGACTAATATTACATCAACTTAATGAAAAATCTTTGGATGCCTAGATAATCTCTAAGACTGCTAAAACAATGATTACTAAACATAGTTTAATATTATTGTTTATTACCATGGTATAGAGTAGCATACATTTATATCATGTTAATGAACAATCATTTGTGCTTGTTTGTAAGTACTCAATTCTCAATCACCCATCTCCCAGGTCTCTCTGTGAAATGGAGGTTAGTTTGTTTAAAAGTTATAGTTAATATGAGTAGTGTGTGTGTGCTCAGTCACTAAGTTGTGTCTGACTCTTTATGACCTCATGGACTGCAGCCCATCAGGCTCCTATGTCCATGGAATTCTCTAGAAAGGAGTACTGGAGTGGGTTGCCACTCCCTTCTCCAAGAGATCTCGACCTAGGGACTGAACACATCTCCTGCATCGGCAAGTGGCTTCTTTACCACTGAGCCGCCTGGGAAGCCCTACTGTAGGTAGTAAGATCATGCTAAGAACGATAGTGACAACATAGTGCAAACTATAGTGAAGACAAGACAACATTTGTAAAGAAATTCGTGTGTTTTTCAATGAAAAAGTGAGTAGCTTTGTTCTAAATGAAAATACCTGTTCCAAAACATGAAAACATGATAGGGAAAGACAACACTTGAATGGAGACAGAAAATTGTAGGAGGTTTACTGAAAGTAAAGCATATTTGTCATTTTTTTCCTAAAAAGAAGCGATGAAATATGTTCAAATTTTGGCAGAGATATCTTTGTTTTGATGGGTTTATTCAAAAGATAATTTTTTGAAAAGGAACTTGGAATTCTTTATTGCCAAATATTGAATTAATGCAAAAATAGACTGGCTTTCTCTCTATTAAAATGTTAAATTCATATTAGAGGTCTTAACAAGGGGTAACAAACAGTTACTATTTACACCTTTTGTGTAATCCATTCAGATAGCGGAGATTTATATTACATGAGAATACGCTTCTTTATGTTGATTATATCATGTCTGTGATTAAGAACAAAGAAGAAAGTCTCTTCACATATGAAAGAGCCAATATTGCTTAAATTTGTTTGGTCTACTTCTCTATTTTAAGTACTGTTTCAATGATTAGGTAAATTTTTTTCTCAAGCGTCCATGGCCCTATTTTAATCATGGACCAAATCTACTCTATTAAATCTGTTGCTTTTGCCTTCCCAACATTGGACCCCAAGTTCAGAAAAAAATAAAATGATCAGAAAACTATCTTGGAGATACTCAACCTCTAGAAAATCCAAAGATTTGTTCTCTTACTTTATAAAAAAAGAATATTTAGACATAATTAGATTTGTTGGGCAGCATAGTACATTCTTAAAATAAATCCAATACTATTGTTAAGTAGCATAGGAAGAGTTGTCCAATCAGAAGAGATGCTCAGCATTCACCAAGTTAAGTTTATAGAGGTAAAATGTTTTTATAAGTAGTTCAGAAATAGTACAGTTTACAGAGAGGTCTTAAGACTGCCACTGCCCTTGATGTCCATAATATGTTCTTATCCTCAGGGGAAACATTGATCAGACCCTTATGCAATGTGCACACATTAGACAATTTTGTTCTCCATTCTGATATTGCTGGTTACTGTAATAAATTAGCCATAGCCATTCAGTCTTACAGATCATTTATACTTTTCTCTCATACTTGCCTGAAGGCTCTGCTTTAAGTTACAAATCAGAGATGGGGTTGGATCTTTACGAAAAAATTACTTAGAGCCTCAAGAAAACAAGTGTCCTGGGGCTTTCTAATTATGGATACTTCAAAGAATGGACTCAGAATACAGGCTTCTGAACTGACAGCCCTTAGACAACTTTCAGACTGTACCAAGACTCTGAGTCAGAATTTCCAGGACTTACTTTTTGGTCCAAAGCTGATAACTTTGTGAACTCAGATTGCTAACCCAAGACCCAGTAGAATAAGAACAGGATCAAAGGAGCTGATGAAAAGGATGTAATAATTGTGGTTATTTGTTTGGAATATTGGATTTTGAATGCTTTATTTTCTGATGGGTATATTATTAATTTTTTAGATGGCATGTATGATTTTTAAGGGATTCTTTTCTCTTAGAGGTACATGCTGAAACATTTTCATATGAAATGATATCATCTCAAATTGGCTTCAAATAATCTGGGAAGTAAAGTGAATACAGTAGATGAAATGAATTTGCTTTGCATTAATAATTGTATAACAAACTGTTCAATGTAAGGGTTCATCATGTAAGTTTCTCTACTTTTTTTGTCTGTCTGATATTTTTCCATAGCAAAAACTTTAAAAAATTCAATTATCATACATTTTCCTGTGTTTTTTTAAGCTCTTCATAATCATTATTTAAATACCTATGTCTTATTTGAAAATAGAGACAAATGTCTATTATCAATCTTTATTGCTAAATTCAGGCTGCTTTTATTATTATTACAAATAATATTAAAATATAGCTTTTTGTGCATTTACTTTTCACTGTATTTTGAATTGTCCCCAGAAGGGGACATGGTAGGCTGAGAGGTATGACGTTCTAGGGCTCTTGGTCATAGAGCCATTCTTTACACCCTTATTGGCACTGGGTATTTTACTTAAGTGTTTTCCAGTTTTGTGAGGAGGATAGTATCTTCCACTTTCACTTGAGAATTATTTCTAGCGGGTTGTTCCATGCTGCTGTTAGAAGTTTCAATATCTTGCACTCACTTTTGTTTGGATAATCAACCATACTGGGCCTTTGGTTTTGGACTGCTGTGGTCATGATCCCTTTTCTCTAAGCCAAATGAACTTTCTGAAGGTTCTAATACTTGTGGTCTTGAAAATTTCTGGCTCCAGGTATGAAAAGAAGATCCAGATGAGTGGGAAAGAACAGGTAATAACTGGCACAATCTGAGGCCCAAGCCAGCAAGGCAGAACAATGCCCTGAGCATGTTTGGAGACTAGAGCCTGGGAAGAGCTAACATGTGAAACTTACATCAGGGTTATGCTTTACATTCCAGTTACGGCCTCTGCCACTAAAACAGGAAGGAGGAGAATTGTGAGCTTTCTAGACCAATAAACCGTCCACTGGTCAGTCTTAAAGCTGGATATTGAAAATGTCAGTACAATTTAATGAACATAAAGTATGTTGAGAAATTGCACTTCATCTGAGACTACATTGACGTAGTAGGTGGGTAACTAATCAACTTTCTGTAGGTGGTTCAAAAGTGCTAGGAGTAACCAACCTGCCAACAAGGATGTGACAGTTCCTCATTTTTCTTGAGTCAAACTTTTTGGATACAATGTTAAAGTATTCTACTTTACCCCAGTACCAAATCTTCCATGATGACAACTTAAAAGAAAGAGACAATTTAATGGAAAAGGGAGATACAGCAGGAGAGTGATAACTGGCTTACAGAGCCTCTCTGTGAACGTCATCTTTTTTAAGGAATCTTTTTAAGAAATCACCTTGCCTGGTTACTCTACTTGATAAATATGTCTTTATTTATGGGTCTGTTAGGAAAAGTTGTGAAAGACATTTTTAAAATTTTTATTTACTTATTATTTTAATTTGTCTGTGCCAGGACTTGGTTGGGGAATGTGGGATCTAGTTTCCCTACCAGGGACTGAACCTGGGCCCCCTGCTTTGGGAGTATGGAGTCTTTTAGCCCCTGGACCACCAGGGTAGTCCCTGTGAAAGACTTTGAAATTGGCAAAAGATTACTGGATATCCTTTCAGTGGGAAGCTAGGGCATTGTGTAGATGACCAATGGGGCTTATCTGATTTTATAGGAATCTGTTCCTTTTACTGCTTTTGACTAGGCTACTTTACAACTCTGTAAATAGTAGAAGGCTGATAGTAATGCAAGTGATTCTTGTCCACAGATATGCAAATGAATTTTGTTTTGTAGAGATACATTTGATTTTCCCTTGCAGAAAAGAAGATTCCAACAATTACATTTTATTAGTCCATGAAGTTTTCACATCTATTAGCAGCTTAATTTTCTCATTTCCCATTGCCTGTATATAAGTGTTTGCTCTTCAGATTTTCTCCTTTAAACTGATTGTAACATCTTACTGGTTTAATCACTAATGAAAGCACCCAATAAAACCTTTGGCATTGGTTCACTTCATACTTGCATGAGAATCTTGACTTTAATTTAAAATAATTATCTTTTAACAACTTCAACCTCAATTAAATATGTATTTTTTTTTCCAGCAGCCATTAATAATGTTTTTCCCCTAAGAGGCCCCAGATTTTTTCCAGCATCTGTCAGGAGAGACCCACTCCCATTCTGTTAAAAGAACTGCACCAAATATTATCTCTAAAGTGGCTAGGTTTCTCTCTCAATTACTGTCTATAGTGTAAATCAATGTTTGAGGTCAGCTTGGACTCTACCTGAATTTGCAGAACTTCTAAGTACTTAAGTGCAGCCACTATCTGTCCACAGAAATCTTCACAAGTACAGAATACACAAGAGAGAAGTGGAGAGAAAAGATGGAAGGTAGGAAGGTGCAGTGTATGCAATGGATCTTTTGAGGTGAGCTCTGTGAAGTAGTGTTGTTCTCTGTAGACCCCTAGAGCTGGGCAGTAACTGGCCTGCAGGGCTGAAGAGTGTAAAGTCATTTCTAAGTGTTTTGGACTCATGTTTAGAATAGACTTAAGAGAATATTATTGAGAATGATGACGTGGATTCTAAAGTTTCCCTTAAGTGTCTGAATGGTGTAGTGTCTGCAGAAGGAAAAGACCAAGTACAATAGTGAACTGAGAGGATAGCAAAGGATGTAACATACCTGTCAGCCTCCCTTCATTTCCCTTTAAAGATCTCCTCCTTTAGCACTTTAGGGCAACGGCGAGTAGTCTCTTGCGTCTGCTGAGTTATCCATCTGGGAGCCACATTTTTTAAAACCCTTCTCATATCTAAACTCTTGTGTCTTGACTTATCCATCTATGAAATGAGGATCATGACTGTGTTGCCTTCATGGGGACTTTGTGAAGTTTAAATGAGTTAACTCAAGTAAAACACTTAGACAAGTGCCTGACACTAAGCCTTGTGTGTGTTACTTGCTCAGTCGTATCCGCTTATTTGCAACCCCATGGATAGACTGTAGCCCACCAGACTCCTCTGTCCATGGTATTCTCCAGGCAAGAATACTGGAGTGCATTGCCTTTCCCTAGTCCAGAGAATCTTCCTGCCCAGGGATAGAACCCAGGTCTCTCACATAGCAGTCAGATTCTCTATGTCTGAGCCACCTGACACTAGGAAGTGCTACATAATTGTTAGCTGCTAAGAAGCAGCATGTGATTACAAACTGGATTCAAATTCTGACTCCACCTCTTTCAAGGTATATGTCCAGTGGTGTGTTACTGAACTTCTCTGTGCTCCAGTTTCTTGACTGCAAAACTGGGAAATAGTAGTTCCTAACCCACTGAGTTGCTGCGAGGATTAAATGCTAAGTACTTCATCTAGCATGGACACAAAGTACATGCTGGGTCAAGTAATTATTATTACTACTGCTGCTGCTGCTGCTAAGTCACTTCAGTTGTGTTCGACTCTGTGTGACCCCATAGACGGCAGCCCACCAGGCTCCCCTGTCCCTGGGATTCTCCAGGCAAGAACACTGGAGTTGGTTGCCATTTCCTTCTCCAATACATGAAAGTGAAAAGTGAAAGTGAAGTCGCTCAGTTGTGTCCGACTCTTCGCGACCCCATAGACTGCAGCCTACCAGGCTCCTCCGTCCATGGGATTTTCCAGGCAAGAGTGGTGTGCCATTGCCTTCTCCGAATTATTATTACTACATCCATAATGATTAGATATCGTTATTTGTATGTATACTTCCTCAGTGCAAACCTCTACCTTCCTTTAAGAAACCTCCACCTCAGTGAGGAAGAAAATATGAAAACAGAAAATAAGAAAAATCAACTATTCACATTATAGAAACTGATTCAAACAAATGTAAAACATAAAAAAGACAGTTATGAGACAACTGAAAAATGTGAACACTGAGTAGATATTTGATGCTCTGAGGAATTGCTAGTTTTTAAAGGTAAGATACAAGTATTATGGCTATGTAAAAAAGGGAATCATTAACTTGAGAATGAAATCATATGTACCTGAGATTCACTTTAAAGTTGTATGTGTCAGGTAGCAGGATGGGGTAAGATTAGCAAAAGTGGTGAATGAGTGATGGGAACATGGAAGTCCATTAATCCATTCCATCTTTCTTGGTGTACATTAATTAAAAAAATAAGAAGCAGCAGGAGGAAGAGCACTAGGAGGAGAAGAAAGAAGATAATTACACCCCTAGGATCTGGTCTTACCATAGGATTCACCTCTCTCCTGGCCTGTAGGAGCTAGCAATCTCCAGCAGTGTACTTTCTAAAGTGAGTTACTCTGTCAAGAGCAGTATCAAAGCGCCTTCAGCAGGACAGTTGAAGGAGGGCTGTCACACTCACTCCACTTGAACCACCTCAGATTTTCCCAGTATGGTGTGTGAGGTGAATATACACTTTCACATGCCCTCTAGTAGTCAAGAGGCAGTGGGTGGGGTGGGGTTGGGGGAGGCTTCTGTTGAGGCATCTGTTGCATAATACACACACACACACACACACACACACACTCTCTCTCTCTCTCTCTCTCTCTCTCTCTCTCTCTCTCTCTCCATTTTCCAAGGACAGAAACGAATTTTCCGAAACAACAGAGTCAAAATCCCATATGCATCATAATTTCAGAACTGCTGCTTCCCAGGAAGAAGATAGTAGCTTTCATTGCCATTTTTATGCAGAGAAATGTCAGTTCCCTTTGTTTTTCCCCATTCTGTATCATGAGACCCACCACTGCATAAGAAATGGGACCCATCCCAGAGCACTCAGCTTCTCCGTGGACACCCTTAGGTTCACAAAGACCCGGAAAACGCTTTAGTATTTATGGGTTTTCCCCCTAATTACTTAGCCCATGTCTTACATCTTTCTGCTGTGGAGATTATAGAAATGCAGAAAGATGTGCAAGTTTAATCTCTCCTTCAAGCAGACCCCTGAGGATTAGGGGTAAGGAGGAGAACTGTGGGATGAAGGGGGTGGGAGTAGGGGTAATAGTTTGTTCTTTCATTCACAAGAAACAAAATAGATATCACAGACTGTCAGCCTTGAAAGGGCCGGAAAGATAATTCTAGACCAGTCCCTTTAACTCACACTGAGAAGGATGTTCATGAAAGTAAAAGCACTTGCTGCAACCCTACAAAGGGTGTTTATAATACATATTTAAATGACTCTTCTCACAAAAACCTAGCTAATAACTAAAATCAGAAAAATCAAGAAAACAATGTTATTCTGACTTTTAAAATCATTAAATTACTACCTCAACTCCAACCTTTAAACAAAGTTTTATACTCTTGCCTGGAAAATCCCATGGATGGAGGAACCTGGGTGGCTGCAGTCCATGGGGTCGCACAGAGTCAGACACGACTGAAGCGACTTAGCAGTAGCAGATATTTATTACAGTTGTTAATTTCAAAATTATCTGCACTTTGCTCATTGTATCTCCTCCTTGCTGAAAACATTCAGGCAGGCATACTTATCAAGGGCAGAGACGTGGAGCAAACCTCTCTGGGCAGGCAGTCAGGGCCAGCCTTGTCTAGAGAATGTAAAAACTATAATAAAACCATGGAGAAGGAAATGGCAATCCATTCCAGTATCCTTGCCTGGATAATCCCACGGACAGAGGAGCCTGGCAGGCTGCAGTCCACGGGGTCGCAAAGAGTCAGACACAACTGAATGACTGAACAATAATAAAACCAACTAACAGTCTGTTTTTTATTAGCATCATTCTCTGTAATTCTAAACAATGTCAGTGATGAAACTGCCCTCCCTGAAAAAAAAAATTTGGGGCCTAAATTTAAATTCTAAACAATTGCTGCAGTTACTGTTAACTTTGAATATAAAGTAAGCTTCAGATTCGCACATTTCTTACATTTTCTTTGATAAACATTGTAGTCTATATAGAAATGGATTCAGAGGTCTTCCAATTACCCAGTTAACCTTAGACTTGAGGGAGGACAAGACACATGGACTTGAGGGAGGAGGTATATGCCACCCACCCCACCCCCAGGAGACAGTGAAAGACAGGGAAGCCTGGCGTGCTGCAGTCCACTGGGTCGCAAAGAGTCAGGCATGACTAAGCTACTGATCAGCAGGGTAAAGCAATGGGAGAGTCATCCCTGTGAATGGAAACTCCAAGAGAAGAGCAGGACAATTAAGGCAAGGAGTCTGGTCCCTGCCCACACCACGTATCTCTCATTCTCGAAGTCAGGAGACCTCCCTAACTGCACACACGCAGATAGGTTCCTTGGAGGCCAAATGGGAGTTACGTCAATGGATGTTCTACCAAGACGCTTTTTCGTTAAAATCCATCTTGGCCAAGAGATGCCTATGCACACAGTGAAGGATCTTGAGATATCAAATAGGGACTGTGAACGAGGCAAGTTCACAATGATTGGCCGAAACAAACCTGGAAGAAATGCCCCATAAAAGTAATTCAAACTGCCACAAAGGTGTAAACTCAGTGACTCTCTCTCTCCCTGAGTCCGCCCATGAGTCTGTCAACAAGCACTGTACGTTTTCCCCTCTTGATACTTCTCTTGCTTTACTACTTTCCATCTCTGGTAATCGTTTTGAGCAAAGCAAAGGGCCAGGGCCCTTGGCACTGACCACTGATCCAGTGGCTAGGATACGGAGCTTTCACCACCGCTACCCAGCCCCAATCTGCTTGGGAACCCAAGCCCTGTTCTAAGCTGTTGCAGGCTGAGGCCTTCCGAGATCAGACTCAGCTCCACATATTCTGTGGTACTTCATATCCCTGTATTTAAAACTGTGATGTGTAATAAATGATAGTCCAACACCTTTAAAGATTAAGAAACAGAACTTCTTACTTCAGTTGTCAATCTATGTGACCATTTGCTTTTACTTGTGCAGTGATTTTGTTAAATGCAGGTTTTAGTTCATACATGAAATATTTTCACTTTGAATGCTATTTAAAAAATAGAAATGCATTCTTTTTAAATTGCTAATAATTTCTGAGCTAGCAGTAAATCAAGAGAATAAAATATTATATTGGTGATATAATTTAGTACTAATAGTTATAAGTAATTTTGGCAAAGTTGTCGTTTTATTAAGAATTACTCATTAGTTATTAAATATTTTTAATATAAAATACTATTAGATTATAACCAACAGATGAAAGTTCAAACTGTTGGAGAGAGATAAGCTATCAACACAATCAAATGTGCTTCTCTGATAATCACTGCAGATAGGTGACTGGAGCCATGAAATTAAAAGACACTTACTCCTTGCAAGAAAAGCTATGACAAACCTAGAGAGCATGTTACAAAGCAGAGACATTACTTCACTGACAAAGGTCCATCTTGTCAAAGCTATGGTTTTTCCAGTAGTTATGTATGGATGTGAGAGTTGGACCATAAAGAAAGCTGAGAGCCAAATAACTGATGCTGAATTGACGATGAATTGCAGTGTTGGAGAAGACTGTTGAGAGTCCCTTGGACTGCAAGGAGATCAAGCCAGTCACTCGTAAAGGAAATCAGTCCTGAATATTCATTGGAAGGACTGATGTTGAAGCTGAAGTTATAATACTTTGGCCACCTGATGTGAAGTTACTCATTGGAAAAGACCCTGATGCTGGGGAAGATTGAAGGCAGGAGGAGAAGGGAACAACAGAGGATGAGATGGTTGTATGGCATCACCGACTCAATGGACATGAGTTTGAGCAAGCGAGGAGCTGGGGATGGACAGGGAAGCCTGGTGTGCTGCAGTCCATGGGGTTGCAAAGAGTTGGACATGACTGAGCGACAGAACTGAATTGATGATATTTGCTAAGAAGAAAAATTCCAATTTTTATGAAATATAAATGAAATCTATGATGAAAGAATTTTTCAAAAGAGAAGATATTTTAGTGTGAAATGTGTGACTGGGGGTTTCCCAGGTGGCTCCATGGTAAAGAATCCACCTGCCATTGCAGAAGACATGGATTTGATTCCTGGGTTGGGAAGAATCCCTAGAGGAGGAAATGGCAACCCACTCCAGTATTCTTGCCCGGTAAATCCCATGGACAGAGGAGTCTGGCGGGCTATAGTCCATGGGGGTCACGAAGAGTCGGACACAACTGAGTGACGGAGCACATGCACACATGTAACTGGGGAAACATTTGAAAACAATTAGAAATGATCCCAAAGAAACTAAGACTTGAAAGTTATTGCAATTTTTGGAATTTGTTGCAAAATGAGATTTTTACAAAACTCTGCAAAACTTTAACACTTTCCTTATTTATCTGCTGCTTCATGTGAAATTAAAATAAACCAAAGTTTTCTTTGATTAACTATGAACAAAGAGAGACCAAGAAATCTGTTAAAATGCTTGTTAAACCTATGTGTGCGAAGAAGATCAATTTTCATAAAATCTTTGACCGATTGGTGACTTTTGTGATAAAAACTACCACAGAGTGCCAGAGCTGGAGAGAAGTAATGATGGAAGCTAAGAAGGATTTGCTGAAGACAAGGGAAGCCAAATGTGATGGTGATTTACACTTAGCAGTTGAAGACTACCAGGAAGGAAGATTTTGTTTTTTCCATTTTGGTGTGCTGCAACTTATTCTCATTAATATTTTTTGAAAATGGGGGAGGAAGGGTGAAGAATGAAACTGCTGTTGATAGAGGGCCAGTTTCCTAATTGACTCTACACGTCATCCTCAGAGATGAAACGTGGCCTGGTGAAAGAACACAGACTTAGGAGCTAGATACCAAAACCTGAATCCCAACTCCGTCACTTTCCGACTGAGTATAACTTATGTGACAGTTATCAGAAAAGCAAGCGAAAGAAAGGGAAGTGTTGTCTTCTGTAAATGCAGGTAACAGCTGCTTTGTAAGAATATTATAAGGACTAAATGAAATAATGTTTGTAAAATGCTTAATACAATACTTTCTATATTATATAATAGATATTGAATCATAGTAATCCATATTAATAATAATAAAGGCATTTTTTATACTGGATTTGGAGGGTCATGACTGAAGGGACTTAGCAGCAGCAGCAGCTGCCTAAACTTTTGTTTCTAATGTTCTAAAGTCAGTCCTGTGTGTTCTTTGCAAGGAATGATGCTAAAGCTGAAACTCCAGTACTTTGGCCACCTCATGCGAAGAGCTGACTCATTGGAAAAGACTCTGATGCTTGGAGGGATTGGGGCCAGGAGGAAAAGGGGACGACAGAGGATGAGATGGCTGGATGGCATCACCAACGCGATGGACGTGAGTTTGAGTGAACTCTGGGAGTTGGTGATGGACAGGGAGGCCTGGCGTGCTGCAATTCATGTGCAAAGAGTCGGACATGACTGAGCAACTGAACTGAACTGAAAGTTAGTACTGTTTTGTGATAGTTTTGCTTAAAATATACATATATGTATATATTGGAGAAGGAAGTGGTAATCCTCTCCAGTATTCTTGCCTGGGAAATCCCATGGACAGAGGAGCCTGGTGGGCTACAGTCCATGGGGTCACATAAGAGTCTGACACAACTTAGTGACTAAAACAACGTGCGTGAGTGTGTGTGTTTAGAGAGAGAATTTAAAAAGTAATCAATACATAGTGGTCTGCAAATACCTGAGTAACCAAACTTTTCATATCCCAATGACTGATGGCAAAACCAAGAACTTAGAAAATCTCTTGTAGGTAACCGGAAGTCACCTCCACTTCACCTGTAATTCGTGTATTTTCACCAGCTCCTCTCCTAGTCTCCTCTTCATGACCACCAAGGAGAGCTAGAGGACCTCAGAGGAGGCTCAGAATAGCACTGCCTTGATTTTGGCAACATGCATATTGTTTCTTCAGCTAACTCAGCATGCTTGAGATCATTTTAACAGCATAGAGTTATCATGTGGTTTCGGTAGAAAAAGCCCCTATGTAAAAATAGCACCTTCTTCCTCAGCATGTCTGCTCCTTTAATGAAAATAAGACTTAGCTTAGATTGAGCCAATGCAGCTATCAAGGAGTGAGCTAAAATCTCATCTGCTTCAAACACTGTTAGCCAAATTCACTAACCACGATACTTACTGCCATTGACAGTAAGAAAGACAATGCAGGAAGATACACGAACAATACAGGATAATTCATACCCAATGCACAATACTTAAGTAGCATTTTCCTAGAATGAGCCCTCAGAGAATGCAGTCAATGAGAAGAGTCACAACTGCTCTGCAAGAATATTTACAGCAATATAAACAAACCAAAAATGAGGGGAAAAAATAAGTAACACTCTCAAATTCTTATAAAATCCAATTTTTTAAAAAAGGGAGGGATACACTAATATAATTCAGGCCATATGGCAACCTAGTAGGTTGCTTCTTCTTGGAGAATGATGTTTCATTCACTCTACCAGCCTGCCGGCATTCTATCACACCGTGTTCTGTTTTGGCATTGGAAAACTATGTGCATTATTGATATGAAAATGAAAGAACAAAGGAAATTTTATTTTATACTTTTAAGGAAAGACAACTATACTTAAAATGTAGGTTCAGAACCTATTATTAAGTCATCAGCGTCATCTTATATCATCTTCAGAATCTGTTCCATATCAAGCCATGACTTGATTAATTATATTTAGTATTCCCTCAGCATACCCAGTAGTATGGCTATAGACACATACTTCTACAATAGACCTATCCACAGGAGCACCATCAAGGAATAGAAAACAGGAAATAACTGGAAGTATGTCCATCTTATAACCTTCAGAAATTTCATTTTCAGGGCTTCCCTGGTGGCTCAGTGGTAAAGAATCTGCCTGTCAATGCAGGAGACATGGTTCAATCCCTGATCTGGGACGATCCCACATGCCTCGGAGCAATTAAGCTGGTGCGCCACAACTACTGAGTCTGTGCTCTAGAGCTGGGGAGGCGCAGCTAGGGAGCCTGCGCTGCCTAGAACTTGTGCTTCACGACAAGAGAAGCCACCGCACTGAGCAGCCCACAACCGCAGCTAGAGAGTAGCCGCTTTTGCCACAACTGGAGAAAAACCCATGTAGCAACCAAGACACAGCACAGCCAAGAATAAATCAATTAATTAAAGAAAGAAATTTTACTTTAATCGAATGAAACTTACTCAGACAGAAGAAATGTTACCAGGAGCTTAATTTGGGCCCTACAAGTCTCTAAGCACTTCTATTAGGGGGAAAAAAGAATTGCAATTTTATTTTATAATCCATTTCCCCAGAAAACAGATCTTTAAGAGAAAAATGTTTCTTTGTGACAAACCCTAAGATACCTTTAGCAGAAACTCTTTGAAAGCAGTTTGTGGCTGTCAGATACCTCTTGTTTGTTACAACAGACAGAGATCTCCAGAGTCTCGTTTCCTTCGGTGTTACTGCAGCCTTTACCTGGGTATCAGTAGCTGTCTGGGATGCTACCTGTGCAGATTCCATGTCTGCCTCTTTTTCTCCTATTTGAAAGTGATCCTAGAAGATGTTCACCTGGCCAGTTAAGAGGGACCACAGCATCTTGCGCAAAGTAGGCATTCAGCAAATGTTAGTCACACACTGCCTACCTCCTCCCTCCCAGTCCCTTTTATCTGAAGGAAAATTTAGAATCAACTGACTTACAGGCTGTAAGGGCATTATACAGCTCCCAGAACTATCTCTTTAGTTTGCAGCCAAAATAGATTTCAGGGGAAATATAGGTCAAACATTTGGGTGAAACTAGTCAGTGGGCCATGTGGTGGAAGAGGGAGTCAAATTTAATAAAAGTTCAGGAACTGATGAAATCAAGTACCTAGAGGTTTGTAATGAAGCTGTGAATGTGAGTGAGTTTACTGAGAGGATGTAAGAAAGAGAAGGTGGATGAGGACAGAACCACATATATGGTCACGGGAGGAGGAACACAGCTCTGAAAAGAAATTAGAAAAAGCAGCCAGTGAGCCAGGAAGAAAATTAATATTTACTTGTAACAGAAACCATAAGAAGTGAGTTCCAAAAAAGGAGGTTAGCTGTGTTAAAAACTACAAAACAGTCAAGGAAGATAGGGTCTGCGAAGACGTCACTGATAACTGGGCAGTAGCTAGTTAACCTAGTTATAACCTCTGTAGCTACTTAGCTGCTACAGAAATCAGCTTTCAAGAATTAAGAAGTGAATCCAGGAGAAGGAAGTGAAGGAGATAAGAAAAGTTACTCTTGTAGGAGATTTCATGGTAGTAGGAAGAAGAGCACTAGCTTAGTATGTCAGAGGGGGAGCAGAGCTGAAGTCTTCAAGAGGTGCACATGCTGCTGAGTCACGGCGTGAGCACCATGAACACGGCAGACTGCAAAGTGAGCGTGAAATCCATCCTTGTACGCCTGATGCCTCTCACTGTGACTTTGTAGTCTCTCCCATCAAGATAGAGCATATTTCTCCCTGAAATTTGGATTTGACTGTAACTTGCTTCGGCCTCCAGATCACCAGCAAACATGACACAGTAAAGACTTAAAAAGTGCTTGCATAATGAGGTTCACTTTCTCTTGTCCACCATGTAAACAAGCCTAGCTTGTCTGCTGGATGACAAGAGATGACATGGAGAAAGGTCCCAGCTGCTCCAGCCCTCACTGAACTGTCCCAGATTAGAAAAATTATCTAGTGAGCCACAGAATGGAGAGAGATAAGAAATGTTTTATTTGCAAGCTATTACGCTTTGGGATGGTTTTTCACACAGCAGAAGCTATCTGATAGAATGAGATGTCCCCCCACCTCACACACACCATGCAGCTTGTGGGATATTAGTTATATGGGATTGAACTGGGGCCCTCAGTAGTGAAAGGACAGACTCTTAACACTGGACCACCAGGAAATTCCTGAGATATTTTCCTTTTGTTCCTATTCTCTGGACTAACTTAATTCTGAAGTAACAGTATGAGACCTAAGTGTTGAGTAATGTCATCTTAGAAAACAAAGGAAAATCAAACTTTTAACAATAATATTCTATCTGGTGATAAGACTGTAAAATATCAAAAGCATACAGAATATAGCTATGGATTTAGGTAGCATTGGTGTAAAAGATGTCCAAGTATCAAGGAAACTTCCTGCCACCAAGTCTATGCGATTTATTTATGGCAGAAGCCCAGGTCATTTCTAAGTCTTTATATCATAACCTGCTGATAGAGGATTCTATAAAAATATGGTACAGTTTTTAAAAGATCACTGATATGATTTCTATAATAGCTATGAGTACACAGAAAGGTTACAGATAAGGTATTAGAGCACCACTGGTTAAAGCAGAAAGAATAGAAACCAGAACATATGTGGGACCTGGGCTTAAGAGTGGAAGCCAGCATAGTGGTCATAGGCAGGAAAGACAGGCATCATTTCTGGGCCCAGGAAAGATTGCAGTGGAACTCTGCACATTTTACCAACCCCTGAGGAGGTCCTGTACTACTGCTCAGTAGTAAAGCTGATGTTCACAGTACTGACTCAGAACTGTTAAGAAAACATTAAATGATGTTCAATATACTTGGTCTGGGCTTCCCAGGTGGCTCAGTGGGTAAAGAACCTGTCTGCAATGCAGGAGACATATGAGATGTGCGTTTAATTTCTGCGTTGGGAAGACCCTTGGAGGAGGGTATGGCAACCCACTCAAGTATTCTTGCCTGGCAATCTCATGGACAGAGGAGCCTGGCAGCCCACAGGGTCAAAAAGAGTTGGACACGACTGAGCAACTAAGCACACACGCAGGCACATACTTGGTTTAATGAGGCCAAGAAGAATGGAATCTATTTTAATACAATTTCCATCAAAATAGCTAAATTTTTTAAGTTTGCTACTTAAAGGGTCTAAGCTTCAGTTCAATGAAGCACTCACTTCTTTGCAACATTTCATTTTCTGACAATACAGATCAGTGATGTATTTATTTAGACATAGTCAGTTGGCATTTATTATAGAATTCTAAGACTGCAACACAATAATTATTTGCAAAGACAGAAAGGAAGCATTGTCCAGCAAGTGGAGAGCAGAGCAGTACCTTGTTAAGATTAGGAAATAAATATTGATTTTTTTTCATGGTTTCTTTTTCAAAAATATCTGTCAGCATTCTGCGGCCACCATTGTTTTTAATTCACATTTCTCTGTGGATAGATACTACTTAATATCATTATTCACTTTGCCTCTTCACTCGGCAGGTACTACAGTGACCCCTGGTTTTTGTTCACAGTTTCAGGTTTTTAGATCAGCCTCCATAAAGAGTCTCTCTTTAGCAAGCCTACATTTTTGACTCCCAGTCCTTCTCTATCTTTACTGTTGTTTTGTGAGTATGACATAATTATTGTCATCACAGTTCTCATGACTAAAAATATTCATTGAGGACCAACATACCAGTTTTCATGTAGGAAACAATTAGCGGTTCTGCAGTCCTTTGTCCCATCTTGTCTGTTACATCATTCAGCAGGTCTAATTCTGGAGCCAAATTCCCACTCCCCCGGCTACATGCACTCATCACTTTAATCAGTGGGTCTTTGACCTAAGCCATAGGCTTTATAATGTTCTATCAGCGCTTTTACTATGTTCGCAAACTTCTCAATTATCCCAGTTCAGTTCAGTTCAGTCACTCAGTCATATCCGACTCTTTGCGACCCCATGGACTGCAGCACGCCAGGCCTCCCTGTCCATCACCAACTCCCGGAGTTTACTCAAACTCCTGTCCACTGAGTCAGTGATGCCATCCAACTATCTCATCCTCTGTTGTCCCCTTCTGCCACCTTCAATCTTTCCCAGCATCAGGGTCTTTTCAAATGAGTCAGTTCTTTGCATCAGGTGGCCAACGTACTGAGAGTTTTAGCTTCAGCATCAGTCCTTTCAATGAATATTCAGGACTGATTTCCTTTAGGAAATCAATTGTATAACATGGTCTAATACTCCACAAAACCAGCTCCACTGGTTTTTGACTTGGATGAAAGTGTTTCTAAATTCAACGTTAAGTATTTTTAAAGTACAGACTTGGGTGTAAGATTTGAGTTCTAGTCTTAGTTCTAGAATAAGATTATTTTGAGCTGATTACTTTTGAGAAACTACAGGCATAGGAGAAGCTCTGAAACAGAGTAGATGTTACCCTTTTAGAAGGGACATTTATATTCATAAAGGAAGTCTCTATTTAAGCATCTCTCTGTACCAGAAAGAGGATGACTCCAAATCAGAAGAAACTCTTGTCAGTGGAGATGGCACAGACTTATATCTGCATAGCAAACCTTACCCTTGTTTACTGAGCCTTTTCTGGAAACCTCTCATAAGTGGCTTCCCCATCCTTCCCAGAGCTTCCCTGGTGGCTCAGCTGTAAAGAACCCACTTGTAATGCAGGAGATGCAAGAGACACTGCTTCAGTCCCTGGGTCAGGAAGATCCCCTGGAGGAGGACATGACAACCCACTCCAGTATTCTTGCCTGGAAAATCCCATGGACAGAGGGGCCTGGTGGCTACAGTCCATAGGGTTGCAAAGAGTCGGACACAACTGAAGGGACTTAGCATGCATGCATCACCACCCTTCCCAATCTTTCTTTTGTCTTTAGGGGAAGATAGGATATAAACTGGTAACTTGGGTCATCTCAGGGAGTTACACAGTTACTTTGGGTGGATTTTCTCTACAGAGCTGCCTGCCTATAAGACAAGCTGGCCCTCTGTTCCAGCATCCACATGGTCTGGAGGACCACATAGTGAGAAGTCAGCCAGCCACCCTACCTTCTGCCTGGGTACGTGCTCTGCAGATCCAGTATGTTCCTCCCATAAGTCCCAAGGTTCAGACTTGAGGCAAAGGAGTAGAAGTCCTGATTTCAGTTGTAGTCCTATTCCCCTAGTCTAGCCTTTTTCAGCAAGAAAGCAGACACTTAGATCTTAATGGACTCTGTGACTATTTGTTATTTGGCATATCAGAGATCTCAACAGCACCCTACTAGTGGGAACAGGATTGAGTATAAATTTATGTCTTCTGTTTCTTCTCATTAGTACATAGTTGTTATGGGAATATGTTAAGAGGAGAACTTTATACCATGAAGTACCTGTAGTGCAACCTTTTTCATTTTATAGACAAATAAAATGAGGTTCAGAGGGATTGAGTCACCCAAGCTTACATGCGTAGACAGCTGCTTAGAATCCATTTGTCCTGACTCCTGGCCCAGTACACTATTACCCTCAGCAAAGCGTAATTTAAAGCAGGTCTCAGCTTGTGGGCAACATTCTCTGGACCCTCACACTAAGTTCTGACTCTTATCTCCTAGGTTTCTATCCTATGACCAGTTTGGATCCAATTATTGCAAGCTTTTGGTCCTCTTACCCACCTGTTTATGAAGGACTGTGTGCTTCCTAAATGTGGGTATCTCCCAACACATCTCTAGATTGCAAGAGAATGAAGAGTCATAAGATGCAGCTACTGAGTCTTTTGAATCAAAACCACCTAATTTGGAAGTAAGGCATATAGGGTCAATTCCAACATTCCAGAAACTTTATAGTATCAACATTTTTTCCATGGCTAAGCTCTGTGGAATTGTCTTATTCCTTTTTTTTTTTTTTAAATATTCAATGTCCTAACTTTAGAGCCCACTAGAATGATCAAAGTACTATAGCAATGATATCCCACATCAGTATATAATTGTGTCTACTGGCAAAATTAGGCAGAATTCTTACGAGAAATATTTACATATAACACATATACACTGGGCGATGGATATAACTATAGGTGAATTTCCCAGCTATATACTACAAGTCCAAAATCATGCATTTTCCAAACATTCCAACAAAGGCGGAGGGGATGGAGACCTTGGGCAATGCATGGTCTCTACAAATTACAGTTGTATCTCCACTTCCAACTCGTGACAATGTGTTCAATGCTTACTGGGTGGCATCAAAGCACTGGGCCCTCACTGCATAAAGGGAGAAAAGCCCCATGAATCAAGCAGGATCAGTGACTGGTCTCTGTAGGGCCCAGGTGATGCTGACTCTCAGACTGTACATATAGCTGTGTGTGTGTGTGTGTGTGTTTGGTAGTGGAGGAGAATGGGTAACATGGCAGTACAGCATGAAAGGCTCCTCTGAACTTCCCCTTATGCCCTGGCTTCCTGGAAGCCAGCCACCTTCCAAAGAGAAACAGTTACTGCAGTCACAGTGCAGAGAAACACCAGGGCAGAGCCTCTAGTCTACCAACCTGAATGGCTGATGCTTTAAACGTCCTAATGAAAGATTAATAGGGATGGTGTTTTTGGAAATATTCATCCTTTTTTTGTGTGTGTAATCTCCTTTTTCGCCATTATCATTCCCAGCAGTGTAAGCAGAGGACCAGACAAAATCTATCTTTTGTGAAGGAGTTATGAACTTAGAAAAGCCACTACCCGATAGTGAGGGGAAGGGGAAAATCGTTCTGTCTTGGAGATGATGAGAATCAAGCAGTTAGCCATCTGTTCTCTGATTAGACCTCTGTTGTAACATTCTGGAGGAAAGAGCAATGAGACAGATTTCAAGGGAAATCCAAAGGTAGAGAGAGTCTGTGCCCCTCTCCTCAGATCAGAAAATGCCCTAATGGTATAATTCATCAGCAGGCACATTTTATCTCCAACTCCAGCTCCCAGTAGACACCACCATCTCCACTGTGGCCAAGAAGCCTCAGCAGAGTGGTGGCGATGGCCCAGTACAGTTTGCTTGAGCTACCTCAGTTAGTTAGCATTATCAAGCTTCAGTTCCCACCAGCAGCCTGTGGCACCAAAAGGGCCCATGAGACACTTTTGCCCTGGGCTACAGGATGTAGATAATGGAACCAACTGAAGCATTTACCAGGAGTTACCATGGGGGAAGCTTAATAACCCTGGGGCAAAGAGCTTCAGGGCACACCACCTCAACTGGTCATCAATTAAGAGCCCTCTAGAATGATGAGCTTCCCTGGTAGCTCAGACGATAAAGCATCTGCCTACAATGTGGAGACCCGGGTTCCATCTCTGGGTTGGGAAGATCCCCTGGAGAAGGAAATGCAATCCAATCCAGTACTCTTGCCTGGAAAATCCCATGGACCGAGGAGCCTGGTAGGCTACAGTCCATGGGGTCACAAACAGTTGGACACGACTGAGCAACTTCACTAGAATGATCAAACTGTCCAGCTGAACCCATAGAATCATAAGAAATTATTGTTTTAATGATTAAAACATTGTTGGTTTAAGCCACTAACTTTGGAGGTGGTTTGCTACACATCATGAGATAATAACAAACACAAATTCACTAGTCACAGATTTTAATCAGTGAGGTCCAGCTCAGTCAGAAACAAGCCCAGTCCAGCACTTTATAATAGAAACCAGCAGGGGACTTCCCTGGTGGTCCAGTGGCTAAGACTGCATGCTCCCTACACAGGGGGCCCGGGTTTGATCCCTGGTCAGGGAACTATATCCCACATGCCACAACGAAGAGTTTACATGTGGCAACTATGAAGATTCCAGGTGTTGCAACTAAGACCCAGCACTGCCAAATGAATATTAAAATGAAAGAAACCAGCAAAGATCCAGAGGAGAGAGAACTCTTGGGTCTGAGACTCTCTATCTCCTCCCCACACACATGTGCGTGTATGTCCTTTTAGGAAGGAACAACAAGAGGAAGAGAAAAATAAGTTGGAAAGGGTGGTGTGGTAGACAGGGAAGGGAATTAAGAAGGCATATGGAATTAAAATTGCTATATGAGAAACGCTGGGCTGGAAGAAGCACAAGCTGGAATCAAGATTGCCGGGAGAAATATCTATAACCTCAGATATGCAGATGACACCACCCTTATGGCAGAAAGTGAAGAGGAACTAAAAAGCCTCTTGATGAAAGTCAAAGAGGAGAGTAAAAATTGGCTTAAAGCTCAACATTCAGAAAACTAAGATCATGGCATCTGGTCCCATCACTTCATGGGAAATAGATGGGGAAACAGTGGAAACAGTGTCAGACTATTTTTTGGGCTTCAAAATCACTGCAGATGGCGATTGCAGCCATGAAATTAAAGGACGCTTAATCCTTGGAAGAAAAGTTATGACCAACCTAGATAGTATATTGAAAAGCAGAGCTATTACTTTGCCAACAAAGGTCCGACTAGTCAAGGCTATGGTTTTTCCAGTGGTCATGTATGGATGTGAGAGTTGGACTGTGAAGAAAGCTGAGAGCCAAAGAATCGATGCTTTTGAACTGTGGTGTTGGAGAAGACTCTTGAGAGTCCCTCGGACTGCAAGGAGATCCAACCAGTTCATTCTAAAGGAGATCAGTCCTGGGTGTTCATTGGAAGGACTGATGCTGAAGCTGAAACTCCAATACTTTGGCCACCTCATGCGAAGAGTTGACTCATTGGAAAAGACCCTGATGCTGGGAGGGATTGGGGGCAGGAGGAGAAGGGGCCGACAGAGGATGAGATGGCTGGATGGCATCACCGACTCGATGGATGTGAGTTTGAGTGAACTCTGGGAGTTGGTGATGGACAGGGAGGCCTGGCATATTGTGATTCATGGGGTCGCAAAGAGTTGGACACGACTGAGCGACTGAACTGAACTGAATCAAATGACCCTAAAGTAGAGAGATTATCCTGGATTGGTGGTTTAGTCACTCAGTCGTGTCCAACCCTTGCGACCCTGTGCAGGCTCTTGCCAGGCTCCTCTGTACATGGGATTCTCCAAGCAAGAATACTGGAGGGAGTTGCTATTTACTTCTCCAAGAGATCTTCCCTACCCAGGTCTCCTGTATTGCAGGAGGATTCTTTACTGACTGAGCCACCAGGGAAGCCCTCATATAATGTAAGAATCCTTAAATGCGGAATAAAAAGAGGAGTCAGGGCAGAAGGAAGAGATGGAAGAATTTCGCCTGCTGTCGCTGGCTTTGAAAATGGAAGAAAAGGGCCATAATCCAAGCAATGTGGAAAAGGGAAACTAAAGGATTCTCCCCTAAAGGACCCAGAAAGGAACCAGCCCTGCCAACACTTTGATTGTAGCCTAATGACACCCATTTCAGACTTCTGAGTTGTAAGATAATAGATCTGTACTGTTTTAAGCCACTAGAGTTATGTTAATTTTTTCAGCAGCAACAGAAAACTAATGAAGGTAGCAAATTGTAGTGACTGAATAATTATTCAAAATAAGACTATCTGAAACTGGAGGAGACTAAAATGGCTTTAAATGGCAATTTTAAGTTGGTTTTGTTTTTTACCTCATAGCACCCAGTGTGGGGAAAGCTAGGGAAGTAAGATTAGATCCTTTCTGGAAATCAAAAAAGCTACCTTTTGTTTTTCACAGTTCTGAGTACAGCAGGTTAAATTTGAGACCTTGTTGCAACTTTTGTTCTGAGCCTTGATTTTCTGTTAAAACCAACTCCCTTTGGAAGAGTCACACATTAAACTTTTCAACATAAATGAGTTTATCGGATTGCTTCTGAAAACAGGAACTGAGTAAAGGAAGAACAAGGCTTGAGTTCTGAGATTCTTGCAGGGGGACGTGCTGAGGCCAGGCGGGTCCTGACTCAGGGTGGGGTGGACACCACCCCCTCCCCACCCGCGTCCCCAACACCTCGCTGTCCTTGAGCAGAACAGTCACCACTCCCCCTGGACATTGCTCTCTGTGAACAGTCTCAGAGGGGCTGTAAACTCTGCATTGTGTGGCACTGAGCGCAGGTAGGAGTTCATTATGCCCAATAGCGAGACCAATCACTTCATGCTATTTAGGGTTTTCACATCTTCATTGCTTCTTTCCGCTGCATTTTAGATACCCGTGGTTTCAGCCCTGCGCTTGGAATCCCACATTTCATCACTCGTCTCTGACCCTCCAAAGTAAAGACTTTTTTAATCAAAAGCTAGGTTATTTTTAATTTTTAAAATAACCTTTCTGTCACCCTCACCACTGATTAGTATTCTCTCTTCTCAAAATGAGTCTTAACAGTATAATACTAGCGACGACACTGAGTAAGAAATGGTAAAATGCCACATTCTAAGCATGCCCCGACACCACTGTAATGACTACCCTGGATTTGCTGTTTCAAAGACACACAAATGTGTGGGGGTACTTTAAGGGCAACTACACATGTACCATGGAAGTTCACCCTAAATTTAGCAGCAGTTTTTATTTAGAATAATGCAGCATCAGAGGAGGGAGGCAAATGAGAATCTAATGCCAAAGTCAGTGGGAGGCACTGGGATCTGAGCATCAGTCTAAATGGGTTCAAAGTCACTCCAATACTCTGACTCTCAGAGGTTACTTACCTTCTCTGTGCCTCTGTGTCTACAAAAGAAAAAAAAGATTGGGGTGGAAATAATAGTGCCTGTTTCATAAAGTTAATGTGATGACTAAATAATTCATATAAAGCTTAGTTCAAGCTAGGCAGTAAATGCTTGATGAATACTAGTGATTTTTATATAGAACCCAAAAGTTGAGAAATCAACACTTTTGCCAGACCACAAATATGTTTCTCATTTATGGTCCATATTTACTATACATCAGGGTAAAAGTCTAGTTCACTGTGATCCCCTCCTCACGTGAGGCTGCTGTCCAGTTCCATACATACCTGGAGCGCCTAAAACATCTGAGGAGACTGATGCTGTTTCCAGGTTCCCTTATCAGTGCTCCATTCTGCTTCCTACTCCCTGCCCTTCTCCATGTGGTTCCAATATCAAAATATTTAGTCCATCTGTCCCAGAGGGGTTTGGACTTTCTCTTCATTTGTGCTTCTTGAAATAATATGCTCCTGAGGCACAGACTGTTCCTTCATCACTAAAAAAGGTCAAGCATTTATTAGTCTGTGTATAAACATGACAACAAAGGAGCCCTTGTAAAAAATGGAATGTTCAGCTTGGATAGAACACAGAGGAGTTCCTCTTGGATCTGGCAAATCCCCCTGGATTTCATCTCTTTTAAATACACCACGTTAATGTCACTGTTCCTTTCTGGCGTCTCAAGCCTCACTTCTAAATCTGCATGAGCTGTTTGAGGTGCAAGTTTCTCATTTATACAGTCTGTAAGTGCACTTTCTTTTTCAATTCAAACACGTCAACAGTTTCTTCAGATAAACCAACCTTACTACTATGAATAAGAGGTGTGCTCTCCTGTGAGTCACACAACCGCCTGTCACAAAGAAGGGAATTGACTTTGCTTTGCTCACCAGCAAGCATGTCATACAAACATTATTCCCATTCTTCTGGGAAGCCACCCATGGAAGCCAGGTCTCTGACTTATTAATGTTTTCCTCTTTAGTTGCCCTCTTCAGATGACCTGGATCTAAAACAGAACTCTCCCTGTATCACCTTGGTCTCCACATTCATCATGGCCGCCAACCGTCAGCTACAAATACAGGGAGCCTATTCCCTTTCTTGATACCTGATCCTTTCAGATTAATCCTTTCAGATTAATCTCTCTTACACAGCCTTTGATCTATTGCTATGCATAATCTAGCTTTAAATCTAGCTTTGCACATTTCCATGTTGTTGGTGCTGTTCTTTAAAGAAGATTCTTTTGGTTTCCTTCTTTGAGGAATGAAGAAGAGATGAATTCCATACTAAGACATTTTCTAGCCAGCCTCAGGTAAATCCTATCTTGGAGAATGGTGACCATGTTTCATGTCCCTTTAAGGCTAACAAGAGTAAAAAAAAAAATCCATCTCTAAAAAAAAATGAAAAAACCTCCACCTCTGATTGGAGAAACGAGATGTTATGTTCCTGGTGAGGTGTGCAGGTATCAAAGGCTCATTAAAAGCAGTGTGATCACTCTGCATTCTCTTCCCTGCTAAGACTGCCTCAACATGAGAACAGAGTTGTTGGTCTTCTCCTCCTTCTTTTCTCCTCCTTTTCTCTCCTCCCCTTCTCTTCCCCCTCCAGTTCTCTTTCCCCCTTATCCTCTTCCTGTCTCTTTTCATCTTTCCAGCCCCCTCCCCATTTTTGTCCAAAGCTGCCTAGGGAGGCTTGGAAAAGAATCTAAAGTGTATTGGCTCACTAAACACTTATTTTACTGCTATGATTTTCTCTGGTGTATGGCAGGAAGTCACATGACAGTACTTTTTCAACTTAATGTCAACTTGCATTATTTTGTAACCATATAAGTGAATGTCAGCCCTAAAATTCAGCGGGCTTATCCTTCTCACAGGAAGTACAGAGTACATTTCATTCAAATAAATGAAACAACATCTGTTTTCATGGGCTGGCCCCAACTTACTTTTCTAGTTTCTTCTTTTACCATACTCCTTCACTCCCCGCTCCCCGCCACCTGCCTCCTCATACAGCGCTATTAGTACACCATATTGCTCCCTCTTCTCTGAGGTTAGAGCAATTTATGAGCTCCAACTAGGTGAAGAGATGAATGAAATAAGCTGTGCAATTACAACTTGTACCTTTGCTCATACTTTCCCTATTTTTGGAAAACTACCCTTCCCACTATCCCATTTTTAGTGGGGAAATTTCTACTCATTTTCCAAGGCCCAGCTTGCTGCTGTCTCTGCTTGATGTTTTAACTCAATATCACTGTCTTCCTCCTCCTTACATTCACAGTTTTTTAATTCTTAAATGTCACACTCACTTTGTCTTTGTTTGCCTTTTTTCACTTACTTGTCTTCCTCTCCCCTTATAAGTTCCTTCATGGTAAGGCATGTCTTTTTCATTTCTGTATCCCCCAAACTTAGCATTGCTAAGTGGGACAATTCCTATCCCATTTTTTGCAACCTCATGGACTGCAGCATGCCAGGCTCCTCTGTCCTCCACGATCTCTCAGAGCTCGCTCAAATTCATGTCCGTTAAGTCGATGGTGCTATCTAACCATCTCATCATCTGCTGCTCCCATTTCCATTTGCCTTCAATCCTTCCCAGCATCAGGGTCTTTTCCAGTGAGTCAGCTCTTTGCATCAGGTGAACAAAGTATTGGAGCTCCAGCATCAGTCCTTCCAATGAATATCCAGGGTTGATTTCCTTTCGGATTCCCTGGATCCCACACCCAATTGTGTCAGAAACCACACACACACACACACACACACTCTCTCTCTCTCTCTCTCTCTCTCTCTCTCTCTCTCTCTCTGATATGAAATGAGCTCTGGGATCCCTGGGTTCTGCAGTCAGACTCCAGGAACTGGCTCTGTCTGACACTCCACTGACACTTAGCCCAGGATCTGGCTTCACCTGCCAGTGGGTGGGCAACAGCCCCAGAGTCTTCAGGACCTTGAATCTGCCCACCAGTGAGCCAGCACTAGCCCCGGGGCCCTCAAGGGTTCTGCAGCCAGCTGCCTCGTGACCAGGCCCTGCTAAACAGCAGCCAAAAGCATGTGCACGAGACAGGGCCAGGCAGCCAACCACACTAGGCTACCAGATTGCCTACATAATCAGCCCACCACAGCAGAAGGAGCCACATGGCCCTCTTAGGGGGAACCCCGAGAGCATAATGCTTGGGTGATGAGAGGGGAGTGCACTGTTGGGACACATAGGATGTCTTACAAAGAAGGCTCTTACTTCTTACAAAGCATCTTACTTCTCCAAGGTTAAGAAACCTAACTGACCCACCACATACACAAAAATACAAACAGCAACTTAGACAAAATGAGGCAGCAGAGGAATATCTTCCAGATGAAGGAACAAGATAAAACCCCAGAAGATCTAAGTGGAAGTGGAGACAGGCAATCTACCTGAGAAAGAGTTCAGAGTAATTATCACAAAGATCTCAAAGATGATCAAAGAACTTAGGAGGAGAATGGATGCACAGAGAAAGAAGTTAGAATTTTTGAACAAGGATGAAACAAATAGTCATGACTAAAACCTAATGGATCTAAGGGTTATAACAACCAACCTGTCATTAAAACAACTATAGATCTCATCAAATCATATTCCCATCTGAAGTTCCTTGTTCTTCCTTATAAAAGGCATTGCAGGAATAAGACAGAAACTTTTGTCTATACGTTAGAGTAACAAGAACTCTAAAACACATGCCCCCTACATGATGAAGTCTTATTAACATCTTACTGTGGGCTTGCTGTAGAAAGCTTCTCAAGGAAAACTGAGGGCATGAAGAAAATTACCCATCACTGCTGAGCCTTCAGGAGCATTTAAAGCAAAAGATGCCTTCAGATGAACATTCTAATTTATTACTATTGAAAGAGTCAGTTCCTAGGTAGGTTGATAAGTCCAGGGTCCCTGAGGAGGAGAAAGGGGTCTGGGGCTCTCAAGGAGAAGAAAAGGACAAACTTTTTTTCCATTGCTTTGTCTTAGTCAGTGTAACAATGTATCCTGCTCAAGGACATGTTTCTCCTTAACAAGAACCTTCTGACTAATCTTGTTATCTTAAGACTGTATATTGTGGGAGTGGGTCTGGTAAGACCTTTCTATTGTTCTAATCTTGTTAATTTAAGATGTATGTTGTGGGAGTGGGTCTGGTTAAAGTACATAGGCTTTGATAAACTAGTGAGTGGGGGCACTCTCCATACCTTCTGATGTCTGTGTCAGAAGCTTTCTCTGTCCCTGTCCCTTTTTCGCTTTAATAAAACTCTGCTACACAAAAGCTCTTGAGTGATCAAGCCTGGTCCCTGGTCCAGAAGCTAAATCTTCTTCAGAGATCACAAATCCAACATCGTTCACTGTAAGCTATCACTATGATAATGATTATCATAGTTTAATTAATATTATTTTGGATTTACCTTACCTATATTAAAAGAATGCATGGCCTTCTTCCTTAAATTGTTTTAATTAATATCAATATGATTACTTTTTTGTCTTATCTTTGAGGAGGACAGGAGACTCAGCTATCTATTCTTCTATCCACCACCCATCCATCTGTCTATCCAAATTATTGTTTCAGTTCAGTTCACTTGCTCAGTCATGTCCGACTCTTTGCAACCCCATGAACTGCAGCACGCCAGGCCTCCCTGTCCATCACCAACTGCCGGAGTAAAGGCCCTCTTATTTAGTGGGTTTTATGCAAGTTCCTGAGCCTAAAAAGATGAATAGGACCAGATTCAAGACCCAACATAGTGACTACCCAGTATGCAGGAATTTGATCTAAAGCAAAAATTAGGCAAGTGTTCAGGATGTGTATCAAATTCTTTTAAAGTAAAACCCAAGTGTATGCTGTAGGCAGCATCTCTGTATTCCTTCAGTATACTAATGTTCCCTGACATTATTGCTATCACTGATAAATGTCAAAGGGGAGAGTGATATTTTGGGAACTGATTTTTTTTTTTACTCTATACAAAAATAGATTATAAACACGTATGCATATGTCATAGAAAGAATTTAGGCTAATATTTCTATACAGGGATAAGCATTAGCATATTTTCAAAGTTCACAGTTACATTCCTGTTGTCAGTTATAATCATCTGCTGGTTTGAATTCCTTATTTTATGACAGCTATCAAAATCTATTGGTAATACGCAATCTGATTAAATTTAGCAAGAGTATAAGAATTTTATAGTCACAGAGTTCCTGAAAGAGGCTGTATGATTCAATATTTTCATACAACCATCTTTATAAAGGCATAGCATAACATAAACCAACAAATAATGATCCCTAAATAAACTTAACACAAAGTTATAACTCAGTTCAAATTCATAAATGTTTAATTTTTCAGTTGTTTCCTGTTTAGGACATTAATCTAAGTCAGTATTTAGTTATAACATACACTAGGTAAGTGCTTTGGTGAAAGCGTGTAAATACTAATGCAAAGCACAAATGAGTCAAAGTTATCCCTGTTGTCATGCTACTCTACCATGGGCCCATTGCTCCTCTTGGAAGGCTGTTGGCACCTGCAGTGTTGGAGGAGGCACTAAGGCAAATCTGGACTGCAGTTCAGAGAAATGAAAGATACAATGCCTCTCATGCAGGTCTCTGGAGAAAGCCAAGATTTCTCTAACCTTGGAGAAGCGCATCCTCACAAAGAAGCCCCTTTCTTGATCTGTCAGCAGTTGGAATGGTATGCCATACAACTTTATTTAGTTCAAGGAGGCTGTGGGGGCAGTGTCAAAACAGCAGGAACAAGGGCTGAAGGAGCTTCTATTATTCATCACATGTTGGTAGCTTGACCGGTAAAGACCAGTACTGATGGAGCAGTCAAGTCACTAACTTCATTTTGCTACTCCACTCAAATGGCATTAATCAGTCAGCTCTGCTGCTATGCAAACAGCCCCCTGATTTTTAGTTAAAACTACAAGGCTTTTTCCGGGATCTGTAATGAAGAAGACACGAGCATCAGTCTTATCTTTGTGTTTCCTTCATTCCAGATCCAGGCTGAAAGAGGAGTCCATTTTTTGGCCATGCCATTCTTATGGCAAAGAGAAAACAGCAAGAGAGCTGATGGAAATACACAATGCATCTACGTATGTCAGTTAAGTCTGCAATAACAAAAATACCATAGAGTGAGTGGCTTAAACCACAAACATTTATTTCTCCCAGTTCTGAAGGCTGGGAAGTCCAAGAACAAGGTGCCAGCAGATTCAGAGTCTGGTAAGGGTCTGACTTTTGCCAGGTATCTGTCTTCTCATTGTATCTTCACACAGCTGAGAGAAAGAGGTCCTCTCTCATGTCTCTTCTTCTGTTCAGTTCAGTTGCTCAGTCGTATCTGACTCTTTGCGACCCCATGAATCGCAGCACGCCAGGCCTCCCTGTCCATCACCAGCTCCCGCAGTTTACCCAAACTCATGTCCATCGAGTCCGTGATGCCATCCAGCCATCTCATCCTCTGTCGGCCCCTTCTCCTCCTGCCCCCAATCCCTCCCAGTAGCAGAGTCTTTTCCAATGAGTCAACTCTTCGCATGAGGTGGCCAAAGTATTGGAGTTTCAGCTTCAACATCAGTCCTTCCAGTGAACACCCAGGACTGATCTCCTTTAGGATGGACTGGTTGCATCTCCTTGCAGTCCAAGGGACTCTCAAGAGTCTTCTCCAACACCACAGTTCAAAAGCATCAATTCTTCAGTGCTCAGCCTTCTTCACAGTCCAACTCTCACATCCATACATGACCACAGGAAAAACCATAGCCTTGACTAGATGGAACTTTGTTGGCAAAGTAATATCTCTGCTTTTGAATATGCTATCTGTCATAACTTTCCTTCAAAGGATTAAGCATCTTTTAATTTCATGGCTGCAGTCACCATCTGCAGTGATTTTGGAGCCCAATAAAATAAAGTCTGACACTGTTTCCTCTGTTTCTCCATCTATTTCCCATGAAGTGATGGGACCAGATGCCATGATCTTAGTTTTCTGAATGTTGAGCTTTAAGCCAACTTTTTCACTCTCCTCTTTGACTTTCATCAAGAGGCTTTTTAGTTCTTCTTCACTTTCTGCCATAAGGGTGGTGTCATCTGCATATCTGAGGTTATTGATATTTCTCCCAGCAATCTTGATTTCAGCTTGTGCTTCATCCAGCCCAGCATTTCTCATGATGTACTCTAAGTTAAATAGGCAGGGTGACAATATACAGCCTTGACGTGCTCCTTTTCCTATTTGGAACCAGTCTGTTGTTCCATGTCCTGTTCTAACTGTTGCTTCCTGACCTGCATATAGGTTTCTCAAGAGGCAGGTCAGGTGATCTGGTATTCCCATCTCTTTCAGAATTTTCCACAGTTTCTTGTGATCCACACAGTCAAAGGCTTTGGCATAGTCAATAAAGCAGAAATAGATGTTTTTCTGGAACTCTCTTGCTTTTTCCATGATCCAGTAGATGTTGGCAATTTGATATCTGGTTCTTCTGCCTTTTCTAAAACCAGCTTGAACATCTGGAAGTTCACCATTCATGTATTGCTGAAGCCTGGCTTGGAGAATTTTGAGCATTACTTTACTAACATGTGAGATGAGTGCAATTGTACAGTAGTTTGAGCTTCTTTGGCATTATTCTTTGGGATTGGAATGAAAACTGACCTTTTCCAGTCCTGTGGCCACTGCTGAGTTTTCCAAATTTGCTGGCATATTGAGTGCAGCACTTTCACAGCATCATCTTTCAGGATTTGAAACAGCTCAACTGGGATTCCATCACCTCCACTAGCTTTGTTTGTAGTGTACTTTCAAAGGCCCACTTGACTTCACATTCCAGGATGTCTGGCTCTAGGTGAGTGATCACACCATTGTGTCTCTTCTTTTAAGGGCACTAATCCCATTCATGAAGCCTCCACCCTCACAACCTAATCACTTCCTAAAACTATCACACTGGGCATTAGGGCTTCAATGTATGAATTTTGGGGGGAGGAGAACAAACATCTGGTTCACAGCAGCTTTAGAGCTTTTACTTGAATGAGGAATAGTCAAGGTTGCCCACAATCCATTGGCCAGAGTATTCACAAGTCCAAGTGAAGTGAAGTGAAGTTGCTCAGTCGTGTCCAACTCTTTGTGACCCCATGGACTGTATAGCCCATCAGGCTCCTCTGTCCATGGGATTCTCCAGGCAAGAATACTGGAGGGGGTTGCCATTTCCTTCCCTGGTGGCTCAGATGGTAAAGAGTCTGCCCACAATGTGGGAGACCTGGGTTTGATCCCTGGGTTGGGAAGATCCCCTGGAAGGGAACAGCTACCCACTCCAGTATTCTTGCCTGGAGAATTTCATGGACAGAGGAGCCTGGCAGTCCATGGGGTCACAAAGAGTCGGACATGACTGACTGACTTTCACAAGTCCAAGCCTGACATCAAAAGTGCAGAAACTGTGTACTCTCCTTCAGGAGGCACTGCAAGTTGTGCAATCCTGTTAGAAGGTGTGTGAGTTGCTGGGAATAATAACACAATCCACCACATCAGATTCCCTTTGGCAGCCCCCACCCATTTCTCCAGCTGAATTCCTTCAACCCCCTCCCCTTGCTACCAGCCCAAGGAGGGTACTGTGCTGAGTCCAGTGGAGGAAGAGCATACAAGCAGTGAGGCTGCAGCGGCTGTTGTTTCTACTTTTGACTTTTTCTTCTCATCAGTCTCTGAGCACAGACCACAGGATGGGTTGGGAATGAAACTGCAGATGAGGTAGGAGACAAATGAGAGAACAAGGCCTTTCTCATTAACTGAATGGGTCACTCGGGTAGTGCCTGGGGCAAGAGACAGAGTGACCTTTGTGTCCATCCAGAGGGCTGCGGCTGAGAGAATATAATTAAGACCACTCCTCAAAGCCATCATCTTCTTCAATTAATATTTACTGAGCACCCACTGAGACACTGGCCTTGGACTCAAAACTACAAACTCTCTCAGGCTGGGAAAGGCTCTGACTAATTTGCACATTAAAAAGCAAGCAGACAGAGGGAAACCCACCTTTTTCCCCTTCCTAGTCACCCTGGGAGAGAGAACCTCTTCTCTTCTCCATTCATGTGTGGAATCCCAATTAAGCATAGTAAACAAAGGAAACGTCTTACATTGTAATTTTCCTCCTTCTCCCCATGCTTTATTTGCTGTCTGGATTTATAGCTCAAGAATTGCCTCCTCTAAGCACCATCCCCTATTAACCAGAGAGATAAAAGCCATAAAGGGAAGGGAACTCCTTCAGTTCTCTTTGCCAGTTGTGAGGCAGAGCAGCGCCTTTACAAGGGAGTTGACATCTGTTGCCTGAGACTGCCCGTCCTGCACCAGGGCTGTGCTCATGCTCCGAATGCAAACTGCAGCCATCAGAGACAGAGCCGGGTTTGATAATTGCTTGAGCCCAGAGCAAATCTGCTTGGGCACTAGAAAAGGAACTGTGTAGTTTTAAAGCAGATGTATGTTCTTAATGTGGTTGGCTTATAAAGCGACAGAACATGGGAGTTTTTCCCCCTTAGCCTATCACAACTGATAAGCAGTGTAACTTAAGACAGGCTGATTCGATCACAATTCTATGTCATATTTACTCCATATAACAGAATGAAACTTAGATTTGCATCATATATATAAGACATTTCATTTTCTCCTGCATGGTATGATATTAGCAAACAACATATATCTCCATGGTTACAAACAAAGGTGGCATGTTTGCAAAACAGATGCTGTATGTAGAACTTGTATAAATGGGATAAAACACAGGGTTTTTGCTGTTGAAATGGCATTAACTATTTCAATTAGCATGATCTTTGTAAGAAACATTGTTTTCCTTCTCTGTGAATGCTACCAATCACGGTCTTTGTATCACCTTTCTCAGAACCTGAGTTCTTGGCTCATCTCTTCCACTGTGACCTTGAAAAAAATCAACTATTCTGAGTCTCTATTTCTTTCCTTGTTAAATAAAGTTGGATCAGGATTTCTCTGTCTATTCTGGGGAACATTTGCTTCTGAGGAAATTAATGGTGGTAATGTTTTTTAAAAAGAGGTTCTGTGATCAAATAAGTTTAGGAATTGTGACATTAAACAATATTAAACACACTTCCTTACTCAGAACTTTAGCATGCTAATAATATTCACTGTGAGTCTCCAAGAGAGAGAGAGAGAGTGGTGCCTTGTTTCCCCAATTTATTTAGCCAGAAATTTTTTCTTCCAGATTGTTTCTCAGAATCAGTCTGAACATCAGACTTTAAAGATCCTTCAAATGATAACACTCTATGATTCTATTTTCTATTCATTCTGTCTTGCTTTCCAATTTCTCTCACCTATTTCAGAAAAAGAACTACCTGGGCTTTCTAACTTTTTCGTAAAGTAAAAGTCAGTCTGTTTGTCATTTCTTTACCCCCTGCAATTTATTTGAAAATTTTCAAACTCACACAAAAGTTGAAAGAACAATACAATCAATACATACTCTTCACTTTAGATTCAGCAACTGTTAAAATTTTGCACCATTTCTTTCTCTTTTCTTCTCTCTCTCACACACACACACTATAGTGTGTGCGATATATGCATAATTTTACTACTGAATCATTTAAAAATAAATCACAGACATCATGACACTTCACCCCTAAATATTTTATGATGTAAGACAAGCATTCTTCTACACAACGTCAGAACCATTATTACATATAAGAAGTTTAATATTGATTAATACCATGAAATACATATGCTGTATATGAATTTTCCAAATTGTTATTCATAATTTTTTCCAAAATGTTCTTCCTAATATTTTTTTAAGCTCTAGGATCTATTCAGTTTATACTCATTAGAGTCAGTTATATCTCTTTGGCTTCTTTAATCTGGAACTAGCTCCCTAATTTGTTCATCTTTCATGAGATTAACTTTTTGGGGAAAAGTTCAGGTCGCTTATTTTGTAGGTCTAACATTTTAAATTTGTGTGACAGTTTTCTCATAATTAGCTTCGGTTGAAATCTTTTTGGGAAAAAAAGGGGGGTGATACCATTGCATACTTCAAACTGCATACCAAGAGAGACATAACGTCACTTTGACCCATTATTGGTAATGCTTTGAGTAACAGCATGGTTAAACTGTTGTTTGCTCTATTTCTCTGGTACGAAGATACTCTTTCCCCTTGGTAATTAATAAGTAATCTGATAGTTGATGTTCTGAGACTTGTGAATAACTTATTTCCTAATAACCCTTCACCCAGTGGCTTTAGCATTTGTTGATGATCCTTGCCTGGACCAAATATTACACTGGGATTGCAAAACAGTGTGTTGTTGTTTTTTTTTTTTTTTCTAATCTAATCGCTTTCTATAGATAAGAATTTTCTCTTCCTCTTTCTCCTCTTTATTTCTACCTCTTATTGAGTATAGTGATGTACCATAGATTCTATTTTTATTCAGTGTTTTATAATCATTGTAATTCATCCTTTTAACATTTATTCAGAGACTACTTACTCTGTACCAAGTACTAAAGTGAGATTGCTGCTGCTGCTGCTAAGTCGCTTCAGTCGTGTCTGACTCTGTGCAACCCCAGAGATGGCAGCCCACCAGGCTCCCCCATCCCTGGGATTCTCCAGGCAAGAACACTGGAGTGGGTTGCCATTGCCTTCCCCAATGCATAAAAGTGAAAAGTGAAAGTGAAATAGCTCAGCTGTGTCCGACTCCTAGCGACCCCATGGACTACAGCCTACCAGGCTCCTCTGTCGATTAACCTAACATTAATCTTAGTCTCCCTCTAAGTACTTAAGAAAACTATCAGTGCAACATTAACAACTAATCCAGATTCTTAAACAGGCCACCACTTAAGCCAACAAAGTTTTGGCGAAGATAAAGGGAAACCTTTATAGATAGAGGGAACTGAAAATGAAGATGGGAGTGCAGAGTGATCTCCAAATTGTAATTTTTATTCCCCTTTTGTAAATCCTGGCCAGGTAACTGTGGTTACAGCAATCATCAAATCATCACACAGAAAAGAAAAAAAAAGAGTCAATTATCATCTCTGTGGTGCGATACTGAATCTGCCTCAGAGGGAGAGAATTTCAAGAACTTGGTCTCAGTACATGGGCTCAGGGTCCACAGAGGGAGAATCATAATTCCCATTCAGAACACAAAATAGGCATTTAATGATCACTCATGTCATTAGGAAGATGGGGGAAATATATCCATGTCTTTAACAAGTTCTTAAGCCAATATCAAGGTATCAAAGGCCTTGGTCAAGACAGGAGTCCTAGAGCACCTCCCTGCCACAGGTCCCACCTGGGCCGCATTCTCACCTCCCCAACAGGATCTGAATGATGAATTCCAAATAATTAATCATGGAATGAAACAGAAAACAGCTTTCAGTGGAAGGAAAAAGGACCCTATGTTCCAGGGAAAGAATGATGCTAAGTCACTTCAGTCGTGTCCGACTCTGTGCGACCCCATAGACGGCAGCCTGTCAGGCTCCCCCATCCCTGGGATTCTCCAGGCAAGAACACTGGAGTGGGTTGCCATTTCCTTCTCCAATGCAGGAAAGTGAAAAGTGAAAGTGAAGTCATTCAGTCGTGTCCAACTCTTCGCGACCCCATGGACCGCAGCCTACCAGGCTCCTCCGCCCATGGGATTTCCCAGGCAGGAGTACTGGAGTGGGGCGCCATTGCCTTCTCCGAGGGAAAGAATAGACTGACCCATTCTGGTCCAACTGTTTAGTGGAAGGAGCGTTCAGAGCTTAATGCAGGAGGCAGCGCACGAGCCTAGTGCTGTAGCTCCCTGCTGACTCTCAGGGGCCAGAAGACAACAAACCCAAAGGAGACTATCCTTTAGACTTGACGTTTTTTCTTTTGTGGGAACTGCTACTGCTAAGTCACTTCAGTTGTGTCCAACTCTATGCAACCCCATAGATGGCAGCCCACCAGGCTCCCATCCCTGGGATTCTCCAGGCAAGAACACTGGAGTGGGTTGCCATTTCCTTCTCCAATGCGTAAAAGTGAAACGTGAAAGGGAAGTCGCTCGGTCATGTCGACATTTTGCGACCCCATGGAACGCAGCCTACCAGGCTCCTCCATCCATGGGATTTTCCAGGCAAGAGTACTGGAGTGGGGTGCCATTGCCTTCTCCGAGGGGTGGGGTATCCTGCTCCCCATGGAGCTTAAGAGTGTCTCCTCCAGGCCTAGAAGAATGCACAGTCTGTGTTCCCACCGGGTAGGGGCAGGCAGAACAGTCAGAAACTGGTGTCCTGCTAGAGAACCAGGAGCCAGGGCAATTGCGATCCTTGGAATCTTTGTTACCTTAAGGTTTACAAAACTTCAGGTCTTTCTGAGGTCACGGGAGATGTCCCTAGCTGTCAGAGCACCTCCAAGGGAGTAAGAGCCCAGTGGGAAAAGATTAGGTTCAGAAGTTCACAAAACTTGAGTCCAAATGCCATCCCGGAAATTCATGAAGTGTAAAGCCTAGGCAACTTTTGTTACTAATCCATGTTTCCTCATCAGTAAAACAGAGACAGAAAATTCCTCACAGATCTGTTGTGAAAATCATGTTAAATAAGGTACAACACACGCCATCACTTTACTGGTTAGGATTCCTTACATTCCAGGTAATAGAAATAAACCTGACCTGGTTTAAGGGAAAAAGTGAGAGAGAATGAGTCAGAAAAAATTAATTATAAGTTTATAGTGATATCCCATTGTTCTTAAAGTCAAGAATTCAGCTAAGCCTTATAATGAGGTTTTGACCAAGAAATAAAAAGTCGTCAGGATCCACTGTAGCGTCTCTTTGTGTATTTGATTTTTTTTCTCCTTTTGTGAGAATTCACTTTCTCTCCCCTAGACCAACAGAGCTGACTGACCCATAGCCTTTGAGCTTATGTATCCTTTTCCAAGACACTACCACTCCAGCACTCTTGCCTGGAAAATCCCATGGACGGAGGAGCCTGGTAGGCTGCAGTCCATGGGTTCGCTAAGAGTCAGATACGACTGAGCGTCTTCACTTTCACTTTTCGCTTTCATGCATTGGAGAAGGAAATGGCAACCCACTCCAGTGTTCTTGCCTGGAGAATCCCAGGGACAGGGGAGCTTCGTGGGCTGCCGTCTATGGGGTCGCAGAGTCGGACATGACTGAAGTGACTTAGCAGCAGCAACACAGAGGTAGCAGGAATCCATAACTCCAATTTTTAAGTCTCTCAAGAAAATCCACTCCACTCTCAGTGGAGAGTGGCTAGGACTGAGCATAAACAGGGCTAAAGGGCCTCACCCCGTGGCGAGCAGCATGCTGAGTGGATCCTTGTGGGCTGTGTAGACATTCCAAAATGTGTTTTCCAGAGGTACCTAGCCCAGTATCTGCCACAGGGTGTTATTTTTCTTTTTCCTTCATCTCATATAAGATATAGACAGTCTAAGAACAGAGTTGGGGAAAATTACTCAGATATTCTGGGGCATGTAAGGCCCTGTGATAACTAAAATGGAAATCATTAGGATTAACACAGGATCTGGCAATAACAACATCACTAGGATAAATAAGGCAGGCTGTACTTTTTAGACCTTCCTTATCTTCCTAAGTTTGACTTCTTGCTGTGTTCTCTGAAATGTTTCTGCCTACCCTTGGAAAATCCCTTGAGTCTGGTGATATGATGGCAGGGACAATCCTTCTATGGAGAAAAGAATTCTCTACAGAAGTGGGTGAGTTAGGAGGTAACTGTTGTTTAGTCGCTAAGTCGTGTCTGACTTTTTTTTGACTCCATGGACTGTAGCCCTTCAGGCTCCTCTGTCTATGGAATTCTCCAGACAAGAATAAGGGAGTGGGTTGCCATTTCTTTCTCCAGGGGATCTTCCCAGTCCAGCGACTGAACATGCATCTCCTGAATTGGCAGGTGGATTCTTTATCACTGCACCACCAGGGAAACCCCTAGGAGGAGATAATGGTTGGGGCTAATGGTCAAAGAGAACATTACAAACAGAATTGCTACAGACACTTAGCTGGCTTTTTCCTACTGCTGCAGACCACATTGCCAAGTGTAGCAACTGTGCAAAAGTGAAAGTCGATCAGTCGTGTCTGACTCTTTGCAACCCCATGAACTACACAGTCCATGGAATGCTCCAGGCAAGAATACTGGAGTGGGTAGCCTTTCCCTTCTCCAGGGGCTTTTCCCAACCCAGGGATCGAACCCAGATCTCCCTCATTGCAGGTGGATTCTTTATCAACTGAGCTATCAGGGAAGTCTCTAACTGTGCAAAGAACCCACATTTATTCTTTTTGTCTTTCTTCCTTCCCTGTCCTTTTTTTTTTTTCTTTTCTTTTCTTCTCTTTTTCATGCATTAAATGTGTGCTGAGCATTTTACTATCGACAGGGATACAAAGAAAAGTACTCACATGTTTTACATGCTCACCTTTTTCTCCTGAGAAAGCAGATGCTCAGCCAGGAATTTCTGGAACTATAGCCAGGCACGAGAGTAAAGAATACTGCCCCTGACTATAGGAAGCTGATTAAAGTGCCACTTCAGTCCAGAAACTGAATGTCAAAGTATCCAGATCAAAGTCCTTTATATATAGACAGTTTGGATCTGGACCAGAGAGTGGACAACAGTGGGCCCAGGCGGCAGAGCCAGCAGGTGAGGTAGGGCCTGGCATGACCCCAGAGGCTGTGAGCCACCCAGGGCAGGAACTCCTTGTGCAGAAAACAGCCCTTGGCCCTAAAGGGAGCTCTAAAGTCTCCCAGACATTTTAGTCCTTGGGAGAACAAAAAAAAGGGTTCTGAAGGGAGAAGTGTTCTCTACACCAAGTATTTTCCTAACAGTTTAGATGAGAGTATAAAAACCTTCTTCAGTAATTCTATTTCCTGCCGACTCCCCAACATAACTTGCAAAATTGTAATGAAAGAAACATTCTTCTAAAGCCACTATTGAGACTAAAGTACTCAAAGGAGTTAGGCCAAACATAGGCTCTTTCCTTAAGAAATAACAATCTGCATGTGGCCACTTAAATACGTATTTCTTGACATTACACACTGAAAACAAATTATGTCCAGGTGGTAGAATATATGAAAGTGAAAGTCACTCAGTTGTGTCCGATTCTTTGCAACCCTGTGGACTATACAGTCCATGGAATTCTCCAGGCCAGAATACTGGAGTGGGTAGTCTTTCCCTTCTCTAGGGGATCTTCCCAATGCAGGGATTGAACCCAGGTCTCCCGCATTGCAGGTGGATTCTTAACCAGCTGAGCCACAAGGGAAGAACATATGAGTTTGGATTAATAGCTTAGATTTGAGGCAGCATTTTATCTTCACACACTGGTGTTTGTCCCTACTATGTTTTCACACAACTGGAAACCCCTCAATCACTGGGAAATATTTAATAAGTAATGAGAATCACTTGAGTGACAAGTTCTATTTGACTCAGTAGCCCAGCCATGTCTTTACTATTGATATAAATGCTTCCTTATTATATTTACATCATTTATATCCATTGCAAAAAAAATTTATTTCAACAGTGTAAAAATAATGTAGCAAGAAGCAACCCTGGGGTGTTATAAATATCAAATAAGTCATAACTACAATGATAATATTGGGATTTATCTTTAGAAGATAGAGGCTGAACTTAACCAGATGCCACCAGTAAGCAATAAAGACCTCTTTATTGAGTACAGATAAATTTCAGACTTTTGATAATCCTGTTAACCACTCTACAATTTCTTATTCTTAATGTTATCCTTTAGTTTTAAAACTGCTCACTGCTTTTTACAGTTGCAGATTTTTGTTGCTTTTCCATGTCTGATGGTCGCCAGTAAAACCCAAGTCTGGTCTCCAACAGTCTCATTCATTCTCTGATTTTACTTCTTCCATCCCAAATTCTTTTCCCATCTCCCTTCTCCCTTCTAACTTCTACACCTAATAGTAGGACAAGGACACAAACAATGAAAATAAAATCCAAATAAGAACAACAGGAAAGACAGAAGTGTAGCACCTACTTGCCCTCTTTTCTCAACCTAAACAAATCTTACTCATCCCAAAGTCCACTGTATTAGTCTACACAGGCTCCCATAAATAAGAAAATGCACCCCAGACTGTGTGGCTCACACAATAAACTCATAAACTTATTTCCTTGCAATTCTGGATGCTAAAAGTCCAAGATCAAGGGGTCAGCAGAGCTGGCTTCTTCTGGGCCCTCTCCTCAGGGCTTGCAGATGACTGTCTTCTCCCTGTGTCTTCACATGACCTCTTCTCTATGTGTCTCTGCATCCTAAATCTTCTTTGAGAAGGATACTAGTCACATTGGATTAGGGCCCATCCTAATGGACTCATATTAATTATTTCTTTAAAGACCCTATACCAAATACAGTCCCATTCTGAGGTATAAGGATTAGAATTTAATATACGAATTAGGGGGCACATAATTTAGCCCACAGCCACCCTCATCTACCTTTACTAAATTCCACTTCTCTGCCGCACCAGCCTACCTGCTGTTAACCATACACAGCCTTGTAGATCTCTGGCATTATATTAGTGGTTGATTAAATTTAATTGGAGACTTATGGACACTGTCTTGAGTACAATAGTTTTTAGATGAAAGTCATTTCACCCTCAACAAGATCCATTAGCACAGTGACAGCTTTTAATTCCTCTCAATGCCTAGAACACGGTCAGCACATTAGCAGATAGGCTTACAATAAAACAGAAAAGCAAAACAAATCTCAAATGAATTGAAAGTGTCATTCTTTTAGTTGCTGTGTTTGTACATTTTATCCCTTTGAGAAGAGAAGCCCCTTAGAGGCAATATTGTGCCCCTCTGAAGAGAAAACAGAAGAATTAATTCAGTTTGGCCAGTGAAAATGAAAGTTGGACATTTTTCAAAATCCTTTGTCTTTTCAATATGATTTTTAAGTATACTGATGTGAAAGCTTTATTTTAAAAAGGTCAATTCCAATATTTTCACATATTTGGCTGAGATTTTGTTTATAGGAACTTAATTAACTTTGGATGATGATCACTAACCATCTTTGTAGAATAAATTTATAGAACACTGTACACAAAGACTGAAAGCCAATTTTGAAAACAGTCACTAGCAGAGGTACCATCTACACTTTATTTTACATGGTTTTACCTTTCCATTTATAGAGCCACCTCATATGCCCTTCTTACCTTCACAAACATGGTGGGTAAGGGTTTTAGCTGTGACCATGACTATGAGGATGTTACCTGGCCTTCATCCCCCTATAACTGCATTAGGCTCTTTCAGAGCTCACTTTGTTCACGCTTGAGAGTGTGCCCTCCAATAATCTACTCAGTTATATTCTTTTATCTGTTTGCAAAAAAATTAGTCTCAAACAAGAAATGAAATCTATATCATTTTTCTGACTCTCCAGGGATGTAAGCAAATATCCACCTATTAGGGGGGAAAAACCATAATTCCTTTGCATAAGAAATAAAAGCCAGATTGAGGAAATTCCATGGCTGGAATCATGGTTTATGTTATCCTCCAAGGCAGCTCCAAAGAGAAATTAACCCCTATTGTGTTAGTTGCTCAGTTGCTCTTTGAGACCTCATGGACTGTAGCCCACAAGGCTCCTCTGTACATGGGATTCTCCATGCAAGAATATTGGAGTGGGTAGCCATTTCCTTCTCCAGGGGATCTTCCTGACCCACGGATGGAACCGAGGCCTCCTACACTGCAAGCAGATTCTTTACTGTCTGAGCCACCAGGTAAGCCCTAACACCCATTATCAGGTAGATGTTGATAAAGACGCATATGCCAGGAACTTCTGATTTAATGCCTTCTGGACTGTTCATTCTTCAACAACCAGGAAAATAATAATGATGAGGGTGGTAGTTCTCAAAAGGAATTGGACATTTGAATAGTGTTCAGCCTATTAGATGATACCTATTTTGAGGGAGACTAGGATGTTATTTGAGAGGCCATGTCCAGGAATGCTAACTGCATCCCATTTACTACCATGGGCCAAGAACATTGCTTATATTACCTCATTTAATCCTCACAGTGAAGCGGATATTATGCTAACCATTTCATGGATGAGAAAACTGGAGAGTCAGAGTTTTTGGACCTTTCCCAAAGTCATACAGAAGTAGGGGAGGGAGGAGTGTCAAAATGTACACTTTCAGACTGTCAAAGCCAATCTACCCAAGACTGTATCGAGTTATAGGCATGAAGTTTGGGTAGGAGAAATGTTTGCTAAAGTGACAGGCTGAGGTTTTTTTTTTAATCCTCTTTAATGTGTTTCCCTGGTCTGACTCCTTCAAGAGCTGTCCCTATTCTCAGTTTCTGACTTCTAAGAGGAAATTGACCTGTCAGAACAATCCAGGGCTTCACCTAAGACTTTACACATCGTTACTGATATTAAAAAAGAGCATCTCCAAACTGCCTGAAAGACAACAATTTATGTAAGAAATAATTATATTGCATTTTGGAAAGAGAACATTTCTCTTCTCAGAATGTATAGGAACAAGCACCACTTATAGCTGAAAATAGAAGGGGTGTCTTTTGCTTTCAAATGACTGCAAACACATCACAGCATCTCATTTCAGGTAATTATGTTCTTATTTAAAGCTCCGTTAGGGCTCTTCCTGAGCCTGAGTCTTCTGTGAAAAGTGCCTCTGACCTGCCTTCTGCAGTAGGCAACAGCAAGGACTGTGCTGCTCTCTGAGGTCCCACACAGCCCAAACACAGGCGCTAGGGCGAGGAAGAACAAGAGCAGCAGCTCCCTCGGTGAAAAATTACTTATGAGGCACAAGCTTTCACGCACATGGTTTCCAGAGAGATTTTAGCCAAACCCAGCAGTCCCCCTAGTCATCAGAGCCTCTTGTTGATTCCCACCTTCAGCAAAAATCCTTTCGGGCAGAAAGCGCAGCAGGAAACCTGTCATTAACAACCACCAAAGTGTCACATCAGCGATTCTCAGGAGTGTCGGCTCCACTATTTAACTCAGCTATTTACCTCATCGCAAGAGCTTTGTTTGATTGTCAGAAAATAGAACACGTACATTTGTCAGTCATAAACACACACGAGTTCTCCGGAGCACAAATAAACAAAATGATCATGTACGTTGGTAAATGTGTTTGCATTATTTAACCAAGCCAGAGGAAGCATGTGAATAACCCTGCATATCAAGTACCATCGAGTAACTTGCTTGTAATCTGTCTTGTACAATACAGTCATTGCCACTCATTCCACTCACCCAATTCAGATCCTGGAAATGTACTATTTTTAGAACAGCTTTGTACACCACTATTTACAAAGAGCACTGTTAAATCCTTTGAATAGCAGCCAAGAAGTTGGGTGAGAACCTAGAAACCTGCCACACAGATCAGCATCCTAATCAACCCTGGGACAGCCAGCGCTAAAGATTTGCCTTTGTTTCCTTTCCATTCTTTCCCTTTGTCTCCACAGGAATATCAGTGTAAAAAGGCAAGGAGACAAAGAGGTGGCCTTATCTGTTCCTGTCCTTCAAATGAGTTGCTTTACTCACTTTCCTAGATAACGTGCGTTTGTCAACATCTTTGGTGATTTAAGCTGTTCTCTGTCAAAACCACTTTTGGAAAAGATTTGACCACTGACTTACTTGAGAGCCAAAGTGACGGCAGCAGGTGCGTCATGGAAATTCAGACGTGGGTGCTTTGCAGAGGCTGGGACTTGGTCACGTGACAGCCTGATCTGGGCCAATCCGCTGCTGGCAAACTGGCCAAGTGGCCACACAGGAAGGAGAGACAGAGAAGAAAACAGTAGGCAAAGTGTTGGCGTGAGGCAGTTGGTGGATGAAGCAATTGTGAAGGATTGCGACACCAGGGAGGAGATGAAGGGCCTCATATTATTTGGCAGCCAGCAAGAAACCTGAAGGAACTAAGAACTAAGTTTGGCTCTCTTTTGACAGCTTGAGAAAAGTCGAGAAGGGAAGCAATGACTGGGCTAATTCTGGACAAAATTTTTTTTTAAATGATATTTGAAAGGAACCCACGTCTTTGCCTTCCTTCTTAGCTTCTATATAAATTGCAACATTTTCCAAATTATTTATTCATTTTTTCAGCAGGTGACTCAAATTGATTTGCATTATGTGTAAGTGGATGGGATCCTCTGAGACATCCCTGGTGGCCTATGATGTGAAGACTTCACTCCTTGTTTCCTTTTGCCCACCTTCCTCCTGATGCCATTCTGTCCCTTCAATTAGCCTGGATTGGCTGTAAAAGTGGTGCAGCCAGGCAGTGATATCCCGTCTCACGCCTGCTCCTGGATGTGCTCACAAGAGTATTCCTTTCAGTTTACAAAACTAATCGGAGGAGAAATTAGAAGGGGAGGATTTTGAGTACTCTGGATCAAAAGTGTTTTCTAAATTTCAGGCATTTTATATCTTACTTATGATTTCAGGATCATTGGGGTCTTTATGTTCATTATAATATTAGAGGCATTTGATAGAAAAGCAGTGTGTCAAAATACATAACAACAGTAAAAGCAAAAGCAACTTACTTTTGAGCCCATACATGTCAGGCACCCTTCTAGACACTTTATAGAACAGCCAAAATCTGGACTGGAAGAAATACAAGCTGGAAACAAGATTGCTGGGAGAAATATCAATAACCTCAGATATGCAGATGACACCACCCTTATGGTAGAAAGTGAAGAGGAACTAAAAAGACTCTTGATGAAAGTCAAAGAGGAGAGTGAAAAAGTTGGCTGAAAGCTCAACATTTAGAAAACGAAGATCATGGCATCCGGTCCCATCACTTCATGGGAAATAGATGGAGAAACAGTGGAAACAATGTCAGACTATTTTTTTGGGCTCCAAAATCACTGCAGATGGTGATTGCAGCCATGAAATTAAAAGACGCTTACTCCTTGGAAGAAAAGTTATGAGCAACCTAGATAGCATATTCAAAAGCAGAGACATTACTTTGCCGACTAAGGTCCGTCTAGTCAAGCCTATGGTTTTTCCAGTAGTCATGTATGGATGTGAGAGTTGGACTGTGAAGAAGGCTGAGCACCGAAGAATTGATGCTTCTGAACTGTGGTGTTGGAGAAGACTCTTGAGAGTCCTTTGGACTGCAAGGAGATCCAACCAGTCCATTCTGAAGGAGATAAGCCCTGGGATTTCTTTGGAAGGAATGATGCTAAAGCTGAAACTCCAGTACTTTGGCCACCTCATGCGAAGAGTTGACTCATTGGAAAGATTCTGATGCTGGGAGGGATTGGGGGCAGGAGGAGAAGGGGCCGACAGAGGATGAGATGGCTGGATGGCATCACGGACTCGATGGAAGCGAGTCTGAGTGAACTCCGGGAGTTGGTGATAGACAGGGAGGCCTGGCGTGCTGCGATTCATGGGGTCGCAAAGAGTTGGACACGACTGAGTGACTGAACTGAACCCAATGAATAGCTATCCTTAACAAGAGCTCTGCAAGCTAAATGTCATTTTCCCTCATTGTGGAGGAGTACAGAGGATCAGAAGGTCACTTGGCCAAGGTCACCAGCCAATCAATGGCAGATCTGAAATTCAAATCTAGGTTTGTGGGGCTCTTTCTACTACATTAGGCAACACCATTTGTAAACGTGAACCTATTCTGAGCACCAAAGGGCATTGACTTTAATTTGATGACTCTCAATTCTCTATTAAACTCAGTTATTTTACCAGACTCAACAAGTTCATTTATCTAGAACTTTTACAGAAGAGTAATACGATTGTTGCATGCATGCATGCTAAGTCACTTCAGTTCAGTTCAGTTGCTCAGTTGTATCCGACTCTGTGACCCCATGAATTGCAGCACGCCAGGCCTCCCTGTCCATCACCAATTCCTGGAGTTCACTCAAACTCACGTCCATTGAGTCCATGATGCCATCCAGCCACCTCATCCTCTGTCATCCCCTTCTCCTCCTGCCCCCAATCCCTCCCAGCACCAGAGTCTTTTCCAATGAGTCAACTCTTCGCATGAGGTGGCCAAAGTACTGGAGTTTCAGCTTTAGCATCAGTCCTTCCAAAGAACACCAAGGACTGATCTCCTTTAGAATGGACTGGTTGGATCTCCTTGCAGTCCAAGGGACTCTCAAGAGCCTTCTCCAACACCACAGTTCAAAAGCATCAATTCTTCGGCACTCAGCTTTCTTCAAGTCCAACTCTCACATCCATACATGACCACCAGAAAAACCATAGCCTTGACTAGATGGACCTTTGTTGGCAAAGTAATGTTTCTGCTTTTGAATATGCTATCTAAGTTGCTCATAACTTTTCTTCCAAGGAGTAAGTGTCTTTTAATTTCATGGCTGCAATCACCATCTGCAGTGATTTTGGAGCCCCAAAAAATAAAGTCTGACACTGTTTCCCCATCTATTTCCAATGAAGTGATAAGACCAGATGCCATGATCTTAGTTTTCTGAATATTGAGCTTTAAGCCAACTTTTTCACTCTCCTCTTTGACTTTCATCAAGAGGCTTTTTAGTTCTTCTTCACTTTCTGCCATAAGAGTGGTGTCATCTGCATATCTGAGGTTATTGACATTTCTCCTGGCAATCTTGATTCCAGCTTGTGCTTCTTCCAGTTCAGCGTTTCTCATGATGTATTCTGCATAGAAGTTAAATAAGCAGGGTGACAATATACAGCCTTGACGTGCTCCTTTTCCTATTTGGAACCAGTCTGTTGTTCCATGTCCAGTTCTAACTGTTGCTTCCTGACCTGCATACAGATTTCTCAAGAGGCAGGTCAGGTGGTCTAGTATTCCCATCTCTTTCAGAATTTTCCACAGTTTCTTGTGATCCACACAGTCAAAGGCTTTGCCAAGTTAATAAAGCAGAAATAGATGTTTTTCTGGAACTCTCTTCCTTTTTCGATGATCCAGCAGACGTTGGCAATTTGATCTCTGGTTCCTCTGCCTTTTCTAAAACCAGCTTGAACATCTGGAAGTTCACGATTCACGTATTGCTGAAGCCTGGCTTGGAGAATTTTGAGCATTACTGTACTAGCGTGTGAGATGAGTACAATTGTGCGGTAGTTTGAGCATTCTTTGGCATTGCCTTTCTTTGGGATTAGAATGAAAACTGACCTTTTCCAGTCCTGTGGCCACTGCTGAGTTTTCCAAATTTGCTGGCATATTGAGTGTAGCACTTTCACAGCATCATCTTTCAGGATTTGAAATAGCTCAACTGGGATTCCATCACCTCCATTAGCTTTGTTCATAGTGATGCTTTCTAAGGCCCACTTGACTTCACATTCCAGGATGTCTGGCTCTAGGTGAGTGATCACACCATCGTGATTGCTTCAGTCACATCCAACTCCACGTGACCCCATAGACAACAGCCCACCAGGCTCCTCTGGGATTCTCTAGGCAAGAATACTGGAGTGGGTTGCCATTTCCTTTTCCAATGCACGCATGCATGCTAAATAACTTCAGTCATGTCCAACTCTGTGTGACCTTATAAACAGCAGCCCACCAGGCTCCTCTGTCCACAGGATTCTCTAGGCAAGAATACTACAGTGTGTTGCCATTTTGTTACTTGCGTTTTATATCATAGAATTAGACTTGCTTGCTGCTACTTTAAATTCTTTCATATCTTATAAGTATTCCATTTGACCTGATATTTTTCCTGGATGTATTATGGAGAATGTGGTCTCTAGTACCAGTGCATAAAAATATCCTGGCTTCTTTTATAGATGCATTTAAAAAATGAAAGAATTGCCCCCTAACTCTAAGCATGTAGATACCACCACTATATAGCAGGCTTGTATGCACACATATACTGGACTTAAACCAATCATTGGATAAAGGTTGTTGCTAAATAGGAAAGGGGACAGAGTTCATGAAGATGGACAAAGAAAACAGGAAGCAGATATTGGTGAACTTTGCATGTACGATAGTATTACCATCATACAGAATATCTGCTCAATAGATTATTCCCATGTCCCTCTTATATAGCCTTGTATTTAGTTGATCACTATCACCCAAAAAGGGTAATGTGAGGAAATAAGGGAACGGTAGGTCTTAACATAATTAAAATGAAAATGAAATAAATGAAATGAAAATGAAAACTACCTTTTATAGCTCTAAATCCAAAGCTTTTGGTCTTAATGTAGATCAAAGATATATCTACACTCTTTACCTGGATTTTTTCATTTGCTTGTATTTGATTTGCTTGTATCACCATGTTCCGTTTCTGTTTTGTCTGAAAATAAAATGAAATAGAATTACCTCCTACACTTATACTGCTATTGACATTAAATTTCATCTTCTTTCATTATGATCAGCAAAGTTACTCATAACACTGGAATTTGTTTTCTGTTTTTAAAGTTATAGCTACTGTTGTTGGAAAAATTAGTATTGCTTTGGCACTGTGTTCCACCTAAACTCATAGCATTTCTGTACTATTTACCTTTCAGAAAGCAATTTTACAAAAAGAAAAAGAAAATGGAGAACAGACTTCCAACAACACACGTCTTTTCTGCTTTCTCCTTGGCTCTGAAAGAGGACGCATGAAACAGAATTTCAGGCTGTAATTAATGCAGCTCTTCATAAGATAAGAGGTTCTTTTATCTGTTAAAAAATTGCTGTACTAATTTTCAAGAATCAGAATGTTCCAGTTAATGCTCTTCCTACAAGAAGAATTCACCTTTTCTACTCTACCTATTTGCAGTCAAATTTTCATATTTTTTAAAGGAAATTGGACATGGGTAAACATGCAATGATAGCAATATTATTTCATAGGACTGAGTCTAGAAAACTTAAATATTAACAATATGCTTAGATAAATCCTGAATAGGTGTTGCACAGAGAATTTCCAAATAATATCTACTCTACAGGAATGTACTTATAGGCACAGACCTTAATTGAATACAATTTACATCCAGCCCTTTCAATGAAGGTGGTAAACGAATTGAGAAATGTACCCTCATTTGACAGAGTAAGGGAATTCTTATGCCTTATAGTACTGTCCAAAGAAGGAAGAAACCTCTGCTGTTTCCATCCTGATTTAAATATCTCCTTGTAGAATGCACATTGCAATTCAGAAACAATACTTTCTTTATGTATCTTTTGTGTGTGGGCTTGGAATAATCGGTAAGGCATTGGCACTCTGCTCCACCTAAACACATGCCATTTGTATACTATTCAACTTTTAAAAAAATCCATTTCCCAAGAAGAAAATAGGAGTATAGCAAATAACTAGAAATTACAGACCACAAAATTCTTCCCTAAAGATCTTGTCAAAGAAGTTCCCACTGAAAGCCACAATGGTTCATGTCACACTGCTGACTCACTGACCCCTTTGGATGGTCCTCCATTTCTGCATCCATAGATAACCAGATACTCATTCTTTTTCTTTCATCATGACACCCTGTGAGATGGGTGTGAAAGAGAGTAAACTGTCATTGGGGACAAAGGCTAAGATGTTTGGTAAAAGCAGGAAATTAGGAGGTTTGACTTAAAAGTCTAAGTAGATTTTCAAGCTAGATTACTACAAGTAAAAATGAGTGGGAAGTTTTAGCAACATGGTTACTGATATTTACGGTATACTTACAATTTATATTTACGTGAAAATATATTTGTTACACTTCAAAAGTAGAAAATGATAATAAAGAGAATGGCAGAATAGCTTCTGTGACTGTCCAGTGTTCACTTTTTCTTTGCATGTCTGCCTGTGCCTCTGTGCACATACATACACATATGTAGGATCCCTGGCCAGAGAAGAGTTCTTTCTTGTGTGTTCACAAAGAGATGAGAATTTCAAGCTCAGAATCTCTTGACAATGAGAAACTTTTCTTGGCAGACAATCAACTGATTCTGAGTGAACAAAGCTGGCAGAGCCCTTCTCCTTGGTTCTTTCTGTTCATATTGTTCGCCCTCACACAAGGAGGGCTGCTAGGGAAGCTGAGAGGACCCTCAAATAAGATGAAGGTGAATTTTTCTGGACTAGCTGCCAAGCAGTGCTAAGCTTCAGTTAACCTGTTACCTCTCTTACCTTGCCTCTGGCCCTCAGTTTTCCTTTTGTATCCTGAAAATAGCATTGACATTAAATTGGGTCAGTGGGAAAAAAAAAAAAAATCAGTGACCAACTCCAGCTTATAATTTTGCTCCCCAAGAAAACATTTGGTAAATAGCCCTTATCTAGGCTGTGTACTATATAAGGCTCCTAGGGTGGTACTTGAATATTTCACTTTAGGAAAAGATGCTGATTATTTTAGACTTGAATTTCCACAATCAGAAAACTCACCTAATGCCATTCTAATGTGCTATGTTTCACAAAAAGAGTTTTAAATGAATGTAAGTAGATATATACCCAATAGAAGTCCTTGCAATGTATACTATGGGACAAGCACAAGAATGTTCATAAAAGCACTATTCAAAATAAACTATCTGGAAATAGGCTAAGTGGAAATTTTCCTATTTCTGGATATAGGAAAATAAAGTGAGGCATATGGTCATATATGAAATATTACAGAGCAGTAAAAATGAATGGACTACAGCTACATATGACAATATGGGTGAATCTTTATTTTTTGGCTGTGCTGGGTCTTGGTTGCGGTATGTGGTATCAGTTCCCCGACCAGGGATCAAACCTGAGCTCCTTCCATTGGGAGTTCGGAGTCTTAGCCACTGGACCACCAGGGAAGCCCCCATATGGATGAATCTTAAACAACATAATACTGTGGGTAAAAGTAAGTTCCAAAACCTCAGATATGCAGATGATGCATATCTAATGGCAGAAAGCAAAGAGAAACTAAAGAGCCTCTTGATGAAGGTGAAAAAGGAGAGCAAAGAGCTGGCTTAAAACTTAGCATTCAAATAGTTAAGATCATGGCATTCGGTGTCATCATTTCACAGCAAATAGAAGGAGAAAAATGGAGATAGTGACAGACTTTATTTTCTTGGGCTCCAAAATCACTATGGATGGTGACTGCAGCCAGGAAATTATAAGATGCTTGCTCCTTGGAAGAAAAGCTATGACAAACCTAGATAGCATATTAAAAAGCAGAGACATCACTTTGCCAAAAAAGGTCCATATAGTCAAAGCTATCATTTTTCCTGTAGTCAAGTAGGATGTGAGAGTTAAGAAGACTGAGCACCGAAGAACTGATGCTTTTGGACTGTGATGCTGGAGAAGACTCTTGAGAGTCCCTTGAACAGCAAGGAGATCAAACAAATCCATCCTAAAGGAAATCAGTCCTGAATATTCACTGAGGACTGATTGCTGAAGCTGAAGCTCCAATCCTTTAGCCACCTGATGCAAGAAGCCAACTCATTGGAAAAGACCCTGATGCTGGGAAAGATTGAGAGCAGGAGGAGAAGAGGACAACCGAGGATGAGATGGTTGCATGGCATCATCGACTCAATGGACATGAGTTTTAGCAAACTCTGGGAGATAGTAAAAGACAGGGAAGCCTCGCGTACTGCAGCTCATGGGGTTGCAGAGTTGGACACGACTTAACGACTGAACAACAACAATAGCTCCTTTAAAGTAAAAAAGTAACTATGAAGTTAATTTAGCAGGTATATATATAGATATAGTGGTAAAACTATACAAAAATGCAAAAAAGTGCTTATATTTGTAGTGAGTCAGAGAGATGGGATGGAAGAGCAAGACATAGGTAGATTTTTGTCAATGTTTCAAATATGAAATGTTAGTTCATGTTTGCTTATTAAATATTAATAATCAAAGAAATAAAGGGACATACTTAGGAAGAAAATTAACAAGAAATAAAGTATTGACAGAATATGTGATGGTGTTTACATAAAAATGCAGTAGGATACTGAATTTTATGCAAAATAAAATAAGTAACAAAAGACTGAATGTATCGTAAGGGCAACACACTGCAGGATCTGGATCTGGCCACTTCTGATTGTCCTCATATGTGATCCTTCCTGAACTCCTTTGGGAGCCATCTCCCTTCTAGCTTGAATTCCTAATAGTGGAGATTCCTTATGACTTTATCGTTCATCTTTTCTCTTCCCTTGTCTGTTGGTAACCTCTCTTTGAAGAGTATATCCATTTGCGTGTCTCTGCCTTTCAGATGACTCCTCAGATCTATCCATCCAATGATGATTTCCCATCAGCAGCACAATCCCAACTCCTCAAAGTATCTCTTCATGGATTCTAGTCATTTTCTCAAAGCTAATCACTGAGATGACCATGAACTAATTACATAAACTTTCTGATGTTAGCTTCTTCATCTTTGAAAATAAGTGTCTGTGAGTATAACTTTTAAAGTCCTTGAAGTGAAGTGATGTTAAAGTCTCTCAGTCATGTCCGAATCTTTGAGACCCCATGGACTATACAGTCCGTGGAATTCTCCAGGCCAGAATACTGGAGTGGGTAGACTTTCCCTTCTCCAGGGGATCATCCCAACCCAGGGATCTAAGGTCCTTTCAGTTCAGTCACTCAGTCATGTCCAGCTCTTTGTGACCCCATGGACTGCAGCATGCCAGGCTTCCTTGTCCATCACCAACTCCCAGAGCCTACTCAAACCCATGCCCATTGCATTGATGATGCCATCCAACCATCTCATCCTCTGTCATCCCATTCTCCTCCCGCCTTCCGTCTTTCCTAGCATCAGGGTGTTTTCTAATGAGTCAGTTCTTCACATCAAGTAGCCAAAGTATTGGGAGTTTCAGCTTCAGCATCAGTCCTTCCAATGAATATTCAGGACTGATTTCCTTTAGGATGAACTGGTTGGATCTCCTTGCAGTCCAAGGGACTCTCAAGAGTCTTCTCCAACACCACAGTTCAAAAGCACCAATTCTTTGATGCTCAGCTTTCTTTATAGTCCAACTCTCACATCTATACATGACTACTGGAAAAACCATAGGTTTGACTAGACGGACCTTTGTTGGTAAAGTAATGCCTCTGCCTTTTAATATGCTGTCTAGTTTTCTCATAGCTTTTCTTCCAAGGAGCAAGTGTCTTTTAATTTCATGGCTGCAGTCACCATCTACAGTGATTTTGGAGCCCCCCAAAATAATGACTTCACTGTTTCCATTGTTTCCCTATCTATTTGCCATGAAATGATGGGACCAGATGCCATGTTAGTTTTCTGAATGTTGAGTTTTAAGCCAACTTTTTCACTCTCCTCTTTCACTTTCATCAAGAGGCTCTTTAGTTCTTCTTCACTTTCTGCCATAAGGGTAGTGTCATCTGCATATAGGGGGTTATTGATCTAAGGTCCTTACAATCTCTAAATTTGAATTTATAAATTATTGACTCTTCTTCACATTAGTCATTTTTCCAGGATACTACCATGATTCTAGGCTTAACTTTGACACATTTCTAGTTTTATTTATGTACAATCAAACCAAACTTTGTCATTTTTTAAATGCCTCTCAAATTTATTCCATTTTTCCCATTTCCCTGGTTTTACCTTAGCCCTGGACCTTATGAGTTTATACCTGAATTAATTTAAATATATTTTAAACAGATTTTCCTGCTTACCATTCTCTTCTTCTTTCAAGCTCTCTCATACATTACTTCCAGATTATTCATAGAAATAGTTAAAACATTATGCCAGGCCAGCCATGATTCTTTATTACCTTGTAAGCAATCCCAACCAGTTCATCCTAAAGGAGATCAGTCCTGAGTGTTCATTGGAAGGACTGATGCTGAAGCTGAAACTCCAATACTTTGGCCACCTGATACAAAGAACTGACTCAGTTTGATGCCAGGAAAGATTGAAGGTGGGAGGAGGAGGTGACAACAGAGGATGAGATGCTTGGATGGCATCACCGACTCAATGGACATGAGTTTGAGTAAACTCTGGGAGTTGGTAATGGACAGGGAGGCCTGGCGTGCTGCAGTCCATGTGTTCACAAAGAGTCGGACATGACTGAGCGACTGAACTGAACTGAAGCAATCCCAATACCCTTAACAACAAGTTTAAGATCCTCCAAAACTTCATAAAACCATTTATCCAGCTTTTTCTCTTACCACTCCTCAGTACTTAAATCACAGTGAAACTACCATTATCACTGTCACACAAATACACGCAGAAATTTCTACTTCTGAATAATTTATGTTAATTCCTCAAACCAAAATGTTCTCTTCCCTCTTTTTTTCAACCAAAGATGCCCATTTTTTTCAAGAACCAACTATAATTTCACCTATGTACAGCTTTCTCCAACACCTCAAATCTCTGGTGAACTTTTTTTTCACCCAGATACCATGGCAATGTAACTTTCATTATGGACAATTGATAATCGCTCTTTCTCAAGTTACTGGGTTAAAAAAATCTTTCAACTGAATTACAATATTCCTAAAGGCAGGAACTATGTCTCAAACCTTTTGTATAGTCCTCATCATATTCATTCAGTAAATATTAATCTCTAGATCTAAAAATGTGCACAACCTAAAAAAATCATTATCTATTGGTATACAGTCAATTTAATCTTTATTGAGCACTTGTATATAACACTGTGATAAGCACTGCTGCTGCTGCTAAGTCGCTTCAGTCGTGTCCGACTCTGTGCAACCCCAGAGATGGAAGCCCACCAGGCTCCCCTGTCCCCGGAATTCTCCAGGCAAGAACACTGGAGTGGGTTGCCATTTCCTTCTCCAGTGCATGAAAGTGAAAAATGAAAGGGAAGTCGCTCAGTCATGTCCGATTCTTAGCGACCCCATGGACTGCAGCCTACCAGGCTCCTCCATCCATGGGATTTTCCAGGCAAGAGTACTGGCGTGGGGTACCATTGCCTTTTCCATGATAAGCACAAGGCCCTTACAAAGTTAAGTATATAATTCTCTTCCTCAAGAAGCTCAGAATCTATTGAACTTGGAGTAATACAGTCTTCTAATTTCAAATGTTTAGACTTAAAATCTAACCTCTCTCTAGAGATACAGGCCAGTTATATATGACTCCCTTCAAGATCTCTAATTAGAGGTTTCACAGGTACTCATTTCAAATATAACTTCCTCCTACACCTATCTCTCCCCATACAATTCTGTCAAATTTTGTTATATAATTTAAAGCTATTTTATTAGCCCTATTTAAATTAAAAATTGTTACATTGTCCTGGGAATTGTTCATTATTTAATCCCTTATGATACTTCATTCCTTAAAAAATATCTTGTTCGATGTTAATTTAGAGAATACAGCTGTCGAATTTGTTGATTTTATTTTTAACCCTTGTACTTCAAATATGCTATTAAATTTTAGGTATGTTACTTATAAAGAGGGTAAGATGATCATTTTTTTATCAATCCAATTGAGAATCTCAATCTTTAAGCTGGAATATTTAGTCCACCTGTATGTATTATAATTTTGATATATTTAGTTATTTATCTTGTCTTCATTTACATCTTGTCCTTGCCTTTCTTTTTGTTGTTGTTGCTGTTTTTCTTTTTTGAAAAATTCTAGCCTTCTCTTGGATCAATCATAGTTTGTTCCTATTTCCTTTCACTAATGTTTCGGACAGTATATATACCTTATAACTACCCTCTTAGTGTTTAAGTTTTAAAAACATTTATATTCAAATTAATCAACTGCTCTAATTTTAAACACATGAACCTTAGATCCCTTTAACATCCCTTTGATCATCTCTCCTTCATTTTACATGTAATTGTTGTCCAAATTTTAGTTCTTTTTATTAACATGAAATCAGACATTGTAAATTTGTGATTTGTTCAATTATGTATTTATTCAGTTACATGTTTAACAACTTGTTTGTCCATCATTCTTTTCTTAAACTTTCTGCATAAAAATTTTCTCTTCCTGAAGTACATCCTCTATAAATTCTTTTATTAACAGTTGGTTGTAGGGAATTCCCTGGTGGTCCAGTGGTTAAGGCTCTGTGCTTCCACTGGAGGGGCACAGGTTCAGCACCTGAACAGAGAACTAAGATCTTGCAAGCTGTATGGTGCAGCCACAAAAATAAAATATAAATCTACACATGAGTGCTTATATGTCCAGAAATGTTTCTTACGCCCCTCATGTTCTTTAGTGATTATCAGTGTATGACTTTATAGTTCACAGTTATTTTATCTTCAATTCAGTTGCTCAGTTGTGTCTGACTCTGTGACCCCGTGAATCGCAGCACTCCAGGCTTCCCTGTCCATCACCAACTCCCGGAGTTCACTCAAACTCAAGTCAGTGATGCCATCCAGCCATCTCATCCTCTGTCATCCCCTTCTCCTCCTGCCCCCAACCCCTCCCAGCATCAGAGTCTTTTCCAATGAGTTAACTCTTCGCATGAGGTGGCCAAAGTATTGGAGTTTCAGCTTCAGCATCAGTCCTTCCAAAGAACACCCAGGACTGATCTCCTTTAGAATGAACTGGTTGGATCTCCTTGCAGTCCAAGGGACTCTCAAGAGTCTTCTCCAACACCACAGTCCAAAAGCATCAATTCTTCTACGCTCAGCTTTCTTCACACTCCAACTCTCACATCCATACATGACCACTGGAAAAACGAGAGCCTTGACTAGGCGGACCTTTGTTGGCAAAGTAATGTTTCTGCTTTTGAATATGCTATCTAGGTTGGTCATAACTTTCTTTCCAAAGAGTAAGCGTCTTTTAATTTCATGGCTGCAGTCACCATCTGCAGTGATTTTGGAGCCCCCCAAAATAAAGTCTGACACTGTTTCCACTGTTTCCCCATCTCTTTGCCATGAAGTGATGGGACCAGATGCCATGATCTTAGTTTTCTGAATGTTGAGCTTTAAGCCAACTTTTTCACTCTCCTCTTTCAATTTCATCAAGAGACTTTTTAGTTCCTCTTCACTTTCTGCCATAAAAGTGGTATCATCTGCATATCTGAGCATTGTGAAAATATTATTTTGTTGTCTTTTGGCTTCTATTGTTGCTATCAGTCAGTTGCTAATATTGAAAGACTATGTTTATCTATACTCAGTATTTTATAATAACTTATAATGGAAAAGAATCTTAAACATATATACATATATACATATGTGTGTGTGTGTGTATATATATATATATATGGGAATTGGTGATGGACAGGGAGGCCTGGCGTGCTGCAGTTCATGGGGTCGCAGAGAGTTGGACATGACTGAGTGACTGGACTGAACTGAACTGATATATATATATATACATATACACACACATATACATTTCTGTATACCTAAAACTAACACATTGTAAATCAACTATATTTCAATAAAAGTTTAAAAACATAAAGACAATCTTTTTTCTTTTAATTACTTTAAATTTCTTTAAATTACTTTTAATATATTTTCTCTTTGATTATTTTTTCTTGTAGTTCTCCAACAATGTGTCTGCTGCTGCTGCTAAGTCGCGTCAGTCATATCCGACTGTGTGTGACCCCATAGATGGCAGCCCACCAGGCTCCTCCATCCCTCGGTTTCTCCAGGCAAGAACACTGGAGTGGGTTGCCATTTCCTTCTCCAATGCATGAAAGTGAAAAGTGAAAGTGATGTCGTTCAGTCGTGTCCAACTCTTAGCGACCCCATTGACCATAGCCTACCAGGCTTTTCCTTCCATGAGATTCTCCAGGCAAGAGTACTGGAGTGGGTTGCCATTGCCTTCTCCGAACAATGTGTCTAAGTGTATATTTATTTTCATTTGGGTCCCCTTATGCTTTCAGAATCTGATGATTCATATCTTTCATCTATTCTGGAAAATTCTTAGCTCTTAATTCTTTGAATATTGTGTCTCTATGATGATCTCTACTCTCTCTTTCTGGTATTCCAGATAATTCTTCTCATTCCTCCATATCTCTTACTCTTTTAAATATCTTTTTTCTATTTCTAATTTACTAATTTTCCTTCTATTGTAGCCAATTTTGTATTTAACTGAATTTTTTAATTAAATAACTATATTTTGTATTTCTAGAAGTTCTATCTTATTCATTTTTTCAAAACTGTATTACCCTCCAAGTATCTTATTCTTTTCTTATGGTTTAGATTAATCCTTTTATGTCTTTAGCCATTTTTAAATGTTTATTTTATAACCTAAGTCAGTAGTTCTATTATCTCAAATCTCTGGGAATTTAACTCTGCTGTCTTATTGTCTCTGTGGATTCTTACAGTGGAGTCCCTCTTCTTCCACATATGCTTTATAGTTTTTGATTGGATTCATCTTCAGCAAGGCTTTATCTGTAGGAATCTTTACATAGATTACACTGAAATTATGTTTCTCCAAAGAAGGTTATTTGCTTCTGTTGGGCAAATCTGTGTTATCTCTGGCTTTTTATGTGGATGTCTAGGCTGAACATTTTTTTAGACAATTCAAGCAGTATAAATTAAAATCCAAACCTACATGAGAAACTTTTTTTCCTTCTATCCAAAGCCCAGGCCAAGGCAGTAAAACTTCCTTATCACTTCACAGTGTTCATAGTTGTTTTGTTTTTATTTTTATTTTCTTTTATAGCAGGTGTAGCCCTCAATGACCTTTGTTTTATGCATTAACCCCTTTTCCATCCCCTGCTTCACTGTTACTCACGGCTTAACTTCCTGCATCCACCAGAAATCTCCTTTGAAGTTTGCTAGAATTCAGTTCATGCCTAGCTTTTTAATTTTTCTTCAATCTTAACTTTTATTTATTGGGGATTTACTTCTCATACTGTAAGCTCAACTATGCATTTAATGCTATTTTTTTTTTCAGAAGGATCCTCACATTATGTGATCTTTTATGCTACAGTCTAAAATCCAAACCCACTGTTTTAGATCTTGGTCTTGTTTCTCCACCAACTTCCATGGACCTGGTGTTTCAGACTATTCTTTTCTTTCTAAAGCAGCCTAACCCAGGACTCAAACATTTTGAATTGCTTTCTCTCCATTCCTATGCCTGTGCCAACTTTCAGGGATACTGGCCAGGCTCTGATGCTGATATCTCTGCCTACCAAGAAGGGAATACTGGCCAAAAAATTGTCTGTGTGTGTGTGTGTGTGTGTGTGTGTGTGCACAGTTGGGTCAGACTCTTTGTGACCCCATGGACTGTAGCCCACCAGGCTCCTCTGTCCATGGGATTTTCCAGGCAAGAATATTGGAGTGGGTTGCCATTTCCTTCTCCAGGTGATCTTTCCAATCCAGGGATCAAAGCTGCATCTCTTGTGTTTCCTGCATTGGCAGGTGGATTATTTACCACTAATGCTACCTGTGCTGTGGTGTGCTTAGTTGCTCACTCTTTTCGACCCCATGGACTGTAGCCCTCCAGGCTCCCCTGTCCATGGGGATTTCTCCAGGCAAGAATATTAGAGTGGGTAGCCATGCCCTCCTCCAGGGGATCTTCCCAACCCAGGGGTCAAACCCAGGTCTCCCACTGCAGGTGGATTCTTTACCGTTGAGTCACCAGGGAAGAGCTACCTAGGAAGCCCTATTTCATTGCCATATCCATTGTCCCTTGCCTTCTGGTCCATCTTTGACATTGCCTCTTGAATGACATTTTCTAAAATTCAGATCTAATTATGTAACCCCCTATATAAAATCTCGAGCACCAAAAAAGGACAGTTCTATTTTTTTTAAAGGCTATAATATTCAAAACTATTAATGTTATAAAAGTCAAAGAAAGGCTATAGAGTGTTCTAGATTAAAAGAGTTAAAGAACATAATAACTAAATGTGATTCTTTATCTTAGACAAGATCTTGTCCTGGAAGGGGCAAAATGCTATTAAAACGTTATTGTTTCAGTAGACAAAACTGGCATATGAATTCCAAGTCAGATTAAAAAGTATTATATCAGTGTTCAATTTACTAAAGCTGGTAACTGTTGTGTGGTTATGAAGAGGACATCCCGATTTCTACGAAAAACACACAAAGGCATTTAGGAGAAGAGGATCATGATTCCACTTACTCTTGAGTGGTACAGGAAAACATGTGTATGCATATGTGTACACACACTTATGCATATATGTTTTATAATAAGGAGAGAGAGATCAAATAAAAAAGCAAATGGGACAAAATATTAATAATAAGTGAATCTGAGTAAAGGAGATATATATATATATATACACACAGGTGTTCCTTATATTATTAATACTCACAATTTTTCTGTAAATCTGAAGTTACTTACAAATAATTAAGAGTAAGAATTTTAAAACCTTTTGGAGCTTCCCTGGTGGCTCAGTGGTAAAGAATCCACCTGCCGATGCAAGAGACCAGGATTAAATTCCTGATCCAGGAAGATCCCACATGCCACGGAGCAACTAACCTGTGCACCACAACTGTTGATCCTCTGCCCCAGAGCCCAGGAACCACAGCTACTGAAGCACAAGCGCCGTAGAGCCTGTGTTCTGTAACAAGAGAAGCCACCACAATGAGAAGCTGGCGCATCACAACTAGAAAGTAGCTCCCACTCTCCACAGCTAGGGAAAAGCCTGCACAGCTATAAAGACAACAAATTACCAAAAAAAAAAAAAAAAAAAACCACCCACCTCTGCTGTTTCTCTGCTACCCAAGGATGTACATTAGATGCTTAATAGCCTGGCTTCAATGTCTTTCCTAGCTGCATCTGTTCCCATTTCCCTTCTCATACCCCAGTAAGCAGCCCAGTGTTTCCCAATCCCCAAATTCAGATCACAGCTTCCTGCCCTGCACAAGCAAGTCCCTATACCTGGAGTATTTTTGTGCTCCTTCCTGCTCAGAAAATCTTCATTTCCTCAAGCCCCAGCTCAAAATTTTCTTTCTTCAAGAAAGTTGCCTGAAAAGGCTTATGGAAAGCTTTAAAACAAAAGATGCTCAGAAAGCTAGGAAGAAATAAACAATATATTTTATTTAAAAGAAGAAACATATGGAAAACAAAAGATATTGAGAGAGTTGGCTAATTTCATTCTACACTTTAGAAAAATTTTCTGTATGGTTCAGCATGAAAAAGTGAAGTGAAAGTGTTAGTCACTCAGTTGTGTCCGACTCTTTGAGACCCCATGGACTGTAGCCCACCAGGCTCCTCTGTCCATGGAATTCTCCAGGCAAGAATACTGGAGTGGGTAGACATTCACTTCTCCAGAGGATCCTCTGGACCCAGAGATCGAACCCAGGTCTCCTGCATTGCAGGTGGATCCTTACATAGCTTCAAACTCTTCCACTCAACCTGGAACTTGTATTTGAAATTTTCTCCTATGTCACAATATTCTATGCCATATTACAACAATATTTTGTACATCCTATAAGACAACATGTGTATTGCTAGTTCTCTGAGCATTGGTTTCACCAGTCACAATGTGGAGTGAGAACTATCTTATTCATTTTTATATCCCATCTAACATCTGGCAAGATACCTAGGATGTAGAAGATTCTAAATAAACAGAATAGTTGTATAAAACAACAACCTAAGCACCAAATTTAATTTTAACATGCATATGCACACATCCTTCAAGCTTAACATTGCTATCATCCTAGCAAATAAATAGCAAACACTTAGCAAAAATGTTTTCACTGGACCCATGGGTCCCCTACTCTTTCCCATGGGTAATCTAGTAAATAGAATCCACTTTTCACCAGTTCTCACTAGGTAAAACGATGTGTAATGGGTAAGTGAGTAAATGGCTATAGGCCTATACATATTGAGGCCTTTAAAGAGCAAATTTACATAAAGCCAAATCTAGTTATGGTCAGAAATCAAAAATCCCACCAGACACAAAGCAATTTGTAACAAAATTCCATTTTAAGTCTATTTGTCTTTGGTTTCTTAGACTGTTAAAAATACTTCTGACTGTAGGTACATCAGCTTTTGAACAAACATCAGCATCTGTGTAGCTAGATTTGCCAGATAAATGTATGTATTCATTCGCCCCTGTATTTAGAAAATCTGTAATTTTGTACTTTGAATTCATGAAGACAATTATATTAGTAGATATTTTAAAAAGCACCATTCATGTACTAGGTTTTCTAGAGAATAAAGAGAAGAGAGCCTTCTAGGATTTAAATTTAAATTAAAAATCAAGTAAACTTATATTTTTATAGTCCGCAAACCACTTGGAAATGGTACAATTTTCCCAAATCTAATTTAAATCGTAGCTAAGAATATCCTAGCATATCAGTTGTTTCCTGGAATTTTAACTAATACTGGAAGAGAAGTGAAGAGACATTTTCTTTTAAGGATGGAGTTAAATAACTGTTAAGAATTTTATTTTTTATGACAAAGCTATAATATTGAGTAAAATTTTATTGCTTTTGTGCAATATAAAGTCTACAGATTCTGATATTAATCTAGGTGTCTCGACCACAGTCTTTATAAGCAAAAGGTCTCACCTCTTATTTCACTGAATCTCCCACTCATGTTACAATTCATGGCATTTGATTTCTTTTAGTATGGTTAGTCTTTTCACAAGCTAAAAATTAAAGATGTGCTGCAACTAGAGTTCTTGAATTACAAAGCTCAATGATTATATTTGATATAAGATCTTCTAATCTACAATTACGGACTAATGAGGACATGCTGTTGACTCAAAAAGGTTGAGAAGCTTACATTTGATGACCTAGGATAAATTCCAACTCCTTGAGTTCTAATAATAAGCCCCAGTACATTATTTTCTTACACTATTACATTATTTTCTTTCACTTGACCTTTGCCCCACATATGACATGTAACTCAGAACTAGGGATGCGTTTCCTGGAAAAAGAAGAAAATTAGAGCAAACGTAATTGCTGTCAGCAAACACTTTGCAGACCTTGGCTCCAGAGGGCAGAGCCCATGGGTAGAAATTCATAGAGATAACAATACCAACTCAATGTAAAGACTTTCCAATATGAAAAGCTACCACATAATAGAATGGGCTACTTTCCAACTTCCTGTCAGGGTAACTATTTAAGTAGCAGCAGGTGACCACCTATAAGGCTGTTGTCAAGGCGATTCCAACACTGGACCAGGCACTGCTATAGTCATCGAAAGTCTAAAACTCTGTAATTCTGTAATATTAGAGATTTAATGCTTATAGTATTATTGTCATTCAGTCTAGTTCCTGTTACTATCAAAGTCTTACTGACATTTTTATCTGTATAGGTTAAAGTCACTGAAAATGGTCAGTGCACCTGACCTAAATATCAGTTTCCTGATCTAGAGAGTGATAGGGTTGATGAAATGATCTCCAGAATTACTTCTACTTCTAGACACATTCTGAAATCCATAGGAGGAGAGTATTTACCTCACTAACGCTTTTGGAGTAAATGTAAGAAATTTAATAAATGCATGCTGTTTTTCAACAACATTTATAATCTTTGGGAATTGATTCTTTGTAACTGATTTAATTTTAGTCATTTTGATTGCTTTTGTCAGTGGGAAAGACAATGTCACATAATTAAAGTAATAATCTCAATAATTTGTGTTTGTTAATCTGTGACAAAAACTCCAGCTTTATTTTGTCAGAAGTAATTACAAATAGCACATAACTTGCAGCTCCTACAACTTTTCACAATTTAAAAATTGAGGGTGTGTTGCAACCAGAGTTCTTGAATTTCAGGCTCAATGATTATATTTGATATAAGATCTTCTGATTTACAATTAGACTTATGAGGATATGCTGTTGACTTAAAAAGGTTGAGAATCTTGTATGTAATGACCCAGAGTAAATTCTAATTCCATAAGTTCTAATAATGTCACAGCACTATACACACATATATACACACACATGCATGTAGACAAATACACACACATGTCTGTAGGAGATATACATGTTTACCTGACCAGCAAGTGATACATGCCACATATATAGGACTGCCACTATTCCATTCACTGAGACTGGATTAACACCAAGTCTCTGAGGTTCCTAATACCTCATGTGGAATCCTTCACACTAATCTGTGGAATTCTTGATACCTAACCTCTGAGATAACCAACACTCCAGCAGGTATTGAAGTTAAATCCTCTGGGACCAATGCTACACATTGAATGTGGATTGTGAGACTGAGAAACTGAATTTTATTTTTATTTTGAAAATTAATTAATTTTAATTGGAGGCTAATTACTTTATACTATTACAGTGATTTTTGCCATACATTGACATGAATCAGCCATGGGTGTACATGTGTCCCCCATCCTGAACCCTCCTCCCACCTCCCTCCCCATCCCATCCCTCAGGGTTGTCCCAGTACACCAGCTTTGAGTGCCCTGGAAAAACCAAATTTTAAAAGTGATTTAATTTTAACTCCTCTAAATAATCACACAGTTTATGGCGCATATTTACTGGCGTAGCTTGAGATCTTACTCAAGCCCAAATTCTTTAGGGCAAACTTATCTAAGTTCCCATCTGGGTTGAGTCCTCTCCCTCATGACCCTCATCCCTGCCTATAGTACCTATCTTACTTTGTACATTCATTGCATGATTATTTTTCACTGTGGCTGCCTTTGCTCACCATTATATCTCACCATCTAGCATAGCTCCTGGTACACCAAAAGCATTTCTCAATGTGTGAATGAATGAATGAACATCGTGACAGAAGAAGAGAGGGTGCAGATTAAAACTGCTGCCAATAATCTTCGATGGATAATCCTTTCCAAAGAAAGATGACTATGCTACTAGAGTTATGGGTGGCATGAACAAGAAAACTGGACAACCCATGTCCCACGTCTACTGGCCAGCACTGGTGCCAATGGATACAAGGACAGATAACACTGACACTTGAGAGCAAGCTCCTTGCTTTCAAACTATAGGTATCATCTCATTATCCACCACCATCTACCAGGTTACCAACTGCCAAATTTCAACTGTCAAAACAATATCCTTTTCCAGGAGAGCTAAGAGCCTGATAATTTATTCTGATATACTTATACTCAGGCTGCTACTGACTTTTCATAATTTTAAAAATACTGGGGTAATGTATTCAAAAGTAAAGCACATTATTTCAACACCTGATTTACTCAATTTAACATATGGCTTATATCTAAATGTGTTTGAAAAAGATTATACATTCTCAAATGAATAGAATTATAATTTCCCCTATTTAAGGGTTACATAATTAAATGTAGGCATGCAATTTTTGTGGAAACAGATATAATATCATCTAGAACATCCTAAAATATTCCTGTTGCATCTCCTACTGATATTCTCCTCAGGAAAAAAATAGGAAAAATTAACCTCGAGGAGAATCCTCCACATCTAACACACTAATTCTTCCTGTGACAAGTTTGAAAATTCCTTTCTAAAGTCAAAAATTCTTGAGGACTCTCCATTTTATTGTAATTATATTTTCAGCGTTCAGTTGCATGAAAAAACATGTAACAAAAAAGGCTTCTGTAAACCCACTAATGTTCTGAAATGAATAATCACTACAGGATTTATACTTTCTTCTTGGCTCAGACAGGTAAAGAATCCACCTGCCAATGCAAGAGTTGCAGGTTTGATCCCTGGGTTGAGAAGATCCCTGAAGAAGGAAATTGCAATCCACTCCAGTATTCTTACCTGGGAAATTCCATGGGCAGAGGAGCCTGGTGGGCGATAGTCCACGAGGTCACAAATAATCAGATATGACTAACACACACAAATATATGCATCGTATTACTTATTGACAATAAAAATAATGTTTGCAGTGAAAACACATGCTTGCTCATCTACTCCATTATTTTCACCACAGCTCACAGCCCTCAGGTGGGGGAATATTAGGAAAGAGTTTTAAGCATGTTTTCTGTTATATATTCAGTGGTTCAATATCTCAGAAAATAGAAGGAAGAGGAAAATGGAATAACTGAGCAGAGACAATCTTAGGCAAAACACACATGCAAAAAAATTTTTTCCCCTTATATGTACTTTTCACAAGGGAATTATAGACTTGGAGACATTCCAAGAGTTTATCTGAGCTGTTTCCTACAATGCAATGGAACTGTATCTAAATCATTCATAATAGAAACAGCCAGATGATTTAGGGGCATTCAGCAATGGAGAAGGAAATGGCAACCCACTCCAGTGTTCTTGCCTGAAGAATCCCAGGGACGGGGAAGCCTGGTGGGCTGCCGTCTATGGGGTTGCACAGAGTCGGACACGACTGGAGTTGCACAGAGTCGGACACGACTGAAGTGACTTAGCAGCAGCAGCAGCAATGAAACAATGCTACTATTTTACACTGGTTTTAACATATTCAGAAAATAACAGTATTACCTCTTTAGTTATGACTATAGCCATTGAAAGTTTTCTACTTCTACTACTTATAAGTGTGTTAAAGAGTACAAAAGTCTAGTTAATCAGAGTCTGTTCACAATAGACCAGCCTACCAGTCAGATCATTTCCTACATAGTAGCCTTTTGCTGATTCAAATTGTACTTCAGCCACAGGGCATTCATTCATGACATTTCTTCCACTCCTTTTATGATAATGGTTTATATCAATTTGGCTTTTGCATGTAAATGTCTTCATTCTTAGAAGAACTCCATCCCACCCTACCTAGTTATGACAAGCATAAGTACCCATTTTAAGAGCTCTTCGGGTTTTGCAAAATGTGGTACATTGCATTTGTATTTCAATAGAAACATACCCAGATGAGGATGAAAAAGCAAACTTCCTTTGTACAGTACTCATAGGGCTATGCTATTAAATGTTGCTCCATTTGTAGTTAATTTTCCTACATCTTCAAGCTCTAGTTTCCACATCTTCAAGCTCTAGTTGTAGAGCTTCTGGTTTTGTAAGGCATCTTTAATGAGTCATAGAGAAACAGCTGCTCCTCTCAGACCAGGTCTATTTATATAGATTGTGCTGATTCCGGACTTCTGAATCGTAAACTCACCTCCTTCTTGATCATGTAATCTGATGATGCTTGAGGTGAGTCTCTATCTTGTGGTCCTTCCTGACTCAAGTCCTTTACAAAAAAAATCCCATTTTGCCTATATATCTTTGAAGACTTACGTTTTACTGATAGAATTCAACCTGTAAGGTACACAGCGGCAATTTGAACAGTAGCAACTGTCCAGATAGCAAAATGTATGCCCAGTTTCTATACAGCCAGGTTACACAGCATGCTGCAGGGAGAGCTCTGATCTACTCCTGATTCCTTTATGTTGATTGGTAATTCAGGTTCCTCTGTTAATTCCACAATTACTGCTAACTGTTGCATATCACAACTCATAATAGATTATTTTCCAGGGAGTTTCCTCATTGCCTAGTAGTTAGGACTTGGTGCTTTCACTGCCGTGGCCTAGGTTCCATCCTTGGTTGGGGAACTAAGATCCCACCAACTGCACAGTTCAGAAAAAAAAAAAAAAAAAGAACTGTTTCCCAGACTCTTACAGAATTATGGGTACTCATTTGTTGAATAAATTAATGAATTAATTTACAGTCTTAGATGAGAAAACCAAAGGACTTGATCTCTTTTCTGTAACCACAGCATTTACAGGCTGCCTTCCACATGGTGTCACCTCCTTTCCCAGAATTTCAGCGTGAAGTCAACATGTCCCAGGAATGGGACATGTGTGCAAACAATACTGTGAAATATAAGTTGTCAAGCTATTTGTGTGAAACACTCTAAAATTTTCTTTAATATATAAACTAAAATCAAAGACAACCTCTGAGTGTGTGGCCACTATGCCCAGGGATGGCTTCCGCCACAGCCGCCACCGTGCCAGCCTTCACTCTCTTCCTCTGCCTCCTCTAACCAAAATCTGAGGTGACTCTGCACTTACCTAGCCCTTATTATTATTATTCTTTTTAATCTTGGTCTCAATAAAAACACATGGAATACATCAAGTAATTCCTTTCTCACTTGATGAATACCAATCCAAAGAATGATTTCTAAAGAATTATTAAAGCACATATAAGAATTTATATTATACTCCAGTAGGTAGGAATTGATTGAAAATATTATCAGTGCTTTAAAGTGTGGGGGGAAACCCTGGCTTTTTAACATTAAGACTATAAATAAAATCATGGGCAGTGATGGCTGCCCTTTTTATATGCTGGTCAACATTTTTTCATTTCATTTTAATACACAAATTTATGGTTTTAAGTTAAATTCTGCATTCAGTTGGCATAAAATATCAGCATAGCTGGAAAGCATTTTTGCATTTTACATGATAATATCTTTACCCTCACATAGTTTGTGGCTTTGAAAATAATTTTAATAATTTGGTATCTTGTGGTTAATACATCAGACTGAATATATAGGTAACATATACATGTTTATACACATTTAATTATAATCCACCTAAAGCTATACTGAGAAGAAAACCTCTATATAACAAATATATGTACAAGTCCCAGTGATCCACTTCTAGGGAATCTTATATAAACCAAATTCTGGTTTGGCCACTGGACTTAGTCCCTTGGAGTTTTCTGCTACCTCAGGTGCAACTGAATGTAAAATTTTCTATCTGGAATTTCTGTGGCAATTAAAACCCTTAATTCTTTTTTCCCTCTGTACCTTTAAAGGCAATTAATGACTTGGCTTTTGACCAATTTAAGAACAAACACTTCTTTCTATTGTGATGACAGATGTCATTTTCTAGCTCTCAGGTGCCAATGGGAATTGACCCTGATAGTCATAAGCAATAAAGTTTTATATAGATAAAATCCTATTTAGTGGAAGAGAATTTTCCATTCAGAAATTCCTTCTAATAAGAAATGACTAGAAAGAACTTATTTTTCATTTACCAGTGAAACTGCCCTATGACTGCCCTCATTCCAGGCCCTACCACAGTGACATCTCTATTGTACTACCAACTCACCGAAGTGGTGACAGGAGCCATGGGATTGAGCTGCGGTGGTGACTAAGTGAGCCCCATGTGTCTGCAATTTCCCAAAGCCACCCCACAGTTGTATGGCAGCTTTACTCAGCCTCATGTGGAGGTCTGTCTGACCTCATCACCACAGAGCAAGACAGGATTTTGTAGAACATTCTTTTTCAGTTCTCTTCAAAGAGTACAAGCAAGGACACACAAAAACTAGAAACTGGTTTCTAGGAAATTTAACCTCTCAAAATACGGGTATTATCTAATGATATAGTGAGTCACCAGCTGCTGCTGTATAAATACAGTAAAAGATGAAGAAAACTAGGGACAAATTAGCACAGTACTTGGGACTAAGGATAAGATTATTAAAGTTACACATCAGCCTACACAAAGCAACAATTTTCTTCAAAAAAAAAAAGAGTAGATAAGTGTCACCATCCAGTGAGGCATTTATTTTCAAACTAAACCCAATTAAGAACCTGTGGCTGCTGGCCACAACTCTTACAGAAGCCAACATATACTTCTTCTGTGCCTCTGACAACCCACCCCAGTGATGAGTGCATAGGAGTCGTTGAATTGCGTATCACACTGTTTGCACTGAGATGGCACCAAGCTTTAGAACTAACCACAGCTCTGTGGAGAGGAGGTCAGACCTACTCTCCCTGGGTGGCTTGGTCTGGCTGTCAGGACCTGCCCAGGGTTTCATCAGCATCACCTCTGACTCATACTCAGCGTTCAATAGCAAGAAGGGGTCGCCAACAATGAAGACCTGGCAGAGGGCCAACCAATTGGTACTAAAGTAAAGCCTGCCACAGTGCAGCAAGCTGGGCCAGACATTTATGGGAAATGGCTGACAGCTGGATAAACAAGCAGCTCCATTTTTGGTGAGCCGTAGCGGAAGCAGAGATGACAGAATCAAGTCTTTAGGTATATGCTTCAGATGATTTTATGTTATGGGCGGAGGGTGAAAAAGCTGGCTTAAAACTCAACATTAAAAAAACTAAGATCATGGCATCTGGTCCCATCACTTTATGGCAAATAGGTGGGGAAAAAGTGGAAAGTGGCAGATTTTATTTTCTTCGTCTCCAAAATCACTGTCGATGGTGACTGCAGCCATGAAATGAAAAGACTTGGAAGAACAGCTTTTTGGAAAAAAGCTTTCTTCTTCTTGAAAGAAAAGCTATGACAAATCTAGACAGCATATTAAAAAGCAGAGACACCAGAGTTACTTTGCGACAAAGGCCCATATAGTCAAAGCTATGTTTTTTTTTCAGCAGCCATGTATGGATGTGAGAGTTGGACCATAAAGAAGGCTGAATGTCGAAGAATTGATGCTTTTGAACTGTGGTGTTGGAGATGACTCTTGAGAGTCTCTTGGACAGCAAGGAGATCAAAATAATCAATCCTAAAGGAAAACAACTCTGAATATTCACTGGAAGGACTGATGCTGAAGCTCCAGTGCTTTGGCTACCAGATGCTAAGAGCTGACTCATTGGAAAAGACCCTGATGCTGGGAAAGATGGAAGGCAAAAGGAGAAGAGGGTGGCAGAGGATGAGATGGTTGGATGGCATCACCAACTCAATGGACATGAGTTTGAACAAACTCCAGGAGATGGTGAAGGACAGGGAAGCCTGGAACACTGCAGTCCATGGGGTCGAAAAGAATCTGATATAGCTTATCAACTGAACAACAAAAACAATGGGGTTCTAGAAAACAGCATCAGACAGGGACATCAACAGATGTCCAAGAAGGCATTGGGCAACAAAAGGGAGAAAGGTTAAATGGCAAATCGTGTCAGCCCACAAAGCCAGTCAAGGAAAGGAGTGAGAAGAGGCTGGCTAGATGCAGTCCCATTTGGAAATAGTAGGAGTCGCTGTGTGTGGCCACTCTCACCACCCAAGCCACTTAGTGCTGAGTCCTGAACCCCACCGAGCAAGGAGAGATCCATGTGTCAGTCAGGAATCTAGAGACTCAAGATAGAAGCTGTGGGTTTAAGTCTGTGGTAGAGTGAAGTAGACAAGACTTATAAAATTAGGCAAGCCAAATATGTGTGTTTTTCTCCCCAACTCCCCTTCTCCCCACCTTACCCTCTGCCTGCATGCCTAAGAGTGAGTCACTTGTGGAACCTGGTTTAGGTTTTAAGGCAATTTGGGTTTTTGAGACATATTTAGCACAGATAAATTCAATGTAGCATCAGAAAGAATTCCCAATTTTTTCCTTTGTGTGACTTTTCGGAACAACAGAATGAGCCAGGTATTGGCAAATAGCAGTCAGCTGAGATAAGCGGCTGTTCTGGGCACAGATGCCCTTGTGCCAGGAAAACAAGAACAAGCATGAGCCAGAAGCAGGAAAACCAAACCCACAAACACAACTCTTGACTTACAGCTGGGAAACAATACTTCCTTTTCTTAGACCCCAGGCTCTGCAAACTCCGACTCACAGGAGGGTGGGTGTGCAGTGGCCTGGAGAAGGTGGTCAGTGACAGTAAAATTACAGCCTACTCTGCCAGCCCCTTGGTGCCCCTGGGTCACTGCCAGGCCCATCCTGATCCCTAAACATGTGGAAAGCCAGCACATTTAGACTGAAGAGCAGGAGACTAGACCTAAAGAGGTTACCAGTGAAACACTTTCTGAAAAAAGAAAAATAACTATTTTTTAAGCATGAGTGAAAAAGAAAAAGTTTCTCTGTTGCTAATTGGAAAGCTCTGCTAGTATTGGCTTACTGAGGAAAATGAGGACAGTCGGTATACAGCTCTGACGACGTGGTAGTGACTGTCACTTTCCACGAAGGCCCATCACTGTATACTGGTGGCCCAAGAGTAAGCTGTTAAGCAAAAGATCTTATGTATTGGGTTTTGTCTGAGTTGGACTCACATGGGATAGGGAGGGGTGAAAAATGTTGGTACAACCCCAGCTGTCAGATTATGGTTCAAAATCATTTTCTTAGTGTGTCTACAGGAAAACTTTGAGTAAAGGCAAACCTAGACAGCAAATTAAAAAGCAGAGACATCACTTTGCAAAGTCAAAGGTATAGCTTTTTCCAGTAGTCATTTATGGATGAGAGTTGGATCATGAAGAAGGCTGAGCTCCGAAGAATTGATGCCTTCGAACTGTGGTGCTGGAGAAGACTCTTGAGAGTCCCTTGGACAGCAAGGGAGATCAAAACAATCAATCCTAAAGGAAAACAACTCTGAATATTCACCGGAAGGACTAATACTTAAGTGCCAATGCTTTGGCCACCTGATGCCAAGAGCCAACTCATTGGAAAAGACCTTGATGCTGGGAAAGATTGAAGGCAAAAGAAGAAGAGGGTGGCAGAGGATGAGATGGTTGGATGGCATTACCAACTCAATGGACCTGATTTAGAACAAACTCCAGGAGATGGTGAAGGACAGGGAAGCCTGGTAAGCTGCAGTTCACGGAGTCCACAGAGTTGGACACAACTTAGCAACTGAACAACAACAAAGGCAAATGAAAGGCTTGAGTCTAAAAACAGGCTTCCAAGAGTAGAAATAGGATAAAGGAAGTGGGGAGGTGAAAAAACAAATATTAGCCAGGATAGAAAGAGTAGAGAGAGAAGTAGAAAGACTCCAAGGCACAGACTTTCTCAGGAAAAGCTATGAGAGAACAGGATTGTGGCTTCCCAGCTTCATCTCAGTTATTGCCTCACACAGCTCACTTAGTGTATCGTGAGACAGGGCTCCCATGTGTGTTTTTCCCACTCTCCCAAGCATGGAGAGGTGAGTGAACTATACATAGACTCCTTGCAGCTGTAACCTTAATATCAGAAATATGTAAGATGGAGACAGAGGTGTTCATATCTTTTTGAGTTCTGATCCTTCACTTTACTTCTACCCCAGACTTTCCAACTGTATACCAATCAGGTTCACATTCATGATCAGCTCTGTCTCAGTTCCTAGCACAGTGCATTGCATAGGTATGGGTAAAAAAAATAATATCAGCTGAATGATGAATAAAATAGCCCAGTCCACCACAGAAAGCCCTATCTTATCTTTCCTCCTTGATTCTGGTTCCCAGCCCATCATTATCTTCCAAGGAGGAGACAATTTACAAGAGGCTGTGTAATTACTGGGAACTCCAGTTGATGGAACAGACTGGCTGTGAGGGACTATGCAGTTGAACTGAATAATCTACTGATTGTGCCAGATTCTGAACTAGGCAATGAGGATGTTCAGATGAATAAGACATGGGTCCCGTGGTTGAGGAGCTCACCATCATAGGAGGAGTTAGACAAATAAATTGAAAGTAACAATTCAATTTATTGAATTGAATAGAATACATCATAAAAATATGATGCATTGGGATACAGGTAAGAACCAGGGCTGCAGGCCAAGGAAAAGGGGTACCTCACCCAAGTGAGAAGGTGTTGGCCTCGGTCCCACAGAATAGAACTGCTCACAAGACAGCTGTGTAGCTTGGGACTTGGGCTGATTTCAATGGCATCCCCACCTCCAGCTGTCTCAGGTCTTTTCTCAGAGGCTCCTACTTTTGGTCTTTCCAACATGATACATGTTGTTTTTCAACTCTGCTATGCCCTCAAGCTGCTGGCTGAGCTTTTTTATCCTTTTACTGCCAAAGCACAGCCTACATTTTCCTGAATTTGCTTCCTACCCTGCCATTCTCCCTGACTCCAGTACTCTTGCCTGGAGAATCCCATGGATGGAGGAGCCTGGTAGGCTACAGTCCAGGGGGTCACAAAGAGTCCAACACGACTGAGTGACTTCACTTTCACACGTTGGAGAAGGACATGGCAACCCACTCCAGTGTTCTTGCCTGGAAAATCCCAGGGACGGGGGAGCCTGGTGGGCTGCTGTCTATGGAGTTGCACAGAGTCGGACATGACTGAAGCAACTTAGCAGTAGCAGCAGCTGCCATTCTCTATCTACCCTTGATGTGAAGTTCTCTTCCGAATTCATTTACAGTAACCCCCCCTCTTGGGGAAGAATCACTCGTGGCCTCCTTATCACCAAATCCAATAACCCTCATTCACTTTACACAGAGTTGACTCTGGCAACTACCAACCTACAAGTTGAAACTTTCATCTCCTTCAGTTCAGTTCAGTAGTTCAGTCATGTCAGACTCTCTGTGATCCCATGGACTGCAGCATGCCAGGCCTCCCTGTCCATCAACAACTCCTGGAGCTTACTCAAACTCATGTCCATTGAGTCAGTGATGCCATCCAACCATCTCAACCTCTGTTGTCACCATCTCCTCCCACCTTCAATCTTTCCCAGCATCAGGGTCTTTTCAAATAAGTCAATTCTTTGCATCAGGTGGCCAAAGTATCAGAGTTTTAGCTTCAGCATCAGTCCTTCCAATGAATATTCAGGACTGATTTCCTTTAGGATGGACTGGTTGGATCTCCTTGCAGTCCAAGGGACTCTCAAGAGCCTTCTCCAGCACCACAGTTCAAAAGCATCAATTCTTCAGTGCTCCTCTTCCTTTATAGTCCAACTCTCCCATCCATACATGACTACTGGAAAAAATCATAGCTTTGACTAGATGGATCTTTGTTGGCAGAGTAACGTCTCTGCTTTTTAATATGCTATCTAGGTTGGTCATAACTTTTCTTCCAAGGAACAAGTATCTTTTAATTTCATGGCTGCAGTCACCATCTACAGTGATTTTGGAGCCCAATAAAATAAAGTCTCTCACTATTTCCCCATCTATTTGCCATGAAATGATGGAACCAGATGCCATGATCTTAGTTTTCTAAATGTTGAGTTTTAAGCCAACTTTTTCACTCTCCTCTTTCACTTCATCAAGAGGCTCTTTAGTTCTTCTTCACTTTCTGCCATAAGGGTAGTGTCATTTGCATATCTAAGGTTATTGATATTTCTCCCGGCAATCTTAATTCCAGCTTGTGCTTCATCCAGCCCAGTGTTTCTCATGATGTATTTTGCATATAAGGTAAATAAGCAGGGTGACAATGTACAGCCTTGACATACTCCTTTTCCGATTTGGAACCAGTCTTTTGTTCCATGTCCAGTTCTAACCGTTCATACAGATTTCTCAAGAGGCAGGTCAGGTGGTCTGGTATTCCCATCTCTTTGAGAATTTTCATCTCCTTTAGTCTCTTCCCTTTGCTTCAGCTGGTACCAACTCCCTTTCCTATCCCTGTACTGGGAGTGTTTCCCAGTGAACAGCCACAGGGACCTCATCTATGTCTAGAGTTCAAACTCCTCTCCATGCTGATGACATACATATCTTTTTCTCCAGTTCCAATCCTTCACTTTACTTCTAGCCCAGAATTTCCAAGTGTATATCAATCAGGTCACATGCATGTTCATCAATGCATTGCATAGGTATGGACACAATAAATAGTATTAGCTGAACAATGAATGAATGATAAAGAAAGAAAGAGCCCTACCCCACAAAAGGCCCTACCTTGACTTCCTTCCTGACTTCCTAGCTTATGGTTGTCTTCCAGGAAGTAGGCAATTTGTGGTTACAGAGGAGTCCCATGTACAAAGCCTGGTCATGGATCTTTGTATCCACAGAGAGAGTGGTATAGTTGTCTTATGCCCCTGCCAATCTCTTTTCAAGAACTCATTTTCTTTTTTGGTGAAATGGAACAAAAATTTTTGGCCCTTGTGGTAGGTATTATTACTCACAGTAACACTGTTCTGTCTTATAGTTGATTGGTACTAGGACTAACACTCAGCCTCAACATGTCCTTTCCCATGATTTTTAACCCCCAAACAACAGCAAACACAGTAATAATAGCACTTGCTATGTGCCCAGGCACTGTGCTTTGGTAGGTATTATGTATGCATTATCTTTCTAAATCTTCTCAAAAATCCTATAAGGCAGAAAACATTTTATAGCAGAGGAAACAGAGGCTTAGGGAGGTTGAAGCAACTCACTCAAGGTAACTGGCTCAGGGCCATGGAAGTGAAAACATCCACGCTTAATCACTTCAGTACATAGCCCCTCAGGTCTACTGGATCCAATTCGAGAGGGCTTGAGTTGGTTCACACCTACAAATCATTGAGAGCCTGTACATGCTAAGCATTGTGGGACTCAAAGGTTTAAAAAGATCAAGTCCATGATCTCTAGGAGTTTATAGAGGAAAAGCATCAAGATGAGACTGATGCCTGGAAAGTGAAATGAAACGCTCAGAAGAAAGGGTGGCATTCACACAAAGCACACACAGTTCAGTATTACAGGTCCCTGCCCTTGAAGAAGATCCCAGCTGCTGGAGTTCTGCCTATGCCATGTTTCATATTTAGCTTCCCCTCCTCTTTGATCAAGCTCCTCTGTCTTTCTAAAGCTCATACTATACATATAATTTCCATTCAAATTCAAAATCTTTCCGATTATTGTAGTGAATGCAATGTTATTCAAGGATTTTTTTTCCAAAAGAGCACCTATCTGACATGCATTTTTAATTTTATGTGCAATATGCAAATGTCATCACTGTAGTTGTTAACCGCAGTGCAGGATTGCAATTAACTATGGAGCTGTGCATTTTAGTTATATGCTAATGCTAATGAGATTTTCATAAAGCAAGTCCAATTACCAGCCCTATTTTTTAGCTGCAAGAGCTAGTGCAAAGCAAAGGTGTTGACTTCCTTTGGAATAAATTACCCTTTGTCCTTGGCTCCTTCATCATATTCAATCATCCTAAAAAGTAACTCCTGCTACTTTGAATATTTTATCCTGCCTTGCTCTACAGTGCCATATTAATGGAGACTGTGGGCAAGATTGTTTAGAAACCAATTTACACTGCACAGGAAATAGGAAAACTTCCTCCCAGTGTAAACTGCGCCAGCAGAGGAGCAGAGCTTTGAATAAAGTAAACAGGACCTGAAGGAGACTGAAGACTCAGACAGTGACTTAGCAAAAATAAACCACAAGAGAGCACATACATGATGTTATCATGGAGTGAGGAAGCTGCATACTATTAATGGGTATTTAAACTCAGATTTATGATCAGATGTGTTACTGGTTGATAACAATGTTAAAAGGATAATTAGTCTTTCTTTCATTCATTCATTTCATTCATTCAAAACACAATTTTTGGGTTTCTGTGTGCCAGACACTGAACTAGGCACTGAGGGTTCAAATATCAATAAGACAGTGATCGGGAGACTGAGGTAGTTAGAAGTGAAAGGAAACATTCATGTTCTGTATTGGTTGATTCTTTTACAAAAAGAAAATGTTTATGAATTACTTGGGCAATAAAAGAATGATTAAGCCTTTGTTGAGCTTACAGCCAAATAGAAGGACACTAACACATCAAGTAATTTTGCAGTCAAGTATGGCACATGTTTGGAGAAGGCAATGGCACCCCACTCCAGTACTCTTGCCTGGAAAATCTCATGGATGGAGGAGCCTGGGAGGCTGCAGTCCATGGGGTCGCTAAGGGTCAGGCACTACTGAGCAACTTCACTTTCACTTTTCACTTTCATGCATTGGAGAAAGAAATGGCAACCCACTCCAGTGTTCTTGCCTGGAGAATCCCAGGGACAGGGGATCCTGGTGGGCTGCCGTCTATGGGGTCACAGAGTCGGACACAACTGAAGTGACTTAGCAGCAGCATGGTACATGTTATTAGACTTATTCAGAGAAGGACAAAATGAAGGAAAAGGTCAGTTGAAAGAAGGGAGGTAAAGGGGGACAAGAAGTTTCACAAATCACAAGAAGTTTCTTGAACTGACCCCTGAAGGTGAATGGGTATTTCTTATTAATAGGAGGATGGGGTGGCAAGTCAGTCCAGAAAAGAACAACAAAAAGAAAGTGCAGACTTGGGAAATAGCACAGGTTACCGCAAGCAATTGAGGGTAACTGGAGGCACAGGGTGTGAGGAGGACAGAGGTGAAAGATGGCATCAGGATCAGCCACTGAGGGGTTTTAAGTAGGAGAGTGAACAATCAGGTTTGCCTCTCAAAATTGCTACTTGGGCAGCAAAGCAGAAGAAGGGGGTCAGGTAGGGGAGGTAAACCAGCTACTCCCATTTCCTTTTGGGCCAACTTTTGAAAGAATCTTTTCTCGGTTCAACTCAGACTCTGAGACAATCAGGTTATATTTTTCACCAAGAAGGTGTTTTCTGTGCCCCTGTGGAAAGAAATCACACAAAAGGCCTCTTTTTAATATTTTCAAAATATCAGAAAGCAAAAAGAACAAAAGCTTGATGCTGCTGATGTGTAGTTTGAGTATCATTTCTGCTCTGGGTCAACTTCTAAACAAGGTAAAAGGAGCATAGAAACTAAAGCACAAAGAAAAGAGAGGATGATACAATTTTGCTAAAAAGTGACCAGAATTACATTTAGGTAATAGAGCAACGTTTTCTTTTTTTCATACTCAACACTCCCCTGCTCTCCCTCAACATCTATTAATATCATCTCTGTGAGGAAGAGGAAAGCCAGGAATTGGGAAAGGACAATGGGACATGGACTTTTCCAGGGGTAAGCTGATGGAAGCAGACTAATGTATGTCAAGGTTGGGAAGAAGACAGAATTCTTTCAGTACAATGGGCTTCCCTGGTAGCTCAGAAGGTCAAGAATCTGCCTGCCATGTGGGAGACCTGGGTTCAATCCCTGGGTCAGGAAAATCCCCTGGAGAAGGGAAAGGCTACCCTCTCCAGCGTTCTTGCCTGGAGAATTCCATGGACAGAGGAGCCTGGTAGGCAACAGGCCATGGGGTTGCAAAGAGTTGGACATGACTGAGCTGAGTGACTAACACTTTTTAGCCTAAAAATAAAGTTATTTTAGCATAACAAAATTTTAAACACATCTGAAGAGTGTGGTTTAAGAATCTGAGAGAAGCATTATCTTATGTGGATGAGTTTGGGAATGCATGTAAGAATTAAAGATTTTAAAATTTAAAAAATAAAAAACTAAAATTAAAAAAAAATGCACAAGGTGGAAAAAAAAATAAAGTTTTGGAGAGATTCTGTTAAAAAAAAAAAATAAAGAAGGTAAAAATGACTTAAAGAAGTTCTGTCTAGCTACTCAGCCATTACATGAGCATCATTCTTAAAATATAACTGCAGGAGTTCCAGTGATCACATTCATACTTCCAGGAATCTGGACGGAGGAACAGGGCAAAGGGTATGTGCCCACTGTCTTTTAAAAAGCTTCCTAAATGCCTCTATACTACAATTCTACTTGCATCTCATTGACCGGAAATTAGTTGTATTTCCACAGGATAAGCAGATGGATAGGCCTCTAGCAGAAGAGTTTTATTCCACTGTAACAAGACCAGAAGATTAAACATCTCAGTTCACAGACAATAAATGTCGTGATGGAAAATTGAGTCATTTCCATCGGATTTCTTCTATTTTAATTAAAAATGAAGTAAAGTTATCTGCTGAGAGTGTCAGGGTAAGAATTAATGACAAGGAAGAAGTGTGAGGGTTCATCCAAGACTGGGGTCTTGCAAGGTAACTTCAAAGGAAGGACCAAGAGTCAAGGGAATTTAGAATACGGGCAATATATTCTGGATAGAAGGAAACTCAAGAAAGGAATGGCTGATGGATAGGCAGAAAGGACAGAGGAGAATTGAAATGAGTAAGCTGGAAGGATGGGAGAAGGTGGTCAGACAGGCAGTTGTCTGTAGTTGCTATTTCAGAAAAGGAGAGATTTCAGGTGATGTTCAGGTCCAGGGTGAAGCTATGGCACTGAAAGACAGAGATAGAGTAGCGAATGGTCACTGAAAGATGAGGAGGTCAAATAATTGAATTGTCAGTGGTTAGATAGTCCACACAGAAGTAAGGAGTCAGTAAAAAACCAAAAGAGAATAACATCAACATCACATTAATAGATATGAACTGTAAAGATACAGGAATCCTAATATAGATTATTGATGGTCTAACCAATAGCCTTCCCTCATCCTTCATCTTTTTTTTTTTTTTTTGGTGACAGAGCCTCTGTCCCCCACAGAGGCTACATACATGGGTTTATGATACATATCCAGCCAACAGGCTTAGCAGGCAACTGGTGGTAGGGGTGTTACATAGTGAATGTTTGTGTTCTCTCAAAATTTGTATGTATAAATTTTAACATCCCCTCCACCACCATCACCATGTATTAGAAGTGAAGCCTCTTGGAGGTAATTAAGTCAAGAAGGTAGACACTTTCAAATGAGGTTAGTGCTCTTATAAGAAAAAAAAAATGTGATTGAGAGAAATTTTCTCTCAGGCACATAAGGAAATAACAAGATTCAACTGTCTGCAAATCAGGAAGTGATTTCACCAGATACTGGGTCTGCCAGTGCTTTGATCCTGGACTTTCCAGCCTCCAGAATTGTGAGAAATAAATGCTTGTTGTTTACGCCACCCAGTCTATAGCATTCTGACAGTCTGAACCGGCTAAGATGGTACACTTCTGAGAAAAGAATTTCTCCCTGTTAAGAAACTGTAGATGAGGAGAAACTGCCCTTTGTATCTTTGGATATTCTAGGTAAGCCAAATAACAATATTTAGGAATATCAGGTGCTAATCCCTGGAATTTATACATGTGAGTTTTTATGGGCAAAGAATCTTTGCAGATATGATGAAGGTTAGGACATGAGATGGGGAGATTATCCTGAATTATCCAGGTGGGCCCTAAATGCAATCACCCATGTCCCAAATGTCACTTTTAAGAAAGAGGCAGACAGGAATTTGATGCAGAAGAGAAAGAAAGACACACACAGAAGAAAAGGCAATGGGAAGATGAAGGCAGAGGCTGGAGCAATGCAGCCGCAAGCCATGGAATAGTGACAGCCACCAGAAGCTGGAAGAGGCAAGGAACAGATTCGCACCTAGAGCATTTGGAGGGAAGACGGCCCTGCCAACACCTTGATTTCAGCCCAGTGATACTGATTTCAGATTTCTGGCCTCCAACAAGCGAGAGAATAAATTATCATAGCTTAAGCCACCAAGTCTGTGACAATTTGTTACAGCCATAGGAAATTCATACTGAAATAGCTGTGAGGGATGTCATATTTGGAGTTACGGCAGCCATCTTGTGACCATGAAGAAACAAGTTAAAGGATAAACATGTGGAAGAAGACAGAGTGGAAAGAGTTGCTGAATTAGCCAGTTATCACTCAAGAATTAGATTTCTTATAATGTGAGATTATGAATTAACTCTATACATTAATTAGTATGAGTCTATCCCAAAGGATGGGGGCAGTCATGGTTGGGAAGCTGCAGTTGAGTAACAAGCAAGGGACTTGCCCCATTTTTCAACCCTGAGAATACACCTAAGATTCCACATAAAAAATGTGGAAAATAAACAGCTCCCATCTGAATGGGGAGCAGAACTGATAACTTAGGGGAGAGCCAGAAAATGTCTAGGGAAGAGGTAGGCATAGGGGCATTTTTTAATTACACAGCAGACTTTTTAGAGGACAGTTAAAATATTTAGGAAAAAGGGGAGGAGTGGAAAATGTTCTTAGAAAAGGATTATGTGAATCAGTACAGAGCATTATTGTAATAAGATTATATATAGAGTATAGATAGAGTGGAGAATAGGGAGAGACTCACACTTTGGACAGTGACCAAAGAAAATAGGTATAAAGCTTATCCAGCCCTAGGGCTGCCAAGAAAATATTTCTACCAATACTGAGGCCAAAGCGCTCTTTAAACTTAAGTGTTTAGAAGGTTTCTCTGTGGAGTTTGTCAAACATTCCCAGGCCCCAGACCCTTACACAGCAGATCTTGGCAGGGCCCAGAAATCTGCATTAATAATGAGCATCCCACATGATTCAACTGCAAATGATCTAGGACCACACTCTGTCCTGAGCAGTGGCTTTCAAATGTCTCTCACTATAATCTACATTTAGAAATAAATGTAGCATAAGGCATGTGCAAGTACACACACACAAGGTAGGTGAAACAATCTGGCTTAAGATAATAGAATTTCTTTTTACATAAAGCTGAAAGCTGGTGTCCCTGGTCAAGTAAATGACTCTTGTGGGTGGCATTCTTTCCAATGATGATTCAGGGACCCAGGCTGCTTCACATTGTGGCTCTGACGTCTTGTGGCTTCAAGGTGGCCCTGGTGTCATCCACCAGATATATGGAAGGAAGAAAGTGGAGGAGCCTGTGTGGGCGAGTTCCATGGGCCATAGGTCACCCTGCATGTGCTACCACAGCCAGACCTCAGTCACCTGGCTGGTTGTAAGGGAGACCAGGAGAGCGGGCAGAGCTCCCAGTAAGCACTATCAGACTCTCCACTCTAGACAAGTATTTAACTAAAATCAAAGGCTCACAAAATAATACTTACCCCTACCACATGCAATGTCCTCTGATATTTTTCTGTTTTATTTCATTTGATTTTCTTCATTTTTAAAAATGCCAGCCTCCACAACTAACATGTTCTACTAAACAATCTACCATTTAAGGAGCATTGTCCCGGAGCCTGTCTGCATTTGTCTGAAAGGGGGTGGGTGGCCCCACGATTTGAGGAGCTCTGTTTCCTCTGAATGTACATTCAGGACCCCTCCCACCACCAGTCAGGCACACAGCATGTGTTCAGTAAGGCGTCACTGTTATTGCTCCTATGACTTAAGTGATGAAAAGGAGGGAATACAGAAAAAATACAACAGCTCCTCTTCCCTGAAGTTGTACAGTTTTACAATTAAGCGTAAAATGGTCTCTTGGGTATTTTGAGTTAAGACTTTAGAACTGAAACTTGTCACTGGTGTAAGATGCAGGAGGAAAAAGTGAGGGAGGGAAAGTGTCTATAAATTAAGGGAGGACAGAGAGATGTTCAGCCTGCTTACTATGTGGTTGGCTTTCTCCCCACAGTCACATAAGCCACAATTCACAAGTTCACAATGTTAACTTCACCGGGTTTGAAGTGTCAGAAACCCCAAACTGTAGAGGTTTTCCTAGAGGTTTCTTACGCTTTCCAATCTAGATTGACTAGACGATTACTTCCTGGATAAATGACCCTCAACTGTATTTCAGAAGCTTCAAGTTAGGAGATGGGGCAGGAAAGTGAGCCTAACTCCAACTCCTCCTCCAGCACCTGCAGTATTCCTGCCCTTCCCGCTGTCTCAGACCTTGGTTTGACCTGGGAGGAGAAAAGGAAGGGAAAAGAGGATTGGGAAAAGGTGGGGAGAATGGGAAATGGAAGGGAGAGAGGGTAGAAGAGAGGAGAAGGGGCACTGGGGAAGCCTACCTCAGAGCAATTTTTACTGGCTGAAGAGAAAGCAGAGTAAACTACTCTTCACTTCTTTTCCCACCTTAAGCATGGATTTAGGAACAAACAACCAGAGGATGCAGGAAATTTCAGAATTAACTGAGTTTTTTGACAAATGAAAAGTACCTGAGGAAAATGCTAGATGTCATTCAAGCATCCTAGAATAAAGACAGCTCATTCTAGACATGTTAATATGAGGACTGAAAATTAAAAAGAGGCAGCTATTGCAAAAGTCAGTGAGGGGTGCTAAGCCAGACAAGAGACCTGGAGTGGTTCTCAGACCATCCTTTCTCTGGGGTAACTTCAGCCCTCAGAGGGTCTGCAGAGGTGAGACTAGAGTCCAGCTTTCTATTTTTAATTCATAGTGTGGAGATAAGAGTTAAATATAAAGCAGATTAAGATTTCCCTTAAACCTCCTCTCCAAAAGAAAAACTGGAATTAATCTACAGGGGACTCTGTGGATGGCTCAGTACCATAATTTTCTAAGAATAAAATTAGAAGCAGAAAACTGTGTCCTTATCCTTTGACATCCAAGAATTATTGCCATCAAAGTACTACAGCCCATGAAATTACTTTCCAGGTTATACTCATTATATTGAGCATTTTCATTCTGTAGACCTGTGGTTTTAATGGAAAAGAAATGAGGGAAAAAAAAAAAAAAAGAAACCCTCACTTCATAAGACAACCGTTCTCATATACTGGCCCATTAATGGGATGCTAATGCATGTGGAAATCATTATAAAATCACAAATGCTTAACTGAGAAGCAGATTTCAAACACTGATAGGCCTGGGCTGCTTGCGGAAGTTTGGACCATGAGAGCGTTGGATTCAGATAAGTGCACTGTAGCCTGTATTCCCTACACCCTGCAGCTAAAGAGGCACTCAATTACAGGCTGTGATTTTTTTTTTTTTTAACTTTTAATCACATTATATATTACCTTTATGGATTAGACATTACGCAGGAAGCTAACCTGGCTGCTAGAGTCTTTCTCAGTGGATGTGTTAAGCAGATAACACAGACGCAGCACAACAACGAGATTAAGTGTGAGGGCTCTGGAGCAGGCGGCCTGGGTTTGAATCTGAGCCCCACCAATGACTCACTGTGTGACCCTGGGCAAGTTGCTTAATCTCTCTGTGCCGGAGTTGCCACTTGTGTAGAGGGAAGATAATAATAGTCCATGCCTCAAGTAAGGATTAATTGAGAAAATGTATGCAAAGAACTAAATCAGTTCCTGGCATTGTGGAGAGCACTCACCAGCAGCTGGGGTTTATCAGTATCATGGTGCTGGAGATGCAAGAGAAATGAATGCGGAATGGCTGTGCACTCTGGTGGTGTAGTCCAAACTGCTGAGGTATACAGAGTCCTCATGACATCTCAGGACTTATCCTGTAAAGGAAGAAAAACCAGTCGACTTTCTCTGATGGTCTTCTGTGTATCCAAAGTCACTGTAATGCTCTGGGCCTTGTGTGGCATGTAACGCCTCAGTGTGTGCATTTAGATCAGTCCAACAAGTCATGGGGGCTCCCCAGGTGGCACTAGTGGTAAAAACACCCACCAGCCAATGCAGGAGACGTAAGAGACTCAGGTTCAATTCCTGGGTCGAAGATCCCCTATAGGAGGAAATGGCAACCCACTCCACCATTCTTGCCTGGAGAATCCCATGGACAGAGAAGCCTGGCAGGCTACAATCCATGGGGTCGCAGAGTCAGACACGACTGAAGTGACTCAGCACGCACACACAGCAAGTCATGATGCTTTTCTGAACAATTCTCTCTACGTGGTGCTTTCAGAGACACAGAAGAATTATAAAGAAGGTAAAACTCTGTCCATGGTATAGATGAAGGCTGTGTTTAGTTGCTCAGTTGTGTCTGACTCTTTGTGACCTCACGGACTGTAACCCTCCAGGCTCTTCTGTCCATGGGGATTCCCCAGGCAAGAATACTGGAATGGGTTGCCATGACCTCCTCCAGGGGATCTTCCCAACGCAGGGACTGAACCAGGGTCTCCTGCACTGCAGGTGTCTGAGCCACAAGGGAAGCCCATATATAAAGACTGGTTAGAGAGATTCCGTATAACTAGGAAATACAGCAAACTCTTTATGGGGCCTAATATGAGAAGCAACTGTATGTATGAAGAGCAACTTGAATGCAAAGGTGGGTAAGAACCAATCTTTGCTTTCAATTTTGCAATCAGCAGAAGGATAGAGTTAAGACATAAGGCTGAGAGAGTTATATCTATCAAAGCAGAACAAACTGATTGTTACAGAGTCTCTAAAGAGGAAACGACAAAGACGACACACACTAATGAAATTCTCAAATGTGTTCTATTGCTAATCGGAGAGCAGCCCAGCACTAATTCATTTCACAAATACTTATCTATCATTTTCCAGGAACAATTCTTAGTGCTGGGGTTGTGCCACTGACATTCTAATGGACAAAAGGACAATTAACAAAACAGAAGGTCCCAAAGTACATCTGTACATACATAAACACACACACACAGAATATGTTAAAGTGTGAGTATGGTACAGAAAATGAAGCAGGGTAAAGTGTTGAGGAGTGATGAAGCAAGAGATGCTTTGTGACAAGTGGCTAACTGTGAGGTAAAGATAAAACATGCAAAAGAAATTAGAGAAGGTAAGATGTGGATATGGGCTGAAAGCACTGTGGGAAGATTTTGCGACCTGGGAAGGACACCGTAGAAGGAATGGGGAGCTGGCCCTTCCAGGCCTGGGACAGGGAGAGCAGAGTGTGGCCAGAGGAGAGGCAGGGGCAGCCTGGAGGCATGGGCACCAGCAGGCAGGATGGGTGGGAGCAGATTACCGTGGGCCTGACAGGGGGCCATGTGGACTGTAAGGTGTAAGTGTCAAGAGCTCCTGAAAACAGCCTGGGGAAACACACCAGCAGTTCTAGTTTCCCATCAGCTGGTGAACAGGGACCAGAGCCTCAGGACCACATTGAGGCCTGGAGATATCAGAGCACCTTCTCTTTCTCTCATCACTGTATTCTTAAGAAGCTCAAAAATGCCTCTCTCCATGTGATAGAGAAAAGGCCATCTGCAGCCTCATGTCGGCACCCTCTGTGCTAGCCGTGTGCGGGAGCTGCGTGCTCCCAGCGCCAGCTTATGCTGTGTTTCAAGGAAGGCTGAGTATCACTTCGGCACTTACCCCGGTGGTGGGGGGCATTATACGCGGAGTGATGAACACACAGAGAAGAGAATGTCTCCAAAGGAGAGGAAGCTGGGGTGGGGAAATGTCCATCAATAGGGCTGCACTTCCATGCCTGGGCCTTTGTTTTCCTGCCTCTTCCTTCAAGGACACAGAGACTGGCTTCAGTAGCCTTCCCTGTCCCCCTGAGGTTGTGGCCTCAAATTTCTATGGATCATGCAATCAAACAAGGATATCTTTAAAATATATATATAAGCAGGAAAATAACTTTGAATGAGAGTTTAAGAAGGACCATTCATTCATACCTTGAGCTATCTGGGGATATTCAGAGGCCTTTTGTAATAATTATGTCTCTGTTTCTATGTGTTGAGTTGGCTGAAGTCCTAAAGGGGACAAAATAGTCTGTATGAAGTAAATATAATTCCTTAATGTAAAATCAAGAGGTCAGGTATATCAGGTGAGTTTGCCTTACTTAGAGACTTGAAGGAGGCGGTTTAATTCAGGGTATGTGTAAAATATGTTATTCTTTTTTTTGGTAATCAGATCAGCCTAAAAGTCAGTATTTCTGACATACAGACTCTCTCCAATGACTAGCTTCCTAGAAAGTCCATAACTTTCTTCAAATTGACCTATTTTGCTTCAATAACCAGCACATTCTATGTCCCATTGATGTAAATCTGCTAATTAGAAGTTTGTTAATTCACTTACTGTATTTAACAAATATACTGAGCACCCAATATGCGCTAAGTACAGTACCAGGTGCTAGGGATTCAGAGGAGGACGAGACTGGTAAGTCATTGCCCTCCTACATGGAAGGTATAAGCCACAGTTCTTTGGCCTTCTTAAATGGGCTTCTCTAAACTCCAGCTGAGAAATTCTGCCTCTAAGAGCTGTGTTGTCATTAGTTCTCTTTTAGATACTGTATCCTATTTCAGCAATCAAGTCATTAATCACAGAGCAGGGAAATATTCTGTGATTCATATTTTCAGAATGTTATAAAACATTTATAAAATCAGAATATAATGTGAATATTGTGAATAAGCAAAAGCAGTTTTGAAATTCCCTGTCAGAGGGTACCAAGCTGAAAACCAACACATGCTCAGTCAGTTCAGTCACTCAGTCATATCTGACTCTTTGCTACCCCATGGACTGCAGCATGCCAGGCTTCCCTGTCCATCACCAACTCCTGGAGCTTGCTCAAAATCACATCCATCTAGTCAGTGATGCCATTCAACCATCTTATCCTCTGTCGTCCCCCAACACATGCCAAATCTGAGTAAATCTAACTTAATGTTTTATCTGACTTTGGTTAGGCACTAAAGTAAATGGTTGACTTTCATTTAGGGGCAATATTGTTGATAAAAACAACATATCTTTAAAACACAAGAATTGCATTCAGCATCTGGTAACTGGGGACTGACTGAGAGAACAGTAGATCAGTGTGTAGGCTGATTTGAAGTAGTAATGAATGAGTTCTGTTTGCTTCTAATAATTCTAATGGCAATACAGCTCTCAATCATCAAATCAAAGGCATCTGTGGCATCAGAAGTCTGCAAGCAGCCTCACCCCCTGCCCCTCAATCCATGTACTCCACTATTCAGGGGAGAAAAACTGAGGGTCCCTTCATCCACGAGGAGGATGAAGACATGCTGAGAGGGCCATTGGACCAAAAGAGGCCTGGGTTAGATCAAGGGCAATAGGAAAAGGAGTATGTCAAGTCTGTGTATTGTCACCCTGCTTATTTAACTTTTATGCAGAGTACATCATGAGAAACGCTGGGCTGGAAGAAGCACAAGCTGGAATCAAGATTGCCAGGAGAAATATCAATAACCTCAGATATGCAGATGACACCACCCTTATGGCAGAAAGTGAAGAGGAACTAAAAAGCCTCTTGATGAAAGTGAAAGAGGAGAGTGAAAAAGTTGGCTTAAAGCCCAACATTCAGAAAATGAAGATCATGGCATCTGGTCCCATCACTTCATAGGAAATAGATGGGGAAACAGTGGAAATAGTGTCAGACTTTATTTTTTGGGGGGCTCCAAAGTCACTGCAGATGGTGACTGCAGCCATGAAATAAAAAGACACTTACTCCTTGGAAGAAAAGTTATGACCAACCTAGATAGCGTATCCAAAAGCAGAGACATTACTTTGCCAACAAAGGTCCATCTAGTCAAGGCTCTGGTTTTTCCAGTGGTCATGTACAGATGTGAGAGTTGGACTGTGAAGAAAGCTGAGTGCTGAAGAATTGATGCTTTTGAACTGTGGTGTTGGAGAAGACTCTTGAGAGTCCCTTGGACTGCAAGGAGATCCAACCAGTCCATTCTGAAGGAGATAAGCCCTGGGATTTCTTTGGAAGGAATGATGCTAAAGCTGAAACTTCAGTACTTTGGCCACCTCGTGTGAAGAGTTGACTCACTGGGAAAGACTCTGATGCTGGGAGGGATTGGGGGCAGGAGGAGAAGGGGACGACAGAGGATGAGATGGCTGGATGGCATCACTGACTGGACGAATGTGAGTCTGAGTGAACTCCGGGAGCTGGTGATGGACAGGGAGGCCTGGTGTGCTGCGATTCATGGGCTCACAAAGAGTCGGACATGACTGAGTGACTGAATGTGCAGAATAGGAACTTGGAACCTGGACTGCCAACCATCAGCAGTAAGATGCTGTTACAAAGTCCACAAACTAAAGAGGAGAAGTCACATCTCAGTTGAGGTCAGCAAAGACCAGAGAACATTTGGACAAGACCTGTAACTTGGGTCTCCCCTGAGTAGAAGGATGGTGGAGGGAAGAATACTACTGGTGTCCAAGTATGTGACCAAAGAGACTAAGTATAAAACTAGAAGTGACTGAGTTAATTTTAAATAACAAAGTTTACATTGCCTACCAAAAATGAGGGCTTGAGACCTACTTTGTGTTCAGTTATAGAAAAACACAAAGTCACATTTCTACGTATATAAATGGTCTACACATTATAAGTCAGCTATACCTGTCTCGCAGGTCAGTCTCTCTAACACAACCTCAGTAAGTAGAATGTCAGAAAGAATCACCAGTACAATTTAAATGGTTGCTCCTATGTATTGAGAGAAATATATACTGAGTTTTCATCAATTAAATACATGAGGACTCCATCTCCCTATGCTCTTTGTTCCCCATTCCAACGGCTATCATAACAGTAGGCTCAAAGAACACAACAGTCTGCTTGGATACACAACATCACAGAGTATATCCACCAATACTCACATCCAAACTCACCAAGCACAGGAGAAATGAGAAATTTCATTTATTTATGCTTAACATCCTTCTGGGTTTAAATGAGACTAAATTCTTTTATAACTTGGATCTAGGCATTTCTTACTTTAAAAGCTACTCTAGGACTTCCCTGGTGGTCCAGTGACTGGGACTCCACACTCCCAATCCAAGGGGCCCAGGGTTTGATCCCTAGTCAGGGAACTAGATATCACATGTTCGCATACTACAACTAAAGATCCTACATGCTGCATCTAAGACCCGGCACAGCCAAATGACCGAGTGATTAAATGAATAAATAAGTAAATGAATATTTTTAAAATTAAAAAATAAAAGCTACTCTAGAATTATATCCCATTCTATCTTATTATCCATTATTAAATAGGGCCCAGATACTGTAAATGGGCTTCTGTAAATGGGCTTCCCAGGTGGTGCAGTGGTAAAGAAGCCACCTGCCAACACAGGAGACATAAGAGACCCAGGGGTCAATCCCTGGGTTGGGAAGATTCCCTGGAGGAGGAAATAGCACCCAACTCCAATATTCTTGCCTGGAAAATCCCATGGACAGAGGAGCCTGGCAGGATATAGTTCATGGGGTCACAAAGAGTAGGATACAACTTAGCAACTAAACAACAATACTTCTAAGCTAGACTGGTCAACAGGAACTGGGACAGGTTATATATTCATATGAATTAAGAATAGTCATATATTCTTAATATGAATTGATAGAACATATGGAAATTTAGTCAGATGATATATTGAAACATACCCAATGCTGAAATCCTAGGATTTCTAGGCTAAACACCCAGCATAACTACAGTTTACATCTTTAGGGATGAAAGAACATTGATTCTGTTATGGGAAATGGCATCATCTTTTGCCATCCTTGGTTCAGTTCTCCAAAATGCTACTTTTAAGAAGCCCCCGCTATAAAAGTGGGTTGGACCTGGTGTTGGGATGATGGAAACAGATTTTTTCTTCTACCTTGTTGAAAAGAACTATTAAGTTAGGTAGGGTAGGAGACTAAAACCATTAGTGTTGTCCAGGGCAGAGCTGAGTAAGATGATCAAAAGGTAGAAACTGAGAACAAATCTACTACAGACATGCAATTAGCTTTGGAGATCAGTGTCTCAGAGTCATCTTTACTGCATAAAGGCAGCTTCTCCTGGGGACCAGGACATAGCTGCACAGCTGTTCAGGCCTTGAAGGCCTAAGGAGAGACAGTGAGCAGAGGCAAGAATGTCTATGGGGATCCCAGTGCCCAGCAAGCACATCTCTGTTCTCATGTGCTGGCAGGCTGCCCAGAAGGCATCAGCCTAGCTGTTGGATCTGGTGGCAGTCTGTTTAACTACACCATATGGGGAGCAAAATCTTAGCTCTCCAGTCAGTGAGGCATTTTCCAGGCAAAAGCTCTAATAAGCATTTGGTTCAGTGGTCATTGCAAATCAGGAAGGGCTGAAGGAATGGCAGGCAGATACATCTACCTTCTCAAGGAGGAAAGTTACTTTGGATGTTTTATGGCTAGTGACACCATGATAGCTGAAACTGGCGTCATAGCTATTAGCTAAGAATCTCTAAATCATATATATTATAAAATTCTAGAGCTGAAGGAGACTTTAGAGATTGTCCAGTTTTTGGAAAAAATTAGAAGCTAAGGGCTTAAGAGACCTATCAAAATTACACAGGTATTTCACAGTAAAGCCATGACAAAACCCCAAATGGCCTGACTGCTAATTCAGGGCTCTTTTCATTATACCAAACAACTTTTTGAAATAAATAAGACATCTTTCACTTGTTACTGTCCAGTCATCATCACTTCCTTTCCCTAAGTATCTAAAAAGGGTCTTTTTAAGTGCAAATATCTGGAAAACTTTTGCAGGTTTTGTTTAGAAAGCTTTTGCTTGCTACCAACATCCTTTTAACATTCTGTGACATTTTCCTAAATATATTTATTTTTCTAGCTGCAGAGATAAAAATGATAATGGATTCAAAAGTTATAGAAATGAAAAAAAATTTTTAGTAATTCCTAGCCTTTAGAGTCAGCCACAAATAAGTTAATGTAATCCTTCCAGATCTTTACATATATAATATATAGATATATACACAATTTATAATATATTTTACAATTATATAAATATATATTACAAATATATACACAAATACATATAAAATGTGATATGGTATATAATATGTGAGTTGTCAACAATTAAATGCAGCAGGACAGGCAGAATGAACCACATTATAAAGCTTTTGTTATCTGAGGAAAAGCAGACTATTCATACTTGGTGCAGAGGAGATGAGTTACTGAACATCTGAAGAGTGATATTTCTTACCTGGAGAAAATATAGCCAGGCCTTTGACCATAAAGTCTAGACCTTCTTCACCAAAATCCTTTTGTGCCCTCACTCCTCACTATCCTACTGGTAACATATTTCTCAAGTCCAAGGAAGTTTCTCAAGTCCAAGGAAGAGAATCTAAGCTCAGATCAAGGCTGCCTATTTGGAGAGCAAGAAGGCAGAAGAACCCAACCTTTGGGAGAGGGAGGAGGGAACATTGGCTTCCAGAAGACAGTAGGTGGAACCTTTCTAAACTGCTAAGTTCCAAGAGCTGATAGAAACTACAGCAGTGATAGAGGTGTGTGCCTAGGCAGGCCGGGAACTTGGCATCCTGAGAGGCAGGCTCAGGAAAAACATCAGTGCCCAAGCACCAGCATGGAGAACGAGATGTTGCCAGAGAAGTTGCCACCCTCAAATATATTCCATGGGCAGGAAGACCAAGTTCTCAAAGAGAAACTCCACTGACTGATAACCAAGGACTTCATCCCCATTTATCTTTGACCAATAGGGCCTAAAAGAGTTCTTTTATGATCCCAAATGAGTGAAAGGGGCTCCCTTCAAAATGACTGAGAACGGACTCCCCAACAATCCTGTTGGAAGGGACTGAGTCTCATTGAAATAGAATTGGAACAAGAGCAGTATGTTAACACTCCTTTACCTTTGAGCTGTGGAGCAAATCAAACATGTAACACATATATGATATGATTTCATGTGATATTATTTACATATCAGGATACCCAGGATGAAAAAAATTATTTCATTCTATTTACACACCTACCTTATATTAAACATAAAGATTTAGTCAAGAGAGATTAAATACTTAAAAAATTTTTAAACCAAAATCTTAAAAGAAATTTTATGAAACTATATGTATAAGTTAGGGATCTGAGAGACTTTCCTACAGTTTATACAAAAAAATATAGAAGTGATACAAGGAAAGATGGGTATGTTTGATATATAAAAATATTTAAAATTTTGTTTTAAAAAAGGCATACAACTGATAAAGTTTAAAAGTAAATGCTAGCTTAGGGAAAAATTGCCATGGATATATCTGATAAGGGGCTAATCTCAGTAAAATGCAAAAACTCCCACAAATTAGTAAGAAAAAGATAAGCAATTGTAACAGACATAAAAGCAAATAATATGAATAGAAAACTCACAGATGAGCAAATGCAAATGATGATGAAATCCATAAAAAAGATGCTTTATTTCACTAGTTGCCAGGGAAATTTAAATTTAAAAAACAATGATATATTCCTCCTCACTCATTAAATAGGCATTTTTTTGGAAAGGGATACTCTAACACATTGGTAAAATTTAAATACACACAAATATTCTCTAACCCAGAAATCCCACTTCTAGTAAATCAACACCAGCAAAATCTGAACATCTCTTTGATGGCACAGGAGTAAAGAAAGATTCCTTAAACAACACACAGGAAAAAACACGAAACATAAAGGAAAACATTGATAAATTGGCTGTATTAATGTTTACTTCTACATGCCAAAGGATGTCTTAAACACATTTAAAATAAAAGTCTTAAACTGGCAGAAGATGGCTGACATTCATATAATGATGAAGAGATTAATGTCAAGAAATACTTGTTTTATGTGGAAAGTGAAAGTATTAGTCACTCAGCTGTGTCCCATTCTTTGTGACCCCATGGACAATACCCACCAGGCTTCTCAGCCCATGGAATTTTCCAGGCAAGAATACTGGAGTGGGTAGCCATTCCTTTCTCCAGGGGATGCTCCTGACCTAGGGATAGAACCCAGGTCTCGCACTCTGCAGGCAGATTCTTCAGTGTGAGCCACCAGGGAAGCTTCGTTATTTTTATATATATATATATATATATATATAATATATATATATATGTAACTGCCAGTATTCAATAATTTTGACTTACAAAAATGGCCATTTCATGTGATTCAACCTAATACAAAGAATTCTTCCAAGTCAATTTTATAAAGACCATCAACCTAAAAGGAAAAAAAATGGACAAAGATATGAATTCACAAATGAGGAAAACTAAATTGCCAATAAATGTTTGAAAATATGCTTAAATCACCAGAAATATGGGAAATAAAGACTATGATGAAGGGCTTCCCTGATGCCTCAGTGGTAAAGAATCCACCTGCCAATGCAGGAGACAGAGGTTCAATTTCTGATCCACGAAGATCCCACATGCTGTGGAGCAACTAAGGCAGCGTGCCACAGCTACTGCGCCTGTGCTCTAGAGCCCAGGAGCCACAACTACTAAACCTACACACCCTAGAGCCCGTGCTCCACAACAAGAGAAGCCACCGCAACGAGAAACCTGTTCACCACAACTAGACAGTAGCTTCTGTTTCCTGCAACTGGAGAAAGCCTACATGCAGCAACCGAGACCCAGCACAGCCAAAAATAAATAAAGTTATAAAAAAGACATGACAAGGCTGACAAAGATTAATGAGCACTGGTAAAAATGTGGGGAAATAAGAATTCTTACACATTATAGGAGTGTAAATTATCACAAATTTGGCAATATCATTATGAAATTGACAAGTACTGTCAGTATCTGTCCCACCAACTTCACAGCCAGATTTACACATAACTATACACACACACACACACACCGTTATAACTATACCTCAAGGAGATATGGATAAGGAAGATTAACAGAGCATGGTTTAAAATAGTAAATAATAAGCAGCATTGTATCTTATAAGTGATTATCAGATTGGAACTAATATAAGTAAACTGGTAGAGTCAATCCATCAAAATTTAAAAATGTGCTCTAGGACTTCCTTGGTGGTGCAGTGGATGAGAATCTGCCTGCCAATGCAGGAGACAGATTCAGTCCTTGGTCCAGGAAGATCCCACATGCTGAGGAGCAACTAAGCCAGTGCACCACAATGTGAGCCTGTGCTCTAGAGCTCATGAGCCACAACTACCAAGCCTGTGTGTTGCAAATACTGAGGCTGTGTGCCACAATTACTGAAGCCCCCGTGCCTAGAGCCTGTGCTCCAAACAAGAGAAGCCCATGCACCTCAATTAACAGTATTCCCTGCTCACTGCAACTAAAGAAAGCCTATGTAAAGCAACAAAGACCCAAAGCAGACCCTCCAAAAATTAAATAAATAAAAGAATTTTCTCTACATAGGTTAATGTGGCTAGGTCTTAAAAGATACAATGTTGAATAAAAAATGAATTGCAGAAGGATACCTGGAATATCCCCTTCATGGATCACTGCTTTGTCACAGCAAAGGGGCTTGTGTTACTCAGTGGAGCCATGAGCCAAGCCATGCAGGGCCACCCAAGATGGTCAGGTCACAGTGGAGAGTTCTGACAAAATGTGGTCCACTAGAGGAAGAAATGGAGAAGGCAATGGCACCCCACTCCAGTACTCTTGCCTGGAAAATCCCAAGGATGGAGGAGCCTGGTGGGCTGCAGTCCATGGGGTCGCTACTATTCAGACACGACTGAGCGACTTCACTTTCACTTTTCACTTTCATGCATTGGAGAAGAAAATGGCAACCCACTCCAGTGTTCTTGCCTGGAGAATCCCAGGGACGGGGGAGCCTGTGGGCTGCACAGAGCTGGACACGACTGAAGCGACTTAGCAGAGGAGGAAATGGCAAACAACTCCAGTATTCTTGGGGTGAGAACCCTATGAGCAGTGTAAAAAGGCAAAACGATATGAGACCAGAAAATGAGCACCCCCCTACATCAGAAGGTGTCCAATATGCTACTGGGGAAGAACAAAGGGCAATTACTAATAGCTCCAGAAAGAGTGAAGAGGCTAAGTCAAAGCAGAAACAACATACAGTTGTAGATGTGTCTGGTGGTAAAAGTAAAGTCTGATGCTGTAAAGAACAACACTGCATAGGAACCTGGAATGTTAGATCCACGAATCAAGGTTAATTGGATGTGGTCAAGCAGGAAATGACAAAAATGAACATCAACATCTTAGGAATCAGTGAACTAAAATGGATGGGAAAGGGTGAATTTAATTCATATGACCATTATATCTACTACTTTGGGCGAGAATCCCACAGAAGAAATGGAGTACCTCTCATAGTCAACAAGAGTCCAAAATGCAGTACTTAGGTGCAATCTCAAAAATGACAGGATGATCTCAGTTCGTTTCCAAGGCGAAACATTCAACATCACAGTAATTCAAGTCTAGGCCTCAACCACTGATGGTGAAGAAGCTGAAGTTGATGAGTTCTATGAAGACCTACAAGACCTTCTAGAACACTAAAAAAAGAGATGTCCTTTTCATCATAGGGGATTGAGATGCACAAGTAGGAAGTCAAGAGACACCCAGAATAACCGGCAAGTTCGGCCTTGGAATACAAAATGAAGCAGGGCAAAGGCTAACAGTTTTGCAAAGAGAACACACTGGTCATAGCAAACACCCTTTTCCAACAAAACAAGAGGTGACTCTACACATGGACACCACCAAATGGTCAATACCAAAATCAGATTGATTACATTCTTTGTAGCTGAAGATGAAGAAGCTCGATACAGTCAGCAAAAACAAGACCTGGAGCTTAGTGTGGCTCAGAACATCCATTCCTCATAACATAATTCAGGCTTAAACCAAAGAAAGTGGGGAAAAACAGTGGACCATTCAGGTATGACCTAAATCAAATCCCTGATGATAGGTGAGTGACCACGCCATCGTGTATATCTGGGTCATCAAGATCTTTTTTGTACAGTTCTTCTGTGCATTCTTGCCACCTCTTCTTAATCTCTTCTGCCTCTGTTAAGGCTTTACTGTTTCTGTCCTTTATCTTGCCCATCCTTACATGAAATGTTCCCTTGATATCTCCAGTTTTCTTGAAGAGATAGTCTTTCCCATTCTATTGTTTTCCTCTATTTGTTTGCATTGTTCATTGAAGAAGGCCTTCTTATCTCTCCTTACTGTTCTTTTAGAACTCTGTATTCAGTTGGGTATATCTTTCCCTTTCTCTCTTGCTTTTGCTTCTCTTCTTTGCTCAGCTATTTGTAAAGTCTCCTCAGACAAACCACTTTACCTTCTTGTATTTCTTTTTCTTTGGGATGGTTTTGGTCACTGCCTCCTGTAAAATGTTATGAACCTCTGTCCATAGTTCAAGTGGTCTATCAGATCTAACCCCTTGAATCTATTTGTCGCTTCTACTGTATAATCATGGAGAAGGAAATGGCAACCCACTCCAATACCTTTGCCCGGAAAATCCTATGGACAGAGGAGCCTGGTAGGCTACAGTCCATGGGGTCACAAAGAGTTGGACACGACTGAGCAACTTCACTTTTGGAGATATCAAGGGAACATTTCATGCAAGGATGGGCAAGATAGAGGACGGAAACAGTAAAGCCTTAACAGAGGCAGAAGAGATTAAGAAGAGGTGGCAAGAATACACAGAAGAACTGTACAAAAAAGGTCTTCATGACCCAGATAAACACAATGGTGTGGTCACTCACCTATAGCTAGACATCCTAGAGTGTGAAGTCAAATAGACCTTAGGAAGCATTACCATCAATAAAGCTAGTGGAAGAGATGGAATTTCAGCTGAGCTATTTAAAATACTAAACGATGATGCTGTGAAAGTGCTGCACTCAGTATGTCAGCAAATTTGGAAAACCCAGCAGTGGCCACCGGACTGGAAAAAGTCAATTTTCATCCCAATTCCAAAGGATGGCAGTGCTAAAGAATGGTCAAACTACCTGACAATTGGGCTCACTTCCCATGCTAATGAAGCGTGAAAGTCGCTAAGTCATGTCCAACTGCAGGCAGATTCTTTACTGTCTGAGCCACCAGGGAAGCCCCCTCCCTACCCATGCTAGTAAGGTTATGCTCAAAATCCTTTTAAGCTAGGCTTCAGCAGTACTTGAATCAACAACTTCCAGATGTACAAGCTGGGTTTAGAAAAGGCAAAAGAACCAGAGATCAAATTGCTAACACTTGTTGGATCACAGAGAAAGCAAGGGAATTCCTGAAAAACATCTACTTCTGTTTCATTGACTACATGAAACCCTTTGACTATGTGGATCACAACAAATGTGGAAAATTCTTAAAGATATGGGAATCCCAGACCATCTTACCTCTCTTCTAAGTCTGTATGTGGTTCAAGAAGCAAAACAGTGAGAACCTTACATGGAACAACTGACTGGCTCAAAATTGGGAAAGGAGCACGAAAGTGCTATATATTGCCACCCTGTTTATTTAACTTACATGCAAAGTACATCATGTGAAATGCCAGGCTGGATGCGTTACAAGCAGGAATCAAGATTGCTGGGAGAAATATCAACAAACTCAGATATGCAGATGATACCATTCTAATGGCAGAAAGCAAAGAGGAACTAAATAGCCTCTTGAGGATGGTGAAGGAGAAGGATGAAAAAGCTGGCTTAAAACTCAACATTGAAAAAACCAAGATCATGGCACCCAGTCCCATCACTCCATTTCAAATAAAGAGGAAAAAGTGGAAGCAGTGACAGATCTTCTCTTCCTGGGCTCCAAAATCACTGTGGATGGTGACTGCAGCCATGAAATTAGAAGACACTTGCTTCTCGGAAGGAAGATTATGACAAATCTAGACAGCATATTAAAAAGCAGAGACATCACTTTGCCAACAAAGGTCCATATAGTCAAAGCTATGGTTTTACCAGTAGTCATGTACAGATGTGAGAGCTGGACAATAAGGAAGGTTTAATGCCAAAAAAATTGATGGTTTTGAACTGCAGTGCTGGAGAAGACTCTTGAGAGTCTCTTGGACAGCAAGGAGATCAAATCAGTCAATCCTAAGGGAAATCAACCCTGAATACTCACTGGAAGAACTGATGCTGAAGCTCCAATCCTTTGGCTACCTGATGTGAAGAGCCGACTCACTGGAAAAGACCCTGATGCAGGGAAAGATTGAAGGCAGAAGAAGAGGGCAGCAGAGGATTTGATGGTTGGATGGCATCATCTACTCAATGAACATGAACTTGGGTGAACTCCAGGAGATGGTTAGGGACAGGGAGGCCTGGCATGCTGCAGTCCATGGGGTCACAAAGAATTGAACATGACTTAGTGACTGAACAACACCTGGAGTATGAGTCTAGTTATATAAAATTTTAAATTAGAGAGAACTGTGTATACATAGTAAAACTTGGAGGTGAACAATACATAGCTGTTTTAAAGTAGTTATAAGGGAAGGGAAAGAAATAGAATGGAAGAGGAATATAAAGAGACTCTTTAGAGAACAAACTTGTGGTTACTGGAGGAAGGATGGGGGCAGGGATAGTTAAGGAGTTTGGGATGGACACATACACACTGCTATATTTGAAATGGATAACTGACAAGGACCTACTGTATGAAAGTAAAAGTTGCTCAGTTGTGTCCCACTCTTACAACCCCATAGACTATACAGTCCATGGAATTCTCTAGGCCAGAATACTGGAGTGGGTAGCCACTCCCTTCTCCAGGGGATCTTCCCAACCCAGGGCTCGAACCCAGGTCTCCCGCATTGCAGGCGGATTCTTTACCAGCTGAGCCACCAGGTAGACCTACTGTATATGGCACAGTAGAAATGGGACTGTGCTCAACGTTATGTGCCAGCCTGGATGGGAGGGGAGTTTGGGGGAGAATGGATACATGTATACGTACGGCTGAGTTCTTTCAATGTTCACCTGAAACTATCACAGCTCTGTTAACTGGCTATAACCCAATACATAATACAAAGTTTAAAAAAAAAAAGAGGTCTTTATAATACTAATTTTTTAAAAAACCTGAAGTAAATATTCAAAATGTTAATAAACATTTTAAAAATAATGTTGAGTGCTCCAGTGTTTTTGTATTATCACCCATTTCTTTCCGTGTTTAGAAATATTTATAACATTAAAAAGTGAATAAACTTTTTAATGATATATAAGCTTCCATGAACAATGAAGTTTGTTGCAGCACTGTTTATAGAACTGGGACCAACACTGGTGCCCACTGACAGAGAAGTAGCTGAGGAAATCATAGTACATCCATATCATGTACTTCCCTCATCTGTGGATTACAACAGACAGAATAGAGCTTTTAACTATTAAAAATAATGTGACATTAATTTAGTAGCTCTCATTGTTGAAGTAATGAAAAATGGGGTCCCATGATAAATAGTATTCCAAAACTGGCTGTGTAATATTTCATCATATACAAGCAGGTGACATCATAGGTGAAGGCTTGCCCACTTGCCTCATCCTGTTTATTAATTGTACATTTTCTTCCCTCTGCCCTTTCTATGTCTTTGGAGTTTTCAGTTGGAGAGTCATTTACCAACTTCCAATTTTTCTGTGGTTATGGCTGGAACCTCCAGGTCACATCATTTTGCAGGAGAATAAATTATGACACCAGGGTCTTTGGTTTGATTTCTAATTAAACAGAAAGGCCCTTAATAACTAACTCAATTTATGTGGGTGGCAAATGTCAGAAAGCACTTTGGGATTTCAGAGTTCTTCTTCCCTATTACCAAGGGAAGAGTCACTCCACCAACTTGTTACCCCTATGCCCACTGCCCCTTTCTCCAAGAGTTCAGTTAACCTCTTGTCACCATACTCCTGTACTGCTAGGTGATGCCAGGCAGGAGATTAAGATACAGACATTCTTAAAGCATTTCTGCTGAGAATCCAGGGCACTGCAGAAATAGTAGACAGTGTGTGTAGAAAAAGACTAATAATAGATAATGTCTAACAAGGGGTCCTGCATCTCTAGGGACCTCTGTGCTGTCTCCATGAAGTCAGTTCTCTATAAATACAGCCCATGGAGACTGTTGCTTTATCACAGAGGGTTATACCATCATTTGAAGGATTCAGTAACATTCACATAGTTCCTTAAAGATGCTGCTCTCTCTCAACTCTTCGTTTGGCTGATATTTTAAGAGCTACTTCTATACTCTGGATATGTAGTTCACTGATGTTCCACAGCTGTGAAAGGATCACTCATATACCATGCCAAGGCCTTCCAAAGCCCTCATCATCCAGAAATAAAACTCCATTTCTTAGAAGGAAAATGAAAGTTGGGGTGGGTTTTTTTTTTTTTTAATAATGTTGAGAGTTTCTTCTCACTACAGCAGATTGGATCAAAATCTCACAAAGGAGCACAGAGACAAAGGGAAGTGATCTGAGGTTTCCTGGTGAAAGGAGGTCATGTTATTCTCCTTTTCTCCTCTTCCTTGTCAACACCTCTGCAGGAAGTGAGCCTTCAGAAAGGTAACTGCACACATGGGCTTCTCCAGACTGGGAAACAGGACTCAGATTGATAACTACCACCAGCACACTGGCCATTTGCAAACTGTTCCTATGTGAATGTTTAAAAGCTTTTTTTGGACCAATTGATGACAAAGGAAATACCCTTTTCTGTGTTGGATGAAAACAAGTTAGTGATTTTAACTGCTTCCCCTTCAGTGGCTAGCTGATTTCCAAGATCTTCTTTACCGGAATGGTTGGAATTCCAGGACATTCTTCCTGTGATGCTGACATAGCCAGACAGTAGAGTACTAGAGTCACGCTAGGGGTAGCTGGCGGGCATGGACTTTGCACAGAGACCTGTAAAACCCACAATCCAGTTCCCAGAGACAGAAAAACATTAGATGTCAAATGTGGCATATTAAAGAAGAAAGTGTTTTTGTTTTAGATTATGTCTAATACATAGTACTAATGCCCACCCAAACATTAAAATCAACCCCCAGATGGAATGCATTTGCTGTTTTTTAAGATGCACTTTTAAACCTCCACCTGTAATAACTCTGGCCTTTTATACAGCCCGTAAGCCCAAGGCTATATGTTCCTCTCATCAGGGTTCACTTGAGATGGCCTGTAACCTTTCTGGTGAGGAGGCAGGTCTTCTTTTTCTCAGGCTTTTAGATAACTCTCCTAAAATATCACAGTGATGGGTCTGGTCTGGAACTGGGGAGTGTTGTCCACAAAGGATGGAGAAAGTGGATGTTCAGGCACTTGCACATTCCAAGTTAAAATGCCCCTGTGACAGGAGCTAAGACTTTTGTGAATTAGGTTTTCACTTCAGGATCACCTTATAGCCTAGAATCCAAGGGCCTTTGTGTTTTCATTAGTTTGCTTCTGCTTGAAATTCTCTTGGGAGCTTGAAACACGTCAGTGTTCTCTGATAGACCTGTTTTACATCCTACTTGATTGTGCTTGGAGAGTTACGGAAAGCCAGGGGTTAGGGGGCTGAAGATGGGGAGGAAGGGTCAAGATTCCCTGGAGGTCATTCTCATGGCTGCTGTAGGGACTTAATCTGCACATCACCCTTCTTGGGGCTACCTCTGTTTCTTACAGTCCTTGTGCTTTCCCACTATCCATAACAATGGCACTATTTAGGCATTGCCACTTTTGCTAGCCTTGATGTAGCTAACTCATAACTCAACTGCCCAGACTGATATAAATTTGCGAGTTTCTTTATTCAGCATTTTTGTGGGGATGGAGGAAAAAGGATCCTGTCTAGAAAGTGAACAGACTATTACCATCGATGTCCCTGGCAGACCTTGGCATTACTTGTTTACAGATAAGTACAAACTGAATTTCCAATAATAAAAAGTATTTAAGCAGCTTATTCTGAACTTGAATAACAAAAGTTAATTGCATACTCTTGAACTGCTTCTTCCCAAGTTCTCTAATTTATCTAAACTTTGTAGAGAAATTCGATACTATGATGTGTTCTGCTAAAAAGCTTTAGTGCTCCAGACCTTCAGGATTACTTTTAAGAATTAAATTAAGTCAGCATACTCCATTCCATTATTCTTAGACTCCTCAACTAGGAGGGTGGTGGTGGGGAGCCTGGTATGGTGTCCTCAAGACTGAAAAACATAAGAAACCAATGGAAACTGTCCTATTGGTTAAAACAGACAGAGACTCCTGAGACTTCTTTTAAACACTGCATTGAAATCATGGTATCAGCTTCACATGACTGTAAATAATTTTAAATATTTACCTTTAAAAAAATAAAACAAGCAGTAAAAATCGACTACATGGTTTTCCTGTAATTATACTCCCACTCCTCTATTGTCTTTTTTTCTTATTATTTCTTTGGCTGTTCCACATTGTAGTTTTCGTCTAGCCATCAGAGAAACATGTGGTCTTGCATTACTCTTAAGATGATTATGTGTTTTCTGTTGACTAATTCTGATGCTTTTTATTGACTGCTGCTTTCAGGTGGTCTAACTGGGAACAGTACGTGTTGCAATTAATCATTTGGTTTTCCTGAAGGAGCTCATTATAGAGGACTCCCTTCCAATTCCACCATATATACAACATCACCTTCTTCGGCTGAAGACCAGCCTTTGGTGTAGCTGGTAGTGGTTCACTTCACTTGCCCCACAATCTCTTCCATTCCACATTATTATAAAGTATCCACTTTACAATTTGGTATAAAACAGAACATCTTACCGTCAAGAAGGTACACCCCCACTCCACCCTCACCACCAAACTAACATGGAATCTAAACATCAAAGCATCCCAGACAGCGTGGAATGTGAAGTCAAGTGGGGCTTAGAAAGCATCACTACGAACAAAGCTAGTGGAGGTGATGGAATTCCAGTGGAGCTATTTCAAATCCTGAAAGATGATGCTGTGAAAGTGCTGCACTCAATATGCCAGCAAATATGGAAAACTCAGCAATGGCCACAGGACTGGAAAAGGTCAGTTTTCATTCCAATTCCAAAGAAAGGCAATGCCAAAGAATGTTCAAACTACTGCACAATTGCACTCATCTCACACGCTAGTAAAATAATGTTCAAAACTCTCCAAGCCAGGCTTCAGCAATACGTGAACCATGAACTTCCAGATGTTCAAGCTGGTTTTAGAAAAGGCAGAGGAACCAGAGATCAAATTGCCAACGTACACTGGATCATCAAAAAAGCGAGAGAGTTCCAGAAAAACATCTATTTCTGCTTTATTGACTATGCCAAAGCCTTTGACTGTGTGGATCACAATAAACTGTGGAAAATTCTGAAAGAGATGGGAATACCAGACCACTTGACCTGCCTCTTGAGAAACCTATATGCAGGTCAGGAAGCAACAGTTAGAACTGGACATGGGACAACAGACTGGTTCCAAATCGGGAAAAGAGTACATCAAGGCTGTATATTGTCACCCTGCTTATTTAACTTCTATGCAGAGTACATCATGAGAAACGCTGGACTGGAAGAAACACAAGCTGGAATCAAGATTGCTGGGAGAAATATCAATAACGTCAGATATGCAGATGACACCACCCTTGTGGCAGAAAGTGAAGAGGAACTAAAAGCCTCTTGATGAAAGTGCAAGAGGAGAGTGAAAAAGTTGGCTTAAAGCTCAACATTCAGAAAATGAAGATCATGGCATCTGGTCCCATCACTTCATGGGAAATAGATGGGGAAACAGTGGAAACAGTGTCAGACTTTATTTTTTGGGGCTCCAAAATCACTGCAGATGGTGACTGCAGCCATGAAATGAAAAGATGCTTACTCTTTGGAAGAAAAGTTATGAGCAACCTAGACAGTATATTGAAAAGCAGAGACATTACTTTGCCAACAAAGGTCCATCTAGTCAAGGCTATGGTTTTTCCATTGGTCATGTATGGATGTGAGAGTTGGACTGTGAAGAAAGCTGAGTGCTGAAGAATTGATGCTTTTGAACTGTGGTGTTGGAGAAGACTCTTGAGAGTCCTTTGGACTGCAAGGAGATCCAACCAGTCCATTCTGAAGGAGATCAGCCCCGGGTGTTCTTTGGAAGGACTGATGCTAAAGCTGAAATTCCAATACTTTGGCCACCTCATGTGAAGAATTGACTCATTGGAAAAGACTCTGACGCTGGGAGGGATTGTGGGCAGGAGGAGAAGGGGACGACAGAGGATGAGATGGCTGGATGGCATCACTGACTCAATGGACATGAGTGTGAGTGAACTCCAGGAGTTGGTGATGGACAGGGAGGCCTGGCGTGCTGCAATTCATGGGGTAGCAAAGAGTTGGACATGATTGAACGACTGAACTGAATTGAAGCTGTTGCAAATGATTTTCAACGGTTGGATATTTTGAGTATGTCAGCTATTTCCCCTATCATATGACGTTGATTGTTCTCAATGTCTCAATTTGATCACTATTAACTTTATCAGTCTACCAGACCATGGAGCATCATCCAGCAAGAAATCTCCAGCACAAAACTTTGCAAATTACTTTTGACACATCTGATCAGTCATGGCACCTTCTTCATACACTGCACAAATCTTTGTGTTTCAGCTGTGTTTTGACCTTTCTTGAAATGATAAAACATAATATGCTGAAAATGTTTTTTTCCACTTTCAACATTAAAATGGCTACACACAAATTCATCAATTTTGATAAGTTCTTAAAAAATTCACACTGATATGACAGCTGTCACAATATAATCTAACAAAATTTTTTGAATGAAGTTAAAGACAACTAAATGCTATTAGAGCCATCTTACAAAAAAAAAACAACAACGAACCTTTTGGCCAACCCAAGATATATAACATACAAGGTGGTTGTGAAGATTAAATGAGATTTCAAAGAATGTGTTTCTCAAAGTGCTACAGGCATTACAATCAAAGGAGTAGATAAGCATGGGCTGCCCATGTAACTAACACTGGGCAGGTATTTGGAGTCAAGCATCCTAGAGCATACCAAGAATTAAAACATTAAACTTTAGACAATCTTGGAAATTAGCACTATCATTATTGTTAAATATTTAACTCTTACTGTTCTCTAGGGGACCAAACTCTGTGGAGCACATTGATTTGGATGTTCACTGACTACTTGAATCCCAAACTAAAGTGCATATATAAAAAAAAATCTCATATGAACTATTATGTATATTATGGGTAGTAGTGGTTACACAAGTATACATGTATTTAAGTTCATAGAACTATATGCTGCTGCTGCTGCTGCTAAGTCGCTTCAGTCGTGTCCAACTCCGTGCGACCCCATGGACGGCAGCCCACCAGGCTCCCCCATCCTTGGGATTCTCCAGGCAAGAACATTGGAGTGGGTTGCCAGTTCCTTCTCCAATGCATGAAAGTGAGAAGTGAAAGTGAAGTCGCTCAGTTATGTCCAACACTTTGCGACCCCATGGACTGCAGCCTACCAGGCTCCTCCATCCATGGGATTTTCCAGGCAAGTGTACTGGAGTGGGTTGCCATTGCCTTCTCTGATAGAACTACATACAAACATTTAAAAAGTAAATTTCACTATGTGGTAAATAAAAATAAATATTAAAAAAATGATTTATTCAGCTGTGCGGGGTTTTAGCTACAGTATACAGGCTCTTTGATCTTCATTCTGGCATGTAGGATCTTTAGTTGAGGTATGTAAACTCCCAGCTGTGACATGTAGGATCTACTTCCCCAACTAGGGATTAGATCCAGGCCCCCAGTATTGGGAGCTCAAAGTTTTAGCCATTGGACCACCAGGTAAGTCCCAAGTGTGATAATTTTTCATTAAAAAAAAAAAATTTTAACACAATGGTTAAAAAAAAAAAAAAACCTCATAAACATAATAGAACAGTCACTCTATGAAAGGTACTTAAGAGACCACACTTTCTTAATAACATGGATACCAGGTTCAAACTGGCCAAGTGGAGAGGCTCTCAGCCAGCCTCACTCCTCTGGGAATGATGCAGACTTATTACACTGAGGGTTTTGTGTGTGGAGTATGCTTTCTGACGTGAATTTTTCTGCTACAAAGTGTCTGTGGTTGATAAAACAAACACAACCAAAACATTAGAATCCATGGAAATTTATCAAAATTTCCTAACTACTGCTCCCAACAATTCTTTGTGCTAAGTCACTTCAGTTGTATCCAACTCTTTGCAGTCCTATGGACTGTAGCCCGTCAGGCTCATCTGCCCATGGGATTTTCCAGCAAGAACACTGGAGAGAGTGGCCATGCCCTCCTATCAGGGATCTTCCCAACCCAGGAATCGAACCTGCATCTCTTACATCTCTTACATCGGCAGATGAGTTCTTCACCACTAGCGCTACCTGGGAAGTCCCAAATTCTTTAACTCTTTTCAAACAATATCTTATAATCTTTGTGTTTGTTCTTAGAACCCTTGGTCTTCAATCCAATTTTGAGCTTTGCACTGTCCCTACTTAATGCATAAAGAATATTTTGGAATTTTAATAGAGTCATAAGGAGTCAAACTCATGAGATTAGTTCTCCTGAATCAAGAAGCAATAGGCTTGGGGCTGGTGCATGGGGATGATCGAGAGAGATGATATGGGGTGGGAGGTGGGAGGGGGGTTTCATGTTTGGGAACTCATGTATACCCATGGTGGATTCATGCCAATGTATGGCAAAACCAATACAGTATTGTAAAGTAAAATAAAGTAAAAAAAAAAAAAAAGAAGCAATAGATAATTTGAACAGACCAATCACTAGAAGTGAAGTAGAATCTGTAAATTTAAAAACTCCCTGCAAACAAAAGTCCAGGACCAGATGACTTCACTGGGGAATTTTACCAAACAAAAAGCAGAATCTATACCAACTCTTCTCCAACTCTTTCTAAAGACTGAAGAGGCAGGAACACTCCAGAAGTCATTCTATGAAGCCTCCATCGTCCTGATACCAAAACTAGACTAACAAAAAAGAAAATTACAAGCCAATTTCTTTGATGAATATAGATGCAAAAATTCTCAACAAAATATTGGCAAACTGAATCCAATTAACACATAAAAAAGTTCATACACTATGATCAAGTTGGATTTATCCCAGGGTCATAAGGATGGTTCAACATATGCAAATTATTCAATGTGATATACCACATCAACAAAAGAAAAGACAAAAATCACATGATCATCTCAATACATGCAGGAAAGGATTTGATAAAATTCAATATTCATTCATGATCAAAATTCTCACTAAAGTGGGTGTGGAGGGACCATATCTCAACATGATAGAATCTATTTATGAAAAAACCACAGCCAACATATTACTCAATGGTGAAAAGCTGAAAGCCTTCTCACTGAGATCTGGAACAAGACAAGGATGCCTACTGTCATCACTTGTATTCAACATAGTATTAGAAGTCCTAGTCACAGCGATGAAACAAGAAAAAAGTAAAAGGCATCTAGATCAGAAGGAAAGAGGTTAAATTGTCATCATATGCAGATGACATGATACTCTACCTAGAAAACCCTAAAGAGTCCACATAGGGCTTCCCTCGTGGTCCAGTGGTTAAGAATTTGCCTTGCAATGCAGAGGACACCAGTTTGATTCCTGGTCTAGGAAGATCCCACATGCTACAGGGCAACTAAGCCTGTGCCACAACTCCTGAGCCCTCATGCCCCGGAGCCTGTGCTCTGTCTGCAACAAGAGAAGCCACCACAATGATAAGCCCATGAACTGCAACTAGAGAAAGTTGCTCACTTGCTGAAAATAGAGAAAGATTGTGCAGAGCAACAAAGACCCAGCACAGCCAATAAATAAATAAATAATACATATAAATACTTTTTATAAAACTCCACACAAAAACTATTAGAACTGATAAACGAAATCAGCAAGGTAGTGGGATACAAAATTAACATACAGAAATTGATTGCATTAAATCTTAAAATTGCATCAAATAATTAAATACTTAGGAATAAACCTGACCAGGGAGATAAGAGATCTATATACCAAGAACTACAAAACACTGATAAGGATAACGGCAGATGATTCAAAGAAGTAGAACAATATACCATGTTCTTGAATTGGAATAATTTAAAATGGCCATACTACCCAAAGCAATATACAGATTTAACACAGTTCAGTTCAGTCGCTCAGTCGTGTCCGACTCTTTGCGACCCCATGAATCGCAGCATGCCAGGCCTCCCTGTTCATCACCATCTCCCAGAGTTCAATCAGACTCATGTCCATCGAGTCGGTGATGCCATCCAGCCATCTCATCCTCTGTCGTCCCCTTCTCCTCCTGCCCACAATCCCTCCCAGCATCAGAGTCTTTTCCAATGAGTCAACTCTTCGCATGAGGTGGCCAAAGTACTGGAGTTTCAGCTTTAGCATCATTCCTTCCAAAGAAATCCCAGGGTTGATCTCCTTCAGAATGGACTGGTTGGATCTCCTTGCAGTCCAAGGGACTCTCAAGAGTCTTCTCCAACACCACAGTTCAAAAGCATCAATTCTTCGGCGCTCAGCCTTCTTCACAGTCCAACTCTCACATCCACACATGACCACAGGAAAAACCATAGCCTTGACTAGACGGACCTTAGTTGGCAAAGTAATGTCTCTGAATATGCTATCTAGGTTGCTCATAACTTTTCTTCCAAGGAGTAAGCATCTTTTAATTTCATGGCTGCAGTCACCATCTGCAGTGATTTTGGAGCCCCCCCAAATAAAGTCTGACACTATTTCCACTGTTTCCCCCCATCTATCTCCCATGAAGTGATGGGACCAGATGCCATGATCTTTGTTTTCTGAATGTTGAGCTTTAAGCCAACTTTTTCACTCTCCTCTTTCACTTTCATCAAGAGGCTTTTAGTTCCTCTTCACTTTCTGCCACAAGGGTGGTGTCATCTGCATATCTGACGTTATTGATATTTCTCCCAGCAATCTTGATTCCAGCTTGCGTTTCTTCCAGTCCAGCGTTTCTCATGATGTACTCTGCATAGAAGTTAAATAAGCAGGGTGACAATATACAGCCTTGACGTACTCCTTTTCCTATTTGGAACAAGTTTGTTGTTCCATGTCCAGTTCTAACTGTTGCTTCCTGACCTGCATATAGGTTTCTCAAGAGGCAGGTTAGGTGGTCTGGTATTCCCATCTCTTTCAGAATTTTCCACAGTTTATTGTGATCCACACAGTCAAAGGCTTTGGCATAGTCAATAAAGCAGAAATAGATATTTTTCTGGAACTCTCTTGCTTTTTCCATGATCCAGCAGATGTTGGCAATTTGATCTCTGGTTCCTCTGCCTTTTCTAAAACCAGCTTGAACGTCAGGGAGTTCACGGTTGCTCAAAATTCTCCAAGCCAGATTTAACACAATCCCTCTCAAATTACCCATGGCATTTTCCACAGAACTAGAACAAATGATACTAAAATTTATATAGAACCATAAAAGACTCAGAGTTGCCAAAGCAATACTTAGGAAAAAGAACAAAACTGGAGGTGTAACACTCTCAGACTTCAGACAATACTACAAAGCTATAATAATCAAAACATCATGGTATTGGCCAAGGCAGACATATGGATCAGTGGAAGAGAATAAAGAACCCAGAAATAAACCTACAATTAATTAACCTATAACAAAGGAAGCAAGAATATACAATGGAGAAAAAAACAATTTCTTCAGAAAGTGGTATTGGGAAACAGGACGTACAAATCAATGAAGTTAGACCACTCCATCACACCCTACACAAAATTAAAATGATTTAATGACTTAAATATAAGACCATAAAACTCCTACAAGAGAACATGGGAAAAACATTCTCTGACATAAATCATAGCAATGTTCTCTTAGCTCAGTCTCCTAAGGCAACAGAAATAAAAGCAAAAATAAACAATTGGAACCTAATAAAAATTATAGACTTTCGCACAGCAAAGGTAATTATAAACAAAATGAAAAGACAACCTATGCATTGGGAGAAAATATCTGCAAATGATGTGATTGACAAGGGCTAAATTTCCAATATATACAAATAGCTCATACAACTTAATAACAAAAACAAAAACCCAAAACAACCCATTCAAGAATCAACCTATGGCTGATCCTTGTTGATATTTGACAGAAAACAACAAAATTCTGCAAAGTAATTATCCTTCAATTAAAAAATAAAGTGACAAAAAATTTTTAAAATATGCAGAACACCTAAATAAACATTTCTCCAAAGAAGATATACAGATAACCAATAGTCACATAAATAGATGTTCAACTTTGCTAATTATTGTGTGTATGCTTAGTCACTCCGTCATGTCAACTCCTTGTGACTCAGGACTATAGCCCACCAGGCTGCTTGGTCCATGGACATTCTCCAGGCAAAAATACTTGAGTGGGTTGCCATTTCCTTCTCCAGGGGATCTTCCCAACCCAAGGATCGAACCCAGGTCTCCTGCATTGCAGGCAGATTCTTTACCATCTGAGCCACCAGGGAAACTAATTACTGAAGAAATGCAAATCAAAAGTACAATGAGATACCACCTCACAGTGGTCAGAATGGCCATCATTAAATAGTCTACAAATAATAAGGCTAGAGACAATGTGGAGAAAAGGGAACCTCCCTACATTGTTGATGGGAATATAAATTGGTACAGGCACTATGGAGAACAGTATGGAGGTTCCTTTAGAAACTAGAGTTGCCATATAATCCAGCAATTCCATTCCTGTGCATATATCTGGAGAAAACTCTAATTTGAAAAGATATATGCACTCCAATGTTCATAGCAGCATTATTTACAACAGCCAAGACATATAAGCAACCTAAGTATCCATCAACAGATGAATAAAGATGTGGTATACATACATAATAGAATAGTATTCAGCCATAAAAAGAATGAGATAATATTTGCAGCAACGTGGATGGATTTAGAGATTATCATACTAAGTAAAGTAAGTCAGAAAGAGAAAGATAAATATTTTATCACTTATATGTAGAATCTAAAATATGATACAAATGAACTATTTACAAAACAGAAGGAAACTCACCAACATAGAAAACAAACTTATGGTCACCAAAGGGGAGAGGGTGGAGGAGAGATAAATTAGGAGTCTGGAATTAGTAGATAGTTGCTCAGTCGCGTCCAACTCTTTGTGACCCCATGGACTATAGTCCACCAGGCTCCTCCATCCATGGGGATTCTCTAGGCAAGAATATTGGAGTGGGTTGCCATGCCCTCCTCCAAGGGGTCTTCCCAACCCAGGGATCAAACCCAGGTCTCCCACATTGCAGGCAGACTCTTTACCTACTAAGCCACCAGGGAAGCCCAGATACAAACTGCTGCTGCTGCTAAGTTGCTTCATTGGTGTCCGACTCTGTGCGACCCCATAGATGGCAGCCCACCAGGCTCTCCTGTCCCTGGGATTCTCCAGGCAAGAACACTGGAGTGGGTTGCCATTTCCTTCTCCAATGCATGAAAGTAAAAAGTGAAAGTGAAGTCGCTTAGTCGTGTCCGACTCTTAGCAACCCCATGGACTGCAGCCTACCAGGCTCCTCTGTCCATGGATTTTCCAGACAAGAGTACTGGAGTGGGGTGCATTGCCTACTCTGCAGATACAAACTACTATATATAAAATAAACGAGGTCCTACTGTGTAGCACAGGAAACTATATTCAATATTCTGCAATAAACCATAAAGGAAAAGAATATGAAAAAGAATATATAAAATATATAATCAACAAGGACTCACTGTATAGCATAGGGAACTCTACTCAATATTCTATAATAACTTATATGGGGAAAGAATATGAAAAAGAACGGTTATATGTATACATATAACTGAATCACTTTGCTGTACACTGAAAGTAACACAACACTGTAAATCAACTATACTCCAATATAAAATAAAAGTTACATTTAAAAAGGCTATGAAAAAATATGTGTATATATATGTGTGTGAATATATACATGTATAACTGAATCACTTTGCTGTACACTAGAATCTAACATAACATTGAAAACCAATTACAACTCAAAAAACAAAAACAAAACCCAGAGTTTTTGTTTTTGTTCCTTTGTTAGGGTGGAAGAATGGTTATTTCTTATTTTGTACTTACTCTGTCCCCAGCAAGTTTTTCTTTGCTGACATCTCACACAGAGTATACATACTTTAGTGATTTGGTTGTATGGTAAACACAGCAGACAACCTAAGAGAGTCACCAACAGAGAGGCAGGAAAAAGCATTACAAGGAAGCACTAAACATGATTCAACTACTGTGGCGTCTGAATTTCTAGGGGAGCAGGGCACTGGCAATAGTGCTGGGAATACTAACTTGGGAAAACTAGCTTAGTATATAGTTAATAAGAAAAGAAGTATCTTCTTTAAAAGTTTTGACCATTTTAAGAGGAAGCTATAAAACACAAGTTCTTAAAATCATGCCAGCAAAAAGTATATCCTTTTATTTATATGGGGCATTAATCTGAACTGGGCCTTATGAGCCTGGCCCCAGACTGTGGTCACTTAGATTAAGCTGTTGCTGACTCCTCTGGGAGAAAACGTCGATTTTTAGTAGGGATTAGGAGCAAGGAGAATCACTGGGGCAGCAGGTTATCACAGTGATTCCTAAATGGGAATCAGCTCATAAAAGCCTTGAAAAGAATGAGATCTGTTATCTCTCATGCCAACAAGTGATACCTGTAAGTAGGACCAGTGAGGCGACCTGGATCCACAAAAAGCTGGCTCACTTATGTTAGTCATGATGATCCAATGGGAGAAACCACAGACAGATCTGCCCAAAAAACTCCAGAGTACATAGGTTCATTGCACCCCTAACCCAGCTATTTCAATTTGATCTGTTACTATCTCAACTAAACCCATTTCTTTCCTCTCTTGTGTTAATAATAATGAAAAACTTGATCATCTCTTGCTATTCATCGTTAAGTATTCTTCCAAGTGTCTTGCTGACCAATTCATATTTGCTTGCTTCTATTGATTTTATGAAGTCTGTTTATACCAACAAAATTAAACTATGAATGACCACACAATTACACCCTTTTACATATGGAGTATGTAAAAGAATAATTTTCCATTCACATTAATTTGTTAATTAGAATTTGTTTCTATCTTAACAAGTTTTCCTAATCTCAGATATAATCCAATATATATGTATAAAACATATCTAAATATATATCAGTCATATAAATGATAGTTTTAATATAAACTGGAAACTAATAATGCCCAATAGTGCTATTTATTTACCCTCAATACTATTGAATTTCTGTATAAGAGTTTCTATATAAGTTCACTGTTAATATGTATATGATTTAATTTCCCAAATACATTTGAATTTCATAGTTTATCATTTCATACCAGAAAAATACTCAGCCAGTGATTTTTGCCTACTCTTCCTATGAAGATTTCACTTATCTTAGAAATGATTAATATGGAATGACTACAAATAGTATGTTTAGTTTATAAATTTCCTCAAATTTCTATGGACTTTGACCTGTTAGACTTTAAAATGCTGTAAAAGCACTGTAAAAATACACTCAGGTTGGAATTTTTTTAATCAAAATTTTACTCCATTATCAGGAGGAATAATTATTCAGAAACCTATAGATTACTCATGTCTTAAGAAGGTAGATCATTTGGACCTGCGTCTTAGCCAACTGTCCAAGGTCAGCAAAATGCTATGGCATGTTCTGTCTGATGGCCCCAGGCAGGAAGCCATGGCATTCTCACTATTAATATCTCTTGACCTTTCGACTTACAAATAGAAGCATCCCTGTGGCCATTTTTTTTTTTTCTGTATATCCCTGAAAAACCAAGGATCTAGAGCTTAAGAAATATTTAATCAGTTTTTTCATAATCTTGGGCTTTTCTGTAATGAATGGACTATGTATTCATTTCATGAAATTTTCTTAAGCACCAATTATGTACAAGTAGCCGTGCTAAGTGTCAGGAAAACAAAGGTACAGGAAATCAGGACGTGCCCTCAAGAGCCTATGCTCTAACTGGAGAGAATGAATATAACAAAATATTACAGAGTAGTTAAAAAGTAGTAAATACCACAAAAGAAATACAGACAAGATGGTTTGGGGGCTCAGAAAAGAGAGATTGTTGGATTTTATGGGTTGATAGTGGAGGGGAGGGAATTTATGATTAATCTAAGAAGGTAGCATTTGAACTTGCCCTTGAGGGACAGAATTTAAGCATGTGGAAAGGAGACATAACTGTGGACATTATAGATTAAGGGAACAGCATGATTAAGAGCATGGAGATCAGAAAATATGGGATAATAGAACAGTTTCAACTAGTTCAGTTTGGCCAGAGAACAGTGTGTATAAATGAAAAATCATGGAAAATAAAGAAGGAAAATTAGTTTGAGAGCAAATCTATAGGGCTTTTAATGGCAGATGATGGAATGTGGGCTCTATTTTACAAACAATGGGGCCCACAAAAGGCGAATGCCATATTTAACATATGCTTGTCAGTCCCTTGGACTGACAAAGGAAGGGGAGTGCCTGAAAGTGAGAATACCGATTCTTGGATCTCTTTTACAACAATCCAACAAGAAATAGCCTGGATTCTCTGGGGGAAAAAAATAGCCTGAAGCAAGGATTTAGAGGGCTGATGCATTATTTGGGAAGTATACACCCAGGCTAGCAAGGCTAAGGAAAAAGGAATGAAGGGAAGAATTTGAAGCGATGCAAAGTGGTGCCTGACAGGACTGGCTTCTGCTTTGTGAAAAACCATAAAGAGGCACAGCAAGTCACTCAGCAGGTCTGACCTTCACCATGTGAGACCTCTTGAAATGGAGTACAAGGAGAAAACATGCCTCTAATACTCTCTGGGAAGGACAAAAGAGAGGGAGTTTATCTTCCCACCTACTTTCCATTGCCTGGTTCTCCTTGGTCAAAATTTGCCCCACTGGGAATTAACTCTCACATTTCCAAGTTACATCAAGTGACCTCCCCAACAATTAGGGGTGCTAGACCCCACAACCTGGTGTGTGGTGTTTCATCCAAGTGTGGAAATAACAGGAAGAGCCAAAAACTCTAGGTGAGTGCTGGTTGGAGTGGGTGTATGTCTGCAGTTGAGAGTTGAGGAGTTAAGAGGGCTTCCAAGGCCTCTGGTCAGTCTCAGCCAGGGAGTGTGTCGGAAGGGAGAGCAAGTGGGAGATGGTTGTTAAGTAGCTGAAGATCCTAGAAGTGGGCAGTTATTTAAGGAGATGCATGGCCTTTGGGTTGGAAATAACAATTCAAGAGAGAAGAAGCAGCATTTACACCACAGTTAAGGAATAATTCTTACAGTGGCAATCATGCTCCTTGGGCTAAATGCTTCACTTTGAACATTAGGAAATCACCTCCCTTTCAAGTATGAAGCCTTAAGAACCAAAAACCATTAGCTTAAAAGATATTTCTGTCTATTATCTAAGTTAGTAGGATTTGAGTATCACATTTCTTTCATTCCAATTCTATGACCTGTCATCATAAAATTTTGGCATGTACAGCTAGTCTTTGGAAAAGGGAATTAGAACTACGTAATACTTGATAAAGTAACATTTATCATCTGAGGATGGGACTATAAACACCAATCTGGACATAACGGAGCACATTTAGCCCTCTTGTTTGGAACTGTAAGGAAAATAAGGTTGCAAAGAATCCTCTGCCCTTAAGAAAAAATTCTCAGCTACAAACCACTTTTGAGTACCAGTGCTGAAATGCAATAGTTTACCCTCAAGACTGAAAAGGGAAAGGAGAACTTTTTCCTACTTTTTTTTTTTTTTTTGCTTACCCTACCAAAAGCTGGTGCTAGCCAAATTTATCTTTATTGTTTTCTTTTTTCCCCTAATCGAAAACAGGTGTGGTACACTCAAAAAGGAATTAGAATTGCGGTCACACATTCCGGCCTCAAGTGGCTTCTGCCTCTGTGTAAAAAAATAGCCAGTAACAACTCACTTTGAAACAGTCTCCTCAACTTCAGAACACTGATAATGATACTTACCTGCCAACCTCAGGGACTGTTCTAAGAACTAAATGAGATAGTGCTCTGAAATGTTAAGGTGCTTTTCAAATGAAGTTATTTTCCTTTCTAAATAGTTAAAGGCAGATTTCTCTAACTGAGCAAAGTCAAAGCATGGACAGAACCTGACAAACAAGACAGGCTCAAGGGCTGGAAAAAGAAGAAAATGCCTTAAATCTCTGCCTCACTCACAGTATGAAAAATGCCCAAACCACACTGTATCAGATAGAGTTAAGCTGATCCTAAGGTTTCAGTAATTTTAATGCCTTTCTAAGAAACTTAGCCAATCCTTCATCTACCAAAAGTCATGCTGCTACTATCTGTAGGTTTCCTCAGGCTTTGAAGATTTCTCCAGCAGCATTTGACTTGCTTTGTCTTTGATTCCAAATATCAGCTTAAGCACTTATTAGATATATGACCTGGACCCTTTTGAACTCATCTGAGCCTCAGTTTCCTCATCTATAAATTGTGACTAAGAAGACCTAATTTTTAGAATTGTCATAAAGTTTAGAAAAAAAACCTTTCTAATACTTCTAGCCTGCCTGATACATAGTAGATAGCTGATACATATCAGTTATAATTATTTATTATTATGGTTATTTTTAGCATGATATAGTAGAAAGAACAACTGCTTTGAAATCAGGCAATTCTGCTTTAAAGTCAGCTCTGTCACTCACAGAGTATCATGCTGAGCAATTTAAAACTTTTTGAAGTTGAGTTTTGAGATAATGATACATGTTTTCAGAATATTATGGCAAGAATCTCAGAGATATTATAGTGGATTAATGATCCCTCCCCCAAAATTATATATTCAAGCCCTAATCCCCAGAACCTGTGAGTATGATCTTATTTTTAAAAAGGGTCTATGCAGATGTATTTAAATAAAGAATCTTAGATCTTCCTGGATCACCTATGATAAGGACCCATAAAGATAATCCCATGATTAGTATCCTTATAAGAGACAGGAGAGAAGACACAGAAATGGGAAAAAGAAATGTGACCACAGAAGCAGAGATTAGAGTGATGTGGCCAGAAGCTGAGATCAGAAGAGGCAAGTAAGGATTCACCACTAGCGCTTTTAAAGCTTCCATTTGATGGAAGATGGCCCTGCAGACACCTTGATTTCAGACTTCTAGGCTCCAGAACTATGAAAGAAAGATTTTTATTGTTTTAAATCACCGAGTTTGTGGTAATCAGATCTTTTTACCCTAGGACATTAATAAATCCAGTGTCTAATGCAGAATGTCTGGTATGATACTGGCGTTTGGCAGGTGCTCAGCAAATGGTCCTTACGTACTAGGTCTCTCACCTGTCCTCACCAATGCCTTAACAAGTAAATACCTGCATAAATCCATAGGTGGCCTTCTGAGAGTGTTGCCAGGGAGCAGAGAACATAGCCTCAGCCCAGGGAAGACAGTAGGCTGACCTGAGTTTTGTAAACACCAGACTCTACCACAGGCAATTGACACCAGGGTTCTCCCACTTCATAATAACACAAAGCCAGAGTCATTACGCATTGAAGTTTGTTCTCCTAAAACTCTCACTGCCCCGAAGGTTTAGAATTTAAAAATAACAGCAAATCTCTGTTCAAAGGAATGAACAATACACTTAAAGGTTCTTCTTGTAACAATAGCCTCCCTTGTCCTGAAGTGCTATAAAAATTCAGAGAGCAACTTCACCCAGTTGTGGAAGATAAAAGAACAACAACTAAAACAGGCGGTTAGACCAAGGCAGGGGAGCAGCCTGTTGCCCCTGGGCTGAAAATGGCCCTGAATGCTGAAAGACAGAAATGGCTCTAAAGAGGGGCGGATGACAGCCTCCTGCAGCCTGTGTTTCTACGCTTAGCCTGCAGAATGAAGCAGGACTATTTACAAACGACCCCCAGGGGTTGCTGTTGTAGGTGTGACTCTATTGGAGCCAAGTATCTGTCTCTGGTGGGCTCCAAAATTTACACACCACAGATGAGATAGAGCAGACATGAACTTTTAAAAACTTTCTCTAACAGATTTCAACTTCCTCAGGAATCATCATCCTGGAGGACAATGATAATAGCAAACCCTCACTGTTGGTTGCTTTGTGTGCCAGGCACTCTTCCAAGGACATGAGATATATTAACCATTTAATACTCACATATCCTAGGGGGTGGTGCTATTAGGATCCCCATTTAACAGATGAGCAACCAAGGTCAGAGATTTAAGTTATTTGCCCAAGGGCACCCGGCTTGCAAATAGAGCAGGTCATTTGGCTCCAGAGTTCATGCTCTTAGTCACTATGCTAAACTGTGAGAAATAAAATTAAATTTGCCATTAAAATTATCTTCTCTCTTCATCTCAGGTTTAAGCAACCTCTTCCACATAAACTCTCTCTCTTTGGGGTAACTGCCCAGTCATATCCTCATGTCTATAGGGAAGGGGCCACTGTGGCCTGCTAGTGCCTGGCCACCTGGTAGACATCACTGCTGAGAGTCCAGCTGGGAAGTCCTACAGTCTTATGCGTTAGTCTCTTTACCCAGCAGGCCTCTGTTACTGGCAGGGTCTAGTGGCTGGCTCACTCATGCCGTAAGACACTGGTCACGAGTAGCCAGCAGGGCACCTCTTCTGCAGCCCTTTGCCATGGAGGACAATATGGAGGTGTGTCTGCTCCCCACCTCAACCATCTATTCCCTCAGCTTTGGCTGGTCTCTTCAACCAGCTGAGCAGGCTCTTAGTCTTCTCTTGGCCCACCAGAAACTTAGCGAGCCTTGTACTGTCAACATCCGCTCCAAAAAAAGGAAAGGACTATCATTGTCCATTCCTGACTCTCACCCAGCCATTTCCAAAACACCACCAGATGCTGCTCCAAGGGAGTGTACAGCTTTCGCAGTTTGCACTCAGGGAGGTTGAGATGTAAACAGTTCAGTTGCTCAGTCATGTCTGACTCTGCAACCCCATGAATTGCAGCACGCCAGGCCTCCCTGTCCATCATCAACTCCCGGAGTTCACTCAGACTCACGTCCATCGAGTCAGTGATGCCATCCAGCCATCTCATCCTCTGTCGTCCCCTTCTCCTCCTGCCCCCAATCCCTCCCAGCATCAGAGTCTTTTCCAATGAGTCAACCTTCGCATGAGGTGGCCAAAGTACTGGAGTTTCAGCTTTAGCATCATTCCTTCCAAAGAAATCCCAGGGTTGATCTCCTTCAGAGTGGACTGGTTGGATCTCCTTGCAGTCCAAAGGACTCTCAAGAGTCTTCTCCAACACCACAGTTCAAAAACATAAATTCTTCAGCGCTCAGCTTTCTTCACAGTCCAACTCTCACATCCATACATGACCAATGGAAAACCATAGCCTTGACTAGATGGACCTTTGTTGGCAAAGTAATGTCTCTGCTTTTCAATATACTGTCTAGGTTGCTCATAACTTTTCTTCCAAGGAGTAAGCATCTTTTAATTTCATGGCTGCAATCACCATCTGAAGTGATTTTGGAGCCCCCAAAAATAAAGTCTGACACTGTTTCCACTGTTTCCCCATCTATTTCCTATGAAGTGATGGGACCAGACGCCATGATCTTCGTTTTCTGAGTGTTGAGCTTTAAGCCAACTTTTTCGCTCTCCTTTTTCACTTGCATCAAGAGGCTTTTAGTTCCTCTTCACTTTCTGCCACAAGGGTGGTGTCATCTGCATATCTGACGTTATTGATATTTCTCCCGGCAATCCTGATTCCAGCTTGTTTTTCTTCCAGTCCAGCGTTTCTCATGACATACTCTGCATAGAAGTTAAATAAGCAGGGTGACAATATACAGCCTTGATGTACTCCTTTTCCTATTTGGAACCAGTCTGTTGTTCCATGTCCAGTTCTAACTGTTGCTTCCTGACCTGCATATAGGTTTCTCAAGAGGCAGGTCAAGTGGTCTGGTATTCCCATCTCTTTCAGAATTTTCCACAGTTTATTGTGATCCACACAGTCAAAGGCTTTGGCATAGTCAATAAAGCAGAAATAGATGTTTTTCCTGAACTCTCTCACTTTTTTGATGATCCAGTGTACGTTGGCAATTTGATCTCTGGTTCCTCTGCCTTTTCTAAAACCAGCTTGAACATCTGGAATTTCATGGTTCACGTATTGCTGAAGCCTGGCTTGGAGAATTTTAAGTGTTACTTTACTAGTGTGTGATGTGAGTGCAATTGTGCAGTAGTTTGAGCATTCTTTGGCATTGCCTTTCTTTGGAATTGGAATGAAAACTGACCTTTTCCAGTCCTGTGGCCACTGCTAAGTTTTCCAAATTTGCTGGCATATTGAGTGCAGCACTTTCACAGCATCATCTTCCAGTATTTGAAATAGCTCAACTGTAATGCCATCACCTCCACTAGCTTTGTTCATAGTGATGCTTTCCAAGGCCCACTTGACTTCACACTCCAGGATGTCTGGCTCTAGGTGAGTGATCACACCATTGTGATTATCTTGGTCGTGAAGCTCTTTTTTGTACAGTTCTTCTGTTATTCTTGCCACCTCTTTTTAATATCTTCTGCTTCTGTTAGGTCCATACCATTTCTGTCCTTTATCGAGCCCATCTTTGCATGAAATGTTCCCTCGGTATCTCTAATTTTCTTGAAGAGATCGCTAGTCTTTCCCATTCTGTTGTTTTCCTCTATTTCTTTGCATTGATCGCTGAAGAAGGCTTTCTTATCTCTTCTTGCTGTTCTTTGGAACTCTGCATTCAGATGCTTATATCTTTCCTTTTCTCCTTTGCATTTCGCTTCTCTTCTTTTCACAGCTATTTGTAAGGCCAAGAGGAGTTACCCCACATCTGAGGTCGGGGCGCTGACGGGGAGGAGCTACCCCACATCTGGGGTCAGGGGCGGTGGCCGAGAGTGCCAGGCTGTGACAGCGCAGGAGCAGCCAAGAGGAACTACCCCACGTCCAAAGTCAGGGGCAGCGGCTGAGAGGAGCTACCCTCCGCCCGAGGCCAGGGGCAGTGGCGGGGAGGAGCTACCCCACGCCCGAGGCCAGGGGCGAGGAGCAACCCTACTTGCGAGGAACCATGGCTGCGCGGGTGCAGGAGGGCCTAGAGGAGCTACTCCACGTTCAAGGTCAGGAGGGGTGGCGGTGAGGAGATACCCCTCATCCAAGGTAAGGAGCAGCAGCTGCACTTTGCTGGAGCAGCCATGAAGAGATACCCCACGTCCAAGGTAAGCGAAACCCAAGTAAGATGGTAGATGTTGCAAGAGGGCATCAGAGGGCAGACGCACTGAAACCATACTCACAGAAAACTAGTCAATCTAATCACACTAGGACCACAGCCTTGTCTAAGTCAATGAAACTAAGCCATGCCCACGGAGCAACCAAAGATGGGCAGGTCATGGTGGAGAAGTCTGACAGACTGTGGTCCACTGGAGAAGGGAATGGGAAACCACTTCAGTATGCTTGCCTTGAGAACCCCATGAACAGTATGAAAAGGCAAAATGATAGGATACTGAAAGAGGTACTCCCCAGGTCAGTAGGTGCCCAATATGCTACTGGAGATCAGTGGAGAAATAACTCCAGAAAGAATGAAGGGATGAGGCCAAAGCAAAAACAATACCCAGCTGTGGATGTGACTGGTGATAGAAGCAAGCAAGGTCCGATGCTGTAAAGAGCAATATTGCATAGGAACCTGGAATGTCAGGTCCATGAATCAAGGCAAATTGGAAGTGGTCAAACAGGAGATGGCAAGGGTGAATGTCGACATTCTAGGAATCAGCGAACTAAAATGGACTGGAATGGTTGAATTTAACTCAGATGACATTATATCTACTACTGCGGGCAGGAATCCCTTAGAAGAAATGGAGTAGCCATCATGGTCAACAAGAGAGTCTGAAATGCAGTAGTTGGATGCAATCTCAAAACGACAGAATGATCTCTGTTCGTTTCCAAGGCAAACCATTCAATATCACAGTAATCCAAGACTATGCCCCAACCAGAAGCACTGAAGAAGCTGAAGTTGAATGGCTCTATAACGACCTGCAAGACCTTTTAGAACTAACACCCGAAAAGATGTCCTTTTCATTATAGGGGACTGGAATGCAAAAGTAGGAAGTCAAGAAACACCTGGAGTAACAGGCAAATTTGGCCTTGGAATACGGAATGAAGCAGGCAAAGACTAATAGAGTTTTGCCAAGAAAATGCCCTGGTCATAGCAAACACCCTCTTCCAACAACACAAGAGAAGACTCTACACATGGACATCACCAGATGGTCAACACTGAAATTAGACTGATTATAGTCTTTGCAGCCAAAGATGGAGAAGCTCTATACAGTCAACAAAAACAAGACCAGGAGCTGACTGTGGTTCAGATCATGAACTCCTTATTGCCAAATTCAGACTTAAGTTGAAGAAAGTAGGGAAAACCACTAGACCATTCAGCTATGACCTAAATCAAATCCCTTATGATTATACAGTGGAAGTGAGAAACATATTTAAGAGACTAGATCTGATAGATAGAGTGCCTGATGAACTATGGATGGAGGTTCGTGACATTGTACAGGAGACAGGGATCAAGACCACCCCCACGGAAAAGAAATGCAAAAAAAGCAAAACGGCTGAAGAGGCCTTACAAATAGGTGTGAGATGTAAACATTACAACTCAAAAGTGCAAAATATGTGACTCATTTTCTATTATGAATCTCAGTTTGCTACAGGGCCCCATTCCCACTCAGTAGCTAGAGAGAGATTTTTTTTTTTTTTTTTAATTTAAACCTCAGTCTCTTCTGCTTTTAGAAAAATCTCTATTGTACTTTGAGGTAAATATTCAATCAATTCAAAGTTAAATCTCCTCTCAGTGATGATTCTTACAAATCCTTTCAGAGGGCTCTTCTCTCCCTCTTACTTCCCAAGATGGCCTCCAGGGAGGGACGGAAGTCGAAAGGAGAACTCTGGTCTTCCAGCTAGCTGGTATTTTTGGTCTCGTCTAGTCTCTGAGTGCCCTCTGCTGGTGTCCATCAAGGTGTGGCTAGTCAAAGAGGTTAAGCTGGAACCCACTGCTGGATCCTGAGGTTCCCGCCTCATCCCCTCCAGGTTGGAGGTCTCCAACCTCTGTGACCTCCTTGTCTTGTTTCTAGGTCTCTTCAGATTCGCTGTTTCATCAAAACCTCTATGTACTCCTTTCAGGTTCAGGTGGAACTCTTGGTTCACAAGCAACCACTGATTTGGAGGTGAAAGTAATTTGAGGCAGTGGCTAAAACCCTCAGTGAGACAGGTTCCTCCAATAAACATAGTGGAAGAAATCTTTGGCTTTTCCTGGTGTGACACTGATGTATAGGAAAATGTATACATATATTAGGTCATTCAGATGACCAAGTATATACATATATATATGTGTGTGTGTGTGTATTTCTCATATATTTGGTCTTCATCCACAGTTCCTGGCTCACAGATTCCCAAACCCTTGGGATTTCCTGACCTATAAGAGCAATGGGATATTTAGTCTCTCCTCCCCAGTTCCTGAAAAAGCTTCAGAGAAGATGACTTTTGGATCCCACCCCAAGGTGGAGGCTGGTTGTCAGGAGAACCAACCATATGATTTAAAGTTTGGAACTTTCAGTCCTATCCATTGATTTCCAGGCAAAGAAGGTTGAATCAAGCACCTCTGGTCAAGGATTTAGTCAACCATGATTATGCAATGAAGTCTCCATAAAAACTCAAAAGGATAGTTTTTTGACCCTTCTTGGAGAATCAGTGACTCTGCCATGCTGTGGCACCATACCAGAGGACAGAAGCCTCTGTGGGATCTCCTCTATGTATCTCTTTGGCTGGCTATTGATTCATGTCTTTTAATATCTTTTTATAATAAATCGGTAGTTTACTGAGTAACCAGGTTTCCCTGAGTTCTATGAGCTGTTCTGGCAGATTAATCAAACCCAAAGAGGGGATCATGCAAACCTTTGATTTACAATCATTAGGTCGGAAACACAGGTAATAATCTAGACACATGACTGGCATCTGAAGTGGAGGGTGGTCTTATGGGACTGAGCACTTTGCTTGTGGAGTTTGATTCTATCTCTAAGTAGATCATGTCAGAATCATTCTGGAATTGGGATTGGGAACCTTTTCACTTGGGGGTAGCTTTGGAAGCATTTCTGCCACCCAGACTTCAACATCATGGGTGCCCCTAAGAACAATGCCTTGGTATAGCTGGGCAGTTCTTCTGGATGTGCTGTACTTGGTTGATTTGTTCTTGTCGTGTGGCCTCTAAGCCTGGTTCTGTTCAGAAATTTCTGTGAACTATCTAATGTGATGGACAGGGAGGCCTGGCATGCTGCGATTCATGGGGTTGCAAAGAGTTGGACACAACTGAGCAACTGAACTGAGTGGAGTCTGTTGTCTGCAATGCAGAATCCTGAGCAATGCAGTAACCCTCTTTCTATTACACGTCTCCCTCTCCTTTCACAACATAAACAAAAGTAAAATCATGTTCATAGAATTCACATAAATTACTCTAAGTAATACTATAAAACTAGAGGGCTCTCTGTCTAGTCAAAGCTGTCTTGGTTTTAAAGAAGAGACATTAACTTGTATAATTTTTCTAAAAGGAAAATTCATTAGAAGAACTCAGAGCTGTTAGTGCTCTGGAAACTGGAAAACCCTCAGGAGACAAGGAAAAGTGTCTCTTTTTTTCCTGTCTCTTTTATGCTTCCCCATGTACAGTGCCTGAGTTTATAGACTTCAGATTGAGCCACAAGTACAGACTTTATATTTTTTTGGAGCCAATTCCAAATTCTTGAAAGAAAGTTCAATACTAGAAGGGGTCAAGTTGTCCACCCTAATCCAATCAATTAAGGCCAGAGGACTGCATAGCATAAATATATGGCAGTAGAGTGACAAGGAGTATTAAAACATGAGGATAATAGACCCTTCAGACCTTCATTCTCAGAGATCTGTGTTTAGAAAACTTACCAGAGTGTAAAATTCTAGGGTTCAATAACATTGGAGTGGTAGTCAGGGGTCTACAATATAGCTCAATGTATTTTGAAGCTGCCAAAGCCTCCCCAAGTTTTCCACGATACCTTTGGGAAACCTCTTGATGTGGAATTTTGCTAAAGCTATTCGAAACCAGTAGCTTTGCTCTTAATGGCTGTGGTAGCCATTAACCTGATTTCTTATGAGCTTTTCCCATTCACACCCCCTTCTCCAGTGTTGTTACTATAAAGTCCCTGTCACATGCAGCTTATTTCAATGAAGTCCAAGCTCAAGGTGAAAACATCATAGGATAGATTACTGATTTTCATTTTCTAGAAATATATGTTGAAGATCCCAAATATGCCATGGTGGCTACTCTAAACCTTTACACTTTGTAGAAGAGCACCAGAAACCTCAAGTCAAACATATAACCAGTTTGCTAACCAAGTTCTCACCAGACAACTCAATTAATGGTAGAGCCCAGGTCCTCAGAAAGCTGGGATTGACTAGTTTAAGTGGTATTTACATTTTCAAATGAGACTAAGAATTACAGTCTAAAAACACCAGGGCTCAACCATACGTACCACAGAATAAGATGGAACATTTCGTATTGTTTCAGAATTCTGGCTAAAGCCCCAAAGCTGGAGACAGTAACTACTAAGTACTCACACAAGATCAAAAAAAAAAAAAAAAAAAAATAGACTTACTAAAACACAAAAAAGTCAGTCCAGCTATTACCATACTGTCCAGACTATTAAAACTAGAAACTTAAAAATAGATTCTTAGAGGGATCACATAGGAACAGATGCAATCATAGAATAGGCAAGTCTGCAATGAAGGGAGATGGTTATGTTTCTCCCTATCTGGATATTTGCAAAGCTTCCCAAACTCAAAGGTCCAATTTCTGCTTCCCTGGTATAGTAGACTTAATACAGTAGGAGACCCTACAATAACTAGATCTGGCATGAAACAAAATTTTAAGTACACTGCTAGAAGAAGAAAAGTCGCTCAGTCGTGTCCGACTCTTTGCGACCCCATGGACTTTAGCCCACCAGGCTCCTCGGTCCATGGGATTTTCCAGGCATGAATACTGGAGGGGGTTGCCATTTACTTCTCCGGGGGATCTTCCCGACCCAGAGATAGAACCCGGGTCTCCCACATTGTAGGCAGACATTTTACCATCCAAGCTACCAGGGAAGTACACTGCTAGACTCAAATCAAATGAGGGAAAGCACCTAGGGTGGAAAAACAAAGTCAAACTAAAACAACAAACCTATTGATTTGAAACCAAAGTAGCAAGTGAGAACACATACATGAAAGAGAATTTTCTCTGAAGGCAGGTGCTGACAGTGGTCCAGGAGCTGACTGGAGGTTGGAGAGTAGGTTAGATTTCAAGACTAAGCAGGCTGCAAGGAGAGGCCAGCTGTGAGTATACTGTTAAGGGTCACAGTAAGTCAGCCAGAGGGTAAAGGGTTCTGGAAGAAAACCAAGGGTACAGAGACAAGATCATAACACTGACAGATAAGAGACATTTCCACCTGGTTCCTAATCCCTCTTGCCTGGCTATGTGCAAAGAAGGAAGACAGAACCATAGGCAACAACTGACGGGAAATGAAAAAGAGAAAAATGAAAGAAAAGACCACACTTGTTCTCCCTCCAGGGGAGGGTTAGGGTTATTAGGAGAGAAGGGAGAAGATTTGAGTGGACCTTAAAATACTGCACCTGAAAATGGCTAGAAAATTGTGCATGGGAAAGGGAGCTCCAAGAGTATGTTTTCAGATAATAACAAAAGAATAAACTCCACTGAGTTCCAGCTATTCAATAAACAAGTTACTCTTACCCAGACAGCAGGCAGCCTGACCCTACTTCATAGCTGTCTCAAATGATTGAGCATAATCCTGGATTAGATTCCATGAAGAAGCCCTGAAAATTAGCCTGGGACAAGGAACTGAGGCAATCTGGCTGCCAAACAAATTAAAAGCAAATATCATGGTTCATGTTTACGTAGACTTATAGATACCACAGCAAACATTCTTTAAATGACGCTAGAGGTAACCTACCCAGTGCAAAAGGCGCTTCTTCAAGATCTCTACCATAAAGGGGGCACTGCTATACTGCCTCTATTCCTGGAGGGTTTCTGATGTTATTGAGAAAATGACACATATGTAAACCTCAGTCATCTGGATGCACTAGGAGAAAGGGCAAAAGGTAAGTGAGGGGTTCAATAGAACAATGAAACGTGAAGGCTAATCACAGAATTAGGAGAGTGGATCATTTTGTTACTTTTGTGTAATCACAATATCAAACAATTGCAGCACAAATTTAAAGAAAGGATAAAAATTAAGATTAATTTGAATGAAAACCATCACAAATCAACAAGCCTAAGAATGTTCCATAGTCAGGTGTCATAAACATTGTATTTCCTTTTCTTTGTCAAATTAGATGCTGAACCTGGAAGATAAAGGCATTTTAATGAAATCATTTTCTGAACTGCTGATTTTAGACAAAATTGTTCTTATAAGTATTTATTGTTTTCAAAATAAATGCTTATTTTGAAGTTGTGATTCTGTAACAATTATGTGTTCACATCTAGATTTAACAAACTTTAAATACTGAAAACTTTAAATAAATAATAATGAATTGTATTTTCTCAGCCATTTCAGAAGTAAGAGATAGCTGAAAGCTGGCTAAAAGAAAGGGGTGCTCTTTACCCTGAAGTATTTATTAGAGGTAGACAAACTTTTGGTGGATTCTGTACTTTTGATAAAGGATTGAGCACAATGACAATTTCATCAACCTTCCATGGACACCTTACATGTATAGAACTCCTAGCAGCATTCAAGGGGCTTCACCAAAGCTGCAGCAGTTATGAACTTAAAATCAACCAAGGAAGTCTGGGTCCTAGTCTATTACCTTCTGGTTTGTGGCTTCCAGAAGCCAGTCAATCTCTCTGAGTTTTGATCTCTTCATTTATTTAAAGAAAAAAAAAAAAAGAGGGGCATTTTGTAACCTATCTCAATGTCTCTTCCAAGCCTGAGATTCAGGGATCTTGACCTCTTAGCAATCAACTGATATAGTGCAGTCACTTGGGTGAATACGCAGAGAAGGTGGTGAAGTTTGGCAAGCTAAAGAAAATGCTCATGGATTCAGAGCATGGTTAAAACTGACGTGTGAGTAGTTCAGACAAAGCAAAAAGGAAACCACTTTTTGGAATACTTTTTGAGATATGTATGCAATTGATTTCCTTAAAAAAAGACAGAGCATTTTCATGGTTGGTGTGAGTCCAAACCTGACAGAGAGGCATGCACTGCATCTGGCTATTTTAAAGTGTTAAGCAGTTTAGTGACAAGTGCTCTTCCGTTTCTTTTTAAAAATTATTAGACTTTGGAGGTGAGGAGAAAATGTGGGGGGAAGACTGAGTAATCCTTTCAAGGGCTTCTTCTTACTTTGGCACATGAATAGTTCTCAAGAGGAAAGAAGACATTTTTTCAACCTTGTAGTCTTCCAGGAACAGGAAATTCATAGCAAAACATTTCCCTTTGTTTTGAGGTAGTCACAGCACCACAAAACCCAAGGGCCCATGCTCAGAAAGTCATCTATAGATCTTTGTATGTGAGCCAACATTCCTTGCCATATTGCTTATTTAAAACATACACATATACCTGAATTCACATACAAGTAGGAAATTTAAATGCAAATATCTTTTACATACCTATCACATGCACACTAAAGGCAAGCTTATATAATAAGATTAGCCAAAAACATGCACTATGAAAATTCTGATCTTGTTCAAATTACCCTAATAATGTATTAAAGTTATTGTCAAAGAGGGTCCTGTGGCACTTTGGTATGTCAGAGAAAGCTTAAGTGTACTAATATATTTTAAATGACAGGAAAATTTTATTTTGGCTACATCCAAGTATGAAGGCTATTATGATGTCCATTAGATGGACAGAAGCAATATGATGTAGAATAAATGGATAACTTGCTCAGTCGTGTCCGACTCTTTGCGACCCCAAGGACTGCAGCATGCCAGGCCTCCCTGTTCATCACCACCTCCCGGAGTTTACTCAAACTCACGTCCATTGAGTTGGTGATGCCATCCTACCATCTCATCCTCTGTTGTCCCCTTCCCCTCCCACCTTCAATCTTTCCCAGCATCAGGGTCTTTTTAAATGACTCAGCCCTTCGCATCAGGTAGCCAAAGTATTGGAGTTTCAGCTTTAACATCAGTCCTTCCAATGAACACCCAGGACTGATCTCCTTTAGGATGGAGGATAACTTGCTATGATTGGACATAAGGCAGTGGTAACATCAAACCAAAACAAACAAACAAAAAAATATTCACTGGAACAAGGAAGAACTTTGCCCTTAGAGGCCTGAAGAGAATAAGTCAGATCAACACATTGTTTTATTCAAGAGAAGTGATAAAACACAACCAATGTGTGTGTTAGTAGCTCAGTCGTGTCCAACTCTTAGTGACCAATAAGAGCTGTTATAGCATGGAAGTTATTATTCTATAAAGATTGTTGACTTGTTAATTTTCCTTTTTTTTCAAGTGTACTGACAAAAATTCTAATACTGGCAAGTATGCTGTAAACACAAAAAAGGTCATAATCATTATTATAAGAAAGCATTTGGGGTTTGGTCCTGACTTTCCTACACTTCCCAGACATAAATACCCTCATCCTCCTGTAGGTCTCATAAGGCTTCTGGGCCAAGCCAGGTTCATTCTGATCTTTTAGAGACCATAGAATAAGGATGGACTTTGACAGTATCTGTCATCCAAGAGAAAAAGGTCTCTGACTGGAAAGAGAGATCCTGAGATAGGTGGGAAGGAAACAGTCTTCTCTCTTGGGGACCTGGCTAGAGGCCACCACCAGGCAGTAGAGATAGAAGTTATTCTCCAAATGAGGCAGAAACAAGGCAGAGAGATGAATCTTGCAAACCAGATCATTTGTTTTTATGTAACTCTTAGTGTTTATTTCTCTTTTGTTACCCCAAGTTTTTAGTACCTAAAAATTTGTTTAAAAGTTACAGTTTGGTCATAGCCACACTGTGCTTTGGAGAATTAAGGAGAGGAGAATTAAGTCCACTCTTGGTCCTGAGAATTAGTGGAGGAGGAATGTCTGATGGGGAGACAATACCATACTAAGAAATCCCTAGACAGAAGGGGAGTCTTGGGAACAAACGTTTGCCATAAAACCTGGCTGTCCCTCCCCAAGGTACAGATTCTTCCTTCACTGCTAAGCTTTGGTGGATCAGGCTTCCATTCACCAAGGGGTCTTGCAGGTTCCTTTACATACACAGGAAGGAAGATGGGCAAAGGATGGCTGATAAGTCCAGCACTACAGGAAAGCCAGTTTCAAACCTAAAATGCTATCACAACAATGACAAACCCTCAGTGTGAGATACTGACAGGTTAAACTGCCGAAGGAACATCAACCCATTCATACTGTACTTGTGTGTGTTGTACTTTGGCAGCTATTTTTAGATTCTGAATTTAGTATGTGCATCTAGAGGTGACATTTATCAATTTTTTAGCTTTTAAATTAAGAACGTGTTGAATAGGGACAAATCCCAGGATGTCCTAATTCAAGAGTACTAAATTTCTCAGCTTAAATTCTTTCATTAAGTGTCTGCCGTGTTGCTTATGAAAAAAGCTGGCCATGATTCCTAAAACCAAGCTGGAGTTCAAGCCTGGTAGGAGTTTTGTTTATGGGGACAGAGAGGAAGCCAAAGTGAAACAGAGATATGAGATGAGAATCTAGATTAAAAAGTTACTTTCCTGAAAAAACAAGGGTGACCCCCAAACCACCACAACACTTGTCTATCAACACCATGACACTGAAGCCCTTAGACATACGGCCTGGGCTAGAACTCAAACTTTTCAGAAAGCCACAGACTCACACACAAATCTATAAATGCGTCTGTCCTTAACAAGCATAAAATAACAACCTTCCCAAGTGCAGATAAGAGTAACTATCATGGTATCTTGGTCCTAGTAATCCTTGTTGATGCCTATGTTATATGATTAATGATAGTTTCCATGGAGGGAATAGGTTGATAAAAAAAAATCTACAAAATGAACTTCTGTATTTTGGCTGTGAAGTTATGAATGATAGTTATTCTAAAATAAAAGGTGGAACCTTACCCTCCTCTCCCCATCTCAAAATACACCCAACGTATTAAAGAAAAGAATCACCAGTTGAAAGACCGAAAACTTTTTTAAAATAAAAAAGAAATGTCATGATGTATAACTTAGAACTGCAATACTCAAAATGAGTCATCAAAAACAATGTTAATCCCATTGACACAATGCCCCTCTATGTCAAGTATATGACATTATTGCCTGTATGTTGAGATTATTTTTCCTGTTCATGATGAACTTGCACTGACACATCTACATACTTTCTAGGGGCCTTTGCACGTTGGCATGAACCACAATGCACATTTTTCAAGTGGTTGCTAGGGTAGCACCACGAGATAAGATGACCTTAGCCAGGTGGAGTGGGAACTGTGTTAGTGACCAGGGCTCCATTAACATGAAGCTCCATCAGCTGAGCTCATCGAGAGTGTTCACCTGTGCTGATAATGCGGTGAGCAAGGGTGGAGCAAGCCAGCCATCTCCTGTGCCTGTCAAGTCCCTCTTTCAGGCTGCATCAGAGCACTTGGCATCATTCTTACCTTGACTCACGTTTAAACATTATTTGTTAGCAGGTGATGTTATTTTTCTTTTTTTCCTTGAAGCATAAATGGAATAGCCATTGATATTCCACTTGGGGTGGGTGAATGGGCTGGTAAACAGAAATTTAGGACTAAAATCATTTGTTGTTACAGCTGGAAGGAATCGAGGCCAATATCAACACTCTGCAGATGAGAAAACTGCAGTGTGGAGAGGTTAAGTTCCTTGCCCAAGGTCATGGAGTTATTAAGTGTTGGAGCTGGGGCTAGAATTACATCTTCCGTCCTTGAACTGGTCTCCATGGTGAAGGCTTCAGGACTTCACACCAGTATGTGGAGGAAAAGAGTTGCAAGGGTAGGAAGAAAGACCCTTTGATGTCCCAAATGACTCAAAACTTCTTTTACAAAGTGAATTTTGTTGGCATGACTGGGAGCACTGCCCGGGCAAGTCTCTTTCTGTCTGACCTCCTCCACACAGACCCAAACTGGGTCCAAAGGAATTCAATGCTCTGGCTGCCTTGAGGGTCTAGGCAGGTGCAGGGAAGCCTGTCTGAAGCTCAGGCCAAGACAACTATATATACACCCAAGGTGGCGAGGCTTTAGTGCCCAATCACACTTGGTGCCTGGCTGTGGATTTCAGGCAGTGGTTGACCAACTGACAGCAATACCAATATTTAACAATACTTAACAACCAAACAACTGTACCAGCACACACAGCAGTCCTGGAGTCAGTCCTGCACATGTCCATTTCAGATGAAACACTTACTGAGAAACAATCTGCTTATAGGTTTCCCAAGAGGTAAATGCAACACAATATGCTGTTGCATGGAACATTGCCCAAAGTATGGAATGTGTGCAAAGGACTTGAGGCCCAGGGTAGATCATGATATGCTGGCCCCAAATTCACCCCACCCTCTCACATACAGAGCCCATGCCACCACTCCACAGTCCCTTACACACACACACAGAAAGCAAACATCAGAAGCAGTTTTTCAAAATATAAATTTATTTTAATTGGAGGTTAATTACAATATTATATTGGTCTTGCATACATCAACATGAATCCACCACAGGTATACACGTGTTCCCCATCCTGAACCCTCCTCCCTCCCCATACCATCCCTCTGGGTCATCCCAGTGCACCAGCCCCAAACATCCAGTATCATGCATTGAACCTGGACTGGCAATTCATTTCTTATATGATATTATACTTGTTTCAATGCCATTCTCCCAAATCATCCCACCCTTGCCCTCTCCCACAGAGTTCAAAAGACTTTTCTATACATCTGTGTCTCTTTTGCTGTCTCGCATCCAGGGTTATCATCACCATCTTTCTAAATTCCATATATATGCGTTAGTATACTGTATACTGTATTTTTCTTTCTGGCTTACTTCACTCTGTATAGTCGGCTCCAGTTTCATCCATCTCATTAGAACTGATTCAAATGTATTCTTTTTAATGGCTGAGTAATACTCCATTGTGTATGTGTACCACAGCTTTCTTATCCATTCATCTGCTGATGGACATCTAGGTTGCTTCCATGTCCTGGCTATTATAAACAGTGCTGCGATGAACATTGGGGTACATGTGTCTCTTTCAGTTCTGGTTTCCTCAGTGTGTATACCCAGCAGTGGGATTGCTGGGTCATAAGGCAGTTCTATTTCCAGTTTTTTAAGGAATCTCCACACTGTTCTCCGTAGTGGCTGTACTAGTTTGCATTCCTACCAATAGTGTAAGAGGGTTCCCTTTTCTCCACACCCTCTCCAGCATTTATGGCTTGTAGACTTTTGGATCACAGCCATTCTGATTGGCGTGAAATGGTACCTCATTGTGGTTTTGATTTGCATTTCTCTGATAATGAGTGATGTTGAGCATCTTTTCATGTGTTTGTTAGCCATCTGTATGTCTTCTTTGGAGAAATGTCTATTTAGTTTCTTGGCCCATTTTTTGATTGGGTCGTTTATTTTTCTGGAATTGAGCTGCAGGAGTTGCTTGTATATTTTTGAGATTAGTTGTTTGTCAGTTGCAGAAGCAGTTTTGAAAGGATGACACAGAAGGATATGAGCCCAGGGTATATGTGTATATGAGTGGCTGGCACGTGAGTCTTCTTGTCCCGTCTTCCCCTCAACTACCTCCCTCACCCACTAAATAGATTTGGGCCCTGGGAATGGCTGTATCTATCAGATCATCTTTTCATCTAGTCAGGACCAAGCAATGAAGTCAAAAGACACTGTCTATAAAATGTGCTTTGGCCTGGATTTGCAAGAAGAGTGCTTTGGACTTGCCCAGCACTCACTCAATTACTGAACCTTTTTTCATTGAGCTTTTGTGTTTTCTGGACAGAACCCAAGAGAAAGATATTATCATAGTGGGGTTAAACAAGGCCACTGTGGTCTGAGTGACGGACAGTAACACCCTAGCTTCAGAAAGGTACCTGTTTTTCAGAATGGCGTGATCATCATTAGGCAAGAATCTTGCAAGCCATCTTTTACCAGGAGGCTATCAAGATCACAGAAGGCAATACCGGTTTGCTCAGTGACAAGCTGTTTCCTAATCAAGTTTTCTTATACTCAGAACGACGGAAACATTTTCAAAGGTATTATTCTCGGCAGGTTTCCAGTAATTCAACATTTCCAGACTTATCCAAATGGCTTCTGAAATATTTTCTGTTTGTGGAGAGCAGCTTTCAGGATGAGGTAATTAAAAGAAACCTATCAATTTGAGTTTTTTTTTTTTTCCATGAGTAAATAATGTTGACATACTGTTCAAATAAACCCACAATTTACTGCAATCTGTTTTTAGACAAACCCTCCACTTTAACCTCCAAATGGGAAAAACGGAGAGACTTTCCTCTTCTCGTTTAATCAAGAACATATGTTCAAAGATAATACCGGAGGCTTATTCTGGGAAGCGTTCTGCTCTTCCTCTGACAGCGACTCAGTGAGCTCACAAGGCAGCCTCCACACATAATGAAAGCTAACGCCACCATAAATCTCCCGGCCCGCGGAGGTCACTTCAGAAAGATCGCCCACTGCTCAAATAAGCACCGGCTACGCGGAGGCGCACTGGAGGGGGAGAAACACCAACTGTGATAAACACCAGCAGGTATGCACCGGACCGAGGCAGCCCAGGCAGCCGGGAAAGAAAGGAGCCAGGGACGGAGCAGGTGTGTGTGCTGCGTGTTTACACACGACCTCACCAGCCCCGTGTGTTCTTTCTGAGCAGGAATGAGCAAGCTCACCAGAGAGGAGCTGCTTTCCCCCTTAGGAGGAGAGCTCGGGAGGCACCAATTTTCATTAAACCTTAAAGTATACGCAGTGGCAGGAGGCCAAGACAGCCTTCAAAAGTGAAGCTTTTAAAAACATCTGTTAGGGGTTTTGAGATCCTACGGAGAGAGAGCAAGAGAGCTAGAGAGAATTCAGAGTCCAGTGCTTTTCATTTCCAGACTGTGAGTCATAAAAAAAGAGTGCGTAAATCTGGCTGGCCAGAATACGCTGACCCAAGTCTGGGTTTACTAACACCTGAAGTACATTTCATGGGAATTAGTTTAAATATCAACCTGATCATGAAGCTTGAAAGGCTTTTCTCCCATCTCAGGACTCCAGGAGCCCTCTGGAACCTGGAATGGCATTTTCTGACAGCAAAGGTTTACTGTAGCATAAAAGAAATTATGGAGATTTCCCCACTAGGCATAAGGATGTGATCACTATAGGCACCTGTGGCACAAGCAGGCTACCCACCAATATCTTTTAAACACCAAATTATGAACTATTAGGCCACTGCTTCATGGCTTCCGCAAATGTAAAACCTTGACAAATTCCCAAATAAAAGCCATAAAACCAATCATTTTTTAAACCTGCATGAGTGACACCAGAAAAATTAGAGCAGTGTGGCAGGTCACTGTGAAATAAAGCTACCATAAAGACGCTTATGATGCTGTCATGGAAAAGGCAATTAGAAGGTTACTTTCTCTCAGGCCTAAGATTGGTTCTTGTTCTTCCTCCAGCCCCCTGCCTGCCACCTCCCTGCTACAAAATGGATCAGTCTATAATAAGTAGTGGTTATATATCATAAGGAAGCAATTCCTTTTAGTTGTTCCACTATAAAAAAGCATCCAGATTTAGAACTTAACAGGAACCAGTATCACCTGCCCCTGAGAGCCGGGAGAAAGTCTGTGTGTATCATTCAGCCAGCATGGAGTCCGGGTGTTTTAAAAGCTTTAATTTGAAGGGGATAAAAACCCGGGCGTTAAGCAATTTGGCTGTGGATATTTAATGTATCGACCAGACTACAGAATTGGGGCTTCCTATTTAAAATGAGAAATTGAAAATTTACAGGCTCTGTAGGCAAGGTGTAAGTAAATATTGGATGGTGAGCAGAAATCAGCTGAGAACCTGCAGAAACACCATTAGAAGGACTAATAACATGTTCAGCAGTGGCCTTAAATAAATACTACGTTATCATTTGCAGGTGTGCAAAAACAAGTCTGGCTTTTAATTAGCCAGAGACATGTCTCCCAGCATTTAGGTAAAGAAAGCAATGGCCCAGGAAGCTATGGCCCAGGAAGGCTGAGGTTTGCCCCAAGGTACATGACTTCTCAATGGCAGCAGCAAGATTGGAACCCATCTCCTGCTCTCTCTCTTCTACTCTAACACATCTGTGGGAGGCAGGATACTGTACCCCAGAAATGTCTACCTCCTAATCTGCACAATCTGTAAATATGGAACCCTACGTAGCAAAAGAGACTTTGCAGATATGATTAAGTTACAAGGTTTGAGTGGAGAGATAATCCAGTGTTATCCAGGTGGCCCCAAATAATCGCAAGGGTCCTTAAGTGAATGAAGGAGCAAGAGAGTGAGGGCCAGAGTCTGTCAGAGAAGTCATGCTGCTGGCTTGGAGGATGGAAAGAGAGATCACAGGCTAAGGAATACAGGTGGTCTCTAAAAGCTGGAAAAGGCAAGGAAATAGCTTCTTTCCTAGGCGCCTCCAGAAGGAAAATCTCCAGAATGATAAGGGGGTAAATTTATGTTGTTCTAAGCCACACATTATTACAGCAGCAAAAGGAAACCAATACTATGCTATAGATGGGTGTTGCATTTCCCATTCTATTTTGATCCGCTTGAAGTAACACCATTATCTCAGTGGTGGTCAGAGCCTTTACAAAAACCAAAAGGAATCCCCCCGCCCAACTCCCTTTAGTCTTTAGCATCTTTGCTCTCCTTTCAGATCCTCTCTCTGGCTCCCTTTTCTGTATTTTCTTTCCTATGTAAAATACCGCTAAAGGGAAAGCTTTTTTCTAGTTGTTGACTGACCTATCTTGAGAAATTAGTCCAGTTCAGTCACTCAGTCATGTCCGACTCTTTGCAACCGCATGGGACTGCAGCAGGCCAGGCCTCCCTGTCCATCACCAATTCTTGGAGTTTACTCAAACTCATGTCCATGGAGTCAGTGATGTCATCCAACCATCTCATCCTGTCTTCCCCTTACTCCTCCTGCCTTTCATCTTTCCCAGCATCAGGGTCTTTCCAAATGACTCAGCTTTTCGTATCAGGTGGCCAAAGTATTGGAGTGCAGCTTCAACATCAGTCCTTCCAATGAACAGTCAGGACTGATTTCCTTTAAGATGGACTGGTCGGATCTCCTTGCAAATTAGAAATTAGTTGGCAGGAATTTAATATGTTACAGTTCATCAACTATTTCCAATCTATTAGAATACTCTATTTGAGTCTGTTTTCTTATCCTACCACAGCTGCCCCCTGTAAAGCCTACAAGACTCAAAATGAAGTTAATCTCTAAGGGTGGAATTTTGGGTTCCTGGTTTGGATTAACCTTTACCAGAGTGTCTCAAGTCACACTGTAGACACAGGCTATGGGGTCAGAAAGACCTTGATTTGATTCTCTGATTCACCACTTATTAGTAATGTGACCTTTGGGAAAGTATTAAGCCTTGCTTTATCTCTAAAATGGAGAACTTAATAATCACCTTGCTCCATACTGAGAAACTGAGATTCTGTGTTTAAAGTGTTGAGCACAGTGCACTCCATAAGTGGTGGTGGTAGCAGGAGTAATAAAGATACTTGGCACAGTGATACCCGTTATCTCCAAGGTACTATAAAGCTCATTCAAATCCTGTGGAACAAGAAGTTTCCATTTCTGGTATTGTGAAGAGACACCTACCCACTGTGGAACAGCAGCAAGTATTTACACATAGCCAGCTGTGTATTAATATTTTCCTCCCAGATACTGGGAATTCTCCGGGCAAACAAATCACCAAAGAAAGTTTCCTTCCCTGTCCAAAAGAAGTTCAAGGTTTAGCAGGGAGCAAATACGAAGCATAATTACTGGACTTCGCTGGCGGCCTAGTGGATGAGAATCTGCCAGCCAGTGTAGGGGACATGGGTTCAATCCCTGGTCCAGGAAGATTTCACATGCCATGGAGCAACTAGGCCCGTGCACCACATCTACTGAGCCTGTGCTCTAGAGACCACAAGCCGCAACTACTGACGCCCGCGTGCCTAGAGCTGTGCTCCACAACAAGAGACCCCAACCTGATGAAAAGCCCACACACCACAACTAGAAAAAGCCCACGCAAAGCAACGAAGACCTGGCACAGTCAAGAAAAAAAACAAAACCCACAATTACTGGTATTATCCCTCTGCATTGAAGACTTATGTACAACGAAGGGTGGTAGGAGGATCCAAGAGAACAAAATCTTCCCAAGGGAACCAAGAACAGGGTCCTGGAGATGACTTTCGAGTGGGGTCCTGAAGGATGACTAGAAGTTTGCCATATAGAAAATAGAGAAGGAATTTATTGGGCAAAGAAAAATGTGCATGAAAATAATGAAGTAAAACAATATCAATAGGAGCATCTTCTAAGCATTACTACAACACTGAAACAACTGGAACAAATTAAATCCAGTTCAACAAATTAAATCTGCAGCCACTTGCTCTGAATCATCAACAACCTTTCTCTGGATCTGCTACAAAGTGATTTCAGGGTCACACTAAACACTTCATTCTTCCTTGACTAAAAAACGATGCCTTGGGAATTCACTGATGAGGACAATACTATCGATATTAATCAGGTAATATGCACTGGCCCTGAGATAACAAGGCATCTAGAATCCCAATGTATGAATTCATACTTAATCAATACTGCCTTATATGAACAGAGGACATTTTTTCACATTCCAAATCATTTTAGTAACATGCTGAGAAAAATCAATAACTTATTAAATGCCAGTTGCCTCATTACAACAAACTATTAATCACTTTTTGTTGCTATCATATTGGGGCCACAGATCTGACTTTATATATTATGTTCTGGGCTACCTGTTCATGTTTATTCCAATCACTGGAAGAAATGATGCACAGAACAACTGCACACTGCAGCCAAGATGGGGCCACAGTAGGACTCCCAATGCATTATTGAAGAAAAAAAACTCAGTTAAGGAAAAAAAAAATGCTATTAACTTCAGCTGAAACTGCTGAAAATTAATTGCCAGGAGTAAGAGAGACTGTTAATAAAATAACAATTTCTTGAAATATCTCCAGCACCTGAAATCCTCTATCATCCTTGCAACACCAAGAAATAGTTATAGTAATCTCAAGTTTTAAGATGGCCCCTTTTTAGCCACTTGAAAGTACACATTAATATACATATGTATTTTGTGAAATGGAAAAGTGAGATCCTCTCAACCGTAGTGTTAAGTATTATACATTTCTCAGCAAATGAGAATATCTTATCATATTTGAATTGTTAGGGGGCTTACTTCCCTAGGGATGGTTAGCTTTTTAATCTTATTGAACACAAATGTTAAGTTGCCTCCTCCAATGCCATTCTGCCATCATTTTCTCAGGAATATACAGAAAAATTTGAACTATATGCTTATGAATTTATGAATAAGATACTCCTATTACTAATGGAAATGTCCACTTACTTAAATAAAGTCATCTTTATGTGAACTAAACTTGAGAAACACTAGGTTAAAATAATCTTACAAAATTATATAAGATACAGGTACTTTGCAGTAAACTTTGCGTAGCAGTTCTTAAGAAATTGTGGCATTTGAGAAACTATGATCATTTAAGAAACTATGATCATGAAACCTGAATAACAGAAAACAGTCATTTTATTTGGAAGTGATTAGTTTTTGCACAAATATTTTATCCAAGAGCATCCACATCTGTCTTCCCAACATGCTGCATGGTATGGTAGAAAGACACAGGCACTCCATATATGAGTTCTGAATTTTGAATCTTGTCTAACCACTCTCAAATTTAGACTTGGTCACTTCACATCTCTGAGTCAGTATTCTCAGATGAAATGGGGATAAGTAATGTTTTACCTACCCACCTCACTGAATTATTGTTATGATCAAATGAAATGACATGAGTAAAAGAATCTTATAATATCTGTGACCCCAGTTAGTAAGCCTTAGTGTGGCATTGCAATAAAAGAAACCCAGCAACTTAAAGTTATTCTGATATTTTCTTGTACCTCTTCAAGGGCATTAAAAGATCTACTTCATTATTCACAGCACCATTTTGTATAGTCCCTTAACATGTCTCTCCAATTCTCTCATACTCCATGGTTGTTTTGAACCTCTCGCTCTATAAACTTCTCTCTCAACTCTTCCCCCCAACAACTCTCCAAGAGGCAGGAATCAAGGCTTGTCTATGCCCCAAACCCCTGTGAACCACCCCTCCTCAAGCTCTTCATCAGATTCAGTGTTTCAGCCTCTTTGCCCTCCTGCCACCCAGCCATTCCCCAGATTCTCCACAGGAAAGCCTAGGGGAGAATCCAGCAGGCAGTAACCTCCCACACAATACTCCTGTCCCCAGTGACAGGCATGGGGTGAAGAGAGGGGATGGTGAATATTTAAAATGACTTTTATCTGTTTCAGCATACTAATGTTTTTACACTAGTGTTTTTGATACTTACCAGTTTATTGCTTTTTACATTTTAGCTGAGGCAATAAGGTCATTATTTTCAAACTAAGGAAAGCCAATCACAAGGAAGTGACCCCACAGTTGATCTAGGTTCCAGAACTGGTCAAGACTGTAGGAAGAAAGTGGGCTTCATTTCTTTCTATCTACAGAGCCATGGTTCTCAAAGTGTGTTTCAAGACATTCCTAAAGAGGCTTCTGAAAAATAAACCCAAGGCCAAATTTCAACAGGGAAATGTTGCATTCTGTCTCTCTTCAGGGAGGTCCACAACTTAGAGAAGTCCTGAGGGAAAGAAATCCATTCATTAAAAAACAGATTAGTTTAAATGTGAAAAGCAAAAATTTAGAATATTAAGGACAGCATCTTTATAACCTTTGGGTTCAGAAATACTTCTTAAATTAGACCCTGGAAGCACAACTATAACAGAAGATTAATAAATCCATCTGTATTAAAATGTAAAACTTCTCTTCATGAAAAGATACCTTTAAGAAAGTGAAAACTTGAAACACAGGGAGAAGAAATTTACAAACATATAATTAAGAAGTCCAATGAAGAATGCAGAAAGAACTCCTACAAATTCATAAGGAAAAAACAATTAGAAACTGAGCAAGAACATAGACAGCATTTATAGAAGATGAAACTGAAATGACCAATAAACATGAAAAGATGATTAAACTCACAAGTAAGAGAAATGAGAACTGTAATCACAATGAAATAGGCCAAAAAAAGAAAAAAATTAAGTCTGACATTACCAAGTATTGATGAGGATACACAGCAATGAACTTAACAGTCTGGAGTGAATAAAAATTGTAGCCATCACTTTGGTTGGTTTATCCTACAAAGTTGAAGTGCCAACTCTCATATCCAGTAAATTCTATTCTTAGATATGTACCCTAGAGAAATTCTTGCACACGTGCCCCAGGAACCATGTTCAAGAAAGTTTGTAACACCACTGTTTGTAATAGCAAAACACTGTAGCCAACATGATATCTACAAAAAAAGAGTGGTAAAATTGTGGGATACTCATAGAACAGATAATAACAATGAAAATGAGTGCAGTTGTGCATATCAATGCCTATAAAAATCAGGAACATAGTTGAAAGAAGAGCATAGCTCAGAAAAATGTGTACAGTATGCTATTGATATAAAGATAATTCAAAAGCATATAAAATTTTAAATTACATTATTTAAGGACATATATATAGTTGAACCAGATGAAAAGCAAAACGCAAACACAAAATTCAGAAAACTGGTTACATGGGGAGAGAAGAGGACACAATCAGATACATGCACCCAGGTTGATTGATGGGATTGGTAATATTGCATTTATTAAGATGGCTTTTTATTGCTACTCACAGGAGGGCATGGCAACCCACTCCAGTACTCTTGCCTGGAGAATCCCATGGACAGAGGAACCTGGCAGGCTACAGTTCATAGGGTCTCACAGAGCTGGACACAACTAAAGCAACTTAGCATACATGCACACATCATATGTTTTTATATAGATTTTTGTTATGCATGAATGTTATTAACACATACATACATTTAAAATTTTAATTTTAACTTGTTTAATTCAGTATCTCACAAGCATTATCCATGTAATCCTTTTATCTCCTCACATATACTAACACCCTTTTGAGATCAGTTTGGGAAACACTGCTCTAGGTCTTAGCAACCTCTCTTTTTTGGCAAAGAAACTTCCTTTAGCTAAATTTCATGGCCATTTACTCCAGCAGGGCCTGGATGCAGCCACAGATGCAGAGTTCCCTCAAGTTGAAGAGTCCCAGGATATTTTTACTCATGCTCTTGTAAGCACATGTGAACTGTGTGTATCACTCTTACCTTGGGTTTGGAAAGCGTTCGTCATGGAAGTACCAGGTTGTCTGTTGATCTGTTCAAAAGTAACTAATGTTCAACTCTGCCATGTCCTTAGAGTCCACTTGCTCTCCCCAAGCTGTCCAGACACCCCCAGCCAGAGAAATGACACTCCAAGCTGAGTGAGATGCAAACTCTCATAAGAATGAAAGTTACTCTGGAGAGCTCCGTGTTCTGGGGTTTGCCACAGAAGTAACCAGTCAGAGGCACCATTTTCAGAGGCAGTTCCTCTCTGCAGCAGATGCCTAAATAATCTTCAAATATAAGTAGATCCTGCTGGGCTTTTGAAGTTCACACGTTGGTGAGCTCATTGAGATATACTTTACAGCTGGCTGCATTGCTGAGAGCTTGATGTTTTTCTCCCCCATGCTTTTGCTGATAAAGGCCTTTTGAATTGGGGTGATTGTAGCAACATTAAACTCCGAGCCTTGACCATTGGATGCTAGTCCCTTATTAGTATCAGGTGTAATGAGGTCGGGCTAAGAAGGGATTGTGTGGTATTAAACTGAGTTGGTATTGATTTGTTACTAATGGTGGAGCAGCCTACTATACTTTAAACCTCTGGTTTCAAAGGATATTTCATTTTTGCTGACTTTGTCTTCTGTTGTGAAGATTGATTTCAGCATAATGATCCATCACCTGAGGAAATTCACTCTGCTGCTCCTAAACTCCTATCTTGCAACTATACCTTTCATATTCGACAAGTACCCTAGTTCTCAGCAGCCCTGCTCACTGCGCCCACACAGCTCCCTGCTATTTGCTACAGCTCTTGCTTTTCCATCTCTCACACCTCCTGCTTTCAGACTCTGCCTTACTCTCTCCTTACAAGGGATGCCATGAAGATGCTAGGCTCTCACTGCTTTTTTTTTCCTTTGCTTTTTCTAGAAACCTTCTTACTTATGCAGTTTCTAGCTGAAAGCAATCATCTATCATCATATAAGGTGAAAACATAGGGCAGCGTGTGCTGAAGCAGAACCAACATGGTAATGGCAAATTTGTTTTCCCAAAGTGCTAAATCCTCACCACGCTGACTTTACATATGCGATGGCATTCTAAGGGTGCGTGTGTGTGCTTGGTCATATCTAACTCTTTTGTGACTCACATGAACTGTAGACTGCCACGTTCCTCTGTCCATGGGATTTCCCAGGCAAGAATATTGGAGTAGATTGCCATTTCCTTCTCCAGGGAATCTTCCCAACCCATGTCTCTTGCATTGGTAGGCTTTTTCTTTACCATTGCACCCCTGGGAAGTCCCAGTTTGAAGGGTAGACAGCTGATATTTTCCTGAACTCAAGGGCAGGAGGTCAGCTGGGCAGCAAGAAGACATTGGACTCAGAACCTGGAAAGTCACCCAGGCTCTCTCCCTGTGTCTCGTTGTCATAGTTCACACTGACTCAGTCTCCTCTGTGTTTGCTCATGAGCCATTTCTGATCTCTAGAGTGGAACTTATGACTGCTCAGGTCTCCTGAGGATACACAGTACAGTCCAACTGTTTTACTCTGAGTCCTAATTCCAAACTGCAACGGTTGCAGTTTTGGTTTACCCAGCTTGGGTCAGCTATCCAATCTACTGGAGATTGGATATGTGGCTGGAGATCAAGGTTATATTCAACCAAATGGTCCTGGGGCCATTTTCTCCAAATCTGGAAACCCAGTTTAAAGAGTTATTATGAGCTGAGCAGACACTCCAAAACAAATTGTGTCCCCTATATGCACCAGCTTAAGGACTTAATAATAAAAACATCTCTAAGATGCATTCTTTCATATCTTTATCAGATATTTAATGCACTCCTAATCTGTCAGAAACAGAATTAATACAGATGAGCTCTAGCCCTCCAACAGAAGAGATAAAGACCAACCAATCTGCAAATAAAATAATAATAGTTTGGAATGACTGCTGAACAACAACAACAAAATGTAAAGAGTGATGTGATAGAGTATTTGAGAGACATATGCGAAGGTGTGCTTACCTGAGGCTTCTTTAAAGAGATGATGTCAAATATCTAAGGAAAGCAGTGATCCCAGCTGAGGGAACCCAGGTTCTACGTTGGTCCTGAGATGGGAAAGGACATACAGAATCCCAGGGGGCTTCAGAGAAGGGGACAAAATCCAGCTCACCTAGGCCTTGTATGCCCTTTTAAGGGATTGGGATTTTATTCTAAATGCAGGAGGAATATGTCAAGGAAGATTAGGAGGAGAGACGAAGACATCATCTGATTTATGTTTTTAAAAGCTGACTTTATGGTAGAATTTTAGGAAAGCAGGAGTGAAAGCAGGGCAGCCAGCTGGGGAGTTGTTATGTCAGTTCAGGAGAGCGAGAGTAGATGAATCTTTGGACCAAGGAAGGTGGTGGTTATTAGGATGGACAGGACAGGAGAGTCCAGATTCTAGATATATTTTAAAGTAGGACAATCAGAACTTGCTGATGAGTAGGACTGAGGAGGGGAAAAAAGGAGAGGAAGTATAGATGACTCCAAGCTAAGATTTGAGTGGCTGGGAGAAGGGTGAGCTATTTTCTGAAATGGGTCAGATTGGAGTGGCAGATCAGGTCTTCATCACAAAAGATGCCAAAGCAAGATCTCTGATCCCAGCCACAGAGGTCCCTGGATCCTGATCTGGTGATATATTCTCATAGGGTCTCTCTGCAGTCCACTTCCTATCCCTTTAGAACACCACTATAATCACACCTCAGCTGTGTTGGCCTTCCCATCCCAGTTACCCCAAGCTCCTCCCTGTTAAAACTCACCTAAATTCCAAAGTCTCTCCTCCTCCTTGAGGAGCTTAGATGAAGAAAGGTTTAGGGTTAAAGCAGTTTTAGGAAATAGTAAATTAATCCAAATATCAATTCTCCCCTTTCCAGCTTTATACATTATTAGGAAACATTGCTCTGAGTGTCTCAGCCTCTCCATCTATAATAAAGGTAAGGAGAAGATACTTCATTTTTAAGATTGAAACCTAAGTGCCATATGTGTAAAGCACTTAGTACAGTGCCCAAGTTATGTCAGGTGTTTAATGTATATTAGATATCATTGTTCTTAACATTTCTCCCTTTTACCTATTTTCAAAGTAAATGTATTACCAAATACCAATTTGTTGCTTATACAAAGAGCCTAGAAGTAAGTCTTGTTTGTCTCTAGCTATACTGACTAAGAACATTTTGTAGCAATATGATTATTCAGGCAAAAAATTCCACCACTAGGAAGATATATTGACTACACTTCCTCAAACTGAAATTAAGATGGATTAAAACAGAGTATCTTGTTCTAATTTGTGAAGTTATTTGTATGAAAAATCTTACCAAGGTATAAAATTAATTGAGCTAAGTTATATATTTAATTAATTCCTTACTGAGGAGAATAAAATTATATGTAATAACTTTTCCATAAACTCAGGACATATGATCACTCTCCAATGGAAATCAATTTAATGGCAGTTCACTTGGATTTCCTGCCAAAGAATAGTTTCCTTAGAATATAGACATAACTTAGAGGTTGAAGAGAGCAGAAGAATGTCTCACTGAGGAACATTCTGGTACCTCTTCACCTATAAATAACCCAAGTGTGGGGAAGACAGATGTGTTCACTAAAATAAATCTTAATAGTAAATCTTCTGAGAGTTTAGAACTTATGCTATCTGATATGATTTCCTCTATTTCCATAAGCACACCTTCCAAGTGCATTCTCATTTGGGTGTCATTTCATCAAATAGGAAGATCATAAACTCTCAGGGTTAGGAGGTACCTTAAAGGTCAGTGATCTTTATTAATAGCAATGGCTGTTATTCTCATCATCCCCAGTTCCGTTGCCCTTGCAGGAAAATGTAACAATCCTGCTCCATTGATGGGCATAGCTTCACTATGTATACAGAACCAAAGCAATCAGAGTCCCATGACTGGCCTTCTCTTAGTCTTAGTGGGTTTTCCATTTGCAGGAAGTCCCCTTGACTCACAGATATGTAACAAAGCTTGGTGTCATAGGCAAAATAATGACCCCTAAAGATGTCCATATCCTAATCCCTGATACTTGTGAATACATTATGTGACACGATAAGGGAGAAACAAGGTTATCAATGAGTTCACTTTGAGAGTTCACTTTCATCCTATCCAGTGTAATCACTTACAAGTCCTTACAAGTAGAAGTAGGAAGTGAGAGAGTGAAGGTCAGAGTCAGTGAGAGATTGAAGAAGCTACCTTGCTGGTTTTGAAGATGCAAGAAGAGGCCACAAGCTAAGGAATGTGGGAGACCTCTAGAAGCTTAAAAAAGACAAGGAAACAAAGCCTCCAGAAAGGAATACAGGCCTGCTGGCATGTTGTTGTTACCCCAGTAAGGCCATTCCAGACTTCTGACTCCTAGAACAGTAAAAGGATACATTTGTGTTGTTTAAGCCACTAGAAATGGCTTCCATGATGGTTCAGTGATAAAGAATCCACCTGCCAATGCAGGAGACATGGGTTCGATCTCTGGGTCAGCAAGATTCCCTGGAGAAGGAAATGGTAACTCACTCCAGTATTCTTGCCTGGGAAATCCCATGGACAGAGGAGCTTGGCAGGCTACAGTTCATGGGGTTGATAGTCAGACACGACTTAGCAACTAAATAACAACAAAACCACTGGAAAGCGAACACACAGGTGGTTAAATACTAGAGGGTGACAAGAGACAAGCATCATTTCCTTCCAAGGCTGCTGGGAAATCTCACAGGAAGCAAACACCCCAAGTGCAGAACTGCCTGTCTTTTTTGACCTCCAAAGGTCAGCCTGCTGCTCCTCAACTTCTGAAGGCCTTTTTACCATGGCAGAATGTTGTGAAAATTCCAGGCTAATTAGACATCCATATGAAAAATAGTGTGGAGGAGAGAGTGAAAGCAGGGAGAAATTAGAGGGCATCATACAATAGGCCTCATATGAGATGATGGGGCACAGGAACCTAGTAGCAGAGATTTAAAAAGTCATAACTATCAGGATTACCCCACTGCCACCAAGCCCCAGCTATACCAGCCTTCTGTGCCAGGACCTCCCAGAGCATCCAGGGCTTGAGCCCTTCTGCCTAGAAAGCTCCTTCCCCTATGGCTAGTGCATGGACTTTCAGACACACCCTAAATGGCACCTCCCGGATAGCTCCTCTATAGCAACCACCCAGGCAGGATTACATCACTTACTTTAATTATCTTCTGCTGCTGCTAAGCTGCTAAGTCGCTTCAGTCATGTCCGACTCTGCGCAACCCCATAGACGGCAGCCCACCAGGCTCCCCCGTCCCTGGGATTCTCCAGGCAAGAACACTGGAGTGGGTTGCTATTTCCTCCTCCAGGGGAACTTTCCCGACCCAGGTCTCCTGCATTGAAGGCAGATGCTTTACCGACTGAGCTATGCGGGAAGCCCCTGGCACTTATCAGGTGCTCAATAAATATATGTAAAGCATGAACAAATGACAAAGGAAAGATCTTAGTTACATATTGGATACAGGTGAAAATGAAAGGACGAGTCACATATGGCTCAAAAGTTTGTAGTATTAAGTGACTGGGAGATGGTGGTGCCACCAACATAGGCAAACAGAGGAAAAGGAAGTTTGGGCATAAAGCCAGGGATGAGCTGGGCATGAAGTAAGAGCAGAAAGTCCTCTAGGCATCTGAATTCAGCAAGCTCAAAGATCCACTGCTGTCTCATTATCTTTCTGAACTGGCTCTCATCCTCTCCTCCATCTACCTCATCTGGTGACACCACATTCAGGCAAACGTCCACACTGGAAAGTTCAGAATTTGTTCTGGACTCCTTCCTCTCACCCATTCCAACATCCAATAAGGACAATTTTTAAACTGCCAAACTTAAATAAGAGGCATATTTTTTCTTTTACAAAAAGACAAATAGCCTACATTTGCTGCCTTTTCTTTGATGGTATCAGTACACTATCTCCCAGCTGTTTCTGAAAACAAAAACAAAAGCAAATAAACAAAAACCACATAGTGCCTTCAAAATAAAGGTAACAGTTTGACAATGAATGAGAACAGGGAAAAAAAAAAAAACTGCTTTTCAAAAGAAACCCCTACTGAAGAGAAATTTGAAAAGAATGTTTGGAAATGTTTCCATCATTTTGTGGTATTACTGCCAAAATGATATAAAGGCATCATGTATACGAACATTTATACAGAACACTTTAAAGATCTGGGATAGACACAGAATTTATTAACCTATTTTTATAATTTTCAAACAGAGGTTTAAAAATTGAAGCTGTTAACACTATGAAAAATACATACCCATGCCAATTAGCTTATAAGAACAATTGATTGATACCAGGGATAAAGGAAATTTACTGACTTGAATTTCAACAAAACGATTATGTAATTTCTAGATAGAACTAGAACTGAGTCTCGTGACTTGGGAAGTGTATTTCTTCTGGGGTCAACATCACTTTATGAGTCCTTTTCCACTACATCAGCCATTAAAACTAAAACTGAGATAAACTTAGTGCAAGACCTACAAATCATAGTATCACAAGTATAAACCAAGATTTTAAAAAAATAGACACATTCAATCATGAGGTTTTTTTATAAGTAAATAAAATAAAAATTATTCTAATTATTCTAAATGTTTTAATCTCATTTTCTTATTCTTTTACAGTTTCCATTCTGGAGGATGTTTTTAAATGGGCACAATATTAGCACAGCAATAAACATATGTAATTTACGTGAAAAATAACTACTTTGGAAGTGTGTGGCTGAGATTTCCTTGCCCACAGGATGTCCAATCACTGCTCTGTGAAGCCAGAGGAATTGCCATAAAATGCATGCGAGCCCGCAGCATGGGAAACCTTCCACAGCTTTGAATTCTCAGTGTCCACGGTTCTCTCATGACCAACAAAATGGGTAATACACACACATGAAGGTGCACTGTCCTCTGGATGTACCCCTATTTGATGAAGCCCCAAACTCTTGACAAGAAGGTAAAATGCAGAGGCGATTCGTTAATATCATGAGCTAGCTTGCTGCTTGGATGAGTTGAGCAGAGAGTTATTCTCAAGCCCTGGCTCCTAGCCCTAGCTTGATCCCTTTCTTTATCTCTTTCTCAAAAAAGCATATGGAATGCCAGTGGGAGAGAGTCACTATATTATGGGGATAACCTTGAATTTGCTCTAATTTAAGTTTTGAAAGGAGTAAAGCCATCACAAAACTAACACTTTATTATTAGTAACACATTATTTAGTTATACCTAGTGAGTCAAAAAGCTTCTAACTTACACAATCAAATCTCAGCTCCTTGGCAGTGTTCCTGACCCTACCTTCCTCTTAGGTCTCACTTCCTACCAACTTTATTCTCACACTTTACACTATGTTGCCTGCACATACTATCTTTCTCACTTATTCATACAGTCCTCTGTCCAAAATTTCCTCTATCTTTGTATCATCATTCACCTAATTTCTATTCTTCCATTAAGACCAGGCTCAAACCCCCAATTCCAGGAAGTCATCCTTGACCCATCTCAGGCTATCTTAGATGGTAGTCCTGTCATAATCTTTATGTTCCTGTTATACTTTGGCATAGCTCTATTACTGCACCAAAATTATCTACTTATGGGTTGGCCATCCCCACCAGACTGTGAGCTTTATTTTAGGCTGAGGATGGAGTCTTACTGGTAAACACAATGCCTGGCTTGTAGCAGACATTCCACAGATGTTTGCTGAATGAGTGAGAGAGTGAGTGAGTGAGTGAATCAGTAAGCTGTTGGATATCTAGGACTGACGGAATCAAAGGTTAATCTAATGACAAAATATCTACATTTTTAATTATTGATCCGTCATTGCCTAAGAATATAACTTTAGTGAGAAACTGCTAAAAATGACAAATTACAAGGGAAGTAGCATTGCAGGAGGGAGGTCAGTGAAAACCTAAAGAGAATGAGAGGACCACAGATAGGGTCCCTCAGCCTACCCTCCCAAACAAGGCTACTTCTTCACAGGTATTACCACAGAGCAAAGACCTCTGAGGTAGCTTAGGGCTGAAGAGAGTTGGCAGTTCCAGGACTGCCCAACATCAACTCCTTAGTTGCTGTACTGTCCAGAAGTCTAGAGGAGCCAGGAAGTGTGGAAGTGGAGAGGGGTGCTCAGGGAATCCTACAACAGGTATGAAAGTATTTCAATTTTTTAAAAACAACTGGTACAGCCACATCAGTGAATATCAGCTTAATATCAGCTTGCCTGTAGCTAATATCGTCTATACTGCCATATTTCCATGGAGAATAATGGCCCCTTTAAAAGCTGAGGATTTTTTTAATTGGTTAAGAACCACTTCCCTCTTGACATTTGAAAACATTTTCTTTCTCAGGACTTGGTGGATAGAGCAAACTCTAAACAAGCACTGAGTGATGGTTTTTTCCCATTTCTTTTGTTCCCCTTAAAAACTCGCCTGTAATTGTGTCTGGTAGCTCTGTTTTTCCCCTTAGTGATGAAATGAAAACTGATTCAGGCCTTACCATGTGGGGGACTTTTTAGTCACAACAAGCAATAGCTTTATAGTTATTTGCATTCTGAGCTTCCTCCCTCAAGTAATTGGAAGAGATTTTGATTGAGTCCTTAACCTAGTTTTTACAGAGCCTCCACCAAATGCCTCAGACACAGACATACTTTATCACTCTTGGCTAAATAAATGAAATGGGCTTTCATCAGAAATGATCAGTCCTCCTCCCAGAGAGAGTTTCTATGATTCCAGCAGTTGATGGGGTTTTTCTCTTCCCACCTAATGGATTTATTTCTCACTTGATTGTCCTTTCCACATCAAGTATAAGCTGCAGCTCTTTCCCACATGAAGCTCACTCGGTGTTTTCATTTTCCAGGACTGATTCACTCTCAGAAGATGAAAGGTGGCTGGGGGTGGGGGGGTGGCGGGAGGGGAGTGGTCTGAAATGATCTAAAATAACTGCAATGTACAAAGCAGCTGATTAAATTATTTTGAAGGGCTGATGAATGCTTTCAAAATTGCAGCACTGAATGTAATTACCAATGTAGAGGGAATAAAAATTTTTCCTCTACTCTTCTGGGTTCTTTGGTTGGTCTAATAATCAAATTAATATAGGACAGATTAACAGGAGAAAAACCAATTTAACTACTTATGTACAAGGGCCCCATAAGAATATGAGGCCCACAAGTAGTTAGGCAGTTGAGGCATATACACCATTCTGAATCAAGGAGAAGAGGTTGGGGATCTGGCACTTCAAGGGGGAAAAAAACCAATTCTTTGCAAGATGGGAACCCAAATGTTTGGTAAAAAATACTCCATGCAAACACAATGAGACAGGGAGGAACTGGATCTCCAGCTCAGCCGTTCTCACCCCCTGCTTACCACACCCAGCCCATATTCTGTGTAATTATCTGTGGTAACAGGTCTCTTCCTAGACCAGGCCCTCTACCTAGTTTCTTTTAGACAATGAAGGGGAAGGTAAAATATAAAATCTGCTGGGTGTGGATTGCCTTTAGCTCAGAACAGTCTACATGTCAAAGTGGCACATCTGGGACAGCCTTGTTCTAAACCCCTTCACCAATATTTCTCAGAGTGCACTTTGAGGTCACCTGCCTCCCAAACACTTATGTGCTTCTTAAGCATGCAAAGTCCCCGGCCCCATGAAAGGAACATACTTTTCATCATAAGGGCCTGAAAATCTGTACTCGATAAAGGTTTTTAATAAAAAGTTTATTATACATACAGATGAGTACACTCACCATAAACAGGCACCTTGCTGAAGTTTCACAACTAAACCTGTCTCAAAGACCAGCTCTCAGATCAAGAGCAGAATATCACCAATATGGTCCCCTTCTGCTCCCTTTCACTCACAACCCATTTCCCCACTTCAGGGTTAACCATTATCTTAACTTCTAAGGCCACAGATTAGTTTCATCTGAGGTTTTGATTTTTTTGAAGTCTATAAATGGAATCATACAGTATGCATTCTTTTCTGTCTGGCTTCCTTTATCAATTATATTTATGATATTCATCCATATTGTTGCATGTAGCTGTAGACTGTTCATTCTCTTTGGCTGAATGGTATTCCACTGTGTAATTATACCAAAAACTGTTTACTCATTGAACTTAAATTTAAATGATAATGAAATACCTGTATATAACCACCAGAATGGTTAAAATTAAAACAGAAAATACCAAGTGTTGGTGAGGATGTGGAACAATAGAAATTCTTACACACCAAAAGAGGGACTATAAATTGGTATAATCACTTTGCAACACTCTTTGTCAGTATTTTCAGTTCAGTTCAGTTCAGTTGCTCAGTTGTGTCCAACTCTTTGCGACCCCACTGACTGCAGCATGCCAGGCCTCCCTGTCCATTGCCAACTCCTGGGGTTTACTCAAACTCATGTCCATTGAGTCAGTGATGCCATCCAACCATCTCATCCTCTGTCATCCCTTTCTCTTCCCACCTTCAATCTTCCCCAGCATCAGGGTCTTTTCAAATGAGTCAGTATTCTACTAACATTGAATATGTGGCTAACTGATAATGCCAAAATTTCACTCCCAGCTATATGCCCCACAGAAACACATACATATGTTCACCACAATGACCCAACCTAAAACATTCACAGCTGTTTGTAATAGTTAAAATCATTGTGCTATGTAAAAGTTATCAGCAATTGAGCCAAATCTGCATTTTTAATAAGTTCACCAGAGGATTCTTATCCACACAAACTTTTGAGAATCTTTGCATTCAATATTCTGAAGATTTACTTTGAGACTAAATCTAGGAATTTCAGCAACTATCAAAATCTATAAGGTCAATATGTTTGAATTTGTCAAAGAAAAAAGATGTTTCTCATCATTAAACTTACAACAGGGCTTCAAGTAGGAGTTTATATTAATACTTAAGCACCATGTACTTTGAAAGCTGAGCACTACAGAAAAGTGTTTCACAAAACACGTTAAAATTTTAATTGTATTCTCACAACCGTGGACTTAGGGCAGCTGCTGAGATTCCTCAATCACACCATTACTGTGATGAATGAATATTTCACATAATGCTGTTTTCCCATGAAGTTCCTGTGATTAAATAAAAACTTCAATTTGTAAGATCAAGAAATGATGGGGAAAGCTCAGATCTCAGAAACTTTGACAAGATGCAATTGAACAGACCCCTGCTCTGAAGTAAAGTGTGAGAGTGTATTGTATTTTGGTGGCAGCTGACAGATTTTGAGTAATCACCTACAAAAAGGACTACCCTTAAATGAATGGCCTTAAATAACAGAGCAATAACTCAGTTATCACTCCTAAGGAGGTGGGAAAACACCCACAAGCAAACCATCTTAAAGATGAACAAAGAAACAGCCATTCTTACACCTCAGGATTTCCACAGACTAAAAATGATCCATACAAACCCAAATGCAAACTATTTGGAATCAAAATGTTTAGAACCAAAAAAGACCCTAAAGAACATCTACAAAGAGGAGACTCTTACGTGAATATAATCAAGTAACTAAAATTATACAAAGCTATGATCTTAAAATAATGCTCCATAGCCAAATTCTTAGGCACTCAATAAACTGAATTTAGACTCTATATGAGACATCTCAGCAGTTATTTAAAAAGCACAACAAACTTAAGGCAAATTTAGTGTCTCCAGCTGCAAGCTATGAACCTGTCCTTCTAAAACTAATATAATCACATATACTGTTCCTTTTGTTATATTTATAATGGACTATTCAGAGGTAACCTAAAAAATTACAAGGTGAAAGAACTTACTAGTAGGCACCAATATCTCATACCTAAGGGTCAGAAGGGCATAGTGATACTAAGGACAACTCTACCTATAAGAGGAAGTATATGTCAGTCTTAGCAGGCAAAAGAAAAAGAGTGTTGTCCCTGGGCCTCGAAAAACAAACTCCTTCTATGTGCAAGTGACTGTGATGTGACAAAGATGGAGGAAGAACTCTCGCAGCAGGAAGCTCAATGGCTGAGGAGGGAGGGTGGGGAAGCCCTCCTTTCATCATTAATCTGCTCAGTCTCAAGAGAGATGGCAAATACTTAAAATATCAAGAGGCTTGATCACTTACAAGAAGCAGCCCATCTGGGAATACACATCTAATCCGCCCTAAATTCCAGAACATCACTTCACCGGGCCCTTAAGATCACATTTAACTTGCCAAGCAGTGAGGTTACAGGGACAGGGAGGGAGGAGGGTGGGGGAGGTGATAAGAGTTGGCCTGTGCACAAGAAAAGGGAGTACTGGCAAATCTGGGCTTTGGAATGTCCTGTCTTTGTGACCTCTGAGGACTCCACCACCCTGTCATTCATGGTAGACAGAATGGCAGCCTCAAAGCATATTGTCAAGTGAAGGACTCTCTTTGTTTTGGTAGTTTTTTGTAGAGAAAACAACTTGACTCTCTAGGACAATGAAATGATTCTAAATATGGTGGGGTTTTTTTGTTTGTTTTGGTTTTTTAAGTTAGATGCTAGCCTGGCAGTTAGCTATTCTTTGAGACAAAAGCTCTAGCCTCACAATGTAGTTTACTTGGACTGCACAGGAGTTTTCTAATTAAAAATGGTCTCTAACAGTGTTACTAGTGATCTCACTATAATTTCATGTTTAGAAAATAGCTAAGCGCACAGACAGCAAAGACAAATCAAGGACAACAGCTCTGGCCAGATGAAACCCTTTGAGTGGGAAGTAGATGCTGCACCCATGGATTGTTCTGGGCCCCTAAGCTCTAATTAAGTTCACCTATACTTCTTCCCTGGTGGCTCAGAGGTTAAAACGTCTGCCTGCAATGCGGGAGACCTGGGCTTGATCCCTGGGTCGGGAAGATCCCCTGGAGAAGGAAATGGCAATTCACTCCAGTGTTCTTGCCTGTAGAATCCCATGGACGGGGGAGCCTGGTGGGCTACAGTCCACGGGGTCGCAAAGAGTCGGACACAACTGAGCGAGGGCTTCCCTGGTGGCTCAGATGGTAAAGAATCTGCCTGCAATGCAGCAGATGCAGGTTTGATTCTTGGGTCAGGAAGATCTCCTGGAGAAGGGAATGGCAACCTACTCCAATATTCTTGCCTGGGGAATCCCATAGACAGAGGAGCCTGGCAGGCTACAGTCCATGGGGCTGCAAAGAGTTGGACATGACTGAATGACTAACACACACGCACATACTTCTTAAACAGCGCTGATAAAGCTGCCAGCACGAGCCCATGCATTCATGCCGAGCAGACCTGTTGTTCTGCTGCTTGCACCCCACTAAAGCCATCCTGGGACTACACTGGCCCAGGCTGTCTCACTTGCTCCTTTATGGGTCGAACAAGCAATCCAGTTGGGAATCCTTCACATTTCTGATAAACAAGGGAAACTTATGCACTGTATGGATGTGAGAGTTGGACCATAAAGAAGGCTGAGTGTCCAAGAATTGATGCTTTTGAACTGTAGTGTTGGAGAAGACCCCTGAGAGTCCCTTGGACAGCAAGGAGATCAAACCAGTCAATCCTAAAGGCAATCAACCCTGAATACCCATTGGAAGGACTGAAGCTGAAGCTGAAGCTCCAATCCTTTGGCCACCTGATGCTAAGATCCAACTCATTGGAAAAGACCCTAATGCTAGGAAAGATAGAAGGCAAGAGAAGGGGGAGACAGAGGATGAGATGGTTGGATGGCATCATCGACTCAATGGACATCAGTTGAGCAAACTCTAGGACATAGTGAAGGACAGGAAAGCCTGGCATGCAGCAGTCCATGGAGTCACAAAGAGTCAGACACAGCTTAGCGACTAAAAAACCAAGTGCACTGTTTAGACTAATTCCCATCAACACGACCCCGGTACAAAGCTGATTCCCTCACATTTGTGTGGTGTAGAGGCATGGACAAGGGTAAACATAGGCCAAATACATAGGACTTAAGCTGCATGAAAGCAGGTGTTTATGTGTGCTTTATTCATGTCTACCTCCCCAGGGCCTAGAAGAGTGCCTGGCATATGATGGAAGTGAGATGAGTGTTTGGTGGATGTAATGCTGGTGAATAGAAGATAAGAGCATGAGTTAGAAGGACCCAGGGCTTAGCAACATGGGCCTGCTTCTTAAGAGCTACAAGTAAGAGAAAGGCATCTGTACCTGGGAGAATTCAACACCCCCTGCAGGCTTTAAAAAGAAAACTGAGAACATCAAGATAAATCCTCCCTCATTAGTGGTTTTTTTTTTTTTTTTTTTAGTATATATTTCGTTGGCTGTGCCAGGTCTTTGTTGCAGCATGTGGGATCATTTAATTGCAGACTTGGGGTCTAGTTCCCTGATCAGGGATTGAACCCAGCCCTCCTGCATTGGATCTGGGAGTCTTAGCCACTGAACCACCAGAGAAGTCCCCATTAGTGTTTTTTCATTAACTTGGCAAATATTTATTGCTTACTCACATTGTACTAAGCACCTTCTAGGTGCCAGGCATACCAAAATGAACAGACAAAATCAAGTTCTCATGAAGTTTTGCTATTGTTGTCATTCAGTTGTTCAGTCATATCTGACTCTTTTCGACTCCACTGATTGCAGCATGCCAGGTTCCCCTGTCCATCACCAACCCCTGGAGCTTGCTCAATCTCATGTCCACTGAGTCGGTGATACCATCCAACCATCTCATCCTCTGCTGTCCCCTTCTCCTGCTTTCTATCTTTCCCAGCATCAGGGTCTTTTCCAAAGAGTCAACTCTTGGCACAAGGTGGCCAAAGGATTGGAGCTTCAGCATCAGTCCTTCCAATGAATATTCAAGGTTGATTTCCTTTAGGGTTGACTGGTTTGATCTCCTTGCTGTGCAAGGGACTCTCAAGAGTTTTCTTCAACAGCACAGTTTAGGAGTATCAATTCTTGGACACTCAGCCTTCTTTATGGTCCAACTCTCACATCCACACATGACTACTGGAAAAATTGTAGCTTTGGCTATATGGACCTTTGTTGGCCAAGGGACATCTCTGGTTTTAATATGCTGTCTAGGTTTGTCATAGCTTTTCTTCCAAGGAGCAAGTGTCTTTTAATTTCATGGCTGCAGTCACCATCTACAGTGATTTTGGAGCCCAAGAAAATAGTCTGTCATTGTTTCCACTGTTTCCCCATCTATTTGCAATGAAATGACGGAACCAGATGCCATGATCTTTGTTTTTTTAATGTTGAGTTGTAAGCCAGCTTTTTTACTCTCCTCTTTCACCTTCATCAAGAGGCTCTTTAGTTCCTCTTTGCTTTCTGCCATAAGGGTGGTGTCATCTGCATACCTGAGGTTACTGATATTTCTCCTGGCAATCTTGATTCCAGCTTGAACTTCATCCAGACTGGCATTTCACATGATCTACTCTGCACATAAGTTAAATAAGCAGGATGACAATATACAGCCTTGACAGACTCCTTTCCCAATTTGGAACCAGTCCATTGTTCCTTGTCCAGCTCTAACTTTTGCTTCATGACCTGTATACAGGTTTCTCAGGACGCAGGTAAGGTGGTCTTGTATTCCCACCTCTTTAAGAATTTTTCACAGTTTGTTGTTATCCACACAGTCAAAGGCTTTAGCACAGTCAATGAAGCAGAAGTAGATGTTTCTCTGGAACTCTCTTGCTTTGTCTATGATCCAGCTAATGTTGGCAATTTGATCTGTGGTTCCTCTGCCTTTTCTAAATCCAGCTTGTACATCTGGAAGTTCTCGGTTCATGTGCTGTTGAAGCCTGACTTGGAGAATTTTGAGCATGTCCTTGCTAGCATGTGAAATGAGTGCAATTGTGCAGTGGTTTGAACACTCTTTGGCATTGCCCTTCTTTAAGATTGGAATGAAAACTGATCTTTTCCAGTTGTGTGGCCACTGCTGAGTTTTCCAAATTTGCTGGCATATTGAATGCAGCATTTTAATAGCATCATTTTTTAGGACTTGAAATAGTTCAGCTGGAATTTCATCACCTCCACTAGCTTGAAGTTTACATGCTAGTAACAGCCAGAATGCAAAAGAGTTTTAAAGAGTTTTGAAGAGTTTTAAGTGCTAAGAAGAAAATAAAATAGTTATTAAAACAGGACAGAGTGATGGTGGAAGAAAAGTACTATTGCTTCTGCTAGGACAGTCCAAAAAGGACTGTAGTCTAAGGACTACATATTAGACCTGCATGTTGAAAAGAAAGCAACCAGGTAAACTTCTGGGAAGAGAACATTTCAGCTGGGAAGAGCAAAGGCCCAGAGACATGAGTGCCTTGGGCAGATCGAGAGACAGAATGTGCAGATAAAGACAGGCTGAGACAGGGAATGGGAGGAGGAAGACTGAAGTGTGGGTCTTTGCAGGCATTGGTGAGGAACTTACATTCTATTTCAAAGTGAAAAGAAGCCATAAAATAAATGTAAGTGTGAGAGTAGATTGATCTTTATTCGATCGCTCCAACTGCTGTAGAAAGAATGGCTATGGAAGAAAACAGAGAGACTATTAGGAGACTGTAACAGTGGCATGGTTGAGCTGTAGTAGTGGAGGCATTGAGTACTGGTCAGCTTTGGATACAGTGTGAAGCTCCAGGACATAATGATGGATGATAGGTAAGATATAAAATAAAGTGAAGGAAGATGGGTGACTCCTAGGACTTTGACGAAGCAATTGAGTAAACAGTGGTACTATTTACTGGTAATGGGGAGTTTGAGAGAGGAACAAGTAAATGGAGTGTATGTAGAATCAAGAGTATCTTTTAGCCATGTTGAGTTTGAAGTTGACTGTTAGACATCCAAGAGTCTCCTGAGTTAAACAATAGTTGGGTATACAAATCTAAAGGTATGAGCAAAATCAGAGCTGGAGATATGACTCAGGCCATGAGCATATTCATTGTGTATATAGTTCTGGGCCTGGATGAGATTACCTCAGTAGAGTAGCTGCCTACAGAACTGGGGTAAATGGAGAGCTCCCAAGCATATGGTTAACTCATTTATTGTTATTCAGTCACTCAGTTGTGTCTGACTCTTTGCAACCCCATGGACTGTAGCATGCCAGGCTTCCCTGTCCTTGATCATCTCCCAGAGTTTTCTCAAATGTCCATTGAGTCAGTGATGCTATCTAACCATCTCATCATCTGCTGCCCTCTTCTTCTTTTGCCTTCAATCTTTCCCAGCTTCAGGGTCTTTTCCAATGAGTCACTCTTATCAGGTGGCCAAAGGACTGGAGCTTCAGCTTCAGCGTCAGTCCTTCCAATAAATATTCAGGGTTGATTTCCTTTAGGATTGACTGGTTTGATCTCCTTGCAGTCTAAGGGACTCTCAAGAGTCTTCTCCAGCATCACAGTTCAAAAGCATCAATTCTTCAGCGCTCAGCCTTCTTTAGGGTCCAACTCTCATTATCATACATGACTACTGGAAAAACCATAACTTTGACTACATGAACCTTTGTCGGCAAAGTGAGGCATGATTTATTTCAGACCCTTTTGTATTTCCTTTGCTAACATAATGTCAATAAAATGAGGGGAAATTACCAGGACAAAATATCTGACCAACATGAAACTTCAAGGATGATGAAAGTTCCTTTTTAAACTAGATAATCTACAGGGGAAAGCAGCAAAATATAAAAGCAAAACACAAATAATCATTCTTTTCTAACTCAGTTTCAAAGCCTGTTTTCCTAGTTAAGCTAATGCCATGTGAAATACTGGGGTGGAGGTAGGAAAGAGCTCCAAACATTCCTTTTAGATGACATCATTGATTCTAACCAAAGAATTAAGGGCTCTTGGACAGCAGGACTTAGGAGATAAGGAAAAGGGCAAACCATTAACATTTATCGAATATAAATACAGAACCTTTTTGGTTTTTATGCTTTTAAAAATATTCCACTCTGAAAGCTATGATATTTAATTCCAAATACATTTGATTTTCATTTTAAATTGTAAGGTCTCAAATTTACTGCAATAAGCTTCAAAGGCACATCTGTAATTACAAGAAAACTAAAGCTTAAAGTTCTATAACAAATAGATCTAGCTTTCTATTTTGCTACTGGGAACCTAGGAAGACTGCACATTATGTTTTATACCTGAATCCTCCATAGTCCTTACACAAAACCTAAGCCATATAAACACATCTCTACTTTGAAATAGTGGAATCTGGGGGTACAGCCAACCTTCACAAAACAAATCAAGGAATTTTCCATGATGCCAAGAACTTTAGTCAGAGTTTGTAGTATATGAAGCACCACTTTCCCCTTTCACCCAGTTCAAGTATATTTTTAAAAGAGAAAGGAGGGAAAAATCAGAGAGAAGGAAGGAAAGAAGACACATATATCTTAGATAGCTAGAAGATAGATGTTGTTCAGTAGCTAAGTCGTGTCTGACTCTTTGCAACCTCATGGACTCTAGCACACCAGGCTCCTCTGTCTTCCATTATCTCCCGGAGTTGCTCAAATTCATGTCCATAGAGTCAGTGATACTATCTAATCATCTCATCCTCTGTCACCCCCCTGTCCTTTGGCCTTCAATCTTTCCCAGGAGCAGGGTCTTTTCTGATGAGTCGGCTCTTTGCATCAGGTGGCCAAAGTAATGGAGTTTCAGCTTCAACAATAGTCCTTCCAATGAATGTACAGGATTGATTTTCTTTAGGACTGACTGGTTTGATCTCCTTGGAGTCCAAGAGATAGATAGCTCTTTCATGCTTCTACACTTTTACCCACATTCTATCCTCTCTTACTACACTTATTTGTTTGACAAGCCTATGTCTCCCATTTATATCTTCTACATTCATACCCTGGTCTATCTTAACACCTAAAGGAAGAGGTCACAAGTAGAATATTTTAAAAATTCCTCCCAATTTAGGACCTTTGGTATTGATTGTATTCATGTATTCATTTTTGTAATGTACCTTGGCAGTGCCCTCCTGCTTTGAGTTGAATTTTCTGCCTTACCCCTGACACTGGGATCAGACAGGTGACTTGCTCTAGCCAAAGGGGTGTTAGCAAACATAATTCAGGCAGAGGCTATAAAAAATGTGCTTGCACATTTCCACTTATACTCGTGTATGTCTGCCATTTCTATGAGAACATGTTCAGACTAACTTGCTGGCTAGTCATGTAGCAGAGCCAAGTTATCCTGGTTGCCACACAGCCAAGGCTATCCTAGAGTAGCCCACCAATCCTTAGACAAGTAAATGAACCCCACCTAAATCAGCAGAGTTGCTGAGCCAACTCACAAATGACCACAGATTCATGAACAAGTGCAGCCCAGAGAAACCAAGCCCAATACAAAGAAGAGTCATGAGCTAAATCAAGTGTCAGCCAACTACGGTCCACGGGCCAAATTGCCCACCACCTGTTTTTGTATGGCCCATGGGGAAAAAAAAAACAAAAACAGGCCGTTCAATTTCATGGTTTAAAAAAATAGCATTTCGCAACACATTAAATAATATTTTATAGTCTGAAAATTATATGAAATTTAAATTTCAGTTCCATAAATAAAGTTTTATTGGAACATAGACACATGCATTTGTTTATATATTGTTTATGGCTGCTTTTGCACTACAAGGGCAGAATTGGGTATCTGTGACAGAGACTGCACAGCCTATGAAGCCTAAAATATTTACTGTCTGGCCCCTTAAAGAAAAAGACTGCTAACTTCTGAGCTAAAAGAATGTTCATTGCTGTATGTCCCTGGGGGCTCAATGGTATTTTGTTACGATGCATCACTGGTACAAAAGTTCACTGACATATCTCATCTGAAAGCTAATTCCCTTCCGTACTCCCCCAGCAGAGAGTGCTAGTGAAGCAGCAAGGGCTCAGGGTCAGAACAAAAGCAGCCGCTCCTCACCACCACAGGAATGGACTTCATGACCAGGGCTCCAAGGATGAATGCCAGTACATCAAAGACTGCCACATTCTTCAGTGATTCCCTATCCAGGGAGCAGATCACATCAACCTTTCTGCCAGTGACCAGCGACAACGGGAAAGCCCCCTTATTCTGCTGATAGTGTCACAACACCTATGAGCCACTGATTCCATCCATTGCCAGCTTTATATCCAGAGATCAACTTGCCAAGGAGCAGAAGTGGGGAGAAGAAATATGGAAGATGAAAGGAAGCTGTGTTTAACCTGATCGTAATATTGGACTAAGTTTACCAAACTGAACTAAAATTTCATTCCCACCTTGGAATCCAGTGGTAAAAACTTGGGAGGAACATTATTTTAATTAATGCACAAAAAATTAAGAAGCTACATGTTCTTTTCCTCTTTCAATATAATGTGGATGAACTTTGCAAACCTGATAGGAATTTTTGTGGAATAAATAGATCAATGACCAAATGAATGACAAACTCCCTACCCTATTACTGTGTATTCTTACCACCACCACCTGGCGTTTTTATCCAGTCAAGGTCAGTCCAAAAATAACCCATTATTCCTCTTGCAGTACTTTCCAACTTCCAGAAGCAAGCACCAGCTTCTCCATTCAGGTCCCCTCATTCAGAAACACCTCCCTCTTCCTCTGATCCTTCAGTTTGGGAATCTAATAGGTGGTCTCAGACTCTTAGACAAATTTACATGAAACAGACAACTATCCTCCAGGTTAGAGGAACTTAGATCTTTCAGTAGACTTTGGCCTTAAACCTGTGCTAAATATCTTCTGAGACTGTAAGGAGGCAGTGTTTTCCCCAAGAGGAAAAAAGTCAGATTTCCACATCTGGAGTTTGACCTTTGTGCATGTTGTCATTTCACCCACCGCAGGAAACCTTTCTGGGCTGGGTTGAAATGTGTAACTTCTCAACAGAGAGGCTGGTAGCAATCCCACCCAGCTGTGTGGAACGGGAAGTGACAGGGCAATTAATATTGTTAAAACTTCAGGGGGCTACACTGAAGCTGGCCACATTCTGGGGCTGACTCATCATGCTAAAACCAAACATAGTATATTGTCTGTTCACTTCTGCTGACTCACCTGTCAGCCCTAAGAAATATGTACCAGGCAGAACTGCAAGGTCTCAGACCTGCCTTGCTAGGATGTTATCCTTCAGCACCAGCCATGCCAGTTCACTCTGTGAAGAAGCTTCTTATTGAACCATGGGTGATTTCAAATGTGTGGAAGACTGTTTTGTGAAGGGAGATGACCAATCTCTTTTTCTGCACTGTTTTATATGGGAAAACAAAAAAACAGCATGGATCGCAATACAACTGACATTTGAAAAGAGCCATAGCATTTCCAAGCTGGACGGAGGCTTAGAGATCAAGTTGAAAGTACTTTCCTAAGAGAATGGGAGGGTATCGAGCATGGTGGATAAGAGCTTTGAGTCAGGCATCCTGAATTCATGTCCCATCTCTGCCACTCATAGTGGAATTATAAGTAGAAGGCTAATGTAGGTATTAAGTAACTTTAAGCAAACTGCTCAGATTCCCTGAGCTTCGATTTCCTTATCTGTAAAATGAGGAATAATTATAGCACCCATCTCATTGGGCTATTGTGAGGATCAAAGGGGATGAAGTATAAAAAGAGTACAGTGCTTTGCACACAGTGCTCAATAAATAGCATCTATTATTAAGGCTGCTGGGGCAATCCATGGAAACCTCTTTCCTGGAAACAGGATAGATCCTCCATGTGTTTGGTATTAGATGGGTAAAGGGTAGAAGAATGTCACTACAGGCTGGGTATTGGTGGGGGCGGGGCAGGCAAAGAAGGGAAAGTTGCCCAGAGGAAGGATGGGTCCTCAGTGGCTTGGGTCCCCATCTTTCTGGGGAAAGGGGCTCATCTTAGGGAAGGTTCCATTGCTCTGTCACAGTTTTAGATCTGCTGAAGATAGTCATTCATTTTTTTAAAAAAAGACCTCTCTGATTATAAGTCTCTGAAGGCTCTGCTCAAATTTCCCTTTAAGGGCCTTAAAGGCACACACAAGTAAGCACAGACCAGTTTAAAAAAAAAAAAAAGTCTGGCCAGTAAAGGCATACAGAAACTGATACTTACATGATACTGTTAAGTGCACTCTTTTTAAACCACCAATTCTTATTCCACGGACAGTGGTCTTTATGTCAAAGTCCTTAAGAGGTCCAACAGCTTGTATAACCGGCAAACCTCATGGCTGGTTAGCAGCTTTCAGGGCTTGGATTCCCAGTGATAAACAAAAGAATTCCAAAGGCCACAATCCATAAACTCTCTGGAGAAACATATGGAACTACTTAAGTAGGTTGGCTCAGAGCTGTTGTTTTGAAAACAAGTCTCCTCAGCCAGAATCTCCGCTGAGTGCTATTTATTGAATGGTTGGAGAAGGGCGAGACCCCCTGGGTCCGGTAGGGCAGCTCTTCAGCAGTCTCGAACATTTTGCAGCTATCTCTCTAAGTCTCCTGATACCCAGGAAAGGATATCGGAAGTCTGTACGTTTATATCCATTCTACAGAGGTATTGAACATGCTCACTGAGGAGCCTGTATCCTCAAATATCCTTCTACAAATCTCTGATCGCAAGAGCAGTAGCCTCCAACTCTCTTCTTTCTTACACTCAGAACTTTTTTGATTATCACCTCTACTGTCAAGATCCAACTGGCCACCCAGTCCTTTGCACCTTGACAAAAGTCCATGTGAACTTACATGATAACTGATTCCAAGAGCCAGCCTCCTACTATTGAACTGGAAATTCCTTGAGAGCAGCAACTTTTATCTGCTTCTCTTCCATATCTCTAGGATTTGGTATAGTAGGTGATTCACAATTCTTTTCTTGTTGTATTAATAACATCTAATTAATTAATATTATAAATCATTTAATAAATAATTAGGTCCCGGCCATCCTGACCTTTTCTGGTCAGTGGTAGAGCCAATGACTAGAACTCAAAATTCTGATACTATGACGAGTTATTTCACAAGGACTGACAGTAAACCCATCATGTAATTGTTCATGCTCTCTGATGGTAAAGTATGTGGCCACTAAGATGCAGATGTAAGATAGCTTTGGGATCCACCATCATGCTTTAAAACACAGACAGAGCCAACCTTTTTGGCTTGTGCTGTGTGAGTAATTTGTCCTGGTCCCAGATCAACACATACTGTCATTCTCTTTTTAAAACAAATAATGAGATTTTTCCCCCCTTCATTATTAAAGTGTTACTCAAGACTTTCTGTTCTAGCAAAATGCAGACTAAGATAAATCTCACTATAAAAACCTAGAAATGCTGCATAAAACATAACTTTTAAATGTTTTAAATTCATAGCTAAGCTCTCAAGAAAGAAAGAAAAATCCACAGTCACCAGAAACAAAGAGGTAATTGAAAACAGAGCAAAGTTTCAAAGTGTCTGTTCATGATGTAGCTGCATTATAGTGATGGAAAGTTTATTATTGATCTATTCACCTAAGTGCTTGGAATTTCATGCTTGTGTGAGGACATAGCATGGGCACTGGGCCCATATGGACAAAGATGGAACTGAGAACACTGCATAAAAGTTACAACATTTAAAGGATTATACCCTATGTGAAAAGGCAGTCTAAGTAAAAACCCATCCATCACTACAGGGAGATCGCAAGGAAATTAAAACTGTATATGGATGGGCTAAATAGCAATTTGATACAGCAAAGAAGTTCATAAACTGGAAAACAGATTTGAGGAATTTATCAAAAAGGCACAAGGACATAAAAGTCTGGAAAACATGAAAGATTAAGAGACATGGAAGAGGGAATGAGGAAGTCTAGTATATATTTAATTCCAAAAGTAGAAAATAGGGAAAATAGGATACTTTAAAAAAAAATGTAAAGATAATGGCTGAACTTTTACATACATAACTAAAAAACTTGAATCCTGAAGTTCAATAATAATAAGTTCTGAGAAGAATAAGTTAAACTAATTCCAAAGTTAGCCACAACATAATAAAACTTCAGAAATTCAGAGACAAATAAGAGATCTCAAAAAGCTATGCAAAAATAATCATAAACATAGAATTCAATGCCCAGCTAAACTCTCATTAAAAAGTAAAGGTGGAAAAAAAAATAAATAAATAAAAATAAAAAGTAAAGGTGAAATAAATATTCTTTTTAAAAACTAAGAAAGTTTACTGCTCACAGATAATGATGAAATTAGCACCTTCATAACTGACCAAACTTTATGCTATGATTTCTAAAAGTTAAAAATTGAACTGACAAAAATATTCTAAAGTTCTACTCACTTGAACAACTATCACAACCCCTTTACAGATCTTCAATGCCATATCCCTCTGTTTCTTCATAACAAAGAACCCCCTCTTTTTTTCCTTTTGTCCTCAACCAGGGATCAAACCCTCAACCCTCCAGTGGAAGTACAAAATCTTAACCGCTGAACCACCAGAGCAGTTTCTGAACCTCCTTCTTTTAAAAGGTATATTTGAATCTCTTTATGTACTTATGTATATATATACATTTGAACTCTTTCAGCCCTCTTGTTTTGACAATGTATAGTTGACTCTCTTTTGAAATTTGTTTATTTGTGAATACTAGCCCTCCCTTCCTTGTGGATCCTAAAGTAATTCTTGGAAGGGGTAAGTGTTTGTACGAGGGTGGAAGGGAAACCCGTATTCACATATAAACAAGAACTTATAAAATGTATGTGTAAGGAAATGAATCGTGATACATAGTTCTGGCCTCTGGTTGCGAGTCTTTCCATTTCTTTTTGCATAAAGATCTTAAATAAATGACAAAAAGGCATATTTTAAAAGCCTAAATCTGTGGACCTTCATTGAAAAAAATACTAAGTATATACTCAAGAAGAAGAAACTTTAGCCAAAAAGTAAAGAAGTGGAATGCAAAGAGCAAGGGTGATCAGATAAATTAAATAAGCATATAGTGGGAATTTTAAATGTGGATAAATTTAAACAAGCATGTATTGGGAATTCCCTGAGGGTCTAGTGGTTGCTGCTGCTGCTGCTGCTAAGTTGCTTCAGTCGTGTCCAACTCTGTGCGACCCCATAGACGGAAGCCAACCAGGCTCCCTCGTCCCTGGGATTCTTCAGGCAAGAACACTGGAGTGGGTTGCCATTTCCTTCTCCAATGCATGAAAGTGAAAAGTGAAAGTGAAGTCAGTCAGTCTTGACTGACTCTTAGCGACCCCATGGACTGCAGCCTACCAGGCTCCTCCATCCATGGGATTTTCCAGGCAAGAGTACTGGAGTGGGGTGCCATTGCCTTCGAGTGGTATACATAATTCAGCCCAGATTCAAAGGCCTGAGAGTGGGGGACTGATGTATAAAGTCCTGGTCAGAATTTAAAAGCTCCAAAATCAGGACCACTGATGTCTGAAGGCAAAAGAAAATGGATGTCTCAGCTCAAGCATAAAGAGAACATTTACTCTTCTTTCACCTTTTTATTCTAATCAGGCCCTCAATGATTGGATGATGCCTACCTGCATTGTGAAGACGATCTTTTTTACTCAGTCTAACTGACTGAAATGCTAATCTCTAGCAAAGACAACCCCACACGCACACCTGGAAATAATGTTTTACCAGCTATCTGGGCATTCTGTAGCCCAGTCAAGTTGGATACATAATATAAACCATTACAGTGGAGAAAAAGGAATCAGCCTACACTGTTGGTGGTAGTATAAATTGGTGCAGCTACTATGGAAAGCAAGGTGGAGGTTCTTTAAAAAAAAACTAAAAATACTGTTACCATATGATCCAGCAATCCCTTCCTCCTTGGGCACCTAGAACACAAACTCTCCTGAAGCTCCACTGGCCCCTTGTTGCCAGGAGACAGACTTGCCCTGCCATGGCTGCTGAAGTACACCTCTAGGTGGGAGAGCATACTGGTCATGCAAACTGCCTATGGCTGAGCAGGGAGTGCTCCAAGTTGTTCATTGTGCTCAGCTTCTCCAGGGATCGTAGGGCTCCCTGTCAAACCTTATTCTGCTCCAGCCTCCCTCCAAGGAATTTTGGCTGTGGCTTCTCATAGCCTGGGGCTGCCGGCGGGCCTTGCCAGCCTGTCTTGAGGGCCAAGGGGATCAATATCTGTAATTGATACTTGGCATTCCAGGGTACCCAGCACATCTGTTAGTAGCTTTGAATTAAATCAAACTTCTTAATTATGTTGCTGAAATTTGCTAAATTCCTACTAATTTTTTATCTGCTTGATTGCCCTTTCCCATCTTATGTCTTTTATTACTTATTTAATTCTATTCTCTCAAAACTTTGAGTTAGTCATTATTATTGTGCTAATCAGCTGCCTTTGCTCTCAGAATACTTAAAATCTACTCTCTTGGCAAATTTCGGGCAAATTTTGAGTATACAATACAGTATTAACTGTAGTGCTGGCATTAGAGTCATCATGATGTACATGAGATCCTCAGAACTTATTCATCTTATAATTGAAGACTTGTATACTTTGACCAGCATCTCCCTATTTCCTCCATCCCCTAATCTATTACATAGTTAGGGGATGTAACATGCTTAGAAGCTGCCAAATCCTTTTAGAGAATAGGCCTGGAAATGATATAGCATCATTCTTTCCAGCTCAATTGGTCACAGAAGTCACAGGCCAGCCCATATTCAATGAAAGAAAAAACAGACCCCACTTCTCAATGGGAAGAGTGTCAAAGAATTCATAGCAATCTTTAATCCACCACCAATGCTTTTGTCTGTTTGTGACTAATGTTCAGTTAGGTTCAGTTCGGTTCAGTTCAGTGGCTCAGTCGTGTCTGACTCTTTGCGACCCCATGGACCACAGCATACCAGGCCTCCCTGTCCATCACCAATTCCTGGAATCTACCCAAACTCCTATCCATAGAGTTGGTGATGCCATCCAGCCATCTCATCCTCTGTTGTCCCCTTCTCCTTCTGCCTTCAGTCTTTCCCAGCATCACGGTCTTTTCAAATGAGTCAGTTCTTCACATCAGGTGGCCAAAGTATTAGAGTTTCAGCTTCAGCTTCAGTCCTTCCAATGAACACCCAGGACTGATCTCTTTTAGGATGGACTGGTTGGATCTCCTTGCAGTCCAAGGGACTCTCAAGAGTCTTCTCCAACACCACAGTTCAAAAACATCAATTCTTCGGTGCTCAGCTTTCTTTGCAGTCCAACTCGCACATCCATACTTGACTACTGGAAAAACCATAGCCTTGACTAGATGAATCTTTGTTGGCAAAATAATGTCTCTGCTTTTTAATATGCTGTCTAGGTTGGTCATAACTTTCCTTCCAAGGAGTAAGTGTCTTTTAATTTCATAGCTGCAGTGTGCACTTGAGTAATTGCCAAGCTAGAGGCAAGTAACTGCTCTAACAGTTCATTTGCATAGTGAATTTTAAACCACTCATTATGTGAATTTTTGTTTGGATTTGTCTTTTGCCAAAGTCTGAGTTCAGTCCTTGAAGCAGAACCACTAGGAGATCAGCTACCTAGCTAGCTGGATAGATATATTGACTGTTAGACAGATCATAGAGAGATACATACATATATACACAGATGATAGATTTGTTATAGGTTTGACCTAATACAATTGTGGTGGCTGGCTAAGCAGTCTCTATAAAGCTATAATTTTAGTATCTAATAGTGGATATGAGGTCTGCAAAGTAGGTATAACAGGTGTAAATGGGGGAGAGCAAAGTCAAGCTAGAACCCACCAGCATGAGCTAGAATAAGAAATTTCAACATTACATTGGTCAGTGAAATAAAAAACTTTAGAAAATTTCAAAGTAATTTCAACTGAATTGCTTTTTAAATGTCTTAAGTAATTTTTGTCATTTGGCCAAAGTTTCTCATTGCTTTTTTTAAATAACAACTATTTGGAGAGATTAGAAGAAATCATTATTAATAAGTCTTGATCAGGAATGGTATATAGTCATTTCTAATATAAAATCTGATACAAAAAGGTTATGTTTATGAAAAAAGTTTCTCATATAAAAATGTGAAAACATTTTAACTAGGCATATAAAAATGTAATAATGTCTTATCTAATGTTTTATATATTTTTATAATTATATTAAATGAAGAATGTGTAATAAATATTTTGCTAAACCCTACAAAACATTTTCAGGCTTCCCTGGTGGCTCAGTGGTAAAGAATCCACCGGTCAGTGCAGGAGATCTGGGTTCGATCCCAGGGTGAGGAAGATCCCCTGGAGAAGGAAACGGCAACCCACTCCAGTATTCTTGCCTGGGAAATCCCATGGACAGAGGAACCTGGTGGGCTACAGTCCAAGAGAGTCAGACACAACTTAGTGACTAAACAACAACATAGAACATTTTCAAATCAATTCTATCTTTTGTTAGTGTGCTGTACAAACTGTACAATTTTCTATATGTGTCAAAGGATTAAAAGGATTGGAATCACTGATATAAAATGACATATATAGATTTTTGTATCTAACCAAAAAAAAGTCACATTATGCTTCAGTTCAGTTCAGTTCAGTCACTCAGTCACGTCCAACTCCTTGCGACCCCAGGAATCACAGCACGCCAGGCCTCCCTGTCCATCACCAACTCCTGGAGTTCACTCAGACTCACGTCCTTCGAGTCTGATGCCATCCAGTCATCTCATCCTCTGTCGTCCCCTTCTCCTCCTGCCCCCAATCCGTCATAGCATCACCGTCTTTTCCAATGAGTCAACTCTTCACATGAGATGGCCAAAAAAAAAGTCACACTATGCTTAGATGTACATTATACATTTGTAGAGCAACAGCAAAGAGGAAAAAAACAAACCAGGAAGTATGGGGAAAAGGAAGCAAATCTAAAGGTCTGTTCACAGTTTCAAATTCTGCAGACCCTCCTGGAGAATGAACCATTCTTTTCACTTTCCACGCATTCACAATGCTTAGAGATCCTTGCATTTCTTATTTTGATAACCTTTTAAATTAAATTATAGATAATTCAGCAATAATTTGAGGACATGACTGCTTCCATTAATAGAAAGAAGATCTTTGAAGTACTATGTTTTACCATCTTCTTCAAAAACACATAAAGTAATGATATATGTAACTACAGAACCAACATAAGTAATGCTGATTCAGAAGATGAAAACAAGCTGCAGTGTTTCCTAGAGTCTATATTTTAAAGTCTGAATCCTTGGAATCCAAATATTGAGAATATGTTAGAAGCAGGGGTATTTTGGAACAAAGGAACAAAGGCTAAAATGTAACAATAAAATATTAAAATTATATGTCAATTTAATATTTTAATAAGATTGGGAAAAATTAGGAACTGTAAAAACAAATACCTTCTTATAATAGATATAAGTGATATAGCTGTCATATTAACTCTCCTTTCCTACTTTTCCTACCACTTTTCCTAAATGGGCATAATCAAAGGAAGACATCTAATGCAAAGGCAGCCAATTCATGGGCCTGTCAGCAATCAATGACCTGCAATCTGAGTAAAACAGATGAGCTTGGCCAGTCAAATTCCTCCCCTTAGGAAACCGAACCAAAAGACTTTAGGGAAATTTTCAGTTTTCAGTAGGGGTAAAAGCCAACTGGACATATCAAGAGGTGCCATGATGTAAGAGGTCTAGAGTCCTTGTTACAGGCCACATAGACGTGGTTATAAGGGAGTCAGGCAATAGAGAAAAGAGGGTGGAGGCAACATACAAAAGGAATGTTTTGTTTGTGAAGCCAGAGAAAAAAGTAGGAGGGAGACAAGAATGGTCTCGGTCCATTACAGCTTCCCTTTAGATCCAGTTATAATTCAATTTCTGTCTCTGGATTCCTCCGAAATCTCTCTGAAACCTAAGGTTTCTTATAATTAAAAGGGCCCAAACCAAAGCAGTACATCCTAAGGTTAGTACACTTCTGGCCAAACTTATATATAGTTTATTTATCTGCAAGAACTGGAACTCAGAACAAAGGCCTTACATTAATTAAGGAAACAATTTGCTATAAAAGAAATTGGTTCCACTGTGATTTTCCACTGTGGTGTAATCTTGGGAAATTCACTTTATCTCTCAAGCCTCACTTTTCTCATCTATAAAAAAAGACAAACAGATTTCAGGCTTGTTGCAGAAACAACAATGCATGTAGAACACCTGGCTCCTGGCACTCAAAACTTGGTAGTTGTCACCTTCTTCAAAATAAAACCTAAGACTTGTTCAAAACTTTTCTACTCTATTTAATTTGGTACACTCTGCAGCCCTGATGAGGTAGGCAGGGCAAATGTTCCTCTCTTTATTTTACACATGTCTTAGTAAAGACTCAATTCCCCAGCTGGCAAGTGAAAAAACTGAGACTTGAACACAGGGCTTATGACTGCTTGTCAATTTGCATTTTTCACCAGAAAGCCTCACATTTCATCAAAGTCCAAAGAGTGCACTCATGGATTAGGAAAAAACTTGCAATGGAGAAGTTGAAAAATTATGGAGAGAAGGATCCTGATTAACCCTCAGGTCAAGGAAAAAAAATTTTTTTTCCATTAAAATACCCTTTCTGCAGTCATTCCTGATTTTAGGTTTGTATAGTTCTTTGAAATACTACAAGATCAACAAAATGCACACACACATATAGCTCCATGAGATAATGGAAACAGTGGTACTTTCTAGGGTAGAGGAAGAGAAATTCATTTCATTAGACAATCCCGGAAGAATGACATGAGGGGCCAGGATGAATGCAAGGAAATGTAGAAAAGGAGGGAGGAAGAGGGGGAGGGAAGCAGGGAATTATTTCTGGCACACCTAATTACTGCAGAAACTCACCTGCTAATCCCCAGAGTAATTCACACTTTTATAGATCAGTATGACAAATTACTTTTTCAAATTTTATTAAAACAATCCTGAAAGTTTCAGATTTAGATAGTGAACTTTGTCAGATGCAATGACATTTCCAAATAAAAGTTAGTTTCTAAATCTAAGTTTCCAAAGTTTCCCTTTTATATAAAATAAGAAAGGTTTTAATTATTGTACATATTTACCTTCTTACGATTTGAATAATTAAAATGCTAAAACCACAGCCACATCCTAGTACATAAAACCCTCAAGGGGCAAAACTTTCACTTCCTAAGAATTCTGTTTGGCACCTGGAATGTTGTGAACACACAACACAAACTAAGCACTACTCCCTGTTCCTTCCTATTGGGAGCTTTGACAGGAAGATCTAGGTCAACGAGATGAAGCACACAGTACTCTCATATAACTGCTCCAGGGCCTCAGGTTCCCTGATGACATGACCCCTAAGGTCTCATCTAGAGCTAAATTTCTAAGCTCTATAAACTTTCAGCTACTTCTTCAAATCAAGTCTAATGATGATATCAGATGACTGAACTTCCTCATAAGTGCAGTCAATGTTTATTAAGCCCTGCCTATCTTGTATGACTCTGAAGTCTAGAGTGACCATAGCCTCAGGGTTAGGAGCTTGAGCTTTGGCATTTATGAGCTGTGTGGCCCTAGGAAAGGAACTGAATCTCTCTGTGCTTTAATTTACCCAATTATAAAATGGAATAATACCTACCTCATAGTATTTGTTGGGAGGATTAAATAAGTTAATGAATTTAATACACATTAAAGAATGCTTATAAGAATGCCGACAAGATTGTAAGTTCTCAGTAATGTTAGCTGCTTATTATCCTCTTTCCACAAAGCAACATTCTTTAATATACGCAAGCACAAAGTCTTTAGAAACACCTGCCACCAGGGAGAAAAGACAAACATTCATAAATATGAAGGACAGGAAAGTGTGACACGAGACACTGCTTGCTGCAGGCTGCATCTGTGCAGCTCAGCTGAGGTGAGCCTCATGTTGTTGCATGACTGGCCTTCACCACCAGCCTCTGCTGGTCGACTGGATGACAGAGTGTGGGTGGATCAGGAGAAATCCCTCCCCATTACTGGTCAAAGAGCCTGGCCCAGCATTCCCTGCTGTCCCCCATTAGAGCACAATGGACCTGATACACTGCTAACAGGTTTTAAAAGTTGAGAGATTGAGAGGACGAACCAAGGGCATAATGGAAGAGCTGGCATTCAGGCTATCTCTGTGAAGGGTTGTCAAGCTGCTTTTTGAGGGCAGGTGTGAAGAGAGCTTGGGGAGAATGGAGCAGAGCTTTCCAGATAAGAGGAGTAGCATGTGTGTGCCCCTGGGCATAAGGTTTGGGGAAGCCAACATGGAAAAAGACCAATGATGCTGCCAGGAAGAGAGAGCATGAAATAAAGTGTAGCAGTAGCTACAGCCAGTAATACCAGGGAAGATTTTTGCCTATTTCGCCAATTTACAGAGAAATAACCTCTGCAACTGGGTGTGCTTTGTCGTCAGGTTAACTGCCTTTTAGGATTATATTTAGACTTTCTTTTTCTTTTCTTAGAAAAATCTCAAGTGACTGCAAGTTCCACAGAATATTTAAATAGGTTACAATAACCAAGGAATGCCTTTTCCCTTTCAGGCAGACCCCTGAAACTCTAGATTCCAGAGAACTAGATTCCTCATTCATCTGGGGGATAGAATGGCAAATTTGACCTGCCCACTCCCATCTCCCTCCATTCTACTTAAGGACTCTCGGTTCACTACTCAGTAAAAGGAAGGAGCATTTTCTCAGAATGAAAATCAATTCTCCAGTAAAAGAAAGCTGAGTGAGGGTTTCTAAAGGTTAGAGACTTCTCACACCAGTCAGAGCATTTTATATCACTGGAAAAGGATAACCAAGGGGATTACAGGGATATTACTACAGAGAAAAACAATAACATTTAAAACTGCAAACCCCACTTGGTTCCTTATATGGCAACCAATAGTGATGCTCAATACCTGCTGTCATGGCCCAATAGTTAGATGAGAATCTCAACTCAATCACAGAACTCTTTCATCCATGCTGCTCATACAGAAAAGAGAAAAGGAAAGGAAAATCTTATAGGGAGAACTTACTTTCTTTTTTAAAGTTCATCGTGGGGTTCAGGGAGAACTGGGAAACAATAGTCTAATTAGGAAGAAGTTATCCTCACTGGGACAGGCACATCCTACCAGCCCTTTCCACAAGCTATCAACACATGATTTACACACTGTGGAGTCATGGCTTCCCAGAATCTTTGTCTGATCCTCAATTCTTTTCCAACTGGGGGAAATGTTGCCAGAGATTTTCACTGAATGTCACTTTCACCAAAAAGATTCTGATTAAGAATTTTGGAATCTTGGACTGGAATAGTTTCCAGGACAGTTATTGTATCCAAGGCTTCAAAGGAGTAAAAATTGAGGATAAGAGAGAGAATTACAGAAGATAATCTGTAAGACTTTAGTTATTAGTTAACCATCCGCCTGGATGCTGGCTTTGCTCCTTCCCTGTGAACTTACTGTTGAGATTCTGTTAGCATTCCATCCAGGACCAAGGGATTTATGACAGCACAATATAGAGAATAAAGGAGAAAAGAAGATGATTCCAAGGCTCCAAGCCCAAGATAAAAGATAAAAAGATAATGGGGTAGATGATATAGGGAAGAGGTTCATTTTTGGGAGGAAGATAATTGAGGTACGCTGAGAGACAGAAACAAGACTGGAGAGAAGGTGTGAGATCTAGCTTCAAAGATAGGGTCACAGCTAAAACCATAACATAAACTCTCAGGATAAAATAATTAGCCACACAAGTTAGCATGCATGTCCAGGTACACAAATGCACAAGGCCTGGGTTTTCAGTGTAACCAGGAGGAGGAGGGGAAAAAAGGAAAGACACAGTGAGGATAGATCAGAAAAGTAGGAGGCAAAACTCTAAGATGTTCCAAAGCCAAAGAGAATATTTCACTCTGGGGAAAAGAAATAGAGAAGGAAGGAAGAAAGAAAGAAAGAAAAAAGGAAGGAAGGAAGAAAAAAACCTTGTGTTACAGTATTAACACCATACAAAGTAGATTTAAAGGAAAATTCATCATTCCAGGTGAGAGAGCTATATAATAAAAGTCAACTTACAAGGAAGATATAATATTTCTCAAGTTGCATGGCAATGAATAACACAGTCTCTAAATAAAGCGATAATTGAGAGAACTTCAAGGGGAAAAAACATTCTACCATCATATGGAGAGCTTTTTACACCCTTTACTCAGAAAATGATGATCCTAAAAATCAGTAATATCATAAAAATATCTCTAATGATTTCTAGCTATCAAGTTCCAAATTATTTAATGGTCTTTAATATTCTTATCTCACATCTTCCTCCTACTTGAAACTCTCCAACTTGAAACATGAACTCTAGTCAAGCCAGTTCACCAAACATACCTTCTTGGTTTCACTTCTATTTCTATCTTCAGGCTATGTCACTTAGTTGAAATGGTCTCTCCTCTCCACAGACTTTATTTCCTTGCAATGGTGGAGCAGGCTGAAGCAGGGCTGGCAAAAGCAGATTTCTGGATCACAATGATGAAGGAGACAAAAAGACAGAAGGGCCCCAGATACAATATCATTCCTCAACTTCCACTGGAAAGTTATATTTGTTTCTAAATCTCCCTACTGGTTGCAGGCCATTCATCCCAATCAGTGTACAAGGACATAGCTTCGATGAAGTTTGGGGTGACAATCTGTGTAGAGTATGGAGAACAAGAAGGATTAGAGGGTCAATTGTGTCCTCTCTTTCAGGAGAAAGCTGGTGGCCCAGGAAGATAGTGAGTGGTCCTGAATGAAGTAGATTCATTCACCTGAATGGGTGGATGAAGCAGAAGAGGAATAGAGTATCTGGGATGTCAAGCCAAAATGTGACAAAGGGAAATGTGATAAGGGAAGAGCCAAAAAATAACTTGAAGGTATCAGTGATTGAATGAGAAAGAGGAGATTAATGAGACACCAAGATACAAGCTGAGTCTAATGTAGACCAAATATAATTAGTTAATATTGTGAAGTTTCAGGATTGGTCTCTTAATCCTATCAAGAAGCCATAAAATGACTCCTTGGGATGGACTCTAACATTCTGCCTCTTCTGATAGGTGAGGCTTTATCAGAATTTAGGGACACTTTGACCCGAAGACATAAGGAAAGAGGTGTACTGCTTCTCTTTCTAACTCCTGTAGTTGTAATGCACCTGTAAGTAGTCAGTATATATAAAGTGACAAGTCACAATAAAGATAATGCTGTCTGCAACATTTCCTACGGGCAAGAAAAGCAGAGGAGTCAATCACCTTCCTAAATCAGACTATGGTTCTGGTCCTGTTATCACTGTCAGCACTTTATGGAAAAATATATAAATAATTCAAATCTAAGTGCCAGATGACAGTTTTAATAAACTAACAATTTTATGGCATGAAAGCCATGTTGTTCACTCATATTACTTGCTATCTAAAATGAAAACAATAACAATAATATACCCAGATGTACACCCTTAAATAGAAATTGGAAAACCATATAATGTCAAAAAAGGCCCTTTTCCAAATAAGCAGAAAGTCATGAAAATCAATAAGCCCCAGGCTATCTTCACCCTGGGGATACTGTCTAAGAATCAGATGTTTCATAAATCATGCTGCTTTCTTTATGCTAATCACAGATGGTCCCACCCCTTTCACAGCCTCAGAAAAGCCAGAAAATGCCATGAAGACAAATTCACTCAGGTGTAGGTTGAGGCTGCTGTCAGCACAGGCAACTGGAAGAGAGCTATTGAAAGGGATTTTAACTCTTTCACATGGATCCTGGCAATTATTTTGTGGATTTGACACAAAAAATAAAGGCAACAAAAGCAAAAATAAGTAAGAAGGACAGCATCAAACTAAAAAGCTTCTACACAGCAAAGGAAATCAACAAAACAAAAAGGCAACCTACCAAAAGGGAGAAAATATTCGCAAATCACTTATCTGATAAAGGGTTAATATCCAAAATATATAAAGAACTCATATAACCCAATAGCAAAAAAGAAAAAAAAAAGTTTAAATGAGTAGAGGATCTGAATAGACATTTTTTCACAGAAGACATAAAAATGACAAAGTACAGGAAAAGTACTCAACATCACTAATCATCAGGGTAATGCAAATCAAAACTACAATGAGGGGTATCACTTCAAATCTGTTAGAATGGCTATCCTTAAAAGTTAAGAAATAACAAGTAGAGTAAGGGAACCCAGTGCGCTGTTGGTGGGAATGTAAATGGGTACAGCCACTATGGAAAACAGCATGAGGGTTTCTCTAAAAATTAAAAATAGATGGACTTGAAGATGGTTACTTGGAGACCTTAGTCTGCCATCTTCTCAACCAGCTGGATTTCCAAATAAATTTGTATTCCTTGCCTCAACAACAACAACAACAAATAGATGGACTTCCCTGGTGGTCCAGTAGCTAAGACTCCATGCTCCCAATGCAGGGGGCCTGGATTAGATCCCTGGTCAGGGAACTAGATCCCACATGCCAGAACTAAGAATCTGCATGCCACAGGTGAAGATCCTGCAAGCTGCAACAAAGATAGAAGATCCTGTGTGCCACAACTAAGACCCGATGCAGCCAAATAAATAAATAAAATAAAATAAAATAAATTTTTTTTAAGTAGAACTACCACATGATACAGCAATCCTAGTTCTGGGTACACAGTCAAAGAAAATAAAAATACTAATTCAAAAAGACACATCACCCCTATGTTCACTGCAGCATTATTCGCAATAGTCAAGACATGGAAATAACCTAAGTGTCCATCAACGGATAAGTGCATAATGAAGATATGGTATACAGACAATGGAATATTATTCAAATTTGAGAAAAAATAAAAATTTCCCTTTGTGACAACATGAATGGATTTTGAGGACATTATACTAAGTGAAATAAGTCAGAAAAAGACAAATACTACATCGTATCACTTTTTTTTCCATGTGACATCAAGAAAAAAAAGTCAAACTCATAGAAACAAAGAGTATAAAAGTGGTTGCCAGAAAAGTGGCTGGGGGTGAAGGTGTCTGAAATAGGGAGAAGTTGGGAAAAAGGTATAAACTTTCAGGTATAAGATGAATAAGGTCTGAGGATTTAATATAAAACATGGTAGCTAAAGTTGCTAATATACTGTATTATATAATCAATATCTGCTAACAAAGTAGAAATTCAATGTTCACACACACACAGAAAAAAGATGAATATGTGAGGTGATGGATGTGCTAATTAACTTCATGGTGGGAATCCCTTCACAACGTCTATGTTTATCAAATCATCATGATGTGAAAGTGAAGTTGCTCAGTCATGTCCGACTCTTTGCGACCCCATGGACTGTAGCCTATCAGGCTCCTCTGTCCATGGGATTTTCCAGGCGAGAGTGCTGGAGTGGATTGCCATTTCCTTCTCCAGGGGATCTTCCCGACCCAGGAATCGAACCAGGGTCTCCCACACTGCAGGCAGCACTTTACCATCTGAGCCACCAGGAAGATACTTTGAATATTTTATAGGGACTTTCCTGGTGGTCCAGTGGCTAAGACTGTGCTCCCAATGCTGGAGGCCTAGGTTCAATCCCTGATCATGGAACTAGATCCCACATGTCACAGATAAAGATCCGGCATGCCACAACTAAGTCCTGGTACAGCCAAATGAATAGATTAATATTAAAAAAATTTTTTTAATTAAAAAAATCTTATAATTTTGTCAATTGTACACCAATAAAGCTGGGGAAAAAAGAAAAGAGATTTAAGCTCTCTAACACTGAGTCTCTACTTTTTAGAGCACTAATGATCTCTGTTCGTTTCCAAGGCAAACCATTCAATATCACAGTAATCCAAGTCTATGCCCCGACCAGTAATGCTGAAGGAGCTGAAGTTAAATGGTTCTATGAAGACCTACAAGACCTTCTAGAACTAACACCCAAAAAAGATGTCCTTTTCATTATAGGGGACTGGAATGCAGACGTAGGAAGTCAAGAGATACCTGGAGTAACAGGCAAATTTGGCCTTGCAGTACAGAATGAAGCAGTGCAAAGGCTGATAGAGTTCTGCCAAGAGAACGCAGTGGTCATAGCAAACACCCTCTTCCAACAACACAAGAGAAGACTACATACATATGGACATCACCAGATGGTAGACACGGAAATCAGATTGATTATATTTTTTGCAGCCAAAGATGGAGAATCTGTATACAGTCAGCAAAAACAAGACCAGGAGCTGACTGTGGCTCAGATCATGAAATCCTTATTGCCAAATTCAGACTGAAATTGAAGAAAGTGGAGAAAACACTAGACTATTCAGGTATGACCTAAATCAAATCCCTTATGATTATACAGTGGAAGTGAGAAATCGATTTAAGGGACTAGATCTGATAGACAGAGTGCCTGATGAACTATGGACGGAGGTTCGTGACATTGTACAGGAGATAGGAATCAAGATCATCCCCAAGAAAAAGAAATGCAAAAAAGTGAAATGGCTGTCTGAGGAGGCCTTACAAATAGCAGTGAAAAGAAGGGAAGCGAAAAGCAAAGGAGAAAAGGAAAGATATACCCATTTGAATGCAGAGTTCCAAAGAAGAGCAAGGAGAGATAAGAAAGCCTTCCTTAGTGATCAATGCAAAGAAATAGAGAAAAACAATAGAATGGAAAAGACAAAGAGATCTCTTCAAGAAAATTAGATACACCAAGGAAACATTTTACGCAAAGACGGGCTCAATAAAGGACAGAAATGGTAGGGACCTAACAGAAGCAGAAGATATTAAGAAGAGGTGGCAAGAATACACAGAAGAACTGTACAAAAAAGATCTTCAAGACCAAGATAATCACGATGGTGTGATCACTCACCTAGAGCCAGACATCCTGGAATGTGAAGTCAAGTGGGCCTTAGAAAGCATTATTATGAACAGAGATAGTGGAGGTGATGGAATTCCAGGTGAGCCATTTCAAATCCTGAAAGATGATGCTGTCAAAGTGCTGCACTCCATATGCCGGCAAATATGGAAAACTCAGCAGTGGCCACAGGACTGGAAAAGGTCAGTTTCCATTCCAATTCCAAACAAAGGCAATGCCAAAGAATGCTCAAACTACTGCACAATTGTACTCATCTCACACGCTAGTCAAGTAATGCTCAAAATTCTCCAAGCCAGGCTTCAGCAATATATGAACCGTGAACTTCCAGATGTTCAAGCTGGTTTTAGAAAAGGCAGAGGAACCAGAGATCAAATTGCCAACATCTGCTGGATCATGGAAAAAGTAAGAGAGTTCCAGACAAAAATCTATTTCTGCTTTATTGACTATGCCAAAGCCTTTGACTGTGTGGATCACAATAAACTGTGGAAGATTCTGAAAGATGGGAATACCAGAGCACCTGACCTGCCTCTTGAGAAACCTATATGCAGGTCAGGAGGCAACAGGTAGAACTGGACATGGAACAACAGACTGGTTCCAAATAGGAAAAGGAGTACATCAGGGCTGTATATGGTCACCTTACTTATTTAACTTATATGCAGAGTACATCATGAGAAACGCTGGGCTGGTGGAATCACAAGCTGGAATCAAGATTGCTGGGAGAAATATCAATAACCTCAGATATGCAGATGATACCACCCTTATGGCAGAAAGTGAAGAAGGACTAAAGTGCCTCTTGATGAAAGTGAAAGAAGAGAGTGGAAAAGTTGGCTTAAAGCTCAACAATTCAGAAAATGAAGATCATGGCAACTGGTCCCATCACTTCATAGGAAATAGATGGGGAAACAGTGGAAACAGTGTCAGACTTTATTTTTGGGGGCTCCAAAATCACTGCAGATGGTGACTGCAGCCATGAAATTAAAAGATGCTTACTCCTTGGAAGGAAAGTTATGACCAACCTAGACAGCATACTAAAAAGCAGAGACATTACTTTGCCAATAAAAGTCTGTCTAGTCAAGGCTATGGTTTTTCCTGTGGTCATGTATGGATATGAGAGTTGGACTGTGAAGAAAGCTGAGCACAGAAGAATTGATGCTTTTGAACTGTGGTGTTAGAGAAGACTCTTGAGAGTCCCTTGGACTGCAAGGAGATCCAACCAGTCCATCCTAAAGGAGACCAGTCCTGGGTGTTCATTGGAAGGACTGATATTGAGGCTGAAACTCTAATACTTTGGCCACCTGATGCGAAGAGCTGACTCATTTGAAAAGACCCTGATGCTGGGAAGGATTGAGGCAGGAGAGGAAGGAAATGACAGATTATGAGATTGTTGGATGGCATCACCGACTCAATGGACATGGGTTTGGGTGGACTCCGTGAGTTAGTGATGGACAGGGAGGCCTGGCGTGCTGTGGTACATGGGGTCGCAAAGAGTCAGACATGACTGAGTGACTGAACTGAACTGATGACAGCTCAGGTGAAAAGAAACAAACACAGCAACATCAAGTATTAGTGATATCAATAATATAGCAGATAAGAGATGCTGCTGAAGGGGTGGTTTTCCCACACTGTGACTGACTGGAGGGGGAAATTGTGGGGAAGGGGTCATACTACTATTGAGAAGACAGACGATAAAGCCCGACAGTGAGAACAATGATGTTCACTTGGGTTCTACCTGAGAGTAAGACCTAGCACCCACCTCCACATTATGAAGCATTTCCTAGTCTGTCCGTGTTCCTATGCAACTCAAAGGAACAATTCTGTTGTGACATTTGAATGTTTCCCGAGTTCTTAGACTGAAGTCCAGTTTTTTCTTGGTTTAATGCCAATTTCCCCACTTCTTTATGCCAGGCTCTGTGTTGTTTTGTAATTTACACAATAAAATGCTGTCTGTTCAAAGGGGAAGATCATGAGAGGATTTGCAGAAGCCCCTCAAATACTCCATTCATTTTTAATGGGGCACTTGACATCCTGCAAAGTTCACACACATGACGAAGAGATTGCACAGCGTGAACTGGAAGAAAATCCACTATTCCTCCAGGAGGAGGCTGATAACATGAGGTGACTAGTACATGGCATGTTTTATAGGACAGCTCTGTAAATGGTCATGCCCTTCAGCACAAAATGAATTAAAACATAATCATAATCCCAGTACCACAGTTACCACTGGGTGGCATTCTTTATGATTAAATATATATCACATTGTTTCCTGGCCTGCTAGGGTAAAAAAACCACTGAATTCAGATTGCCAGTTTAAGTTTTAAAAATAAAAGTGATGTGCCAAAAAACTGTTTTTCAATTAACGCTTTATTTTCAGTTACAAATCAAGTCATCATGATGAATGTTGAGGAGGTATCCAGAGATCTTCCCAACGCTGTAGTTTCATGATGTTGAATATTGTTCAGAATAAACAAGACATTTGGTAGATACTTTTAATTTTTTCTTTATGGTTTCAATTTACTGTCAAAGAATCTAAGACATAAAAATTCAGATTTATAGAAAAGATAAATTGGAGAAAGGATGTTATTTATACTTTCTTCAAGATTCACCACAGGATTCCTTTATAGCAAACCTCTGTGGTAAAATGACAGCTCCCAGGTTGGTTCCTGCAACTATGTGCTTTGGACAATTTTATTCTTCCAACATTTGGAGGGATCAAAGAGAAGCATTTTTTTTCTCTTTCAAGGAGCGAACTACTCCCAGCCTCCTCTTTCTGCCAAGCTCCACATTTGAGATCATGCCCAAGAGCCTGATGCAAGTCAGATACCAACCTTTGCATACTGTTTGAGGAAGGGTACCCATTGTTATTTCTCCACAACTTTAATTCTTCCTTTCTCAGCTTTAGGTAAAAACCTTTCACCAGCATTTGGAGACCCTATGGGAAGAGTCTCTTGTGGTCCTGGGCACTTACACCTCATGGAAAGAAAATGGGTACTGGTGTCCGAATCCCAATTCTGACTTCATGATTTAGTAGCTAAGTCACTGTAATATTCCAGAGTTTCCATTTTCCCATCAATATTGGGTATAATAATGCCCTGTTGATTGGAGAATAAGAGGATAAGTTGAGTGTTGATAAAGCATCCAGGCCTGGGCCTGTTACATAACAGGAGCTTAACCCATGGGAGTTTTTGAAATGACAGCTATTATCATAAGTGCTTTGTCTTGTCTTTCTCCACAACCGTTTTTTTCCCTTGTCTGTTTTTAATGTTCCTCCAGTAGATTCCCAGCTGATCCAGAGTTTCTTCCCCTTAACTTGCACCACGCCCCATAAACTCCTCTTACCCTTACTCTCCCTCCTTAACCAGTGGATCAGCATTCCCATTACTCTCAACAAGAACTATCATGCCTTTCTCCTTAACCCCTCCTTAATCTGAAGTCTGACACTATTTCCATAGAACAGTGGTGTATCTGCATGTTATCATAGTTCAGTTCCTCTGATCCAGTCAAGTTAAACCCTAACCTTAACCCCTAACCCTAATCCACAGTGACTTTTAGGGAATGGAGACTGAAAAACCTCCTCTGTACATTTTAAATAGGATTTGATTAATAATACTTTAGTGTACAGACAACTTTCTGGTTCAAATCTGTGGTTCTTGGGAAGTGAGGTTCCCAGGTTTAAAAAGAAGTTCTCTGTGGGACTTCCCTGGCTGGTCCAGTGGCTAAGACTCCAAGCTCAAAATCCAGGGAGGAACTAGATCCCCCATGCTGCAACCAAGAGTTTGCATGCTGCAAGAAAAGATCCTACGTGCTGCAATGAAGATCAAAGATCCCACAACAAAGGCACTGCCAAATAAATAAATAAATAGAAGTTCTAGGCAATATTGGGATTTCCCGGATAGCTCAGTTAGTAAAGAATCCACCTGCAATGCAGGAGACCCTGGTTCAATTCCTGGGTCAGGAAGATATAATGGAGAAGGGAGTGGGTAGCCTATCCCTTTGTCCAAGTACTCAGACTGGATAGGAAAGTAGATAGGAATAAAGGTACCTAGAATGTAGTGAGTGTCTATTAGTGCAAGGTTCTGTGCTAAGTATTTCACTACTATTACATTACTTAGTCTTCATAACTACCCTCATAAAATGAGTACTGTTTTTTTTGTGATGAAAAAACTGAGATTCTAAGAGGTCAAGTGACTTGCTAAAGGCATAAAGTGAGTAAGTGGCAGAGTCAATATAAAGCTAAGACTGCCTCACTGTTAATGGTACACAGAGCTCTATAAAATGTAAAACACATTAAAACATACCCTTCTTGTTGGCTTAATATTTTACCTAGTACTTTGGCTCATTGGAGGCGAAAGACCCTCATATACGTGGCAGTAAGAGAACTCTGACCCCTTCAGTACCTGGGTAGTTGCAATACTCTCAAGTTGCAGAAAGTCTTAGGGACCAGTCTAACCCATTTTTCAAGGTTTCCAGAAAGCCACTAATTGCCTAGTGAAAAATTTTTTGATTTGATTCTCACAATCACATGGAAAGTACTAATTCTGTTGACCAAAAGTTAATCTTCCTTTCCAAAAGCTGTGTATGAACAAAGGTATAGAAAGTCTTTGGCCTCTTCCATTATGAGATAAACAAGCCAGGTAAGGCCAGCCAGGTAATGGCCCAGGACTACAGCCTTAACCAGGAACTATAACATGACTGGGAGCTCAAATTCCACTGAAAATATAACCCCAGGTTACTGAAAATTATGTTTACCTGGCTTCCTTTGGGGGAATATACTGAATGTGTCTGAAAGCAATGCCTTAAATGCTGCTGGAGGTGAGAGAAAGAGATTCACAAGGGCTATGGCAAAGTCATGACGGGCAAGCCCTCAGTTGTGTTCTAACGAGGTGAGATTGGGATGACTAGCAGACTCTTGTTTTGTAGGGTGAGGTTTGCATATTTGAATCCAGAACTAGAATGTCTGGGAGAGGCTGAGTCCTGCCACCCAGCATTCATTCATTCACTCAATACAAATACACCAAATGATCTCTATATGCTGTGTTCTGTTCGTGGTGCTGGGGATAAACCAACAAACAAAAAGACAAACAAAAAGACCTCAGTCTTTCTGCTAACTAAATATTAAAAAGTACTTAAAGCATCTCATGCCAGCACGTGGCCAACAAAGCCAACACAGAACCCCTTCATCTTACAGACTAAAAAAATGACTGACATAATATAACAAACAATGTTTTTAATATAGTTGAGATTCAAAGAAAGGATACCCCAGGTATCAGAAATAAAAAAGAAACATAAAGTTGAAGCAGTAACAGTAGCCCAGAGAAGGGACTGGACTAAACACTAGAGACCTCAGTCCATTAAGTGCTAGGATAGTTGTGATGGGTATCAGGAGATATGGCCTTGGGCTCATATGAGACAGAAAGTTAGAATGGAAATTCTGAACTAAAGCTGGTACTCACAAAGTTTAATGCCCAAAGTGAAAGGGTCTAAAAATGTCTGTTCTTCAGCATCAGAGAAGTGACAAAGAATACAAAAGAGGGTTTCTATTCCCAGAATATTTGGGTGAAAAATAAAAAACACAGACTTGTGTCATGTCCAGTTTAGGAGTTCTCATTTACACTGAGAAAATGAACATAAAAACCAGTCCCAGACTGGCACGTGTCAAAAAGAAATCAAAACCATTCTCTAGGGCAAGGAAGACTTTATAGGAAAAACCACTGCAGCTGAAGCTGAGCTCACAAAGCATATGCAGAAATAATCTACCTTGGGAAAGAGTGAGCAGACAAAAAAGTTTTGGAGGATTAGCACACCCAAATAGTTGAGATAGTAAAATAATCTGGTATAGCCTATTTTAAAAAGAATGTCTAAAAAGATTAAAAAGAAAAAAATAATTGAAACTCGAAGAAAAGAACTAGATATGGGAAAAAATTAAGCATATCTGTTGCTGTGCCAAATTATTAACCCACTGTGAATACCACAGTATTTATCAAAGTATTAAGTTACCTTGAGTGTCCTGATTCAAATCCTGCTTTCATTTCATGATTCTGTAATTCTTTATCACGTTCAGAGAACAAGCATTTACCAACACAAGGAACAGAATTAAGAGAATAATTTTATTAGTGTTTTAAGAACTTCTCAATTCTATGTACCCATCTTTCCTTTGAATAATGGGGGAACAAAGACATCAACTGAGTTTACCTGTTGTATTAGTCGGGATAAAGGCTAAGCTTTTGTAACAAGGAAATCCCCAAATATGGACGTTTAGAGAAGATTTCTCTCCCGAGTAACTGGCAGAGTATCTCTGGCTACAGGTTCCTTTTATCTTATTTCTCAGGGCTCAGGTTCCTTTTATCTTATTTCTCCACCATCCTATAGGGCTGAAGGGGAGCAGATTTGCCACCCCAAAATATGCTTCCTTGGCATATTCATTATTTCAAGCTGGTTATTTTTTTAAAAACTTCAGATGTGACAGAAGCTCTGCAAATTGAGTACAAGTTAGCCTTTTGTAAAAAAAAAAAAAAAATTTACATTCACAAGGGAAATCTCCATTTGTAAAAGTGTCTCCCACTCTTACAGAGAAGAATGACTAAGTAAGAAATTTTTAACAATGGAAAAGGTAACAACTTAAATCCACATAACAACCTTTTTTTTACTGTGCTTGTCCAGGTAACCATTGATTCCCCACTCCCCAAATCTTCTTTGGTGTTCAGCTGAAGAGGTGTTTTTTAAGGCAATGACTTCAGCTGTTTCACTGAGTTACTCAGTTTTCCTGGGCATCTCCCATGTATACAGGGAGTATGTGCAGGCTACATGTTATTAAACATTTGTTTTTCTATTCATCTGTCCTATATCAATTTAATTTTAAAGCAGAATCTAGAACCAAAGAACTAGAAAGATCTAGAAAGAAAGAAGGGAATTTTTTTCCACTTCTATAGGGCATTTCACCTAATCTGCATGGTCAAGTTGTTAAAGGAAACAGTGAAACCACTCACCCTGGCCAGACAAGATGGTGGTCAGTTGCATGAGCTGTCTTACAACAGGAAGTCCTGGTAAGGAAGGCGGAACGAATAAGCTACCACCAATAGGAAGAAGTCAGGAAAGGTCAAAAGAGAGAAGATACCAGTCCATATGTCCTACCAACCTCCCAGAATCCTTCTCACTGGAATCCATCCTGGCTGAGCAATGTCTGAGCCACCAAGAAGGAAACTGAGTCAGAATGATTGGCCAGAGACAATCCAGAAAGTAACCTCATCACCATAAAACCCAAGACTGCAAGTCATGTGGCAGAGCAGTTCTCCTGGGTTCCATTACCCTGCTGTTCTCCTCCTGGACACACCTTCCCAATAAAGTCTCTTGCTTGGTCAGCATGTGTGTCTCCTTAGACAACTCATTTTCAAGTATTAGACAAGAGCCCCCTCTTGGACTCTGAAAGGGGTCTCCCTTCCTGAAACAAAATCTGAGTCACGAAAAAGTCCTGTTTCACTTAAGGGACAAGGGGCTGGATCAAATGGGATCACTGGCCTACTGTTCTAAAGCAAAGTTCTAGAAATGGCACACATCACTTCTACTCTCATCACCTGGGCCAACTTCAGTTACTCGACCACATCCAACTGCAAGGGTACCTGGGAAATACAGTTTCCAACCAAGTGACCATGTATCAAGCTAAAACTCTATCACTATGGAAGAAGGGAGAAACGGATTGAGGAGTGAGGGTCAACTAGCAGTGTGTCACAGGTATAATTAGCAACTATTGGGGGGTGAGGTGATTAGCTAAAGTTTTTTCATTTTTATTTATTTTGGCCAACCAGGGATTGAACCTTGACAGTGAAAGCACCGAGTCTTAACCACTGGACCACCAGGGAATTCCCACTTTTTTTCATTTTGAAAATATGTTTCAGCCTATCTATCAGCCAATCACAACTATTTGTCAAAGTCCTGCTATTAGTTCATCACTGCAAGTAGCAGAAACAAACAAAAAGAGGTGACAATTGAAGGGTAGCAGAATATGCCATCCCTAAATATTCCTCTTTGGCTTAAATATTATTTTAAGCTGATTATTTTTTAGAAAAAAAAATATACACAGGAGAATTTCTAAACATGTAGAATTTACTCTTTTGTAAGGGAAACCTCTACTTGTAAGGGTACCTCCCTCTCTGTACCAAAAAGAGAAGGATGACTCTAGGTCACAAGAGACTCTTAGCAATGGAGAAGGACACTTAATTCTGTATAACAACCTTACCCTGTTTATCTTACTTTTCGTGATAACTTCCCATAACTGACCTCCCCACCCCTTAACAGCTTTCTTTGGTCTTCAGCTGATGATGATATATCAGGTGGTGACTTGGGCCATTTCAGAGAGATTTACTCAGTTTTCCTGGGCATCTCCCAGGTATACATGAGGTATACATGTTATTAAGTTTCTGTCTGATTTTCTCTTGTTAATCTGTTTTTTATTACAGGGAGGTCTCAGTCAAGAACAATAAAGGGTAAAGGGAAAAGTATCTGAAAGTTACCACTCAACATTGTTGCTCTCTCTCTGCCTCCATAACAGACTGCCATCCATTTCTATTGGTTCTACCAACAAATACTTATTGCTCTTCTTGCCTCTTTTCTAGCTCAGTTTCTTATCATCATTTCTTCCAAGGATTATTGAACAGATCTTAAGAATTTCCTTTCTTTCTTGCCTCTGAACTATCTAAACTCTTCCTGAGTGATCTTTCTAAAACACAGATCTAGGGATTTCCCTGGTAGTCTAGAGGTTAAGACTTTGTACTCCTAATGCAGTGGGGCCCAGATTCAATCCCTGGTTGGGGCACTAAGATCCCACAGCCACAACGAAGATTCCATGAGCCACAACCAAAGCCCAGTGCAGCCACATAAATAGACAAATATTAAAAATGGAATCAATAAACACAAATTTATTTTTCTATCTACCTACTTACCTATCTGTTCTATCCATCTGGTGTATACTTTGTGGCAGGCACTGTCCTAGGCGTTGGGATTCAACAGCAAACAACAGATTCAGATGGCCTCGTGATGGGCACATTTTCATAGGAGGAGACAAAGCATAAATGATAAACAAAACAATGAGCACATTATAAAGTATGTTAGAAGGTGATATATACCAAGGAAAAGAGAAATGTAGAGCAGAGTAAGAGCGACTGAGAGTGTTAAAGGTGGGAGTAGGATGGTTGGCCAGGACTCAAACTGACCGAGAAGGACATTCATTAAATGAGAAGGTAACATTTAAACCAATACTGAAGAAAGTGAGAGAGTTAGCTGTGAAGATCCCAGCAAAGAGAATTTCAAGAAGAGGGACAGCTGAATTGCAAAGACCTGTGGTGGGAGCACTCCTGGCAGGTTCAAGAAACAGAAAGGAGGCCAGTGAGGCTGCAGAAGAATGAGTGAGTATAGATAGAGATGGGATCAGAGAGGGATGTAAGGACTTTGGTGTTCACTCTGAATCATATTAGAAGCCACTGGAGACTTTTGAGCAGAAGAGTGACATGATCTGACTTAAATTTTTTAAAGGATCATTCTGATTGTGATATTGAGGGTAGACTATCGAGGGAGGGTGAGGGAAGGAAGAGTGGAAGCAGGAAGACCAATGAGAATGCTGTTGCAATACAGCAGGTGAGAGATGATGGAGGATTCTACAAGAGCAATAACAGTGAAAGGCTCTGAATATATTTTGAAAGCAGAGCCCACGGGATATGATGTAAGATACGAAAGCAAGAAAGATGTAAGATATGAAAGGATGCCATCATGGCATTTGAGGCTAAACAAATGGAAGGATGCTTGTATGCATGCTCAGTCACCCAGTCGTGTCTGACTCTTTTGCAACCCCATGGACTGCAGCCCGCCAGGCTCCTCTGTCCATGGGATTCTCCAGGTAAGAATACTGGAGTGGGTTGCCATTGCCTTTTCCAGGGAAATGGAAGGATGGAGATGCCATTAACTGAGATGAAGAAGACTGAGGAGGGGTTACATGACATTTTGAGGGATAGATCAGGAATTTGATTTTAGAACAATAAATTTGAGATGTCTATTTGACATCAAAGTAAGGATGCCAAGTAAGCAATTGGTTGTATAAGCCTGGAGTTCAGGCAAGAGATCTGGCCTAGAGATACAATAATAAAGCCAATAGGTATATATGCATATATACTATTACAAGTATTTTACATTTGCTAACTCATTTAACCCTCACAACAATCCCAAGAGGTAGTAAGAAATATTATCACTGTTACCAAACTCATATCCAGCTACTCGCTACTCAAAAATCAATACCAGTTGTTGGTAGAAAGCAAATTTGCTCTTAATCATAAGGCTGGCAATCTGGAGAAAAGGTTGGACTCACTATCCCCTCAAAACCACCTCCAGAGATTCTGCTCAGTCATGAAATTTTTTTAAAGAGTAAAAGGGAAGTAATCTCAGTTAGTCATTGAGATAGGGGGTCAGAGTCACAGCCATCTTCCACTGCATGCAGGTTTGTTGACTTCTTGTGATCTTTCCTTATATGTTAGCTTGTTCACACAGTTTGTTCAAGAGATTACTGAAGTTGCAGCTAGGGAGGAAATCTGGTCATCTATATAGGACTTATTCTTCATTTCTACTTCTTTGTTCTATAGAAAGAACCAACAGGTTAGGCAAGATAATGCATGAATGAAAGATCTGAAAGGTGTGCTAGGGCCAGAGATGAGTAGAGCATCTTTCCTGCCCAAAGCTGCTTACAAATCCCCACTTGTCAGAATACCATTCCATTTCTATGGGATCATGGGCGAAGGTTCATCTTCTGTAACTTCATGCTGACATAGGGCATTGTATTCTTAGACTGGAAGATGTCAACATGGGTCTGTGGCATCTCTTTGCTGACAGTTGTAGTTGCCCATTTACATAAATGGGTGGAACAAGCTACAGTTGTTCTGATGCCCACAAAGATATAGATTGTTATAGCTATAGGTTAATCTCATTCTCTAAGGCCAGTTCTTGGAATTGTGCTAGCCATAGTTTCAGTACTGCTCAAGATGTAGCAGCTTTTGTCATAGCTACAGTCTGGTCAACATGTAGTTAACTTTTTCCCCTGGTGGCAATTAGAATATCTCTAAAACAACTCAGGCACGTGCATCAGACACTGAGTCTGTGACTCTATTATCCTAATCATTAGCTGCTTGAGCCTGCACTTTTGTGACTCAGAGAGGCCTGGAAGACTTCAGCTTTTCTATAAATAGGAGAGGCAGGGGACATAGAGGGGCTTTTGTGCTTGTGGGGGCAGGGAGGATGGCCCACAGAGTTCTGCTCAGTTCCATCTCTTATTTCACAGACTGGATAACTGAGGCATTAGAGATTAAGTAACTGAGCTCACAAAGGCAGTCTGTGGATGAGCCATGATTTTAATTCAGGCACGGAAGTATCACAAGCCATGCTTTAAGCCACAGCGATATAGTGTAGGTAATAAATTTGAGTCTTCAGTTGTGAAGGAAATTCAAAGCTTTGAGTCTGCGTGAGATTACGAAGAGAATATGATATCAAAAAGATGGTCTGATATCTGGTTAATAATAAATGGGCTGGGATGGAGGGAAGTGGGTAGGAGCATCAGCGAAATAAAATTGGATCTGATAACTATAAAGCTGCATAATGGGTACACGGAGGTTCATTATACTTTGCCATTTTGTGTATGAGTAAAATTTTCCATAATAAAAGCTGAAAACAATGACAGAGAGATGAGGAGGAATCATCAAAGGAGACCAAGAAAAAGTGACAATGAGGCAGGAAGAAAACTAGGAGTGTGACATCCTGGAAATCAAATGTTCCAATTGCCTATTGCTGCATAAAAACCACCCTAAAACTTTATAACTTAACCAAACGACAATCATTTAATTTGCTCAGAATCTGCAATTTGGGCAGGGCTCAGTGGGAACCTGTCATCTCTGCTCCAGCAGTGTCAGCTGTTGGCTGGGGAGACCCTCCTGGGCCTGAGGACCCATCTCTGAGGTGGCTCACTCACATGACTGGTAAGTTGCTATGTCAGCTGGGAGCTCAGTCGGGCCAGTCCTATCCTTACTTAGGGTCAATCCCCAGATTTAGTAAAGATTAAGTACTCCAGTGCAAATGAGAATTACTTGAAACTTCTTCAAGCATGTGCCTTACTCTCAACTAACAAATGACACTTCAGAGGTCATTGAGGAAGATTCCACTGATGCTGGGATTGTTTTCTTTATAACAATTACAGGAAACAAGGACACATTTGTTATCTAGGTCTCTGTAAATGCCAGGAGAGCGCCTGGATTTTACAGTAAGAGATTCTGAATATTGTGCATACCCTCTGGCACAGCTCCTCCTTGGAACTTCTCCTTTGTAAAATACTTTAAATATAGCAAAAACTAATGTTTCCTTAATCTTCTTATTCATAATTCAAAATAGTTCTGCTCATGGGTTTTTAGAAGTTTTTTTTTTTTAATCATGGGTGGGCCAGCTGGTTGCTCCTCGTCAGCATTTCAGGGAATTGACTGCCAATAAAGCCCATCAGAGTTCACTTGAGGGTTTTAACCCTGAGACCTGATTTCTGAAATGCTTTGACCCTTCAAATAGGTGAGAGGTTGGAGTGCCAGGGCTGCATCTCTCCCCAAGTACACCTAGAAATTAGAGAATAGGAGGGGCAGCCGATCCTGAGACAAGTGGTCACTTTACCTGCCACTAAATATACACCACTGGGACTGCTGGGCTGCTGCAGAGGAACCAAGGGTGAGACAATTTTTTAAATGCATGGGGAGAACTGAAAGACAAGTTTTGTTTTACTTCATTTCTGCTAACTTGACTATATAAGGGGTATCTGAAACTATCAGATGTGAATTAGTACATGTTCTGATCACGGCGCAGTATTTCTGCAGGTTGTCTTTACCTGTATTTTATTATCTGAGAACAGATTTAAACAGGCCAGTTTTTCCTCTGTGGTGAAGTTTCCAAGGGCATCATTCTCAACAACAGGCACCCATCATTGACCCATGTCCTTGGCCAGGAGTTGAAGTATTACTCAAATACTCAAGGAATAGACACAAATCTCCTGTGTGTGTGCTAAGTCACTTCAATTGTGTCCGACTTTGTGTAACTGTAGCCCACAAGGCTCCTTTGTCCATGGGATTCTCCAGGCAAGAATACTGGAGTGGGTTGCCATTTCCTTCTCCAGGGGATCTTCCCAACCCAGGATTCGAATCTAGGCCTCCTGCATGGCAGGCAGATTCTTTACCATCTGAACCACCAGGAAAGCCTATAAAAGGGAAAGTTAGTTTCAGTCGGTCGTGTCTGACTCTTACAAACTCATGGACTGTAGCCCACCAGTTTTCTCTGTCCATGGGATTGCCCCAGCAAGAACACTGGAGTAGGTAGCCATTTTCTACTCCAGGGGATCTTCCTGACCCAGGGATTGAACCTGAGTCTCCTGCATTGCGAGCAGATTCTTTAGTGTCTGAGCCACCAGGGAAACTCTCCCTCTTTAAAGTCTCAGGAGAAAGTATTAACCCTTTCACCCTCTGCTTTCCACTAGCGTAACTTGGTCAAATCACAGTAAGTTAATGAAGCATCTGGAAAGAAAACTCTGCTTCTTTATCAATATACAAATACATGTTGAATTCTTTTTACCCTTCACCTCTCCTAATCACCTGTTAGTGCTCACCATCCTCTCTTAGGAGGTCATTATCTCCTGATTTTCCTCTACCTCTCAGAGTTCCTCTACCTTCCTTACTTTGATTCTGTACTCAACCTCAATGTGTGCACTTTTTCCCCCATACCATGCAATTCTGTGATATTGTGTTTCCTACAATTCAACTCAATTTTGACACCATCTGCTTGGACATAGCCTCATATTCCACAAGTTTAGGCCTCAGTCCAACAAGACTGCCCCCTGATCCAAACTTCAGATGCCAATCATAAGTCCAAGTTGTCACCTGTGCTTCTCACTCATCCACTATAAATCAGAGGTTCCAAAAACCCTTTCCTTGGGTTCAATTAATCTGCTAGAAAAGCTCACAGAACTCAAGAGAAACATTGTACTTACTAGATTATCAGCTTATTATAAAATGATATAACTTAGGAATGTCAGGTGAAAGAGATGCATAGGCAAGGTATGGAAAAGGACATGGAGCTTCCTCACTCTCTGAGACCTCCACTCTTCCTGAACCTCCAGGTGTTCATCAACCTGAAGCTCTCCCAACTTGGTCCTTTTTGGGGGTTCATGGAAGTTTCAGTACAGAGGTGTGATTGATTAAATCACTGGTTGTTGGTGACTGAACTCAATCTTCAAACCCTCTCTCCTCCTTGGAGGCCAGGGGCTGGGAGGGCAGGTAGGGAGGAGGTAGGACTGAAAGTTCCAACACTCTAATCACATGATTTGTTCTCCTACCAGGCGGTTCCCCTCCTTAGGTTCCTGCAGGAACTTTCTAAAAGTCACTCATTAATAACATAACAAGACACCTTCACTGCTCTCATCACTTGGAAAATTCCAAGGATTTTAGGAGCTAGGTGCCAGAAACAGGACAAAAACCAAATATATATTTCTTATTATAAATCACAACATCACACTTACACTTCTCAGACTCTTCTTCAGCTTCTCTCACCTTCTCCCCATCAGCCTTACTATTGCTGTGGGAGTAGTGGCAGTGGTAATAGCAATAGATAGAGAAACAGCTGTCAATGTCAGCAATAAGAGTAGTAAGTAATGGCACGGCAGCGTTGTTAACTTTGATTACTGTAGTAGCCTTCTAAAACTACTCCCTAGCCTCAATCTTGCCCCTTCTTACATTCTTCACATTACTGCTAATATAATTCTTCCAAAATAAACATTCAATCATATCACACCCTTTCAATTTTCTAATGGCCTGAATGACCTCGGGAATAAAATATAAATTCTTAACATCGTATAAAAGGCCTGTCACCACCTAGCCCTGTCTACATCAGCCCCTGCAATATGCCCTTTGCCACAGCCACCCCATTTAACCACCAAAGGTATGCTGTTTCTCACCTCTGTTCCTGAAATGCCCTTCCCTTCTCCTGCTGGACCACCAACCCAACTGATTCCTATGTATCCTTCCAAAAAACAGCTGCAGTAAAGTGTCCTCTCTAGGAAGATAACCTCAAGCCTCCCGGCTACATCAAACATCACATTATAATAATAATTATTATTATTTTGCTCTTTGTTAATTTATTCTGACCTCTCTTTCCTGTGTGCCCAGTAGCTGATTGTAAGCATGTCAGAGATACTCAAGAAAAGGTAGAATGAATGAATGAGTGAATTATAGCTCAATTATAAATTAATATATACACTGTTCTTCTGTTCTCAATTACAACTTGCCTTATCCCATCAGGTTACTCACAGTCTAGCAAGGGATACAGAAATGTGAGTAGAAACCTATTATCATAATTTTAGAGGATTCATGGACCCCCTGAAGCTCACCCAGGAACCCATGAACAACCAATTAGATAATGATGAAATGGACACACAGGATAAATGAGATCAACATCATTTGGTAACACATAGTGTTAGAGTTTTGTCAGAGCATTAGCTTTATAAAATAAAGAGCAAGGCCACCAGGCTGACAGTAATCCACCAGGAAGCACCTTTGGAGAAAGGTCACTCAACCAGTTTTGAATCCATCTAGTTGAGGGCAAGGCAAAGTACCTGATAAAAATGCTCTGCCGTAATTCTTTGCTTTTCTCAGATCTACTAACTTCATAAACTTAATTTTTTAAATTACACATAATTTTTTTATTCCTCTGGACTTTATCTACATAAAGCCTTGAGAGTCTCTTCCTGGGTCCTTTGAGCTCTGGCCATTTCACATGGAAAGTTTCGATTCTGGTTCTCTGATCTTGCCTCACTCAATCGATTTCTTTTCTACTTTTCCCTAACCCTACTTTCAGCAATCCAATTCACAGGACGTGACTGCTCATTTTAGTACCTAACCTAAGCTCTGTTCATCACTTTTCCTTAATCACAAGCTTTTTCTTCCACATCAAGCTTTCTTTTCTCATCACTTCTGGCATTCTCTACCTTCCTCCTTATCAGCTTTCCATCTAGTCTTGCCCAGGCAGCAGCCTCTAGTTCACCCTGAAATTAATCTCCAAAGTCCACACATATTTGCATCTATATCCTTTCTTGATACAGTGGTCCCTGGGAATCCACCAGGGTCTGTTCCAGGGCCCCACAGATTCTAAAATCCTGGATGCTCCAGTCCCTCATATAAATGGCACACAAAAAAAAGTAAAGTGAAAGTCACTCAGTCATGTCCGACTCTTTGCGACCCCATGGACTATACAGTCCATGGAATTCTCTAGGCCAGAATACTGGAGTGGGTAGTTTTACCAACTGAGCTATCAGGAAAGCCCCATAAAATGGCATAGTATTTGCATATAATCTATGCACATCCTCACGTATACTCTAAATCATCTCTAGGTTACTTATAATACCTAATACAATTTCAGTGCTATGTAAATAGTTGTAAATACAATGTAAAAGCTATGTAAATACTTGATGGTACCTGGAAAATTCAAGTTTTGCCTTTTTGGAACTTTTGCGTCCCTAAGACAAAGATCATAACACTTCCTGACTCTTTCTTTGCTTGTTAAAAGGATTAAATGAGTATTCATAGGTGGAGAGAGCTTCAAAGAATGCATGGCTGACCCAGAGAGGTGGTGAATAAATATTTGGTACCATTATCTTCCAAAATCATACCCTATTTGTAAAGAAAGTTTACTGAAGTATCGTGTGTGCCTTCATGCTCAGCTGTGTCCGACTCTTTGTGATCCTATGGACTGTAACCTACCAGGCTCCTCTGTCAATGGAAGGAAGACCTGGGGGCAAAGTGCAAGTGACTCAGCATAGCCCTGCTGTGACAGCCCTGGATCAGCAGTCAGGACTGTCCTCCTACATAAAGTGCCACAGACTGTCCCTTTGCCACTTGTCCTATAGCACATGAAATGGTAGCCTGGGGCCTGAGAAAGGGGCATTAGCTTCATCCAACAAAGTGACAAGCTCCACAAAGGAGTTTACTTTCCAAGGTTTACTAGAGATTTAGGTCAGGTGAAAGATTATACACATTGCACAGCTTTTCAACAGAAATAGACTGGGCCATTTGATTAGGCTTGTAAATCTAAGGTTAATTGGGAATTGAGCATTGCAGCTCTAGGAAACAGGGTACTTGGCATGTTTGTATATTTCTGAATCTGTCCCCTGTTTACAGCTACAAACATATGCCATTAATTTATGATTTTACTTCTATAGGCTTCACCAGGGTAACACAAATAGAGATTAGTCATTAAACCCAGGAGGAATTTGAGAACAGGACATAAAATTTAAAGAAGGTTATACACTGAGAGAAAAAGAATGATGTAAGAAGTAAAGGCAATAGAAAATTAGCTGCTAAATCTTTGGGATAATGCATTTTTCAGGTTGTTTTTTAATAATATTCACTGTATTGTACTTTAATCTGTGGTTCTCCAAGCTAAGCTAAGTGATTCCCAAGAGAAGGGGAGAGGCTTTTCTAACTAGCGAAAATAAGTTTAACAAACAAACAAAACAAAACACAAAAAAACCCTGAATCTCTTCTTTCCTGAGTTTGTATTTTCTTTGTTACTTTTTGTCCACCAAAACTGCAGGGAATATAGAGTGTATAGATATTGACTCTATTTCCAGATTGTCTGCCTTCCCAACTAAAATCTGGAATAAGAAGACAAAACCTGAGGTTCTTCAGGCTCAGCCTAAGTCAGACTCCTTCCTGGCCAGTGTAGGAAATGCAGGAGCAGGTTTGTCAACTTCTTGCCAACTTAGAGTGGAAGGAATTGATGATGATACATTCCATATTCCCCAACCTCAATTCCAAAATCCAAAAAGCCCTGCAACCAAAATTAGTCCCATAAATTTGGCACAAAAATTTGTCTGGTGGCAAAATCTGACCTTCTTAACATATAGCTGAGGATAGTCATTCTTTGTTTCACTCAAAGTGTGATGACACATACATTTTGTGGTGGAAATAAAATATTTGAGTATGGGGTGCTGATCCAGACTCCACTGTACATTGTATAATGTACAATATATGAGGCAACTACCATTTTACCTTTCTAAAACCTAGAAAATTTTGGCTTTCTAAACATATCTGGCTCCTTGTGTTTAGACAAAGGATGGTGGACCTGTCCTAAGTGTTCTGAGGTAGTAAGAGGTCTGAGAAAAGAAACACATTCTGGCTCTGCGGAAGGAGATGTGAACTGCAAATCTAAAACTGCTTCAGATAGAATGGAATTCAAGGCGAGTTGTCGGCATTACGTATCTCAGCAGAGGAGCAGGAAAGCAGTGCACTGAGTAACAAAAATCAGTCAGCAGCCACGCTCCTTGACCCGCTAGGCCTCACTGCCCACCCGTCCAGGCTGTGGCCCAGCTGATCATACACAGAGGGTACCGCCACCTCACCTTCTGGAATCCTTACCTCGGAACTCACACAGGTGCTTTTGCTAACATCTTCACTTTTTTTTGCCTGGAAAATCCCATGGACGGAGGAGCCTGGTAGGCTACAGTTTATGGGGTCGCAAAGAGTCGGACACAACTGAGCGACTTCACTCACTCACTCACTCACTCACTTTTTTTCACTCTCTTTCACCATCTCTCTTCTCTAACAATTCCTCTTCTAGTCTTACAAGTTCTATACTAATCACCATTCAGAGTTCACTGGTGGTGATAGCAAGTTTAGGCAATCTAAAAAGAGCAATGTTAGTTTCATTATGGTTATATTTGTTTTATCTTTTTATTCTGGATTCAGACTGACAGCGTTCAAATTATGGATTCAGTCACCTATGTGAATGTAGATAAATAATTTAATCTCCTTGTGCCTCAGTTTTCTCACTTATAAAATAGGGATAATAGTACCATTCTCACACAGTCGTTGAGAGGGATTTAAAGGAGCTAATACTATACAAAGCACTTAGAGTAGGGCTTGACAAATTGTGAGGACTCCATAAATGTAAGCTACTACTATTTCTGTGGCTGTCTGCAACTGTCTTCTAAAAGAGCTTCATACAACGAAAATATGGTTTTTTCCTTATAGGATTTCTTTTATCAAATTTCCTAAAATGGTACCATAAGGACACTGGCTGGTCAATAATTATTTGCTAGATATAAGAAAACAACAACAAAAAACAGATGCAGAATCAAAACCTTAGTATGAAATTACAATTAACTTTCATCATACTGCCGACTGTAACATTCTTGTGGTATGCACAGCTTCTCTCCCTCCTCTATCCTCCTTTCACTACTTTGTTTTAAAAGCTAAGAAATAAAAAGAGGATAGCTAAACACTTGGTATACAAATTTAAAAATAAAACCATCAAGCAGGAACAAATATTTGAGGAAGTCCTTCATTGTATATTCACATTTTTGTTTTCAGATTACCCACCCCTTAATGTAAAAATATTAGTCATACTGTCCAGGTAAAAATGCACTAAGAACAATTAAATTGTGCATTAAGTTGAATTCCAACTACTTAAGCATTATAACTAGGAAAGTAATATTTCAAATGATATCTCCTTCCCTAATATCTCACAAAGCTCTTCCATTCAGAGTCAGACCTTGGAGAGTTACTCCTTGACCTTCCCCAAGACATCAGTACTGGCACATGGGTCATCTCCATCAACGTACTCATAATTTTCAGCTGCATTTTCAGTGCTCCCCACCCTGTGGCCCTGGGTGTGGAAGGAAAACTAGGAACCCCATATATTCACTATTCCTCTCTCACCTCCTAACCTGACTATGGAATTAATGTTGGGGCAGCTGTGGCTTTTTTCTAAAGTCAGGCCTAATTGGACCAACTCATATTCGTCTCAGTCAAATTCACCTCTGCCCTATTTTATTTATCAAAAAGAATGCCCAACTCAAGGTGGAAAAAAAAAATCATAGCTAAATGTAGGTTTAAAGCTGAGGAGACTTGAGATTGAAAAACTGCCAGTTCTTACTGCTCACTTACTCACATGAGGGTTTACAGCTCCTGAAATCATGCCAGGACTTTGAAAATGAAAGCTTGCAGTTAGAAAACGATGGCTCATGACAGCAAAGATCAGTCATGTGATAGGCCAAGCGTTTTCCGTCATTGCCTTCTTCAATCAGACAGAGCTCAGAAACAGAGGTTAATCGGTCAGATAGCATCCACAGGGGCTGAGGGCAGCAGAATCCGGCTGCAGCAATTAATCATTTAATTGCTTTCTGATTCACTTTAAATGTCTTTTAAAAAGATATTAAAAAAAAACATTATTGAAAGAACATTTTAGACTATTTAATAAAGATCCAATATACCCTTTGTGAACCAGAAAATAAATGGATCTCCAGCTAAACTCTGTTCAGTGTTTGCTTGGGCAGCACTTACTTACACAGAGGAAGGAATGACAGAGTCTCTGCAGCAGGCAGAAAAAAAAGAGCATGCATAAAAGCACTTAGGAAAGAAAATATGCGTGTAAATAAAAATAGGCTTTTTGTTTGTTTGGCTATTCATTTTTTCTGGCTAAATAGTAGGGTGTGTGACAGGGGTTGACAGAAGAGCCTAGAAACACAGTAAACTAGATTTTTAAAGGGTCTTGAATGCTGAGATACAAGAGCCTGGACTTCAAAAGAAAAAAAAACAAAAACCTGATTTGATCTACTAATCAGGCAATGGGAGCCACTGAAGATTTTTAAGCAGGGAAAGCAGCACATGTTGGGAACAGCATGAACTGTGAGGTTCACCAACCCTAGGTTATAATTTCTAGCCATGACTCTCATTAGCCAGTGTGGATAGAACCTCCCAAGCTGAACAGTGGAAGTAACAATACCATTTCCAAGGTTACTGAAACATTAGATACAACGTATGTAACACCCCACCCCCACGCCACCCCACCAAGGCTTAGCACATAAAAAGCATCTAGTAAATGGTGTTAGCTATCCTCCTGCTATGCTCTGGGTAGGAAGGTCAAAGGGGAAGAGATGGAACGAGGGAGACCAGAGAGAAGAAAATCTAGACAAGACAGAGTACAGGCAAGGAAAGTGGCAAAGAGAAAACAGGAGAGACTATAAGGAACGCAACAAAGGTAGTGCTCAAGGAAATGGAGACCAAGAAAGATCAACTTGCTCAGTGCCATTTGACAATGACTGGACATGACTGAGAGAAGAGAGGAAGCCAGAGAGCCTCCAAGAATCTGGCTGAGATAAGCCACACACAGGTTGGAGAGACGCAGACTTCTATGAGGTCCAAAATAAATAATACATGTAAATAAATGCCGAACACTGAGTTTGCATTTCTAGAACGACTACAGAAATAACCGTAAACATCTTTCTTTCTACAGTGATCCCATCTGAATTCCTAATAATGAAAGCTGCCCTGAGAACAACTGTTAAATCCGCAGGGCCAGATGATTTGGGTCATGACATTATGCAGGGTCAAACACCAGTCAGGGTCATCCTCCCACACATCTTCCCCACCCACCCCTTTTCACGTCATCTCCACCACAGACATGCCACCCTCTCCTCAGGCCAGCTTCACTGTTGTCACTCACTCTAAGATCCTCTCAGCACAAATAATTGCCTGCTCTCCTCAGGCCCAACTGCCTTCCTCACAAGACTCTGCTGCTTGGATAACAGGTAGAGAAATACCTGGTGCTTCAGAACAGCAGGGCAGCGCCTAATAACTCACACACCTGACATTTTCATTACACACTACATTAGAAGTTTCTTCAGGAAGCAGCCTTAATAATTTTGCACCACTCTGCTCAGTGGGGATTAATATTACTTACTTACATGTTTGGGGCGGCAGCCACTCTTTCAGCACAAGCTTCAATCCTCATCTGGGTCATTGTGGGTTTCAGCCCTGTCAGCTCCATGTAATTCACAAAGGGATCAACCCATGGACACTTCCCAGTCTGCAGGACACACAGGGGAAACTTTATAGTGTATATAAATGAACTTCAATATTGCAGTATACCTTTTGGGATGTACTTCTAACTTGTTAGAACAGGTAGAAAAGCTGACAAGCCACTTTGTGTCTTTTAGGAGGCCTCTGCTTTGCACCAGCTGGCCTAGAGAAGCACAGGATCACACTGTCTTCCCACTCACTGCCTTCATGCTCTCTCTACAGGAGTGTTACCACCTAAGCTTGCTCTGGAACATTTAGAAGTTTTAGTTAGACTATAGAGTGTTTTTTTGAAGGGTATTTTTTTTTTTTTTTTGACTGTGCTAGGTCTTAGTCACTGCACTCAGGCTTTCTCTAGTTGCATCAAGCAGGGGCTACTCTTCACTGTGGTGTGCGGGCTTCTCATTGTAGTGGCTTCTCTTGTGGCTTCGTAGTTGTGGCACACAGGCTCAGTCGCTCCAAGGCATGTGGGATCTTCCCAGACCAGGGATCAAACCTGTGTCCCCTGCATTGGCAGGAGGACTCTTGGCCACTGGACCACCAGGGAAGCCTTTTTTAAATTTTTAAAAAATTTTGGCCACACCACAGGCCACGCAGGATCCTAGTTCCCTGACCAGGGATCAAACCCAAGCCCTCTGCATTGGAAAGCAGAGTTTTAACCATTGAACTGCAGGAAAAGTCCCTTAACTTTATTTTATTCTTAACTTCAAGACAAATGTCATGCTGACTTATCTCCAGTTAATGATGTTGTGCTTCCTATGCAACCCAATGGCCTCCAGAATAACAGAACTCCACACATGTACAATGTTTTGTAGGCAAAGATGTTTCGTGCTTTACAAAAGGAAGTGGGACTTGGGAAGGGGGTTGATGACAACACAAGAAGGCCAAAGGTTGCTTAGAAGTCAATCCATCCAGGTGGTGCTAGTGGTAAAGAACTTGCTTGACAATACAGGAGACTTAAGAGACGTGGGTTCAATCCCTGGGTCGGGAAGATCCCCTAGAGGAGGGCACAGCAACCCATTCTAGTATTCTTGCCTGGGGAATCCCATGGACAGAGGAGCCTGGTGGGCTACAGTCCATCGAGTCACACAGAGTCGGACACGACTGAAGTTACTTAGCACACACGTCATAGATAGTAAAGTGTTCCTTCTGGATTCTTCACAATATTCTTAATCCAGGAGCACCTGGCATCGGGCACTAAATGTGCCATTTGCACAGCTGACCCTCTGATGGTGTGCAAATGTTTTTCTTTTCATGTTACTTCTGGTTCTGAGGAGTGGAGACTGATATCTATCATTAAGATTTCTACCTTTTTTTCCCTCTGTGTACCAGAGTAATATTAATGACGGACATCTGCTATCCACGTAGCGCTACTTATGTCTCTTTTACTCCTTTGTTACCACTCTGTGAAATAAGGTATTATTATTACTCGTAATTTACAGATGAAGAAACTGAGCCTTACAGAATTTAGATAACTTACTCAAAGCCAGAGAGCAGTAACTGGGAAAACCAGAACTCAAATCCAGGTTTCTTTTGTGTCAGAGTCAGAGTTAAAAATCATAATAACTCACTGGAACAATGATATCCACAAATGACATTGCAGGAGCATTTACTGGAAAATTCTGGCTCGATACCCACAATAAAGGGGAAAAAAGTCTCAGTACTTACTGCTATGAATTTGATTCCACGTACATCTCTGAGTGTATGATGACCTTAACTGTTTTAGGAAAAGCTACATCAACTCTGCAATATTCATCTACTTCTTAGTCTATAAAAGGCACATAGCTAATTAATCACTGAATGGAGGAGGCTGGGTGTCAAGAAGAGTGAGATATCCACTTCTCAAGGCACCTACAACCCAGCTGGGTAGATAGGCCCTAAATACATGTAGTGTATATACTGAGATGATATCAAGAAAGGCATTGCAAAGATTCATCACCAACTTAACAATACACAGCGAGAGCACTAGGGTGAGTCAGGTGAGGGAGACTCCTCTCCCAGCAGGAGGAGTCAGAGAAGACTAGATGGGAGAGATGGGAACCAACAGAGGGGAAGCACCTGGTAAGGATGCAGATTGCTGGTAAGTGAAAGCTGCATCCAGGAGAAGTGAGAAGATATCCCTAGAGTGAAGTTGAGGTCTCCTCATACTGACAGTTTCATGTCATTACCCCATGCTTGACTGGAATGCAACATGAGTCCAGAGAGTCAGCACTGACAATCAACACTGCCACAGACTGAACTGCATCCCTTAAAATTCATGAGCTGAATTTCATGAAGCTCTAACCCTCCTGTGTCACTATATTTAGAGGCAGGGCCTTAAAAGAGGTAATTTGGGTTAAATAAGGTCAAAAGGGTGGGTGGGCCCTTAATCCAATGTCCATGTAAGAAAAAGAAGAGACACCAGAGCTGTTCATTCACAGAGGAAAGACCACGTAAGGACATGGCAAAAAGGCAGCGATCAGCAAGCCAAGGAGAGAATGCCAACACTTTGATCTTGGACTTCCAGCCTCCAGAACTACAGGAGAATACATTTCTGTTGTTTAAGCCATCCAGCCCATGGTCTTCTGTTATAGCAGCCCTGGTAGACTAATTACACACACCTTCATCTATTTCACATACCACTTCTCTGCTTCTCTATGCTGCCCTGGATGCAGCTACCTGGAGAAGCAGGTTTCTAAACCTGTGGGCTACTCCATGTGGTTATCATGAAGACCTCTGCTGGAATGCTTGAACAAGCTGAGGATGATCTAAGGCAGTGCATCTCAAATTCCCCGTGATGAAGAACCAGTTTTCCCCCATTCTTTGGCTGACGGATACATGATCTTACTATGCTTGCTAAGAAGGCAGCAGCAGCCACAAGCAACTCACTGTGCAAACTTAACATTCTACTCAATAGTGTCCCCTGATCAGGTGTGTGGATATGGCAGCTAGGCACTGGTGAGCTGGTAAATGTTCAGCACCCAGGGTGTGGGGGAGGAGGAGTCCTGATCTGTGGCATTGCCCATTTGTTAGATAAAAACACTTCTTGTCATGACTGATTCCAGGCTACCAATCTGAAGTTACTGAGCCACAGAGATGGGAAGGAATGCCTGTAACTGGCTCCCTCCAGCTGGTACCACCTACCTTCAGCCCATCACAGCGACAATGTATAATTATTAAAAAGTTCCTACTTATTGTCATTTTTGTACTTAACTCCTTGCAGAAGGCAGGTCACACTTTGCATAACACTGACCTAATTTTTTTAAGTGTAGGAGTCCCCAAAGAGGTCCCCTAAAGCCCATCAGCTCACTAATTTTACTAGCGTAAACTCTGGACCCACAGAGTTCTAAAATAGTATTTTCAGAAAGGGCCTGTTTACCCAAAATTACCTATGAAAAAATGACAGAAGCTCGGCTCTTCTCTCTTTTTTTCCTTCCCTTCATCTATTATCTAAAAAGATCTTCTCCCTGTCTCTTACTTTTTCCCTTCCCTTCCCTTCCCTGTCCTCCCTCTCCTAAAAGATCGTTCTTCCTTTCAAAAAGACAGAACATTTCCTCTGGTCTCTGTAACATCGTAGTTAAGCACAACCTCTCCAATGGTCCACTCTCTTTCTCCTACAACTTGGCTTTATTGTGGGGATGAAATCCTAGTCTTTGTTATAAGAAGCAATGAAGGGATAAATCCACTCAGGCAATTCAAGGGTAAAACCGAAGCAGTAAGTAGATTTAAAGGACCTATAAGATTAAAGGCAGAAAATGGAGAGCTATATTAGTCCTCTTTATCCTTGCTTTCCCAGAACCAATTCAGCTTTGTTCTTTTTTTCTTTCTTTTCAAACACAGAGCCAACCATTAGTAGAACAGCCAAAGCCTGTGGCATACAGAACAGTGACTGGAGTGAGAGTGACCAGCACTGAAACCCAGACGAGAGGTAATTAGGGCTGACCTTGGGAGGTGGCCGTGAGAAGAGAAACACAGACACAGATACAAGTCATAAAGCCATATTCTTAAGTAAAATCAACAAGATTGGACCATGGATTAGAGATAGAATAGCAAGGGCAAGGGAGGAAGATGGTGCAAGGCTCTGAACACTGCCTGCAGCCAGATGAGTCATCCTAGAGCTTGGCTCCAATTGAGTTACTCAAATGAGAAAAACCTTTGGATGGCTCCAAGCCCACTGCACATAGAATGAGGTCTAAATTCCTATATAAGGACTGCCACAATTCTGTGCTGAGTTATTAGCAAGCTTAGACTCATTCATTCAAGGGACATTTATTGAACAGCTATTATGTATTATGCTGGATCAGAAATCAAAAATGGGGGAAAGGCACAGTTCCTGACTTTGATGAATTCAGTCCCTTCAAATAAATCAATTCACATATGCTTAAGCTCCATTCACAATGTTCTCTTCATCTGAAATCCATTTTTTTATTGAGTGCTCACTCTATGCCAGAGACTGCTCTTGGCCCTAGAGACCCAGTCAAGTTATTTCTATTCATTTCCCAATCAGACCTGTGGATTATTGATTTGGGATTTTCTGCGTAGAGAGCTGAGGCCAAAGGGAACCTCAAAGGGGAAAGACTGAGGAAGAGGACGAGAACCAACACCAGACTCTTGGAGTAGTGCCTACAGTTCAAGGATTAGAAAAAGGGAGAAGAGCCAAAAGTGGCCAGAGGAGTAACAGTGGGCAGAGAAAATCGAGTCATAGAAGCTGAGTGTGGAGAGTTTCAAGAATAAAGAAGAATCTGAACTGTGTAAAATGTGGCTGAAAGGCTAAGAGAGAAGACTGACGAAGGAACCAATACAGCCTCTCACTTCAAGTGATAGAGGGAAAGAAGTCTGTGGCGAGGGACAGATCAAAGATGAACAACAGAGCAAGGGAGTGCTTTATAAAGACTCTGGGGCAGAAAATGGGAGGGTACAGAAATCGTAGACACAGTAAAAAGTTGACCTTAGAGAGAAGAGAGACTATTTTTTCCCCAAGACCAGAAAGAAGGACAGGACAGAATATCCAGAGACACGGGGTAAAGGGAGGACATAGGGGGACCCCAGGGGTGTTTGAAGTTAGACTACGCCAAGTTTGGATCTCAGCTCTTCCACTTACTTTTTTTTTTTTTGGCAAGTGGGATCTTAGTTCCCTGACCAGGGATTGAACCCATGCCCCCTCCAGTGAAAGTGTGGAGTCTTAACCACTAGGCTACCAGGGAAATCCTTCTACTCACTTTCTGCATCATATCAGGCAAGTTGATCAAGCTCTCTGATCCTTAGTTTTTCCATCTTCTTATAAGATGAATATAATAATGCCTTTCTCATATGGTTGTTGTGAGAACACACTGAGAAAATATATGTGCCACCAAGCTTCTCCCTTGCCTTATCAGCTAAGGTACATACGAGGTCACATGAATAAATTCTACTGACCCTTGCCCCTGTCTGCTCGTACAGCACTGTAGCCCTCTGCAAAGTACTCTTGTGAAAGTGCTCACAAGTGAGCCCACCTCACTGAGCTCCAGGGAGTCCGCCGAGCCTCTGTTGTCCCCACACTGCGGCAGCTAAGGTCCTGGAACAAACAAGATGCCAAATCTAAACATGCTACCTGGTACTACAGTCTTGATGAAGCAGCCTTTTCAGCTTTTGCTTAAACCCCTTCCCCAAAACAGCCTCCACCAGTCTCAGTCTGGGCCTGGATAGAAGCCCGAGTGAAAAGCACGTTGCTGTACCTTGAATTGTCCCTCCTCTCTTATGACCAGGCTCTGGGAGTCTCTCTATCCTCCATGTGAATACATTTCTGGTAGGCCCTCTCCATTAACTTGCTAAACACTTCCTGGTATGTATCAATCCCAACCATCTAGATTACATCTAGTACACCCTGGCACACAGTATGGGCTCAAGAAAGTCAACTCTTTCCCTCTTAACTCACCTTCATAGTTTCATTTATACTTCTGATTTGTAGTGCCCTTTCTCCCATCCTCAGTCATATCTGGGTTTGACCGAGGTGCACAAAGACTTGGCTATACTGCATAGTGGTGAGCTTGTAAATGTTTAGCAACCAGCTCTCCAGGAGAAAAAGCCAGATTTTGTAGTGTTTGCCAATTTTCATGCTGCAAACACTCCCACGCTAGTGGTAAAGAACCTGCCTGCCAATGCAAGAGATGTAAGAGACTCGGATTTGATCCCTGGGTCTGGAAGATCCCCTGGAGGAGGGCATGGCAACCCACTGCAGTATTCCTGCCTGGAGAACCCCACAGACAGAGAAGCCTGGCAAGCTACAGTCCATAGGGTCACAAAGAGTCAGACAGGACTGAAGCAACTTAGCACACATGCACAAACACTCCCACCATGGCTCATTTCAATTTACCAACATACCATCAACCACCTTGCAAAACCACTGAACTGGTTACCTGGGAATCTTGGCTAGTAGTATACTGAAGCAACTCTGAAGTTTCTGCCCATTGAATTAAGTCCCAGGTATATCTACCTACTGCTTTGTAAAGACGACATTCCACCCCACCTGCATTGCAATGGGGATGAACTGTAAAGGCACCAAGTCTCACTTAGGGATCTTCAGTACTTTCATGTGGTTTGGGAAATGATTGTGTTTAAATGGCATTTTGAGGGAAACAGACACACCCTGATGGGTGAAATCTCAGGGATGATCAGTGAACAAAAACACTGTCACCGAGTAAGTAAACAGTGACAAGTTTATAAGATGCTGTTGGCAGTAGCTGGATTTCTCAGCGCTGAACACTTGAGTTGGGCATGGTGGGAGCGGCTGGTTAGCCATTTGTCAGGCAAAGTCAAAACAGCCCTCCAGCTACAGCACAGACGGCAGACTGCAGCTCGTCAGCATTTTATTTATGACTCTTAATTAGCAAGCAAAAAAGGAGGGAAGAAGTTTCCAGCTTGGGATATACAGACATATATTTCCCGGAAATTGTCTTTGTCAAAATAACTTAAATCCCCATGACCCTGAGAGGTAGACATAATTTTCATTATATAGACAGGAAACTCCACCCTGGTAGGTAAATATAATTATCCTAATCTCACCAATGAAGGTTCAGAGAGGCAAAGTGACTTTTACAAGCTAACACAGCTTGAACACTAGACTGGCAACTTTCAGACTCTAATGCAAAGGCTCTTTCAGTCACATAATGGTTGGCTCTTATCTCGCACATCAGAGTAACAGTCCATTGACTTGGACTGAAAGAGTTGAATACCAAACTCACTACACTGGTGAAGAAACTTCATATTCTTATGGTTAGATAATTAATTCTTTGGAGGGAGGGGAATTATTGAGGGGAGTGAGAAACAGGACAACTGAATGAGTAGGTCAGCTTCCTGCCTGCTTTTGAATAACCTTAGCGTCTTATTTTGCAACCAACAGAGTCTAATCAGGTATAGGGCAGAAATAAAGAGTAGGACCTCACAGCCCATGAATTTAAAGTGACTCTGCTCTATGGAGGTGTCTTTGAGCTGCTGGGCCTCCAAGTGATTGTGAGGTACAGGAACCATCGGAAATAAGAACAGACCTGGCAACTATAAACACAGAGGACTGCTTACCTCAGCCATGTATTTACAGATGGCATTCAGAAAGGAGTGCACTGATTACTTCTGATCACTGAGTTAAGCCAAAAACATTTAAAAAATGATACTTACATAATAAATTTAAATTTTTACTGATATAAATCACCTTGATTATGGGTTTCAAATTTAAAAATTATTTATTTTGATTTTTAATTCCTGTGAAACCCCAAAAAACAAAATGTTTCTATTGATTTGCAAGGGTTCCATGCCTCAATAAAGGATGTGTTGGAAGGTGGCAACTTGGAAGCTCTCTGAGGAGCTGTGTAGGTCATCGAGGAGGTCACCGGCATGTCCGGTTCTCTTATCCTGCAGGCACAAGGACAGACTGAACTTCATCCCCCTGAAGATAAGCATGGCCACAAGACATGCTCTAGCCAATGAATATGATCAGGTGTAAAGTGTGTCACTTTATAGGGGCCCGGGGAAGGGCGGGGCACAGTTAAGAGTTAGGGCACAATTATCCACTCTCACTCCCTCTGCCGCAGAGCCCCCGCAGAGCCTGCTGAGATGATAGGCTGTCTGCTATTAGGACCCAGGATCCCTCAGGCAGAATCTGTCCTGAGTTTGGAAGCTATCCTCACTGCAGCATAACTTCACCTATCCTACTAGGAAAGAATTGTTTGGTGAAAGAGGAAGTTAACTAAGAGGAAAATTTTAAAGTAATTAGTCGGGATCCCTGGTGGTCCAGTGGCTAAGACTCATGCTCCCAATGCAGGTGACCCAGATTTGATCCCTGTCAAGGGCTTCCCTGGTGGCTCAGATGGTAAAGAGTTGCCTGCAGTGCCTGAGACCTGGGTTTGATTCCTGAGTTGGGAAGATTCCCTGGAGAAGGAAATGGCAACACATGCCAGTATCCTTGCCTAGAAAATTCCATGCATGGACAGAGGAGCCTGGAGGGCTATAGTCCATGGATTTGCAGAGTCGGACATGACTGAGTGACTTCTTTTTCTTTCAGGGAACTAGATCTCATGCCATGATGAACAGTTTGTATGCCACAACTAAAGATCCCGCATGCTGCAACTAAGACCCAGTGGAGCCAAAGAAATACATAAACATATAAAGTTTTTTAAAGTAATAAGCCAAAAGCTGAAGATTCTTGGACATTTTGAATCTCATCAGAGGCCTGGGACTCTGAGTGCTGAAAAACTCAGTATCTAGGGTGTTCTTCCTGAACGATCAAAAGAAGGTAGAATTCGGTCAAAATGAATCTGTACCTTCAGGTTTCCAAACAGATAACTGGAAAGGATCTAGACTCCTTAGGATCTAACAAAAACTCTCCTGAAATTACAAGTATCTATTGAGCACCCACGGTTTATATAAGATGATGTTTGACATTGTGGGAGATGCTTAGCAGTACAGAAGCATTTTCTTTCTTTCAAGGAACTTACAACCTAATTAGTGAGTTCAAACTGAACATCAGGAAACATCAATCCATATTTTTTTCTTAAAAAACTTCAGGTAATGATAAACATGATGCCATGAAGCAGTGGAATCAGTGACCAAATTCACCATATATAAAAATCCCTATAGATGGGCTGAAGGAACTCTATCACCACTACAAACCTAACAGTAGTTTGCACCCTACTTTATCCTCACATCCACTGTTAACGTACTGTCAGTACCTTACGGCTGAGACTGGTACAACTGGAAAAGTCAGAGAGGATAATCAGGCTCTCAAGGCACACAGCAGCAGAAGAAAGAGTTCCTCAAATTCTTGGCGGTTTATAACCAAAAGCAAATAAGCTGCCTTGTGAGGCCTGCCTCATTTGGCCACACACCCTCAGTGTAACAGTGAGGAGACTAGAGGAAGGCAAAGGCCCAAGACCAGTAAACTGTAGCAGTTACCTGGCCATCACACCCTGTATGCCCCCCTCACACCTGCTCCAGATGACTGGCAGTAACAAGCAGGGGTGCTGCCAACTCACTGGGCAACAGGTAAGCGGCTCACTGCTCATATGTTATAGCACCCAGAGGTAGCCCTCGAGAATCTGTCTTGGGATTAAAATATAAGCCAGATCTTATTAAGAGAAACTTGATTATAACAAGGAGACTGGTACCTAATCCAACTACTATCCTCTCCTCCCTTAGCCTGGCCCAAACAAACCTGTGCTGTACAAAAATCACATGACATCATGGTTCAAATAAAGGTTCTATTTCCCTTTCTCCAAGTCTCCAGAATCACTGAACGCTGAGTGTAAAATATCACCCTTAAGATCATTCTCCAAGCTGCATGACTGAATTCCTGCAAAGAAGAAAAGAGGTGAAGAGTTCACCTTTTACTAGAGCTTGGGCAACCCACCAGGGCAGCAGTACCCTGACAACAGGACATCCAGCATTGTCAGGCCTCGGAGAACAATGCTGCTCCTGCCTTGTGTGGAGGAAAGGACAAAATATCAGTCAGTGCCTTTCACATCCACAGCCATCTTGAAAGGAATGTCGGTGCCTACTGTCCAGGCTGAGGGGCACCCTAAGCAGGTCTTTAACAAAGGTGACTCAAGGACTGCCAATCACAGTCTGGCTCATTTTTCGCGAGGTGGGTAGGCCTCCAAAGCTCAGTCCACACAGAGACTATGTGATTATGTAATCAAGCCAAGGAGACTCTCCTTCTCTCTCTCTCTCTCTCTCTCTCTCTCTCTCTCTCTCCTGCCCCCCACTTCCCTCCCTCCCTCTCTTCCTTTCTCTTTCTGGAAATTGAATGAGAAATATGGGGAATGTGGTCATTGAGTTGTCAGTGGGAACAGAAACTGGAAAAATGTATACAGGAAGCACATGCCATGAGACAGAGGGTATGAGAGTGCCAAAGTTGAGACTAAAGAAATAAGCTGCTAAAAAGATGCACAGCGCTAAAAGCTAGACCAAGTTGGTGGCTGTAGTTGTGGTGGACACATAAGCAAGTCCCTATGATGGCTAAAGTGGGGACAGGAATTCCCATGGCTGAGCTGGGCTGGGTTCCCCAGTTTCAGCTTCCTTGTGGCCTCCAGTAAACTAGTTTCCCATAAGAGTTCTGTCCTCTGATCTGCCAATAACCCCCATCGGTAAAGTGCCCTCAGTGCATCCCAGTTCTTGCCCTCAAACTTAACACACAAGCAGAGAGCCAGGTTCTACAGACACCTGGATGTCGGCCAGTCTGGACCAGCTCCAAAGCTCTCTTATCCACATCACCTGATGCTTTTCCTCTCAGGCATTTGACACTTTGCATGTCAGGCTATATACTATTACTCATTTGTTCAGGTTTTCATGCTATCTCAAAAGCTATTTGTTCTGTGGAGTATTTTTAGCATGAGATGAGGGAGGGGGCTGGGAGAATGGCTGGGAAAGAGGAGAAGTGTTCTAGCCGGGGACAGCATCACATTCTCAACGCTGTGTTAAGTGCCGTGCACAAACGCACGCTCCAAAAATGATTGTCGATGATGCTGTCTTAATCCCACCTTCCTGTGTTTATAAAGACAAGTACAGGCAATTGAAAATGAGGTCTCAGGGGATCACTGACAATTGAAACTCTTCCTCCCTCAGGGAGCAAACCAGGAAATGCATAAGTGCACCCATGTGGTCTTCATAGGAAGATATCACATAGGCCCGAAGATTTCAGGGGAAAAAAAAGAAAAAACCTTTTTCAAATCCTTTTGAAGAAATCTGTGCAGCTGTTTCCTGAACTCTCCGGAAGAACTGAGATGCAAAATGCTGTATCTCCCCTCTATCACTCCCCCCCACCCCCACCCTGCAAACTGGCTTTCAGGTGACGCAATGATGAGACCTCCGTGGTGAGCTCGGTCTGGAGAATGCAGCAGCCGACAGAGCGTGGGGTGCTGCCACCTCTTGGAGGTTCATAGCCAAAGCAAGTCTCCATCCCAGAAAGGATATGTTTTAGTGATATTATGAAATGTTAACGGGCAATCTGTTCTGAAATAATTGCTCAGTGTGTTGGCCTCCTTTTCCATTTTAGAATTTCAAAGGCATTGCAGGCCGAAAGCACTGCCAGCCTGTTAGTGGTACCTACACTGATTAAATCTAGCCCATCACAACCATGGCTACACAAAAGCCCCTTTTCTCAATTAATAAAATGCAATTAATGGTATCATTGAAAAACTCCTGCCACTTCCATTTAGAGCCAGTTAGAGCTTCAATTTAGAGCTGTGTGCAAATTTAAGGATATGCATTTTCTTTTCAGTTGATGTGATTAACATTACCTAATTTCTGGGATACGCCCAATTTCTGTAGGGCAAAAGAATGTTTACCAGAAACATACACAATAATGACAACTTCCTTCCCTCTACAGACGCACACATATGGGTTCATGCATGCAACCGAGTTCAGTTCCACTTATTCAACGACCACACTGCCTCTCCTACCTATGGGAAATGTCATATGGTCACACTGGAAATATCCAGGGTGGGTGCTCTGAAGTAGGATACAAATTCTAAGGACTTTACTGGATGACGGTCCTTTTGAAATATTTTTATTGATCAGTCCAATTCCTGAGAAGAAATAGATTGTTTCTCTTATTCTCCCAGGTATAGGTCATTTGAGCAGTTGGATTGTCATTTTTTTAATCTTCACGTTTCCCTAAGGATAGTGAGAGGATGATTTCAGCAGCAACATTAGCTGCTTTAGGCTAGATTTTCAAAGCTACACCAGGGAGTTAAAAGCGCAAATCCTGTTATTGTTACAGGATTAATGCACAGAAGTCCCAGAATACCACTTTGGAAATGTAGCCAAGGAATATTATTTCAATGTACGGTATGTTATTTTTAGACTCAGCTATAGCCCAATTATCAGCTGGCATATCAAAAATGAGAAAAGACAGATAGCTGTCTTTAATCCAAAATTCTAATGAGGTTTTTGTGTTTGTGCTTTTTCAACCCTTAGAAATCTGGATATTTGAAGGAAAAAAAAGTAAAAGAAACTACAGCAGCTACTTCCTACCTGCTCTGCTGCATTAGAGGCTGAAACTTCTAATGAATAAATTAGTATTGCTTTGTTTCACTGTTTTTTCTAAGAGAGACACGTGGTAGGAAAAAGAAGCACTGAATCATGGGGACCTCTTGACCACACCATAAAAAGTGCAAATCAACAACAGCATACTAATTATTTCAAGGCACAAGTCAGGGCTCCTGCCATCACTCATTTCTATTTCTGCTTTTATACATCTTAGATTGCTGTTCAAAAATAACTATCTGCAAAAAGTCCTCCAGTTGGTGTAACTTTGCTTCCAAGTTGCCCTGTGGGCATCAACCAACATTTATTGATTCTCTAGATGCTTGTTGTTGAGTTTTATTAAACTGGGCTTGCTTTTCCTTTTGGCCTCAGAGTAACTGCATAGATCGGAGATGACCACATCACCATCTCTAGGCTACATCTAGTCTGCTAGATGATGCCCCATGGAAGAATTCCTACCTTTCCGTTAGTCAAGCAATACCCTACATGAGTAGTTCCTTTCACTAACTTTCAAATCCCAGAGTATTTTCTGTTATCTCAAGAGGCATTATACCTTTCTAAAAAGGAAAAGCATTGCTTGCTCAGGTCTGTTTCTGTGTGGGTCTTGGTGATGGGAGCACAACCCCACTTTCAAAAACTCTGGGATTTCACTGTGTCAGTATGGGAGGGTTCACTTGGAGCTCTTCTTCTCTGGCCACCAAAGACTCATGCACCCCCAAAGGCATCTCAGCAAGCAGAATTGAACCCTTTTTGTACAACTGGTAACTGTCAGCTCTGATTTTGCTTTTTAGAGCAGTTGTGAGGAAGATTAAATAAGTAGCATTCTAAGAAGCAGTTTGCACAGGGCTTGGCACATTGTAGGCTCCCTGAGTTAAGGAAGCAGCAGCGTCGACGGTTTTAAAGATTCATCTCATGTTTATAGGCATTTTTAATTTATAAAAGCATTTCTGTACATTATATCACCAGCAATACAGTGATGAGCCTTGGGATGGATACTCATGCATTTAATGTGGAGCTAACTCAAGTTACATACAGTTTTTTTTCCCCTGTACTTTGTACACTGAGGTTGAGCTATAAATAGGACTAGAATGAAATTCTCCATTTCAGCTTCTGGGGCATTGTTCACATCATAACCACTACTCATCTGTGTTTCAACTCTGAAACAGCAGTGATTGGGTCCTAGACACTCAAAAACCAGAAGATATATTTGAAAAATATGTTACATATTTGAAAAAAAACTAATAGATTAATAATTCTTATGAATATCTACTGCTGCTATAACTCAGTATATTAGGCACTATAATATACTTTATGAACAGCTGCTCCCTTTAAGAAACACTTGCTTAAGAACTATTAGGATGCTTGTATACACCTATATTCTAACAAGAATACAAACTTATCTAACATAGTAGCATACCTAATATCTTATAATTCTACATGTTCATGAAATAAATACACAAATGAGTAAAGACTATGAGTCACTAAGGATGAATTTCAATGTCCGTAGGTACAGGTAGGAGAGTCAGAGAACTTGTTGCCCCTTCTATAAAATGGGAGGACCAGAAATGCATTGGAAAATTACTATGAGAATAAAGTGAGACAAGATATGTGAAGGACCATGATAGGCAGCCTTCTGAAATGGCTTACAATGATCCTGGCCCCCCAGCTTTCAATGCCCTGTGTAATCCCCCACACTTAAGCATGAATTGGTAGCGTAATAGAACTAATAGAGTAAGAGGTGATGGGAGGTCACTTCTGTGATTAAGATATAAAGGGCTGACTTCCATCTTGTTAACACTCTCTTTCTTGCTGACATCTCCCTCACCCTCTCACCTGCGAGACACTCATGTGTACAGAGACTGAGATAAACCTTTGACCAAGAGCTTGTGAGGAACTAAGACCTCAGTCCAACAGCCCACGAGGAACGGAATCCTGTCAAAAACCACGTGAAGGAAAGAAATTCTCCCCTGGTCAAGCCTGGGTTTGACCATAACCCTGAGTAACACCTTGACTGAAGCTTTGCGAAAGACCCTAAAGCTGAGGACCAAGTCAAGGCACACCAGGACTCCTGATCCACAGAAACTGGGAGATAATAAATGTTTTCAGGCACTCCATTTTGAGTAATTTGTTACACTGCAGGAAAAAGGAATAGATACAAGGAACTGTCATACCATGGCCATTTTAAAATATGTAATATATAGAAGTCATTTTATTTTCTAGTGGGGCTGTAAATTAAAGTGCACTTATTTACAAGGCTAGTTTTTAAAGCTAGCAAAGAAAATGACAGAGTTGCCTTTACTAAGGAGAAGAGCTAAGCAGTGAGTAGAAAGGAATGAGTACTAATACCCTCAGCAAATAGCAGAAGCTAGTCCTACATGGCAACCAGCTCCAAATAGCAGTGAGGAAGGAAATTCTTCAGTTACACAGCTGATGGGCAAAGATGCAGTTAAATTCATTACTGCTAAGCAGGGGTTGAAATGGCAGTGGTCTCCTGGAACCCATTTCTGTAAGACACTGGGAAACATGCTTGTTTAATATGAACCCTGGCCTTGCAGAAATTAAATGATTTCCTCCACAGTCTTATTTTGAACTGTTCTTGTCGCCTGCTGAAGACAGTTGGCTCCTAATCCATTTTATCAAAGCACTTTCTGTTCCTTGGATAAAAGGAAGTACATAAATTTCAAGTGCCATATTACCATACATGCATGGTTCTGTTTGGGCACAAGCACACTGTTCTTGTCATAAATTCTGACTCAGAATGGGAACTCAGGATTTACCATCTCACTCCTTATAGTTACAAGATTGACTAAATTGATTACAAGAAGAAATATGTAAGCTCTGAAACTGTTCACACCATTGATGTGGTTCAGTAGCTTATAAAAGTTGCAAATAACAGCAAGCCAAAAGAAGGAAATTTCAGGAAAGATATAGTCTTAAAAACACAGGCTTGGTTGTGTTCAGAACCTAGGAATAGTTGGTTCTTTTGGGAGCCTAGAAGAGTCTCCAGAGAAGGCAATGGCACCCTACTCCAGTACTCTTGCCTGGAAAATCCCATGGACGGAGGAGCCTGGTAGGCTGCAGTCCATGGGGTCACTAAGAGTCGGGCATGACTAAGTGACTTCACTTTCGCTTTGCACTTTCGTGCATTGGAAAAGGAAATGGCAACCCACTCCAGTGTTCTTGCCTGGAGAATCCCAGGGACGGGGAAGCCTAGTAGGCTACCGTCTGTGGGGTCGCACAGAGTCGGACACGACTGAAGCGACTTAGCAGCAGCAGCAGCAGCAGAAAAGTCTCTCTGCTACCTATTGTTGCACTGTGGTTCTTAGAAACTTGGGTTTACTGCCCTGTAGCCCTCCCTCCAAGGCTTCCCTGGTAAAAGTGAAAGTGAAAGTCACTCAGTTGTGTCTGACTCTTTGCAACCCCATGAACTACACAGTCCATGGAATTCTTCAGGCCAGAATACTGGAGTGGGTAGCCTTTCCCTTCTCCAGGGGATCTTCCCAACCCAGGGATCAAACCCAGGTCTCCCACATTGCAGGTAGATTCTTTACCAGCTGAGCCACCAGGGAAGCCCAAGAATACTGGAGTGGATAGCCCATCCCTTCTCCAGGGGATCTTCATGATCCAGGAATCAAACCGGGATCTCCTGCATTGCAGGCAGATTCTTCACCAACTGAGCTATCAGGGAAGCCCTGGTTGGCACAGTGGTAAAGAGTCTGCCTGCTAATGCAGGAGATGCCAGTTTGACCCCTGGGTTGGGAAGAACCCCTGGAGAAGGAAATGGCAACCCACTCCAGTATTCTTGCCTGGGAAATCCCATGGACAGAGGAGCCTGGAGGGCTACAATCCATGGGGTCGCGAAAGAGTCAGACATGACTCAGCGACTAAACAACAGTCCTCCCAGCATCACACCAGAGTTTCTGGGACCCTTCTCCAAAGGCTGGCACCCCCAGGAATTGAGGAGCAGTCACTCTGAGGGATGGAATTTTCTCAAATCCTTTAAATCATCAGCTACAAATTGTGTGTGTGTGAAAGTATATTGGTTTGGTTTGGCTGTTTCAGCCTATCAAGAGGAATCTGCTGCTGCTGCTAAGTCGCTTTAGTCGTGTCCGACTCTGTGCGACCCCATAGATGGCAGCCCATCAGGCTCCCCCGTCCCTGGGATTCTCCAGGCAAGAACACTGGAGTGGGTTGCCATTTCCTTCTCCAATGCATGAAAGTGAAAAGTGAAAGTGAAGTCGCTCAGTCGTGTGCGACTCTTCACAACCCCATGGACTGCAGCCTACCAGGTTCCACCATCCATGGGATTTTCCAGGCAAGAGTACTGGAGTGGGGTGCCATTGCCTTCTCCGATCAAGAGGAATCTAGAACCGCATTATAGGCTTTTTCGCCCTTGTCCTAGTCTTTAAGCAGGACAGTGCAGCCACTAAAATGAAAAGCAATGTAGGTAGAGCACAAGGGTATGAACTTCAAGCCTCACTAGCTGTGAGGTCTTAAATTATCTAAATTTTCTAAGACTCAGTTTCTTCATAGAAAAAAGAGCAGAATCTTATTACCTCCTCATATTGTTAAAGTGAAAGTGAAGTTGCTCAGTCGTGTCCGACTCTTTTCGACCCCATGGACTGTAGCCTACCAGGCTCCTCCGTCCATGGGATTTTCCAGGCGAGAATACTGGAGTGGGTTGCCATTTCCTTCTCCAGGAGATCTTCCCCACCCAGGGATCGAACCCAGGTCTCCTGCATTGTAGACAGACGCTTTACTGCCTGAACCACCAGGGAAGTCTCTCATATTGTTAAGGCGAAGATTAATTGTGATAATCCATATAAAGCACTTAGCACTGTGCCTGACACAGTAAATATAATGTAAATTTAATGCTTATAGTATCTTCATTCTTTTATGTTATTTATCCTACTTTCATGTGTTGAACTGTTAACTCTTTGAGGACAAAGAATGCCAGGATTTGGGGCATAGAATTTTACATACAGTTGTCCTTGGTATACCAACTCCCCACAGATACCAAAATCCACAGATGCTCAAGTCCCTTATATAAAATGGCATACATAAAACCTATGCACAACCTTCTGAAGACTTTCTTGAGAACACTTACAATACCTAATATAATGTAAATGCTACGTAAATAGTTGTAAATACTATGTAATTTGCTGCCATGTGCAGCAAATTCAAACTTTGCTTTTTGGAACTTCCTAGAACTTCTTTTCAAATATTTGAATCTATGAATGTGGATCTCTCAAATACTGAGGGCAAATCGTAGCTAGACATTTTGGAGCCATTTTCCAATGAGACTACCTAGGCTGAAAAATCCCTGCCAAGCAGTCCTGCGAATGTCCTCTTTCTGTTCAATCTACATTCCCTTCCTTGGTGATTTCATCCTCTACTGACTTTAAATACTGTACACTTACTGCCAACTCCCAGATTTCTATCTCTAGCCTAGATCTTGTCTTGAACTTCAGATTCTGTATCTAACTGCCTTTTTGACATCTCCTTTAGGAAGCCTGGCAAGTGTCTCAAATTCAACATATCCGAAACAGAACTCCCCGCAAAAAACCTGCCCAACCCCATAGTTCATGGTAATCCCATTAATTCAGGTACTCAAGCCAATAATTTTGGAGTTGTTCTTGTACTCTGATTTTCTTTTATAACATATGTCAAATTCACCAGGAAGTCCTACTGTTTCTACCTTCAAATTATATCTAGAATCTGACCATTTTCCACCAATGCCACTGTCACCTCCCTGGTCTAAATCACCATCATCTCTCACCTCCAATAGCCTTCTCTCAGAAATAAAACTATTTAGAAATAATTTTAACAAAATATTTTGAGCTTTTTTAGAGTAAGTCCTATCACCTCAAAGCACCCCCTAACAAGTATTTTCCAAAAACAAGAACGCTGTCCTATGTAACCAGCACACAACTCTTTGAATTAGTAAACTGACGTGTGTGTATGTGCACACTCAGTCACTAAGTCATGTCTGATTCTTTGTGACCCCCATGTACTGTAGCTGACCAGGCTCCACTGAGACAATACTACTACTATACTACCCAATCCCACTCAAATTTCATTAATTATCTCAAGAATGTTCCTTTTTCCTCTGTAGTCCAAGATCCTCTTAAGAACACACATTGTGTTTAGCTATTATGATGCTATATCTCCTTTGACCCAGAACAATTCCTCAGTCTTTCCCCATTTCTCATTTACTAGACACTCCGTAGCATATGGCACATTTTGTAGGATAACCTCTTAGTTCATTAGGGCTGTTAAAACAAAATATCATTCACTGCATACCTTAAAAACAACAAACATTTATTTCTCATAGTTTTGGGGGCTGGGAAATCCAAGGTCAAGTCACCGCATGGTCATGTTTTGTGGGGAGGGCCCTCTCATGGTTCATAGTACACATCTTCACACTGCGTGCTCATATGGTGGACGGGGGCTAAGGAATCTCTCTGGAGCCTCACTTACAAGGCATTAATCTTGGTCAGAAGGGTTCCACCCCTATGACATAAGCACCTCCCAAAGGTCCAACCTCCTAATGCCATAATATTGGGTGCTGAGACTCCAGCATGTGAATTTTGGAGGAACACATTCAGACCATAGCAAATTCCAACATGGGATGTCTGATGTTTCCTCATGATCAGGCTCAGGAAATTTATTCTTGGCAAGAATTCCACAGAGACAATGCCATGCTCTTCTCAGTGCAGCACACTGAGATACATAACACTGAGTATAAAAGATGTTGTTGTTCAGTTGCTAAGTCATGTCCGATTCTTTGCAACCCCATGGATTGCAGCACACCAGGCTTCCCTGTTCTTCACTATCTCTCAGAGTTTGTGTAAACTCATGTCCATTGAGTTGGTGATGCCATACAACCTTCTAATCCTCTGTTGCCCTCTTCTCCTCCTGCCTTCAATCTTTCCCAGCATCAGGGTCCTTTCCAGTGAATCAGCTCTTTATATCAGGTGGCCAAAGTATTGGAGCTTCAGCTTCAACATCAGTCCTTCCAGTGAATATGCAGGGTTGATTTCCTGTAGAATTGAGTGATTTCCTTGCTATCTGAGGAACTCTCAAGAGAGTCTTCTCCAGCACTATAAACCAAAAGCATCAGTTCTTCAGTGCTCAGCCTTCCTTATGGTTCAACTCTCACATCTGCACACAAATACTGGAAAAACCATAGCTTTGAATATATGGATTTTTGTTGGCAAAATGACGTCTCTATTTTTAATACACTGTCTAGGTTTGTCATAGCTTTTCTTCCAAGGAGCAAGAGACTTTTAATTTCATGGTGTAAAAGTGTAAAAGATATGTAACATCAATCCATACAACACTGGTGATGTTAACCTTGGTCACTTATTCATATTGATATCTGCCAAGTTTCTCCACTTCTTTTCTCTTTGTAATTGTTTGATATTTTATGAAGAGCTATTCCTAGATTATATTAAAATACCCTGTTCCTCATGGAATCTTCACCCTTCAGCCTTAGTTGATTTTCTATTTCAGCCAAAATCAACCAAATCTGTTCAGGTTTCCAAATCACAGTTCTCTATTTATATTATTCATGCTACATTTATTAGTTGGCATTCTACAAGAAAGACAAGCTTTCTCTTTTAATTTATTTATGTGTATGTATGGATTCATGGATTCTGGATATATTCAATGAGTTGTAATCTATTAACCCTTTTTTAATGCTAAGATTGTCCCTGATTTGGCCAGTGGAAGCCCCTGCATCCTTCTGAAATGTCCCCATCACTGAGTATTTCCTCATTTTCCAACACAAGATGTTTCAAGTCATGCCCCCATCTTGGAATCAGCCATTGGCCATTTCTCCATGGATCCCTAGCTTCTTTTATTGTAGGATGGTTACTTAGATACCAATATCTGGTTGTTCATCATACTCATAGTTTCTAGATGCCATTGCTTCTAAGTCATTTCAGTTGACAGAGCTACGAGGTAGGTATATGTGTATTTACGGACACACATACTTATATATCTTACTTATATATCTATATTGAGAAAGAGATCAAGTAAATCAACACTCCAGAGTTCTTTCTAGACTCTCCCCTTTCTGTGCTCATTAATTCCTTCTCCAGCAGTGAGAAACTTGACTTCTATTATCCTCATTATATTTACTTACATGCACACTTAATTTACTAATTTGCTCAATATAGTTGACCCACCCCCACCATGCTGGCCAGTTCTGCCTACCACCTCCACACCATGCCCTCTCTGCAATATTCTCAGCTGCTGACCCACCAGCCTATACCTCCCCAACCCCAGCCCTTACTTCTGCATGGTTCACCAAGCCCCCTCATTGCCGCATGATTTCAACTGTCATGCTGTCTCCTCCACATGGAAGGAAAAATGATGGAGACAGGGTTGCAATAGCAACCTTAACCACCAGGGTTTATTCTCACTCAAAAGCCAGAGTGATTTTAACAAAATGTAAATCTAATCATGTCCATTCTGCACACAGTACCTATGGTGACTCTCCAATTCATTCAGTATAAAAACCAAAGCTCTGACAACGGCCTGGAAGGTCCAACATGATCTGGCACTTTACTGCTTTGACTTTACCTACTACCATTTTCCCTCTCACTCACTCTGCTTCAGCAACAGTGCTCTTGCTATTCCTCAAACATGCCTGACATGCTCTTGCCTTAGAGCTTTTGTCCACACATTCCTCTTTACCTAGAATATTTCTCCCCACAGAGCTACACAGCTAACTGCCTTATCTCCTTTAAGACTTTGCTCAAATGTTACCTCAATAAAGCCCACCCTATCTATCCTTTAAAAAACCCAGCTCTTCCAAGTACACATAATTCTCCTCTTCCTTTATTTTTCGACTCTATATTTTCCTTTGCATTTACCATCTTTCAACATGCTGTAAAATTTAGTTAAATATCATGCTTATCATTTATTATCTGTCCCCCTCTTTCTCACCATCTCCACTATATCATAAAATTCTCTGGGGCAAGGATTTTATTTTTTACTGATGCACCCCCAAGCACCTAGAATATTATCTGGCACATAGGAAAAAAAGCTCAATAGACAGTTATTCAACAACTATCTATTGCTGAATAACTGAATTAATTAATGGGTTAGTATGAGATTATCTCCATCTTACTTTGAGGAACCTGCATATCAGAAAAGCCAAAAGAATTTTTCCAGGACTCACAAAAGCTAAAATAAATTGCCCAAGTTCACATAACATTAAGTCATTCTTGAAATTCTATCCTCAAATAGTTCAACTCCTAAAACATTTGGCATTTTAATAAAATTGACTAATTTGATTGGCTGAGAATGGGCACCTCCACAGTATCTAACTTAGAACAAAAAAATTCTGAAGAACTGTGATTACTTATTGTGTATTAGTTATTAGAATTTCCTCAAAAAGAAAATCTTAGTTTTGTTACATGTAAGGAGCAGAGTCATAAAGAGGTTCTTGAGAAGCTGGTGACATCTCAGAATCACTGAGATCTTCAACATGATTTATTCTATACTTTCTAATTCTACTTCCCTTATTGAGCCAGGCCAGAATTTATATTAATGAAGCACTCCCCTAAGGATAAATGACTGTCCATCTTCCCTTATAAAGAAAGATAATCCCAGAGTAAATGAGTTTTATACATAAAGATGTTCATGATGGCATTGTTTATTATAATAAAATAGCAAAAACAACAGAACATCTACCATATGGGAATGGTTAAGCAAACTGTGGTATACGCTTTTGTCAGTAATTGAATTTGTACTTGTGGTCCTCCAATCAAACTCAATGACAGATTTACCGGGATTAAACTATAATGACAAATAACATACACTGAAGCACTTACTACATGCCAGGCAACGTTTCAAATAATTTATAGGCATTATCTCTTTTAACTCTCATAAGAACTTTGTGAGACAAGTACTGCTGCTGCTGCTGCTGCTGCTAAGTCTCTTCAGTAGTGTCTGACTCCGTGCGACCCCATCGATGGCAGCCCACCAGGCTCTGCCGTCCCTGGGATTCTCCAGGCAAGGACACTGGAGTGGGTTGCCATTTCCTTCTCCTATTGCTATCATTTACACTATTTTACAGATGAGGAATCTGGGGCTCAGGTAGGCTGAGTCAAGGAGTAACAAATGAGGGAAATGGCCTCTCCATCATGCTAGAAAGGGAGAGATAGACACTCTGGCTTTCACTCTGTTCCCTCCCCTTTATTAATCTAGGTCTAATCAGGAGAAAGAGCACATGTAGTGATTTAATAGGAATGTTTAATATAAAGAACTACTAACTACATCAGCAGACTGGAGTAAAAGGGAAGTGGCCACAAAGAAGTAAAGGGAACTCTAAAGGATATGGAATTAAGGAGGAGCTACAACCCCCAGGGCTAAGACACAGTACCTAAGGAACAATCTCAGCCTCTCCTCAAACAAGGCTGAAATCCAGACTTCACTGGAGAGAGCACAGACACAGAATGAATGGTAGAGAAATAGCGACGGTGTCATGTTGACCAAACATGCTGGAAATCTGCTTTTTTGGAACTTGCAGGAATTCCTTCTCCAGTGCGCTGGGAAAGGTCTTCACAGGTAGATGTCTCACTAGAGGCATTTCACTACAAAACCACCTAAGAAGAGATGAAAGAGTAACATGCAAGTCACTGGGTACAGCTGGCTGCCATGTATGATAGATGCAGCTCAGAGCCAAGTGCTGGAGAAACCACATCACTCCAGGAACCTACCTAGGGAGCAAAGGCCAGGCTGGAAAGCAAAATTCTTTCTTCCTACAATGTCTCTCAAGCATTGTTTACTGACAAAGCTTAACATGGTGCCACCTGGTAAAGAAAAAAACACTTAAAGGGCTCATAGGTGGCTCAGTGGTAAAGAATCTGCCCGACAATGCAGGAGACTCAAGAGATGCAGGTTCGATCCCTAGGTCAGAAGATCCCCTGGAGAAGGAAATGGCAATCCACTCCAGTACTCTTGCTTGGGAAATCCCATTGACAGAGGAACCTGGAGGGCTACAGTCCGTGAGATCACAAAGAGTAGGACCCAAATGAGCACACACTACTACCCACTCTCTCAGAGTAGACAATGAAAGAAAAATTTGCAACTGTGAGGCAATAAATTGGTAATTGACACATCCTCCAAGGCAGGAACATCACTTATTCTTGTTGACTTTGGTTCCAGGAAAGTTCTGCTGCTGCTGCTGCTAAGTTGCTTCAGTCGTGTCCGACTCTGTGCGACCCCATAGATGGCAGCCCACCAGGCTCCCTCGTCCCTGGGATTCTCCAGGCAAGAACACTGGAGTGGGTTGCCATTTCCTTCTCCAATGCATGAAAGTGAAAAGTGAAAGTGAAGTCGCTCAGTCGTGTCTGAATAGTAGCGACCCCATGGACTGCAGCCTACCAGGCTTCTCCGCCCATGGGATTTTCCAGGCAAGAGTACTGGAGTGGGGTGCCATTACCTTCTCCTCAGGAAAGTTCAGTGTAGTAATAATTATCTTCAACAAAGTGTATAGCTTATTGATGTAAATTCTTCCAAGAATGCAGAAGATTGGTGAAAGGGTTGTGGAGCCTTCCAGATCCAGAGACCTACTATGAAGAGTATCTGCTGAAGCCACGTGCCTCATCTGGTTCAGTGCAGAGCAAGAAAAGCCATGCTGAGATACGCTACAACTGTTCCCACCCTCTGAGGACAACTTGCTGCTCATAGATTTCATACCCCTGCCTTACTGATTTGGCAACATGCTCAAAGCTGACTCTATGTGTATGTTGTGGTCTCCTCCACCAAGTCGTGTCCTTTCTGAAATGCCTTTGCACTCCATGGGTGTTAAGCAACCACCAAAAATGTTATTAAGAAAGAATTCATGGTAAAACAGGGGGAAAAAGCTTATGTTATAATTCACACGGAAAAAAAAGAAGGGTACAATACTGTGATATGCAAAATAAGCAAAGCTGCGTAGGAAAGAAGGGAATACCCACCAAACCAGTCACTGTCTCTGGGTAGAATCAGGGTAATTTTTCTCTTTTTCCTATAATTCCTATTATTTTCCTATTATTCCTATATACTCTTACTCCTATTATTCCTTTCTTATTATTCCTATATTTTACAAATTTTACTATAGTGAACATGTACTGGTTATAAATTTGGGACAAAATTATTTATATACCAATAACAACAACAAAATATAATATATCTTGAAGTATTAAGTTGAGCCAAGGTTTGGGATCTAGAATTTGACAAATAGAGTTTTCTACTGAGTCTTTGAACTAGTTCTCTACAGTTTACCCAAGATAAGATGACTGGAACTCAATAGCAGTTTGAACAACTGAGATTAGACAAATTACCTACCCTGGACGAGCTAGAAAGGGGCTGTATACATACAAAATAAAATGGATCACACTTTCTGAAACTCAAGTTATTGAGACATACATATATCTGAATAAGACATAAGAGAAAACCCACTATAAAGAATTAGCCAGCCAAAGACTGAAATTCAGCCAAATCTAAGTAAAACTAGCAGAATTTGAAATGTCAGCAACTTTCTCATCCAAGAACCAGGCAAGTCAATCTCCTTAGAGTTCTAACAGCAATTTGGAGGAATCCCCTAAACACAGAACCCTCTTTAGACCTCTAGTCCTGGAAATTTTTATTTAAATGTCCCATTACAAAGCAGTAATTTCCCCTAAATTAATTATACATACTAAGTTGCTCCAGTCATGTCTTGACTCTTTGTGACCCCACAGACTGTAGTCTGCCGGGCTCCGCTGTCCATGAGATTCTACAGGCGGGAATGCTGGAGTGGGTTGCCATGCCCCCAAGGGATCTTCCCAACCCAGGAATCGAACTTACCTCTCTTTAAGTCTCCTGCATTGGTAGGAGGGTTCTTTAACATTCAGTGCCACCTGGAAAGCATCCCCCCACCCCCAATCATAATGGCTACTAACAAATAAGAGCTCTGCAGTTCTAAACTCTTAGGACACCCTCACAATTCCCTTACAAAAACCTGGGCAGCAATGCCTCTCTTCCAGTCCCATAACGACTTTTAAGGAAAAAAAAAAAAAAAACCTGGATAGGATGTAAGAAATTCAAATAGCAAGTATTATAAAATGATAGAAATAGCATTGACCTGTTCATTACCTGTGCACAGCCCTGCCCAGCCTGTCACTGGGGAAAGATGATCTGAAGGGACCATTTAAATGAAACATGCTAGGAGGCAGAGGATGACTTCATGACATCTGAGAATCCCTTCCAGTTCTGGAACTCCATAACTGGCAGGGATCTGGTATACAAGGAACATGTTAGAAAGAAGGATTAATCCTATAACAGAATGAAGAAAGGAAGACAAGTTGAAGCTATGAAGGAAGAGGGATGCTAATGAGGGTGACCATAGTTTGCCAAGGAATCCTTGATTTTAGCACTGAAGTCCCACATCCCCACAATCACGGACAAACCAGAATGTCTGGTTACCCTACTTGATCTGACAAAGATGAGCTTCTTTGGGTTTCCATGCAAATTAAAAGCTCTAGTTAACTAAACCTCACGAACACCTTGCCAGGAGAAACTTTCAGCTAATGACACTAATTTCTGCCCCTTCCACCCAGCTCCCTTTAAGCATATTCTCACTATTATCCACACAAGACCTGGTCTCTGTGAATGCTTTCAATTGGAGATCAGGAGGAGTTGTATGTGGTTAAATCCTGAGTCCTGCTGGAAACATGGGCAAAAAAGCTTATTCCTTCCTTTGGGTGGTGCTTGTTTAGTCACTTAGTTGTGTCCGACTCTTTGCAACCCCATGGACTTTAGCCCACCAGGCTCCTCTGTCCATGGAATTCTCCAGGCAAGAATACTGGAGTGGGCTTCCATTTCCTTCTCCAGGGGATCTTCCCAACTCACGTCTCCTGTATCGGCAGGTGGGTTTTTGTTTTTTTTTTTTTTTTTTACCACTGAGCCACCTGGGAAGCCATTATTTCCTTCACTAGCTATTAAAGGCCTCCAGGAGAAAGAGGCCTCCTGTTTGGTGGCTTCTCTGACTACATGAGAAATGTACTGCTTAAACCCTAACAAACTCAGAGACCCGCACGGTTCAGTTTTTGATGAGCACTCCCTTCAGGAAGCACAGTTCAACAAGCCAAATTATTTAATAATCAATTATATTATTTATGTGCTTCCTTTTTAAAGGCAATAAAGAGTATCTACATACATGATCTGTACAGTACTTTCCTTTTTCCCATGCTTCTCTCATCTACTTCCTTTTGATGTTTAAATCTCTCCACCAGACTCTGTGATCCCCAGAAAACATCCTCCTCCATCCCCAGACTATGTGGTTTTCTTTCCTTTTTCTCCTCCTACTTTTAGCATATTAGCCTATCTCCCATAAAGACAGAGCTTCTTCATAAACAGGTGGGAGGAGGAGAGAAATTAGATTGGTAATCACAGGATTCTCTTTGGCAACCCAGGAAAGATAGGAAGCTTGAGAACATTCCTATGTTAATTATTTTTGTTCCATGGCACTCCTAATGTTGATAAGTATCTGACATAGATCTCAAAGCATGCTGTGCTGAAAAGGACAGTAGAATTGATGAATGTAATCTCCTACTTTCAACAAATGAGAAAACTAACAGATATTAAATAATTTGCACAAGGTCCCCAAATGTCCTCTTCATTGCTCTATGCTGTATGTGTTTAAATCCTGTGACTCATGGTTATCAAAAGGAATACTGTCAATGCCCTCCAGCCGGAGACTGGAGACTATACACCTATAGTTGAATATGTTAGGATTATAGGGAAAACACACCCAGAGGAACCACAGGGAATCTCATAAGAAAGTGTTAAAAAGGACTTACAGAATTCGGGCTCTATTAGATAATTTGGGAGAGGGATTAAGGAAGTAGGCTGTCCTCTGGATTGGATGCTATCAGGAAGTGGGAGTACTTCTATGACTATCTTAATAAATCTTATCTAGAGAGAGGGACCAGGACTTCCCTGGTTGTATGGTGGTTAAGATTCTGCGATTCCACTGCTAGAGCTGTGGGTTCTATCCCTGGTTGGGGAGTTTCGCATGCTGCACGGTACAGCACTCTGCCACTCCAAACAAGAAGGAAGACTAGAGCCAGGTTGAAACTGTAATTGCTAAAGAATCCACAGTCACTCACATTAGCCAGGATAAAGAAATGTTTGGTTATGTTTGTGGATCGGACAATGTCCATATTTTGTCTGTGTTCAAGCATGGTTACACAGTAGTCTTGTTGTTGTTGCTTTCTTTAATCCTCTACAGTCACAGAGTGGCCTTGTCTGAAGTTGATGGTTTGAGAAATTGTTTAACAGGAAAGCACTAAGACCCCTTGGTGTCTGTCCGGCTCCTGGATGTTGAGGACTGCCTTCCTCTTTCACATATGCTCCAATCAGTACTTTTAATGTGCCAGGAAAGTTTTCATCTTCATCACCAACCCAGGAGATAGCTATATAATTCTAATTTTCAGATGAAGAAATGAAGGCTTGGTGAGGCTTCTCCTTTGCCAACATCACAAGCTAGTAAATGGTACTGCTGGGCCTCAAAACTAGGCAGGCTCTCTCCAGGGACTGTACTCTGCCCTGCTCTGTGATGTTACCAAATGTACACCAGAATATTGTTAGTGGCAGAGGATGGGGTGGGGGGAGAGTAGCAGTTAATCCATGGAGATATGGGACATTGTTGCAGTAAATACAATGTGGGGAATAAAATATCAGGAATCACAGGCTGCAATGAATGATCGGATCATGAGACACTCAAGATGGAAGAAGAGAAAATGTGAGGGAAAAAAGCTGTGACATTTTGACCATAAAACCTTTGGGAATAGTCTAATAAAAGGAAAGCTGACTTATTGTTCCATAACTGAAGAATGACTTTCATGATTTAGAATATTATTTTAAACTTTACTCTCTGTTTTCAGTGTGAATTTAAATCGACTAAACAAAGAAGGAAAGAAAATCAGTAGCAACTCCTCTGGCAGAGTCAGTCAGAGTATCTCAAGTCAAATGGCAAAGCAAAATTGTTCAGGGCTTTGTGATGAAAGCTGCAGGCACCTGGCAGTACCAATGACTTAATCATAATGATTAGGGGAGAAATATGGTTATTAATAGCCTTATAAATGCATTCATCTTTCAGAATCACCTTACAGAGTGAAATGACAGAATGAAACTCAAATTAACAGACAAAACCCCCTATTCCACGGTCCCCCCATATACCCCCAGCTCCTCTTGACTTTAGTGGGTGTCCTGGACACAGAGAAATAACAGGAGCAGGGTATTTATCTATTCCTAGTATTCGAAAGAATTCTTCTCTCTGCAAATTTCAAGGCAGCCAAGATCCTAATGTTACAGTAGCACCACATTCTGAGCTCACCTTAACAGATGCAAGCACTGAGAGGCAATATGCACTCCTTTACCAAACTAAACAAAAACAGAGTTCATTCAGGTGTGCAGTGGGAGGTGCTAGGGAGGTGGTTTGATACAAAGAAAAAAAAATAGGATTGAAAAAGCTTACTCTTCAGCTCTGATAGCCTTTTCACCAATCTGTTCTTATTGCACATTCATGCCTGCAGGTACTGAAGAAGGAATTCATAGGGCCTGAACTCCATCTTAGGCCTGTTTATGCTGATTATGCTCAGCCATCTTTCCAATGGACTCTGAACTCTGTTTAGTGCCTATGAAAGCAACAACAGAAGGATAAGACCCCCTCCAGACAGAGGAACCTTGAAGATCGTATCTAGGTTACTCATCGCCTAAGAGAAAACCTACGCTAATCACCCCTTCCTCTAGACAGGCCATAAATTTTTCTGTATCTGTCGGAGTGTAACCTTGGGTTTATTGATTATTGGCTAATTGTTTGACTGAGCACATGAGCACATAGCACGTGAATGATGGGATTATTCGGATCATATTTTCCTTGGTTTATGTAAGTCTCAAGGAATTTGGAGTGGTGGGTTCAGACACATACACATGGAGTATAAAAGATTTTCACAAATGCTGGTCAGGGTCCTTGGCTAAGAGGAGACTCTGCCTTGGGCCCGCCACTGTAATAAACTGCACTCCACTATCTGAATTGTCCTTCTGAGTGAGTTTGTTTCCCGGAACATGTGGCTACAACAGTACCATTCAACAACCTGCAGTGCCTCAACTGTGCTAGGTTCTAGGAATGAAGAGTCAGGTAAGACTCAAGGCTGACTGTTTCTGTGAAGACCTACAACACCAAGAAATAATACAAAAAAAAAAAGAAAGAAATAATACAAAGAAATAATATCAAAAATATCTAGTTTTCATCATAGGAGATTGGGATGCAAAAATAGGAAGTCAAGAGACACCCAGAATAACAGGAAAGTTTGGCCTTGGAGTACAAAATGAAGCAGAACAAAGGCCAACGGAATTCTGTCAAAAGAACACACTGACCATAGCAAACACCCTTTTCCAATCACACAAGAGATGACTCTACACATGGACATCACCAAATGGCCAATAACAAAATCAGACAGATTATATTATTTGCAGCCAAAGAAGAGAGAGAAGCTCTATATAGTCAGCAAAAACAAGACCTGGGGCTAATTGTGGCTCAGATAATGAACTCCTTATTGCAAAATTCAGGCTTAAATTGAAGAAAGTATAGAAAACCACTAACCATTCAGGTATGACCTAAATCAAATCCCTTATGATTATACAGCGGAGGTGACAAATAGATTCAAGTGATTAGACATGGTAGATGAGAGCCTGAAGAACTATGGATGGAAGTTTGTAACACTGTATAGGAGGCAGTGACCAAAACCACCCCAAAGAAAAAGAAATGCAAGAAGGCAAAGTACTTGTCCAAGGAGTCTCTACAAATAGCTGAGGAAAGAAGAGAAGCAAAATGCAAGGGAGAAAGGAAAAGATAAACCCAACTGAATGCAAAGTTCCAGAGAATAGCAAGGAAAAATAAGAAAGTCTTCTTAAATAACAATGCAAAGAAATAGAGGAAAACAACAGAATGGGAAAACTAGAGATTTCATCAAGAAAATTGGAGATATCATGCAAGGATGGGCATGATAAAGGACAGAAATGGTAAGGACCTAACAGAAGCAGAAGATATTAAGAAGAGGTGGCAAGAATACACAGAGGAACTATTAAAAAATAATAATAATAAGTCTTAATGACCTGGATAACCACAATGATGTGATCACTCATCAAGAGCCAGACATCCTGGAATGAGAAATCAAGTGGGCCTTAGGAAGCATTACTACAAACAAAGCTAGCAGAGATGATAGAATCCCAACTGAGCTGTTTCAAATCCTAAAAGATGATGCTATTAAAGTGCTGTACTCAAGATGTCAGCAAACTTGGAAAACTCAGCAGTGGCCAAAGGACTAAAAAAGGCCAGATTTCATTTCAATCCCAAAGATGGGCAATGCCAAACAATGTTCAAACCATTGTACAATTGTGCTCATTTCACATGATAGCAAGGTTGTGTTCAAAATCCTTCAAGCTGGGCTTCAGCAGTACATGAACCAAGAACTTTCATATGTACAAGCTAGATTTAGAAAAGGCAGAGAAACCAAAGATCAAATAGCCAAACTTCACTGGATCCTGGGGAAGGTAAGGGAGTCCCAGAGAAACATCTATTTTTCCTTCAATTTTACGCTAAAGCCTTTGACTGTGTGGATCATAACAAACTGGAAAATTCTTAAAGAGATGGGAATACCAGACCACCTTACCTCTCTCCTGAGAAATATGCATGCATGTCAAGAAGCAACAGTTAGAACTAGACATGGAATAACTGACTGGTTCAAAATTGGGAAAGAAGTACGACAAAGCTGTATATTGTCACCCTGCTTATTTAACTTAAATGCTGGGCTGGATGAATCACAAGCTGGAATCAAGATTTCCAAGAGAAAGAACAACTTCAGATACATAGACAATACCACTCAAATGGCAGAAAATGAAAAGGAAGCAAAGAGCCTCCGGATGAAGATGAAAGAGGAGGGTGAAAAAAACTGGCTTGAAACTCAGTATTCAAAAAACTAAGATCAAGGCATCCAGTCCCATCACTTCATGGCAAATAGAAGGGGAAAAAGTGGAAGCAGTGACAGATTTTCTTTTCTTGGGCTCCAAAATCGCTGCAGGTGGTGACTGCAGCCATGGAATTAAGACACTTGCTCCTTGGAGGGGCTTCCTTGCTGGCACTAGTGGTAAAAAACCTGACGGCCAATGCAGGAGACATAAGAGATGCTGATTCGATCCCTGCACTGGGAAGATCCCCTGAAGGAGGGCATGGTGACTCACTCTAGTATTCTTGCCTGGAGAATCCCATGGACAGAGAAGCCTGGTGGGCTATGATCCATAGGGTCACAAAGAGTTGGACGTGACCAAAGTGACTTAATACATATACATGCATGCTCCTTGAAAGGAAAGTTATGACAACCTAGACAGTGTATTAAAAAGCAGAAACATCACTTTGCCAACAAAGGTCCATATAGTCAAAGCTATGCTTTTTTCAGTAGTCATGTATGGATGTGAGAGCTGGACCTAAAGAAGGCTGAGTGTCAAAGAACCAATGCTTTCAAACTGTGATGCTGGAGAAGACTCTTGAGTCCCTTGGACAGCAAGAAGATCAAACCAGTCAATCCTAAAGGAAATCAACCCTGAATAGTCATTGTAAGGACTAACTGTGAAACTCCAGTACTTGGGCCACCTGATGCAAAGAGTCGACTCATTGGAAAAGATCCTGATGCTGGGAAAGATTGAATGTGAAAGGAGAAGGCGGCAGCAGAGGATGAGATGGTTAGACAGCATCACTGACTTAATGAACATGAATTTGAGCAAATTCCTTGAGCTAGTGGAAGACAGAGGTGCCTAGCGTGCTACAGTCCATGGGGTTGCAAAGAGTTGGACATGACTTCATTACTGAAAAATAACAACCCAGCTCCCTGCAAATTCCACTTAGATTGTATGTTGTTAGATTTTCCTTTTTACCACACCCTTTTTATCAGTACTTGATAGATGTTTCTTACTGATTACAACTATAATGATGATATTGGCAATGATGACAATGATAAGCACAGCGGACAAGTGTTAAGAAGCAAATATGAAAAGAGCCTGTCTCAAAGACACTTTTATTCATTCATTCAGAAAGTATTTACTGAGCAATTATTTTGTGGTTACAACATTGCCCAGGGCACTGTGAGAGGTGCAAAAAAGGTTTCCACTCCCAGGAAGGCCTGGTGATCCTTTTAGCTCAGTCCAGAGTTGGTAGAAACCCCCAGGGCAGCTTTTGGTTTCTCCAGGCCTCAGAATGACTAATGGTCAATGGAGATTTGGCCTTGCCACTTCAATTTCCATCACACCTCTAGAGTGGGTTGCAAATTGACCCAGGGAAGTAGTATAGGGGACAAATAACAACAAATAGAGTCAACCTACTCATTCTCTGGGCAACAATACCAGAGAAAGCATTGGACATCCCACATTTTCAAGGCACTGCATTTAAGACAAAGCTACCCCTTTGGCCATAGCAGGACAGCAGCACACAAAAACCACATGAGCTCATGCCTGCAGCTTACCCTCTCCAGCACAAAGCCTTAAGAAAGGTGTATCTGAAAGGGAAGTCACTAGACTACGCCATTAATTGAAGTAACCAGTTTCACTTTGTTACGTAGTTAGAATAGGAAACAGGAGTCCAGAATGGCAGTGGCTAAAAGATAAGGAGGGGAAAAGCCCGCGAAAACAGAACAAAGGAATGTCCAAGGACCGGAGTGAGGACCTCAGGTAGAACAAACACTCCTGGCAAGCCCAATTTACATAGGGCAGGCCCAGGGAGAGGAAAAGACATATAAAAAGAGGAGCCAAAGGGATCTCTCTCTCTCTCTCCCATGTGCTGAGGTGCTCTTCTCTTCACGTCTTTGGGTTGACATGCCCTCATACCTTGAGGATGGATTTTCCTGCTGTTTTCTAAATAAAATAGAGCTGTAATATGGAGCTGTAACACTGATTTGTCTAAGAGCTATAACACGGTCTGTTTGAGACCTAAGAGCTATAACACGGTCTGTCCAAGACCCAAGAGCTGTGACACGCCAAGGGCTTTAAAGTCCATCACTCCAAATCTTTGTTGTGACAAAACAGAACTGAGGAACATACACTCACCTGACAACTTCAAATTGTGTCAGTGAGCACTGTTCAGGCATGGAGCTACAAAGTGAAGTGATGAAAACATGGATAATTTCTCAGATACTTTCCAGGAGCAAATAGCATTCACTGGCTGTGGGATGGATTCTCTGAAGATGCTCATAGCTGCCTCTGCCCAAATAAGGACCATACCTTTGCCTGCCTCCCTGCCCTGTCCCCTCTATCCCCAACTTGAACAGCCTTGCAAAGGCATCTGCTTTTCTGGATTCCCAGACAGTCCACCTCATTCAAACTTCCCTGCACCCTTAGCCAGGCCCTGGATTCTACATCTGCTCAACTTTTCTCCATTCCAAACAACCGCTACATCTTCACATTTGCTATTGTAATGATTGGTGAACCACAAAGATGAGGGTGGATGAGGATAAAAATACACTTCTTTACATAGTGTACAGAAGAGAAGAGATGGTCCCAGGTTAAACCAAGGGTTCTTAGTCCCAGTAATTTTTTAGAAAGCAGATGAATCTCTGCTGATTGGGATCAGTACCTCAAGACTCTCCTTAGCAAGCCTCTTCTATCAATTAAAACAAGCCAACAGGAAAAGAAATCTCATGTGTTGAATACTTACTATTTGCCTGGCCCTCTGTTAGGTGCCTAATATTATCTATTTATCTTCATATTAGTCTGGCAGGTTTGATATTATTATCAATAATTTCTGCAAAACATTCCAGGGCCTAAAATAAGATAAAGGATTTGATCAAGGTTACCCAACTATTCAGTAAAAGAACTGAGCTTGGAGTCCAGGTCTATCTGATATCACAGCTTTCACTACATTCCTTAGGTGTTCATTCTGAAAATGTACAGCAGGGGGTTATGGGGGTGAGAGGCTTTCCTTTAGTCCATAAAGTCAACAAATCATACTTACCTCTCCTATAAACCTGACATGGGAGCAAATGGATTCTAAGTCCTTAGATTATCTAAGTACATCTGTGATTTTTGTTAAAGCAAAATAGCAATTACATACTTGAAATATTTATAAAATAAGTCAAATACATTTGAGGAAAAATATAAAAGCATTGCAATTAAACAGATCTGCACACACTGCAGGGTGTTTTTCTAACAAAAGGAGTAAGGAATAATGCTGCTAATAAAAAAAAGGATGATCATGTTTAAATGTTCTAATAACTCATTTCACAGTGTTCTGAGTGAAACTGTATATTAGTAATTTCAAATAAAGTCTTTGATGAAAGATTAAATATATCTTCTGCTCATTCTCCTCTGCAAAGCTAGTGATTCAAGTAGGCTAATTTGTACCCTTTCTTCTAGGAAAATGTTTTAAGTGATCTATAAATGTTGTTCTCCTATTCATATTGTAAGAGGGACCAAATGAATAATAATGAATAAGAATAAGGAGTTATACTGATGTATTTCAAAGTAATGTCCCCACCATCACCACCACCACCACACATAGACACACATGCATACACACACACACACACATACACACACCTTGAATTCTCACTTGGGCTTCTAATAAGAAACAGGTAGATCTCACACTGCAAAATAAATATTCATTCAGGAAAGTACACTAAATAGGAACTAACCTAAAACAATTTCCTAGTCACCTTTGGAAAGATTATCATGCTAATTAACAAAAAGCAGGGTTTGGTTTTGTTTTCAGAAAGGAGGGGAGATCTAAAAGTGTACAGTGTAGTATATATTTAGCTCTTGGGATTCCCTAGTGGCTCAGCTGGTAAAGAATCCACCTGCAATGCAGGGAGACCTGGGTTTGATCCCTGGGTTGGGAAGATTCCCTGGAGAAGGGAACGGCTACCCACTCCAGTACTCTGGCCTGGAGAATTCCATGGACTGTGTATAGTCCATGGGGTCACAAAGAGTCAGACACAACTGAGCAACTTTCACTTTCACTTATAGCAAAAATAAAGAATGATTGATTAAATTCTAAACTGAAAATTTTCTCTTTGACACTTCAAACCAACAATGTACAGTATTGGTAGTACTTCTAAGCTGCCAGTGTGGGAAACACAAGCCAATCCATTTTAGTCTCTTTTGGGATGTAGGACACATAATGACAGATCAAAACAATCACATGCTGTGAAATGGTCTACCTACATGAACAAACCTACACTTTGCAAACATATCAGATTGGTCATTTTTTTAAACTCCTGTTTATAGGAAAATATTGGAAATAAAGAGCTTTCCTGGTGGCTCAAATGGTAAAGAATCTGCCTGCAAATGCAGGTGACTCGGGTTCAGTCCCTGGATTGAGATGATCCCCTGGAGAAAGGAATAGCAACCCACTCTAGTATTCTTGCCTGGAGAACTCCATGGACAGAGGATACAGTCCACACAGTCTTAAAGAGCTGGACACGACTGAAGCAACTGAGCAGGCAGGTAGCATTGGATATAAAAACCTTTGGCTACAGAGCTATGCTGAAGTTCTCTAATGCAAAGCAAACGGGTGTAGTACTAATCATTCTCTGTCTAGGTAATTCACTGCCTCCACAGCTGCTAAGGCTTCCTCTTGGAGAAAGTATCTTATCCTTTCTTATTATCAGTTCCTAGTATTAAGCATTCAATAAAGATTAGCTGTATGGAATGAATGGATCCATCAATTAACATCTGGTCTGAAGTAATTTCTACATGAGTATGCATATTTTTAATGTTTTCTTCATCAGACATGATCTAAAAATATTCATTATAATTTTGAATAAAACAGGTCAAGTCTTGTTTCTGCAACCCAAAAACCAGCCATAATTCCAAACACATTGATTCAGGCCCCCCAAAAATGAGCATCAAAGCACATATTTTCCTCTGTGGAAAAGATTCAAGCTTGTCAAAGACAAACCTTGGGGCTCTGCCTGATTTCATTCCAGCCCAGGGATGCAAAATCCTTGAGCAGGAAACTACAACGAGAAGAAGCACAGGTTATCGAGTGATTTACTTGCTCCAAGTTAAGGTGAAATGAAAACTCAAACTCCTCTAAGAGGGGCAAACCCATTTGGAGGCGCAAAAGGTGAGGTGTAAAGAAAGTCTGCATAAAAGAGCCATCTCTTCCTGCATAAACAAATCAACAAAAAACCCCAGTCCTTCAAGAGCAGAAAGTCTTCTTAAGGGTTGACATTATAGGTGTAAATTTAGGCTGATTCCTGATAAAAGGGTAGGTGAGACTCTAGTTCATTCATCTTTCTTTATTTTTGTAATGTTACTATATTACTATTTTTAGTTCTTGTAAAGGTTACTTTTGTAACTCAAAATGATGTACTTAAATCATTTTCTTGGTCAGTCAACAATCGACTTAATTTCTTGACCATTTACTTTCTAAGATGAGGCTATCCATACCTTCCTGCCTTTTTTTAAAAGCACTTCCTTTACCCTCTAACTCCTCTCAGCAGTAATTTTGCTAGGGTATCATTATAAAATGTCTATAGCCGATGAATAAACAAACATGTAGGGGAAATTCCACAGTGGTCCAATGGTCAGGAGACTGCACTTTCACTGCGGAGGTTGAAGATCTGATCCCTGGTTTGGGAAATAAGATCCCACAAGCATGCAATGCTGCCAAAAATAAATAAACATATAGTAAGTGTGCTTTTAGAGATATGGAGGTAATATCAAACAAACTAAAAGCAGAAATAGTTAAAGGTGTCGGTTTCCAAGAAGATAGGAGTGTGATGGTGCAATTTCGCAACAGTAACTCTTTCACACTTTTTATTTTTTTTTTTAGTTTAAACCATGTTAATGGTTTACTTATATTTTTAAATTGTTTTTAAAATGATACATGAGCAACTTAGAAAAAGCTGCTAATCTCCAGGACCTCCTATAAACTCACCAAGAACAATTCATCCCACACCAGCCTGGACAGGTTGGTAGAAAAAGATCCTATTTATTTCTTTCCACTTCACACAGTACCCAGAATATAATATGCATTCAATAACTTTCTCTTGAATGAATAAATGAATGAATGACAGCTCAAGTTTCAGCCATTCTTAAATGAAGTCTTTGTGTATACAATGAAGGAATTAAGGCAGAGGAGAGTACAATGGATGTTTTGTCTGACTGAATGTGGCTGAATCTTTCCAATTGAAAAGCCTTAGATTTGGGCACATCATAATTCCATAGGCTTCCCTGGTGGCTCAGACAGTAAAAATCTGCCTGCAATGGGGGAGACAAGGGTTCAATCCCTGGGTCAGGAAGATCCCCTGGAGAAGGGAATGGCAACCCACTGAAGCATTCTTGCCTGGAGAATTCCTTAGACAGAGGAGCCTGGTGGGCTACAGCCCACGGGGTCATAAAGAGTCGGACATGACTGAACAACTAACACACATGTAATTCCACATCCCTCCTAGTGATTGCCAGCAGCTTCCGAAGCATGGTTACCAAGACTTGCCAACAACTGTGATCAGCACTGGCTGCAGGGATTACACTCTCCCTGTGCCCAGATATGACTCTAGCTCCACAAAAGTCTCAAACGCCAAGGGGGAGTTTTCCCTCTGTAGCTGTTAGGTACATTTAGCCGTCATTCAACCTTCAAAAGGAGTCTTGGAGCGAATCTATTAAACAGCATGAAAACATTAGTTTGTGTTAGGTTTGATTTTAATAACTGGGGCTCACTGTTTGTAGTTTAATAATTTATCTGGCTTTCAGTTTCTCTGCTGCTAAAACATTTTGAAGGTAGGTCTCTACAACTCAGTCAAGTCGAGAGATAGAACACTGCATCCAAATTCAGAGCAGAGTGAATAATTTTCCAGGTCTGGATGGCTCCTGAATACATAACTTCATTCAAGAAAATTCCCCAACATCTGGTTCTTCTTTTTTTTTTTTTGTATAAGGACAAGCATGAGGAGAGGAAAATATGCCATCTGTCCTGAATGTAACTAATTCATTCCTCGTAAGGCTAGGTGGAAACCACAATTTCACAAGTCACAGAAGAAAGCTTTAGAAATAATCAATGAAATAACCTTAAATATACCTTTGTTAAATACCAGACAATGTGTTCACTTTTAACTTGAAGTTTTCTTCCTCCTAAATATAATACCTTCAGCTTGAATGTAATATGCTAGTACATGCCTGAAAGAAAATGTAAGACCTGTATTTCCATGAAGGAAGTCACTTTTGAGATAGATTTTGAGAGATGGATCAGATTTCACCAGGTAAGAGTCTGGAATGGAAAATAATTCCAGGAAAAGAATAATCTGGAAGTTTAAATATAAATAAATGCAAAGCAATTCTTAACAGCTATGTCAGAATGTCATTTCTGAAGCCAAATTAAGTTACCACAAATGACTTTGCTCAAACAACTCTTTATTCTCTCTCCGGTAACCTCCCTTACCATCCTCCCCACCACTATCCTCTCCCTGCTGTTCTCACTCCATGAAGCAAGCATACATACCACATCAAACTAGAAACCTGTGACTCCAAGACAGGGAGGCCAGCTTGACAGGAGCAAAGCTGAATAGCTCTCTAAATCCAGACTCGAAAGCTCTGCCATTGAGTCTTAATGTTATTTAATGATAAATTATCTTTTCCCCACAATTTGCCACTGTTGTTAAAACAGGGGTCTTAACAGGGCTCTCCCACCTGTGCTCTACCTTTGCAATTAGTACATCTGGTCTCTGTGCATATATTTCATGGGTGACTCACATATAAGCTAACTGATAGGTAACCAAATTTCAAGGCTATAAATACATCAAGTGTTGCCTGGGGAAAAAAAAAAGCCCGAGTGGTTTATGAAGTCAGCAGTATTCTGACAACTGATCCTTACAACAGAGCTTGGTTTTCTTTCCCACCCTCCTCCTCTCCACTTAGGTAACTTGATATTATATATGTCTCTAAGCATAAATAACAAGTGAATTATTGGGAAAAGGTAACTTGGGTCTGCAAGACATTAATTATAGCAACATTTTTTATTCATAAGAAGTCTCAGCTGGACAATCTCCAAACAATTTACCCAGAACATTTGGAAACAGGCAAGGGCTCACGGTATACAAAGCAAATCTGGCCAGGCACCAACTGATTTCTTCCCTTGGTATTCTCATTTTGTTTTTTTTCTCTTCAAATAGATGTTACCTAATGAATCCTAGAAAGAAATCCACTGGGTAGGATTTCCTAAAGTGTGAAATACCAGGTTTCACAAATCAAAAGGACCAAAACTGGCAGGAGACATCATGATAATGAAGACAACCAACACCGCATAGAAATTTACAGTTAATACTTTGCCGATTTCTACTCTTCCCACACCAATATCACAGGTATTTTTATTTAAATCTTAAAAATGGTCCTCCTCAGCATAAATGACTAAGCACTTAATCTGAACTTCTCTTATACTGTTATGTCATGATGTAGTTCTGACTCCTCGCTGAAAGCAAGAATGATGCTTTCTGCAACTTTGTAGCCCAAGCACCTGTTACAGAGCCTGATGCAAAATTGGTGCTTATCAAATGTTTGTATTGAACTATAAACTAAACCTAATCAAACAAGTCTTGAATCCATGTGGTGAGGGATGTATGTGTGTGTGTGTGCATGTGCGTGTGATCTGTTTAAACCTTCTGTGAACTTCTTGCTGTTTATAGCTTAAAATCTACCCCCTTCAGTGTGACATAGGGGACTTATCTCAATCTGACGCCAATCTTCCCTTCTGGCATAATCCCCTGCCACTCCACCTCAGCACAGTAACTGTGCTCAGCTTCTCCAATGTCAGGGCAAAGATTTGCTCTCCTCCTAGGCACACTGCCTAGACATTTATGGAATGATAATCTCACCTAATGGAAGTTGAGTCTTGAGACATTCTTATAAAGGTCAGAGGCAGAGACAAGAGTGAGTCTTGCAGTGCACAGAACAAAAGTTAGAAAACAAAGACACTGTAAAAAGAATGAGAGAAGAAATTAAGGCTTAACTTTTTGTGCCTAAAAGCTAGACCATGACAATAGGTAATGGGAATGATATTCATGGTCAAAGGGAAAGAGGGATGGATTTTGTTCCAGGAGATAAAGAATTAGAAAGTCAGTCTTAAGTTTAGTGTAACAGCTAGAACAGAACTAGTTTTACAAATGTACGCATAGTCCCCCACACATCATGTCACAAAGTAAGCTATTTTATTGATTATGGTGGCTCATTACAAAGTCCAAAGCTTTTTCCCATTTGCCATGTTTGCTATCACCATTGTCACACAGAGAGCTCAATCTCAGTTGAGGCCATCGTCAGACAGCACAAGAACCATGGGGAGATCTATGTGGGTCCAGTCTATACCAGCTTTCCTACTTGGAGCAGACTCTCTGCACACCCCTCCATCCCCACACTGCTGGAATTAACTCAGACTACCAGAGGAGTCAGAAAATGCTGCTCAACTAGTAGGGACCAGGGCAGCAGGACCCCATGCTGAGACACCTAACTTCCTGAGGTTGAATGAGACCATCAGAAGTCAGTATTTGTAGAGGTGATTCTTCAGGCTTTACCATAGCAAGCTCACCAAAGAAACAGAAGCCTAAAATGGTCAAATGACTTATGGGGAACATGTGGCAAATCAGTAGGAAAAAGGCATTTCCCTCAGCCAATTCACTGCTTCATCCTCAGAACCATATTGTCTCTCCTTTTAAATATGTCCGGGTCTGTGGAGTAAAAAATTTTCTTGAAAACATGGAATAGTGCACTTCCTAACTGAAGAATTGTCTCCATTTCTGTGGACTGCCCTATCTCAAATCTTTTCTTGTGAAAGTTATGGTGAACCTTTCTTCATAACAGTAGAATTAGTCCAATGAGATTAGCTGCCCCAAGGGAATCGTCTAGGCTTCTAACAAAGACCTCCCCTCCCACCACTGTAGAATAGCAGCTCTCTCCTGCAGGTGAAATGGAATCAAGACCAAAGGAAGCGCTGGATGCAAAACCAAGTCTGGATTTCTTCTGAGGCAAATTGCATTTCTCTCTCTACCCGCATTCCAAGAATTGAAGGGTTGGGGAGGAGAATGGCATAAACGCATCCATAGCATCACAGGATATTTTAGCTAAATGAAGAAACTGAGGCCCAGAGAGGTGACTAACTCGCCTGAGATAACACAGTAAGGGTCTGTCTGGAACTCAGAGTCTTACCACCTGATTTATTGCAAGAGGAGGTGGAGCAGAGGGTAGTCTCTGAAGTCAGACTCCTGGCCCGAATGCTGGTGCTGTGGTGACCAGTTATGTGACCTTGGGTAGGTTTCTTAAAGTATATACTCTGTTTCCATGTCTGTAAAATAGAGGTGATTGATCCTCCCATGGAAGTTTTGTAAGGTATAAATGAGTGACTATATGATCTGTCATATAGAATGAAAATTTAGAATGACAATTATTACAACTTAAAAAGCAATTATTGATAGCCTTGTTTTAGCTGAGGATCTTTTCCAAAATTATCCAACAGCAAACCAAAAAACTGGCTGTGGGAGGGGGGAAAACACTACAGAGCGCGAAAACAAGTTTTCCCTATAAAGTCCATGTCATTCCAGTCTCCTTCATACCTCGTGATCCATTAAGGCAAGCAACCTACAGTATCATTCCCTGTATCTGGTTCCTTTGCCAACTAGAGCTAAACACTTCTTTTTTTAACTTTTTAAAACTATGATCCTAAGATGCATCCTTACAGTGACAGCATTACTGGTCATACCAGTCAGTATAAAACTGTCTTCTACTCAGTGTTACAAGGAATCATCCAATGAAGCCGTACAGTTCCTCTCCCTCATCTCACCAAGCCTGTCCACCTCAGGGTGTGACAAAACTTAGGGTTCATTTGATGCCCTGATCTACTTTGGGCTGGGAAAGGAAACAGAGAACCACTCCATGAGTGAGTGGGAACAAATGAAGGTCAGTCTTCCTCCCCTCCATTACATTAGGAGCCCTGCAAAGGCACAGCGTGCACAGACAGGGTCCTAGAAAGAGACGGTGATTTCCTGCAGTGACCTCAGGAAGGAAGTGTCTGAGTATTTCTAACACTGTGCACTAGGGAACTGTGGTGGTACCGATATAAATCTGAGAAATGCTAAAGAGGAACTGAAAGAAATAGGAGGGGATGAGGAGGCAAAATGAACAAAATGCCAGATATGTCCACGTGCCAACAAGGAAGACGTGAGGAGGTGAGGTGTGAGGAGAAGTCTGTCACAGTGGCCAATAAACCATGAGGGCCAAATGTTTGGCTTGAATAACTCAGAATCTGTTCCCTGCCTGCAGCAGGGCTTGGCAGTGAGTCAGCAAATCCAGCAACAGAATTTCTTTTTCAGGAGCCACAGACATTCCATTTACATACATACATGCACACACACACACACACACACACACACACATGCACATACACTGTCTCCTGTAGATACACCCTTTATCAGCAAGGAGAAAAATATATTGCATTTCTTATTTAGATTTCTAAAACCATGTATGTTGTCAAAAATTATCAGGGCCCATTTGCCAAGAAATCAATATTTATTTAAGCATCATTTTGAATATTCTACTAAGAATATGCCACAAGTCTTATAGCAATTTCTCCTAATTCCTCCCTTTGTAAAAAGCAAAACAAAAACATGAGAACATATCCAAAATGTTAACAGAGGCTATATCTGAGTTATAAGATTAAAAGGTAATTTTTCTTTTCCTTTCCTTTGTTGTCTATTTGCGTTTTCTAATTTGTATTCAATAAACTTGTATTATTTTTCTAATATTTAAAAGATATGTTAAAGGTAGCAAGACAGTGAGCAAAAGCAAAAAAGTTTCCCGTGAGCAGCCTTGGTATACTCAAATGACACCTCACTAAACCAGCCAGTATCAACCCCAATATCCTCTAGAAAGGGCACGACCACCAGGGAAGGGCAGAGGGAATTTAGAACACAGGGTATTCGCAGAGATGATTTCAGTCTTGTAGGAATGCTGAAGCCTGTGTGGTGACTGTTCAAGATATACTTTAACACATGGAGGAAGCTTGGCAGGACATCAATACCCATCAGGCACAAGGGCAGCAGAAGTCCCCAAACAGGACTTCCTGGTGGCTCAGTGGATAAGAATCTACCTTGCCATGCAGGGGAAACTGGTTCGATTCCTGTTCTGGGAAGATTCCACATGCTGTGGAGCAACTAAGTCTGTGAGCCAAAACTACTGAGCCTGAGCTCTAGAGCCCATGAGTCAGCAACTGCTGAGCCCACATGATGCAACTACTGGAGCCCACGTGCCTAAAGCCTGTGCTCTGCAGCAAGAGCAGCCACTGCAATGAGAAGACTGCACACCCCAACCAAGAGTGGCCCCCGCTCGCTGCAACTGCAGAAAGCCTGCGGAAAAAAAGCAATGAAGACTCAGTGCAGCCAAAATAAAAATAAAAAGAACCCCTTACACTATTGCTGGCCTCAGGTAAGCCCTCTGCAAGTCAGCTGGAATTCTCCCTCTGCAAAGATACTCACAGCTTTCACATCACACACGAGTTTACATGCTAACTGGATGTGGGCTGAAGTCCATGTAGTTGAAGCAAGTGCTGTCTGATAACGTCAAAGCCCATTTGGTTCTAGGTGTCAAGCAGACTACAAAACAACTGTGCATTCCAAAATCTCTTCTGCCCCACTAAGTGTAAAATATACTTAAAAGACCCACTGAAGAGGCTCACTTGGGTTTCAAGTAACATCTTCTACACCTCCACCTGGTGCTCCTAATACTGAGGAAAGCACACCCCCAGAAGCCCTGACCCTCCCTTTAAAAATCTCAACTGTTGCCCAGCAAACCTTCCCAAAGTTGTCTCTGACTATTGGTATTCAATTCAGAGTCATCAGTTCCCACAAACTACAACTATTTTACATAGACCAGAGATCACATCAGCTTCTGTTGTCATATCATAGAATCTTTAGTGCACCAGAGGTGATGGGCAACCTCATATGTCGTTACTCAGCAGATACGCCCCCAGTACTTGGCAGCTGGAGCTAAACAGAAGCAGCAGTGATTCAAGCAGAAGGAAGGACTGGGGTTTGGGGTGGAATACCATGGTCCTATGGACAGTATCTGAAATGAAAAAGGCACATCGGGATCCCATCAGGTGTCACATCTCAGGGATGGAGTGACATGGACAGGAGACCACAGCTGGAAACAGGCAGAGGCTCAGCTGTGATCAAGCCCTGACCTGCATCCAGTAGCTGGATCTCTATCTGAATCAACTACATAGTAGTCAAGTTTATCTAAACTCTTAATTATCTCCACAGAGCTTACAGTTTATAATCCTGAATGCCAGTCCTGAAGTGGAGGTCCTGCCTCTGGTCAGCAGCCCCTTTTTTTATGCTGCATGTCAGCTTTTACCCTGCATGTCAGCATTTTCCACATGTTATTGGCTCCATGACATGTGGCAACAGGGTGAGGAGGAGGCATGTAAACCTGTGCTTAAGCCCCAACTACCTGTGTGACCTTGGGCAAGTTACTTTTATAAACTTCAGTTTTCTTTTTCACAAAATGGGAACAATAAGAATTTCTTCATCCTGGGATGTCGTGTGGATTAAATGAGATAACAAATTCAAAATCGAGTATGTGTCCCATGGTGAGTGCTCAATACATTTTAGGGATGATAATGAAAAAGGATGAGGAAAACAGGATGGAAAGTGGATCTTCTTAACACTGGTCCCATGCCTGGGATTCAACGAGACCACAGTGGTCCTCAATCAGGGGTTATTTTGCTTCCAGGGGACACTTGGCAATGCCCAGAGACTTTACTGGTTGCATTAACTGGGGGCAAAGGGGAAGCATGGGGTGTGCCACCGACATCTAGTGGGTAGCAGCCAGGGGTGCTGCTAACCATCCTATGATGTGCAGCACAGTTCTCCTCCCCACAACAAAGAATTATTTGGTCCAAAATGTCAGTAGTGCCAGGGTTGAGAAACCCTGCCTGCCAGTCTCAGCATCTCTGACTCCCTTCAGTCCCACAGTCAAAGTGCCCCTGGCAGGTATCTGTGGCTGATCTTGAAGACCTGACCCCTCCCAGGACTGGCCCATCCCACTGTCTCCTGAACTCCTACTCCACAAGATTCTTTGTCAAGTGGCCACCAGGCTTTGTTGGCTTTAGCTGAGTTCATAACAACAGGGATGGAGAGAATGACCAGGCCTTCCCTCTGACCGGCAACAGGCGAGAAACTGCTTCCTGCAGGGCCATGGCAGAGAGCCCCGTGAAAACAAGCACAGCAGCTAGTGGAGCGTTCCACCCAAACTGGCTCCTCACCAGGCCCAGACCATGAGTCACTACCACATGCTGCCGCCTCTCGCCATGACCTTTCTTTATCCCTTCATTAGCTGTAAATCTTCAGGAGCAAAACAGCAGAGAACAGACTGGGAAGGCCTTGGCAGAATATCATGCCTGGCAAATGCCCAAATCAAAATTCAGAGTTAAGTACCCAAGCACTGAATAAACGCCAGTCCCGGCAAATCAAGGCTCCGGGGAGTCGTCCCTACGCACCAGAGAAGTGGACAAATGGAACCCTCTCTCTTGACATAATTTAAATCGTGCGGCAGCACTGGAACATCCTCTCCAGGAGAAGGAACAGATGTGTTTAGCAATACCCAGATGGCTGGGGACAAATTAAAGGACCCGTATAATGTTTGCCCATAATTCATGCTTGCACCAAACCACATTGCACCCTTAAAGAAATCTTCCTTGTGGCCCTGATTCCTCTTGTGTCGAATAGAATTAATACTGTCATCCATGCAGTATTGTGAGAAACAATTAACAAATAACATCGGTTATTAAACAGTGCCTTGGCTCAAAATAAAGCAAAACTGGATTTTTTGTTTCTGAGTTCCAGAAGCAAACCATCATGCCCGCCAAGGCGCGGGCAGTCACCTTCTGCAGGGGAATTCACTCTGCCCAGTCTCACTAGAGGCATTTTTTCTCGGAGTGTAGTCTAACCACCTGCATCAGAAACACCTCGAGTCTGAAAACAAGCTGATTTCCAGACTACGCCGACAGCCTATTGAACTTCTGTGGATGAAACTCTGAAAGATGGCCTTCAAACAAGTTCCATATTTGAGTTTTACACCCATTACAATTTGGGAACTTTGTAACAGTGAATAAATCCCAAGATAGTACTACCACTGTCAGTATTTCCAGGAGTAAGAAGAAAGACTGGGTCCTTTGCTTTCTTTTCTCTGCTGATGTCACCCCATTTTATCCAAGTGGAATTCTTGGATGAGACAGGACACATCCAGAATGATTCATCTGAATTGAAGTGTCCACCCTCACAATTATAATACTGACAGCAACAAACTGCCATTTGCCCTTCTGAGTTTTGTAATGTCTCTCAACATTCCTGAAGTTTTAAAAGACTGAGTGTTTTCCCCTTTGCTGTCAGATGCCTGCCACTCTGAGCAAATCCCCAGCTCCAATCACTTGTTACCAGGGAACTAGTCATAAACAAACCTGACCCACGAGCCATCAATCCCTCCTCTTTTCCACCTTGACAACTGTTGTGAATATTTGGAACATGTTCCAAACATTTATATTTATTATCCTTACAACAATCTTGTGAGAAATTATCTCCATTATATAGATGAGGGAACCAAACCATCAAGAGGCTACATAAGTAACAGAACTGGTATTTGACTAGACAGTCTGACTCCAATCCCAATACTCTCAAGAAGAGCTCAACATGTATAAACTCAATGCTCTAAACTACTAGGAAATTATCATTCTAAGTAGTTGCCAATTGAATATAGTTGTTTAGAGTTTAAAATCTCCTAACTATAATGTTAACAAGCATGTACATGCAGACCAACCAGAGAGGAATTATTTGATGACTATTAGGCCATTCAGTATCATTCATCCATGATAGATAACTTCATGAGCTTCTGAGCTAATAACAACAGCTAACATTTGTTAAGCACTTGCTGCTGCAAAGAACTGTTCTAAGTGCTCTAAGTACTTTAACTTGATAAATCCTCCCAACCTTCCTCTGAGGTTGACACTACCATTGTTCTGTCTTCACAGCTGGGAAAATTGATACACAGAATTGTTTAGTAAGAGGTCTAAGGTCACACAGTGAGTAAATGCGTAGGTTGAGAAATATACCCAGATAATAAGGCTCCAGAACCAACAGCTTAACTAACCTACTTTACTGGGTATCCATTATTAACATAATGAGAGCCACATCAATGCAGACAATGAGGCAGGGTTGGGGAGGCGAGGGAGATTTGCTTTTCATAAAGATCCTTCTAGCACCCTAGAAAATTCATATTGTTTTGAACTGGTTTCTGAAATGCTATAGAAAACAGAGACCCATAAAACGCTGTACAACCTGGAAGATAAAAGTTCTAAAACAGTATGGGATTCTGCCATAAAGTCCCAGAAAGCGTCCAGGTCTACAATGTGCTTTCAACTAAAGGTAGGGAGGAGCTTTGTTATGATTATTACAATCTAATTTAAAGCCAAAGCCAGGCTGGAGGGGAAAAAAAATTGAAAATAAACTCTCTCCTAAAGCTGTCAGTCTGGCTGTGGTCTCTAACTGTTTTAGTCACTAAAACTCTGTATTTAATGGTCACTTTTATAACAGACACTAAAGAAATATAAAGCTGTAAATCAGAATTTATTTCTAAAGAATGGAAAGAAATATGTTGCAGTGCTAAGGAAAGCCACAGAGAGAGAGTGCCACCCTGCTGCCCTTGCTGGTGGTGATTCTGAAGCAAGTGCTCAGCAAGACCTCCAGTTTCACGCTGTGACCCAATAACCTTACTCCTGCTGGAAGGAAATCCCCCGTGTGTGTGCTGAGCCCCCATCATTCCCAACATCCCAAGCAACAGCAACTTCTGTCCATTTGTCCTGGATCTGGAGATCCCCATTCACGCTTCAAGTGACCATCGCTTCCCATCTGATCAGCATATATTTCACATGGTGTTACTGTCACAGGAAGTAAATACTGGGTGGCCCAAGTGAAAGTCTCCCGTAATTCTCATTAACAAAGTCCCAGAGCATTTATCTGCTAAGCCCTAAGGATGTGGTTTGTCTGTGACTATGTATGACATCTTTCAAATTCTTTAGCTCAGAACATTCCAGGAATTCCACTCTGGTCTATCAATAACTGCAGAAGCAAAAGACCAAATGCTAAGACTACATTTGGCTAGACAGTGTTTTCTAATATTAATAAGGTCATGTGATCAAACTAAAATCAGGTAAATATAATTGAGGCAAATGAACACATGCCTCTGTGTGTGTGTGTGTGTGTGTGTGTGTGTGTGTGTGTGTGTGTGTGTGTGTGTGTGAAAGTCACTCAGTCATGTCCAACTCTCTGCGACCCCATGGACTATACAGTCCATGGACTTCTCCAGGCCAGAATACTGGAGTGGGTAGCCTCTCCCTTCTCCAGGGGATTTTCCCAACTCAGGGATCAAACCCAGATCTCCCACATTGCAGGCAGATTCTTTACCAGCTGAGCCACCAGAAAAGCCCAAGAATACTGGAGTGGGTAGCCTATCCCTTCTCCAGAGGATCTTTCTGACCCAGGAATGGAACCGAGGTTCCAGTATTGCAGGCAGATACTTTACTGACTGAGCTACCAGGGAAGCCCTAGCAAATGACTGCTTATCCTTAAACCCCAACTCCAGTGTCTCCTCCTCTCTGACTCTCTGAAATTAGTCTCTCTCCCTCTTCTGGGTTCTCAAGACATTTCATTTATAGCTCAACTGTGGCACTGAGCACCATGTTTCTGATTATCCTTCTTAGGTCAGCCTCCCTTACTATCTACACCATGGCTCCTGGACACCAGGGGCCATTGGTCTATCATCTTAATGTTCTCAGCATTTAGAAGAACTGGCAAGTTGGCTTTCAATAAATCGTCACTGAAGAAAAGAATGTGAAGAGAATCATATTAACTAACCACAGTACTGGGTCAATATTTCTGTGGCTCAATTTTTTGGCTTGGCCTAGCTCTCGTTCTAGTTCTCTTCTACTGTGAACCTTACATCAGAGACTTTAGGTACCCTGAAGCTGATGTGAAAGATAAATAAGCATATAGGTTTACAAGAGCAATAAAGTAACTAGTGTATGGCTGTCTCATTTTGCATTAGCAAACTGGGTATAATGAATTTAAGACTGCGTCCTCTCAGCTTACTCCACTCAGAGGGAGGCAAGCCTAGATGGCCATTCCCACAGTCCACAGGAAACCAAGAAGAGGACAGATCATTTGCCCCCATCATTATCCTCTTGGGCTTTCCTGGTGACTCAGAGATAAAGAATTTGCCTGCCAGTGCAGGAGACACAGGTTAGATCCCTGGGTTGGGAAGATCCTCTAGAGAAGGAAATGGCAACCCACTCTGGTATTTTTGCCTTGGAAACTCCATGGACAGAAGAGCCTGGTATGCTACAGTCCATGGGGTTATAAAGAGTCAGACATGACTTTGCAACTAAACAACAAATTATTCTTGTACTCTGCATCAATAGCTTCAACTCCATCCAACATAAGGGCATCATGACTCTACCTCCAAGTTACAGGTGTCATAAAGTCCCTTACTCAAGGGAAGCCTTGGTAAAGGCAGGACCAGAAGAATTAAGCCCTGACCTTTGCCCCAACATGCCTGAATGTATTCCTGAGCTAGAGCCACATTCCAATGTGCTCTCTTCTTCTATCACACATTGTATGTGTGTGTGTATGTGTGTGTGTGTGCTTAGTTGCTCAGTTGTGTCCAACTCTTTGAGACCCCATGGACTGTATCACACACTAATCACCCTTTATTTCCTGGGTGACAGAGAAGATTTATTAACAGGTGAGAATTCCCCAACCCAGCTGCAAGCAGAAGAATTGTCTTTGTCAGCCTAGTTCATCAATCCTTTATGATACAGAATCAGAGAATGAGTAGTGGGAAAGAAGTCCAGAGAGGCATGAGAAAAAAGGAAAACTCTAATCAGAGAAGCTTGGTCAGTCTACATAATAAAGAGTTGGGAGGAGGGTAAATCTAGTTGTCAGTGGATACATTGGGTGGTAGTGAGTGAAAGAAAACTGGAAAGGAAAAGAAGCCACATTTTATGACATGCAGCTGATGGATAAGAACAAATGCCCCTTTCATGTCCTTTGAGAGACCCAAATAAAGACTGAAATCACTTTTAAATAATTTGTGGTCTAGGCTGGGCTTACTTAGAGGGGATCCCATGCAGAGGTTGGACCATTTGGGCTCTCAGCTTGCTTTAGCGTTATACCTTCCATTACCTAGTGTGGTAATACCTTTCCAGTTTGGGATACTTGTCTATGGAAAAAAATCACTTTGCCACATCCTTTCTAATATAATCCACAAGGGGCCAATCTGTGTCCACAAATGATAATTAGACTTGTTTATAAGAAAATATAAAATTAACTTTTATGTTATGTACCTACTATTGGCCAGGCACTGTGAAAACTGCTTTAAATGTGTTTACTTCTTTTTTTAGTAATGACTTTTTTATCCTGTATCTTTTCAGAAAGGCTAAAAAAGCAGCTTAGAGTACTTAAAACACAATAACATAAATGAAAAGTGAGAGCAAATCTAAAAAACAGAACAAAACAATGACAGTGTATAAATGGAGCCAGGTATGAGGCCAAGATTGTACACCATAATGATGCATGAAACTGATGGACCACACATTTGGCTCCAGGCTTTCTAGCAGCTAGTTCAAAGAAGGAAAACCAGTCAGGTATACAAATCACCAAATCCATAAGATTAAGCACAGCAGGAGAAGTGAAACTTCTTGATATTAAGATCAAATAAGAATTTCTCCAATGGAAAGGAACACTGCATGATGGACAAAACAACTTCCTCTACAATATCCTTAAAATAAAATTTCAAATACAAGTATCAACCTCTATTGCTTATAGTGACATTTGAATATAAGCTGATGACTTTTAACTAACTAAAAGCAACTGTGCCCAGAGCTGGGCTATTTTAAAACTCTGTGAAGTTGTTGGGAAAGAAGAAAAAATTTCCTCTACCTTTCTAGGCCCTTTTGGTTGGTCTAATAATTTAATTGACATGAAACAAATTAACAGTAGAAAATCTAATTTAATTTCATTAGTATAGGAACCCCATGTACATGAGAAGGTCAGAGACAGGAAGGTAAAATGAAGTATATGTGCCATCCTGAGCTAAAGAATGGGCTGGGGGCCTGAAATTTGGTGATTAGATATTTGTCCAACCTATAGATGGGTCTGCTTTGATAAAAATTTATCTTCAATAATAACTTTTCTGGGATAAATGCCCAATTTAAATTCTTCTAGGTAGTAAATGGGGGAGAAGCCAATGACACCCAACTCTAGTACTCTTGCCTGGAAAATCCCATGGACGGTGGAGCCTGGTAGGCTGCAGTCCATGGGGTCACTAAATGTTGGACACGACTGAGCGACTTCCCTTTCACTTTTCACTTTCACGCATTGGAGAAGGAAATGGCAACCCACTCCAGTGTTCTTGCCAGAAGAATCCCAGGGACGGGGGAGCATGGCAGGCTTCTGTCTATGGGGTCGCGCAGAGTTGGACATGACTGAAGCGACTTAGCAGTAGCAGCAGCAGGTACTAAAGGGAGGGGCAGTAGTTTCTCTTAAACCAATATATAGAGTCTCAATTGCCTCTCAAAATAATGCTGATGCAAAAGTGTAAAATCTGGGGTAGGCTTGTTTTGAACCCTTACAAAGTCAAGATCACTCTCCAGCCTTGTAGACAAAGAAGTTAAGACTCAAAGAGGTTAAATCATTTGTCCACAAATACACCAAATGAGGTAGACATTCAGGTTTAGGGGTTTCTATAGGGCCATCTGCCTCCAAGGCCCAAGCTCTTTGTACTATCTGTGCTACTCTAGCAATGCCAAATCATATAATAAAAAGACTCCTCTTTTACGATTAATATTATCATTAATCTTTGTCAACCTGATGGGGGAAAATAAGACCTCATTTAACTGTTCCATTAATTATGAATGAGGTTCAACATTGTTAAGTATGTATAAAAACTGGCTTTTTATTGAAGCATAATTTCTTACTCTATATTAAAAAGGTTAATTGCTTCTCTGTCATTCCGTTCAGTTCAGTTCAGTTGCTCAGTCATGTCCGACTCTTTGTGACCCCATGAATCCTTGTCTATCACCAACTCCCGGAGTTCACTCAAACTCATGTCCATCGAGTCGGTAATGCCATCCAGCCATCTCATCTTCTGTTGTCCCTTCTCCTCCTGCCCCCAATCCCTCCCAGCATCAGAGTCTTTTCCAATGAGTCAACTCTTCACATGAGGTGGCCAAAGTATTGGAGTTTCAGCTTTAGCATCAGTCCTTGCAATGAACACCCAGGACCAATCTCCTTTAGGATGGACTGGTTGGACCTCCTTGCAGTCCAAGGGACTCTCAAGAGTCTTCTCCAACACCACAGTTCAAAAGCATCAATTCTTCAGCTCTCAGCTTTATTCACAGTCCAACTCTCACATCTATACATGACTATTGAAAAAACCATAGCCTTGACTAGATGGACCTTTGTTGGCAAAGTAATATCTCTGTTTTTGAATATGCTATCTAGGTTGGTCATAACTTTCCTTCCAAGGAGTAAGCATCTTTTAATTTCATGGCTCCAATCACCATCTGCAGTGATTTTGGAGCCCCCAAAAATAAAGTCTGACACTGTTTCCACTGTATCCCCATCTATTTCCCATGAAGTGATGGGACCAGATGCCATGATCTTCGTTTTCTGAATGTTGAGCTTTAAGCCAACTTTTTCACTCTCCTCTTTCACTTGCATCAAGAGGCTTTTTAGTTCCTCTTCACTTTCTGCCATAAGGGTGATGTCATCTGCATATCTGAGGTTATTGATATTTCTCCCAGCAATCTTGATTCCAGCTTGTGTTTCCTCCAGCCCATATATTTTTTCAAATAAGTTTTTCAAGTTTAAAAAAACAAAAACAAAAACTTACTCTCCTCCAAACTCATCATGATACATATGTACTTCCTTCTCAAAAACATACAAAAAAGATCTTTGCAGGAGAAGATCTCAGCCATGTTATCAGCCTCCGTTATAAGGGAAGGGCTCTCATCAACTTTAGGGTTGTATCTATTCCAGCATCAATGTATATATTTAAGTGTAACTGAAGTTGGTGTCATCCATCAGTGATGGCCCTGAACATCAGCCTTCAAAAGAGGCTGACCCTGTGGGTGGCAACCAAAATCTTATGTTTTAAGTGTCTTCCCAGGTGTCCTCCCTAGGTCAGCAGGTGAAGGCTTCTTGGAACATCTCCTTCTCCTATAGAATGGGATGACAGGAAGAGATGCTCATGAGAAGAGGAACAGGAAGAGGAGAATGGGGAGGAGAGTTGGTCATACTGAAGGGATATTGGAGGCATGCTAAAGAAAGAGGAATGTGTTGCTATATTCAAAATGGATAACAACTAAGGACCCACTGTATAGCACATGGAATTCTGCTCAATGTTATGTGGCAGCCTGGATGGGAAGGGAGTCTGGGGGAGAATGGATATTTATGGCTGCATATGCATATGTATAGCGGAGTCCCTTCACTGTTCACCTGAAACTATCACAACATTGTTAATTGGCTACACCCCAACACAAAATAAAAAGTTTAAGATAAAGAAATGTGCTGCCCAGACTCAAGCAGCTGAGGAACCACAGGCCCCAAAGTCCAGAGCAACAAGATGAAATTTCTATGTACAGGGCAGGAAAAACTGGACAGCAGCCCTCAAATCAGAATACCACAGAGCTTTCTGGAATCACATTTCCAAACCTATCCCAGACTACTGAATGAGAATCCCTGGGCCAGCTGACCTTGGGTGATTCTGATACACAGAAAAGTTGAAAACCACTGAGAAGTGAGACTTGAAGTGAGATCAGGTTTTTAAATGCACAGATATTCACTAAGGGCCTTGTACGTGCCAGAATTTAATCCAGACATAGGAAAAGAAGGATGAGCAAAACGGCAAGACCTGGTCCTAAAGCCCACAGTTCAGTGGAAAAAACTGATATTAGACAAATAAACATACATTTCCAGACCTACGCCTTTCTCTTCCCCTAGAATCAAGTCTGCTGGCCCGCACTGAATAGACAGAATTTGCCAAGATCCAGGAAACTTGGCTTTAAGACGTGTGAAGAGTTGCATTTCCAAAAGGCATAACCTGAAAGGAGGAAAGCACCCTCTTGTGGCCCTGGAGTTGGTGGCACCTAAAATAACCCCCAGTTTGTGAATTGAATTGCCAGTCTATGTCTGACGCAGGATACAGCATGCTTGGGGCTGGTGCATGGGGATGACCCAGAAAGATGTTATGGGGAGGGAGGTGGGAGGGGGTTCATGTTTGGGAATGCATGTAAGAATTAAAGATTTTAAAATTTAAAAAATAAAAAATTTAAAAAAAAAAAATAAAATAAAATAAAGGATAGGAGGCTACCCTGGGCAGGCAACCCTAGGTAGGAGGCCCTAAATCAGCAGGAGTGTCAGCAGGCCCTGTTTTGCTTCAGTCATAAATCTCTCTTCAATGTCAAATCAGCCGCTTCACCAGAAGACATTTTCCCTTGTGGCCATTGCTAGGTGATTTTACTTCTGACCACCTGGGCTGTCTGGTGTGGAGTCAAGTGACACATTCTACAGTCAAGGCAGCAATCCCAGTTCATTTCCACTCTCCCCACAGCTCTAACACACAGCAGTGCCTGGAACAGGGAGGCATTCTATAAATATGCAGTGAATAAATAAATGGAGTGCACTATCCCATCTAGCCCACATTGCCTGCTTTGTGGGATCTTGGGAAGACTGGACAAATAATCACAGTGGTTGAGTCCCAGAATTCTCTGAAAATAAATGACTTCTTAAAATATAAAATACAATCTATGTCCCTCCTAAGAGTCTCTATGAAAAGGATCATGTTCACAAGGGATATACTTTGTGCTTGGAGCTAAGCCTGGTAGAGCTTAATTTGCAGTAGAGTAACATGTAAATTTATGATAATAAATTATATTATTTAAATGAAATTATAAAAATAAGAGTAGCTCACTTATATTCAACTTTCATGAATGCTGACACTTCTTGAAGAACATGGAGGTCTGATTTGTATTCAGGCCTGAATATGAGTGAGAACCACAGTGCCCAGGGACTGCTGGTTTCAAGTGTGTAGATCGGAAGCCCCGGTCAAAGACCGGAATGCTATATTTAGCTTTTCCCGCATGTCTCCACTCAAGAAGCTGTGAGGAATCAACTCAATACAGGCCTCTGGGTTATGAGATGGTGCTGACAAAATCACTCAACACCATTTCTCAGAGGTCACCAGGAAAGAAGGCCAGAATGAGAAGGATAGGAGTAGGTTACAGGGTATGATCGAAGCATCAAAAGGGCAGAGAGAAAGAGTAAAGCACTGAATGAAAGAAAAAAAATGTTTTAAGAATTATTTGCTTGAGTACTTAATCCACAGAATCCAAAAGTAAACAAACCAGTCAGTAGCCTCTGAAGGAGGGAACTGATTTTGAGATATGGTGCTTATGTGTCTACTTTTGAAGCTTGTAAAATATTCTATTGAGTTAAGAAATACCAGAGGCTGAGAAGTACTTCTGGCCAAAGAGTTAATCCATCTGAGTTGAACAGACCAAAGCACACAGGAGAAAAGATGGTTAACTGAATAGCCCATTACTGCATTATCATAGTCCCTCACCAGATCCCACTTCTGGATCTGAGTCTCCTCTGCTCACCACATCTGGCTGAACTCAAGGCATCAGCTCTAACACCTGCAACTGTGGGGTGTTTGCGAAGGAGTTAATGATGGCCAGAGAAACAGCTTCAGTCACCTCCAGATAAATCACATTAAATCCTCAATATTCATAATTGTAGAACCCTATCACTGACGTTTGCTGAATGTAATAATCCTACATTACTCCCAATCACCATCCTCATAAAATATATGGGAGGAATAGTCAAAAACAGCTTCAGAGTCAAAGACTCCAGGATTTGAACTCTGGATTTGTCATTTAGTAGCTGTGCAAATTTGGGCAGTTTACTTAACCTCTCTGAGCTTTCATTTCAAAATGCAGACTATAACAGTATCTACCTCACCGGATTCTGTGTGTGTGTGTGTGTGTGTGTGTGCGCGCACTCACGTGCATGCTAAGTCGCTTCAGTCGTGTCCAACTCTTTGCAACCCTATGGACTGTAGCCCACCAGGCTCCTCTGTCCATGGGATTCTTCAGGCAAGAATACTGGAGTGGGTTGTCATTTCCTTCACCAGGGGATTTTCCCCACCCAGGGATCAAACCTGCATCTCTTACATCTCCTGTACTGGCAGGCGGGTTCTTTACCAATGGGAAGCGCCATCTGGGAAGGCCTCATAGGATTATAGTAAGAACCAAATGACATGGCATATGTAAATCTCTTAGCAAATGCATGGAAAATAATAATCTTTCAGTAATTTCTTTAAAAATTTCTTACCTGAGTTCAAAGATATCAAATGACTTCCCTGAGCTGACACAGAGACAACCCTGCACCATTTGCTCTTCTTTATCAAGAATAAGGTTTCCATTACTATTTGTGCCCCATAGTATCTATTCCCTCATCTATTAGTAAATGTGCTGAATTTAAAAGAGCCTTGTTTCATCCCTCCTAAACATTTCAACCTTCTTTGGAGAAATAGTTATTAATCATCATTCTTTGTTCATAAGCATTCAGTTAGGCTCACATCCAAATGTCAAGTATTCAGACCTGTAAATGCTGAAATAATTTTTCCAGTAAAATTTCATGAGTTTCCTCATAAAGTGTTTCATTAACTCCACTTTGTTAGATGTATGTAATCTTAATCCTTAAAACTGCAGTTAAGCTTTGCTAGTGGTGTTTTGGTTTTCTCTTTAATCGAAATTAAAATATCCCTGAGAACAGGATTGTGGCTTCCAGTTCCTTCATATCCTACCCAATACTGGGCAGTATTAATATCTATCTGATCAGTTACATCCTTGATATCACTGAACACAGCTATAATAATCTCTAGTTCAGGAAAAGAAACAAACTGAGTCTCTTTTCTCAAACAAAAGGCTAGGACTACAAAGTGATAAGAAAAGTTTGAGAAAGCTGTTTCAATCAAAGCAACCACTTTGAGGCATTTGTGACAACTTCAGACTACACAGAGAGAGTGAAACAGCCTCCTTGAGTTCCCAGACCCAACATCCTCACCAATCCATTCATACAGTCAGAAGGAGAAAATCTTCATATTGTTAGAAACAACTGCAGTGATAAAAACCATACAATCTAAAGTTCATCATCCTGTGCATACACATGAGATATCATGGACGATAGTGTCACCCCAGTACCTCATGGATTTGAATAGTAAGGACCTCAACACCACTACCCTTCCCTAGCCTTTTTAGTTACATAGCAGCTGCTACTTTTGTGAAAGTAAACCGTCCTCCTATGACCTTTACTCTGCCCACCATTCACACTACACTTCAAACCACATAATACAGTCCCTTCCTTGCCAGTCTATGGAAATTCTAAGTCTTTGCCTAATGTTCACAAATCTCTCAACCACCAGACCCCAGAATGGTAGCATGTTCCCTTCAGGGCTCTCTTGATGGCAGACCACAGCCATCCTCACAGTGTAGGAGAGAATGCCACAAGCTCTAGGTATCCTCACTTATCAAGTCCGTGTATGTCATGATATCATGGCTGGAGACATGTGCCCCAGAGTCAGACTACCCAGCAGAGGATCCTAGCTCTAATACTAAGGTAAACCTGTTAACTTAGGTAAATGACTGAACCTCTCTAAGGCTCAGTTTCCTTATCTATAAAATAGGGATAATACTGTTAAGTCAATGGCTTATTATAAGGAATGAATGAGATAACATTGTAAAGCAGCCAGTATAGTATCTGATACATAGCAAACATTCAATAAATGTTCACTATTGTTATACCTTGAGAATGAATCATTGGAGAATTACTTAACGGCTGGCTGCCATATCCAACAAGGAAAATCTAGAAGTAAATCCTTCTTTCTTTCTTTTTTTTTTTGCCAGGCATTGTGTTGTTGCTGTTCAGTTGCTAGGTCATCTCCGAATCTATGCAACCCATAGACTGCAGCACACCAGGCTCCCTTGTCCTTCTTTCCCAGAGTTTGCTCAAACTCATGTCCATTGAGTCAGTGATGCCAACTAACCATCTTATTCTCGATTGCCCTCTTCTCCTTTTGCCTTCAATCTTTCCCATCATTAGGGTCTTTTCTAATGATTCGGCTCTTTGTATTAGGTTACCAAAGTATTGGAGCTTCAGCATCAGTCCTTCCAATGAATATTCAGGGTTGATTTCCTTTAGGATTGACTGGTTTGATCTCCTTGATGCCCAAGGGACTCTCAAGAGTCTTCTCCAGCACTACAATTCAAAAGCACTGATTCTGCAGTGCTCAGTCTTCTTTATGGTCTACCTCTCCCATCCACACATGACTACTGGGAAAACCACAGCTTTGACTAGACAGATGTTTTTTGGCAAAGTGATGTCTCTCTGTCTAAGTTTGCCATATCTTTCCTTCCAAGGAGCAAGCATTTTTTAATTTCATGGCTGCAGTCACTGTCTGCAGTGATTTTTGTCAGGCATTATTGTGGGCCATATCATATAGTTTAATATTCACAACCACTAAAGTAAATGTTCTCACTGCTTTTATAGGCTCATAGAAGTTATTTACCAAAGTTAATTTGTCTACATAAAGGAATAAAAGCAGTTGTCCAAAGCCCCTGTTTTATCCATTGTGCCTCTCATGCTTCAGAAAACTTGAGAGCTTTTTATTGGCACAGTAATAACACTGAAATCAGCAGCACACTCACAGGTTTAATCTGTGGTCTGGAACGTTGCCTGATTCCTGCCTGTTTCAGTGTCTGTCCATAGCTCATAAGGGTGCAGCCAATGACACAACTATTGGATTATCACCTTTGAAGTTTATTTTGAAGTCAACAAAGATGTGCTTTCACAAAAATAATCAGACATGATCTTCAGGCATTGGTGACCTCACAGCAGGAATCCAGCAGTTCATTTATCTCAGACTTTGGAACAATGGCTCTTCCCAGCCTCTTTGCAGGGAAAAGCTCTAAATCATTTCGTCCTTCCTGACACTGACTTTCTAAACTGGGTTTGGAGAGCCTTGTTTGGAGAAGCAAGCAAAGGACCTATGATGAGGCCTACTCTGCTCCTTTTAGCCTTTGGCATGAAATACTCACTAGGGCTGGGTATGTTGGAGAATTCAGGCCCATCACTCAAGAGTCAACCTGCTGTCAGCTCTGTGCTCAATGACACCCTCCTCTGTGATACCTTCTGAGTCCTCACCCACCAGGAAGTGCCATCTTTGATACTTTAGGAGGCTAAACACCAGCAAGACCTTTCCTAAATCTTTACATGCCTCTCATTGAGTCAGTGATACCATCCAACCATCTCATCCTCTGTTGTCTCCTCCTCCCAGTAAATATTTAGATGGATGGATGCATGAATGATGGACAAACAGATGGAATCCTCAGAGACTTTGTGAAGAAGCAGGTGCTTGAGCAAATCTAACATGAAATTTTCTCTTTTATGATGTCATCTTTTTACTGGATGACAAATTGAGAGACTAACAGAGATGACAATACCATCAACCAATTTCTCCTACTCCATTCCCCCCTTGTGGTTCCCCTACCCATTTAAACAGCAGAAAAATAATCCCATTCTTCTTCATCCAGCCATTTTCTTTATAGGTAAGCAAGTTTCTTCAAAAGGATATGCTTAATCAATTTCAAGTACTAAGGGGCTTTTTAAGTACCATCTTATTTACCTCTTGGAAAGTCCAACCTTGCAGACCACTGTAATACTGATATTAAAAGTACTTAAAATAGCTGATGTTTATTGAGAGGCACTGCACTATGGCTTTACATGTATTATCTCATTTTATCCTCATGATAGCCTTAAGGCTCAGATAGGTTAAACAGCCCACCTAAGACAATACATCTAATAAGCAGTAGAGCCAGAATTTGAACACAGACAATCTACATTTAGAGTACTACTTGCTTAATATAGTCTCTCTGATAAAAATCACCACATCTGTAGAAATGTTGAGGGTTTTATTTTTAATGATCAACTGCTTTCACTCTATCACAGATGTGAAATATTTCAAATATGTTGATGCAAAGTATTATGCAGGATATATTTAGGAAATGATTTTATTCCTAAATTAATCCTATGAAATGAGATAGGCTTCTGTTATGAAGGATCCTTGAAATGAGAGATCAGATGGGAAACAGAACAGGGAAGCACATGGAAACCCAAGGTGCTGTCTTTGCTGACTGTGCCAGCCAGCAGTTGTTCCTGAGAGAGAGAGAGAGAGCAGTGAAGTCACAGGGGATCATCCACTCTGTGTAAGGTAAGACGTCTTGATTAAATTTTTAAAAGGAAGAAAAGGAAAGTGTAGCCTCTGTAATGCCTACTTGAAGGTTACAACATATGCAAGAGACTAATGTTTTCTCTTATTCGCTGTTGAAATGTATCATATAACTTGTGCTCAGGAATCAAGTTTGGGAAGGGAATTCCTATCTACGAATTCTTAGTAGCTGGCTTTATTAACATCTTGGGACATTAATGTTCTCTCTATCCTAATTACTCAAGCTATTTTCAACCACAGAGTGTGTGACCACCAACTCAGTCCAAAGACTAAAGTAAAACAATCCTTGGAAAATTCCCATGGCATACTCATCAAAGAGGGACATGACCTTCAAAAGGCTTACTGAAATGCTTGCTCAAAGTGCCAGCATTCTCTGCTCCTCATATGCACACCCGAGCATTCCCAACTGAGACTATATTGGCAGTCTCAAATTCTTTACTCACCCCCACCTGCTGGGCAAAAGGCTTTCCCTGCTGGAACGTGCCACAACTTGTAGAAAGAACTCCATCTAGTTAGGGACACTGCCTGGACAATGGTCATGGATAAGTTGTGCCCATGTGTTCACATGTCAAGAATACCAGCCATGTTTGGTTATTTATAACACAAAGTCAGGGCAACAGAAACTGAGTCTCATGGGCTGATTATCTGATTGCTATGCTGCATTCTAACTCATATCACAGACTAATTAAAAGCACTAAAATGTACAACTTGCAGCTAAAATTTTCAAAAGGGAGAGAAAGAAGGAGTCCAAAATTTCCTGAATACCTACTAAAGTGCAGGTCTTATGCTGGAAGACCTTTACTTATGTTACCTCTTTAGTTCCCACTGCAATCATATGAAAGAGGTATTACCATCTCCATCTTACAGATAAGGAAACATAACCTCTGAAGGATAAAATATCTTGCCCAGATAAATGGTAAGGCCAGGACGGGAAATACGAAAATCCGAACTGAAAACCCAAATTTCATGTTTATTTTCACTAACAGATCAAGATTTCCCTTAAACTGCCTAGTCCAGGATGAGGAACATAAGAATATTGGTTTAAAAGGTACAGATTCTGCAATTGGACTTCCCAGGTGTTTGATCTGCTTCATCATTTTCTAGGTGTGTGACCTTATCAAGTTACTTAACCTCACTAAACCTCAGTTTCCTCATCTTTAAAAAATAGAGATTATAATGGTACCTCATAAATTTTAAATATTTGACAACAATTTTGACTATAGCCATTTTCTTTTCCACAAAGCACCCTCATCTGCTAAAAAGAATAATAACAACAGTTAATTTTAATTGAATACTTACTACAAGCTGGGCACTATGCTGAGGGTTTTACATAAGTTATTCCATTTAATTCTAACAATAATTCAATGAAATAATAATAGCTAAAACTTCTTGAGTACTCACTATATTCCAAGATCTGTTCTAAACCCTTTACAGACATTAACTAGTGAATAACTGGGGCAGGTAATATGGTTGTCCCAGTTTTGCAAATAAGAAAACAGAAAGCTCAGAGAGGATAAGTAAATCACCTGTGGTCACACAGCCAGGAAAATGTGAAGCCATCTTAAGAACTCAGGCCACCAGATTTACAAGTTCATAGTCAAAGATGGTTGGATGGTATCACCGATTCAGTGGACATGAACTTGGGCAAACCTGGGAGATGGTAAGGGACAGGGAGGCCTGGCGTGCTGCAGCCCATGGGGTCACAAAGAGTCGGACATGACTTGGTGACTGAACAACAACAACAACAAGTCTTAACCTTGACTCTTATGTTCCTGAACTGGGCTGGGCCACAGAAAACATCTGACTGTCGCTGTGCTTAAAGAGTTCCCAAGCATGTTATCATGCTGAGGACCTACACATGAGGATGCTATAACATTCTGTAGCCAAACGTCCAAAATACAAAAAATATACACTAAGGGTCTTGGAAAATAAATGAGAGAATGGAGATGGTGGCTTGTGGATTCTGGGGAAGACTTCCTAGAGAATTTGGGACTTTCACTGAGCCTTGAGGGAACACCATTAGCCAAGAGGTGAGGTGGGAGGAAGTGTCTCAGGAGGGAGATTCACCAAGTGCAGAGATGTATGTGTGAGCTGTGATTGGCAAAGAATGAGGAGACTGGCCTGACAAAAAATAGGTTTCATGTTGAACAAGAGAGATAAAATTAGACATAAAGTAAGGACAAACTACATACAGACTTTCCCAGGTGACTCAGTGGTAAAGAATCTGCCTGCAATGCAAGAGCCGCAGGTTCAATCCCAGAGTAGGGAAAATCCCCTGGAGAAGGAAATGGCAACCCACCCCAGTAATCTTGCCTGGGAAATACCGTAGACAGAGGGGCCTGGTGGCCTATAGTCCATTGAGTCACAAATAGTCAGATACAACTTAGTGACTGAGCACACACTCAAGGACAAACTACAGGGAACTTTGACAATAGTCTAAAAAATAAGACATCACTGATAAGAAGCAATAGGAGGTATCAGACTCTTGAGGAGGAGGGTCATCTGTGCAGCATGGGTTAAGAGTACACTGTGCAGCCTGGGTTGTATGGGGAGAATGCAGAGACAAAGAAAGTGCTCTGGCAGACACCTCAGCACGAGATGGTAAGAGCCCTCTCTGACTAAAGTGAGACAGAAGCAAGAGCCCACCCAGAGGTACCCTGAGGACAGAATCAATGGACACAGTGAAAGACTGATGCAGGGGTCTTTCAGAGAACAGATCTATGAAGCTGGGATCTGTGCCCAGCTCAGTCAATCATATCCCCACAGCAGGCTCTGTTAATGACTGACCAACACATTGTCGATGCTGAAAATGTATTTGTTAAATACATGAGTGAGTCACCTAGCTTCCAGTCCAGGTCCTTCATTCTGCCCATGAGGAAATAGATCCTGAAGGTTACGTGAATGAACCAAGAGCATGTATGTGAGTGGCAGAATCTAAACTAAAACCCCAAAATTCTGACAATTATTCCAGAATTTTTTGTTATAACTCATTCTCAATTTAGAAAATCTTGAGGATTATAATATTAGTGATACCTACAAAAGAAATTGAGATTTGGGGAAAGATTACAGGCTCTTAAATAATATTAATTTGGTTTTAGGTATATAGACATTTATGTAATGACAGAACTTCTAATTAGAAATGTCCAGTAAGGGTTTTCAATCAAGGATTAGAGCAAAAGTGAGAATTAATGACTGGGGATAGAAATATTTGAGAATCAAAAACACAGAACTATTAGCTGAAGACATGAGAAACATATTTTTATAATATGAATAAGAGATGTTTTCCATTTCCCATTAGTTTAATTAAATATTTTTTAGTCTACTGAAGACTTGTTGAACAAGCAGTGCACTTAACTGCAATCAGTATGTTAATGTCGTTGGAATCACTTTCTTTGCCCACATTAATCTTGCTCTGCCTGCACACACAAAGATTCAAGGACTGCTGAACTGGCTAGGCTCTGCTGGTGCCCCCTGAAAGCATTGCCAGGCTCCAGATCTATCTCTGGGGATCAGGTTGCCATCTTTATTTTGTACTTTAGTTAGAACTTGCCAACTATTATATCCAAAGTAAAGCAAAATAATCTTATATTTCGTCTGATATTTATGGAATAGGCCTATTTCATAAATGAAGCAGAGGCCTTGGATATGTTTGCTGCCTCATCGTTCATGAGTGAGCCCACACATTCCCTCACCCGAGAAAGTTTATTGAAATCCAATCTGTGACCGTCGTATCTACCCTATCAAGCAGTTAGTCATTCCTTTCCCTCCATTCTTTTAGTACTCCAAACATATTTCAGTTACAGAATATGGCATGCTGTTTCCTAATTGCTTCTGTGTATCTCTCTTCAGCTGGTCAACATGTGTGTACCTAAAAATAAGCCTTTTAATCTTCTTAATCTTCATGACAACAGTACTGGTGCATGGCAGAAATTCAACTCATCTTGTTTAAACTTTTAACATCTGGGCACCTGAAGATTTAGGGTCATCAGGGTTGACCTAGTAGTTCAAGGGAAGAATAAGCCAGGTTCACACAGTTTCATCCTAGCAAGAGGGAGAAATTCTTTCTCAATTATAGAAACCCACATACGGATGAGTTTGGAAGTGAGCTAGGGAGTGAGAATGCATGTATCATGAGTGAGGAAACCAATCTCACTGAAGCAGAAGAGCAGAAATACAATAGGAAAGGCAGATAATGCTGGGTAGGTCCAAAGGAGGGTCTTACAGGAATATGAATGAGCCTTGCACATTAGTTTCCTATTGCTACTCTTTAACAAATTACAACAAATTTAGTGACTTAAAAAACACAGACCTGTTATCTTACAGTTCTGGAAGTCAGAAATAGGTGAGTCCTATTGCCATCTTTATTCTGTACTTTAATTAGAGTCTCATCAAATATTAAAACCAGGGTTGGGCTAAAACCAAGGCTGCATTCCTTTCTGGAGGCTGTAGGGGAGAATCTACTTTCTTGCCTTTTCTAGCTTCTAGAGGCTGCCTGAGTTTGGCTCATGATACTCTTTCACTTCAAAGTCAAAAATGGTCATTGTTTCTCACATGACCACACTTGACACTTTCTTCTGCCTTCCTCTTTCTCTTTTAAGGATGCTGTGATTACCTTGGTGGTGGTTTAGTTGCTAAATCAGGTCCAACTCTTGTGACCCCATGGACTATAGCCTGCCAGGCTCCTCTATCCATGGGATTTCCCAGGCAAGAATATTGGAGTGGGTTGTCTTTTCCTCCTCCAGGGGACCTTCCTGACCTAGAGATCGAACCCAGGTCTCCTGCATTGCAGGCAGATTACCGTGAGCTCACTCAAATCATTCAAAATAATTTCCCCATTTTAAGGTCAGCTGATAAGCAGTATTAATTTTCTAAGAACCTTAATTTCCTGTTGCTATGTAACCTAACATATTCACAGATTCCAAGGATTAGGACATGACAACTTTGGAGGCCATTATTCTGCCTACCACACTCAGTGTAGGATAGGAAGCCTCTATCCAGCTCTTAAACCAGAGGCCAAATGACGAAAGAAAGCAAAGAGCTCCAGACTGGGCTGCCCTAAACTGCCCTTTCAAACCTTGCACAATATTGTCACCATGAAGGTTTTTTCCTTTGTGCATGAAGAATGCTTAAAAAAAAAAAAAAAGGCAAATATATACTAAGTGCTTCACTCACATCCATATAGACAGATAACAAGTGAATTTTTCTCTGTGTACAGATGATGCTGGACCTAAAAAATAATTCAGTTGCCATATGATGGGATGCTCACTTGTATAATATTTTGAATGATTTTAATTCATTTAATAGGATCTGAGCTCCTATGAATCTGGTGGGTGGTCTGAATCCCGTGACACTGATTGGGCTGTGTGGTTCTTTCACTTTTGCATAACACTAATTAATAATGACAATACAAATATCTTGAATGTAGTTATCATCTCTCTTGGAGCTCAAAGGCTTTCACGGAAGTTATCCATTTTCTCTCAAAAATGTGCCTATGGGGTTACCAGCTGCAGTATCACTATTTAAGATTAAAATAAGAAATAATTTTTCAACATCAGTAAGAGGCATAGATAAAATTAGAAGTACAATGATCTGATTGAAAAATAGTCAAACTGTTTGTTTTCATATATGCAAACTGTAAATTCAAAGATGCCTAAGTGAAGCTTTCTAAAGTTGACTATTTGTATCTTCAAAGTACAAAGTACAGGTGACCATGTCTACATTCATTTATTCACCTTAAAGAGTGTTTCACGTAAACTCACCTACCTGATACTGTTGTAGGCATAGGGATTCAGTAAAAAAAGACAAGGTCAGTGTACTCAGGGAGCTTACTACTAGTAGGAGAGATATCACACAACTATTAACAAACAAAGTATCTTTTAGGTAATGAAAAGTACTTTGAATAAAAAGAAAATAATAATAGAGAACATAGAGAGTAAGAGAGACAGAGAAATGCTATTTTAGTTAGGGCGGTCAAGAAAGGCCTGACCAGATATTTGACTAAGGAGCAACTTATGTGAACAGTATGAAAAGGCAAGAAGATATGACAGTGAAAGATGAACTCCCCAGGTTGGTGATGTGAGGTGAAGTGTTAGTCCCTCAGTAGTGTCCAACTCTTCATGACCCCAAGGACTGTAGCCCGCCAGGCTCCTCTGCCCACAGAATTTTCCAGGCAAGAATACTGGAGTGGGTTGTCATTCCCTTCTCCAGGGGATCTTCCCAACCCAGGGATTGAAATTGGCTCTCCTGCATTGCAGGCAGATTCTTTACCATCTGAGTCAACAGGGAAGACCAGATATTTGAATAAGGAGCAAGTCATGTGAACTGTATGAAAAAGCAAAAAGATATGACACTGAAAGATGAACTCCCCAGGTAGGTAGGTGCCCAATATGCTATTAGAGAAGAGTGGAGAAATAGCTCCAAAAGGAATGAAGAGGCTGAGCCGAAGTGGAAACAACGCCCAGTTGGTGATGTGTCTGGTGGTGAAAGTAAAATATGATGCTGTAAAGAACATTAATCCACAGGAACCTGGAATGTTAGGTCCATGAATCGAGGTAAATTGGAAGTGGTCAGAAAGGAGATGGTAATAGTTAACACCAACATTTTAGGAATCAGTGAACTAAAATGGACCCGAACAGGCAAATTTAATTCAGATGACCACTATATTTACTACTGTGGGAAAGAATCCCTTAGAAGAAATGGAGTAGCCCTCACAGTCAACAAAGAGTCTGAAATGCAGTACTTGGATGCAATCTCAAAAATGACAGAATGAGCTCTGTTCATTTCCAAGGCAAACCATTCAATATCACAGTAATCCAAGTCTATGCCCCAACCAATGCCAAAGAAGCTGAAGGTGAATGGTTCAATGAAGACCTACAAGACCTTCTAGAACTAACACCAAAAAAAGATGGCATTTTCATCATAGTGGACTGGAATGCAAAAGAAGGAAGTCAAGAGATACCTGGAGGAACAGTCAAGTTTGGCCTTGGAGTTCAAAATGAAGCAGAGCAAAGGCTAACAGAGTTTTGCCAAGAAAACACACTGGTCATGGCAAACACCCTCTTCCAATAACACAGGAGATGACTCTACACATGGATGTCATCAGATGGTCAATATCAAAATCAGATTGATTATATTCTTTGCAGCTGAAGATGGAGAAGCTCTATACAGTCAGCAAAAACAAAACTGGGAGTTGACTGTGGCTCATATCATGAACTCCGTATTGCAAAATTCAGACTTAAATTGAAGAAAGTAGGTAAAACCACTAGACCATTAAGGTATGACCAAAATAAACTTCCTTAGAATTATACAGTAGAAGTGACAAATAGATTCAAGGGATTAGATCCAATAGTCTCTGAAGAGCTATGGACAAAGGTTCATAACATTGTACAGGAGGCAGTGATCAAGACTATCCCTGAGAAAAAGAAATGCAACAAGGCAAAATGGTTGTCCGATGAGGACTTAGAAGCAGCTGAGAAAAGAAGAGAAGCTAAAGGCAAAGGAGAAAAGGAAAGATTACCCACCTGAATGCAGAGTTTCAAAGAATAACAAGGAGAGCTAAGAAAGCCTTCCTCAGTGACCAGTGCAAAGAATTAGAGGAAAACAATAGAATGGGAAAGTCTAGAGATCTCTTCAAGAAAATTAGAGATACCAAGGGAACATTTCATGCATAAATGGGCACAATAAGGACAAAAATGATATGGACCTAACAGAAGCAGAAGATATTAAGAAGAGGTAGCAAGAATACACACAAGAACCATACAAAAAAGATCTTAATGATCCAGATAACCACGATGCTGTGATCACTCACCTAGAGCCAGATATCCTGGAGTCTGAAGTCAAGTGGGCCTTAGGAAACATCACTACAAACAAAGCTAGTGGAGGTGATGAAATTCCAGCTGAGTTATTTCAAATACTGATGCTGTGAAAGTGCTGCACTCACTATGCCAGCAAATTTGGAAAACTCAGCAGTGGCCACACAACTGGAAAAAGCCAATTTTCATTCCAATCCCAAAGGGCAGTGCCAAAGAGTGTTGAAAATACTGTACAATTGCATTCATTTCACAAGCTAGCAAGGTAATACTCAAAATTCTGCAAGCGAGGCTTCAACAGTACATGAACTGAAACCTTCCAGATGTTCATATTGGCTTTTAAAAAGGCAGAGGAACGAGAAGTCAAATTGCCAACATCCACTGGATCACAGAAAAGGTGAGAGAAATCCAGAAAAATATCTACTTCTGCCTCATTGACTATGCCAAAGCCTTTGAATATATGGATCACCACCAACTGTGGAATATTCTTAAAAAGATGGGAATACCAGACCACTTAACCTGCCTCCTGTGAAACCTGTATGCAGGTCAAGAAACAACAGTTAGAACTGGACATGGAACAACAGACTGGTTCCAAATTGGGAAAGGAGTACATCAATGCGGTATACTGTCACCTTGCTTACTTAACTTATATGCAGAGTGAGTGAGTGAAGTTGCTCAGTCGTGTCCGACTCTTTGGACTGTAGCCTAACCATGTTCCTCCGTCCATGGGATTTTCCAGGCAAGAATACTAGAGTGGGTTGCCATTTCCTTCTCCAGGAGATCTTCCCCACCCAGGGATTAAACCCAGGTCTCCTGCATTGTAGGCAGATGCTTTACCATCTGAGCCACTAGGGAAGTTCCTATATGCAGAGTATATCATGTGAAATGCCACACTGGCTGATGCACAAGCTGGAATCAAGACTTCTGGGAGAAATATCAATAACCTCAGATATGCAGATGACACCACCCTTATGGCAGAAAGCAAAGAGGAACTAAAGAGCCTCTTGATGAAAGTGAAAGAGTAGAGTGAAAAAGTTGGCTTAAAACTCAACATTCAAAAAATGAAGATCATGGCATCAGGTCCCTTCAGGGCAAATAGATGGGGAAACAATGGAAACCGTGACAGACTTTATTTTCTTGGGCTCCAAAATCACTGCAGATGGTAACTGCAGCCATGAAATTAAAAGACGTTTGCTCCTTGCAAGAAAAGCTATGACCAATCTAGACAGCATATTAAAAACCAGAAACATTACTTTACCGACAAAGGTTCATCTAGTCAAAGCTACAGTTTTTCTAGTAGTCATGCATGGATGGGAGAGTTGGACCACAAAGAAGGCTGAGCACCAAAGAATTGATGCTTTCGAACTATGGTATTGGAGAAGACTCTTAAGAGTCCCTTGGACTGCAAGGAGATCAAACCAGTCAATCCTGAAGGAAATCAATCCTAGGAAGTTCACTGGAAGGACTGTTGCTGAAGCTGAAGCTGAAGCTCCAATACTTTGGCCATGTGATTCGAAGAGCCGACTCATTAGAAAAGACCCTGATGCTGGGACAGATTGAAGGCAGGAAGAGAAGGGGACAACAGAGGATAAGATGGTTGGATGGCATCACCAACTCGATGGACATGAGTTTGAGAAAGCTCCAGTAGATGGTAAAGTACAGGGAGGCCTGGCATGCTGCAGTCCATGGGGTCACAAAGAGTCATACGCAACTGAGCAACTGAACAAGAGGAACAATATGTGAAAAAATGAGAAAAGCATGAGCATGCCAATTTGTTTCAATGAACAAATATTAATTAAGCACAGACTCTGGGTCGGAAATCATTTTTGGTGCTGGGGAGAAAGCAAGTATAAAGATTCTGCCTGAGGCAAGACAAGTCTGAAGAAATCAAGAAAAAACAGTAAAAAGAATCTGTAACATTGAGTTATATTAATAAATGTCATTACCAAACACATTTACCCTGTAATTAATTATTTAACAAGTGAAATAATTATAAAAAGCACAAAATCTTCCTAGGAGAGGTCAATCTAACTACCTCTCTTCCTAGAGCCCCGGGTTTTTAATTTTTTGCAATAGAATCACTTGCATAAACAAAGTCTCATGTGGAGTTCCAACATATCAAACAAAGTAATTTCTTCTGTTGAAGGATATGTGGTTATCCATAGCCTTAACTATTCTGCATCCTCTCAAAAGTCTCAATTCATTTTTGGATATTAATTTTGGATATCCATTTTATAGTGATATTAACTTCTTAGTTGTGATAATTGTACCATGGTGGTATAAAATGTTAACATTAGGAGAAGCTGGGTGAAGAATAAAATGGGAACTTTACATACTACTTCTGTAACTGTTCTATAAGTCTAAAATTAATTCAAACAAAAAAGTTCAGGGAAAAAAAAAAAACTCCATTACCATCACTAACTAGGCAGCTCACTCAGGATACATGGGCTATCATGTGAAGCCATTAACCCTGCTAACTAGCCATGCTTGCTGATTTAGACTATTTATATGAGACCTTAAGAAAAGAGAAGTTCTTTTCTGTGTAGCCTATTCTGGTTTTTAACCATCTTTCACACCAGAAAATTATTTCTTATGACTCTTTAAACTTTTCATGCTCTGGGATATACCCACTTTTTTCAACTTCTGTCATCAATAGACAATTAAATTGCCTTTAAAAATAATGCCTTGTGATATATTTATAGACCACATAACTTTCCATCAACTTTCTTTCTATAAGTTAAGGGCAATGCCTTCATCTTTTCTCACAGGCCTTCTTTTTCCACATTTGAATCATTCGGGGGAATCACCACTGTAAGCTCTTTCTAAGTTTCTTAAACTATGGTGTCCACAGCTTATCACTGAACTTTAAAAAATAAATAAATAGAAATAAAATTAAAAGAAGAGCCAGGGTCAAGTAACTTCGGAGTAAGGGCTATATTACCACCTAGACTTTATATACAATATTCCTATTTGGATATTATTGCTGTAACAACCTCACTACATTACCATATTTTGTTTTTTCTTACACATATTTTCACACCACTTATGACAGTCGTTAAGTCAAGTGCCCCAGGCATTTGCTCCTAACCAATGAACAGCCAGACTGAGAGCTTCAAGTCTTCTACAGAGTCACAACCGCCAAAAATGTTCTCTCATCAAGAGACATATTCCCTGAATTATATAAAGTAGAAACTTGCTCTGAAATCATTCACCTGTTATCATTAAACAATAAGGTAAGAAAACCAACTAACTCTGTGACCCTGTCTGCTGGACCCCTCCATGCTTTAGTTTTCTGTCTGAAAAGCAAGGATAAGTGTTTACCAACTTCACGCGGGTGTTGCAAAAGTTGATTAATGCTTTTAAGGCATCATCTGATGCAAGGCTCTGGCTGTATCACTCAAGTCATCACAGGCTGAGGAATGTCTGGTTCCCTCAAAGGCACTCCCTTGAAGCTTGGTACCATGACTGTGGGTGACTTGCTGCATCCCATCACCAGTTTGTGACCCAACTGTACTTTCAGATGTGCATGCCGAGAGCCAGTAAGGCTATCACCCAAAGCTGAAAAGCAGTTTTTCTAATGCTGCAGGCTCATGCACAAGGCACCAAAATAGCACTAGAAATACTATACCCATATTGCTTTATCCTAGACATCTGACACTTGTAAAGCTGATGCCAAATTTCTTGTCACATATGTGTCTGGAAGCCTTCGTGCTGAGAGGCATTTCTTATCTCCTGACATTTCAGAGAGCTGCTTGGAGCTAGACAAGCACAGACCCTCCTTCAAAAAGGCATGAGGCAAATGCAAGAATTCTTTCTGAGTGACCTCCACAGCCCTAATTAGAGGAGAGCCAAGACACCCTTGGGCACATCTGTAATCCTTAGAATGTTCCAAATGTTTGAGTGCACTTCTTCCAGTGAGTAAGAGCAGAACTGCCCTGGCTCTGCAAGGTCATCTGGAAATGATATGCCCATTAGCCAAATGAGGAAATGCTACTGCAGGCAAATCAACCACAAGATCAAAAGATCCTCAGGGGTCCAGCAGCCCAGATACTCTGTCTCTGGTGACACAGGCCACCTCCATTTATTAATATCAGGCTTCAGTTAACTCTAATTACTGTTGTGACTGACTCTCCCAAACAGAAACTAAAGGAGGATTCCTGCACATGATACAATAGTAGGTAATTTCTAGCGATTTCCTTCTCTTCTGCTCTTCCCTCCACAACCTGCCTGAGAAAGCAGGTGCCATGGAGACCCCATCCCCAGCCACCAAGGAGCAAAGGTTTCTAATAGGAGAGTCCCTAAAGCAATACGTGTCAGAATAATCTAGTTTTACATGTTAATCCCTGGGCCCTATTCCAAACCTTTGAATCAGCACCTCTGGTAAATAAGATCCAAAATCTGCATTTTAAACAAATTCCCCAGATGATCTTTCTTTAACTTTTATTTTCCCAGGTAGTTTTCACACACATGAAAGTTTTTAAACTTGATAGAATTTCCAAGTAAATTAAAACTCACACAAACCCTTAGCTTGCTGGGAGAGTTTCTGGGCCCAGGCCTATGTTTGGTGGTCACTGAATCATCTACCCCAAACTTACCCGTAGGCAAACCATGACTGATCCAGAGGAAGGAATGCATTTCACAATTTCCTCCTTCTCCAAGCCTCATTGTTCACGCCTTTCCTTTGGGACTATAAGCACTGCCACAGGATGCTTCTGGCATCAGTTGCCTTGTATTTTTTTTTTTTTTTTTTGCTTAGTTTTCTACTGCTGCCATAACAGATTACACAAACTTGGCACAAATTTATTATATTATGATTTCATAGGTTTGAAGTCTAACATGGGTCCTACTGGGTTGCACCCTACAGGCCTACAAGCCCAGTGCTTGCCAGACTTCAAGACTGAAAAGGGAGCCTGAAGTCAGAAACAGAGACATCAATGGTTTAGTGTATGAGAGAGCTTACGTATCTGAAGCAAGGTCCTATGTGTGGCACACGGCAGGCAGGCAGGCAGGACAAGGTGGCAGTCCTCACTATGTGGGGTGAGGGGGATTACCAGGTACAGGGCTGGGGAACTAGCATCAGGTGGGGTCATTAGTTGCCATCGAACCAGGAGAGGGGCATGCCCATCACCGCCCCTTTGATAACAACAGTCACTAGTTGGGGCCTGGGGCAAGTATTAATTCAGAGGAAGGTTAGTCACATGTGCAGGGTACCAGTGAAGGAGGCAGGGGATGTACAGAGAGCAAGAGAACAAACATCTTGAGTGGCCTGACCTTATACTCCATCCCTTCATACCCTGCACGAACCTTACAATCGGTCTGCCCCTTGGTCTGCTGACCCACCAGGGCTGATTCCATTCTGGAGGCTCTAAAGGTAAGTCCATTTCCTTGCCTCTTCCAGCTTTGAGAGGCCACCCACAGCTCTTGGCTCATGGTTCTCTACCGCTGTCTTCCAAGGCAATAATGCTGCATCTCCCTGACTATTCCTCACATTTCCTTCTGACTCTCCTCTTCTGCCTCCTTTTGTCACTTTTAAGGACTCTTATGATTACTGATGTTTTTTTGAGTAAACTTGGGGAGTTGGTGATGGACAGGGAGGCCTGGCGTGCTACAGTCCATGGGGGTCACAAAGAGTCGGACACGGCTGAGTGACTGAACTGAACTGATGATTACACTGAGGCCACTCTGGTAATCCAGGATAATCTTCCCATCTCAAGGTTCTTTATATGTGATTCAATCTTCAGAATCCTATGTAAGGTAAACATTTTCACAAGTTCCAAGAATTAAGATGTAGGCATCTTTGGGGGCCCTTATCGTGCCTACTACACTTTTCATCTGAAATACAAAAGATGTCTTCATTTGGGTTCCCCCAAAAGCAGACCCTAAGGCAAGGATTTGAGTACAAATCCCAGGAAGCCAAGTAAAGGGGTGAGGAAGTCATGCAGTAACAGAGGAAAGCAAACAAGTGAGTTAATGAGCAAGATTTCAGTACAGGCAACTGACTGAATTCCTCCAAGGACTGTGTAGAACACATCTCAGAAGAGTCCCACCAAAGGGCAAGAAACTGGGGCATTTATCCTCCAATTCTTTATCAGTTAGGAGTCACATGAACTCTCTGGCACTTCTTGCCTCCCTGACTGTAGAAGCTAGAGAATGACCCTGGCAGAGACACACAAGAGGCTGTAAACCTGCTCCATTTGAGGGTCTCCAGAGTGGGCCAAGGGGCTAACAGTATCTGAATCAAGGGTTTGGTTTTTGAGAGAAGAGCGGCATTATGTATCAAAAGTCTAGATGCTCATATTCTTTGATATAGCAATTCCACCTCCAGGTAATTTATGTAAGGGCAAAACTGGATACATATGCAATGATTATTTATATGGCTCAGACGGTAAAGTGTCTGCCTGCAATGCAGGAGACCCGGGTTCGATCCTCGGGTCGAGAAGATCCCCTGGAGAAGGAAATGGCAACCCACTCCAATACTCTTGCCTAGAAAATTTCATGGATGGAGGAGCCTGGTGGGCTACAGTCCATGGGGTCGCAAAGAGTCAGACATGACCAAGCGACTTCACTCACTTCACTCACTCACTCAAAGAACTGGAAATGATTTAAGTTTTCACTAATAAAAGATTGGTTAAATAAATTATGGTGTCTTCTATAAGTATAATGATGCCAGTACACATTTATTGATAGAGAAGCATTTCTTGATGTACTTCCGAGTCAAAAAAGGCAGGTTACAAATAGCAAATGTGTTATAAGTCCATTTATGTAAAATTATGCATGCATAATATATGTGTGAGTGTATTGCATACCAAGATGGCTCAAAGAATGTTCATCAAAACTCTTAACAGTAGATATTTCTAGGAAGCAGAATTTTTCATCTTTCTGGGACTTCTCTGGTGGTTCAGTGGTTAAGACTCCATGCTTCCACTGAAGGGGATGTGGGTTTGATCCCTGGTAAGGGAACTAAGATCCCACATGCCACATGGTGAGCCAAAAATTAAAATTTTTTTTAATTTTTTCATCTCATATTTTCTTCATACTTCTATATATTACAAAATATTTTATAGTAAACAATATATTATTACAATCAACCTATCACAAAGATATTTTCCCTTAAGAAAAAAATTCAAGTTGCCCTAAAAGTTTTAGGTCTAATATGATATTGTTCTATGTGCTTATATATACTTCTCCATTTAAAAACTGTATGAGGCTAGTGACCATGCATTACATAGAATAAGTGTAAATGAAAGTATTAGTCACTTAGTCATGCCCAGCTCTTTGCGGCCCCATGGACTGTATAGCCCACCAGCTCCTCTGCCCACGGAATTTTCCAGGCAAGAATACTGGAGTGGGGAGCCATTCCCTTCTCCAGGGGCTCTTCCTGACCCAGGAATCAAACCCAGAATCTCCCACATTACAGGCAAATTCTTTACCATTTGAGCCACCCAGGAAGCCACTATTACACAGAATACTTAGGGAATTATTTTGAATATGTGCACGTGAGTGCTAAGTTGCTTCAGTCATGTCCAACTCTTTGCGACCCTATGGACCATTCCTCTGTCCAGGCAAGAATACTGGAGTGGGTGGCTGTGTCCTCCTACAGGGGATCTTCCCAACAGCAGGTGCTTAATAAATATTTGTTCTTTAATTGATTTTCATCAGAAATTCAGTAAAACAACAAACTGAACAACGTGGGTCACAGTGAAATTTTCAAAATGCGTAGAGATGACTTTTCAGTGAGCTTATGGCCTTATCAGGCAGGGGCCTGCAGTTGCAGGCAAGGGCAGGCCTATCCTGCCTGGACACACCCACACCATCCCAGAGATACTATTGAGCCCTGCTCCCCTTAGGTAGAAGTGAAAAAAAAAAAAACTAGTGTGAGTATAGCCTTACAGTTGTTACAGCACAAACAAGACAAGTGGAATTTGTGTCAATCTGCAAGGAAATTAATTAGCAGTTTGTCCTCTAAACCCTAGGCCTTCCTCAGAAACAACACTCCCTTCTGGTTACGCATAATGTAGAGTTGACTGCAAGTACAGAGAAAAAAACAAGTGAGCAATCAAGCCACAGTGTGCCCAAAAAGTCCAATCCCTGGTCAAGAAAATAAGACCCCACATGGCACGTGGTGGCAAAATATATAATTATTTTGGGGGTGCCACATCATTTCTTTGAATTATCCTTGCACAGAGACTGAGCCTTATGGAACTTCAATTATGTCTGGGTTATAAAAGGTTACAGAAAAGATCCTTAGATCCTAGAGGATCCTTAAAGATACCCCAGTCCAAGCTCTCATTTCAAAGGTGACAAAACTGGAAAGCTTCCATTGTCACACAGCAGTAAAGCTGAGAACACAACAGTGAAACAAAACTATGGAGATCAGATCTTAAGTTTTCTGAAATCCACCACTCCACCCTCATTTAACACTCTTCCTGCTATTTATACAAAGAAACAATTTGAGGATAAACATGATTAGAACTGTAGTTATTATGCCCATGGCTCAGTTGAGTTTTTCTAGCCTTTAGAACAAATCAGTTAGACTGGCATCAATCCAAACAGTTGTACAGCATTGCCTAGCTAACAAGCCTAGCCATGGAGATTCAGACTTTCTGGCCCAAGCCTGGAGAATAATCAGCCCTCACAATGGCAATGTTGCCCTCATCTCCTTTTGAAGAGCAACAGGAAAATACAATAGTTGCCACTGATTTGCACTCTTATCTATGCACCCACTGGGGCAGGTGAGTCAGAGCCCTCTGACATTGGAATTTGGAAAATTCCATTTTTAGATAGGAATTTTAAAACTACTAATTGCCACTAATGTAAATAACACCCATCTGTGAATCACATCAGAAATTTACAAAGTTAATTATGGGACTGCATCTCTGATGCTCTCCCAGGATGGCTCTGGCACCTGCTATGTGCTAGGCGCTGGTCTAGACATTTTACATATGGCATATCTTTAATACTGACAATAATCCTATTACATGGGTATTAGTCACCCCATTTTGCAAATCAAAAAACTGAAAACACAATGGAAGCAGGACCAAACAAGTAAGAGACAAATTCTGATTTCAATACAATATCATTCAATACAATACAAAGCTCAAGAAGGGTAGGCTTCATGATGTTTTAAGGCTAAACTAAGAGTCACCCCCATGCCTGTCAGTCTGTCACTAGCTCCATTCATTTGTGACTTAAATGTCCTTAATAGTCACCTATGAAATTTAGCTGTTCCCTTCTCCAGGGGGAATCTTTCCAACCCAGGGGTCAAACCTAGGTCTCCCACATTGCAGGCGGATTCTTTACCAGCTGAGCCACAAGGGAAGACCCTACAAGTGGAGTACATCATTTCCACTCACATTCTGCTATACAGAATCATTCACATGGCCAACCTAATTGCACAGACAGCTGGGAAATATATGAAAGCAAAGCAGTGAGTGATCACTATACTTTCTAGCACACTCCTAAAGAATTATAGATTTGCTTCCTATGTATCAATACATCAGTTAAGAGTTAGTTAACAACAATAGACACATGTAGTATGTAAGGAATCTCTTCTTCAGGACAGAATTAGAAATGAAGAGATAGAAAAAAAGAATGACAGAGAAAAATGTACATACTTGAGTGTTTTGTTGGGTTTTGCACAACTTGAAAAATCAGTTTGAAAAATCAGTTAATAGAGAAATCTATTAAACCCCACTGTGGTGAGGGGGGGAACACTGTGTCTCCAGCTCACTGCTCAGACTTTCAAGGGCTTTGGCTGTGTGATGAGTTAGACCTTACATCTTGTAAGTAGCAGTTCAGTTCAGTTCAGTCATTCAGTAGTGTCCGACTCTTTGCGACCCCACAAATCACAGCACGCCAGGCCTCCCTGTCCATCACCAACTCCTGGAGTTCACTGAAACTCATGTCCATCAAGTGGGTGGCACCATCCAGCCATCTCATCCTCTGTCATCCCCTTCTCCTCCTACCCCCAATCCCTCCCAGCATCAGGGTCTTTTCCAATGAATCATATGAGGTGGCCAAAGTATTGGAGTTGCAGTTTCAACATCAGTCCTTCCAATGAACACCCAGGACTGATCTCCTTTAGGATGGACTGATTGGACCTCCTTGCAGACCAAGGGACTCTCAAGAGTCTTCTCCAACACCACAGTTCAAAAGCATCAATTCTTCGGCGCTCAGCCTTCTTCACAGTCCAACTCTCACATCCATACATGACCACAGGAAAAACCATAGCCTTGACTAGAGAGACCTTTGTTGGCAAAGTAATATCCCTGCTTTTCAATATGCTATTTAGGTTGGTCATAACCTTCCTTCCAAGGAGTAAGTGTCTTTTAATTTCATGGCTGCAATCACCATCTGCAGTGATTTTGGAGCCCCCAAAAATAAAGTCTGACACTGTTTCCACTGTTTCCCCATCTATTTCCCATGAAGTGATGGGACCAGATGCCATGATCTTTGTTTTCTGAATGTTGAGCTTGAAGCCAACTTTTTCACTCTCCTCTTTCACTTTCATCAAGAGGCTCTTTAGGTCTTCTTCACTTTCTGCCATATGGGTGGTGTCATCTGCATATCTGAGGTTATCGATATTTCTCCTGGCAATCTTGATTGCAGCTTGTGATTCTTCCAGCCCAGAGTTTCTCATGATGTATTCTGCATATAAGTTAAATAAGCAGGGTGACAATACACAGCCTTGACGTACTCCTTTTCCTATTTGGAACCAGTCTGTTGTTCCATGTCCAGTTCTAACTGTTGCTTCCTGACCTGCACGTAGGTTTCTCAAGAGGCAGGTCAGGTGATCTGGTATTCCCATCTCTTTCAGAATTTTCTACAGTTTACTGTGATCCACACAGTCAAAGGCTTTGGCATAGTTAATAAAGCAGAAATAGATGTTTTTCTGGAACTCTCTTGCTTTTCCGATGATCCAGCAGATGTTGGCAATTTGATGTCTGGTTCCTCTGCCTTTTCTAAAACCAGCTTAAACATCTGGAAGTTCTTTTAAGTATAAGTCCTCTCAAAAATATCAGAACTAAATCTGTTTGCTTTATTCAAAGGGGCATGTAGGTATTTGGGGCATTAAAACTAAATAAATATTTTCCTGATAAGTTGACTGTAACAGATATCAATAAATTGACATTTTTTTTCATTTATTTCTACCATAAAACTCAATGGCAACAAAACAATTGGCACCTTACCCCCCTCAAAAAAAACAAGTCAAATTTAAGACTGCATAAAATTTTTAAATTATATATTTAAAGGAAAATTATGATTTATTAAAATATTAATAATAGCTATTTGTACATGACCCAATTATTCTAGAAACCTGAATTGAAACCCTCCTTTTCACTCAGTCTAATCACCAACTGCATTTGACTTTATCTGCAAAATATCTGCCAAGTTCATAATCTTCTCTTAATTCTTCCATCCCCATTGTGGCTGTCTCAAACCTTCTCACCTGGATAATCACATTACCTGCTAGATGATCTTCCTGCATTTAGTCTTGCCCACTCCCTCAATCCTACCTTGAGAAAGAATGAGCTTGAAACTACAAGGTGGAAGATACATGCTGATTCCAAAGGTTTCCCCCCGGAAATTCTGATTCAATTCAGTGGAATTCAAGCCTCTGAATTTTTAAAAAAGCATTGCAGAAGATGGTAACATTGCAGTCCTAGGAGAAATGCTGCTCCATACAAAATCTTAGTAAGAATCCCAAATCTCAATTGCCAGTTCTCTGTTCAAAGCAACTGAATGGCGCATCACTACAAGTGGATAAATTTCGTGCCCTTTATCATGGAATATAAAACCTCCAAGACCTAGGCCTTGAATATCTTTCTGGGCTTATATTTCACAATTTCTCCTCAAACTTTATACTTTCAGAACCACTAATGCCAAATTATTTGTAATTCCTGATCATACTGTATTTGTTTCATGCCTCCACTTCAGCCCATGTTCTAGCTACTCAGAATTTCCTTGCGCATTGCTTTTCTGTTAAACCAGAATTTACCTTCAAAACTGAGCTACAGTCATCTCCTTTGTTAATCTTCTCTAACAGGCCATCATTACTTTGTCAGTGTTAATGTCAGTTACTTTGTCAGTTCCTTCTCCTATCTGCTTCTGACCTCTGTACGATTTCTATGACTGCACATCTTTATTTACATTCCTCTCATTCCCTGCCTTCTCATCATCTCTTCTCCCTGCTTCATCTCTGTACCTAACATGTAGAAGATACTAAATAAACATTGCTGAATGATCAGTAAACAGAAAAGTTGAGCTCCTTTGGAGATAAAAACAAATGAAGCTTCCTCTTTGGACTGTCTGGCTCATTAAGTTAAATATTTTAATTTAGTTTATAGCATTTTCTCTATCCTACATTATTCAACTTCTACACTTTTTGAAAGCCTACTATGCATGTCTTTGTACAATAGAGCTTCCTGAAATTCTATGTTTATACACTAGAAACTATGAGATATACTTTGCCTTTCTTTGTCTTTTATTCTCTATTGTTCTTTCATTAATTTTCTTGTTTTTACTAATGGTTTCTGTACCACTTAGGAGATATTAGCATCTTGAAGACATATCTTTTGAGAAGCTTAAATTAGTATTAACTGTTTTTCTCTAAACAAAGCTAAAATTTCTTTCCAAATGGTGTAACAGGTAGTGTTAAAATTTTTCACATTTGTGTTTCTACCTAATAGGTTCTTTGGAAAAGTACATGAGAAAGTTAATAGCAACCTAATTACTTTGTCAACAAAGGTCCGTCTAGTCAAAGCTATGGTTTTTTCAGTAGTCATGTATGGATGTGAGAGTTGGACTATAAAGAAAGCTGAGTGCAGAAGAATTGATGCTTTTGAACTGTGGTGTTGGAGAAGACTCTTGAGAGTCCCTCGGACTGCAAGGAGATCCAACCAGTCCATCCTAAAGGAAATCAGTCTTGAGTATTCACTGGAAGGACTGATACTGAAGCTGAAACTTCAATCCTTTGGCCATCTGATGGGAAGAACTGACTCACTGGAAAAGACCCTGATGCTGGGAGGGACTGGGGGCAGGAGGAGAAGGGGACAACAGAGGATGAGATGGCTGGATGGCATCACCAACTTGATAGACATGAATTTGAGTGAACTCCGGGAGTTGGTGATGGACAGGGAGGCCTGATGTGCTGCAATTCATGGGGCTGCAAAGAGTCGGACATGATTGAGTGACTGAACTGAACTGATACAACTCTTTGTATATTTTATTGTGTAAACTTGTCTCTCAAAAGATAAAATGTTAAAAAATAGAAAGTAAAACTCTTAAAGTTGTCAACATTTTAAAATAATTTTCTAACAGAGGAAAACACTGCTTCTTTTCAGCAGAAGAGATAAATTATTACTAATGTACTCTTTCTGACATCAAAATAGTAAGAATGATAACTTATCCTGTATTTGTTGCAATAGATTTATCTGGATGTGGCAAAAATAGCACCAAGAAGAGTCCTTGCTCTAGCCATAAACCTGCAAATTTTCCCTACAAAGATGAAAACTGTTCAGAGCAATCAATAGCAACACTCCAAGTCTGACACTCTTGGGCATCTAAACAACACAGTGCTGACTGGACAAAGAGCCCTGTTATCAATAGCATTAACCACAAAATCACACAAAGCACCCCACTCATTCTCCCCAAGGGACAAGTGAGTGTCCTTAACTCTGCAATGGACCAAAACTCAAAGGTGTCCCAGAAAATATACAATGGAGGGTTGCAAATATGCCCCATGGAAGGATAAGAATTTATAACAAAGTTTCAAATCATTTGTAAGGTGGCTATATTTTTAAAAAAATAACAAGTGCTGATGAGGATATGGAGAAATTGGAACTCTCATACATTGCTGGTGGTAATATAAAATGGTGACACTTTTTGGCAGTTTACCAGATGTAAGTCAGACATAGAATTATCATATGATTCAGCAATTTTACTTCTAAGTATATACCCAAAAGTATAAAAAATAAAGACTCAAACAGAGCCTTATACACAAATGTTTATGGCAGCACTATTCACACCAAAGGGTGGGAAAAACACAGATATCCATCAACAAATAAATGGATTTTTAAAATGTAGTATATATATACAATGAAATACTATTCAGCCCTAAAAAGAATGGAGTACTGATAAATGCTACAAAATTGGTGAATCTGGAAGATATAATGTTAATAAAAGAAGCCAATCATAAAAGGCAACACATTGTATAATTCCATTTATATGAAATATCTAGAGTAGGCAGAAAACAGATTAGTTGTGAGGGACTGTGGAGAAAGTAGAATGGGAGTGACTGCTTAATGTCTCCCATTTGCTTCAGGAGTGATGAAAACATCTAAAGCTAGATAGTGGTAATAGCTGCATGACACTGAGTGTCCTAAATGTCACTGAATTATACACTTAAAAATGGTTAACATGAGACTTTTATATTACATTAATTGATGGGGAAACAGTGGAAAGAGTGTCAGACTTTATTTTGGGGGGCTCCAAAATCACTGCAGATGGTGACTGCAGCCATGAAATTAAAAGACGCTTACTCCTTGGAAGAAAAGTTATGACTAACCTAGATAGCATATTCAAAAGCAGAGACATTACTTTGCCGACTAAGGTCCGTCTAGTCAAGCCTATGGTTTTTCCTGTGGTCATGGATGGATGTGAGAGTTGGACTATGAAGAAGGCTGAGCGCAGAAGAACTGATGCTTTTGAACTGTGGTGTTGGAGAAGACTCTTGAGAGTCCTTTGGACTGCAAGGAGATCCAACCAGTCCATTCTGAAGGAGATCAGCCCTGGGTGTTCTTTGGAAGGAATGATGCTAAAGCTGAAACTCCAGTACTATGGCCACCTCACGCGAAGAGCTGACTCACTGGAAAAGACTTTGATGCTGGGAGGGATTGGGTGCAGGAGGAGAAGGGGACGACAGAGGATGAGATGGCTGGATGGCATCACTGACTCAATGGACATGAATCTGAGTGAACTCCGGGAGTTGGTGATGGACAGGGAGGCCTGGTGTGCTGTGATTCCTGGGGTCGCAAAGAGTCGGACACGACTGAGCAACTGAACTGAACTGAACTGAATTTTACAATGAAAAAATCATTTGGCAACTAAATAATTTTTAAAATGTACTACAGTTCTAACATAGTCCACAGTAATAATACTTTAAAAGTACACTTATCAATACAATTATTTGCAAACTGCTTGAATGATCAAATGTCAGCCTTAACTTAAATTTACATAAAGTTTCCATTACAATAGAATTTCAAGGAATCCTGAAAACAGATGATATTTGGTGAATACTTAGTGTATTGAATTAAAAAGTAGCAATGCTATAAAGTCAAATAACATAAATCCCAAATTCATAACACTTTTAGTAATATAAAATGATTACAGATATCTATGATTAAATGCCCAAAAGACTGCAGATTCCCAAAAGTATGAGAAGAACTAATGTTCTGTTTTGAAAATGATGAAATATACTTAGCATCACAAAGAATTACTGGCTTCCGTCATTACTCAGTATTATGTATATATAAATGGTTTTATCAACAGAATTTATGTTGAATGCTTACTGTGTGTCACACACTATTCTAGGGATTGGAAATATGAAATTTACTAAGGAAAGGTTCTTCCCTGAAGGATCTTATGAATAAAATGAAAACCATGCATGTTTTACTTACTGCAGTTTTACATATGCCAATATCGTCACCCAGAACAGTAAAGGGATGACTAGTTAACAGCAAGTAGAAATAAAGAATTAACTGCAATTATCTTCCTAAGTGGTTTTTAAAGCAACCAATATGCGTGCACACACCAGTAAATCGGTATCATTATGTTGTCATCCATATAACTGCTGAGAAACATCATACTGGATATTTGAGTTGGTAATCACATTCTCCTAAATTCCTAAGCTCTGTTTTATTCATGCTCTGTCTCCTCAATCAATCAGAAAAGTGGGTAAATGTTAGGTTGTTATCATTTGAGGAACTAAATTTTTAATGCACAGAACCCTGTTCTTACTCAGAGTACACTTACCTTTGTGTAATCTGTCATCTGACTGGATAGGCAAAATGTCCATCAGAACTATTTAAAGAGCAATTATTGAGTGACAAAAGATCTAAACACAGGTCAATATAATATAAATCAAGCTTTCAAGTGCTGTGAGAATGTGAAGAATGAAAGACTCACACCAGAGCATTTACCTGATACTTATGCCCTTCTGATACAATACAGGCTATGGTTTACCCGTTCCCTTAAAATCAAAAAAACAACACTAACCCTGACCTATTTTCTCAATATCACATTCAAGGGTTGGGAGGAGGAAATTTAGGACTTACTGTGCTGCTAGGCACTTTGGTAGGCATTTTCATATTTAACCTCACAAAACCCCAAGCAAGTTCATCATTATTATTCCCATTTAACATGTGCCCAAGATCACACAGCAACCAACTATGATAATTAAAGAGGAGTCACTGAACTCAAGTTTGATTTCAAAGACTATTTTTTCCACATTATTTTATTCCATGATTCCACACTCCTGAGACTATACTCTAGAGTTGCTGCCCTAAAGTAATAGCTATTTTTCAGAGATGTTTCTCAGAATTAACCCCGAGAGCTTTTTCAAAATATACATACTGAGTATCATACCCCAGATACAGAGCCAAATGCAGTTATTTATCAGTCAAAAACTCTAGGGCTGAAACCTGGGCATCAGCTCAGTTCAGTCCCTCTGTCATGTCCAACTCTTTGTGACCCTATGGACTGCAGAATGCCAGGCTTCCATGTCCATCACCAACAACCAGAGCTTGCTCAAACTCATGTCCATTGAGTAGGTGATGCCATCCAACCATCTCATCCTCTGTTGTCCTCTCCTCCTCCTGCCTTCAATCTTTCCCAGCATCAGGGTCTTTTCACATGAGTCAGTTCTTCGCATAAGGTGGCTAAAGTATTGGAGTTTCAGCTTCAGCATCAGTCCTTCCAGTGACCATCCCAGGATTGATTTCCTTTAGGATTGACCGGTTTGATCTCCTTGCAGTCCAAAGGACTCTCAAGAGTCTTCTCAAACACCACAGTTCAAAAGCATCATTTCTTCGGCACGCAGCCTCCTTTATGGTCCAACTCTCATATCCATACATGACTACTGGAAAAATCATAGCTTTGACTATGACTAGACTATGACTAGATGGACCTCTGTTGGCAAAGTAATGTCTCTATTTTTTTAATATGCTGTCTAGCTTGGTCACAGCTTTTCTTGCAAGGAGCAAACATCTTTTAATTTCATGACTGCAGTCACCATCTGCAGTGATTTTGGAGCCCCCAAAAAGAAACTCTGTCACAGTTTCCATTGTTTCCCCATCTATTTGCCATGAAGTGATGGGACCGGATGACATGATCTTAGTTTTTGAATACTGAGTTTTAAGCCAGCTTTTTCACTCTCCTCTTTCACTTTCAGCAACTAAAGAGGCTCTTCGTTCCTCTTCACTTTCTGCCATAAGGGTAGTGTCATCTACATATCTGAGGTTATTGATATTTCTCCCAGAAGTCTTGATTCCAGCTTGTGCTTCATCCAACCCAGTATTTCACATGATGGACTCTGCACATAAGTTAAATAAGCAAGGTGACAATATATAGCCTTGACATACTCCTTTCCCAATTTGGAACCAGTCTGTTGTTCCATGTTTGGTTCATAGTGATGCTTTTGCGTCTTGACCTGCATACAGATTTCTCAGGAGGCAGGTCAGGTGATCTGATATTCCCATCTCTTTCAGAATTTTCCACAGTTTGTTGTGATCCACAAAAAGGCTTTGGCATAGTCAATAAAGCAGAAATAGATGTTTTTCTGGGACTCTTTTGCTTTTTCTATGATTCACCAGATGTTGGCAATTTGATCTCTGGTTCCTCTGCCTTTTCTAAATTCAGCTTAACATCTGGAAGTTCTTGGTTCATGTACTATTGAAGCCTCACTTGGAGAATTTTGAGCATAACTTTGCTAGTGTGTGAGATGAGTGCAACTGTGTGGTAGTTTGAGCATTCTTTGGCATTGCCTTTCTTTGGGATTGGAATGAAAACTGACCTTTTCCAGTCGTGTGGCCACTGCTGAGTTTTCCAAATTTGTTGGCATATTGAGTGCAGCACTTTCACAGCATCATCTTTTAGGATTTGAAATAGCTCAACTGGAATTCCATCACCTCCACTAGCTTTGTTCATAGTGATGCTTCCTAAGGCCCACTTGACTTCGCATTCCAGGGTATCTGGCTCTAGGTAAGTGATCATACCATCATGGTTATCTGGGTCATTAAGGCAAAAAGATATGACATTGAAAGATGAACTTCCCAGGTCGATAGGTGCCCAATATGCTACTGGAGAAGAGTAGAGAAATAACTCCAGAAAGAACGAAGAGATGGAGCCAAAGTGAAAACAATGCCCAGTTGTGGATGTGACTAATGTCGGAAGTAAAGTCCGATGCTGTAAAGAACAATATTGCATAGGAACCTGGGATGTTAGGTCTATGCATCAAGGTAAATTGGAAGTGGTCAAACAGGAGATGGCAAGAATGAATATCAACATTTTAGGAATCAGTGAACTAAAACAGACCAGAATGGGCCAATTTAATTCAGATAACCATTATATCTACTACTGTGGGCAAGAATCCTTTAGAAGAAATGGAGTAGCCTTCATAGTCAACAAGAGAGTCTGAAACACAGTACTTGGGTGCAATCTCAAAAATGACAGAATGATCTCTGTTCTTTTCCAAGGCAAGCCTGGGCATATATCTCTCTAAAATTCTACAAAGTAATTTTATACACCCATCTAATTAAGAAGGCCTGCGTTCAAATAAGCTGCCAGGGCAAAACCCTGACTACATAATCTTTCAAAAAATTATTCCACACACCTTTTTCTCAGGAAGGAGTAATCTTTTATGATCCTTTTATTTCTGCAGTATCAGCTGTAACTTCTTTCATTTCTGATTTTATACTTGAATCTGCTCTTTTTCTTGATGAGTCAAGCTAAATGTTTTTTAATTTTGTTTATCTTTTTACAGAATCTTAGTTTCACTCATCTTTCCTATTGCCTTTTAGGCTCTGTTTCATTTATTTATGCTCTCATCTTTGTTACTTCCTTCCTTCTACTAATTTTGGGCTTCATTTGTTCTTAATTTTCCTAGTTTCTTGAAGTATAGTTATGTTGTCTATTTAAGATTTTTCTTGTTTCTTGAGGTAGGGACTTATCATTATAAACTTCCCTGTTAGAACTGTTTTTGCTACACCCCCTAATTTTTCGCATGTTGTATTTACATTTCTGTTTGTATCAAGATATATATTTTTAATTTTGCTTTTTATTTCTTTGTTGATTCATTGGTTGTTCAGAAGCATGCTGTTTAATCCCCAAATATTTTTTTTTAATTTTGCAGATTTCTTCTTATAATTGATTTCTAGCTTCATACCATTGTGGTTGGGAAAGACGATATGATTGAAATCATCTTCAATTTATTAAGTATTGACTTGTGATCTAATGTATGATTTAGCCTAAAGAACGTTCCATGTGCAGTTGAGAAGATTGTATATTCCAGGGTTCTTGGGTGGAATGTCCTGTATATATCTGTTCAGTCTACCTGGTTTAATGTGTAATTTCCAGTTGATAGTTCCTTACTGATTTTCTGACCTATCCATTGATATAAGTGGGGCTTTACAGTCCTCTACTATTACTATATTGCTAATTTTCCCTTCAAGTCTGTTAATATTTTTCTTTATATATTTAGGTTCTTCTACATTGGGTGCATGCTGCTGCTGCTGCTAAGTCACTTCAGTCGTGTCCGACTCTGTGCAACCCCATAGATGGCAGCCCACCAGGCTCCCTCGTCCCTGGGATTCTCCAGGCAAGAACGCTGGAGTGGGGTGCCATTTCCTTCTCCAATGCATGAAAGTGAAAAGTGAAAGGGAATTCGCTCAGTCGTGTCCGACTCTTAGCGACCCCATGGACTGCAGCCTACCAGGCTCCTCCATCCATGGGATTTTCCAGGCAAGAGTACTGGAGTAGGGTGCCATCGCCTTCTCCACATTGGGTGCATAAATATTTACAAATGTTATATCTTCCTGTTGCATTGATCTCTTTATCAATATGTAATGCCCTTCTGTGTCTCATTACAATCTTTGTGTTAAAGCCTATTTTGGTTGATATAAGTATAGCTATCCCAGCTTTCTTTGGGCTTCCATTTGCATGAACTATTTTTTTTCATCTCTTTACTTTTAATCTGTGGTATCTTTACATCTGAAGTGAGCCTCTCATAGCAGCATATAGATGGGTCTTGTTTTTAATCCACTCAGCCATTCTATGTCTTTTGACTGGAGAATTCCATGCATGACCACAGGAAAAACCATAGCCTTGACTAGACAGACCTTAGTCGGTAAAGTAATGTCTCTGCTTTTGAATATAATATCTAGGTTGGTCATAACTTTTAAGTATTAAAAGCAGAGACATCACTTTGCCAACAAAGGTCCATTAAGTTAAAGCTGTGGTTTTTCCAGCAGTCATGTACAAACGTGAGAGATGTACCATAAAGAAAGCTGAGTGCTGAAGAATTGATGACCTCGAATTGTAGTGATGGAGAAGACTCTTGAGAGTCCCTTGGACTGCGAGGAGATCAAACCAGTCAATCCTAAAGGAAATCAATCCTGAATATTCATTGGAAGGATTGGATGAATCACAAGCTGTAATCAAGACTACCAGGAGAAATATCAACAATCTCAGATAGGCAGATGATACACTCTAATGGCAGAAAATGAAGAGGAACTAAAGAGCCTCTTGATGAGGATGAACCTCCAATACTTTGGCCACCTGATGCGAAGAGCCGACTCATTAGAAAAGACCCTGAAGCTGGGAAAGATTGAAGGCAAAGGGAGAAAAGGGTGGCACAGGATGAGATGTTAGCATCACGGACTCAGTGGACATAAATCTGAGCAAACTCCAGTAGACTGTGAAGGACAGGAAAGCCTGGCATGCTGCAGTCCGTAGGGTTGCAAAGAGTCAGAAACAACTTAGCAACTGAACAACAACAACACTGTAAGCACAGAAAAAACTCAATGAATTTGTAAACATGGAAATTACTAATTCCCAAAAAACCCCACAAAAAGTTGTATAGAGAAGTAAATGTTTTCATGACTTGGATAAATGTGAATAATATTTACATAATCATAATTATAGGGCTTCCCGGGTGGCACTAGTGGTAAAGAATCCACCTTTCAAACACAGGAGATGCAGGTTTGATCCTTGGGTCAGGAAGATCCCCTAGAGAAAGAAATGGCAATTCCCTCCAATATTTTGCCTAGAGAATTCCATGGACAGAGGAGCCTGGCAAGCTACAGTCCATAAGGTCCACTTGGACACGTCAAGCCACTGCTGTCCAGGAGAATTTTTAATTTGTTACTCAAAATATTCTATGGGACTACCCACACGGGGACTACAAGAAAAGAGGGACTGCTACCAAAATCAGGCTCTAGGGACTTCCTTGGTGGTCCAGTGGTGGAGCATCCACTTGCCAATGTAGTTGGACATAAGTTTAATCCCTGGTCCGGAAGGATCCCACATGCCTCAGGGCAACTAAGCCTGTACACCAAAACCACTGAGCCCACACTCTAGAGCCTACACACTGAAACTACTGAGCCTGCAGGCTGCCACTACTGAAGCCCATGCACCTAGAGCCTGCACTCAAGAGAAGTCACTGAAATGAGAAGCCTACGCACTGCAACTAGAATAGCCCCTGCTCACTACAACTAGAAAACACCCCCACACAACAACAAAGACCCAGAACAGCCAATAATATAAATAAATAAATAATTTTTTAATTACTTAAGGAAAAGACAGACTCTAACTTCTCTCTCATCAACACAATAGGACAAAAAGATCTGACCCCTCAGAAAGAATTTATCTGCCAAGAAAGATACAGACATATATATATATATATATATACACATATATACATACACATAAATATATAAAGTCCAGTAGAAAGAGAACCATAGTGTTACACATCCACTTCCAATTTTGACTGAAATCTTCACAGAGAGGCAAACATCCCACAGATATCAGTTGATTAAGCCTCAGTGCTAAAGACTGGACTATGAGCAAATGTACAGACTGGAATCAGTAATAAAAAAAAACTCACAGTCTTTTATTCCCCAGGTCACATGGAGCAAGAACAGGAAGCTAACCTTAACTCTTCTCTAAGCTACTCAACTTGCATTCTCACCAGCTTCTCAGGGATTTCAGAACCCTTGGAGAGCTTATGCAATTGTCTTTTGGCAATCTAGGATCAGTTGGGCCACCAGTTACTTTCAACATCTACATAAAACTTCAAAGTAAGGAAATCTTCTAGACGTTGCTATTTTGAAATATGTAGTGACATATTAATCATATCTTAAAACATTAACCTTTATGGCTCTATTTTTCTGAATTTCCTTGGATCCCATCCTCATCAATCTCAAGAACCCACATTGCCATACAGAGAATTAGGACAGTTACCGCAATAATTGCAGGAGCAGGGCACTGAGTTCGTGTCATAGTAATAAACTTGGAAGAGACTAGAGAAAGGCAAATGATCCTCTTGGCCTCTCCCAGGTTAATCTCTCTCTCCCAGGATCCCTTGGGCTGGAGTTCAGAGGAAAATAGTGGTGCAGGTGATTATTTTTTTGTAAACAACTAAAATGGACCTGGAAGAACCACATGGTAATTAATACCAGAGAAACACATGGAAGCTGAGCCAATACTCATTAACTAATCAATATCATACTAATGAAAACCATGTGTCAGCCATGCTAAGAAACTTCAGAGTGAAAATACACTATTGACAAACGCTGACACATGATCCTCGAAACATCTAACAGATAGATACCCACTCATGCCTCAAAGCATGCTGAATTCCATATGAAATGCGTCTTAAGGGATATCCTAGGAAACTTCTAAGTGCATGACACCCAGAGGAGCAGTGGTTCATGAAAGGGTAGCCCTCAGCAGCATGTGAACTTGAATGAGACTAGACAGTAAAGAAATCTCCAATCACAGACAATTGGGCTGTGTGGGCTCTATTAGACTACAGACTACCAAAGCAGGCACCCTTTAAGGAATCCAGTCTTAATAAGATTTATTTTTGTCTAGATATTTAAAAAGCCCATGCCATGTATGTGAATATAAGCATTCTCCAAACCTCCACTTCCCTATGAGAAATTTATCAAGGGGTAAATTAGTTCCCCTAAGAAACAAGCTCCTAAAATGAAAGCCTTAGTTGTTCTCTTATTTGAATGAGGGATTCATTAACAAGAGTCCCCACTGGAACTTCATAAATGAGACAGCTCACATAAGTCCCTTGCACTGCAAGATCAAGCCAAGTCAATCCTGAAGAAAATCAATCCTGAATATTCCCTGGAGGGACTGATGCTGAAGCTGAAGCTCCAATACTTTGGCCACCTGATACGAAGAGCGAACTCATTAGAAAAGAACCTGAGGCTGGGAAAGACTGAAGGCAGGAGAAGGGAACACAGAGGATGAGATGGTCGGATGGCATCACTGATTTGATGGACATGGGTTTGAGCAAACTCCAGGAGATGGTAAATGACAGGGAAGCCTGGCATGCTGCAGTCCATGGGGTCACAAAGAGTCAGACACAACTGAGCAACTGAACAACAACAACAACAAATGAGACAGCTACTAACCCACACAGTGACTTGAGCATCCAAACAACAACCAAAGAGAAAGGAGTAACACTTTCCCTTGGGTCTTTAGTACCTTTAAGCACTTGTATGCTATTTTCATGTCTTTTTTTTTTTAAAGCACCTTTTTAAAAGGAGTCAACACCACTGCATTTATTGGCAAAGGTTGAAAGTTCTACTGAAACCCTGCATCTCTATTCAATCTTTACAAATAATTTATAACCAGCACAGTAGGCACTCCATATCCACTGGTTCAGCATGTGTGGTTTCAACCAACTGCATATTAAAATATTTTCCCCAAATTCCAGAAAGTTCTAAAACACAAAATTTAATTTTCCATGTGCCAGCAACTAATTACACAGCATTTACATTGTATTAGGTGTTATAAGTAATTCAGAGATGATTTAAAATATGTAAGATGAGGGAATTCCCTGGCAGTCCACTGATTAGAACTCCACACTTGTACTGCAGGTGGATCCAGGTTCAATCCCAGGTTAGGGAAGTAAGATCTCACAAGTCACACAACACAGTAAAAAAAAAAAAAAAAAAAAAGTAAATAAATAATAAAATATATAGGAGGATATGTGTAAGTCACATGTAAATACTAAACCATTTTACATAAGTGACTTGAATAACCACAGATTTTGGTATCTGTGGGGTACTGGAATCAATCCCCCACAGACACTGTACTACTTTGTCAATGGAAATCTATGCCATCCTTGTTAAGCTCTACCATTCAAATCTAATAAATATGAAGAAATCTGAGGTCAACAATACTATGTATATTTATTTAGGAATTTTTTCAGAAATGTAGTGGTCTTTCAAAAAACAGAATAGACAGTGATCTGATAATAAATCTGTTGAATCAAGAATATGAGAAAGAACTCAGACCTTCTCTTACAGCAAGTAGGAGATGCCACCTAACAAGAAACCTGCTTACTTTTAATAACACTTATTATAGGACTATGTGCCATGTGGCATTAGGTAAAAAAGTTGGTTCAAGAGATGGACTAGAGTTGAAAGGGCCAACCACAGTCCCCAAATCCTCAGTGGAATAATGTGGCTCAAGGAGAAATATGGTGAGAGTGTAAATATTCAGGTTATAAACAGTAGCTAAGGGCAGACAAACTGATTTGTTCTGAGGCAGCTCTTAACAAATTTCTGGATACCTTTTACAACCCTATCAAACTAGCTGTTCCAAACACAACTGCTGTGTTGTCTGACTTAGACTAAGTAATCAAATCTTAACAAAATGAGCAGGAGTTGCTGCCATGATAACAAGCTACAGAACATAGTGAAAATGTTCCATAAGTGAAAATGTTTGGTAAGGGCTTAAAGCAAGTGCTAAAAGGAACATGGAACACGGGATAAGTATTCAGAAGGAAATTGAACAGAAGCCACCGTGAAGAATAGATATTTTTATCAATGCACTGAAGGTTAGAAAAAGAATAGTAGACTTTAGGGCTGGAAGCAATCTAACAGTACCTAACTCAAGACTTTTTTCTAACATATGAAGAAAATAAGAGGCAGGAAAGGGTCTTTGAGACTTGTCACTTGAGATTTCTTTATTTTCTGCATAGGTTGTTTCTACCATACTATTTTGGCCTCCTCCACCTGAGTTTCTTGAGGATAGGACTTTAGCTCTCTAGATCATCCTTCCATTCCATAACCCTTGTTTAATGAGTAATTTTGTAGGCATAAACTCTGGCTCCATAGGCTTCTTCCCTGCAAGTCAATCCTTTCCTTCCAGTTTCCGTATACCATGCAAAACAAGCAAATACTATTGCAACATGTTGCTCTTCATGACTTCATGAGGAAGTAAATAAACAGCCAGGTCGACGAGAAAATCACTTTGTTGTTCCAAAGATGAAAGAGTCGTATAAGCATTACCCCTTAGAGAGACTAAAATTCACTCCTAGAGGAAGTTGAAAAGCTGACATGATGTACATGTTACAAAACAAATCTGCCAAATCACGTCTGCTGGTGGAAGAAAAAGTGTACATTATATGGTTGGTAAATATTTGCACTGGGTCCCACGTGGGTGGTTCACAAATATCAAGTGAGGAATTAATTTGAGAAGGTCATATGGGTAATTTCGTCTCATTTTTGGTGATATAAATGCCCTTCACTCTTTTAGAAAATATTTATCTACTCCGTGCCAAGCACTGATTTAGACACTAAAGATATAGTGGTGGAAAAGCCAAAGTCCTTGCCCTTAGTCACTCAAACACAAAGTTATAGTCCTTCTGACCATTTTTCCCCAGTCCTTCTATTATTCAGCACACTGCATCCTTTCAAATGACTCTTTTATTCCTTTATCTCATTTATGTTTGCCTCTAGAGCCAGCACAATGAGCTCAGGCCTTTATCACCTAAGCCAGTTTTTTAACTGATCCCCCAACTTTCTTTCAACCTAAAATGTACATCCTGGCCAGATTATAGTTTTGAAAATCCTGATTTGCTCTGATTAGTTCAAGTCTCGAAAGCTTTAAATGGCTCCACATAGCCTATCTCAAACTCCTGTCATATCTCAGCTTCTAAGTTCTGGCTCCACCTCTTCTGTCCAAATTTAATCAACAGAAATAGTACAGAGAAGCAATTTTAAACTGTATTAATATTTTAAACCACATATCCTATAAATTTATACAAAGAGAAAAAAATTGCAGGGCAAGTAATTCTTCATTTATGTGAGTTAAGTTCATGGAAAAGCTATTTTAAATCAACATAAAGTAAATAGACTTTAGTTTTCCCAGAGAACCAATGTCATTACAAATATTTTCACTCTTGACTAAGGAGCTAATGCCCAACACACTTATTGCAGGTCAAGATAGTGGAAGAAGTGCTATAAGTCAAAATAGTGTCAGTAGGATTTTCTTTTCTGTGAAAATAGCTATACTTCTAACCAAGCATCTACTTAGCACCCCTTTGTGGAACCTACAATCACTGTCTATTGTCAACTATAAGTCACCACTATGTGTATTATTCTAAACTATATGTAAGCAATCAAGGTAGTCCAATCATAAGAATGCATTTAATATGATATGCTATCAACACTTACACCATTTTCTTTGCTTACTTGATAACTTTCCCTTTATTGTCACTTCAGTAAAGCAAAAGGTGAGAGGCACCTCTTCCAAGGACTCAGAATTTAGGAGGCTTACTTTCAGTCAACTCTGACAGCATCTTCAAGGAAGAGAGACATAGGGCCACTTGTGACTTTTTCAGTGATACTGACACAGAGATATCTAAATTGTTGGTGTCCCTTTATTTTTTTTTTAATTGTTTAGTTTTTATTTCATAATCATAAATTTAACTTTGCAATCCAGCTAAACTTGGAGGGGGATAAGGAAAATATGGAATCCAAAGAACTGTAGCGAGAGCACAAAGATTATAGGATATTTCGAGCAGATGGGGTGAAGGGGTGCTCTCTTGGGCTACAGAAGGAATGGTCTGGTGGTTAAGTAAAACGTAAGTCAAATTTATTAGATTTGTCCACAGTCAGCAATGGTGATCTTCTTGCTGGTCTTGCTGTTTCTGGACCCAAAGCGCTCCATGGCTTCCACAATATTCATGCCCTCTTTAACTTTGCCAAAGACCACATGCTTGCCATCCAACTACTCAGTCTTGGCAGTGCAAATGAAAAACTGGGAACCGTTTGTGTTGGGGCCAGCATTTGCCATGGACAAGATGCCAGGACCTGTATGCTTCAGAATGAAATTCTCATCATCAAATTTCTCGCCATAGATGGACTTGCCACCAGTACCATTATGGCGTGTGAAGTCACCACCCTGGCACATAAATCCCGGAATTATTCTGTGAAAGCAGGAACCTTTATAACCAAATCCTTTCTCTCCAGTGCTCAGAGCACGAAAGTTTTCTGCTGTCTTCGGGACTTTGTCTGCAAACAGCTCAAAAGAGACGCGGCCCAAGGGCTCGCCGTCGACAGCGATGTCGAAGAACACGGTGGGGTTGACCATGGCTAGACAGTGAAGGAGGCTCCGGGGTGGCGGCGTCTGCAAGGCCCCTTTATTTTCTTTCAAGAAAAATTTTCTTGTAGTAAACTTAAAATTTTCAGCATTAGAGATTAAAAGTCTTCGTGTCTTTGAAAACTTTCTTGAGCAGCGATATCACTAGCCTGATCATCTTATAATATCTAAAAGTGAGCCTCTTGATTAAATTTTAATATTTTTAATCTCTTGCCACTTATTACTCCATAGTGTTAAAAAGACCCAAAGTGTGATGGACAAAGTTAAGCCCAAAGAATCTGGCAGTAAGTTTTATTTGGATCAAGTGAAGCAAGTCTCTCCATCTCAGTCACAACTGAGCTGCTAGCTTATAGTTATGGAACATCTAATCAGTCATTTAGATTATGCACTCAGGTTAGTGGCTAATTTTTTTTTGACAAACATATGAAACTGTTAAATACAAATGTTTTTGCTCCAGTATGTATCAAAAGCCTTTAAAATGTATGTGCCTGTTGATCAGTAATAGACTCAGCAAGTTAACTTATAGTCATATTTTCTATGAAAAGAAGTATCAAGTATGCAAAGATGTATTTATAAGAACATTCCTCACAACATTGATTATAACAATGAAAAAAGGAAATGATCAACGTGTCCATTAAAAAGCAAATAATAAATAAGAATGCATCCAGGGCAAAGCAAAACTGTTTCAGACTAGGTCTGGACATAAAGTAGAAGTCTAAAGGGCTTGAGTTCAGGTAATTTATTTTGAGAGATGAACCCAGGGAATGGTAGTAAGGGACCAGGAGGAATGGGACCCGGAAGAAGGAAAATCCAATATAAAGGTCTATTTCCAAACCAGAAACTATGGGAAATTGAAGCTTGATCTGACTGGAGGCCTCTAAGGAATTATGTACAGTGTCCCTTTCCAGGAGATAGAATCAGGGAACATTTACCCACCAACTCTCATACCCCACTGGTGAAGGTTTTCCCATGAAGTTTAACTCCCTCATACTTCAAGTATGCCCATGCTCAAATGCTAAATGGGTCCCCATGAATCTCCCATATAGGATATGAGAAACCCAGGGCAGAAACAGAAATACCTGTTACAGGTAAAGCAGGTACATGGAAGGTAACACCTGTGCAATGGCTGGAGTAAAACTGGGGCTGAGAGAATGTGAGGTATAAGAGATAGAGGTATAACACAAAGACCAGATGCCACAAAAGCTATGACATTGTTCTGTTATCTATTGACCTGAGAGGTGTCTGCTATTGATAAGAGAAAGACGAAGTTGTTACAGCAATTTAAAAAACACTATAGATAGTATGATTCCACTCATTTTAGACAGCTAGCTTTAGTTTCTACTAACAAAGTCCCTCAGGTAGATTTTAAAGGGAAGAGGGTGGTTTAGCGGAAGAATCAATTGAGCAATAAGGGAAACAGCATTTCAAAGGAACTTGCACAGACAGCCCTTGGGGAAAAGGAAATCCTCTCAATTTGGAGGTAGCTCTGAGACTGAGCATCCTCTCCACTTTGCTCTCTCTCACAACCTAATTCTTCTCTGCTCTCACCCTTGACTGGCTTCCTAACACTTTTCTTCGTATCTCTGAATCTCCTCTTTCTCATCTCAGATATGGTTTCTGTTTCTTTACAGGCTTTGTGTCCCACTACAACTGCGCTGGTTGTTTATAGGTGGCATCCACTCTAATTAGTAAATGAATATGACATACCATTTGTTAAATATTCTCATATCAACTGTTTATACACACATGCGCACACACACATTTATGTATTATGCATTTATGGAGGAGGAGAAAAGACATGGAAGAAAACAGAGAAGAAATCATCAGAGAGAAAAGAACATGAACCAGAGCCAGTGGAAGAAACTATAACTGTCACTGCACTCAAAATGTTCAGTATATGTATACAGCAGCAATAAACACAGAGGAATTTCCTTCAGTCCAATGCCAGAAATAACTCTTTCTCCTTTTAGCCTATATGCAGAATGTGGTTCGTAAAAGGAAGAGAGAATACAAAAAAACTTATTCTCTCCCATCTCCAGAGAATGTGTGCTTCCCTGGAGAAAAGGTGAGGAGAAAGTAGCTTCCTACAATATATCAAAGCAGTCAGGTACTTGGACTCTTATAATTAAATATATCAGAGCTAGAAAACATAAAGCTCTCATAGCAGCCTTACTTTAAGAGTTAGATGGTTTCCCAGGTTTCCCCATAAGAAACCTTAAGGAGAAGACCTTTCATACTCATCTTCGCATGTTCCACCACACAGTAAACAGTCAATATTAAGTAAATATTCCATCAAAATTTCAAGTAGTTTAATTTAATATTATTTATAGCTGATATCTATCATATTGGCCCCTATATTCATCATGAAACTCCCTAAAGGAACTACCTTCCCACCAACTTAAGACCATGTGATTTGAATGACGTGTCCCCACTCTTAACTTGAGAGCAAGGCATGGCAGAACTAAGTTAATCAGCAGATTCAATTCTCTTACACAAAGTGACTGATTCAAGGATGAGTATATGACCTGCTGCAGGCATTGAGAACCAGAAACAGGGCTTTTGGTCATCAGCTGAAAATGAGAAGTATTCTCTGTCCCAACAGATAATTCTGTCTAAGAATGAGATCTATACATGGAAGAGAGAAAATCTGAGGTAAGACACAGCCCTTGACACTATTTCTGGAGCATGTGTGTCAAGCAACAATTAAGCCAGTCACCCCACTGTGACTGTTTAAAAAGCCAATAAACTCCTTTTTTAATTAAAATCATTTAGGTTAAACTTTCTTCACTTTCAACCAAAACAAACTTAATCGATACACTACTTATAACATATAGCTGCTGATTCATTTCTATGATTTCTTCCAGGGATATATATATAGATCAGACCCAGTCAGAAACAAGCCTTGTCAATGGAGGGGCAGAGGTATAAGGGGGTCATTTTTTTTTTCAGGTTTTGAACACTCTGGACACTGGGCCCTTAAATCTTGAGCTTAACTGATTAAACTGGATCCTTACAGTATAAATACTTACTTATAAAGAGACCTTACATGATCTAAATTTTAGAACTTTATAGACAGACTTGTTGAGTGTAATAACGTATCTTTTGGAATGAGACTTATAAACAAAAATGAGAACTCTAAAAAATATTAACTACATTTAGCTACTAAACTGTCTCTAATTTTGTCCAGATTTCTCTTTTCCCTCCATTGTCCAAGCCAGTCCTCTGCCTTTTTCATCTTAGGTATGGGGCAGCACACTACCGCCTGATATCAGGGTCCTTAGTCACAATCATTACAGTTATTTGCAGTCTCTATTTACAGTGCCTCTAAATTTACTTTAAAATACGAAGCCCTTATTAATAACACTCTTAAAGAGGTCTCACCAGGCCTTCCTAGTACTTCAGACAATTTTTAGCTCTATGGTTCTTCCCAATTTAAAAACAAAATGAATTTCACAAACAGAATTGAAATGTCAAATTTTACTACCATCTGGATTTAAAGACTGCAAGAAAAACTAGGTTTGGGTTGTTTTATTTTTGTAGCCAAAGTGAATGTATTACAGTACATTTGTTTTCAGACCATTTACCTCTCTATCCTGCATTTCACTTCAGGGGAATAAGGTATTCAAGTGAAAAAGAAGAGACCATCCAGAAAATTCTACAAGGGAGCCTATAAAATTCAGTAGTTGTACTCAATATAATGGAAGAAAAATCTTCCAGCTCCTCTTCATCATGATGATGATAAACCCGATCTGCTCACTGCACTGAATTTAGAACCATGAATGTGAGTTAACAACTTGGCTCTGCTCCTCTAGGAGCTTACAATCTGATATAAGTACAGACATAAAGGGTATACGGACAACTTAACAAAGGCTTTTATGGTCCATCCTTTTAAGACACAATGCAGCTCTAGTGACTCCAGGAAGGGGAAAGCCAGCATCTGAGACATATCAGGTGGGACAGATCTAATGAAATAGGAGACGCACTGTGAGTTTAAGTCACTCCTGCCTTGGGCAGCAAAGACTTCACCTCAGGGAAGAACCCAGCACTGTGACTCATGCAAAAGATAACTGAGTACACCTTTATATTAGAACAGAGGTCCCCAACCCCCAGGCCACAGTCCAGTACCAGTCTGTGGCCTGTTAGGAACCAGATTGCACAGCAGAAGGTGACTGGCCTGTGAGTAAGCTAAGCTTCATCTGTATTTACAGCTTCTCTCCACTGCTAGCATTACTGCCTGAGCTCCACCTCCTGTCAGATCAAGTAGCTCAATTGTAAAGAATCCGCCTGCCGATGCAAGAGATTCAGGTGACACAGGTTCAATACCTGGATCAGGAAGATCCCCTGGAGGAGGAAATGGCAACCCACTGCAGTATTCTTGCTTGGAGAATCCCATGGACAGAGGAGCCAAGCGGGCTACAGTCCATCGGGTTGCAAAGAGTTGGACATGACTGAGCAATTTAGCATGTACTCATCCATGGCTTGTATTACTGCTGGAGCTCTACCTCCTGTCAGATCAGCAGCAGCATTAGATTTTCACAGGGGTGCAAATCCTACTGTGAACTGTGCATGTGAGGGATCTTGGTTGCCCACTCCTTATGAGAATCTAACACATGATGATCCAAGGTAGAGCTGAGGCAGTAATGTCAGCACTGGAGAGCAGTTACCACTGTCTCCCTTCACAGCCAGGATGGAGCCATCTAGTTACAGAAAAACAAGTTCAGGGCTCCCACTGATTCTGCATTATGGTGACTTGTATAATAATTTCATTATATATCACAAAGTAATAATAATAGACATAATACCCCACCAGGCTTCTCCATCCATGGGATTCTCCAGGAAAGAATACTGGAGTGGGATACCATTTCCTTCTCTAGGGGATCTTCCCGACCCAGGGATCGAACCCGGGTCTCCCACATTGGAGGCAGACGCTTTAACCTCTGAGCCACCAGGGAAACCCAAATAGACAAAAAGTGCATAATAAATGTAATACACTTGAATTATCCCCAAACCATACCCCAACTCTGGTCATGGAAAAACTGTCCTCCACAAAACCAGTCCCTGATGCCAAAAAGGTTGGGGACCACTGTACCAGAAGACCCTCTACAGAACACATCATTTGATTCTCTCAAGAACCCCAATGAGAAGAAAGTCAAGGACTTGAACAAAGACTTTTACAGTAAACAAAGGATGTTGCAGACAAAAGCCTTCAGCAACTGCAGCCACCCTCATTAGCACCCAGAGGGGAACACAGGACTGAAATAACAGGATACTGGCTTAAGATAGCTAATATGCATATTAAAAGAATAGCTTAAAAAAGCCCAGACTCTTGTACACTATCTTTCCATACACAGAAAAGGAGAAAATTCATTAACTAGAGGTGTGTGGTTTTTCTTTAATTAGCAGTAATCCTTTGATGTTCAACTGCCTGGTTTTTATTTTGGTTTGATTGTTTTTGCAAAAAAAACCTCTATATATTCTGTCTCTTCCTTTGCTTACCTCTTTGGAACAGTCTCTCAGAAATGAGAGACTGTATCCCAGGCTTAAGCCCTCAGTAAGGAAGACAGAAACAGTCTAAAAGCACAGATAAAAGTGAAAAGAAAACATGATATGAATGAGAATAAAATGAAGCCTACTAAGACGTGATCAGAGGAAGCAGCAAAAAGATAAACTAAAGGAGGGCCAGATTATAGAGAGCTGTACACTGTACAAACACTATGTTTTTATCCTAAGGCAATGGAAAGTCAGGAGGGTTTTAATCAGAAGAGTGAACAGGCTTACATTGATGAAAGAGTATCCAAAACTCCAGAGAAGAAAATGAACAAAAGGGAGAGAAGGCAGGCCTAGAGTAGAACACCAACTGAGAGGATATTGTAATAGTGGAGCTTAAATCAGAAGGAAAAAAAACCAGCTATACTTATAAAAACATTAAATATTAATAGAATCAACCAAAAAACTGTTAATTATGTTAACTAAATGAAGAAACTTATCTTCTCACAAAACAAGAAGATCCAAGGGCAGGCTTCAGTTCAGTTCAGTTAAGTCACTCAGTCGTGTCTGACTCCTTGTGATCCCATGAATAATAGCACGCCAGGCCTCCCTGTCCATCACCAACCCCCGGAGTTCATCAAACTCATGTCCATCGAGTCGGTAATGCCATCCAGCCATCTCATCCTCTGTCGTCCCCTTCTCCTCCTGCCCCCAATCTCTCACAGCATCAGGGTCTTTTCCAATGAGTCAACTCTTCACACGAGGTGGCCAAAGTATTGGAGTTTCACCTTCAGCATCAGTCCTTCCAATGAACACTTAGGACTAGTTTCCTTTAGGATGGACTGGTTGGATCTCCTTACAGTCCAAGGGACTCTCAAGAGTCTTCTCCAACACCACAGTTCAAAAGCATCAGTTCTTCCGCACTCAGCTTTCCTCACAGTCCAACTCTCACATCCATACATGACTACTGGAAAAACCATAGCCTTGACTAGACGGACCTTTGTTGGCAAAGTAATATCTCTGCTTTTGAATATGCTATTTAGGTTGGTCATAACTTTCCTTCCAAGGAGTAAGCGTCTTTTAATTTCATGGCTGCAGTCACCATCTGCAGTGATTTTGGAGCCCCAAAAATAAAGTCTGACACTGTTTCCCCTGTATCCCCATCTATTTCCCATGAAGTGATGGGACCAGATGCCATGATCTTTGTTTTCTGAATGTTGAGCTTGAAGCCAACTTTTTCACTCTCCTCTTTCACTTTCATCAAGAGGCTTTTTAGTTCCTCTTCACTTTCTGCCATAAGGGTGGTGTCATCTGCATATCTGAAGTTATTGCTATTTCTCCCGGCAATCTTGATTCCAGCTTGTGCTTCTTCTAGTCCAGCGTTTCTCATGATGGACTCTGCATATAGGTTAAATAAGCAGGGTGACAATATACAGCCTTGACATACTCCTTTTCCTATTTGGAACCAGTCTGTTGTTCCACGTCCAGTTCTAACTGTTGCTTCCTGAACTGCATATAGGTTTATCAGGAGGCAAGTCAAGTGGTCTGGTATTCCCATCTCTTTCAGAATTTTCCACAGTTTATTGTGATCCACACAGTCAAAGGCTTTGGCATAGTTAATAAAGCAGAAATAGATGTTTTTCTGGAACTCTCTTGCTTTTTCCATGATCCAGCAGATGTTGGCAATTTGATCTCTGGTTCCTCTGCCTTTTCTAAATCCAGCTTGAACATCTGGAAGTTCACGGTTCACGTATTGCTGAAGCCTGGCTTGGAGAATTTTCAGCACTACTTTACTAGCATGCGAGATGAGTGCAATTGTGCAGTAGTTTGAGCATTCTTTGGCATTGCCTTTCTTTGGGATTGGAATGAAAACTGACCTTTTCCAGGCTTAGGTACAACTAAATCAAGGAATTTACATGAAATCAACAGGTCCCCTTTTCTACAACACAAATCTATGTTGGAAATGTATCACTTGTGGCTGCCCAAAATCATTCTTATATCTTTATAGTTTTCCACACTGTCAATTCTGCCTTCCAAAAGTAAGATATAAAAATTACATTCACCAGACTCCTTTGCAGCTAGAGCAAAAACATATGATCTGTGCTTTGCCAAACAGATTTAGCCACACAAGACTTGTAGTGTTGGCCTTGCACTGGGAAATTTGTTGATTTATCCAGTAATATCAGTAGTCAAATTGTCTTAGTCTTCTGGGGCATCAGTGGCACAGATTTTGACATCAGGTTCAGGGTTGGGGCATGTTAAGTGGCAGCAGATAGTAGGGATGTGCTTCTCCTAGAATAATTGTTTAAAGAGGTTAGCCATTTTTCTTAGCTATACTGTTCATGGCTGTAATATTTCATGGCAATGAAATATCAATTGTGTTTTCCAGTAATCCTGGAAATTCCTCCAGCCACCTAATGTTTTTTTAATAAATCCATTTTTTGTTTAATTTAGCTGGACTATCTGGAATTGATTTTGCTGTTCACAACCAAGAATGTTGACTATTACACTACTCACTTACTTCTTCTCAGCTACTTTTATATGTTAGCCTCATTCTTTTCATGTTGACTTTCTCCACATAGCAGGAAAAAAGGGCCACCAGAAGCTATTAATTGGCATTTTCCAGTTCCATGACCCAAAAGCAAGCCCCTTTCACCTTAGCACCAAATTAAAAAGTGAGGGGAATAATAACAGCTCCATTAATATATCACATTAATATATAGCACTAATTAACAGACAACTTTCATATACGCTCTCTATATATTAACTCGTTCAATCCTTACAATATGTCTAGGAAGCAGGAACTATGATTTTCCCTCATTTCTCAATGAGGGAAATAATACAGTAAATTTCTCAAGGTCATATAGATAGGAAGTGACAGAATCAGAATATGAACCCAAGTAATTTGGTTCTAGAGTCTACGTTCCCAATGCTGGAGCATTCCAGTGTAGAGGTTGAATAACAAACAACAACCAGCAAAAATCCAAAAAGGTCAACCCATGAGATAGGAAAAAAGTCAGAGAAACATGTGGCAGTTTAGAGAAAAAAGTTTCAAGAAGAAAGGAGATATTTACTCAATCATGAATTAGCAGTTACTCTTCAAAATATGTCACATATTCAATTATCAAGTGTGCTTTACTAGGAGATCGCTGAGGAATTTCAAAAGGGAAAGATGGGGTCTTCCCTGGTGGTCCAGTGACTAAGACTCCAAGCTCCAATGCAGGGGGCCTGGGTTTGATCCCTGGTTAGGGAACTAGATCTCATATGCCACAACTAAAAGATCTCGCATGCCTCAACAAAGAACAAAGATCCCAAGTGTTGCAGCTAACATCCAGTGCAGCCAAATAAATAGACTTTTTTTTAAACTTTTTTTTAAAAAGGGAAAGCTGCACCTATGAAGGAGTCAAAGCCAGTCGTCAACAGGATTTCATTACCTATTTGTAGTCATCACTTCAGAATTATTCACTAACATGTTTTATTTGTGAAACAAACAATAAAATCATTAAATATGAAAAGAAGATGAAGAAAGAGAAGAAAGAAAGAGAGGTCACCTGTGTCAGATGCTAGTAAGAGATTGAATGAGGTGAGGATAAAAATTGACCATTAAATTGATAATTGACTGATTAGATGGTAGTAAACAGACCAATTTCAGCAGAATGGTGGGTACAAAAAATGTCCCTGGAAAGGACCTGTGAAAAGAAAAATGGGAAATGAAGACAGTTATAAACAAATAATTTGAAGATTATGTAAAGAAAGATAGAGAAACAGAACATACAAGTGGGATGTGGGACCAACGGCAGTTTAATTTTAAACAACTATCCATAGTAATACATCAGATGTGAGGAGTGGAAACACTACTACCAGTGTAACAGAAGGAAAATAGAATGTGCGGAGGTACAGATGCAGGTAGGTTAATAGTTTCAGTGATAGGGAGATACAGTAGCAATTAGTTATCTGCATTTAATTGGTTAAGATTATAAATGGGATGTAAGTATGGAGGTTTGAGAATATAGGTCATCTTAGAGTGTAGTAGAGTTAATGTGCCAGGAAACTATAATAGCATTGTCTGGCAGCATTGGATACCATTTCAGATTTAGGGTGGATAAATTTAGACAAGCCCAGTCAGCACAGTTGTATAAACTTTCTCTACAAACAGCAGTTGCTCAGGTATGGTCACAGCATAGGATAACCAGGCTTCACAAGGTTGGGTTTTTTTTCAAATGAGCACTACGGAGAGAGAGAACAATTGAATTCAGCTTTTCTGCAAAGATGTGACTAAAATGCCAGATCACAGAAACTAGCTGGGCAAGAAGGTAAACAACAATATGAAAGAGAAGAAAATTTTTAGAAAGCCTAGGGTCAATGGATTGAACGTCCCTATGGCATCCAAGAAGAGTTCAAAGGGAACTGGTAGGAGTCAGACTGAGATTCAGAAGGTGGTAATCAGATAGCAGGTCAAAATTTACTGTCCAGAAATTTGAAGGAGGGGAAGCTATTAGCAACACTACCAAAAATATGTAGTCTAACCAGAGGAGTGGCAATGACTGGTTGCAATGGAGTGGGAGGATTACAGGAATTGAGAAGTTCAAGCAATTAAGAAACCCAGGTTTTGAGTGGATTGCCTACACAGCACTGGTGGGCTGATGGTTGCTTACACAGATGTGAGGTGCAGACAGAAGGGCTGTAGTCTGTCTCAGGGCAGAAAGTTTTATGGCAACTGGAAAATGAGGCCAGGTGAGGAGCTGGAGCCACTAGTACCTCTTCTTTTGAAGAGGTAAAGGAGATTGTAATTGTTTTCTTATCACTAGGAATTCTAGCTTTAAACCAACAAGTTTCCTTTGCTCTGTTTTGTCTCATTACACTGAATTGTATCTCTTTGGACTCTAGAAAAGTCCTCTTCTTCCTTGACCATGATTTTAAGAAATGATACAAGATAGGTAAAATTGGACTGCTTTCATGCAACATTTCAAACAAACTCTAGTGATATTTGAAACTTCAGATAACTACTGCTCCCTTATCACCTTTGTTCCCATTCCCATTAAAACAAAGTATAGGTAGACAAAGGTACATGATAGAGTGCTGGGAGCCAGCACAAGGAGTCCCGCCTGTGGCAAAGGTCATGAGGTTAAGCGGCCTGACAGGCAAAGTCGAGTCAGGCCTTAAGGGAGCCTCGCTGGATCTGCTCGTGCATCTGCCCCAAAACCAGAGTCTGCCTGCTTTACTGTGTTATGATTTCCACCTACTCTTCTGACATTAACAGGGGGCTGTCCCCCACCACCTTTTTCTGGAAAAAGTTAATTTAGAGCTTTTAGACAATAAGTCTCCTGGGTGACTTAATAAGAGTGTTTCAATCCAAAAACCCCTCTGATGGCTTTCTAGCCTGCCTGCCAGACTCTTACAGCTGCGCATGTGATTGTTTGTGGCCTCCCAACCGCGAGAGGCACAGGAAGCTTAAAACATCCTAGGAATGTAGGGGCTTCAGAGAAGTCAAAATCATTAGAATAGGACTGATTAAGGGTTTCATTTGTTGAGCCAATACTTGCTGCCAAATTTTCATATCTTTTATTTGTTGATATAGTTGCCATGTAGAAAAAAATAGGTAGCAGCCCTAGTATTAGCAACATTAGATCTTTGAGTTAAGTACTTTCTTTGTTATAACCCACTGCACCTTTGTTCTACAGGAATGTAGCTTTATTTAGTACTTTGAGGGTGATGCAGATTAAGAAAAAACACTTCAAGGGAAAATGGGTTTTCTGGTTGATAGACATCTGTCTAGGAAAAGAGCCATAAAAATGTTAACAGGCCCCCTGGCCAGAAGATGATGTAAAACCACCTGGGACCTTTTGTACACTGGAAGGTACGCAAGAGGAAAGCCTGGTCTCAATAAGGGTCAGGACTGCTGCCCCTGCATAACTCTGCATATTCCATTATTTCTTTATGTACAACTTGGGGTATATAAGCTGCTTTTGAAAATAAAGTCTTGGGTCTGGCATCGATGCTTGGATCCCCCGTGTCGTTCTTTTCTCCCTTTTCTGGCTGAATTCCCATCTGTCTACTTATTTGCCCTGGCTTCTAAGACCCACGCGAGAGGGAACCCAAGGCACGGCACCCTCTGCTATTCAAGCAGGCGCCAGTGGCCTACGTAGATGGTGCAAACCCCTTGTCTCAGAGTTTTATTGGTTCTCCACGTAAGCCAAGTTATTCAGCCTCTTTTCTCCACTAATTTTCCTACTACACTATTCTTTCCTAATCTCTCTTTATATTTCTAAATAAATAAGTTTTTCCTCACCAACTCCGTCCCCGCTTTGAATTCCCTGGATCCACTAGGGCTGGACCCCGGCAATAGATAGAGAGAGAAAAAGAGGATAGGCAGACTGATAGATGGATAAACAGATGGATGATAGATAACAGATGAGTGAGAACAGGGAAAGGAAGAGAAAGGAAAGGAAGAAAACAGAAAAGAGAAGAGTAAGGGAGAGAAGGGGAGAGGAAAAGAGAGTTAGGGAAGTGAAGAGATAAGTTAGGATCTGGGTAATCCTTTAAGGGCTAAAAAAATATCTAGGTATTCTTTGGACTAATCCATTCCTACAACCTCATGAAAAGGATAATCTTATTTAAAATCTAATTTGCAAAATGAAAGCTAATTTCCTAATCCCTCAACTTCTACATCCAAAAATATTAGTACAACTTCCAGACTAATGTAGATAAGTAGGAAAGGTCGAAGAGTTAGGCCACTTTGGAACTGTCTTCCTAACCTTAGAATCAGAACTGATCTTAAAATCCCTGGTGTATATGAATCAGTTCAGAGGCAAAGTTAGAGAGCATTAGTCCAAAGATCTGCTATAAATAGAACATGAACTCTGCTCTTGCCAGAAAAACAAGTTTTTTAAATCAGAGTTAATCTCACTATTATGATGAGGAACCTGCATTGTCTCTCAAGAAGGATTAGCCAGTGGATTGTGGCAGCTCAAGAAGGGAATCAGAAGCAGAGTTTCAAGGGCCGTGCCTAAGGCTACTTAAAATTCTTGTAGTAAGCTGATTCGATTCCCTCAGTGGCCCATAAGACTTCCTATATCTTCCCTTTAAATAAGTACTGCAGTTTTATTTTTGGTTATAGAACCTATGAGAAATTTCAGAGACTCAGATGAGAAAGTAGACATATCCTGGACCATAAGTTCTCACACTGTTGCACGTCTGAATTCCCCAATACAGATAGTTGTAACGGTAAGCTCCAAGCACCCAACCCTTGAAGCTGATCATTTCACACTTATCTCACTTCATCTTTATGTGCAATCTCTGGGCAAGATGCTTCCATTCCTATTTTACAAACGAAGAAACTGAAGCTGAAGAAAGTTAACCAGCGTCACCAAGTCACTCCATTAAAATATGGGAAGGTTGGTCTTATGTGCAGGATATCTGATGCCAGATCCTGTGTTGCAGCAATTCCATGAACACCACCTTGTCCGTTATAACCATAGAGTGGGGCTTGAAATTCAGGAAAAAGGGTGTTGTTTTAAAAGTTGGGTGGACTTCAGGTTTTTTTTAAACTAAATATCACATCCACACATGAACACACATGAACACACAAAAAGCCATTTAGCACTTTTAAAAGCTGGCATGGCAGTTATCCAAAAATGAGAACTTGTTTAAAATTCTACAGTATTTCAAAGGAAGTAAAATTAACCCCCAAAGGTGTGAGAGTTATTCCTCCCAAGCACAGAATTATTTATGTAGCTACCACAAATTTTAAAACAATGTTGATGTATGATGACATTTGTTCCATTAAAAAGAGAGGAAGAGAGAACTCTCCTGACCTTTTCAGGTTGATTGTTATTTGATTAGTCAATACAAAGAAAGCATTCCAGGCATTGTTGTACAACAGCTCCATTCTGTATTCCAAAATATTTATATAGTATGACACACTTGAGCTATGTTTACTTATAGCAGTTAGGTTTAGAGCCACTTTAGGTTATACATAGAACTGTAATCTAGCCAGCATTCCAACTAGACTTCTTCAGAACCTTCCATCCCCTCCAGCCTCCTCTCAAATGTCTCTGTCATCCCTCTTCCTCCCTTTCTACCAGCTACCAGCATCTTCATCCCTATCCAAATGTACTCTAGTTATCAACCATCTTATTTCACTTACATGCATCTTCTAGATCTCCCTTCCAACGTGAATAAGCATTCTTTATGCTTTCTTCACTCCTCTCACACCATCTTATTTTCTAAAACTTTAGTTAATAATCTCTCCTAATCTCAGGTATAAGTCATCTGACTTCCCCACTATCTGCCATCCTTCTTCATGGCTGTCTATAGACCTAAAAGATCCTTCCCTAGCTGCTTTAGAACCAGGATCCACATCTTCTCCCATGTCCACTCTTCCATCAACATCCTTGGCTCTTCCTCTGCACCATGGGAAGACCCATACCTACCAATAAACCCTGTTAGGACACTGGCCTCCCTTCTCTGCAATCCCAGCAAATTCTGTCTTCATTCCATCTCAGCCTCCTTTCAATACAGTCAAACCTTAGCTTTCTTACAGGGAACTCAACTCAGTATGCTTCAAATTTTGCCTCTCACCAGAACAAGATCTGGTAAAAAGTTGGTCTTTGGGATGAACAAACTCTGAGAATATGAGCAAACTAATCAACCTCTCTGGGCCCCAGTTTCATGGTGTTGTGATGAGAACCGAATGCTACAATATATTTTTTTTAAACTTATCTACAGATTAGAAAATAACAGGTATAAGGATATAAAATTAATATATCGAAATCTGTTGTACTTCTTTACACTAACAATGAAATACCAGAAAGTTTAAAAAAAAATGCTGCTTAAAAATCACATAAATACCTAGGAATAAACCTAACCAAGGAGATGAAAGACCTATACACTGAAAACTATAAAATATTGATGAATGAAATTGAAGATGATTTCAAAAAATGGAAAGATATCCCATGTTCTTGGCTTAGAAGAATTAATATTGTTAAAATGGCTACACTACCCAAAGCAATCTATAGACTTAATGTGATCCCTATGAAAATATCCAAAACATTTTTCACAGAACTAGAATAAATTATCCTAAAATTTATATGGACCCATGAAAGACCCAGAATTGCCAAAGCAATGCTGAGGAAAAATAACAAAGCTGGAAGTATATCCCAACCAGACTTCAGATAATACTACAAAGCTACTTAAGCAAGACAACATGGTATTGGCACAAAAAACAGCTCCATTTCAATGGAACAAAATAGAGAACCCAAAAATAAACCCACATGTCTACAGTCAATTAGCCCACAACAAAGAAGACAAAATATACAATGGAGAAAAGACAGCCTCTTCAGCAGGTGGTGGTGAGAAAGCTGGATAACCTCATGCAAATCAATGAAATTAGAACACTCCCTCATAACATATACAAAATAAACTCAAAATGGTTTAAAGACCTAAACATAGGACATGACACCATAAAACTCCTAGAGAGAATACAGAAAAATATTTTCAGATATAAATTGTAGCAATATTTTCTTAGATCAGCCTCCCAAGGCAAAAGAAATAAAAGCAAAAATAAACAAAAGGGACTTAATCAAACTTAAAAACTCTTGCACAGAAAAGGAAACCATCAACAAAATAAAAAGACAACCTACAGAATGGGAGAAAATATTTGCAAATGAGGCAGACTGACAAGGGCTTAATTTCCAAAATCTACAATAGCTCATACAATTCAATATCACAAAACAGACAGCTCAATCAAAAAACAGGCAGAAGACCTAAACAGACATGTTTCTAAGATGACCAACAAAAATGCAGTATAACCTAACATTGGTCAGAATACCCATGATCAAAAGTCTACAAATAATAAATGTTGGAGAGTGTGGAGAAAAGGGAACTCTCCTACATGGTTGGTGGGAATGTAAACTGGTACAGCCACTACGGAAAACAGTATGGAAATTCCTTAAAAAACTGAAAATAGAGCTACCATATGATCCAATAATCCCACTTCTGGATTTATATATGGAAAACACAAAAACTCTAATTTGAAAAAATACACGCACCTGGATGTTCACAGCAACACTATTTACAATAGCCAAGACATGGAAATAACCCAAATGCCCATCTACAGATGATTGGCTTAAGATGTGGTATATATATGTAATGGAATATTATTCATCCATAAAAAGGCTGAAATATTGCCATTTGCAGAAAGATGGCTGGACATAGAAAATATGAACTAAGTGAAATAATTCATATGGAGAAAAATTAATATATATATATATATCACTTATCTGTAGAATCTAAAAAGTAATACAAATAATTCTATACACAAAACAGAAACAGATTTACAGACATAGAAAACAAATTCTTGATTACTATGTGGAAAGGGGCATGGGGAGGGATAAGTAAGAAGCACGAGATTAACAGATATTAACTGCTATATACAAAATAGCAGAGCAAGAAGCATTTATTGTATGACACAGGGAACAACATTCAATATCTTATAATAACCTACAATGGAAAATAATCTGAAAAAATATATACTGATCATTTTTCTGTACATGAAACTAACAGAATATTGCAAATCAAGTATACTTCAATAAAAAAAATGAAGAAAAAAAATAAAATAAGAGGCATAGTATAATAAACAGCTAAGCCTGTCTCTTATTTTCCATGTAAATGACTCCCAAGCCCAAATCTATAAACTGTACTCACACCAGAACCCCAGACCCAAATGTACATATATCTCCCTTGATAGCTAGACAGCTCATCTGTCTCAATAATTTGAAATTATCCCATCTTCTATTCCAAACCAGTTCCTCTCCCTCTTCCCCATTTCTATAATAATGCTACCATTCTCCCAGTTACAGAGGCTTCAAACCACAGAAATCACCTATAACTAACTTGTAAGCTCTTCCCACATTCCACTACCAAGTCCAAAGACTACTTCCACCATGTCCTTCAATGTTCTTTCTACTCCCACTGCCAAGCCGCTCATGAGACCAGCACTGGCTCTTGTTGAAAGCTCCACAATAGCTTTTCTAATAGTCTATTCACCTTCAGTCCTGTGAAGTCCACCTATAAAAATCCCTGATCATCTCATTTCTCCATTCAAAGTCTTTAATAGATTCTCCAGGCTTACCAAGTAGAGCAGACTCTTTAGTCTGGCAATGAGAGAGCCCTGCACATATGATCAAATTTGTTATCACGTGTTTTCTTAAGGCATCCTGTGTTTCTCACTTTGCATATTTACTCATGCACTTCCTTTTCTCTTTAGAGCTTTCATCCCTGTCTGTAGCTGCTAAACTCTGACCAGCCTTCAAAATCCAGCTCAAATCGTTTGCGAAGTCCTCCCTGATCTTTTCAGTCAGATTTGATGCTTCCTTTTCTAGTACTTCCTCAGTCGTTTTATTTTTCTTTTCTTTTATTCTATTGTAATTGAGGTTTATTAATAATAATTTTTTTCTACTATGTGATAAGCTCCCTGAAGATGGGAATCATGCCTTATTAATTTTTATATTCCCCCAAAATGAGCAAAATTTCTCTCATACAAAAGGCTGTCTCTCAGATGAATAGAAAAAGAAAATGTGGTGTATTTATATATATATATATATGTATAAATATATATATATAATGGAATATTACTCACCCATAAAAAAGAATGAAATAATGCCGTATATAGCAACATGGATGGACCTAGAGATTATCATAATAAGTGAAGTAAGCCAGACAGAGAAAGACAAATATCATATGATATTGCTTATCTTTAAAAAAAGATACAAATGAGCTTATTTACAAAACAGAAACAGACCAACATAGAAAACAAACTTATGGTTACCAAAGGAGAAAGCAGGTGGGAGAGACTCTGGAATTAACATATACACACTCCTATATATAATGTAAAATAGATAATCAACAGGACCTTCCATATAACACAAGGAACTATAATCAACATTTTGTAATAACCTATTAGGGAAAAGAATAGATATATATGTGTGCATGTATGGCTGCATCATAGTGCTGTATATTTGAAATTAATACAACACTGGAAATCAATTATACTTCAATTAAAAACATGGTTTTCTTTAAATATCTGTTAAATTCACATGTATATACCTTTAAGGAATCACACATTGGAATTTAGTATTTTTGAAATTGAACATTATGATCATTTGTATGAAGACAAAATGTAACTTTCAAGGCATCTTGGTGACGTATCTCTTAGGAATTGATAGAAAGACCTTAAAAGACATATTTATCACAGTTGTGAAATTTCTTTCCTATCTTACTCTGGCCTCGTACTCAAATCACAGTGATGGCTAAGCATATAGATGAAATTATCACTTTAGAGAAAAATGATTGTTGTAATCTTCTTTCCTGGTTAAAAAGACAGAAAAATATCCTTCCCTTCGAAAAGCCTAACATGAGAGATGAAGAATTATGTCAATTCAGAAACAGCAATTGCAGGGATCATTTGTCAAGTCTTCAGAATGCTTTGTAAAACCCACCATGGATTTAGTCCTTGCAGTTAGCAAATCCCAGAAGCTACATGAAGCATCAAAAGGGCTTTACACTTATCCCAGCTCACCACTGATAGACCATGAGGCCATCACTCCATGCTCTTGGCCTTAATTTCCCCATCTTAAAATAAGGAAGTTAACATACTGAGTAATCTCCAAGGTTCTTTCCATCCCAGACCTTCTCTGACCCTGAGACATAAGATGTCTCTTCTCTGCAGCCATTTGAAACAATGGAGCAATGGAGCAAAGAATCTGAGCAGTCAGACCCAGCAGGTATCTAAAACCTGCCCTGGTGCTTCCAGTTATAAATACTGAGAAAAATACAAATCCTCTCTGTTCCCAGTTTCTTCATCTGTAGGAGGACTATGGTGATAATACTAATAGTAACTATTTCATAGGTTACTTTAAAGATTAAAGGAGATGTATAAATAGCTTATCACAATGCCTGACACATAGAAAGTGCTTGATGAATTTAGTGATTATGAAGTTAAATGGGATCTATTTTCAAAAATAGTGAATGTATCCTGAGAACACTAAATGAGCCACCTTCCACAGGTATGTACCCAAGTAGGTCCTTAGGCTGCCAGATGGTGGCCATGAGCTTCTGAAGCCAGAGGTTATAAACTGGCAACCCAAAACATATTTTAATATATTTTCCCATAGGCGTATTCTTGGTACAAATAGAGTTAATGTTGTTCCTGTTGTTATTTAATTAGTTGCCAACATTTAAAAATCAGGGTTTCAAATTTCTGGCTTCTTTTGAAAAATGGCAATATCTGGCAATAGTAAACTTGCATTCCTGCATAGCATTGATAACTAGAGCTTCCCTTAAAGTTCCCATCACTCCCTATTGTCCTCCACCAAGCCTCACCCCTCTAGGCACTGCAGTTTTGATCCCTATTCTAGGGGATGAGGACAGCTGTTCTTCTCCATTAAAGAGAGTCCACACTTTTCCCACCACATGCAGAAAGTCTAAGAAAGAATCAATACACAGAGAGAAGTGGAGTTGACACATGAAGTTAGAGGGAGCCCTAATTAAATAATTTGATCCCTGGATCCAGCTCTTCCTGAAATCCATACATCCTTACATTTCTCAGTTAAATGAATCATTAAATTCCATTTTTAAACTGAGGTCACTTTATTTGAATTTCATTCTCTTGCAACCAAAGAATATAACCAATTCCATGACTAGGGTGGCCAACTCACCCTTCTCATTGGAAGTCCCATATCCCTGGAAAAACCTCTCAGGTCTATGCAAACTGGGATGGCTGATCAGCCTATTCATGGTGCAGATATGATTCAAAGTAACTTAAAGCTGTTATCAAAGCATATGTTCTCTACCTCACTTTCATTTGCAAAATTCATTATTATATGATCAAAAACTGGACCAGATCTTGCTTTCTAATACCATTCTCCTACAAAATGAACCATGGCTCCCTGTAGAAATGGCTGATTCTAGGGCTGGTCCAACAATATACAAGATAGCCCAGAGCATCTTCTAGCACCAGAAAACAAGGAAGTGCTCCAAAAACAAAAATGATGGGTACATATCAAAGAGACACAGGAATTAGCTGAAAGAGTTTCCAATGACCAAAGCTGGAACTGTCTGGAAAACAAAATAAATAACAAAGTATTTTATTATAATACAAAGTATATAGCAAATATAATGTGTTCATACTGGTACAAATAAATGATTAAATAGGTAAGAAGAGACAAGTCTCCCTTACAGCAGAATTCACGACAATACTTTCCCCCTCCAAGAGGTGAAATTTAATTTTCCACCCTATTACTCCATTTAGAGTAGGCTGGCCCTTAAGACTGGCATCAAAAAGTAGAGTATTGAAAAGGAGTAAAAAGTAACTTTGCAGTATAGAAACCTGACCATTGTGGCAAGGTTAACATCAACACGATGAGTCATGTTGACTATATGTAACCTTAATATGATGTAATAAGAGTGGCACTACTCTTCTGTGGTCTTCTTCCCCAAAACCCTTGTCTAACCATGAGAAAAACACTGAAGAAATCAAGATTGAGGGACAGTCTTAAAAAAAAAAAAAAACCCCGACTAACACTTTTAAAACTGTCAGGGCCATCAAGAAAAGTGTGAGAAACTGTCACAGACCAGAGGAGGCTAGGGAGACATGTTAACTAAACATAATGGAGTGTCCTCTGTGGGATCCCAGAATAAAGAAAAGGACATTAGAGAAAAATTGGTGAAATCTGAATGAAGTGTTAAGTGTAGTTAAGAATAATGTACCAGTGTTTATTTCTAACTTGTGACACATGTACATACTGAAATGTGATGTTAACAATAGAGGAAAACTGGCTGAGGTGTTCTCTGTACTATCTGTGTAACTTTCCTGGAAATCTAAAACTACGGTAAAATTTAAAAATTATCTTTAAAATAATAGACCAGTTCATGTTCTAAAGGAAAGCCCCACTATGAAGAATGATATGCCTTAAACCATTTCAAAAACTTAACCTAAAAAAACACACTATAGAAAAGACGGATTTTATGCATTTTATACAGTTTCTGTATAAAGTAACATGCAGTGTAGTGTCATCTGTCTGGACAACTTTTCCCAGTATAATTGCAAGTTAGCTGTACCATAAGATTTGATTGACCTACTTAGAATTTCAGTTCTTCTAAACATTCATTAAACTTACAAACTAAATTAATGCTTGTTCTTACATGTCTTGGCAGAATAAATTAATACTATGTGAACAAATTAATAACCTTGGCTCCTAACTCCTGTGATTTTGGCAGGTTATACTTTCAGTTTCTAAAGCCTATACACAGAGGAGTCCTGAGGTAGGGACCTGCTCTCCTGTCTATACCCATATGGAGTTATCCTTAATGAGTGTTAGAAGCATGCCCCAGAGGAAGAGCAGACCTCATCATACCTTCTTGTCAAAGCCATGAAAAGTTGGCCTGGTGCCCTATTAAGAGACTTAGATGACAACGTAAAACACAAATCCTCACAGTAAGGAAGCAACTCATTCACTCAACAACACTTTTCTTAACACCTGAGCTAAGAATACAAAAATGACAGACACTGAAGGGTTTCCATTCTTACTTCAGGGGCAAAATAGCAACATGTTGTTAAACAGGAGGTGTAGAGATGTTAAACAGATGAAACTGAGTTCTTAAAACATGCAACTGAGTATTTCTAGTATATCAGAAGCAGTGTGTAGTAGGAGTAAATACACATTTCATGAAAATACACCGAGCATGTGTCTCCCATCAACTGCCTCTTCTAAGCCCAATAAAGGTTGCAGATTAGGACACAGTCCATGTCCTCAAGGCACTGGCTGTGTCGTAACTGAGACGGAGGAAGTACACCATTAGTTACAAGCACAAAGTAGAAGTTAATATGTCCCCCAAAAAAAGTACAAAGTGCTCTTGGATGTCAAAGAGGAAAACATTAAATCTAGTTACAAATAGGGAAGTACAGACAGCATTTTGAGATAGGCTTAAATTGTGGTACAAACTAGATAGGGTTGAATGGGAGTATCACAGACAAAGATATAATCTCAGCAAAATCACTCAAGTTTTCCTCTTTATCAAGGGTATGTATATGTGAGTCTTGAGAAATGTGTTTTTATAAAGAAACCAAGACAGATGCTAAGTCTAGAGGAAAGAGTAGGGTAAGTGAAAGTGAAGTTGCTCAGTTGTGTCCTACTCTGCGACCCCATGGACTATAGCCTACCAGATTCCAGTCCATGGAATTTTCCAGGCAAGAATACTGGAGTGGGTTGCCATTTCCTTCTCCAGGAGATCTTCCCAACCCAGGGGCTGAACCCGGGTCTCTCACACTGTAGGCAGATGCTTTACCGTCTGAGCCACCAGGGAAGTCCCAAGAGTAAGACAAGGAGCATACTTATCCTCTATGATCATAATATATCTCTCCTCAGAATGCTTACCAGCTGTTAATAGGGAAAATCGCAACCATACTGTGCAGAAATCAGATACTTTAATCAAATGATCAATATTAACATGACCAATGAGGAGCAGATAGACATCATGTGACTCCAGATGCCACATGCTGAGAAGAACATGACATTTCTTTTGTAGTTTTCTAGCCAAACATTTAATTTCCTCAGGAAGAAATCTGAATCTTATCACAAAGGAACATCAAACAAATTCAAACTGAGGAATATAAAATAACTGGTCCATATTCTTCAAATATGCCAATATCATAAAAGACAAAGAAAGGTGGGGAAGATTAAAGGAAACTAAAGAGACAAGATGACTAAATACAATATATGACCCTGGACTGGATTCGGAACTGGAGAGGGGCAAATACTAGAAAACAACAAGGTTAGGACGATGGACAATTGAAATATAGACTGTACATTGTTTAAAGTTTTATATATCCATGTTAAATTTCCTGAATTTAATAATTCTACTGTATGTACACAAGAGAATATTGATGTTTTTAGGAAAAATGCACTGAAGATTAAGGGAGTAAATGGGCATGATGTACCTGCTACTCTCAAATGATTCAGGAAAAATATGTACATATATAAGGAAAGAGAGAAAGCAAGTAAAACAAATAAAACAAAATGTTAAAAATCAGGGACTATAGGTATAGGGTCAGGGAGAGTTACTGACATCATTCTTGCAACTTTTTTGTAGTTCAAATTATTTCAAAATAAAAACTCTTTCAATGTTTTTAAAACAAAATAAAGTCAAAAATTATTTCCAGGGACTTCTCTGGCAGTACAGTGGTTAAGACTCCTTGCTTCCACTTACAAGGGGTACAGGTTCAATCCCTGGTCAGGGAACTAAGATCCACCATGCTGTATGGCCTAGCCAATTTGAAAAAAAATTAATTATTTTCATGCATAAAAATTTCATAAGCAATTTCTTCTAAGGTATAAACTTTTCACATAAGTAAAGATTACTATTTATAGTACTTAAAATAGCAATCGAAACTTTAGGATCTTCTTTTTTGTTTAATATTGTCTTATTTAAACATTTCCATGTAAAAACTTGGCCACATATCAATCATTTTTAGTATCTATATATTCACTATGATATAATCATTCTTCTATTGAACAATTGTTACCTCCAATTTTCTCAATTATAGTATTACTGATATGAGTATAGGTATAAAAACTACTTTACTTCCTTTGAGAACATTTGCTAGGGATTTTAGAATAATTCTGTAGAACAAGATACAAAAAGAAGACTACTATTTTAGATGTCGAACTTACATGAATTGAGATCCACTCACTCTAGAGCACATTTTCCGTACTTTTGAATATGGAATAGGTTTTGAAAATCACTCATGAACACTGGCACCATTGCCAGACAACAGCTCTTACACGTACAGATGCTATTCACCAAGCCTGTAAACAGAAAGAGAAAGAGAAGGATGCACAGGAGCCAAGCTGACAGACTACATTGTGCTGATTCACCACCAACTCAGCTGGAAAGCTTTTCTAGTTAACACAAAGCACAGCAGACCAAAGATGCCCATGCTCAGATACACTGCCTTTAGCCAATACATCTTATTCTTAACAAAACTTTCTCAAGACTTTAATACAAAAACTGCTTGCTGCTGCTGCTGCTAAGTCACTTCAGTCGTGTTCGACTCTGTGTGACCCCAGAAATGGCAGCCCACCAGGCTCCGCCGTCCCTGGAATTCTCCAGGCAAGAACACTGGGAAAAAAAAAAAAAAAAGACATGTATACTTTGACTCTAAGTGTGTATGGGGAGCTTGAGCAGCAAACAACTGAAGAATTCTGTTGTATGTAACAATAATTATGTCAGATGGGGAAACAGTATCAGACTTTATTTTGGGGGGCTCCAAAATCACTGCAGATGGTGATTGCAGCCATGAAATTAAAAGACGCTTACTCCTTGGAAGAAAAGTTGTGACCAACCCAGATAGTATATTCAAAAGCAGAGACATTACTTTGCCGACTAAGGTCCGTCTAGTCAAGGCTATGGTTTTTCCTGTGGTCATGTATGGATGTGAGAGTTGGACTGTGAAGAAGGCTGAGTGCCGAAGAATTGATGCTTTTGAACTGTGGTGTTGGAGAAGACTCTTGAGAGTCCCTTGGACTGGAAGGAGATCCAACCAGTCCATTCTGAAGATCAGCCCTGGGATTTCTTTGGAAGGAATGATGCTAAAGCTGAAGCTCCAGTACTTTGGCCACCTCATGCGAACAGTTGACTCATTGGAAAAGACTCTGATGCTGGGAGGTATTGGGTGCAGGAGGAGAAGGGGACGACCAAGGATGAGATGGCTGGATGGCATCACTGACTCGATGAACGTGAGTCTGAGTGAACTCCGGGAGATGGTGATAGACAGGGAGGCCTGGCGTGCTGCGATTCATGGGGCTGCAAAGAGTCAGACACGACTGAGCGACTGAACTGAACTGACAGACCAACTGGAGTGAATGATAAACAATGAACACCAATTAGCAATTTCATCAATTAGAAACTGGTTTGCAGAAGGATAAAAAGAAGCTCATGGGACTTTGTGAAAATCCTATTTCTGTCTTTAAGGAAGTATACACACACACACATTAAGATGTATCTTTGCTGAGACAGGTAAAATGTATGGATACACATAAAATGTAAGTACTTGAATTCTTACTAATACACACAAGGAAAGTTTTCAGAGTTGCCTAATACAAGGGAATGTTCAGGAGCAATGATTTTTATCATAAGAACTAAATCATCTATATGGTTCTGAAATTGGTTACATGAGTACATGCATTTGATAAAATTCTCAAACTATTCACTTAAGTTCTACAAATTACTCCACGTAAGACATGTCTCAAAAATGCAATAGAAAGCACACAAAATCAGCAGAACTGCTCTGTCACTAACTAGTTTTATGTGCTTAAGCAAGTCATACAACCTCAGTTTCCTCATCTGGAAAAACAAGAAGATAATCTCTTTAACATAATCCCTAGATTCTTTACCAGCTTTAAGAGTCTAATTGACAATTTTTTCAAGTAGCAACAAATTTATGGAAATTAATAACCTGACTGAGGACTTTCACAATTTTAACTTTACACGTTTCAATCACATTTAATACATGAATACATTACCATCATAAATAAAAGTTCTCGCAGTCCTAGAGGGGACTTGTCCTGCCAGGTTTCAGTGCATTCTTCTAGACATTTTCGTTGTTGCTGTAGAGGCAGTACAGCTCTATGGATGCACATGAAGACTGTGGAGTAGTGCTGTCTGGCCCACAGCCCAGCAGCACCTCTAGCTAGGGTAGACCTTGTTGAAGTCATCCAAAATCCCTGTGCTTCAGTTTCCCCATCTAAAAACACCGACAAAACTGGCAGCCATTCCCGGGGTTGTAGTGAGAACAACATATGATACACATAAAACAGTTAGAGCCTGGCACCCAGGAAGTGTCACTTACTACTGATAAACTCTTCACTATTTCATAATAAAATATCTACACTTGTTCCTTAAAGAATAAGTAATTCAAACACTAACTCTACTTCAAAGTCACTTAAAATGCAACACTAAATACAAAGGCACTCAGAAAAATAGGTCTCTTAGCATATTTAATCATTGGTCTTGAGCCAAAATATTTCTTCAGTATCATTCAATGCCAGGCCCATCAAATTTCTGTTACCAATATTTCAGATTTTTAAATATGAAAAACATTAAATGAGTGAGGTAAAGTGAAAATTGAATTCAACAGAGACACATCCTGTCTTATCGCTGCAGGTCTGCCCCATCACTGAAAATCACCAAGCAGTCATGATACCGAAGGAACCAAGGATGCCATAAAATGCTGCAACACACAGCCTGATGAATGACTGAGCTTTGTATCTTGAATTGGGAAAGGGGGATACAACATGCTTCCTATTATCCACTCTGCATTTACTCTGTCAAATTTTTTCATTTCCTAATGCAGAACCCTTTAGTGAAGAAAAAAAAAAAGCCTGCCTGGTTGGATTTGCATTTACTATTTCAGTGACACAGAAAGACATGGAAACTAAACTTTCAACTGACATGAGGGAGAATAAAATGCCACATTTTCTTCCAATCAATTTTTCACCTTTACGTAGAGTGATAAGAGCCTGAGCCAAAAGTTCTTGACTCTATCTACGTGAAAAGACTCTGACAACCATTTAGTCCACAAGTCAACAGCCTTAAATATCAAAAATGTGAGGACTCTGAATGTGGATTTGCACAGTTCATGGCTCTCCTGGAAACTGTCTGTTTCTGGAACGACCTACCTGCAGAGGGTAGACAGGTAGTGCCCTGCTAGAGGTGAAGAGAAACCAAGAGGGTGGGGAGAAAGGCCTGGAATTGCCCTTTAACCAGACACAAGCATGTCTCCCTGGTTTTCTTGGATGAACATCGTATCAACGTGTTTCCAAGAACAACGGCTGACCTCGGGTAGCAGAGTAAACTATGCCCCTTTTGGTTTGATTTAAAGATCCCTCTGCCCCAAATTTCCCCTCACTCTCCTTTGCAACTGCCTGATAGCATGTATTTGAGACTTATTCCTTTAGTTAACATGCATTGTCTTAGAGTGCCAATGACAGTTTTTTCTTTTTTAATTGAAGTATAGTTGAATTACAATGCTGTGTTAATTACTGCTGTACAGCAAAATGACTCAGTTATATATACATATACATTCTCATATTCTTTTCCATTATGGTTTATCACAAGATATTGAATATAGTTCCCTGTGCTATACAGTAAAACTTTATTGTTTATCCATTCTATATATACACCAGTTTGTATCTGCTAATCACAAATCCTCAACCTAACCCTCTCCTACCCTGCTCCCCCTTGACAACCACCAGTCTATTCTCAATGTGGGACAGTTTGTTAATGCACTAAGTCATCCATCAGTCACTCCCACTAGGGCATGTGTGCATTTATCCATTCTTTCCTTTCTACTACATGAAGTCACTCAGTCGTGTCCGACTCTTTGTGACCCCATGGACTATAACCTATCAGGCTCCTCCGTCCATGGGATTTTCCAGGCAAGAGTCCTGGAGCGGATTGCCATTTATCACCAAATCTACAGGATAAGAATTATTGGGTTATGGATTGTGCATAGTCCATAAATGCATATGGATTATGCTTTATTTCTGCCATTCTGTTTTATCTTTTGACTCAGGAGAAGACCTTCAAAGGGAGAGAAAGATGATTTTGGAGCATGGAGCACTATCAAGGAAAGAAGAGGAGAGAGAGGTGACAGAGTAGACAGCTGAAGGACAGCAGGAGAGACCTGATGCCCCAGGGTGAGGAGAGGAACCAGGAAGTGAGTTTAACTCAAAAAGCCCCAATATTTCCCAAATTTGGGACCAGTTCACTTCCAGGGAATACTACTTCCAGATCTGGGCAATGACCTAGAGTTACATAAACTCTGCTTATCTTTCAAATTAAACCACCGAGTTTAATGAGGGAGCAATTATTCAGTGCATAAACTGACTTTTAAACAACCCAATAACCACATGAAGAAAGCATTAGAAAAAATTCTAAATATACACACATCTCATCATGTACATAATTGTAATTTCAGCGAGGAGTAGAATCCTGGAGCTGCAAGCGACACAGAGAAAATTACCCATCTACACATTTTCCCCTCTTCACTAAGGCAAAGTGACGGCTATGGGCAGTCTTCTGCATGATGACTTTGGGTGGGTAAGATGATCTTTCCACCTGGTCTGATCTCCTGTGCTATATTTCATATGGCCATGGCCACAACAGCTATGAATTTGCTTCAAATAAACTATTGTTTCTCAAGTCTGCTTAGACTGTAAGAATTGTCCAGGGTGCTTATTTAAAGCATGCTGTGTGCTGTGCTTAGTTGCTCAGTCGTGTCCAACTTCTTTGTGACCCCATGGACTACAGCCCACCAGGATCCTCTGTCCATGGGATTTTCCAGGCAAGAATACCGGAACAGGTTGCCATGCCCTCCTCCAGGGGATCTTCCCAACCAGGGACCGAACTCAGGTCTCCCACAATGCTGGTGGATTCTTTATTGCCTGAGCCACCAGGGATGCCCAAGAATACTGGAGTATAGGGTAGCCTATCCCTTCTCCGTGGGATCTTTCTGACCCAGGAATCAAACCAGAGTCTCCTGCATTGCAGGCAGATTGTTTGACAACTGAGCTACCAGGAAAGCTCTGTTTAAAGTATCAGTCAGTTCAGTTCAGTTCAGTTGCTCAGTCGTGTCCAACTCTTTGTGATCCCATGAATCACAGCACGCCAGGCCTCCCTGTCTATCACCAACTCCCGGAGTTCACTCAGACTCACGTCCATCGAGTCAGTGATGCCATCCAGCCATCTCATCCTCTGTCGTCCCCTTCTTCTCCTGCCACTAATCCCTCCCAGCATCAGAGTCTTTTCCAATGAGTCAACTGTTCGCATGAGGTGGCCAAAGTACTGGATTTTCAGCTTCAGCATCATTCCTTCCAAAGAAATCCCAGGGCTGATCTCCTTCAGAATGGACTAGTTGGATATCCTTCCAGTCCAAAGGACTCTCAAGAGTCTTCTCCAACACCACAGTTCAAAAGCATCAATTCTTCGGCGCTCAGCTTTCTTCACAGTCCAACTCTCACATCCATACATGACCACTGGAAAAAACATACCCTTTAAGGTATACTATTCCTCAAAATTCAGATTCAACGGGCCTGGAAAGGATCCAGAAAATTGTTTTTTACCAACACTTTAGATGATTTTTATAATCAGGCAAGTTTTACAAATACTAAGATAAGAAATCCACAATTTTAGAAAGAAAACTAGGAAAAGGGAGAGGCCAGAGGAAGTTGTTTATCCTCTGAGTTTGGGAATACATGTTGCTGTCCCTTTGAAAGAATTAGGTAGATTATTACTTCAGGCCCCATCCACTGCCTATCTTGAGCTGAGAACTTTTCAACAATATACAGGAATCCAAGCTAAAGAGGGAATTCAACTCTTATGTGTAAAGGCCTATTAATACCCAAAAACTCACTATATACAACAAAACATACAATGAACACCTAGTATTGTATAGCTTTTCTTCCATGCTGCTGCTGCTAAGTTGCTTCAGTCATGTGCGACTCTGTGTGACCCCATAGATGGCAGCCCACCAGCCTCCTCCGTCCCTGGGATTCTCAAGGCAAGAACACTGGAGTGGGTTGCCATTTCCTTCTCCAATGCATGAAAGTGAAAAGTGAAAGTGAAGTCGCTCAGTCGTGTCCGACTCTTAGCGACCCCATGGACTACAGCCCACCAGGCTCCTCTGTCCATGGGGTTTTCCAAGCAAGAGTACTGGAGTGGGTTGCCATTGCCTTCTCCTCTTCCATGTGCTGATGGTAAAGTCATAGCCCCACCACCAACACCAAAAAAAAAAAAAAAGATACATCTCAATACTGTAATGGTGCCACCAAAGTTCTAAGATACCAGATTAAAGCTAATTACAGTAAGTTAAATGTGGGTACTACCAGAGCTGGTTTGAAGCATAACCCTCAAATGGAACACAATTTTTCATAAGAATTCCTCCACCACAGAATTGCAATAGGAACCTCATTTGACAGCTTCACAAACACAGAGCCTAGGCCTAGAAAAGAATATTGGAGAATAATAACAGTAATTATAAGTGAAGTCTTTCCATATTTTTTTCTTTCATTGTTATTTTAATTATATGTCATAAAAAATTAATAATTGTTGATGCATTACTTACCACTTTTCCTTTGTTTATTTGTTTTTTGGCCATAACTCCCAGCTTGTGGGATCCTAGTTCCCCAACCTGGGCAAAGTGTGGAATCTTAACCACTGGCCCACCAGGGAATTCCCCAATGCATTACTTACTATTAATATTTTCTAATCACTATTAATCAGAGAAGGCAATGGCACCCCACTCCAGTACTCTTGCCTGGAAAATCCCATGGACAGAGGAGCCTGGTAGACTGCAGACCATGGGGTCGCTAAGAGTCGGAAACAGCTGAGCGACTTCACTTTCACTTTTCACTTTCATGCATTGGAGAAGGAAATGGCATCCCACTCCCAGTGTACTTGCCTGGAGAATCCCAGGGACGGAGGAGCCTGGTGGGCTGCCGTCTATGGGGTCGCACAGAGTTGGACACGACTGAAGCGACTTAGCAGCAGCAGCAGCAGCAATCACTATTAATAAATCACTATTACGTCAAACAGAAAATTTAAATATTCCTTCATGACAACTGAGTCAGTTTACTAATTGCTCCCATTGATGGAGATATTATATTCTATCAACACATTTCTTTGTCACAAACTTCATATTCAGACATAGAAGTGACATGAGGTATTGAGAGTCACATCCCAATTTCGGGCAAAGCATTTAATATACTATAAATACAGAATTAAATGTTTATTAAAATAGTACAAATTAACAGAATTAAACAGAATTAAACACTTATTATTCTCAGGTAAAATCTGATATTATATATTTATACTTTCATTTTATAATAACTGGAATTACTACAACTATTTTTATAATATAATATTGACAGCTTATATACAGGCATATCTCATTTTATTGTGCTTCATTTTATTGTAGTCTATAAATACATTTTTTAAAAATTGAAGATTTGTGGCAACCCTGCACTGTCAGATGATGCTTTGCACTTCTTAGCAATAAAGTATTTCTTAATTAAGATTGTACATTAAAAAAATGTTATATGTTGTTTCTTCAGACATAATACTATTGCACACTTAATAGGTTACAATATAGCGTAAAGATTACTTTTATATAAACTTTAAAATTTAAAAAAATTCATGTAACTAGCTTTATTGAGATATTTACCTTATTGTTGTAAGCTGAAACTGAACCTACAACATCTCTGAGGTATGCCTGTAGATGATTTTATTTTCAAGTAATGCTGCTAGAGCTTTACAGCTGTAATAGGCAGTTAGAACACTTAAGGCATCAAAAGCAGCCAAATGAATGAATAAAAGAGAAATAGACAATGCATACTACATCTAAGGACGATGACCAAGATGTAACCAACCACAGCAAGTATTTTGACAGCTCCCATTTTAGTAGTCAGTGCCCCCTTCCTAACAGGAACACACTATAATGTATCTGCACACACACCCCTGAAGGGAAGAGTCCCTGTCATCTCCTCTCTTCCAGATTCCCTGGTAACCTGGGCTTTCTCTCTCTGAAAGTACCTCTGAATCCATAATTTCAGAAAGTTCCTAGCAAAACAGTCATGACATATAGAAAATGTGTGCTGGCAGAGCCTCACTAGGAGTGCAAAGAAATTAGGAGCCTAGCTCCTGAGCACAAGAGTAGGAGAGCACAATGGTAAGTCCTGGCCCTACTGGCTGGTGATCTTGAACAAGTGACTTAATCTTTCTAGGTCTCAGTTTCCTCATATGTAAAATGAAGATGAAACTACTCCTACCCCATAAAGTTGCTGGGAGAACTGGTGAGATAATGTAGGTAAAGCACTTCCTTCATTACCTGGCAGGTAGTAAGGACTCAATGGGTGTCAGCCATTGCAGCCTTTGGAGATTGCTGAGTGATAGCAGCCATGTCCCACAAGAACACTGTGGGACAACTTAGGCACAGGTGCCAGCATGGGAGAATCCTGACCCTCCACTGAGCCCCTGCAATGCCATGTCAGGGGAGTCCACATAGTACAGACTGCCTGGATGCAAGTGATCAGGGTTTAGTTGTGTGACCTGCAATGGTTGCTTAACCTCATTGTACCTCAGTTTGTTCATGTGTAAAGTTGTGATAATAATAGTACCTGACCAACACATTATTGTGAGGATTAAAAGGAATATATGTGTGCGTGTATGAATTTACACAAACATGTATGAACAAGTCTGGCAAACAACTGTATAAATTAGCTGCTATTATTCTAAGCCACCCTCAGTTTTCACTTGCTACCAACATCTCTGTGTTGAAGTAGACAGATAAATGACATTTTATGTGGTCACTGAGGGAAATTTAAAATACTTGCTATATTTTTCAAATAATCTGAGAAATACTCTGCATTCTATATTTCTGTTGGAAGAAGTCTGAGACAAGCATATCAATAAGTCCCTTTCTTGTTTTAAAATATTTATTATTAAACTGAAAAAGCCTTAAACAGTATGTGATAATGTAGAGGAATTAATATTTTTCCTAAAAAAGTCAGACTCTTCTGTCCCTAAGTGTTTCAGACAGTGAAAGAGAAAACTAGCTTAAGAGAATTGTTTTGTCGAATAAAAGTGGCCTCAAAAGTGTTTACAGTTCTCATTTGATTATTCTTACTGCTGAAAAAAGTGGAAATGCTTATGAGGACTTTAAATAAAACTTTCATTACACGCAAAGGAAATGGTACAAACTATACACTAGACTGTTCTCCAGTTTTTTAATTAAGTCAAGTAAAGTAAGGAAGCATTCAAGATAAGGCTGAAACACACCCTTCCCACTGGTTATCTGCCACTCCTGATTAAAAAAAAACTGTAATTGAAGCCAATCCTGGGAAAAGCAAGGTCCTGGCAAAAGGCACTATTTCTTCCTACAAATATTCACAGCAAGGGTGTACCAAGCCATTTTTTCACGCAGTGCTTTCTCAGTCACTAAGCGTCCACCACCCCCACACCTTCCTCTCTCCTCTGCTCTTGTCTCTCTGTCTGTCTCTCTCACTCTGTGTCTCTCTCCCTCTCAAACACATAGTCAGTCTCAATGATGGTTTGGAGGAAAGATGAGAAATAGACTGAACAGCTTTTCATACAGTTGACATGCAGAGCTCTGTTGTAAGTACTGAGATACCTAGCAGTAACCAGCTCTCCCCACCATCCTTTCCTGGCCAGTTTCCAGACATGAAAGAAACAATCCCTTTAAAAGGCTATGTCAAAGATAGCCACAATGTCCACCTAATTTTGCACATTCCAGAATTCTTCAGAATTAACTGAACAACACAGGTATGAAATGAATGGATCCAACTTATATACAAATTTTTTTTAAATGGTAAATATTAGAATACAACGCAATCCACAGTTTGTTCAATCCATAGATATGGAGCTGCTGATATGGAGAAAGTGTACCCATGAAGGGAGAGCCAATTTTAAGTCATATGGGGACTTTCGACTCCACCAGAGGGTCCCCCAATTACACCATCAGCCCCCTGCCATTGCTGAAGGGTTAAATGCAGCATTTAATGAACCCTAGAAATGTCAGACTACTAAAATTCTTTTGGTAGTGATACCTAGATGTATGACTGTTGCATCTTAAGCTAGACTAGGGAGAATACTTTTGTTGACCACAATGGCTACTCCATTTCTTCTGAGGGATTCCTGCCCACAGTAGTAAATAAAATGGTCATCTGAGTTAAATTCACCCATTCCAGTCCATTTTAGTTCGCTGATTCCTAGAATGTCGACGTTCACCCTTGCCATCTCTTGTTTGACCACTTCCAATTTGCCTTGATTCATGCACTTAACATTCCAGGTTCCTATGCAATATTGCTCTTTACAGCATCGGATCTTGCTTCTATCACCAGTCACATCCACAACTGGGTATTGTTTTTGCTTTGGCTCCATCCCTTCATTCTTTCTGGAGTTATTTCTCCACTGATCTCCAGTAGCATATTGAGCACCTAATGACCTGGGGAGTTCCTCTTTTGGTATCCTATCATTTTGCCTTTTCATACTGTTCATGGGGTTCTCAAGGCAAGAATACTGAAGTGGCTTGCCATTCCCTTCTCCAGTGGATCACGCTCTGTCAGACCTCTCCACCATGACCCGCCCGTCTTGGGTTGCCCTGCAGGCATGGCTTGGTTTCATTGAGTTAGACAAGGCTGTGGTCCTAGTGTGATTAGATTAACTAGTTTTCTGTGAGTATGGTTTCAGTGTGTCTGCCCTCTGATGCCCTCTTGCAACACCTACCATCTTACTTGGGTTTCTCTTACCTTGGGCGTGGGGTATCTCTTCACGGCTGCTCCAACAAAGCACAGACACTGCTCCTTACCTTGGACGAGGGGTATCTCCTTATCACCACTGTTCCTGACCTTCAACGTGAGATAGCTCCTGTAGGCCCTCCACCGCTCCTCGGGATGCTCCTCCTGGCCGCCGGCCCTGCCCTCGGGCATGGGTGGCTCCTCCCAGCTGCCACCCTTGGCCTTGGGCTCGGGGTGGCTCCTCAGGGTCACCACCCTTGGCCTCCAGTGCGAGGTGGCTTCTCCCGGCCACCCCTAACCTCGGATGTGGGGTGTCTCCTCCCGGCCGCCGCTGACCTCAGATGCAGGATAGCTCCTCCCGGCCACTGCCCCTGACCTCAGACATGGGGTGTCTCCTCCCGGCCATCACCCCTGCAGTACTTGGATGCAATCTCAAAAAAGACAGAATGATCTCTGTTCGTCTCCAAGGCAAACCATTCAATACCACAGTTATCCAAGTCTATGCCCCAACCAGTAACGCTGAAGAAGCTGAAGTTGAACAGTTTTATGAAGACCTATAAGACCTTTTAGAACTAACACCCAAAAAAGATGTCCTTTTCATGATAGGGGACTAGAATGCAAAAGTAGGAAGTCAAGAAACACCTGGAGTAACAGGCAAATTTGGCCTTGGAATGCAGAATGAACCAGGGCAAAGACTAATAGAGTTTTGCCAAGAAAATGCCCTGGTCATAGCAAACACCCTCTTCCAACAACACAAGAGAAGACTCTACACATGGACATCACCACATGGTCAACACCGAAATCAGATTGATTATATTCTTTGCAGCCAAAGATGGAGAAGCTCTATACAATCAGCAAAAACAAGACCAGGAGCTGACTGTGGCTCAGATCATGAACTCCTTATTACCAAATTCAGACTGAAATTGAAGAAAGTAGGGAAAACCGCTAGACCATTCAGCTATGACCTAAATCAAATCCCTTATGATTATACAGTGCAAGTGACAAACAGATTTAAGGGCCTAGATCTGATAGAGTGCCTGATGAACTATGGAATGAGGTTCGTGACATTGAACAGGAGACAGGTATCAAGACCATCCCCACGGAAAAGAAATGCAAAAAAGCAAAATGGCTGTCTGGGGAGGCCTTACAAATAGCTGTGAAAAGAAGAGAGGTGAAAAGCAAAGGAGAAAAGGAAAGATATAAGTATCTGAACGCAGAGTTCCAAAGAACAGCAAGAAGAGATAAGAAAGCCTTCTTCAGTGATCAATGCAAAGAAATAGAGGAAAACAATAGAATGGGAAAGACTAGAGATCTCTTCAAGAAAGTTAGAGATACCAAGGGAACATTTCATGCAAAGATGGGCTCGATAAAGGACAGAAATGGTATGGATCTAACAGAAGCAGAAGAAATTAAGAAGAGGTGGCAAGAATACACGGAAGAAGTGTACAAAAAAGATCTTCACGACCCAGATAATCATGATGATGTGATCACTAATCTAAAGCCAGACATCTTGGAAAGTGAAGTCAAGTGGGCCTGAGAAAGCATTACTACTAACAAAGCTAGTGGAGGTGATAGAATTCCAGTTGAACTGTTTCAAATCCTGAAAGTTGATGCTGTGAAAGTGCTGCACTCAATACGCCAGCAAATTTTGAAAACTCAGCAGTGGCCACAGGACTGGAAAAGGTCGGTTTTCATTCCAATCCCAAAGAAAGGCAATGCAAAAGAATGCTCAAACTACGACACAATTGCACTCATCTCACATGCTACTAAAGTAATGCTCAAAATTCTCCAAGCCAGGCTTCAGTAATACATGAACCGTGAACTCCCTGATGCTCACGCTGGTTTTAGAAAAGGCAGAGGAACCAGAGATCAAATTGCAAACATCCGCTGGATCATGGAAAAAGCAAGAGAGTTCCAGAAAAACATCTATTTCTGCTTTATTGACTATGCCAAAGCCTTTGACTGTGTGGATCACAATAAACTGTGGAAAATTCTAAAAGAGATGGGAATACCAGACCACCTGATCTGCCACTTGAGAAATCTGTATGCAGGTCAGGAAGCAACAGTTAGAACTGGACATGGAACAACAGACTGGTTCCAAATAGGAAAAGGTGTACGTCAAGGTTGTATATTGTCACCCTGCTTATTTAACTTCTATGCAGAGTACATCATGAGAAACGCTGGACCAGAAGAAACACAAGCTGGAATCAAGATTGCCGGGAGAAATATCAATAACCTCAGATATGCAGATGACACCACCCTTGTGGCAGAAAGTGAAGAGGAGCTAAAAGCCTCTTGATGAAAGTGAAAGAGGAGAATGAAAAAGTTGGCTTAAAGCTCAACATTCAGAAAACGAAGATCATGGCATCCGGTCCCATCACTTCATGGGAAATAGATGGGGAAACAGTGGAAATAGTGTCAGAGTTTATTTTGGGGGGCTCGAAAATCACTGCAGGTGGTGATTGCAGCCATGAAATTAAAAGACGCTTACTCCTTGGAAGAAAAGTTATGACTAACCTAGATAGTATATTCAAAAGCAGAGACATTACTTTGCCGACTAAGGTCCATCTAGTCAAGGCTACGCTTTTTCCTGTGGTCATGTATGGATGTGAGAGTTGGACTGTGAAGAAGTCTGAGCGCCGAAGAATTGATGCTTTTGAACTGTGGTGTTGGAGAAGACTCTTGAGAGTCCCTTGGACTGCAAGAAGATCCAACCAGTCCATTCTGAAGGAGATCAGCCCTGGGATTTCTTTGGAAGGAATGATGGTAAAGCTGAAACTCCAGTACTTTGGCCACCTCATGCGAACAGTTGACTCATTGGAAAAGACTCTGATGCTTGGAGGTATTGGGTGCAGGAGGAGAAGGGGACAACCGAGGATGAGATGGCTGGATGGCATCACTGACTCGATGAACGTGAGTCTGAGTGAACTCCGGGAGATGGTGATGGACAGGGAGGCCTGGCGTGCTATGATTCATGGGATCGCAAAGAGTTGGACACGACTGAGCGACTGAACTGAACTGAACTGAGGGAGAATACTTAGGGAATTTTAAATTCTACCTCCCTTAATAATGTCTATCGTTTATCATCCAAATTTACCATATGTCAACTTTGGCAGCTTTTTAGCAGCCTATGTAAAGCGTCAGAGTGCTTAGTCCAATTCCAGACAACTGATGTCCAGGTCACATACCACCTGTACTCAGGACAGCTCTGGATACAGTGTTCCCCTGAGGCTTGCTGCTGCTGCTGCTAAGTCGCTTTAGTTGTGTCCAACTCTGTGCGACCCCATAGACAGAAGCCCACTAGGCTCCTCTGTCCCTGGGATTCTCCAGGCAAGAACACTGGAGTGGGTTGCCATTTCCTTTTCTAATGCATGAAAGTGAAAAGTGAAAGTGAAGTTGCTGAGTCGTGCCCAACTCTTAGCGACCCCATGGACTGCAGCCTTCCATGCTCCTCCGTCCATGGGATTTTTAGTGGGTGACAAAACAGTCCAGAATAAGGAAACCCAGAACCCCACAGAGCCAAGACGAAAGCTGGTAATGAAGAAGGGTTCCAAGAGGAACAACTGGTGGGAGGAATTCAGTATCTTGTTGTGTTATGGTCAGTTCCTAAGTCATTTCTGACTCTTTGTGACCCCATGGACTGCAGCACACCAGGTTTTCTTATCCTTCACTGTCTCCCAGAGTTTGCTCAAATTCATGTCCACTGAGTCAGTGATACTATCTAATATCTTGTTGCAATAGAGTAATGGAAAGTACTGTTGGACTAGAGGAATGAATGTATGTGTGTCTGCCAGGCATTATAGTCTGACAGGAGGGAACTTTTAAAAGCATATGCTTTCTCAGCCCGCAGAAAATCTGGGGTCCCAGGAAGCACACCAACCCAGAGAGGGGACCAGCTGAGGCCAAGTCACCAATCATAGTGAAGTGTGCCACATCAGATCTTTTCAAGAATTAGTGATGGTATGGTTAAACACATAAATACATAAAACTATACATGGGAGGGAAAACTCTAGAAATTATAAGATTAGGTATCTAGTCTCATGTTTACCCCTTCCAAGTTAGGTGACCTTCAACAAATCACTAGGCCTTTTTCAGCAGCTTTTCCTTTTGGCTGCATCATTCAGCATGTGGGATCTTAGTTCCCAACTCTCTGCACTGAAAGGGCAGAGTCTTAATCACTGGACTACCAGGGAAGTCCCTATTTCAACAGCTTTAAATGGAAACAATAACCATTATAGCTATTGTATGTGTTGTAAAGGTCTGATACAAAGACAGATGTGAAAACAGTTTATAAACCAGCTCTAGACCTGTGACATGGCTTCTTTTCACTTTACTGCATATCCAAGGGATGCTCTGGACTTGCAAGAGGAACAGTGGCTGACAATGTTAGGGCTGTCACCACAGCAGGAAGTAGGGAAGCATTTGGTCTGGTAAAGTCTCAGAATCTGTGCAACTCTTTAAAGCCTCCTCCTGCAGACTTCAATGCCCTGCTGCCCTACTCCGCTCCAACAAACACATATTGAGAGTCAGTCCTCTAGTCCAATAGTATTTTCAATTACTCTATTGTCAACATAATACTTGACTACCCTATTGTAAGCTGAAACTGGAAGCGTGGAGACCCCGAGGCCCACAGATGTGCTTTCCTTGGCCTTCAGTTTGGCCTACAAAAGGCAGCTCTGCTCCCACCCAACAAAAATTACACATATCCTCTAGTTTTTATAATGTTTAAAAATCATGAGACTCCCATAAAAATTTACTTTTCTAGCTTCTCTTGAAAAATCAAAAGATCTAGCAATACTGGGCCCAAATTCCCAGAAGGCAACACTCAAACTTTCAGGAGTATAATAATCAAAGGGAGAGATCATTAAAATACAGATTGCAAGACCCCATCCTAAGAGTTTTTGATTCATTAGGTCTGGGATGGGACTGAAAAACTGCGTTTCTAACAAGTTCCAGGTGATTTTGATGTTGCTGGTCCAGAGATGATACTTTGAGAAGTACTGCACTAGATCCTTGCAAGGGCTATTCCTGTTAAATACGGACTCCAGTTTACCAAAGTCCACACCACCTTCTACTGTCAGTGACAAAAGTATCTGTTGTTAATTACCATGTTTACTCTGTAGTTTCTCTTACACATGCAAAGCCACTTAACTAACTTATTTGTCTGACCTCTTAAGTGTTTGAGTTACCAGCAACCTCTGCTACTTGCGGGCAAGAAATCTGCCTTCTGCACCCCCTCCTCCCTCTTCAACCCCTGTCTCTCTGCTTCTCTCAAACATACACCCTCACCGTCTTACACAGTGACTTACACATAGCGTTCAAATATGTTAGTTGATTTGAATACTGCAGAAAGTCTGAACCCTTCAAGGCCTGAGCTGATAGCAAGACTTTTTAGCCAGGAACTGGTTTAGGTTTCCTTCCCCTCATCTACTGTATCCTGATCTAAGACACGATGCTGCCTCAAATGTGGAGGTGGAAGGCAAAGAACCAAGATCATCATACAGGATAAGCGTAAGTTCTCCCAAGACCCACTTCTCCTATTTAGCTTCTTGGACTCAGTACTTAGCCCCAAATCCTCAAATTAGTTATTATCCAGGTATATTATCAATTGATCGATTCAACTAACTGCTTTCACTAATTGGTTTCATGATCATCAGCTCGAGGGCAGGGGACAGGCCTGAGTGATAAATCTAGGTTCCCTCTAACTTTCTTTTCTATCTGCCCACTAATGATGACTTAGAATGAATTTGGTTGTACGTTTTAAAATCCACCAAAATGCAGGCCAGGCCCTAGTGTCTATTCCCGATCCACACATGCTCTATCTTGTATCCTTGGCCCTGAGTTGTGGTTTGCATACAATGGTCTCAAATATATAATTTCCACTAAGAGTTTAAATGTTTCTCTTTTCGATAATGAAATATAGGCAGTTCATTCCAGAAAGCTGTAAAGAATGCCAGTCCTTAAGGTTAAGAAATTTTATCCTTCTTTTACAAGCTGACAGCAAATGAAAAGAGTTTGTTTTGCCAAAAGGGATAGCAAGGTAATTTGTGAAGACCTGATCTCATTAAAATATTCTTGAAATGTGACCAAAAAGGAAGAAACATCTAAATAAACTGTTAGAAGCCTATCCTATGTCAAAAACTGGCCTCAGAGCAGTATTATCACTTCTATTTTATGATAAAGGGCCCTGAGGCTTATAACAACCTCCCCAGGATTATACAGCTGTAATCAAAAACAGAATCAAACCTCCTCTTGAACCTCCTCTCAAGCCCACAACTTCCCCATTACCAAGTTATCTTCACTATCCATAAGTCTTACACCCAGGGCATATCTTCCCTCTAAACTGCCTCTAAAAAGTTTAAGAACTCAGAGGCTAAAGATGACTCAAAACACAGAACATAAAATAGAAGAGGCCATGGTAGTTGCTTCTTAAAACTAGGAGAAACAAAATGAGCACATAGTAAATAAGACCAAAAATATGCAAACGCATTTTTGTAAGTTACAAATGACTCACAGGCCAGAAAGGCTTTGCTCGAATGTAGTAACAAATCTCAAGAAAACAGATCCCTCAGGAGACTATGAAGTAGCAGCAAAGGTAAAAGAGCCTGAGAAAAGTCATCAAAGACCATTAAGCACTCTTCAAGGAGAGTCCTAGCTGATCGCTCCAACTCTTAATAAAGAGAGATGCCTAAAACCTGTTCGGAGAAGGCAATGGCACCCCACTCCAGTACTCTTGCCTGGAAAATCCCATGGACAGAGGAGCCTGGTAGGCTGCAGTCCATGGGGTCGCTACTATTCGGACACGACTGAGCGACTTCACTTTCATTTTTCACTTTCATACATTGGAGAAGGAAATGGCAACCCATTCCAGTGTTCTTGCCTGGAGAATCCCAGGGATGACGGAGCCTGGTGGGCTGCCATCTATGGGGTCACACAGAGTCGGACACGACTGAAGCGACTTAGCAGCAGCAGCAAAAATCCAAGAAGCTCAAAAGCCATGAGGGAAAGACCAACAGATTTGAGCACAAACCAATTAAACTAAAGGATGCCTTAAAAAGGCGAATGAACCAAGAGGAGAAAATATTTGAACATATGTCAGAAAAAGGGTTAATACTACTACTACTATAAATATGTTCCATCCCCCCAAAATGATCAAAGACAAACCATCCAACAGAAAATATGAACCCGAGAGGAAATTAATAGACAAATCATGGAACAGGAAATGCAAATATCTCAAAACACACAGAAAAATTCTCAAATTCATCTATAGTCAGGAAACTCGCAAATCAAAACAAATGTACACTGTTCCTACTAACCAAAGAACCCCTCCCCAAAAAAAACCAAACCTAAAAATATCAGTATCATCAGAACTACTGAGGAACAGACACTACTATCCCATGATTTTGGGGAATATAAAAATGCTACACAATCCCTGTAAAATAATTTGGCCATGTACTAATTTAAAAATAAGTATGACCTCTGACCTCAAATCCCACTTTGGAGAATTATATATCGAGGCATTTTAAGTGGCAAAAATAACCTCAACATTCATCAACATAAGAAGAACTGAAAAAAGTCTGCTGCTGCTGCTAAGTCACATCAGTCGTGTCCGACTCTGTACGATCCCATAGATGGCAGCCCACCAGGCTCCCCTGTCCCTGGGATTCTCCAGGCAAGAACACTAGAGTGGGTTGCCATTTCCTTCTCCAATGCATGAAAGTGAAAAGTGAAAGTGAAAAGTGAAAGTGAAGTCGCTCAGTCGTGTCTGACTCTTAGAAACGCTATGGACTGTAGCCCAAAGTCTGGGCCTCCATAAAAATATTATATAGTCACTGAAATGAACAAAAATAGCATTATTTGGAAGACAGCAAAAAGCAGTGGACTTGAGAACCACATTGCTCAAGTTCAAATTGCTGCTCCCATTATCTTTGCAACCTAGGGCAAATTAATTACATCTCATTTCCTTGTCTACACACTGGGGATAACAGTACCTACCTTATATGGTAGTTGTGGCATAAATACGATAAAGCATAGGGCCTGGCATTCAGCAAACACTGGATATCCTGTTGGCAGAGCAGGAGAGAACTATACAAATTTTACAGCATAGATATATTTTAGTTGAAAGTATATATATTTCAAAGCACACTATGTATGTATGTGTGGTACTGAAAAGAAAAGAAAGTTTTTGTGCAAACTCTTTCTTTGCACATCTCTGGGTTGTCTGTCTTGTTGCAAAGAACATATATTGCTTTTACAGTTTGGAGGACTAATCCAACAACATTTTTTGAAAATGGTGTGAGTGAGAGTGATAGCAAGGGACAGGCATACAAAAGCATAATTAAAGACTGGGAAGTGAATCTGGAATCTGAGAAGTTTGGTGTGTCTGAAGCACAATGTGCAATGGAAGCAGCAGGTTGGATAAATGAAAGATCATGTGTTCTCAGAAAAGGAGAGTAGACTTTCTCTAGATATTCATAGAAAGTTCTTTGGGGAAAAAAAAGGAATGTGAAGTATCAGCTCTACTTTGGCAGGGTTAAAGATGTACTCTGCCCCTCCACCAAAACAAAAACTTTCAGTGGCTCCTTTTACAGGGAGAAACTCCAGACCTACTTGGGTCTGTGAGGAGCTCCCCCATGGCTCAGCAGTAAAGGATCCACTTGCAAAGCAGGAGATGCAGGAGACACGGGTTTGATCCCTGGATGAGAAAGATCCCTGAAGAAGAAAATGGCAACCCACTCCAGTGTTCTTGCCTGGAGAATTCCATGGTCAGGGAAGCCTGGGGGCTGCAGAGCATGGGATCACACAGAACACACACGCACACACTTAGGTCTGTGAGTCTGAAAGCCAGGCTTCTCATCCCACCTCCCTGAACTACTTCTAATGCTTAGAAAGTTGTGCTCTCTCCAGCTTCCAGATCTTTGCTCAGGCTGGCGTTTCTGCCCGCAGTGCCCTTCCCCACAGCCACCCCACCCCCTGCTGTCTTGTTCTGCCTGACTGACTTCTCAGAGCTCAGTTCAAATAACCCTATCTCCTGAGAAGCTCCAAGGCTTGATCCCCCAAGGCTCAGTTTCCCTTCAAGGCCCTCCTATGTCACCCTGGCATTAACTTAAAAAGAGAAGTTTTGACATTGGTTTTTAATTGTTGGTTTGTTGTCTGCCTCTCCAACTAAACTGCAGATCCAAAAGAACTGGTGCTCAATAGTATTCCTTGTTGATTCTTCAGTGAATAGCGCAGAACACAAAGTCAGAAATATATAAATGCTTATTAGATGAACATTTTGAAACAGATATCTGACTCTTTCTCCTTTTTTGTATTCTATGTTTTCCCCAAAAGCTTCTCATTTAATGCCCTATCTTATGTATATCAGTCCATAGCCAAGTCTGGGTCCAAGTGACAGTTACACTGCTCACTGAAAACTAATAAATTGGCATATGGATTTTATATGTCAATCTTATACTTTGGTTAACATAAGTTCTGCCCTTGAGGAAAAAAACTCCATGCGCTGGCAAAAGCTGACATCTGAGCATTTAAAACAAAGGGCCACAACCCTGAACTATGGTAAATTACTAATGCAAAGGCCTCTTGGGAGGCCCCCTCGGGCTATATCTGGACTTGAGTTCATCTAGCAAATATTCAATAAACTTCCACTAAATGACAACCTTCATTGCAAGTTCTGAGAGTATAGCAGGGAACAAGACAGATGAGCTCTACCCATTATGGAGTCACATTCTACTGGAGGTTAGCAGAGAGATAGACAAAAAACGTGAAAAATAAGATACTTTCAGGCAGAATCAAATACTGTGAAAACAACTAAGCAGAATAGGAAATGAAAGTTTGGGAGAAGGGGTAACGGGCTCTTTAGTGTTGTCAGGATAAGGCTTCTCTGAGAGATGGACATTTTGTGCTAAGTCGCTTCAGTCGTGTCCAGCTCTTTGTGATCCCATGGACTATAGGCCACCAGGCTCCTCCGCCCATGTGATTCTCCAGGCAAGAATACTGGAGTGGGTTGCCATTTCCTTTGCCAGGGGATGGACATTTTAGCTGAGACCTAAGCAACGAGAATGAATCAGCCATGAGAAAATCTGGGAGCAGATAATTCCAGGCCTGAAAAAGAGCAAATGCAAAATCTCAAAGATAGAAATGAGTTTGGAGCACTCAAAAACAGAAAACCAATCTGGCTGGAGAACAAAGAGCAAGGAATGTGACTCAAGAGCAATCAGAGGGTAGGTGCAGAACAGATCATAAAGGCCGTGATTATGAGTTCAGATTTTAATTGCAAGGTAAAAACATCAGTGAAGTATAGGTAAGGAAGTGATAACCTGATTTATATTGTTAAATGGCTAATGACTGAAAGTAAACTCTATGAAGGTAAGAGTTGCAACCCAGGAGCCAGACAAGAGGCTGCTGTCATGGACTAAATGAGAGCTAATGATGGCTTGTACCAAGATGGTAGCAGCAGACATGGTAAGAAGTGGTTAGTCTAATTTGGAATAATATTTTAGAGGTGGGATCAACAGGACTTGATCTTTGATCGGATGTTGCAGACAAGAGAAAAAGAAGAATCAAAGCAGTGATCTTTTGGTTCATCTCATCAGAAATTCCTGTACCTGCTTGCCAATAAAAATCTGTGTTCTGCTGGAGAACTTCCTTTCAGTAACCATAACAAAGTCAAAGCCAGTCAAAATTTCCACTAGCATATGTCAATATTTGAATTATGCATGCCAATTTATGACAGAAGAGTCAAGAACAGTTTATTCTGCATTAACCTAAGGCTTTAATCTCTCTCTTTTTTTTTTTTCAATCTAAAAAGCAGCTCATTTTCTAAAGACCCAAGTTGCTTACAAAGCAAAGACTGGGTCCCTTTAAAAAGTGTTATTTCCCCTGAAATATTAGAGATCTATAGGCTCAGAGCTTCTATTATAGTTATCAGATATTTATTTTGCCTTATATTTTCTCATATGAGGGCCATCTTTTATATTATGATTTTATGAATATTAAAAGGCAGAGCAGGCCAAGTAACTTACAGCACAGGAAGAATGGCAAGACTGATCTCCTTAGAGTCAACCCCTTAATGTATTCATTCACCTTATTTGAAACTTTGCCAATAGTGTGTCTTAAAGAACCAACTGTTTAAGGCTATCGAGCAATTATCTTTCTCTTGAACTTAACTCTTCTGATGTTTTATATACCGCCCAATAACAGTCCTTTAGAAGACATTTTGAAAACAAACTATGCTCATTAATATGTATAGACCTATAAAACACATACAAAAGATTATTAGAAACAAAAAGGCTGGATTGAACATAATTTCTTGACTTTTTCTAGGAAAATTCACAGTAGTATTTGCTGTGTTAATATGAATAGCACTGATAAAGACTGAGAACCTTTAGGGGACTCTTCCTACCAAGTTGTGAGCCAACCAAAAAACAGGAAAAAGAGTAGACAGCTGAGAACACCACTCATACTGATAAAGTTGATCCTGGAGGCAAGATGGCACCAGTGGGCCTTCCAACACTGATCCCTAGGACAAGGCAGATTTACAATGGAGTTGTTGACTGGCAGAGCAGGATGAGAGAAACTCTCCTGTCCACCTACTCCAAAGATCTGCCTTTATAAATTCTGCAGCAAAAAGGTACATACTATAAGTCATGATTCCTGGTAGCCTGGCCCCAAGATCAAGACTAGCCAAAGGGCTGACCTTTCTCACCCACTTCCTCACTAGCATTTTACTCAATAGGAAAGAGAAAGGGCTGGCCCAAGATGCCAAGAATGTTAATAAAACCCACAACTTACACCACACTGCCCCATAATTTTATTCTCTTAACCTAGTAATCTACAAACTGGAATAACTCTACCCTGGGATTCTACTTTCCAAGGGGAATACAAGCACAGATAATATTATCAACTTTCACCTACTCTTTCCTAAAATTGAGTTGTCTAAAATATTAGTGAGGTTGAGATGTCATCTCAATTCAGTTTTTCTAATTCCATTTTAAAATCATTCTTTCCTCACTTATAAAAGACAGGCATCCTCTCACCCATCCCAGATCCTACTATGACAACTTGCTCCCATGTGCAAAAAGCTTCTAAGGCACCAGACAAAGGAATAATTCTGAATACTGATGTCAATATTTACTTTAATCAATGCATCATCAGTAGCAAGGAGATTTCTTGGCTTTCTTTCCTTATCTTAAATATATTTCTATTATGAAAACAGCATGGCATTAGAAATTGAGTATTTTGGTCTGGGTTGGAATGTTCTGAGTTCAGATATATTGCAGAGTGGGATGGCAGGAGGTATGATCATTTTTGTCTAATACCATTTCCTCTTCCATTCCCTGATAGTGTTAAAGAAAACTGTTGAGATAACAAAAAGGAATGCTGAAGGGAGCCCTACTTCATATGGGTAACAAACTCACAGTAAAGTTTCATGCTCCATATATCTCTCTCAGAATTCAAAAATGAAAGATATGTGGAAAACATTTTGGGAAATATCAGTCAGTTACAAGGTTCATCTGCTCAATAATGAGAGAGAACTCTGTGTCTTTCTCCTGTGTCTCAACTGCATATTTCAGATAATTTCAAGGAAAAGGATGTTAAAAAATTCCAAATTTCCATCCAACAGATCAACATTACATATAAAAGGAACATATCTCAGAGATACATTAATGTTTTGCAGTGCTTTTTGAACAATTATACAGACTTATGGGAGAAAATATTTTCACTAGTTTTCATCTGAAGATTACTGAATACAGTAAGTCTATACTCATTTTTTTACCCAAACACTGTTGTAAATAATGCACTGAACAACAATCATTTATTCATCTTTTGTAAGCCCCACGCCTAATAGTCCCCCAACATGTTTTCTTATTCTGTGTCCTAGCAGAAAATCGGGCTTCCCAAATGGCTCAGTGGTAAAGAATCTGCCTGCAATGCAGGAGACAAAAGTTTGATCTCTGGGTCTGGAAGATCCCCTGGAGGTGGAAATGGCAACCCACTCCAGTATTCCTGCCTGGAGAATCCCCATAGACAGAGGAGCCTGGCAGGCTACAATTCATAGGGTCACATAGGGTCAGACACAACTGAGCACACAGCACACCAGAAAATTATATTCAGGAACTAATTGGAGAAGGGGAGTTACATCCATTTCATTGTAATAATTATAATAATAACTCAATCCAAAACAAATTTTAGAAAGTTTCAGAACTTTTAAAAAATTATAAACAACTTTGTAATCACCTAAAAAAAGGACAGCGTAGGCAATAAAATACATTTGAGCATAAAATATATTTTTTTAAGACTTTTGTGGGGAAGTAAAATAAAAATACAAATTAAAAGAGAAAAAAAAAAGAATAATGTAGGGACTTCTCTGGCAGTCCAGTGCTTAAGACTCTGTACTCCAAATGCAAGGGGCACTGGTTCAATCCTTGGTGGGGAAATTAAGATCCCATGGCAAAGCACTCCCCCAAAAAACAGAGAATGCAAAATTTCTGTAAAAATGGAGATGTGAGTATTCAATTTCTATTGGATTTAATTTCACTAAAGCATTTTTAAGTAACATAAACCTTTTTACTTTAAAATAGTCATATTTACATTATACCAGAAATTACATTTTTTGCCACTAAGGACAAAACCTTTACATGTGAAGCTAAAAATTATTTTGGGTGGTATGTTAGTATAAATATATGAAGGTCATTCCCTTAAACCTTTCAGCTTACCCACTGCGATTACCTTGGGATATGGTTAGCTCCCTTGGGTAAGAAGTCAGCAGTTAATTGGAGTAGTCCTGCTCCCATCTTCATAAGACCACTTCAGTACTAATTTCACTTTTTTTGTGGAATCTCATGGGACCACTGATAAAGTGTAGGTTTTGTTGTCAGAACACCCTGACTGAGTCAGAACAATACACCAATTAAATGAGCTCCCATGTCATTCTGTACATGGGAACTGTAATTCACAACCTGTTCTATTGCCACTTCAAATTATGTCCCACTATCTTGTTCAACATTACTGGAACAAGATCAAATGGTAACATAAAAATACTCTAAAAATTAAGAGCCAAAAAGATGTCTTTAATCTGATTATGATCGACTCCCAATATGAATTTTCCAGCAAGAAATGAAAAGCTCAGAAATTACATTATCTTGCTCTGCTGAATTATAGCCCAAAGTAATCAGGACTGACTTGATGTTAAAGTCCAAAATTATTAACGTCCAACTTGTTAACTCTCTTGCTCTTGTGAACTTAAGTTCAAATAACAGATTTTATCACTTCTTGCCAGTGAACTTAGCTCCAGCCTGAAGTTTCCCTTCCCCCAGAGCACTTAAACTATTAAGCTTACCCAAGCCTCCCTTGGCCTAGACAGGTCACCCTCGGCACGGGCAAACCACTGTAAAACTTGTGGTATGAAGCAGCAGGGTAGAAAGCATACTTTCTGTGGGCGGCCTGGCTCCCATGAGAAAAGAGAGAGGAAGGTGGGCTGCACATGCCAAACTTACACATCAGGAAACTTGCTAGAAGTGCTGGAATAAAGTATCAAGTGTTATGTTAGTGGCACCCCCTCCATACTTCAAGAAACATCTGATGTGGGAAAGAAGTGTTTTCTCCTAAAATAGAGAAATAGAACAGAATTATAAGAAACAGTCTCTCTTATTTAAGAAATATTTATTCAGCTCAAATTTCTAAGCTAGGTTTGCTGAGAGATTCCTTGGTGAATCAGAGCTGGATGCTGCCTAACAACCAACCAACCACCATTTGTAACATATTCATATATGTCAATGCCATATATTTTAGGTTTGTGTTACAGCAGTGCTCTACATCCAGTACCAATTTTTGTATTAGATCAGTCTTCATTTGCTACCAAACAACGCCAAATATCTCAGTGACTTAGTATACAGAAACGTATTTCTCACTCATACAACAATATGGGTTAACTAAGGACTCTTTTCCACTTCGTTCTGACTCTCAGACCCTGGCTGATGAAAGCAGCCACCATGTGGAATTCTGTTAGGGTGGTAGATTAAATAAGGCTACAAATTCTTTGTCACTCTTCTCCCAAGTCCCCATCAAGAAGTGGACTTTATTTCCCCTCCCCTTGAAACTAAGTTGGCCCTATGACAGCCTTAATCAATAGAATGAGTTATTTCCACACCTAAGTCTTGGAAATAGACTGGAAGGATCTGAACGCTTTTGCAGTTTTGAAGAGTCCTGAGCCACTATGTAAGAAGTCTACTCTGCAGGAGAAGCCATGGGAAGTGACGCCCTGGAATAACACTGGGAAAAGAAAGGCTCAGTCATTCTAGCATCCCTGTCACACCTCCAAATTAATCCAGCTGGACAATACCTGGCTGGAACCACATGAGAGACCCCAAGCAAGATGAGACAACTGCCCATGAGACCATTCAACCCCCAAAACCAAGAGAGATTATGAAATGGTTATGGTTCTAAGTCACTAAGATTTAGGATGGTTTGTTATGCAGCAATATAAAACTAAAACATTCAGTCACTATGCCAAAAGGAGACATGGGAAACTGTGCACAGGTTCCTATATTAATCACTTTTGCTTGCAAGTGACACAGATCACTTCAGTCACATTTCAGTGGCCATGCTGAGTTCAAAGGAGCAGGGAGATGCAAGTGTGCTACGTGTCTGAGAAAAGAAATATAAACATTTGTTGATTAGTACTAATACCTCACTGAAAGGGGTCAAGCTTAAAGAGGTATATCTTCCACAGAGATGATAAGTTAATCAGTAAGCACTGGATTACATTTGTAAGGGAAAGGCAGGGAAGCCATTTGTGGATTTACAGAGTGCCAAAAGAGTTTCTGAGTTAGGTGAGCAGCACTGGAGATAAAGGAGTAAAGGAAAATCAGTATACATGACTAGTCCATGTAGGAATGGAGGGAAAGACAGAGCAGGCCACCAGTCTGAAAGCTATTGCAGTATTCAAAGCAAGAGTATCCTACTGGGAGAGAGATTTTCCTGTTGGGGGGAGAGGTGAGGGGAGAAGACTTAAAAAAGAAAAGAAAAAAGAGAAAGATTTCAAGTGTAAAACTGAGGTATTTATCAAGAATATAAAAGAAAATGTTTAAGTTTCATGGCAGACAATGTTAGTTACCTATTCAATAGTCCCTCTCCTTGCCATTTCCTTGACAATGTAACTTCAATACTGTTTGACTCCTCTCTTCCCTCCAAACCAATCAGAAACAAAAAAAATCTATACACACATAACTCAGTTCCAAAATAAATTCCAATTGGTCTAAGCCAGTGATCCTTAACCACTATCATCTCTTGAGGGGGTGTGTGGGGGATAGAGGGATTTGGTTGGTTGGTTTTTTTTTTGGGGGGGGGGCGATGTCACAATGTCTTGGGTTGCTACGGACATTCAGTAGGAAGGCACCGGAGATGCTAAATGTCCACATTTCTGTGTAAGAACTGTGAAAAGCCAGAAAAACACTAACAAATCAAGGTAATCCTATGCTCCTTGTCAGCAACTGGTTTAGAAACTAGCTAACAGCCCAACTTTGGAAAAATAACATACAAGGAGTGACCTGCTACGAAGCCGCTGGGGAGATTTTTGTCCACTGATGTTGTATGAACTATGTGACACCTGGGACTGCTATAGTCATCTTCCACCAAAAACCAGTTTCTTCCCAAGCTCCCTGTTTCCATCATTGGCACCACATCCTTTTTACCAGGTCCTAAGGTAGCTTTGATTTCTCTTAATCTCTAACCTTATGATGACTACATGAGGTTTGTCTGGGACAATTTTCACTCCTTTCTCCCAGTGTGGTTAGTGAGAAGCTGCGACATAGATTTAACCGCTTCACGCCCCGAAAAGGGGTGTCTTTTCTCTCCTGGTCACTGTGACGCCTGTCCAGAAGCCCGGAGCGTGGGCGCGCAGGCAAAGCTACGGCCCAGAAGTTTTGGCGACGTGCTGGAGTCGCCTGGCGCCAAGAGAGTGCACGGAACTCGCACTGGAATTGTTTGGCGAAAGGAATCTACGTGCTGTCTTCGAGGACACCAAGTAGCCACTTCCCAGTGGTTTTGGCCAAGGCTGCGCCTGTAGAATTTTCTTTCACATTTTAGACGAAAAGTGTCTTTATTCCTTAAGTCGCACTCACTGGGGCAGTAGGGAAGCGGATAGGGTGAGGTGGTCGTCCAGTTCGCTTATTTAGCTTAATCTACAGTTCCATCTACCTAGGTCTTGTAGTGTTAACCTTTCGAGTCCTTAAAATTTCGGCGTAAACGTCACCTCTGAACCCTTACACTGAGCCCCTCACCTCACGCTCTGAACTCCTTTGTTGTGCTCCCTCTCGCCCTAGTTTGTTTTGTGTCACTAGTTCCCCAACCGCTACCCCCTCGCTGTAAACTACCCTTGTGGTGAATGAGGTGTGTCAAGGGAGTAACAGTTTGCCTCGTAGAGGAAACCAGCCATAGAAAATACTTAAAGGAATGACTGGCTATATTCCAATAAAACTTTATGGACACTGAAATTTTAATTTGATACAATTTTAGATACCATGAAATAAGTTTTCCAGTCACTTAAAAGTGTAAAGAACTTTGTTTCTTAAAACCTTCCAGAGGTATAAATTTGAATTCCCTGGCGGCTCAGAAGGTAGAGTCTGCCTGCAATGCGGGAGAACCAAGTTGGAACTCTGGGTCAGGAAGATCCCCTGGAGAAGGAAATGGCAATCCACTCCAGTATTCTTGCCTGGGAAAATCCCATGGACAGAGGAGCCTGGCGGGCTACAGTCCACGGGGTTGCAAAGAGTCTGACACGACTGAAGTGACTTCACTTCTTCATTCTCCCAGTGTAGTTGATAGTGCCCACTTTCACTTTAAAAAACAGTCTAGATTGGAGGATTACTCCCCATTGTTCACTCTGCCTCAAGAAAATACGTTTAAAGCAGAGGTTCAGCCCATGGACTGCTTTTATACCTCTGAAGTGAAGTCGCTACGAGGCAAAATCGAGTACCTGTGACAGAAACACCTAAAATGTTAATATCTGGCCCCTTAGATTCCCGCACTTCCTGCACAAATACCTTAGCCGGCTGATTTCCCATTCTTTCCGCACTCCAACCCTTCATACCAATCCTAGTAGATAATCGCTCTAGGGAAGAGTTTTGATCCTATCGCTTTCCCTTCAGTATCTGCTGAAAGTGACAGTGAAGTCGCTCAGGGACTCTGCGGTCCCATGGACTATAGTCTACCAGGCTTCTCTATCCATGGGATTTTCCAGGCAAGAGTACTGGAGTGGGTTGCTATTTCCTTCTCCAGGGGATCTTCCTGACCCAGGGATCGAAGCCAGGTCTCCTGCATTGCAGGCAGACACTTTACCCTCTGAGCCACCAGGGAAGCACCAGCAATGTAAATCCAAGCCAATCCCATGATACTAAGATTACAAGCTTAGTTTTCCAGACTTCACTCCTCTGCGGTACTTAAAGCCGAAATGGACGACTTGCTGTTTCCCTAATTAGCATACCATACGCTCCAGTTTGCCCACATCTCTCCTCCATTCCACAGGTTCCTCAAGATTAAAACAAGTGAAGTCACTTAGTCGTGTCCGACTCTTTGCGACCCCATGGACTACATGTAGCCTACCAGGCTCCTCTGTCCATGGGATTTTCCAGGCAATAGTACTGGAGTGGATTGCCATTTCCTTCTCCAGGGGATCTTCCTGACCCAGGGATTGAACCTGGGTCTCCTGCACTGTAGACAGACGCTTAACTGTCTGAGCCACCTGTTACTCCCTTGACACACCTCATTCACCACAAGGGTAGTTTACAGCGAGGGGGTAGCGGTCGGGGAACTAGTGACACAAAACAAACTAGGGCGAGGGAGCACAACAAAGGAGTTCAGAGCGTGAGGTGAGGGGCTCAGTATAAGGGTTCAGAGGTGACATTTACGCCAAATTTTAAGGACTCGAAAGGTTAACACTACAAGACCTAGGTAGATGGAACTGTAGATTAAGCTAAATAAGCGAACTGGACGACCACCTCACCCTATCCGCTTCCCTACTGCCCCAGTGAGTGCGACTTAAGGAATAAAGACACTTTTCGTCTAAAATGTGAAAGAAAATTCTACAGGCGCAGCCTTGGCCAAAACCACTGGGAAGTGGCTACTTGGTGTCCTCGAAGACAGCACGTAGATTCCTTTCGCCAAACAATTCCAGTGCGAGTTCCGTGCACTCTCTTGGCGCCAGGCGACTCCAGCACGTCGCCAAAACTTCTGGGCCGTAGCTTTGCCTGCGCGCCCACGCTCCGGGCTTCTGGACAGGCGTTACGGCGCCCACGAGAGAAAAGACACCCCTTTTCGGGGCGTGAAGCGGTTAAATCTATGTCGCAGCTTCTCAGTAACCATTAGCCCGCGACCTCGGGCTAGATGTCTGAGAGAGGCCGCCTCAGCAGCCGCCTCAGCGCACGTGAGACTCTCACGCGCAGCGTAGGCGAAGAGGCGGGAGCTGGCGGACGCAAACCCAGACCAGGGAAGGGGCGGGGTTCGTGGGCGCATGCGCAGAACCAGAGCACTGGCCAGGCCGTGCCTCCCAACGGGTTTGCAGAGGAAAGGAGAGCGCGTGGCGCCCCGGAACCCGCGCACGCGCCGTAGCCTCGCCCCGCCCGTACGCGCGCGCGCGCGGCCGGCGCAGTATCTTCTCTTCAGACCCGCCCCCCTCTTGTACTTCAACTAGAGGAGGAGACAGGCGAGAGCAGGGAAGTGTGGGGCGAGGTGGGCGGGGCGTCGCACGCGAGCGCGGCCAGCAAAAGGAAGGAAGAGGGAGAGATCCAAGACAGCGTTACCGCGTAAACACCCAATCGGGAGCCGGCCTGACCCCGCCCCCTACCCTCACGTTATTGGCTAGGAACCCCCCATATGGGCGGGGCCGGCCGTGGGGTTGGGGAGGGCAGGGGGCGGGGAGGAGGAGGAAGGCGCTGGCGGGCAGTGATGGCGGCGGGTGATGGGGACGTGAATTTAGGCACCCTGGGGAGTGGCAGCGAGAGCAGCAGCGACGGTAGTAGCGAGAGCCCAGGCGGCGCGGGAGCAGCAGCAGAAGGGGGCGGCTGGTCGGCAACGGCGTTGGCGCTTCTGACGGGGGGCGGGGAGATGCTGCTGAACGTGGCGCTGGTGGCGCTGGTGTTGCTGGGGGCCTACCGGCTGTGGGTGCGCTGGGGGCGGCGGGGTTTGGGCGCCGGGGCCGGAGCGGGCGAAGAGAGCCCCGCTGCCTCTTTGCCTCGTATGAAGAAGCGGGACTTCAGCTTGGAGCAGCTGCGCCAGTACGACGGGTCTCGCAACCCGCGCATCCTGCTTGCGGTCAATGGGAAAGTCTTCGACGTGACCAAAGGCAGCAAGTTCTACGGCCCGGGTGAGGAGGAGTTGGAAGGGGAGGGTGAGGACCCCCTGCAGCTCAAGCTCGACCCCCTTCTGATGGGGAGGCCCATGGGCACCGGGTTAGTTTGCCAGCCTTCTCGACATCTGGACCCCCGAGCCGTATCTGCCGCACCTGAGACGGCCTGCCCCCCACACGCCCCAGCCGCGGGCCCCACCGGTGTTTACCCTTCGAATTCGGATCCCAGTGTCGCCCGAGCGACACTGAGTTTTCATCTTTTTCCTATCCCATTTCTCCTCTCAGCCTTTTCTTGGGCTGAATTTTTCAAAATCCTTCTAGTTGTCGCCAGTCACGCTGGCCCTCAGCCTTTACTGAGCTTTCTGATTTCTGGAATCGTTGCGGGGAAAGAAGGAAGATTTCTGAAGTAGGGACCTAAAGTTTTAGACCCTGTAATTCATAACTTTCTTTACTTGTGTGTCTGTGTGTGCGCGCGAGCGCTTATCCACTAGTTCCCATAAGGCCACGTTTAAGTACACGTAGTTCCAAGTCCCAGCCTTTAAGAATCTATTAAATCCGGTCCCATATGCAGAACCTTGACATTTTTTAAAAAACCGGTTTTGATACAAAAATGCTTTCCAAGATTAACAGTATATGAGGGATGAAGCTGATCAGAATGCAGATCCTAATAAATACTGGCAAGGTTATTCGCCCTGAGTTTTGGAGGTGGAACTCATATACCCAGCAGGCGTTCTTGTCCAGTTTTTCTTTTTTTTTGTAGCAGGAAGGCAAGTATTCAAATACACGTTGATTATCACTTACTTTGTTTTCACTGAGGAGAAAGAACTTTATAAACAGCTATAAATTCATATTACCATGCACCAGTTCTGCAAGTTAAATGTTTCTAAAGCTTTGCTTTCAGAGAACTGTGTATTTAAGGTGGTTGGTTTAGAAACCCTTTAACAGTGTAGTTATAGCAAACGTTTCAGTTCAGACTCATGAAACCTGTTGGCCTACCATAAAATTGAGCAACATTGTACATGCTGGTTGTGTAGTTATTCTGAGCTTTTAAGGAGTTACTACAGTCAAAGTAAATAAAATTAGAGACCTATAGTGACCTGTTATTTGAAAGAGGACATCCAAGTCTTAAAGTCAAGGGGTTGGCAAATCTAAAAACAAGTTGGTTTCCTCTAATATGTTAGTCCATGTTGTTTATTGACACCTGCAACTATACACCTATGATTTATGTGCTTAGTGGATGGAAGATATTTTAGAAGTGTTTTGGTTTGTTGTTTGTTAATTGGATTAGAGAAGAGAAATGGGAGATTCTACACCCAGTAACAACAAACACGTTGAACTTATTTCTTAGTTACTTGTATTTTGTGTATATATTTACATTCAATTCAACCAAGTCACAGATAGCTTATAAAGTACTTGCTGCTTGTATAAAAAGAAAACCTGATGTCTACCCACTCATATCAGCTGAAACAGTTAGTACATTTTTGTTTACTTAAGCAAATATGGGTAAGACAATGGGGCCAAAGGACAATATTTAAAGGAACAGACCAAATTAGTTAATTTTTTTAAATCGCGAATTTATACAGTATTATGTATTCAGTGATTAGAAATTATGTACAGGTTTAAGTTTTTAATACAGAACTTACCCAGACTAAAAACTCTTGCTTCTGTAGCCCCTATCTAAACGGACAGTGAAGCAACCAAGTGTTTAGTGCAAAGAAGCCTATCAGTCCTCACACATTAATGCCTTGCCACTATCTGAAAATAGCAAAGAGAGACAGCCATGGACACAATTTGGCAGCACCCAGTGGCAAATGTTCTGCAACAGAAATTTTTAAATTAAGATGAGAGTCATAGTTATAATATAGATAGCCTTTGTGTGGCTTGAGCCAGTGCTCGGTTTTAGGTTAGCTTTCACTGATTTCCATCCAGGTCCTTCCTGATGAACAGGCAGAGTGATACCCCATTATTTAATTCTAAGTAGTTTTGAACAACCTAAACAGATATTTGGAATATTTTTTTATTGAAAGGAACCTTAAAGTTAGCCAGATCAGCTTTATGGATTTGGAATGTATTTCACATTAAGAGGAGATCTAACATTTCCCAGAAGTCTTGAAGCAAAATTTGGGGCTATAAAACAAATTCAGTTTTTATTTTAATTTTTTTCATCCTCAAATCAATTAAGGAATTTTGTAGCAGAGTAATTCAGAAGTAAAAATCCTTATATGAGACTTCGTAGCTTGAAAGAATGAGTTTAGGGAGTCTAGCCAATATCTACTCCCAGTTCTCAATAATGGTTTTAGAGTTAAAAGATTACTTGTGAGGCTTTTTCTGCGTTGAAGTTATTTTTATTTTTAGTCATAATTTTTAAAGTTTGAGTTCTAAAAAACGTAGCTGTTGGCAGTTTAATTTAGTGGAGTAAACACATTGGGAAACAGTTGGCATTAGCTACCTTTGTCAATATTAAGTTCAGTAACAGTTCAGGCACTTGGCCAGTGTGTGAGGAAAGTGGATCATGTAAGAAGCAAAGAATATGGGAGGAGAAAGGAAGCAGACTTGTTAAGCAGCTACTACTTCAAATCTATTAATTTGTCATCTCCATCTCCTCAGTGCTTCAGTGAGGTTAGTGAACATTCCTGTCCTTAAGAGGGAGAGCTTGGGGTTTAGGAATTTGGGGTAAATTGGCTTGGATCACACAGACATGGTATTCAAATCCAGATATATTTGACCACAAAGCCTGTCTACTCTATTTCAGATAAACTGCATTCTGAGATAAATAGAGAATCTGTTGTTATTTTTATACCCTCTCCTGGTTCCCATAAGGATTTAAAGCCTCAGAGAAACGTACTTTCATGGCTTCATGTTGTGCTGTTCAGTATAGTAGCCACAAGCCGCATGAATTGAGTTTCTCTGTATTACCCATATTTCAAGTGCCCAAACAGTGCACTTTATAGAGCATTTCCATCTTCCCATCAAGTTCTGTTCAATAGCATTGATTCTAGAAGTTAAGGTAGAAGGAGGAGAAAACTCCCATTTGGGGCTTATTATCATTTAATTTCCAGACAGCTCTAGGAGATAGGTAATGTTCCCATTTTACGAATGTGGAAACTGAAACTCAGAGATTTTGCCCAAAATCACATATCTAGTAAATGGCCAAGGTAGAAATCAAACGCACTCTAACTGGCTTCACAGGCTATGCTTCCTACTATATCACAGCATAATATAATTTCATGTTTCCAGCATCATAATAGATGAGGAATACTCATCTATCATTTTAAATATTATTAATTATTAATAATTTGGTGTAATATTTCTGCAGTGGGATTCTAGCAAAACTGTTTTTTTTATTCTTTAGAATGGCAAGAAATTATAGTTATAGTTTATAATAGTTTATTCACATTTCTGGTATTAAGATACATAGCTTCCCCCTTATTCCATGTAGAGTATTCTTTGACATAACAAAGCTGTAATTTCTCCAACATACCATTTAAATTCCACTGGAAAGAAAAAGAAGTTTGTAAGAAGTACCCCCATGAGATGCCTAATGTTTAGGAGATGGGGAAAGGGAGTTCATACACCTTTTATGTGTTCTTCCTCCTTTTTTAACTTCATATTCACATGTTAATTTTATTTGTAGTTTGCAAAATTGCAGCTGAAGCAAGAGTTGCAACATATAGACAAACATTCTTTCACGAATGTCCTATTGACACTACCCAACTTTCATCCTAGTCTTTTGTTTTGAAGCCAACTGGGTCTGTGTTAGGTCTAATGCCCATGCACATTCATTACCTAACAATCAGGTAACAGAACCAGCTAAGTTTTCTGATGAATTTTGATACTCTGCTCAAATTTATACTAATTTCTTTTCTTTTCTTTTTATTTGGCTGTGCCATGTGGTTTATAGGATCTTAGTTCCCCAACCAGGAATCAGACCCACCCCCTGTATTGGAAGTTCAAAGTCGTAACCACTGGCTTGGCAGGGAATTCCCTTTACTAGTAATTTCTACAGTACCTAGTTGGTTGGCTTCTCTGAGTTCAGCATCATTCGATTGTTTTTAATCAAAGAGGGAATTGTATTAAATACTAACACAGAGTATAAAAGGATAGCTTAAAGCATGTATGAGACCAGAAGATGTTGTTCAGGTTGAAGAAAAGGAATAGATTAACATCTGGAGGTAGCCCTTTTTAAGTTCTTTTCATAGTTCTTTCAACCATGTGGCAAAGGTCACTCATCCCCCACATACATACTTGTGAGATACATCACTAAATAACTACTGTACAAGAGCCAGCATTTTGTCTCAAGATCAGTTCTCAGAAGGAGTTACCTGGATTTCATCACACTGTTGCCTAGATAAATGTTTTGAGTAATTCTCTGGGTCTGCAAAACTTGTACTTCCCAGCTCTCATGGAGTTTATGTTCTGTTAAAGAAAGACAGATAATAAACAATCATTCAATACATGATTATAATAAAGGACTTTATTTATTAGCATTAGATGGTAAAGAGAAGTACTTATTTATGTTGGTTTGTCAAGAAAGTGGAGATTGATAACTTAAACAAAAACCTGAAGGAACCAGCCTTACAAAGATTGGGTGTATCGTTGTTTTGAAACTATCTCACAAAGGTCCATCTAGTCAAGGCTATGGTTTTTCCAGTGGTCATGTATGAGTGTGAAAGTTGGACTGTGAAGAAAGCTGAGTGCCGAAGAATTGATGCTTTTGAACTGTGGTGTTGGAGAAGACTCTTGAGAGTCCCTTGGACTCCAAGGAGATCCAACTATTCCATTCTAAAGGAGATCAGTCTTGGGTGTTCTTTGGAAGGAATGATGCTAAAGCTGAAACTCCAATACTTTGGCCACCTCATGCAGAGAGCTGACTCTGATGCTGGGAGGGACTGGAGGCAGGAGGAGAAGGGGACAACAGAGGATGAGATGGCTGGATGGCATCACCGACTCGATGGACATGAGTTTGGGTGAACTCTGGGAGTTGGTGATGGACAGGGAGGCCTGCTGCTGCTAAGTCACTTTAGTCATGTCCGACTCTGTGCGACCCCATGCGACCCCATAGACGGCTGCCCCCCAGGCTCCCCCATCCCTGGGATTCTCCAGGCAAGAATACTGGAGTGGGTTGCCATTGCCTTCAGTGCATGAAAGTGAAAAGTGAAAGTGAAGTCGCTCAGTCCTGTCTGACTCTTAGCGACCCTATGGACTGCAGCCCACCAGGCTCCTCCATCCATGGGATTCTGCAGGCAAAAGTACTGGAGTGGGGTGCCATTGCCTTCTCCAGGGGAGGCCTGGTGTGCTGCAATTCATGGGGTCGCAAAGAGTTGAACACGGCTGAGCGACTGAACTGAACTGAAGCACTAGATCTAGAACTGATACCGTGTTAATCAGAGGAAGAAACATCCTTATCACCTTGCTGATTTTCAGATTTGACTTCAGGCTTCATTTGATAAGTATTACCTCAGCAGTTCTTTTTCCATCCTTTTAAGCAATCTTTTATTTTTTTCTGTATAAACAACATTACCTGGATTTTTAAAAACTAAATTTAATGCCAATACTGTCTTTTAACAACTTAATCAGTTTATATTTTTTGTCACTACTCACATATTTAGATTTATTTCTACTATCTTATTTAGTAATTTCTCTTGTCAACTTTTCTTTGTCTTCTTTCCCACCGTTTTTTCTTAGATGGATTTTTTATTCCACTTTTTCTCCCCTACAGATTTTTGTTATTTCATTTTAGTATAGTTGATTTACAGTTGTGTTAATTTCTACTGTACAGCAAAGTGTTTCAGTTACATACATACATACATTCTTTTTCATATTCTTTTCCTTTGTGGTTTCTCACGGGTATCAAATATAGTTCTCAGTGCTATATAGTAGTACCTTTTGTTTATCCATTCTCTAGATACTAATTTGTATCTGCTCATCCCAAACTCCCAATCTCTGCCACCCCTACTCCACCTATCCCTTGGAAGCCAAAAGTCTGTTCTCTATATTTGGGTGTCTGTTTCTGTTTCATATCTCCCTGCTAATTTGGATGCATTCTATTTGTATTCTTTTGGTGACAAGAGTCTTTTCCTTTAATTTTTTCTATAGGCATTGTTACTCTGAACAATATATGAATGTTAACCAAACATTCTTGTACGAATTAGAACTGTCACTTTAAAACACTTTACTGCCATTTGACAGTATTTCTTAATATTAAATATACAAGACAATCATGTAGAAAAATGTGAATGGTGTCCCCTGGAGTTGTACACAGCCATATGTTGTGGCCTTGGTTAGAAAGCTTAAACTCTAATCCCTCCCCACTCCATTTTCTACGTTATTTCTATTAGACTTAGAGTTTTACTGTAGTTTTTCAAACACTACCCTCAAACTGAATAATAAACTTTTTTTAAATAGCCAATTTTCATTTAAATTTACCCAATAGAGTTACCATTTTCTTCATTCACTGTCATTTCTTGCATCTCATACTTTTGTTCAGAGTTCAGTTTTCATTTTAGTGAGGTATGTCCTATAGTTTTGTCACTGATAGAAAAAAAAAAATCAGTTTCTATCTGCCCTCACTCAGGAATTATAGTACATATCCAGTTCCAGTTTAGTCATTTCCCAACTCTTTGTGACCCTATGGACTGCAGCATAAGCCTTTCTGTCCATCACCAACTCCAGGAGTTTATTCAGACTCATGTCCATTAAGTCAGTGATGCCATCCAACCATCTCATCCTCTGTCGTCCCCTTCTCCTCCTGCTTTCAGTCTTTCCCAGCATCAGGGTCTTTTCAAATGAGTCAGCTCTTCGCATCAGGTAGCCAAAATATTGGAGTTTCAGCTTCAACATCAGTCCTTCCAATGAACACCCAGGGCTGATCTCCTTTAGGATGGACTGGTTGGATCTCCTTGCAGTCCAAGGGACTCTCAAGAGTCTTCTCCAACACCACAGTTCTTTGGTGCTCAGCTTTCTCTATAATCCAGCTCTCACATCCATACATGACTACTGGAAAAAACTATAACCTTGACTAGACTGACCTTTGTTGACAAAGTAATGTCTCTGCTTTTTAATATGCTGTCTAGGTTGGTCATAACTTTCCTTCCAAGGAGCAAACATCTATTTATTTCATGGCTGCAGTGGCCATCTGCGGTGATTTTGGAGCCCCAAAAAGTAGTCTGTCACTATTTCCATTGTTTCCCCATCTATTTGCCATGAAGTGATGGGACCTGATGCCATGAATTTGGTTTTTACTTTAACAATGCAAACCTTTAACAATATTTTAATATATTGAGAGCCTTCCTTGTGAGTGTATCATTTAGTAGCCCACTTTTAATGAATATTTGTTTCCAGTCTTTTGTTATTACATACATGCATGCATGCTCAGTCACTTTAGTCGTGTCCAACTCTTTGTGATCCTGTAGACTGTAGCCCACCAGGCTCCTCGGATTCTCCAGGAAAGAATACTAGAGTGGATTGCCATTTCCTCCTCAAGGGGAACTTTCCTACCCAGGGATCAGACCCATGTCTGCCAGAGCCTTCTGCATTGCAGGCAGATTCTTTATCTACTGAGCCACCTGGGAAGCATGGTATCATGTACATACCATTTCAATGTGTTACTAAAATCATAATTATCTATTAAATAAATTCCTAGAAGTAAAACTACTGAGTCTTATGTTATGGACCTTTTTAATTTGGATACTTTTTTCTAAATTGCCCTGCAGAGATGTTGGACCAATTTACAATGACATGAAAATGCCTATTTCTCACTCTCTTGCAGAAAATGTGATATAAAATTTTTTGGTCTTTGTCAATCTGAGAAGTTAAAATAGTATTTCAATATTATTTTAATTTACGTTTCTCTTTTTCTCAGTGAATTTTGGTTAGTTACATTCGGAATTTATTTAAGATGTAAAGTAAGCATCAACTTTTGTTTTTGTTTTCTTACAGTGGGCTATTCAGTTGTTGCAACACCATTTATAGAATACTTTTTCTTCCCTAATACTTGTAGTTAGGAGATTATCTAGTTTGACCTCCACAATTTTAGGCATATAAAATTTGCCTCAAATGTAGAGTGTGGCCTCGAACCCAAGTATCTTGGCTTGGAAGAGGTATTCTTCCAGTTTTACCATGCTGCCTTCCCTCTAAAAGTCCTGGGAGTTGCTCAAACCAAGTATAAAAAAGATGTATTAGTTGGATTTCATTTAATCACTTTCATATATGGTTTGATTTGTTCCTAGGTCCATTATAACCATATTTGGAATAAATTACTCAGTGTGCACATGTGCTCAGTTGTGTCTGATGCTTTGCGACCCCATGGAATGTAGCCTTCCAGCTCTTCTGTCCATGGGATTTTCCAGGCAAGAATATTGGAGTGGGTTGCCATTCCCTTCTCCAAGGATCTTTCTGACCCAGGGATCGAACTTGCATCTTCTACATTGGCAGGTGGATACTTCACCACTGAGCCACCTGGGAAGCCCTATACCAAGTATTATTAGATTTTTTGTTTTTAACTTGCTTTAATAATCACAGAAGACTATTGTCAAAACACACCAGAAAACTAGGCTGTTTAACTTTTAATGAATTAAAGTTTGTCTCTGAGCACTGTGGTTTTTATACCATGAAAATAAATATTCCTTCTGGAATTTTCTTCTCTTCATAAATACTAATATATTCATAGATACATACTCACCCTAGTAGAAAATGATCTCTTAGGTATTTTAGATGTTTACTTTCTCCTGGAGTTTTTTGCTCATTAGTGTTTTACAATAACCATATGCTTTCCCTTTTCAAAACTGTCACTCCATTATATTTGATTGTATGATAGTAAGCAGTTTCAGGATGTAATAATTGATAGATTTATTGATTTTTGAACTTCATAAAAATTTTTATCATAAGTTATGTTAACTCTTAAAACTATTAATGAAATCTGGATTCTAACTAGTATAATGTCTTTGGTATATTTAACAGTATCATAGAAGTAAGATTTATCTGTAAAATGATGTCTTAGAATATTTGTTTTATAAATACATTTAAAAGAATCTGTCTTGGCTAAATAATTGGGTTCATTTTTTGTAGCAAGAATATTCTTGAAATAGTAAATCTAGTTTTATATCAGCATTATATTTTAGTTTTTTAGAAGGCAAGAGTTTAATTCTTTTATTATTACTGAAATGTTAGTGTTGAAATGAACCTTAATAGTTAAAACAATCTGATTGGTTTATATAAGCTAGCCTTTTAATTTTTTTTTTATAAATTATACCATACCAAAAGACCTAAGAGCATTTAAAATATGCTTTCCTTAGGTAGTTCTCTGTTGTTATAGTATTAGGGATAGCCAAGAGTAGTCACCAAAATATTAGAATCATAACATTTAGGTCAGTTATATAAGGGGGTAATGGAAAGGGGAGGTATTACTGAACAGAGGAATGTACTTTAACTGGACTTCAAATCCTCCTTTCTCAGCAGGTCATCCTTTTCCAACTCTAGTTCTTAGTCTTAATATGACATTCTTTATGATCTTACAGGAAAAAGAAAACTATTTTCAAGAAGACCTTTTCAAAAGTTAAATGCTTCCTGTAGGAAATTTGAAATATGTGGAGAGGTCATTCTTTTCAATAGTTAACAGAACATCATTTTGTCTAGGATTAGGCTTGCATTATTAACTGTTGCCTCGAGTCCACTCTTAAGTTAGTCAAACCAAAAAACAGCATTCCCTCTTAGGGAAGTTGGCAGGAAATTTTACTGGTATGTTGTCCATATACTCAAAGATGGAGGTTCTTATGACTGCTGTTCTTATAGTGATCATCTTTTCGTCTCTCCTTTTTACCATTTGGATGTGTTTAAGGTTGATGAAGTATCCTCAAGTAGATTGAATTTTGTAGAGCAGGCAGGTAAATATTATATAACATAATGCTAAGAAAAGCTGTTGATTTCTACGGCTTTTTTTGGTTAATGTTCTTCCATTTTAAGAGGTATTTTAAAATAGCCATTCCCCTGAAATTTTGTGATCAGTGAAATGCTCCAGTTTTCAGGGTTGTCATTTCACCTTTGGGTTTGTGGGTCCTCTGTGTTTTCTCAAGATGTACTGTGTTCGGTGTAGTTGGAAAAGTGGTTGATTCTGTTAGTAATTTTAGGCAAGTCATTGAATACCTTTGCATCTTTTCATCTGCCAAGAAGGGAGGGCAAAACTATCCCTTCTACTTCACGATACTATGAGAAGGAAGTGAGATTGCAAGGAAATTCTTGAAAAAGTTGAAATTCTCATTTTCTTCTTGTAGTTTTTTATAGCCTGAATCAGTTTTATTTTTTCTTTTATGTTTGACTCATCACTGTTATAAGTTTGTAAGCATTGGTCCAATCAGCATTAAGATTTTTTTGGTCATTAAACTGCTTTAAGGTGGACCACTTTTCTTTCCCTCAGGACTGTTCTCGCTTAATTTTAGTGTTGGTTTTTTGTTTTTTTTTTTTAACTTGCTTAGTTTTAAAAGTTAATGTTAGAAATTCCCTGGCAGTCCAGTGGTTAGGACTCAGTGCTTTCACTGCTGGCGCTGGATTCAGTCTCTGGTTGGGGTCTTGCAAGCCACATGGCTTGGTCAAGAAAAGCAAACGTTAACGTTTCTCATTTTTTAAAAAAAAGAAATAATGTCATTTGCAGCAACATGATTGGACCTGGAGATTATCCTAAATGAAGTAAGTCAGAAATATTATATGATATCACTTACATGTGAAATCTTTAAAAATGATGCAAATGACTTACTAATAAAACAAATACATAGAAAAAAAATTTTTATGGTTACCAAAGGGGATGAGGGGAAAATAAATTACGAGTTTGGGCTTAATGTATATACACTACTATATAAAAGCTTCCCTGGTAGCTCACTGCCTGCAATACAGGATACCTGGGTTCAATCCCTGGGTTGGGAAGATCCCCTAGAGAAGGAAATGGCAACCCACTCCAGTATTCTTGCCTGGAGAATCCCATGGACAGAGGCGCCTGGCAGGCTATAGTCCATGGGGTCACAAAGAGACACGACTGAGCGACTAAGCACAAGCACAATATAAAAAACAGGTAAACAAGGACCTAGTATAGCACAAGGAACTAGACTCAACATCTGTAATAACCTGTAACGAAAAAGAATCTATATATACTTTTTAAAAATCACATTTAAAAAAAAAATTACTTTGCTGTACACTTGAAACTAACAGCATTATAAATTAACCATTCTTAAATTTTTTAAAAAAAGTTAATGTTTCTCCAAATCAATTAACTTCAATTAAAGAACTTCAGATTTTACTTTGCAAATAGAAATTTACTACTATTTACTGTGTTCAGTTCAGTTCAGTCACTCAGTCATGTCCGACTCTTCGTGACCCCATGGACTGCAGCATGCCAGCCTTCCCTGTCCATCACCAGCTCCCAGAGTTCACTCAGACTCACATCCATCTAGTCGGTGATGCCATCCAGCCATCTCATCCTCTGTCGTCCCCTTCTGCCCCCAATCCCTCCCAGCATCAGAGTCTTTTCTAGTGAGTCAACTCTTCTCATGAGGTGGCCAAAGTACTGGAGTTTCAGCTTTAGCATCATTCCTTCCAAAAGAAATCCCAGGGCTGATCTCTTTCAGAATGGACTGGTTGGATCTCCTTGCAGCCCAAGGGACTCAAGAGTCTTCTCCAACACCACAGTTCAAAAGCATCCGTTCTTTTGATGGCGCTCAGCTTTCTTCACAGTCCAACTCTTGTGACTATCATCCATACATGACTACTGGAAAAACATAAATAGTATTAAATTTCTTTATCTTAAACATTTAAATACCTTTTTGAATGTCAGTTGAGATGATGGACAATGTTTGAAAGTTACCAATATTGACCAGTTGTAAGTAGTGTCCCATTTTCTTATATAGAAGACAAATTTAGAAATAGACAGTGGTAGCCTAAGTTTATATTAATGGGCTTCCCTGGTGGCTCAGATGGTAAAGCTTCTGCCTGCAATGCAGGAGACCTGGGTTCGATCCCTGGGTCAGGGGTTTATGTTAATTAATAGGTATATCCATTCAGTGGGAAAATACATAACGATTAAATGAGAATTGTGATATTCAGCTAATATTAAGGAGCAATATGGAAAGTACTTAAGAATGGGAAAGCAGGATAAAAAACTTTACTGGAAGTATTACCTTTATTTTTCTGTTAATATATTATTGCTTAATAATGGTCCTTAAATTTATTGCTAAGGCTCCTTTTTTGTTCCATACAAGAAACTTTAAGAGAATGAATTTTCCTAACTCATTCCTAAAACTCATTAGTTTTCCTAAGTAACCCAGTAAGCTTTATAGTGCAGTGCTCACTGTAGTTCAAACTAAGGTTCATAAATGTTTAGAAATTTTTGAATTTTCTTCTTAAAGGTATAGATGCTTTTCTGACACATAACTTTCTATAATCATTATTTTACTCATTTAAAAATCAGGGAATTTTTTTTTGTACTATATACTTCTCATTAGAAAATACTTTACTCTGTTAAATGGACAGTAAGTTTTTTCACTGACCACTCTGTGGCTCATAATAGTTAAGCAAGTAAATTTGGTCTTTAAACTGTTTTCTCTACATTTCTTTTGTCATGTATTGATAACTTTTCAGACTCAGGAAAGAAATTTTTATATATAAAATCACTCAGTCGTGTCCGACTCTTTGCGACCCCATGAATTGCAGCACACCAGTCCCCCCATCCATCACCAACTCCTGGAGTTCACTCAAACTCACGTCCATTGAGTCGGTGATGCCATCCAGCCATCTTATCCTCTGTCGTCCCCTTCTCCTCCTGCCCCCAATCCCTCCCAGCATCAAGAGTCTTTTCCAATGAATCAACTCTTCGCATGAGGTGGCCAGAGTACTGGAGTTTCACCTTTAGCATCAGTCCTTCCAAAGAACACCCAGGATTGATCTCCTTTAGAATGGACTGGTTGGATCTCCTTGGAGTCCAAGGGACTCTCAAGAGTCTTCTCCAACACCACAGTTAAAAAGCATCAGTTCTTCAGTGCCTAGCTTTCTTCACAGTCCAACTCTCACATCCATACATGACCACTGGAAAAACCGTAGCCTTGACTAGACGGACCTTTTTTGGCAAAGTAATATGTGCTTTTGAATATGCTATCCAAGGAGTAAGTGTCTTTTAATTTCATGGCTGCAATCACCATCTGCAGTGATTTGGGGGCCCAAAAAAATAAAGTCTGACACTGTTTCCACTGTTCCCCATCTATTTCCCATGAAGTGACGGGACCACATGCCATAATCTTAGTTTTCTGAATGTTGAGCTTTAAGCCAAGTTTTTCACTCTCTTTCACTTTCATCAAGAGGCTTTTTAGTTCCTCTTCAGTTTCTACTTCTTAAAACGTTTTAAACAGGGAAATCTACATGGTCTGTTCTACAAACTAAGATGAATAAAAAATTAACTCTTAAAAGATTTATATTATAAATATTGTTTTTTAAGTAGCCAGACTTGGGAATCCTCTGGCAGTCCAGTGGCTAGGACTCTTAACTGCTGAGGGCCCAGGTTCAATCCCTGTTCAGGGAACCTAGGATCCCACAAGCTGTGTGGCATGGCTAAAAATAAATAAGTAGCCAGGCTTAGCCAATTAAATGAAGTAAAACTTTCCTCTCCATTCCCCAGAAACATTACTACCGTTAAGTACTTGGTTTGTATTCTTCCTGGTGCTTTTTTTGTGCATATACAAATACGGGTTAAATGTGCATGTATGTGCATCTCTTTTAGTTCAAAGGAGGTCATGCATACTACGGACTTCTCTGGTGGCCCAGTGGTTAAGACCAGGCTGCCGGGGGCATGGCTTAACCCCCTGCAGGGGGCTGGATCTCTGGTCCAGGAACTTAAGTTCCCACATGCCATAGAGTGGAGCCAAAAAAGAATAAAAATAAAACTAACTAAATGAATCATACTGTGTAATCTAATTGCTTTTTTCAGTCACTATATCATAGACTTTGTGCATCTGTACATACAGAGTTACCTCATTGTTTTTTATAGCTATGTACTATTTCATTAATGACCTATGATTTATGTAAGCAAATTCTTGATACAGAAAGTTCGGTTGTGTGGAGTTTTGTCTGTTAGTCTGTGTTTATTTTGTTCCTGCTTTCTGTCAGGCACTGTGGTAAGCATTGAAGATACAGAGATGTGCAAGAGAGTTGCTGCTCTCAAGGACACACTTTGGGAATGACTTGCTTCTGGTAGCCATTCCTCCCTAGACAAGGTGGTTCCTGATTCTTTACACTAATTATTTTGTGTCCTTATAGCCATATATATATCCAGCCAGTGTTCTGTTGATTCTTTTTAGATGCCACAACTAATTAACAGTAATCAATAAGGCATTGTTTCCCCTCAAGAAAACTGGCTTCCAAACCTAACTCTTCTAGGTTTCCTCTTTTCTCTAATACCTCACAGTCTTCAAGTTTAAATAGTTTTTTTTTTTTTAATATCTAAAGTAGTTGAAATCTAAATTTTCAGTGAAAAACTTTACTTTGGTAAAAAAGTGGATTTCTAAGAAATTTCTTCTCATTATCCTGTTTAGTGTCTGGGCATGTTTTGAAATTAAGGCTGAGTACCAGATAAGAGACATGAAGTTTCTTTTATTTGACATTTTCCTTTGAGACATTCTAAAATATTTTTAGATAATCTAAATAATTTCTTTTTTTTCCCCAGCGGGTCCGTATGGAATATTTGCTGGTAGGGATGCCTCCAGAGGACTGGCAACATTTTGCCTAGATAAAGATGCACTTAAAGATGAATATGATGATCTCTCAGATTTGAATGCTGTACAAATGGAGAGTGTTCGAGAATGGGAAATGCAGTTTAAAGGTACCTTCATTTTGTTGGGTTCTTTACTAATACTAAATTTATGGCCAAAGAAAGTACATACCATTCCATTACTCCTTAAGAGTCTTAGGATGCTATCTGTTTTCGTTGCCATCATTATTTGATGATAAGCATAGCTAACTATCAAAATGACTGTTACATGTGCTTATTGTTAATAAAATCCATATTTAAAAGTTCACTTGTTACAAACTAAAATTTATAAAACTTGTGACACCTTTAGGTTTGTTCATTAAGATAAGAGTTTTTTCAACATAGGTTCATATTTAAAACTGAGTTGATTACTGATACTGAATTTTAGTTTATTTTTAAATGATTTAATTTATCTTACCTTCAAACCATAAAGGAAAAATGTCATTCTCATTCATTATATGCTTGTGACATCAGTTTTTACTGCCTCAGTGAACACTCTGGACTGCTACTTATGTGACTTATGGATCCCTTGAAATATCTCTTCTGGCTTCTTGGCACTTGTACTGGTTCTGCTGAACCAAGCAGTCCTCCTATTTCATCCTCTTGATTTGTCAGTTAATTCACTTAAACTCAGTTCAGAATCCTGACCAAGAAATGACTAAATATTACCATGAACATAACAATGGGCATAACAGTGTTCTAAATTAAACACATGGTAACATAAAAACAAGTCACAAACAAAAACATGTCACATCTAAGAGAGTTTAATAGGAGAAAGAAAAATAATATACTGAGAGTCACATATCGGGACCTCAAAGAACGCAAGCTAATAAGTAACAAGTGAATTTTCATCTGTTCGTTTGGTTTGTTTTCTTAGGGACTAGTACGTGTGTCACATTTTCTCCCCAAGAATATGTCCAGGTTGGATTTACTTTCCATGTGACTTTCCACCTCATACTCTTCTCCCTACTTCAGCCCCAGGAAAGTCACCATTAACTTTTTTAAGATCTTCTCACTGTTGGAAATGCCCTGTGTTTGCCACCTTATTTATTTAATTACAATAATTACAGTTACTTTGGGTTATTAAATTTAAAGATCTGCTCTGAGACTCAGTGCACATTAGAGGTAAACCAGTCATCAGACGTATTCCAAGAGCCTGGCCTGGGTCCTGGACTCAACATATATTTTTAAAATATCTTCAAGTGATTCTGAGGCAGTGTCCTTGATTAAGAACTGGTTGTATATAGAGACTTCCCTGGTGGCGCAGACGGTAAAAGAACTGGTTGTATGAAACACTTTCCTCCAAAGCACAAATCCGAAGCTTTATAAGTTCCCTGATCCTATTTTCTTATGTTCAAGCCTTACATGAGTATAAAAAGATGGGACAAGGTAAATGATAGGGAAAACTTACCTTATTCTCTATGACTGAAAGAAGCATACACCTTCCCTGCTGTATAATGGAATTTTGAAACAAATTTGATTGCTACTGATTTTCTTTTGATTTATCTTTCAGAAAAATATGATTATGTAGGCAGACTCCTAAAACCAGGGGAAGAACCGTCAGAATATACAGATGAAGAAGATACCAAGGATCACAATAAACAGGATTGAACTTTGTAAACAACCAAAGTCAGGGGCCTTCAGAACTGCAATTCTTACTCCCTTTCACAGAATGTCCAGCATCTTTGGGTTTGGTTCACCTGCTGCAAAAAACATTCAACAGATTGTACAAGCTACATGAGTCTCACTATGAAGATTTGAATACTAGACATTATGTGTGCTGCCAGACTCATTTGTTGCAGTTATTTGTAATGTCTGGTGGGGCTTCATCCTGAAAGGAAGGAGACAGGGATATTTTTAAAGAGCAAGAGAGTGACAAGATTACTTTCTCCTTTTTTTCTTTTTTTTTAATCTAAGACAACCTGATATGTATTTGCTACTTGAGTGTATAAGAGATTTTTTTGAAATCTCTTAAAAAAAAAACACAGCAAGGAATTCCTATTTCTTGTGCTGTGTTTTTGTTTTAGCAGTGAGGAAGAGAGGAGACCTGGGCAGGAGAGGTTAGGGTGTACATCAGTTTTAAGTAGTTAAGGCTACTGAAACATTAAAATGGTAAATGTGAATCCCAAGCTTTTCTTTTTGGGTTTTGTCAGGGAAAAGAAGAAAACCTTTATTTCTAAGAAATCTTTGGAAATTAGAAGAATGGATTTCAGGTGGATTTAAGTCAAAGCTAATTCCCCAACAGCAAGATCATTTGAAACTAGTTTTTATCCCTTTCCTTCCCCTAGATCAAATCAATATTAATTGTGCCTTATTTCACTTACATAGACTTGAATTATTTTTAGGGAAAGCCCCTATGTGAATTCTGAAGTCACTACAAGCAGCATTGAGACTGAAGTTGGAATATTCTGTTGACTGCGAAACCTTGATGTCATTCTGTGTATATAGAATGTAAAAGGAATATTCAGTGTTACTGCCATATATATGTTAATATACACAAACTTCATTAGCATTATAATGGCCAAATGTATTCCCCCATGCTTTTCTCTTTTCAAAAAAAAAAATTGAAAAACAAATCAACAACTCTGTCCCCTAACAGCTGCCTAATTTTAAGAGTCTTGACTCTCACATCTCACTGGTGTGGGTGCATGGGGCTGTAGTATGGATGTCGTGTGGGTGTGTCTTGAGTGTGTGTGAGAGCGCCTTGGAAGGGACTCTGCTGATACTGTAAATACCCGTACCCTTTTAATAAAGCATGTACAATAAACCAAAATAAGCTTGAGTTGGACTTTATATACAAACTGTAAACCAGTGCATTATAATATGGTAGTCAAGATTGTGTATTTGATTCAAGATAAGGAAAAATATTGGAATGAAAGGCAGGCACTGGTTAACCAAGTTGTACACATTGTACCACATTCACTGTAACTTTAGGAAGAAATTCCACTTTGTGGAACATTCTCAAGAGATCTGAGATTATTCAGGTAAGAAATGATATATTAAAATGTACATATTTTTACTTTATATTTTGATGCCAACTGATTATACTAGAAGTAATAGCACTTCAGGTGGTAGTTACTGAACACAAAACAATAAAGGATATTATACTGATAGGTTTTAAATTCTGTTGTTTGAAAATGCTCTTACTAAAAAGCCCTATATATGTCTATCATTTGATTTCTTCATATCATGACTGTTTAGGTTCTTAATTGGAGACAAGTTATACCCAAAAATACCATTTTATTTAATAAGTCACCAGTTAGAGAAAAGAATTCTCCTGCTGTATGAGTATAATATATGCAGAAGCCATCAAAGAAAGAGGAAGTTTTAATTGCAATAATAAGCTAAAGTATGTAAAATACTACATTCTATTGTACTCAGTCTTGGAATGTTTTGTAGAAAATGATGAGTTTCAGCCAAATCTTTGCTGAAGGCTGGTTGCAACAACTGAAGAGTTGTAATGCTTTGTGTGTTTTTATGTAAAATATTTTCTAAACAGATTTGTTAAAAGTATGTGTCCTCTGGAGTAAATTGATATGGAGAAATATATATATATATATAATGAATCATTTCAGCCTAAAGTTAAGTAAATTTACAGTTGTGAATAGAGAAACCCTAAATATTCATGCAGTAAAAATTATACAATCTGTTAAGAAAAATGATTAATTATGTGTTTTGGACTTGAAATAAACAGTGTTCTATGGATAATTCCTCAATTTCAGTTGAGTGGTCTCATTCTCAGGTAGTTTGATGGGCAGTCATCGAGTATGGGGATGGGAGCTGTGGTGACTGGTGTTGCTGCTGTTTCTCCCTCCCCTCCTCCCTTAACCACTATTTCCCCAACCTGCCTGGTTATTAGAACCACTTGAGGTGCTTAAAATCCAAATTCTTGGTCCGCAGTCCAAACCTGCCACCCAGTGAGCCAGAATGGAAAAAGTGAGTCTCGGACTGTAAGGAGTCCCTTGGTTAATGCTTATGATCAGGCACAGTTGAGAACACCACACCAGTCTTCAAACTGACCTTTGAATTACAAGGGTTTGAACTATGTGAGTCCACTTTTATGCAGTATTACTATATGCAATAAATATAGTACTTTATGATCTGCATTTGGTTGAATTTGTGGACGTGGAACTGTAGAATTCAGAGGGCTGTAAGGGGAATTTCTGTCAGCACAGGTTGGTACCTCTAAACCCCCACATAATGTTCAAAGTTCAGCTGAATTGTCTCTGTCTTCTACTTGAAAGAGACAACCTTTGAACAATTTTGATCTGATTCGCTGTATTTCCTTTTCTGTTTAATTACCTAAACGTCCATAGTGGTTCTGAGTAAAAAATGAGATTTCACATAAAAATGTGTGTGATTTTTTTAAATAATTCTATTCTCTTCAGTTTATTTTTTTTGATAGTGTCTTTAAGTTGGCATTATGTTTCCCAAATAAAGACTATCCTGTGTGTACTAGCCAGTTTCTCTTCATTAGAAGGTGAACCCATTCATATTACAGGTCAAGTTTTTTAAAACTTTGACTATGGTGCACGTTTTCCTGACAGTGATTCTACCTGCCTTCTTTGAAATCTGCAGAGTCTAACACATTTATCCCCACCTGTGATCTAGAAAGCAAAAGTTAATATATTGAACTAGTACTGGGGGAAATTATTCTGTTGAAAACGAGATAAATCAGACTCCTCACCCAAGTAGCCTGTTTACATCTTGATACCTGAGAAGTGCTACACATTGCTAGAAATAGATATCTCTGGCATATTAACAGTGTATAGCCTTGCTTACACTGTGCCTTTATGGATTAGAATAAGCTGAAGGAGGAAACTTTAATTTGCAAAGACACCTGTACCCCAATACTCATAGCAGCGTTGTTGACAATAGCCAAGACATGGAAGTAACCTAAATGACTTATCAATAGATGAATGAATAAAGATGTGATATATATACATGGAATACTACTCAGCCATAAAAAGAATGAAATAATGCCGTTTGCAGCAACATGGATGGACCTAGAAATTATCCTATTAGGTGAAGTTATTTATATGTGGAATCTGAGAAGATGATATAAATGAACTTATTTGCAAAACAGACCCACAGACATAGAAAATAAACATGGTTACCAAAGGGGAAGGGAGGAGGGAATAAGGTGTCTAATTAACATATACACATATAAAAGAGATAAATAACAAGGACCTGTAAAACACCAAGAAGTATATTCAATAGGTTATAACCTATAATGGAAAATAATTTGAAAAAGTATATATACATAACGTATATGTATAATAATCTATTGTATACTTGAAACTAACACAACATTGTAAATTGTACTTCAGTTTCTTAATGGTTTAAAAAAATAAGCTGGGTAGTACTAAATTTATTAAATGTGTAAATTGCTTTGAGCATAATGAAAATAAGTTACTGAAATGAGCATGGTTCTTTTCTTCTAATGAATTAAAAGTAGCAAATGTTCATTGATAGCTTTTGAGTATGTATGTTCCATGTAGGTCAGCTATCAATCTGCTAGGTGATAGTAATCACAGAGTATGATCTCTTTGTTGTGGCAAGGAAGTTCAAATGAAAACCACCCAACTTTTCGTTACTGTTTTTAGGCAAAATTCATCATTCCCAGGCAATGTCAGAAAAGCGTGAAACTTCTCAGACACACTTGTGAGTTACGTTTCTGATGAGATACTGGGCTAGATATTTCCGGTTTGCATTTGTTCTGCCATCAATGGTAACAGAACATTAGGAGTGCCTATGATTACTCCATTCAAGAAAGCACTTAACATGCTGTGAACACTTCATTCACAAGAGATTTTTCTGTTTTACTCTATCTACAGAGTCCAACTAAACCAAATTGTAAAGTTTAGTGTAAGAAAACTGGTGAATTGTTGCATTTTTCTTTCACAATCATCATTTTTAGTGGCTGCATAGTATTATTAGTGAAAATGCAGGTTATTACATGGTATGCTGCCAGTTGGGTTAAAGAGCAAAGTTGGAAGATAACAGACTTTATGCATTTTCCCATTTAGAAAAGTAATATATGTTTAGTATACAGAAAAAGGTTAAGAAAAATGAGAAGCAAAATTAGTTGAAGCAATCTCTTAATTTAATCTCAAACTAATCTTCCCACATCTCTTTTTATTATTTGTCTGCACTAAGAGGCTTGCGGGGTCTTAGTTCCCTGACGAGTGGTTAAACCTGCACTGTCAGCAGTAAAAGCTTGGAGTCCTAACCACTTAGGCTTTTCCCCTTAGATACCCATCTGATCATGCTGGACATCTGTACCTGGAACCTCAGTGTGATGCATCCTTTTCCTCCCAGACTTGCCTCTGCTCTCATGTTCTCTTATCAGAGAGCTCCTGCTCTTGACTCTCCTGGCTTGTCTTCCTACCTCTCTGCTAGTTCTCATCAAGGTCATTGTCCCTATGGGCAATCTGAAATAAATTTGACCTCTTTGTTTCTGTACCTCAAGGTCTTAAGTGATACCACCTTACTTTCAATTTCAAGACAGGGAGGGCTTAGGCCTCTTCATCAGTTCCCATTGAACTATTACATAAAATGCCTAGTAGCTTCCAGAATATACCTCTAGCTACTTACCCACTCCATTTTTCAGTCTATATAATACTCTTCCACACACCTTTCCAAGTTTTAACTGCCCTCCTAGCTAATTGGCCCAGTCATAGAGACTCAGGCTCACACTCTGAATTCACCCCCAGACTGAATTAGAGAGCCCCAGTTCCATGGCTCCAAGTTTCACAGGTAATTCTGTATCACTGAATTCACTATTGTGCTGTAATCATCTGCCTTCCCTGATAAACCAGGGACCAGAGCATACCCATATTTTAGGCCCAGTGTTTTTCCAAAGGGCTTCCCTGGTAGCTGAGCTGGTAAAGAATCCACCTGCAATGCAGGAGACCCTGGTTTAATTCCTGGGTTGGGAAGATCCCCTGGAGAATGTGTGGACCACCCCCTCCAGTATTCTTGGGCTTCCCTAGTGGCTCAGACAGTAAAGAATTTGCCTGCGATATGGGAGACCTAGGGTTGATCCCTGGGTTGGGAAGATCCCCTGGAGGAGGGCATAGCAACCCACTCCAGTATTCTTGCCTGGAGAACCCCCATGGACAGAGGAGCCTGGTGGGCTACAGTCCATAGGGTCACAAAGAGACAGGACTGAGCAACTAAGCACACTTTTTCTAAACTTAGTACAGTGCTAGCTAGACACAATATTTGTTCAGAATTTTTTGTTAAGTTCGTAAAATGAGAGGGTAGACTAAATCAATAAACTTTAAATGAGGGCTCCAAGGAAATATTAGGAACTGAGGGGCGGCACTTCTTACTCACTCCCAGCTGAGGCTGCTGAGGTGCCTCAGTCCACTGATACATGATTTTCTACCATTTCTTGGCAAAAATGGCAACCAGAGATGCTGTTCTGAAGTGATTGTAGCAGAAAGGTGCAGAAGCAGATCAAATTATTGAAGCAGCAAATTGCTCTAATTAAGGAGAAAGAAATTTTGCAGACAACTTAGAGAAGAGAAGAAACTTCGAGTTGAAAATGCTAAATTGAAGAAGGACTAAAATGAGCTAATTAAGGCAGAAATTCAAAATGGAGTAAAATACCATTTCCATCTGGTACTCCACTAAAAGCTGATTCTACAGTTTCTGAAAATGAGATACAATCTATACCAATAGCAACCATATCTTCTGGTGCTAAAGAACAAGTAAAAGAGGAGGAGGAGGAGAAGAAAAGATGAAAGAGAAAACTGAAAAGAAAGGAGAAAAAAGAGAAAAAACAGCAACCAGTAGCTGACTCTAAGCCTGTTGATGTTTCCCCATCTGGATCTTCGAATTGGGTGTATCATCACTGCCAGAAAACACCCTGATACAGATTCTTTGTATGTAGATGAAGTAGATGTTGGAGCCCCAAGAACAGTGGTCAGTGGCCTGGTGGAGCATGTTCCTCTTAACAGATGCAAAATCAGATGGTGGGTTTACTTTGTCTCAGGCAATGGTAATGTGTGAAAGTTCACCAGGGAAAGTTGAAATCTTGGCACCTCCTAATGAATCTGTTTCTGGAGACAGAATTCCTTTTGTAAGAAGCTCAGCAAAGTAACTATCTTCTTTTGAGCAGATGTATAGCTCATTCTTGGGAAGGCCATGTGGAAGGATGCTTTCCAGTCCAGTCAAATGATCCAATCCCACTATTATCTTAGTCCCCTCTGAGTTTTTTCCTACTTGCCACCCCTCACTGTACAGAAAACAGCCAAGCACCATGCAGGGCAGTCATCAATGGTGGGTAACCAGAAGGCCATGTTAGAACAAGCGCTGGCAAAGGTCATGAACTTGGGGTTGAACTGCAAACAGGTAATGGGACCTGTGCGTTTGCCATCCAATACAGCTACTTTTATACCACTCTCTCTATTCCAGCATGGATCTTGCCATCCTCTGAACCAATCATAATAAACTGGAAGTCTGGGGTAAATGAGACCTCCAATGTGACAGCCTTGCTTTTAGCATAACCCCCAAACATGCATCACCACTCCCTTGAGTGCATCAGTCAGACGGATGAAGCTGCCATTGGTGGAGATCAGGATGAGCTTGTCATCACTGCTGAACTTAAGCCCTGTCCACTCACAAGTCCAATCATACTTCATCTTAAATGTCGCAAATGGCCCCTTATCAAAAGAGCAAAGATCATAAAGTTTGACCATTCCAGAATTGACACCTGCAGCAAAATTAATTCTTCTGGATCAAAAGAACAAACTGGCTTGCCCTGTATATGCATGAGACCCTGGCAGTTAGGAGAGCGGAGATCCCAGAGCCGAATGGTCTTATCAAGAGACCCAGAAATGAAAGCGTCATCCACAGGTGACATGAACAAGGCCACCACCCTTTTGCGATGTCCAGGAAAGTACCTGATATATTTGAGGTCATGCAAGGACAGGTAACGAACAGTATCGTCTCTTTTGTTAGAGCTGTTCAGTTCAGTTCCGTTCAGTTGTTCAGTCGTGTCCGACTCTTTGTGACCCCATGAATTGCAGCATGCCAGGCCTCCCTGTCCATCACCAACTCCTGGAGTTCAATCAAACTCACGTCCATCGAGTCCGTGATGCCATCCAGCCATCTCATCCTCTGTCGTCCCCTTCTCCTCCTGCCCCCAATCCCTCCCAGCATCAGAGTCTTTTCCAATGAGTCAACTCTTCGCATGAGGTGGCCAAAGTACTGGAGTTTCATCTTTAGCATCATTCCTTGCAAAGAATACCCAGGACTGATCTCCTCTAGAATGGACTGGTTGGATCTCCTTGCAGTCCAAGGGACTCTCAAGAGTCTTCTCCAACACCACAGTGAAGTGAAGTGAAGTCTCTCAGTCGTGTCCGACTCTTTGTGATCCCATAGACTGTTGCCTACCAGGCTCCTCCATCCATGGGATTTTCCAAGTACTGGAGTGGGTTGCCATTTCCTTCTCCAGAGGATCTTCCCGACCCAGGGATCGAACCTGGGTCTCCCCCATTGTAGGCAGACGCTTTACCGTCTGAGCCACCAGGGGAGCCTAAACTACTGTATTTGCTGCATGAGTGTATCTGATGAGATCCACGCCGTATTTCTTACTGTACGGGGTTCTCTTTGGTTTGCCCTCCTGGCAGTCATAGAGCACGATGGAGTTGCTCGAGATGACCATCTCCCTGTTGGGGCTGAAGTCGAAGCAGTTGATCTTGTCAGAGTTTTCGTGGAACGCCTTGGCGACGCGGAAGCTCCACAGCACCCTGTTGGTCAGATTCATGGCGGCGGTTGCCCACCATGACAAGGAGCTAAATCCTAAGAAGATTTCGGGGCAGATCCAGCGTGATCTCTACACTAATGATGAATGCGTGGCTGCACACAAAGGCGCTCCCTTTAAGGTGAAAGGAAAGGGAGTGTGCAGGGCTCAAACAATGGCCAACAGTGGAATAAAATAAAACACTTCAGTTTCTGAAATACATTAGAGAAAACAATAAAAAGAAATACATTTGTCAGTCATCCCTAAAAAAAAAAAAAGAGACAACTGAGAAAAGAGCCTAAGAGCTACATCAGAGCAGCACCTCTTCTTTGTTTTGTTTGTAGGCTTAGAAATAAGTTTGAAAAGGTTTTTGTGCTATTAAAAAAAAATGTGAGAAAATCACTGGACTAGATAATCTCTAGTACCCTTTAGTTTATAAATACAATTCAAGGGAAGAACCATATAGTCTTATTCACATCTAGCAATGATATATGACAGCAGAATACAGATTCGTCTTCATGACTAAATCAAGGCACAAGCACCATAGAGCAATTTTGACCTGAGTGCCTATTTAAATAAAATTTGCAGGAACAACAGCTTACAGGCTTCGCTGAAGAGGTGAGCAAAGGAAAACCAGAGGAAAGGAGAGGACTCCCTTTTCTTTTCTCTTATAACTAAAAACACTCATCAGTGCCTTGAAACCCCACCCAGGGCGTTGTTTGCACTCTCCCACAATGACCCCTGGTCTCCACCCCCAACATTCCCATCACTGTGGCACTGATTGCAGTTCCTGGTCTATTCCAGTGGTGATGCAGAAGAAGGCAAGTAAGGCGAGACACAAGTTTAAATTTGATCTAACCAAAGACAAACTGCAAAGTAATAAAAGCATACTGAAAACAGTCCCACCTGCTGCTCTCACCTGGAAAGAAATGCCTTATTTGTGGGGAAAGACCTTTACACTTAGTACTGTGCTAAAGGTGAGAAAGGAGACAAACACAAGATAAGAATAAATCACCTTTGTTATGTGAAGAAACACCAGAGCAAACATTTTAGTTCCTTCAGCTGGGTCTTAGAGGAAGCGTTTAGGCCTTGAAGGGAATCTGCTGTTTTCTGGTGACCTTGAGCAAGTTTCTGAATTTATGAGCCTATTGGGTTTCCCTGGTGGCTCAGACGGTAAAGCGTCTGTCTGCAATGCAGGAGACACAGGTTTGATCCATGGGTTGGGAAGATCCCCTGGAGAAGGAAATGGCAGCCCACTCCAGTATTCTTGCCTGGAAAATTCCATGGACGGCGGAGCTTGGTAGGCTACTGTCCATGGGGTCGCAAAGAGTCGGTCACGACTGAGTGACTTCACTTCACTCAATTTTCCTATTAGACATCACCAGATGATCAATACGTTGATTATATTCTTTGTAGCCAAAGATGGAGAATCTCTATACAGTCAGCAAAAACAAGACTGGGAGCTGACTCCTTATTGGAAAATTAAGACTTAAATTGAAGAACGGAGGGAAAGCCACTAGGGCATTCAGGTATGACCTAAATCAAACCCCTTATGATTATACAGTGGAAGTGAGAAATAGATTCAAGGAATTAGATCTAATAGACAAGATTGTCTGAGGAATTATGGACAAAGATTCACAACATTGTTCAGGAGGTGGTGATCAAAACCATCCCCAAGAAAAAGGAACGCAAAAAGGCAAAATGGTTGTCTGAGAGGGGTTACAAATACCTGAGTAAAGAAGAGAAGCAAAAGGCAAAGGAGAAGAGGAAAGATACACCCATTTGAATGTAGAGTTCCAGTGAATAGCAAGGAGAGATAAGAAAGGCTTTTTAAGTCAATAGAGCAAAGAAATAGAGGAAAACAATAGAATGGGAAAGCCTAGAGATTTCTTCAAGAAAATTAAAGATACCAAGGGAACATTTCATGCAAAGATAGGCACAATAAAGAACAGAAACGGTATGGACCTAGCAGAAGCAGAAGACATTAAGAAGAGGTGGCAAGAATACACAGAAGAACTATACAAAAAAGATCTTAATGACCCAGATAATTATAATGGTAAGATCACTCACATAGAGCCAGACATCCTGGAGTGTGAAATCAACTGGGCCTTAGGAAACATCACTACACACAAAGCTAGATGGAATTCCAGCTGAGCTATTTCAAATACTGATGCTGTTAAAGTGCTGCACTCAATATGTCAGCAAATTTGGAAAACTCAGCAGTGGCCACGGGACTGGAAAAGGTCAATTTTCATTCCAATCTTAAAGAAAGGCAATGCCAAAGAGTGTACAAACTACTGCACAATTGCACTCATTTCACATGCTAGCAAAGTAATGTTCAAAATCCTTCAAGCTAGGTTCCAACAGTATATGAACCGAGAAATTCCAGATGTACAAGCTGGATTTAGAAAAGGGAGAGGAACCAGAGATCAAATTGCCAACATCCATTGGATCTTAGAAAAAGCTAGAGAATTCCAGAACAACTGCTTCACTGACTATGCTAAAGCCTTTGACTGTGTGGATCATAATAAAATGTGGAAAATCCTTAAAGAGATGGGAATACCAGACCACCTGACCTGCCTCCTGTATACAGGTCAAGAAACAACAGTTAGAACTGGACATGAAACAATGGACTGGTACCAAATTGGGAAAGGAGTACATCAAGGCTGTATATTGTCAACCTACTTATTTAACTATATGCAGAGTACATCATGTGAAATGCCTGACTGGATGAAGCACAAGCTGGAATCAAGATTGCCAGGAGAAATATCAATAACCTCAGATATGCAGATGACACCACCCTTATGTCAGAAAGTGAAGAGAAACTAAAGAGCCTCTTGATGAAGGGAAAAGAGGAGAGTGAAAAAGTTGGCTTGCAACTCAACATTCAAAAAGTAAAGATCATGGCATCTGGTCCCATCACTTCATGGCAAACAGATGGAGAAACAATGGAAAGAGTGACAGAATTTAATTTCTTGGGCTCCAAAATCACTGTGGACGGTGATTGCAGCCATGAAATTAAAAGACGCTTGCTCCTTGGAAGAAAAGCTATGACCAACCTAGACAGCATATTAAAAAGCAGAGATATTACTTTGCATACAAAGGTCCATATAGTCAAAGCTATATAGATGTGAGAGCTGGGCAATGGAGAAGGTTTTTCCAGTAGTCATGTACAGATGTGAGGGCTGGGCAATGGAGAAGGCCGAGCCCCAAAGAATTGATGCTTTCCAACACTGGTGCTGGTGAAGACTCTCCAGAGTCGCTTGGACTGCAAGGAGATCAAACCTGTCAATCCTAAAGGAAATCAACCCTGAATATCCATTGAAAGGACTGATGCTGAAACTGAAGCTCCAATACTTTGACCACTGATAAAAAGGCCGACTCATTGGAAAAGACTCCTGATGCTTGGAAAGAATAAAGCCTGGAGAAGAAGGGAACAACAGCAGATGAGATGGTTGGATGGCATCACCAACTTAATGGACACGAATTTGAGTTTGAGGAGATGGTGAAAGACAGGCAAGCCTGGTGTGCTGCAGTCCATGGGGTCACAAAGAGTTGGACACGACTAAGCGACTGAACAGCAACAATTTTCCTGTTAGTCTCTTCAGAGACACTAATAATACCTATCCCACAGATAAGAAATAAGACAAATGCCACCAACTCCATGGCATACACCACACACTATTCCTTCCTTTGCAGTGGCAGAAAGACATTTAAATGGCTTTTAGGTGGTATATAATTTTGTTCTTATCTGAAGGTAACAACCTTTTGTTAATTAAATTGATAATTCTAATGACACTAGTTTTTCTTCAGTTTACCAGTAACAAAGAATTGATGTGTTTACTAACAGAGCATCAAGGCAATACTAAACTTCAGCAATAATGCCAGGGGCAACAGATCCATATTTATTAATATTCTCAAATGCCCAACTCATAATTTATTTAGAATCCACATTCAGGTTGAGATTATCCTGAAATCATTGGCGTAACTTAGTTAACCATTTGTGTAACTTGCAGATGAGATGTCAGAGAGAAGTGAGTGATTTTATCAAGTTGAACACACCTCATTACTGACCAGTTTCACTGTAAAGCATAGTCACATTGTATCTAGGCTAGCTATCTTTAACTAAGACCAAATGTGAAAATGCATGATTATAGCAATGAGTTCAGTGTGTTTACTGTTAGCTTTACAGATTTGTGTGCATTGTTTTAGTTAACCTTATTTCGACTGCCATGAAATAATTCAGAATTATCTCACAACCTAGTTTGTGTTAAGCAAAACTGGTGATTAGAATAGCTAAATATATTGCAAATGCGCTATACAAATGTTTTTTTTTCAAATGACTGAATCTTTTAAAGCAAATTAGAACGTCAGTCATCCTAAGTGAAAAAATCACTAGACTTTCTGTAAATCAATTATCCTTCAATTAAAAAATGAATAAAATTAAAAAAATGAAACAACAAAAAAGAAGCAGTATTGTAACAAATTCAATAAAGATTTTTTTAAATGGAAAAAAAATCACTAGACTGGCATATCTCTAACATATATTTTTGAGCAGTCAGAATTTAGTTCAAATTAGACTTTACTCATATGGTTAACTGTGTTAACCTGGCTGGGGCTTCCCAGGTGGCATGGTGGTAAAGAATCTGCCTACCAACGCAGGAGACACCAGAGACGCAGATTCAATCCCTGGGTTGGGAAGATTCCCCTGGAATAGGAAGTATTCCAGTATTCCAATATTCCAAGTATTCCACTCCAGTATACTTGCCTGGAGAACTCCATGGACAGAGGAGCCAGGTGGGGCTACAGACCTTGGGGTCCGCAAAGAGTTGGATATGATTGAGCATGTACACACATGCACACAAATTGGCTAGTCTATGATGCCCAGTTGTTTGGTCAAACAGTAGTCTAGATGTTGCTGTGAAGGTATTTGTGTTATGTGATTAACATTTACAAGTCAGTTGACTTGAAGTAAAACAGATTACTCTCTATAATGAGGGTAGGCCTCATCCGATAAGTTGAAGATGAGGTTTCTGCAAAAAAGAAGCAGTTCTGCCTCAAGACTGCAACATATCAGTATAAACCCTGCCTGAGTTTTCAACCTGTTGACCTGCCTTGTAGACCTCAGACTCCAGAGTGTATCAACTTTTACCTGATTTTCTAGCTGGTCAACCATGAAGACTTCAGGCCCACCAGTCCCCACAAATGTGTAAGCCAATTCTGATTCTCTCATTATCTATCTATCTGTCTAGAGAGAAGATGTAGATATATAGATATCTATAATTTCCCAGAGATTTAGATCTGTATTCGAAGATTAGACGTACCTCTGTCTGTACCTCCTATTGGTCTGTTTCTCTGGAGAACTCTAACACACTACTATTTTCTAATTATTAGTACATATGAGACTTTAACAGAGAAGGCAATGGCAACCCAGTACTCTTGCCTAGAAAATCCCATGGGCGGAGGAGCCTGGTAGGCTGCAGTCCATGGGGTTTCTAAGAGTCAGACACGATTGAGCGACTTCACTTTCACTTTTATGCATTGGAGAAGGAAATGGCAACCCATTCCAGTGTTCTTGCCTGGAGAATCCCAGGGACAGGGGAGCCTGGTGGGCTGCCGTCTACGGGGTCGCACAGAGTCGGACACGACTGAAGCAACTTAGCAGCAGTAGCTGCATGAGACTTTAAAGTTCCACTTCATTTTTGTAATTAAATGACAAATCCCTTCTTGATTTAGTTCAATACTTAATACTTGATCTGATATGACTACCTGGGCTTCAGTTTCTGAAGTATCTCTGAAAGGTACTTCAGCCATGAAATATAATACTTTCACCAATATGCATCCCATTGTTCCAGACAAAACCTGAAATAGTTTTTTATCTAATCTCTGAAATAAGATTCCATCAGAGGTTATGAGATGGACAAAGAGGAAAGATTAACACAATTAACGCTTCTACTCCCAAAGATACCAAAGTCAATGTGAAATTTAGGAGAAGAGCATAACCTAGTGATTTTATGAAAAATCACTTCCACTGACCACAAGATTTTTTTAAATAATTTTTACATTAATTTAACAGAAGTAATCTGAAATCATTATCCTGGGGGAAATCTCTTTGGGGAGAAACAAAACCCTCAAGCATTGTAGCTAATGGAATATTTGACCTGCCCAGTCTCCAATTCCTGATTTCTTTCCAAAGACAACCATGATTTTCAGTTTAGTATGTATCTTTCTGATCTTTTTTCCTAAGCATTTACATTCATTTAGCTGTTCCTGTGGAAATATTGCAAAACTTAAGTTCCAGAATCTATAGGCAAACCGCCCTGGGTTTAAATCCTAGCTTTGTGACTTTAGGCAAGACACTCAACTTCGCTGTTTTCAAATCTGTAATATGGGAATGATAATTATAGTACCCAAGTCATGGAGATGTTTTGAGTGTCAGTGAGTTCACCTACGTAAAGAGCTTGGAGAACGGTGTCTGGTATGGCACGTAGTAAGTACTACAAAGTATCATCTGTGTGTTAGTCATTCAGTCACATCCCGACTCTGCAAGCCCATGGACTGTGCCTGCCAGGCTCCTCTGTCCATGGAATTCTTCAGGCAAGAATACTGGAGTGGATAGCCATTCCCTTCTACAGGGGATCTTCCTGACCTAGGGATCAAATCCAGGTTTCCTGCATTGCAGGGAGATTCTTGACTGTCAGAGCCACCAGGGAAACCCTAGCTATTACCATTTCACCTCCTTTTTGAAAACCATATATGGCATCCTACTACTGTATGCTACTTTGCACATTTGTTTAGAACAGGGACTCTTGTGGCCCAGTGGCTAAGACTGTTCTCTCAACACTGGGCCAGGTTCAATGTCTTGTCAGGGAACTAGATTCCCCCATGTCACAACTAAGAGTCCAGCTAAAGATCCCACATGCCACAACTAAGGCCTGGCCCAGCTAAATTAAAAAAAAAAAAATTTAATTTGTTTAACCCACTCATGTATTTTGGAAATATTTCTGTAATATTACAAACAAAATCTACCTCTTCTTTTTTCAACTATTTCAAGTCTCATTTTCCATGTAGTGATTTCAATCTACTCCTCAGTACCTAAAAGAAATATCTACATTTATTTACCCAAATAGTTCTTTTCTTTTTCTGTATGGTTCAGTGAACTAATGTATCTGGGGCCTCGGGGTGTGGAAAGGAAGTGCTTGGTGAACTAAAAAGCATTATGGAAATATTTGTAGATGTCTTCACTGGGTATCAAGTGGAGAAGGAGATAAGACTCCGCCCTTATCTGGGTCATACCCATTACTACCCTAGGTAGCCTCCATTCATTTTTGAGGCTTGGTTTTCATTTACTAAAGGTGGTGACTCATCAAAGATGTAAGCAGTCTTTGGCAAAGCTACCATACTCTGACTGTTCTATTTTTCTGTTCTTCCATTTGAGTTGCTGCCTCACTGCCTTGAATGAAGCAGCATGTATGTTTAAAGAAAAGCAAGGGAGGACAAATGATTGGCATGGTTGAAGGTGATATTTGCATTGCAGTTCTACTTCTTTTTGAAGTTCCCCTTTGAGGGCATCTCCTCTTTTGGACACAAAAAAGGTTAGGAAGTGCTGCCACCTCATCTGGTGCTGTTGGAGCCCACTGCAGAGGGCCAGGTGAGAGAGCAAGGGAGAGGGCAAAGGGAGGCGTGGGAGGCTGCTGCTTTGATCTTCCTTATGTTACCCTCAGGCTGTTCTTTAAGTAGACACAGCATCTGATACAGTTCCTAGTGCAAAGCAGGCAATTGGCAAATGTTTGCTGATTAAATAAATGAATCAATTAAACCTTTACTTGCCATAGCAGAAGAGAGTATATTTTCACATTATAAAAAAGTGGGGGAAAGGGTTCTGTACTATCAGTATCTATTTTTATATCTCTACCCCTTCCCTCTCTTAGATCCTCACCCTACGACATTCACTCTTAGGAGCAGAAATTCTGTCTTATCTATCTTTGTGTCTCTAGCCCTAGGACAGTATCTGCTTATAAATATTAATGAACAAATGAATAAATAATTTTAGCTAAATTAGGTTTGTGGTAAAGCAATACTTACTTTTTATTGATAGGTTAAATACAGAAATACAGAAGCCCCTGAGAGTGCTCCAAAAGGCAGAAGACCTAAAGTGAGGCTCACTCTAGCTTCCTCCGGGGAAAACTCACCTTTATGAGTCTGAGTCAGACTAGCCAGTCTGTGAATCCTCTAAATATTGGGAAACAAGGCAGATGCTCCTGGGGCATTCTGTTCTTTTGCCATCCACCAAGCTGCAAAGTACTCCTCATTCTTAGCCAATTAAGTCTTTGAACTGATATTTCTTCCCAGTCACAAGTCTGAACTGATGCAATGGTGTTCTAGAGGTTATAAGAGAAAAGTTGCTGGCAATCATATCTGAAAGACCCAATCCTTACTTCTGTTTATGTGGCAAAGGTTTTTCACAACAATCAGCCTTCTCAAGAAGTGTACCCACAGCTTGCCTGACCAGGCCTCAGTGAGAGACAGTGTGAAGCCATGGTCAGGCAGAAAACACTGTTTGCACTCTTGAGAGAATAACATCACTGTCAGCACACTTGCCAGGGTGCTCAGAGGACGAAAAATGTATATAGTGCCTTAGAAGAAAGAAGAACAGAAGTCTGAGTCCTGGTGAGAGTTTTCAAGTGGATCCGAAGGCTAAAGAAATGAATGGTGTGTCTCTTCATACAAATATAGCTAGCAAAGGAAAAGGATGGAACACTCAAGTGGGCCCAGGATTGACACTGAATTTTCACTTTTACAAATGGCACTGTGAATGTGAGAGCTGAAAGTCGGGAGGAAAGTTAAAATGGTGCGGTAACAAACAATTGCTTCCTTTGCCTCCCACATCTTGCAGTGCTCACGTTTGTCTAACTTGGCAGAAATACAGGATCCAAATCCATTTCATACACCAGATGTGAGTTCCCAGAGAATCCTGGGGGAGATAGGACTGATCTGATGTGTTGAGGCAGAAGGAAAGGCAACTCAAAGAGAGGAAAAGGGCCAAAACAGCATTTTTCAAATTAAGAATTCTTCCCCTGCCTTCATTTCTAAGAGCAGAAACTTTTATTTTCGTGAGGAGATCACAGGAAAGTTTCCTGGTGTAAACTACAAGCTCTTCCACATTGATTTTTCAGAGGATATACCAAACTCCAACTCTGCCCTGCCCTATGTCATTTTGGATATGGTATTTGAAATAAGAGTGTTTACCATTTCCCTCTCCGTCGGCTTGTGCCTGCACGTTAACTTGGCAGTCACCAGGACTTCCATTGCATTTACCTTCAGCCAGGCCTTACCTTGCTAAAACAAATCATATACTGTGAACTTCACATAAAGAAAAGATAATTTCACAAAAGTTTTACTCTTTTTAGAACTTAGATAAATTATGACCCTAGGCTATTCAAAAGTCATACTCTTTATGTGGTGGTGGCAGTTTAGTTGTTAAGCTGTGTCTGAGACTCTTTGTGACCCTAAGGACTCGAGCCCGCCAGACTCCTCTATCCATGGGATTTCCCAGGCAAGAATACTGAAGTGGGTTGTCGTTTTCTTCTCCAGGGGATGTTCCTGACTCTGGGATCATCCTGCATGTAGACTGATTCTTTACAGACTGCACCACCAGGGAAGCCCCATACTCTTTGCATATCCCCTCAAAACAGGGCCTAAGCTTACGGGGCTCTAAAGATGGATTTCTTGCCTGGGCATCTACCAAGAGCTGAGGCAGCCAAGAAATGACTCACTGCAAAGAGTCAGGAAGACACCCTCTCTGCAAGCTCTCAATCCTGTCAAAACATACCTCACAAAGACATGAACACTCTGTTCAACACAGCCGCTTTGAGACCAAATGGAGCAGTTTCATATTCAAACCATATAAATCAAGAATATAATATATAGAACTTCTTTTTTTCCTATAAACCTGTAACCCAATTAGATCTCTATTTTGAACTTGCATTTCCCTTCATAATGGATGTAAAGAGGCCCCAAGTTCTTTGTAGCTATTCACACGGAGGTGAAATCCATTTCTGCACTCCCTGAATATGGAAGGGTCCTGCGACTTGCTTTGACCAACAGAATGTAGTAGAAGGGCCAAGTGACTTCTGGTCTTGACCTCAAGAGGCCTCACAGCTTCTGTTCTTAATCTTTTTAGAAAGATTCCACCATTCCGTGAAGAAGACTGTGGAGAGAGAGGCCCAAATGTCCCATCTGAGGCAGCAGACCTATTAATGACTCCACGTTGGATGGTCTAGTCTCATGCAATCCCCAGATAACTGCAGTTCCAAAAGCAACCTCAGGCAAGAATGGCAGAAGAGCCTCTCCAGCTAGGTCTGGCCCAATGTCAACCAATAGAAACTGTGAGCAAATGAATGATGGCTTTTTAAGCCATTAACGTGGGATGATTTGTTATGCAACACTAGATAACTGATACAACTCTGGTGGTTGAAACCATAATTGTAGTCAATTCCAGAAAAGTGAGTTTGATTTAAACTCAATCAATTTAAAATTTCCTCACCCATAGCCTTCTCTCGAAGTGGCATATAAAGTTCTATACAACTCCTATATCTACGATCTGAACAATGCACTTCATTTACTCAAGCTATTACATAAAATGGTACATTCAGCAGAGAGCACACTTTAAAGGGACCCTGGCAATCCAGTGGTTAAGATTCTGTGCTTCCAATGCAGAGGGCACAGGTTCCATCCCTGGTCAAGGCAATTAAGTTCCTACATGCTGAGTGGTGAGGCCACCATGCACACACACACACACACAACAACAACAACAACAACAACAGGAAACAAACAGAATACAAAGTGAATCTCATAGATTTGGGGCATCTACATAGTGTTTCCACCATAGGGCTTACAGTCCATGGGGTTGCAAAGAGTTGGACATGATGGGCAGCATGGTGGCAGGGGTGGCTGAGGTGGTGGCAGCCGTGGTAGAGGTCGGCTCAGCCTGGCAGTTTGAGGAGCTGCTGCGCCTCAGAGCCAAGTTCTTTCTTGTGGTCCATTTCTGGGCACCATGAGCTCCTCAGTGTGCTCAGATGAACAACGTGATGGCAGAGCTCGCCAAAGAGCTCCCACAAGTTTCATTTGTGAAATTGGAAGCAGAAACTGTTCCTGAAGTATCTGAAAAATATGAAATTAGTTATGTTCCCACCTTCCTGTTTTTCAAGAATTCTCAGAAAATCTACTGATTAGATGGTGCCCATGGCCCCAGAGTTAAAAAAGTTCAGCAACATGCGTCTAGTGGCTCCTTCTCACCCAGTGGTAGTGAGCACCTGAAGGAAGACCTCAACTGGCCCCCAAAGAAGTTATTTCTCGCTGCCCACTGCATGCTATTCATGAAAGGAACACCTCAGGAGCCACGCTGCAGTTTCAGCAAGTAGATGGTGGAAATTCTTAACAAACATAATATTCAGTTTAGCAGTTTCCACATCTTCTCAGATGAAGTTTGTCAGGCCCTCAAAACCTATTCCAGTTGGCGCACCTATCCCCAGCTCTATGTTTCTGGAAAGCTCATAGGAGGACTTGATATAATTAAGGAGCTAGAAACATCAAAGAACTAGATACGATTTGCCCCAAAGCCCCCAAGTTAGAGGACAGGCTCAAAGTAAGGACAAATAAAGCTTCTCTGATACTCTTTATGAAAGGAAACAAACAGGAAGCTAAGTGTAGCTTCAGCATACAGATTCTGGAAGTATTATATAGTACTGGGGTTGAATATGAGACATTTGATATATTGGAGGATGAAGAAGTTCAGCAAGGATTAAAAGCTTACTCCAATTGGCCAACGTACCCCCAGCTGTATGTGAAGCGGGAGCTTGTTGGAGGACTGACATCGTGAAGGAACTGAAAGAAAATGGGGAGTTGCTGAAAGGAGAAAATTAATGAACGATAGACTTGGTGCCCACCCACTGCAGGAAGGCTTCCTCCAGTGGAGCAGTTCACGAGTTAGTCCTCAGAAATGGACTAGGAGGAGAAAATGCTCCTCGCCAGTATCACTTTGTGTATTTCACAAGGTTGTGCTAAATAACATATGTGACCTTTTTTCCACCAAAAACAGAACCCAATATACATCTTAAAGTTCAATTTAAAAAAAAAAATTGGACATGACTTAGTGACTAAAACAACAACTAAGTCTTTAAGGTAAGTCTTTAAGCTTCAGTGTCCTGGAAGTTGAAATCAAAATTATGCCCATGACACCAGGCCTTCAGTTTTTGTAAAGGTTGCCATCCTTCCATTTGTGATTGATTCTGAAAGACTTCTCTTAGACAACTACAGAGAATATCTGAATGTCAGGCTATGCGAGACTTTGTGTATTTAATTTTCTCCTGTTCAACTTAAAAAAAAAATTCAGGCTTTATTGAGGTACTTGTTGTTCAGTCGCTAAATTGTATCCAATCCTTTTGCAACCCCATGGACTATCACCCACCAGTTTCTTCTGTTCATGGAATTTCCCAGGCAAGAATACTAGAGTGGGTTGCCATTTCTTTCTCCAGGGGATCTTTCTGACCCAGGATCATAGCCATGTTTCCTGCACTGGCAGGAAAATTCTCTACCATTAGCCACCAGGGAAGCCGTTTACTGAGGTACAGTTGACATATAAAATGGTAAGATATTTAAAATGGTCATTGTAGTGAAAGGATCCCCCTCATCTTAATGCATCTACCAGATTCCTGCTCAACCTTTACCAAAAGTCCAGTTGAAGGAAATATGCAAAGTACACATCTTGAAGAATGTAAGCCTTTTCCCTAGATGCCTCAATTTATTCCTTGGATTATCATAGAGTTGCATATGAAATCCACTGTCTTCCTTCAGTCTGAGCATTCTTTGGCATTGCCTTTCTTAGAGATTAGAATGAAAACTGACCTTTTCCAGTCCTGTGGCCACTGCTGAGTTTTCCAAATTTGCTGGCATATTGACTGTAGCACTTTCACAGCATCATCTTTTAGGATTTGAATTAGCTCAGCTGGAATTCCATCACTTCTACTAGCTTTGTTCATAGTGATGCTTCCTAAGGCCCACTTGACTTCACATTCCAAGATGTCTGGCTCTAGGTGATTGATCACACCATCGTGATCATCTGGGTCGTGAAGATCTTTTTTGTACAGTTCTTCTGTGTATTCTTGCCACCTCTTCTTAATATCTTCTGCTTCTGTTAGGTCCATACCATTTCTGTCCTTTATTGAGCCCATCTTTGCATGAAATGTTCCCTTGGTATCTCTAATTTTCTTGAAGAGATCTCTAGTCTTTCCCATTCTATTGTTTTCCTCTATTTCTTTGCACTGATCACTGAGGAAGGCTTTCTTATCTCTCTTTGCTATTCTTTGGAACTCTGCAATCAAATGGGAATATCTTCCCTCTTCTCCTTTGCTTTTGGCTTCTTTTCTTTTCACAGCTATTTGTAAGGCCTCATCAGACTGCCATTTTGCTTTTTTGCATTTCTTTTTCTTGGGGATGGTCTTGCTCCGTCTCCCGTACAATGTCACGAACCTCTGTCCATAGTTCACCAGGCACTCTATCAGATCTAGTCCCTTGAATCTATTTCTCACTACCACTGTATAATCGTGAGGGATTTGATTTAGGTCATACCTGAATGGTCTAGTGGTTTTCCCTACTTTCTTCAACTTAAGTCTGAATTTGGCAATAAAGAGCTCATGATCTGAGCCATAGTCAGCTCCTGGTCTTGTTTTTGCTGACTGTATAGAGCTTCTCCATCTTCGGCTTCAAAGAATATAATCAATATGATTTCAGTGTTGACCATCTGATGATGTCTATGTATAGCATATAAAGCAACACTAGCAAAGTAATGCTCAAAATTCTCCAAGCCAGGCTTCAACAATATGTGAACCACGAACTTCCAGATGTTCAAGCTGGTTTTAGAAATGGCAAAGGAACCAAATTGCCAACATCCTCTGGATCATCAAAAAAGGAAGAGAGTTCCAGAAAAACATCAATTTCTGCTTTATTGACTATGCCAAAACTTTTGACTGTATGGATCACAACAAACTGTGGAAAATTCTGAAAGAGATGGGGAATACCAGACCATCTGACCTGCCTCTTGAGAAATCTGTATGCTGGTCAGGAAGCAATACTTAGAACTGGACATGGAACAACAGACTGGTTCCAAATAGGAAAAGGAGTATGTCAAGGCTGTATATTGTCACCCTGCTTATTTAACTTATACACAGAATACATCACGTGAAATGCTGGGCTGGATGAAGCACAAGCTGGAATCAAGATTGCTGGGAGAAATATCAATAACCTCAGATATGCAGATGACACCACCCTTATGGCAGAAAGTGAAGAGGAGCTAAAAAGCCTCTTGATGAAAGTGAAAGAGGAGAGTGAAAAAGTTGGCTTAAAACTCAACATTCAGAAAACAAAGATCATAGCATCTGGTCCCATTTCTTCATGGCAAATAGATGGGGAAACAGTGGCTGCCTTTAATTTTTTGGGCTCCAAACTCACTGCAGATGGTGAATATAGCCATGAAATTAAAAGGTGCTTACTCCTTGGAAGAAAAGCTATGACCAACCTAGACAGCATATTCAAAAGCAAAGACATTACTTTGCCAACAAAGGTCCGTCTAGTCAAAGCTATGGTTTTTATAGTAATCATGTATGGATATGAGAGTTCAACCATAAAGAAAGCTGAGTGCCAAAGAATTGATGCTTTTGAACTGTGGTGTTGGAGAAGACTCTTAAGAGTACCTTGGACTTCAAGGAGATCCAACGAGTCCATCTGAAAGAAAATCAGTCCTGAATATTCATTGGAAGGACTGATGTTGAAGCTGAAACGCCAATACTTTGGCCACCTGATGTGAAGAACTAACTCATTTGAAAAGACCCTGATGCTGGGAAAGATTGAAGGTTGGAGGAGAAGGGGATGACAGAGGATGAGGCAGTTGGATGGCATCACCGACTCAATGGACATGAGTTTGAGTAAACTCCAGAAGTTGGTGATGGACAGAGAGGCTTATGCTGCAGTCCATGGGATTGCAAAGAGTCGGACACGTTCATCACCATCTCACGAAGTTCACTCAGATTCATGTCCATTGAGTCGGTGATTCCATCCAGCCATCTCATCCTCTGTCGTCCCCTTCTCCTCCTGCCCCCAATCCCTCCCAGCATCAAAGTCTTTTCCAATGAGTCAACTCTTCGCATGAGGTGGCCAAAGTACTAGAGTTTCAGCTTTACCATCATTCCTTCCAAGGTAATCCCAGGGCTGATCTCCTTCAGAATGGACTGGTTGGATCTCCTTGCAGTCCAAGGGACTCTCAAGAGTCTTCTCCAACACCACAGTTCAAAAGCATCAATTCTTCGGCGCTAAGCCTTCTTCACAGTCCAACTCTCACATCCATACATGACCACAGGAAAAACCATAGCCTTGACTAGACAGACCTTAGTCGGCAAAGTAATGTCTCTGCTTTTGAATATACTGTCTAGGTTGGTCATAACTTTTCTTCCAAGGAGTAAGAGTCTTTTAATTTCATGGCTGCAGTCGCCATCTGCAGTGATTTTGGAGCCCAAAAAAATTAAGTCTGACACTGTTTCCACTGTTTCCCCATCTATTTCCCATGAAGTGATGGGACCGGATGCCATGATCTTCGTTTTCTGAATGTTGAGCTTTAAGCCAACTTTTTCATTCTCCTCTTTCACTTTCATCAAGAGGCTTTTTAGTTCCTCTTCACTTTCTGCCATAAGGGTGGTGTCATCTGCATATCTGAAGTTATTGATATTTCTCCCGGAAATCTTGGTTCCAGCTTGTGTTTCTTCTGGTCCAGCGTTTCTCATGATGTACTCTGCATAGAAGTTAAATAAGCAGGGTGACAATATACAGCCTTGATGTACTCCTTTTTCTATTTGGAACCAGTCTGTTGTTCCATGTCCAGTTCTTCCTGACCTGGATACAGATTTCTCAAGAGGCAGGTTTGGTGGTCTGGTATTCCCATCTCTTTCAGAATCTTCCACAGTTTCTTGTGATCCACACAGTCAAAGGCTTTAGCATAGTCAATAAGGCAGAAATAGATGTTTTCTGGAACTCTCTTGGTTTTTCATGATCCAGTGGATGTTGGCAATTTGATCTCTGGTTCTTCTGCCTTTTCTAAAACCAGCTTGAACATCAGGTAGTTCATGGTTCACGTATTGCTGAAGCCTGGCTTGGAGAATTTTGAGCATTACTTTACTAGCATGTGAGATGAGTGCAATTGTGTCGTAGTTTGAGCATTCTTTTGCATTGCCTTTCTTTGGAATTGGAATGAAAACTGACCTTTTCCAGTCCTGTGGCCACTGCTGAGTTTTCAAAATTTGCTGGCATATTGAGTGCAGCACTTTGACAGCATCATCTTTCAGGATTTGAAATAGCTCAGCTGGAATTCCGTCACCTCCACTAGCTTTGTTCATAGTGATGCTTTCTAAGGCCACTTGACTTCACTTTCCAGGATGTCTGGCTTTAGATTAGTGATCACATCATCATGATTATCTGGGTCGTGAAGATCTTTTTTGTACAGTTCTTCTGTGTATTCTTGCCACCTCTTCTTAATATCTTCTGCTTCTGTTAGGTCCATACCATTTCTGTCCTTTATCGAGCCCATCTTTGCATGAAATGTTCCCTTGGTATCTCTAATTTTCTTGACGAGATCTCTAGTCTTTCCCATTCTGTTGTTTTCCTCTGTTTCTTTGCATTGATCGCTGAAGAAAGCTTTCTTATCTCTTCTTGCTGTTCTTTGGAACTCTGCATTCAGATACTTATATCTTTCCTTTTCTCCTTTGCTTTTCGCCTCTCTTGTTTTCACAGCTATTTGTAAGGCCTCATCAGACTGCCATTTTGCTTTTTTGCATTTCTTTTCCATGGGGATGGTCTTGATCCCTGTCTCCTGTACAATGTCACGAACCTCATTCCATAGTTCATCAGGCACTCTATCAATCAGATCTAGTCCCTTAAGTCTATTTCTCACTTCCACTGTATAATCATAAGGGATTTGATTTAGGTCATAGCTGAATGGTCTAGCGGTTTTCCCTACTTTCTTCAATTTCAGTCTGAATTTGGTAATAAGGAGTTCATGATCTGAGCCACAGTCAGCTCCTGGTCTTGTTTTTGTTGACTGTATAGAGCTTCTCCATCTTTGGCTGCAAAGAATATAATCAATCTGATTTCGGGGTTGACCATATGTTGATGCCCATGTGTAGTCTTCTCTTGTGTTGTTGGAAGAGGGTGTTTGCTATGACCAGGGCATTTTCTTGGCAAAACTCTATTAGTCTTTGCCCTGGTTCATTCCGCATTCCAAGGCCAAATTTGCCTGTTACTCCAGGTGTTTCTTGACTTCCTACTTTTGCATTCTAGTCCCCTATAACGAGAAGGACATCTTTTTTGGGTGTTGGTTCTAAAAGGTCTTGTAGGTCTTCATAGAACCATTCAACTTCAGCTTCTTCAGTGTTACTGGTTGGGGCGTAGACTTGGATAACTGTGATATTGAATGGTTTGCCTTGGAGACGAACAGAGATCATTCTGTCGTTTTTGAGATTGCATCCAAGTAATGCATTTCGGACTCTTTTGTTGACCATGATGGCTACTCCATTTCTTCTGAGGGATTCCTGCCCGCAGTAGTAGATATAATGGTCATCTGAGTTAAATTCACACATTCCAGTCCATTTTAGTTCGCTGATTCCTAGAATGTCGACGCTCACCCTTGCCATCTCTTGTTTGACCACTTCCAATTTGCCTTGATTCTTGGACCTGTCTTCCTTCAGATCACCTTTTTGAATGATGTATGTTATATCTTTGGTTTACATAGAGGAATGGTAGAGGAAACTACTGACAGTATCCACTATCATGTTTATTGAGGAACATTAAAGATGTCCATGTGGCACTTGCTGACCACACATGAAAACCCATACAGATGTCTTACAGACCTAAGAAACAATAAAAGTTTCCTTTCTCCTAAAAAGCTGAATTGTCATTGCTTTAACTGAAGTTTTAACCTATCATGTTTCTCTTTTTACCTTAGCTATTAAGCAGCTCAAAAAGATATTTTCATCCCAATTGTAAGAACAATAAACTACTTTAATCTATAAATCTGCATGCTATCAAAGCTTTAAAACTCTAGCTTTTTAAACTTCCACTTATCCTAAGGTTAAAATTCTTGTAAATCACCTCAATTCCTTTATAGAATGAAGTAGGCAAACATAAATTTTAAAAATGTCTCCCCAAGATTGATATTTTGGGGAGTCCTTGAATTGGAATATGATCTCCATATAATGTAACCATATGGTCTTCCAAGCTGGTGAGTTATATCTGGCAAATTATTTTCACTCTATTTAGTGCTTTTCAGTTTTCAGTTTCCAGGACAAGAATGTTACCCACAAAAGTGGCTTATCTGACCAGTCACAGACTCTCTGGAGGCTACCAACTGAGCAAACCACAGGCATCCTAACATCAGATGTTTCTTGCAACCTCTGTTAACCCAGTCCTTTCAGTCAGTTCAGTTCAGTCAGCTCAGTTCAGTCATATCTGACTCTTTGCAACCCCATGGACTGCAGCACGCCAGGCTTCCCTGTCCATCACCAACTCCCAGAGCTTGCTCAAATTCACGTCCATTGAGTCGGTGATACCATGCAACCATCTCACCTTCTGTAGTCCCCTTCTTCTTTTGCCTTCAATCTTTCCCAGCATCAGGGTCTTTTCCAATGAGTCAGTTCTTCACATCAGGTGACCAAAGTATTGCGGTTTCAGTTTCAGCATCAGTCCTTCCAATGAACACCCAGGACTGATCTCCTTTAGGATGGACTGGTTGGATCTCCTTGCAGTCCCAGGGACTCTCAAGAGTCTTCTCCAGCACCACAGTTCAAAAGCATCAATTCTTTGGAACTCATTCCTTTAGAGGCCACCTAAGGAGCATCTGGGAAGGAAGACAGCTGTTCTCCAAGGGGCCCACGCCCTCCCACACCTTCATTAGACTGCTCTTTTGTGAGTAGTAATCCTGCTTCTCAGGGTGCCAGAATGTTCTTAACCTTATTACAGATCTGATCATTCCATAGATGTTCCTCTCAAGAGAAAAGAGATTCACCAAATATGGTCAGATAAGTCTAACTGCAATTACTCCTTCCAGACAAACACTTAAAGGTATTAGAATGACCAAATGCAAAACACTGCCAGCACCAAACGCATGTGAGGATCTGGAGCAATAAGAACATTCATTCCTTGGTGGTAGGAATGCAAAATGATACAGCCACCTTACCTTGGAAGACAGTTTGAAAGTTACTTGCAAAACTAACCACGCTTTATTTATATAATCTAGTAGTCCCCCTCTTTGGTATTTAACCAAAGGAGCTGAAAACTATGTCCACACAAAAACCTACACACAGATGTTTGTACCAGTTTTATTCATAATGGCCAGAACTTGTAAGCAACCAAGTTATTTTCCAGTAGGTGAGTAGATAAACTGCGCTATACTTACTGGAATACTATACAGCACTAAAAAATAAGTGAACTTTCAAGCCATGTAGACATGAAGGAACCTTGTTCGTGGAAGTGCTAGTTGCTCAGTCATGTCTGACTCTGTGACTCCATGGACTGTAGTCCAGAAGGCTCCCCTGTCCATGGAATTCCCCAGGCAAGAATACTGGAGTAGGTAGCCATTCCCTTCTCCAGGGGGTCTTCCCAGCCCAGTAATCAAACCTGGGTCTCAAACATTGCAGGCAAATTCTTTACTGTCTGAGCCACCAGAGAAGCCCTGAGAAGGAACTTTAAATGCATATTACTAAGTGAAATAATCCAGTCTGAAAAGGCTATAAATTGCATGATATCCAACTATACAACATTCTGGAAAAAGAAAAATTATGGAGATAGGAAAAAGACCAGTGGTTTCCAGGGTTGTGGGAGAGATGAATAGGTAGAGCACAGAGGATCTTTAGGCAGTGAAAATACTCTATATGATACTATAATGATGGATACATATTATTATACATTTCTTCAAACCCATAGAATGTACAACACCAAGAGTGAACTCTAAACTATGGACTTTAGATAATTATGATGTATCAATATAACATATCACAATTTATGTGATATGATGTTTTTTTTTTTTTTACCAAGGGTGTTTTTTATAAGCAATCCTTGATAAAAAAAAAAAAAGAAAAGAAAAGAAAATGTACCATTCTGGTGAGTGATGTTGACAGTGGGGGAGGCCATTCATGTGTGGGAGATACAGGAAATCTCTGTACCTTCCTCTCAATTTTATTGTAAACCTAAAACTGTTCTAGGAAAAATAGTCTTTTTTTTTAAAATTTTTTTTAAAGCATGTTTAGAAACCCTCTGGGAAATACTCTGGAAAGGTATTCATGAAATGAATGGAGAAACAGGGAGAAACAAGTGGGAAGAAAGACTTTTGTCCATATACTAATGTGAATTTTGAGCTGTGTGAATGTAATATCTATTCTAAAAAGAAATAATTTTTTAAATATATTAAGATCCAAATTTGGAAGGCCTAAATACTACAGAATTTCTTTTCAGCAACACTGAATGACATGATTAAAGTGGCATTTATGAAAGGAGGGTCTCGCATTAGAGGACAGGATAGAGAAAGGTGGGAGGGACTAGACGAGACTTTTCTAGACACTTTGAAAGCAAGGGCTTAAACTTCTATTTGTAGCCCTGGCTAGTAAGCCTGCCCCTAGTAGGCTCTGGTAACATGTCCAAGCTCCTGGGTTGTTATTGCTGTGTTATAAATGTTGACGGAGGTGACAGCAATGAGGGCAATGACGACACTTGGTGTGGTAGGGATTCAGGAAGCTTTTGGAGCTTCCTGAATTCATACGTGCTGTTTGATTCTCACTTCTCTAAGTCCCCTCTTCTGTTCTGACAACCACTGCTCCAGTTTAAATCTGACCCAAAACAATGAATAAGAGTATCTTTGCTACTGAGAAATTCACAAACGGTGGAAGAGTACAAAAACAATCCATTAAGTGAAACGTCTTCTATGGTAGTGAGTGCTTTAGAAGTCTCAGCGTCCAACGGTAGCAGAAAGGATAGAGCAAGCAAAGAACAACGTAAAATCCTTAGGTGTATTCAGAATTTTCCAACTCAAAAAATTCTTATTTAAAAATCACCGTAAGCCCGGGAGGTGGATACTGTTGTTCCAGTTCTTAGCCAGAAAAGTTGAGATCAGCAAAATAAGAGCAGGGGTTCTGGAGGTGATACTAGGTTTTAAACCCTGGCTCTGTCACTAATTAAGTAAATTCTTGAGCAAGTTATTAACCTAAAATTATGTTTCCTCACACAAAACATTAGGTTCATAACAGTATCTACCACACAGAATTGCCATGAGGATGGAACAAAAAAGTGTATGAAAGTTTTCTCATGGAGTCTGGTAACTCATAGTACTCAATACTTTTTGCTCTTTTCCTTCTTTATTCTTCAGCCTTCTCCATAAAGCTATCTGCAACTCACTCATCTTGGTTTCAGCCACTCAAGGCCTGTCTCCCTCTTTCCAACTAACTTTTTATTTTCTGAGAAATTACAAGTTCCTGCTTCTGTATCTCTACAAAGCACCTAGCTCATAATTTATTTTGTTTTATATCCAAATCTTTTTTATAGTGGTAAAATATACATACCATTAAAATTAAAAATAGTATCATTTAGCATTTTTAAGTGTATGATTCAGTGGCATTAAGTACCTTTGTGATATTGGGCAACTGTGCATTTTCAAAACTTTTTCATCAAGACTTCCCTGGAAGCCCAGTGGCTAGGACTCAGCACTCCCAGCGCAGGGGGCCCAGGTTGGATCCCTGGTCACAGAACTATATCCCGCATGCTGCAACTGAAGATTCTGCATGACGCGACTTAAGATCCTGCATGCTGCAATGAAGATCAAAGATCCTGCATGCTATAACTAAGACCCAGTGCAGCCAAATAAATACATAAACTTAAAAAAAAAAACTTTTTCATCAACCCAAACACAAACCTTATACCCAATAAGCAGTGACTCCTCCTCTCTCCAGTCCCTGGTAACCTCTGCTTTCGTTTCTGTGAATTTGCCTATTGTATGTGCTTCATCAGAGTGGAATCATATGCTATTTGTCCTTTTGTGTCGGCTTCCTTTCACTAAGCAGAATGTTTCCAGGTTCACCCATGCTGTAAGCACGGGCTTTTTTATGACTGATTAATATTTCACTGCATGGATAAACTGCATTTTGTTTGTCCATTCACCTGTCAATGGACATTTGTTTTATTCCACATTTCAGTTACTGTGAAAAATGCTGCTGTGAACATTGGTGTACAATTATCTGTTTGCTTCCCTGTTTTCAATTATTTTAGGTATATACCCAGAAGTAGAATAATTGGTTCTTAGGGTAATTCAATGTTAAACATTTTGAGAAACTGCCAAACTGTTTTCCATAGCAGTTGCACCATTTCTATCAGCAGTGCACAAAGGTTCTAATTTCTCCACATCCTTGCCAACACTTTCCATTTCTTAATTTTTAATTGTTTTTGAAGTATAGTTGAATTACAATGTTGTGCTGTTTTGTGTTTATAATAGGCTTCCTAATGAGTATGAGTGGTATCTCCTTGTGGTTTTGATTTGTAGCCCCCTAATGGCTAACAATCCTTTAGGTTAGTACACTGATGCACTTGAAACTAAGGTGGAGTTAATGTTTTGAAAACAAGGTGATTTGTTCTGATGGCGTAATGAACACTTTACTGTTACTCTTTTGCACTGAACTTTGCATATTTCTGGGAAGAGGTGAATTTGTCCAAGGAAAAAATATTCCACAGTTCACAGGGAAAATAAGTTGTCTGTAGTATTGATATAATGTCACTTTCTCATATGATCATGGTTTAAAGGATTATCTTGGTTCAATATGTATTGGTTAGATGTGTAAATGCTCATATCGTTAGCACACATTAAGTAATTTTATACATAGTTTCCAAGGGTGGGTTAAGAGTGGCTTGTGAAGCAACTGGAAGCAAATGGTGGCACAGAGACTATGCAGGGAAGACTTTGTAGTAAGGGTCTCTCATAAAGAGAGCAAGGGAGAGAGAGACTGTGTAACAGTTATTATTATAGATTCACTACATGCAAAAATATTTTCCAGAATTATGAATTGACAGCCTAGAATTCTTTTTTCATACTTATGAACTATGTAATGAAGGACTGCAAGGCATTTTACATAATTTCTTTCATTTCTTTCATTTATTTAAAACTGCTGCTTTCTAAAATTCTCTTGTTTTCACACTTTGTTGGGGAACCCAACTACTTGAGTTTCACCCAAGAAATAGCAATAGTTGGACATTTCTGAATTTTTCCATATTGCCTTTTTTCTTGTTATATTTATGCTTGATTTTGAAGGATTGCTTATGCTTGTGTCACTGCAAGCAATCAGTACCCAGTCATTGCGTAACACATAATGATACTTATTGTACAACAAAGCCTGAGTTTTTATCAACTGTAAACCCTTAGAGTTAGGTGTCTCCCTCCTAATCCATTCATCTATACCATTGCCTTTTGTCTTCACACTCAGCAGATTCATAAGGTTATTTGCCTTTAGTGATTTTACTTTCTTACAGTATGAAATGATGAAGGTTGATAAAAGGAGAGATTGCATTTAAAAAAATTAATAATAAAGAACAGGAAAGAAAAAAAAAGTGAAAAGTGAAGTCACTCAGTCGTGTCTGACTCTTTGCGACCCCATGGACTGTAGCCTACTAGGCTCCTCCGTCCATGGGATTTTCCAGGCAAGAGTACTGGAGTGGGTTGCCATTCCCTTCTCCAGGGGATCTTCCTGACCCAGGAATTGAACTCAGGTCTCCCGCATTGTAGGCAGACGCTTCACCCTCTGAGTCACCAGGGGAAGTAAACAACAGGAAAGCAAAGCTAAAAGAAACAGCAGCTCTAGCTTATTTCTCTGTGAGAGTCTCAGGTCTCCTTAAGTGTTTTCCTGTTTTGGCTCTTCAAATCCAGCCTAAGCTAAAATGAAGAGGTATGATAGATGCTGTTACACATATGTGCAGTTCCCAAAGGTCCCAGTAGGGTAAAGACCAAAAGGAAGCAAAATTAAAATAAGATAAAACAGGAGAGTTGGGTTTGCTCCTGGTTTGGGAAGATCCTCTGGAGAAGCAAACGGCAACCCACCCCAGTATTCTTGCCTGGAGAATCCCATGGACAGAGGAGAGCCTGGTGGGCTACAGTCTATGGGGTCGAAAAGAGTTGGACACGACTGAGTGACTTTCACTCACTCACACTCAGTGACTAATGATGTTGGTCATCATCTCACATGTTTACTGGCCATTTGTTTATCTTCTTTGGTGAAATGTCTATTCAAGTCTTTTACTCATTTTTGAATTGGGCTGTTTTTGCTGTTGAATTATAGAGGTTGTTCACATATTCTGGACATTAATCTCTTATCAAACATATGATTTGGAAGTATCCTCTATCTTGTAAGCTATGTTTTCATTCTTTTTACAGTATCATTTGATGCATAAAAGTTTATTTTGATAGTGTGCAATTTATGTATTTTTTGTTGCCTATGCTTTTGATGTTATATTCAAACCGTCAACAAATCCAAAGCCATGAGGATTTTCTCCTATATTTTCTTTTTAAGAGTTTTATAGCTTTAGCTCTTAAATTTAGGTCTTTGACTTATTCTGAGTTAATTTTTGTATGTGGTATAAAAGAAAGGTCCAACTTCATTCTTCTGCATGTTGGATATCCAGTTTTTCCAGCACTATTTTTTGAAAAGATGGTCCTTTCTCCATTGAATGATTTTGGTACCCCTGTTGAAAATTAATAGACTATATATCTGAGGACCGTTTCTAGGCTCTGTATATATTCCTTTGGTATGTATGTACATCTGCATGCCAGTATCACGTTTTGATAACTTTGTAGGAAATTTTGAAATTGGTAAACATGAGTCTTACAACTTTGTTCTTTTCCAAGTTTCCTTCAATAGCTCATAACTTGTATGCAGATAGATTTGAATATGTAGCAGATGCATTCAAGACAAGAAGGGAAAAACTCAAACTCATGACCTCACAGTTCTCCACCTGTGACAAGGTCCCAGTGAATGCCTTTTTAATCATGCAGGTCTACTCTGCACTCCTAGAGGTTTAGTGCAGTGTTGAGGAGGAAGAAATTTTCCTCTCTCCTTCTAGGTTCTCTGGGATGGTCTTAATTAATTCTTTAATTCTTAATTGACATAAGAGAGATTAACAGGGAAAAAATAAAAGTTTCACAACATGTGTACATGGGAGAAGCCCAGGAAAGCTGATTAACTTGCCCAAATGGCCAAAGCCCTCACCTTAAATACCATCCCCAGGCTAAAGAGAATGTTGAGGGTGGGGAGAATAAGTTAAGTGAGTACAGGGAATGAGGGTAAGAATTTATTTGGCTTTAAGTCCTTGCCTTCTCCAATGATAAGAGTTCTTAAAGATTGGTCATTCTCCTCTTCTAGGTAGAGGGAGCTGCTGCTGCTGCTGCTGCTTACAAATGGTGATTTCCCTTACAAATGTAAGTTTCCTGCTGCTGCTAAGTTGCTTCAGTCCTGTCCGACTCTGTGCGATCCCATGGACTGCAGCCTACCAGCTTCCTCCGTCCATGGGATTTTCCAGGCAAGAGTACTGGAGTGGGTTGCCATTGCCTTCTCCTACAAAAAGCCAATTCCTACTTGGTTTTCAGAGTCCTTCCCATGTCTGTTTATGTTTATCAGAAAATAACCAGCTTAAAACAAAATATATTTTAAGGTGGCAAATTCTGCTCCCCTACAGTAGCTTGTAGTCACATTACAAATAAATGGTCATGATGTTACAGTCAAAAAAGATCTTCACGACCCGGATAATCACGATGGTGTGATCACTCATCTAGAGCCAGACATCCTGGAATGTGAAGTCAAGTGGGCCTTAGAAAGTATCACTACGAACAAAGCTAGTGGAGGTGATGGAATTCCAGCTGAGCTATTTCAAATCCTGAAAGATGATGCTGTGAAAGTGCTGCACTCTATATGCCAGCAAATTTGGACAACTCAGCAGTGGCCACAGGACTGGAAAAGGTCAGTTTTCATTCCAATCCCAAAGAAAGGCAATGCCAAAGAATGCTCAAACTACCGCACAATTGCACTCATCTCACATGCTAGTAAAGTAATGCTCAAAATTCTCCAAGCCAGGCTTAAGCAATATGTGAACCGTGACCTACCTGATGTTCAAGCTGGTTTTAGAAAAGGCAGAGGAACCAGAGATCAAATTGCCGACGTCCGCTGGATCATGGAAAAGCAAGAGAATTCCAGAAAAACATCTATTTCTGCTTTATTGACTATGCCAAAGCCTTTGACTGTGTGGATCACAATAAACTGTGGAAAATTCTGAGAGAGATGGGAATACCAGACCACCTAACCTGCCTCTTGAGAAATCTGTATGCAGGTCAGGAAGCAACAGTTAGAACAGGACATGGAACAACAGACTGGTTCCAAACAGGAAAAGGAGTGAGTCAAGGCTGCATATTGTCACCCTGCTTATTGAACTTCTATGCAGAGTACATCATGAGAAATGCTGGACTAGAAGAAACACAAGCTGGAATCAAGATTTCCGGGAGAAATATCAATAACCTCAGATATGCAGATAACACCAGCCTTATGGCAGAAAGTGAAGAGGAACTAAAAAGCCTCTTGATGAAAGTGAAAGAGGAGAATGAAAAAGTTGGCTTAAAGCTCAACATTCAGAAAATGAAGACCACGGCATCCGGTCCCATCACTTCATGGGAAATAGATGGGGAAACAGTGGAAATAGTGTCAGACTTTATTTTTTGGGCTCCAAAATCACTGCAGATGGTGACTGCAGCCATGAAATTAAAAGACGCTTACTCCTTGGAAGAAAAGTTATGACCAACCTAGATAGCATATTCAAAAACAGAGACATTACTTTGCCAACTAAGGTCCATCTAGTCAAGGCTATGGTTTTTCCTGTGGTCGTGTATGGATGTGAGAGTTGGACTGTGAAGAAGGCTGAGCGCCGAAGAATAGATGCTTTTGAACTGTGGTGTTGGAGAAGACTCTTGAGAGTCCCTTGGACTGCAAGGAGATCCAACCAGTCCATTCTGAAGGAGATCAGCCCTGGGATTTCTTTGGAGGGAATGATGCTTAAGCTGAAACTCCAATACTTTGGCCACACATGTGAAGAGTTGACTCATTAGAAAAGACTTTGATGCTGGGAGGGATTGGGGGCAGGAGGAGAAGGGGATGACAGAGGATGAGATGGCTGGATGTCATCACTGACTCAATGGACGTGAATTTGAGTGAACTCCAGGAGTTGATGATGGACAGGGAGGCCTGGCGTGCTTAGATTCAGGGAGATGCAGAGTCGGACAGGACTGAGCGACTGAACTGAACTGAACTGATGCTACAGTACTGTAATTAAGTGGTATATGGAGAACCCTTTGTAAGGAGACCAGAAGTGAAACTGAGGAGGACCCTGTGGGGCTTCTGGGCATGGAAGTGTTTTTGTCCCCCATTCCCTGTAGGCAGGACTCCAGCCTCCATGACCTTCTGAGTTCCATCAAACAGTTACTAATCAAAGAAGCAGCAGCCAAGAAACCACCTGAGGCAAGATTAAAGGGACCAGAGAAGCTCATCAAGATTAGGAGACCTGAGACTAATCTTGTCAGCAACACTGCCCTTGAACTACTGCTATAAAACAACTTATCAAATTCTTCTGGGTTGGGACACATAGCTTTTTAAGTGTGTGCCCCTTTGCCTGGCATAGCAAGAAATCTATCCTTTTCTACTTTGCCCCAAACTGTGTCTCTGAGGTTCAATTCAGCACTGGAATACAGAGATACTGAGCTTTCCACATCGGAATCAGGATTCTAGTTCCAACCCTGCACTTAGAAGCAGTAACTTTAACAAATATCTCATCTCTCAAAGACTCAATTTACTGATTTTCATTGATCTATAAAATGGAGATTATGTACCTCCCCTGTGTACCTCATGGGGAGAGGTACACAGAGGTTCAAGTGACAGAAATGTGTGGCAGGCTTTGTAGACATAGGAGATCCACCCATGTCCTTTGCCTGCCTCTTGTTTTAGAAAAGTTGCAGTCTCCCAGGCTCCTAAGTCACAAAAGCCTGGCTCAATGACTGAAAATATATGAACATGTAGCAATAAAAATAGCAGTTGAGCCAGGAGAATGGGTAAGAATTCAAACGGTAAATCAGCCATACGGCAGTCACAGAATCTTTAGTTCCTCTCCGAAGTACCTAGATAACAGTATCTGATGCACCAAATGGAAGAAGTTAACTACTTGATGACCATGAGCACACAGCCCCCAGATCTATTGGAGCCTGAGCATTGATAATGCTAACCCTTGTGACACTACCCTATTACCTCACCATCAACCAATCAGAATTGTGCATGAGCTGATCACATATCCCGAAACTCCCCTCCTTCATCTTGATTTTAAAAATGATTCCTTGAAATTCATCAGAGAGTTCAGGTTTTTTGAGCATTAGCTGCCCCAGAGTCCTTGTCTGGCACTTTACAATAAACATTGCACTTTCCTTCACCACAGTGTAGTGTCAGTCAATTGGTTTCATTGCCCAAGGACAGCAGAACCAAGTTTGGTTTGATAACAAACAGAAACTGACTGATAAAGAGAACAAATTAATGGTTACCAAAGGCACTTCCCCTGGTGACTCAGAGGGTAAATTGTCTGCCTACAACGTGGGAGTCCCGAGTTCAATCCCTGGGTCAGGAAGATCCCCTGGAGAAGGAAATGGCAACCCACTCCAGTACTCTTGCCTGGAAAATCCCATGGACGGAGGAGCCTGGTAGGCTACAGTCCATGGAGTCGCAAAGAGTCGGACACGCCTAAGTGACTTCACTTCACTTAAAGGCAAGTAGGGTTGGGGGAGGGGCAAAATAGATGAAAAGGATTAAGAGGTACAAACTATTGGGTATAAAATAAATTATAAGGCTATCAAGTACCACACAGGGAATAAAGCTAATATTTTATAATAATTTGCATGGAGTATTATCTATAAAATATTGAATTACTATGTTGTACACCTGAAATTAATATTGTAAATCAACTATACTACAATAAAAAATGAATAAGAGTTCATCGTTTTAGTTGGCATCTTTTTAACCCATCACATTTCATGTCAACAACCAAGAGAAAGTAGACTCCATAATAGGCTGTGAAGGGGAACAGATTTTGATGCCCCAAAATATACCTATTTTAAGCTATTTTTTGTTTTCTCTTTTTTTTTTTTGGCTGTGCCATGTGGCATGTAGGATCTTAGTTTCTAGACCAGGGAATCTAATCCAAGCCCCCTACAGTAAAAGTGCAGTGTCTTAACCACAGGACTGTGAGGGAAGTCCTTAAACTATTGGTGGTTTTTTTTTTTTTTTTTTTTTTTTTATAGCAGAAATGAGAGAAATTCTGAAAACTGAGTTAGAAATCAGCTTTTTGTAAGAAACATTTATATATGTTAGAAAATTTTCTATTTGTAAGGATGTCTCCCTTTTTATATCAGGAAGAGGAGGATCACCAAATCTCTGGGAACTTATCACAGGAGAAAGGCAAGACTTCAATTTCCACAAATATCCTTGTTTACTGTACTTTTCCTGATAACCTCCCATAATGAACTCCTCACCCTAAACATCTTATTTTATATTTAGCTAAAGATAGTGAGGTCTTCTGACATTTTGGTGAGTTAGTTTTTCTGGGCATCTTCCATGTATATATGTGTACATGGAGGTATACATGTTATTACACTTTTGGTTTTCTCTTTTACATTAATTTATTAGGACATCAAAGAACCTAGAAGAGAAGAGGGAAGTTTTTTTTCTGCCCTTATAACTGCTTTAGTCTATCGATGTCATATAGATAAGTGAGGACCCTGTGAGAAAAGCAGAAGACTGTGGGAGATAAAACTCACAAGCATCTGGGAAAATCCCTTATTCTGTCTCCTGAACCTGAAAGGAAATATACAATTGCATACTCATTTATGAGAATCTTTGGCTGGTGAAATAGCAAGGGCTAGTCACAACAAGCCTTTTCAAAAAGACAAAACAAGTGAAAACAACAAAAGCCCTTCCCATTAGCTGTTGGTTTCACTATAAGCAATTACCAGGACTCTGGCAGCAAGTCATTTGGGGCCCTCTTGACAAGATTCAGACACGATCTGCAGAAGGTAGGGAGAAATCTCCTCATCTCTGCATGTTAATTAAGGAAGACAGATGGCCCTGTGATTATTCAACCATATGTAGGTCAAGACTAAATGAATTAATAAGCAACTTAATTCTCAGCCGCCTCCAAGAGCTTATGGGGCATCTATGAACAAACAATTGCCACAGTATCCTGGGAAACAGGAGATGGGAGTGGGAAGAGAGATTAAATTTCTCCCCATTGCACACTAAGTTCCACAGCCTGGACAGGAACAGCTCAGTCCCTCCACTACACATTATCTTCTATATTGTATTTGCAATGTTAAATGAGTCACGTTATAAATCTTAGTTTCCCACATATAAAACATAGTTCACAGGGTCGCTCTTTTTTTTTTCTCCTTGAAGTTAAGCTTTCCTTAATTGATCATTTTAGGACTGAAAAAAGCACAGGAACTAGAACCTAGAGCCAAAAGGAGAAATGTAACAAGACAGGCAACACATGCTGAAGGCGAAAGGTTGGTGTGTGTGTGTGTCAGAGAACAAGTTCTGAAAGGGCTCAGAGGACCAGGGGCTGTGGGAGGGAGAGCTTGATCTGGACCTGGAAAGGCAAATGGACAGCAGTGGGGTGGGGGAGGGGGACCAGGAAAACTGCAAAATGCAGGAAGCTGTGCAAGGCATGCCAGGGACGGTGATCAAACCAGTGTGACAGGATGACGCAGGAGAATCAGAAGAGAGGGCAGTTGGTAAAGGTGTTTAACAGCTGATAGAGCCCTGGATGCCAGCAGTGCTGGGTCTTTATAGGAGAAATCAGCCTCTATCCTCTTCCCAGCATTGCTACCACTCCCCAGGGCAGAAACTAAAAACCCTCCAGGAGTCTGTACTGGAAAGAGTTATTTCTGTGCTTCTCTCAGTTCTCAGTCTTCCTGTGCGAGTGACTGGTGAGACTGGCAAAAGAACTGAGTTGCCCCACTCAGCTCCTCTCTCCCTTCCTCTTACCAGGTTGAATTCCGTGTAGAACTAACCAGTTTTCTGTCTTAACCTCCTCTCCTCTTCTAAATGGTGAGCCTCTTGCCTCTGAGGAGAGGCCTGAATTTGTCCACTTGTCTCTGGATGGGCAAGCTTAATTTTTTGAGCAAAGGTGTGAGTATTAAACCCAGTTGTCAGTGTTACTAGTAAGTGATAGATATTTTGCTCCCTTTCTGACTCTATATACCTGAGTTTGTTTGGAGCACTGAAGAGGGAAAAAAAAAGAAACATAATTTATTATCTCTTGTGTAAAATCCCAACATCCAAAAATCTGGAAGAGATATACATAGAATTGCTGTACTAGTCACCTTACAGCAAAACCAAAAGGACATATTAAGATGAATCAAAGTAACAAATCTTAGTTTCTTAGCATTGTGAAGCTTAGGAACTTAAAAAAAAAATCTTAAAAAAATGTACACATAACAAACAGCTTATATAGCTCAATATTAAAAAAAATAAACAACCCAATCAAAAATCAGGCAGAAAACCTGAACAGACATCTCTTCAAAGAGGACACACAGATGGCTAAAAGGCACATGAAAAAGTGCTCAACACTGCTAATAATGAAAGGAATGCAAATCAAAACTACAACGAGGTATCACCTCACACAGGTCAGAATGGCCATTATCAAAAATTCTTCAAATAATAAATGTTGGAGAGGGTGTACAGAAAAAGGAACCTTCCTAAACTGTTGGTGGGAGTATAAATTGGTGCAGCCACCACGGAAAACAGTATGGCAGTTCCTTAAAAAACTAAAAATAAAGCTACCATATGATCCAGAGATCCCACTCCTAGGAATATATCCAGAGAAAACTGCAATTCAAAAAGATACATCACTCCAATGTTCAAAGCTACATTATTTACAACAGCCAGGATATGGAAGCAACCTAAATGCTCATGGACAGATGAATGGACAAAAAGGAATATTACTCAGGCATAAAAAATGAAATAATATTATTTGCAGCAACATGGATGGACCTAGAGAGATTATCATACTAAGTGAAGTAAGCCAGACAGGGAAAAAATAAATATCATATAATATCACTTACATGTGGAATATAAAAGGAAAAAAAAAAGAACAGATGAACTTATTTCCAAAACAAAGAGAGACTTACAGACAACGGAAAACAAACTTATGGTTAACAAAAGGAAAAGAGAGGTGGGGGGAGGGACAAAATATGAGGCTGGGATTCACATATATACACTTCTGTGTATAAAATAGTTAACTGGGACTTCCCTGGTGGTCCAGTGGTTAAGAATCTGCCTTCCAGAGCAGGGTACTCAGGTTCAAGCCCCAGTCAGGCAGCTAAGCTGCCACACTGCAATTACTGAGCCTGAGGGCCACAACTAGAGAGCCCACATTCCTCAACGAAGATCCCACCTGCTGCAACTAAGACCTGATGCAGCCAAAAATAAGTAAAGTAGATAACTAACAAGGGCCAACTGTATAGCACAGGGAACTATACTCAATATTGTTATGTAGTAACATATAAGGCAAAAGAACACATATAATATACATATAACTGCTACTATGCTGTATCCCTAAAACTTATACAATATTGTAAATCAACTATACATCAATAAACTTTAATGTACACATGGCATAACAGCATTTTGAAAGCTATTGCTAAATTTTCAATCATAGAACTTTTGTACCAGTTTATACTCCTACCAACACTAACATTTTTCATAATGTGGTTCTGACTTTCTATGATCCCTTCCCTAAATTGCAAGAACTCTAGTGATAAATCCAAATTTTAATAGAAAGGTCGGCTGACACCAGGTACTGCATTTGCCCTGTCACCAGGCATGAACTTCCCAGTTCAATAGCCATCACAGGCAGCCATGATGACTAACATTCATCTGCTGAGTCAATAGGTTCACACTGTGATCAGAGGTACTAGGTAAAGGAACTGCCATACTTAACCTCTTGAATTCTCTCAGAGATTTAAAAGATTTACGAAAGAAACAAACACAAGTGGCAACTGACCTAGTTAATTCTCTGGCATCACTTGGGATCTACTTAAAATAGAAGTCACACACAAGGGAGGAGATTCATAAAGCACATGCTATTTATGATACATATAAAATAATTACACCAACTTAAAAGCAATCTTTTGAGTAACTTTAAAATGTAAGAGCTATTTTAATTGCATGGTAGGCTAGAATCAACAATGTAAGTTAAAGCAAATTTATGTTTCCTTATTTTTCTTTGACAAACAACCCTGCCATCCTTAATATCCTCTCAAATAAGGTCCCTTCCAGTGCCATTTTGTCATGTAACAGAGCTTCTTCCCTTGCTTCACACTCTAAAATTATCCCTCCTTTCCAAAATAAAATCTTTTCACCCTGTATCCAATAAATTCACTCTCACATATAAGGGATTTGATAAATTGTTTTTCACCTGGAGTGGCTAGTTACGTATACATATACAGTGGCTATTACATATACATATATCCTTTTTCAGATTACTTTTCATTATAGATTATTACATGATATAATTACCTTGTTGTTTATCTATTTATATACAATAGTGTATATAAACTAGATATAAATTCCCAAACTCCTAATTTACCCCTCTTTCCTCATTAAGATTCTTAATAGCAAGAGCAAGTTAGCACCAAACGTTGTTGTTTAGTTGCTCAATCCTATCCGACTCTTTGCAACCCCATGGACTGCAGCCCACCAGGCTCCTTCTCCATCCATGGAATTTTTACATGTATTTTCATTTAAATACTAGAGAAGAATAAGGAAAGATGGATTAACCTAACTTGTCCAGTGATCCAGCAGAATCAAAATTTGGATGCAGAGCTACATAACTCCAGAGTCTGCACTTTCCCCCCTCCCATCAGTGTGCAAACATTTTTCCTTGAAAAACTTGTAAGATAATTTTCATAAATGTATGTATCCCTCACAAATTTTAAGTTGTTTAAAATTTTTCATTTTAATAGCTGCAAAGGTCATAACTTTCAGCATATTATAACCACAGTCTTACAAAGTTATAAATATCACTTTTTTTTTTCCAGGCACTATTTTTTATAAAAACACATAGTATCATTTTTCACTCTTTAAAATCACATTCAAAAATCAGCAAAGGAATGCCCCGGGGAGTGTAGATGGGAGGGGAGGGCCTGCCGACTCAGCCCCAGGGGAGAGCGTGATACCACAAGACACTTTTTTAGTAAATTCAATGAAACCCAAATATAATATTTAAATCCATTTTCAAAAAGTGTATAAGCAAGCTCTTCTTTAACATTTAGAAAACTTATACCTTTCTCTTTTCCCCTTGAACTTGCATTTCCATTCCATTTTCTCCAGATTTCTATCCTAGTACATTTTAATGTTTGAATGTCTTATTGAACATCAGATATTTATCTACAACAAAATAAGTATACAATTAAAATTTTTTTATTTTCTTCTGACCGTAAGTGGCTTTAATTGACAAAATTTTTTTTCTTCTGTATTGGAGTCATTATTACCAATAATAATACATAATGATTGAGACAATATATATACATAGGTAGTAAACTTTTCATTATCAGTAAAGATAATACTAACTACTGTAACTCCAAGCTCTTGATGGCTTAATAGATGACTATTTTTTTTATAATATAGAGTCTCATAAGACGTTAGTAGAGATAGGGACACGGGTTCCTCCATGTGGAGGCTCTGCTATCTTGAACATGTGGCTTCCACACAGTCAAAAAAGGAAAGACTGAGCATGGAGATGGCACTTAAGCAGGTCTTAAAGTAGTGCCCCTTACCTCCTCTGCCTTTCAGTATCCAGAACCAGTTATACTGGCAAGTCTAAAGCAGAAGGAGAATGAGCATGCAGTGTGACCAGGGGAAGGAGAAATGAACTGGATAAATAACTTGACAATCCTCAACACAAGTTTTATGGTAAATGCTTATCGTCAGAAGAATCATGATCTAACATTTTAATGAAATTTAATCAAAGAGGTTTTTGCCCACTAAAAACAAATCTGCTTGGCAGCTATTTTTAAAATGATGTATCTTATAAATAGGAAGTAGAAAATTTTAAACATTTTATCAGGTGAAATTAGATGAGGACCGACAGTAATTATAGTATACATTTTGTATGATTTGGTAAAAACATGTTCTAACTCTCATTAAATAACACATTGAACACCAACCAAAATTATACACAAAACCTTCTGTTACCCTTAACAGAAGTATTTATAAAGCAGAGAAATTCAGCAAGTCTAATGAGTTTATGAGAACCCAACAAATCATTAGATTTCAACCTTTATGCGGCCCGTGATGGCCTTCACATCTAGAGTAATATTTTGGATGGGTAAGGGCAATGGCTTTCTTTTATAACATAGGAAAAAAGACTATTAGGAACTCCAGCATATTATTGGATAAATCAATTTTAGTAAAGAGTACTCATGTAACCTGAGAATCTGGACACTGATTCCTTTAAAATTATCTATAACTATGTAAACTCCTCCGCAAGGATTTATGTTCTCCTGGGCATACCCCCAACTTGAGAACTACTACATTACACCATAGTTCCTAGATGACCCAACGCAATCTCTAAAAGTGTGTTTTTAACAAACTTGTGAGCTATTTCGCCTCTTACACAGTATACTCTGCCTCTTACAAAAGAAAGTAAGTGGCAATGAATGGCAGTGTGGCAGTCACTGGAGTGTGCCTGAGTCTGGGAGAGGCATGGGCCATGGAAAGGCAGATTCTCATGTCTTGTTCAGGGACTGGATATTTATGATGAGGCAGAAGTAACAGATTGTGGTGAGGTTGGGAAAACACAATGAGCAAAACTGTTAACTAAATAATTTAAAAAAAGAGGCAAGAACTAAAAGGGAGACATTTCCATAATCAAATCTATGACATGGTGACTGCTTCATGGAATTCCTACCCTTGTCAGTTGTTGAGTCAGCAGAAACTGAGCAGCATCTAAGCACCCTACTTCTCACATGGAGGTAAGAAGAGCAGAAAAGTATTCATACGTTATTATCCCAGGACAACGAAACAATGACAAGGAATCTCACTTTTTTCTACTGACTAAAATGTTTTAAATAAATTAATTTCACCTGAAAATTTAAAATGAAATTCACTGTTTACCGGAGAAAATATCTTTACAAACGTGAAGATAACTGGTCCAGCTCTTAATCCTAATAATAGCTAATGTTACTGAGTGCTTATTGCATGTCAGTTACTGTGTTAAATGCTTTACATTTAATCTTTATAACACTATGAGGTAAGTGCAATTTTGTAGATGAAGGACTGTAACTTAATGAGGGGAGCCAGGATTCATGTTTCTAATAAATAAGTTGTTTCTAGAGAAGTGGTTATTAAACTTATTTGGGATCATAAATCCTCACAGAAATCTGATAAAAGCTATGCATTATTACCCCCAAAAGTATGTAAAATCCTATGTATTAAGTTTTGGGGTCTCACAGACCTTCCCTCTCAAAGCCCTTCTATTGACTCATTAAAAGTCAGTCTCAGATTATACTCAAGGACACTCAACTAGAAACCAGAAATTTTTAACATTAAAAACATTACAGTACTATGATTATGTTCATGCTGTAATGAAGGTCTAACATACCTTAAAATACCCTGAGAAAGGTATTCAGTTTTGTAGACCTATTACCTGGAAGAAACAAAATCAACACAAAAAACAGCACATTCTGATTTTTTTAAATCTGAAGCAAATGTGTATAGTGTATTGGCAGAAACCAGTCTATTAACCAAATCATGTCTTTAACTGGACATGTTAAAAGCAAGCTCATTCCCTGGAGAAGGACTTGGCAACTCATTCCAGTATTCTTGCCTGGGGAAATCCCATGAACAGAGGACAGAGGAGCCTGGCAGGCTAAGTCCACGGAGTCACACCATCAGCATGCAAAACAAGATGAAATATTAACAAAAATTGGAAAATAAAAGTTACTTTAAAAATTTTTAAAGGCTCATTGTAAATAATTCAGAAAAATTTTTTTAAAAGTACATGTTAAGCCAGAGGTGCTTCCTGTTAATCATGTGGCATATTTCCTTCAAGCTTCTTAAAAATTAGAACACTTATTTCTAAATAGTACAGGATCTTATATCTGTAGTTGACAATAATAACTCTAATGTAATGCAAAATTTCTAATCATATTCTGAATAAAATGTTTACTTTTTATTTTACCTTACCTAATTCTAGGAAAATATTGAAACACATGAATGATATTGTCATTAACCATGACTCATTTAATATATATATAATTATTCCACTAGACCACTCGTTACTACAGAAGATGCCCAAGATAAAACATTAGTCTTAACCATAAGAATCTAATCTTGATTTTATAATAATTAAGAATCACAGCATTCTGAGTTTTAGAGTCAGGGTTCATATGTTTCAATATTTCAGGCTATTAAATAACAGTCTGGTTAAGATGAAGAGCTTGAAGTCTGGGCCAGACTACTTGAGTTCAAATTCTTGCTCTGCCATTCAACTAACTGCATGATAACTTTTAGTTCAAGTCATAAAAGTACCACCTAGTTTCTTGTGTTTCAGGAAGGATTTAACTACACAGCTTAGGTTAACTAGACAAACAGATACATCTTACAATTTTCTTGCTTTGTTTACATCTCAAGAGTTAATCACAAATAATGCTAATGAAGTACTACAAATTTTTAATGAAATTACCAAAAAACCCAAAGCATTTTTATCTTTAATCATAAGCAAACCTTAATTTATCTGTATTTATTTACTAATAACTAAGCAGCTTGGCATCACTATAACAAGGTAACCACAAGCTGTTAACATGTGACTATTAGGAATGCAAGAGTAATTGATATAACTACATATTACCACAAGATGGAGTAAGAGTAGAGTGAGAGTTACACACACACACACACAATCACAAGATGGAGTAAGAGTTACACACACATACACACACACAGACACACACACTGTCAAAAGACTTACAGATCTGACTTATTCCATTCTGCCATCTAGTGGTGATAAAATTAGGTATTACTCTGTTAGATCAGTCTCCTATGTAATAAATAAAAGCAGCTTCATAAGAGCTAAGAAATTAGGTGAAAGATAAGATTAAGCACAGAAAGGAAAGAGGTAATGTCATTTAGTATAATGGCAAGAGGAAGCATCAGAGAATATTAGCGTGAAGTTCCAATCTGGCAAAACAAGTTTAAAAAATCTGTTTAGAAACTAAAATGATATCTCTGTTAACACATAACTTTCTTATTTAATTCCTTTTAGTATAAAGAATTCCAAAGATGGTTTCAACCATTCCTTTAAAAGGACAAGCAACTTAATTTAAACATTTTAATGTTGTCTTTTTTATTTAATAAAACTGAAAACTACAAAATCCCAAGGACAGAAGCATCTAAGGTCTCCAGTGCTGTGCCATGCTGTGCTTAGTCGCTCAGTTGTGTCTGACTCTTTGCGATCCCACAGACTATGGTCCGCCAGGCTCCTCTGTGCATGGGAATTCTCCAGATAAGAATACTGGAGTGGGTTGCCATACCCTCCTCCAGGGGATCTTCCCAACCCAGGGATTGAACCCAAGTCTCCAAGGTGGATTCTTTACCATCTGAGCCACCAGGAAAGCTCTCTAGGAACTTACATAAATTTTAAGTAGGACTATTTAGATTTATAGTCAATAATGTTTTTCTTTTCATTGAATAGCAATGCTTTTATTTGCTTAAGTTTCACATTTGGCTTTAAGTGGTATAATTTTTTAAACTTTTACCAAAAAAATGTACATATTATGTCAAATATACATAAACAAAATTAGAAAGCAAAGGATTAATAGTCTTGCTAAGTAAAAAAGCTCTATAAATTAATCAAAAAGATAAAATCACGCTAAAAGGAAAACATAAAAGATATGACCAAGCCATCTACAAATATTATTATAATAAACAATAATATTATCATTCATTAGTAACTTGATTAAAATGATGACCTTAATAATGACATTAAAATAATGTTTTGCTTCTCAATCTATCAAAGATTTATAATAACCAGTAAAAAGCAGATGCTATTGGTAAAAGGGTAAACTTTACAACCATTCTAGAGTACGTTAATTGGGAATATATTTTTACTTAGAATTTCAACTTCTAGGAGTTTATGTTAGGCAGTAACTCCAAGTTTACACACAGATTTATCTGTGATATTATCAATTAAACTGTTGTTTGTAACAGCCCAAACCTGGCCACAGACAAAATTTCAACCATACGTGATTTAGCTAAATAAACTATGACACATCCGCATGCTACAATACTATACAACTTGTAAAAGTCATGGTGTAGAAATATTAATGACCAGAAAATGCTCACCTCTACAAGTAAAAGCAGGTGATAATGCTCTAAGTATAGCATGATACTGATTTTGTTTTTTCCTTTTTTAAAAAAGTACTTTATTTTCATCTTTGTGCTTTTCTAAATTTCCCAATGTACATGTATTGTTTTTATAATCAAAATAATGATAAAACTACTAATTTATTACATATCACAAAACTCTTGATTATTGTATTTTCACATAAAATATACAATTTTCATATACAAATTTCAAATATACATTTGCATATTTAGGTGAGTGGAAGTAATCTTAATGTTAAATACAGGTTTCAGATGTAAGTGTTCAACACAAAAAGGGTATTGAGAAAGATTTTTAGATCAATTCAAGAGAGCACTTAAAGCTAAAAAGCATGGTTTGGAAAGTCCTCACTGAAAAGCCAGAATGTATATGTATTCTGGATGCATGTAAGAAAACATTTTTAAATGTATTATCTAAATCTATTTGTTTTACTTTTGATTCTCTTCCCAAGATCTAAATAGATTTTCTGAATATTCAAATTTGACAGTTTCTTAGAAGTAATATATCAAAATGACTTCCCAAATACTAAATATTATATAACTGCAGATTATTACTTATTCATGGGAAATAAAGTAATGAAAATCTCTTATTTATTAAAGGCTAGTCCATTTATCCAAAGAAAATATGTATTTCAATACTGTCATTCTATAAGAGCAAGACATCAAAGAGAAAATAATAAATTAATTTAGTGTATTAAATTAGTTGCTTCTTCCCAATACAGGAAAATATATGTTAAATAAAAATAGATATAAGTTTAACACTGAAACATCATTCATAAAATACAATGGTCTTCTACTAGAATTTGAAAATTACAGCTTTTCAACTATATACTAAACAAAAATAATTAAAATTCAATTCAAATAATTTAGAATAAGTGCTTTATTTTAATTCCCACAAAAACTAAAACTATCACTTACATCAGTTGCAACAGTAATAAAAATTAGAAGTAAATTTGTTTTTGAAAACACTTATAAGCATAAAACAAAACTAAAAGACACAAAAAAGGAAAAACTAGGTATTCCTTTTAAACTGAGGATATTCTGACTACTTGTGACATACAGACCTGCAGATGTACAAAGAGCAAATGCATTCAAAACAGTGCAAGATTTAATTAACTTAGGACAGTATTCCAACCAATCCCAGCTCCAATTTCAATTACTTGTGCAGGTTTAACTGATGTCAATTCAGAACACTCCACATCAACACAACAATAACTATGGAAGTCATGAAGTATGACTTGGTGGGGGAGCGGAAGCAAAACCCAACATCCAAGGTGCATATACTTCAATATAACTGCAATATATCTCTACTTTTGTAAAAAAAAAATTTTTTTTTAAACCATACATCTAAAAGAAAAGCAAATGTGGTATTTCACATTCTTTTTCTGAATTAAAAAAACATATATGTAATCTTCCTTTGTTTTTGATAAGTTCAAATATAATTGATAATGGGTTAATTGGATTCTTTAAGAGAGCTCTACAGAAGAGATGAATACAACATACTATATCTTCTTTAAGAAGTATGAGCTGTAATGTTAGGCATTCCTTGTGATGTTTTTATATATATTTAAGGAAGGCTGTTCTTGTAAACAATGGCTTTGAAAAAGAAATACTGAGACTAAAATATATTACTAGAGGATCTCTATAAAAGGTTACCAAAACTATCCTTGGTGAAATCAAGGCAACATTTTTAGAATTTATCCTGCTAGAAAAAAATGCTACCATTTTTCTTCCTTGTTCTTTTTTCTGATTATCACAATTAAACATCAGAAGATTTTCCCCAATAAATACTGATGTAAATGTTGATTTCAAGGGTAAACAACTTTTGTTAAGAGTCTATTTCTCAGGCAGTTCACCATTTGTTGGGACTGAGGCAGCATTGTTCTGGTGTGAATTGTCACTGGACTCCTGTGAAGTGTTCCTTCTGGGAGAATTTATTGGAACCTGAAGCTGATTAGCAGGTGTAGGCTTAGCAACACTTGGTGGCTTTGTAGAGGAATTAGATGGAAGTCTATGACGATTACTCTCCTCACCAGAAGTAGATGAATGTCTTTTTCTTCCAAACTCCTGACCAATAGGGGGCTGCAAATTATGAAAGACGACATAGTGATGATTTTACTATTTTCTTCTCCCTTCAAAATCTAAGGTCAGAATTTTCTAACAGAGGGAAACTTTAGTAGATTTTATTAGTATAAGGAAAATTTAACAGAAATTTAAGGTATTAAACTTAAATTTCCTTCCTGTCAGTTAATTCTTTCATTCAATACATGTTTGTTAAGCTTCTCCTATCTTTAGGGCTTGAACTATACAGTAGAGCATGACCATACACTGGGTTCCATAACTCTGGGAAAACGTTTCAGAGAGGCTATTTTTGTTCTTTATGCCACTTTCATCAAGTGCAAAGCATTTATAACTCTAATCTTTTCCTTCTCCAAACTTCTACTGTATTTAAAAGCAGAGGTCTGAATTCTTGAACGCTCTTCAGATAGGGCCAAAGTCAAAGCAAGGACATCTTTGTGACAGAACTGGCTGGACCATTCTGGAAACACAGCTTTTTAATTCCAGAGATGTCGGTACTTCTATTAACTGCACCCCTGGGTTATCAAATCTATTTACACAAATCTGCAAGACAAATTATAGTACCTAGTTTACCTTTCACCTCTCTTTTCTGCTCCTTTTGATTCTTCTTTCCTTTTTTCTCTTTTCTCTTCTTTCCCCTTTTCCTTTATCTTATGCTCATTCCATTCTCTAAAAAATGTTTCCCTTTCCTCTTGAAATCAAATTGATTAAAGTGACTGATAACTCCACTGTGGTTATGTAAGATATTAACATTTAGGGACTCTGGGTAAACTGAGTATATGGGAATTCTCTATACAATTTTTGTACCTGTTTTGTTTTTTTCTTCCCTTTTTGGCCTCACAGTATGTGGGATCTTAGTTCCCTGACCTGGAATCAAACCTGTGCTACCCACATTGGAAGTGTAGAGTCTTAATCACTGGACTACCAGGGAAGTCCCATTTTTGCACCTATTTTAAAATTTGATTTCAAAATTAGAAAGTTGAATTTTTAAAATGAAAGTTAAAAAATAAAAATTATAAAATTAAAGTTAAGAAAGTCACTGATAAGCCCAAATAGCTCAAATATAAGAGTAATAAAAATAATACAGTGAAAGAACTTAAAACTTACATCAACACGGAAGTCTTCCAGCTTCTTAAAGCTACAGAGGTATTCCTGAAGTTTGGGGTCAATAGACTGTGTTTTAGATTGAGAATATTTTAGATAAGCCCAAAACTTTTCTAATCCATACAGCTGACCTAGTAACAAAGAATATATACAATAAAATATATAGAATCTTTAAAAAATGATTCATATTGACTATGATCCTACCAGCAATTAAGCCATGTCTTCTAATATACACTTTATCTAGATCTTGAGGCTAACACTGTAATGAATAATGGCAGCTAACATTTATTAAGCATTTGCTATATAACAGGTATTATTTAAGTGGTTTATTGTATATTAAACTAATTTGAACTATATACCACCCTGTAATATAGGTGCTCTTGTGTAAATATTACTGATGAGTCAACTGAATTAAGCAAGTTAAACAAGGTTAAATTAAGCAACTTAAGCATGGCCACAGAGCTACTGAGGGGTGGAAATGGAATTCAGACTTAGGGATCTAGCCCAAAGCCTGTATTCCAAGCACACTTGCTCATATTACAGAATTTTCACATAATGGAACATCAGTGAGTAGTCATGTAAGTCAAAGGAATAATGACAAAATGCAAATCCATAAAGAAACTCTTGGGAGTGATTATTTTCCAACATCTCACATGAAAAACCTTCTTACTATATGGTGCTCCATCCTTTATAACAAATCATAATAGTGGTACCACCCCCAAAAAAGGATACAATCTCCCTATTTATTGACAGATTCGTATTTACAGTTTTCAAATTGAATAAGGTTATTATTTTGTTTTTACCAGATTCGTAGTCTTTCTTGGTTTCTTCTTGGAAATCCTTAAAAATTTCTTGTCTGAATTTTTTTTCCAGTCCATAACTGTAAAACCTGAACAGACATTCTAATCCATACCTGCAGCGGGGTGGGGGTGGGGGGGCGGGGGGGGGGGGGAATGGTTTATAATAAAATTTTCACTGTGACAATGCAAATAATAATACTTAATAGCACTGACATAAGCAAACACGGCACAAATAATCCCAAAAAAGCATGTTTAATTGTATGTAGTTTTTTAATCCACGGCTGGTTTTCCTATTTTTGTTGACTTGGACACAGTATCTCATGGAGGTATACTGGAAATGTGCAAAATAAGAGGCAGCCCATGAACAACTAGAGCATGGCTTCTTTGAACAGACAAAGGATCTTTTTCTGTTATTTCTGAAGAACTCCTTGGTATTTCAAAAGATTTAGTGACAAATTGGCAGTTTTAGATTTTTTTCCAAACGAAGGCTTGCAATGGTGTTTTAGTACATGGTATTAAATGCTCTTAAAGGAGCATTTAATTTCCTACTCTAGGAAAAGTATTTCCTACTCTAGGAAAATAAAGACCATACTCTTGGGTCATAGACCCTAGGTGTGGTTGACTCAATCAACTATAAAGTGAAGTGAAGTTGCTCAGTTGTGTCCAACTCTTTGCAATCCCATGTAGCCCACCAGGTTCCACTGTCTACAGAATTTTCTGGGGAACAGTACTGGAGTGGGCTGCCATTTCCTTCTCCTGCGGATCTTCCTAACCCACAGATGGAACCCAGGTCTCCCACATTGCAGGCAGACGCTTTACCGTCTGAGCCGCCAGGAAAGCCCCAACTATAAAGGGACAAACCTAATTAAAACTGTCTTCTAAGAGTACCTTCCTGTTTATAAAGCACATTAAATAAAAGATAATTTTCCAGAAGAATTGTATCACTGCATAAATCAGAAAGTAAATTTCTTTCTTCTTACAACCACCTAGAGAACCTGAGACAAGTTTTGGACAATGGATCAAGAAACTACATGGGCTCAACCTGCAGCTAACGGGGATAAGCAGAATCCATGAGAGTGGACATGGATAAGTCGATGGACAACAGTAAAGGTGCCATCTAGCTCATTCAACTAAAACATGTTACAATTTTAAAAACTTCCTCACTTAGAATCTCTAAATCATTCTGGACACCTCAGTGTAGAAGAGGCAACATTTCTTTATTCCTGGTAACATAACACTGCCTAGCTATTATTCACAAGAGGACGTGTGTATGCATGTCTTTTGTAACCAGCTTATTTAAAATGGAGTGACAGTCTGCCTGGAAGAATAACCAAATTTCTTGGCAAGGTGCCAAGAGAAATGTGGGCTTACCAACCACACTAACCTGAGTCCTTTCCTTTGGTAGCCATAAATGATGCTTTTCCTTGAGTTTGTCTGACTGAAGACTCATGAAACAACAGGTAAGAATGAAAAACCTATCTTAAAACTCTTTTTAATGGAATCATATTATATTGATACCAGTGGTCCTCACCTTGACTACATATATGGACCATCTAGGGAGCTTTTTAAAAAAATGCAGGCTCCACTCCAAACAAATGAAATAATAATCTCTTGCGATGAAGCCAAGGCTTCTTTCTTTCTTTCTTTCTTTTTTTTAAGGCTTCTTTCTTTATGGAAAGCAGAATTGAGAAATTTTAGGTTATACTGAGTGAATGATATTTTAGAGGAATATTAGGATTCTTAGATTATTGGTAAAGGACAACTGACTACTACAATATCTGGATTCCCAGTCTAATTTTTTTAGAAAACTAATTCCAAAGATCAAAAGCATGATATTAATACTGCAACTCAAATATGTAGTATAACTGCTGGAGGAAAGAGTAGGGGAATATGACCAGCCTCTCAGCTGTCATTTATTCACTGACACATCACTGTGAGACAGCTTAGATGAGTGGAAAACATAAAAGTTGAGAACCAGAAATAACTATATTTGAATTCTAGTTTATAATCATATCCCTAAAAATGAGGGTAATAATATCCTACTTTTCAATGTCAGATAATATTTGTAAAGCACTAAAAAACCAGACCTGGCATTGCAGATATCTATGAAATGTTGTCTCTCTCCTTCCTTCTCGAAATCATCTTATGCTAATGTTAGTTAATGAATATATTTAGTACTGATCTTCTTTCTAATAAGAATAATCATTTATTGAGCATATCAGGCAATATGTTACGCCCTTTAAATGTTTTCTTTTTTAAATCTTCACAATAACCCTAGGAGGGTATCTACCATAGTTTCCCCCACTTTATAGATAAAGAACCTAAAGCTTACTGGGATTATAACTTGCCAAGGTCACAGTAAGTTAATGGGTTTGATTTGAAAGCCTTCAGGTGCTTAACCATTGAACTATACTTGCTAAGGAATAGCTAATGCAGTCTCATCATGAACACTGCAGAAATAGATCAAAATTATAACACTGTTTTAAAAATCTATACACAGGATAGCACAGGAACAAAGAAGGAGAGCTGCCAATCTATACTTGGGTAGAAAAGTTACTAGAAAGTCCTGAGGAACAAATAGAAATTGTTTGCGTAAGTACCAAAATATGATGAGACTAATTATAACAAAAGCCTTAAAAACTTAGTTCTAACAGTAAGAAAAATACTTTACCTTGTGACAGTCAATACAACACCTATTTGTATACATAAAAACATACATAAGTTTCGCAAATAATTTAAAAATTTGCATTTATCTATGAATTGTAAAACATATTAACTTCATTGTCATCAGTGAAGTCTCATATTTTCTATGTAAAATAAAAATTATTTACTTGGCAGTACTTGGGTGCATCTCAAAAATGACAGAATGATCTCTATTCATTTCCAAGGCAAACCATTCAATATCACAGTAATTCACATCTATGCCCCAGCCATTAATGCTGAAGAGGCTGAAGTCAAACAGTTCTATGAAGACTTACAAGACTTTCTAGAACTAATAAAAGATGTCCTTTTCATCATAGGGGACTGGAATACAAAAGTAGGAGTCAAGAGATACCTGGAGTAACAAGCAAGTTTGGCCATGGAGTACAAAATGAAGCAGGTCAAAGGCTAAGAGTTTTGCCAAAAGAACGCACTGGTCATAGCAAAGACCCCCTTTCAACAACACAAGAGAAGACTACACATGGATATCACCAGATGGTCAATACTGAAATCAGATTGATTATATTCTTGGCAGCTGAAGATGGAAAAGCTCTATAGAGTCAGCAAAAACAAGACCTGAAGCTGACTGTAGCTCAGCTCAGGAGCTCCTCATTGAAAACTGAGGCTTACTTAAATTGAGGAAAGTAAGGAAAACCACTAGACCATTCAGGTATGACCTAAATCAAATCCCTTACGGTCATACAGTGAAGGTAACAAATAGATTCAAGGGATTAGATATGGTAGACAGAATGCCTGAAGAACTATGGATGTAAGTTCATAACACTGTATAGGAGGCAGTGACCAAAAACATCCCAAAGAAAAAGAAATGCAAGAAGGCAAAATGGTTGTCTGAGGAGACATTACAAATAGCTGAGAAAAGAAGAGAAGCAAAATGCAAAGGAAAAAGGGAAAGATATACCCAACTGGATGCAGAGTTCCAGAGAACAGCAACTAGAGATAAGAAGCCTTACATGAACAGTGCAAAGAAATGGAGGAAAACAATAGAATGGGAAAGACCAAGGGAACAGTTCATGCAAAGATGGGCACAAAAAAGGAGAGAAATGACAAGGACCTAACAGAAGCAGAAGAGATTATGAAGAGGTTACAAGAATACACAGATTGCAAATAATCATGATGGTGTGGTCACTCACCTAGAGCCACACATCCTGGAGTGTGGAAGTCAGGTGGACCTTAGTAAGCATTACTACAAAGGCAGTGGAGGTGATGGAATTCCAGCTGAGCTATTAAAAATCCTAAAAGATGATGCTGTTAAAGTGCTGCATTCAATATGCCAGCAAATTTGGAAAATTCAGCAGTGGCCATAGACCTGGAAAAGGTCAGTTTTCATTCCAATCCCAAAGAAAAGCAATGCCAAAAAATGTTCAAAATGTCACACAATTGTGCTCATTTCACGTGCTAGTAAGGTAATACTCAAAATCCTTCAAGATAGTCTTCAACACTACATAAGCAGAGAACTTCCAGATATTCAAGCTAGATTTAGAAAAGGCAGAGGAACCAGAGGTCAAATTGCCAACATCCGCTGGATCATAGAAAAAGCAAGGGAATTCCAGAAAAACATCTACTTTGCTTCATTGACTATACTGAAGCCTTTGACTCTGTGGATCACAATAAACTGTGGAAAATTCTTAAGAGATGGGAATACCAGACAACCTGACCTGCCTCCTGAGAAATTTGCATGCAGGTCAGGAAGCAACAGTTAGAACCAGACATGGAACAAAGGTCTCGTTCAAAACTAGGAAAGAAGCACATGAAGGCTGTATATAGTCACTCCGTTTCTGTAGCGTACATCATGAGAAATGCTGGGCTGGATCAATCACAAGCTGGAATCAAGATTGCCAGAAGAAATATCAGCAACCTCAGATATGCAGATGATACCACTCTAATGGCAGAAAGCAAAGAAAAACTAAAGAGCCTCCTGATGAGGGTGAAAGAGGAGAGTGAAAAGGTTGGTTTAAAACTGAAAGGTTGTTGTTAAGCCATGAACGACTCCAGTGTTCTTGGTGTCCTGAGGAGAGGAATTCCATCTGGGGCTAGTGATGAGGCTTGATCGCTCAGAACTTTTGTGTGATAAAGTTTTATTAAAGTATAAAAGAGATAGAGAAAGCTTCTGACATAGACATCAGAAGGGGGCATAAAGAGTGCCCCTCCTGCTGATCTTTAGCCAGATGTTATATAGCTACTAGCAGTTAGCTAATTAGAGAAAGGAAATGTCTCCAAACTCAGAGACTGGCACCAGGACCCTCACCCACAACATACATTTTGAGATAACAATGGCACAAGGTGAGTTGCCCCAGCCATAAAATGATGGACATGAATCTTGAAGAAAGGCAGGTTTCCAAGCAAATACAGTCTCATTAACATAGCTTAAGAGAACATTTGCATGAGTAAAACATACTGGTTTGTCAAGTAGGTTTAACAGTCTTAGGTAGAAACAACTTGAAGACAGAGTCTAGGGTCAATACATAGTTCATTAACATAGCTTAAGACAAACATTTCCAAAAGAAAAACGCATCTCATCAGCTAGCCCAAGGTTTGAGAAACGTTAAGTTCTGGTAGAGCCAGGTGTCCTCACAGCAACACAGAATTTTAAAAGAAACCTATTTTTAAATTTGGTTCAGGTCAGTTCAATTCAGTCACTCAGTTGTGTTTGATTCTTTGCAACCCCATGGACTGGAGCATGCCAGGCTTCCCTGTCCATCACCAACTCCCGGAGCCTACTCAAACTCATGTGCATCGCATCAGTGATGCAGTTCAACTATCTCATCCTCTGTCATCTCCTTCTCCTCCCACCTTCAATCTTTCCCAGGGTCTTTTCAAATGAGTCGGTTCTTTGCATCAGGTGGCCAAAGTATTGGAGTTTCAGCTTTAGCATCAGTCCTTCCAATGAATATTCAGGACTGATTTCCTTTTGGATGGACTGGTTGGATCTCCTTGCAGTCCAAGGGACTCTCAAGAGTCTTCTCCAACACCACAGTTCAAAAGCATCAATTCTTTGGTGCTCAGCTTTCTTTATAGTCCAGTTCTCACATCCATACATGACTACTGCAAAAACCATAGCTTTGACTAGATGGACCTTTGTAGGCAAAGTAATGTTTCTGCTTTTTAACATGCTGTCTAGGTTGGTCATAACTTTTCTTCCAAGAAGCTAGCATCTTTCAACTTCATGGCTGTAGTCACTATCTGCAGTGATTTTTAAGCCCCCCCAAATAAAGTTCTCACTGTTTCCATTGTTTCCCCGTCTATTTGCCATGAAGTGATAGGATCGGATACCATGATCTCAGTTTTCTGAATGTTGAGTTTTAAGCCAACTTTTTCACTCTCCTCTTTCACTTTCATCAAGAGGCTCTTCAGTTCTTTGCTTTCAGCCATAAGGATGGTTTCATCTATGTATCTAAGGTTATTGATACTTCTCCCAGCAATCTTGATTCCAGCTTGTGCTTCATCCAGCCCAGTGTTTCTCATTATGTACTCTGCATATAAGTTAAATAAGCAGGGTGACAATATACAGCCTTGACATACTCCTTTCCCCATTTGGAACCAGTCCATTCTTCCATGTCCAGTTCTAACTGTTGCTTCTTGACCTACATACAGTTTTCTCAGCAGGCAGGAGAGGTGGTCTGGCATTCCCATCACTTAAAGGATTTTCCTCAGTTTGTTGTGATCCACACAGTCAAAAGCTTTGGCGTAGTCAATAAAGTAGAAGTAGATGTTTTTTCTGAAACTATCTTGCTTTTTTGATGATCTAGCAGATGTTGGCAATTTGATCTCTGGTTCCTCTGCCTTTTCTAAATCCAGCTTGACCATCTGGAAGTTCTTGGGTCATGTACTGTTGAAGCCTGGCTTGGAGAATTTTTAGCATTACTTTGCTAGCGTGTGAGATGAGTGTAATTGTGTGGTAGTCTGAACATTTTTTGGCATTGCCTTTCTTTGGGATTGGAATAAAAATGGACATTTTCCAGTCCTATGGCCACTGCTGAGTTTTCCAAATTTGCTGGCATATTGACCTTAGCACTTTCACAGCATCACCTTTTAGGATTTGAAATAGCTCAACTGGAATTCCATCACCTTCACTAGCTTTGTTCGTAGTGATGCTTCCTAAGGCCCACTTGACTTCACATTCCAGGATGTCTGGAGTGATCACACCATCGTGGTTATCTGGGTCATGAAGATCTTTTTTGTATAGTTCTTCTGTGTATTTTTGCCACCTCTTCTTAATATCTTCTGCTTCTGTTAGGTCCATACCATTTCTGTCCTTTATTGAGCCCATCTTGCCATGAAATGTTCCCTTGGTATCTTTAATTTTCTTGGAGAGATCTCTAGTCTTTCCCATTCTATTGTTTTCCTCTATTTCTTTGCACTGATCACTGAGGAAGGCTTTCTTATTTGGAACCTGTTTTTGGAACTTTGTGTTCAGATGGGTATATCTTTCCTTTTCTCCTTTGCCTTTACCTTCTCTTTTCTCAGCTATTTGTAAGGCTTTGTCAGACAACCATTTTGTCTTTCCTTTTCTCAGGAATGGCCTTGATCACTACCTCCTATAAAATGTCATGAACCTCTGTCTTTAGTTCTTCAGGCACTCTGTCTACTGGATCTAATCCCTTGAATCTATTTGTCACTTGCACTGTATAATCATAAGGGATTTTATTTAGGTCACACCTGAATGGTCTAGTGGTTTTCCCTACTTTCTTCAATTTAAGTCTGAATTTTGCAATAAGGAGTTCATGATCTGAGCCACAGTCAGCTCCCGGTCTTGTTTTTGCTGACTGTATAGAACTTCTCCACCTTTGCCTGCAAATAATATAATCAATCTGATTTCAGTGTTGACCATCAGGTGATGTCCATGTGTACAGTCTTCTCTTGTGTTGTTTGAAACTGGCTGAATAATATTCTTATGACTGAATAATATTTCACTGCATATACATACTGCATCTTTTTTATCCATTCATTCTCTGAAGGGCATTTAGGTTGTCTCCCGTTCAGTTCAGTTTAGTTCAGTCACTCAGTCGTGTCCAATTCTTTGAGACCCCATGGACTGCAGCACACCAGGCTTCCTTGTCCATCACCAACTCCCAGAGTTTATCCAAACTCATGTCATCCAACCATCTCATCCTCTGTTGTCCCCTTCTCCTCCCATCTTCAATCTTTTCCAGCATCAGGGTCTTTTCAAATGAGTCAGTTCTTCACATTAGGTGGCCAAAGTTTTGGAGTTTCGGCTTCAGCATCAGTCCTTCCAATGAATATTCAGGACTGATTTCCTTGAAGATTGACTGGTTGGATCTCCTTACAGTCCAAGGGACTCTCAAGAGTCTTTTCCAACACCACGGTTCAAAAGCATCAATTCTTTGGCACTCAGCTTTCTTTACAGTTCAATTCTCACATCCATACGTGACTACTGCAAAAACCATAGCTTTGACTAGATGAACCTTCGCAGGCAAAGTAATGTCTCTGCTTTGTAATATGCTGTCTAGGTTGGTTATAACTTTTCTTCCAAGGAGCAAACATCTTTTAATTTCATGACTGCAGTCACCATCTGCAGTGATTTTGGAGCCCCCCCAAAAATAAAGTCTGTCACTTTCCATTGCTTCCCCATCTATTTGCCATCTTTTCTATTGGGAACACTGCGATAAACATGGGAGTGCACTTCTCTCTTCAAATTACTGTTTTCATTTCCTTTGGGTATATACCCAGTAGTGGAACTGCTGGGTCACATGGCAGATCTATTTTTAATTTTTTGAGGAATCTCTTTATTGCTTTCCATAGTGACTGGACCAATTTACATTTTCACCAACAGTATATAAAGGTTCCTTTTTCACCACATCCTCAACAGCAACTGTTATTTTTTGTTTTCTTGATGCCATTCTAATGGGAGCATAACTCTTAAATTTTTAGTGTGAATGGAGAGATCACTAGCTAAGGCTAGAGGGAAACCCATTCAGATCTTATTCAAAAATTGCATTTTGATGAAGATGATGAAACAAACATACGTCCAGACATAACGTATCCTTCCTCTTTCCAAGCAGATAGATTCAAACTTATCCACAAACATCAGAGACTCTCTCTTTCTAAAATTATTTTGATTATTTCTCATTTTTCCTCAGATAATAGCTTAATCAAAATTTTTTCAGTGCCCAACCCCAATTCCTCAAGCTTGACTTCAGCCTTATTCCTGCTCAGTCTTCCTTTTTTTAAATTTATTTTTAATTGGAGGATAATTAACAATATTCTGATCATTCATGACATACATCACTGCTCAGTCTCCTTATTTATACAGAATAAAGAAGTCTCTCTAGAAACAGATTTAAGAAGGCACTCATCTTCTCCTATGTGACCAAGTCATGCACTCATCTCCTGTGAGACCACCAAAATTGCAACTAGCTGGTTAATAACCATCAACAGGACACTGGAACCCAACAATGACAAAGGACTAGGAATCCCCAGTGAATCTGACTTCGAAGGCCAGCAGGATTGACTGCAGGACTTTCACAACTGTTAATTGGTTACACCTCAATAAATATTAATAAAAACTTTTTTTAAGAAAAGAAGTCTCTGAAAAACCATTCAAAGAGTTGAAGCCAATGCGAAATTCTCTTCTCAATCACTGCTTTCTCACTTTCTTCTCATCTCTATATTCAGGCCTAACTCTCCTTTCATCTTCTCCACATTCCACAGGAAAATAAGCCTATTCTAGGAGTCCTAGGCATTCCTTGGGCTTGTGGTCAATACCTGCAGGCAACTTTGTTGGCAGGATTTTCAGCAAAGTGGCTGGTGAGGAACTTGCTTGAAGATTAATAAAGCTGGGGGAGGGCTTGGCTTGACAAAGAGGCACAGTATTACCCTCCTCTTTGGCTGTGGTGTTAATAGAAAGCCTCAACTCCAGCACCCATCCTTGTAGTTGATACACATGCATAGTGGTGTGCGGGCCAATAGCCCAAGCCTCTGTGCTTGCGCGGAGGTTTGTGTTGCACATGGCCACCCTATTTAAATTTGCATAGAAAAGGTGAAAAAATCTGGACACTTGTAGTTTGTTTCCTCCTGCCGCTTAAGAGAGAGAGAAAATATGTCTGACACTTGCAGTCTATTTCCTCCATTTGGAGACCCCTGGCCTTCCTGCCTGTTACCCTCTCAAAACTCAACATTCATAAAACTAAGATCATAGCATCTGGTCCCATCACTTCATGTCATATAGATGGGAAAAAGGTAGAAACAGTGATAGAATTTATTTTCTTGGGCTCCAATCACTGTGGACAGTGACTACAGACATGAAATGAAAAGGTGCTTGCTCCTTGGAAGGAAAGCTATGACAAACCTACACAGCATATTGAAAAGCAGAGACATCAGGTTGCTGCTGACAGTCTGTATAGCCAAAACTATGGTTTTTCCAGTAGTCATGTATGGATGTGGGAGCTGGACCATAAAGAAGGCTGAGTACTGAAGAATTAATGCTTTGGAATTGTGGTGCTGGAGAAGACTCAAGAGTCCCTTAGACGGAAAGGAGATCAAACCCATCAATCTTAAAGGAAATCAACATTGAATATTCATGGCAAGCACTGATGCTGAAGTTGAAGCTCCAATACTTTGGCCACCTGATGCAAACAGTCAACTCATTAAAAAAGATCCTGATGCTGGGAAAGATTGATAGAAGGAGGAGAAGGGGGCGACAGAGAATGAGATGGTTGAATGGCATCACCGACTCAATGGACATGAGTTTGAGCAAACTCTAGGAGATAGTGAAGGACAGGGAAGTCTGGTGTGCTGCAGTCCATGGGGTTGCAAAGAGTCCGACACGACTGAACAACTGACCTACAATTTATTTGGCTGAGTCAGGTCTTAGTTGAGCCACATGGGTTCTTCACTGCATCCTGTGGAATCTGTAGTAGTTGCAGCATGCGGACTTAGTTGCCCCACAACACATAGGATCTTAGTTCCCTGACCAGGGATGAACTCACGTCCCCTGCATCTACTATTTTTTTTTAAGTAAGTTAAAACCACTAAATTGATTTCAACCCATTAATGGGTAGCATACCGCAGTTTGAATGAGAATATCTAGATCAGGCACTATGAAGAACAGTACAGAGAAAAGTGAAAAATAGAACTACCATATGACCGAGCAATCTCACTCCAGAGCACATATCTGGAGAAAACTATAATTTGAAAAGATGCATGCACTCCAATGTTCACAGTAGCACTGTTTACCATAGCCAAGATATGAAACCAATCTAAATGTCCATCAAGAGATGAATGGATAAAGAAGATGTGTACATACATACAGTGGAACCTACTCAGCCGTAAATAAATAATAAAATAATGCCACTTGCAGCAACATGGATGGACCTAGAGATTATCATACTAAGTGAAGTCAGACAGAGGAAGACAAATATCATTTAATATTATATATGGCATCTAAAAAGATGATACAAATGAACTTATTTATAAAACAGAAACAGACTCACAGATCTTGAAAACAAACTTATGGTTATCAAGGGGGAAAGGTGGGGGCAGGGATCAATTAGGAGGTTGGGATTAACATATACACACTACTATATATAAAACAGATAATACAGGAAACTACTCAACCTATCTGGGCAAAGAATCTGAAAAAAAAATGGATATATATAAATGAATCACTCTGCTGTACACCTGAAACACAACACTATAAATCAACTATACCCCAATATAAAATTTAAAAAAAACTTCTTTAAAGAAATGGCAAATTTTGCCTTTTGTGCCAACTCAGATAAACTGGCAGTAGCCATTAAAGGTGTGAGAAGAAAGACTATAAATCTGAATTCGAGAACAATATTAAATAATGCTGGGATTGATTAGAGATGTCAGTAATGAGGTATACATGCCATTTATCTATCATTCCTGATCAAGATTCTAGATGAAAACTAAACAGGCTTTATTTTTACACAAGTCAGAGCAAGTATAAAAAAATTGTTTTTTCAGAAAAAGTTTTTGCAGCATCTTGTATTTCTCTTGAAGATCACAAATTGATTAACAATGGATTCTTATTTGAGCTTTATAAGAGAAATCCACAGATCCAATCACGCATAGATTATGGAGTACTATAGTATATACTATTGAAAAAAACATGCAGATAAGTGGACCCATTCAGGTACAAATCGGTATTGTTGAAGGGTCAACTGTAGTAGGAAAAAATGAGATTGAACAGGTGAGTCAGGAGGTATCATGAGAGGCCTTACTTCTTGTCTCAAGGAATCTTAACAATTGGTTTGGCTCTAAGCATGTATCAATTTGGGGATGTATATATGCACATCCAAGGGAAATCTGTAATGGTGAGGGCAAGGGAGAGAAAAATGTCTCTCAAATTTCATTTGGCTTTTGTACCAGCCACTAAGCCAGGTCCAAACAGTCCCATCTCCTGATATACACAAACCTGTGTAGCTCCCTCCTATATTATACCAGGGTTGGTTTGTGTGAACACAGTAATATGGCAGAAGTGATGTCACTTTCAGGTGTAGGTTATGTAAGACATTGACGCGTCCATCTTGGAAGTTCTCCTCTTTCTTAGATAATTCACTCTGAGTGAAGTCATATGGTGAAATGCCTATGGGGAGGCCTAGGTGGTGAGGTACTTAAGCCTCTTGCCAATATCCAAGTGAATGAGCTTGAAGAAGATCCTCTATCCTCTTCAGAGACGGCAGCCCTATTCAATACCTTGACTGCAATCCTACAGGGGAACTGAGCCAGAGATACTCGGTTAAGTTGTTCCTGGAGCCTTGACCCTTAGAAACTATTACCTAATAAATGTTTGTTATTTTAAGCTTTTAATTTCTGGGGTATTCTGCTATGCAGCAACAGAAAACTAATACAGTCTTTTCCTTAGCTATCACATGGTATTTTCACAGTCCAAAATCAGACTACTTCAGGGACTTCCCTGATGGTCCAGCGGTTAAGCATCTCCTGGCCAAAGCAAGGGACATGGGTTCTATCCCTGGGTCAGGAAGATCCCACATGCCAGAGGGCAACTAAGTCCGTGAGCCACAACTACTGAGCCCACTTGAACCAGAGCCTGCGCACCGAAAAGAGAGAAGCTACTGCAGTGAGAAGCCCATGCACTTGGTGCAACTAGAGAAAGCCCATGCATAGCAATCAAGACCCAGTGCTTCCAAAAATAAATCAACTTTAAAAAATAAAAATTCCCTCCAAGTGTAAAAATATGAGAAAATATTTGACCTGTAATTTTCTTTTGCATCTTCCCAAGCAAGTTGTCTAAATTCCTCATACATTTTTTTATTGAAGTGATCTCTGAGGAAAAAGGACCAGAAACGAAAGAGGGTATTCATTTCTTGGGACTGGCCAATTCCCAAACGTTTTCTCTCTGGAAAAAGTCAAAATGGCAGACATTTTACATAGTATAAAATAAAGAAAGCTGAAATACATTAATCTCCAAAAACATATTTGGGTTTCTTCTAAACAAAGAATAATCATTTTTCTGACTCATTGCTCAAGTTTAAGCATTTGTCAATGGTAATGAGAATACAGTAAACTTTATTCCCTAATGTATCTAAACTATAAAATACATGAATAAAGAATATATAAAAACATTTAAGGTAATTAAAACAAAACAAAATAAAAGAATATTTAACCTGATATTAAATGTTACAACTTGAATTTGCTACAATTATGTTTTAATCTTAAAGCTCACTATATAAAGGAAAGCATCTTACCACTCAGGCATCTTCTACGATACTTGTGGTACACTTGTTGGGTAAAGCCGTTTTCCTTCAAAAGTTCATGGGAAGGGTGCTGGAACTTTGGGAATGAATGAGGAGTACATCCATAACTTCCTATTAGTTGTGTACCTTCTGAAGGCGAAGCATTTGAACTGCTGTTTGAGGAGGGGGAAAAAAACCTTCAAACTGAAATATCGAGAACCAATTTGCACTGTTTGTTACTGGGAGTTTGAACAGTGAAGGCATTAGCCCCTAAAACTCTCCTAAACTAATGATATACAGCTATTCATGTTCAACACACGGTTTAATTCAGAAGTTGATAAAGGACATGGTCATAAATCCTCAAACTGAAACAGTAAATAGAAGCAGATAACTCACCAGCTAGCTTACTCCTCTTTTCCAGATCTGTTAATTTAGTTTACATTTTTTTTTCTTATGGTACTGGAGAAATTTTCAATTTTTATGAGTAATTAGGTTAATAATACAAATTGAATAAGTAGAAATGAGGAGTAAAATCCGGCAGACAATATTTTCATTATCCTAAAGACATACCTGCTGCTGCTGCTGCTAAGTCGCCTCAGTTGTGTCTCACTCTGTGCTACCCCACAGATGGCAGCCCACCTGGCTCCCCCGTCCCTGGGATTCTCCAGCCAAGAACACTGGTGGGGGTTGCCATTTCCTTCTCCAATGCATGAAAGTGAAAAGTGAAAGTGAAGGTGCTCAGTCGTGTCCGACTCGTCACGACCCCATGGACTGCAGCCTACCAGGCTCCTCTGTCCATTGGATTTTCCAGGCAACAGTACTGGAGTGGGGTGCCATTGCCTTCTCCAAAGACATACCTACTTCTCTGTAGATCAATTTCACCTCTGAAATTTCACCTTTATCCATCTTTTCCTTTTCATCTTCACTCTATTATTCAAATTGAGGCTTTCTTTCTTTCACTTGAACTAACTGGTGTCTGGGTTTTCCAACCTCCTTTCTCTATGCTGTCACCAAAGTGATCTCCCTAAAACTGATTTAAATCACTGGTTCTCAATATGTGGTCTGCAGATACTTAGAGGGATTCCTAAGAACCTTTCAGAAAGCCTGCAAGGTCAAAACTATTTACAAAATTTTAGACATTCTTTGCCCTCTTCATTGTGTCCACATTTGTACTGATGGTACTAAAGCAATGGTGTATAAAACTGCTGATGCAAACTGAAGCATTGGCACCAAAGTTTACTTACTACTGATTGTATTATTCACTGCTATGTAATACTTGAATTTTTTTTCTTTTGCCAGTTTTATCTTAAGAGATCCTTGATGAAGCAAACAAAATTAACTTTATGAAATCTCAACACTTGAGTACGTCTTACTGCGTGTGACAAAATGGAACAGAAGCTTTAGTTTTGCAAAATGAGAATGTTCTGGAGATGTTTCACAACAATGTGAATATACTTAACACTGCTGAACTGTACTCTTCAAAATGGTTGAGATGGTAAATTTCATTCTATGTGTTTATTATCACAATCAGGAGGAGAAAAGCACTTTTGAAGCATATCAAAGTATGATGGCTGTTGTTATGGACTGTTTGTTGACTTCCTAACCCCCAATGTGATGGTTTTAGGAGTAAATATGTCATGATGGCAGAGCCTTCATAATAAGTGGGATTAGTGCCCTTACGAGAGGAGATATAAGAGTACTTCCCACTCTCTCGGCTCTCTGCTATGTGAGGATACAACAAGACGGTCATGAGCAAACTAGGAAGCAGGCCCTCACCAGACACAGGATCTGTGGGCACATTAATCTCAGATCTGCGAGAAATAAACACTTGCTATTTAAGCTCCTCAGTCTATGACATATTTGTTACAGCAGTACTATGACAGTTGTACTAAGTCAAAGCACTCCTGAAAAAAAGTTGTGACCTGGACTAGCTGATTTTTTTCATGGAATACCATTTTTAATTAGAAGATTAACCAACAACTTATAGTTATTCAGACTTCGTTTTGGCTCAGTCATTTCTTTGAAAATGAACACATGAATCTGTTTGTTTCCTCAACAAAATGTTGAGGAAAAATCCAAATTTCATGCAAAAATAAGGATTTTGGAAACTTTTTGTTTGTTACCATAAGCCTAGTGGTTTCCATTCATACCTAAACACTTACCTAATGAAATCAGTGGCGGGGTTTTTTTTTTTAAGACTTTGTGTGTGATGTAAAATATATATGATATTTGTAATTTTAATCATTCTTTAGTGTAGTGGCTCATCAGCATTAAATATTCACATTATATCACTACTATCTCTACCAAAAACTTCTTTATCATCCCCAACAAAAACTCTATTCATTAAATAATAATACTTTCCCTCTCCCTGTAGCCCCCAATAAATTCTATTCTACTTCGTCTTTGAAATTTGACTATTCTAGGTACTTCATATAAGTGGAAGCATACTAAATTCATCCTTCTGAGTCTGCCTTATATCACTAAGCATGTTTGTTCTCAAGGTCCATGTCGAGGCTTAAATCAAAATTTCATTATTCTTTATGGTTGAACCACATCCCATTGTATGTCTATACCTATTGTGTTACCTAGTCATATGTTGATGGACTATGTATTGTTTTCACCCTCTGGCTATTATGAATACTGCTTCTATAAACATGGGCATAAAAATATCTGTTCAACTGACACTTTTCATTTCTTTTGGATATAGATTTGGGATTAAAATAGCTAGGTTATACGGTAATTTTATGTTTTACCATTTTGAGAAAATGCCAAACTTTTTTCCACAATGGCTGCAGCCTTTTATATTTCCAAGAGCAAAGCACAAGGTTCTAATTTCTCCACATCCACACAAACATTTACTTTCAATTTTTAAAATCATACACATCTGTATTAGTCAGCTCAACTGCCATAACAAGATACTGCAGACTTGGGTGGCTTAAACAATAGAAATTTCTGTTCTCACAGTCCTAGAGGCCTGAAGTCCAAGATCGTAGGGCCAGAAGTTTTGGTTTCTCGAGAAGTCTCTATTTCTGGCTTACAGAAAGCCACCTTCTCAAGGTGTCCTCACAAGGCCTTTCCTCTCTCTGTCTACATGCAGAAAGAGAGAGATCTCTGGTGTTTCTTCCTCTTCTTATTAAGGTCACTAGTCCTATGTTATTAGAGCCCCATTCTGACAACTTCATTTAAGCTTAATTTCCTTAGAGGTCATATCTCAAATACAATCACACGGCAGGGTTAGGGTTTCACCATATAATTTTGGAAAGACAATTCAGTCCATAACACCATCATAATGGGTGTGAAGGGATATCTCATTTTGGTTTTTGATTTACATTTCTCAAATGATTAATGATATTACACTCCTTTTCACAGGTTTATTGGCCATTTGTACATCTCCTCTGGAGAAATATCTATTCAAATCCTTTCCCTATTTTTGAATTGGGTTTTTTCTGGTTACTGTTGAAGTTGTTGAAGATTTTTTTAGACTATTAACCCCCTTATCAGATATATAATTTGCAAATGTTTTCTCTCATTCACTAGGTGGGTTTCCCTGGTGGCTCAGATGGTAAAGAATCCATCTGTAATGCGGGAGACCTGGGTTTGATCCCTGGGTGGGGAAGATCCCCTGGAGGAGGGCATGGCAACCCACTCCAGTATTCTTGCCTGGAGAATCCCCATGGACAGAGGAGCCTGGCGGGCTACAGTCCATAAGGTTACAAAGAGTCAGACACGACTGAGTGACTAAGCACAGCACATTCAGTAGGTTGTCTTTCCACTTTGATAGTATTCTTTTTTATACAAAAGTGCATAATTATGATGAAGTAAAATTTATCTATTTTTCTCTTTTATTGCCTGTGCTTTTGTGTCATGCTCAAGAAACCACTGTCAAATCTAGCATCATAAAGATGTTCCCCTATGTTTTCTTCTAAGAGTTTTATAGTTTTAGCTCTTAGGTTTATGTCTTCAATCCATTCCGATTAATTTTTTTGTATCTGGTGTAAAGTATGGATCTCATCCTTTCACACACTGGATATCCAGTTTCCCAGCACCATTTATTAAAAAGATGATCCTCTCCTTCATTGAACAGCACCATTGTAGAAAATAAACTGACCATATATGACAGTGTTTATTTCTAGATTCTTTTTTCAATTCCATTAGTCTACATGTCTGTCCTTAAGCCAAGACCAAACTGTTTTAATTACTGTTTTGTAGTAACTTTCAAAGTTGGCAAGTGTTGGTCCTTCAATTTTATTTTTTAAAGGTCATTTTGGCTTTCCAGGGTTCCCTGCAATTGTATAAAAAATTGAGGATAAGCTTTTTCCATTTTTGTGGGGACTGTGTCAAATATATATAGATCATTTAGAACTGCAATAATGTCTTAACAATGTTAAGTCTTCCTATCCATGAAAATGGGCTGTCTTCCCATTTATTTAGGTCTACTAAATTTTTTTAGTTTTCATCATGTGTCTTTTGTTTCCTTGGTTAGATTATTCCTAAGTATTTATTTTTTTAAGATGCTAATGTAAATAGAATTGCTTTCTGAATTTTTTTTTCAAATTGTTCAGTGCTGCATATAGAAAGACAACTGATTTATATGCATTTTGTACACAGGAATTCTAGCACAGCAGTGAATACCAGTGACAAAAGCATGTATCCCTGTCTTGTTCCTGATTTTAGGATGACAGCTTTTAGTCTTTCACCAGAGTATAAGGCCCACCATGGTTTCTCATAAATACCTTTTATCATGTTGGGGAATTTTCCCTCTAATTTTTGCATTCTAAGAGTTTTTAATCATGAAAGGACATTGGATTGTATCAAATAACTTTTCTATGTCAGTTGAAATGATTACATAGTTTTTTCCCTTTTTCTATTAATATGATGCATTGTATTGGTTCCCTTATATTATATTGAATCACTTATACTACTGGGATAAATCCCACTTGTCAAGGTGAATAATCCTCTTAATACACTGTTAGATTTAATTTGCTAATATTTTCTGAGGACATATGCATTTATATTCATAAGGGATACTGGGATGTATTGTATTTTCTTGTGATGCCTTTATCTGGCTTTGGTATTAAGGTAACGCAGGCCTCAATAGAATAACTATTCCCTTCTCTTCAGTTTTTTGAAAGAGTCTGAGGAGAGTTAGTGCTAACTCTTCTTCAAATATTTGGCAGAATTCACTAGTGTAACCATTTGATTCAGAATTTTGTTAGAGGTTTCTGATTACTGATTCAATCTCTTTATTTCTTATAGGTGGGTTGAATTTTTTATTAAATTAGTTTAGGTAATTTATGTGTTTCAAGGAATTTATTCTAGGTTATGTAATTTGTTAATATATAACAACTTGCTCATAGTATTCTCTTGGAATCCCTTTTATCTCTGTAATGTCAGTAATAATGCCTCCATTTTCATTTCTGATTTGAGTTTCTTGCATCTTTTTTTTCCTTCATGGATGAGAAATTCATGGATATGGAGGGTCAAATGTATTTTCTAATTTCCACTGTAATTTCTTCTTTGACCCATGGGGTACTTAAGAATGTGCTATTTAATTTCTATGTATGTGTGAATTTTCATTTTCCTTCTGTTAGGGATTTCTAACATCCCATTGTTGTCAGAGAAGATACTTTGTGTGATCCCTCTTTTAAAATTTATTAGAAATTCTGTTATGGTCAAACATATAGTCTATTGTGAATGCCCCACATGATCTTAAGAACTTGTATTCTTCCATTGTTAGGTAATACGGCCTTCCCTGATAGATCAGTTGGTAAAGGATCCACCTGCAATGCAGGAGACCCTGGTTCCATTCCTGGATCAGGAAGATATGCTGGAGAAAGGATAGGCTACCCACTCCAGTATTCCTGGGCTTCCCTTGTGGCTCAGCTGGTAAGGAATTCGCCTGCAATGCAGGAGGCCTGGGTTCAATCCCTGGGTTGGGAAGATCCCCCGGAGAAGGGAAAGGCTACCCACTCTAGTATTCTGGCCTGGAGAAGTATGGGGTCACAAAGAGTCAGACACGGCTGAGTGACTTTTCACACTATTCACACACTATTGTTACGTGAAAAATTCTTAAATGTGTTAGGTCTAATTGCCTTATAATATTGTTCATGTACTCTATTTTGTTAATCATTTTATGTTGGGTTGGCTGATCTATGCATTATTGCAAGCAGGGTATTGAAATCTCCAATTATGCTTACAGAATGTTTATTTTTCCTCTTAATTCTGTCCATTTTTGTTTCGTATATCTCCTGAGGGGCTGTTATTAGTTACATAAATGCTATGTCTTCTATATTGAACCTCCTATTAATATATAATGTCCTTATCTCTTATATTTTTCTTAGATTTAAAGTATAGTTTGTCTGATATTAAAACAGCTACCCCAGCTCTCTCAAATGTGCATCTTTTACCATCCTTTCACTTTCAATCTATTTGTGTCTTTGAATTTAAATGGCAACCCACTCCAGTATCCTTGCCTGGAAAATCTCATGGACAGAGGAGCCTGGTGGACTGCAGTTCATGGGGGTCGCAAAGAGTTGGGCACAACTGAGCGACTAACACTAACTAACACTAACTAGTAGATGTATATAGTTGGATCATGTTTTTTACCATTCTACCAATCTCTGTCTTCTGATTGGAAAATGAAGTCTATTCATTTAAAGTCATTCATTTAAAGTAACTGCTGGTAAGGAAGGACCTGCCATTTTGTTATTAGTTTTCTATATGCCTTATAGATTTGCTGTCCCTCACTTCCTCTTACTGTCAACTTTTGTGTTGTTTCTTTTCCTTCTGAATAAAATATTTTGACTCTCATCATTTCCTCTTATATATGATCTATATATTTTTTCTTTGTAGTAGTCTTGAGGATTATAATTAATAAAAACTCTACTCAACATATCTGTTCCCTACTTTCTGTTACTAATTAAATTAAATCTTTATATACTATATAACAAAGCAGTAATTTTTTTAAGTTATTTGTCTTTTAAATAACACAGAAAGTAAAAAGTGGAGTTATAAGTTAAATTACAGTAAAACTCTTACCAAAATTGCTTCTTCCTTCATATGTCTTCACGTTACTGTCAAGTGTCCATTCATTTCAAACTGAGGACTACCTTTAGCATTTCTTACTGGGGAAATCTAGCAAACTCTGAAAATCTAGCAAATCTAACAAACTCCTTCAGCTTTTTTTTTTTTTTAGTGAATACTTTATCTTTTAAAGAAACATTAGCATTATGGCAAATTGAATGGAAGGCATAGAAATTTCCCTTATACCATCTATACTTCCTGCTCCCCAGACCATGGCCTCCTCCACTATCAACATCCAGCACATCTACCACCAGAGTAGAAACATTTGTTACAAATGACCAATCCACACTGACAACATTATAATCACCCAAAGTTCACAGTTACATTAGCCTTTACTCTTGGTGCTGTGCATTCTATACTTTATAACAAGAAGTAGCTATCATTACAGTGTCATACATAGTATTTTCACAGCCTAAAAATCCCCTAAGTTCCAACTATTCATCTCTCCTTCCCCGCAACCCCTGGAAAAAACTGGTCTTTCTATCCATAGTTTTCCTTTTCCAGAATGTCAAATAGTTGGAATTTTACAGTGTGTAGCCTTTTCAGATTGAATCCTTTCACTTAGTAATATGCATTTAAGGTTCTTCGATGTCTTTTCATGGTTTCATAGCTCATTTCTTTTTTACTATCAAATACTATTTCATTGTCTGGATATATCACAGTTTATCCACTTGAAAGACATCCTGGCTGCTTCCAAAATTGGGCAATTATAAATAAAGTTGCTTTAAATATCCATGCACAGATTTTCATGTGGACATAAGTTTTCAGCTCCTTTGGGTAAATACCACGGAGGGTGACTGCTAGATGGTATCTAAGAGTATGTTTAGTTTTGTAAGAAACTTCCAAACTATTTTCCAAATGGCTGTACCATTTTAGATCCCAAAATATTGCCAGTGAATGAGAGTTTCTGTTAATCCATATTTTCACCAACATTTATTAGTGTTGTCAGTGTTCTGGATTTGGCCATTCTAACAGGTGTGTTGTACAATCTCATTGCTGTCTCACTTTTCCAATTCCCTGATAATATATGATGTGGATGGAGTATCTTCATGTGCTTATTTGCCATTTGTATATCTTATTTGGAGAGGTACCAGATAGGTCTTTGGCCCATTTTCTAACAGGTGCTTTTTAATTTTGTTTGTTTTACTGTTGAGTTTTAAGAATTCTATAAGAGCTTTATTGATGAGTTTTATTGTATATCATAGACAATAGTCCTTTCTCAGATGTGTCTTTTATACTTTCTGCCACTCTGTGGCATGTCTTTTCATTCTCTCGTCAGTGTCATTCACAGAGCAAAAGTTTTCCACTTTTATCAAGTTCAGCTTCTTGATTTCTTCCTTCACAAATTTCACTTTTGGCATCATATCTAAAAAGTCAACATCCAACCCAGGATCGTAGATTTTCTCCTGTTATCTTCAAGGAGTTTTATAGTTTTGTGAGGTCTCTGATCCACTTTGAGTTAGTTTCTGAGAAGCACATAAGATCTATGTTTAGACTTGTTTACATATGAATGTTCAATTGTGCTAAGCACCATTAGTTAAAAAGATTATTTTTGCTCCACTGTATTGCCTTTGCTCCTTTGTCAAAGACATTTGACTTTATTTATGTGGATCTATTTCTGGGCTCTCTAGTTTGTTCCATTCATATATTTATCAAAATTTTCACCAATATCACACTGTTTTGATCACTGTAGTTTTACAGTAAGTCTTGAAGCCAGGTTATATCAATTTTCTAACTTTGTTCTTCTTAAATATCATGTTGGCTATTCTGGGTCTTTTGCTTCTCCACAAAAAATTTAAGAATCAGTCTGTTAACATCCACAAAATAACTTCCTGGGATTTTTTTTATTGGAATTGTCTTGAATATGTAGATCTAGTTGGGAAGAACTGACATCTTGACAGTACTCTTTCTATCCATGAACATGGAATATAACTCCATTTATTTAGTTTTTTAAAAAATTCCTTTCATCAGAGTTTTATACTTTTCTTCATATAGATCTTGTACATATTTTGGGCAGGGTGATAATGCAAATAGTATTTTGCCCTTAATTTCAAATTCTACCAGTTCATTGCCAGTACATAGGGAAGTGATTCACATTTGTATATTAACCATGTAACCTGTAATGCTGATGCAATTGCTTATTAGTTTCAGGAGTATATTGATTATTTATGACTTTCTACATAAACAATCATGTCATCTGTGAGCAAAGACAGTTCTGTTCCTTTCTTCTAAATCAATGTATCTTTTGTTTCTTTTTTCCCCCCTCAGGCTTTATCTCTGACTGTCTTTCAAATTTGAAGGGCAGTTTTGCCAGATAAAGAATTCTTAGTTGACAGGTTTTTTCCCCCCTGCACTTTGAATATATCAGTTTACTGGCTTTTGGCCTACAAGGATTCTGCTGAGAAATTGGCTGATACATTTACTAAGGATCCCTTGTATATGATGAGTATCTTCTCTTGTGCTGCTTTCAGGATTTTCTCTTTGTCTTTGGTTTTCAATAGTGTCATTATAAAGTGTCTTGAAGTTAGTCTCTTCTGGTTTATCCTACTTCAAGTTCATTAAGGTTACCAGATCTGTAGATTCATGTATTCTGTCAAGTTGGGAGCCACTATTCAAATATTCTTCTTGCCCCCTTTCTCTTTTCCTTTTGAGATTCCCACAGTGTGTGTACTGGTCTAGTTCATGTATCTGACAGATCCCTTAGATACTGCTTGACTTTTTCTTCATTCTTTCTGTTCCTCAGATTTGATAATTTAAACTGTTCCATCTTTAAGTCTGCTTATTCTTTTCTTTCTGCTTGATGAAAGCTACTTTTGAACCCCCTTGTGTATTTTTCATTTTAGTTACTGTATTTTCAGCTGCAGAATTCCTTTCTGGTTCCTTCATATAATTTCTCTCTCTCGGTAATCTTGTTTTCTTCATACATTGCTTTGCCATCTTTGTCTATATCTATTTAACTCTCTGAGTATCCTTAAAACAGCAGTTTTAAAGACTCTGATTAAGAAAAATGGGAATCAGAGCTTCATTAGGTACATTTTCATCAATTAATTTTATTCCTTCAAACGGACCATACTTTATTTCTTTGTAAGCCTTGTGATTTTTTTGTTGTTTAACAATGAAAATTTGAATCTTATACTGTGGTAACTCTGGAAATCAAATTCTCCCTCTTGCCCAGGGTTTGCTGTTTTTTTTTTTTTTTTTCCCTCAACTGTTGTAGGGTAATTCTGTGCTGAGGTAAGTCTGAGGTGAAAGCTTAAAGTCTCTTAGATCTTTTTCTGAGCCTACATCTTTTCTTGGGCATGGGTGATCGTTTTCTAAATTTCCCTCCATTAGTGGTTGCTTTTGAATGTCAAAACAAAAAAAGACATTCAGCCAGTGTGGAAGAAACAATGGCCACCAGACTCTGAACTTTGTTGATCAGAAGCAGTTAGCAGTGAAGAATCAAAGCTACTCCATTTTGTAAGGTTCCAGGAAAAGAGCCTTTGGAAATCCCCTGACCTTACCCCACCACCTGTGAACCAATCAGAACCCTTGGCCAGCCTGGGAAATTCGAATCAAGCCCTCGGAAAGGAGAACCAATCAGAACTCAACACCTAACCCTTCACCAGAAGGTGACCAATCAGACCCGGAGACTCCCGTTTTTTGAATTTTTCGCGCGAGAATACCCTATATAAGCAATGTAACCCAGAGCTCAGGGCTCCTCCCTATAGCTGCTGCATCGGTATCGGTGGGAACCCCAGCTCGAGCTTGGTAATAAAAACTCTCTTGCTTTTGCATCGGATATCGGCTCCCTGGTGGTCATTGGGAGATTTTGTGACTTGGGCATAACAGCAGTCGGAATACAAACTCCAATATTTGGAGGACAAGTCCTCATTGCCTATTTTGGATCCAGCAAGTCATACCAGAGTGGGGGTTGCCATCTTCGCAAACGCCAGTTACAGGGCTGGGGGTGGAGGAAGATAGACAGCTGCTACTACACAAAAGGCTGACATCAACCAATATCGACAATTTACCCAACATGCTTTCCTCTGGAAGCTTTAAGTGTTTAAGAAGATTGTAGAGTTCCAAAACTGTCGATACAGACAATTTCTGAAAATATAACTGTTGTTTAAGTGGTGAGACAGATACCTACCTATTCCTTCCCACTCTGTTATCTGCCTGACATTACTCTCCTTAGTGTGTTTATTTTAAGGCACCAAGCAAGGCATCCAGGAAGTTAATGCTTCAAAGACCCGAAACTCCCCGATGGCTTTCAGGGAAAGGTTTTTAAAGACAGGGTGAGGCAGACCAGGATCAGATATGTGGTTACCAAGGTAGAAGGAGAGGGCGAGAGGGATGGTCTGGGAGTTTGGGGTTGGTATATCCACACTATTACACTTAAAATGGATAAACAACAAGGTCCTACTGTATAGTACAGGGAACTATATCCAATTGCTTGGGATAAACCATAATGGAAAATATGAAAAAAAAAAAAAAGAATGTATAATAGGCTTCCCAGGTGACTCAGTGGTAAAGAATCTCCCTGACAATGCAGGAGACGCAATCCCTGGGTCAGGAAGATCCCCTGGAGGAGGAAATGGCAACCCACTCCAGCGTTCGTGCCTGGGAAATTCCAGGGACAGAGGAGCCTGACAGGCTACAGACCACAGGGTCGCAAAGAGTAGCACACGACAACTGTGTGCAGCACAGCAGCACTTATATATGTGTAACTGAGTCACTTTGCTGTACAGCAGAGATTGCCACGATACTGTAGACTGACTATACTTCAACAATTACAACAAAAAAAGACAGGGTGAGGGTGGGGGATTGTGGGGTACATGATCAGCTAGTTCTCATTTTGCTGACTGGTTGGTGGGGAGGTGTCAGGAGTTAATTTTGGTTCCAATGGGTATGGGGTATCTATGCTTATGGGCAGCACACAGTTAACTTCTTCCACCTGGTGGGGGTTTCAACATCACCTTTGATAGATGCTGCTGCCCTCACGGGGTCTCTATCATGAGATTTGACAATCTTGCTTCTGCACTTGCAGTTTTGAGGCCTTGTTTCAATAAACATCCAGAACTGTGTGTACTCCTCAGTGCCTGCCCACCAGGCTGGCCTTCCTCTCTTCATCACATTGTTAACGCTGTGTGTTAGGCACATGTGATATACTCATTCATTTTGTGTTGGTTGTATTTTCTCTTGGGGTCCTCTTAAGAAAATACTGTAAGCTAGCCAGCAATAACTTTTCAATGGTTGCAGAACTCTTTGTATCTTTGGAAAGCAATATGTGTAACTGATGCCCTATTGTTGGACATTCATGGTGTTTCCTTCTCTCTTTCTTCTCTCTTTTCTCTTGCTTCCTCTTTCCCCTCCTCTTTTCCTCCTTCTCCTCCTCAGGGGTGACTTTTTAAAATGTGATTACTTTGAAATTTTATTTTGAGATATGTCATCATTTAGAAGTCTGCATAACTAAGTTAATCAAGTTTTCCAGGTGACCAGTGACTCATGATGTTACAAAAGCATGCATGACAAAAGAGCCATTCAAAGTGGAAGAAGTCCAGTGGATTTTAATGTAACATAGTATGAAAACTTCACTGAGTATAAGAAAGTCATTAACATATGGTTTCAGATTCCATATTGCAACTAATATTTTCAAAACTACCACTTGTTCAACTTTGGATAAAATCAAAGAATACCTACTTTGGACAATATCAAAGAATAAATTTTAATTATCTGAAAAGGCTATTAAAACATGTCTCCCTTCCCTGGATTTTATTATTCTATTTCAACAACAAAAGAAACCCACAAATGACAAGACTGAATATAGAAACATATGAGAATCCAGTTATCTCACATAAAACAAAACATTAAACAAATATGTAAAACTTTAAGACAAATACCACTCTATTCAGGAATCTTTTGTTTTGCGAACTATATCTTATTAAAATGTTTATTTAGGTTAATATAGAATATTTATCATTGTTATTTTAAATGAATGTTTAATTTCTTTCAGCTTTACTTTTAAATTCAATTTAATTTTTTATTAAACATTTCTTGTTAAATAAAAACTAACAGAATTCATTGCCAATAGACCAGCACAAGAAATATTTAAGAAATGAAGAGCATTGTAAATAGAAAAAATGAGAATATTTTTCAAACTTCCTTTTTCCTGTTAATTGTTTTAAAATCTAATTGTCTAAAAAATAATAATAACAAAGGATGGGAAGAGATGGAACTTTACTATAGTAAGGTTCTTATCCTATACATGTAATGATGTATCATTTGAAAGGAGATTATATGTTATAATGTACACTATAAACCCTAGAAGACTAGTTTAAAAAAAGAGAGAGAGATACAACAAGCCAATAGTAGAGATAAAACAGAATCATTACAAAAACCAAGCTGATCCAAAATAAAGTAGGAAAAAAGAAAAAGAATAGATAAGACAAATAGAATATAAGATGACAGATTTAAATCCAATCAATACTTACATTAATGTAACTGGTCAAAAGATTTGTTAAAGCAATTAAATAACCCTTCAATTAAAAATAAATAAATTTTTTAAAAAGATATGAATGTTTATAGTGGGGAAGGTTATGGTGAGGGAGGCAGGCAATGCAAAAGGTATAAGGGAACTCTGTACCTTCCACTCAATTTTGCTTATAACTAAAACTCTACAAGGTAAGTTAATTAAAAAAATTCACCCCTCATTATTGTAATTACATATTTGTCTGCCATCTCCAAATTAAGGTCTGTAAAGGCAGGGACTATATATATCGTCTTCTCTGCTATATATCAGTGCAACATTTTTCATCATTATCTACTTATCTCTAAACATACTCCTCCAATAAAAAATAATAATTAAAGAAACAAACTCTGAAAATGACTTAGAATACAAAATAACTAAGTAGACAATAGATGTGCAAGGAAAGCATATAGACATTTTATCTTTTAAGGAAAATATATCTAATGAGAACAAAATGAAAAGTACCACATGAATATCCCTGAAAAAAAATACTTGGAGATTTTCAGATCATGATAAACTCTCTAGTTTTTCTTTGACTAAAACGAATTCTTCCCTTATAGTAACCAGTCAAGAAAGATTTGTTTTCCTAAAAACTCATTTTCCAATTAGAAAGTTGATTAGATAATTATTTTGAAAATATCTATACAAATGCAAGACAGGTTTTCAAGAAACACAAAGCAATAGTAACTCACCTCTGCAATCACTGTACAGGACATAGCATAACCATATTTTTATAATGTATTTAACTGGCATAGTAAAAGTTCGTTCTGTCATCTCTTTTCAGATAAATAATAGTCTTTTGTAAAATTAAAGCTAAAAGAAAAATAGCCAGCTAATCTAAATTATTTTCCCCCAAAGGAAAAACTCTAAAATATTAATGTGTTTTATTTCCATATCCTTTACATAGTTTGAACAGATTGTTTAGCACATTAACTCACTAAGAACCTACTATGCCACAAAATATCTGGAATCTTTCCAAAGATAATAACTTTAATAGACCTAAATATTTTTAATCTAAGAGTACACATTTGTGGAAATTACTTCAAAAAGGGGAAAAAAAAAAAACTATCCTACTGAATTATTCCTTAACATACTTATTGTAAAACTGTCCCACTTATTTCCTCTTCTTTGGCTTCTTTTTACTATTTTCATTGTTCTGTAACTTGCTAACATATCAATTTTTAAATGTTCCCAAATATCTAATTAGTAACTGTTTCCAGTGAACTTAAAATCAAGAACAAAGCAATGTCTGACAGATACAGTACCTGACAGAGGACGTTCTTGGTCCGTGATCTCTGGAGTCCATTACCCAACCAACATGACACTCTACAGGGGGATTTGTACTATGTCTTGTTTTTCTCTTTCTTGGACTCTAAGGAAAAAGAAGTCAAACATTGCAATTACTTTCAGTAGTGTGAACCTCACAAGTAAATTAAAACCCTCTGACTATAAACCAACTCAAACAGTTTCAGACTGTAGATGACACATTATGAAATCATATGAAGTCACAAAACTCAAACATCTCACATACAAGTTACAAAACTTAGCATGGCTAAGGTTTCAAAACAAGGATTAAAGAAAACACAGCTTAAAATGATTCTTTATTATACATTCTGATCACCTTTAATTAACACTATCCATTGTAAAGAAGTTATTCCTTAACCTGAGAAGACATCACTGTGGTAAAATATCATTTTTTTAAACAAATTCCTGCAACTTAAAATACAATTTTTTTATTGTGATAGAAACTAAAAAAGTTTCATTTTGTAATGGTGAAGTATACAAAATGTAGGCTTTATATTTTTGGTGTTCTGTGTACCTTTACATCAATAGCTTTGGGTTCTTTAACAGGATAAAATCTTGGTGTTTTGTTTGGATCTTGTAATCGAGGTGTTCGCGGTGTCTTGGGTGTCCTTGCAGGGTAAATTCTGGGAGATTCTGGAACTGCTGTGGGCAATGAACGGGCCATTGTTGCTGAAGATTCTTCTGAAACATCAAACAGTTTCTGAGCTAATTCATCAATCAAATCTGCAAAAAACAAACAAACAAACAAACAAACAAAACCAACTGTTAAAAGTATTTCAATGCTAGAAAAATTATTTTATTACTGAGAACAAGGATAATTCTGAAATTCTCTATTCTCAGAGTACTTTTTTCATTAGAAATATTTCAAATATACAAGAAAAAATTTAAGAAGAAAAACACTTGTCTACACATCATCTAGATAACTAAATTTTAATTCTGCTTTGTTCCAAACTTTTTTTTTCAAGAAAAATATGCCTAATAACCTTTCCTAATCCCATTTTGTTTTTCCTCCTCAGAGATAACCAGGCTCTTATATTTGATATTTTTATCTATTACTCTATATATGTAGTAATATTATTTTGCATAATTAACTTGATATAAATGGCATCATAGTATAATATCATTTTGCAGGCTTTTTCAGTCAATATTTTGTTTGTGACCATTACTCAAGTTCTATTCATACAGCTTTGGTTTATTCATTTACACTGCAGAATATCATATTGTATACAAAATATTAAAATTTATTCATTCTCCTGAAGACAGTGTTTTCACATTTTTAGTATAATCAATAGTGGTGCAGTGAACATTGCTGAACATGTCTCTTTGTACAAGTATGAGTATTTATCTAGGGTTTATATCTGAAATGGAAATACTGAGTCAAGCGCAATGTACTGTTTGCCAACCTGCTTTCTATAGTGGTTTCACCAATTCATACTTTGACTAGCAGTTATCCTGGTCAAGGCTAGGTTTTGCTTAGACTTTTAAATATTTTTCCATCTCAGGGGATTTAAAAGGTATTTGCATTTCTTTGGCTACTAGTGAAGTTGAGCATATTTTTATATAGTCAGCACTCAGATTTCCCTTGTGTGAGCTTGCCATTCATATCCTTTTGATTATTTTTCTGTTGGGTTATTTTTATTAATTAGTTTGTGAAAATCTGAAGGTAAAACACTAAGTAAGCAAGCAAACAAATCAAGTTAAAGTGTCAAAACTGCAGGCTCTATTTCTATGTGGTTTTTATTCAGACTTATCAACTTCTTTTGATTCATACAATAAACTTTTGTTCACTCAACAAATATTACTGAGTACCTAATACATTCCAAGTACTATTTAGACACGTTTGTAAACTCAAAAGGGAACAAACCCACTCTGTTACCTAGTCTCACGATCTTGGTATTTTCCTTCCTAGTCCATTATCTTTACTGTTGCCAGAATAATTATTCTGAGAAGCAAATTAGGTCATTTCATATTTCTGCTTAAAAATTTTCAGGTTTTTCCCCATTGCCTCTAGGAGAGGCATAGGCTCTTTATCATGGCATATAATACTCTCCTATTTTGCTCAAGTTTTGCTTCTATTGTCATTCTCCATTTCAATCTTGGTGCCCCAAATAGCAACCTACTTGTTATTTCTATTTTCTGTTGCTCTTGTTTTCTTGCATCATATCTTTTCATATGCTTTTTCCTGTATCTAAAAGTCCCTTTCCCTCATCTTTTTACACCCAACTAGACTCATATCATTCCTTTAAAATCCAGCACAAATGCTGAGTACTTTCTCTGGGAATGTGTAGCATTCTTCAAACATCTTCTGCCAACAGAATTAATCATTAATCAATTATTTTTTGTGCCACCTCTGCATTTTTATCCATTTATTTTTAGATTTGTTAAATTAAAATTTATTTTCTTATACATCTTCCATTAAATGCTAGCAGTAAATCTCAGTGCTTCTCTGAAAGCAAGGGCCGCAATCTATATATGTACACCGGGATCTACAATTGTGCCTAGGAAAAAGTATATCCCCATCCAATGACTGAAAAACTTAACTGAATTGTGTTAATGGTATTTTTCTGTATGGTAAGATGATACACAATCTCAGGGGTTAAAAGTAGGAGCATACACTGAAAAATATGGTAAAGCCAGTGCCCTTGTAAAAGAAATATTCAAAGATATAGGAGCAGTAACAACCCAGAAATAGTAAGCTTCCTAGCATATAGATTATGGCTTCTAAATTCTACTTTCCACTGATTAGTCTCTTTAAAAAAAAAAGTCGGAAGCACAAAGTATTATAAAAGCCTAGGAAATCTTGAGCCAGAAAGCAATGAAGTTAAAAATGAAAATATTAGCATGGTTCATGGAGACATAGCAGCAAACTTTAGGAGACACTGCCAGTCAAAACAATGACTGAACTGGCCTAAGAACATCAAATAAACAGACTCCATGAGTTCATAATGGTTACTTTAAAATTTAATCAAATTTCTAGGCTGCTATGGCACCAACTCATTATTCTGAAAATGATCAATAGAATACAAGGAAAGAAGAAAGAATTTAACCTGTCTTTTTTGTAAATTGAATTCCAGAGTAAATAAAGAATTAATTAAAAGAAAAAATTCTTCCTTACAGAATTCTAGGTTAAGAAACACAAAAGGAATAACAAAATTAGAAGATGACTATATTGCAACTCTAGTGAAATAGAGGATCAGGAAAATATTCATCAATATCTGCTAAAATCATTGGTAAAATGCTGAGGAGAGATTTAACGACCCATGAAAGAAATAATTGCTATACTAACTTCTGTAAAAGGAAAAACTTCGGCTTTGAGAACACCACTTTGAAGAGAATAAAAAGACAAGCCACAGAATGTCAAACAGTATTTGTAAAACACACATATGATAAAGGACTATTATCCAAGATATACAAAGGACCGTCAAAATTCAACAACAATAACAACAAAAACCTGATTAGAAAATGGACCAAAGACCTAACAGAAGCCTTACCAAAGAAGATATATAGATGGCAAAAAGCACACGGAGATACTCCACATCAGATATCATCAGGGAACTGCAAAGTAAGACAACAATGAGATTCTGCAACACATCTATTAGACTGGCCAAAATCCAGAACACCAACAACACTAACAAATGCTGATGAGAATATGAAGTAACAGCAATTCTCATTCATGGTGGTACTGTAGAAATGAAAAATGGTACAGCCACTCTGGAAGACAGTTTGGAAGTTTCTTACAAAACTAAACATATTCTTACATACCATGAAGCAGTCACCCTCCTTGGTATTTACCCAAAGGAGCTGAAAACTTACATCCACACAAAAATCTGCACATGGATATTTAAAGCAGTATTATTTATAACTGCCCAAACTTGGAAGCAACCAGATGTCCTTCAGTAGGTAAATGGATAAATAAACTGTCATATACCCAGACAATGGATAGTTATTCAGTGAAATGGGCTATCAAACTATGAAAAGACACAAAGGAACCTTAAATGCATATTACCAAGTGAGGGGATTCAATCTGAAAAGGCTACACACTGCAAAATTCCAATTATTTGACCTTCTGGAGAAGGAAAACTATGGAGATGATAAAAAAAAACCAACAACAAACAGTTGTTTCTAGGGGCTGGTAGCAGAGATGAATAGGTAGAACCCAGAGCAAGTTTTTAGGGCTGTGAAAATGCTATATATGACACTATAATGATGACTACATTTCATTATACATTTATCCAAATCAACAGAATATACAACACCAAGAGTAAATGCTGGGACTTCCCTGGTGGTCCAGTGGTTAAGAATCCTCATACCAATGCAGGGGACACGGGTTTGATATCTGATCTGGGAAGATTCCACATGTCACAGAGCAACTAAACCCAGGAGCTACAACTACTGAGCCCACATGCTGCAACTACCGAAGCCTAGGGCCCATGCTCTGCAACAAGAGAAGCCACCGTAATGAGAAGCCCTCATACAACAACTACAGTAGGCCCCACTCACTGCAAATACAGAAAGTTCACACACAGCAACAAAGAGCCAGAACAGCCAAAAATAAATTAAAAACTTTTTTTAAAAGAATAAGAAAAACAGAAACTAAAAAAAAAAAAAAAAGTAAATGCTAATGTATCTATGGACTTCTGCTGATTATGATGTGTGAATGTAGGCTCATCAGTAGTAACAAATGTACCACTCTGATGTGGGCTATTGCTCTGAGGAGGCAACCTCTTTCACCAGATGGGTAATAGCAAGCAAGCTAGGGTCAGGGTATAAACGTGAAATCTCTGTACTCTCCTCTAAATTTTGCCATCAGCCTAAAACTGCTCTAGCAGCAAAAGCCTTGGGGAAAAAAAAAATTAAGGGAAACTTGATGATGAATAGATCTGGCTGATAACATCTAAACTCAGTGATAACATCAGTAAACATGCTCAGGTGCTTCAGTCCTGTCCAACTCTCTCAAAGAGAGAGTCCAAATATCATGGACTATAGCCCTCCAGGTTCCTCTGTCCATGGCATTCTCCAGACGAGAATACCGAAGTAGGTTGTCATTTCCTTCTCCAGGGGATCTTCCCGATTCAGGGGATTGAACCTGAGTCTCCTGTGTCTCCTGCATTATAGGCTGATTTTTCACGGCTGAGCCACAAGGGGAAGCCCAAGATAAGTACATGGGAGTTCATCAACAGTTCTCTCTGCTTTTATTTTTATCTGAACATTTTCATATTAAAAAGTTAAAGTTTTATTTCACTTTTACATTGATTTTATTCCAAGTTGAATTCGGCCTGAATTCGACCCATCACCAAGAGCAGATATACCAATTTTATGAAGATTAAGATCTATAGAGTACTTTTTGTTATCTCAAAAGAAACATTTAACAAAATTTGTATAGTGTATCATTTACCAATTTATAATATTTTGACAAAAAAATTACCAAAAACAGTTAAGAAAATTGCAAGTACATAAAATATATTCAGTATAAAAATTATATTACTAGAAATATAACTAGTTAGGAGATAAGAATATATTAAAAAGTATTTTTTTATAAAATACAAAGATGACATACAAATATCATTTAGATATTATAACTTCTTTTTAATTAAAATCATGGGCCATCTCTTATATGTGAATGTTCAAAATAGCATTTTTCATAATAGCCAAAAGTGGAAAAAAAACACAAATATACATCTATTTAATGGATAAACAAAATGAAATATGTCCATACTACAGAACACTACACCTTACAAAAAGGAGAGAAGTACTAACATAAGCAACAACATGGATTAATGTCAAAAATATTATATTAGTTGAAAGAAGCCAGACACATTGACTACAAATCATATATCCCATTTATATGAAATTTCTAGGAAATGCAAAAACATAAAGACAGAAAGCAGATCATTGGTTATATCAGACTGAAATTGAGTGCTGACATTGACTGCAAATGATTGTGAGGTAACTTTTAGCATGACACAATTTAACAATAATTATGGGGGACTTCCAACCCCAGGGAATATGGTGGCTAAGACTTCATATTCCTAATCACGGGGCCTGGGTTTGATACCTGGTCAGGGAACTAGATCCCATGTGCTGCAACTAAGACCCAGCACAGTCAAATAAATTTTTAAAAACAGAAACAAAACAACTAAATTATGGCACTGGTATACAAATATACAAATTTACTGACATTAATCACACTATACACTTCAAGTGAGTTAATTTTGTGGAAATTATACCTCAAAAAAGCTTTAAAACACAGAAGACCAGGCCATCTACTCTTTGGGAATATCAATTGTGATTGTCTACCATACAGTTTCTGCTAAAAGTTTATCAGAGAAGACTGATATTCCAAGGATTAGGCTAAAATACTATTTTCAAAGTGTAGTCCCAACCAGTGGGAATAGGAAGAGAACTATAATTAGAAGTGGAGACTGAAGATGTGACTAAATTGCTGTAATCTCATAAGAAAGTGGTTCCTTAAGATAAGATCTACTTATTCCTAATGAAGACGCTATGAAGAATGTTGAAATGACAACAAAGAATTTAGAATACTGTATAAACTTAGTTGATACAGCAGTTGCAGAGTTTGAGAGGACTGACTCCCAATTTTGAAAGATCTACTGTGGGTAAAATGCTATCAAACAGCATTAAATGTCACAGAGAAATTGTTCATGAAAGGAAGAGTCAACCAATTCAGTGGACTTGATAGTTCTCTTATTTTAAGAAACTGCCACAGCCACCCCAACTTTCAGCAACCACAACCCTGATCAGTCAACAGCCATCAACACTGAGGCGAGGCCCTCCACCAGGAAAAGGACTATTATAACTTACTGAAGACTCTGATGATGGTTATCATATTTTTTAAGCAATAAAATACTTTTAAACTAAGATATGCTCATTTTTATTTTAGACATAATGCTATTGCACACTTAATAGACCACAGTATAGTATACACATACTGTATACAGACTGTAAAACCAAAATTTCTTGTGACTTGCTTCATTGTGGTATTTTACTTTATTATGGTGGTCTGGAACCAAATCCATAATATCTCTGAGGTATTCCTGTATCTCTAAAGACCCTAGAAACATTGAAAGAATAAAAAAGGAATATTACTAAAAACACCTCCCAAAACAGACAAACTCTTTAATATATAAACTACAAAAGTTCACTCAAGAAAACCTAGATTACCTAAATAGGCCCATGTCTCTTAAAAAAATTAATTAATAGTTAGAAACATTCCAACAATTTCAGACCCAGATGACTTCACTGGCAAATTCTACCACTTCTATAAGGAATCAACAATAACAACTGTATACAAACTCTTCCAAAACACAGAAGAGGAGGGTATATTTAGTAACTCATTTATGAGGCAGTATTCCCTGATACCAAAATCAAGCAAAGATAATCCAAGAAAAACCAATATTCTTCATTCCTCTAAAAAAAAAAAAAAAAAAGCAAATGGAATCTAACAGTGTATAAAAAGGGTAATATGTCGCAGTCAAATAAAGTTTATCCTGGGCTCATTATTTGAAAATAATTCAATGCAATTCACAATATAAATAAGCTAATTAAAACAAAACATGTAATCATTTCAAAAGATCCAGAAAAAATACCCCCCCATCCAAAATCAGCATCCATTCATGATTAAAAACTCTCAGGAGAATAGCACTGAAACATGTATATTACCATATGTGAAACAGATCACCAGTCCAAGTTCGATGCATGAAACAGGGCACTCAAAGCCAGTGTACTGGGACAATCCAAAGGGATGGGATGGGGAAGAGGTGGGGGGCGGTTCAGGATGGGGGACACGTACACCCATAGTGATCCATGTCAACGTATGGTAAAAACCACCACAATATTGTAAAGTAACTAGCCTCCAATTAAATAAAAATTTTTTAAAAACTCTCAGTACGCTGGAAATAAAATCTATAACTAACATCATACTTAATGGTGAAAGACTGAATGCTTTCCTCCTAAAATCAGAAACAATGCAAGGATGTCTTATAACTTCAATTCAACATCATGTTGGAGTTCCCAATCAATGTAATAAGACAATAAATGAAAATATATAAAAATAAGAAATGAACTGCAGCTATTCACAGACAACATGACTATGCAGAAATCGATCAATGTAAAATATATCAAAGAATCTACAGAAAAAGCTACTAGAACTATTACTGGTAAGTTTATCAATATCACAGGATACAAAACTGTATTAGTCAGGATTCTCCAGAGTAAAGGAACCAGTAGGATAGAAAAGAAGATTTAGTATGAGGAACTGGCTTACAAGACTATGGAGGATGAGAAATCCCACAATCTGTCATCTATAAGCTGGAAACTTAGAAAGGCCAGTGGTGTAACTCAGCTCTGAGTCCAAAGGCCTGAGACCTAGGGAACTCAATGATATAAATACCAGCCCAAGATGAGATGAGACGTTCGTCTATGGGGTTGCACAGAGTCAGACACGACTGAAGCGACCCAGCAGCAACAGCAGCTCAATGAGACAGCAAAAAAGGAGCAAATTCTTCCTTCCTCCACATTTTTGTTCAGACCTTCAATGGGTTCGATGATGTCCACTGATACTGAGGATGACAATCTATCATGCCCAACAATTCAGATACTTATCTCATGTAGAAAAAGCATCACAAAGACACCCAGAAGCAATGTCTAACCAGACATCTGGGTATCCTCTGATTCAGTTAAGCTGACACTTAAAATTAACACCACAAAGAATAATATGAAAAATATCTATCCTATTTCTATATAATAGCAATAAACAATGGATAATAAAAATTTTAAAGCACCATTTATAGCGATACCAAAATCATAATATACTTAGGGACATAGGCAATAAAATGTGTACAAAATACAACAAAAACTATAAAACACTGAAGAACAAACAAATACTTAAAAGGAGAAGTATATCATGTTCATAGACTGGAAGATTCAATACTGTTAAAATTTTATAATTCTTCCTAGACTGTAGATTCAATGCAATTCCAATCAAAATACTATATGGAGTTTTTATAGACATAGATAAGCTATTTTTTTTAATAAAAATAGCTTAATAGGTAAGCTACTTTTATAATCTATGTGAAAATGCAAGGAAACTAGAATAGTCAAAATATTTTGGAAATAAAAAGAGAAAAAAGGTGGATGGCACATATTGATTTTTAAGATTACAGTTATAAGGACTTCCTTGGTGGTCCAATGGTTAAGAATTTATCTTCCTATGTAGGGGATGTGGATTCAATCCCTGGTCAAGGAATTAAGATCCCACATGCCACAGAGCAACTAAGTCAATGCACTGAAACTTTAGAGCCTGTGCACTGCAACCAGAAAAACCCCCTTGCACTGCAACAAAGACCCAATTCAACCAAAAAAAAGAAGTTCTGCTCTTCAAAAGGCACTCTTTTTTTGGCCACATCACGCAGTTTTTACAGGATCACAGTTCTCCAACCAGAGATTAAACCAGGCCACAACAGAGAAAGTCCTGGATTCTAACCACTAGACCACCAAGGAACTCCCAATAGGCATTCTTAAGAAATGAAAAGAAAATCTTTAGATTGGGGGAAGATATGTGCAAATTATATAGGTAATAGACTTGGATTAGAATAAAGAACTCTGAAAGCTCAGCAAGGAAACAACTAAAAGAAAAAAAACAAATCTCAAAACACTTGAGCAATCACTTCACCAAATATATACCAATAGCAAAAAAAAAAAAAAAAAAAATGCTCAGCACTGTTAGTCATAATGAGACACTGCTGCTGAGTAGCTTCAGTCGTGTCCGACTCTGTGCGACCCCAGAGATAACTGCCCACCAGGCTCCCCCGTCCCTGGGATTCTCCAGGCACGAACACTGGAGTGGGTTGCCATTTCCTTCTCCAATTCATCAAAGTGAAAAGTGAAAGCGAAGTCGTTCAGTCATGTCTGACTCCTATCGACCCCATGGACTGCAGCCTTCCAGGCTCCTCCGTCCATGGGATTTGCCAGGCAAGAGTACTGGAGTGGGTTGCTACTACATACCTAATAAAAGGCAAAAATATCTTAAAACTTTGCAGTACCAAGTGCTGGTGAAGACATGGAGCAATGGGAACCCTCATACATTACTGGTGGGATGCAAAATGACATAGCCACTTTGGAAAACAATTAGACAGTTTCTTATAAAGTTAAAAACACTTACCACAAGACCCAGCAATCCCACTCCAAGTATTTACCCAACTGACATGAAAACTTATTGTCTTACCAAAACCTATTAAGCAACTATTTATAGCATCTTTATTCACAATCACCAAAAATTAAAAACAACCCACACGTTCTTCAACTAATGGTAAATTGCTTACATCCATGTGATGGAATATTACTTACCAATTAAAAAGGACACATAAAATATGGTGAATCTCAAATGCATTACAGTAAACAAAAGCCAGACACAAAGGGTTACACTCTATACAATTCCATTTATATGATATTCCGGTAAAGGCAAAATTATAGGAGTAGAAAACAAAAAACAGGCTGCCAAAGGCTAGGCATAGGGTTGGCTACAAAGAGACATAGGAGAATTTGAGCAGAGTAATTTAGCAGCAGCAGCAACAGAACTGTGCTGTAATTTGAGTAGGTGGTAATTGCAAGACTATGTATTTGTTAAAATTCCCAAATCTGTTTATGCAAAAAGTGAAATTTACTGAGTATAAATGATATCTTATCTTTTAAAAAAAGAAATAAAAAAGACAATTCTGGATCCCTGTAAAGTGGAATGAAAGGAAGGAGACAGATTAGGAGTTATTATAATTAACCAATGTAAAATGATGGTAGCTTTTGTGAGAGTGATAGAAGTAGTGAAGATGAGAAGTGGTTAGGTTCTGGGTATATTTTAAAGGATAATGGAAATAATCTGCCAAGGAATAAGAAATAAGAGGTTGAAAAAGAAAGAGATCAAAAATAATATCAAGATTTTTTTTCCCCCTGTACAACTAGAAAGATACAGTTAACATATCATAGAGATGTGGAAGTCTGGGAGAATTCCTTGGAAAGGGGTGAGAATTAAGACTTCGAATTTTCACCATATGCAGTTTGAAATGTTTATAAAATATCCAAGTGAAACTGTTGATACACAGTTATTTATTCAGAATACAGGATGGAGTCTATACATATAAATTTGATACTCATTAGTATAAGGATGCCATTTAAAAACATGAAACTAAATACTATTACTTGCAGAGTTACTGAGAATCAGAAAGAAGAAATTTGAAGATTAAGTGCTAAAGCATCCAAAGCCTGGGGAAATGGGAAAGAAGCAGCAAATAAAAGACTCCTTGAAGTTGAATGAGAACTAAGCAAACAGTGTCTAGGAAGAAGAATATTTCAAGACAAAGAATGATTGATCCATTGCTGTCAGGGAAGATGATGATTGACTTGACCCATCTTAAACACAAAGATCTCTAAAGGCACTAGCTAAAGCTGATTTGGGGTGTGAGGGCCGGAAGTGTGTTCGGATCAGGTCTAGAGGATAAAAAGGAAGATAGATATTAACGACAGTGAAAACAAAATACTTTTTTTTTTCACCTCAAATTCTATTTTTTAAAGCAACAGCAATTTTTTTAATTACTATCAGTGTTTTACAGCATTTCCCATCCTTTCACCTTTTAATCTTTGTGTATACTTATGACACACAAACAGCATAGAGCTGAATATCCTTTAAATCCAACCCATAACTGTCTTTCTAACTGAAAGTTAATCTAGTCAACATTTCTTAGCAATATATTGGATTGATTTCTGTCTTCTTAATTTGTGCTTAATTTTATTTTTGTTCATATTTTTAAAAATTGGAGATTATAGCACATGAAGGTTTATACACACATACACACACACAGACTTTAAAATACAGTTGATTTAGAAATGAAAATGAGAACAAGAAACTAAGTAAGGAAAAAATTCAAGCTTTCCAAAAACACAGGATTAAAAAAAAAATCTTTTGGTAAATATCTGAGACTTTACTCAAAGAGCATAATCATTTTATGTGGGTACCAGGTTGGTACGCAGAAACCCACCAAGGCCGAAACATAAATTTCAGATGCAGGCAAACCATTTGCAGACTCTCCAGAGAGAATTCCATCCATTTCTCAGGAATTAAACACTGTATATATATTAAACACTATATATATATTGTGCATGAAGCACAAGCTGGAATCAAGATTGCCAGGCATACAGCATAGTGACTCAACATATTTATGGATTTTATTCCATTTAAAATTATTACAAAACAGTGGCTATATTCCTATGTATTGTACATTATAATGTATAATGTAGCTTATCAATTTTATACATAGCAGTATGTTTTTCCTAGGGATTTCCCTATGGCTCAGATGGTAAGTAATCTGCCTGCAATGCAGGAGACCCGGGTTCAATCCCTGGGTCAACAAAGAGATTATTGAGAAATATCAATAACCTCAGATATGCAGATGACACCACCCTTATGGCAGAAAGTGAAGAAGAATGAAAGAGCCTCTTGATGAAAGTGAAAGAAATGACTTAAAACTCAACATTCAGAAAACTAAGATCATGGCATCCAGTCCCATGACTTCATAGCATATAGATGGGGAAACAATGGAAACAGTGACAGACTTTATTTTGGGGGGCTCCAAAATCACTGCAGATGGTGACTGTAGCCATGAAACTAAAAGACACTTGCTCCTTGGAAGAAAAGCTATGACTAACCTAGACAGCATATTAAAAAGCAGAGACATTACTTTGCCAACAAAGGTCCGTCTAGTCAAAGCTATGGTTTGTCCAGTAGTCAATGTATGGATGTGAGAGTTGGACTATAAAGAAAGCTGAGTGCCGAACAATTGATGCTTTTGAACTGTAGTGTTGGAGAAGACTCTTGAGAGTCCCTTGGACTGCAAGGAGATCCAACCAGTCCATCCTAAAGGAAATCAGTTCTGAATATTCATTGAAAGGACTGATGTTGAAGTTGAAACTCCAATACTTTGGCCACCTGATGTGAAGAACTGACTCACTGGGAAAGATCCTGATGCTGGGAAAGATTGAACGTGGGAGAAGGGGATGACAGAGGATGAGATGGTTGGATGGCATCACCGACTCAATGGACATGAGTTTGAATAGGCTCCAGGGGTTGGTGATGGACAGGGAAGCCAGGTATGCTGCAGTTCATGGGGTTGCAGAGTCGGACACGACTGAGCGACTGAACTGAAACACTATATTAAATTTTTTAAATTAATTACCCTTGCTCTTTATGGTTTCTACAAGCTATCCATGTATCCATGAATTTTATGTAAGACAGCGCTAAATTTAGTGAACTGATTTTTTACATCCTCTACTTTTAAGATTAAACCATCACAAATAGCTTTAGATCTTTTATTTCCCACTACTGCATATTTTTCCTTTATGTGAATATACCACAGAGGAGAGTGAAAAAGTTGGCTTAAAGCTCAACATTCAGAAAACGAAGATCATGGCATCTGGTCCCATCACTTCATGGCAAACAGATGGGGAAACAGTAGAAACAGTGTCAGACTTTATTTTTTTGGGCTCCAAAATCACTGCAGATGGTGACTGCAGCCATGAAATTAAAAGACACTTACTCCTTGGAAGAAAAGTTATGACTAACCTAGATAGCATATTCAAAAGCAGAGACATTACTTTGCCAACAAAGGTCCGTTTAGTCAAGGCTCTGGTTTTTCCTGTGGTCATGTATGGATGTGAGAGTTGGACTGTGAAGAAAGCTGAGTGCCGAAGAATCGATGCTTTTGAACTGTGGTGTTGGAGAAGACTCTTGAGAGTCCCTTGGACTGCAAGGAGATCCAACCAGTCCATTCTGAAGGAGATCAGCCCTGGGTGTTCTTTGGAAGGAATGATGCTGAAGCTGAAACTCCAGTACTTTGGCCACCTCATGCGAAGAGTTGACTCACTGGAAAAGACTTTGATGCTGGGAGGAATTGGGGGCAGGAGGAAAAGGGGATGACAGAGCATGAGACGGCTCGATGGCATCACTGACTTGATGGACATGAGTCTGAGTGAACTCTGGGAGATGGTGATGGACAGGGAGGCCTGGCATGCTGCGATTCATGGGGTCGCAAAGAGTCGGACATGACTGAGCGACTGAACTGAACTGAACTGAACTGAACTGAAAATGAGTAACATGAAGAGCGGCAGATATGATGCAATTCAAACTGCATGTGAGAGAATATTTACTTTTGGCAATGGAAGATACTGATGGTTGACTAGATCACTGTCTTTAAAAGGGCTCCATTTTCAAATGAATCACATGTATTTTTGTAGCTGTGAACCATATCCTCTAGGCTTCTTTCCTTTTGAAAGTAAAGTGTTATATTTTTTCCCTTTGCACAGAGCAATACATTTGCCCAGTTAACAATAAAAATTACTGATACTATCAGGGGATCAGAGGGTAATCTATAGTTTATTCCAAGACTTTACATATTTCTTTAATAGTTCTCAGAGGATATAGTCCAAGGTGCCAAACCAAACAAAGATGCTAACATGAAACCTTTGTTTATTTAAAATGTGGTCACTTCTAAACAGACATTTCTCTAAAGAAGACATATATACAACTAATAAACACATGAAAAGCTGCTCAACATTGCTTAACATTAGAGAAATGCAAATCAAAACTACAATGAGCTATTGTCTCACACCAGTCAGAATGGCCATCATCAAAAAATCTACAGACAATAAATGTTGGAGAGGGTGTGGAGAAAAGGGAACCCTCCTGCACTGTGGTGGGAATGTAAATTGATACAGGCACTGTGGAGAACAGTATGGAGATTCCTTAACGATGAATAAAACTACCATAAGACCCAGCAATCCCACTCCTAGGCATATACCCTGAGGAAACCATACTTGAAAAAGACACATGTACCCCAGTGTTCACTGCAGCACTATTTACAATAGCTAAGGACATGGAAGCAACCTAGATGTCCATTGACAGATGAATGAATAAAGAAGTTGTGGTGCACATACACGTAAGAGTATACTGGAATCTTATTCAGCTATAAAAAGGAACGAATTTGAGTCAGTTCTAATGAGGTGGATGAACCTAGAGCCTATTATACAGAGTGAAGTGAAAGAGAAAGACAAATATGGTATATTAATGCATATATACGGAATCTAGAAAGATGGTACTGATGATCCTACTGCAGAGCAGCAAGGGAGATGCAGACATAAAGGACAGACTTTTGGATACAGTGGGGGAAGGAGAGAGTGGGATGATTTGAGAGAGTAGCATTGAAACACATGCATTACCATATGTAACAATAGACAGCCAGTGGGAATTTGCTGTATGATGCAGACAACCCAAAGTCAGTGCGCTGTGACAACCTTAGAGGGGTGGGATGGGGAAAAAAGGTGGGAGGGAGGGGACATATGTATACCTATGGCTAATTCATGTTGACATATGGCAGAAAGTATCACAATATTGTAAAGTAATTATTATGCAATTAAAAATAAAATGAAAACATGGTCATTTCTTTAACCATGAAAAAAATACACATGCTAACTCTGACTTCAATAATCACTTTAAATGACTTTGAGTCACTGAATTTTAAAACTGCATTGTATAGCATAGCATAATTTATATAAAGTTAAAAGTCGATCCCAGGAATTTAAATAAATAAAAATAAATAAAATATACCTCATGGGACTTTAATTCTATGATGTAGGGAGGGGCATAAATTGTTAATTTTAAGGTATTCAAATTAAACAAAATGAAAAATCTTATAATTACTCTGAAGATCCCTAGTGGAATACCCTAAGAACATTTTTAAAGTTTAAAAGTATAAAGTTTTAAACAGTTCAAATTTTAAATGTTTAAAGAACTTTAAAACAACTAAGCTTTTAGTATTTACAGTAATATTATTGTTATTCTTAAATTATTATAGGACAAACAATTCTGTTACTGTGCATAGGAATATTTTTTATGTAAGTAAAAAGCAGTACAAATATAAAATTTAATAAAACCTTTAATATTAAATGTGAACAAAAATTATTAACATAAAATCATAATGTAATTTTCCTTAAAAAAATTTCCAAGCTCTTTCAGTGGAAAAGGCCTAGAAACAATAAGCAACTCAGTAGCAACTAGAATACTGACAAAACTTAATTAACATCAGGCCAGCTGGCAAATAAGACAGTTAAGAATCCAACTCCATTATCACAAAACAAAGCAATGAAAGGTAGATAAAGTCAATAAATTGATAAACAGCACAAGTTATCAACAAGATGAGAGTATAATTCATCTAATACATGTAAGAGATCATCAGTTCAGTTCAGTTCAGTCGCTCAGTCGTGTCCGACTCTTTGCGACCGCATGAATCGCAGCAGACCAGGCCTCCCTGTCCATCACCAACTCCCGGAGTTCACTCAGCCTCACGTCCATCGAGTCAGTGATGCCATCCAGCCATCTCATCCTCTGTCATCCCCTTCTCCTCCTGCCCCCAGTCCCTCCCAGCATCAGGGTCTTTTCCAGTGAGTCAACTCTTCACATGAGGTGGCCAAAGTACTGGAGTTTCAGCTTCAGCATCATACCCTCCAAAGAAATCCCAGGGCTGATCTCCTTCAGAATGGACTGGTTGGATCTCCTTGCAGTCCAAGGGATTCTCAAGAGTCTTCTCCAACACCACAGTTCAAAAGCGTCAATTCCTCAGCATTCAGCCTTCTTCACAGTCCAACTCTCACATCCATACATGACCACAGGAAAAACCATAGCCTTGACTAGATGGACCTTAGTCAGCAAAGTAATGTCTCTGCTTTTGAATATGCTATCTAGGTTGGTCATAACTTTTCTTCCAAGGAGTAAGAGTCTTTTAATTTCATGTGTGCAGTCACCATCTGCAGTGATTTTGGAGCCCAAAAAAAAATAAAGTCTGACACTGTTTCCCCATCTATTTCCCATGAAGTGATGGGACTGGATGCCATGATATTCGTTTTCTGTATGTTGAGCTTTAAGCCAACTTTTTCACTCTCCTCTTTCACTTTCATCAAGAGGCTTTTTAGTTCCTCTTCACTTTCTGCCATAGGGTGGTGCCATCTGCATATCTGAGGTTATTGATATTTCTCCTGGCAATCTTGATTCCAGCTTGTGTTTCTTCCAGTCCAGCGTTTCTCATGATGTACTCTGCATATAAGTTAAATAAGCAGGGTGACAATATACAGCCTTGACGTACTCTTTTTCCTATTTGGAACCAGTCTGTTGTTCCATGTCCTGTTCTAACTGTTGCTTCCTGACCTGCATACAGATTTCTCAAGAGGCAGGTCAGGTGGTCTGGTATTCCCATCTCTTTCAGAATTTTCCACAGTTTCTTGTGATCCACACAGTCAAAGGCTTTGGCATAGTCAATAAAGCAGAAATATATGTTTTTCTGGAACTCTCTTGCTTCTTCCATGATCCAGAGGATGTCGGCAATTTGATCTCTGGTTCCTCTGCCTTTTCTAAAACCAGCTTGAACATCAGGAAGTTCACGGTTCACGTATTGCTGAAGCCTGGCTTGGAGAATTTTGAGCATTACTTTACTAGCATGTGAGATGAGTGCAATTGTGCAGGAGTTTGAGCATTCTTTGGCATTTGGGATTGGAATGAAAACTGACCTTTTCCAGTCCTGTGGCCAGTGCCGAGTTTTCCAAATTTGCTGGCATATTGAGTGCAGCACTTTCACAGCATCATCTTTCAGGATTTGAAACAGCTCAACTGGAATTCCATCACCTCCACTAGCTTTGTTCATAGTGATGTTTTCTAAGGCCCACTTGACTTCACATTCCAGGATGTCTGGCTCTAGATGAGTGATCATACCATCGTGATTATCTGGGTCATGAAGATCTTTTTTGTACAGTTCTTAGTGATATTTTAATCAAAGTATAGCTGATGGACATTATATAAGTTGGAGATGTACAATATAGTGATTCACAATTTTTATAAAGATAATACTCCATTTATAATTATAAATAATATTGGCTATATTCCCCATATTATACACTATACCCTTGTAGCCTATATCACACATAATAGTTTGTATCTCTTAATCCTCTAACCTCATAATCTCCCCCATTCCTTCTCCCCACTGGAAACCGCTAGTCTGTATCTGTGAGTCTGTTTCTTGTTTTGTTATAATTCACTAGTTTGTTGTATTTTTTAGATTTCACATATAAGAAATATCATAGAGTATTTGTCTTTGTCTGATTTATTTCATGTAGTATAATGCCCTCCAGGTCTATCCATGTTCCTGCAAATCACAAAACTCTGTTCTTTTTTTTTATGGTCATCCTAAAGGATTACAGTCCTGGGTGTTCATCGAAAGGACTGATGTCAAGGCTGAAACTCCAATACTTTGGCCACCTGATGCGAAGAGCTGACTCATTGGAAAAGACCCTGATGCTGGAAAAGATTGAGGGCAGGAGGAGAAGGGGACGACAGAGGATGAGATGGCTGGATGACATCATTGACTCGATGGACATGGGTGTGGGTGAACTCTGGAAGTTGGTGATGGACAGGGAGGGAGGCCTGGCGTGCTGAGGTTCATGGGGTCGGAGTCAGACACGACTGAGCGATTGAACTGAACTGAACTGAGTATATCTATACGTACCATACCTTCTTTATTTATTCATCTGTTGATGGACACTTAGGTTGCTATAGATTTGTAGTATAGTCTTAATTAGGGATTCTGATTCTTCCAACTGTTATTCTTTCTCAAGATTGCTTTGAGTCTTGAAAAAAATCATTTGGCACCTTTCGTGCTTCCAATTTATTCTAGCCCTGTGACAAATGTCATTGGCATTTTTTTGCAGGGGGGTGGGGCCCTGCACTTGGTCTTCATTGCTGTGGATGGGCTTTGTCTAGTTGTGAAGGTTGGGGGCTAATACTCTCCAGTTGTGGTGTGTGCGTGTGTCATTGTGGTGGCTTCTTTTGTTGTGGAGCACTGGCTCTAAGATGCGAGGGCTTCGGGAGCTGTGGCTCATGGGCTCAGAAGTTGCAGCTTGTGGATTCCAGAGATTCCATGCAGTGGCTTAGTTGCCCCACAGCATGTGGAATCTTCCTGGACCAGGGATCAAAACCTGTGTTCCCTGCATTGGCAGGCAGATTCTTTACCACTGGAATACCATGGAAGTTTGTCATTGGGACTTCATTGAATCTGTTCATTGTCTTGGATAGTATGTTCACTTTAACAATATTAATTCTTCCAGTCCAAGAACATGGTATATCTCTCCATCTGTCTCTGTCATCTTCAATTTCTTTCATCAGTTTCTGACAGTTTTCCAAGTATAGGTCTTTCACCTCTGTAGGCAGGTTTATTCACAGGTATTTTATTATTTTTAATGTAATTATAAATGGGATGGTTGCCTTAATTTCTCTTTCTGATACTTCCTTGATAGTATGCAACTGGTATCTATATATATATATTAATTTTGTATCCTGCAACTCTACCAAATTTATTGATGAATGAATAGTTTTGATCATAGTGATAATTTTTAAATTATTATTAATTATTAAATTTAAAATTTTAAAATCACAACCGAAAAGACTCCTCATTGCTCACCAAAGAAAGATGTAGACAACCAGCTCATTACTTTGGAAACAGTAAACAAAAACAAAGAATTAAGCATTTATTCCTTTTCCTGTTAGGACTCTATCTCAGGATAAACAGTCAGTTAATGGAAATTCTCTTTACAGACGTAATCTACTAAATTAAGAAAGAATTATGAAAACAGAGTTATCACTATTTTGAAGCCCCATGTGAACCAAAAGCTACAAGCAATGACTGTCAATAGCTAACACCAACACAAAGAAAGAATCAAGCATTATGTGCCTCATGGTGTAGTTTTCAAAACAATATATGACATATTCTTACAGAAATGTGAGCCTCAGTCTGTTCAAGCCTCTGTATCAAAATCACAATTAAAGAAAATTCAGGACGAGAAAACGGCTGGATGACCATGGGGATGCAATCAGCAAAATCTAGAATGTAAGATACTATACAGGGCAAACAATCTAGTTTCTACAACAATAAAGTTCAAGGGGGAAAAAAAAAAAACCAGTATGAACCTATATAACTAAAAGAGACATATCAACATATTGCAATGTTTGGAACTTTTAAGGATCCTGATTTTTTTTTTAAAGTGAGGAATGAGAAAATCTGAACACCAACTAGATATTTCATATTAAGGAATTTTACTAACAATTTTAGTATGATAATGGTACTGGGTTATTTATGTGTTAAAATAGATGTCCTTTTTAATAACATATATAAAAATATTTACAAATAAAAAATATGAATAATATAATTAGGAATTTGCTTCAAAATAATTCAATGGGAAGTAAAGAGAATGAGTGGAGTCAAGATGAAATAAAATTGGCTACAAGATGATTAAGTAGCTAATGCATAGGTAGATAATGGGTAATGGTATTTCATTATACAATTTGCTCTATTTTTACATATGTCTGAAGTTTTCCAAATTAAAAGTTTTTCTTTAATCTGCCTTCCAGAAAAACTATAATAAAATCAGTTACACTTGTCTGAAAATATCAGATTCAATTTATGAATCTCCCAAATGTATTTCCACTTTCACACAAAGCTAAGGCTTTAAAGCAAAAGAATTATACTGATGGTATATTTTAAGAAATCAACAAGTCAGTGAAAATTTTTCCTTATTTTGCGAAGAAAAGGATTCCTAGCAAACTTAAAATCAAGAAAGACACATAAAGAACCAACCAATTCAGCTTACTTTTTACGCAAGCATTTGAGTTTGAGCATGATCTAGTAATATAATAGACAACTCCTGGTTCACCTGTGTCATTGATTGCCTGCCTGTTTACCAAGAGTAAGATGGAATTTCAACTATGTCCACTTACTACATGGCTGTCTTACCAAATTTACAATCTGTATTTTTTAAGGCTTTAAAATGTTTTGAAGTTCATCAAAGGATATATAAAAGCTGAGTTTTAAAATTCTAGCCTTTTATCAGACATCTAAACATTTTCCACAAATAACAAAGCAGCAAACTTTAAAAACAATTTAGAACTGCTTTAATATTATTTAGACACTTACAGAAAATCAGACTTACATACCTTGCCTGGACTGTGAAGCTGCTACAGGAACTTCTTGGTTTGGCTCAAAAGGAAGCTCAGGTGTTAGGTTTTCAAACTGCTCTTTACTAATGAGATTTAGCTTCTTAAAGTTCTCAACTTCTTGCTAAAGTAGAATGGAGGAATCTAATTACTAAACTGGCTAAGAGAGTAACCAACAGACAATAATTGATACCAATCTCAAAAAAATGAGTTTTAAAAACCGGAATTGATTGCAACAGAATAAAAAAAGATGTTCCAATAAAGAATCCAGCATTATACTTAAAAATAATTAATATTCAGAGTCTAAAGGTGGCATCAAGAACCCTAAAATGTTATAAACATTTTATAATTAAAACATATTATAAGAACATACATTCTTATCATTAATTACTTATCGAGCATTGGGACACAAGACCATTAAGGTATTATCGAGGTTACAAAGTAATCTAATACACATTTCCTATCCTTAAGGAATTTACCAGTTAGATGGAGAGAAAGAAATGTACAAATAAAAATAATATTAGACAGTATCTGAAAAGTGTAATATTTGGTATAAGAATTAAGATCATAAGGGAGGCATCACAGAGGAGATGAGACAAAAGAAGCTCCTTAAATGAGAATTTAGAGAAAGGGAAAAGAATCCTAAATTAAGTACTATGAGCACAGATGAGAAGCTTGGAATAAAGGGTCATTTATTAGAAGACAATTCAATAAATGAGAGAATTTATTTAGAACTAGTGGCAAAAAGCCCTGATAAGGAAGTTGGAGAAATGCAACCCACTCCTGTACTCTTGCCTGGAAAATTCCATGGACGGAGGAGCCTGATGGGCTGCAGTCCATGGGGTCACTAAGAGTCAGACACGACTGAGCGACTTCCCTTTCATCACTTTTTCCTTTCATGCACTGGAGAAGGAAATGGCAACACATTGCCTTGAGAATCCCAGGGACAGGGGAGCCTGGTGGGCTGCCATCTATGGGGTCGCACAGAGTCAGACATGACTGAAGCGACAGCAGCAGCAGCAGTAGACATTTAATACTAGTCCAAGAAGTTTCTACCTCATTTTCTAATAGGGGAAACATATGATGGAAGATAAATCTAGATCGATCTGAAGATTCATTTCCAAACCCCTTTTATAAACTTAGCAGCAAGGATGCCGAGTAGGTCTATGTTGTTAGCTCTAAGGAAGAATGGGCCCATCCATGTCCCTGGGCCCCCTTCTAATTTCTGTTACATAATTACTTAGATTTTCCTTGCCCTGAACTACAAATATGCAAAACATTACAAAGGTAAAGGCCATTCTCTACTGGAAGGTCATTTGGCCATAGTGCATGAAGACTATCCAAGCCTGGCCTAAGCCATGGGGGGAGGGGGGAAGAGTTTGAGGGGCTGCTTACATTGTATTACGTCTAGTTATTTCCCCCAATAAACCCTATATCATGTCTACATTACTCAGTGCTAATATGTCCATAACCTTAAAATTTACAGCGTAACATCTAAAAAGAATGGACACAGGTAAAAGACAAAGTTATTTGTCTGATGAATCAAATTAAACAACATAATTCCAAAATAGTTGTGACATCTTGCTCTTAACAGCTAACCAAACAACCTTTTCCTTCTGTCTTCAAATATGAATAGCTACTTGCCAGTTCACACCATTTATGAGATCCAATTAGCCTTTCAAAATAGGATCTATCTTTTTTCCATGAAAATGTCTTAAATGATTACTTCCCAATATTACATACCAAAATTACTTCCCAAAAGTCTTCAATAAACTCTTCAAGCTAATTCAGTCATTACTCTTCACTGGCCCTTCTCTTGCTATAGAACTTGCTATTAGCAGTTCTCACTTCAGTCAACATTTATTGTATGCTTCTCACATGCCAAAAATGAATAAACAGTTCTATTCTGACAAGAACACAAATTATATGTTTGTTTTGTTTTTAATTTTTAAAATTAACTAAGGTATAACACAGCCAAATTTATATATACATATACACATTACTGAGAACATAAATCATAAGTTTATATCTCAATGAGGGGTCAAAAGTGAATGAACCTGTGGGACCACCATTTGGGTAAAGATATAACTAAGCACTGCAGATGGTGACTGCAGCCATGAAATTAAAAGACGCTTACTCCTTGGAAGAAAAGTCATGACCAACCTAGATAGCATATTAAAAAGCAGAGACATTACTTTGCCAACAAAGGTCCATCTAGTCAAGGCTATGGTTTTTCCAGTGGTCATGTATGGATGTGAGAGTTGGACTGTGAAGAAAGCTGAGCGCCAAAGAATTGATGCTTTTGAACTGTGGTATTGGAGAAGACTCTTGAGAGTCCCTTGGACTGCAAGGAGATCCAACCAGTCCATTCTGAAGATCAGCCCTGGGATTTCTTTGGAGGGAATGATGCTGAAGCTGAAACTCCAGTACTTTGGACACCTCATGTGAAGAGTTGACTCAATGGAAAAGACTCTGATACTGGGAGGGATTGGGGGCAGGAGGAGAAGGGGACGAGAGAGGATGAGATGGCTGCATGGCATCATTGACTCGATGGACATGAGTCTAAGTGAACTCCAGGGCTTGGTGATGGACAGGGAGGCCTGGTGTGCTGCAATTCATGGGGTTGCAGAGTCGGACACGAATGAGCAACTGAACTGAACTGAACTGATAACTAAGCACCCTAGAAGTACCCTTCATGCACCTTTCTATTACTACCCTCTTTCTTCCTAAAGATAGCCAACACTCTGACTTTAATTCTACAGATTCATTTGCCTGTCTTTCAATTTTATAAAAAAGTAATAAAATGGTTTCTTTTACACGAAAATATCTTTATGAGATTCATTTATAGTTTGTGACCCTACACCAGAGATCAGCAAACTACAGCCCCTAAAAGCCAAGTTTGTTTTTGTTAAGTAGTTTTATTGGAACACAACCACACCTATTTGTTCATATACTGCATATGGCTGGCTCCAGTGCTACAATTGCAGAAAAAGCTTGTCCATCCCTGTAATGATCAAACCATGATTTTTAAAAAATCCATTCCACTGTTGATGAGCATTCAGGTCCTTTTCAGACTACAGTCATTATAAAAAATGTTACCATAACTGTTTTTACAGAACACTTACTTTGGTCAACAGATATATTTTTTCCCTCTTTTAAAAAAATTCTTATAGGCATATAGTTGATTTACAATGTTGTATTACTTTCAGGTGTACAGTAAATGAATCAGTTATACATATAGTCACTTTTTTAAGATCCTTTTCCCATTTAGGTCATTATAGAGTATTGAGTAGAGTTTCCTATGCTATACAGCAGGTTATTATTAGTCATCTGTTTTATATATAGTAGTCTATATATATCAGTCCCAGTCTCCCAGTTTATCTCTCCCTCTGCTCTATCCCCTGGTAACCATAAGTTTGTTTTCTATATCTGGAACTCTTAAAGTATAGGTTTCTTTCTTTTCTCTCTCCTTTTTGGCTGCATAACAAGGCATGCAGGATCTTAGTTCCCAGATCAGGGATCAAATCCATGCCTCCTGCAGCAGAAGTGTGGAGTCTTAACCTCTGGACCACCAGGTTAGTCCCTTTCTCTCTTTTTCTTTTAAACTGAAGTATAATTGACATTTATTTTGTAATTGTGAAAGCTGGACCATAAAGAAGGCAGAGCACCAAACTGATGCCTTCAAACTGTGGTGCTGGAGAAGACTCCTGAGAGTCCCCTAGGCTGCAAGGAGATCAAACCAGTCAATCTTAAAGGAAATCTACCCTGAATACTCATTAGGAGGACTGATGCTAAAACTGAAGCTCCAGTATTTTGGTCACCTGATGCGAATGACTGACTCATTGGAAAAGTCCCTGATGCTGGGAATGATTGAGGCCAGAAAGAGAAGAAGGCATCAGAGGATGAGATGGCTGGATGGCATCAACGATGCAATGGACATGAACTTGGGCAAACTTTGGAAGATGATGCAGGATAGGGAGGTCTGGCATGCTACAGTCCATGGGGTTGCAAGGAGTTGGACACAACTGGGCGATTGAACAATAATAATTGATATATAATATTCTATATTATAAGGGCTATCCCCAGGGGCTCAACAGTAAAGAATCTGCCTGCAATGCAAGAGACTTGCAGGATACGCCAGTTCCATTCCTGGATTGGGAAGATCCCCTGGAGTAGGAAATGGCAACCCACTCCAGTATACTTGCATGGAGAACCCCATGGACAAAGGGGCCTGGTGGGCTAGAGTCCATGGGGTCACAAAGAGTCGGACACAACTGAGCAACTAAACAACAGTAAGAACAATTCTATGTGATAGGGGTACAACACAGTGGTGCACAATTTTTAAAGGTTATATTCCATTTATAGTTATTATAAAGCATTGGTTATATTCCTTGGATATGTACAACATACAAAGGATATGTACAAGCTACCAAGGATAAGGTAGCTTATCCTATACTCAATAGTTTGTACTTCTTACTAACCCACCTCTATATTGCCCATCTCTCCTTTCCTCTCATGCTGGTAACCACTAGTTTGTTCTCTATATCCATGAGAATGTTTCTTTTTTGTTATATTCTCTAGTTCACTGTTTTTTAGATTCCACATATAAAGGAGATCATTCTTCCTCTGACTTACTTCATTTAGCAAATGCTAAGTTCATCCATATTGCCACAAATGGCAAAATTTTGTTCTTTTTGTGGCTGAATAGTATTCCATTGTGTCTGTGTGTGCACATAAACACATATAAATACATACACTACATCTTTATCCACTCATCTGCTGATGCACATTTTGGATGCTTCTATATTTTGGCAATTGTAAATATTGCTGCTATGAACACTGGGGTGTGTGTATCTTGTTAAATTAAGTGTTTTTGTTGTTTTCTCAGATATACACCCAGGACTGGAATTGTCAGGTCACGTGGTGGTTCTACTTTTAGATTTTTGAGAAACCTCCATACTGCTTTGCACAGTGGCTGCACCAATATACATTCCAACCAACAGTGGAGGGTTCCCTTTTCTCCATACCCTCACCAACATTTGTTATTTGCGTTCTTTTGGATGAGCGTCATTTTGACAGATGTGAGGTGATATCCCACTGTGGTTTTGATTTGCATTTCCCCGATGATTAATCATGCTGAGCATCTTTTCATGTTCCTGTTGGCCACCTGTCCTCTTGGGAAAAATGTCTATTCAGTTCTTTGATCCATTTTTTAATCTTTTTTGTCTTTGTTTTCCATATTGAGTTGTATGAACTGTTTATACATGTTGGATACTAACTCTTTACTGGTCATATAATTTGCAAATTATGTCTCTCAGTCGGTAGGTTGTCATTCCCTTTTGTTGATGATTTCCTTTGCTGCGCAAAAAATTTTTAAGTTTAATTAGGTTCCATTTGTTTATTTTTGCTTTTATTCCCTTTATTTTAGGAGATAGACACCCCAAAAAATATCCCTGTGATTTATGACAGCAGACATGACATACATTTTTATTGAGTATTTACTAGGAGTGGAATTGCTAAATTAGGTGGTGCACTTCAATTTTGGTAGAAATTGGCAAATACGCTTTCATAGTAGTTGTGCCTATTTATATTCCAACTAGCAATATGTAAGTTCATATTGCTCTACATCCTCATCACCACTTGAGAGTGCCAGTTTTTTAAAATTTAGTCCTTTTGAAAAGGATGAAACTATGGATATAAACATTCTGAATGGACCTCAAGGGCATTATGATTGAAAAAAATGTCAATCTCAAAGGGGTAACATGCTATATGATTCCATTTATGTAACATTCTCAAAATGATAACACTGCAGAGATAGAGAACAGATTAGAGGCTACCAAGGATTAGGAATAGCAGAAGGGAGGCAGATGGGTGTAAGTTTAATAGCAGAAGGGAGATTTTTTTTTTTTTTTTTTGAACACAAGGGAGATCTTCATGCTGAAAAAACAATTCAGTGCCTTGACTTTGAGGGTAGTTATGTGAATCAACATGTGATAAAATGACACAGAACTACACATACATATTATCATTGTGATAATGAACATCAATTTCCTAGTTTTAATATTGTGCTTTAATTATGGTTTATCTAAGATATTAGATTTAATTATCTAAGATGATAACCTTTCAAGGTTATCTGGATGAAGCGTACAATGGACCTCTCTGAACTATTTTTCCAACTTCTTATGAATCTATAATTATCCCCCAAAACTTAAAAATTTAAATATTTAGCCACTCTGGTAGATATGTTATCTGACTGCGGTTTTAATTTGTATTTCTCTGATGACTAATAATGATGAAAACCTTTTTACAAGTTATTTGGATAGCTTTTTTTTTGTGGTAGGACTATTTAATTCTACTGCTCATTTTCCTATACAGTTGTCCCTCTCACTGACTTTTAAGAGTTCTTTACAAGATGTTGTAAATGGTTTTTCCCCTACTCTGAACCTTGCCTTTTCACTCTCTTATGGTGTCTTTTGTAAGAGACAAAAAGTTAAATGTAGTACATTTTATCAATTATTAGCATCATTGTGTTATATCCTGGTTAGTAAATCTTTCTGTACCAAAAGATCATGGAAATAGTATCTTAATCTTCAATTCTCACAAAGCCTGGAACATAACTGGCTATTAATGAATATTTGTTGAAAAAATAATAAATGCTATCCCTTTGGTTCAGCACTTCATTTCATCCCTGGATTACAATTAATGAATTGTAACTCATCCTCTGCCCTCCCCTACTCTGACCTAAACTAATGCCTCTGTGAGATTAAAACCTTATTAAACCACATTTTGATCATACTGCTTTTCTTTATAAGAAGTACAATCACTCCTTATTCTAAATTTCTACATAGCTTTTAAGACGCTTCACAATCTGCTCCCATCCTATCTACCCAAACAATCTTTAGCTTCAGTACATTAAAACAATATTGATATTTAACTTATAGAAATTTGATTTTACTTGTTCAACAACAAAAACTTTTTTCAAGTTATTATTTTTTAATGCAACAACCATTCTACTCAAAGAACATATGCATGCACTGGAGAACTTAAGCCCTAAAATGTTACCTCCCATAAAGAAAAACACAACAAAGGGATATATACATTTTAATAATGTCTTGACCATGAAAAGATAGAGTGTTCAGGGAATCCCCTGGTGGTTCAGCAGTTAGGATTCTGCACTTCCACTGCTGGGAGCCCTGGTTGGATCCTTGGTTGAGAAAATACTATAAGCCATGCAGTGCGGCCAAAAAAAGGATTAAAAGGTAAAGTGTCCATCCAAACAACTATAGTTTCACTGAGCACCATCACCATGTTTTTTTTAAAAAGTTGAGAACCATAGAGAAACACTAACTAAATCTAAATATCAGCTCTTAGGAAAAAGATGACCATGAACAGAAAGAGCCACCAACTTAGAATCTTCATAAATTTGCTCCAGTGCTTCCAACAGTGAAACACTTGAGTGTTATATAAATATGATTCTGCTACATTATCATACACATAATAACTTTACATATGCATATTATGATATGACGTTGTGCTTAAACCCATATACATACTTTATAACTGGTTAAATGGAATTTTACGAGTATTTTGGCCATACTCAATTTTCAACTTAAAAAGGACTCTAGAACCAATTCCCAAATAATTTTTGACTTCACTGCATTAGAGAAGACAGTTATGTCTTCTTAGACCAATCAATCAAAAGGTTGAGCAACTTTTCTTTTCTTTACTCAAGAAAGTCATTTAAAAATTACAAACTATATCTTCCTTTTTTTAAATCTCCCATTTAATTTATTTTTTAATATAAATTTATTTATTTTAATTGGAGACTAATTACTTTACAATATCGTATTGGTTTTGCCATACATCAACATGAATCCGCCACGGGTATACATGTGTATATTTTTCATAAATTATCTTTTATCAAGATATTAAAAAGTACATCTGTGTTACACATCACTGGAATTCCATCAAAGAAGGAATAGGTTAGAATTTTTATTTAGAATTTCATAAACTACATATTTCATTGTAACAGCTAGCTTTAACATTATCTTTGAAGGAGATATTTTAGAAACTGATTTGCTTTTCATTTATTGACATATATTATTTTAGTGTTCTTGGTCATTCTTCAATCCACTTTTTTAAAACACAAGATTTTCATTATCATTGTTCTTAGCAATAATCACAAGATTTTAACATTTCTTAAGAGATAGTTCACCCATTTCCAGCACCAGTGGCTACTTTCTGTCCTCACCTCTCTTTTCTCCGTTTTCCTGCTTCAAGTCAACTGGCTACCTTTGCTAGCTGGACTATCTATTCTGATTTTGTACATTTCCAAATACTGCCTAAAAACCAAGACTAAGCTCTTGCCTGCATCAAGGGATGAAAACTTTGATAGAAGTTAAAAGGGGGCAAAACTTTTCAACCACTGTTTCAGCAGTTGTAAAAACATTTCTCTGCCACAGAAACCTGTTAAGGAAATCAAGCAGAGTCCCAGGAAAAGGCAAGATATGAGTCAGTTGTAGGGCTGACTAATCTATACCTTAAACTGAACATACAAAAGAGGTTCCTAGTCCAAGTTCAACAAACAGGGGAAACATAAAGGACCTTGGGCCTGTAAATGCCATGGCAGCAGGAACTTTTTATTTAACTCAACACTGTATACAAGTGCCTACCAGTATACCTGACACCTCACAGGTACTCAGATATCTGTAATGAACGAACAAATGAAGGACAGGGTGAAGGACAGGGGAAGGGACAGTTAGGGAGTTTGGGATGGGCATCTACACACTGCTCTATTTTAAATGGATAATCAACAAGGACCTACTGCATAGGACAAGGAACTATGCTCAATGCTACGTGGCAGCATGCGTGAGAGGGGAACTTGGGGAAGAAAGGATACTTGAATATGTATGGCAGAGTCCTTTTGCTGTCCACCTGAAACTATCACAATATTGTTAATTAACTATACTCCAATAAAAAGCTAAAAAAAAGTATACTGTATGGTAACATTTAGATAAAGTTCAAAACCAGGACAAAAGGGGAAAAAAAAGATGGTTGTAACAATTTAATCTAGCACTACCTATAGTATCTGAGTTCCTATTGCACTATTCTTTACAAAGACTGAATTCTGTCAGACTAACTTTATGATGTAAGAGTTATGATCTTCTGCTTCTTCATATGATAGAGGAGCTGATACAAGCCTATTTCTCCCAATGAAAATAACTGAAAACCAATATAAGACTCCCTAAGACGCAGCCAAAAGTGGCTGCAGTGAAACTGAGCTAAAGACATATAATAAAGGCCAATAGAGTTGGAAAAGGAGATCAGCCCTGGGTGTTCTATGGAAGGAATGATGCTAAAGCTGAAACTCCAGTTCTTTGGCTACCTCATGCGAAGAGCTGACTCATTGGAAAAGACTCTGATGCTGGGAGGGATTGGGGGCAGGAGGAGAAGGGGACGACAGAGAATGAGATGGCTGGCTGGCATCACTGACTCGATGGACTTGAGTTTGAGTGAACTCCGGGAGTTGGTGATGGACAGGGAGGCCTGGTGTGCTGCAATTCATGGGGTCGCAAAGAGTCGGACACGACTGAGCAATTGAACTGAACTGAGTGTTGGAAGATGATGACATATAAACCCAGTTGAGAATGGAGACCCTTGTTAACTACTCATCAACATGCAAGGGATCCAGCTGAGATAACCTTAAAATTAGGCCATGCTATAGAGTAAGGCTCACACCCTACACTAAGACTTACTCTAGATTCTCTAGCAGAGGTGTAACCCAATACTTGACAAGATTTTGAGGGGGCACAGAGTTTACAGGTTAAATTCTATCAAGTTAGAGGTTTTTCAAAGATCTGACCCAACAAAGAGTAAAATCAAGCCAAAAAAATTTTAAGTTGGGCAACCAATAAGAAAAAAGAATCAACATTCCTCAGAGAAGATAACAATCTATAATCTCTACAGTATAAACAGATAATATCTATAATGTCTAGTAAAAAGACATTTCTCATTTAATATTTAAAATGTAAAATAAAACAGACAATTGTAACACACAGTCCAGAAAATAACAGTCAATAGAAATTGTCTTCCAGATATTTCAAATGTTGGATTTTACAATACGGACTTAAAAATAACTATCACAGAGTTATGTTTGAGGCACTAAAGGAAAAGATGATCTTAATGAGTGACGAGATAGGGAACTGCACCTAAAAAAGTAAGACTACAACAAAAATGAAGCAGGGCAAAGGCTAATAGAACACACTGGTCACAGCAAATACCCTCTTCCAACAACACAAGAGAAGACTCTACACATGGACATCACCACATGGTCAATACAGAAATCAGATTGATTATATTCTTTGCAGCAGAAGATGGAGAAGCTTCATACAGTCAGCAAAAACAAGACTGGGAGCTGACTGTGGCACAGACCATGAACTCCTTATTGCCAAATTCAGACTTAAATTGAAGAAAGTGGAGAAAACCGCTAGGCCATTCGGGTATGACCTAAATCAAATCCCTTACGATTATGCAGTAGAAGCAACAAATAGATTCAAGTGATTAGATCTGTTAGACAGAGTACCTGAAGAGCTATGGACAGAGGTTCATGACACTGTACAGGAGAGAGGGATCAAGACTATCCTCAAGGAAAAGAAATGCAAAGAGGCAAAATGTTTGTCTGAGGGAGCCTTTCAAATAGCTGCAAATAGAAGAGAAGTGAAAAGGCGAAGGAGAAAAGGAAAGCTATACCCACCCGAATGCAGAGTTCCAAAGAATAGCAAGGAAAGATAAGAAAGCCTTTCTCAGTGAGCAATGCAAAGAAATAGAGGAAAACAATAGAATGGAAAAGACTAAAGAGCTCTTCAAGAAAATTAGAGACACAAAGGTAACATTTCAGGCAAAGATGGACACAATAAAGGACAGAAATGATATGGACCCAACAGAAGCAGAAGCAGAAGATATTAAGAAGAGGTGGCAAGGATACACAGAAGAACTATACAAAAAAGATCTTCATGACCCAGATGATCATGATGGTATGATCACTCACCTAGAGCCAGACATCCTGGAATGCGAAGTCAAGTGGGCCTTAGGAAGCATCACTATGAACAAAGCTAGTGGAGGTGATGGAATTCCAGTTGAGATATTTCAAATCCTAAAAGATGATACTGTGAAAGTGCTGCACTCAATATGCCAGCAAATTTGGACAACTCAGCAGTGGCCACAGGACTGGAAAAGGTCAGTTTTCATTCCAATCCCAAAGAAAGGCAATGCCAAAGAATGCTCAAACTACCGCACAATTGCACTCATCTCACACACTAGCAAAGTAATGCTAAAAATTCTCCAAGCCAGGCTTCAACACTTCAAAGTTCAACGTGAAACGTGAACTTACAGATGTTCAAGTTGGATTTAGAAAAGACAGAGTAACCAGAGACCAAATTACCAACATCCGTTGGATCATAGAAAAAGCAAGAGAGTTCCAGAAAAACATCTACTTCTGCTTTATCGACTACACCAAAGCCTTTGACTGTGTGGATCACAACAAACTGTGGAACCATTCTGAAAGAGATGGGAATACCAGACCACCTGACCTGCCTCCTAAGAAATCTGTATGTAGGTCAGGAAGCAACAGTTAGAACTGGACATGGAACAACAGACTGGTTCCAAATCGGGAAAGGAGTACGTCAAGACTGTATATTGTCACCCTGCTTATTTAACTTCTATGCAGAGTACATCATGAGAAACACTGGGCTGAATGAACACAAGCTGGAATCAAGATTGCTGGGAGAAATATCAACAGCCTCAGATATGCAGATGACACTACCCTTATGGCGGAAAGTGAAGAGGAGCCAAAAAGCCTCTTGATGAAAGTGAAAGAGGAGAGTGAAAAAGTTGGCTTAAAGCTCAACATTCAGAAAACTAAGATCATGGCATCTGGTCGCATCACTTCTTGGCATATAGATGGGGAAACAATGGAAACAGTGAGAGACTTTATTTTGGGGGGCCTCCAAAATCACTGCTGATGGTGACTGCAGCCATGAAACTAAAAGATGCTTACTTCTTGGAAGGGAAGTTATGACCAACCTACACAGCATATATAAAGCAGAGACATTACTTTGTCAACAAAGGTCTGTCTCAACAATGCTATGGTTTTTCCAGCAGTCATGTGTGGATGTAAGAGTTGGACCATAAAGAAAGATGAGCACCAAAGAATTGATGCTTTTGAACTGTGGTGTTGGAGAAGACTCTTGAGAGTCCCTTGGACTGCAAGGAGATCCAACCGGTCCATCCTAAAGGAGATAAGTCCTGGGTGTTCATTGGAGGGACTGATGCTAAAGCTGATACTCCAATACTTTGGCCCCCTGATGCGAAGAGCTGATTCATTTGATAAGACCCTGATGCTGGGAAAGATTGAGGGCAGGAGGAAAAGGAGACGACAGAGGATGAGATGGTTGGGTGGCATCACCGACTCGATGGACATGGGTTTGGGTGGACTCTGGGAATTGGTGATGGACAGGGAGGCCTGGCATGGTGCAGTTTCACGACTGAGTGACTGAACTGTACTGATCTCTCTTCATGTATTGCCTCTTCCCCTTCTTTCCCTGCTTTTTCTGGAACTCTAATTACATCTGTACATTCTATCCCCAATTCCTGAAGCTCTTTCATACATTCCCTTTCACTCTGTGCTTTATCCTGGGTGATTTCTTCTGACCTCTCTTTCAATTTACAAATCCTCAGTGTTCATCAACTTTGTCTCACCTGCTATTAAACCCAACCATTGAATTCTTAACTTCAAATAAACTTTTACTTCTTAAAGGAGCTTTGTTCCTTTTTTTCAAATCTGAACTGTTAATTTTCCCCTTCACATATTTTGAACCTCAGTTCAGTTCAGTTGCTCAGTCATGTCCGACTATTTGCGACCCCATGAACTGCAGCACGCCAGGCATCATTCGTTAATTAAACCATGTAAACATTTATATTCTGTGACTCTTCTGTGCTTTGATAATTGCAGCATTCAAAGGACCTATGGGTCTCTTTCTGCTGTCATTTCAGCTACAATAATACACTTGCTAACTTATTTCCTTGCCTGCTTAGCCATTTTTTTTCTTTGATCACTTAATTTTCCTAGAAAATACTTATGGCAATATTTGGAGGAATATTACATTCTAATAATATTAGAATGAAGTCATTCTACATCAATGGGACAAATTTGGCCTGTAGTCTGTTTTATGTAGAGCCCTCTAGCTAAAAACAGTTTTTACAATAAATGGCTACATTTAAAAACAAAACAAAAAAACATGAAGCAAAGTACATGCTACAGAGAACCGAAATCCTAAGTAGCCTGAAAGGCAGAAAATACTTACTACCCAGCCCAGTACAGAAGAGTTTGCCAACCTCTGAAATAAGTTCCTCCAGAGAGGATATAGGCATACTTATGTCAGACACCTGTGATGATTAACAGTCTAGAACTACTTTATATTCTTAGCTCTAGTTTTTTCAGACAGAGCTATATTATGAATTTGAGCTGCAAATCTACAATGTCTGACCATCAAGTGGTTACTTCCTACCTGCCTCCATTCAGAATCAAGACAAAAACATGCAATTTTTCTTACAGCTTCTTCTCTTTACTCCTCAGTTGAGTGGTACATTTAAGATGTACCCCAGTCTCCTACTTTACTTCCTAACTTGGGTGAATCTTAGGGTTTCTCTACAGTCTCATGCTGATGAGGATGTGAATTTTAAAACTGAGTTCATCTGATTTACTACATTTCCTCTGAGTATATGCTCATTTCTGAGCTCAGTTTCTTTTCTCTGGGATCTCATTTTCAATCTGTGAAATGAGCATACCCTTATTTTTTTTGTCTAACTAAGTCTGAAACACGACTAGGAGTTTGTGTAGCAAAGATGATGGAGGCAAAAGCATTTCAAGGGTTTGGAGAAACACATGTAAAAGCTTAAAGATGAGAAGAGTATCTTTGGAAAACTTCAAGCACTTCAGTGTACAGAGAAAAGAACAGTAAGATGAAGCCGGAAATATGGAAGAATTCATGAAATTTGAGAGTAATATAAACAAGACTACTGACTAATGTGAGGCAACAGGGATATACCCATGCCAATCAATATTCAGGGGCTGCAGATCCAATCACCAAGATGGGAATCATAAATCAACTGGGGACTTCTGTTAAGTTGGAAGAGGAAAAGGAACAAAGAAGCAGGTTCTGAATGGAGAAACTTGGTTTGGGGCATGTTGTTTTTTAAAGAACTATACAATAAATATGATGAAAATGTCCCAGGAAACAGCTAGATCCATTGTATCTGAAATTCAGGGTCAAAATCTAATTTAGATATAAAAGAGTTGGGATTTAAAAAAACAGTGGTAATAGAGTCCTGAGTAGAAACAGTGCTTAGGGAGAGCAGTTAACAGTAAGAATATAGAGGGCTTAAGTCATAAACCTAGAAATTGCTGAAAATTAAGGAACAGATGGAAGATAACTGTAAATCTGACTGAAAAAAGAATGGCTACAGAAGTAGAAGGAAAAGCAAGAAAATGTGGTGTAATGGGAAAGTCAAAAAGTTTCAAGAAGTTAACAGCTTTAAATGCTCGTGACCAAGTAAGATCAAGACAGGATCTTATCTACCATTTTTAGAATTAAATCAAGAAGTATCTTGGTACTGCCCTCCATTTTCCTGTCTGGTCTCTTTGGTCTAAAGCCTCTCTAGTAAAATTTCTGCAAAAGAAATAGTCTTAGCCCCGCCCCCTAACTGCTCACCAGGAATCTTTGATTTTTCTAAGAACCTTTTTCTCCCGTTCTACAAAAATGACTTTTTAACTTTGTCACTCTCGACCCTTTGACCAACCACATAACCCTGACTCATTTCATTGAGAAGGGTAAAATCATGAGAAGAAAATTACTTTTATTACCAACTAATCTACAAACCCATCTACACACTCATGTTCTATTTCTTTCCTCCAGGTAAAGAAACCAAAGCCTTTCTTTAAAAGACCAATACTTCTATATCAATTATTCTCAACTAGAGGTGATTTTGTGCACATAACTCTCTTCAAGGTACATTTTTTTAAAATTGTCATGGGGGTGGGATACTTCTGGTATCTAGTGGGTAAAGGCCAGGGATGATGCTAACCATTCTTTGTTGCACAAGACAGCTTCCATGAAAGAATTATCTTGTTCCAAATGTCAACAGGGCCAAGGCTGACGAATTCTGATCCATATGCTCTGAATCTTATTCAGTTTCACAACCTCAAGAATTTAACTCCATTTTCTATTTCCTTTTATATCCTCAACTCTCCCATTCCACTGGACCATTCCGATAACCATATAAAATGTTCCAGTGCTTTCCAATCTTTAAAAATATATTAATACACAAATACACACAACTTTGACTCTTTATCTCCCTTTGTTGCAGGGAAAACCCAATTCTGCTTCTTTGACTTGCATTTTGTTTCTTTTGTTACTACAATCATACATAAAATGGCCTGCCTCAGAGGACCCTGTCCCACTGCCTGGCTGTTAAACTAAAGAGCCTTTGTTCAGCTCATACAGAGATAGTCTCCCCTGCCCACCTGTGAATAGCTACAACAAAAAGAAGAGATTAACACCCCTTCCAAAGGCTGACCCTTCCAGGAGATGTTTTGCAAGACTGAAGACTCTTTACTTCCTCACTGCCTCTCCCTCCCTATTCTGCCTTTTGACTTTAGTTCCTCATTGCTTCTCTTTCTGACTCTATAAAAGAACCTGGCATCCAGATCCAGTAAACAAGATGCTTACTTTGAGACATTAGTCTGTCATTTTCTCTGTCAGCTTACTTTCTAAATAGTATTCCTTGCCTCAGCATGTCTCGGGGATTTATTGGCCTGTTGTGGGGCGAGCTGAGCAAGCTTGGACTCAACAACTTTTAGGAACTGCCATTTCTCCAATATATTACCAAGTTTCAATATTCATATTATATTGCTAATATTCAATACTTACATATATCTGAATGTACTACATTCTTCCACTTGTCATTTCTTCATTCAGGCTTTTCCCTTAACTGTTCCACTGCAATAACTCAGCAAGTTTCTTATTTCCTATTTATGAAGCAACTCATAACTAAATTCAACAGTCAATCATGGCAGTTATTATCTAAATTTTCGGGATTAATTATCTCCATCTACACTTTCACCAATGTCACCATCCTGAAATACCACATTTCTAGCCCTCAACACATAGCAGGCACTCAAACATATGTTAATGAATTCCTGACAAAGAGTTAACTTAAAACAAAGCTACCATACTGTACCAAGGCTGTATATTTTCACTCTGCTTATTTAACTTACATGCAGAATACATCATGAGAAATGCTGGACAGGATGAAGCACAAGCTGGAATCAAGACTGCCAGGAGAAATATCAATAACCTCAGATATGCAGATGACACCACTGTTATGGCAGAAAGTGAAGAAGAACTAAAGAGCCTCTTGATGAAAGTGAAAGAGGAGAGTGAAAAAGTTGGTTTAAAACTCCACACTCAGAAAACTGAGTTCATGGCATCTAGTCCCATCACTTCTTGGCAAATAGATGGGGAAACAATGGAAGCAGTGAGAGACTTTATTGTCGGGGGCTCCAAAATCACTGCAGATGGTGACTGTAGCCGTGAAATTAAAAGATGCTTGTTCCTTGGAAGAAAAGTTATGACCAACCTACACACCATGTTAAAAAGCAGAGACATTACTTTGCCAACAAAGTCCATCTAGTCAAAGCTATGGTTTTTCCAGCAGTCATGTATGGATGTGAGAGTTGGACTGTAAAGAAGGCTGAGTGCTGAAGAATTGATGATTTTGAACTGTGATGTTGGAGAAGACTCTTGAGAGTCCCTTGGACTGTAAGGAGATCCAATCAGTCCATCCCTAAAGGAAATCAGTCCTGAATATTCATTGGAAGGACTGATGCTGAAGCTGAAACTCCAATACTTTAGCCACCTGATGTGAAGAACTGACTTGATGGAAAAGACTGTGATGCTGGGAATGATTGAAGGCAGGAGGAGAAGGGGACAACAGAGGATGAGATGGCTGGATGGCATCACTGACTCAATGGACATGAGTTTGAGTAAATTCTGGGAGTTGGTGATGGACAAGGAGGCCTGGCATGCTCCAGTCCATGGGGTTGCAAAGAGTCAGACACGACTGAGCGACTGAACTCAAACCCAAAACATATTTGAAGTATGTGTATTAAAATAAGGATCTGACTTGTGCAGGGGCTTTGGCTGGAATTAAACAGTGGCTGGAATTAAAAATTAGGTTTATTTCACTTGTCTCTTCAGCAGGGAGAAGTCAAATCAAAACCATTTCTAAAGAGAGAATGACTATAGTTGATATGAGGCCTCATGTTGAAAGGAAATTTGAGGAAGTCTTTCAGAGAAAGATATTAGGAGGAAGAATTAAAAGAGTTTTGCATTTTAAAATACACAACACAAAAGGACTAATTATGAAAATATCAGACCCTATAGTACTTCCCTGGTGGCTCAGAATCTGCCTGCAATGCAGGAGACCCGATCTACCCAATCTACCCTGGGTCAAGTAGATCCCCTGCAGGAGGAATTGGCAACCCACTCCAGTATTCTTGCCTGGAAAACTCCATGGACAGAGGAGTCTGTAGGGCTACAGTCCATGGACTTGCAAAGAGTCAGACATGGCTGAGTGACTAACACTTTCACTTTCACAGTGCCTTGTAGAGGGGAAGACCTCTACAGACTGTACTTTGATGTCACAATTTCTATGTAATGCCTGAAGTTTCGGCATTGTCTTTAAATTCCTGATCTTACCTCCATTTGTATCATTATTCCTCCACATAACCATATGGCCTTTGTTCTTTGTCACACATGCTCAGTCTTTCAGTTTTCAAAAGTCTTAAAAGCAATTTCCCTGGTGATCCAGGTGCTAAGATTCTGCAGTCCCAATTCAAGGGTCCCATGTCAGAGAACTAGATCCCACATGATGCAACTTAAGAGTTCACCTGCCTCAACTAAGACATGATACAGCCAAATAAATAAATAAACAAAATATATTCTTTTAAGTCTTTAAAACCCATTGAGGTAAAGAAGACGAGAATGATCCTCATCTGGGGTAAAAAAAAAAAATAGAATGATCCCCATTTGAAGGTCAGAGAAGTTAATTTTTGGTCCCGAATTGCACACAGTGAAACTTGCACACAAGTTGACTCCTGGTCAAGAACAGTCCCCAGCTTTTGGCAGAGAGGTTCCCAAGTTGGTGTCCTTCTCTAGTGAGAAGAGGAACAGCTCAAATGGTGGTGGTGACTCTTGGCTTGCCTAGTCAAGATGATGTCATGTTTCTGTCTGCCAAGTGATGATGGGGCATCTCCTGGTGAATTTGTACACCACTTCCAGCTATATACCAAAGACTTCACCACAACTGAAGTTCCTCTCACCATGTGCAACGAATACAAAGAGCTGCCTGTATTTGTAAGGGAAATGCAACAGAAGACAGCAAAGTAATCTACAGAGTAACAGCCATCAGGTCTCCCAAGGCTTTAGGCTCCACACACTCAGAATAGGTCAAAGCAGAAGAGAGCCTATGTCCAATCTACCCTCTCAGCAATGAGCCTGCTGATGGTCTCAGTCATCCAGCAAAACTAAGTATGTTCTGTCATACAATACAAAGGCAGGAAAGCCAAGGAGAACTCTGGAAACTGACACAAAGACCTGTGTTAACTTCACATAATCCTCGAAGAAGTACTGGGCAAAACTGACATACTGCACAACAGCAAATGCTGTAAGCCTAAAGATGAGACTGACTGACTGACCAGTATAATTCAAAAGCTTCTAATTTGAAGATTCTTCCTGAAATGCTAGAAAAAAAGGCATGAGCATGTTTAGGTTTCCACACAAGCAACTTGGACAGAGGGTATAATGACTGAAGAACAGGTTGTGATGGTTTCTCTCCTTTGTTCTGCAGTTTCAAACTCAAGATTTCTCATTAGGGAGAGGTATCATGAGAGACAGTAGACTGGACAACTCTTTACCCTCACAAGCCCAGAAGCCAGCCAGCAATATGAGTGACAAGATGCAGAAGCCCAGCAGCCTGTTTCTTCAAAGAAAGCCCTATCTTTAAGTCCTCTGTTAATAAAGCCTTCAACAACATATCGCTTTACACCACCACCCAAAGGAGACTGCTGAACAGGAATACAAATAGTTGTAAACAAAAAACGAGAACAGGTTCAACATTACACCTGAAAATAACACAACACTGTAAATCAACTATACTTCAAATAAAAATTAAGTTTAAAAAAAGCGGGGGGAGGGCCAACCTAACCTTGATTTTAGCCCAAGAACAACCTTGAAGCTCCAAGAAGTAAATAACTCATCTTTGGCTTACCTCTTCTTGTCCCACACATTCCCATTCCTACCAGCCTGTTCTTTGCATTGTCATAAAATATGCCACATAAGAAAATGTGTTATATGTACGTACGCAACTTGTTTAGAAAACTAGTATGTAAAAGCTACTAGAAACATAACACTGTTAGTACATTGGAAACCCTGTGTATTTTATTCCTCGCAGAAACAACTCAGATTCTGACTTATATGATCATTATTCCAGACTTTTTCTTTATATTATATGTATGCTTGTACATGTTTCTAAAAAATGCATCTTTGAATTGACTTGTTCTCAAGAGCTTTATGGAATCATAGTCTGTAAGCAACTGTACTTAACTTCTTGTACTCAGCATTGTTTTCTAGATTAACAAAGATGTGTACTACCTGTCACTCATTTTTACTACTATATGGTATCACATTGTTTACTGTACCACAACACATCCAGTCAATTGCTGTTGGACATTTTGGTTATTTCCAGTTTGTGAATATAATGAATAATTTTGCTATACTGTTATATATTGTTCCTGATGAACATTTCTTGGGTTCTGCTAGAGAAGTACTGTTCAATACATACATATCAAAAAATCACAATTTAAAATTTTCCAGTAGCTACATTAAAAAGGTTTTTTAGGGACTTCCCTGGCTGTCCAGTGGTTAAGATTCCATACATCCAATTCAGGGGACACAGGTTCAATCCCTGGTTGGGGAACGAAGATCTAGTGCGCTGTGTGCTACAGCTTCAATAAAGTTTTAAAAACAGTTTTAAAAAAGGTTTTTTAAAAGAGCAATATTTTACTATTTTACTTAACCAAATTTATTATCATTTCAATGTGATTATTTTAAAAATTGAGATTTTTTTACATTCTTTTTTCTTACTAAGTCTTTAAACTATACATTTAAAGCACATCTCATTTTAGACTATCCACATTTTGAGGACTCAATAACCACATGTGGTTATAACAGCTATGACATTTGAACAATGCAACGCAAGAGCATATTGAGATGGTAAGCATAGTACCTTTGGCGTTATCACAGACGGATTAATGAAGTTCTCCTTCTAAATACTCCCAAACACTTCTGCCTAATGTTTAAACTTTGCTAATGTGCTTTTTTACAATGAAATTTTAATTTGCATCTTCTTTACTAATAACTTTGAAGACCTTTTCATGATTTCAATTACTTGGACTTCCTCTTTTGTGAAACATTTGTTCATGTCTCATAACTAGTTTTTACTGACTCTTTCAGTGTTGTTTTTTTTTAACTTCTGTATACATTTGTTTTATACCTATCAAATCATGAATGAGAACCATCTCTTCTTCACTTTGTGGATTATGTATGCCCTCTCTTTGATGTTTAATGAAAAATTCTGTTTTTAAATTTACCAATCTTATCATTTAAGATTGTGATTTTTGTGTCCATTCAAGAAACTTTTCCCTACCTGAGTGCATTAAGACATTTTACTGTTATCCACTAATAATGTTTTTGCCCTTCACTGACATAGATATGAATGACACTGTAAGCCATTAGTCTGTAATTTCACTTTTTCACCAACAACTTTTCCAGCACTATTTATTAAAAATCAGAGCTCTCTGATACATAATCATGTCATTTGCCAAGTGTGCACAGATGAATCCAATTGTTTCTGTACTTCCTATTCCATTCCTAGTCTGTCTCATATCTTTAATAAATTGTACCTTTAATTTAATAAAAACAAGTTGCCTCGCTTTTAGGAGTGTGATGAGTTTCCTGTCCCTTACATTTCCATATAAATTTTAGAATCAGTTTATAAAATTCCTTAAAAAAAAAACACTGTTGAAATATTTATTGGAATGTAATTGACCTTTCAATCCATTTGGGGAAAACCACCTTCATCACACTGATTTCTCAAACAAGAACTGTGCTATTTCTCTCATTTGTGTCTTCACTAAAAACTTAAAAAGTATTATAATGCTCTCCTTAAAAGTGTGATGCATCCTTCTAAAGCTCTACCTTATACTAGGCAGAAGGGTCTCTCACAGATTTACAGATCCCAATCTCCACAACATGTAATTACATTGCATACATGGCAAAAAGGACTTTGCAGATGTAACTGAGATTTTCTGAGTGATCTTATTATGCAGAAAACTTTCTCCAACTACAGGCAAAAGAGATGTGGCAAGAAAGATTCAAAGTAGGGTTCCACCAATTGCTGCTGATTTAGAGTGACAGTGCAATCTGACCAAGAACACAGGGGGTCGAAGGAAGTTGAAAGGCACCAGTCTGCCAAAATGGAAATGAAGGCCCTCAACTCTACTGCAGCCATGAAATTAAAAGACGCTTACTCCTTGGAAGAAAAGTTATGACCAACCTAGATAGGATATTCAAAAGCAGAGACATTACTTTGCTGACTAAGATCCGTCTAGTCAAGGCTATGGTTTTTCCTGTGGTCATGTATGAATGTGAGAGTTGGACTATGAAGAAGGCTGAGCGCCGAAGAATTGATGCTTCTGAACTGTGGTGTTGGAGAAGACTCTTGAGAGTCCCTTGGACGGCAAGGAGATCCAACCAGTCCATTCTGAAGGAGATCAACCCTGGGATTTCTTTGGAGGGAATGACGCTAAAGCTGAAACTCCAGTACTTTGGCCACCTCATGTGAGGAGTTGACTCACTGGAAAAGACTGTGATGCTGGGAGGGATTGAGGGCAGGAGGAGAAGGGACTACCAAGGATGAGCTGGCTGGATGGCATCACTGACTCGATGGACTTGAGTCTGAGTGAACTCCGGGAGATGGTGATGAACAGGGAGGCCTGGCGTGCTGCGATTCATGGGGTCACGAAGAGTCGGACATGACTGAGCGACTGAATTGAACAACTCTACATGGAATCACAAAGAACTGAATTCATTCAAACGATCTGAATGAACTTGGAAGTAATTTCTCACATAAAAGTACAGATAAGAGCCCAGGATTTTTCTTGTAGGCTCAGAGTAGAGAAACTGGCTGAGCTCAGACTTCTGATTTATAAAATTAAATGATAAACTCATGTTGTTTTATAGCTGCCAAATTCATAGTAATGTGTCATGGCTGCCATAGAAAATATATAAATTCTTTCACAGTTGTTTCATATTATCATAAAATAAAATCTTAAAAGACCATCATTTGTATTTTCATGAATTTCTCATTCATATTCTCTTCAGGCGTTAGTATAAAGGTTATGTTCTTTTCATAAAATGAATCAAATATTTCCTCTTTTCACCTCAGCTATTCAACAAATATTTGAATATTTACTATCAGTCACTGGAAACTGTGTATGGCTGAAATTATTTCAATTTTAGAAGAACTTGCTAATAAACCTAAGTTAAATCAGAGTTTGAAGATTATTTAAAATGGTCTTTAGCAACTTATATTCTTTTCTAGTCAGTTTTGTTAATTTACATATTTTCTAGAAAATTTCCCTTGAACTTAAATGTTCAAATTATAGATCTGAAGTACTTTTAAAAATAAAAATTTATCCATAATCAGTAAGTACACCCCCACTTTCACTGCAGCTAAAAATGTACATTTTCCTCTATATTGTCTTCCTAAGTGTAATCTTAGTCTTCTGAAATAATTGTATGACTAAAATCTCTTTTAGATCTAATTATTTCTTTCCATATACTTTTATGGAAGTTTCACCCTAGTAAAGTAATGCTCAAAATTCTCCAAGCCAGGCTTCAACAATACGTGAACTTCCAGATGTTCAAGCTGGTTTTAGAAAAGGCAGAGGAACCAGAGGTCAAATTGCCAACATCCACTGCATCACTGGAAAAACAAGAGAGTTCCAGAAAAACATCTATTTCTGCTTTATTGACTATGCCAAAGCCTTTGTGTGGATCACAATAACCTGTGGAAAATTCTGAAAGAGATAGGAATACCAGACCACCCGACCTACCTCTTGAGAAATCTGTATGCCGGTCAGGAAGCAACAGTTAGAACTGGACATGGAACAACAGACTGGTTCCAAATAGGAAAAAGAGTACGTCAAGGCTGTATATTGTCACCCTGCTTGCTGCTACTGCTGCTAAGTCGCTTCAGTCGTGTCCAACTCTGTGCGACCCTATAGACGGCAGCCCACCAGGCTCTCCCATCCCTGGGATTCTCCAGGCAAGAACACTGGAGTGGGTTGCCATTTCCTTCTCCAATGCATGAAAGTGAAAAGTGAAAGTGAAGTCGCTCTGTCGTATCCAACTCTTAGCGACCCCATGGATTGCAGCCTACCATGCTCCTCTGTCCATGGGATTTGCCAGGCAAGAATCCTGGAGTGGGTTGCCATGGCCTTCTCCAAATAGGTTCCAAATAGGAAAAAGAGTATGTCAAGGCTGTATATTGTCACCCTGCTTATTTAACTTATATGCAGAGTATATCATGAGAAATGCTGGGCTGGAGGAAGCACAAGCTGGAATCAAGATTGCCAGGAGAAATATCAATAACCTCAGATATGTAGATAACACCACCCTTATGGCAGAAAGTGAAGAAGAACTAAGGAGCCTCTTGATGAAAGTGAAAGAGGAGAATGAAAAAGTTGGCTTAAAGCTCAACATTCAGAAAACGAAGATTATGTCATCCGGTCCCATCACTTCATGCAAATAGATGGAGAAACAGTGGAAACAGTGGCAGACTTTATTTTAGGGGGCTCTAAAATCACTGCTGATGGTGACTGCAGCCATGAAATTAAAAGATGCTTACTCCTTGGCAGGGAAGTTATGACCAGCCTAGACAGCATATTAAAAAGCAGAGACATTACCTTGCCAACAAAGGCCTGTCTAGTCAAAGCTATGGTTTTTCCAGTAGTCACGTATGGATGTGAGAGTTGGACTATAAAGAAAGCTGAGCACCAAAGTACTGATGCTTTTGAACTGTGGTGTTGGAGAAGACTCTCGAGAGTCCCTTGGACTGCAAGGAGATCCAACTGGTCCATCCTAAAGGAGATCAGTCCCGAGTGTTCATTGGAAGGACTGATGTTGAACCTGAAAATCCAATACTTTGGCCACCTGATTTGAAGAGCTGACTCATTTGAAAAGACCCTGATGCTGGGAAAGATTGAAGGTGGGAGAAGAAGGGGACGACAGAGGATGAGATGGTTGGATGACATCACTGACTCAATGGACATGTTTAAATAAACTCCAGGAGTTGGTGATGGACAGGGAGGCCTGGCGTGCTACAGTCCATGGGTCGCAGAGTTGGACACGACTGAGTGACTAAACTGAACTGAACTTATGGAAGTTTATTTTGCTAACTTTTGTAACTTCATGAGAAATTTCTACCTCTAGCTTTATAAAAGCTATAGTAGATTGTATTAATATTATTGTTCACAGCCCAGATTTCCTAGATTAAAAGATCATGTAATTGTCTTCCATCTCACTTGAGCATATACAACTCCAGCCCATACACTTAGCCATGTGATTTGCCTTAGCTGGTGGAATGTAAGTAAATATACATAAACCCCACAAAAGCAGCAATTTTGAACACAATAGTACACTTTAGCTCATCCTCCTGTTCACCCCATCTGCTGTATAAATGAATGAGCAAATGCTGTATAAGGGCTCCTCTTTCAGAATGAATACCAATCAAACAAACCACACACACACACACTCACTTGCAGCAGCCACTATCAAGCAGTGTGAGAAGTTTTTAAGGCTTTGCGACTTGGGGGGAAATTTTTATACAGAAAAGATAATAACAGTGATTGGTTTATTGATTTCAAGCATTTTACCTAATATTTGCATTTACCTAAAAGAGAGTTGATGCTTTTGAGCTGTGGTGTTGGAGAAGACTCTTGAGAGTCCCTTGGACTGCAAGGGGATCCAACCAGTCCATTCTGAAGATCAGCCCTGGGATTTCTTTGGAGGGAATGATGCTAAAGCTGAAACTTCAGTACTTTGGCCACCTCATGCGAAGAGTTGACTCAATGAAAAAGACTCTGTTGCTGGGAGGGATTGGGGGCAGGAGGAGAAGGGGACGACAGAGGATGAGATCGCTGGATGGCATCACTGACTCGATGGACGTGGGTCTGAGTGAACTCCAGGAGTTGGTGATGGACAGGGAGGCCTGGAGTGCTGCGATTCATGGGGTCGCAGAGAGTCGGACACGACTGAGCAACTGAACTGCACTGAAGAGAGTCTTCTCTCTCTAGGTGCATCGTTAAAATTTTGCTAACATTCGACTTAGATTTTCTAATTTTCACTATGATTTCTTCCTTGGTGAGTTATTTATAAAATATAGCTTTGTTACAAAACAGAAAGTGTTTTATTTCTATTGTTAAATACTAAATTATTTTAATTTTAATGTGTTTTATGCATTATTATGTTTTATGTATTATGCTTTAAAATTTGCTATACTCTGCAGTTGCTAGGTACAGAGTTGTTTATCAAATTATTCTTTTTAAATTACTTGAACATTCCTTATTTACTTAGGAGGTAAATTAAGTCACTATGACTAGATTTATTCTATTAACTTTTTGCTTCACATATTTGAATATTCTGCATTAAATACATCAAATTTTAAGTTACACTTTTCTGATGAATTTCTTCACTTTTAATCATTATTTTAAAAGACTCTCTAGCACTAGTAATTCTTTTTGTCTTCAAGTCTACTTTGTAACCTTATTCTGTCTGATATTAATATATGCACAAAAGTTTTTTTCTTTACTGTTTATTTGATAAGTGGCTGGGTTTCTAATTTTCACCTTTAATTGGGGTTTAAAAAAAGCAAATAACAAAATTTACCATCTTAACCATCTTAAGTGTATAGTTCTGTAGTGTTAAGTATATTCACCATGTTGTGTAACAGATACCAAACTTTTTTTATTAAGCAAAATTGAAATTCTATTCCATTTAATAGCCCCTCATTTCCCCTCACCCCATAACTACCACTCCACTCTTGTTTCTGTGAACTTCACTACTTTAGTACTTCATATAACTGGAATCATGTATGTCTCAGTGACTCATTTCATTTAGCATATCTTGACTATCGATGTAGTAGCATGGGACAGATGTCCTTCTTCCTTTTGAAAGTTGAATAATATCCCACTGCACATATACACCATCACTTTGTTTATCCATTCATCTGATAATGGACATTTTAAGTTGTTTCCACTTTTTAGCTATTGTGAATACTGCTGCTCTTTAGTTTTGTAACTGCCATATTGTTTCCCATAGGAGCTATACTATTTTATGTTTCCACCACCAATGCAAGGTTTCAATATCTCCACACAGTCTCCAACAAATTTTGTTTTGCCTTTTATTTTGAAAGTAGACATCCTAATTAGTTTGAGGTGCTAACTCATTTGATTTTGATTTGTATTTCCCTTGTTGGGTAATGATGCTGAGCATACTTTCATGTGCTTATTGGCCATCTGTATACTATTTTTGGAAAAACATCCATTGAGTCCTATGACATTTTCTAAACTGAGTTATTTTGTTGAGTTGTTGGGTTTCTTTAAACATTCAATAGTATTAACATCATCAGTTATGATAAGCAATTATTTTATTGTTTTGCAGACTGTCCTTTCATCCTGTTTAGTGTCTGTTAATACACATAAGTTTTTGATTTTCACGACTTCTAACTTATCCATTTTTGTTTTTTTCACATGTGCTGTTGGTGTTATATCCAAGAAATCACTGCCAAATCAAATTCCCCAAGGCTTCACTCCTATGTTTTCTTCTAAAGACTTTGGGTTTTAGGTTTTAGTCTTTAATCTGTTATTAAAATTTTTAGGTATTATGGTGATATAGTAAGGGTCCATCTTCATTCTTTTGCATGTGAATATTCAGTTTCCCCAACACCATTTGTTGAAGAGGTTGTCCTTTCTCCATTCGGTGGTCTTGGCATTCAAGCTCAAAATCATTACACCATAGAGTCAACTCAAGGGTTTGTTTCTGGGCTCTATAATTCCATTTGTCTATGTCTATGTCTATCTTTATGCCAGTGACACTGTTTTGATTATTGCAGTTTTGAAATGTATTTTGAAATCAACAGCAGGAGATTTCCAACTTTATTTCTTCTTTGTAAAGATTGTCTTTGGTTCTTCAGGGTCCCATGAGATTCCATATAAATTTCATTATCTGTTATCCTATTCTTGCAAAAATTGTCATTCAGGGATTGCACTGAATCTGTAGATCACTTCAGGTAGTACTGACTTCCAATCCATATACACAGGATGTCTTTCCATTTACTTGTTTAAAAATAATTTTATTAAGATGAAATCCAAATATGGTACAATCTATCCCAGTGTATAATTGTTTTTAGTATACAATTTTGCAACCACCATCATAATCAATATTTCAACATTTTTATCACTCCAAAAATAAACCTAGTATCCACTAGTAGTCACTATTTTCTTTACCCATCCCAAAATCCACCCTAGGCAGCCACCAATTTAATTTCTCTCTGTTTTGGGTTTCAGATGAAGAGAATCATATAACATGTACTACTTTGTGATGGGCTTCTTTTATTTAGCATGATGTTTTCATGTAGCATTATCAGTAAATTCACTTTTTTCTATTGGCAAATAATGTTCCATTGTATGGCTATACCACCTTTATTCATTCATCAGACAAAGAATATTTGAGTTCTTTACACTTTCATAATGCTGTATTGAAGATTTGTGTACAAGTTTTTCTGTGGACATATGTTGTCATTTCTCTCATGTATATACCTAGGAATAGAATTCCTGGGTCATATAATAACTCTGTTTAACATTTTGAGAACTGCCAAACTGCTTTCCAAAATAGTTGAACCATATTACATTCTAACTAGTAGCCCATTAAGACATTTATTTTTAAATGGGTATCCTCCAAACTTGAAAAATAATAACTTTTAAAACTGAAAAATAATCAATTATCTTTTCAGACACAAAAGTATCTTTAAGTACTTTCTCTCAGTTTGTGTTAATGTTAATCTGTAAGACACAATTATTATCTTATACAGTTAATATTTATTTAGGTTTGTTTACATATTTATCACTTGCTTTGCTCTATACTCCTTTCTGTACCTTTGGCATCTGGAATCACTTTTATTTCCATTTTGGAAATTCCTTTGATGAGGTTCTGCTGTTTGCAATTTCTCTTATATTGCACTCTCTTACTTGAAAGATATTTTTGCAAGGCATACAATTAGGTGTTGGTAGTTATTTTCCCTTGCTATATTAACATCATAATTCCATGGTCTGTTGCATTCAAATGTTACTAGTGAGAAGTTAGCTGTCAGTTAACTGTCCAGCCGCTCTTCTTTAAAGTAACCCACTCTTTCCCTGGCTACTCTACTCTGGTACTTCTCTGCAGCTCAGAAAATGTCCTAGGTATTACCTATTAAAACACTGACTCTGTCCCATTTACTCTCTTTCCTTCTGAAACTCTGAATAAATACCTATCTTAGACCACGTTTTCTACTCTATATTCCATTTCCTTTTTACTTTTCTCAAAAATAAAAAGATTTATAATAAAATCCATTAAATGTTAACTTACAGAACTAGATTTGAAATATACCAAATAATAGCAATGACTTTCTAGAATACCATTCTATACCCTCTTTCATATATTTTATCTCTTTGTCTGTTGATTTCTGAATACTTTCTTGTAACCTATCTTCCAGTTCACTGATTCTTTAATTGTATCTAATCTGTTGTTAATCCCTTTAATTAACTGAGTTTTTAATTTCAGCCTTTAACTGTTTTTACTTCCAGAAGTTCTACAAAGGTTATTCTTTAGAATTTCTTTTTCCCTGCAGATATTCTTTAAACATAGTAAGCATAGTTACTCTATACTATGCTTAATAATTCTACTACCTAAATTTTTTCATGGTATGGGCTTATTGTTTGCTACTTCTGTTCATTCTCACATGTGATACCTTGCTCAGCACAACTAAGAAAATATGCTTTGTAGTCCTCTAGAGAAGCAGATGAGAAAGCAGTTATACCCTTTCACTAGGGTATAGTTTTCAGGTACCAATTCAATAGGGGAAGGGACTCCTGTTAGAACCCCTGACTCTGACTAGGCCACAGGTTTATCTTTTACTCTATATTTTGGGTGGCGTTTGAAAAGCTGAACTTCACAAACTATCCAAATTTCAAAATGCTCTCCCGGGCAAAACTGATTTTAATCCTCTACTTCTCTGTGGTTTTATACTGATAACTTATCTTTCAGATCTGCAAGGATTTTAAGTTCATATTTTCTCATTTATTAGCAGGCCATTTTAACTGTCTTTAGCAATAAGGACATGTCAGAAACAGAAGGCTTATTCCTACTCTTTGGTACATACACTTCAACATAGCTTATGGCTTCAGCAAAACTCCCTTCACAAAGGCAGAAATGATCACCAAACAACCCTACCAATTTGGCATTCTTTTCATTCATACCTAAACTCAATCTGTCCAGCTTCCAGCATATCTGATTATTCTCTCCTCATGAAGACAGTGTTCAGCTTCCACAACACCAGTTTCCTATACAACTCCTAAATGGTCCTTCCTCAAGATTCAGACCTGGGTTGTCTAATTTCTACACTTCCTTTGCCACCAATTTATCTTAAATTACCAACATACACCTCCTGGACTACTTTAATAAGACTCCCAACTGAATTTCATCTGCCACTCTTGTCCCCATCTAATCCATTCTCTGCCTTAGTAACCAAACTGGTATTTCTAAAATAAAAATTAGATCACATGCTGTTGCCTGTATAAAATTCTTCAAGGTACTCCATTTGAACTTTAGGTAAATTCCAAATTACTTAACAAGGCCCACATGTTACCTTCTATGATCAGATACATGCCTATATATCTATAACTGTTCTCTTGTATAAATACTATAAACACTTTTTTTAGTTCCTCAAATATACCAAATTCTTTCCCATCTCATATCCTTGACATTTGTTATTCCCCTTTCCTAGGATATGGTTTATCTGTTATTTGCATGGTTCATTCTTACCTATACTTTCTATCTCACTATAACTGTGACTTTCTCACAGTCATTCCCTTATAGCCTAATTCAACAGCACCTCAGGTACTTACTGTGGTTTATTTTAATGTCTATTGTCCCAATTATATGTAAGAATAGGCATGTAGAAATCCTGTTATCTTCTGATTTCATGCCCAGTACCTAACATGGTGTCACATACACACAGCAGGAGTAATAAATAATTAAATAATTGATTTCTCTCCCTCTATACAGACCCACAGAAGAAGTACAATTCTAATGAGAAAGTATATGCTGAGCACAGAATTAGAGAAAAGAGGAATAAGTTATACAATAGGGATTAGGTAAGACATAATTATGAACAGACCCATAATGCTTAAGAACCATATAGCCAAGACTTTTTTCTCTGGACCAATATTTTTTGGCTAAGCCAACAGATGAGGTAATTGAATTTAATTACTGCTGTCTACACTTTCAAGCAAATAGTCACCTACCAAGAGCATTTGTTTCAAGGTGACTTGAAATTTCATTATCTGGACCTCTGAAAATATCTTCTCTTAAAATTATACACAGAGGTCGGTTCTTCTGGTTAGTTCATAATGTTTAATCTGTAATTCAATATCCATTTTAACAAATATGAATTGAGTACTACTTTGCATCAGGAACTCTAACAACTGTGCTACAACTGGAGATACGGCTGTACAAAAAACAGGACAAAAATCCCTTCCTCACAGATCTGACATTTACATGATCAAAAGTACAATACACAGAACGGCAGATGGTGAAGAATGATGCAGGATAAAGGAATAGGGAACGGAGGTAGGGCAATCTTAACCTATTGTAAATTTATTTTCTATCTCTTTCTGTTCCCAAAAAGATTTAAGTTAGATATTATTTATAGAACCTAAGTATCACAAATAATGTAACAATTCTTACACAAGTTAAGATTTCAACCAAGAAACTATAAAAACATACTTCCTTTCCCATAGCAGTAGGACTGTGAGAATTGCTCAGGCTCCAATTTACTGACAAGCTACTATATCCTGAGGCAAGATCTTCAAAAAGGCAGTGGCAAGACAAGAGGATAAAAGCAGTGATGGAAATTCCAGGAAAAACTGAGAAGGAAAGCATACTTCTTGATGATATGAAGCTTCACAGCCAGTACTGTAAAACCATGAGTTGGCTGGCTTTTCTAAAACTCTATTTCTAAAATCTTTCCTATTTGGTATATTATACAAATTTTCCTCATTATTCTAACCTCAAAGTAAATATTTAATTTTGGGGAATTTTCTAATCAATTTAATGGCAGAAAAAGATCCTATTAATTCCCTATCTATACCACTAAAAGTCACATAAAAGGAATGCAGACAGCCAGTAGACTACTCTAGACTTATATTTTATCTTAGTAACTGGGGTAGATACCAGGAGGTTGGGTGAAATTCAAGATGAAAAACTGGAGCAAACATTCAAACAGGTCCTGCAACAAAATAATGATCAACAAGGAAAACAGTCAGTGTAATCTTGTCTACTTGTCAACAAGTTCCACTGTCACAGAACATGCACCATAGACTAAGGTAAGAAGCACACAAAGGGCAATGAAAGTAACTACTTTCTGAAGCCCTGCTCACACAGCTGAAGTGATTATAGCCACATATGTAAACAGCATATAAACTAAGCCAGTCCATAACTTTAGTTTTTATTTCTTCTAATGAGGAAAGGCCTTCTTATTACTTTCACTTGAAAAAAAGGTAGGATTTTTTAAATCAGGGAGTGCTAATATTTTTTGGTAATGAAAGCACTTACTCACTGTCATTATTTTTTGTTTTTGTTTTTCACTGTCATTTTAATAAAATAACTTTTTCAGGTTGTAAATATCATATATTTCTAGGAATTTTTCAAATTAAATATAATTTATTTATACTCAATATTTCATAAAATAAGGTCTCTCTCAAGTTTAGGAAAACCTAAGCAGCAACATGCAATCAAAACAAAGTTATCAATAGAAAGATGTTGGCCATAAACAATTACCTTTATGGCTGTGTGTTTGTTTTCATATTCTTCCATCCACAGATCCTGCTCATAATAATATAAACCATCGTTGATAACTTTAGCAAGTTCAGATGTAATTTTTGCTTGAGACATGTGGTAGCCTGTTCGATCTCCTCCAGGATGTTTTCTCACGTAAGGAGGTGTCTGAGTTACAATCAAAATCTTATTTAAATCTTGATCATCAATTTCATAATCCGAATCATTATCAGACCAATCAGTAAATGTGTTTTTTTGACCTTCTATTTGTTCCATCTCTTCATCAAAGAAAAAATCAAGTTCTTCTTGTTCTTGTTCATCTGGAAGATATAGTTGATTTGATGCCTCTTCAGGAAGAGATGGTGGTTCCTAGAGGAAGGAATTGGTATTTTATATAAAAACATTATCATCACTTTTATAATATATGCTGTGTAACAATGTTAATGTAAGTAATATCAAGACTGTTCAATAACTGGATTAACAGTCAAATGCTAAAAGAAAATCATGCCAGTATTATTCTGGCCCAATAAATAGTAAGCAATTGCTAAATACTAAGTTCAAGACTAAAAAAACCCACAAAACTGAATAAAAGAAAGATTATATTAAAAACTCCCCTAAAATTAGAATGATCCTTAGCACATTTATTACAGCATACCAACTTATTTTACAGATGAGGGAAGAAAAGGCCTACAAATGTGACATTGTTGGTCCACAATCTCAAAATTAGTCTATGAGTATGAACTAGACAACCAAAGTCATCTTGTAGCATATCATGTGGGATCCTAGTTGCCAGACCAGGGTTCAAACCCAAGCCCCCAGCAATGAAAGCGCAGAGCCCTAACCACTGGACTTCATAAGTATTCCCAGAAAAAATAAGGTCTTCAGACTTCCAGATTCAATGATTCTCCCTATTCTCAATCTCTTTACCTCAAAATTTCATGTTAAATTCACTATCACTCGCCGAATTATTTATTGAATTTCCACCCTTGTGAAAAATGTAAAGTCCAAATTTGTAGATTCTAGATCCTCTAAAGTCTAACTTAATCTAGATTTTCAAACTCTCAACACAAAGAAATAGATTTTTCAATGTTCTCATCTTCCAATGCCATGCTCTGATCAATCCTTATCCTTCAGTAAATGCTAACCAACCTATCCCTAGAAGAAGACAGTTGGTTCTCTCCAGAATTCCTATTCATGTGAATCTATATTCATTCATTTGGTCAATAATTATCTGGGTCCTCACGTGAACTGGGTACTGTTCTAGGTAGGAGATTATAACAATAAATATGACAGCAAGTCTGCCCTGATGGAGCTAACATTCTAGTAAATAGAAGTTATTACTTTTTTAAAAAAGTAAGCTTTAACACTCTGTGAATATAGTTAAAAACAAAACTACATATACTAGTTTTCACATTTGCAAAAACATAAAAAAATTCTTAGAAAAACACCAAACTGTTAATAATGATAAAGCAAGGAGACAGTCTTTTGTTATTTGATATCAGTTATATATAAATTTATATTTTATATATAACTTTTTATAATTTATGAGGAAGAGACCAAAAAAAGTAGGGGTTAAAGAGTTTTTTTAATGTGGAGGAAAAAATGTAGATCTTGGAATAACTGAAATATAGTACAAATTTTTTCCAGGATATGATCCTCCCAAGTTATCTAGGTTCACCATGACAAATATAGAAATTAATCAGGATCTTCAGAAAATCTCTTTTTGATATACAATGGAGAAAAGACAATCTCTTTAACAAGTGGTGCTGGGAAAACTGGTCAACCACCTGTAAAAGAATGAAACTACACTTTCTAACACCATACACAAAAATAAACTCAAAATGGATTAAAGATCTAAATTTAAGACCAGAAACTATAAAACTCCTAGAGGAAAAAATAGGCAGAACGCTTACAGACATAAATCACAGCAAGATCCTCTATGACCCACCTCCCAGAGTAATAGAAATAAAAACAAAAATAAACAAATGGGACCTACTTAAGCTTAAAAGCTTTTGCACAACAAAGGAAACTATAAGCAAGGTGAAAAAGACAGCCTTCAGAATGGGAGAAAATAACAGCAAACAAAACTGACAAAGAATTAATCTCAAAATATACAAGCAGCTCATGCAGCTCAATACCAGAAAAATAAATGACCCAATCAAAAAGTGGGCCAAAGAACTAAATAGGCATTTCTCCAAAGAAGACATACAGATGGCTAACATATAAGAAGATGCTCAACATCACTTATTATCTGAGAAATGCAAATCAAAACCACAATGAGGTACCATCTCACGCCAGTCAGAATGGCTGCTATCAAAAAGTCTACCAATAATAAATGCTGGAGAGGGCATGGAGAAAAGGGAACCCTCTTAACACTGTTGGCGGGAATGCAAACTAGTATAGCCACTATAGAGAACAGTGGAAATTCCTTAAAAAACTGGAACTAGAACTGCCATACGACCCAGCAATCCCACTGCTGGGCACACACACAAAAGAGAATTCAAAGAGACACGTGTACCCCAATGTTCATTGCAGCGCTGTTTATAATAGCTAGGACATGGAAGGAACCTAGATGTCCACTGGCAAACGAATGGAAAAGAAAGTTGTGGTACATATACACACTGGAATATTACTCAGTTATTAAAAAGAACACATTTGAATTAGTTCTAATGAGGTAGATGAAACTGTAGCCTATAATACAGTGAAGTAAGTCAGAAAGAAAAACACCAATATATTAAACACCAGTATATTAACGCATGTATATGGAATTTAGAAAGATGGTAACGACGACCCTATGTGCAAAACAGCAAAAGAGACACAGATATAAAGAACAGACTTTGGACTCTGTGGGAGAAGCTGAAGGTGGGATTATTTGAGAGAGTAGCACTGAAACATGTATATTACCATATGTGAAATAGATGACCAGTCCAAGTTCAATGCATGGAACAGGGCACTCGAAGCCAGTGCACTGAGATGACCCAGAGGGATGGGATGGGATGGGGAGGGAGGTTGGAAGGGGGTTTGCGATGGGGGGACACATGCACACCCATGGCTGATTCATGTCAATGTATGGCTAAAACCACCACAATGTTGTAAAGTAATTAGCCTTCCATTAAAATAAATTAATTTTAAAAATCTTATTTTGAGAAGCTGCCTTAGGCTTTTAAAATAACCCAAGGAAGAAAACCTTAAGTATGCTGAGTGTAACCACCATTGCTAATTCAAAAGCTATCTTTTCAAGACAGAAAAGACTAACAGACATAAAAAACTTATGGTTACCACAGGGGACAGTGGGGGTTGGGGTGGGATAAATTAGAATTTGGTAATCAACATACACAATACTATAGGGGGCACAGTGGTGAAGAATTCACCTGCCAATGCAGGAGGAACAAGAAACAAAGGCTCAGTCCCTGGGTTGGAAAGATCTCCTCCATGGAGGAGGAAATGGGAACCTACTCCATTATTCTTGCCTGTAAAATTCCATGGGACTAAGCAAGCACATGTACACACACGTATAAAATAGATAAACAATAAGGTCCTACTGCACAGCACAGGAAACTATATTCATTATCTTGTAATAACCTATAATGGGAAAAAAAATCTGAAAAAGGATATATATATATATAACTGAACCACTCTGCTGTGCTCTTGAAGCTAACACAACATTGTAAATTAAATGTATTCCAATTTTTTTAAAAATGGCAAATAAGTAAGTACAAAGTTATCTTGGATCAGGGCTTCAAACTCAGCATTAATGACATGCTGGGCTTGATAATTCTTCAGGATGTGTGGTGGAGGTGGAGGTGTCCTGTGCACTAGAGAACACTGAATAGCATCCCTGGCCTTCACACTCACAAGATGCAGTAGCACTTTGTTCTAACAACCAAAAACTGTCTCCAGACATTGCCAAACATCCTATGCTGAGGTGAACTATCAACATCCTTTCCATTCCTCCAATGAAGAAACAACCTTAAGTCCTTCATGCTTTCTTTCTTCACACTTTAATCTTAGGAACAAAGAGCCCTACCACAGTAATCTTTAATATTAATGATAGCCTTCTTCAGTCTTCCTACATTTGGGTCTGTTGTTTCTTGTGACCTCTTCCTTTTAGAGCTTACTTTGAATATTTGAATGATTTTAATGGCACTATTACCAAGTTTATTTTCAGTAAGCTTTTTTACTTTGGGTTAATTGTACATTCACATATAATTATAAGAAATAGAAATCTTGAGGACTTCCCTGGTAGTCCAGCACTTCCAATGCATGGGTTGTGGGTTTGATCCATGGTTGAGGAACTAAGATTCCACGTGCCACACAGTGCAGCCAAAAAGAAAGAAAACAGAAATCTCGTGCACTTTTTACCCACTTTCTCTCAAAGTTAACATACTGTAAAACTATAGCAGACTACCACAAGATAAACATTGATGTTACCTATCAACCTTACTAGGATTTCCATTTTACTTATACTCATTTGTGTTTGTAGCTTACATCAGAGCCATTTTTTTAAATCACATTTCAAGTTCACGTATCCAACCATCAGCCAAAAATACAGCAGTTCTATTGCAAGAAACTCTCGTATTGTTCCGTAACTACCATCATCTCACTTCCTTGTGTGCCCCCAAGAAATTTATTATTTTTTTTTCTTACTGTAAAATCACCAAAACATAAACCAGACACGTATTCTTTACAAATAATTATATGTAAAATAATTCTACAATTAAGAAGGTTACATATAATGCGGCAGTTATAAATTCAAAATTTAGAAAAATGTTGTCATCTTTAAAAAAACTGAAATGTATTCAAACAAATTTCAAGTAAAAAGATTAAAGCAGAATATGTTAAAATCATACTCATAAGTAAAATAATTTTTTAAAATTGATACAATTATTTTCAACTACTTAGTAACCTGTAAGTTTTTACTGAAGGGCAATGGTTCCAAATTTTACCATTGTTTTAAACTTTACCAAATTTTATATATGTAACTGAAAAACAGTGGCCTTACAAGCCACTCAGGATATAGAATACAAACTTCACTTGGGTCATAACAACTTACCTTCAGTTTCACTGGGGATGGATGATGTCTCTTTTTTACTTCTATCCAAGGTTCTGAATCCAAGTTGGGCAAACTGGTAGATAAACCTCTAGACATTCCTTGAAGATTACTTGTTTCTGCATTTTTCTTTAGGGTCAGTGGACTTCCAATTCTTGGAGAATTTGGGGCAGACTCTAAAATTTTAAGTTAGTTCTATAGTTAAAATAATGGTTTACTTACTTATAAAGCACATTTTTTCTTTACTTGGGCTTGATTTTTTTTTTTCTTCACAAAAACATGATAAATCAATCTCAATTATAACCTTTCAATGATATTCAAACCCAAAGGGCTCTGTAAGATGTAGAATGAAGCCAATGAATAATAGCAGCAAATGTTATCAACCCCTACAGAGACACATTCATTCCAACCTATCAAGAACATCAATGCCAGTCATTTACTTATTATGACAACACATTTATTTCAGTCAATTCTCTGCGAAATCTTAGGTTCATAAACTGCAATGAAATTAAGGAATCTTAAAAAACGCTACTAAGCAAATAAAATGTCATTGGTTCTATTAGAATCTACACTAAGGCAGCCTTTTCTCTTTTTCCTAATAAGGTTTACTTAAATCCAGTAAACTGAAAACTGTAAAAAGCATAATGTATCACATCATTAAAGTGCACTGCACTGGCAATAATATTAGTTAGAATATTTTACAGTCCTGCTGGAATTTAAAATGCCTTTCTCCACAATTTAATGAAAGTAATTATATACTTTATAAAATACAAATCATAATTTCCTTTATAAAAAATTTTTTTCAAAAGTGAAAGAATATTAAGTTATAATGCATTATGCACTTGCTTTGGACAAAACGTGTTTCAGAAACAAATTTATACTGTAAACTTCTAAGCATTATTTACTCCTCAAAGCCAATTCCTTGAATATACTGCAAAGCAGAATATTACATAGAGAAAGTTGAATAAATGAATACCAACAATCCTTTTAATTTACTAAATGAAAATGCAAGGGCACATGCCAGGAGTTTGAGAAGAGTATTTCAAGATTTTACGTTCATCTACTACATACTACAATTAGATGGATTCATTATCATTTCCATGGACATGGTTAGATCCAAGATTCAACCACCAAATTACTATATTGCTTTAAAAAGAAGCATATTATTTCATAACAAAAAAGGCTCTAAAACTGCACTGTTCAACACAATAGCCACTAGCCATATGGAGGTACAGAGCACTTGGAATGTGGCTACTCCTGAAATGTGCTCAGGATATAACTATAAAATATGCAGCAGATTTCAAAGACTTGGCACAAAAATAACATTGGTTCATAATTTTTAATGTTCTAACATTTGGATATATTAAAATTAATTTCATGTTTTACAGCTTTTAATACTATTTAAATTATTAGGATTACATGTGTGGCAAACTATTTCTACTGGACACTGCTGCTCTACAACTTAATGGTACAAATTAATTGATCCAAAAAATTAGTATGAGTGAAAAGATTTGGACTGTTAGTATTAACATTAAAAGTTGTACAAAATGGGAAGAACATTAACTTCAGATAACTCTATTACTGGTGCCATGAATTGTTTCTATTCATGCAGTGAATTAAGAACCAGCACTCTAGTAACTGGGAGAATTAACTAAATTAGTATGCAGAGTTCATGTATATATTAGAATAGTATCTGGCACAAGGCAGAGAAATCAGTTATCTACTATTTTTAACACAGAAATTGAAGAAAACCTGTAAAAACCTAAGCTTATGATTTAATCATCTCTAAATGCTCTTTAAGCTTGAGTAATGTTTTTGCTATGAAGTTATTTGTCTCATGATATTCACAACACATGTGCTTATATGTTAAATGACATTAAAATATCAAAGAATTTGGTTAAGAAAACTTGAGTCTTTGACAGTTTTTAAAGGGTGTTCACTATATAAACTAAACATATGTTCTATATGATTTTTTATATCTTTTACAAAGAAAAGACTTCAAACTATATGTGTGTAAATTTTAATAATAATGTGTGTGTGCTAAGTCACTTCAATTGTGTCTGACTCTGCGTGACCCTATGGACTGTAGCCAAGACTCCTCAGTCCATGGGATTCTCCAGGCAAAAATACTGGAGTGGACTGCCATGCCCTTACCTGGGAAGCCCATTTAATAGTAATAGTAAAACCCTAATCTTCCAAGATCAAATGAGTTTGAGTATGACGGATTATTTGACATTAAACTTGTTTATAGGAACTCATTGGCTGTGCAGTGGTTAGGACTCTGCACTTTCATTCACAGATTCAATTCCTGGTTGGGGAACTAAGATCTCAACAAGCCATGGGATGCAGCCCCCCCCAAAATTAATACCACTTAGTCGTAGACAAAAATTAGACACGTATTTTGAGATACTTAATAGGTTCTAATTTGTGAGAACCTAGAAAAAAAAGATTTTTTTCCTAGTTGAAAATTGACAACATGACTTTTCAGAGATAAATTACCATATATATTTCATGATATCTATTTCATGACATTTTTATCCACCTTGAATCATAGCTTTGGGTAACTATACAGATTGACTTGATTCAGACAATACATGCGTGTGTGTAAATGAGTATATATTTAAAGAAACACAAAAATGTACAAACATTGATTTTATTTTTGTAATTTTATTAATAATGCATAAATGATTAATGGACAGGCATCATCAACTTGACTATCTTACCTACCCTGTTTCTATTTTACAATTGACCTAATGCCTGTTCATAAGGTTAAATGTATCATCTTGGACCCCAAGTTTATACAATAAATTAATCTAACTTATACAATCAGACATCATATATTTTTTAAAAAACCTAAAAAAAGTCACTTGAAGTTCTCAAACTTTTAAAACACCTGCCCAAATTGCTTTCTAGGCAGAGAGGCACAGAGGGCTAACAATCAAAGAAATGCTCAATAAAAATATCTGTGAGACTGTCCATCAGTGCTTTATTGATGGCAGGTCTCTATAATGGTATATCAAAAATAGATTTCAAAGAGTAAAAAAAAAAATACACTTGTTCATTTCTTAAGATTTCTTATCCTTAATAGTCCACATTAATAAATCTCATAGTCCATGTGAAATATTATGACAATAGGTGAGTTACACAATGTACACTATACTGAAAACATCAAACGATCTAACAAACCGGGAAATTCCACTCAAGCCTATTTCTGCTTTATTGATCTGGACACAAGTACAGAAGTCTGGAAGGAAAAGACAGAATCTTGCAATATTTCCAGAAAGATAATTAACTTTCCCACCGTGAATAAATTGCACATGCAGCCCAGGCTAATTACAAACAAATGGGCAGCTCCTATTAAAAACAACAGCAGTTCTCGGGTCTGTCTTTCATCATCATCACAAAGGTGTTATCTCCATTGTAGTGTTGGCCCAACCTCCTCCACAAGGAGTGGAAGTAGACAGTCTTGCAGAGAAGTCTGGTCGCTTTCATTTCTGCAGCACGATTTGTTCCAATATTTATAATGATATTTCATTGAGTCACCTATTCCTCTGCATATTCCGATGAAATGACATCCAAGAGCATCAGTAGATCATCACCCTGACTGAAAAAAGTTTAAGCACACATATTTTTTTCCCAAGAGGGAATGTCTTAAAAATGATCCAGGAAAAAATTCTTAACATTAAAGCAATTTGGGGAAATTCTAAATACCACCAATTCTTTAACATATAATTATAATAACTTCATAAGAGATCCCCAATTCTGCTTTAGAATATAGGTCATCTTATGATTTCAAGACAAAGTTGAAGTACATTGGAAAAAAAATTAAAGGAAGGCTACCCCCACTCTTGAGTGTAAGACTTTTAGACTACTTCAATCTCACAAGGGGAAAACAGGCAGAATATATCTATACCCATTTAGTAAAATTAAGAGGAAAAAACTTCAAACATGACAAAGTATACAAATAAGAATAAATAGAGCAGAGCGCTTCCCATAATTCCTAAATCCCTATTTAACTCCTAGCTTTCTGTGGGAGGCATTATGAATAAAACATAAAGCATCAAAACATTAAATAATCTTTAATTTTCTGAGTCTAAATAAACTTTTACAAAGATAGGTAAATTGGAGTAAATACCCCACTGACAATGCTGTTTGCTCTAGAAGAAAAGTTGTTACCTGTATGTGAACCAAAGGCTTGCCCTGGTACGAATTCTGGGCAATCAATCAGTTGAGAGAAGTCTGTTTGTGGCACACTCCGTGGAGGGGGGCCTGGAATCGGCCATTTTTCTGGTTCTATCTTTTTTCTCATTTTCTCATCCACAATTTCCACTTCTGTGCTATCTTTCAGTGCCTATAAATAGGTATTTTTAATTATTAAAGCAATTTCATTCAAAAAATTTAATTGTACACTCTGTATTTCTAATTTAAGTCTGAAATCAGCATATAGTATCATGTTTTAAAAAATATCCATGAACAGAAAAAATTTTTTTAATCATTTGCGCCTGCAAAGTATGAAATATCCTGATTTAGCATGTAGCAGATTATTCTAATTGTGAAAAAGTTTCAATTAAGGAGTATTTTCAATTAAGTTCAACTATAATTTTATTGTCAATTTTTTCCTTTCCTATTAATATTTCCTTTTGTTTTCCTTAATATAATATCACCAAGTAAAATTTAGGCAATATATCTAATTACTGTAATAAATCCCACCATTATTGAATAATAAACACACATATGCAGAGATTCCTCATAACACCTTGTAAATTTAAGCTGGGATTCATACACAAGAAATTGAGGCTCAAAGAAATAAAGTAGGGTAACTTGATAAAGGTCACAGACTTAGTATGAGGTAATACCAGGTCAAACTATTATCTGTCCCCTATCTGTATATCTGAGGTCATTGATATTTCTCCCGGCAATCTTGATTCCAGCTTGTGCTTCCTCCAGCCCAGAGTTTCTCATGATGGACTCTGCATGTAAGTTAAATAAGCACGGTGACAATATACAGCCTTGACGTACTCCTTTTCCTATTTGAAACCAGTCTGTTGTTCCATGTCCAGTTGGAACTGTTGCTTCCCGACCTGCATACAGGTTTCTCAAGAGGCAGGTCAGGTGGTCTGGTATTCCCATCTCTTTCAGAATTTCCACAGTTTATTGTAATCCACACAGATAGTGAAGAAGAACTAAAGAGCCTCTTGATGAAAGTGAAAGAGGAGAGTGAACAAGTTGGCTTAAAGCTCAACATTCAGAAAACTAAGATCATGGCATCCGGTCCCATCACTTCATGGTAAATAGATGTGGAAACAGTGGCTGACTTTATTTTTCTGGGCTCCAAAATCACTGCAGATGGTGATTGCAGCCATGAAATTAAAAGACGCTTACTCCTTGGAAGGAAAGTTATGACCAACCTACACAGCATATTAAAAAGCAGAGACATTACTTTGTTAGCAAAGTCCGTCTAGTCAAGGCTATGATTTTTCCAGCGGTCATCCGCTGGAAAAACCATCACGTATGGATGTGAGAGTTGGACTATAAAGAAAGCTGAGCACCAAAGAATTGATGTTTTTGAACTGTGGTGTTGGAAAAGACTCTGGAGAGTCCCTTAGACTGCAAGGAGATCCAACCAGTCCATCCTAAAGGAGATCAGTCCTGGGTGTTCATTGGAAGGACTGATTTTGAAGCTGAAATTTTAATACTTTGTCCACCTGATGCAAAGAGCCAACTCATTTGAAAAGACCCTGATGCTGGGATCACAAAGAGTCGAACATAACTGAGAGAATGAAGTGAACTAAACATGACAACTCTTAGCCCCTAGGATATGCTGGTTCTCAAAAATAAACTTCAAAAAAATAAATAAACATGGCATAATTTAAGGGAAAAATAAAACTTTAAGAAAATTTCTTTGAAATAAAAATTAGAGTCTTACTAATTTGAATCTTAACTGAAATTCAAAGGGACTCACCTTTAGAGACAAGGAAAAAAGACAAGTATAAAAACTCAACATACAAAGTGTTAACATAAAGATTAAAAACTCACTGTGTTTTAGTTGGAGAACACATTATATTTATTACTCTAAGTATCTTACACTTTTATACCTTAATATTAGCATCATGCTTACTTCTTAAGTTATATTTTCTGTAATTGGACATTAATAAAGTTAGTATTGAAATTTTTAAAAACAAACTCTTGATGAGACTCAGGATAATCACTGAAAGAGAAGAGTCTGAAATATGGAATGAAGGAAATAAAGAAGAATCTTTTATTTCTTTTTTCTTACTCATCCTTGTATTTTATCTTATTACTATTAATCTTTGGCTGTACCAGGCAGCTTGCAGGATATGGGATCTTAGTTCCTTAGGTGTCGAACTCAAGACCCATGTATTAGGAGCACACAGTCTTAACTACTGGACTGCCAGGGAAGTTCCAAAAAGGGTTTTGAATTAGTGATACATGTATTTTTTTTTTTTAATATATTTTCCTAGTTTTGTCCACTGAATCGTCTGGAAGCAATGACACCCTGGTAGCAAAGCAGTGGACCCCAGCATCCAGATCTTGCAACAACATGGATGAATTTTAAAAACTATAAATGATGGAGAAGGAAATGACAACCTACTCCAGTACTCCTGCCTGGGAAATCCCATGGACAGAGGAGCCTGGTCGGGCTACAGTCCATGGGGTCACATAAAGGATCGCATCTGACTTAGTGACTAAACAACTTTACCCCAGATCCTGTTGATACCTGAAGTTTTCAGTTCAGTTCTCATCATGTGGCTAAAGTATTGGAGTTTCAGCTTCAGCATCAGTCCTTCCAATGAATATTCAGAACTCATTTCCTTTAGGACGGACTGGATGGATCTCCTTACAGTCCAAGGGACTCTCAAGAGTCTTCTCCAACACCACAGTTCAAATGCATAAATTCTTTGGCACTCAGCTTTCTTCATAGTCCAGTTCTCACATCCATACATGACTACTGGAAAAACCATAGCTTTGACTAGACAGACCATTGTTGCCAAAGTAATATCTCTGCTTTTCAATATGCTATCTAGGTTGGTCCTAACTTTTCTTCCAAGGAGCAAGCGCCTTTTAATTTCATGGCTACAGTCACCATCTGCAGTGATTTTGGAGCCCCCCAAAATAAAGTCTGTCACTGTTTCCATTGTCTCCCCATCTATTTGCCATGAAGTGATGGGACCAGATGCCATGATCTTAGTTCTGATGTCTGGTGCTGCCTTTTTCCATCCACCAGAGGGCAATGTTCTACTCTGCCAGATATTCAGCCTCCCCTTTGAGACCTTCCCTTTCAAATCCTAGTGTTTCACCTCCTGAAGTGATCCCCAGTGTCTCAAAATTTGATTTGACCTTTAGAAATACATCTTACATTGGAACCTCATAGAGATATACATCCATATGCAACTTTGTATGTACATATGTAACAAACGTTTCATAAAATAACCCTTGTCTTCACAGAGAACAGACTTGTGGTTGCCCACGGGGTTGGAGGAGGGATGAACTAGGAGTTTGGGATCAGCAGATACAAACTATTATATAGAGATGTATGGATAAACAAGGAACTATGCTCAATATCCTGTCATAAACCATAATGGAAAAGAACATGAAAGAATATATATATATATATATGTGTGTGTGTGTAACTGAATCACTTTGCTGTACAGGAGAAATACACTGTAATCAACTATATTTCAAATAACATTACATTAAAAAAAAAAAACAACACTACAAATGAAAAGAGCCAGGAGACAGAAAACTTCCACCTATACAAACATAAATAACAGACAAATCTATGGTAACAGAAATCACAAAAATGGTTTGGTTAGGCAGGGCAAAGGACAAGAGGATGGGGAACTGACTGGAAAGGGCCACTGTGGAAGTTTTTAGAGTAATGAACTATTGATATATCTTGTTTGGAGCAGGCTTATACAATTTTCAAAACTCAAACTGAACACCTAAAGAGTCCTGCATTTTACAGCATGTTACTTATTTTACCTGAATTTAAAAAAGAAAGAGAAACATCTCCTTAAAACTTCCCTATGGGTTTAGTTTTTCAAAATACTTTGAATAAAAGACTACCAATGGATGTGAAGACAAACACTTGAATGGCAATATTTTCAACTGGCTCAATACTTTGGAAAAATGTTTTAGCAGTATTTACAAAAGCTAAGCTCATATACTATATATACATATATTTGTATACATACACACACACACATATATATATCCTGTTACCTATCAATTTCACAAGACAATAAATATGTATATCCATCCAAAAGGAAATGGCAACCCACTCCAGTATTCTTGCCTGGAGAATCCCAGAGACAGAGGCGCCTAGTGGGCTGCCGTCTATGGGGTCGCATAGAGTCGGACACGACTGAAGCAGCAGCAGCAGCAGCCATCCAAAGTATGTACAATAACATTCACAACAGTCATATATTCATACTGTAAAGAACCCAAATGTCTATTAATAGGAGCTTGAAAAAATAGCGTATTCATAATGATACAATTAAATATTACTGCAGAATGGAAAATAAACAACTGCCCCACATAACAATAAGCCTCTACAGAAATAATAAGCAAAAGTCGGGTATAAAAAAATTCAAATACTTTATATAATATTTTAAACTGGTGAGGGAACTCTCTAAAAAGCAGCCATGTTTGAGGAGAGCAATGATTCTGACTAGGACGGGGTACAAGTGCACTCTCTGGGAATGTGAAAATGTTCTACCTTAATCTTAATACTTAACATGAGTACCTATATAGGAGAAAAGAAAAGAAAGAGAAAGTAGCTCAGTCATGTCCAATTCTTTGTGACCCTGTGGACTACACAGTCCATGAAACTCTACAGGTCACAATACTGGAGTAGGTAGCCTTTCCCTCCTCCAAGGGATCTTCCCAACCTAGGAATCAAACCAGGGTCTCCTGCATTGCAGGTGGATTTTTTACCAACTGAGCTATCAGGGAAGCCAAGCTTCCTTAAACTTAATACTTAACATGAGTACATACATAGGGGAAAAGAAGTCATCCTTAATCTTATAATTTCTTATTTACAGTGTTTAAGCTATGTCACAATTTAAGAAAAAAATTCAAGAAAAAATTAAAAGTTCTTTATATGGAATGATATTCCAATATATGCTGTTTTTATTAAAGGAGCAAAACAGTATCATGTAGTAAAACATACACGATCTCAGGAAAAATACATAAAAAGGCATAACACTACTTGCCACACCAAGGAAGGTTTAACTAGTTCACTGTTGGTGAAAGATGAGAAGGAAATTTTTCACTATATACCCACTGAATCTTGAATCACAGGGGATTCTCTGCTGGGGGGGCGGAAATTCAAGAAAATAAAGAAAGCAGAAAGGAGAAAAATTGTGGTTCAGGCCTTAAAAGACTCATAGCATACACAAATTAAGGAAAAGATCTAGACAAAACAAGTGTTAAGACATATTTTTACTAAAACCAAATCTTGTTATCTTGAGCTCTGAAACAGTGAGTCAGTTATTTCTGAGTCTTTGGGGTTTTTTCTGTATTTGGTCCTTTTTTTCTGTATTTGGTCCTATTATTATGAGCAACCAGCAATGCTGGAACATATAGATGTTATATCCCTAGGTCCAAGTCCTATGACTGGTATTAAGAGAAAGACTAGCCTGTGCAAAGACACAGAAGTAAGAAAAGAGCAGCACACATTTTGTGGAACCGCAAGGTCAGCCAATTTGGGCAACAAGGTTTGAGATGAGAGTAGCAAGCACAGTTCTAAGGACTTTATGATTATTATATTAATGACTCCTCTAAGTCCTCATACTCTATGATAGCTTAAGCACTTATTTGTTGTATTTTAACAATGAGAAAACTTTAGCATGTAAGATGTTAAATAACTTGAATACAACTGACTAAATGCAGAGCCAGAATCAATTAAATCTAACAAAAAACGAAGACACAAATAGCTCAGTTTTGGAGCAACTATCAAGAATGCAATAAGCTGGATGAATCACATGATCCACCAATTCCACTCACTTCTAGGTATATATCCAAAGAAAATGAAAAATATTCAAAGAGATACATGCACTCCCAAATGTATTCAGCATTATTCACAGTAGCCATGATATGGAGACAACCTAAATGACCTCTAAAAAATGAATGGATAAAAACCATTTGGTATATATACACAATAGACTACTACTCAATCATGAGAAAGGAGGATATCCTGCTGTTTCTGACAACATGGATTAATTTTAAACACATTATAGTAAGTGAGATAAAAAAAGGCAGAAAAAGACAAACACAAGTATTGTATGATATAACTTATATGTAGAATCTAAAAAAATGAAACCTGTTTTTTAAAAAAAAAGAAGAAAATGCTTACCAGGAAATGGATGAGGGGATAAGACCGATGTTGTTTACTACTACTTACTTATAAGTAGTAGTAAATAAGTGACCAATATAATGCACAGTACAATGACTATAGACAATATTGTATTATAACTGTTAAGTGACAATGCTACAAGAGCAATCAAAATACAATATACATATGTAAATAAGTAAAAAAAAAAGAGAGAGAGAGAGAAAGAAAAAGAATTCAGTATGGTGAAAATGAATGGGAAAGGAGGAAACAGATTCAGTAAGTGTGGCTATGTAGACATTCTCAACCAAGGTAGAGATGGGAAATAGCTAAAGTGTATTTTGCTTCCTTTGATAGCTTTTCAAGAAAGTTAACACTTGAGCATATTCAAATACATATTTGAAAAAGCTGATTAAAAGGAGTAATAAATAGAAGGGTATATAAGTAACAGTGAATTTTTATTTAGAGCTTAAGGTGTATGCCAGATACTGTCATTACAGATTTCATACCCATAACAACCCCATGAAGTCCACTTTACAGAAACCTCAGAACACTGCCTGAAGTGCTTGAAGTCCGGAGCTATGAGGATATGTATGCAGGTCCTCAAGTCCATGCTTTAAATCAGTATGTTTACACTGCAAAGCCTAATGAAGCCCTACCTTCCTAAAGGAAAAAAAAAAAAGACATCTTTCCTACTGTAGTAAGTGGTAGGTACATAATGAATGTTAAATGAATACAGACCTATGCTGTTCTAAATCACTATGCTTATATGTTTCTGTTTCACAACAGTTTTATTTCTTACTATAAATCAGCCACTACATATTAATAATGCTAACCAGTATAGTAATGCAAAAGTTCTTTTAAAAATATCCCTTCCCCACTGCTCTAAGTTTTATAATAGAAGTAGACAATCAGTGATATAAAAATTAAGAACTTAATGGGAATATGAACAGACCAAAAAAGGATGCAATGAATTACAACCAGATTCTTAGAGGTAGGGAGACCAGAGGAAATCGGTACCTTCATTGAAAATGATAGCGGAGCTAGAGCTTGCTTAGAGATCTGAGTACACTCAGTCACGTCTGACTCTTCGACCATTATTCAAAAAACCGAGAATACCATGTGCTGATGAGAAGCAAATGTAATTCTCATACAAAATGGCAGCATGCAAAATGGTTAAATCCATTTTGGACAATAGGTTGGCAACTTCCTATAGTTAAACATACACTTACCACAGATTCCAGCAATCACAATCCTCAATATTTAGACCTATGCTTTATTCATAATCTTCAAAAACCAGAAACAATCTATATGTCTATCAACAAGTGAACTGTATGCAGTGCATCCTTACTATGAAATACCAGTCAACAATAAGAACAAACTGATACATGAAACAACAAGAATGAATCTCAAAAGCACTATGCTAAGTCAAAGAAGTCAGAAACAAAGGGCTACAAACTAGTGATGTATAATTTATTTACATGATGGTCTAGAAAAGGCAAAACTAGAGGGATAAAAAACAAAATCAGATCAGTGTCCCAAGGGACTATGTATGAGGAAAGAGATTGGCTACACAGGTTGGCACAAGTGTGTAAGACTGCCAAAATTCAGAAAACTATATAGGAAAAAGGGCAAATATTATGTATATATGTAGGGAACGGAAAACCAAAAATGCTGAAACCATTTCTACAACAAAACAGACAAGAGATTTAATAAAAGCTTTAAGAACACATCTGGAATAACTATTTTAAACTAGCCCTTGGTATACAGGAAAATTTCTCAAAATTTTAATGATGAGAATACAATCTCTTTTATAGCAACCTAAATACTAAAGGACCAAGAATACCCAAGAATGTTTAAGTTTGTTTTGGGGTTCAACCCAACCAAGAAGGATCCAATTAAAAACAGGTAGAAACATCAGTAATCCTTTGAGGGGTTTCCAAGGTTAGACATTTATTTGGATTTTATAAAATGGCAAAAGAGCCTTGAGATACAGTAAGAGTCTTAGGTTACTGCGCTGTGCTTAGTCACTCAGTTGTGTCCACCTCTGCGATCCTATAGGCTATAGCTCCTCTGTCCATGGGGATTCTCCAAGCAAGAATACTGGAGTGGGTTGCCATGCCCTCCTCCAGGGGATCTTTTCAATCCAGGGATCCAACCTAGGTCTCCCGCATTCCAGGTGGATTGTTTACCATCTGAGCCACCAGAGAAGCCCAAGAATACTGGAGTGGGTAGCCTACCGCTTCTCCAAGGGATGTTCCAAATCCAGGAATTGAACCGGGGTCTCCAGCATTGCAGGCCAATTCTTTACCAGCTCTGTTACCAGGGAAGAATGTTTTTGCTTTTTTCTTAAAATTACTTAATAGATTTATTTTTTATAGCAGCTTTAGATTCAGAGCGTAACTGAAAGTACAGACTGTTCTATATATGAATAATTACCTCCAAAATGAGATTAAGGTTTGTAGTGAGAGCCTGAACACGGTGGAAACCAGCAATCAGGGAAATAGGCAAGAAACCTTGCTCGTCCATCTTTCTCCTAAGAAAGAAATCCCGTTCCAAATTTTCTATACTGAAGTAATACTCACTGAAAAGAAAAAGAAGTAAATATAAATTTCATCAATTTATTCAATCGGAAATTAAAACGTCTATTGATTAAGATATCAACTGCTATAAAACTATTTTGATTTATTGTAACATTATACACATTTACTGTAACATAGGGTAAATATAAATAGCTGTAAAACCCTACTGTTAGTAAATTCTCTTACACAAGTAGAAACAAATTTAGAATACTATCTTCTCAAAAACTAACTTCTACTTAGATCAGCTTTACCTACGCATAAACAATTAAAGAGTGTTATTCTTTAAAAAAAAAAGCTCAATAATTAACTTTCTAATGAGTCAATTAAGTGAAAATTTCATTTCAAACCCATATTAACCATATGTAAAATAGACAACCAACGGGAATTTGCTCTATGGCTCAGGAAACTCAAACTGGGGCTCTGTATCAATCCAGAGGGGTGGAATGGGGCAGGAGACAGGTTCAAAAGGGAGGGGTTATATGTATACCTATGGCTGATTCATGTTGAGGTTTGACAGAAAACACAATTCTGTAAAGCAATTATCCTTCAATAAAAAAAATTTTTTTTTTAAGTCACATTAACTTGCTTCATTTAAACAGTAAATAACAAAGTTAAACATGTCAACAGACTGCCTTCCAACTTTTTCCCATCACTGAGAATAATGGTATATTAGAAGCAGTTTTTATCAAGTTTACAGAGTAGATTAGTTTGCTGTGTTTTCTAAGCTGGTAGGGTAATGACATTGTTTAATATGTCCAAACTCTAGCATACAGCACAATGTTTAGTAACAGCTGAGTGAATACACAGACACAGATGCACACACCCAATTTTATACTTGAATGATTCAAGACCCTCAACCTCCCCTTTGAGAGGGAGAACTATAAAAGACCTTAAAAATGAACAGAATATAGCTAAATAAAGAACATCTATAACACCATGAAGTATAAACATAGGCGAAAAACTATAGAAGCAAACTTTCACACCTTAATTGTCTCTCTAGGAAAGTAGAGAGGGAGATATAAATGAACAAGCTGTGGGATCAACAAGTTCCAACATATAAAGATAATATTAAGAATACATATAATAATGGCATTTCAGAAACACTTGTTTAGATTACAGCTTGCATATTTTAAAAAATGAAAACAAGATTCTAGAGAAACAAAACAAGAGGATAAATGGGGGGAAATGTAAAAAAGAATAATACAAAAGAAATACATGACATCAAATGATATGGCTTACAGTTTAACAATCCGACACTATATCCAAATCACAAAGCAAGTTTTCAAAGGGTGGCAACTGGGTGACTAAAGATACCCTTGAAGTATTTAGGTCAAATTGTTAATTTTGAAGAAATAATTACCTATAAATGAAAGCTGGCTTTGAGCTACCTTTCACTGTATGGGAAAAAAAATCTCATTTTAGAAATGTAAATACCCAAGTTGTATTTTTACTCTGATATTTTCCAACTATCAAAGTGTAAAGCTCCCTTAGATCAGTGAAATACAACTAACATCTCAGTAATACTAGGTAAATCATTTACTCTCCTTAAACACTGAAGAAAATTTTTTAAAAAATCTAAGTCTTGAAGAAATTTCTTGAAGAAACATTCTGATTTTTGTTACACCTCAAAAGCCCTTTTCACAGTGCCTGGCATGTGGAGGGCACATAATACATATGTTTAAATTTGAAAATTTTCAGACATTAAGACATCTAGCCTCTTCAAAAATATTTAGCATAATATTCCACAAGTCCAAGAAGTTTTTCAGGAACTTCTCAAAGACAAAAATCTAAACACTAATGAATGAATAAGCCTGTATATGTATGAGAAACCTTAAAGATACAAAGGCAAAAAGCATGACTCCTCAAATCTAGATGTGCACTAATCAGAGAATGATAACAGTAAACAGCCATTCTAAACTTGGCGCTCTAGTACCTGTCAAAAACTCTGCTGCTAAACAATGACAAGTAAAGAAGTCATGCCTGGTGCTGTGTCTAACATTTTGTCCACTGTCCTAGCGGACATCATCATGTCCTACCTTGAAGCTCTGGATTCTACACTGCATGGTCAGAAATTTTATCAACACTGAAGTAGCTGTTCTCCTCCCTCACCTGTATGAGCACATTGGAAGGCCAGTTACCCTGACATGGAGTTGCCTGTTCACTGTCAGGTCTCAGAAGGGACCTGGTAGCAAGAGTTACCAAAACAAACAAACGAACAAACAAAAAGGAATAATAATTTGAAGCTGATAGCCACATGCCAGGCACTTTCTGCCCATAAAAAGGCCCTTTTCTTCAATGTTTTCATCAACTGTAACAAAAGAAGCAAGAAAAAAATAAACAAGTTGCTTCATATTGTAAGCCAATCAAATCCATCATGATGGCATCCAAGGAAGATGGCTGGTTGATGCTAATGAAAAAATTATTTTCTGGTAATGGGCCAAGGTTCATTTTCTTTTTTAAAATAAAGGTAGATATTTTAAAGCTGCTATGTCCTTTCAAAAATAGCCTTTACCTTCCCTTTATAATAATTTTAAAAGTTGAAATTTTAGCAAATTAGATATGCATATGCAAATTATATAAACATGCAAAACATCCTACACAATACTACTAATACACAGAGGGTTTTTTTTTCTTGCTTAAAGATACTAGAACAAACAATATTCTCCTAACATCAACTTTAATATTCAGAAAGCAACTATTATAAAAAGTCTGAACTAAAAGGATTAGTCTCCTTTTAATATGTCACAGAAAACTTAAAAGTTAAAAAACAATCAATTCTGAAATCAATTGTGAAGAAAGTCAGAAGACAGCAACCATTTTTTTGCCATTGATGTTCATCTGCAAATTTTAATATAAACATTTATTTGCAAATTAGCTAAATTTCACTTGTTCAATTTTAAATATATACACTCATTTTCTCAGTGGCTCAGATGGTTAAGAATCTGTCTGCAATGCAGGAGACCCAGGTTCGATCCCTGGGTTAGGAAGATCCCCTAGAGAAGGTAACAGCAACCCACTCCAGTATTCTTGCCTGGAGAAGCCCATGGACAGAGGAGCCTGGCAGACAATAGTCCATGGAATCACAGAGAGTCCAACACAACTGAGCAACTAACACTTTTACTTTTTAAATTTTTATATTTAATCTTTCACATTATGCTTTTTTCACTAATATCCTTGTAAGCAGAGAAATATCTCAGTAGAGAAAGCAGGAGTCATATAAACAACAACATGAACCAATATAAATTTTCTAAAATACTTTATATACTTTACTAATATTTCCTAGAAATAAAATATAAAAGACTATTAAAATCCTCTAATTTTACCAATAAACGGCTTATAAAAATTTGTTATATTCATTATTAATGATGTCAAAGTTTGGCATTATAACAGGTTTTCCTACCCCATCTGTTCAGTGACTTACATTTGGCGCTTAATATACTCTTTGAGCACTGCTTCTTCCACAGGATACACCTGCACACCTGTACCGTCATCATAGTAATACATCATACTGGCATTAGGCTCTGTTTGAAATGGTTGATCAGTCCTTTCATCATGTTCTCGATAACCATATGAATAATCAAAGTTCACTTGAAGTAGCAAAGAAAGAAAAATGATCACAGATTGAAAAAAAAAAACCAGTTACTATAAAGAAAAATCCAAAGTGAAGTTTCTCAAGGGTTAACAAATACAAAACCAGCTTTATTATCAGACAAAAATCAGTTGAAACACTATATGGTATAGTGGGAAGAACAGAGGATCTGTACATTTTTCAACGTTCATCTAAGTTAATAAAACAAAAATCATGTCTTACATCGAGGATTTCCTCTGCCCCGGCCTCTTCCTCGTCCTCGGCCTCGTCCTCTAAAGGAGCCTCGGATATTACCACCCTCACTTCTCACACTGGAAACTTCATCTTGATCATCTCTCTTTTCTCTTTCACGCCTCCAACCTTTTTTAAAATAAAAATATTTTTATATATTCCAGTTTGCAACTATGATTAACATCTTATAAAAATGTGGTAACCACCCCACCCCACTTTGTAACCAGTTATTAGTAACTGGTCATTCTTCAGAAAGATAGAAACTGAAGAGATTACACAGTAGTTTGTCAAAATCTCTGCCATAAAAGGGATATCTTATGTTGTTGTTCAGTCACTAAGTCATGTCTAACTCTTTCCAACCCTATGAACTGCAGCACATCAGGCTTCCATCACTATCTCCGTGAGTTTCCTCAAACTCATGTCCATTGAGTCAGTGATGCCCTCCAACCATCTCATCCTCTGATACAATAATAATAATAATAACTTATTAGAAGATATTCTAATAAGTAAAATAACATACTACAAAGATAATGACATCCTTTCCTAAAACTGTACTGTTAAAAATTCAGGAAGTTCCAAGGTAACTGAGTTTTATACAATACAAAACTCCAAAAGAAAAAAAAAAAGACAACTTGTTTTCACCCTAACAACTTATTTTGAGAAATATGAATTTTGAAGGAAACGATATTTCTATTTAAGTAAAAGACTTTTTTCTTTTAAGAAAAAAGGAAATGAAAACAAAAACTGAGAGAAGATATCAGAAGCACAATACACAAATTATATCCAGCATACATACAGAGCTCACAAATGTATCTCATGCACACGCACATTCTCACACATGCAGTGACTTAGATGGAAAAAATCATTAAAAGATTGGAAGGGCAAACAAGGAAATGTAAAGAGACAATAAAAAAAGATGCTCAGTGTTACTGGCCTTGAGAAATGCAAGTTAAGACAATCAAAGAGTATTTTCTAATCTGTACCAGTGTGAAAAATATTTTAAGGTCCTATAATATCAAACATTGACCAAGATAGAGAAGATAGAACTTTTGTATAATGCCAGAGTAAAAACAAATACATTTCAATTTTGAAAAACTGAAACAATGAAATCAATGTAAAGGTTTGTATACCCTAGAGACCAGGGTTTTTCACCCATGGCATTATTGACATTTTTGAATCAGATAACTTTCTAGTGTGGGGGCTATCCTGGGTACTGTAGGATGTCTTCATGTTATTCTTAGTTTCTACTCACTAAATACCAGTACCAAGATTTATAATTTTATATAAGTCATATTTTGTGGACAATTGAGTAAATATAACTATTAACTAGATTTTAGATGATATAAGGGAATTAGTGTTGATTTTCTTGGATGCTGCATTTTCTTGGGACATCAGTGCTCAAGTGTCACAATATCTGCAAGTTACTTTCAGACGATTCAGCAGATGAATTAAAGATAGCCAAATTACTAAATCTAGATGGTGATTAGACAGGTATTCGCTATACAATGCTTTCATAGGACAACATGCCTTAAAAATTATTAGACTCAGTAGAAGGGGCTTCCCTGGTGGATCAGTAAAAAATGCACTGGCCAATGTAGGGGACACAGGTTTGACCCCCAGTTCAGTATAAGTTTCTGCATGCTGTGGAGCAGCTAAGCCTATGCACCACCACTACTGAGCCTGCGCTCTAGAGCCCATGATCCACGTCAAGAGAAGTCACTGCAATGAGAAGCCCATGCGCCACAACTATAGAGAACTACCCCCCCACCACAACTAAAGTAAACTCACGCAATCAAGATTCAGCACAGCCGAAATTAAATTAAATATTATTAAAATAAAAAAAATTAAAAGATTTCAGTAGAAAACTACAAAACTAAATGCTCAGGGAATTCCCTGATGGTCCAGTAGTTAGGCCTCTGCACTTTCACTGCCAAGGGCACAGGTTCAATCTCTGGTCAGTGAACTAAGATCATGTTGTGTGGTACACCAAATATATGTATGTATGTATGTGTGTGTGTATCTGTGTAAGTGTATATATATGTGTGTGTGTGTGTATATATACATACACACATTTACCATACCACCTAGGAATCCCCTCCTAGATGTTTACGGGAAACAAAGACATATGCCCACAGAAAAGCTTGTATACAAATGATGGCAGCATTAGTCATAACAGCCAAAAACTAGAAACATGCCAAATATCCATGAACAGATGAATGGATAAAGGAGTATATCCATTCAACAGAAAACTGTTATGCAATAAAGAGGTAGAAATTACTGATATATAGAACAATACTGATGAATGTGAAAATCATTACACTGAGCAAAAAAAATACAAGAGGATATAATTTATATTGTATAGTTAAATTTATTCTGAAAAGGTAAATAAAATCTGATACAAAGTAAACTTAGACTTGACAGTAATTTCAGTGTAGTTTCTTTGATTATTAGTTCAGTAAAGTTGACTTTTTAAAGGATCCAGAAACAAACATAAGAGGTTCCCAAGAGCCAACTCTGGGACAATTTGAGCATTAAAATTAAACAATCATGGTAATGATTTCAACCACTGAAAATATAAGATGACTTTAGTCCACACCAATAATAACAGGGAGTTGTTTCTTACAGTGGAATGCCAATAAGAAATGCTGCAATAGCTAAATTAGCATTTGTAGCCATCATGGTTAATACCTCAGTCATGTAAGAATAAAAATCATCAGTGAAAACTAAAGTAAAAGTGAAAGTGAAGTTGCTCAGTCGTGTCCAACTCTTTGCGACCCCGTGGACTGTAGCACACCATGCTCCTCTGTCCATGGGATTTTCCATGCAAGAGTACTGGTGTGGGTTGCCATTTCCTTCTCCAGAGGATCTTCCCGACCCAGGGATTGAACCTAGGTCTCCCACATTGTAAGCAAGATGCTTTACCTTCTGAGCCACCAGGGAAGTATGAAAAAATGGGTATTCTCACATTCTCAAAGTCTCTGACCACAAATTACATATTAATCACCAAGGGAAAAAAGAGTATCTTTATCATAAAGAAACCTGGAGTACCTCATCTTAACCAAGTGCTCAAAGTTAGGATCACCAATAATAAGATACACCAATATTACATGTATTTTCAAGTTACACACTTGAAAGAAAATCATTTAACCTTTGCAGTATTCTTGCCAAAAACTCATAACCCAGTCATGAGGAAACATCAGAAAACATAACCCAATCATGAGGAGACATCAGAAAACCCCAAGTGAGGTACGGCATAGACACATAACTGTCCTATGTCCTTCAGAAAAAGATCATCATGAAAAGACAAAAGTAGAACTATCTCAAACTAACAGAGATGAAAGAGAAGACAAGTAAAAGCAACATGTGGTCACAGGTTAGATTCTGGGAAAGACAGAAAAACTGCAAAGGGCATTACTGAGAAATTCTATCTGTGGACAGACAGACTGTGTTACTGTTCTTATGATATAGACTCTTTAACTCTGAATAAGGGGCACAATATCTTCAACTTACTCTCAAATACTTTATATTGTATACATAGTTATTACAACAATGAGCATTAAGGCTAAATTAGTCATTTTTCTCTTAAAATGTTACTTACTTTGTGTGTCATTTCTCCTATTGTTATGTGATGATTTATTTGCTTCAGGTTGACATCTTGAGCTATTCCGGGACCCTGGTCTTTCTTGACTCTCTGGTCTTACATCTTCTAAGTGCAGTGGTACCCATCTGTGCTTATTAGCTTGAAGAAAACAAAATAAAATCATTTAAGGGCAATGCACAATTTTCATTAAAGCTTTGCAATTGTGAAAGGACTCTAAATTTTAATTAAGTAAATGAAAACTGTGAAGTTTTTAAAGCTCAAGTTAAAAGACAATGATAGAATATAACTGGAATTCTTTTGCTTTTAAATGAAATGCACACTCTTCCATTTAATTCTGACAAAGAAGTTATAAAAAGAATATTAAGTACACACACTACTTTCATCTAATACTTGATACTTAGGCTTCAGAACAGGGTACACCTGAAAATTATTTGAATATTGATTCAAAACACTTTTAGTTTAAAATAACTGCCTCAAATTTTAGTTTATCCAGTATAACTACTAATGAGCTTTTTCAAAATGCAGTTTAACTGCAAATCTAACTTCATTTGATAAATCTTTGTATTTTCCTAAGTTCTTCAGAGATAAAAGCAATTTGACATTTCTTGTTGACTAAATGATAGTGTAATTAATAGCTATAGTACAGTGAAATCTTTACCTATTCATGGATCGCACAGTTAAGGTTTCAAAATGTTCAGATTTCTGCCCAATACAATTTTCAACTAAAACAAAAAGATTCATGGGAAAAGGAAAAACTACCAAATTAATTAAGAGAATATTAGTGTATTAATTTCCTACAAATATGGCAAACTATGGACAGATAAGGCAAAGGGAATACAAAAGAATCTAAAAGTTCTCTAAAGTCTATACTCTAAATTCTAATGAGTATCAATGAGATTCTTTGAGGATAAATAAGCCCTTGTTTTAGGTTTCCCTGGTGATAAAGAATCCACCTGACAGTATAGGAGACACAAGAGATGGAGGTTTGATACCTGGGTTGGGAACATTACCTGGGTTGTGAAGGAAATAGCAACCCACTCTAGTATTCTTGCCTGAGAAATCTCATGGACAGAGGAGCCTGGCAGGCTACATTCCACGGAATCACAAAAGAGTCAGACACAACTTAGTGACTAACAACAAATAGCTTGTTTTAAAGATAAATGTGTGCTCTGTGTGTGTTTGTGCGCTCAGTCACTCAGTTGTGAAGAAATCCAAACTACTCACTGGTGACTATCAGCAATCAACTGATTAAATACGATTCTTCATTACTACAGCTCTCTTTAAATACTTAAAATCAAAATGAAGGGTATAAACAAACTAACCTCTTTTTCGTTGATTGCTTAACTGAGCCTCATCCTCACTGACATTTTCACCAGGACCATCTAATTTTGTTTCCCGGTTTTCTTTGCTTTCATTGTTAACACTTCTCTTTTCAACCTTGTCTTCTCTTTCTTTTCTATTTTGTGGCTTCTTATTTCCTTGACTGATGACACTCTGACACTGCAAAAGGTTTTACAGAGTTAAATTTTCATGAACATTTTCTCTAACATATTCCCAAATTTGTGGTAATACCTTACCTACATATCGTAAAACAAATGACAACTTTTATCAAAAATAAAAAACTACAAAAGACACTGTTAAGAGAAAAGTCAAGTGAAAGACAAGGAGAAAATAGTTACTAAGTATCTGATAAAAGGATTTGTATCCAAGATATATAATGAACTCTAAAATGCAGCAACAAGGAAACAATTAAAAAGTGGGCAAGGGTTAAACAGACGTTTCATCAAAAAGATATACTGATGGCAAATGTACATGAACATGTACTTGACATCAATAGAAAAGTGCAAAGTAAAACTACAATGTGATACCATCACACACCTACAGTAAGACTGACCACGTCAAGTATTAGGGAGAATATAGAGCAATTAGAATTCTCATACACTACTGGTGGAATAAAAAGTTTGGTAATTTAAAATTTTAAATAGCTACCATAAAATCCACCTATTCTACTCCCAAGAAAAATAAAAGCATATATCCTTGCAAATTGTGTACACTAATGTTTATATAGTAGCTTTATTCCTAACAGTCAAAAAACTGGAATCAACACAAACGTTCACCAGTAGGTGAATGGACAGTATTATATCCATTAATTGACTACTACTCAGTAAATAAGAACAAACTACTCATACATATAACATAAATAAAACTCAAAATAATTAAGCTAAATGAAAGCCAGGGGCAAAAAAAAATACATGCTGTATAACTCCACTTACATAAAACTGTAGTAAATACATTGTATATCAACTATACTCCAATAAAAAATTTTTTTTAAACTGGAGAAAGGGCAAATTAACTAAGTACAGCTTATCAGTGGTTGGGATAATGGTGTGGAGAGGGACATAACAGGGAAGAATTACAAATCAAGTTCACTATCCTGTTTGTGGAGAAAGTTTTACAGGTCAAAGGGTATCAGACTATACCCTTCATATACAGTTCATTATGTTGTTTAGTCATCAATTGTTTCATATATATTAAACTATACTCCGATATTACTGCACAAAATACAAACAACAAAATGTACAGTGTCAAATGAAACCATGGAACCAGATGACTATATACACTACTTCTTTAAAAAGAAAACCCTCTTTATTTATTATTATTTTTTTTTATTTGGCTATGGCTCCAACATGTGGGATCTTAGTTCCCCAACCAGGGATTGAACCCATGCCCCTGCCAGTGGAAGCATGGTCTTAACACCCGGACAGCTAGGGAAGGAACTAAAAAGCTTTTTGATAGACTATTTCAGAATATCTTTTTAGAACTTCTTTCATAGTTAAATCAGAAATCAATTTACTAAGACTTCCCTGGTGGTCCAGTGGTTAAGAATCACCCGCCAATGCAGAGGGCATGGGTTTAATTCCTGGTCCGGGAAGATTCCTCAGGCCTGGGGTCAACTAAGCCTGTGCACCACAACTGCTGTGCCTATGCTCTACCCCTGCTCACCATAACTAGAGAAAGCCCAACAGCAGCATAAAGATCCAACACAGTCATAAATAAATAAAGCAAACATAAAAATCTAAAACTGTTTTAAAAAATCCATATACTGAGCATCTTTTGATATGTTATACATATGTATGTATATATAAAGACTTAATACTTCAACACATTGGAAAAATTTTACTCAAACATATATAAAATAAATTTTGAAATACAAAACGGGCTTCAATTAGACATTACATTAAAAAATACTCTATTTGTAGGCATAACATGAAGTTGACATCCCAGTATACCCCAACCTTTCCAAATATATGGTCCTGAGAATACAACCAGAAGAAGGCAACAGGATGAAAGAAATCAAAGTATTTGAAAAATGGGTACTTTATCAATGTGATTCTCTAAATTTGAAGTAAAATAAAGTTGGCATGTGAAATGAGAATACTTTCCCTTTATTAAAAAAAAGGTTTTAAAAGAATACTCACTTCAGTGTTCACTAATTCACTTGGTGTTGGCCAGTTTGCCATATCGCTGAAATCACTAGCCTAAGAAGTAATAAAAGAAGTGTTATACAAATTAGGAATTTTTAAAATAGAAAAAGATTTTTCTAAAAGTAAATGTAACTTTTAAAATCATCTACATTCATCGATATGTAGACATTTGCCAAATTAATCCAAAACTTTCTCCCAACAACAGAACCCAGAAAGAACGCTTTGGTCTTATTAACAACGATTAACAACTTTGACTAAACTGATAGATGCAGGATAACATATGCATATGGAGATCTTGAAAAAGCTACAATTCTCTAGTATATTAACATCAAACATTAATGACAGAAGAGAAAAATACACAGTAATCTGAGGAGCTCCTTTCAGAATAGTCAAAAATTATTTATTGTCAAGTATACCTTATTGGATTTCTTTGTCTTGAGTTTTCCTGCTTTTATAATTTTGGGGGAACTGAGCTCTAAAAAAAAACAAAACAAAGAACTGGTTTTTATAACCGTATCACTTAAAATATTTGACAAAATAACAATTAAACCAATTTCAGTAAGTCAATGTAGTCATTATTTTCAACAAAATGCAAAGTTCTAAGACTCCAATTCCTAACAAGAAATCAACCACATTTCAAACATGGACTGAAAGTGGTCTTCAGTGTTCAAATAAAGAAGAAGAAAATATTAACAGCTTACTGAACTGACAGAACCAGTCCTTTCACTAACAGGTGTAACATGGAAAAATTAGAAATATAACACATTTTTGTAAAGTTGGTGAATCAATTCCCAATGGGATGTATTTTTCTATATACATTATATATATTGTTGCTGTTTAATTGCTAAGTAGTGTCTGACTCTGCAACCCCACGGGCTGTAGCCCTCCAGAGCCCTCCTCTGTCCATGTGGTTTCCCAGGCAAGAAAAATGGAATGGGTTACCATTTCCTTCTCCAGGGGATCTTCCCAACCAAGGGATCAAACCCTTATCTCCTGCACTGGCAGGTGGATTCTTTACCACTGAGCCACCAGGGAAGCCATATATTATATATATAATACATATATTTGTATATATAAATATATTCACATACATCAAGAAGCATCCAGAAAATAAGTCAGAAGACTTTAATTTGTCTTTGGAAAAACCAAAATAGCTTATCTCTAGAATCAAACCATAAAAAATAAAACAGATGTCTGTAAAAGCATGTGTAAGACTATCACAGTATCATCACCTGTCCCTATCTTGAATAAGAACACAATGAAGGTTAATAATAGTCTCCAAATGAAGCTTTAAAATGTCTTTTTCTCTAGCACGATGATTATCTAGTTAAACATGCCCTAAAGTAAATATTAAAGTTGAATAAACAGAAAACACAATAATTTAGTAAACAATGAACCCCATAAATCATGGCAATGACCAATTCAGAGTAAAATAAAATGATTTGAGTTAAAACCAGAAAAATTCAAATAAGATATTATGAAAGGAAGCTGGATGAAGGATGACGACATCCCCAGGGATGGGCACACAAGGAGTGTGAATATTGTAGAAATTATATTTCTAAAGCAGATAGTGAGTACATGGCTATTTGCTCTACACTTCCTTATACTTTAGGGACACAAGTAAATGTGTAAGTAAATGTCAGTCGCTCCGTCATGTTCCACTCTTTGTAACCCCATAGGCTGGTAGGCTGCAGACCATGGGGTCGCTAAGAGTTGGAAACGGGTGAGTGACTTCCCTTTCACTTTTCACTTTCATGCATTGGAGAAGGAAATGGCAACTCACTCCAGTGTTCTTGCCTGGAGAATCCCAGGGACGGAGGAGCCTGGTGGGCTGCTGTCTATGGGGTGGCACAGTGTTGGACATGACTGAAGCGACTTAGCAGCAGCAGCAGGCTGTAGCTCACCAGGCTCTTCTGTCCATGGAATTCTCCAAGCAAAGGTAGCCATTCCCTTCTCCAGGGAATCTTCCCAACCCAGGGATCAAACCTGGGTCCCCTGCACTGCAGGCAGATTCTTTACCATCTGAGCCACCAGGGAAGCATATTGTGTAGTCACTAAATCGTGTTCGACTGATTGCGACCCACGGACTGCAGCTAATCAGGCTCCTCTGTTCATGGGATTTTCCCAGGCAAGAATACTGGAGTTTGTTGTCACTGGGGAGCTTTCCAACCCAGGGATCCAACAGGCATACCCTACACTGGCAGGAGGATTCTTTACCGTTGAACCACAAGACTATTATTAACCTAATGAGCAATTCACTCTCAGGTCCAACTATCCTATTTCAACAATTCTCCACCACAATTATGAACTCAAAATTTTTCAGTAGCAAACACAGTACAGTTTCATTTTTAATATGACTACTTAGCACTGTTTTGAAAACCCTGGCAATTTTCAGCTTATCAATTATTTCATAACAAAAAATTCACAATTGCGCTTCCATTTATAAATAAATTCCCCTTCTCCAACTTGCTTCACCTCTTCTTAAAAAGTCTACAGAAACTACTACAGGGAAATGTATACATCATGTAAATATGCATAGGGATAAATACTTCATTAAGAAAAATGAGATGTAGAAAAAAATATGATGGACAGGTAGGACAAAAAGGGAAGCAGGAAAAAAATTGAACAAAAACAGTATTTGTCAAATATTATCTGGAATTTGACTAAGGTATATTCTATAAATAGCACATGTATTTTATGAAAGTTACACAGTGTCAAACATTTGAAAGACTTTTCCCTCAGCCAAGTAAAAACACATTCTAAAATATTGCTAAGTCAAGTAAACTATTGCCTGGTGGTTACAAAACACAGCCTTACACAAACTATTTGATGTAATGGGAAGTAGTTAGGGATAAGCCACAAAAGTGAGTTTTATTACAAATCAAGAAGACATTAATAATCACAAAATTAAGGTCAGAAATTTAAAAATTATTCTGACCACATAAACTTTTAAACTTCAGTATTAAATGACAAGTTATTTACAAACAAAAATATTTGAACGTAAGTTAATAATCATTTTGATTTAAAAATCAACATGGTGCCATACCCTACACAGACACTGATTATAACCTCTGGCTAAAAGAAGTTGGGGAGGTAACCTAATACTGTAAATCAACTATACTTCAAAAAAAAAAAAGTTGGAGGTAACTCCCTGGCGATTCAGTGGTTAGCACACAGTTCTCTAACTGCCAGAGGCCTGAGTTCAAACCGTGATTTGGGAACAAAAGATTCCGCAAGCCAAGCAGGGCAGGCAGGAAGGAAGAATCTTGATCTTTATTTCTTCACACATTTAAAAATAAAAGGAAGAGAGATTTTTACTTCAACCAATTATTTTGTTTAAATTTTAATCTCTCAACTTTAACTCTTCCTCAGGTAATATATGGGAAAATAGGCCACATTTAACTCTGTGCCCTCAATAATTCTGACATTTTATTGACAAGAGTATCTTTAAGTACACATTGTAATTTGGATATATAGTTTACCAATATGGTAGTTTATTTTCATCAAAAGATATTTGACAAATTATGCTGGCCACTGTGGCTGGATACTCTGGGATAGGAAAGAGGGATTTCTTAATACTGGTTACCAAGTGGCACTTATAGTTAATTTACTTTTTTAAAAGGAAGACTGTCCTGGAACATTCCTGTTCCCAAGTCACAATTGTTTCCACAGAAACAATGTTTCCTGATTAGTAAGTTTAGGAAAAGAACTGACTTGCAAAGCCAGCACCTTTCCCCTCCTTCCTTTGGGAGCTAGCTGTCCACAAAAAGTAATAAGCATTCTGGTCTGCTCCTTCATGCTATCAACCACACAGGGTAGACTACCCAACAGAGGCAGAAAGGGAACACGCAGTTGTGCAACGCCAACTGTGAATACATTTGTCTAATTCCCAAATTCAACATAAGGAAGTCCTTTGTGCTGCTCTCTTAGACCACCTCATCAACCCACTCTTTTTTCAGTTAAAAGAATGACATGAGCTTTAAAAAAACAAATCTGAATAAAAGATAAACACGATTCAAAAACGAAATAGCAGTGGCCAAACATGAAATGGCACTAAGAAATTTGAGTGAAAACAATTTTCACCTATTATTCTGACAAAAAAGAAAATGCCAAGCGTTGGGAACCCTGTATAAATGGACATTTCTCTCATGCTGTTGGAATGAATATGAAGTAGTAGAATCTTTCAAGGATAATCTGTCATTTAAAATGTATATACTATTTTTGGAATGTCCTGCCAATCCAGTAGTTAGGACTCTGCTCTCACTACCAAGGGCCTGGGTTCAATCTCTGGTGGGGGAACTAAATAAAACCCCCAAGCCACATGGCAAAATAGTAATACTACTACATATATATATATATATATATATATATATATACACACACACACACACACACATATATATATATATCCTTTTAAAAGATAAGCAACAAGGACCTACTGTATAGCACTGGGAACTGTACTCAATGTTTTATGATAACTTATATGAAAAAATAATCTGAAAAAGAAAGAATATACATTCTGAATCACTTTGAGGTACACCTGAAACTAACACAACACTGTAAATCAACTGGAATCCAATAAAGTTTTTAAAAATTAAATTAATAAAATGCATACACATTTTAATGAAAAAATTCCATTTCTTAGAAATTATCTGAGAATCAAGACAAGATACAAAGATGTCTGTATAAAATTTTCATTGTAGGGATTTCTGGCGGGCTAGTGGTTAAGACTCCATGCTTTCACTGCAGGGGACGTGGGTTCAACTGGTCTGGAAACTAAGATCCTGCTTACCGAGCAGCACAGCCAAAAAAATATGTTCATTGTAGCAGGTAAAGGGCTTCCTAGGTGGCTCAGTGGTAAAGAATCTGGCTGCCAATGCAAGAGACACAGGAAACACAGGTTTGATCCATGGGTTGGAAGATCCACCGGACTTCATTAAAACAAATAACCTCTAGGAAGTTCCCTAGATAACTGTATTTAAATAGATATCCTCTAGGGAGGTCCCTGGTAGCCTATAGTTAGGATTCATGGCTTTCACTGCCGTCACTGCTCTAGAAAACTGTTCCAGAGATCTCACAAGCTGTGTGACATAGCCAAAAAATAAATATGTAACTCCTATATTCAACAATATAGTAGTTATAGTATTGGTACATTTATAAAAAATAATGCAAAACTTAAGAAATAAGAAAAATCTGTATGTATTAATACACCAGATTCTACATATAATTTTATACACACATATAGAACATGTAAAACAAGACCAAGAAAATATTTTCATATTCCCATGTTCCAAACAAAATGGAGGAAGCTGTTCTCCCAGTATGTCATTAGATAAAAATCTAAGACTGAAAAAGAAAGCCAACCTAAAAATTTAGAAATATAGAAACTTTAATTAAAAATTTTCAGACAGATGAAGCCTAAGAAATTTAAGCTCCAATATATATATACATACACTGTATATATATATATATATACACACACACACATATGTATATGTGTATATACATATGTATATGTATCTAACATACACACACACATATACATACATGCCTCCAAGTATATACGTATATATAAACAAGTACATGATCTTCATATATCCATTTTTCAATTATTGGTGAGCCAAAATACAACTTTGAATATTACTGTAATATCTTAATCTATAAGGAAACAATTCCTGATAAGAAAACAATTCATTTGAAAAGCTTGGATAGTGAGAACAAAAAAATTCAACATGATAGGTGATTTTACTCTAATTTTCATGACCATAATCTTTAGCAAAGTTTTAATTAAGAAAAGGCATTGACAGTTATCAATCATTAATCACATGGTTTTATTATATTTAAGGGAGAAATGTCATCAAATGCCATTTTATTACAGTAAATGAGTACCTTAAAAAAATATGTAAAAAAGCCTACTTACTTCTCAGACTCTAAAATTGAGACTCAGTCTGTAGTCACTTTAGAGAACAACCTGTCAACAAATACACTGTGACCTAACAATTCCACATAGCTATCCTAGAGTAAATTAGACAGTATATAAGAGAAATGCATAAAGATGTTTGAAACAACCAGGACGTTGATTAATGGGAAAATGGCTAAACTGACCACATCAGTTATAACTGACCACTTCTCTGCAATTTTTTAAAGTTTAGACTAAAAAGCATCAACTTTATCACAGGAAAAAAATTTTATAAAAAGTATGTAGATGGTAGTTAACTAAATATATGATGATCATTTTGCAATGTTGTTTAGTTGCTAATTTGTGTCCAACTCTTTTGCAACCCCATGAACCGTAGCTTGACAGGCAGCTTTGTCCATGGGATTTTCCAGGCAAGAATACTGGAGTGGGTTGCCTTTTCCTTCTCTGCAGGAATGCTAAGTCGCTTCAGTCGTGTCCAACTCTGTGGGACCCCATGGACTGTAGCACACCAGGCTCCTCTGTCCATGAGATTCTCCAGGCAAGAACACTACAGTGGGTTGCCATTTCCTTCTCCAGGGTATCTTCCCTACCCAGGGATCGAACCTGTGCCTCTGAAGTCTCCTGCACTGGAGGCAGGTTCTTTACCACTAGCATCATCTTGATTTTCTTGACCCAGGGATCGAACCCGCATCCCCTGCATTGGCAGGTGGATTCTTTACCACTAAGCCACCAGAGAAGTCCACAATATGTATATGCAAATCTGAATCACACACCTGAAACTACTGTTAATATAATTTAAAAACTCACTGTAAAGAAAAATAAAAGGATCAGGTAAAATTTTAAATTGAGAAAAGTCTAAATGCACATACAAAACACTGTATTTGGAAATAATTTCACAGAAAGGTCTGAAAGGATATTCAATAAACTGGTAACGTGACCATTTTTCTTTTTGAAGGGAACAGCAAATTTCTGTGTTTATAAAAACATTTATGTATAACTTATATAACTTAAGTAAAACGTTATTGGATTTACAGTAAGCTTATTTGAGGTTTCTGGGAAACACACTTGGAGAAAAGGTTGATGGGGTCAAGAAGACTAAAGATGAAAAAGAAAAAAATAATTTTTTGTATTGTGACCCAACCTCTCAGCATGAAGGATAGTTCCCCAACCAGGGATTGAACCAGGCCCTCTGCGGTGAAAGAGCCAAATCCTAACCACTAGGTCACCAGGCAAGCCCCCAAATCAATATTTTTGTGAGTAAAAATTAAATTTAGAAAGCTGGTTTTTAATATGCAAAATATAACCATGGGTACAAGGTAAGTGACTCATAAATCCCATACTGTAACTTTAGTAAAGGTCTTCAAAATAAGTAAAATACTTTAAACATGGATCGGGGAACAATTCTTTCTAGTCTCCTGACAAGAACTTAAGACCACAATGATACTATTCTAGGCTCTCTTGTGGGCCAGGCTTTGGCTGAAAAGAGGTTCTTATCTGGATTACCAGAAACACCAATACACAAGCCAGAACCATTCCCAAAGTGAAGGAAAGTGTGTCACAGGGCTGAAGAACTCCTCACTTGCAATTCAGTTAGAACTCCAGGTTCTAACAAAAAAAATCATGACTACAAGTCCAGAAATACTTTGCTACATTTCCTATGTTTCTATCTCTGGTAGTAAACTTTCTGGCAAAAATTTTATGGATGGAATTCTGGTACTTTATTAAGTGAGTGATAGTAAATTCTGGTTTGGCTAGGAAAAACGTAAGTTTAATTCTGATATTATAGCATAATTAATATCCTCTTTCCCTCTCATGAATCTCTTGGTTTATAGGATAAATCACATAGGCTTCCAACGAAAAAGATTTATTGTACTAATTTAACACTCCCCTAAGTTTGCACCTATTCTGGACTCTGAACCATAAAGGGCATCTGTCTGCTCCTATATCATTATTCTTGAAGTTGCAAATTTACTCAGGAAAATAGAAAGCTGGCAGATTTAGGTTACAGAAGGCCCTCTGGTATTAAGAAATGAAAGAAAATATATCCACTTCATTCATTTACAAGGCCCAGAAATCTTGCCAAAAGTCAACTAGCTAGATAGTAGTTTAGTCTGGTCTAGAATGCAAATTGTGCATTTCTACTCCACAAACTCTTATCTAAGTTACCTAGACAGAGTTTTTCAATTTCGAACAGAAGTTGCATAGAAGTACAGAGTCAGTGTTGAGGATAGACTATAAAGTTACTACAGCACTCTAAGTATAAAGAACAGTATTCCTGCAGGTACCGAATAGATTCCAAGAATAGAAATGTTGCCTACAGAGAAACATTGGCAAAATTAAAGTCCCTATGAACCACACCTGGTTCATCAGCAGATGCTTAATCTGCAACAAAGATTAAAGTCCCTAATGAAGGCACCTGCAGGCTAATTATATTAAACTGTTAAATATTTTAGCAAGGTAATCTCCAATTAAAATTTGAGTCTTAAAACCTGTCAAATTGTAAAATCAAGAGGTGTTTTTTTTTTTTGGTAGATCACTGACTATAATGTATAATATGTGTAAGTCTCAAAGTAGGGAGGTGAGACAGACATTAAGATTCACTAAAGTTTTCAAATTAAGACTTTTGTTCCCTTCACTTAGTAACAGTGGTAAACAAATAGAGCTTTGCAGCTAGGAGAGAATGGTGGCAAGTTTAAATTTAGAGAAAAAATTCTGAGTAGATTTTTTTGTGTTAAGGTTTATCAAATGATCATTTAAAGACCATCAAACCTCTGATGTAAAATAACTGTTTGTTTAAAGTTATACTTTAAACTATTTGTTTAAAGTTCTGCAGCATTAAAAAATGATTACTACTGTGCAAACCAACTAACACTTATCTCCCTCTATTGGAGTTCCTTAGAAGAAATGTTACTATAGCTGCAATATGTGTCTATAACTATCACCTTATATTTGACCATTCCTTAGTCTCATTTGATCCTCACAACCCTGTAAACACGCTTGAATTGTCCCTGTTTCACTGTTAACCTTTAAGAAGAGCAAACACTTGTAAGTAAACAGCTGTAATTTCTATATGAGAAGTTTAACTTAACTACAACTTAGACAGCAAAACTAGTTTGTCTTCGTTTTATTTGGGATATCTATTTAACTTAAAAAAACCCTGAAGTTGTTATAACCAAAATAAATCTCTAGGGAACACAGGGCATTGGTCAGCATTAAATTCAGTGGCACAATCTTACCTCCTCTAGGAAGGACAGGTAACTGAATGTTTGTTGTTATATAGTCGCTAAGTTGTATCCGACTCTTTGCGACCCATGGACTGCAGCCAATCAGGCTCCTCTGTCCATGAGATTTCCCAGTCAAGAATACTGGAGTGGGTTGTCATTTCCTTCTCCAGGGGATCTTTCCGGCCCAGGGATCCAACAGGCATACCCTACATTGGCAGAAGGATTCTTGACCGTTGAACCATAAGACTACTATGACTACTATTCACCTAATGAGCAATTCACTCTCTGGTCAACTACCCTATTTCAACAATTTTCCACCACAATTATGAACTCAAAACTTTTTACTAACAACTGCAGTATAGTGTCTCATTTTTAATATGACTTAGCACCGTTTTGAAAACCCTGACAATTTTCAGCTTATCAATTATTTCATAATAAAAATTCACAACCACGCTTCCATTTATAAATAAATCCCCCGTCCGACTTGCTTCACCTCTTCTCAAAAAGTCTACAGAAACTTCTGTAGGATGAACTGAACATCTTCCTCAAGTCAGCTTTCCCAAGTCACTACCACGTGGGGGCAAGACAAAACTGAGGCAGTGCCAGCGGAGTGGCTCAGCTCCATCGCTCCCGCCGTGCCCCCACTAGTCAAGGAGAACCCGAGGTCCCACCTCTTCCTGTCGCTCCCTTCCCAGATGTCCATTTATGTAAATAGGCAGAATGAATGACACCTTGGAACGAAACACCTCCGACTGACAGGGCAAGGAGCCCTGCCCCTGCCCCTCCCCCAGCCCCGCGGAGCCTTGGTCGCCACGAGTCGCCCCTGCACACACCCTCCCGGTGCCCACCGCAGAGGAGCCACAGACCTGCCTCCAAGGTTTCCAGTGGGAGCAACGGCAGAGGCCCCGTCCCAGCGGGGGACAGGTGCTGAGGAGGCTTTCTGGTCCAGGGATTCTCCTTCGGCGGCGGCGGCGGCGGCTGCAGCTTTTCCTCAGAGCTGGCCGCTGCCTCCTCCTCCCGGGCGTTCTCGGCCGGCGGGTCCCGCGGCAGCGGTCGCGGCGGCTCCCCGCCAAAGGGGCCCCCTGGCCCGCGCGCCTTGTGCGCCAGGTGCAGCGCCAGGGGCTTCACAGGCACCGCCGCCTGAGGCACGCTGTGTCCCAGCACCGGCGCCGGCGACGGCTCACCCCGCGCCCCCGCGCTGGTGGCGGTCGCGGCCCTCTCCTCCCTCGCCGCCTCCTTGCCCTCCCGTTCGACCGGGGCTAGCTGCTCGGCCTGCCGGCTCGCCGCGGCCGCCAGCGACTCCCTCTCAGCTGCTGCCGCGGGAGGCTCCTCCCGAGGGTGAGCGGCGGGCACTGGAACGCGAGCAGACATGGTCCCCCTGCCCCAGCCGCCCCAGCCAGGGGGGGCCCGGGGCAAGGGAGCCCGGCTGCCCGTCGCTCCGCCGGGACACCGACTGGCTCTGGCCTGAGGAAGAGAACCCGAGAACCCGGCCGCCGTCGCCACGGCCGCCCGCGTTGGGTGAGGAGGCCGTGCAGCTCTCGGCGTGCCGCCCCTCCCCGCGTCGAACGGGGCGCTAACCGCCCGTCGGCCCAGCCTGCCTCAGCGGCGCTAGCCCCGAGCCTGCCAACACGCGCCGGGCGTCGCAGCCGCAGCCGCGTGCCCTCACCCGGCGCGGGCTGAGGCAAAAGCACCGCAAGCCGAGGCTTGAGGACCTCTAGCAGAATCGGAGAGGCGCGCGCTACCTCTGCCGGTAACTGCTCTCGGGGGCGGAGGCGGGGCCGGGAAAGGGGGCGGTCCGAGAGGACGGAGCGGGGGCGGGGCCTCCCGGAGGAGCGTGACGTGGCTACTCACCGGCTCCGGACCTCGCCAGGCCGCCGCCCGCGGTGGGTGACTGACGAGCCCGCCTGGGTGCCGCCCTGCTTGAGGGCCGGCCCCGCCCCAGCGGCCAGCCGAGGGGAAAGGAGGGCGAACAGGGCGATTCCCCGGCTCCCGGGCCACGGCGGCCCTTGCTACGGGCACAGGGGCGGGGCGCGCACCAGGCCTCTGTGACTCGCAACGGGCTTGCGCCTCGCTCGGCCGGCTATGAGGGAGGGGCGGGGCGCCCGACGCACGTGGCTCTGGGCAGCCGGGGGCTGGGGTCGCTTTACCCCGGGCCCTGAAGACCAGTTCCCTCGGGGTGAAGTGGGTAATCTGGGCGGCCGACCCCGGGCGGCTCCCGAATGGGCCTCAGGGTCCCTCCTCCACCACCGGGCCAATTTGCTCCCCTCGTCCGTCGCTTCGCCCGGTGAAAAGATTTCCCCTGGCGTTTTCAGGCACTGTGGTCACCTGTGATCTTGAGTCACGTCAAAAATAAAAAACTGTAATTTATAGGTAACTTTAAGAAACCTTTGCCCCGGGACCAGAATTAGTGCATTTCCCCGCCCTTATTCCCACCCACAATCCGAAATTTTTTAAGTGCTTAGGAGTAAAACAGATTAATACTAAGCCGGCTTAAAAAAAAATAAAAGTTACAGGTTTTGTCTGTGTCTTTTAAAAAAAAATTTTTAAGTGTTTCAGGTGTACAGCAGACGGGTTCAGTTATATATATTCTTTTTCAAATTATTTTCCATTATAGCTTGTTACAAGATATGGAATATAGTTCCCTGTGCTATATGTTAGGTTCTTTTTTGTTTATTTGGGGTTGTGTTAGGTCTTTCTTGCTGCGAGGGGTACTGCTTTTCTAGTTCCAATGATCAGGTTTCTCACTTCATGGCTTCTCTTGTTGCAGGAGCACAGGCTCTAGGGCTCCAGGGCTTCGTAGTTGCGGCTCCGACACTAAGGCACAGGCTCAATAGTTGTGGACCATGGGTTTAGTTGCTGGGCATTTATGGGGTCTTCCCTGACCAGGGATCTAACACATGTCATCTGCATTAACTGGCGGATTCTTTACCAGTGAGCCGCCAGGGAAGCACTGTTTGTTTTTATACAAGGTTTTGTTTTGCTTTGCTTTGTAGAGAACCGTTGTTTATGAATTAACCCGTAGTCCAAATACTTTTTCATGGAATGGATATATGTTCAGTTCAGTTCAGTCGCTCAGTCGTGTCCGACTCTCTGCGACCCCATGAATCGAGGCGCCAGGCCTCCCTGTCCACCAACTCCGGAGTTTACTCAAACTCATGTGCATCGAGTCGGTGATGCCATCCAGCCATCTCATCCTCTGTCGTCCCCTTCTCCTCCTGCCCCTATCCCTCCCAGCATCAGAGTCTTTTCCATTGAGTCTCCTTGGACTGCAAAGAGATCCAACCAGTCCATTCTATCAGTCCTGGGTGTTCTTTGGAAGGACTGATGCTAAAGCTGAAACTCCAATACTTTGGCCACCTCATGTGAAGAGTTGACTCATTGGAAAAGACTCTGATGCTGGGAGGGATTGGGGACAGGAGGAGAAGGGAATGACAGAGAATGAGATGGCTGGATGGCATCACCGACTCGATGGACATGAGTTTGGGTGAACTCCTGGAGTTGGTGATGGACAGGGAGGCCTAGTGTGCTGCAATTCATGGGGTCGCAAACAGTTGGACATGACTGAGTGACTGAACTGAAGCAACCTTATAAACCTTTTTCCAGTCATTGTTCTTTAGTTGCTAAGTCGTGTTTGACTCTTTCGTGATCCCATGGCTTGTAGCCAGCCATGCTCTTCTGCGTATGGGATTTCCTAGGCAAGAATACTGGAGTGGGTTACCATTTCCTTCTCCAGGGACTCTCCCCGACCCCAGGATAGAACCTGCATCTCTTGCATGGCAGGTGGATTCTTTACCTTTGAGCTATCAGGAAAGCCCGTTTCCAATTAAATAAGTCATTGTACGTCCACCTTAAAGTGTGTTTCCAGAGAGGCACCATCTTTACTGGGCTTCCCAGGTGGTGCTAGCGGTAAAGAACCTGCTTGCCAATGCAGGAGATGTAAGAGAGAGATATAGGTTGGATCCCTGGGTCAGGAGGATCCCCTGAAGGAGGAAATAGCAACCCACTTCAGTATTCTTATCTGGAGACTCCCATGGACAGAGGAGCCTGGCAGGCTACACTTCATAGGGTCACAAAGAATCGGACAGGACTGAAGCAACTTAGCACGCACCATCTTCACTTACTCTTATCGGTGAAGCCTTATGCTTTTACCTATCAACTAGGTGATCTTCCTGTTATAATCAGCCTTTTGGAATTTCCCCAGGTACTTCTTCAGTCTCTTTTACAAAAGCCTGTTAAAATGGTATCTGTTCTCAGTTTAGTCGCTCAGTCAGATCCAACTCTGCACCCCATGGACTGCCACAAACCAGGCTTCCCTGGCCTTCACCAACTCCCAGAGTTTGCTCAAACTCATGACCATCGACTTGATGATGCCATCCAACCATCTCATCCTCTGTCATCCCTTCTCTTCCTGCCTTCATTCTTTCCCAGCATCAAGGTCTTTTCCAGTGAATCAGCTCTTCACATCAGGTGGCCAAAGTATTGGAGCTTCAGATTCAGCATCAGTCCTTCTAATGAATATTCAGGACTGATTTCCTTTAGGATTGACCAGTTTGATCTCCTTGTAGTCCAAAGGACTCTCAAGTCTTCTCCAACCACAGTTTGAAAGCATCAGTTCTTTGGTGCTCACCCTTCTTTATGTTCGAACTCTCACATCCATACATGACTACTGGAAAAACCATAGTTTTGACTAGACAGACCTTTGTCAGCAAAGTAATGTCTCTGCTTTATAATATGCTATCTAGATTTGTCATAGTTTTTCTTTCCAGGAGCAAGCATCTTTTAATTTTATGGCTGCAGTCACCATCTGCTGTGATTTTGAAGCCCAAGAAAATAAAGTCTAACACAGTTTCCATTGTTTCACCATCTATTTGCCATGAAGTGATGGGGCCAGATGCCATGATCTTTGTTTTTCGAATGTTGAGTTTTAAGCCAGCTTCCTCACTCTCCTCTTTCACTTTCATCAAGAGACTCTTTAGTTCTTCTTTGCTTTCTGCCATAAGGCTGGTATCATCTGCGTATCTGAGGTTATTGATATTTCTCCCGGCTATCTTGATTCTAGCTTGTGCTTCATCCAGCCCAGCATTTTTCATGATATACTCTACATATAAGTTAAATAAACAGAATGACAATATACAGCCTTGACATACTCCTTTCCCAGTCTGAAACCAGTCTGTTGTTCCATGTCCAGTTCTAATTGTTGCTTCCTAACCTGCATACAGATTTCTCATGAGGCAGGTAAGGTAGTCTGATATTCCATCTCTTTAAGAATTTTCCACAGCTTTTTGTGATCCATACAGTCAAAGGCTTTGGTGTAGTTAATAAAGCAGAAGTAGTTGTCTTTCTGGAGCTCTCTTGCTTTTTCGATGATCCAACGGATGTTGGCAATTTGATCTCTGATTTCTCTGCCTTTTCTAAATCCAGCTTGAATATCTGCAATTTCTTGCTTCACATTGTGTTGAAGATAATTTTGAGCATTACTTTACTAGTGTGTGAGATAAGTGCAATTGTGCAGTAGTTTAAACATTCTTTGGCATTGCCCTTCTTTGGGGTTGGAATGAAAATGGACCTTTTCCAGTCCTCTGGCCACTGTTGAGTTTTCCAAATTTGCTGGCACATTAAGTGCAGCACTTTCATAGCATCATCTTTTCGGATTTAAAATAGCTCAACTGAAATTCCATCACCTCCACTAGCTTTGTTCGTGGTGATGCTTCCTAAGGTCCGTTTGACTTCACATTCCAGAATGTCTGGCTCTAGGTGAGTGATCTGGGTCATTAAGATCTTTTTTGTACAGTTCTTCTGTGTATTCTTGCCACCTCTTCTTAATATCTTCTGCTTCTGTTAGGTCCATACCGTTTTTGTTCTTTATTGTGCCCATCTTACATGAAATTTTCCCTTGGTATCTCTAATTTTCTTGAAGAGATCTCTAGTCTTACATTCTATTGTTTTCCTCTATTTCTTTGCATTGATCACTGAGAAAGGCTTCTCTCTCCTTGCTGTTCTTTGGAACTCTGCATTCAGATGGGTATATCTTTGCTTTTCTCCTTTGCCTTTAGCGTCTCTTTTCTCAGCTGTTTTACCATTTATTTAAATAGAGTGGATTAAAGATGTAGATTCAGTTGAAAAGAAGGGTATGTGGAGTGGTTCCTGAAGTTAGATTCATATGGACTACTTAACCATGGTTGGTGGTTTTGTTTGTTTGCGGTTTTGTTGTTGTTTCTGAAGTGAAAAATCATAATGCTTTATTGAAGAAACACAAAAGGACTTCCTTGGCAATAAGTTGTACTTGCAAGGAGAGAACTGGAGGGTTAGTGTGTATTCAAAAGGTCTGCAAAGAACTGAAGATGATAGGGTATCTTCACTCTAGTGTATTACCACTAATGTCAGTGAAGGGAGCTGGCTATTTGTTGTCCTCTTTCAAACACATTACTAACTCTTGCTTCCACGTAACTGACTGTTGGAAACAACCTCACCTATCTCCTATTTGCTCCTCCATATCTGCTCTCCACCCCTTCCCTGCTCTTGTGTCAGGAAGAGCTGACTCTGCCTGGATTACACCTGTGATAATACCTTGTCCTACTTGGTAACTCTGTGGATTCAGGTAGTGGGAAGTATCTGCTGGAGAGTCAAGGCCAAAAGATAGTGGGGTCATAGTCCTTATTCCCTAAGGTGGATCACCAAGGGTTGACTGCAGACTCTAAGCATTCCCTTTGCCTCTAGAGGCCGAAGTGTAATAATAACCGCTAGCCCTTGAGGTGGTGCACCATCCCTTGTTGGTTTTCCCTGACTCTTACCTGCACCTCTGTAAGTAATTTAATGTATGTGTGTGCTCAGTCGTGTTTGACTCTTTGGGACGCTGTGAACTGTAACCCACCAGGCTACGTCTGTCCCTGCGATTCTCCAGGCAAGAATACTAGAGCAAGTTGCCATTTCCTCTTCCAGGGGATCTTCCCGACCCAGAGATTGAGCCTCCTGGGGTTCCTGCATTGGTAGACAGATTCTTTACCACTGAGCCATTTGTTGGGAAGCCCTCAAATAATAATTCTCTTCAAATTATTCAGTTTGCGCTTTCCACCTGATATCTGATGGGAATCTAACTGATCTCATTTGCCACTGCTGAACCTCTGTTAGGTTAAGTCATTTGGCCTGTCCTCTGCCAGATTCTGCCTCTGCTTCTTAGGTCAAAATAAATGAAAAAAGATTCGATTTAATTTATGTTTTGTACCCCGATCACACAGATCATTAGCCATCCCATGAATTATTTGCCCTTGGGTAGGCTCCCTATCTGGCCTGGAGAAACAAGTTATTTGATTCAAAATACTGCCATCAAGGCAATGGGGATGGGAAAACCAGCTACCAGTAGGAATGTGAGAGAGGTCCATCCTTTAACCAGGTTTCCTTCCCTTTTCCCTATCATAGTGAATGTACCATCATATAACCTAGGAGTGACCCTTTCACTCCCTTAGCCCTCTCTCCATAATCTGTTAATTTACAAATATCTCTCAAGCATCTGCCAAGCAGTGTTCTAGACACTCAACAAGACCAGTTGATTGTACCTCCTAAGTGTCTATCACAAAGTCTTACTTTCTCCACTGCCACCACCCTACTCTAACTGCCTTTATGCTTCTGTAATACTGTTACATTGAAAAGACTAATGCTGAAGCTCCAATACTTTGGCCACCTGATACTAAGTGTCCACTCATTGGAAAAGACCCTGATGCTGGGAAAGATTGAAGGCAAAAAGAGAAGGGAACCACAGAAGATGAGATGGTTGGATGGCATCACAGTCTTGATGGACATGAGTTTGAGAGAACTCTGACAGTGAAGGACAGGGAAGCCTGATGTGCTGCAGTCCAATGAGTTGCAAAGAATCGGACATGACTTAGTGACTTAACAACAATATTGTTACAACTTTTTAACTGGCCAGCCTCTCTCCCTCCACTTATACTTATTTAATATAATTAGTGTGAAGATTACATAAGATAATATGTGTAAAATGCTTACCAAGAGCTTAGCTCAATAATACTACCTATTTTTATGCTTTTAAATGCATATGCTTAACCAAGCATTAATTTTACTGTGTTACCAGGATTAGAAGTCTGATCTTTTTTTTTTTTTAATGGGAAACGAATCTAGAACAGAGGTATAGGATTATCTTTTCAAAAAAGAAAGAATGGGTCTCTAAGGCTCAGAAGTAATGGAATATCTAAAGTAATTATACAAACTTGATGATCACATGTTCAAATGAACCTCTAAGAGGTGAATCTTGTTTTTCCTGTTTAGAATATGTTAATACATATCTTCAAGGGCCTTTCCAAAGTCCTAAATTTCAAGGAGAAGATAAAACTGAGCTCAGAGATTTTTTTTAGACTTTTTTTTTGGTTGTGCTGGGTCTTCATTAATGCGAGAGGGCTTTCTCTAGTTGCAGAGATTGGGGGCTTCTCTTGTTGTGGAGCACAGGCTCTAACCACACAGACTTCAGTAGCTGTGGCGCATGGCTTAGTTGCTCCATGGCGTGTGGTATCTTCCAGGACCAGGAATAGAAACTGTCTCCTGTGTTGGCAGGGGTATTCTTAACCACTGGATCACCAGGGAAGTCCCCTAGAGATTTTTTTTTTTAATTCATATATTTTTGGCTGTGCTAAGTCTTCATTGCTATGTGCAGACTTTGTCTAGCAGTGGCGAGTCGGAGCTACTCTCTAGTTGTGGTGCACCAGCTTCTCATTGTGTTGGCTTGTCTCATTGCGGAGCACAGGATTTAAGACAGGTGGATTTCAGTAGTTGTGGTGCACAGGCTTAGTTGCCCCTCTGTGTGTGGGATCTTCCCAGACAAGGAATCTAACCCATGTCCCCTGCACTGGCAGGCAGATTCTTAACTGCTGGACCACTGGGGAAGTCCCAAGTTTGTTTGTTTTTTTAACTACCTATCAAATAACATTTTTAAAAAAGATTCTTAAACTAGATATATTGAGCCATTATTACCTCCTATTGGAGAGCCTTAGACTCTGTTTATTGTAATAATTGCTTTAATAATGAGCTAATTCTAAGGTAAGTAGTAAATGCTTCCACTTATCTCTAACCTTCAATGTAGGGTCAATGATAATGTGCTTTGCTCCTTCACTTCACTTAATACAACTGAGGTATTCAATGTTAGATAAAGTGAGAATAAAAGCACCTTTAGAAAAAAATTGCTTTTTTTTTTAACCTTATCTGTATCATACAAATAGGTGAAAACACTGTGCTTATCATAGCTTCAAAACAAAACTAGGCTACCTTTCAGCCAGATTGCCATTCCTAAGAAGGTAGATCGCTCTACTTTTATGTAGGTTTTAACACACTAGTTTAATGAAAGTGAAAGAGGAGACTGAAAAAAACTGGCTTAAAACTCAGCACTCAAAAAATGAAGATAATGGCATTCGGCCGCATCACTTCATGGCAAATAGATGAGGAAACGCTGTAAACAGTGACAGACTTTATTTTCTTGGGCTCCAAAATCACTGCAGATGGTGACTACAGCCATGAAATTAAGAGATGCTTGCTCCTGGGAAGAAAAACTATGACAAACCTAGACAACATATTAAAAAGCAGATACATTACTTCGCTGACAAAGGCCCATCTAGTTAAAGCTATGGTTTTTCCAGTAGTCATGTATGGATGTGAGAGTTGGACTGTGAAGAAAGCTGAGCACTGAAGAATTGATGCTTTTGAACTATAGTGTTGGAGAAGACTTCTTAAGAGTCCCTTGGAGATCAAACCAGTCAATCCTAAAGAAAATCAGTCCTGAATATTCATTGGAAGAACTGATGCTGAACCTGAAGCTCCAAGACTTTGGCCACCTGATGTGAAGAACTGACTCATTGTAAAAGATCTTGAAGCTGGGAAAGATTGAAGGCAGGAGGAGGTGACGACAGAGGATGAGATAGTTTGATGGCATCACCAGCTCAATGGACATGAGTTTGAGCAAGCTCTGGAGTTGGTGATGGACAGGGAAGCCTGGTGTGCTGCAGTCCATGGGGTTGCAAAGCGTCAAACATGACTGAGCAACTGAACTGAACCAAAAATGGGAACTTTCAAAAGTTTAAGTGTCTTGCTTGAAAACTCTCTGCCAGTTATGCCTAGAGTTGACATTTAACAACTGTCTGAACTGTCTGCCTTTCCTGCCACACTATTTACTCTTTGTGCTTTTACAATAACTTGAAATAACACAAATAATAGTTAAGTAATATTTAATCTTTTAAAAAATGTTTTAAAAGTATAAGCTCAAGGAAGCATACCTTTTTCTGTTCCAGTTTTCAAAGAACAGATTTTCAAATAGTAGGGTATACAACAAATTAATAACCCTTCTGAATTCTTCATAACAGTTAGATTTAATATTAGTATAGCTTTATGAATACTGGCACAAATTCAAGTTCAAATCAGTGGTTGACATAAGAAGAAGTAAACTTTGTAGAGAAATTAAGGAAAAATTTTTAATCACCTTTTTAATATTTACCATAGTTTATTATTGGTAAGTTAATAAATATGCACTGTGTACTTACTGTGATCCAGTGGCTGGGCTAGACCCTGGGAATACACTGGTGAACCTGGTCACTGGTCAGCTCTGAAACTTATACAGAAAGGCAGAATGCACAGTACAGTAGCTTTCACATCTTGTGACTATATATATATATAATTGAGTCAAAAGCTTCAAAACCAGTACTTATCCTTACTAAATGAGTAAGGATTTATTCTATTCCATTTTAATTTTTTTCAAGAAGCCCTAAATTTCTTGACATAGGTACATACAGATTGTAACCTACAGTTAAAAAGAAATGACAGTGGCACTGGTAAAAATGAAAGTAGACTGCCTGCTCAGTCGTTTCAGTCATGTCTGACTATTTGTGACCCCGTGAACCCCTCCAGGCTCCTCTGTCCGTGGGATTCTCCAGGCAAGAATACTTCGGTGGCTTGCCATGCCCTCTTCCAGGGGATCTTCTCAACCCAGGGATTGAACTTGTGTCTCCTCCAACTCCTGTATTGGCAGGTGGTTTCTTTACAGCTAGTACCCCTGGGAAGCCCATAACTAGATTATTGTTGTTGAGTCATCTGTGTTCAAATAGCCAGGCGGTTTCTTTACAGCTAGTACCGCTGGGAAGCCCATAACAAGATTGTCGTTGTTCAGTCACCTGGGTTCAAATAGCAGCTCTGCCACTTCCTAACAGTTGTTGTTGTTCTGTCACTCAGTTGTGTCTGACTTTTTGCAACCCCATGCACACCAGGCGCCCCTGTCCTTCACCATCTCCCGGAGCTTGCTCAAACTCCTGTCCATCAAGTTGGTGATGCCATCCAACCATCTCATCCTCTGTCATCCCCTTCTCCACCTACCTTCAGTCTTTCCCAGCACCAGGGTCTTTTCCAATGAGTTACTTCTTTGCATTAGGTGGCCAAATTATTGGAGCTTCAGCTTCAGCATCATTTAATTTTAATTGGTTTATGTTGTGTTCACCATTTAATTTTAATTGGTTTATTTTTTCAAAAGTTGTGCCCTGCCCCCTTCCCTCCTGTTTCATTTATGGTCCACCTTAAACTGTCATAGTGCCTGTGGATGTTTCATTTAGCTTGCTATGTGTAACAATGAGCCTATACTGCAGTTCAAGGTTTAGTGGAAGATGACTCATCTGCCTTCTTGAACCTATTTCGTTCTAATCAGTTTATGTCACGTCCTTGGGCTATATCATTCTTTTAAATGCTATGCCCTGCCCTCCTCCCCTCCTGTTTTATTACTATTATAATAATTATTATTAGAGGCAACTAACAAAGAGCAAACAAACTCAATAATTGCAGATTATTGATAAATGTTATGAAGGAAACAAGGTAAAATTTAACTAAGAATTAAAGGATGAGAAGAAACAGGCTCTGGGACAAGTATTTTGTTAAAATGAAAGAAGTTTGGTGTTAAGGACTGAAAGAAGATGAGTGAAGAGGGCGTGTTTTTACTGAGGCCTGGTAAGAGGACTGTAGCTAGGACACAATAAAGCATGGGTTGGAGAGATTGGAGAGAAAGCCTAAGGCAAACCTGCAGCTTCCAGAGGTGGTGAAAGTCAAAGTGTTAATTGTTCAGTCAGGTCTGATTCTTTGTGACCCATGGACTGTAGCCTTCCAGGCTCCTCTGTCCATGGAATTCTCCCAGCAAGAATACTAGAATGAATTGCCATTCCCTTTTCCAGGGGCTCTTTCTGATCCAGGGATTGAACCTAAGTCTCCTGCATTGCAAGCGGATTCTTTTCCATCTGAACCACCAGGGAAGCTATAAGTGGTAGGGCTTGAATTTTATTCTCAGAGTAAAAGGAAGCCACCAAAAGGTTTCTATCATTGAAAACAATTGCTGCAATATGGAAAATAAAGGGAGACGGGCGTGGCAAAAGCCAAAAAAGTGATTGTGGCAGTCCAGGAATGAAACATTGGTCTGGATTCAAGTTGTGGCAGTATGTATGGCAGTAGAGTGACTTAAGATTCATCTTGGAAATAGGACTTGCTGATCTAATAGCTGTTCGAAGAGGGATAAAGAAAAAAATCAAGTTCTAAATTTCTCCCTAGAATAACTGATAGGGGTTGAGATAGGAATGTGGGTATAGACACTTTGCCTCATCTTCTTAGTATCCTTAGCATGTAATTAAGTCAGAGAAATTTTTAAGAATTGATCGAGAGTAAAATCAGAGAGAATCAAAATGTGAGGAATAAACGTGAAAATCAGGTTCAACCTCTTTAGAAATTAGGGGAAAGCATGGGAATTCCCAGGCAATTTAGTGGCTAGGACTCCCGATTTCCACTGCAGGGGTCACTGGTTGATCCCTGGTTGGAGAACTAAGATAAGAGCTTTGTGGCATGGCAGAAAAAGAAGTCAGGAAAATACAAGTTAAAACCACTATAACCCATCAGTGTGGCTACAAAAAGGTCTGATAGTTTCAAAATTATTGATGAAGATGGGGATTAATGAGAACTTTTATACAGTAGTAATATAAATTAGCACAACCATTTTGGAAATCTGTTTGCCAGTACGTAGTATGGTTGAACATGAACATATCTCTGACCCAGGCATTTTACTCCTATGTATATACCCAACAGAAACTGGTGCACCAAAAGACATGAACCAAATGTTCATAGCAGCGTTAGTTTGGTTTTGGGGGTGCTGGGGTGCAGGGGAGGGGTATGCCATGGGGCAGGTAGGGGATAGAACCTGTGTCTCCTGCAGTGGCAGTCCAGAGTCCTAACCACCAACCAGGGAATTCCTACTAGTATTTCTTGCAATGAGAGTAGTTTTGAATTTGAACATCTCAAAGTTGTGAACATATCTGTCCACCATAAAGTACACAGGCATGAAGATACCTCCTAACTCTTACTCTCCATTGCTCTTGAGTCTACGATGACCAAACCTGTCTTTCCATCAAAATTTGCCTATTGAGGACTTCCCTGGTAATACAGTGGATAAGAATCTGCCTGCCAATGCAGGGGACATGGGTTCAATTCCTAGTCAGGGAAGATTCCACATGCTGTGGAGCAACTAAGCCTGTGTGCCCACAACTACTGAGCCTGCATGCTGTGACTTCTGAAGCCCATGTGTCTAGAATCTGTGCTCTGTAACAAGAGAAGCTGCAGAAGTGAGAAGCCCATGCTGTAACTGGAGAAAGCCTGCACAAAGCAAAGAAGACTCAGTGCAAACCAAAAATAAATAAATATATAATTTTTTTTAAAATTTGCCCATACAGAAGGGATTTAAGGATTATCTTGATCAGGACTTGGCTAACTGTAACCTCTGGATCAAATCCTGTCCACCACTTACTTCATTACAGGTGCAGTATAAGAGTAGTTTTACATTTTAAAATTTTAATTTTTTATTTTATATTAGAGTATAGTTCATTTACAGTGTTGTGTTAGTTTCAGGTATTCAGCAAAGTGATTCAGTTACACTTATTCTTAGATTCTTTTCCCATGTGGGTTATTACAGAATACTGACTGGCTTTTACATTTTTTCCCTCTTTTTTGTTCCTTTTTTTTGGATCTTTGGATTTTTTTAAAGATAAAATTGTACGTATTTAACGAATATAGTATGATGGTTTGATATACATAAGCATAGCAAAATGACACTTCAGTCAAGCTAATTAATATAGTTTTTCCTCACATAGTTACCATATATTTTTTATGATGATAGCACTTAAAATTTATGCTTTTAGCAAATTTCCAGTATTTGATAGTATTGTTTTTTTTAAAAAATATCCATTTATATTTTTGGCTGTGCCAAGTCTTAGTTGTGGCAAGCAGGATTTTTTGTTTGTTTGTTTTGGTACTAAGTTTATTTGAAGGAATAGTATTAAAGAACTTAAGTAGATGTTTTGGTACAACTTATAGAAAAGATGAATATAACCCAAATATGCATGTACTGCCTTGGTGACCAGGGAAGTCACCCCTGTGGCTACGGGAAGCCAGCCTGAGGGTTAGCTCTCACTGTGTCGCAGGGTGTGCTTGTCAGAGAGGTACTCTGCCATGCCAGATCCAGGGGCCCAGATCTTGCACAGATTGGTTTTGTGGTCACCAAATTCTTTGATGGCTTCCACCTGCTCGTTCAGGTAATGAATCTCAATGAAATCACATAGATGGGGGTCATTTTTTTCAGTGGCCAGTTTGTGCAGTTCCAGTAGTGACTGATTCACACTTCTTTCCAAGCACGGGGCACATTCCATTGCTTTCAGCCCATTCTCCCAGTCATCACGGTCTGGTTTCTTGCTATCCTGAAGGAAGATTCGGCCACCTCGTCGGTTCTGCAGCTTCATCAGTTTCTCAGCATATTCCCTCTCTTCATGAGATGGGTGAAGAAAGTATTTGGCAAAGTTCTTCAAAGCCACATCACCGCGGTCAAGATAGTATGACACGGACAGGTAGACATAGGAGGCGTAGAGTCCCAGGTTGATCTGGCGGTTGATGGCGGCCTCCGAGTCCTGGTGGTAGTTCTGGCGCATCTGCGACGGGGATGCGGTCGTCATCGCAGGCGGCTGAGAAGAGGCGGTGGTGAAGGCAGCTGTGCGGCACTGGAGCAGCGGCGGGGACCTTGGGTCGGTAGGAGGGCGCTGTCAGGTGGTGAGGAGGGCTGGCTCTGCGTGGCCCGGCCGGGGCGGGGACGAGCAAGCATGGGAGGAGCTACCGGGTTCCCTTCAAGCACCGTTGGCGCCGGAAACCCCGGCAACTCTCCACGAAGACTGTCCATGCAGGAATTTCAGTTGCAGCATGGGAACTCTTAGTTGTGGCGTATGGGACCAGGGATTGAACCAGGGGCCCCTGCTTTGAAAGCCGAGTCTTAGGCACCGAATCACCAGGGAAGTCCTTGATACAATATTAAGAACTGTAGTCATCATGTTGTATATTAGATCTAGACTTAATAAGCCTAACTTTTGAACTACTTTTCCTTATTCACTTTACTCTCCCTCCCCCCACCCAACCCCCCACCCCTACCAGACTCAGTTATTTGCTTGTCTTCCAGCAACTGTCAGGAACGCTTACAAGTAATGCAGGAAAACCTGAGAAAATCAAATTCCTGAGCTAACTTGCAGACAGCTTACAATGAAAACCCCACTCCAGGACAGGAAAGGGCCAGCTTCTGCCTTTTCGTACTTCAAAAATTGTCCCTGAGGGGGGTGCACTGTTTCTGAAAGTACTGCAGTATCAGGTCGTGAACAGAGCAAGTTCCTATTTCAACTCTCTGCTTCAAAAATCCATTTAATATACTGTTCTCGGATAGAGGATGTATCAGATATTAAACTGATAAAAACATACTACACTTGATCTTAGCCAGAAGGCTGAGAAGCCATAAATTCACTTTTACATATGATAATGGCTGGGGTCAATAGCTATTAGCTTGGAATTTGACCTCCATCAATGTAATAATGGAGAAGGAAATGGCAACCCACTCCAGTGTTCTTGCCTGGAGAATCCCAGGGACGGGGGGAGCCTCATGGGCTGACATTATGGGGTCGCAGAGAGTCGGACACGACTGAAGCAACTTAGCAGCAGCAGCAGCAATGTAATAATAGCATATTGCACAAAATTTAGAAGTCTAGAATATATTTGATGCAAGCTTTAAAAATGTTGGACCTTAGACATCTTGTCGAGGTTCCCCCTCCAAGAAAACCAAAGCCATAAAGTCAATTGTATATTTGAGCAGCTTTTCAGAATAAAAATCTAGCTCCTTCTGGCCTCAACACCTTTTCTAACCAAATCTTTCAGCCTAAAGGCCTGAATCTTAATTTTCCCCTTAACTTGTTATTATATCTTTTAGTATTAAAAAGTAAAAGGAAGAAGTTTTCATGGTACATAAAAACTATATGAAATTTAAATTCCAGTCCCATAAATAAGTTTTATTGGGATGCAGCATGCTCATTCATTTATGTACTGTCTGTGGATGCCTTTGCATTACAATGGTAGAGTTGAGTACTTGTGACAGAGACCATATGTGGTGCTTTCACCACTTTGTACTATTGCTAAAAGGCAGATATCCAGAGAGTAGAATCTAATCAAATGCTATAAATGGTTTCCAAAGGATGATGAATATGTTTAATTAAAAGCATTTGCCTTAAATGGATATCCGTTGTTTGGCAGCACATATCTGCATGAAAAGTTGCTTTTAAAGTCGAAATATGTAAAATCTTGTTACGGAACAGCATTTACAGATGACTGTTTGGAACAGATTTTGATGTAGATCTGGAATGTTTTCTGACACCACCCATCAATTCTATTTCCTGACTCTCCTACACCACCTGGGTGTCCAAGAATTCAGTTCAGTTCTGACATGAACTACTTCAGAAGTTAAAACACCCAGTCCCATAAGTCTGCCCTCACTTTAGTTTTTATCATTTTTTTCTTTTTTTTTAGTTAAACTTTTTATTTTGCATTGGTGCATGGTCGGTTAACAATGCTGTGATAGTTTCAGGTGGATAGCAAAGGGGCTCAACCATACACATACATGTATTCATTCTCCCCCAAACTCTCCTGCCCTCACTTTAGGCGGCAGCAACAAACAGGGTACTCGGGCCACCAACACTTTTGCCCAGCCAATTATAAATCAGAGGTTCCCACATCCTCCTCTTTAGGTTTGATAATTCATTCGAATGGCTCATACAACTCAGGGAAATACTTTGTTTACATTTATTAATTTATCATGAAAGATACAACTCTGCAACAGCCAGATGAAAGAGATGCACGGGGCAAAGTATGGGGGAGGAGGGACTGAGTTTCCCTGCTCTCTCCCAGCATGTCACACCCACCCTCCTCTTCATAGCACTTTGATGTGTTCACCAACTCAGAGCTCTCTAAATCCCACTGCTTACGGGTTTTTCTGAAAGTTTCATCACTTAGCCATGGTTGATTAAATCATTGGCCATTAGTAATTCAGCCTCCAGTCCCTCTCTCCCATTGTACAATAAAAGCCAAAATAATGTACGTGCTGCCAAGGTAACCTACAGGCCCACAGTGTATATCAGCCGCAGAGGTGTCCATAAGAACTCTACAGAGCTGGCTCGCGACCTGTTCACTAATTTCAGAGAGAGAAAGGGAATTATAAGATGTGCGTATAACTGCATGAATACAGGCAAAACCAGAACCAACTAATGGGGTAACAGAGGGAGGGAGGCTCTTCTTTGGATGTTTGACTCTAGGGCAGCAGGGGCCAGGCCGAACAGAAAAGAGAGCTGCACTAAAGCTCCCCTCCTTTTCCTGAAGGATCTCTCAGGATAACAAGCAAAAGTATGACCAGGCCTCCAGTCTGGATCCAGGTCATCTATGGAAAGGAAAAATGTGCCCCCAGACTGGAAGATGGCATGGCAACTGGAGGAGGGCATGGTAACCCACTCCAGTAGTCTTGCCTGGAGAATTTCATGGACAGAGGAGCCTGGCGGCCTACAATCCATGGGGTTGCAAGGAGTCGGACACAACTGAGGCGACTTAGCATACACACACAGGCAGGGGCCACACTGTCACCTGGAGCCCTGTTTGTCCCCGCTAGCTTTGCCACTGAACTGACTGTGTCACAGAATCTGCAAAGGTGTGAGTTTTCTAGCCAGGAAACTGGAGGTCTAACCCCAAACCAGCAGCACTCCTGGAGCCAGAACTCAGGCTTCACAGGAAAAGTCTCAACTGCTGCCTTAGAAGCCTGCCTCTGAGAGCAGTTCTTTCCGATCTCTCCTTCTTCACTAGAAAAGTGACAAAACCAGTTGTGTGGGGTATAAATCACAGGAAGCAGAACTTGGGTGGCTCCGCTTAATCCAGAGGAATTGGAGCTAGGGCGGCTTCTGTGGCGTGGCGGGGGAAGTGGGGACTGAGCCACCAGGGGGTCAGTGGCGGCATCCCCACTGCCTGGGGTGGAGAAGGTGGGGGGCAGACTAGCTCAGGGGGCCAGCGTAGCAGTGACGGCGATCCCCTGGTCACCAGTGTATCCTCTGTCCGTGTGCTTCAGGGCCTTCTTACCTCCAAACGGACTGATTCTCAAACTCTACTATGTGGCCTGCAGATAGATTGAGATGCTTTCTTCATACAGGCATTTTCTTCATGTCAGTCATTTAAATTTTCCCACAGGTGGAGAATATCTCCATGACAAGATCCTTCGTCACATGCTTCACCAGCTTCCCTATACGCACTTTGTGGGGTTTCAGGAAAGGTCTCTGCTTTTTTTCCTTTTTCATCTCTTTTAGGTGGTTTGCATGGGAAGCAGGAACACCACCTTTTGGCACATGTGCGTCGAGAGAGACTTAAGTGGCACAGGAGCTGCTGGGTGGGAGCTGGAGGTGCTAGACGGACTGACTTGCTGAAACTTTCCCTGGCCCTTGAGCCGCTGCTAGTGCTGGGGTCGCAGCTGGAGGTGAAGCAGGATGAAGATCTGCTGCTACCCTTGGAAGCACTGTGTCTATTGTCTTACCCCTGTCTCAATGCTTCTCACTTTACTCCTCGGTGCTCCTTTATCTTTAGAGCGATCCTTAGATGTCTCATTTCTAACTCGAACCTGGGAAAGTATTCCTAAAAGATGGCAGTTCTCACCAAAGAACAGGATCTTCCACCAAGGCCATCACTTCCCTCTCTCCTCAGCTGATGAATCTAATATACAGTTGATCCTTGAACAACAGACGGTTGAACTGCTTGGGTCCAAAAATACCTGGACTTTCAAAAGAGTAAACACCACAGCACTGCAGGACCATAGCAGTGTTGGTAGAATATAGGAATGCTGAGCAAGGAATACTTTGGAGCCAAGTACACCTAGTGTGCGGAGAAGGCAATGGCACCCCACTCCAGTACTCTTGCCTGGAAAATCCCATGGAAAGAGTAGCCTGGTGGGCTGCCATCTATGGGGTCGCACAGAGTCGGACACGACTGAAGCGACTTAGCAGCAGCAGCGTCAGCATACCTAATGTGGGGCTGGCTATAAATTATAGAAGGATTTCTTGCTTTGCAAAGGGTCAAAGCTTCTAACTTAACCCCTGAGTTTCAAGGGTCAACTGAGGTTTAAAATTACAATCTGGTACACGGAAAAGAGCGCTGCACTTGGAATGGACCAGCTGGTAGTCCTTGAACTATGCCAGGGAATGCCTGCATAAAAAGTGAGTCAGACCTGCTTGTTTTACAGGCTGGGTTTGGAGAGGGTGGGGCAGACAGTTGAGTACTTAAATATAATGAGATAAGGGTAAGATAAAAGTAAGCTCTGGGGGTTACAGAAAGAAAAGATTAGAATCTTTATTGATGTTCAGTTGCTCAGTTGTGTAAGACTATTTGGGAGCCCATGGGGTCTCCTCAATCAGGAAGATTCCCTGGAGAAGGAAATGGCAACCCACTCCTGTATTCTTGCCTGGAAAATCCCCATGGACAGAGGAGCGTGGTGGGCTACAGTCTATGAGATTGCAAAGAATCAGACATGACTGAGAGACTAACACACTAAAGTGGACATAGTAATTCTAGCCATTATTGTCAACTCATTTGTTATGATATACCAAGATAAGTGAAAATATTCTTAAAATTGCAAAACATTAATAAATGTGTTAACATGAGCATCCATTTTAAAGAAACTTTTTTAGTGTAAAACAACTTGAAATTTATTGAAGTGTTATACCAAAGCCTTTGACTGTGTGGATCACCACAAACTGTGGAAAATTCTGAAAGAGATGGGAATACCAGACCACCTGACCTGCCTCTTGAGAAATCTGTATGCAGGTCAGGAAGCAACAGAACTGGACATGGAACAACAGACTGGTTCCAAATAGGAAAAGGAGTATGGCAAGGCTGTATATTGTCACCCTGCTTATTTAACTTATATGCAGAGTACATCATGAGAAACACTGGGCTGGAGGAAGCACAAGCTGGAATCAAGATTGCCGGGAGAAATATCAATAACCTCAGATATGCAGATGACACCGGAAAGTGAAGAAGAACTAAAGAGCCTCTTGATAAAAGTGAAAGAGGAGAGTGAAAAAGTTGTCTTAAAGCTCAACATTCAGAAAATGAAGATCATGGCATCTGGTCCCATCACTTCATGGGAAATAGATGGGAAACAGTGGAAACAGTGTCAGACTTTATTTTTGGGGGCTCCAAAATCACTGCAGTTGGTGACTGTAGCCATGAAATTAAGACGATTACTGTTTGGATGGAAAGTTATGACCAACCTAGAAAGCATATTAAAAAGCAGAGACATTACTTTGCCAACAAAGGTCCATCTAGTCAAGGCTATGGTTTTACCAGTAGTCATGTATGGATGTGAGAATTGGACTATAAAGAAAGCTGAGCACCGAAGAATTGATGCTTTTGAACTGTGGTGTTGGAGAAGACTCTTGAGAGTCCCTTGAATTGCAAGGAGATCCAACCAGTCCATCCTAAAGGAGATCAGTCCTGAGTGTTCATTGGAAGGACTGATGTTGAAGCTGAAACTCCAATACTTTGGCCACCTGATATGAAGAGCTGACTCATTTGAAAAGACCCTGATGCTGGGAAAGATTGAGGGCAGGAGGAGAAGGGGATGACAGAGGATGACATGGTTGGATGGCATCACCGACTCAACGGACATGAGTTTGGGTAAACTTCGGGAGTTGGTGATGGGACATGGAGGCCTGGTGTGCTGCAGTCCATGGGGTCGCAAAGAGCCTGACACAACTGAGTGACTGAAATGAACTGAACTGAAAGGAAGTAGCAAGATTTCCCAAATGACTTTCTTTGAGCTACACCTAAAATTTTAATGTAACTATGGTTCATTTGTCAAAACTAAGAAACACTGGCAAAACACTATTAACTAAATTATAGACTTTATTCAGATTTCAGCACGTTTCCCACTAATGTCCTTTTTCTCTTCCAGGATAGAAAACAATGGTATTTAATGAATCAGAGAATGAAAAGTTACTATGGTTTGAGAAAACACATTGCATTGTTTAAGAAACTATCACTTGTGGTATTTGGGTGTAGTATCAAGGAGGAATATCCTCAATTGTCTAAAAAGGAAAACACTTTTCCTTCTTCCAACCAGATTTTCTTCACACCCTTTTAACCTTTCAGAACAGATCAAATGCAGAAGCAGATATGGCAGTCAAGCTGTCTTCTGTAAAGTTAGATATTTAAAAGTTTCACAAGACTAAAACAATGCTACACTACTCACTAAAAATATTTTTTGGGGGTATTGGAAAACAAGTTACTTTTTATTAAAATTGTTATGTTAACATTCATGGGTGGTCCGGTCTTTAAAAGTATTTATTAACATTTGACTGCATCTGGTCTTAGTTGCAGCTTGTGGGCTCTTCATTATGTCATGTGAGATCTTTTGTTGGGGTGCACGGACTCTCTCATAGCTTCCCTTGTGGCTCAGCTGGTAAAGAATCCGCCTGCAATGTGGGAGACCTGGGTTCAGTGCCTGGGTTGGAAAGATCCCCTGGAGAAGGGAAAGGCTACCCATTCTAGTATTCTGGCCTAGAGAATTCCATGGACTGTATATATATATATAGTCCATAGAGTCCAAAGAGATACAACTGAGCGACCTTCACTTTCATGGACTCTCTACTTGTGACACACAGGTTCAGCTGCTCTGTGATATGTGGGATCTTACTTCCCCGACCAGGGATCAAACCTGTGTCCTCTGAATTATAAGGCAGATTCTTAACCATTAGGTCACTAAGGAAGTCCCAAGATAAGTTCAAGTCTTAACCTCCAGTACCTTGAATATGATCTTAGGAAATAGATCTTTGCAGATGTAATCAAGTTAAAATCAGATCATACTGGATTAGACTGGGTCCTAATCCAATGACTGATGTCCTTCTAAGAAGAGGGTAATTTGGACACAGAAATGAGAATGCCATGTGAGGAAGGAGGCAGAAATTGGAATCATGCATCTACAGGCCAAGGAATGCTACAAATTGTCCTCAACCACCAGGGGCTTCCCTGGTGGCTCAGAGGTTAAGGCGTCTGCCTGCAATGCGGGAGACCTGGGTTCAGTCCCTGGATCAGGAAGATCCCTTGGAGAAGGAAATGGCAACCCATTCCAGTGTTCTTGCCTGGAGAATCCCACGGACGGAGGAGCCTGGTAGGCTGCCGTCCACGGGGTCGCAAACAGTCGGACACGACTGAGCGACTTCGCTTCACTTCACTTGACCAGGAACTCAGAGCGGGGCATGTAGAAGATCTTTCACTGTAAACTTCAGAGGGAGCACGGACCTATGGACACCTTGACTTTGGCCTTCTAACCTCCAGAACTGGGAGAGAATTTCTGTTGGTTGCTGTTGCTGCTGCTAAGTCGCTTCAGTCGGATCCGACTCTTCGCAACCCCATGGACTGCAGCCTACCAGGCTCCGCCGTCCATGGGATTTTCCAGGCAAGAGTACTGGAGTGGGTTGCCATTGCCTTCTCCTTCTTTTGGTTAAGGCCAGTCAATTTGTGTTACATTTCTCACAGCGACCCTAGAAATCTAATACAACATGTATTGCTTTATTATTTTAAAATTAATAAATATTTTAAAATATTTCTTAGTTTCAATTTGTAAAGTGATAATATTGATAACTGTAATCCACATAACTGAAAACTCCCTAGGGCCTTCATGTCTTAAATGTATAAAGGGTTCCTAAGATGAAAAAGAGAACCGTTGTCCTTTTTCTTCCCTGCTGCTAAATGGCTTCAGTCGTGTCTGACTCTGTGTGACCGCATAGAAGGCAGCCCACCAGGCTTCCCCGTCCCTGGGATTCTCCAGGCAAGCACACTGGAGTGGGTTGCCATTTCCTTCTCCAATGCATGAAAGTGAAAAGTAAAAGTGAAGTCGCTCAGTTGTGTCTGACTCTTAGGGAACCCATGGACCACAGCCCACCAGGCTCCTAACCATACCTATGATATCAGTTACCCTACAAACACTGGTGATTCCATGTCTTTTTTTTTTTCCCCCTTCTGTCCAATTCTTTGCTCTGAGTCTCTGATTTATATATCCTACTATCTATTTTTTAGACATCAATAATCTGTATATGCCAGACTAGATTCTAGATGCTTTCCCTGACACTGGTCTCCTTCCAGGGTTCTCTTTGAAAGGCTTATACCTCATACCACTCCCTTATACTTCATTCCAACTCATCACCAATCCATCATCCGAAATCCATCCAGCTCTCTGTATCCACCCACTGCTATCATAATCTTAGCTATAATCATTCTTCACCTGGGCCACTTTAATAGCCTTCTAGCTTATCTCTGCAAGGACTGCCAGTCTCCTACAACTAGTTCTTTTCAATGCAGCCACAGTGAATTTCTTAAAACACATGAAATCATATATTTAATCTTCACCAACTTCATGTCTCCCCCACTTCATCCCCACCTGAAGAAAACCCTTCATGGCTTTCTGTAGCTTTGCACGAATACCAAAACCCTTAACCTAACCTACAGGACAATGCATGGTCTAGTCATAACAGTTCTAAAATATTTTTAGGAGCAGATTCCACTAAACAACTTAACTCTTTGATCAGTTCTTCCATGCTTAGTCACTCAGTCGTGTCCAACTCTTTGCGACCCCATGGACTGCCCAACAGGCTCCTCTGTCCATGGGGATTCTCCAGCAAGAATACTGGAGTAGATTGCCATTTCCTTAGAGCAGCAGTTAAGCTAGTTTTATTTTTATATTATTTTTTAACTTAAATAATTATGGGGGGAGGTTGTTAATTCTTGTCCCTTCTACTTTTATTGTAAATGTTCTTTAAAGACTTTTTTTTTTGGCTGTGCCACACAGCGTGTGGGATCTTAGTTCCCCAGGCAGAGATGAGACCTATGACCCCTGCAGTGGAAGTGCAGAGTCTTAAACCACTGGACTGCCAGAGAAGTCCCAAATTAGGCCATGTTAATCAAATGTGACATGGGTTTTCTATATTTAGAATAAAACCTCTTGAACATAAGTAATTTTTTAAATAGGCTTTTATTGTGAATATAAAATATTTGGAAATGATTTTAAAATTTCAGTTACAGAGTTAATAATTCAATGATCTTTACAAAAGAAAGCACCACATTAAAATTTACATTCATAAGACACAATCTAAAAATGCATATACTAAAATGATTCAACAGTACTTACAGTTTTATCAAATCATGAAATTCAGAAACTTTTTTAAACCACAGATCTAAACCGAGGTCTCAAGCTCAGATGTCTTCAGGGCCAAGTGGGAAACACAAAGTAGTGAAGTAGTCTCATTTAAGAGCCTGGAATCTGGTGGACTATGGCAAACGGGGGACTGCATACCCAATATAAAGACTTTCTGAATTCAAAACTTTTTATGCACACTGAATAAAACAACTGTGGGCCAAGCTGGCCTGAACTGACTGTCAGTTTGCAGCTGTGGGCTAAATGAATTTCTAGCAAGTTAGGTACCCAATCTTAAAAATGAGACAACATTTCTTTAGGTAGTTGTGTGGATATATTCTTAAAACATCTGACTAAGAGAAGAAATTTTTTAAAATACCTTTTTTCACATTTATTTGGGAGAAATTAGTTATGCCTAAGAGTTTATTAAAATGAAATGAATTTTATTCTTTTACAAATAGAAAGTTACATATATTATTATGTACATTATTGCTGATAGGAAATATTTATGTGAAAAATAACGTACTGGGTTTGCTCAAGCCATTGCTTAGAAAGCATTCAATCACCTCACTAAATACATAAGAAAATACTTGTATTTCAGTTAACAAGTTTATCTTTAAAGAGTATTTTGTTGGAGAACTTTAGTAATTTTATACTGTCAGTGAAAAGGTTCTAATCTAAACATGTAAAATTTTATAGCTCAAACCATGTTTGTTCATTATGTCAAAGCAGTTTTACAGAATCTACAACATTGTATGCCACTGGTTACTTCACATTATCATTTAAAAATAGTTTTTAGAGATTAAGGTGATGGAGGCATTATAAGGACAAATAAAATCTCCTTTTAAAAGGCTGCAAAAGCACCTTATAATTCAAATATCCTTACGAGAGTAGGACTACTTATAATAAAGTAACCCACAGACAACACACACTTCAAACAAATGCAACTCAAATACATTTATTCCAAATCCAAAATATTTTCTGCTTTTAAAAAACATTTTAGCTCTTGGCTTCAGAAGTTTAATATAAAAAGAAAGCACCAAGTGTAACCATATAATACTTCTTTTTAAAAAGGTTAAAAAGTTACTAGTTGTTATATCTTTTCTATAAAATGAAGTTTATGTGGACAAATAAGTTTTATAAGTGGCCATTAATTTCTGAAATTAAAAAGACAAAGCTGTTTAAGTATCTGGCTTACAGTTAGATGTTTAGCAAACTCTGAGTATGTATACAAGAAAATATTTAGAAATTATTATCAATTAATGCAATAGGTCTGTGTTCATTTTCATTTTCCATGAATTGATACTTTTCAAGTAGGGGAAATATGTTTGGCATTTTTTTTCCTAACCTAATATTTGGCAAAGTTTTAAAGTCTTATGCATCTTATCTTCATTCTCACATTCAATTATTAAAAGCACTTAAATACAAAGCAATCAGGATTTCTTAGAATTCAAAGTTAACATTAACACTGATTTTACACAGTTATCCATGGCAGAAAATTAATATTGAAAATAGGATTATAAATTCACTATGGATCCATAGACGAAACATGTTTCTCAAACCAAGTCAATAATAGAAATACCATGTAAGGGAATATATACAACACAGGCTGACATATTACAAACGAAGTTTGATTTAGCAGTTCTTTAAAAACCAAAAGGGTTTCTATGAATACCTTTATTTTAAATTAATAAATTATTCATAATAAAAATGTAAATTTTTCATAAATAACAGACTAGATATTGATTTTTATAGGACTCCCACAAACTAACAAAATATTCAACATTATTTCATCCAAATGTTAGTTTACAATTATTCAAATGTATTTAAAGATAATAGCTGACTGATTTGTAATACTGAATTCCAGGCTCAATTGACAGCGGGTAGAGTATATAGTGCTGTCTGCTTGTTCTTCACATCATCAAACGATGAAGCTCCTTTTGTGAGAAACATGATGGCTCCACTTGCTACATAGAGTGATCCCATTAGTTAGCGTATTTATGGAGGAAGCGTTCAAATGCATCGTAGATGGCTCGCCTAAAATTAAACATGAAAGAGAAACTACAAGTAATTGGCAAAAAAGGGGGACAGACAATGCTTTTACTATAAGTTATTTCCAAATACCCTGTGGCTTGCAACCTGACCTTGTCTCCAAACAGGCAGGTTTATGAGGGTGTCTGGATCCATGTAATTCCCCACTACTGGAAAACTTCCAACTGATGGTGTGCTTCCAACTGATGGTTCAGAAACTGATGGTTTATAAACTCAAGGTTGATAAAAGCCATCTTTTCTTGAGAAGCACTTTTTTTGTGCCTTAAAATTTATAGTATTTATATGAATAAAATATGAAATGATAAAGTGAAAAGGAACTGGTTCTTTCTATTCTTTCTACTTGTTGAAAATTAACTGGCTTTGTAACTTTTCAAGTGTCATATTCAATCTGTTTCATAGATTATGATATAGCAAATGAACTCAAAAGCCTTAGTTCCCTACATTAACTTAACTTTTAATATTTTAATTGGAGAGAAATAGTCACATTGAGCCGGCCCAAGTTCATAAGATATTATTTGTTAGGCTTATTTTGGCTTTTTTCCTATTGTCAAATACATTTTCATTGTATAAAATTCAGAAAAAGAGAAAAAAGTCATAATCCCATCACTCTAAGGTATCTATGTTTAATCTTTTCCTACAGGCTTTTTTTTTTTTTTTAATGCTCATGTCTGTATTTTTACCCAGTTTAAATAATAACTGAGGAACTTCCCTGGTGATCTGGTGGTTAAGTGTCCACGCTCCCAATGAAGTGGGACAGGGTTTGATCTCTGGTCAGGGAACTAGATTCCACATGCCACAAGTAAGACCTGACAAATAGCCAAATAACTAAAAAAAAAAATTTTAAATAAATAATTGAGATCATATTAATATTAATCCTATATTGTACTTGTTTGACTAAGCATTTCCCCACATCCTTAAAAAGATATTAAGATTAACTTTAAAACTGACACCTGCTATGGACCGTGATTTCCAGTTTGTTGGAAAGAAAAAGTTTTGTACCATTCTTGTGTGGCTCAAAAATATTTGGCTCAAAAATTTATAAAATGAGGCCCGAGGTTGCAATCTGGGCTACTGTACATGGTACGAGAAGGGTTAGTAAAGGTGTACATATGCATTTTAAATCATTTGAATAGTGTCTTACTCATTTGTACTATCAATCCAAACAACTTAACCCAAATTCTTACAGCACACAAAGGACTGGCTTGTTTTACTTTTAAATCTGATGAGTGATAAGGGTGAATTCGTAAAGTTCTGCTATTCCAGTGTCATCTAAACTTCGTTAGGTTTTAAAGTGACTAGTGGGGAGTATAAGTCCAATAGCTTAGTATTTATTCCTCCTGAACAAGTTATTTAATCTTTTTTGTTCCCTGTATTTCTGTATAAAAGGGGGATATTAAAAGTAACATCAGAAGAAATCGCTCTAGTACCTGGCACATACTGATAACTAACATTTATTTCTTTCTCAAATGAAGCCTTCAAGTGAGCACTGAGGAGTTTTTATAGCTGACTTTGATCACATCTATTCTTCTTAATGCCTCTCAGTCATATTCCCACATAGATACACAAAAGAGTAATAAAATAAATTTGATAACGATTTACTAAAGCAAGCATGTGCGTTCCCTGCATTCACATGTAACAGAACTTTAGACTCTTCTTGGGCAACCCTAGCAACCTTCCCTACACACAATTTTTGTTTGCTTTTGTTTTAGTTTTGCTGTGCCAGAGGGTCACTTGAGTGTTCGGTAAATAGTCTGCTCACTCACTGACTAACTCACTGCTTTACAAATGAGTTTTTTTTTTTTTTTAAAGATCATACTATAAAAAAAAAGTGTTACATTCTTGAGGACATTACAGACTTGAAGAATTAATCTGTACCTCAAGAAGGTGACATCTCTACATCGAACTACATAAGCAACAACATACAGATAGTTATTTCTTAGATTAAAAAAGAGCTAATAACATGTCAAACATACCAACATGATATGACTGTCCAGTTGGCAGTTTTGGAACACTGCACAGGGCACTGGTCTAACCCCTTGATGTGAACTGATTTAACCATTAATGATAAATATCCCAGTAATAACTGTTAACAATCAAATGAACAGAAGTAGAAAAAAACTGGCATATCAAAAAACTAGAATAATAGCATAAAAGTTCTTGTGAGTGAGTGAGTGAAAGTTGCTCAGTCATGTCCAACTCTTTGGGACCCCATGGACTTTATAGTCCATGGAATTCTCCAGGCCAGAATACTGGAGCGGGTAGCCTTTCCCCTCTCCAGGGGATCTTCCCAACCCAGGGATTGAACCCAAGTCTCCCGCATTGCAGGAAAGCTTTTTTAAGTTCTAACAAATATGGATTAATTCAAGATTATTAACAATAAGATCAGTATTTAATTTCTCATTTAAGGTTCAATATTTACTGGCTGCTGGAACACACTGCTAGATTATTCCACGGGATGCTCAGGTCATTCTGAGAGAACATCAGAGTGGAGTGAAAAATTCACGATGAGTCAAAGCAAGTTTTACAAACCCTAGTAGCTCCTCCCTGCACTCTAAAATATCTGGCTATTAATATTTGAAGAGGGTAAAACCACACAATAAAAACACCTAACATATGCTATTTCCTAGTTCTCTAGGAGGAAAAGAAAACAAGACAAGGTAGGAAAGAGTATCACAATGTGAGAATTGAGAGAAGCAGGAAGGAAATAAGAGGACTAAAATCTATAAGACAAATATCAATTTTTTAATATTTATTGAGAAAAAAAAAATCCCCCAAACAAACAACAAGTAACAGACACCAGTCAGACCAATCATCTTACCTGAAGAGTCCTTGTTTAAAAAGATAAGCACTAATATGACCCCCTTCTAGATATCGGATTTCACAACCAGGCCAAATTTCTTGTAGACTTCGAACTCCTGTTCGTGGAATATAGGCATCTTCTTTGGCTTGAACCACTATGATGAGGCTTGGGTCAACTGGAACTAGGTACAGGATTTTTTAAGATGAAACATATATACTTTGAAGAAGCTCTAAATAAATACTGGTAACCATATTGAAAAGTAAAATGACACCATACAATGCAGTAAGTATGCAAAAAATACTTGCCAAACTAAAACTTTTGATCATTAAGTTAAAAATCAACTATACTGGATTTTCCTGGTGGCTCAGTGGTAAAGAATCCACCTGCCAGTGCAGGAGACATGGGTTCTACCCCTGGTCCAAGAAGATCCCACATGCTGTGGAGCAAGCTAAGCCTGTGTGCCACAACTACTGAGCCTGTGTGCTAGAGCCTGGGAGCTGCAACGACCGAAGCCTGAGCACCCCAGAGCTGAGCACAAGAAGCCGCTGCAGTGAGAAGCCCATGCAACTAGGAGAGTAGCCCCCACTACCTGTAACTAGAGAAAAGCCCACTTGGCAATGAAGACCCAACACAGTGAAAAATAAATAAATAAAATTTAAAAATCAACTATATTAAACCATAACATTATAATACTCATCTCTAATACAATGAGATGAGTATTCTAAAGAACACACAAACCCCAATGTTTTTAACAAACTAATAAAATGGTCTTGGATTTTCATGGATAAAATGTAAATATACATTTAAATAACTTACTTATCTCAGAAAACACATTGTGGAGCCAATGATAAATGAAATTATAGCATACTGTAAAGATACTTTGCACATTTTACCTATCATCAGCATATATTCTCAATTTCATATAAAAATTAATACCTGAGAAATTTGCTACATGAGTACATTCATCCATAACTCCTTTCATAAATATTAAAGATTCTTTCTGAAGATTGTTTCTTCTTTGTTCTTTACTGAGTAGGTGGCATGACTGAGGACGACAACTTGTGTAACTACTTTTGTTGGTTGAAAGTGTTTGATTGAAGCAGTCCATCTTCGAGGTATCTTGTAACAAGAGTCCTTCTGATGTGGCACTGATAGATGTTCTACTAGATTTATGGCACTCAACAGGTTTTGGGGACACAGCTTGGTCTGTCATATCTAAATTTAAAGTTCTAGAAACCAGATTAAGGTTAGTTAGCTTGTCTGCACTGCTAGGGAAGCGTTTCACGAACTCTTGTCCCATTTTGAAAGAATCTGTCTGAACATATGAAAGAGAGGAAAATGTCATTTAATATAAAATAGGATTTTACGTAACAACCTTGTCAAAACAAAGAGAAAACACATATATCCATCAAGGAATAAATGGACAAGTAGTTTAATGGGTACGGAGTTTCAGTTTAGGAAGAGGAAAAAGTTCTGGAGATGAGTGGTGGTGATGGATGGAGGTGATGGTTACACAACAACGTAAATGTACTTACTACTACTGAACTGTACACTTAAAAATGGTTTAAGTGGTAAATTTTATGTGGTATATATTTTACCATAATTAAAAAAAAACAGAAAAAAAGGTATACAAATCTAACTGAGGACTAAGACAAATTATATTTTATTGCTAAATGTTTCCTACTAAATGGTAAAGAGTATCATTTAGCCTGTGACACATTTTGTTTTGTTTGTTTTGGCTGCACCACTAGGCTCGCAGGATCTTAGCTTCCCAGACTAGGACTGAATCTGGGCCCCCAAGCAGTGCAAGTGCAGAGTCCTAACCACTGGGCTGCCAGGGAAATCTTGCTTGGGTCATGTTTGCATTATTACAGTTTTGAAATCCATGATTTGTTTTAACCTTAGAACTTCTAAAATTCTTAGGAGTGCATCCTAGCAGTAATACTTCAGTCACCCCAAATTCTTTTCTTAGGCTGAACTAAGAAAAATTAAAAATTATCAAGAAAAATATTAATTATTAAAATTCCCAAAGTATAATGCACACTAAATTTAAGAACTTACAATTTAAGTAAAAATAAAGTTTGTCAGATACCAAAAGCAGTCAAAGAAAAGAACAGCCTGGGAAAATATACTTGCAGCTTATATGACAAACAGCTAACTGCCTTTACAATATTGTAGTGGTTTTTGCCACACATTGTCATGAATCAGCCATGGGTGTACATGGGTTCCCCATCCTGAAAAGTTTTAAGAATGCAGAATGTCTGGTAATTACAAGTATCTCAAAAGCTAAGATGAGAAAAATACAGAAAATAAGTACTCATTGAATACATATTATTTTGCTTTGAGGGAGCCAGAAATGAGTCCCTTCCAAGAAATAAGTGATAATGATAAAAGATGTAATTAATACACTATATCTCTTTTAAGCCTAAGCATGCATTTCACCTCAGGACAATTCTGATTTTGACATTCTTAATCTCCTTTGTCTAGAACAGGACCCCATTTTAAGCCATTATTTGAACAGAGTTCATAATGTAAAGCCATTTTTCTCCACAGGATGTATTCATTTTAATACAGAAGCTGCAAAATGGCAGATGACTAAGTCAGTTAAAAAGAATCCATGGCATAAATATCAATTTACATTAATTGTCAACAAACTTCTACATGAAGCCTAAAAGTTGATACAGTACAGGTGAGAACTAACATGATTCTTCCATGTTCTCAGACTTTGTTTACTAAATAATACTGTTATAAGATCTGAAAAGAAACTTTAATGGGTCTTCCTAAAGCTGCATAATTTTCCAAACAATTTTCCTCTGATTACAGAGCCTGTTCATTCCTTCATTCCTTTTCCCTTTTTTCCATGAAGAGTTTCTTTTTTTAAAATTTTTTATTTTGTACTGAGGTATAGCTGATTAACAATGCTGTAATAGCTTAAAGGTGAACAGTGAAGGGACTCAACTATATATGCATATGTATCCATTCTCCCCCAAACTCCCCTTCTATCCGTCAATCCTTTTTTAGTCCTTTAACTTTTGAAATATTTTCTTGACACTCTTCCTTGGCCTCAATCAGCCTTGCCAATTTCTAAGCCAGTGCAGCACTTGCCAGAAACAATGGAGTAAGGACTAAAATAACTGTTGTAAGGAAGCCATGTGGATCTTTTGCAAGCCTCTATCACAAAATACTCAGCCCAGGCCTGTACATCAAACATCTCTGTAGAGGCCTTATGCTTGAGTGAAAGTGAGTGTCAGTTGCTCAATTGTGTCTGAATCTTTGCAAGCCCATGCACTGTAGCCCATCAGGCTCCTTTGTCCATGGAATTCTCCAGGCAAGAATACTGGAGTGGGTTAACACTTCCTTCTCCAAGGGATTGTTCCCACCCAGGGATCGAACCTGGGTCTCCCGCATTTCAGGCATATTCTTTACTGTCTGGGCCAGGAGGGAAACTTGAGTAGTCTCTAATTTTGTCCTGGGATTATTAGCCAGTCACATTTTCAGGTGACCCTTGGTTGGTTGTCTTCTTTAGCTCTGCCATACACTTTTGAGATAAGGCTTAAATTCTGTCATGTTCCTCAATTTCAGATTCCAAGCTCATGCTTGGAGGAATAAATATTATTTCTTTAAGGAATATCCTTCCTTTCAAAAGGGATTGAGATGGTTTGATCTCCAGATCAGACCAGCATGGCACCTGAAGACATCGGCACTTTTCCTCCATACTGGTATTTCCCCTTCACTCACTCACCCTTCCTCACTGACCCCCTCCTCAGCCCCCACCGCCATCCCACCTGCATCCGGCCCCTGGGGCCACACTCTGCTGACCCACCCTCTGTCTGGGGCTCACATGGTGGGGGTGTGTGAGAATCAAGGGTGGTCCCTGCCACTCCTTGCAAAGCACCATGGCTGCCTCAGCTGACACTGGGGCAAAACCTCTGCAGTGGGTGCCACCAGCCTCCCTGACTCCCAACTCACCCAGATTATCAGTAACTTTCAAACTGAACATGCAAAACTTTAAAATTCATGAAAAGAATGGCTACTTTAGGAGAGTAATCAGGAAGCAATTCATTTCCCTGAAAATTGGTAAATTAAGGGAAAGAATTAAGCCTTTCCTATATGAACTGAGGGCTTCCCTCACGGCTCAGAGGCAAACAATCTGTGTGCCAATGCAGGAGACTTGGGTTCCATCCCAGGGTCAGGAAAATCCCTTAGAGAAGGAAATAGCAACCCACTCCAGTATTCTTGCTTGGGAAAGCTCACGGACAGAGGAGGCTGGCAGGGGTTGCAAAAGAGTCGGATGGGACTTAGCGACTAAATAACAACAATATGAACTGAACTACGAGACAACCAAAATAATTAGCAAAGGAAGTGACTTTTTAAAATAAAATAAATTAATAAATGAAAAAAAAGGACAGAATTAAATCAGCATTTTGCAACTCTCAATTTAATAGACATAGGCATTAAGCATCAACGGCTGCTTACACCACAGGAAAGAGCAGCCAGACATTACCTGCTTCCTATACTCTTAACAAAGAACATGGAGGAATATACATGAGAATACAAACAAAAATCTCAGCTGTGAGAAACTCTACAGGTAAATAGCCCATGTTCTTCAACAGATAAACTATAATGAAAAGAAAGGAATGAAGAAGAATTTATAGATTAAAGATACTTAAAAGACACATCAAATAAAAGATGTGTATCTAGGAATGCGTATTTGGACAATAAAATTATCTTAAAGACAAAAGGAAGTAATTACTATAAAAATCAGGATGATGATAACTAAACAGTAGAGGGAGGAGGGCCTTTTGATTAGGACACATGAAAGAGGTTTTTGGGTTGGGTGCTAAGTGCTGAGCTGGGTGGTCAAGTTCTATTCTTGACCTATTATAAATGCATTGAAGGTGAAATGAAGTTGCTCAGTCATGACTCTTTGCGACCCCGTGGACTGTAACTTACTAGGCTTCTCTGTCCATGGGATTCTCCAGGCAAGAATACTGGAGTGGATTGCCATTTCCTTCTCCAGGGGATCTTCCCAACCCAGGGATCGAACCCGGGTCTCCCGCATTGGAGGCAGACACTTTAACCTCTGAGCCACCAGGGAAGCCGTAGTAAGCTATACATTAGCTTTGCATGACTGTGGTTAGAACTCTGTGCTCTCACTGCCGAGGGCCTGGGTTCAATCCCTGATCAGGGAGCCAAAGTCTCACAAGTTGTGCAGCAAGGTCAAAAAAAAAAAAAAAAAAAAAGAAGAAAGAGGAAAAACTATATATATATATATGTGTATATATATATATATATATATATATATATATTTAAATTTGCAATTCTTTTTAAAAATCTAAATCATTAACCATGGTCAAAATCCACCCCCCCATGTTATGCAAAAGTTAAAAATACTTACTCCACAGTATTCAAGCATGTGAATAATTTCTTCTTCATAAACTGTCTGTGTATAATACTGCTTTTCTAGTTCCCTCCAATTAATTGATTTACTTAGCACGCCCTGAAATAACAAACTATATTAAGATCAGATCACATCTGTAAAGCATGTTGTCCAATAGTTTGATTATTCTTACTGTGCAGAAAAAAAATTAACAAAGCAGGCTTGAAATTTCCTATCTCTGGACAAGCCTACTTGTAAGGTTGGACCTTAACTAGAGTCTGGTAATTTAACTAGTAAACAATAGTTCTTTACCCTGATATAAAACTTCCTAAATGGGGGTCACTGGGCCTAAACTGCTGATACAAACAATGCAGTTTCCATCTGGAATTTTAGTATGTGAGGCTGAGAATACCCGGACTTCAAGGCTAAGGTGAGTTTCACTGATGGACAACAATTTGCACCTATTGTCATAACTCACTGTTTAAGGAGTTAAACATTCTGAAAGACTCCTTTGGAAGCTTATGCTTGGTTTCTTCTGGACTGTACCCTGTGTGCCTTTTTCCTTGGCTGATTTTATAGTGAATCCTTTTGCTGCGATATGTTTTAGTTGAGAATATGAGTACATATTGAGTCCTGTGATTCCTTCCAGTGAATCTCCAAACCTGGGGGTGATTTTGGGAACCCTTAAAACTAGTATGTTTAATTATATATAGTTATCTAAATATTAACTGCAATTAAATTACCGTAGTGAAGACCCCAGATGCTGTGGACCAAGACAGACATGGAATCAATGGCATGGGCTTAGGCCAGTTGGATACTGCTAAGGAAGCCATCTGTAAGATAACACAGAGAGATTCAGTTTAAAGTTCACAGTCATTAAATGAAAAATATTTAATATTAAGAAGTACTTTGGGAGTGGGATGGGGCGGGAGGTGGGAGGGAGGTTTAAGAGAGAGGGGACAAATATATACCTATGGCTGATTCATGTTAGATGTATGGTGGAAGCAACCACAACATTGTAAAGTAATTAATCTTCCAAGTAAAAAAATATTTTGTATAGTAGTTGGTGAGATAAGACATAAACACAAAGTCTCTTAAACACTCATGAGAATGTCTAGCAACCTCTCCAAATTCCCCAGATCATAAACTCAACAATGACGTATAATTGCCTCCTAAAAAACCAATAAAGTATATTAGGAAATTTTAAGTATTTTTAAATTTTAAGACCCTTCACAGAAACCTACTTTCTGCTGGGTAAATATAGAGCAAACATGCTGGGATGTAGATCCTGGGCAGTAGGCTAAGCACACTCATTACTTAAGTGACCTGCTCAGGTGGAGCAAGACCATAAGTAAAAATCTCAGACTTTTGAGGTTGACTGAAAGATGTCAAGAATTTGGTGAACTACAAAGCAGATTATATAGCTGATATAAAATGATATAATATGAGAAGTGAAATGTTACTTTTGTCTAGAGGAATTAAAGAAGGCTTCATGAAATTTGGTTGTCTTTTGGGGGAAAAGATAGATGGTGTCTTGTGGTATGATCAAAGGCAGATGGTGAGAAATACAGAGTCTGGTGGGGAAACAGCCAATATACTTCAGTTAGGCTGGTCAATAGGGCATATGTACCCAGAGGAGTAGGGTGACAGGTAGGGCTAGAAAGCTTGATCAGGATCAGATCAGAGGTTCCTTTGTTCCATAGATAATGGGGAATTAATAAAGAGATGGAACAAAGTAGCGTTATTGTCAAAGAATTGATTCAATGAAGCTAAACAGTATTTTATAAGATTGATTAGAGAGGGTGAGATTTGAGGTAGGGAAACCAGTTAATAGGTAGAAGTCCAGCTTATAAATTATAACACTCTGACTTAGGTCATAAAAATGGAAACAGTACTAGACAGGAAAATGAATCTTTTCCCACCTTTCAGTTTCAGTGTCTTTAGTTGTTTCAAATTTGAGTTTTTGAAGCTAATTTTATCAGTTTCAGCCTTTGGTGACGGCTTTGAATTTGAGTAAGTTTTTAAACATAATCTTATAATTCAAATGAATTATAAAGAATATGTATCTATAGATATGGATATAAATGTACTGGATGATTGTTATGTCCAAGAAATGAGCCAGAGGGTCATGTTCCTGGCCCTCACTGAATCAACTGCTTTACAGAGAAAATGGACTGCTAGACAAGCAATCACAATGCAAAGAAATAAGTATATGTTACTGAGAAATGAAGTGTGGTCTGGGAATCAGGAAGAGCTTCCCACAGGAAGTATGCTCTAACCTGGAAGCGGAAGGGCAAGCTGCTACCTGGCTAGGTGATAAGGTGTGAGGGGGCAGTAGAGGGATGCACAGCTAGTGCCAGTTCCATAGTAAAACCTTTGGCAGGTTTTAAGCAGGAGAGAGCAGAGAACAGATTCAGGGGGACCACACTAATTATAGTGTGGGAAGAAGCTCTTAAGAAAAAGATTGAGGAGAGAAAAGACTAAACGGAGAAACCAATGAGGAGACTGTACACTCTAGAAAGCAAAGGTAAAATAGGTTGATTGTATGGGGATGAAGGGAACAGAGAATCGAAAAGTGTTTTGCAAATCAGCTATCTTCAGGCATTTAACAGCAAAATAAGGCATTTATAGTTGAGATCTGAAAAGCTAATTTTTATTATCAACTTTTAATAAAATATTAAATCTAATACCTGAAATATAGCTGTGAAGTAAGTAGTAAAATCAGTATCTCCATAAATCACAAAAAAATCATTATTTAATAGTTGGAATAAAAGTTTAGAATCTGTTCCTGCAGGATTTCCCTGGTGGTCCAGTGACTGGGACTCTGCACTCTCAATGTAGGAGCCTAGGTTGGATTCCTGTTCAGGGAACTAGATTCCATATGCTGCAACTAAAAGATGCTGTGTGCTGCAATTAAGACCTGGAGAAGCTAAATAAAATAAATAAGAAGAAATATTAAAAAAAAATTGGTTTCTGCTTTCACCAAAAGTAAAATTACTTCTATACCTAAAGTGATTTCTTTTCTTTTGGCCATACCATGCAGCATTAGTTCCCTGACCAGGGATCAAACCCACACCCCTGCACTGGAAGCATGGATCTTAACCACAGGACCGCCAGGGAAGTCCCTAAAGCGAATTTGTAAATAATTAGATTCTCTAGACCTTCCACCCACTTCACAACCCTCTTCAGTGCTCACAGCCCACAGGTAAGGAGACAGGGCAGTAGTTTGAAGCTGCAGTTTTCTCTGGCATGGGTCTACCGTGAGATGCCCACAGAGGACAAGCCATAAATCCACTACCATGCTTGATTCCATAGATCTTATAAACATAACCACAATTAAATATAAGTTGAAATGAAAATGCTTACATGTCCTCCCATAGATATTCCGGTCATTCCTAGAGGTCCATAACCCTCCCTCTCTAGCCAGTGCAAGAGAGCTGCAGATTCTAAAACAAGAGCTCCTCCCATCACAAAAAGGTCGGACACGTTTTTTAAGCTGGACCTTCTAGCCTCACAAAAGAAAAGAGAAAATTATTTATGTTTTTACATTTTTATACACACAAATTTACAAAAGGCAGCCAAAATGCATGCTTTTCTTTTAAAGGACCAGATAGCTAAGTATTAATAAAACAATGGTATAAATTGATAAAATTAAATTGCTGCTAACATTGTTCTACATATTAATCACCTAAAACTTAAAAAGTTGTATCTGCTCTACAACATACAACCTTCATTGAATTTCAACTACTGAGCTATTTTGAAATCCAGAGGAGAACATATTATTTATTTGACAGAACTTAAAACTGTTAAAATATGTATGGGAAAATAATATTTCTGTATTGTCAATTTTTAGTTAAATTACCACATCAATAAAAGGAAAAACAAATTTACAGTTGTCCATTCTTAGGAAAAAAAAATTACAACAGAGCTTAAAGCTCACATTAAAAAAAAAAATATATATATATATATATGTAAGAATTGAAACCTAATACTAGATAATTTTTGTAGAACCAGATCAAAAAACTCTTAAATTTGTATGGAAACAGAAAAGACCCTGAAAAGCTAAGGCAATCTCAAGAAAGAAAAATGGAGTCTGGAGGAGTCAGACTCTCTGATTTCAGACCATACGGCAAAGCTACAGTAATCAAGACAATATGGTAATGGCACAAAAACAGAAATCTAGATCAATGGAACAGGATAGAAAGCCCAGAAATAAACTCATGCATATATGGTCATTTAATTTATGACAAGAGAGGCAAGAATACACAATGGAGAAAAGACAGTCTCTTCAATAAGTGGTGCTGGGGAAACTGGACAGCTACATGTAAAAGAATGAAATTTGAAACTCTCTAACACCATATACAAAAATAAACTCAAAATGGATTAAAGACCTAAATGTAAGACCAGATACTAAGAAGTCTTAGTGGACTTTCCTGGTAGTCTAGTCATTGAAAATCTGCACTTCCATTGCAGGGGGGTATAAGTTTGATCCCTGGTCGGGAAAATAAGGTCCCACATGCTGCGTGGTGTGGCCATAAGATTAAAAAACACAAAAACCTATTAGAGGAAAACATAAGCAGAACACTCTTTGACATAAATCACAGCAATATCTTTTTTTTTTTTGGCTGCACCACACAGCATGTGGAATCTTAGTTCCATGACCAGGGATTGAACCTGTGCCCCCAAGCATTGGAAACACAGAGTCTTAACCACTGGACTGCCAGGGAAGTCCAGCAATATCATTTTTGATCCATCTCCGAGAGTAATGAAAATAAACAAATGAGGCCTAATTAAACTCAAAACCTTTTGCACAGCAAAGGAAATCATAAACAAAACAAAAAAACCACCCCACAGGCTGGGAGAAAATATTTGTAAAAAAAGCGACTGACATAGAGCCCACGCAGCTCTATATGAAAAAAAAAACAAAACACCCACTCAAAAAAAATGGGCAGAAGATCTAAAGAGACATTTCTCCAAAGAAGACATGCAGATGACCAAAAAGCACATGAAAAGATACTCAACATCACTAATTATCAGAGAAACACAAATCAAAACCACAATGAAGTAACACTTCATACCAGTCAGAATGGCCATTAACAAAAAGTCCACAAACAGCAAATGCTGGAGAGGGTAAGGAGAATAGGAAACCCTCCTATACTGTTGGTTGGAATGCAAATTGGTATAACCACTAAGGAGAACAGTATGGAAGTTCCATTAAAAAGTAAATAAATAACTACCATATGATCCATCAATCCCATTCCTGAGTATATATCTGGTGAAAACCAAAATCCAAAAGGATACACTCATCCCAGTGTTCACTGCAGCACTATCTACAATAGTCAAGACATGGAAGCAACCTAAATGCCCACTGATAGAAGAATGATAAAGATGTGGTATATTTATACAATGGACTGTTTATTACTCAACCATAAAAAACGATGAAATAGTGCCATTTGCAGCAACATGGATGGACCTCAAGATTATCGTACTAAGACAAAGAAAGACATATCATATGCTATCACTCATATGAGGAATCTAGTTTTAAAATGATACAAATGAACTTATTTACAAAGCAGAAACAGACTTACAGATATTGAAAATAAACTTATGGCTGCCAAAGGGGAACTGTGAAGGGAAGGAATAAATCAGGATTTTGGAATAAACGTGCCCACACTACAATACATAAGATAGATAACCAACAGAGACATACTGTATAGCACAGGGAACACTACTCAATATTCTGTGATAACCTATATAAGAGAAGAATCAAAAAAAGAATAGATAGATGTATAACTGAATCACTTTGGTGCACACCTAAAACTAACACAACACTGTAAATCAACTATACTCCAATAAAATTAAAATAGTAAAAAAGGAACAAGGCAACAAGAACAAAAGGAAAATAAATAGCAATGTAAAAGAATTCAACCTAATACTAGTCTCCTGAATTACTGAAATCTTGACTATTAGAAAAATAATTTTTATAAAAATATGTTTTGATGAATTTAAACACACCAACTGAAACTTTCTGTTTTAGAAACTGATTTTACATACAAGTATTTACTTGTAAGAATTATTTTACTACATATTTTTAGAATCCAGAACCATTCTTATATAATGATTAAAAATATGACTTTATTACTAAAATGACCAAGTTATAATCTATTTTCAAAATTGAATTCACATAAAGACATATTCCTATAGGAAACATTGCCAGAATGTATAAAAATTCGCTTTGTCAATGGTTATTATATGTAGAATAATTATGTAGAATTATTATGTTCTTAATAGAATAATTATGTGCAAAGAACCAAGTGCCATAGGAACGCAAAGCTTTGAAAAACAGAACTCTGGCTCCCAGAAGACCTTATCTCCACTGTCCTACCACATCCTCTTAGAGTTAAGTCCACAAAGCAGCTTTCTCTTTATAGAAACTTGGCTATCTTTTGCCAAAATAAATTATATTCATCATCATAAAAAGGCTATTTACCCTTACACTGGATTTCTATCCTTGTTCCAATTTTCTATTTATGATCATAGTTCTCCTGATTACTTATTTTAGCCTGGTATGGAAGTTTGAATTCTTAGTTCCACTTCAGTTGGCTCTTTTACATAGAAGTTACTAATGTAGGTTCTAGGACAGTGGTTCTTTGTTAGCAATGGACTGAGTCTCAAATAGTTTAACCATTTTTGATGAAAGCAGGCATAGATGGCTTTGAGAGAGAGAGAAAGAGAGAGAGATGAAAGTGAGAGAGAACTTTATTATAATTTAAGTTATAAGCAATTTCTTAGGATGAATTGCAATGTTTAAGAAAAACAAAATAAAGTATTATATTTCTTGGGTATATAATATCTGATAGGATAACTTATAAACATAATTCTCAACAATCCTTCATGGAAGAAATTATTTAGTATTCCCACATCATAAATGAGTTAGGCCATACAATTAGCAAATGGTAAGTTATGATTCCAAAATATGTCTATGACTCCAAAGTCACAGATTTCCTATTAAACCTATGCTGCTTCTTAGAACTCAATAACCTCTTGCACTTTTTAACCACTTATATGACACACCTAGTTCTGAATTTATGGCATGGCTCCTAAGTAAGAATTCTTGAACTATTTAGTTGTGCATTTTAACTTTTCACAAGGTTTCGAAAGGAAATTCTAAACTATCCTTCACAGAATATAGGCTGGCCTCCACTGCACTGTGCTTTTGTCTGTACCTCTTTCATGTTCTCACGACTTTATAAAGACCTATGGTGGTGGTGGTTTACTCGCTAAATTGTGTCCATCTCTTTGTGACCCCATGCACTGTAGTCTGCCAGGCTCTTCTTCCATAGGACTTCTCAGGCAAGAACAATGGATTCGATTGCCATTTCCTTCTCCAGGGGATCTTCCCAGCCCAGGGATCGAACTCAGGTCTCCTGCTTGGCAGGAGGATTCTTTACCACTGATACACCTGGGAAGCCTGTTATAACCACTTTGAACACGTGACTTCTCTCTCCCCAGCACTTTCCATTTTCCTACTTCTTCACTTGCAGGTCTAACAGTCATTACAAGTTTAACATGCCCAAGGAAGAACTTTTGATCTCTTACCCACAATATCCAATTTTTTAACAAGTCTTACCATTTCAACTTGTAAATTTTATCTAAAGTACATTAGTACTTCTTTTCATTTCCCCTGCTACCACTTGACTTTAGTCCAATTTTCCCCTGCATTATTGAAATTAACTTATATGCAAAGTACATCCTGAGAAACGCTGGGCTGGAGGAAGCACAAGCTGGAATCAAGATTGCCGGGAGAAATATCAATAACCTCAGATACGCAGATGACACCACCCTTATGGCAGAAAGTGAAGAGGAATTAAAAAGCCTCTTGATGAAAGTGAAAGAGGAGAGTGAAAAAGTTGGCTTAAAGCTCAACATTCAGAAAACTAAGATCATGGCATCCGGTCCCATCACTTCATGGGAAGTAGATGGGGAAACAGTGGAAATAGTGTCAGACTTTATTTTGGGGGGCTCCAAAATCACTGCAGATGGTGACTGCAGCCATGAAATTAAAAGACGTTTACTCCTTGGAAGGAAAGTTATGACCAACCTAGAGAGCATATTAAAAAGCAGAGACATCACTTTGCCAACAAAGGTCCATCTAGTCAAGGTTATGGTTTTCCCAGTGGTCATGTATGGATGTGAAATTTGGACTATAAAGAAAGCTAAGCGCATAAGAATTGATGCTTTTGAACCGTGGTGTTGGAGAAGACTCTTGAGAGTCCCTTGGACTGCGAAGAGATCCAACCAGTCCATTCTAAAGGAGATCAGTCCTGAGTGTTCATTGGAAGGACTGATGTTGAAGCTAAAACTCCAATACTTTGGCCACCTGATACGAAGAGCTGACTCACTGGAAAAGACCCTGATGCTGGGAGGGATTGGGGGCAGGAGGAGAAGAGGACGACAGAGGATGAGAAGGTCGGATGGGATCACCGACTCAATGGACATGGGTTTGGGTGGACTCTGGGAGTTAGTGATGGACAGGGAGGCCTGGCGTGCTGCAGTTCATGGGGTCACAAAGAGTCAGACACGACTGAGCAACTGAACTGAACTGAATTGTAATAGTCTCCTATGTGAAGCTACTTTACTACTACTCTTGCCCCAGTAAGCCAGACAGGCCTTTAAAAACATAGATCAGATCGCTCCTTTGCTTGAAATTCTCCAGAGGCTTCCCAATGCACATACAGTAAAATTCGAAGCATAGTTGTTGTTGTTGTTTAGTCGCTAAGTCATGTTTGACTCTTTGTGACCTCATGCACTGTAGCACGCCAGGCTTCCCTGTCCTTCACTATCTCCTGGAAGTTTCTTTTCATTATATCATGTCCTCATATCTAATACTGCTTCAACCATGCACTCACCCCCTATAGTTCTTTCTCCCATTTATCTGCTTCATTTTCTTCATGGCATTGTAAGCACCTAAAATTACCTTTTATTTTTATATAGCTCCCATACTAGAATATAAACTCTATGAAAGTAAGAACCTTGTAGTTTTGTTGCTATCTTACAGTGGTTAGGGTCAAATATCTATTGAATGAACCAAAATCAAACACAATATATTAATAAATTACATATATAGCTTTTATTATGTTGAGGTATGTTCCTTCTATTCAAGCTATATATGACAAACCCACAGCAAACATTATCCTCAATGGTGAAAAATTGAAAGCATTTCCCCTAAAGTCAGGAACAAGACAAGGGTGTCCACTTTCACCGCTACTATTCAACATAGTTCTGGAAGCTTTGGCCACAGCAATCAGAGCAGAAAAAGAAATAAAAGGAATCCAAATTGGAAAAGAAGAAGTAAAACTCTCACTGTTTGCAGATGACATGATCCTCTACATGGAAAACCCTAAAGACTCTACCAGAAAATTACTAGAGCTCATCAATGAATATAGTAAAGTTGCAGGATACAAAATCAACACACAGAAATCCCTTGCATTCCTATACACTAATAATGAGAAAGTAGAAAAAGAAATTAAGGAAACAATTCCATTCACCATTGCAACGAAAAGAATAAAATACTTAGGAATATATCTACCTAAAGAAACTAAAGACCTATATATAGAAAACTATAAAACACTGATGAAAGAAATCAAAGAGGACACTAATAGATGGAGAAATATACCATGTTCATGGATCGGAAGAATCAATATAGTAAAAATGAGTATATTACCAAAAGCAATTTACAAATTCAATGCAATCCCTATCAAGCTACCAGAGATATTTTTCACAGAACTAGAACAAATAATTTCAAGATTTTTATGGAAATACAAAAAACCTCAAATTGCCAAAGCAATCTTGAGAAATAAGAACTGGAGGAATCAACTTGCCTGACTTCAGGCTCTACACAAAGCCACAGTCATCAAAACAGTATGGTACTGGCACAAAGACAGACATATAGATCAATGGAACAAAATAGAAAGCCCAGAGATAAATCCACACACATATGGACACCTTATCTTTGACAAAGGAGGCAAGAATATACAATGGAGTAAAGACAATCTCCTTAACAAGTGGTGCTGGGAAAACTGGTCAACCACTTGTAAAAGAATGAAACTAGATCACTTTCTAACACCGCACACAAAAATAAACTCAAAATGGATTAAAGATCTGAATGTAAGACCAGAAACTATAAAACTCCTAGAGGAGAACATAGGCAAAACACTCTCAGACATAAATCATAGCAGGATCCTCTATGATCCACCTCCCAGAATTCTGGAAATAAAAGCAAAAATAAACAAATGGGATCTAATTAAAATTAAAAGCTTCTGCACAACAAAGGAAAATATAAGCAAGGTGAAAAGACAGCCTTCTGAATGGGAGAAAATAATAGCAAATGAAGCAACTGACAAACAACTAATCTCAAAAATATACAAGCAACTTATGCTGCTCAATTCCAGAAAAATAAACAACCCAATCAAAAAATGGGCCAAAGAACTAAATAGACATTTCTCCAAAGAAGACGTACGGATGGCTAACAAACACACGAAAAGATGCTCAACATCACTCATTATTAGAGAAATGCAAATCAAAACTACAATGAGGTACCACTTCACACCAGTCAGAATGGCTGCAATCCAAAAATCTGCAAGCAATAAATGCTGGAGAGGGTGTGGAGAAAAGGGAACCCTCCTACACTGTTGGTGGGAATGCAAACTAGTACAGCCACTATGGAGAACAGTGTGGAGATTCCTTAAAAAATTGCAAATAGAGCTGCCTTATGACCCAGCAATCCCACTGCTGGGCATACACACCGAGGAAACCAGAATTGAAAGAGACACATGTACCCCAATGTTCATCGCAGCACTGTTTATAATAGCCAGGACATGGAAACAACCTAGATGTCCATCAGCAGATGAATGGATAAGAAAGCTGTGGTACATATACACAATGGAGTATTACTCAGCCGTTAAAAAGAATTCATTTGAATCAGTTCTGATGAGATGGATGAAACTGGAGCCGATTATACAGAGTGAAGTAAGCCAGAAAGAAAAACACCAATACAGTATACTAACACATATATATGGAATTTAGAAAGATGGCAATGACGACCCTGTATGCAAGACAGCAAAAAAGACACAGATGTGTATAACGGACTTTTGGACTCAGAGGGAGAGGGAGAGGGTGGGATGATTTGGGAGAATGGCATTGTAACATGTATACTATCATGTAAGAATCGAATCGCCAGTCTATGTCTGATGCAGGATACAGCATGCTTGGGGCTGGTGCATGGGGATGACCCACAGAGATGTTATGGGGAGGGAGGTGGGAAGGGGGTTCATGTTTGGGAATGCATGTAAGAATTAAATATTTTAAAATTAAAAAAATAAAAAACTAAAAAAAAAAATTACAGAAACATAAAAAAACTGATTTAAAACTTCATCATTTTAAAAGACAAAAAAAGCTTATCTTCAGATTACCTATAATATACATTGCAAAAATAAAAAGAGTAGTGTTTCATTTCACAAACTAAATGTACCTTAAAAAGGGAAAGTCTTTTAATTTCTTTGGTTACAGTTTTACAAATACAATATATCTTTAGTCAACCTATTAAAATTTCTTTTTTATCTTTTTATTAGACATTGCAAAAGGCTTAAAACAACAATTTAAGATAATATGTGTTAAATTTTCAGTTTTATAACAGAAAATCTTCCCCAATAACACTTGGATATTAAACTTAAAAATGGTTAGCCTACCAAAAATTTCAGAATTGCTGAAAATTTAGTATAAAGACTGGAAAATGAAGGTAACACATACTTACATTTGGTCCTTGGGTTTCCTGCAGCCATTTAAGGATGTGGGTCAAAGAGAAAGTATTACAATAATTAAATATGATGTGTCTCAAAACACATTAACTTAAGCAAAACAGATAAATTTGAAGACAATTTAATGCTGAAATAACTATTTTCCAGTTATCTCGTATAGGCTGTTCAAGTTTTTCAACTTAAGTCTTTTTCTTTTTTAAAAAAGCTTAATTGAAATATAGTCACAACCAGACAATTCATCCATTTAAGGTGTACAATTCAATGTTTTTAGTATATTCAACAAGGTTGTGTAATTGTCAACATAATTTTAAAATGAAGTTTATTGATTTCTTTCTTCATGTATACATTTTTATAGAAAATCTTGAAAATACAGAAAAGCATGTTTGAAGAAAAACTATTTTATCTACAGACAACCATATTAATACTTTGGTATACTTCTTTCCAACATTTTCACTTCTGCATAGTTTTTTTTTTGCACAGTTTTTTAGTGAACTTTCTGTTCTAGGTTTTTTTATACCTATGTCATATCATAGTTTTATACATTATTTTTGCATTAAAAATACTTTTCATTCATTATTGTAAACTTTTAATAATAACTTGCTAAAATCTACTGAATGACTGTTTTCAAGGTTATACAGATGGTAAATGAGAAAAGTAACAAACATAAAATAACCAATCATATAACATTCCAATGTTATAAACCACAATTTAATTAACCATTTTTCTACTGTTAGACATTTATTTCCAATGGGCTTAACCTTAGAGTAAACTTCCCAGAATTAATATGACTCTGTCAAGGGATATGAGATTTTTAAAGGCTCACAATGCATATAGTAAAAATGCTTTTAAAAGGTTGAACAGTCATCAGTATTGAAAGTGCCATTTCCCAACAGCCTTATGGTTACTGTGTTTTATTTTAAAAAATTTTTTCTAATTGTTGCTTTAACTTTACATTTATTTCTGTTATTACCACCAACGCTGAACATTTCTTTATATCTGCGCATCAGTTTCCTTCCTTCTTCTGGGAATAGTCTGATGTCATCTTGAAATTTAAGTTAAGAACTATTTCTAAACCTCAACTGATATTTAAATGTAAATGCATTTGAAATATGAGCTTACTTAGTAAGTCAAACACTTGACTTCCTGTATAAAACTCAAAGGAACCAGGAGGGCAGTTTATCTTTATTATATAATAGAAATAAAATCCATAAATTGCCTTTTAAAAAGGTATGAACAATTTTTCACTTCTTTTCATTCTTGCTTCTTAAGCATTTTCTGAACTGACAAATTCCACTACTGTAGAAAAGTTGGATAGTATCTATCATTCCTTTTGATAACTAAATCTATAAATAAATAAATAAATAAATAAATAAAAGATTTCAAGGTATTATAAAAGGATATAATAAGGGTTTTCTAACAGCAAAGAGGCCATTCGGGCTTCTTTAATCATAGGACGAGCCATTAGTGTTCGTCGTCTCCAGTAATGCTGAGGAAAGAAAAGATGACATACTTAAGAATACAGTAAGTAAATTAGAAGTTTGAGATTAACATATACAACTATATATAAGATAGACAATTAACAAGGACAAATAGCACAGGGAACTCTACTAAGTATTTTGTAATAACCTATAAGGGAAAAGAATCTGAAAAAGAATAGATATATGTATATGTATAACTGAATCACTTTGCTGTACACCTGAAACTAACACAACATTGTAAATAAACTATATTCAAATATTAAATAAAAATTAAATGTAAAGATATAATAAATACATCTATTAAGGAGAGTATGTGGGTTCATAACAAAGTCTTACATGATCTCCTGTTCCAGCAAGATGAATGCATACAGGTCTGTATTTGCTGTTCCACTCTTTAGGCACAATAAATTGGAACCTATTTAAAATAAGATGACACATCAGTGAAACTAAAAGGCTTTAAATATGAACTTTGAATTCTTTAAAGTTCCATAATTAAATTTTTTGGGAGAAAAAATCATTTAGAATTTTGACATTTAAATTGTAAGTGACTGATTAAGCTACTGTTTGCCCAATGGCAACAAAGAATTGTAAATTTGCTTTGTATTACAGTGTTAAAATATTTAATTATAAGCACAGAATTTAGCATAATCATTTTTACCTTATAACAAAATCCTGTATGCACTGTCAACCAGCAAACATCAGGAAAAGTTAATGAAGTTAATTGAACTAGGAATGGAAGGAAAGGTTATCTAGACACTGGACTTGGCAGCTCTTTTTGCGATTGCCAGAAATCCAGAGGGGCAGCAACTAGCCTGGAACTTTGTAAAAGAAAATTGGACCCATCTTCTTAAAAAATTTGATTTGGGCTCATTCCCCATAAGAATGATGGTCTCCGGTACAACATCTCATTTTTCTTCCAAGGATGAGTTGCAGGAGGTGGAACTGTTTTTTGAATCTCTTAAGGTCCAAGGATCACATCTAGATATATTCAAATTATTCTGGAAACCATATCCAAAAATATTAAGTGGCTGGAGAAGAACCTTCCCACCCTGAGGAAATGGCTACTGATTACTACTTAAATGGTCAATAGAAACAGCACATCAGATGCTGTGTCTGTGGGAAGTGGGCAGAGCTCAAGCCAATGTTTCAGATAGTTTAACCTGTAAGACGGAGAAGGCGATGGCATCCCACTCCAGTACTCTAGCCTGGAAAATCCCATGGACGGAGGAGCCTGGGTAGGCTGCAGTCCATGGGCTCGCAAAGAGTCGGACACGACTAAGTGACTTCACTTTCACTTTTCACTTTTATGCACTGGAGAAGGAAATGGCAACCCACTCCAGTGTTCTTGCCTGGAGAACCCCAGGGACGGGGGAGCCTGATGGGCTGCCGTCTATGGGGTCATACAGAGTCGGACACGACTGAAGTGACTTAGCAGTAGCAGCAGCAATACCACAACTTTATATATGCAAAATGAAATTTTCTTATTTTGTAAAGACATCAACAAATATGATTAAGTCCTAGAAAAACAATTCTTTAGATAGCTCTACTTTTTCTCCTTGCAGGAATAATGCTTGGCTGTACAAGCTGTTAATGTATCAACAAAACAGTTCATGGTTATCTTTTTCTCAACTTGGAGTTATGACAAGATTTATTAAAACTTTTATGTTTGACGGTAAAAGCAAACCATACCCCCCCATAAAATATCTATTTGTCGTCTTCTTCTTATAATATTTTAGTCTCCTCTATAATGTTTTTTCCTATATGACTCTGTTTTAACCATTGTAGTAAGATATATATATATAAGATAAAATTTACCATTTTTAATTGTACAGTTTAGTGACATTAAGTACATTTACATTATTGAGCAACCCCTACAACTATCCATTTTCAGAATTTTATCTTCCCAAACTGATTTATTTTTCTCTTCAGTTTTCTTAGCAGTTGACATTCTGGAATAATAATCATAGTAGAATTCTGGTCAGCTCAAGGTTTGACCTCAGATGGTTGCAGTCTTGGGCAACATAAACCTGAATTCTAAGCTTACTTTGCCTGGGCAAGGGAAAACACCACTACTTGTATGTGCTTAGTCACTCAGTCATGTCTGACTCTTTGTGACCCTTTGGACTATGTCCTCTGTCCACAGGATTTTTCAGGCAAGAATACTGGAGTGGGTTGCCATTTCCTTCTCCAGGGGATCTTCCTGACCTAGGGATCAAACCCGAGTTTCTTGTGTCTTCTGTACTGCAGGCAGATTCTTTAACTGCTGAGTCATCAAATTGTTAAATAGAATATAGACATGTAAATTTAGGATGGTTTAATGATTATTTCTGTTCTATGCTCATGCAAACTAACTCCTAGTTTTCTGTCTCAAGTCAAAACTACCAACGCTAACAGCTCTGCCTCATTTTGGGCTTCCCTGGTGGCTCAGTTGGTAAAGAGTCTGCCTTCAGTGTGGGACATCTGGGTTTGATCCCTGGGTTGGGAAGATCCCCTGGAGGAGGACATGGCAACCCACTCGAGTTTTCTTGCCTGGAGAATCCCCATGGACAGAGGAGCCTGGCGGGCTGTAGTCCATGGGTTTGAAAAGAGTTGGACATGACTAAGTGACTAAGCACAATGACTGCTTCTTTTAGTATTCCCAGCACTGTACCACTTCTTGATATTTTGAAGATTATGCTGGTAACAGTTTAAGTTCAAATGTATACTAAACTTTAAACTTTTACTCTCCCTCCATATTTTAATGGAAAAATACTGAGTAATTATTGTAATTAAAAAGTAATTTGAAGTAATGACATTGATATTAATTGCATACATCAACATAAACAATCTACTACCGTAACTTTCTAAATGAAAATTCTTACCTAGCGATAACAGATTCAATTGGCATGATATCAGGCACATAATGGGCCATGGGGGAAACAAAGTGTCCATCTAGGATCTTACAATCTGATTGCTCTTCAATCTAAAAAAAAGCAAAACCAAGTTGTATACACAGGATGACGATATCTCAGTCTATCATAGATGTTTTTCTATTTAAAAGTTCTATTTCATTAAAACATTTTTTTCTTCCTGACTATGCATCATTTTGGAGAACGAAATGGCAACCCACTCCAGTGTTCTTGCTTGGAGAATTCCGTGGACAGGGGATCCTGGTGGGCTTCAGTCCATGGAGTCACAAAGAATTGGACAGGACTGAACACACACTCCTACTCCTGTGTATCCTTTTGCACCATTCTGCTTTCTAGAGACATGCTCCTTCATTTCCTTTACTTTAGTCTATTTGGGAAAATAATCTATAAGTAAAGCTCATTTGTATAAGGACAATTTGTATAATAACAAAACTAAATACCCACTACAAAAATTCAACAATATAAAGATAAGTATAAAAACAACTTACAAACAAATTATAATTTACCACTGTCAAATAAGGGTTGACATTATATATGTCAGAATGGCTTATTTTCAGGCAAGCTATTGATGTAAGATTCATGTAAGGAAAAATGTCATACTTGCATATATAGCAAAGGCATTTGCTAATATTCAACACCTAACTTTTTTCACCTCGAATAGTTATTTTTTTAAATTAAAAAAATCTTTATCAGGATAACAGTCAAAATTAAATCAGCAGTATAACATCACATACTGTTCATGGGGTTCTCACAAGCTAGTAAAGTAATCATCTCACATGCTAGCAAAGTAATACTCAAAATTCTCCAAGCCATGAACTTCCAGATGTTCAAGCTGGATTCAGAAAAGGCAGAGGAACCAGAGATCAAATTGCCAACATCCATTGGATCATCGAAAAAGCAAGAGTTCCAGAAAAACATCTACTTCTGCTTTATCGACTACGCCAAAGCCTTTGACTGTGTGAATCACAATAAACTGTGGAACATTCTGAAAGAGATGGGAATACCAGACCACCTGACCTGCCTCCTGGGAAATCTGTATGAAGGTCAAGAAGCAACAGTTAGAACTGGACATGGAACAACAGACTGGTTCCAAATCGGGAAAGGAGTATATCAAGGCTGTATATTGTCATCCTGCTTATTTAACTTATATGCAGAGTACATCATGAGAAATGCTGGGCAGGATGAAGCACAAGCTGGAATCAAGATTGCCGGGAGAAATATCAATAACCTCAGATATGCAGATGATACCACCCTTATAGCAGAAAGTGAAGAAGAACTAAAGAGCCTCTTGATGAAAGTGAAAGAGGAGAGTGAAAAAGTTGGCTTAAAACTCAATATTTAGAAAACGAAGATCATGGCATCTGGTCCCTTCACTTCATGGCAAATAGATGGGGAAACAATGGAAGCAGTGAGAGACTTTATTTTTCTGGACTCCAAAATCACTGCAGATGGTGACTGCAGCCATGAAATTAAAAGATGCTTATTCCCTGGAAGGAGAGTTATGACCAACCTAGAGAGCATATTAAAAAGCAGAGACATTACTTTGCTAACAAAGGTCCGTCTAGTCAAAGCTATGGTTTTTCCAGTTGTCATGTATGGATGTGAGAGTTGGCTTATAAAGAAAGCTGAGCACCAATGAATTGATGCTTTTGAACTATGGTGTTGGAGAGAGATTCTTGAGACTCCCTTGGACAGCAAGGAGATCCAACCAGTCCATCCTAAAGGAAATCAGTTCTGAATATTCATTGGAAGGACTGATGCTGAAGCTGAAATTCCAATACTTTGGGCACCTGATATGAAGGACTGACTCATTGGAAAAGACCATGAAGCAGGGAAAGATTGAATGCAGGAGGAGAAGGGGACGAGAGAGGATGAGATGGGCATTAAGTAAGCTTCCATAAATTTTGACAAATTATTTCCAATCATATATTGGGTCTTATTAGCATATATTTTATTTCCATACCAGTATTAGGCTGTGTTGAGTATGCTGTGCCTTACAATACCCATTGATATATGACTGAACTAGTTTTTACTTACCACTCTCCCTTTTCAGGTATTCCTGATCTGACTATACTTCCCAAATATATACTTGAGCCCTTCTCAAAATAATTTAAGGATCCTTTTATGGACCTTAGTACTAAACTGAATATTTTAATTGGAATTACATTGCATTTTCTCTAAAAAAAAAAAAATGGTAAGGAGACAATGTATATAATATGAAATTTTGATCCAAGAAATCTTTACATTTAGTCATCTTTGTGCCTCTTACAGTTTTAAACTTTTCTTTTATCTATTTTAGAAGAATTAATTATTTGAAAAAGGAGGCAGCACAACCTAATGTGAAAGGGAATAATAATTCAACAAATAGTGTTGGGGTAAATGGCAATTTGATAAGGAAAAAAAAACCACTCTCAGAGCTATACAGAATATAGATTTAAAAGTTAAGCAAGCTACAACTCAACACTAAAAAGACAAATAACCTAATTAAAAATGGGCAAGGGTTTCACAGATATTTCTCAAATGAAAATGACCAATAAGAATATGAAAAGATGCTCAACATCATAGTCATTAGGGAAAGACATATCCAAATCACAATAAAATATACTTCACACCCATTAGGAAGGCAAGGGCAAGTAGAAATATTAGTAAGGATGTGGAGAAACTGAAAGCATTATACACTGCATGTGGCAAAGTTTTAAAGTGGTACACTTTGGAAAACAGTTGACAATTTGTTAATAACTTAAGCACAGAATTACCATGTGACTGAGCAATTTCATTCCTAGGTATATACCCAAGAGAACTGAAAATGTATATCCACAAAACACTGCTGCTGCTGCTAAGTCGCTTCAGTTGTGTCCGACTCTGTGCGACCCCATAGACAGCAGCCCACCAGGCTCCCCCGTCCCTGGGGTTCTCCAGGCAAGAACATTGGAGTGGGTTACCATTTCCTTCTCCAATGCATGAAAGTGAAAAGTGAAAGTGAAGTCGCTCAGTTGTGTCCAATTCTTAGTGACCTCATGGACTGCAGCCTACCAGGCTCCTCCATCCGTGGGATTTTCCAGCCAAGAGTACTAGAGTGGAGTGCCATTACCTTCTACTCCAAAAACACGAGTACATGAATATTCATGGAATTATTATTCATAATAGTTAAAAAATAGAAACAACTAAAATGCTCATCAATAAATGAATAAACAAAATGTACATACTTACACTGGAATATTTAGCCATAAAAAAGAATGAAGCACTGGTACCTGGTACAACATGGGTGAATCTTAAAATCTGCTAAGTGAATTAAGCCAGAAACAAAATGCCACATGTTGGATGATTCCATTTATAAGAAATGTCCAGAACAGGTGAATCCACAGAGACAACAAATGAGTGATTACCAGCAGGTGAGAGGCTAGGGAAGTGGCAGGTGACAACTAACGGGTATAGGGCTTCTTCTGGGGGCAATAAACTGTTCTGGAATTAGACAGGGATAGTTGCACATCTTGGAATATAATAAAAAACTACACTGAATTGTACATTTTAAAAGGGTGATTTTTCTGTATTTGAATTATTTCTCAAGGTTTGAAAACTGAGAGTGAGAGTGAGATAAGGTAAGGGGGAGAGGAAGGATATCTGCAAGAAAGCATTCGAAAATCCTAACAGTAATTCCTCCCAGGGAGGAAAATGGAAATAGGGGGTAAAAAGTGGCCGGAGTTAGAGTTCTGATCTTTATGTAGTATGTTTTAAATTTGTTTAAGCCTATGAGTCTTTAGTAGAAGAAAATAGAGAAAATGGAAATATTTAGCCAAGTTTGAGGGAGAAATGTTCTAAATCCAGAAGATACAAGGAACGCTATATGGTATAGAGGAGGGATTTCCAATTTACAAGATCCTGTGTTTAGCAGTGAAAGTCTTTTATCCAATATACGAAAGAGATGAAAGTGGAGTTATTTTGGTTGATGGCAGTGAGGGATGTGAAGTTTAACCATTTGTAGCTCCTCCTCAACAACATTAAATATCCAAGTACATAAATCTAGAAATATTTTACGAAAAAAAAATGGTTGCTTAAAAACAAAACTATTTCAAAAACATTTTCTCATATTCTCTAATTTTATAGCATTTACTTTCTACCCTTCTCTCATCAATTAACTGTATCCCATAAGAATTCCCTGATGTTACATAACAATTGTTTTGCTAACAACTTTTCATGTGCTGATTCTCTAACTAGAGTGCTTCCCTGTTTTATTTGTAATTCTTCTGAAATGTTGAATAATTTACTTTAACTTTCTTGAGCCTAAAGATAAAAGATGAGGTTCGAAAAGACACAGCCCTAAATATTTTCTTGTATTTCTCTAAGTGTTAAAAATATACTCCTATATAAACATGCAGATAGTTATTAAAAGCATTCAATTAGAAAATATACAATAATAACATTAAAAAATATTAAATGAAAAAAAATCTATATTGTACTCATGTTTTTGAATTCACCGTTATTATACTCCAACATTCAGCCCACTCTTGCCACACAGTTACATAAAACTTGAATTTCTATAACTGCATTTCTTTCATTTTAATACCTTATCGATGTACACTGGATAATCACTTGAAACCAGATTCTGACATCTTTCTCGATTTCCAATAATCTTCCTGAATTCAAAGAGTCTATTATGGGAAGGGAGAAAAAGGAAAAAATTCATTATTTCCATTATATTGAGACTGATGAAAAGTAAAAATTAGCAAGTCCAGTTTACGAACTGTATCAAAATTTAATTTTAATAATGAAACAAAAAAATAGGGTTTGTTTTTTGTCAAGACTGAAATTTTGTTTCAGAAAAAACATGAGAAATATCGTTGTTTTGAAAGTAATTAACATATGAAAGCCTCAAAATTGAAGGTGCAAATCCTGAATTAATTTTCACAAATCCAAATGTTTTCATGAGCTATATAGTATATCACAGTTTTATAGTCATCACAAATTCCAAGTTATTCAAGAAAGTTCAGTCCTTGAAAATTCTAAGCAATAATTATCAAAGTTAAAAATCTATGTCTGAGAGCCCTTTAAGTCTGAATTACTTTAAAAACAGTTCAATTTATGATTATGTGAGTTAAAACTTAACAGCAATAATTAGATAAAGGAGAGAAAACAATTTCTTTTCTTATTTAATAGCTAATGCTTAATTTATCAGTCACTTTATATTTATAGAAAAAGGCTTTTTTAAAAACTGAAATGAAATTTTAAATGTTTCCCAAAACAACAAACTTGGCAAGCATGCAGAGAACACTGCTTACCTTTTGAGATCCTCTGGCCTTCCCCATCCTCTGATAAAAAGTTTTGTAAGGAGTAGTCTCCGGTATAGAATATCTAACTTGCTCACACCCATCAGTAGCAAACAAACATCTATAAAACAAACATTTAAATGACCTTGAAATATTTTATTTTATTCAGCAGGTCAATTTTATAATTCTCTCTTTACATATTGGGTACAAATTTAAGATTGATCTACTCTTAGCAACTTTCCAATATACAACACAGTATTGTTAACAATAGTTACTATGCTGTCACATCCCTGTGACTTACTTATCTTATAGAAAAAAAAAAAATTGTAACTCTGGTTACAGACTGATGGATGCTATCTAAACTTGCGGTAAATGCATCACAATATATACATATATCAAGTCACTGTGTTGTATACTTTAATATGACATTATATACCAATAAGACTGGGGGGAAATGAAATAGTGAGATTAAACTGGAACCTTGAATTTATTCTCTTGGGAATAAGATACAAGAGACAGGAAAAGTACTAGGACAAAAGTAGAGAAGATGAAGTGGAGCCCTGAGCATCAGTAAACTGAATTCTCTAAGGCAGCACCTTCCCATTCTCACTCAGCACAGTGACTGACAGTAAATACTCAATATCTGTTGATAACAATAGGAGTGGCTAATATGTAATACTGTTTTATCTGCTGGTCACCATTTAAAAACTAAACACACACACATATAAGTTCTTTTTTAAACTTTCCAACATTTTAATGAAGAAAGGATATAGAACCCCAAGACAAGGAGAGGATAGGTGATTACGGTCACACAACAGTGGGGAACAGACCTAAGACTAACGCATGACTAAAGACCTAACTACTCTTCTATGCACTACAGTGCATGGAAAGTAATAATTAATCAATGTGACTGCTTCTGTACCACTTATCTGTCTTTCCCAAACAGTTCTGAAGCTTTTTAAAAAATATCTGCCTCAGTCTTTTCAAATCGAATGGTGCAGTTTTGACTTGCAGACAAAACCTGATTCAGGTTCAAGGTTTATTCTACTTAGAAAAATGAGGTTTCATAAGTACTTATTTATTACTTTGAATGTTGGGGGAACCACCATTTATGTCTTATATTTTTACTCTTTGATTTGTAACAAACAAGTTCATTTTAATGCTCTTCTTTGCATTAAGTGTACAGTCTAATCCACCATCAACTGGACTAGCACTTTATTATTTTTATGACTGGACCAGCAAAAATATTTATTACTGTGAAGAAATTTCACTAGAATTCCATATAAAACTTCTATCACCATTATTGTAATAAGATATTATCATATTATTATAGCCATGTTAGTATATCAATGTATTGAAGGAGGAAATCTGTCAAATACCAATCATATAGGACTTCTATAATTTATGATAGTTTATAGGAAGAAAATCAATTTCATTTAAAGAAGAGGATGAAAGCAAATATCAATTTGAAGAATCCTTACGTACTCATTTATTTGCCACTTCCTCTGAAAAAAATTTTTTTAAACATTTCCTAAAACATTCTAAGAATTTTCAATAGTCACTTTGAAAGTTAATCCAGAACTGAATGACATAAGTTTCCTAGAATACCTACAGATGATGATAAAACACATTTTCGGCTTTCTTTTAACACTTTACAAAAGTATAGTCAATATTTTAAATAAAGTCAAAATTTAATGTTAACAAGGGTGAAATGTCAATAATGTTGACATTATCTGTTAATAATTTTTCTACTCCACTGATTTGCATTGTTAATCAGAGAGGGGAACTCCTGTTACCAGTTTTTGCGGCAGTGGCTAAAGCCTTTGTGTGTTATTACTTAAACTTAACAACTTTAGTTTCAGCTGAATCTTGTAGGACAAAAAAAACTAAGAATTTCCTTACTTTAATGCACCAACCTCTTAAATAACATTTCCTGACTGAACAATTTTTAAAGATTTGTAGAACTGGACATGGAACAACAGATTGGTTCCAAATAGGAAAAGGAGTACGTCAAGGCTGTATATTGTCACCCTGTTTACTTAACTTATATGCAGAGTATATCATGAGAAACGCTGGGCTGGAAGAAACACAAGCTGGAATCAAGATTGCCGGGAGAAATATCAATAACTTCAGATATGCAGATGACACCACCCATATGGCAGAAAGTGAAGAGGAACTAAAAAGCCTCTTGATGAGAGTGAAAGTGGAGAGCGAAAAAGTTGGCTTAAAACTCAACATTCAGAAAACAAAGATCATGGCATCTGGTCCCATCACTTCATGGCAAATAGATGGGGTAACAGTGGAAACAGTGTCAGACTTTCTATTATTTTGGGCTCCAAAATCACTGCAGATGGTGACTGCAGCCATGAAATTAAAAGACGCTTACTCCTTGGAAGGAAAGTTATGGCCAACCTAGATAGCATATTAAAAAGCAGAGACATTACTTTGCCAACAAAGGTCCATCTAGTCAAGGCTATGGTTTTCCCAGTAGTCATGTATAGATGTGAGAGTTGGACTGTAAAGAAAGCTGAGTGCCGAAGAATTGATGCTTTTGAACTGTGGTGTTAGAGAAGACTCTTGAGAGTCCCTTAGACTGCAAGGAGGTCCAACCAGTCCATCCTAAAGGAGATCAGTCCTGGTGTTCATTGGAAGGACTGATGTTGAAGCTGAAACTCCAATACTTTGGCCACCTCATGCAAAGAGTTGACTCATTGGAAAAGACCTTGATGCTGGCAGGGATTGGGGGCAGGAGGAGAAGGGGACGACAGAGGATGAGATGGCTGGATGGCATCACCAACTCGATGGACATGGGTTTGGGTGGACTCCAAGAGTTGGTGATGGACAGGGAGGCCTGGCGTGCTGGGATTCATGGGGTTGCAAAGAGTCAGACATGACTGAACTGAACTGAATGAAATTATATACTATTTTCAAGCTTTCCTCAATTACCCATTTCTACATGTTTTTACAGCTATGTGGTATTCTGACATTAATACATAGTTTGCTGAAAAATCTTTTGCTGTTGCCTAGGGAAGCCAAAGTCTGCATACGATAAGAATTGTCCTGTGAAGTATGAATAACCAGATGTGATGTACTAGCAAAGAGCTATGATGAAAGACAACATCATTTGAACATTTGCAGAGGGTGCAGAGATGGTGTAGAAAGGCAAAGCTTGGAGACTTTCCCAAGCAATTAGGAGTACACTACAATTTGTTGTTGCTGTTTCTGTAACTATTAAAATAAACTGAAGTAGAAATTCTAAGTATAATTGATTTATTTTCATAAAATGAACAACCTATATTTTATATGGATGATTATAGTTAAAAGCGGTTACAAAAGCAAAGGAAAGGTTATAAAGAAAAATCAAAGTTTTAACTGAGTCTTCAGGGAGATCAGTCAGGCAGATAGAAGATATGCAAACACAAAAGGGAAGATGTGAAAAAGTGTGACTTGCTGAAATAAGGGTCCAAAGAATAGGATCTCAAGTGAGCAGGAAATACGTCATGCTATTATTAACATTTATCTAGTGGAGACTGATTGTTCACTTTAAAGATTTATAATAATTTTCTATAGAGTTTGGATTTTAAATCTTTACCTATCAGATTCATAGCAAAAAGCTTTCACCATTTCACTAATTTTAAAAATTAGTTTTTTATGCATTCCACACGTTTTCTTAAAGGTTTATATAATCAAACCAACCCATTGCACCATACCCAAGAGAACTTCCTATAACACTGCAGTAAATATAAAATTCAATTTTTTTTAATGTTAAATTCCATTTTATTGGAGGTCACTTGGGATTTTGCTTAATGAGGGTTCATAGTTGGTACCCCTATCATCAAACTGAGTACCAACACATCGGCAAAAATTATTCTTAGCTTGTAGACCATACAAAAACTGGCAGGTTGGCCCATAGGCCATAATTTGCTTACCCTTGAGCTAGAAAATCAAATAAATCATAGGTATGTCATGAATATCACAACACTGTCAAAAATGCAAAGATAAACTAAAATGGCATAAATAAAATACAGATATTGATTTTAAGAGTATTCATTATGTCAGAAAATTGAAAGTGTTAGTTGCTCAGTTGTATGGACTGTAGCTACCCCATGGACTGTAGCCTGTCAGGCTCCTCTGTCCATGGAATTCTCCAGGCAAGAATACTGGAGTGGGTAGCTATTCCCTACTCCAAGGGATATTCCCGACTCTGGGATCAAACCCAGGTCTCCCACATTGCAGGCAGATTCTTTACTTATGTAAAGAATTATGTCAGAGGGTAGACCTAAAATTTGTATTCTATCTAAAATAATTTTAATTAGCCATATTCTGTCTTAAAATTTAGAATTTGGTAGCTATAAAAAGTGGAAGCAAGGCAAAATGTCGTGTATACATTGTATTTATATATACATGTGCTGTGCTTAGTTGCTTAGTTATGTCCAACTCTTTGTGACCCCATGGAGGGTAGCTCGCCAGGCTCCTCTCTCCACGGGGATTCTCCAGTCAAGAATACTGGAGTGGGTTGCCATGCTCTCCTCCAGGGGATCTTCCCAACCCAGGGATTGAATTCAGGTTTCCCACATTGCAGGCAGATTCTTTATCGTGGAGCCAGCAGGGAAGCCCCCAAAATACTGGAGTGGGTAGCCTATCCCTTCTCTAGGGGATCTTCCTGACCCAGGAATCAAATGGGGGTGTCCTGCGTTGCAGGCAAATTCGTTGCCAGCTGAGCTACCAGGGAAGCCGGAAATATACATACAATGACGCATCAGTCAGCCTTAAAACAGGAGTAAAATTCTAAGAAATGTTACACTATATGATGCTACATTTATGAGATACCTAGAGCTGCCAGATTCATACATGGAAAGCAGAGTGGTGGTTATCAAGGGCTGAGGGGAAGGGGAAACGGAGGAGGGTGATAGGTGTACAGTTTCAGTTTTGCACATTGAGAATTCTACAGATGGATGGTGTTGACAGTTGCACCTAATACCACCAAACCATACAATTAAAAATGGCTATGTGGGTGAATTTTATGTGATGTGTATTTTACCATAAAAATATGAAACCATTGTAGAAGCTGGAGTTGAGTTGATTGGATAGTTTCTCTTCAAAATTTTTCAGAGGAAGTAAACTGACAATTTTCCTCTTAACAACTTTCTTAGCAAGCAGAAGTAATTCATTTGACCCTAGTAAGTAATTCTGTTGACGCTAGAACAGAACTCAAGGCTCTTACTATTCTCTTCAAAAAATACTACTGTGTAATTTAAATATTTGAAGACTTCACTAAAACCTTTAAATAAAAGAATTTGAGAAACAAATCTTTTGAATCATGTTGGTCCTTCCCCTCCCTCTGCCCCCACCCCCTATCTTCTCACTTCCCCTATCTTGAGGATTAGTTCCAAGAACACAGGCTGCTTGGGTTTCTGCTTCAGGGTATCAATGTAGCTCTTATCAAGGTTTTTGGCTGGGCTGCATTCTCATTTGGAAGCTTGAAGGGAGAAGAACAGCTTTTAAGTTCACTCAGGTTGTTAACAAAATTCATTTCAGCTTCATTATTTTGCTCAGCCAGAGGCCAGCCTCAGCTGCTAGGGACTACTCAGAGCTCCCTACCACATGGCTCTCTTGATAGGAAGTTCACAAAAGTTTACTTCTTTAAGGCCAACAGGACAGTGAGAGTGAGTGTGCTGACAAGATAAAGTCTTATACAGTCCTGCCCACTCAAAGGGAGGGGATTACCCAAAGAAGTAAGCAGGAGGGCTACCTTAGAGACTGTCACACTGGAAGAAACCAATTGTACATCTCAGCCTTTGAGTAAAATGACTGGGCTGACACCCTCATGGCTCTCAATGCCAGAGGTGACAATCACCATCTTCTCACTGTACCACTAACAGGAAAACAAACAAATTGTATAGATCTGAATAAACATGTTTATAAGTAAGTGAGCGCTTGAAAGTTTGTCTAAATCACATTTATATATTTCCATTCACTCAAGAACACCTGCCCAGAGAAACAGACAAAATCCCTCAAAGCAAAATAAAGACCATTGCATCTTAGTATTTTTTTTATAGCATTTTGTTTTTTACTTACTAAACAAATTATAAAAGGTAAACTGTTTCTAAAATGTTGTCCTCATCATGTATATTTTTTAACTTAGTGCAATTATTAAAATCAAGTAAGTATGTAAAGTATATGTTTAAATTGCTTGACCAGCTTTTTTTTTTCTTTACAGGGTAAATGTCAATATGTGTAGTCTTTGATCCCAGTTCCTGGGGTGGAGCTCCTAAAACTCTCGGAACTCCCTGAGTGATAGGAGTGTCTTTATGCTAATGAGGTGACTCAAAGTGGGGCCCTAGATAGATTCAGGATAATTTCTGGCTGGACACCAGAAAGACCAACTATTTGATTAGAGGGCTGACTATGGGCCAGCCTGACCTCCGAGAGGTAAGGAGCCGGAGATGCACTGAGTCACATTGCTAAGGATCCAATCAATCATGAAGACCCCGATGATAACTCTACAGACACTGAGGCAGGGCAGAGCTTCTTGGTTAATGAATACGTGTTGGAGAATGATGCACACTGACTCCGGAATAAAAGAAAATGGAAACTTTACCCTTCCTCTTATGACTTGCCTCAACTGTCTCTTCATGGGGGTGTTACTAAGTTGTATCCCTTATTAGGAAGCTAGAGGAAGAATAGTATAGTGGCTTAAGTAGTTCTTTTGAGTTGTTCCAGCAAATTATTAACCCAAGGGGTCACAGGAACTCCCAAATCTATAGTCAAGTCAGTTAAAAGTGTGGTTGGCATTGGAAGTAATGGCATCTGAAGGACTGAACCTTTAACTGGTGGGAACTGCACTAACTCCTGTGGTGTTAATCTGTGGGTGATTAATATCAGAGTTGAGTTGAGTATACCCAGCTGGGGTAGAAATGGAACAGTTTATTCTTTAACCAAATATCACAATTCTGAGTTAGTGTTCCATATTTCAAATAAGGGCTTCCCTTGTAGCTAAGCTGGTAAAGAATCCGCCTGCAATGCAAAGACCTGGGTTCGATCCCTGGGTTGGGAAGATCCCTTGGCGAAGAGCAAGTCTACCCACTCCAGTATTCTGGCCTGGAGAATTCCATGGATTGTACAGTCCATGGGGTTGCTTAAGAGACCAACTCTATATGTTAAGATATGCAACTCTAGCATAAAGAAAAGACAATACTGAGTGATAAATGATAGTTTTAATTATTTTATTCCTTGGATCTTTCTGGAATTGTTCAAAAAATAGTATTGATGCATTTTTGTGTACATTTATCACACTGTAGGAGAACAATGGCATGTCATTACAACACAGGACTTCACAATTTTTTGCAAGTATTTTAGACTACTTATTTTCTCTACAGTGGCAGGAAAAGAATGGGGGAGGGTGGTCCATAGCTTCCTCTGTTATATCCATAGCATCTACAGCAATATGCATATTCCAAGTTAGTGTAAAAAAGAACAAAATCCCAACACTCGTGTTTTACAGCAACAAAAGAAGTATGTGAGACAACCCATTTTTCAACATCATATTCTTCTGAGTTGGCAACAGATAAACAAGGTAAAACAAACACACAAAAGGAGAAAGTTGCAGGAGCTTCCCTGATGGTCCAGTGGTTAAGACTCCGTGATTCCAATGCAGGGGACATGGGTTCCATCCCTGGTCAGGGAATTAAGATAATGCATGCCACACAGCATGGCCAAAAAAAAAAAAGGTAGAAAGTTGCCAAAGAACAGGAAAAAGTGAAAGTGAAAGTGTTAGTCACTCAGTGGTGTCCAACCCTTTGCGACCCCATGGACTACAGCCTGTCAGGTTCCTTTATTCACTTCAGGTAAGAACATCGGAGTGGGTAGACATTCCCTTCTCCAGGGGATCTTCCCTACCCAGAGATTTAACTCGGGTCTCTATCATTGCAGGCAGATTCTTTAACATCTGAGCCACCAGGGAGGCCCCCAAAGAATGGAAATGAACGTGAGAAAAGTGAACTCTTCAAATATTTTTAAAGTACATATTTATTGTTGTTGTTTAGTCGCTAAGTCCAAAGTGTCCAACTCTTTTGCAATCCCATGGACTGTAGCCCGCCAGACTCCTCTGTCCATGGAATTCTCCAGGCAGGAATATTGGAGTGGTGCCGGGAGCCAGCACAGGAGATCCCACCCACGACAAGGTCATGCGGAGAGACCTGACAGGCAAGGCGAGTCAGGTCTCAAGGGGTCCTCTGCCTGAGCATCTATCCCGAAACCAAAATCTGTCTGTTTACTGTCTGCTATACTATACTCTTCTGACATTACAGGGGGCTATCCCCGACCACCTTTCTCTGGAAAAAGTTAACTTAGAGCTCCAACTGGTCTCCTGCATATGAAAGGAGAGTCTCAGCTCAAACCCCTCTGATGGCCCTCTAACTTGCCTGACAGTTAGAGACTTTTACAACTTGTGCTTGTTTATAGCCCCTCAACCGCGAGAGGCACAAAGCTTAAAACACCTTAAAGATATAGAGCCTTTTAGAGCTAAGAATTAGTTTGGTGAATGGTTTCATTGTTGAGTTAATGTTTGCTGCCAGGCCTCCATATCCTTTATCTTTTAGGCACCTGGGAGGATATTAACCAATGTAAACGGGATACAGAAATAGGAATATAGTAGTTTTGATGTTAGTAATACTAGACTTTTGAGTTAATTAATTTTCTCTTTGTTATAAGTCACTGTACTCCTTTTTCCTTGTTATAAGTTGTTGTGTCCTTGCTATGTAAGAATGTAACTTTATTTAGTGCTTTCTGAGAGTGGCACCAGATTTTGGAAAAGAACAACACTATTAAGGCAAATAAGTTTTCTGGTTGACAGACCCTTTTCAGAAAAGGGCCATAAAACGTTAATAGGCCTTCTGGCCAGAAGATGATGTAAATCACCTAAGACTTGTGTATACAGCTAGGTATGCAGAGAGAAAGCCTGGTTTCGATAAGAGTCAGGGCTGCTGACGCTGCATAACTTTGTATTATCCATTGATCTCTATGTACAACCAAAAGTATAAAAAAGCTTTCCCAGACAATAAAGGGTGGACCAGTCACTGGAAAGACTGGTTCCCCCGTGTTTTCTTTTCTTTCTTACTCTATTTTCTGGCTGATTCCCATCTGGGGCATAGAGGCTAGCCGTGTCTACTTATTTGCCCAGGCTTCTAAGACCCACGCGAGAGGGAGCCCAAGGTGGGGCACCCTCCGCTATTCAAGCAGGAGCCTGTGGCCCTACGTAGACGGTTCAAGTCCCTTGTCTCAGGGCTTTATTGGCTTTCTATGTAAACCAAGGAATACAGCCTCTTTCCTCCTCTAAATTTCCTACTACACTATTTTTTCCTAATCTCTTTATATTTCTAATTAAATAGTCCTTTCCCAGATGCCGACTCTGTCTCTGCTTCGAATTCCCTGGATCCACCGGGGCTGGACTCCGGCAGAGTGGGTTGCCATTTCCTCCTCCAGAGGATCTTCCTGACCCAGGGATCGAACCCTCGTCTCTTATACCGCCTGCATTAGGCAGGTGGGTTCTTCCTAGAAGCCCTCTGGGACTCCGGGGTTACACTAAAAGCTCATTTGCTAAGTGGTGTCAGACTCTTTGCAACCCTGTGGGCTGTAACCTGCCAGCAAGGTTCTCTGGCAAAAATACTGGAGTGGTTTGCCATTTCCTTCTCCAGGATCTTAAACCCCATTTCATCATTAAGAACAATATAAAAGACCAAGTTTTCTGGGATGCTCTAAACTTGTAGGTTCTTCCAAGCAGGGCTAACTGCTATCCAATGCCACCATAAACATATTTTAATCCAAACCCAGGGTAAAGATAACTCCCGATTACCATGAGAAGGGACCATCTGGAGCCATATCAGATACTTTTTAAAGCCCTCGACTGACATTAGTGAGCTTCTGCAGAAACTGGACCCACTTTCGAAGTGTGTATCAAACCAGACTGACACAATTGTCATCTATACTTTTATATAGCCAACGCAAAAAAGAAAAACAAAGTGAAACAAAAATAGAAGTTCTAGCACAGTGCCAAGGAATGAAAAGTCTTTCTTAGAAATGTGCTCCATTGCTAAATCACACTCAACATCTATTATGCCATCTAGTACTTTCATCTCTTATCACTCTGTACATAAGCATTTAAATGCAACCCTAATTGTTTCTGGACATTTATTCTCAAATAGTTGATACACACATATCTCAAAGGCATACATGAAATTATACTACCATGTACAAGAGCTTTAATCCACAAAAATGCAGACTTAATTTTTACATTTTTAAATAACTTATTTTCAACACAAATTTAAGTAGCAGTTTATACTGGAGTTAAGATACACCTGATATCCTCTATTAAAATTTACTACCCTACCTCCACAAATTTAATTCCTTTTAATCTTACACTGGAGAAGAGTAAAAAAACAACTTTATTTACTTGTTGGAGGGGTATCTAGTCTAGCTGTCTATCTGCTATCTATCCTATTCTAAGCAGGCACCTATGGAAATCCAACAGGCAGACTGTCTCATATGCTTATGTGAAACATTCAGCAAATAATCAAATTTCAAATTTAGTTCTACTTTTCCACGGGCTTTAAAAGAAATAATTAGGTTCTTAAACATTAAAAAAAAATGTTTAATTTGAGTGTTGTATGTTTCCTAAGAAATGATTTGTTCTTTTTCTTTTTTTTTAATTGGTACAATACACAGAGCTTATTTACATTTCATCAGTTGTATGTGTATTCATTCCATGTACTTCTGCCATCTAAAGTCATCACTTGGAGGCAACAATGGAAAACAGCCGTGTCAGAAGACCTGGGTTCCTCCACTAGCAGTGTGACCTTGAGTAAGCCACCTTAAACTATAAAAGGAATAGCAGCTGGCCTAATACATAACAGCAAGTTATTTCATTTATATACAAATTGATAATCTATTTTGAAATATTTTGAGAGATATGGGAAAAGATTCTTCTTTACATTTTTTTCATAGGAAGACTGGTGCTGAAAAGCACAGGCTTTATAGTCAAGAGTCCTGTGTTTCTGAGATTCTAGTTCTATTGCTAATTAGAGGTGGGACCCTAAGCATATTACTTAATCTCCATACCTTCAATTTCCTTGTATGCTTGAGGCAATTCCACTTTTGAGGATTGTTGTAGGGATGAAATGAAGCAATTCAGTAAGTATTCATTCAACATATATTATTTAGTAACCATTCTGCTAGGTGCAATGTTGGCTAAAAATTCCTTTGTCAAATATATATATGTATATATATATATGCCATATACATATATGCCATACACTGTGCCAGACTCCAGAAATTAAAAAAGAAGTCAAAGATATATTAAAACAACATCATGACAAAAAATACTAATTTTACCCATGTACTTTCTTGGAACCAGTCATAGAAATCTGATATGTTTTTGTAAACTGTTACAAACAAATCTACAAGACTGAATCCAGTACACAGTGTCAGGTCTGGATTCAGAAGATAATCCTGAACTAATAAACACATTTCAAGTTTAGTTGTTTACCAGTGGAATGTGTCTAACAGGATACACACAAGGTCACAAACAAGACAAAGATCAGAAGTGATGGTATATTACAATACATTAACTAGTATAGGGCCTGGCACAGGATAAGTGCTCATAAATATGGATCAAAAGAATTGAATCTGGGTCCCAACTCAGCCACTTTCACAGTGAGTGATTCTGGGTAAGTTATTAACTTCTCTAGGCCTTAGTTCTCTGTAAAGTAGAAATGTGTCTGCTTTACCTATCTCATAGGACTGTTGTGATCAGATGAAATCACATAAGAATGTATCTAGTGCTAATACCAAGGTAATTGTGACACACTTGACTACTGCTACCAATTAGCTTACAAGCCTGCTTGTAGGGGTAAGATGTTAACATGTAAATGCCAGGAAAGAAATAGCACCATGATCTACTGAAACAAACAAAAACAACCCATAACATACTTCTTAAAATTGTCATATTCCTTGCGATGAAAAGAGCTGGTCATTGTCAAACTGGTGCTGTGTCTTTTCTAACCCCCAGGTTACAGCAGCAGACTCTGCTGAGTGACCTCTTGCAAGGCTGAAGCCCCCAGTCCACGCAGGATGCAAAGGGTTCGAATCTGAGGAGCAGCTGGACCTTATCTCCATTCCAGGTCCTAATAAAGCAGTACGGATAAGGTGCCTTTGCAGTTAGCCGAGCAAAGAAAACCACGGCGCATAGACACTTCCACCTTCCACAGGCGGAGGGACAGCCCGCCAGCCCACCTCACTTCGGCCGGGACCCCCGAGTCTCCCGCCAAGCCTTGAGCTCTCAGTACCTGCCTCCTGGCACGTAGGCAAGCGCTTCAAGAGGCTTGGGAAGCGCGGCCTGGAACAGCTACTCACTCAGTGGCCGCTTGGCGGACGCCTGCTGTCCAGCTGGCCGAAACTCCCACCGCCACGGCTCCCTAGGCTCCTGGGACTCGCCGTCCTCCTGAGCTCCAAAAGCAGTGACAACAGTCGCCCAGGAACTGAGAAGCGAGAGGCAGACGACAGAGCCCTATACGGAGGAGGATCAACTCTCGGCAAGGTGGCTGTTTGGACACGCCCCCAACCCTCCCTGGAGGCGGAGAGGCTCGGACCCGAGAGGAGGATGTGGACTTAAAGCTCCGCCCTTAGCCCCCATCATCCGCTCGGCACCGCCCCGCCGCCTGCGTGACCCCGCCTCTGACCCGGGGTCGCTCCGCCTTCTCTGGTCGCCTGGCGTGCACGCGCACTTGCCGGCCTGTTTTGACAGCTTCAGGACGTCCTGAAAGGGAGAGAGCAGGAGTTGTCGCGAGAGTTGGCCCCAAGGCTTGTGGGAGCTCTAACTATGGCGAGTTTAGGGGTCGATTCTGAGCAGGAGCCGCTCTTAGGGGACAGGACACCCGGAAGCAGGTGAGCGGATGTTTGGGGAAGGCTCCCCTCACTCTCCTGCGCTGTTGGAACTGGCGCCTTTCCCTGCGTCAGGCTTAGTGGGCAGAATAAGGGGTGCCAGAGCAGCTGGAGCCGGCGGCAAGTCGCGCGAGATTGGAAGATGCGCTGCCACTTCCTAGAAAGGGCGTCGAGCCGCGGAGCACCCTTGAGCCTGCGGGTTCTGGTGAATGTGTTAGAGAAATGCAAACTGCCTCTTGCACTTTCGTTCCGTTGGTGATGCAGCAACCGAATGGCCCTTTACAGAACCGACCACTGTATACGTTTCACGCTGTTTTAATCGGTACTTGGCCTTAATAGTCACTTGACTAATGGCCTTATAATGATACTTTTTTGCAAGTAAACCTAAGATGAGCTCATCTTTGTCTTATGCCAAATGTATAAGTAATAACTGATTTTTAAGCATTTAGGTGATGAGGTGTATTTGGACCCTAGTTTATGGACTGTGATTCAGAGTTGTTTGTTTCTTACTACGCAGTCAAATATGTATTTTCACATTTAGGAATACGAAGTTAAGTATCATTTTATTTTATACATACATCATTAACACAGTAAGTTATCCAATAAGTTCACAGGTAAGCTTCAGCTGTCTACAGATGTGTTAATTTTCGCTTTTTTGCCCCTCTTAAGTACCAAACCTTTTTAAAAAATCACTTCGTTTGAAAGCCTGTGGAAAATGTGTTTGTCGAATCCCCGATCCACTAAACAGAATATATGAAATGTAATTTTATTTAGTTTTTCTTTGAGATTATTAAAATGAGTATTACTTCTGAAGTATAGTGTAATAGAGTGACGTTCTCTGGGCTTAATGAAGCATTTGTGTCTATGTGCTTCTATATTGATTTGTTCTACAGTGCCATACTTTTCACATCTTTTTTTTTTTTCCCCCTGCCTATTCTGTTTCTGGCAAACTGTTTGTCCTCACGTTTTTGTTACCTGTTGGCAACCTCTGCTTTTGTTGGTGTCAGCAAACCTCTCTTCCCCTAACTTTACTTTGGGATTTCTAGTTTGCTGTGGCTTTGAAAATCATATATGTAAGTTTAATAGAATTGTGGGTAGTTAGAACACAGAAGCTCTGAATGAAAGCTAAAGATCTCTCCTACTAATCAAGTGTATGAACTTGAGTGCATGGACTTTGTTACTTTTAAGTTTCTTAGCATTGTTTTTGCTTCTTCCTAGTCCTTGGCAGTTTTCCACGTAGATTCAAGGATCCTTGAATTATAGTTAGATGTAGTTTTATGGTACATTCTGTCACTTTGTCCAAATAAGGGTTAGTTACTCAGTCGGGTCCGACTCTTTTTGACCCCATGGACTGTAGCCAGTCAGATTCCTCTGTCCATGGAATTCTCCAGGCAAGAATACTGGATTGGGTAGCCATTTCCCGGCGCTTATTCAAACTCATGTCCATTGAGTCGGTGATGCCATCTAACCATCTCATCCTCTGTTGTCCCTTTCTCCTCCTGCCTTCAGTCTTTCCCAGCATCAATGTATTTTCCAAAGAGTTGGCTCTTGGCTCCAGGTGGCCAAAGTATTGGAGTTTCAGCTTCAGCATCAGTCCTTACAATGAATGTTCAGAATTGGTTTTCTTTAGGATTGATTGGTTTGATCTCCTTGCAGTCCAAGGGATTCTGAAGAGTCGTCTCCAGCACCACAGTTTGAAAGCATCAGTTCTTTGGTGCTCAGCCTTTATGGTCCAACTCTCACATCTGTACATGACTACTGGTACGATGTTAGCTTTGACTAGATGGACCTTTGTTGCCAAAGTAATGTCTCTCTTTTTTTAAATGAACTGTCTAGGTTGGTCATAGCTTTTCTTCCAAGAAGCAAGTGTCTTTTAATTTCATGGCTGCAGTCACCATCTGCAGTGATTTGGGAGCCCAAGAAAATAAAAGTCTCTGTCATTGTTTCCATTGTTACCCCATCTGTTTGCCGTGAAGTGGTGGGACTGTATGCCATGATCTTCATTTTTTGAATGTTGAATTGTAAGCCAGCTTTTTCACTCTCCTCTTTAACCTTCATCAAGAGACTCTTTACTTTCTGCCATAAGGGTGGTATCATCCTCATATCTGAGATTATTGATTTTTCTTCTGGCAATCTTGATTCCAGCTTGTGCTTCATCCAGCCTGGCATTTCACGTTTCATGTGATGTATTCTGCATGTAAGTTAAGTAAGCAGGGTGACAATATTCAGCCTTGACGTACTCTTTTCCCTATTTTGAACCAGTCTAATGCTCATTAGGTTCCATTTAAATTCAGATGTTCTGTCCATCTGAATTTAGATTTAGCATTTTTATAAATAAAAAGAGAGTACTTTGAAAATAATTCACTAAGTTTCAGTTCAGTTCAATCACTCAGTTGTGTCTGACTCTTTGCGACCCCATGAATCGCAGCATGCCAGGCCTCCCTGTCCATCACCAACTCCTGGAGTTCACTCAGAGTTGCGTCCATCGAGTCAGTGATGCCATCCAGCCATCTCATCCTCTGTCGAACCCTTCTCCTCCTGCCCCCAATCCCTCCCAGCATCAAAGTCTTCTCCAGTGAGTCAACTCTTTACATGAGGTGGCCAAAGTACTGGAGTTTCAGCTTTAGCATCATTCCTTCCAAAGAAATCCCAGGGTTGATCTCCTTCAGAATGGACTGGTTGGATCTCCTTGCAGTCCAAAGGACTCTCAAGAGTCTTCTCCAACACCACAGTTCAAAAGCATCAATTCTTTGGCACTCAGCCTTCTTCACAGTCCAACTCTCACATCCATACATGACCACAGGAAAAACCATAGCCTTGACTAGAGGGACCTTAGTTGGCAAAGTAATGTCTCTGCTTTTGAATATATTATCTAGGTTGGTCATAACTTTTCTTCCAAGGAGTAAGCGTCTTTTAATTTCATGGCTGCAATCATCATCTGCAGTGATTTTGGAGCCCAAAAAAATAAAGTCTGACACTGTTTCCACTGTTTCTCCATCTATTTCCCATGGAGTGATGGGACCGGATGCCATGATCTTCGTTTTCTGAATGTTGGGCTTTAAGCCAACTTTTTCACTCTCCTCTTTTACTTTCATCAAGAGGCTTTTAGTTCCTCTTCACTTTCTGCCATAAGGGTGGTGTCATCTGCATATGTGAGGTTATTGATATTTCTCCCGGCAATCTTGATTCCAGCTTGTGTTTCTTCTAGTCCAGCGTTTCTCATGATATACTCTGCATAGAAGTTAAATAAGCAGGATAACAATATACAGCCTTGACGTACTCCTTTTCTTATTTGGAACCAGTCCATTGTTCCATGTCCAGTTCTAACTGTTGCTTCCTGACCTGCATACAGATTTCTCAAGAGGCAGGTTAGGTGGTCTGGTATTCTCATCTCTTTCAGAATATTCCACAGTTTATTGTGATCCACACAGTCAAAGGCTTTGGCATAGTCAATAAAGCAGAAATAGATGTTTTCTGGAACTCTCTTGCTTTTTCCATGATCCAGCAATGTTGGCAATTTGATCTCTGGTTCCTCTGCCTTTTCTAAAACCAGCTTGAACATCAGGAAGTTCGCGGTTCACATATTGCTGAAGCCTGGCTTGGAGAATTTTGAGCATTACTTTACTAGTGTGTGAGATGAGTGCAATTGTGCGGTAGTTCGAGCATTCTTTGGCGTTACCTTTCTTTGGAATTGGAATGAAAACTGACCTTTTCCAGTCCTGTGGCCACTGCTGAGTTTTCCAAATTTGCTGGCATATTGAGTGCAGCACTTTCACAGCATCATCTTTCAGGATTTGAAGTAGCTCTATTGGAATTTCATCACCTCCACTAGCTTTGTTCATAGTGATGCTTTCTAAGGCCCACTTGACTTCACATTCCAGGATGTCTGGCTCTAGATGAGTGATCACACCATCGTGATTAGTTTACTGTCTTTAAAAACATAGTTTCCCTAGTAAAAGGAACGGATGTAACACTAATTAGTAAGGCCTGTTCTCTTTGAATAAATTGCAAAAACATGAATCTATTTCACCACTAACCTTTCATCACTAAGAAGGCTGATTCTGATTTACTGATCTGGTGAGTCCTTAGTGATTGGAATGAACACTGACCTTTTCCAGTCCTGTGGCCACTGCTGAGTTTTCCAAATATGCTGGCATATTGAGTGCAGCACTTTCACAGCATCATCTTTCAGGATTTGAAATAACTCTATTGGATTTACTGATCTGGTGAGTCCTTAGTGATCCCCATTGACCCTATCCATAGAGTTGAAGAGCGCAGGGGTTGGTAAACTTTTCTTGTAAAGGCCTGTATGGTAAATATTTTAGGCTTTGCAGGCCAGGAGGCAAAATCAAAGTTATTATATACATACTTAGATAACAAGAAAGTAAGCTTCCATAAAATTTTTCCAGTAATGAAATCTAAAATTTAACAGTAAAAGAATACAGTTTTTTATAATACAGGTCTAATAGATGAATAGAATTCTTGTGAGGGTGGCATTTTGTTTAATTGGAGTTCGAAGTTAATGTTTTCTCTCATAGAATTAATCACAAATATTCATCTGTAAAAAATATTCTTAGGTCACAGACCACACAGAAACAGGTGGTAGGACAGATTTGGCCTATATAGACAGTAGTTGAATATCCTTACGTCTTAGAGGTGCTTAAAATTTTTCTTTGCAGCTTCAGCCTAATCTCTGTAAAACAGACACCCTGGTAGGCTGCAATCCATGTGGTCGTGAAGAGTCGGACACGACCAAGCGACTTCACTTTTCACTTTCATGCATTGGAGAAGGAAATGGCAACCCACTTCAGTGTTCTTGCCCAGAGAATCCCAGGGACGGGGGAGCCTGGTGGGCTGCCGTCTATGGGGTCGCACAGAGTCGGACACGGACTGCAGCGACTTAGCAGCAGCAGCAGCAGCACTCATGGCTGTGTAGAGGATCCTTTATGAAACATTCTCAGTTTATTTCTGTCTTTTAATTTCTATAACGTTACATGACCACACGTGACCACACACTCCTTTCTCTTATCCTTTTTCAGTATGTGTTCTTTTTTGCTCTTCCGGAGTTCACAGATGGTCTCTGGTAAAGATATGATTTTATTTTTTCCCTCAGGAAAGCCAATCTTTTTTTTTTTTTGGCAAGTAAAGTATGGCTGCTTACCCAGAATCCTTCTGTTAGATCTTGATCTATTGAACCTAAATATGGTACCTTTTACTTATTCCTGTTGAATTTTATCTAGCTAAGTTTGGTTATCAGTTTACTCCAATATGTTGTATATTCCTCATTGTTTAAGTCACAACTTTGATAAGCATGCTGTCGTTTGAGGTAGAGTTTGAAATGAAAATATTGGACAGGGTAAAACCCTTAGCACTGCAATTTTACTTGAAGGAGAGTCTCAAGTGGAGAACTAATACCAGAATACAGCAATGATAATAGAAAGGAACCAAAATGTTAAGTCACCTTGGAAGTGCAGAATTTTTTCTTTTGCATTAATGATACAAGAAGGAAGCCTTTGGGAAGTTACTCTCAGTCATGTGACAGGGTTGGTTGAATCATGAAGGTTAAGAAAATGTAGTAAAAATGATAACGTGATTGAAGGACAGTTATATTCTCCTATATTCCTACTATTTCCAGCAAGGAATAAAGATCCGTTTCTTCACCAAAGTTTAATTTTTGAATTGAAAAGAAGGAAAAGTAAAATATTTGTTTTGAAACATTTTAAATTCAGAAAAATGGACAATACAGTGTAATAAACATCAAATTACCCTGTCACTGTTAGCCTTTTCCACACTGTTCAAATTTCTCTTTCTACACACACACACACACACACACACACACACGCACACACACACGCCTCTTGCCAAATTGCAAACATTATGTCACTTTATACTGAATATTGTAGTCTTCAGCCTACATCTCCCCAAAACATATTCATTCTTTTACATAGTAGTTTATCACTGTTACCACAGCTGGAAATACACTATTAGTTCAAAATGTATTCACTGTACTTATATTTTTCCACTTGTTCCAAAAATATACTTTATAGCTAATATTTTTAAAATCATATCTAAGTAATGTTCAGACTTTGATCCTTTAGGTCTTTTTAGACTCTACCATCCTAAAACTGTCCCCTGACCTTCTTTTCTATTCTTCCCAACGTTGAGTCCTCTGGCAAGTCTAGGTTAGTTTTCTGTTTTCTTTGGAACATCTCACATTCTGGATTTGTGGACTACTTCTGAGTAGATCCTGGTCAAACATTTCTGGCAAGAATATCCCATGTCTTATGTTGAGAACATCCCAGTATGTCAGGGGGTAGTGGATGCCAGGCTATCCCACTGTTGGGAATGCCAAGCTTGACTACTTGGTTAAGGGGGTTACTGGTATATCTCTCCATTATAAAGGCTCATTTTCCATTTTCTGACTAGTAAGTCGCCAGACAGGTGATACTTTGAGGCCATGTGACCTTCCAACCAGTTATATTTGGATTCACTGATGCTCTTTGCTTTTATCCATTGTTACATGGAGCGTAATAGTGATTTTCTATCTTCCCTTTAATATTTGATAGCTGTCATTGAAAGAAGAAAGACTTTTGACTGACTTTCAAGTCAAAGTTACTCAAAAAATTTTATTACATTTTTTTCAGAATCAAATAGTTTTCTTCTCTTGGTTCTATGACTTAGATAGGATCTGAGTAAATTGATTATTTGAAAATGTTTAGGCTTATTTTAGTGATACTTTTATTTATGGTTATCAATTAGATTTCTGTTCTTCAGAGAATAAAAATGAGTTCATTAAAATTATAGTAGTGACCCAGTACTTTAAAGATATACCAGAATTCCGTGTGTGGGATTGAATGGTGTATATTTTGCTGATATATGGAATGTAAAAAGTCATTTTCTGTTATGTTTGTCTTAATTCTCTGAGAACATAATGCTCATACTAAGGTAAATTTGCTAACTCTTTTTGTATGTATATGTGAAAATGTAAGGAGTACACGCACTAATGTATCACCTGACAAAGGTAGTCTGTATGATTAATATACTTACCCTTAATCCAGGTCACAGGCTTATATGAAAACTTAGCCTAGCCTGGAGGGACCTTGGTCTCTCTTTGGTCCACTAACAGAACTTGTCTGGTAACTCATGTTGGAGCAAAGGCAAGTGTTTCAGGAGGTCTCAGGCCTAGGAATGTCTTAAGTCACATCAAACCTTCTTGATGTCACTTATATTAATTTTGTTTCAAGTACCCAGCCAAAATAGTTTCCTACAGCAAAGTTAATTTGATGTCATCAAGTAGAGCATGTCATCATGGTGACAGTTATTATTTTTTTTAATTAAAAATTTATTTTTGGCTGTACTAGGTCATCGTTGCTGCTTGAGCTTTTCTCTAGTTGCAGCGAGTGAGGTCTACTCTCTAATTGCCCTGCACCGGCTTCTCGTTTTGGTGACTTCTTTTGTACCGGCTGTAGGGCGTGCAGGCTTCAGTAGTTGGGGCTCCTGGGCTCAAGAGTTGTTGCTCCCGAGCTCTAGAGGGAGCACGGGCTTAGTTGCTCCACAGAAGGTGGGACCTTCTGGAACCAAGGATTGAAACCACGTCTCCTGCATTGGCAGGTGAATTCTTTACCACTGAGCCACCAGGAAACCCCTGTTATTATCTTTTAATAGTTACTAGTTATTTGTCCCACCTGTAGGAGATTGAAGTAACTAGTTTATTTATTTTTATATACTTTATTCATTTTGTCAGTTTAGCAAATTTCAACACTTTTGTTCATAAGTTTTGTAGCATGCCAACAATAGCAAAATAATTGGTTCACAAAATATTTTGCCTGTTTCAGCTACCTCATGTCTCCCTAGTTTCTGTGCACAATGATGCATAAATACAATCCATGGAAATTAAAAGATATAATGCTTACATATAGATGAGTTAATATAGTAAAAACCATTATTGGTAAATTAGACCTCTGTCATATAATTTTCATGACTTCAAGAGAGAGAAAATAAAATTGTGCCACAGAAAGATTTGCATATAATGAGCTAACTTGATACTACTTTTTTTCTTATTTACACTTAGAGAATGGGATATTATAGAAACTGAGGAGCATTATAAGAGCCGATGGAGATCTATTAGGATTCTGTATCTTACTATGTTTCTTAGCAGTGTAGGTAAGTATTAAATTATAAGTAATTTTTAAAATTTAGATAAAACACCATATTTGAATGTCATTTAATTAAATTTTTTTTATTGTGGTAAAACCCATATAACATCAAATGTACCATCTTAACCATTTCTAAGGTCAGAATGTTAAATGTATCTAGATGGTAGTAACCAGTCTCCAGAACTTTTGTGTCTTGTAAAAACTGAAACTCTATACCAATTAAACAGTGACTCATTTCCCCTTCCTCATTTCCCTTTCCTCATCATTAACATCAATGATGTTAATCATCATTTTGCTTTGTTTCTATGAATTTGACTACTCTAGATATTCACATAAATGGAATCATACAGTATTTTTCATTTTGTGACTGATTTATTTCATTTAGTATTACGTCCTTAAGTTTCATTTGTGTTGTAGCATGTGTCAGTATTTCCTTCTTTTTTAAGGCTAACAGTCTGTTGTATAAATTGTAGGAGAGGGATGATTTTCCCTTTATTTTCTTGATATTTACAGCTGGGGCCTGCTAATTAAACTAACAAAAGGCAGATCATTAGGAGAAGATCATAAAAATTTAGTTGATGTTAATATTTTTTATGTTTCACAGGGGACTTCATAGAGAAGTGAAAACCCCAAAGAAACATTCAGGACATTATATACTATTTTAATAAAGGGCTGTAGTTGTAGAGAACTGACTAGACAAAGGAAAGGGGTTGGGTTTCGGGGGATGGTAATTGTGGGAAAGTGACTCGGAAATACATGGGGGACACTAATGGAGGATGCAGGTTGTTTTGTAAGTTTTGCTTGTAACAGGCTTAGCTCAGCACCTATGCTTCATCTCCCATGATAAGATTGTTTTCTTCTTCCTGGTACTGGAAGAGTACATTTCTCAGTGGAAATTTATGTCCTGTTTTTAGGCAGAAATGGGGAGGGCAGAGAGCCCTACTGTGTCTCCTGTTAGTTACTTTCAGCTCAAAATAATCAATATGCTAAAGCAGCATGTTTTGAAATAACATGTTTTGATCCCCTTCAGTGTACACCACATCTTGTTTATCCATTTATTTGTTGATGAAATTTGAGTTAATTTGATGTCTTATTTCTTAGAAATAGCTGCTGTGAACATGAGTGTGCAAATATCTCATTAACATCCTGCTTTCAGTTCTTTTGGGTATATAAGAAGTGAAATTGCTATATCATATGATAATTCTATTTTTAATTTTTTGAGGAAGTGCTATACTTTGTCCCATAGCTGCTGCTGCATTTTACATTACCATTGACAGTCAGGGTCCAAATTTTTCTGCATCTTCACCAACTCTTATGTTTATTTAATAGTAGTCATTCTAATGGGGCTTCCCAGGTGGCTCAATGGTAAAGAACCCACCTGCCAATGTAGGAGACTCAGGTTCAATCTTTGGATAGGAAAGATCCCCTGGGAAAGGAAATGGCAACCCACTCCAGTATTCTTGCCTGGGAAATCCAGTGGACAGAGGAGCCTGCTGGGCTACAGTCCATGCCGTCGCAAAAGAATCTCCACAACTTAGCAACTAAATAGCAACAAGTCATTCTAATGGGCATGAGATGGTAGCTTATTGTGATTTTGATTTGCATTTCCTTGATGATTATTTACACTGGGCATCTTTTCACGTGCGTATTGGCCATCTATATATGATCTTTGAAGAAATGTCTGTTCAAGTCCTTTCCCCATTTTTTAAAAAAATAATGTTTTTGTTGTTTTGTTTTTATTGAGCGGAGCCTGGTGGGCTGCCATCTGTGGGGTTGCACAGAGTCGGACACGACTGAAGCGACTTAGCAGCAGCAGCAGCAGCAAAGTTCTTCATATATTCTGAATATAACCTCAGATAAGATATATGATTCGCAAATATTTTCTACTATTCCAGGACTTTTTTTTTCACTCTGCTGATTGTGCCCTTTGTTCATAAAAGTTTTAAATGTTGATGTAGGTCAGCAGATCTATTTTTTTCTTTTGTTGCCTGTGAACCTCATTTAACTTTTATATTGATACATACAAATAGTAAAGTGCTCAGTCATGTCCAACTCTGCGACCCCATGCACTACACAGTCCATGGAATTCTCCAGACCAGAATACTGGAGTGGGTAGCCCCTTCTCCAGGGGATCTTCTCAATCCAGGGAACGAACCCAGGTCTCCTACATTGCAGGTGGATTCTTTACTGGCTGAGCCACAATGGAAGCCTGAGTGAAGTGCAAAAATCTTAATTTATATAGCTTGATGCATTTTAACCTATTAACATTATTTCTGAAAATATATTTATTAAAAAGTTAATCTTTATTAGGAAAAAAATTAAGAACTGTAATTGTGTTGAAACGCTAAGGAATATACATGTTTTTTCTTAAATACTATATATATATATAGTATTTCTTAATACTGTGATAGTTTTTAAAGGAATGTTTTAGGGGATTAATTTTTTTTTTTCCAAGCTTGGACCCTCTAAGTCCATAGGCACTAATTTTACAACTGGTTTCTTTCCCTGAGATGGATTTAGTGGTCATTTGACTAAATTTTTTTCCATATTCTTTCTGTTAATCCCGGGTTGCTCTCTTGTTCACTTGCCAATCTTCTTTATGATTCAACATTGAGTAAAAACAGATTTTAAATAAAGCTAAAACTAAAGAAAAGTACAAAATAAAAGATATTTTCAATATTTTATTGGGTTGTATATTGTTATGCTCTCTACAAATATCAGGAAAAAAATGTTGATTCAAATCGGCTTGAACAAGTTTGTTAACGACCTGATAATGATGACCAATAAATGCAGGACATCAAAACTGATCACTTTAATTTATATTGGTAATTTTTTTTCCTGTCAATAAAATCCTTAAGAAAAGCAAACAAACAAAAAATTGGCTTGAACAGTGATGTTTTCTTATGAGATGTCCACAGGGGAACAGCTCCAGGTGACCTTCACTGGCTCTACTTCTGAATAAATGTTTTGGTTTCGCCCTCTCCTTCATATTGCTTTCATCCATAGGCTGTAGCAAGGGTGCAGCAGCACTTCCAGGTGTCAGTCCTTTCACGGCAGGTTTTACTGACTGAAAGGGACTTATTTTTTAAACCTCCAAAGAGATGAGGAGTCCTTTCCTGGATGTCCCAAAGTAGACCTCTCCTCATTTCTCACCAATCAGAACGGGGTTACCTGTTAACTTCTAAACCCATCATCAGCTAGAATATTGGGACCTCAGGATTGACCCTCTGGAATTTGGGGTGGACACGGTGTCCTGTAAAGTCTGTGACTTTGTGAAGGAGTGATAAATACTTTAATACAACCAGGATTCTATCAGGAAGTGGGGGGTGCAAATGAATGTTGTTCAGGTAGCAAGCTCTGCAACAATTGTTTTTCATTTAAAACACTTCTAATTTTTTAGTACTCAATTATCTAATTTCAAATCATACAGCAAAAAAAATTTTAATTTTATATTTTAATTGGTTTAATTGGTTAAACATTTTACCTGTTTACAAGTTTCTTGATTGTGCAATAGTAGTCTTGTTTTCAAATATTTGTTGACTCTTTCAACCCTGTTTTCGTCAAAGTCATTGTGTTAATTCAAAATACACTAAAATGAAACTAATAATTAAATTATTTTTTAAGTCAGACTTTTCTCAAATCTGGTGCTCTGTTTCAGTCTAGAAGGGTGGGATGAGAGGGGAGGTGGGAGGGAGGTTCACAAGGAAGGGGACGTATGTATACCTATGGCTGATTCATGGTGATATATGGGAGAAACCAGTGCAATATATAATATTATCCTCCAATTAATAATAAAAAATAAACCAGGCTTTTAAAAAAGGAACGAAGTACTGACACTGCTGCAACATTGATGAACCTTGAAAGTATTATCGAAGAAAGAAACCAGACAAGAAAAACACATAGTGTATGATTCTATTCATATGAAAATCCAGGAAAGGAAAACCTATAGAGACACAAAGTAGATTTCTGGGTTGCTTATAGCTGTAGGGGCGAGGATGGAGGGTAACAGAGGATAACTAAAGAGTCCAGGGTTTCTTTTTGAAGTGACTATGGTATTCTAAAATTGACTATAGTGGTGGTTGCATATATTTGGAATACTAAAACCCATTGAATCACATATTTTAAATGGGTGAATTCTATGTGAATTATATCTTAATATAATACTTTTTAAAAAATAGCTTTGATATGATTTTGATTGGATGTGCCTAATATTTAAAATTGACATAGTATTGGAGTTAACCATTACAGTTGTGTGTGTGTTAAGTCCTTTCAGTGATGTCCGACTCTGTGCTATCCCATGGATTGTAGCCCTCCAGGCTCCTCTGTCCATGGAATTCTCCAGGCAAGAATACTGGAGTGGGTTTCCATGTCCTCCTCCAGGGGATCTTCCTGACACAGGGATCAAACCCGGGTCTCTTATGTCTCCTGCATTGACAGGCGGGTTCTTTACCAGTAGCACCATCTGGGAAGCCCAGTGATAATCATCGCAGTTATCAAGCAATAAAAGCTAGCAGAGACAATTTTCTTTTAAGGTTTGCCCATCTTGAGGAATCCTGGTTATTTTTAGCCACTGTCCCCTTTAAAGGTCATTTTCCTTCTTCTTAGTCCTCCCTACAGTCAATTATTTCTCTCAAATAAAACAGATTACAATGGAGAAGGCAATGGCAACCCACTCCAGTATTCTTGCCTGGAGAATCCCATGGACAGAGGAGCCTGGCGGGCCCCATGGGGTCGCGAAGAGTGAGACACAACTTAGCAACAAGCATGCACACACATCCTTTAGACCTAATGTGTGCAGTTTGGCTCATCTCATTAAAGATGCTTGATGTCGTCACTGGTTAATTTCCTTTTATTTTCCCACAGACTTTTTCATAGATGCCATTTTTCAAAATCTGTATGGTTTTTTTTTCCTGTTTGTTTTGTGTTCTGTTGTGAATTGCTTTGCTTTGGTGAACTTGTGCTAGTGTGCTTAGCTCACAGACGTCCGAGCCACTGTGAATTTTCTTCATCTCCGTAAATAGTTCATCTGTGCTTCTCCCTAATGACGTTTTATTTTTACCCCCATAAGCAACTGAGGTAGAAAAATAAAATGTTTACCATGGGGAAAAACAAACAAACATTACAAGTTTAGCATTCCTCTATAACAGAGTAGCCTTTCCTCCATTCATTTTTGCTCTAAACGCTTAACAAAGCTTTCAGTAATTTTCATCTACAATAAAAACATGTGAATAAGGAGAAATATAGGTCCTGTGCTTTTATGATGATAATTATAGTGAGGGACTATAATTATATATATTTTCAAGTCTTAAGTATTTTTCTTCTGATAAATAAAATCCCATTGCTTGATAAATTAAACATTTGTGGTAATAAATTTGTAAATTCAGAATGATGTTTTATTTTTATTATTTTTTTATTTATTTATTTTTTTAAATTTTAAAATCTTTAATTCTTACATGCGTTCCCAAACATGAACCCCCCATCCCACCTCCCTCCCCATAACATCTCTCTGGGTAAATTCATGTTTGAAAAATTGTATCTGTAGTGATGAAATTGTAAATATGAATAACAGAATTTGCCTCTTCACAGGATTTTCTATTGTGATAATGTCAATATGGCCGTATCTCCAAAAGGTTTGTACACTTCATTCTTCTCTTAAGTAGCTGTAGTAGTAATAACTCTTATGTAGTTTTCTAGAGAGTCTTGGTAGTATTCTGATTTAATCTTCACTAGAATAACATGAGAATAATTCCTCTAAAGAAGGTTATAAGTGAGGTGACCATACGCTTTATTGGGCAAACCAGAACACTCTTGAAGTGAGAAGAGTATTGTAGCAGAATATAGGATTATATCAGCAGTCCTAGGCAAACAGGTATATGTATGTGTGTGCTTGTGCTCAGCCACTTCAGTCATGTCCAGCTCTTTGCAACCCCATGAACTATGGCCAGCCAGGCTCCTCTGTCCTTGGGATTCTCCAGGCAATAATACTGGAGTGGGTTGCTATGCCCTCCTCTAGGGACATCTTTCTGACCCAGGGATTGAATCCTTGTCTCCGGCATCTCCTGAATTGCAGGCAGATTCTTTACCCCTGGGAGCCACCTGGGAAGCCCTTAGATACATGGTCACCTCCTTATTAGCCATTTTCCCATCCTCTTCATACCCCTTCCCTGACAAAAAGGAAACTAGGTTAGACATAGTCTGAATTCCTAAAATGTACACATTTCATGCTTTCCGATAGAATTAATTAGGGTTGTCAGGTGACGTTGTGGAATGAATAGACAATATACATATTTTGATGCTGCGGTTACTAGATGGGAAGGAGAGAGTGAAAAGAAGATGAAAATTTGTGGGTACCCTGACATCTCAATTGATCATCAAGTCCTGTCAATTCTACCTTTTAAAAAATATATTTGACGTGTAGCTGTCAATTTTATCTTAAAATTCCAGTAATGAATTTATTTAAAAATCAGTATTTAAGTTGGAAGCATAATTAATCTATAATAATATTTCAGTCAAGGTTTCTGAAGGAATTCTTCTCTAATTCCTAATTCCTGTTCACTCCTTAACTTGCTACAATGTGATTAACTCCTCCTCTACCCTGAAACTGCTCTTGATGAGTTCTTCAAAGACTTAATTACTCACCAAATAAATACTAGATACTTTTCAGTCCTTACTTGAGGTGACATTTGGGTAGTGCTTGACATTGTTGTCCTTTCTCTGCTTCTTGAAACCTTCTTTTAGCTTACCCTAACTCTTTATTCTTAAATTATTTTGTGTCGTTTTCTTTATGAACTTGCTCCTTATATTTTGGTTTTCTCCAGTAGTGTGTATGTGTGTTTCAGCCTAAATCCTGAGCCTTGGCCCACATTATATCTATAGTGAGTTTTAGTTTCATGAGTGTTGATTTCATGTAAAATAATGTTTTAATCAGTTAAAGCTAATTTTAAAAATGGCAATGAAAATGTGGTACGAAATCATTAAAAAGTAAAATTAGTATTTTCCTTCTATATTTCTTTTAAAAATAGCATAAGAAAATAGCATTTTAAGTTAATAATGATAAAAACTACTGTCCCACACCTCACTTTGGGTTAGAACATTTTCCTATGTGCTTCTATGTCCCTTTACCGTTAACACTTATCATTGAGTGTTGTAACTCTGTGTTACAGAGTTTACCTAACTTCCCTAGTAGGTTGTTAGAATGGCTGGAGGGCTTCAACAAAAATACTAGATATATTTGATGACTGTTTAGAGTTTAAAATTATACTGTACTAAAAAATCCAAAATGAAATACAAGATGTTAATAAATTTTTTATGCCTGCTTTTTTTGCATGCTCAGTTGCAAAATTTATTAGATACATGTACTTGGATGAGCCTAAGGTCCTTCAGATCTTTGCACATTTTCCTCCTTTTTTTCTGGAATGATTTTTTCCTCTGCATCCCTCCCTTCTTCTGCCATTCCCTTCCTCCCTTCTCCACTATTTTCAAGGCTTTGCTCCAGTGTCCCCTCTGAAAAGCCTTTTCTTACTGTTCCTCACCTCACTTTGGATTAGAAGGTTTTCCTTGTGCTTCCATATCCCTTTATCATTAACACTTACCATTGAGTGTTGTAACTGTGTGTTACAGAGAATGTACCAAACTTTTCTCTACTAGGTTGTTAGAATGGCCGGATGGCTTAACAAAAATACTAAACATATGTGATGAATGTTTAAGGTTTAAAAATTATACTTATTCAGTGGTAAAGAATCCACCTGCAATGCAGGAGACATGGGTTTGATCCCTGGGTTGAGAAGATCCTCTAGAGGAGGAAATGGCAACCTACTCCAGTATTCTTGCTGGGAAAATCCCGTAGACAGGAAGGAGTCTAGTAGGCTAGAGTACATGGGGTCGAAAAAGAGTCCGATGTGACTGAGCATGCATAAACACACATAAGGAATTTATTGATATCGTACATTCATTTTAGATTTTATTAACTTAAAATTCTATTTCTTATGCTATCTTTAAAAGAAACATACTAATTTTATAGTATAAATTAGGAAGTAAAATAGGAAGAAATAGTAAAGAAGAAATAGTAAAATAGGAAGAAAAATACTAATTGTATTTTTTAGTGATTTAGTGCCCCAGTGTCATTTTGAAAATTAATTTAATTAAACTTTGTTTTACATGAAATCATTACTCATGAACTTAAAAACTCTTTCCATACTGACAGAGTTATTAGAGTTAGAATAGTAAATTTCACAATTCTGGAGCAACATCTTCTGTGCTTCCGTATATCAAAACTCTTGATTTCAGTGGTCGCTATGTCTAACCTCAGAATTTTCAAAAAGAAGGTATTTGCACAATTAGGTCTACTTAGCATAATACATTGAATTTTGAAATTCACTGCTTTCAGCAAATACTAGAAATCTATTCAAAAGAAAAATTATTGAGGTCATGTGAACATATCACTAGTTCTTTGGCAATACAAATATAACATTTTCACCCAAAATCTTATGAATTAGTTTTTTCAAGTTATTTCATAATAGTATTATTATAATAATTATAATTATTAATAACTTACTGTGTGCCAGGCACAAACATGTAAATTTTGATTTTCTTAACAACTCTGTGAGGTGGTTATTACCATTCTTGTTTAACAGATAAAGACACTCAGAGAAGTTATGTAGCTTGCCCAAGATCACACAGCTAGAGAATGGCAGAATCAAGCCTATCCAAAACCAAAATCTGACTCTACAGTACTATGTTACCTACTGCCTTAAAATTTTTCATTTTCTTTCTAATTTTATTTATTGAAGTGTAGTTGATTTACAGTGTTTCAGACGTTCAGTAAAGTAATTCAGTTACACAGACATACATATATACATGCATATATATAGTCTTAATTATAGATTATTGCAAACTATTGAATATAGTTCCCTGTGCTATGTAGCAATTTCTTATTGTTTATCAAAATTTTCATTATTAATTTGAGGTTACTATCTCTCTTATGATAATATATTACCACATATTGCTTAGCTTAAAAGTCATCTCTGAGAAAGATAAAAAGCTGGGCCACCCCTCTCCCCCTGCCAGAAAAAAAAAACCCCATAAAACCCAAGCGGTAAATTATCTGTCTGAAAGAAATTTGCTGCTACTGTGAATCTCTGACTTGTGCTTCTGGCCATGGCTGATAGACCGCTATCAGCTGGGTGATTCCTTAGGCTGTGTTGCCCAGCTGCTGCTGCTGCTAAGTTGCTTCAGTATGTCCGACTCTGCGTGGCCCCATAGACAGCAGCCCACCAGGCTCCCCGTCCCTTGGATTCTCCAGGCAAGAACACTGGAGTGGGTTGCCATTTCCTTCTCCAGTGCGTGAAAGTGAAGTCGTTAAGTCGTGTCTGACTCTTAGCGACCCCATGGACTGCAGCCTACCAGGCTCCTCTGTCCATGGGATTTTCCAGGCAAGAGTGCTAGAGTGGGGTGCCATTGCCTTCTCTGGTGTTGCCCAGAGTTGTGCTTAATATCCAGGAAGACTCATATTCTTAAACCTAGATTTTGAATTGGGATGAGGGGTTATCTATAGGTCCAGGAACATAGTGGGAGTACTCATGCATGAATTATACAATAAAATATAATAATAAAGCTGACATCAGTAAAAATAAAATACTAAGAAATATTAATGTTTTTATTGTATAGGTGACACTCATTTAGTGCATACTATATGCAGATATGGCTCTAAGCACTCTACATGTATTGCCTTGAATAATTCTCATAACAACTCTGTGAAGTTATCCTTATTTGACAGAAAAAGAGTTAAAGCATGCTGGTTTTTCCCCCTCAGTTATTCAAAAATGCAAGATTTTTTTGGAATCAGATGAGTAGAACCTGATTTGGAATCTGCTTGATGGCAGGGAACTGTTTACTCAATTTGTATTCATATTGCCTCACAGGTTTTGTCACAGAGAAGGCCTTAATAGCTGTTAATTGGATGAATAAGCAATAATCTATAAGTAAATAATTGAGGGGACAGCTAGGTGGCACAGTGGTAAGGAATCCACCTGCGAATGCAGGAGACACAAGAGATGCACTTTCGCTCCCTGAGTCAGGAAGACCCCTAGAGTAGGAAATAGTAACCCACTCCAGTATTCTTGCCTGGAAAATTCCATGGACAGAGGAGCCTGGTGTGCTACAGTCTATGGGGTCGCAGAGAGTCCCACACAACTAAGCACACACAGCGCAGACCAGCAAATAGTTGAGAAGGCTTGGACCACAGTTCCCATGGCAAAGCTTTAAGATTTCTAGAACTTTGTCATTATTATTAACATGTTTAGAGAAGAATATTTTGAAATTCAATATATGCTTTGTCTTTTTTTTTTTTTAAAGAGAAGCTAACAGATCTGACTTTCACTGAAGTGTGCAAAATCAAACAAGTTTACAGATAAAAAGTGTGTGTGTACATGCCCTTGTGTGCTCATGCACAGGGGAGAGAACTAGAGAGGGGGAGAGAGGCAGGCAGAGAGAGAGAGAGGAGTGAGCAGGGGTGGGGTGGGGTGATAGACATACACAGACAGACAGACATGGGGGTTAGGGAGATGTTGCTAATCCAGACCAAAGAGATCCTGGAAGATTTTCCAAAATCAGTTATATCAGAATTGAATTGGGAAGGCCCTCCAGAAATTGACCACCTGAAGGAATGATCAGGGCCAGGGAGTAGGAGGTTAGAAAGGCATTCCTGATGGAAGGCACAGTAGAGAGACTTGTGCAAAAGCCTGGAAGCAAAGAGCTTGACTCATTTTGGAAACTTTAAAAAGTTCTGTATGGCTGGAAGTTAGTAACTGGGGAGGAAGCATGCAGAGAGATGAGGTTGGAGAGGAGAGACAGTGGCCAGCTAGTGAGCTAGTTTTTCGTAAGAAACAGTTCACATTTTATCCTGAAAACAATATGAGGGGGATCATTAGAGGTGGCCAGAGGGCCAGAAACAGGATGCTGTTATTACGGTGAGAGAGAAGCACGCAGCACGCAGGAGCACAGCTAACAGTTCAATTACTAAATTGAACTTTTTGTTCTAGTATAGAACCTGTATCTTCCAAACCATTTTACTTTCCTGTTACAATTCTAGCAGAATTCTAACAGATTGCAGTTTCCCAGTCATTGTAAATAGTATCCAACCAAAATAGCAGACACTGTTGAAAGTGTTACAGGCACCTTCAAGAATCAGTTCACTTTTGTCCATGCAATGGACACTTGACTATGATCAATTAATATCCTGAGAAGACACTTTTATCCTTTTGCTTTCAAATTACTAGACATCTGATATTAAAGTTTAGTTTTCATTGCTTTTTAAATTGTTACATATATGACATGAAGTTGTTACACTTATTCACTCTTATTTCTCATCTGTACAAGCAAAAAATATACCTAAATATCGTCATTTTCAGCTATTTTAAAATACCTTTGGAAAATAAAAGCCCATGGTTTTTCTTGTTAAATTATTCTACCGTTTAACCTGCATATGTTTAACCTTATGTCCCAATATATAATGGTTCTTACTTTTCTAAATTATTATATAAGCTACTGTATATAGAAACAATCTTCTGATTTATTCCATAGTCCCTTTGTAAGCTAGAATTCTCTATTTTCTGAAAGTATTTTCTGAGTTTTAATCATTTAGTTCTTCCCTCAACGTTCATGATATATAAATCCTCTTTGGTAGAATCCTGGATTGTCAGTGCTGAAAAGAAGAATTAGTAGTAGGTTTAATGAGGTAAATTTTATTTGGAATTTGATTATTGTGTGCAGTTAAAAAAGATAACTTCACAGTCCTAACAAATAATAATAAGCTAATAAACTGTAGCTTATTGAGTTGCATAAGGGTAAATAATTATATTTATAAGAATTAAAGAATGGCATATAAATTTTATGATGCTATTGTTAGGTATATAATGTAAATATTTTTTTTAACAAGATATTTTTATGGTGCAGAATTTTTATAATTACTCTAAAAGATGAAGCTTTTTAAGCACTTTTCCTTGTGTAGTGAATTGTTAATATAGTTAATGTCAGAAGATTGAATTCCTTACTATAAGTACTAGTGTTATAAGACTTATGTGTTAGAATTATTGATTTTATTTGTTTTAATAAGAAATGTTAAATGGTCAGAAAAAAATGTATGTAGCTTTTTAACTTTACTTTTCTTGGATAACAATTCCTAAAGCATATTTCTTTTTTCTACAGATTGATCAGACTGCTGATGCAAGTTTTTTGGGCTGGGTTATTGCTTCATATAGCCTTGGCCAAATGGTAGCCTCACCTCTATTTGGTTTGTGGTCTAATTACAGACCAAGAAAAGAACCTCTTATTGTTTCCATTTTCATTTCGGTGGCAGCCAATTGCCTCTATGCATATGTCCATGTTCCAGCTTCTCATAATAAATACTACATGTTGGCTGCTCGTGGATTGGTAGGATTTGGGGCAGGTAATATGTATGCATATATATTTTTGATTGTTTTGAACTTACATTCATCCTGACATTCATGGCCCTTTCTTATCTAGGGTCACCTCTTCTCAGTCTCATACCTCATTCAACATACAGATGTCTCATTGCAAATATCTTTCCTATCATTTTGCCTTTTCTAATGATGTTGCTGTTACTTATAGTTTCTCTCTTCTGTTCCCATGGTTCTTCATCCTTCAAGATTCAGTTCAAGTTCTGCATCTTCCATGAAGCTTTCTTAGGCTACCCTACCCCTTAACAGATCTTTCCCTTTAACATGTCTCTAGCATTTGCTTATGTACCTTTTTGTACTGTTTTCATCCTTTATCACCAACTAGATAGTAAACTTGGTGTAACTAGAGACAAATGACCACTTTTAAAAATACTCTGTAGCCCCCAACAGTGTCTCTTCAACATAAGTGCTCAACAAGTGTTTTTGAGTTAAATTGTTAGGATTTCTTTTTCTGTTTCTTATGTCATAGTATAAGTATGCCGAGTGTGTAGCAATTAGTAGTACTCCATTCACTCAATTCTTTCTCAGGATTTAGTGATGAAAAAAATTTTAAGGTTCCTGTAATGCTGTTTTTTTTTTAAAATTCATTCAAATCTTTAACTGTTTTCTCATATTAGTAAAAGTAATGTTTTCTATTAACTAATGCATTTATTGACTCTGAGTGCTTTGTATAATCATAAAGAAGCAGCAGTGACTATGCTGCAGATTAACATTTCTTCCATATAGAGCCAAATTAAGTTGAATTTTATAAACTGGAAAATATTTTCTTTATTTTTACTTTACTTTCTTTTGGATTGTTGTGTCTTTTCTTAGGAAATGTAGCTGTTATTAGGTCATATATTGCTGGTGCTACCTCTCTTCAGGAAAGAACAAGTTCCATGGCAAACACAAGTGCTTGTCAAGCATTAGGCTTTATTCTAGGTCCAGGTAGGTGTTCTTCAGTTGTCATTACTTAGATTTGAATTGGGTAAACTTTGGAAGTTCAAATGTTAGATGAAATCCAAGAATAAAACCCCTGTGTGTGTGTGTTAGTCGCTCAGTTGTGTCCGACTCTTTGCAACCCTATGGACTGTAGCCCATCAGGGTCCTCTCTCCATGGGATTCTCCAGGCAAGAATGCTGGAGTGGATAGCCATTCCCTTCTCTAGGGGATCTTCCCGAGCCAGGGATCAAACCCGGATTGTAGGCAGATTCTTTACCATCGGAGCTGCCAGGGAAGCCCATAAAACCCCATAGCAGAAGGAAAAGGAAGGGAAATGATATTTTTTAATCCAGCTGTGAAGCTATGCTCCTTATATGTGTTAACTCATGTTCCACTAAATTAAGTGTTATTAGTCCCCATTGTACAGATTAGAACACCAAGGCATAGAGAATATGATAAATTATCCAGGGTCACCCTGGATAAATGGGAGGCATGAGATTCAGACCTAACTCTTTGAATCCAAAGTGTATGTTTTGTCAGGTTATCATTTAGCTTGGCACCTCAGCAAGAGTTTGCTTTTTTTCCCCCCCTGTTTATGAGAAACAGAGTTCTTTTAACTGAAGGATTTGGGGAAAGTTATAGCAAATTCTTTACCCTTTTGCCTTTTGTCCTTACCTTTAAAGAAAATTTACTAGTCTGTTCTTTCCAAGCTTTCATACTTTAGCTGAATATAAAAGTGTGTTAATGAGATTTACTATTTCTGTAAGACCAGTTAATTTTCTGCTAAATGAGTAGAGAAATTAATTTTTATGCCTATGAAGTGAAGTGAAGTCGCTCAGTCGTGTCCGACTCTTTGCAACCTGTGGACTGTAGCTTACCAGATTCCCCGGTCCATGACATTCTCCAGGCAAGAATACTGGAGTGGGTTGCCATTTATGCCTATAACAGCACTGAAAAGACATGTAATTTGTCCATGGTTTTAATATTGCAGTTATAAATAGCATAAATTTGAATGCAACTCAGTTTACTTCATCATCACCCCAGGCCCCCCTGGTTTCCATTATTTCTTCTCTTTAACAATAGAGAATCTAGTTCATCATTCACCAAAATCTAATATTTCAGTTTAGTGTTCTAGAATAAAATATAAGAAGAAATCTTATTTAAAAATATATTATAAAATACAAGAGGGCCTAGTCTAGGTCTTTTTAAATTTGCCATTCTCCTCTCAGTGTCTAGCATAGTACTTGGTAGATAGGCTGAGGTTCTCAGTAAATATTTTGACCATCTAAAAAGCATTTTAAAGATTATTCAGTAAAAAATTTTGTATTAAAGATGAGCAGATGTAAGCCTAAAAAGATGAGATGACTTTTCCAGTAATAACCACACCACTAAGCACAAACATTTATTCACTGCTTGTTGTTGTTGCTGTTTAGTTGCTAAGTCATGTCCAATTCTTTTGGACATTAGCAGACAGATTCTTTACTACTGAGCCACCAGGGAAGCCCATTGACTGCTTACTATGCATTAGATACTCTTCTAAGTGCTTTAGGTGCAATATTTTACTTAGTTTTCACTCTAAGACTATGTGTAAAGTAATGGCAGAACCAGATACAGAATCTAAATCAGGAGAGTAAACAAATACTTTTCCAATCCAATTTTTGCCACAGATCCAAATCGAAAATTATATTAAATATATAGTTTAAATACTTTATCCACAGTAATGTTTAATAATATTAAAATGTGACATTTTCTTATAATGAGATTGGTTAAAGTTTAATAATTTATTTATGGAATAAATTGTATAATTTAAATATCCTCAGTCAGTTCAGTTGCTCAGTCATGTCCTACTCTTTGGAACCCCATGGACTAAAGCACTCCAGGCTTCCCTGTCCATCACAGAGATCTTTTTTTAAAAAAGAAGATACATGTTATGTGAGGAGTAATCCTTCATGAATGTCTATACATCAGTGCTTCTCACTCATTTTTTACATCATTGTCTCCCAAAGGAGGCTTTTTAGACTTTTTTCTCCTAATTATTCCATCCTATGAAATTTTAATACCACACATCTGTATTGTATATATTTTTTGTACTGTACCCATATCTGTGTTTTGTACAGAAAAAGAGTAAATTTTTTGTCTCTCCCCACCAAGAACCAATTTTCGTGCTTCTTGAAATCCCTGTTGAGATTCCATACAGTATTTCTAATTTTGTGGTAAATGTTTTTCATATTTGTTTAATCCTGTACCTCCCATGTAATAATTCACATGTACATGTTTTGCTTTAATAAGTTTTTCAGACTTGTTTTGCACTCATTGGCGAAAAGGGCGTGACGTGGGATGTCATTAAGCTGCAGATAAACATGTACACAGCACCAGTTTTACTGGGTGCCTTCCTGGGAATTTTAAATATTATTCTGATCCTTACTATATTAAGGTAATTAGATAGAAATGATAAAACTACTCTTGTAGATTGTGAAATTAAATAAGCATTATCATTATTGAAGAATTATTATTTCTGTGATGTCTTTATTTGGTTTTTGATGTCTCTTGTACTTATATTTTTTAATAAGCGAATGCTTATGTGGTGCTCTTAACTAAAATAATGGATGATGAATAAGAACAGATTATAAATTCTTTGAAGATTCAAAGTTTGGTGTTGATTTACTAATTATAGGTTTCTAAGTAAGGTAATAGCATGAAAGCAACATTTTAGGTAGATTAATGATCAGTATCAACCTTAGATACAAAAAATTCGTCATATATTTCATATCTTTTATATATCAGAAGAAATTTTATAAAACTAAAGAAGTTTTGTTACTATATATTACTTTGGAGTGTTTTATCCAAGAGTCCACAGATGTTTATAACTCATGTTGAAAACCATTGGAAAACTTCAGATATTGATTAAGGTAGCTCCTGTGTGCTCTTAGATTAACTGAGTACTTTTTCCATTTTATATGATAAAGTAATACAGTAATAATTGTAACATATCATTTTAACTTTATTGGTTATATCTCATAATAATTTCATTACTCAGAAGGCAGTAAAAGAATCTATCACAATGTGAAAAAATAGAAAGCTAATAATAAATTTAACCATTCATCTATTATACTAAGCCTTTCATGGATACAATATTTATGTTTTTCTTTTAAGAGAACATCGTGTGGATGACACAGGACGACAGTGTAAAAATATTAATTTTGAAGAAGGTACTATTAACCTGTTTGATTAAATTACTATAATATTACAGAGTGTTTCTCATGATTCTATCTGTTTGACATTTACTTGAATCTTATTTCTGAGGACAACACAATGGGTAATTGGGGAAGGTCTCCAATTTGAATTTCCAAAGTTGAAATTTACCTAATTTACTATTTTTACAAAGGCATACCTGTATCAGTGATTTGGTGTGCATAGCTGGCAGCTGGCAGGGTAAAACCATTGCTAAAAACTACTTCATCTTGTTTTCCAAGAGCCAATATCCTAAAATCCTTGAGATCTTTGGAATGAATTCAGTAGTTTTGCTACCAAACGTATCTTTCTGATTCAAGTATTTCTTTGTTCACTTAATCATCGGTATAAGTATGGTTTCTCTTTTGCATTTTTATTCTTTCGGTATACTCCACAAATGCACATTTTCATCCTATAGATCTTTCTCTGGCCCATAAATAGGTACCCAGTTTGGTAAGTATGTATAGTTTATTAAATAAACCATTATTTAAGTACTTCTAGTTATACCCTCCTTGGGGAGTGTCCCTTCGTGAAAAAGAATGCAATTTAGTCCTTGCCCTCAAGGAGTTTATAAAGCTTTGGAAAAGACAGAATTATTTTGCTGAGTTCTTTGATAGGCATTTTATTTAATTTTCACAGCAAAACTACTGGAAGGTAAAGTTAAAAGTAGTTCGGTGGAGAGCAGAGTGATGAGAAGCTATAGCAAATTTTAAACAAAGGATAAGTGTGATGTTAGTCAGATTCCAAGTGAGGCTAATCCAGATACGTGAAGACCTGAACTACAGCAGTAACTGAGAATGGAGAAGTGATAGATATGAGCTTTCAAAGAAAAAAGAAAATCAAGATTCTTGACAGGCTGGATAGGTAATGCTAAACAATGGAGGAGGTTGTTGAAGATGTCTGCTAGGGTTTGATTCCAGATAGTTGAAAGAATGAGAGAAAAAGAATTTAAGAAGGGACATTGGCTGAAAAGACAAAATGATTTCAGTTTAGATCAAGCCAAATACAGTGCTACTCTAGGAACAACTAAAAAATGCCAGAGGCATTTGTAATTTTGATGGTAGAAATCAAACCTAGAGATAGAAATCTGGGAGTCATCCAGTGAAAAACACTATAGCAAAAAAGAGAAAGGAGGAAAGGAAGGGATAGATGGATCAAGTGTGGCAAAATATTGTTGAATGTAGGGCATAGATGGATAAGAATATGTTTGGAATTTTTCAAAAGAAAGAACGCATGGTGAAGGAGTACCAACAGTAGGAATAAGCTACTTTTTGGAACAGGTGTAAAAGCGGATGCTAACTTAAAGGACCTATCAGATAAAGAGAAGGAGCAAGTTAAAGAGGATGTAGTTGGGGGCCGAGGAAGGGAAGATACACAAGAAGCAAAATCTTTCACAAGTTGAAGGAGATAACCATATATAGATCCTTGCTTTATTGACTTTAATATGCTTAGAAAGCACCTGGGAACCGTATTAAAACGCAGACTGTTTCAGTAGGCCTAGGGTGAGGCCGAAGTAGGGAGAATCTACATTTATAACAAGCTACCATGTGAGCTGATGCTGCTGATCTTGGAACCACACTTTGAGTAGCAAAGAACTACAGCTACACTGTCTAGTGTGGTAGTCACTGGTCAAACTTGACTGTTTAAACTTAGTTGCATTTAAGAAATTCCTGGAAATTCCCTGGCAGTCCGGTAGTTGGGACTTGGCGCTCTCACTGCCAGGGTCCTGGGTTTGATTCTTGTCAGGGAACTAAGATTTCTCAAGCCACACAGTGAGGCCAAAATAATGGAGAGTAATCTTAAAGAAAAAGAAATTCCTTGTTTTCAGTATCTCACTAGCCACATTTCGGATTTTTGTTTTGTTTGTGTTTGTTTGCTTGCAGTGCTCTGTGGCTTGCAGGATATTAAACCAGGGACTGGACCCAGGCCACAACCGTGACAGCACTGAGTCCTGACCACTGGCCTGCCGGGGAAATCCCACACTAGCACATTTCAAGTGCTCAGTTGATGGGTATATGTGCTAGTGGCCGACTGTATTGGACAGCACAGAGAAAGGACATTTCCATCACGTCAGGGTTCTCTTGGACAGCACTGATCTGAAACACAAATGAGAGTTTTAAAAGGAGTGATCTATTATGTTTCATAAGATTTCTATGACCTTCAAAATAATTTTTATAAAACAAAGATCATTTTTAAATTTCAGTAAATGCTTAGATGAAAGCTATCAGGATTGTTCCTCTTATTAAAGGTGTTATCATGGGATCAGGTTTAATTTCCAGTTACACAGTTTTTTAATCAATATGTTAGTGTAGTGTTTTCTTAAAATTCTTATAATTATGATACCTAGTTAATTCCTGCAGTTTAGGATGCATCATTTCCGAGTCTCCCCACTAAAGCTAGCACTGGTTGGAGGCTGTGGAAAACTAACCACCCATTAGTAAACTATAGTCTAATTTGGGGCAATGTTGGTATTTGATTCAAAGGATTAAAGACTGGCTTAGGTCGTAATTGAGAATCAGGGAGGTCTATCCAAATAATTTAAGGCCCACAGGGACCAGAATCTACCCCAGAAAAGGAACTTGGCAAAGATGACTGGTTTTGTTTGTGTAAAAAGGAGGTTATAACCCTGTGTTGAGTGTTCAAGGTGCCTAATTGCCCACAAGTATAACAGACAGTTATTGGAAAAGAAACTCATTCTCAGGAATCCTGAGATATAAAGGCAGGCACTACTATGAAAAAAAAAAAATAGAAATTTGCTATGTCTTAGGAAAGTCACCCCCTGCTCCTACTTCTGCTGTGCATACACTTAAAGATAGCATAAGTAAATACATTCTTGTATTATTTACCCAGTTTACTCTAAGTAGGTAAATTATTAAAAAAGCATGATGGACGTATATAAATGCATGTATGTAACTTCATATTTTTAAATTACATCAGATACAGCTTATATTGAGTTTGTTGCTTAACTTCATAGTTCAAGATCAGTGAATATCTGAACTCTTTTGCCTTCCTAATTTATGAAACTGCCATCAAATCTTGGTAGTTCTTTGCAAGAAATATAAATGGTAATGTGAGGACTTTTAAAATTCTGGTAAAAAATGCAACACTATTTACTAATACTAATTCACTGAAATTTAGAGTATGTATCCACTGAAGTGAATCATAGAACTGAGAACTGATTTAGTAAACTTCGAGTCTTCATGAAATCCTTGTAAATTTAAAATTTCAGTAAGGTAGAAAAAAAATTGCAACTGAAATGTACTTTGCATGAGATGATTTTATAGAATTCTATGGACATACAATTCTCTTTTTGAGAGATGCCAAATAGAAAATCTGAGTATTTATTGTGGATAACAGAATTGAAATGTATGTCCTGGAAAGAAAATTCACTTTAATTTTCAATGCCATTTAAAAATTATTTCTATCATGTAAAAATTCTGTTACTTTTAAACTATTTTGAAGCCTAAAAATCATTTTAAATGTTTAGTCATTGAATTTGCTATGTATAATTTTTACATTATTTTAGTGTCATGAGAAAATTAAATATGTAAGTAATATAATTTTTCTTTTGTTTACTGTAGCAAGTACAGATGAAGTCCAAGTCCCCCAAGGAAATATTGATCAAGTTGCTGTGGTGGCCACCAATGTTCTGTTTTTTGTGATTCTATTTATCTTTGCCCTTTTTGAAACGTAAGTTTTTTTTCTATTTTCATCTAAATCAGATTGTATAAATAACCCATATTTCTTTATGCAATATTAATCAGGCTTATAGATATTCTCAAAAACCTTATGTAAGGCATATTTTTCTTATGATGTAAAAAAAGCAAGTATAAATTATTTGCCTTTTAACTTGAATGTTGTTAATTCTCTGCTGATAAACTTACTGCCTTATAGTGAGTCTGTTTCACTCTTCTTCCTTTCCTTTGAGTTTTATGATAAATATAGTTATAAAACTGTGTATTAATTTACTTTAAGCTATGTAGCTCCCAACTTATGTATATTGGATTCAGTCTAGAAATTTTAACTCTATTTCAGCCCTAATCCTGCAAAAAAACTAGTATATCTGCCTTGTGTAGGCTTTATTGACCTACACAAGTTATCATTTGGCTTTATTTTTAAAATACTTTTCCATTTTATTATTAAAATAATACATTCTTGTTAAAAATATTCCAAACACTGCAACTGTATTTCCATATCCACTACTTTCCCTGGAGGTAGCCACTGCTAATACATCAGTGTGTGTTTTATTTCCCTATCAATTTTTTCTATACAACTGTAAGTATTGAGGTTTGTGTGTGTGTGTGTGTCCATTAAGCCAACATAGAATATGTGATAGTATCATTTGACAGCTTGGTATATTCACTTACCAATATATTGTAACATTTTTATGCTGGTATATTTTATGCCAGATCTACTTGATTTTTAAAAAATTATTGAGATATATGAAAGTTTTACCTCATCTCATTTTGTGGGCATTTATTTTATTATGGTAAATATTGTTGTTCAGTCACCAGTCATCTCTCTGCAGCTCCACAGACTTCAGCACGCCAGGCTTCCCTGTCCTTCACTACCTCTCAGAGTTTGCTCAAACTCATGTCCATTGATTGAGTCAATGATGCCATCCAACCATCTCATACTGTTTCTCTCTTCTCCTCCTGCCCTCAATCTTTCCCAGCATCGGGGTCTTTTCCAGTGAGTCGGCTTTTTGCATCGGGTAGCCAAAGTATGAGAGCTTCAGCTTCAACATCAGTCCTTCTAATGCATATTCCAGGTTGATTTCCTTTAGGATTGACTAGTTTGATCTACTTGCTGTCCAAGGGACTCTCAAGAGTCTTCTCCAGTACCACAGTTTGAAAGCATCAATAAAACTTTTTTTTTTCAATTTTAAGGATTTAATTTATTCTCTTGTATATTTATTCCCCATTAATCCATGTTGAGCCATGTTAATGGTGGTTGTTGTTTGGTTGCTTGGTTATGTCCAACTCTCTTGCGGCCCTATGGACTGTATAGCCCTCCAGGCTCTTCTGTCCATGGGATTTCCCAGGTATGAATATTGAAATGGGTTGCCATTTCCTTCTCTGGAGGATTTTCCCAACCCAGGGATTGAACTTGGATCTCCTGCATTGGCAGGCAGATTCTTTACCACTGAGCTACCAGGGAAGCCACATGTTACTGGACATGTATTAAACTTTTAGTCTGCTGTGATTCTTAGAACTTTTCTGCCATATTTTCTTTTGTTTTTAAATTGAGATCAAATTTGTATATAATATTGTACTTGTTGTTTAAGGTATATCATTTTACTTTTTTTTTTTTTTTTGGCTGCAATGGGTCTTTGTTCCTGTGCAGGCTTTCTCTAGTCACAGTGAGCAAGAGCCACTCCCTGGTTGTGATGCGTAGGCTTCTCATTGTGGTGACTTCTCTAGTTGTGGAGCACAGGCTCTAAGGTGCCGGCCCTTCAGTAGCTATGGTGCCCAGGCCTAGTTGCCACACAGCATGTGGAATCTTTCTGGACCAGGGCAGTCAAACCCAAACGCTGCATTGGCAGGTGAATTCTCTACCACCAGGCATGTCCCTGTTTTAATTATTTTTAATTGTACAATTCAGTGATATTAAATGCATTCACAGTGTTGTGCAACCATCACCACACCCATCCCCAGAACCTTTTTATCATCCCAAACAGAAGCATGACTACACCCATTAATCAGTAAGTCCCCATTCCTTCTCACCCTGCCCCTGGTTGCCTCTATTCTACTTTCTTTCTGTATGAATTTGCCTAGTCTGGGTACTTCATATAAGTGGAATCATGCAATCTTTATCATTTTGTATCTTGCATGTTTCACTTGGCATGATGTTTTCAAGGTCCTTCCATGTTGTAGCATGTGTCAGAATTTTATACTTTTAATAACTGAATAATATTCCACTGTATGTATATATCAGTTTTGTTTATCCATTCATCTGTCAGTGGAAATTTGGGTCATTTCCACCTTTTGCCTATTGTAGATGCTCCTATGAACATAAGTATCCTATGAATATGAGTATCTGAGTCCCTGCTTTCAATTCTTTTGGGTATCTACCCAGAAGTGGAAAGGCTGGATAATATGATAATTCTGTGTTTAGCTTATTGAAAAACCACTGAACTGTTTTCTAAAGCAGCTCATCTGATTTTAAAATAAAAATGATGATGTTAAAAAAATGGTGATGTGCTGGGACTTTACTGGTGGTCCAGTGATTAAGATGCCATGCTTCCAATGCAGAGGATGCTGGTTCAAACCCTGGTCAGGGAACTAAAATCCCACATACCATGTTGCCAAAAAAGTGATTTTTTTCAGAGATTTTTTTTTTTTTCACTTATTTACTCATATCATGCTTTATGGAAATTTCTCTTTTTCCAACTTTTCTCTTTTTGATGTTATTTGCCTGGTTAGATATTGCTGTAAAAATCACCAAGACAAATGGAAATACTCTAAATCTGCCCAAAACAGGTAACTCCTGGAGTTCTAGAGCAGAGTAAATAACAGGTTCACCGAGAGGCCACGACACCAGCAGATGCCCCTTCCTAACGGAGTAGATGGGTTGAGGAACCTGCTGATGGTTATTACCTCCCTCTGGAGCAGTGGCCACTCACCTTGGCTGCATATTGGAATCACCTGCGATGCTTAAATAAACACCAGTGCCTGGGTCCTACCCACCCCACCCAGACTCTTACTTGGGTATAGTCTAATAGTGGAGATATTCTTGCCAAGAGTCCCTGGCATTCTGATAAGAAGCCAAGTTGAGAGCCACTGCATTAGGAGACTGGATTGTTCGATTTAAGTCCTATGTCACGTGTCAGTCTAAGGGATAAGCTATGGGGCCTCAACTTTCCTTTGACTCTGTTTAGTCATAGCCCTTTATGTACATCCATATCTTTGTTAGAAAAAATATGTCCCATTTGTGGTAATTTTGGTAGAGCTGAAATATGGATGGCTGCTATTATCAAGACACGTCTACCTTGTCAAATGTTTGCAGAAGCTTTCACTCTTGTTCTCAAATAAACTTTCTTTTTTTGAAAAAAAAAAAGTGATTTTTTTTAAAGAATGACTATTTTAAAATATTTTAAAATTCTTTTTGTAGCCAATTAACAGAAGGAGATAGAAAGTCAGAAAAGAAGATTGTCAAGGAAGGAGACGGATAGTCATATAAAGGAAGAGTAGCCTTAGATGTAGGGAGAAAAATATGTGCATTCAAAGTTAAGTATAAAAGAGACCGAGGAAGAGAAAAAGCAATCCCATAAGTTTCTCATAACTTAACCATAGTAATATTATTTCATTGAAAAGAGACCAATTTAAACCAAAATGCAACCATGACTTCTTATATTAGAATGGTAGGAATTATAGTTTGTTTTCTTTTCCTGTTTTTCAGACTTTTTGCAGTGTGGATATGTTACTTATATAATTATAATAACTATTAAAAAATAAAAATGAAGACAGCCAAACTTAGTAGCCTGTGTTACTGTGATATTATGTTACAATAAAATGTCCTTAAAATGTGTTAAAATTTTTGTTTATATAGATCTGATATCATTGATAAAAGTGATACAAATTCTTAAATGTGTTGGTATCTAATAAAGCTTACTATTTCAACTTTAACCATGACTAAGGTTTAAATAAAATGAGAATGAGTTATTTTTTGTTTCTATTAGTATTGTGACTCCATTAACAATGGATATGTATGCCTGGACCAGAGAACAAGCTGTATTATATGATGGAATAATACTTGCTGCTCTTGGAGTTGAGGCAGTTATTATTTTCATGGGGATAAAACTACTTTCCAAAAAGTAAGTTATGTGTCTTTTTTTTAATTTCACACCTGTTTTTTTTTTTTAATAAAACATGAAATAGAGCTAATGATGTAAGTGAATGTATCAGTAAAATAATGTGAATCTTTTTTCTTGTTGTATGAGTTTTAGTCCTTGGACGTTTGCAAACATTTAAAATTTATTAAAGAAGCATATTTCTATACCATGTAGAAGATTTTTTGGTAAAGCAAGAATATCTTACAAAGTGAATAATTTTCTTCTAATGTATCTTTTGTATATTTTATTTAAAGTATCTCTGTAAGTGTATTTCATAAAATATTGTTCTTCTATGTGGTAATATATGTTATACAACAAGAAAGATTAATGGTTAAGTCTGGAAAATTCTGGTTAAAATAATCAAACTCCTTTACTCTAAAACTTCTAAATCTTCAGTATATATACTATATCATCATGGCAAATAGAGAATGTAGCATTTCTCAAAGTTAATTGCAGCTTTGATCATACAACACTTTTTTAGTTTTTTTATTTTTAAAATTTATTTTTAATTGAAGGATAATTGCATTACAGTGTTGTGTTGGTTTCTGCCATATATCAACAGGAAATAGGCTCAGGTTTACATGTTTCCTCGCTCTTGAACCTCCCTCCCTGCTCCACCCCATCCCACCGCTCTAGGTTGTCACAGAGCACCAGGTTGAGCTCCCTGTGTTATAAAGCAACTTCCCATTAGCTATCTGTTTTACATATAGTAACGTATATGTTTCCCTGCCACTCTCTCAGTTCACTGTCCCACCCTCTCCTTCCCCCACTCTGTCCATAAGTCTGTTCTCTATGGATCATAGACACTTTTTTAAAGAAGCATTTTGCAAAAGTAAACTGTAAGGAAATTCTTGTATAAAATTTAGTTCATATCATCCGTGGTGGTATGTTAGTTGATGAATTCAGTTTTAACAATTTAATTATTCCTGAATGCTTTAACAATATAACTTTAATACAGTTCTAAGATCATTTGACAAATACTGAGTCAGTGCATAGGGTTGGATGCTATGGGGAATTCTACGAAGATTCTTGTCTTTATAGAGCCAAGAAAGAGGCCAGATTATACAGTGGAAGTGAGAAATAGATTTAAGGGACTAGATCTGATAGACAGAATGGTGACTGCAGCCATGAAATTAAAAGATGCTTAATTTCTTGGAAGAAAAGTTATGACAGCATATTAAAAAGCAGAGATACTACTTTGCCAACAAAGGTCTGTCTAGTCAAGGCTATGGTTTTTCCAGTAATCATGTGTGGATGTGAAAGTTGGCCTATAAAGAAAGCCTGAGGGCCAAAGAGTTGATGCTTTTGAACTGTGGTGTTGGAAAAGACTCTTGAGAGTCCCTTGGACTGCAAGGAGATCCAACCAGTCCATCCTAAAGGAGATCAGTCCTGGGTGTTCTTTGGAAGGACTGATGTTGAAGCTGAAACTCCAATTCTTTAGCCACCTAATGTGAAGAGCTGACTCATTTGAAAAGACCCTGATGCTAGGAAAGATTGAGGGCAGGAGAAGAAGGGGACGACAGAGGATGAGATGGTTGGATGGCATCATTGACTCAGTGCACATAAGTCTGAGTAAACTCCGGGAGTTGGTGATGGACAGGGAGGCCTGGCGTGCTGCAGTCCATGGGTTCGCAAAGAGTTGGACACGACTGAGTGACTGAACTGAGCTAAACTGAAAGAGGCCAATATATAGATAGAGATATAGACATCAATTCATATTCAGTTAAATAATAGTAGATGTATTACATCTTGCTACAAAGATAGAGTGTCCTGCTGATATTCTTACAGGTTATCCAATTTCATACCTTCCAAGAGCTTGTATTCTATGGAAAGCCAGTAAACACAAGTATGAAATCAGGTCATAATAAGTAGTATAAAGAATAGAGCACAGGAAGAGAATGAAAAGTGGCATGGGTAGTGTTTTGATTGGCTTCTCAAGGAAAGCAGCTCAGTTCGAAGTTACATCCAGGTTGAGACTTGAGTGAAATCAGAGAATAGCCATTTCAGGGGCCTGAACTCTTGCCTCAGAAGACTGACCTTCATATAAATAAGGAACAAGCAGGAAGGCCATTTTGGCTAGAGCAGAATGAGAGAAATGGCAAATGAGGGGAGATCAGGTTGGAAAGATATGAAACCTTGTAGGTATTCTGAGGGTGATGGGAAGTGTTGGGTTTCTTTTGTTTCAGGAGCCTTTGGTCTTATTTGTGTGTTTCACATTTTATTATGGAAAATTTCTAACATAAGCAAAGATGTAGAGAGAATCATGTCCTGAATGTCTAACATCTGTTATCCAGTTTCAACAGTTATAACCTTGGATAATCTTGATTCATCTATACCACTCCCTATCCTCCACACCTGGATCATTTTGAAGCTGATGTTAGACATCATTTCATGTCTTCCATAAATATTTCAGTATGTATCTCTAAAAGTTGACAACATTATCACAGCTAAAAAAATTAACAGTGATTTCTAAATATCATCAAATATCTAGTGTGTATTCAGATTTTCTCCACTATCTTAATTTTTTAAAAAAATTTGTTTTGTCTTATTTTATAGCTTACTCACTTGACTCAGGCCCTTATGTTTCTTAAATATCTTGGTATAGCTTTCAGAGGAGAGACAGAGATTCTTTGCTTTTATTAATTGGTTTTTAAAATAACTAGTGGATTCCATAACATCCTCTAAGTTACCAAGAATATTCTATTTTAATATAGTATGTATTTATAGGTTATAACATTTTTATGTGTTTCACGTCACTGTCACTACTATTCTCTTTGGTATTCAGGTCATGTTTTTGGCCAGCTTCCTCAAATTGACTCTGAGCCCTTATTTTTGGCTGCACTGCACAGCATGTGGGATCTTAGTTCCCCAGCCAGGGTTCAAACCCGTGCCCCTGTGGTAGAAAGGCAGAGCTCTAACCACTGGACAGCCAGGGAATTCTTTTATGACCAGTAGTCACTGATAATTTCTATTCTTTCTGGTATGGTAAGATGTCAAGGCTCATCTTAATACTTCTGGTCCCAGACTTGAAATCAGCCAGTTTTCAGAGGAGTCCTCGTTCCTCTTAGTGGGAAATTATAGTTTGTATTTGTTTTAATTAATATATCACTTTAAGTATCAAAATATTATTTGTTTATAGTTTTAAAAATGGTAAAGGTAATGGAACTATATGTTATAATACACTGTTTCATTTTCAAATTAGAGTTTCTGTTCTTTAACAGGACTGGTGAGCGTGCTCTTCTACTGGGAGGACTCATCATTATATGGGTTGGCTTCTTTGTCTTGTTACCTTGGGGAAATCAGTTTCCCAAAATACAGTGGGAAGGTATAGCCATTCATAATTCTATAATGTTAGCCCCTGTTATTCATCTAAAATTAACAAGTAATACACTGTACTAATTTTGTTTTCATAGATTTACATAATAACTCAATCCCTAATACCACATTTGGAGAAATAATTATTACTCTTTGGAAGTCTCCGAGAGACGATCACAGTGAAGAACCAACTGGTTGCCCAGTTGAACAAGCGTGGTGCCTGTATACCCCCATGATCCATCTGGCCCAGTTCCTCATATCAGCTGTGCTAATTGGAATAGGCTATCCATCCTGCAATGTTATGTCCTATACATTATACTCAAAAATTCTGGGACCAAACCCTCAGGTGAGTCTGTTATTCTGACGTTGCAGTTGTGTGAGGTGTATGTATACTTGCAAGCACTCACATTTTTTTTTTTCCAACCAGTCTCCATTTTTACACAAGCTGATTTAGGGGATTTTTATCATACTCAGCATTTTAAATTTAAAACCCCACCGCTTTCATAAAGTACTTATAAGATTGTAAGCTGAAATTTAACAGAAAGTACTTTAAGTTGAACTCAGATTATGAGCTCTAAGTTATTTTCATAGAAAAAATTATCTGAAGCATACTTTTAAGAAACTCATTGTTAAACTAGGCAACAGTTAGCCAACCAAAATTGATAGCCAAATTTGGATCTAGACTTAGTTTCATGTGGTCCTGGGGACAGTTATCAAGAGATGAAAACACAGTAGTCTGAAAAGTATGCAGCAGTTTTGTTATTTTAAATTTGTTCTTATAAGAATTTCCATATTCATTATTTAAAACTTAGAAAAAGTATAGAAGCAAAATGGAGAAAAGTATCAAAGAGACAAGTACTACAGTTTGGTGAAATATACTTCCACTTAGAGTCTTTATCCATGTGTTTGTGCATGGGTGTGGGGGCCTAACACAAAAATAGGACTGTATCTTTGATACTATTTTGTAATCTGTTTTTTAAAATTATGCTGTAAATATTCTCCCATAACATTTAATTTTAAGGAATTATCTTTTAATGGAGACATATTCTATCTTATGTACCATCATTTACTCAGTCATTTTCCTATGACTGTACATTTAGGTTATTTCAGATTTTACTTCTGACTTTCCTTTTTGGTGCATGCATGCTTAAGTCGCTTGAGTCATGTCCGACTGCGATTGTATAGACTGTAGCCCATCAGTCTCCTCTATCCATAGGATTCTCCAGGCAAGAATACTGGAGTGGGTTGCCAAGTCCTCCTCCAGGGGATCTTTCTGGTCCAGGGACTAAACCTGCATCTCTTATGTCTCCTGAATTGGCAGGCAGGTTTTTTACCACAAGTACCACCTGAGAAGCAGTTATTTAAATGGCAACAGAATGAAAAACAGTATCTTCCTTTTTATAAAAATTAAACTGATGGTTTTACATTTTCAAGGTAGAAATTAGTATTTTTCTTTAAATAAAGCAAAGATAAAAGTTCATTATCACTCTTTTTAAACTATAATAATAAACATTTTAGTACTTTCTGGACTTTTTAATCTATAAAGTTATATTTTCACATTTTCAAAATCAGGAATAAATGCATATTAGTTACAAAAACAGTACATGATAGTTGTAAGAAAAGTCAAATAATTTGAAATGTATATAGCAGAAAAGGAAGGATCCCCTTAGCCCATCATACTGTAGTTAACCACTTCATAGTGTACTTCATTTGTACTCTTCGTGACTTTTGTTACGCCTTCTCAAATATATCCACCCTCATGCCTTTTAAAAAATATGAATTATATCTCAAGTATGTAAACTTTTTTCTACATTTTGGATTTTTTTCCCTTTAATATACCATGACTTTCTATGTCAACACGAATAGATGTTAATCTCATTATAAGATCTTATTCTGTATATGGATCTCCTTATTCTTTTAAGCAACTACACAGCATTCCATTTATTAAAAGTGCCATAAATTATTTACTCAGTCCACATTTGACAGGTCATTTACAATTGGGGGGATATTAAAAGTAATGCTGCATTTTGGACACTGTAGTTGGAGCAGTGACATTGTGGTGACATGGGAATTAATACAGTGGAGTCAGCCAAATTGGGCTTCGAATCTCTTGGATAAGTTACTTGAATTAAATTTATCTTAAATTAAACTTATCCAAGAGATTTGAAGCCCGATGTCACCACAATGTCACTGCTCCAACTACAGTGTCCAAAATGGCATTACTTTTAATATATACAGAATAAGATCTTATAATGAGATTAACATCTCATAGAGGGGGTTTCCCTAGTGGCTCAGATGGTAAAGTGTCCGTCTGCAATGCAGGAGACACAGGTTCGATCCTGGGTTGGGAAGATCCCCTGGAGAAGGAAATGGCAGCCCACTGCAGTATTCTTGCCTACAAAATTCCATGGACGGCGGAGCCTGGTAGGCTACTGTCCATGGGGTCGCAGAGTCGGACACGACAGAGTGACTTCACTTCACTTCACCAATCATAGAAATTTGTGAACATAGGAAATAATATATGTAAAGCACCTAATGTAGTGTCTGGAAAATAGCAAGTACAAAACAAATGTTAGCCTTAAAAGGTAAGTTTATAAATCATTTCAGTAGACAGTGTTTGTTCTTTTATACTACTTTTATTTTTCCTAAAGTGAAAGAAGTGAAAGTGAAGTTGCTCAGTCGTGTCCGACCCTTTGCGACCCCATGGACTGTAGCCTACCAGGCTCCTCCGCCTGTGGGATTCTCCAGGCAAGAGTACCGGAGTGGGGTGCCGTTTCCTTCTCCAGGAGATCTTCTCAACCCAGGGATCGAACCTGGGTCTCCCGCATTGCAGGCTTCCTAAATAGTGTATCAAATAAGTCTATCATTCATTATTTATTGCATTTATAGAGAAGCGCTTTGTATTTAATTTGAAAACAACAGAGAAAATGGCTACACCTGAGTATGCGTGTGCTTCTCCCCCCACAGGGTGTGTACATGGGCTGGCTAACAGCGTCTGGAAGTGCAGCACGGATTCTTGGACCTGTGTTCATCAGCCAAGTGTACACTGCCTGGGGTCCACGGTGGGCTTTCAGCCTGGTGTGTGGGATGGTGGTGCTTACCATCACACTCCTGGGTGTGGTTTACAGAAGACTCATTGCTTTTTCTGTAAGGCATGGAAGGATTCAAGAATAACCTAGCTAAGACTGTGTGGAAAGTACTTGTGTGAAACTTTCTCTTTTTTAAGACTCTTCTTGACAACTGCTATGAGTCAGTTTCCTAAAGTCAGGTTGTAGGTAATCGTATATGTTGCAAAACAAGAACGTATATTGAATAAAATAGGGAATTCTATGTGTAATTGTGACTAGCAAGGTAATATGAAAATTCTGGATTATAGTTTTCCTTGTCTCAAAAAAAGAAACAGTTTCCATAAGACCTTTTTTGGGGATGGCATGAAGTCATGAATGAATAGACAGTGCTCTATAAATGTGAAGTTATACCCTTAAGTCAAACTGCAGAAGTGTCATTAAAATAATGAGATCTATGCAGTGAAATCATAAGGAGAGTTCTGTATGAATTACCCGTGATAGAATGAAATCACAGAAATTATTTACCTAAATAGAGGGATTTTTATTGAAAGGTAGCTCCTTTTTATTTACTAAAAAATACATTTTCTGTTATTATCAAGTTTTCCTTATAAAATAAAATCATGACTTAAATTTTCCACTTACCATGCCTGTCATCCTGCCTTAGCTTCTATAAGTCATGATTTTTAATACTATACTTTGCATCTTATTTTAGTTTTGGTTCTTATTAAGTAACTATTATTTTATTTACTTTTTCTCTTGTCTCAGTAGTGGTCAGGAAGACCCAACAGTTTTCAGTCTTGTCTGCATAGCAACTGAGAACCACAGAATTTAAAATTTGGATAGGCCATGGTAACCCCAATATAGTTAGCTAATGAATATCTGAGGTAAAATGCCTTTAACTAACAGTTTACTGAGTTTACTAGAAGTTGGCTAAATTACACTATGTACACATTACTACCTCACAGGAATTTGAATGCTGCTAAAAGGGACTAGTACAGAACTATATATATGGATGATCTGTATTACCCCAAAATGCAAAAATGTTTCTAAATACTTTTCCAAATGTTTCCTACTGTTATAATAAAGTTTTCAAAACCGAGAGTAAACATTATAATCTGCACTTTATATTGTTTGCTGTCCTTTCTTTGGTGGTGGTGGTGGGGTGGCTTGAATAACACATTTATTTCTCACAGTTCTGGTCTAGAAGTCTAAGATCAAGGTGCTAGCAGGGTTGGTTTCTTCTGAGGCTTTTCTCCTTGGTATGTAGTGCGTGCATACTCTTGTCGTGTCTGACTCTTTGTGACCCCCGTTGATGTAGCTTGCCAAGCTCCTCTGTCTGTGGAATTTCCCAGGCAAGAATACTGGAGTGGGTTGCCATTTCCTCCTCCAGGGGGATCTTCCTGACTGAGGGATCGAAACCACATGTCCCGTGTCTCCTGCATTGGCAAGTGGATTCTTTACCACTGAGCTACCTGGGAAGCCATCTTGGTATGTAGAGGGTTATCTTTTTCCTGTGTCTTTTGTTTTTTTTTGGCTTTATTGAGATATAATGGACATATAACATTGTATAGGTTTAAGGTGTACAACATGTTGATTTGATCCTTAAATAATGCAAAATGATTACAGTAGCATTAGCTATCACCTCCATCATATCACAGTTAGTTTCTTTCATGGTGAGAACATTAAAATCAACTCTTAGCAATTTTTAAGTGTACAGTACAGTGTTACTAACTATAATCACCAGGAAGTTTGTACTCTTAGACCAACATCTCTCCATTCCCTTCACTCCCTCGCCCCTGGCAATTCTCATTCCACTCTGCCTCTAATAGTTTGGCTCTTTTAGATTTCACATACAAGTGGTGTCATACAGTATTTGTCCTCTCTGTGGTTATTAACTTAGCATAATGCCCTCAGGGTCCATCCATGTTGTCACAAATGGCAGAATCTTTCTTATGGCTGAATAATATTCACACACACACATACTTAACTGAAAACCTCCCCGGTGGCTCAGACGGTAAGGCATCTGCCTGCAATGCGGGAGACCTGGGTTCAATCCCTGCGTCGGGAAGATCCCCTGGAGAAGGAAATGGCAACCCACTCCAGTACTCTTGCCTGGAAAATTCCATACATGGATGAGCCTGGTAGGCTAGAGTGCATGGGATCACAAAGAGTCGGGCACGACTGAGCAACTTTACTGGCTCACTGGTTCCTTATCCATTCGTCTGCTGATGGACATCTAGGTTGTCTATCATCTCATTGCTGTTGTAAATAATGCTGTAGTAACATGAGAAGGCACATATCTCCTGATATTCTGCCTTCATCTTCTTTGGATATATACCTGGTGGAATTATTGGATCACATGGTCTTGATATTTTAAGGAATCTCCACACTCTTGCAATGGCTGTACCAATTTATATTCCCATCAGCAGTACATGAATGTTCCCTTTCTCTGCACACTTAGTTTTTATCTTTTTGATGATAGCCATTTTTAACAGGAAGAGGTGATATATTTCACTGTTGGTGTTCACTGCTGTGAACAGGCTTTCACCAGCTGTGCGCGGGAGTTACCCTTCACTGGTGCAGCTTTCTCACTGCAGTGGTTTCTCTTGTGGAGCAGAGGCTCTAGGTGCACAGGCTTCGACAGCTGTGGCACGCTGGCTCTAGAGCATTATGTAGATTTCATTTTGGATCTTGTTTTAAGTCAAATGTAAAATGGTATTGTTGAGGTAATTGGAGAAATTTGTGAGGGAGTGAGGTCAGTGGGTAAATTTTGGAGCAAGTAGTGTCAGGGTTCCCAGAACCTAGTACCCTAGCTTCATCAGGGTGGGTGTGGGGTCTGTGCTGAGCCTGGGTGGCAGGGTCTCTTCTGGGACGGCTCATGCATTGTGATAACAGCCGTTGTTCCTAGCTGCAGAGCCTGAATCTCTGTCCCTCCTATAGGGTCTGAGCTAATATCTAATAAATACTTTCTCCTTAGGTTAGATTGTGTTTTAGTTTGTAACTGAAACCCCTGGCTGATATAGGAGGCAAGAGTAGATGTTTGAAGACGTGAAGGAAGCTATTGTCATAGTAAAGATGAGTGATGCTGGTGACTTCAATTAGGGAACTGACTGGAATTGGGAAAAAAGCATGTTGAATGCAGTTTAGAGGTAGAGTTAGCAGGATTAATTGGTGGCTAGATTAAAGGTAAAATAAGGTGTTAAGAATGAGTGCCAGGATTTTGAAATGAAAAACTAGTGATGCAGGTGCCATTTACTGGAATAATTACTGAGGAGAACAGGGAAAGTGTGCAGTTGACCAAATGTTCTGATAGATAACAAAAGCATGCCAGATAGATAAGCCCATAAACAGATAAAAACAGAATGTATTATAAAATGAGCTGAAAGAAACTGTGGAGGAAAGGCAAAAAAATGACAAAATTGTATTTTGAAAAACTGAGAAATGGGAACATTTCCCAATGAAATAGGAAAATAAGATAATAAGGTATGAAAATATAGCTGGCAGAGCTCAGGAAATAAGAAACTTAAATAATTTCAGACATGAACAAATTAAAAGGAACACAAGAGTAATAAGATGCCATAGATAATTTTATAATGGAAATTAAAGATGGAGGAAAAGTAAAATACTAAGGAGATAATACGCATATGAAAAGGAAATTCAACCTGGAAGAAGGGAGTAAAGCAAAAGAAAAGCAAACAAGTAGAAAACACAGAGTAAGCTGGAAAATAAAAATTTTAAAAGTCGGAAAATAAATACAACAGCACTGCACTGACAGTGAAAATGATAATTTTTAAAAATACCTAAATTCAGTCAAAGCAAAATATATTTGAGTCTTTGGCTTTAAAATTAAGCTAAGAACTCCTTTATTTCTAAGAGGAAATTCTTACATTTAACCATACTTTTATCCCTAAGAGAACAGTTTATATAGTTTTCTTCCCCAAAGTTGGACTGCCAATGTATTAAAATGTTAATTCTAATCCTGTCAGATTGCTTTTTCATTTATACTCTATAGTCAGCAACACTTGAGAACGCCCTCCTCACGGCAGCACTATGACTTTTTTTTTAACCAATCTCTTTGATAAAAGGAAATTATTTTTTAGTCTTATATTTCTCCAACTTCAGATGTGGTATGTTCTGATTCATTTTATGGATTTTCTCCTTTGTGAATTATCTGTTCATATCATTTGTCTTTTTTTATTGGGTTGTCTTTCTTATTAACTGTGCAGTTTATGCCACAAATTATTATCTTCTCATTGCTTTAGACAGCAACCTCCAAATCAGTGTTGAATAACTGTGACAACAGGTATTCAATGGAATGGCTCCAATATTCTCTGATTATAAAAATCAGCAGGAAAAAAAATTGTGTAACAGTCTATTATATTTAAGTAGTTTGATTTTATTCCTACTTTACCTTGAGTATTTCATTAAGAATAGCTGTTCCACCATCGAATATTCTTTTTCCTCATGTCACTCAGTCGTATCTCTTTGTGACTCCATGGACAGTGGCCCGCCAGACTCCTCTGTCCATGGGGATTCTCCAGGCAAGAATACTGGAGTGGGTGCCATGCCCTTCTCCAGGGGATCTTCCCAACCTGGGGATCGAACCCAGGTCTTGCAGATTGCCGGCGGATTCTCTACTGTCTGAGCCACCATTCTTCATGTTAATTGCATTGTTGAATTCTTCATTGTTAAAATGTTTATCATTAATATACAGATATTTTCAGATAAAGGTAGAGAAACAATGTACTTACCATTTAAAAAGTTAATTTTAAAAATTTAATTGCCTCCTCTTAAACAGGCAATAAGTTTACTTATTTTAAATTAAGTAAATAAATCAATAAAGTAACTTATCACTATTTATTTTTTAATAAAATGCATTTGCAGAAATGTCATCACAAACTAGTGCTACAAAAATAAATATAAAACAAATATACATGTTTACATATGTTACTTATAACATAAATATACATTATTTACATGTTCAAAATTCAGAAACTCCAGCATGTTTTGTCCATGATTCTTAACATGTCTAAAGTAGGGAAAACAATAAAAAAGCACAAATATACCACACACCATCTATATTTTTGCTTCAAAAGACTGTTCAATACAAACATATAAACACAGTAATTTCAAGGGTATATGTTCTAAGAGCAAAGTTAGGTGTCCTGTTTTAGTCTATGACCACTACATTTTGTGACTCATGTTCCATTCTGCTTTGTTCTCTCATTGGAAGACAGACATCCTTTATGGTACAGATTAAAATTCTCTTTTACAGAAAGGCTTTCTGAAGAAGTTTTTTAAAATAAAAATGTCACTTTACTTGAAAGCCAACAAAAAAGTTATTTATTAAACTTATATATCTAAAAGGAGCTTTAATCAATGAAAACTAAGAGTTGGATTAGAAAACATCAAAAGGATGGAAGAAAGACACTGTAATTTCTGTTTGATGTATTCTGGTAATTTTTCATTTTCTCCATACCTAAGTGAAGCAGAAGAGAAAAAGATAAAATCATAACTTAATCAGTTGGTTTGTATGAATACCAAAAGGCACAGTAATTCTTCAATGGCAAAAGGCAGTGCAGAAAGATTATACAAAATTATTTATTAAGACACTAAAACATAGTCAATTTGTATCCTTTTAAAATAGATCAATTTCTAAACGTATTTAAATAATAAAATAGATCAAAAAACTTGAACAGATTTTATACAAGCTGAAAATCTAGATTCCTCATTAAGTTGAAGACCCTAAAGAAAATACAAACTAAACACATTATAATAACATTTCCATTAAATATCAAAATTTTCCGAACTACCATATCAAGTAAAAATCTGAACTTTTATCTTTGAACATGGGTTCTACCCATTTTATACCTTTATCTTTCCACTTTCTAGAACATTTGGAAGATGTTGTTTTAACAAGACCCCTCAACCTGTGAGTTCTTTAAATGATGGTACTGCATATATATACACAAAAGCAGTTGGTAAACACCCACAAACTATGTTTAGCCCAAGTATTTCCTCCACAATAAGCACTTTTCATACAGTAGCATGTTTCTATTGGCATCATTGGCACCCTACCTCTTTTTAGTAAGTTATAGTTTGAAATGTGGAAACCAAACCACTGCTTTTTGTGTTGTTGACAGATTTTTCTTTGTCAGCATAAGTATTGTATTAGCCTGGCATATACCCTCATTCAGAATGAGTATATACATTCAAAAAATTCTTTTAATCATTAATCACTTTACATTGATACAGCCTTTCATTTGGGAAAAATAGTCTGGTTATCTATTAAAGACTTCCTGTTTCTGTGTTCTTTTATATAAACTAAGTATTAATACATTACTTAGAAGTTCATTACTTCTGAAAAGGGTCAACTCAGACTAAAGGAACAGTAAGGCTAAAGCAATCTAACCAACTGGTGTGGATAATACATTCCAGCTACCTTGCATTTCTGTAGATAATCATAAAATATGTATTAAAAAGACTATGAGCTGCTTTGAATATATAACAGTATAAATAATAAGATTAACTTTGTCAACATGAAAAGAGTAACTTAAATCATTTATTTCAGCATATAGAGAAAAAAAATTATAGCAAAGGGCTGAATCTCAACCAGTATTTTAAAACTTACCTAGTTGTTTGACCATCTGGTGATGTATAACTAATAGAAGACACTCCTGCCTGCACGACCAACTGGGACCCATCATTAAACTGAACCCACACAGCTCCACTAGTTAACTAGAAAAATAGTAAGCATGCAAAATTACTATATAGCAGAACATAAATTCTTAAAAGGCACTCGTGTTTAACAGATTTTTCACATAGTTAAAAAATAACAACAAACCCTTCAGGTAACTACAAATTTGGGGCTGTGATGGCAGCAACATTTGAGAATATCCATATTTTTTTCAGGTGATTCCTTTAATAGATAGGACATCAGAAATTAAATTTATTCTACATAAATCCTGTTTTCCATTAATTTCTATTAGGATGTCTGAACAAGTGTTTTTCCTTTCCCACAGTATTTCTAGCCAAGAACAGATTTAGAAAATTACCAAACAACACTTCCTTAGGTTACAATTTTCATCCATGCTTTGTTCTTAGGCCATGAGAATTTTTGTTCTGCCAGAGAATGTTACATCTTTGCTTTTGAAACTTGTTCCTTTAGTTAATGTGCCTGCCACTCCAAACAGAGTACAGGAATCCAACACTTGGGTTTACATCCAGATTCTGCCAACTAGTAGGAACGTGCAAGTCAACCTATCCATCATAAGCCATAATTTTACTATCTATGAAAGGAGGAGATGGCATCAACTTTACTAGGTTTTATTTTGGGAAATAATGTGACAATGTATGTGAAAAACATGGTACTACATAGGAGGTACTCGACAAATGCTGTGTTCCCTTCCCTTTATTTCCTACCTATAAAGGACTAAGCTGTATTTTACTTCACTGGTAAGTAAAAATTCCATGTGCTATACTCAAAAGTCTCCAAAATTCAAGTTTTCAGATAACATGCACATATAGGTTTACACCTACATAAAATTCTTTAAGTGTAGAACCAACTTTAAAATGCAAAAAATCTTTTCTGCCAAATCAAAGTTACTCTACTAATATAGATTACAAATTTCTAAAACTTAAAATGTCTTAAGGATATTCTCAAGTCCTAATGTTTAGCCATTATCATGACCTCTACTTTAAAGACAAATGCCAAAAACAGGTCACCTAGGCCCTAGCAAGCAATTTGGTTGTCAACTAGTATCTAGAGTTTTCCAAGTGTATACAAATAAAAAAAATTTTAAATTATTAATGACATACCCAATGCAAGAAAGGTGTAAAAACTTTCTTGCAAAGAGAAATCTTTATATTTTTTGGTCATTGTCAATCACTGTGGAAACCAAATTACTACATACTTAGAAAATTTACATGCCTAAAAAGCTTCTCACCTGTGTAGCCCAACCAACATTTTTCACAAAAACAGACTTTAAAAGTTGTGCTGATTTAGGGAGACAATCTTTAAGACTTCTAGGAGAGCTGTTTGTTTCAGAAGCTGCACCGGTAAGGCCAAGTCCTTCATTTGTAACCACCTACAAACAGTAAAAGAAAGGAAGATATCATTCCTAAGCATTCCAGTAAGTCAACCTTAGCAAAAGTAGATAATGACCAGATTTTCATTATCTTAATTTATAAAAAAGAAAAGATAAAAAAAATTATCACATTATAGAAAATAAATGCATAGGACAGGAAAAAAAATTTCATTTTGGCAGACTTATTCATTTCCCCAAAGATATAATTTTTCATAGCTACATTTATAAATGGTTGTGAATACACACACATACACAGATCTATTTCTTTAATCTTGTATTTTACTACATTGCTATATCATCTTCATTGGCATGATAGTTCATTTGGTAAAAATAAGTTTTTTTAACCATGACCCTATCATGGATATTAAGGAAGTTAATGATATTTACTAGCAAAAATAAAACTATATATACATTAGTATATTTGGTGTTTTCCCTGAGGAGTCAAGTTAGGCCTCGCTGAGGTGCTTAAACTGAGAGCTGGAGGAGGAGAAAGAGCCATTAAAGGGTTCAGGAAAAGAACAGCAGGTCAAGTGAACAACCTGTGAAAAGGCCCTGATAGTGCTGGGGTAAAGTAGCTCAGGATGAGGCTAGACAAGTAGCTGGGTGACAGTAAGACCACAGTCAGGTGGTTTTAATTTTATATCAGGGACATTAGGTAATCACTGAAGAGTTAAAGTACCGAAGTGACATGTATTTACTTACAGGAGGATTAAGTCCTGGTGCCTGTTTTGGAGAAGCAGTACTATTTACGACCATTCTGTTCAGAGATGGTGGCTCTCGCATTGGGTAGTTTGGATCCACAGGAGGAGGAGGTGTTAAGGCCTTAGGTGAACTAGAACTACTTGGTCTTCTGAAGGAGAAAGACATGTCAAATACATTCCCTTAAAGCTTTCAATTTACAGAAAACAGAAGAATGCTCATAATGTAAACACTAAACTTAAAAAAAATTTACACATTTTAGTCATATTTAATAAATTTTCAAACATTTACCTTCCTACGATTATGGGGAAAAAAGGAGCACTTCCACTTTTCTTTTCCTCTTCTGAAATTATGGATTCCAGTGCTAAACAAATACGGTGGCCCTGTTTTAAAAGAGTGCTTTCTGTCACTACTTCACCTATGTCATTTGTAATGTTAGTAACTGGTTAAGAAAAAACCTACTAAAAGTAGGTACATACCTCATTAGCATGGTTCATATACATTTTTACCTCCTCTCTTAAGCTATTAACTTCACTTTCACCTTTTAAGGTGTAAGATCTGCCAGTCTTTTCGATCACCTGAATTAAATCTTCTGTTTTGTGTATCTTTGCTCCTTAAAAAATAAGCAGAAAATGCTTTATCATTTCTATAAATATTCAATATATGTATGTATATGAATATATATATTATCATACTCCAGTATACAGTAGCTCCTAGATCATTTACATTTACTCATTGGCCATTAATAAAATGAGGCTCTCAAAGTAGTATTCCAATAAATATATGCCATTTTTTTGGTATATGTCCATTTAAGTTCTAAGAAGAAGTAGCATATCAATCAGAATGTTCACACACACATGTCCATTTAAGTTCTAATAAGTAGCATATCAATCACACACACACGTCCATTTAAGTTCTAATAAGAAGTAGCATATCAATCAGAATGTTGACACACACGCACACACACACGCACGCACGCTGTGCTAGGGAATTCCCTGGTTCTCTAGTGGTTAGGATTTTGAGCTTTCTTTCCTATGGCCTGGGTTTAGTCCCTGGTCTGGGAACTGAGATCCCACAAGCACATGGTGTGGGCAAAAAAAACAACAACTGTGCTGAATTAAAAAAACAAACCCACAATTACAAAATTACAAGCTAAAGGGGCAAAAAATAACCATTTCTAAATGGCACTTACCATCATAAAACCAAACCTCAAAATCAGCACCAGGGGAATTCTCCATCAAAATACATTTAGCATATCTTGTAAAATAAGTAATTTTGGGAGATTTAGATCTTACAAGCTGTACAAATCTGGAAGCATATTGATATTTTCGCCAGTACTTTTCTAGGCAGACAAAAGAAAGAAATTACCTAATCTTAGGGAATGAAAATGTTGACATAAATTCAGTAACAGTCTTAATATTTATTTCTACTTTTTCTCAAAAATTTAACTCAAAAGTTAATAATTCCATTACCCACGGTTAATAATCCTATTAAAATATTTTAGGGATGGAAGTCTACTATTTTAATATAAAAATTTTTTAGAGATGGAAATAAAAATATTTTAGAGATGGAAGTCTACTATTTTAATGAAAATTAAAGACAGTATAAAATTCCCAAGATGTATGTAACAAAATCTGATGGATTAGTATCATGACTATTAAAAAAAAATCTCTCCTTGAATCACTGACTCCTTATTAAAAGTAAGATAATGACTCTAGGGAAGTTTTAATAAATGAAAAGAGTTCTAAGATATCAGAACCAAATGAGTTTGAGAAAAAGAAATGTAGCACTTTTTATATGAGTAAAGTACAGCATGCTAAATTTTTGTAGTTCCCTGTAACCGTGGTCATTTATGGGCTTCCCTGGTGGCTCACAGAGAAGGCAATGGCACCCCATTCCAGTACTGTTGCCTGGAAAATCCCACAGATGGAGCCTGGTAGGCTGCAGTCCATGGGGTCGCTAAGAGTCAGACACAACTGAGCGACTTCACTTTCACTTTTCACTTTCATGCACTGGAGAAGGGAATGGCAACCCACTCCAGTGTTCTTGCCTGGAGAATCCCAGGGACGGGGGAGCCTGGTGGGCTGCTGTCTATGGGGTCTCACAGAGTCGGACACGACTGAAGCGACTTAGCAGCAGCAGCAGCAGCTGGTGCCTCAGACAGTAAAGAATCTGCCTGCAATGTGGAAGATCTGGGTTCAATTCCTGGATCGGGAAGATCCCCTGGAGGAGGGCATGGCAATCCACTCCAGCAGCTCTTGCCTGGAGAATCCCCATGGACAGAGAAGCCTATCAGGCTATAGAGTTGGACATGACTGAAGTGACTAAGCAGCAGGAGCAGCAGTGGTCATTTATAGTATTTAACAGTCTTGCCTACCTGCTTTTATTCTAATAAGGTTAGGTTAGATACGTTCTCTCATTTGCTTTCAAGTCACCTTAGGGAAGTCTTACTACTCAGTGCTTAATTTTCTAATTCATAATGTCCAGAAACTGAACTGGGAGTCAAATTTGGTTAACCACAATTACAAGGGATCATTATGTAGCACAGAAAGGTTTCAAAAGTAAAAAACCAGATGCTTCGTGTTGAATTTTTAACACTATTCTAGACAAATTGTAACTAAACAAATGCACAAAGTATATTTGTGGACACATGACTAATATTCCAGAGTTAGTTTTTCCTTAAATAAAATAAAATTCCATTTTAACACAGAACATGCCTGAACACTGAATTAGTAAGGTACAGCACATCTCTCCAGATACAAAGTTGTAAGAACATAACTTGCAGCCCAAATGAAGTCAAGATATTTACAGTTTACAATATCCACATGTATAGAGTTTATCTCTATGGATTTATATAAATCCATTATCTAAATTTATTCCCTGGTAAATTTACATACCTGGTAAATTATCAAAACTGTACCTACTGATATTATCAGTAGGTGAGGGTGGTCTATCAGCAAGAGGAAAACCTCTTCCATCATTTGGATAATAAATAGTGATCTGTCAAAAAATTTTAAAAATTCTAATTATATGCCATTAAGTTAAAGAACTATATTTTGTCACTAAAATTATAAAAGAGCTCACATGAATATTAAATTTTATCTTTATTGAAAACACAATACTCTCTAAAAGTAATTTTTTCACTGTTTAAACTTAAGCCTGAAGTTTAGATTTTGTCACTAGTTATAATTATTTTTTAAACCACACTACTTTATTTATAGTATGCTATTTTAGTTTTTGAATTCCATATATACTATCATATCAGGAAAAGTAATTTAAAAAATTGTTTTGTAATAGAATGAATGGAATGGTAAATACTTAAGTGATGAAGCTGCAAGATAATAAAAGTGAATCCACATTACCATACTCCCATCACTAGATATCTGAAGAACTTCTTTCACATATTCTTGAGATGCATAATCCTTCAGAAGCTCCACACATACCTCCTCTGAATCAAGTATGCTCACCTAAAAAAAACCAAAAACTAAAATCAATAACAATTATTTATCAGAACATTCTGACATATATATTAGTGAAGAGCAAAGTACTTAACCATGGCAGAAACAAAAAAATTAACATAAAAATAAAATAGCTGCTTCACTGCAATAGTCTAGATCACAGGTGTATTTGAGCACAACTGTGAAACATAAGGAGTAAAGGTGAGATGGTATAATGAGGTGTGAAATAACCAATGAGCAGAAACGAAGCAGAAGGTAGGGTGGAGAATTTAAGGGCTTTGTAAAGAATAGCACTCCAATTAAAGGCAAGACTGGGTGAAACGGAAAACGGGATGAATAGGGAATTAAAAAATAAAAATCACTATTCCCAATACACACATTAAAAAAAAATCCTCTACTTATTTTTCATATTCCTGTTAAAACATCAATAGTTTGAGATGTTTAAATAGCTATATTTTCTAGTTTATCTTTTTGAGACTGGATTAAATGTAGAAACAATGAAAACAAAATATAATACTATATTAATTTAGTGATTAGGATTGTGAATAATATTTAACACAGCATTTGGCCAGTATTACTTCTAAATGTTTTTCACTATCAATAATTTAAAGTTCATATCAGTTCACCATTCTTAAAGTATCCAGAAGAAAACAACAGCTATTGTTCCATAAACATGCAATCTCTTTTCTCTTATGTGAGTTTATCAAGTACATATAAAAAATACATGGACATTACAGAACTGAAAAGATACCATGCTTGATACCAGAAACCATATACTCAAGGAAACCATACAGTGATTTAGAAAAATAACAGACATACCACGGCCTTTTTGGTTTTCTGTCGGATTGGTTTCAACCTATAAGCAGTCAAAGGAGATGTAATGCTTCGTAATGTACGCTTCTGATAGACCAACGGTGGCTCCACACCCCTAGTCTTGCTTTGTTCAGAAGAAGGATCTAAGCCAAAAATAGATTCTTGTTGAATTAATTCAGGTTTAGTGTGATATGCAGTCATATATTTCATGGTATTCAAATGTTTTACAGAACGTGCATTATCAGAAGCATTGGGGCTCCTTTTGGCTCTGGTATCAGTCTAGGTGTTTCCTGATGTGCCCTGCAAATCTGGGCGGCCCTGGAAATCTCTTTTTGGGCTAATACTGTTGTGCTCAGTAGTTTCTCTTAAATGAGCTACAATATACACAAAATAAAGCGACTTAGTGAATAATTAAAGTCTACACAAAACAATGTCATGCTGGTTACAACAGCATACTTTTTTATGAAGAACAAAAGAAATCTACTTAAAACAAACCAAACTCATAATTTTTCAGTTTAAGATATGGCATAAGGGACTTCCTGGCAGTCCAGCCATTAGGAATTGGTGCTTTCACAGCTGAGGGCCCAGGCTCAACTCCTGGTCCGGGAACTAAGATCCCAGAAGCCATGCAGTGCAGCCACAAAAAGAGAAAAAGATATGGCATAATAAAATAGTGACTTAAAAAAAAAAAGATAGTGACTTTAAAAGGATATTTCAAGCTAGCCTGCAAAAGAATACCTTTAAGTCTAAGACTAAGAAAGAAAAGATACCAATATGAAATTAATTTTTCAATCAAAGCAAAACTGCTGCTGCTGCTAGTTCGCTTCAGTCGTGTCCGACTCTGAGCGACCCCATAAATGGCAGCCCCCCAGGCTCCCCCTAGTCACCTACTAAATGGGTCACCTACTAATGCTAAACAAGCAACTGCCAATGCTGCAATAAATACAGATTTGAGAGGAGTTCCCAAATAATCATTCCACATAACATGTAAGCTAGGGACTATTTCATTTTTACTTACAAAATATGCAACTAAAGCCAAAACACACTAAAATATACAAAATAGCTTTAATATCATTAATACTTAATATTACAAATGTTATTTGTAGCTACATTTCTAAAAAAGCTCTTGTTGAACTTTACCTATTTAAATTTTATATATCAACAGTTCTAGAGTTCAGATGGAGACATCATTTTTTAAAAAGCCCTTAAAATGATGAGAGCATATAAAACTTTGTAAGGCAATTTTTCTAATGCTAAATCTAAAAATCCGTATCTCAGTTTTCCCCTTAAATGACTTTTACATGCTTTCCCCTCCTCACTACCATTATAATAGGAAATATCTTATATCAAATAATATACTTTAAAATTGCAGCAGCACTACTAGAGTATTACAAACAAGGTTACCCCAGGCATGTCCATGTTACCAAATAAGAAGTATGTATAAACACAGTAGAAGGTTAAGTACAAGATTTAAGCACAGGGCAGTTTTATAGTTTAAAACACATAAGGCTGAATTATCAGCTTTAACAAGTACACATGAGAAGGTTAATTATCTTTTGGGATCTTGAAAATAATACACACACACAAAAATAGACTTGTGGTGACAAAACAACTCTACTTAAATTACACCCATATATTATGCACTTTGAAGTAATATGATACTTAGTAAAAAATTATCTTCCCCTCTCCATATGTTTCCTCCATATGTTTCTTTTTTATTCTCACTTTTCCCCATAATTATTTTCCAACCCACTTCTGTGAATCTAGCATGTTCATTAAGGAGAAATGTTTAACCTTCAAACTCTGGGTCTATAAATGAAATAATGACTTAATTAGGTTTTAGTAGCTGTGTAGTGTTATGCAAGGTCCCACTGGTATACTGTGATATCCATACCCCCTTATAGTCAAAAATAAAATCAACCATCTTTTGATTATTTTATAGGCACTGACATAGGTACTTATTACAGAGAGACTGTGAGAGCAGAGGGGTTTAGAGACTAAAGTCTCTGAGCCAGACTGTGTGGGTTAGACTCATGTCTATTTATGGACAGTGTGGCTTGGCAAATTAAGCTTTGAGCACTATAACTTCCTCATTTGTAAGACAGGACTAATAATAGTGTCTTCTTCGTATAGTTTTTGTGGGAATTTAAAAAGTTAATGATATATGTTAAGCATTAAGGACAGTGGTTGATAGAGTAAATACTCAAAATGTACTGTTATTACTATAACTAGGTTTATTCAAAATGCCATTATTTCCTTAAGAAAATCCAAAGAGAAAACTGCAATGCTTGCTAAGTGGCCAAATTATTAATATTTTATTAAATAGTCCATTAAAAACTCACCATTTATTTGCAGATTCCCAAACCATTGTTGCACTGTTTCAGTCTGAGGTGTCTGGTCAGGAAATGGAAAGGGAGTTTTTCCTGGACAAAGATGATTGGAGCTAAAGAAAGAAAAAAATTTTTTCCATAAACTAATTAAAAATTATCTGATAATAACTTTGTAAAATAAAAATACTTTAAAAAGAGAGATTTCTTTTGATACGAACACCTAAAAACTTTTAGATTAATAGTAGAACTCAATATTTCCATAACTAAATTGTCTCTACGAAGCTAAATTCCCATGCCAAAATGCCCATGGCACTGTAACACTATTTCTATATGGCTACTATCCTCTTGTAATTTAAGAATAAAAATCAGAGGGGAAAAAAAAAACCAAACACTAGTCACTAAAAACCTAGTCTTCATGTGAGAAGCAGGTAACAGTATGATTCCTCATCACTTAAGCTCAGAATGATGCTAAAGCTGAAACTCCAGTACTCTGGCCACCTCATGTGAAGAGTTGACTCACTGGAAAAGACTTTGATGCTGGGAGGGATTGGGGGCAGGAGGAGAAGGGGATGACAGAGGATGAGGTGGCTGGATGGCATCACTGACTTGATGGACATGAATCCGAGTGAACTCCGGGAGTTGGTGATGGACAGGGAGGCCTGGCATGCTGCGATTCATGGCGTTGCAGAGTCAGACACGACTGAATGACTGAACTGAACTGAACTCTCTATTTGTGTGTGTGTTTATGTATGGTTACTGTTAAGAGTACTTTAGGGATCACACATGTTTAAAATATGGTGCACTGCACTGGAGACCTGCTTCATATAAAATTAAACATGACACTAAAAAATAAGTATTAAACACATACTACAGATACATCCATGAGCACATATACTCATTTTAATTCTTAACTACAATTCAAAATTATCATTCTGATTTTCTATTAAAAAATAGAAATCATAGTTAAGAAGTGCCCCAGGAATATCTGATAGGGTTAGAAAAAAGATACCCCCAACCTTAGTTACAAGCAGCTTCATGTTTGTGATAATACAATGCTTATCTAAAAGTAAAATGCTTTTGATAGAATTATTCTTACAGTGCTTGATTGTTATCAGGTCCTTCAAAAGATCCAGAACTATTGGATGTCTTTTCCTTAAAGAAGTGAAAAATATTAGCATCGTTGTTTGTGGGTGAGTATCTTTCATGTTCCTCCACTCCTGACCGTTTGGATTTTGCAAGCATTTCTGCTGAGTAACATCGTTCCATTGTATATGTTTTCACTCGCGACTGACCATGAGAAGTCTCAGATCTATCAGAGGAATGGGCTCTACGAAGGTATCGAGAATGCGGCCTTTCTTCTGCCTCTTGGATTACTCTTCCCCTTCCACTATTACTGGTTTCTTGTTCTTGATTGCCCCATGAAGTATAAAAGCTGCTTCCATCTCCTGAAGAAGAAAAATCACTTGGATTTTTACTCTTTGGAAATATAGTCATTTTATTTGGGAGTGGCTGTTCAATCAAAAGTCGTCTTCTGTCAAATAAACTACCACTTATACTGGTACTGGAAGAAGCTGTAATTGCTGTAGAAATTGTGGCATGTCCACTATCAATCGAGTCTTCTACAGTTCCTAAATCCTTACTTTTTTTTGAAGAGTTTCGGGACATAAAAGGATGATCTAATACTGAAGACAGACTTAAACGATCTGCTGGATTTCTACGAAGTAACTGGTGAATGAGGTCCTTGGCTTCTCTTGACAAAAAAGTTGGCATTTCATAATCTGCCAATACTACTTTATTTAATGTGTTCTTGACCGTGTCAGTGTCAAAAGGCGGTCTCCCAATAAGTAATGTATAAAACATACAGCCCAAGGACCAAATATCAGATTCAAGTCCATGTGCACTTCGAGTTGCAATTTCTGGAGAAATGTAATTAGGAGTTCCACATAACGTATAGTGCTTTTCATGTGGCATTTTCAACTGAGTTGCCAGCCCAAAATCAGCAATCTTGATGTTCATATTACGTGTAAGTAAGAGGTTAGAAAGTGTGAGGTCCCGGTGTAATATACCATGCGAATGGAGATATAACATTCCTGTGATGATTTGGTGCATGAAGTGTCGAGCTGTTAGAATGCAAAAAATAAAAGTTACAACTTAGAAAATCTGAAGATTCAGTATTTAGAATACATTATGAAACCCAAGTACATAAGCTAATATTACAATTAGTGAACTGGTTTGTGGCTTAGTTTCACCAACCAAAATACCACTTTAATAATTTTTTTTGTCCACTCTGATAATTTTATAATATTCTTTAATATCTCCCTTTAAGACATCTAGGCACTCCTTTTAATCTTTGTCCTTTACAACTGATGAGTTTTCTAATACAGTTAAGGGATGCTTACTTTTATTAAGAATTGAGAATGACTAGAGTTAACTAGGGTAACCAGAAGTCCATAGAAATTAAGAGAAAATATTTATAATTTAACAAAAAATTCATAAATACACTCAAATTTAAAAAAACAGAAAAGCAACCTAAAGTTCCTTTGATGTCCCCATGTTCTGCATGCATAGTCAGTAGTGTCTGACTCTTTGCGACCTCATGAACTGTAGCCCATCAGGCTCTTCTGTCCGTGGGATTTGGTTGCCATTTCCTTCTCCAGGAGATCTTCTTGACCAAGGGATTGAACCCGCATCACCTGCATCTCCTTGATTAGCATGTGGATTCTTTACCACTTCACCACCTGGGAATTGGCCAACTATACTTTCTCTTCTGCGAACAGTTTCCTTATATCCCTCATCCATTTTCCTATTCAATTGTCTTTTTCTTTTTAGGCATGCCTTATTTTTCTTTTTTGATCGCACTGGGTCTGGCTGCTCTGTGCAGCTTTTCTCTAGTTGCAGCGAGCAGGGGCTACTCTTCACTGCATGGTGCACGGGCTTCACTGTGTGTGCAGAGCATAGGCTCCAGGCACACGGGTTTCAGTAGCTGTGGCACATGGCTCAGTAGTTTCAGATGGCTGGTTCTAGAGCACGAGCTTAGTCTCTCCGTGCCATGTGGAATCTTCTGGGTCAGGGATTGAACCTATGTCCCCTGCATTGGCAGGGGGACTCTTAACTACTGTACCACTAGGGAAGTCCAGGCATGCCTTATATTTTAAAGATTAATTGGCCAGCCATTTATTCTATAAATATTTTCTTCCTATCTTTAACTTTGAAATTCGTTGAAGTTGCTCAGTCGTGTCTGACTCTTTGCGACCCCGTGGACTGTAGCCTACCAGGCTCCTCGGTCCATGGGATCTTCCAGGCAAGAATACTGGAGTGGGTTGCCATTTCCTTCTCCAGGGGATCTTTCTGACTCAGGGATCAAACCCAGGTCTCCTGCACTGTAGGCAGACGCTTTACTGTCTGAGCTACCAGGAAATTTGTTGACAGTATCTTTTGTCATATACATTCTTGGTTTTAATTAAATTGGTAATTCATCTCCTTCCAATTTTTGTAAGTTATGTCTTATATAAGAAGACCCTACTATATAAGAAAACCCTACAGTATTATGAAAAAATATTCATCATCAATACGTATATGAATTTATTTTCAATTTGTATAATGTTCTTACTTTCAATCTAAGGATATAAACATTTCCATGATTCTTAATATGTGTGACCAAATTGCTTTCTAAATGGGTTAAATATAGAATCAAATGGACAAAAAGCCTGTCAACAACCATCTTTCTTAGATTTCAATCTAGCCTGCAATCTCAGTTAGCAGGGTAAGATAATTTGAAAACAATCATTTCTAAAACTTCCTTGGTGGTCCAGTGGGTAAGATTCCAAGCTCCCAAATCAGGGGGCCTGGGGTTCAACCCCTGCTTGGGCAACTAGATCCTGCATGCATGCCACAACTGAGTCTGCAAGCCTCAATGAAGATTCTGGGAGCTGCAACTAAGACGAAGCACAGCCTAAATAAATAAATAGACAGATAGAAAACAATCATTTGTGTAATGATACAAGGACCTTACTTGGTCCTGATCTGAAATATAAAAATGTTACCTCTAAGAAACTGCGGAAGCTGAAACTGACAATGTGTTTGACAGTAAGGAACTATTAGGTGTGATAGTGACTTTGTCCTTACTTTTTTTTTTTTTTTAAAGTCTGTCTCAATTAGAGATAAAAAGATGTCTATGATTTGCTTCAAAATACTCTGGGGCACTGGGGGAATAAGAAGAGTAAGATGAAACTATTTGACCATGAGTTGATAGTTTTGAAAGATGACCGGTAAGTTCATAGGGGCTCATTATATTACTCTCTCAGTTTAAATGTTTGACATTTTCTACAGCAAATGGTTTCAGCAGGTACTTGTGTTTGACTTAGAAACTACTTTATAGTCATCAAGAGCATTTTTTCTAAAAAACTTTTCTAGATGTCAAAGGATACACATTAAACTGTGACCAATGATTTAAAATGTTGTTTTTAAAAGAAGGATAGTAAATTTCTCCTTCTACTTTATTTCTGTAACACCTAAATTATTCACATGAATTAACAGCTGTTTAAAGTTTGGTAGGGGGGAACGGTCTCCTTTTGTAGCCTAAAATAATAATTGAAACAGTTTTACTAAATATTACAAAATAGTACATTCTTCAAAACTACAAAAAGTAAAACTCATATCTACCAAAAAAATTTTTTTTAAGGAAAAAAAAGAAGTATGGCTTACCTTCATTTTCTGAGAATGGTTTTCTTCTATTTTTTAAATACCTGTTCATTTCTCCATTATGGCACATTTCTAATACTAGGTACACATAATTGTTATCTTCAAAATAGTTATACAGCTGAAATATAAAAGGGTGTAATAAATTATAATAGAGAAAAATTCCATGTCCTTGGCCACTTTTATAAAATGTGTATCTTACCTCCAAGATAGAAGGATGTTTCAATTGGCAATGTATTTTCACCTCATTTTGGACTCTCTGTACCATTCCAGCTTTGTACATGGCTTTCTTATCTATCTAAAATAACATGAGAGTTTTAAACATTCATGATAAACTTTCAAATGTGAATTTGTCATGTTAACTTTGAAAAAAGAAAATATACTTTGAAACATTCTTTAGTCCTTTTATCTACTTTTTAGATCAATTTATTCTGTTGTCTGTTTTCCCCATGCACCCAGCAGAGTGCTTGGCAGAATGAACTAATAAGTTTCTCTAATGCATTCCAATATACTCTATCAACTTAAAGAATTTATAGTTCAACTATCAAATCTATGATAACAACAACACCACAAATTTAGCAAAGTTTTAAAAGAAAACTTCCCTTTCCTTTTTCTACTGGTTTAGGTGTTTCTTAGCTTATATTACTCCTGTTAGATTGACTCCTAACAATCAAGAATAGTATTTTAGCCTGTTACGGTGCAAAACAGAATTATGGACAAGGGTATTCTTCTTATAAACAAATTATTATTTGTTCTTTGATTTCTACCAATTACTCCAAGTATGCATAATCAGAACAGATACCAGATCTAATGAACATCAGTAAAGATAAGGCATTTATTTAAGATATCCTTCAATTCACCTGTTGGCATTACCGTATTTTGCTTAAGCAATGGGCTTTTTACACCATAAAGAAAAGGCTGGCAGGTAAGGAGTGTCTAACATCTCAAGTAGCAAACCTCTCTAGTTATCTGCAAAGTAGAAGTGAGAAACTGATTAATATATTCTTACCATTTTGATTGCAACTTCCAAACCAGTGTGAATGGACTCAGCTCTATAAACACCAGCAAATGATCCTTTACCAAGCAGATTTCCAACTCTAAAATCCTTAAAAGTTAAAATTAAAGAATACGTGTGATGATTTCCAGAAGTAGAAAGGAAGAGAAATAGGAAGGGGCTGGAAAGAGGATAAACAGGATCGAAAGGAGAATTTGCATTTAAAATTCAAGCAGGTATTACACCTCAATACAGCTGGTGTCTGGGGTAGACAGCATGTTGACGGCTTGTGTGTCTGTGAGCTTCCAGGCTGGTTTCTAGATGCAGCACCCTAATGATCTGGTTCCTTAGCCTCAGCAACCTCCTCCCTCCTCCCACCTCCAGCCAACCCCTGAGAGCTAAGGGCTGGAACGGAATCCCGCCGCAGCTCCCGCCGGAGGTAACCGCCATTCCCCTGGAGAAGGGGGAGACACCCTAGCCCTGCTCTAGCGCGGCAGCTCAGGCGGGATCGCTGACCAGGGGGCGCGGTATCTACGGACAGAAGGGCGGGGCCACAAGGGACTCACCTGTCCCACGGCCGCCGCATCTCCGAGGGGCGGGCCGCTCCGCCCCCAAACAGCCGGGCCCGGGTGGTTGGGACCCTCCCCAGGCACTTCGGAGCCAGCCCTGCAGCTGTTACCTTCGACTTATCCCCTTCCTGCCAGGGTCTCGAGACCCGGCACTCCGACTCCCGCCCGCCCTACTCGGGACTGCCGAGTCTTTTCACCTCGATCTTTTCTCCGATGCAGGTCGCCATATTTCCAGGCCGCGGCCCGTGCTCCCCGGATCAGCTCCCTTCACGCAGTTCCTTCGAGGCAGCACTCCAAGCAGCCAGCGGGTCTTGGCGCCCATCAGGCTCGGTTCTCTAGGCCGCCGCTCTTTGCGACGACAGCACAGCCTCCGAAAGGTCTACCGGGCACCTTCTGAGGCCTGGGCGGCGCCTCCGCGCTCCCATTTTGAAAAACTCCCGCCGGTGGCTGTCCTCAGAGGTTGGAGGTGACGTAAGGAGGCGGGTCGCTCCGTAGAGGCCGAGCCGGGCCGCGCATGCGTGATAGGCGCCTTATCCCGCCCGCCTCTGCACGAGGACCGGAAGTGTTTCGGCGTCCTGCAGCTTGGCCGGAAGTGTTGGCAGTTCGGCTTTTGGGAGACCAACTCCAGACGGATAAAAAAGGTAACTTCGAATATGGTCATTTACTCACTTCAGGGTGTGAAAAGGTCCAGCTTTCAATTCCGTAAAGGACTTAAAACAATTTTTAAATTCCAAATACTTAAAGTTGACGGGACAGCTTGTTGTTAGTCTTTTCCGACTTTTACAACTCATTAACTTAAGCAGCCGTTTACAGCTCAATTCCTCCTTACTCCAGTGTTTCATAACTGATATGAGTGGACGCCGTACTTTAAGAACATGGACTCCTTTATTTGTTTTGGTAAATTTCTATTAATTACAATGCTATTTGTGTAATAACTCATGTTTAAGAGCTCTTACACGCGTGTGATAATGTATGTCGACTTAAATGCAAAACGTATGAGTTACGAGTTAAGTTTTACTTGAGGCAAAATGAGGTTAATAGGCGGGGAGACAGCATTTCAGATAGCTCTGAGAAAATTGCTACAGAGGCAGGAGGGGAAGGTTAGTCTATATATGTGATTTTGGTGAAGGGGGAGTACATTGCAGTCAAGCACATATTTTTTGCATAATGTTTCTGCTAGTCTCCTGTTACCTCTACAAGTATTTTAAGTCATGTGCAGCTGCAGCTGCTGATTTTCAACACTCGTGAAAGGAGTTTAGGGTGGAGGGCAGAAGTGAGGGACTCTGTGCTCTGTAGAAAGCTGGCAGAACAGGTTTTCCAAATAGATACTTTCAGGAGCCGATTTTATGAGCCCAATTCTTATACCTCCTTATATCTAGAAAAACACTAGAATCCTTATGGTGAAGACTGTTTCTCCTAACTAGCAAAAAGCTTCTTTGTGGTCTGAGCCACCAGGGAAGCCCCAAGAAGGAAATGGAAACCCACTCCAATATTCTTGCTTGGAAAATCCCTTGGATAGAGGAGCCTGGTGGGCTACAGTCTACGGTGTTGCAGAGATTCTGACACGACTGAAAGTGACTTAGCATGCATGCATAATCATGCAGAATCCACCCTTCACCTTAGAACTCTTTTGGTGTTGTATACATTTTATGGGTTTGAAAAAATGTATAATGACATGTATCCATCATTATAGAATTTTCACTGCCCTAAAAATCCTCTGTACTCCTCCTGTTCACCTCTCCCACCCCCAGTGCTACCTGCTAAGTCGCTTCAGTCGTGTCAGACTCTTTGTGTTACACTGGGCTGCAGCTGGCCAAGCTCCTCTGACCATGGCATTCTCTAGGCAATAATACTGGAGTGGGTTATCGTTCCCCCCTCCAGAAGGTCTTCCCAACCCAGGGATCGAATCCATGTCTCTTAACATCTCCTGCATTGGCAGGTGAGTTCTTTACCTGTAGCGCCTGCGAGGAGAAGGCAATGGCAACCCACTCCAGTACTCTTGCCTGGAAAATCCCATGGACGGAGGAGCCTGGTGGGCTACAGTCCATGGGGTCTCGAGTTGGACACGACTGAGTGACTTCACTTTTACTTTTCACTTTCATGCATTGGAGAAGGAAATGGCAACCCACTCCAGTGTTCTTGCCTGGAGAATCCCAGGGACAGGGGAGCCTGGTAGGCTGCTGTCTATGGGGTCGGACAGAATCGGACACGACTGAAGTGACTTAGCAGCAGCAGCAGCGCCTGGGAAGCCCCACTAATTTTTTACTCTCTCCATAGTTTTGAATTTTCCAAAATGTTGAATAGTTGGAATCGTATGGGATGTAGCCATTAAAAGACTAGCTTTTAACTTAGGAAATATGCATTTAAGTTTCCTCCATACCTTTTCATGGTGTGTTAGCTCACTTGTTTCAGTGCTAAATAATGTTCTACTGGGGCTTCCCACATGGCTCAGCGGAAAAGAACCGCCTGTAATGCAGGAGAGACAGGAGACGTGGTTCGATTCCTGGGTCTGAAAGATTCCATGAAGAAGGAAATGGCAACCCACTCCAGTATTCTTCCATGAAAATCCCATGGACAGAGGAGCCTGGTGGGCTACAGTCCGTGGGTCACAAAAAGAGTCGAAGGTGACTTAGTGACTAAACAATAATAATGTTACATTGTCTGGGTATATTACAGTTTATTTATCCAGTTACCTGTTGAAGGACATTTTAGTTGCTTCCCAGTTTTGGCAGTCATATGTGAAACTGCTATAAATGTCCTCTTGCGGGATTTTCTAGCTACACATTTTCAACTCCTTTCAGTATATACCAAGGAAAGCAATTTCTGGAGCATATTGTAAGAGTATGTTTTAGTTTTCTAAGAAACTTACAGACTATCTTCCAAAGTGGTTGTACCATTTTTCATTCCCACCAGCAATGAATTAGGGTTCCTGTTGTTCCACATCCTCACCAGCATTTGACCTATTATCATGGTTCTGGATTGTAGATGTGTGTAGTTGTATAGCTGTGTAGTTGTATCTTGTGTTCACTTGCATTTCGCTAATGCTGTATATTGTAGGGCATCTTGTCATATGGTTATTTGCTGTCTGTATGTATATCTTTGGTGAGGTATCAGTTGAACTCAGACTTATTTTTTTTAATTGGGTTGTTTGTTTTCTTATTGTTGAGTTTTAAGAGTTCTTTGTATTTTTAAAAATTCCTTAGTTAATTTGCCTGGCTGCCCTGGGTCTTCATTGCCGTGTGCTTGCTTTCTCTCGTTGTGGCAGATGGGAGCTACTCTTGGTTGTGGTCCTCAAGTGTTTCCTTGCAGTGACTTCTCTTGCTGCGGAGCACAGGCTCTCAGCTCATGGGCTTCCGTAGTTGCAGCTCTCAGCTCTAGAGTTTGGGCTCGATAGTTGCGGTGTGTGGGCTTAGTTGCCCCACTGTTTGTGGGATCTTCCTGTACCAGGGATTGAACCCACGTCCCCTGTAACAGCAGGCAGATTCTCATCCACTGTGTTACCAGGGAAGTCCCAAGAGTTCTTTGTATTTTGGATAACAGTCTTTTAGCAGTGTTGGGTTTGCAGCGTCTTCCCAGTCTGTGGCTTATCGTTCCTGATGATGTCTTTCTTTTAAAAAAAAAATAATTTTATTTACTTATTTTTGGCTGTGCTGGGGCTTCATTGCTGCGCGGGTTTATCCCTGGTTGCTGCAAGTGGGGCTGTTCTCTAGTTTCAGCGCTCAGGTTTCTCGCTGCAGCGCCTTCTCTCGCGGCTGAATACGGGCTCTAGGGTGCGCAGGCTTCAGCGGGTGCGGCGCATGGGCTCCATGGAGAAAAGGCTCGATAATTGTGGCGCATGGGCTTGGTTGTTCTGTGCCATGTGGGATCTTCCTGGACTAGGAATCGAACCCATGTCTCCTGCATTGCCAGGCAGATTCTTTACCACTGAGCCACTAGGGAGACCTGATGATGTTTTTTGAAGAGCAATTTTTCATTTCTTAAAGAAGTCCAGCTTATCAATTAATTTTTTCATGGATTGTGGCGTGGTGTCATATTTAAAAAGGCATTGTCATTCCCAAGATAATCTTAATTTTTTTTCCTGTGTTATCTTCTAGGAGTTTTATAGCTGTACTCTTAGGTTTATAGTCCATTTTGAGTTAGTCTTTGCATGTGGACATCAGAGACATGACTGAGCGCGCACAGAGAGACACGCCCCCCCCCCCCCAGTTGTTTTATCACCCAGTTGTTGAGATGACTGTCTTTTGCTTCATCCTGTTGCCTTTGTTATCCTTTGTCAATGATTATTGGCTGTATTTCTTTGGGTCTGTTTCCGGCCTCTCTCTTTTTTGTCATTGATCTACTTATCTGTTCTTTCATTAATATCATACTGTTTCTAAATTGCTGTAGATTTATAGTAACCCTTAATTGTCTAGCAGTATCCTCCTCCAACTTTGTTCTCCTTCAGTATTCCATTGGCTATTCTGGACCTTTTGTCTCTCTGGTATACAGTTTAGATCAGCTTATTGATAGCCATAAAATAACTTGCTGGGATTTTGATTGGGATTGCATTGAATCTGTAGATCAAAGTTAGAAAAAAACTGACATCTTGACAGTATTGAGTCTTCCTGTCTGTCATCATGGACTATCTCTCCATTAATCTAGTTGTTCTTTGATTTCTTTCATGAGAGATTTGTGGTATTCGTCATATGAATCTTGTACATATTTGTTAGATTTATACCTTAAGTATTTCATTTTGGGGGTTCCTGCTGTAAATCACATTGTACTTTTCGTTTCAAATTGCACTTGTTCATTGCTGGTATATAGGAAAGCAGTTGACTAATTAACCATGTATCCTGCAACCTTGCTATAATCCCTTACTAGTTTCAGGAAGCTTTTTTGTTGTTGTTGATTTGCTTGGTTTCCTAAATAGGTGATAGTATCATTTGCAAACAAAGACAGTTTTATGTCTTCTTTCCAAACTTGCACACCTTTTATTTCATTGTCTTGTTTTATAATAGTTAGTACTTCCAGCATGATGTTGACAAGAGGAGACATACTTGCCTTGTTTCTGATATCAACAGAAAGGCTTCTAGTTTCTCACCATTAAGTGTGATGTTAGCTGTCAGTTTTTTTTTTAATAGATGGTCTTTATTGAGTTAATGGAAGATTTCCTGTACTGCTAGTGAGAGTTTTTATCATCAATGGATGTTAGATTTTGTCAAAAACTTTCTCTGCATCTACTGATATCATCATGTAATTTTTCTGTTTTCACCTGCTAATGTGGTGGATTACATTAATTTTTGAGTATCGAACCAGCTTTGTATACCTGCGATAAATCTCAGGAATTGGTCCATTTCAGCTAAGTTATCAAATTTGTGGGCATAGAATTGTTCAAAGTATTTTTTTATTATCTTGTTCATGTCCATGAGATCTATATTGATAACCTACCTCTCTCTCATTTCCAATATTGGTAACTTGTAACCTTTTTTTCTTAGTTAGCCTGAGTAGAGTCTTATGAATTTTATTGATCTTTTCAAAGAACTAGGTTTTGGTTTTGTTGATTTTTCTCCATTGATTTCCTGTTTTAAATTGCATTGATTTCTCTATTATTGTTTCTTTTCTTCTGCTTACTTTTGATTTAATTTGCTCTTTTTTCCCCCCTAGTTTCCTAAGAGAGAAGCTTAGATGAATTTTATGTGTGTGTATGTATCTGTTTATATGTTTATTTTGTTTTTTCTTTTCCATTGTGGTTAGTCGGGATATTTAATACAGTTTCCTGTGCTACACCATAGGACCTTGTTGTTTATCCATTCTATATATAGAGATTTGCATCTGCTAGTCCGAAAGGCCCAATCCATCATTTCCACCCTCACTCTCCCCCTTCAGAAACAAGTCTTCTCATGTCTGTGAGTTTGTGTTTTGTAGGTAAGCACATTTGTGTCATATTTTAGATTCCACATATAAGCAATATCATATGGTATTTGTCTTTTTCTGGCTTACTTCACTTGGTATGGTAATCTCTAGGTTCATCTATGTTGTTGCAAATGGTATTATTTCATCCTTTTTTATGGCTGAGTAATTTTCCGTTGTATGTGTATACCATATCTTTTTTATCCATTCATCTGTTGATGGATATTTAGGTTGTTCTCTTGTCTTGCCTATTGTAAATAAGTGCTGCTATGAATATTGGGGTGCATGTATCTGTTCAGATTAGAGTTTTGTCCAAATACGTGCCTCTAAGTGGGTTGCTAGTCATATAGCAACTCTACTTTTGGCTTTTTGAGGAACCTCCATAGTGGCTGCACCAATTTATACTCCCATCAACAGTGTAGGAAGGTTCTCTCTTCTCCACAACCTCTCCAGCATTTGTTATTTGTAGACTTTTTACTGATGGTCATTCTGACTGATCTTAAGTGGAACCTCATTGTTGTTTTGGTTTGCATTTCTTTAATAATTAGTGATGTTGAACATTTTTATCATGTGCCTTTTGGCCATCTGTATGTCTTCTTTGGAGAAATGTCTATTTAGGTCTTCTCCCTATTTTTATTGCATTGTTTTGTTACTGAGTTGAATGAGCTGTTTACATATTTGGGATAGTAAGCCCTTATTGCATCATTTTCAAATATTTTTCTCCCATTTTGTAGTTTGTTTTGTTTTATGGTTTCCTTTGCTGTGCAAGAGCTTATAAGTTTGGTTAGGTCCCATTTGTTTAGTTTTGCTTTTATTTCTATTGCCTTGGTAGACTGATCTAGAAAACATTGGTATGATTTATATCAGAGAATGTTTTGCTGTGTTCTCCTATAGGATTTTTATGGTGTTGTGTCTTATATTTTAAGTCTTTAAACCATTTTGAGTTTATTTTGCATATGATGTGAGGGAGTGTTCTAATTTCCTTGATTTACATGAGGTTGCCCAGCTTTCCCAACACCACTTGCTGAAGAGACTGTTTTCTCTCCATTGTATATTCTTGCCTACTTTGTTGTAGATTAATTGACTGTAGTGTTTATTTCTGGGCTCTCTATTTTGTTCCACTGATTCATTTGGTCTTTTTTTTGTGCTAATACCCTTCTGTTTGATGACAGTAGCTCATTGTAGTATTGTCTGAAGTCTGGGATGGTTATGCCTCTTGCTTTGTTCTTTTTCCTCAAGATTGATTTGTCAATTCTGGGTCCTTTATGGTTCCATATATAAACTAGAGGATTATTTATTCTAGTTCTGTGAAAAATATAATGGGTATTTTGATAGGATCACTTTAAATCTGTAGATTGCTTTGGGTAGCACAGTGGTTGTAACAATATTAATTCTTCCAAATCACAAGCATGGGGTGCCTTCTATTTCCTTAAATCATCTTCAATTTCCTTCCTCAGTGTTTTATATTGTTCTCAGCATATGGATCTTTTACCTCCTTGATCAGGTTTGTTCCAAAGTATTTTATTTTATTTTTTGATGCCATTTTAAAAGGGCTTTTTTTTTTTCTGCTTTCCCTTTATGTTATTTCATTGTTTGTGTAAAGCAATGCAGCCGATTTCTGTATTTTAATCTTGTATCCTGCTACCTTGCTAAATTCATTTATGGGTTCTAGTAGTTTTTGTATAGTCTTTAGGGTTTTCTGTATTTTAGTATCAACCATTTACGTATAATGATAATCTTATCTCTTCGCTTCAGTTTGGATACCTTTTCTTTTTCTTTTTTTAATTGCTGTGGCGAGGACTATGTTAAACAGAACTGATGGGAGTGGGTATCCTTGTCTTGCTCCAGAATTTAGCAAGGAAGGGTTTCAGGTTTTCACCATTGAGTGTTATGCTGGCTGTGGGTTTGTCATAAATGGTTTTTATTATGTTAAGAGATGTTCCCACTGTGCCCACTCTGGTAGGAATTTTTTATCATAACTGGATGTTGAATTTTGTTAAATGCTTTTTCTGCATCTGTTGAGATGACTGTGGTTTTTGTCTTTTCTTTTGATGTGGTATATCACACCGAGGGATTTGCATGTATTGAACCACTTTGTGACTCTGGGATGAATCTCACTTGGTCATGGTTTGTAATCTTTTTTATGTGTATGTGTTGTTGGATTCAGTTTGCTAATATTTTGTTGTGGATTTTTGCATCTATATTCATGAAAGATACGGCCCTGTAATTTTCGTTTGTGGTAGTACTTTTGTCTGGTGTTGACTTCCCTGAGGGCTCATACGATAAAGTAGGGGTTTATCTGCTTTACACAGATGGAGAAACTAAGACTAAGGGAGATTAAGTAAATGTTTTGTTTAACTCCAAAGTCTATTTCAGTGGTATCAGAAATTTTCAACTTTTGTTTTTGTTGCTGCTGAATACTAAAAGTTTAATGACAATCCCCAAAAGCAAAGCAGTGCTAGTGAGTTCCCAAAAGTCATCCTGTCAGGTTCCTAACTGTCCTTTCCCAAAGCCATTCCTGACTCTTTAATTCTTCACAGATCACATTTGGGAAACCACTGAATGTCAACTGCACTTTTTCAGCTTAAAAGTACCTGGGTGTGGTTGACTGGTTGATGTCTCCTTTTATAGGAAGATTCCTAACCTGGGGACTTTGCCTAGCCACTTAAAGACAGACTCCCTTTTTAACTCAAGATATAGAAAGAAGTACACCTTCCTTGTCTGCAGGGTTTTCAGAATTCTCCAGCACTAGGTTGCTTTCCCAGATCTCACTTGAATTTGTATGTGATACATTATTATTTTGAAAATATCTGTCATCCCCTCGTAGGTAATCAGTGGTAACTTTGAAAGGGTCCCTTCCCTACCTTCCTACTTTTGTACAAGTGTGTGTGTGTGTATATGTGTGTGTGTATATATATATATATTTTTCCTATTAAAGAAATGGGATTATATGTACTGCAACTTGTATTTTTAACTCCCAGTGTGTCAATATTATTACTCGATAGCCATATATGAATTAAACTTACAATTTTACATACTATGGACATACCAAAAGCCTGATATTTTCATATAAGAACTTGTGACATTGGTTACTGGAAGCCTAAGGCCTTTATTTTTGGTTACTGTCACCCACTTGTTTTTCCCTAGAGGATTCTGAATGAGGCTTTTGGATGTTCTTGGGGCCTAGCTAGCTGTTTGCAACACAAGACTGATGACCCCAGGAATGGGGGTGCTGACCTACCTTCCATGGTCCAAAGTGCAGGATGCCTTCCTTTCAGGCACTTTCCAGTGTTCCTTCCACTGGAGGGACCCACTGTCCCCTCCATACCTATTCTTTTTTTCTTTTTAAAATTTTTATTTAACCTAAATACATATTTTTTTATATATATATATATTAGATTCTACATAGAATGTGGTGGTTTTCTTTCTCTGACTTACTGACTTGCTTTACTTAGCATAATGCCCTCTGAGTCCACGTTACAAATTTGTGTAAGATTTTTTTTTTCTTTTTTATCTCTGGATAATACTATATATCAGAGAAGGCAATGGCACCCCACTCCAGTACTCTTGACTGGGAAATCCCATGGACAGAGGAGCCTGGTAGGCTGCAGTCCATGGGGTCGCTAAGAGTCAGACACGACTGAGCAACTTCACTTTCATGCATTGGAAAAGGAAATGGCAACCCACTCCATTGTTTTTGCCTGGAGAATCCCAGGGACGGGGGAGCCTGGTGGGCTGCCGTCTATGGGGTCACACAGAGTCAGACACGACTGACGCGACTTAGCAGCAATACTATATATGCAGAATACATCTTAAATTATCCATCAGTGGACACTTAGGTTGTTTCCAAACAGTACTGCAGTGAACAGTGTTGTTCAGTTGTGCGTTAGTGTCCGACTTTTTGCGACCCCATGGACTGCAGCACACCAGACTTCCCTGTCCTTCACCATCTCCCAGAGCTTGCTCAAACTCATGTCCATTGAGTCAGTGATGCCATCCAACCATCTCATCCTGTCATCCCCTTCTCCTCCTGCCTGAAACCTCTCCCACCTTCAGGGTCTTTTCCCATGAGTCGGCTCTTCGTATCAGGTGGCCAGAGAATTGGAGCTTCAGGTTTAGCACTGAGAGGGGTGCATGTATATTTTTGACTTAGTGTTTTTATTTGGATAAATATCCTGAAATGGAATTGATAGTGCTTTTTTTTTTTTTTTTTAGGAAACTCCATACTATTTTCCATGGTAGTTGCACCAATTTATATTCCCAACAACACACGAGTCCTTTTTCTCTACATCCTCACCAACGCTTTTTAAAAAAATTTTAATTGGATAATTGCTTTAAGAATTTTTTCTATCAAATCTCAACATGAATCAGCCATCAGTTCAGTTCAGTCGCTCAGTCGTGTCAGACTCTTTGTGACCCCATGAATCGCAGCACGCCAGGTCTCCCTGTATACATATATTCCCTCCCTCTTAAACCTCCCTCCCGTCTCCCTCCCCATCACATCCCTCTAGGTTGATACAGAGCCCTTGTTTGAGTTCCCTGAGACACACAGAACTTGATGACAGCTGTTCTGAGAAGTATGATGAAGTGGTACCACATTGTGGGTGTTTGGGTTTTTTTAGGTTTCTTTTTTTAAAATGGAAATATAATTGCTTTCCAGCAATTATGTTTGTGTTAGTTTACACATTTCCCCTCCTCCTTGAGCCTCCCTCCGGCCTCACTTTCCATCCCACCCCACGAGGTCATTCACAGGGCACTGAGCTGAGCTTCCTGGGCTGTCTACGGCAGCTTCCCACTAGCTATTTCACCCATGGTAGTGTATATACGTCAGAACAGCTGTAAATCCGTCCCACCCTCTCCTCCCCATGTGTGTCTGCAAGTCTGTTCTCTATTCCTGCCCTGCAGATAAGTTCATCAGTACTGTTTTTCTAGATTCTCCTTATACACGATAATATACAGTATTTGTTTTCCTCTGAGTGACTTCACTCTGTAAGGTCCAGCCATGTCTCTGCTAATGGCACGATTTTGTTCCTTTTTGTGGCGGAATAATATTCCACTGCATACATGTACCACATCCATTCATCTATCGATGGACATTTAGGTTAATTCCGTCTCCTGGCTACTGTAAACAGTGCTGTAATAATGAACACTGGGGAACGTGTCCCTTCTTGAATTACAGTTTTCTCAAAGTATATGCCCAGTTGTGGGATTGCTGTATGTGGGTCATAAGGTAGTGTTGGGGCTTCCCTGGTGGCTCAGATGGTAAAGAATCTGCCTGCAATGCAGAAGATCTGGGTTTGATCCCTGGGTCAGGAAAATCCCCTGGAGAATGGAATGGCTACCCCCTCCAGTATTCTTGCCTGGAAAATTCCATGGACAAAAGGATCCAGCGGGTGGCAAAGAGTCAGACACAACTGAGTGACTAAGCACATTACATCATTATGTTTAAGAAGTATCCTTGTAAATACTACATATAGTTCTTAAACTGCTAAGTTTATGGTACTTGCATTCCCATAGTTACTGATATATAATTTCTCTTTGTTCTCTTTGCCTACAACAGGGTTAATTTTCTTTACTACAAATTATTTACTCTTTTATTTTCTGCTTATTTTTGGCCATGCCGGGTCTTTGTTGCTGCATGGGTTTTTTCTCTAGGTGGGGGCTACCCTCTGGTTGCGGTGTACAAGCTTCTCGTTGCTGCGGAGCATAGGTTCTGGGGGCACGCAGGCTCAGTGGTTGCCAGCTCCTGGGTCCTAGAGCACAGGCTTAGCTGCTCTGCAGCATGTGGGATCTTCTGGACCAGGGATCTAACCTGTGTCTCCTGCATTGGCAAGCAGAGTCTTCACAACTTAGCCACCAGGGAAGCCCTTTTTATTTACTCTTAATTTAACCTGAATCTTAAATGTCTAAAACCAGTACACAAATCCTTTTCAGGGAGATTGACCAGGAAATCAAATGCTGCTTGATACAACTGGCTTCGAATTGCCTTTTGGCATTTGCAGGATGCATGAACCAACTTGAATCTATCTTTATTTCTTTAGGAGGGAGGGATTGAGGATAAAATATTAGGAATTACAGTCGACAGACATTCCTTCTTCACCTCTGGAAGGTTATCAACTCTTTGTTCATCACTAGGGATTGTGGGTTAAAAAAGCAAAATCCTCTCCAGTTATCCTGAAAATCAGGGTAAGATGAACAGGTATAAACTGCCAGTTGTTCAGCCTTCTAAATTTTGAAAGTATTTATTTGTACTTATATTGGAAAGTTTAAAGTTCGTGGAGGTATACGTATTTTCTGTGGATTAAGGATTTATTATCCTTTGTATTCTCACAAGTTGGTTCAAGCACTAGAAGATTAAGCATCAAATGCTGAAACGTAGACCAGGAAACGCAAGCATGCTGTTTCACCTGGAATAGCATTTCTCAAAAAAAGGTTAAGAGAAATTCGTGCAGGGAGCTCCTCTTTATGTACTGGAAATCTCTATAAAAGTTTTCTAGTTCATTTATTTCTAGATTTTCTTTTCCAATACAAAGTTATTCTGTGACAACACTTCCAGTAGTTTTCAGAATAAACATCATTGGAAGGTTTAAAAAGTTTGCCAGTTTACTCAACCCTCATTGCCAAGCAAAGTATATAAATGGCTCTGAAAACCTGTCCCCAAACCACCAAGTCACTGAAGTTCAATATGTGAACATTAAGCCTCTGCTGTGCAAAACTCATGGTGCAAAAGTAAGTTTACACTACGTCTTGACAGTGTGCACTTTACTATTAGTGAACAAATAGCAACTGATAAATGCACTTTGTCAGTTATTCACTAATATGATGCCATTTTACATACACAGAAAATGTTTTATATACTCTGATTCTGCATATGTAAACATTTTATGGCTATGCTTTGTAAACAAAAATTGTATACCACCTATATAGGGGTTACATATAAGAATGTTATCAATTTTAATATCATAAACCATTCTCATGATTGCTCATTGAAGCTAAAGGTCTGGTACATGCAAAACCCAGTTTGTTACGATTTTCGGCATTGCACTGGTCACTGTTTGTGCCAACAATAAACTGGGAAATTGAGAAATCAAATGTAGTAGTTTTCTTTAAAAAAACAATTGTCAGCTAGTAGGAACTGAACTACCAGAAGGTATTTTATACTAATGACTGGAGTCGGAGTCACTATGTATATAAATTATTTTAATAATGGTTGGAGAAAAGAAAAATAACGTGGATACCATATTAGTACTAAACAATTCAGTAGCTTCATTAAAAAATTGCTTCTGTATTAAACAACAGTGGCTTCATCCAGCCAAATACAATTTTTTTTTTTTACTTTTACTGTGAGTCTCCTTTCAAGACACTAAGCCATTAAAGTATTTCAGGGAAAAAAACCACAACGCTTTAAAGCTTCCTTTACTTAGATCTCCATTTCTAATTACATTTTTACATCTACATTCTGTGTGGGCCCATATGATTTCAAGAGCATGTTTAAACTCAAGTCCATGGAGGCAAAAAATTTAAAAAAAAAAACAAAAACACCCAAGGAAGATGCATGACACATGTATGTATGTAATCAGAAAGCAGCAAAAAATTGAAGGTGTCTAATCTTTAACAACTATTTTGAATTTCTGACCCTTTTGTTACATTGATACTTGGATTAAAAATGAAGGACGCTGGTTACTTATAATACACAGTACTCACAAAATTGACTTATTTTAGTCCAGAACTACTTAAAAGTATTCAAGGCCAGAATATGAAAAACCCATTAAGCCAATATTAAATTTTAGAGGTATTACATATGGAAACTTACAACATGGCTTTTTAAGTATGAATTTTAAAATAAAAAAATTCTTAACAGTAAGATTTGGTTTTAAAGTAAAAAGACAGCTAATAAAATCAGTTATCAAGCAAAGTGATAGGAAAACTATTTTTTAAATACATGAAATAAAAGACTTGAATAATCTAATATAAAGCAAAATATAATAGAAATAAAATGATTATGTAATAGACTGAATGAGAGAATAAATAAAACAGGAAGGACTAAGGTAATTCCTACTTACTTTAGTTGTCTTATAGTATATAAACGTATATAAGACAACTAAAGTATGTAAAACATTTTGAAATTCACGAATCTCGTTATAGAATGAGTAATCAATCCACTTCCCTAATACTCACCATGTGACCTAGGACATGATAGTAAATTAGAGATCCCAAAGATCATGCCAGTAATGTTTTTGTCAATATGCATTTTGACCTGCATGACAGACTAAATCAAATGTTCATGATTCAATTATTAATTGTCTTTGACTTGAAAGCTCCAAGTTATTTAATAATGTATTTTTAATATGTGCTTTTTCTTTTTAATGCTTACTCTAATAATATGCTAGAGGTCTGGACGGTGACCAGATCCTAGAGATCTGGAAGGTGAAAGAGCCATTACCACCTGCTGACCACTGGCATAGATATTTAGTGGGGTTTTTTCCCTTCTAAGCAGTTACTAATATTAAACTTAGACATCTGGTTATGTTAGAAACAACCAGAGTTGTTCGTTTTCGGAAACATGAGTATATGGAAGAATGTTAATTTAGTTTACTTTTTATTAAGAGATGTGAAAGATAAAGCTTTTGTTTTGGTTAAAGACTTGGTTGGTTTTGATCTGCATTAAATCTTTTTTTATCAAAAGAAAAGATGAAGGAAATAATTTTAAGATTAATTTTAAAGCTTTGTTTTTTTGATCAAGAAGTCTGGATCTTCTGAAACTAAGATTAAATATTTAGTTTGATAAATGATAGTTGGAGGATAATAAAACATTAGAATCAAACTTTATAAGCATTCCCTACACCTGTGTCATTGGAAAAGTCATCAGTGGCTGACTTTAATCAATATCATCAGATTTTAAATACTGATAATAGTTAGATATACGTCTCATTAAGTTTTATAGAATCAAATACCACAAAACAAATTACGCTTAAAACTTGGAAGTCTAACCACAAAATAACATTTCCTTTAGAATTGAATTTTTTTGTTGTAAATCTCTAAAAGTTGAGAAAGATGAAGTTAGATTTTGTATAAATCTATGATATGTACAATTAATAACAAGGCTTCAATTGTTGTGGACTACCAATACCAGCTGTTAAAATGAAATCCTAAGGGTAATATTTATAGGGTTAGTATTACAGTTCAAATTTATGCAAATGGAGGGATGGTTGTTAAATCTATTTTGGGTTAGTTGATCTTAAACATACTTTTTCAAAACAGTTGAAGATGTACTAATTTGGATAAAATATTTTCACAGTCACTTTATGATAATGATAATTGATTTCCCAAATTCATTTTAAAGACTTCTAGCTAGGAAACTGACCCCCCCCCCCCCAAAGTCTAAGAAATTTGTACTTCTTAAGTTTAATTTTTACCTTTTTAAAATTGAGATGATCTTTTATTCCAGTAGCCTAATTCTTTGGTGTGCTGTTTGTAGTTATTTTAAAACTTAAGTATTCTGTACATAGCTAAGGAATTAAAACATTGCAAACTTTATATTATTTAACAATCTTTGTTTTTAAAGTCACTATGATTGGTTATTAGGAGTTGACTTCTGAAACCAAGTAACTTATATTTTTCCATAGAGTTGAAGTGTATTACTTTATTAATTATCCTAGATATTTCCTACATATTTAGTTTTTATTTGCATATTACTATAGGAAAATATCCTATTTTGCTATATATTTTTAAAAAATAGATCTTTAATTTTTTGTCTAGCACTTCATACTTCATACAGATTAAAATTAAACTGAGCCCATACCATCTACCCAAAACTAGATTCAGTAGAACATTTTCTCTTTTATTAATGTATTCAATAAACAACTAATTATAAGGTTAAGGGCTTTTGAAAATCATTTAAGTTGAATAAATGGGTAAGAAAAGTATACACATTATTTTTGGATATATTTAACTTATAAATGAAGTGGTACATAACTACAGGAACTAGAATATAATTCTGATTAAAACAGAGAACTATATAAGCTAGTAAGGAACTGAAAATGTCAGGATGTACTAGACAGTTCAGATGCAGAAAGGGTTGTTCTTACATACTCGTTAGAGGTATAGCTCCTGACAAAGTGGGTAGAGATTTTCTTAAGAGAAAGCAATAAACTCCTTACACGTACTTTATTCCCTTTCATAACTCTGATGCTGTTACTGAAGTGAACCTATATATACCAACGTAGAAATGAAAAGTATGTTTCATCGTTGCTAATGGATATGATTATTTCATTAGTTTGAAGACAAAAAATATATTGGGTGTATATGATTTTTTAATGCAAAAAAGGGACATCTCCTTCCTCTGAAAGGATGAATAAAAATCCCAGCAAAATGCACTGTTCTATACTCTCCTTTCAGTGCAGACTACATTGTAGAAACAAAATCTCTCTTAGAGAACTAGTTGTGAGTAGTGACTATCCCTAAAGATATTGAACTCTCAATTTTTACTACTTAAGGAAAGTCAATATTAATTCTTAATATAAAGATGTAGTTTTGGGAAAAACTGAGCTTCTCAAAATTTTAACATAGGTCAATCTAGTTGATTGGCATTAAGAATACAAGTACCCATGCATTCTCTGTTTCTTTTCTTTGTAGGTTGAACAGTCTGCCTCCCATACTGAAAATTTCAAGCTTTTGGACAGAACTGAACAGTGTGAACAAGTCTGGTGATGAAGCTCAAGAATCTTAGTTTCACAGTCCCTTGTCCCATATAAATATATGAAGCACCAAAACTGGAGCCCAGGTCTGAACAGGTTATATAACAGCAAGAACTATAATTTAATCACATATCATATTACACTATGGAACATTCTGTATTTGCCTGTTGATATGTAACATAGTTTATTACAAGCATTATTTCCTAAGACGTGGTTTAAGTGCTTCTTTTCAAGTATTACCGCTTATAGTGTTATATGTTAACAGTAAATCACTGATAAATGTATATAATGCAATACACATTGTGCCATTTCTCCCTACCCTGTGTTAACAGATTAACAAAATGAACTAAGAAAACAAACTATTTAAAACTAAAAACAAAGGCTATCAACATCACAGATGCTTGTCTGAGTAAGTCAACAGCATTTCCCCCTTAACATGAAGGTATTTTCATCAAAAATGCTTCATCGTTTTTAGGTTAGCATTACTTTAGCAGCAGCTGGTCTTCAGGACAAGTAGATCAGAAGTTTCAAGTGCAAAAGACACTGAATTACTCTGAGAAACATCAATCCACATGACTAATGAAAAGAAGCAAACTGCTGGTGTCACCTTAACATAAAATTGTGCATTTTCCCCTTCAGTGTGTGGTTTAGTCCATTTATATGATGACAAAGTTTTGGAGTTCTCATGGCACAACACTGATATGGACTAGTTTGTCAAGGAACCTATTTGTTTTTAATGTTTAAATTATAACAGTACAATAACTACAAAAAGGTCAGTGCCTTGGTGGCTTTAAACCCCATCAGTTTCAATGTTTTTAAAAATAATGATGCAATTAAATCTATGCTTCTGCAACAATAGTGCAATACAGTACCCTTTCCTGAATAAAGGAGCTGAGGTTTATCCATGTAGAAGCTTTAAGTAAGGTAGATTGTTGCCAACTACTTATCAGTCTTGCATGTTTGACATAAAATAGATTAGGAAAGCTTAAACTGATTTGTTAATCTATATTCAGCTAAAGCTTCACATAAGCAGCAATGGAAATGAACGTAAGTGCACTCAGTATAAAACACTTTTCAAAACTACTCCAAAAAACAAATGACAGAAAGTGGTTAAGAGCAACGAAACATCTGTTGTGTGTACCAGATGTAAAAGAAGAAGAACGGACTCTGGTTACTTGCACTATTTGAACTACGTGAAGGTAAAGTTAGGACTTAGTCCACTTCCATCTCTCCGGAAGATTTAGTATGCTGCGAGTTGTCTTTTGTTGAATCTGGTTTAGTTTCAGCCCCACTCTGTCCATCCATTGGTCCATTGTGTTCACTATTATCCTTTGCCTTGTCTTCAGCAGCCTCTACTTTCGGTTTGGGCTTATAAATGATGGGGTTACAGAAATTATCCAGTTCCTAAAAGCATGAAGAAAATTGATTAAACATATTATGTAACAAGTTACCACTAACTTTCTGAAGTTCACATATACTTTGTAAATTTCCACATAATTCCACATTGCTGAATAGCTGTTAGCTCAGCTAGATAACCAGCTAATTCTTAAAATACCTTAATGAATTATTTACCTTCTTGGCTAGTGTATGTCAGTGGTTTAAGATACTATTCAGTCTTTGATATAATAATACATTCTGTATTGTTACTAAATTTCTTCCTCATAATTTATTTTGGCCATGACACATGGCATTCAGAACCCCTGACCAGGGACTGAACTTGGGGGTCCTTGGCAGTGAGGGTACAGAGTTTAACCACTGGAATGCCAGGGAATTCCTAGGAATGATTTTTAATTCATTCCTTTAAATTAGGCCTAAAGCTCTGTTATGAGAAGTATGTCACATAGCACCTATTTCATAAGTTAAAATTTCTCAAAATTACTTGAAAACTACTTTAATAAATGGAATTATATAAATGTATACACTAACTTTACTTTTGGAAAACAGAGCAGCTTTTTCTGTTGAAGGAAAAATAAGCCATGGAAGTAAATTCAACTTAATAATCATTTCAAAGATATTTTCTATATCCTTGGTTTTTCTGCACAGAAATAAAGACCATTTCAGTAACGCTACTGAAACACTTTATATTCTTTCAAGACCAGTGTCATAAAATTGGGTGGAGTGGGAAAATAGGAGGTAACATCCTGGGGGAATGTTTCTGTGGCAAACTGTTCCTGTCACACTCTGCCTTTCACCTGATTAGGAGTAAATTATAATATATTCTTTGTAAAACTTTCTCAAAAAGGAAAATACTCTTACTGCTTTATTACTAAAAAAAAAAAAATTACCAGTTTGGCACAGAACTCAACATCACTAATCATCAGAAAAATGCAAATCAAAATCACAATATGTCTCATACCTGTCAGAATGACTGTCATCAAAAAGAACACAAATAACATTTTGGTAAGGATATGGAGAAAAGGGAACTCTATGTACGTTTCTGGTGGAAATGTAAATTGGTATAGCCATTATAGAAAACAGTATGGAGGTTCCTAAAATAGCTAAAAGTTGAGTTACTATATGATCTACTTCTCAGTATCCAGAAATAAATGAAAATACTAATTTGAAAACATACATGCACACCAGCGTTCCAAGCAGCAGCATTTACAATAGCCAACATGTGGAAGCAACCTAAGTGTCCATGAACAGATGAACAAAGATGTAGCGTATGTACACAATGGAATAAAAAGAATGAAGAATGAAAACTTGCTGTCTGCAGCAGCACTGATGTTACTGGAGGGTATTATGCTTACAGAGAGACAAATACTGTATCTTTACACGTGTACACTTACACGTGTAATCTAAAAAATAAATGAATGTACCAGTAACAGAAAAAAAGACTCAGATACAAAGAATAAACTAGAGGTCACCAGTGGGGAGAGGGATAAGGGTACAGGATTAAGGTCACCAGTGAGGGGCAAGATAAGGGTACAGGATTAAGAGATACAAACTAATATGTATAAAAGAAACTACAAGGATATACTGTATAACAATATAGTCAATATTTTAGAATAACTAAATGAAGTAAAATCTGTAAAAATATTGAATCACTGTATATACACTTACAATGCTGTCAATCAAATATACTCCAATTAAAAAAACCCCAAACCTGTTTTTGTTTTTAAAATTAATACCTATGAGCATACTGAACCTGATTTTTAAAAAATCACCTGATATTCCATCTCCTCTGGTGGTAATGGTGTCGTTGCTAAGCTGTGTCTGACTCTTGCTACCCCATGGACTGTAGCCTGCTAGGCTCCTCTGTCCATAGGATTTCCAGGCAGTGGAGTGGTTTAACTTTTCCTTCTCTAGGGGATTTTCCCAACCTAGCAATTGAACCCTGGTCTCTTGCACTGCAGGCAGATTCTTTACCCACTAAGCTACCATCTCCCCTAGATTAACATTATCAGCCTTTTGGTGAACATCCTTCTAGATATATGTCCATGCATACATGTATCCAAACATACAAATCTTAATGAACATGCTAATTTACAGTGAGATAAGTTTATAAGACTCTGAGGTGCTTTTTCATGCATCATGTATAAATCTTTATATTTCAATAGATTTACTGGGCTTCCCTGATGGTCTAATAGCTAAGAATCCATTTGCCAGTGCAGGGGACACAAGTTCAACCCCTGGTCTGGGAGGATCATATATTTTTTAGACATGCTGCAAAGCATCTGAGCTTGTGTACCATGACTGTTGAGCCCGTGCTCCTGAGCCCACAAGCCAGGGTAACTAACTAAGCCCATGCACTGCAACCGCGGGAGCCTGTGCTCTGCAGCGAGAGAAGCCATTGCAGCGAGAAGCCCACGCGCCAGAAGAGGGGCCCCTGCTCACCCCAGCTAGGGGAAAGCCCATGCACAGCAGCCAAGACCCAATGCAGCCACAATTAAATCTGCAAGAAAATACATTTCTCTCTATTAAATACTATGTTTACCTATTATTATGTGTTGTATATGCATCAGTTTAATTTCTTATTGATAGGTATTTAGGTTGCTGCCAGTTTTTTGGTATCATAAGCAGGGGTTTATATATTTATGCAATAGTCAAATTAAGATGAATTCCTAGAATTGTTATTTCTGCATTAAAGGTAAACTCATTTTAAATTTCTATACATATTCTGAAATGATTTCCCAGGAAAAAGCAGTAACAAACGTAACCAAATTGCTCAGGGTAAGGTGTCCATTTCTTCACACCCTTGGCAATTATGGCAAAGATTGTAAATGTAAACAAATAACCAAATCGGAGAAAAGAGATTTGCATTTCTTAGATTAGTAACAAAGATGAATATCTTTTCAAGTTTTTTAGACATGTATTTCTTTGTCAGCTGTTTTTCCAATGTCTTATTTTTCTACTTAGATGCTGATCTTTATTATAAAGTTTATCCCCATGTTTTTCATGATGTTTTCTTTAACTTTCGACATTTTCAGTAGTAACAGTTTTTAAAATGGAAAGTTTATCTTGGAAGTAAGATTTTACCATGAAATTTTATACATTTCAAACTGTCAAAAACAAGCATATACTGTGGTTTTAGAATGGAGATTCAAAAGTGTTATCTACCTAGAAAAATCAGACAATCTATAGTTGTTGGCATTATTTTATTGCTTTATTTTACACTTCTAAAAGCTGCTCTGTGTGTGAGACTAATTAAATCAAGAAACATGATCCACCTAGAATCTTTTTTACCCCCCACATTAAAAAGTAGCCTCAAATTCCTATTTCTCTGTTTTTCTGTAAGTTGATTACTTCTCAGAGTAATTAAAAAATTTTAGTGACTGAATCCATTATAAAACAGAAGTTTATAGTTTCTTACCTTTGACTTTGCAACTATTTCTGAAACTTTCACCACAGGATCTTGAGTGAGACTTAGTTTGTTCTGTGCGTTCATCTTACTGTTCAGCCAACTCATGGCTTCACTGATATATTTTTCAACCTTTTCAATTTCAGCAGGATCCAAATGATCGTATCTTTCATCCTATTGGGGGGAAAAACTTAATGAGAGGTTTTTCAATAAGCACCAACTTACTGGTAATTCCTGCTTAAAAGATTTAGACTCTTATTGAGTGTGTATCTCACACGTACTCATGTGAAGAAGCCATTTACAAATTACATAGAACTGAAGAAACTGAAAAATCAGTATGCCTTTTTAAGAGGAAAGGCCTTCTGAAGAAGTCAGGTTTGGAAAGGAATGACTTGTGAAGAATATTAAAACTGAAAAGAAGTCTTTAGTCAAGAAAGAAGCTGCATGGAATTAAATCTGTCAAGGAGTAAAATGAAATAAGGTAAGTAGGCACAAGCAAGCTAGACAGAAAATTCTGACTCTACAGCAGACTGATTAAGTTGTTGATAAGGAGAAATGAAAAATAAAATTGTCTGAAAAAGACACCTGTAGCTGTCACATGTAGAAGACAATCTAAGAAGTCATGATTTAGACTGGTGGTCTCAAACCAGAAAGAAGCGACGGTGCAACATACAGAAGGAGGATCTCCTCCCCATCCATCTGTCTACATACTTTTAAAAAATCTCTAGCCTGAACATCTTCCCTGAAGAACTCCCAACTCAAATTCTTATTTATAAAGTCTGAAACAACTTACCTGTGTTTCAAATTCACGATTCCCTCCCTATACCTACTCTTCCAAGTTTTGTCCATCTCAGTAATTAACAACTTTATCCTTTCAGGCCAAAAATCCTTAATTATTTTGACTCCTCTTTCTGTTTTATCTACATAAAATTTATCAGCTCTGCCTTCAAAATATATGCAGCAGAATTCCAGCCACTTCTTCCCCTTCCACTCTCCAGGCATAGGGTTCTGTCACTTCTTGCTTGTGCTATTCTAATGATTTAACTAGTCTCTCTGCTTTAGACTTAAATCATGCTGCTCCTATGTTCAGAAGCCTCCAATGGACTCCTATCTCAGAGTAAAAATCAAGCTTTTATAATGGCCCCTGGGCCTTTCATGATCTGGGAACTAATAACCCTACCCCTACAGCTTTGAGTCCCCTTGGCTTCCTTGCTGTTACTCCAACACTTGCTCTCCTTGAGGAATTGCTTCCTGTCCCCATCCCCCACTTTTTTTAGAACATTTTTCTTATAATTATCATACATCTTGACCCCTCCCCTCAGCTCTAATTCTCCCCTCAAATGATGTCATCTTATTAGTCTGCCTTTCTGACAAACCTCCACCTCTGGCAGTCCCTTACTTTTCCCACAGCTCTTAGCACCATCTGACTTCACTAACCCATTACTGTCTATCTTTTTGTTTGATGCTGTAGTTTTTGTTTGATGTTGAAGAGAGCGTGGAACATAATAAACTCATAATTCTTGAGCATAAGTGAAGTCTTGCCTTGCTCTGAATAATAGTTTAAAGCATCTTCAGGAAGCTTTTGACAGCATGGCGAACACTAGGTTGTAATAATAATAAACAGACCCTCCAATACCAGATTTGAAATATTCTTGGTGTTTCTGTTTGTCTGCTTGTTCCTTCTTTCTCTTCCATTATCATTACATTCTATTTGTACCTGTATGGACACTGACGTTGGCAGGCACATTCACAATCGGTACCTGGATTATTCCTTTAGGTTGGTTGGACTGCACTCTATCTTAAAAAATGTAAAAATCTCTTATTTCTAAAATAAGTAACCACCTTTCCCACAATGTGTAGTGAAAAACAGTGTAGTTGTTAAGGGTTTGTATGTTGACTTTAGACTGCTTAGATTTTATCCTGACTACATCACTACTTCACAAGTTGCTTAAGCACTGCTATTTTCCTGCAAAATAACATTCTTGTCAGAACTGAGATAATCCATACAAAGTGCTCAAAATTTAGTTAAGTGCTTGATAAATGTAAACTATGATAATGCCCTCCCCTAAACCTTTGGTGCTGGTCTCTCCACCCCACTGATGGAGTTTTAACATCAGTGATAAAATCTGGGGGAATTACGGTGAATATTTAAAATTGGAATTGACAACCTTGGGGGCTCCCTGGTGGCTGAGTGGTAAAGAATCTGCCTGTAGTGTAGAACATGCAGGAGACTGGGGTTCGATCCCTGGGTCAGGAAGATGACCTGAAGGAGGAAATGGCAACCTGCTCCAGTATTCTTGCTGGGGAAATCCCATGGACAGAGGAGCCTGGTGGGTCACAGTCCACAGCGTCACAAAGGGTCACGTGACTGAGCACACACACAGAAAACTTGTCCTGAAGGGAAAATTACACCTACTGAGTTTTAAAAAGTTATTTTGGAATACTACCACGCCCATTTGTTTACAAACTTGTGTATTTGCTCTTGCACTACAACAGCCAAGCTGAGTGTATATAGGACTGCAGAAGCTAAAATGTTATTTGTTCATTTAAAGGAAAAGTTTGCTACCCTCTCCTTTAGAAGGAAAAAAAAAATCAGCTTAATTTTGTCAAATCTTACTGTTACATCCAAATGCAGGTAACTTTTATGTAACTAAATATTTGAGGCTAAAAAACAGTGGAAAGGCTAAGGGTAGTAAGACAGATCTGGGCACAGATACAAAAGAATAAAGGACATGGGAGTTACAGATAAGTAAAAGACTGGAAGACCAAGAGCAACCAAAAGAGGCGCCATGGGACAAAAGGAATGCTAGCAGAGTCTGGTTTCAAAGATGCCAGTAAAAAAAGGCTCAACAAAACCTCTTTTTCACTGTATCAATAATGAAATCCCTAAGAAGAAAACAATGAATTTGTTCACTGGACTAATTCAGGGAATTCTATAGCTCTGCAGTTGAGAACTTTTTAAGATTTACCCCATCCTCTGCGTACCACACACTTACCATCACCACCAATTTACTTTATGAGTTTTAATACCTTGTTTCTGTATGCTTCTATCACTTTCATGACAAGTTGGATCTTTTTTCCCAAGTCGTTTAAAGCTTTTGGTCTTTCTTCATGTTCCATGTACCTTACTTGAATAGGCTGGCCATATTTCTGTTAAGTTTTTTAAAAAGAAAAAGTTATTAACAGAAAACAACTTTTATGTGGTCCACTAGAAGAGGAAATGGCAACCCACTCTACTATTCTTGCCTTGAGAATCCCATGAACAGTATGAAAAGGCAAAGATATGACACTGGAAGATAAGTCCCCCCTCCCCCCAGGTTGGAAGGTATCCAATACGCTACTGGGGAAGAGCAGAGGGCAATTTATTCATAGCTCCAGAAAGAATGAAGTTGCTAGGCCAAAGTGGAAACAGTGCTCAGTTGTGGATGTGCCTGGTGGTGAAAGTCAAGTCCAATTATGTAAAGAAGAATATTGCATAGGAACCTGGCAATAGATGTGAATTCGAGCAAACTCTGGAAGACAGCAGAGGACAGAGGAGCCTCAGTTCAGCTCAGTCATGTCCGGCTCTTTGCGACCCCATGGACTGCAGCACGCCAGGCCTCCCTGTCCATTACCAACTCCTAGAGTTTACTCAAACTCACCTTCAATGAGTCAGTTATGACATCCAACCATCCCACTCTCTGTCGTCCCCTTCTCCTGCCTTCAATCTTTCCCAGCATCAGGGTCTTTTCAAATGAGTCAGCTCTTCGCATCAGGTGGCTTAAAAGTATTGGGAGTTTAAGCTTTAACATCAGTCCTTCCAATGAACATTCAGGACTGATTTCCTTTAGGATGGACTCTCAAGAGTCTTCTCCAACACCACAGTTCAAAAGCATCAATTCTTCAGCACTCAGCTTTCTTCATAGTCCAACTCTCACATCCATACATGACTACTGGAAAAACCATAGCCTTGACTAGACAGACCTTTGTTGGCAAAGTAATTCTCTGCTTTTGAATATGCTGTCTAGGTTGGTCATAACTTTCCTTCCAAGGAGTAAGCATCTTTTAATTTCATGGCTGCAGTCACCATCTGCAGTGATTTTGGAGCCCAGAAAAATAAAGTCTGTCACTGTTTCCACTGTTTCTCCATCTACTTGCCATGAAGTGATGGGACCAGATGCCATGATCTTTGTTTTCTGAATGTTGAGTTTTAAGCCAACATTATCACTCTCCTCTTTCACTTTCATCAAGAGGTCTTCAGTTCTTCTTTGCTTTCTGCCATAAGGGTGGTGTCATCTGCATATCTGAAGTTATTGATATTTCTTCCAGCAATCTTGATTCCAGCTTGTGCTTCCTCCAGCCCAGCGTTTCTCATGATGTACTCTGCATATAAGTTAAATAAGCAGGGTGACAATATACAGCCTTGCCGTACTCCTTTTCTTATTTGGAACCAGTCTGTTGTTCCATGTCCAGTGCTGACTGTTGCTTCCTGACCTGCATACAGATTTCTCAAGAGGCAGGTCAGGTGGTCTGTATTCCCATCTCTTTCAGAATTTTCCACAGTCTATTGTGATCCACACAGTCAAAGGCTTTGGCATAGTCAATAAAGCAGAAATAGATGTTTTTCTGGAACTCTCTTGCTTTTTCCATGATCCAGCGGATGTTGGCAATTTGATCTCTGGTTCCTCTGCCTTTTCTAAAACCAGCTTGAACATCAGGAAGTTCACGGTTCGTGTATTATTGAAGCCTGGCTTGGAGAATTTTGAGCATTACTTTGCTAGCGTGTGAGATGAGCGCAATTGTGCAGTAGTCTGAGCATTCTTTGGCATTGCCTTTCTTTGGGATTGGAATGAAAACTGACCTTTTCCAGTCCTGTGGCCACTGCTGAGTTTTCCAAATTTGCTGGCATATCGAGTGCAGCACTTTCACAGCATCACCTTTCAGGATTTGAAATAGTTCAACTGGAATTCCATCACCTCCAGTAGCTTTGTTCATAGTGATGCTTCCTAAGGCCCACTTGACTTCACATTCCAGGATGTCTGGCTCTAGGTGAGTGATCACACAATCATGATTATCTGGGTCGTGAAGACCTTCTTTGTACAGTTCTTCTGTGTATTCTTGCCACCTCTTCTTAATATCTTCTGCTTCTGTTAGGTCCATACCATTTCTGTCCTTTATTGAGCCCATCTTTGCATGAAATGTTCCCTTGGTATCTCTAATTTTCTTGAAGAGATCTCTAGTCTTTCCCATTCTATTGCAGCACACTAGAGGAGCCTGGTGTGCTGCAAATCATGAGGTCACAAAGAGTCAGGCACAATTTAGCAACTGAATGACAACAAATATAGGAAGATGAATAGGAAAGAAAGGTGGTCAGATCAAAATCTGTCCACCTTACTTTCCTACATGGAAATGAGTTCCAGTGGTTATGTGCTTATTCAGTCCTACACAGGTATGTCTATACCTTATGTCCTCCCTCTCATTCATTAAGACTACCTTTCAATTCCTCTCAAATCCAAAGAATGTTAATTTCTTTAAAGTTGGGTGTTAAAAGTTTAAAACTACTAAGAAAACCATAAGAACTATTCTGCATCCAGAAATAATGTATTTGAAACTTGGTTTCATATATTTATAATGCATATAACTCTGTACATGCAACATGGTTATTGGGATTTCCTGATATTTAATACCTATTTATTGTTTATGTCATATTTATTCATTAGATTAGTATGTGTATTTTAAGTATAGTGCTTAAAAACAAGAAAGCCCTTTGGCCCCTCACCCCAGGTGCATAGAAGTAGAGCGTGTCTAAATTTTAAAACAGCCTCTGTAACTGTGAGGAGGGGAATACATTAGAAAAAAAGAAATATTTTCTTCTGAATTCTTTACATACATAAATAAAAATCAGCTTATTTTAGAGTAATGTTAGGTTTTCAGAAAAGTTACAAAGGAAACACTGGCAAGCCAAGCACCTTTTATTGCTTTTCTCTAATGTTAGCATCTTATAGCTAATGGAACATTTGTCAAAACCAAGAAATCAACACTGGTGTATTACTGTTAAATACTGACTGAATTCCAGATATTTGGATTTCATCTTTTTCTTTTACAGGATACTATACTGCATTTAGTCTATTTACACTGTACTTTCAATTGTAAATATTTCTGAAAAGGGAGTAAGTTATAAAAACCATCTTATAAAAATAGTAAAGCCTGTGAAAACTTCTATAACATTCATTTCTATGGTTACCTATATATATTGGAAACAAAATAATACATTCTTGGAACTTCTGAGCTTTTCAATTATTTCTATTGACCTCAGCTGTCTGGCTTGTTTCTCCAGCCCAATTTATATATATATTCCTTTAAAGGAGATGAGGGGTAAAAAACACCAAGAGGATAAAACATGGTAAAGCTTAGTTTTGCTTTCATAAGCGTAGGCTTTCAAGTTGCTTTTTAAATATTCCCTTTGGAAGTAATTTATTGGCAAGATTTTAACCTTTAAACAATTTTTTTTACATGTACCCCAATATGCATTGCAGCACAACAGCCAGGACATGGAAACAACCTAGATTCCATCGAGAGAGAAATGGATAGAGAGGATGTGGTATATTTATATTCTTTTGCTTTCAAGTTACATAAATTCTTCTGCATGTCAACCTCCCCATCACTAAAGGACTGCCTTTCCCCATACTCTAGAAGTCTTTATTAAATGTCATCACTTAGCATGTGTATTTACTCACTACTCAAAGAATGGCTCAGGGACCAGCAGCATCAGAATCTCTCGAAAGCTTATAAAAAATGCAGAATCATGGGCCCAACTTGGGTATACTGAACTTTTTGCATTTCAGTAAAGGCCCCAGGTTACTCATGTGCACATTAAAGCTATGATCCTCACTAAGATGGAAAGACTAAAATTTCCTGTCATCCTTCCAATCTAAACTTCTAAACTTTTGAAGTTTTTTTGTCTTCTGTTTTTTCAGGATGGGGGGTGAGAGTTTGGTGGCAAGCAGGCGGGAAAGAGTAATAGTTTTTTTCTTAAATCCGACCACTGACCTAGAAAAAGGGGACCTGGTGGACACACCTCCTTATTTATTTTTAAAAGGACATTGAAGAGCAGGAGTACTATTTTTGAAGTTCTTTGCCGGCCTGGTGTACCCAAGAGTGTGAACATACAAAAGGGCAGTGTGTTACCACCTCAAAATCAGAGCAGTCAAGGGGGAGAGAAGCAGAGCAAAAGTGACTCCTCTAATGGATAAGGGGTCAGGTTGACAAGTCACTTCGTAACAACATCACAGAAACCATGGCTTATATAAGTGTAATATTAACACTCTGGTCATATGCTAATTGGAAGTGGTCAAACGGGAGACAGGAAGAGTGAACATCAACATTTTAGGAACCAGTGAACTCAAAGACTAGAATGGGTGAATTTAACTCAGATGACCATTATATCTACTACTGTGGGCAAGAATCCCTTAGAAGAAATGGAGTAGCCCTCATAGTCAACAGGAGTCCAAAATTAAGTTCTTGAGTGCAATCTGAAAAACAACAGAACAATCTGTTCATTTCCAAGGCAAATCATTCACTATCACAGTAATCCAAGTCTATGCCCTAACCAGTAATGCTGAAGAAGCTGAAGATGAATGGTTCTATGAAGACCTACAAGACCTTCAAGAACTAATACCCAAAAAGATATCCTCTTCATTACAGGGGACTGGAATGCAAAAGTACAAAGTCAAGAGATACCTGGAGTAATAGGCAAATTTGGCCTTGGAGTACAAAATGAAGCAAAGCAAAGGCTAACAGAGTTTTGCCAAGAGAACTCACTGGTTATAGCAAATACCCTCCTTCCAACAACACAAGAGAAGACTCTACACATGGACATCACCAGATGGTCAACACCGAAATCAGGTTGATTGTATTCTTTGCAGCCAAAGATGGAGAAGTTCTATATAGTCAGCAAAAACAAGACTGGGAGCCAACTGTGGCTCAGATCATGAACTCCTTATTGCCAAATTCAGATTTATATTGAAGAAAATAGGGAAAACCACTAGATCATTCAGGTATGACCTAAATCAAATCCCTTAATGATTATACAGTGGAAGTGACAACTAGATTCAAGGGATTAGATCTGATAGACAGAGTGCCTGAAGAACTATAGACAGAGGCTCATGACATTGTACAGGAGACAGGGATCAAGACCACCCCCCCCCAAACAAACAAACAAAACAAAACAAAAAAAACCAACCAACACAAACAAACAAAAAGACCATCCCCAAGAAAAAGAAATGCAAAAAGGCAAAACGGCTGTCTGAGGAGGCCTTACAAATAGCTGAGGAAAGAAGACAAGTGAAAAGCAAATGGGAAAAAGAAAGATATACCCATTTGAATGCACAGTTCCAAAGAATAGCAAGGAGAGGTAAGAAAGCCTTCCTCAGTGATCAATGCAAAGAAATAGAGGAAAACAATAGAATAGGAAAGTCTAGAGATCTCTTTAAGAAAATTAGTGATACCAAGGGAACATTTCATGCAAAGATGGGCTAAATAAGGGACAGAAATGGTATGGACAGAAGATATAAAGAAGAGGTGGCAAGAATACACAGAAGAACTATACAAAAAAGATCTTCATGACCCAGATAACCATGATGGTTTGATCACTCACCTAGAACCAGACATCCTGGAATGTGAAGTCAAGTAGGCCTTAAGAAGCATCACTAGGAACAAAGCTAGTGGAGGTGATGGAATTCCAGTTGAACTATTTCAAATCCTGAAAGATGATGCTGTGAAAGTGCTGCACTCAACATGCCAGCAAATTAGGAAAACTTAGCAGTGGCCACAGGACTGGAAAAGGTCAGTTTCATTCTAATCCCAAAGAAAGGCAATGCACTCATCTCACACGCTAGCAAAGTAATGCTCAAAATTCTCCAAGCCAGGCTCCAGCAATATGTAAACCGTGAACTTCCAGATGTTCAAGCTGGTTTTAGAAAAGGCAGAGGAACCAGAGATCAAATTTCCAATATCTGCTGGATCATGGAAAAAGCAAAAGAGCTCCAGAAAAACATCTATTTCTGCTTTATTGACTATGCCAAAGCCTTTGACTGTGTGGATTACAACAAACTGGAAAATTCTGAAAGAGATGGGAATACCAGACCACCTAACTTGCCTCCTGAGAAATCTGTATGCAGGTCAGGAAGCAAGAGTTAGAACTGGACATGGAACAACAGACTGGTTCCAAATTGGAAAAGGAGTACGTCAAGGCTGTATATTGTAACCCTGCTTATTTTATCTATATGCAGAGTATTAAACATACATGCAGAGTATATCTTCCCAAATGCCAGGCTAGATAAAGCACAAGCTGGAATCAAGATTGCTGGGAGAATATCAATAACCTCAGATATGCAGATGGCACCACCCTTTTGGCAGAAAGTGAAGAAGAACTAAAGAGTCTCTTAATCAAAGAGGAGAGTGAAAAAGTTGACTTAAAACTCAACATTCGAAAAACTATAATCACTGCATCCAGTCCCATCACTTCATGGCAAATAATGGGGAAAACAATGAAAACAGTGAGAGACTTTACTTTTGCGGGCTCCAAAATCACTGCAGAGGGCAACTGCAGCCATGAAATTAGAAGACGCTTGTTCCTTGGAAGAAAAGCCATGACAAACCTAGAGAGCATATTAAAAAGCTGAGACATTACTTTGCCAGCAATGGTCTATCTAGTCAAAGCTTTGGTTTTTCCAGTAATGTATGGATGTGAGAGTTGGACCATAAAGAAAGCTGAGCACTGAAGAATTGATGCTTTTGAACTGTGGTGCTGGAGAAGACTCTTGAGAGTCCCTTGGTCTGCAAGGAGATCCAACCAGTCAATATCCTGAATATTCATCGGAAGGATTGATGTTGAAACAGAAACTCCAATATTTTTGCCATCTGATGCGAAGAACCGACTCATTTGAAAAGACCCTGATGCCAGGAAAGATTGAAGGCAGGAAGAGAAGGGGATGACAGAGGATGAGATGGTTGGATGGCATCACTGACTCGATAGACATGAGTTTGAGCATGCTCTGGGAGCTGGTCATGGACAGGGAAGCCTCGTGTGCTGCAGTCCATGGGGTTGCAAAGAGTGGGACATGACTGAGCGACTGAACTGAACATCTGCTAAATTTTCATATCTGAGTATCATAATAGACAAGAATGATTATGCATTATTTAATTTGAATTATCATGTAGCAATCCACACCTCCTAAATAAAGAGAAAGCATTTCCTGTTACACATATCTGTCTTAGAAATTTCTTCTGTATTAATTAAACACATATACTGTGTTCTTACACCATAATTTTTAGGACAATTTAATGTCCTGTTCAACACTAATATGGACTTTTAAAAGTTTACCTTTAATTCTTGAAGCTTATCCATATATACTTGTTTAGGTTGGTCCTCTCCTTCTTCATAAAGCCAATTTTCTGTGTCCTCCAATATTGCAGACAGTTTATTCAAGTCCTAGTTATACAGTAAGAGATACTGATTGAAAATACTCTCCTTAGGAATAAAAGTCATCAAGCAAGGACTAAATGTTTTTCAAATACAAAAAATTAATTTTTTTCTGGTTTCTTATTTATAAACATGTTTTCACTAGACTTCTGAAATTTGGAAAAATAACTAAGAACCATTCCTAAATGTGCTCAAAAAGACTGACAACAAAAACACATTTGCAACATTTATTTATATATTTATATTAGCATGCTCAAGCAAACATTTAAATAAGTCTAATAAAAAACTACAAAACTTAGACTTACTTCTTGAGTGATGAATTTTTCATAGATAGTGCCAAGCTTGTCTCTAAAATCGTATACATATTCTTCAACAGCATTCTTCGCATCATTTCTTTCTTTCTCTAACTTATCCTGCATTATCATCTTCCCCTATTCAAAAAGTTTTACATTAGTTGCCATGAAAACACTAGGGAAATAAAAACCAAAACTATAATGAAATATCACTTCACACCTACTAGGATGAGTATAATCAAGAAATGGAAATTAAGTGTTGGTGATTATTTGTAGAATTTGAAACCCTTGTACATTGCTGTTGGGAATGTACAATAATGTCCCTCTTAGGGAAAACTTTGGTGGCTCCTAAAGAAGCTAAACAAAGAATTACAATGTGACCCAGCAGTTTCACTCCTAGACATATAATAAAGAACTGAAAGCAGGAACTCAGCTGTCACCCAATGTTCACTGCTGCATTATTTACAATAACCAAAAGGTGGAAACAACTCATTTGTCCTTTAACATGTGAATGGACAAATAAAATGTATATATACAAAATGGAATGGTATTCTACTATAAAAAGAAAGTTCTGACACGTTACAAACTTGATGAGCCTTGAAAACATTACGCTCAGTGAAATAATACAGACACAAAGAATAAATATTGTATGATTACATTTATATGAGTTATCTAATACAAATTCAAAGAGATAGAAGTAGATTAGTTTCTTGAGGGTTAGGGAAGGGAGGAATGGTGAGTTATTAGTGGTTAGAGTTTCTGTTTAGGGTGATGAAAAAGTTTTGGAAAAGACAGTGCCAATTAAAAACTTTTTAAAAAAAATAGACTAATATATGTTAGTGTTCAAATCCTAGGTTTCCCATTTATTAGTTTTGAAATTACAGCAAAATTGCCTAACCTAAGCCTCAGTTTTCTTATCCTAGAGAGCATACTTCTACATATCTTGTATGGCTATAAATAAGATTGACATATTGATACAGGATAGTGGTTGTAATCCTGAGCTTTGATACAGACTACTGGGCTCCAAAACAAAGGTTACTTGCTGAACTTGGGAGATTTAGTATACTTCTGCCAGTTTCCTCATCTTTTAAATGCAGATTTCTAATAGTACTTTGACTTTACAGGTTTGAAGATTAAAGAGGATATCAAAGTATTTATTTTTTTCAAAGTATTTAAAGATGTTAGCAAAAATTATTGTTAAATCAAAAGCCAAGGAAGAATCTGTAATAAATATTTGTACTTTAACAAAAACATAATACTTTAAACATAATACAGTACACTGATATTTGTAAATTTGAAACAGTAAGACAATTAGCACAATATTATAAACTATACTCCAATTAAATTATTTTAAAAATAAAATGAGGCATTTCAAAAATTTGAGAAAAAATCTCACATACAAAATTTATCATAGCTGCACTTCCACATAATTCATTTCTTTGGGAAAGTTAGTCTCAAATAATACAAATTCAGAATTATTCGGGATCTCTAGAAATGCTTGCTTCACATAAAACGTAGCTTTTAACAATTCATGAATTGGTGACATAGGTAGGTACTAGAAAGAGAACACTGTAAAGTCAAAATCTCTTGAGGAAATTCCTAGAATAATGTGCAGCAGCTGGAGAATATGCAGCATTTCAAAGAAAACTGCTGGTCAAGCCTGTAGAAACTAACAACTACCACCTAAAGGTAAATTAAAACAAAAAACAACTTTTTACACAACTATTGGTAAAGGAACCAAACTCTTCCTCAAGAGAGTGTAAAATGAAACATAAACATGTAAAGAAAATTTCAAGAATGACAACAGTTTCTAAAAAGTATCAAATGGAAGTAAGACATTCTAAATTGAACCTTAATCTTTAAGGACCACACATTTGAAGAGGGGAGCTGGAACTACTTCCCTATACAATGCCTGCTGAGTGTGCTACTGTTAAGATACAATAAAAGGGCTAAGAATTATTAGTGTTGGAAAAGCCATTCTCTGTAGTGGAGACAAGCCATGTTTTTCATATAACTAAGGTGAAAGCTACTGTACATGACAATAATACAGCTCAGCATTTTGTCCAAAATAAAGCAGTTCAATAATCTATTTAATAATTTCTTATGAGTTACAGACTAGTTCCCTAAATTTGAGGGATAATTATTCTACAAAAATTTCAGAATACACCACCACTGGTTTCAACATCAATTCAGGTTTACATACCTCATTTTCAATGTAGCTGTTGAGAAGATCTTGGCCCAGTTGCCTACACAGGCTACTCTGGATAGGCAGATCAATACTCTTTACTTTCCCTTTTTTAATGTTCTGGTTCAGTCGCTCTTGTTTCTCTGAGAGAGCAGACTGCAAAAGAAATGCAAGAGAAGTATAAGTTTCTCTAGCTTAAAAATAGATTTAAGAGACTGATTTCTGATGAAACAAAGTAAAATCAAAACGACTATCTACCATACCTTAAAAATATTATTTTAATACTGATAGTATTTTACACTCTTGTATACACCAAATCTTTCTACATAAAAAGAATCCTGGGCTGGGAAACAAACTGAAACCACAATGAAATACCATTTCCTACCCACTAGGATGACTTATAATGCAAAGATAAAAGAGGAAAATAAGAGATGGTGAAAATATAGACAAATTGGAATCCTTATACATGGTTGACAAGATAGAAAAATATGACAGCCATTTTGGAAAACAGGCAGTTCCTCAAATTGTAAACATAGAGATATCATATGACCCAGCAATTTCATTCCTGGGTATTAGCCCAAGAAAAATACACATCCACATAAAACCTGTATATAGTTGTTCAAAACAGCATTATTCATAAAAGTCAAGAGGTAGAAAAAATCCAAGTGTCCATCAGTTGATGAATGAATAAATATGGTATCCATCTGTATGATACAATATTACTCAACCATAAAAGGGAATGAAGTACTGATATATCCTACAACCTGGATAAACCTTGAAAATATGCTTAGCAAAAAGAAGCCATTCATTAAAGGATCACATACTGTACTGCTGTATTTATATGAAATGTCTAAAACAGGCAAGTCTATAATTCAAAAATATTAGTGGCTGACTAGGGCTGGTGGGGGAGGGTTTGAGGGGAAATAAAGAGTTACTGCTAATGGGTAGGGTTTCTTTTTGGAGTGACAAAAATGTTGTAAAACTGTGATAATGACTACATAACTGAGTACATTAAAAACCTTTGAATTGCACTCTTAAATGGGAGAACTGCATGATATGTAGATTATGTCTCAATAGAGCTGTTGAATAAAGACAAAACACTGAATAAAATAAAAAATTTAGAAAAATAGGTTTCAAGTTGTATATTACTTGAGAAACTAAGATTTAAAATCAAGTCTTTACAGCCTTGGGAAAAAAATCTATACAAACCATCCAGATTAAATTCTGTTCGGGTGAGAAAAATCTGTCAAAGATGATAGCGTAGAGCTGTAGCCAGCCATATTCTTCTGGTTGGCTGGTGCAGGGTATTTCTCCCTTCTCTTTTATCAGCACTCATTTTCTCAGTAAAATAATGACTCTTAATAATAGCCATTTATCCTTTAAAACTTTACTTCCAAAAATATAATTTTTGCACTAAGAATGCTTTATGATATGCAGCATGCACCACAGAGTGGTTAATTCTGAAGTGCTACATTATTGCTAATTTAAGTTTTCTTCATTTGTCCTATTCTAGTTTCTATTTTCTGAGATTATATCATTTTTAATGAGAAAAAAGTTATTGAAAAGACATAAAAAGACACAGCCACAATAATAGTATACTGGTTTCCCTAGTGGCTCAGATGGTAAAGAATCTGCTTGCAATGCAGGAGACCCGGGTTCAACCCCTGGGTCGGGAAGATCCCCTGAGAAGGAATTGGCAACCCACTCCCGTATTCTTGCCTAGAAAATCCCATGGACAGAGGAGCCTGGCAAGCTACTATCCATGGGGTTGCAGAGTCAGACACGACTGAGCAATTAAGCACAGTAATAGTGGAACAAACCTTTGTTTTGGTTCCTGTTTGGTCAATTTCTTCCTCTGGAGTGTGTTCAGCATGACACTTTTGATGACCTCCTTCTTCTTGGTCAACCTGCATTTTATCCTGCAAAGAAAATGAGTAACTGACAATATCTCTAGTCTCTTTCTCTTTCTTTTTTCTGTTTTTGGTAATGAACAGCATCTTAAGAGTTCAAGTTTGTTTTCACATGTGTGAAGATAATAAAGTAGAAGCTCACTGTTTCTGAAATGGGAGTAACTATTAATATAAATACTCAGGTTGACAGTAAGTAAAATGAAAAGATCTATTTGATGCTATGTGAATAAATCTTGTTTTTTACCTGTGACCAAATAACTGCAAATAAATGGAAAATTGTTCTTAAGTCAAATTTACAAACCAAGATTGACCAAAAAAACCCACAATGTTAAACTTGACACAAAAAATGTTCATAAAGACCTTAATGTGGGAAAATAAACTTTTCAGATACAAAATTTATGTATTACACATAAATTCAATTGTATTTTTAAAATCTAGGAAAATACTCAAATACATAAAAACTGTCAAAGTAGATGTCTCTGAATTATCAAATGTAAACTTTTACTTTTTTTTTTTTTAATCTAAAAGACAAATTTCCAAGCCATAAGACTGCCAAAATGGACTCCCAACTTGGCAAAAAAATCACAAGTATTAGGTTTTTCTGGTCTTCCTTAATCTTATCCACCACTATCCTCCTAAAAGGAAGTAAGTTTGGCACTGAGCAATTGGGATAATTTAGGTGTTCAGATATACATGGAGTTAAGCATTATTACATATAATGTCCATAAGGTTATCTTGCTTAATGCTTATTTGTGCCAAGGAGAAAAACATGTTAGACGACAACTTATAGCAGTGTTCTTTGCTAAGTCAAGAACTGAAATTCCATCCCCACTGCTCCCTGCCCTACCACCTTTCAACTCTGTAATTTTCCCAACCTTATGATGGAGAAGAGGTGAAAAAAGTGTTATAGTGCCCGGCTGGGGTAATATAGAGACAACAGATACATTATTAACTATTTCATGTAATACTAAGAAAACAATGTTGCTAGCTAAGGCTAAAATACTTTTATCACGTGGCATTTTAAATTTAATACTTATATATATTCCTATCTCTAAAGAAAAAAAATCAATCAATCAATATGGTTAAGGTATTTCTAAATCTTTTTCACACGCATAACCGAACTCATCTAAATCACATAATTCAGTTAATGATGTCTGAATTGTTCTATACATATTTGTCCTTTGTGCTATCAAGAGCATTAGTAGCCCAGCCATTTGTTTAAAAATTGCTTCGGTATCATCTCTAAGTTTTCTTATAAGCCACTGACACCTATTCTACAAATTTTATGATTTTTTTTTTCTGTATTTCACCAGAAGGAATCAGTAGATTATTTTCAGACAACAACCAAGACTAATATTCCTTTCTTGAATGGTCCTTATACAATTTAATGTCAAAAGGTTGCAACTGCCAACTCATGCCATGAGGAGTAATAATCAAGTTCATACATGTACAGATGATGATAACTTTTCATGATTATTGCCATAGGCAACAGTGAATGTAAAATATCATTTGCATGATCCATCCCAATTGCAGGTATATTAATAAGGGGGAACTTGTACGTTTTAACAGTTGATCTGAGAGTAATTTGGTAATCTTTTAAAATACTTTTAGGAAGGTTCATAGGAATATTATGCCTAGTGCGAAAGTTAATAAAAGTGCCTCTAGACTTGGCTTCTCTGATTTTAAGCTTCATGAGGGTTGAGACTGTTTTTCTATTCACTGCTATATCTAAACACAACATTTAGGTACTTCTAGTTATTTGCCAAATAAATAAAAAGCACTTAGAAATAAAATCCAGAAGCATTATCTAACCCGTCCCGTGATCTACCTTCTCAACCTCTGTCTTGTCACTCTCCCCTTTTCTGTTTCTTATTATCAGCTGCCTTTGTCACAAAAAAGGTATCCTCCCCTCAGGGCCTTTGTACTCGTTATTCCCTGTGTCTGGACGCCTACCTGCACCTTGCTCCTTACTCTGCCTTTTCATCTTTCACGCTAGCTTTTCTCTTCCCTTCTCACAGGTGGCTGTCCTCATTACTTAATTTAGACTATGCATCTCCTCCTATTAATTTCCTTTATATTTATATGATATCCTGTTGCTTCTTGCCTGTCCTTTTCCATTAGAATGTAAGTGACAGACCTTTTTAATCCTGCTTTCCACTGTACCTTCAGTGCCTAGAATAGTACCTGGTACATATAAGTAATCAGACATTTTGAATTAAAAAATAGATAAAAAGATAACCTAAATGGTCAACAGTTGAGGAACAGTTAAATTATGGTATGATAGTCTCCTTGATCCTTCACTGTGTAATGAAGCCTAAGTTATGATACCTTCCTAATATGTCCAGATAGCAATAAATACCTAGAAGTGTTCATTTTCTGAGACATCTTTTTACTGCTCTGAAGAAAAGCTGTCAATCTATGCTATAGTTTTTCAGGAAAATTGAAGATATCTTAATTTTTAATGAAAAAATATGAGGCCCATAAAATAATGTCTTATAAACTAACTTGCCTGCAAAGAAAAAAAAACAAAAACAACCATTGCTGCTCACTTATACATACCTAGGTTTCATCTGCCAGCAATGTCAGCAACAAGGGAACAGTAAATACGATCTTACTGTCCTCTTACGTTCTCCTCTAAAGCTTAAATAATTAGCTTCCTGGGTCTACTTCGAATTTACTCACATTTTTGGAGAGGGGAAGGGAGAGACTGCTTAATAATAGTATTTAAACCTTAAGCTTTTAAACTTCTGGATACAGAATTAAAGAAAAAAGCCCTAGAGAGAACCACTAAGCAAGACAGTACACAAGATGTTTTCTACACAGTAGAAAACAAGAATAAGGAAATAAACTACCATTTATTCAACATGGGTTATATCGGCTAAGGTAGAGATTTAAAAGGAGATGATATATGTGAATGTGCTCTCCAACAATGCTAACTATATGACCTACAATGTCAGTAACCTTTTTTTTGTCGCTTGATTATATAAATTACAGAACATATGCTCAGGAACATCTCACTCAACTGGAAGAAATACTTTATATGGAACACCAAGTACCTGGAAATACTCTCTAGTAAGCCAAAAACACTCTTGTAAGCAAATCAATCTCTGAGGGCCCAATGTAGATGCTATAAATTCATGCATTTTATGCAAAAGTGAGTTGTTTAAGTACACATTCAGAAGTCATCCTAAAGGGCTGGCTAACTGGATTTCAAGCCCACATACAAACAGAAGCAGCATATAAGAAATGCAAGAGGTAGAAAATGGGTGCCACAATCTCCTTGTTTTTAGTGCCCAGGGTTCACTAACACTACACAGAGAAAACTCAAGGTCTAAAACATTACCCAGAGACTTTTTAGAAAAAGAGGTGAAGAAGTCAAACAGCTGTAAAAGAACTTATTCCAAAAAGCATACAGAATGCTTTCAATCTTAGTAAAACTAAATCTTAATGGATTATATTTACACGTCTACCACAGCTGTTACAAACCATAATTAAGAGAATTAACTTTTCAACCTATTATTCTTACATTTATTTATGAAAATTGACTATCCTTACTAACATATTGGGACAGTATTTCCTTCTCCTTAATTCAAGGAAGGATGGATGTAACAGGAAAATAATACATATGAAGAAAAATGAAAGAAAATGCCACGGTTCTTAAATGAAGTAGTGGTAGAATTCTGAAAGAAAAGATTTTACAGTAATTTTTAGTAAAAGCAGACAAAAAGACAACTTTTAAAAATAGGAGAAACTGTCCTGAAATTTAAAATGTTAAAATCCACTCTTATCATGCACAAATATATGAAAAATCCAGGGCAGACTTCCAATTATGGTTTGAAAAAAATCCAACCAAAGTCTTCAAAATAACTTACAAATACTACACATAAAAAGAAGAAAACTTTATGTAGTGGAATACAATCACTCTCTCTTAAGATTCTTTCACTGACACTAAGCCAACGTAACATTAGAGTCACATTAACTCTTTCGTAAAGACACTATCAAGAATCTATTGTAATGTTACTGAATGTACAGCACATTTTCTGTTCAGACACAACTGAGCGACTGAACACACACACACACACAGAGTTATAATTAAGACACTGTATATGTTATTAGAGGAGCCTTTTAAAAATATAATTTCTACATACCACATCATCTTTGCTTTCATTCTTAAAAGAAGTTTCTGTCTCCATAGGAACATCACTGTGATCCCCTTCTATATTTTGCTTCTCAATTACAGATGCACTAGCCACACTGAAGATTCCATGGATATTAATACGAACTTTAACCTTAACTTTGGAACTATCACCATCAGATTGTGGGAAAACATTCTGAATAGTAAAGTTCCCTTAAGGAAAAAAGAACTTTGATCAGAACATAGGCCTCAGATTAACTCATTCAATTCATTCATTCAATAATTTTACTATCATTTTCAGATGTTGGCAAACAAAAAATCTTAAAATTATCATCATATTCTAATTATTGTGGGGCATGCATTTCCCCCAATCACCTTTTTTTAATATAATAAACCTGGTATAAATAAAAACTCAAAAGGGTGTAAAGTGATTGTCCTTCAAAAAAAAAAAAAAAAAGACTCAAAAGGTTAAACAACCTGCCCCAAGTCATCAGTGACAGGAAAAAGAGTTAGGGATCTTAATCAAGGACAATCTGACTGAAGGCAATATCACTTTTGGGTTTTACAATACTGCCACACTAAAACCAAAATAGCAAAATTCAATTTCTGAACTTTAAAACCAAATACATATTACCTGTTTGTTATAAACTGTGTAAATCATTATAATCTTGGTAATTCACAAAGCAATTTAAATTTTCTTTTCCTGGAACTTGCCTATAGCAAAACTGCTAAGCTATACAGTCACTACTACCTGGTTTACATTAATTTTTTCAGTTTAAGAAACCTGGTGTTTTAGGGCTTCTTTGGTGGTTCAGTGGTAAAGAATCCACCTGTCAATGCAGGTTTGATAGGTTTGATAACCTGCTCTGGGGAGATCCCAGTAAGAAAAAATGAAATCTGGTATTTTATTTTTTAGAAAAAAATCTCAAATATATAATGTTATCCATGGTAGAGACAGACGACTAGGCAGAAAAGTTGTATATAAAATTCTGGTTTTTAGAAGTTGAATTGTGACCTTCCCTCTTGCCCCAATGCATATGATGAAGGCCTACTCTCCAGCAGCCTCAGGAGGTGACCTTATTTGGAGACAGGGTCTTTACAAAGTAATCAAGTTAGAGTGAAGTTATTGGGTGGGCTCTAATTCAATGACTTGGTGTCCTTATTTGGAGATGGATACACACAAGAGGAGAAGGACACATGAACACAATGATGGCCGTCTATGAACCAAAGACAAACGCCAGAAATGGATCCTTCCCTCAGAGCCCACAGAAGGAACTGATCCCACCACCACCTTAATTTTGAATGTTCCAGCCTCCAGAACTGTGAGACAGTACATTTCTATTGTTGAAATATCTAGTTTGTGGTGCTTTGTTACAGAAGGCCTAGAAAACTAATACCATTTTCAATAGTTACTTCTACTGTTTTAAATAATGTACTTGAAATATTAATACTGTCCTCATTTTAATCTCTCAATAAAAGTAGCAAATACAGAACATTTTATATTCTTTAAAATGATACAAATCATACTTTTTTCGGTATCTTCTAAAAAGATAACTCGGCTGAAATGGCTATTAGTCTCCTAGTTCCCCTTTCATATTAATCTAGTAACACTCATTCTATCTGTTGCCCGTGGGTCGAACCAGTAATACTCATTCTAGTTGTTGCCAGTGTGTTACACAGGAGTTTAAAGTCACAATATGTAGTCAGTCTGACAGCACTGACTGCATATTCAAGTTTAGTATTTTCATTAAAAAATAACTCTCATCCAACCTCTCAAGCCAATTACAGAACATTTTAAATATAGATGTTAAAAATATTCAAACCTGTTGTTATCCAGAAATAAAACTCTAAGCACCAAAAAGTGCATGTTTAGAAAAAAGTATGACTATCTTTGTTTAAAAATCCAGTGCTGGGTTAGCTGAAATGTTAATTTGTTTCCTTGATTCAAATACTGTAAGAGGCTAAATTTTATGAAAAAAAAAATTGGGAGTTTTCTTACCAATTCTTGGATCTGGATAAGGCACTTCATGTAAATTAGTATAAAATGCTTCTAGTTCAAATGGTTCTTTCTTGTGGAAAGTAATGACTTTTGAGAATGGGGCAGGATGGTTCTTACAGAATACTTCGCATTCCCTGAAATGGAGTGGGGAAACAGTTAAACAGGGAGCTTCCTGTGAACCTAATCACAGAATCCATCTTGTTTTTAATTCATAAGTAGCAATTTTAAATACCTCTACACAAATGTTAAGAAAAAGAATTATTGGTTTTACTACAAATAAACATACAATGAATTTTGACAGGTTCAAAATAATTCTCTCCTATTAAAATGGGAAAAATCACCTGAGAGGAGGTATATTTTAAGGCCAATTTATAGGGATTTTTGTTGTTGTTCACATCTGAGGACCAAATTCTGTTGATTAGTTTCCAAAATACTTATCATATGTAACCATTTTTATTCTAGCTCCCTTAAAAATACTTTTAATTGGAAATAATTTCAAACTCATAGAAAGGTGCAAAATAAAACAAGGATAAGGAACACCTGTATATATTTTACCAAAATTTGTTACTGTTTTAACCCATTTATTTCATCATTCTGAGTACACATATACACTGTTGTATGTGTATATTTTTTTTCTGAACAAGCTGTGGGTGTTACATACATGATGGCTCTTTACCCCAAAATTTTTTAAGGCATTCTTCCTAACAGGGACATTCTCTAATATAACCATAGTACAGCTATCTACTTTATAAACTTTAATACTTAAATCTATAAACCAAACTCCCAAGTTTTTCAGTTGATGAACAATGTCCTTTATAGTATTTTCTCTTACAGGAAGCTTTAAAAGCTACAAAAGCAATTCTATCATCCTATTAATTATGCATGGTTTGAAAATGTCACTTTTATGGACCTTTTCCTCTATCCTACAACTACCTCCTACTTTCTTATTGTAGTCACTAGAATATATCTAAACTTCCAATGTGTTTTCTTATAAATTTTTTTGGATCACTTATACACTTAACTGAAATTAACTTTAAAAAATAATATTTCTTGCCTCAAAGTTGACATTAACACATGTCCTGCAAAACCTTCCAATTAGGTTGATAATCCATATTTTTGAAATTTGCACAACAATGTCAACTTCTAGGGGATGTGTAGAACACAGAACAAAATCTTAAAAGCAACTTCAAAACTTAAATACAGGTTTACTTTATTATACAAACTATACATCTAAAAAGTCAAATATAGTATCAAATACAGATTTTTATTTTGGAAGGAAAGTAAACAATTTAAATGCTGTGCAGTTTATGCAAAAGGAAATGCTAATGTCAAAGCACAAAAAGACTAGCTTATAACAGAAATGAAAATAACAAAGTGCTAATTGTCTTTACTATTAGAATGTTACATTTAAATATACAGGAGAAAATGAGCTAAAGTACATTATCTCATTCAATGTTATTAGGAATATAGCTTGGTATATTCTTTTTAGTGGATAATTTGGCAGTATTAAGTTAAAATAATGTTCATAACCCTCTGGCTCAATTTCAGTCCTACATAGTTACCTTAGATATATCAAACACAACCAAACAAGGAGATATGTACAAGGATAGTCCTAATAGCACTTGCTTAAAACAGGAAAAACATAACTTAACAATATACTGGTTAAATTATGGCACCTACAATTGTCTGAAAAGTTACTGTCTGTTGATATGGAAAGGTGATATATATTTGGGAATGCAATTTTTATGGATATATACACATGATCATGTAAATATTTTAAAAGTACATGTTTTTATTTGGATATTGAAAGAAAATGACTGGATAGATCGATGTGTGTGTGCTCAGTCACGTCCAACTCTTTGTGACCCTATGGACTGCAGCCTGCCAGGCTGCTCTATCCACGGAATTTTCCAAGCAAGAATACTAGAGTGGGTTACCATTTCCTCCTCCAGGAGGATAAATATATACCCAGTTGTTAACAAGAGTTATCTCAATAAAATGGGCTAAGAGAGTTGGAGTATAGCAAATACAGATCTTTTTTTAAGTTTTTATATTTCTATACTGTGATTTATATTTGAAACTGAGAATGTTTTACTTTTATAATAAAATATTAACTAAAAATATGCCCTTCATGGTTTACAGATATATCATGTTTTTATATTATCCTTGTTTCTAAAATACTATTCTAAAGTGTTTGACAAGTTTAAGGAGTATAAATTCCTCTAATTTAGAAAAGTAGGTTCAATTTCTTATTTTGATAAGCTCTAACCAAGGCTTTAAAAGTAACTTACCCAGTTCCATCTTCAAAAGAGGTCTTCCATCTTAATGTGATTGAATAGGGAACAATGTCTGTTATGGAAAATTCACGCACTTTAAATGCTGGCGAGAGAATTGCACACTGAAAATAAGATGGATACCATATTTAAATCAAAAAACACCAAACATACCCCATGTTACCATGACTGCTTAACAAAGTTGTTATAATAAAACTGTTCCATTTAAAAATTTTCTGGGTTTTTGGTAATAACTACGTAAAATTTTAAAGTGTCAGAGCACTCTTCCTGTGACTTTACAAAAATTTATGTAAAATATTTTTTAATCTCAAAAAAATAATTTTAAATGGGAATAATCATAAGAATTCATAAAATAAATGTCTTTCAGTGTAGTTAATGACATACAGTCCTATGATAGCGTAAAAACAAATGGGATAGACATAACCTTTATTTATCAGCAATAATTTCAATTTCAGTTCAGTTGTTCAGTTGCGTCCAGCTCTTTGCAACTCCATGAATCGCAGCACGGCAGACCTCCCTGTCCATCACCAACTCCCCGAGTTTACTCAAACTCATGTCCATTGAGTCGGTGATGCCGTCCAGCCATCTCATCCTCTGTTGTCCCCTTCTCCTCCTGCCCCTAATCCCTCCCAGCATCAGAGTCTTTTCCAATGAGTCAACTCTTCACATGAGGTGGCCAAAGTATTGGAGTTTCAGCTTTAGCATCAGTCCTTCCAATGAACACCCAGGACTGATCTCCTTTAGAATGGACTGGTTGGATTTCCTTGCAGTCCAAGGGACTCTCAAGAGTTTTCTCCAACACCACTTTAGCTTATTGTTGAGTGGTTGGACCAGATAATAAATTAAAAAGTTCTTTGAGGCCTATTACCATATTTCTGGCAAAATATACATTCTAAAATTTCTAAAGACTAATTATCATACCTGTAATGCACATCCTCTTGCAACAGCTTCATCAGCATTTAATGTGGTACTTATGTCTTTAAGAAAGAATTTAGTGATTTGCTCTTTCACAGCAGGAATTCGTGTTGCTCCCCCTACAATTTCTATACTACTTATGTCTTCACGCTGTAAGTCTGGAAAACAAAATGTTTCAAAAATTATGACAGTCTTTATAAAAAAAGGGAACAGTAGACTCTGGAAAGTACTTTTTTAAAAAAATGAATTTTTTAATTTACTCAAAACAAGGTAGAAGAAAAAAAATAAATTTGGAAAAAAGCAAAATTTAATAGATATTATCTACATATCAGGCACTGTACTTGGTCCAGATGATGAAGTGACCATAAAACAGACAAGCACTTCATGGACTTAGAGAAACTGTTCAGAGTCCTTCATTTTTTCTAACTTCTCCCTCACAAATTCCCATAGGAACTAGTTTTTAATTGGTCATGAAAAACCTTAACAAAAAGCAGTCATGTTCTCAGTTCTACTTCTGATCAATCTTTAAAAACTTACTTATAAAAATACCTTCAAATAACAAGCATTAGTTTTATGATGTAAACAGTATGGGCCAGGACAAGTTCTCATAAACTCTGATGTCTAGTGGCCCTTGTCTTATGAATAAAGAATGAGTTATAAACGCCTTCTCTAAAATAAGAAATACTAATCTTAAAAAAAGAACACACATGACTTTTTTATTGCTTTTACAAATTTCTACCCCGTTACAGTAACACCATGGTACAGTTTTGATGGTTAGTTCAGGAACTTTCACTTACTAGCTTGTTCCATTACTGCTTTTAACGGTGGTTCAACTCTGGCTAAGAGGGAAGCACATAATTGTTCAAATTGAGCCCTGTGGGAAAATGAAACAGAAGTCATTATTTGGAGGTATAAAAATTGAGCATATCTTCTGAAATAACAGAATGAAAAAAACTAGACACGATCCAAACATAAAATGAGGAAATACTTTTCAATTGAAAACATACATGGTACCTGTTCATTTTACTAGAAACATCAAGGTCATTCATGAAACACTCAATGTTCAGTGGAAGATCTGATGCATTTGCACTCATTAGCTTCTTTAGTTTTTCACATTCCTGATATAAACGCAACAAGGCCCGAGAGTTTTCTTTCACATTTATCTTATATTTTGTCTTGAACTCTTCACAGAAGTAGTCTACTAAAACCTCATCAAAGTTCCTGCCACCCAAATATGGATCAAAGGTAGTAGCCAAGACCTGTTTAATTGAAAAACCAGAACTGAAGTTTCAGAAATATTACATGCTTTCTAAAACTAAACCTCCCTGAAAAAACCTTTTAAACTTAAAACCAAAGAACTTGTCAAAAATCACAGGTGTGCCAAATTTGGAATCACTTATATTAATTATCATATTTAGCCAACATATTTATCCATTCAGAATTATCTACTTTATAGACCTATATACCTATGTGAGAGAGTAACTAATTCTGAAAAGTTGAGTTGCAGTGACTAAAAGTTCATTATCTCACATCCTTTGGTTCTACAACAGCATTGAACAGATGGGCCAAAAACCAAGTTTAAGAGAGCAAAGAAAGAGTCCTAAGTATGTAACCAAACACAAAACAGCCAAGAGGAGCCAATCCAAAGATTAAATATAAAATATTTTAATTGATCAAACATGGAACTCTGCTCAGTGTTTGTTATGCGGTGGCCTGGATGGGAGGGGAGTTTGAGGGAGAAATGATAAATGTTTATGTATGGCTGAGTCCCTTCAGTGTTCACCCAAAACTATCACAACACTGTTAATTGGCTATACTCCAATACAAACACAAAATAAAAAGTGCTTTTAAAAAAGTTCTAGAAAAATGTTTTACAAATTTACAAATCAAGAATTACTGCCCCCACTCCCCTAAAAAGCCAGACTATTTTTATAAACATACAGAAGGAACAAAAGAGCATGTAAGGAACCATAAAAGAAAATTTAAGAAAAAAATGAAGAGGAGAGACAAGAATTTAATACGCTTGTTGAACAACTGGCCTCAACTAAGCAGTGTAATAGAAAAGGAGCAGAAAAGTCACACACTTCAATGATATAGCTCTTGAAACCATAGAACCAAGACATCTAGTCTATCTCCCTGTGGCAGAGGGTAAAAATAACTAGTTATAATAGTCATTGCCAGAAAGTAGAGTTCCACGTTGGTGTGTTTCAGCCTTTTTCATAAGGATGGGTGGTGGAATAGTGGTAAACATCACAGTTGGATGTGAACATAGTCTGAGGGGGATGTTATCCCACAGATTAACATGGAGAATCAATGAACAGACTCCTATATTCACTATGAGTAACTTCCCTTTAATTTTATGATTACAAGGATGTTAATATAGTAATATAAACTTCAACACAAAAGGCTCTAAAAGGTTCTGGGTAGCCCAAAGCATTTAATCTTCTGAGCAAATTCTATACATGTGTGTAACAGGGACAGAGAGTGTATGTAAGTCTGGGTAAGATAATTAATGTAAAAATGAATATAAAACCAAAGGCTATAAAAAGATAAGCACGGAGAGGTAAGTAACACCACATTGTAGAAAATTTTGTTGGGATTCCTGGATAGAAAGGTTTCTAAAGACAATGGTAATCATTTTAGAAGATGTTTCCTATGTACATTTATAAATATGTAATTTATGCTCCCTGATAGGTGACAAACATCTCAACACTAATAAAAAATAGCTAACACATAATAACTACAATGTGGTATTCCAAGCATCTTATAAACTTTAATTCATTTCATCCTCAAAAATTCTATGAGATACTGATAATATCCTCAGGTGAGGAGCCTGAGATTTGGCGAGGTTACATAATCTGCTCAAGGTCATAGTTTTTAAGTGGCAGAACCAGGGTTTAAACCCATGCATTACAGTTCTCCATTTACTCTAATATGCTCTTAACCATTAGAATTAAATATAGCAAATCATTTCTTTACTTACTTTAAGTTTTCCTTTGTTAAAAGCACAAACCGAGACCTGATAGGCAGAATGTCCCATATCAATAAATATTACATTTCTTGGTTTCTCATCTAATGGAGGAAGATCCTGTTTATAAATTCCATATGCTAGTGCAACTATGCAAGAACAAAGAATGAGATTAGCAAAGCAATCGCTTGGAAAACAATAAATAAGTCATGTTGATACTACCTTTTAGTTAGCTTCAAAGTAAAATAACTTTTCGCAATTTGGTTAATGTTTTATTTTTTCTACCCTATAATGTTAATGACTTGAGTCAATGTAAGACATGTTTAATCTCTGCCAAAATGCTGTACTCCAAAATGATAAGCTTTTAAGATATCAGGACAGAACAGAGTTATTAAAAATAAATGCCTTGTACGAATTGGAAAAAAACTATAATATTTTAATGACAGTGATTTTCAAATTGCAAACTGCTCACCTGCAGTAGTTTCATTCATTAACCTTAAACAATTTAAACCTGCAACCTGGGCTGCAGCCATCACAGATCTTCTCTCAGCATCAGTGAAAAAGCTAGGAATCTGGTATTGTGAAACAATAATCAAGTGTATTAGTTCATTGTAATACATTTTACTTAAACATTTCACCAACTGAAAATGAAAATAATTACACCAAAACTTATGCAAAGTAATAAATGGTGTTCTAATTAAATAAATGAGAAAAAATACTGTTTTTTTTTTTTTTTTTTAGGTTGTGCTTAGTTGCTCTGCTGCTGCTAAGCCACCTCAGTCATGTCCAACTCTGTGCGACCCCATAGACAGCAGCCCACCAGGCTCCCCCATCCCTGGGATTCTCCAGGCAAGAACACTGGAGTGGGTTGCCATTTCCTTCTCCAATGCATGAAAGTAAAAAGTGAAAGTGAAGTTGCTCAGTCGTGTCGGACTCTTCGCGACCCCATGGACTGCAGCCTACCATGCTCCTCCGTCCATGGGATTTTCCAGGCAAGAGTACTTCAGTTGCATCCAATTCTCTGTGACCCCATGGACTGTTCCCTGCCAGGCTCCTCTGACCACGGGGATTCTCCAGGCAAGAATACTGGAGTGGGTTGTCATGCCCTCCTCCAGGGGATCTTCCCAACACAGGGACTGAACCCAGATCTCCCACACTGTAGGCAGATTCTTTACTATCTGAGCCACCAGGGAAGCGCCACCCCCCCTTATTTTTTTTTTTTAAGGTTGTCAATTGCTGTATCAAAAGTTTTACCTGAAGTATGAACACAAATTTAAAGCAATTAGTAAAATAGAGTAATACTGTAGAATTTCAAAAATCTGTTCATCTAAATCCATCTCATGTTGGTCTCTTCTATAAAAATACATATTTGTTTATATTTAATAATGAAACATTAACAACCAAGAGTCTGTTAAAATGAGATTGGTAAATATGTTATATCCACATAAAGAAATCTGATGTGGATGTTAGAATCAGATCGATCTGAACTGTCATGGAATAGTATCTTTATTACATTAAAAAAGGGGGTGCACGTATAGCATAATTTCATTTTTTTGTGTGTATATACTACTAGAAGAATACACTCCCAAATGTTTACAACGGTTATATTCCAAAAGGAGGGGAAACTATATTGCAGGGGGCTTACGATGAGCATGTTTCTTTATAAATCACCAAAAAACATTAGGTTATGTTTCTATTAAAAATAAACTCATAATTTAAAACATAATTAAGATTACATATACTTAGTATTATCAAAGTAAGAAGCACTCTTCTTTAGTCTACAGATTTATAAAAAACTGAGTACATTCATGTACAAAATGACTTGGGGCTCTTCCAATTTCAAGCTAACTGCTTTCTGAATTTAGAAATTTCATTTAATAGATAATAACGCTAAAAGAACTTGAATTTTGACAAGTCTGTATATCCTGATTTTGGTACTATCCTTCTGATAAAAATGTATATTATAAGCTATGGTTCACTTAATATTCACTGAGAACTTATGTACCAGGTGCTTTTTTAGCCATGAGGGATATGACAGTACATAAAACAGAAAAAAATTCCCCTTGTATAGCTCACACGGGCTTATTGCACTAATTACAAAGTTAATAATGGCCAAGAAATTCACTGCCATATTCTGATACTAATTTCTGACATAATTACTAAATTCACTGAAGAGTCATAATATTTTATTCTTCTGATGATGTGAGGGAACTTCTGTAGCCAAGTTTAACAGTACTAAATATATTCACATTTAGGTGACAACATATAACTTAAAATCTAGTTGTCAATATCTAGCGGGATCTCAAGAGATAAAAGACAGGGTAAATGATTAAATGTTAAGAATCCTTAAAAGAAAGATCTTTTCTTTCTGAAAAATACTGCATGATCTAACCTATATGTGGAATCTGAAGAAGTCAAATTCATAGGATAGAATAAAATGGTAGTTATCAGGGATAGGGAAGTGGGGGAAATCAGAAGTCAATGGTCAAAGTGTATAAAATTTTATTTATGTAGAATAACTTTTAGAAATCTAATGTATAGCATGGTTACAGTTAATAATACTGTATATATGCTGAAATTTGCTAAGAAAGTAGATCTCAGGTACTCTTGCCACACAAACACAAAAAAAGGTAACTATAGGAGATAGATATATTAATTTGTTTGACTATAGTGATCATTTTCATCATGTATATCAAAGCACCATGTTTTTTACCTTATATTCAAACTATTTTTACCTTTAAAGCTTAAGTTGATTTTTGAGGGGTGATAAACATGTTTATTATACTGACTGTGATGATGTTTCACGGGTATATTCATATGTCAAAACCTGTATACATATGCATATATATAGAAGTATACACATTAAATACATCTAATTTATCATTTCTAAAAAAGGATCTTTTCTTCCGGATACAGAATATACACAATCTCAAATTTCCAGCTGGGCATTTTCAACCTTTGATGTTAAGTGTTAAGGTTCCCTGGAGTTGGGATGTTTAAGCGCCACCTAGAAAGATTCTTAAGGGTAAGTGGCAGGTATAGCAATCACCAACTAATCACATACATTAGTTTTTTTTTTTTGTTTTGTTTTTAAAGATTAGCTGATTATCACAATTAACTTTATGGGAAACTCAATCCTGAACTTCACCAAATGAAAAAAATTTTTAACATAAAAGAAAAAACTGGAGGTTATTTACTAGATAAGGGAAGAAAAACATTTCCATATAACATTAATACACTGGAAAATATGATTCAAGAGTGTTCAGTACTGAGGTAAAACTTACTGAAATCACACAGTCAGCCACTGGTTTCTTCAAAGCATTTTCTGAAGTCTCTTTAAGCTTAGCCAATAGCATCCCAGTAACCTGCTCAATTGCAAAAGGTCTTTCTTCTTCTAGGTATCGCACCTGAAGCCCAAGTGGAAATATTTAATGAGTCATTTATTCATCTAGTATTTAATGAAAAAGGCAGAGTCCTTACTCAATGAACTTACATACCAAAAATATTGCTCTAGGATCATCATATCTCATCTCTGTGAAGTTCCAGTGCTTTACCCATAGTATTACAACCAAAAAATCAAGTCTTTACCTGCTCTAGATCCCCATCTCCCACAAAAGCAAGTTTTATCATTTACTATTCTTGTAAACAAATAAAGGGAAAAAGGTCAAATTATCTTTCTTTAAAATGAAAGCGTTAGTAATATAGTTTTGTGAAAAGAAAATGAGAACACAGGAAAAAAAATCTTTATTTAAATAAGGAAACTTTATATACATTACTCCAAGGCCTCAGGGGATAATTACCAAGGCCTCAGGGGATAATTAAACATTAGAGATGCATACATGGAATTTTTTAATTTTAAAAAATAACAATTTCATACACAGGTTTGACTAGTTTGAATTTAAGTACATAAAATGAAACTTCACAGTGCTTGACCGAGGAATACTATGCTTTATTCAAATAAGCAAACTCTTTCACAATGACAACCACAATATTTATAAGCAATAGAAAGTTAACTTAGAACCCATACAATAACTACAACTTACAGAAGAAAAGGCTAGGTATTTCATCTCTGTATCCCCAAGAGCAAGTAATTTTATGCTAAAACACTAAACTTTGGAAGAGCTTTAAAGAGCTTCTCAGGCAGTACAATGTATTTATTTAACTGTGTAAATATGAATAATAATATAAAATTTACTATGAAACAGACCTAAACTTGATATCCATTTGTTTCCAAATCAATTTACAGGTAAGTTTAAAACCAAGAATTACATGAAATTATATGAAATTTAAACACAAGAAGAAATCAAGCACACCAAAATAAGGGAAAATGAATCAAGTACCATGTGTCTTAGTCTGATTATAGGAGGCACAACAATACAGAATTTTTTTGAAGAATATAAAAGTTAGATGAAATAAACATCAAAGCATATTCAAACAAATGTCAGAAAAAATAAATGGATAAACTGCTTGAGACATCGAATGCTAAAGATCTTCAGTCTTCAAAGGATGAAGAAACTTAGTTCAATGCATGGTTGATTGATGTTTTCAAAGCCTCTTCAACTAGCTTACATACACTCACTACAACTGCATAAAAATTATATCACTTAAAAATTAGGTTTTGACTTTCTGTAAAAATTATTTTGTTTTTAATCAAACTACTCACAAAGCATAATTTTTAATTTTCTTTTTAAAGAATAAAACACTTTAGTAGTTTAGAATAAAACTGTTCCACATAGTCATTAACTGGAAGTTAACATATCTAAAGGACACATGAACATTACTCTTTATTACATTTATTGCTATCATAACCCATCAGCTTCCTACTCAGCATGTCTTGATCCACAAATTTCACCTAAAATATGACTTCCTAATTTTCAATTTGTCCTTAATTTCTTATCGTGTCTTTTTTTTGAACTATTGTTAAGTCTCATGTCTCCTTTCTACAATTCATCATCCATCCTGTAGTCAGAATCCTCTTCTAAACATGGAAATATGTACACCTTAAAACGAACTAAATAGACATTTCTCCAAAGAAGACATACGGATGGCTAACAAACACATGAAAAGATGCTCAACATCACTCATTATTAGAGAAATGCAAATCAAAACCACAATGAGGTACCACTTCACACCAGTCAGGATGGCTGCGATCCAAAAATCTGCAAGCAATAAATGCTGGAGAGGGTGTGGAGAAAAGGGAACCCTCCTACACTGTTGGTGGGAATGCAAACTAGTACACCCACTATGGAGAACAGTGTGGAGATTCCTTAAAAAATTGCAAATAGAACTACCTTATGACCCAGCAATCCCACTGCTGGGCATACACACCGAGGAAACCAGAATTGAAAGAGACACATGTACCCCAATGTTCATCGCAGCACTGTTTATAATAGCCAGGACATGGAAACAACCTAGATGTCCATCAGCAGATGAATGGATAAGAAAGCTGTGGTACATATACACAATGGAGTATTACTCAGCCGTTAAAAAGAATTCATTTGAATCAGTTCTGATGAGATGGATGAAACTGGAGCCGATTATACAGAGTGAAGTAAGCCAGAAAGAAAAACACCAATACAGTATACTAACACATATATATGGAATTTAGGAAGATGGCAATGACGACCCTGTATGCAAGACAGGGAAAGAGACACAGAGGTGTATAACGGACTTTTGGACTCAGAGGGAGAGGGAGAGGGTGGGATGATTTGGGAGAATGACATTCTAACATGTATACTATCATGTAAGAATTGAATCGCCAGTCTATGTCTGACGCAGGATGCAGCATGCTTGGGGCTGGTGCATGGGGATGACCCAGAGAGATGTTATGGGGAGGGAGGTGGGAGGGGGGTTCATGTTTGGGAACGCATGTAAGAATTAAAGATATTAAAATAAAAAAAAATAAATAAAATAAAATATTGAATATTAAAAAAACATTCAGTGTTTATGGATCTGAAAAAAAAACATATGTATCAATTTGAAAATCAGCTATTAAAATTTTTAGCTCTAAGATATAAATCTTACTGCATAAAGTTTATTCATCTGAAGTGTACAATTAAGTGGTTTTAGTGTGTTCAAACTTGTATACTGATTACCACTAACTGTAGTACATTTTCATCATTTTAAAAAGAGTGTCCCATTAGTAGCAGCAGCAGTAGAGATACCCATTCCTAACAATTAAGAAGTAGAGATACCCTTAATTCCTAACATCCATAAGTCTATTTTCTGTGTCTACTGATTTGCATTGATTCTGGAGAGCCACACAAATGAAATCACAAAATACGTGGCCTTTTATATTGTTTCTTTTCCCCCAGTTAGCATGTTTTCTAGATACTGTCTTTTTATGGCCAAATAATACATGCCACTGGATAACTATACCATGTTTTGTTCATATACTCATCAGCTGGTGGACACTTGGTTTGTTCCCACTTCTTGGCTATTATAAATAATGTTATTATGAACATTAGTGTACAAATTTTTGTGTGTACAAGTGGTTTAATTCTCTTATGTACACATACCTAATAGTAGAACTGCTAAGTCATATAATCTATCTGTTTTGGGGTATTCTGTTAGTTTTTGTTAACCAATCTACAACTCTCTCAGGATATAGAAGTAAAAACCTAGAATCCATCTCTTACTTGGAAGAAGAGTTTGCTTTAATATTCCTAACACAAGATTCTTCTAAATTAGAGCAAACTCATTATAGCAGTTAATATACTTTTGGGCCTATTTTTCTAAATCACATATGCCTCTGCCTTTGTCCCTTAAAAATGGTTCACCTCTGAAAGTTCTCCAAATAATAATACCTTTTCCTTGACAATAAAAGTATCTGGATTAAAAAGATTATTATTCTAAATAAGATTTTTTTTGTGCATTCACTAAAGCACACTACAAAAACTGCCTGTTTCTTGGTATGCATATATTTCACCTAAAGGAAAATAGGTTAAATTTTTTAAAAAGTATTTAAAAATAAGCAATATTACTGCATTTGGTTTCTTTAATTTGAACAAATGCTTGCATTCCAAGAATATAAACTTACCTTAACCCCTGCACTTCCATTCGGCATCTTCTGCAGCTCATAGGGAAGCCTGATCCTTTCAGTTTGCACAATAGGATCATCAAAAGATCGCCCATGAAGTTTTTTGAAACCGTGAATTGTATTTCTTACATTCGTGACTATCTGTTGGCAGTAAACATTTTTATAATTACTGAATTAATGCAAAGTAAACCACGCTAGTATTTAAGAATCACCAAGTCTCCTTATCCTATACATCTGCATAAGTTCAGAATTACACACTATCATTTAATTTTTTGGTTTCTAATTGATAGAGGTCTCCTTGGACAGCAAGGATATCCAACCAGTCAATCGTAAAGGAAATCAACCCTGCATATTAATTGGAAGGACTGATGCTAAAGCTGAAGCTCCAATACTTTAGCCACCTGATTTGAAGAGCCAATTCACTGGAAAAGACGCTGATGCTAGGAAAGACTGAGGGCAGGAGGAGAAGGGGGCGACAGAGGATGAGCAGGTTGGATGCCATCTACTCAATGGACATGCGCTTGAGCAAACTCCAGGAGACAAATAAGGACAGGAAAACCTGGCGTGCTGCAGTCCAAGGGGTCACAAAGAGTCAGACACAACAGAGCAACTGAACAAATTGATAAAAAACCACTATCTCCTACCCTTGGAATGTTAAAAACAAAATTAACTGTCTTTTAAAAAGAACAAAACTTCAAAACTTCTCAAATACAGTGAAAATCTATCTACAACTCATTTATTTGGCTTTCTTCAAGACTTTCAGGCTAATGAATTAGTATTTTTCATTTCTTTCCACTTTCATCTGTGTTTTTATTAATATTTACACTATGTCTTTTATCACCCTGTTTTTCTTTTACACTAAATACCTTCGTGAACTTTATCATGCATTACTACATTGCTTCCACTGCTAAAAACTTCTCCTAGGCTAGTAAATTAAAAATCCTTCCATATAGCATGCTAAGTTAATGTGTCCTCATTTGTAAATAGCTTATATTTTGGCAAAGTAGTTTTTTCTTTATTTAGAACATGTAGTTCAAACTACAGAATATCACTGAGATCCAGTTGTTGTCCTCTTAGTGACCTTCAATTATAAGATGAAAACTACAGGGATGCTGAATTACTATGTTGATTGCTGTAGCTTTCTAGGAAAAATAACTTATAGTTTGCTTCCTTCAGAGACTCTAAGCCCAATGATACCTTAAATCAGCCAGAATACGAGAAGTAACCTTTAGTGAAGGGGTCATTTTGGCACAAACATTTGGTTATGTGCAGTATGAAAATGGAAAAGGAGGAAAAAAACATTCACACTCAGGCTGACTGTAAGACAATTTGATTTACAAAATCTTAACAATTCCTGGATAAATGAGTCAATTATGTCTACAAAGTCATGAAAAAAAATAGCTCCATTAAACAGTTATTTTGTAATAAAGAAAAGACTCAGGTATATATTAAAATGTAAAAAATAACTGTTAAGGGCATTTGGTTCATGGCAATAAACAAAGTCTAAGAAAAATGAACCTGTAGCATGGAATGTTAAAGTGAATGTTTTATGCAAAAGGATTTCAGAAGCCTAGAAATATGAATACTAAAACAGATTCCATGTAAAGTGGCAGCCACAGAGAATTAACTCTGAAAACCAGTTTCTCCAATTTTTTTCCACCTTCTTTAACAAAGACATCATTCACTTGTTGTAGAAGTATGTATTCTAGATAGCATATCCCTCATTAAAAGTGACCATACAGGGAAAACCTGACGCCACTTGACAGCATAACCTAACCTCACAGCTAAGATTTTAAAAAAAATAAAATTCAAGAAATACTTTACAATCCAAAGCAAAATACATTTAGTAAGATACAAAGATATTAGGATCTGTCAACTTCTTTATTCTCTTTTTTCACTTTTAATTATATAAACTGGGAGCTTAGCTGCCATTATAAAGTTAATTCTTCCTATAAGTCAAAACATCTACATTAACAACTCACCTGGCTCTTAGCTGCATTTCCAATGGCTCGTGTTCTTGATCCCAAAGATATACACGCTCTGAACAGAGAAAAAAGAAAAAGTGTTTCCAAGGTATTTTTATATTAATGTACTACTACTGTGCTTCTCTTTATACAAAAATGAATTTAAGGATGAATATAATCATGTAGTATTCAAAACATAGGTTATTGATATCAGAATTTTACATATTTTTAAACTTTCCTAAGTAATAGAATAGTTGTCAGAATAAATGCTAGAATTTAAAAAAATGTGCTAATAGTTGGCAACAATATATTGGTCCCCAAATTATTTTATTGGTCCCCAAATTATTTTTCAAAAATTTCAGTTAAGTCTATGACTTGGATCTAAATCCTGGCTCTGCCACTTAACAGCCGAGTAATCTTGCAGGAATTACCTAACCATTATTTGCCTCAGCTTCCCAGCTGAAGACAGTGTTGATAATAATACCTACTCAGAGAGGTGTGTGAAGATTTAGTGAGTGACTATAGGTAAATGATCTCTGGAACCAGAGATCAAATTGCCAACAACTGGATCATTGAAAAAGCAAGAGAGTTCCAGAAAAACATCTGCTTTATTGACTATGCCAAAGCCTTTGACTGTGTGGAAAATTCTTAGAGATGGGAATACCAGATCGCCTGACCTGCCTCTTGAGAAATCTGTATGCAGGTCAGGAAGCAACAGTTAGAACTGGACATGGAACAACAGACTGGTTCCAAATAGGAAAAGGAGTATGTCAAGGCTGTATATTGTCACCTGCTTATTTAATTTATATGCAGAGTACATCATGAGAAACTCTGGGCTGGATGAAGCACAAGCTGGAATCAAGACTGCTGGGAGAAATATCAATAACCTCAGATATGCAGATGACACCACCCTTATGGCAGAAAACGAAGAACTAAAGAGCCTCTTGATGAAAGTGAAAGAGAGTGAAAAAGTTGGCTTAACGCTCAACACTCAGAAAACGAAGATCATGGCATCTGGTCCCATCACTTCATGGGAAATAGATGGGGAAACAGTGGAAACAGTGTCAGACTTTATTTTTGGGGCTCCAAAATCACTGCAGATGGTGACTGCAGCCATGAAATTAAAAGAGTCTGCTTGCTCCTTGGAAGAAAAGTTATGACCAACACAGACAGCATATTAAAAAGCAGAGACATTGCGTTGCCAACAAGGGTCCATCTTAGTCAAGGCTATGGTTTTTCCAGTAGTCATGTATGGATGTGAGAGTGGGACTATAAAGAAAACTGAGCACCAAAGAATTGATGCTTTTGAACTGTGGTGTTGGAGAAGACTCTTGAGGGTCCCTTGGACTACAAGGAGATCCTAACCAGTCCATTCTAAAGGGAATCAGTCCTGACTATTCATTGGAAGGACTGATGCTGAAGCTGAAACGCCAATATTTTAGCCACATGATGTGAAAAACTGACTCATGTTAAGAGACCCTGATGCTGGGAAAGACTGAAGGCAGGAGAAGGGGATGACAGAGGATGAGATGGTTGGATGACATCACCGACTCAACGGACATGAGTTTGAGTAAACTCCAGGAGTTGGTGTGGACAGACAGGCCTGGAGTATTGCAGTCCATAGGGTAGCAAAGAGTTGGACATGACTGAGCAACTGAACTGAACGGTAAACGAACAATATGTTGTTTTTATTACTGCATTTAAATGCATTAATAATTCTGCTTATAAACGTGTAGAGTACCATTTTTATCAAAAAACCATTTCATGCTGTGATTCAAGAAAATGTTTCCATGGTTTCAATGTTAATTACAGGTTGTAATTCAGTTGTAATTCATTCAATCAACAAATATTTACAGGCATTGTGTTTATACTAGCTACAATCCGATGTGCTTGGAGAATTTAGTCTATCAAGAAAATCAACATACACTAGCAATAAAAGAAAATAATCACTTATAGATAATAAAGCTTAGAAAAAGCAAGTAGAAGATGTGATTTCTTAATTAAAACTTGAATGAAAGCATTTTAACATGTAGGGTTTTATGGAAAAGGACATTACCAGTATATAGGTATACCGTCTATTCTCAATATAACAGCCTGAGTGATCCTTTTAAAGACAGAAAGTCCTCTGCTAAAAACCCTGCAATTGTGTCCTGTTTCCCCAACAGCCAATAAACGGCCATAGTTTGCTTTGTAGCTGCTCTACCCTGTAACTTCAGTATTCAGGACAGTGGCAGCTGAGATAAAAGGAAAAGGAATTAAGAGATTTTAGGACCTAAAACTCAAAGGACTTGGTGATGAACTAGATCTTCAGAGTGCAACAGGCAGCCACCAGACACACATGGCTATTACGCACATGAAATGCAGCTAGTCTGTATAAGTAACGCGTGCTAACTGACTATACCACTGGGGGCCCACTGCGGCTAGTCTGAATTGAGATGTACTTAAAGTATGAAACAATATCTTATTAATTTAAAAACACTGATTACATGCTGAAATAAGATTCTGAATATACTGAGTTAAATCAAGTATATTAAAATTATTTTGTATTTTTATTGAAACTATTAGAATATTTTAAATTATGTGGCTCACATATATTTATTTTTACTGAACAGTGCTGGAATAGGTAATAGGAAGAGGTAAGTAACAATAACAACATACAGGTTTCCAGTTTGCATTGGAGGGTAAATAGCTGTGCCATGCAATAAGACAGAAAATGATGTAAGAGGGACCTGTTTGGGGATGGACCATCACCAGTTCTATTTTGGCTATGTTGAGACTGAAGTGCCTTTGATATATCCAAGGAGGAATTTATTTAGAACTAAACGTTAAATGTGATGAACTGATATATGACAGAATAGAAGTTACTTTTCTTTACTTGTGATCTGGTAAAAATAGGTAAATAGGATATATTAAGAATCAGTGGTTCAGGTGACACCTTCATTTCTCTTGCAAATAATTCCTTGATTCAACATAGTCTCTGCCAGAGTAGACTCTGCATGCCTGATACAGAAATCCATGAAGATGGTTGGCATTCCACTCTAAACTCAGAGAAATATGGACTTGCCATCTCTTGGCCAGCTTTATTTTGGGAGTTGAGACCCATTTTGCTGTCAACTCCATTATCTGGATACACTTTGAAAAACTTTTAATTTTTCAGTACAAGGCTATCATTAATGCACAGAAAATCTTAGGTTGATTCTCAAGAGTTAAACTTCTGTTAAAACTCTTAGATCAAGTAAGACTGATTCAACTATCATTTATTGTTGTATTCACTGTATTTGCTGTATTCGGGGTTGTATTTCACTGAAATATGTTTTATGCCTATATCTTTTCATGAAGAAAGCTACAGTTATCATCAGACATTCTCTTTAGGTAAAAGCAGACAACTTGTAAAGTTCAAAAATTTAACGTTATAACTTGAAAATACCCAGTTTGGATAGAGAAAACTCTCCTCACATACTGCATGCATGCTAAGTTGCTTTAGTCATATATGACTCCCTGCGACCCCACCAACTGTAGCCCACGACTCCTCTGTCCATGGCATTCTCTAAGCAAGAATAATAAAGTGGGTTGCCATTTCCTTCTCCAGCTAAAGGTCCTTCTCACATACTAAAGGTCTTCAAATTCCCTCAATTTTTTTTTCCCCCAAGATTCTATAGCACAGCCATTAAATAAATATCTGTCAAGGATTTTCAGAAAAATCAAAGTAATTTAAATACCCATTCTCTTTCAAAATTTTACCTTTCAGTAATACCAAGGCAAACAGACATACTATATATTAGGTTGACACAAAAGTTTTTCCAGAAAAGGATATTCAACAGTTTATCCAACTATATATCACAAAATCCAATTACACTTTCTATAGATTATTTCAACTACTATTTAGAAAATCCATTTTATACCTAAAAGAAAAAAAAAAAGAGTCTACAATGCAGCTTAAACCCATTATATTTAGGCTGATGTTGCCATTGTGACAGTAGTCATAGACTCTCAAAGAATGCCACAAAATTAAACAAATAAGCAGAACTTCTAAATGTTCTGTACAACTTTTAGTAGAGGAGGGGCATAAAAATCAAAAGACAGGATGTTACTTAAGAAAGTTGTATTTGTATTTTCCCCTAAAATCTAAAATTAACTGTCTCTCTTATAAAGCCAAGCATGGTTATGTTGGAGAAAACACACACTGCCAACAGACCATCAAACTTCTCACCTAAGAGGTCAACACTCTAGACTTGTTTGCTTCTTTGTAAATCTCCACTAAGGAATCAAAACCTCTTGATCCTATTATCGACACTTTAAAATAGCTCTGTTTTTAGAAATTTCTGCTTTCCCTTGCCAGTTCCATAAGATCACAATTACTATTTATAGTCTCTTCTGCTATCACTGAGTAGACGCAAAGAAATATAATAGCTGAATTAATGATATAAGAGGACAATCAATTGGTTTAAATAAGGGGTTTGTTCCTTACACGGCCAATTTGGCTCTGAATCAAACTGTCAACCGCTGAGGAACTCCTTTCAACTATAGTTGCCAAGATGTCTATAGAGCAGGATTTCTCAGTCTTGGTAATACAGACATTTGGGGCTAATTTTTTGTTGAGGGACTGGGGCAATTTTGTGCCCTCTAGGATTTTAGAAGCATCTCTGGCCTCTCTACCTGCTAGATATCATTAGCTCTCTTCCGTTCCCTCTCCCCGTGTGACAACTGCAAGTATCTTCAGACACTGTCAGATGCGCCCTAGGGTACAAAATCTCCAGTTGAAAACCACTGCATCATTTCCCAACTAGTATTCTGTACAAAGTAATCCCTTAGCGGTTCAAATAATCTGAGGAAAACATTCTTTTCTATTTCAATGCCTCTAAACAAATTAAGGATTTGAGACTTTTGACAGCAGAAACATGTGATTATTATTTCTCAAACTTAACTATCTCGAAAAAAAGTAAGGGAATGACTGTTACCATTTTTTTTTAGTTTGCTACTTAGAAATATTAGACTAGGAAACAGGAACCCACTTCAATATTCTTGCCTGCAGAATCCCATGGACAGAAGAGCTTGGTGGTCTACAGTCCCTGGGGTCTCAAAGAGTCCAATATGACTGAGCGACTAATGCTTAGAAATATAAAATTTTTAGACATCTATGATTTAGTAATAATATAAACTTTCCAATCTTTCAATATGGACAATGAATAAAATATTTTAGCATATAAAAACAAAAATTCCTTTAGTAGTCTCCAAATGCTTCTAATAAGTGTAACTCCCAAATTAAATTTGTTCTTAACTTAAAACCATTAACAGAAATCTGCTGCACGTGTGTGTGTGCTCAGTTATGCGACCCCACTGATTGTAGCCTTCTGGACATCTCTGTCCATGGGGTTTCCCAGGCAAGAATACTGGAATGGGTTGCCATTTCCTACTCCAGGATATGTTCCCGACCCAGGGATTGAACCCACGTTTCCTGCACTGGCAGGCAGATTCTATACCACTGTCCCACCTGGAAAGCCCCTACAAAAATCACACACACATTTACATAGCTGATTTAATTTTTATTTAAAAAGCTGATTAGGTACTTTAAATTAGACATGCTGTGTAATTATTAAATTAGATACCGTATTCCGAAAACTGATTATCTTACTCAAAATTTATCAGTTCAAAGACAATTTTGTCATTTTTATTATGACTGCCTAGAACAAAGATGTGCAAATTACCAACTACCACCTATTTTTGTAAGTAAAATTTAATTAGAACATACCTATGCTCATTAATTTGTATTATAATGACCATACACTAAGTGAAGTGAAAGTTGGTCAGTTGTGTCTAACTCTTTGTGATCTCATGGACTATCAAGTCCATGGAATTCTCCAGGCCAGAATACTGGAGTAGGTATCCTTTCCCTTCTCCAGGGGATCCTCCCAACCCAGGGATTGAACCCAGGTCTCCCGCATTGCAAACAGATTCTTTACCAGCTGAACCACAAGGGAAGCCCAAGAATACTGGAGTGGGTAGCCTATCCCTTTCTCCAGCAGATCTTCCTGGCCCACGAATTGAATCGGGGTCTTCTGCACTGCAGGCAGATTCCTTACCAATTAAGCTATCAGGGAAACCCAATCACATACTAACCACATACTAAAAGGCATGTTAAACATCTTAAACTCAATGTATATTATGTAATTGGTACCTATCATTCCTGCCTTCTAGAATTTTTTCAGAATTTTTCAGCTACAAATTCAAGGCAACGACTAGAGATTCATTTTGTTTTGTAGATAATATTCATACTAAAAGATTTTATAGTACTAGCTTTGGCCATGCTAAAGTGTGGGACGTCTGCCCATCCACTCATCTAGGCACAATTTCATTAAAAAAAAATTTCACTGAATTTTTGTTTGTCAACAGCAAAATACTTTGCAACACACACTAATTGACATGTATAGATAAAAGGAATACTGTACATACATTAAGAAGAATGATGTAGAGTCATAAGAGCAAATTTGAAATGTTCACATTATATTTTGAAAAAGCCAACTGCAGAATGTATATAAATGTAACTCTACTTTTGCTAAAAAAAAAAAATCCCAGTATAACACATATACTCACTATGTATAAAAACACACATATTAAAGTTTAGGAGGTAGTTGGGAAGAGGCAGAGGAGATATACTTTATGTAATTCTTCAGTATTTAAAATACTTAAAATTAATGTAATCTCATAGTAAAACATACAAATAAAACCATTTCATATGGTACAAAGAATAATTTTAAAAATGTGAAAATTTTCTCCTAACCTGAACTGCTATTACCATTAAAAAGTCCTCCTACCCAACAAGTCACTATTAATGTCTGGAGTTTCTCATTATCCATGTAGAAAAATTTTTTATTTTCAGTACTTCAAGGTAAGTGATTTCTACTTTTGTTCATTGAATAGGACATCTCACATATCTGAGATGTGGTATATAAATAATATTTTCCCATATTTTCAGATTATACATACGTTGATAAGGACAGAAAACCAGAGAACTGTTCAGTCTGCTAAGCTGGATCCTGCAGAATTTTAATAGTAAGACAAATATATACATCTAACAAAAATGTCTTGAAATAAGTTTGATTAAAAGATCCATTTTCTTTATTGTAAAGTAAGTTCATAGAAGTTCAAAACATTACAGACTATGTATTAAGAGCACACTTCCATAATCTACTTCCAAGAGATATTCACTATTAATAGTTTCTAGTCTTTCCACACTGCTTTCCTCCATAGGTTTGCACTAACATTTTGTGTACCTACTTTTATATCAACTTCTAAATTGAAGCAAAATTTTTACATGTTCTTAAAATAACTTAAAAGCATACTAAAATAATATTTTAGAACAAGATAATATTTCTTAGAAACTAGACAGTAACAGATGACTTTACTGATTAACGATGCTTCTCTATACAGTAAATGCCCAGACAGATAATTTGTCCCAATACAGCCCATTACCCAATATGTAGATACCATCCGTATGCCAACAGATAATGTAAGGACACTGGGGTCAAAGAAGCCTGAAACTAAATCCATTTCACTGCTATTTCTTGGCCAAGATATTTAACTTTGCTTAAGGCTTCTTATGAAAAAAGATAGCTAGTATTATCAAACTCATAGAATTGATGTGATACATATGCCAGTGCAAACAATGCTAAGCCCATAGAAATCATCACTAAATATCAATTTAAAATGCAGGGAGCATGTTTTAGCTGTGAGAGCTGGACCATAAAGAAAGCTGAACACTGAAGAATTGATGCTTTTAAACTATGGTGTTGGAGAAGACTGCATCAGAGTCCTCTGGACAGCAAGGAGATTCAACCAGTCCATCCTAAAGATCAGTACTGAATATTCATTGGAAGGACTGATGCTGAAGCTCTTTGGCCACCTGATGCTGCAAAAGATTGAAGGCAGGAGAAGGGGACGACAGAGGATGAGATGGTTGGATGGCATCACCAACTCACTGGACATGAGTTTGAGGCAAACTCCAGGAGCTGGTGATGGACAGGGAAGCCTGATGTGTTGCAGTCCATGGTGTCGCAGAGTCAAGACACAACTGAGTGACTGAACTGATGTTTTATCTGACCACATGCCTTAATCTGATATTGAATGAGGATTTCTGGCTCCAGTTTTCTTTTCCCATGTGTGAAACTAACCACTTTGATATAACTGAGTCTGAGATGGAAATTCCAATCCCTACATCTATACTTAATTGAACAATATAAACATTCAAGGCCTGAAAAATGTGCACACTCAGTAATTCTAATTCTAGAAACTTACTTGAAGGAATTAAGGGTCAAAAATTTAGTTACAAAGATAGTTATCGCAGCACTGCTTATAAAAAGAAAATATAAACCTGAATACCAATAAGGGATGATTTAAGGAAATTCAGTGTTTGATTATACAAACACTGAAATTGGGTGCTAAGTTCTAAGCCGCTTCAGCTGTGTCTGACTCTTTGCAATCCCATGGACTGGAGCCCCACTATAGGCCAAAACTTAAGCAATTATCTTTTTTATTAAATTGTCCTTGGTTATACATAGGATTCTCCCATGCATACATAATTATGTAAAGAATGAAATGTGAAAAAGTGTGGATGCTGAAACCAACTATATCAAACATTTTCTACTTTTCTTCCCACACGATCTTTTTAAAAAGTATTTACATCTTAGCAATGCCTTTGTCCTATTACACTGATGTTAGCAAAAGGACATACAAAGAATTTTTTTTTTGCAAAGCTAGTTTATATGTATTATTAAATACTGTGGTGTATTAGAAAAGTTTCAGGTCCTCCAATAGTTACATTTTTTGCAAGATAGGCATTTAATGAATAAACATTTAGGAATCAGGAAGGGCTATGTTTTCACTCAATGATGTAAGCCCCACAAAGTAAATACACACTCTAACAGCACCAAACTACAATGAAGTACTAGTTCAATAACAATAAAAGGTATACTCTGAAATACATGACAGTATGCAACTCCAGAAAGAAGGGCAGAGTTGCTGATACAAGCTAGGAATACAATCCTTCCACTTTTAGAACGTTCTACTTTGGTTTAGCCTCATTAAATCTAGATATTAGAAATGACTCTCTTACATACAAATCAGAAAGATAACCTCAGCCACACAGAATTTGCCAATGTGCTTAAGAATATTAACAGAGACTTTAGAAGACTTAAATGAGCAGCCTAATTTCTAAAGAACTCTCTTCGAAAGTGTGGCCAGGCTCTTTAAATTTAGAGTCATGGAACCACTAATAAGATTTTTGAGCCTGGAAATGCAGTATCTGTTTTACAATTCTAGTTTCTGATCTTTTAGGAAAAGGCTTTAAAGTTAAGGGGAACATCCATCCGACCTCTCATTTTTTCTCTATAGGCTAAGTTCCTGAAGCCAAAAACTGCCTCCATTAACCTTTACTCTGATGAAAGAGCAGAGTGGAATTTCCTAGTCCTTTTCTGGCAGAAACCCATATCTGCTGTGACTTAAAACGCTGTAGAGATGAAGTCATCAATAGTTCACAGTTTACGCTTCACTGTCTCATTGTGCATAAAGCCAGAGAAAGATGTAAAAAGAAGCAAGAGTTCTAACAGTACTAGCAACATTAACTGACCTATGCTCACATTTGAGACTGTAAGTATACAGGAATTTCAGCAAAAGAAATATAATGCATATATCTAGAAAAAGGGGGTATAAACCTTCTAGAATATTCTTTAAAAGAAACCAAAACACAAACTGCTCCAAGTAAACTATTGCCAAAACCTCCTTGACATAATTTATTCATAAAAGATTAGCAATATACTTATTTAAAGCCTTAGCTTAACACTGATCTTGGACAAGATTAGTCTTATGTTTAAAGTATTATATTTTGGACCATTCAGAAGGGTCAAATCAACGTTTGGTTGCTTAACCATAGAAAATAAGACATTGGCAGTTAGTTACCTCATAAAATTACCGGTAACAGGAATCTACATTAAGAAGCTAGTTTTTCATATCCCTGTCTTAATTATATTATTTGCTAACTTCCCAGACCACAGAAACAATGGAACATGTGGATACATGTTTCCATGACATAATGCCGCTCCTTCTAATTCTTTCATCAAGTGTTCATTATAGAATCACTTCACAATCATGTTTATACAGGACAGATGCCTCTGCCTCTCCAACAATTCATTCTGTAGAAATATGCTTTCGATAGGTTCTACCTCCACTACTTTCCTTTAATGGATGAACATTACCGACACGTGGCCAACGACTCCCATCCCTGATTCTCTCCCTATTAATGCACCACTAACCTACGCCCCTGGAAACCCGTCCGATTACCCCCAATTCTCAAGGACACTGAGGTAAAATCCCTTCTTTTAAAAAACAAACAAAAGAAGGCTTTCTGGGCCAGATGAACCTGCAACTCATATTCTGACCTTTGCATTCTAAGCTTTCATTTCTTACTTTTCTGAGAGAAAGCTGTCGCGTTGACAGATCGGCAAAGGAGGAAGGGGAGAAACAATAAAGAATTTTTTTACTGAGCGAGCGCGGATGCCCGCCCTCGGCCAATAATCCCAAACAAGCCAGGCGAGTGGGGAACTAAAGATCCTTCTCTAATGTTCAGAATGTCGTGGTGGTCCCGCACCAATCCTTTTCCTGAAAACTAAAGCAGGGACGCCGGGGGACCGAGGCGTGGTGGGGGGCGCGCGGGGGCTGGGGGGTAAGGGAGACGGTGGGGGGGGGTGCGTGGGTACACAGATGCGCCAACACTACGAGTTAAGTCCCTTGTCCTTGAAGGAAAAGCAGCTTTGCGGAGCGAGGAAGTCCGACTCCCACCTGGGCCCGCCACCCCGCGGACTGCAATTGATGGGCTGCACCTGTCATCTCAGAGTTCGGCTCATCAGAAGAAACCAGCAGGCGGGACAAATGTGAGGGTCGGGAGGAAACGTTTCCCAGGATTACCACCAGACCGGGCACTTACGGGGTACACCTGTCGCTGTACTCATTGGCGATGGTTTCGATGCCGCCGCTCCTCGCTACTGCGATGTAGCAGTTGAGAAAGCCGAGGTCAATACCAACCACAGACATCCCGCCGCCTAATGGTAGGGGTGATGGTGCAGAAGCCCTCGGTGCGGGGACCGCGTCCTCTTCTGGGCTGTTGCTCCTGGAACGACTCCTACGAGAAGCAAAGGAGAGATGACCCCAAATGGCTGCGCATTAAATCTAGGGCAGCGCGTCGGGGAACCTTGGAGGAGGGGAAAGCCGCCCGCGCCGCAGCCTCCGCCGCCCAGGTCTCTCTCCACTGCGGTTCGGCAGCCTCCAACCGGCAGTTATTGGGGTCTGCGCCTGCGCGCTCCGCCGCCGGGGCGGCGCGCGAGCTGCCCCTTCGTGCCCGAGGCTGCTCCTGGCCCCGACTTCGGCCGCTTCCGTCAGCGCTCGGGCAACGGCTGCCCGAGGAGCTGCGGGTTCGAGAAAGATCTGGAAAATGGAGGCGGCTGAGCCGGCAGGAGTGGGAGGGAGAAGGGGGAGCCGGCAGGATCAGGCTGGAGAGGAGGAGGGGAAGAGGAGCCGGTTGGCTCGCCACCGCGCGGCTGCAGGGCGCACTGCGGCTGGACGAGGTGCTAGCTCTGGCCCGGCCAGCGGTTTGCCCACGTGTTTGGAAGAACACCTTTGGGTTGTTTTGGCAACTGGGGCCCGGCCTGCTGCAGCGGCAAGGCACTGCCCAGGCCTGCCCGGCGTCGGGCGCGTAGCCTGGCGGTTGCTGGGCCGGTGCTGCAGCCTCGGTCTTTCCCTCGGAGAGGCCCGCCCGCAACTCCAGCACCCACCCGACGGCCTCGCCGCCCCGAGGGGCCCATGTGCAGCCAGCCAGCGCGCTTTCAGTCCCGCCGCGCGGCCCCGCCGCCCGCCCGCCGCTCCCAGCTCTGTGAGGTGGCGCCCATTGTGCGGCCGCCGGTGGCCTCGCCTCGTCTCTTCCCCAGGGACGCGCGGATCCCGAGGGAAAAGGGTCCTATCTTGTGTGAAAGTCGACTGAACTGCTTCCCCCAGCCTAACAAGGGCTTGAAACACCAAAAAACCAACATGTCAAGAAACAACACACATGCAACTCCCTTGGTGTAACTTCCCTCACTTTATCCTAAAAGGAGCAGCCTCCTCCACTAACCCTTACCTCTGAAAACCAGTTTTACAGGACAGCAACATTAAGTCTGTGTATCCTGTGACACCAGGCAAGCCTGTGCATAGCCGCCACCCTTTGGTCCCCAAAGAAGCAGCCTCCAGTGGTTCAAATGGCTTTTTTCCTTTGATCAGGATAAGTGGCGGTGTCTGAAATTTAACCAAGTTATAGTTTACACTTACAAAGTTTGGCTGCCCTGTTCCTTCTCATTCAGTTCTTCCTGAGTTTTTTCTTCCTTCTTGTTCAGTTCTTTGTGGGTTTCCTGTTCCTTGTCATTTGGTTCCTTGTGGTCCTGTTGGTCGTCGTTCAGTTCTTCGTCGGTTTCCCATTCCTCGTCATTCGGTTCTTCATAGCTCTGTTCCCTGTCATTCAGTTCTCCCGGGATTTCCTTTTCTTTCTTGCCCAATTCCTTGTGTGATTCCTGTTGCTTCTTCCTTGATTCTTCATGTGTTTCCTGTTTCCCGTTTGTTGGTATCATGAGAAAGACTTTTTTACGAGGTTTTTTCATAGGCTCATTGTCCTTATTTGTCCACTTCTTGAAAGAACTGAGGCTTTTTACCACAACCAGTGCTGCAATAGCAGCAGCAGCAAGGGTGGCCATAGCTCCTGCTGCTGTTGCTATGAGGAACATGAAATCCATTTTCAAGGGCGGTACTGAGGAAACTGTGATGTACTGTAATGTTCAGCAATGTTTTGGCTCCGGTCTGTCTTCATTAAAGAATTAGATCTCTCTTCCATCTCACAAGCACACAGGAAACATGGTAACTCCCGACGACGACGCCATCCTCTGTCCTCTCTGCGGCAGGTGTCGCGGCCGCGTCTCCCAGCAGGCAGTGCGTGAGCAGGGCAGGGATTGGGTGCTGCTGCTAACAGAACCCGGGCCCCCGTGCTGCTGGGCGGTCCCCGGCTTGTACCCATTCTCAGTTCCCCTTGTAGCCCCCGTCCCGTTAGGCCTGCCACCATCTATTTATTCTAGAATATCCTGAAATTCTCCTAGGACCATTTAGTTCTCCATTACTCTCTGTACAACTTGAGAGTGTGAGAATAATTTTCCTATTAAAAAACACTTAAAAGATCAGAGTAAAAATGAAACAACTGGGGTCAGGCGCAAGAGATTACTATTATTACATTCTTTACCATTTCTGGGAGGAAATAAGAGCACCTCCTATCTGAAAGTATGACAGGTTTGGTGGGTCACAAGAACTGGGTTGTGGTTCCAGCTGGGTCTAACTTACTAGTGGTAGGACCTCTGGCAAGTTACTTAACTACCAAGCCCTAGGTTTAAAACCTGTTAAAATGAAGAAGATACATGTAACTATGAGACTGTTGTTATTATTGTATAATGTGAGCATAGTCACAGTGCCTGGCACCAAAAAGGCCAATACTTGGTAGATATGCCCAGCTGCTGCTGCTGCAATGTAGGAATTTTGTGGAGTTATGTACATTGATCAGTGTATCCAGCAATCCTGCTGTATTCTTATAAATTCTAGTATTCCTAGAGATTCCTGGATTTTCTGTATATGGAACCATATGGCTTGGGAAATAACTAATATTTTTTTCATTTTTAATCTTCTTGTTTTCTTATGTTGCCTATGGTCACCAGTAGTACAATGAAGAATACAAGCTGTAATGGCAAGCATCCTTGTTTTGTGCTTAACATTAAATACATCCACATTGACATTAAAGAACTTGAATTTATCCTCTTTTCCTTGCTAACAAGTTTCTCCTAAGTGGATACTAAAATTTAACAAATGACATGCATCGTCTATATTTTGAAATGATCTTTTTTTTTCTCATCAGTTAATGTGGTGAATAATATGAACAGATTTTCTAATTAACATTTCCAAATAGATTTCTAATTGCTGCACACCTAGGATAAACCTGTTAGGCCATCCATGATGGTTCTGTTTTAGATACATTTGATTTAGCTTGTGATTAATTTAGAATGCTTATATCTATAAGGTTTAATTTTCCTTTATTCTTCTAATATCAAGATTATACTAGCTTAATTAATTTTCTTTTCTCTGGTAAAGTTTTGCAAAGACAAGCCTGAAAACCATTTTGACCTGGAGTTTACAAGCAGATTTATGACCATGGGTTAAGTTTCTTTAGGGGATATAGTCTATGTTTTCTATTTCTTGTATCAAGATTTATATTTTTACTGAAAAGTGACCATTTCATCTAGGTTTTCATGTTTGTTGGCATAAATTTGATTATTCATTAAAAAAAATCCCTTCTACAGCTATATGTCCAACTTTCTCAATACTGTTTATTTGAATCCCTTTTCTTGGTTCCTTATCAGCTTTACTGATAATACTGATACTAGAGAAATGTGTCTGTGGACTTGTAATTACTGCATTCCAGAATTAAGCAGACATACCTACCTATGTTAATAGACCTAGTTTTGTATACACTGGGGTCTGCCCCTGAAACATTTTGAGGAGGAAAAAACCAAAATGTACGTAGGCTCCCAAGAAAACTATCCCCAAATTTACCAAGTTATATTACTTCTCCCACCAAAAAGTCTTTTACAGCCAGTGTTTGTCTAAGTTTACCAATATGTTTACCGATTTGTTTAATTCACTCCTTTCGCATCCCTCTTTCCATCTAGGTTCAGTTTTCTTTCAGTAATTGTTTCAGTAAAGGTCTCTGAATGGTGAACATTTTTGTCTAAAAATCTTTTAACTTAAAAAAATTTTCTTTTATTGGAGGATAATTGCTTTACAATGTTGTGGTGTCTCTGATTTACCTTTTGAATAATAACTTGGTTGCCAATAGAATTTTTGATTGACAGTAACTGTCCCTTTTAGCATCCATTATTATTGATGAGTCTAAATACTGATCCTTTCCAAGTTACCAGTTTTATCTCATTATTTCATTTTATTTTGTAGTTTCATTAGGATGCATCTAACATGGATTTTATTAGACAAAATCTATTCAGAATTTTTTTATTAACCTGAGGATGGATGAACTTTTTAAGGTTCTAGAGAAGTCTCAGTCATTGTCCTTTGAGTACTGCCTCTCACCCCTTTCCAGTGTCTTCTGGATCTATCAGAATGTGTAGGGACTCTTTAACTTCTATGACTCTTAGCTCTTTTCATCACGTCTTTAATTTCAAACACTCTACCATTTCTAGATGTTCTTTCAGACTTGCCTATTCTTCTTTTAACTACACTATTTGTATTATTTTGCTTCCTTTAAAAATTTATTAGTCATTTTAAACATTCTAAGTCTAGAGCCTTTTAGAGTATTTTATCACATTTTTAGTTCTAGGGGTGCTAATTCTGATTGTATAATACCTACCAACTCTTCCACACAGTGCTTGTTTCCTCATATGATTTGTTTTCACTATAAATTCACCTGCAATAAGGTTGTTTTTTCTGTGGGATATTTTGTGTGCCCTGGGTCACAGAAGTGTTCCAGAGAGGTTTTATTTGTTTCTGTCAGAGCCCTGAGGAAGTCTCACTGGTCCAGAACAGTTTTAATTATTCAAGTTGGAGTTCCTGTATCACAGATAGTGTTTATGTCTAAATTCTGAACTTTTTGTTGTGACTCAAGCCTGGGGGTTTTGATTTCTCACAGATGACTTTCCTTTTTCCTACTCATTGCTTTGAGGTAGCTGGCCAACCTCCTTATGTACTATGGTCTGGTGCCTATCTTAGTTTCTCCCCTTCCAACCTTTCAGCTTTATTGTAGAGCCATGTGGTTGGCAGGCGCAGCATGTTGTTTCAGTCTCCTAGGTGACATTTCATTTTCTTTTGTCCTAACTATATACATGTTCCAGCCTTCAAAGAATACACTTTTGGTCTAGTGAGTTAGTAATTAAATTCCTGTTTGCTCTCTATGGATGCCATTCAGAATTTTAAAGACTTTTTGCTTCTAAGCATGTCCCTGAACAAGCTGAAAACTTTTTTTTTTTCTTTCTTTTTTTTTTTTTCAAGCTGAAAACTTTTATCTTTTCTTAGTTTACGTTTGTATGGTACACTGTTACTAATATTTTATTATTTTAACTGCTTTGGTCCATCTTAAATCTTCCTTTTTTGTAGTAAACAGAATTATTGATAGTATAGAAGGAAACAAAAACATGTATCTTGTTATTTAACTTTTTGTGTTATGTTGACCTCTGCAAGAAATCATGTTAAGAGTTTTCAAAAGAGTTAACTTTTTTCCTCAAGTGATAGCACCCAACAGACTACAAAGTATACTTTGGATTATTTTCCTTGAGATATACTTTACCCCGTGCCCCAGGAAGTTCACTCAGTCTTGGTTTTACCCACTCATTGCCTCATAAAATCTTTCTAAAGTTTATCCCCACTAGCTTAACATTCCTTTACCCACTAAAACTTTAAAATCTTGGGTATTTCAAATGTACTATCTTCCGCAACATTTCTGAAAAACCAGACAGACTCCTGTACAAAACCCTGAAAACTCTGCTTTCTGACATTAAGCCAGTTCCCAATTCTGATAAAAATTTGGTTACTCTCTGCTTATTAATAATGTTAGCAACAAGGAAAATAAGGCTCAGGCATAGCCAGTTTTAAACATTTTTATTTTTATCAATACAAAGTATACAAACTAATTTTCAAGGGGATAGTTTTTGTTCTAAGATATATTCACATTTAGCAAGATTTTATCTTAAAGATAAAAGCTAGCAAATATGTCATCTTTACATCTTTCACTTTCCAACTACAGGTTTACAATGTCATTAAAGTCATTATCATTTTTTTATAATCAGATATACAATCTGTGCATATTAAAAGCTATATGATACCATAAACACTGTACGCAGTAATAACCTGAGCTGCTTTAGTAAAGATGTTGTAGAAGAAAGCTTACTTATGCTCACAGATATCATGATGACATCTCCGGATAAGCTTTTAAGAAATATTTGTCATATCGTATGATTTCAAAAGATAGGGAGACAGTTAAAATAATATAATTTTAAAAGAAGATACTTTCATTTCCTAGATTTTAGCATTGTACATTTTACCTTATCACAAAAGTAAGAAAAAGATTTTAAACTAATAAGTAAAATGCCTCATCAAAGTGAGTTTGAATCTAAATAGTAAAGAAATCGCATTTATCTGCTTTGTTGGTATTTAAATTCTTGAAAAAAGCCTTTGCTTTATTGTAGAATTAGCACTTTAAGAAAATACTGACAGTAATAACACTATCAAAATGTACACAAATGGCAGCTATGTAATTTGTATGTTTAACAAGTTAACTATATCCATGTCTCAATTTAATCGCCTGCTGAACTACCTCCAATGTCAATATTAAGGAAGTCTTTAATTTTATCATACAATACCAAGACCAAGGCACCCCCTGTACCACGAAGGATGTTGGAGAAGGCACCACGAAAAAATGCACCAATTCCTTCCTGTTGGTATATCTTCATAAAACAGTCTAAAGTTCCTTTATATTGCCGTTCAGCCTCACCACTCTATATAAAGACAAACAGTTTGCCATTATCTTAGTATCTTTTATCATAAGACAGATTTTATATAGCACCAAGGATAGATTAAAATTAATACTGTGTTGACTAAGTATGTTAACAGTCATACATTGAATACTGGATGGCCAAATATTAGGCTTAATAGATTTTAAAAGATGGCATCACATAACATGATTTTATCATTTCACCACACTGTAATTAAGTGAGAAATCAACAGCAAAACAAAAACAAAAACTGCAGGGAGCCAGCGTGAGGAATCCCACCCGTGACAAGGTCATGTGGCAGAGATCTGATGGGCAAGGCGAGTCAAATCTCAGGGCTTCCCCCTGGTATTTCCTGAGCATGTACCCCCAAAAACCAAAGTCTGCCGGCCTTCGTACTCTGCTTTTTCACTCTTCTGACACACTGGAAAAAGTCAACTCAGAGCTTTAGTCTTCTGCATTTGAAAGGGTGTTTCAATCCAAAAACCCCTCTGATGGCTTTCTAGCCTCCCTGCAGAACTCATACAGCTGCGCATGTGATTGTTTGAGGCCTCCAGACTGCGGAGGCACAGGAAGCTTAAAACATCCCAGGAATGTAGGGGCTTCCGAGGAGTCAAAATCATTAGAATAGGACTGATTAAAGGTTTCATTTGTTGAGCCAATATTTGCTGCCAAATTTTCATATCTTTTATTTGTAGAGGTAGTTGGTATATAGAAAAACAGGTAGTAGACCTGGTATTAGCAACATTAGATCTCTGAGTTAAGTACTTTCTTTGTTATAACCCACTGCACCTTTGTTCTACAGGAATGTAACTTTATTTAGTACTTTGAGGGTGATGCAGAGTAAAGAAAAAACACCTCTAGGGAAAAGGAGTTTTCTGGCTGATAGACAATTAATTATCCAGGAAGAGAGCCATAAAAATGTTAACAGGCTTCTTGGCCAGAAGATAATGTAAACCACCTGAGACTTTTTTGTATACGGGAGGGTATGCAAAAAGAAAGCCTGGTCTCAATGAGGGTCAGGACTGCTGCCCCTGCATAACTTTGCATATTCCATTATTTCTTTATGTACAACTTGGGGTATATAAGCTGATTTTGAAAATAAAGTTTTTGGAGTTTTGCACCGATGCTGGGCTTCCCCAGGTCGTTCTTTTCTCCCCCTTTTCGGCTGAATTCCCATCTGGAGCGGGGAGGCTCACCACGTCTACTTACTTGCCCTGGCTGCTAAGATCCATGCGAAAGGGAGCCTAAGGCGGGGCACCCTTCGATATTCAAGTGGGCACCGGTGGCCTAACGTAGATGGTGCAAACCTCTTGTCTCGAGGTTTTATTGGTTTTCCCCGTAAACCAAGTTATTCAGCATCTTTTTCTCCACCTAAATTTCCTACTATACTATTTCTTCCTAATCTAATCTTATATTTATATATTAATAAATAAATAAGTTTCTCCTCGCCTATGCCGTTCACGTTTCGAATTACCCTGGATCCACCAGGGCTGGACCCTGGCAAAAAACGAAACTAGAAATATATTGCATTTGGGTGTTAAGAAAAACATATCTTAGAAAATTTGTAAAACTTACTTATAACCATAAAATGCCTCATATAAATTTGTAAGATGTAGCCTGACTGGTAACTTGAACCACCAGAAAAAAAGGAAATAATGCAACAGAAAAAATAAAAAACAAAAACTTATTTGAAATACTTTGACCAATGTGTAGAAACACTGTTTCAGGAAAAACAAGAAAAGGCTCTTAAATTATCAGAAGTGGCAAAGGTAACATTACTGCAGATGACCCAGAGATTAAGAGAGAGCAACATGATACTATGAACACTTTTATGACAATTATTTTGAAAACTCAGAATAAATAAATTCCTTAAAGGTATAATTTACCAACAGAATAGGAAAAAACACTGGAATACTACTAAATTTGTTACATAAATTCAATCAGTTGTTGAAAATCTCATAAATTAGAAAACCACATATCCAGATGACTTTATATGTGAGTTCTACTAAATATTCAATGAACATTTAGTTCCAATCTCACAGAAACTATTCCAAAAAAGAGAAAAAGTGGGAAGACTCCCCAACATATTTTGTAACAATTTAATAGGCCTGATACTAAAGGAGGACTAGGATAATACAAGAAGGAAAAAAAAATGTCAAGCTTATGTTAGAGAAACAACAGATACAAAAATCCTGAAAATCCAGCAAATCAAACCTAGCAAAGGGTACAAAAATATAATACACCATGACCAAGCTGGATTGATCCCAGGCATATAAAGTTGGTTTAGCTATGGAAAATAGATTAATGTAATACATATATTAATACACGAAGAGAAAATAATATGATCATCCCAATATAGAAAAAAAAATGACCACCATTCATGATTAAAAATTATTGTAATCCGAAACAGAAAGTATCAATCATAACATAATAAAGGATAACTGAAAAATTCACAGCTAATTATCAAACTTTGTAACACTGAAGGCACTTTCTGTAAGACAAGGAACAAAACAAGGTTGCCAGTTATTACTTCTTTAATATAACACTGAATCAGAGGTCTCAACGAGTACAGAAAGGCAAGAAAAGGAATAAAATGCATAAGAATTGATAAGAAAAGGGGAAAAAATGTGGTATATTTGCAGATTATATCACTGTGTAAAAAAAAAAAACTTCAAAAGGTATACATACTGATAAGTATTTGTAACAAGGCTTAACAAAGTTGTGGGATATAAAATCAAATGCAAAATTTAAAGAAGACCGTCACAAATTATGTCCTCACAGAATTCATATATTAAAGACCTAACCCCAGAACCTCAGACTGTGACTATATTTGGATAAAGTCTTTATAAAGATAATTAAGGTTAAATGAACTCATTAGAGTGGTCCCTTACCCAAAATGATCATCTTTATAAGAAGAGAAACAAAAAGTACCATCAGAAGACACAGGGAGAAAGCCATCTACAAGCCAAGGAGAGAGGCCTTCAGAAGACCCCAACCCTGCTAGACTGTTAGAAAATAAATCTGTTATTTAAGCCACCCAGTCTTTGGCACTTTGTTATGGCAGTGGTACTATGTTTTATATATATAACAATGCACATGTATATATAAAAATCCACACCCACAAATTTTTATGAATTATTTTGACAGTAAGTTGCAGCTATAGTTGTCCCTTAAACATTTCAGTGTGAATTTTCTAAGAATAAGTATATTGCCCTACATGCCCAAAGTAGTTATCAAAATCAGACAATTTAACATTGATACCGAACCATCTATCTAACTCAGTCTATTTACAAATTAATGATCTATTTTCAAGTTTTTCAATTAAACCAGAGCTAGACATAAATTAAGAGGAAAACAGATATAAAAGAACAACTTTAAGGATAGTCCATAGGAAGCAACAGGTTAAATAGGTTAGGTATGCTTTACCCTTTCAAGGAGATCCAACTAGTCCATCTTAAAGGAAATCAGTCCTTAATATTTATTGGAAGGACTGATGCTGAAGCTGAAACTCCAATACTTTGGCCACCTGATGCGAAAAACTGACTCAATGGAAAAGACCCTGATGCCGGGAAAGACTGAAGGTGGGAGAAGGGGACGACAGAAGATGAGATGGTTGGATGGCATCAACAACTCAATGGACATGAGTTTGAGTAAACTCCAGGAGTTGATGATGGACAAGGAGGCCTGGCGTGCTGCAGTCCATGGGGTTGCAAAAAGTCGGACATGACTGAGCGACTAAACTGACTGATAGTCCTTTCATGTGGCCCAATGGGTTCTTTCAAGACCATTCTGTAGAGGATAATGAGGACAATGATAGTAACTACACCTTCCAGTATTAGTTTGAGAATAAATGAGTTAAAGTGTAAAATACTGAGGACAGTTCTGCCACATAATAAACTTAGCTTTGCTGGCCGCATTATTTTCACTTGCCCTCATGAAACCTATCATATATGGGTTATACTGAAATACTTTTTAAGCCATACCTTTAGGTGTTTTTTTCCCCTCTGCTGAGAATGTTCTCTCATTATCTTGAGAAAAAGCCTATTTTCTGAGATTCAGCTCTTTAAGAGGCCATCTCTGATCACTTTTAAGCACTGGAGTACCCCTTCCCTACTGCATTCCTGGAACTTAGGCACATTTCTATTTAAACCATTAATAGTATGCTTTCAGTAGTATGCTGAGTTTGGGTGCAGGTTCTGCCTTATTTTGTGTCACTCAAAGTGTTAGTCACTCTTGTGCCCAACTCTTTGCGACTCCATGGACTGCAGCCCACCAGGGATTTTCCAGGCAAGGATACTGGATTGGTTTGCCATTTTCTTCTCCAGGGGATGTTCCTGACCCAGGGATCAAACCTGGGTCTCCTGCACTGCAGGCAGATTCTTTACTGATTGAGCTACCAGGGAAGCCCATTTGTGTCACTAAAGCTTGGTGAATAGTCACTCAATTATTTGCTAAATCAATGAATATAATAAGTATCAACAACGGAGATCAATAGTATCAAAAATTTTGGTCTGGGGATTTACATTTAGAATATACATCATTATAAATATATTCTCCTCCTTGGAGTTAAAATTATTTACTTTTACTAAAATATACTACAACAAATGATTACATATGTCAGTGGCCTGTGACTGGGCTTATTCTACTTAATCTAATATTCAGTTACGACAGACACATTCTCATCTAATCCCTGCCATGCCCCTCCACTCTCCAAACAGTAATATACACTACAGGAGAGAAATACATTGCTGTTCAGATAGCAGACATGGAGGAAACTTTGCTGGATGATGACTGACTGCTTATGACAGGAAATAAAACCAAACATACCATGGATTTATTTTAGTAATAAAACGAAGGGCCTATGTCTTTTAGTAAAAATGTCTCTAAATTACACCCAAATATCAGAGATATTGGAAAACTCAATTAAGCTTACAAATAATATAAAATACCTGCATCATCATACGTCTTCTAACTGTGTCAAAGGGATAAGAGAGTATTCCAGAGCACGTAGTCACAACTTGAGCAATGAAAAAGGAGACAAGAAAAGGTGTCTCCTTTGGTTTTGGTAATAAGCCCTAGAAAAGAAAAATTATCAAGTAACCATCTAAATTTCCAAAATACCTTAAATTATTAAGTCAAAGGAAAATTCATACATATATATATATATGAAAGAGGGCTCAATTATATTTAAAATGCAATAAAAAATAGTTGGATTTAGTACGGAAAGCTTAAAATAATAGCAAGAGATCAATAAGAAAGGAGAACCCCACACATGGCTATATTTTTAAAGTTTATTTGGAAAAGAATAGTATATCTGCAATTATAGGAGATTTGTTATTAATAGCACTGAAAACAAGAGGAGATGGCAACCAGTAACCAAAAAAGTTCTTCCATTGTTCTTCCTCATAGAGCTGGAAAGGATGAAAGAATGCCTGTTACTATTGACAGATGATATCTGATAAGCTTTAAAGCTCTAAGCTAGTGAAGAAACATTTCTAAATTTTACAACTACTACAGCTTAGAGAAAAGCAGAGGGAGAGTAAACATAAATTTTTCTGTGATTAAATAAACGTATATAATATCCTGTAATTTCCATTAATCTATCTGTCTAAAAAATATACTACAAACTAAAAGCACTATGTCCAGAGTACAATAAAAATGACATTCAACTATATTTGTACTGAACAGGGAGAGCAGAGATAATATATGACACCATCATAAAATTTCCCTCAAGTTTTAACCTTAATAGTAAATAATACTGATATTAATTTCCTTGCTTCTTTTTAGAAGCATTATGATACAGTGATTAAGAACGTGGGATCTGTGCTTGCCACATAAATTACTTGGCCATTTCTAGGTTATTTATTTTTAAAATGGGATATATTAAAAGCTCTCACAGTGTTTGGATATAAAGTCCTTAACAAGGTTCTTGAAACTAAGTAATAGATAAAAAAATAGCAGCCATTATTACGATCTCTCTGTTTCCTACCTTACGGAAGCACTACTAACATCTGAAATGAAAAGGCAAATTGCAGAACCTGGAGAACAATACAAAATTTAATAGTACCCAACAGATCACTGAGCTATAGTAGCATATTTATCATATTTAACTATTATGCCTTGCCTTTTTCCAATGATGACAGTAAACTGATAATACGCATGTAAAAAAAGTGATAACAAAATGAATGTAAAATTAGAAAACAACTGTTAGAAGATGCCTGCCTATATACCAAATATTCAATTATGATATAAATCTAATTAGCATGTTTTCTATTTGAGTCTTCCAATGCAAGCAGCACAAACACTATATGTCTATGCTTTATATCCAAATTCAGGTTCATAATAGAGTTGTAATTTAATTACGTTATGGCAAAGTCATGATTAAACAGAATGCTATAATGTCTCTTATGTCAATATTTATTTTGATTTCTATAATTAAAGTAAACATACTTGCTGAACATATTACTAATTAGAACAACAAAAAGAAACAATTTATTTAACATATACTAAAGTACCAAATTACCTTAACTGTGTCATAAGCTCCAAAATAAGAAGCTCGGTACACAATGATGCCTTGAACTGAGACACCAAACCCTTGGTATAAACCAACAATTCCATCTGATTTTGCTATTTTCATAATACAGTCACCCAAACCCTTGAACTGTCGCTCTTCAGGACCTAAAATACAGCCATTTAAAATTTATTAGCAACATCATAATCAGATAAACACTTTATTCAAAGTAAATTAATTAAACATTTTACAGATTTAAATTACCTTGTACTAACACTTAGAAATCTTTCTAACAAGGCACAAATAGAAACCTTCCCATTCATTTAAAAATAATTAAGATGTCAAGTAGTACCAAGATACTTTAACTGCAAATATTAATTTCTTATATAAGCAATCTAATTCAAGCAATCTGATTGGCTTAAAACATTTCAATAAAATTACCATTCAATAAAGCTACTAGTTAGCATTCAGAAAATACTTAGGCATTAAAAATGTCTACAACTTGCTTCAGTTGAAGAGCAAAAAGACAGATAAAAAGGAAAGGCTAAAAACTAGTAACTTTAAGGACTATTAATATTTTAGATGAGGTGTCATATTTTTCTAGTGTTTGATGGTTTTTGTTTTTATTTTACCTTGACCTAGAAATCTTTGATAATATTTTACAATTATATACAGAATACAATGTTTCAAAATAAGGTTCTTCCAATTTTGAGAGAAAACAAAACTACAGAATTGAAATTAAACCAGAATACATGTTATTTTCACTTTCTTAACAAGAAAATCTGGACTGCCAGCTAAACATGATAGATCAAACTCCTCATCTTTGTCCAAACTGTCATCCCTTCTGAGGCCTTTTCTCTGATCATTTATCTAAAATTGACGTCATCCTCTTCTTCTAAATTTTTTTTCCTGGCATTTATCGCCAAGTGACAGTAGATTTTAGTCATTTTTTCCTTTTTTAATTACTACAACCTCCACTAGACTGTAAGGTACATGAACCATGAGCTCCATGATTAATATGGTGTATCTCAAGCAGGACCTACTTTACTGGAGGCACCCAATAATACTTCCTGAATGAATCTCTGCTTCCTTGAGAAATTCTATTAAAAAAATAATAAGGGAAAAACAGGTTTAAAGCAAAAAAGAGTACATGACAAGAATAAAGTTCACAAATTTTGGCAAGATGGAAGGGAGGTGGAGGAGTGATAACTCACCAAGAGTGAGCAGAGAAAGTTGAAACCTAATTTCTTGCAGAGGGAGATACTGTTGAAAAGAGAACCACATGTCTCCAATAATCACAGAAATTTAAAATTAAAGGAATTAAGTACTACTGTGGTAAGGCTCCAATTTGTGCTGGAGTCACATGGAGCCAACTGAGTTACCTTCACAATTACTGAAAAAGACTCACACACAGATACATCATTGTGAATGTCAAATCATCAGGGATATAAGGTAATTAAAAAGAAAAGAACACCAAATGGTGGATGATAAATGTGCTGTGGAGGGGCCTGGAGGCCCTGGAATGGGAGGCTATGGTGGTTTCTGTGGAGGCTTCGGCAGTGGCGCTGGCGTCCAGGGCTGAGGTTGCAGAGCTTGCAGAGGCAAAGCCAAGGACATCACCAAGCTGGGCCACCTGGTCAAGGACATGAAAATCAAGTCCCTGAAGGAGATCTATTTCTTCTTTTTGCCCATCAGGCTATCTGAGATCATTAACTTTTGAGATCATTGACTTTTTCCTGCGGTATCCCTCAAAGGTTTTAAAGATTATGCCTAGGCAAAAGCAGACCCGTGCTGGCCAGTGGACCAGGGTCAAGACATTTTGTCACCACTGGGGATTACAAGAGACATGTCAATTTGAGTGTCAAGTGCTTAAGGAGGTAGCCACTGCCATTCATGGGGCCACCATTCTGGCCAAGCTCGCCATCATCTGCGCTGTGAGGCTCCTGGGGAGACAAGAACAGCGAGCCTCACACTGTCTCTTACAAGGTGACAGGCCCTCTGCTGTGGCTCTGTGCTGGTGCGCCTCATCCCTGTCCTCAGGAGCACTGGCGCTGTCCTAGCCTCTGAGCCCAAGAAGCTGCTGCTGATGGCTGGAACTGACGACTGCTGCACCTCTGCCAGGGGCTGCCCCGGAACCTTGGGCAACTTTGCCAGGGCCACTTCTGATGCCATTTCCAAGACCTACAGTTATCTTACTCCTGGTCTCTGGAAAGAGACATTGTTCACCAAGTCTCTGTATCAGGACTTCTCTGACCATCTCGTAAAGACTCATACTAGAGTTTCCATGCAGAGGACCCAGCCTCCACATAGCCATCATATAGTTTTATATGAGAAAAATATAATGAATGAAGCCAGAAAAACAAGAAAAAAGTCATATACAGAAGGATCAGCAGTAAGAAAATGATTTCTTAAGAGCAGTATTAGAAACTAGACTCCAGAGTAATGCTTTCAAAATTGTGAAAGAAAATGATTTTAATTCCAGAATTTTACATATGGCCAAATATTTGTGAAACAGACATTTTCAGATAGCCAAGATCTCAGTTTATCTCCTATCCACCCTCCTTAGAAAGCTATCAAAGAATACATCTACCAAAACAAGGGTATGAAGAAACACAGAGGATGCGATAAATAAGTAAGGACAGAGGAAAAGGGAATCTAGGGTGAGAGTTATACATGTAACCTAGAAAGGGGCCACAGTCAAGACAGGTAAATAAGTGCATGAAGGAATCTAGGGGATGGCTCTCTAAATAACAAAATGAAAAACAAACCAGAAGTTAAAGTGCTCTTTGTGGCTTACTTTTATGTTACTATAGTGTTGGCCTTCCTTTCCCTAGTTTAAAAGAAAAGAAAAAAAGTAGTAATCTTTAGGCTCTATGGACTTTACCATTTGGTTGAGAATAAAATTTTTAGGCTGAATGCAACACTACTGTTAAAAGCATAACTATAATAAATAACACAGTGTTCAAAACCACAAAGAAGGAAGAGTTAGCATTTCTAATAATCCCGTACCTTTTCCAATATCAGCACCTAATCGGGTTCGGGCAAAATCTAGTGGATAAACTACACATAAGGATGTTGCCCCAGCAGCTCCACCAGAAGCCAGGTTTGCCAAAAACCACCTCCAGAACTGAAACATATTAATTAAAAAGTAGTTATTAAACCATAGACTCTGATTTTAAAAAATCTTTTATTTTTATAAGGTTAAAGAGCCAGATTTACAAGATGCTTTTACAAAATAAACACCTAAAATAAATAAGCATATATTATCATCCAAAATACTTCCCTCCATGTCCATGCAGTCTTTGTTTCTTACCAGGCAGTCTAGGAGATACAGGCTAGATGCTGATATATTGAAATTCCAAGATATTTTAATATCTTCCAGCAAAAGCAGCCCAGATTAGCACAAGAAGCCATATAAGATATTCCACTCTTTAGACTGTATAAAGCTTTTTATTAATAATATATCCTTTTATAACTAAAATGTTAGGTATCTGTGGAGGCCTCAGTTGTTCCCTTTCTTGGTGGCAGGGGAGAGGGACAGTAATATATCATAATGCCACAATGTCACTCTGTAGTTTTAGTAAAAATAAATTTAAACAGGTCAAAAATATAGACTATGTTCAAATGCCAAATGTAAATTGGCAGAAATCAATTATAATGTGGCTGAGTAGCATGGAAGACCTTACCGATCTACTACTTCACAAGGGCTGTTGAGGTTCTTTTTGATAAACATCTGAAATGTGCTCTGCTTAGGTCCAGTAAACTGCTTTTCAACATCTAGTGCTCAAGAAAAAGAAAGGAATATTTGAACTGGAGTTCTTACAGAAAACCTAGGGTATAAGACCACTGTAACCAACCTAGTCAAGCTCAGTTTCTTGCTTCTCTGACATCTTTTTTTTTTTAAATTTAGTTTTAGTTGGAGGATAATTGCTGTGCTGGCCTCTGCTGCACAACAACACACATCAGCTACAAGTACACACACATCCCTTCCCTCTTGTGGCTCTTATTTCCAACAATAATTTAAGTCTCCCATGCTTTGGAACTCTCAATTTTCTCTTGGCCTGAAATGCCCTTTCCATCTTTTAAATTTTTTTCCTATCTTTTATAAACAAAAAGTTATTGATTTATGCTCTAATTCAAATTCTATTTTTTTAATGAATTCTCTGATCTCCAGCTCATTCAGAACTATATGTAATCATACCTTCTTCCTATAAATACTTCTCTCAGAGAATTAAAGGTAAATCATGTGATCAATATGTAAAATGTATCAACATGTTCCAGATTCTCATTTTTTAAAACCAGTATTTACAATCACTACTTTCAATTTATAATTATTTGTATACCTGTCTTGTTTTACTTTCTACAGACTATAAATTTCTTCAGCCAGAATTATTTTTATTTTTACTTACTGAGACGTATTGACCCACTGTTCAGTTCACCCATATATTCAAATCAATGAATTATTAGCATACCAGAGTTCTGCATCCTTTATCAGTTTCAGAACATTTTCATCACTCCAAAAGAAACCTTGTACCTATCAGCAGTCACTCCGTACCTTTCCCATCTCCCTGAACCCAACATAACCATTAAGCAACTTTCTGTCTCCATAGATTTGCCTATTCCAGACATTCCCTAATCATGAAACAAGCAGCCTTTTGTGACTGGCTTCCTTCATATAACATGTTTGTAAGGTTTATCCATGTTGTACCATGTGTAGCATGTGTTAGCACTTCATTCCTTTTTATTGACAAATAGTATTTTACTAACTTATCACATTTTATTTATCCATATCAGTTGCATGGACATTTAGGTTGTCTACATTTTTTGAGGCCTGAATTTTTAATTCATTTGTTTATTTCACAAAGCAAGTCATGGGGACTTGTCCAGAGTAAGAGTAATGCATTCAATAAATATTTGTTTAATGAAGGGTACTTGGACTCCCACAGTGCCTTTTGACGTGAAACTCAGAAGTTCTACTGTACAGATAGCCATGTTTCATAATCATATAGAGATAATGAGACCAGAAGGTAGCTAATCTATAGTTTGGAAGATGATATGTAACCTGGCAGAAAAAGAGAAGCTAGGCCACAGTTTAAATCTTATAAATGTGAATCTAGAAATTCTAGGCCAGTTAGTAGTAGGGACAGAAAAGGAAAAAACATTAAATAATGTTTTTAGGTTTCAGTTTACTTTGAGACTGTTGAAAGCTACAGATACTTTTCCAATAAAAATTTCACATATATAAACACAGGTTTTTTTTGTAAAAGTTTAAGTTATTCCTCAAGTTTGCATGGATCTCAGGTAAAGAACCCCCCCACCACTTGAAAGGTTAAGGAATCACTATGGTATTAACAGTGAACTTAAAAGAAATAAAATGTTGGAAAGTAAAAAAGATGGGCAATAATGAGGAAATGCAGAGCAAATAGATACACACAAAAAACCAGATCATTACAGACAGGGATAGACTAAATGACCTGGGAGACAAAGATAAGGAGTATATAGTTTGATCCCTACAGCTGCCTGTGGTTCAAATTCCACTGCAGTAAATGTCTTTTTCTTGAAGTAATTTATCTGCTTCCTACAAGCAAACAGGCCAAATCAAATAGGCTATGCAGCACAAAGATTTATAAAGTGCATCTTAAGTTCAATTTAACATTCTATTTCCTTCCTAGATAAGAGAAAGAAAACAGATCCATAACTTTCTGGGTGAATGTATAATTTACATAATTTACTATTCAAACAGGGACCTGTCTGATAGCGAAAGTGACGCCAATGAGAAAGCAATGAAGGCAGGCACAAAATGTATAAATAGTATGGCCAAACTACTAGGGGAAGGAAGGCAGGGAAGGTTAAGGAGCATGGAAGGAGGGAAGGAGACAAGAAGACTCTATGCTGAATGATAATTCTGCAAGTGTTTCTGTAACAGATAAAGTCTGTTCCGCCACAATTAAGCTTGAAAATAGAACAGACCCAGAAGTTGTTTTTTAAGTTTGTGATTTCAGATATTACTATAGTGTAAAAGGGGGCTTCCCAGGTGGTGCAGTGGTAAAGAATCTGCCTGCCAATATAGGAGATGAAAGAGATGTGGGTTCAATCCCTGGGTCGGGAAGATCCCCTGAAGTAGGCAATGGCAACCCACTCCAGTATTCTTGCCTGGAAAATCCCATGGACAGAGGAGCCTGGTGGGTTACAGTCTACGGGGTAGCAAAGAGTCGGACACAACTGAGCACCACCACCAAACTATAAACGGAGAGGAAGTGAAAGGAATCAGGAAAGGAGAATAAGAGAGTTTAGAGGAAAATAATCCTATTCATTTTCAACTGTTGACAAATAGATGATAAACTGCCTCCAAGCACAAATACCTGGGACCAAAGTTCTTTCTAACAGTTTGCGTGGGCATGGAAGAGAGGAGGAAGCTCTAGTCTTCGATGAGGGTTGTGCTGGTAGCTGCTTAGGAGCAGCAGAGACATATGTTATGCCCAGGTTCAGCTAACACTCATCTAGTTCAGTCACCTCAGCTGGAAGAGGAGTAAGAGTATGGTAGAAAGAACTGGATTTGAGAATTAGAAAGACATGAACAAATGACTAGGGCAAATGCTTTAAGCTCTGTCTTGTTTTCCTTATCTGTACATTTGGGGTAAAAATAACTACCTCAAAGGGCAAAGTAAAAGTTCAGTGATAAGAGTATATAGTAGGCACACATCTCCCTACCATGGTTATTTTTTAAAAACTTTTTACTCTGACATAATAGCAGACTCACATGCATCCTAGTACATATGAAGTCTTTAAACTTTTCAAGCAATTTTCCAATGGCAGCCCACTCCAGCACTCTTGCCTGGAAAATCCCATGGACGGAGGATCCTGGTAGGCTGCAGTCCACGGGGTCACAGAGTCGTGCACGACTGAAGCGACTTAGCAGCAGTAACATAATTACGTGTGTGCATGCTCAGAGGTTTCAGTCGTGCTGGACTCTTTATGACCCTATGGATTGTATGTAACCTGCCATCCTCTGCCCATGGGACTCTCCAGGCAAGAATACTGGAGTGGGTAGCCATGCTCTTCCAGGGGTTCTTCCCGAACCAGGGATCAAACCCGAGTCTCCTGTGACTCCTGCATTGCGGGAGGATTCTTTGTCCACTGAGCTACCTGGGAAGCCCAGCATAACTGTAGTAGAGGAAACTAACATTGATGGAAATCTACCTTATTCAGATTTCACAAGTTTTACACACTCATCTGTGTGTGTATTTAGTTCTATGCCGTTTTATCATATGTGCAGATTCATATGACCACCAATTATCATAGTGGACAGTTCCATGATAAAGATCCTCCATTTATGGACCTCTTTATAGCCACCTCCCTCTCTCCTGGTAAATGGTAAATAAATGAAACCAGAAAGCTAATATTTTTTGAGATTGGTATCTTTTCAGTTAGCATTCAAAGTTGCTGCTTATATTTTTTTAAAACTATACAGTAAAATTTACTGTTTAGGCATTTTAAGTGTATAATTCAGTGGCATTAAGGACAACACTGTATAAACATCATTACTATTTCTAGAACTTTTCATTATGCAAAACAAACTCTGTACCTATTAAAGAATCTCCGTCCCTCTTACAGCTGGCAACCTCTATTCTACTCTCTGTCTCTATGAATTTGCCTTTACTAGATCCCAAGAGGATCATACAATACTTGTTTTATCAAAACATGTTTCTTTTTATTGCTGAGTGACCTTCTATGGTGTGATGTACCACAGTTTAAGCATTTACCTGGGACATCTGGGTTATTCCCAAATTTTTGTCTATTATGAAACACTCTTCTACGAACATTGTATACTTTGCTTTTTTGTGAACAGAGGTCTTTTTCTCTGGGATAAATGCCCAAGAGTTGGACTGTATGATAAGCATATGTTTAGTTTGTAAGAAACTGTCATACTCTCTTGAAAGCGGCAAGATCATTTTACATTCCCACCAGCAGTGTAAAATTCAGCTTCTCTGAATCCTTGCCAACAGCTAGTATTGTTACCAGTGCAGCCATCCCGAGAAGCATGCAGAGATATTTATTGCGGTAGACCAACTACTTTTAAATCACATACACTGTACTTCCCTGGTGGCTCAGATGGTAAAACGTTTGTCTACAATGTGGAAGACCCAGGTTCGATCCCTGGGTTGGGAAGATCCCCTGGAGAAGGAAATGGCAATCCACTCCAGTACTATTGCCTGGAAAACCCCATGGACAGAGGAGCCTGGTAGGCTACAGTACATGGGGTCGCAAAGAGTCAGACACGACTGAGCGACTTCAGTTCACTTCACACTGTACTTGTTTTTTCTATCTTCTATGTTTCTTTGAAAACCAGGTAAGAAACCCAAAATACTGTATTTTCCTTTTCAGGTGTTTTTTTGTTTTTTTTTTTTCACTTTTCTTAGAGCAGGAACAGAAATAGAAGGACATTTTGATGTCTAAGGGCAGAAACAGAAGGATCATTAGTAGCCAAATTTAAGAAATAATATATATTTAAACATTACATATTACTTGTGACTGAATATCTTTACATTCTAAATAAGCCTGCATGTTCTTTCTTTTTTATTGTTCTTTTCTTATCTTTTGGCCACACCTTGCAGCATGTGGGATCTTAGTTTCCCAACCAGGGACTGAACCTGTGCCCCCTGCATTGGAAGCATGGAGTCTTAACCACTGGACCACCAGGAAAGTGCTAGCATATTCTTTAGAAGCATACTAAAAATGTTTTTACCTCAAGCTCTACTGATTTGAAATTTATTACACAGTTTTAACAGAGATCAGAGTTAACAAACTTTTAGAACCATGTTATTTACACTGTTAGGGACAGATGTTAGTAACATAAATTTTCTAGTTAATTCTGGAGTTAATTGCTCCATCTGGCTTAGTTTTACAGGAATTATCTTTTGGGGGAGATAGGTGGAAAACGTTCAGTAAAGGGCTAACTCAGCAGGCTTGTGTTGCCCAAACCCTGCACATACTGAAAAGATCTCCCTCCTTGACCAGACTCAAAGGTTCCATTGAGGTAACTTTCTGAGCCTGTGGAATATCCTATCTAGTAAGACTGTCTTTATATGCCAGAAGCTTTGGCAACACCAGATAGTTTATACTAACGCTGATTTATGGTGAACACCCCTTTGTATACTTGGGGCTTTGGGCTAAACTATATCAATTTGACCTTTTGAGTGGGTGGCAGCCGTAGCTGGAGACTGAGTAGCTGAGTCTATTACACATGCCTATGAAACTGACTTCCCTCCCACAAAGACCTGACCACCACAGCTCAAGTGAGCAACCTTATTTGGCAGTATATGTGTTGTCTCACGTTACTGCTGGGAGAACTAAGTGCTGTCCAGCTGAGTCTACTAGGAGAGGACACCTAGAAGCTTGTACCTAGTTTCTCTTAGATTTTGTCCTATGTGCTTTTTCCCTTTGTTGATTTTAATCTACATCTTTTTGCTGTAAACCAGGAGTATAATAGCTTTTCTGAGTTCTCTGAGGCCTAGTGAATCACTGAACATGAAGACAGTCTTGGGGACTCTCTGATACAATTCCGTAGTCAAAAGAAGTTCCAACTATAACAAGTTCCAACTAAAGATCCCTTAGTTATTAAATTTGTGTTAAGAGGTTTATAGAAACTTGTAAAAGTTAATAATTTCTAAATTTCCATAGGTAATTTCTATGACTTAATAATATTATAATATGCTAACAGTTATTAATGTTCTAACTATTATTTTTTCTACTTTGAGCACCTCCTCCCCAAATAGAACTCCACAGGTCTTTCAATGGATAAAGAAGATGTTGTACATATACAATGGAAAATAACAGCTATAAAAAAAGAATGAAATAACACCATTTGCAGCAACATGGATGTAACCAGAGATTATCACAGTAAGTGAAGTAAATCAGAAAGAAATACGATATCACTTATATGTGAAATCTAAAATATAAAAGAAATGGACCTATCTACAAAACAGAAGTAGACTCACAGACATAGAGAACAGACTTGTGGTTGCCAAGGGGTATGGTGGGGTAAGGGAGGGAAAGAGGGGGGCGCTGGGTTAGCAGAAATAAAATACTATATATATGATGGATAAACAAGGTTCTACTGTATAGCATAGGAAACTATGTTCAATATCCTATGATAAACCATACTGGAAAAGTATATTAAAAAGAATGTATACATACATGTCTAACTGCCTCACTTTGCTATACAACTCCAATACTTTGGCCACCTCATGAGAAGAGCTGACTCATTAGAAAAGACTGATGCTGGGAGGGATTGGGGGCAGGAGAAGGGGACGACAGAGGATGAGATGGCTGAATGGCATCATCGACTCGACAGACGTGTTTGAGTGAACTCCAGGAGTTAGTGATGGACAGGGAGGACTGGCACACTGCAATTCATGGGGTCGCAAAGAGTCGGACACGACTGAGTGACTGAACTGAACTGAACTGCCTCACTTTGCTATACAGTAGAAATTAACACAATACTGTAAATCAACCATGCTCTAATTGGGAAAAATTACCTCAGGTAAGACAAATTCAACTACTTCTTAGAAAATTTTAGAGATATTAAAATATAATTATCTGCTTTTTCCAAAAACAGAACTACCATATGATCTAGCAATTCCACTCCTGAGGATATGTCCAAAAAATACAAAAACACAACTCAAAAAGATACAGGCACTCCAATGTTCATAGCAGCATTATTTGTAACTGCCAAGGTTGTAAAGGTATATAATCAGTTCAAGTGTCCAACAATAGATGAATGGATAAAGAAGATGTGATATAAACAATGGAATACTACTGAGCTATAAAAGAGCATGAAAATTTGCCATTTGCAGCAACATGGACAGACTCTGAGGGTATTATGCTAAATGAAGTAAGTCAGAAAAAGATATATACTTCATGATATCACTTCTATGTGGAATCTATAAAATACAACAAAGTAGTGAATAAAACAAATGAGAAGCAGATTCATAGATACATAAAACAAACTAGTGGTTACCAGTGAGAAAAGGGAAGGGGGGGCAGATAGGGGTGTGGGGGAAAGGGTTATTATGGGATAATTTGAATCACATATGTAAAACTTTTAAAAACTGTAAAGCACTATATAATTTAAAGAATCTTTCATTCAGTTAAAAGTAATAAAAAATAATTACCTGTTTTTCTTTATTAACTCCAGACATGAACAGTTGTTTGTATTTGTCTTTGAAAGCAAAGTTTAGAGCTTGTGTTGGAAAATACCGGATAACATTTGCCAAATTGCCACGCCAATAACTGAGGAAACCTACAAAAGAAAACGTACTAAATATAAACTTGTATTATTATTAAATAATTTGCATAGTTTTAACAAATTTTGCTGTTTGAACTACCTAAAACTTACATCTTTTCTCATGAGACAAAAAAAGAAATTTCAAACTCCAACTGAAGAAAAAAAGGCAGTGTTAACTCCAAGCACTCCATTTCAATTTTTTAAATTTCCAATAAGAAGCCTTGACTACCTAAAAACCTATGGAAAGCACTACCAGGTGAATATAGGTCTCTTCACTAATAGAAAAACAGAGCTTACTAGTACTCATAAGAGAAGTTTAGTCTCATTTCAAATCATAAAATACAGTTCCTATGGTGACAAGTCTGTTGGAACAAAACTGTGTTGTATATATACTCCTGAGAATGAGATAAGAATCTTATCTTTATATTTTATAACCTAGCCAAATAAAAGGAATTCACAATTCAAGGCAGTTTCCAGAGCCCTGACAAAGAGACAGGAGGAAACTTTCAAGATTAATAATTCTTCCCAATTCAAATCTCCATGGACTGAATGACCAAGTGTTACCTGATAATTCAGAGCTGCCTTTATAATCCTTAGCTGCCCCAGAATACAACAGGTGATCCCCTCTAGGACCCATAGTTGTTTTTACAGATGGTTGAACCCTGCTACTCTTAATGAGAGCTCTAGTCCCAGCTTCGGAGAAGGCAATGGCACCCCACTCCAGTACTCTTGCCTGGAAAATCCCATGGACACAGGAGCCTGGTAGGCTGCAGTTCATGGGATTGCTAAGAGTCGGCACGACTGAGTGACTTCCCTTTCACTTTTCACTTTCATGCATTGGAGAAGGAAATGGCAACCCACTCCAGTACTCTTGCCTGGAGAATCCCAGGGACAGAGGAGCCTAACGGGCTGCTGTCTATGGGGTCGCACAGAGTCGGACACGACTGAAGCGACTTGGCAGCAGCAGCAGCAGCCCCAGCTTGGAGAAAAGAATACCCATAAACAGTCTCCTAAAGATAAAAATTTGAATGAAGATAATCTCAGTTGACTGGGCCCAGTGCTCAGAAACTGAAAGTTAGATCAGATAAATATACCGAGAGAAAGATATTTATTTATTAAATAAATAAGTATACTTTGTGGGAAGTAAAACTGAGTATTAGTGAATCCCAAGGTGAATGTAAAGCAGTCGCATAGAGACAATTAAGATGTATATTAATGGCCAAGAAATAATCTTTTCAGTCCTCACAACTGATTCAGTTACTTGGCATTCAGTTGCAGGCATAAATTACTAGGGCATTTAACATGTAATGATAACAGCTACAACTTCCTGAGCACTTAATGTGTACCAGGCACCGGCAAAGGCTGTACTTGTACATTTAATTTAATCATCACACTAAGGTTATGATATCTGTTATCTTATAGTACCCATTTCACACATGCACAAACTGAAACTTTTATAAACTTAAAAACTATAATCACGATTTAGAATCAAGTTTTCTGTCTGTCTCCAAAGCTCTACTGCAGCTTTGGGTTTCTGGAGAAACAAATCCTATAAAAGTTTGGAAATTATTAAAGTATAGTAAATAAATAAAAGTCTATTTTTTAAAAAACGCAAAATGATTATTGTAAAAATTTTTGAGGCAATATTAACAAAACAATACTAATTTCTAGAAACTGCTTTTTATTCACTTAATCCTCATAATCACCCATGAGGTAGGTAATATTAATCTCTCCATTTTATTTATGAAGAAGTACATTAAAAACAACCTCTTAGGCATAGAAAAGTTAGTTAAATAACTTGCCCAGTGTCACTTAGGTCAGAAAATTGTACACCTGGAATTTAAACTCAAGCAATCTGGCTCAATAATTCAGTCCCTAAACTACAATACTTTCCTTAATCATGCAAATATTTTCTGTACCTAAGAAAAGTCAACAAGTTTTCTTTAATGGAAGCAAAATAAAAATCTTAAAACATGAGAAGTGTAAGCAAATTATAAAAGAATATTGCTTGCTAGTTAGAGCCACACTGAATTCCTGAGGGAGATTGATGAATCTAATTTTCAGAGGTATTTTTAGTGATTTCTAAGTTCTTCATAGTTAACAACATTTAACAACATAGTTAAGCATTTGTATTTTCTGCAGACTTGTGGAAGAGAAACACTGAAAGTAAAATAGGACTGTAAATAATACTGAAGAATAAGATTTTATTATCTACACCTGTGTTACAGTAACACACTAACAGATTACTGGCAGAGGATGGAGTCAATCTGCAAAGTAAAAAAAAGAACATATTGGCTGGAGAATTGCCAATGCAGTCAAATGGGATTTAAGTTAAAAATCATCATGTTTTTTTAAAAAAACAAACTAATAAACTGAGCTTAAAAAGTGTTGTGTGTCAAAAATGTATTGCAATTCTCATTTTATACATGGCTCTTATTTATTAATAGTCATTTTGGAAATGGTTGATTTAGATGGTATTGAGATATTACAGGTTTCAGATTGTGAGCTGTTATATAATTATGATTATGAAAAGTGTGAAAGTGTTCATTTCTCTGTTGTCTCTGACTCTTTGTAATCCCACGGACTGTAGCCTACAAGGTTCTTCTGTCCATGGAATTCCCCAGGCAAGGATACTGGAGTGGTAACCATTCCCTTCTCCCAGGGATCTTCGGGACTCAGGGATCAAATCTGGGTCTCCCACACTGCAGGTAGATTCTCTACTGTCTGAGCCACCAGGGAAGTCCAATTATGATTATAGTACTGAATTAATATCTATTTCCAAAAGAGTGTCACAAATGAGTAGTAAAAAGCTTTTAACTTTGGCTAACGTATTGAATATAAATAGAAAATTCTGATGACAGACATCTGCAACTTAACAGGAGACCATGACAGAGTGCCAGATTTATGACTGAAGTGGTTTGGTATCATTGACAGAATGTATTCCTTTTAGCAAAATTGTATTTGCATGAAACAACCTAGAGGATTCAACAAAACAACTGTCAATATCTCAATGAAATTCTAGAAACAAATAAATCTCTAGAAGAACAGGAAAACTGGCAGCTTTTAATAAGTTATGTCTGAAAAAATATTTCTCTCACACACAAAATACTATTGCTTGGCTACTACTGATTCGTAGATTCCCTGAAGCTACAGGTATCAGGTTAAAAACCCTTCCTTTAGCGTTTTTCCACATATCATGCTGCAAAACCTTACTCTTATTCCCTTTTATCCAACTCACTGATGTACCATGCTTTTAGGAGTACCAATGTCCTTAGTAAGAGTACAAAGAGGAGGAACTTCAAAGTGGAATTCTGAATGCATTTTCTACAGAAATATAATTTGGGGAAGCTAGGTTTCAGCATTTTATTAAACTATACTCTAGGTACACTATGTACCATGTAGGTTCTTTAGATAGATTACAAAAATCTACTTTATATGTAAAACAAATTTATCCCAAGTACATTCATTTACTCAGATATGCAGATGACACCACCCTTATGGCAGAAAGTGAAGAGGAACTAAAAAGCCTCTTGATGAAAGTGAAAAAGGAGAGTGAAAAAGTTGGCTTAAACCTTAACATTCAGAAAACGAAGATCATGGCATCTGGTCCCATCACTTCATGGGAAATAGATGGGGAAACAGTGGAAACAGTGTCAGACTTTGTTTTTTTGGACTCCAAAATCACTGCAGATGGTGACTGCAGCCATGAAATTAAAAGACACTTATTCCTTGGAAGGAAAGTTATGACCAACCTAGATAGCATATTAAAAAGCAGAGACATTACTTTGCCAACAAAGGTCCATCTAGTCAAGGTATGGTTTTTCCAGTGGTCATGTATGGATGTGAAGTTGGACTGTGAAGAAAGCTGAGCGCCAAAGAGTTGATGCTTTTGAACTGTGGTCTGGAGAAGACTCTTGAGAGTCCCTTGGACTGCAAGGAGATCCAACCAGTCCATTCTAAAGGAGATCAGTCCTGGGTGTTCTTTGGAAGAAATGATGCTAAAGCTGAAACTCCAGTACTTTGGCCACCTCATGCAGAGTTGACTCACTGGAAAAGACTCTGATGCTGGGAGGGATTGGGGGCAGGAGAAGGGGACGACAGAGGATGAGATGGCTGGATGGCATCACCAACTCGATGGACGTGAGTTTGAGTGAACTCTGGGAGTTGGTGATGGACAGGGAGGTCTGGCGTGCTGCGATTCATGGGGTCGAAAAGAGTCGGACACGACTGAGCGACTGAACTGGACTGAACTGACATTCATTTACAATTGATGATGAGGAATGAAAATTTGTAAATTCAAGAATGTATTCACAATGATTAAAGAGTTAAAATTATTAAGCACTAACCATGCAATAGACACAAGGTTGAATATTTTACAGCATTATCTTTTTTTCCCCTAACTTTTAATTTGATATCAGAGTATAGCTGATTAACAATGTAGTGACAGTTTTAGGCAGACAGCAAAGGGAGTCAGCTACATACATTTATGTATCCATTGCTACCCCAAACTCCCCTCCTAACGAGGCTGTCACATAGAGACAGATTTCCCTGTGCTATAAGGTCCTTGCTGGTTAACCATTTTAAATATAGCAGTGTTTACAAGTCCATCACAAACTCCCTAACTATGCCTTCCCCTTATTCTCTGCCCCTGGCAACTACAAGTTCATTCTCTAAGTCTATGAATCTGTATCTGTTTTGTCAGTAAGTTCATTTGTATAAATTCTTTATAGATTCTGCATATAAGGGATATCATATGGTTTTCTCCTCTGTCTGACCGACTTCACTCATTACGACACGTCTAGGTCCATCAATGACCCTGCAAATGGCATTATTTTCTTTTTAATGGCTGAGTAATATTTCATTGTATATATGTATCACATCTTCCTCCATTCCTCTGTTGATGGACATTTAGGCTGCTTCCATGTCTTGGATGCTGTAAACAGTACTGCAATGAACAGTGGGGTGCATGTGTCCTTTCAGACCATGTTATTTATTCATTTTTTCGTTGCACTGGGTTTTCATTACTGTTTACACACTTTCTCTAGTTGTGGCGAGTGGGGCTACCCTTCACTGCGGGACAGGCTTCTCATGGCGGTAGGTTCGCTTGCTGCGGCGCACTGGCTCCTGGCTTCAGCAGTCGTGGCAGGTGGGCTCAGCAGTTGCGGTGCATGGGCTTTGTTGCTCTGCGGCATGTGCAATCTTCCCAAACCAGGGATCAAACTCATGTCCGCTGCAGTGGCAGACAGATTCCCATCCACTGACCATCAGGCAAGTCCCAGATCGTTCTTTTTCTCCAGATATCTGTCCAGGAGTGGGATTTCAGGGCCATATGGTGGCTCTATTTTTAGAGGAAACTCTGGACTATTCTCCACAGCGGTACGAATTTACATTCTCACCAGGAGTGTAGGAGTGTTCCCTATTCTCCACACTCTCTCCGGCATTTACTGTTCATGGTCTGTTTTATTACAGGGATTATCCTGTTTAACCATCAAAACTACCATATGAGGTAGGTAATAAAATTATTGGGCTTCCCTGGTGGCTCAGATGGTAAAGAATCCACCTGCAATGCAGGAGACCTGGATTCAATCCCTAAGTTGGGAAGATCCCTTGAATAGGGAACAGCTACCCTCTCCAGTATTCTGGCATGGAGAATTTCATGGACAGAAGAGCCTAGGGGGCTACTGTCCACGGGGTCACAAAGAGTTGGACATGACTGAGCAACTTTCACAAACCTACAATATTATTATAACCAGTACAGAACTAAGGAAATTGAAGTTGAGAGAGGTTAAATTAAAATTGTCCAAGGTTACAAGATAAGGGAAAGACTGGGATTTAATTCCAGATCTTTCTCCATCTATCTGACTACAGATCTAGAACTATTACATCTCTATTGCCTCTAGGTAAAAATCCACTTTGAATAAAAACAGTAGTATATTTTGATCAGAATAGAACAAAGGAAAAGCAAGAGTGAAGCAAATATAGTAGTATTTCACTCTCTAGTCATGCACATTAAAAGACAGTTTCCAAATATATAATCACAAAATTGATGCAGAAAAACATGGGGATTGTGGTATATTTCTCCTCTAACAGCAGAACATCTAAGGTGTGCTGCCTTTTTTTTTTTTTTTACTTAATTGCTTAGTAAAAATAATCTCTTCAAAATTTAAAGATGATAAAAAAAACCTCATTGGAACTTAATTCTGAGAAAGTAATTAAGAATTAATATAAAACTTATGGGAAAATGGGGGAACGTTACCAGGTCAGTTACTGGTCAACTTACAAGTCAAGAATGGAAATGCTAGGCATGTTTGGGTATACAGTTGACCTTTGAACAATGTGAGAGTTAGGGGCGCTGATGACCCATGCAGTCAAAAATCCAAGTATAACGTGCAGTCTGCCTTTCTTCTATGTAGCTTCTCCATATCCACGATTCTGCAACCATGAAGTCAACCAACCACGGATCATGTAGTACTATAGTATTTACTACTGAAAATAAAATCCACACAATTCAAACCCATGGTGCTCAAGGGTCAAGTGTATGTATATTCTAGACTTGTACACTCCAACATACTTAGACAGTCTGCCTGTTAGTTAAAAATAATACAACCAATGATTCTCAAATATGTACATACTTAAAAAAGCAAATTATATACCTTTGCCACTACACCACCCTGTTATGTGCTTCTGTAAAACATATCCAGAAGAGAAATTGAAGAATGAGACAAAGATTCTTCATTTACACAATACTGTAAATCAACTATACTCAGTAACTATACAAAAAAAAGGATTCTTCATTTAAAAACCTTTTATGTGATACCAAGTACATAGCAGGGCCTTCTCTGGTGGCTCATATGGGAAATAATCTGCCTGCAATGCAGGAGACCCAGATTTGATCCCTGGGTTGGGAAGATCCCCTGGAGAAGGGAATGGCAAACTCACTCTAGTATTCTTGCCTGGAGATACCCATGTACAGAGTTGCCTAGCAGGCTGCAGTCTATGGGGTCGTAAAGAGTCAGAGAGGACTGAGCAACTAACACACACGCACAGAGCACACCTGCTATGGTTAGCACTAGGAGTACAGTTCTTGGTCTTATGGAACTTACATTACAAAGACAGACAATGGAAAAATAAATATGTAGGTGTCCAGAAAAAAAAAAGTAATATGCAGATGGAGAAAGAGGAAGGACTATTTAGATAGGGTGGTTAGGTCAAACTTTAAGATATTAGGACACAACTGAGCATTTATTTTACTAGTTAAAACACAGTACTTTCAAATATCTTGCTAATTATGATGTTTTCATACTATCATCTGCTATTATCTCAAGGTATCCTTAGAATGAGGGTCATCCTTAAAAGTTATTTCAAATAGTCTTCTTGACAATTTCAAATATTTAAATAGTCTTATCTCTATAAATCCATTTAATGGAGCCAACATAAACTATGTTTATTACACAATAACTGAGCAAGGGCTCCAGTCATCCCTTTTCCCCTGTGTTACCCTTACTCTTTTTTCAGGATGCCTTAGTGTCCTGTAATATATAACTGACATTTGGCCAATCATAGGTACCAAAGCCAAGGCATTTAATAAACATCAGTAAAGTTTATTTTTCTATTTTATTTACATAAAGCATATACCTAATATTTTCTTTTAATACCCCAAAACATCATCTTCAAGATTAAAAACCTTACTGCTTTAGCATTCAGAAAAATATGTTTGGAAAAGTTCGTATTAAAAATAGCTGATGAACTCATGGCCAGAAATACATGAAAGAGAGAAGAGTTCTGGTGGGCTCTTAAAAACTGAGACTTATAATATCCTTGAAAACCTATGTTACAATATACTAAATAAAAGTTTATATTAATTAAAATATATTTACTGATGCATAGCTTGCTCGGTGAAAAAGAAGCACTCTCAAGACACTAAAATGTTAACTGTGGTGATGTTAGCAGTTTTTTTTTTTTTAAACTTTTTGTTTCTCCATATTTTCTAATTTTCTATAAGAAACATGCATTATTTGTGTAATGAAGGTTTAAATAGTACTAAGTAATAAAAGTACACATATAAAGTTGGAAAGTCATAAAACCAACTAATGAATAAATCTTTAAAAATAGCATTAGTCAGGTTAAACCCAGACACTTTTATTAAAAGGTTCAGGATTGAGAACATGTGTACACCCGTGGTGGAATCATGTTGATGTATGGCAAAACCAATACAGTACTGTAAAGTAAAAAAAATAAATAAATAAAATAAAAAGTGTCAAAGACACCCAAAGAGATATTTAAAGCTATGTTCAGAACAAGAATGAAGAGATGTCTCCTTGAGGTGTAAAGAAAGACGTAAGGTAAGAAGACAGTGAGAGAGCACCTAGTTGTGCCTTCTGAGTTCACTGTCTCTTATCTTCATTTCATATTGCCTAAAGAAAAGTTATCAGTAAAACTAGAATATGGAAAACAAGAGAGACTTCAGAACGCTGAGATGGTGATGTACCTTGATTTTCACAAGACAGTAAATTCCAGAAAACAAAAGCCTCAGAATCTGACTGCCTAGTAACGTTCCAGAATGATCTAGCACAGTGATTCTCAATCCCACCAGGTTCCAGTTTTCCATACATAATAAATATATGTTTACAATGCTCCCTTTACTACCTATAAACAGAATTCAAAGACAATGACCTCTTCACTAGCTCAAAAAAAGTCAATATAATGCCTTCTTTGCTACATACAAAGAGGAAATAAAGGCATTTATAACATGTATTTTTAATTAGTAAATTGGTCAGGTGTGATCACATCAGAGACATAATAGAGACATAATAGTAATTAATCTGTTGTGTTTAAGATACACACTGACAGTGTGAAAAAAGGACTTAATAAGTATATCTATACAATCATAATTCAGTATTTAAAAATGAAGATGATGTAAGTGGTGATCAAATATGACACACAGAGCTGTTAACATGAGTTTCCACAATGATGAACACCTCTCAGCAAAATTCTGAACAAAACAAAGTAGTCTTTCCTCTACTTACATGACAGCTGCATTACTGAAATTAGTGTGTACTAAAATTATGCCCTGGACAGTTTATGTTGATAAGCAAATAATCAAAAACAGGTTTTAGTGCCATAAGAACATCCAGTGGGAGATCTGAGTCATTCCGTTGCAGGATAAGTCTTTGTTGTGCAGGACTGACCGTGTACAGGGGCAGCAGGATGTTTAGCAGTGCTGGATTTTGCCTTTCATATCACTGCATTTAAGGATTACTCCCCTCTTTGTGCTAAACAAAAAAATTCCTCACAAGTTTCCCAAAATGCCCCTAGATGGCAATATTATCCCTGTTGTGAATTACTTATCTTTTAGCATAGGATATACCATGTGTACTGATAACAAGGCTTTGTATGTACTAGGAAACATTTTCTTAAAATTCCGCTTAAAGAAAGCTGGAGCCAGAATACTATTCAGAATGGTCTCAATTTACAAGAGCCATATTGAATGTGTGTGTGCGTGTACTCAGTCACTTCAAACGTGTCCTATTTTTGCAACCCCAAGGACTGATGTTGAAGCTGAAACTCCAATACTTTGGCCACCTGATGCGAAAAGCTGACTCATTTGAAAGGACCCTGTTGCTGGGAAAGATTGAGGGCAGGAAGAGAAGGGGACGACAGAGGATGAGATGGTTGGATGCCATCACCAACTCAATGGACATGGGTTTGAGTAGGCTCCGGGAGTTGGTGATGGACAGGGAGGCTTGGCATGCCTGCAGTTCATGGGGTCGCAAAGAGTCGGACACAACTGAGCGACTGAACTGAACTGAACTGATGGACTGTAGCCCGCCAGGCTCCTCTGTCCATGGGATTTTCCAGGCAAGAATACTGGAGTGTGTTGCCATGCCCTCCTCCAGGGAATCATCTAGATCCAGGGACCCAACCGAGTCTCCTGCATTGCAGGCAGATTCTTTACCGCTGAGCCACCAGAGAAGCTTCATATTTAACATATTTAGGTTTAAATATTACAAAAAAACATTTAAAATACAAAACGACTTAGCACTGGTCAGCATAATCTTTCCAGAATATTTAACTTTACCTGACTAAAGCAGATTAGTAAATAATAAAGAGGCTCCTACTTCTCTGAAAAGAAATGGGAAGCTTGCTCTAATAAAATAAATGGAAGATGTGAACCATTAATTATGAAAGATCTAAATTAAGCTCCCAGACCGGGCACAATAAATCCACAGTATAGATGATGCCTTAAGAGTCTATACCCTCAACCCTAAATACTCTGCTTGCAGGGTCTTAGTTCCCCCACCAGAGATCGAACTTGTGTCCCCCTGAAGTGGAAGCCTGGAGTCCTAACCACTGAACCACCAGGGAATTCCCAGGAATCCTTTTTTTATAAGAGGAAATGTAACCTGTCTTAGACTTAGGAGTGAAAGAAAGGCCTGCATTTGAGTTGAACCCACTTCACATCTTGTTCAGAATACACAACAAACAGGCCTATATCCCTTTTTAAAATTCATATAGATGTTTCAATTGAATCCAACTATATGGGAGGCTCAGATGGTAAAGAATCTGCCTGCAATGCAGCAGACCCTGGTTCAATCCCTGGGTCAGGAAGATCCCCTGGAGAATGGAATGGTATTCTTGCCTGGACAATCCCATGGGTAGAGGAGCCTGTCGGGCTACAGTCCATGGGGTCACAAAAAGTCAGACATGAATGAGTGACTAAAACTACACTATACAGCTGAAAGTTTCTGATCAATTTATCCTCTATTCGCTTAGCTAACTTAGAAGCCAGTCTGCAAGGTGATGGCAATGAATGATTAACAGGGCATTTTCATTATTCCTTAAAATCGTTTCAGTATTAATGGGAAAAACTCCAAAACTCCACAATGAACCAAAATATCAAAATTTTACAGAAAAACAGAGCCTAATGCAAAAAAAGAAAACTGATCCTGTCTCTGCTTAGAGTTTTTACATTGCTCACTGTAGGTTTTTCTCATTAATTTTGATTTCTAAAAATACTGTATTAAAATAGTTTGTTTCTAGACTGAGGTTCCCACGAGGCACAGTGGTAAAGAATCCGCCTGCTAATACAGCAGACACCTTCGATCCCTGGTGAGGAAGATCCCCTCTAGAAAGAAACGGCAACCCACCCCAGTATTCTTGCCTGGAGAATCTCACGGACAGAGGTGCCTGGCAGGGCTACAGTCCATGGAGTAGCAATGAGTCGGACACAACTGAGCACGCACGTTCCACTGAGGTTTTTTGGCATCCTCCTAAAACGTGTAGATTGAGTGCCTGTTGCAGTAGTTTCTGAGAACAAACAAGCTCTTTTCACTGAATACGTACTAGAGCGGACCCAGTGTTTCTCTATTTGGTATACTTGTCTCAAACATGTTATTTCAGCAAACATTTCAGAACCTTAAAGCACTTATTAACATACAGCCAAGTGCCTAACGGCATCTCCCCCAATCCTGGGAGGTCAACCATTTCTCTCTTGAGACAGGTAGAGGCGCACCGGGGTGCAACGCCTACTAGGAAGGAGAACTGTGGAGAGAGAGAAGGTGGTGATCCCGCCTGGCCAAGGACTGCTCACGTGTAGGCCTTCTTGACCCTGGGAAAGCAGACCCTCATAGACTGGTTAAGAAATTGTATTATCACAGGCACAGAAATCAACTCATCACCGACACACAAGGCCCTGGTGCCCGCAGCGTCCCCTCCTGGATCACCCACTCCTTTTTCCCGGAAGCTGACCCTGCGCGGAGGGAAGGTTGGAGCATACGCACCTTGCTCACGAGGAATCCGCACCAGGCAGTCCACGATGCCTTTGTACTGCGCCTCGGGGCTGATCTGCTTGGACGACGCCTGGACCTGCAGCAGCAGCTTCACACGCTCGATGGGCGCCACCGTCGTCTTGGACACAGCCGCCGCCACCCCGCCTGCCAGCAGGTCCTTCCCGAAGGATGTGGCGTCAAAAAGCCGCTTTTCCACCTTCTTCTCCTGCCTCTTCTTCGGAGGTTCACGCTGCATGGTGGGACGACTGACGTAAAAACGGGTAGCAGAAGCTCAAAATAAAAGCCGGAGACACGCGAGGACGAAGCCGAAAACTGCTTCAGCGTAGTCCTGGCGGGAAAGCCGCGCTCAGGACGCTGGGAGAAGGTCGCGCCAGGGCCTCGGGGGCGGGGAGCTGCGCAGGTGCCTCCAACCGCCTCCAGCCAGTGGAGCGGGTCACGTGACTCCCAACACGTGCCTCTTCAGCGCGGTACTGTCTACGCAAGTAGAGGTGCCTGGCTGTGCTTGCGGCGGCGGACTGGACTGGGAGGCTTTGAGTTCTCATCTGGGAGGGGATCTGGGAGAACCAGGTCTGTAAAAAGAGATTTAGTAGCCCAAACATGACAGAGCAGCAAAATCAACCGTGTGGGACTAACCAAGTTTAGTTTTGGTTCCTAGAGTAACCCTTGCACCTTCTATTAAAAATCGCTTTAAAATCTTCTCCTTTAAATGTAACAGGGGTCCTTTGTCTAGTCATTGTCTCAGTGTCTGGTTTTACCTACTGTACCCCCATAACATAATTCAACACATTTCTCTTTCTCCTGTATTTTATTTAATTTGGTAATTCTATCTGGAGCAGTGGTGCTCAGTCAGACGACTGCACAAATTGGAGGTGTTGGTAGGGAGTGGGGGGAGACACGGGTTTGTGCCCGGGTGTCTGTGTTTGGATTTGAATTCCCCAGGTAATTTTAATGTGCAGAGTTGGGAACGTGTTCTAGAATAGCGGTTCACAAGCTGATTTTAGGATACCTTTTCACTCTTCATGTAGAAGACTGCAAAGAAGCTTCTGTTTTTATGTTATATATTGATATTAATAATTTCAGAAACTGTAACAGAAAATTATATAAATCTCATTTAAAATAACAGTAAACCTCTACATAAGTAACATTTTTGTATTGAACAATTACTTTGCCAACAAAAAATGTAGTGAGAACAGCCTTGTTTTATATTTTTTAAAGTCTTTTTAAATGTCTGGCTTAATAAAAGCCTGATTTACACAGCTGCTTTTGCATCCCATTTGCTGCAATAGTGCCCAACATATATGTAACTGCTGGAAAACTCCACTGTACACTAATGAGGGAATAAGAGTGAAAGAGGCAAAAAATGACCTGTTATTAATAAAGAAATATATTCTTAATTCCTCTTTACAACTTGTTTGATGGTTTCTACTAAAGGAAGGAAGCTTCCATTTTATCATCTCTTACTCTGCAGGACTTGCAGTCTTTAAACACATCTGTAAAATGTGAGATGAGTTACTGGCTTTTTTGAACTTCAGTTTGCATTTTTTAATTTATTATCCCAAGTGTGTTGTCACACTTTAAATAGTACTTGTCACTAGTAAAAAACCAAATATTTTGGCCAGAAGCATTCCAGGAATTTTGTTACTCTTTTAGCAATCTCATAAAACTAGTTGGCAAGTCCTACTGGTACCATGTTTGATGCTACCTTCCTTTTCTTAGTGGCTCACTTGACTCAACTGGTTTTTCAGCCTGAGTTTCTTTGTATATTGTATGCTGCTGACATGTTAATCTTTCTAAAGCAATTGCATTTATCATTATTCCTAGCTTGAAAAATTGGAAGTTTTCTCACTGCATTGACTTCAAAATCCTTTGTGAAATCCATCACAAATTCAAGAAATGATGGGCATTTTATCTGCAAAAATCTGGAAAATGAAAGACTTCATTCTCTTTTAAGGTAATTTGAAGCACTTAGGAAGAAATTTAAAGGGGGAATTTCCCGAATCACACCCCAAGCAAGAATGTCTCTTTAAGGTGCCAAAAGAAGTTAAAGGAACCATCTCTGGTCACAGGAAACGTAAGTTATTTTCAGAAGTCAGAGAAGCCTGCTGCTGCTCCCCAGGGCAATTTTCTCTCCCTTCCCTTTTTGCCCCCCTTTCTGCCCTCACAGGACATGACTCTGCAGTTATCACTGTTTATAGAATGTTCCTTTATGGTATCCTCAAGCTTGATTTTGACATATATTCTTTGTCAGAAGACAGCAAAAGTGAAAGTACTTAGTGTAGCTTTTTTTTTTTAACCCTATTAAAGAGCTCTGAATCATCTCTTTTCAATAGATTAGGCTGCAAATGTTTATTTTAATTTGCTGCTTTGCATTTTATTTACTGATTTACTGAATGAAAAAAGTTCTGGTGATTTATATGTTGATATTAAAAATAGAGAGTCTCAGGGCCTTTGCACTGTTCACTTTTTCCTTAGAAATCAGCTTGGTTAGTTTCCCCACTTACTGCAGATCTGAGGCCATCTAAGCAACCCTTTCCCTGGCCATCCTGTCTCTCACACTTCACACTCCATTTTCTTGCTTCACTTTTTTTCTTTTAGCTTTTGTTTTACTTAAGCAAAACATAAGGTCTACCTCTCCCACTAGAACATAAGCTCCATGAGGGTAGCAATTTTTGGCTGTTTTGTTCACTGCTGTATCTCTGGCATTCAGAACAGTGCTTGGTACAGAGCAGAAATGTAATAAATGTTTGTTGGATGAATGGACAAAAAGTCAACACAACTGCAAACAAACCTCTGCACCATTTTTATTAAAAACTATCAATATAGTGCAAAACTAGCTTCGGTTATCTAGAAGTACAACTCTAAAAAATTAATTTCCACACAGTACAGTATATAAAGTTTTAGTAATATTTATTAATGTATTTTAAAATATTCAAAGTATAAATCCTCATTTTAAAAGTGTTTAGTGCTGAATAATTTTTCTTAGCTTTCCAACATTTTGTACAGTAGAGGGTATGATTTAGATGACTCTATTGTTTTCAACCAATGGATATTTAATAATAAGTAGCGGTAGTAGTAGTAGCAGCTGCTAACACTTTTATAGCACATAATGTGTGCCAGGCACTATTTAGAGGGAAATCACAAGACAACAATAATTATTCACAATGTTATTTTCAAGAATGTTCAAAGTGTACAAACCTAGTAAATTGGTTTCATAGCTCTTCCCGTTTGTATCAGAAATATAAAAAAAGCAGGGACTGCAATTTACTAACTTGCCAGTATGCATCATCATTGAGGTCCCTTGGCACAAAAAGAGAAATTCTCATTTCTAACATGACAAAACAAAGAGACAAAAAAGATAAATGGAGAGTGGGGGTTGAAATCTAAAATGTAATTTTGGGAGGAGACAGGACTAAAAAATATATGATGGTGGTAAGACAGCACTTGCTTTTTTTTTTTTTTTTAATGCTGGATATATAGTCTTTTGCATTACAGTCTTTGATGAAAAAGAACGTTTGCAGGATGCTAATAAAATCCAACCTAAGAATGTTTCTCTACCTGGAAAAGCATTCTATGTCCCTCTTTATTTAATAAAGTTGCAGACAGGCACTTATTGTCCAGTGAGTCACACCTACTCTCAGGTGTGAATCTGAACATATATGGAAAAATGAGCAGCTAAGTTTACAGTACTTACCACATTTATTTTGATATCTATTTAGAGATAAAAACCAAGATAATGTTTGGTTTTCTTTTCTTAAAAAGTGTCTCCGCAACATGCACATTACAGAGCAGATCTGTAATACTTCAAATGAGTTGGCTTTATATAAGATCAGTAGTCTATCTTTTTATTTCAGTTATTAAATAGTGGTCTTATGATTCTTTGAGACCAGGAAAGCAGTTCAACAGATCAAAATTTCACTAAGTGAAACAAAAAGTTCCTAATGGTAAAGTCCCAAGTTCAGTCTGTTTGAAAATCTGAGGTGATCAATGGCTGCATTTATTAATAATTCTCCATATTAAAAATAGCTTCATGGTTTTGAGGGAACATTAACAAGAAATTTAAGACATTTATTAAATACTCTTAAATAATACTTTGATACTTATATATGTGCATAAGCAGTCCTAACACAGTAGTAAACAGTCTATCATTTGACCAAAATTATAATCTGAAGGGGAGGATATTGCAAGCCATTTTCTACCAAAGTTTCTTGCTCTGTTTTGAATGCCAAAATTAAGGTCCACAAGTCACCAACAGGACAAGTATAGTGGTTTGCATCTTCAACACCTGGGTGAAAATCTCTTAAACTCATGAAGTGAAGTGAAGTAGCTCAGTCATGTCCGACTCTTTGCGACCCCACAGACTGTAGCCTACCAGGCTTCAGTCCGTGGGATTTTCCAGGCAAGAGTACTGGAGTGGGGTGCCATTTCTTTCTCCAGGGGATCTTCCCAACCCAGGGATCGAACCCCGGTCTCCCGCATTGGAGGCAGACGCTTTACCCACTGAGCCACCAGGGAAGCCCAGACAGAGGGATAATAGTGTTTCTTCTAAGAGCAGATATTTTAAATGGTGCATCCACTACGTTTTTCAGTTAATTCTGTTTAAGCTGGAGGTCTCATGCTTGAGGTAGGGGAAAGGCAGAGACTGGCTTTCGATGTGCTGGTGTAATTTGCCTTCCAAAGGTAAATCCTGAAGAAGAGAGAACCCAGCGCTATAAAGTCATGGGGGCATCTGAGAATTCAGGAGAATCTAATGGGTAAATGTCAATTAAGAATTGTTCTTCCTTCCTTTCAATCTGCCAAATTCTGACAGCTGAAGAAAATTCTGATCTTAGTAACTTTCTTTCTCTACTCATGGTCAAATAAATTATTGTTCATTAAAGGTACCCCTTTGGGAAAACCTATACATCCAGATTTGTAAGGCAAAACTTTGTATTGATTGGAAGTCACCATAGAATTTCTTTAGTTAACTTTTTCAGTGTTTTCAATATGATACGGCTTTTTAAAAAGATTTACATACAACTTTCCTAAAATTCATGAACTTGTATAAACTGTGTGTATACCTGAATATATTTCAAAAAAAGAGAAAAACAATGAAAGTATATGAACAAATAGTTTAAAAATATATATCCTAGCCAAAATAGAACTGACCTGAATCAGTAAAGAAAATCAAATAAATAAAAAAGTAAGTTTAATTTTCATTCCTCTCTTCCCCCACAGTGAGGTATCTACTAAAATACCGAAAGGAAAAGTATCTGATCTAAGAAGGAATCAGTACTCAATATTACAAATTTAGGTACCAAACAATAGGTTAGAGGGAAAAAATTGCACATTTTACTGAAGAGGATCTTTAGACACAGATCAAAGCAATCATTTCATTTGTACAGGAAAAATCTGAGCTCAGAGAGGTACAAAACCTTGCTCATGCTCACAACACTAATTAGTAACAGAACTTGGTCATCTCTTCCCAATTTCATAATTATTTTGCCAGATATCAATACTATTCTTGAGAAACATACACAAAAAATTGGGTATTTTTCCAAGATAAACATTCTTATATTAATTTTACATAAAATATATCACATTATTTCAAATCAGTAAATAAATTAATGTTATATACCAAAATGGAAAATAAGTTAACAATCTCTTCTTCATATTTCGATCAAGTATTTTCTTCAAAAGTCTCAGAATAAGATTTAGTGCATCAAATCCAGCAGCGTATCATCTCAGTCTTCATCAGCCTTATGTTCAGTATTGATTAGTGAGAAGTTAAACCTTATCTCTTTGTGAATAGATTTCAGCAGTTCTAACCCTGCTTGATGGTCTGTGCAGTGTTCCTATGCATCAAGAAAATACAGCTACAAGGTTAATCCAAAGAACAGTTTAAAAGCCATTTCAATGGCAATTTCTGTAACTGAGTCATGAAAACAGACATAAAGTTCTTGAAGTTTGGGATGAAGAAAGAGTCTCCTGTAGAGAAAAAGAACACACGAATTTCAGAATTCCAAGAAGGAAAAAACTCCAACTCTCCAATATATTTTGCTACATTTTTTGGTTTCTGAAAGAATAAGTCATAAATTCAACCACTAGTCTAAATCTACATAGGGGGAAATGCAGCTTGATTTGTAATCAAATAATCTATGCCTTAGGTCAATTACATTTATTTTTTCAGAGTGTAAAAAGCCTATTGTGTCAATTTCTGTAGTCATATTCCTTAGTTTTAAAATGTTAAATTTAGTTATTATTATAATATAGTCAATGACGTACCATCATTCTAAGTACAATAGTTATTAGACATCGAATTGGGATTAACATTGAAACTTAGATTTTCTTAAAGAGTTAAAATTTTAGTCTATTTAATCAATACTAACGTATACAAAACATTAAACCATTTCTGACTTCCTTCAGTTTCTCTCTTCTGCATAGATCAGCATCATCATAATTCAACACCTATTGATTTTTTGTAATTCCAGCTGTGAATGTAGTTACACCTGCCTGTGTGCTAACCGGTCTTCTTATCTCTATTCTCTCTCGTGTCCACACCATTCCATTTGGCTCCCAGCTTGATCTTCCAATAACACAGCGCTGATCACTATACACTGAGTTGTGATCATGTTGATGCTCCCAAGCGTGGCCGGTTATACATCAGAACCACAAGTGAGTTTACTAAACATACAGAGTTCCACTCCCATAGATTCTCGTTCAGTAGGTCTGGGATGGGGTGCAGGCATTTCTGATTTTAATAAGTGACTCAATCAGTCATGTCTGACTCTTTTCAACCCTGTGGACGGTAGCCCGTCAGGCTCCTCTGTCCATCATGGACTTCTCCAGGTTAGAATACTGGAGTGGGTAGCCATTCCCTTCTCCAGGGGATCTTCGCAACCTAGGGATCAAATCTGGGTCTCCCCTGTTGCAGGCACATTCTTTACCATTTGAGTCATCAGGGAAGCCCTGGTTAACGTGACTCAGCTGATTCTAAATCCTATGGATCAGCACATGGGAATTATTGCTTTGGATAACATTTGTAAAGCGTTTATCATACAGCTTAGTACTACGTGGTAGGTGTCGAGTAACATTAGTCTCACCCAACTCTGTGTTCCTTCCTTCACCAACTCTCTACCCCAACTCAAAGAACTATTGGCAGTTCAATATTTCCTTCAAAATTCAATTCCCTGGTTAGGAATTGAAGGCTCTCTGCAGTGATCCTAACTTAGCTTTCCAGTTTTATCTTTCACTTCATCTTTGTATATGCCATTCCTCTACCATCCTAGCAAACTAGTCTACTCACAAGGAAGCCTTAGAATTTCCCTTGTTTGGGTATTTATATTCATCCCATCCTTTATTTAAAACGCGCTATCCAAATCCAGTTCATTTCCTAAAGCAGATCAAATGGAATCTCTTAGCCTTTCTTTGTAATCTCAGATTTCCTCCCCTTTTTCAGAATTTCCAGAGTGTATGGTTGTATTACCTAATTTATTTTTTATAGAAGTACAGTTGTGTCACAATGTCACAATGTTGTGTCAATCTCTGCTATACAATGAAGTGACTCAGTTTTACACATACACAATCTTTTTTTATAATATTCTTTTCCGTATGGTTTATACCGGCAGATTGGATATAGTTCCTTGTGCTATACAGTAGGACCTTGTTGTTTATCCATTCTGAATGTAATAGTTTGCATCTACCAACCTCAGATTCCCAGTCCATTCTCTTCTCCCACCCCTCGCCCATAAGTATGATCTCCGAGTCTGTTTTCTGTTGTGTAGATAGGTTCATTTGTGCCATATTTTAGATTCCACATATAAGTGATATCATATAGTATTTTCTTGCCCTTTCTGACTTACCTCACTTAGTATGATCATCTATAGTTGCATCCATATTGCTACAAATGGCATTATTTTCTTTTTTGTGGTTGAGTAGTATTCCATTGTGCATACTGCATCTTCTTCATTCATTCGTCAGTGGATATTTAGGTTGTTTCCACAGAGGTGCGTGTATGTTTTTGAATTATAGTTTTATCTGAGTGTATACTCGGGAGTGGGATTGATGGATCATGGTAATACTATTTTTAGTTTTCTGAGACACCTCCATACTGTTTTCCTTAGTGGTTATACCAACCTACATTCTCACCAACAGTGTAGGTATGTTCCCTTTTCTGCACACCCCCTCCAGAATTTGTTATTTGTTGACTTTTTAATGATGGCCATCCTGACTGGTATGAGGTGGTACCTCATCATAATTTTGATTTACATTTCTCTAATAATTAGTGATGCTGAGCATTTTTCATGTGCCTACTGGCCATCTGTATGTCTTCTTTGGAGAATCTATTAAAGTCTTCTACCCATTTTTCAGACAACCTGATCTGCCTCTTGAGAAACCTGTATGCAGGTCAGGAAGCAGAAGTTAGAACTGGACATGGAACAACAGACTGGTTCCAAATAGGAAAAGGAGTCCGTCAAGGCTGTATATTGTCACCCTGCTTATTTAACTTATATGCAGAGTACATCATAAGAAATGCTGGGCTGGAGGAAGCACAAGCTGGAATCAAGATTGCCGGGAGAAATATCAATAACCTCAGATATGCACATGACACTACCCTTTTGGCAGAAAGCAAGGAAGAACTAAAGAGCCTCTTGATGAAAGTGAAGAGGAGAGTGAAAAAGTTGGCTTAAAGCTCAACATTCAGAAAACTAAGATCATGGCATCTGGTCTCATCACTGCATGGGAAATAGATGGGGAAACTGGAAACAGTGTCAGACTTTATTTCTTCGGGCTCCAAAATCACTGCAGGTGGTGACTGTAGCCATGAAATTAAAAGACGTTTACTCCTTGGAAGGAAAGTTAGGACCAACCTAGACAACATAGTAAAAAGCAGGAGACATTATTTTGCCAACAAAGGTCCGTCTAGTCAAGGCTATGGTTTTTCCTGTGGTCATGTATGGATGTGAAAGTTGGACTATAAAGAAAGCTGAGCGCCGAAGAATTGATGCTTCTGAACTGTGCTGTTGGAGAAGGCTCTTGAGAGTCCCTTGGACTGCAAGGAGATCTAATCAGTCCATCCTAAAGCAGATCAGTCCTGGGTGTTTATTGGAAGGACTGATACTGAAGCTGAAACTCCAATATTCTGGCCACCTGATGCGAAGAGCTGACTCATTTGAAAAGACCCTGATGCTGAGAAAGATTGAGGGCAGGAGGAGAAGGGGATGACAGAGGATGAGATGGTTGGATGGCATCACCGACTCAATGGACATGGGTTTGGGTAGACTCTGGCAGTTGGTGATAGATAGGGAGGCCTGGTGTGCTGCAGTTCATGGGATGGCAAAGAGTTGGACACGACTGAGTGACTGAACTGAACTGAATTCATTTTTCAGTTGGGTTTTTTGTTGTTGAGTTGTATGAGCTGTTTGTGTATTTTGAAGATTAAGCCTTTGTTGTTTACATAATTTGCAAATATTTCTCCCATTTCATAGGTTATCTTTCTGTTTTTCTTTTTTTTTATGTTTTTCTTTTCTGTACAAAAGCTTGTAAGTCTGATTACGTCCCATTTGCTTGTTTAGTTTTTATTTCTATTGCCTTCGGAGACTGACCTTAAAAAAAACATTAAAATATAGCCAGCTATATCTCTCTCTCTCTCTCCATAGAATATTCATCCATAAGTACATAGATATTTAAGCATGTTTCATATTTCTTCTGCTGGATGTAAGATCATCAGATGCAATGACTGTGTCTTTATTTGTGTTTGCCAGTCCACCTAAGCATCACCACATACATTTTGCCAAGCACAGCTCCATTTACTAATCCTTACATATTTATCAAGTGACTATGGTGCCAGTGGTGGACAAGACAGATACAGTTCCTGATCTCATAAAACTGACATTCCAGTGACAGAGAGAAAGAGATGACAGTTTGTCTCTTTGACAGGAGATGATATGTTACCACTGGTCTGAATATCGAGGAGCCAGATAGGCAAAGGTTAAGTAGAACATCCCACATGGAAGGAACAGCAGGAACAGAGTTCAGCTGGTGCCAGTGTGGCTGTGCACAGTGGCTGGAGGAAGAGAGTGACAGGAGGTAGAAACAGAGAGGTGGCCGGGGGACAGATAGGGCCAGGTCTTGTAGCTGGTTGGGGACGGGGGAAGAGAGGGAAGGGAAGAGAGAAAGAAAGGAGGAAAGGGGGGGGAGAAAAAAAGTTAGAGACAGAAGGAAATAGCAGTGGGTATGAACTCATTACCTTTTAGTGTCTTACTAGTACAATGTTGTAAGATAAGTGAATTAGGTTTTTTTTAATAAAAGAAAAGACATGGGAAGAATTTTAAAGGCGTTATTTAGTAAGCAGAATTCTAAAATACATTATATATTAGAATTATGTTAATAAACTCACATTGTGTGTTGTGTTCAGTTGCTCAGTCATGTCTGACTTTTTGCAGCCCTATGAACTGTAGCCTGCCAGGTTCCTCTGTCCATGGGATTTCCCAGGCAAGAATACTGGAGTGTTTTGCCATTTCCTCCTCCAGGGGATCTTCCTGACCCAGGGATCGAACCCACATCTTCTGCATTACAAGCAGTAATAAATCCATGCTTATATCTTAAAATGTTTAGCTCCTTTACCCCCTTTTTAACGTTTAAAAATATTTTCTTCCACTTACCCTACTACCCAGTAAGCCATAACTGGTGGTGTTTTCCTCTGATCAGTCCAGTTTTCAGGTGAGCATTCAAACAGTACACCATGTTCTCTCACAGGGTTCAGAGAAGACACAGAATTTGTTGAACCTGAATGATCTTTGCCATTCAGTGCTTTCTTTTTCTGTAAATTAATAGGTATTATTAGTCTTGGCTGGTATTAATAGTGCTGCTTTAAATGTTTTCATATATAGATTTGAACTGGCTGATCCTAATACTATAAGTGCCCACAATGACATTCTTCTTTCTCCTTACCTGCAGGAAAAATTCTACCCTTCCTCATACTTACTTTAAATGCCATCTCCTACAAGAGACTTCACGGATAAAGTTTCTCTTGACTCTCCAAGGAAACATTTGTTTCACAGCCTTACCTTATTAATATTTACACTATATTAGCAGTTTATAAGTTTGTCTTCCCCAGTACATTAGAACATTTTTCCCAGGGCAGAGACTATATGCCATTCATCTCTGTATTCCTTGAAAGCAGCTGTGCTTGGGTACACAGTAGATGCTTAATGAATAGGTTACTAATGAGTTACTAAATGAGTAGATGATTTTATAAGGTATTTAAAACACATACACTTAAAGCAGTATTTTTCCTTTGAAGCATACTCTCTAAATTTTCCACTGATTAAATCATTAGCAAACCAATGACCCACTTGGAATATATAAGACTTTCTGTAAGGCTCAGGCCAAAACAGTGGAGTGATCCTTGATTCTTCTCCTTCTTTCAAAATGCTTATTGAAGACACAAGTCCTTTTGGCTCATCCTCCATTATATCCGCAAGATCCAGAACCCACTGATACTTCTTGCTTTGAGAATTTCCACAGTTCCTTGCCTCCCACCCTCTCTGTCTACCCTGCAAGCTTGTTCAGAGTAGCCTGAGTTACCCTTTGAAAACTAAGGAACATGTCCTTGCTCTTCTCAGAACTACCCAAGAACATAAATCTCAAAAAGTCCTTGGCCTATCAGGCCTTGCATGACTCAGTCCTGCTGCTTTTGCCATCTCAACTCCGACTGCTCTCCTCCCGACTCAGGCTGCTCCTGTGAGCTCTCAGCCCCCCTACCTCCATGGTTGTATACTGGCTGTTCCTTCTGTCTGGAAGCTCAGTCTCCACATTTGCCACATGGCTTTATCCCTCAATTCCTTCTGGTGTTTGTTCAAATATTACTTGACATGATCAGAGGGATCTTTCAAAATTGTAACCACCACCTCTCATCCTTACTCTGTTTTGTTATAATTGCTGTTGAAACTTACCCTTCCTGATGTATTAAACTGCTTCTAATTCATTAGCTTCCCCTGCTAGAATACAGTCTCTTTCATGAGGAAAGAGACTTTTTGTTCACTGCTGTATCCCCAGCATCTTGAGTAGTATCTGGTAAATGGTAGGTAACCTCTATGTTTAAATAATAGGGGGAAGGCTAATTTATATTACTAAGTAAATTGATAAAATGAACCTTACAGAATCTATTAGTATGTTAAACAGGAAAGGAGGAGCATAAGAATGCAAAGCACATAGAGATATACAGTCAAACATAACATTTTGCCGAATACCAATTTCTGGTAGCTCGAAGAAGAAATCCTGTAAGACAAAGAGTTTCACTGCTGAATGAGTCCTAAGAGATGATATAATTCAGTTCACTCACTTTATAACTGAGGAAGTAGGAAAAGTTGAGGCCCAGTCTAGGAGTCCTTATTCCCAGCCCAATGTTCTTCCACCTTGACATCTAAGTTCTTCACAAGTTTAGCAACCTTGGTACATGTATTGCTATATATATTACATTCATTTTTCAGTCTTCTTTATTTTGTTTTTTGGCAGTATGATGTTTGACCAGTCACAAATAAACTTCTACATATTTACCTTTCTCAAGAAATTTAATATTTATCTTTCCCTGCTATTAAAACTGTGTAATTGAGATTTTAATTGTATATAACATTACTACTTTTCTGGAGGTACAATATTAAATAAAACTTCATTCTGGATTGAAAAGCAAGCAAGCAAGCAACCAACCAAGTGGCTAAAACATATATAACACTATTATGTAAATTCTGTTCTTTACTCCTTTATATATATATATACACCTTATCCTGCCTTTGAATACTTAAATAAATTGATAATTAAATAACTTTGAATACTTAAAAAATTATCAGTTACAAAATGGTAGAGATAAATGTCCAAAAAATAGCTGAGTCACAGATATCAAATATGAGAGGCAAGTTTACATTACAAACTACTATATTCTATTTTGCTATAGAAAAACACAGGCCCACCATTTCCTGAAACAGTAATCTGGGACATCAAACTCAGAATTATGAAAGAAAGTTTTAAAGTTAAGTAAGTTAAGTGAATATAATCCTTTGGCATTCAAATGAATGACTATTTTAAAAAGTAAATGAAAATAGTTATTGCTAAAGAGTTTCAGACAGAATATTTAGAGATCTGGAAGTAAAACTGGCAGAGAGCTAGATTTATAGCAGTGCCCTACCTCTTCAGCCAACGTCTGCTGGAAAACTGCACGAATGGAGAGACAACACCGATGGAAATTCTTTATCAGTTGAGGGTGGATTGAGCCACTCAGCTGTGCCACCTCTTCATGGGTAGGAGTAATAAATATCCCTTGCACTGTTTCTAAGGCAACATAATGGAAAAGTGTGTTCTCAGGACCAGATGTCAATCTTGGGAAAAAAAAGGAATTACAGAGATATTAGAGTAAACTTAAAAATGTTGCTTTGGTAGACGTCTAATAAGCTTCTAACTACAATAGAACATTAGGAGTATAATTAGGGAAGAAAAACTAGGCCAAACATTGAAATTCCCTCTTCTTCATCTGAAATACAGGCTAGGGTTATTTATCAGTTCCCTTAATAGAGGCAAATACTACATGTTATTCAAGGATAAACACCAATTCATTTGCAAGTAACTTAATCATCCCCTTGCTAAACAACCCAAACTGGCTAAAGCCCTCTTTTTCCATGGTTGGTAATGAATAACTCAGCCTGAGTCTGGCCCAGATATCTACAAGCCATAAACAAGGTATCAGTCTAGAGTGCACCACATACAAAAACTCCTTCCAGCAAACTAAGATTTTCAGTTAGTAGCTTAGTAGCAATAAAGTCTCTTACCATGACAGTCAAATGGACCATCCTGAAGAAAAATAAAATCAGTATTACTAACTACAAAGCGGAGGTGACATTCTAGAATCCACGGCAATAACTCGAAGTATTCCACTACTTCTCATCATTACAGTCTCTTTTCTGTGTTCTCTTACTATTTCCACTTCTCCATTCTTTTCCATCCTTTCTTCCCCTACTGGAGTTTGAGACTCCAGCAGAACCTATAAATACTGCTTATTTCTACCAGTGGTAAGAAGGGTAAAGAACAACAGTAGCAGCGAGCATGAAATAATGGTAATAGTTGGTAATGGTAATAGAATGCCCTCTGTGTGCCAGGGTAGGTGCTTTAAAGTATCTTAGGCTTAATTCTCATAATTACCCTGTAAGATATTAACTACTACTATCCTCATTTTGGGAGCCTAGTGGCTCAGATGGTAAAGCATCTGCCTACAGTGTGGAAGACCTGGGTTCGATCCTTGGGTCAGAAAGATCCCCTGGAGAAGGAAATGGCAACCAACTCCAGTACTCTTGCTTGGAAAACCCCATGGATGGAGGAGCCTGGTAGGCTACAGTCCACAGGGTCGCAAAGAGTCGGACATGACTGAGCGACTTCACTTCATTTCATCATCATTTTAACCAAAATCAGTGTTCAGAGGACTTGGATTAACTTGTTTGAGGTCACATAGCTCAGTGTCAGAGCTTAGCTGATTCTGAGGCCTGCTCTACTACACCTTGCTTTTTCCTGATTGTCAGTCTGTAAACATATGGACCGAAATCCCCCATCAGCACCTCCTGTTAAACTATTAGGCAGCAAGATCAGAATAACTTTTTATCACTAACTAATGGTCTTGGTTTTCTTTAGAGAGGCCAAAGATAGGCAGGGAAGGAGATCATCTATAAATTCTTCTCATACTTTTCCATAGAGTGGTGGGTTCATTAACAACTGGTAGCTGGTATTTTTTCAATTAAGTAAAAAATAATCAAAATACAAAAACTAATTATTCAAAAAGAAAATAATTAAAAACATACCATTTAACTCTGAGGTTTTCAAATTCAAGAAAAGGTATAGAACAGGAATGATTCTTTTAAAAAGAGTTATTAGTAATGTTCGTATTTAGGAAGGTTTAGAATTAAAATTTATATTAACTTCTTTAGTTTTCTCTCAGAACAACCCCACAACACAATGAGCAGCTCAGGTTCTTGAAAACCATAAATTAACTCAGTGTATATTAACTTACTCAGTGTATAAACTGAAACTTTAAAAATCATCAAACAAGCAGTTATCCAATGGAAGGACAAGTATTTATTTTTAAAATATGCAGATTAAATTGGATTCGTTCTTCAGAAAGGTCACTCCCACAGCAGAGGATAGATTCAGGATAGAATAGGAATGGGGAACTGGTTGCAGTATAACCAGGTGAGAGAACAGGAGCTTGAACTAGGGTACAGTTATTAGGCGCTGGGTGGATTCAAGAATTACTAGAATGCAGAATGGATAATACTTGTTTACTGAATGGAATATTTTCCACATATTATTTAGTATATTTTTTTATTTTGCAAAAACAAATTAGGATAGTATATTACACACCAGTCTATATCATACTTTTTAAATTAACTATATAGTTTGAACATCTTTCCATGTCAGTAAAGGGAATAAATATGCCTCTAGCATCCTTTTAAATAGGAGAGCCTATGATTTACATCACATACTAATTTATGCTTAAAAATACAATTATAAATTTATATCGTTATAACCTTTTGTTAAGCTATAAACTTGGAAAAAAGTATTTCCTTTTACTAGATATAAAGCCCAAATAACATATATATACATACATTAAAAAAATAATACACAGAGGTAATAAAAATTCAGAGCAGTAGTTTTTATTAAATGGAAGATTAGGGTTTAGGGAAGTTATTACAGGCTTCCACCAGAGATTTGAAATAATTTCTTTGTTTAAAAAATATTTTTGTTTTTTAAAATAACTAATTTTCTTTAACTACTAAAATATTAAACATCACATTAAATTCCAAATTTTAACACATTAGATTTTCAATGCATTATTTTATGAAGACAGATTACCTTGTTTTTGCCCTGACTTTATGAGAAAAGTTTTTCCTGACAACTCTGTTAAACACATATATGAACTTAATATAAAACATTTCAATGATTAAGAAGGTGGTAGCTCTAAAACGTCTTTTTAAAATTTTATTTTTAATTGGAGGGTAATTGCTTTACAATGTTGTGCTGGTTTCTGCCATACAACGATGTGAATCAGCCATAGGTGTACATGTGTCTCTCATTTCTTCCCAGCTCCTCGCCTTATCCTACCCCTCTAGGTTGTGCTGGGTTGAGCTCCCTGTGTTATACAGCAACTTCCCACTAGCTACGTATTTTACATATGGTGATGTATATGTTTCCATGCTACTCTCTCAGTTCATCCCACCCTCTTCTTCCCCCGCTGTGTCCATAAATCTGTTCTCTATGTCTGTATCTCTATTCCTTCCCTACAAATAGGTTCATCAGTACTGTTTTTTTTAGATGCCATATATAGGTGTTAAAATACAGTATTTTAAAAAATTTATTTATTTGTTGCACTGGGTCTTAGTTGCAGCATGCAGGATCTTTAGCTGTGACATGTGGGATCTAGTTCCCTGACCAGGGACCGAATCCAGGACCCTTTGCATTGGGAGCACAGAGTCTTCATCACTGGACCACCAGGGAAATCCCCAATATTTGTTTTTCTCTTTGTGACTTACTTCACTCTGTGTAACAGGCTCTAGGTTCATCCACCTCACCAGAACTGACTCAACTGTGTTCCTTTTTATGTCTGAGTAATATTGAACAGCTTTTTTTTTTTCTTTTAATGTGAACTTGATTTGTACATGTCTACTTGCGCTAATGAAAGTGTGCAATAGGAGTTTATTAACAAACTGATTCCATGCATACTATCATAATACCATACAAAGCTCAGGAAGGAAGCCCTGCAAGTCACCACATAATAGCTGCACAACAAGAAGTGAATTTGTAACAGTTCATATTTTAATAATTATAGACAGATTAAGTTCTAAACATGCTCCTCCCACTCAGCTCCTTTTACATCAGAATTCCCTATTTACTTTTACCTATTTCCTAAAGAGGGTGTCATAGGTCAGTTCCCTGGCTCCAGACTCTGATAGGGAGATATGCAGGGAGGAAGCTTATTAGGGAGGACTTTTGGGGACAACAGCTGTGGGGGTGAGCATGAAGGAAGCAGGACTGAGCAGAGGGAAAAGCTGCACTCCACTTGAGACCGAGGACTCAGCAGATACTGCCAGGACCTTTGAAACTCGCATGGCTTTTCAGAGTTGTGTTGAATTTAAGTAGGGGCCAAGCCTGTACTCACTTATTGATTAGTCATTAGATGTGGCCACTCCTAGGGAGAGGTTGTAAGCTTGGCGGAGTTAATAAACTTCCAAGTTGGACAAGGGCAGGGTAGGGGGACTTCACTATGAGCCATTAGCAACCAACACTCTCAAGCACTGGGAATGAGTACTCAGAGCTAAGGAGTATCTACAAAAACCACAGCATCCATGAAAGTCTAAAAACAGTAAACTAATTTAACAATTAGACACACAAAAGGGAGGCTACCTGTGGAAGAGACATAAATGGAAACTTTTACATTTTGGAATACTACTTTGTATGTTTTTTATTTCTTATATTATATGCATAATGAAAAATATTAGGGAAATAGCATAGCTATCTTCTTTCATATATAAGGCATATCATATTTGCTGAATAAAATCTATGTATTATGGAACTGCACTTTTTCACTGTAAAATTTCCTCAAAGACAGTTAAGTGAAAAAGAATGAAACAAGGAAGTTTCTTACTTTACAGTGTTAAATATATCCAGTTCTTTTTCTGAAAGGTCCTTTTTCAGGTTCCCCAAATGAAACGGATTTGGAAGAGTAGACTTCTTTTTCGTGACCTGAAAAGTATTATTAAGTAGATCTGTTTATATCTAAGAATGGAAATCAAACAGAAGATACAATGTAAAACTAGAAGTCTTTCAAGGAGAACTACTTATTATTTTTCAATGTTTCTGTTAGGGGAACGGCTGATCAAAACCACCCCGTGGCCAGGCAACAATAGTTAACTATTTGCATGAGTTATCTGACAAGAAGCATCCTAGTAAGGAATGCGGAAGTGACAGGCTACCACCAACTGGTAGAATTTGGGAAAGGTCAAAAGGAGAGAGGAGACACCAGTCCATATGTCCTACCAACGTCCCAGAATCCCTGCTGGAATCCATCTTGGCCGAGTGATGCGCACGCCACCAGGAAGGAGCCTGAGTCAGAATGACTGACCGGAGACAACCCGGAAACCCACCCCATCACCATAAAACCTGAGACTGTAAAACATGTGGCCGAGAAGTGCTCCCTGGTTCCCTTACCCTGCTGCCTGCTGTTCTCTGTCAGGGAGCCCCTTTCCAGTAGAGTCTCTTATTTCATCAGCACGTGTCTCTTCACATAATTCATTTCCAAGTGTTAGACAAGAGCCCCCTCTTGGACCCTGGAAGGGGTCCCCCTTCCTGCCAACATTTCCTTTAAACATTCTCAGTGCTAACTTGTACCTCTTGGCTTATCCTATGCTAGCAGTAACCACAGTAACACATCATGCGCAAGGACCTGACAGTTCTCTAATGTTTTATTACTTGGTATTTCTTTCTCTCTTGGCTCTAAATCACTGGTTTGCCAACAGTGACAAAAACCACCACCAGTACAAATGAAGAAGGGTTTGTCATTAAAAATTCCCTTGCAATTACAAATAAGGACTGGACAGACAGTTTAGCTCCTAGAATGTACACAGAGGAATGAACACATACCTTAAGCAAGGCCCCAGTTTCTTCTGAACCATCAGAACCCTGAGATTCCGTAGTGTGGGGGCTCAGGCCAACACCTTCACCTTCAAGACCACCGTCAGGCCCTCCACTTCGGGATGGACTGGGCTTACGTGTCTTTAAGGAATAGTCACCGAAAAGAGTTCTTCTGCATGTTGGAGAGGTTGCGACCTTGGAAGCACTGTGCAGCCTACTGAGGATAGGTGAGGTGGTTAAATTATCTAATTTTTCATGTGACCCAGCGAGGAACCAGTCAGCACAAGACAAGCAGGGGGTTGGAGAAGAAGCTAGCCGTTCATTTATGCGGGAATCTACCCCTTCCAGCTGGTGAAGAGTTGTTTTGACCTGATCCACATATATACAATCTGGTCCAGGATTCCCAATGGCTCTGGATGCACAGCCTCCAGCTTCTAATAGTACACATAACATGTAATGTCTCTATAAGAAAAAAAAATACAGGTTTAGCTACATGAAAATATTTGTATGTAACAGGCATGCATAAATTTATGAATACTAAACAGTGCTGAAGAACTGATGCTTTGAAATTGTGGTACTGGAGAAGACTCTTGAGAGCCCTTTCGACAGCAAGGAGACAGTAAACCAGTCTAATCCTAAAGGAAACTAACCCTGAGCATTCACTGGAAGGACTGATGCTAAAGCTCCAGTACTTCAGCCACCTGATGCAGACAGCCAACTCATTCGAAAAGACCTTGGTGCTAGGAAAGTTTGAGGACAGGAGGAGAAGGGCACGACAGACGATGAGATGGTTAGATAGCATTACTAACTCAATGGGCATGAGTTTGAGCAAACTCCAGGAGATAGTGAAGAACAGGGAAGCCTGGCGTGCTGCAGCTGTAGGGTAGCAAGGAGTCGGACATGACTTAGCGACTGAACAACAGATATGGACATGTGGCATAATTATGTGATGGTTATTCAAAACTCCTCCCGCATCTTCCTAGTTATCCTCAAGGCTACTTGATGATCTTTGAAAACAAATCTCACATTGCCTTATCCTGATACACCATCAGCTGCCACTTTCGGCACATAGACTCCCCTAAGGTAGCCTTCAAAGAGCCTTCATCAGTGGTAGTCCTTTCATTTGCAATCACATATTTAATCTGTTTCTGATTCTATATTCTTTTCATGTCTCTCTATTTCCCAAAACAAACTAGAGGATAAAACCTCTGGTTTTATAGAAATGGGAACAAAAAAAATCTTAACCTGCTAAAATCTTATCTTGTGGTTCATTACTATTTCTTTATGAGTATTAAATGGATACAAAATAAAAGAAATAAAGGAGAGTAACTTTTCTGAATATTAGTATTTGACATGCTTATAATTTTAAATTATCATTTTTGTATATTTATTTAGATAATCAGTAAATGGCAAAAACAAACAAACCCAAGAAAGAAATGAAGGTAAACTTACCAAGCCAACAATTAGCAAAAAATATCTCCCTTCAGGTTCCTGAAAGACTTCAGTGTTTGAGTCTGCAGAAGGTTGGAGGTGATGTCGAGGAAATACTTCCCTCCATATTACCAACTGACCAATTCTGTGTTTTGCTGCTAAAGGCAGTAGGCAATAGTGGCGACAGTACACAGCAATATCATTAAGATCATCCTTAGGCAAATGACTGCATATCAAATACCCCTTGAATGGAACCACAGAAAATAAAAGTCAACTAGTGACATAAAGCAATAATCCTATAATATATTTTTAAGAGTTTTACAGGTATTTCTTCAGTTGGTTTAAAATATTCCAGTTTTAAGTGGAATAAAAAATAACAAAAATGTTTTCTTTCAGCTATTCATCAAGTATGTATAATAACTTAGGTCTGTAATAGATAGACTTTAGCATAAAGCAGGATCACCTCTAAGTAGCATTAGCCTGAGAATTTGGCAAAATTACAAAGAACTGAATTCTGAAGATGAGAAGCAGAGAAGTATGAGTTGAGGTGGGGCGAGACTTTTCACACTTACAGTTCTGTATTGTCTGATTCTCTTTAGATATGTTTAATTCTGTGCTTAAAAATATACAAAATTAAAATACTTAAATTCATTTGATGAATTGAAACTTTTAATTAAATTGAAACTTAACTTGCTTTATATGGAAGTTAACTACCTAATTTTAGAAAATTTATCAATAAGATAGTTACTTTTGAAGATACGGGAAAATTATACACAACTGCAAAAGGAAATCAACAAAGTATTGCTCTTTTCTCATATACACTTGATTCTTTGAGTACTGTTTCTTTCTTACAAATTTGTAAATGCTTTAAAATGTAATAAAACTGAAATATTTAATGTATTTTTAAATATTAGGTATAAGTCTTGTTTTAAGATCCAAATTTTATTGTACCTACATTCAGAGAAAAAGAGAAAAATGCATTTTTCATGTTTGTAAGAGTTTGGGAAAATTTAGATTTGTTCATATAACAGTACAACATTTAAAAGTCAAGCTTAACTTACCTTGTAAAATAGAGAAGACCCCAAAATTGTATATAGCCGTCTCATGTCATAGTAATCCTCAGACTAGGGGGAAAACCACAGTGGATTTATATATGTATATATATTTTTATGATTTAAACATATCCTAGTTAAGCTACAACAGTTAAAATGGAAATTACAGCCCTTAATAACTGAAGTTTCTCCTTTTTGGTATTTATTTATTACGGAAGCACAGTTGATTTACAATGTTTCAGATGTACAGTAAGGTGGTTCAGTTACATACATATACACACACACACATTCTTTTTCAGATTCTTTTCCTTTATAGGTTATTACAAGATAATGAATATAGTTTGCTGAACATAGGTCCTTATATTGAGGCATAAGGTGCCTATGTATTTATTTTTGACTGAAAACAACCTTATTTTTGATTCTTATAAAATACTGTTGAATAGAGACACCTAAGAGTAGAACATAATGTTTGTTACCCTAAGGGGGATTGAAAGGGATCATCTAAAATATTTGATATTACCGAATACTATTTTTGAAAGTACAAACTGGTACAACCTATTTGGGGTTTAATAGTATGTAAAAAATATTTAAATACACATACCCTTTGAGTAATTCCTTTTATAAATCTACAGAAATACCTGAACAAGACAATCAAGGTTTTTGTATAAAAGTTTAGAATTTCTAATAAAAAACAGCACCCCCAAGGATATGTGTATGTGTGTGTGTATATATGTGCGTGCCTGTGTGCTGAGTCACTCAGTCCATCTACTCTGTGATCCGTAGACTGCAGCCTGCCAGGTTCCTCTGTCCACGCAGTTCTCCAAGCAATAATACTGGAGTGGGTAGCCATTCCCTCCTCCCAGGGATCTTTCCAACCCAGGGACTGAACCTGGGTCTCCTGCATTGCAGGCGGATTCTTTAGCATCTGAACCACCAGAGAAGCCCATATATATACGTAATATGTGTATGCCATGCCCTCCTCCAGGAGATCTTCCCAACCCAGGGATTGAACCCACATCTCTTAGGTCCTGCACTGGAAGGTGGGTTCTTTACCACTAGCACTACCTGGTATATACATATGTATTGGCTTGTACAGGGGTATGTATGGGCTTCCCCAGTGGCTCAGACAGTAAAAAAATCTGCCTGCAATGCAGGAGACTCAGGTTCAGTTCCTGGGTCAGGAAGATCTCCTGGAGAAGGGAATGGCAACCCACTCCAATATTCTTGCCTGGAGAATTCCATGGACAGAAGAGCCTGGTATGGGGTCGCAAAGAGTCAGACACAACTAAGCAACTAACACTTTCACTTTCATGTATGTGTACAGAAGAGTCTGGAAGAATATATTCCAAACTGTTGGAGCAGTTACAACTGGGGATGGAACTGAGGGAGAGGGATGAGGAAGGAGGACATGTGTTTTTATTAATCATGCTTGCATTTTTTAAAATCCAATATGCATGCATTACTTTTATAATTAAAAAAACACACAACAAAACCCTAGGAAAACTGGAAATAATCTAAATATTCCTCAACTGGGGAATGGATAAACAGTGTGATAACTTCATACAGTGGACTACTGCCTGCAGTAAAAAGAACTGAACTATTGATATAGACAATGAAATGAATGAATCTCAAATAAATTATGCTACGTGAAAGAAGTCAAACTCATCCTTGTTCATTTGTTTTGACTGCTTTTATGTCAAAGATATTTCCTGTGATGCTTTACTGTCCTCACATTTAAGAATGAGGTATTAATACATTTATCAGAAGCTTTTTGAGGGTATCGGAGAAGGCAATGGCACCCCACTCCAGTACTCTTGCCTGGAAAATCCCATGGATGGAGGAGCCTGGAAGGCTGCAGTCCATGGGGTCGCTGAGGGTCGGACACGACTGAGCGACTTCACTTTCACTTTTCACTTTCATGCATTGGATGGAAGCTCTTTGGCTTCACTGTAGGTAAACTTTTAGAAAGAATTTTAATTAAAAATTTTACATGGTGAAATATACATAAAATTTACTATCTTAATAACTGTTAAATGTACAGCTCAATAGCATTATGCACAATTCACACTGTTCGCAACCAAATCAGAACTTTTTCCTCTTGCAAAACTGAAACTCAGTATCTATCAAACAACTCTCCATCCCCCTTCCTTCCCCCAGCCCCTGACATCCACTCTTCTACTTTCTGTTTTTATGAATCTGACTACTTTAGGCATCTCCTACATTCTTGCCTGGGAAATCCCATGGCCAGAGGAGTGTGATGGGGTACAATCCATGGAGTCACAAAGAGCTGGACACGACTGAGTGAGTGAACAACAATGGGTGAAATCATGCATTATTTTATCTTGTGATGGGCTTGGTTTGCCTTTGTGATGTGCTAGTGTTGTGGTGTCCTCTGGGTTCATCCCTGTTGACGCACATGTCAAAATTTACTTCCTTTGGGGGGCTAAGTCATGTTTCACAGTATGTATCATCCATAATTTCTGTCTGCTCGTTCATCTGTTGGTGAAGGCGGGTTGCTTTCTCTTTTTGCTGTTGTGAATGATGCTACTGTGAACGTGGGTTTGCAAGTGTCTCTTAATTCTTTTGAGTATATCAACTGCTGGGTCATGTGGTAGTTCTATTTTTTATTTTTTTTGTGGAGACCACCATGCTGTGTTTTATAACATTTGCACTGCTTTGCATATCCACCAACAGTGGACAGGGCTTCCAATTCTTCTACATCCTTGCCAACAACTGGTATTTTTTGGGTTTTGTTTGGTTCTGTTGTTATTGTCTTGGACCCTGCTTTTTCCACAGAAAATGATCTTGAATATTTTTTTCATGTCAGTAGACAGTTTTCTAAACATGATTTCAATGGCAATATTATTGAACAGATTCCATAATGTAGTATTTTGTTTCCAGTAATTTTTCAGGGTATAAATAATGCTGTGGAGAATATTCTTAGAAAGAAAATCTTTGTACATCCCTGATATTTTCCTTAGTTGATAAGCTCCTGGAGGTTGAATTCCTATACCAGAAGATATATATTTTTTAATGTATATTGCCAGATTGTTTTCCTGAGTGGTTGCATCAGTTTATATTCCTACTAGCAGTATGACAGTATCATCTACACTGAACATTTCAGACAGAATTACTTCCATGTGAGATCATAAATACAAGGTTACCAAGAATATACATCAACTGATAACAATGGTTAACTCTGAAAATAGGGCTGGTTTTGATATATGAGTGGTCAAGCAAAATGCTAGGTTTATGTTTACTGTTTGCATTTCCCCATAAGAATGTACTCATGTAATATTTGTAAAACTAAATATTTAAACTTCCCAATTAAAAAAAGTCAGATGCAAATTATTTACCATGTGATTCAACTTATGTGACATTCCAGAAAAGGTAAAAACCATGTGCACAGTAAACAGATCAGCAGTTACAGGGACTGGGGGTAGGGAAAGGGACTGACTATAAAAGGGCACAAAAAATGTACTTAATATACATTATACCTTAATAATAATCTTAAAACACTAAAGAAAAGAACACAGAATTAAAATATAACAATAAATCTTATATCTAAGGACACAAAAAGTTTAGAATAGATCCCTCTTTTTTTAAATTAATATAAAACTGTGAATTATTCTGCCAGTTCTGACAAATGTGTACAGATGTGTAAGTACCACCAACATCAAGATACAGGACAGTTATATCAACACTGTTGCCAATTTTTTTTGCTGAATATTATTCCAGTGCGCATATATATATATATATATATATATATATAATACTTTGTTGATGGACATTGATTATTTGAATGGTCTCTTGACTATTAAAAATGAAGCTGCTATGAACATTTGTTTACAGGCCTTTGTATTGACATAGATTGCATTTCTCTTGGGAAGTTAGATAGCAATGAGTTGAGTTGAGTTCAGTTGCTCAGTTGTGTCTGACTCTTTCCAACACCATGGACTGCAGCATGCTAGGCCTCTCGGTGCATCACCAACTTCCAGAGCTTACTCAAACTCATGTCCGTTGACTCGGTGATGCCATCCAACCATCTCATCCTTTGTCGTCCCCTTCTCCTGCCTTCAGTCTTTCCCAGCATCAGGGTCTTTTCCAATGAGTCAGTTCTTTGCCTCAGGTGGCCAAAGTATTGGAGTTTCAGCCTCAGCATCAGTCCTTCCAATGAATAGTCAGGATTGATTTCCTTTAGGATGGACTGGTTAGATCTCTTTGCTGTCCAAGGGACTCTAAGAGGCTTCTCCAACACCACAGTTGAAAAGCGTCAATTCCTTGGCGCTCAGCTTTCTTTATGGGTCCAACTCTCACATCCATACATGACTACTGGAAAAAACCACAGCTTTGACTAGACACACCTTTGTTGGCAAAGTAACGTCTCTGCTTTTTCATAAGCTGTGTAGGTTGGTCATAACTTTTCTTCCAAGGAGCAAGTGTCTTTTAATTTCATGGCTGCAGTCACCATCTGCAGTGATTTTGGAGCCCCCAAAAGTAAAGTCTGTCACTGTTTCCATTGTTTCCCCATCTGTTTGCCATGAAGTGATGGGACCGGATGCCATGATCTTAGTTTTCTGAATGTTGAGGTTTAAGCCAACTTTTTCACTCTCCTCTTGCACTTTATCAAGAGGCTCTTTAGTTCTTTGCTTTCTGCCATAAGTGTGGTGTCATCTGCATATCCAAGGTTATTGATATTTCTCCTGGCAATCTTGATTCCAGCTTGTGCTTCATTCAGCCCTGCATTTTGCATGATGTACTCTGCATATAAGTTAAATAAGCAGGGTGACAGTATACAGTCTTGAGGTACTCCTTTCCTGATTAGGAACTAGTCTGTTGTTCCATACCCAGTTCTAACTGTTGATTCTTGACCTGCATACAGATTTCTCAGGAGGTAGGTAAGGTGGTCTGGTATTCCTCTCTCTTTAAGCATTTCCCACAGGTTGTTATGATCCACACAGTCAAAGGCTTTGGTGTAGTCAATAAAGCAGAAGTAGATGCTTTTCTGGAACTCTCACTTTTCTGATGATCCAACGAATGTTTGCAATTTGATCTCTGGTTCCTCTGCCTTTTCTAAAACCAGCTTGAACATCTGGAAGATCACGGTTCATGTACTGTTGAAGCCTCGCTTGGAGAATTTTGAGCATTATTTTGCTAGCATGTGAGATGAGTGCAATTGTGTGGTAGTTTGAGCATTCTTTGGCATTGCCTTTCTTAGGAATTGGAATGAACACTGACCTTTTTCAGTCCTGTGGCCACTGCTGAGTTTTCCAAATTTGCTGTCATATTGAGTGCAGCACTTTCACAGAATCATCTTTTAGGATTTGAAATAGCTCAACTGGAATTCTATCACCTTGACTAGCTTAGTTCATAGTGATGCTTCCTAAGGCCCACTTGACTTCGCATTCCAGGATGTCTGGTTCTAGGTGAGTGACCATGCCATCGTGATTATCTGGGTCGTGAAGATCTTTTTTATATAGTTCTTCTGTGTATTCTTGCCACCTCTTCTTAATATCTTCTGCTTCTGTTAGGTCCATACCATTTCTGTCCTTCATTGTGTGCCCATCTTTGCATGAAATGTTTCCTTGGTATCTCTAATTTTCTTGAAGAGATTTATTGCTTTCCTCTACTTCTTGCACTGATCACTTAGGAAGGCTTTATCTCTCCCTGCTGTTCTTTGGAACTCTGCATTCAAATGGGTAGATCTTTTCTCCTTTGCCTTTAGCTTCTCTTCTTTTCATAGCTATTTGTAAGACCTCCTCAGACAACCATTTTGCCTTTTTGCATTTCTTTTTCTTGGGGATGGTCTTGATCACGGCCTCTTGTACAATGTCATAAGCCTCTGTCCATAGTTCTTCAGGCACTCTATCAGATCTAATAATCCCTGGAATCTATTTGTCACTTCCACTGTGTAATCGTAAGGGATTTGATTTATGTCATACCGGAATGGTCTAGTGGTTTTCCCTACTTTCTTCAGTAAGTCTAAATTTGGTGATAAGGAGTTCATGATCTGAGCTATAGTCAGCTCCTGGTCTTGTTTTTGCTGACTCTATAGAGCTTCTCCATTTTTGGCTGCAAAGAATATAATCAGTCTGATTTTGGTACTGACCATCTGGTGATGTCCATAGTACAGATGTTTAGCTTATTAAGAAACTTCCAAACTGTTTTCCAAACAAGTGTATCATGTTACATTATCAATTTATCAACTTTTTTCTTTTGTGTATTGTGTCTTGATGTTGTAGACAAGGAATCCCAACAGATCTTTTTCTAACCAGTTAGTTCCACTGTTCACTAAAATGATGTTCTATGAAAACAAGTGTTAGAGTTTTAATTAAACTTACAAATCTAGGTTCTGAAAACCTACACATTTTAATACTTTGGATCTAAACTGCTCCTAATGATTAGTATCCAGTTAATTTTTTCCCCCATTGGCGAAAAAATGTACACCCTACAAACAGTTCTCCTTGCTTAAATTTCCACTCTTTTTACAAACAAAATACCCTTCCATTTGCTCTGGATCTTAGCTAAGACTAAGCCACCTTTCAAGTGAACCACCTCTCCCCACTTTCAATAGCAATCTGCTAAAGAATGACCCAGCCTCACTGCTTCTACTGCCTAACATCTCATTTCCTTTTAAAAAACTTCCATTACTGAAAATATTAGCATATACAAAAATAGAATAATATATTAGCTCCTCGGTACCCATCACCAGCCAGCTTTAACAAAGACCAGTATGTGGCTAACGTTGTTTCAGCTCTCTCCTTCTTCCCTCTCCCTGATGAATTATTTCCAAATCAATTCCAGATGTTGTATCATTTCATCTGTAACTACTTTAGAATGCATCTCTAAAACAGAAGGACTTAAAAAAAAATACATACCCAGTATATCATTACCACATCTAAAGAATTATTCCCACCTAATATCCAGTTATCTGTGTTTATGTGTTCTTGATTGACTCATACACATTTTAATATATTTTGTTTGTTTGAATCAGAATCCAAGTAAGATCCACATACTGACACTGGTTGATGTTTCTTGAGTCACTCGTAACTGATAGGTTCTCTCTCAATTTCTCCTGACTGCATGCCACCCCCATGCCCCTACTACCCCACACCTCACCTTCTAATCTACTTGTTGAAGAAACCATCCTGTTGTGTTTCCTAGTCTGAATTTTGCTGACAGCAATCCCCCTCCTCCTAATGGGGTCATCTAACATGCCCCTCTTCCCCTGTATTTTCTACAAATTGGTAGTCAGACCTTGAGGTGTGATTGAGTATATTTTATAGGTGGTTTGTGTGCTTCCAACAGGAACCATATACTATCTGGCTGACTTTCTTTTTGTGATGTTAACAGCTACAGCCGATCACTGCTTAGATCTTTTAACTCACTGAAAATGACATTCCAATTCTGTCATTCTTGCTTGATCTGTTAGACAGACCAATTCTGTAAAGAGAACTTCCAGATGTTTAAGCTGAATTTAGAAAAGGCAGAGGAATCAGAGATCAAATTGCCAACATCCTTTGGATCATATAAAAAGCAAGAGAGTTCCAGAAAAACATGTACTGCTTTATTGACTATGCCAAAGCCTTTGACTGTGTGGATCACAATAAACTGTGGAAAATTCTGAAAGAGATGGGAATACCTGACCACCTTACCTGCCTCCTGAGAAATCTGTATGCAGGTCAAGAATCAACAGTTAGAACTAGACATGGAACAACAGACTAGTTCCATATCAGGAAAGGAGTACTTCAAGACTGTATACTGTCACCCTGCTTATTTAACTTATATGCAGAGTACATCATGCAAAATGCAGGGCTGAATGAAGCACAAGCTGGAATCAAGATTGCTAGGAGAAATATCAATAACGTTGGATATGCAGATAACACCACCCTTTTGGCAGAAAGCGAAAAAGAACCGAAGAGCCTCTTGATGAAAGAAATGCAAGAGGAGAGTGAAAAAGTTGGCTTAAACCTCAACATTCAGAAAACTAAGATTATGGCATCTGGTCCCATCACTTCCCGGCAAATAGGTGGGGAAACAATGAAAACATTGACAGACTTTACTTTTGGGGGCTCCAAAATCACTGCAGATGGTGACTGCAGCCATGAAATTAAGACATTTATTTGCTCCTTGGAAGAAAAGCTATGACAAACCTAGACAGCACAATAAAAAGCAGAGACATTACTTTGCTGATGAAGGTCAAAGCTATGGTTTTTTCTAGTAGTCATGTATGGATGTGAGAGTTGGACCATAAAGAAAGCTGACTGCTGAAGAACTGATGCTTTGGAACTGTGGTGTTGGAGAAGACTCTTGAGAGTCCTTTGAACTGCAAGGAGATCTAACCAGTCAATCCTAAAGGAAATCAATCCTGACTATTCATTGGAAGGACTGATGCTGAAGTGCCAATACTTTGGCCACCTGATGCGAAGAGCTGACTCACTGGAAAAGACCCTGATGCTGGGAAAGATTGAAGGCAGGAGAAGGGGACGACAGAGGATGAGATGGTTGATGGCATCACTGACTCAATGGACATGAGTTTGAGCAAGCTCCAGGAGTTGGTGATGGACAGGGAAGCCTGGCGTGCTGCAGTCCATGGAGTTGCAAAGAGTCGGACATGACTGAGTGACTGAACTGACTGACTGTAAAGAGTAATTCCCCTCATCTCTATTTGGTAACCTTGAGGTGTGGTTTAGACAGGAAAGGAGATCAGTGTTAGATTCTTTCTCCCTAATTACTATTTCACAGTATTGGATGGGTTCCTTAGTATTCTCCAAAGTTGACCAATAACTTTCTGTTTTCTTTAGTACCATTATGAACTCATAGACTTAGATATATCTGATGTGTTTCAATCCAGTGTAGTTATTATCCTTATAGATGTTCAAGTGGGAGCCTCTTCAAGTTGTCTCCTAATTACTTGAACCTTAAATTAAACCTAGTAATTTTTGAAAGCTTCCTGGATGTCTGATATAACAAGATGTTGCCAAGTTTATCTTGTACATTTTCAGCCCTAAATCTGGATTCAGCCATTTCTCATAGTAGTCTTGGTTGCCTTAAGTGAAAAATATTATTTACATACAATGGCCTGGGTGCTAGTGATGTTCTAGTGGACAGAGCTAGGAAATATATTTCACTAGACAGAGCTAGAAAAAAAAAATATATATATTAAATGATTAAAAAACATACTACCGATCAATATAACATGTATGGTCTTTCTTTCAAAGCCCAGTTATAAATGATACTACATATAATTATTACATGCCTCCTTGGAAAATACTTAGAATAATGACTGATTTACAAAATAAGAAATAAACAATGAACTTTTCCTAAAATCCACTGCTTCTCTTACCAGTTCTGCAAAGTCTGCGGCCTCCAAGTCACTCAATGCCGTGTCTAATTCCAGCTATATGGGGAAAAAAAAAAAACTGTAACACAAACATTTAATTTATATTACTTAGTTTTTAGTACTGGCCATATAAAAGTGCTTAATTACTTGTGTGTGCTAAGTTGCTTCAGTCGTGTCTGACTCTTTGCGAACCCATGGACTGTAGCCACCAGGCTCCTCTGTCCATGTGATTCTCCAGGCAAGAATAATGGAGGGGGTTGCCATTTCCTCCTCCAATAATTACTTGAAGAAGTAAATAAATATCTCTCTCTCCTTTGTGTTATTTAAAGAATGTCCCAAAATGGAACATCTTGCTTTTTAAGCTTTGCAATTACAAAAATAAAATCAGTGTATTTTAACATACAGGCATTTTTCACTTACATCTTCATTACTGCAAAATGGGCTTCACTTTGTATTCAATGCAAACTAATTTATGAAGTTACAAAGCTGCTTTACAGTTTTGTCAGAAAAATTTTTAACTTATTAAAAATCTTAAGAGTAAAATAAATCAATCTTGATATAGCCAATCTATTATGAATTGTTTATTTTTCTATTTTCTATATATTTCTCAACAGTTGGATCTTGGAAAATATCAACATTCTTCCCTGTCTCTTGCCTTTAAATTCTTTTGTATAAAAAGACTGTTAATCTTTATTCATGGATTAAATCATGAAAGCAAGTGTTCCCCTGGAACCTGGCACAGTTTAACCACCCTACAGAGTTATTAGAAAAATCTCTTACTTAGGATTTAGCTTCTGTTCCTATGGAATTTGCCTGAACTCTTTCATGTATTTGTCCTTCCCTGAAGCATTCAAAATTTTAAGGCAGAATATATTTAATCTGAGGTTTAATCTGTAATGCATATATATAAACTGAAAACTATTGATAGTTAAAGTTTGTAGCATGTATGGTATTTGTGAAAAATAATCCTTGTTTTTTATTTTTTTTAAAGGCCAAGGGCACTCTCTGCAGGACCATTTCACAAACTGTGTCTTACTGAGATGACAGAAGCTTTGGAAACATTAGTCATGCCTCTCAATGCTTTTCACACAGTGTGACTTATTACTCATTTGTGACCCACATTTTTCTGCATCTAGCAAATACTTCATGTTCTCCTTTTTGTGGCTATAGTTTCTGTTGTGAAAAACTATAGGACAAAAAGAAAATTACCTACTTAAGATTTCTAATCACAGAAATGTTAAACAGGTTGCTATTCCTGCTACTGAACTCTATAGGCTAAAACACAAGGTTACTTCATACTCCTTAAGAGAAAAAGTAAAATATCTTTTCTCTTAATTATTCCAATGTATCTTAGGGAAAAAAAATTTTTTTTAAGTCTGACATACAAAATAAGGAAATTCTCAAACACCTGGGAAAGAAAACTAAAGTGCAACCTCACCATATACTAAACTCAGAACAAGTATATTTTTCTCCAACTTAAAAGCAATTATTCCCACCTAAAATTTATCAGGTACAAATTACCTCACACACCTATATGTTTTTAACTAAATTTCTCAAGGCACAAAATTTCTTACTATTTTCCATTGGAATATATATAGTCAATAAATCCTACTATTTTTAATCACAGTAAGAAATCTCAAAGGGAAAAGCAAAGCTTTTGAGTTCTTTGAGTCTGCTGATAAAACAAAAACAAAAACTTCAAGGATTACCATGTATTTAAAACCTTACATTCATCAGAGACTTTTAGATCACTTTATCAGAGAGTATCTATCTCTTTCCAAAAATATTATTCTTAATTCTCTTAACCATACTACAAAATGTGAAAACGTCTCAGCTATATCCTTTGTTTCCCGTGTACAAGTTCCACCTACCCAACTACACTGTGAGCATCCAAAGGACTTTTCTGGATTCCCAGAGCACAGCACACATCTGAGTACTTGGCACAGTAAAGGCTGACCTCCATATAGAAATGTCAGACTCAGAAAGTACAAGTACAGCCAAAGCTCTGGTGAGATAAAGCAACAGGTATGATTTGAGTCAAAAGATTACAGAATATACATCAGTTCACATGGTGATTTCTCAGTGTGATATTGTCTTAGGCTGTTAAAAATAAAGTATACAAGGTGGGGGGGGGTGGAGGGAGGGGACATGTGTATGCCTGTGGCTGATTGATGTTGATGTGTGCAGAAACCAACACAACTGTGAAGCAATTATCCTTCAATTAAAAATTAGTATATTTTTAAAAAGTATATAGTCCTTTTAATCAAATATATGCTAAGGGGAATAATGTCAATAAAAGAGAAATCTGAATACAGAAAGAAGCCTTCACATGGAATTTATAAGACTGAAATAGGCTGTATTTTTAAATGTCTTAAACTTCTTAGAAGGAAAATATTTAATCTTAATATATCCAAAGTCTAAAGACACTGCCCCCCAAAACATTTAGTCTTATATCTCTACTCTCACAGAAGAGACTATATACTTTGCGGAGAAAACATTTCTTTAAGTGAAGAGAGTCTTAGGGGAAAGAACTTGAGCAAAACTCATGAGATGATGGTGTGTGTGCTTAACTGCTCAGTGGTGTCTGACTCTTTGCAACTCCGTGGACCACAGTCCACCAGGCTTCTCTGTCTATGGAATTTTCCAGGAAAGAAAACTGGAGTGGGTTGCCATTTCCTACTCTAGGAAAGAGATGTTAGCGCCTCTGACAATGGGTCTTGTGTCTTTCAGAAGGAAAAAGACCCCAGAATGGACATGAGGCAGACTTTGGAACCAGGGTCTTTCTATATTAAATGTAAGGTTATCTAATTAAACTCTGTCTCTTATTCATGGGAGTAGAATTCTATATTTCATACTTTTCAGTATGGAAATGATTTAGGAAAATTATAATCATTGGCCTCAGATAAAAAAATGCAGCAGGAGGTAGTTGATAGAGGCAAGGACAAAAAAAGAATATCAGAAGGTAAAGTTTCCTTTAAAGATGCTCTAACCCCTCAACTCCCTCCAGTTATACGATATATACTACTACTTTCACAACTATAATTACAACAATGTGCAAGGCATGGCTCTTAAGCATTTTATGTATTATAACTTCTTTATGAAGTAGATACTATTATTGTTCCCATTTTACAGATGAGAAAACTGAGTAAAGAGACTGATATATCAGTTTAAATTATTATTAAACTGTCAAAAGGCATAATTATTTGATCATATAGAATTCCATGAAGAGAAGAATCTTGAATTGGGATTTTACTACAACATAGCTTGAGTTTCTTCATGGACAAGGAACTGCTATGGCATGGTGCCTCATTAATACTGTTACAAATGCTGTGGCTAAATATACTGCTGTTTATGAATATGTTTGAAGTGAGTCTTCAGTCATTCAGTCATTTCAATCCGTAGTTATTCTGGATCTAGAAATGACTAAAATCACATTGATAACCCTCATGAAGATTACCTTTGGGTGAGCTATCTATGGGACAAGGCTAAGGGTAATTACAGATGCTCATATAAACAAAGATTTTGGTATTATTCGTGGAGTTTGTATTTTAGTTAAGAATATTTGTTAGCCAATCATTTCATCCACTTAACTCAATGACCCGGCATTATAAAATCAAAACCACATAATTAAAAAGTAAGACACACATATAATTATGATTTCCAAAAAGTATTCCAAGTTTGAACAAAGCCTGAATGTTAAAGTAAGATGAGAGAACTAATTTTTATTTAGAAAAAGTTCACTGCACTGGACCTCCTACCATATCAACTAGTTGCCCTTTTAACTCTTACCCACAATCCTGAAAATAACAAAAAGCCTATGGGGGAGAAAAAAAAAGGGAAAATAAAGAATTATAAGGCAACTGGCTCTGATTCTTATTTATGACACCTAAGAGTACCTTAATTTCCTGGGGAAGTGTGAGCCACCGAACTCCAGGGAGATTGTCTAAAAGTACTGCACTGGAAGCATCATACTGCTGTGTGCTGGGACTGGCACTTGAATGTAGTTTAGTGGGCTGAAGTGCTCTTTGGAAAAACAAGCTGAAAAAATGGTCCAAACGAGGAACATTCTCAGCCTGGCAGAAGGCACTGAAAAAACAAGAGCTGTAATGTTAGAACAACACATGGAAATGGTGGTCATCGCTTGTACAATCCCAAAGGGACTGGATCTTGCCCAGCTACATAGGTTCTCTTCCTTACTCCTCCCTTCTTAATAAGAATTAATAGCCATAATGTTACTGATGGAGTATATTAAGAAAGTCACCCTGTCAATATTTTTTACCCTAAGACTTTATTCTCAAATGCACTGGGCAGATGGTACTATGGGAAAACCACAGGGCTAACACAAGTGGTGTATCTAAAACAGAATGGGCTGAAGTACCCTTTTGGCAAAAAATGTAAGTTGCTTTCACTTTTGATTATTTCTCAACCATTTACAACTCCCAATATCTTTCAGTCAGCATAGGATAACAAAAAGATTCTGAGCTTCTAGAACAGACCTGACTGAACTCACTGCTTTTCACTAGGTAGATCTCTCAGGAAAATCATCTAACCTTTCTCTGAACTTTTGTTCCCAAATGTAAAAGCAGGGATAATACAATCTAACTCTCGTGAAAAGTACCTAGTATAGAGTAAGTACTTATTATGCCTATTACTTACTGGTATACAGTAAACACATGATTAGTCTAAGTTATTTCCTCCCCTCTTTGCTAATGAAGGCACAGCTATTTAAAAACTAAAAAAAAAAAAAACAAAACAAAACCCTGGTTTCAGTGATGTAAAAGTAGTATAGCATTACCTACAACCACTCAGTGGTATAAACTACTGGATAACACAATAACTGATATATATGTATATATATACACACACCATTAATATATCAGAATAATATTCACTGATTCATTCAGCTAATTACTTGAGTGTCTACTGTGTTTCACGCACTATTCTCATGCATGGAGGTACAGCAATAAAAATAGACAAAAGACAAAGTCTCTACTCCCCTGGAGCTCCCATTCTATTGGAGAATGATGATAAATGATCAAAAAGTAAAAACATGAACTTGTACAAAGGACTAAGCAGAGAATAAGACTGAATGGGTGAGGTACTGGCTGGCTATTTTAAATCAAATGGTTAGGGAAGGATCTCTGAGAAGGAACAGGGCATTTAAGCTGAGGTCCTGATGTCAAGAGGGTCTAGTGAGATGGAAGAGTACAAAAGCCGGGGTGGGAACAGGCTTGATCAGGATGCCTGCAGAACAGTACAGAAAGGCGGTGGGGATTGAGACCTGAAATCAGAAAGGTATGTGGGAGCCACATAATAATGTAGAAAGATCATTCTAACTTTGGAAATTAAAGAGGCAAGAATGGAGGCAAAGTAATCAGGAAGTTACTGTAGTAATGAGCCGCAGCGGTAGTTGGACAGGGTTAATAGTGAAGATGGAGAGCAATGGATGGATTTGAGATTTGTTTTGGAGACAGGTTAATTAGGACTTGCTGATGGATTGGCTGGGAATGATGAAGGAAACATATCTTTAATTTGATCACAACATTACACTTTGTAAAGGTATAATCAGTTTTCTGTCACAGAGGACTAACCAGCTCACAACTTACAAATGATAATTTAAGTTTTGGACGTTTTAGTCATTTCATAATTTTTCACAATGGGCCTTTAATATCTTTCATAATCAGAAAACGTGATTAAAAATTATTGCAAAATGACTATTAATATCATGGATCCATACTGCTTCTTGGTTTCAAAAACTCAGTGGATCTTGACATTTATTATTTTAGTTTGCCTTTCAAATTCTAACTTGGGTAAGGAAAAAACTGCTTAAATTTGCTGACAACTTGGAGATGGAAGCTTAATATCAAAATGAAATTCAGAGAAATCAAGAGTCCCTTTGTCCTCAACCTACTTCATTGGAATTTATAGAACAACTCCAACTGCTTTATCTTCATATACAGAATTCATTACAGGAATTTAATCTTTGATCATCTCTAGTTTTTGAAAATAGAGATTCAGTTAGGGCAAGGCATAGCAATATTTGCTCATCTAGTATAAATTTAAGGAGGTAGTTTATAACCACCATAAGAGTCCTTACTTTCATTGGCTAACATTTTTCTTACTAGTAAAAGGTAAAAGCACTATATATGAATGCCCAGCCTTTTGTAGTTCACACATTTGGAAAATGCTAATATGTAATTCAATTTGAGAGGAAGGTGTCTCCTAAGAGGCTTCTGGAGGAAAATACTGCAAATTAGACAATTTCTCCAGATGACATCATCACAGAAAATTCCTTTAGGCAGCTCTGAGAACAGTGACAACAAAGCTGATACTACTATGGTTTGGAAAAGTGTATAAACTGTCTTTGGAATTTTTATATTGATATACTCTTAAGGCTTTAAATTAAAGGTACCATTTTAGCCCTCTGAAGTACTGGGAATTAACAACAATCCTCCAAAGAGAAAAAAATCTACTTCTCATAATTTTACATGTTCAAATGTTAAATGACTGCCTCAAATTTCCTCCTTCAGATCAAGAAAGATGTAGCACATACTGCAAGGTTAAAAAAACAAGAAGAAAAATATGCACACTGTGAGCTCACATGTAAAAAAAGAATGTGGATATTCATATTATATAGACAATATTAGGTTGGCCAGAAAGTTCATTCAGGTTTCTCTGTAACATCTTGAGGGAAAAAAAAAAAAACACGAACTTTTTGGCCAACCCAATATATGGAAGAATATACATGAAAATAAATAGTCGAGTACTTTCTCCATTCTGTCTTTTATTTATTGTTTTTTTACTAAAAAACTTTTTAAGGAAAAATATCACAGTATAGTAATTTGACAGTGGTCTTATAATCAGAAGAAAACACAAAAAACTTATTTGAAATCTTACTCTTTTCTGTATCTGTTCTGAAGAAATGCTCTTACATTTGCCCCTACAAAAATATATCAAATCACAATGTAATTGCGCTTACATCAGTATTTCACAAAACTTATGAGATCAAAAGAGAAAAAGCACCAGATCAAATGAAAAACTGCCTATAGCTGTAAACTAAAAGCCAGACATGAAGGATGAGAAAATAAGAAAACCAACCAACCAACAAACAACTAACTTGACAACCAAGAACACTATTAAGCACAAAAAGTAGTTTAGAATCATATACTTAAAATGTGAGATTCAATTCAAAGAAGTACTCACCTATCTAAGGAACCATACATAAATTTTAAGGTTTGGGCAACATCTTCTATCATATTCCTTAGCTGAGGAAGAGGTACTCTAAAAAAAAGCAAAATAACATCTGTTCATTTATAACATAGACAATTGATTTCATAACAAAAGAAGCAGATCTTAATATATATACATGAAAAATGTGAAAAGTGTGTATGTTAACTATGAGTACAGCTGTGTAAAATGATTGCTTCCTGCATAATTAAAAACTCTGATGTTTAGATTTGGGGTACTAACATGGGTCAAGTTCAAACTTTTATATCACCATCTACATGGAAATTACTTAATCCCTTTAGGATTTAATTTCCTTTATGTACTACGGGACCATAATCACGAAACCTTCTCAGGTTCATTTTGAGGATTCAATAAAAGTAATACGTTTAAGAAGTTGGTGTAATATCTGCGCCCATAGAAAGAAATGTGAATTCTTGACACTTTCCAGTAATACTAAAATCTCAATTGAACCTCTAACTCTTGTGACAAAAAGACACCCCTTAATGAAAGAGAAAGGAAAGAAAGTAGGAGAAAGGAGAGAAAGTAGGAGAAAGGAAAGAAATGGACTTAACACTTTCTTATTGAATCCTTGTAGGAATTTTACAAAGCAGGTCTTATTATTGCCATTACATCAATGGGTAAACTGAGGTTTAAGAAGTAACTTCTGCAAGGAAACCCAGGGAGCAGAACCTGCTGGTGGGCTCCAAAGTTACTCTCTCTACTACCTTACACTGTCTTCCTGGTTATGTCCTCAGCATTCCCTGCAGCCATCACAGTAAGATGATCTCCCCACCGAGAAAACACACGTTACTACTGGAGTATATGCCCCACTCTGTCCTCTGTGGGCCAATGCTTTTCTCATCCTGACTGTAAAAGATATAGTGATGAAGAAAGAAACATACAGACGGTGGCATTAAGACACACAGGGAAAAAAATCCCAGGGACGCCAGTTCAATTACAAACCACATGCATGATGTTGGAGATACAGAGATGTACAAACTGACACTGAGGAGGCGCTTGAGCATGATCTCTCAATACTCTACTTCCCAACCAGAACAAATGAGAACAATAATAACTACCTTTCACAGTCATGTGAAACAAGATGAAACAAGGAAAAAGTCTGCTACAGAGCGGTTGATATGAGCAATAAGACAGCTGGGTGAAGAGGTGGCTGGGACTATTTCCGACTTGAAGCTCGGGTTAGAGAAGGAGGAGGACCTTCCAATTCATTCTAACTTAACAAGCCAAGTTCTCTAGGAAGGAAATGACATAAGAATTTAGGAGAGGCCCCCTCCCCAGCCCCACCCCAGTAATAAAGACTGAGAAAATGGCTAGAGCATAATCTCCTTATCGAGCAAAACCTTGATCCAGAGCTCAGCAGTGACAGTCCTTTTTTGGCTTCAGGGCAAAACCTGTGGACTCTGTCTCTAGCTGACTAAATGTGACTGGTGGCATCACATGGTGACATCAGAATGTGGGAGAGCAGCCTCTGCCCAGTTCTTTAGCTGGGCCTTCCTCTTTGCTCTCTAACTGCCCACACGACCTTATCTTACCACTGTATTATCTGTATCTTTTGCCTTTTGGGCTACTACAAAAGTCTAAAGGCACTACCCTGCCTTTTACCTGCCACTGCACTGTAAAGCATCTTATTCTGGATATTCTCCAATCTGTATAAACCCATACTGTGAAACCTCATGTGAAGAGTTGACTCATTGGAAAAAACTCTGATGCTGGGAGGGATTGGGGGCGGGAGAAGGGGACGACAGAGGATGAGATGGTTGGATGGCATCACCGACTCTATGGACATCAGTCTGGGTAAACTCCAGGAGTTGGTGATAGACAGGGAGGCCTGGTGTGCTGCAATTCATGGGGTCGCCAAGAGTCGGACACGACTGAGCGACTGAACTGAACTGATACTGTAAAAACAACTCAATTTTTCATTATACAACCCATGGCATAGGGCAGTCTCCTAGCAGGGTTCATTATAGTCCTTTTTCAGACAGAAAAATGCACATGCATCCTAAGTCACTTCAGTCGTGTCTGACTCTTTGTGACCCTATAGAGTGTAGCCTGCTGGGCTCCTCTATTGATGGGATTCTCCAGGCAAGAATACTGGAGTGGGTTGCCGTGCCCTTCTCCAAGGGATCTTCCCGACCTAGGGACTGAATTCGCGTCTATTATGTCTCCTGCATTGGCAGACGGGTTCTTTACCACTAGCACCACCTGGGAAGCCTGAAAAATGCACGTTAGCTGGTTAAAGAGAACCATCATGTAACAGTACCACTATCCTATCATATGAACATTTTTGATTCTCTTTCTGTCCAAAATTAAAGACCTTTTTAAAACACAATCATTTTAATATTTTTCACTGCAGCCTCCTCTGGAGTTCCTGTTTGTGGTGTTGAAACAAGTCCACACATTGTTTGATACTGTTGCTTTTGAGTGTGGGCTGGATTTAGTAACTCACTTCTAACACATATATAGATAAATGTCAGCCTGCTCTTATAGCCAACTATTAAAATAGGAAATATTTCAGAATACTTACAAAAAAGTTAAGAAGGGGACTGTGATAAGACATACCATTAAAGAAATCATTTTAAAGTTAAATATTCATTATTTCATCAAAGATACTCAACATCAAGGCAAAACATCTTTCTGCTGACCTTTAATTCTCCAAAATCACCAACAGGAAAAAGAACAAAAACTGTAAACATGCAAAATCCAAACCATGATACCGTCAAAAGTCTGAGCAGAGGACAAGCTGATCTCAGCCACCTCTGTACTGGTCGCATCTTAGAGGAAATGGTATTGACGGCCTTGCTAATTAATCTAGGTGGGCTGTCCTGGTACCTTGCTGCACCCTTCATACCAAATGAACACAGGTAGCCATTAAACCAGTGCAGCAAACCTTTCAATTGTAAAACTTCCTCAATTGACCTTTTGACAAAAATGTCTCATTTTAATGAAACAGACTTTATCAGCAGTATTTTAAAAACGAATGTAAGGTAAACAAAAATCCCAACTTACTCCTCGGCAGGCAGGCCAATTAATAACAGCTTGTCAGTTTCTTTCCAATAAGCTATATGAATTTGTTTTCCATTTAAAAGAAGGGATGAGCTAAGGAAAAAACAGAGTCAAAATGAAATTAAGAATATCTTTAAATGTCATAAAATTATAAACAGTCATTTAGAAAAGATTACATATGGTATGATTTAAGAACTACATGGTTAATAAGCAAATTTCTTGGCATATACCTAATTGCCACACAGAAAAGGCAAGGAATTGTACAACATAAGCATATTCTAAAATACATACTTCAAAAAGCTCACAAAAACCTGGTCAAACAAAAGTAGACTCATTATAGCAAAAAACTACTGAAACACTTTTGCTAACATTAATTGACTATATACACATTTTTTTAAAGAAGAAAGCTTCCATCTCAGTGTGTCAACAAATTTTTACTGATTATCTATTTATGAAACTAATTTACTAAAAGAGATTACAAAGAAGGAAGATGTAGTCCCAGGCTCAAAACATGATCACTTAGTACAGAACACGTAAATAAGTAACCAAAATGTTGTCAGATTTAAACGTATTCTCAAGGAAACATTTGGAGTAATAGATATATTCATGATGGTGATGGTTTCAGGGTCTATACCAATGTCAAAAACGATCAAATTATACAGTTTACATATGTGCCATTTACTCTACTTCAATTATATTTCAATTAATTTGGAAAACAATGTGTTCTAAAGAGAGATACAACAATAAACTATGGAAACATAATATGATTCAATCTTATAGTGTGGGGAGGTGGTGAGAAGGTGTTTTCTTTGAAATTAAAATATGTCCATCAATCTTTATCTATTGCATCCCAGGACATAGTGTACTTTCTATACTATAGTAGATCAGTATATGAGATTTTTAAAAGGATATTAGTTTTGCCTTAATAAGGTTTAAAAAATGCATGTACTTTTAGACAAATATTAGATTATAGTCATAATTAATTTTACTATAGTTTTAAAACTGTATGCAACAAAAGACACATGTTGCTAAGGCATCCCTGAAATAATAATAATCTTCATACTCTTTCAAAAAAGTTTTTCCTATATATATTTAGTTTTCCACATCTGATGATAGTTTAGTTGCTAAGTCTTGTCCAACTCTGCAACCCATGGACTGTAGCCTGCCAGGCTCCTCTGTGTATAGGATTTCCCAGGTAAGAATACTGGAATGGGTTGCCATTTCCTTTTCCAAGGGATCTTCCCAACCCAGTGACTGAACTTGCATCTCCTACATTGGCAGGCAGATTCTTTACCGCTGAGCCACCAGGGAAGCTGCTTCCACATGTCTAATCCATATCTTATCTAACAAAGATCTAAATATCAAAGATCTAAAGTATCTAGAAAAATAAAATCCACATGGAGAAACTTAAAACACATCTTCTTACTAAAAAGATTAAAAATGAGGCCTGCACCTTAAAAACATGTTAAGAGAAGGAAGCTAGTCACAAATAACGACATATTTCAATTTCTTTCTTACAAAATGTCCAGAGTAGGGAAATCTATACAGACAAAAAGTGGATTAGTGGGTGCTTAGGGTTTGGGGGTGGGCAGGTGAGTGAACTGCTGCAAGGTACAGAGTTCTTCTTTCAGATAATTAAAGTGTTCAAAAACTGACTCTGGTGACGGTTTCACATCATCTTCAAATACCAAAAACCAGCCAACTGTATACTTTAAGTGGGTGAATTGGATGCTATATGAACCGTATCTCAATAAAACTATTAAAAAATGTTTAATGCCTATGACATGCTTTTATGAATGTGTGTGCTGTGCTTAGTCGCTCAGTTGCGTCCAACTCTTTGTGACCCCATGGACTGCAGCCCGCCAGGCTCCATGGGGATTCTCCAGGCAAGAATACTGGAGTGGGTTGCCATGCCCTCCTCCAGGTTTATGAATGTGAATATATTCTAAATGGAGCCTCGGTTACTAGCATTCTGTAATGAACTAGTCTTTTATATATACGCTATATTAAAAGTCCCAGAGTTAAATATCACTTTCATTTAGAGAAACAAAAAATTCTTCCTGTTATCTTGCAGATCCTATCTATTAAGATCCTAGACAACAGCACAGGAAACTATACTCAATACTTTATAATTACCTATTACAAAGGGAAAAGAATCTGAAAAAGGATGTGTGTGTGTGTGTGTGTGTGTGTGTACACTGTGCTGTATACCTGAAATTAACACATTATAAACCAACAATATACTTCAATAAAGAATAAAATCCTAAAGGTGTCATTTTAATCAGAAGATTGGAAAAGAAAAGCTAAAGCCTAGAAAATCCAACTTGATATCGTATCAGTATCGAAGGGCTCATAAAATTTGAGATAAACTTTTTTTTTTGGTAAAGTCCAGACTGTTGAAAGGAGAAGGCAGTGGCACCCCACTCCAGTGCTCTTGCCTGGAGAATCCCATGGACGGAGGAGCCTGGTAGGCTGCAGTCCTTGGGGTCGCTAAGAGTCGGACACGACTGAGCGACTTCACTTTCATGCATTGGTGAAGGAAATGGCAGCCCACTCCAGTGTTCTTGCCTGGAGAATCCCAGGGACGGGGGAGCCTGGTGGGCTGCCGTCTATGGAGTCGCACAGAGTCAGACACAACTGAAGTGACTTAGCAACTTAGCAAACTGTTGAAATATCAAGAAAAATAGTTTATAATTTGTAGATCTATTTTATGAAAAAAAGCAAAAAAAAAAAAACAAACCCCAAAAAACCTCAAAAACTTTGAAGCCCCCCCTTTCCATAAGTTAACTATAAAATTTCAAAGTCAGGAAATATTATAGATGATACCTTCTGAATACTCTTTTCTAAAGTGTATGTGTATTGTGTGTTTTTCTATCATTGTTTTAAGAACAAAACATTTTGATCTATATGAAAAATTTGTATTCAGTCATCCTTACCAAACACAAAGCTATTGTCAAGCAAGTTAATAATCAAGATACAATCATGAAAAAGCCAAAATTCATCATAATGCCATGCTTAATAGAGACCACTTTTATGAAAAAATTCTAAAATGCAGATCATTAGTCTAATTTTGTTATGTAAAATGTGCCCAAACACCCAGATCTACAGCTGTACTGAGAATATAATTTTCAACAGATGAGTAGTAGAAACAACCGAGGTGAGAAAGAAATTATCCATAGATATCATACCTGCCATATAAATATTTCCATTATTGATATAAACATATTTGTATAACAGATACCTGCATTAGTGTTTTGTCAGAACCAAGGTAAAGAACTGGAAAGAAAGAGAATCAAAGCTAAATAAAAGTCAGTTATTACCTTGTAACTTGTGTCCCAGTTACATTTTCCAACATGTCACAGAGTGTGAGAAATATCCCTCTCACACTCTGGAGTTTCTGAGATGCCTCAGAAACTGGATAATGATAAAGGATTTCCTGCTGTTAAATGAAAAGAAACAGAAATGTCAATCCTTCTGAAATTTTCCAACAATGATTTTTTTCATGCCAAGTATAGAGTTCGAATTAAGGAAAAAACAAACAAAAATGACTCCTTTCAGCTTCAGTGGGAGTTTTATGCAAACATAAGAAGAAAAGTATGCCTGGAATTTTAACACATATGCACATTTAAAATAAGTTAGACTATCAAAATTGGTCATGATATATATGCTGAGGAGAATACTGATTAGTTGGAATAGTTAAAACCAATTACCAGCAATGCTTCAAATATTAATCTCCTTTACAATAAATTTAAATACTAACAAACATTTATATTTCATTATATAGATATTCTTGTCTCCTATGGTTACATATGCACACAGACACTAAATGAAACTTTAAGGAGTCTTTAAATTTAATTACTTTCATTACTGACTTTTAAAAGATAAGCTTCATCTTTGGTAAAATCATAAAATTTTTATTTAAACACAAGGCTGTAATTAAATTTACAGAGTGACAATACAAAATTAAAGTCATGCAGATAAGAAGAAAGAAGTATTAACGATACTATAAAATCTTCGGTTTCAATTTGAAAGCATTTGCCTGTCATAAATTAATTTGAATTCAACCTTTAAAAGGGACATTTTAAATTATGGAAAATACTAAATCCATAGGATTATTCACAAAATGCTTAATGGTTTTCTGTTTTCAAGAAGAGTATATTCCGAGGAAACAAATATTTTCATAAAATTAAATACATTTCAAAACCAGGCTGTGCATTGTTAGTACTTTTCCATGAAGAGATGACCCAATCTGTACCTCACTTTTTTGCTGTTACTTAAAACAAAATGGTATTTTTTCTACAACAAATTAGAAGCAAGCAAAATAAAAATTTCTAGATAGAAACCATAGAGAATTCAGAGTAATTTCCACTTATGATATTCAATGACAATATCCTTAAATATTAATATAACCATGACTGACACTCAAACTTTTAAAATGCTGTATCTTTTCTTCGGTTCTCTCTCTAAAGAATGTTCTACACTTTGCTTTCGTCTCTCTTTAAAAGAAACAATTATGTGGCTTGGAGTCCATGTCTTAGCAACTTCCATATTAGGATAAAATATAAATAATAATAAACTGGACACATCTGTTTTTTATACTTACCAAGCACATTTAATATATGCAAACTGCTATGGAAGATGTGTGCTAAATACAGCCTGCTTAATAACCTGAATTTCTGGTAGTATTTCTAGTGTAAAAGTAATCACAAAACATTTTATCTCTAAAAATTAAGTCAAACACCCGTTAAGATCTTCTGTTATGTCCATTTAATAAATCTGAACCTTAACTGGCAAACAAATTTACAGTATTTAGCCAAATACCCAACACCACTTTAAACAAATAACCATATAGTCTTCGATTAGTTTTTTTAAAGTCCAAATCTTGTAACTTGAAGAAAACAAGCTGTTATTAAATATGTAACTCATGAAAACAAAATGACCCTATGACATTTAATTGTAAAATAAGTAATACCAGAATACAAAGGTCATTTGAGAAACTCTCTGCTTCAACCTCTGCAGCAACCAGCCCACAAAGCCTCACTATTCAAGACCTGGCAAGCGCCACAGCTCCTAACCAACTTAATTAGCTGCGTTTTAAAGCACTTGTTAGTAGCATGCATTTGCAGCAGCTTCCACTCTGTTCAGTAAGAATAAAAAGCCTCTCCTAATGACAGTGTTGATACAGGCCTGTCAACTGACCGAGACCTGTTCATTAGAGAAACACCGACACACTTTCCCATGGAAAGAAAGGCGAGGATGACAAAAGGCCTCAGCACTATCCTACTCCAAGACAACCTGGAAAGATTCAGGGTGCTACCATCTCAGAAATATGCTGTGTGTTTTATTTAATACATAGTTAAATTTCTCACTTGTTCTAAAGATACAAGGGACTAGTAATATGTGCAAGAAATTAGAATTATCACCTCTAGGTCTCCATGTATTCTTCAGAGCACAGCAAATTATAAAAATATGTGTAAGTAAATTCCTTCCTTTCCAGTTCAGTTATTGGCTAAATTCTGACATATGAAAAAGCAACACAAGGAAATATACACTTTGAATAAAAATGGACTTGTCATTGACATTATAGACTGCAAGGATTTCAAAACGAAAGAAATATAAATTAGGTCTATACTTTAATGGTTTTTAAAATTATTATTTAATTATTTATTTTTTGGCAGCATCTTGCAGCATGTGGGATCTTAGTTCCTCAACCAGGGATGGAACCTGCACCCCTGCAGTAGAAGTTCAGAGTCGTAACCAGGGAAGTCCCAGTAAAAACTTTTTTGATTTCATTTCTGCTCAAAGCATTATGGTACCCTAGGTGCTCTGAGACCCTCGTGCTGTAAAACAACCAGACTCGTGGCCAAAATATACTTGTTGAACTGCTCAATATAAAAGAACTAGAGAAGTCTCCAGTGATATTCCTCTCCATACCCTTCCTTCAGCACTGCAAAGCAAGTTGGGGCCTCAGCTGGGATTGGTAAGTAGAGGCCAGAAGTACAGAGGCAGGTTGTATTGAGGGCTGATACATACAGTGTCTTTGGTCAGGACACTGAGCTTTGGGCCAATAGCTAGGTAGGTGAGTTGAGCCTAGGACCATCGTGTTAAACCCAGAGCTTAGGGTGAGGCTGAAGTGCCCTACGTCAGTGACAGAAGCAGAAGAAGCAAATTCTCCTTGCAGGAAGGTATTCCCCATTTAGAACCAAAGGATGCCCAAAGATAAAAATCAAGCAGCAAGTTTAGTCAGTGACACCCTAGAACATAACAAGGTAAGCCACCACAAGTCAGAGTCCCCAACAGCAGAAGAGATCTGTATGAGAGGCTTAGAGAAAGTAAAGAATCACAAAGACAAGCAAGCAACAAGGGATTATCAGGAATAGTCCAGCAGATTTGCATGTAAATTAGTTAAAAACGTTGCAGGAGTTTCTCAAAATAAAAATGGGACTGTTTAAACAAACAAATACCACGGAGAGGTTAAAAAGCAGTTTGGACGTAGCAGAAGCAAGAAACTGGACACAGAAGATACAACCGATCTTGAAAAGGAATAATGGAGTCATTAATTAATATCAACTACGGAAGTCAAAAGACAAAGAAATACTGTCTTCAAACAGATTAGAGAAAAAAATTTTCTGTTTAGTTGGCATGACCAGTGCCATGCGTTGACTTCATATTCTTGGCGACACAAGAAGACTTACAAAGGAAGTATTACAGGAAGAATTACAAAGCTACCTCTCAAGAAGGGTGAAAAAGGCAGCATCAGATAAATAACAACAAAAAGAATTCAGTGAAAGAGAAATGCCTAAAGTATAAGTTTTAGGAAGAAGAAAAATAACCAAATAAGATGAGATATAAGAATAGTGAATTTAAAAAAGTAAATATACATGCAAATTTAAAGATGATTCATCTGTATGAAATATGATGCATAAAATATGAACTTTATGATATATAATTTATACATTCTGTAGTATATAAAATACAATAATAAATAGTAGTACCAGTAGTATAATTATGCCCAATTTGTAGAATTTTAAAAAACGATGGCACTTAACTGCTGATGGTAATAGCATGTATGTGAAGAGGGGAAAATTGGAGTTAAGGTGTACTAAGGGCTTTGAATTATTTTGAAAAAGAGCTAAGATAGTGTTTAACTTTAGAATCTGTTAAGACAAATATCATGAGAAAATATTTAGAGTAATCACAAGAAAAGAGAAATAAGAACATACAGCAAGAATAACAATGATACAAGCAACCAAGTATAGGTTAAGAAATATCATGGAAAAAGCAGTTCAAATAGACATTTTAAAAGAAGATAAGGAGAAACAAATTCAAATATTTTAGTAATCTCTATAAATGGGCTCACTGAGCTTGTCAGTGTGAAGACTGCTGTGTGGAAGAGAGATACCAAAAATACAAGACATAGAATGGCTGAGGAAGCTTACTATGCATTTGGAAATCTACAAAGAAGTCCTTGTCCTTACTTTTTTCCTTTGCACTTTTGAAAAGACACTTACCTCTTCCTTTGATGTTTCTGAGTCAAGCTGTAGTGTGAGGTACATAATGATGTGAGGAGTGTTTAGAATATTCTGCTGGATACCTTCTACCTCTTCTCCCCACAGAAGTTTGACTAGATCACTTGTGTTCGACTGTGCCTTTTTCTGTCTTGGTTGAGCTGTTTCCTTTTTCACAGCATATGCATTTTCGAATGTCAGTTTCACCTTTAAACAAATTAAAAGGTATTGATTTTATAACAAGGGAAAATCAGCAGTGGTTTTCACAAAGAAGACTGTACATGCACATTCACTCCAGCATGCATAAAATCACTGTAGAGTATGGGCTCCTTGAAGGCAGGAACTGTGGATTCTATGTTTATTTGTATCTCCAGCTCCTAGGACAATGGCTGGCACGTATTATTACAAACGTTTATTGAGTAAGAATGTATAAATCTCTGTACCTAAGTTCATTCATTTAAACGTAGTCACTGTATTTTAGGGACTTCCCAGGTGGTGCTAGTGGTAAAAAACCTGCCAGCCAATGGAGGAGGATAAAAGACGTGGATTAGATCCCTGGGTTGGGGAAGATACCCTGGAGGAGGAAATGGCAAGCCACTCCAGTGTTCTTACCTGGAGAATCCCATGGACAGAGGAGCCTGGCGGGCTACAGTCCATGGGGTCACAAAGAGTGGGACTGAGCGACTAACACACACACATAGGATTCTAAGTATTGACAACAAATACAAGATATGCATGGGAAAACAAAAGTTAGTATGAGCTGATAGTGTAATAAAGAGTAACACTACATTACAAATGCTAACAGCACTGACTCATCTGGGGAAATTAGCAGGAAGAGATTCAGGATTAAAAGCAGGAAGAGATTCAGGATAATAAGATTCAGGATTAAAACCTCATACAACCAGAATTAGCTCTCCTTTCAAACGGTGATATTCAAATATTCTTCTCTTAGATATTCTTTGTGGTCCTTTAAAATAAAGGCTAATAAGAACAAAAACTTATCAACATAAGTTTTTGGATCTTGAACTGTGGCCCTAAGAAGATTATCTATCTTATCAAGATAGTTTTAATTTCATGGCTTGATGTCAAATAAGATTGGTAAGAGTCCAGAATGTGGCCATTTTCCAGTTGTTGAAAGGTAGCTTCCACTTCTCAATTACCTTTCCTTGAAAAAGGAGATATGTGTCTAGATGCCAGCTGGCCAAAGAGAACTTGCTTATCTCGAAGAAGCACCAGTGTGTATCTCGACTAAAAGAAGTTGTCACTAAATATAGTTAATTTTGTGTAGCAAGGACATCATCACATAGGCACAAAATAGTCCTAATGTTTAAAATCTTATCAAAATACAGATAAGTCAGGACATTCTAATCATAACAATCTATATAATTTTAAATTTAGACATTAAAGTGCAATGACTTTTTAAAATGAAATTTTAAAAATAAAAAAATAAATTCATGCTTGATCAAGAATAAAGAAGTCTGGATGATATATGTATATTAAATAATCACACTGTATAATCTAAACAGATACAGTTTTTATTTGTCAATCCAACCTCCCCAATAAACTGAGGGGAAAAGGATATCTCATCAATATTTTAAAGCAGATAAAATTGTTTATATGCAGTAAGTTGCATTTTGAGAGGAAACATTTAAAAGTTACTATCAAGATAGTGATAATCCCTATTTTTAATAACTTACTAAAAGAGGTATTATTTTTAAGGCCAACTTTAAATATATGATAAATACTAATATATCACTGTCATTTAAAAAAATGAGTCTTAAATATTTATATATTTTCATAAAAATATTAAGCATATTATTTTTAAAATTCATAATCCCATCAGCCTATCTATTGTTAGTATTATACTGTGAAATAAATCTACCCCAATGAACAAAACTTTCCAAAAGAAAAACTATCTAGATATCTTTCTTTTTTGGTTGGCAAAGAGTGACTATGGTTGTATTCAATTTTGCTTGTCTGTAGCTGTCTGATATTTCAGGGGCGCTGAGTTATCTTTGTCTACCTAAGGTGGTTCAGACAGTAGAGCGTCTGCCTGCAATGCGGAAGACCTGGGTTTTATCTCTGGGTTGGGAAGATCCCCTGGAGAAGGAAATGGAAATCCACTCCAGTATTCTTGCCTGGAAATTCCCATGGACAGAGGAACCTGGCAGGCTACAGTCCATGGGGTCTCAAAGGGTCAGACACGACTGAGCGACTAACACACACCTAAAGTGAACTTAGTTAAATAAACATCCTTTCTAAAGTAAGTTTCAGATTTATTTTACTAACAAGTAGAAAAGGGACATAAGGTCTAAATTCATCAATATGTGTATATTCAGAGTTAAAATGAACCAAGTCATGGCTAGACAGTAGGAAGGGAGAAGTTCCTCATGAAATTTTTCTGAGGCCAAATGTTCATGTTTCTTTACAAAACATTTAATATTCCAAATGGAAAAGATCAACCCTTACTAACAGCAATGTTTTCTATAAACTTGGTGCTGAAAAACGTGTCCTTGGTATTAGAACACTGTATCCAGAAAGGCTAGGGACTTCCCTGGTGGTCCAGTGGTTGAGACTCCATGCTTCCACTGCAAGGGGGTGTGCAGGTTCAATCCCTGGTTGGGGAATTAAGATCTGCATGCTGCATGGCCGAAAAAAACCAAAGGTAGTAGAACACTAGTATAACTGGGCAGTGGGGGAGGAGTCGGAATATTCAGTAAGCTAAACAAAAATATAAACAAGTTAGAGATCCTATATGGGAACACTCAAGAGTTATCTGAAAAATTAATATAAGGATAAGAAGGATGAGGTGAAGAAAAGCTGAAGAGACACTGTTTCAGAAATGATCTTAGAAAGTTGTGAAAAAGAATATTTGGTGTGAGGTTTTGATCCAAACAAGCAATATGTAACCAATATATGGCCTGAAACACTTATGTTCTGAGGGTGGCATCTGTTCTCATGTGTAATGCTCAATATATGTATATATAAATAAAAATATAAAAATAAGCATAAATATTGGAGAAGAAAATGGTAACCACTCCAGTATTCTTGCCTGGATAATTCAATGGAGGGCTTAGGGCTTAGGAGGGCTTAGGAGTCTGGAGGGCTACAGTCCATGGGCTTGCAAAGAGTCAGACATGACTGAGCAACTCAGCATGCGGAAGCATAAATATATTGAATCCTTGAATGAGGACCTGAAGAAGCAAAAATGGCTTGGTACTTAGGGTGTTCTTTTATCTGAGAATAAGGATTTAGGAATGTCCAAAAGAAAATATATGGTAGTCTTTGGTGGTGTTCCTTGGAAATGTGAGAAATCTTTAGAATCTGGGGAAATCTCTAGTGCAGACTTTGTACCCTTAGAGAGGGTAGCTGTGAAGACTCCCCAGCACTGGGCTCTGGGGTGGAGCTGGTCATATGAGTGAAATGGAGGGTGAGAAATCTGACTGTAGCAAGCAGGGGCTGAGTGACAACCTCAGGAAGCAGGCGTCACAGAGGCAGGCTGGGTCTGATGGAGCGTCCCTCTGTGACAGGTGCTCAGAGAAAGAAATGCACATGTGAACAGGAGGGGCATCTTCTCCAGCTCAGATTCTCGTGGGTGGAGAGGTCAAAAGATAGGGTATGACAAAAGGAAATTAGCTGGTAGATTTATAAAAATTTACGAATTCTACTTTGGACAGCTACAACAACCTAAAATTTAAGACTGGTATGCTATGCTGGGTGAAGAATGATACACTTGAAAACAACTTTTCCCCTCACTATGACAAAAACTCAGGCAATACACACACCACAGAACCATCCGTTAACATTCTTTAAGGAACTATTTTAGCCACTATTCTGATGTAAGTAAAGTTGGCTCCATAATGCAAAGATAATTACACTTTAGCAAGACATTTTGAAAAGTTTACATGCTAAGTAGCTATAAATGTCAGGAAATCTGGTTGCTTTGATAAAACCATAAAAGGGTGAGACAGATAACCAAATTAAAAGTTAAGCACTATTTTTTTAAAAGGGATGATGTATATAAATATTAAGGATATTATATGTTTTATAGGGAAAAAAACTTTTATTGAGTAATATCTAATATAAGATAGTTTATATCAACCTTCTTATAGATGAGTTTTGTCTTGAGTTTATATGAAACTTCTCATAAAAAGGGTTTTCCTCTGTTGAGTTTATGTGAAGCTTCTTAAAGGAAGGGTATTCTGTTGTTCCTCCATGAACATTAAACTGTGACAAGTTTCATCATCTCCTGTCTCCCTCAAAAGGTTTTCTTAGTTGTGCAATTTACCGAGCCTTTCTTTCCTCCTCCCTTCCCTCCACCCCTGAAACCTTCAGGGGATGCTGTACCCTATTCTCAGGTCCAAGGACTGCACTCTATAACTCACCACTTCCAAAGCCTTGCTGCTTTAATTATCCTCTCCAGCCCACATCATGTAACAAGCAATGTTGCTTTGGCCTCTGCCAAACAACCAGCCAACGCTCCCTTCCCCATCAGCTGCCATGCCAAGCTCTCCACACGAGGGACGGCACAGCCAGACTACAGCCTCACTTCTGCCTCATCGTCCACATGTCTCTCTCACATCTTCGCTGCTCTCCCTGTGTCTGATCCTTTCTCCTGTGTCTGGCAGATGCTCTGAATAGTCCTTAGTCAAAAGGCTGAAGGAACTGAGTCCACTTGACTCAGCAAATTCTCTTTGATCCTCCTCTTTTGGGCAATATCACGGGACTACTCAAGAGAAAAACTGGAAGGCATCGTGGACTCCATTATCTCCTGCAGAATGTACTGTCCTCTTTACTTCCCAAATACTTTACCCCTCATCTACTTCTTCTCCTCCATATCCACAGCCAAGGCCTTTGTCCAGACCATAACCCCCTCTCTTCTGGACTATCATAAAGCTGACCACTTGGTTTCCCAATCTCCAGTCCCATCCAGAGGGATATATTCCTAAAAGCAAATCTGATCACATCAGTCATCTTCTTTAAAATACTGACATTAACTAGTTACTTTCTGGGTTCTGAGAATACAAAAGATTTACAAATGCTTTTTAAAAAGTGTGTTTGTACTTCCTAATCTTTCCACAATATATATGAGCACCAGTTTCGTGTAAGAAGGAAATAATAAAAGTCAAAATATTCTACTCAAGTATCATCTCCTTTAAGAAGCCTTTTCTCCTCTCATAGGCCTAAGAAGTAATTTTCTGCAGGCTGGTCTCCCAGAAAAGGGGTTGGATTCCTCCAAAGTTCCAGAAAAACTAGCAATGGCCCAGTACTTATGCAATCAGTCCTGGTCAACTGCAATGTGTGGACCCAAATTCCCTGATGAAGCCAGGGGGCGGGGGGATGGTGTTCTACCTGCATGATTACTTGCTGGTTGAATGAATGGGGGCACAGAGACGTGGCAACAGATCAGGATCACAAAACTCAGTCATTAGAAGAGTACTGGCACCTTCGTTCTTGTCATTTTGAATTTCTGAAACATTGTTTTTAAACCTACAACTTTTTATTTAAAAAATTTAAACCTACAGAAAGTTGCAAGAAGTGTACAGTGATCACCCATACATTCCCCTCATTCAGTTACATCAATTTTTTAACACATTTTGCCACACTTGCTTCCTCCCTCCTTTCTCCCTTGTCTTACTCACCTCTTCTTATATCCTCACCTTCTTTCTGTCTAAAAAAATAATTTTGCCTGTACTACTTGAGAACTACTTGCAGCTACTTTAATACTTCACTGCTAAGTACCTTGGTACGTATCTCCTAAGGCTACACAACCAAATAGAATTATGACATTTAGGGATATGACATACAATACTCTTCTCTAACAAAGATCATATTCAAATTTCCCCAAATGTCCCAATAAAGCTATTCCCAGTTGCATTAGAGGATCAATAAAGGAAGAGTTGCTGCATTTGGTTGTATGTTAGCTTAGTCTATCTTAATCTAAAACAATTCTCTACCTTTTCTTTCATGACATTAACATTTTTGAAGAATTGAAGGTAGCTGTTTTGCAGAATGTTAAAACCTAGCTTTAAAAGAAATGATTTGGTCTCTCTATGCTTCACCTAGTCCAGGCTTTGCTGTTGGACTTCATGCTGATATTCTGAATCTATTTATAGCAGAACTTATTTAAAATTCAAATACAGAACTGAAGAGTTGGAAGAGGGCTCAGAGATTTATTCTCACAAATGCCCTCTGATTATAGATGAGGAAAGTGAAACCCAGAAGACCTGAAAATTGCTCAGAGCGAGGTTTAAAATAGAGATCTGCCCTCCTTTTCCTCAGTAACCTTCCTGCCACATTACATTCTCTCCCGGGGCATCTTCTGCTGGATGACGAGAAGCGTTTCAGGCTATTTTTATACCCTGAGTATAAGCTTAACATGCTACTGTTGGTTATTTCCAAAATTAAAATAAAGTCTCCTAAGGTATTCTTTGGGCTTCCCTGGTGGCTCAGCTGGTAAAGAATCCGCCTGCAATATGAGAGACCTGGGTTTGATCCCTGGGTTGGGAAGATACCCTGGAGGAGGACATGGCAACCCATTCCAGTATTTTTGCCTGGAGAATCCCTAGAGAAGGACTGAGGAGCCTGGAGATTCCCTGGAGGAGGGAAAGGCTACCCACTCTGGTATTCTGGCCTGGAGAATTCCATGGACTATCCATGGCATCACAAAGAGTTGTACATGACCGAGCGACTTTCACTTTCACTTTTCAAGGTATTCTTTATAAATCAGCATTCCTCTTCTCTTACTGCTTGAATCACCGTTTTGAATGCCATAGGTACAAACTAGGTACAACAGCTTTTTCTGAGACAAGTCCACTGCAGTTAGCTGTGGCAAGAACAAGGGGATACAGACACAAAGACGCACCCAGGCTGTGCGTGCAATTGGAGCATCATGCTGTGGAGTCAGTTTTGGCTTCCGTTCTTTGAGTTATTAATTCTGTAATCTTGGACGAATCATTAATTCTCTCCTAGAGTCTTTTTCTCTCATGTGTAAAACAGGAGATTAATACAGATTGTTATAGGGGAACAAATGAAATTATCAAAGGGAATGCTATTAGCAAAGCACCAACATAATTCCTGGCACCCTACAAATTCTAGTTCCCTTCCCAATTCTCAGGCTGTATACGGGCAGAATCCCCTTGAAATTACATTAGGAAGGCAAGGCCATGCTGGAGTTCAACATACCCTCACAACATGATCATTCTGACCCACAACAGTGTTTCTTCCATCTTTGCTGTTTCCTCATTTTGTTTTTAAATTTTTAATTCTGTTGATTTACTGACCATACTGGATATTCAAAAAAATAAGGAATGCTTCCTGAACTTGCATGTCATCCTTGTACAGGGGCCATACTAATCTTCTCTGTATCATTTCAATTTTAGTATATGTGCAGCTGAAGTGAGGACTGCTGTTTCCTCATTTTGGCATAAAATGTAAGAACTGGCACTTAAAAATAATGTTGTAAAAATATATAAATATATACACACAGCATATATATATATATATATATATATATATATATATATATAAATGTATGTTTAAACACAGAACATTTAATGCAGTTGTAATGGCAAACTGGGCAGGCAGCAGATATACAATTCCTATTTCATGCTTAACAAGGACATGGAAATGGTGGGTGAAATTGGTCCAAAATACTTAAATCATTCTTTCTTTCTCTGCCTTTTTCTGCCAACTGCGCATCGCCAAATTTGCAAATGGTGTATATTAATTAAATGTAAGAATAGACTCCACTGGAAACAAAATTCTTTTTTTGAAGGCGGAACAGATGTGGCTGAACTCTGGCAGTACCGTCAGAACACCTGCAAGTGACACGGGCAAGAAAGAGGAGCCCTCATTCGGGGCTCACATGCAGCCAGTTTACTTGGATGACGCTGTTTCAGGCTTTAAGATACTGTGATTTTGCATTACTGACTGGTAAGTAGCTTCTGTCTGTGCCCAGTGAGGTGCTCTGGTACCCTGGCCCACCCTTGTTCCTCTCCTCATCTAGCAACTAAAGGGGATATCAGCACACTCTGCTCCAGCACTGTGTCTCGTGTGTTTAGTCACTCAGTCGTGTCCGATTCTTTGTGACCCTGTGGACTGCAGCCCTCCAGGATCCTCTGTCCATGGGATTCTCCAGGCAAAACACTGGAGTGGGTTGCTATTTCCTTCTCCATGCCTGGTGACTGCCTGATTCTTTTTTTTATTTCAAACAGCATCATCTGTCTAACCACTCCTAGGCATGGCTGGTCACTGGCTATCATAGTTATTCTAGCACTTTCATTTTGCATTTCCAAAGACAGCTTAATTTACAGAGCCTCTGTGTGCGTGTGTGTATATTCAAAGTATGTGTGTGCACGCATGTGTGTGTATTTTGAGAAGGAAGCGAATACAACAAAATTTTACTTCTTAGAAAACAAGAAACTTTGTCATGGGTCATGTTACCTCAGAGTCTCAATCAGATGCAGGTATGATTCTGACTTATCAGGCGTTTTGTTCTTCATTCCCATCAATCTAAAAACTGCTTCCTTCTTTTACTGCCTGATGGAGCCTCTAACCTTTCTAAAGCATATCATCCTCCCTACCCCTTAAAAGAGAGAAAGCCAATTCCCCATGCTAACAAGAGTAGAACATTCTTGAATAGGAGGTATGGCATTTAAAAAATACATCTAATGACCTAAAAATGTCATTTATAATACAAAATGTCAACGCTTAGAATATCAAAATAACATATTATGGAAAAAATTTATTTTTACCTTACAAGGAATGAAAAATAATTCATTATGTGGCTAAACAAAAGCTCAGGAGTAAGGCTAAACTAGATAAGATAAAAATCAAGAAAAGAGCATAGTGTTTAAACAAAACAAAACCACATTTTTTAAAGCTTTATGGAATTTATTATTTTAATAAGTCAGAATAGAAAATTCCATGACTGTTTAAAATGACTTCTCCAGAAACTGGATTTTCATCAATATGTATGGTACGTACAATGGCAAGTTGGTTATTATGTATGTTTTTAGTATTGTTCTTACAGATATTTATCTTTCCTTTTAGAACTATCTCGAAAAGCTAAAAATGTTGAGAGCTAAAAATTTTAAAGTATTCTAGTGCATAACTCACCCATTATACATGACTTTTTTCAGAATTTTATAAAAAGAAAATAGCACAAGACACATCTATTTCATCACAAAACACAGAAAAAGAATGTCCACCTGCATAGGTCCAGGAATGCAAGACAGAACTCTCTCTATGTTCTCAGAGGTCACCTCTACGTCATTCACAGCAACGAGGACATCACCTGAAAACACGACCACAATAAAAGACAGTTGTGTGAGTATCCAAAACTGAAAAAGATCTGGAGTTGGAACATTAAAAAGTATCTAATCTGACCTTCCAAGTGCAGTACAAAATGTGGTGCAGACATTCAGGGACTCGCTCAAGATTATAAAATTAGTGGCAGAGCTAATCTGCCACCCCACTCTTAAACTATAATGCAACACAACACTGCACCATAACTAAATATAAGCTGTGAATGTTTAAAGAGATGAATATTCTTATTTTTTTCTACAATTGGAAGAATTATATCAACCCAAGGGACAAATGGAAAATTTGTAGCATTAAGCAAGTATTACACTTAACAAAATTGAATCTAAACACTTAGACCCACAGTAAAAAAATTCAGCTGAAATTTTAATTAAATCCATGTGGTACATCATAACTTAAAATCTCCAGCATGTTTCAGTTAAAATATCCTTTTCCATGGCTTTCCTTTAAATGTGCGTATTATCAAATCAAGTGGTTTTAATAAAAGATCAGTGTTAAAATGGAAATTTACTCTCAAAACATGAAGGTAACATCTAAACACCAGTGAACTGCAGTAACAGAAATACACATAACAAGGTTATTTTTTCTCATCATTCTTATTTGATAGGACATACATTAAATAATTACAACCATTCATTAATTCATCCAACAAACACTTATTGTATGCAAGGCCCTGTTCTAGGTACTGCAGATAGAGAATGAACAAAACAGACAAAACTCTCTATACATATGGAGCTTAATATTCTTTGGAGAAGACAAAATAAATAGGCATATAGATAAAATAGTGTTGTTAGACAACTCTCTATTGGCCTCTCCTGCTTTTCTGTATCTTACAAGCCAAGGAACTGAAAGTCTTTGTTCTCAGTTATCTTTTCAAGATTGTACAGTGAACAGTTTTGGATGAAATAGTGTCTCCAGAGCAAAAGTACAGACTAATAAGGATAATTTCTCCCTCAGTGTCTTGTTATTAATAACTGTTCTTTATAAAAGATTTGGGTTTCCTAAACTCAAAGTTCCTTTCCTTTAAAGCAACTGTTGTGTAGGTGTCCCCTGGTCTTCATGATGACCTTTGAGAATGAGTGCTGGGGAACAGGTGAGACTGTCATTACTTCACCCACTGCTGTTCCTCCCTCTCCTCTGCCTTCGTTCCTTGGTTTCCTTGATATGCTGTCATATGGGAAAGGGGCAAAGTGCAGAGTGAGCAGGAGTTGCTTAGGCCAGCCCTGTGAGAGCCTGCAATGACCTACACTAGGGTTAGATGCTCAAGAAATGCCGTTCAGTTGAGAATGGCGTTGGGTTTGGCCCCCAAGTCTACATGATGGTTCACTATTATAGCATTTGAGCAACCTTGTAACTTTTCTTAAAAGTTAAGAAATTTTGAGATGTATAGAAATATCAAATCACTATGCTATATAATAGGAACCAACACAGTGTTGTAGGTCATTCACACTTACAAAGCAAATAAACAAACACTCATAGAAAAAGAAAATGGATTTGTGGTTACCAGAGGCAGGGAAGCCAGGAAGGGGAAAATTGGATGAAGTTGGTCAAAAGGTACAAATTTTCAGTTATAAGATAAATAAGTATTAAGAGTGTAATGTACAACATAAGTATAATTAATGCCCTGGTATGTTACATAACAAGTGTGTTTAGAAAGTAAATCCTAAGAGTTTTCATCACACACAAAAATTCTTTTTCTATTTCTTTAACTTTGTACCTATATGAAATGATGCATACTGACTAAACATTACCACTTATTATGGTAATCATTTTATGATGTAAGTCAATTTATTATGCTGTACACCTTAAACTTCTACAGTGCTTTATGTCAATTGTATCTCAATCATTCTGGAAGAAAAGAAAGAACTTGCAAACGAAACTTCCAACTTTAGTTCAACTTGGAAAAATAAAAAAGCAACATACTCCCCTGATTATTTTTAAACAAGAGATTAAATAAGTGTACTATATAACATTATTTATGGCTATAGTGATTTTTAAAAGGAAGAAAGGAAGGGAAGGAGAAAGGGAGAAGAGGAGAGAAAGAAAGAAAATAATGAAAGAAAAAGAGGGAGAAGGAAGGAAGGGAGGGAGCGAGGGGAAGATGAACACAATACAGGAGTACCGATGTAAAAGAAAACCACTTTTGGATGATACCAACCATGAGTTCTACTGTCTGTAGATTATTGTGTCCTCAGGACACTTGAATAGTGAAACGATTTAAAATTTGTTCCTTTAAACTAAAACCACCTGATAATGTCACAAATGACTCCTTTTCTTTTCCCCCTCCAAACCCCAATGGATACAGTTCAGTAGTTGAGTGTTGTAGGAAGTGTTGTCTGAAAGCACCATGTCAGGCAAACCTCTAAAAATAGGAGACAAGAATCATCACAAAAGACCTGAAAATTAATCCTAGAACAACTGTAGTATGTTCACAATATTTTAAAATGTTTAGTAGAAAACTGTCTCTTTCTATAAAGAGTTATATCTCCTTTTCATTTCTCAGATATTTGTTTTCCTTGTGTTTTTCTGAGCACCTCCTGTGAGGTGACTCAGAGATGGCAGGCTTCCTGGACATCACATCACTGCAGTGGGCAGCTTGTGCCCCAGCAAAGTTCTTTCTCAACAAGTGCATGGGAGTCATTAGTATGCACAGTCCCATCTCAAAGGCTGAAAGGAAATGAAATGCATGAATTTGTTTGAACTGTTAAATAAGCAGTAGTCTGAGGATTATTGATGGGTAGAAATAAGAGGAAAAATCTACCAAGTTTATCAAGAGATACTTTCAAGAATCAAATAAAAACTAAAGAGAGGTTAGTTTATCATAATACTTAAGTCAATTCCTCAATGTAAAGTTTATTATTTCAGAACACCCATCAATTTCTCAACATCTACTTATATCAAATGACAAATGTGTACTGAAGCATACTAACTACATTAGGCATCAGGGACTATGGAAATATATATGCAAAAGTTAGTTTACAGTTCCACTAACATTATATGCAAAATGAATACACAATTTAAGAAATTACTTTCAAACAAAATTATTACACATAAATGTATGAAAAAGAAAGGACACACACCAAAATGCTGTCTTTGGGTGACTGGACTTTTTCTTTGCTTTGTTTTATTACATTTTCTAAATGGTCTACAATAAGCATATATTATTACTACTGCAAAGAAAAAAAATTAATACTCATATCTTATAAAAAATAAAATAAAAAACACACACTGTGGTAGGCAGAATAGTCCTCCAAAAATATCTACATCCTAATCTCTAAAATCTGTGAATATGTTACTTTACATAGCTAAAGAGACTTTTCAGATGTAATTAAGAAACATGAGATTGGGAGATTAATCAAGTGAATCCCATGTAATCAGGGGATCTTTAAAGGAATGAGGCAGGAAAGTCAGTCAGAGAAAGACTTCAAGATGCTATACTGCCAGCTTTGAAGATGCAGTTAGGGACCAGAAGGCTAGGAATGCTTGCCAAGGAAAGGAGTTCTCCCTTGGAGACTCCAGACTGAATGCAGCCCTTGTGGACACATGCATTGATTGTAGTGTAGGAAGACACATTTTAGATTTCTGATTTCCAAAACTGTAAGATGATAATTTTGTGCTGTTTTGAACCACCTGGTCTGGTAACTTGTCACAGTAGCAACAGGAAATTAATATACCCACTCAACAATATAAAGTAACCTTGCTGCTGCTGCTGCTAAGTCGCTTCAGTCATGTCCGACTCTGTGCGATGCCATAGACAGCAGCCCACCAGGCTCCCCCGTCCCTGGGATTCTCTAGGCAAGAACGCTGGAGTGGGCTGCCATTTCCTTCTCCAATGCATGAAAGTGAAAAGTGAAAGTGAAGTTGCTCAGTTGTGTCTGACTCTTAGCAACCCCATGGACTGCAGCCCACCAGGCTCCTCTGCCCATGGGATTTTCCAGGCAAGAGTACTGGAGTGGGGTGCCATTGCCTTCTCCGAAAGTAACCTTGACTAAGCACCAAATGAGAGTCAGAGACCAAGAATGCTACTAAAGAACAGATGGATATACAAGGTACATTTGGAGGTCACTGGGGAAAGAATAAATCAGTCCTGTTAGAAGTGAGTATTTAATGTACAGGAGGACTGGAAAATACATATGAGACAGGGGGGTGGGATCAGATTGTGAATTTAAATTGTTCATTTAAATTCAGCTGAATTTGATGTAAAGGGGAAAGCATCTGATTTTTTAAGCAGTTACATACTGCCATTTTATTCATTAAAGTTAATGCATTTACTGACAAAATCTTAAGTTTTGAGAGAATAAAAATTACTATATTTTTTAACCTCAATATCAATCCCTCAACTATAATACTTAAGCACTAAACTAGAGAAAATCAAGGTCCCTCCCAACCTACCCTTCTAGAGTTCCTTGAATAATGCCAGCACATATATTGTAACTACTAATATTATACAGAAGGTTAAGTAACAATAACTTCTTTATTAAGTAATATTAAGTAATAATAACTACTAATATTATAAAGTGAAGTGAAGTCACTCAGTTGTGTTCAACTCTTTGCGACCCCATGGACTGTAGCCCACCAGACTCCTCGGTCCATGGGATTTTCCAGGCATGAATACTGCAGTGGGTTGCCGTTTCCTTCTCCAGGGGATCTTCCTGACCCAGGGATCAAACCCAGGTCTCCCGCATTGTAGGCAGACACTTTACCGTCTGAACTACCAGGGAAGCCCATGTAAAATTTAATATGATGCTAAAATATCATATTCTCAGAAGATGATAGATGAGAAACTATTGTAAGGCTTTAATTTCTCATTAAAATAGAAAATAATACTACAGAAATGTTGGAAAAAACCACTGATGACTGTAAGTTATTTATGGCACTATTTGTCATTGTTCAGTCATTCAGTCGTGTCCAACTCTTTGCAACCCCATGGACTGTAGCCCACCAAACTCCTCTGTCCATGGGATTCTCCAGGCAAGAGTACTTGAGTGGGTGGCCATTCCTTTCTCCAAGGGATCTTCCCAACCCAGGGATCAAACCTGGGTCTCCTGCATTGGCAGCTGGATTCTTTACCAGCTGAGCTACCTATAGCCATGATTAATTTTGAAAATTATTTTTAGTCTTTACCTTTGTTCACACAAAGGAGTCATTAGGAATTATTTTTTTCCTTTTAAATCTCTCAAGTAATAAGAATTGTTATGCTGGTTACATAGTTTTTAGAATTATAACTTTAATAGTCAAATAAATAATTTATAATTATTAAATTATAATTTAAATAACCATACTGTTGGCCTGACATTTTCATGGTTTTTATTTTTTATTCTAACTAAAAAATGCTTCAGCAAATGTTTTCATGCACATAGTTTTTCCTCTTTTTACATCAGGGGTCAGCAGACTTTTTCTGGAAAGGCTCAGATCAGTAAATACATTAGGCTCTGCAGGCCATATGGTCTTTGTTGCAACTCTTCAACTTTGACACTGTAGCTTTAAAGTAGCAATAAACAAATGAATGTAGCTCTGTTCCAATAAAATTTTATTTATGAACACTGATGTGTGCATTTCATAAAGTTTTCATATGTCATAAAATATCACTCTTTTGATTTGTTTTCTAACCACTGAAAAAGGTTAAAACCATTCTCAGTTTGCAGACTGCACAAAAATGGGTGGTGAGTTCATTGGAAAGACAGAATTTTAAGAGAATTTAGGCTGGTGGGCCTGACTTGATCCGCTGGTGATGGCTTGCAGGTGTGTCTTAGATGACTTCTTTAGAACAAATGTTTCCAATTGGATTAGCTGGATTAAACAGTACATTGTGATAGCTTATTTCCCAATTATATTTTTGAAAGGGTTAAATCATTTCTTTTTTGTTTCAAAGAGAAATCTTTTGGCATTTTCTGTGATTCATAGGGTCGCAAAGAGTCGGACACGACTGAGCGACTGAACTGAACTGAACTCAACCACCCGCTCAAGTGAGCAACAAGGTTAAGCGAAAGAGCTCTGTGAACAGAATTCACAACCCGTGGATTCTAGCTTTATTACTGACTGGCTGGCTATCTGCTCTTGGATAAGGAACATGACACCTCTGGTGCTCACCCACGAGGGAAGTAACTGCACCAGACTCGCTATACAGTGGCCTAAAATCTCTTAAAACTCTGTCTTTCCAATGAACTCACTGCTTCAGTGTCTTTACTAGTGGATCAAGTACCATGGGTTAAAATATGGAGGATAAATTACGTGAGAGAAGAGAGACAAGTAAGTAGAGTTATTTTCATTAAGCATATAGAAATGGGGACTTCCCTGGCAGTCCAGGGGTTGGGACTCTGCTTCCACTGCAGGGGACCTGGGTTTGATCCCTGGTCGGGGAACTAGGATCCCACAAGCCACACGGCACAGTCAAAAATAAATGAATAAATAAAAGTAATTTTACTTGGGGATTGTAAATATAGGAAAACAAAGAATATCAAAATGTTACAACTATAATGGGAGAAGACAAAAATGTATACCAAATAACAGTCTACTAAAGATTAAGAGAGTAAAATCACACATTCAGTTCAGTTTAGTCGCTCAGTCGTGTCTGACTCTTTGCGACCCCATGAATTGCAGCACGCCAGGCCTCCTTGTCCATCACCAACTCCCAGGGTTCACTCAAACTCATGTCCATCGAGTCGGTGATGCCACCCAGCCATCTCATCCTCTGTCGTCCCCTTCTCCTCCTGCCTGCAATCCCTCCCAGCATCAGAGTCTTTTCCAGTGAGTCAACTCTTCGCATGAGGTGGCCAAAGTACTGGAGTTTCACCGTTAGCATCAGTCCTTCCAATGAACACCCAGGACTGATCTCCTTTAGAATGGACTGGTTGGATCTCCTTGCCGTCCAAGGGACTCTCAAGAGTCTTCTCCAACACCACAGTTCAAAAGCATCAATTCTTCGGCACTCAGCTTTCTTCACAGTCCAACTCTCACATCCATACATGACATGTTCATAAAACCCAAAGCTATCTTTTCAAAAGAGAGCTTCAGATATTTTAATTGCAAACCCCCAAAATGTCTATTAACAGTGGAATGGAAAAACAAATAGTATGTATTCACACAATGGATTACTACATAGTGACAACATCCACATGTCTCACAGACTATAAACTAAAGACAACAGAAACAAGAGAATACACACCACATGCTTCCATGTACATGAAGTTCAAGAAGAGGCGAAATCAACTGTTGCTAGAAAACTTCTGACTTTTAGAAGACTATCTTTGGTGGGTGTACCAATAAGCAGGATGCACCCTGGGGCATCTGGGTACCCACCTGGGTTGTAGTTACAAAGGTATACAGATATGTTAAAATTCACTGAGTATTCATTTAAGATTTGGGCATGTTATGGAGTAACACCTCAATTTAAATGATTTTTAAAAGTAAATCCAAAAGCACTTCCAAAATTTGTTCAAAATTTAAAAGTGAAACAGCGCAAGTATTATATAAAACAAATCTATTTAGTGACCACAGGGGAGCATATCAGAAGCTGATACAAAAAGAACTTGAAATAAAAACTTTGTTTATTCTACATCAGAAACAGTCTTCAGGGTATGCAGAGTCTACGATACTAATGTGTACTTTCTCTAACCCTATCCTTCCCAATCCTTAAAAGAACACCTAAAAAAAAAAAAAAAAAAAAGAACACCTAATTTTAAATGACTTGAATAATAATCTTGAAGAAAAAAAATAAAACACAGATGATAGCCAGTTTCTAGGATGTAGATAAAAGGAGAACTTCTACTTGCTCTTGACCGAGATGGGGACTAGCTACAGGTAAGGAGCTATCAGCTGTCAAACTTTAACAGAAATATAAAAATAAACATGCAAGCCCTTGGCAGCCTGAACAGAAAAAATGGCACCAAGAAAGGTAGCAAAACCCCCAAGAAACCAGCAAAGAAGAATGAGAATAGAACAGATTTCTGCTGTCGTGAAAAGAAAGAGGAGTCACCAGTCTCACTGTGATGCTCAAGGGACTTTAGTCAATGGTGGGTCACTCTCCAGTGAGACAAGGGCAAGAGTCACCTGGAGCAAGCTGCATTGATCAGGACAAAGTTCTCATGATCCTCCTGCCTGTGGGGTGACTGCAGTGTGCAATGTCACCGTGAAAGAAACAAATGAGCAATTACCACCACAGAAGCACCTTGTGCAATTTAGCAAGGTGCTTTGCATTTAGCAAACTCACCATGACATTAAAATTGCCCACTGATGGGTATGAACACATACCCGACTTGGAACAGGACTTCTGATCTTGATAAATGAGGGCATCTGCCCAATGAAGCATTCAAGGACGAAGGCTCTTTCCTAACAGTGATTAATATCTCTGGTGTAAGTTAGGTTATGAGGTAATATTCATTATTCACAAGCTTAATACCTATGACTACTCAGAGAATTTTAAAAAATAAATGCTGAAAAAAAATCATCCATTCTTTATTCCCAAATTATATAATTTTAAAACTATAGGGCTTAATCAAAAAATTCAAAACTTGAAAAAGCAGAGAACAATCACCCATAAAGCCCCCACACTAATCCAACACTACAGCATTTTGCTGTATTTATATTAACTTCTAATTGTTTTCCCTGCCATGTATTCTTTTTACGTAGTTTATTCATTCAGTACATGTTTTTGAGGGCTTATTACAAGCCAAGCATTTTGCCCTGTGCCAAAGATGAAATAATCATTTTATTTCAACAAATTTCCTTTTCTACTTATTTTTAAGTTATAATCTTTCCTGTTACAAAACTGAAATCATTTGTCTAATTTTTCTAACTTTTTATCGCTATTTAATACACATGCAGGAAAAGTACATAAATTGTAGTACAGTACATGCTACCCCACTCAGGTTAAAAAAGTAAACTACTAGCATCTCGGGTACCTTTAAATTATTTTAACAATAAACAGTAGGACCACCCTGGTAGTCTTCCTCTCTGGTTGATTCTCCCTCCTCCCATACAGATGGTGCAAAGATCACAGCCAGAGGTAACTGGCATTCCTAGGAGGGTCAGCAGACTGGAGTGATTATCAGGGGAAAGGAAATAAGGAACAGGAGGTTCACTGGTCATAACCACCTCTCTGTTAGATTTCAAGAGAAATGGGTACAAAGAATTTTAGAGATTGGTCTGAAACTCAGTCCAAATGGGTATTCCCAGCAAAGGCCCCAGGTGAATATAAAGAGAGGGCATGAGCTGGGGTTTTCCGGCATGAGCTGGGGTTTTCCAGCATGTGGGATCCTACGATTATATCGGCAATCCTGCAAAAAACAAGGCAGGATTTCATAAGCAGGGATGCTGGCCTCCTTTCACGGAACTAAAAGAAAAAACCCTAGAGATATTTTGGCCCAATCCTGTAACTTTACAGAGAAGGAAGGTGAGGACTTCAGAGAATGTAAGAATGCACTAGCTCTTGTTCCAGTTGCCTGTTACTGCCTAAGTGATCACCTAAAAACTCACTAGCTTCAAATAACAACGATCATTTTGTAACTATGTGTGGCGATGGATGCTTCCTAGACTTATTGTGGTGATCATTTCAGAGTATATACAAATATAAAATCATTATCGATGCTTCCTAGACTTATTGTGGTGATCATTTCAGAGTATATACAAATATAAAATCATTATGCTGTATACCTGAAACTAATATGTCAATTTTATCTCAATTAAAAAAAAACAAACACATTTATTATCTCTCCCGGTACTGGGGTGGATGGGGTTCAGCTGAGGTTCTCACTAGGGCTTTTCATGTAACTGCAGCCAGACAATAGCTGGGGCTGGAGTTCCCTGGACAGACTCTTCACTCACATCTGGTGGCCGTTGGGAAGGGTAGCTGGGGCCTCAGCTGGGGCCATCAGCCAGAATACTACTATTCAAGTCCCCTTCATGCCGCCTGGGCGTCCTCACAGAACAGGGACAGGCAAGCACTTCCTCACTGAATGGTGACAGGCAAGCAGCATCACCTGTTTATGATCCCACTTCTTAAGTCTCACAGTATCAATTAAGCTGCAGGCGCAGGCCAACCCAGGTTCAAGGCCAGGGAGGCGGGGCAGAGACACCCACTCAGACTATAACTCTCCATGGGAGGAGTATCAAAATAATATTTTACAGAGAGAAAGTAGAGATCTTGTTGCAACTGGTTAGAACACACACTTTGCACAGATGCCCTTCCTATAAGAGTCCCCCTTGCAAATCCCCGTCAGGGCATTTATTACCCTGCAGGAAACTGCTTATTTTTGACCCACCTCTTCCACAACAGTTAAGTGAAAGTCACTCAGTCGTGTCTGACTCTTTGCAACCCCATGGACTATACAGTCCATGGAATTCTCCAGGCCAGAAAACTGGAGGCAGTAGCCTATCCCTTCTCCAGTGGATCTTCCTGACCCAGGAATTGAACCAGGGTCTCTGAATTGCAGGCAGATTCTTTACTAGCTGAGCCACAAGGGAAGCCCTTCACAAAAGTATGAGCTACTTAAGAGGAGTAACTGGATCATTAGTGTAACCTTTGTATTCCTGGCATTTAGCAGATGCTCAAAAAATTATCTGTTGCATCAGTGACAAACAAAAGTTGGACTTCTAGTAAAAGATATTTTTAAAATATTTTAAATGGTTTCTAAAGAATCTAAAAAAACTCCTTTATCAAAATCTCTCAGACTGAGTCAGCTTAAGACCATCAGCTTTGAGAACTGTTAATACCTGTAAGTTTCATTAACAACATAGTCTCATCTTTAATCTATCTTTAAGTAATAAAGTTGCTACTAATTCAAATATATCCAACAGTTTAAAATGTATCAGCAACACAAAATGCTCATCTTAACACATATTCAGAATAACTCATAGGTTTATTATTTTCCCTTCAAAACTGGTAGGATATTTTATGACAAATGCCTTAAAAGGAAATTTATTTGTAACACCACTGGTGCTGAATGTGCTCAAGGAAATCATTTAAAAACCACTCCAAGAACTCAGTGTGCTTAAGTGCAAACATACAATTTTAAAGTATTTTTATCCCTAAATTACATATTTTTGTATCATGTTATTGGATATAGGTCATTCAAACCCAAATTATCACTGTACTGTCAACTTTCTTTTTCTTGTCAGCAAATAAAACCAAGATGAAATAAAATTTATAAAAACTCAAAAATTAGTTAAGTTGTTCCCTGGTCGAACAAGGCATGCATGCATATTCAGTGCAACTAAAGTGCTTGTCTAAAGAACACTGCTCACTGCAGTACACCATCCTTACAATTTCACTACTGTCCCAAATATCCCAAATGATATTGCCCAAATATCATTGAGCAATCTTTAATTGGAAGAAGGAAATGGCAACCCACTCCAGTATTCTTGCCTGGAGAATCCCATGGATGGAGGAGCCTGGTGGGCTACAGTCCATGGGGTCGCAGAGAGTCGGACACGACTGAATGACTTAACTAACTAACTAACCTTTAATTAGTTGAGAGTATAATTTTGTTTTAATCACTTTCCTCACAAGGCATCATCAACCATTAACCCTGCAAACAAGGACTGATGTTCACCAGCAGGACTTACCAATTAAAACCTGACCACTCTTCACTGCAGATCCTCCTGGCAGCAGGCCATGGACCACAAGCCTCTCTCCACCGCCCTGTTTTCCAGTTCTTCTCCAGCTCCACTTGGTCTGATGGATAATCCCAACAAGTACTTCCAGAAGCTTGAGCTGCTCTTTGGCTTTGGTGACGGTTAGCTTTTTGGGGTTTACGTAGATATTCACATCTTTGTGCTGCTGCTGGACAACAACTCCCGTTTTTTGATTGGACTGATGCTTTAGAATGGATACTGGCCCGCTGGCATTACTATTTTTTTTATTATAGCGCTTGGGTAAAAGTTTTTTACTTTTTAAAATCTTGGTAAACCGCTTGAGTTTGGGTTCATACTTTTTTCCTTCTCTGTAATCATCTTCTTCGATGATAATCTCGTTCTCACTAAATCTGACATGGTTCACAGTAGGTGTCTCAGGAAGGAGGCTTTCCACCTCATCCTCACTCAACTCCAAATAAAACAGCTCTCCATTTTTCTGCACACTGTCCAGCCATTCAGGCTCAAGGTCACTATGGAAAAGAGAAAAGACAGTCTGAATTGCAGCCAAACATAAGAAAAACAGTTATGCCTTTCCAGCATAGGGATGAGGGTAGGGGCTGGGGTTAAGGGGGATGGGAAGGGTGAAAGCTCCTTGATTATTTCAAAGTCTCCTTACTGTTTCTAATTTACTGTGAGCATCAGCATTATTTACTGTAGAATGCTGTTTGTAGAGCCTTGAAGAACTGGGGTTGGAGGAGAGGGGATCAAAATGGCACAGTGATAGAAAAGAAAACAAATGAAAAAAAGAGATGGCCCTCTTCTAGCATCTAAGGTTCTGTTTTGTTTTTTAAATTTAATTTCCTGTGTGGTTTTTGTTCACTTTAGACAATTTCACTGGACAGTAATTTATGTTAGTAGTTGATTATGCAATTAAGTCCACAGATGTAAGACATTTGGAAATTGTACATAAAAACATCTTATTTGCATAGAAATTATTCATCATGGCTGACATGCTAAAACAAAAACTAAAGCCTACCAATATTAAGAGACTTTGTTTATATAATAAATGTTCAAAAAAGGAACATTCACTAACCATGGACTAAAATCTTTGCTGAGATCAACTAATTTATCATACAATCACAGTTAATCATAATCACTTTGTAGCCTAAAATTTCCATAAAATTCTTTTTAATGAACAATTTTAGCAGGAAAAGTAAACCACATATTACATAATTCATCATGTGATTATTAAAAAAAACCTTTTAACTGGGAAGTAGGACATTGAAAAAAACAAAATTGTTGCTATTAAAGTGATTGAAACAGCACTGAAAAACACACTCTTCTTAAGATAGCAGAACTAACCACAAACTCTACCCTGTTCAGTGTTAGTTTACCTTTCAAATTGGTATACTTTAAAGCAAAATTTGTTACAGTGGAAAAGAACTAACATGTGGAGAGAGTTTTTTCAGAAACATGGACTGTAATACGTTGGCATGAAAGGGTATAATCTGTGTCCTCATCATTCAGTTATAAGACATCTCTATTTTCTGCAGTATTTATTAGCAACCCTGGTTCTTTTAACTTAAGAGTCAAGTGTCTCTTTCTAAATATCGTGAAAATTAATCCCAAAAAAATGCACTACTCTATTACTCACTCTGAAACTAACCACTGCCCTGGTCTGTGGTTGGTAATTAATACTGAATTTTCAACTATATATGTTTGGTTAAAAAAAAAAAGCATAACTATCCCCAGATATCAAAACTAATGTTTCTTTGGCCCTTGCTGGTCCCCAATGTGTGGCATCATTTTAGGCACTCAGGCACATGTGTATTATTCACCATTATCAGTTGCTTTGAATATATCTGTCTATACCTACAGAGTCGGACACGACTGAAGCGACTTAGAAGCAGCAGCAGCGTACCTACATAAATCAGCATTTAATAACTCTGCAGTTCTACTGATAAATAACTGTGTCTTTGCCACAAAAAATTAGATAACAATGTACCATAATTTAAAATGGCACAATGAAAATACCATAATCATACACAATTATGAAGATACATATCAATTAGAAAATGAATGAAGCTGATTTGCTTTATAATCTCATCCTTTTAATCTGCTATATTATTTACATTAAAGATATGTGATCCCAAAGAAACATTTATCCTTCCCTGCTAAACATGAGGATGATTCATCTTATTCTCTAAAATCTGAATGTGAAACCACTTTTTGGTTACAAGTTAACGCTCCCAGCAGGGAAGTGTGCCAGGGAGGGTGGCATTCAGTAGTGGAACAAAGAAACAGTGCCAGGCACTGTGCTGAGTACTAGAATTACAGTGATGAAAACATCAGTCCCCTCCCTTGTCCAGAGGAGAGGAGAAAGTGAGAAAGAGCTCGAGACAATACACATAGTCAGTGCAAAAGAGAGCTTATCCAGCTTGGCCAAGTTGAGGGTGGGATCAAGGGAGACTTTCCAGTAGGGAGACCACAGAGGTGAGTTTTAAAGTGGCCAGGGAGGAGGGCTTGGGGGCTGAAGCAGAGGACGAGACGAGATATCCAAACAAAAGTACCAGGATGAGCAAAAGCCTTGACGGGTAGTCTCCTTGGTCTATGTGGACAACCACAGCCAGTCTGTGGCTGTCAGAGTGGAGTTGGTGAGCTGGGGAATGACAGGAGATGTGCAGTTCTAATTTTGTGAGGGACCCCCGCACAAGGTTTGGAGTTTGTTGTGTAGGTAAGAGAGCATCAGTGAAGACTTTTAGTAGAGGGTTTCCAAGTCAGATAACCTTTGAATAGCTCTACTTTGACAGGATGATAGAAGAAGTTGAGGTGGACAAAAATTCAAGGTAAGAGGCCATGCAGGGGACTGCTTCCATAGTCCAAGCAAATATGATAACTAAGGCAATGGGAGAGGAGATGGAAAGCAGGAAAAACATTTGAGAGACACATGAAAATCACCAGGATGTTGAGACTGATTAGATGTGATGCTGACTAGATTTCTAGTTAGCGACTGCACTTTCATGCATCCTTATATATATAGACAGACTCATTTTAAGTAAATGGGCATGTAATTATTGTACAGGTCATCCTCCCTTCCTACCTTTCACTGACATAAATGATGTTAAAATCTATGTACCACACAAGGCCTTGCTATATAGCACAAAGAACTATATTCAATATCCTGTAATGAATCAAAATGGAAAAGGATATGAAAAAGAATATAGATATGTAACTACAACTGATTCACTTTGCTGTATACCAGAAACTAACATTATATATTGATATATAACATTGTATATCAACTATACTTCAGTAAAAAAAATTCTGAAAATCTATGTTCTTATAACAATATAAAATATATAGGGAAATCTGCTGTTTGTTTTGAAAAAGTGACTGGAACCCATACATATGCACATGCACACACCTGTATAATTTATCACTTAAAATCATGGTTTAGAAATCCCTAATGGCTACATTAAGGTATGTAGCATGAGGGAATTTGATTACTCACCTACTGATAAGCTTTACACTCACTTTTTTTGAGGGGGGTGCTCCTATGAACAACAATACAATAACCGTCCTTTTACGCAGGGAAATATATATATGCACATACACACACATATATATACTTGTGATATATGTATATACATATATATTTTTATCCAAAGACTATAGCAATTCATATTTCCACCAGCAATGAATGAGATCCATTTTCTTAACCTCTAGATTTAAAAAATAATTCACTTTAAGCAGAATAATTTGTTTTTTAAAAAGAGGAAGAAATTTTTAAAAAGGGGATAAGAGGCAAAAATAAAGACAAGGAAATGACTGTAGTAAACTACAAGTGAAGACAAAACACAAAATAAAAGGAAAATGAACTGAGAAGTCACAGACCTTGGTTCAGACTGTTCTCTTGAGATTTTCACTTTTCTGAGCTTTAGCTTTTCTCTTCTAGTAAATGGATTCTAGCTATCTCACAGAGCTGTCATCAACAGCAATTAAAATAACGTGTCTGGCACAGTTAAGGACAAATAAATGACAGCTCCAGTCCTCTTGCCCCCCAGAGTCAGAACTGTGGAGAAATGTATACCTTTATTAGATAGAGCTCTTGTATTTCTGCACTCTTCCAACCCCTAGCAGTAAACGAAGAGGTCTCCAGCAATCTCTGCTAGGTTCCAGCTACGTGCTGGTGACACATGAACCAAAACTAGATACTGCCTTTAAGGCCACAGATCAGGATTCCCAGAAGGTTCCCTACTTTGTGCATGGGTGCTAAGTCGCTTCAGTCAGGTCTGACTCTTTGCGACCCTGTGGACTGTAGCCTGCCAGACTCCTCTATCCATGGGGATTCTCCAGGCAAGAATACTGGAGTGGGTTGCCATGCCCTCCTCCAGGGAATCTTCCCAACTCAGGGATAGAACCTTCATCTCCTGCAGCTTCCTGCATTGTAGGTAGACTTTACCACTGAGCCACAGGGAAAGCCCTCCTTATTTCCACCACAGGTTTTCCTATCACAAAAACACCAAGAGTATAACTGACAAACATGCCAGAAAGTTTACAAAGGTGGAAAAACCATACTGTCAAACTAGTTCTATTATAATGGATGAGGTGTACTAAAGACAACAATAAGAAGCCCCAACTTTTCATTGCAACTATTCATTAATAGTGAAATTAGTACTGTATGTAGATACACCCCACTCTAAGGGATGGAGCTTAGTCTTGCTTCCTCTTTAGTGTGGATTGGACTCAGAGATGAGCTTCCAAAGAAGAGAGCATGGGAAGTGAAATACAGCAGCTTCACAGTGAAGAAATCTGGCAGTCACCACCTTAACCAAGTGACTGAGGTTATGAAAAACAAGGAGGGACTGAGAAGCTGCCACAACCAGGGGAAAGTAGGGAGACATGACGACTAATGCCAGATGACACTCTGGATTGGATCTGGGAACCGAAAAAGGACTTAAGCAGAGGAATGGTGAAATGTGAATAAAGTCAGGAGTTTAGTTAATAGGACTGTACTAATGTTAATTTCTTAGTTTTGACAAACATGCCTTATTTGTGTAAAAGTTTAACATCAGACAAAAACTGGGTGAAGAATTTACAGACACTCTGTACTACCTTTGCAACTTTTTTGTAAACATAAATTTATTCCAAAATAAAAGATTCATTTTTAAGTCTACCAGTTTTAATTAAGATTTTTATGATATATGGGTCACAGTAATCAGTATTAACATAAATATCCTTTCATCTCTTTTTCTGAGATCCTATGGTGCAAGCTGCAAAGCTGTTATTGTACAAATGTCTTTCAATGAGATTCTTACTTTGTTTATTCTGCTTTGCTCTAAACAGAAATAACTGTGTATTTATAGTCGACCTGCAAAGTTTGATGGCACATCAATTGGGTCAAACTCTAAATGATGTGGTAAATATGGGCAGAGGCCTTCCTCCTAGAGAAAAACTTGCTAATTTGCAGATAATCTAGTTTGCTTACATAAGCTGTAACAGAAATATATTAAAGAAAACAAACTTTAGATAATGCTAATAAGTTGCTCAATTATTGATGTATTCAAGAATTCCATGTTAATACTACATCTTTTTTTCTTCTTCTAAGTTATCAAATCTCTCAGATCCTTAACTGTGTTAATGTCAGCATTTTTCACCAAGTGAAATAGCATCACCATTTCCTTGGTCACCACAAGAACAAGAAAAACGTCATGAAAAACAGCCAGCTCTCACAGCACATTTCCTTAAGGAAAACAGATTTTGGCTACAATTTCAAACCTCTTACGTTATACTTTTTTCTTTTCAGTGGGAAAAGCACACGTGCTTTACCTAGGTAGCCAACACATGTAGCTATGTAGTTATACAGTACTAATAGGTACAGCAGGGCAAGTCTAGGGACAGAGAAAAACCACACAAAATAAAAGCAGCATGACAAATTATCATGGATTCTACCTGGGGCTTGGTTCAGTAAGGACTGGTGTGCGCAATGCTTTTCTGTGTTTTCATTTCTATGTTCTGTCTACCAGCAATATCTACATTTTCATCTCCAAAGTCTTCTGCTTGTTTTCTAAAAGGAAACAATGATTTTAATGGATAAATCTGTGCTAGCTGTTATGGCAGCTTGAGAAGGTGGGGAACCTGGGGTGGGCTGATGGTGTTCCTTCCAGTCCAGCCACAACCACCACTGGAACAAATGTGAAGCACAACAGAGAAGAAGAGATGAGCCAGTGAACTTGTTGCATGAAACAGCTCTTTACATCAGGGACACATCTCCACTGGAACTATGCCATAATGACCCCATCCCCTATCCCAATACTTCAGCTAAACGGGGCAAGTCTACAGTGCACTAAGTTAAGGATATGATCTAACTCTGGTAGAACTGGAATCACAGACCAGCAAATCAGTTTCTGTTAGAACTTTGCTGTGCTTTTAAAAGATGTCAGGTGGACAGACAGCTCTTCATCTAGCTCAAACACAAGCGCCAAAAGTGAGGAATGAAAACTGCTATAAAGAAAACAAGGGCTTCCCTGGAGGTTGAGCAGTAAAAGAATCTGCCTGCAATGGAGACGTGGGTTCGATCCCTGGGTCAGGAAGACTACCTAGAGAAGGAAATGACAATCCCCTCCAGTATTCTTGCCTGGCAAATCCCATGGACAGAGGAGCTGGCCATGAGGTCGCAAATAGTCAGAAACTATTTAGTGATTAAATAACAAGGCAGGAGAAAAACTGTTACTGGAGAAATCAAATCTTGTTATTGTTCAGTTGCTAAGTTGTGTATGACTCTGTGTGACCCCATAAACTGCAGCATGCTAGATTTCTCTGTTCTTCACTATCTCCTGGAGTTTGCTCAGATTCACATCCATTGAGTTGGTGACATCATCGAACCATCTCATCCTCTGAGCCCTCTTCTCCTTTTGCCTTCAACCTTTCCAAGCATCAGGGTCTTTTCCAGTGGGCGGCTCTTCACATCAGGTTGCCAAAGTATTGGACCTTCAGCTTCAGCATCAGTCCTTCCAATGAATATTCAAGGTTGATTTCCTTTAGGATTGACTAGTTATATCTCCTTGCTGTCCAAGGGACTCTCAAGAGAATTCTTCAGCACCACAGTTCAAAAACATCAATGCTTTGGTATTCAGCTTTCTTAATCGTCCAACTTTCACATCCATACATGACTACTGGAAAAACCATAGCTTTGACTATATGGACCTTTGTTGGCAAAGTAATGTCTCTGCTTTTTAATATGCTGCCTAGGTTGGTCATAGCTTTTCTTCCAAGGAACAAGCATCTTTTGATTTCAAGGCTGCAGTCCCCATCTGCAGTGATTTTGGAGCCCAAGAAAATAAAACCTGTCATTGCTTCCACTTCTGCCTCTTCTATTTGCCATGAAGTGATGGGGCCAGATGCCATAATCTTTTTTAATGTTGAGTTTCAAGCCAGCTTTTTCACTCTCCTCTTTCATCCTCATCAAGAGGCTGTTTATTTCTTTTTCACTTTCTGCCATTAGAGTGTCATCATCTGCATATCTGAGGTTGTTGGTATTTCTCCTGGCAATCTTGATTCCAGCTTGTAATTCATCCAGCTTGGCATTCTGCATGATGTACTCTGCATATAAGTTAAATAAGCAGGGTGACAATATACAACCATGATGTACTCCTTTTCCAATTTTGAATCAGTTAGCTGTCTGGTTCTTGACCTGCATACAGGAGACAGGTAAGGTGGTTTGGTATTCCCATCTCTTTAAGAATTTTCCACAGTTTGTTGGGATCCACAACTAAGTCTCAGTTCAGTTCAGTCACTCAGTTGTGTCTGACTCTTTGCGACCCCATGCATCACAGCACGCCAGGCCTCCCTGTCCATCACCAACTCCCGGAGTTCACTCAGACTCACATCCATCGAGTCAGTGATGCCATCCAGCCATCTCATCCTCTGTCGTCACCTTCTCCTCCTGCCCCCAATCCCTCCCAGCATCAAAGTCTTTTCCAATGAGTCAACTCTTTGCATGAGGTGGCCAAAGTACTAGAGTTTCAGCTTTAGCATCATTCCTTCCCAAGAAATCCCTGGGCTGATCTCCTTCAGAATGGAGTGGTTGGATCTCCTTGCAGTCCAAGGACCTCTCAAGAGTCTTCTCCAACACCACAGTTCAAAAGCATCAATTCTTCGGCGCTCTCTCTTCTTCACAGTCCAACTCTCACAGGCATACATGACCACAGGAAAAACCATAGCCTTGACTAGACGGACCTTAGTTGGCAAAGTAATGACTCTGCTTTTGAATATACTATCTAGGTTGGTCATAACTTTTCTTCCAAGGAGTAAGTGTCTTTTAATTTCATGGCTGCAATCACCATCTGCAGTAATTTTGGAGCCGCCCAAAATAAAGGATCAATTAAGGTTCCAGGAGAAAGCAGCACTTAAATGGGACCTTGAATGACGATGACAAGTAGAGACAGAAAGAAAAGGTATTTCAAACAGAGAGAACAAAGTACGTACAAAGTGTAGGAGGAGTGAAAGAACACTGTAGGACTGAGAATGGGTAACCATTTCAGTGTAGTAATATTATGCACTGAATTCTTATGTTCCCCCAGAATTCATATTTTGAACACTACCCCCCAATGCAATGGTATCAGGAGGTGGGGCCCTTGGGATGTAATTAGAATTAGATGAGGTCACAGGGTGGAGCCCTCATGAATGGAATTAACGCCCTTAGAAGAGCCACAGGGAACTCGTTTCTCCTCTCTACTATGTGAGAATACAATGAGAATGTGCAGTCTGTAACTTGGAAGAGGGCCCTCACCAGAACTTGGCCATGTTGATATCTTGACCTTGGACTTCCAGTCTCCAGAGCTGTGAGAAATAAATTTCTACTGTTTATATACCACTCAGTTTAGGTTTTTTTTTTTTTCTTTTTTGCTCTGTTACATGGCTTGTGGGATCTTGGTTCTCTAACTAGGGAGAACCTGTGCCCCTGCAGTGGAAGCATGGAGTCCTAACCACTGGACCACCAGGGAATTCCCTAGGAGGTTTTTTAATTAGTGGCCAGAGCTAAGGCAAGTAGGAATAAAGGTGACTTAAAGGAAGATCATCAAAGATGGGTCTGAGAGGCTAAAGAACAGATCTAAAATAGCTTTAAAAAGCATCCTAAGGAATCTGGAATTTATTTGGGAGGACATCAAGCTTTTCAGTAGAAAAATGACTTAATAGATTTTTCTTTTTTAGAGCAGTTTCACGTTCACAGCAAAACTAAGCTGAAGGTACAGCGACTTTTCATATACTCCCTCCCCATGACATGCATGACCTCCTCCACTATCAACATCCTTCACCAGCGTGGTTCATTTATTACAATTGATAAACTCATAATCATAATCACCCAAAAGCCATAATTTACGTTACTGTTTATTCTTGGTGTTGTACAATCTACAGCTTTAGACAAATGTATGATGCCATGTATCATCCAACCACTATATAGCATCACACATAGTAGTTACACTGCCCTAACACAATTATTCTAATATTTCCAAGTTTAAAATAAAAGTTAAAAAAGATGAAGGCCCATAAAGTTTCCCAGTTACCAGGAAGATAGTTTTATGTTGAAGAAAAGCATGTCTTTTCTAAGGCAGCCACACAAAGATTTCATTTCCAAAGAGACAGAAATGCTTATACATTCAGCCTTTATTTTCCCTTAAAGTGTTTGCCCCTTAGAATATAGCGCTCTTGAGACATCTTGTAAAGTAATAAGTTACAACCAAGAATTAATTCTGAATTCCTAAAAACCAGAGAAAACTTGATGAAATTAAAATGTCAACACTTTCGGGTTTTCGGAACCCTACTCTTAATCCAGTACTTATTACACTGAACCAAAATGCCTCTCGTAATAATCTGCTGAAAAAAGTATTTTGACATTGCAAATATGCTATGGATACTAACAAAATTAGTCAAAGTTTCAGTTATTTCAGGCTACATTATAAGAAATTTCATTGTAATCGAAGTGGTTGAATTCTCTGAACAATACAGTCTGCAGTGATCAAACCTGAAATATTAGATAAGTTTTTTAATCTCAGCCTTCTTTTCCTGATCATAAGGATGATCTGGTTAAGCACATGGATAGCTACTTCATTTTAGCTGGCTTTGTTGGTAATATTCATGCTTGTGTTCAATTATACTTTTGATCCAAACTGCTACACTGTATCTTTTTGTAATAGGTTCTCTACAAGAAAAATAATTTAGAACTATAGTTTAGAAAGTAAACAGAGGCAGCTGTATGGAAGAAAGACAGAAAACAGGAGAAATTAGAAGCACCCGGACCAGTTATAAGGCTACTCCACTGGTATAAGTGACAGGCGAGCCATTTAAGTAAGGCGGTGCCTGTGAGAAGGGGAAGGAGGTGGTAGGTGGATATTAGAAAAGCAAGTCAACAGGATTGGAGACTTATCAGATCTGAAGACCTGAGTGAAAAGAGAGTGAGGTCAGCAAATGAGATGGGCAACACTAGTGGAGAAACAAGGCAGACAGTGAATTCTCTTCAATATGCTGAGATGGAGATGGTGGCAGAGAATTACCATATCTCATCATAAGCCTAGCTACATACTGTTTGACTTTTTAATTGACGTAATTTGATAAAAGAAAAAAGAAAAGAGAAGTCAAGGTTCCGAGTAGGAGAGAAAAAGGAAAATGTTGCACTAGACTGGATATTATTAATAATATATTGCACCATAACTCTGAATGAAACATTTTTATTCTTCAATTAGCACCTTCCCACATTAAAACCCAAGAAAAAGACAAATTTTGATATATCCAAGGAATCCTATTCAGAAATAAAAAGGAAAGAACTACATATAAGTAACACAATGAATCTCAAAATAACTATGCTCAATCCTATTCAGAAATAAATGGAGGCCTATTCTGAAATAAAAAGGAGAAAACTACATTTAGGCAACAATATGAATGAGCCTCAAAATAAGTATGCAGAGTAGAAGAAGCTAGACAAAAAAGAGAGTCCATACTGTATGATTTCATTTTTATAAAACTCTGGAAATACAAACTCATCTATCACTACAGAAAGCAGGTAAGTGGTTGTAAGGAGTGAGGCAGGCATGAGTAGTATTGGGGAGGCACACAGGGAAACTTCTGGAAGACAAGGATATGTTTATTACCTTGGCAGATGTATACGTGTCAAAACTTATCAAATCGTACACTTTAAATATGTAAGATTTATTATATGTCAGTTACACTTCAATAAAGATGTTAAAATATCCCAGAAAAAAACGTAAAGGACATATTTCTCGTCTCCAGTCATTCTTCTTATTTTCAGTGGACATTCCTCAGCTTTTTATAGCTTAACTCTCTTTCTAAAGTATCCCTTTTTCTCCCCATCAGTCAAAGTTTTAAAACTCACAACAATAAACAATTCACTTTGAAAAAATCAAAACTCTAGGTCAATTTTATGAGAACTGGTAACTTTGGCCAACACAAACCAATGTGGCTTCAATGAGCTGGATAACTGTAAACCAAAGCAAAGAAACATGGAGTTATTGCAAGTAAATGTATTTCTGTCATTTTTCCCTCAACCCAACCCACCCTCCAGTATTACCTCTGAAGCTTCCTCAGGGACTAGCCAATAATGCCAGGTTAGGAGGTACTGCACTAATTTAAAAATTTCCTCTTGTAAGTACCTATTAAAAGTACTATAACCAGAATGTACCTTAAAGACATCTCTAAAAAATGATAAACTTATTCTGTATTGACAATAACTTGCAGCTCAAATTGGTTTTCAGTTTGAAAGCATGTCAGAAACAATGACAATTTCCAGAAAGAATATGCAGAAATTAACTGGAACCTTGAAAGTTCAGAACACTTTATGTGAATCAGTAAGTGGCGTAACTTCCTTAATAACCTCCATGTAGGCAATGAAAGACAACAAGCAATTCATCTCTTAGCTTTGATGAGAAAGCTTAGGTTCACATCCCTACATCTTTGATCCACATGTTCCAGTGTACTGTCCAAGCGGGGAAGGCCATCGCTTGCACTGGTCACTCTGCACCTTAGGGAGGTAAATATCATAAGGAAAAAACAGACAGAAGCCTACCTGGTCAGGTCAGTATATCAACTCGTATGTTCTAAACACCAAGAAATGCCAGCCATAAAAACTGTATCTTGGTAGGACTTCAAATACAGACCAGCTAAACAGTTTACCGTCGAGATTTCCTGTAGTCTTATTATTAGGATGTTAAAGATACTGGGACATATGGAGTGATCAGGAAATGACTGATACAGAAAATTTAAAGGCCATTAAAGAAAAAACTAAAATATAATACATATATACATGTATTCGGAATCACACTGCTGCTGCTAAGTCGCTTCAGTCGTGTCCGACTCTGTGAGACTCCATAGATGGCAGCCCACCAGGCTCCTCTGTCCCTGGGATTCTCCAGGCAAGAATACTGGAGTGGGTTGCCATTTCCTTCTCTAATGCAAGCATGCATGTTAAGTTGCTCCAGTCCTGTCCAACTCTCTGAATCAGAAAATGCTTTGAAATAACACATTTTCTAACACAAGGTACTTAGCTTGCTCACTTCCCAGGTAACAGGGCTAGCTCATTTATTGATTCATCAAAATCAACACACCCCCTTTGAAAACAGTTCTAAATTTCTCCACTGACAACACTCAACTGTGTGACCTTAAGAAAATTATAGATGCTCTCTGAACTAAAAGTGTGCGATTCTACGATGTAGAGAAACCAAGAGTTTGAATCTCACATTGTCTATGGCTCCAATAGCAAGACCAAAGAAGGTTCCACATAATCCATACTTCCTTCAAGCAGCCTGGCTTGACAGCCATGAATTTTTAAATTATTTTTTAAATGACCACAGTAGAAGATTACACAAAGTGTTTGATATCCTTTAATTTGCTTAAGTCTTCCAGAATATAATCTGTCCCCACTAAGCCTTTAGAACACATTTAAGCAGCCAGTAGTGATGGTTTTCTCCTACTGCTTTTTAAAGATAATGATAAAAATGTTTTATATATCTATGGGTGAAAATAACTGCCAAGTAACTGATACTCCTAAAATACACATTATATACTCCTGTTATGTTTAAATACATAAAAATGTCATTCTAAGAATGACTATATATGGCAGTCACTGATTGATGCTTTGGCACCAGAACAGTTTCATAGCTAGTTGTTTCAAGCAAACACTAATTACTTTAATTGACCTTTTCAAAAAGTTCTCAATCCATAGCAGTAAGGAATAAATGCCTTCAAAACTGAAGCAGCATTGGGTACTGGGAACAAAAATAACTTTGCATCATTTTTAGGGATTAAAAAAGTAGAAAATAATACTTAAGATACTCTGCATTTAAAAATTACATTATGACACAAAACAGAAAACAAGAAAACCATGTAAGTTCATAGGAAAATACAGCAGAAATACCCCCCCAAAGCTAAAATACAGCAGAAATACCCCCCCAAAGTTGAGAGGTTGTTCTCAATGGTGAGGCTAGGGTTGATCTACTTTCTTTTATATATCTATTCAGTTTTATAACGGCAGAAAAACCTACGTAATTTAAATAGTTGACCAAACGCAGAAGGTGTCCCTTCACTCTAAATACTAATGAGATTAAAGTCACAAAGATCATGACACCAAAGAAGACACTGCGACAGAACAGAATTTTGTGAACACTCTAGCAGATTATACTCTGATATATTACAAAACTCACCAAAGAGACCCTCCTCCTTAAAACCTACAATAACAAAGAATGTACAGTAACAGTCATTTCGGCTCACATTATCGCACAGCTGAAACCTGGTGCAAATAACCCCCACTTATTATAGAACCTCAAACAATTATTCTCTACCACGCCAACACTCTCGAAGTCTCCCCAACCCACGTGTACACTTTCGGGACAGAAAGGATGGATTTAATTGTCCCTCTTCGAGAACCTTACTTAGAGTCTGTACTCGTCGGGGAGTATGAACCCGAGTCGCTGACCGGATCTTCAGGATCATAATCCTGATCTTCTTCTTGTGAAGAAGAGTCTCCAGGAAGTCCCTCTGGGCTCCGAACCGAACCGCACAACGGCAGAGACGCCATCAGCAGGGATGCCGCCGCTACAAGTAGAGTAATTCAAACCCCGCATCTACTGCTTGCCGGCGCCGCCATGTTGCCTCCTCTAGTGCAACGACCGGGGCCACGTGACCACCAATCCTCAGCTGCAATTGGTGGCAGCTCAGGTTGCCAGGGAGACGGGGAAGCTTCTTGGCGAGAACTGAGACCCCCCCAGAAAGGAGCCAATGAACTAAAATTTCTAGGACATCCGGGAAGAATGGAAGAAGCTAAAATTTAACCACTTACGCTCCCCGAAAGACTCTCATTTGGAACAGCTTAACCTGTTAAATCTAGTGGAGGCCCACTGGATTTTTTCTTTTTCTTGCAGTTTGCACTTTGTTGCTACGCCGAACGTCTGTCCAAAACCTTAGATGGGCTCCGTTTGGGTTTCCCTAGAGTAAAGGAAACTACCCTCTACGTCTCTGTACGTGCTTGGAATAGACGCTTTTAAGCAATACCATGTAGGTGTTAATGTAAACATGCGCCATTATTTCTTTGGTTTTCTTACTGTTTCACAGAAGTAAATATTTTCATAGTTCTCCCAAGCAGATGTTGTTGAGGTGCTTCAAATTGGTGCCAATATTGTGAAATCAACTGCGTGTTCATTTTCTAACTGAAAATTTTATAATTTGATGAAGTGTTCTAGTCACTGAAGTTGGAAGGGTACACAGGTAAAATTTACCTGTCTTTTGCGAATACTTGCATCAACTATTTTTGGAATGTACAAAATAATAGCATTTATTTAGATTCGGCCATTGCTCTAATTACTTGTTCATAGGTATACGAATATACATGAACTAAATTTCTCTATATTAAAATAAGGAAACTGAAGCTTAGAGAGGTGTTATTCATCTGGGTTATGGTCACACGGGTAGCAGGAGACAAAGCCAACAAGAGCCGAAGTCATTAACCATTAGATTATCCTTACTCCTCAGCACCCAGTAATTCAACTATTCAGCTCAGTTCAGTCCCTCAGTCGTGTCCAACTCTTTGTGACCCCATGAATGGCTGCAAGCCAGGCCTCCCTGTCCATCACCAACTCCCAGAGTTTACCCAAACTCATGTCCATTGAGTTGGTGATGCCATCCAACCACCTCATCCTCTGTCGTCCCCTTCTCCTCCTGCCCCCAATCCCTCCCACCATCAGGGTCTTTTCCATTAGAGATCAGTAATTCAGTATTAGAGATCTATTCTAAGAAAATAAGAGCTGCAAATAAAATTTATAAAACTTATAAAAAGCTGAAAGCAAGCTTAATGTTCAGCAAAAGGGTAAAATTTAAATGTCTTTAAATATAAAGTATGATGAATATTATGATCTTAATAGAAATGTTTTCAAAAGCAATGCATGGGAAAATGTTCCTATTATAGCCGTTAATTTTTTTAAAAAGATCTTAATGTTATTTTATGATCTCAATGGATGAGGGCTGGGGATTCAACTTAAACTATATGGGTAGATGGTAGAGACTGAAAGATGAATGTGAAATTTATAACGTATAATGTACTATGATAAATACAGAGTTCTAATGGAATACCCAAAGGAAAACAAACTTGGGACATGTAGGGCCACAGCAGATTTCTTAGAGGAAGGCTTAACTTATCTTGTCATTACAGAATATTATGTTCTAAACAGTGAAGAGTAGTGAAAGATGAGTCATCCCATAGCCCAGAGAGATATAGGCATATATATTGCCCAAAAGAACCTGGGCAGTAGCCATTACATATTTAAACTTTCAAGCTGCAATTTAGTTTCATTTGTCACATTAAATTATGTATATTTGAATATCCTAAGTTTAATGGTTTTATTTTATTGATTTCTAAATTTGCTTTTTAATAATTTTTAACTAGCTATTTAATTTTGTTTTGCAGTTTATTTGTATTAATTTATAAAATTGTTTTTATCTTATGAAAGAGCTGTAAAGCACAGAGCTTACACCTGCTTATTTTAAATTATAGTAAAGTTTGTCATCCCTGGAAATCTGTAAGTCTTTCCTGAAAAGAGAAGTCCACATACCACAAATATTAGAAAACAGGGGACTAGTTCATAAAGGGATAAATGGGTAAAGGGATGATGACAGAAAGAGATGGCACCTAAGGAACAGATGGAGAGATATGACCTTGCTCAACACCTCTTCTCTGCTGCTGGTACCCAGAGGAGGATGCAGGTGTGGATGCTGACTTGCCAGTGTCACTCAGGAGGCTAAGGCAGTCTCCATGTGATGGTGTTTATTTTCTCTAGTAGTTAGAAGACAGTCTTGTCAGGTAAAAGTGATGGGGAAAGTAATGGGGTCAGAAGCCTCAAGAGAGTGGAGTCAGGAAAGAAAAGAAACATATTTCCATCAATATTGAGTACCCACCCCCCAAAATAAAGGTGTATTACTTTTAAAATTAGAGATACTATTAAAAGGTGGAACTGCTATAATAGTTATATTATATTTCATCTTAAAACATACATATTCTCACCACAATCCCTAAGATTCCATTCTAAAATTAAAATGCTTTCAGTGCCTCTTTAATAAAGTTAGACTTTCCTCATTTTAAAAGCACCTTATTGGAAGTTAAAAAAAAAAAAGACATTTTTTTTTTTTAAATTTTTTAGTTTTTTATTTTTTAAATTTTAAAATCTTTAATTCTTACATGCATTCCCAAACATGAACCCCCCTCCCACCTCCCTCCCCATAACATCTTTCTGGGTCATCCCCATGCACCAGCCCCAAGCATGCTGCATCCTGCGTCAGACATAGACTGGCGATTCAATTCACATGATAGTATACATGTTAGAATGTCATTCTCCCAAATCATCCCACCCTCTCCCTCTCCCTCTGAGTCCAAAAGTCCGTTATACACATCTGTCTCTTTCCCTGTCTTGCATACAGGGTCGTCATTGCCATCTTCCTAAATTCCATATATATGTGTTAGTATACTGTATTGGTGTTTTTCTTTCTGGCTTACTTCACTCTGTATAATCGGCTCCAGTTTCATCCATCTCATCAGAACTGATTCAAATGAATTCTTTTTAACGGCTGAGTAATACTCCATTGTGTATATGTACCACAGCTTTCTTATCCATTCATCTGCTGATGGACATCTAGGTTGTTTCCATGTCCTGGCTATTATAAACAGTGCTGCGATGAACATTGGGGTACATGTGTCTCTTTCAATTCTGGTTTCCTCGGTGTGTATGCCCAGAAGTGGGATTGCTGGGTCATAAGGTAGTTCTATTTGCAATTTTTTAAGGAATCTCCACACTGTTCTCCATAGTGGCTGTACTAGTTTGCATTCCCACCAACAGTGTAGGAGGGTTCCCTTTCTCCACACCCTCTCCAGCATTTATTGTTTGCAGATTTTTGGATCGCAGCCATTCTGACTGGTGTGAAGTGGTACCTCATTGTGGTTTTGATTTGCATTTCTCTAATAATGAGTGATGTTGAGCATCTTTTCATGTGTTTGTTAGCCATCCGTATGTCTTCTTTGGAGAAATGTCTATTTAGTTCTTTGGCCCATTTTTTGATTGGGTCGTTTATTTTTCTGGAGTTGAGCTGCAGAAGTTGCTTGTATATTTTTGAGATTAGTTGTTTGTCAGTTGCTTCATTTGCTATTATTTTCTCCCATTCAGAAGGCTGTCTTTTCACCTTGCTTATATTTTCCTTTGTTGTGCAGAAGCTTTTAATTTTAATTAGATCCCATTTGTTTATTTTTGCTTTTATTTCCAGCATTCTGGGAGGTGGATCATAGAGGATCCTGCTGTGATTTATGTCTGAGAGTGTTTTGCCTATGTTCTCCTCTAGGAGTTTTATAGTTTCTGATCTTACATTTAGATCTTTAATCCATTTTGAGTTTATTTTTGTGTGCGGTGTTAGAAAGTGATCTAGTTTCATTCTTTTACAAGTGGTTGACCAGTTTTCCCAGCACCACTTGTTAAAGAGATTGTCTTTACTCCATTGTATATTCTTGCCTCCTTTGTCAAAGATAAGGTGTCCATATGTGTGTGGATTTATCTCTGGGCTTTCTATTTTGTTCCATTGATCTATATGTCTGTCTTTGTGCCAGTACCATACTGTCTTGATGACTGTGGCTTTGTAGTAGAGCCTGAAGTCAGGTAAGTTGATTCCTCCAGTTCCATTCTTCTTTCTCAAGATTGCTTTGGCTATTCGAGGTTTTTTGTATTTCCATACAAATCTTGAAATTATTTGTTCTAGTTCTGTGAAAAATGTGCCTGGTAGCTTAATAGGGATTGCATTGAATTTGTAAATTGCTTTGGGTAGTATACTCATTTTCACTATATTGATTCTTCCAATCCATGAACATGGTATATTTCTCCATCTATTAGTGTCCTCTTTGATTTCTTTCATCAGTGTTTTATAGTTTTCTATATATAGGTCTTTAGTTTCTTTAGGTAGATATATTCCTAAGTATTTTATTCTTTTCGTTGCAATGGTGAATGGAATTGTTTCCTTAATTTCTTTTTCTACTTTCTCATTATTCGTGTATAGGAATGCAAGGGATTTCTGTGTGTTGATTTTATATCCTGCAACTTTACTATATTCATTGATTAGCTCTAGTAATTTTCTGGTGGAGTCTTTAGGGTTAAAAAAAGACATTTTAAATTTTAACAAAGGCGCTAGTGGTAAAGAACCCACCTACTAATGCAGGAGACATAAGAGACACAGGTTCGATCCCGGGGTTGGGAAGATGCCCTGGAGGAGGAAATGGCAACCCACTTCAGTATTCTTGCCTGGAGAATCCCATGGACAGAGGACCTGACACGCTATAGTCCATAGGTTGCAAAGAGTCAGACACGACTGTAGTCCCTTAGCATGCATGCACACATTTTCTATTATAAATAACACTTCATTTTTTTCTATAAGCATCTGATAATTTCATACCCTGCTCATAAGTCTCAATGCCACCCCATTAAACAGAGAATAAAATCCAAATTGTGAAGTCTCTAAAAACACCACCTTCCAATTCTACAAATAACTAGGCACTAATACAGAATTAGAGACTTGATTTCCTGTTATACATTAATCAAGTTAATCAAACTGTCAAACTTAACTAATTGACACATCTTACCTGAGATGCTTGTTAAACATACAGCTTTAGAATCCTACCCCACTTCAACAAGATCAGAATCTCCAGGGGAGGAGCCTGAAAAGCTCTATTTTGAAAAGTAGCCCTAGTGATCCTCAGGTTAAAGGCAAACTTGGGGAAAAATGCCCATAGCCTTCCTTTGGTTCTATGCTTCCTACCTATAGGCGCACTGACCATCTCCTAAACAGGAACCATTCCCACCTCCTAGTTTTGAGCCCGGCAGGCAGAACTCTCCCTGCCTTAGAAACAATCACGGGGTTAATCTTGAGTGAAAAATCTCTCCACACTTTACTTTTCCTACCTGTGAGTTAGGATATCGGTACCTATTTCACAGGACTGTTGAATCCAATGAGTCAATGCATGTAAAATACCTAACATAAAGTGTCAAAAAAATTTTAACTCTTCTGTAGATAATTTACTCACACAGATCTCTCACTACGGAATGCTGCTTATCCAAAACACTACATTTTCCTTCAAGACCCAATTTCAAGTTGTGCTTTTTTCAAGAAGTCTTCCCAGGCTCTTTTCCTACCTTAGTAAGAATTCCTCTTTCCACCTTCCCCTTATAACATATCACATAAAGTTCTGTTATAATTAATTGCCAGTCTGCCTAGTATCTAGATTATTTAGGAATGTATCTATATTTGCTACCAAATGACAATTCCTAAAAAACATGACTTTTTTTTTTTCAGTCTTCTATCTTACACAAAGTTGAACCAGGGAAAGAAGTGCCACATAAAAGTATATCTTTAGGAAAAGTTCTTTCACACTAGATAAGTATCTGAGTTATGTCAACTTAATTTCCATAAGTTTAATGAACAAAATTCCTCCCCTTCCCCAGAAAAAGTTATCCCTTTGCCTGATCTTTCACAGAAGAAGAAATAATAGCAATCCTTTAAAATTCTTATTTAAAATTTCAGGGTAAGATAATCTGATTTCCAGATTTCTAACTTTATATATCATATTTAACTAAATTAATATTTGATACATTAGATGTATTGGAGAGGATGAAGAACAGAAAAGAATAAAATGTCATTTTCAAGGACTTTGTAAGAATACTGACTTTGCCTGTCTCATAATTATTAATGGCAGGAAGACTCAAAAGATTTAGGTTCTTTTTTTTTTTTGGCTGCACTTGGAGGCTTGCCTGGTCTCAGTGTCCTGACCAGGGGCTGAACTATGGGGCCACAGAAGTGAAGCCCAAAATCCTAACCAGTAGGCCACAGGGGAACTCCCAGGCCTGGGTATATTCTTATTTTTTGTCCCACTACAAATAGCCAGCCATCTTCTAAGGCCCAAATATGTTTAGTTTAATACATATGAGACATCAGGTCCTTATTTCCATTGATTACCATCTCAACTAGGCAAACAATACAATACTGACATAAAATACACCAGATAAGACCATAATTAAATATTTAGTATCTTTAGCAGGTTCAAGAGCTCTTTCCTAAATAGTAATATAAGCTAGCAATGAGAACTAAATGAAAATAGGGCCACAGGAGGTCATATCCATTAACAAATTTTTAATTGCAAGATAAAAATTCATGTAATGGAGGTTTATTAGGAACTAATTAATATTACCTTAATTGTGAAGATGGAAATAGTAATTCATGAACTATGTAGTAATACTGACAACCACAGTCATTTTAAAATCATGAATAATTGACTAGTAGACTTGGCAAAACAGCATTTTAAAACCTGAGATGACATAATGTGGAATTTTTCAAATTTGGAATAGATTCATAACATATAACATTTTGGCAATCTCATGTTTATAGAATTGCATTATGATTGAAAATTTTCACTTTCCTGTATAAAAATTGAACTACCTGTAAGAATGTGTGGAATTTGTTCTAAGATCATGCATACTGCATTTGAACAATAATGGAATATAGATGAGAATCTAGAAGTGAACACAAAGGTAACTAAATTAGATGGCACAAAGCTGAACCCAAAACCCAGTTCACTTACTCCTACTATCCTCATTTCATATTTTAATTTACAAATTCTAACAAATTTGGTGAACTGCTTTACTGCCATAGATCAGTAGCTGCCAATCAAAACAGGAATATACAGCAGCAAAAACTCTTAATGCCTGACAATCTGCTGATGAAGAAAAAAGTAGGAAACACATGAGATTTACAAAAACCATAGCTTCTAAATGAGCATCAAGTATCCTCAGTAATATCTTTAAAAAGTCGCTATCTTTGTCGAACACTACAATAATTTAATAACAACTATGAAAATGCTTGATAATCCACAAGTGCCATGCATTCCCCAGTTAGAGGAGCCAGGTTCTCATCCGGATTCTGGGACTAATAACCAACTGACTGTGAACACAGTTTCTTCATCTGAAGACAGCAATAATAATCCCTGCCAACTATACAGGGTTGCTAAGAACTAAATGAGATAACCTTTGCAATCTAATGTCTTACATGTTAGGAAGTAGAGCAGTGTGTGATATATACTGTATTTTCAAAGAGCTTTGATCTTACTGATTTTAGTTTTTACTTTTTGAATTTAAGAGGATATTTTATTCATCAGGATTATTATCTAATGGGACATCCTTTAACCCTGAGAGTTCTGGATATTTGAAGTATTTTTAAGATGCTTATTTTGCTATTGCCAATTTAGGTCATCAAACATTTTCAGAGATTCACATTTAGCTCACTTCCTTTGAAGCATCAAAATGCTGGCACTTTAGCCTGGACCAACACAATACATTAGCCTTTAGGCTTTGGGCAAAAGTCACTTAGCTGAATTTTCTCAGAGTCTTTAGAAATAGGTATCCTTTTGTGTTTTGTTTTAATTTCTTAGGGATTAGTTGTAAACATAATCCTTTTTATTTCATACAACTCTCATTTTATAGAGCATTTAAATATCACCTGAAGTTTACCCACCATTCTGTAAGGTGGATATATTACAGAATGAACAGGAAAGTATAGACAGGTTGTCTTGCCAAGTCCCGCAACTATGTAGTATGTAACAGAATAGGACTCCAAGGGAATGATTAAATTGCAGTAACCTTGTGCACACATTTTTAAAAAATCTGCAAAATTTGAGTGCTAATATTATTTGGGTACTTCCTATAATCAAGATTGACACAAATATTTATTGATTTATTTAAGTAAAATACCTGAGAAATGCAATAATGAAGCTTTGAGTCCCTGACTCAAACAACCTGTATGTAACTTTTTATCAAAAACCAGAATAGCTGAATATTTTTTGCTAAGCTATTGTTTTATTTTAATACTGACATATTTTGAAGCTAACACCTCATGCAGAGAAAAATTTGGAACTTTGCTTCAGTCTTGGTTTGGCTGAAGTATCTTTTTCAAAAGCATAGCGATTTAATGCTTTACATTTTGAAAACCATATTTACAATGGAAAATATACAAGTAATTAAAAAATAAACACTCAGAAGAATCATCCTTTAAGATGTAAAAATAAAATAGTCCATTTTCTCTTGTCTATAAAATTTCTATGGCTCATGGCTACTGGTTTCTTTAATGCAATTGCTCAAATTTTGTGGATATCTTACAAGGGATGTTTTAAAGGAAAAACATAAAAATTCTGTAAGACTGATATAAAAATATAGGCCATGCACTGGTCTAGAGCTTGAGAACTGTGATGGTAAATGAGTGTAATTTAAAGGTTATCTGATTTCTCTAATTTCTATTACATTATGTCTCAACAAATCTTTGCATATACTAGCAAAAGACATTTGATTATATATAAACTTGTGTGAAAATCTATCTTCATTAAATGAAATAGAAACATCTATAGATGTCTCAAATTTTTAAATAAATATGTTTGAAAACAAAAATAATGTATTGCAAAAGCAGAAAGATTTTCAGAGAATGTTAAAAATAGAGAATTATTAGCCACCATATTGACAAAGACACTTATAGTTTCAGATTCCATTGGTTCCTATAGCATGTGGGAGCAGTTACTTGTAATTCAGATAAAGTAGCTTTTCATATACTGAGCAGGTTTGTTCCAGAAACACTCCACTACTTACTTCTGAAATAATCATCTCAGTTTTGATGACTATAGTTTAAACATGCTCTTTTGTCCCGGTTCATTCAGACAGGTTTGTGCTTTGGATCCGAAAGCCTGTAGTGTTAGTCAGTTTGGAATTTTTTGGCACCTGACATTTAAAACATGAAGGAATTCTGTTGCATCAGAGTTTTAAGCATTTAAACCAAACAGTCCTCCTGGCTTTATCAAAGTCATGCTGTGAATGAATTCCTAGTTAATACTTTGGGGGCTTATTCCTGGACTGTTAATTTTATCAAATGCAGCAAGAATTGTCTTTGGGAATTTAGCAGAATCCCCTTTTAGTCGCTCATTTGATAATATTTTATTGTTTATGGCAGGGGCTCTCCAGGGGGAAGAAGAGAAGAAAACCAACTGTGGAAAATTGCAGGTACCAGAAGACAGTTTTAAAATCGAAGAGACCCGATTTCTTCCTTGCACGATGTCTTTCTTCTTTACTCACACTTCTAACAGAACAGGGTTTCTACAGCTCATATGGTTTTGTACAAAGACTTAAAAGGGGCACATGAAACGTTTGCAGATGAGAGAACTCACATAAGCCTCCCCCTGACAGTTACTAAGCGCCACTTACACTTTCTCCCTACAAATGTATTCAAGAGATACTTTTGATATATTTCTAAAAGAGTTTTCCCCACATTGTGTCTTACCAAGTCCAGGCTTTCCTAGAATTAAAGCACCATTAGCTGCCTGGCCTTTCAACCATTCTCTCTTAATCTTAAAATGGAAAGAGAATTTGCTTTCCCTGTGAATTCTTACTTTTTCTTCCATAAACCGCTTACCGTTACCAGGGGATTTAATATTTGTTAGTCCATTTTACATAAAGTTTAAGGTTGGACAAAGTAAATGACTACATTAGCAGTTTACCGGCAAGTAGGGATTCTCACCCTTCTGAGACGAACTCAAGTTTCTTTTGTGCAGTTATGTGTGTGGACGCGCATCCGTGAATCTATATGTGTGTGTGGTGGTGGCACGTAGAATTTAGAACTGTTAAAAAGTAGCTCCTTCTAATTCAGATCACAACCAAAATCCAAACAAAACTCTCACCTCTTTTTTTTTTTTTAATCCTGGAGAAAGTTTATAGGTGTTTAAGAACAGCTTGGCTTTTTTCCCCAGTGTATAGTAAGAAAGTGATGTATTTTGCAGTGAGGCGGATACCAGGTCCCGCGCGGAGGTAGACTCCCCGCGACCAAATCGGATGAATCCAGGGCATCCGATTCTGGAAGGGGTGGAAGCTAAGACTCAACTCCCATCCGGAGGGCCGCAAGGAGGAGAATCCCAAAAGAGACGTTCCCGGCAAGACCCCGGAAGGAAAGGTCGCCCCTCCCCTCGCCACCCTCCCCGGGAACGAAGGGAGGTCTTTCGCCGAATCCCCCGGCCCAGCACTGACCTATGTAAGAGGACGCGCTGCACAGAGTCCAGGTCCTCCAGGCTGTGGGCGGCAGGTTTGGGGATGCTGGCCCTGCCCACCTGAAACATGCCCACTTGAGAATCGCTGCAAAGGCGCACAGCAGGTATCAGGCGCAGGGGTCGGCGAGGTCTCTCCCGGGGCGCTCGAGGCGCCGCCTGCCCGGGGCACGGCTCGGGCCGCCGCCGGGAAACCGAGAGCTGAAGGAAAGGCTGCCCGCTTCCGTTGCGAAAGAACCTGGGACTGAAGGGCTGAGGTGTTAGCGAGCGCCCTCCCTCTTCTTCGCCTCGGGCCAAGCTGCGCGGATCTCGGAAACCCCACGGCCCGCGGCCGGACCGCCCCCGCGCCGGAGGACCCGGGCAGATGGGCGCTCTGGTGGCCGCCACCCGACCTGGGGCTGACCAGGTCCGGGGCGCCCCGCTCCCCCGTCTGGGCCCCTCGCCCCTCCCGCTCGATCGAGCTCTCGGCAGGGTCCCGAGCGCCCGCGGCGAGCCGTCGAGCGTCTCCAGCCCGCGCCCGAAGCTGCGCTCTTTCGCCGCCTAGTGCTCTTCACTCTTCCTTCTCGGATCGCGAGGCTGCCCCAGGCGAGGGACACCCGTGTCCACGCACCGCCCCCAAGAAGCTACCACCTGCAGCTTGGAGGGCCAAGAACAGGAAGAGGAGAGGGGCCGCTGAAGGGCTCGGAGGCCTGAGCTGCTCCGAGGGAGGCCAGAAAATGAGTGAGGGAGGCGAGCTGGATAGGCGTTATTGGTGGGAGTTTAAATTCTGACGAAAAAGGCCAGTTATTCATTCATCCAGGTCATTGTATACGTTATTACTTGACATGTGCCAAACTGAATTTTAGTGTTTGGAGATACAACGATAAATAAAAAAAATAGTGGCTGCCCTGTCTAGTATAGACCCTTTATTCTCTTTTTGGAGTCCATTTGCTTTAAAAATACACTTGACATTAGAATATAGTGTCTAGGAGAAAATCTAGATGACCTTGGGCATGGTAATTACTTTTTAAATATAACACCAAAAAGCAATCTATGAGAAAAATAATTGATAAAGTGGACTTCATTAAAATGTAAAACTCCTCTGCAAAGATGCTGTCAAGATAATGAGGAAAGAAAGGCCAACACTGGGAGAAAATGTTTGCAAAAGACATCTGAAAAAAGATTGTTGTTCAAAATATACAAAGAACTCTTAAAGCTCAACATAAGAAAAGAAACAAACTGATTTTTGAAGATGGGCAAAAGACCCGAACAGACACCTCACCAAAGAAGAAATTTAGTTGTCAAGCAGGGTATGAAAAGATGTTCCGCATCATGTGCCATTGTGTATATTAGGAGCTCTGTCACCTCCAGCTCTTTGTGACCCCATGGACTGTAGCTCACCAGGCTGTTCTGTCCGTGGAATTCTCCAGCCAAGAATACTGGAGTGGGCTGCCATTTCATTCCCCAGAGGATCTTCCCAACCCAGGGATGGAACCCGGGTTTCCCACATTGCAGGCAGACTGTTTACCATTTGAGCCTCCAGGGAAGCCCTAATTAGGGAACTGCAAATTAACACAGTGAGACACCACTACACATCTATTAGAACGTCTAAAATCCAAACACTGGCAACACTGTGCTGGTGAGGATGTGGAGCAACATGAGTGTCTGTTCACTGCTTATGGGAATACAAAATGGTACAGCCACTTTGGGAAACTACATAAGCGGTTTCATACAGAATTAAACCTACTTTTACCACACAACCCAGCAGTCAGATTCCTTGGTTATTTACCAAATGAGTTGAACACTTGTTCACACAAAAACTTGGAACAAGGATGTTTATAGAAGCCTTATTCATAATTTGCGAAGCCTTATTCATAACACTGGGAAGCAACCAAGATGTTCTTCAGTAGGTGAATGGAAAAACAAACAGGGTACATCCAGACAATGGAATAATAGCGAGTGTGAAAAATACACGAGCTGTCAAGCCATGAAAGACAAAAGTGAAAGAAACTAGTCTGAAAAGGCAAAATACATTATGATTCCAACATATGGCATTCTGGAAAAGGCAAAATTATGGAGACAGTAAAAGGATTGGTGACTGCCTGAGGAGGGAATAAATAGGCAGAGCATAGAGGATTTTTAGGGCAGTGAAAAGTATTCTGCACGATCTTATAATTGTGGATAAATGGAGAACACGCTGAAAAATGTAGTTTGAGTTGAAGGATACTACTGGTTGCAGATTACAGATATAAAGTGTAATAGATTAATTTTAAGATGTAGAATTATTAAATGGGACTTAGCTTTTCATTGTAGGATTTCCAAATGTCATTATCTGCAGGATTTTTCTGTTGGGTCAGTGTCTTGAATCCTGGCTGCCGGTATTTTGGGAGCCAAGTGAGTGAAGAGGTGAATAATGAATATTTCATCTCTTAACATATATTGACTTTTACTTAATCCATCTATTTTCAGTAAGGTACCTCAGTTCTGCCCTACACTCTGCCTAGTGACCTTGAGTCTAAGAGTTTCAAGAATCTGAAAATGTTCATATCTTTTAATTCAGAAATTAATCCCAAGGAAATGATAAAAAATGAAGATCATAATGTTCATCATAGTATATTACCACAGCAAATATATTAAAAGTATAAATATCCAAAATTAGTGTAACAAGTAGGTTAAAGTCTATTCATACAGTTAAAGTCTATTCATACAGTGAACTAATATGTATTTATTAAAATGAAATTTAAATAGAGTGGTTAATGACATTCAGTTAGGAAACTGAATGCATATTCACCAAATCTTAAAAATGGTTACATCTGGAATTAGAATCGAGTGACTTTTATCTTCTCCTTTATACTTTCTGTACTTTTTTTCAGGATGTAAAATAATCAAATATATATTACTTTTAGAATTGATGTATTCAACTATTAATATATAAAAAGAATAATTTGAAATTGGCATTCTGCAAGTGAAAAATTTCAATTATTATGTTTTTTAGACTTCCATTCTCAGATATACATGTTATTTTTAAACATTGTATCATTTAAGGATACATGGTAACCTACTTTTTAAATCGCATTATAAATCTTTTATATACAGAAGTTATTTTGTAACTATTTTGGGTAATTACTATTTCACTGTAAGTTTTTACTAATGAATCTTTTGTTTGAAAGGGTTAGATAACTTTTCCTTCCAATTTTAAATTTTGTGAAAAGCCTATGATGTTATAGATCACTATTCAGTTGTGTTTTCATAATAAGTCTGGATTTTACATGTGTAGTATTTTCTTAAAGTGAGCTATATCTAGAGCTACTTGTTTGCCCTTTGAAGCAAAAAGCCTTCTCTGGCTGATAGCAGAAGAGGAAGTTAGAGAGATTGGCATGAGAAGAATATACAGGACTTCACCAATTTGGAGATGGAGAGGGCTATATGAGAAAGGCCTCTAAAAGCAGAAAGTGGTCCATGCCTGCCTGCCTGCAAAGAAATGGAGATTTCTAAAACTATAAAAAACTAAATCCTGCCAACAACCTGAACCAGATAGGGAGAGGGTTTTTCCTCAGATCCTTCAGATAAAATCTTAGCCCCGCTGAAACTGATTTTGCCTTTGTGAGACCCTAAGTAGAGAATCTAGTGGAACCCTCCTGGACTTGTGACCTCTGGGTATGGTGAGCTAATTAGTGGGTGTTATTTAAGGCCACTAAGTTTGTAGTATTTTTTATGCAGGAACTATTTACATAATAGAAAACTAATACAGAGTGTTTTTAAGATTGGTTATGGGAAAGTGTTTATGGAACAACTAGTCCCGTGGGTGGGAATATCTCTAGCTGTGCTTGGCAGCTCTGAGGCAGGCATGGTTTCCAAGACATCACACTCCTCTGGCCCTAAAGTCTTACCGGCATTCTCTGGTGCCTCTTCCATCTCACAAACTCCCTCAGGCACTTAACAACTTCAAAGGTCCAAAAGACCATCATGCAGGGCAGAGATTGTTTTATCCAGTACAGCTTCTGAGGTCAGAATTAGGAGAAGTAGACGTTTCTAATACTGAAGTAGATTTATACTTGATACTTCAAGTTGGGTTCCTTGAGAAACTGCCTCTGAGATGAGATGGAAGGGGGTTTATAGGGAAGTGTTCTTAGAATCAGCAATCATAGGGAGAGTGACGGGAGCAGGACTGGGCAGAGTGAAAACTGAACTGTTTACCACCTCAACAAAAGCCTCAGCCTATTCCATGGGCTTGATGTGAGACAGCGTCCTGAGTTGAGGCAAGAGGGAAAAAACCTTTGTATCCTCGTATCAATCCAACCTAGAAAAGAGGTGTCACGTTGGGCACAGTGACTCTCTTCACCTGAGGACAGTTCCTCAAGCGAGATGCAACTGAAAGGCTCACCTGTTGACATTCCCAGCGGGATTGGGAAGGGGTGCCTCCATCCTAAAAGGGGCAGAGAGGGTGCAGAGAGGAGAGGAATTGGAGCGATACATCATAGCATTTAGTGCTATATAAAAAAAGACTCACCGTAGTGATGAGGCTCTTCGTCACTGAGGGAGTTTATCAACAGAGCTTTCAGGCAAGGATGCTGCACAGTGGAATTCAACACTGAACAGAAAAGTAAAGTGGATTGTGAATGGAGAATTTCCAAACTCTTCCCTTCTCTGACATTCCTGGTTGCTTCAGTTGTTCATGCCAGCACTGCTCTCCCCTGGCAGTTCTGAGGTGGTGACTGTGTGTGGATACTGTGCCTAAGGAAAAAGATAACAAGGTGGGTGAAAGCATGGAGTGGAGTCTTAGTAATTGACTGCCTTTGACATATCAGACATGATTTTGTCTTTCTGCATCCCAGGACAATACATATATAGGATGTCTAGAGTTTTAAACATTACAGAACCATCTTGATCTACTCTTTACTCTCTACCTAGAGAGAGAAGCTTTCTTCAGTCTTCTTTCAGTTTCTCATCATTTAGGAGGGATCTTTTAGTCTAAAGATAGATTGAAGTTATTATCAATAATCTGAAGAGTTTTGTTCGCTGAGTAAAGTGCTTCTTTATGAAAAATTTGAGGAACCATTATTGCACCAGAAAATAGAGCCAAACACAGACTTCAAAATTCTTGACCACAGAAGACACCAGAATGATGCGTTTCTCAGCAGGAGAAATTTGGAATAAGTGAGAGGACTGAGGAAGAGAAATAGGACTTCTGAGGACACACTGGCCCATGTAACATAGGTAATAAGTGTTTTGTACTATCTGAACCTTAAATATGTTTATGATTGAATTCAGGTAAGATTGTGTTCTTTCTGCCAATGAACTGTACCTGTTTTTACCCTCTTCCAGACACTGCGGGGGCTCGATGACAAGGTTATAACAATTTAACACTTCTGACTTTTTGTCATGCACATCATTCATTTAACAACAAATTATATATACATAGGGCTTCCCTTGTGCCTCAGATGGTGAAGATTCCGCCTGCAATGTGGGAGTTCTGGGTTTGATCCCTGGGTTGGGAAGATCCCCTCGAGAAGGGAAAGGCTACCCACTCCAGTACTCTGGCCTAGAGAATTCCATAGACTGTATAGTCCATGAGATCGCAAAGAGTTGGACACGACTGAGCGACTTCCGCTATATATACATATAGCTGATTCATGTTGTACAGCAGAAGCTAATACAGCGTTGTAAAGCAATTCCTGTGTTATCATTAGGAATACTTCTAAAACCCTCTATCATTTGGTTCCTGTTCCATCTTCCTAACCAGTGTAGGTGGGGGTGGGGATCTAGTTTTAAGCCTCCCATTAGACCAGGGATTCTGGTCACTTTCTCGGGAACTGGCTCTTAACTCTGGCCCTCCAGGCTCTGCCCTGTCTCAGTCTCTTCCCACTTCTGTCCCACTGGTGTTTAACAGGAGTACTTATACCCTGTCAATCTTATTCTCTGCTGATACACCTTTGCCATTTCCCAGGTCACTGAACCGACATTCGGGCTTTTTCATCCTAATATTTATTAAATGTGTGAAGTGATGGATAGTTAGAATGATAGACAGGTAGGTGGATCAAGTTTTGTTTGAATCCTTTCTGAATGTAAATCCTTAGAACAAAATAGGGAAGGGCTGTTCCACCAACTCCTCTCCCTGGCATGTAACCACTTCTTCAAAAGAGCTACAGTCAATGGAGTGGCATTGAGACCAGTGGTAACATCTCTAAATTTTTGAGTTGGAAGATACAACTCAGTCACAGAATACGGGGATTTGTTATGAACACCCTCTTGGATTCTCTGTGATTCTGTGAGCTGCTGACAGTGGTATAGTTTAATAATGGATTGTATCAACTTTCATTGAACCTTTGAGGGCATCACACAGATAAAAGTGAGGTGAGCCACACACCTGTGTGGGATTTGGGAGTAGACAGAAGTGCTACAAAACCCCTGTGCCTTTTTCAGTACCCTTTTAGTTTGTCATGACCCAGATATAAATAATGACATAATGCAGTGGTTAAAACAGAGATGATGTGTCCACATAAATGAGAGTTAAGGAAGTGAGATGAAACCTGAAAGGAAATAAGGCAATGGCTGCATAGAACATCAGTGTACTGATCTCAGTGGACTAAATGGAATTTGGAACACTTAAACAGATGTTTTCTGTAAGGGAAAGACAGCATGATTTATTTAAGATTATTACATCTGGCTCATATTTATTTGGGGGGACATATAAGAATGAGGGCAGACAGACATGATACATAATCTGTTTCATCATTCAAAAAGTCTGCATAATACTTCCCAGCGACATGAAGGGATAAAGTGATGGGGGGCTGGGCTACTTAAAAGGTGTAAAGAATAGTATTAGAAACATAAAAACAAAAACTCTCTGCGAAGAGGACTGTGAATAGTAGGGGCCTCCGAAACTGAAGATGGTAGGGCTGGACAGGTTTAACAATTTATAAATAAGGAAAGCAGGTATGAACAGTGACATCTTTATACTTGAAGATATCACTTGTCACTAAGCTATTTTGGGAATCCTAGTTATTATGGAATAAACTATAAGAAGATCTTGATAACTATATGCATGGATAAAAATAAGGCATATTTAATTTCAATAATGGAAAAGACATGAGAAATTAATCCACAATAGATGTATCCATGTGTATCAGTTACACACAGAGCCAGGAGAGGGACCTGAGAGTCAGTTAAGATATAATCTCAATGTGTATAGTCTAGAAATTCAAGATTTTAAACAAAATAATGATCTTGGACACAGGATTAAGGCTATTATCAGCTGTAGGTCAAAGACATGGCATTTGTACAGCAGGATTCCACATACAGTTTTTGATGATATTCTATGTTTAAATCATAAGGAAATCAGAAAATGCTTCCAAAGAACTTTAAATGATCCTAAAGATGGGTAAGTTGAAAGTCCATAAGGGATTAGGATCACAGTCTGAAAAGAATGACCAGGAAATGTGATTTATTGTCTTGTTTTCTAGCTTAGGTGGTAAAGAGTCCACCTGCAATGTGGGAGACACCGGTTTGATTCCTGGGTTGGGAAGACCCCCTGGAGAAGGGATAGGCTACCCAGTCCAGTATTCTTGCCTGGAGAATTCCATGGACAGAGGAGCCTGGTGGACTACAGTCCATGGGGTCACAAAGAGTTGGACACAACTGTAGGTTTTCACTTTCAAACCTATAGAAAAGTTGGAAGACCAATGCAGTGAACACTCATATGCTTTTTGCTTAGATTGAATCAATTTGCATTTTTCCACATTCATACTCTGTTTTTCCAAATCATTTGAAAATAAGTTGCAGACAGATGTTTTATTTTTAATACTTTAGTGCATTTTCTTTCATAACTGCAATATTATTATCACAATATTACTGATACACCAATGAGTATTATCTAATAAATGGGCCACATTCCAAATTTCCAGTTGTTCAATAATATTTCAATAGCTTAAAAAAAACAGAAGCCAATCAACAATTATTTGTTGCATTCAATTGTCATGTCTCTTTAATATTTTATCTTGAACACACCATCAGTCTTTCTTGTGGGGGCCTTGACTTGACTTTTATGAAGAGTCCAAGTCAGTTATTTTGTAGAATGGTCCACAATTTGCATTTATCTCATAGTCTCCTCATGATTGGTATCAGATTAAACATTTTGATATGAATACTACATAGGTGATATTGCTTTCAGTGCATGGCATTGGGTGGCATATAATGTCAATTTGCCTCATCTTTGGTGATGTAAAGTTTAAACATTTGGTTAAGGTGAAGCTTGTCAGATCTCTCCTCTATAAAAGTAAATATTTCTATTCATAATCAGTTAACAATCTTTGGAGTGTTATCAGTATTGTGTTCCCCAATGACTTTTTAACCAAATGTTTCAGCATTCATTGATGATCCATATTTATTTTCTCATTCTTTCATTGCTCCTTCACTTAAACTGGCACAACCACCCTTTTAAGGATTACTATAGTCTTACAAATTCTTTTTATATATAATATGTTGAAATCCTCTCTACAACTATTCTCTCTGATGCTCAAATTGTTCTAGCTCCCGTGTTCCTTGGAATGTCTTCATCAATTTTTAAGTATTCCCTGTTTTCTGACATAATAGGATATGCCAGACCTACCTGTACTTTCCCTGCTCCAAACTTATAATCAGCCATTTGTCAGAGTCTTTCCTTTTTTAAGTGGGGAATAATATTTAGACACTTAGATCTAGATGATGGTTCTCTTATGCTTCTGTACATCTTGTGAATAATGCAGTAACTGCCCTTTGCTCTGGATGGTCTTTACAAAGATGTTTGTGTAGTTAGTGAATAGTCGTAGAAGATATATCTTCTCCAGAGCAAGGACAGGTGCCGGGGGCCAGCGTGAGGAATTCCGCCCATGGCAAAGGTCATGAGGAACGAGGCTTGGCATACGCAAAGGCGTGATCAAGCCTCAGGAAACCCCCTGTTCCCGAGCATCAACCCCAAAACCAGAGTCTGTTTTACGCTCTCACCTACACCTCTGACTTTACGGGGGGCTCTCCCCCATAACCATTTCTCTCTGAGAAGGAGTAAACGTGCAGCTCCAAGGCAATAAAAATTCTTGGGCGTGACAAGAGTGTTTCAGCTTACGGACTCCTCTGAAGGTTATCTAGCCCACCTGTATAGGTTTGTCCGGCCACATGTGATTGCTTACAGCCTCCCAACCTGAGAGGCACGAGATGTTTTAGACTTACTAAAGGCAAATTATTTTGGGGAGTTAAAATTATTAGTATAGTGTGTTGGTTAGGAATTATATTGGTGAAGGGTCTCTTCATTTGTTGTGTCAATAATTGCTGCTAATTCCCTGCTCTGGGTGGGACAAGGATGTCTCAGGTCAAACCTCTCTGCTGACAGACTAGCTTGTGTGACAGGATTATCCTTACTGCCACCACTAGGCACATGATTGTTTACTACCTCTCAACCATAAACAGCACAGAGAGTTTTGGAGTATTTTGAAAGTCTTAATTAGCATAGGACTTTTTCTTCTTGTTGAGTCAATGATCACCGCCAGGCCTCTATATCCTTAGGTACCTGGGAATATATTAATCAATGTATTTGGAATATAGCAAAGGAAATATGGTAGTTTTTGATGTTAGCAATACTAGACTTTTTGAGTTAATGGATTTTCTCTTTTGTAATAGATCACTGTACTTTGTTATATATCACTGTGTCCTTGCTGTGTAAGAATGTAACTTTATCATATCTTAAGACTAAATAGATCTTAAGGGGAGCATTGGTGAAAGGATTTTCATTTGTTGGGTTGATGTTTGCTGCTAAATCTCCATGTTCCCTACCCTTATAATGAATATAACTAGCATATAGGAAGAAATAAGTATTAACCTTTAAGCATATAGGAGAAATAAGTATTAACCTTTAAGACTAATCATGTTAACCTTGGGTTGAATAAATTCCTTTCTTGATTGTAACTCACTACACCCTCACCCTATAGGAATGTTACTTTATTTGGAGGGTGGTGCCTGGTTTAAGAAAAAACACCCTTGGAAGAAATAAGTTTTTTTGGTTATCAGAAAGAAAGGATCATAAAATGTAAGCAGGTCTCACTCATGGCCAGAAGATGATGTAATATCCCTAAGACCTTTTTTTAAATACATTTATGTGAAGCACCTGATTTTGACAAAGGTCAGGACTGCTGACCCCCACGTGACTCTGTATTCATCCCTATGTGTAACAAAAGGTATATAAGCAAACCCAAAAATAAAGAAATCGGATCAGTTTCCAGAAAGACTGATTCCCCCATGTCGCTTCTTTCTTGCTCCCATTTTTCTGGCTGAATTCCCATCTGGAGCATGGATGCTATTCCACGTAATCCAAGTTATTCAGCCTCTTTTTCTCCACTGATCTTCCTACTACACTATCCATTTCTAATCTCTCTATATCTGTGATTAAATATGTATTTTTCCAAAGACGCCGACTCCGTCCCCACCTTCGAATCACCCTGGATCCACCGGGGCTGGACCCCGGCAGACAGGTTTGTTTCCTGTCCAGTATGATAAAGATAATGTCTTTCTCTGGGGCAAATGCCAGACAGCCTTCACATTATATAAGATTCGGATTACCTAAGTTCAGGGTCCTTCTGTAATAGAACCCACTGCATGTCCCGATACCATCTGGTTCTTTCACATTGCCCTTGGAAACTGGGGCTGGGGAGCAGGCACAAATGATGACTCTGTGCTTAGTGGCCCAGTTGTGTCTGACTCTTTGCGACACCATGGACTGCAACCCACCAGGCTCCTCTGTCCATGGGGATTCTCCAGGCAAGAAAACTGGAGTGGGTTGCCATGACTTCCTCTAGGGGATCTTCCCAATCCAGGGATTGAACTCTGGTCTCCCACATTGCAGGCGGATTCTTCACCATCTGAGCCACCAGGGAAGCCACTGCCATTTCTATGAATAATGGAGTCCTTGGTTGACCCAGAAGTTCCTTGTATTCTGCTAGCCTTCATGAAGCTCTGGCAGACTGGTTTGTTGTGTTGCGAGCAGGATAAAACCTCAGACCCTGAACAGTTTTTAACACTGGGAAATAGGTGTGTTCACTTAGCTTCTATGTCCTTCCAATGGAGAGAACTAGAAAATATATATTTTTTAAAAATTTGTTTTGATATACTGTATGTGCTGTGCTTAGTCACTCAATCGTGTCTGACTCTTTGCAACCCCATGGACTGTAGCCTGCCAGGCTCCTCTGTCCATGGGGATTCTCCAGGCAGGAATACTAGAGTGGGTTGCCATGCTCTCTTCCAGGGGATCTTCCCAACCCAGGGATCAAGCCCAGGTCTCCCTCATTGTAGGCAGATTTTTTTACTGTCTGAGCCACCAGGGAAGCCCATGAATACTGGAGCAGGTAGCTGATCCCTTCTCCAGGGGATCTTCCTGACCCAGGAATCAAACCGGTGTCTCCTATATTACCAGCTGAGCTACCAGGGAAGCCCCTTTGAAATACTAATACCTCCTATTCCAAAATCATGCCCCAAGTTTCTTCCTTTTCATATATACATCTCCTTTCTCCCATAGAGAGAACCTCAGTTCCCCAAATACTCATTCCTTTGCTTTTTCCTATAATTGGTATAAATTTTAATTAGAATTATCATGCCAAGTCTACTACCTAAGCCAAATATTTGAAGTAAAGTTCAATATTTGCTTGCAGGTCTTTTTGTCCTTAAAAGTGTGTCACCTAAGGATAAGGTCAGATTACTGTACTTTAAAGATACTTTAGTTCTTTTTCTATAATTATGTCATCAATTCAAAACATACTTCATTTATTTTTATTAGAATTCAACTTTGGAGTTACATAATACTCAATCATGTCAATGTTCAATGACTTATTCAATGAGGCTCCTAAGGATGGCCACCTAGATGGTTCCTTATTTTTGCTATTACCAGTAAGGCCACATTTAATAAACCTTTGTAGGTGTATCTTTAGGGTAAATCCCTAGAAATGAGCATGCTGGAACAAAGAATAAATGCTTGCACAGTTTTGGTAGATGTTGCCAGTTTCCACTGAATGGATTGTACCATTTTTCCCTGTCAGCCCCCTGGAAAGTTTGAGAATGCCTGCTTCTTCATCAGTTCAAGTCTGTAGTGCAAACCTCCTGAATTTCTGCCAATATGAGAAGTTAAAAAATGGCATCAACATTTTGCATTTCTCTCTTTTGTTTCAGTGTTTGTTTTGGTAATTACTTTTTATTGGAGTATAGTTCCTTACAACGTTGCGTTAGTTTCTACTGTACAGAAAAGTGAACTGTCTATATGGATACATATATCCCTTCTTTTTTGGATTTCCATCCCATTTAGGTTACCACAGAGCACTGAATTGCATTTCTCTTGCAAGTGAAATTATTCATCTTTTCATATATTTAAGAGTATTTTTCATTTTTTAAAAAATTGTCTGCTCCTGTATTCCAATTTTTCAATTGGGGTTTTGGTCTCTTTTCTCGTCCTCTTAATTTTTCAAAAAGTTTTTTTTTCCCTTATAGTTTTATACTGAGGAATAATCAACATAGGATAAACAGTACCTGTTTAGAATATACAATTTTTGAGCTTTAACGTATGTAATGAACATACTGATTCCCTTGCATCCGTTGTAATCCATCTCCTGTTCCTCCCTCACTCCCATCCCTAAGCAAGCACTGACCTCCTTTCTGTCATGACAGATTCATATTCTCCCAGATTCCACATTTCAGGCTTCTCCACTCAGGCTTGGGGGATAGAAACTATTCCCAGTGCTGGGTAAACTCTGAGGATTGTTCCATCTGCTCCTTTCCAGTGGTTCTTTCTCTGGCCTCAGGAGGCTGCTTCACATGCATGTTCTTACCAGAGCTTAGCTGAAGACTCAAGAGGAGTCCTCTTTAGTTCTCTAGCTGCACAGCCGTCTCCTGCTCTAACAACTTTTTCCTCTCTGGTACTCTGCCCCACCGTAACCTTTTCCAAATTCTAACTCTGTCTCCTCAGCTCAGTGGTGACAGCCTGGCTCTGAGTTCCTCCTCCCTTTTTCTGTGGCCTGGAAACTCTCTCCAGGCAGTAAGCTGGGGCCTTCAAAGGCTTCGCTTCATTTGTTTTGCTTCTCTCATGCTGTGCTGCCTGTGATGCAGTGTCTAAAAACCATTCTTTCAAGTGTTTTGTCTGTTTTTTCAGTTGTTTAAGATGGGAGCGTATTCTAGTCTCTGCTACTTCATCATGGTCATGGTCTTCATAGTGGGGACTGTTTTTTTCCTTTAGCTTCTAGGATTTTTTTTTTTTTTTAACATGTTAGATCAGCCCTTTATATATGACATCTATTCAAATATTTTCTTCTGGCTTGTCATTTATCCTTTGACTTTGCTTATGGTATTTAGTCTTTTTGTTAATGCAAAAGATTTTTCTCTTTAGGCAGTTAAATTTATCTAACATTATCATTAGTTGCATCTACATTCCTGATCATTTTTAGAAAGCTTTCCCCATGTTCCTATTATAAGGAAATTTATCTGATTTTTCTACTGCTGTAGGGTTTCTTTCTTTTTCTCTTTCTTTTTTCTTTCATACTTGATTGGTCTTTAACCATTTGGACTTTATTCTCATATATGGTGAGAGGTGTGGATCTAATTTTCTTGTTCAGTTGCTACATCACATCTGACTCTTTGCAACCCCATGGACTTCCCCACGCCAGGCCTCCCTGTCCTTCACCATTACCAGAGCTTGCTCACATTCATGTCCATTGATTCGGTGATCCCATCCAACCATCTCGCCCTCTGTTGTACCCTTCTCCTCCTGCCTTCAAACTTTCCCAGCAAGAGGGTCTTTTCCAATGAGTTGGCTCTTTGCATCAGGTGGCCAAAGTAGTGGAGCTTCAGTTTTAGCATCAGTCCTTCCAGTGAATATTCAGGGTTGATTTCCTTTAGGATTGATTGGTTTGATCTCTTTGCAGTCCAAGGGACTCTCAAGAGCCTTCTCCAGCACCACAATCGAAGGCGTCAATTCTTTGGCTTTCAACCTTCTTTATGGTCCAAACCTCACATCCATTCATGGATGACTGGAAAAAATCATAGCTTTAACTGTATGAAAATGTGTTGGCAAAATGATGTTTTTGCTTTTTAATATGCTATCTAGGTTTGTCTTAGCTTTCCTTTCAAGGAGCAAGAGTCCTCTAATTTCATAGCTACAGCGATTTTGGAGCCCAAGAAAATAAAATCTATCCCTGCTTCCACTTTTCCCCCAACTATTTGTCATGAAGTGATGGGATCAGATGCCATGAGCCAAGTTTTTTGAATATTGAGTTTTAAGCCAGGTTTTTCACTCTCCATTTTCACCCTTATCAAGATATTCTTTAGCTCCTCTTCACTTTCTGCCATTAAAGTGTATCTGAGGTTGTTGATATTTGTCCCGGCAGTCTTGATTCCAACTTGTGATTCATCCAGCCTGGCATTTCGCATGATGTACTCTGCATATAAGTTAAATAAAAAGGGTGACGTCATGCAGCCTTGATGTACTTCCTTCCCAGTTGTGAACCAATCAGTTGTTCCATGTAAGGTTCTAATGGTTGCTTCTTGACCTGCATACAGGTTTCTCAGAAGACAGTAGATAGGTAAGATGGTCCAGTATTCTCATCTCTTTAAGAATTTTCCACAGTTTGTTGTGATCCACACAGTCAAAGGCTTTAGTACAGTCAGTGAAGCAGAAGTAGATGTTTTTTTTTCTGGAATTCCCTTGCTTTCTCTATGATCCAATGAATGTTGGCAATTTGATCTCTGGTTCCTCTGCCTTTTCTAAACCCAGCTTGTACATCTGGAAGTTCTTGGTTCAGTACTGCTAAAGCTTAACTTGAAGGATTTTGAACATAGCCTTACTAGCATGAGAAATGAGTGCGGTTGTCTGGTAGTTGAACATACTTTTGCACTGCCTTTTGGGATTGGAATGAAAACTGGTCTTTTCCAGTCCTGTGATCACTGCTGAGTTTCCCAAATTTGCTGGCATATTGAGTGCAGCACTTTCACAGAATCATCTTTTAGGATACGACATAGCTCAGCTGGAATTCCATCACCTCCACTAGTCAGTCATGCATTACTAGAATAAATCTAATTTGATCACAGTGTACTATTTTCTTATTATGGTTTTGGGTTCTGTGTTGCTCATATTTTATTTAGAATTTTGCATTAAAATTCATAAGTCAGATTGGCCTGCAATATTTTGTCCTGTTTTTATCATATGTGAATGTCGTATGTGGATATACTTTGTAGAAAGAATCTGGGGGATTTGCCTCTTTTCCTATGCACTGTGGGCACTTAGTCACCCAGTTGTGTCTGACTCTGTGCGTCCCCATGGACAATAGTCCACCAGGCTCCTCAGTCCATGGGGATTCTCCAGGCAAGAATACTGGAATGAGTTGCCATGCCCTCCTCCAGGGGATCTTCCCAATCCAGTGATTGAATCCAGGTCTCCCATGTTGTAGGTGGGTCCTTTACCATCTGAGCCACCAGGGAAGCCCTATGCACTAGAACAATATATACCATAGGAATCACCTGGTCTTTGGTGTTTTGGGTTGAGTTTGCCTGCTAGAAATCATCTGTACTTGGTGCTATCACATGGAGTAGTCCTGTAATAACTTTTACTGTTTTTTTCTATACACTTTTTTAAACGTTCTATCTGTAACAGAATCAATTTAGTACATTGCATTTTCCTGGGAAATTATACAGTTCATTTACTTACATAGTAATCTCACATGACTTAAAAATATCCTGTTTTAATGGTAATTTCTTGTTTATAATTTCTCACTTTGTGGAAGCCTATTTACATTTACTGCCATGTCTCAAATGTTTGGTTTCAATTCTGTCCTTTAATGAACACCTATTCTTTGATTGGTGACATTATTTCATTCCTGAAAACCACACCATCACAGTAAAACCACAATAATTAAAAAATATTTCTGTGAATTTTAATGGGAAAATTATAATATATTTCATTTCAACTCAAATAACCAAACACTTTTCACAGACAGAAAAAAGTATTACAATTGAATGATGCAAGTGATGTAATAAACAAAATTTGAAAGTAAGTAAATTCAGATTTTACATAAAATGTAACACAGTGAAGAGTTCTTATATTTTCCAAAAGAGAAAGAGATGATTTGATAGTGAGTGGTGGAGGAGGGTGTGAGAGATTCACTCTTTGGAAGTTTTGCTCTTCTTTTCAGCATGATGTGCATCAGTTTTCGACCTTTAGGAGGCTCACAAGCATTTTGCACCTGACAAGAAAGCCATAGGAATTGAAAACAATATCACAGTGCTTTGAAATACATGAAAATAGCCAACGTGCCCCACAACATGCAGAGCATGTATCTCTTGGCATAGATGGGTCTACTTAGCAAAGTATTTTGAATCATCTTATCTTAGAGCTCAATTCAGATTTGCTCCATTTGAAATTTCCTGCCCAGAAATGTTTTGAGTAAATTAGTGACTGTCTTTTTCTGGAAGTGTAACACTGAAATTTCACTTTAACAGTGAATTTAATGAGGGTGCTTTGGGTATAAATGTAATTACACCAAGAAGAGAAGCTCTGAAAGGCAGTATAACTTTTTAAAGTCATTTAAGTCAATAGTAATTATATAAATGGAGTCTGTGTTTCATTCAATGTTACTGTTCTAATGGACAAGAAAAGCTGAAGTTATCATGTCTAAGCAGTTTATTTTAGTAGGGATATTGATGATTTATCCATAGAAACTGAATGTTATCTAGGCTGGTTATCACAGCCTTTCAATTTTTAATTCAGAACCCTGATTTCTAAATACTACCCATTGTTCTTGGATAAAATTCACTTTTCTTAATTCAGTCAAATGATCCTCCACTTCCTGGTGGTAACAAATGTCTCCTAATCTTTTATTTTTCTCCCTTCCTCTAGAACCATGTATTTTAGCTGTGTTAAAATGTTTTTACTGTATAGAATTTGACCTACTCTATTTCACCCCCAGCCCTTTATAAAAGCTGTTTCTTCATCTAAAACACTCTGCTGCTTGTTTTTTGCCTCTTTCTCTCCTACTTTGGAGTCTCTGCTTAAATTTCACTTCTTGGGAAGGTCTTCTTCTCTTAGACTAGAACAGCCATTAGGTTTCCTTGCTGTGCTCCCACAGTATCCTCTATTTCCTTAATTACAATAGCCTTTGCTGCTGCTGCTGCTGTTAAGTCACTTCAGTCGTGTCCAACTCTGTGCCACCCCATAGATGGCAGCCCACCAGGCTCCACCGTCCCTGGGATTCTCCAGGCAGGAACACTGGAGTGGGTTGCCATTTACTTCTCCAGTGCGTGAAAGTGAAAAGTGAAAGTGAAGTTGCTTAGTCTTGTTCAACTCTTAGCGACCCCACGGACTGCAGCCTAACAGGCTCCTCCATCCAGGGGATTTTCCAGGCAAGAGTACTGGAGTAGGTTGCCATTGCCTTCTCCAACAATAGCCTTTAGTATAACTGATTGCTTCTTTGTATGCTTTTTGAACTCTCAGGCTCCAGGGGGATGAACAACAAAAGCAACTTCAGCAAAAGCAAGCTCTGCAAGTATTTCTTGAATGAATGACAGAATAGGTATACAAACTATTCCATTAAATATCTTCCTCTAAGGTTATGTCAGTCCTATCATTTAAAAAAATGTTTTTTTGATTATAAAAGTTCATATTTTTGTATCTATATCTGTCTCCTTGCAATGACAACGAAAGAACCCTGAAGCAGAGGCACAGAACATAAATATAATACCTCCCACAGTTAGGATTTACTTACAAAAAAGCATGTCTACATTATAAACATTGCTAATTTAATCCTTTAGCTTCTTTTGAAAATTGGCACAGCAAAGTTGTTAAAAATGTTATACTTTATAACCTAAAACTTGTTTTTTTTTAAAAAAATATTTTTCCTATAGAAAAGGTATTTTGTATAAAAAAAGAATGACTATAGAGCAAATTAGAGATTTAGGAGAGCATTTTCTGTAATTATCAGTTTTTTTAAGGATAGATTTACATTAGGTTCTTAACATTTTCCTTTAGAAGAATGCAGACATTAGCAACTTTATTTTTAAAGATTTAGCAATGTGTTTAGTCTTGGTTTTATTTTATTAACATTGCAGTTTGATCTAGTTCATGGTATTTGGAAAAACATTAGGTTTACAATGTGACAAATATGGTGTCAATGTACTCAAATGATTTTAAAAGATGGCTAAAGAGCTATGAAATAATCAGTCTAAACCTGTATTAAATTAAGAAAATACCAACCTCTTTCACTGTTTTAAAAAGCAAAAGAGCTCCATCTGGTGTTGAGCTAAACTACTGAATTATTTTTATTTGATGATTTAGAATTGTTCATTTTCTAAAAGGTGTATTTCAGAATGCTTTTCTCAGTATTTTATTTATGGTAATGCTATTGATATTGTGCTCAAATTATGTGGAATTGGTTCTTTTTAGAAACAGCCAATGAATTTCTGATAAAAACAGGACTCTTTGACATTTTGAAGAATTTTGAAAAGTGCTTCTGCTACACCTTCCCTTCATACCTTGTGGTAGGGCATTAGGAACGCCTTAGAGAGCGAGGGCCACTGCTGCAGAGTTTTGAAACCCATCCGCCCCTTGATTTGGCCCAGGCTGCACCTCCTCTTGGTGGCTCCCACCAGGGACTGAGTGCAGTGATGTACTGAGGCTGACCTTGTCCTGGAAGACAGGTGGCACTCCTTTGTTGGCCCAGTTTGGCTCTAGGCCTTTCCCCGCTTTTTTTTGCCAAACCTTCTTTAGACTGCACAGCAGTCTCGGGTGCATCCATTCATTCCGTCTCTCAGTCCCTTATTCTCACAGATTAGATTTGTATGCAGTCTAACAACTCTCTCAGCCTTTCCCAGCACCCTCCCTATTTCTTTTTACACAGGCATTTTCCTTTAATAGAATTCTTAATTCAGTTTTGGTAGAGATCTTGCTCTTTGGAGATCCCAGACTAACAGCAGTATCCATTCCAGACGTTTCATGGAAAATGTGAAAGTGGAGATATGTCTTATTTTCTAGTACCTGGGTTACCTACGTATTAAATTAGATTTTGACATCTTACACTCAGGTCTAGGTCTCTCCTAGCTTGGCTGATTGGTGCGTATGTGGAAAAGGGCATGTGTCCTGTGGGGCCACTTCGCTCTTTGATGCTCCATGACCAGAGGTTGGACTCCTAAGTTAGAACCCTTTTGTTGTTTGTCCCAGTCAAAAGGGACATAACTCACTGAAATATTCTAGAGAATAATCAATTCCGTGGAGGAAAAGACATTTTGCAGTTCCTGACAGAAGGCCAGTGAGCTCCAGTAACTTACAAGTCCTGGAAAGTGACTAGGGGCCTTGTGCCACTGCTCTGTTCTTGGTTTACTTCCATCTCCCTGATACTTACACTAAGAGGTAATGCAGCTCTAGAACAATAAAACTTAAAGCTACTTTGTAGTGTGGTATAGTGGGAAGAGTCATAACCTGGAGGACAGACTACCTGTGTTTGGGTTGGCTTCCCAACACGATAGCCTTCAGGCCCTTGATAAAGCCACTTATACTCTTTTAGCTTCAGTTATCTTATCTCTAAGATATGGATACAAAAAACTTTGATTCTTTTACAGTCATCAAGGTTAAATGAAATAATCCACATAAAAAAACTTCTGTTAACTAAAGCACATAGCACATGCAGGTTATATGATCATTGTTTAATTGTCTTTCTAGTGAAATTATCTGCTAAAGAAGCAAATAGGTGGGGCTTCCCTGGTGGTTCAGTAACTAAGACGCTGCACTCCTAATGCCGGGGACCTGGATTTGATCCCTGGTCAGGGAACTAGATTCCGCATGCCGCAACTAAGACCCAGCACAGTCAAATAAATAAATATTAAAAAAAAGAAGCAAATAGGTATTCGGACTGTTTATAGGAGTTATGAATTTCATAGCCCATGCTAAGACATGGACTTTTGCTTTCTTAAACAAAAATGTTTAAAAACAACTATTTACATGAACAAAATTGACCTTATTTTACTTTGTATCTTTCACATAAAATATATAAATTGTTTAATAATAAAGATGACTGAGTCTGAGTAATTAGTAGTTTGTTAGATATGTGCTTTTCAGACAGATATCCTCTGTGGAAGATAAAGCACACAAACTCCCTTAGATAAAGTAACAGCTTTAAGAAACCACTGGCTCCATGGTTAACAAAATAGAAAACATGACTACAGCCATCTGGGCTTCCAGGTGACTCAGAGATAAAGAATCCGCCTGTCAATGCAGAAGATAACATAGGAGAACTCGGTTTGATCCCTGGGATCAGGACTACCCTCTGGAGGAGGAAAGGGCAACTCACTCCAACATTCTTGCCTGGAGAATCCCATGGACAGAGGGGCCAGTTGGGCTACAGTTCATGGGGTCGCAAAGAGTCGGACACGACTGAGTGACTGAGAACACACACATTCTGGTTAGCTGAAGCAAAAAGACAAAATAATAAGATAACTGGTATCTCACACAGATTCTGAGGAAAAGTTGAACGTCTATCGGTTCAGTTCAGTTGCTCAGTCGTGTCCGACTCTTTGCGACCCCATGAATTGCAGCACACCAGGCCTCCTTGTCCATCACCAACTCCCGGAGTTCACTCAGACTCATGTCCATCAAGTCGGTGATGCCATCCAGCCATCTCATCCTCGGTTGTCCCCTTCTCCTCCTGCCCCCAATCCCTCCCAGCATCAAAGTCTTCTCCAATGAGTCAACTCTTTGCATGAGGTGGCCAAAGTACTGGAGTTTCAGCTTTAGCATCATTCCTTCCAAAGAAATCCCAGGGCTGATCTCCTTCAGAATGGACTGGTTGGATCTCCTTGCAGTCCAAGGGACTCTCAAGAGTCTTCTCCAACACCACAGTTCAAAAGCATCAATTCTTCGGCACTCAGCTTTCTTCACAGTCCAATTCTCACATCCATACATGACCACTGGAAAAACCATAGGCTTGACTAGATGGACCTTTGTTGGCAAAGTAATGTCTCTGCTTTTCAATATGCTATCTAGGTTGGTCATAACTTTCCTTCCAAGGAGTAAGCGTCTTTTAATTTCATGGCTGCAATCACCATCTGCAGTGATTTTGGAGACCAGAAAAATAAAGTCTGACACTATTTCCACTGTTTCCCCATCTATTTGGCATGAAGTGATGGGATCAGATGCCATGATCTTCGTTTTCTGAATGTTGAGCTTTAAGCCAACTTTCTCACTCTCCACTGTCACTTTCATCAAGAGGCTTTTTAGTTCCTCTTCACTTTCTGCCATAAGGGTGGTGTCATCTGCATATGTGAGGTTATTGATATTTCTCCTGGCAATCTTGATTCCAGCCTGTGCTTCTTCCAGCCCAGCATTTCTCATGATGTACTCTGCATAGAAGTTAAATAAGCAAGGTGACAATATACAGCCTTGATATACTTCTTTTCCTATTTGGAACCAGTCTGTTGTTCCATGTCCAGTTCTAACTGTTGCTTCCTGACCTGCATACAAATTTATCAAGAGGCAAGTCCAGTGGTCTGGTATGCCCATCTCTTTCAGAATTTTCCACAGTTTATTGTGATCCACACGGTCAAAGGCTTTGGCATAGTCAATAAAGCAGAAATAGATGTTTTTCTGGAGCTCTCTTGCTTTTTCCATGATCCAGCGGATGTTGGCAATTTGATCTCTGGTTCCTCTGCCTTTTCTAAAACCAGCTTGAACATCTGGAAGTTCACTGTTCACATATTGCTGAAGCCTAGCTTGGAGAATTTAAGCATTACTCTACTAGCGTGTGAGATGAGTGCAATTGTGTGGTAGTTTGAGCATGCCTTTCTTTGGGATTGGAATGAAAACTGACCTTTTCCAGTCCTGCAGCCAGTGCTGAGTTTTCCAAATTTGCTGGCATATTGAGTGCAGCACTTTCACAGCATCATCTTTCAGGATTTGAAATAACTCAACTGGAATCCCATCACCTCCACTATCTTTGTTCATAGTGATGCTTTCTAAGGCCCACTTTACTTCACATTCCAGGATGTCTGGCTCTAGGTGAGTGATCACACCATCGTGATTATCTTGGTCTTGAAGATCTTTTTTGTACAGTTGAATGTCTATACCTTGATTTAATTTCTCATAAAATATGTCAGAACTGGTGATTCTGAGGATCTTGGAAGCAGCTTTTCATCCTCTCTTCACTCTGTCCAAGATTCATATTCCTCAAAGTCTGACAAGGGCTGTATTCCATGCCCACCCTGTGGTCTTGAGAAGGTAAAATGCCCTCTATGCAAAATGCCAATCCCACGTTCCAGAGAGGTGTGGTGGCCTAAAAGAATGTGAAAGGGTACTGGTCACGAAAAAAAAAATCCTCTAATCGATGTATTCAACTCAAATATTTTCCAGTGCTTTTTTTGGTTTGTGATTGTTGTGATGTTATTTCATAGTTAGTGAAATGATATGCAGTGATCTGGTCACCAACCAACATGCTTTTTAGTGCCTTTGCTTCTCTGTAAGCAAATGCTGCATTTGACCAGGCACTGGTTCTTGATAATGGATGAACTGGCATTTTTTATTCTTGTTTTGGTTGTTGCTGTGTAAAGTTAAGGCAAGGCAACTGGAACACAGGAGTTTGACAGGTCCAGATAAATTGTGTTCCTTTACTGCTTTTTCTTTTCATCATTGCTGTTACCAATGGGAGACTCAGAGGCAAAAGATGTTCATGGAAATTGTGTTTTGTCTTCCAGAGATAGAAGCTCTGTGTATGCATATCAATGGACGGGGAAAGGTGTGGTTTTCGTGACTAAGTACTTGTACAGTGATGCTTTATGAATGTCTCCTGTAACTACTTCAGTCTGGAGTTTGCTACAAAGGTAGTAGTAGAAAGACAGGATGTACTTTTCAGGGGTGTCAGCTGCCCCGTATGTAAAAAATGAACAGCTCTGATTTCTATCACCTTTGTGTATACATTAAAATAATATCTATTATTTGTTAGGACAACATTTAATGAAATGTCTTGCTATTCCATTTTTTGGTAGCATTTAAAACATAGACTTTAGAGTCTATTGTTTATGAGTTTATTTTTTAAATAGTTATGAAAATATAATTTGCATATTCAATTTTTTTATTACTAAATCTGATATTCTAGCATGAGACACTAGAGGGCATTCATTGCTCTGTTCAAAGACATTTGTACACTTGTTTTTACACTTCCAAAGCAATTCATTCATATGTTTGAGAAATAAAAATGAAAATTTTCATTTTCTAAACTATTTCAGTATACCATTGAATGCTAAAACAAAAGTAAAAACAAAAAATGGATGAGTGAGCCACAGGGCACAAGAATATACAATATACACTGAGATTATAATAGAAAGAAATCCTTAATATTTAATGTGATTTAATTTCTCATAAAATATAACAATTTAAAATATTAGTATTAAAAAGTAATACAAAATACAGTTTTTAGAGAATTTCTAATGTAGAAAAATTTGACATAATTTTAGACTTACCTTTAGTTAAATGATCATATAATTAAGTAATATAAAAATAAATTATGATATAAAAGTAATGTAATGAGTTAAATGAATCTAAATATTATACAGTTTCCACTATATTATAAGATATCACTGAAATTGTTCCACTTTTATTTCCATTCAATCTTCCTTATTATGCTTACCTATTCTCTTGATCCCTATACAATTTAACTTATTCATTTACAAACTTACCTCTTCTTTGGACACATTCTCTATGCACAGGTTTTATGTTGGGTATTGCTGTTCTCAAAATATTGTGTGTATGCTGTAGCAAAATGTGCTCAAATAATTTGAGACTCATTACAAGTCCTCATGAACTTTTACTACGGAGATGACTGAAAGAAGCAATTTCTTTAAGCTTCAGTTTTCTTTGGAGAGATTTATTTTAGACTGGACATAAGGCTGAATATTTATTTGCTAGCTTTAGGGCCAGACATTTTTTTTTTTAGCATTTTCATCCTTAATTTTTGTATTTATATGTGAAAAATTAATCCAAGTTAATCCAAGTATCATAAGCATAAATCTTAACATATCCCACCCCTGCCTATAGGAACTCACTTTTTCAGATCAAGGAGACTCTATTATTAACTCTATTATCAAGAAAGACTCTATTATTAACTCTGAGAGTTAAATAAATTGAAATAATACACATGACGTCCTTTAAGAAGTAGAAAGTACTATTTGATTGCAAGAAGTTGCCCTTTATCAACTCAGTGTTTTCATCTATAAAAATGGGAATGGCTCATTTTGTGAGTTTCCTTTACCTTTTTGCCTCAGTGTTTTCCTGAGAAATGACAATCTAATTGATGAATGGTGTCTAGGTACATCAGAAGGTGTGAGAACATCTGAGTATCCAAGGAACAGCAAGGTAAAGGCAAGGGGAAATTATGTGAAATAAGGGAAAATTGCAAACTGTAAGAATTGTCTCAATTGTATTGTAATGTAATGCTACCAACCTAAAAGACGAGAATACAAAGGAAACCAGTTGCCTCTCTTTTAAGTCATGAACCTTACAATATCTTGGTTCTCAACTTTCTGTACATGGGTCTATCTGTCTTATGAATTACCCCAACAGGTTCTGGAACTTCAGGGGCTTCTAATCAGCACTGTTTCCAGTCTGTCTCTTACATTATAAATTAGTGTGAAATTAGGAAGTGTAATAATAGATTAGGTTAAACACTATTAGAAAATTATCAGTTAGCATTCCAAGGTAAGAAATAGATGACTTTTGGTTTATTCATTGTTATTTCTTTTTCTTTGCCTTTAGTTCCTTCCTTTAGTGTAGATAATTTGGAATTTTAATAAATTTGCCCTCCTTTGAGTGTGGAATTAGTTCTGAGACAGCAAAGCACTATTTTGGTAAGCAGTGACACTGTTTTAGAGTCAGTGTTTTTTTCTTTATTTCAAATATTGTGGATGAGTTTGGTGTGTGTATATGTTAGGGAATGTTTTCTGGGAGGTAGCTGGTGGTGACATGAGGATCCAAACAAGCATAGTTAGTTTAAAAAATGTATTTAGTTATAAAATTATTTTGATGTAGTCTTAGTATTTATTTACACTGAACTTTCAAACAGCATTTGAAATGGCCTGAGTTTTAGGTTTATTAGAAAGGGGCAATAGGTTTAAAAGAAGTTTGAGAAACAAATTGTGAACAGAGTTTCTTAGTACAAAACGATCTTTTGTTTTGTAAAAGAAAGCACTATGTGATTTTGAGCATACAGAATACAATTTGATCTTTTGAAATATTTATCCACATTTTGTGGGGGACTGTAACTACTTTGGAAATGAGGCATATCTGGAACAATTTTTAAATTTTAATCTTGATAATGTACTGGGCAACTCCTGGTTCTGATAACTACCAGAGAAAATGAGGCATTTAGGGGAATAACATGAGGCCAGCAGGGCAGTTTCTCCCACAGAATCCTTTAAGAACATTTGGGCCCTTGGAAAAGTTCAAGAAACTTGACTCTAACCACATTACCCTGCAATCCTGCGGTCCATGTCTAATTGCTTCCGTTGGTATGTGATGGCCCCAATATTTTGTCTTCTCCTTAGCTACTGATATTATCTTGAATCTGTTTCACCCCAATCTTTACTGACCAACCAGCATATTTTTTTTTCTAATATTATGCCACATTTTCTCACTTTTCACATTGCTCTTGCTCTTTCATTTACTAGAAATAACCTTTCTCCATTGCTATCTGCCAAAATTCTGTCCATCTTCTTGGTGCATCCGTGCAGATCGTTAAGCCCTCTCTGTTCTTATTTGGCTCCCTCTCTTCACTGTTTCTGGAGTTATTTCTCCACTCTTCTCCAGTAGCATATTGGGCACCTACTGACCTGGGGAGTTCATCTTTCAGTGTCATATCTTTTTGACAGTGAAAAGTGTCTTATGACACTTCTGTTCGTATCTTCATATCTTATGAACAGTGTCATACTGTTCATGGGGTTCTCAAGAAGAATGAAGTGGCTTGCCATTCCCTTCTCCAGTGGACCACGTTTTGTCAGAACTCTCCACCACGTCCCGTCTGTCTTGGGTGGCCCTACATAACGTGGCTCATAGTTTCACCGAGTTAGACAAGATTGTGATCCATGTGATCAGTTTGGTTAGTTTTCTGTGATTATGGTTTTCATTCTGTTTGTCCTCTGATAGATAAGGACAAGAGGCTTATGGAAACTTCCTGATGGGAGAGACTGACTGTGGGGGATACTAGGTCTTGTTCTGATGGGCAAGGCCATGCTCAGTAAATCTTTAATCCAATTTTCTTTTGAGGAGTGGAGTTGTGTTCCCTCCCTGTTGCTTGGCTTGAGGCCAAACTGTAGGCTTCCACGGAGACTTCTGGACACTCACAGGCAAGTCTGGCTCAATCTCCCACTGGCCTCTAAAGTCAAATTCCCTGGGGGTTCTCAGTTCCTTTGCCGGATCTCCAAGTTGGGAAATCTGTTGTGGGTCCTAGAACTTCCTTAACAGTGCGAGAATTTCTTTGGTATAATTGTTCTGCAGTTTGTTGGTCATCTGCTCTGCAGTTCTATGGTGGGGCTGATGGCAACCTCCTCCAAGAGGGCTTATGCCACACTCTGGGTGACCCAGGTCTGCTGCAGCCAGAGTCTCTGTCCCTGCAGCAGGTCACTGCTGACCTGTGGCTCCACAGGAGACACTCAAACACACAAAGGCAGATCTGGCTCAGTCTCTTGTGGGGTTCCTGGATCCTGGTGTGCAAAAGGTTTTGTTTGAGCTCTCCGAGCATCTCTGAAGGGTATGGGATTTGATTCTAAATGTGATTTTGCCCCTCCTATCATCTTGTTGGGGCTTCTCCTTTGCCCTTGGACGTGGGGTATCTTTTTTTAGGTGGGATCCAACATTCTCCTGTCAATGGTTGTTCAGCAGTGAGATGCAGAGGATTTTGGAGTCCTCTCATGAGAAGATGAGCACACTTCCTTCTAATCCACCATCTTGTCCTGAATATTCAGCTGAAGCTGAAGCTCAAGCTCCAATACTTTGGCCACCTAATGCAAAGAACTGACTCACTGGAAAAGACCTTGATGCTGGGAAAGACTGAAGGGGGTAGGAGAAGGGAATGACAGAGGATGAGATGGTTGGATAGCATCACTGACTTGATGGACATGAGTTTGAACAAGCTCTGGGAGTTGGTGATGGACAGGGAGGCCTGGTGTGCTGCAGTCCATGAGGTCACAAAGAGTTGGATATGACTGGGTGACTGAACTGAACTGTTTTTATTTGGATGTGACCCCTTTTTTTCTGAATTATACCTTTAGCTTATAGTTTTGCCAGGTCTTATGACCTGCCTTATATTATAGTTACTTTATGTTTGTTTCACATTCTGTCCTTGAGGATAAGAGTATTTTATCCATAGTTTTATATTCTCATACAGTGTTCAAAATAGTAGGTTCTCAACAAATATATTTGGGGTTTCCCTGGTGGCTCAGACTGTAAAGTGTCTGTCTGCAATGCAGGAGACACAGGTTCAGTCCCTGGGTGGGAAGATCCCCTGGAGAAGGTAATGGCAGCCCACTCCAGTATTCTTGCCTGGAAAATTCCATGGACGGCAGAGCCTGGTAGGCTCCTGTCCATGGGGTCGCAAAGAGTCGGACACGACTGAGCGAATTCACTTCACTTCACTTCAACAAAAATTCGTTGAATTGAGGTAACTCCCAAGTCTATCCATGAACTTTCTACTCGTTAATCTCCCATTTAGTAGAGCTTTAGTATAATGAAATTGAAATTACAGATGAATTACCTGAAAAGCACACATATTTTTAGAAATATGTATTTTAGTTAGTTAATTCTTCTAAAAATTACTTAGAGTAATAGAAACAAAAGTAAAAACAAAACAAATGGGACTTAATTAAACTTAAAAGCTTTTGCAAAGAAAACCATAAACAAAAGGAAAAGACAGCCTATGGACTGGGAGAAAATATTTGCAAATGATGTGACCGACCAAGGCTTAATTTACAAAAATATACAAACAGCTTACACAGATCAATATATTAAAAAAAAAAAACAATCCAATCAAAAAATGAGCAGAAGACCTAAATAAATATTATTCCAAAGAAGATATACAGATGACCTACAGGCACATGAGAAGATGCTCAACATCATTAATTATCAGAGAACTGCAAATCAAAACTACAGTGAGGTACCATTTCACACCAGTCAGAATAGTCATCATCAAAAAAGTATACAAATAATAATTGCTAGAGAGGGTGTGGAGTAAAGGGAACTTGAAAGATTAATGAATATTTCCAATGGGCAATCCTAGCCAGATCAACTGAAAGGCATCACACCACCACTTAAAGCCCTTCTCCCACATTCAATTAATGAAGCTCAGGAAATTGTCCATGTTTTCTTTTGTAGGCAACCAACAGCCGGCACCACTGTCAGCTCCACTTCTGCCACAACTGCAACCATGGACTGGCTGCTTGCAGCGGGCCAGACCCTATGCTGGGCACTTCACGAATCCACAGCCACCCTATGCGGTGGGGATTATTATTCACATTTCACAAATGAGGAAACTGAGGCATTGACTATCGCCAAATCAAACAGTGAGTAAGTAGCAGAGCCAAGATAAAAAAAAAGCAAATCTTAGCACACCCTAAAACTAGGAAAGCTTTGGAGCCCAAAATCTGTAGCAGACATCTTGATACCTGAGAAATAAAGAATCAGATCTGGAAAAGTTCTAAGGGACTTCTGAGAAATTTTCAAAGAATGAACACCCATTATTCAAGACTTAGAATATGTCCTACTACTTTCAAACTTTAGCTAGCACTGAAGTGTTACAAGTGTCCTTATTATACCTTTTAATTATTTTAGGGTTTGGAAATATTTATTTGTATTCTTTTTTCTTCTCCATTTATTTTAATTTTTAACCAGTGAATCTGGAGACTATGTATAGAAAAATGTCCTATACAGAAAGAGGAGAAGAAAGAATATGTTTGATAAGGAAGAGGCGTAAGAAATGTCACTGCAAAAAATAATGAAAGCAAGAGAGGAAATGAATAAACTCTAAAAGGAGGAGCAAATAAAGAAGTCCTAGTGCAAAAAAGGAATGAGTAAAATGATGAAAGTGGAAGTGAAAGAGTGAGTAGGAAAGAATGAAGGAAGAAGAAGGAAGAAAGGAAGAAAAAAGAAAGGGATGGAATGAAGCGGGGATGGAAAGAGGTGGAAAGAAAGTGAAGACTTTTAAAAGGGATGAGACTGGGGAAAGTGACAAATTAGAAAAGCAGAGAGAATATGACAGTGAAAGTCACAGAGGAGTTTAAAAGGAGGAGCTACTGTGAAAATTAATTACAATTGCACAGAGCAGGAGGGGGGCCCTAAAAAGAAGTCAGTCAGAACTACATCAATAGGCAGATTGATGACAGCTAGGCAATTAGATATATAGACGCTTCAGTTCAGTTCAGTTGCTCAGTCGTGTCCAACTCTTTGCGACCCCATGAATCACAGCACGCCAGGCCTCCCTGTCCATCACCAACTCCTGGAGTTCACTCAAACTCATGTCCATCGAGTCGGTGATGCCATCCAGCCATCTCATCCTCTGTCGTCCCCTTTTCCTCCTGCCCCCAATCCCTCCCAGCATCAGAGTCTTTTCCAATGAGTCAACTCTTCACATGAGGTGGCCAAAGTACTGGAGTTTCAGCTTTAGCATCAGTCCTTCCAAACCAGGACTGATCTCCTTTAGAAGGGACTGGTTGAACCTCCTTGCAGTCCAAGGGACTCTCAAGAGTCTTCTTCAACACCACAGTTCAAAGGCATCAATTCTTTGGTGCTCAGCTTTCTTTACAGTCCAACTCTCACATCCACACATGACCACTGGAAAAACCATAGCCTTGACTAGACGGACCTTTGTTGGCAAAGTAATGTCTCTGCTTTTCAATATGCTATCTAGGTTGGTCTTAACTTTCCTTCCAAGGAGTAAGCGTCTTTTAATTTCATGGCTGCAATCACCATCTGCAGTGATTTTGGAGCCCAGAAAAATAAAGTCTGACACTGTTTCCACTGTTTCCCCATCTATTTGCCATGAAGTGATGGGACCAGATGCCATGATCTTCGTTTCCTGAATGTTGAGCTTTAAGTCAACTTTTTCACTCTCCTCTTTCACTTTCATCAAGAGGCTTTTTATATTATATAAATGCTAGATAGATATAATTTTAAAAAGGAGAATCCAGTAGTAAGAACAAATATTATTGTAAGTGAGAGAGATGAAAAGAAGTTTTAAAAAGGAACTAGTAAAAGAAGGAAGGGAGTAGGGGTGGGAGGGGAGAAGCAAGGAAATAATTGAGGAAGAAGAAATAAAAGGATGTTTATAAAGGATGAGTCAGTAGGGGAAAGAGTTACATAAAGAAGGAAAAGGAATGTAAGAGCGAGAGGAAGGATCAGTAAGAATATCAAGTACAAATGTGTGGTATGTGTGATTTTAAAAAGTAGAAGTCTTTAAGATAAAGACAGAAAGTGATTGATAGCTGGATATAGAGACAGCCTGATAGGTAAATATACAGGTATAAAGAACTGATTTAAAAGGAGAAGGCAGTATTAAAGACTAAAGAAAAAGTATAAAGAAAGAAAGAGGGAAAGAAAGATAACATTTTCAAACAAGAGTAGTATAAATAAAATAAGAATGGAAGGAAGGAAGAAGGAGGAAAGAAGGAAAAGGGGGACAGAGAGGAAGAAAGAAGGATGAAGGAGATGGTAAAGGAGTGAAGGAAGGAGAAACGAATGAAAAAGGACAAGAGGGAGAGGGTGCCTGAGTGGATGGAGAAAGGAAAAGAGGAGGCAGGAGGAAGGAAGAAAGAAATGAGGAAATGAGGAAGGATGGAGAAGCAGGAGTTAGCAAGGCTGAAGGCAAGGAAGAAAGAAGGAAGGCAGGCGTGCAGACAAGTAGGGAAAGAAAAGAGAAAGACAGAGACCATGAAAGAAATGCAGTGAGGAAAAGATAGAGAAAGGGTGGGAAGAGAGTGGTAGGGAGGGAAGGAAGGAAAGAGGAAAGAAGGAAGGAAAGAAGCGGAGAGAAGGGAGAGACAGAGATCTAAAAAAGAATTCAGTTATAATCCAGTAAGATAAAGATATACAGATGAACTTTGACTGTGTGGATCACAACAAACTGTACAAAATTCTTTAAAAAAATGGGAATATCAGACCACCTTACCTGCCTCCTGAAAAACCTATATTCAGGTCAAGAAACAACAGTTAGAACTCAACATGGAACAACTGACTGGTTCCACATTGGGAAAGGAGTACATCAAGGCTGTATATTGGCACCCTGCTTATTTAACTTATATGCAGAGTACATCATGAAAAATGCCAGTCTGGATGAATCACAAGCTGGAATCAAGATTGTCAGGAGAAATATCAATAACCTCAGATATGCAGATGACACCACCCTTATGGCAGAAATTGAAAAGGAAATAAGGAGCCTCTTGAAAGTGAAAGAGGAGACTGAAAAAGCTGGCTTAAAACTCAATATTAAAAAAATGAAGATCATGGCATCCGGTCCCATCACTTTATGGCAAACAGATGGGGAAACAATGGAAACAGTGACAGACTTTAATTTCTTGGGCTCCAAAATCACTGCAGATGGTGATTGTGGTCATGAAATTAAAAGACATTTGCTCCTTGGAAGAAAAGCTATCACCAACCTAGACAGCATATTAAAAAGCAGAGACATTACTTTGCCGACTAAGGTCCGTCTAGCACCAACCTAGACAGCATATTAAAAAGCAGAGACATTACTTTCCTGACTTTATAGTCAAAACTATGGTTTTTCCAGTGGTCATGTATGGATGTGAGAAGAAGGCTGAGTGCAGAAGGATTGATGCTTTTGAACTGTGGTGTCAGAGAAGACTCTTGAGAGTCCCTGGGACACCAAGATCAAACCAGTCAATCCTAAAGGAAATCAACCTTGAGTATTCATTGGAAGAACTGATGCTGAAGCTAAAGCTCCAATACTTTGGCCACCTGGTGCAACGAGCTAACTTCTTAGAAAAAACCCTGATGTTGGGAAAGATTGAAGGCAGGAGGAGAAGGGGATGACAGAGAACAAGATGGTTGGATGACATCACCAACTCAGTGGACATGGGTTTGAGCAAGCTCTGGGAGATGATGAAGGACAGGGAAGCCTGAAGTGCTGCAGTCCATGGGGTCACAAAGAGTCGGATAGGCTGAGCAACTGAACAACAACACCATACAGATGGATGGGTGACAGCTAGGCAGTTTGGTAGGTGAAGGATAGACAGGTAAGTAGAAAGGGTTTTATATGAAAAGTCTGGTGAAAAAGTCAACATTAAGAAGATGAAAGGAGAGAGAGTGAAGGAAAGGAAAAATTTAAAAGATGAACCAGTTTTAAAAGAAAGTATAAGAAGAAAGTAGGGAGAAAGCGAGATACAAAGGGAAGGAGGGAAGGAAGGAAAGGAGGAGGCAGGAAAAAAGAATTCTAAAATGGGGAGAGGCTGGGGAAATAGTAAAATAAAAATGACGAGACTATGAGAGTGAAAGATAGATGTTTAAAAGGAGGAGATAGTAAAAAAAAAAAAATATATATATATATATATATATATATATATATATATATATATATATATATAGTGTAGAAGATAGGGAGAAAGAGATTCAAAAGAAGTAAGACAAAAATTGAAATAAAAACAGAAGCATGACCTCTGGATGGCAGGTAGGGAGATTAGATAGCTAGATGGATAGATAGGTGATTTTAAAGCCAGTAGCAAGATAGGACAAAAATTATAGAAAATGAGAGAGAAGGAAAGCAGAATGTTTTAAAAATAAGCCAGTAGAAAGAGGGTAAAAGAATGATGGAGAAGATGGGAGACTAGAAAGGAAGGAAGGGAAGGAGGGAAAGGGGGAGGCAGGCAATAAGTTTAGAAAGGAGGAGTTGGCACAGGAGAGAGTTAAAGACGGAAAGAGCATGTAAGAGGTAGGAGCCATGAGAAACATCACATGCAGTTGTGTGGTGGGGGACAGATTCTAAAAGTAGGAGTCAGGGAAACAAGACAAAAATAAAGACAGAAAGACAGACGATTGATAGCTGAATAGATAGGTAGGTAGGTAGTTATATAAATGATAGGTAGGTGGGAAAACAGTGGAAACAGTGTCAGACTTTATTTTTTTGGGCTCCAAAATCACTGCAGATGGTGACTGCAGCCATGAAATTAAAAGACGCTTACTCCTTGGAAGAAAAGTTATGACCAACCTAGATAGTATATTCAAAAGCAGAGACATTACTTTGCTGACTAAGGTCCATCTAGTCAAGGCTATGGTTTTTCCAGTGGTCATGTATGGATGTGAGAGTTGGACTGTGAAGAAGGGTGAGCACCGTAGAATTGATGCTTTTGAACTGTGGTGTTGGAGAAGACTCTTGAGAGTCCCTTGGACTGCAAGGAGATCCAACTGGTCCATTCTGAAGGAGATCAGCCCTGGGATTTCTTTGGAAGGAATGATGCTAAAGCTGAAACTTCAGTATTTTGGCCACCTCATGTGAAGAGTTGACTCATTGGAAAAGACTCTGATGCTGGGAGGGATTGGGGGCAGGAGGAAAAGGGGACGACTGAGGATGAGATGGCTGGATGGCATCACGGACTCGATGGACGTGAGTCTGAGTGAACTCCGGGAGTTGGTGATGGACAGGAAGGCCTGGCGTGCTGCCATTCATGGGGTCGCAAAGAGTCGGACACGACTGAGTGACTGAACTGAACTGAACTGAACTGAGGTAGGTAGTTAGATAATTTTTCAAAGTGGAAGCCAGTAGGGAGGAATGTATGAAAAAGAAAAAATGAATGAGAGAGGCAAGGGAAAAAAGGTTTTAAATGGGAGCCAATAGAGAGTAAAAGGAGAATGGGAGGAAGGAAGAAATGAGCTGAGGTCAATTTTTAAAACTTAGACTTTTAAAAGCTCTGTATAATTGTTTTTAGGTATTATAGTTGATATGAAGTAGCATAACTAATCTAAATAGATAGCCAATTTTATACACTCTATGGAGAAAACAGTACATTGACTAAGTCTTTCAGTGATAGTAGTATCCTGTTCAACTTTCTGGAATAAGAATACACATGACTTTATAAGTTGTCGGTTTACATACTCTTCATCAGTGTGCTGTTATTTTTAATCGGTATAGCATTTTTAAATCTAATGTCATTTAAACAATTCTTCATATATAAAATTAGATGAAGTCTGAAGAGAGGTTTTAAGGAATAATTGAAAAGTCATAGGGATCATATTAGACAAGCTGTTTGTCATTCCCTCAATCATGTCTGACTCTTTGCGACCCCATGGATTGTAGCTTGCAGGCTTCTCTGTCCATGGGACTTTTCCAGTCAAGAATACTGGAGTGGGTTGCCATTTCTGTCTCCATAATTTATATATGTGCTGTGCTGTGCTTAGTTGCTCAGTCGTGTCTGACTCTTTGTGACCTATGGACTGTAGCCCACCAGACTCCTCTGTCCATAGAATTTTCCAGGCAAGAATACTGGAGTGGTTTACTATTCCCTACTCCAGAGGATCTTCCTGACCTAGGGATCGAACCCAGTTCTCTTGCATCGCAGGCAAATTCTTTACTGTATGAGCCACTAGGGAAGCCCCTAGACAAGATGCATAAGTAATGTTTTAAAAGTAAAGTGTGTCTGGGGTGGTATGTGTGTATATAAGCACATAGGTGTGTATGAAATCTTTTTGCTTAGTACAGGTTTGACACTATACTGTAAATAAAACAGTCCCTTAAAAAAATCAAATCCAATGGAGAGAATGTATCATGGCAGTCCTTAGATTGCCTGGATAATGAAGTGTTAGCTGAGATGCGTTGAACAAACACCGACTCTGTTGAGAAAGGATTTGGACCAAGTCTTGGCTACAATTTGTTTAGAATACAAATTGAACAAGTGCCACCAACCTGGCTGATTCTAAGTGTAATTTTTCTTAGCTTAGCTATAAAACACGTTTTCAGTCAAACATGATTCCAGCTACTTGCTTAAGTTTTTAAGCTATGTAAAGTTAGTTGGCAAGCAGGACACCATTTAAAAACCATGCAGAAAGGTATAAGGAAAAAGTCACAGTAATAGTGTCATGGACTTTTAAATTGCGTGAGCTTTTTAACCTAGTTTGTGTACTTCTATGGGTATGACTATATTTGGCAGGGCTCATCCAGAGAAGCAGAACTAGTTGGAGATATATATTAAGTGATATATTTCAGGGAACTGGCTCTGCGTGGTGGGGGCTGACTAGGCAAGTGTGAAATCTGCAGCGCAGGCTGTCAGAGGGCAGGCTGGGACTTTCAGGGACCCACAAGTTGAAGCTATAGCCCACAGAAGAAATTTCTTCTTATCCAGAGATGCCTCAGCTCTGCTTCTGAGGCTTTCAACTAATTGAGTGAGGTACACCCAGGTTATCTAGGATAATTTCCCTTACTTAAAGTCAGTTGATTATGATTTTAATCACATCTATAAAGTGCCTTTACAACAACACCTAGATTAAACTTTGATCAGATAACTGGGGATTGTAGCCTAGCCAGGTTGACATACCAAAAAAGACCATCATATTAACTCAAGAAAATAAATCTAAAAATAGAAAAGCTTTATACACAAATCTATTCACTTTTGAAAAAAACTTGGAAATTTAAAAAGCAGATTAAATCATAATACATTTATATGAGGGGTATTATGTTATTAGAATAATGTTTTTATATTTTATTATTTTTTGTATTTATTTTTGGCTGTGCTGGGTCTTCGTTGCTGTGTGGCTTACTCTCTAGTTGCAGTGCATGCGTTTCTCATTGCCGTGGCTTCTCTTGTTGCAGAGAACCGGCTCCAGGGTATATGGGCTTCGACAACTGTGGCAGATGCGCTCAGCAGTTGTGGTTTCCGGACTCTAGAGCACAGGCTCAATAGTTGTGGTGCATGGGCTTACTTGCTCCGTGGCATGTGGCAATCTTCCCAGACCAGGGATTGAACTCATGTCTCCTACATTAGCAGATGGATTCTTTAGCACTGAGCCACCAGGGAAGCCCCAAATGATGTTTTCAAATTATATGGAGGACTTTTAAATGTTCATAAGTTTAAAAATGAGACAAAAGGTATGATTATAACTTTTAAATTATTTGAACAGAAAAAAATGGATATTCAGCAAATTTTTAGAAAAGGTATTTTGGAGTGGTAACTTTATTGTTAATTCTTTACTTTCTACATTTACATTTCCCAAATTATCTCCAAGAAGCATGTGTTACTTTTATAGTAGGAAAAATTAATGTTGTAAAAATGATTGTCTTGAATTTTCAAAATAAGCTGGATTAAGAACATTTTATTTCTATTAAACCAGTTCTGATCTTCTAAATATTTTGCTAATAAATGTGTAAAATTGTTATTAAAGATGTCTAAACCTTTATGCCATGGTCACTATCATAAATTAGGGGAGGAATATGCAACTTGCTGGGTCTCCTTTTAAGAAACAAAAAAATAACATAGGTCTCAGATTTGTAGAAATTCTTCATTACAGGTGAAAACAAGAAATTTTTCAAGGTAACTTATTTGTACATATCTATTCTGCTTTAATAAAGCCTTTTGGAGAAAAGTTCAGAGTTGTAACAGATAAATTACTTAACACATATTTTACTTTGTTAGAAATGACAAAAAATTCCTTGAAGTGGATTGTATATGTTATTGCAGACATAAGCAGATGGAAAGGTTGTGTTTATCCATTTAGGATATTTCATATTTCATTTTTAAGCAAAACATGCACAATACAAAATAATATACTCTGTATGATCCTGTCTATATTTTAAGTATAGGTTTGCATAAGTGTGTACATGTGTGTGCATATGTGTATTTATGTATGTGTGTGTAATACTATGAATTATTAACAGAGATTTTTGTGTAGGTGGTGAAATTATTGCTATATATATTTTTCTATGTTTTCCATTTTATAATGTATTATAATTATCATACAGGCATCATTTTACAATTTTCAAAATTCATATGACTTAAAAAACATGCATAAAATGTTTTAGGTATGCATCTAGCATGTAAAAAGAATCTATAAGATACTGTGTTGAAAAAGAAAATAAGCTTGTTTGTAAGTGGGATGTAGAAAATAGTATAGATGCGACTCAGAATTTTTGTAACAAGAACTAAGAATATTTGGTATATAACAATGCCTTGTAGAAAAGCGTTCAATAAATGTTGACGACACATGCATGACATGCGACCTCTTTCCAGTCCTATTGACTACTCTCAATTACCCTTTATTTCTCTCTGTCACTACACTTCTCTGTTTCCCTTCCTAGGCTGAAAACTTCTCAAAAGCCAGGGCTGCTTCAGACATATCCATTACTTCTGGTGTGTAGCCCCGAACTTAGGACATACTGATACTCAGTGAAGGGTTGCTAAAACAAGCCATTGTATTTATCATTGACAAAATGACAATGATAAATATGAAAATGTCTATAAAAATAAGCATTCCTCCCTTGATGGTGTTTTTATTTTGCTTTTAATATCAAGAACTCTTGTTCTTTACTGGAATAATTAGCAGGAACAATATAGAAAGAGGCAAGAGCTATGGTACTAGACATAATGCTAAAAATTCTTTGAAAAATGGTCTTTCTGCCAGATTCTGACCCTTCTTCATGCCAGCAGGAACAGAATAAAGTCAATTCTCTATTTGGGAGCAAATTTTAAGAGTTCTGTTTACAAATTTTCCATAACCTGGAAATAAATTTACACTTGCTTAGAGTTCCCTGTAGCTCAAACGGTAAAGAATCTGCCTGCGATGCAGGAGACCAGGGTTCCATCCCTGGGTTGGGAAACTCCTCTGGAGAAGAGAGTGGCAATCCACTCCAGCATTCTTGCCTGGAGAATTCCAGGGGCAGAGAATCCTGGCAGTACAGTCTGTGGGGTCACAAAGAATCGGATACAACTGAGTGACTAACACACACACACACACACACACACACACACACACACACACACACAGAGACTAGTAGAGCAAAATAAACTCAATTCCTGGTTGTCAATTTAAAACTTGAGGGAAAAATAAAAACGTTTTACTGAGAATAAAGGCAAAAGTGATTGTATTTCTGTAATGTGGGTTAGTCCTTATCTTTGTTTCAGTTCAGTTCAGTCGCTCAGTCATGTCTGACTCTTTGCGACCCCATGAATCACAGCATGCCAGGCCTCCCTGTCCATCGTCAACTCCTGGAGTTCACTCAAACTCACGTCCATCGAGTCAGTGATGCCATACAGCCATCTCATCCTCTGTCGTCCCCTTCTCCTCCTGCCCCCAATCCCTCCCAGCATCAGAGTCTTTTCCAATGAGTCAACTCTTCACATGAGGTGGCCAAAGTACTGAAGTTTCAGCTTTAGCATCATTCCTTCCAATGAACACCCAGGGCTGGTCTTCTTTAGAATGGACTGGTTGAATCTCCTTGTAGTCCAAGGGACTCTCAAGAGTCTTTTCCAACACCACAGTTCAAAAGCATCAATTCTACGGTGCTCAGCTTTCTTCACAGTCCAACTCTCACATCCATACATGACCACTGGAAAAACCATAGCCTTGACTAGATGGACCTTTGTTGGCAAAGTAATGTCTCTATTTTTGAATATTCTATCTAGGTTGGTCATAACTTTCCTTCCAAGGAGTAAGCGTCTTTTAATTTCATGGCTGCAATCACCATCTGCAGTGATTTTGGAGCCCCCCAAAATAAAGTTACACTGTTTAGCCTACCCGTATTCTTGCCTGGAGAAACCCATGGACATAGGAGCCTGGCAGGGTACAGTCCATGGGGTTGCCAAGAATCGGACAGGACTGAAGCAACTTATCATGTTTGCACACACGGAAACGACTAAGAAGAAACATCAAAACCCATTTCCAGCCCCCTGCCCTCAGCTTTCTGTCCAAAGAGGAGTGAGCAGACCATTTAAGGGGAAGAGCTCCAGGCAGGCAGCATGGAGATGGGCTTCCACATCTTCTAAAGACTGTAAGCTCACATGTTCCCCCCCCTTTACTGGACAGATGGACTCAGGACCTCTGGAGTCGGGAGTCTGCACAAGTCAGCTGAGTCAATTTTGGCTCAGCCTAAAACCCTCTCTTTTCCTACTTTTTCTTCAGTCATTCAATCATAAACCTGAATTAAAAGTATTCTCAATAAAGTTGGGGTAAAAAGGAAAAAAAACATGTTCTTGTCGGTTGAGTAATTAAGGCTCCCAATAGATTGTACACATGTTTTTAGAAAGAGGCCTTAGAAGGCATCACTACAAACAAAGCCAGTGGAGGTGATGGAATTCCAGTTGAGCTGTTTCAAATCCTGAAACATGATGCTGTGAAAGTGCTGCACTCAATATGCCAGCAAATTTGAAAAACTCAGCAGTGGCCACAGGACTGGAAAAGGTCAGTTTTCATTCCAATCCCAAAGAAAGGCAATGCCAAAGAATACTCCAACTATCGCACAAAATTGCACTCATCTCACACGCTAGTAAAGTAATGCTCAAAATTCTCCAAGCTAGGCTTCAGCAATACGTGAACCGTGAACTTCCTGATGTTCAAGCTGGTTTTAGAAAAGGCAGAGGAACCAGAGATCAAATTGCCAACATCCGCTGGATCATGGAAAAAGCAAGAGAGTTCCAGAAAAACATCTATTTCTGCTTTATTGACTATGCCAAAGCCTTTGACTGTATGGATCACAATAAACTGTGGAAAATTCTGAGAGAGATGGGAATACAGACCACCTGACCTGCCTCTTGAAAAATCTGTATGCAGGTCAGGAAGCAACAGTTAGAACTGGACATGGAACAACAGACTGGTTCCAAATAGGGAAAGGAGTACATCAAAGCTGTATATTGTCACCCTGCTTATTTTAACTTATATGCAGAGTCCATCATGAGAAACGCTGGGCTGGAAGAAGCACAAGCTGGAATCAAGATTGCTGGGAGAAATATCAATAACCTCAGATATGCAGATGACACCACCCTTATGGCAGAAAGTGAAGAGGAACTCAAAAGTCTCTTGATGAAAGTGAAAGAGGAGAGTGAAAAAGTTGGCTTAAAATTCAACATTCAGGAAACAAAGATCATGGCATCTGGTCCCATCACTTCGTGGGAAATAGATGGGGAAACAGTGGAAACAGTGTCAGATTTTCTCTGGGCTCCAAAATCACTGCAGATGGTGATTGCAGCCACGTTGATAAAGGTCAGGACTGCTGATCCCCACGTGACTCTGTATTCACCCCTATGTGTAACAAAAGTTATATAAGCAAACCTAAAAATAAAAGAAATGGGATCAGTTTCTGGAAAGAAAAAAAAAAAGACGCTTACTCCTTGGAAGGAAAGTTATGACCAACCTAGATAGCATATTCAAAAGCAGAGACATTACTTTGCCGACTAAGGTCTGTCTAGTCAAGGCTATGGCTTTTCCAGCGGTCATGTATGGATGTGAGAGTTGGACTGTGAAGAAACCTGAGCACTGAAGAATTGATGCTTTTTTTTTTTTAATTTTACTTTACAATACTGTATTGGTTTTGCCAGAACTGATGCTTTTGAACTGTAGTGTTGGAGAAGACTCTTGAGAGTCACTTGGACTGCAAGGAGATCCACCTAGTCCATTCTAAAGGAGATCAGCCCTGGGTGTTTGTTGGAAGGAATGATGCTAAAGCTGAAACTTCAGTACTTTGGCCACCTCATGGGAAGAGTTGACTCATTGGAAAAGACTCTGATGCTGGGAGGGATTGAGGGCAGGAGGAGAATGGGACGACAGAGGATGAGATGGCTGTATGGCATCACTGACTCGACAAATGTGAGTCTGAGTGAACTCTGGGAGTTGGCAATGGACAGAGAGGCCTGGCATGCTGCGATTCGTGGGGTCGCAAAGAGTCGGACACGACTGAGCGACTGAACTGAACTGAACCATAACTCTTTTATTCCCTGTCCACTCTTCATGTCTCCCTGCCTCCCTCTTTTTCTCTCTTTTTCTTTCTCTCTCTCTCTTCCTTTTCCTTACTTTTTTCTTTCTTTCAAATGGCTACTGAGTTACTACTACGTGTCAGGCATACATCCAGACCCTGGGGAACCAGTTAGAAACAGGGACGTAACCTTTCCCACCATGGAACATAATTCATAGTGAGGGTCGTGAACAAGAACAAACACGTATGAAGCATATGGGGTGATATATACCAAGGATATGGGGACAGAGACTGATAGTGAGGAAGGTTGTAGTTAGGGCAAGGCATTCTAATATGAGACTTGCATGCAGTGAAGGAGAAAATTATGTGAATATTTAGGGGAAGGACATTCCAGGAAGTGAGAACAACAAGTGTAAAGACTCTAAGTTGGGATTGTGTATCATGTGTTCAATGGACTATCAAGGAGAAAAGTGAGGCTGGGAGGGCTGAGGAGAGATAGTGTTGCAGGAAAAGAGCTCAGAGAGGTGCAGACAGGGAAAGAGATCATATGTGTATGTTCCGTTTGTCACTGAGTTAAATGGAATTTGAAGGTTCAGTTGTTAGTTAAGGTAGCATACATTTAACTGATGAGCAATGTTTTAAAATCTGAAGCACTGTGATTAAATCTTAAATATAGGCACAGATTTTGTGTTTGCACAGTATTTTAAATATAAAGTATTTAAATTAGAAGAAACTATAGTAATCATCAAGAATTCATAGATGAATCAATCATGATTTAGAAAGAATATGTAATCACAATTTAAACATAGCTGTAGCATTCAGTGTCAAACACTGCTGAATGCTATGCACGTTTAATCCTCACAGGGACTCAAGGGTAGGCATTATAATCCCCGTTTTATTTATTTTTTTAATAATCCCCGTTTTAAAGATGAGGATACCAAGGCTGAGAGAAGTTAAATAACTTAGACAAGAACCAAGCCCTAATAAATGGCAGAGCCATGATTCAAAGGCACGGGCAATCTTCCTCTTGACTGGCAGCAAGATTGCTTGAAACAGAAGCCTTCTGATGATTAATGTTTTACTTTTAGATGCTTAAAATTCTAGTATCCGGACTCCTTGAGTTTTGGAAAAAAGCCTTCTGTTTTTCCATTGCTAGACTCCAAAGCCTGGGATTTTGACTGCTATATGCTATTGCTTCTAAGTGCCGATGTGTTCCAAGTTGATAGTTGGAATAGTTGGGTATCAAACCACAAACCAAAACCATTATATTCCCAACGTGGTATCCTTTTCAGGATGCCACCCCACTCTTTGAAATCCACCCTCCTACTCTGACCAGCAAGCCCTGGACCACTCAGGGAGGTGAGAGGGGGCTGAAGGCTTTCCTTCTGACTTGGTCCTGTTGCCACAGCCCTGCTCTCAGATCACCGGGTCCTCTGACAGAACCAACCATAAGCGATTGCTTGAATTTTGGTCAGGGTCAACTTCACCTTTTTCATTTGCCCTAAATTACTTTGGATATTGGTCTAGGAAAGTTTCCAAATTAAACTACACAAAGATTAAGGAAAATAATTCTATCAGTAATTTTTTTTTCTGAAGAGTTATTAACTAGGGGAGAAACTGGAGGAAAGACAGAAGACAGAGCACATTTAATGGTGCAGATCAAACTGTTCTGCCAGAAATTCTTCCTTGTTTTTAATTCTTCTCTTTTCTCCAGAGACAACATTTTAAAGAACATTGAGAAGGAAGACATAAAAGACTAACATTGTTGGAGAAGAGAAATATGTGTTATCTGAGCAGAATAACCTGGACCATCATTTGTAAATGACATAATAATCATCAGAAATGCTGAAACCAAAGAATAGCAGGTTATAGTCTTCCAGAGTTTTCTTTGAGTTTCTCCTGTGTCTCTGTTTTATTTTTCTTGTGAAAGAAGACCATTATGCACACTTCCCAAAGGATTTGGGATACTTGACTTGTTCTTTCTCTATCCACACCTGGCTAAATAGCCGCTGTCACGGCACAGCTTGGGTAATACTTTGATTTATTGACCAACAGACTGGTCAAAAGAATGTAAAAAGAATACAGTTAGTTCATTTTTCAGAAAGTCAAATGAACAATTAGATTACAAAAAGTTACAGCTTTTGATAGTTAGAAAATTGACTTAGCAATACCACATCTAGACATTTATACTCAGGAAGTAATGGAACAAATAAAGCAGTAAATGCAAAATTGTTCATTGAAGAGTTGTTTATAATAGAAAAAATGGGAAAATCCTAAAATTTATAGGGAAATATATAAGGGAATTAAAAATGTTTAAAAAATAAATTGTGGGAGTGATGCCAGCAGAGTAAGATATTCCTCATTTTTTATACACTGACCCTCCCACAGCAGTAATTTTGGCATCCATCCATAAACAAAAGAAGAAGTAAAGAGCCTCTTGATGAGAGTGAAAGAGGAGAGTGAAAAAACTGGCTTGAAACTCAACAGTCAGAAAACTAAGATCATGGCATCGGGTCCCATCACTTCATGACAAATAGAAAGGAAAAAAGTGGAAGCAGTGACAGATTTTATTTTATTTTTTGGACTCCCAAATCACTGTGGACAGTGACTGCAGCCATGAAGTTAAAAGACGCTTGCTCCTTGGAAGGAAAGCTATGACAAACTGAGACAGCATATTAAAAAGCAGAGACATCAGTTTGCCAACACAGAACTGTATAATCAAAGCTATACTTTTCCCAGTAGTTATATACGGGTGTGAGAGTTGGACCCTAAAGAAAGCTGTGCACTAAAGATTGCTTTCAAAATGTGATGCTAGAGCAGACTCTTGAGAGTCCCTTGGATAGCAAGGAGATCAAAACAGTCAGTCCTAAAGGAAATAAAACCCTGGATACTCACTGAAAGGACTGATGCTAAACTCCAATAATTTGGCCACCTGATGTGAAGAGTCAACTCAATGGAAAAGACCCTGATGCTGGGAAAGATTGCAGGCAAAAGGAGAAGGGGGTGGCAGAGGATGAGATGATTATATAGCATCAGTTATTCAGTGGACATGAATTTGAGCAAACTCTGGGAGATAGTAGAGGACAGAGGAGCTGCAACTGTGAGCTGCAGAGCTGGGAGGTGAAAAGAGACTAGCAGGATTGGACAGATAGGTCTCTTGAAGGACATTTAAGAGATACAGATAATACTAAATGTGTCATGGATTCCACTAAAAGCCCTCCCATGAGCCACTGGGCATACCTCATTCACAGATCCCCTAGCTGGCCCATAGGCACCCCCAGTAGGCCCCATCCTCCTCCTACGCTGGCCCTGTGCCTAACTTCCTGTGTGTGCATCCAGCAGTGGTGAGGAAGCAAGTTTTGGCGGAGCATGTGTAGAAAGCCTGCCCAAATCTGTGGTCTAGGAAAAGAGGACCGTCAGCACTCAGAATGGTGCACTGCAGAAATTAGAGAAGCACATAAGCTTAGTAATTCTGCCACAAAAGGAGCAAGAAGCTTGGAGCACGTATATCTGCAGAAGGTCTGAGAAAGCCTCAGAACTGCTTAGCAGGGCTGAGAGAAGGTATTTCTCTCCCAAAGTCAGTAAAGACTGGAGATTGTGACTACATCTTAAATGTGAAGATAGCAAAACTTAGAGGAACATGAAAAACCAAAGAAGCATGATATCACCAAAGGATCACAAAAATCTCCCAGTTACCAATCCCAAAGACATGGAGATCTGTGATTTACCCAAGAAAGAATTCAAAATAATTTTAAGAAAACTCAATGAACTACAAGAAAACACAGAAAGACAATTTAATTAAATCAGGAAAACAATACAGAAACAAAATAAGAAGTTTAACAAAGAGAAATTATAAAAACAACCAAACAGAAATCCTGGATCTGAAGAATACAGTGAAAGAATTGAAAAATGCAATAGAGAGCATCAACATCAGAAAGGTCAAGGAGAAGAAAGAGTCCATGAGATAAAAGAAATGTTGAAATTATACAGTCAGAGGAGAACAAACAAACAAAAGAATAAAGAAAACGTATGTGATATCATCAAAAGAACTGCTTTGTGTGTTATATGGAGTTCCAGAAAAACAAAGAAGGAGAAGGGGGCAGAAAGCTTATTTAAAGACATAGTGGCCCCAAACTTCCAAAATCTGGAAAGATTTTGGGTATCCTAGCTCATGAAGCTTATAGGTCACCAAACCAAATCAACAAAGAGATCCTTTCCAAGGTACATTATAATACAGCTATAAAAAACAAAAGATGAGAGGAAATCTTAAAAGCAGCAACAGAAAGGAAAAGAAGCTTGTAACTTAAAGGCATCCCCTTATAAGGCTGTCAGCAGATTTCTCAGCATAAACCTTAAAGACAGAGGAGTGAGGTAATATATTTAAGCACTGAAAGGAAAAAAAAAAAAAAGCAACTACAACCAAGAATATACAGTGAGGTCATCCTTCAGAAATGAAGGAGAGATTAAGAGACTTTACTAGACAAAAGATGAGGGAATTCATTGCCACTGCTGCTGCTGCTGCTGCTGCTGCTGCTGCTGCATCGTTTCAGTTGTGTCCGACTCTGTGCGACCCCAGAGATGGCAGCCCACCAGGCTCCCCCATCCCTGGAATTCTCCAGGCAAGAACACTGGAGTGGGTTGCCATTTCCTTCTCCAAATTATGAAAGTGAAAAGTGAAAGTGAAGTCACTCAGTTGTGTCCAACTCCTAGCGACTCCATGGACTGCAGCCTACCAGCCTCCTCCATTAATGGGATTTTCTAGGCAAGAGTACTGGAGTGGGGTGCCATTGCCTTCTCCGCATCACCACTGGAAATACCTTATACGAAATGCTGAAAGGAGCAACAAGAGAAAAACAATTTGTACAAGGGAAACCCCATAAGACTATCAGCAGATATTTCACCAGAAACCTACAAGCCAGAAGAGAATGGCATGACATATTCAAAAAACTAAAAGGAAAAAATCTCCCTATCAAGAATTCTGTACCCATCAAAGTTATCATTAAGAACTAGAGGAAAGATTAAGAGCTTCCCACATAAGCTTTTGGAGTTCATTATCACTAAACCAGCCCCACAAGAAATGTTAAAGAGATTTCTTTAACCTGAAAAGAAATGACACTAATAGTGAGAAAGCACACTAGTGAGAAAGTAAAAATCTCACTCACAATATTAATATATAACATTAATGATGTATAATTATTATTATATATAATAAATAGTGGAGCAATCACATAAAATAAGTATGAAGGTTATAAGACAAAAGTAGTATGTTAACTAAAATGACAATCTTTAGTTAAGGGATACATAAAATTAAAATATGTAAAATTTGTCATCAGTAGTATAAAATGGGTCAGGGAGTAAAAAGATAAAGCTTTGGAATATGTTCAAATTTAAGTTTCTTCCAACTTAAACTGCTATTAACCTAGGATGTTATATGTGAACCTCACAGTAACCACAAATAAAAAACTTTTAGTAAAAGCACAAAGAAAATGAGAAAGTAATCTAAACATGACACCATCAAAATGCCAAAGAAGAGAGAAAGAGAAAGGAACTATTAAACAGTCAGAAAACACTAAATAAGATGTTATTACTAAATTTTTACTTATCAACAATTAATGTAGACAAATATAAGACATGACATCATAAAACTAGAAGCTAATATCAGCAAAACATTCTCTGACATAAATCATACCAATGTTTTCTTAAGTCAGCCTCCCAATGCAATAGAAATAAAAGCAGAAACAAGCAAATGAGACCTAACAAAATGTGCTTTTTTACACCAAACATAAACGAAATGAAAAAACAGCCTACAGAATGGAAGAAAATAATTGCAAACAATGCAACAAAAACTTAAACTACAAAATGCACAAAAGCTGTTTGCAGCTCAGAAACAGCAAAACAAACAACCCAGTCAAAAAATGGGCTGCTGCTGCTGCTGCTGCTAAGTCGCTTCAGTCGTGTCTGACTCTGTGCGACCCCATAGACGGGAGCCCATCAGACTCCCCCGTCCTTGGGATTCTCCAGGCAAGGACACTGGAGTGGGTTGCCATTTCCTTCTCCGATGCATAAAAGTGAAAAGTGAAAGTGAAGTTGCTCAGTCATGTCCGACTTAGCGACTCCATGGACTGCAGCCTACCAGGCTCCTCCATCCATGGGATTTTCCAGGCAAGAATGGGCAGAAGACCTAAATAGACATGGTGGTTATTGGGGCTGGGAAATGGGAGAAATGGAGAGATGTTGGTCAAAGGTCACAAACTTTAAGTAATAAGATAAGTTTTGGGAATCTAAAGTACAAGATGGTGATATACGTAATATAATAGTTAACAATATTGTATTATATACTTGAAAGTTGTTGAGAGAGTAAATCCTAAATATTCTCACCCAAAAAAGGACATGATAATCATGTGAAGTAAGAAATATAAACTAGTACTACTGTGCATAATCCTTTTACAGTATGTAAGTTTGTCAGATCAATATGTTGCACACCTTGATTTATTCAATGTTATTTGTCAATTATGTTGCCATAAAGCTGGAAAAATTATAGTTTATTCATTTAATGGAACCTTACCTAGCTATGAGAAACTAATTTTGATATGTATTTGTTTGGATGAAGAAATTTCATGATATATTGTTAAGGAAGAAAGCAGATTTTACATGTGTTTTATATTTAATATAGAGCAGTTGTGGAATTCTTTGGGCAATTAGGGCATAATTTTCATCCTGATCATCTATACTTTTATTTTGCTGCTGAAAACTTAGATTAAAAAGGTTTAATTAGCATTAAACAAAATTTTTAAAAACCATCTCCCATGATATTTCCTGATTTCCTTTTATCCAAGGAAGACACATTTGTATGTGAATTATGAGTAGAAATAAAATATTGTTTTTGAGTAAAGTTTTCTAATGTTTTGGTATTTAAATTTAGGAAGAGGTTTTAAAAATAAATGTCAATTTATGTTACCTCTTTGCTCAAAACTCTCCAAAGGCTTCACACGTTACTCTGAGTAAGAGTCACATGGCATTAAAATGGCCCACAAGGTCCAATCTGAGGTGACCCTCGACTGCTTGTTTGACTTCGTCTCTGGTACTCTCCCCTCACTTGCTCTGTTCCAACCACACTGATCTTGCTGTTCCTAGAGCTCTCCAACCTTATTCCTTCCTTAGGGCTTTGGAACTTGCTGATCCCTTCATTGGGATGTTGTTGTCCCAAACCCTGCATCTTTCACGTCTTTGCTTAAATATCTTCTCAGTTCAGTTCAGTTCAGTTCATTTGCTCAGTCCTGTCTGACTCTTCGGGACCCCATGAACTGCAGCACGCCAGGCCTCCCTGTCCATCACCAACTCCCTGAGTTTACCCAAACTCATGTCCATTGAGTCGGTGATGCCATCCAGCCATCTCATCCTCTGTTGTCTCCTTCTCCTCCTGCCCTCAATCTTTCCCAGCATCAGGGTCTTTTCAAATGAGTCAGCTCTTCGCATCAGGTGGCCAAAGTATTGGAGTTTCAGCTCCAACATCAGTCCTTCCAATGAACACCCAGGACTGATCTCCTTTAGGATGGACTGGTTGGACCTCCTTGCAGTCCAAGGAATTCTCAAGAGTCTTCTCCAACACCAGAGTTCAAAAGCATCAATTCTTCAGTGCTCAGCTTTCTTTATAGTCCAACTCTCACATCCATACATGACTACTGGAGAAACCATAGCCTTGACTAGATGGACCTTTGTTGGCAAAGTAATGTCTCTGCTTTTTAATAAACTGATTGCCATACTTATACAGTAAACTTTAATACTGGGTACTTTATTATTGTTTTTCAAGATGCTTTTAGCTGTTCTAGGCTCTGTGCTTCTTCATATAAATTTTCAAATAAACTTGTATATATGTGTAAAAAACCTTGCTGGAACTTTGACAGGATTTAGATTATGCCTATAGATCAGGGGAGAATTAACGTCTCTCTATTTGGGTTTTCTAATATTGCCAGTGGAATGTCTTAATATAAAAAGTGAGTATTGCAGCATCAGATGTTTAAATTATGCTTTTCTCTGTAGCAAGTAAAATAATTTTTGAGTATTAAAATAAATAAATACAACAATTTGATGTTTCCCAACAAGAATCTAACCCAAAGAACATTAACACAAGACAAAAAGAAAATTAATGTGTTTTTGGCAAGTATTACAGGAAGGAACTGCCTAATACACATAAAGGATGACCCTACTCATCCAGTATAAATATAATACATGGACACAGTCTCTCTTTTTATTTATTTGCATCTTTAATTTCTCACAGGTAATTTTATTAACTGTGCTAGATGAATTCTAATAGTCATAGAACCTCACATAGTTTGTTTGTCAATAAAATACAAAAGTACATCTTTGGGGGCAGTCCTGTAGCATACTGGGATGAAATATGACTATAAGTGTATCCTTTTGACAATGGAATAGATAACAGTAGTTTGCAAACCACTTTCTATGTTAGTGGCATGTGGCTGGATCTCCTTGCAGTCCAAGGGATTCTCAAGAGTCTTCTCCAACACCAGAGTTCAAAAGCATCAATTCTTCAGCGCTCAGCTTTCTTTATAGTCCAACTCTCACATCCACACATGACTACTGGAAAAACCATAGCATTGACTAGACGGACCTTCGTTGACAAAGCAATGTCTCTGCTCTTTAATATGCTATCTAGGTTGGTCATAACTTTCCTTCCAAGGAGTAAGCATCTTTTAATATCATGGCTGCAATCACCATCTGCAGTGATTTTGGAGCCCAGAAAAATAAAATCTGACACTGTTTCCACTGTTTCCCCATCTATTTGCCATGAAGTGATGGGACCAGATGACATGATCTTAGTTTTTTGAATGTTGAAATTTAAGCCAACTTTTTCACTTTCCTCTTTCACTTTCATCAAAAGGCTCTTTAGTTCTTCTTCACTTTCTGCCATAAGGGTGGTGTCATCTGCATATCTGAGGTATTTCTCCCAGCAATCTTGATTCCAGCTTGTGCTTCTTCCAGCCCAGCATTTCTCATGATGTACTCTGGATATAAGTTAAATAAGCAGGGTGGCAATGTACAGGCTTGATGTACTCCTTTTCCTATTTGGAACCAGTCTGTTGTTCCATGTCCTGTTCGAACGGTTGCTTCCTGACCTGCATATAGGTTTCTCAAGAGGCAGGTCAGGTGGCCTGTATTCCCATCTCTTTCAGAATTTTCCACAGTTTATTGTGATGATCCAGTGAATGTTGGCAATTTGATCTCTGGTTCCTCTGCCTTTTCTCAAATCAGCTTGAACATCTGGAAGTTCACGGTTCACGTATTGCTGAAGCCTGGTTTGGAGAATTTTGAGCATTACTTTAATAGCATGTGAGATGAGTGAAATATCTTCTCAATGAGGCCTAAACTGACCTCTATATTTAAAATTGCATCCTGCCCCATTCTGCCTAGCACTCCTGATCCTCCTTGCTCTGGTCTAATTTTTCCTTTTGGACAATATGGTATTACTTAAGTGTAGGATGCAATCGTGATCATCATTTTTTAAAGCACACCAAATTCTATACATATTGTTTGGTTGACAATAAATATTGATTAACTTCAAATTTTGTTAGATTAAATATGTATTTTAAGTTTATGGGGTGGCAGAGGAAAAATAGAGTGTATTTATTTCCAGCTATTGGAGGAGGATAGCAGAAAGAAGGCAGAGAGAATTAGTTAATCCAAAAGAAGACAAAGAGGGGAAAAGAAACAGAAAAAGAAGGATAAAATAAAGCACAAAGTAAGAACTAAATCTGAATATATATGTTTTCAATAAATATGTATTTTCAAGAAAAATAAATTAGCTAAATGCTCTAGTGAAAAAGAAACATTGCTAGACTGGATAACACATACATACAAACATACAACATTGGAAGCATAAGGATACCAAAAGGTTGAAAATAAAAGGGTAGGAAAAGATAAGGAAACATGTATGAAATGAAACTTGGTATAGCCATATAAATATTGGACAAAGTAGAATTTACATTTAAACAGTAGAAAAATAGATTAACATATAATTAATTTTAAAAGGTTTAATTCATCATTCCAAGCTTAAATGTATCTAGTAGCATAACTTTTAGTATGTAAAGTAAAATATAATAGAAATAGAAACTGATATACTATATTTACCATGTATCAACCAATTATCAAACTCATAAATATCACCTTTTACCATGGGAAATTTTAATAATCCTCTCAGTAATTTACAGATTAAGCCAACAAAAAAAGCCAGTGAAAGTATAGAATATTTAATCACACAATTAAAAAGCTAAATCTAATGGACATATTTAGAAAATGGAACTTTTTAACTGGTATATATGCCTTCTCCTCAAGCTCCGAATCATTCATAAAAACTGGCTATATTCTGGGCTGTAGCATAAGAACTCAAGGAATCAGTATCATATAATATTTTTGAATTCAAGTCAGTTATATTAGAAATCAATAAGACAATTAAATAGTAAGATAACCAAATAAACCCCTGTCATTTGGGAATTTCAAAACCTTTCTAATGTTTACTGTTCAAAAAGAAATCATATTGGAAATGAAAAAATTTTGATCTGGAGTAAAAGAGAATTTGTGGGAACCTTAAATAATTGTACTATAAAGGAAGAAATTTAAAAATTATTGACCTCTTCAGGTCACTTTGGAAATTAGAAAAAGCACAGGAGAATAAATATAAAGTAAGAGGAAGGAAACAAAGATAAGAGAGAAATGAATAAAATTAAAAATAAGATACAAGAAAGAATCAAGAAATGAAAAGTTGAGACTTTGAAATACTAGTAAAATTGTCAAAAAGACAGCAAGATTTCTATCAAAAAGAGAAAGGTCACAACTTATGAAAAGAACATCAAATACACATATAGCACAGATTAAAAAGATTAGAGAAAAGCACAAACAACTTCCTGGCAATAAATTTTAAAACAAAGTGGACAAATTCCTAGAAAAATGTATACCCTAGCTGACTTAAGTTTTAAAAATCTGAATCGACTTATAACCAGTAAAGAAATTGAATCAGTAGTTACTTATCTTTCCACAAAGACAGCATCAGGCCAGAGACTTTTTCTTTTGAGATCTAGCAAAAGGAAGTCATAATTGCAATCTTAACCAAGTTATTTCACATACTTACCTATTTTACAAGGATGTACAATCTTGATGTCAAAAACCAAACAAAGAGTAGGAGGAAGGAAAATTGCCGGCTAATTTTATTCATTAAAAATGGCTATAAAAATTCTGAACAGACTTATAAATCCAATAGTGTATTAAAAAGTATAATATGTAGATTATTCAGTGTTATATATAAAAATCTTTCACCATATTATGAATTAAAATATTAGCCCATAAAGAAAAAGATCAATTGCAAAGCTTATATTAAAATTAAGATCTGCTACAGAAAGATAAAATTAAGATCTGCTTATCAAAGTATATCTTAAACACAAGATTCAACTTGAGAGAAAAAACATTCAACATGTATAACTGACAAATAAATGTTGACTAAAATGTACTAATTCCTTTAAAAAGATGGACAAGAAAAAGGAAAATAATCACACAGAAAAACTGGCCAGCAACATGAGCAGGTGTTGCCCTGAAGAAGAAACAGAAAAAAACTAAAAAATTATGAAAAGATGCTCAACTTCGAGTAATCAGGTAAATGCAAATAGAATTACAATGAGGTACAATTAAGCACTGTTTTGTATCCATTATAATAACAAAAAATAAAATGTACATTACCAAGACCTGCTTATGTTGTGGATAATTGCTGAGGATGTGGATAAAGCAGAAATTCTCATACACTGATGATTGAAATATAAATTGGTACGAAATATTGGAAAATAATTTGAAATTATCTAGTAATACCAAACATGTGTAAATCCACAATATAATAATTAACTCCTACCTCTATGCCTAGGAAAAATTCTTGCACCTGGGGATTAGGAGACACATCAATTAGCGCAAAGAGAACAGAAAGAGAAACAAGAAGTTGTGGAGGACTGGGTTCTGTATGAATCTGTTTAAAAAACGTAAAAACCAGGCAAAATTAAACAATACACTTTTAGAGCAATAAAGATAGGTGATGAAATATCAAGAAAAGTAAGATAATGATAAACATAATGTAGGATTGAGGGGACAGATGAGATGGGGGCAGGACTGTCAGGAGCACAACTCCAGGGGGCACCCTTCCCACTTCATTCTACGTGAATGATGATCCTTAGGGTCGTGAAATACAGTGGCCCTTTGGGAGGGGAATATAGAAGCTTCAAGAGCATTAGTAAGGTTCAGGTTCTTAAGCTGGGTGGTTGATTATAGCATATATCTATACATAAAAGAAAATTAATAAAATAGGGAAAGAAGTGTAAAGAAACTTGAGGATAGAGAATGTTTTCTTGTTCCAGCTTTACCTCTAACATAAAACTATGTCATCTTTGGCAAGTCACTTAGTCTCACTGAGTCTCAATTTTCTCATTTTAGTAACTGGTTATAGCAAATTCAGGCCTACCTATTTTATAGGATTGTGTGAGGATCAAGTGTACTTGAAAGCATTTAACGTTATTAATAAAATGAAATATTCACGTGCAACACAATTTTTCTACATTCGAACTCAAAAGTTTATCTTTCCAAACTAATATTCAAAATCCACATGATGAAAGGTGAGAATGTTCAACTTAACTGTGCAACTCTTCTGCCAGTTGAAATGTTCTGTATAGTTATTAGCCAAAGACTGTCTAAAGCTGTAGCAGCCATGGGTGTAGCTGGCCTTGGAGGGAATACTGGCCTCAGAAACGGAAAACTTGGTTTTGAATCCTGGCTTTGTCATTTACTGAGAGGTTGGCAATTCACTTCTCACTTCTGGCCATAGGTTTCTTTATCTGTAAAATGGTGGTTTTATTGCTGTTGTCTAAAGAGGGAATTGCAATATTTTCTTAAGAGACCGTGAGGCTCTCCCTTCTTCGTATCCACACTGGCTACATGGGAAGCAATAGCAGCAGCAGGAACCCTGGCAGTTCCTGCAGTTTCCAACTTATGATAGCTTTTGATTGTGGTGAAAAACGCACCCAACTGATTGTTTTCTTCTGGGTTGGTTTCTTTTGTGAATAGGCCATTGTCCATCTGCAGACACCTACCTATTCTGCCTTAAAGTTTTAGACTTTCTTGTGGACCATTTGTGAGGTAGCAAATACATCTAAGAATATGCCACTTTCTCTTTTTCCTTTCTGTTCCTCAAGCTCCTTACTCAACAGCCTAGAGTCTAACTAAGGTGATTCTAATTCTTTTGATTATGATCATACAATTAATCCTACACATTGCAGCAACCAGGAATGGACAAAGTTAGTGAGACCTGGGATTCTTGTTCCAACTTTATGACAGCTCTTACAGGTTAAGAGTTCGTATTTGTAGACTGCATTATTTTGAAGACTAAGATCTAGAGATAATTTATTAAAATTAGGCTTCTTATTTTAAGATAATTGAAAATTTGGATGCAGTTGTAAGAAATAATGTTCAGAGATGCTAAGTATCCTTTACCTAGCTTTTTCTAATGGTAACATCTTTCAAAACTACAGTATATTATAAATAATCCACAAATCTTATTCAGATTTACTTTTATTGGCATGTGTGTGTTTATATTTGATTTTACATAGTTTATTTTCACATGTGTAGGTTTATGTATCCACACTAGATATAAAAACTAAAAACAAAAACAACAGTTCTATTGCCACAAAAATCTCTGTGTTGCCCTTTTATAACAGTCACCTTCCCTATTCTGAATTTTTTGCAACCTCAAAATCTGTTCATCATTTCGAAAATTTTGTCACTTCAAGAATGTTATATAAATTGGATCATATTCTATAAATTTTTAGGGACTAGCTTTTTTTCCTCTGTGTAATTCCTTGGAGATTCATTCACTGCTGTGTGTAATAACTGTTTCTTTGAGAAGTATTCCATGGTATGAATGGTTAAACTATTGAAAGACATTTTGGGGTTTTTAGTTTTTGGCACTGATGAACAAAGCTGCTATAAATATCCATGTACAATATTTCCTGTAAATATAAGTTTTCATTTCATTGTGATAAATGCCCAAGAGTACAGCTACTATGTCATTTAGTTTCATGTCTAATTGTATAAGAAATTGTGAAACTGTTTTCAGAGTGTCGGTACCATTTTGCATTCCTTCCAGCAATGCAGAATGATCCTGTTTCCATGAATTCTGTCAGCACTTACTGTTGTCACTAATTCTTTTGTTTCTACTGTTCTGATCAGTATGTAGTACTATCTTATTGTGGTTATAATTTGCATTTCCCTAATGTTTTGTGATGTTGAACATCTTCTCATGTGCTTATTAGCCATCTGTAGAACTTCCACAGTGGAGTGTCTTTTCATGTCTTTTGCCCACTTTCTATTCTATTTTTTTATACCATTGAGTTTTAAGAATTCTTCATATATTCTGGATACTAGTTCTTTGTCAGATATGTGGTTTGCAAATACTTTCTCCCAGCCTATGGCTTGTCTTTTCATGTTCTTCACATGGTCTCTTGCTATTTATCAATTTATCCTTTTACAGATTGTGCTTTTGGTGTCAACTCTAAAAACTCCTCAATTCACCCTTCGGTTCAGTTCAGTCGCTCAGTTGTGTCTGACTCTTTGCGACCCCATGGACTGCAGCACGCCAGGCCTCCCTGTCCATCACCAGCTCCCAGAGTTTACTCAAATTCATGTCCGTTGAGTCAGTGATGCCATCCAACCATCTCGTCCTCTGTCGTCCCCTTCTTCTTCCACCTTCAATCTTTCCCAACATCAGGGTCTTTTCCAGTGAGTCAGCTCTTCGCATCAGGTAGCCAAAGTATCAGAGTTTCAGCTTCAACATCAGTCCTTCCAATGAATACGCAGGACTGATCTGCTTTAGGATGGACTGGTTGGATCTCCTTGCAGTCCAAGGGATTCTCAAGAGTATTCTTCAACACCACAGTTCAAAAGCATCAGTTCTTCGGCATTCAGCTTTCATTATAGTCCAACTCTCACATCCATACATGACCACTGGAAAAGCCATAGCCTTGACTAGATGGACCTTTGTTGGCAAAGTAATGTCTCTGCTTTTTAATAAACTGATTGCCATACTTATACAGTAAACTTTAATACTGAGTACTTTATTATTGTTTTTCAAGATGCTTTTAGCTGTTCTAGGCTCTGTGCCTCTCCATATAAATTTTCAAATAAGCTTGTATATGTGTGTAAAAAACCTTGCTGGAACTTCGACAGGATTTAGATTATGCCTATAGATCAGGGGAGAATTAACGTCTCTCTATGTGGGTTTTCTAATATTGCCAATGGAATGTCTTAATATAAAAAATGAGTATTTCAGCATCAGCTGTTTAAATTATACTTTTCTCTGTAGCAAGTAAAATAATTTTTGAGTATTAAAATAAATAAATACAACAATTTGATGTTTCCCAACAAGAATCTAACCCAAAGAACATTAACACAAGACAAAAAGAAAATTAATGTGTTTTTGGCAAGTATTACAGGAAAGAACTGCCTAATACGCATAAAGGATGACCCTACTCATCCAGTGTAAATATAATACATGGACACAGTCTCTCTTTTTATTTATTTGCATCTTTAATTTCTCACAGGTAATTTTATTAACTGTGCTAGATGAATTCTAATAGTCATAGAACCTCATGTAGTTTGTTTGTCAATAAAATATAAAAGTACATCTTTGGGGGCAGTCCTGTAGTATACTGGGATAAAATATGACTATAAGTGTATCCTTTTGACAATGGAATAGATAACAGTAGTTTGCAAACCTCTTTCTATGTTAGTGGCATGTGGAGACATAGTAATGGTTGTCCACATCAGTTACGGACTGTTTTTCACTGGTAGGAAGACAATGTAACCCATTTTTTTTTTAATTTCTATTTTTTATAGAATTATTTTGTATATTTTTAATAAAATTTTATTGGAGTATAGTTGCCTTACAATGTTGTTAGTTTCTGCTGTACAGCGAAATGAATCAGCTATAAATGTATAATAAATCCCTTCTTTTTTGTATGTTTATTGAATGATTGTTTGATTGCCTTGGATCTACAGTCAAAAGTGGACATCTGAGAGAAAACACCGTAGGTGCTATGGCAGTGCTCTTATGCTTCCTGCCACAACTATGTTCCATAGACAGAACTCTCATCCTGCATGTGCCAGTTCGTGCCTCCGTATCTCCAGAGAGACTGTAAACTACAAGAAGATGGCAATACTTTTCCAGTCCCTTGTACAGACTTGGCACAAGGAGATGTTCATTACATATTTACATAATATATCTAGCAAGTCACACTATTTTGGGATATATACTTGGCTCTTTTTCTCCCTTGTGTACTGGATTAGGCTTTGTTAAGTTTTCTTGTGCTATTTGAAACTGTCTCTATCCCTCACTTCTTAGAATATTACACACTTTTGGCTTATTCCCTACTTTTTGACCCTTTTTTTTACTCGCCTTTTACTGTGAATGTTCTTTTAACTGTGTCCTTGGAGCTACTGGATTTTTTTTTTTTTTCTTCACAATGTAGGGAACATCTTTCATCAATTTGTCTGCTAGGTATCTTTGCCTTTTAAGAGCTACTCCTCTGCCATGCCAGAGGATTACAGTGGTGGTTTCTAATGTGATTATACCTGAATGGGATTAGAAAAACTCATCTCTTTTGAGCATAATGGTTGGTCCAGGTATGGACACATTGTCATAGCAGAATTATGAGTGTTCGTTTAGAATTCTTAAGTGGATGCTGGGGGAGGGAAGGCCATTTTTTAAATTCTGCAAATACAAGCTGAGATTTAATCTTTTTTATCTTTAATTTATATTTTATTGAAGCATAATTGCTTTATAGAATTTTGTTTTCTGTCAAACCTCAACATGAATCAGCCATCAGTTCAGTTCAGTTCAGTTCAGTCGCTCAGTCGTGTCTGACTCTTAGCGACCCCATGAATCGGGCTTAGGTATACATATATCCCTTCCCTTTTGAACTTCCTTCCCATTTCCCTCCCCATCCAACCCATCTAGGTTGATACAGAGCCCCTATTTGAGTTTTCTGAGCCATACAGCAAGTTCCTGTTGGCTATCTATTTTACATATGGTAATGTAAGTTCCCAACATGTTAATGTTACTCTTTCCAACATCTCACCCTCTCCTCCCCTCTCCTCATGTCCATAATTCTATTCTCTGTCTGTTTCTCCATTGCTTCCCTGTAAATAAATTCTTCAGTACCATTTTTCTAGATTCCATATATGTGTGTTAGAATACAATATTTATCTTTCTCTTTCTGACTCACTTCACTCTGTATAATAGGTTCTAGGTTCATCCACCTCATCAGAACTGACTCAAATGCATTCTTTTTTATGGCTGAGTAATATTCCATTATGTATAGGTACCACTACTTCTTTATCCATTCATCTGTCGATGGACATCTAGGTTGCTTCTATGTTCTAGCTATTGTAAATAGTTATGCAGTGAACAATGGGTTACATGTGTCTTTTTCAACCCTGGTTTCCTCACAGTATATGCCTAAGAGTGGGATGGCTGGGTCATATGGTGGTTTTATTCCTAGTTTTTAAGGAATCTCCATACTGTCTTCCATTGGGGAAGGCAATGGCACCCCACTCCAGTACTCTTGCCTGGAAAATCCCATGGGCAGAGGAGCCTGGTGGGCTGCAGTCCATGGGGTTGCTAAGAGTTGGACACAACTGAGTGACTTCACTTTCACTTTTCACTTTCCTGCATTGGAGAAGGAAATGGCAACCCACTCCAGTGTTCTTGCCTGGAGAATCCCAGGGATGTGGGAGCCTGGTGGGCTGCCGTCTATGGGGTTGCACAGGGTTGGACACGACTGAAGCGACTTAGCAGCAGCAGCAGCAGCATACCGTCTTCCATAGTGGCTGTATCAATTTAAATTCCCACTAACAGTACAAGAGCATTCCTTTTTCTCCACATCCTCTCCAGAATTTATTGTTTGTAGGCTTTTTGATGATGGATCACAATAAACTATGGAAAATTCTGAAAGAGATGGGCATACCAGGCCACCTGACCTACCTGTTGAGAAACCTATATGCAGGTCAGGAAGCAACAGTTAGAACTGGACATGGAACAATGGACTGGTTCCAAACAGGAAAAGGAGTACGTCAACGCTGCATATTGTCACCCTGCTTATTTAACTTATATGCAGAGTACATCATGAGAAATGCTGGGCTGGAAGAAGCACAAGCTGGAATCAAGATTGCTGGGAGAAATATCAATAGCCTCAGATATGCAGATGACACCACCCTTATGGCAGAAAGTGAAGAGGAACTCAAAAGCCTCTTGATGAAAGTGAAAGAGGAGAGTGAAAAAGTTGGCTTAAAGCTCAACATTCAGAAAACGAAGATCATGGCATCTGGTCCCATCACTTCATGGCAAATAGATGGGGAAACAGTGGAAACAGTGTCAGACTATTTTTCTGGGCTCCAAAATCACTGCAGATGGTGATTGGAGCCATGAAATTAAAAGACGCTTACTCCTTGGAAGGGAAGTTATGACCAACCTAGATAGTATATTCAAAAGCAGAGATATTACTTTGCCAACAAAGGTCCATCTAGTCAAGGCTATGGCTTTTCCAGTGGTCATGTATGGATGTGAGAGTTGGACTGTGAAGAAACCTGAGCACTGAAGAATTGATGCTTTTGAACTGTGGTGTTGGAGAACTCTTGAGAGTCCCTTGGACTGCAAGGAGGTCCAACCAGTCCATCCTAAAGGAGATCAGTCCTGGGTGTTCATTGGAAGGACTGATGCTGAAGGTGAAACTCCAATACTTTGGCCACCTCATGGGAAGAGTTGACTCACTGGAAAAGACCCTGATGGTGGGCGGGATTGGGGGCAGGAGGAGAAGGGGACGACAGAGGATGAGATGGCTGTATGGCATCACTGACTCGATGGACATGAGTTTGAGTGATGGACAGGGAGGCCTCACATGCTGCAATTCATGGGGTTGCAAAGAGTCAGACACGACTGAGCGACTGAACTGAACAGAACTGAATGGATGCTGGCAATTTGTTCTCTGGTTCCTCTGCCTTTTCTAAACTCAGCTTGTACATCTGGAAGTTCTTGGTTCACATACTGTTGAAGCCTAGCTTGGAGGATTTTGAGCATTACTTTGCTCTTGTGTGAGATGAGTGCAATTGTGCAGTAGTTTGAACATTCTTTGGCATTGCCCTTCCTTGGGACTGGAATGAAAACTAACCTTTCCAGTCCTGTGGCCACTGCTGAATTTTCCAAATTTGCTGATATATTGAGTGCAGCACTTTCACAGCATTATCTTTTAGGATTTGAAATAGCTTAGCTGGAGTTCCATCACCTCCATTAGCTTTGTTTGTAGTAATGCTTCCTAAGGTGCACTGGACTTCACACCCCTGGATGTCTAGCTCTAGGTGAGTGATCACACCATCATGGTTATCTGGGTCATTAAGCTTATACATTACTAAGTGATAACACTAGGAGGATCTCTTGACCTTATATTTGGTCTTTGACCCATCTCTGACACAGAGCTCCTAAGACCCTTGTAATATCCCAGGTGATGAGAGCAGTAAGAGCATCTCTTGTTCTAATGAGGCAACTCTGAGTGGGCTCCTGAATGGGCCCTGGATGGGGGGTGATCACCAGAAAGACGAAGCCATGATTAGAAGCCTGGAAAATTTAGCCCTACCTCTTGTCCTCTAGAAAAGGGAGAAGGGTTAGAAACAGAGTTAATAATTAATCATGCCTATGTAAGAAGGCTTCATGAAATCTCAAGGTTCAGGAGCTTAATGATTTGTGGCACATCCACATCAGGAGGGTGATGCATCAAACTCCACAGGGACAGAAGCCCCTGTGCTCAGGACCCTTCTGCACCTCACGTTATCTATTTATCTGGGCTGTTCATCTGCATCCTTAATCATATTATTTAATAAAATGATAAACGTAAGTAAGTGTTTCCCTGAGTTCTGTGAGCCACTGTAGCATAGTAATTGAAACCAACAAAGGAGTCTTTGGAATCTTTGATCTATAGCCAGTTGGTCAGAAGTCCAAGTGATAAACTGTTCTTGTGACTGGTATCTGAAGTGCATACATATATGTGTATGTTTGTTAGGGGAGCAGTCTTGAGGGCTTGAAATCTTACCCCTTGGGATCTGACATTATAACCATGTAGACAGTGTCAGAATTGAGTTACACTCTAGTACATCCAGCTGGTATCATGGAGAATTGCTTGTTGTGGGGAAAACCTCCACACATTTGGTGACCAAAGTGTTCTGAAAAGTAGCAAAGGGGACACACAGGGAACAAACACACAGTAGGGAAGACCTGGGGTTTTTCTCATACAGGTGAAGAACTGTAAAGGTTTTTTTCCTTTTCAGAGAACTTGCAATGAACATGCTTTGCTGAGTTTGTGTATTTTGGAGGTTGACAGTATAATGGATTTCTCCACATTAACTTCCATGTACAGTGTAATATTTATTAAAGGATAAGTAACACAAATAGGCTAATTTGATGTTTACATGTATAAACTAAACAGCAGTGATAGCAATTTTTTAGAAACCAGGCCAACAAAAGATTTTTCTCAAGTAGTGAAGTTTTAAGACTCACATTGTTTAGAATTAGTAGCTCATGATCATAATAAAAATCAGACCACATTTCTGTTTGTTTTCTGAATCGCTTTATTGCCCACACCTGGGACAGATTGGTACACTACAGGTTTAGAAGGTCCAAGACGTCTGGGACTTTCTCCCAAATGGCTGGAATGCTGTGCACAGCTGAGAGTGTCAATATGAGTACTACTTGTGGCCTCAGGCTAGTGAGACTTCTCCCTTGGTAATGCAAGTTTCCTAGGGAAGAGTACTCTGAAAGACTTCCAAAAACTGCAAGATTTCTTAGACTTAGCATAGGAAGTCAGAATATTACTTTCCATGCATTCTGTAGGTCAAGATTCAAGGGGTCCAATTCAGATTCAAGGGGGAGGGCAGTTAGCGTCCATATGTTAATAGGAGGAGATTAAAACATGCTTGCTCCTTGGAAGAAAAACTATGACAAACCTACACAGCATATTTTAAAGCAAAGACATCACTGCTGACAAAGGTCCTATAGTCAAAGCTATGGTTTATCCGCTAAACATGTATCCAAATGTGAGACTTGGACCATACAGAAGGTTGAGTGCTGAAGAATGTTTTCTAACCGTGGTGATCATCAAAAAAGCAAGAGAATTCCAGAAAAACATCTATTTCTCCTTTATTGACTATGCCAAAGCCTTTGACTGTGTGGATCACAATAAACTGTGGACAATTCTGAAAGAGATGGTCAGACCACCTGACCTGCCTGTTGAGAAACCTATATGCAGGTCAGGAAGCAACAGTTAGAACTGGACATGGAATAACAGACTGGTTCCAAATAGGAGAAGGAGTACGTCAACGCTGCATATTGTCACCCTGCTTATTTAACTTATATGCAGAGTACATCATGAGAAACGCTGGGCTGGAAAAAGCACAAGCTGGAATCAAGATTGCTGGGAGAAATATCAATAACCTCAGATATGCAGATGACACCACCCTTATGGCAGAAAGTGAAGAGGAACTCAAAAGTCTCTTGATGAAAGTGAAAGAGGAGAGTGAAAAAGTTGGCTTAAAGCTCAACATTCAGAAAACGAAGATCATGGCATCCGCTCCCATCACTTCATGGCAAATAGATGAGTAGAAACAGTGTCAGACTTTATTTCTTTGGGCTCCAAAATCACTGCAGATAGTGACTGCAGCCATGAAATTAAAAGACGCTTACTCCTTGGAAGGAATATTATGACCAACCTAGACAGTGTATTAAAAAGCCGAGACATTACTTTGCCAACAAAGGTCCGTCTATTCAAGGCTATGGTTTTTCCAGTAGTCATGTATGGATGTGAGAGTTGAACTATAAAGAAAGCTGAGCGCCAAAGAATTGATGATTTTGAACTGTGGTGTCGGAGAAGACTCTTGAGAGTCCCTTGGACTGTAAGAAGATCAAACCAGTTCATCCTAAAGATCAGTCCTGGGTGTCAATTGGAAGGACTGATGTTGAAGCTGAAACTCCAATACTTTGGCCGCCTGATGCGAAGAGCTGACTCATTTGAAAAGACCCTGATGCTGGGAAAGATTGAGGGCAGGAGGAGAAGGGGACTACAGAGGATGAGATGGTTGGATGGCATCATCAACTCGATGGACATGGGTTTGAGTGTACTTTGGGAGCTGGTGATGGACAGGGAGGCCTGGCATGCTGAGATTCATGGGGTCGCAAAGAGTCCAACACTACTGAGCGACTGAACTGAACTGAATCGTGGTGTTGGAGAAGACTCTTGAGGGTTTCCCTGGTTGATCAGATGGTAAAGAATCCTCTTGAAACATGGGAGATGTGGGTTTGATCCCTGGGTTGGGAAGATGCTGTGGAGGAGGGCATGGCAACCCACTCCAGTATTCTTCCCTGAAGAATCCCCATGGACAGAGGAGCCGGGCGAGCTATAGTCCATCGGGTTGTGAAGTGTCAGACATGGCTGAGTAACTAACACATACACAGAAGATCCTTGAGAGTCCCCTGGACAGTAAGGAGATCAAACCAGTCAGTCCAAAAGGAAATCAATCCTGAATATTCATTGGAAGGACTGATGCTAAAGCTGAAATTCCAAAACTTTGGTTATCAGATGTGAAGTGCCGACTCATTGGAAAAGACTCTGATGCTGGGAAAGATTGAGGGCAAGAGAAGGGAGTGACAGAGGATGAGATGGTTGGACAGCATCACCGACTCAGTGGACCTGAGTTTGAACAACCTCAGAGATAGTGAAGGACAGGAAAGCCTGGTGTGCTGCAGTCCCAAAGGTCACAGAGTCAGACATGACTGAGCAACTGAACACCACCAATAACAGTAAAACATTTGCAGCCATCTTTAATCTTCCAGTGTCAATATAATTTTTATTTAGGGGACCTACTTCCTCTATCTATTAAGCTTTGCTCCACTCTCTTCTTTACCTTTTATTCAAAAAGTACTTGGTCTCCTGGTTCTTCTGTTAGGCATTTAGAATATATGAATTAATCACTGTGACTTCTGAATTTCTGATTTTATTCCTTTTTTGTTTTAATATATTTATTTCTCAAAGGCCCATTTGAGGTAGTGAGCAGCATAGTATAGCATAGGTACAAAGGTTCTGGAGCCATTCTAACCAGGTTCAAGGGATAGGTATTAAACATCTCTGCCCCAGTTCCCCCATCTGTACACTAGGGATAGCGGTGACAGTGACTACCTGTCTAATTGTGTGACATTTAAATGCCTTCATATATATAAAGCTCTTAGGACAGTGTCTCTCACATAGCATGTGCCGAACAAATGATAACTATTATTATTACTATATGTTTTGATTTGAGTTCACTCAGCAGCAGACCCTGAAACAGAGACCTGACTTCTCGTAGCTTATCTGGGAGGTGATCCCAGTAAACATCAGTAAGGAAGTGAGGATGTGAAATATGGAAGGGAAGGCAGTCAAAAAAGGGCAAGTTACCACCTTGGAAAACTTGAGCTTCATTTCACTGGAGAAGGTTGGGAGTCAGTGTAGAATATACATTTCATGGTGATCTCATCCTAAGGGGCAAGAAAATCAGTTATTTAGACACAAATTGTCATCCATCATTGGAAAATGACTTCTTCCATAGGAGTGTGAATTCCCTGATACTTCTCTTCTGCTGTGTGAGAAAGTGTTCAGGCAAAGAGATACAGATGGTAGTAACTAGAGGTCAAGTCATGGGCACAAAAGTGGTAAGCCTGATCAAGAGACATGGGGAAGGACTGGTGGCTTCCACTGCATATTACTCATCTGCTCAGGATTCTAGTAATAGATTGGGTTCCTGTATGTGTTGATCACTCTAAAAATTGACCAAGTGTAGCTTAGAGAGAGAGGGAAGTAGTTTCTGTAAGTTGGACTGAGAAAGTAGTAGAGGAAGTGGAAATAAGAGATGAGAGTGTGATGGTATCAGTAATAATTGGCTCACATGCCCACATGGGTATCTTTACTGGATATGCATCTCACCAACTGGGCATTCTGAATTTACCCACTTTCTTTCTTAATGTTTTATTATTTCTCCGATTAGCAAGGCTAAGCTACTTGCCATGGCACACATGAATCTTGGTCATTCCCACTTTAAATGGAGAATGACACTATTGTAGATGCAGTAAAGTAGGAGGAGGGTCACTCCTCACCAGCTTTGTGTAGATAGAAGGCTGAAAACATAACGCATCAACTACTCAAAGCACGAATTTTCCTCAAACTCATAGTCACTATTCGTAACTATGAGGAAGTTGCTGTAACTTACAGACTGATTCTGCGTAGGCTGGTGAGAGTTTGGAAAACGCCATTCAAGACCACTACTGATTAGTCACCGTATGTTGGAACCTCTCATTCAGTTATCTGTTGGTTTTCTCAGAAAGACACATAACATAGGCGGTATTTAATTAAATAAGGAGGCCACTAGATTGAGTGGCTCTAAAGCAGCCTACTTAGGCAAATCTAAGCCTGTAAGTGCTTCAAGGTTACATAATTAAAACCTAAGGACAACCAATCACAAGCAGCCAACTAGGCTTTAAGCTAGAGCCAATCAATAATTTCCTGACTTTGCTTCTGCCTTTTCTTTATAGAAGTCTCTCCCTGGAGCTCCTGTCAGTGGGGCACTCCTAACCACTTGTGGTTTGGCGCTGCCTGATTCAAATCGATTTTTGCTCAAAGAAACCTTTACAATTTTTAATATGCCTCAGTTTATCTTTTAACAGTAGGAAGACTATTTAGGAAAATGTCTTGAGGGAAAGGCATTGTGTTTGGCTTGTGTCTCTGGCTTCTATCACCCTGGGTTGATCTTGGATCTGCTCTGTGACCCAGGAACAAAAAGGATTTAGTGCTGGGCTGGTTTTCACAGAGGGAGGCTACCATCTCCTTCTGGAGTTATTTGGGCTGAGCCACACTAAGAATGTTTTTGAAGTGGTATATTCATTAAAAATCAAAACCAGAAGAAATCGTAGGAGGAAGGCATTGCAAATCACTGCTGTTTATTTAGGCATGGTGTTACCACTGTGCTGGCAGAAGTTTTATTTTTTCAGTTTGGAACCAATCCCATGAAATCAGAGCTGGCCTCATCAGATGTTCAGTCATCAAGAATTTGGTGAGTGCTCAAGGAATATACCACTGAATGTGGGAGTGTATATGAAAAAAAAAAAAACAACCAAAAACCAAACCCCAAACTCTGGCCTTGAGGAGTTTATAGTTTTATAGGTCGAACTAATATGTAATCAAAATAAATGTAGACTTATAAATGCAATAAGTACTGATGTGTATTTAGGGAGAGGGATGGATGAGAACTGAACTACTGGTTGAAGAAAGGGTAGAGTTAAGTGGAGAAATCTGCAAAGACATATGTCCCTAACCTAACTGATTCTTCATTGGTTTCTCTCATTTAGGCTCTAAAAGAAACTGTAACTACAGGCTGATGAATAGCTGCAAAATACTTTGGAAGCTTTATGATAGAAAGACCGTTGGTGAGGTGCAGACCAATACCATTCAATAGAACTTTTTTCAGTGATGGAAATGCTTTGTGCAATATTGTAGCCACTAGTCACTGGATAATGAGCACTTTCAAGTGTCAGTGAAATGGAATCTTTTACTTAATTACACTTATTTAAATAGCCACATAAGGCTGGCACATATTGGGTGGCATAGGTGTTTCCAAGACAGTGTTTTCCTCTGAGAGTCAATCACCTGCTAAACTGGAAACCTGAGGAAGAGACAGGAACAAGGGCTGGTGCCAGTCCTGTGGTTCAAGTGGTAAAAGCAAATCCAACAGCTGCTGTTTGTCTGATGAAGGCAAAAGTATCAGTAAGGGCCCAGTTTGGAGACAGAAACTGCACCAGATATTTATTTATAGATTTATTTAGAAGTGAATTTGACATAACATGATTCCCAGGTGGCTCCATAGTAAAGAATCCGCCTGCCAATTCAGAAGATACGGGTTTGATCCCCAGGTCAGGAAGATCCCCTGGAGGAAGAAAGGGCAACAACTCCAGGATTCTTGTCAGAAAAATCCCATAGACAGAGGAGCCTGTCGGGCTGCAGTCCATGGGGTCACAAAGAGTTGGCTACAACTGAGGGCTCACAGTATGCAGTCACTATAAAATGAACAATTCAGTGGTAGTTAGCAATTCACAGCATTGTATAACTACCACTTCTATCTAGCTCTAAAACATTTTCATCACTCCAAAAGGAAGCTCCACATCTGTTAAGCAGGTGTTCATTCCTATTCATTTCTTTCTCCAGCCCCAAGAAAATATTAGTCTGCCCTCTTACACTATGGATTTATCTATGCTGTATATATCATATAAATGGAATAATACAGTATGTGATTGTGCGTGTGTGTATGGCTTCTTTCAATCCATAGTGGCACCATTCACAGTAGCCAAAGCGTGGCAACAACTAAAATATTCATTAATGGATGAACGGGTAAACAAATTTTATCCATTCATTAAAAAGGAATGAAGAACTGGGGCTGTAGGCAAGATGGCAGAGTAAGAAGACCCTGAGTTCATTTCCTATCACAAGCACACTCATAATATGACTATTTACAGAGCTACTGTCATGAAAATGATCTGAAGACTAGAAGGAAAGATTTTCTACAGAAAATATATAAAGAAGGATCCACAAGAGATGGGTAGGAGAGATGGAGATGCAGTACAGTTAAGACTATCCCCCAGAGATGAACCATAAATGGGAGGACAATCACAATTGCAGAGGTTCTCCCCAAGGAGTGAGGGGTCTGAGGCTTACATCAGGCTTTTAAGTTGGGGATCCTGCACCGAGAGGACAAGCCCCGAGAATACTTGGCTTTGAAGGCCAGCAGGGCTTGTGTGCGTGGGAGAGCTGAAGGCTTGCAGGAATCAAAGATACCATTCTTAAAGGGCACATTTGTATGCTGAGTCCCAGCACAGAGGCAATAAATTGGAATGAATCCTATGTCCCCTCAATCAGACACACTTGCTGATCCTGGAGAGCCTCCCAGAAAAGCAGAAGGCAACTGAACTCCCCTGGGAATATAAACACTGGTGGCAGCCATTTTGGGGAGTTTGTTCTATACAAGGACACTGATGCTGGCAAGTACTGCCCTAGACTATTCATGCCAGGGCCCTACCTGGACACCAGTTGGCTGGCACCAGTCCGAGGTCCCTCCAGACCTGCAGCCAGCTGTGCTGGGACCTGGCCCTGCCCATCATTGGCTTGCACTAGCTCTGGGTCTCTGCAGCTCCCAGAGCTACAAGTGGGCTGGCAGACATCAGGTGAGGAATGTCCTTACAGCCAGCTGGGGTAGGGGTTAGCCCCTCTACCTGGATGCCCACAGTAGTCAGCCCTGCCACAACAGAAGGGCTGACACAGCCCACATAGGTAGCACCCCATAACATATATGCTGGTGACCAGAAAGGAGTGCGCTGCTGGGCCCCATTGGATGTCTTCTACATAAGGCCATTTCTCCAAGTTTGGAAAATGTAACTGGCTTACCTAATACATAAAAATAGACACAGAAAATTAGGCAAAATGAGGAGACATAGGAGTACATTCCAAATGAAGGGACGAGGAAAAAAAAAAAAAACAAAAACCAGGAGAACTAAGCAAAGCAGAGTAAACAATTTGTTAGATAAAGAGTTCAAGGTAAAGATCATAAAGATGCTCAATGAACTTGGGAAATGAGTGGATAAACACAGGAGTTTAAGAAAGAAGTAGGAAGTATAAAGGAAATATAAAGAGCTGAAGAATACAACTGAAATAAAAAATACATGAGAAAGAATCAACAGAAGATTAGAGGATGCATAGGAACAGATCAGTGAACTGGAAGACAGAGTAGTGGAAATCACAGAGCAAAAAAAATCACAGAGAGAAAAAAAGTTTTTTTAAAAAAGGATAGTTTGAGAACTTTCTGGGACAATATTAAGTATTCTAATGTTTGCATTATAGGGGTCTCAGAGGGAGGAGAGAGAAAGAAAGGGGCAGGAGAAATAACAGCTGAAAACTTCCTTAAGATGGAAAGAAATGGACATCCAGGTCTAGGCATCACAGTCCCAAACAACATGAACCTAAAGGGGTATACCAAGACACACTATAATTAAAATGATAAAAAGAGAGATTAAAAACAGCAAGGGAAAAGCAATTAGTTAATTACAGGAAATAAGACCATTAGCTGACTTCTCATCAGAAATCTTGCAGGCCAGAAGTGAGTGGAATGATATACAGTAGGTCCCCTACATACAAAACTTTAAGTTGTGAACTTTCAAAGATGTGAAGATGTGTTCACATGTCCAATCACATAAGTCAGTTCACGTGCCTGGTGAACATTGTCACACGCATGCATCCTCTGTAAGTGGTTGTGTTTTGTGTGCTTTAATGAACAGCACTATTGCTGTACAACACAAGGAGCTTCCTAATGAAGACCTGATGGAATTGGAGGCCCAGGGAAAGGACGAAGACAAGAGGAATAAGTAACTGAAGAACCAGAGAGATTCACAATGCTGGAAATGGTAAGGGGATTTTCTTTATTTGAGAAGGCACTGTTAGTTTGTGAGGCATAGGACCAAAATGTAGAATGGTACACGAAGGTTGCAGCAGCTGTTCAGAATGCAATCCAGTGCTGCCATGTTATCTACGACAAGACAAAAAGAGACACTGCTCAGACATCACTGATTCATTTTTTTCAAGAGGGTAGATAGAAATGAATCCAGCAAGGACCCAGAATCTGTATCATCGAGGTCAGGTGTGAGTGAAGCTGCAGCTTGGCCTCTGTCTTCTATTGCTGATGATCCTTCATTTCTACCAACTTCCACCGCCTCTCCCTCCTCTAGTCAGCAACTCTTCCTGCCTGTTCACTGGATGCCCGCCCCTCTATGCCAGTTGTACTGCACTACCATACTTTACAAGGTACTGAACTGTAAGATTAAAAATGTTTATTTTTTGTGTTTTTTATTTGTGTGGAAAGTATTATAAACCTATTACAGTAGAGTCCTACATAGCTGATTGTGTTAGTTGGGTACCTAGGCTAAATTTCTTGGACTTATGAACAAACTGGACTTACAAATACACTCTTGGAACGGAACTCATTCATATGTAGGGGACTTACTGTATTTCAAGTGATGAAAGAACAAAAACTACAATGAAGAATACTCTACCTGGCAATGCTATCCTGCAGCTTTAAAGGAGGTAAAGAGTTTTGCACATAAACAAAACCTAAACGTGTTCAGCACCACTAAACTGACTTAAGAAATGTAAAGCAGAAAAGACCACAACTAGAAATATGAAAATTATGAAAGGAAAAGTCTCATTGGTAATGGCAAACGTACAGTAAAGGTAGTAGATCAACCACTTATAAAGCTATTAGGAAGGTAAAAGACAAAGTAGTAAAAGCATTCATAAGTAGTTACAGGATATGCAATACAAATATGCAAGATATGATGCCCCAGACAATAAATGTGTAGCGGGGAGGGTAAAAATGCAAAGTTGTTAGAATGCATTTGAACTTAAGAGAGCATCAACTTAAAATAATCATCATGCATATACATAGGTTGTTATGTAGGAAATGGCAATCCACTCCAGCACTCTTGCCTGGAAAATCCCATGGACAGAGGAGCCTGATAGGCTATACTCTATGGGGTCGCAAAGAGTCGGACATGACTGAGCGACTTCACTTTCACTTTCACTATGTACAAACATCATGGCAACCACAAACCAAAAATCTGTAATAGATAAACACACAAAAAGAGAAGGAATCTAAATATAACTTTAAAGATAGTCATCAAATCACAAAGGGAGAGAGCAAAAGAATGAAAAAGGGACAAACAAGAACTACAAAAACAATCAGAAAATAAAGAAAAAATGGCAATAAGTACATACATATCAATAATTACTTTACATGTAAGTGGATTAAATGTTCCAATCAAAAGACACAGAGTGGCTAAATAAACAAATAGGACCCATATTTATGCTGCCTACAAGAGACTCACTTCAGATCTAAGTGTATACACAAACTGAAAGTGAGGGGATGGAAAAATGTATTCCATACAAATGGAAACAAAAAGAAAACTGTGGTGGCAATACATGTATTGGGCAAAATAGACTTTAAAGCAAAGACTGCAACAAGAGACAAAGAAGGACAATCAGTAATGAATAAGGGATCAATTCAACAAGAAGACATAACAATTATAAATATATATGTGCCCAAGATAACATCTAAACACAAAGCAAATACTAATAACATAAAGGGAAAAACTGATGGTAACACAATAGTAGCAGGGGACTTTTAACACCCCACTTACATCAATGGACAGATTATCCAGATGGAAAATCAGTAAGGAAACAAAGGACTTAAGTGAAAGTGTTAGTCACTCAGTCGTGTCTAACTCTTTGAGACACCTTGGACTATAGTCCACCAGGCTCCATTGTCCATGGAATTCTCCAGGCAGGAATACTGAGGTGGGTTGCCATTTACTTCTCCAGGGGATCTTCCAGACCCAGGGATCAAACCCAGGTCTTCTGCGCTGCAGGCAGATTCTTTACCATTTGAGTCACCAGAAAAACCCAAAGTCCTTAAATGATATGTTTAATCAGATGCACTTAATGGTAATGCTTATTCTGCCTTTGTGTCAGGACTGTTTCAAACACTTGAGGATATAAAAGTACTTGAAAACAAATGCAATTATAAGTCCTCCTCAGTTGGGAGGACTGAGTCTGTTTCTGTTTTGTTATGTTTATTTGTTTTGTTTTGTCAAGTGTTTTGGGAAAAAATGATGGCACAACATGATTACTTTAGCGTTAGCATTTTCTTGAGCTAGACAAGAAACAAAGTAACTATTATATATTAATAAGAGGCATACTGTTTATTTATAAATCAATAGTACCAAATTATTAATGAGGCATACTGTTTATTTATAAATCAATAGTACCAAATATAATGTATTAGAATTATCAAGAGAAGCAAATGAAAAGGCTAACATTTTATTGTGAAACCAATAAAGATGTATACATTTATTTTATTATATTTTTGATTTATAGTTTGAGTAATCATTGTGATTAAGTTCTTGTCATGAAAATTACTTGCTCTCTTTTCATGTGATTGCACAGTCAGAAAGGTATCATGTATTTTCAGTCTTGCTAGGATTATTTTGACTTAACAAGGGTAAAAACATGCATAGGACTACATCTCACACTGTCAAAACTCATAAAAGAGTGCGGCAATTGCTATTAAATTAAAATATCTATGTATTTTTTTTTATTTTGATGACCCTGCATTGGGGAATTCTTTCTTAGGAACAGAGGCATCACTATCAAAGAATATATATACATAGATACTAAAACAGTATTATTTATAGCTAAAATATTGGGGAAAATATGTGTGTCCATTAATGGTTTATTGGCTTATTGGTAAATATTTATACTATAGACTGATTATACATTTATTCAAAAGTTAATTGGATATATATATATATATGTATGTATATCTGAAGGATATTTATGATCTATTACGTTTAGGAAAAAATTTCCAAAACTTGGAAATAATGCAAGAAAGATGATTGCATGGTTTTAATATCTTGCTATAGCATTTTCTAACAAGCCAGTCTGAGGGTCATCTAGCTCTCTTCTGAGGAAGAAAGATTTGGCCTAACTTAATGTTTACAATTGATTAGGGCACAGACATTTTACAGCCCAATAAAGTTAAAGGTTAGCTGGTAGAAATCTAATGAGGTGTGATGACTTTTTTTGTATAGTAAAGGAGATAACCCCAAAGGTTATGATTTTATTTCCCTGTAGGACAATGACCATTTTAATATTAAATTTAGTTATTTTATTTATGGTATTCCTTTTTTCACTGTTTATATAAGTCCAAGTTTCTCATGTCCAAATTGAATCAATGTTGTCATTTGGCTGATTTCTTCTTTAATGAGTCAAGTGAAATTTTGAAATGTGTCCACTACTCTTTGTGTGGGAGTTTGTTTTAATCAATTTGACTGGTTTAAATGAGACTGTTAAAGCAGAAAAGTAAGTTGAAGAGCAATGTATATAGATTATTTTTAAAATATTTAAACCCCCTATGTATATCTTTGCATGTCTGTATATGTTTGTATAAATGTGGATACAGGTGTGGAAAAACACATACTAGAATGTTTACATTACTCCTGCCAACTTGGAGGGTGAAGTGCAAAGAAAATTATATACACATATGATGCAAAGAGCCAACTCATTGGATAAGACCCTGATACTGGAAAAGGTTAAGGGCAGGAGGAGAAGGAGGCAACAGAGGATGAAATGATTGGATGGTATCACTGACTCAATGGACATAAGTTTGAGCAAACTCCGGGATAGTGAAGGACAGGGAAGCCTGGTCTGCTGCAGTCCATGGGGTCACAGAGTCAGACATGACTTTGTGACTGAAAAACAGCAAATTATTTACTTTGAGGATTGATTCTTAATTTAACAGCTACACATTTTAATTAAAAAAATTGGAGGGGAACCCTTTTAAAAGATTCTGCAACAATTTATAATCCATAGTTTATTTCCATAGTATATATATGTATATATGATATATTCATCAGTCGGTCAGTCAGTTCAGTCACTCAGTCATGTCTGACTCTTTGCGACCCCATGAATCGCAGCACGCCAGGCCTCCCTGTCCATCACCAACTCCCGGAGTTCACTCAGACTCATGTCCATCGAGTCAGTGATGCCATCCAGCCATCTCATCCTCGGTTGTCCCCTTCTCCTCCTGCCCCCAAGCCCTCCCAGCATCAGAGTCCTTTCCAATGAGTCAACTCTTCGCATGAGGTGGCCAAAGTACTGGAGCTTCAGCTTTAGCATCATTCCTTCCAAAGAAATCCCAGGGCTGATCTCCTTCAGAATGGACTGGTTGGATCTCCTTGCAGTCCAAGGGACTCTCAAGAGTCTTCTCCAACACCACTGTTCAAAAGCATCAATTCTTCAGCGCTCAGCCTTCTTCACAGTCCAACTCTCACATCCATACATGACCACATGAAGTTTATATTTTCAAATGAAAAATAATTTCACAAAATTGAGGTTCTATTGTACTAGCTTCATTCACCCATGACTGTATGATTAGTTTCACCAATCTGCTTTTCTTTTTTGCTTCTCTGAATATACAATCTTAGCTCTGGCTGGTCTAGGAATCCCACTTGGGGTGGAGACAGAGAGAAGGTGTAGAAGGAATGTAGTACTAAATTTTAATTTGCTCATAGACCAAAGTTTTGCAAACCAGGTCATTGGACAAGAAAGGATTCGCTGAAATCCTGTATTGTTCCCCTTTAGCATATCAAGGAGCAAACTGAAAGTACTCCATTCATAGAGTAGGATGCTAGATGACTTGTCTGGTCATCTAAAACACAAGTCTTGCTGCACAACGGTAGAGAGAATATGGTGGACAGGATCCACTAGATGCCATCTGTGGATACAGTTTGAACCACTGGATTGAACTAAAGTTTAAAGCAGATTTGGTGTTATGTTTTTCCCCTACTATCCAGGGGGTGTGGGCTCATGAGGAAAATCATATTAACATCAAAGTGGAGTTACATTCTCTCTGCACACTTGGGCCGACATACCAGTTAAATTAGGATACCTTTACTTTTTTTGTTTTAGACCCTCAGTTAGGGTTGTGTATAGTGTGGTAAAGTAGGAAGGGCTTGGGCTTTGGAGTAGGTCTGATCCTTTATAATTATGTGTCCTTTAGTAGGTAATTTGTTGTGACCGGTAAGAACAATAGTTACTTGTCTATAAAATAATACTGTATAAACGTGTCTAGTACTGTGCTTGGCACAAAAGGCAGTCAGAAACAGTGACCTTCCTTCCTTTTAGGGTGAGATGTCAATCCATTCAATTCTGGTGAGTTTATAAAAGAATGATTTTGCCAGCACAGTGTACATAATGGTTATTGTATATTACTGTTTCTTGGCTCAGAGAAATTCCCCACTATTTAATATTTCATAAGATATTTGTAATGGTTGCCACCTGCTTTACTAATAGAATGTTTTCTCTCATTAAAGTGGATGAGAAAAGCTAACAGTGCTCTGGGGAATGGGTGTGTCCTGTTGAAATCAATCGGAATTTTGCAAGGACAAGTCTGCTGGGATTATAAATACATATGACTGTGGTTTTGGTGGTTTGAAAATGTACAAGGACTCTTTTTATGGGAATATCTGATAGTTATATTGGCATGGACAAAAGGATGTTGAGGTTTGAAGTAATGATTTAGAGAACTTGGGCAAAGTAATCTTTAATGAGTAGTTTCTCCTATATAGGCTGCCTAGATGATCCTCTATAACTGTATTTCTTTTTGACTGTGTAGCTTGAAGTGTTCACATTTCTATTGCCCAAATGAAGATTCACCAATGAAAGAGGATTTTTAGCTTTCTGAGAAACAGTGTTATGAAAAACTTAATTAGTGTTTTATGTAGCCACTGAGTCTTTTGATCAACTCAGGCATGTTTGGACAAACTGGCAATGTTTAGGGAAAAATGGAAATGTTTAGTGAGCCAATCAGATAACATATAAATAATAGCTCAATTCATAAGTGGTTTATTGATTTTTGTTAAATGACCTCCAGATGTGTTTGCATTTTCATAACTTATTACAACCCATATTATAATGTTTATAAATAATATAGAGAATTCTTTGGAGATGATGCTATATATGTGTGTATATATGTATATATATATTTGTATGTAGCTGATCTACAACAGATGGCATTAAGTAAGAGGCAAATACTCTTAAAGGCCTGTGTGGTATAGGATTTTAAGTAATTCTCAGGCAAATCATAAAATACCAGATACCTAAGCTTTTAAAATGTACATCACCTATAAAAGGAAGACTTTTGGAAGTTTAATCAGATTCTTATCTCACATATATAAGACCCTTCTTTGCTGCTGAAATTAGGTAACGCTGTTGCAATCTCAACAGTGTTGAGACTGATTCTGCAACTCAATTTGTTCAGTAGCTATGTTATGTCTGACTCTTTGTGACCCCATGGACTATAGCCCGCCAGGCTCCTCTGTCCTCCACTGTCTTCCAGAGTTTGCTCAGACTCACATCCATTGAGCTGGTGGTAACTATCTAACCATCTCATCATCTGCCACCTATAGCCTATAATTCAATAATTAGTGATAAAATTTGCCAGGGTCACTTGCTGCAACTAGAGAAAGCCTACATGCAGCAATGAAGACCCAAAACAGCCAAAAATAAATAAGTAAATAGTGTTTTTTAAAAAAGAAAAAGAGATGAGAAAAAAAAAAAATGAGGCTTCCCAGGTAGCTTAGTGGTAAAGACTCTGCCCTGCCAGTGCAGGAGGCACAGAAGACAAAGCTTCAATCCCTGGGTCGGGAAGATCCCCTGGTGAAGGAAATGGCGACCCACTTCAGTATTCTTGCTTGGAGAATCCCATGGCCAGAGGAGCCTGGCGGGCTATAGTCCATAGGGTCGAAAAGAGTTGGACATGACTGCAGCGACTTAGCACACAAGGAAAACAAGAGAATTCCTTTTGGAAAATAACACAGCTGACAGAAAACAAACACAAAAAGAGCTTAATTTTCTCTGGAATGCTCTGTGCTCTTCCAGCTCCTCTACAACAAGTACTAAGTGCTATTTTTGGAGAAGCAGCTAATTTTATTTCATGAGGCTCATTTATAATGAGAAATCTGATCATGATTTTAATTCTGCCATTTTTTTGAATGTGTTTTCATTGTTACAAGACTGATAGGAAGTCTGTATCATTATGGGGTAAATTCTACCCCAACGAATATTTTTACTAATGTGTTTTTTTTTTTTTTTTTTTTCTTTTTGTAGAATACTAAGCCAGTGCTCTAATGCTGGGAGGGATTGGGGGCAGGAGAAGAAGGGGATGACAGAGGATGAGATGGCTGGATGGCATCACTGACTCGATGGACGTGAGTCTGAGTGAACTCCGGGAGTTGGTGATGGACAGGGAGGCTTGGTGTGCTGCGATTCATGGGGTCGCAAAGCGTTGGACACAACTGAGCGACTGAACTGAACTGAACTGAAAGCCAGTGCTCAAATTCTGAATTGATACATAAAAATGAAAGCCCTCCTACTGTATATGTGATATTTTGATTGTATTTATTTAATACTAGATGAAGATACTTTCAGGCTTCAACCTTATAGTAAGAAGAGTAATTTCTCTGTATGTGGGAGAATCGTGACTTCAGGAAACTCTGGCCCCTCTTCCACCTCATGATTGCTGCAGTTGGACCCTCATCATTTCTCTGCCAGACCCTTTCTATAATCTGCTACCTGGTTTTCAAATTGAGCAGTCATTGCTCTTTGCAATGTTATGTATATTACAGAGAAAATGATACATGTGTTTGAAACACACACCTGACCATTTGAGTACTTTGAGGTGGGCTCTGCAGTGAGGTGTTTCCCAGGAGTTTGGGAGTCAGATTACAGTTCGGGAGGGAAACTTAACTATCGACACCAATGATCAGACTGTAAAAATCCAAATCGCCCCTGGGTGAGCCAGACTTCACTGTAACCTGATTGAATATATCCAGTCGTTTATGGAGAATGCTAGTCATGGAAGCTGAAAAAGGAAAGTTAAAGAGACTAACTCAAACTGTTGAGGCCACCTAGTACTGTGGTCCCATGGTGGGATTATATCTGCTATGGAACTAACTGCCGCTACTTTTCCTAAAACACCACAATGGCACCATCTTGCACATTCTCATTTGCCCTTTCCTTGCTTCTTCTGGCTCATTTGTACTGATATAGGCATCACTTCCTCCCGGAAGTCCTTCTAGTCTGTTAAGTGCTCTCCTGTCTGCACTTATGATATTCTGGCACGTAGCAGAGTACACTGAAATTATGTGTCTAAGTCCTGCTCTGCTTTCTTCTCAAAGAATTGAGGACAGAGACTGAGCATACAAGGACAGAGGTTGTATTTTATTCATTTTTATCACTAGTGCTCAGCACTGGGCTATTTCCCCATATATTATGCTATTGTTTTCACTGCTATCTTGGCTTTCTTACCAACTGTGTATCAGTGACTGTTACCGTAAGCCTTGTCAAGGAGTGGTTGTTTTAATTTGCATTTCTCTTCTCATGAGTGAGGATAAAAATCTTTGTCCGTTTTTCTATATGTTTTTGTTCTTTTACCCTTCAATTTTTAAGAGTTCTTTAAATATTAGGGATAATAATCCTTCATGATCTATGTAGCAAATTTTATTTTTCTCAGTTTGCTGTCATTGCTGTTTCTTTCAAATGAAGTTGTTAGTTTTTATGGAGTCAAACTTGTCAATCTTTTAAAAACTGTTTATGGATTTTTTTTGTTATGGTTAGAAAATTGTTTCCTACGCCAGATTAGTGAAGAATTCAACTGTATCTTCTTTTAGTACTTGCATAATTTTATTTTCTACATTTAAATCTCTACTCCTTTTGGAGAGGTGTGTGTATGTGTACTGGAAGAGGCAATGGCACCCCACTCTAGTACTCTTGCCTGGAAAAACCCCATGGACGGAGGAGCCTGGTAGGCTGCAGTCCATGAGGTCACTAAGAGTCAGACACCACTTGAGCGACTTCACTTTCACTTTTCACTTTCATGCACTGGAGAAGGAAATGGCACCCCACTCCAGTATTCTTGCCTGGAGAATCCCAGGGACGGAGGAGCCTGGTGGGCTGCCGTCTATGGGGTCACACAGAGTCGGACACGACTGAAGCGACTTAGCAGCAGTAGCAGCAGTGTATGTGTATTGTGAGGTGTGGATCTAACTTTATTTTTTTTTCAAGTGAATAATCAGTTGTTCATCCCAGTTTTGAAAAGGTCCATTTTTTTTCTGTAGCAACCGAAAATGCCATTTTTATCATATACTAAATCTTAATATATGTAATAATATATACTTGAGTCTATTATTTGAATTCATATTCTATTTAACTTGTCTATGGATGCACCAACACCAAACACATTATTTTAATTATGGAGATTCTGTGGTGTTTTAATATCTGGTAGATTTAGTCACCACTGTCTATATCATGGGCTACCTAAGAGACTCAGTGGTAAAGAACAAGCCTGCCAATGTAGGAGATGTGGGTTCGATCCCTGATTCAGGAAGACCTCCTGGAGAAGGAAATGGCAATCCACCCAGTATTCTTGCCTAGGAAATCCCATGGACAGAGGAGCATAAGCAAGTAAATAAGTGTTAGTCTCTCAGTCATGCCCGACTCTTGGCAACCCCATGGACTACAGCCCACCAGGCTCCTCTGTCCATGAGATTTTCTAGGCAAGGATACTGGAGTGGGTTGCCATTTCCCTCTCCAGGGGATCTTCCCAACCCAGAGACTGAACCTGAATCTCCTGCAATGCAGGCAGATTCTTTACCGAATGAGCTACAAGGGAAGCTCACAGAGGAGCACGGCGGGGTACAAAAGAGTCAAACACAATTTAGTGATGAAACAGCAACAATAATCCTCTACCATAGATTTTTGTTTTCAGTGTTTTTCTGACTATTCTTATATGTTTATGTTTCCACATGAAGTTTAGTATCAATTGTCTAGTCTAGTTCTATTAAGAAACTTGTTTGTATTTCTATCAAGAGACTGCATTAAATTTGTAAATCAGCTTAGGGACAACAGACATCTTTAAGATGTTGGGTTCTCCTATCCAGGAACAAGGGATGGTTTTAAAAATTTATTCAACTCTATTTTATATTTTTCAGGAGTGTTTTAAAGTTTTTCTAGTATATGTTTTGCATACTTCTTGGTAAATTTTCCCAAGTATTCAATTTTTTTGTTGCTATTGTAAATGGGCTTTTTGATACACTTATATCCCTACTTAGTTTTTGGTTGTGTATATGAAGGCTAGTAATTTCTATATGTTAATATGTAAGTTATTTTGAATAGGAAGACACAATAGTGTAAAAATAATCTATAACTTCATTACTTAAAAAAAGTTTAAAATGAATTTTGGATACACCTTGAAAAATTAAATTTTATCTGAAAGAAGAACTATATGAGACTATCCAGGAAATTTCTTAAAATAAATTTTAATTAGGGGATGCTTGATCAATCATATATAAAATATATTATGAAGCTTTAGCAGTTAAAACAGTCTGTGTAATAGTAGTCATAAAAATTAATGAAGCAGAATTCAGATATATTTGTATACAGAAATTTAACATGATTAAACTTAAGAAAAATAAACTATTTAATGAATCATGTTGGGAAAACTGAAAATCATTTGGAAAAAAATTGCAGAATTTCTTCTTCTAGTTTCTGCATTGAAATAAATTTAAATGCATCAAAGTTTTAACTATAAGAAATAAAGCTGCAAGTATAATGGAGAAAATACAGTTGAATATTTTTATGATGTAGAATCTTAGAAAACTTTTCAAAGTGGGATAGCTAAGCCAGAAAACAAAGAAATAAGTTTAAAGATGTATGAAGAAATAAACCAAAACCAAATCAAAACAACCCCCAAAAGGTTGAAGGTAAACTACAATCTAAGAAAAAGAAACAATACTGGCAACAGGTATAACAGGATCAGGAAATAAGCTTTATTTTTATTTTTTTGTAGTCAAAGGCTTTGACTTTTAAGACTATCACCTGTACTGTAGATAACATGTACTTATTTTCAAACTCAAAGTCAAGAATTTAAAATTTTTTTCTTCTCCCCATTTACCACTTTACTGAAGCAACATCTCATGCTCATGGTCTAATTTTAATAGTGCAAGGTCCTTGAAATAAAAGGGAACTTACAAAATGTAAAATAAGACCAGAATTAGATAAATATTTTGATAATTTTTACATACCTCTTATAAACTGATGGAAAAAAATAAATCCACCAATAGAAAAATGGACTGAAAGATAAAGATGTTATTCACATATGAAAAAGTGTAAAATGGCCAATAAAAATATAAAACAGATGTACAACTTTGTTCATAAACAGAGACAAGAAAGCAAACACTTATTAAGATGCCATTTTTTCACCTATCACATTAACAAAAGGAGAAAGAATATAATAATGTCCAGGATTGTAAATTGGATGTAGGAAAAAGAATCCCCATGTAGTAAAAACTGCACTTCTGGCTATTATAAACATTGCAGCACTGTTTATAATAGCCAGGACATGGAAACAACCTAGATGTCCATCAGCAGATGAATGGATAAGAAAGCTGTGGTACATATACACAATGGAGTATTACTCAGCCATTAAAAAGAATCCATTTGAATCAGTTCTAATGAGGTGGATGAAACTGGAGCCTATTATACAGAGTGAAGTAAGCCAGAAAGAAAAACACCAATACAGTATGCTGCTGCTGCTGCTGCTAAGTCGCTTCAGTCGTGTCCGACTCTGTGCGACCCCACAGACGGCAGCCCACCAGGCTCCACCATCCCTGGGATTCTCCAGGCAAGAACACTGGAGTGGGTTGCCATTTCCTTCTTCAATGCATGAAAGTGAAAAGTGAAAGGGAAGTTGTTCAGTCGTGTCTGACTCTTAGCAACCCCATGGACTGCAGCCCATCAGGCTCCTCTGTCCATGGGGTTTTCCAGGCAAGAGTACTGGAGTGGGGTGCCATTTCCTTCTCTGCATTTATTCACTAACTCAATGCATTTTTATTGAGGTTCTACTTTATGTTAGACACTTAACATATCCAAAACTTGTCATTTATATTTTCTCTCCATAAGTAAATTCTCATCTCCACTTAACAAATGTATAAACCTGGGGACTAATTTTCCATTCATTCCTTTGATGATGATGATAAAAACAACTGATCTAATACTATGATAGGCATTTATGATATTTCAGTAACTCACTGAATTCTCACAACCACATATATATGTGTTAGAGAATGGCATTGAAACATATATACTATCATGTAAGAAACGAATCGCCAGTCTATGTTCGATACAGGATACAGGATGCTTGGGGCTGGTGCACGGAGAAGATCCAGAGAGATGATACGGGGTGGGAGGTGGGAGGGGGGCTCAGGCTTGGGAACTCATGTACACCCATGGCGGATTCATGTCAATGTATGGCAAAACCAATACAGTATTGTAAAGCAAAGTAAAAATAAAAATTTATTAAACAAAAAAAACAACTGGCACTTCTTAAGAGGGTACTTTGAAATGTGGCAAAATGTATAGTGTATATAGCTTTTATTCTATAAGTAGGAATTTATTCTAAGGATATAATCTGATATCTTCACAAAGGTATATAATTAAAAAGTTATTTATAACATTGTTCATGATAACGAGAAAAAAGGTATCAGTTATGCATGTCCTTCACAGACAATGGGACATTATACAGCATGGAACATTACACAGCTATTAAAAATAATGATATATAATCTAGTGACAGGGAAAAATCTCCATGACACTGTAGAGTTACACAATAACAAGTATAGTACTGAAGGTCTCTCATACAGAGAAGAGATGCCCATCTGCAAAGACAAAGATGTGAATGGTGCTCCCGGAATTGTGCAGGGTAGCAGCCCTGTTAGTGGATACTATTTTGTAAAAATTTATATGTATGTAGAGAGAGAAAACTATTATTTCAAATTATGGCCTCTGAATCCTCTGCAAGAAAACAGTGCGCTAGGTGGGTATGCTTCCTTGTGAAGGTGAGGCTCCTCTGGCATAGCTGTGATGAGCAAGGAAGGGATAAAGAGAAAGTTGAACTCTTTGCCTATGAAACTGGAGGAATTTTGGGAATAGAAGTCAGCCCAGAGAAGATGGGGCGGAGAAGACAATGGCACCCAACTCCAGTACTCTTGCCTGGAAAATTCCATGGACGGAGGAGCCTGGAAGGCTGCAGTCCATGGGGTCGCTGAGGGTCGGACATGACTGAGCAACTTCACTTTCACTTTTCACTTTCATGCATTGAAGAAGGAAATGGCAACCCACTCCAGTGTTCTTGCCTGGAGAATCCCAGGGACGGGGGAGCCTGGAGGGCTGCCATCTATGGGGTCGCACAGAGTCGGACACGACTGAAGTGACTTAGTAGTAGTAGTAGTAGTTAGTAGTAGTAGAGAAGATGGGGAGGGGAAATGTAAGGGGGTTATATAGCAGCAGAGACTAAATGGCAGTTAAGTGAAAATTTTCTTGGAGCAGAAATGACTTACGAATTTCTTTAAAAGGATAAGGTGCATAAAATGAAAATTTACATCCATTGCTTTTTTCTGCTGTCCTCACTGTTGTCTTAAGCACCATTCATTTCTATTACACATGCAGCCTTCATTAAGAAGTATTTTGCATACTGAAGGGGGAGGGCAGCGGTCAGCTTGGACCTTATGTAGGAAAACACAGAATGGAGGTAGAGAAGCAGTACACTTAAGGTTAGTGCCAAAATATATGTGATTCTCACCAGTCATGAAGACCACAGCTAAAGTTTAGGTTAGATATTCACGGAAGCTGTCAAGATAAAAAGTGATTTTTTTCTGGGTGTAGAATTTGGGGTAACTTTTTGCTTTGATATTTAACATCTCTCTGAACTACTTACAATGATCATACTTATTACATTCAGGAAAACAAATTGCTTTTCTTTCAGGTAGCACAACAATGTGAATGTACTTAATGCCACCGAACTATACCTTTAAAAAGTTAAGATATTAAATTTTATGTTATGTGCACTTTATCACAGAAAAAAAAAGGCCTCATTAGGGACACAAAGATATTTGCCACAAATCCTTGTGATTTAGAGGAGAAGGAAAAATAAAGATAAAAATATATACTGCAATTCCTCTGGGGTAACTAAATGAATCCTGAAATTTCCTGTGTTGTTTGTTTTGGAGTACTGATAGTTCTCTGGGTTGGGAAGATCCCCTGGAGAAGGGAATGGCAACCCACTCCAATATTCTTGCCTGGAGATTTCCATGGACACTGGAGCCTGGTGGGCTAGGGCTACAGTCCATGGGGTTGCAAAGATTTGGACACGACTGAGCAACTAACACTTATTTCACTGATAGCAGTACTAAGGCTTCCCTTGTGGCTTCAGCTGGTAAAGAATCCGCCTGCAATGCAGGAGACCTGGGTTCAGTCCCTGGGTTGGAAAGATCCCCTGGAGAAGGGAAAGGCTACCCACTCCAGTATTCTGGCCTGCAGAATTCCATGGACTGTATAGTCCATGGGGTCACAGAGTCGGACACAACTGAGCGACTTTAACTTTCACTTTCATTAGTACTAAGAAAGAAAAACACTGAGAAGGCAAGAAAATTAACAGAAAACTAGCGTGCATTACAAAGAAAGTATCTCATGGTTTATGTTTCACAGTTTCCATATTTTATTTTTGCCTTTCCCACCGCCCACATATTTCTCAAAATAGCCACCATAGGGCAGGAATGTGCCAATGTCAGGTATCTGAACCTGCCTGGTTTGAGGTTTCCTTTCAGATAAAGTCTCCACAGAGGAATTACTGTTCTTATCATGCACATTAAGAAACTAAGGCTCCAAGTGAAGTAAATAGTAAGCAACCTCACATTATATGAGAAGCAGAGGTAGGCTTTACATACTAGTTTCAGTAGGCCATGGGTTAGGCTCGTTTAGAGCTTGCCTGCGTTTGTAGCAATTATTTCTACATCTTCCCCCAATGTTTTACAACCCCCTTTAATTAAAGGCAATAGATTTAGCAAATTTTAAACAAACAATCAAACAAAAAGAACAAAGAAGTGTACTTATTTCATGGATGGCATGATCGTAGTGTCCGAATTAATGCAAGAAAGTCACAAATAGAAGATGAAACTTAAGGGGACGAATCAGGTTTTGTTTGTCCATTACCCTGCTTTGAAACTCTTCTTTCAGATATTTTACTTGTGAAAAACTTAAAGATGGTAGCAACCATTGATTGGGATGACATATCTATAGATAAGAATTTCTTTTATTAGAGCAAAGTTTCTAAAAAAGGACTATTGTTACGGTTGGAATTGTGTCCCCACCCTAATTCACATGTTGAAATCCTAACCCCAGTTCCTCAGACTGTGATTCTATTTGGAGGTCAGGTCTTCAAAGAGGTAACTGAGGTAAAATGAAGTCATTAGGGCACACCCTAATTCAGTATGACTGGTATCCTTATAAAAAGAGGAGGTTAGGACACAGAAACACAGCAGACTATTGTAAAGACATAGATAGTCCTTTACAAGCCAAGGAGAAATGTCCTCAGAAGAAACAAACCCTACTTACACCTTGATCTAGGACTTCCAGCTGCCAGAATTGTGAGGAAATAAATATTTATTGTTTAAGCCACCCAGTCAGTGGTATTTTTATTATGGCGGCCCAACCAAACATACATCAAAAAGCTTGTATTAAAATGACATGCCTGTGAATGGCTGGAAAGAGAAATGAAAATATTAAAGAAGACGTCCGTACTTCCGGTTTCTTCTGCTAATAGTCAGGACACAAGTGCTGCTGAAAGGATGATACTGACTTTGTGTAATTTTTATTATCCAGGAACTATACTTACACTACTATGTGAGTAAACCACACAAATTTTTTTTCCTAAAAAAAGTATTATTCTCTACTATTCAGGATAATATGGTTACCTATGTATAGATATAAATCCAAAAGGCATCTCCAAATTAACTATGGATTCTGAAATTCCCTTTAATTGTATTTACTCTTAGATCCTCAGGCCAAAACCATGAGACTTAGATCAATGACTCATGGCTTAATATGTGAATTTCTTAAAGGTCTGGCTGATGATTTATTTATTTATTTATTTTTATTTTTACTTTATTTTACTTTACAATACTGTATTGGCTTTGCCATACATTGACATGAATCCACCACAGTTGTACATGAGTTCCCAAACATGAACCCCCCTCCCACCTCCCACCCCGTATCATCTCTCTGGATCATCCCCGTGCACCAGCCCCAAGCATCCTGTATCCTGCATCAAACATAGACTGGCGATCTGTTCCTTACATGATAGTATACATGTTTCAATGCCATTCTCCCAAATCATCCCACCCTCTCCCTCTCCCTCAGAGTCCAAAAGTCTGCTCTATACATCTGTGTCTCTTTTGCTGTCTCGCATACAGGGTCATCATTACCATCTTTCTAAATTCCATATATATGTGTTAGTATACTGTATTGGTGTTTTTCTTTCTGGCTTACTTCACTCTGTATAATCGGCTCCAGTTTCACCCATCTCATTAGAACTGATTCAAATGAATTCTTTTTAATGGCTGAGTAATACTCCATTGTGTATATGTACCACAGCTTTCTTATCCATTCATCTGCTGATGGACACCTAGGTTGCTTCCATGTCCTGCCTATTATAAACAGTGCTGCGATGAACATTGGGGTACATGTGTCTCTTTCAATTCTGGTTTCCTCGGTGTGTATGCCCAGCAGTGGGATTACTGGGTCATAAGGCAGTTCTATTTGCAATTGTTTAAGGAATCTCCACACTGTTCTCCATAGTGGCTGTACTAGTTTGCATTCCCACCAACAGTGTAAGAGGGTTCCTTTTCTCCACACCCTCTCTAGCATTTATTGCTTATAGACTTTTGGAGCACAGCCATTCTGACTGGCGTGAAATGGTACCTCATTGTGGTTTTGATTTGCATATCTCTGATAATGAGTGATGTCGAGCATCTTTTCATGTGTTTGTTAGCCATCTGTATGTCTGCTTTGGAGAAATGTCTGTTTAGTTCTTTGGCCCATTTTTTGATTGGGTCGTTTATTTTTCTGGAATTGAGCTACAGGAGTTGCTTGTATATTTTTGAGATTAGTTGTTTGTCAGTTGCTTCATTTGCTATTATTTTCTCCCATTCAGAAGGCTGTCTTTTAACCTTGCTTATGGTTTCCTTTGTTGTGCAGATCTTTTAAGTTTAATTAGGTCCCATTTGTTTATTTTTGCTTTTATTTCCAATATTCTGGGAGGTGGGTCATAGAGGATACTGCTATGATTTATGTCGGAGAGTGTTTTGCCTATGTTCTCCTCTAGGACTTTTATAGTTTCTAGTCTTATGTTTAGATCTTTAACCCATTTTGAGTTTATTTTTGTGTATGGTGTTAGAAAGTGGTCTAGTTTCATTCTTTTACAAGTGGTTGACCAGTTTTCCCAGCACCATTTGTTAAAGAGATTGTGTTTAATCCATTGTATATTCTTGCCTCCTTTGTCAAAGATAAGGTGTCCATGCTGCCAAGTCGCTTCAGTCGTGTCAGACTCTGTGCGACCCCAGAGATGGCAGCCCACCAGGCTCCACCGTCCCTGGGATTCTCCAGGCAAGAACACTGAAGTGGGTTGCCCTTCCCTTCTCCAATGCATGAAAGTGAAAAGTGAAAGTGAAGTCGCTCAGTCGTGTCTGACCCTCAGCGACCCCATGGACTGCAGCCTTCCAGGCTCCTCCATCCATGGGACTTTCCAGGCAAGAGTACTGGAGTGGGGTGCCATTGCCTTCTCCATAGGTGCATGGATTTAAGAGATGATCTTTAAATTTAGTACTAGCTGAGAAGTGTGATATAAGAATGCCTGAATTTATCTTTATGAGAAGAAGGGAAAAGGGAGAAAAGACACTTTGAGAGAAGATGAAAGATGGCTGGCACTGTGAACAACAGATATTAATTCCCTTCCTCATGGAAAACTGGGGACATGGAACCATGGGGCTTAAAGCGAGAAGCCAGGGCTGGCTGACTGTTCGAGTCCAGAAGGTACAAGGAGATAACAGCTCAGTTGTGAAAGGGAGAGGTTTTATCTTTCTGGCTCCATGAAGTACTCTAGGGGGCTGGTTGTGGGACAGGACTGGGCTACTGACCCCAGATGGATGCATTTATCTTAGAACAGAGAGCAAATTGAGGTTAGCACATATATTTCACCTCTGAGAAATTTAGGAAATGGAAAAAGAAGCAAGTAGATGCCAAAGTTCTTATATGCAAGGAAGATTTCCCCATTACTGACTTGAAGATGTAGAGAGTCGAGTGTCCAGGACCTGAGGATAACTTCTAGGAGCTGAAAGTAACCCTCGTCCAGTAGCCAGCAAGAAAACAAGAACCTCAGTCCTACAACTGTGAGGAGCTGAATTGACCCAAAAGAACTTGGAAGCACATTCTTTTCAGAATCTGCAGATGAGAACTCAACCAGTTAACAGCCTAAATGTGAAACTCAGAGTAGAGAATCCATTTGGCTAGCTCTAGGACTTCTGACTTATTAATACATAACCGTGACAATAAATGGGTGTTTTTAGCTACTAAGTTTGTGGTAATTTGTTATGCAACAATAAAAATTAATAATGATATAACACTGAAAACTCTTTTCTTAAGATATTTTGGTGTCCTTAACTCAGTTTCAAACTGGCTGCCTCTTACCAGTTGTTTTTAGCTTGGGTAAGTTACACAATCCTTCTGAGTATGTTTTCTTACCAGCATAGACAAAGGAAATAGTGACTACCTCCTTAAACGAGTTTAGGTGGTAGGTGAAATTAATGCTCATAAAAATTCCTAGCAGGTCTCTCGGCATGTGGTAGACACTCATAAATGATCTGTTATTTCCTTCCTCTCCTGCCTCTTCCCATTGGCCATTCTTGCCCTAGTCTAGCAGTTTTTGAAGTCTGGTCTGAGGTCCTCTGGGGAATCTCTCAGACCCTTTTAGGGAGTTCTCGAGGTCTAAGCATTTTTCATAATGATAGTAGGATGACATTGGCCGTTTTCACTCTCTTTCTTCTGTAAGTCTATGGGAGAGTTTTCCAGAGATTGCCTGACATCACAATAGGTGGAATGCAGAAGTGATATGAGAATCTAGTTGTCTCCTACTAATCTTGACCTTAAAGAGATTTGTAAAAATCTGTACTATGCCAATCTCATCACAAGATATTTTTATTTTGGAAAATGTAGGTCTTTTAAGTAAAAAACTGTTATTTATGTTAGATGTTTATTATTATGTCTTTCAGTTCAGTTCAGTTCAGTCGCTCAGTTGTGTCTGACCCTTTGTGACCCCATGAATTGCAGCACGCCAGGCTTCCCTGTCCATCACCATCTCCTGGAGTTCACTCAAACTCACGTCCATCGAGTCAGTGATGCCATCCAGCCATCTCATCCTCTGTCGTCTCCTTTTCTTCCTGCCCCCAATCCCTCCAAGCATCAGAGTCTTTTCCAATGAGTCAACTCTTCGCATGAGGTGGCCAAAGTACTGGAGTTTCAGCTTTAGCATCATTCCTTCCAAAGAACAATACAATTTTAATTTTCTTAGTTTTCATTTCTAACATGAAATATATGAATAAACAAAAGCTCTTTGGGGTCCCTGATAATTTTTAAGAGTGCTTAAGCAGAGAAATAAATATTTCCTCATAAATATCCTCCACAAGCAGACTAGGGTGCTTAGAAAAACAGTTCTATGGAAAAATACTGAAATGTATTCACCTCTACTCCACCCCTCATACTACAAATGAAATGAATCCTAGAAATATAAACACAGTTTAAGTTTCCTTAATTCAGCCTTCTTCCAACTTAAACTACTTTATCAAGAGTAGCAGGAACTATTGTCCTAGCCACTGAGAAACAAGATTGACACGAGGGCTCAGACTCTGAAAACATAATTTTATTTTAAGGCCATCAGAAAGAGAGAAAAGGGCATTTGGAATAAAAAATCATTAATTCCTAGGGAATTTTTTTTCTTAACACAGAAAGCCTACCAAGAGATCAGCCTGTAGATCACAAGCTGTTGAGTTACTCTAGCAAGATCTTTTCCACTGCATTTTACCTATCCTGCTCTGTCTTCTTCACGCATTGTTTATTAAGTTGTTTACTTACTTTGTGAACACCTATTCTAGCCCCCACGACCTGTCCCCCTGACCTTTTGGAGAAAAAACTTTTAAAGGATATTCTTCTCTTTCTTTCTTTTTTCCCCTGCTGCTTTGAAACGATAACCAATTTTTCTAGAAAACATTTCTAAGCCAAGTATATCCTCTCAGATGACAAAGAATGACTGGCGGGGCCGGGATGGGGGGGCGGGGTTGCCGGGGTTGCCGGGGTTGCCGGGGTTGCCGGGGTTGCGGGTGGGGGGGGGTGGCGGGGGGGGGGGAAGTTAGTTATTTCGGATTCTCTGCTAATTCCTTGTGCTCAGTTGCATCCTTATCTTTTTGCCTCTTCAGTCAGCCGGCTTCAGATTCAGAGCTATCATTACTCAGGGCCCAGGGAGAAGTACCACCCCAAGCAAAAGGAGAGAAAAATGGAAGGTGTTAAATTCTTTCCCTTGTTCTATTTCTGCAACAGCTCAATTCTGTGACATGAAAATAGTCTGTAAAGAAAGCTGCAAAGCTGTAAATCAAATGTTGTCCCCAATTGATTGCTATGAAACCTAAACATAACAGAGAAGGTTGTTGGAAATTTGAAGAAATTGTTTCAGAGAAGAAAAAGAAATAGAACTAAGGCAGAAAAACCTCAACTGGTGATTGGGCATTAGGGAAACAAGGGGGGTGATGTTGTTTTTTTAAATGGAGAAAGACTATTTTTGAGAAGGTCTTCAGACAAGTCATGGCATTAGCAAAAGCCTAGGGTAGAAAGCCCATGGGCATTGGCCATCCCTGGGGATATGATCTTCCTCATTATGAGTGTTCTCTTCTTCCTTTCTGATCCCCACTGAGTCTCACCCTTTTTCACAGTGACTGGTAAAATAATTTCAGTGAAGATTTTGATAGTCAAGAGCAGTTTAAAATTAGTCTGGTCCCTTCTGGTATGTATTGTTCAAGGTTGGGGAGAGAGGATGAGAGGAGCAGTCTGATAGATTTAAACCCTGACACTGGTTCTGTAAAACCATTGGTGTCGGTATCTTGGGGTCAGGGTTCTCCACTGATAGCCTTTCAAATGTTGTCTCCACAGCAAAGACCTACCTTTAGGTAGAGAATAAATCTCCTAGTGTGAGATTTATTCTCATAGCTTGTTGCTTCTAGCTTTTATTGTTTCACTTAATCCACATATGCCAGGCTTCAGCAAAATGTGAATTGTGAACTTCCAGATGTTCAAGCTGGTTTTAGAAAAGGCAGAGGAACCAGAGATCAAATTGTCAACATCTGTTGGATCATCAAAAAAGCAAGAGAGTTCCAGAAAAACATCTATTTCTGCTTTATTGACTATGCCAAAGCCTTTGACTGCGTGGATCACAAGAAACTGTGGAAAATTCTGAAAGAGATGGGCATACCAGACCACCTGACCTGCCTCTTGAGAAACCTGTATGCAGGTCAGGAAGCAACAGGTAGAACTGGACATGGAACAACAGACTGGTTCCAAATAGGAAAAGGGGTATGTCAAGGCTGTATATTGTCACCCTGCTTATTTAACTTATATGTAGAGTACATCATGAGTAATGCTAGGCTGGATGAAGCACAAGCTGGAATCAAGATTGCTGGGAGAAGTATCAATAACCTTAGATATGTAGATGACACCACCCTTATGGCAGAAAGTGAAGAAGAACTAAAGAGCCTCTTGATGAAAGTGAAAGAGGAGAATGAAAAAGTTGGCTTAAAGCTCAACATTCAGAAAACTAAGATCATGGCATTTGGTCCTATCACTTCATGATAGGAATAGATGAGGAAACAGTGGAAACAGTGGCTGACTTTATTTTTGGGGGCTCCAAAATCACTGCAGATGGTGATTGCAGCCATGAAATTAAAAGACACTTACTCCTTGGGAGGAACGTTATGACCAACCTAGAAAGCATATTAAAAAGCAGAGACATTACTTTTCCAACAAAGGTCCATCTAACCAAGGCTATGGTTTTTCCAGTGGTTATGTATGGATGTAAGAGCTGGACTATAAAGAAAGCTGAGTGCCGAAGAATTGATGCTTTTGAACTGTGGTGTTGGAGAAGACTCTTGAGAGTCCTTTGGACTACAAGGAGATCCAACCAGTCCATCCTAAAGCAGATCAGTCCTGCGTATTCATTGGAAGGACTGATGTTGAAGCTGAAACTCCAATACTTTGGCCACCTGATGCAAAGAGCTGACTCATTTGAAAAGACCCTGATGCTGGGAAAGATTGAGGGCAGGAGGAGAAGGGGATGACAGAGGATGAGATGGTTGGATGGCATCATTCAATGGACATGAGTTTGGGTAGGCTCTGGGAGTTGGTGATAGACAGGGAGGCCTGGTGTGCTGCAGTTCATGGGGTTGCAAAGAGTTGGACACAACTGAGTGACTGAACTGAAACTGAACTGAACTGAATCCATATATGATTCCTGACAGCAGGCTTTATGCTGCCGTGGTCCTAGCTGGAGCCCTGCTGTATGGTGGCACATGCTGGGTATACTGACATGTGGCCCTTGGCCACATCTCAGGGAGAATTTCAGTATACCCTTTTTTATACAAAGTGAAAGGCTTCCCTGGTGGCTCAGATGGTAAAGAATCTGCCTGCAATGCAGGAAATCTGTGTTCAATGCCTGGGTCAGGAAGATACCTTAGAAAAGGTTATGACTCTCAATCCAGTATTCTTGCCTGGAGGATCCCAAGGACAAAAGAGCCTTGTGGGCTACAGCCCATGGGGTTGCAAAGAGTTGGACATGACTGAGCAACTAAGCACACATACAGAGCTAAGCAAGGTAGTCAAAGCCAACAGCATGTGTTAACATGGGTAACATTAGTATTTTCCATTTTCTGCTTTGTTGTGAACTACAATGGATGGGATGGGCGAATTTAATTCACATGACCATTATATCTACTACTGTGGGAAATAATCCTTTAGAAGAAATGGAGTAGCCCTTAGAGTCAACAAAAGAGTCCAAAATGCAGTACTTGGGTGCAATCTCAAAAATGACAAAATGACCTCAGTTTGTTCACAAGGCAAACTATTCAAATCACAGTAATCCAAGTTTGTGTCCCAACTACTAATGCTGAAGAAGCTGAAGTTGAACAGTTATATAAAGACCTACAAGATTTTCTAGAATTAACACCCCAAAAAAGATGTCCTTTCATAATAGGGATTGAAATGCAAAAGTAGGAAGTAAAGAGATATCTGGCCAACAGGCAAGTTTGGCTTTGGAGTACAAAATGAAGCAGGGCAAAGGTTAACAGAGTTTTGCCAGGAGAACTCACTGGTCATAGCAAACACCATCTTGCAGCAACACAAAAGATGACTCTACACATGTACATCACCAGATGGTCAATACTGAAATCAGATTGATCATATTCTTTGCAGCTAAAGATGAAGAAGTGCTATACAGTCAGCAAAACCAAGAACTGGAGCTGACTGTGGCTCAGATCATGAGCTCCTTATTGCAAAATTCAGGCTTAAATTTTCTGCTTTGTCCTTTAGAATTTTCATTATCTAAGCACAGTGGTTAGAAACAGGTATATGTGAAAGACTGAAGATGTAAAATTTCAAGACTACAGTAGAAACTTTAGGAGGTTCATTCCATGTTCCATATATTAAATGGCTCAGTGAATGAAGATTATTAGTTTTCTTAATATAAGAATAGTATGTTCTTTTTATCATGATTTTTCTGATGAAATGATTGTACTGATAATAAATTTTAAAATTTAGAATGGAAATAAAATGTGCTGTATCAGTGTTTTTGTTTTTTTAAAGACTGATCTATTTTGCACGTGGATTTATTTGAGACTAGCCTCTTGAAAACATGAAGGACACTTGAATTTGTTATCTTTGTTCTTTGATTAGTACATACTTTTCTTTAGGAAATAGGATCTGCAAGTCCATTTTTCTTTTTGCCCTAGAGATTTCACTCATCTTTTTTGTATTATCCTACAGGGTTAGGCGATTAGGTACATTTATTTTATGTTTCTTTTCTGAATGGATTTAAATTCCTTTACTTAGAAGGCATCCCTTCAGGGAATGAAGAGGGCTTATCTTTGCTGGCCATGTGGATTCCTGTGAACTCTCTCATCCAAGATGAAAGCAACTTGCATTCCAGTAATACTGAGTTATCTTGTGTTTCCCCCCAAACTGGTAATTTTTCAGTGGCTTTTTCATCTGTCTGAGATGTTCTTTTAAAGCTGTTAAACCCTTTTATTCATTTTTTAAAACCATCTTTATGAATCAATTATGAGTGAAGCCTTTTCTATCCATCTTCATCTCTCTCACCCCCTACCCCATAATCCTAGTCTAGAGTTTATCACAGCTTCTTCTCTAGTATCTTCACACCACAGATATAACTTTCTTATTATGTTAATTGTGTTATATTTTGGCCATAATGATAGCTTTTCTGATTATACTTGGTTTTCTAGGACTAAAGTTGTTGATCTTCCCAACCTCTGTAAGCTTTACCTTGGGTCTCCACATAAGTCTCCTTAATAATGTTACACATGGTAATAACAACTTATACTTATTAAGTGCTTACTCCCATATTTTATCAACAAGGTGCACATATTTTTCTTCCAAATTGGCCCAGATGGTAAAGAATCTGCCTGAAATGCAGGAGACCTAGGTTTGATCTCTGCGTTGGGAAGATCTGTTGGAGAAGGGAATGGCTACCCACTCCCTTGCCTGGAGAATCCCATGGACAGAGGAGCCTGGTGGGCTACAGTCCATGCGGGTCACAAAGAGCTGGATATGACTGAGTGACTAACACTTTCATTTTTTGATGAAATACAAACTATGTCAGGCACTGTACTGATTTCTTAATATTATATTTCCTTAATAATCTAATTAAGGTAAATATTATTAATATTCGGTTTATGAATTAGGAAACAGAGACTTGAAGGAATTAAAAAAAACTGGTTCAAGGTACATAGCTACTAAAAGGCAGAGCAAAGACCGAAACTTAGGTGTGTATGTATTCATTACCCATGATCTTAATCATTCTGCTGGGGAAAAGTGGGAAGAATGGAAGAAAGCTAACATTTCGAGGACTTTCTATCATGTGGCAGCCATTGTTCTAGTACATCTCTGTGTACTACTTCTTATCTTGGTCTCACAAAAACTTTGAGGCAGACATAATAGTCTTTATACTATAGACAAGGAAACTGAGGCTCAAATTAGTTAGGTTGTTTGAAGTCATATCTAGTGGCTCAGATGGTAAGAATTTGCCTGCCATTTCAGGAGATGTAAGAGACATTGGTTCAATCCCTTTCTGTTTCAGGAAGATCCCCTGGAGAAGCCCATGGACAGAGGAGTCACATAGCTGGGGAGTGCTCTAGTCAGGATTTGAACTCAGGGCTGGGGGATTCTACAGTCATTTTCACCAGAATTTTAGCAGTGCCCTTTCAGTCTAAGAGACACTGAATACTGATATAAGAAATATGAGCCAAACAAATATAAAAACCCAGTTCTCTGATGGCAAATTAGGTAGTATCTAAGAGTGTCTTAGACTCTAGAGTTTGCTTAAAGGTAAAAGAAGTACCAGTGATGACTCTGCTGGTGTGTATTGGAAAATAGTCTCAGGGTGTTTTCTTGACCTGGGTGGCAAAGATGAAGTCCTTTAGCTTCCACTGCTTCATCCTATACCCCTGAATATTCTAGGTGATACAAGGGTTCCAATTAACTGGACCCAGCCCTGTGGCTTTGTGTATTAAAGGACACTGAACTGGCATCACAAACAATACTTAACTTATATTCCATTTGTTAAACTGACTTGTGGCCTTACTGATTTAACCTGGGTTAGACCATTAACCCCTTGGACACTCCGTTATGCAGGATGCCTATCATATGGATTTATTTTGTCTTTCATAAAGAAATACACCCCACCCCCACCCCTTAAAGGAAAAAGCAAGACAGTTTCATAAACTAATCTTAATGAGCTCACTGTAAGAATTTAAATACACATTCTTTAGGTATATTCAGCTCTTTCAAAGAGTATAGCATGTGAATACGCCAATGTTTTCTTTTTTCTCTTGGGCGAATTTTGATTTGTAGCTAGAGTTAATGAATTTAAGTGGAGTATTCCAGAGTAGTGTTCCCTAATATGTATTCTACCACATATTAGCTCTAAGAGTTGACCTTTGAAAAATGGGTCCCATGGTCAAATAAATCTAGGAAATCTATTCCTCCCTCATAGAGTTTAACTGTTAGTGTATTAAAGGCTCTAAGTTTTAGTTGTAAAGAACTTGTTTTTTTGTTTTTGGTAAGCTTGTTAACTCCTTAACATATTTGAGGATACACTGTCTCTGGCAGAGGCTATTTGTTCCCTGTATGCATTCTCTTTTCATTTTAGTAAGAGATTCTCTGAATTTTAGCTGGGCACACACAGCTTTCCAGCTAAACACTACATTTTCTAGCTTCTTTATAACCAGTTGCAGCTGTGTGAATGATTTTTTTGCCAGTAGAATGTGAGCAAAAGTGACGTAGGCAACTTGTGTGTTGTACCTTTAAAAGGGAGTTGCTTGCCCTCTACTTTCTATCTTTTCCCATTCTTGCTGGCTGGAACACTCAATTGTTGGTGACTCAGTTCTGACTATCTGGCCAGGACAACCCTTCAGGGGATGCCAAATGAAAAGATACAAGGAATTGGGTCCCAGACGGTTTTGTGGACTAGCCATCTATATCTGAATTGTTTCAAGGAAGATAAATAAAATTCCATTTGTTTGAACCACTTTATTTGGGTATCTTTGTTATAGCTGCTTAATCTAAACTATCACCAATCACTGTCCTAGAATTCTCTAAGAATTTTATGCTTGAGTTAGTATAAACTTCCTGAATTCTACTGGCTTTTCTTAATAAATGTTTTAAAAGAGAAATTCCTAAATGCTTTAGAGGAAGCTAAAAATTTAGGTGAAATAACATTTAGAATGAAACTAAGCTGTAGACTTAACATTAAAATATAGATGAACACTCAAATAATGAAATATTTGCTCAGACTGAGCCAGGTTAAAGACTGGACTTTCTCATGAAAGAAGATGAGGTTTTAAATGACTCATGTTATACATAGTATCACTAATTTTTCTAAGTGTGTTTATACATAAACGTCGCAAGCTACTGAAATAAATGAATGATTCATATTAGCCACAAAAAGAAAGGCTTTGGGGTTTTCTCTGTCTGCTCTGCATTTTAACTTGTCATTATTTAAAGGCTTATTCAAGACTTTTAATAGCAGACACACTGGCAACAATGTCAATTCTGACCTCAGTCAAACATAATAGGAGAGAGCAAATTGTGTTTTCCTCGGAAAAGAAAACCACAGCATACTTTCCTCCTGGAATAATTTGATTTCCTTTCACTGTAGAAAGTCCAGAGAAAATGACTGCAATTCTACCATAAGCTTCCACAAGTTGAAACTGAATGTCTGTGATTTTACTTCCCAAGATGACTTTTATACACTAATGCTTGGCTTTCCATTTTAGAGCCCCTGATTACTAGATGTGCTGCAAGATCTTAATGTAACTAAGCACGCTTAGCTTGGCTCTGCTTTGGGGCAATGGCAACCTGCCGGCTTCTGTGATGAATGCGTCTAGAGTTTTAGCCCTGAAAACTCCAATCTCCAAGGAATTGTCGATTTTGTCTCTGACGTTTATGAAGGACATCTGTGTAATGTCTGACCATGGCCTAAGTCTCTCTATCTCCACATCCATCACGGTACCTGTGTTTATCTGCAAGCCCAGCAATGGGAAAGAGCAGCTTACTAATTGGAAACCTTAACAGGCTTTGACTTTTTCATTGCAACATCTGTGAAGTAGTATGAGATTTGATTGGTGTCTAAAAATCTTTATTTAATTTACTACCCAGAAGCAGATCAAATTTCAGATTCCCTTTGCTGGTACTAGTGTCAAGATAAATCTTTTAGAGGAGTGTACAGGAATTCTAAAGAAAAAGTGAAACCAATAGCTTTTTAGATTTTCCTTGCTTTATCCTGGGTTTCCTAGAAATGGAAAAGAATTTTTTCTTGGAAGAAAGTTAACAACTACTTGTGTAGAAGGAAAAACAGAAAAAGGAATCATGACAGTTCATACTTTTAGAATTAAGGCTAATTTTGATCCATTTCACATCCTATATTTTTTTGAAAAAAAAAAAAAAAAAGATGATAATATAGTTCTTTGCAGGTCAGTTCATCTCTGGAAAATTTTCACAGAGTTACCAATGAAACCCAAAGTTACATGCAGGGGTAAAGTATTCTTTGAAAGATTAGCATAGATTCACTATAAACAAAACAAAATAACCTTATCCTCTACCTCATAATATCTTCTGAGAAGAGATTTGTGAGTCTTTTGGGTGCATATGCTATGAAAAGGCAAAATGATAGTAAACAGATGATGTAAAGGGAAAAGGTTTCCATAGGGTCCCTTTAAAAAAGAAAACAGATAAAAGAGTTCTACATAACATTCATAATAGCGTGTGTGCTTCTGCCTAGACTGCTAACTTTTTTTTTTCTTCATTCTTATTTCCCTATTTTTCTAATTATTTCTAAATAGAAACTTCTAATCTTATTCTCTTCTGGAAATGAGTTCTCAACCCACTTCAGACCATAGAATTCCAAGGAACATGGGGTATGCTTGGAAGCTTTCTTGGTGAATGGCCTTAAGTGTAAGACCACCTGTGAATAGACACTTGACAAATAGGCTTTTGATCATGATGTCTCTTAGATTTTAGTAATAAATTGTTTCAGTGTAATAGCTTCAGGCTGCAACTCATTGCTAAATAAACTAGACAGCTGCCTCAAATTCTTTCTGAAATGAAGTGAGACTTACCAAATAAAATAAGAGATCCACTCATCAAGGCAACAAATATTCATTCTTCAACATGGCTTCAACAGAGCATGGTGCTAGACTTGTGTCATCCCAAGGCAGAAACCAGTGGGCACAAATGAGGTCAACTTAATTCCAACAACTTAAATTTTACTTACTGGTGATAGCCTTCTGAAAACTAACTGCCAAGTATATTTTTTGGGTATCTCTAGGGGTATCTCTTATGCACTCTGAATGGCCCTTTTCCTCAATGATGCCTTCTTTCTAAGAAAATAACTGAGGGTGGCTGCTGATCACTTTCGCTATACTTCTGAAACTCTCAGAGCTGCAAATGAGGGACCATGTAGAGTGCCATGCCCTGCAATTGATCCTGGCCCAGGAACAAGCTGTGTTCTGCACAGAATATATCTTGTCAGCAGGCACACAAAGAGGGTGTTAGAAAGTGTCTCGTAAGTTCCTTTGGGAAAACAGTTTTGTTGTTTGTTTGTTTCTTTTTTCCATTTTTACCTACAGCATCTCTCTCTCCTTAGAGCTTAAACACAAGACTATGAGTCCTGAGTGGGAGAGCCACCATATTGTTCCTTGAAAATCTCAGATGTCTCCCATAGTGTGCCTTGAAAAACCCTACTCCCTGCAGCCACTCTACACCCCTTGACAGATCAATCTGTATAAATAGACACCTGTGGGCTTCCAATACCTCATCAGACATGCCCAGACATGTTTGAATCCCAGCAGAGGAAACAGTTTAGGCTAAAACCAAAGTATCTGTACATGCTTAGCAAAAATTCACACAAAATACTACAAAACATAAGTCTTTCAGTGGAAAATGTCTCACATTAATTTGGGTCATGCATGCATGCTTCATTTATAATCTAAATAAATTCCTAGGCCCCACATGGTCCAGTTTTGGCATAGTACTGCATTAAAGAAACACAGTTTAGCAACCGAAGGTGGTTAAAAAGTAATTCCCACATTTATTTGGCCTCCTTAAGAATATTAAATGAACAACAAGTTCATAGCCTTTTGTTATGAATCTTTCTAGAGGCTTTCTTTATTCTTGCTTATTCTCCAATGTCCCTTTGTCGTCCTGGTGCCCCTCTTTGTGCTAAGTTCCCAGTATTTCTCTCCCAAACATGCCTCTATGTCTCTTACTCTGTCTTTTCTTTTTTGTCTTTCCAGTTTAGTTCTCTCTTTCTTGAAATCTGAGAATTTTTGGCAAAATTGAACACAATGGGTCAAGTTGCAGGGAAGCTAGCAGACCAAGACAATTTTTTAGTGAGTAGAAAAGGTAGGGATGAGTCAATAATTTTTGTATCTATTATACATTCTTCTGACATTTGTTGAGTATATACATGGCAGGCATTGCAGAGGCACTGAGGACATAAATGGTTAGGATTTTATCTCCAGCTTCAGGAAACTCAAGTCCAGTAGAAGGCAGAGGCATACTAGACAAATGATCATAATCAGTGGGACAAGTTTAAGAATGGAGTTAAATGTTAGGCCATGTGTGTCACCAAACATAGGTAGGTCAATGAAGGCTTCATAGAGAAAAAGGCCTTGTTCTTTAAAGACAAGTTGTAGTTTTTCAAGTGAGTGGTTTCCTAAGGAAGAAATCCAGCAGTAATCCTAGAGTCTTCCCATTCCTTTAGCCTCTACAAATACTTCTCTTAAAAGTTCTTGTTGAACTATAGTTGATTTATAATATTTAGTGTCAATGTACAGCAAAGTGAATCAACTATACATATACATATATCCTTTCTTTTCTTGATTTTATTTTCCCCATCTAGGCCATTACAGATGAGTGGAGTTCCTTATGCTATATAGCAGGTCCTTATTAGTTATCTATTTTACATATAGTAGTACATATACGTCATTCCCAATCTCCCAATTTATCGGTTTCATCCTACCTCCCTTTACCCTACGGTAACTGTAAGTTTGTTTTCTATATCTGTACTCCTTTTTTAGGTTCCACATATAAGCAAAGGTTTCCCTGGTGGCTCAGACGGTAAAGAATCTGCCTGCAATGTAGGAGACCTGTGTTCAATCCCTGGGTCAGGAAGATCCTCTGGAGAAGGAAATGGCAGCCCATTCCAGTATTCTTGCCTGGAGAATTCCATGGACAAAGGACCCCTACAGTCCATGGGGTCACAGAGAGTTGAATGTGACTGAGCAACTATCACTCACATATAAGCAATATCATATAATATTTCTCTTTCTCTTTCTGACTCACTTCACTTAGAATGACAATCTCTAAGTCCATCTATGTTGCTGCAAATGGCATTATTTCATTCTTTTTTATGCCTGAGTAATATTCTATTATATATATGTAGTACAGCTTCTCCATTCCTCTTAAATGATGGAGCTGTATTTTTAGTTTTAAAAGGAAACTCCATACTATAAATCTTTTAGTTTTTATGGTCTATTGAATCTATCTCTTTTAACATCTCTTTTATCCATCTCTTCCTTCCAATCCACATTGCTTTGTTTATATTAGCACAGTTTTCACTTTGAAAGCCTCCAACTGGCTTTTTATTTATATTTTTTTGAAAAGAAGCTTTGAAAATATCTGTCATATCACCTGCAGTCTAGAAAAGTAGTTTTCATTTTTTTGTCTCAAGACTACTTTATACTCTCAAAAACTATGGAGGAACCCAGAAAGTTTTGTTTATGTGGGTGGTAGAAATATTTAACATACTAAAAATTAACACTGAGAAACCTTAAATTAAAAATTTATAAATAAAAGTAATCTCATTTCATGTTAAGTATACATTTTTATGAAAAATAAATTTTATAAAACAAAATAAAATTTAGTGAGCAGAGTGGCATTGCTTTTTATTTTTTTACAAGTCTCTGTAATGTTGGTAGAGACTCTTCTTAATAGACGACAGATGAATTCACACATCTATTTCTACATTCAATCTGTTATGAGGTCACATGTTATGTAGTCTCTGTAAGCCTCCACTGTACACTCATAAAAAATGAGAGTGAACAATATATTATTATGGAAATATTTTTGACCTTGAAAACTTTCTAAAACAGTCTTGGGGAACCCAGGGTTTCTTGGGCCACACTTTGAGAACTGTTAGTATGGATCTTTATTTTATTTTATTTTATTTATTTATTTATTTTTTAGTTTTTTATTTTTTAAATTTTAATATCTTTAATTCTTACATGCGTTCCCAAACATGAACCCCCCTCCCACCTCCCCTCCCCATAACATCTCTCTGGGTCATCCCCATGCACCAGGCCCAAGCATGCTGTATCCTGCGTCAGACCTAGACTGGCGATTCAATTCTTACATGATAGTATACATGTTAGAATGCCATTCTCCCAAATCATCCCACCCTCTCCCTCTCCCTCTCCCTCTGAGTCCAAAAGTCCGTTATACACATCTGTGTCTTTTTTCCTGTCTTGAGTATGGATCTTTATAAAGTATGAATTTGTTTATGACTCTCCCTTGCTTAAAATTTTTCAGCAACTTTCTTTTGCCTACAGAATAAAGTAAATGCTGGAGTGGGAAGACATTAAGATAACTCTTGAGAATTTAAGCTTAGATAATTGGATAAAGAAAATAGAAAATAAGAAAAGAGAAGCATATTTTTACAGCAATGAAGTTAATGAATTGCTTTTTTTAAAATCATGACTTTTGAGGTAAGTACAAGTTAACTACTGTGCATAACACACTACTGAAAAACAAACAAACAAACAAACAAAAAAATCTATAGAGGTTTAAAACAGCATTTGTTATACAACACCAAAGATGTGATCTGTGAAAGAAAGAATTGATAAGCTGAACTTCATTAAAATTGGAAACTTCTGCTCTGTGAAAGATAATGACAAGAGAATTAGAAGACAAGCCACAGAGAAGAAGAAAATATTTGCAAAAGATGTATCTGAGAAAGGACTGCCATCCAAAATACAAAAGAACTCTTAAAATGCAACAATAAGAAAACAAACAATGGGTTTCAAAAGTGGGCCAAAGACTTGAACAGACATGTCACCAAAAAGGGTATACAGATGGCAAATAGCATATGAAAGAATGTTCTACATCCTGTGTTAACAGGGAAATGCAGATTAACAACCATGAGATATCTCTACACAGCTTTTAGAATGTCAGATGCAGAACACTGACAACACCAGACGCTCATGAGGATGTTACAGGAACTCTCATTCACTGCTGGTGGGAATGCAAAATGCTGCAGCCACTTTGGATGACATTTTGGCAGTTTCTTACAAACTAAAACACTATTACCATATGATCCAGCAGTCATACCCCTTGGTATTTGTTTAACCAAAGGAGTTTAAAATTTATGTCCAAACAAAAACCTACATAAGGATATTTATAGCAGCTTTACTCATAATTGCCAAAACTTGGAAGCAATCGAGATGTCCTCCAGTAGGTAAACTGATAAATAAACCATGTTATACTCAGACAAGGGAATATTATTCAACTCTAAAAGGTAACAAGCTATTAAGCCATTAAAAGACATGGAGACATGGAGGAGGGACTTCCCTTAGTCTAATGGCTAAGACTCTGAGTCCCTAATGCAGAAGGCCTGGACTTGACCCCTGATTGGGGAACTAGACCCCACATACAGCAGCTAAGAGTTTGCATGCCACAACTAAAGACCCTGTGAACCACAACTGAAAAGATCCCAAAACTGAAAAAAAAAAAAAAAAAGTCATGGAAGAAACTTAAATGTATATTACTAAGTAAAAGAAGCCAAGAAGAGGCTATATTCTGTATGATTCCAACTGCATGACATTCTGGAAAAGGTAAAACTAGGGAGATAATAAAAAAGTCAATTGTTGCCAAGGGTGTATGTTTGTGGTAGGGGGTGGGTGGGGATGGATAAGCAGAGCACAGGGGATTTTTAGGGTGGTGAAAATACTGTGTATGATATTGTAATGAAACCTATCTGTCATTATACATTAACCTATGTACATGAAACCCATAGAAAGTACAGCCCAAGAATGAATCTTAATATAAACGATAGATTTAGAGTGATTACAATGGTCAATGCAGGTTCATTAGTTATAGCAAATGTACCACTCTGGTGAGTGATGTTGATAATGGCGGAGGTTAGGTAATTGTGTGGGAAGTGGGTATTTGAGAAATCTCTGTATCACCCTTTTGACTTTGTTTTAAATCTAAAACTTCTATAAGAATTAAAAAAAAAAGTTAAACCCAGCATTTGCTAAGCATTTGTTTATTATTTTTCACAGGACTACAGGTTGACTGGACTGAGGTAGGTGGCAAATGGAGGATGGTGGACCCATAGGATGGAGAGCATTTCACCTGGCCAGTGTTCTTTTGTCAAACGTTCTAGTGTGCTTCCTGCTCAGTCTTTGCTTTTTCACGAAGAAAGTGCCTCCTGTACTGGTAAAAGGTCAGGATGCATCACGTCAGAGTTGCTCTTTGCCAGTGGGTGGAGGGTCTGAAGACTCCAGCAGTCTCCTGCTACTGTGTGGAGGGCTTGGAGAGCCTGGGTTTGGGTTGCCTTCTGCCACTGGGTGGAGGATTGGGAGGTATTCTATTCGATTTTTTAATGTTCCTCTTCTATGTTCTTACAATGTCCTGTATTGGTATTTATAATACTACATATTAATCACTGACTTTCTCAGGCAGAGACTATACCCCCAAAGTTCAACACAATGCTTAGCATGTCATAGGCACTCAGTAACTGTTTGGGAATTGAATGGATGATGAAATTTGATATTACACAAAGGAGGTTGATCATAGGAAATCATTATAAATTTTTAAGCTAAATTATGTCACAAGAAGAGCTGCGTTTTAGGAAGATTTTACTATTATTATGGATATACTTATAAATACACTCCTCTACATGAGTGACAACTACTTTTTTTTCTTCCTCTTGGAAGACTTCTATGATAGTTGGTGTTTTTCATGTACTTAAACACAATAATGTATTTTGAGCAGTAAATCTATAGACAAGTAAATTTGTGAAGGTACTGAATTAATGAAAATCAGTGAACTATCATTCACACCTCCCAGTAAGTATGCTAAACATGCAAGCTGATGATGATCAGACCATACATGACAACAGAACTCTGATCTGGAAGCCCTGGAAGCCAAACCACATCTCTGCAGAATATTTCTGGCCCAGAAGTATCAGGGCTTGGTCAATGACTGCCAACTTTCCTATTTTTGCCATTACTTTCAAATCAGGACTGAACAGAGAAAGTCAAATATGCTCTCCAAACAAATCATATAATATGCTCTGCTTCTAGGTAGCTCACCTCCAGCTTTCCAACAGCCTCCAATCAGAGCACACCTGAAGCCTTTAGTTTTTCTTTCACTATAAAGCTTTCCCATCCCTCTGCCTGCCTTTGAGTTTTTGCCAAACACAAGAGATGAGATGACATAGCAAGCTCTGAATAAATAGCCTCTGTTTGTTCTCTTTTCAGTGATCTTCATTTACCTCCACGTCAGTAAATAAAACAGTCCATGAGAGGTTGAACTAGGATAGATGAGGTTGAATACCACAAACATTCTGAACAATGAGGCCAGTCTGGAAACCTTGGGAAGCCGTTTTATCTCAGTTGATTCATATACTTCAGAAGAGTTGGTGGTGAAGTGCTCTAGTGCATACATTTTCACTCAGTTGACATGGTTCCAAATCATTTTTATAGTTTAATAAATCATTGAAAGCATTGCTTTTACTAACCTGCTATCTAATGCTTCATCCCCCTGGAAGCACTGCTTTTCAGTTTCGGGTTAGATTCTGTTGACTTGTCAGTTAATGTCGCTCAGATTTTTTTTCTTTCTTCTGTCACACTGTCACTACCCTTGTCCATGTTTTCATGATCTCATAGGCAGCAATCATTTAAATGACTCCTTTGGGCCTCTTTCCACTTGCAGTTATTGTATATGCTTAGCTCATGCTAATCTCCTAACTTCTATCACGTTACTAATTTGCTCAAGAACTTGCTCTGTCAACTTTATTGGCATCAGCCATGTCCAGTTCTCTTTTTGTGACTGCATAGACTGAAGCCTGCCAGGCTCGTCTGTCCATGGGATTTTCCATCATATGGCTTCCCTAAGTAACCCAGCACCCCACGTCTTCCTGCTTGCCTATATGTTCTGGACTCCTCCCACGCCTTGTTTCTCCACCTTTGTGCCTTTGGTTGTTCTGCTGCTTCTTCTGGAATGCTTTCTTTCTTCATTTGTATTTGTATTCTTGCTTAACATGTCCTTTAATTCTCACTTTGTTCCTCAGTAATCTTGTACTAGATCCTTTTCTTGTGAACTTGTTTATGCTGTGAACTATGTTTAACTGTCAGGTTCCAGTTGGCTATATGGGATGCTGCAGGAAGATTTGGGAAGCGGAAGTGAAAACAGCAGCCATCATACTTGGAGGCTGTCACTGGTGAGAGGAGGTGAACATAGATGCCAAGAGGCTAGCAGTTTATAGCTTATCGTCCTGCTCCCTCACTCTGCTTCGAGCTCTCCTTCCCAACTGCCTGCCCTACAGGCCAACAGCAGCCCCAGGCTGGCCACCCGATGCTCTGCTGTAAGCTCCTGGGGGTAGGAGCTTCAGAGAGTGAACAGTCTTCCACAGAGTTCTACAGCAGCCCCCTTCACAGTATACTGGACACATTTAGCTTTGACATTCAACCATGATTGGGGAGCAGAGTCCTGAAGTTCTTCCCCATGCACCCACTAGGATCAACACTTGACCACATACTCTCTGATCTTCTTCCTCACTCTCGCTGAACACATGAACTTAAGTTCCTTTTGTCACTTTTGGGGCTTCCTTACTCTATTTTCATGGTGTATATACTAGGTTCTGGATTTTGACATGTAGATTTTCAATTCAAAAGGGAAGGTAATATATATATTAAAAAAAATTCAAAACACCCTTCCATTTCATGTACCTTACAAGTGCAGCTGAGAGTCAATAATTTACCATAGATTTACAAGTCTATTTGTGAATTCAAAAGCTAGGAATTTTACTGTTTTCTTTCTGTGTCTGCTCTAGCCCAGGGGCATTTCATACAGGAAGTTATTGTTGCTGTCTCAGTATTAAAGGCAGAGTGCTTGAAAACTGGTTGTGGGACAAATTAAAAACCTTGGTTTAATATCTCCAAATATTATCCTGATACGCAGGAATAAACCTTAAAACGTCTCATGGAATGAATGGATTGTAAGTCCTTTCAGTAATGCTATAATTTTTTTTTCAAGTAGACTTTTTTTTTTGTCTATTTTTCTTCCAATTTTATTGAAATATAACTGACATACAGCATTGCATAAGTTTAAAGTGTACAACATAGTGATTTGACTTACATACATCATGAACAGATTACAACAATACATTTAATGAACATCTATCAGCTCATTTACACACAAAAGAAAGAGAAAAAAATTCCTTGTGATGAGAACCCTTTAAAAGATTGTCTCCTAACGACTATCATAAATAATATACAGCAGTGTTAATTATATTTATTAATATGTTGTACATCATTTATCTCATAACTGGAAGTTTGTACCTTTTGACCACTTTCATCCAATTTCCCCCCATACCCCGCCCTAAAGTATTTTTCTTTTTTTCTTTTTTGTCTCCTGAATATACTCCTTTTATTTATTTATTTATTTATTTTTTAAATTTTAAAATCTTTAATTCTTAATGCGTTCCCAAACATGAACCCCCCTCCCACCTCCCTCCCCATAACATCTCTCTGGGTCATCCCCATGCACCAGCCCCAAGCATGCTGTATCCTGCATCAGACCTAGACTGGCGATTCAATTCTTACATGATAGTATACATGTTAGAATGCCATTCTCCCAAATCATCCCACCCTCTCCCTCTCCCTCTGAGTCCAAAAGTCCGTTATACACATCTGTGTCTTTTTTCCTGTCTTGCATACAGGGTCGTCATTGCCATCTTCCTAAATTCCATATATATGTGTTAGTATACTGTATTGGTGTTTTTCTTTCTGGCTTACTTCACTCTGTATAATCGGCTCCAGTTTCATCCATCTCATCAGAACTGATTCAAATGAATTCTTTTTAACGGCTGAGTAATACTCCATTGTGTATATGTACCACAGCTTTCTTATCCATTCATCTGCTGATGGACATCTAGGTTGTTTCCATGTCCTGGCTATTATAAACAGTGCTGCGATGAACATTGGGGTACATGTGTCTCTTTCAATTCTGGTTTCCTCGGTGTGTATGCCCACCCAGCAGTGGGATTGCTGGGTCATAAGGTAGTTCTATTTGCAATTGTTTAAGGAATCTCCACACTGTTCTCCATAGTGGCTCTACTAGTTTGCATTCCCACCAACAGTGTAGGAGGGTTCCCTTTTCTCCACACCCTCTCCAGCATTTATTGCTTGCAGATTTTTGGATCGCAGCCATTCTGACTGGTGTGAAGTGGTACCTCATTGTGGTTTTGATTTGCATTTCTCTGATAATGAGTGATGTTGAGCATCTTTTCATGTGTTTGTTAGCCATCCGTATGTCTTCTTTGGAGAAATGTCTATTTAGTTCTTTGGCCCATTTTTTGATTGGGTCGTTTATTTTTCTGGAATTGAGCTGCATAAGTTGCTTGTATATTTTTGAGATTAGTTGTTTGTCAGTTGCTTCATTTGCTATTATTTTCTCCCATTCAGAAGGCTGTCTTTTCTCCTTGCTTATATTTTCCTTTGTTGTGCAGAAGCTTTTAATTTTAATTAGATCCCATTTGTTTATTTTTGCTTTTATTTCCAGAATTCTGGGAGGTGGATCATAGAGGATCCTGCTGTGATTTATGTCAGAGAGTGTTTTGCCTATGTTCTCCTCTAGGAGTTTTATAGTTTCTGATCTTACATTTAGATCTTTAATCCATTTTGAGTTTATTTTTGTGTATGGTGTTAGAAAGTGATCTAGTTTCATTCTTTTACAAGTGGTTGACCAGTTTTCCCAGCACCACTTGTTAAAGAGATTGTCTTTACTCCATTGTATATTCTTGCCTCCTTTGTCAAAGATAAGGTGTCCATATGTGTGAGGATTTATCTCTGGGCTTTCTATTTTATTCCATTGATCTATATGTCTGTCTTTGTGCCAGTACCATACTGTCTTGATGACTGTGGCTTTGTAGTAGAGCCTGAAGTCAGGCACGTTGATTCCTCCAGTTCCATTCTTCTTTCTCAAGATTGCTTTGGCTATTCGAGGTTTTTGTATTTCCATACAAATCTTGAAATTATTTGTTCTAGTTCTGTGAAAAATATGGCTGGTAGCTTGATAGGGATTGCATTGAATTTGTAAATTGCTTTGGGTAGTATACTCATTTTCACTATATTGATTCTTCCGATCCACGAACATGGTATATTTCTTCATCTATTAGTGTCCTCTTTGATTTCTTTCCTCAGTGTTTTATAGTTTTCTATATATAGGTCTTTAGTTTCTTTAGGTAGATATATTCCTAAGTATTTTATTCTTTTTGTTGCAATGGTGAATGGAATTGTTTCCTTAATTTCTTTTCTACTTTCTCATTATTCGTGTATAGGAATGCAAGGGATTTCTGTGTGTTGATTTTATATCCTGCAACTTTACTATATTCATTGATTAGCTCTAGTAATTTTCTGGTGGAGTCTTTAGGGTTTTCCATGTAGAGGATCATGTCATCTGCAAACAGTGAGAGTTTTACTTCTTCTTTTCCAATTTGGATTCCTTTTATTTCTTTTTCTGCTCTGATTTCTGTGGCCAAAACTTCCAGAACTATGTTGAATAGTAGCGGTGAAAGTGGACACCCTTGTCTTGTTCCTGACTTTAGGGGAAATGCTTTCAATCTTTCACCATTGAGGATAATGTTTGCTGTGGGTTTGTCATATATAGCTTTTATTATGTTGAGGTATGTTCCTTCTATTCCTGCTTTCTGGAGAGTTTTTATCATAAATGGATGTTGAATTTTGTCAAAGGCCTTCTCTGCATCTATTGAGATAATCATATGGCTTTTATTTTTCAATTTGTTAATGTGGTGAATTACATTGATTGATTTGCGGATATTGAAGAACCCTTGCATCCCTGGGATAAAGCCCACTTGGTCATGGTGTATGATCTTTTTAATGTGTTGTTGGATTCTGATTGCTAGAATTTTGTTGAGGATTTTTGCATCTATGTTCATCAGTGATATTGGCCTGTAGTTTTCTTTTTTTGTGACATCTTTGTCAGGTTTTGGTATTAGGGTGATGGTGGCCTCATAGAATGAGTTTGGAAGTTTACCTTCCTCTGCAATTTTCTGGAAGACTTTGAGGAGGATAGGTGTTAGCTCTTCTCGAAATTTTTGGTAGAATTCAGCCGTGAAGCCGTCTGGACCTGGGCTTTTGTTTGCTGGAAGATTTCTGATTACAGTTTCAATTTCCATGCTTGTGATGGGTCTGTTAAGATTTTCTATTTCTTCCTGGTTCAGTTTTGGAAAATTGTACTTTTCTAAGAATTTGTCCATTTCTTCCATGTTGTCCATTTTATTGGCATACAACTGCTGATAGTAGTCTCTTATGATCCTTTGTATTTCTGTGTTGTCTGTTGTGATCTCTCCATTTTCATTTCTAATTTTATTGATTTGATTTTTCTCTCTGCTTCTTGATGAGTCTGGCTAATGGTTTGTCAATTTTATTTATCCTTTCAAAGAACCAGCTTTTGGCTTTGTTGATTTTTGCTATGGTCTCTTTTGTTTCTTTTGCATTTATTTCTGCCCTAATTTTTAAGATTTCTTTCCTTCTACTACCTCTGGGGTTCTCCAATTCTTCCTTTTCTAGTTGCTTTAGTTGTAGAGTTAGGTTATTTACTTGACTTTTTCTTGTTTCTTGAGGTATGCCTGTATTGCTATGAACTTTCCTCTTAGCACTGCTTTTATAGTGTCCCACAGGTTTTGGGTTGTTGTGTTTTCATTTTCATTAGTTTCTATGCATATTTTGATTTCTTTTTGATTTCTTCTGTGATTTGTTGGTTATTCAGAAGTGTGTTGTTCAACCTCCATATGTTGGAATTTTTAATAGTTTTCCTCCTGTAATTGAGATCTAATCTTAATGCATTATGGTCAGAAAAGATGCTTGGAATGCTTTTGATTTTTTTGAATTTATCAAGTTTAGATTTATGGCCCAGGATGTGATCTATCCTGGAGAAGGTTCCATGAGCACTTGAAAAAAAGGTGAAATTCATTGTTTTGGGGTGAAATGTCCTATAGATATCAATTAGGTCTAACTGGTCTAATGTATCATTTAAAGTTTGCGTTTCTTTGTTAATTTTCTGTTTAGTTGATCTGTCCATAGGTGTGAGTGGGGTATTAAAGTCCCCCACTATTATTGTGTTATTGTTGATTTCCCCTTTCATACTTGTTAGCATTTGTCTTACATATTGTGGCGCTCCTATATTGGGTGCATATATATTTATAATTGTTATATCTTCTTGGATTGTTCCTTTGATCATTATGTAGTGGCCTTCTTTGTCTCTTTTCACAGCCTTTGTTTTAAAGTCTATTTTATCGGATATGAGTATTGCCACTCCTGCTTTCTTTTGGTCTCTATTTGCGTGGTATATCTTTTCCAGCCCTTCACTTTCAGTCTGTATGTGTCCCTTGTTTTGAGGTGGGTCTCTTGTAAGCAGCATATAGAGGGGTCTTGTTTTTGTATCCATTCGGCCAGTCTTTGTCTTTTGGTTGGGGCGTTCAACTCATTTACATTTAAGGTAATTATTGATAAGTATGATCCCGTTACCATTTACTTTATTGTTTTGGGTTCGGGTTTACACACCCTTTTCGTGTTTCCTGTCTAGAGAATATCCTTTAGAATTTGTTGGAGAGCTGGTTTGGTGGTGCTGAATTCTCTCAGCTTTTGCTTGTCTGTAAAGCTTTTGATTTCTCCTTCGTATTTGAATGAGATCCTTGCTGGGTACAGTAAGGTTATTGAGATCCTTGCTGGGTACAGTAGGTTATTGTCTTTCATCACTTTAAGTATGTCTTGCCATTCCCTCCTGGCCTGAAGAGTTTCTATTGAAAGATCAGCTGTTATCCTTATGGGAATCCCCTTGTGTGTTATTTGTTGTTTTTCCTTTGCTGCTTTTAAGATTTGTTCTTTGTGTTTGATCTTTGCTAATTTGATTAATATGTGTCTTGGGGTGTTTCGCCTTGGGTTTATCCTATTTGGAACTCTCTGTGTTTCTTGGACTTGGGTGATTATTTCCTTCCCCATTTTAGGGAAGTTTTCAACTATTATCTCCTCAAGGATTTTCTCATGATCTTTCTTTCTGTCTTCTTCTTCTGGGACTCCTATAATTCAAATGTTGGAGCGTTTCATATTGTCCTGGAGGTCTCTGAGATTGTCCTCGTTTCTTTTAATTCGTTTTTCTTGTTTCCTCTCTGATTCATTTATTTCTACCATTCTATCTTCTATTTCACTAATCCTATCTTCTGCCTCCGTTATTCTACTATTTGTTGCCTCCAGAGTGTTTCTGATCTCATTTATTGCGTTATTCATTATATTTTGACTCTTTTTTATTTCTTCCAGGTCCTTGTTAAACCTTTCTTGCATCTTCTCAATCCTTGTCTCTAGGCTATTTATCTGTGATTCCATTTTGATTTCAAGATTTTGGATCATTTTCACTATCAATATTCGGAATTCCTTCTCCGGTAGATTCCCTACCTCTTCCTCTTTTGTTTGGTTTGGTGGGCAGCTCTCCTGTTCCTTTACCTGCTGAGTATTCCTCTGTCTCTTCATCTTGGTTATATTGCTGCGTTTGGGGTGGCCTTTTTATATTCTGGTAATTTGTGGAGTTCTCTTTATTATGGAGCTTCCTCACTTTGGGTGGGGTTCTATCAGTGGCTTGTCAAGGTTTCCTGGTTAGGGAGGCTTGTGTTGGAGTTTTGGTGGGTGGAGCTGGGTTTCTTCTCTCTGGAGTGCAGTGGAGTGACCCGTAATGGGTTGTGAGACATCAAAGGTTTTGGGATAATTTTGAGCTGCCTGTATATTGAAGCTCAGGGGAGTGCTCCTGTGTTGCTGGAGAATTTGCATGGTATATCTTGTTTTGGAACTTGTTGGCCTTTGGGTGGAGCTTGGTTTCGGTGTAGGTATGAAGGCATTTGATGAGCTCCTATTGCTTAATGTTCCGTGAATTCAAGAGTTCTCTAATGTTTTCAGGCTTTGGATTTAAGCCTCCTGCTTCTGGTTTTCAGTTTTATTTTTACAGTAGCCTCTAGACTTCTCCATCTATACAGCACCAATGATAAAACATCTAGGTTAAAGATGAAAAGTTTCTCCACATTGAGGGACACTCAGAGAGGTTCACTGAGTTACAAGGAGAAGAGAAGATGGAGGGGGTAGTTAGAGGTAACTGGAATGAGATGCGGTGAGATCAAAAGAGGAGAGAGCAAGCTAGCCAGTAGTCACTTCCTTATGTGCGCTCCATAGTCTAGACCGCTCAGAGGTATTTACAGTTATACGGGGAAGAGGAGAGGGAGGAAGTAGGCAGAGGTGACCAGGAGGATAAGAGAGAGGAATGAGTAGGAGAGAGACAAATCCTACCAGTAACCAGTTCCTTAGGTGTTCTCCACCGTCTGGAACACACAGAGATTCACAGAGTTGGATAGAGAAGAGATGGGGGAGAAAAGAGACAGAGGCCACCTGGTGGAGAAAAAGGAGAGTCCAGAGGAGGAGAAAGTGGTCAAGCCAGTAATCTCGCTCTCAGGTAAACTTGGGTAGTGAAGTTTGGGTTTTTAAATGTACAAAATTGACAACAAAAACCTAAGAGCAAAGATTAAAAATCTAGAGTAGAGGTTGGATTTTCAAAGATACAATATTAAAGAAAAGCAGAAGGAAAAAGGGAGAAAGAAAAAAAAGAATTATTAACAAACAAACAAACAAACAAAGAAAAAAAACCACCAACAACCATCCAAAGACTATGTATGGTGTTTGCCTTAAAAAAAAAAAGTCTTTTTTAAAAAAAAAATAGTAATAATAGGTTATAGAAATAAAAATTAGAGGAGAAATAGAAGACTTAACAATTAAAAAAAGTTAGAAAAAAAACCAAAAAACAAAAAAGCAAAAAAAAAAAAAAAAGGAATGATTTTAAAAATATTAAAAATATTTCTGGCCCTTTTCTGATGTTATGGGCCGTGTGGGATCACTTCCAAGGTGGTTCCCTCTGTTTAACTTCTTCTGTTTGCTGGTTTTTAGGCTCACTAGTTCAGTCGCGCTGTGGGGAGGGGGGATGCTGCAAACAAATAGCACTGTCGTGTGCACACAGTATCTCAGCCCCGCTTGACCTGTCCTTTCTCGCCGCACACAAACCGCTCCGGCTCTACGATGCTCAGCCGGGAACCGTCTGGGGCCGGCCCTAGGCTGCGTGCACTTCCCCGGTCCAAGCCGCTCAGGTTTGGCGCTCAGGCAGCCCTCAGAGGCACAAATTCAGCTGGGACTGCGCTTTGTGCCCTTCCCAGGTCCGAGTTGCTCAGGAGTTTGGCGAGCGCGATCGCCGCGGCTTGTCACCTTTTCTGCCACTGCTGCTCAGCTCTCTGGGTGGACCGCTGGCGCACCCCGTGAGGCAGATTGTGACTGTCCAGCACCCCCAGAAGTCTTAGCAAAGGAGCCTGCTTGCAGTTAGGTAAGTAAAGTCTCTCCGGGTCTGCAATTGCCCCTTTCCAGTCCTTACGGCTCTGGCTGCCTGTCCCCGGCGGGGGATGATCTGCAGCCAGCTTTTTCCGTTCTGTCCTTTGTTCTGTGCTCGGTCCTGGCGGTGTCTTATGTTCGAGCTTTTCGCGTGGTAGCTATCCCACAGTCTGGTTTGCTAGCCCAAGTTAGATTGTTCTGGTTGCGCGTGGGGCGTTCCTGCCCGATTCTTACAAAGCTCTGCAGCCCGCGCCTCCCGCGCGTCCCTGCCCTGCCCCTACTTCCCAATGGCGGATGCAGGCGTCTGTGCTGCTTTTCCGCTGGGGGAGTTACTGTTGAGCTTGTAATCTCTTGGTTTTAATTATTTATCTATTTTTCCTTCCAGTTATGTTGCCCTCTGTGTTTCCAAGGCTCGCCACAGACTCGGCAGGGAGAGTGTTTCCTGGTGTTTGGAAACCTCTCTTCTTAAAATTCCCTTCCCGGGACGGGCTTCCCTTCCCGGGACTGAGCTCCCTCCCCACCTCCTTTCTCTCCTTTCTCGTCTTTTATATTTTTTCCTACCTGTTTTTGAAGACAATGGTCTGCTTTTCTGGTTGCCTGATGTCCTCTGTCAGCCTACAGAAGTTGTTTTGCGGAGTTTGCTCGGTGCTGAAATGTTCTTTTGAGGAATTTGTGAGGGAGAAAGTGGTCTTCCCGTCCTATTCCTCCGCCATTTTTTGAGAAGCCGCAAGTAGACTTTTGATAAAAATTGAACAGGAGTCAATTTAAGGCTTCATTTTCTGGCTAGGAATTTAAGTTCATGTGTTCCGTGTTTTCAGATCTATATACTTAGAAACAAAAAAGAGCAAGAGGTAAGTTTGAAATTCTCTTGCAAGATGAGAAAATCTTAAAAGTTTTCTTGCCTGAATAGATGATCACCATAATTATCTTCTAACAAAAATGGTAGTTTTTTAAGAAAAAAGAATATCCTACTTTCTGTATCTTTAGTCACCATTTTCTTATTTCTTTGTATAAAGAAAGGATTGCTGGTGATAGCTGTTTTGACCTCTGACTCATACCAGCTTTAGACCTCCCAATACCTCAGACTCTTGAAACCCTTTTAAACTAAAGTGGGAGTGAACTTTGGTAAGTTTGGAAAGCATGATGTTCCACCCTCTATGAATATGTAATTAAGTAAACCATTAATCAAGAGAGCAGAGTTTCAACAGCCTTGGAAAACGAAGGAAAAACATGAACATTCAATTCTGATTTCTGCAGAACTGTTTTCTTTTCTTTTTTTTTTTCTTTAATTCTTACATGCGTTCCCAAACATGAACCCCCCTCCCACCTCCCTCCCCATAACATCTCTCTGGGTCATCCCCATGCACCAGCCCCAAGCATGCTGCATCCTGCATCAGACATAGACGGGCGATTCAATTCTTACATGATAGTATACATGTTTTCTAAGAAAAATTTTGGCTCTTCTTATATTCCTTTATGCAAATCAAACAAATAGTAGTATGTGTTGCACAACATTATATATCTAATTAATGCCACCATATTCTATACTTAATAAAGGTTAAAATGGCAAATTTCGTTATATATATTTTTTGACAAAAGTTTCAATAAAAAGATGGCTCATCTTTTCATACAGGAATCTTGGATAAGCTTAAGAAGGTCGGTGGATTGGTGACTTACATGATGATAGAAGACAGAAGCAAGACTCTGCTCACAGGAAAAAAAAATATATATATAAAGTTCCTGGAAAATGATTCTGTGGTACTATGTTATGAACAAACACTGATTTTTTAGGTTACTTGGAGAGAAAGATTGAATTTCTTTTTCTTCATTTCCATTTTCAAGACCCTGATGTTTATGGATATTGTGGAATTCATTCACTTATTTATTCATTCTTTTATCCTTAGCAAGTACTAGCTTTACAAGTATAGGAAGTTATTTCATTTTAGAAAAGGATACAATCATTTGAAAAATAACTCACCTGAAAAGAGTATGACATGAAAAATATGGAATCAACCATAAAATGATCTTCATGGATCTGAATATGCTGAATGATCATAGTTTGAGATATCCACAGCAAAAATTCTTTTTTTTTTTTTTTTTAAATATGAAGGTTTAGGGATATGCCCCTACTGATTTTCTAAACATTTACAATGTTTGACTTCTTCTATTTCTGTTGTTATAAAGTAATTATTTTTATAACCTGGAGACAGACTGCTTTTACTTATATCACACAAGTATTTTTTTAGTGAATGAAAAATTACACACATGACATAAAGCTTTAGGCTATATTATTATATTATTTCTGCAGAGTTAAACTTTCAGTTCAGTTCAGTCACTCAGTCATGTCTGAGTCTTTGAGACCCCATGGACTGTAGCACTCCAGGTCTCCCTGTCCATCACCAACTCCTGGAGCTTGCTCAAACTCGTCCATTGAGTCGGTGATGCTATCAAACCATCTCATCCTTTGAAGTCCTCTTCTCCTCCTGCCTTCAATCTTTCCCAGCATCAGGGTCTTTTCCAATGAGTCAGTCCTTTGCATCAGGTGGCCAAAGTATTAGAGTTTCAGCTTCAGCGTCAGTCTTTCCTATGAATATTCAGAGTTGATTTCCTTTAGGATTGACTGGTTTGATCTCCATGCAGTTCAAGGGACTCTCAAGAGTCTTCTCCAACACCACAGTTCAAAAGCATCAGTCTTTGGTGCTCAGGTTTCTTTATGGTTCAACTCTCACAGCCATACATGACTACTGGAAAAACCATAGCTTTGACTAGATGGACCTTTGTTGGCAAAGTAATGTCTCTGCTTTTTAATATGCTATCTAGATTGGTTATAGCTTTTCTTCCAAGGAGCAAGTGTCTTTTAATTTCATGGCTGCAGTCACCATCTGCAGTGATTTTGGAGTCCAAGAAAATAAAGTCTGTCACTGTTTCCATTGTTTCCCCATCTATTTGCCATGAAGTGATGGGACTGGATGCCATGATCTTAATTTTTTGAATGTTGAGTTTTAAGCCAACTTTTTCACTCTCTTTCACCTTTATCAAGAGGTTCTTCAGTCCCTCTTCGCTTACTGCCATTAGGGCGGTGTCATCTGCATATTTGAGGTTATTGATATTTCTCCCAGAAATCTTTTTCCATCTTGTGCTTCATCCAGCCTGGCATTTTGCAAGATGTACTCTGCATATCAGTTAAATAAGTAGGGTGACATTATAGCCTTGATGTAGTCCTTTCCCTGGGCTTCCCTGGTGGCTCAGACAGTAAAGAATTTGCCTGTAATGCGGGAGACCTGGGTTCAATCCCTGGATTGGGAAGATCCCCTGGAGGAGGGCATGGCAACCTACTTCATTATTCTTGCCTGAAGAATCCCCATGGACAGAGGAACTTGGTGGGTTACAGTCCATGGGGTCACAAAGAGTTGGACATGATTGAGCAAATAAACAGCAGTGGCCACAGGACTGGAAAAGGTCAATCTTCATCCCAATTCCCAAGAATGGTAGTCCTGAAGAGTGTGCTAAGCATCGGACAGTTACCATGCTAGTAAGGTCATGCTTAAAATCTTGCAGTCTAGGCTTCAGCATTATGCAAACCAAGAACTTCCGGATGTTCAAGCTGGATTTAGGAAAGGAAGAGGAACCAAAGATCAAATTGCCAACTCACTGGATCATAGATAAAGCTAGGGAATTCCAGAAAAATATCTACCTCTGTCTCATTGACTATGCCAAAGCGGGTCAAGAAGCAATAGTTAGAACACTGTATGGAAAAATTAATTTGTTCAAGATTGAGAAAGGAGTACCACATGGCTGTCTGCTGTCACTCTGTTTGTTTAACCTATACACTGAGCACTTCATGAGAAATGCTGGGCTGGATGAGTTATAAGCTGGAATCAAGACAGGCAGGAGAAACATCAATAACCTCAGATATGCAGATGGTACCACTCTAATGACAGAGAGCAAAGAGGAACTAAAGAGCCTCTTGATGAGGGTGAAGAAGGAGAGTGAAAGAGCTGGCATAAACTAAATATTAAAAACATATTAAATATTTAAAAAACATTTAAATATTAAAAAAAAACATATTAAGATCAGCTTGAACATCTGCAAGTTCATGGTTCATGTACTGTTAAAGCCTGGTTTGAGCATTACTTTGCTAGCGTGTGAGATGAGTGCAACTGTGTGGTTGTTTGAACATTCTTTGGCATTGCCTTCCTTGGGGATTGGAATGAAAACTTATCATTCCAGTCCTGTGGCCATTGCTGAGTTCAAACTGGATTCAGAAAAGGCAGAGGAACCAGAGGTCAAATTGCCAACATCCTTTGGATCATCGAAAACTCAAGAGAGTTCCAGAAAAGCATCTACTTCTGCTTTATTGACTACACCAACTTTGACTGGGTGGATCACAACAAAGTGTGGAAAATTCTTAAAGAGATGGGAATACCAGAACACCTTACCTTCTACAACTATTGCACCTTTTAAAAAGGACTGTATCTTTGGCTTCCCTGGTGGCTCAGTGGTAAAGAATCTCCTTGCCAATGCAGGAGACACGGTTTCCATCCCTGGTCTGGAAAGATCCCACATGCCATGCAACAGTAAGCCTGTGCACCACAGCTGTTGAGTCTGTGCTCTGGAGCTCCTGGACCACAACTACTGAAGCTAGAGCCTGTGTCCTGCATAAAAAGCCACCACAATGAGAAGCCCACGCACTGCAACTACAAAGTACCGCGCCCCCAGCCCCACTCCCCTGCAACTAGACAAAAGCCCATGTAGCAAGAGTCAAAAATAAAGAAATAAAAATTAAGAGAAAAAAAGGATTGTATCTTGGTTTATAAAATAAAGAATTCTACCTTATTTTCAGCTGGACTTAAATGTGAGGGTTTCAGATCGGTGGATGGTGTCTTTGGAAGATTTTGATTCTGTCAGTTCCCTAACAATGAGCTGTGTCAAACAGATAAAAGAAAGTAGGAAGTTAGGAAATTTCCTTTAAATATGTTGATAAAATTATCTGTAAATACAAATGGAACTGGGTGTTCAAATTAGTTAAGTCCATGTAATTTGGATATTGTAAACATCACTGTTTTTTCCCATGAGTCAACAGCAGGTTTTATTACTGTTCCTCCTATCCAAATTATCTAGGCTATTTTTAATCTTCCACTTTAATCTTCTAGGGTGGGCATAGTAGTATAGGAGATACACATACACGCTGCCAATTGAATATTCAAGCTTTATTCTATTGCCAAGATGTGATTTGTAACAAACCTGCTGATACGATTTTACATTCTCTGCAGAAATCACTTTGTGGTAAACCAGGTTTTTTGGCCACAGCAGTATCCCCTGCTAAGAGCTAAACAAGCCATAGTATTGAGAAGCCAGGCTGGAATTCAGCTGTTTAATCATTTTCATGTGTTTACATTAGAATGGGTATGAACCCTAACAAGTCAGCTGTATAGAGGTTGGAGTTGGAATCCAGGCCTTGTTCTCAAAGAGCTAAAGCTAAAACACTCCCTCAGTTAGCTTGTCTTAGCAGTCTCTGTTTCTCAGGAAATAAATTCTATTTGGAAGGAAAGCAAAGTTATTTTAAGGAAAGACCCTCTCTCTAGTCCAGTTACAGTTCCACTTCCTCCTCTTTTCTGCTGGCATTTCTTAGAACCCTGCAATTATCTGAGTAAATAAAGCTAAACCTTTACTACCAAAAAATAACTTTCAGACTGGTCATGGATCATGCACTGTATAGCCTTGCATAGATTCCTCAAATCTTCTTTCTGAGGCAGGTATGTCATACCATCAACTGTTTTTAAGAACAGCATTATTGAGGTATAATTAATTTACAAAGAACTGTACAAACTTAACGAGTACAATTTGATGGATTTGGACATACCCAAATATCTGTGAAACTGTTAATACAATCAAAGTAGTAAAGGCTCAGAGAGAAGGAATTTGTTGAAGATTCCAGAGGTAATACATGAACTATTAATTGGGGATTTGAACACTGTCTTTCTGATGCCAAAATCAATGCTCTTCCCAGTCAAACCGTCCACATTTTATTTTCACTTGGACTAATGTTACTGTGTTGGTACTGGACTGTCAAAAAAATCTTGAGTGTATTCAATTCCAGAGAAGTTCACTTAAGTCAGAAAGAAAGACAGAGGTATTCACACTATCTGATTATATCTGTTCCTCAGTTGTAGAAGCAAATGGGATGTTCTGTGGATAGCTGGGGTGGATAGCTGCTTCCCTAAACTGCTACAGAATCACAAACTACACTTTGTGTGATGGATGGGTCCCTCTTTCTAGGGGATACAATATCATTTTATTAATATGTCTTCAAAGCAGGAGTGAGTTATGTACATGTACATATATGGTATTAGATGTTTTAAACTGCTTATTAAATTTTATTTTCATATATTTATCTTCCTCTTAATTATGTGTCTATGGTATTATACACTGACATATGGAGGTGTTGGAATCACTGAAAACATAATCATTCTTAAGTTTATAGCATGTAACATATAGTGCAAGGGGATGAAGTTAAATTGCAAGAGTTTTGATTTCTTTCCAGTGGCAAAGGTAAAAATTTGCACTGGATGATTTGGTCAATGTAAAAAAAAAATAGAAAAAAAATTTAATTCCCCTGTTGATCAGATATGACTCTTGTTATTTGGTGAATTGATAAATTTATTTAAAAGAAAGAGTTGCTACAAGTATGGAAAGTGAGTGAAGAAAGAAATGTTTAATATTTTGTATCATTCATTGTAGAGGAATCAAGGTTGCACAATAGCAATGTACTCTAGTATTTCACAGAAGACGAGTAACAATACAAGTGTATTTATAGATATTTATAGATATTTTCAAGAAAAAAAGAAGCATGGATTCCTTTTAAAGTATACAGTGAAAATCTAATTTCACGTAGTAATCGGGATTGTGGATCCATAATTTTGAAATCATGATAAAAAAAAATCCTATGATTACCTAGTGTTAAATGATGGTCCCTTCCTTCAGTCTCAACTGAAATCCTGTTTCAAGAGCTGATGCTTTGTTTTACTTCTCACTTAAAAACAGCTAGGCTTCCCTCATAGCTCTGTTGGTAAAGAATCTGCCTGCAATGCAGGGGACCCCAGTTCAGTTCCTGAGTTAGGAAGATCTGCTGGAGAAGGGATAGGCTATGCACTCCAGTGTTCTTGGGCTTCCCTTGTGGCTCAGCTGGTAAAGAATCTGCCCGCAATGAGGGAGACCTGGGTTTGATCCCTGGATTGGGGAGATCCCCTGGAGAAAGGAAAGGCTACCCACTCCAGCACTCTGGCCTGAAGAATTCCATGGACTGTATAGTCCATAGGGTTGCAAAGAGTTGGACATAACTGAGCGACTTTCACTTCACCAAAAACAGCTAGAGAAAGAAACCATATGGAACAAAGGCTAAAAGTATTATTATGTAGCAGATGGTATTATTGAAAAATGGTTGCAAAATAATTGCCATGTCACATACACTTTTAGAAGCTTGCCACCCACCCATAAAAAGATGGAGTGAATTTCCTCCTTCAAACTGAATTTGGGTGGAGAAGGCAATGACATCCCACTCCAGTACTCTTGCCTGGAAAATCCCATGGACAGAGGAGCCTGGAAGGCTGTAGTCCATGGGGTTGCTGAGGGTTGGACAAATGAGTAACTTCACTTTCACTTTTCACTTTGATGCATTGGAGAAGGAAATGGCAACCCACTCCAGTGTTCTTGCCTGGAGAATCCCAGGGACAGAGGAGCCTAGTGGGCTGCCGTCTCTGGGTTCGCACAGAGTTGGACACGACTGAAGCGACTTAGCAGCAGCAGCAGCAGGACTGTAATTGCTTCACAAATGGAGTCCAATTGAGGTGACTTTGCCTTTCTTGTGATACTAGCAGAGAACAGGCCATACTCTTCTATTTAGTTCTCTTGGGATGACTGCTCTGGAGGAAGTCAGACCATGGAAGCTGACTCCCCTGGTACAGCTGTGCTGTGAGGGAGCTGAATTTAGCCTACACAGAGAGAGTACTTAGGGGAACACTGAACTGACAAGTTAGGAGAGATATGTCTAGCCATCCCAGCTGCTCCAGGTTCTCATTGTTCCAATACATCTACTGTGCGACTACAAAGGAGCGACTGGTAGCCAGCACTGTAAAACTGGTCCCTTTCTGAACTTCTGAGCCACAAAAATCACAAAAGATAATACAGTAATTGTTGTTTTAAGCAACTACATTTTGGGGTGATTTATCATGTAGCAATAGATAACTGGAGCAGAATTTGATGCAGAAATGGAGTGCTGACATAACAAAAACCTCAGGGCGACAGAATCCTTTAGGAAGAGACTTTCAGTTAAAATCTGGAGCACTAGGGAGGTTGTTAGTGAAAGCTGGAAGAAACATAGGAGAGTGTTAGCAGTAGCCTAAGCAGTAGCCTAAGAAGGTTGTCTGGAAGGGCTTAAAGCGAAGTGAGAAAATCATTAATTGGAAGCTGGATAAAGAGGGATCCTTGTTATGTAGTGGAGGAAACTTCCGCAAAATTCTTGCCTGTGTGAATGTGGAACATAGGTTGTGTTCCTAATGAACACGATGATCTGGCTTTTCCTGCGGCTGATAATAAAATAAAAGAGGAGAGTGATGGGCTAATGAACAGATTATTCAGTTTTGAATGAAATTCATAGGAAATGCAAAGGATTCAGACCAGTCTTTTCCGATAGCAAATTGTTTTCAAATTTTAAAAGGACTTTAGGACAAAGAGCTATTACCCTTTGTAATACCTTAGAAAGTCCTAGGCAGAATACATGAAGTTCATGAGAGGCTCCAAGTCAGAACTGCTTAGATGAGCCTTCCCTTAATTCTTGGCCCACAAAAACCAGTGGAAATAATAAAATGACTGCTGTGGTTTAAGTCAATCCAATTTGTAGTGATTTATTTTAATGAAATAAATAACCAGAACATATTCAAAAGATAAGAATAATGTATAAAGTCATAAATACTCACTTTTAATTTTAAAAATTAATTTACCAACAGGGAGTATGGTAAACATTATTCAGGTTATGTGGATATTAAATAAATGCAATGTCCTACTTTATTTTGGAAGTAAAAATTAAAACAAAAATAAAAATTTCCACTTAAAGACTAAGCCATATTTAAATATTGACTCAAACATGTGTTGCCTTTTTATAAGTTAAATCATCATTAAAATAGAATGGAAATATTTTTAGGCTGGGGACTTTGGCTTTCATACTATGGGTGTTGCAATATATGACACCCCTTTCCAGAAAGATGAATGTTATAGACAGGGGTTATAATGTTATAGACAGAAAGATGAGTGTTATAAGAGTTATTTAAATTGGGTATTTAGTTTTCACCCAGAATTGAAAATTTCCATATGGAAATAAAGTTTCTCACCATGTGAGCTTTCCCACAATGACTTGTTGGGAAAACCAGTAGAACTTTCTGTTACATAATATTAACCATTAAAAGTGGCTGACACTGAGCCTTTAATTAATAATAGATACACATTGATTTAAATTTAGCAATTAAATAAACACTATTGGTGAAATTCATATGGTGTGTATAGTCAAACTACTTGGAAAAGAGGTAATGTTGCAGGATTTTGTTATATCCCTAATCTTGCACAGGATTCTTCTTCACCATTTTTTCCTCAAATCCCTCCTTTTCTCCTCCCCCTACTCTTACCTCTTCTTTCCTCCTCCTCTTTCTTTCTCCATCTTCCTCCTTCTTCTATTATATTAAAAGATAGTTTTATGATATGTCAAAATAGTTTCTCTTAACTTCAATCTCTTTATCATTTGCATCTGTATAACATGTTTAGCCTAGCTGCTAGCTATATTTAAGAAGAAAACCCTTTATCGTGTTAAAAATGACGGAGGTAATTATTCCTGACTTCAGGAGTTCACATTTCATGGTGGGAAATAGTCACATACTGATCTCATTGTGGCATTGTCAGATACATGTCAGTAAAATGAATAATGCACTTGAGATTACAGAAAAGAAAGTGATGAATATTTTGGCACAATGAGTATTTTGGGGGTGAAAATGGTGTTTAAGAAGTCATGTCCTGAAGTCAGCTTGCACTGATCTGGGGATGCTTTTATGGAAGAGACGTCTTTTGAATTTACCCTTAAAAGTAGAAGGGAAAAAAGTAGATGTATGTATATGAATAACTGATTCACTTTGCTTTATTCAGTTCAGTTCAGTCACTCAGTTTTATTCAACTCTTTGCGACCTCATGGACTGCAGCATGCCAGGCCTCCCTGTCCATCACCAACTCCTGGAGCTTGCTCAAACTCATGTCCATCGAGTCAGCGATGCATCAGACCATCTCATCCTCTGAAGTCTTCTCCTCCTGCCTTCAATCTTTCCCAACATCAGGGTCTTTTCCAATGAGTCAGTCCTTTGCATCAGATGGCCAAAGTATTGAGTTTCAGCTTCAGCATCAGTCCTTCCAATGAATATTCAGGGTTGATTTCCTTTAGGATTGACTGGTTTGATCTCCATGCAGTCCAAGGGACTCTCAAGAGTCTTCCCCAACACCACACTTCAAAAGCATCAGTTCTTTAGTGCTCAGCCTTCTTTATGGTCCAACTCTCACATCCAAACATGACTACTGGAAAAACCATAGTTTTGACTAGATGGACCTTTGTTGGCAAAGTAATGTCTCTGCTTTTTAATATGCTGTCTAGGTTGGTCATAGCTTTTCTACCAAGGAGTAAGCGTCCTTTAATTTCATGGCTGCAGTCACCATCTGCAGTGATTTTGGAGTCCAAGAAAATAAAGTCTGTCACTGTTTCCCCATCTATTTGCCATGAAGTGATGGGATCGGATGCCATCATCTTAGTTTTCTGAATGTTGAGTTTTAAGCCAACTTTTTCACTCTCCTCTTTCACCTTCATCAAGAGGCTTTCAGTCCCTCTTCGCTTACTGCCATTAGGGTGGTGTCATCTGCATATCCGAGGTCATGGATATTTCTCTCAGAAATCTTGATTCCAGCTCGTGCTTCATTCAACCTGGCATTTTGCATGATGTACTCTGCATATATGTTAAATAAGCTAGGTGACAATATACAGCCTTGACGTACTCCTTTTCCTATTTGGAACCAGTCTGGTGTTCCATGTACGGTTCTAACTGTTGCTTCCTGACCTGCATACAGATTTCTCAGGAGGCAGGTAAGGTGGTCTGGTATTCCCATCTCTTTAAGAATTTTTCACAGTTTGTTGTGATTCACACAGTCAATGGCTTTAGCATAGTCAATGAAGTAGATGTTTTTCTGAAATTCTCTTGCTTTTTTCTATGATCCAACAGATGTTGGCAATTTGATCTCTGGTTCCCTTGCCTTTTCTAAATCCAGAAATTTTTTAATACCTGAAACTAATACAGCATTGTAAATCAACTATACCTCCATAACATATTTAAAAATTTTTTTAAAGTTATAAAAGATAAAATATAAGTAGAAGGATTTTTGCTAGGTTGTAAGGCAGAATGGGCTGGGAGAGGGCAGTCTAGGTAAGAATCATGGCTACCATTTAATGGATGTTAACTATGGCCCAGGTGATGTGCTAATTAAGAACTTGTGGGCGGGGGGGGAGTTTAGTCAGTAAGTCATGTTCAACTCTTGCAACCCCGTGGACTGTAGCCTGTCAGGCTCCTAGGAAATCTCCATGGGATTTCCTAGGTAAGAATTCTGGAGTGGGTTGCCATCTCCTTCTCCAGGGAATCTTCCCAACCCAGGGTTTGTACCCATGTCTTTTGTGTCTCCTGCATTAGCAGGCAGGTTCTTTACCACTGGTGCCACCTGGGAAAACTCAGGTAAGCACTTATGCTATCATAATTCATCCTGGAAACAGTTCTGTGAGGTTGATACTACCAACTCCATTTTAAAAGGGACGTGGGGGCTCATGATTTGAAATCATGTCCATTTGTCTGGAAGTTTTACTACTGCACTTTACTGCCTCAAAACAAGTGGATGTGGGGAAATGTGAGGGGTGAAGGTGGACAAAGTTTAATAAAACACCTTATTTCTCTCATCACCACTTTATATAGCCTGCTATTTTCTAAAGTTATGTATAGATTTCTCTGGCTGGGGCAAACTTCTTCTGCAGGCAAACTCATTGGTTTCATAATACAGCAGATTCCTTTAAGATGTTTTAGAGTTTATTCAGCATATTAAATTGCAGAATAGCAGAGTGATAAGGTTGAAACAGCTGACACATACAGTCAGTTGAAGCTGTGAGCTGCCCAGTGTTTTGGACAGGGAAATCTAGGTGGCCTGCAAGGAAGAGGGTGGAGTTAGCCAAAATTAACTGACAGGGACAGACTGACAGAAGACATCTGCAGTGAAGAGATCCAAAAAGGGATTAATAGCTAGAGTAAATAAGGAACTCCTGCCCTTCAGCAAGGATAACGTAGGACAACTCACCAAAAAGGGCAAAATGCATGCATAAGCATTTTGAATAAGAAGGAAAAACCCCAAGTAATCAATCAGTATGTGTAGAGGTACGAAACCTCAATAGAAATCAGAAAAAAATCAAATTAAATAACTCAGCCCTTAGCCTTTTAAAAAAGCATGTCTTACTCAGTATTTATATTATTATGATTATGTAAATATTACTCAGATCTGTAATTATATTTAATCTGATTTATGGCTCTTAATAACAGCTTTATAGAAGCATAATACACAATACAAAAAGGTACACATTTAAAGTGAAAAATCTGTTAAGATTTGACATGTGTTTACTCCCATGAAACCTTCACCACAATCAAGACAATGAACATACTCGTCACCTTCAACCAATCCAGGAGACTCAGAAATGCTGGTTTGATTCCTGGGTTGGGAAGATCCTCTGGAGGAGGAATTGGCAAACCACTCCACTATTCTTGCCTGGGAAAACAATCCAATGGACAGAGGATCAAGGTGTGCTGCAGTCCACAGGGTCACAAACAGCTGACATGACTGGACATGACTGAGCACACACTCACATGCACCATCACTCTCCAAAGTTTCCTTGTCTCCCTTTACAACCTCTCCATACTGAGTATCACCTGATAGGCCTTAAAGATTAGCTTGTGGGAATTCCCTGCTAGTCCAGTGGTTAGGTCTCCACTCTACACTGCAAGGGGTACGGGTTCAATTCTTGGTCAGGGAACTAAGATCCCACAAGCTGCATAGTGTGGCGAAAAAAAAAAAAAAAAAAAAGCTTGAATTTTTAAGAATTTACATAACTGAGTCATAGAGCATTAGTCTTTTTTGGTCTGGCTTCTTCCACTTCCATAATTATTGTGAGAGTCATTCATGTAGTTGCAAACCACAATAGTTTGTTTACTTTTATTGCTGAATTGTATTCCCTTGTATGGATGTACTACCATTTACTTTGGTGCAAATTGTTGATAGATGACTGGATTGTTTCCAGTTTTTTATTATTATAAATAAAACTACTATGAGCAGTCATTTATAAATATTTGTGTGGATATATGCTTTCGTATCTCTTGGATAAGTGCTTGGGGGTGAAATGAGAGTTCCAGTTCTATCACAATCTTTCCAATGGACAATACTTGGTATTGTCAATCTTTTGTCTTTTTAATTTTAGCCATTCTACTAGGTGTGTAGTTGTATCTCCATGGTTCTGTGTTGCCCTGATGATGTTAGGACAATTACAATAATTACTGACATAAGCATATCTTCATGTTCTTATTGCCATCTGCATATCTTCTTTTTTTAAATTGAAGTATAGTTGATGTACAATATTATACAAGTTATAGGTATAAATATAGTGATTCATAATTTTTAAAGGTTATACTCCATTTGTAGTTATTATAGCTGTTGGCTATATTCCCTTATAGCTTATTTTATACACAGTAGTTTGTACCTCTTAATCGTCCACTCCTATATTGCCTCTTCTCCCTTTCTAATCCCCAGTAGTAACCACTGGTTTGTTCTCTATAACTGAGACTCTGCTTCTTTTTTTGTATATTTACTAGTTTGTTGTGTTTTTTAGATTCCACATATAAGTGATATCATACAGTGTTTGTATTTTACTGTCTAACTTATTTCAATTAGCATATCACCCTCCAAGTCCACCTATGCTGTTGCAAATAGCAGAATTCCATTTATTTTTCTAGCTGAGTAGTATTCCATCACACACACACACACAAATATGGGCTTCTCTGATAGATAGCTCAGTTGGTAAAGAATTCATCTGCAATGTAGGAGACCCCGGTTCGATTCCTGGGTTGGGAAGATCCCCTGGAGAAGGGGAAAGGCTACCCACTCCACTATTCTTGGGCTTCCCTTGTAACTCAGCTGGTAAAGAATCTGCCCGCAATGTGGGATACCTGGGTTTGATACCTGGGTTGGGAAGATACCCTGGAGGAGGGTAAGGCTACCCACTCCAGTATTCTGGCCTGGAGAATTGCAATGACTATAGTCCATGGGGTTGCAAAGAATCGGACACAACTGAGAGACTTTTACTTTATCTATCTATCTATCTATCTATCTATCTATCTATCTATCTCACATCTTATTTATCCATTCATCCATTGATGGACACTCAGGTTGTTTCCATATCTTGACAAATGTAAATAATGCTGCTATGAACATTAGGGTTCATGCATTCAGTCAGTTCAGTCACTCAGTGGTGTCCAACTCTTTGCAACACCCTGGACTGCAGCATGCCAGGCTTCCCTGTCCATCACCAACTCCCGGAGCTTGCTCAAACTCATGTCCATCGAGTTGGTGATGCCATCCAACCATGCTATCCCCTTGTCCCCCTGCCTTCAATCTTTACCAGCATCAGGGTCTTTTTAAATGAGTCAGTTCTACACATCAGGTGTCCAAAGTAATGTGTCAGGTTTTTAATATGCTGTCTAGGTTGGTCATAGCTTTTCTCCCAAGGAGCAAGTGTCTTTTAATTTTGTGGCTGCAGTCAGCGTCTGCAGTGATTTTGGAGTCCAAAAAAATAAAGTCTGTCACTGTTTCCATCGTTTCCCCATCTATTTGCCATGAAGTGATGGGACCAGATGCCATGATCTTAGTTTTTTGAATACTGAGTCTTAAGCCAGATTTTCTACCCTCCTCTTTCACTTTCATCAAGAAGCTCTTTAGTTCCTCTTCACTTTCTGCCATAAGGGTGGTGTCATCTGCATATCTGAGGTTGTTGATATGTCTCCTGGCAATCTTGAAAGCTTGTGTTTCATCCAGCCCGGCATTTCACATGATGTAGTCTGCATATAAATTAAATAAGCAGGGTGCCAATATACAACCTTGATGTACTCCTTCCCCAGTTTTGGGCCAGTCTGGTGTTCCATGTCTGGTTCTAACTGTTGCTTCTTGACTTGTATACAGATTTCTCCTGAGTCCGGTAAGGTGGTCTGGTAGTCCCATCTCTTTAAGAATTTTCCACAGTTTGTTGTGATCCATATAGTCAAAGGCATTATATCTTTTCAAATCAGCATTTTTTCTGTTGCTGATAAATACTCATGGAGTGGAACTGCTGGGTCATATGGTACTTCTATTACTAGATTTTTGGAGAAACTTCCATACTGTTTTTCACAGTGGCTACATCAAATCCCACCAACAATGTACGAGTGTTCTCTTTTCTCCACATCCTAGCCAACACTGTCATTTGTTTTTTTTCCGATGATAGCCTGACAGGTGTGAAGTGATATCTCATTGTGGTTTTGCACTTCCCTGATGATAAGCAATGTTGAGCATCTTTTCATGGGCCTATCGGCCATCTGCATTTTGTGTTTGGAAAAATGTCTATTCAGGTTTTATTCTTTTTAAAATTGTTTTCTTATGTTGAGCTGTGTGAGATATTTATATATGTTGGATATTAACCCCTTAGTGGCCATATCATTTGTAAATATTTTTTCCCATTTAGTAGGTTACATTTTCATTTTGTTGATGGTTGGCTTTGCTGTCCAAATACTTTAAAATTTAATTAGGCCCCATTTTTAATTTCCTTTGCTTTAGGAGACAGATTCAAAAAAGTATTGCTATGATTTTTGTCAAAGAACATTCTATATTTTCCTGTAAGAGTTTTATGGTTTCTGGTCTTACATTCAGGTCTTCAATTCACTTTGAGTTTATTTTTGTATATGGTATTAGAGAATGTTTTAATTTCATTCTTTTATAGGTAGCCATTCAGCCTTCCTAGAAGCATTTATTGAAGATATTGCCTTTTCCCCCTCTCAGATATTGCAAGAATATTCTTGCATATTCTTTAATTCCTTTTTTATAGACTCAGTTCAGTTCAGTTCAGTCGCTCAGTCATGTCCGACTCTTTGCGACTCCATGAATCGCAGCATGCCATCACCAACTGTCCATCACCAACTCCTGGAGTTCACTCAGACTCATGTCCATCGAGGCAGTGATGCCATCCAGCCATCTCATCCTCTGTCATCACCTTTTCCTCCTGCCCCCAATACCTCCCAGCATCAGAGTCTTTTCCAATGAGTCAACTCTTCACATGAGGTGACCAAAATACTGGAATTTCAGCTTCAGCATCATTCCTTCCAAAGAATACCCAGGGCTGATCTCCTTCAGAATGGTCTGGTTGGATCTCCTTGCAGTCCAAGGGACTCTCAAGAGTCTTTTCCAACACCACAGTTCAAAAGCATCAATTCTTCAGCACTCAGCTTCCTTCACAGTCCAACTCTCGCATCCATACATGACCACTGGAAAAACCATAGCCTTGACTAGATGGACATTTGTTGGCAAAGTAATATCTTTGCTTTCCAATATGCTATCTAGGTTGCTCATAACTTTTCTTCCAAGGAGTAAGCATCTTTTAATTTCATGGTTGCAGTCACCATCTGCAGTGATTTTGGAGCCCCAAAAATTGACCCTAAATGTGTGGGTTTATTTCTGGGCTCTCTATTCTGTTTCATGTACTTTCCGTGTACTTTCTATCTTCCAACATTTAGTTGACATCTGTCTTTTCTATTTTATCCTCTTCCATTCTATTTGCTCTGAAGATTTAGAACTTAAAAAATATCCTTTCAATGTAATTTAAATAAATTCTTAGGGGCTACCAGAGATTAAGGAATGGTTGAGATATGGTCTCTTTTGTTTTCTTTTTAACTGTGAAATGTAACAAATGTAGAGAAAAGTATACAAAAAATATGGTTCACTGATTTTCACACAGTAACCAGTCAGGTTATGAAGTAAGCATTGCCAATTCATCAGAATCCTCACCCATGCTTGAAAAATTCATGGTGTAAGAATCTTTAATCCATCACAATAAGTATAATTTCAATGCATCCCAAATATTCTAAAACTTATTGTATGATCTCCAGAGTGTGTCACTTGATAAATAATCTGAACTTTTCCTGCTCTCTATTTTTTGAGAAAATGTTCCTTATAACAGATAAATACTTAGTGCTGATGTAAAGCAAGATATAACAAATCTTGCTGAGTAAGCTTTATTTTAGCTAATAAGTTCTAGTGTTTTAAGGAATATCTGTGTGCAGGTAAAATCTGACTTTGTATAAAAGAAACCTCATCTGACACAGTAAACTGTTCCTCCCTTGAGATATTCTTCTGTAAGACTAATCTAATTTTCCAAAGTGATTTCTTTTTTCCGTGATTTTAGAAGGTCTGGGAGAACTGAAGTTAGACTGTGATATAGAGTCAGTATAAAATAAGTTGAAAAGTAATATTTCTCTGTAATATCATTTATTCTCTATTTCCTAGAAGCCCAACACCCTTCCTGTACAAAGGCCATAGTTTTCTGTGAACCAGAAAAGCTATAAGTTTTACCAGCTGGTTTTAACTGAAAATAAATATCAAAAAATTCCTCCTGTGGGCTCTATAAATGCTCAGATAGTAGACTGACACACATGAAATATAATAACTGTAGTTATTCATGCCTTTTCCCCTCTCAGACATGTCCTAATGATTTGTTATTCTACTCCGTTTATAAATAGCCATGAAACAGAGTCTCACTAAGTGAGTGGCCTGCTGTTTTTTAAGTAAAGTGTCAAGTGAGTTGAATATTTTGGGGCACATAAATCTTTGTTTGGTACCCAAGCTGAGAACAAGTTAATGATTTAGCATATGGAGGGTAAATTGGTTATCAAATTTTGTCTACATTTAGTTTCTCAGTTTCTCCTTCAGATATTAAGTTGAAATTGATACCCTTTTTTGAATTTTACTATCAGTAATCTAAAGAAAAAGGTAGGAAGATAAACGCTACACTCAATAAATTTCTGTAATGCATGCTGCATTCCTCTCCATGAGAAACAGGATGCTGGATACAATCTCCAAAACCTTCGAGTTCTAGTACTTGCATTGTCACATTAAATCTCCAGCACTTTTGTGTTGCTTCCCCCCAACCTCGTCCCCCACCGTAAGACTTTTAGATTAGCTATTGAAATAGAACACCCAAAATGTAACCTCAGGGAAAACAATTTGAATACACTTTATACTGGAGAATTTTAAAATTTGTTTAACATTAGAGTCCTGGGCAGTTTGTTGAACAGATTCCTGGGTTCTGCTCCCAGAGAGTCTGATTCTTCAACCATTTTTGTTAAAGCTTTTGGTTTCTGCTTCTGTGACAGGGCAGTGAGGGCGTGCTCAGTTGTATCCGACTCTTTGTGATCCCAGGGACTAGAGCCCACCAGGCTCCTTTGTCCATGGGATTATTCCAGGCAAGAAAACGAGTGGGTTGTCATTTTCTTCCCTAGGGGATCTTCTTGACCCAGGGATTGAACCTGCGTCTCCTGCATTGGCAGGCAGAGCCTTTTACCAATGAGCCACTTGGGAAGCCCACAGTGTAGTGAAGGGGCCCTTTCCATGTAACTTCCCACATTCTGAAGTTTAAAGACCATTTTCATTACATTGCTTCTTTGTTCCATAGAGTAGCAATTTTTAAGCATTCACATTCTCTCAAGTCCCAGGAATAGGGATAGCTAACCTGGGGCCATGAGGCTCATACAGACAGAAGGGCAGGCGGGAGAACATGGAATCCTCTGATTTATGATCTCTCAGCAGCCACGGGGAAGGTGGAGGGCACCTCTGAAGAAACTTTCTGCTTTCTAACCATTTCCTCACTAAGCACACATGTATGTAGTCACTCATCCCTCATCGCAGCCAGCTGTTTGAGTGATTCTGCTCAAACAGCTGGAAGCAACCCCAACAATCCATCAGTGTGGCAGCTCAGTATTCTCCTGAGGTCTGCTCTGTGGGACACAGGTTAACTCCAAATCCATGGAGTTAATTCACGACTCAAGGAAACATTTGAAAATATGCCACTGAGGAGAGCACACCTGAAATGGGAGTCAGGAGACAAAAGTTCTAGTCCTGTTGTTTATTACTAAAGCAACTTCCTTAATATCCCTGGACATTAGCTTTTTGTTTACTTGAGGAAGATTGCATTAGATGATTACTTGGGTCTCATTTAGCTCTCATTATTCTGAGAAGGCTGAGTCTGAGGCAGGTTTTTTTTAAACTTTTTAAAAAATATAAATTTATTCATTTTAATTGGAGGTTAATTACTTTACAATATTGTATTGGTTTTGCCATACATCAACATGAATCCACCACAGGTATACACATGTTCCCCATCCTGAACCCCCCTCCCACGGCCCTCCCCGTACCATCCCTCTGGCTCGTCCCAGTGCACCAGCCCCAAGCATCCAGTATCATGCATCAAACCTGGACTGGCAACAGCAAAAGAGACACAGATGTATAGAACAGTCTTTTGAGGCAGGTTTTTGATAAAGGTTCTGGTGCCTGCTGTTGTCAAGTAATTCTTGCTTAAACTGTTTTGATGAGATTCCTTCTCTTTGGGAGAAATCAATATTTTTGCTGACTTTGGCAACATTGTTTATTTCTACTTGTTGTTGAGTATTGGAACACCTTCTGTTTTTATGCATAGTAGATCAGTCTCTTTATGTTGTAGAGTCTAAAATTAAAGAGGCAGGGACCTGGAAACCTGATACGAGTTACAAACTAATCGCCAAAGTCTTACTTATTGAAAACTGGGCGATTGAACAATTTTCTGAGGAAGTCTCAAGATTTCGTTTTAGTCCCTTTTCTTTTAATATTGTAGTTATTAATACTATTAGCATTCTAATTCATAGACTAATAAGCTAAATCTTTTCTTTTCAGGAATAACTAATTGCTCAAACTCAACTTGCTCTAAATAAGCTGATCTTCCACTCAAAATGTGCTTCATTTCCTATGCTCCCAAACGTTTTTAAAAGAGGTATCTTTGTGATCATCTCTAATCCTTCCTTCTCCTGCACCCTCCACATTTTAATCAACAATTTTACTTTTCCCCCCGCCTCCCCGCCCCGCCTGGATTCTACCTCTGAAGTGTCATTAGTCACATTAGCCTTACTGCCATTGACTCATTACTTGTCCCTTTTACTGCCACAGTAACCTTCTCTCTATCCTTAGCCTTTCTCCACACCAATTTATTTATTGTCACCAGGATAATCTTTCTAATGCACCATTTTGGCCATTTCCCTCCTTTGTTTAAAACATATAAATGACTTGGAATTATACTTAGGATGGAATCTAGATTTTCTAGTGGAACTTGAAATTTTTTCTTGCTTGGACATGCCCGATATTCATACACAAATGTGATCCCCTACTTTTGTTTATGTTATTCCTGTAGTATTAAATGTTGTCTCCCCAACCCCATCTCTGTCTGGCAAAGTCCTACTCATCCTTCAAGGACAAGCTGCAAAGTGACTTCCATCATGAATCCTTTCCTGAGCATTTTACACCTAAATAAATGCTCCTTGGTCTTAGTCCTTAAAGCAGTATTTATTGCTTTAATATTATGCTACTTTGTATTATCTTCATATCTATTTTTCTTCAACATTAAGGATTCTTAATAAGCATTAGATATGAATGCTCAGGAAGGGATTCATGATGGAAGTCACTTTGCAGCTTGTCCTTGAAGGATGAGTAGGACTTTGCCAGATAGAGATGGGGTTGGGGAGACAACATTTAATACTACAGGAATAACATAAACAAAAGTAGGGGATCACATTTGTGTATGAATATTGGGCATGTTCAAGCAAGAAAAAAAATGCATGCAAATTTTATAGGTATATTTGTATTTCTGGTAAGAGCATCTGTGCCTTTCATTAGATTTTCAAAAGATTCAATAACTCCAAATGATTGAGAAACAGAAGATAATATTGTAAACTCTTAGAAGAAATGTATTTTGCCAATTTATCTTCAACATATCTTCAATAATAATCTCAATTATTATTTAGAAATAATAATTTCTCAATTGAATAATCCATGAATATTGCATGTAAATACAGTTTAATTGAAGAATCCTCTAAATTTGTATTCAGAATTATGTATTGGATTGTTGTTAAAACTTGATGGTGTTCCTAAATATCTAGGATAAAGAAGTTTGATATGGGTAGTTTCCGTTTTATGAGGTTTTCCTTTTTTTTGTTGTTTGCATTGCTTTTGTTTTTGACTAAGATCCCATGGGATTTGAAGTTAACTAGGATTTATCAGGTTTATTGGAATATGATCAGAAATCCCTTCAGTTCCAGGGAAAATTTTTTGGCCCTGAACTGGGAGATAATCCAGATTAATCTTCAAGTGGGGACCTAAGCAAATTTAAATCTGTCTGCCTGCTATGTGGCTTTGGGCTGAAACTAGTCTTGACCCTCTACTTTGCCCCTGCACTCATTCAATGCCATCCTGTGAATTAACATTTAGATACACTTTCTTTTCTCACCGTCAAACACATGAGAAGGCACCCTCACCAGATGTGAGCATCCTCACTCTTGGCAGCAGCTTCTGTATTTTTCTCCAGCCCTCTTTGCAGGGGAATTTGGGAGATATCCAGGCCTGATGGACCTATGTGGAATCAAAACATGGCTGGCAGTTTACCTGTTGCTTTGGCTGGTTTTTCTTGTTTTTGAAATTAGGGAGCAGGAATTATTTGCAGATTTAGGGAGGGTTTGCCAAGGACAGTGGGGAGTGATTACAGATGTGAGAGAAAGTACTGGCAACCTGAGAGGGGTTCCACATAATCTGACTTACAGTTTCTTTAAGTAGAGAGGGCTGCCTCTGGTGTACGGTAAGCATACGTGATTACAGAGACAATAGCTGTTGAAAAATGCCTTATCTTCTTTGTAGAATATTGCTTGATTTGCAATATTTACTTACAACAAAGTTAGACAATTCTAAAGATTTATAGTCTATTTAGAAATAAAATACATATCTGAAGAGGAGGCCATTTATAATTTGTAGTTGTACATACTTTTAAAAATATATTATCTCATTTAACCCTGACAATAATTCTATTGACTCTATAGTTTCCAATCTGCTAACAGAAGTGGCTAATCCTGGCAGTAAATTAGTGTGATGGGATGGGAGTAGGATAGAAAGACAATGATAAGCCTCATTTGGGGTATAAGATGGTAGTAGAGATATAGTTAACCACTTAAGAGTAGAACAAGTCTGAATGATTTGTTCTAAATCTTCTTCTGTTAGATCAACAAATTACAATAATGACAGTTTTTAAAAGAAATTAATATTTGACAGTTAGATATATTCTTATAAATATTCAGTGAAGCCTATGAAATATTCTAAATTGAGTAAATTGCCAACTACCATCTTCCTTCTCTACCCAGGGTGGATTTAAACTAAGTAGAGCTGAGGGGAGCAGAGGTAACCCTGAATGGTTTCTAGCCTAGAACGTGTTATCACAGGGCACCTGTTCACATTTCTACTCTGAAGGAACTCGGTTTCTTTGGCCATAATTATATTGGCTTTCATGCATAGGTAATGCAGATACTATTTTTATGTGTACAATGGCCTCATTATGGGATTTTTAAAACTTATTTTTGTTCTTTTTGGGGGGCACAGGGTTAAATTCAGGCTGGGTGGGACCCTATGTGTATATTTTGTGGCCACAGACAAAGCAGTATAAGGCGTTTCCTTCTGTTCAGTTTCCAGGGTATTTCTGGGAAATCAAACCATGAAGTTTGCCCTAGGAAACTGTTTCTTTGTGGCCAACACCAGTGTTTATATATTCTCATTGAGGGAATCTTTAATAAGCTGTTCCATTTGCACACAAATTGCCCAGAGAAGGTATTTTTACCCTCTTCTCTAAAACGTTGGCATTGTAAGAATGTATTAAAACAGTGGTGCAATTGTGAGAGGTTATCCAGAACTGAAGGTTTGAGGTTCTTATTTAAGAATGCTGTACATTTAAGAATCTAAAATGACTTAATTCTGTAGACGTCATGTCTTCCCTTCATTGGAGGGATGATCCCTTTTCATCTTTGAAGGAAAAAAAGTAACAAAATGTTTTAAAATTTACCAGTGTCATTTTGGATTCTAAAACACTTCATGAATGAAGTATAGGAAGATAATTTAGCTTTCTTTTACCCATGAGAAAGCCATGGCCTTGATCTGGAAAGGTTAAAATACATTCTCAAGGCTCCACAGGAAGTTAGTTGTCCAGCTGAAATTAGGACCGTGGAGAAGAATCTTTGGCTACTTTTATCCTTTTACATAAAGAATGCTAAAGTTGTAGAAGTTTAACACCCATCTTGAAAAGGTCTACTAATATTTCAACAGATTTGGAATGGATGTGAAAAATAAGGAGGGAAAAAAAATCAAATCCCTCTTTGTGCCTGAAGCAGGAAAATTACCTTATCTACTCAAGAGAGAAGCCTTGAATGTCCTGGCTACAGTGACTTTCTTTCTGCTTTGCCTTTGCTTCCACTAGTTGTTTCACTAATTGCTTTTCTCACATTTTTTATTTTCTAAACTATTTTATGGTCCTTTGTAACGTTTACTTAAGATCTTCCAAGTATATGGTTATATACCATAGGATGATAGGGATAAGATAAAGATGAAATAGACACAACTTTTCTCACTAGAGGTTGTCACATGGCAAGAGAGTATGGCAATGGAGAAGACATTAGACAAAAGTACATCAGCAGTGTTGGGAAAAATTTCCTCCTCCAAGTAAAGTTTGGACTGGGACATTTCCTCTCTCTCTCCTGAGTTGATGAGAACTATGTGGTCTATAAAAATCTCCTAATTTTCTCCTCCTTGAAGTGTCTTCCGACTCCAAATGTCCATAGCTACTGGGGAGGTTGGGTCCTGTTATGAATAACATACACTGTTATATATTCTTCACCATAGTGATAATTCTGTTGGCAACATTTCTTATTCCACTTTTTGTTGTTGTCAAAAAGATTTGCAAGAGTTTATTGATAACTTTGTCATATACATAATGATCTCATTCTTTTTTTTTTCACTGGCATCTGCAGTAAGAAAGCCAGGAGAATGCCAGCTATTATGTTAAGCTGTTTACCTGGGACCTAAGGATAGGATGTGATATTTACATCTGCAACCAATGTTTCTGGGTTTCCTGATAGAAATGAATTTTTTCCCAATATTTCTTTTCTTTACCATAGAAAGAAAGATTAACAAGCTCTGTCTTTCTCCTAGACTGACATAAATAGACATCATAGTAGGCTATTGGAGATAAATGGTCATTTTCATCCTCCTGGTTGTATGTTACTAATGAAATTTCTGCCTGTACTGTGCTGTGAGAAGGGCAGGTGGTTCACTGACGGTTCAGGGATTTTTATTCATTCTCATGTCTTCTTTCCTGTCTTCTTTTATCAACTATTCATTGAACACATGTCATCATCTAGTCATCTGGAATGCTTGAGCACACAACCCAACACACACACATTTTATTTGCATCATAAAATATAGACAAATAGAGCTTAAAAAGGAAAATATAAAATTAAATATAGACATTCTAATGACTTCTTATAAACATAAAGCACAAGAATACAAGAGCAATGAGGCCCCCCAAATAGTCCTTGGTATCCTACTGAATTCCAAAAAGAGCCTGGGTTATGTGCATACTGTTGCTAATGAAAATATTACCCATGGTAGGCCCCCCAACTTACTGATATAATTTCCATCAAGGATCATGGCAGTTTTATGTACACATTTATAAGGGGAGACTCTTAAATACTACTACTGTTCTGTATCTAAGGGGCTAAAGTACTTTCAAGAAAGATTATTTAATCTTGTGTTTGAAAAACATAAAATGAGGTGTTGACTGGCAAATGAGAGCAAGCCTGTTTAATATTAAGATTATGATGTAAATTGACAAAAGCCTAGGCATTCCAAGTCCAAGTTGCTAGGCACCTCCTTCTTGCTTCCATGTGAGTATAAAGATGCATTGTCACCCTTAGCTGAAGTACAAAAGCGTTATTAGACCTTGGAGTCCATCTGTTACCCATGCAAAGGAAACAACTGAACTAACACTGCTCTTTTCCTTGGTCTTTTGCCACCTTAATTATAGTTCATTTGGGCTCTGTGTGTACTTGCTGCCTTGAGTAGAACATTTTCCAGGACTGTAAGAAAGCAGAGAGAAGGCTCAGGTAAGGAAACTGAAGCAGAGTTTGCAGTTACAACTTGGGGGAAGGTGTTATCTGATGAGTTACCAAAGCAGTCAAACCAACAGTACATGCTGCTGCTGCTAAGTGGCTTCAGTCGTGTCCGACTCTGTGCGACCCCATATTTGGCAGCCCAGCAGGCTCCCCCGTCCCTGGGATTCTCCAGGCAAGAACACTGGAATGGCTTGCCATTTCCTTCTCCAATGCATGAAAGTGAAAAGTGAAAGTGAAGTTGCTTAGTCGTGTTGGACTCTTCGCGACCCCATGGACTGCAGCCTACCAGGCTCCTCCATCCGTGGGATTTTCCAGGTGAGAGTACTGGAGTGGGGTGCTATCACCTTCTCCATAGTACGTGCTACCCACGATTAATGTTGCCTTGATGCCCACTACTACCCAACGATTTTCATGAAGTTTTTAAATTCAACCTTGGTCCTGGTTTTTATTTTTAAATGTTTTGTGAGTGTATGCATTTTTCTTTTAAGACTGTAATATCAGGAGATATTTAGTTTTGAATTTTAGGAAGGCGAGATGAGCCATCCAGTATTCTTGCTTGGAAAAGCCCAAGGACAGAGGAGCCTGGCAGGCTACAGTCCATGGGGTCACAGAAGTGACTTTCCCTACTTTCTTCAATTTAAGTCTGAATTTGGCAATAAGGAGTTCATGATCTGAGCCACAGTCAGCTCCTGGTCTTGTTTTTGACTATATAGAGCTTCTCCATCTTTGGCTGCAAAGAATATAATCAATCTGATTTCGGTGTTGACCATCTGGTGATGTCCATGTGTAGAGTCTTCTCTTGTGTTTTTGGAAGAGGGTGTTTGCTATGACCAGTGCATTTTCCTGGCAAAACTCTTAGTCTTTGCTCTGCTTCATTCCATATTCCAAGGCCAAATTTGCCTGTTACTCCAGGTGTTTCTTGACTTCCTACTTTTGCATTCCAGTCTTTTTTGGGTGTTAGTTCTAAAGGGTCTTGTAGATCTTTTTTGGGTGTTAGTTCTAAAAGGCCTTGTAGGTCTTCATAGAACCATTCAACTTCAGCTTATTCAGCATTACTGGTTGGGGCATAGACTTGGATTACTGTGATATTGAATGGTTTGCCTTGGAGACGAACAGAGATCATTCTGTCGTTTTTGGGATTGCATCCAGTACTGCATTTTGGACTCTTTTGTTGACCATGATGGCTACTCCATTTCTTCTAAAGGATTCCTGCCTGCAGTAGTAGATACAATGGTCATCTGTGTTAAATTCACCCATTCCAGTCCATTTTAGTTCACTGATTCCTAGAATGCTGACATTCACTCTTGCCATTTCCTGTTTGACCACTTCCAATTTGCCTTGATTCATGGACCTGACATTCCAGGTTCCTATGCAATATTGCTCTTTACAGCATTGGACCTTGCTTCTATCACCAGTCACATCCACAGCTGGGTATTGCTTTTGTTTTGGCTCCATCCCTTCATTCTTTCTGGAGTTATTTCTACACTGATCTCCAGTAGCATATGGGCACCTACTGACCTGGGGAGTTCCTCTTTCAGTATCCTATCATTTTGCCTTTTCATACTGTTGATGGGGTTCTCAAGGCAAGAATACTGAAGTGGTTTGGCATTCCCTTCTCCAGTGGACCACATTCTGTCAGACCTCTCCACCATGACCCGCCCATCTTGGGCACCAAAATCAGACTGATTATATTCTTTGCAGCCAAAGATGGAGAAGCTCTATACAGTCAACAAAAACAAGACCAGGAGCTGACTGTGGCTCAGATCATGAACTCCTTATTGCCAAATTCAGACTTAAATTGAAGAAAGTAGGGAAAACCACTAGACCATTCAGGTATGACCTAAATCAAATCCCTTATGATTATACAGTGGAAGTGAGAAATAGATTTAAGGGACTAGATCTGATAGATAGAGTGCCTGATGAACTATGGAATGAGGTTTGTGACATTGTACAGGAGAGAGGGATCAAGACCATCCCCATGGAAAAGAAATGCAAAAAAGCAAAATGGCTGTCTGGAGAGGATTTACAAATAGCTGTGAAAAGAAGAGAAGTGAAAAGCAAAGGAGAAAAGGAAAGATAGAAGCATCTGAATGTAGAGTTCCAAAGAATAGCAAGAAGAGATAAGAAAGCCTTCTTCAGCGATCAACGCAAAGAAATAGAGGAAAACAACAGAATGGGAAAGACTAGAGATCTCTTCAAGAAAATTAGAGATACCAAGGGAACATTTCATGCAAAGATGGAGTCAATAAAGGACAGAAATGGTATGGACCTAACAGAAGCAGAAGATATTAAGAAGAGGTGGCAAGAATACACAGAACTGTACAAAAAAGATCTTCATGACCCAGATAATCATGATGGTGTGATCACTCACCTAGAGCCAGACATCCTAGAATGTGAAGTCAAGTGGGCCTTGGAAAGCATCACTATGAACAAAGCTAGTGGAGGTGGATGGAATTCCAGTGGAACTATTTCAAATCCTGAAAGACGATGCTGTGAAAGTGCTGCACTCAATATGCCAACAAATTTGGAAAACTCAGCAGTGGCCACAGGACTGGAAAAGGTCAGTGTTCATTCCAATCCCAAAGAAAGGCAATGCCAAAGAATGCTCAAACTACCGCACAATTGCACTCATCTCACACGGTAGAAAAGTAATGCTCAAAATTCTCCAAGCCAGGCTTCAGCAATATGTGAACTGTGAACTTCCAGATGTTCAAGCTGGTTTTAGAAAAGGCAGAGGAACCAGAGATCAAATTGTCAACATCCGCTGGATCATAGAAAAAGTGAGAGAGTTTCAGAAAAACATCTATTTCTGCTTTATTGACTGTGCCAAAGTGTTTGACTGTGTGGATCACAAGAAACTGTGTAAAATTCTGAAAGAGATGGGAATACCAGACCACCTGACCTGCCTCTTGAGAAACCTGTATGCAGGTCAGGAAGCAACAGTTAGAACTGGACATGGAACAACAGACTGGTTCCAAATAGGAAAAGAAGTACGTCAAGGCTGTATATTGTCACCCTGCTTATTTAACTTCTATGCAGAGTCCATCATGAGAAACGCTGGGCTGGCAGAAGCACAAGCTGGAATCAAGATTGCCGGGAGAAATATCAATAACCTCACATATGCAGATGACACCACCCTTAGGGCAGAAAGTGAAGAGGAACTAAAAAGCTGCTTGATGAAAGTGAAAGAGGAGAGTGAAAAAGTTGGCTTAAAGCTCAACATTTAGGAAACAAAGATCATGGCATCTGGTCCCATCACTTCATGGCAAATAGATGGGGAAACAGTGGAGACATTGTCAGACTTTATTTTTGGGGACTACAAAATCACTGCAGATGGTAACTGCAGCCATGAAATTAAAAGATGCTTACTCCTTGGGAGAAAAGTTATGACCAACCTAGATAGCATATTCAAAAGCAGAGACATTACTTTGCCAACAAAGGTCCATCTAGTCAAGGCTACGGTTTTTCCAGTGGTCATGTATGGATGTGAGAGTTGGACTGTGAAGAAAGCTTAGTGCCGAAGAATTGATGCTTTTGAACTGTGGTGTTGGAGAAGACTCTTGAGAGTCCCTTGGACTGCAAGGAGATCCAACCAGTCCATTCTGAAGGAGATCAGCCCTGGGTGTTCTTTGGAAGGACTGATGCTAAAGCTGAAACTCCAGTACTTTGGCCACCTCATGTGAAGAGTTGACTCATTGGAAAAGACTCTGATGCTGGGAGGGATTGAGGGCAGGAGGAGAAGGGGATGACAGAGGATGAGATGGCTGGATGGCATCAGTGACTCGATGGACGTGAGTTTGAGTGTACTCCGGGAGTTGGTGACGGACAGGGAGGCCTGGCGTGCTGTGATTCATGGGGTCGCTAAGAGTCGGACACGACTCAGTGACTGAACTGAACTGAAGTGATGTGACTTTCACTCCTCACTTAAGATCAGTAGCCAGCTTCCTGTTTTCTGCTGGGGTACACCTCGGGTAGATGTGTTCATGTACAAAGTGACATGGGTATATCACGCAAGTAGGTTTTTTGCTTGATATTCCTTTTGGCTGTGCTGGATAAGACAGACTTGAATAAGACAGACTCAGGTGATGTGCATCTCCCTGGAGTTAGTGTAACTTTATGTTCTTCTATACAGCCAATTTGGGACTCAGGTTACTACACCACAAATAAAAACTGCTGCCCCAAGAATATGCCAAGTAGCTTCAAAAAGGAGACAAGTACTTAAATTCTGGAACTTCAAGAGAAATTTTGCGAGTGTTAACTTCTCTCTTTATTAATGATTTCACTGTGTCCAGAGTGTCTTTTCCTTACTCTGTGCAACTAGGACTACTGAGAACCTTTGGACAATCTTTTGCTTAAAACAAATTTTCTTTTGCTGTGTTAACTGAAATGCCTGCATAGTATCAAATATGCTTCTTTTCAGGGTGGGGAGTGGGAATCTGAATTTGGGTCTTGTGGGCACTAGGGGATAAATCTTGGTTCCTTTAAGTAGGCATGCAGTTGAGAAATGAGGACAAGCTATTTGCAATGAATATAGGTAAGAATTCAGGGACTTCCCTGCTAGTCCAGTGGTTGAAAATCCACCTGCCAGTGCAGGGACACAGGTTTGATCCCTGGTCCAGGAGGATTCCACATGCTGTGAGGCAACTAAGCCTGTGAACCGCAACTGCTGAGCCTAGGCACCACAGCTACTGAAGCCCTTGCACTTGAGTCCATGCTCCACAACAAGAGAAGCCAATGCAAGAAGCCCATGCAGCGAAACTAAAGGGTAGCCCTTACTCTCTGCAACTAGGAAAGTCCATGTGCCTCAACAAAGACCCAGCGCAGCCAAAAGAAATAAATATTAAAAAAAAATACATTCTCTCTGCTCAGTGTTGGTGGGTACAACTTTGATTATTTTTATGGCTAAAATTTTTTCATTAGTAAATTTGTTGTTTAACGTAAGATGCACTTTTTCCTTAACAAAATTAAGGAATTGAAACTAAAGTTAAAGTGTGTCAAAAAAAGTTAAAGTTTGTCAATATCAATATCAATTGCTAATAGTATATGATAGCTTATAATAGTATATGATGACTCTGGTCTGCGTTTGGTTTAGAAGAATCCTGTTTTACAACTTGTGAGAGGATGGAAATGACGCAATGGGGGTAAATTCGTAGTTCCCAAAGTGTCAGATCAGAAGAATCACCTGAGCTTTGTGCGAGGGTGATTTGGATCAGGGAAAGCGGGAGGCAGGGAGTCTGTATTTTGATCAGCTCAGGTGATTCTGAGGATCAACAGATTTGGAAACTGCTGAAGACAATGTAACCATTTTTCTCCCCTAGTTCTAAAATTCCATGACTATTCTCTATTTGTCACATTCAAAATAATAAAAATTTAGAGTCAGAAAGTATCTGAGAGCACATTTGGCCTGCTGCTACTGCTAAGTTGCTTCAGTTGTGTCCAACTCTGTGCGACCCCATAGACGGCAGCCCTCCAGGCTCCCCCGTCCCTGGGATTCTCCAGGCAAGAACACTGGAGTGGGTTGCCATTTCCTTCTCCAATGCATGAAAATGAAAAGTGAAAGTGAAGTCGCTCAGTCGTGTCCAACTCTTAGCGACCCCATGGACTGCAGCCCACCAGGGTCCTCCATCCATGGGATTTTCCAGGCAAGAGTACTGGAGTGGGGTGCCATTGCCTTCTCTGACATTTGGCCTGAACCCTTCATTAAAATAATGTATTTTAGAATTAATTTGGAAAATGGGCATAAAAAAGAAAATAAAAATTATCCCGTAAACTCACCAATTAGACATAATCATTATTTATACTTGGATAATTTTCCTTTGTTTTTCTTGAACATATATTTCTTTGCAAAATAGCACACCTTACATATATATATATATATGTATGTGTGTATGCTTCTAACGTTTCACTTACTAGATTTGGAACATTTTCCATGTCATTAGATGCTCTTTAAGGGTACAGAGTCAATTGTTTGGTTCTAATACAATCATTTTAATGGTAATTTAGGTTATTTTCCTTTCTTCCCCTTTATTATAAATGATGCTGAAATTACCACTGATTGAACAGTCTTTGCGTATGTATACTTATGGCTGATTCACATTGTTCTACAGCAGAAACCAATACAACACTGTAGAACAATTATCTTTCAGTTAAAAATAAATTTAAAAAATAAAAGTATGCATGCATATTCTTGATTATTTCCTTAGGATAAATTCCCAGAAGAGGAAGTTCTGGAAGTAGAGCAAGTGGTCAGCAGTGTGGACCCTGAACCATACAGTCTGGGTTTGTATCCAGGTTTTAGCAATTATTGGTAAGTTTATACCTCTTGGGCAACTTTTCATGTCTCAGTTTCCTGACATGTCAGTCAGTCAGTTCAGTCGCTCAGTTGTGTCCAACTCTTTGAGACCCCATGAACTGCAGCAAGCCAGGCCTCCCTGTCCATCATCAACTCCCGGAGTTCACTCAGACTCACGTCCATCGAGTCGGTGATGCCATCCAGCCATCTCATCCTCTGTCGTCCCCTTCTCCTCCTGCCCTCAATCCCTCCCAGCATCAGAGTCTTTTCCAATGAGTCAACTCTTTGCATGAGGTGGCCAAAGTACTGGAGTTTCCGCTTTAGCATCAGTCCTTCCAAAGAACACCCAGGGCTGATTTCCTTTAGAATGGACTGGTTGGATCTCCTTGCAGTCCAAGGGACTCAAGAGTCTTCTCCAACACCACAGTTCAAAAGCATCACTTTTTTGGCGCTCAGCTTTCTTTACAGTCCAACTCTCACATCCATACATGACCACTGGAAAAACCATAGCCTTGACTAAACAGACCTTTGTTGGCAAAGTAATGTCTCTGCTTTTGAATATGCTATCTAGGTTGGTCATAACTGTCCTTTCAAGGAGTAAGTGTCTTTTAATTTCATGGCATGTAAATAGGGTTAATTATGGTTCTAGATCATAAGATTTTTTGAGAATTAAATGAAAAAATATACTTAAAGCGCTTAGTGGATGAGACAGAGTAAGAATTAAATATTGACACTTATTCTGGCACTAAGGCAATGTGCATTTGGAAAATCCTGGTTTTGGAGATTAGGAAACGCCGGTTAGTTTAAGAGTTAGTGCCAATTTTCCCTCTGGAAAGGCAATAGCATCAATGCTCTTACTAGAAATGTTTAGAGTTCGTTTTCCTGCATCCTCATCAATGCTGCCAACTTTTATTCATTTACACATGAAGAAAAGTGAGGTGCAGTGTGATCACGTTCCTTTCCACAGGTCTCACTGTCAGACATTGGCAGATTTGAGACTTAACTACAGATCCAAAATTCCATAAAATTGTCCTTACCACAATTCTAGATTAAAATTTTACATCTGTACATTTTAATGGCTCTTGTTTTGCAGGCTTGATTGGAGTTAAGCCTTTTTTGCCATCTAGATACAACTTAACTGTAGGAGCAATGGACAAAAAAAGGAGTTACCACTGTGTTATGCGCTAACTGAAAATAAATATTTTTCCCTCTCAGAAACAGAAATTGGCATTTATTAATATTTATGGGAAAAACTGTTTGAAAATATACAAGATTCACCTGAAACTTTGTTTTCTGATTGAAGTAAAAGTGGGTCTTATCAGTTGGCCACTAGAGGGCACTGTGACTCTTCAAGTTGTATTGTTTGAAAAACAAATTCTGCTCTGGTATTTTCCGTTTCAGTGAAGATTTTTGCGGGCATCCAGAAAAGGATAATCAATATGAAGAGTTTGAGAGTTGCAATGGAAACAGATATAACACTGTGTATGAGCTCATCAGGAGGTTACCTTTTTTGCTTACAGGAAAATTCAAGTTTTAGGAGATTTTAAAGTACAAAAATGATGTGTATCTACTGTCCTTTCAGTTTAAGACAGTGTTCTGGTTTTCCGGCTTCTCATTGTTTTTTTTCCCTCTGGAATATTTTATGTTATGGTTGTAGTTGTGAGTGTTACCTGAGTCACCACATGACATAAACCAATATTTGTGAAATAGACATTTACATTTGTAGTGATTTTAAAGCACTGTTAGCCATTACATGTTTTTTTTTTCACCCCCACCCACAAAGTGATCTGGGCATTTACTAGATCTTTAGAATTTATCTGAAATAGCTTCAACGGCATCCTTATTTTTACTTCTTTAAATAGTGTGCTGCAGAAAAAGCTTTTTCCACACACATGCAATGGTTATTTCTCTTACCATTGGCAAGTCTGGGATCAAGTTAACACAATTGGTTAGCAGCATCTTTTTGTCCTTCAAAATAACCTTCCTGAAGGACCATATGCTGAAAAGTGCATCAAATAGAAACTTTGTTAACAATTTATAAACTATGATTTCTATTCATACAACATAAAAACCCAGGAACATTTGAAATGGTAGTTGCTGGTTTTAATCTGATAAACTTGCAAAGGATTTACTGTTTTTTTTTCCTTTATATGTTTGTCATCTTGTAGTATGCTGTTTATTAAAAAAAAAATCCATAAATCCTTAAGTTTGAATTTGTTCTGACCTTATTAAGTGGACTTGGCTTAAATGAGGAATGGTCTTGTAAAGTCTTCAACAATCAGATGCTAGGTTTTTCCTTAAAAAAGGAGAGAAAATTTCTTAATATATTATTTTTAAAATGGAAAATATTAATATTATATTCAAATTATACTTAAAAGTGAAAAGAAAGGCCCTGATACCGCTTCTATCTGGAAGGTAATCTATCATAATCATTTCAAACTGATTTCCTTAGGTTTCCTAACCAAATATCTTCCTCAACAATTTGCCTGCACCATCCTCTCCACAGGCCCCTCACCTCTTCCAGAGTTTATGTTGGCAAAACTCTTTCTTTTCCTCCATTTCTCTCCCTTTTTCCTCCTCTCCATAATCCATGTAACAGGCTATAGGATTCTATATCTCCAACTGTGTATATACTTAATGTTTCATTTCTAGAGTGACATTTTCTGAAAATAGTGAAAGCTTGTAATACAGCATCTTACTATATATACCTTGGGTTCAAATCGTGTTTTTGTATATGGTTCATTCCTTTCATAGCAACTCAGAACATTTCAAATAATGGTGGCAAGTCTTCCCCCAAGGATCAGTATTACAGTTTCCTTTATGGAAAGTGAGATTAAAAAATGAGTGTGCTTGTCTGTGTACTTGTTTCCCGGACTAGGGTAGCATTTGAAATTGAGGGTGAAATTAGTGATCAGTTTATGGGTCCATGTAGGTGTGGGACTCACTAACTTACACATGTTCTTTTCCTACTGTGGCACTCTGCTCAAATCTATTTCTCTGGTTCTCCTTTTCTTCAGTATGGTAATCATAGCTAACACTATAGAATACCAATATACATGGAAGGCGGCTGCTGCTGCTAAGTCGCTTCAGTCGTGTCCGACTCTTTGCGACCTCATAGATGGCAGCCCACCAGGCTCCCCCGACCGTGGGATTCTCCAGGCAAGAACACTGGAGTGGGTTGCCATTTCCTTCTCCAATACATGAAAATGAAAAGTGAAAGTGAAGTCGCTCAGTTGTGTCTGACTCTTAGTGACCCCATGGACTGCAGCCCACCAGGCTCCTCCGTCCATGGGATTTTCCAGGCAAGAGTACTGGAGTGGGGTGCCATTGCCTTCTCCGATATGGAAGGCTAAGCACTTCATATACATTGTAGGGTTCATTCATGTCTCATGCTGCTCTCTTGTCCCAGGCAGGATTGGCAACATACTCTTGGGGAATTCAAAATGGAACGTATTTCCAGAAAATTTATCTTGTGGGCAGAAAATGAGAACTACCCGGCTGTCTGTGACTTTCAGAATAACCGTAGGATTCTCTTCATTATACTTTAAAACTAATATTTTGGGGAGGGGATTACAGAAGTGGGAAATATATGTGATGGAGTATCTTGTAGTATTAAACTATCATTTTTAAAAAACTCTCTGAAATTAGAGTTTCTCTGCATCCATTCCATTGGTTCCCTGGGTCGGGAAGATCCCCTAGAGGAGGGCATGCCAACCCACTCAGTATTTTCGCCTGGAGTATCCCCACTGGCAGAGGAGCCGGAAGGGCTAAGTCCATGGCATAGCAAAGAGTCGGACAGGACTGAAGTGACTTTGCATGCAGTCACGCATCCATTCCACCATTACGGTTCCTGAGAAGTGAAGAACTGCTGACGCGGGCAGGGGAAAAGGGATACAAAGGAAGTCTAAGTCAGATCAAGTGCACAAAAATTCAGGCAGAGGCTGAGGAAGCGAATGGTCAGACATGCATGTCGCAATTTACTTCCTGGTGTGGGAGGGGTGATTAAAAGCACCAAGGCTGCACTACCAGGAACACACATGGTCGGGATGGGAAGCAAAGAAGCACCTCATTGTGCCTTCAAGGGAATGATGGCTGTGTCCGAGAAACTCAGACATCACGACGGAGCTGTGCAAACTGCAGTCACAGAAGCTTCCAACGAGGGAGTGAGGCACGAGCTGCGGTACTACACTGGCCTGCCTCAGAGGCCGAGCTCTTTGGCCTGCGGTGCGTGGCTGTGCGAGATGGTGCGTGGTGTGCGTGATGGTGCGTGGCGCAGGGCAGCCTGGGAGCAGCAGAGTCAGTTCTGGGTAACCCTGAGCGGCTAGGAGACGCTGTTGGTAGTTTACTCTTTTGCCTTGGTGGAGCTCGGGGCTTCTAAATGCTGGCCTAGCCCAGCACGTCTTCAGTAGGTTTCGTAGGACAGAGACCAGGCCTGCAGATAGCATGCGAGGTGCTGCTCTCATAGAAGCCTTTCACAAGCTGCCATTACTCCAAAGAGGCCTTGCTTAGCCGGAAGTTATTCTTCTACCCTCAAGTTGTATCTTACAGCCGGAAGAAAAGGAGTAACCTTAATGGACCTATTTACTTCCCAACTCTACTGAGAGCCCAAACTTTAGCGATGCATTATGTCAATTATAAGGACAAGAAAGGAGCCGCATTTTCACGAAACACGTGTGTATTTTTTCACTCTCACAAGCAGATTTGTGATAAGAAATACAAAGAGTGGAATGAAAAAGTAAAAAAAACCAAAAACAACAAAAAACCCAACTAGTTTAGGGGAAAACCCCCTCAATATTTTCTTCAAGAAAATACGCAGTTGTATCACAAAATTGGAGTCATGCTATATATACAATTTCATGTCCCAATTTCTATGCTTTATTTTGAGTTTTCCCAATTCTTCAAATATTCAGTGTCATTAACTTGATTGCACTCTTCTCCTTTCTCCTCCGTTTTCTGAAATGTTTCTTCTGGTCTCTTTGCTGCCACAATTGTCTCCTTTGTATCTCTCTTGGGTGCGTCAGGCTTTCTCTTTTTCAGTCATGCTTGTGAAGCTTTTTGAATAATGTAGCCACCATTAAGTACTCAGAGACTGTTGTCTTGGACATATTTTCCATTTATGATTGGATTAAATTGGAATTAGGAAGCAGTGGGTACACTGGTCTGTATTTTTATATATTGAGAGTATATTTGAAGGCTAATTAACATGAGCAGTCTTACTAGAAAAAAAAAAGTCCAGAAGCTTCATATACTGTATTCTCCAGTCTTCCAACCAGTCAAAATAATTGTTCTTGATAGAAAGGAGAGGGAGGGTGGCTTAGCTGGGATTAAAATAGCATGACTGGAAAATACTCATGGCTGTAGGAAAATGTGTGCCCCTGAGAATTGCTTTTTTTCCTCATCTATATGCAGGAGGAAGTTCCCATTGCAAGTGGAAAGTTGTTTATTTTTATATTTTTGGAAAAATTGGGTTTATTTTTATTTCCTGTCTTTAAGACACCTGCAACTTTGCTCTTTTTAACTGTGACTGGCACGTATAGCTGTAGTTGGAATCTTCTACTCTTGGGGTGATTTTTACAGACGTAGCTTTATTTTCTGCCTTGCCCTTAATCTATGTAAGTAAATGGGTTTAGGATGAATGAATGACTAGTCAGTTTTAGTGGTAATTATTCAGGAAGAGCTTCAGTTACTTATTTCACATTTTAAAACTTAAAAATATTAGGTTTTAGGTTTGATATGATTAGTCAGAGGCTTCCCAAGTGGTGCTAGTGGTAAAGAACCAGCCTGCCAATGCAGGAGACATAAAGGATGCGGGTTTGATCCCTGAGTCAGAAAGATTCCCTGGAGGAGGGCATGGCAACTCATTCCAGTATTCTTGCCTGGAGAATTTTATGAACAGAGGAGTCGGGGATTCTATAGCTCATAGGGTCGCAAAGAGTTGGACAGGACTGAAGTGACTTAGCAGGCACTCACGCATGATTATTTAAATAATTGAAGATTTTATGGGAAGATTTTGAAATTGCTTTTTGAAAAATGAAGCAGTCTTTGAACAGGGAAACATATCCTTCCCCTTACCCAGTATCAAAGTGTACCCTTCCCATAAAAAACACAGCAGAATCCAAATTTGGTCACTTTTCTAAAATTAAAGGAAAACAATTTTGGATTTGAAATCTTAAACAGTGATTATTTGCTTGGGATATATGAAGATGGAGGGATAACTTTAACGAGAAGGAAGAGTTCATTTTAGGAACATTATTTTAAGCTTAGGTGTATTATTATTGCCTTTTTGTTTTCGACTTCCCTGGCAAAGGTAGAGATGCTGTTGTGATTTTTATTATGTTCATTTAAACTATGTCAAATTATTCTCAGACTTGGCCTTACATGTTACGAATTACATTCTGGAGGTCATCTGTTAGAGGCATATTACCAGGCTTAGCTCAAGGGAAGAAAATTACTTTATAGTAATTAGGAATTTAGAGCCATGGTACACAGGCTGAGAGTACTGGATAAAAAGAACTGGAAGAGAAATAATTCAGCTTAGGCTGAGAAGACTCTTAGGATAAACAGCCTCTGGCTATGCCAATTTAAGTTTTATGTGTTAGGGAATAAGCACATGTATTTCACCTGTGCTCAGTACTAAACATGATTGCAAAGTAGATACACTGCCTCATCTGTCAGAGGTGAAATAGAAGTATGCTTTGTCTAGGGGCTCCCACATACAAAGCTATGACCTTCACTTTATGATGCTAGCTGGGTTATGAGAAGAAACTGGGGAAAAAAGAGGCTGTTCTATAAATGATATTGAACACAGGATTCAGTGGGAAAAACATTCTGCAATGTGTTGTAAATACAAAGAACCATATGTAAAGAAAATATCACAAAAATGTTCATAATGTGAGAAGGGGGATATAAAGTTAAATGGGGAAGTTAAGGTTAATAGTAACTTTGACTGTGAGGCCAGCACAGTCCCTCTCCTTTTATACCAGTGCATTTCTCTCCGTGCATTTTAAGAGAGGTGTTTGGATCTGAGTTACAGAATCCATTGTTTGTTGCTCCAGAAGAACCTCGTGTTGCGTCTTTGGAGATTTCTTGTCAGCTTCTCAGTAAAAAGAATTGTTCTTAAAAACTCTGCCGTCTGGAACCAGGTTTCAACTAGTGCAGTTTTTCCAGGTTAACCATGCTGTAGGCAGAACCTCCATTAAACATAAGTTTGATGCAAATTATGAAGAAAAGGAAATAATAATGAGGTTTATTCAGTCCTGTATAAGTTTTGCCTGAGGAAAAAATTTGCAAGTTTTTATTATTTTTTAAATATTTTAGGGTAGGTTTAATTTTGTTGAAGTCGTTTACCTCATTAGCAGACTGAAAGTCTGTTTGCCAGACCAAGGGCTAGCCAGTACACATTTTCTCCTTATTATTTGTACTGTTAAGATTGAAAAAATGAGAGGAGTTGTATTTGTGAAATATATTATTTAAGACCATATGGCTATTAGAGATTAGGCATGAAAATAGAAAATATCCTGAAGCCCTTGAAACTTCTGTTTGGTACTCAGCATTTGCATTAGTGATTCTCTCTTCCAGACTGCTTTTACTAAGATTTTTCAGTAACTTTTTCCTCCACCCAACAACCAGTTCTCCAATTCTCTGACACCGACTAGGTTTCCTACAATTTAATTCAATTCTGACACAAACCCTAATCCAGAGTTAGCACAAACCCTATAGGTTAAGGTCTCAGTTCTGTATGACTGCCCCCACTTCAGATGCCAGTAGCAAGTCCTAGGTGACTATCTATACTTCTGAACAGTGATCTATATACCAGGGGTCCCTGAGACTCCCTCCTTAAGTGGGATAGTTTGGTAGACTGTCTTGCAGAAATCAGGAAACTCTTGCTATCACTGGTATAGTATTAAAGGATACAACAAGGAACAGCCAAGTGGAACATGCGCAGAGGGCAAAATATGGAGAAGGGTACATGAGGTTTCCATGCCCTCTGTGGACATATCACCCTCCCAGCACCTTGATGCATTCACCCACCCAGAAGCTCTCTGAACCCCATCATTAGGAGTTTTTAATGGCGGTTTCATTGATTGAGTAAATCATTCACCATTGGTCATCACCATTCGCAACTGGTGATCGCAATCTCCAGTGCCTCCCACCTCCCCAGCGGTCAAGGGGAGGGCTGAAAATTCCAACCCTTTGATCATGCCTTGGTCTTTCTGGTGACCAACTGTGTAAGAACCCACCAGAAGTGGCCTCATTAGGACAAAAGATGCTTCTAGTACCCAGGAAAATTCAAGAGATATGGTAGCTCTCTGCGAGGAGCCCAAGATAAAGACCAAATATTAGAACAAAGGATGCTCCTATGACTCCTGTTATTCAGGAAATTTCAAAGGTTTTAGGAGCTCTGTTTAAGGAACTGTAAGCAGACACCAACTTTATGTAGTTTTAAAAAATCATATAAGTTTTGGGTGCATTGTTATATATCGTTCAACATATATACTGTATACTCTACTTTTTGCTTATAGGAAAAATACTGTCCTTCCTGCTTTAACTGTCCATTACATTTAACTAAATTTCTTGTGTCTATTCTGTCAGAGCTTTTTCACTAGGAAATATTTTCACGAAAATTCTAATAAGCGGACTAGAAAAGAGAGACTTCCTCATATTTTATAGGTTATATTGTCTCCCCCCCCTGTATAATCTCAGTACATACTGTTATGTGAAGGGTATGATTATATTCACAAAAGTCTTATGATTTGAGATAGTATCATAAATTACAAACAAATTTCCTTTGCCAGATGTGGAAAGTGGTAAATAATTATCTTCTCAAATCGCTTTTTTGTCTACTTCTCTGCTTGGTCTTAAAAATGTTGGTATTTCTTGTTTTGTATTTGCCCTTCATCTGTCCTTTGTAGTACGTGGGCTGCTTGATTGAAATCAGTCATGCGTGGATTTAAAGAGTACTTGTACACTAACAGCTCCCAGATCTATACTTGTAATATAGGGCTGCATCCTAAATATCTGATACATGCAGATAGAAATCTTCCAGTTTTCCCATAGACATTTCAAGCATTCATTTATTCACTGCTGCTGCTACTGCTAAGTCACTTCAGTTGTGTCCGACTCTGTGTGACCCCATAGATGGCAGCCTGCCAGGCTCCCCTGTCCCTGGGATTCTCCAGGCAAGAACACTGGAGTGGGTTGCCATTTCCTTCTCCAATGCATGAAAATGAAAAGTGAAAGGGAAGTCGCTCAGTCGTATCCGACTCTTAGCGACCCCATGGACTGCAGCCTACCAGGCTCCTCCATCCATAGGATTTTCCAGGCGAGAGTACTGGAGTGGGGTGCCATTTCCTTCTCTGCATTTATTCACTAACTCAATGCATTTTTATTGAGGTTCTACTTTATGTTAGACACTTCACATATCCAAAACTTGTCATTTATATTTTCTCTCCATAAGTAAATTCTCATCTCCACTTAACAAATGTATAAACCTGGGGACTAATTTTCCATTCATTCCTTTGATGATGATGATAAAAACAACTGATCTAATACTATGATAGGCATTTATGATATTTCAGTAACTCACTGAATTCTCACAACCATTCTCTGTGAGTTAGGAGTGATTATTATTTTTATTTTAACATGAAGGAGAAATTTGAATTGAAAATTATGTAAATTATTTAAGGTTGTACAGCTAGTAGGTTACAGGACTAGGTCTGAACTAAAGTCATATATAGTAACAAAACTCAACTGATTCTCCATTGTTAACATCACTGACGTAAAGCTACCTCTTTTCCATTCTCACTGCTTCAAAGTGTGGTTCAACCCATCATCGCTTGGCCTGGACTACCTTAGTTTTCTCTTATTTTGATTCATATTTGTTCGTTTCATCTTCAATACTGATAGCAGATACATATTTCTAAGATCTGAGTATGTTGCTTGTCAGTTAAAAGTGCTCTGTGGCTTCTCTAACTATATGATATGGCACAATTTTTCAGTGTGGCCCTCAATGAGCTACATCCTGCTCTCTCATGTCACCTCTTACCATGCTATTCCCTGCATTCTATGCTTTAGTCATGTGGGATTACTTGAAGATCTTGTGAAGTATCATACTTCTTTGCTTTTTATTTAGTCTCTTTACTCTATTTGGAATGCCAGTTTTCTGTGGCCCATATTCTCCATTAAATAAGACTCATTTCATTTACAAAACTGTTTCTTGGTCTCTTGGTATACTTGATCCCTTGTATACTTCTATTATTTCAAGTATAAAAGTTTATTTACTTAATTGTTTACATGTTGGTCCTCTCCTTTAGAGTTTGAATTCCTTGAGGCAGAAAAACCATTTTCACGCAATTATATCTAGGACAGTATCTGACATACCACAAATGATGGCTGAAGATCCCTTATGTATAGCCCAGGTAAACTGCAGAATTTGTAGTAGTTTACTAAGGGTCACAAATAACTATGGGTTATTTTATTATTTATAATTTCAGCATTAAAGATATGTGAGAAGTTCATGACTGGCCTAGAATTAGTCTTTGTTGACTATCCATCCCTCATTTCAGAAAATATAAACTTCATTTTTATACTTGGTTCTTACTTGTCTCTAACCATGCATCTTCTTTACCTCCATTCAATACATATCATTTCATTTGTGATTTCCCAATAAGAATACTTTTCTCCACTTCTGTTTTTTTTTCTTTTTATAGTTCAGATGTGTAGATAGGAATATCAGGATTCTGTGACATTGTGGGTCTTAAAAAAATGCAAAAATGAATATATTTATTAAGAAGCAACCTAACATATACTAACTGCTGGAAAAAACAAAGCAAGACAAAAACACCAACAGATACAGATTGATTTGTTTTGATGTGTCTCTGAACATTCCATCAGTTCTAATGACAGTTATTTAAGGGGCCAGTTTCATTCTTGATATTATTTTAGGAATGCACATTAATTATAAATTAGTAGATTTTCTTTAATGAACTGTTATTTAATAATACAAAGGCACTCTCTTCTGCATGGCAGTAGAGGAATTTCAAGCTAGAACTAGGACAAATTCAAAAATTTTAAACATGGATACCAATTCCTACCTTTTATATGAATGGAACACTCCAGTAAGATATGCTTTTTCACAGATTAAGAACTATATGTATTAGCATGCTCCCATTTTTTGGTAAACATTTAAAGAGTGTATATCTGCATGGAAAAAAAAGTAAATGAAATGCTTATGTGGCTCATTACTGATGTCTCTTACCTCTAAGGCACTAGGTGCCAATCAGTAGTAGGCCTTCTTGTCATCACCATGATAATCAAGATGCCCTGATGCATAATAAAACATTCTCTAGGGGTTGGGGGAGGGTCAGAGCTAAGCGTGGCATTCCTGCCCTCAGCTTCCCAGACTTTTGCATAGTTCATGGTAGCCTTAGGGGCACAGTATGCTTCAATGGACTATATTTCCTATAAGCTCTATTATACATTAAATATGTATATATATTTTATTATTTGTGTGATATAAATAATAAAGGGAAAAGTCAGGTATACATTAAAAAAGATCCTCTAACACACAATTATTATTTTAACATGGTAGTATCCTTCTGAGAAGACTGTTTTAAAGCAGGACTCAGCACTTCGAGACTTCCTCCAAATATATTCTATTTTTCAGTGCATTAGTAAAATATAGAAATTTTTCTGAACATTGCATGGAGAGAGGAGAACAATGTACATTACATACCATATGCAAAACTTAATACATATCTCCTTGTTAATTTTCCAGAATTCTTTTTCCGGTGCAACCCATATCATATTTCTTCTCTACTCTCCAACTTCGTCCCAACAGCCTCTCAGCAATACTGAGTCTTAGCTTCTTCTTTCTCATAGATTTTTCTATTCCAACCTTTTCTGAAAGGATTATAATGCTATATATTTTTTAAATTTTCTGTATTTTACCTTTTCACTCAACAATCTAATCAGCCAACAAAGGACTCCCTTCTTCTTAGAAATCAGGAGCCTTGTGAATAATAAAGGCATTTTCCCTTTCATATACAATTGGATTCACCAGATACTTCACTTGAATTCTATATACCTGTAACTAAAGTGATTCCTTTAATCAAATTTGTCTTGCTAGTATTAGAGCATGTAAAGGCAGTTAGATTTAACTTAGATATATAGCGACACTATTTGTCCTGGTTATCTAGTCAAGCTTTCTTTATATTTTAGTTTACTTAGAAATCTGGCCAGGTCAGAAACTAAAATTATAAAAAAAATAGGAAAGATGAAACAAATAGCAGAATGTGTATAACTGTTGAAGCTGGATGGTACATGGAAGTTCATTACACTGTTCTTTTTACTTTGTGTATGTTTGAAATTTTGCATAATGAAAAAGAAAAATAACTGTGAACACCAGAAGGCTCAGATAAGATGTTGCAAATACTGTCAGTATCCACCTCACCCTCCTCTCTCCTCTTCTTCCCCACATTTTCTGCTAACAGAACACAGATTTTGTTTGTAGCAGTAATTTGTCTACTCCAGTGCAGCAGCAGTGACACCACTACCATTGTCTTAGGTAGAGCTTGCCCTAAAAGGCATGTGTGGGTTGAGCATTGGTTCTCAAAAAAGAATACCTGGTGTGAATCCTTACTTCTTGCTTACTGTCTGGGCACCTTTGGCTATTTCCCAACCTTTCTGAGTTTTAATTTCCTTATCTGTGAAAGGATCATGATAACTTTACTACTTACCTCTTGGGTTATCCAGAGGATCAAACAAGATTTACATATGTACAGCTAGTTTGCGTGTGGAAAACCGTTATTCTTTGTCGGCTCCATGGTATTTTTTGTAGTGTCTGATATTTTTCATTGTGTTTTCAGTGTTATGTTTCTGCTTGGCTTCCTACTTGAATACACTTGGGGTGCAAAAAAGTTGATGATATTATAATGGTAATTTGCATAACATCATGTAGTGTATCTATTTAGAGGTAGAAACACTACAGATACATAAATGTTTTAAGCCTCCTCCCCACTTAAAAAATACATACCAATAGACTAGGACACAAAAACTGTCTTCCCAGTTTGTTCTTCCTGGAGTCACCCAAACTCTTCATAGAACTGATTGGTGTTCATAGTTCCCACACAGCTGCAGTTGAACCTGTGCAGTTACCTCCAGAGAACTGTCTTGGCTCCAATCTGCTGGATAACTGCCTGTTTGGACAACTTTGCCTTGGATAATTTCCCTTTGTCTATCCATGGGACTCATAAATCCATGTATAGGGGGACAGATTTCAGAGAACGATATTTGGCCATGGATGGTTGCAATTTCAGGACCTTTTCAAAGAGTGATAATGAGAGATTTTTACTGGACAATGTAAGTTTTTGAACTTTGAAGATATATATCCTGGGATCCAGATCATTTTTTTCATCAATATAGAATATGCATTGCTTATCCATCAGCTTATTCTAAAATGTTAAGGTCATGAATAAGAATGTTCCACAGCCCATAAAATACCTCTCTTGGAGTATAACTTAACTGGCAGGGAATATTATTAAATATGTAGGAGTTCTACTTTGTTGTCAACTGAGATATAAAATGAGAAAGAAAAACCCATATCCTACACAGTGTGTTTTCCTTATAATATTAAATGTTTAGAAAGGAATATGCCAACAAAGATTTTTTGCCTTTTTTCTATCTCTTCTTTATCCCTGAATTTTATTTTTTGTTTCAATCATTGAGATCTGACTGAATGACCTGAGTGGTTATCTCTTCTGTAAAATATGTGAGATATGTTTATGGTTTCCCAAACAATTACTATTCTTAAATGTAGGTCCAGAGCCTTTACAAAGGAGGACACAGCTGTATACTATTCCAAGGGAAAAAGAAACAATGTTAAGAGTCATCAGAGAGATTTAGAGATGATTTCTGAAGGATTTCCAGATTTCAACAAAAATTGTTTTACCCTGAATAATGGTAGAATTCATCTCAGCCAAAATGCAACTGGTCAATCTGTTACTTCCTATTTGGAAAGCAAATGTTCAAGTAAATTATATAATTGTACATTACAACTTTGCTTCTGTCGTTATAAATTCAGTTATATCCCAGACTGAGGCTATTACATGACTGAGCCAAGTTTAATGTTGCTCAGCCAGTCTATCTTGTTGTAGTTACAGTCAACAAAAAAGTGAGCTCTCTTGTGTTTTTTTTCTGTCTTATTGGAAATAGGAATTTTGTTTTGACTCATTAGTGGGTGTCAGTTTATCCTGATTTGGAGACTCAATCAGGAAGACTTTCTAGAGTAGCCTGTTATGAAATTAAGAGCCTAATAGGAAAACATAACTGTTCCTTTGGATTAATTTTTATTTTCTTCTGAATGAGATTCTTGGGCTTCCCAGGTGGCTTGGTGGTAAAGAATCTGCCTGCCAGTGCAGGAGATGTGAATTTGATCCCTTGGTCGGAAAGATTCCCTTGAAAGGAAATGGCAATCCACTCCAGTGTTCTTGTGGGGAAATCCCATGGACAAAGGAGCCTGGCGAGCTGCAGTCCATGGGATCGCAAAAGAGTCAGATGAGACTTAGAGACTAAATAACAACAACAAATGAGATTCTTAGTATTAAAATTTGTAGAGAATATGTAAAAACTAAAAATTATTACATGGACCTTTTTATTTTATCACAGTAGTATTGTACCATGACAGAGCTGAACTCATGGTCTCATTGGGCTGGTGCTTGTGAAACGGTGTAGAATGTTCCCTGTTTTGTCATGTTGGCAAAGGAAATTATACCAGTGCCTTGATTGTCAGAATGATACAGCACCTCTGAGGAAAGGGATTGCTGCCTATTAAAGATAGGTTGGGGTGAGCTATGCCAAATGTTGAGTGAGATTTATTGAATACAAACAGTGCAAGATTTCTGTGCATTTTGGTTATGAGAAAACAAAAATGTTGATAAAATAAAAATACAAATAGAAAAATGATAATAATTTCTTGGGTCCATCCATGAGGCAAATGGATAAAGTCTAAAAGGAATGGAAAATTCCTAAAAAAAAAAAAAAGAAAAAAAGAATTTACTGTCAGGGAAGTGTAATCTAACTGAGGCAGGTAGGTAATACTATTCATGCTTTATAGTGAACAATAGCTGAGACATGATACTTATGATCTATCTGGCTGTTTACCAGTGGTTTTGTTTCCTTTTGCTTGGCTTGTGAGAATGTGTTACGAGTGTACAATTATATTTATCCTCTCTAAAATTCCTGTGTTTAAAGCATTGCCTTCTAAGATTAAAATGATACCTTTTAAATATGGGCCGTGATGTTTAAATATGAACCTTAAGATTTATTTTTCATTGTATGAGTGATGTCTAAAATAGTTGAGTTTTTTGTGATTTATTTTTTCATAATATATATTGACCCTTTTTTGAAATTGTCAGATTTTCTTTCTTGTAGCAGAGTCACAAAGAAAACTTTTAAAAATAGTGTGCTGACCTTTATATAAGCCTCATGTAAAAGAATAAAAATCTTAGTTTTTTTTTTTAAACTGAAAAACATGTTATTTTTCTACAGATGTCAGCATTGAGCTATGCAAATAGCTTCATAAACACTTGTGCTGTGCTTAGTTGCTCAGTCATGTCCGACTCTTGTGTGACCCCATAGACTATAGCCCGCCAGGCTCTCCTGTCCATGGGGATTCTCCAGGCAAGAATACTGGAGTGGGTTGCCATGCCCTCCTCTAGGGGATCTTCCCAACCCAGATATTGAATCCACGTCTCTTGCATTGCAGAGGGATTCTTCACTGTCTGAGCTACTAGGGAAGCCCAGTAAATACTTGAGGAACCCTGAAAATTGTTACTTTTTGCTATTATTAGGCAAATCTTGTGTCCTTTATATTTAGGATCATGAAGTCTTGGGTAGAGAATTAAAGAGAAAAGCAACAAAGGATCAATTTAAAAGCACAACTGTAGCAATGGATAAGGGTAACTTTGTACTAATTAAAAATTTAATAATAATGAGTTATGAAAGTTACAAATAAAGGTACTGTAGAATTTTCAATTAGGTGTGTTTATACATCTTTTATTTTTGTAACCACTACTGGCCATAATTCATTAAGATACATTATAAATAAACCTCCAGTGTATAATTGACATATAAATTATCATTTTGTAAATAATTGTTTACAGGTTGGCAGTGTAATGCATTTATTTATTTATTTTTTAAAATTTCCAGTTGCATTTTATTTTATTTATTTTTATTTCCAGTTACATTTTATTTTATTATTATTTTTTATTTCCAGTTGCATTTTATTTTATTTTATTTTTAATTTTTATTTTTACTTTATTTTACTTTACAATACTGTATTGGTTTTGCCATACATTGACATGAATCCACCACGGGTATACATGCGTTCCCAAACATGAACCCCCCTCCCACCTTCCTCCCCATAACATCTCTCTGGGTCATCCCCGTGTAATGCGTTAATTTAGTGTACTGTTGTCATGAATTAAAAGACACTTACTCCTTGGAAGAAAAGTTATGACTAACCTAGATAGCATATTCAAAAGCAGAGACATTACTTTGCTGACTAAGGTCCGTCTAGTCAAGGCCATGGTTTTTCCTGTGGTCATGTATGGATATGAGAGTTGGACTGTTAAGAAGGCTGAGCACTGAATAATTGATGCTTTTGAACTGTGGTGTTGGAGAAGACTCTTGAGAGTCCCTTGGACTGCAAGGAGATCCAACCAGTCCGTTCTGAAGGAGATCAGCCCTGGGATTTCTTTGGAGGAAATGATGCTAAAGTGGAAACTCCAGTACTTTGGCCACTTCATGTGAAGAGTTGACTCATTGGAAAGACTCTGATGCTGGGAGGGATTGGGGGCAGGAGGAGAAGGGGACAACAGAGGATGAGATGACTGGATGGCATCACTGACACGATGGACATGAGTCTGACTGAACTCCGGGAGTTGGTGATGGACAGGGAGGCCTGGCGTGCTGTGATTCTTGGGTTGCAAAGAGTCGGACATGACTGAGCGACTGAACTGAACTGAACTGAACTAAGTTACTACAGTGTAATAGAAAATTGTAGTATTTTAGATTGCAGTCTAACAGACTTTTGGACTGTTAATCCCTCAGGAAGTAGATAAGATAGGGATCCATTAAAAGTCATTTAATCTTACTTAAGGACATTTTGACATCATGTTTTAAAATGAGAAGCTAGAACTAGGATTGTTAAATGCTAATCAGTGTGGAAAACCAGATGTGTTCTTGAATGCTTCTTTCTTATTCATCAAAAACCAGCCTTCTGAAAACTGACAATGTCCCTTAGTCAAACTGTAAAGGAAATAGTTTTGGTATGTTTGAAAATTGTTGCTTTCATTTCTTTGATCTTCACAGTTCATAGAAATATATATATATATTTCCAAAATGATTGCTTTGAAGAAGGTAGGCGAATGTGAGTTATATATCTTTTTAAACAATAAAGTCAGTAATAAATAAGTTGGTTTTACTCTTCTAACTAGGAAGACTGAGAAATTTCTGCTGAAAGGAAGTTAAACTTTTTTTTCTCCTAACCAAGAAGCAAAGAAGAAAATTTTTTTCCAAAAGTTTCTTTCACCTTTGTCAATGTTACGTGGCAGTTTGGTGCCTTTTTTTTTTTTTTTGAAAGTAGGTGCTTTTCCTAGTTTATGATGCAGCAACAAAAGCATTCAAAAATCTCCTACCAGTGGTAATGGTACTTTTGAGGAAATAAGAGATTGTTTTTTTGCTAGTAGATGGTAGAAAGTAAGATGACCTCAAATAATGGTGCTACTCAAAGGGGGCACATTCTCTTCCAATTGAAGGGATTTTTCTTAGATTTGAAGAATGAAGAGAGTAAACATTAAAAAAAGGAGTTAATTCATTTCATCATTTTATGAATTAAACATTAGTTGAAAGCATTTTCCCTCTTAAACACTATAGAGGACAAATCACACATGATTAGGACAAACATAAGACTATTAAGGGCATAAATTAGAATTTCCAGAAGCTCTGACTGATTATTGAATGCAGGATTTATTTTGAAGACCTTCTGGTAACCTCGGCTGCAATGTTTGCTTCCACAGAAGGCTCAATGAGTTGGGGAAGGAGTTCACATGGTCCCTTTAGGTCATAGCCAGCATTTACAACTGATTTCCAACTTGGGGCTCACACATTTATTCCAAACCTGAACCTTTTGGCATCAGAGCTCATGTTCTTATGGCCAATTTGGATTTTTAAGCAAAGAAGCTAGCTTAAAAAAAATCTCTTGGACAGCAAATAACTTTTAAGAAACAACATTTTAATGATTTAAATGAAAGCAAACCAGAAGAAGCTGGATTAAATTTCTCTTAAAGTATATGTATTTAGTGATTAAGAGGAAAAAGTGGCTGAAAAAATGCTGTCTGTTATTTTCCTTCAAAACCCCAAATAGTTGAACAGTTGAGTAGCTCAAAAGATTTGAATTGGGATATCTTTGTGGAAAATATTTCTGGCAATTAAAGTACTGTTAATAAAAGAATGAGAGATAATAAACTCTTTTAACAATGAATTTTGAATCTCTATGTTTTTAAAGATTCAGCTTAGTGATAAAATTATTTTATTGAAGATTCTTCAGAAAAAGGCTGATCTGACTTAAGAATAGAGAGAAAAGTAAGAAAATATTTGGGGAAAATCATTGTGAATTAGGGTTTTCCTGGATGGCACTTGCTGTTTATGTTTCCAAAAGCTTTTTAAAGCCAAGCTATTTCTAAGTGTCTGTATTTTCTTAGCCACTGTAGAGTTTGCGTATGAATGGGAGAGGTTGAGAAGACTTCTTTCGAAAAGAAAAAAATTTTTGAAAATGTTGACTTGATTTAGATGATGAAAAGTATTGTTAAAGAAAGATGGGGAAAGAAATCTAGATTAGTAGAAACTTTGTTAGTAGACAGGCAGAAGTGTGGATCTGAGGAGGGTCAGTAAATACTCTTCCTGTTTTAATGTTTTGCATGAACTGAGAAATGAAATAGAGGCAATGCGCGATCAAAATACCATCTTTATGTTTCGTAAAGTTAATGTTGAAAATTGTAGTTTAACTGTAGGGGCAGTGGGCTTCCTGTAAACAGAGCCAAGCAGCTTTCCACCCAGTCCCGAGCAGCACAGGACTGGGCAGGCGCTACCCGGTAGGGTCAGAGCTGCCCCGTACAACCTTCAGAGCGGGGAAGCAGCAGTGTTTTCTTTCGGCAGTCATCTTATTTTCAAGGGAAAGGGAAGAGGAAATGAGTTGAACATGCCATTTTTTTTTTTTTTTAACATTTTCAATCAGTAAGTCTGTGTGCCTCCCTTTGTGAAGAGGGAATAAAGTTTTGGCAAAAGCCCAAGAATGTTATTTTCATGGGGTTCCCTTCACATTGGAAGGAAACATCAAGAGCAGGAGAGAAGTGTTTTTTGAGACTTTTGTTCTTTTAACCCAGAGGTTCTAAAGCAGGATTGTTATCTTCCCCTAGGGAAGCTTTTTTGTTGTAACAATGATCACAAAATACTAATGGTGTATAGTGGGTGGGTGGGGGGAGGGGGTCAAGGATGCAAGATACCCTGCAATGCGCAGAACGTTCCATACCTGTTGGGTTGTTGGCTCTGTAGGGGTGAGGATGAGAACAGCATTCTGTCAAGAATATTCCTGCTACATATTCCTGAGCGACCCCGTCAGTGCAACTCATTTCTTCTTTGTGGATCCTCTTTGAGTAACTGATGGCAATATAGATTTTTCTCCTAGCAGGCCCTGAAATGGGTCAGAACCACACATTGTTTAAATAGACTTGAAAGCTTCCCTGTACACGGGTGGAACTGTCACCCTAGTCTAGTTCCTATAAAAAATGATCTGCAGTGTTGTCCAACATAGTTTAGAAACTGTAAAATGAAATCATGTTGTAAAATAAAGTGGAACTATGTTAAGATGCTCCTAGAAAGAAACGTCAAAAACTATGCTTAAATTTGAAGATAAGCACCCTCCCATTATAAATATTTTGGGGAGAAAATGGATGTTCAGAGATTCATCCTCTTTAAAGAATAAGAGGAATTAAACTATCAAAAAGATTTTTGCACTTGTGACTTATAGTCGAAGAAACTGAAGTTTTGTATTAATGTTAAATTCTCATGTGCAGTCTCAGCTAGAAGTGCTTGATATAGAATATATATATATATATATATATATATATATATATATATATATTGCAGCTGTGGCTTATACTATTTCTCACTGGAATTAGTGAAGTTTCTTCAAAGTCTCAGGAGTTTTATTGATTCTGAGTCAAATTTCTGATAAACCTTATTTTTAGGGAAGATTCTAAAGGACCAGTAGGCCATCTGACATTATCACAGCACTGCTTCCTCACTGAAGTAGATCCCAAGTACTGAGAACACCTGTTCCAGGAAAAATTATGTTCCTTCAAATCTTATACTTAGTAGTTTCTGAAGGTCCATCCTAGAAACTCAGTGGTATCTTTATCAGCCAGGGACCCTGTAGGGAATAGATAGCACACTTCTAGTTGGGCTAATCTGAGGGGAATATAATAAGATTGTGGGTGGTAAGAATCCACAGGGAATACTGTACAGCCTGTGGCTACTTATTAGGAGGCTGTTACCACTCCTAAGCCTGACGAGGGAGGGGAGAGATTCACTGGAACTCTGAAAGTGAAAGGATTGCGGGAGAGGACATCCCAGTAGTGGCAGAGAGCTTGGGGAGTATATTTTCCAGCCGTACTGTCTTCCCTTCCTCCAGTCTGCAGCTGTTGGCTTCCACATGACTGAAGCAGTCAGAAGCCAGAGGGTACAGGAGCCCTTTAGTGGAAGTACAAAGTGAAGATATCTGGCATAGTAACTGAAAAATGAAGGGAAAAAGAAAATCTTGTTTCACTTTCACCTGGATGCCAGTGGAGCCAGACATCCAGTATCCGTGACCAGTGAATTTACGCTTGATTGGGAGAAACCCCTTAAGAACAGAATAATTTTGACAACATGGATTTACTATATCTGGAGGAAAAAATTACCTATGCATACTTTCTCACCTTCAGAAAGTGGCTGTAGAGACTTTGTTTTGTTGCTCAGTTTAAAAATTGCAGTGCTGGCAGCCCTGACCACCAAGTCCCACCTGAGAGTTTTTTCCCCAACTCATCAAAACCCCATAATGCACTGTCAGAACCTCTGAAATTCCATGTCCCCTTTGAGCTCCATGTTTTGACATCTTCTGTAGGCTCTGTCGAATGACAGAGCTTCCATGGTGCCTCAAAGGAGGCATTTTCAGTTTGGTGCCAGTCTTGTGTTGAGGGCTGTCAAACCTGACTTTTAGGGGTGGTCTGCTGGTCAGGTTCATGTTGGTGTTCGTTAGAAATGTAGTTTAGATATTTGCTTTTATAGTAACAGTGTTAACAGCTAGACCTTCACTAGTGGTCTATAATAGAACTCTTGTGGTTAAAAGCAGCAAATACTGTTTCACATACTAATTTTTAAGTTTTTATCCCACTCTAGCATATTCAAACTATACCTGTGTAGTTTGGGATCAAACTGAGATGCTTAGATTCTCAGAGTCCCTGCCACTGGTGTATAACCTGTCTGTTCAGAGTCACTTAACCGCATGGTGCCAGTTTGATGAGCAGCCAGCCACTAAGTATGGACAAGATTCCATGTACTGAAGTGGGAATCCATGTAGCAGCTCCTGAGGCCTCAACTGATCTGCTTCTGTAACAACAGTCACAATACTTAAATAATAACTCTGTAACTGACAGAAACAAAGAAGCTCAAGCTGGTAGCCTAAAATGTATGCTGCTATGTGCTACCAGGTTTTAAATGCTCTGCCTTGTTCTTACCAAAAGCCCATCTAATTGTTATTTTTACTTTTTTAAATTAATAGACTTTTAAAAGAGCAGTTTTAGATTTACAGAAAAACTGAGCAGAAAATACACAGAGTTCCTGAATACCCTCACATGTTTGCCCCTCATCCAATTTCCCCTGTTGTAAACATGTTGCAGTAGTGTGGTTCATTTGTTACAATTGATGAACCAGTATTGAAAATTATTCTTAACTAAAGTCCCATAGTTTGTATTAGGGTTTACTTTTTGTCTTGTACGTTGTATGGATTTTGACAAATGTATAATGATATGCATCTTTGTTGTTTGGTTGCTAAGTTGTGTCTGACTCTTCACAACCCCATGGACTGCATACAGCACGCCAGGCTCCTCTGTCCTCCAATATCTCCAGGAATTTGCTCACTCATGTCCATTGAGTCAGTGATGCTATCTAACTGTCTCATCCTCTGCTGCCCTCTTCTTTTGCCTTTAGTCTTTCCCAACATCAGGGTCTTTTCCAGAGAGTCTGCTCTTTGCAACAGGTGGCCAAAGTATTGGTGCTTCAGCAACAGTCCTTCCAATGAATATTCAGGGTTGATTTCCTTTAGGATTAACTGGTTTGATCTCCTTGAAGTCCAAGGGACTCTTAAGAGCCTTCTCCAGCACCACAGTTCAAAGACATCAATTCTTTGGTGCTCACCCTTCTTAATGGTCCAGCTTTTACATCCATACATAACTAATGGAAAAACCATTGTTGCTGTTCAGTCACTCAGTCATGTCCGACTCTTTGTGACCCTATGGACTGCAGCATGCCAGGCTTCCCTGTCCTTCACTATCTCCCAGAGCTTGCTCAAACTCATGTCCATTGAGTCAGTGATGCCATTCAACCATCTCATCTTCCGTCATTTCCTTCCTCTTGCCTTCAGTCTTTCCCAGCATCAGGGTCTTTTCTGGCTCTTCACATCAGGTGGACAAAATATTGGAGCTTCAGCTTTAGCATCAGTTCTCCAGTGAATATTCAGGAGTGATTTCCTTTAGGATTGACTGGTTTGATCTCTTGCAGTCCAAGGGACTCTGAAGAGTCTTCTCCAGCACCACAGTTCAAAAGCATCAATTCTTTGGCACTCAGCCTTCCTTATGGTCTAACTCTGGGAAAAACCATAGCTTTGACTATACAGACCTTTGTTGGCAAAGTAATGTCTCTGCTTTTTAAGACACTATGTTTGTCATAGATTTTCTTCTAAGGAACAAGTGTCTGCAGTCACCATCTGAAGTGATTTTCGAGCTCAAGAAAATAAAGTCTGTCACTGTTTCCATTGTTTCCTCATCTGTTTGCCTTGGAGTGATGGGACTGGATGCCATTTTCTTAGTTTTTTGGATGTTGACTTTTAAACCAGCTTTTTCACTCTCTCTTTCACTTTCATCAAGAGGCTCTTTAGTTCCTCTTTGCTTTTTGCCATAAGGGTGGTGTCATCTTTATATCTGAGCTTACTGATATTTCTCCCGGCCATCTTGATTCCAGCCTGTGCTTCATCCAGCCCAGCATTTCACGTGATGCGCTTTGCATTTAAGTTAAATAAACATAAATAAAAGCCATAGCTTTGACTTCACAGACCTTTGTTGGCAAAGTGATATCTCTGCTTTTTAGTATGCTCTCTATGTTTGTAATAGCTTTTTGTCCAAGGAGCATGCGTATTTTAATTGCATGGCTGCAGTCACCGTCTGCAGTGATTTTGGAGACCAAGAAAATAAAATCTCTTAACACCTCTACTTTTCCGCCTTCTGTTTGCCATGAAGTGATGAGACCAGATGGCATGATCTTGGTTTTTTAATGTTGAGTTTTAAGTCAGCTTTTGCAATCTTCTCTTTCACCTTCATCAAGAGGTTCTTTAGTTTCTCTTCACTTTCTGCCATTTGAATGGTATCATCTGCATATCTGATGTTGTAGCTATTTCTCCTGGCAATCTTGATTACATTTTTGGCTTCCCAGGTGGCTCAGTGATAAAGAATTCACCTGCCAATGCAGGAGATGATACAGGAGATATGGGTTTGATCCCTGGGTTGGGAAGATCCCATAGAGGAGGAAATGGCAATGCACTCTTTTTCCATATTCTTGCCTTGAAAATCCAATGGAGAGAGGAGCCTGGTGGGCTATAGTCCATAGGGTTGCAAAGAATCAGACATGACTGAGCATTTGAGAATGCTCATACTTTGAGTGTTGTGAGCACAAACATACTTTCCAAGGGTGGTTATACTGGAGAGTGTAGAAATAGGTCATATTCTGGGTAATGACATGGGTCTACCATTATAATATTTTACAGACTAGTTTTACTGCCCTAATAGTCCATTGTGTTCCATCTGTTCATCCCTTTCTACCTCTCCCCAAACCCTTGGCATCCAGTGAACTTTTTACTGTCCCCATAGTTTTGCCTTCTTCAGAGTGTAATATAGTTGGAATCATACAGTGCATAGTTTTTTCATGTTGGCTTTTTCAACTGTTATTTCAGTCTGTAAATTTCACATCTTGCTTGTTTCTCAAGTACACTCCACTTAACAAAGATGATGTCCTAGTTTGATAGTATAACATTTTTATGTTTTAAATATGATTTATGAATGAATCTTCCTCTTTGTTGGATAAAAATGAAATATTTAATCTCCTTCCTCCCCTTCTATAGAACAGAGTCTTCTTGTTCATGTTAGTATTGAAATATTATTATATATAAACCTAGTGTTGTGATGGTACCAGAAGTCTTCACTATCTTTGTATAATGATATGCATTTATTATGTAGGGACTCTTAAGGTTTGGACAGTAGTAAAGGCACCCACCATTCTCCAAGCACCTGAACACTGTTAAAATGAACTGAATATCAGATCTTTTATAGATTAGTTGCTCATCTTATTGGAGGCTTTATTAAGATTTCCAGAGAAATGGTACCAATATGATATATATGCTTGACTTTTGAACAACATGGATTTGAACTGCAAGAGTACACTTACACTCAGATTTTTATCAATAAGTGTGTATTACAGTACAACATGATTGGCAGTTGGTTGAATCTTTTGATATGGAAACTTGGATATGGAGAGCCATTGGTAAAGTTGCATGTTGATTTTTGACTGTGTGGAAGGAGGGGTGTAGCCCCCACATTGTTCAAGGATCAGGTATGTGTATGTGTGTGTGTATTGTTGTTCAGTTGCTTATTAGTGTCAGACTCTTTGCAACCCCATGGACTATAGTACACCAGGCTTCCCTGTCCTTCACTATCTCCTGGAGTTTGCTTAAACTCATGTCCATTGAGTCAGTGATGCCATCCAACCATCTCATCCTTTATTGCCCACTTCGCCTCCTGCCCTCAATCTTTCCCAGCATCAGGGTCTTTTCTAATGAGTCAGCTCTTCACATCAGGTGGCCAAAGTATTAGAGCTTCAGTGTAAGTCCTTTCAATGAATATTCAGAGTTGATTTCCTTTCGGAGGGACTGGTTTGATCTCCTTGCTTTCCAACGGACTCTCAAGAGTCTTCTCCAGCACCACAGTTCAAAAGCATCGATTCTTCAGTACTCTGCCTTCTTTATGGTCCAACTCTCACATCTGCATGTGACTACTGGAAAAACCATAGCTTTGACTATACAGACCTCTGTTGGTAAAGTAATACACTGTCTAGGTTTGTCATAGCTTTTCTTCCAAGGGGCATGCGTCTTTTAATTTCATGGCTGCAGTTTCCATCTTCAGTGATTTTGGAGCCCAAGAAAATAAAGTCTGTTATTGTTTCTATTGTTTCCCCTTCTGTTTTCCATGAAGTGATGAGACCAGATGCCATGATCTTAGTTTTTTGAATGTTGAGTTTTAAGCCAGCTTTCTTACTCTCCTTTTTCACCTCCATCAAGAGGCTCTTCAGTTCCTCTTTGCTTTCTGCCCTTGGGTGGTGTCATCCACATATCTAAAGTTATTGATATTTTTCTTCACAATCTTGATTCCAGCTTGTGCTTCATCCAGCCTGGCATGTTGCATTAGTACTCTGCATATAAGTTAAATAAACAAGGTGACAATATAACTTTGATGTACTCCTTTCCCAATTTTGAACTAGTTTGTTGTTCCATGTCTGATTCTAGCTGTTACTTTTTGACCTGCATACAGGTTTCTGAGGAGGCAGGTAAGGTGGTCTGGTATTCCTATCTGTTTAAGAATTTTCCACAGTTTGCTGTGATCCACACAGTCAAAGGCTTTAGTGTAGTCAATGAAACAGGAGTAGATACTTTTTCTGGAATTCCTTTTCTTTTTCTGTGATCCAACAAATGTTGGCAATTTGACTTTTTGGTTCTCCTGCCTTTTCTAAATCCAGCTTGTACATTTAGAAGTTCTTGGTTAACATACTGTTGAAGCTTAGCTTAAAGGATTTTGAACATTACAGTGCTAGCATGTAGTGCTATTGTGCAATTGTGTAGTAGTTTGAACATTCTTCAGCATTGCCCTTCTTTGAGATTGAAATGAAAGCTGACTTTTTCCAGTCCTGTGACCACTGCTGAGTTTTCCAACTTTTTGGCATGTTGAATGCAGCACTTTAATAGCATCATATTTTAGGATTTGAAATAGCTCAGCTGGAATTCCATCATCTCTACTGGCTTTTTCTTAGTAATGCTTCCTAAGGCACATTTGACTTCACACTCCAGGATGTCTGGCTTTAGGTGAGTGATCACACCATTGTGGTTATCTGGGTCATTAAGACCTTTTTTGTATAGTTCTTCTGTGTATTCTTGCCACTTCTTAATATCTTATGCTTCTGTTAGGTCCATGCTATTTTTGTCCTTTATTGAGCCCCATGTTTGCATGAAATGTCCCCTTGATATAATTTTGTCGAAGAGATCTCTAATCTTTCTCCTTCTGTTGTTTTCCTCTATTTCTTTGCATTGATCGCTGAGAAATGCTTTCTTATCTCTTCTTGCTGTTCTTTGGAACTCTGCATTCAAATGGGTATATCTTTCCTTTTTTCCTTGCCTTTTGCCGGCGTCCAGCCCTGGTGGATCCAGGGAATTCGAAGGGTGGACGGAGTCAGCGAGGAGAGATTTATTTAATTAGAAGTATAAGATTAGATTAGGAAAGAGTAGAGTAGTAGGAAAATTAGTGGAGAAAAGAGGCTGAATAACTTGGTTTACATGAAGAACTAATAAAACCTCGAGACAAGAGGTTTGCACCATCTACGTTAGGCCACCGGTGCCTGTTTGAGTAGTGGAGGGTGCCCCGCCTTGGGCTCCCTTTTGCATGGGTCTTAGAAGCCAGGGCAAGTAAGCATACATGGTGATCCTCCACTCCCCAGATGGGAATTCAGCCAGAAAATAAAGAAGACACGGGGAGACCAAGCTGCTTCGGTGAGCGAGGTCCCAATAACTTTATTTTTTAAAAGGACTTTTATACCTTTCCCACAAATGATGTTGTGTACTTTATCTCCTGGCCTTGGAGGCCTGTGAACATTTTAAGACCCTCTTTTGATAAAGGCTGCTCAACCAGAAAACTTATTTTCCCTTGAAGTGTTTTTTCTTTATATTTCTAATCTATGTCAGCCTCAGAAAGTATCAAACAAAGTTACATTTTCAAGAAGCAAAGGTGAAGTAAGTTACAACAAAGAAAGAACCAATTAGCTTAAAAGTCTGATGTGGTCAGTTTCAAGGCTACACTTGTTTTTTCTTACATTCTAACTATGTTAACCAATGTGCTCCCAGGGTACAGTGGGTAAGAGATATGGGAACTTAGCAACAAGCGTTGGCCCAATAATGAAATCCTACACCAGCACTACTCTAATAACTTTTAACTCTTTGAAAGGCTTTATGTTTTAGGCTTCCCATGCCTCTCACAGCTGGGGGGCTGTAAACAAACAATCACTTGCGTAGTTGTAAAAGTCCGGGTAAGGCAAGTTAGAGAGCCATCAGAGGGGTTTGAGCTGAAACACCTCTTTCAAATGCAGAAGAATGAAGCCCTAAGTTAACTTTTTCCAGAGAGTGTCAGAAGAGTGGAAAAGCACAGTACAATAAAATCAGGCCTACTCTGGTTTTTTGGGGTAGATGTTCAGGAAAACTCAGGGGGAACCCCTGAAGCCAGATCACGCCTTTGCGTTTTGTCGGGCTTCCTTCCTCATGATCTTTGCCATGGGCGGGATTCCTCATGCTGGCTCCCGGCAGCCTTTCAGTTTTCTTCTTTTCTCAGCTATTTGTAGGGCCTCCTAAGACAACCATTTTGCCTTTTTGCATTTCTTTTTCTTGAGGATAGGTTTGATCACCACCTCCAGTACAGTGTGTGTATTTCTGTGTATGAAAGAATTGACTGACATGACTGTTGAGGCTGACAAATTCCAAGATCTGTAGTTGGCAAGCTGGACATCCAAGAGAGTCTGTGTTACCTCTAGTCCCAGACTGAAAACCTGAGAACTGGGGGAGTCAATGTGTTCTACTGTTGAGTGCTCAAGACCCAATTTTCTTTTTTTAATTTTTTTGTTTGTTTTAGTTTTTGTGTGTTTTTTTGAGCTCTATAGGATTCAGGTTTTAATTTTTAAAGAAAATTTAGCTGAAAACTCAATGGATGTTCATTACACTGTCCTCTTTATATTTTTTGACTTTTAGTTTCTCAAGAATTAAGTTTTGACATCCCACAGTGTTCCTTATTTATGCTTTTCATTTATTATGATTTTTATATAATGTATATTATTTTTAAAAATTTTTATTGGAGTATAGTTGCTTTACAATGTTATATTAATTTCTGCTGTGTAGCAAAATGAATCAGTTGTATATATATACATATACACTCTTTTTTAAGATTTCCTTCCCATTTAGGTCATCAGAGAGCATTGAGTAGAGTTCCCTGTGCTATACAGTAGGTTCTCATTAGTTATCTCTTTTATACATAGTACTGTATATACGTGAATCCCAGTCTCCCATTTCATTCCACTCCCCTGCTTCCCACCTTGATAATGATGTTTGTTCTCTAAATCTGTGACTATTTCTGCATTTCCAGTAAGTTCATCTGTACCATTTTTCTAGATTCTGCATGTAGACAATATTATATTTTTTCTTTCTGACTTACTTTACTCTGACAATCTCTGGGTCCATCCAAGTCTGTGCAGATAGCACTATTTTGTTCTTTGTTATGGCTGAGTAATATTCCACTGTATGTATGTTCCCCAGCTTTATCTATTCCTTCGTTGATGAACTTTTAGGTTGCTTCAATTTCTTGGCTACTGTACATAGTGCTGCTTTGAACGTCGTTGTGCATGTATCTTTTCAAATTGAAGTTTTCTCTGGGTGTATACCCAGGAGTGGGATTGCTGAACCATATGGTAGCTCTGTTTTTAGTTTTTTAAGGACCCTCTCTACTGTTTTTCATTAAATGGCTGTGCCAGTTTACATTCCCATCAACAGTATAGGAGAGTTCCTTCTTCTTCCCATCCTCTCCAGCATTTACTGTTTGTATATTTTTTTCATGGTGACTATTCTGACCAGCGTGAGGTGATAACCTCATTGTAGTTTTTATTTGCATTCCTCTAATAATTAGTGATGTTGAGCATCTTTTCATGTGTTTCTTAGCCACCTGTATGTCTTCTTTGGAGAAATGTCTATATCTCTTCCCATTTTTGATTGAGTTATTATTATTATTTTTTTCTGATATTGAGCTACATGAGCTTTTTGTATATTTTGGTAAGTAATCCGTTGTCATTTGCTTCGTTTGCAAATATTTTTTCCCATCTGAGGGTTGTCTTTGTTTTGTTTATGGTTTTGTTTGTTGTGCAAAAGCTTTTAGGTTGAATTAGGTCCCATTTGTTTTTGTTTTTATTTTTATTACTCTCAGAGGTGGATCAAAAAGTTCTCACTGCAAATTATGTCAGAGAGTGTTCTGCCTATGTTTTCCTCCAAGAGTTTCATAGTATCTGGCCTTACATTTTGGTCTTTAATGCATTTTCAGTTTATTTTTGTGTATGGTGTTAGAGAATGTTCTAATTTCGTTCTTTTATATGTTTAGTTTTCCCAACACAACTTATTGAAGAGACTGTCTTTTCTCCATTGTATATTCTTGTCTCATTTGTCACAGATTTGGTGACCATCGGTATAGGACCTTTCTGTTTATCTATACCTTCTTAAATTTCTTTCAACCACATTTCGTAGTTTTCAGATTATAGACTTTGTACTTTTTGGGTTAAATTTCTTCCCAATTATTTCACTCATTTTGATGCTATGTAGATTGAATTTTGTTAACTCCATATTTAGAGTGTTCATTGCTAGTATATAGCAATACAGGTGATTTTTGTATATTTGTCTTGTACCCTGTAATATTTTTGAGTTTGTTTATTAGTTCTAATTAGTTTTCAGTGGATTCTTTATTATAGAGTTTTCTATATACAAGGAAACATCTGCAAATAGCAATAGGCTTACTTCCTTCTTTCCTTTCTGGATGCCTTTAGTTCATCTTGCCTACGTGCCCCAGACAGACCCTCCAATACAATTTTTAATAGAAATGGTGAGAGCAGATATCCTTGTCTTGTTCCTGGTTTTCAGAGAAAAGTGTTACCTTTCACCATTACATATGAAACTATCTGTTTTTTATCTTTGCCAAGATGACATTTATCAGGTTGAGATTCTCCTTAATTCCTAGTTTATCGAGTATTTTTATCATGAAGAGATGTTGAGTTTTGTGAAATATCTTTTTTATGTTTATTGGGACAGTTATGTGATTTTTGTACTTGATTCTGTTGAAATAGTTTATTGCATCAGTTGATCATTGTGTATAAACTTTCTTATATGTTAACAGATTTGCTTTGCTAGTATTTTTTTGGAAGATTTTTGCATCTATACTTACAAGACATATACATCTTTAGTTTTCTTGTGGTGTCTTCCTGGTTTTAGTATCACAGAAATACTGGCCTCATAGATTGAATTGGGAGCTGTTCCTTCCTCTTCTGTTTTTTGAAAATATATAAAGTGTTAATTCTTTGTTAAGTATTAATATTAATAATTAATATTATATTAATGTTTTTATTGAAGTAAGTTGACATACATTATTATGTTAACCTTAGGTATACAGCATAGTGGTTCAGCATTTGTATACATCAAGAATAAAAAAGCCACAATAAGCCTAGTAACTGTCATCATACCAAGTTATTACATTGTGTTGGCTATATTCCCTAATTTATTTATTATATGATTGCAAGTTTGCACCTCTTAATTCTCTTCACCTATTTTGTCCATTTCTGTACTCTCCTCCCCTATGGGAACTCTCCTCCCCTGTGGGAACTCTCCTATTTGTTCTCTGTATCTGTGAGTCTATTTCTGTTTTGTTTTGCTTTTTAGATTCCACATATAAATGAAGTCATGTAGTATTTGTCTTTCTCAGACAAACAGAAAGTCAGACTTATTTCACTTAGCATAATACTCTCTAGATTCATCTTCTGTATCCATCCATGTTATTGCAAGGAGCAAGATTTCATTCTTTTTTATGTTTGAGTAATATTCCATTCACACACATGTGTATATATATGTATGTATACACACGTAGAGACACACACACACACACACACACACACACACATACCACATCTTTATGTATTCATCTGTTTATGACCACTTAGGTTTCTTCCATATATTGGCTCCTGCAATTTTTTTTTAATACCTAGAAGTGAAATTATTGGATCATATGGCAGTTTTATTTTTAACTTAAAAAAAAAACTGCATACGGTTTCCTATAGTGGCTGCGCTATTTTACATTCTCATCAATAGTGTAGAAGAGCTTCTTTTTCTCCACAACCTCACCAACACTTGTTATTTGTTGACTTTTTGATAATAGCCATTCCGACAGGTATGAATTGTGATTTTGATTTTCATTTCTCTGATAATTAGTGATGTTGAGCATTATTTCATTTATCTGTTGGCATTTTGTATGTCTTCCTTATAAAAATATCTCTTTAGATTCTCTGCCCATTTTTAGTTGGATTTCTTGTTATTTTATTTATTTATTTTTTTTGATACTAAGTTGCATGAGTTCTTTATATAGTTTGGGTATTAACCCCTTATTGGATATATCATTTACAAGTATTTTCTCCCATTCAGAAGGTCACCTTTTCTTTTTATTGATGGTTTCCTTTGTTGTTCAAAAGCCTTTTAGTTTGATGCAGTTCCATTTGTTTACTTTTGCTCTTGTTTCCCTTGCCTGAGAAGACAGATCCAAAAAGATATTTCTAAGGCTGATTTTAGAAAGTTTACTGTGTATGTTTCTTCTAGGAGTTATATGGCTTCAAGTTTTATGTTTAATTCTTTAATCTATTTTGTGTTTATTTTTGCAAGTGGTTTAAGGGTGTTGGTCCAGTTTCTTTCTTTGTGTGTATCTGTTCAGTTTTCCCATGGTCATTTATTGAAGATACTATCTTTCCCCCATTTTATATTGTTGTCCACTTTGTCACAGATTAATTGGCCATATCAACATGCGTTTATTACATGGATTTATATTATTATTTATAAATAAATATTTATTTATCAAGGATATTTATCAAGGATATTGGCCTATAGTTTTATTTTTTGTAGAGTCTTTGTATGAGTTCGGTGTTAGAGTAATGCTTGTGAAAGGAGTTTGGGGCTGATTCTTCCTCTCTAATTTTTTGGAATACGTTCAGAAGGATAGATATTAACTCTTCAGATGTTTTTAGAATTCACCTATGTGCTCTTCATTTACATTAATCTGTGTGTCTGTTTTTTTGTGTGTGTCAGTACTATACTGTTTTGATTACTGAAACTTTGTAGTATAGTTTGAAATGAGGGAGCATGATATCTTCAGTTTTGTTCTTCTTTCTCAAGATTGCTTTGACTATTCAGGATCTTTTGTGGATCCACACAGATTTTATGGTGTGTTTTAGGTCTGCAAAATTCCATTGGTATTTTGATAGGGATTGTACTGAATCTGTAGATTGGGTAGTATGGATGTTTTTAACAATATTAATTTTTTTTAATCAATAAGCAAGCATGGTATATCTTTCTATTTATTTGTGTCATATTAGTGTTTTATAGTCTTTAGACTATAGGCCTTTTACCTTTGGTTAAAATTTTTTCTAAGTCTTTTATTTATTGTTTTTGATACAATTATAAATGGGAATATATTCTTAATTTCCCTTTCTTATAGTTCATTATTATCAAGTAGAAAAGTAACATGTTTCTGTATATTAGTTTTGTATCCTGTAACTTTACTAAATTCATTTATTATGTTCCAGTATTTTTTGATGGAGTCTATAGGATTTTCTGGGCTTCCCTTGGGGCTCAAGTGGTAAAGAATCCGCCTGCAATATGGGACACCTGAGTTTGATCCCTGGCTTGGGAAGATCCCCTAGAGAAAGGATAGGCTACCCACTCCAGTGTTCTGGCCTGGAGAATTCCATGGACTCTGTAGTCCATGGGGTCCTAAAGAGTCAGGCACAACTGAGCGACTTTCGCTTTTAGGGCTTTCTATCTTTACTTTGCCAACAAAGGTCTGTCTAGTCAAGGCTATGGTTTTTCCAGTGGTCATGTATGGATGTGAGAGTTGGACTGTGAAGAAAGCTGAGCACTGAGGAATTGATGCTTTTGAACTGTGGTGTTGGAGAAGACTCTTGAGAGTCCCTTGGACTGCAAGGAGATCCAACCAGTCCATCCTAAAGGAGATCAGTCCTGGGTATTTTTTGGAAGGACTGATGTTGAAGCTGAAACTCCAATACTTTGGCCACCTCATGCGAAGAGTTGACTCATTGGAAAAGACTCTGATGCTGGGAGGGATTAGGGGCAGGAGGAGAAGGGGCTGACAGAGGATGAGATGGCTGGATGGCATCACTGACTTGATGGACGTGAGTTTGAGTGAACTCCGGGAGTTGATGATGGACAGGGAGGCCTGGCGTGCTGCGATTCATGGGGTTGCAAATAGTAGGACATGACTGAGTGACTGAACTGAACTGATAATTAGTATTATGTCATCTGCAAATGATGGCAGTTTTACTTCTTCTTTTCTCATTTGGATGTCTTTGTCTTTTTCTTCTGTGATTGCTGTGGCTAGGACTTCTAATACTGTGTTGAATAAAGGTGGTGTAAGTATGCATTCTTGTTTTGTTCCTGGTCTCAGAGGAAAAGCTCTTTTTCACTCTTCACTATGATATTTGTTGTGGGTTTGTCATATCAGTCTTGTATTATGTTTAACTATGATCCTTCTATACCCACTTTGTTGAGAATTTTTTTCATAAAAGGATATTGGATTTTATCAAGTATCTTTTTTTTTACATCTAGTAAGATGATAATATTTTTATATACAGTCTTACTAATGTGGTATATCTCACAGACTTATTTGTGATATTGACTCATCCTTGCATTTCTATGGTAAATCTTATTTGATTATGGTGTATGATCCTCTCAATGTATTGTTGATTTCACTTTGTATTTTATTGAGGATTTTTACATCTCTATTCGTCAAGGATATTGGCCTATTGTTTTCTTTTTTGTAGAGTCTTTGTATGAGTTTGGTATTAGAGTAATGCTGGTAGAAGGAATTTGGAGCTGATTCTTCCTCTTTACTTTTTTAGGATACTTTCAGAAGGATAGGTATTAACTCTTCTTCAAGATGTTTTTTAGAATTCACCTATGAAACCAGGTCATCCTGGATTTTGTTGTTGTTGTTGGAAAGTTTTTGATCACTGATTCAGTTCCACTCATTGTAAGCAGTCTGTTCAGATTTTCTGTTTTGTCCTGATTCAGTCTTGTTGTTGTTCAGTTGTTAAATTGTGTTTGACCCTTTGTGACCCCATGGACTGCATCTCACCAGGCTTCCCTGTCCTTCATGGTCTCCTGCAGTTTGCCCAAATTCATGTCTATGAAATCAGCGATGCTATCTTGGAAGATTGTATATTTGTAGGATTTTGTCTGTTTTTTTTTTTTTTTTTTTTAGGTTGGCCAGTTTGTTGGAGTATATTGTTTATAGTAACCCCTTATGATTCATGATCTTTCTCTGGTGTCAGTTGTACCTTCTCCTTTTATATTTCAGGTTAAATTTTTTGCTGTCTCTCTTTTTCTTTATGACCCTACCTGAAGGTTTATCAATTTTTGTTTTATTTATCTTTTTAAAGAACCAGCTTTTAGTTTCATTGATGTTTTCTGTTGTTTTATCTATTCATTTATGCTCTGGTTTTATTTCCCTTTTTCTACCAACTTTGATCTTATTCCTCTTTCTATAGTTTCTTTAAGTGTAATGTTAGATTGTCTATGTGAGTTATTTCTTTTTTCTTGAGGGAGGCCTGTATCACTACAAACTTTCCTCTTAGAATTGATTTTGCTTTATCACACGGATTTTGTTATGGTGTATTTCCATTTTCATTGGTCTCAAGTATTTTTCAACTTCTTCTTTGATTTCTTTGTTAACCTATTGGTTTAGTAGCATATTATTTATCTCCCATATGTCTGTGTTTTTCTGGTTTTCTTCTCACATTTATTTGTAGTTTCATACAGTTGTAGTTGGAAAAGATGTTTGATATACTTTCAGTCTTCTTAAATTTATTGATACTTGCTTTGTGGCCTAGAATGTAATCTGTCTTGGAGAATGTTCTGTGCACATTTGAAAAGAGTGTGTATATTCTGCCACTTTTAGATGGAATATTATGTCTGTCTTTAAGTCTATTTAGTCTAATATTTCATTTAGGGTCATTGTTTCCTTATTGATAGTAATTCTGGATGATCTAACAATTGACTTAAGTTGGGTATTAAAATCCCCTTCCATGTTGTATTACTGTCTGTTTCTTCTTTTATAGCTACTGATACTTGCTTTATGTATTTAGGTGTTGTGTGCATAGGTATTTCACAAGTGTTATCTTATTACATTAATCTTTTTATTTTTATATAATGTCCTTCTTTGTGTCTTGTTGAAGTCTTTAAAATCTATTTTGTCTGATATAAGCATTTCTTCCCCACTTTTCCTTTTGTTCTCATTTGCCTGAACAATATTTACTCATCCCTTCACTTTCAGCCTGTGAGTGTCTTTAGATCTGACATGAGTCTTTTGTAGGCAGCATGTATATGGGTCTTATTTTTTTAATCCATTTGACCATCCTGTGTCTTTTGATGGGAAAATTTACTCCATTTGCATTTGATTATAAATAGGGATGTACTTGGGCTTCCTAGCTGGTGCAGTGGTAAAGAATCCACCTACCATTGCAGGAGATGCAAGGGATGTAGGTTCAACCCCTGGGTTAGGAAGATCTCCCAGAGTAGGGAATGGCAACCTGCTCCAGGATTCTTGCCTGGAAAATTCCATGGACAGAGGAACCTGGAGGGCTGCAGTACATGGGGTTGCAAAAAGTCAGACGACTGAGTGACCGAGCACAGGCCCAAACTGGCATGTGCTTATTGCCCTTTTTAAAATCTGTTTTCTAACTGTTTTGTAGTTCTTTTTTATTCTTCTGTTTCCCACTTGCTTTGTGATTTGATTACTATCTTTAGTACATTTGGATTTCTTTTAAATAATTTTTGGTATCTATTATAGAATTTTGGTTTGTTGTTACCATGAGGTTCGTATACAGCAATCTGTCTATATAGCCATCTACTTTAAATTAGTGATCTCTTAAATTTGAATGCATTCAGAAAGCCCTACATTTTTACTTCTCTTGCCACATTTAATGTTTTTGATGTCATATTTTCATCTTTTTATTTTGTGTATTTCTTAAGTATTTACTGTAGTATACGTGATTTTATGCTTTTATGTTTTAACTTTTAGCTTTGTGTGAAATTTTTTTCTTTCATGTTTTTTTAAAAATCTGATTATGGACTTTTCTGCTTAGAGAAATCTCTTTAACCTTTCTTGTAAATTTTAGTATTTTACTAGTTTAGTGGCAGTGAACTCTTTTTTGTTTTTGCTTGTCATAAAATTATTTCTCTTTTCTTCACTTCTGAATAATAATGTTGCCAGGTAGAGTATTGCTGGTTATAGGATTGGTCTGCAAAATTTATGCCAAAAAATCAGCTTATAGTCTTGTGGTAATTCCCTTGTATGTAACTACTTGTTTTTCTCTTACTACTTTTGATTTAAGTCTTTAGTTTTTGACATTTTAAGTATAATGTTTCTCTCTTTGAATCTGAGTTCATTTTGTTTGAGACTGCTTCATGGATCTGAATGTCTGTGTTTTTTGTCAGGTTAGGAAAGTTTTTCTTTATTAGTATTATTTATTCAGTGTATGGATGTGAGAGTTGGACTGTGAAGGAAGCTGAGTGCCATCAAAAGAACTGATGCTTTTGAATTGTGGTGTTGGAGAAGACTCTTGAGAGTCCCTTGGACTGCAAGGAGATCCAGCCAGTCCATCCTAAAGGAGATCAGTCCTGGGTGTTCATCGGAAGGACTGATGCTGAAGCTGAAACTCCAATACTTTGGCTACCTCATGCGAAGAGTTGACTCATTGGAAAAGACCCTGATGCTGGGAGGGATTGGGGGCAGGAGGAGAAGTGGATGACAGAGGTTGAGATGGCTGGATGGCATCACCAACTCGATGGACATGAGTTTGGGTAAACTCTGGGAGTTGGTGATGGACAGAGAGGCCTAGCGTGTTGCGATTCATGAGGTCACAAAGAGTTGGACGCAACTGAACTGACTGACTGATTCAAATAAATTCTCTGCCCCTTTCTCTCTCTTTTCTCTTTATGGGACCCCTGTGGGACTTCAATATGTTAGTACCTTTTATGTTGCCCAGAGGTGTCTTTTATTAGCCTTGTTTTTTAAACTTCTTTTTTTTCTGTTCAGTTTCAGTGATTTCTACTGCTCTGTTTTCCAGATTGCAGATCCATTTTTTCTGCGTCATCTAATCTATCATGAACTCTCTCTCATGCATTTTTTATTTTAGCTATTGTATTTTTCAAGACTAATTTTTTTTGTTTATGTTTCCTAACTCTTGAAATTCTCACAGTATTCATTTTTCTTTCAACTATGGTATCTTTATAAACATTATGTTGAACTCTTTTTCAGGTAGATTGCTTATCTGTTTAACTTAGTTATTTTTCTCAGTTTTTTGTTTTTTCCTTTTATTTGGACAGTATTCCTTTAAGCTTCATTTTGTCTAATTCTCTATGTTAACTTCTATGGATGCCACCAACATCTCAGTCTCTAGGTGGGTATTCCATCTGCTTCTGGCCTCTCTGAGAGGCTTTCTAAGATAAGAAAGTGGATTTGATCTATGTGTCTTTCTGATGCTGCATTTGCTGGGATTGGAGTGAGTTTTTCATATGTCTTTTAAGGGTGGAGTCTCAGTTTTCTACAACCCTCTGACTCTTCTAAATGTAAACCCAGCTTGTTTTCACATATTTTGGGAGCTTATCTTCCTAGGGCAGGACTGATGGACTGGGAAGCCTGATGTGGGGCTTAGACCCTTTACTACTAGCTGAGCCCCTGAACAATTGTGATATCCCTCCAGCTTGTGTTTTGCCTTGCCAAGAGTATGCATCTTGATTGGTCCATGTCTCTGCCCCTCTTACTCATCTTGTCTCCTTCATTATATCTTTTGTTGTGGAAAATTTTCTCTTCTTTTTTTTTTTAGGTCATTGTCAGAGATAGTTGTTCTCTAAGTACTTGTATTTTTTGTGTGCTTCTGAAAGGAAGTGAGGTCAGGCCTTCCTACTTTGCCATCTTTATCTCGCCCCTTTATTAATTCCTGTTAAAGTTTTGGTGGAACTCATCAGTGAAGCCAACTATCCATGGTCTTTTATTTGTGGGAATTTTAAAAATTAATAATTCAGTCTCTAATTTTTATAGGTTTACTCTGGCTTTCTATTTTTCTTGATTCACTTTTAGTAGTTTTTGTCTTTCTAGGAATTTGCCCATTTCATTAATTAATTTGTTGGTATAAAGTTGCTTATAATATGCTATTATAATTCTTTTTTAGTTTTGTAAGGTCAGTAGTAATTTCTCCTGAGAAGGCTTGATTTAGAAGAGAGAGAGACAGCCAACAAAATTTTAAATAAGAAAAGATCAAGTAATTATCAGTGTTACAGTGATAAAATGAAGAAAGTGGATAGGTGGCTATTTTAGATTGAGTGATAGCTAAAGGCCTGGCTGAGAAGTAACATTTTAACTGAAACCTGCATGACACTAATGAGCCAGCCACAGAAGTACTGATAGCATTTTAGGCAGAGAGAAATCACTAGTACAAAAGTATAAGAGGTAAAAAGCCAAATTGAGAAATGCAAAGAAAATCAGTATGGCTGAAGTGTACTATGTGAGAGGGAGATTAGGAGATTAGGCCAGAGATACAGATAGGTCCAGAACATATGGAACCTGGAAAGCAGCCATGGTAAAGAATTTGGATTCTATTCCAAGTGAAACCATTGGAAAGGTTTAAGCAAGGGACTGACATGATCTGTTTTATGTTTTAAAAGATTACTCTCTCTCTTGTGTGGAAAACAGATCAGAAGGAGACAAGAGGGGAAGACCATTTATGGAAGACAAATTATGTTTTATACTAGCAATCCAGGTGAGAGAAGTTAGTTCTGTTGCTGCTGCTGCTAAGTCACTTCAGTCATTTCCGACTCTGTGTGACCCCATAGATGGCAGCCCACCAGGCTCGCCCATCCCTGGGATTCTCCAGGCAAGAACATTGGAGTGGGTTGCCATTTCCTTCTCCAATGCATGGAAGTGAAAAGTGAAACTGAAGTCGCTTAGTCGTGTCTGACTCTTTGTGACCCCATGGACTGCAGCCTACCAGGGTCCTCCATCCATGGGATTTTCCAGGCAAGAGTACTGGAGTGGGGTGCCATCGCCTTTTCCAGAAGTTAGTTCTGGACCAGAGTAATAGTGGAAATGGAGATAAAGGATGCATTCATGATTTGTCTGGTGATAGAATCACTTTGCCCGTGACCTAGATGTAGTGGAGGAAAGAGAGAATCATAAGAGACATCTGAGGTTTTTGACTTGAGTAGCTTGGTGGATGGCATGATAGTAAGTGGTACTGTTGGGGCTCAGAGCAGGTCACCCCAAGATACGCCACAGTGGCATAGTGATTATTTTAAATTTCAGTTACTTGATAAATGCCTTGTGGGAGAAAATCATAATAAAAAACAGTTTCTCTCAGAAAGTAGGAAACAAATATCCTGTGTGAAGGTATTCTCCCTATACCAGGAGCATAAAAAGCATCCTTATCACCAACGTAGGTATTTCAAGACAAATAAAGGTGTATAAGCAGACTTTGTTACTTCATCAGTTTGCTACCCCATGCACAAGCCTGTTTGTTTTGTTAAATCTTCACAAGTAATTTTCTTTGTCTAAAAATGATGTATAAATAACCTGCTTTGGTTGCTCTGGGTGTCCTATTTTTATGAGACCTCTTTACATACAGATTAGAGTTTTTTTCTCCACTTAATTTGTTTTGTTTCAATTTAATTATTAGACCAGTCTAAAAATGTATGATTTTGGGGGGGTGGATTTCCCCCTTCCTGACGGCATACATAGTTATTTCTTTACATGAGTGTCTCCAGTACCAAACTAGGGACTTGATATGGCAAGTGTCTTATTTATTCTTGTATCTCAAGCACCTAGCAAATGCTGGATCAGTTTGGATTGGAAAAATTATATACCATGATAATAAAATATTATTATATTTGAAAAGTGAAAGTGTTAGTTGCTTGGTCATATCCGATTCTTTGTGACCCCATGGACTGTAGCCCACCAGGGTCCTCTGTTCATGGAATTCTCCAGGCATGAATACTGAAGTGGGTTGCCATGCTCTTCTGCAGGGGATCTTCTTGACCCAGGGATCGAATCCAGGTCTCCCACCTTGCAGGTGGATTCTTTACCATTTGAGCTACCCCAGAAGCCCATTATTTTCTTTATCCTAACTAAATTTAGGATGATGAGAAAATGCTCCTAGGAAAGAATGTTTGAACTGACTCATGATGAAAAGCAGGGACTGTTTGGAAAAGGCAAATTTGTAATATAGCACAGAATACTTTGTTATAGTGTCTAAGATAGGTTGTTATAAGCAGAAATGAGCTTCTTCCCCTCACAAAATTAAGTTTCTCATTAACGGCCATCTAATTTCTTTCTTTCTTTTTTTTTTAAAGATTTGTTTTTATAATGTGGACCAATTTTAACTTTTTTATTGAATTAGTTACAATATTGGTTCTGTTTTATTTATTTATTTATTTGGCTGTGAAGCATGTGGAATCTTAGCTTCCCAACCAGGGATCTAACCCACACCCCCTACCTTAGAAGGTGAAGTCATAACCACTGGACCACCAGGGAAGTCTCCACTCTGATTTCTTGAATGAAAAAGTGATACTGGTTAAACTTTATATATCCTGTGAGCCAGTTGAAGTGGTAGAATGTACATAGAGTTATAAAGGTTAGAATGAGCTCTGCCAAATTTGAGCAGCTTTTCCTTTTAGTATGGCTAGAAAAGTGGTGAGCCACATGGCTCAGATGGTAAAGAATCTGCCTGTAATGCAGGAGACCTGGGTTCAATCTCTGGATCAGGAAGATCCCCTGGAGAAGGGAATGGCTACCTACTCCAGTATTCTCGTATGGAGAATCCCATGGACAGAGAAGGTAGGGACTTTGCTTGTAGCCTTGATAAAGAATCTGCCAGCAATGCAGGAGACCTGGATTTGATCCCTGGGTTGGGAAAATCCTCTGGAGAAGGAAATGGCCACCCACTCCAGTGTTATTGCCTGGAGAATCCCATGGACAGAGGAGCCTGGTGTGGGGTTGCAAGAGTTGGACAGGACTTAGCGACTAAACCGCCACCATAAAAGTAGTGTTGATTAGGACATATACTTACTTTATTGTTTGAATTTGTATAGCTATCCCTTTTCAGTTTCAATGTTATGTTTATCATCAGTGTCAGTCATAGATTATGTGTTCTTAAAAACCATACAGCATATTAGTTTTTTATTAGAATACCTAGTATAGTATGCCATGTGTATTTAGACAATAAAATTTATTTTTGTGTTGATAGTTTCCTATCTAGCTCTGCTTTGTGTTCCTGTAGAGATTCTATTTTTGGATCACAACAAACTGTGGAAAATTCTTAAAGAGATAGGAATAACAGACCACCTTACCTGCCTCTTGAGAAACCTGTATGAAGGTCAAGAAGCAACAGTTAGAACTGGACATAGAAAAACAGAATGGTTCAAAATTGGGAAAGCAGTACAGTACATCAAGGCTGTATATTGTCATCCTGCTTATTTAACTTATATGCAGAGTATATCAAGCAAAATGCTGGGCTGGATGAAGCACAAGCTGCAATTAAGATTGCCAGGAGAAATATCAATAACCTCAGATAAGCAGATAAAACCAGCTTAATGGCAGAAAGCAAAGAGGAACTAAAGAGCTTCTTGTTGAAGGTGAAAGAGGAGAGTGAAAAAGCTGGCTTGAAACTCAGCATTCAGGAAACTAAGATTATGGCATCTGGTCCTGTCAATTCATGGCAAAGTAAAGGGGAAGCAATGGAAACAGTGACAGACTTTATTTTCTTGGGCTCTAAAATCACCACAGACAGTGACTGCAGCCATGAAATTAAAAGACACTTAATCCTTGGAAGAAAAGCTATGACAAACCTAGACAGTGTATTAAAATGCAAATACATCACTTTGTTGACAAAGGTCCATCTAGTCAAAGGTATGGTTTTTCCAGTAGTCATCTGCAGATGTAAGAGCTGGACCCTAAAGAAGGCTGAACGCTGAAGAATTGATACTTTTGAACTGTGGTGTTGGAAAAGACTCTTGAGAGTCCCTTGGAAAGCAAACCAGTAAATCCTAAAGGAAATCAACCCTGAATATTCATTGGAAAGACTGATGCTGAAGCTCCAATACGTTGTTCACCTGATGTGAAGAGCTGACTCATTGGGAAAGACCCTGATGCTGGGAAAGATTGAAGACAGGAGGAGAAGGGGGCAACAGAAGTTGAGATGGTTGGATGGCATCATCGGCTCCATGGACGTGAGTTTGAGCAAACTCCAAGAGATAGTGAAGGACAGGAAAGCCTGCTGTGTTTCAGTCCATGAGGTCACAAAGAGTTGGACATGATTGAGCAACTGAAAAACAACAACAATGTTGGGTTGAAATATCTTGATTTCCTCCCCACCTGTTCATTTATCAAATTAAAAACCTAGGAGATTGATTCAAGATGGCAGAGTAGAAGGACATGTACTCAGCTCCTCCTGCAAGAGTTCAAAATTGCAACTAGCTGTTTAACAACCGCCCATTATCAGACAATCGGGTTAAAGTTTTACTGAGCATGACCCTGCCCACCAGAACAAGACCCAGTTTTTCACACTGCCAGTTCCTCCCATTAGCATGCTTACACAACCCCCTTATCCTCATCCACTAGAGGGCAGACAGAAGAAGCAAGAAGAACTACAATCCCACAGCTGCCAGAACGAAAATCACATCACAAAGTTAATCAAAATGAAAATACAGAGGATTATGTTCTAGATGTAAGGATAAGATAAAACTCCAGATAAAAACTAAATGAAGTGGATAAAGGCAATCTTACAGATAAAGAATTCAGAACAGATAGTGAAGATGATCCAGGATCTTGGAAAAAGAATGGAGAAGATGCAAGAAATGTTTACCAAAGACCCAGAAAAAATAAAAAACAAACAGAAATGAACAGTACAGTGAAAGGACTCAGCAGCAGAGTTACTGATGCAAAAGAGCACGTAAATTATCAGGAAAATAGAATGGTGGAAATCACTGTTGCAGAACAGAATATAGAAAAAAAATGAAAATAATTAAGACAGTCAAAGAGGAGAGTGAAAAAGCTTAAAGCTAAACATTCAGAAAACTAAGATCATGGCATCTGATCCCATCACTTCATGGGAAATAGATGGGGAAATAGCGTCAGACTTTATTTTTTGGGGCTCCAAAATCGCTGCAGATGGTAATTGTAGCCATGAAATTAAAAGACGCTTACTTCTTGGAAGGAAAGTTATGACCAACCTAGACAGTATATTGAAAAGCAGAGACGTTAGTTTGCCAACGAAGGTCTGTCTAGTCAAGGCTATGGTTTTTCCAGTGGTCATGTATGGATGTGAGCGTTGGACTGTGAAGAAAGCTGAGTGCCAAAGAATTGATGCTTTTGAACTGTGGTGTTGGAGAAGACTCTTGAGAGTCCCTTGGACTGCAAGGAGATCCAACCAGTCCATCCTAAAGGAGATCAGTCCTGGGTGTTCATTGGAAGGACTGATGTTGAAGCTGAAACTCCAATACTTTGGCTACCTCATGTGAAGAGTTGACTCATTGGAAAAGACTCTGATGCTGGGAGGGATTGGGGGCAGGAGGAGAAGGGGATGACAGAGGATGAGATGGCTGGATGGCATCACCAACTTGATGGATGTGAGTTTGAGTGAACTCTGGGAGTTGATGATGGACAGGGAGGCCTGGTGTGCTGCAATTCATGGCGTTGCAAAGAGTCAGACATGACTGAGCAACTGAACTGAACTGACTGAAGGGACCTCTGGGACAACATTAAATGCACCAACATTCACATTATAGGGGTCCCAAAATCAGAAGAGAAAGAGAAAGGACCTGAGAAAATATTTCAAGAGAATTTAACTATAAACTTTCTTAACATGGCAAATGAAATTGTCAACCAAGTCTAGGAAGCTGAGAAAGTTCCAGATAGGGTAAACCCAGGCAGGAACACACCAAGGGACATACATAGTAATCAAGCTAATGAAAATTAAAGACAAAGATGTAATGTTAAAAGCAACAAGAGAAAAATGATAAATAACGTACAAGGGAACTCCCATAAGGTTATCAGCTGATTTCTCAACAGAAATTCTACAAGCCAGAAAGGAATGGCACAGTATATTTAAAGTGATGAAAGGGAAGAATGCATAAGCAAGAATACTCTACCCAGCATGATTCTTGTTCAGATTTGATGGAGAAATCAAAAGCAAGAGTTAGGAAAATTCAGCACCACCAAACTAGCTTTATGAGAAATGCTAAAGGAACTTCTCTAGGTAGGAAACACAAGAGAAAGAAAAGAGCTTACACAAAACAAACCCCAAACAATTAATGATAATAGGATCATGCATGTTGATAATTACTTTATATATAAATGGATTAAATGCATTAACCAAAAGGCATAGACTGGCTCAGTTCAGTTCAGTTCAGTCGCTCAGTCATATCTGACTCTTTGCGACCCCTTGAATCACAGCACACCAGGCCTCCCTGTCCATCACCAACTCCTGGAGTTCAATCAAACTCATGTCCATTGAGTTGGTGATGCCATCCAGCCATCTCATCCTCTGTCGTCCCCTTTTCCTCCTGCCCCCAGTCCCTCCCAGCATCAGGGTCTTTTCCAATGATCAACTCTTCACATGAGGTGGCCAAAGTACTAGAGTTTCAGCTTTAGCATCATTCCTTCCAAAGAAATCCCAGGGCTGATCTCCTTCAGAATGGACTGGTTGGATCTCCTTGCGGTCCAAGGGACTCTCAAGAGTCTTCTCCAACACCACACAGTTCAAAAGCATCAATTCTTCGGCACTCAGCTTTCTTCACAGTCCAGCTTTCACATTCCATGCATGACTACTGGAAAAACCATAGCCTTGACGAGACGGACTTTAGTCGGCAAAGTAGTGTCTCTGCTTTTGAATATGCTATCTAGGTTGGTCATAAATTTCCTTCCAAAGAGTAAGTGTCTTTTAATTTCATGGCTGCAATCACCATCTGCAGTGATTTTGGAGCCCAAAGAAATAAAGTCTGACACTGTTTCCACTGTTTCCGCATCTATTTCCCATGAAGTGATGGGATCAGATGCCATGATCTTTGTTTTCTGAATGTTGAGCTTTAAGCCAACTTTGTCACTCTCCTCTTTCACTTTCATCAAGAGGCTTTTTAGTTACTTTCACTTTCTGCCCTAAGGGTGGTGTCATCTGCATATGTGAGATTATTGATATTTCTCCCAGCAATCTTGATTCCAGCTTGTGCTTCTTCCAGCCCAGCGTTTCTCATGATGTATTCTGCATATAAGTTAAATAAGCAGGGTGACAATATACAGCCTTGACGTACTCCTTTTCCTATTTGGAACCAGTCTGTTGTTCCATGTCCAGTGCTAACTGTTGCTTCCTGACCTGCATATAGGTCTCTCAAGAGACAGGTCAGATGGTCTGGTATTCCCATCTCTTTCAGAATTTTACACAGTTTGTTGTGATCCACACAGTCAAACACTTTGGCTTAGTCAATAAAGTGGAAATAGATGTTTTTCTGGAACTCTCTTGCTTTTTTGATGATCCAGCGGATGTTGGCAATTTGATCTCTGGTTCCTCTGCCTTTTCTAAAACCAGCTTGAACATCTGGAAGTTCACAGTTCATGTATTGCTGAAGCCTGGCTTGGATAATTTGGAGCATTTCTTTACTAGCATGTGAGACGAATGCAACTGTGCAGTAGTTTGAGCATTCTTTGGCATTGCCTTTCTTAGGGATTGGAATGAAAACTGACCTTTTCTAGTCCTGTGGCCACTGCTGAGTTTTCCAAATTTGCTGGTATATTGAGTACAGCACTTTCACAGCATCATGTTTCAGGATTTGAAATAGCTCAACTGGAATTCCATCACCTCCACTAGCTTTGTTCGTAGTGATGCTTTCTAAGGCCCACTTGACTTCACATTCTAGGATGTCAGGCTCTAGGTGAGTGATCACACCATTGTGATTATCCGGGTCGTGAAGATTTTTTTGTACAGTTCTTCTGTGTATTCTTGCCACCTCTTCTTAATATCTTCTGCTTCTGTTAGGTCCATACCATTTTTGTCCTTTATCGAGCCCATATTTGCATGAAATTATAGAGATACCACGGGAATATTTCATGTAAAGATAGACTGGCTGGGTGGATGAAAAACATGTGTGTATGCACTTACACCTACCACATCACTCTACTTAACCCATCAAATTGTATGTAATTATTTTATATTGTTAGGTTAATCATGTTTCCATTATGGCTTTAAATTGTAATTATCTTTTATTTTTTGTCTGATTATTGATTGTTAAAACAGATAATCATGTTTTACTATTGTGATTATGTAACTATTACTCTTTTTAATTCCATTGTGTCATGATTGGTCAACAGAAAATAATAGAATTCTTTATTTCTAAAACTGACATTTAATAGAAAAAACCTAGAATCACTTTTTTTATATTAAAATTTTTAAATAGAAAATTTCAAACGTATACACATGCAGAGAGAGCGATATAATGAACCCCTGTGCACCACCTCCCCCTCCTCTAATATTCAGTTCAGTTTCAGTTCAGTCGCTCAGTCGTGTCCGACTCTTTGCGACCCCATGAATCGCAGCACCCCAGGACTCCCTGTCCATCTCCAACTCCTGGAGTTCACTTAGACTCACGTCCATCAAGTCAGTGATGCCATCCAGCCATCTCATCCTCTGTCGTTCCTTTCTCCTCTTGCCCCCAATCCCTCCCAGCATCAGAGTCTTTTCCAATGAGCCAACTCTTCGCATGAATTGGCCAAAGTACTAGAATCATTTTTTAAAATCCAAATGCATATCAGAATTATCTTGGAATTTTTTTTGAAGAATACAAATGCCCATGTATTTCTTGTTTTTCCTCCAAAGCTCCAGATGTCTTTCTAATGAGCATCTGTGTTTAAAAATGACTGGACTTAGGGTGATTCTTTTTTTTAAACTTTTACCTAGTTTGTTTCACTTTTTCTATTTCATATTCAGTGCTCCCATCCCATTTAGTTTATGTTTTTAAATCTCTCCATTTCTTTTGTTTTGTTGTTCTTTATCAAGTAGAAAAGCTTATGTATAATATACATATTTTTAGAAAAATTATGATTTTTTGCTTAGTTAAAAAATTATGACATTTTAGATTCATTTGTTTGACTCGGTATGAATAGAGTGCTAATTTCTAATTTATTCTAATAAATTTCTAATTTATTTTCAATCAAATCTTTGATATAGTTCCATTTATTCTGGCATTTAGTATTACTGCTAAAAGTCTGGAAAGCTTATTATTTTAGTTATTTAGAAAATTTGATGAGGTTTTAAACTTCTAATCCAATTCTGAGAATTTAAAGAAATACTGTGTTGTAAAAAAAAGAACAGGAAATTAGCATGTGATACAGTATTATTAATGTACAGATTTTCTTCAAATTTCACAAAATTTTATGTTTGTGTCATTATTCATTTCCATATATTTTTCAAGATTCCACATTGTATTTAAGTGCAGTGAGCAGCTTCAGCTACATGCAGCAAATTCTGATAAACTTTCTTTTCATATTCATTCTATTTCAAATATTTTCTAATTTTTCTTATTATGGTTTCTTAGGCACACACATCATTTAAGGTGGAAATTTTATTTCCAGATACATGCTGTTTTTAAATATCTTTGATATTAATTTCTCATTTAAATGCTTTCCTCTCTGCATTCACCCTCTGTGTTTTTTCAGTCTTTTAACTTCATTGAGGCTTTCAGTGACTAAGTCAAAGGTCTCTTCTGGTAAATGTCACATTTCTCTTGAAAACATGTGGGCTATTTTCAAATGTCTTTTGATAATTGATTTCTAACATAATTCCACAGTGATGAAAGAACAGATTCTGTATGATTTCAATACATTTAGACCATGAAATTTTTGCTCCTTGTTTTACATCCCTGGATATGTTCCAGTATCGTCTGGTTTATAGTCTATGGGAACTTGAATTGAATTTGTATCCTGCTGTTGTGTAAAAATTGTATAAAATTTAATTATGTTAAATTGGCTCTAAGGTCTACTATATCTTCTACTTTTCTGTCTATTCATTCTATTAATTTTTGAGAGTTTGATATTGAAACTTCAACTAAAAATCTTTACTTAAAAAAATTGTAATAGTGAAACTATATATAACTTTGTTCTGTCTTTTCCAAGTCTCCTGTAAATGTGTTATTAAAATCATACTTTATTATTTAAAAAAAAGAAAGTAAAAAGCTCCAGAAAATTGAAATAATGTAGAAAGTGCAGTTACTGTCCATATACTTTACATTTACCAAGTTTTGAACATTTTTGAGACACTTGCTTTATACACACACACACACACACACACACACAAATTACATGCATTTGAAAGTAAGTTACATATATTTCACACCCAGACGCTTCAGCATGAATCTTTAATGAACAAGGACATTCTCCTTCCTAAATATAAAACATTGTTAAATCTAAGAAATTCAACTTCTAATTAATAATATTAACTTAGTATAGTTTCTGTATTCAGATTTATTCAACTCTAAGAGGAAAAATTGACTAATTTAAAATATTTTTGAATCCAGGAACCACCCAGTGACCATACATTGCATCTGGTTGAGAGGTATCTTTTAATGTGATATGCATTGTGTATTAAACCTATTGTATATCTTGTCTGCTGTTACAGAGTCATTTGCAGTCTTTAAGTGTAATGTATTTTGCTTCTTTCAAGAATAGGGCATGACATTTACTAACTGCATTATAGAATATGCTGCTTTTCCAGCTGCTGCTTAGCCCTGAAGGTTAACTATGAAAATGACTTTTCCAGTAACAGAGTGAGCTGAACTGCTGTTTTAAAAACTCTTTTTAGTGCTTCTTTTCCAGCCTTTGAACTTTTCACTGAGCATTAGTCATTTTTAATAAAAATACATTTTGTTTGTAGGTCTTAATAGCATTTTGTCCTCATAAAAATATGGAAAACTTCACCAGATTCAATCCATTGTAGCTCTTAATAAAAGGTAAGTTTTGAAATAAAACACAAAACTTTCCTCCCCCAGCCCTAAGTTAATAAATTACACAATTACTAACTTTTCTCTGACCAACTTTGGAATTTCCTATTTAAAAACTGACGTCAGAGAAGAAATGTTGAAATACTATTAAAAACATTAGATTTGCTGAGAAGTACCCCCTGCCTAGTTTTGCTACTCTAAATCCTATGGTAACATTAGCCGCATTTTCTCTCTCAATGTATAAAATTTGGATTTCTTTTTTCTTTTGAGTGGCTTGTTCTCATTTATTGCTGCATTTTTTGTTGATGAAACAGTATCATCCAATGTTACCTCCCAAAGGAGTACTTTTAATTTGATTATTTCGTGTTCTCCAAATGTGTAGTTTGTTTATAGTTGCAGGATAAATAAGAGGAGGACTAGATTACAAGTGGCTACAAAGTATTTACATCTTGATGGTATTTATTATTTTAGTAAAATGTTTTGATATTATTATTGGAGCCAAATTAGGTATGATTATTAGTTCTTTCTTGTCTTCCTCGGCTCCATTTTTTTTTCCTTTCTGAGTTTTCCAGTGTTCTTTGAAGCTGTACCTTATTTAAAAAAAATTTTTTTTTCCCTTAAGTATGTTTTTTGGGAGTCATATACTTAGCTTTTACAGTTTTAAATTTTTCTTTCCGCTCATCTCCAGGCCATTTTATTGTTTGCATTCATGGGAATTTTCTCCCCTCAGGTCTCTTAAGGCATGTCATCCTCTTTTAAAGCATTCCTTCTTCAGAGAATTTGTCTGTGGAAATATTATTAAAATGTATTCCAAGGTCTCTTATACTGATTTAAATTGCCCCTGTGTCGAAAATTTTTGGCTAATGAAAATGTTTTTCCACTCCTTTGACTTAATGGTCCTGCCTCTCTGAGCACTCCAACTTCTATGTCCACCCAATCTCAACACTGATCTAGTGTAATACAGATTTTATCAGTCATCACAGGAAACTTCTTCCTCTAAGGCCTCTAAAGTTTGTGAAATTGACATCTTGTTTATTGCCCATTCCATCAAACCTGCATTGTTATTCTCAGTGAAACATTCAATTACTCAAGGCTTTTTGATTCCCCTCTGTTCAATTTCTGTGTGCTTAGCTTCCAAAAACTAACCCTGTGATGATTCTTGCCTGCACTTTTTTGAAAACCATGTTTCTGTCTATATATAACCTTATCTGTTAGGGTTATCCTAGCGACTGAAGGGACTTAGCATGCATGCATGCATTGGAGAAGGAAATGGCAACCCATTCCAGTATTCTTGCCTGGAGAATCCCAGGGACAGAGAAGTCTGGTGGGCTGCCATCTATGGGGTTGCACAGAGTTGGACACGACTGAAGCGACTTAGCAGCAGCAGTAACTCAGACTCTTTGTGTTCAGAATAGACTCAGCATTAATTACCCCAGATATGAATGAGAACGATGTTTATTTTGTTTATTGCCATGTTCTCCATGTTTGGTACATACAGTGCACAAAGTGCCTTTTTCTTGGGTGAAAAAACAAATTAATTATATTTCCCTCAACTAAACTGGTTCCCCTTCCTAACTTCTGTATCTCATTCTTGAAATTATTTCTTATCAACTAACAGAGAGGAAGTCGAAGTATTTTGTATTTCAGGGTTTTAGGTCTAATGAAGAGGATGAAGCCTGGAGTTACACTTCCAAAAGGGGGAAAAATGGAAATCAAGCTTGAGTTGAGATAGGTAGAAGGGTTTTAATCTTGAAAGAATAAGAGTTATTTTGGGGCATTTCAACTCGGTTGAGGAGGCCAACAATATTCTAGCAAGTTTTTTGTTTAATATGTGGTGGACACATGTGTCCATTCCCACGCTAAGCCCTAAAGAAGTGACAGTGCCTTTGGTGGCCTGGTAGAGGGGTATGAATGTATGTGTGTGGCTGAACAGTAGGAGTCTTGGTATTTAGCTTTTTGCGCTCCATGCTCTTGGAGCTGTGACAGTCAAGTACCACAAATATGGCACAGAAACATATTTTTGATAATGGAATATATGTAGTCTCATATGGTTTCATTCGATATCAATAATTTCCTTGTTGCTCCACAGATTTGAAGATGAAAATTCATGATACTGATTGAGATTATGTTCTATAACTGAACAATTCCTGTATTAATACACATTTAGGTTATTTCCCTTTTTTATCACCTTAAAACTGATGAATATCTTAATATATTTTTCTTATGGGTTATTTTCAATACTTATATAACCACATTCCCTAAAATTTTAAGTCTGATTCATTCTCTCTGTCTTTGAGGATTTTCTGTTTGTGTCATGGTATCAAGGCACAGTAAACTTAATGTTCCTAGGCCTTGAAATGCTTTATCAGTCCGACTGTGAATTCAATAATTTTAATTTCTTAGATGTTTATTTGAATCCACATGTTATTAAGGAATTACTGATACTGAATGAAGAGTTGGATGTTTAAACCAAGTATAAGACACGATCATGAGTTTTATTTTTGCTGTGGATAACTATTTGTGTTTTTTCCTCTGGAGATCCTAATATTTCTTGTCAATGTAAGATTTAAACAAATAATTTTCATAGTGAGTCTTTTAACTAAGTAGGAAATTCCCATATATGAGGTACATGGCAAATCCTATCATCTTATGCTTGCTATATGGATTCTTAATATCTTTACTGTTTAAAAAATTTTAAATTTAATATATATTTTATTTTTCAAAAAATCAATATTCACATATGATGAGGAATTCAAGCACTACAAAAATATATACCATAAAATATCCTCTAGTTTTCTTTCTTAGGGGCAACCATTATTATCAGTTTTTTTGTATCCTTTCAGAGTTTTTCTATATATATTCTAGTTTTTCTCTGTCATGTTTACTTTAGCTAAAATTGTCCTATTCCTGAAAAAGGGGAGCATATGTTTTAATTAGTACATTTTGGTCATTTTAGTAGTACATTTATTTACATGATTACTTACACAGACTCAGTGTAGTTTTGATTAGTTATATTTGGCTTTTCTTTTATCCATAAATAAAAACTTGAGTATGGTTGATTCAGATAGTCATGAGTGTTTCTTGAAGAATTAAAATTAGGAAAATGGAAAGGAATTCTTGAAAATGTAGAGAAACTGAGTAAGACTGAATGGGAAGTAGCAGAAAGTAGCAGTCAGGTCTGTTGCATATAGTATTTGAAGAGCATTCTCTACCTATAATTCCCCCCCCCCACCTTTTTTTTTTTTGCCTTATCACATATATGTACTTCGATTATCTATATTGCTGGATGACAAATTATTAAATTCTGTATAACTGATTTCTAAACTGTGTTCTGGGAATGTTAGTATTTTGCAAGATATTCATAGGTATGTGATGAAACAATTTTGTGGTAGAAAATGTTTGGGAAAAGTGCTGTGGCATCGATAGTAAACTTTTTTAGTGAAATTTATGAATTGCTTTCAAGGTATAAGGTGCTAAATGCATCCATTGAGCTGTTAAGATATCTGATGATATGTTTAGAATCAAATAAAACCTATTACAGAGCTCATCAGTTTCTTAACTCTTTCACTGAGAGATACTATTTATGTATTTGGCAGAAGTATTATTTTTCTTCTTTTTTAGTGTTTGCAGAATGCAGTTTTGGCAATTGCTGGGGGGAATCGAATATTCTGAGACAGTTTATATTGTTAAAATGCAGTAACTTATATTATGTCAGAAGCTAGTTAGAAATGCCTTAAGAAAATATTTCCTCTTTCTATGCCTTTCTTCTGTCATAATGCAATGTCATAAAAAATGCAAGTTGTATACATACACCGCATAGTTATTTTCATGTTTGATGGGCTGGCTTTTAAAAAGTCAGACATACTGGCAAATGGTAAAATAAGTATTTATTTTTCTTTGAATCAAGGGACTGTGGTAGGGTGGCACCAGCCTGGTGTAAAAGACCTTGGTCTGGAAATGGGCAGGAAAATCAATAGCTGTGCTAACACCACTTCCACTGCTGCTACCAGCTTTCACTAGTGGGGTCTTACATAGTTTAGAAAGGAATTCTGCCTCAGATCCTTTTTTGAAATTGGTTGAGTAGGAAGTAAATAAATAAAAATTAAATTAATAAGAACTTACATATATTTTCCTCCATATTTACAAGTTCTTTATGAGTTATATATGCACGTATACGTTTTTTTCAAACCTGACAGCCCATTTCTCATGATCGAGACTATGTTATTTCATTATACTTATTTGTATATCTAGGAATAAATACTATCATTGTCTTATTTTTATTTAACTTTTTTTCTTTCCAGTTTTAGTTCTGACTTTGGATTGGTTATATCAGCCTAGGAAATCCATAAAAGGTAATTACCTTTGTCAGTATTTAGGAGTGAAACTTTCATTTATAATCCCTTTATTGTCCTCTTGAAAATGAAAAAGTTCATTTTAAACAATGAGAACACCTCAGGGTCATAGAACTCTGATATTTTTATTTGACTAGATAACAGAGCCAGACTTTATTAAATATGGTGATTCTATTATTGCTACCCTTTCCCCATTCATAACATAAACAAACATAAAAAATTGAGTGGAAGAAACTTCACTGTGGGCTTGAATAACGTCTCACAAGTTTTGATTAGGGTGACGGTGTATATATTTTAGAAAACATTCATATTTATATATAAAATAAATTCTATATATAAGTATGTTATTTGAAATATTTATATTAATATATTTTATGTAAAATATGTATGCATGAAACATTTTATATATGTATTTGTTACATAATGTTTATTTGTAAGTAAATAGATATAAATACCGTATAAAATTTAAAATATAAATAGTATATGCTGCTGCTGCTAAATCGCTTCAGTCGTGTCCTACTCTGTGCGACCCCATAGATGGCAGCCCACCAGGCTCCCCCGTTCCTGGGATTCTCCAGGCAAGAACACTGGAGTGGGGTGCCATGTATTTCTAAATATTTGTGGTTATATTTCTATATATAACTCTCAATATAAATGTGCCTATATATTTATATTTTAGGGATGTTTCATATGATATCTAGCAATTCCTTAAAATAAAACCCCCAAAGTAACTACATTCTTGGCTTATATAATTTTGTGTGTAAGTGTTCATGGAGGCTTAAGGGGGTAATAACGCCTTATTAATTTTTTTCAGAAGTGTTTATACCAGTTACTGAGTGGGTGAATGGTTTTGTGAACAGATTTTCCTAGTAAGATATCATATCCCTTTTCTCTGCTGGCCCGGGTATCGATACATTAGTATTCTCTACACATCAGGGTATTGGGAGTGGGTACTTGGTAGTGGACTTAATTGTGTTGGTGAAAGAAGACATTACAAAGCTGGGGGAGATCCCTTGGCACAAGAGAGGTAAAGAGAGTAGAAAGAATAAGCCAGTGATTCGAGCTGTTTGTTAACCTTGCCCTTCTGTGGGAAAGATCCTTCAGTCTGTCATTGGGCATGGTACTGGTAGCTGGAGTGTTACCTCTGACCTCCCCTGCCGAAGACCAGGCAAATGAGGTTGTTGAAGGATGGGGTCAACTGTGCTCCAGAATAAAAGTCACAGAGAGACTCGTATACACCACTGAGCAGTGCAGTGAGGAGCTGGAAACTATTAACTACCGGTTTGTTCACTGCTTGCAAAGGACTTACTATTAAGAAGCACTAAGGACCATAATGATGGAAATGGTTACTAGTTAAAGATTTTAAAAAAGACTGCTCAAGAAGATGTCAGGTAAGAGTTTTCTTTTAGAGTTATGCCCATTAGCCATAGGCTAACGTTGAAACCCACTGCTATCAAAGGTTTGCTTTCTCCTGAGAGCTCTGTAGCTGTGGGATTTCTGGGTGTCACCAGGCACCATGGCAAAGCTTGAAGTTCTGTAATACAGTTGTGGCCCTGATGTGGGAAGCACACAAGACAGCAACTCAGGGTATTTAGCTGGATGTTCCCTGGTGGTGCCAGAGTGAAAGCTGGGTGGGTGGTTGCTGAGACATGTCAAGGCATTGCTCCACCTCCTTTCCCTTTGGATTGGGGCCTTTGGATAGAGGATAAAGAATTATGTCAGAATTTACTTAGCGATAGTGAAACAACCCAATTTAGTTATCTTCTAAAACTTCAGCTGACATGGACTTCTGAGGTTGTAAGAAAAGGAAATGGTTTGGAACATGAAAGTAATGGAAGGAAACTTTCTCACTTCATCTGAAGATATAAGCTCTTTGGAAGTGAAATGTTTGAATGCTTAAGATTTTGAAGACAACTCTGATCTTCCTCTGACACTTCTCCATTCTGTCAAAGGTCCAATTCCCTTAAGGGTTTCTCATCATCATCTTAAAAAACATACTGTTTCTTCATGATGAAGCTTCTGCTAGGCTGTCTAAAGCATCTGGTAGTTCACAGTCCTTTTAGGAAATTCTAGGATGACGTTATTTAAATAGTAACTTATGTATGGGAAATTCATATCACTTTTGAGGCCTTCCTTGTCTGTCAGTTCAAGTCAGCAGTATTAACTAAGTACTTTGGTTTGCCCCTATGAAGATTGGATCTCAAGGAACTTAGAGGATGACATGGATTTCACATATATTAAGCAATTAGATAACATTACAAAAATATAAATTTAAGGACTTATTTTTGTGGTATAAGTTTTTAAGGATGGATCAGCATAGCTGAGTTCGAACCTTGGCTTTACCACTCTGGATCAATTGCAGTCTCAGGACTTCCCTGGTGGTTAAGAATGTGCCTTGCAATGCAGGGGACATGGGTTCAGTCCTTGGCTGGGGAACTATGATCCCACTGCTGTGGGGCAGCTAAGCCTGTGAGCTGCAACTAGAGAGCCTGTGTGCCACAACTGCTGAAGCCCATGTGCTCTGGAGCCTGAGCAGTAACTAGAGAGTCTGTGCGCTGCAGTGAAAGACCTCACATGATGCGACTAAGATCCCACATGCCACAACTAAGACCTGACACAGCCAAATAAAGTAAATAAGTATTAAAAAATCACAGTCCCTCTGGTCCTCAAATATCTAATAGGGTGCCATCAACTATCTCTAGAATTACTTAAAGAATTAAATAATGCATTGTGATACTACTCAACCATAAACAAGAGGATATTTTGTCATTTTTAGCAAAATGGATGGACCAGTATGGTATCATGCTAAGTGAAATAAATCAGAGAAAGACAAGGACTATATGATATCACTTATGTGTGGAATCTAAAAAATACAACAAAGTGGATATAACAAAAAAGAATATATAGAGAAAATTAGTAATTATCAGTGGGGAGAGGGAAGGAAGGAGGGATAATACAGGGATAGAGGATCAAGAGGTATAAACTATTATGCATAAAATAAGAATATATTGTACAACATGGGGAATATAGCCAATATTTTATAACCTTAAATGAGGTATAACCTTGTAAAATTGTGAATCACTGTATTGTACACCTGTAACTTGTAGAATATCGTATATCAACTATACTTCAATTAAAAAAAAGGATTAAATAATATGCAAAAAGTGCCAAGCACATTATAGGTACTCTGCACAATCCAGTTAGATCCACATAGGATGGGGAAGACTTACAGAGAAATAGGGAAATGTGACCTGGAAGATCACATGGGGAAGGCATGAGCAGCAGAGAGGAGTGATGAGTATATCTTCAAGGAGGTGGGAAGGGTAGATGAGTTAAGATAAGAATGACTTGCGTCAGACATAGACTGGCCATTCAATTCACATGATAGTATACATGTTAGAATGTCATTCTCCCAAATCATCCCACCTCTCCCTCTCCCTCTGAGTCCAAAAGTCCGTTATACACATCTGTGTCTCTTTCCTGTCTTGCATACAGGGTCACATCTTCCTAAATTCCATATATATGTGTTAGTATACTGTATTGGTGTTTTTCTTTCTGGCTTACTTCACTCTGTATAATCGGCTCCAGTTTCATCCATCTCATCAGAACTGAATCAAATGAATTCTTTTTAACGGCTGAGTAATACTCCATTGTGTATATGTACCACAGCTTTCTTATCCATTCATCTGCTGATGGACATCTAGGTTGTTTCCATGTCCTGGCTATTATAAACAGTGCTGCGATGAACATTGGGGTACATGTCTCTTTCAATTCTGGTTTCTCGGTGTATGCCCAGAAGTGGGATTGCTGGGTCATAAGGTAGTTCTATTTGCAATTTTTAAGGAATCTCCACACTGTTCTCCATAGTGGCTGTACTAGTTTGCATTCCCACCAACAGTGTAGGAGGGTTCCTTTCTCCACACCCTCTCCAGCATTTATTGCTTGCAGATTTTTGGATCGCAGCTGGTGTGAAGTGGTACCTCATTGTGGTTTTGATTTGCATTTCTCTAATAATGAGTGATGTTGAGCATCTTTTCATGTGTTTGTTAGCCATCCATATGTCTTCTTTGGAGAAATGTCTATTTAGTTCTTTGGCCCATTTTTGATTGGGTCGTTTATTTTCTGGAGTTGAGCTGCAGAAGTTGCTTGTATATTTTGAGATTAGTTGTTTGTCAGTTGCTTCATTTGCTATTATTTTCTCCCATTCAGAAGGCTGTCTTTTCACCTTGCTTATAGTTTCCTTTGTTGTGCAGAAGCTTTTAATTTTAATTAGATCCCATTTGTTTATTTTTGCTTTTATTTCCAGCATTCTGGGAGGTGGATCATAGAGGATCCTGCTGTGATTTATGTCTGAGAGTGTTTTGCCTATGTTCTCCTCTAGGAGTTTTATAGTTTCTGATCTTACATTTAGATCTTTAATCCATTTTGAGTTTATTTTTGTGTGCGGTGTTAGAAAGTGATCTAGTTTCATTCTTTTACAAGTGGTTGACCAGTTTTCCCAGCACCACTTGTTAAAGAGATTGTCTTTACTCCATTGTATATTCTTGCCTCCTTTGTCAAAGATAAGGTGTCCATATGTGTGTGGATTTATCTCTGGGCTTTCTATTTTGTTCCATTGATCTATATGTCTGTCTTTGTGCCAGTACCATACTGTCTTGATGACTGTGGCTTTGTAGTAGAGCCTGAAGTCAGGCAAGTTGATTCCTCCCGTTCCATTCTTCTTTCTCAAGATTGCTTTGGCTATTCGAGGTTTTTGTATTTCCATACAAATCTTGAAATTATTTGTTCTAGTTCTGTGAAAAATGTGCCTGGTAGCTTGATAGGGATTGCATTGAATTTGTAAATTGCTTTGGGTAGTATACTCATGCAGCATGCTTGGGGCTGGTGCATGGGGATGACCAGAAAGATGTTATGGGGAGGGAGGTGGGAGGGGTTCATGTTTGGGAATGCATGTAAGAATTAAAGATTTTAAAATTAAAAAATAAAAACTAAAAAAAAAAATTGAAGGAGCAATGATACAATGTAGAGAGAACAAGGAAACAAGTACTTTGTAAAGTATACAGGCTCTACAAATGTTCATCACATAATTAATTTCCTTAGAACTTCAGCACATGGAAAACCTCAAATTCCTGAGTCTTCCTTAAAAGATATGTACTTCATTTTATTTAAAAAAAAAAAAAAAAAGATAAGAATGACTTAGGTGTGAACCTGGCCCAACTGAGATGGAGGGTTGTACAGAGAAATTGTGAGATTAAAAAAGAGTGGCTTGCAGAACCAGCTAAGAAGTTTGATTAGATCCAAAAAGTAGTTGAATACTATATGAATACAAGTGGCATTTCAGAGAGATTTTTGCAGCTGTAAAACTAATGTAGCAATTTTATGAGAAAGGTATTATTATTATCTCCATTTTCCAGTTGGGAAATAGTGTTTGGAAGAGGTTTAAGAAAACTTCACGTAAGTATTTACTATGTGAGTAACGCTAATGGCAGTCAACATGAAATAAAAAGTTAATTCATGATTCAGCCATCCAGAACAATCATGCTGTTTTCATTTTCTCATATTCCCAGTTGGTTTTAGTTTGTCTTCCAAGGGATGGAAATATTTTTATATACATTATTTGAATTAATTTCTGTTGGTGCTTTAAATGGTGCCTGGCACATAGTAAGCACTTACTATGTGTTACCTCTTATTTTTACCTTAATAAGTCTTTGTTAATAGACTGTTTAAGTAAAAGGCATTTTGGCTGTAAGTTCTGTGACCTTCCTACTTTCACTCACGACTTCATAATTATTTCTTGTGTAATAAGATGAATACAAAGAGAAGTGCTAATTTTTTCAAGAACAGAATGAGGTATGATTGACATGCAAGTTTTCCAGTATTTAAAGCTAAATTCTTTGGCCTGTCAGAGGTTTGCTGTCATTAACCTGCAAGTAGTGGGAGGAAATGAACAGAAAATAAATGTATTACAAAAATTTATGTTCTATTTGATGGGTAATCTGTGGTTGGGATTTGTTGACTTAAAATACATGTCTAATTATTATACTTTTCCTAGAAAAGAGATGAATTTGTGTTTTGATTACGTTCTTGACAGTTTTATTTCACAGAATGAATACCCATGATTTTAGTGTGTTTTAAGAGTGAATTATACAGTGTACGTTCAAACATCTTCATTCTTAAACTTTGCTGGTGGCCTCTGTGAAGGTTAGCAAATAGTTATTAAATTTGCAATAATTTATTTCTGGGCTAGTAAAACTGATAACTCTAACTGTTAACCCTGAGTTATTTTTCTAAATACTTTCATGTTTGTAAAATTTTAGCTGTTACCACCACTTAGATAGGCTCATTATTTTTCAAGTGCTGAAATCTAAGTTGTTGAAATAAGTAAGACTAACCTTTGACATGAAAGAAAATTTAGAGGAAAGAGGGATTTCATTTGCTTTTCATTTTCAAGGCCATGTCTTGTAATAAGAATTTATCAAGAATACGAGTCACATTTTTCACACCTCTGTGTCCTTTGGGACATAAACATTTAGGGAGATCCACAGGCACAAAGACTGCTTTGTGCTGGGGAAAATGATTAAAAAAATTGAGAAATTGGAATTGAAAATAAAACTCCTTTGTACATTCTTTGTTTAAGTTAATACACTATGTGGGCTTTTGGGTCTTCTCAAATCTCCTTGAAGGCATTTGTGGAATAATTATAATGACTGGAGTTGCCATTACATCCTTTCTGGGGAGCTTGGGAGGAAAGAAGGCTCATTTACAGTGTAGTCTGGTAAATGGGTTACACCTCTGCTGAGAGGATTGTATCTATTTCCAGCTATAAGCAATAGCTCAGAACATCAGTTTGTAAATGGATCTGGGCTTTTAGAATTTACCTATTAGTACATGAAGATCTGGAGACATTAACAAAAATCATTAATATGTGGATATTCAAGTGCTTAGTTTGCTTGATGCTCCTGTTCCCCTCTTTTTTCTTCCTGTTTATTTCATTCCTTAATTTTTAAAACCAGCATTTTATAAAATTTAATGGGTAATTTAATAACCTCTGCATAGAGAGTTTTCAAGTTCTTCTGCATACAGAGTTTTCAAGTTCTTCTGGAGAAAATACTCAAGTAAGAAGGATAGATAAAGATTAGAAAACTTAAGAGACATTTTTTGGTTGCTCTGAATTCACTTGAGATATACTAAAGAGAGATTTTTGAAGCATTATTTGAACAACCTGGTCCTATTATCAGCTTTAATTTCACTCATAGCTTGTTGAGGAAATGATTTTACCGAGAGTTACTATGTACAAGTCATTTTTTGCTCTTTGCCCATTCCTTTTCATTTTTTTCCTCTGTCTCTTTCCTCCCCTCTGTCTGTTTCTCTCTCCTTCCCTCTATTTCCCCTTCTATCCCTCCTTCCTTTCCTTCTTTCCTTCTTCCTTCCAGTGTCTGCCCATTTTTTAATCACTTCAATATCTATAACTCAGCCAAAATAGTGAATAGAGTACAGACTTTTATGAAAGTTGATTTTGAATTCTGTGGCAAGCATTATCATTTTGCCTTATTCTATTTTGCTATGTACAACTGCTGGAAAGATTGATTTTAGAGGACTGGCTAGCAAAGCAGCAGTCACTGTCATTACACTTAGAAGTGCAAGGAAAATATAGCATCTTTTTTTTTTTCTTCTGTTGCTGACAGTCTCACTGGGTAGTTAAGAAAAAATAAACTTTATGCTTTTGCAATTTATAATTCTTTACTCTCTTTTGGTTTAGTTTCTTTTTGGTGGCTTAGTGTCTTTTATATTAAACTCATGGCCTTTCTGATTTCTGTTCCTTTCCTATGCTTCTCCTCAATGTGGAGTCTTGAGAACGATTTCTTGGTGGCAAGGAGAAGTTGGAAACCTCTTTCCTTATAATGTCTTCTACATCCTTGCTGTGGTTTGGAATTATAAAGCCCATGATAAAGTTGTATGTGTGTTAGTCACTCAGTTGGGTGTGACTCTTTCTGATCCTGTGGATATAGTCTGCCAGGTTCCTCTGTCCATGGGATTCTCCAGGCAAGAATAATGGAGTAGGCTGCCATGTCCTTCTCCAGGGGATATTCCCAACTCAGGTATCAAACCCAGGTCTCCTGCATTGTGGGCAGATTCTTTACCATCTGAATCACCAGGGAAGTTATGATGCTCATAATAAAAGTCTCTGATTGTTAACATGAGGTTTGTTCTCTCCTCTTGCCTTGGTAACCATACACGTAAGGACTTAGCCAGAGAAGGCTATGTAGGTCTTTTTTTTGACTTTGTTAATTACTAAGAAGAGTTATTTCTTAGGGTAGCTTAAAGATTATTGTGAAATATCAGTGAAGAAGTTTGTCAAGTCACTCTGAAAGCAAATATTCATATTCTATTTAACTTGAGAAAGCTGTATTTTCCATCTGCATTCTATGCTTTTGGAGCCCAGTTCTTTGTACCTCAAATACAGAAATTCATTCAACTTGGTCCAAATTACATCATGTGGAAAATTGACATTAACAACTGTGTTTTCATTTTTAGTAATTTTTTCAAGTGGCCTTTATCTCCATTTCAGGCAGCCTGCATTCTCAATTTCAGGGAAGGAAAATCTGAGAGAACAATTGAAAACAATCCAGTTGATCCCAGCTTCTGAGTTTAAAACTTATTGTGGAAATAGTAGATTAAAGAAAGGATTGGGAGATTAGCAAGAACTGATAATGTAAGAGAGTGTTATCCTTTTCCTAACTTGATAAAGATTCCATGGACTGAGGATCAGGTGCCTTTCCTGATGCCATGACACTACACTTAAACAGATAGGGAGAGAACCCTAAAGTGAGTTTACTCTGATTTGATTGAGAAAATACCCAGTTAACTGAGTTTAACTTCTGTCAGTGAGTTTGTTTCTGCTACCATGTGAAATAGTAAGTTGAATTTAAGGAAGAAAGTGTACTTCTTATATTGGTCCCATTGTTTAGAGATCCTAGCAAGTATTAGCAATCAAGGTAAAAATCAAGCAAAGAACATGTGGATATTAAGCATTTTTCCAAATATGATCTAATTTATCTCAGGTGATATTTGTTAAGTTGGAGCAGAATTGGTCCAGAAAAACAATAAGATATTGCTGTATTAGGTATTCATCAGGAGTGATTTTTACTGTACTTGAGCTCAGTTGCTCAGCTGTGTTTGACTCTGTGACCCCACAGGCTGTAGCCCACCAGCGGCCTCTGTCCATGGGATTTTCCAGGCAAGAATACTGGAGTGGGTCGTCATTTCCTTCTCCAGGGGATCTTCCCCACCCAGGAGTCAAATCCACATCTCCTGCGCTGCAGGCAGATTCTTTACCTACTAAGCCATCAGGGAAGCAGAGCTAGTCCAGAAAGGCATTAAGATCTTGCCCTATTAGGTATTCAGCAGTAGTGGTTTTTACTGTAGGGCACGGAAATCCAATATGTTTCCTTCCACCAGTATGATCTAAGATCTTTTTAAAAAAGAGTTTCTACCATTTCTTCAGCTAGATCATTTGTAAAGATGATGAGATTTGTTGGTAGAAGCTTAGGGAATGATCTTCTTAAAAAGGAGAGCACACAGACTTGGAGTCAGACACATGTAATTCTAAATTCCATATCTGGTCCATAGAGGCTGTGTACCCTCAGTTTTGTGTGTGTGTGTGTGTGTGTGTGTGTGTGTGTGAAAAGAGTTAATAATAGCTGTGGGTAGACAGTCTAGTTTGCTTCAGCCTCCTCCTCTTACTCACTCCTGTATTTTCTAGTGGGCTCTTGGGGCCATTGAACAGCTTCCTACTTTTTCTCCTTCAAATTTATAACCAAGTGAGTGATAGCAATAAGAGTTAGCTGTGTATTAATCAAAATATCAGTTGTAATACTAATAAAAACTAGAGTGAACATAGTTTAGGTGTGCAGCCATGGTCGACCTCCTAGTATTCTCTCCAGAGTTGGGTTTGTAAATCCACATCTTACATGGTAAGCTTAGTATATGGTAGAATCAGACCAGAATACTCTTCCTATAGTAATGTAGGGTAATCTACACCTGCTGTCTAAGTCAGGGAGAAGAGACTGAGCTAAGAAGTACACTCTTCTAAATACACCAGCCTTCTAAGTCCTCCGCCTCTCACAGGATGAATGAGTAGGTATGGGGAGAGATCAGGACTGTTGAGGCAAAGCAAAGTTCACCATGAAGTCAGGTCCATGAGCTGATAAATCATTTTTTTTTTTGTTTTAGGTTTCTGTCACTTGCAACTGAAAGACTCTTGACTACATCTCATTCTTTCACTTCATTAATTGTGGGTGGGTAATATGCTTTATTATTCTGGAGCTACAACAGTGAGTAAGTTCTTATACTCCAGGACTTGACAGTCTAGTGGGGGGTGTGGACAGCATGTTAGCTATCGCTCTAAGATGTGGTAGCACCAGGATAGAGTTAAGAACTGGATGCCATGGAAACAAATGCCTCAGATTTGGGCAACAGTAGAATATTTCCTGGAAGGTTTTTATGAGGATTAAATGAGGAAATGTATGTAAATTTCTTGTTACACTGTTGCTGTTGTTCAGTTGCTCAGTTGTGTGTGACTCTGCGACCCCACAGACTGCATCGCAACAAGCTTCCCTGTCCTTCACTATCTCCTGGAATTTGCTCAAACAATTTGTCCATGGAGTTGGTGATGCGATCTAGCCATCTCATCTTCTGTAACCCCCCTCTCCTCCTGCCCTTGATCTTTCCTAGCATCAGGGTCTTTTCCTATGAGTCAGCTCTTCGCATGAGGTGACCAGAGTATTGGAACTTTAGCTTTGGCATCAGTCCTTCCAATGAATATTCAGGACTGATTTTCTTTAGGATTGGTTGGTTTTATCTCCTTGCTTTCCAAGGGACTCTCAAGAGTCTTCTCCAGCCCCACAGTTTGAGAGCATCAATTCTTCGGCACTCACTTTTATGGTCCAACCCTCACATCCATATGTGACTACTGGAAAAAACATAGCTTTGACTATATTGGACCTTTGTCATCAAAGTGATGTCTCTGCTTTCTAATACTCTATAAGTTTGTCATAGCTTTTCTTCCAAGGAGTAAGTATCTTTTAATTTCATGGCTGCAGTCACTGTCTGTAGTGATTTTTGGGCCGTATGTCACTGTTTCCAGTGTTTCCCCATCTTTTTGCCATGAAGTGATGGGACCAGATGCCACGATCTTAGTTTTTTGAATGTTGAGTTTTAACTCAGCTTTTTCACTCTCCTCTTTCACCTTCAGCAAGAAGCTCTTTAGTTCTTCTTCACTTTCTGCCATAAGGGTGGTGTTATCTGCTTATCTGAGGTTATTGATATTTCTCCTGGCAATCTTCATTCCAGCTTATGCTTCATCAAGCCAGGCATTTTGCATGATGTACTCTGCATATAAGTTAAATAAGCAAGGTGACCATATACATCCTTGACATATTCCTTTCCTAATTTTGAACTAGTCCATTGTTCCTTGTCTGGTTCTAACTGTTGCTTCTTGACGCATACAGGTTTCTCAGGAGGCAGGTAAGGTGGTCTGATATTCCCATCTCTTTAACAATTTTCCATGGTTTGTTGTGATCCATGCAGTCAAAGGCTTTAGCATTGTCAATGAGGTGGAAGTAGATTTTTTTCTTTGCTTTTTCATGATCCAGTGAGTGTTGGCAATTTGATCTCTGGTTCCTCTGCTTTTTCTACATTCAGCTTGTACATCTGGAAGTTCCTGATTCACGTACTGTTGAAGCCTAGGTTGAAGGATTTTGAGCATTACTTTGCTAGCATGTGAAATGAGCACAGTTATGCTGTAGTTTAAACATTCTTTGGCATTGCCCTTCTTTGGGATTGGAACTAACCTTTTCCAGTCCTGTGGCCACTGCTGAGTTTTCTAAATTTGCTGGCATATTGAGTATAGCATTTTAACATCATCATCTTTAGGATTTGAAATACCTCAGCTGGAATTCCATTACTTCCACTAGCTTTGTTCATAGTAATACTTCTTCTTTTAAAAAAAATTATTTTTACTTTATTTTGCTTTACAATACTGTATTGGTTTTGCCATACATTGACATGAATCAGCCATGGGTGTACATGAGTTCCCAGTCCTGAACCCCCCTCCCACCTCCCACCCCATATCATCTCTCTGGATCATCTCTGTGAACCAGCCCCAAGCATCCTGTATCCTGTATCGATCTGAGGCACGTTTGACTTCACACTCCAGGATGTCTGGCTCTAGGTGAGTGATCACACCATCGTGGTTATCTGGGTCATTAAGACCTTATTTGTGTAGTTCTTCTTGCCACCTCTTCTTAATCTCTTCTGCTTCTAATAGGTCCATACCACTTCTGTCCTTTATTGTGCCCATCTTTGCATGAAATGTTCCCTTGGTGTCTGTAATTTTCTTGAAGAAAAGTAATCGTTTTACTATAGGCCCTCAGTAAACACTAGGTTTTTTTTTTTTTTTTTTTTTTTTACTTTTCTCTCTTACAGGGTCACCCTTGAAAGCGAGGAGCTTGGCTCACCTTTGTGTTCCAGTACATAGGATAGTACTTGCCACATTATGGGCACTAAAATAATGATTTGCAGGATGGCTCAGGAATTATTTAGCAGTTGCTGAAATCTATCTGACAAGTAGAACCACTTTCAGAAGTTGTATATCTGATAACTGGTAGTTTCCAAAAAACCAAACTCTTGAATATTTCAGTAGAAATTTGAGATATTTGAGAAAAAGGAGACTCTTTTGTGAATATTGCATTAGTTCACTTTCCAGCTACTGACAGATTGTCATCAAAATACAACTCTAAGCATTACCACCATCATCACCCTTGTAGTAAGTCATGGTTTACAAAGCTTTCCTATGCAGTATGCAGCACCTTATTTCATTAAAAAAATGTTATTTTAAAAGCAGTTTTAGATTTACAGAAAAAAAGTAAACACAAAGATTCCCCATACACTCTATAACCACTTACCCCTATTATTAACATCTTGTATTAGTTTGGTACGTTTGTTACAATTAATGAACCAGTTTCCCTGGTGGCTCAGCTGGTACAGAATCCCCAGCCAATGCAGGCAATGCAAGAGATATGGGCTCGATCCCTGGGTCTGGTAGATCCCCTAGAGAAGGAAGTGGCAACCCACTCCAGTATTCTTGCCTGGGAAATCCAATCGACAGAGGAGCCTGATGGGTTACAGTCCATGAGGTCACACAGAGTTGGACACAACTGAGGGTGCATGCCCACACATACATCGATATGTTGTTATTAACTATATCAATAATATATTGTATATAATATTTAAAATAAATACATAATATATAAACATAAATTATATAAATACATACAATATAATATAAATATTAAAATATATAATAATATGATTATATTATTAAAGATATAATATTATAATAATATATAGTTAATGATGTAATTATTAACTATATATAAAATGAACTATATTATTCTTATTTTCTTATTTTTCACCTAATGCCTTTTTTCTATCCGAGGATCCCATTTGAGATACCACATTACATTTAGTCATTTCAATTATTCTTGGCTGTGACAGTTTTTTAGACTTTGTTTTTAATGATCTTAACAGTTTTGAGGACTACAGGTCAGGAATTTTGTATAATACTTCCTTTGGGATTTATCTAATATTTTTTCTCATGATGAGACTGAATTTATGAGCTTTCTGGAGAAAAATAAGAGATTCAGTGCCATTTTCCATAACTTCAAGAGTGTATAGTATTAACATACTGATGTAGTGTTTGTCAGATTCCTCCCCTGTAAAGTACTCTTTCTTCCCTTTCCACATTTCCTTACCTTATTTAATTTTCAAATCATCAGAGGCCCACCTTATTAACCCCCATAAACAGTGGTGGTGACATGAACAGAGATAAGCAAGTTGGATAAATCAGAGATTTGTTATGAAGATCAAATAAGTTATGCTTCTAATGTGCTTTGAAATCTGTTAAGCTTATACATTTAATCTAATATTTTTACTGCTAGTTCAAAGAAATAAGTCTTTAAAGAATTTGATCCTTTGGTTCATCAAATTTGAAAGAAACTCTGGACAAGAGTCTTTTGATTCATCTTAAAACTTGCATTTGTTTAAATGACCACCTACTCTCTTAAGTCCAAAGCCAAAATGGTATGCTCTTCTGGTGCATGCTTGTCAATTATGATTTCTGTTGCAGAAATTTCAAACGAGTGCAGAAAAGTCATACTCTTATTTTCTTAGATATTCAGGGCAACAACAGAGGCAAAAATGGTCTGCTTTTACTCCCACTGTCTTCTCATTCCTTTTAACTGAGACTGGAAATATGAGAAAAGAAAAATATGAGGGGAAAAAAAGGGATAGGTAGGGAGTGGACCGGAAGATTTAGCTTGGGAGTGGCATCTCCAGAGTGATTTATTATGGGCCAGGGATAGCTTAGCATTTCTTCCATATTTTTCAGGAAGGATGTGATGAGTTGCAACAACAATCTGGTGACTATTGCAGACTTGTTCGAATAAATCCTTCTTTATGCCTGCTTCCTTTTAAACTCCAGTTGTGTACCTACCTTAGGTTAAATGGCTAATCAGTTTTCTTTTGCCTCCAAGAAGAAATGTCTCTGAGGAGCTTTACAGTTTTACTAGTTCAAGAACATCAACATTTATCCAGGTTCAGCTTGAACCAAAGGCAGAAAGCAATACTAGTAGTTGCTCTTTGTGAAAATAGCTTCTTTCTTTGGGCTTTAAATTATGTCTTTTTCCTTTCCGCCACTGGTTTTCTCCTTTGCAGTGGAGTATTTTCTGATTATTTTACCACTGCCTCTCCAGGGATTTCTGCATTTGTGAGACTTAAGGCAATCAAAATGATACTTAATTTTCTTTCCTTTTATGGTAGAGGAGTGTATATCCCAAACACTTATTCTCTGTGTTCATTAACAAGAGGTATTGGCGAAATCTGAGGCATCAGATTTGATTTTACTTTGTTGATTTCTTATCCAGAGATTCTGATCTGGGGGTGCTGTTATAAAGAAGGGGGGTGTTTGGAGTAGAGTAGGCAGTGCAACAGAGTCTTTAAGGCCAAGAGCTTTGGAGCCAGATAACCTGGGTTCCAGTCTGAACTTTACCACTTACTAGCTATGTGACCCCGAGCAAGTTTAATCTCCCTGTACCTCAGTTTCTTTATCTGTAAATGGTGATAATAATAGTCTTAACTCAGGTCATTGTGAGGATTAAATGATTTAATATATGCAAGACACTTACAATACTGTTTCACCTAGTAAATATTTTGTGTTTAATGCTTATTAATATTTATAATAATAACTCATTAACATATATGCTAATATTCTGTATTTGTCTTCCCTCTCACTTTGCTTCCTGTCCTGACTGTAATCAGCGTTATCTGGGCTCACTTTTCAGCTGACTTCATTTGGGTTCAACCAGGGGATGCCCTGAAAGACATGAATGCACAGAAGAAAAGAGAAATGTGGGCATCTTTCTTTGGTTCCTTCCTGCTTCCATGAAGCTGTTTCTCCTGCAACAGATGTGCTCCTCCATGATTAAGCTATTGTTGGACAGCCTCTCCTGTGGCTCAGCCCTGACTGGGCTCCTTTAACACTATTTATTCTTCTTATCTCTTCAACTCTAAAGGTGGCAATGCCCTTCTGTGTTTGGGTCTCTGGCTGCGCCTCATCCTGTCTTGTTTGTTAGCACAGTTCTTCCCGCATCTTTTTTGTTAGTCCCTTCGTTAGCTTCTCTTCATTTGAACCATCTTGGCAGAGTTCTCCTTTCTGATGGGACCTTGACTTACAGAAAATTCTATGACTTAATATTTGTATTTGACAGTTTTGTAATGTCCCAACTATAAATCTGTTCTTTTCAGTATGCTAGAAAGGTTTCACTAAAAAATTGTGATTATTGCCTTTAAACATTTAACTTCTTTATTGTTATATTACATTTCTTGAGACAGGAATTACTCTTTTGGGTGCATGCATGTGTGTGTATATATGTTTCTAACACAGTGCCAGATATATAGCAGGTGGTAAAAAATAACCCCATAGTATTGAAAGACATTTCTGTTTAAAACGGTGAACATGATGGTTTGCTCCAGTGACACATTAAAAGCTTTGCAACTAAAGCAGCTTTAGTTCCAACCTCTCTACAATTACTTGATAGGCTTTAAAGGATTTATTGCTTGTGAAAGGTGCCAAAATAATAGCACAGAGGAAGAAAATCCCTAGTCTCACTACAGACTGTGACTGTCCAAGTTTCTTCTGCCTCCTGCCAAAGAGCCCAATGGAGCTGATGGAAAGATTAGCTCATTTTCAACTGAAATTTTGATGTTCTGGGAGAGTGGGCAGTTTCCCTTCCCCTCAGGAAATTCTGTGAAAGAGCTGGATGTTTTCTCTTTCTGAGGATTCTCTGGTATAGCCCTCCTGCTGCATCCTTGAATAAACTCAGCCACTTTTAATAGAAAACAGTTAATTTTGTTTTTCTATCTACTTTTTTCCCACAAGGGAAAATGCTTATAAAGTAAGTAACCTTGTCAGCTGCTGAAATAGTTTGGTGACCTGGCTAATTATAAACAGGGTCCAAGATACAATTTGTTAGTACCTAACATATGAAGTTCTTAAATACAACTGTTGATATAGATATTTAATCCTCATGAGGGCAGCAGTGGAAGGTCTCTGTGTGAGTCTGTTATGCAAGTAGCTCTTGGAGCTTCCTTTTCTTCATTAGTAAAGCAAATGCTAATAGTGCCAATCTATTAGGTTTATTGTGAAGTTAGAAATGCTTACAGAGCACCTAGAATGCAAGAAGTGTTCAACAGATGTTAGCAAGGAGTACTGATAAAAGCTAGATTGGAATTTTTAAAAACTGAATATGAATAGAAATAATTACTGTGTTTACTTAATCAGTAATGTTTTTGTGTTATAGCCTGTTTATTTGAAAGTAGACCAAGGTTGGCTGTTTCCCTAGGAAGGAGTACTTTTAAGAAGGAAGTTCTTGGGAAAAGACCAAGAAGGAAGTTCTTAGGAAAAGACCGCAAGTGGAAATTTTCTAGATAGGGTTAGATTACTGCAACTCACCAAAGGATTGGCAAGCTCCATTAGGTGGTAGCGTTGCCATGTGGCCCAGCAAGGGAAGCTGCAAGAAACTGGCTGAATATTATGTGAATATTAAAGACGGGCATTTGGAAATGAATATCAAACCTGCTGAGGGCCAAGTAATATGACTTTTGACTTGTACTAATTGAGAACCAGCTGAGGGCTTGTCTGGAATATTGTCATATCTATCACATGTGTGCTTTAAGAGGTATTTATAAACACACACACACACACACACACACACACACACACACACACACACTAGACCTAGGAAATTATGCCATCTGGGATCCAAATTGGAAAAGCAAATTTCCATTAAGGCGGTAAAAAATATAACATATAATATGATAATTACACAGTGCACACAAGATGTGTTTTGAACTTTACAGAAACAAAGCTTTCAGGCTCAAGTTCTGGTGCCAAGTAATAATAACAGTCAGGAGAGAACTATGTCTTGTGGTTTTCTATAGTCCCTTCTGTGCCTCACACGTGCCGAATTATGCTTAGAAAAGTGCAGACTCTTCAGAGGAAGTTCAGTAAATTGAACGCTGGATCAAAACACTAGTAAAACAACATTGAAAAATCACAATATTTAACTTCCCTTTCAGAGCACACGCAGATATTAGGAAAGAGTGAAATACATTAACTTACACCTTATTTTAAAAGTTCCATGTTTGAAATAACAATTAGATCTTGATTTTCTCAGTCTCTGAGTTTTACTTTCAGGCAAAGCTTTTTTAAGGGTTTTTCAATGCTTTAGTGTCTTCTTCACATATCACAGAATTTTTTTTCTTTTTCTTTCTCATCATTTCTTTTCCCATATTGTATTTGTTTTCCCCTTTGTACTAAAAATAAGATAGGTGGAAAGGGATGAAACTTCTTTATCATTCCATTTTACTGTATTTCTCCATGATAAGAAGATAACAATGGAATTCATCCAGCACATAGCTCAAAATGGAATTAATACATGTAATATATATCCAACTGACATTGTATGTTGAAATTTAGAAACTGTGTAAGTAGGTAGTGGTTACTGTTAGAATAAATACAAACCTTTAATTTTCCTCCACCAGCCCTTTTCCTTGGCTTCTCCTGATGGAGTGTGCCCCTGAGGTGGATGCTCCCTGGAATTTGCCCTAATAGTCATGCCTCTTCCCAAGCTATTTAGATCTGTAAGAAGTAGATTTTTTTACTTCTTTGGGATTTGACTGACTCCTCTGACCCTGGGACATCCTCAGGTCAAAGGATACCCTGGAATTCAAGTGGTGGAAGTACTGACTTCAGATTTCTAGACCTGCTTTGATCAAAAAAGAAAAATGATCTGTCAAAAACATAGAGATTACTTTGAAAGCAGTCAGTAACCTAGATATTCTCTTCTATTGAATAGATTAAGACTAGAACAGGTATAAATTGATCAGCTGTGCTTCTACAATCAGTTTTGGATCATAGGAATGGATTTTTCCAAGAGTGAGCAATACTGGCCCCTACTCTCTGTAAAGTGTGTGTGTGTGTGTGTGTGTGTGTGTGTGTGTGTGTGTCTGTGTATGTATGTATGTGAGTGGGGAGACTTAATCAAGAAGCTGGAATTATTGTAATTTCCTCTGAGTCTGCATTTAAAATTGATTCTAAATGCTATTAGCGTTTGAGGTGAAGGAAGGAGGAAAGGGAGTAAAAGGTTAATTGCTGAGGGTAGACACATAAAAAAGTAGTTCTTTCACAGGACACTTGAGAGTCAAATTTAAATCCAGATGAAATTTGAAATGTCTTCTTGACCATTTTCCTTCTTGCGTTGAGAACCTTTGTGAGTTATGTCTGGATCTTGCTTTTATAGACGTTTGAAAAATATTCCAAGTGCTGATTAGCCTACCAAGGTGTTTGAAGCCTACTTGAGATATCATAACTTTTTTTGTGCTTACTACTCTACACTTATGGAACAAAATCAAATATAATTAAATAAACAAAGATATAAAATGTTTCTGGTCATATTTAACTTACTTGATCTTTTGGGTAAGGAATTTTTCATACAACCAGCAAATGTTTTACTCTGCCATAGTTTAAGAAGTGTAATTATAATATACCATCTACTTTTTGCCTGTGGATTTTTTACATTTTTAAGAGAAAGAGAGCACCATAATATTTAATGCAATCATGGTGGTCTCATTTTCTTTAAATTCTGAAGGACACCATAGCTGCCAATGGATAAAATTTCTTTGGGGAGCAGAGATAAATTTCCACATAGGATTACTGTGCAGTAAAGTCAGAAATCTGAAGCACATGAATTAAATGGTTAAGCAGTGCTTGCGAGCTGTGATATCGGAGGAAATAACTGCTATTAAGTGAAAGCTGAACAACATTGTAGCAGGGGGAAAAATTTCCTCATTTTCATCAGCTAATCATCAAAACAGTTTGACACTAGCCAGGGAGAGCCAAAAAATATGGAAACAATTATTGAGTTAAACGAAATATCACAAAATTATATGTTATTTTGCATTTTGGATTTTTAAGGTAAAAGCATTTCATGAAGGTTGTATTATGTATTGACCAAATAAAAGAAAAAGGTTAGGCGTGGGTTTAAAGGCAAAAGTAAGAAATGTGATATCTTGAGATACCAGTGGAAAAGTGCATGGATTATTGTTACTTCCGCATGCACAGTTCTATTTTAAATCCCACCGTTGATTGCCTGCATTATTAGGTCGGAATAATCACTTCTATGATGGAGTAAAACTGGTTTCACTGATGAGAAAAAGATGCCTTCCAAGTTTGGTGGGAAGTTTGATCAAATGCATATAGTTAACTTTGTCCTAAACTAAAAAGTGATGGTTATTGTCATTAAATCTCAAACTTGTTTTTACTTTTATACGACTACTATACATGCTACCTGCATTAATACTACACTAACAAAATCATGTTTCCTGCTATTTCAAGAAATCTGAAGTGGTGATGAAAGACATTTCCTACCAGTGATGTTAGTGGTTATTTAATTGCCATTAAGGTGGTAATGAAATTCTTGTCACTTACCCATGATGAAGTATTCTTGATCAGATTGTATTAAACAAAATGGCTGCATCATATCAGATGTTCTTTTTAAAAACTAGGTTTTCATTACTCTAAAAATGTTAGCCAGAATGGCTGCGATCCAAAAATCTGCAAGCAATAAATACAGCCACTATGGAGAACAATAGATGTCCATCAGAATTCTTGTTTCATTTTGAATCAGTTCTGATAAGATGGATGAAACTGGAGCCGATTATACAGAGTGAAGTATGATTTTGCCAGAGCAAAACTGAATTATGTTTGGCATTAGCTTTTGAATTATTACCCCTAAATAGTATATATATATATATTAAAAAAAATTAGATTACCTTGTTTCCATAGTCAAGTACAGTCACTCAGTCATGTCTGACTCTTTGCGACCCCATGGACTGTAGCCTACCAGGCTCCTCCCATGAGATTTTCCAGGCAAGCGTACTGGAGTGGGTTGCCATTTCCTTCTCCAGAGGATCTTCCCCACCCGGGGATCGAACCTGTGTCTCCCGCATTGTAGGCAGACACTTTACTGTCTGAGGCACCAGGGAAGTCATGTTTCCATAGTAAGGATAATATAAATTTTTTTTTTAATATTAAGAACTCAATTTTCATTTTTGAAGTAAATATAATTTGCTCACCCTAGATCTCAAATTTACTCTGTTTTGTCAATCTTGACTACTAGTATCATTATCATTATTACTTTCTTCTGAGTACTAGACCTGTACTTAGGTCACAACCATGGAGCATAAAACAAATTAAAATTTTCAAGTTGCTTTTTCTTTTGGTTTGAGATATAAATATAGGGATATATAATGGTCCTGTCTTTTATCACATTAATCTTGGTATTTCCTATTACCTGGTTATCTGCTCTCTTTATTCCCTAGAAGGCTTCTACATTCTGGGGAATATTGGGAAAGAAAGAAAAGAAATGAAGACCACAAAACAAGAAGAAAGATTATATCAATTCAGATGTGAAGAAGCAACATTAATATTGGAATAAGAAAAATTTTCCCATGATTCAAACTCTAAAGAAGGTTATTGATATTGAAGATATTGTGGTAAGTTGAAAAAAAGAAGTTGCAAAATATATCAGAGGTGGAATCTACTTTCTCTACAGTTCAGTCAGGGTGGGTTTGATAATATGACTTATCTTGGTTAACAGAACTTTGGGAAATTGATTCAGGTAGAGGTTTGAGGAGCGTGTTTATGTTTGAGCTTACCCTGCCTTGCTGGTCTCTGCAGTCCTAAGACAGCTGTGTGTCAGAATGAAATACCATGTGGAATAGAGACAAGCTGTCCTAGGTCTGGTGTCCCTAGACCAACTAGCCAGCACTAGTGCCAACACTCACACACATTAGTGAGCCATCGTAGATTACTCAGTGCCAAGCAAGTTGGCACACACCAGAAGATCTGCTTAGCCAATGTACAGAATCATAAGAAATCAAAATGTTACTTCAAGCCATTAAATTTTGGGTAATTTTGTATGCAAGCAAAAACTAGTTGATACAAATTAAAAAATGGAGCATTTTAGATAAAAATACCATAATTTTTTTGTTGCTGCTTTTAAATTGCTTTTTGGAAAAAGTGCTTCAGTGAAAAACTTAGTTTTAGCTTTGACAAACTCACTGTAGCTTAGATGCTGTGCTTCATTGCTCAGTCATTTCTGATTCTTTGCAACCCTTTGGACTATAGCCTGCCAGGCTCCTCTGGGGATTCTCCAGTCAAGAATACTAGAGTGGGTTGCCATGCCTCTCCTCCAGGGGATCTTCCCAACCCAGGGATAGAACCCAGGTCTCCCACATTGCAGGCAGATTCTTCACCGTTTGAGCTACCAGGGAAGCCTGTAGCTTAGATAGACCCATTCTATAAAGATTCAATGACTTGAGTCATTCTAGTTGATTACTATACATTTCTCTTGAATTCCTGAATGCTTTAGTTAGCTTTGTAAGAATTGGCTGCAATAATCAGTCAAGATATTATCACATATTCTATTAGTTTTTTCATTTCAATTTTGCTATTATATTTTTATAACATTTTTAAAATGTGTAATTGAGAACTTTTGGAAACCAGACACATTAGCTTCTGCTAATTTAATGTGACACATCATAAATATAAGAAACAGCACTAACATATTTTTTACATCCCGTTGGAATTTTTACCAAATCCTCAAAACTAACCGAGAAAGACTTTGCTGTATATACTGCCAATAAGAATTATATTTGAGGTGTTTTTTTTTTTAGAGTATATTCTCCATTTACCTACTGGGAAATATCCAAATGATTAAAATTAATTTATATTTGAATATAGGCTCCCTAATTTTTAAAATTGATTAACTTAGGTTGTTGGCTGAATGTGAGACTAGGACAATTCAAGAAATTGCAATTTCAGAAATTGTATTTATCTTATTCTAGGGCTTTCTTGCCTATTATTGCAAAATTGGGCCTTTTGGTCAAGTACACAAGATAGTTTCCTTTTGAGTAGGTTGATTTGAAAGCTCAAATTTCAGGGACGACCAGATGACTTCTTTTTGGTCTCAGATGTTCAGAGTTGCAATCTGTTCCTTTGGACATAAGCTTTACCAGATGACCGAGATCTTTGTAAACAATTTGCTCTATGATTCTCTTTGTTAGATAATAAGTTTTGAAATTGCCATCTAAAATCTGAAATAGTTACCCATCCAGACTAGTAACAACTTTGCATTTTCAAAGGCTAAGTATAATTCATGCTAAAAGTCATTATTTGGTAAAAAATTATATGGAATGAGTAGGGAATTCTTTCTTAGGTATGAGAAATAAGAAAATATTAAAATCCTAAGTTTAAAATATGGCTCCAGGTTTTATTGTTAGTGATTTCAAGTTAAATCTGTTAACTGTATATCAAGGTGACTGAGAAGACAAAAAGCCATGTTTATGAATACAGTGGACTCAAATATAGCAGCTCAGGATATAAGAAAGCAGGTCCACTCAGATCTGGTTTCATGTTAAAGACTATTCCGTTGTGACATACTCTTTTATCACTTTCGTAGGAAGCAAAGTTATGTTTTCTCAACAGTAGGTGTAGACATTCTGTTCCCTTTCTGCTGAAAATAAGGAACTTTTAAGTTTGTTTTTGGTGGAGGAGGTGAGATTGTGTGTGGTCATTCTTTTAATAGGAATGAATAAGAATGAATCATTGACCAGTGAGTACATCATACAGTTCTAGTGCTGATACAACAAATCGCAGATAATTGTATTTTGAAAAAAAGGTGGAATTTAGGGCTAGGTTATTTGGACTTAATCTGCTGAATTGTGTAGCCTTCAACAGATCACTTAACTTCAATATAACATGTTTTGAAATCCTTAGATAAAAGTCCTCATGTCTAAAATAGAGTATCAGATTAGATTCTCATTGTGTATAATACTCAGGGGAAATTTTGAGAGCATTACATAGAATGAGAATTTGGCATAAAAATATTATTATGGTTTTGGGAACTAAGTGCGCATGTTCAGAATTTATGGTCCTTAACACTGGAGCAGCTCTGGATGATGGGAAAACATTCAGTTTTGTGCAGATGTTTTGAGTGCTGAAGAGACTAGGTAAACATAGAGACAGATGAACAAGATTCCTTAGTAGTCTGGCAGTTAAACAAGAATCATTTATGGGTTGATTCATCAGCTTGGATTCCCAGTGAGGGATTCAGAAGTAGTTACATGAGTGAAACTGGCATTTGAAATGTTTCCTTTCATGGACATCATGCTTTGGACATGTTTGATTCTTGGAGAAGTGCCAGGGGATGACACTGAGGTGGCACTGTGCTTCACAGTATCAGACGCATCTTAGTCTGAATGCCTGGAGTTGGATACCAAGGTGCCTGAGGATTCCATATAACCCTTTGGAAGGAGGGTCATTCTTTAGAGGTGTAAGATCTGTTTTTTTTTTTTTTGCCTATTATAAATTGTATATCTCTTACATTCATAACCCGTGGTGTGATGATAAGATAGGATGATATGAGGTTGATGTTAGATTGGACATTCAAATAGAGCTGTCATCAGAAATGTAAAAGTGATAATCCTGAGACTTAGGCCTGACACTGTACTGCTCATGGGAGAAGCCCAGTGGATGCTCTGGAAGGCAGGATATGGTTTCATTCCAGTCACATGGAGGAAGCTTAATGAAAGAAACTGAAAACATTTCTAGGTTCTTTGAATCATTCAGATCTTTGCTGTGCACCTACTTTGCTCCAGGCACTATGCCTGGTTTAGGGATATGATGGTTCTGTAGAACGATGCTTAATGATACTGCTGATATAGTAGGTAGCTGCTCTTCTAAATAATTGTTGTTTTTAATAAGTGCATTTCATGTGAAGTGTTAACAGTCTGTATGTTGTGCTTCATTTTAGAATGACGTGGTTCTACAAATATTGCAATCTGAAGTGGCCCTAAAAATCCTTCTGGGATCAACTTATTTGATTTGTTCAGTAAGTGTTTACTCAGTTAACCTTTATTTTGAATCATTTTCAAGTGCTTGGCACTTTCCCACTGAGTTCAAATTGAATTTATCCTCAGATTAGTATCTATAACTGCAATGAGACTGCTCCTGAAACTTGTGACCAGACTGAAGTGTTTGATTTTACTTGTTCCTGCAGGCTCGTCAACATGTCTGTCTTCCTTGGTATTCTGGTTGCTCATTTGATACTATGTGTTGTTCATTATTTTCCCATATTCTGTCCAACAGAGTCATCTTGTTGTAGACAACAAATATATTAATCGAGCATTTATTGTGCACGTAAAATGCTTTGGCCTGCGGAAACCCAGTGTCTACCTTCCGGGTGCCTGCAGTCAAGAGAGGGAACAGATAAGTAAACATTTGTAACACAGGATGATAAATGATACAATAGATATAAACATGGGATTTTGGGGACACACAAAGATGGATCACTTAACTCAGACAAGGTTTATCAGGTTAGGATAAAACTCACTTGTATTATTTATTATTACTGTGTAACCTCATGCGAAGAGTTGACTCATTGGAAAAGACTTTGACTCTGGGAGGGGTTGGGGGCAGGAGAAGAAGGGGACGACCGAGGATGAGATGGCTGGATGGTATCACTGACTCGATGGACGCGAGTCTGAGTGAACTCTGGGAGTTGGTGATGGACAGGGAGGCCTGGCATACTGCGATTCATGGGGTCGCAAAGAGTTGGACACGACTGAGCGACTGAACTGAACTGAACTGAACTGAACCAAGTACCATAAAATAAATGGCTTAAGAAAATAGTAAGCAGTTTTTCAATCTCACAATTTCTCTGGGACAGGAATTTGGGTGCATTTAGCAAAGCGGTTCTAGCTGAGGTACCTCAAATGAGGAGGTATTGAGATATTAGCCTAGGCTGCTGTCATTTAAAGGCTGAACTGGAGGTGGAGGATCTGTTTTTGAAATTCATTCACGTAGCTTTTGAGTCTGAATTGTTTGTTAGTGGGAGACCTCAATTCTTACTATGGAGGCTTTATCAGGACTCCTTGAATGTTTTCATGACATGGATACTGGCTTCCTTTAGTGTTAGTCATTCAAGAGAGACTAAGGCAGAAACCGTACTGTTCTTGATGATCTAGTATTGGGAACATCCAGCATGCACTTCTGTAGTGTTAAGTTAGTATCAACAAGTTGGCCTGGTAAAGTGAGGGAGGGGATGGCCCACAGTGTGAATACTGGGAGGTGAGGATCATTGGGGCCATTCTAGAGCAGGCTGCCATACCAGTCTTCAGGGATGCTTAGCGTCTCTAACTTGATGCTAGTCCTGGTCTTGACAACCACTGTTGGTATTGTGAGTCTTTGATTTTTCATATGTTACACAGATTTCTGTTACTACTACTCTTTGAATCATATGGAATAACAACAAGATGTTAGCAAAACAGTGGATACAGATGCTTCTTCACTCAGTGCTACTGATATATTAATTCTAGTGGTGGCCCTGACAATTAAGAGGTTTCAGACAATATCACAGAAAAAAGTATTTGCTGCTAAACCTGAGAATTACAAAGTAATTGTTCTAATAATGTTGCTGAGATACCATGTAGCTCCATGTGGAACTCTCTTTCCCTGGAGGTCTGACAATTAGCCATTTGCATGTTCTGGCCCATATTGTGTGTAGCAGCTGTAATGTGAGTTTCAAGCTTATCATGCAATGGTCTGTTTACTACTTAATAGTGTAAGCGTCCTCCAGATCTTATCTCAGAAAAGTGGTGAAGCCAGTAAATATTTGGGACTTGAAACCTGAAGCCTTTCTTTTGTTAAATAGGGAATGTGGATGTTGAGATTAAAAGTTGATGCTCATTATATTTATTAGATAGAAGTGTTTTGCTAATACTATTTCCAGTTTTACGGTTGTATCAAAACATGGTTTAGGGACTTGCCTGGTGGTCCAGTAGTTAAAACTACATGCTCTAAATGCAGGCAGCCCCAGTTGGATCCCCAGTTGGATCCATGTTTTTTTAAAACATGGTTTAGAAAGGAGCTTCAACTCTTCTTAATTCTAATTAGTCCAAAAAGCCACCCTACATAAATTTACCATCTAAGTACAGTGTGCTTCTACTATAAACTTTACTTCAAGATTCTGGATTCAGTCTTTCAAGTCCCTTATATGTAAAAATTGGGGTGCTGCCATTCCAGACCATCACTTGCCTGCCTGTGTTAATATAGTTCCATGTTAACATAGCTCAGACTTTGCAGCTTGTTGAACTTTGGCACTTTCATTTATCCATGTAGGATCTGACCCCTTTCTCTCAGTTTGTCATTATGGGTGAGCTCTGAATTGATTGTGATTATAGAACTTTTTCTGCCCGTGTCTTGATTGTAGCACAAATTGGTTATTATCCTTCCCACTTAAAGCAGACTTTCAGCTTTATAACCACTCTAACGTGCTGAGAGAGCCCACAGTTTCAGTACTAAGGCTTGCTAGAGTCTAATGCACTTACTACAGTATTTTCCATAGTTTGACACCTGATGAAAGCAGAACTGCATTCACGAACGAAGATCCAAGATGCAGAGACTGCTGGGTATATATATTTTATCTTCTTCATATAACTTATCTTCCCTTAGTCTCTGTAGGAACCCCGTCACTTATACCCTCTTTGTGTATAGTCATAGTGATTTGTTGTTTATCCTGTTTTTAATATAGGCACTGGGACATATGTTCATCAACTTAAATTTGTTGTATAATTTGGACACACATTCAGTTTCATCTCATAGTTCTCCCAATATCTTTTTTTCTTCGTTTTTACCTATATAAGACCATATTCCCTCTTCTTGGGGATATTCCTTTTTCTCTGTTTCATTTCTCTTGACTGCTGTCATATTTGTTAGACTTCTGTCTTAGTTTTGAGAAAAAAGTTGGGCAGGGAAAACTGGGGTATCCTTTCAGTACTGGAGATCTGAAGACCCTGGGGAACTGGGAACTCTGAATGAGAAAGAATAGGATATTAAGAAAGTCAAAAAGCTTCAGGAAAGTTTGGAGACTTTGATATAGAGTTACACCCATAAAATTCTTCAGCTCTTTCTCACCCTTATGGTATGTATTCTCTCTTTTCCAGTTCCTCTGAATTGCCAGCGTGTCTCCTCCTTTTACTTTTTATTCATACATATTTCTCCATGGACACTGGGAGATTCCTCAGTCTAGAAGCAATCTGACCCTATTACCTATTTCCCTCAGTCTATATATCTGCCTTGCAATGCAAGTGAAGCCAGACTTTAATAGATCAGTTACTTAGCTCCCCTGGCCACATCTAGGTTTCTTCCTCTGATTTAAGAGAGAGGGGAACCACTGGGACTATCTTACACAAATGAAACTCTGTTTATCACTGGGCTGTTCACTTGTAGGTAGCCCTGGGGCTCTTTCAGATGCTCCTGAATTACCTAGCTAAGTTCCTAATTTACCTACTGAATGTTGGTTAAGTAATATTTCATGATGGCGTCTCTAACCCTTTCTTTGTCCCCAGCAGTGTCCCTTTAAGCATTATCTATTTTGATAGTCAACTTATCTTTAGGTATTATTGAGATTTCTAGTACATGACATTTTATTTTTTTCATTCCTACATCTTATTTTCTTAATGCAAGGGGAAAATATCTTGAAACGATAAGATTTGGAATCTCTACAAGTTCCTGTTTCTCTTCTTAGTTACATTTTTAAACTACCCTGCCTCTGGTCTGAAGTCAGAAAACTAGAGCCACTAGCTCAGATTTCATGAGTTCCATAAGGTCCAGTTCCATCATCACTCCAACTCCTGTTAGTAATTTTGTTAGAGAAAATTGTGATGAGCAGAGGGTCACACCCCATATTTACCACTTTTGCGTGCATTGGTCTTGATGCCTTTTTCCTGTTTTAGAGGAAAGAGCAAGTGCAGTGTAGACCATGAGTTTTGACACCATGCAGACAAAATTTGAAACATGACTCTCAAACTTCCTAGCTGAGCAACAATGGTTGAGTTATTTATCATCTAAAAAGTGTCCTCGTGCAAATTGAGGATAATAGCAATTGGATGGGTTTGCTTAAATAAAGTAATACATTTATATGCTTAAGAAAGTGCTCGGAATCCAACAGACTACCAATAATTATCAGCTTCATTCCTTGCTCCTTACCTCTTCCCAACTGAGACTGCTGCATTCTTTTGGGATCTTATTCCAACAATCCTAGATTCTAGGGTCCAACCCTTCAACTGTGTTCTTTTTCATAGTAGAAATTTCTGTTTCTACCCTGATTTTCCATTTAGCTATTGCTCCAGTTCCCTTTTCTTTATATCCTAGCTTATTGAAAAGTTTATCTAAGCCATCAAGTCCAATTTATTACAGATCAGTGATTGTTTGACTTACACCTTCAGCTGACTATTCAAATTGCTAACACCAAGGTTTCTAGTACCTGCCGAATTGACAAATGGATACTTTTCAGTCCTTGCCTTCCTTGATCTATTAATATTTACAGTGTATTATAACACTTACCCATTTTTTGAAGTTGTTTTCTATTTTAGATTCTTCTGTGCCTGAGTACTGCCATATTCTCCTTATAAACTTTATTCTGCTGTCCACTACTTTACATTGGTATGCCAGTCTCCTCTCCTTTCTTCCCTTTCTCTATGCCTTTCACTCTTGCTCTCTCCCCTTTCTCTTTAATTCACTTCTCCCTGGGTGTTTTCTTTCTACCCCCAAAATGCAGGATACCAACTGGATGTGGAATATTCACTGAGAGACAAATAGATAGAACCAGTCATGATTGTATAAGATTGCACAGATGAATCTCAAAAACATTATTTTGAAGGGAAGAAGCCAAAAATACAAAAGACTAAATATTATATGCTTGCGTTTACATGAAGTTCATGAATAGTCAGAATTAATATATGCTATTAGAAATCAGAACAGTATTTGCCTGTTGGGGGCCTGGGGATTGACTAGAATGGTTCCTTGCAAACTTCCTGGGGTTGATGGACATGTTTTATATTTTGACTGGAGTGTTTGTTCCATTTTTCAAATTTATTGAACTGTGTACTTGAGATCTGGGCATATCATTGTATGTGATATTAGGTTGGTGCAAAAGTTATTTTTTGGTGGTTTTTGCATTGTTGAAATTTGCCTTTTGATATTGGAATACATTCTTAAATAAAGGTAGTTATATTATACATCATTTTAATGTGCATTTCTCACTTTTTTTTAACTGATAACTTTTTACTTGCTGTTTATTTTATATTTATTTTATTTTTTTATTTTTTTCTCTAACCTTTGCTTTTATTTTATTTTATTTTATTTAATTAATTAATTTATTTTTTTAATTTTAAAATCTTTAATTCTTTCATGCATTCCCAAACATGACCCCCCTCCCACCTCCCTCCCCACAACATCTCTCTGGGTCATCCCCATGCACCAGCCCCAAGCAAGCTGCACCCTACGTCAGACATGGACTGGCGATTCAATTTTTACATGATAGTATACATGTTAGAATTCCCATTCTCCCAAATCATCCCGCCCTCTCCCTCTCCCTCTGAGTCCAAAAGTCCGTTATACACATCTGTGTCTTTTTTCCTGTCTTGCATACAGGGTCGTCATTGCCATCTTCCTAAATTCCATATATATGTGTTAGTATACTGTATTGGTGTTTTTCTTTCTGGCTTACTTCACTCTGTTTATTTTATATTTATTTTAGACTATGGAAATGACAAAAAGTAAATTCCCAAGCCATTTTCTTATTCCAGTTCAAAATGGATTGTAAAGCAGCAGAGACAACTCACAACATCAACAATACATTTGGCCCTGGAACTGCTAACAAATGCACAATGCAGTGGTGGTTCAAGAAGGTTTGCAAAAGAGACAAGAGCCTTGAAGATGAGCAGCATAGTGGCCAGCTATTGAAAGGTGATAGTGACCATTTGAGAGCCATCATTGAAACTGATGCTCTTAAAGCTACACAAGAAATTGCAGGAGAACTCAGTATCGACCGTTCTATGGTCATTTGGTATTTGAAGCAAATTGGAAAGGTGAAAAGGCTCGATAAGTGGATGCTTCATGAGTTGACTGAAAATCAAAAAGACTGTCTTTTTGAAGTGTAATCTTCTCTCATTCTGTGCAACAACAGTGAACCATTTCTTGATCAGATTATGGTATGTGACAAAAAGTGGGTTTTATATGACAGCCGGTGAACGACCAGCTCAGTGGTTGGAGCACTTCCCAAAGCCAAACTTGCACCATAGAAAGGTCATGGTCACTGTTTGGTCATCTGCTGCTCTCCTATCTACTACAACTTCCTGAATTTTGGCGAAACCATCACATCTGAGAAGTGATGCTCAGCACATCTGTGAGATGCACCAAAACCCACAATGCCTGCAGCTGGTCTTGGTCAACAGAATGAGCTCAGTTCTTCTCCATGACACTGCTGACTGCATGTCTCACAACCAGCACTCTAAAGTTGAATAAATTGGGCTACACAGTTTTGCCTCATCCTTTCATTTGACCTCTTGCCAACCAACTATCACTTCTTCAAGCATCTTGACAACTTTTGCAGGGAAAATTCTCCCACAACCAAGAGGATGCAGAAAATGCTTTACAAGAGTTCATCAAATCCTGAAACATGGATTTTTACACTATAAGAATAAGCTTATTTCTTGTTGGCAAAAGTGTGTCGATTGTAATGATTCCTATTTTGATGAATAAAGATGTATTTGAACCTAGTTATAATGATTTGAAACTGCAATTATGTTGGCACCAACCTAATATTTACTTCATAAAAGGAAAGAAAATTGAGAGAGGTAGAGATGATTGTGGGCTTCTCAGGTGGCACTATTGGTAAAGAACCCTCCTGCCAATGCAGGAGACATAAGAGATGCAGGTTTGAACCCTGAGTCGGGAAGATCCCCTGGAAGAGGGCACAGCAACCCACTCCAGTATTCTTGGCTAGAGAATCCTATGGACAGAGGAGCCTGGTACAGAGGCTGCAGTACATAGGGTCACCAAGGGGCGGACATGACTGAAGCGACTTGGCATGCACAGAGACAGTTGTAGAAAGCAAAAGTTATCCCCTCTGCTCAGTATTCTTCCCCATCTCCCATTAGAATTTCAAAGTGTTCTGCGTTAAGCAGAATTGGTCTGCCTCATTAGAGAGTGCATTTGACTATGACATAGATTTTATAGTTTAGGGAGTTGTCCTAGAACTGAAAAAGTATGAAGGAAAGACACCTCCATAAGCTGGTCCTAAGTTGAGGCTGACACTCAAAATGTCAGATATTTAGTTAGGTGAAGGGGAAAATGTTTACTAGCTTTATATACAGTATAAGCACTGAATTAATGGAACTGTGTGCTTGAGGTACTTGGTTTTTATGTTTCAGATCTGTTCAGCATGCTAGGGGTAGAAAGAGGATTGGAAAGAGAAATATGTTGCCAGATTCCGTATGTGCACAGTTATTTGAGGAAATTCTGGTAAAAATGCACTGAAGGCTAAGTACATTTACTGACATCTGTTATGATGCCAGGAGCTCTGATCTAAACCAGGAAATGTAAATGCAGCCCTACCCAAGTGGGAAATATTCATTTGCCTGTTTAAGTAATCAAAATATAATTTCTAAAACTCAAGATACCTTAAAATATATGCATTAATTTAGTGTACTGAGTTCAAGACTGAGGTAATGGGGCAGAGCATCCTGACTGGCTCTGATTGACTCACAGATCTCCAAGTGGTCTGCCATACTATGTAGATTACTGTATTTTTTTCTGGTGAGAGGAGCCTTTGATTGGTAACATCTTCCCTTACATTCAGAAACAGCAGGTAGTTACATATGATGACTTGTATCTTTTTAAAGAAGTCATACTATATATGTTGATTGTGAAAGTTCAGTATATTTGTGTTTCCTGATAAAAGATGTTTCATTCTCTTTATATTTCATAGAGTCACTTGACTCTTACTCTTGGTTATTTCGTTAGTTAGAAGAGACAGGAACCTTTTTTTTTTTTAGTGTCAAGAAACCATAAAAATAGTTCTGGCAAAGCAAGAAGAATAAGAAAGAGTTTTCTGGTCCCCCCCCCCATTTATTCTAGTTGTCTTATTGAAAGATTTGTATCTAGGTTGAACTTTCTTCCTTGTTATGCTGTTTTCGTCTCATCATGGTATTTCCTCACTTTAGTTAAGGCAGCTTGTTTTGTTGTCGTGGAAATGAATTCAATGTCACAGATTTGGCATACTGGTTCTGTTTCTTTACCAGGAAAGGTGTATGTGCTGAGAAGCAAATAAGCCTCTGTTTAAGCACAAACCCACATGGTAGTATCTAAAACTAGGAAGGCTAAATATGATAGGTACAGAGTCCTCAATTAAAGGTTTTATTTTTATTTTTTTAAACTTATATTTTTATATTGCAGTATAGGTGATTAACAATGTTGTATTAGTTTCAGATGTATAGCGAAGTGATTCAGTTATACATATACATGTACCTGCTTTTTTTTTAAAAAAATGCGTATCCTATTTAGATTGTTACATAATATTGAGCAGTGTTCTTTGTGCTATACACTAGGTCCTTATTGGTTGTCCATTTTAGATATAGCAGTATGTGCATGTCAATTCCATACTCCAAATCTGTCCCTCCCCACACCCTTCCCCCTGGTAACTGTAAATTCATTTTCTAAGTCTATGAGTCTGTTCCTGTTTTATAAATAAGTTCCTTTGTATCATGTTTTTTAGATTCCACATAAAAGTGATATAAGATATTTGTCTTTCTGTCTCTGACTTACTTCATTGAATATGACAGTCTCTAAGTTCACTGTTTACAATAGCCAAGACATGGGAATAACCTAAATGTCCATTGACAGATGAATGGATAAAGAAGATGTGATACATATATACAGTAGACAGTATTACTCAGCCATTAAAAGAATGAAATAATGGCATGTACAGCTAACAGAAGCAGAAGATATTAAGAAGAGGTGGCAAGAATATACAGAAGAACTATACCAAAAAGATCTTCATGACCCAGATAATCACAATGGTGTGATCACTCACCTAGAACCAGATGTTGTGGAATGTGAAGTCAAGTGGGCCTTAGGAAGCATCACTATGAACAAAGCTAGTGGAGGTGATGGAATTCCAATTGAGCTATTTCAAATCCTAAAAGATGATGCTGTGAAAGTGCTGCACTCAATATGCCAGCAAATTTGGAAAACTCAGCAGTGGCCAGAGGACTGGAAAAGGTCAGCTTCATTTTAATCCCAAAGAAAGGCAATGCCAGAGAATGCTCAAACTACCATACAATTGCACTCATCTCACACGCTAGTAAAGTAATGCTCAAAATTCTCCAAGCCAGGCTACAACAATACGTGAACCATGAACTTCCAGATGTTCAAGGTGGTTTGAACAGAAACCAGAACCTTTTGAATAGAAAAGGCAGAGGAGCCAGAGGTCACATTGCCAACATCCATTGGATCATCAGAAAAGAAAGAGAATTCCAGAAAAACATCTATTCCCACTTTATTGACTATTCCAAAGCCTTTGACTATGTGGATCACAATAAACTGTGGGAAATTCTGAAAGAGATGGGAGTACAGACCACCTGACCTGCCTCTTGAGAAATCTGTATGCAGGTCAAGAAGCAACAGTTAGAACTGGACATGGAACAGCAGACTGGTTCCAAATAGGAAAAAGAGTATGCCAAGGCTGTATTTTGTCACCCTTCCTATTTAACTTTTATGCGGAGTACATCATGAGAAACACTGGACTGGATGAAGCCCAAGCTGGAATCAGGATTGCCGGGAGAAATATCAATAACCTCAGATATGCAGATGATACCACCCTTATGGTGGAAAGTGAAGAAGAACTAAAGAGTCTCTTGATGAAAGTGAAAGAGGAGAGTGAAAAAGTTGGCTTAAAACTCAACATTCAAAAAACTAAGATCATGGCATCTGGTCCCATCACTTCTTGACAAATGGATGGGGAAATAGTGGAAATGGTGACAGACTTTATTTTTGGGGGCTCCCAAATCACTGCAAATTGTGACTGCAGCCTTGAAATTAAAAGATGCTTACTCCTTGGACGAAAAGTTATGACCAACCTAGACAGCATATTAAAAGGCAGAAACATTACTTTGCCAACAAACGTGCAGCTAGTCAAGGCTATGATTTTTCTAGTAGTCATGTATGGATGTGAGAGCTGGACTATAAAGAAAGCTGAGGGCTGAAGAATTGATACCTTTGAACTGTGGTGTTGGAGAACTCTTGAGAGTCCCTTGGACTTCAGGGAGATCCAACCAGTCCATCCTAAAGGAAATCAGTCCTGAATATTTGTTGGAAAGACTAATGTTGAAGCTGCAACTCCAATACTTTGGCCACCTGATGCGAAGAACTGACTCACTGGAAAAGACCCTGATGCTGGGAAAGATTGAAGGTGGGAGCAGAAGGGGACGACAGAGGGTGAGATGGTTGGATGGCATGACTGACTCAATGGACATGAGTTTGGGTAAACTCCGGGAGTTGGTGATGGACAGGGAGGCCTGGCATGCTGCAGTCCATGGGGTCGCAAAGAGTCGGACACGACTGAGCAACTGAACAGAACTGAACAGCAGCATGGATGGACCTAGGGTGGACATTTTAAATAGCTAGTTTATGCCATGATAAACCTTTGTACCATATGTGGTTTCTCTTATAATGACTAATTTCACACAAATCAATTGATATTAGGACTTTCAGTTGGTATTGATTTTATTTATAAAGTCATTTTTGTTCCACATAACAAGTCAACTAGCATACTTAGTTCTGACTTCCAAATACATGGCGTGTGACTCTCACTCTCCATAATCTGCCATGACCATAGATATGTGTACATGACAATTGATGTTCCATATAGAGTTGCTGAGATGGATATCTTTTGTGCATTTTCTCTTGGTGTCTTTCTCTCCATGCATACAAACATACATATTTTTTGTGTATATATGTCTGTTTCAGTATGACCTGAAAAAATAAATTGCATAACATCTTCAGTATTTTATTGCTTCCTCTCCCTTCTCTCTCTGTCCTCTCTTGCTCTCTGTCACTTTTCTCTCCACCCCCAGTCCCTTTCATGCATCTTTCTGGAAGAAATTTAGTGAGTAAACAGGAAGAATTGATGTGATTATCACCATCTTTTGGCTGAATGAGGTTTTGGCTTTGTCCTTCAATACTGCTGTTTGGGCTTTTACAGAGTTGGTGCTGTGCATGCAGATAGGCACTTGGCTAACAGAATATATATCTATTTTTTGCTTTAGTCACATATCTGTGTATGCACGTTGCACACAGAGGCATGGTTCACAGTTTCCTATCATAGAAAATGTCATGCAACATATTAAAATCATAAACATCCTAAAAATTGGATCTGATCTTTTTAATATCCTATTTGCTGTTGCAATGGAAATATTTCCTAATAAAAGTATTTGAGTCTGCCAAACCAATGTAGTGATCTCCAGTGTAACATACAGCTTTCCAAGTACTCTACAGTTTTATAATACTAATGTCATGTCGCCAAACTTGGCCACCAAGCTTGCTCCAAAATGTTGCACTCTTAGCAAAAATGCTTTTATAATAACTTATCCCCTTGTCCAGACTAGCTCTTAAATCTGTGAAAGCGTCCAAATTCATTATTAATTTTATTGCTTCTCCTTGAGTACTCTACTACAGAAGTATCCATTTGAAATCTCCTCACCTTTTTAGTGATTTTGTTTTGATTCATTGTCTTTTGTTTATTTTGTTCTATGTAAGTCAGTTTGAGGCAAAGGAAAGAACATAAATAAGGATTTATATTTAAAGTCTTCTTTCCTATCACTGTTTGTATTTTCTTAGGGTAGTGAGTCAGTGTATATGGGAATGGCATGTTTTTGTTTTTGTTTTCTTCAGTGAATTTTTGGGTCATGCATGTGTAAGACATGGATTTGCAATACTGATGCTCATTAGTTCTATGTTTTTAATGCGCTGAATTGTAATTTAGATATAATTTTCTCCAGCTTGTTATGGATACAGTTGTCAGTTAAAGCAACCAATAACTCACAGCATCCCTGGAAGCAGAATGGTGGTGTTTGTAGGGAAGAAATGTGTGAATTTCTTAGTGTCTTGCAGACTGAGGTGAGAGGAAAAATTAAAGAATGGAGAGAAGGTGAAAGAGTTAAACTTTTTTTGTTAGAATTAAAGTTTTATCACTTTGATTCATTGCTGAGTTTTATTTTAAATATGGACATAGTCTATATAAAATGTGCTTTTTGCCCACTTAAACAATAGAAGTGTTATTCTGCTTCTAATGCAGAACTGAAAATTCTGACCATTAGGATTAATCCATCTAATCTTAGAAAGGCTAGACTCTTGGGAGAGACTGAGGACAATTATTTTGGTCTCAGAGCCCTTTGGAATAGATAATTCTTTATGAGAATAGATATTTGCTACATTTGATTAGAATTATTCCGTCTCCACGAGAATGGATATTTGCTGCATTTACTTGGACTTATTCACTGGACTAGTTCAAGGATAAGAAGTTGATGAAAAAGCGAGAGACACAGAGGGTTGGCTCATGCAAGCATGATAGTCTGTAGCTGGGGGTTGACCAAAGTACTCACAACTGTTGGAGTCACTGAAGATGCGGACCGTAGGTAGGAAATAATGACAAACTGCCTCATTCATGAGTTTGTCTCAGACTATTTATTCATTAAATTTCACACACACACACACACACACACACACACACACACATTTGTCTATGGCAGACAGTGTAGTGCTGGGTTTTTCTGACATTTTTTTTAAGGAGTAGAGATATATTGCAAGCATCACTAATTGATTTAAACTTCTCTTGAAGTTAACTGTATTTTTGATCTTTATCTATTGTTTACTACTTATGAAGTAAACATTTCTCTTATTTATCCCCAGATTACTTATTTTTGTGCCAAAGGAACACTTTTTAGTTCTCACATTCAACATAGTCTACATTCAACCTTGCTATGCTTGTTTATAGTATTACCAAGTTGGTAAAGTATCAATATTGTACTTATTGATAACTGGAAACAAAAAAAAATGTAATCCCCAGATTTGAGAGATTGCAGTTACATTTAGGGAGACAACATCTAGGAATAAAATGCTAGCAAGGCATTGTATACTGAGAAGAAATCAGAATTGCTGTTAATAAATTCAGAAAGGGAGAAATCATGGTGGATTAGGTATAAAAGTAAGGAGTCATGGGAAAGTCAGTCCTAGATTTGCCTAAAATGTGTTCCTGACAGTGTCAGAAATAAATGCTTTTATCTCAGCATAGCACTGTATAGTAACTCTTCTCAAGATGCAATTAAGTTATATACCCCTTCCTCTTGCTTAGGTAACTTCCTTCATTCTAAGAACACATTTAACTCAAATCTCTCTTCATATTTTATCTTTTTGGACTGGAATTCAATTTCTAAATATTTAGAAACTATAGCCTCTTAATCTCTTCAGTCATGTCATATACCTTTAGTTGGACTTTCTCCCCATTGCTATTTCTTGAAGTATGGTGTCAACAGAAGCGCACAGTAAATACTATGTGTTTTTTCGTAAGGGCGAGCATGATGTCTTCTATTTTATTTCATGCGCTCCTCCATGATTATATCTGAAACTTTGATGTCCTTTTTTTTTAAATAAAGAGAAATAGTGAGTTTGTTTTCAGGTTCTTTCCTGCAACTAAAAATTTTGTCTTAGAGTATGCCATCTTTTAGATGCGGTTTATATTTGGTTTCTTATTTTTCTGTTTCAAAATAGTCCAATGTCATCTGCAAACTTAGAGATTCCTTTGTGCACAGTGTTTTGAGATTATTTTTAAAGTAAGACCAATTTGAAGATTTATTATTGCGGACCCTGTTATTTATACTTTTTTTCTATCCAAAGAAATACTCTTGTCTTTAGTGAAAGCAAGAAAAGTAACCCTTTATCTTCTTGTTAACTTGTCTGTAAGCCAGTTTCCTACCCATGACAAATCGGTCCTTCCCACCATCTTTCACTCAAAGTTAATTTAAAAAGTATCTTTTGTGATGCTTTGTCAAAGGCATCTGTGAAAAAATCAGCATTGGATGTAGTACATTGTAATATAATAATAAAGTTATGATAATTGTGAGTAGTACTTAAGCTGGTATAGAGAAAGATCTTTCAGAAGTTTTAAGCTATGAGATCCCTTTCAGTGGAATAACAGCTTGGATAAAGCCAAATACATCAGTACTCTATCCTGATAGTCTATAAAAGTTGACTGATCAAGGCAACTATACTCCATACTTGAATTTGGAAAAAGTAGAAGAAAGGAATGCTGAAAAGGAAAAAAGTAAGGTAAGAAAGTTGGAAAGCTCTCAGAGACACATGGAAAAATGGTTGTTGACTATTATATGCTTATACCTAAGATAGGACTGAAGATATAGTGAAAGAGGAGTAGAATTTATAAATATGTGGTATTTAATCTACTATCTCAAAAATAATATTTATCTTTATTCCTGTTGATTATTTAGCCTATTAATTTTGAGGCATGTAACAGTGGGTCCAGTTTTTAGAGGGATTAGGTTGATAGCGGAAAATTCCAGTCATAATGTGAACATATTCTGAATGAAACCCTTTTCTCATCCCGTATGCAAAAAGGCCATAAGAAAATGAAGATTAAATAAATAGGAGGACTGAACACTGGAGAGTGAGGTACTGCCAAACTTGTTAAAAAATCTGGCTGTAAATGTTATTTCTACATGCTTACCCCATATTCATTCTACAGAATTGGTAGCTATGTAGTCACTACTTCTTTAAAAGAACTCTTGCTGTGGTTAATGATGAATTTTTAATTTTTAAACCTTATGTGTCTCTTCTCATTCTCATCCTACTTGCTCTCTCTATAACCTGTGTTGATCCAGTCCAACTTGGCCTGAGAGCATATAGGTGTAAGGTTAGAATAATGCCAAAGTGACAGTCAAAAGTTAATATTCTGCCTACTCTTATGGAACCCAAGACCATCTAAAATTTCATCAAAGTCATTCTGGGAACAGTGCTTCCTATGCAGTCTTGAAACAATTCTTTACTACCTGAGATATCTGCTGTTTTCTTCTTTTGTGCTACAGCTCAGAAACAGGCAGTTAAATCACAGGTGTTGGAGAAGGATATAACCACCTTGCCTCCTGGCAAAGAGGACATGCATCAGCCTGCTATTTCCCAATGTCCAGTGTTATTGACTCTGTGGTAATGTGGTGCTGGCAACTGTTGTTGCCGGAGCACTTACTGTTTTTTTATGGTACCTGTGTAAGTTGCTGATACCAATGCTATTTATTTATTTATTTAATTTTTATTTTTTAAATTCTAAAATCTTTAATTCTTACATGCGTTCCCAAACATGACCCCCCCTCCCACCTCTCTCCCCACAACATCTCTCTGGGTCATCCCCATGCACCAGCCCCAAGCATGCTGCCCCCTACGTCAGACATAGACTGGCGATTCAATTCTTACATGATAGTCTACATGTTAGAATTCCCATTCTCCCAAATCATCCCACCCTCTCCCTCTCCCTCTGAGTCCAAAAGTCCGTTATACACATCTGTGTCTTTTTTCCTGTCTTGCATACAGGGTCGTCATTGCCATCTTCCTAAATTCCATATATATGTGTTAGTATACTGTATTGGTGTTTTTCTTTCTGGCTTACTTCACTCTGTATAATTGGCTCCAGTTTCATCCATCTCATCAGAACTGAATCAAATGAATTCTTTTTAACGGCTGAGTAATACTCCATTGTGTATATGTACCACAGCTTTCTTATCCATTCATCTGCTGATGGACATCTAGGTTGTTTCCATGTCCTGGCTATTATAAACAGTGCTGCAATGAACATTGGGGTACATGTGTCTCTTTCCATTCTGATTTCCTCGGTGTGTATGCCCAGCAGTAGGATTGCTGGGTCATAAGGTAGTTCTATTTGCAATTTTTTAAGGAATCTCCACGCTGTTCTCCATAGTGGCTGTACTAGTTTGCATTCCCACCAAAAGTGTAGGAGGGTTCCCTTTTCTCCACACCCTCTCCAGCATTTATTGCTTGCAGATTTTTGGATCGCAGCCATTCTGACTGGTGTGAAGTGGTACCTCATTGTGGTTTTGATTTGCATTTCTCTAATAATGAGTGATGTTGAGCATCTTTTCATGTGTTTGACTTTCAAGTATTTGTGAAAGTTATCATGAAACAGTGCAAAAATCTTTGAAGACTGAATCTGGGAACAATTCTAAATTGTTATTCATGAAAAACACAGCTTTGTTGAGATAAAATCCACATACCACACATTTCAACTGTTTAAAATGTACTCTTCAGTGGTTTTAAGTGCATTCACAGAGTTGTATAACTATTACCATAATTGACTTTAGATAATTTCAACATCCCTAAATGGAATCCTGTACCTATTAGCCATCACTGCCCATTTCTCCTCAGCTCCCAGTCTTAGGCATGATTTGCTTGTTTTGGACAGTTCATACAAATGAAGTCACATAATGTGTGTTCTTTTGTGATTGACTTTTTTCCACTTAGGATAATGTTTCAAGATTCATCTGTGTTGTAGTGTTTGTCAGTATTTCATTCTTTTTTTAATTGCTGAGTAATATTCCATTGTGTGGATGTACCTGATCTCATTGTTTTATTCATAAATTGATGAACACGTTGGTTGCTTTCATATTTTTGGTTATTATGAATAATGGTACTAGAAACATTTATATATAAGTTTTTATATGGATATATGTTTGAAATCCCCTTGGTAATATACCTAGAAATAGAACTGCTGAGTCATGTGGTAGTTCTGGGCTTCTCTTGTGGCTCAGTGATAAAGAATCTGCCTGCCAATGCAAGAAACACAGGTTCAATCCCTGGGCTCAGAAGATCCCCTGGAGAAGGAAATGACAGCCCACTCCAGTATGGGAAGCCCCATGGACAGAGGAGTCTGACGGGCTACAGTCCATGGGGTTGCAAAAGAGTTGGACATGACTCAGTGACTAAACAACAGCAACAACATGGTAGCTCTATATTTAACATTTTGAGGAATGACCAGAGGTTTTACCAGGTGGCTGCTTGAATTTAAATTTGGACTAGCAACATATTTAAAGTTTCACTTTCTTCACATCCTCATCAATATTTGTTATAGTCTGTCTTTATTATAGCCATCTGAGTGTATATGAAGTGGTATCTCACTGTGGTTTTGATTTGCCTTTCACTGATGGTTAATGAAGTTGAGCATCTTTTCATGTGTTTGTTGGACATTTCTGTATCTTTTTTTTGTGGAAAATTCATATTCAGAATCTGTGTTTAGTTCTTAGTTCATTTATGTTGTCTTAGTTATTGCATTGTCAAATTCTTATAAATTCTTAATACAAGTCTTTTACCAGATACATGCTTTGCAAATATCTTTTCCTTTTCGTGGGTCCCATTTCCACTTTCTTGATGGTATCCGTTTTGAAGTACAAAAGCTTTTAATTTTTTATGAATTCCAACATATATATATATATATGTATATATATATATATATATATATGTACATATGTATATGTATGGACTTCCCTGGTGGCTCAGATGGGAAAGCGTTTGTCTACAATGCAGGAGACCTGGGTTTGATCTCTGGGTCAGGAAGATTCCCTGGAGAAGGAAATGACAACCCACTCCAGTACTCTTGCTTAGAAAATCCCATGGACAGAGGAGCCTGGTGCAGGCTACTGTCCATGTTTTTCTTTTGGTGCTTGTGCTTTTTGGTGTCATATCCCAGGACGCTTTGCCTAACTCAGAATCACAAAGGTTTTCTTCTAAGCAGTTTATAGTTTTAGTTCTTAAGTTTAGGTCTGAACTGTTGTTGTTTAGTCACTAAGTTGTGTCTGACTATTTGTGACCCAGTGGACTGTAGCCTGGCAGTCTCCTCTGTCCATTTCCTAGGCAAGAATACTGGAGTGGGTTGTCATTTCCTTCTCCAGGGGATCTTCTTGACCCAGGGATCAAATCCATGTCTCCTACAGTGGCAGGCAGATTCTTCACCACTGAGCCACCAGGGAAGCCCAGGTATGAAATACTTTGAGTTAATTTTTGTATATGATATGAGGAAGGAGTTCAGCTTTGGCATTTAAAAATCCAGTCGTTCTAGCATCATTTATTGGAAAGACTGCTTTTTTGTTTTTTGTTTTTTCCACAAGGGAATGTCTTGGCATCCTTGTTGAAAATTATCAGCCCATTTTTTCTTAAACCAAACTTCTGTGCCTCTAGTCTCTTTTTAAAGAAGGAAGATATTTCACCCACTACCCAACCCAATGAGACCTCTCAGCTCCTCCTCTAAACAGAGTTCTAAGCAGTCTACCCTATGAATTCTCCAGATACTTGTATTTCCAAATTATCTTGCAGCAAACAGTTCCAGACACTTCTTGATTTAAAACATTGTTGTTCCTTGCCTCTAAAACAGTGATCATTTTTTTTTCTCCTCATTTTCTAGTCTTCTCAGTTTACTTTGGCTTATTTCTCACTGTGCATATAATTTCATTTCCTGTTTCTGTGCTGGCTCCCAAGTCTGTAATTTCAGTCCCAACATTTATACTGAGCTCCAGACCCATATTTCCTGGATGCCCAAGGGAATGAAATCCAACACAAACAAAATGGAATTTTTTGTTATCTCTTCTCCCCTTGACATGCTCCATTTCTTGAATTCTCTATTTTAATTAATGCCCCCACTAGTCTAGTCAGTAAGTTGGAAATCTTAGAGTTACTGTAGACTCCTGTCTGCCTCACCCCACAAGTCACCAAGTTCTGTTGATTCTGCCCTGAGACTAATATCTAATCCTTCTGTCCATCTTCTGCCTTACTTATGTCTTGATCGTTTTTGTCTTCATTTTGCATTGGCACTTATCCCACTGAATAATAATTGTTTGAGCATCCCTAAGCAATAGAGCGTAAATCAACTTTCAGTCAATATCTGTTGCTTAAAGCATTGGGTTGGCCAAAAAGTTGTGAAGATGTTATGAAAAGTTCTGTAGGATGTTATGGAAAAACCCAAAAGAACATTTTGGCCAACCTAATATACGGTCAATAATGATTTATTTAATTATGAATGAATAATAAATTCTTTGTCAGTGTTTTCTACTGTTTATGAGAGAACCATTATTTTTATCTTATAATTGTATGGAAACTTACTGAAAATACAAATTTAATAGAATGTTAATAGATTCCTACCCGCAAAACACCGTCCTAGTGGAATTTTCTTTCCCTTAACAGTGTGGGGTTTGGACTTTATATTTCGTTCTTTCGGTGTGAGAAACTCTGTAGAGTTTAAAACAGCTGACCAAAGAAAATTCTTTTAAATCCATATAGAAATTTAGTTGTTTTCAGAAGGCCACTATGAACTGAAATTGTATCTCAGACATTATATATGGGTAGTTTCATGACTTTTTCCTTTATACTGTTTAAAAATGTCATATAAAATTGTTCTTTACTCTTGTATCTTGATTTAGTCCTGACCATGGTTTCTGAACGAGTGCCCTATGGTCTGATATGTCTGAAGCTCAGTGGGGTTTGTAGTTCCATGGAAATCTTGACTCATCACATTTGGCATTGAAATGGAAGTAGATTATAAAGATGGGGCATGATACTGATAGTAATAAGAACAATTTAACTCTTCATGGAAAAAAATGCTGAAACATAGTGGAATTTATACAAAATGTATCTACAAATTATTATGTTAATTTTCATACTTTGCTTAAATGTACTTTATACTTTTTCTATTGTTGTGGGTTTAGGGCAATTTACAGCTGTGGAGAAATAATAATTTCATGTTTCATGAAATTTTTGGCAAAATCCAGGCTTTCATTGAGTAATAAATTTCCTTTGAAGAAGGAGACAATTGTTTAACATCTTGAGTGTTTTAAGAGTAATTTTACTGGATTAATTTTCTTTTACATAGTGTATAGAATTTGGCTATGAGCTATGAGTATAGAAGAAAATAAGACAAACTTAATCCTTAATTTGACATGTGTTAATCATAAGTTTTACAGTCTCTTATGTGTCAGGCATTGTAGTAGGAATAAGAAAGAGAACATAACCTTGAAGAAGTCATGCACCAAAGAGTTAGAAGAGAGTATTAAGGAAATGGATTATAGCATAAAGTGGGCAAATACTGTAAAAGTATTGTAAAATATAACTTTTAGATATGATATGACCTGGTAGGTTAAGGAAGCCTTTACAGACAAGGTATCTTTGATCTGGATATTGGAGGATAAGTGGGAGTTCACAGGGCAAAGAGGATACTTTCTTATAGATGGAGTTTGGATCTGTTAGTTTGGATTTATCATGGGGTGATGTTTTCATGAAATAAAGAGATTGTGGTGGAAGAGGCTGCAGAATTTTACAGTGACTCCTTGTTGCTATGGTGATTCCTTGTTGCTTGGAGCAAATCTAAATACTTCAACAAGACATGCAAATATATTTTATTTAATTACTCCAGTAAGTGTACATTCGTTATTAATTCTGCCTATTTGCTACTGTAGTCCCTTTGCTTTAATGACTTGGTCTCTTTAATGTATTATACATGTGCCTGAAGACTTTCACAAATCTAACACTATTCTAATGCTTCCCTTACTTTGGACACTCCCCTCTCCATCTGCTGTCATCATAGTTCTCTAATTGTAGATGTACTTTACAGTACGAAATATATGTACTTTACAGTATGATCATTTTTGGGGCAGAGACTATGTATCTTCTATTTGTGTTATTTTTAGTGCTCAGCAAAGAGCAACTAACAATAGGAAATTTATAAATTATTAAGAATTGCTACTGTGAGACTAAATAAATTTTTAAACATTTTACCTCTGTATATCCTCTGTATTAATTTTTATTTAGTTTAATTTTTCAAGGGCATCTGTATTTTGTGAAAACATATATAGGGAAGTGTGTTTGAGATCTGTCTCTGCTGCTCATTTATTATATGAATATACAATTAATTCAGAAAACTAAGACCATGGCATCCAGTCCCATCACTTCATGGCAAATAGACGAGCAAACAGTGGAAAAAGTGGCTAATTTTTTTGGTGGGGGGCTCCAAAATCACTACAGATGGTGATTGCAGCCATGAAATTAAAAGACGCTTACTCCTTGAAAGGAAAGGTATGACCAACCTAGACAGCATATTGAAAAGCAGAGACATTACTTTGTCCATAAAGGACTGTCTAGTCAAGGCTATGGTTTTTCCAGTGGTCATGTATGAATGTGAGAGTTGGACTATAAAGAAAGCTGAGCGCTGAAGAATTGATGCTTTTTTTTTTTTTTTAGTTTTTTATTTTTAAAATTTTAAAATCTTTAATTCTTACATGCATTCCCAAACATGAACCCCCCTCCCACCTCCCTCCCCATAACATCTCTCTGGGTCATCCCCATGCACCAGCCCCAAGCATGCTGCATCCTGCGTCAGACATAGACTGGCGATTCAATTCAATTGTGGTGCTGGAGAAGACTCTTGAGAGTCCCTTGGACTTCAAGGAGATCCAACCAGTCCATCCTAAAGGAGATCAGTCCTGGGGTTTCATTGGAAGGACTGATGCTGAAGCTGAAACTCCAATACTTTGGTCACCTCATGTGAAGAGTTGACTCATTGGAAAATACCCTGATGGTGGGAGGGATTGGGGGCAGGAGGAGAAGAGGACGACAGAGGATGAGATGATTGGATGGCATCACTGACTCAGTGGACATGAGTTTGGGTAAACTCTGAGAGTTGGTGATGGACAAGGAGGCCTGGCATGCTGCGGTTCATGGGGTCGCAAAGAGTCGGGCATGACTGAGCGACTGAACTGGAACTGTCATGGCATGATATGTAGAAGTGATATATAGATATTCCTTAGAGTTCAAAATGTTCTTCTGGAATATGGTAAGGGGAACTCTGGATGATTTTGATATGGATATGTATTTATACTCTCTGTCCCCTAAGTGCCATACCTCCAGGTATTCATAATTCCCATATTTACTTTTGTAATTGATTTTCCTGTATCTGTAATGATCTCAAAGATTGCTATAAAATTCTCAAATAAAAATTACAATTAATTCATTTAGATATTTTGAAAAATATGCCTCATAGTACACTCTATATAGATAATATGCAGGAAAAGGGATCCGATAGAGTTATGAGAAGAGTTGGAAATCTGCCTTCTAGTAGGTGCTTAAAAAAGAAAAATTTCACGTGTTCCCCATCCTGAGCCGCCCCCCCCTAAATTTATATTAAAAAAAAATTCAAAGTAAGATGCTTATGAGCAGTACCAGTTTTGGTTTTGATTCTGTTTCTTTATTGTTGTATAACAGCTCACCCCCCCCCTCAGGTACTTAAAGAATAACATATTTATTTAGATTTCAAATTTGCAGGGGTCAGTGGGAGAAGTCATGTTTTCTCCACAAAGTATCAACTGAGGTGACCTGATGGGGATGCTGAAGGGTCGTTTCCAAGATGACTCACTTTCATGGCTTTGACTCAAGTTGGCGGGGAGCTCAGTTGGGGCTGAAGGCCAGGCCCCTTGGTTCCTTTCCATGTGGGCCTCTCTGTTGGGTACTTGAACTTCCTCACAGAATGGTGGCAGTGTTCCAAGAAAGAGTGTCCCAAGAGTCAGGAAGTGGAAGCTGCCAATTTTTTTAAAACCTGATGTGGAAACTGGCACTGCAGTACACTGATGTATTCTATTGGTCAGAAACGAGGAGACATTGGCTTCACCTCTGGATGGGACCGTATCAAGTAATTTGAAGAAATGTTTTTAAGCTGCCACATGTTTCTTCAATGAAAATAGTATCACTGTTTTTATTATGATGTTTATTTTCATTGTAAAACAAAGTCAAACAATACAGAAAATTTCCAGGGCTCATTTGATATGAAATTTGGAAATATTCTAGGCTTGCTTTAGTAACACTTTTCTGTTGTTTAGTCTCTGTCTAGTTATGTCTACCTTAATGCTGCCTTTAAAGTTGGCTATCCACACATTTGTGTTTTATAAACATAATATTTACATTTGAGATTTAGTATGTTAATTCTCTTTGTTTTCAATCAAGGCTTTTGTTAATTCCAATTTAGGATTGGAAATTTGTGTGTCTGTGTTTGTGCCCGCATATGCATGTTCATGCATGCATGCTAATCTTTATGGAACACTTTCACTCTGTCATTTTTCAAATTTCTATGACCTTTCACCAGCTTTAAGTCAAATCCTCTTTTCTACCAGGCTTGCAGTAGATACTCCAGAAGAACAGTGAGAATTCCCTTTGAAGGAAGATGGTGACAGCATTGAGAGTATAGCATTTCTGTTTTAGAATTTAGAATCTTAATATTGGAAAAGTGCTTTGAAACTCATATAGTTCAGGTATTCATCAACCAGTTGCTTGAATTCCCTCTATAACATTTCTGCCAAGTAGTTATCCAGCCTACACAAGAATAGTTCCAGTGGTAGGAGGTCTTCTAGTCTTGTGTGGTAGCCAGTTTTATCTTCAGATATTTCTGTATTTTATTCTTCTTATTGAACTTAACTTGTGTGTCTGTAACTTCTTAACATACACAAAGTTCTCAGCTCTCTTACCCACGAAAAACCTTCAAAACTGAAGATACTGATCATGGTATCAGTTCTTTCTTGTTCTGCTAATTTTTCTTTATTGTTTATTGTTCTGCTAATTTTTCTTTCTCCAAAATAAGGAGTCTTATTTCCTTCAGTTGTTCCTCTTGATGTAGTTTCAGGTGACTTTCTATCTAAAACCTTGTTCTTTAGTTGCTAAGTCATGTCTGACTCTTTTGCACCCCCATGGTCTGTAGCCTGTTAGGCTCTTCTGTCCATGAAACTTCCCGGGCAAGAATACTGGAATGGGTTGCCATTTCCTTCTCCAGGGTATCTTCCCAGTCCAGGGATCAGACCCATGTCTCCTGACTTGCAGGAACCATCTAACTAAACACCTCTGAATTATATTCTGGTTTATTAATGTTCTTAAATATCATTTAATATTTGAGAAGAACATAACACTATTGTTAAATGCTAAGTAGTATTTAAGAACTGAATACAGCTCTCCAAAAGCAGTATAGTGGGAAACCCTCCCATGATGTTCTTAGCTATTTATTTTCAATATAGAATAGGTTGCAAGGTGCCTGCTTGGAGTTCCAAAATCTGCATATTTTCCTCACATTTTGTCTCCGGCAAGACTGTGTTGTGCCTGGGCTATGGATTTTAAATCTGGAAGAAGAAAAGAAGTCTGTGTCATTTATTTCTAGTGCAGTAGATACCTAGTTCCTTTTTTTCTAGTCTGTCCAGAATTTAGCAGTCTTGTAATGAAACATTTGGTAGGCTAAATAGCTTTCCAGACTTGTCATTCTTTTCTTTGCCAAGTTTTTTGAAAATAATTGTTCTGAGATATATAGACAACACAAAAAAAGACATTTAAAAATTTAAATGAGTGAAGGAGTTCTTCATAAACATACATTTTATTAATATATATTTTCAAGTTACCAGGCAACAAAAATACTACATAAAGACAAAGGAGAGGAGTGATATCTGTATGTTAGTTTCTGTGTTTAATTATATAAATAATTGTTGAATGACTGGTTGGTCCCATGCTGGATTATTGAATCTGAATTTTCTTGATGTAAGATAGATGAATAACATCCATGCATTCAGGCTACCTTTAACTCCCAAGATCAATTAATTTCTAATTGTTAGAGCTAATGAGTTAAATTCCCTAAGTCAATTGTGGATATGACCCTTTTTGGAGACAACATGAAGGCAAGTTTCTCTTTCATATTTTTAATGCATTTATTTTAATGTATTTCTTTGTAAAGTTTGGTAGCCCATACATATGATAATAGCATGTTTTATATATTTGTAGGCACAATGGTAAACTTTTAAATTAGTTTTGAAGGATGCTTTTAGTTACAAAAGTGTTAAAATTGGTAGGAACAGGTAAGGAAAAAGAATGGTTAGTTTCGGACTGACATGTTAGTGCTTGCAGTTGCCCATCCACATCTCCTTTGCTATAATCATATTTTCTATAGACTTAGATACGTAAATTGGCACTTCCCAGGTGGCACTCCTGGTATAGAAGCCACCTGTCAGTGCAGGAGACATAAGAGACATGGGTTCAGTTCCTGGGTTGGGAAGATCCCCTGGAGGAGGTCATGGATCCCACTCTCATATTCTTTCCTGGAAAATCTCATGGACAGAAGAGCCTGGAGAGCCACAGTTCATAGGGTTGCAGAGTCGGACATGACTGAGGCAACTTAGCATGCAGGTGTACATAAATTTTACCAGGAGGCCTTTTGTGATATGGATAGAGAAATACTGTGACACTGTAACAAGTTATATTGTTATTATAAAACTTCTTTTTCTTACTATGCCCATACTAGTCATGGAATGCAGAGATTTATTATTTCATCTGACACTGATACAGAAGCTTCTTAGAATACTTGCATAAAGCATGAACCCACCACCCTTGTTAAATACTATAAATGCATAACTAAAATCTTCCATAATGGAAATGATGGATGAAAAATTTGGTTCAGGTTAATATGAAAAAACTTTAGCCAATAAACCTGTTCTTGTTTCTCTGAAATGAGGACATTTTGGAATTTACCAATCCTTGATACACGTACTTCTCCTATGTTGTTATCCTAAGTAGCTTTTTTCTCTTTGAAAATGCTAACTTATTTTGAAAATAATACATGAAAAAATTATTTGTAAATAAAAATTAAAAAAAAAGCTTTGGGGGGAGGGAGTTGGTTACATTTTTTTAAAAATTTTAACTGTGGTAATCATTTCTGATAAATCTATTTTTTTATGATCATAAAAAATTATTTGTATTTAACATATGAGGTGTGAATTCAAGGAGTACAGTTGTTAAAAGGAAATAAAAACAGGCAGACTGTACAATTTGGGGGTAAATTTCAGGAGTTTATTTATTTTTATACATACTTATCCTCTGCATGAAAAATATTTCAGTTGTAATAGATATTAGATAGCACTATTCTGTAAATATGAAGAAGGCTAACTGAAGTTTTAGTTCTAAAGTACATAGAAATATAGACTCTGATAGTTGAATTATCTACCTTTTCATACAAATTTTATTTGTGCCTCTTCATAAACATTTTCAGAGGTAGGAAACTTTCAGTTTAAACCTGCGGTTAGTTCCCTTTTTGGGGAATGGTAGTTGAAAGGCAGTTCTCACATTGAATTAAATATTCACCCCATAGCATTTACTTTTCACTATGAGTTTTGACCTTTCTGCACGATAGTTCTTTACATATTTGAAGATACCAACATGCATTCTTAAAATTTCTTTTGCTTAAAACAAACAACATTTCCTTCAGTCTTTTTCTGATACTTTTGATTTCTGTTTTATCTCTTTTGGTTACTATTCCTCTGGAAGTATTTTATTAATATTACTATTGGACATTTGGGATATTATTATAAAGAGTCAGTGATTTTCCTAACAAACTAATTCTCATTTCAGTTAAAATGAGAAAAATCTAATTAATTTCATATTGCTCTTGCAAAGGTCAGAGGCTAGAAAAAATGTACACCAAGGAGAATTCAGGGTATGTATAATGGGTAATTTTAATTGGAAATGAAGTACAGGATTCACGTTTGTTCTGTTTTCCAAAATTTGAAGTAGAGGCAGCTTGCTGAAAAGATGGCACAGATTGTCATCCACATAGAGTGATTTTAGGCAACCAGTAAGGACAATTTTGCATCCGTATTTTCTACTTCTATAAGTTTAACTTCTTTAGTTGCAAGTGGTCTCTGGCAAACAGCAAAAAATCAAATTTATTGGACAACTATGAATTGAGAATTGAAGGACAGGAACCAGGAACACATAGGACCCAGAGAAACCTTGGATATCAAGGGCAGAAAAGAAAGCATATCCATTTTAGGGTGCATCTCTCACTGTTATGGAAACCAAAAGTTATCAGTCTTTGAGACACTCTGTTCTAGACTTCAGATCTAGGGGAGCCAGAGTGATTGTATTAGTCCCACTGTGCCTTCGTTCCATGGCAGAGTCTGAGTTTTGTGTAGGGAAAAGCAGCATATGATCACTGTACTCCTCTAACTTACTTCTGATATTTCTAATATGTCTAATAGGAAAAAAAGCTTTTTAACAATACACACTGGTATTGTATTTGAAAGGAAAATTCACATAAGAAAGGTACATTTAGTGACATATTTAGTCTGAGTTCTAAATGTGAGTTGAGAGATCCTCTAGTATGAATTTTATTAGTAAGATTGAAGGAGAAATGTAAATACATTGATTGCTTTGCCCAAGGTGCTGTAGCCTTTGTGGAAGGGTTTCTCAGAGGGGAACTGGGTGCTTTGGGGGAAAAAAAACCCAATTGTTCTCAAGTTTTGCCTTGTCCAGTCCCTTCCAAAGCAAGCTTTTACTTTGATATTTGTATTAATTTAAAGGGTAGACATTTATTTTTTATTTTTAAAAATTATTGTTGGAGTAAAGTTGATTTACAGTGTTTTTACTTTAACAAAGTCTTTACTTTCTGCTGTGCATCAAAGTGAATCAGTTATATATATACATATATTCACTGTTTTTTAGATTCTTTTCCCATAAAGGTCATTAAGGATATTGAGTAGAGTTCCCTGTGCTATACAGTGGGTCCTTATTAGTTATCTATTTAATATATAGCAGTGTGCATATGTCAATTCCTGTCTCCCAATTTATCCCTCTGGAGAATCCCATGGACAGAGGAGCCTGGCAGGCTGCAGTCCACAGGGTTGCATAGCATCGGAATGAAGCAACTTAGCACAAAGCACCCTTTCCCCTTTGGTAACCATAAGATTATTTTCTGCATCTGTTCAACGGGTAGACATTTAAAGCTACTTTTGAGGAATTTATCATTGCCACTGTCTTGATAGCAGTTCCAGATTATACTGTCTGCCTTTTCAATTTATCTTCCTTGGTACTCTCTATTCACTCTACTCTGCAGTGAGAATTGTGGTTGATTTGGAACAGAGAGGTGATTGTGGAACAAATGATGGATCTTGGATTCTTGCTGTGGAATAGCTGCTAGAATTGCATCAAAGAGACCATAAGGATGGCCTGGGAGACTATTTCCTGATTAAAATAATTATTAAGTTAAAATAATTATCAAATACTGATGATCATACAGGCTGGCAGGCAGAAAAATTTGAATTTATTATAGTTTGAAAGGGCTATTTTTTAAAAAATCAAAGTATAGTTGATTTATAATATTGTATTAGTTTCAGTATATATTTGTATACTACAGAGTGATTCAGAGATATATTTTTTAAAAAATTATATTCCATTATAGATAATTGTAATAGTTTATTGAATATAATTCCCTGTGCTGTACTGTAAATCCTTGTTGCCTATCTGTTTTCATATATTAGTTTATCTCTGTTAATCCCGTACTCCTAATTTGTCCCTTCTCCCTTCCCTCTCCCCTTTGGTAATCATGTTTGTTTTCTTTGTCTCTAGGTCTGTCTCTATTTTGTATATAGATTCAATTTGTATTATTTTTAGATTCTACATGTAAATGATACCATAGAGTATCTGTCTTTGATGCATTTCACTAAGTATAGTATTTTCTAGGTCCATCTATGTTGCTACAAATGACAGTGTTTGATTAACTCTTACGGCTGAGTAATATTCCACTGTATGTATACATGTGTGTGTGTGTGTATATATATGTACATATACACACACATCTTCTTAAGCCAGTTGTCTGTTGAGTTGTTTTCATGTCATGTCTTGGCTGTTGTATCGATACATAATGCTTCAATGAATATTGGGTTGCATGTATCTTTTTTGAATTAGAGTTTTCATCTTTTTGAGATATATTTCCAGGAATTAATCTCCTGAATCATATGGTAGCTCAATTCTTAGTATTTAGAATAACCTCTGTACTATTTTCCATTTTCTATAATAGCTGCACCAATTTACATTCCCACTAACAGTGCACAAGGATTCTCTTCCCACATCCTCTCCAGTATTTATTTTTTATAGACTTTTTGATGATAGCCATTCTGACCTGTATGAGGTCATTGTGGTTTTGATTTGCATTTCTCTACTAAGTAACAGAGTTGAGCATCTCCTCATTTGCTTGTTGGCCATCTGTATGTCTTCTTTGGAAAAAAATGTTTTGGTCATCTGCCTATTTTTTTTTTCTTTGAAGAATCATCAACTAATTTTACATTAGTTTCAGGTGTATAATATAGTGGTTTAACATTTATATGTATATATGTAATTATATATAAAAATGAGATGATCATGACAATAGGTCTAGTTACTGTCGCTAAAGATATTATAATATTAGTTACTATACTCCCTATTCTGTAACTTAATTATTTTATTATTATTTTAATTGGAGGATAATTACTTTACAGTATTGTGATGGTTTTTGCCATACATTGACATAAATCAGCCAAGGGTGGACATGTGTCTCCCCATCCTGAGCCCCCTCCTACCTCCCTCCCTACTCTATCCCTCTGGGTTGTCCCAGAGCACCAGCTTTGAGTACCCTGCTTCATGCTTTGAACTTGCACTGGTCATCTTATTTTACATATGGTAACATGCATGTTTCATTGCTATTCTCTGAAATCACCCTCGCCTTCTCCCACCTAGTCCAAAAATCTGTTCTTTACATCTGTGTCTCTTTTGCTGCCTTGCATGTAGGATCGCCATTACCATTTTTCAATTCCATATAAATACCTTAATATACTTTATTGGTATTTCTGTTTCTGACTAACTGCACCCTGTATAATAGGCTCCAGTTTCATCCACCTCATTAGAACTGACTCAAATGCATTCTTTTTCATAGCTGAGTAATATTCCAATATTCCGTGACAAAGAATGTTCAAACTACCACACAATTGCACTCATCTTACACACTAGCAAAGTAATGCTCAAAATTCTCCAAGCCAGGCTTCAATAGTATATGAACCATGAATTTCCACATGTTCAAGCTGGATTTAGAAAAGGCAGAGGAACCAGAGATCAAATTGCCAACATCCATTGGATCATCAAAAAAGAAAGAGAGTTCCAGAAAAACATCTACTTGTGCTTTATTGACTATGCCAAAGGCTTTGATTGTGTGAATCACAACAAATTGTGGGAAATTCTTAAAGAGGTGGGAATACCAGACCTCCTTACCTGCCTCCTGAGAAATCTGTATGCAGGTCAAGAAGCAATAGTTAGAACTGGACATGGAACAACAGACTGGTTGCAAATCGGGAAAGGGGTACATCAAGGCTGTATGTTGTCATCCTGCTTATTTAATGTATATGCAGAATACATCATGTGAAATGCTGGGCTGTATGAAGACCGCTGGGAGAAATATCAATAACCTCAGATATGCAGATGACACTACCCTTATGGAAGAATGCTAAGAAGAACTAAAGAGCCTCTGGATGAAAGTGAGAGAGGAGAGTGAAAAAGTTGGCTTAAAACTCAACATTCTAAAACTGAGATCATGGCGTCTAGTCCCATCAATTCATGGCAAATACATGGGGAAATAATGGAAACAGTGAGAAACTATTTTCTTGGGCTCCAAAATCACTGTAAATGGTGACTTCAGCCATGAAATTAAAAGACACTTGCCCTTTGGAAGAAAGACTATGACCAACCTAGATAACATATTAAAAAGCAGAGACATTACTTTGCCAACAAAGGTCCGTCTAGTAAAAGCTATGGTTTTTTTCAGTAGTCATATATGGATGTGAGAGTTGGACTATAAAGAAAGCTGATCGCCGAAGAGTTGATGCTTTCAAACTGTTGTGTTGGAGAAGACCCTTGAGAGTCCCTTGGTCTGCAAGGAGATCAAACCAGTCAATGTCCTGAATGTTCATTGGAAGGACTGATGCTGAAACTGAAACTCCAATACTTTGGCCATCTGATGTGAAGAACTGACTCATTGGGAAGGACTCTGATACTGAGCAAGATTGAAGGCAGGAGGAGAAAAGGATGATAGAGGATGAGATGGCTGGATGGCATCACTAACTCAATGGACATGAGTTTGAGCAAGCTCTGGAAGTTGGAGATGGACAGGGAAGCCTGATGTGTTGCAGTCCATGGTGTCTCAGAGTCGGACATGACTCAGTGACTGAACTGAGCTGAATATTCCATTATGTATATGTACCACAACTTCCTTATCCATTTGTCTGCTGATGGAGATCTAGGTTGCTTCCATGCCCTAGCTATTGTAAACAGTGCTACAGTGAACATTGTGGTATATGTGTCTCTTTAAATTCTGGTTTCCTCGATGTGTATGCCCAGCAGTGGGATTGCTGGGTTGAAGTACAAAAGAGTACAAGAGACTACTGGGAGCAACTATATGCCAATAAAATGGACAACTTGGAAGAAATGGGCAAATTCTTAGAAAAGTATAACCTTCCAAATCTGAACCAGGAAGAAATAGAAGATCTGAACAGACCAATCACAAGCACAGAAATTAAAACTATAATTAAAAAATCTTCCAGCAAACAAAAGGACCAGATGGCTTCAGAGGTGAATTCTACCAAAAATTTAGTACCTGTACTACTGAAACTCTTCCAGAAAATTTCAGTGGAAGATAAACTCCCAAACTCATTCTATGAGCCCACCATCACCCTAATACCAAAACCAAACAAAGATGCCACAGAAAAGAATACTGCAGGCCAACATCACTGATGAACATAGATGCAAAACTCCTCTTCAAATTCTTGCAAACAGAATCCAACAGCATATTATAAAGATCATACATCATGACCAAGTGGGCTTTATCCTAGGGATGCAATGATTCTTCGGTATTCACAAATCAATCAATGTGATACACCGTATTAGCAAATTGAAAGACAAAACCCATATGATTATCTCAGTGGATGCATAGAAGGCCTTTGAAAAAATTCAAAACCCATTTATGATAAAAACTCTCCAGAAAGCAGGCATAGAAGGAACATACCTCAACATATTAAAAGTCATATATGACAAACCCCCAGCAAACATCTTCAATGGCAAAAAGTTGAAAGCATTTTCTCTAAAATTGGGAAAAAGACAAGGATGCCCACTCTCACCACTACTATTCAGCATAGTATTGGAAGTCCTAGCCGCAGCAATCAGAGAATAAAAAGAAATAAAAGGAATCTAGATTGTTTCGAAAAGAAGCAGTAAAACTCTCACTGTTGCAGGTGACATGATCCTATACATAGAAAACCCTAAAGACACCACAAGAAAATTACTAAAGCTAATCAATGAATATAGTAAAGTTACAAGATATAAAATTAATACACAGAAACCCCTTGCATTCCTGTAAACAATGAAAAAACAGAGAAATTAAGGAAACAATCTTGTTCACCATTGCAATGAAAAGAATAAAATACTTAGTGCCGGGGTCCAGCCCCTGCAGGATCCAGGGGAACCTGAAGGAAAAACAGCCTCGGCGGATGATTTAGAGAGAGGTAAGGAAAGAATATTGTAGATAAGAAAATAGAGGAGAGAAAGAGGCTGATATTTCTTGGTTTACACAGAAAGCTAATAAAGTCTTAGAAGCTCAGGCAGGAAAGTGAATGCAGGGAGCCTCTATGTTCCAAGGGCTCAGCCTGAAAAAGAGAGAAAAAAAGAAAAACAAGGGGTGACCAAGCTTCTTTGAGTGAGGCCCAATAGCTTTATTTTAAAAGGTACTTTTATACCTTGTCTTACACACAGAGGGAAATGAAAGATGCAAAGTCATACAGAGTCAGCCCAAACATTACATCTGTTTTGTCTTTATCGAAACCAGGATTTTTTCTGCAAACCTTTCCCATAAACAATATTGTGTACATTATCTTCTGGCCTTGGAGGCCTGTGAACATTTTATGACCCTCTTTTGATAAAGGCTGTTCAACCAGAAAACTTATTTTCCCTTGAAATGTTTTTTCTTATATTTCTAATCTATGTCAGCCTCAGAAAGTATTAAGCAAGTTACATTTCTCATGGAGCAAAGGTGCAGTGAGTTACAAGAAAGAACCAATTAGCTCAAAAGTCTGATGTGGTTAATTTCAAGGCTACATTTGTTTTTCTTACTTTTCAACTATGTTAACTAATGCACTCCCAGGTGCACAGTGGATAAGCGATATAGGAACTTAGCAACAAGCATTGGCCCAATAATGAAATCCTATACCAGCACTACTCTAATAACTTTTAACTCTTTGAAAGGCTCTATGTTTTAGGCTTCCCGTGCCTCTCACAGTTGGGAGGCTGTAAATAATCACATGCATAGCTGCAAGAGTCTGGATATACCTGCTGAGCAAGCTAGAATGCTAACAGAGGGGGTTTGATTTGAAATATTCCTCTCATGTCCAGGAGTCTTATTAGCTATAGCCCTAAGTTGATTTTCTCCAGAGAAAGGTGGTCAGGGTTAGCCCCCTGTTAATGTCAGAGGAGTTGGTGAAAGTCATGAAATAGTAAAACAGACAGATTCTGGTTTTGGGGTAGATGCTCGAGAAAGCCTAGGGAGCCCCTTGAGTTCTGAAGCCTTGCTTAACAGTTCTCTTCCACTTGACCTTGTCATGGGTTTGATCTCCCTTGGTGGCTCCCAGCAACTTAGGATAAATTTACATAAAGAAACAAAAGACCTATATACAGAAAACTATAAAACACTGATGAAAGAAATAAAAAAATGACACAAATAGAAGGAGAAATACACCATGTTCATGGATTGGAAGAATCAATATAGTGAAAATGAATATATATCCCAAATCAATCGATAGATTGAATGCAATCCCTATCAAGCTACCAAAGGTATTTTTCAGAGAACTAGAACAAATAATTTCACAGTTAGTGTGGAAACACAAGAAACTTCGAATAGCCAGAGTAATCTTAAGAAAAAAGAATGGAACTGGAGCAATCAATCTTCCTGACTTCAGACTGTATACTACATCTGCCCGTTTTTTGATTGAGTTGTTTGTGTTTCTGATATTGAGTTGTTTCAGCTGTTTGCGTATTTTGAATATTAACGCCTGTGGGTTGCATCATTTGTAAACATTGCCTCCTGTTGTCTAGGTCGTCTTTTCATTTGTTGATGGTTACCTTTGCTGTGCAAAGGCTTTTAAGTTTGATTAAGTCCTATTTATTTTTTGCTTTTATTTCTTTTGCCTTGGAAGGCTTATCTAAGAAAATATTGCTGCAACTTACATCAGAGAATGTTTTGCCTGTATTATTTATAGAAGTTTTATGGTGTCATATCTTATATTTAGGTCTTTAAACCTTCTGGGGTTTATTTTTGTATATGGTGTGATGAAATGTTCTGATTTAATTGGTTTACATGTATCTGTCTAGCTTTCCCAACACAGTTTGTTGGAAAGACTCTCTTTTCTTCATTTTATTGCCTTCTTTGTCATCAATTAATTGACCATTGGTACATGGGTTTATTTCTGGGCTCTCTGTTCTGTTCAATTGATCTGTGTTTTTGTGGTGCTTTGATTACTGTATATTTGTAGTATAGTCTGAAATTTGGAGAGGTTATGCCTCCAGCTTTGTTCTTTTTCCTCAGAATTGCTTTGCCAACTTTGGGTCTTTCCTGTTCCAAATAAATTTAAGGATTATTTGTTCTAGTTTTGTGAGAAATATCAGGGGTAATTTGATAGGGATCACTTTACATCTATATATTGCTTTGGGTGCAATGGCCATTTTAACAAAATTCTTTCAATTCAGGAATATGATATATCTTTTCATTTCTTTAAACTCCATATTCAATTTCCTTTATGAGTGTTTTATAGTTTTCAACATCCAGGTCCATAACTGCCTTGGTTATATTTATTCTTAGTATTTTATTATTTTTTGAAGTGATTTTAAACACGATTGCTTTTGTGCTCTTTCTTTCTGATATTTCATTATTAGTGTAAAAAATGCAATGGATCTCTCTATATTAATCTTGTATCCTGGTATTTTGCTGAATTCAGTTAGTGCTAATAGTTTTTGTGTGGAGACTTTAGGGTTCTCTATATAGAGTATCATATCATCTGCAAATAGTGACAATTTTACCTCTCTTCTTCCAGTTTGGATCCCTTTTATTTCTTTTTCTTGTTTGATTGTTTTGACTAGGATTTCCAATACTATGTTGAATAGAAGTTGTGAGAGTGTGTATCTTTGTTCCTGAATTTAGCAAGAAGATTTTCATTTTTTTTTTACCAAGAAATATTATGTTGGCTGTGGTTTTTCATAAATAACTTTTATTATGTTGAGATATGTTCCCTTTATACCCACTTTGTGAGAGTTTTTATAATGAATATATGTTGAATTTTGATGAATGCTTTTCTATGTGTTTATTAATATGATCATATTAATTTTGTCTTTTGTTGATGTGATCTATCTCACTGATTGATTTCTTATGGTGAACCATTTTGTGATCCTGGAATTAATCCACCTTAAGCACAGTGTATGACCCTTTTAATATGGTCTTTGATATGGTTTACTAATATTTTGATGAGAATTTTTACATCTATATTCATCAAAGATACTGGCCTGTAATTTTCTTTTTTTTGTGGTGTCTTTTTCTGGTTTTGATATCAGGGTGATAGTGACTTCATAAAATGAATTGGGAGTGAGTGTTCCTTCCTCTTCAGATTTTTTGAATAGTTTGAACAAGATAGCTATAAGTCTTGGTGTAGTTGGTAGAATTTGCCTGTGAAGCCATCTAGTCATGGACTTTGCAGGAAGTTTATTTATTATAGATTGTTTCACTTCCAGTGATCAGTCTGTTCAAATTATTTATTTCTTCTTGACTCAGTTTTATCAGATTATACTTTTCTAGAAACCTAATCATTTCTTCTAGATTGCCCAATTTATTAACCTATAATTCACTTCATATAATTCTGTTAGGATTTTTTATTTTATTTCTTTGGTATCAATTGTTATTTCTTATCTTTCATTTCATATTTTATTAGGATCCTCTGCCTTTTCTTCTTAAAGAGCCTGACTGGCAATTTTGGTTATCTTTTCAAAAAACAAGTTCTTGTTTTTTTCTTTTTTCCTTTTTAAAAAAATTTTTTTTAATTGAAGGATAATTGCTCTACAGAAGTCATCCATAGGTATACATACTGTTTTCCATAGTTGCTGTATTGATTTACTTTCCCACCAGCAGTGCGAGAGGGTTCCCTTTTCTCCACATCCTCTTCAGCATTTACTGTTTGTAGATTTTTTGATGATGGCCATTCTGACTGGTGTGAGGTGATATCTCATTGTAGTTTTGATTTGCATTTTTCTAGTAATGAATGATGTTGAGCATCTTTTCATGTGTTTGTTAGCCATCTGTATGTCTTATTTGGAGAAATGTCTGTTTAGGTCTTTTTCCCAATTCTTGGTTTTAAAGCTTTTCAGTTATTTTTCTGTTCTCCATTTTACTTATCTGGTCTTATTATTTGCTTCCTTCTGCTGACTTTGAATTTTATTTGTTCTTCTTTTTCTAATTCATTTAAGTGGTAGGTTAAATTGTTTATTTCAGATTTTTCTTGTTTGTTGAGGAGGGCTATATATCTGTTTTCTGTTAGAACAATCTGCTTTTTCTGCATTCTGTAAGTTTTGTAAGGTTATATTTTCATTGTTGTTTTTCTTGAGATATTTTCTAATTTTTTTCTTTGATTTGATTATTGTCCCATTGGTTTTTTTAGTAGCTTGTTTAGTCTGCATATGTTTGTGCTTTCCCTCTTTTTCTTCCTAGGATTTTGATATCTAGTTTCACACTATTGTGGTCAAAAAAGTTACTTGAAGTAACTTCTGTCCTCTTAAATTTTTTGAGGACTTCCCTTGTGGCTCAGTGGTAAGGAATACCTGCTGATGCAGGAAGCCCATGTTCAGTCCCTGGGTTGGGAAGATCCCCTGGAGAAGGAAATGGCAACCCACTCCAATATTCTTTCCTGGGAGATGGTACGGACAGAGGAACCTGGTGGGCTACATTCCATGGGGTTGCAAAGAGTCAGACAGGACTGAGTGACTAAACAACAAAATTTGTTGAGGCTTGTTTTGTGTCCTATTGTGTCATACTCTAGAGAATGTTCTCTGTACCCTTGAAAGAAATGTATTCTGGGTTTTTTTGGATGCCGTGTACTGGGGATATCAATTAAGTCCAGTTGGTGTATCATGGCATTTAGGACTTCTGTTGCCTTTTTATTCAGTTTGCCACTCTGTGTATTTTAATTGGAGCATTTAGTCCATTGATATTTAAAGTAATTATGGATAGGCATGTACTTATTACCATTTTCCCTCTGTGGTCACAGAAGATCTCCATGCCATTTGTGTAGGCATCCTTGGTTCTTCTCAGGAGCAACTCATGGCTGCATCTCATTCTCTGTTGTGTTCATCCCGTCTCTAGTGCATGGCTATGGTGTGGAGTAGACTGGGGCTGGGGACTGAGGCATTGCAGCTGTCAGAATTGAGGTGACTGTGCTGCTGCCTGAGATCTGGAATGCCTCTGTGGCAGACTTCTCCCAGGACCTGTCTGCCTCAGAGCTAGCACTAAGCTATGGTGTTGAATGGGAAGAATAGGGTCTTCTTGTTGGGAAACAAACTGCTGTGTACTTCTGCCCTGCAGCCTGTTTGGCCAAGATTCAGTGCTTGACTGTTGTGCATTCTTGTGACACCACCCTGTATGCATGCTGACAGTGTCTACCGTGGCTGGACCTGCCACCACTGTGCAGGTACTGACAGTAGGCTCTATGACTCCATCTAGATCGCATCTCAGACCCTCAGGGTTGTGTTTGTCTAGCTGGATGGAGTCCACTCCCAGTGATTCAACACTCTGCCTGTTTTCTTGTGACACTGCCCTGTGCCTGGGCCAATAATGTCTGCCTCAACTTGACCCACTGTCCCTGTTCACAAGCTGACAATGGTCTCTGTGACTCCAACCTGATCACACTCCAGGAGCCCTGGTCTGTCTCTTTGTACTATACCGAACCTATGCTCTTATCTAGTCTCTCTGTACTAGACCAATCTATGCCCTGTTGCACCAGGCTTTAGTAGGAGTGAGGAGGGACAGCACATTTGCCCCTTTGGATTGGAAAGTGCAGCAGGAAGTGTGAGCTGCCAATGTGAGACTCTCTCCAGCCTGATAGATAGCAGGCCAGCACGGGGGCACTCCTTACAGGTAGAGTCTAGACTTCTCTAGCCTTTCTATCTGTTTCAGTGGATTTCCCAGCAGGCAAGGGGGCTTTCTCCTCTGAATAGGACCCTAGGACTGGGATGTCCAGATTGTAGGCTGACCCACTTGCTCCCTAGGGCAAGAATCCATTCTGTAGACCTTCTCTTCCTTACAGACACCTTTTGGTCATAGGTCTCTATCTCATGCTTTTTTTTTCCACCCTACTCAGTTATGTAGACATCTTTCTTGCTACTTTGGTTGTGTAGGAGTTCTTCCAGTTTCCAGTTAGTTTCTCTTAGAGTTGCTCCCATATGTAAGTGTATTTTTGATGTTTTTGTCCATGCCTTCTTATTCTTCTGTCTTGATCCCCCTCTCAAAAAAGACTAGTCTCTTTAAGGGAGAAAGAACTGTGGACAAAGGATAATGCAGTGTTTCAAGTAGATTGAAGGTTAAAAATTAATTTTAGTTTAGTAAGTAGTTTTGAAAATTAGGCTAAGTGTAATAATGAAAAACAATTGTGATGAATGAATCATAGAAAGTAATCATTATATATCTTCTGAATCCAGGGTAAAAATTTTATAGAAGAACATGAAGTTTTAATTCATATGAGTTCAAGAAACTGTAGAGTAACCCAGTAGCCACATAGAAAGCTTATAGCTAGACTTGGTAAAGACACAAAAGATAAATGTTCATTTGATAGTGACAGGAAACTGGAAAAGTGTACTTTTATACTTTCCTAGTAGCAAATAACTGGCATGGGAGCAAATTGTTTATGTTCTGTGTCTATCAGTGTATTTCTTCTACTGTGTTGGACCCCAGTGGGTCATTATACTTGAGATATTCTTTGTTCTTGGGAAAGGAATCAGCTTCATTTCGAGGACATGTATGCATATAGTTCCTCCTTGTGTTCTTTTAAAATAAAAAAGAAAAAGTTTATTCAGGAAAATTTCTGTTATCCAGCATTTAATCATTGTAAGTCACTGTTAATTGTCACTCATATGCTTTGTTAAGAGCTTGATAGATGATATTTATTGTTTATAGATGTTCATAGGTAATAATTAATCAGTATAATATCCCAGAATGTTTTCCTAATAATAAAGAATGATTAAATTATGTGTATCATAGTATTAAAATCCAAATAAGTAGCTGTTATGATTGCTTTATTGTTATTTCACATGAAAGATAGATGTTACATGGGGCAACTAATATAAATTTCACATTTCTTATTTATTTTAATAACAGATCTTTCTCGAAGTACAAGAAACTGAATTAAGCGAGCATTTCAAGTTCTGGGAGCTGGACTTAGCAGAAATTGTATATGAATTTTATCTGATACAGATCCACATGTACTTTCCTATGATAGTTAGCTCCCACATTATAATATAGGGTCTCTATTTTGAGGAAAACATAATGTTTTATTTATCCTTTCAAAGAAAGATACAATTTAAGTCAGTATCTTTTTCAAAGATAACTTGCCGTTATCTAAAAGTCTTGAGTCAAGATGATTAGTGAAATAAACTATTTAGTCCTTGCTACTCCACCTTTTCTTAAGGACATAGTTGATAGTCATAATTTCTCACCTTTATGATCCAGTTTAAATTCCCCCTCACTTTTGTCTAAAACTTCAGCTAGTCTGGATTGTTTTCCTGGTTGGGTAACTTATATCTTCATCCCTAAGTGGTCTAAGGGGCTTCCCAGGTAGTGCTAGTGGTCAAGAACCTGCTTGCCAATGCAGGAGACATAAAAGATGTGGATTCAATCCCTGGGTCAGGAAGATACTGATCACTCCAGTATACTTGCCCGGAGAATCCCATGGACAGAGGAGCCTGGCGGGCTACAGTTCATGGGGTCACAAAGAGTTGAAAATGACTGAGGTGACTTAGCAAGCACACAAGCATGGAAGTCTAAAGTCTAAGCCCTTAGTTTCTTTGCTTCCCTTCAGTTGGTTTTACTGTAACAGTTATTGGATATAGATGTATTAAGAGATGCAGCATACACAAAATAAATACACCTGATAAAACTGTATAATACTCATCAGTTAATCAGAATAGGCAGTATAAATGTAATTTGATTGCATAATTATGTAGCAAAGTGCAATATAGCACACTTTAAATATTTATTGGAAATACTCTGAATTTCAGATTTATTTTGTAATTTTTTAGAACAATGGTCATTCCAAATGCAAATTGTCTTAGCTTCGAGGAAGGATACTGATTTCAGGAACATACTGTGGAGGAAAGATTAAAGGAACGAAGAGGAGAGTGAAAAAGTTGTCTTAAAGCTCAATATTCAGAAAACGAAATCATGGCATCTGGTCCCATCACTTCATGGGAAATAGTTGGAGAAACAGTGGAAACAGTGTCAGACTTTATTTTTGGGGGCTCCAAAATCACTGCAGATGGTGACTGCAGCCATGAAATTAAAAGACGCTTACTCCTTGGAAGAAAAGTTATGACCAACCTAGATAGCATGTTGAAAAGCAGATACGTTACTTTTCCAACAAAGGTCTGTCTAGGCAAGGCTATGGTTTTTCCAGTGGTCATGTATGGATGCGAGAGTGGGACTGTGAAGAAAGCTGAGTGCCAAAGAATTGATGCTTTTGAATTTTGGTGTTGGAGAAGACTCTTGAGAGTCCCTTGGACTGCAAGGAGGTCCAACCAGTCCATTCTGAAGGGGATCAGCCCTGGGATTTCTTTGGAAGGAATGATGCTAAAGCGGAAACTCCAGTACTTTGACCACCTTATGCGAAGACCTGACTCATTGGAAAAGACCCTGATGCTGGGAGGGATTGGGGCAAGAGGAGAACGGGATGACAGAGGATGAGATGGCTGGATGGTATCACTGACTCAATGGACATGAGTCTGAGTGAACTCCAGGAGTTTGTGATGGACAGGGAGGCCTGGCGTGCTGCGATTCATGGGGTCGCAAAGAGTTGGACACGACTGAGTGACTGAATTGAACTGTGGTGGTCTTATTATTTATGCTACCATTCCCTCGCTATGCAGGTTAGTGGAATTGATCCCAGCTTTGAGTTTGCTTCTCACTGTCGTAAGCTTATCAGTGTAGTTCCACCTGTTTTGCTCCATGATAAGTGAAAGTGAAAGTGAAGTCCCTCAGTCGTGTCCGATTCTTTGCGACCCCATTGACTGCAGCCTCCCAGGCTCCTCTGTCCATAGGATTTTCCAGGCAAGAGTACTGGAGTGGGTAGCCTATCCATTCTCCAGGGGATCTTCCCGACTCAGGGATTGAACCCGGGTCTCCTGCATTGCGGGCAGACGCTTTACCCTCCAAGCCACCAGGGAAGCCCGTGATAAACTCCATGATAGACTTAATCTAGTCTTCCCCAAGGCATTTCCTTATAATTGTTTTGCTGCTGTTACTGCTGCTAAGTCACTTCAGTTGTGTCTGACTCTGTGTGATCCCATAGACGGCAGTCCACCAGGCTCCGCTGTCCCTAGGATTCTCCAGGCAAGAACACTGGAGTGGGTTGCCATTTCCTTCTCCAATGCATGAAAGTGAAAAGTGAAAGTGAAGTTGTTCAGTCTATCTGACTCTTAGCAACCCCATGGACTGCAGACTACCAGGCTCCTCTGCCCATGGGATTTGCCAGGCAAGAGTACTGGAGTGGTTTAGTGATGGTTTAATCAGAGTTTGGGGAACTTTCCTGGTGGCTCAGATGGTAAAGTGTCTGCCTGCAATGTGGGAGACCTGGGTTCAATCCCTGGGTCAGGAAGATTCCCTGGAGAAGGAAATGGCAACCCACTCCAGAACTCTTGTTGTGCCGAAAGCCCAGTTACTTCTAGAATTTTCATTTATGTAAGTCAATTAATTTCTTTTATTGTATAAACCAACTTGGGAGTCTTCCCAGATGGCATTTCACCTACTTGCCAGTGTAGGAGATGTAAGAGACATGAGTTCGATCCCTGGGTTGGGAAGATTCCCTGGGAGAAGGGAATGGCAACTGATGCCAATATTCTTGCCTTGGACAGAGGGACAGAGGATCCTGGCAGGCTATGTTCCAAAGTGTCACAAAGAGTCAGACATGACTGAAATGACACAGCACATAAACAAACTTGAGTTGTGTTTCCTTTTGCTTGTAACTGACAGCTTTCCCCCTGAAAGTATAGAGATAGTTTGAGTGGTAGAGGAACCATATGACGACCATCCTTGATCTCTTCTGTAAAATTAAAGGAAAGATTTATCTACAGAGATTTAGGGGACTTTATATAGGACTGAAGAAGAAGAAGAAGAAGGAAATGGCAACCCACTCCAGTATTCTTGCCTAGAGAACCCCATGGACAGAGGAGCCTGGTGGGCTACAGTCCATGGGGTCCCAAAGAGTCGGGCATGACTAAGCGACCTTACTTACTTACTTATATAGGACGGAAGATATGATAAAGGTAAAAAGGAATTGACAGAATCACTAAAGGGAGTGTGTTAGGGAAAAAATTTTAGATGGAAATTTAAACAAATTTAAATGTAGTGTTGCTTTTTCATAACATTTATCATTACTTGATATGATATATTTTTAGTGTGTCTTTTTAATAAATTGTAAGCATCATGACAGAGGAGATTTTGTCTGGCTCATTTATTCATCATATTTGATGTGCCTGGAATTAGACTTGGCGTATGGTAAAGACTGAACACATATTTATACATATGGATAATGGAATGAAGTTCTGAATAAACTTATTAATAAGAGCCCAGCTCAGATTGGATAGTATGAATAAATGGTAGAAAAAATTGACCTAGTATCTGAACTCTTTCGATTGGTGATATCAGAGGAGAAAAAAGATTATGAAATTTGTCCATGACTGTGAAGTGGCACCTTGCCCAGTGCCTGGAACCTAGTGAAAGGTAAATCCAACTTTGGTGCTTCATAGCATGATCCATTGGTTACAGCAGAGGGTAAGTGGTGAGGAAATCTAGTATGGCAGCCAGGGTAGTGTTATTGACATGATTAACCACTTGATACAAGCTTCATAGGGAAGCAGTTAATTAAAGTGATTTGGAAGTAAAAAGTAAAACTGCATCTTGGTTTCGGAGTTCATAGCAGAGTTGTGTATAATTTTACTGGAGATAACATAAGTAAAACTAGATGAACCACTTAAATCTAGCCTTTTTAAAGTAAAGGTAGTGATAACAGAAGAATAAAGTCATAAAGAGATCACCAGGAAAAAACTGTCCAAAGACCCTTAGAAACATAGCTGGACATGTGTAGACATTGTGAGACTTGGTCATGCAGGGGTCTGAGAGATATTATTAGGACTTATTTGAAAGATGGAGAAAAGGAACAGAGAATGTTCCAATTTCAACCTACATTAAAAAAAAACAGAGGTAAAATAGTGGAAAGAATTTATGAAACTGGCTGTTGTGTTTAAATTTAGTAAGTAGGCAAAGGAAGGTTCAAAACAATGGGCTGTACTGTTGTAACTGCTTATTTTTACTGGGTCAATTGGCAAAAATCTCTCATTTTTTCACACTTACTTTTCGAAGACCCTGGAGTACCAGGTTTCATTTAGCAGAGTAACAGCTTTAAAATAACAATCTGGTGTCTGTCTCAGCCTCTGTTTTCCCTTTTCCCTCTGTACCCTTGTCCTCTTGTTGTTTTTCTTACTTCCTTCCCCCATGCTTCTACTTGCCCTTCTCCCCATACTTTTTTTTTTTTCGTTTCTCCTATTCAGTTTTACTCCAGATTGCAAAAGATGTCAATTAGCTCTAAAAGTCATCTCATTCATGTGAAATGTATTTGATGACAAAATCTGGAACTGTCACAAAGAATTCTGTTCCAGGGTGGTCATAATGACCTGTTGCAGCAAATTGGTTTTGAGGGTTAGGATCAACTTGAAAAGATTGAATGGAATTAGTCTGTTAGAACCTCCAGAAGCTAGGAGCAACTCTATCATTCCAGATAGTGTTATAATAGAAAAAGTCTTTGTGATTAGACAGCCCTTGTTCAAATCCTAGGTTCATTTTTAAGATCAGCTATGTCCACATGCTAGTAAAGTAATGCTTGAAATTCTCCAAGCCAGGCTTCAGCAATACGTGAACCATGAACTTCCTGATGTTTAAGCTGGTTTTAGAAAAGGCAAAGGAACTAGAGATCAAATTGCCAACATCCGCTGGATCATCAATAAAGCAAGAGAGTTCCAGAAAAACATCTATTTCTGCTTTATTGACTATGCCAAAGCCTTTGACTGTGTGGATCACAAGAAACTGTGGAAAATTCTGAAAGAGATGGGAATACCAGACCATCTGACCTGCCTCTTGAGAAACCTATATGCAGGTCAGGAAGCAACAGTTAGAACTGGACATGAAACAACAGACTGGTTCCAAATAGGAAAAGGAGTACGTCAAGGCTGTATATTGTCACCCTGCTTATTTAACTTCTATGCAGAGTATATCATGAGAAACGCTGGACTGGAAGAAACACAAGCTGGAATCAAGATTGCCAAGAGAAATATAAATAACCTCAGATATGCAGATGACACCACCCTTATGGCAGAAAATGAAGAGGAACTAAAGAGCCTCTTGATGAAAGTGAAAGAGGAGAGTGACAAAGTTGGCTTAAAGCTCAACATTCAGAAAACGAAGATCATGGCATCTGGTCCCATCACTTCATGGGAAATAGATGGGGAAACAGTGGAAACACTGTCAGACTTTATTTTTTTGGGCTCCAAAATCACTGCAGATGGTGACTGCAACCATGAAATTAAAAGACGCTTTCTCCTTGGAAGAAAAGTTATGACCAACCTAGACAGCATATTCAAAAGCAGAGACATTACTTTGCCGACTAAGGTCCATCTAGTGAAGTCTATGGTTTTTCCAGTGGTCATGTATGGATGTGAGAGTTGGACTGTGAAGAAGGCTGAGCACTGAAGAATTGATGCTTTTGAACTGTGGTATTGGAGAAGACTCGAGAGTCCCTTGGACTGCAAGGAGATCCAACCAGTCCATTCTGAAGAAGATCAGCCCTGGGATTTCTTTGGGAGGAATGATGCTAAAGCTGAAACTCCAGTACTTTGGCCACCTCATGTGAAGAGTTAACTCATTGGAAAAGACTCTGATGCTGGGAGGGATTGGGGGCAGGAGGAGAAGGGGATGACCGAGGATAAGATGGCTGGATGGCATCACTGACTCGATGGGCATGAGTCTGAGTGGACTCTGGGAGTTGGTGATGGACAGGGAGGCCTGGCATGCTGTGATTCATGGGGTCGCAAAGAATTGGCCACGACTGAGCGACTGAACTGAACTGAACTGATGTGCTGTTGAGTATGCTGTTAGCTTCAACTCTGTGGTCTCAGTTCCCTCATCTGTAAAATGAGAATAATAATAAACACCTCAAAGTATTTTGTGAAGAGTAAATGAGTAAAGCCTGGAAGTGATTGGGCTTCCCTTGTGGCTCAGCTGGTAAAGAATCCGCCTGCAATGCAGGAGACCTGGGTTAAATCCCTGGGTTTGGAAGATCCCCTGGAAAGGGAAAGGCTACCCACTCCAGTATTCTGGCCTGGGAGAATTCCAGGGACTGTACAGTCCATGGGGTCGCAAAGAGTTGGACACGACTGAGCGACTTTCACTTTCAAATGAGTAAAGCCTGGAAAATGGTTAGTGCAGTATTTGTCATGTGGTAACATTCACTAAGTGGTAGCTACTCTTAATGTTTTCTTGTTCTTGTGACTTGGTGTTAGCTTCATCCATTCTTCTACAACTGTTCAGCTTAGACCATGTAAGTGGCTCTGCTCTTCTGGGATCTGAACCAGGACTGAAATACTCAAGGTGTGTGCTGCTCAGGCTTCTGGGCAGCAATACGCACTTTTATGTTACAGAGGATTTTGGAGTCTGAACAAATATTCTTCAAGTTGAGTTACAGAGTAGGCTTGCCATTTAGATTGTTCCCTTTCACATTGTATTTCATTTCTTCTCGGAGCCTGATCTATTCATTTTTGCATTAATTCATTTCCTCAGTACAAATTTATTGAGCATTTACTTGATGTCAGGATTGGTTTTATAGCAGTGAGTAAGACCTCATTTCTATTCTCATGAACTACAAAACACCCCTTTCGGGTAATATCGATCTTAGGTATGGCTTCATACAGTGAATTAGGTTGTAGATGTACCTGCACTGCAACATGCTTTTTGGCTAGTGCCAATGTTAATCAATCTCTTTCTTTTTTTTTATTTTTTTTATTATTATTTTTTCCTTTCTTTTTTTTTTTAAATTTCTTTTTAAAATTTTTATTTTTACTTTACTTTACAATACTGTACTGGTTTTGCCATACATTGACTTGAATCCACCACGGGTGTACATGCGTTCCCAAACATGAACCCCCCCTCCCACCTCCCTCCCCATAACATCTCTCTGGGTCATCACCGTGCACCAGCCCCAAGCATGCTGTATCCTGTGTCGGACATAGACTGGCGATTTGATTCTTACATGATAGTATACATGTTTCAATGACATTCTCCCAAATCATCCCACCCTCTCCCTCTCCCTCTGAGTCCAAAAGTCCGTTATACACATCTGTGTCTTTTTTCCTGTCTTGCATACAGGGTCATCATTGCCATTTTTCTAAATTTCATATATATGTGTTAGTATACTGTATTGGTGTTTTTCTTTCTGGCTTACTTCACTCTGTATAATCGGCTCCAGTTTCATCCATCTCATCAGAACTGATTCAAATGAATTCTTTTTAACGGCTGAGTAATACTCCATTGTGTATATGTACCACTGCTTTCTTATCCATTCATCTGCTGATGGACATCTAGGTTGTTTCCATGTCCTGGCTATTATAAACAGTGCTGCAGTGAACATTGGGGTACATGTGTCTCTTTCCATTCTGGTTTCCTTGGTGTGTATGCCCAGCAGGGGGATTGCTGGGTTATAAGGCAGTTCAATTTCCAGTTTTTTAAGGAATCTCCACACTGTTCTCCATAGTGGCTGTACTAGTTTGCATTCCCACCAACAGTGTAGGAGGGTTCCCTTTTCTCCACACCCTCTCCAGCATTTATTGCTTGTAGATTTTTGGATTGCAGACATTCTGACTGGTGTGAAGTGGTACCTCATTGTGGTTTTGATTTGCATTTCTCTAATAATGAGTGATGTTGAGCATCTTTTCATGTGTTTGTTAGCCATCCGTATGTCTTCTTTGGAGAAATGTCTATTTAGTTCTTTGGCCCATTTTTTGATTGGGTCGTTTATTTTTCTGGAATTGAGCTGCATAAGTTGCTTGTATATTTTTGAGATTAGTTGTTTGTCAGTTGCTTCATTTGCTATTATTTTCTCCCATTCAGAAGGCTGTCTTTTCACCTTGCTTATATTTTCCTTTGTTGTGCAGAAGCTTTTAATTTTAATTAGATCCCATTTGTTTATTTTTGCTTTTATTTCCAGTATACTGGGAGGTGGATCATAGAGGATCCTGCTGTGATTTATGTCAGAGAGTGTTTTGCCTATGTTCTCCTCTAGGAGTTTTATAGTTTCTGGTCTTACATTTAGATCTTTAATCCATTTTGAGTTCATTTTTGTGTGCGGTGTTAGAAAGTGATCTAGTTTCATTCTTTTACAAGTGGTTGACCAGTTTTCCCAGCACCACTTGTTAAGGAGATTGTCTTTACTCCATTGTATAGTCTTGCCTCCTTTGTCAAAGATAAGGTGTCCATATGTGTGTAGATTTATCTCTGGGCTTTCTACTTTTTTCCCATTGATCTATATTTCTGTCTTTGTGCCAGTACCATACTGTATTGATGACTGTGGCTTTGTAGTAGAGCCTGAAGTCAGGCAAGTTGATTCCTCCAGTTCCATTCTTCTTTCTCAAGATTGCTTTGGTTATTCGAGGTTTTTTGTATTTCCATACAAATCTTGAAGTTATTTGTTCTAGTTCTGTGAAAAATATGGCTGGTAGCTTGATAGGGATTGCATTGAATTTGTAAATTGCTTTGGGTAGTATACTCATTTTCCCTATATTGATTCTTCCGATCCATGAACATGGTATATTTCTCCATCTATTAGTGTCCTCTTTGATTTCTTTCATCAGTGTTTTATAGTTTTCTATATATAGGTCTTTAGTTTCTTTAGGTAGATATATTCCTAAGTATTTTATTCTTTTTGTTGCAATGGGGAATGGAATTGTTTCCTTAATTTCTTTTTCTACTTTCTCATTATTCGTGTATAGGAATGCAAGGGATTTCTGTGTGTTGATTTTATATCCTGCAACTTTACTATAGTCATTGATTAGTTCTAGTAATTTTCTTGGTGAGTCTTTAGGGTTTTCTATGTAGAGGATCATGTCATCTGCAAACAGTGAAAGTTTTACTTCTTCTTTTCCAATTTGGATTCCTTTTATTTCTTTTTCTGCTCTGATTGCTGTGGCCAAAACTTCCAGAACTATGTTGAATAGTAGCGGTGAAAGTGGACACCCTTGTCTTGTTCCTGACTTTAGGGGAAATGCTTTCAATTTTTCACCATTGAGGATAATGTTTGCTGTGGGTTTGTCATAGATAGCTTTTATTATGTTGAGGTATGTTCCTTCTATTCCTGCTTTCTGGAGAGTTTTTATCATAAATGGATGTTGAATTTTGTCAAAGGCCTTCTCTGCATCTATTGAGATAATCATATGGCTTTTATTTTTCAATTTGTTAATGTGGTGAATTACATTGATTGATTTGCGGATATTGAAGAATCCTTGCATCCCTGGGATAAAGCCCACTTGGTCATGGTGTATGATCTTTTAATGTGTTGTTGGATTCTGATTGCTAGAATTTTGTTGAGGATTTTTGCATCTATGTTCATCAGTGATATTGGCCTGTAGTTTTCTTTTTTTGTAGTATCTTTGTCAGGTTTTGGTATTAGGGTGATGGTGGCCTCATAGAATGAGTTTGGAAGTTTACCTTCCTGTGCAATTTTCTGGAAGAGTTTGAGGAGGATAGGTGTTAGCTCTTCTCGAAATTTTTGGTAGAATTCAGCTGTGAAGCCGTCTGGACCTGGGCTTTTGTTTGCTGGAAGATTTCTGATTACAGTTTCAATTTCCGTGCTTGTGATGGGTCTGTTAAGATTTTCTATTTCTTCCTGGTTCAGTTTTGGAAAATTGTACTTTTCTAAGAATTTGTCCATTTCTTCCACGTTGTCCATTTTATTGGCATATAATTGCTGATAGTAGTCTCTTATGATCCTTTGTATTTCTGTGTTGTCTGTTGTGATCTCTCCATTTTCATTTCTAATTTTATTGATTTGATTTTTCTCTTTGCTTCTTGATGAGCCTGGCTAATGGTTTGTCAATTTTATTTATCCTTTCAAAGAACCAGCTTTTGGCTTTGTTGATTTTTGCTATGGTCTCTTTTGTTTCTTTTGCATTTATTTCTGCCCTAATTTTTAAGATTTCTTTCCTTCTACTAACTCTGGGGTTCTCCAATTCTTCCTTTTCTAGTTGCTTTAGGTGTAGAGTTAGGTTATTTATTTGACTTTTTTCTTGTTTCTTGAGGTATGCTGTATTGCTATGAACTTTCCTCTTAGCACTGCTTTTATAGTGTCCCATAGGTTTTGGGTTGTTGTGTTTTCATTTTCATTCATTTCTATGCATATTTTGATTTCTTTTTTGATTTCTTCTGTGATTTGTTGGTTATTCAGAAGTGTGTTGTTCAACCTCCATATGTTGGAATTTTTAATAGTTTTTCTCCTGTAATTGAGATCTAATCTTAATGCATTAGGGTCAGAAAAGATGCTTGGAATGATTTCGATTTTTTTGAGTTTATCAAGGTTAGATTTATGGTCCAGGATGTGATCTATCCTGGAGAAGGTTCCATGAGCACTTGAAAAAAAGGTAAATTCATTGTTTTGGGGTGAAATGTCCTATAGATATCAATTAGGTCTAACTGGTCTAATGTATCATTTAAAGTTGCGTTTCTTTGTTAATTTTCTGTTTAGTTGATCTGTCCATAGGTGTGAGTGGGGTATTAAATTCTCCCACTATTATTGTGTTATTGTTAATTTCCCCTTTCATACTTGTTAGCATTTGTCTTACATACTGCGGTGCTCCTATGTTGGGTGCATATATATTTATAATTTGTTATATCTTCTTCTTGGATTGATCCTTTGATCATTATGTAGTGGCCTTCTTTGTCTCTTTTCACAGCCTTTGTTTTAAAGTCTATTTTATCAGATATGAGTACTGCCACTCCTGCTTTCTTTTGGTCTCTATTTGCGTGGAATATTTTTTCCAGCCCTTCACTTTCAGTCTGTATGTGTCCCTTGTTTTGAGGTGGGTCTCTTGTAGGCAGCATATAGAGGGGTCTTGTTTTTGTATCCATTCGGCCAGTCTTTGCCTTTTGGTTGGGGCATTCAACCCATTTACATTTAAGGTAATTATTGATAAGTATGATCCTCTTACCATTTACTTTATTGTTTTGGGTTTGGGTTTATACACCCTTTTGTGTTTCCTGTCTAGAGAATATCCTTTAGAATTTTTTGGAAAGCTGGTTTGGTGGTGCTGAATTCTCTCAGCTTTTTCTTGTCTGTAAAGCTTTTGATTTCTCCTTTGTATTTGAATGAGATCCTTGCTGGGTACAGTAATCTTGGCTGTAGGTTATTTTCTTTCATCACTTTAAGTATGTCTTGCCATTCCTTCCTGGCCTGAAGAGTTTCTATTGAAAGATTAGCTGTTATCCTTATGGGAAAGCCCTTGTGTGTGTGGTTTTTTTTTTTGTTTGTTTTTCCCTTGCTGCTTTTAATATTTGTTCTTTGTGTTTGATCTTTGTTAATTTGATTAATATGTGTCTTGGGGTGTTTCGCCTTGGGTTTATCCTGTTTGGAACTCTGTGTTTGTTGGAGTTGGGTGATTATTTCCTTCCCCATTTTAGGGAATTTTTCAACTATTATCTCCTCAAGGATTTTCTCATGGTCTTTCTTTTTGTCTTCTTCTTCTGGGACTCCTATAATTCGAGTGTTGGAGTGTTTCATATTGTCCTGGAGGTCTCTGAGATTGTCCTCATTTCTTTTAATTCGTTTTTCTTTTTTCCTCTCTGATTCATTTATTTCTACCATTCTATCTTCTATTTCACTAATCCTATCTTCTGCCTCCATTTTTCTACTCTTTGTTGCCTCCAGAGTGTTTCTGATTTCATTTATTGCGTTATTCATTATATATTGACTCTTTTATTTCTTCTAGGTCCTTGTTAAACCTTTCTTGCATCTTCTCAGTCCTTGTCTCCAGGCTACTTATCTGTGATTCCATTTTGATTTCAAGATTTTGGATCATTTTCACTATCAATATTCGGAATTCTTTCTCAGGTAGATTCCCTACCTCTTCCTCTTTTGTTTGGTTTGGTGGGCAGCTCTCCTGTTCCTTTACCTGCTGAGTATTCCTCTGTCTCTTCATCTTGGTTATATTGCTGCGTTTGGGGTGGCCTTTTTATATTCTGGTAATTTGTGGAGTTCTCTTTATTATGGAGCTTCCTCACTGTGGGTGGGGTTGTATCAGTGGCTTGTCAAGGTTTCCTGGTTAGGAAGGCTTGTGTTGGAGTTCTGGTGGGTGGAGCTGGGATTCTTCTGTCTGGAGTGCAGTGGAGTGACCAGTAATGGGTTATGAGACGTCAGAGGTTTTGGAGTAACTTTGAGCTGCCTGTATATTGAAGCTCAGGGGTGTGTTCCTGTGTTGCTGGAGAATTTGCGTGGTATGTCTTGTTCTGGAACTTGTTGGCCCTTTGGGTGTAGCTTGGTTTCAGTGTAGGTATGGAGGCATTTGAGGAGCTCCTATTGCTTAATGTTCCCTGAATTCAGGAGTTCTCTGATGTTTTCAGGCTTTGGACTTAAGCCTCCTGCTTCTGGTTTTCAGTTTTATTTTTACAGTAGCCTCTAGACTTCTCCATCTATACAGCACCGATGATAAAACATCTAGGTTAAAGATGAAAAGTTTCCCCACATTGAGGGACACCCAGAGAGGTTCACTGAGTTACAAGGAGAAGAGAAGAGGGAGGGGGTAGTTAGAGGTAACTGGAATGAGATGCAGTGATATCAAAAGAGGAGAGAGCAAGCTAGCCAGTAGTCACTTCCTTATGTGTGCTCCATAGTCTAGACTGCTCAGAGGTATTTACGGAGTTATACAGGGAAGAGGAGAGGGAGGAAGTAGACAGAGGTGGCCAGGAGGATAAGCGAGAGGAATGAGAAGGAGAGAGACAAATCCTGCCAGTAACCAGTTCCTTAGGTGTTCTCCACCGTCTGGAACACACAGAGATTCACAGAGTTGGATAGAGAAGAGATGGGGGAGGAAAGAGACAGAGGCCACCTGGTGGAGAAAAAGGAGAGTCCAAAGGAGGAGAGAGTGGTCAAGCCAGGAATCTCTCTCAGGTAAAATTGGGTAGTGAAGTTTGGGTTTTTAAATGTACAAAATTGCCAACAAAAACCAAAAAGCAAAGATTAAAAATCTAGAGTAAACATTGGATTTTCAAAAATACATTATTAAAGAAAAGAAGCAGAAGGAAAAAGGAAAAAAGAAAAAAAAAAGCCACAAGAATTATTAAAAAAAACACCAACAATAACCACCCAAAGACTATATATGGTGTTTGCCTTAAAAAAAAAAGTCTTTTTTAAAAAATAGTAATAGTAGGTTATAGAAATAAAAATTAGAGGAGAAATAGAAGACTTAACAATTTAAAAAAATTGGAAAAAAAAAAGGAATGATTTTAAAAATAGTAAAAATATATCTGACCCTTCTCTGTGTTGTGGGCAGTGTGGGGTCACTTCCAAGGCGGTTCCCTCTGTTTAACTTCTTCTGTTTGCTGGTTTTTTAGGCTCACTAGTTCAGTCGTGCTGTGGGGAGGGGGGGATGCTGCAAACAAATAGTGCTGTCGTGTGCACACAGTGTCTCAGCCCTGCTGGACCTGTCCCTTCTCGTGGCGCACAAACCGCTCCGGCTCTACGATGCTCAGCCGGGAACCGTCTGAGGCCGGCCCTAGGCTGTGTGCACTTCCCCGGTCTAAGCCGCTCAGGTTTGGTGCTCAGGTAGCCCTCAGAGGCACAGATTTGGTTGGGACTGCGTTTTGTGCCTTCCCAGGTCCAAGTAGCTCAGGCGTTTGGCGAGTGCGGTTGCTGCGACTTGTCGCCTTTTCTGCCGCTGCTGCTCAGTTATCTGGGTGGACCGCTGGCACCCCTTGTGAGGCAGATGGTGACTGTCCAGCACCCCCAGAAGTCTTAGCAAAGAAGCCTGTTTTCAGTTTGGTAAGTAAAGTCTCTCCGGGTCTGCAATTGCCCCTTTCCAGTCCTTACGGCTCTGGCTGCCTGTCCCCGGCGGGGAATGGTCTGCAGCCGGCTTTTTCCATTCTGTCCTTTGTTCTGTGCTCGGTCCTGGCGGTGTCTTATGTTCGAGCTTTTCGCGTGGTAGCTATCCCACAGTCTGGTTTGCTAGCCCAAGTTAGATCGTTCTGGTTGTGCGTGGGGCGTTCCTGCCCGATTCTTACAAAGCTCTGCAGCCCGCGCCTCCCGCGTGTCCCTGCCCTGCCCCCACGTCCTAGTGGCGGATGCAGGCGTCTGTGCTGCTTTTCCGCTGGGGGAGTTACTGTTGGGCTTGTAATCTCTTGGTTTTAATTATTTATTTATTTTTCCTTCCTGTTATGTTGCCCTCTGTGTTTCCAAGGCTCGCCACAGACTCGGCAGGGAGAGTGTTTCCTGGTGTTTGGAAACTTCTCTTCTTAAAATTCCCTTCCCGGGACAGGCTTCCCTTCCCGGGACAGAGCTCCCTCCCCACCTCCTTTGTCTCCTTTCTCGTCTTTTATATTTTTTCCTACCTGTTTTTGAAGACAATGGTCTGCTTTTCTGGTTGCCTGATGTCCTCTGCCAGCCTACAGAGGTTGTTTTGTGGAGTTTACTCAGCGTTGAAATGTTCTTTTGAGGAATTTGTGAGGGAGAAAATGATCTTCCCGTCCTATTCCTCCACCATCTTAGGACCGCCCCCTCTCTCTTTTTTTGTTTAATATAATTTTTTACTGGAGGAAAATTGCTTTACAATGTTGTGTTGATTTCTGCTGTACAGCAACGCAGATCAACTGTAATTATACATATATCTTGTTCCTCCCATCCCCTCTGCCAATCCTACCTCTGTAAGTCATCACAAAATGCCAGGCTGGGCTCCCTGTGTTACACAGCAACTTCTCACCAGCTCTCTGTTTTATACCTGGTAATGTATATATGTTGATCCTACTTTCTCCATTTGTCAACTCTCTCCTTCTCCCACTGTGTCCAGAAGTACATTCTCTACATCTGTGGCTCCATTCCTTCCCTGCAAATAAATTCATCAGTACCGTTTTTTCCAGATATATATATATATATATATATATATATATATATATATATATATATATATATTATACAATATTTGTTTTTTGTTTTCTGACTTCACTCTGTGTAACAGGCCCTAGATTCATCTGCCTCACTAGAATCAACTCAAATTTGTTTTTTATGGCTGAGTAATATTCCATTGTGGGGTATCTCCTCACAGCCGCTCCAGTGCCTACCATCTTACTGGGTTTTCTCTGACCTTGGACAAAGGGTATCTCCACATGGCTGGTCCAGTGAAGCACAGCCACCTATCCTGACCTTGGATGTGGGGTATCTCCTTTTGGGCACTCACTGCTCGAGCACTGCACAGCCCAAGGGCAAAGGAGAAGCCCCAACAAGATGGTAGGAGGGGCGAATTCATGCTTAAAATGAAACCCAATTTCTGCCACGGACACTCAGAGAGCGCAAACAAACCTTATGAGCACCAGAACCCAGGGACCCCACAGAGACTGAGACAGAACTGTGTTTGAGCGTGTCCTGTGGAGGTACAGGTTGGCGGTGGTCTGCTGCAGGGACACGGGCTCTGGGTGCAGAAGACTTGCATATGGCATAAGGCCTCTTGGAAGAGGTCACCACTGAGTGAAATTCAATTCAGTTGCTCAGTTGTGTCTGACTCTTTGTGACCCTACGGACTGCAGCACGCCAGGCCTCTCTGTCTATCACTAACTCCTGGAGTTTATTCAAACTCATGTCCATTGAGTTGGTGATTCTATCCAACCACTTCAACCTGTCGGCCCCTTCTCCTCTCGCCTTCAATCTCTCTCAGCATCAGGGTCTTTTCAAATGAGTCAGATTTTCACATCAGGTGGCCAGAGTATTGGAGTTCAGCTTCAACATCAGTCCTTCCAATGAATATTCAGGACTGATCTCCTTTAGGATGGACTGGCTGAATCTCCTTGAAGTCAAAGGGACTCTCAAGAGTTTTTTTCAACACCACAGTACAAAAGCATCAATTTCTCTGCACTCAGCTTTCTTTATAGTCCAACTCTCACATCCATGCATGACTACTTGAAAAACCATAGCCTTGACTAGATGGACCTTTGTTGGCAAGTATCTCTTTGCTTTTAATATGCTATCTAGGTTGTTCATAACTTTTCTTCCAAGAAGCAACTGTCTTTTAATTTCATGGCTGCAGTCAACATCTGCCATGATTTTGGAGGCCAAAAATATAAAGTCTGCCACTGTTTCCACTGTTTCCCCATCTATTTGCCATGCAGTGAGTGAGCGGATGCCATGATCTTTGTTTTCTGAATGTTGAGCTTTAAGCCAACTTTGTCACTTTCCTCTTTCACTTTCATCAGGGGGCTTTAGTTCTTCTTCCCTTTCTGCCATAAGGGTGGTGTCATCTGCATCTCTCAGGTTATTGATATTTCTCCCAGCAATCTTGATTCCAACTTGTGCTTCCTCCAGCCCAGCGTTTCTCATGATGTACTCTGCATATAAGTTAAATAAGCAGGGTGACAGTATACAGCCTTGATGTACTCCTTTTCCTATTTGGAACCAGTCTGTTGTTCCATGTCCAGTTCTAACTGTTGCTTCCTGACCTGCATACAGATTTCTCAAGAGGCAGGTCAGGTGGTCTGGTATTCCCATCTCTTTCAGAATTTTCCACAGTTCATTGTGATCCACACAGTCAAAGGCTTTGGCATAGTCAACAAAGTAGAAATAGATGTTTTCTGGAACTCTCTTGCTTTTTTGATGATCCAGCAGATGTTGGCAATTTGATCTCTGGTTCCTCTGCCTTTTCTAAAACCAGCTTGAAGATCTGGAAGTTCACGGTTCACGTATTGTTGAAGCCTGACTCGGAGAATTTTGAGCATTACTTTATTAGCGTGTGAGATGAGCGCAATTGTGCGATGGTTTGAGTATTCTTTGGCATTGCCTTTCTTTGGGATTGGAATGAAAACTGACCTTTTCCAGTCCTGTGGCCGCTGCTGAGTTTTCCAAATTTGCTGGCATATTGAGTGCAGCACTTTCACAGCATCATCTTTTCAGGATTTGAAGTAGCTCAACTGGAATTCCATCACCTCCACTAGCTTTGTTCATAATGATGCTTCCTACGGCCCACTTGACTTCATGTTCCAGGATGTCTGGCTCCAGATGAGTGATCACACCATGGTGGTTATCTGGGTCATGAAGATCTTTTGTACAGTTTTTCTGTGTATTCTTGCCACCTCTTCTTAATATCTTCTGCTTCTGTTAGGTCCATACCATTTCTGTCCTTTATCGAGCCCATCTTTGCATGAAATGTTCCCTTGGTATCTCTAATTTTCTTGAGGAGATCCCTAGTCTTCCCGTTCTATTGTTTCTCTCTATTTCTTTGCACTGATCACTGAGGAAGGCTTTCTTATCTCTCCTTGGTATTCTTTGGAACTCTGCATTCATGGGTATATCTTTCCTTTCCTCTTTTGCTTTTGGCTTTTCTTCTTTTCACAGCTATAGTTCTAAGGCCTCAGACAGCACTCTTTCTACATTTCTTTGCTGGATGGTCTTGTTGTCTCCTGTACAATGCCACGAACTTTGTCCATAGTTCATCAGAATCTGTCTATCTGATCTGTCCCTAAAATCTATTGCTGCTTCATGTGTAGAATCTTGAGGGGTTTTGATTTAGGTCATACCTGAATGGTCTGTGGTATTCTCTTGGCAAAACTCTATTGAATTGCCCAATGAGGACTATGATTTGAGCCATAGTCAGCTCCTGGCAAGGCAATAGAGTTTTAAAGAGAATGCACAGGTCATAGAAACACCCTTCCATAACAGAGAGAAGCTCCACATGACATCACCACATGGTCAATACCAAACAGATTGATTATATCTATGCAGCCTAGATGAGAAGCTCTGCACAGTAGCAGAAACAAGACCAGGACTAGATCTGATAAAACAGAGTGCTGTCTGGGAACTAAGAAATAGCTGTGAAAAGAAGAAAAGCCAAAAGCAAAAGAGGAAAGGAAAGATATACCCATCTGAATGCAGAGTTCCAAAGAATACCAAGGAGAGATAAGAAAGCCTTCCTCAGTGATCAGTGCAAAGAAATAGAGAGAAACAATAGAACGGGAAAGACTAGGGATCTCCTCAAGAAAATTAGAGATACCAAGGGAACATTTCATGCAAAGATGGGCTCGATAAAGGACAGAAATGGTATGGACCTAACAGAAGCAGAAGATATTAAGAAGAGGTGGCAAGAATACACAGAAAAACTGTACAAAAAAGATCTTCATGACCCAGATAACCACCATGGTGTGATCACTCATCTGGAGCCAGACATCCTGGAACATGAAGTCAAGTGGGCCGTAGGAAGCATCATTATGAACAAAGCTAGTGGAGGTGATGGAATTCCAGTTGAGCTACTTCAAATCCTGAAAGATGATGCTGTGAAAGTGCTGCACTCAATATGCCAGCAAATTTGGAAAACTCAGCAGCGGCCACAGGACTGGAAAAGGTCAGTTTTCATTCCAATCCCAAAGAAAGGCAATGCCAAAGAATACTCAAACCATCGCACAATTGCGCTCATCTCACACGCTAATAAAGTAATGCTCAAAATTCTCCGAGTCAGGCTTCAACAATACGTGAACCGTGAACTTCCAGATCTTCAAGCTGGTTTTAGAAAAGGCAGAGGAACCAGAGATCAAATTGCCAACATCTGCTGGATCATCAAAAAAGCAAGAGAGTTCCAGAAAAACATCTATTTCTACTTTGTTGACTATGCCAAAGCCTTTGACTGTGTGGATCACAATGAACTGTGGAAAATTCTGAAAGAGATGGGAATACAGACCACCTGACCTGCCTCTTGAGAAATCTGTATGCAGGTCAGGAAGCAACAGTTAGAACTGGACATGGAACAACAGACTGGTTCCAAATAGGAAAAGGAGTACATCAAGGCTGTATACTGTCACCCTGCTTATTTAACTTATATGCAGAGTACATCATGAGAAACGCTGGGCTGGAGGAAGCACAAGTTGGAATCAAGATTGCCGGGAGAAATATCAATAACCTGAGAGATGCAGATGACACCACCCTTATGGCAGAAAGGGAAGAAGAACTAAAGCCCCCTGATGAAAGTGAAAGAGGAAAGTGACAAAGTTGGCTTAAAGCTCAACATTCAGAAAACAAAGATCATGGCATATGGTCCCATCACTTCATGGCATCCGCTCACTCACTGCATGGCAAATAGATGGGGAAACAGTGGAAACAGTGGCAGACTTTATATTTTTGGCCTCCAAAATCATGGCAGATGTTGACTGCAGCCATGAAATTAAAAGACAGTTGCTTCTTGGAAAAGAAGTTATGACCAACCTAGACAACATATTAAAAAGCAGAGACATTACCTTGCCGACAAAGGTCTGTCTAGTCAAGTGTTTGGTTTTTCTATTAATCATGTAAGGATGTGAGAGTTTGAGTATAAGTAAAGCTGGGCACTGAAAAATTGATTCTTTTGAGCTGTGGTTCTGGAGAAGACTCTTGAGAGTCACTTGAACTGCAAGGAGATCCAACCAGTCTGTCTTAAAGGAGGTCAGTCCTGAATATTCATTGGAAGGACTGATGTTGAAGATGAAACTCCAATACTTTGGCCACCTAATGTGAAGAGCTGACTCATTTTAAAAGACCCTGATGCTGGGAAAGATTGAAGACAGGACGAGGGGGAGATGGCATAGAATGAGATGGATGGATGCCATGACCAACTCAATGGGCATGAGTTTATATAAGCTCTAGGAGTTGATGATGGACAGGGAGGCCTGGTGTCCTGCAGTCCATGGGGTTGCAAATAGTTGGACATGACTGAGCAACTGAACTGACTGACTCTATTTTCTATTGTATATATGTACCACATATACTATCTATCATATTATCTTATATATACATATACATATATATATATATATATATATATATATATATATATATATATATATATATCTATATCTATATCTATATCTTTATCCATTCATCTCTAGATGGACATCTATGTTGCTTCTATGTCCTGGCTATTGTAAGTAGTGCTGCAGTGAACACTGGAGTACTTGTGTCTCTTATAGTTGTGTCTTTCTCAGTGTATATGCCTAGTAATGGGATTGCCCAGTCCATATGGTTGATTTATTCCTAGTTTTTAAAGAATCTCTATACTGTTGTCTATAAATGCTGTATCAGTTTACATTTCCACCAACAATGTAGAAAGGTTCCATTTTCTTCACATCCTCTCCAGCCTTTATTATTTGTAGATTTTTTGATGATGTCCATTCTGAATGGTGTGAGTTGATACCTCACTGTAATTTTGATTTGCATTTCTCTAGTAATTAGCGATATTGAGCATCTTTTCATGTGTTTATTGGCCATGTGTGTATCTTCTTTTGAGAAAAAGACATCCTTAAACAATCAATCACTTTCCTCAGCACTATTCAAGAATCTTCACTAGCATCTTAGTTCTTTTTCATGCCTCTTGATCACTGTTAGTTTTTCAGTATTAGCTTAAAAATCTCAATGAATTCAGAGGATTTGACTCCTAATCTTGCACAGTTTATACTTGCAAGTAGTAAAAATGTAGCACATGTTTTTATAGAGCCACTACCCTGTGGTAGAATATAGAGCATATATTTTATTAGAGTGTCACATGCAGAGAACCATGCTCTTATTTAAATATGGGAAAATTTATGACCTGTGAGCTTCGTATTCTCTTTTAATAGTCAGGTATAATGGCCTAGAATTGAAAGTTCATTGTAATAGGTTTAGATGCATATTTTCAGTTCTAGGTTACCCAAGAAATCAGGATTCAAGCTGGGAGTTGCGGAATATGGGGCCCAAACCAACCAATGAAACAAACAAACCTGTCGTTCAGTCGTGTCCGACTCTTGGCGACCCCATGGACTGTAGCTTACCAGGCTACTCTGTGCATGGGCTTTTCCAGGCAAGAATACTGGAGTGGGTTGCCATTTACTTCTCTAATGGGGCCCACATGCCTTTCGAATTAATGTCAGCAAATACTGAGTATTTTTCTTTCTTCCATATTTTCTTTGGTGTCCTTTTTTAAGGTAAAAGAGGGATAATATTATTGAGTTGTTCTGTTTTAGCCTTGGTGATAATAAAAGCAATCTTTTCCCCCCTCTTTTTCTGTAGGAAAGTAATTGTGATGTTTGTAATTATTCTGCAGTATTTATGAGGCTCAGTTTACCCTCCCCCAGCTTCTTTATCTGAGATGTCAGTATTACTGGGCTGGGGCACAAAGCAAAGTCTTCTTACTTTCATAGATGTAAACACTGTTCTGGTTAGTGTTAATTTGCAGGATTACTGCATAATCCAGAAATGATTGGTGATTTATTTGTTTTTAGTACTAAAGTTTGTATTTGAAATGGAGTTTTGACCTTTGAAGAACATTTTTTTGGCTTTAGGAATTCATAGTAAATGAGAAGTGTAGTAGTTTGCTTGACTTCCAAAACTCTTATTTTTCTAAATCTGCTACTATGACTCTCTTCAATTTTAGGGTTTTATTAAGTTTGCATTCTAGATACATTCTTTTTATAAGTCAGAGGAGTTTAATAAGAGCTTCTGAAAAATAATTAATTGACCAGTGTTTGTGTAAATGTTGTTCTCTATCTTTGGCACTGCAGTTTCCAAATTATTTGCTTTTCCTTATAAGATTCTACCTTAAAATATTTGACTCCTGTTGTATATTCTATACTCCCCAGGAGATGGGCTTCTGATCTATAATGTGGAAGATTTTACCTTATGCTGAAATGAGTCAAATTTCTTACCTTGAACTTGAGTCTCCTAGTGGCTTACTTCCTGACATCTGTTTTTGGCCCTCACCAATACCAACTGACTTCCTTGTTTGAGTTTCTGCTTTCTATCACCTTTTGTATGAGCTCTCACTGCCTGATTCATCATATCTCGTATAGTAAGATGAGTATTTTGCTTAGCAGTATTTATATTCCATCTGCTTTTTTTCCTCTTTGAATTGATGCCCAGAGTTTTGCCTTACCATGAGGGCCTGGCCTGGTCTTCTCCTATATGAAATAAAAATATTCCCCTAGAGGCCAGGCTTAGCCTTTTGTTGAATCTCTGAAAACTTCAGTCAAAACAAATCAACAGATCCAGTAAGCAACATTTTCCTCACACCCTACTGTAAAGCCAACTCTAAAAGTATAAGTGCTGCAGCATTTTCTGAAATTCTCATGAAAGCAGTTCAATTGCATACTACAGTGCAAAACTTTTAAAAATACTCTAATCATCTTTCTTCTCTGTCACTTGTTTCTCTTTCTTTTTCACAAGTTATTCCCCTAACCTTTCCAGTTGGTTGTCCCTCTGTTGTCCTAGGCAGTACAGCTCTTCCCCTCAGCTGGAATACTCAGCAAAATAAGAACTGGTGACATATAATTTTTTTTATTTAGTGTGTTCCTTGGGAACCTTGGAATGTCCCACATCAAAGAAAAGCCCAAATAAAACTGCCCAGCTGCCCAACAGCAAGATGGCTGTGGGTTGACATGGCGGCGGCAGCCTAAAGAGGTGCTGGCGGTCTGGGAAGTGATCAGAGGTCACAGGAAAGGTGGGAGCAGGGTAATGGCCAGTGCCCCCAGCTTCTTCCTGTGGAGCCGGAGGAGAGGAAATGCTGGGGCCAGAGTTCGGCATTGGTGGCAAATGGGTTGCAGAGTGGACAGTGACCCCTGGGTAGGAGATTGGCCCCAGGCCAGTGGTAGCAGAGAGACCAGGGAGTGCTAGGCTCCTGGGTGTCCTCCAACATCGACTACAGCCTCCCCAAGACCTGGTTTCCCAGCCACTCCAGCAGGGCCATTGCCTTGATCCAGGGCTGCACATTGACTGGTACTAGATGGCTAGTGAAGGTTTACACACCCAGCGAGGACCAGCAGTAGGACAACCAGGGCACCAGGTATGTCATTCAGCTCTGTGGAGCAGCTGAAGGTCATGTCCCTGCTAGTTAGGGCCTGATAAAATGTGATGTACTGGAGAAGGGAATGGCAAACCACTTCAGTATTCTTGCCCGGAGAAACCCATGAGTAGTGTATGAAAAGGCAAAAAGCTATGACACTGAAAGATGAGCACCCCAGGTTGGTAGGTGTTCAGTATACTACTGGGGAAGAGCAGAGAAATAGCTACAGAAAGAATGAAGAGGTTGAGCCAAAGTGGAAGTGATGCCTAGTTTGGTTGTGTCTGGTGGTGAAAGTAAAGTCCATTGCTATAAAGAACAGTATTGCATAGGAACCTGGAATGTTTGATCCATGAATCAAGGTAAATTGGATGTGGTCAAACAGGAGATGGCAAGAGGGGACATTGACATTTTAGGATTCAGTAAACTAAAATAGACCAGAATGGGTGAATTAAATTCAGATGACCCATTATATCTACTACTGTGGGCAAGAATCCCTTAGAAGGAATGGTGTAGCCCTCATAGTCAACAAAAGAGTCCATAATGCAGTACATGGTTGCAATCTCAAAAACAACAGAATGATCTCAGTTCACTTCCAAGGCAAACCATTCAGCATTATAGTAATCCAAGCCTATGCCTCAGACGCTAATGCCAAAGAAGTTGAAGTTGAACAATTCTATGAAGACCTACAAGGCCTCCTAGAACTAACACCCCCAAAAGAAGTCCCTTTCATCATAGGGGACTGGAATGCAAAAGTAAGAAGTCAAGAGATAGCTGGAGTAATAGGCAAGTTTGGCTTTGGAGTACAAAATGAAGCAGGACAAAGGTTAACAGAATTTTGCCAAGAGAACACAGTGGTCATAGCAAACAGCGTCTTCCAGTGACACAAGAAACAACTCTACACATGGACATCACCACATGGTCAATACTCAAATCAGATTGATTATAATCTTTGCAGCCAAAGATGAGGAAACTCTATCCTGTCAGCAAAAACAAGACCTGGAGTTGACTGTGGCTCAGATCATCAGCTCCTTATTGCAAAATTCAGACTCAAATTTAAGAAAGTAGGGAAAACCACTAGAGCACTCAGGTATGACCTGCATCAAATAGTGTACGTTTATGCAGGGGAGGTGGTGAATAGATTCAAGGGACTAGATCTGTCTGCAGAGTGCCCAAAGAAGTATGGATGGGAGTCTGTACCATACAGTAGGTAGTGACTAAAAACATTCCCAAGAATAAGAAATACAAGAAGACGAAGTGGTTTTCTGAGGAGGTCTTACAAATAGCTGAGAAAAGAAGAAATGTGAAAGGCAAAGGTGAAAGGGAAAGATATAGCCAACTGACTGCAGAGTTCCAGAGAATAGGAAGGAGAGATAAGAAAGCCTTCTTGAGTGAACAATGCAGAGAAATAGAGGAAAACAATAGAATGGGAAAGACTAGAGATCTCTTTAAGAAAACTGGAGATATCAAAGGAACATTTTCATGCAAAGATAGACACAGTAAAGGACAAAGATGGCAAGGACCAAACAGAAGCAGAAGAGATCAATAAGAGGTGACAGAATAGAATAGACAGAAGAACTCTATAAAAAAGCTTGTAATGACCCAGATAGCTCTGATGGTGTGGTCACTGACCTAGAGCCAGGCGTGTTGGAGTGTGAAGTCAAATGGGCCTTAGGAAGCGTTGCTACAAACAAAGCTAGTGGAGGTGATGGAATTCCAGCTGAGCTATTTCAAATCCTCAAAGATGATCCTGTTAAAGTGCTGCATTCAGTATGCCAGAAAATTTGGAAATTTCAGCAATGTCCACAGGACTGGAAAAGGCCAGTTTTCATTGTAATCCCAAAGAAAAGCAATGCCAAAGAATGTTCTAAGTATAGTACAGTTCAGTTCAGTCACTCAGTTATGTCTGACTCTTTGCGACCTCATGGACTGTAGTGCGCCAGGCTTCCCTGTCCATCACCAACTTCCGGAGCTTGGTCAAACTCATGTCCATCAAGTCAGTGATACTGTCCAACCATCTCATCCTCTGTTGTCCCCTTCTCCTCCTGCTTTCAATCTTCCCAGCATCAGGGTCATTTCAAATGAGTAAGTTCTTCCTTAACACTTGGACAGTATTGGAGCTTCAGCTTTAGCATCAGTCCTTCCAATACTATTCAACATAGTTCTGGAAGTTTTGGCCACAGCAATCAGAGCAGAAAAAGAAATAAAAGGAATCCAAATTGGAAAAGAAGAAGTAAAACTCTCACTGTTTGCAGATGACATGATCCTCTACATGGAAAACCCTAAAGACTCCACCAGAAAATTACTAGAGCTCATCAATGAATATAGTAAAGTTGCAGGATATAAAATCAACACACAGAAATCCCTTGCATTCCTATACACGAATAATGAGAAAGTAGAAAAAGAAATTAAGGAAACAATTCCATTCACCATTGCAACGAAAAGAATAAAATACTTAGGAATATATCTACCTAAAGAAACTAAAGACCTATATATAGAAAACTATAAAACACTGATGAAAGAAATCAAAGAGGACACTAATAGATGGAGAAATATACCATGTTCATGGATTGGAAGAACCAATATAGTGAAAATGAGTATACTACCCAAAGCAATTTACAAATTCAATGCAATCCCTATCAAGCTACCAGCCACATTTTTCACAGAACTAGAACAAATAATTTCAAGCTTTGTATGGAAATACAAAAAACCTCGAATAGCCAAAGCAATCTTGAGAAAGAAGAATGGAACTGGAGGAATCAACTTGCCTGACTTCAGACTCTACTACAAAGCCACAGTCATCAAGACAGTATGGTACTGGCACAAAGACAGACATATAGATCAATGGAACAAAATAGAAAGCCCAGAGATAAATCCACACACATATGGACACCTTATCTTTGACAAAGGAGGCAAGAATATACAATGGAGTAAAGACAATCTCTTTAACAAGTGGTGCTGGGAAAACTGGTCAACCACTTGTAAAAGAATGAAACTAGATCACTTTCTAACACCGCACACAAAAATGAACTCAAAATGGATTAAAGATCTAAATGTAAGACCAGAAACTATAAAACTCCTAGAGGAGAACATAGGCAAAACACTCTCAGACATAAATCATAGCAGGATCCTCTATGATCCACCTCCCAGAATGCTGGAAATAAAAGCAAAAATAAACAAATGGGATCTAATTAAAATTAAAAGCTTCTGCACAACAAAGGAAAATATAAGCAAGGTGAAAAGACAGCCATCTGAATGGGAGAAAATAATAGCAAATGAAGCAACTGACAAACAACTAATCTCAAAAATATACAAGCAACTTCTGCAGCTCAACTCCAGAAAAATAAACGATCCAATCAAAAAATGGGCCAAAGAACTAAATAGACATTTCTCCAAAGAAGACATACGGATGGCTAACAAACACATGAAAAGATGCTCAACATCACTCATTATTAGAGAAATGCAAATCAAAACCACAATGAGGTACCACTTCACACCAGTCAGAATGGCTGCGATCCAAAAATCTGCAAGCAATAAATGCTGGAGAGGGTGTGGAGAAAAGGAACCCTCCTACACTGTTGGTGGGAATGCAAACTAGTACAGCCACTATGGAGAACAGTGTGGAGATTCCTTAAAAAATTGCAAATAGAACTACCTTATGACCCATCAATCCCACTTCTGGGCATACACACCGAGGAAACCAGAATTGAAAGAGACACATGTACCCCAATGTTCATCGCAGCACTGTTTATAATAGCCAGGACATGGAAACAACCTAGATGTCCATCAGCAGATGAATGGATAAGAAAGCTGTGGTACATATACACAATGGAGTATTACTCAGCCGTTAAAAAGAATTCATTTGAATCAGTTCTGATGAGATGGATGAAACTGGAGCCGATTATACAGAGTGAAGTAAGCCAGAAAGAAAAACACCAATACAGTATACTAACGCATATATATGGAATTTAGGAAGATGGCAATGACGACCCTGTATGCAAGACAGGGAAAGAGACACAGATGTGTATAACGGACTTTTGGACACAGAGGGAGAGGGAGAGGGTGGGATGATTTGGGAGAATGACATTCTAACATGTATACTATCATGTGAATTGAATCGCCAGTCTATGTCTGACGCAGGATGCAGCATGCTTGGGGCTGGTGCATGGGGATGACCCAGAAAGATGTTATGGGGAGGGAGGCGGGAGGGGGGTTCATGTTTGGGAATGCATGTAAGAATTAAAGATTTTAAAATTTAAAAAATAAAAAACTAAAAAAAAAAAAAAAAAACCATAAGGCAATGGCAAAAAAAAAAGAATATTCAGGACTGGTTTCCTTTAGGATAAACTGGTTTGATCTCCTTGCAGTTCAAGGGACTCTCAAGAATCTTCTCCAACACCACAGTTCAAAAGTATGGTACAATTGTACTCATTTCACATGCTAGAAAGATTATGCTCAAAATCCTTCAAGCTAGGCTTCAAGAGTAAGTGCCGGGACTTCCAGATGTACAGCTGGATATAGAAAAGGTTGAGGAACCAGAAATAAAATTGCCAACATCCTCTACATCAAAAGAAAAGCAAGGGAATTCCAAAAAAGATTTCTAATTCTGCTTCATTGACTACACTAAAGCCTTTGGCTGCTTGGATCACAACAAACTATGGAATATTCTTGAAAAAAAAAATGGGAATATCAGATCACCTTACCTGCCTTCTGAGAAACCTGTATGCAGAGAAAGAAGCAACAGTTTGAACTGGACATGGAACAATGGTTCAAAACTGGGAAAGGAGTACTTGAAGACTGTATATTGTCATCCTGGTTATTTAACTTATATGCAGAGTACATCATATGAAATGCTGGTTGGATGACTCACTAGCTGGAATAAAGTTGATAGGGGAAATATAAAAAAGCTCAGATATGCAGATGATACCACTTTAAATGGTAGAAAGCAAAGAAAAACTAAAGAGCCTCTTGATGAAGGTGAAAGAGGAGAGTGAAAAAGCTGGCTTAAAACTCAAAGTTCAGAAAACAAAGATCATGGCATCTGGTCGCATCACTTCATAGCATATAGTTGAGGAAAAAGTGGAAACTGTCAGATTTCATATTCCTGGGCCCCAAAATCACTGCAGATGGTGACTGCAGCCATGAAAATAAGAGACACTTGCTCCTTGGAAGAAAAGCTATGACAAACCTAGTCAGTGTATTAAAAAGCAGAGACATCACTTTGCTGATGAAGGTCCATCTAATCAAAGATATGGTTTTTCCAGTAGTCATGTATGGTTGTGAGAGCAGGACCATAAAGAAGGGTGAGCACTGAAGAACTGATGCTTTCTAACTGTGGTGCTGGAGAAGACTCTTAAAGTAAGGAGATCAAACCAGTCAATCCTAAAGGAAATAACCCTAAATATTCATTGGAAGGACAGATGGTAAAGCTGAAGCTCCAATCCTTTGGCAACTTGATGTGAACAATGTACTCAGTGGAAAAGACCCTGATACTGGGAAAGATCGAAGGCAAGAGGAGAAGGGGGTGACAGAGGATGAGATGGTTGGTTGGATGGCATCACTGACTCAATGAATATGAGTTTGAGCATATGCAGGGAGATAGTGAGGACATAGAAGCATGGCATGCTGCAGTTCATGGGGTCACAAAGAGTCAGACATGACTTAGTTACTCAACAACACCACCAACAACAATAAGGACAAGAACAAGAACAACAAGATGCCCATGATCCAGAGATAAGTGATTTTGTAAAATTGTATTTTATTTAGTCATTATGGGTGTGCATCATCATGTTTGGGCATGAATGTATATATATGTATATTTTACAAAATGATACTATAACATATATACTATTTTATAACTTACCCTTTACTTAATGAAAATACCATGGATATATTCTCATTCTTCAGTAGATTTCTATTATTTCTTTTCAGTCTTTTCAGGAATTTCACTATATGGATGTTTCATGATTTAACATGTAATCTTGTTTGCTTTTTTAGACTGCACACATTTTTTCTTTATGAATTACTTTGTAATCTGTGCTATTATTTCCTGGGATATCCTAATATAAATAGAATTACTAGGTGGTAATTTTTGAGCATTTTAAATGTTTGATCCATAATATGCTACTTCTGAAAGTGATGATACCAATGAATGCTCTCATTTATAGTGTATGCAAGTGTCCATCCTCTTCACCCTCATCCACAAAATATATAGCTCTGTTTTCATCACTGTTTTGAATGTTAGATGGGGAGGAATAGAATATAATAATTATTTACATGTTAAATGATTTTTTGATTACTGCTGAAGTCAAATATATAAAATTTGTTAAGCAATGCAGTCACACAGAGCTATACCAGGGGTTTTCTTTGCTTCCTTGTCAGTTTCATCCCCTACTGGGACTTGCCCCCTATGCTTGGCTCTTTGCTTCTTTGTAGTCTTTCAGTGACTAGTGGTCTGATTCTATACCAATCATCACTTTTGTTTTACTTTGTTTCATAGGCCTTTTTTACACTTAGCTTACCTTTCTTTTCAGCTTCACTAGTTGACTACATTACCTAAAACAACGGTCATCTCAAAGATAATGTGAGATAAATGGATTTTTGTCCTCAGACTAAATTTACGTCAAAAATGCATTTAAGATTTTGACTCAGTGGATAGACCGAGGATAAATGGGATTTGCTGGAAAGCAAGAAGCAGAGATATTGATCAAGGACACCTGGAAACTAACTCTCCTTTCTTCCCTAGATATGGAAGATGGTCTTACTGATGCTGTTTAATGCAAGAATCTGAAGATCTTATTTTTTAGGGCAGAGGTCATGGTGGGGAGAAACAAATAGGGATAAAGTTAAGTGTTAAGTTCTTTGGGGTTAGCAAAACAGTGATGGCTTAGGGAGCATCGGGCTTCTCAGAATCAGTATACATACTGTAGCTATTGCTGTTGTTCCTCAGCCTGTCCCAAGGGAAGCTGAACTTCCAATTCTGCTATGCTGTGTTGGGTCCTACTTTCTGTGACTATCTTGCTTTCAATAAGATTTTCCATCCCTGACTTATTAGTCATGAACGTAATCTAACCTCATGTGGTGACTGCACGTTGCCTTTTTATACCCACCCATAGTTTAGCAGGGCTAAACGTTGCATTGCAGAAACTTCATTTTAATAAAGATTTGTGTAACTGGTAAAATGGGAATGTTTGGGTAAAGTTTAATGTGTGATGTGCTTACTAGGTATATTTAGTTGGGTTAATGTTTGTTTCAGTAAAACATTGGTCTCTACTTTCTTTTACATTTTGATTTCAGTTCATAATTTACTTACCCATTGTTTGTATCTTTCTCTCTATATGAGCCAGATAAATCAGTTATGCTGAGTTAACAAAGAACTCCTAAATCACATGGCTTAACACAATACAAATATATTTCTTGCTTACTATCCATGTTCAGAGTAGTTATCTAGAGAAATGAAATATTATTATAGATATAGGTAAAAACACATATTTCTACCTTTTTATCTGCCATACATCTTTAGAGGTGACCAGATGTAAATAAAGTTGGTAAAATTTATGATAAACTTTGAATTTCTACAGAAAATTGGGATCTAATTGGAATTCCATTGATTCATAGGTTAACTAGGAAGTGATTGCTGCTTTTACAGGGTTAATGCTTTCATTTCTTAAAGATATCTTTATGCATATTTAAGTCTCATTTTATGTCTTTCAGTAAATTCTTATCATTTTCTCTCTTAAGCTTTTCCATATCTTTTATTAAATTTCATTCCTCATTACCTTATATATTTTGATGGGTTTTAAAGAAAAGTCTATGCAGGCTGTGTGTATTGGCTAATTTAGTAGCGCTTCTTAACTTTGTCTGCAGCTTGAGGTGGCCATGTGACCTAGCTCTGGCCAGTGACACTTAAGAAGTCTTTTGAAGGGTGATTATTAGGAACTTTAGGAACTTTTTTTTTTTTTTCTGGCAAAACTCAGGTGTGTTACTGCTGATATCTTTCCCTGTCCTCCCTGCTTGTATGAAGAGGAAATACGAAGACATTGTGCTTAGACATGCAAATATGAAGACATGGTGCTTAGTGCTACTTCAGTATTTCTATGAATAAGAAATAACAAAACATAAATGTTAAAAACATGGCAATCAGATGGAAGAAACCCTCAGATACTGACATTGTAGAGCAGCTGAGTCAGGTGCCTATCTCCAGATTTTTGCCCTGTGAGAAAAATAAACTTTTATTTAAGTAACTATAATTTTGCTCTTACTTTCAGACAGAACCACTCCTGACATAGCTATTTTGGTACTGTTTGTTGCTGTTGGGAAAAACATTAATTTTGTTTTCTGATCTTGTATCTAACAATCTTTTTAGACTTTATTATTCTAACAGTCTTCTTGAACTTTATTATTATTTCTCATTAATTTCTGTCAATTCTCTTGAATTTTTAATGTACTGAGTCATGTATTATGAAGTATAATGGTGTTTATAGAAAGAGGCAAGACAGGAAACTAGGAAGTAGGACCTGAAAAAAATTTTTTTAAATTTCTTTGGGTTGGCTATATTAAAGCTATCTGACTTTATCAATGGAGAAGGCAATGGCATCCCACTCCAGTACTCTTGCCTGGAAAATCCCATGGGTGGAGGAGCCTGGTAGGTTGCAGAGTCAATTTCATGCAAGATATAAACATTTTTGACTTTGTTATTATTCCCATTTAAACATGCAACAGATTTAAGTGGTGAAAACTTATATAATTTCAAAAGTTTGTTTTCATCATTTAATAATTTATCACAAAAGTATCTGACTTTAAATAAATATCAGCTCAGTTCATTTGCTCAGCTGTGTCCAGCTCTTTGTGACCCCATGGACTGCAGCACGTCAGGCCTCCCTGTCCATCACCACTGCCTGGAGCTTGCTCAAACTCATGTCTATCAAGTTGGTGATGCCATCCAACCATCTCATCTTCTCATTTCCATCTCCTCCCACCTTCAATCTTTCCCAGCATCAGTGTTTTCCAATGAGTCAGTTCTTCATATTAGGTGGCCAAAGTATTGCCAAAGTAAAGTCAAGACACAGTTAATTCAATTATTGTGTGTAAGTTTTAAAACTTATTTATTGACCTCTGTCCCGTTCCCTCTCTTTCCTCTTCTTAACCCTTTCTATCCTTCCCTGTTTTTCTAGTCCCCCAGTCCTGGATGCAGGAATCTGGTCGAAGGGCCCTCAGCCTGAGCTGAGGATTGGAGACTGATCACCTCTTGGCAGAGAACTTGAATTCTGGTTCTGGTCTGGTCTGATTTCTGGTAGGGCTGAGTTCCAGTCCTCCCTTCTCTGGAGGCCCAGGGAAAAGGCCCATAATGCCTGGGTATCTGTAGGTGGCAGGAGATGTCTGTAAGGCCACCCCTTTTGCCCCACCTTTCCTACCTCCTCCTTCTTCTTTCAACCTGGCTTCCTTTCCTCCCTTGAAATCTTTGATGTTAGTACTTGGATCTGAAGTTCTGTGTCTCTATAGGAGGTTTTCTGGAGACTGTATTCTTGTATTTAAGGGCTTCCCTGGTGGTGCAGAGGTTAAAGCGTCTGCCTGCAATGTGGGAGACCTAAGTTCGATCCCTGGGTCGGGAAGATCCCTGGTGAAGGAAATGGCAACCCACTCCAGTATTCTTGCCTGGAGAATCCCATGGATGGAGGAGCTTGGTGGGCTACAGCCCACGGGTCGCAAAGAGTCAGACATGACTGAGCGACATCACTTTCACTAAGTTTTAAAAGGAGAACTTTTTTTCAAACTCTTCAGCAAATGGTTTGGGACATATATTTCAGATTCTTAAAATCCAGATATGCTGGAAGTATGGTTTGCCCATAAAAGTAAAGGGAAGATTGTTGAAGAAAACTGTATGAGGTATGGAATTGTGGAAACTAGTTATCAAATAAATCACTTTACTTCCTATAGCGTTATAGATTAGATTTATTTGAAATACATTTACAAATGGTTAAAGGACTGCTTGTTTAACTTATATGGAGAGTGCATCATGAGAAATGCTGGGCTGGAGGAAGCACAAGCTGGAATCAAGATTGCCAGGAGAAATATCAATAACCTCAGATATGCAGATGACACCACCCTTATGGCAGAAAATGAAGAGGAACTAAAAGCCTCTTGATGAAAGTGAAAGAGGAGAGTGACAAAGTTGGCTTAAAGCTCAACTTTCAGAAAACGAAGATCATGGCATCTGGTCCCAGCACTTCATGGGAAATAGATGGGGAAACAGTGGAAACAGTGTCAGACTTTGTATTTTTGGGCTCCAAAATCACTGCAGATGGTGACTGCAGCCATGAAGTTAAAAGACGCCTACTCCTTGGAAGAAAAGTTATGACCAACCTAGATAGCATTTTCAAAAGCAGAGACATTACTTTGCCAACAAAGGTCCGTCTAGTGAAGGCTATGGTTTTTCCTGTGGTCATGTATGGATGTGAGAGTTGGACTGTGAAGAAAGCTGAGTGCCAAAGAATTGATGCTTTTGAACTGTGGTGTTGGAGAAGACTCTTGAGAGTCCCTTGGACTGCAAGGAGATCCAACCAGTCCATTCTGAAGGAGATCAGTCCTGGGTGTTCATTGGAAGGACTGATGCTGAAGCTGCAACTCCAATACTTTGGGCACTTGATGGGAAGAGTTGACTCATTGGAAAAGACCCTGATGCTGGGAGGGATTGAGGGCAGGAGGAGAGGGGATGACAGAGGATGAGATGGCTGGATGGCATCACTGACTCGATGGACATGAGTTTGCGTGAACTCCGGGAGTTGGTGATGGACAGGGAGACCTGGTGTGCTGCGCTTCATGGGGTCGCAACGAGTCAGACATGACTGAGCGACTGAACTGAACTGAACTGAACTAAAAGGACCAATGTGAATTTTACTTTTTGGATACACTGTTATTTGTATCTTATAGTTTGGAGACTATTTGTAGTTCTGTTTCAATTGTAACTTTACTTTTACATCTATAAACTTTATGTAAACCCATGTTAAGTTAGGGTCAAAAGTTTATTGTAGTCAGTGTTGATGTTTTAAGGAAATACTTGTTTTGTGGAACTGTGAATGTTAAAACACTCTGATTTAAGGCATATCTTTTATGGCCCTTCACCGTAACCCCTGTTCCTAATTTAGGTATTTTACTGGTGGTTAACGGTCTGCATACTTGAAGTCCTCTGTGTCTGGTTAGAAATTGTTCTTTTATACCTGGTTGTCAGAGAATGGTGGAGCACTTTAGCGATCTTTAAGTAAATTTCTTCCAGCCTGACTCTGTTGCTACTGCTTCATTTCTGTTAAGGATTATTAAACATTTATATGTTACTTTGACTCTGTCCATGTTGAATTCATGAAGATGTCATTTTCTCAGTTATTTTTTTTTTCTTTAGGTTTCCGTAGAAGTTTGTAATATTAAAACTCCAGTTTGCAATATTAAAAGTTTAATTACTCTTCTACTAACTTTTATGACTTTAAGCTATACTATATTCCCTTTATCTCTTGAGGTATCCCTTTATTTCTTTTGCTTTTTGTATTTTCATCTGTGCTTCTCTATGTATGATTATAGTCCCTTGGCCTAATATGCCTTTCTCATTATATAATTTCTTGCATCAGTTCAGTTCAGTCACTCAGTCGTGTCCGACTCCTCGCGACCCCATGAATAGCAGCATGCCAGGCCTCCCTGTCCATCACCAACTCCCAGAGTTAACTCAGACTCATGTCCATCGAGTCAGTGATGCCATCCAGTCATCTCATCCTCTGTAGTCCCCTTCTCCTCCTGCCCCTAATCCCTCCCAGCATCAGAGTCTTTTCCAATGAGTCAACTCTTTGCATGAGGTGGCCAAAGTACTGGAGTTTCAGCTTTAGCATTGTTCCTTCCAAAGAAATCCCAGGGTTGATCTCCTTCAGAATGGACTGGTTGGATCTCCTTGCAGTCCAAGGGACTCTCAAGAGTCTTGTCCAACACCACAGTTCAAAAGCGTCAATTCTCTGGCACTCAGCTTCCTTCACAGTCCAACTCTCACATCCATACATGACCACAGGAAAAACCATAGGCTTGACTAGACGGACCTTAGTTGACAAACTAATGTCTCTGCTTTTGATAGATAATTATTAATCCTTCTTTTGGTTAAATTATTCTAATTATGATTGAATGTAAGTATTAGGGTTGACTTTTCACCTGAACCTCACTTATTTATACCTAATTTCTTCCATGATGCACTTGTATAATTCCCTGTAAATGTTGTCACTCAGTTATGTCTGACTCTTTGTGACTCCATGGGCTGCAGCACACCAGGCTTCCCTATCCTTTACCACATCCCAGAGCTTGCTGAAAGTCACATCCATTGAGTCAGTGATGCCATCCAACCATCTCATCTTCTGCTGCTACCTTTTCCTCCTGCCCTCAGTCTTTCCCAGCATCAGGGACTTTTCCAATGAGTTGGCTCTTAGCATCAGGTGACCAAAGTATTAGAGCTTCTTCAGCTTCACCATCAGTTCTTCCAGTGAATATTCAGGGTTGATTTCCTTTTGGAGTGACTGGTTTGACCTCCTTGCTGTCCAAGGGATTCTCAAGAGCCTTCTTCAGCACCAGAGTTCAAAGGCATCAGTTTTGATGCTCAGCCTTCTTTATGGTTTGTAAACTCTCACATCTGTACATGACTACTGGAAAAACCATAGCTTTGACTATATGAACCTTTGTTAGCAAAGTGATGTCTCTGCTTTTTAATATGCTCTCTAGGTTTTTAATATGCTACCTAGGGCTTCCCTGGTGGCTCAGAGGATAAAGCATCTGCCTGCAATGCAGGAGACCTGGGTTCGATCCCTGGGTTGGGAAGATCCCCTCGAGAAAGAAATGGCAACCCACTCCAGTATTCTTGCCTGGAGAATCCCATGGACAGAGGAGCCTGGCAGGCTACAGTCCATGGGGTTGCAAAGAGTCAGACATGACTGAGCAATTTCACTAGGTTGTCATAGCTCTTCTTCCAAGGAGCAAGCATGTTTAATTTCATGGTTGAAGCCACCATCTGCAGTGACTTTGGAGCCCAAGAAAATGAAGTATGTCACTGTTTCCATTTTTTCCCCATCTGTTTGGCATTTTAGTTTTTTGAATGTTGAGTTTTAAGCCAGCCTTTTCACTCTCCTTTCACTTTCATTAAGAGGCTCTTTAGTTCCTCTTCACTTTCTGCTATTAGGGTAGTGTCATCTGTATATCTGAGGTTAGTTTAAAATTTATTTTTATTGCTTTCCTTATCTAAGCTATATGTATGTCTTCTATATGATATCATCATTTTTATAGTCACTAAGACTTGAAACAATGTAATCTTGATATATCCCTCTTGGTATTTTTATATATTCTACTACATTTTATAAATTTCCCTTTGAAATATCTGCTTCACACTTCTTTTTATTTCAGTTCTCTGTGCAACAGTCCCATGTAACCTTTGATCTCTTTGTATCTGAATTTCTGTATTGATCTCTTGGAATTTTCTTGAATCATTTTTTCAGAAAAATTCTGTACATCTGGTTATGTTAATCACAATGTAAAAACGCATTCTGTATGTTATTCTCCTATTCAGTACTTTCTTTACAAAATACATTTAAATATCTGACCTTGGGAATAAAGATCAGTGAGTTTGGATATGTAACAATGATCCAAAAGGAAAATTAGAGAAGTATAACGTACAGAGTTTCAGTGAGCTGTGGATAATAATGGTTTCACATATGTATAACTGGAGTCCCAGGAAGAGAGGAGAGACAGGAATCACAAAGGACATTTTAAGAAAAATGACCTAAAATTTCATAGCCGTATTAATATAGACTCAGAGCAAGGAGTTTTACCAGGGACAATGTAGATTTTCATTTCAAAATAACAAAAGGATCAACTCATCAAGGGGGACTGTACAGTTCAAAGTAAATATCTGTATACCTAATAATAGACTTTGAAAATAAATGAAGAAACAAATGATAATTGATTAAAAAGAGAAACAGACAAACCCGCAACTATAATCAAATATACTGATAATTCTTACTCTTACTAATGTATAGAACAAGTAGATAGAAAATCAATAAGTAGATAGAAAATCAATAAGATACAGAAAACTTGAAAAATATTAATAGCCAATTTGACTTAATTGATATTATAAAACATCTCACCTAATGACAATAGAATATGTATTTTTTCCATATACATAGAACATTTATAAGATAGATTGTATTCTGGGCTACAAAGGGTATCTCATATTTTAAATATGTTCTCTCATCATAATAGATTTAAACTAGAGATGAATACCAGAAAGATATCTAGAATATCTCCAATTAATCAATCAAATGTTACAGAGCTAAATAATTCATGAGCCCAGAAAGAAAAGACATAATGTATGAGAAAAAGTTTTGAAGTGAATTAAAATTGCAACCTACCAAAATTTGTGGAAAGAAGTCTTAACATTGCTTAGAGGGAAAGTTATGCTTTTAAATATTTGTATTAGAAAAAAGAGGTCCCAAAATCAGTGATTCAAACTTCCATCTTAAAAAAAAAAAAACTGGGAGAACAAGAACAAATTGAACAAAGTAAGGAGCGAAATAATTATGAAAAGAACAAATGCAGTGAAATACAAAACAAACTCTAGAGAATGTTAAAAACCATATGTTAACAAAATATTAATGTAATAAAATAGATAATTTTCAAGTCAGACTGATTAGTGAAAAAAGAAAAAGAGAGAGGCACAAATTACCAATATCAGGAATGTAACCAGAGGCATCCTTACCAATACTATAGGCATTAGATGGATAAGATATATTATCCATCCAGCTTGATGCCATGTGTTCTACAATGTAGAGATGAACTAGGCAAATTTCTGAAAAGATATAATCTACTAGATTTATTTAAAAATAGATATTATGTAAAAAAAAAAAAGATATTATGGGAATGTATACACACAAACACACACACATATTTGAATTTGTAGTTAAGACCTTCCTTTAAAGAAAATTACCTACCCAGATGCCTTCTCTTGTGAATTCTACCAAGCTTTTTGAGGGACAAATAATGTATACAAACTCTTCTAGTAAATAAGTGAAGGGGCTTCACAATTTATTTTAGGAGTCCTGCATTATTCTGATCATAATATCAGCTAAAGATATTGTAATAAAAGGAAATGATAAACCATTATGCTTTATGAAGATAGATGTAAAACTCCTTGAAAGACCAAATGCTTTCCTCTGAGATTAGGAAGGAGGCAAGTATGTTTTCTCTTACCAGTACTATTCCTCATTGTTACTAGAGATCCACACTGTTCCTAGAAATAAATAGTATATTGGAAAAGAAGACATTCAACTGTTTTTCTTTGGAGACAATTTGTTTTTTTTTTTTACAAAAATGCTTTTAAAACTAATACATGTGTTCAAAAAGATCACACGATTCCAATTTATAAGTATAATTTTTATCTCTGTATTAGCAATGAATAATTAGAAATAGTACCATTTATAATAGCATAAAACATGAAATATTTAGGAATAAATATATAAAAATATGGGCAACCTCTGTATGTCCCAAATTGCAAAATACTACAAAGTCTAAAGAACACTTAAATAAAGAAGACTTAAATAAAGAGAGATTCTGCTCATGTATCACAAGATTATGAAGTGTTATTTCCTCTCAAATTGATCTATTATTCAATGTGATCCCCCAAAAGGGGCTGCCATGCTGCTCAGTGATAAAAATCTGCCTGAAACGCAAAAGACATAGAGATGTGGATTAGAAATAGACCCACATTTATATGGCTAATTGGTTTTCAACAAATATGCCAAGGTAATTTAATAAGGGAAATAATATTATATCCAAAAAATGGTGCTAAAATAATTTGGTATTCATTTGCAAACATCAAACCTTTATATGACTTTTTACTTCGAAATTAAAAAAAGATTATTCAACTGGATCAGAGATCTAAATAGAAGAAAGAAAACTGTAAACTTTCTAGAGGAAACTATAGGTGAACGTCCTTGTGACTTAATATTAGGTGAAGATTTTTCTTGGGAGGTCACAAAATGCTACCTTGGCAAATTAGACTTCATTAAAAAAAGAAAAAACAACTTATTTAAAAGACACTGTTAATAAATTGCAAATGTAAGCCACAGACATGGGAGAAAGTAGTCCCAATATGTTTATCTCTGAATGGACTTGAAACATAATATATTAAAACTTTTTCAATTCAAGAAGACAAAAAACTTTATAAATAAATGGGTAAATATTTTGATAGACATTTTACCAGAAAGCTATGTCAGTGGCAGTTATGCCATGGAAATATGCTCACTATAATTAATTATAAGAGAAATAAGAGACTGCAGTTAGATGCTATTACCCATTCCCTGTGCTTTTCCCTGATGGCTCAGCAGGTAAAGAATCTGCCTGCAGTGCAGGAGACAACAGGATACTCAAGTTTGATCTCTTCGTTGGGAAGATCAGCTGGAGTAGGAAATGGCAACCCACTCTACTCTATCCATGGGACTTTTCTTGCCTGAAAAGTCCCATGGACAGAGGAGCTAGGTGGGCTACAATCCAAAGGGTTGCAGAGAGTCAGAAATGACTGAGCGACTTCGCACACTCATATCCGCCCCTCCCTCCCTGAATGACTAAAATTAGAATGGCTATAGTTACATAATCTGCTAATTACTTTCCTAGATATTTACCTCTGAGAGATAAAAATGCATGTCAATGCAAAAGCTCTGCTGTGAACATCTATAGGTACTTTATTTATAATATCCCCAGACTGGAAATAATCTAAATGTCAATCAGGTGGTGAATGGATACAGAAATTGTGATATTTCTACACAGTGGAATACTACTCAACAACAAAATGAAAAAATTTACTGATACAGCAACAAAATTTCAAAAACATTCTCTGTGATAGAAGACAGGTGCAAAAGGCTAGGCAATATGTGGTTTTAGTTATGTGACATTTTATAAAGGAATAACTCTGGTGACATTATAAAGGTTGGGGGTAGCCAGTGATGAGCCAGTGGAAAGGGGATCTGACAGCAAAGAGACATGAAGGAATGTTTTTGAGATGATAAAATGTTCTGTTTGATTTTGAGGGCTAGTATATGACCGTATACATTTGTCCAAACACTGAATTATGTCCTTAAATTTAGTGAACTCTTGTATAGAAATTATACTTCAATAAAGTCCATTAAAAATACTGAATAGAAGGTATTATCATAGTGTGTTTCTTTGAGACACTATTTTTGAAGATGTGTCCTAGAGTATTAAAATGCTTGTTTGTGTAAAGGTTGAAATTTTGTGATCCTGATCCAGTAAAAATATTTAATTAGCTTATGGCAGTGATATGATTTCTATAGAGACTATATAACACTCTAATTAACTAGATTCTTTTATTTAGGCAGCAAAAAGTCCCAGGCCAGAGAAAGCTTGACGAGTGACAAAATGAAGGCATTTTATGAATCAGCTCAAATGAGAGACAGTGGGTCACTATTTACATATGACAACTAGGAAAAAAATTGTTGTATCAAAGATCTGAAACACGGTTTTTGCAATATCTATGCCAAACTTCAAAGAAATATGAGAGACAAGCATAATGAAGGTCATGGAGCCTCTACAAGGTATGAAAGCCCAATATGAGTTGATCATCTAGTCTTGAGAAGAAATTCTTGAGATGGGTTGACAAGGTGAGGAAGCTGGAGAGAAGGCTGTCATGAGAAAGAGAACTGACATGTTTCTTTATTTCACAGCACCAACTACATCCAAGTTTCCAGCCACACTGTCTTAGGCTAAAACAATTGCTGGCAACTCCATTTTTCTTTGCTGATGTATAATCACTTATAGTTTATTTTTGTGGATACATTTTTCCCTCTCCTTTGGCATTTTTTGAGCTTTATGTTATTATTATTAGACTGTATTCCTCATTGTGAACTGCTTAGTGGTTTATTAGGGACAAGTGTGGCCACTGCCTCTGGAAGATGCCAGAGTGGTGTATGTAAACCATGATGAGGTTTTAGCAGACAGGGGATGGTATGTTAGCTTTGGCCTTGAGTTCTTGAGGGATCATGATTAAAAGTTGTTCAGGGAGACAGATTGCTCTTTTTAGGTTGCCAGCTTTGTGGCTTTCCTGTGGAGTTGGACTAGTTTTCATCAACAGCTGTGGTTAATTTTCAGGAGCTAGGAGTAGCCATTTTAGAGGTGAATCTTCCCCTTTCTTTGAATGGTGAGTGAAGTTTTTGACTCTGATTGCTGTGGTGTGTGCTTTTAAAATTTCTTTAATTGAGGACTGATTAGAAGTGATTGGCTTGGATTTTGTGTAAGCTAAGCAGAGGCCTAGGGCATGTTCAATGGCACTTCATGTAACCAGTGAGGATTCTCACATTAACGGCTGGGAAGAGGCAATTTGGGTGAGATGCAGAGACAAGAAAGGCTTCCCGGTGGTGCTGGTGGTAAAGAACCCACCTGCCAATGCAGGAGACATAAGAGATGCAGAGACATGGGTGGGTTCAGTCCCTGGGTTGGGAAGATCCCCTGGAGGACAGCATGGCAATCCTCTCCGAAGAATCTCATGGACAGAGGAGCCTGGCCGACCATAATCCATAGGATTGCAAAGAGTTGGACACGAGTGAAGCAACTTAGCACACACTCATGCAGAGATAAGGATAATATTGGTTGATGTTTAGTATTTGTCAATAGCCATTGTTTACCATAGCTGTGGATGTGGGTTTTAAGGTGTACGCAATTCAGTTCTTATGTATGAGGAGTAAAGTGGTTGATTTTATTTTTCATTTATTTTATGTTTAATTTACATTCAGTAAATTATGTGTATAAACTTTAGTGAATGCACAGTTGTGTGAGTTTTGACAAACACAGTCATATAAGCACTAGTGTAATGAAGATAAAGAACTGTCCCAATGCCTCTCAGAATTTTCCTGTTCCCCACTGTAGTTAATACTTCCTCTGATTTGAACATGTGCCTTTTCCAGAAAGTCATATAAATTCAATTACATAGTATATAGGTTTTTTAGTTGGCTTCTTTCACTTAGCATAATGCATTTGAGATACATTCATGTTGTTGTATATGTCAGTAATTAATCATTGATGAATGGTATCCCATTGTATAAATATGTCATGGTTTAATTATTTACCAGTTGAAGAATATTTGGGTTATTTCTAGATTTTGGAGATCATGAATAAAGTTTCTGTAATTACAGTGTGGTAGTTCATTTTGGTTATCAGTTTGTCCAGGTAACAAAGTGCCCAGATATTTGGTCAAACATTATTCTGGGTGTTTCTGTGAGGGTGGTTTTGGATGAGATTAACACTGAAAATCAGTAGGTTTTGAGTAAAACAGATCACTTTCTGTATAAGTAGGCTTGATTCCACACTTGAAATTCTGAATAGAATGAAAAGGGTGGCCTTCAACTGTACCTCTTCTCCCTCCCCAGCCCCCTTCAAGAGAGAATTCTCTTGCATATTGCCTTTGAACCTTATCTGCAACAGTGGCTCTTCCCTGGTTCTAAGTCAGATGACCTTTGGGCTCCGACTGGAATATCATCTCTAACCTGCTGGCCTACACTGCAGATTTTAGACTTGTTAACTTCTATAATCACAACACCAACCCCTTATAATAAATCTCTTCATGTATATGTTTGTATGTGTGGACACGTACACACACACACACTGTCTCTCTCGGTTGTTTCTTTGGAGAACTCTGAATAACATAACCTACATGAATTTTTGTGTGGCCATAAATTTTCATTTCACTTGGGAAAGTATCTAGGAGTAACACTGTTGGGTCACATGGTAAAGATATGTTTAACTTCATAAGAAACTACCAGACTTTTCATAAGTGACTGTAATATTTTGTGTTCCTACCATCAATACATGAGAGTTATCATTGCTCTGGATCCTTTCAAACACTTGTTATTTTTAATGTTTTATTTAAAAAGATTTAGTTATTCTAAATTGGGTTGTAGTAATATCTTATTGTGGTTTTAGGTAATGGTATGTTGAACTTAGAGCTGATCTGAGAGAGCTCTGTCTTTATTTTCTGGTTATTTTGATAGCTGAATCCTTGGTCAAGATAAGGATGAAATCACTAAATAATGATTTATAAGTTTCTGTTCTAAACCTAATACTCCCCTGGAGTGGTTTTAAAGTATATTCAGAGGTAATTTAATATACCTCTCTTCAAGAGATAAAGCTTAATTCCTCATACCACCTCCCCACTAAAAGAGTAGGCTGTCCTTAGTGATTCACTTTTAATGAATAGCATATAATAGAGTTGATGGTACATAACTTTCAGCACTAAAAGACTCCGTCCATGCTTCCCTTTCTCTGGGATTACTCTTTCTGGGGAAAGCCAGTCAGCTGCCACAATGTGAAGACACTTGAGAAGCCTTATATGACAGCCCTTGTTGGGAGTAGATGAGCCCTCTTTCCGAGAACTAGTAAGGACCTGACTTAGTCATGGCCTTTTGCTAAGACTCATGCATATGAGCCATCCTGGAGGTGGATCCTTCAGCCCAGTTAAGGTTTCATGCAGATTGCTGCATGCTCATCCAACATCTGGAGTGCAATCTTGTGAGAGACCCTGGGCCAAATCCACCAGCCAACCTGCTCCTGAATAACTGATCCATAGAGATTATGAGATAATAAATGTTTGCTGTTTAAACTACTAAATAATGTGGTAATTTGTTACACAGCAATAGATAACTAATACAGATTTTGGTACTGGATTTGTGGTGCTATTATAACATCTAAAAATCAGGATATGATTTTAGAATCAGGCAGTGAGCAGAAGCTGGAGGGACTTTGTTATTAATTATTCTGGCAGAGTCTGGGGGTACTCACCCAAATTATTGCTCTTGCATTTTAACTCTGGTATAAATATAGGCTCTACCTGATTTTAGTTTCTTTTAAATAGATTTTACAATGACTGACTCAAATTATGTACAGAGGACCATTTGTTTTAGGACTTTAAAAATGTCATACAGTTAACAAGTAAAACCATAAATCATGAAACACCCTTATCCAATTTCTTAAATATCTCCCTCTTTAGTGATTACTGTAACAGTAGGAAGTCCTTGTCTCAATTTTTATTTTAAATTTTAATCTCAGTATGAGGTTTTAAAGTAAAAAGCTTGGATGGAAATAACTGATTATCTGGTTCCAAAGGACATTTCCAAAAGAGATCTCTTGGGTATGATCCATGCACCCAAGTCTCACAGAGTAGGAGATTTACCACTTAAGGAGTTTAGTATCATTGGTGGATATTTTACATGTACATTCTTTAAGCCTCAAATTTAATTTCTTTGGCAATCCAAGCTATTCTTTGTACAGGAGAAGCCAGATTCTCTGCTATACTAATATATCATACCTGCCTTCTGTCAATTCCACAGTGCTACATAAATTCCTGTGTTCTGCTTTTTTGGCTTTTTTCTGGCCAAGGTGTGAAGAGGCCCAAGAGAGAGAAGAAAGTAAATCAGAATGTGTATACTGTCTTTTCCTCTCAGTAACCATGTCTGACTTAATCCTTGGCAGAGCTGAAGCACCCTCTTTCCCATGGTCAAGTCTTATTTCTTTCTGTCCTGGGGGCTGTGATGCATATATTTAAGCATATATTGAGTCATTAATATCCAGAATTCATAGGAAAGGGAGAAACAGACTATTAAACAGCTGTAAGAAACCATTTATATCACACAATAGCTTAAATGTGTATTGGATTGGATGGCACAGTTTGAGCAAATGTGTTAAGTATTTATTAAAATCAGTCTAGCTACAACTATTAGCATGTTTCAGCTCAACTTGGAGGGGAAGAAATCACTGAAGGTCATTTTCATGGAATATATGAAAGTGATCCTTAATATTTGCATAGAAAACCTGGCTTGTTTTTCTGACAGGTCCTGATATATGAGACTCAGTACAATCTGAATGTTAGCTCTGGATCCCTGGCAATCCATTGAGGTAGGCATCCAAGGCGTATTCACTAGACCTGGACTGTTTTTTGTGGAAAGTCAGTCACATTGTTTCTTTATTGTCATAAACTTGCTGTCACTTAATGACATTTTCCAGTGATGGGTTCATTAGTGGTGAGAATACCTGGCACAAATTAAGCTAGCATGTATATGTGTGGAGTATCCTCTGTTAGTTGTGCCATTGTATGGTGTGCTGGTTTGGTTTTCCAGAAAGTATACTTCAAGATGGAGTTAGGAGTCCAAAAGATTTATTTGGGTTTAACACCTGTGAAAGGAAAAGGAAGGGAGCAGGACTGGTCAAAGGGAGTCATCAGACTGTAGTATGGACCTGTGAAGTTTCTGCCAGCCCATTGGGGAGCTCTCTCAGAAAAGTCATCATCTGGAGTAATTCTGCACTGGGCTAAAATGCCTAGGCCCTTTACCACAGTCTATATCAGCCATTAGCTAGGAGCCACCTTGAAAAGAATGTGATCTTGGTTCTAAAACTGAGGTAGACCCTAAAGGGCTAAGTGACTTTTGAAAGCTGTCAGCTGACAACATTTTTTCTCTTTGTTCCTAGATATGGAGTGCTTTCTTGAAGGGGAATCTGAGCAGCATGTCTCCATGTCTGCTACAGGCTAAAGGCAGATCTTGTTTTGGCTGTTTACTGTGCCATTCTTACATCAGTTAGGTCCCAGAGATATAGCTATAAATCTCTGCATAGAGATATAGTAAAGCCTTCTTTTTTGAAATAGTTTATTAATGAAAATAAAAAGTAGAAAATGATAAAATGTTAAGAATAATGCATATATATTTTAACTTAATATTATCTTGTCTGCCAGTGTTTTATGTAGGGACAAAGCCTTTTCTTTGAGTATGAATCTTCTGGTTAGAATTGGACTTTATCTTCCATGCATAGGGAATACTGATAAAACATGATATGAAATTTGCAGTTTATTTTTTCTTAAAGCAGGGCACACTTTATACACCATGAAACAATCTGAGTATAGGATTCCTTAGATTTTCTATGATTTTTCCATCAATATTTCATTGATGGAATGAAATATTTTTTATCAGTTTAATTCAATAGTGTTTTTAAATGATTCACCTTAATTTAGAGTTTTCAAGCCATCTGACCTAATTTCTATTTTAATTTACTCTCCTTTTGCACTAATCTTTACTCAACTTAGATTATATTTAATGAAATTCATTGCGTAACGTAAAAATAGGTTAGAGAATAAATAGGTTAGACTTTGGTGTGTGTATGACTTCATAGATGAGAACAGAAGTATTCAAGCTTCCTAGAGAGGGGTATAGTAGCTCTAAGACTTCAGTTAGTGGTGAACATTGATCAATATCTTGTGTAGAGGGTATGGAGAATGTCATTTAATTGAGCAAATAAAAACAGCTTTTTATATTTATAGCTTTATTTCCAACTGCATCTATAATTATAACATATCTGTTAAAGAACATTTATGAACAATAAATATTTTATTAGTAAAGAGGGATATGAGTCCAAATCACTGCCTCATTTCTTAACCTGGCTGGTTTCTGAGAAAATCTTTTGACCTATTAGTGTGAAGCCTGGACCATTAGATTAATTTTCCATTAATTAGACCATTAGGTTATTTTTCCCTCTAGGCCCTATTCTGTTTCCATTGACCATCCAAGGGCCTCCCTCGCGGTCAGTGTCTTTCCTAGAAAGGTCTCACAATAGCAACTGCCTGAGATAAAGAAGCCAAGAGAGAACTTTAGAAAAGGGATAAGAGTTCTCAAAGAGAAGGCCTTTGTCCCAGATCAGTTCTATTTATAATCACTTTACTCTTTTACCTAAGCTCCATCCTCAACTTCATGTCCTTGAAAGCGTTCTTTTTTCTCTGACTTTTGGAATTGGATAGAGGACACCTTGAGAGCCCCTAAAGATTAGCATGTATCATGAACATCGTTTTTATACTCATTTTTAAATGGTTAATAGAAATATACCTTTCTTCCATTAATTTTTGTGTATGACTTGGTTCTGGGCTCTTTGTTTTTTTTTTTTTTTTTAAAATTTATTTATTTATTTATTTTTTTTAGTTTTTAATTTTTTAAATTTTAAAATCTTTAATTCTTACATGCATTCCCAAACATGAACCCCCCTCCCACCTCCCTCCCCATAACATCTTTCTGGGTCATCCCCATGCACCAGCCCCAAGCATGCTGCATCCTGCGTCAGACATAGACTGGCGATTCAATTCACATGATAGTATACATGTTAGAATGTCATTCTCCCAAATCATCCCACCCTCTCCCTCTCCCTCTGAGTCCAAAAGTCCGTTATACACATCTGTGTCTCTTTCCCTGTCTTGCATACAGGGTCGTCATTGCCATCTTCCTAAATTCCATATATATGTGTTAGTATACTGTATTGGTGTTTTTCTTTCTGGCTTACTTCACTCTGTATAATCGGCTCCAGTTTCATCCATCTCATCAGAACTGATTCAAATGAATTCTTTTTAACGGCTGAGTAATACTCCATTGTGTATATGTACCACAGCTTTCTTATCCATTCATCTGCTGATGGACATCTAGGTTGTTTCCATGTCCTGGCTATTATAAACAGTGCTGCGATGAACATTGGGGTACATGTGTCTCTTTCCATTCTGGTTTCCTCGGTGTGTATGCCCAGAAGTGGGATTGCTGGGTCATAAGGTAGTTCTATTTGCAATTTTTTAAGGAATCTCCACACTGTTTTCCATAGTGGCTGTACTAGTTTGCATTCCCACCAACAAAGACTCCACCAGAAAATTACTAGAGCTCATCAATGAATATAGTAAAGTTGCAGGATATAAAATCAACACACAGAAATCCCTTGCATTCCTATACACGAATAATGAGAAAGTAGAAAAAGAAATTAAGGAAACAATTCCATTCACCATTGCAACGAAAAGAATAAAATACTTAGGAATATATCTACCTAAAGAAACTAAAAACCTATATATAGAAAACTATAAAACACTGATGAAAGAAATCAAAGAGGACACTAATAGATGGAGAAATATACCATGTTCATGGATTGGAAGAATCAATATAGTGAAAATGAGTATACTACCCAAAGCAATTTACAAATTCAATGCAATCCCTATCAAGCTACCAGCCACATTTTCACAGAACTAGAACAAATAATTTCAAGATTTGTATGGAAATACAAAAACCTCGAATAGCCAAAGCAATCTTGAGAAAGAAGAATGGAACTGGAGGAATCAACTTGCCTGACTTCAGGCTCTACTACAAAGCCACAGTCATCAAGACAGTATGGTACTGGCACAAAGACAGACATATAGATCAATGGAACAAAATAGAAAGCCCAGAGATAAATCCACACACATATGGACACCTTATCTTTGACAAAGGAGGCAAGAATATACAATGGAGTAAAGACAATCTCTTTAACAAGTGGTGCTGGGAAAACTGGTCAACCACTTGTAAAAGAATGAAACTAGATCACTTTCTAACACCACACACAAAAATAAACTCAAAATGGATTAAAGATCTAAATGTAAGATCAGAAACTATAAAACTCCTAGAGGAGAACATAGGCAAAACACTCTCAGACATAAATCACAGCAGGATCCTCTATGATCCACCTCCCAGAATTCTGGAAATAAAAGCAAAAATAAACAAATGGGATCTAATTAAAATTAAAAGCTTCTGCACAACAAAGGAAAATATAAGCAAGGTGAAAAGACAGCCTTCTGAATGGGAGAAAATAATAGCAAATGAAGCAACTGACAAACAACTAATCTCAAAAATATACAAGCAACTTCTGCAGCTCAACTCCAGAAAAATAAACGACCCAATCAAAAAATGGGCCAAAGAACTAAATAGACATTTCTCCAAAGAAGACATACGGATGGCTAACAAACACATGAAAAGATGCTCAACATCACTCATTATTAGAGAAATGCAAATCAAAACCACAATGAGGTACCACTTCACACCAGTCAGAATGGCTGCGATCCAAAAATCTGCAAGCAATAAATGCTGGAGAGGGTGTGGAGGAAAGGGAACCCTCCTACACTGTTGGTTCTGGGCTCTTTGGATAATGTTTGCAAACATCTAGGCTGGAACATCCTTTCATCCGTTCAGCCTCCACCTACCATCCTAATTTTTATGCTTAGGGGAAAGAACTATAGAAAGCAAGTAGCTAGTCATATCATTCAAGGTCTCTGGATGATGATTAGTTAAGTTGAAAGCCCTAATAAGAATCCATAAAGTCCTGCTTCAGTTAAAGATAGAGCAGACATAAATGCTACTATGGCCTGATACCCCTTATCTGTCACAGAATTGACTTCTGGGAAGAGATGCAGTCTCACTGCCAAGATATTTCAACAGCTTTCACTTTTACTTCTCATTTCGTGGGCACTGCAATGAACATTTTCTCTTAATTTAGAAATATGTGATGGCACTGTTGGGAGACTATTGGTATGAGATAGAATATTGTCACCAGGAAAAGGAGAGTAGTTGATGTTTTTAAAAAGGAAAATTCCCTCACTGACTTCTTCATTCCTAATCTTCAAACTGATCCTGAAATAAAGCATGGTGATAGTGATGGTTAGGTATCAATATATAAGGTTAAGGTTTTTACATTGTCAAAAGGATCACCAGTTGTGCAAAGCTCCTGTTCTCCTGTGTAGCTGTAGCACTTCGAAGACATTTAAGTAAGAATGCAGTTACGTAGTCACAGCAGTTCCTAGAGTCTACATGTGTGTACCTGATGGACCTTTATAGGTGTGCTTTGGGAAGAAAAAGAAGAATGGAGAGTTTACTAAGGTTAGTGTTGTGTTAATCATTGTATTTGCAGTAGTTTCTTTTAAAAGAGGTTAAGAGACATTACTTTGCCAACAAAGGTCCATCTAGTCAAGCCTATGGTTTTTCCAGTGGTCATGTATAGAGGTGAGAGTTGGACTGTGAAGAAAGCTGAGTGCTGAAGAATTGATGCTTTTGAACTATGGTGTTGGAGAAGACTCTTGAGAGTCCCTTGGACTGCAAGGAGATCCAACCACACCATTCTAAAGGAGATCAGTCCTGGGTGTTCTTTGGAAGGACTGATGCTGAAGCTGAAACTCCAGTACTTTGGCCACCTCATACAAAGAGTTGACTCATTGGAAAAGAGTCTGATGCTGGGAGGGATTGGGGGCAGGAGGAGAAGGGACGACCGAGGATGAGATGGCTGGATGGCATCACGGACTCGATGGACATGAGTTTGAGTGAACTCCGGGAGTTGGTGATTGACAGGGAGGCCTGGCTTGCTGCAATTCATGGGGTTGCAAAGAGTTGGACAACTGAGCAACTGAACTGAACTGAACTGAACGAAATTGATCTTGGATGAGGTCGCCCCTGAGGACGGGTGACCTCGTCCAAGTTAAGGAGAAGCAGCTGTGCTTTGCTGAAGCAGCTGTGAAGAGATACTGCACATCCAAGGTAAGAGAAACCCAGGTAAGATGGTAGGTGTTGCAAGAGGGCATCAGAAGGCAGACACACTGAAACCATAATCACATAAAACTAGCCAATCTAATCACACAGACCACAGCATTGTCTATCTCAATGAAACCAAGCCATGCTGTGTGGGGCCACCCAAGAGGGACGGGTCATGGTGGAGAGGTCTGACAGAATGTGGTCCACTGGAGAAGGGAATGGCAAACCACTTCAGTATTCTTGCCTTGAGAACCCCATCAACAGTATGAAAAGGCAAAATAATAGGATACTGAATGAGGAACTCCCCAGGTCAATAGGTGCCCAATATGCTACTGGAGATCAGTGGAGAAAAAACTCCAGAAAGAATGAAGGGATGGAGCCAAAGCAAAAACAATACCCAGTTGTGAATGTGACTGGTGATGGAAGCAAGGTCCGATGCTGTAAAGAGCAATATTGCATAGGAACCTGGAATGTCAGGTCCATGAATCAAGGCAAACTGGAAGTGGTCAAACAGGAAATGGCAAGAGTGAACGTCGACATTCTAGGAAACAGCGAAAATGGACTGGAATGGGTGAATTTAACACAGATGACCACTAAATCTACTACTGCGGGCAGGAATCCCTTAGAAGAAATGGAGTAGCCATCATGGTCAACAAAAGAGTCCGAAATGCAGTACTTGGATGCAATCTCAAAAACTACAGAATGATCTCTGTTCATTTCCAAGGCAAACCATTCAATATCACGGTGATCCAAGTCTATGCCCCAACCAGTAATGCTGAAGAAGCTGAAGTTGAACGGTTCTATGAAGACCTACAAGACCTTTTAGAACTAACACCTAGAAAATATGTCCTTTTCATTATAGGGGACTGGAATGCAAAAGTAGGAAGTCAGGAAACACCTGGAGTAACAAGCAAATTAGGCCTTGGAGTACAGATTAAGCAGGTCAAAGGTTAATAGAGTTCTGCCAAGAGAACGCACTGGTTATAGCAAACACCCTCTTCCAACAACACAAGAGAAGACTCTACACATGGACATCACCAGATGGTCAACTCTGAAATCAGATTGATTATATTCTATGCAGCCAAAGGTGGAGAAGCTCTATACAGTCAGCAAAAACAAGACCGGGAGCTGACTATGGCTCAGATCATGAACTCCTTATTGCTAAATTCAGACTTAAATTGAAGAAAGTAGGGAAAACCGCTAGCCCATTCAGGTATGACCTAAATCAAATCCCTTAGGATTATACAGTGGAAGTGAAAATAGATTTAAGGGACTAGATCTGAAAGACTGAGTGCCTGATGAACTGGACGGAGGTTCATGACATTGTACAGGAGACAGGGATCAAGACCATCCCCATGGAAAAGAGATGTAAAGAAGCAAAATGGCTGTCTGAGGAGGCCTTACAAATAGCTATGAAAAGAAGAGAAGTGAAAGCAAAGGAGAAAAGGAAAGATATAAGCATCTGAATGCAGAGTTGCAAAGAATAGCAAGGAGAGATAAGAAAGCATTCCTCAGAGATCAATGCAAAGAAATAGAGGAAAACAACAGAATGGGAAAGACTAGAGATCATTTCAAGAAAATTAGAGATACCAAGGGAACATTTCATGCAAAGAATGGGCTTGATAAAGGACAGAAATGGTATGGACCTAACGGAAGCAGAAGATGTTAAGAAGAGGTGGCAAGAATACACAGAACTGTACAAAAAAGATCTTCACGACCCAGATAATCACAGTGGTGTGATCACTCACCTAGAGCCAGACATCCTGGAATGTGAAGTCAAGTGGGCCTTAGAAAGCATCACCATGAACAAAGTAGTGGAGGTGATGGAATTCTAGTGGCAAATCCAAAGAATGCTCAAAGTACCGCACAATTGCACTCATCTCACAGCTAGTAAAGTAATGCTCAAAATTCTCCAAGCTAGGCTTCAGCAATACGTGAACGGTGAACTTCCAGATGTTCAAGCTGGTTTTAGAAAAGGCAGAGGAACCAGAGATCAAATTGCCAACATCCACTGGATCATCGAAAAAGCAAGAGAGTTCCAGAAAAACATCTACTTCTACTTTATTGACTATGCCAAAGCCTTTGACTGTGTGGATCACAATAAACTGTGGAAAATTCTGAAAGAGATGGGAATACCAGACCACCTGACCTGCCTCTTGAGAAACCTATATGAAGGCCAGGAAGCAACAGTTAGAACTGGACATGAAACAACAGACTGGTTCCAAACAGGAAAAGAGGTACGTCAAGGCTGTATATTGTCACCCTGCTTATTTAACTTATATGCAGAGTACATCATGAGAAAGGCCGGGCTGGAAGAAGCACAAGCTGGAATCAAGACTGCCAGGAGAAATATCAATAACCTTAGATATGCAGATGACACCACCCTTATGGCAGAAAGTGAAGAGGAACTAAAAAGCCTCTTGATGAAAGTGAAAGAGCAGAGTGAAAAAGTTGGCTTAAAGCTCAACATTCAGAAAATGAAGATCATGGCATCTGTTCCATCAATTCATGGGAAATAGATGGGGAAACAGTGGAAAGTGTCAGACTATATTTTTGGGCTCCAAAACCACTGCAGATGGTGATTACAGCCATGAAATTAAAAGACGCTTTCTCCTTGGAGGAAAAGTTATGACCAACCTAGATAGCATATTCAAAAGCAGAGACATTACTTTACCAACAAAGGTCCGTCTAGTCAAGGTTATGGTTTTTCCAGTGGTCATGTATGGATGTGAAAGTTGGACTGTGAAGAAAGCTGAGCGCCGAAGAATTGATGCTTTTGATCTGTGGTGTTGAAGAAGACTCTTAAGAGTCCCTTGGACTTCAAGAAGATCAAACCAGTCCATCCTAAAGGAGATCAGTCCTGGGTGTTCATTGGAAGGAGTGATGCTGAAGCTGCAACTCCAATACTTTGGGCACCTGATGCGAAGAGTTGACTCATTGGAAAAGACCCTGATGCTGGGAGGGATTGGGGGCAGGAGGAGAAGGGGACGACAAAGGATGAAATGGCTGGATGGCATCACCGACTCGATGGACATGAGGTTGAGTGTACTCCGGGAGTTGGTGATGGACAGGGGACCTGGCGTGCTGTGATTCATGTGTCGCAGAGTCAGACAGGACTGAGGGACTGAACTGAACTGAAAGAAATTGATAGCAGTTTAAACCAATCCATAGCTTGGGCGTTTTGTTAAGATTCACTCTAGAGAGGGGAAGTTTTTTCTCTTTTCTATGCAGTTAGAGATAATTGTTACATTAACCACAGTTAATCTATATGTGGGTTTTGCTTTGTCAGAGATAACGGTTGTTACCAAGGAAAGCAAAAGCTTATGTTTGGAAAAAGGGCCAGGAGTCATGCATGGCCTGTCACCACGGCCTGAATCTAAGTGGTAGCAGGACTCTGTTCCTCACAAGAGGCACAGACTTTTGGATGTTCAGCTCCTAGCAAATGCCATTGGAAGGTCTTTTAGTCTTTACTTTGGTCTCAAGACAAGATAGCATTCATGGATTGCTTTCGTTTTCCCATGTAATATTTTAATTTTCTGCCTCATTTTATTATTAGTGTCTCCTTTTTTACTTAGGGTTGCTGCATTAATTGCTTACATATACCTGCTTAAGGGCAGATACATAACAAAAGTTTAAAGGCCAACTGTAGTTGAAATGAAATAATCTTTACGCCTTATGAAAATATACAAGTGAGTCATTCTTTATTGAAACTAAATGCTCAAGTTAAAAATTTTTTCCCCCATAATCTTTTAAACATATGTTCAGCAAGGATTAAAAAAATCTGTTTAGGCTGGAATCTTCTACTAAGTTAATAAAAAACTGTTAATGTTTTCCCATGTTATGAATTTAGACATTTCTAGGATACTAAAGTCATAGTGGTTAAAACTTTCAGACAATGCTAACAGTGGAGTGAGGAGTATGGAAAAAGGAGAGGCAGTTAAAGATTCCTTTTTATCTCTGCTGTTCTCACTTTCTCACATGTGCTGGATTAGGTAGTTCCTGTTGTATAATCAGAGTCTCCTCTCTATAAAGTCTGCTTTACTCATTACACTGAAGTAGATTAAACATATTGGTGTGTGGTATGCGGAAATGGTGTATATGGGTGTGTGAATAAAAGAATCTTGCAGATTTCTGAGTAAGAGAAGATTAACTTTATATTTATTTTCTAAGCATACATAAGAATATAACAGTGACCCCAGAGATAAAATCCTGTAAGTTTTATAAAAAGTAAAAGTTTGGAATTTAAAGAAATGTAGTAACATGTCATTTCTTATGTTTCCTTTCTTTGGTGACTTTTTTTTATGCTTGTGGTAGAACTTTTTCCTTTCTTTGAATGAGAGAGCTTTTGGTATTTATTGATAGCTGAGAACATTCATCTTTCATCTGCAGTAGACGAGATTGACACCTTTGAGGTCCCCGGCATACTTATATCCCCAAATCTGCACAAATAGCTTTTGGGGCTACTCTGTCATCGGGGCACCTACTTTCAGAAGAAATGGATGAGGTAATGTCTGTAGGAACTTTGAGAAGGCTAAGCACCAAAAATAAAATATTTTTAGAAGAAGTTATTACTCTGGACAGGCAAGACCTAAATGTGTAATGTAAAGCCAAGTGAGGAGAACACAGAATTTTGGTGTCAGTCAAAAGCAACACTGTGATCATGGGTGGGTGCTGAGACCTGATGAATAAAAAGTTTACATACAAGGCACAGAAGGAGAATAAAGCAGAACCAGAGACTGGATTAAATAACCAAATATAGACTGAAAAACCTCATCAGCTTAATATTCTTTAATCAAGCTTTTCTTTTCTTTTCTTTTATTTTATTTTATTATTTTTTTAATTTTTTAAATTTTAAAATCTTTAATTCTTACATGCATTCCCAAACATGAACCCCCCTCCCACCTCCCTCCCCATAACATCTTTCTGGGTCATCCCCATGCACCAGCCCCAAGCATGCTGCATCCTGCGTCAGACATAGACTGGCGATTCAATTCACATGATAGTATACATGTTAGAATGTCATTCTCCCAAATCATCCCACCCTCTCCCTCTCCCTCTGAGTCCAAAAGTCCGTTATACACATCTGTGTCTCTTTCCCTGTCTTGCATACAGGGTCGTCATTGCCATCTTCCTAAATTCCATATATATGTGTTAGTATACTGTATTGGTGTTTTTCTTTCTGGCTTACTTCACTCTGTATAATCGGCTCCAGTTTCATCCATCTCATCAGAACTGATTCAAATGAATTCTTTTTAACTGCTGAGTAATACTCCATTGTGTATATGTACCAAAGCTTTCTTATCCATTCATCTGCTGATGGACATCTAGGTTGTTTCCATGTCCTGGCTATTATAAACAGTGCTGCGATGAACATTGGGGTACATGTGTCTCTTTCAATTCTGGTTTCCTCGGTGTGTATGCCCAGAAGTGGGATTGCTGGGTCATAAGGTAGTTCTATTTGCAATTTTTTAAGGAATCTCCACACTGTTCTCCATAATGGCTGTACAAGCTTTTCTTTATTTTTAAAAGTATTTTCTCTCTTTCCCTTTCCCACTTTTTAAAAATATATTCCATTTCAATTTATTATTTATATTTACTTTCTTATTCATATCCTGAAAACAATGCTGAGTAGTAATCCTCAAACATTACTTTTCTCATCATACAATGGAAGGCTTTGTCTATTATAGCAAAATTCTCAGCATTTTCAAAGATACCTTTCAAGTGAAAGAATACTTAGAGGAGCAATTTTAAAATACTTGAAATTGTAGTCATTGAAGTTGGAGTTGGAGGAAAGTGACCTAGAATATTTCCTGCTCAGATTTTCCACTCCTTGGCATTTAGGAGACTCTTGTAACTTCCTGATTTTTGGATAAAATCTAAACTCCAGAGTTGACATTCAGAGTTTTTCTGTAATTCTCATTTCTATAATTCTTGGTTACACATTCCTATAACGCTCATTCCTCTTTCCTGTAATACTTGATTGAACTCATTTCTTACTAGTTCTAAGTGTGTCTGCTTTTCCACTTGGGCTCTTGCCACATTGTTCTTATATCTCTCTTCATATTTTACATGCTCTTCTTCCCTGGTGGCTCAGAGGTTAAAGTGTCTGCCTCCAAATGCGGGAGAACCTGGTTCGATCCCTGAGTTGGGAAGATTCCCTGGAGAAGGAAATGGTAACCCACTCCAATATTCTTTCCTGGAGAATCCCATGGATGGAGAAGCCTGGTAGGCTACAGTCCATGGGATCGCAAAGAGTTGGACACGACTGAGCAACTTCACCTTCACCTCTTGCCTATAATGTTCTTTGGTTGAACTGTGTACAACCCCTTTGGACTTGGCTAAATCCAGAGAGGCTCAGCCACTCTTGACCTCTGCCACCCTACTCTGCTTTTCCTTTTGCTCCACTCACACCTTTATTATTCCTCCTCATCTACAACATCTTAAGACCTTCAGCTTAACAGCCCAGCACTACTAAATGTCTAAAGCCATCTGGACCAGAATACAAAACCTTTATTATAAGAGCTATCATATTCCTGCTGCCCAAAACCAAGAATTTTATATAAATAGTGTAGGCTGTTGGGTACCATGGACACCTGGTCTGTGTGGTCACTCTTTTGTCTCAGTGCCATATTTGCCCTTCAGGATAGGACAGACACTGTAGTGTTTGAATCTACCTAACTTTGATATTTCCCTCTCCTGGATTAGATCTCATTTCTGTCAATGCAGATTCTAGTTGAAAACATGCTTTATCAGGGTCAGTGGTGTCATCATTCCCCGGACAGTGAGTTTCTTTGAATCCATACTGGGAATGTTTGCTGTGCAGACATTCTTTATATAAGCTGGTTTTGGCTTCCTTAAAGCATGGTAGCCTCAGAGCAATTGGATTGCTTATACAGTGACTCAGTGCTCCAGCAAGACTGTTTTAGCAAACAGGATGGACATCGCAGTGCCTTTATTGACCTCACCTTAGAAGTTAGGCAGCATCGCTACCACACCATTTTATTTATTGCAAGGCAGTTGTAAACTCTTCTAGATTCAAGGGTAGGGGAATTAGACCTCACATTGTGGTGATATGTGGCAAGATTCTAGAAAAACTGTTAGACAGGAATATTGTTGCAGCTGTTTCTGGAAAATGCAATCTGCCACAGCCTGTATGTATAGTTACAGGCAGCATTTATGAAGATAGTGTAGATAAAAACAAACGACCTCTTGCTTGAACAATAGTGTGGCATGTTCACATATTGCCTGTTCTAATTAGATACTTAAAGGTTATTGATGATGGTGGTTATTACCTTCTTTAAATAAGAAGTGATATATATTCATGGTTAATTGATACATACTAATTACACACTGGATGTTGAAGGTTGTGGTAAGGACCAGTATGTATTCTAGTGCTTTAAAGATAACCCAGAAATAGACGACCAGGATCTGTCTTGTTTCTAGAGATAGAGTTGCCCAGGAGAGTAGTTCAGAAGTATAATGGAACATGGGCTCTCAAAATGGGCTGAGGGTAGGATGCTAGTCAAAGTCAGAGAGACATAGGACAAAGGTTAGAATGCTGACTGAGCAATTTGTCAGAGAAGTCTTGGAGAGGAACAGAAGTGAAAACTATATCATGGTCATATCCAAATAGGCATACATTGTGTTAATAGTCACACCAGGAACTAGTCCCACAAATGTGGCTCATGTATTAGTTTGAAGTAAGTTCTTAAAGTAGCAGAACAGCATTGGACACAAGGTTTACTCAAGCTGGCATAAAATTAATCTCAGTAAATTAGTCTTTGAAAGAGAATTTAAAAACTCATTTTGACTAATCAACTTTCTAAGAGCTGCCTTGTTTACAAGCAATCTATGTGAGGTCTTTAATAATATTTCTTATTGATAACTGTAGCAAATTATAGGCATACTTCATTTTATTGCACTTTGTAAATAATTGCATTTTTTTTTTTACAAATTGAAGGTTTGTGGGAACCCTATGTTGAGCAAGTCTGTTGACTCCATTTTTCTAACAGCATTATTTCTTAAATTATGTTGTTTTTTAAAAAGATAATGATCCAGTATTTTGGCCTGGAGAATTCCATGAACCTAGGAGCCTGGCAGGCTGCAGTCCATGGGGTTGCAGAGTCAGACACAATTTAGTGACTTTCACTCACTGTATACTTAATAGGCTACAGTATAGTGTAAAGGTAACTTTTATGCACTGGGAAGCCAGAAAAAGTGTAACTCACTTTGTTGCAGTATTTGCTTTATTGTGGTCATCTGAACCAAACCCGAAGTGTCTCAGAAGCTGCCTATATTCAGAGATCTCTATCTTTGTGTTTATCTATGTGTAAGTATCTTTCTGTATTTTTGTCCGTGTATAGGCCCAGGCCCATGTGCATGTTCCATGTCCTTACCCATAACCATATCTCTGTCCCTATATGCATATATGCATCTGTATCTCTGCAAAGTTTCAACTAGAGATTCACTGTGTCTTAAAAAACAGAGAAGATTGGCTTAAACCTGTTTCCCTTCTGTTTCCTTCTCAAGTTTTCCACAATTTTTGTAGAAACAGAGAAAGGTTTACGATCTCATGATAGCCTTGGACTTTGAGCTCCTGCTCCTACTACAAGTAGTTTCATTTATTTAATTTAGGTTTTCAGCTTATTTTCCTAAGTAAGTTTGATTCCTTCCTTTAATGATTAGTTTTTGTTGCATAACAAATTATCTTTAAAGGAGTGGCATGAAACAAAAACTGTTTTATTCAGTTCATTGTTCTGTAGATCAGCTAGGTTGTTCTAAGTGGGCTGGCTTGGCTGAGCTCTTTTGGGCTCTCTCATTTATCTGTGTCAGATGGAGATGGGGTGGTGGCTGAATCATCTGGGATGGTCTCACTCATATATCAAGAGTGGGTAGACTAGTTGGTTTTGTGGAGTAAGTGGCACACAGCTGGAACTAGTTGAATACGCTCTGTTCAGTCTCTGATCCTATAAGTAGCTAACCTGAGCTTCTTCATGTGATGGTCTCAGAGTTCCAGAGTCACAGTGCATAAGTGACTTTTCAGTCCTCTGCTTGTGTCACATTTGCTAGTATCTCATTAGTGAAAATTACTCACATAGTCAAGGCCAAAGCCATTGTGGGAGGGATAACCCAAATGCCTGTGACACTGAGGGAAATTATTACAGTAATTTTCGCAAACACTTTACCACATCTTCCAAAGAAATTTAATGTCAGCTGTTAAATGCTTGTATTTTAAATTCTGATCCTTATGTTAGACTTGATTTTCCATTAGATCAGGAAAATATTTTCTACTTCTTGTGTTTCTCTTCCAAAACAACAACAAATAAAAATGTAACACTGGGCTTTGGGAAATGTAAGGGGAATTTTTTATTTTTTTAGTGCAATGACTGGGGAGGGAGGAGCTCTCTAATGGCATTTAATGGGCAGGGACCAGGAATGCTGGGGACAGTTTGAACCTCATAGTTAAGGCTTGCCTTACCCCTGTTGAGAAACACTGAGCTACATGTACCAAGGGGACACTTTTCCTATTGAATTACCTCCTTCCTCCTTCACTGGATAGGGAGGTAATTTTATGATAGACGAGAAGGAGTGCTAGACTGAACTAGAGGAAACTGAATATATAATCTTTTCTGTGCTGCACAGTGACTGTATGATCTGGAGCAAATCACTAAAGTATTCTGGAACTCAGTTTCCCACCTTAAAGTAACAGGGTTGGATGAGATGATGTATACTTATTTACACACTTGTTTTCCTCATCAGTCCACTAAGAATTTGAAGTGGCATGAAAAATGCATAAAGTAAAATAGATATTTGAGGTTTGGTTCAGTTGCGTTGCTCAGTCATGTCTGACTCTTTCCGACCCCATGGACTGCAGTATGCCAGGCTTCCCTGTCCATCATCAGAGCCCACTCAAACTCATGTCCATTGAGTCGGTGATGCCATCCAACAATCTCATCCTTTGTTGTCCCCTTCTCCTCCCATCTTCGATCATTCTCAGCATCAGGGTCTTTTCAGATTAGTCAGCTCTTTGCATCAGGTGGCCAAAATATTGGAGCTTCAGCTTCAGCATCAGTCCTTCCAATGAATATTCAGGACTGATTTTCCTTAGGATGGACTGGTTGGATCTCCTTGCTGTCCAAGGGACTCTCAAGAGTCTTCTCCCATGCCACAGTTCAAAAGCATCAATTCTTCGGATCTCAGCTTTCTTTATAGTCCACTCTCACATCCATACATGGCTAGTGGAAAAACCAAAGCTTTGACTAGACAGACCTTTATTTGAGAAAATCTATATAAAAGAAAGGGTTTCTCTGGTGGCTCAGTGGTAAAGAATTCACCTGCCAGCTCTAAAGTCATGGGATTGATCCCTGGCTGGGTAAGGTCCCCTGGAGAAGAAAATGGCAACCCACTCCGGTATTCTTGCCTGGAAAATCCCATGGACAGAGAAGCTTTGTAGGCTATGGTCCATGGGGTCACAAAGAGTCAGACACAACTGAGAGACTAAGCAACAATAAATAAAAGGAAAATAAGAGGGAAGAGGAATAAAACATAAGGAAAACTGGTTCAGAGAAAACATACTTTGAGGATCTATGTGGTTGCTGGAAATAGACTTCAAATTTGATTTTAACAGACTTCAAATTTGATTCTAATAGACTTCAAATTTGACTCAAGTACAAAAGGACACATGATCATTATTGGAGTTACAGCTACTATAAAATGAAAATAGAAGTTGTTCAGGTGAAAGAAATATTTTTGTTACTGAGACTCTAGATAGCATTACTCCTTAAGATAACATAATGGTGTGTAGAAGGTCAATTCTTAAAAGTATACAATAGATATGTTAAACAATTTCCCTGCAGTGATTTCTTCTCATTTCCCTTAGGGTAAACTGATGTCATAACAAAAAGAGACTAAAACAATGTCTAAATACACACCTCTGTGGATTTTATTGTCTCAGTGGTAAATACTTAAGACTCTTTTCTAGAGTAACTTTTTAATGGAAGTCCTTCAAGATGCCCTCAAGGAATAGTATTTTTAACTACTAGGTCTCAGTGATCTTAAGATCTTTTCTGTCTCTATGGTTATGATTTATGTTTTGGGAAGAAAAAAGACTTTTAGTTTGTATTAGTCTGGGTGGCTTAAAGAGCAGAAATTTATTTATTTTGTCATTGTTTTGGGGATTAGAAGTCCAAGATCAAGGGGCCATCAGGGTTGGTTTCTACTGATGTCTCTCTTCCTGGCTTTTTGGAAGTTGGCGCCTTCTCGCTGTGTTTTCCTATGAGATTTCCTCCTCCCTGTACCTGTGGGAAGACAGAAGGATCTCTGACTTCTCTCCTTTTTCTGACAAGAGTACCTGTCCTATCAGATCAGGTCCACACTCATGACGGCATTCACCCTTAGTCACAGTTGTAAAGGCCTCATCTCCACATACAGTTACACTGAAGGTTAGAGCTTCATGACAGCAGTCACCCTTAGTTACAGCCTTAACTGTAACTAATGGCCTCATCTCCACATACAGTCACACCGAAGTTTAAGGCTTCATGACAGCAGTCACAGTTATAGCCTTAAAGGCCTCATCTCCACATACAGTCACTCTGTAGGTTAGGGCTTCATGATGGCAGTCACCCTTAGTTACAGCCTTAAAGGCCTCATCTCCACATACAGTCACACTGAAGTTTAGGACTTCTATATAGGGATTTTGAGAGATCTGAATTCAGTCCATATATGGCTTTTTAAATTTGTAATAATCAACTGACTTAATGGGGACAAGGATACATTTAATATTAAATGTTATTTCTAATATTAATGTTATTAGAATGTTATTAGATTCCATGTTATTTCTTTGGTTTTCTTACAATTTTCAGTTTGAAACCAACAGAATCATTTCATTTTTTTCACCCCCAACATGCTTTATTTTGCATACACATGAAAGAATTCCAGAGGTTTGACATCTTTATTTAAAATAATAAATGTAAATTATTGTCATGTGATGCCATCTTTCCTCTCCAATTGTCAGTCAAGGTAATGCCAATTATAGATGAAAATGGCTCTTTGACGTGTCTTCAGAGGGCTTCTTGGTGATACATGACTTTTGGGATTCATGGAAGAGATTCCAATCTTGAAAAGCATGTATGAGTGTGTGTACATGTGTGTGCATACACATAGACACCAGTGCTAAAAATAACAACTAAAGTGAAAAAGGGGACGTAAATCATTTATTGTTTATTGAAGGGTGATATACACTTCTTTTGCAATCCTGCTTGGCAAAGGGCAGAATCTAGTCCATGGTATCATCTTTATTTAATAACAGGAAATATGTTATAAGGCAGCTAACATGATTTCTAGTTTATTCCAGTGGCAATCTCGTTTTTTAGTTCTCCAGCAACAGCTGTGTTGAATAAACCTAAGTAAAGACGAAGAAAGAGGGGGGGAGGGTTGGAGAGGGTGGAGCTTGGGTAGGAGTAGCAGCAAAAAAAAAAAAAAAAAAAGAAAAAGAAAGAAAAGAATTGCAAAGAAGATTGAGTTGGGCTGATATTTTTCCGAATCTTTATTATATTTGTGTTAGGATATGTTTTATAGGCTCATAAAATTCGGTCACATGAGTAGATTCAAAACTAAAGCAGTGAGCCTTAGTCTATTTGTTATCATTATCATAGTGTGAAAATCATTTCCATTGCAGGTGTTTCAAAGACCCATAGAGGTTACATGACTTACACATTAACATATTATTATAATAACATGAAGCTTCTACCCTTTGACCCATAAGCTTTTGACTTTAATAATTTCCAGGTTATTCCTTAGCCAAAATATGTTTTCCCTTCAATTTTCACACTGGTGCACTTTCTTTAATATAACTAATATAATAAATAAATTATATCCAGATGAAAGCCTGTCATCCAATACCTCATCCCAGCACAGTGCCTGCAAATGCTATTGCAAGCATTTCTCTGCATGCTGCCTGTCTCAGGGATAGAGACCTGGGAATCTGGCCCAGGTGGTATTTGATAAGAGGCAGTATGAAATGAATGGGTAAGGTCAAGGAAAGATCACCTTGGATGAAAGTCTAAGGTCAGTACTTGAATTTTTATTCTCACATAAAGTGAAGGAGGGGATTGGGACAAAGAGAAAAAAGAGAGTTCATTGCAGATTGAAAAACTGTGTCAACTATGGGAAAAAAAAAAAAAAAACAAAAAAAAAAAACAACCACCAAAGTGAAGAGTTTATCATGAAGTGCACCAAACACAAAAGAATGAACACATGGGTTTGAGTCATCTGGGAGTGACTGGTAGTCTTATTATTTAGCTTGCTACACACTAGATGGCTGTTTGTTTTAGTCACTAAGTTGTGTCTAACAATTTTGTGACCCCTTGGGCTGTAGCCTGCCAGTTGACTCTGTCCATGGGATTTCCCAGGCAAGAATACTGGAGTGGGTTGCCATTTCCTTCTCCAAGGGATCTTTCCCATCCAAAGATCGAACCTGTGTCTCCTGCATTGGCAGGCGGATTCTTTACCACTGAGCCACCTGGAGGCCCAGATGGCTGTAGTCAGGTTTTCTATTTTGTTAACCATGGAGCCAGTGATTTCTTAAAGCTGTTCCTTTATCTAAGGGAGTTTGCATGCTTTATTTTCCAAATAGCATATCTGTCTGAAAAGCACAATGCACACCTAAGCACAAGCTGTTAATTACTTGGATTCAGTAATCTTGCAATCAGTGATTGCAAAGAAAAAATGATAATATTTGAGCATTGTAGTTACTGTATCCTTTCCTCTTTTCTAGTGGGACAATCAGATTCTTCTGTTTTCTCTGGTCTCCTCCCTCCCTCCTGGTGTCTCTTCTTCCTTTTTTTCCTACTTATCTTCCTCCCTTCCCTTCCCCTGCCTCTACTTTTTTCTCTTTTTTTTTTGTCAGATAACCAACATAGGAACTAAGGGAGGAAGAGAAGGATCATCATGGCAAGTGAAAAAAGCTATAGAGGAAATACAGACAGTTCTTTGGTGGTAATATCTTTTCAGTGGATTAGGCTTTCCGCTTGCGCACACATGTGCATATACACATGTGCATACACACACACACACACACACACATTTGTGATACACTGTCAAGGAGGAAGAAGAAAAGTAAGATTTCAATTTGTTGAATTTCTGTGTACCAGACTCTATTAGACTGATTTATTCAGTTCTTAAAATAACACAAGGAACTCTTGATAAGCAAGTAGAATATCTCTGATATCTGGTATTGGTGTCTGTTATTATCATTTGGATAGTACAGTGTCTAAAAACTACATGTTATTCACCATACAATACTTCTCAGTGTATATAATCAAAAATATGTATAAACATAGTGATGCTAGCAATTCAGTGTTCAGTAACTTATTTATGAAGCCAATACTTATGGATTGCCTACCCTGTCCAGACAATGTTTTAGGAATTCAAAATAATGTAACAAAGAGGATAGTCAAGGTTATTTCATTAGGTGAGTATTTGTGAGTGTTCTTTTGTTGTACATTTATTTGGCTTATGAACACTGGTGCTTTGACGTTACAGTGCAGAGTTACATAATGATGATGATAACAACGGATAGTTTCTAGGCATTTTCTGTTTGTGGGAGGCTCTAGTCTGCTGAATGGTGACTGCATATTTTAAGGTTCCTTAGAAACAGGCTCCACTAGGGCTGAGATTGTAAAGAATCTGCCTGCAATGCAGGAGACCTGGTTTTTATCCCTGGGTCAGAAACATCCCCTGGAGAAGGGAATGGCAACCTGCTCCAGTATTCTTGCCTGGAAAATCTCATGGACAGAGGAGCCTGGCGGGCTACAGTCCATGGGATTGGAAAGAGTTGGACACCACTGAATTACTTTCACTAGAAATGAGACTTCCTGTGTAATTCTTAAATTTAAATTAATTAAATAACTAATTATATCCTACCTTGTTCTAAAGACAACTGAGAAAGATTCAAGTAATATGGCACAGGAAAATAGTTTAAAATTAACAAGAAATGTGAGGTAATGGAGAAACAAAGTGGAGAAAGTTTATCGAGCTGGCAGTGAGGCTTGTGAAACAAATTACAGGCCACACATCTTCATATACTTTTCACCAGGGAGAGGGGAAAACATGATAAGATTCAGGGCACATAAGGGGAAAATGAGCTACTTGTTGAGGATAAGCATGATTTCTGAGATAAAGTTATTTTGCAGGCTGTCATTCATGATGCCAGATAAAGAACAGTATACTTACTGGGAACACCATCCATTTTTCATTATAGGCTGTTGGCTTCAGTATGTTTAATTCTAGAACAATTTAATAAATATAGTTCTAACAGGGCAGATGGAGGGGTTAACTGTCGGGGCAAATGGAATTGAAAAGGTGGACCATATAATGTCCAGTAATGAAGTTTTCTGAATTTTCTTGATTAATGCAAAGAAAGATGGTATCAGAGGAATGTATAGTCTGTGTACGCTCATGTGATCCTTCATAAAAATATCTTTCAGCCATAAGTTTATTTTTTTGTGTGTGTGGGTTTATTTTTTTATTTTTTTTATTTTTAAATTTTAAAATCTTTAATTCTTACATGCGTTCCCAAACATGACCCCCCCCCCCCACCTCCCTCCCCACAACATAAGTTTAAAAGGCATTGACCCACAGTAAATTCAAGATTAATTTCAAGGTCAAAATATTTGGAATACAGATATTCTGGATTAGTTCAGCCTTACTCTTTATATCAGTCACTCAAACTAGGGGAAGAGTTGACATCCTACAAAAGGACATTGTTGGTGTCTTTAGGGTTTTCTATGTAGAGGATCATGTTATCTGCAAATAGTGAGAATTTTACTTTTTCTTTTCGTATCTGGATTCCCTTTATTTCTCTTCTCTGATTGCTGTGGCTAAAACTTCCAAAACTAATTTGAATAGTAGTGGTGAGAGTGGGCACCTTTGTCTTGTTCCTGATTTTAGGGGAAATGCTTTCAATTTTTTGTCATTGAGGATAATGTTTGCTTTGGGTTTATCATTTATGGCTTTTATTATGTTGAAGTATGTTCCTTCTATGCCTGCTTTCTGGAGAGATTTTTTTTTTTAATCATAAATGGGTGTTGAATTTTATCAAAGGCTTTCTCAGCATCTATTGAGATAATCATGGTTTTCATCTTTCAGTTTGTTAATGTGGTATATCACATTGATTGATTTGGCAATATTGAAGAATTCTTGCATCCCTGGGCTAAAGCCCACCTGGTCATGATGTATGATCTTTTTAATATGTTGTTGGATTCTGTTTGCTAGAATTTTGTTAAGGATTTTTGTATCTATGTTCATTAGTGCTATTGCCCTGTAGTTTTCATTTTTTGTGGCATCTTTGTCTGGTTTTGCTATTAGGATGATGTTGGTCTCATAGAATGAGTTTGGAAGTTTATCTTCCTCTGCAATTTTCTGGAAGAGTTTGAGTAGGATAGGTGTTAGTTCCTTAAATTTTTGGTAGAATTCAGGTGTGAAGCCATCTGGTCCTGGGCTTTTGTTTGCTGGAAGATTTTTAATTACAGTTTCTATTTCTGTGCTTGTGATGGGTCTGTTAAGATTTTCTGTTACTTCCTGGTTCAGTTTTGGAAAGTTACACTTTTTAAAGAATTCACCCATTTCTTCCAGGTTGTCCATTTTATTGGTGTATAGTTGCTGGTAGTAGTCTCATGATCCTTTGTATTTCTGTGTTGTCTGTTGTGATTTCTCCATTTTCATTTCTAATTTTGCTGATTTGATTCTTCTCCCTTTTTTAATTGAAAGAGACATGTGTACCCCAATGTTCATTGCAGCATTGTTTACAATAGCCAGGACATGGAAGCAACCTCGATGTCCATTGGCAAGACAAATGAATAAGAATGTTTTGGTACATATACACAATGGAATATTACTCAGCTATTAAAAAGAGTGCTTTTGAATCAGTTTTCATGAGGTGGATGAAACTGGAGCCTATTATACACAGTGAAGTCAGAAATAGATACACCAATACAGTATATTAATGCATATATATGGAATTTAGAAAGATGGTAATGACGACCCTATATGCAAAACAGCAAAAGAGACACAGATATAAAGAGCAGACTTTTGGATTCTGTGGGAGGAGGCGAGGGTGGGATGATTTGAGAGAATAGCATTGAAACGTGTGTATTACCATATGTGAAATAGATCACCAGTCCAAGTTTGATGCATGAAACAGCACTCAAAGCCAGTGCACTGGGACAACCCAGAGGGATGGGATGGGGAGGGAGGTGGTAGGGGGGTTCTGTGGGACACATGTACACCCATGGCTGATCCATGTCAATGTATGTCAAAAACCACAACAATATTGTAAAGTAATTAGCCTCCAATTAAATTAATTTTCAAAAAAGGACATTGTTTATGAATACCAGAAGATCCTATTATAATGTCCCAATTCCTGTGACAATATTATCATCAAGTTACTTAGTACTTCATAACTGCTTTTGTGTTTGCATTTTGTGAGCCTCTCTCCCCTCTTCTTATGTTTTATTTTAATGATTCAAGTCATGAACCTGGAATAAGATGGTGCTCTTTTTTTGGCAAAGTAAACATCGATATGCATTTTTTCTATTAATGAGTCAATGCATTACATTTAAAAGGCAAGGAATAATTCACTCATTGTCATGCAGAGTTAGAATTTTGGTAGCCATCTTTCAGTATTTTTCTAGGAATAAGTTTAAAAATAAGTCATATATTATTTCCTATCTTACACTTACATTTTTTACTTAGTTTATCTAATTCTTTTTCCTGGTGCAGCATGGTGTTTGCTACAGTCTTAAGGTTGCATGATATTCTATGTTGTGTTCTATACAGTTGATTTATTATAGTTCATGTAATAATATAGTTTAGTTAGCCATTTGTAGATGTTTTGGTGTTAAAGACAGAAGAGTCAGAAAAGAAAGGGAGCAGATGAGTGTTAAGGTGGGTTATTGCAATTTGGTTAATAAATGCCCAGAAATATCTTTGTTTTTTTAACAGATCAGAAACCCAGAGTGTCACAAAGAGCTTTGTATGATAGTAAAGTACAAAATGTGAAAAAATTCCTGTCTCATGTCTTCTACTTTACCAGTAAACACAATAGAAATATTTTTTTAATAAAAAATGGGAAAAGTGGGAGAAGTAACAGGAAGTTGAGCCAGTTGAGTGATCTGATTAATCTGCAATAAAATCCTAAACTCTGAATCTAATATAATCCAAATTAGCAAGATCTGCATTTGTTTTTAGTATAGCTGGAAATTTACACAAAATTTCTAACCATAGCTTTCTTAAAGACAATTACATTTATTAGTATTTGCAAAGAGTTACTCTCTTGAAGGATATGTGTTGGATATTATTATTATCAATGAATTTACAGTGGAAAAGAACTTGTACCTGAAGTGTGAATCCATAGGCTTGGAGAGACACTGCTGGACCAACCATATTTCTTTTGTGACTCTTCCAGTGTACTAGATTTATAGCAGAAGACAATAACTATTATATCTGAAATGTTTTGTGATTTTAGAATTCAGTTTCCTCTAAGCTGCAGTGGATGCTTGAGGGTCTGGGATAAGACTTATGTATTCTAGACTCTGGGCGGAAAGCTCAGTGTGGAAACTGTAACGGGCATCTCCTGAACAGCAGAGATAATGAGGGATTCAGTGAAAACTTTCAGATACCATGTATGTACTACTTAAAAATACAGAGAAAAATTCAGCCCTTCTGCTTTTCTTCTAGGCTGCAGTTTCTTCCATTCTTTTCTATTAATCATCACTCTTCCACCTGTTGTCTGCCTTTCAGACACTTGTTAAAAATATTTTGTTTGTTCAATAAAGCCTTTTCCAAGCTTCTCATTACATGCTCATTTCATTATCACTACCTAATTCTCATTTTATTGAGTTAGCCAAAAATTTGTTTGGGTTTTTCCGTATGATCATCTGCAAAAACCCAAACAAACTTTCTGGCCAGCCCAATATATGCAAGAAAGGTGTGTTCCAAAAGACAGACTTCATCTGTCATCTTGATCTGAGGCACATTATACCACTTAGTGAAGATTAGCTTGTGCCTAATTCAGGACTAAACTCTCCTGAAGTACATCCATTTACTGATGGAGACTTATGTCTATTTCTTGGCAGGTATGGTTACTTTAAACTACTTTCATGTGTATTTTGTTCTCAGATTTGGATTTCAGTAAGATAATCATTATGGTTATTATTGGTCAAATTAAGAATGAACTTGCAGAAGTGGAATATTTCATCCACATTTATTTTCTACCATTTATTTTGCTGGTTTTACTTCTCTTACTTTAAGCAAGAACAGCAGCCTGCTCATTTCCATTTTGGTCTAGTGTCAGTGTCCACTTCAGAGCACTTCTCATTTCCTCAGAACAAAGCCTTTCCTAAGCCCAGGGATCGTGGTTAGCGACCACATGGAATGGAAAGGATGAGCAGCCAAAGGGACAAGAAACAGCTGGAAACCACTGAAGAGAGCTATAGGACATAAAAACATGAGGAATAAAAGTAAGAATATGACTAATGCTTGATATCCAGTGTCGCAAAATATTTTGGAAGTTTTGAGTTGTCTTTTCCTGGGTAACCGCCTTAAAAATCTATGTCCACTCTCTACCTTAAATCTTTTCTGGAATGAGGAGGTGTCATGTCCACATACAAACTAAATCAAAACAGGATAGCAATCATTAGCAAAGACTAAAATCTTACTGGGTGAAGGACAAATTATGGTTTCTCTTGACAATAAAATGGCTCTGACTTGATATTTTCTTGATTTAGTGTTTTGATTTTTGATATCCAGTTCGAGAACTCTAGTTCATACCAGTTGGAAACTATAATTCCTTCTCCCAGACCCATGAGTTCAGGGATTCTTGAAGGTCAATTGCTCTTTAGCTTAACTCCTCACTATTTTATGAAAGTGCCTCTCCAATTTCTTGGTATCTCCAACAACAACAGAATCATATTGGCCAAGACACAGTAACTTCCAGTCAGATACCACCAAAGGAAAATAATGGCACTTGTGGGTATTCACATAGGAAAATATGAATTTTTCCTTCAAATAAATTTATTGCTCCAAGACCATCAGAAACCACGTCCTGTTCCTGATGCTTACTATCCACTACCCTGAATATCCTGCTAGCATCACAAGACATCCATTGATATATGAGTAGAACAGGTCAGGTTGAAAAGAAAGCAATACTCTTATACTGAATTTTCAGTCCCCACTACAGCGAGGAAGGGGAGAACACATCAGAATCCTAGTAAAATCTGGACTTGATGTGAGTCTGATATATGAAGAAGGGCACTGCAAGACAGTGCTCTGTGACAATCTGGAGGGACAGCGTGGGTGGGGAGGTGGCAGGGGGATTCAGGATGGAGGGGACACATGTATACCTGTGACCAATTCATACTGATGTATGGCAAAAAACCATCACAGTACTGTAAAGTAAGTATCCTCCAATTAAAACAAAGTTTTTTTTTTTTTTAAAGCAACCTAAAAATAAATCCCACATTCTGCAATTAAGACCCATGAAGCCAAATAAATAAATACATTTTTTTGCTCTTTTTTATTTTTATTTTTTTACTTTACGATACTGTATTGATTTTGCCATACATTGACATGAATCCGCCCCGGGTGTACATGAGTTCCCAATTCTGAACCCCCCTTCCACCTCCCTCCCCATATCATCTCTCTGGGTCATCCCAGTGCACCAGCCCCAAGCATCCTGTATCCTGTATTGAACCTAGACTGGCAATTCATTTCTTACATGATAGTATACATGTTTCAATGCCATTCTCCAAAATCATCCCACCCTCTCCCTCTCCCACAGAGTCCAAAGGTCTGTTCTATACATCTGTGTCTCTTTTGCTGTCTCACATATAGGGTCATCATTACCATCTTTCTAAATTCCATATATATGTGTTAGTATACTGTATTGGTGTTTTTCTTTCTGGCTTACTTCACTCTGTATAATCGGCTCCAATTTCACCCACCTCGTTAGAACTGATTCAAATGTATTCTTTTTAATGGCTGAGTAATACTCCATTGTGTATTTGTACCACAGCTTTCTTAGCCATTCATCTGCTGATGGACATCTAGGTTGCTTCCATGTCCTGGCTATTATAAACAGTGCTGCAATGAACATTGGGGTACATGTGTCTCTTTCAATTCTGGTTTCCTCGGTGTGTATGCCCAGCAGGGGGCTTGCTGGGTCATAAGGCAGTTCAATTTCCAGTTTTTTAAGGAATCTCCACACTGTTCTCCATAGTGGCTGTACTAGTTTGCATTCCCACCAACAGTGCAAGAGGGTTCCCTTTTCTCCACACCCTCTCCAGCATTTATTGCTTGTAGACTTTTGGATCGCAGCCATTCTGACTGGTGTGAAATGGTACCTCATTGTGGTCTTGATCTGCATTTCTCTGATAATGAGTGATGTTGAGCATCTTTTCATGTGTTTGTTAGCCATCTGTATGTCTTCTTTGGAGAAATGTCTATTTAGTTCTTTGGCCCATTTTTTGATTGGGTCATTTATTTTTCTGGAATTGAGCTGCAGGAGTTGCTTATATATTTTTGAGATTAGTTGTCAGTTGCTTCATTTGCTATTATTTTCTCCCATTCAGAAGGCTGTCTTTTCACCTTGTTTATAGTTTCCTTTGTTGTGCAGAAGCTTTTCATTTTAATTAGATCCCATTTGTTTATTTTTGCTTTTATTTCCAGAATTCTGGGAGGTGGATCATAGAGGATCCTGCTGTGATTTATGTCAGAGAGTGTTTTGCCTATGTCCTCCTCTAGGAGTTTTATAGTTTCTGGTCTTACATTTAGATCTTTAATCCATTTTGAGTTTATTTTTGTGTATGGTGTTAGAAAGTGTTCTAGTTTCATGAACTTGATTCAGCAACTCCAAAAGCAGAGAAAGAACTTGTGTAGGAAAGACAGAGGTTTTGCATGGTATTACTATTTCAATCAAAGGGAAAACTGCACCTGCTGAGTTTACTGCCACCTTGCACTCATTATCAAAATGTCTTATGTTAATCCATGAAAAATGGCACATACTTTTCACAACCAAAATAACAGTAGGGAATACAAATCCGTAGCATGAGTTGTCTCTATGAGAGAAGTATTTGTATTCTAAGACTACTGACTAATTCCTATCTGTTAGCCAAGCCATCACCATTCCAATAGGCATAAATTAGTAAGGAGGAGACCCGATGGGTGACTTTCTAAACAACCACGTTAACTTACATTCATCATAAAGATTGCAGAGTCTCTTTCTAACAGAAAAGAAATAGCATTTCTTTATTTCTCTCATGTTTCAGCATGACTGAACAATGCTTTTTAATATTCAGAATCTACTATGTGTCAGTAGTAGATTCTAAAACTATGGATGTTATTTCATTATGTCATTCACTTCTGTCGGCAAGTCTATAAAGTAGACGGCATTCCCATTTTACAAAGGAGGAAACCTTGGCTCAGACAGGTTTGATAACACCAAATTCCACAGCCAACAAATGGCAGAGCTGGGGTTTGAACACAGGTCAACTAAGTATACAACATCAAATTGCTTCCTCTGGGCTATAATACACACAAAGTTACTATATTTTCTAGTTGTTTTTCCATTTTCACGCATAGATCCCTGTAGGTTTCCTAATAGGATTCCTTGTAGTAATCTTAAACTTTCCTTATAAATTTTATCTAATAATTTCCATAAATGTATTTCCCTTGTTTATTGTCCAACCGTCTACCAGACAGCAATCTCTTTGATGGCTGAGCCATGCCTGCCTTTTTCATCTTTGTGTACAAAGCACCAGCACAGAATAGTAGGAACTCAATACTTGTTGAAATTAAAGAATAAATAGATATTCCCCTCGGGCTTCCTGGGTGGGTCAGTGGTAAAGAATTAGACTGCCAATGCAGGAGATGCAGGAGACACATGTTCACTCCCCAGATCAGGAAGATTCCCTAGAGAAGGCAATGGCAACCTACTCCAGTATTCTTGCCTGGGAAATCCCATGGACAGAGGAACCTGGTGGGCTACAGTCCACTGGATAGCAAACAGTCAGACATGACTCGAGCGACTGAGCATGCATGCATGCAGATATTCTCCTCAATGAAACTTCCACTCGAGCACACTAGTCAACTCACACTTCTCTAAATGTGTCATGCTCATTTTGCCTGTGCAGTTTGGGTCCTAACTCTGCATTCCTGGAAAGAGGTTCAGTCTCTTTTCCCATACAACCCCTCCCAAGCCACTAAGGCACAGCCCAAGACCTCCCTGATTCCAAGCACCATTCCTGTTCACAGTGAAATGCTGACACTCCTTTCTTTTTTTTTTTTATTTTTTTATTTATTTTATTTTATTTATTTATTTTTTTAAATTTTAAAATCTTTAATTCTTACATGCATTCCCAAACATGAACCCCCCTCCCACCTCCCCTCCCCATAACATCTTTCTGGGTCATCCCCATGCACCAGCCCCAAGCATGCTGCATCCTGCGTCAGACATAGACTGGCGATTCAATTCACATGATAGTATACATGTTAGAATGTCATTCTCCCAAATCATCCCACCCTCTCCCTCTCCCTCTGAGTCCAAAAGTCCGTTATACACATCTGTGTCTCTTTCCCTGTCTTGCATACAGGGTCGTCATTGCCATCTTCCTAAATTCCATATATATGTGTTAGTATACTGTATTGGTGTTTTTCTTTCTGGCTTACTTCACTCTGTATAGTCGGCTCCAGTTTCATCCATCTCATCAGAACTGATTCAAATGAATTCTTTTTAACGGCTGAGTAATACTCCATTGTGTATATGTACCACAGCTTTCTTATCCATTCATCTGCTGATGGACATCTAGGTTGTTTCCATGTCCTGGCTATTATAAACAGTGCTGCGATGAACATTGGGGTACATGTGTCTCTTTCAATTCTGGTTTCCTCGGTGTGTATGCCCCACTACCCAAAGCAATTTACAAATTCAATGCAATCCCTATCAAGCTACCAGGCACATTTTTCACAGAACTAGAACAAATAATTTCAAGATTTGTATGGAAATACAAAAAACCTCGAATAGCCAAAGCAATCTTGAGAAAGAAGAATGGAACTGGAGGAATCAACTTGCCTGACTTCAGGCTCTACTACAAAGCCACAGTCATCAAGACAGTATGGTACTGGCACAAAGACAGACATATAGATCAATGGAACAAAATAGAAAGCCCAGAGATAAATCCACACACATATGGACACCTTATCTTTGACAAAGGAGGCAAGAATATACAATGGAGTAAAGACAATCTCTTTAACAAGTGGTGCTGGGAAAACTGGTCAACCACTTGTAAAAGAATGAAACTAGATCACTTTCTAACACCGCACACAAAAATAAACTCAAAATGGATTAAAGATCTAAATGTAAGATCAGAAACTATAAAACTCCTAGAGGAGAACATAGGCAAAACACTCTCAGACATAAATCACAGCAGGATCCTCTATGATCCACCTCCCAGAATGCTGGAAATAAAAGCAAAAATAAACAAATGGGATCTAATTAAAATTAAAAGCTTCTGCACAACAAAGGAAAATATAAGCAAGGTGAAAAGACAGCCTTCTGAATGGGGAGAAAATAATAGCAAATGAAGCAACTGACAAACAACTAATCTCAAAAATATACAAGCAACTTCTGCAGCTCAACTCCAGAAAAATAAACGACCCAATCAAAAAATGGGCCACAGAACTAAATAGACATTTTTCCAAAGAAGACATACGGATGGCTAACAAACACATGAAAAGATGCTCAACATCACTCATTATTAGAGAAATGCAAATCAAAACCACAATGAGGTACCACTTCACACCAGTCAGAATGGCTGCGATCCAAAAATCTGCAAGCAATAAATGCTGGAGAGGGTGTGGAGAAAAGGGAACCCTCCTACACTGTTGGTGGGAATGCAAACTAGTACAGCCACTATGGAAAACAGTGTGGAGATTCCTTAAAAAATTGCAAATAGAACTACCTTATGACACTCCTTTCTTTCTCAATTCACAAAACTTATTTTCTATTGCCTTCACATAATCGTACTTTGTGAACTCATTTTTTAAGTGTGTAATTTGTTCTTATGGGTGTATAGGGGTTTCTTAACCTCTAAGTTAAAGAGACATTAAGTACTGTATAATTCCTTTTCTCCTCCCTAAAACTCTACCATTTAATTTTATACAAAGTGGGTACTTAAATATGTGCTGAATAAATAAATGAACACTTAGGAGAAGATCTTAATAGAATATTAAAATTAAAAAACTGAACCATAAGTATTATCTGTGGTGAAATAGGCTATTGACATGAAATCAAGTCAGGGTATCTATTACCCAGGATACCAATTATTTAGCTTCAGCCTTTGCTTTTACCTGAACAAAGCAGCCATCCTAGAAACATGTAAGAAGATATACTGAATGGGAAGCAAGTGGTTTGTTTCCTATGCAGGAGTTTGCACTCTTCCCACAGACCGCAAGCTCCTTTCAAAAAGAGAAAATGTTGCCAATGAATTGAAGACATCCTCTATGTTCTCTCTCTTCTTTTCCCTCAACTTTTCTAATGCTGGCTCCAAGTAAAGATATATAACAGAAGCAAAAAGAAATTACCAACGGGATTTCCGGACAACTCTAGCTGTTACTGCACAAAGGATACATAAATAAATCATTATTTCACCATTGTGATCTGTCTGCAGAGAAAATTCAACAGCTCTACCCTGTCTTAATTTAGGCTGCCAATAAACAAAAACTAGATGTGCTACGGCTAAGAAGTTGGAGTTCTGAAGACAAATTCTGTGTTATTTCAAACTAAATGAAGCTTCAAACATTTAGTTTGTTGACTATCTCTTCATACAACTGTCTATGGCTGAATTTTCTGTGAAGTAATAAACAGCCACTGGATTACTGCTATAGTATGAGACATCTCACTCAGCAGGCTAACCCTCAGTTAAGTTCCAGTTTGACACAATTTAGAAAGATCAGGTACTCAGGTTCTTGTTGCAGTGGCTGAAATCCTTCCACAGTCCCAGCAGCTAGAGAAGACCTGGTCCTTCAGCACCCAGCTCCTTCCATGCAGCTGACGTCCACTAAGAAAACAGAACGTGGGGCCTCGAGACCCACAGACAAAATAAAATTTAAAAAATAATAATATACTCATGGTTCCAACTGTCCACACATTCTCCGTTAGGTTGCACCTATGTTTTATTAATCAGCATGTGGTTTCCATTTTAACAACAATGCACATTTGTTTAAGAGCATGCTGGCTGTTAACTTCACTTCTCACTGTGTTTAAATATGCCATGGCCTGTGACTCCTTTTTCAGGGTCAAGTGTCTGGCATGTGCCTGCTCTGTTATGCTCGGTATAATCTTATAGATTATCCAAACTGCAAAACCAGAATCTTTGATGTCAAAAAGCCTCTGTATGTGTGACAGCCACATAATGCATACCTGGATATATTAAACAAGAAAAAAGGACAAACAACTCATCAGCATGGAGCAGCCATTCCCTTCTGTTTCTGGACTGACTGACAGCAGTGTTAAGCTTTGCTCCCTTCTCAAAATATAGAACCAAGCTGACCACCTTTAACTGTTGATCATTTGGAGACTTCTTTCCTCACACTAAAGGATTATATTACACTTTGGAATTTCACAGCAGAATTTGATACCACTTGGTATTTATTGAAACATTTATGTTCATAGCATTTATTATTTCAACGTCCGTAATTTATGGTCCTCTCACCTCCACACTCTTAGCTCTAGCCCCTTTAAGGGGACATAAAAAGTTAAAAAGAAATTCACTGATCCTACCCCTAAGAGCATCTTTTCATACTCAGCTATTAAGGGTTTTATGTTGTAAAAGAACATTGCAATATGATTTCCCTAAATAACAAAGCTCTAGAAATGACACAACATTTTTGCTCTTAAAAAAAAAAAAGTACCTTCCTGAAGTTCAAGAATCATTTTGTAAATCTTAGAAACTCTCTTCAAATGGTCTTTTCCTTTCACTCTCTCACTCTTCTTCACCTTTACTACCATTAGGTGAAAAGGCAAATGCAGTCAAGTAAAGGGACATGCTAGTCAAATCCAAAGCGGTGAATACAGATTCCAGCTCCATAACTTACTAGCCATGGTAGTTAACCCATTAAAACCTTTTATGATTTAGCTTCCTCAGATATTAAATGGAACAAAAAATTCCAACTCATGGGGTCAATCTGAAGATGAAATTAAGAGGATGGAATAGTAACCACACAAATGTGTTACTTAAATAATGGACCAAAGATTCAAAAAGACCAAAGTTTGAGACAATTAAATTCTTGTGAGTACCAGATGAATGAAGACAAGAGCAACAGGATTGAAAAAAAAAAATGCTGAGGGAGGAGAAAATTTGAGGACACTAACCACAACAACAATCAACATTTATATTTAGAGATATTCTTATTTTGCATGATAGTAAAAAAATATTGCCATCCAGTCCTCCCTCACACCAAGGCACAAGAGCTATACTGCAGTCACAAGACTGCCACGCTATGTGGCCACCCCTTGAGCTTCATGGCATCAGAAGAGGCAGTTCAGACCAGACGTCCAGTCAATGATTAGCCAAGGACCTCTTTTGGAATTTAATTCCAAATGATAAAAGATATATTACATTTCATTAGCCACCATTGCTCGCCCCTCCCAAATGCTCTCAGTCCCCAGATTCCATTCCCTCTCAGTGATATACTCCCTCAAGCATTTTGAATAAGCATTACATCCCAGCAGAACTAATTCAGAGGAATCTGAACCTGAATCCTACTTATGCTTTTCTGCCTCACCAAGTCAATTCATCAAGAAGTCAAACTTTATTTAGGAAAGGGCTGCATCTAGGTTCCTCCAATTAAATCTTATTTATATTGCAATCCCAAAGAATGCTCAAACTACCGCACAATTGCACTCATCTCACATGCTAGTAGAGTAATGCTCAAAATTCTCCAAGCCAGGCTTCAGCAATATATGAACCATGAACTTCTAGATGTTCCAGCTGGTTTTAGAAAAGGCAGAGAAACCAGAGATCAAATTGCCAACATCCACTGGATCATCGAAAAAGCAAGAGAGTTCCAGAAAAACATCTATTTGCTTTATTGACTATGCCAAAGCCTTTGACTGTGTGGATCACAATAAACTGTGGAAAATTCTGAAAGAGATGGGAATACCAGACCACCTGACCTGCCTCTTGAGAAACCTGTATACAGGTCACAGAGCAACAGTTAGAACTGGACATTGAATAACAGACTGGTTCCAAATAGGAAAAGCAGTATGTCAGGGCTGGATATTGTCACCCTGCTTATTTAACTTATATGCAGAGTACATTATGAGAAACGCTGGGCTGGAAGAAGCCCAAGCTGGAATCAAGATTGCTGGGAGAAATATCAATAACCTGAGATATGTAGATGAAACCACCCTTATGGCAGAAAGTGAAGAACTAAAGAGCTTCTTGATGAAAGTGAAAGAAGGGAGTGAAAAGTTGGCTTAAAGCTCAACATTCAAAAAACTAAGATCATGGCATCCGGTCCCATCATTTCATGGCAAATAGATGGGGAAACAGTGGAAACAGTGGCTGACTTTATTTCTCTGAGCTCCAAAATCACTGCAGATGGTAACTGCAGCCATGACATTAAAAGATGCTTGCTCCTTAGAAGGAAAGTTATGACCAACCTAGACATCATATTAAAAAGCAGAAACATTACTTTGCCAACAAAGGTCCGTCTAGTCAAGGCTATGGTTTTTCCAGTAGTCATGTATGGATGTGAGAGTTGGACTATAAAGAAAGCTGAGCGTTGAAGAACAGATACTTTTGAACTGTGGTGTTGGAGAAGACTTTTGAGAGTCCCTTGGACTGCAAGGAGATCCAACCAGTCCATCCTAAAGGAGATCAGTCCTGGGTGTTCATTGGAGGGTCCGATGTTGAAGCTGAAACTCCAATACTTTGGCCACCTGATGCGGAGAGCTGACTCATTTGAAAAGACCCTGATACTGGGAAAGATTGAGGGCAGGAGGAGAAGGGGATGACAGAGGATGAGATGGTTGGATGGCATCACTGACACAATGGACATGGGTTTGGGTGGACTCCAGTAGTTGGTGATGGACAGGGAGGCCTGACATGCTGTGGTTCATGGTGTCACAAAGAGTTGGACACGACTGAGCTACTGAACTAAACTGAACTTACATTTCATAATTTAATTAGTGCTTTCAAGGTAAGTTCCTCTGTCTTGGACAATGAACAGATCACCTTCTCTCAGAAGATGCAGAGAATGATGGCATTTGTGTTCTCAGGGCCTGTATAGTGAATGGGGACACATTCTGCAGAATAACTAGCAGTTATGGTGGAAGCCTTATTTCCAATCATGACCTGCTTCTCACCGTACACAAAATGGACAGATCTCATGAAAATGTATAGCTTCAGCTATTATATCTAAAATCACACATCTAGTTTCCACCTATCTCCTGGAACCTAGAGGGGTTTCCAATTAGATATTCCCACTCAGATGCTCCATAGTATTTCAAATTCAATGTGTTCAAAACCAGCTTATTGTTTTCCACCCATCATTTCTTGACCCTCAAACTTATTTCTTGTCCTAAATACTCTACTTTGGATTAAAAATCTCAAATCCAGAATCATAAAATATTACATTGTCTAGATAATAAAAAATATACTTCGTCTTTGTCCACTGTTTCTGACACAGACGCTTCTGGAAGCTCCTAAAACCCTTGGAGTTTCCAACGTGATTAGGGAAACAAAAAGTATCTTTGGTTATGTTAACGAAGTTATTTTTGAACCCTACCTAAGGGGATTCCCTGGTGGCTCAGACAGTAAAGCATCTACCTGCAATGCGGGAGACCTGGGTTTAATCCTGGGTTGGGAAGATCCCCTGAAGAAGGAAATGGCAACCCACTCCAGTACTCTTGCCTAGAAAATTCTGTGGATGGAGGAGTCTGGTGGGCTACAGTCCATGGGGTCACAAACAGTCGGACACAACTGAGCGACTTCACTTTCACTTTAAGGATTGCTGTGGTTGTCTGAAGAACCAACTTTGTGATCAGAGGGTTGGAAAGCTCAGACCCACTCCTCTGACTTTCAGGAAAGGGTGAGGAGATAGAAGTCAACCTTATCACCAGTGGACAGTGGTTCAATCATCATACCAATGTAATAAAACCTCCACAGAAACTGAAAAGATGTATTCCAGATAGTTCGTGGGTTGGTGAATATGTGGATATCTGCGGAGAGTGGTGCACTTAAAGAAGGCATGGAAGCTATGAGCCATTTTCCCACATACCTTGCCACAAGCATCACCTTTATCTGGCTGTTCCTGAACTATATCCTTTTATAATAAACAGGTAACCTGTTAAGTAACATGTTTCTCTGAGTTTTGAGAGCTGCTCTTCAATTCAGTTCAATCGCTCAGTCACATCCAACTCTTTGTGACCCCATGGACCTCCCATTCCATCATCAACTCCTGGAGTTTACCCAAACTTATGTCCATTGAGTCAGTGATGCCATCAAACCATCTCACCCTCTGTCGTCCCCTTCTCCTCCCACCTTCAATCTTTCCCAGCATTTGGGTCTTTTCAAATGAGTCTGTTCTTCGCATCAGGTGGCCAAAGTATTGGAATTTCAGCTTCAGCATCAGTCCTTCCATGAATATTCAGGACCGAATTCCTTTAGGATGGACTGGTTGGATCTCCTTGAAGTCCAAGGGACTCTCAAGAGTCTTCTCCAACACCACAGTTCAAAGGCATCAATTCTTTGGTGCTCAGCTTTCTTTATAGTCCAACTCTCACATCCACACATAACTACTAGAAAAAACCACAGCCTTGATGAGACGGAACTTTGTCAGCAAAGTAATGTCTGCTTTTAGTAAGCTGTCTAGGATGTTCATAACTTTTCTTCCAGGAGCAAGCATCTTTTACTTTCATGGCTGTAGTCACCATCCACCATCTGCCGTCATTTTGGAGCCAAAAAAAATAAAGTCTGCCACTATTTCCATTGTTTAATTATCTATTTGCCAAGAAATGATGGGACTGGATGCCATGATCTTAGTTTTCTGAATGCTGAGTTTTAAGCCAACTTTTCACTCTCCTGCTTTCTGCCATAGCAGTGGTGTCATCTGCATATCGGAGGCTTTTGATATTTCTCCTGGCAGTCTTGATTCCAGCTTGTGCTTCTTCCAGTCCAGCATTTCTCATTACGTACTCTGCATATAAGTTAAATAAACGGTGTAAAAATATAAAGTCTTGACGTACTCCCTTTCCAATTTGGAACCAGTCTGTTGTTCCATGTCCAGTTCTAACTGTTGCTTCCTGACCTGTATAAGATTTCTCAAGAAGCAGGTCAGGTGGTCTGGTATTCCCATCTCTTGAAAAATTTTTCACAGTTTGTTGTGATCCATAGTTAAAGGTTTTGGCATAATCAATAAAGCAGAAATAAATGTTTTTCTGGAATTCTCTTGCTTTTTCGATGATCCAACGGATGTTGGCAATTTGACCTCTGCTTCCTCTGCCTTTTCTAAATCCAGCTTGAACATCTGGAAGTTCTCATTTCATGTACTATTGAAGCCTAGCTTGCAGAATTTTGAGCATTACTTTTCTAGTGTGTGAGATGAGTGCAACTGTGCAGTAGTTTGAACATTCTCTGGCATTGCCTTTGGATTGGAATGAAAGCTGACCCTTTCCAGTCCTGTGGCCACTGCTGAGTTTTTCAAATTTGCTGGCATGTTGAGTGTAGCACTTTCAAAGCACCATCTTTTAGGGTTTGAAATAGCTCAACTGGAATTCCATCCACCTCCACTAGCTTTGTTTGTAGTGATGCTTTCTAAGGCCCACTTGACTTCACATTCCAGGATGTCTGGCTCTAGGTGAGTGATCACACAATCATGATTATCTGAGTTGTGAAGATTTTTTTTACACATTTCTTCTCTACCGACCTGGGGAGTTCATCTTTCAGTGTCCTATCTTTTTGCCTTTTCATACTGTTCATGGGGTTCTACAGTAAATCAAGAAAACCCAAGGAGATGGTTATGGAAACTGCCGATCTATAGTCCTTCAGAAGCAAGGGTGACGACTGGACTTGTGATTGGTGTCTGAAGTGTGTATGGAGCAGGGCGGGGGGTGGAGTTGGAGGAGCAGTCCAATAGAACTGAAACCTTAAACCATGTATATGCTTATATCTTTTGAAACCTCGAAAGATAAAACATGCAATGTTTAAATGGTTATCAACAGGGAATGGGAATGAATAAGGTAGAGAAAAAAGGGACAGAAGCCACAGTTCTTTGAAAATAGCTTATTCTATACACATGCCTTTGGAAATACGTAATTATTTTATATATTTATAAAATAAATTTGGGCTTCCCAGGTGGATCAGTGATAATGAATCCACCTGCCAATGCAGGAGACACATGTTTGATCCCTGCATCAAGAAGATTCCCTGGAGTAGGAAATAGCAACCTGCTCCAGTATTCTTGCCTAGAAAATTCGAAGTACAGAGGAGCCTGGCAGGCTACTGTCCAGGGGGTCACAAAAATAGTCAGACATGACTTACCAACTAAACAACAGCAAAAATAAATTCTGCCAAAGCAATTTCTAAAAACTGCAAATAAAATGACCTAAATATATATACATGTAATGGCATAACCACACAGAGAGTACTTATTACAAGAGACTCTGAGCTATAGCATTTAATTTAGAGTAATTTAAAATATACTAAGTCATATATCTTAAGTCATTTTCAGTAGTCATACTGTAGGTTGGCATCATTATTCTAAGATTGTTGTATATACACTGTGAAATAATGCAAATAAGTACTTATTTTGCTGTTGGTAAGAACCAATTTTCAGTAAGGTTGAAAGGGATAAAAATGTAAAACAAGTAATTAAAAACTCATTAGTCCTGGCTGTAAGTAATATTAAGACTTTATGGTCTGTTTTATCTTTTAAGGGCTTCCCTGGTGGCTCAGAGGGTAAAGCGTCTGCCTGCAATGTAGGAGACCTGGGTTCGATCCCTGGGTCGGGAAGATCCCCTGGAGAAAGAAATGGCAACCCACGCCAGGATTCTTGCCTGGAGAATCCCATGGACAGAGGAGCCTGGTGGGCTACAGTCCACGGGGTCACAAAGAGTCGGACACAACTGAGCGAAAATATTAAGACTTTATGGTCTGTTTTATCTTTTAAATATAAATATATGTATATTATTTGCCTCTATGACTTCTTAACATCAAATCCCCATAAAAGGAATCAGGAATCTTTGAAAAAGATGACTGAATCCAGGTCAGGGACAGGCACAAGATGAGCCTGGAACACCTTGTCATTCCAGAAGCAAAGAAGTTATCAAAGAGTATTGGTTAGGGGAGGGTCACGTCAAAAGTCTGAGTAACCAACCTACATAAACTCCAACTATATAAACTTAAGACAGTGTCTTAAAATTGATAAAAAGTACTTTAACTCACTGTTCAAAATAATGCTGCCATGAATCTTCCCTCCTCTAAAAAAAAAAAAGTCATCTTTACAAGATTTTAGGGGAAATTACTATTGAGAAAACCACTATGTAAATGGAAAGGATCAAACTATTTTTGGTGCCCCCTTTTTATGGCTTCTACCTTAAGGAAATGATAGTCAACAAAGAAAAGTTCTTTATAGAAGTTCTGCAGCTCATTTTGCAACTCAAAGATTGCCGGGAGAAATATCAATAACCTCAGATATGCAGATGACACCACCCTTATGGCAGAAAGTGAAGAGGAGCTAAAAAGCCTCTTGATGAAAGTGAAAGAGGAGAGTGAAAAAGTTGGCTTAAAGTTCAACATTCAGAAAACGAAGATCATGGTATCCGGTCCCATAACTTCATGGGAATTAGACGGGGAAACAGTGTCAGACTTTATTTTTTTGGGCTCCAAAATCACTGCAGATGGTGACTGCAGCCATGAAATTAAAAGACGCTTACTCCTTGGAAGAAAAGTTATGACCAACCTAGATAGCATATTCAAAAGCCAGGGACATTACTTTGCCGACTAAGGTCCGTCTAGTGAAGGCTATGGTTTTTCCAGTGGTCATGTATGGATGTGAGAGTTGGACTGTGAATAAAGCTGAGCGCCGAAGAATAGATGCTTTTGAACTGTGGTGTTGGAGAAGACTCTTGAGAGTCCCTTGGACTGCAAGGAGATCCAACCAGTCCATTCTGAAGGAGATCAACTCTGGGATTTCTTTGGAGGGAATGATGCTGAAGCTGAAACTCCAGTACTTTGGCCACCTCATGTGAAGAGTTGACTCATTGGAAAAGACTCTGATGCTGGGAGGGACTAGGGGCAGTAGGAGAAGGGGACGACCGAGGATGGGATGGCTGGATGGCATCACGAACTCGATGGACATGAGTCTCAGTGACCTCCGGGAGATGGTGATGGACAGGGAGGCCTGGGGTGCTGTGATTCATGGGGTCGCAAAGAGGTGGACACGACTGAGCGACTGAACTGAACTGAACTCAAAATGAAGTAACAAACCTAGACAATGGTCAATAATTATAACTTACAGAAAGAAACGTCAATATATTATGTACTTCCCTAGGAAGTACATAACACCATGTAAGAAGTAATCCTACCAATACAAAATAAAATCACTCAAACTTGGATTTGATCACTTCTCTAGATCCATCCAGTTTGTGGGTCACCTGCTTGGCGGCTCTATAGTAGGGCTAATCATGACCTCCTCCAAGAGGACTTATGCTACATGCCACACCTCCCAGGACTACTCCTGCCAGAAGGGCAAGCCATTGCTGACCCATGCTTCCAAAGGAGACTCTCAAACACTCAAAGACAGGTCTAGCTCAGTCTATTGTGGGGGCACTGTTCGTTTCACTGGGTCCTGGTGCACACCAGGTTTTGTCTGTGCCCATGGAGCGACTCTGGTGGATATGAGGTCTGATTCTAAATGTGGCTGCACCCCTCCTACTGTCCTGCTGTGGCTTTTCCTTTGCCCTTGGACATGGGCTATCTTTTCTTCATGGATTCCAACATTGCTTGTCCATGACTGTTCAGCAGCTAGCTGAGATTGTGGTGTTCTCAGTAAAGAAGATGAGCAAACATCCTTCTACTCCACCATCTTGAAGGTGATGGAATTCCAGGTGAGCTATTTCAAATCCTAAAAGATGATGCTGAGAAAGTGTTGCATTCAATATGCCTGCAAATTTGGAAAACTCAGCAATGACCACAGGACTAGAAAAGGTCAGTTTTCATTCCAATCCCAAAAAAGGGCAATGCCAAAGAATGTTCAAATGACCACACAATTGCACTAATTTCACGTGCTAGCAAGGAAATGCTCAAACTCTTTCAAACTAGGCTTCAACAGTATATGAATTGAAAACTTCCAGATATATAAGCTGGATTTGGAAAAGGCAGAGGAACCAGAGATCAAACTGCCAACACCTGTTGGATCATAGAAAAAGCAAGAGAATTCCAGAAAAACATCTATTTCTGCTTCATTGACTATGCTAACGCTTTTGACTGTGTGGATCTATAGTAAACTGTAGATTTTCTATAGTAAACTATAGAAAATTCTTAAAGGGATGGGAATACCAGACCACCTTACCTGCCTGCTAAGAAAACTATATGTAGGTCAAGAAGTAATAGAACCAGACATGGTACAACAGACTTGATCAAAATTGGGAAAGGATACGTCAAAGCTGTATATTATCACCCTGCTTATTTAACATACGTGCAGAGTACATCATGTGAAATGCCAGGTGCACGAATCATAAGCTGGAATCAAGATTTCCAGGAGAAATATCAATAACCTCATATATGCAGATGACACCAAACTAATGGCAGAAAGTGAAGAGGAACTAAAAAACCTCGATGAAGGTGAAAGAGGAGAGCAAAAAGCCTGGCTTAAAACTCAACATTCAAAACACTAAGATCATGGCATCCAGTCCCATCACTTCATGGCAAAGAGATGGGGAAAAAATGGAAACAGTGACAGACTTTATTTTGGAGGGCTCCAAAATCACTGTAGATGGTGACTCAGCCAAGAAATTAAAAGATCCTTGCTCCTTGGAGGCTCAGACAGTAGAATCTGCCTGCAGTGCAGCAGACCCTGGTTCAAACCCTCAGTTGAGAAGATCTCCTGGAAAAGGGAATGGCAACCCACTCCAGCATTCTTGCCTGGATATTTCCATGTGCAGCGGACCCTGGCGGGCTACAGTCCATAGACTTGCAAACAGACACGACTGAGCAACTAAACAACAACTAGATCCATAAATTTACTGGAAACACAAAGGAGTCAGAATATGTTAAACAGCCCCAAGACAATTAAAAGAAAAGAAATGTGGAGGAAACCTTATAGACTAAGACACAAGAAACATGATTAAGTAATCACAATGTACAACCTTATGTGAACCCCCATTCAAATAGACGTTTAAAAACGTAATCAAACTGAGAAAATTTGGCATTTTATGGAATTAAAGATTTGGGGGAGGTTAATGTTTAGATGTAGTAACTGCTATTTTTATGTAAAAATCTGTATATTTTGAGATATATAATGAAATATTTGCAGATAAATGATACTACATCTGGGATTTGATTCAACACAGCTCTGGGGTAGAAGGACAGGGAGGTTGGCGTTTGTGGGCATAGATCTGACAGAACTAACAGTGTCCTGATGACTGTGAAAACTGGGAGATATATACATCAGTTCATTTTTTTATTATTAGTTTTTCTTTCATATATGTTTCTAAATGTCTATAATAAAATTTTTATAAACTGTAATGAATAATCATCAAATGCAATCCAACAGACTAAATTCTAGATGTGAAAACACAGTTATTTAATAAGAGTCAAGATTAGGGCAGGTCTTAACTCCTAACCTAGTGCTCTTTCCACTAGATCATACTGCAGCAGCCACTCATTTCCACCTTTAAAATCCTTGTTATGAAGTAGGACAGAAGTCCATGTAAATTTAATACTCTAAAGGAGAATAATAATAACAGTACTTCTGTTTCACAAAATACCCAGCATAGTGCCAAAGAAAAAAATAATACATTTCCAAGAAAGATTTCACTTGTTCAGAAAGATGTAAATCAATTCACCAAACAAATTTCAGACTATAAATTCCAACACTTGAAAAAAAAATTATATTAGACCACATGAAGAAACACAAACTCCACTCTAAAATAAACCTCATAGACAGGACCTGGGTGAAGATTTGATTGCAGCAACATTCAGAAACATTAAAGAATTTTCCACTCCCACCATACCATTCTCCAAGAAGCCAAAGGCAACGCACTGCCATTCTTTAAGGACTGAAATAAATCCAGTTACCGAAGACAATGCTTAGATATATAAAATGTGCTGCTGGCAATAAAAGAGTTCGCTAAGCTCAAGGGGTAACACTTGAGAGAAAGCACTTGGTGAGTTACACGTGTAGGTCCCTCATTATCTCCCCAGAGTCAACAAGCAATTCATGCTTACTAATTTTAGATCCTAAATATCAACCAGTGTCTATTCTCAAATGTCTCCTCAGCTTCTCCTTTCCTTTATCACTTCATTGCCCTGCCATAGTTCAGACTTTCTTGGTCTCCAGTTTTGGCCATTGCAGGAGCTTCAGTCTGATTCCCCTGTTGCCAGGCTTGACTTGAACTAACCTTTCAAAATGCAAATATTACTAACAAAGTCACCCTTCCAATTAAAACTTTGTAATAATTTCTGTGACTTTTAGGATAAGCAGGCTAGCAGAGAATGCAGAATTATGATAATCTTCATCTCACTAAAGGATAGCATTTGTGGCGGTGGTGGCTTGGATGGCTCAATCCTTGAAATAAAATAAATTGACAGCATAGCCAAATGTGCCAGAATAGAAGTAGAGAAAACTGGACCTCTGTGTTAAATTTATGTAAAATGCATAAACAATTTAGTGTCTCATGGGTATGGTTTAGAATAGAGAATGACTTAAAATCAAGAAAATAGACAATGGTGGTGTAAAGGGTTTGCTTTACGATAAGAATAAAAACCTTTTCCAAAAGAATGTCAAAGCCTTAAGAAAAGGCTTAAGTAAAACTGGAATTACTGGGTCTTAAATCCTAAATTGATGAAAAAAATCATAAAATAGTTTTAAATTGAATATTTTATGTGTATGTTGTAATTACCACATTATGGAAGTCAAATAAGTTTATGTCTTTCAAAATAGCAATAATGATTGGCCTAAACCTTGGTTTTAAGATTTAAATTGGGCATTGTCAAAGAATCTTATAGCGAGAGCCACATTTTGGGGAAATGGTTAATAAGAAGAGTTTAGTAAAGTAGTAACTTCCATGAGGCCAAAAACTTGTTTCTTTAATTTTTTTTCTGAAGTCTTAAGTAGTGCTAGATGTTTTATTTACCCCTTTTGGGCTGAATCTCATCAGAAAGTTTATTTTAGGAAAATTATTAAAAAATTTTATTTATGAAATATATGTGATTGTAGCTCAACTAATTGGCCAATGCTGTGGAAAAACCAATATGTGTATATCGAGAACTATTCAACTTAATAAAATTTAATTTTTATTTTTTGCTGTTTCCTAAAACTAAGCTGCTTCTTCATAAGAACAACTCACCAGGATTATCTGAAATCATATAACAAAATATCTTCAACTTGGAAATGGAGGAACAAAGATGAGGTGGGCCAAAAAAAGAGAATTTACTGCCACTCAGGATTGAGGTATGTAAAAAGATATTTTTAAATCATTTGATAGTGACCCAAAACCATACAGTGGGAAGAAGGACCAGGAGTCACAGTATAATTGGAGAAAATGTAAGGAAGAGTGGAGCTCTAAGTATAAAGCAAATATGGGAGTAGATTATGGGATGAGTAAGGCTGGTTCTCAAGTTAATACCTGTTGACTTGATGATTTGATAGCAGGGGTGGAGAAATCCATGTAGGAAACACATTGATTATGATGAGGAGTACTAATTTATATTAAATAAAAAATGCCACATGAAGTCATAGAAAATCTGAACATAAAAGCCAGCAATAATAACAAAAAGCATAAATCTGTGAATTAACATAAAAGTTAAAGTGATAGTGAAAGGCTAAGACAGAAAGGATGCATTTAAATGCAAATATGAAAAAAATGCAAATATGGATCCCATATGATTCTAGTACTTTCATAGAAAGACTAGAGTGATTTTATGGATATTTTTGACTCTGTAATATATGATAGAAAGGTAAGAAACTTTTAAGATTTTGAATTTAGACCAGAGCTCAGTGGGAAAGTTAACAGGACTTTCAAAAGTGAAAAATTCTAAATTTCTTCAAGCAGTCATTATTTATGGCTCATTAGCTAGAGATTTTTTTTTTTCAGGTAAATGGAATTTCTTTTATTTATTTAGATGCATCTATGGAATCATTTTCTGGATAACTGAATGGCAATCCACTCCAGTATTCTTGCCTGGAGAATTCCATGGACAGAGAAGTCTGTGTGGTCGCAGAGTCAGACACTACTGAGCGACTAACACACACACACACACACACACACACACGGAATCATTTGTCTCTTGAAAGACAGAAAGACTTTACAGGATAGTGTGTAGAAGTGAGTTCTTTAAATTGTGTGCAGAATTTCCTATTCTACATGTGCTTTCAGATCAGTTTTTAAAAATGAGAAATCAAGAGAATGTGTGCTTGCTGTTTATTAAGTGTTAAAAAGGAGCTTTTATCTCTTGCTGATTTTTAAAGATGAAAAACAGAGCTGTAGATGAAGTGGTAGACTCTAGGGTTTGGGTCTGGTTAACTTTAACAAGGTAAAGAGGAAGTCCTCTTAGCTTTGCTAACTTAAGAATTCCACCTGGAAGGGAGGTTAAAGAGCTGCCAGGATTTGCCTGGTATTATAATTTCATAGTGCATTTATAAATACAACATTTTTGGGGGAGTGTGCATTGAACATGAAATTTAGCTCTTCATAAATACTGCAGATGTAAATTGCATCGAATTGTGGTTGAAGGCTTAGAAATTTTTGAATGAAATAGAAGACAAATTTAACAGTTTAGTTTTCTCTGGCTTCTTGGGAGCATTTGGGGAGCAGGATAAAAGCAGGTGCCTATAGTTCTTGTTTGAAGAATGGCAAAAGCACACAAAAGCTGTTTAAATTCCTCCTGGTAAAGAATCCACCTGCAATGAGAGAGACCTGGGTTCGATCCCTGGTTTGGGAAGATCCCCTGGAGAAGGAAAAGGCTACCCATTCCAGTTTCTGGCCTGGAGAATTCCATGGACTGTATAGTCCATGGGGTCTCAAAGAATTGGATATGACTGAACAATTTTCACTTTGTAATATGAAGTTCCAAAAGTAGAAATCCAGTTAATTGAAAAAAAAAAAAAGATTTCTTACTTTGAAACCAGTAATTTTGACAAATTGGCTGAGCCTTGTTTTCTGGGAAAGGGATACATTTATCTGTGATCCAAAAGAAAGTCTCTTCCTTTCAGTTTTCAGTGTGTGGTACAAATGTGTTCAGAGTATCCATTATATACTTATTTGGGGGAATACTTATTACTGGGCCAATGGACATGACTTGTATCAAAAATGAGTGTTTCAGCAGCAGATACTTAAATTATACTTTAACTCTGTAGCAAGTAAAATCATTTTTGAATGTCAAAATAAATAAATATAGCAGTTTGATATTTCCCAACAAGAATCTAACCTAAAAAAACTTTAACATAAGACCCAGAGAAACTTAACATGTTTTTTGGCAGTATTACAGGAAGAAGTTGGCTAATATATGTAAGGATGGCCTTACCCATCCAGTTTAAGTAGAATGGATACATGTGATCTGAAGGGAATCTGGGGAGTGGTAATCTGAAGTTGGGGGGAAATATGTTGAGCAGGATTGAGTGTAGGATACTAAAGATAGTTTTTTCTTTTAATGTTGAATCATTTTTATGAAATGGTTACTGTTCTTCTTGTACCCAACATGTATGTTTCCCTTATATACAAGGATTAGTAAACTGAAGCAATGAGTTGTCTTTACATTATTTGTGACTACTTTTCAGTTTCGATGTAATTTGTCCCAATACTTGTTATGTCCCACAGCCACACTCAGCTGCTCAGAATATATTGTAAGTTCTATTGGATCAACTGTTACCTATTTTCTATCAGTACTTTATTCCTGTGCTCCTTTTCAGACCACATAAATCAAAGACTGTACAATATGAGGGATTTTTGCCAGGATCAGAAATACATATATTTAGAATTGTCAAAAAAATGACTTCCTCAACAAATTCTTTCAGTTTGATTCATTCATGGTTGCCATGATTCAGTTAGGTTTGGGTTCAGTTATTAAAAGGACAATCTGTAGAAACTTAACTGAGCTCTTCTTCCATCCTGGCATTCCTAGGTGGGAATTAGAGCATTACAGAGTTGGGGGAGTGGTATAGAGAGGGAGAGAGAGAGGGTGGGAGGAAGAGAGGGGAGAGCTTGGACATGAACATGCATGCTATGTGGGTGGTGAGATTCAGGGCTTACTTCTACTTCCTTAAGAAGAAAAAGTCCCATTTCTCTTTGATCGCCAGTCATTGCTAATGCTTTGTTAAGAAAACCGTATGATGAACACAAATTTGCAGTAGGAAAAAATTAGTACTTTCTAAAGTGGCTCAGTGGTAAAGAATCTGCCTGCCAGTGCAAGAGACATGGGTTTGATCCCTTATCTGGGAAGATCCCATATGCTGCAGAACAACTAAGTCCATGCACTACAACTATTTTGGACTTTCCTGGTGGCTCAGATGGTAAAGAATCCATCTGCAATGCGGGAGACCTGGCTTTGATCCCTGGTTTGGGAAGATCCCCTGGAAGAGGACATGGCAACCCACTCCAGTATTCTTTCCTGGAGAATCCCCATGGACAGAGGAGCCTGGCAGGTTATCATCTATGGTGTGGCAAAGAGTTGGACATGACTGATTGACTAAGCATAACACAGCAAATTTAATGTAGAAGTGATATGGGGGTTCTTTTCTCTTTTGACTGGGAATAGACATCAGAAGATTGGAAACAAAAGAATTGTTGTAAAACAATTTTTAAATGATAATCCATCATGGTCATAGTTGAAGTATAATTCAGGGTGTGTGCTGATGTCATAATTTCAGTGACTATGATGAACAGTAGTTGTGTGAGTATATGTATGCGTGTGTGTATTCATTTAATGAAATGGAAATCAAAGAGAATCGCATCTAGAAGTTGGAGAGGGGATCATTTTTCAAACTGTTGGGTATCTAAACTCAGGGAATCTGATAATCTTGAATAAATAAAGTCCTAAAAATTCTGGGTAAATGATCTTCTACCATATAGTATTTGATACTGATGCTGAAGCTCCAATACTTTGGCCACCTTGTGCGAAGAGCCAACTCATTGGAAAAGACCCTGATGCTAGAAACAGATTGAGGACAGATGAAAGGAGTGGCAGAGGATGAAATGGTTGGATAGCATCACCAACTCAATGGACATGAATTTGAGCAGACTCGGAGATAGTGAAGGACAGAAGAGCCTGGCGTGCTGCATACCATGGGTTTGCAAAGTGTTGACAAGAGTTAGCAACTGAAAAACATTTAGTATTTGAACCTAGAGTTTTAAGTGGAGAGCGTTCACTTGGTGTTAGGTAATCTGGGTTATATCCTGAGGTCCAAATTCCCTTCTGTGAGTAGCATTAGATTTCCTTTGGTGGAAGCGTGTGAAAAGTTCCTTGATATTTCTCAGCTTCTGCATATTTTGTCTTTCAGGGTATTTGCCCTGTGTTCATGACTCTTATTCACCTATCCTAAGTCTCTGCTTCTTACTTTGAATTGTGGATTTAATAAAATATCTTAATATTTCCTCTTCACTGTGAAATTATCCTAACAAGAAGAATTTTGTCTTTTAGATATTTTTGAAAAATGTTTTGAGGTTAGTGTAGGCACAGTAAAATATATTCTGTTCTTTACTTACAATCATCTGCAAGATTATATTGGGAAGTTTTTGCTTTGTGAATGTAGTGCTTTCAGTATCAATGATTGTTAGCTATGTGTTGCTGGCTGACTGCTGCCTGATGGGGTGTATGGTTGAATTTATTCCCTGGGAGCTCATTACACCCCTACATTCAACTAGCCATCTTATAGTGTTCATAATGAGAGACCTTGAGAAAAATTGTAAAGACCTCAAGTCAAACTATAATTATAACTGTAAAACCAACAATGTAGTGCAATAAGAAGAAGACTGAATAAATATACTATGGGGACTTATGTTTGATTTCCAGTTTTGTCTCTAACTACCTTTGACCAAGGCAGGTAAGTCATTTAACCTCTATAATTTATTTTTCTCATGTGTGCAATGGAAAGGTTGAATTTAGATAACCTCTAAATTAATTCTGGTTCTAATATCTATTATTTGATATTATTAAATAGCGAATTATTGTTTAATTTGCCTTTTGTCATTTTGTCAATTAATTAAAAGCCAAAATTCTTATGCAAGTAAATTAGTAGGTTACAAATTAATAGGTTACTCAGGAAATCAGCTATGGAATTTTTCAGGATTCTGTTATGGGACTTTGCATATTTAGGATTCTATCTCCACATTTGTGCCCCCCCCCCCCAACCCCGTTCTGTCTATCTGAATATCTACATAGTGAGCAATTCTCATACACACACATACATATATTCACACACACACATGTGTGTGTGTGTGTATAATAAATATATGACTTTATTTAGAAATAGAGTAAGTTTTTGGCTCACATATTTATGGAGGCTAAGTATCTCAGACCCAGGAGTTCCAGTCAAGACTAAAGGCCTGAGAACTGGGAGGGCTGATGGTGAAAGTTCTAGTCAATCTAAGTTGGAAGGCCAGAAAAGACCAATGTCCAGTTCAGAGACAATCAGGCAGAGAGAATTCTTTTCTTAGGCTTTTATTCTGTTCAGGCCTTCAGTGATTCAGTGAGGCCCACTCACATTGGGAAGGGCGATCTGCTTTTCTCAGCTGACAAATTCACATGTTAATCTTATCCAGAAATACCTTATAGACACACCCAGAAATAATCTTTAGCTAAATACTATGGGCATGGTGCAATCCAGTCAAGGTAACATATGAAATTAACTATCACAGGACTGGAAGTTTCAACTGTAAGGAAAAATTAGATCAAGTTTCTTTAAAATTATCTGAGATAACTATAACTATTTTTCTTTTTCTTCTTGAGTTATAATACTGTAAACTATACTGAAATAAACACTGGGATACTCCCATGTTAACAGAAATGGCATGACTCTGGAGGGGAGCAGCAGTTGACAACATGAATATTTTTGGAAGTAAGGTGATTAAATAAAAATTAGAAATTGATATGGATGAGCTCTAAGTTCTGGGTAAAAATAAATGTCAAGAAAAGCTAGAAAGACCTGAAGAGTGAAACTTGTCTCTTCAGTCATGCTTGTTCGGACAGCCATCATCTTTTCCTATTATCTTCTTGGACCGAGAAATGCACTCATTTGTTGTTAATGTTGTGGAGAGTCCTGGAAGAGAAGTCTCAGAATATCCTGCTCCAAGGCCTGGTGTTTTTGCAAAAAAACGTTCTTTTTAAATTCCACTCAAAAATTCCTTTAATATCTCAAATCCTCATCTGTAAAATGGCAATAAATTAATAATGCCCACCTAACAAGCTATACAATTTTAGTGTTCTTTATTTTCTTCATTACACACATTTTTTTCTCATTGGGTTACCTTAAACTTTTTATAGTGAGAATAAAATTGGTGACGTGATGTTTATTTGCTCCTCACTGTATTTATACTGTGTTGGCATACTAATTTAATTAGAAATATAATGGAACTTGCAATAAGTAAATTTAATTTTGCTTCTTTTAAAGGTGAATAAGAGGAAAGGAAATAGGACTATTTTCACATATTTTCCTCTGTATATGTCTAATTATGAAAAAATTTTAACCTACAGTTAGTATTAACTACCAGTTGAAGAATCTATAACTTTTAGAAACCTAAACCTTAATGTTAAAAGGTCTTTCAGTTTTCTTTTAGGAAGGATTACATGTTATTAAGAAGTCCAGGAGTAGGACATGCCTAAATTACCCCCGCATTCACTGTGGAGTAGAATAGATTTTTCCCTAGACGTGCAGTTTTAGTCTGCAGATTTTAAAAAGACTCAGATACAGGAGAATAAGAGATAGTTCTTTTAAAGCTACCAGTTTTAAAGGTATAATTTCCTTTAGAAAAAGAAGTATATGTTACTTATATTTAGGTTTGTCAGTTGCCTGGATGCTCCACTAGCATATTTGTGAAAATTTTAGTAACCACAGTAAATTGTAAGAATAATATAATACAATCTAGAATTAATAAACATCACTTGTCTTGATTTTTCTTAAAATTTTATTATTGAAATAATGCTTTTTTTCCCTCTGTTTTTCCTCTAATAATGATAGAATCAACTACTATCATTTATTTAGAATGTATCCTTATGATTCATGTGTTATTAATAGAATAACTGTGCTTTGTACATATTAGAAATATTTGCATATATTAGAAATATTTGCGTGGATCTGAATATGCTTTGTATATTACTTTACTATCTTATATATTACTTACTATCTTACTCAGTATTGTTTTTGTGATCTATATATATGGATTTACTTAGCTTTAATTTGATGACTTTATAGGTTATATAGTATCCTTTGGTACAACTGATTTATTTGTTCATTCCTCTGTTGATGAGTATTTAAGATGTTTCTAGAATTTTGTAGAAACAAACAAGGCTGTGGTGAACAGCCTTTACTTGTCTGGAATATACTGTTGTCTAAAATATATGTAAGAGTTTCTCTAGATTATGTATCTGATTGGAATTGCTGAGCCATTGTAAACTGTGTGAGAAACTGCAAGACTGCTCTGTAATGTGATTTTATACTTCTGTCTGAATAAACAGGACTCCTTATGGTCCTACACCCCCTTGCCAAGTACTGATACGCTTTTTAATTTATGTTATGCTACTGCTGCTTCTGCTAAGTTGCTTCAGTCCTGTCCAACTCTGTGCGACCCCAGAGATGGCAGCCCAGTGGATATGAAATAATATGATATATTCCATTTTATTTCACATTATTTCTGATTATTAGTAAGGTCATCTCTTTTAATTTTTTATTGGTGTTAACTCCCAATGATTCTTATCTCCTGTATTTATAACCTTTTGTAATCTCTGCCCCTTGAGTGTGAGCTGGACTTATTGGTTCACTTTTTTTTTTTTTCTTTTTTTTTTCTTTTTTATTTTTTTATTTTTTAGTTTTTTATTTTTAAATTTTAAAATCTTTAATTCTTACATGCATTCCCAAACATGAACCCCCCTCCCACCTCCCTCCCCACAACATCCCTCTGGGTCATCCCCATGCACCAGCCCCAAGCATGCTGCATCCTGCGTCAGACATAGACTGGCGATTCAATTCACATGATAGTATACATGTTAGAATGTCATTCTCCCAAATCATCCCACCCTCTCCCTCTCCCTCTGAGTCCAAAAGTCCGTTATACACATCTGTGTCTCTTTCCCTGTCTTGCATACAGGGTCGTCATTGCCATCTTCCTAAATTCCTTTATTGGTTCACTTCTAACAAACAGACCACAGAAAAAGTGGTGGAATGTCATTTTGAGAATAGGTTATAAAACAGTTGTGGTTTCTATATTGGTTTCTCCCTATCTTGTATGTGTATGTTTTGCTTGTTCTGGTAGAAATCATGTCATGAGTAGTCCTGTGCAGGGATTCATATGGTGAGGAACTGAGCCTTTTGTGAAATATCAGCGTGAATGAACTTGGACACATATCTTCCAGCTCCAGTTGGGTCTTAGAGACTATAGCTTGGATGTTGAGTCTTAGATACTATAGTCTGGATGTTGAGTCTTAGAGACTATAGCCTGGATCATACTTTGACTAGAGATTTTTGAGAAATCCTAGCTAGTATCATGGAGCCAAGTCATTCCAGATTCCTGATCCTGAAAAACTCTGTGAAATAATGAATATTTGTGGCTTAACTTGCAAAATTTTAGGGGTAATTTGTTACACAACAATAGATAACGCTTTGTACAGTATCTTATCATAGGAATTGTAAATTTTGGTAGAGGAAGATCAGTTTAGTTCAGTTCAGTCACTCAGTCGTGTCCGACTCTTTGCGACCCCATGAATTGCAGCACGCCAGGCCTCCCTGTCCATCACCAACTCCCGGAGTTCAGCCAAACTCATGTTCATCGAGTCAGTGATGCCATCCTGCCATCTCATCCTCTGCTGTCCCCTTCTCCTCCTGCCCCCAATCCCTCCCTGCATCAGGGTCTTTTCCAATGAGTCAACTCTTTGCATGAGATGGCCAAAGTGTTGGAGTTTCAGCTTCAGCATCAGTCCTTCCAATGAACACCCAGGACTGATCTCCTTTAGGACGGACTGATTGGATCTCCTTGCAGTCCAAGGGACTCTCAAGAGTCTTCTCCAAAATCACAGTTCAAAAGTATCAATTCTTCAGTGCTCAGCTTTCTTCACTATCCAACTCTCACATCCATACGTGACCACTGGAAAAACCATAGCCTTGACTAGACGGACCTTTGTTAGCAAGGTACTGTCTCTGCTTTTCAATATGCTATCTAGGTTGGTCATAACTTTCCTTCCAAGGAGTAAGTGTCTTTTAATTTCATGGCTGCAATCACCATCTGCAGTGATTTTGGAGCCCCCCCAAAATAAATTCTGACACTGTTTCCATTGTTTCGCCATTTATTTCCCATGAAGTGATGGGACCAGATGCCATGATCTTAGTTTTCTGAATGTTGAGCTTTAAGATAATATATATTAATAAATTTTTTGTCATAAATTCAAGGCTTAAATTTATGAAGATTTTTACTTATAATTTCTTTGGAGTTTTATTTTTATTTTTTTCTCATAGATTCCTTTGTTGTACTTTCAGCTTGATTACAGTATATCAAGCTTTTATATTTTTGTCAGGTATTCTTGTTGAATTGTCAACCATAATGTTGACATTATTTACTTATTTTAGTACCTTCTTTGTAGATTCCCTTGTGGTTTCTGTGTAAACAAGCATGTAATCAGCACATGATGACTATTTCAGATCTTCCATTCTGATATATTTTAAGAATCAACTTTATTGAGATATTATTTAAATTATAAATTAGTTGATTTTATAGTTCTGATGAGTTTTGACATATGTATACAATATGTAATCACCACTATACTCATGGTATAGGACATTTGCATAACCCCTGAACGTTTCCATTTGCAATTAATTGCCTCCTAGTACCCTTAGATCTTGGCAACCTCTGATCTTCTTTTTAACACTATAAATCCTCTAAAATTTCATATAAATGAACATATGGTATGTGGTGTTTTGTGTCTGACTTTACTTCACTTAACATAGTTTGTTGAGATTCCCATGTTACTGAGTATATCAGTTGATTTCTTTTTACTGCTGATTAATATTTCATTATATGAATATACTACAATCTGTTTATCCACAGAAGATTGACATTTGAATCGTTACAGTTGGTGATTGCTATGAATAAATCACCTATTGTGATTGAAATTCAAGTCATGATGTATGTAGACATGTATTTCCCTGTCTCTTGCATAAATACTTAGGAGTAGAATTCTGCCCAACTGTTTTCCGAAATGGTTTTACATTTAGCATCTCCACCAGCAGTTTTAGTTCCAGGTGGTTCCATATCCTTGCCAAAATTTGGTTTTGTCAGTTTGAGTGTAAGTCACTCTAATGGGTGTGTAGTGGTATATCTCATTGTGGTTTTATTTGCTTTCCCTAATGGCTAATGATGTTGAGTGTCTTTTCATGGTTTATTTGCCATGTGTATATTTTCTTTGGTACATTGCCTATTTAAATTTATTGCCCATTAAAAATTTGTGTTGTTCATATTCATATTACTGAGTTGTAAGAGGTTTTATATTTTATAACCTTGTGTCAAGTGTATGTTTCGCAGATATTTTCTCCCAAAATGTAGTTTGCTTTTTCCACTCCTTAACAGTGTCTTGATAGTGTCTCTAAAACAGCAAGGCATTTAATTTTGGTATAGTTCAATTTATGAGTCTTACATAATTTGTGCTTTTTGAGTACGTAAGATATCTAATTAACCTAAAGTCACTAAGATTCTCCCAGTGCCTTCTTATGCAGGTTTTATAATTTAGTTACCCTTTGGCTATATTCTAATTCAAGTTACTTTTTGTAATAGTAAGTGCTGTGGAGTGAATTGTGGTTGTTTGTGTATAGATACGCATACTATTTGTTGAAAAGACACACTTCTCCTTTGAATTCCCTTGGCTCAAAAATAAATTGAGCATAATAGTATGGGTCTATTTCAGACTCTTTATTACGTTTCATTGATATATTTTAAACCATTTTATAAGTAGGAAATTAGAAGCTCTTATGACTTTATTTTTATAGTTTAAAAATTTATATTTTTCTTTTTTAAAAAATTTATTAATTTTTTTAATTGAAGGATTATTGCTTTACAGAATTTTGTTGTTTTCTGTCAAACCTCAACAGGAATCAGCCATACTTATACATAAATCCCCTCCCTTTTGAACTTCTCTTCCATCTACCTTCCCATCCCACCCCTCTAGGTTGATACAGGACCCCTGTTTGAGTTTCCTTGCCATACAGCAAATTCCTGTTGGCTATCTATTTTACATATGGCAATGTAAGTTTCCATGTTACTCTTTCCATACATCTCACTCTCTCCTCCCCTCTGCCCATGTCCATAAGTCTATTCTCTATATCTGTTTCTCCATTGCTGACCTTCGGTACCATTTTTGTAGATTCTATATATATGTGTTAGAATACGATATTTATTTTTCTCTTTCTGACTTACTTTACTCTGTATAATAGGCTCTAGGTTCATCCATCTCATTAGAACTGATTCAAAGACGTTCCTTTTTATGGCTGAGTAATATTCCTTTGTGTATATATACCACTACTTTATCCATTCATCTATTGATGGACATCTAGGTTGCTTCTCTGTTCTAGCTATTGTAAATAGTGCTGCAGTGAACAATGGGATACATGTGTCTTTTTCAATTTTGGTTTCCTCAGGGTATATGCCTAGGAGTGGGATTGCTGGGTCATATGATGGTTTTATTCCTAGTTTTTTAAGGAATCTCTATATCATCTTCCATAGTGGTGGTATCAAGTTACATTCCCACCAACAGTGCAAGAGCACTCCCTTTTCTCCACACCCTCTCCAGCATTTATTGTTTGTAGACTCTCTGATGATGGCCATTTTGACTGCTATGAGGTGATATATCTCATTGTGGTTTTGATTTGCATTTTTTTAAAATAATGTAGAGCATCTTTTCATGTGTTTGTTAGCCATCCTTATGTCTTCTTTGGAGAAATGTCTCTTCAGGTCACTTTCCCACTTTTTGATTGGGTTGTTTGTTTTTCTGGTATGAAGTTGAATGAGCTGCTTGTATATTTTGGAAATTACTCCTTTGTCAGTTGTTTCATTTGCTATTATTTTCTCCCATTCTGAGGGTTGTCTTTTCACCTTGCTTATAGTTTCTTTTTCTGTGCAAAAGCTTTTAAGTTTAATCACGTCCCACTTGTTTATATTTGTTTTTATTTCCATTACTCTAGGAGGTGGGTCAAAGAGGATCTTACTTTGATTTATGTCATCAAGTGTTCTGCCTATGTTTTCCTCTAAGAGTTTTTTAGTTTCTGGCCTTATATTTAGGTCTTTAATCCATTTGGAGTTTACCTTTGTGTATGGTGTTAGGAAGTGTTATAATTTCATTCTTTTACATGCAGCTGTCCAGTTTCCCCAGCACCATTTACTGAAGAGGCTGTCTGCCCCATTGTATATTCTTGCCTCCTTTGTCAAAAATAAGGTACCCATAGGTGTGTGGGTTTATTTCTGGGCTTTCTTTCTTGTTCCATTGGTCTATATTTCTGTTTTTGTGCCAGTACCATACTGTCTTGATGACTGTAGCTTTGTAGTATAATCTGAAGTCAGGAAGGTTGATTCCTCCAGCTCCATTATTCTTTCTCAAGACTGCTTTAGCTAGTCAGGGTCTTTTTTGTTTCCATATGAACTGTGAAATTTTTGTTCTAGTTCTGTGAAAAAATGCCATTGGTAATTATGTAGGGATCACACTGAATATGTAGTTTGTGTTTAGTAGTATAGTCATTTTCACGATATTGATTCTTCTATCCAGGTAAATGGAATATCTCTCCATCTGTTTATATCATCTTTGATTTCTTACATTAGTGTCTTATAATTTTCTGTGTACAGTTCTTTTGTATCCTTAGGTAACTTTGTTCCTAGATATTTAACTGTTTTTGTTGCAATGGTGGATTGATTCCTTAAATTTTCTTTCTAACTTTTCATTGTTAGTATCTAGAAATCCAAGTGATTTCTGTGTATTGATTTTGTATCTTGCAACTTTGCCAAATTCACTGATCAGCTCTAGTAATTTTCTGAAACTATCTTTAGGGTTTTCTATGTACAGTATCATATCATCTGCAAACAGTGAGAACTTTACTTCTTCTTTTCAAATATGGATTCCTTTTATTTATTTATTTGTTCTTGTCTGATTGCTGTACTAAAACTTTCAGAACTATGAATGATAGTGGTGAAAGTGGACACCCTTTTCTTGTTCCTGATCTTAGGGGGAATGGTTTTAGTTTTTCACCATTGAGAATAATGTTTCTTGTAGGCTTATCATATATGGCCTTTACTATGTTGAGGTAGGTTCCTTTTGTGCCCAATTTTTGAAGAGTTTTAATCATAAATAGGTGTTGAATTTTGTCAAAGGCTTTTTCTGCATCTATTGAGATTATCATATGGTTTTTATCTTTCAGTATATCAATATGGTGTATCACATTGATTGATTTTTGTCAGTCCCTGAAGAATGAAGAATCCTTGCATTCCTGAAATAAACCCAACTTGATCTTTACTATTGTTTCTTTTACTTCTTTTTCATTTATTTCTGCTTGGATCTTTATGATTTCTTTCCTTCTACTGATTTTGGTGTTTTTTTTTTTTTGTTGTTGTTGTTCTTTTTCCAGTTTTAGGTCTATTCTTTAGGACAAGTTAGATTGTCTATTCGATGTTTTTCTTGTTTCTTGAGGTAGGATTGCCTTTCTATAAACTTCTCTCTTAGGCCTGCTTTTGCTGCATCCCATAGGTTTTGAGTTGTTGTGTTTTCAATGTCATTCATTTCTAGAAATTTTTTGATTGCCCTCTTGATTTTTTCAGTAACTTGTTGGTTAGTTAGAAATGTGTTGTTTCATCTCCATGTGTTTTTGTTTCTTACACTTTCTTTCTTGTAATTGATATCTACCCTCATAGCATTGTGGGAGAAGATCCTTGATATGATTTCAGTTTTCTTAAATTTACTGAGGTTTGATTTGTGACCCAAGATATGATCTATCCTAGAGAATGTTCCATGTGCACTTGAGAAGAAGATGTATTCTTCTGCCTTTGGATGCAATGTCCTGAAGATATTAATGAGATGCATCTCATCTAATGTATCATTTAAGACTTGTATTTCCTTATTAATTTTCTGTTTTGATGATCTGTCCATTGGTGTGAGTGGGGTGTTAAAGTCTCCTACTATGACTGTGTTACTGTCAGTTTCTCCTTTTATGTCTGTTAGTGTTTGTCTTATGTATTCAGGTGCTCCTATGCTGAGTGCATAGATATTTACAGTTGTTATATCTTCCTCTTGGATTGATCCCTTGATCATTATGTACTGTCCTTCCTTATCTGTTGTAATCTTCTTTATTTTAAGGTCTATTTTGTCTGATATGAGGATTGGTACTCCAGCTATCTTTTGCTTCCCATGTGCATGGAAAATATTTTTCCATCCTTTCACATTCAGTATATACGTGTCATTTTGTCTGAGATGGGTTTCTCATAGACAGCATGTATATAAGTTTTTCTCTTTTTTTTTTTGGTGTCCATTCAGCCAGTCTGTGTTATTTGGTTAGAACACTTAATCCATTTACATTTAAAGTAATTATTGATATCTATGTTCCTATTTCATAGGAACAATTTTTGTAATTGTTTGGGGTTGATTTTGTAGATTTTTTTTCCTTCTCTTGTATTTCTTGACTATGTAAGTCCATTTAACATTTGTGCCTGATGGACTATGTGCCTGATGAACTACTTATACCTGATGAACTATGGATGGAGGTTTGTGATACTGTACAGGAGACAGGGATCAAGATCATCTCTAAGAAGAGAAATGCAAAAATGCAAAATGACTGTCTGAGGTGGCCTTACAAATAGCTGTGCAAAGAAGAGAAGCAAAAAGCAAAGGAGAAATGGAGAGATACACCCATTTGATTGCAGAGTTCCAAAGAATAGCAATGAGAGATAAGAAAGCCTTCCTCAGTGATCAGTAAAAGGAAAGAAAGGAAAGCAATAGAGTGGGAAAGACTAGAGATCTCGTCAAGAAAATTAGAGATAACAAGGGAATATTTCATGCAACGATGGTCTCAATAAAGGACACACATAGTATGAACCTAACAGAAAAAGAAGATCTTAAGAAGAGGTGGCAGGAATACACAGAAGAACTATGCAAAAAAGATCTTTACAACCCAAATAATTACGATGGTGTGATCACTCACCGAGAGCCAGACATCCTGGAATGTGAAGTCAGGTGGGCCTATGAAGCATCACTAAGAACAAAGCTAGTGGAGGTGATGGAATTTCAGTTGAGCTATTTCAAATCCTAAAAGATGATGCTGTGAAAGTGCTGCACACAGTATGTTAGCAAATTTGGAAAACTCAGCAGTGGCCACAGGACTGGAAAAGTTCAGTTTTCATTCCAGTTCCAAAAAAGTCAATGCCAAGGAATGCTTAAACTACTGCATAATTGCACTCGCCTCACACGCCAGCAATGTAATGCTCAAAATTCTCCAAGCCAGGCTTCAACAATATGTGAACTGTGAACTTCCAGATGTTCAAGCTGGTTTTAGAAAAGGCAGAGGAACCAGAGATCAAATTGCCAAAATCCGTTGGATCATCAATAAAGCAAGAGAGTTCCAGAAAAACATTTATTTCTGCTTTATTGATTATGCCAAAGCCTTTGACTGTGTGGATCACAGTAAACTGTGGAAAATTCTTCAAGAGATGGAAATACCAGACCACCTGACCTGCCTCTTGAGAAACCTGTATGCAGGTCAGGAAGCAACAGTTAGAACTGGACATGGAACAACAGACTGGTTCCAAATAGGAAAAGGAGTATGTCAAGGATGTATATTGTTACCCGGCCTGTTTAACTTATATGCAGAGTACATTATGAGAAACGCTGGTCTGGAAGAAATACAAGCTGGAATCAAGATTTCCGGGAGAAATATCAATAACCTCAGATATGCAGATGACATCACACTATTGCAGAAAATAAAGAAGAACTAAAGAGCCTTAGATGAAAGTGAAAGAAGAGAGTGAAAAAGTTGGCTTAAAGCTCAACATTCAAAAAACTAAGATGATGGCATCTGGTTCTATCACTTCATGGCAAATAGATGGGGAAATAGTGGAAACAGTGGCAGACTTTATTGTTTGGGGCTCCAAAATCACTGTAGATGGTGACTGCAGCCATGAAATTAAAAGACCCTTACTCCTTGGAAGGAAAGTTATGACCAACCTAGACAACATATTAAAAAGCAGAGTCATTACTTTGCCAACAAAGGTCCGTCTAGTCAAGGCTGTGATTTTTCCAGTAGTCATGTATGGATGTGAGAGTTGGACTATAAAGAAAGCTGAGTGCTGAAGAACTGATGCTTTTGAACTGTGGTGTTGGAGAAGACTCTTGAGAGTCCCTTGGACTGCAAGGTGATCCAATCAGTCCATTCTAAAGGAAATCAGTCCTGAATCTTCAATGGAAGGACTGATGCTGAAGCTGAAACTCCATACTGTGGCCACCTGATGTGAAGAACAGATTCATTTGAAAAGACCTTGATGCTGGAAAAGATTGAAGGCAGGAGGAGAAGGGGACGACAGAGGATGAGATGCTGGATGGCATCACTGACTAATGGACATGAGTTTGAGTAAACTCTGGGAGTTGGTGATGGACAGGGAGGTATCGTGTGCTGCAGTCCATGAGATTGCAGAGATTGCATGACTGAGTGACTTAACTGAACTGAACATTTGTTGTAAAGTTGGTTTGTTGGTACTGAGGGCTCTTAACTTTTGTTTGTCTGAAATGCTTTTTATTTCTCCATCAAGTTTGAATGAGATCCAAGTACAGTAATCTTTGTTGTAGACTTTTCCCTTTCCGTACTTTCAATATATCCTGCCATTCTCTCTGGCCTGCAGAGTTTCAGCTGTTAAGCATATGGAGTTTCCCTTGTATGTTACTTGTTGCTTTTCTTTTTCTGCTTTTTGTGTTTAGTCTTTGTTAGTTTGATTAGTATGTGTCTTGATGTGTTTCTCCTTGGGTTTATCCTGTTTGGGACTCTGTGCCTCTTGGACTTGATTGACTATTTCCTCTTCCATGTTGGGTAAATTTTCAACTCTAATCTCTTCAAAAATTTTCTCTTACCCTTTCTTTTTCTCTTTTTCTTCTGGGACCTCTATAATTCGAATGTTCGTCCTTTTGGTATTGTCCCAGAGGTCTCTGAGACTATCCTCAGTTCCTCAGTTTTTTTTTTTTTTTAACTTTATTCTGCTCTTCAGAAGGTTTTTCCACTTTTTTTTTTTTTTTCTTTTCCTTCCAGGTCACTGATTCATTCTTCTGCTTCAGATATTCTGCTATTGATTTCTTCTGGAGTATTTTTAATTTCAATATTTCTGTTGTTTGTCTCTGCGTGTTTATTCTTTAATTCTTCTAGCTCTTTGTTAATTGGTTTTGCATTTTCTCCATTTTGTTTTCAAGATTTTTCTTTTTATCGTTTTACTATCATTATTCTGAATTCTTTTCAGGTAGTTTGCCTATTTCCTCTTCATTTAGTTGGACTTCTGTGTTTCTAATTTGTTCCTTCATTTGTGTAGTATTTCTCAGCCTTTTCATTATTCTTTTTTTAAACTTATTGTGTTTGAGGTCTCCTTTTACCAGGCTTCAAGATTGAATTCTTTCTTCCTTTTGGTTTCTGCTCTCCTAAGTTTGGTCCAGTGCTTTGTGTAAACTTCCTATAGGGTGAGATTTGTGCTGAGGTGTTTTGCTTGTTTGTTTGTTTGTTTTTCCTCTGAAGGATAAGGCTGAGTGAGGTGGTAATCCTGTCTGCTGATGATTTTGTTTGTATTTTTGTTTTGTTTGTTGTTTAGGTGAGGCATAAGGAAATGGCAACTCACTCCAGTACTCTTGCCTGGAGAATCCCATGGAGGGAGAAACCTGGTAGGCTACTAGTCCATGGGGTCGCAAAGAGTCAGACACGACTGAGCGACTTCACTTTCACTTTCTTTCTTTTCCTGCACAGGGTGCTACTGGTGGTTGGGTGATGCTGGGTCTTGTATTCCAGTGGTTTCCTTTGTTTGTGTAAGTTCTCACTATTTGATACTCCATAGGGTTAGTACTCTGATAGTCTAAGATCTTGGAGTCAGTGCTCCCACTCCAAAGGTTCAGGACTTGATCTCTGGTCAGAATTGTAGATTTCACAAGTGGTTTTTTATGGCATTAAGTGAGATTAAAACAAATACCCAAAACCGAGAAACTAAAGGTGAACCCCAAACAAATGGCAGTTACAAAATCAGACAAAGAATAATTGAAATAATGGAATATACACATATACATATACATCAAGCAAAGTTAAAACCATTCAACAAAAAAAAGTATAGTAGATTGACCTGGTGAACAAAGGAAATAAAAATTATAAGTACCAGTTAAGAGCAAAACTACCTAAAGCACAAATTGGAAAACAAAACTAAACTAGGTACCGAGTGGGGAATAAGGCAGTGAAAACAAAATTAACAAATATGTTGAGAGGAAAGGAAAGACAGAAAAGAAAACAAACTAGATATGCAAAGTATAGAGGTCGATGAAGAAGATTTATATATATTAAAGTTTATCTGCAAGGGGAAAAGAGCAGTAGGAGAGGCAAACAGAAGAAATGTAGAAAAAATTTAATAGGCTTAAAAAATGAAAATTTAACATTATAAGAAAGAGAAAAGAAAAAAAAAGGAAGAAAAAAAGAAAAAGGAATACTTCACAGAACTGCAAAAGCCCAACATAGAGGCAGAGGTTTATAACAACAATAGAAAGTGTGACTGAATATACACATATATACCCACAAGCAAAATCAAAACAGTCCAACAAAAATAAAGCACAATAGATTTACCCAGGAAACAAAGGAAACCCCCAAATTTTATCTACCAGTTAAGAACAAAACTAAGTAAAGCATAAACTGGAAAACAAACCAAAGAAAGGTGCCAATTGGGGAATAAAGCAATGAAAATAAAACTAACGAATATGTTGAGAGGAATGGAAAGAAAGAAAAGAAAGAGAATAGATATGCATAGTTAAATAAAGGTAGATAAAGAAGATTTATATACATCAAAGATTACTGCAAGGGGAAAATAACAGCAGGATAAGCAAACAAAGTAATAAATGGAGAAAAACTAAGAGTAGGTTTAAAAAATTAAAAATTAAAAAAAGAAAAAAGACCAAAAAAAAAAAAAAAGAAATGAAAACTCCACAGAACTGCAAAAACCCAACATAGAGGCAGAGGTTTATAACAACAATAAAAAATGTGATTGAGGGGGAAAAAAAAGCTCAAAACTTCATTAGTTCTCATAATGCCAATAAAATCAACAACTGCAGCAAAGGAGGGGAGAAAGGAAAAAAAAATTCAAGAGAATCTATAGAACAAGTCAAAACATAAGAATAATAAAAGTTTTTATTGAGTCACTGCTGTTAGAGTCCTTTCCCTCACTGGGAGTCACAGTGCACCTCACCTCCCTAGGATGCCCTCCAACACTGTGCCGATTTCTGGACTTGCTATGGGGGCAGCTCAGATTCTAATCTGGTCCTACTCCTGTGTGTTCTTGATTCCGATGTCCACAGCTATCAGAACTAGTGTGTTTTCTCTTGTGGGAGCTCTCAATTTCCTCTTATATATTCCATAGTCACAGAGTCTGCCTAGTACATTTTGTGGGTTTAATCTGCAGCTTGTGTAGCTGGTGGAAAGGTTTTGGGTCTTCCTCCTTAGCCACACTGCTTCTGGGTTTCGATTGTGGTTTTATTTCCACCTCTGCATGTGGATCGTCCACTGGGGTTTGCTCCTGAAGCTGCCTTGGAGGACTTGGGTTTGCTCCTCTGAGGGCCAGGTGTGGAAGTGGTGCAGCTGCTTGGGTTGCAGGGGTTCTGGCAGCACCAGGTACTCAGGGGAGTTGGTGGCTAGTGCAGCAGGAAATATAGTGCTCTAGCAGGGTATGGTAACCAGAATTGGCCAGTGTGCTCCAGTATTCTTGCCTGGAGAACCCCACTCCCTGAAAGGGAAACCTGGCAGGCCACAGTCTACAGGGTTGCAGAGTTGGATATGACCAAAGCCGACCCTGTGTGCATAGACACAAGATTTTTTTTTTTCTTTTGCCTGTAGCAGCTCTGCCCAGTGACAGTTGAGCATGAAGGTGGCACAGCTGATTGGCTTGCAGAGACCCTGGTGGCACCAAGTGTGCAGGGACATAGACTGCCTCCCCCGTAGGAGTTATGGCCCTATAGGGTCTTTTTTATTGAGCCTTTTGTAGCTGGTGGTCAGAAGGCCTCTTTGGCCAGTCTTTCTCCATAGCTCTGCTTGTTCAGGCACTGAGAGGGCTCCCTTGCCTGTGGTCCTTCTCTGTTGTTTGGCAAGTCAGGCATATAGAGGGCTCCTCCTGGCTGGGATCCTACTCTGTAGATCAGTGCATCAGGCACTTAATGGGGCACCCTGGGTGGGGTTCTGCGCTGTAGTTGAGTGTGTCAGGCGTTTGTTGGGCCACCCTCTCTATTGTTCAGCCACCAGTGCTGGCGTGTTGGGAGAGAGGGTATGGTGATGGGTCCACCCCATATACATGACTCAGCGGTATGACCTTGCTTGCATGGCTGCCTGGCTTTCCTCCACAGGCATTTCCCACCACAGTCTCCTCTCACATCCCTCGATCCATCTCTCTGCAGTCAATAGCAGCTCTCGCCCTGGGATTGCCGCACTATCCCTAAACTTCAGCTCCCAGCCCCTATGCCTTCCAGGGGACCTGTGTCCCTGTCTGGAGTATGTATGGCTGCAGCAAGGATTGTCTGATTCTCATTCCATTTAGGCTTCCACAGATCAGCTGTTTCACTCTCAGCCTAAAATGTTTCTCCTCTGACTCAGAAAATTACTCCAGTGTGGGGATCGGACCCCTGCTTCAGTTCCCTCACTCACTGAGGGCAGGTCCAGGCCTACTAACACTCCTGTTTTTCCCCCTAGTTCCTTCCTCCTACCAAGTTTTGTGTGGGTCTGTGAATTCTTTTCCGATGGTCAGGTACTCCTGTCTGTGTGTGTTCTGCATGCACGTCTGTGTCTGAAGGTGTATTCCTGATGTATCTGTGGAGAGAGATGTACTCCACGTCCACCTACTCCTCCGCCATCTTGTTTTCTCTGAAAAATGTTTCTTTTTAATCTTTCTGGAAATCATAATTTTCAATAATGTGAGACTGTAAACTTTCTTTCTTCTAAATGTATCTGTGGTTGTCACTTACCACTTACTGACTTCTGTTACCTATAATTTCAAATATCACCCTAACCAAGCATTTATATCTTTGTCTATATCTATCACATATATGCACACACATTAAGTACATGTATTTCTGTTTCTAAGAAAGGCTGTAGTTTTCTTCTGTTACTCTAGTTTTCCATTTCTGCAGCAAAATCATGTTGTTTTTGTGTACATTATTATAGTTTTATTTTATGGTAGAGAAAATCTTTAAATGTTTGTCCTTTTCAAAAATCTATTCATTATCACTTCATATTCACTTTCGGTTGTTCTTTCTACATTTTGAAGAAATTGATTGTTCTTTGATTTTGTTTCTTAGTAGGAAACGTCTCTTTCCATTTTTAGAAAAAAAGTATGATTTATTTTTATTTTAGCTTATTTGCATTGAGAGAAGGCAACTCTACAGGCTATAAAAGAATCAGGAAGAACAGGTTTGGACATGTCTTCACAGTATAAACAAATGTGTCTTCAGATGTGGTTCTGAAATAATGTGTTTAATAAAACTGCTAAGTTGCTTCAGTTGTTTCCAACTGTGTGACCCCATAGATGGCCTTCCACCAGGCTCCCTGTCCCTGAGATTCTCCAGGCAAGAACACTGGAGTGGGTTGCCATTTCCTTCTCCAGTGTATGAAAGTGAAAAGTGAAAGTGAAGTCACTTAGTCGTGTCCAACTCTTAGTGACCCCATGGACTACAGCCTACCAGGCTCCTCTGTCCATGGGGTTTTCCAGGCAAGAGTACTGGAGTGGGCTGCCATTGCCTTCTACACTGTTATTAATGTGGAGTCTTATGGCCCCTGAGTATCCAAGGAACTATAACTCAAAGTGTGTTTTCTAAAGTGTAGGACAGAAGAGTTGATAAAGACCAGAATCATGTAACAGCTTGATTTCCTACATCTCCTACCACATGATTCAGAAATATTGTGTAAATTATCTGGGCCTAGAATATGTTTCATTTCTAATCAGAATTTCCTGATCATCTTTTGAATATAGGCACTTCAGAGTCAATACCTGCTGATTGGTTTTCAGTAGTCATTTTCACCGTTCTCCAGTAACAGGTCTTAAAACTAATAGGAATTCTGATTGGTCCAGTTAGTCTAAAATTTTCTGGCTTGTAATCAAAATTTCAGTATCATTGACAGTAATCTTTTGGACATGTTTTCCTTTCAGTACTACTGCTATTACCTCTCATGACTTGATATTTTAGGTATTCAATATGGATGTACATCTTTCATTAGGATGGATGTCCATTGTATACTGTTGTTCTTCACAATGCATTTGCTGGTGTCACTCAGTTTTAGAGAAGACAGCTGCACTTCACTGATTCTGTTAGGCTGTAACGCTGTTAGAGCCTATTGCAGTTAAGAGTGGGACTTTGTGTAGGAATGACAGTGGGTGGGGCTCACAAGGTCATGGATTCAGAGGTAGTGACAACATAATTCATAAACTCCAAGTAGATGTCATAGGAGGGCTTCTAGACATTTTTCTGCTTAATGTATCATTAACACTTTTTTTTCTCTTTGCAATCTTTTCTGTACAAGCAGTTTAAATATCTGAATAGCATTCTATTTTGTGTACCTACCAGAATATATTTAATAAATGCATGACATTTTATAATTTAACTATTTCTGATATTCTTACCTTTTTAAAAGCTGATGAGTATATTCAAAAATGTTGCTAAATTGCTTATCACCAGTGTTTTGCAATTCAGTTCTACTAGCAAGCAATATATGAGCCTATCAGTTTCAGTATAACTCATCAGTATCAGATTTTAAGTATTATTTTTCAGTTATTTTTTAAACTAATTTTTATTAGAATACAGTTGAGTTACAGTGTTGTGTTGGTTTCTGCTGTGCAGCAAAGTGAATCAGTTTTACATGTAAACCAGTCTTTTTTAGATTCTTTTTCTTACAGGTCATTACAGAATATCAAGTAGTTTCCTATGCTTTACAGTTGGTTCTTATTAATTATCTTTTTTATATATAGTAGTGTGTATATGTCAATCCCAGTCTCTCAATTTATCCTTACTCTCAGGTTACTCCCTTGGTAACCATGACTTTGTGTTATGCATCTATGACTCTCTATTTTGTGAATAAATTTGTTTGTACAGTGTTTTTAGATTCCACAAAAAAGCAATATCAATGATATTTGCCTTTATCTGACTTATCTTCACTCAGTGTGACAGTCTCTAGATCATTGTCATCACTGCAAATAGCATTATTTTATAAGATTGAACAGTGTTCCATTGTGTACATATACCACATCTTCTTTATCCATTTCTCCATCTATGGACATTTAGGTTGCTTCCCTGTCCTGGCTTTTGCTGCAGTGAATGTTGGGGTGCATATATCTTTTTGAATTATGGTTTTCTCTGGATATGTGTCCAGGAGTGGATTGCTGGATCATATGGTAGCTCTGTTTTCAATTTTTTAAGAACCCTCCATAGCAGCTGTACCAATGTACATTCCCAACAGTGTAGGAGGGTTCCCCTTTCTCCACATTCTCTCCAGCATTTACTGTTTGTAGGGTTTTTTTGATGATGGCCATTCTGGCTGGTGTGATGGCTTATTGTTGTTTTGATTTGCATTTCTCTAATAATTAGTATGTTGAGTATTTTTATTGTGGTTTTTGGTAATCTGTATGTCTCCTTTCGAGAAATGTCTGTTTAGATCTTGTACCCATGTTTTTATAGGATTGTTTGTATTTTTGTTAGTGAGCTACATGAGCCATTTGTATATGTTGGAGATTAATCCCTTGTCTGTCACTTTTTTTGCAAATAGTTTCTCCCATTCTGTGGGGTGTCTTTTCATTTTGTTTGGTTTCCTTTGTTATGCAAAAGCTTTTACATTTAGTTAGGTCCCATTTGTTTATTTTTCATTACTCTAGGAAGTAGATCAAAAAAGAGCTTGCTATTTCAGAGAATGTTCTGCCTATGTTTTCCTCGAACAGCATTATAGTATCTGGCCTTACATTTTTAATCCATTTAGAGTTAATTTTTATGTTCTTAAAAACTGTTCTAATTTCATTCTTTAACATGTAGCTGTTCAGTTTTCCCAGCACCAGTTATTGAAGAGACTGTCCTTTCTCTACTGTATGTTCTTGCCTCCTTTGTCATAGATTAGGTGGCCATAGCTGTGTATCTCTGTACTTTGTTTCCTGTTCCATTGATCTGTATTTCTGTTGTTGTGCTAGTACTGCTGTTTTACTGACTGTAGTTTTGTAGTAGACTCTGGAGTCAAGAAGCCTGATTCCTCCAGCTCTGTTTTTTCTTTCTCAAGATTGATTTGGCTGTTTGGGGTTTTTTGTATTTCCATACAAACTGTAAACTTTTTGTTCTTATTCTGTGAAAAATGCTCTTGGTAATTTGATAGTTATTGCTTTGTATTCACAGATAACTTTGGGTAGCATAGTCATTTTGACAATATTGATTCTTCCAATCCAAGAACATGGTATATCACTCCATCTGTTTGTGTCATTGATTTCCAAAACACTGCAGATGGTGATTGCAGCCATGAAATTAAAAGACGCTTATTCCTTGGAAGGAAAGTTATGACCAACCTAGATAGCATATTAAAAAGCAGAGACATTACCTTGCCAACAAAGGTCCGTCTAGTCAAGGCTATGGTTTTTCCAGTGGTCATGTATGGATGTGAGAGTTGTACTGTGAAGAAAGCTGAGTGCCAAAGAATTGATGCTTTTGAACTGTGGTGTTGGACAAGACTCTTAGAGTCCCTTGGACTGCAAGGAGATCCAACCAGTCCATCCTAAAGGAGATCAGTCCTGGGTGTTTATTGGAAGGACTGATGCTGAAGCTGCAACTCCAATACTTTGGCTACCTCATGGGAAGTGTTGACTCTTCCACCAGGTTACTGGATAAAATTAAAATGTTTTGGTAACAGCTCATTCTGTTCTTCTATAAAGCAAACATAATGTATTTCTTGACAAGGACTTGCATTCTACTTCCAAGGAGAAAGTAGAGTAGATGTAAAAATTCCTGCTTCCACTATGTTCATTTATCTCTCTGGGGAAAACCAGTGTCCATGGTCCCTCAATTTTCTTTGGTTACGGTATTTGTAAGATTCAAGTATTTCCTGTTTATCTTTCCAGGTGGAAAACAAATGGCTATAAGGTCATGATTTGAGTAATCATGGTGGGAGAATTAAGCATTCCAGAAGTCATGTATTTAAGTGAGTAGAGTTTTATTCCCTGAATATTCTATTTCTATTTCACAAATTAGGTAGAATCCCTAGGACAAGAGCTGTGATTAATTACACCAACAAACTTTTAACGTCTAGCATTATCCATTAGGAGAAGGCAATGGCAACCCACTGCAGTACTCTTGCCTGGAAAATCCCATGGACGGAGGAGCCTGGTAGGCTGCAGTCCATGGGGTCACGAAGAGTTGGACATGACTGAGCGACTTCACTTTCCCTTTTCACTTTCATGCATTAGAGAAGGAAATGGTGACCCACTCCAGTGATTTTGCCTGGAGAATCCCAGGGACAGCAGAGCCTGGTGGGCTGCCATCTATGGGGTAGCGCAGAGTCGGATACGACTGAAGCAACTTAGCAGCAGCAGGATTATCCATTAATGTGCTAAATATTACACTTTTCTTAGAAGTTCTGTAACTGTAAGGTTATTATTTAGTAGCTCAGCCAGAAGAGCACTAAAGAAATCACCCCTCTTATGAGTCCTGAGTGAATGGATGGAAGCCATCTGAACCAGCCAGAGTTTGTAGAATCTTGGGGTTATTTTTTATTTGACAGGTATTGAACAGAAGAGTATTAGGGTGGACTGTAGAGAAAATCATGTCCAAAAGAAACAATAAAAATAATAGATTTACTGAGCATGTTATTTATACTTATTGATTTCTTCTGAATAAATAAAAAAGAATGGCTCAGTGGTGGATGCAGGTTTTATCTACAGTGAGTTGCAGGAGATGGCAACTCACTCCAGTATTCTTGCCTGGAGAATCCCAGGACAGAGGAGCCTGGCAGGCTACAGTCCATGGGTCGTAAAGAGTTGGACACAATTTAGCGACTAAACAACAATGCAGGAAAGCTATAATATATTTTGGAGAGAAGTGGTTGGAGAGCAGGGAGGATAAAATGTTTAATAACATTCATGGCAACATCTCCTAGCAAATTTATAAGAAATAAAAAATAAATAGACTCATTTCCTGTTACTCTTACATAGATGAGGAATTTCAAACCATTTCTCCTTGAAAAATTATTACTCAAATTGGGCTTTATAGAGGTTGATATTACCAAGAATGTGCTTTATGGCACTAGTGGTTTTGAGTTAGGAGTACACAAAACAAGAGTTTTGAATATTTTCTTGATTAGAGAATTATCTTTACCATTTTTGCATTATTACTTGAAAATGTCAATTATAGGGCCTAAGCTATACTATTTTGTGGTATCATGAGAACATGAACAGTTTGCATAGGGAAGAGTCCATTGTTATTTTACTTACCCCCCACCCCCCACTTCATAATATGAAGGACATGCTTATACAGCATTTAGGTTTTCAGTTTGTTCAAAGAGGTTTTTGAGTTTACTGTCTTCATGTCTTTGATTGTTGATTCCATGGGCTATCCCTTGGAAGTGCTGATGGGGCTTCCTACCCAAGGGGCACATTCCATCTGGCAAAGATCTTGGAACTTTAATATATTGTTCTGTCTGATAAATGGATCTCTGTTCTCTTTTTGTGGGAACAACCAGTTAGAGCTGTTGCTCCAAAATGAGTACTGTGTAATACATGATGATACATTGCACATGGTGTGGCACAGCAGATGATTGTTACAAGTCTTAGCGTGCTGAGAAGAGATTCAGAGTACACATGCAACATTTCTTCTGAAAACACACAAATCTTTAATTTTTGTGAGCTAGTCTTTTTTTTTTTCACCCAAAGGAATCAGCATACAGGAAGAATTTGCCCTATATGAGGAATCAAAACTTTTCAAAACTAAATATAACATCATATATTTCTAATTTGGAGGAATTTTCTTATTATTAGTATTCCTGTCTACTAGATAATGTGATGGGTAGTTTATATATTAGGAGGTACAAGGCTTTCAAAAAGAAAAAGAAAGCTTATGGCCAGCGAATAAAAGAAAATGAAAATCTAAACAGGATTCTTTTATGGTTTGGATAATAGTAGGAAAAATGAGACATTAATTCAGATTTTTAAGATAATATTATAATAATGATTAGTTATGCTTTATGGGTGGTTTCTGTTCCTTTGATATCAGTTAACTGTTTCTGTGAATTTCACAAATGGAAACTGAGTTTTGGACATTTATTTTGAAATAAATATTTGCTTTTATTAGTTTTTTCCCCAAGTAATGAGTTTTGATATGATTTAGTGAAAATAAGTGCATGAATGAGTGATATTGTGAAATCTCCTTGCATTCCTTGGAAGAAAATTGCTTTAATAAGGTAGAGTTTGCAAGCTGTTATCTGGATATTTATTTAGTTATAATTGAAAAATTATTGGACTCATATCTATGCATAGTCTCACTTTAGTACTATTTTGAGAAAGAGCTTAAAAAACACTTACTTGGTTTTGAGTTACGTGAGTATGTAAAGATTACACATTTTCCATTTTTGAAGTAATCATATATATATATATATATATTTTTTTTCTTTTTCTTTTTTGTATACCATACCAAAAAGAAGAGCTCAATTTTAGGATTTCGAGCTTTCTGGGAGCTTGGTCCTCAACAAGGGAAGTTTTGGGGATAACTTACAAGGGTGATGATATTAAAGAAAATAAATATTTATCTTCTTTTAAAATAAAATATATAACCATTTCATACATCCAGACTTGTATAACTTTTAGTGATTACAGAGTTTCAAAACACAACTTTACTTGACATTTGTTTGTGATTTTGTGCTGCATTTTTCCACAGAAGAGGATAACTCAGTACTCTTTTTTGGAGGATTGTTTTTTCCGTCATCATAGTTTTTATTAAGAAAATCCCATATTTATAAACTAGCTGGAGCAAATTGTATTAATGTTCTGGGAAAGTTACATCTATTACCACTCCACAATCATGGAACATTGAAGTTAAGTTTTTCTTAGTAGAACACACTCTGATAAAATATGTATGATGCAAACAATTATTATAATGTAGTTTTCAAACTTAACCTAAAATGTCAGACATTCTGTGGAACCAACTTTGAAGTGGACTCACTAGTGGAGTCTATTAGAATAGATCTTATCATTAATACAAATAGATTATCACCTCATCAGTTAATTATTTAACTTGTTTTTGTTTGTCAACTACATGCTGAGTATTGACCCACTTAGCAGTGTGTTAGAAGCTTGAGTATATATTGGTAAACTAAACATTTTCCCTATACTCACCAGAGTTAAAAGAGTTTCAGATAAAAATGTTCTCTCCAGTTTTATTCTCTCAAATTTTCATATCTGCTGTCTAAAGTTTAATGTTGTGGTTTGGATGGCAACAGGAAATAGTTATAAAGAGAAATAATACCAAAATTTGCAGATGGATTTGAAGACTAGCTATATTATTTACAATCTTTTTGATATGAGCAAATTACACAGTCTGAGTCTTCATCTTGTAATTTAAATGCCCAGTGGCAGCCCTAGAATTTATGAATAGAAAGAGACTAGGGATCAAAATTTGATTAGAAGAGGGACCTGCAGTGCTTATCTTGAAATGAGAGCTTATCTGTGGGGCTTATGTGCACTAACAGAGTAAATACACTTTTTTTTTTTTGCCATACCACAGGGCATGTGGAACTTCCCCAACCAGGGATTGAACCTGTGCCCCTGCATTGGGAGTGTGGAGTCTTAATCACTGGACCACCAGGGAATTTCCAATCACATTTATTTTTACTTAGACTGCTAGTGACTATATAACATCCAGCTGAAGACTAGCAGGGGGGTACTCTTTCTGCCCCCTTCTGATGCCTATGTCAGAAGCTTTCTCTATCTCCTTTATACTTTAATAAAACTTTATTATGCAAAAGCTCTGAGCAATCAAGCCTCATCTCTGGCCCCAGATTGAATCCTTTTCCTCTGGAGGCCAAGAACCCTGACATCTTTTCATTAAGCAACAACCTTTCAAAAGCAGAGACATTACTCTGCCAACAAAGGTCCATCTAGTCAAGGCTGTGGTTTTTCTGGTAGTCATGTATGGATTTGAGAGTTGGACTATAAACAAAACTGAGAGCCGAAGAATTGATACCTTTGAACCATAGTGTTGGAGAAGACTCTTGAGAGCCCCTTGGACAGCAAGGAGATCCAACCAGTCCATTCTGAAGGAGATCAGCCCTGGGATTTCTTTGGAAGGAATGATGGTAAAGCTGAAACTCCAGTACTTTGGCCACCTCATGTGAAGAGTTGACTCATTGGAAAAGACTCTGATGATGGGAAGGATTGAGGGCAGGAGGAGAAGGGGACGACAGAGGATGAGATGGCTGGATGGCATCACGGACTCGATGAACGTGAGTCTGAGTGAACTCCGGGAGTTGGTGCTGGACAGGGAGGCCTGGCATGCTGCGATTCATGGGGTCGCAAAGAGTCGGACACGACTGAGCGACTGAACTGAGCTGAACTGAACTGAACTGAACTGAAGGGAGGCCTGGAGTGCTGCAGTCCATGGGGTCACAAAGAGTCAGACACAACTGAGCAGCTGAACTGAACTGAATAGTCACTGTTAGCACCTCGTCCAGCAAGGAGAAATATGGTAATTTATAGTCAGTGGTGTGCCCAGGATCACATGAAATACACATGGGAAGGGGTTTGTATGTATGTGTGTGTATATATATAATATTATTACTGTGTGTATTATATTCTATTATTATTTTTGGAAGTCATAGTCTAGAATAGCAATTCAACTGAGAGCTTGGGTAAAGATTCTTTTCCTAATAAACCTAAAAGTTATACTTTTTTAGGAATCAGATATATAGATCCAAAAGCCTCAGTCAGCTTTTGTTTCCCCTTAGATCAGTAGTCATTCTGTAACTACCAGAGACTGGCTTTGAGCATAGCAGTTCTGTCTCCTGATCACTTGTCTCAGAGGTGAAATTTGTGAGGCATTTCACATAAGACAATTCATTGTTTGATCAAGTCACTCAGGAAAGAATTTTTACAGATCTAGTCTCTTTTTTTTTTTTTTTTTTGGTCAAATCCTCTTTCTGTATCTCTCTACTATGTCTCCTCTATATCTGTAAAAATAAAAGAGCATATAGCATATAATGATTTAACTAGTCATTACATGGTATAGCAGGTTTAGAATGTATAAACTGTGACTCAGATGTATAGAAATATAGCTTCATTTTTCTGTAGTTGAGCTCAGAGCACTCTTTATGATGAAGGCATAAAATGTTTTATCTTAGCCCATTCTTCTTAGGTATCATAGAATGTATAATAATTCAGAACATAATCATATGGCTAATTGGGTTACAGAGCTCTTCAAGGACAATGAGTATGTTTTAAGTCTGTATTTCCAGCACCTATGAGATATCTGACATAAGGTAAATTTTCAATAAATGTTCATTAATAACACAGAAAATATAGCTGGAGACTGGAGGCAGATTCTTCTCCCTGAACTTCAAATGTAAGTGTCCCTCATGGCTGGGTTTCTAGTCCTCTTCATTTCTCATTTAATACCTGTTTTCCTAAGTGATCTTCTCTGTTCTTTTGCTTCCATTACCTTTTATAGGTCACCAATGCCAAAATGAGTATCTCCAGCCAGATCTCCTTTTTGACTTGCACACTCTTAAAAAATTAATGAATAAAAACCTTAGCTGGGTCAGGAGTCCAGAAGCAGGAGCCCTCACACCCTGTGACTGTGGAGGAGACCAGTAGGAAGAGGAAATACTCCTTTTCTTTGCTGCCAAGGACTCAGCTGATGTAAAAACAATACTCATTGTTTACCATAGCCCGTCCACCTTCTTTTCCCTGCCTCTATGAAAGTGTTCTCCTTTTCTTGCTGTGCAAGAACTTGGACTTGGATCACCATGGTTGCAGACCCTAAATTGCTTTTCACTGCTGATCCTGAATTCATTTTTGCTGGAGGAATATGTGATATTCTGTTTTAGGTCAACATTTTGGGAGTCTTTATTTATTTATTTATTTTTTTTACATTGGCAAGTGGTTTTTGTCTTGTTTATTTATTTTTTTTATTTTTTTAAAATAATTTTAAAATCTTTAATTCTTACATGCGTTCCCAAACATGAACCCCCCTTTCACTGGGAGTCTTTATAGGAACCAGAGAAGACCCCCCCCCCCCGCCAAAGGGGGGCATGAGCAAACAGGTGCAGCACCCAAAATTGAGGTTGTTTTTGCTCACTGCTTTTATTGCATCTTGGAGTTTGAAGGTATGTCTTTCTCATGGATCTGAGCTACACTCTGAATTTGAAGCTTTCTGGTTTTTATTTTTGATCTGTTTTAAGCTTTTGTCTTTCTGATAAAGAGCTTCTTCTGTATGCAGTTGCTTATTTGTCACTTAGGTCTGATTTTTAGTCAGACTTTTTGAGCTGAAGCTAGCTGAAAACCCCTTTGACCCATTTCTTGGGAAACAAGGGCTGCTTTCCTGAAACTATGCTAGTTTTTCAGGCTTTGGCCTATTCCTTGGGACTAGGCTGTTTTCTGTAAACTGGCTGAAAGAAGGCATTGACATGGCTTTTCTGGGTCTAAGCTGTTTCCTTAGAGTTGGCTGGTGTTTAGACTTGCAAACTGTTTGGATTGAGCTGGTTGAACTGCAAGGTATTTAAGTTGTTCGCAAATTGTTCTTTTATTCTAGGGGGAAAAGAACCCTCTGAGAAATGGAATTTCAGTTATGTAAATATTTTGAGGGAACCACCCTTATAGGAATGCCAACCAGTTTTATTTTTGCAAATTGCAATCCTTCCTCAAGCACATTTATATCTAAATTGACCAACCTGGCGAAAAGCAATTGAATATATCAATGGCTATTTATGGGGAAGTTCTGAAATCCCCAGACTAAATTTTCCGAAGAATCAATCACAATAGAGCAACAATTTTCAGAACTGAGTGGTATGCCTGTTTCAGTTGGTTTCATGAAGCTTCCAAAGGTTATTGGAAGTCTCAAACTGCCTTTCTGCAAAATAAAATTTTAAGAGTAACTGAGGCAAACAAGTGATTAAAAAAAGGTAAAATGGATCCTGAAGCTTCAGGCTCTTTTTCCTTAGCTTGTTTCAGATTCTGTCTCTGGTCCCATGTTTCTCCTTTACTTCTGTGCCACATAGGTCTCCTTTGTACAGGCATATCAGAGATATTCCAGGTTCAGTTCCACACCATCACAATATGTACATATTACAAAAAAGTAAGTAAGTCATGCTTTTTTTTTTTTTTTTGGTTTCTCAATGCACATAAATGTAATGTTCACACTAGTTAATTAAGTTAAATTGTCACCCTGCTTATTTAACTTATATGCAGAGTACATCATGTGAAAGGCCAGACTGGATGAATCACAAGCTGGAATCAAGTTTTCTGGGAGAAATATCAACAATCTCAGCTATTCAAATGATACCACTCTAATGGCAGAAAGTGAAGAGAAACTAAAAAGCCTCTTGATGAGGGGGAAAAGGCAGAATGAAAAAGCTGGCTTAAAACTCAACATTCAAAAAGCTAAGATCATGGCATCTGGTTCCATCACTTCATGGCAAATAGATAGGGAAAAATATAAACAGTAACAAATTTTATCTTCTTGGGCTCCAAAATCACTGTGAAGCATGACCTCAGCCATGAAATTAAAATATGCTTGCTCCTTGGAAGGAAAACTGTGACAAACCTAGGAAGTGGATTAAAAAGCAGAGACATCACTTTGCCAACAAAGGTCCATACAGTTAAAGCTGTGGTTTTTCCAGTAGTCATGTACAGATGTCGGAGTTGGACTATAAAGAAGACTGAGCACTAAAGAACTGATGCTTTCAAATTTTAGTGCTGGAGAGGACTCTTTAGAGTCCCTTGGATGGCAAGGAGATCAAAGCAGTCAATTCTTAAAGGAAATGAACCCTGGATATTCATTAGAAGCTCTGATGCTGAAGTTGAAGCTTCAGTTTTTTGACAACTTGATGCAAAGAGCTGACTCACTGGAAAAGACCCTGATTCTCTGTAAGTTTGAGGGAAAAAGGAGAAGAGGACAGCAGAGGATGAGATGGTTGAATGGCATCACCAACACAATGCACATGAGCTTGAGCAAACTCCAGGAGATAGTGAAAAACTGGGAAGCCTGGCAAGTTGCAGTCCATGGAGCTTCAAAGAGTTAGACACCACTGGCAATGTACAACAAGACTGTAATCTACTAAGTGTGCAAAGGCATTTTGTCTAAACACACACACATAACTTAATTAAAAAATACTTAATTGCTAAAAAAATGCTACCTATATCTGCACCTTCAGTGAGTCATAATCTTTGCAATAGTAGCATCAGAGATCACTGATCACAGATCACTGTAACAAATGTAATAATGATGAAAAATTGTAATTCATTGCAAGAATTACCAAAGTGTGGCACAGAGACATGAAGTGAGCAAATGCTGTTGGAAAACTGGTGCTGATAGACTTGCTTGAAGCAGGGTTGCCACAAACCTTCAATTTGTAAAATATGCAATATCTGCAGAACACAATGAAGTGAAGCTCAATAAAATGAGGGTCTGCTTATATCCTCAATTTCCTCCTGCTAATTTTTTTGACTCACCTTTTCCCCCTGAATTTATCAGAACCTGTTCCTTTAAAATTAAGCCTTCTTAAAATCAAGAGATTAAACCTTTATCTTATATACCCTGGACTAAAGCTGAAGTATAAGCCATAGTCAAAGATTTCCCTAAAGCAGGTGGAGATTCTCACAGATTTGATGAAGAATTTAATGTAGTTTTTTAAACTTAAAACTTGGTTTCTCTGACTTTTAACAGCTGGTTAATATGCTTGTTTGTGAAGGCCAGACACAGCATTGGATGACAACTGCTAATTGGGAAAACCCTGAAAGGCCTTTAGAATTAAAACCAAGAGACCAGTCTGCTAACTTATTTTATAATCAAGCTCAGGCAATTTCGAGGTGACTTTCTCTAGGAATCCCCAAGGCATTTCCAAAGCCAGTTGATTAGACAATTCATTCTTACACACAAAAGTGTGATGTATCTGTTTATGACTCTTACAGTTGACTTCAGGTTAATTTAAAGAAGATTCCAGTCTTCTTTTATTTGTGGATTTCATCATGGTAGTCTTTAACTTCATGCTTTTTAATAGGCTGAAAAGGGATATATCCTTTCTAGTAAAAAGGACCAGGATGGAATGGAAATCTGTGCCCAATCCAGATTTAGTTAACCTGGCAAACTGTTTTACTTGCCCTCTAGATGAGTTGTCTAAAAGGAAGACCACCTAAAATTTTAATTAACTCCAGCAAATGAGGACTCCTAGATGAAATAAAAAACAAAACAAAACTTTCCTAGTTTCTATTGTAAAGAGCCGGGACTTTGGAAACAAGATGTTACAAATTTAAGTTGTTTAGGCACCTTCAGCCTTCTAACAATTATTTCTGATGTACTCTCATTTGTCATTGACAAGATTACAAGGGGTGTTCCTAGTACTCTCTCAGTCAGCTTGGAGAAGCATTTATTCAGACTGAGGATGCCAGTCTTAACTGACACTAGAGCTATACTGCTTGTATTCAGTCCCACTAGTCATCTTTATATGAATTAAATGACTTTTGACATCATTTATTGTTTCTTCCCTCACATACTAGAGCTGATTTTGGAAATGCTGATCATTTTTCTCTATTGAATCAGCTGCCACCTTCCTTATGGGCAGAATTTCCTATTGATTTTGGCAAAATTCACGGTGTATCTCCCATCAGGATTCAAATAGATCCCTCAACTGCCATTCCCTGCCGTTAGGAAGTTTGCACAACCTCTTAGCCTCATCCACCAGAGGGAAGACAGAAGAAGCAAGAACTGTAATCCCACAACCTCTAGAAAGAAAGTCATAATCGCAGGAAGCTAACCAAAATGAAAAGGCATAGGATTTTGTCTCAGATGAAGGGACAAAATAAATCCCTAGTAAATCAACTAAATGAGGTAGAGATACACAACCTTCCAGAAAGAGATTTCAGAATAATATAGTGAAAATCATCTAAAGATCTCAGAAAAGAATAGATGCAAGAAATGTAACCAAAGACCTAGAAGAACTAAAGAACAAACAGAGATGAACAATACACTGGAAGGAATCAATAGCAGAATGACTGAGGCAGAGGAATTCAAGTGAACTGGAACATAGAATGGTGAAAATCACTGCCACAAAACAATATTGGAAAAAGAATGAAAAGAAATGAAGACAGCCTAAGGGACCCCTGGGACAACATTAAATGCATCATCATTCACATTATAGGGGTTCCAGAAGGAGAAGAGGGAGAGAAAGGACCTGAAAAAAATATCTGAAGAGATAATAGCTGAAAACTTCCCTTACATGGGAAAGGAAATAGTCAGCAAAGTCTAGGAAGTACAGAGTCCCAGGCAGGCTAAACCCAAGGGGGAACACACAGAGACACATAGTAATCAAGCTGACAACAATTACAGACAGAGATAAAATATTAAAAGCAACAAGGGCAAAATGACAAATAACACACACTGGAACTCCTATCAGGCTATCAGGTGATTTCTCAACAGAGATTCTGCAAGCCAGAAGGGAATGGCATGATATATTTAAAGTGATGAAAGGGAAGAAGCTACAACCAACAATAATCTACCCAGTAAGACCCGCTTTCAGAACTGATAGAGAAATCAAAAGCTTTTCAGATAAGCAAAAGTTAAAAGTATTCAGCACCACTAAATCAGCTGTACAACAAATGCTAAAGGAACTTTTCTAGACAGGAAGCACAAGAGAAGGAAAAGAAAAACAGATCTGTCAAAATCTCTTCCCAAAATTACTCAATATCCCATAAAGCCCTGTAAAGCCTTAAGTCCATAATAGAAGATATCATGTTCCCATTTTACCAGTGAGAAAACCCAAAGACTGAGGGTAGTGGTTTGTCCAGGACCTGTGAGCACTGAACCACACTGTTTTCCCTTGATGCCCTGTTATTCCTAATCCTCATACATTACTAATATCCATTTATACTGGGAGCAAATTCTTTACTGAAATTTTTTTCCCAGTGTATTCCTTAGTATTCCACTTTATGAAGCTAGTTAATACCTTTGTCTTCACTTGGGAAGAAAAACACTTGGACAGTAATGCCTCAAGGTTTTACTGATAGTTCTTATTTCTCACAAGTCCTGAAAGATGATCTGGATGATATACAGTTCCCTAGAGGTTCTGCTTTCAGATAGTATGTGCATGATTTGCTTCTTTGTTTTCCTTCTTAGGTCCTCTCACAGAAAGACAGCATCCACTTGCCAAAGCTTTTAGCTCTAAAGGAATATAAAGTTGCCAAAGAAAAATTGCAGTTTACTCAAACTCAGGTTCAATATTTCAGTTCAGCTCAGTTGCTCAGTCGTGTCCGACTCTTTGCGACCCCATGAATGGTAGCATGCCAGGCCTCCCTGTCCATCACCAACTCCCGGAGTTCACTCAGATTCACATCCATTGAGTCAGTGATGCCATCCAGCTATCTTATCCTCTGTAGTCCCCGTCTCCTCCTGCCCCCAATCCCTCCCAACATCAAAGTCTTTTCCAATGAGTCAACTCTTTGCATGAGGTGGCCAAAGTACTGGAGTTTCAGCTTTACCATCATTCCCTCCAAAGAAATCCCAGGGCTGATCTCCTTCAGAATGGACTGGTTGGATCTCCTTGGAGTCCATGGGACTCTCAAGAGTCTTCTCCATCACCACAGTTCAAAAGCATAAATTCTTCGGCACTCAGCCTTCTTCACAGTCCTACTCTCACATCCATACATGACCACTGGGAAAATCCATAGCCTTGATGAGACGGACCTTAGTCGGCCAAGTAATGTCTCTGCTTTTGAATATGCTATCTAGGTTGGTCATAACTTTTCTTCCAAGGAGTAAGCGTCTTTTAATTGCATGGCTGCAGTCACCATCTGCAGTCATTTTGGAGCCCCAAAAAATAAAGTCTGACACTGTTTCCACTGTTCCCCCATCTATTTGCCATGAAGTGATGGGACCAGGTGCCATGATCTTCGTTTTCTGAATGTTGAGCTTTAAGCCAACTTTTTCACTCTCCTCTTTCACTTTCATCAAGAGGCTTTTGAGTTCTGCTTCACTTTCTGCCATAAGGGTGGTGTCATCTGCATATCTGAGGTTATTGATATTTCTCCCGGAAATCTTGATTCCAGCTTGTATTTCTTCCAGCCCAGCGTTTCTCATGATGTCCCCTTTGTAAAAGTTAAATAAGCAGGGTGACAATATACAGCATTGACGTACTTCTTTTCCTATTTGGAACCAGTCTGTTGTTCCATGTTCAGTTCTAACTGTTGCTTCCTGACCTGCATACAGATTTCTCAAGAGGCAGGTCAGGTGGTCTGGCATTCCCATCTCTCAGAATCTTTCACAGTTTATTGTGATCCACACAGTCAAAGGCTGTGGCATAGTCAATAAAGCAGAAATAGATGTTTTTCTGGAACTCTCTTGCTTTTTCCATGATCCAGCGGATGTTGACAATTTGATCTCTGGTTCCTCTGCCTTTTCTAAAACCAGCTTGAACATCTGGAAGTTCACAGTTCACGTATTGCTGAAGCCTGGCTTGGAGAATTTTGAGCGTTACTTTACTGGCATGTGAGATGAGTGCAATTGTGCGGTAGTTTGAGCATTCTTTTGCATTGCCTTTCTTTGCAATTGGAATGAAAGCTGACCTTTTCCAGTCCTGTGGCCACTGCTGAGTTTTCCAAATTTGCTGGCATATTGAGTGCAGCACTTTCACAGCATCATCTTTCAGGATTTGAAATAGCTCCACTGGAATTCCATCTACATCCTCTAGCTTTGTTCGTAGTGATGCATTCTAAAGCCCACTTAACTTCACATTCCAGGATGTCTGGCTCTAGGTGAGTGATCACACCATCATGATTATCTGGGTCGTGAAGATCTTTTTTGTACAGTTTTTCTGTGTATTCTTGCCACCTCTTCTTAATATCTTCTACTTCTGTTAGGTCCATACCATTTCTGTCCTTTATTGAGCCCATCTTTGCATGAAATGTTCCCTTGGTATCCCTAATTTTCTTGAAGAGACCTCTAGTCTTTCCCATTCTGTTGTTATCTTCTATTTCTTTGCATTGATCGCTGAAGAAGGCTTTCTTATCTCTTGTTGCTATTCTTTGGAACTCTGCATTCAGATGTTTATATCTTTCCTTTTCCCCTTTGCTTTTCACTTCTCTTCTTTTCACAGCTACTTGTAAGGCCTCCCCAGACAGCCATTTTGCTTTTTTGCACTTCTTTCCATGGGGATGATCTTGATCCTTGTCTCCTGTACAATGTCACGAACCTCATTCCATAGTTCATCAGGCACTCTATCCATCAGATCTAGGCCCTTAAATCTATTTCTCACTTCCACTGTATAATCCTAAGGGATTTGATTTAGGTCATACCTGAATGGGCTAGCGGTTTTCCCTACTTTCTTCAATTTAAGTCTGAATTTGGTAATATGGAGTTCATGATCTGAGCCACAGTCAGCTCCTGGTCTTGTTTTTGCTGACTCTATAGAGCTTCTCCATCTTTGGCTGCAAAGAATATAATCAATCTGATTTCAGTGTTGACCATCTGGTGATGTCCATGTGTAGAGTCTTCTCCTGTGTTGTTGGAAGAGGGTGTTTGCTATGACCAGTGCATTTTCTTGGCAAAACTCTATTAGTCTTTGCCCTGCTTCATTCTGCCTTCCAAGGCCAAATTTGCCTGTTACTCCAGGTGTTTCTTGACTTCCTACTTTTGCATTCCAGTCCCCTATAATGAAAAGGACATCTTTTTGGGGCGTTAGTTCTAAAAGTTCTTGTAGGTCTTTATAGAACCATTCAACATCAGCTTCTTCAGCGTTACTGGTTGGGGCATAGACTTGGATTACTGTGATATTGAATGGTTTGCCTTGGAGACGAACAGAGATCATTCTGTCATTTTTGAGATTGCATCCAAGTACTGCATTTCGGACTCTTTTGTTGACCATGATGGCTACTCCATTTCTTCTGAGGGATTCCTGCCTGCAGTAGTAAGATATAATGGTCATCTGAGTTAAATTCACCCATTCCAGTCCACTTTAGTTCACTGATTCCTAGAATGTCAACGTTCACTCTTGCCATCTCTTGTTTGAGCACTTCCAATTTGCCTTGATTCCTGGACCTGACATTCCACGTTCCTATGCAATATTGCTCTTTACAGCGTCGGACCTTGCTTCTATCACCAGTCACATCCACAGCTGGGTATTGTTTTTGCTTTGCTCTATCCCTTCATTCTTTCTAGAGTTATTTCTCCACTTATCTCCAGTAGCATATTGGGCACCTACTGACCTGGGGAGTTCCTCTTCAGTATCCTATCATTTTGCCTTTTCATACTGTTGATGGGGTTCTCAAGGCAAGAATATTGAAGTGGTTTGCCATTCCCTTCTCTAGTGGACCACATTCTGTCAGACCTCTTCACCATGACCCACCCATCTTGGGTTGCCCCACAGGCGTGGCTTAGTTTCATTGAGTTAGAAAAGGCTGTGGTCCTAGTGTGATTAGATTGACTAGATTTCTGTGAGTATGGTTTCAGTGTGTCTGCCCTCTGATGCCCTCTTGCAACACCTACCATCTTATCTGGGTTTCTCTTGGATGTGGGGTATCTCTTCATGGCTGCTCCAGCAAGGCGTAGCTGCTGCTCCTTACCTTGGATGAGGGGTATCTCCTCACTGCCACCCTTCCTGACCTTCAATGTGGGATGGCACCTCCTGCACCCACACAGCCACCGCTCCTAGGGCCTGGGGTCATTCCTCCCGGCTGCCTCCCCTGGCCTTGAGCGCTGGGTGGTTCCTCTTGACCGCTGCCCCTGACCTCGGATGCGGGATGGCTCCTCACGGCTGCCGTCCCTGGCCTCTGACGTGGGGTAGCTCCTCCTGGCCGTCGCCCCTGACCTCGGACACAGGGTGGCTCCAACCGGCTGTCGCCCTTGACCTCAGACGTGGGGTAGCTCCTCTTGGCTGTTCCTGCACCGTCGCAGCCTGGCACTCTCGGCCGCTGCCCCTGACCTCGGACACGGGGTAGCTCCTCTCCACCATGCAAGCTTAGTGTGCTGGCCGTAGCCGCCTGCGCTTAGTGCACCGGAGGGACATCTGTTATCAGAGCAAGGCCTATACCTAGATCCAGATGGACTTCATGGTGTCCTGAGTTTCCCATATCCAAACTAAGCACCATCTGCAAGATTTTCTTGAGCTAAATGGTTACTGTCATTATGAATTTCAAGTATCCTTCATCTGGCCAAACCTTTGTGTGATTTTAATAAACAAAGACAACCCTGACCCATTCTTATGAGAAAACTGGACCACAAACTTTAAGGCTTCAAGGAGAGTTTGATAAACTTGCCTGCCCTTGGAAATCCCAGTTACCAGATTTTTTTCCTATTTATATATGAAAAGGAAGGGGCTACCCTTGGGGTACTCACCCCAAAACATGGGGACCATCATAGACCCATTATATTTTGTAGCCAGCAATTGGACCCTGTGGCATGAGTTACTCCATTGCTTTATAGCCATTACAGCCACTATTCTTTTGGTTAAAACCACCAAGGAAATTGTGAGATTAATCATTTTTATACCTCATACAGTAAAAGCTTTCCAGAATGTTATCACAATATTTCTCAGTTAGTGGCCTTATCTCCTATGAACTCTTTCTGTTAATTCCTCCTCACAGAACACTTTTTATCATATATTGTAGTAACCTTAATCCTGCTACTCTTCTCCCTTCCATCACTGACAAAGTCGCTCATGATTACCTAACACTGAATTATATCTTGACTTGTCATGATCTATAAGGAGTTCCTGTGTGCAATGCTGACTTCTCATGGTTCACTGATTTAAAAGGTGACACTGGCAAATATTGTTATGGGTTTGCTATTACTATTCCTTCTCATGTTTTTGAGGCAGTATCTTTAGCTATGATTACTTCAGCCAAGGACAAACCTGCCAGTACTTATACTGATAGTAAACATGCTTTTGAAGTAGCTCATAATTTTGGAATGCTGTGGCAACAACATGGTTTCCTTATGTCCAGGAGAAATAAAAAGTGGAGATTGACCCCACTTTCAGGAATTAATAGATGCAATACTTTTTACCAGCCTCCTTAAGCATTATTAAGATTCTGGGGAATTCTAAATTTGATTCTCTGGAAGCAAAGGGAAATCACCTGGCTGATATTTGCACAAGGAATGCTGCCCTTGAAGGAACCAACAGCCAAACCTCTGTCACAGTCCAAAGAGATATTTCTCCAAATGATAAATTAGAAAACTGGCTAGAGAAGCCAAACAACTGGCTATAGAAATGGAAAAAACAAGATGGAAATTAAACAGTTGTTGGTTTGATAAAAAAAGTTCTGGCTTGGACCAAAAACCCAGTCCTCTTGGAAGCTCTAAAATTCCCACTCCTAATCACTGTACATGCATTAAACATTGATCTACTGACATGGTGATAACATTCATTGATCAGTGAAAGTGAAAGTTGCTCAGTCATGTCCAACTTTTTGTGACCCCATGGAATATAGAGTCCATGGAATTCTCCAGGCCAGAGTACTGGAGTGGGTAGCCTTTCCCTTCTCCAGGGGATCCTCCTAATCCAGGGATTGAACCCAGGTTTCCTGCATTGCAGGCAGATTCTTTGCCAGCTGAGCCATAAGGGAAGTCCCCATGGATCAGTAGTGGTATGGAAACATTAACAAGACTAGAAGAAGGACCAGCCTCACTTGTCCCACTTGTGTACGGTACAAACAAGGGAAGCCTCTTTATACTGTTTCTAGACATTTAAAATTGGAGTGCAGACAAATAGACAGCTTCCTCTGTCTGATGGATATAAATATCTTTTAGTCACTGTATGTTTTCACACTGGACTGAAGCCTTCCCTTGCAGACAGGCTACTGCCTGTTCTGTGGCCAAGGTTCTTTTGGAAAAGATTATTTCTGCCTGGGATAATCTTACACTTGATAGTGACTGAGAAACCGATTTTACTGGTCAAGTATTTTGACAAGTTTGTTATGTTTGGGCAGCTTTACAACACTTTCACTAAGCTTACCACCCTTAATTCTCTGGTTCAGTCTAATGTAATAATCACTTAATTATGACTCATTTGGCAAAATTTGTTGAAAATACCTTGACCAAAAGAACTGCTGTTTGTTCTTCTGAATCTCAGATCTACCCCTTTTAGAAGTCATAAACTCTTACCCTTTGAGATAGTCATAGGATACCCAATGCAATTGGCTTCCATATCTTTTGACTGACAACTTATATTAGGATAGATACTCCAATATTGGAAAGGCCTAATTTCTTGTTTTAAAAATAACCATGTTTTTGTATATGTATGGCTGAGTCCCTTTGCTGTTCACCTGAAACTATCACAACATTGTTAATTGGCTACACCCCAATACAGAATAAAAAGTTTTAGAAAAATAACCATGTTTTGGTAGAGCAGTCTTTTCACAGCACATTCACTGGAGATGAAGACCTTAAGCATCACACCTTGAAACTTGGATATTTCATCTATTAAAAAAGACCTCTAGAAGAACTTTCTTCAACCTTGCTGGAGAGGCCCCTATTAGGTATGCTAACAAACTTTTGCGTGGCCAAACTCTAGCAAATAGACTCTTATATTCCTGTGACACCCATAGAACACCAAATCCTGACTGGATCTGCATATCATCTGCTGATCTGAAAGTAAAGATTTCCTGAAATTGTAGCAGGCATTTGATGAGATAGCTTTTCCAAGACATCTGGACAAGGCCTATTGGAAGTTTGCCACCAAAATTTTGATGATGACATATGATTTAAATGATCTCTAGCACTGGTTCCAAATTGGGAAAAGAGTACATCAAGACTATATATTGTCAGCCTGCTTATTTAACTTAAATGCAGAGTACATCATGTGAAATGCTGGTGACTGGATGACTCACAAGCTGGAATCAAGATTCCTGAGAGAAGTATCAACAACCTCAGATATGCAGATGATACCACCCTAATGGGGAAAAGCAAAGAGAAGCCAAAGAGCTTCTTGATGAAGGTGAAAGAAGAGAGTGAAAAAGTTGTGTTAAAACTCAATATTCAAAAAACAAAGATCATGGCATCCAGTCCCATCACTTCATAGCAAATAGATGGGGAAAGAATGGAAACGGCAGATTTTATTTTCTTGGGTTCCTGAGTCACTGCAGACAGTGACTGCAGCCATGAAATGAAAGATGCCTGCTCCTTGGAAGGAAAGCTATGCCAAACCAAGATAGCTTATTAAAAAGCAGAGACATCACTGTCCATATAGTCAAAGCTATGGTTTTTCTAGCAGTCATGTGTGGATATGAAAATTGGACCATAAATAAAGCTGAATGCTGAAGAACTTATGCTTTTGAACTGTAGTGCTGGTGAAGACTCGAGAGTCCCTTGGACTGTAAGGAGATCAAACCTTAGTCAATCCTAAAGGAAATAATTAATCTGAATGTTCATTGGAAGGGTTGTTGCTGAACCTGAAGCTCATATATATACTTTGGCCACCTGATACAAAGCACCAACTCATTGAAAAAGACCCTTATTCTGGGAAAGATTGAAGGCAAGAGGAGAAGGGGGTGACAGAGGATGAGATGGTTAGATGGCATCACTGACTCAGTGGACATGAGTTTCAGCAAACACTGGGAGATAGTGAAGGACAGAGAAGTCTGGTGTGCTGCAGTTCATGGATTCTCGAAGAGCTGGATACGCCCTAGGGTCTGACCAACAACATCCAGAAAAAAGTGCCTTGGAGTGTTCTTCCTCCTCCCCTTCCTTGTTACTCAAATGTGAACTCAATAGGTTTTCAATCTGTGTATTTTTCCTATGATGTGAAACAGTATACCCAGCAAAGAGTCTTCCTGGCATTGAGGGAGAAAAACCAGAGAACCTGGCAATTGATTAGTGATGCTTTAATAAAAAGATCTTGGTGAAAAGGGGGAAATGTAAAAAATTAAGAAACACAAATCATAATTGAATAGAGTCAGGAGACCAGAAGGGGAGATCTCACACCCTGTTATCAAGCAGGGCCCAACAAGGAGGAATAAAGATTTCTCTTCTTTCCTGGCAAGGACTCAACCAATGAAAAGCCATGGGCTCTTTGTTTGCTATAACCCTCCTGGCTTCCTCTTCTATAAAAGTCCGTTTTCCTTTGCTCTGTGTACACTTTTGTGTGGATCATGACTGTAGACCCCCAAATTGCAATTTTCTGTGGTCCCAAATAAACCCATGTTTGCTGGAGATATATCTGGCAGTCTGTTTTATGTTACAACTCATATATTCAGCACCCACATTTCTTTTTCCTGAATAAGACAGGAATCTCAAACTCCCTTTGTCCAAAACAGTTTATGATATTAAACCTCTAAATGTGCTTTTCAGTTTTTCTCAGGTCAATAAAACTACAGCGCTTCAGTTCATTTGCATATCTATTTATTCAACAGATATCTATTGTGTGCCTTCAATGTCTATGCCTTTTAATTCCCTTCCTGTATCTTGCCTCCTATCCACTTCTCACTGATTATCACGTTTGTTCTTTGCATCTGTGAGTCTGCTTCTGTTTTGTTATATTTATTTTTTAGATTCCACATGTAAATAAAAACATGTAACATTTATTGTTCTTTGTCTGACTTACTTCACTAAGCATGCCATTCAGATCCATCCATGTTGTTGCAAATGGCAAATTTTCATTATTTTTTATGGCTGAGTAATATTTCATTGTATACATATATCACTTATTATTTGTCCATTTACATGTTGATTAACACCTAGTTTGCTTCCATATCTTGACTGTTATACATAACGCTTCTCTAAATATTGGGGTGCATATATCATATATTTTTGAATAAGTGAAAGTCACTCCATTGTGTCTAACTCTTTGTGACCCCATGGACTGTACAGTCCATGTAATTCTCCAGGCCAGAATACTGGAGTGGGAAGGCTTTCTGTTCTCCAGGGGATCTTCCCAACCCAGTGATTGAACCCAGTGCTGCATTGCAGGCAGATTCTTTACCAGCTGAGCCACAAGGGAAGCCCAAGAATACTGGAATAGGTAGCCTATCGCTTCTCCAGGGGATTTTCCCAACCCAGGAATTGAACTGGGGTCTCCTGCATTACAGGTAGATTATTTACCAACTGAGCTATCAGGGAAGCCTGTATATTTGAATAATTATTTTTATTTTCTTCTGATAATACTCAAGTGTGAATCTTATGTACTTCTTGTTTTAGGTTTTAAGGAACCTTCTTACTGTTTTCCATAGTGACTACCAACTTGTATTCCCACCAACAGTGTTTATCAGTATTCCCTTTTATCCACATCCTCACCAAATGGGGGTTTTCTTTTTTATAATAACCATTCTGACAGGTGTGGTGTGATATTTCATTGTGGTTTTGATTTGCATTTATCTGATTAGTAGCTGTGTTGATCATCTTTTCATGAGTCTTTCTGCCATCTCTATGTCTTCTTTGGAAAAATGGCAATTCAGATTTTCTCCTGTTTTTAAATTGGATAACTTTATTTCTGATATTGAGTTTTTATGCATTGTTTATATATTTTGGATGTTGTTGATGTTGTTCAGTTGCCCAGTCATGTCTGATTCTTTGTGACCCATGGACTGTAGCACACCAGGCCTCCCTGTCTCTTCCCATTTCCCAAAGTTTCCCCAAGTTCATGTCCATTACATCAGTGATGCCATCTGGCCATCTCATCCACTGACTCCCTTTTCTCTTTCTCTCCTCAATCTTTGCCAGCATCTCATATTTTGGATATTAGCCCCTAATTGTCATATTATTTGAAAGTATTTTCTCAGATTCAGTAGGTGGACTTTTCATTTTGTCAGTGGTTTTCTTTGCTCTATCAGTGACTTGTAAGTTTAAATTAGGTCCCTTTTGAAAACTTTTGCTTTTGCTTCCCTTGCTTGAGGAGACAGATCTAAAAAAAGTTTGCTAAGATGTATGTCAAAGAGAGAATACTGCCAATGTTTTCTTCCAGGAGTATTATGGTTTCTGGTCTTATGTTTAGATCCTTAATCAATTTTGTATTTATTTTTGTATATGGTATGATAAAATGTTTTAATTTCATTCTTTTACATGTGTGTGCATGAGTGCTTAATTGCTCAGTCATATCTGACTTTTTGCTACCCCATGGACTATAGCCTGCCAGATTCCTTTGTCAATGGCCTTATCTGGGCAAGAATACTGTAGTGGGTTGCTATTTCCTCCTCCAGGAGATATTCCTGACGCAGGGATCAAACACACACCTCTCACTCTCGTGCATTAGGATGCAAATTCTTTACCACTGAGCCACCGGGGAACCCCCTTTTTATGTGTAGCTGTCCAGTTTTCCCAGCATCACTCATTGAAGAAGCTGTCTTTTCCCTTTGGTGTATTTTTGCTTCCTTTGTCATAAATCAACTGAATATATGTTCATGAGTTTATTTCCGGACTCTCTGTTTTATTTTATTGATCTATGTGTGGTTTTTGTGGTAGTCCCATACTATTTTCATGACTGTAGCTTTATACTATAGTCTGAAGCTGTGCAGTATGATACCTCCAGCTATGTTCTTTTTTTTTCTGAAGATTTCCTTGTCTGTTTGGAGTCTTTTATGTTCCATGGAAATTTTAGGATTATTTCTTCAAGTTCTGTGAGAAATGTCTGAGGTGTTTTGATAGGAATTATATTGAAACTGTAGATCCATGGGTAATATGTTATTTTAAACAGTATTAATTTTTCTATGAACATATCTTTCTATTTATTCTATTTTGTCCTTGATTTCCTGTGTCATTGTCTTACGATATTCAGAAAATAAGTGTTTCACCTCCTTCATTCAGTTTATTCCCATTTTCTTCTTTTTGATATGATTGTAAGTGGGATTGTTTTGCTTTCCGTTTATGATATTTCATTATTATAGGATAGAGATACAACAGATATCTGTTTATAAATCTTGCATTCTACAACTTTACTGAATTCATTTATTAGTTCTAATAGTTTTTAGTGTGGACCTAGGGTTTTCTATGTATATTGTTATGTCATCTGCAAATAGTGACAGTTTTACTTCTTTCCTTCCAGTTGGGTTTCTTTTCTTTTCTTTTCTTGTCTAATGGCTGTGGCTAGAAGTTCCAATACTGTATTACAGAGAAATGATGAAAGTAGGCATTCTTGTTTTGTTTCTGATTTTTAAGGAAAAACTTTCTGTTTTCACCACTGAATATAATATTATCTGTAGTTTTGTCATAAATAGCCTTTATTATTTTGAGCTATGTTCCCTGTATACCAAATTTGTTAAGAGTTTTTATCATGAAAGGGATGTTGAATTTTTTAATGCTTTTCTCCCATCTAATGAGATGATCATGTGATTTTTATCCTTCATTTTGTTAATGTGGTGATCACCATAATTTGTAGATATTGAGCCATCCATTTATCCTGGGGATAAATCCCAATTGTTCATACTGTGTGATGGCTTTCATATGTTATTGAATTCAGTTTGCTAAAATTTATTGGGAATTTTTACATCTGTATTCACCAAATATCAGTCTGTGATTTTCTTTTCTTTTCTTTTTTTTTCCTTTGTCTGGTTTTGGTATCAGTGTAATCGTGCCCTTGTGGAATGAATTTGGAAGTGTTGCATCCTCTTGGTTTTTTTTTTTTTTTTGGAATAGCTTGAGAAGGATAGACTTTATTTAATTTAATTAATTAAATATTATTTTTTTGTTTTGTTTTGTGCAGTCTCCTTTGAGGGCATCTGGCCTTGAACTTTATTGGGAGTTTTAAAATTTCTGATTCTATTTCAGTACTTTTAATCAGTCTTTTTGTAATAGGGTTTTTTTTTTTTTTTTCTCCTGATTTGGTCTTGGAAGATTATATGTTTCTGGGAATTACTCATTTATTCTGTGTTGTTCAATCTTTTGACATATAACTGCTCATAGTATGGTTTAATTATTGCTTCTAGTTTTATAATATCAGCTGTAATTTCTTCTTTTGATTACTTACTTTGTTTATTTGTAAACAAAATTTACAAACTTTATTTTTTTCTTATTGGTCCTGGATAAAAGGTTATTAGTTTTGTTTGTCCTTTCAAAAGATCAGCTCTTGGTTTCATTAATCATTTTTTTTTCTTGCATCTTTTTAATGTATGTCCACTCTGCCTGCAATGCAGGAGACCCGAGTTTGATCTCTTGGTCAGGAAGATTCCTTTGAAAGGGAATGGCTACACACTCCAGTATTCTTGCCTGGACAATTCCGTGGACGGAGGAGTCTGGTGGGCTGCAGTCCATGGGGTCACAAAGAGTTAGACATAAGACTGAGCAACTAACACTCACCTTTTCACTCTGATCTGTAGGATTTTTCATCTTTTTGCTTACTTTCACCTTTTTTCTTTTAATTTTTATTTGTGATTCCTTTAGATTGCAGGGTAAGTTGTTTATTTGTGAGTTTTATTTTTTTTACTGAGGAAGGCTTGTATTGAAATAAACTTCCCTCTTGGAGCTGCTTTTTCTTTGTCCTTTAGATTTAGGAAAGCTTTTCTGTAAAAAAAAAATTTCTCAAGGTATTTTCTGATTTTCTTTTAAATTCCTTCATTGACCCATTTATTTTTAAGCAAGTTGTTTAGTCTCCATTTGTTCATATTTTTGCCATTTTTCATCCTATAATTCATTTCTAGTTTTATGCCATTATAGCTGGAAAAGATTCTTGATATTATTTCTCACCTCTTAAATTCATTAAGACTTGTTTTGTGGCCTAGTATGTGATCTGTCCTGGAGAATGTTCCATATGCACTTAAAAACAATGTATTCTACTGCTTTTGGATAGAATGTTCTATATATTTCTATTAAGCCATTTCATTTAACATGCCTTATAAAGTACTTGTTTCCTTATTGGTTTTCTGTCTGGATAATTTCCATTGATATTAAAGTCTCCTATTTTTGTGTTACTGTCAATTTCCCCCATTATGTTTGTTAATTTTGCTTTATGTATTTCTCTGTTCTTATATTAGGTACACATGTTTACAAATGGTATTTCCCTTACTTATATTGATACCTTTATTGATATATATATTACCCTTCTTTGTCTTCTGTTATAGATTTTATTTTAAAATACACTTTACTCACATGAGTTTTGCTGCATCAGCCTTCTTTTCATTCATTAAATCATTTAAAGTGATTATTGATAGATATTTGCTTATTGCCATTTTATGACTTGTTTTCTGGTTGTTTTTATAGTTTTTCTCTGTTCTTCTGTTTTTCCTTTTGTGTCTTTTCTTTTGGTTAAATGATTTTTTGTGTTTATGTTCTTTATTTATTTATTTATTTATTTAAATTTTAAAATCTTTAATTCTTACATGCATTCCCAAACATGAACCCCCCTCCAACCTCCCTCCCCATAACATCTCTCTGGGTCATCCCCATGCACCAGCCCCAAGCATGCTGTATCCTGCGTCAGACATAGACTGGCGATTCGATTCTTACATGATAGTATACATGTTAGAATGCCATTCTCCCAAATCATCCCACCCTCTCCCTCTCCCTCTGAGTCCAAAGTCCGTTATACACATCTGTGTCTTTTTTGCTGTCTTGCATACAGGGTCGTCATTGCCATCTTTCTAAATTCCATATATATGTGTTAGTATAATTTCAAGATTTGTATGGAAATACAAAAACCTCGAATTGCCAAAGCAATCTTGAGAAATAAGAATGGAACTGGAGGAATCAACTTGCCTGACTTCAGGCTCTACTACAAAGCCACAGTCATCAAGACAGTATGGTACTGGCACAAAGACAGACATATAGATCAATGGAACAAAATAGAAAGTCCAGAGATAAATCCACACACATATGGACACCTTATCTTTGACAAAGGAGGCAAGAATATACAATGGAGTAAAGACAATCTCTTTAACAAGTGGTACTGGGAAAACTGGTTAACCACTTGTAAAAGAATGAAACTAGATCACTTTCTAACACCACACACAAAAATAAACTCAAAATGGATTAAAGATGTAAATGTAAGACCAGAAACTATAAAACTCCTAGAGGAGAACATAGGCAAAACACTCTCAGACATAAATCACAGCAGGATCCTCTATGATCCACCTCCCAGAATTTTGGAAATAAAAGCAAAAATAAGCAAATGGGATCTAATTAAAATTAAAAGCTTCTGCACAACAAAGGAAAATATAAGCAAGGAGAAAAGACAGCCTTCTGAATGGGAGAAAATAATAGCAAATGAAGCAACTGACAAACAACTAATCTCAAAAATATACAAGCAACTTATGCAGCTCAATTCCAGAAAAATAAACGACCCAATCAAAAAACAGGCCAAAGAACTAAATAGACATTTCTCCAAAGAAGACATACGGATGGCTAACAAACACATGAAAAGATGCTCAACATCACTCATTATTAGAGAAATGCAAATCAAAACCACAATGAGGTACCACTTCACACCAGTCAGAATGTCTGCGATCCAAAAATCTGCAAGCAATAAATGCTGGAGAGGGTGTGGAGAAAAGGGAACCCTCCTACACTGTTGGTGGGAATGCAAACTAGTACAGCCACTATGGAGAACAGCTAGTTTTTGTGTACCTATTGTAACTTTTTGATTTGTGATGATCATGAAGTTCATATGTGTTGACCTATATCTGTGCATATTTGTTTTAACCTGATAGTCATTTAAGTTCAAACATAATTTCCAACATAAGTTTCCAAACATAAGTTTCCACCCATAATTTCATCATATACATTTTCTACCTTTGTGTGTCTTTCTTAAGTTTTAGTATGCTTGATGTTGTCTCAGAGATTCCTTACACTATCTTTATTGTTTATTTGTTTTCCTTTTTGCCATTATGACTGGGGGATTTTTTATATTATCCTTTTTAGATTACTTATGCATTCTTCTATATCACCTAATTTGTTTTTAATTCTTTCTAGTATATTTTTCATTTTACTTATTGTATTTTTTTTTGCTCTAAAACTGGTTCTTTTTAGTATTTTCTAGTTTATTAATATTCTCACTTTTTTCATCATTTCTTTTCCCATGTTTATTTGACTTTGTTATTACCATTGATTTGAATTCTTTATCAGGTAAATTATTTGACTCTGTTTTGTTAAGGTTTTTTCCCAGTAATTTTTTTTTCTTGTTCTGTTGTTTTAAGCATATTCTTTCTCTTATTGAGGTAGTTACCTATCTTGGTCTTGAAGGTGTATTTCTTTGTGGGAGTATCCTTGTGCAGTCTGCACATCCCTTTAGGCTTTGTTGAGAGAGCTGGATCTGAAGCAAGCATTGGCTGTGTCATAACCTTGGGTGTGCTGGCAAGGGGAAGATAGAGCTGGAGTTGGAGATATTAGAGTCAAACTAAGTCAGAGCCATTGGAAAAGGAAATGGCAACCCACTCCAGTATTTTTTCCTTGGAAGTCCCATGCACAGAGAAGTCTGGTGGGCTATAGTTCATGGGGTCACAAAAGAGTTGAACATGACTAAGCAACTAAACACAGTAGTAACAGATGGGAGCCATGGTTTTGTCCTATGAAAAATGGCCAGTGTGGCTTTACTAGGGGAAGAGTGAGAGCTAAAGAGATGGAAAAGGAGGCATGATGGAGTTTTGTTTCTCCTAGTTGTGATTTTAACATCCATCTCACATTTGAGGGCTTAGGACTATGTTTTGTGTTAGTTTCACTTTTTCCTCTGGCGTGGATACTTAGTGAGAGGCTGGATCTAGGCTGAGAGATGCTGCCCCACTACTGAGCTGGTTTTGCTCCCACTAGCAATTGCAGCCTCTATAATGGAGATAGTTTGAATCCTTCCAGATGTTATCAGGGGCACATTTGTTGTAAGTGGGTACCCTTTCCCTGGTCAGAGGCAGGATGGGGGTCTGAGTTGGGCCTGTTTTCTCTAAGGTGCATAGTGACATCGACAACAGTGGACTTTGCCCTAGTGGAAGAAAGTGCCGAAATAAGAGGAGTCTAGTGAGGGCTGGACAGCACACTCTTTGGGAATTCTAATGAGCCTACCAGAACCCCAAGCAAAAGCATGGCCTAAAATGGCAAATAGGAGATCCAGGGGCTCACACACACTGTAGTGGAAGTCAAAGAAGGAAGAGTTCTGATGGACTCAGAAAATCCCGGGATCAAGTCTGAAGGGCATCTATGGTGGTAGACATCAGTTAGAGGCCGTGGCAAAGACTACAGCATTATCAGGTGCTAGCACTCATCCTAAGAAAATGGGTAATCTTGTAGTTTCTGGAGGGAACAGAGAGATCAGAGACAATTCCCAAAGACTAGCAGGATGAGGCTGCATAGTTGAGGCCAACACAGATCTAGAAAATGAGAATACATTTCTTTATTTCCAAGATGCTGTGTAATGTTCTCTTTTTACCCAGATACCATCCCAGTAAAGAGGAGGAGTGGAAAGAATCCGCAAAGCAAGGGAATTCCAAAAAGGCCATCTACTTGTGCTTCATTGACTATGTTAAAGCCTTTGACTGTATCGATCAAACAAACTGTAGAAATTTCTTAAAGAGATGGGAATACCAGACTACCTTACCTGTCTCTTGAGAAAGCTGTATGCAGGTCAAGAAGCAACAGAACTGGACTTGGAATAACAAGTCCAGTTGGTTATTGGACTTGGAATAACAAGTCCACTTATTTCAACATTGGGGAAGGGGTGTGTCAAAGCTGTATATTGTCACCCTGTTTATTTAACTTATACACAGAGTACATCATGTTAAATGTTGGACTGGATGAATCACATGCAGGAATCAATATTGCTGGGTGGGAGAAATATCAGAAACCTCAGATTTGCAGATGACACCACTCTAATGATATCATCATTAGATACCATTAATGTGTATGCTGCTGCTGCTGCTGCTACCAAGTCGCTTCAGTCGTGTCCGACTCTGCAACCCCATAGATGGCAGCCTACCAGCCTCCCCCATCCCCGGGATTCTCAAAGCAAGAACACTTGGAGTGGGTTGCCATTTCCTTCTCCAATGCATGAAAATGAAAAGTGAAAGTGAAGTTGCTCAGTCATGTCCGACTCTTAGCGACCCCATGGACTGTATGTAGCCCACCAGGCTCCTCCATCCATGGGATTTTCCAGGCAAGAGTACCGGAGTGGGGTGCCGTTGCCTTCTCTGATTAATGTGTATAATGATATCTAATTAGATATGGGTGAAAGAAGAGAGTGAACAGTCTGGCTTAAAACTCAACATTCAAAAAACTAAGACCATGGCATCTGGTCCCAACACTTCAAGGAAAATAGAAAGGGAGAAAGTGAAAACAGTGACAGATTTTCTTTTCTTGGGCTCTAAAATCACTGTGAATGGTGACTGCAGCCATGAAATTAAAACGTACTTGCTCCTTAGAAGAAAAGCTATGACAAACCTAGACAGTGTATTGAAAAGGAGAGACATTACTTTGCCAACAAAGGTCTGTGCAGTCAAAGCTATAGTTTTTCCACTAGTCATGTACATATGTGAGAGTTGGACCATAAAGAAGGCTGAGTGTCAAAGAAGTGATGCTTTCTGAACAAGACAAGGGTGTCCACTTTCACCACTGTTGTTCAACATAGTTCTGGAAGTCCTAGCTACAGCAGTCAGAGAAGGAAAAAAAAAAAAAAAAGGAATCCAGGTTAGAAAAGAAGAAGTAAAGCTCTCACTGTTTGCAGATGACATGATACTGTACATAGAAAACCCTAAAGATAGTATCAGAAAATTACTAGAGCTAATCAGTGAATTTAGCAAAGTTGCAGGATACAAAATCAATACACAGAAATACTTGCATTTCTATATACTAATAATGAAAAATCAGAAAGAGAAATTAAGGAATCAATCCCATTCACCATTGCAACAAAAAGAATTAAATATCTAGGAATAAACTTACCTAAGGAGACAAAAGAACTGTACACAGAAAATTATGACACTAATGAAAGAAATCAAAGGTGACATAAATAGATAGTTATTCCATGTTCCTGGGTATGAAGAATCAATATTGTGAAAATGACTATACTACCAAACACAATCTACAGATTCAATGAGATTCCTATCACATTATCTTCAATAAATGATGCTGGGGAAACTGGACAGCTACATGTAAAAGAATGAAATTAGAACACTTCCTAACACCATACACAAAGATAAACTCCAAATGGATTAAAGATCTAAATGTAAACCAGAAACTATAAAGTTCTTAGAGGAAAACATAGGCAGAACACTCAATGACATAAAGCAAGATCCTCTATGACCCACCTCCTAGAGTAACAGAAATAAAAACAAAAATGAACAGGTGGGACCTGATTAAACTTAAAAGCTTTTGCACAGCAAAGGAAGCTATAATCAAGGTGAAAAGACAGCCTTCAGAATGTGAGAAAATAATAGCAAATGAAACAACTGATAAAGGATTAATTTTCAAAATATACAAGCAGCTTATACATCTCCATACCAGAAAAACAAACAACCCAATTAAAAAGTGGGAAAAAGATCTACACAGACATTTCTCCAAAGAAGACATACAAATGGCTAACAAACACATGAAAAGATGTTCAACATTGCTCATTGTTAGAGAAAGGCAAATCAAAACTACAATGAGATATCACCTCACACTGGTCAGAATGGCCATTATAAAAAAGTCTACAAACAATAAATTCTGGAGAAGGTGTGGAGCAAAGGTAACACTCTTGCACTGTTGGTAGGAGTGTAAATTGATACAGCCACTATGGAAGATGGTATGGAGATTCCTTAAAAAACTAGGAATAAAACCACCACATGACCCAGCAATCCCACTTTGGGCATATACCCTGAGGAAACCAAAATTGAAAAATACACATGTATCCCATTGTTCATTGCAGCACTATTTACAATAGCTAGAACATGGAAGCAACCTAGAAGTCCATCAACAGAGGAATGGATAAAGAAGTTGTGGTACATATACACAATGGACTATTACTCAGCCATAAAAAGGAATGCATTTGAGTCAGTTCTAATGAAGTGGATGAACCTAGAACATATACAAAGTGAAGTAAGAAAGAGAAAGATAAATATCATATTCTAATGCATATATACAGAATCTAGAAAAATGCTATTGAAGAATTTATTTACAGGCAACAGTGGAGAAACAGAAAATAGACTTAATGGACATGGGGAGAGGGAAGGAGAGGGTGAGATGTATGGGAAGAGTAGCATGGAAACCTACATTACCATATATAAAATAGATAGCCAATGGGAATTTGCTGTATGGCTCTTGAAACTCAAAGAGGGGCTCTGTATTAACCTAGAGGGGTGGGGTGGGGAGGGAGATGGGAAGGAGGTTCAAAAGGGAGGGGATATATGTATACCTATGGCTGGTTCATGTTGAGGTTTGACAGAAAACAACAAAATTCTGTAAAGCAATTATCCTTCAATTAAAAAATAAATTAAGAAAAAAAGAATTGATGCTTTCAAATTTTAGTGCTGGAGAAGATTCTTGAAAGTTCCTTGGAAAGCATGGAGATCAAATCAGTCAATCCTAAAGGAAATGAATGCTGAATATTCATTGGAAAGGCTGATGCTGAAGCTGACGCGCCAACACTTTGGCCATCTGATGTGAAGAGCTGACTCGTTGGAAAATACCCTTTTTGGAGAAGAAGGGTGCAACAGTGGATGAGGTGGTTGGATGACATCACTGATTCAATGGACATGAGTTTGAGCAAACTCTGGGAGACAGTGAAGGACAGGGAAGCCTGGTGTGCTACAGCTTGAGGGATTGCAGAGAGTCATACAAGACTTAGCAACTGGACAACAACCACCTTGAAGAGAAATTTGAACTTTGAACTAGCTGAGTTTACATCCAGAATTAAGTGACATACCAAACCCAAAATGTGTAATGTAATTATTTCAATTATTATATAATGTAATTATTAAGATATTGGTTCTAGAGCCAACGTGTCTTGGCTGAAGTTCCAGAACTGGTCCTTACTAATGATATAACTTTGCAGAAAACTATGTATTTCTCTGTTCCTCTGTTTTCTCATTTGTTATGAGGATTACATATAATAATATGGTAAAATGCTTAGAATAACACATGGTAAAGAATAAGTGTCAAGTTACGTTAAGGACATACAGGAAAACTGTTTGTAGTGGTAAATCAGTATAGATTTTCTGATTCAATATTTAATTATTTCTGTGAAGTTTGGTTAGGCCAGTTCCCATTTTGCCATGGGCTAAGCACTATTTTCCAGTGAAAAATAAAGACAGCACAGGTAGCTGAATGCAGCTGACTAAATTTCTAGTTAACACTTCTCTTATTGATTTATGCCTCTGTGACACAGTAAACTCTATAGATACTCAACTGGAAATCCAAGAACAATAGAATTTCTTCTAAAATTTTGCCATTAACTCTACTTAGAAGATATATATTGAACATGTTTTTGATGATGTACTTTTACTCATCTCATTCAACCGTGATGTTCACTGCTGCTGTTTCTTGTCTTAAACTCATTATCTTCTGGCTCAATGGAAAGATATGGAAATTTGTTCTGTTTAACAAACATTGTTGAGCAGCTACTCATTTGTCAATCACAGTGCTAAACTCTAATGTGGACTCTAGATATCTTGAAATGAAAAGGAAATGATCCTTGCCTAAGAACTTACCTGCTAAGGCATTGTTCAGTGTGGTATTGTAATGGCTCCATGCTAACTAACATTGGTAGGAACATGCATGTGTGTGGCTTGGTGGAGGTGGGTATCTCTCTGTTTTATCTTATTGTGGTATAATCACTTATTAATGTTTTCTCCATATTCCCCTAATTTTTTTCTGTTTTGGAACCTCATTTTCCAAAGTTTACCTAAAATTTGTAAATTTCCTAATGTTTCTAATATTTTTCTAAAACTTGGCGTATAAAAAAATGACCATAAAGAAGCTCTGTTCCTATCCACTGACTTGGTATTCCATCCTCATCTCTTTTCTGTTTCATTTCCCACCATGAACTGAAATCCTGAGAACCTGCCAAATGCTGAGGGCCAAAATTTTGAATAAATCTTGGGATAGTCTTTAACATAATATAAATGTAACATATCATAAAAGGCACTATGATACCCCTTAATACAATGCCCCACATATATTTTTCTTTAATGAACTCTTACTTCTTTTAAGGAGATAGATTAGGATCATAATTTCCAGAACTTTGACTAAACAGAGATGAACATGTGGTTAGTCTTGATGCTGTCCCAGGAGACTTGGGGCCAATTCTTTGAGAATCAGGACCTTAACTATCTCATTTCATCTCTGCCCATGCTTGAGAATCCCTCTGCTACTGTTGAGGGCTTGTGATTATAAGAAAAGTAGATTCACGTTGACTGGTATCAGGAGGATTCTTTCCTTTTTCTGCCTTTAGAATGTGTCCAAGTCCTCTCTGGGCCATAACTACTGGATCATGCTGTTTTTTTCAGACTTGTAAAACTTACACTGATTGCAAGAAAGGCAACCTAGATCCTCTATTTACTATCTCGGTTGGTCATTCTGAATCACCTACTACCTTGCAAATTGCTGGTAAGAGATAGATACTAATCAAGACCTTATTTTTCTGATTGAATAAAAATAAAAAAACTGCTTCATTCAGTTTTGAGTAATTTGAATAATTTTTTAAAATTATATACAAACAAAACTTTTTTCTTAATTTTTTTCTTATTTTTTAGGGAAGCTACATTTAAGATTTTAGGGTGATTACCATAAATAAAAATGATTTCAAATCCACTTTTGTTACCTGTTGTTCAGTCGCTGAGTCATGTCAGACTCTTTGTGACCCTGTGAACTGCAGCAGGCCAGGCTTCTCTGTCCTTCACTATCTCCCCGAGTTCGCTCAAATGCATGTCCATTGAATCAGTGTTGCCATCCAACCGTCTCATCCTCTGTCACCCACTTCTTTTGCCCTCAGTCTTTCCCAGCATCAGGGTCTTTTCCAATGAGTCAGCTCTTTGCATCACATGACCAAAGTACTGGTGCTTCAGCTACAGCATCAGTCCTTCCAATTAATATTCAGGGTTGATTTACTTTAGGATTGACTGGTTTGATCTTCCTGTTGTCCCAGGGACTCTAAAGTCTTCTCCAGCACCACAAATCGAAAGCATCAATTCTTCATTCCTCAGCCATCTTTATGGTCCAAATCTTACATCCATACATGACTCCTGGCAAAATCATAGCTTTGACTGTACATACCTTTGTTGAAAAGTAATTTCTTTGCTTTTTAATACGTTGTCTAGCTTTGTCATAGGTTTTCTTCCAAGGACCAGCAGCTTTTAATTTCATGACTGCAGTTACTGTCCACAGTGATTTTGGAGCCCCCAAATGAAATGTCACTGTTTCTACTTTTTCCCCTTTTATTTGCCATAAAGTGATGGGGTCAGATGCCATGACCTTAGTTTTTTTAAATGTTCAGTTTGAAGCCAGCCTTTCACTCTCCTCTTTCACCCTCATCAAGAGGATCTTTAAGTTCCTCTTTGCTTTTTACCACCCATTAAATTGGTATCATTTGCATATAGGAGGTTGTTGATTTTTCTCCCAGTAGTCTTGATTCTGACTTGTGATTCTTCCAACCCAGCATTTTGCATGATGGACTCTGTATATAAGTTAAATACCAGGGTGACAATATACAGCCTTGAAGTACTCCTTTCCCAGTTTGGAAGTAGTCTGTTCTTCCATGTTTGGTTATAACTGTTGCTCCTTGTCCCGCATACAGGTTTCTCAGGAGGCATGTAAGGTGATCTTGTATTCCCATCTCTTTAAGAATTTTCCATTGTTTGTTGTGATCTCCACAGTCAAAAGGTTTAGCATAGTCAATGAAGCAGAAATACGTGTTTTTTTTTTTAAATTCCCTTTTTATTTCTATGATCCAGTGGATGTTGGCAATTTGATCTATGATTCCCCTGACTTTTCTAAATCCAGCTTCTACATCTGTAAGTTCTTGATTCATGTACTACTGAAGCCTAGCTTGAAGGATTTTGACCATAATATTGCTAGCATGTGAAATGAGTGCAATTATACTGTAATTTGAACATTCTTTGGCATTTCCTTTCTTTGGGATTGGATTGAAAACTGACATTTTCCAGTCTTGTGGCCACTGCTGAGTTTTCCAAATTTGCTGGCATATTGAGTGCAGCACTTTCACAGCATCATCTTTTAGAATTTGAAATAGCTCAGCTGGAATTTCATCACCTCCACTAGCTTTGTTCATAGTAATGCTTCCTAAGGCCCATGTGCCTTCACGTTCCAGGATATCTGGCTCTAGGTGAGTGACCACAACATCATAATTATCCAAGTCGCTAAGACCTTTTCCATACAGTTCTTCTGCGTATTCCTGCTACCTCTTCTTAATCTCCTCTGCTTCTGTTAGGTCCTTGCCATTTCTGTCTGTTATTGCCCCCATCTTTGCATGAAATGTTCCCAAATGGCAGTGGCAGCCCGAAGAGGCAGCACAGGCATGGGAAGCTGCTTTGCAGAGATCACTGTGGAGATGGAAGCATCAGTATGGCAGGAGACTGAGGACTGTGCACCTCCATCAAGGTGGCCAGGGTTGCGGGGCATGGACAAGAATGCTGAGAAGCCCGAGGAGAAGAAAGGCTGGGGCCAGAGCTTGGCTGGCAGACCATATGGGAAGCAGATCAGTCCCTTGAAAGCCAGTGGCAGCAGTGAGGCCGGAGAGCCTTCTGCTTCTGGGCATCCTCCGATGTTGGCTCCAGCCTCCCCTGTACTCCCTTCCTGGCAAGCCCCTTCCTGGTGATTCCAGCAGAGCCTTTGCCTTGGCCTCTGGGAGACATGTTGAACAACATCCCATGACCAGTGAAGCTTTACACACTCAAGGAGGACTAGCAGTGGGACAACCAGGATGCTAGGCATGTTGTCTAGCTATGTGGAACAGCTGAAGGGCATGTCCTTGCTAGTCAGGGTCTGACAAAATATGGTTCGCTAGAAAGGGAATAGCAAACCACTTCAGTATTCTTGCCTTGAGAACCCCATGAACAGTATAAAAAGGCAAAATGATAGGATACTGAAAGATGGGCCCCCTTGGTCAGTACATCTACTGACAAGTAGGCTACTGGTGAAGAGTGGAAGAATAGCTCCAGAATGAATGAAGAGGCTGAGCCAAAGTGGAAACGGTCATCTAAATTAAAGTCACCTTCCCATTACCTTCCAGCAACACAAGAGATGACTCTATACATGGACTTCACCAGATGGTCAATACCAAAATCAGATTGATTATATTCTTTGCAGTCAAAGATGCGAAAACCCTATACAGTCAGCAAAAACAAGACCTGGAGTTGACTGTGGCTAAGATCATGAACTTCTTATTGCATACTTCAGGCTCAAATTGAAGAAAGTAGGGAAAACCACTAGGCCATTCAGGTATAATGTGAATCATATCCCTTTTGATTATACAGTGGAGGCATCAAATAGATTCAAAGGACTAGATCTGGTTGGCAAGAGTGCTGAAAGATGTATGGACAGAAGTTCAGACCATTGTTTGGGAGGTGGTGACTAAAACCATCCCCAAGAAAAAGAAATGCAAGAAGGCAAAGTGGTTGTCTGAGGAGGCCTTACAAATAACTGAGAAAAGAAGAGAAGCAAAAGGCAAAGGAGAAAGGGAAAAAAATACCCAGCTGAGTATAGTTTCAGAGAATAGCAAGGAGAGATAAGAAAGCCTTCTTAATTGAACAATGCATAGAAATAGAGGTAAACAATAGAATAGAAAAAGCTAGAGATCTCTAGAAGAAAATTAGAGATACCAAGGGAACATTTCCTGCAAAGATGGTCACAATTTTGGTGACTGAGAGGGCCCAAGTGTCAGGAGGAAAAAATCAACTGCATTTTTGTCTTAGCAGGGAGCAAGGGACTTCTATTAGTAAGGCCTTCAGCCAATTCATTCAGTTGAAGAATATGGCTTTGTGATGTTATACCCCTGTTGTGTGCAGCAGTGATATCTGAGCACATTGAATCTCAAAATTATGGGGACAGAATCAAGCTAAATTTAAATATGAGGTGCCTGAAGATCTGCTTGTCAATTTAACTGAGAAGGTGGGGTTTGGGGTAAATTTAGATTTCTGTGCTCACAACTTTTTATTATTTCAGATATGTATTTTGCATAATGTAACATTGTGTATATATAAAGTGAGGGAGACTAGAAGGTTTTTGAAGATTCAGGTTTAAGATGCTGTAATTCCATGATTCTTTGACCTTTGAAGGAATTAGAGAAATAAAACAACTGTGATTGCGAATTGTGCTTTTATCATGTTAGACTTGTGGAATGCCAGAGCTTGGAGTGATTTTTTTTTATCTAGTGTTTTCTTTTTGGCCCAGGGTGTGTTGCTATTTAAATGACCCTGGACTCATGGGTTATACCCTGTTGGTAAAGTTTTATATCACTGGAGACTCCACAGCTCTTCCTGGCAACAGATCCCAGTGCTTCACAAATCTTAAAGTAAGGGAGTTTTCCTTATGGCCAAGGTTAAGTGCCTTTGAATGTGTTGCCATTACCTATACTTTTTGGAAGTCTCAAAGTCCTTTTGAAAAAGCATAAACAGACTATCTTTTCTTTCTTTTTTTTTTATTCCTGTGCATGCTCTATCAAGATACACATTTCTCTTTGAAATATTATTGTATCAAACTTCTGAATCTTAACATTTTATAATAATTTACTAAATGACTGGAAGTTATATTTACTTTCTGTTTTGCTTTTCAAAAATTTACTAATCTTTTTCAGAGCTCCTGCATCCTTGACTAAACATGAAGTTAAGTGTCAGTTCCATACCAAAGCAACTTTTAGAGCTAGATAGATTAATAAAGATAAGGAGAAGAAATTTATTAGCACTTACCATGGAAGGCCTGTCTGGTTCTTATTTTGGTTCCTATGAGTCTATTTTACACTGATAAGAATTACAAGTAATGATTTTACCTGTAAATTTAAAGAAAATATATTTGGATGGGCTTTTTAGGTGACATCTTGATTAGTTATAAACATGCACTGAGTTATAATGGGCAGCTTTCACTATAAAGTAACCAGTTCCACGACATTGCCCGTTACTTCTTCCCCTGTTCTTGCTGGACTGTACGGTTGCTCCTCATACCACTTTCTCATTCTTTTTCTGTATAATGAATAACATATGGCAAATATCAGCTTCACTCAGGTTTCAGTGTCTCATTGCAGCTAAAGTGACTTACCAGAGTTTCTTGTTTGTCTATCGCTCTTGTAGTTACTTTTACATTGTTCTTGCTGCTTCACAAGTATTAACAGAAAAGATGCACCAGTGGATACCAATATTGGCACTCAGAGATCAGGTATTGAGTTGGTGACCCCTTCGGGGAGCAGTTTTTACTTTCCTCCCTCCTAATTCAGTGCAGGCAAGAGAATTTGAGCAAGAGCCAGGACATGTGGCAGCCTTTAAGTTTCTTCCAAATTTTATTAGCTCAGAATCTAATGTGGAGTCCACCCTTCTATCACTGGCCTTGACATCATAGAATTTTCACTACCGCTCTGCCCTTGAAACTTGGAAATTGCCTATTATCCAGGTCATTGGAAGAGTTTGCTTATTGATTCTGAAGCTGCTATTTGGTAACGATTCAAAGTGTAATGGAGAGACCTCATCTCCCAAATCCTGTTTTGTGTGCTCTCTTCTATGCAGCAGGGTGTAATTTTGCTTGCGTTGTATGTAAGCACCTTTTCCCAGCATGCCCTCATCTACACATGCCTTTCCTTGTGCCAGACACTATTATGCTCTATCAATTTACTCTTCTCAAGTCTTTAGTTATGTGAATTTGCTAGGTATGCCTAATTTTTCTGTTCATCTAAAATAGCGTTATGTTATTATAAAAAAAAATGCACATTTGGAGATGGAAATACACTGTTCATTAGGTATACCAGTACAAACCACTGGCTTACCGCCATGCTCCTCTAATGGGGTAATTTCCATACCTCAAGGGATAGGTTATGTATCCTCTCTTTATTTTGAAGGCTATAATTGTAAACACATGTCTTTGACTGGATACCTTGTCTCAACAGCCTTCATCCAGGTTGCCAGAAGACATGAACAGTGCAATGCAACATCAAAGGAAACCCAATGAAACGTTGTTCTATTATTTGTGATATATTTGAGCTGGGCTCATACTAGCTTATTTCTAGATTTGAGAATCAAACCTTAGGCTTAAGGCTGAGAGGTTTTAGGGGAACAGCCTTAGTACCAAATAGACGAGATAAAAAATGACAGAGTAAAAAGAGTTCATTGTAGTCATCTGCATGGCAAAACCATCAAATCTAACGTACATAAGCCAGCGTCTGTTATCAGTCACATGCATTTGGTTTATTTACAATTTTCCAGATATATCTGGGCTAATTTATGAATTTTGAATGAAAAGAAATTCCTCTGGTTTCCCATTTTTCATTTAGAGGGCATTGTTTGCGAACCTGTGGCCTGGTTATCTTCAATAAAAGCAAGTTACAAGTAAACAAACATGAAATCCTTTAGTGGTCACTTGGCTTGGAGCGTGAATTTTAAAAGTTAACTGATGGTTGATCACTCTTGGATATTATTAGTCTTCCTTCATGTACAAATGTTCTCTTAAACAAAACTCTATTGAATTATTTTCTTAAGAGAAAAAAAAATCTATTAACAGTGAGTAGTAAAAACTGCAATATCTTTTTTGTCTTTACATGAAAATCAATGGTTCTGCCTTATTTTTGTATTATAAATTCTTTTATTAGTTAGAAGTGTCAGGTGACCATATTATGTTACGCAAAGGAGGCTGAATCTGACTCCCCACCTTCCATTCCAGAATCAGTATATATTGTTTAAGAAAGGTTTCTTAACCAAGAGAAAGGCTTTTTTCTGATGCAGGATGCAGCATGCTTGGGGCTGGTGCATGGGGATGACCCAGAGAGATGTTATGGGGAGGGAGGTGGGAGGGGGGTTCATGTTTGGGAACGCATGTAAGAATTAAAGATATTAAAATTTAAAAAAATAAAAAGCTAGAATGATTGGCATTAACCAATTAAAATACTGTATTTCCCAAATGTTTCATAATGTGTTTTTTTTTTTTTACTGATGTAAAGACAGGACGAGTGACACAAACTTTTATAAGAATTTAGTTACATTGTGGCTGAAAAAGAGGATACATGTATAATTGAATTATAACAGGGAATCAGTATTTTAAGAATGAGTTTTGAGCAAAGTTTAGGGAGACTCACAACATGATTAAGTTTGTGGCGTTTATATACCTAGCAAACCTTACAATTTCTTGCAGTATTGTTTCCTACATTTTTCATGTTATGGCACCCACATAAAATTGTACTGTTTCTATGCTACGTTAGAGTAAACAAAGCTAATAAGATTGAAGACTGGGGTGAATTGCTGCCCACTTGCCCTGAAAATTACAGGACTAACATCTGTGTGTGCCCTTAGACTGTTCATTTCTTTCTGACCTTCCTACTTTTCTTTCCTTTTGTGTGTGTGTGAGTGTGTGTGTGTACGCACACATGCGTGCTCAGCCCTGTCCGACTCTTTGCTACCCCTTGGACTGCAGCCTGTCAGACTCCTCTGTCCATGGATTTTTCCAGGCAAGAAGGGGTTGCCATTTCCTTCTCCAGGGGATCTTCCTGATGCAGGGATCGAACCTGCATCTCCTGCATTGGCAGGCAGATTCTTTACCACTGCACCACCTGGGAAGCCCAATCAAATCACTTAAGCCTATTAACTTGAGAAAAAGCTTGAAGTAAAAATAAAAGGGAGCTTAGAAAACACTCTAATAGCTTCCCATCCTACATCAATAAATGGACAATGGCAGACAGATATAGAAACCACTTGCAATTTCCTTTTTGTTAAATAGTATTAAAAAAAGCAAATTAGAAATGCAGAGGAAATACTCTAGAAAATTAATATCCTTGTCTTTTCCCTCTCTCTTGATATTGTTGGAGCTTCAGAGATGAGTGAGTGAGTGAGTGAGTGAGTGAGTGAAGTCGCTCAGTTGTGTCCGACTCTTTGCAACCCTGTGGACTGTAGTCCACCAGGCTCCTCAGTCCATGGGATTCTCCAGGCAAGAATACTGGAGTGGGTTGCCATTTGAGATGAATGAATTGGCAGCAATTCCCCAAGAAAATGAACTAACCAACTCTATTTAATGAATAATTAACTATGCAGTCATACCCATTAATATCTTGAGGGGATTGGTTCCAGGACTCCTTATGGATACCTAACCCTAACCCATTCATTAGTGATGACTTTCAAGTGGTTACCTTTTGTTGTAATAAATTCATAAAAATGGAAAGCCATTCAAAATGGAGTTTTATTTAGATTATGAATAAAGTTAATATTTTCAGTGTCTGTTTTGCTTCAGGTAATCTTTGGACACAGTTTGATTTCATTCAGTTTATTTCTTCAAACATTTTACATTTAGTAACCTCAAAAAGTTATTATTCATTTATTTCCCTTATATACTCATCACTTTGGTCCCTGGGTATTTAGAACCATGATGCAATTTTAATTAATACAATATTGTTTGATTCTTCCCCAGCAAGTAGATTGGAGAAGGAAATGGCAACCCACTCCAGTGTTCTTGCCTGGAGAATCCCAGGGACGGGGGAGCCTGGCGGGCTGCCGTCTATGGGGTTGCACAGAGTCGGACATGATTGAAGCGACGCAGCAGCAGCAGCAGCAGCAGCAGCAGCAGCAGCAGCAGCAGCAGCAGCAGAAGTAGATTTCCTTACCTCCAACCTGTAGTCACCATGAATCAGGAGAATAACTAGTTAAAACAGATGGACCATGTCACTGGGCTTTAAAGGAAAAATTTAAATTGATGTTATACCTAGAGAGGAAATGAGTACATGCAAAGTATCTTTTCTTGCTGGTCAGGTGGGTGGAATCTCCAACAAGCATGTATTCTTGATCTCCACAGCTAAGGTTATGCATCCTTCATCTCCCTGAAAAAGAGCCAGGATAACAAAAATAAATTTTATAATACTTCATTATGTATTAGGCAGCCAAGAAGCACTGCAATGCAGGTGGCTTGAGCCCCGTACAGCCAAGATCTTTGAAATGTTGCTTTAAAAACTTTTGTTTTTCAGACTGAAAAAAAAAATCTTTTTCAATATGAGGTTAAATACATATAACTGGAGTCATCTTGTTTTGGCTTAAATACAGGTCTTTCTAAGGCTTTTCATCTGTAAAATGAGTATAATGAAACACTTGATTCACTGAATTGTTGTGTGGATTCAATGAGGTAGTGTATAAAAAGTCTGTATCTCGTTGGCACCAACTCAGTAAATGTTGGTTGCAGTTTTTCCTGGAATTTATAGAGTTGACTCAGTGGTAAAGAATCCAGTTGCCAATGCAGGAAATGTGGGTTTGATCCCTGGTTTGGGAAGATACTCTGGAGAAAGAAGTGGCATCCACTGCAACATCCTAGCCTGGGAAATCCCATGGACAGAGGATCCTGGCAGGCTACAGTCCATAAGGTTGCAAAAAAGTTGGACACGACTTACTGACCAAATAATAACTGTCTTGGAGAAGACCTAAGTGACCATTTTTTGGATCTTATAGCACATTTTATAAAATACAAGTAATATCCTTCTGTCACTGAAATGTTTTCCCTGACTGATGAATATCGATGAAAAGTTTCTGGATAAACTCATTGTGGTATTACCAACATAAAATTAACTGATTGTCATGAAGATTTTAACACAGTGTTGAAAATGATGTGACATAACATGAAAATAAAATTTCTGGGTGAGTAATGCTGATCACCCTCATAAAACATTTGCGTCATCGGTGGCTCAGAGGTTAAAACGTCTGCCTGCAATGTGGGAGACCAGGGTTTGATCCCTGGGTTGGGAAGATCCCCAGGAGGAGGAAGTGGTAACCCACTCCAGTATTCTTGCCTGGAGAATCCCATGGAGGGAGGAGCCTGGTGGGCTACAGTCCACGGGGTTGTTTGGGAACGCATGTAAGAATTAAAGATTTTAAAATTAAAAAATAAAATAAAAGCTAAAAAAAAAAAAAAAGAGTCAGACACGACTGAGCTGCTTCATTTCACTTCACTTCACTTCACTTCTATCTGAAAACCAGTCCATCCTAAAGGAGATCAGTTCATTGGAAGGACTGATGCTAAAGCTGAAACTCCAATACTTTGGCCAACTCATGCAAAGAGCTGACTCATTGGAAAAGACCTTAATGCTGGGAGGAATTGGGGGCAGGAGGAGAAGGGGACGACAGAGGATGAGATGGCTGGATGGCATCACCGACTCAATGGACATGAGTTTGAGTGAACTCTGGGAGTTGGTGATAGACAGGAAGGCCTGGCGTGCTATGATTCATGGGGTCACAAAGAGTTGGACATGACTGATTGACTGAACTGAACTGAACTACCTAATAAGAGATAAAATACATTTTATGTATAAGCAAAAGCATTCATTGCAGCTCTGTTTACAAGAGCCAAGATGTGGAAGCAACCCAGGTATCCATCAACAGATGAGCGGATAAAGAAGATGTGGTACAGATAAAGAATTGAATATTACTCAGCCATTAAAAAGAATGACAAAAATTATATTTTCAGGAACATGGATGGACCTGGAGATTATCATACTGAGTGAAATAAGTCAGAGAAAGGCAAATATCATGTGATATTACTTATATTCAGAATCTGAAAAAAGTAGATACGAATGAACTCATATACAGAACAGAAATGGTCTCACAGACTTAGAGAGCCTACTTATGGTTCCTGGGAGGAAGGGTTGGGGGGAGGGATAGATTGGGAGTTTAGGGTTGACATGGACACATTGCTGTATTTAAAATAAAATGCTATTCCATGAAAAAAGCTGGAGTTAATTGTTCATGATAGAAATGAGTTTCATAAAGTGATTTTTGGGGGCTGTGGGAAATATAGTATTAAGTGAGAAACTTTAGTGGATATTTATTTTGTCCTGTGAAACATTATTTTGAGACAGAAGCCACTAGGTCACCACCTAGGATGTTTAGTCTCTTTTATTCCCAACATTTTCTCTACTGCTGTATTTGTGTCTGTAGGGATACAGATCTGATTGAGAAAAGCCCTCTCAGCTCTAAAGGAACTCATGAAGACTAAGCCTGTCCTCAGACCTAGTCTATAGTCTGTGGTTTAACTGGTATCTCTGGCAAAGTTGAGGGGGAAGGCATTCATGCCCTTGTTACTTATCCTTTGATTTGTTTTAGAGCCCAGTTGTAAGATCTTATTTAAGCATTACACGAGAAGGAGGAAAAAATTAATTGAATAATGTGGCTTTATTTGTGTGTGCATGCTCAGTTGTGTCTGACTCTTTGTGACCCCATGGGCTGTAGCCTGCCAGGCCTCTCTGTCCATGGAATTTTCCAGGCAAGAATACTGGAGAGGGTCGTTATTTCCTTCTCCAGGGGTTCTTCCCAACCCAGGGATCAAACCCAGGTCTTCCACACTGTGGGTGAATTCTTTTCCTGCTGAGCCGCAAGGGAAGCCCAAGAATACTGGAGTGAGTAGCCTATCCCTTCTCCAGTGGATCTTCTGACCCAGGAATTGAACCGGGGTCTCCTGCATTGCAGTCAGATTCTTAACCAACTGAGCTATCAGGGAAGCCCGACAACCCCTAGACAACTATCTCTCATTGTAAGCTGTATATCCTCATCTATTGCTGTTTTAATAGTGGGCCCTAACTCCCACTATCCCAATATCCACTTGGGCTGGATATAGATTTTTTTTTTTTGTTTGTTTGTTTTCAGTGTCATCCTTGGGGAAAATAAGACTAAAATTTACTGGTGATTATTATGTTCTCTTGCTCAGTAATTTTCAGAATATGGTTGATCTGACTGGTTTCTATTATCTCCATCTGTGTAGAAAATAGGGCTTGCTACTTATGTAAAGAACACTGTGTAACTGAGCCTATAGTAGACAAAACAGTGAGGAGGCCTTTTATTAAGATGGAAATGTCTGGAATATGTAGCCATGGGAATGTGTATAACTTCTATTAAGGGATGTCTATAGAGTCTACCGGAGAAGGCAATGGCACCCCACTCCAGTACTCTTGCCTGGAAAATCCCATGGACGGAGGAGCCTGGTGGGCTGCAGTCCATGGGGTCGCAAAGAGTTGGACATGACTGAGTGACTTCACTTTCACTTTCATGCATTGGAGAAGGAAATGGCAACCCACTCCAGTGTTCTTGCCTGGAGAATCCCAGGGCCGGGGGAGCCTGGTGGGCTGCCGTCTCTGTGGTCGCACAGAGTTGGACACGACTGAAGCGACTTAGCAGCAGCAGCAGCAGCAGCATAGGGTCTACCTGGTGCTAGTTCTCAGAAGGAAAAGCACTGGAATTGTACGTGAAAGATACTGTGGAAAATTTTCTTCTTGGTATTTAAAATTTTGTGATCAACTCCTAAATCCAGTAGAAGACAGGCGAAGAATTGTATAAATTTATGAAGCTATTTTTGAGTTTGTCCCATGTCTAACAATATAAACATGAGATAAGGGAAAGCATCCTTATGCCACCAAAATATGTGATTCTTTAAGAAGCACTAAATGCTAGACCAAAAAATGCAATTCTTCATCAAGCACTAGATGCAAAAGGGTGTGATTCTTATAAAGAGCTCTAGTCAGACAGTTATTGTAAAGTAGGGTAATTAATGTCTTCTTGTTCTCATGATTCTGCCTGCACTGCCTAACACCTGGGTTCGATCCCTGTGTTGGGAAGATCCCCTGGAGAAGGGAAAGGCTACCCACTCCAGTATTCTGACCTGGAGAATTGCATGGACTGTGTAGTCCATGGGGTCGCAAAGAGTTGGACATAACTGAGAGACTTTCATTTCACTTCACTTCAGTTCTCATATTATTTGGGGTATAACTGAGTTGTGGTTTTTACTTTAAAGTTCAGTAGAATGCTGAGATGAATCCTTTCCAGTATCTTTCTGTCAGCATGAGGTTTCCCACCACATGTATTGGAACTAGGTCTGTTAAATTCTGTTAATTCTATTAATTATAGTAGTACTAGGTTAAAATAGGCTAGTCAGTGTCACCTTTGCTCCCAGCTAATTTCATTCTTAGATTTTCAGGTGGTGGAAGAATGGGGAATGGTGTGATGACATAGCTGCCTTTCATTTAATTTTTGTCATTTAGATATTTGCACTTATTAGAATGTCTCTAATAGGACATTTTACGCTGTGCTAGTCTTTGTGGTCTGTAGGAGGAGACATGTTTATTGAAAATATGATATAATCTTTATTCTTTAGTGGTATAAGTAATTTTTAAGGAAAATTTACATGGAAGTTTAACATAAAACAAAAGATGAAAGTGAAGATAGAGGGGGCCCTGTGTTTCTCCTTGATCTCCCCATTGCATGAGTTCCAAGGAAAGTTTTTCCCTAAGTAGACAGTAATGTTTCAAGGTACTGGAGGAAAGTGAAGCTGGTGAGATCAGTCTTAACCTTTTCTACATTCATTAGTTTATTTAGTCATTCAACAAATATCGTGGAACGCTCTCTGTATGCCAGATTGTGTTGTCATACTATTGCTGCTAATAATAATAAACAGCATTCATTGCAAGTTTATTGCATATGTAGGTGTATGTGCTCGGTCATGTCCAATTCATTGCAACCCCATGGATTGTAGCCTGCCAGTCTCCTCTGTCCATGGAATTTTCCAGGCAAGAATCCTGGAGAAGCTATTTCCTACTCTGGAGGACTTTCCCGACCCAGAGATTGAACCCACATCTCCTGCATTTCCTGCATTGGCAGGCAAATTCGTTGTCACTGAGCCTCCTTGGAAGCCCTATATCAGGGAGAGATCATCTCAGTTTTCTTAATGATTCTATTAAGTAGGCACTATTAGCATCTCAGTTTTTTACAGTTGAAATACTTGAGGCTTAGAGGAGTTAAGAACCATGTCCAAGGTCAGAAAACTAGTAAGTAGGAGAGCAAGAGCTTTTTCACTTTGGTTATTTGATTCTCATCTGGGACTCTTAGACATCATGCTCCCTTCCGTATAATAATGTGAAACACTAATTTTAAGGCTACCATGTTCCAAGCTAAATATTTTTACATGTACTCTGTTAATCAGCTCAAAAATTCTATGTGTCAACATTATTATTGTTCCTTATTTTTATGTTTAGGGCAATGCAAGCAAAAAAAAAATCTCCCTATTTTCACAAACCAGGTGGTGGTGGAGTTAAGATATGAACCCCAAAAAGCATGTATGTTCTTAAATACTGGTCTCTAATAAATAAAACAGTTCCTATTTAGGAAGTTAGCTTATGGTAACTTAGATATAAGTTACACAGATTTAAAAAATGTATTGTAATTAAATGGTTATCTCATTGGAGGTATAGACAAATGTTTTCAGAATATTAATTTTAACCTAGTGTCCTAATGGCTCCCTCCCTAATTGTAACCTAAAAAAGGCTTTACACGTATCTTTTTATTAGCTCTGGGATTCATTCATCCTACTTCCTACCCTTCACTTACAACCTTTGGTAGCTCTTGCTTGGTTTCTCTGATTTTCCGTCCTATTTATAAAATTTTCCTCTTTAGCTGTCTCAGAAAAACACATATTTTGACAATCAACCTGCTCTTAAGTGCATGCTCTATCTTCGCCCATGCCGCTCTAGCCTTTCACCCAGATGTGAGATCTGCAGCCTGCCCTTGTGCCCTGCCCTTTTCTTGGGCGGAACACTCCACTCTGGGTCAGCACTTTAGTAGGCTCTTTGAGATCTCACTGGATAATGGAAACATTTTCAGTTCACTATGCAATGGAAGGGAAGCTTTCACAGTGGAAGTAGTAGTTTGATAATACCAGAGGAATGAATAGGGGGTTTCCGAGGGTGGGGTTAAAGACAGTATCTGTATTAGGGTTCTCCAGAGAGAGAATCAGTTCAGTTCAGTTTAGTCGCTCAGTCGTGTCCGACTCTTTGCGACCCCATGAATCACAGCATGCCAGGCCTCCCTGTCCATCACCAACTCCCGGAGTTCACTCAAACTCACGTTCATCAAGTTGGTGATGCCATCCAACCATCTCATCCTCTGTCATCCCCTTCTCCTCTGCCCCCAATCCCTCCCAGCATCAGAGTCTTTTCCAGTGAGTCAACTCTTCACATGAGGTGGCCAAAGTACTGGAGTTTCAGCTTTAGCATCATTCCTTCCAAAGAACACACAGGGCTGATCTCCTTTAGAATGGACTGGTTGGATCTCCTTGCAGTCCAAGGGACTCTCAAGAGTCTTCTCCAACACCACAGTTCAGAAGCATCAATTCTTCAGCGCTCAGCTTTTTTCACAGTCCAACTCTCACATCCATACATGACCACTGGAAAAACCATAGCCTTGACTAAACAGACCTTAGTCGGCAAAGTAATGTCTCTGCTTTTGAATATGCTATCTAGGTTGGTCATAACTTTTCTTCCAAGGAGTAAGCGTCTTTTAATTTTATGGCTGCAGTCACCAATGGGAGATATATATGAAGAAATGTATTGTAAGGTATTGGCTCATATGATTTTAGAGGCTAAGAAGTCCCTCACTCTGCCATCTTCAAAGTGGAGACTTAGGAAAGCCAGTGGTGTCGTTTGAAGGCCTGAGAGTCAGAGAGCTTATATTATACGTTTCAGCCTGGTTCTGAAACCCTGAGAACCAGGGGTGTCAACAGCAGATCAGTGCCCCAGCTCAAGTAGGCAGAATTCATTCAACCTTCTTCCTTTTTGTTCTGTCGAGGCTCTCAGTGAATTGAATGACGCCCATCCACACTGGAAAGGCCATCTGCTTTATTCAGTCCACCATCCCAAATGCTAATCTTTTCTGGAAACACCCTCATAGACATAACCAGAAATAATGTTCAACCAGCTGTCTGGGCATATTGTGGCCCAGTCAAGCTGACACATAAAATTAACTAGGATAGCATTCCATGCTGGGAAAACAGCATGTGCAATGGCATAATTGGGGAACTACTAGTTCAGTTTTTCTTGGAGCATAATATGTGAAAGAGACAGATGGGTATGGTGATTTTAAACCATGATTGTAAATTCTTTGACATTCCTCCCATCAAGTGTACTTTGACATTCCTCCCATCAATGTGGGTAGGCTTGTGACTATTTTGTCCAAGGAGAGTTTTGTAGAGGTGATACTGAATTCCAAGGCTAGATTATAAGACCATGCAACATTTACATCCTTATGAAACCCTGAGCCACCATGTAAGATATTTGAATAACTTGAGACTGTCATGCTAATATGCATTAGAATTCATTGAAGGGCTTGATAAGGAAACCACGATATTTGCAAGATGATTGGCAGGGTAAGCTAGTTAGAAAAATTTATGTTTGAAAAAAATGGTAAGGTTTTAGACTAGGAAAGTTATTTGGAATGGATAGAATAATTGTGAAAACCACTTAAGAAGTAAAATTTGAAGAACTTGATTGATGTAATAATGTGGTAAAATATCTCATTACGATGTGTGGATTAGGATGAACATTAGGATGTGCGGATTATTGGAATTGCCATTTGTAAAAAAACAGAAATGTAGAAAGAGGAGATGCTTTGTGGAAGAGAATGAGTGTTTGTCTTGGAACATATCCAATTAGAGACATATAGATGGCAGTTGGGTTTGGACTGATACTACTTAACATATACATCACAATTTCAGATGTACCCTTTCCCTCTTGCCATTTCTGAATAACTGATGGTGGCTGTCTGAAAGGGTGAGTTGAGGATTCTGAGAGTGATCTTGGCTTGAGCAGTGATTGATTTTTACCTGGAGCAAAACCAAGGAGATTGATTGTTTGCCTGATGTATATTTGCCCACTTTGATAGTAATGGTAGGAAGTGTCAAGATTTTAGGATATTGAAAGGTAATGAAAATAAAATCATGATTACATGGAAGAACAACAATCTTTATCTGTTTTGAAGCCTTCCTATACTTTGTTGAGTATGTTGAAGTCTGAAAAAAATATTGATCTAATCCATCATTATTTATGGCATGATGCTGTGTGGGGATTGACCCACTATGATTCCAGATAACCATAAAAGCTGGCATTGGTGAAGAAGTATCTCAGGCTTCCAGCTAAGTAAAAGCAATGGAAAGAAGGAGGATCATGGAATTACAAAATTGGAAAGACATTTTAAGTTTGGTCATCCCAGCCTTCTCATTTTACTGAGAAGGAGACTGAAGCTTGAGAAGATGTGCCTTGCCTAAGATCACTTAGCTTTATAAGCTCTGCAATTGCTTTGAAATCTCTACAATAAATTGTTCTTCTTATGGCAGAGCCAGAACTGGAAGCTAGCCTAACTGCACTGGTATGACATTGGCTTATGATGAACTGGATCAATTGCACAGCAGAAAGAAATTACCGTGCAACTGCCCATGGTGAATCAAGGATTCCTCCCACATTGAGGATATCTTTTCCCACCCATGGGTATCAGCAGCTGGTCTGGTGCTAGCTGTGGAGCCCAGAAGATAGCTTCAAATTTTCATGGAAGGATAATAGGTGGTTGGGAGAGTTTCCAGAGTGGTGGTTTCTGTGCCATCTGTAGCCTCAGAACTTAGGAAGAGCAAGTAAAAAAATGTGTTTTTGCAAATGTTTTTCATGGATTTAAGACCTAACCTGTTTAACAGATTGTCTTGCTTAAAAAACATGACTGGTTTTAGCTGACAAGTTGGGTTTTATGAAAAGATTGATCCCAGCTGCCAGTTGTCAAGGCCAGAAGATGTTCCAAATTGGCAGTTCCCAAAGACCTTGAGTTGATTGGCTTAAAGTGGCTAAAGGAAGATATGGGGGTGGAAAAATAGAATTCTATAAAGCTAGTATAATTTGAAAGTATTTGAAATACAAACATCCATTAGAACAAACAAAAAGTCAAAATAGTCTTAGCTTTATTCTGCTTTGTGGGTTGTTCTAATGCTTTCTAAGGTTGTAGGTGCCCTCCTTCATCATTTATTGGCTTCTTACTGGATTTTCTAGTAAAATCCTATTCATATATAAGTAGTGGAAAGGGTGTATATGTCTTGAATGCTTCTAAGTTTGAATTATATAGTTTTTTAAGGAGGAAAGTATGTTTTAAGTTCATGAAATTATTCTTATTTTGACAAAAACACCAAGCATCTATCTATCTATATCTTAAGAAAGACATGGTGATATGTTTTACTTGAGTAGATTCTTGAGTCATAAATGAGACAGTGTGAAGTTCGATTTTTTAATTTTATCGTGAGATCTAAGCTCATATTTGAACACATTATTGTTTTTAACAATGCTAATAATGCTAATGATACTTTAACTCTTTATGCCTTGTCTCACATGATTTGTACCTGTCTTATTGAGTTATGAAGGTGAAATGAGCTAACCCATGCAAAATGCTTAGAATAATGCTTGTTACATAGTTAATACTTGATAAGTGCTATTACATTTACAAATCATAGCAATGTACAGGTAATGCTTCAAATATTATTGATCAAGTACATAATAAAGCTGAGTTAGTTGTTAAAGTACAATCTACTTAAAAAATCAGTGATTACTCTTTAAAAGTATACGTGCTTAGTATTTTAAACAGTGCTTAGAAAAGATCATCCATGATTGCTCTAACTATATGATAATATCACAAATATTTAGTTAATGCATGTTGGCGTTTTCATTTGTGACTGTGTTTTATAGTCAAAGTGGTCTTGATACTAGGTTTTATCCTGGCACTGAGTTTCTAGAAGGGAACCTCTGCTTAAAGCATAAGTTTTCAAAACATCAATTAGGTATCTATAATAGTTATTTGGATTGGGGATATTTTCTTATCTTCCTTCCTGTTGCTTAAAGTGATGTGGCTATCTCTTTTAATTAAATCTGCATGGCCCCTTTGGAAGAAAAGACAAACACTTTTGATACTGGATTAAGTAAATAATGACTGGGCACTGTCAGTGCCACTTCATGGCAAATAGATGAGGAAAAAGTGGAAGCAGTGACAGATTTTATTTTCTTGGTCTTCATAATCACTGTGAATGGTGACTGCAGCCATGAAATGAAAAAAACATTTTACCCTTTGAAGAAAGGCTATGACAAAACTAGACAGTGTATTAAAAATAACTTTTGTCAGCAAGTGATTCATGGGGTCACAAAGAGTTGGACACGACTGAGCAACTGAACTGAACTGAACTGAACTGATGTCACTTTGCTGACAAAGGTCCATATAGCCAAAGCTATGGTTTTTCCAGTAGTCATGTACAGATGTAAGAGTTGAACCATAAAGAAGACTGAGTGCCAAAGAATTGATGATTTTGAACTGTAGTGCTAGGGAATGCTCTTGAGAGTCTCTTTGACCACTAGGAGATCAAAGCAGTCAATCATAAAGGAAATCAACTGTGAATATTCATTGAAATATTCAGTCTGATACTGAAACTGAAGCTCCAGTACTTTGGTCACCTGATGCAAAGAACCGACTCATCGGAAAAGACCTTGATACTGGGAAAGTTTGAGGGCAAAACGAGGAGGGGGCAACATAGGATGAGATAGTTGGATAGCATCACTGACTCAATGCACAGAAGTTTGAGCAAACTCAGGGAGACAGTGAAGGACAGGGAAGCCTGGAGAGCTGCAGTCCATGGGATTGCAAAGAGTCAGAAATGATTTAGTGATTGAACAGCAACAGTTGTCAGTGCTACTAGTTCAGTTCAGTTCAGTCACTCAGTCGTGTCCGACTCTTTGCGACCCCATGAATTGCAGCACGCCAGGCCTCCCTGTCCATCACCAACTCCCGGACTTCACCCAAACTCACATCCATCGAGTCGGTGATGCTGTCCAGCCATCTCATCCTCTGTCGTCCCCTTCTCCTCCTGCCCCCAATCCCTCCCAGCATCAGAGTCTTTTCCAATGAGTCAACTGTTTGCTTGAGGTGGCCAAAGTATTGGAGTTTCAGCTTTAGCATCATTCCTTCCAAAGAACACCCAGGACTGATCTCCTTTAGAATGGAGTGGTTGGATCTCCTTGCAGTCCAAGGACTCTCAAGAGTCTTCTCCAGCTCCACAGTTCAAAAGCATCAATTCTTCGGTGCTCAGCTTTCTTCACAGTCCAGCCGGAAAAACCATAGCCTTGACTAGATGGACCTCTAGCTTGTTTCTTTAAGGGAAAGCGTGAAATGGTAGCCGATCTTTAGTATTCCCTCACTTAGCCCAAAGGAAAATTTCCATTGAAAGGAAAACATTATCAACTCTACTGAAAAATAAATAATTTAAGAAATTAAAATATCTTGAGAAACACTCTCCATAAAGTACCCTGTATTAAGTGAGGTATAGCATTATGTAAGTCAATTAACATAAATAAATAGTTGGGTGTTAAAAGCCTGTAATCTGGATTTTATTAAATAAAATGCAGCTGATGGAAGTAAAATCAGTGATGAAATTGTTACACTAGGAGGGATATTGGTTCAAATTGTATCATAGCCATTTTTTGACTTGTGATTCTGAACTTATTACACATTTCTTATTTCTTTGTGCCTAATCACATAGATAATAAATGTTTGGTAGTGGTTGTTTTATTATATGGAGCTAAGAAAGTCAAATTCTGAGAGTATAACTAAGTACATTTCATTATTTAAATATAATGCCTAGACTCAGTTTAAAGTTACTCTAGCAGAAAAATCATACTATATTTAGCAGTCAAGGAGTGTAGTACTTTCAGTCACAAACTTCCTCCCCTCTCCTCTCTGCATCCCCTCTCCTCTCCTCTTCTCTCTTCCTGCTTTCCCTTACTTCCTTTCTCTCTGTCTTTCAATCTCTCTTCTCTGTACACATGTACGTGTGTGTGTGTGTTTGTGTGTGCTCACACACACACACATGTCCATATTGAAAAAGGATGTTAACAGGAAAAGAAAAATTAAACCAACTAATATTTTTTTTTATTGTACAAGGGCTTCAATGTAATTATTTCTTGTAGGCATCATTAGACAGGCCAGGTGACTTTACCACCCTTCCAAAAATATTTCACATAAGAATAATACAAAAAAAACATATAGGAAATCTAATGCAATAAAGATTGGATCAGTCATTTCAGTTCAGTTCAGTCGCTCAGTTGTGTCTGACTTTTGCGACCCCATGAATCGCAGCATGCCAGGCCTCCCTGTCCTTCACCAACTTCCGGAGTTTACTCAAACTCATGTTCATTGAGTCAGTGATGCCATCCAGCCATCTTATCCTCTGTCGTCCCCTTCTCCTCTGCCCCCAATCCCTCCCAGCATCAGCGTCTTTTCCAATGAATCACATGAGGTAGCCAAAGTATTGGAGTTTCAGCTTCAACATCAGTCCTTCCAATGAACACCCAGGACTAATCTCCTTTAGGATGGACTGGTTGGATCACCTTGCAGTCCAAGAGACTCTCAAGAGTCTTCTCCAACACCACAGTTCAAAAGCATCAATTCTTCGGTGCTCAGCTTTCTTCACAGCCCAACTCTCACATCCATACATGACTACTGGAAAAACCATAGCCTTGACTAGATGGACCTATGTTGGCAAAGTAATGTCTCTGCTTTTGAATATGCTATCTAGGTTGGTCATAACTTTTCTTCCAAGGAGGAAGGGTCTTTTAATTTCATGGCTGCAGTCACCATCTGCAGTGATTTTGGAGCCCCCCCCACCAAAAAAAAAGTCTGACATTGTTTCCACTGTTTCCCATCTATTTCCCATGAAGTGATGGGACCAGATGCCATGATCTTCGTTTTCTGAATGTTGAGCTTTAAGCCAGCTTTTTCACTTTCCTCTTTCACTTTCATCAAGAGGCTTTTGAGTTCCTCTTCACTTTCTGCCCTAAGGGTGGTGTCATCTGTATATCTGAGGTTGTTGATATTTCTCCCGGCAATCTTGATTCCAGCTTGTGCTTCTTCCAGTCCAGCGTTTCTCATGATGTACTCTGCATAAAAGTTAAATAAGCAGGGTGACAATATATAGCCTTGACGTACTCCTTTTCCTATTTGGAACCAGTCCATTGTTCCATGTCCAGTTCTAACTGTAGCTTCCTGACCTGCACACAGGTTTCTCAGGAGGCAGGTCAGGTGATCTGGTAGTTCCACATTTCTTTAAGAATTTTTCACAGTTTATTGTGATCCACACAGTCAAAGGCTTTGGCATAGTCAATAAAGCAGAAATAGATGTTTTTCCGGAACTTTCTTGCTTTTTTCATTATCCAGTGGATGTTGGCAATTTGATCTCTGGTTTCTCTGCCTTTTCTAAAACCAGTTTGAACATCTGGAAGTTCATGGTTCACGTATTGCTGAAGTCTGGCTTGGAGAATTTTGAGCATTACTTTACTAGCGTGTGAAAAGAAGAGAAGCAAAAAGCAAAGGAGAAAAGGAAAGATATAAGCATCTGAATGCAGAATTTCAAAGAATAGCAAGGAGAGATAAGAACACCTTCCTCAGTGATCAATGCAAAGAAATAGAGGAAAACAACAGAATGGGAAAGACTAGAGGTCTCTTCAAGAAAATTAGAGATACCAAGGGAACATTTCATGCAATGATGGGCTCAATAAAGGAAAGAAATGGCATGGACCTGACAGAAGCAGAAGCTATTAAGAAGAGGTGGCAAGAATACACAGGAGAAGTGTATAAAAAAGAGCTTCACAACCCAGATAATCACGATGCTGTGATCACTCACCTAGAGCCAGACATCCTGGCATGTGAAGTCAAGTGGGCCTTAGAAAGCATCACTACGAACAAAGCTAGTGGAGGTGATGGAATTCCAGTTGAGCTATTTCAAATCCTAAAAAATGATGCTGTGAAAGTGCTGCACTCAATATGCCAGCAAATTTGGAACACTCAGCAGTGGCCACAGGACTGGAAAAGGTCAGTTTTCATTCCAATCCCCAAAATTGGATACTTATTATATATTACACCAATCAGTTTACATTCAACAACTTTAGCAAATGGGTGCTATTAATATAAATGTTTAAGAAATAAACAGAGGCTTAGCATGATTAAGTAAATTTCTAGGGTCACAAGGCTTTAAATTAGACAAGGATAATTCAAACTTACGTTTGCCTCTGTGCTATAGTTTAATTCACGAAATGATAGTTAGAAAGAATTAGAAAGTTAAAAATTCAGAGAAAGAAGAAATCTAAAAGCTGGAGTGATCTGGGGAGTTTCTCAGTGTAGGAGGTGTGAGGTCAGCTGTGTTCCAAAGGACAAATATATGGTATTTAATTTGAGAGGATGACTGCAGGAAAGTACAGATGCAGAAAGGTTTGCAATGCATTCTTCTGTTAATTAGTTGACCAGTTTGACTCAAGGAATGTGTTTAGAAGGTAAGTGATCAGAGATAAGATTTTCCCTTAAACAGCTTTTTATCTGAGGTATAATTGTCACACAATACGCAATGCACTTAATGTGAACAGTTTGGTGAGTTTTGAACCTATGTGCATAACCATGAAACCATCATTGCAATCAAGATGATGGACATGCCCATCACTGACAGAAGTTTCTTAGAACACCTTTGTAATTCCTTCTTTCCAGTCCTTTTGCCTTCCTACTTCTGGATTCCCAGGTAACCACTGATATGCGTTCTGTCACTGTACATTAGTGTGCAGTTTTTAGAACTTGATAGAAGTGTTTTTGTGCAGCTTGGTTCACTCAGGACACCTTTTCAGAGCTTCATCTATATTATAGTTTTCTTCTAAACTTCATTAGTTTTGTACCTATGCAATATGTCTTTGGATGGATATAGTATCATTGTTTACCCGTTCAGCTTTTGATGGGTGTTTGGATTGCTTTTAGTTTTTGGCCATTACAAATAAAACTACTGAATGTTAACTTAAGAATCATTATATGGACCTATGCTGTTATGTAGATGTTTTACACCGAGCCTTAGTTCCACATTCTCTTGGGTAAATAATTAGGAATGGAATTCCTGCATCATATGATGCAAGAATGTTTTTAAGAACTGTTTTTTCTAAGTGATTGTACAATTTTACACTGCCGCCAGTAGGTTGTAAGGGTTCCTGTTCCCTCAGCCTTCTCCATTAACTTACCAACACTTGGTGTGATCATAAAATGAAAAAATAAGTAGAAGGCAGATAGAGACTTGGATGGTCACCTGAGGAATTTGATCTTCCCACAAAGACTCATTAAATTTTTTAGAATACTGGAGAGGTAAGATGTATGAGGTGATTTAGGAAGGTAAGTCCCTTATGGTGTATGCAAGGTAGACTCAGTTCAGTTCAGTCGCTCAGTCGTGTCCGACTCTTTGCGACCCCATGAATTGCAGCACGCCAGGCCTCCCTGTCTATCACCAACTCCTGGAGTTCACTCAGTCTCACGTCCATCGAGTCGGTGATGCCATCCAGCCATCTCATCCTCTGTCATCCCCTTCTCCTCCTGCCTCCAATCCCTACCAGCATCAGAGTTTTTTCCAATGAGTCAACTCTTCGCATGAGGTGGCCAAAGTACTGGAGTTTCAGCTTCAGCATCATTCCTTCCAAAGAAATCCCAGGGCTGACCTCCTTCAGAATGGACTGGTTGGACCTCCTTGCAGTCCAAGGGACTCTCAAGAGTCTTCTCCAACACCACAGTTCAAAGGCATCAATTCTTCGGTGCTCAGACTTCTTCATAGTCCAACTCTCACATCCATACACGACCGCTGGAAAAACTAGACTAGGGTAAGGGAAAGGCTGAAGGTTGGGAATTCAGCTTAGGTGGCCACGTTGACAGTGCTTGCAGTAGTTCAGGCATGAGAAGATAAATGTCGATGAGGTTGAAAGGGGAATGTGCTTCTTCCTGCACATTCAAGAGGGAGTTTGAAGGAAGAATTAATGAGGTAAGTTTAGTTTGTTTTTATTTCCTATAGAAATGTAAAGAGAACTCTACTTGGAAGCTTATATTTGGAAAACTTTCCCCACAAAACTGTCAGTTCAAGTTAAGAGCTATGGATGACCACTCCAGAGGTCATTCATGGTATTTCAAAGGACCATTTCAGGGGTGGCTTTATTGAGAATCCTGTTCTGTTTACGATTTTCATCATTTTGCAAGATGGTTGGCATGAACTATGTCAATCTCTGTCCAGTTCTTTCTTCTTTGCTGATTTTCCTCAAATCCCACCATTGTTGGGAATGTCCATGTCTGGTTTATTACTTAGGGTCCGATTCTTTACTACTAGCACCGCCTGGGAAGCCCCTAACAGACACCTACCCAACTACCCACCTATCTCTAGGGTCCGGTTCTTTACTACTAACACCACCTGGGAAGCCCCTAACACACACACACACACACACACACACACACACACACACACACACATGCACACACACAGAGTTATATGGCCAGGAATTTGATTCTACTATTGTATCTTTAAAAGATGATTCCAGAATTCAAACCAATAGTGTTGTATGCAGGGTTATAGAGCCTTAGGGAAATGTAATTTAAAATTTAGCTTTGGGGACATTACTCTTTGGGCATTTCTTTCTGCATTTAGAATTCATATTTAAATGACTGACGCCAAATAGAAGAAAAAAAGTCTCTTAGATTTTATGAACTAGACAAATGTTTATGGACTGCTGGCGAATTGTGTGTGGCAGTCAGGGAGTCGAGCTACGGCACTCTTCATGTTACCACAGAACAGATCCTTGAGAATGCTTAAAATGATCATGACGATGCATCTTTTGATGAGGACTTCCTATTCTATTCTTGCCCACAACTAGCCACACAGCCTGAGACCACTTACTTCATCATGAAATAGTAATATAGTGAATTTTTTTTAACAGTTTGTAAGAGAGAAAGTGTTTAAGTGTGATTTTTTAAAAAGCAAACATACCGTAATGATGCCTCAGGAGACATAATGAGCTATGTTGAATTCCTGCCAGTACTTTCATACTAAACTGGTTCATTTAAATGTAGTGCTTTCTGTGGATTGAGATAAAAATAAAAACTTTTTTGTTGTTGATTCTTCTTCTATGTTCTTTGTTTTAGGTAGAATAACATTCTTTGTGTCAATATTAGCATTTATTGAAAACAGTATTTATTACTTTGTGTTAGAATAGGATTGAATGCAACTGTCATTTGTCTCCTGATTCCAGTTTGTACATATGACTCTTTAATGGCCTTAGCAACCTTTGCTCTGGGTCAGGTATTGTCCCAATTTATAATCTGTTTATATTTATTGCATATTAATATTTTATACTCACTGATTAGAGTATTATTATATAGGATTAGAGCATTACAGATGGCCTTGCTTGGGATTGACATGTGCATGCTACTGTATTTAAAATGGATAACCAGCAACAACCTATTGCATAACACAGGGAACTCAACTCAATATTATGTAACGACCTAAAAAAACTTGGAAAAGAATAGATGCATGTATAACTGAATCACTTTGCTCTATACCTGAAATTAACATTGTTAATCAACTCTACCCAAATACAAAAAGTTTAAAGAAAGCGGCACTATTAGGGTTACAATTTTCAGCAGGTTTGTTTAGCCAACTTTGTCATTTTAGTGTTCTACTTCAGTTTTGTCATCATTCCCAAAAGTTTATAATTGAGCTCAATCATGAAAAGTGCCAAAAGTAGTAGAGCGTGACAGTTCGAAGCATGCCTAGAATCAGACTATACTGCTGGAAGACGCTCCTTCAATGAATAATTTTTGAATTTTGGTAGTTTTTTAACTGTGCTTTAGTTTCCTGAGATGTACAGTGGCAATAAAATAGTAAATGTTTCAGTGGGCTTTTGGGAATAAAGATATGTTTTCAGAGGAAGCAGTAAGTGAGGTTAGCAAATAACAAAACAAAAACAAATGAACATCTTAACCAGCTCTAAGGCTTAATCACAGATTTTCTTTCTGCATGTAGGAGGGGCACCATCCATTCAGGGACACATGCTGGATAAGTTATTCAACTTCTCTGAAAGACTTCTGCATCCGTTATCTATTGCTGGGTAACACACCACCCCAAGCAGTAGTGGTTTAAAGCAACACAAATGATTCTTTACAATCTTAGATGGCTTCTTTGGTCAGGAATTCAGGAGTGGCTGAGCTAAGCTAGGCAATTTTGGCTTGAGTCTCTCACGCCACTGTGGTAAGGTTGTGTCTAGGAACAAGGATCTCTTGGAGGCTTTTCTGTCATGTGTCAGGTTGTGAGGTCTCCTTTGACAGCTCTCTGTCTGTGTATTTTCTTCATGGCATTTTTCTAATATCCTAGCTTCAGGACAGCCAGGCTTCTTAAATGTTGCCTCTGAGCTCTCAAGATAGGTATTCTAGGAGAGAGAGAAAGAAGTGGAAACCATATCATCTTTTATGACCAAGCCTGGGAAGTCAGTGTTCCTTGCAGCATAATCTAGTACATGAAGCAGTTATAAATATGAAGATCCAGCAGGTTCAAAGTGAGGGAGTATAGACCCTGCTTCTTTGTGGAGAAGTGTAAACATCATGTTGTAAGACAGAATGTGAAATAGAGTTCATATTTATGTATTTTAGGAAAATAAAACATGCCACAGCTGCCAAACCTCCTGGTATTTATAGTTAGGTGGTTGTCTAACATGGGTAAGTGATTTTTAAGAATCTGGTTAAATAATATGGCTTTAGATTCTCTGCTGCCCTATGCTCATCAGAACTTCAATTGTGAGAAATAATATTCAGGGAGGATTTTAAAAAATATCTTCTTTTTATCTTTTGATTAAACTAGACTGTCAGAGAACTCTTTGAATCCTTCCAGAAATGTTTTACCTCACTTGACCTTTGACCTTAAACCCCTGGCCTGCTTTTGAGGAATCTGTTAGAAATGGCCATATGAAGTTATTCATGCACTGAATGTAGAGATGCTTAATCCTTACTACTCCCTCTTCCACTAATGTTCTTCTTCTCAATTCTTATAAACCCCACTTCCTTCAGTTACAAACTTGTATGTCTTCTTTGGCTTTACCCTTTACTTCATAGCAAATTCATGATCCAATTTTCTTGTTACACTGTTTGAAATTTGTATCCCTTTTTTCCTGCATATACCTGGAGATATTCTTGCACTGAAGGAGATCAAGAGCACAGATTTGGATTTTACTCTCATTTTGGGATTAAAATTTAGGAGAAAAATGCAGAAAAAAAGAAACAGATTTTGGGCTTCCCTGGTGGCTCAGTAGTAGAAGACATCGGTTCAGTTCCTTGTCTGGGAAGATCTCACATGCCAGGGAACTCATGTGTCACAACTATTGAGCCTGTGCTCTAGAGCCCAGAAGCCATAATTACTGAGCCCTTGCACCTTAGAGCCCATGTTTTGCAACAAGAGAGTCGCCCCCACTTTCTGCAACTAGAGAAAAGCTCACACTGCAATGAAGCAACAAGAGAGCAGCGCCTACTCCCTTCAACTAGAGAAGGCCTCCGTAGCAACAAAGACCCAGCACAACAAAAATAAATGCGTAAATAAAATTATTTTTAAAAAGAACAGATTTTAAGGAGCATTTCTCTCTTTTTTTAAGAGGGGAATGAGACTTTTCAATGATTTTTGGCCAATGAATTTCTTAGTGTTCTGAACCACAAGCATAAGATCACTGGCCTGATATAATTGCATTTCATGTTGAACTAATTAAGCATTATCCATCTTATTATCCCTGGAGTTAAAATTTTTTTGGTCACATTTACATTTAAGCTTTATTGATTGTGACTGTAATATTTTGGACTATAGTGTGTAAGATTGATATAATCATGTTTTTCAGCTCATAGTACAGTGCCATCATTGATCCATGCAAGGCTTATTTAAAAAAAAATGATTATCTTCATTCTTTTCTTGTCTCCCTCACTACCATAAATAGCTATTCTAATTTATTCACTGTGTAGCCTTTTAGTTTGATATATACTCTTACTAAATTCTGTTGTTGCTTTGTAACATGTATTTTACATTTACATAATTGATATTCTGCTATTGATCTTATTGTTTCTTCCATTAAAAATTGCCCTTAGGAGTTTGTTTTTAAGACGAACCTAGGTTTCTGTGAGTAAATCCAGTTCATTGCTTCAAACAATTTTTAAAGTAATTATGTTTCTTTTCACTTAATCTCAACTGTTCTGCATTTTTTTCACAAATGAGGACAAAAATCATTGGTCTGTTGTTCCTTAAGTGTAGTTTAAACTTAATAAAGTTAATTAAAGTTCATAATAGTTTGAAAAAATATCATTCACTTTCTTTATTCTTTTGTGCTGCATCTGTTCTCATGTTTATATTTCAGACTTATCACTGAAGGATAGCTATCTTTCCTCTAAGAATCATTCCACTGTTTAAAATCTTTCATTTAACTCTTTCTTACTAAGTAGATGTTTAAAAAGTATCAAAAGCAGTGGCACACTGAACTCAGGGATCTGACTATTGTTATCTGAAACTGATTTCAGGACACCATTTAACAAATACTCTATAAATTTTTGTCTGGCATTTTAATAGAATTTTTTTTTCTAATATGGAATTAAAGCATCAGCAGCTATATGTTCATTCATCCTGAATATTTACCACCCTCTTGACAACACACGTGTGTAAAGGGAGGTCATTTTCCCCTTTGGCTTGTCTTGGTGTATGCTTGCTGGCTTTGATTAGCAGCATGATGAAGCAATCTGAAATAAATTAGTATCAATGGAATGGAAATCTTAGCGGTTTAAGTATCACTATTAATATATACTGCATGTCTGAAACTCTGCATTCCTTTCCTGGCTGCATCTCCCTGTTCCATCTTTCCAAGGTTCTGCCAATAACGTCCTAAGTAGTTGACTACTTGGATGAGATCTGGAAATCAAAAAGAGTTTCAACTTTTAGACAGAAGGGTCACTTTGTGGACCTGATGATAATTTAGGTCTTGGTGGGCCCATGTTAACACAGATTAGAACCTTAGGTTGAAAATGAAATTTGCCTACAGTTCATCTTCGTCTTAAGTGGAAGAATGTTAGTTGAATTGGTCTATCCTACAGACAAATAAGACAGGTATTACTTAAAGATTTTTATGAGCAGACTCAAATGGAAACACAATTTCCTTTCAGTCTTGTACTTCACAAAGCTCTACTAAAAGTAGGTAGGAAAGGCAGAGAAATTAGCACAGGTTTAGTGTTGACATGAATCAGTCATTTGTACAGATTTTTCTTTCCCTGCTGCCCTTTCTCTGTCTTCCCTTCCTTCCCCTGCTATTTTCCACGTCCTCTCCTTTCCTCCTAGCCCTTCTACTTGGAACAGAACTCTGGATAGCCACTCGTGAGGAGTATGTCAAGTTAGAATTGCTGATTTGGACATATTTGTTAGGCAGACAACAAAAAAGTCGTAAACACTGGCTTGCTGGCAAGTAGAGAGCTGACGGAAAGGAGAGAAAGCCTGTGTTTTCACTCGTGCTCTTCTTAATCAGAAAGCATACGGCCATTGACAAGTTAGGAAATGCACCTCCCCTCCACCTCTCTTGCCAGGAAAAACACAACCTTTGGAGAATAGGGGCATAAGAAACGGCTGGCGTAAGACCTTTCTGTGCCTGCTGGCACTTGAGGTCACCATTGCTGTGGTTTGTTTTGCTGCTCATTCTTGGTCTTCATGCACGTGACTGGCCTGATTTATCTTTCATTACTTTAGGGCTTTATAGCTTAGGAGGATTTGAGTACAAAAAACTTTCTCCAAGATTGCTGAAAGGTCTTTCCCTCTTGAATGGAAGCAGAATTAACTTTTGATGACTTTTGAGTTTAAAAGGTATTCCCCCTGTATAGTAGCAACAACCACCCTGACAGTTACAGCAACAACAACTTGGGACCCGGGATGTAAGTTTAGGTTGCTTTCAACTTAATTTCTATTGTGTCACTTTATTTTTTAATGGGTTTTATGGTATCTATGTGAACCATGCAGCCAGTTAGAAATGGACTTTTTCTCAGATCAAGATGGAAGGTTTCCCCCACCCCCAGATAAAGGTATATAAAGTGAGTATAAACATGCAGATTATTAATCAGACTCACTCATCAATCAGAAATTTTTAACCCTGTAATTTTTTAAAGAAATAGGTAAAAGGACATTAAGTGCCTATCAATGCTGGCTTTATACTAAACTTTTATAACTATAACCTAAATCTCAGTGCAGCCCTGCTTCTGTTTTTTAACCTCTGACTTCATAGATACAGGACTAAAGTAACCAATTCCGAAAGGTGCAACATGAGGAACCATAGCTATCTGAATCATCAAATAGAGATAGACTTATATCTCCATGCTGCATTGAACAAGTCGGGGAAACAGACTAATGCATTTATAAACAGTTTTGATCCTGAGGGTTGAAATAAGAAGGGTTTTTCTATTCAATTATGAGTTGACCAGAAAATCCAATGACCTAGAACATCTCCTTTCCTGTGAATTTCAATCAGCTGTGGTTTTGGAATATTTACATGAGGTTCATGTTGCATAAACTTTATGGGATCATACTGAACAGAGTCATGTCCTCATATATCAGGGAATCTGAGTATAAAGACTCTAGCTTAGCTTTCCAAAGGTGAGTGAGATTAAACTTCTGCCTTGGGAATCAGACCCATATGTGTATTAATGTCACTGGGATTCATACTCTCTTCCCCACCTTCCAGTATAGGGTTGCAGGGGGGAAGGGGAACACCAAACTTAGGCTCTTTGCCTCCTTTTTCCAGGACTCTAGATTTTTCTCTCACTGGATTAATTACTTTATATAGAGATATTAAACCCCTAAGGAAGGTTGTATTTGAAGTCCATTACAGGATAATATTCCAAGAAAATTGTTCTTTTGAAGTTTGATTTGAAACTCATGCTCCTCATTAACACAGGCATCAGGAAGGCGGGAGACCTGGCTCTGAAAAGGACTTGTTTTGAGCTGGGGAAACAGCTTGAATCCTCAGCATGGATGTACAGAGTTAAAAGCAAAGCCAGGCAAGAAATGAGATCAAGCCTGGAATGATGTATCTGTTAGTAATTCAGATCCGCGTGACTAGTGAGACAGCGTGTTTGTTCTCTAGCTGTTTTTTTTTTTTTTTTTAAGAGACATCAGTGTAGAGTTGAAGCAGGATTTTAACTTTTGACTTTGATTCTAATTTCAAGATTTATCTTCTCCTAAATTTAGCCTTGCAAATATCCCTGTGAAATGCTTGAGTCAGGACACAATCAGCTCTTTTCACATAGCATCAGATTCTCTCCTCAACACGAAGAAATAGCAGAGTAGGAAAGAATTCCTTTGGGGGACAGAGCACACTTTGTAGTTTTTTTTTCTTTCTTCTTCTTCTTTTTATTTTTAAAGTGAAAATTATCCAGGCAGAACTTGGTTGTCAGTAAAGATGTTTGTTTTGGTTGGCAATCAGCATGTTTAGTCTGAGAATAGGGACTTTGAGCTCAGAGGTTAAAGCCTGAAGGTGCGTTGTCTCCAGACTGAGAGAGAGCAATGAAACTGGTGGAGTAAGTAAGGCAGTGATGGCTTTAGGTCTGTTTTACAGAGTCAATCTGATTTTTACTTATTCGACTGAAATTTGTTATGAGTGTGAAATATGTTCATGTTTTTCAGCATATGCACTTGAGTCTAGGCCTAGGTTTATAAGTAGTACTTGGGGTAGAGGTGGCAAGAGGGGAGAATATAGCAGTTCTCCTTTTGGAAGCTGTAAGAGAGTTTTCCAAAGGGAAGAATGGAATCTATTTAAGCTACTCTAGAGAATCCCTCCATTGCTTTCCTCCTCATTTTCTCTATCTTGTTTCATTCATACTTTACCTCATTCAACAAATATTTGTTTAACTGATGAAACAGCATGGTGATTGAGAGCAAATATTCCCATTAGAATGATCCACATTCCAATCTCTTAAGCTTGAGTTTCTTCAGTAAAATGGGGGTAAAACTACTATCTACAGTGATGGTTAACATCAGTATTAGACGATATAGTCCCTGTTAAGCCACTTAGTGTACAGCACCTGGTAGATAGGACATAGTTAATAATTATGTCATTTATTTATTTCTTAAATTCTCTGTGATCAAAAATAGATATTTATCAATACATTTCATATTTAACTAAAGTTATTAGTATTGGTACTATGTGTAGTTTCCTTCTAGAGGTTATTTCTAAACTGGGAGCCAGGGGGAAGTGGAGTGATGTGATTATTCTTTTGACTGAATATTTCTCTGGAAATTATGTGTGTTTTCTGTCTCTCTTTTTGGTAATCAGTCTCCCTCACTAAAGAATGAAGGGAGACAGAAATTTACTGTTTTGAGAAATGAATAAGATTAGAGAATGGGACAGGGCTCTGGAAGAAGAGAGATGGCATGCATGTTGCCAGAGTCTGGGTAGGTAGGTCTGAGCACTCGGGAATGGGCTGGGAGGATCCAGTCATGGTGATCAGAGCAAGTATATTTGCAAGTTTGGCTGAAGACTTGACTGAAAGTTGGTGTTAAAATTGTTAAGTAGGAAATTGCTCAGAAGCCCAACAGAGCAGAATCTGACCTCCTAGTACCTTCAGTGAGTAGGTTGAGTATGTCATCAGGAGTGGCTCAGACTCAGGTATTTTTAAACCTTAGCACTGAAAATTTCCAGAAAGATTTGTACATCCTGTCCTTGTTATTTAAAAATTAAAACATCAGTAAATCATAAAACATAAACCTTAAATTATTGCTGGAAGTGAAACTGTTTTTTATTTTGATTTTTTAATGGACAATTTTATTGAAGAGGAACATTTTTGTGTGCCCTTACCTTGCTAGTATCCTAAGAATGTATGTAATCTGTCTGTTGAATGGTAATATAGCACCACTCTCAGTCCTGAAGCCAAAGCTGGGTGAGCAGAAACAGTCAAGGCTATGCCACCTTGATTCATGAGTATTCATCACACAGAGATGGCTGTCTTAGTTTGCATTCTTTAAACTGTCATTGAAACAAATTTTGTTTTCTAATGATACTGATATCTTCAGTGATTAAGTTAAAATGGGTATAAAACAGATAAAAAAGTAGATTTTTTTCTTGCATAAAATTTACCACCATTACTCTTGGAAGGAATAATTGAAGTCTTGTGGGAAAGTTAAATATTTTGGTAACTGCTTGTTGTCACCTTCTAGCTCAAGGATTGTTGGTGTACAGTTTGTATTTCAATATTAACCATATTTTACTTCATTACTCTTCCTCTAGAGCTCTTTGCAAGCAGAGGAGAGCTTTCTTATGTTTAGATTTTAAATTGATTATTGAATGAATGAACAAGTAATTATTTCGCTCTTTGTTTCAATCTTTTTTCTTTTATCTTAGTGTTTTCTGGGATGACAGTGGAGGTTTCATCTGAATCTGACTCATGCTAACCTAAATAATGTCAGCTCATTACCGTTGACTTTTAGCAATATAGTAAATTTGGAGATCCATGCCTTTCATGTTCATATAAACATCTTTTCTTTCAATTTGATATTTTTTTCAGTTGAACTTTTGCTCTCTTTATTCACCACTCTCTAGATTCCTCTCAAATCTCTTTTATTTTCCTTAATTAAAACATCATGATGAAACATAATGGTCTAATATATGTGTGTATAAAACTTCAGACAGGTCCACAGATAAGATTTCAGTTTCATTTCATTTACTTTGTATTCCTCATGTTTAAAATTAAAATTAAAACCTAATAAAGCTAACATATAACAAAGAAGAAAAACAATCCAACTTAATAGACTCAAAATATCCACATCCAATTCAGAGTGGCTGAAGCGTATTAAATTCTAAAGACTTGACAGGCTTAAATTTTGTATTCTCTTTCTCAGACAGTATTGCTTAATGTGTTTTGTGGAAAGAAAGAAAATGACACATGGAATCTACCTTGAGTGCAGAACTGAGGATTTAGTTTTATTACCCACAGGGCAAGGGCATGGGCAGATGTCTTGTATTTTGTTGCTGCTTTAATTGCTGAGGGAGATGACTGCCATCTTTGAAATAGCTTTAAGGAAGTTTTCAGACTTGATGATCACAAGTCTGACATTTAGGATATAGTACTATATTATGGGCTTTCCAGGTGGTCCTAGTGGTAAAGAACCTACCTGCCAAAGCAGAAGACATAGAGATGTGGGTTTGATCTCTGGGTTGAAACGATGCCCTGGAGGAGGGCATGGCAACACACTCTGGTGTTCTTGCCTGAAGAATCCCACAGACAGAAGAGCCTGACAGGCTACAGTCCACAGGGTTGCAAAGAGTCAGACATTACTGAAGCGACTTTGCACGCATGCACATGCTGTATTGTAGTCTGAAGTTCTAGAGAAAGCAGAGATAAACCTACAAAGAAATAGAGTGTTGTGGCCTAAGTGTCTGATAATGTAATCAGCTCTCAATTATTCATGGCATTGAGAGCTGGAGATATATAGATCATTAATATCTACTCATAAATCTAAAACCTCAGTTTAATAAACAGTTTCTGTATCCTGTTCTATGAGAACGACTAACAAGAAGTGAGATAGATTAGTTTGTGTTTCAGCAGATTTTACTTCTCCCTCCCAGCCTTGGGTGGGGTTGCTAATGAGCAACGTATCGTCCAAAAGGCCAGGAGCCAGAGGGGAAAATGAGACAGTGGCTAGCAGAGTCCATGACCCAATAATTAGCCTCAGAATAATATAGTGTAAACTGTGTGTTCATTAGTAAGATAGAAGCAAATGAGCTCCTTTGTGGTCCTTGATTGTTAAAAATAATCTACCTTCTCTCCTCAGAATCTTTTCATTTAGAAACATGTATTGTGTGTATTGTAGTGAGTTGAAAACTAGACATAGATCTTATGTAGTATCATGGTTAATTTGAACAGCAGCTTACTTTTTCAGAGTTAGCTGCACTTGGGTTCTGCACCTTCTTGTGTTAACAGCCCACATCATGGCTAGTTTGGTTTGGTTTTGCTACCCCACCATCACCACAGTGAGAGTAAGTGATGCAATTTACAGTGAAGGGATTCCCTATTGGGAAACAACTGGCGCCTGAAAGCCTTTCCTCTGCATGTATAAAAACAGTTAAACATTGTTTTTGCCTCAACACAGGGTGGAATTCCAAAATACCATAGAGAGAGAAAACCATGTTTTGCATTTAAGAATAAGGGCAGTACTGCATAATCTATGTACATTCAAGTAAACATTTTCCCCACTTGAACAACTGCTCCATAATTAAATGTAAATGCCCCATTCCCGCATAATTCATCTGTGCTCGAACTCACCAATAATAACCCCATGGAACCTTCTGACATACTGTCTGCCTTAAACTAGATGAAGAACTATAAAAACTTTCCCAAACAGTCATGTAATTATCTCAGGTCTTTGGCTTACAGCCTGATAGAAGCTGCTGCTGCTGCTGCTAAGTCGCTTCAGTCGTGTCTGACTCTGTGCAACCCCATAGACGGCAGCCCACCAGGCTCCCCCGTCCCTGGGATTCTCCAGGCAAGAACACTGGAGTGGGTTGCCATTTCCTTCTCCAATGCATGAAAGTGAACGTGAAGTCGCTCAGTCGTGTCCAACTCTTTGCGACCCCGTGGACTGCAGCCTACCAGGCTCCTCCGCCCATGGGATTTTCCAGGCAAGAGTACTGGAGTGGGGTGCCATTGCCTTCTCCTTGATAGAAGCTAGACCATGTCTAAATGAACTCCGACTCCAGGCAGATAGGAGACATAGGCAGTCACGACAAAGAAGAGAAAAATCTGAACATTGAAACTGCTTCACAGTTATTTATTGTAAAATCACTGCATCGGAGGCTTGAATGGAAGGATTACCAAAAGTTTAAATGAAGGGTTGATATTTTAGGCCTTTAAGTAAAAATGCTCATGTGCATTATAAAAATAACACCCCCAAACACCTGTATATCCCATTGCTGACTTTCTTCGTTAAAAAATAAACCATGATGAAGATTCTCTGGATATGAAAGATATTTTACTTCTGTGAAATCTTAATAGAATGCAAACTGTCTTCAGGAAAAATGCCTGATTAGTCCATATGTTTCTTTTTCATTGACTGTTCTTTGAAAATATAATAACTTCATGTATAATTGAAATAATGGAGAATGTATTTAAAAATGACCAAATTAAGTATGGAAATAATATTTTTTCAAAGCCCCTCCCCACCAAAGGATCATATATATAGCAAAACTTTAAATAAAGTGGCATGCTTCACATTAACGATGGTTCTTGACAAAGAAAGGCAGAAAAGGTTTTTGAATGGGAGCAATATACTTCTTTGACTATTGCATTATAGTCAGTATAGAAATTTGTTTTAAGTGCATGAACTTTGCAGGATGAAAAGAGATGAACTGAAGGTGGAAGTTATAAAGTTCTCTTTCAAGAATTGTTTTGTGAAGTTTTTTTGAGATGAAATTTTGAGTTCTTTTTAAATAGGGAGAAACTTGCTCTTCTTTTTTCTTCTATCTGTCTATCTATCATCTATCTATCTACCTACCTACTTACCTACCTATCCTGGGTCTTAGTTGTGCACATAGAATCTTCAGTCTTTGAGCAGCATGCAGGATCTTTAGTTGAGGCATTTGAACTCTGAATTGTGGCATGTAGGATCTAGTTCCCTGACCAGGGATTGAATCCGAGTCCTCTGCCATTGGGAGCATGGAGTCTTAGCCACTGGATCACCAGGGAAGTTCCCTTTTTTTTTTTTTTTTTTCCAACTTAGGGAAGTGGCTATCACTAAAAGATTGTATAAATGAAGGGGGTTGTATTAAGGAGGACTAACTAAGGAAATATGGTACGGAATAAGATTCAAGACAAAGTAAGGAGAGGAGGCAAGGATGAACAAATGATGCTATAAAGACAGTTAAAGCTTGGGAGAAGGGAATTTGCATTGGAAGACCTTGATGAAGTAGAAAACTGAGAAAATAAACTGGGTAGATGTAGGGTAAGGGCATTGGGATGGTAGTGAAGGTTTAAAACACTTACATATTAACAGAAATGGAGAAGTGACCTTTCCAAATAAAAAGACAAACATTTATTAAGTCCAGCTTAGTTCAGTTCAGTTCAGTTCAGTCGCTCAGTCATGTCCGACTCTTTGCAACCCCATGAATTGCAGCACTCCTGGCCTCCCTGTCCATCACCATCTCCCGGAGTTCATTCAGACTCACATCCATCGAGTCAGTGATGCCATCCAGCCATCTCATCCTCGGTTGTTCCCTTCTCCTCCTGCCCCCAATCGCTCGCAGCATCAGAGTCTTTTCCAATGAGTCAACTCTTCACATGAGGTGGCCAAAGTACTGGAGCTTCAGCTTTAGCATCATTCCTTCCAAAGAAATCTCAGGGTTGATCTCCTTCAGAATGGACTGGTTGGATCTCCTTGCAGTCCAAGGGACTCCAAAGAGTTCTCTAAAACTTGGCCTAGAGTAGAAAGTTGAATTGATCTATCACAGAGGCCTTGTCGGGTCAATGAGGCAGGTGGACAAAGATGGGAAAAAGTGAGGATGTTAATAATAAAAGCTGGACAATTTGGAGAGAGCCAAATAGGGAAGGCAAAAGGGAGGAATCAAGGGACTGAGATTACAGTGACTTTAGGTAGGTTTGCTGCTGCTGCTAAGTCGCTTCAGTTGTGTCCAACTCTGTGCAGCCCCATAGATGGCAGCCCACCAGGCTCCCCTGTCCCTGGGATTCTCCAGGCAAGAACACTGGAGTGGGTTGCCATTTCCTTCTCCAATGCATGAAAATGAAAAGTGAAAGTGAAGTTGCTCAGTCGTGTCCGACTCTTAGCGACCCCATGGACTACAGCCCACCAGGCTCCTCTGTCCATGGGATTTTCCAGGCAAGAGTGCTGGAGTGGGGTGCCATTGCCTTCTCCTTAGGTAGGTTTAGTGGGAATGAAGAGCTTCCCAGGTAAGAACCTGCCTGACAATGCAGGAGATGTAAGAGATGCTACTTGGGTCCCTGGTCTGGAAGATCCGCTGGAGGAGGGCATGGCAACCCACTCCAGTACTCTTGCCTGGGAAATCCCATGGACAGAGGAGCCGGCATCATAGGGTCTCAAAGAGTTGGACACTAAAGCGACTTAGCAGCAGCAGCAGTAGCAGTGGGAGGGAAACAATATGGGAGATTTTCTCTTGAGTAGAATACTGATGTTTAAGGTTTTAGAGGAGGAACTGGGTGACGACAAGGGCCAGTATACAGCCAAGACAGTGGGTTGCTTCCATCTACATACTGTTATGTACGTATGGAAAAGATCAGAAATGAGGAGCTTTTCATTACCTGCTTTTTAAAGGCATCATGGTGCAGCATGCTGGAAAAGCACTAGCAGGACTCACGTGGGTTCTGGCCCTGCTGTTCCACAGTTCTTGCTCTCCACTTGGATAAAGTGGATATGAGTTTATCTGTGACACTCCCCTTTCAGGTATGCTGTGAAGAATACATTATGTACATGTAAGTTCTTTGGAAGCTGCAAAGCACTGTGTATTTATTGAGTATTGTTAAGGAATAAATTTTTAAAAGTGACCTCAGAGCTGGGCCAGTTAGGAAATCTTTTAACAAATAAGATAAGGATCTTAATTTTTAGAACTTAATTATCAGATTCTGAAACCTTATCTTGAGAGTCCTTAGCCTAAACCTCGCTTCCCAATTCCCCATGACCCCCAAGTGAATAGTTGAAGGCTTGTTAGAAACTGAAGTATTCACCTAGGGTTAAAACCCCTCCACACAGTGACCTGACTCACAGTATTGCCGCTGCTTAGAAATTCTTGTTTTCACAGCCCAGTTGCTACACCAGACCCTGATGTACAAAGTTGCTGGCTTGGATTGAGCCCAGTGTGCTAGAATAATACATTGGTCACTTTTATTTGGACTTCGGATTATCTTCCTTGAAATCAGCCACATAGCCTAGTTTACAAAACTCAGGTCTGACTCTCCATGATCTCCTTCTTTCCAGCTGATCGGATATGGAGGTTTCAGTGAGCCTTATCTGATTCTGTTACATTGCTATGGCATTAGAAAATGATTGAAGTGGTAAAACAAATACAGGGAAAAATGACACAATAAGTTTTCTTTTGAGGGAGAGTAATAATTGAAGTAAAAATATTTTTTGAGTCTTCCTTAACGAATGTATTTCAAAACTCTCTGATACTAGTTTTATCTGATGTGTATGTTGATACAGTTATTGTTTAATATGTAGTGGTAGTTTTCAAATAGGTGGAATATCTCAAAATTAATTATCTTAAGGTGTCTTTTCCAAAGAAATTGGAAAATACCTTGTTATGAGGACAAAGTCGGGGTAAAATTATAAAAATAATATAGATGATATTGAACATAGAACAATGAGACTGCTTTCTTTGACCTATTCTGTCTGATGGGCAGTTTTACATTCATTTGCAAATGGTACTTCAGAAGAAAACAATTGTATTTGGTGAAACACATGTGGAGGTTCAGACCTTGATTTTTTTATCCTTCTCTTTCAAGCCTCCCTTTTCTCCCTCCCTAACTTACATACATAGACACCATCAATAGATTCAAGGCGGCTATACGTCCTAAAATAGTTCAGAAAAAGAAAATCCCAATTTGAAAACCTTTATGGTGATTTGTTTGATAAAGCCATAGAATGACAAATCTCTTACGAAAAAGACCTAGCGAGGTATCATACTGATGAAGAGAAGTTTAGATATTTCTTAGACATGCATCTACCATCGACAGTAGCACAGTTATTTATAGAGAGACCTGGAGAACTAAACTTTACCTCACTGTCAGTGAAGAATGTACTTGTTGCAATGTATTAGGCTGTTCTTTGAGACACCATAATGAAACAGTTGCATGGGGCAGGCAAATAATCTGTCAGATAAATAGTCTTGTCCTATTCATGGTTATATTCACAAGCTAAGTTCATGTGGAGAATGGGGTGGGGAGAGAATTCTTTGTCATAGTTTTCTGGACAGTTTTCTCTTTTTTTTCATATGGTCCAAATCTTTGTATACATTGAATAAGTATGATAAGGCCCAGCAAAAAGATTTGTAAACATATAAAGTGCTTTGCAAATAAAACTTTAAAAGTAAAAAAGCAGTACTTCAAGCAGATTTCTGGGTCCGATATTCAGTTCTGCTATGAACTGAATTGTGTCCTCTCAACATTTTTATGTTCACCTCTAGTGGGACTGCGGAGAAAGCAATGGCACCCCACTCCAGTACTCTTGCCTGGAAAATCCCATGGGCGGAGGAGCCTGGTGGGCTGCAGTCCATAGGGTCGCGAAGAGTTGGACACGACTGAGCGACTTCACTTTCACTTTTCACTTTCATGCATTGGAGAAGGAAATGGCAACCCACTCCAGTGCTCTTGGCCTGGAGAATCCGAGGAAGAGGAGAGCCTGGTGGGCTGCCATCTCTGGGGTCACACAGAGTCTGACGCGACTGAAGCGAGTTAGCAGCAGCAGCAGCAGCAGCAGCAGTGGGACTGCATTGAAATCACCTGTGAGGAGATGATAACAGTTTAATGAAGTCATAACTCAAATCCAGCAGGACTGGTGCCTTTCTCTCTGTGCCCACTTTGGAAAGCTTATATGAGCACATGGAGAAAAGGCAGCCATCTACAAGCCAGGAAGAGAACTCTCTGCTGAATTGCCTGGTACCTTGACCTTGGGCTTGGAGCCTCTAGAGCTGTGAGAAAATAAATTTCTATTGTTTAAGCCACCTAGTCTATGGTGTATATTTTATGATATATGTACTATTAAGTTGCTTCAGTCATGTTTGACTGTTTGCAACACCATGGACTGTAGCCCACCCGGCTCCTCTGTCCATGAGATTCTCCAAGCAAGAATATTGGAGCAGGTTGCCATTTCCTGCTTCAGGGGATCTACCTAATTCATGGAACGGACCCAAGTCTCATGTCTCCTGCATTGCAGGTGGGTTCTTTACCACTAGCACAACCCCAGAGCTAATATAGATTTTTGTACTGTGAAATGAGGTGCTGATGTAACAAATGCCTAAAAATGTGAAAGTAGCTTTGGAACTGGCTAATGGGTAGAGGATAGAGGAAATCTGAGGTGCATATTAGAAAGACCCTAGATTGCTGAGAACTGAATGTTTGTAGAAATATAGCCCTTGTAGGCCATTCTGATGAAGTCTCTGACAGAAATGCAGAACAGATTTATAGAAAACTGGAGGAAAGGAATCCTCATTACAAAGTGATGAACAACTTGGTTGAACTGTGTCCTAGGATATTCGGGAAGGTGGAGCTTGTGAACTGTGAAATTGGATATTTCGGTAAGGAGGTTTCAGACCAAAATGTTGAAGGAGTGGTCTCGGTCCGTCTGTCTGTTTACAACAAAATGTGAGAGGAAAGAGGGAAATTGAAGAAGGAATTAAGTAAAAAGGAACCAGAATTTAAAGATTTGGAAAATCCTCAGGTTGTCCATATTGTGGAAAAAAAAAAAAGAAAGAAAGAAAGAAAGAAAATCAGTCAAGTGTGTTCCAAAGTGAACACCAATGGTATGGCTGGGCTGTCGTTTGATAAAGAGATTACAGGATTATACAAGTAGAAACCCTGCCAGGGTGAACTGAAAGGGGACAAAGATGGGACAAAATGAAGTATCAAGGGCTCTCAGATGCTACATGACAGGATGATGGAGCTATTCTGATGCATGCATGCCTTATCTTTCAAGAAAAGGGAAGAATGACTCTGAAGATGTTTCAGAGGTTGTCAGGGCTGCCATTCCTACCCTATATCTAACAGTCCAAGCTCATTCCTCTTGTTTCATCTTTAGTTTTGGCAGATCAGAATGTTCTACCCAGTGCCTCGTGGATAGAGCCCTTGCTGAGAGCTGTAGGGGCGGAGCTGTCCCGAGAGCCTTGTGGGTTTGATTCTGCCTCTCAGGGGGCTTAGAGAGCAAAGCGCTGAACCAGAGAGGATTATTCTCAAGCCTTGAAATCTGATGGAATTTGCCTTGTTGGGTTTTGGACTTGCTTTGGACGCATCACCTCTTCCTTCTTTTTTGATTCCTCTGTCAGTTCATAACTTGTCTGCTTTGACAGGGTAATATCTGGAGAGGAATTTTGCCTAGGGATGAATTAACACTGCAAATCTCACCCATGTGTGATTCAGATGATACTAACTTTTTTCTGCTTTACATATTCTGTTCTTAAGTTTAGTTGACTTACAATATTATATTAGTTTCAGGTATATAACACAGTGATTCAAATGTTTTTAGATTACACACCCTACAGAATTGTCACTTATTTTGCCTCCCCTGCCCCAGGTCCCTGTAACTACCAGTTTATTCTCTGTATCTGTGAGTCTATTTCTGCTTTATTTGTTAGTTTTGTTTTTTAGATTCCACACATAGGTAAAAACGTACAGTAGTTGTGTTTCTCTATCTGACTTATTTCACTGTGTATAAAACCTTTCACGTTTATCCATGCTGAGGCAAATGGCAAGATTTCATTCTTTCTTATGGCTAATTCCCATTGTATAAATATACCACATCTTCTTAATCCATTTATCTATTAATGAACACCAAGATTGCTTCCTTATCTTGGCTGATGTAAGTAATACTGCTATTAACATTGAGGTGCATATATCTTTCTTAATTGGTATTTTTGTTTCCTTTAGAGAAAGAATTGGAATTTCTGGGATCATTCCATCATTCTACTTTTACTTTTTTGAGGAACCTGCATACTGTTTTCCATAATGGTTTTACCAATTGACATTCTAACTAACCGGGTACTAGCGTTCTTCTCTACATCCTCACCAATGCTTGTTATTTATTGTCTTTTGGATAACAGCCATTTTGACAGGTATAAGGTGGTATCCCACTGTACCTGACCTGCTTCTTGAGAAATCTGTATGCAGGTCAGGAAGCTACAGTTAGAACTGGACATGGAACAACAGACTGGTTCCAAATAGGAAAAGGAGTGCGTCAAGGCTGTATATTGTCACCTTGCTTATTTAACTTCTATGCAGAGTACATCATGAGAAACGCTGGACTGGAAGAAACACAAGCTGGAATCAAGATTGCCGGGAGAAATATCAATAACCTCAGATATGCAGATGACACTACTCTTATGGCAGAAAGTGAAGAGGAACTAAAAAGCCTCTTGATGAAAGTGAAAGAGGAGAGTGAAAAAGTTGGCTTAAAGCTCAACATTCAGAAAACGAAGATCATGGCATCTGGTTCCATCACTTCATGGGAAATAGATGGGGAAAGAGTGGAAACTGTGTCAGACTTTATTTTTGGGGGCTCCCCAGATGGTGACTGCAGCCATGAAATTAAAAGACACTTACTCCTTGGAAGAAAAGTTATGACCAACCTAGACAGCATATTCAAAAGCAGAGACATTACTTTGCCAACAAAGGTCTCTCTAGTCAAGGCTATGGTTTTTCCAGTGGTCATGTATGGATGTGAGAGTTGGACTCTGAAGAAAGCTGAGCACTGAAGAATTGATGCTTTTGAACTGTGGTGTTGGAAAAGACTCTTGAGAGTCCCTTAAATGGCAAGGAGGTCCAACCAGTCCATCCTAAAGGAGATCAGTCCTGGGTGTTCATTGGAAGGAATGATGCTAAAGCTGAAACTCCAGTACTTTGGCCACCTCATGTGAAGAGTTGACTCATTGGGAAAGACTCTGATGCTGGGAGGGATTGGGGGCAGGAGGAGAAGGGGATGACAGAGGATAAGATTCTGGATGGCACAATGAACATGGGTATGGGTGGACTCCGGGAGTTGGTGATGGACAGGGAGGTCTGGTGTGCTGCGGTTCATGGTGTCGCAAAGAGTTGGACACGACTGACTTAATTGAACTGAATCTTATAGGAAATGCTCTTTTTCATTATTGTGTATTATGTTAGCTGTTGGCTTCTCATATGTGGCCTTTATTACGTTGAAGGAGATCTCTTTATACACAGTTTGTGAGAGTCTTTATTATTAAAGGATGCTGAATTTTGTCAAGTGCTTTTTCTGCAGTTTTCTGAAGGAGTTGCTCTGTGTGTTTAGCTGTGCCTTTGTAGGATGAAGAGGGCTTATAAGCCCCCTGTGGAATCATATTGGTTGACTCTTGGGTGCCTGTTTTGTACTGGATACTGTCCAGGCACAGGGACTACAGAAATGAGTACAATGAAGTCACGATCCTGATGGAACTTCTATTGGTGAAGGTGTAAAATAATGTCAAGTAATGGTTATTGCTGAGAAGAAAAGTAGAACAGAACAAAGAAGGTAGTGAAAGTCTGGAAGGAGGTATTTAGGCTATTCAGGGAGGGCCTCTCTGAAGAAAACCCCTCAGAAGAAATGAGAAGAGACTCATGCATGTGGATATCTGGAAAATACATAAGTCCCTGAGACTAAAATATGATTGGTGTGTTCAAGGAAATCGGCATATGCCAGTGCTGAAGGATAGAGAAAAACAAGTGGTCTGGCAAGTGGTCAACAAGGCCAGAGCGTATGAGGCCTTTAGGCCATGTTCAGGACACAGAATTTTCTCTCTGATGGGAAGCCATTGAACTACCATCTACTTAAAAAAACAAACAAAAAACAAACAAAAAACCATCATTCTGACTGCAGTATGGAGAGTGGACTTTAGAGTTAGTGAGAGAAAAAAATTTAAGCCATGTAACTGGATAGTTGTGTAACTACTATAATAATACAGCTGAGAAGGATGATGGCTTGATCAATGGTCAGCGCTTTTCAGCCTTGGCTCCTGTTACCACCTTTGTGGTTACTCCTTTGAACAGTGATCCTCAGCCTTGGCAGCATGTTGAAATCACTGGGAAGACTTAAACATATCACTTCTTGGGCACACCCACAAATATTTTTATTAGTGGCTCTGGATTTGGCCTTAGGATTGGAATCTTTTAGAAGTTATCATCTGCAGTGATTTTGGAACCTCCTAAAAATAAAGTCATATGTCCTTTGTGGTTAAATGAGTCCATGTGAGTAGCAATGTAGTACAGAGTACTGTGATGGTGAATAAGGCATTCAATATGTTTAATGACATTGCTGCAGGCAGAAAAATTACACACTGGGGAGGCAAATGTATATCTAAAATATGTGTGTGCTAGTGAGGACAAACCATGTCCTGCTACTAATGCAAAAAGGTCTAATGTTGAAATTTGCCACTTGGTGGCTGACTGAGTCCCTCAGGGAAGAGTGACATCTTCGGGACTTAACCTTAATTTCTGCTGTTGGCAAGGTAGATACTGAAAATTAATAGCTAAATCTTGTGTGTGTGTGTGTTAGTTGTTCAGTCATGTCCAACTCTTTGGGACCCCGTGAACTAAATGTAGCCTGCTGGGCTCCTCTGTCCATGGAATTCTCCAGGCAAGAATACTGGAGTGGGGTGCCATTTCCTTCTCCAGGAGCCTTAGATATTGACAGTTCATGATGTTTAGTCCATTTGTAGCCTCTTTTCATGTTATTGAGGCTCTTTTTACAATTTTTTAAGACAAGTGCACAGATGGTTTTTAAAGAGACTGAATACCATCCATAAAGCATGTCATCTCTCTACCTGTTTATTAGAATCTTCTCTGCATGTGACGTTCTTTTGTGAGCATTCACATGAAGCACAAACATCCTCAATCTCTGGCCCATTCTGAGATGTCCTCCCAGCTGTTCTTTCTCTAGTCCTCCTTGTCATTAATTTTCTAGTGCTATTCTTTAAAATTCTCTATCAGCTAACAGCTAGTTACTGACTACTTTAGATCTGTATTTCTCAGTCCATGCAAAGTGGAAAGCGGGTGAATTATTTGCTGTGTTCCTCATATGGAGGATGACTTCACTGCTCTCAGAGCATTGCTGGACGGCAATAGCAGTCCATTTGCAGGTTGTGACAGCATATCACGCAGAATCACCCATAAACCAGGATTTTTCTTTCTCATTCAAATGATCAAAATACTTCACTGTGAGGCATTGAGTATGGATTAGGGAAGAAGAGACAGTGAAGCAAGAGTAGGTGACATATGAGTATGAGTCACTCACTCATACAGCTAACTCCTTCCTTCCAGCCAGCCTCATCACTTGTAGGTCATTTTCACTTCACAGAGGCTTGCTGCATCCTCTTAACATTGCGATTTGGAGGGGTCAGATAACACTAGAGCCCCAGTTTACAATGTGCATCTCAAGTCACATGGTCCCTTGATGACCCATTTTAGGAGTACAATTTCTGTCAGGGTCTAAGAATAAGCTCAGGGCTGTTTTTGAAAGGGATAATAGTTGTCTACAGAAGAATACATCTTTTTGTTATAAAATCTGGGCGTTCTGTGTTGCAATTCTTCTTTGAGATCTTGCTAGAGACTTTATTTGGCATCCTTATTTGCCACAGAAACTTTGAATAACCATTGGATCTGTTGGATCATAAAGTGACCACCTGTACTGCAGCTTGGTTCTGCTGCAGAGTCTTCTGTTGCTCTAGGCTTGCTTACAACTGGTAGGCTTTGAGGTTAATTCATAAGTGAGTCTGAGCAGTGTGCTCATATATGGTACATATTACTTCTAAAACCCAAACAGATCCATCAAGCATTATACCTCTTTTTAAATAGTAGGTGAATTCAAGGTTCAATAACTTGTCTTGCACATTGGAGGAAATATATCAATATATCCTAGTACCTCCTGAAATGACTATAAAACAATAGGCTCCTCAAAATCATTTACAAAATGAAAAATTTCTGTGCTACCCAAGCCTCTTTAAGCCACATACCTTCTCTTTAAAGTTTAATATTTCAAGAGTAATTAAAGCACTGGGTCACTCAGGAAACAGACTTTACAGGATTTAATTTTTTAAATAAATAAAATAAACAAGTTTGGCTAGTGATGGGAGTTTTGCTATTAGGGGAGCAGCAGTGAGGATGGAAATTACACAGCGTGCCTACTGACCCTACCCATGCCCATCCTTTACTTATGCAGATATCACTGGTTCACCAGGTTATGGCCTCTTTCTAAGCCTGAATATTTTCTCTATATCAAGAGAGGGCCTAAGCAAGCCAAAAAAACTGATGAGAATGGGAACTTATTAGCTATTCCATGGAACTCCTGCATGAGAATCAGTGGAATGCTTGTTAACAATTTCCTGGGCCCACATTAGGGCCTTTCAGATAAGAATGATAGGTATTAGGAATTTGTAGTTTAGTTAGTATTAACCAAGAACACCTTATTGGCTCTCAGCTTGACTTAACCCTGGTTTTGTTTCTTTCTGATATAGACCCTTATCTCCTGTTGCTTGAAGCATTTACTTTAGAAAATTTGTAATTATACATCCATTCTCATCCTCTTTGAGATGTAAGCATTCTCTTGGAATGTTGTCAAACTGTCAGTCCAGGATGTCTTTCTCAAGGACCCAAGAAATATCCCCTTTAGAGGTCATCATTGGACCTTTCCTGGTAGTCCAGTGGTTAGGACTCAGCACTTCCACTGCTGTATTGTTGCTAAGTCATGCCTGAATCTTTGAGACCCCGTGGACTGCAGCACACCAAGCTTCCCTGTCCTTCACTATCTCCTGGAGTTCGCTCAAACTGGTGTTCATTGAGTCGATGATGCCATTCAACCAACTCATCCTCTGCTGTGCTTTTCACTTCCTGTCCTCAACCTTTCCCAGCATCAGGATCGTTTCCAATGAGTCAGCTCTCCGCATCAGGTGGCCAAAGAATTGCAGCTTCAGCTTCAACATCAGTCCTTCCAATGAATATCTCACATCCACACATGACTACTGGAAAAACCATAGCTTTGACTATATGGACCTTTGTCAGCAAAGTGATGTCTCTTCTTTTCAATATGCTGTCTACTTTTGCCATAGCTTTTATTCCAAGGACCAAGCCTCTTTTAATGTTGTGGCTGCAGTCACCATCAACAGTGATTTTGGAGCCCAAAAGAATAAAATCTGTCACTGCTACCACTTTTTCCCTATCTATTTGCCATGAAGTAATGGGACTGGATGCCATAATTTTAGTTTTTTGAATGTTGACTTTTAAAAAGCCAGTATTTTCACTCTTTCACCCTCATCAAGAGGCTCTTTAGTTCCTCTTCACTTTCTACCATTAGAGAGGTGTCATCTACATATCTGAGGTTGTTGATATTTCTCTTGGCAGTCTTGAGTCCAGCTTGGGATTCAGCCAATCCAGCATTTTGCATGATGTACTCTGTGTAGAAATTAAATAAGCAGGGTGACAGTATACAGCCTTGATGTACTCTTTTCCTTATTTTGAACCCTATTTTGAACAATGGAACCATTGTTCCGTGTCCAGTGCAAACCATTGCTTCTTGACTTGCCTACAGTTTTCTCAGGAGACAGGTAAGTTGGTCTGGTATTCTCATCTCTTTTAAGAATTTTCCACAGTTTGTTGTGATCCACACAGTCAAAAGCTTTAGTGTAGTCAATGAAGCAGAAGTAGATGTTTGTCTGAAATTACCCTGCTTTCCCCATGACCCAGTGAATGTCGGCAGTTTGATCTCTGGTTCCTCTGCCTTTAAAAAACCCAGCTTGCATATCTGCAAGATAGTTTGAATGTTCTTTGGCATTGTCCTTATTTTGGTTTAGAATGAAAAATTAATCTTTTCCAGTCCTGGGATCACTGCTGAATTTTCCAAATTTGCTGTCATATTGAGGGCAGCACTTTAATAGGATCATCTTTTAGGATAGGAAATAGCTCAGCTGGAATTCCATCACCTCCACTAGCTTTGTTTGTAGTAATACTTCCTAAGGTCCCCTTGACTTCACAGTCTAGGATGTCTGGTTCTAGGTGAGTGACCACACCACTGTGGTTATCCAGGTCATTAAGACCTTTTTTTGTATAGTTCTTCACTGTATTCATTATTGTAACCCAGGTTGCAGAACTAAGATCCCACAAGCTGCATAGCATGGCAAAAACAAAATGAAACAAGTAGATGTCATCAAGAAAGGGAGCAGCCCTACCTCTTAATAAGCTCCAATTAGCCTCACAGTTGGTCAACACACATTGAATAATCTCCCCACTGATGTCCTCTAGTGAATTTCCCTTAGCTAACCACAGAGTTTAAATGTTCTGCTGCCTTTTATTTTAGCACAGTTGAGTTCAGTCTCTTTCCCTTATTGTAACAGTTTTGAATAAAGTCTTTATGGTTAACTCGTTTGCCCCAATTTTCCTTTTTACAGTTCCACAGGTAATTTTCATTAATTTTCAAATACTACAGGAAAAGCATTTCCTGATACTGAAGAGTAATGTTCAGAGAATTAAATAGTCATCAACCTGCAGCAGAAAGATCCCCTGGAAGTGGGGATGACAACTGACTCCAGTATTCTTGTCCGCGAAATCCCATGGACAGTGAATCCTGGTTGACTACAGTCTGTGGGGTCGCAAAGAGTCAGACAGAATTGAGTGACTGAACACAAACACACAACAAATAAACAGATAGTGTCCTTTGGCCAAGACCCATTTACTATTTCTGACCTAGTATTAGAAGGGATTGGTCTTTTAAGTGGCTGCTTCAATGGGTGGATTTTGACTAAGTGAAAACTCCTATTTAGTAAACCTGATGGTAGGTGTCCATATTTGTGAGATGACTGGTTAGGGAAAGTAGTACAATCTGTAGTAATTGCTCAGAATGATGCTAAATAAATGTATACATTAGATATTACTGTAGGAGTAGAATTTGTTTAGAATAAAATTAGAATAAGTTAGCACCCAAACTTTGCCTTATTATCACATAAGCTCAATTATTTTCCATATCTTCCTGAGGAAGCTTACTCCTTTTAGAATCTGTTGGCATTCTATTCTGTGGGAGCTGCTTTATCCAACATATAGCACCTCATATTGATGTACTGCATCCCAGAGGTTTTCATGGGTTAATGCAGAATAAAAATATTAACTGGGCCTTTCAAGCTGTCTTGGTATCCTTTCATTAATGTGAGCCAAAGTCAACAGGAGGGTGATTTTTCTTTCAGGTGATTTTTCTATCAGGCCTATGGACATTCATTTTTATCTGTAAAATAAGGAAGGCTTAACTCACATTGTACATATTAGTATGCATTTTGATATTCTCATTTTCTAGTCTCATCTGTCAGTCACATCCGGTGGTTCAATGATCCTATGAGTCTGTGAAATAAAACTGGATTTTTGATGTGGTTTTAATATTTGTATAATCAAAGAATCCAAAAACGAGTTCAATAAGAATGATTGTGTGAGATGTTCATTCCACTGAATATTTCACCCACTTTTTCTTCCTCATCTGCTGGCCATATTGTTTTCAGGTTATTAGGTCAGATGTACCATTTGGGTTATAATCAGAATTTATTAAAATGGCGATGGATACTGAACAGCTTGAGGGCGAAAGAAAAATGTTTTGTGGTCAGTTTTGTCCTGTTATAAGTAGGAATTTAATACTGCTTTTTTTTTTTTTACAGCAGAGATTACTTGAAATTCTATTTACTTCTTATTTAGATTCATGAGATGTTTTATAATTCATATTAATGTTCATGGCTATCAGTATTTTCATGGCTATCAGTATTTTATATCAATAATTATAAAGTCTTATAAATAAATTAACCATGAGGAGTACTTTTTTCTTTCTTTCTTTCATCTGTTTAAATATTGACGTCATAATATTGGCTGAAAGCCTGCTATGTATGTTGCTGTGCTAAGTGCTGAGGATACAAAAATGAAAGAGGTATAGCAAATAACTTCCAGTGTAAGTATTAACACTTACACTATGTAAGTGTTAATGGAATTAACTGAAGTGAAGTCACTCAGTCATGTCCGACTCTTTGTGACCCAATGGTCTGTAGCCCACCAGGCTCCTCAGTTCATGGGAATTTCCAGGCAAGAATACTGGAGTGGGTTGCCATTTCTTTCTCCAGGGGATCTTCCCGACCCAGGGATTGAACTCGGGTCTCCAGCATTGCAGACAGACGCTTTACCCTCTGAGCCACCAGGGAAGCCCCAAGCACCAAATATTAAAGGAGTCAGAAGGATTGTTTGATGACTTCATGGGATGAGGCAAGGTTTTGTTAAGAGAAAACTTCATAGAGCAAGTGATATTTGACCTGAGTCTTGTACAAAGACCAGGGATTTGCTACGTGGAAAAAAAAAAAAAAAAAAGGGAAAAGAGGATAACAGAGGATGAAAAGCTTGTAAGGAATGATTTTGAGAGAAATGATTGTCTAATGAAAGACACGAAGGCTTTTTTTGTGCCAGTTTCTTTATCTGCATTTCCAATAGGAAGTCATTAACCTTGGCCGTACAACGAAATTCAGTGTGCTGCTGATGAAATGATACCTGGGCTATTACTAAGATTCATGAACATTTTCCCATGGAAAATCCTCATAAAGTCTGTTGTTTCTCACAGATTCATGAGTCTGTAAAGCTAAAAGGCCTATAAAGAAAAACATTTTTACTCATGAATATAAAATGTTATCTCTTCTGCTGTGATGAGGGCAGGCTCACTTGAACCTCTGCATAATAACAGAGTAAAACTGCTACTAATGTAGACCTCCCTTTATTAGTCAAGACGTGTTATCTGTTTGATTTGTTTGCATTTGCTCCAGGAGATGATATTGAAGACATAGTTAATTAGTTTGGGGTCCATTTTTTTCCCAGAATAAGAGAAAAATCAATTTGACCAACTAAAACTTAAAAGAGAACAAACCACCACTAAGTGTGGGCTATTTTATTTTCAGATGCTTCTATGGACTGTTTTTAGATTATCATAAAACTTTGATGTCTCCTCTTTAAGTACTGTTTTATAGTTTGTTAGTCAATATTATTAATCACTACCTCTTGAAAAAGTAAAAATCACAGTCTTAAACAGACAGGATATAATATAATTGTTTATTCAATATCAAAACTTTCATAAGAATGTGTATACTGTTATCTGATAACAAGGAAAATGTAATTGAAATAATACTGTTTGTTTGCTCCATCTCTAGTATGTTGGATATATATCAGGTCTTAAATTAATCTTCTTTTAGACTAATAATAATTAGAGAAAGTTTGCTTTCTTTTAAAAAAGTTTTTTTTTTGACATGGACCATTTTAAAAGTCTTTATTGAATCTGTTAAAATATTGCTTCTGTTTTATGTTTCCATTTTTTGACCATGGGCCATGTGGGGTCTTAGCTACCTGACCAGGAATTGAACCCACACCCTCTGCATTAGAAGACGAAGTCTTAACCACTGAAGAGCCAGGAAAGTCCCAAATCTTTACTTGTATTATTACTTTGGAATAGCTGAGAAAAAACAGTTTTTTGAAAGGCTTTTTCTTCTTTTTTATCTGTTTTAAAACTTTTAATTTGAGAAGGAAATTACATTGCAATGTCAAAGCTATGCTTTCCGTAGCAGCGAATTAGAGAGATCTGACTTGTGGGCATAGCCATACTCTGATAGCTATAGAAAGATTTTCCCTTTAATTGAAATCTCAATGAGGAAACTTTAGGAATCTCAGTGGCATCTTCCAGGAGATTTAAATCTCTCGCTCAGTTTCTTTATTTTAGATGTCCTTCCAATAAAAAGCTTATATTTCTGGAACACTCTAAAGCCTAAAAGGATATTCAATGGTTACTGTAATAAGAAACTCTATTTACAAAGATGTTTAGAGTACCCAGGTTCTTAAGGGATTAAAGATCTTATTTCACTTCTTCTTACTGGAAAAAGAGGAATCAGTGATGCATGTACTATGTAAGTCCTGGAGTTTTGTGCTCAAGTAATACGTAAAACTTTATGAACTGACTTATGCACTTTCCAAGTTGAATTTGCTGTACATATGGGTTATTGGTTTCTTAATTTTCTCAGTGTTTTTAGGTGCCTAAACAGAGAGTATTCTTTTACTAATTTGGTTATCTTGTGCTGCTCAAAATATTCTGAAAGAAAACTGATTTAATGCTTTGCAAGTAGAAATTATATATGGCCTTGTTGGCTTTATTTAGTTGTAACAGAGAGAAGAGCTATTATACATACAGCATTGGGAATTATATTGTAATTTGGGTTTCTTCTATCGTAGCAAAGAAAGTAGACTATTGTTGAGAGAGAAAACACTGTGTACTGCATTTGAATTATTCATTTCCATATTGGTAGAGTTGAAATCTTAGTAATTCTCAAAAAAATTTTTTATATGTAATAACAGACATCACATTTTCCTAGTGAAACTAAAACGAGCTTCATTTCAAGGTAAAGACTAACCAGTTGATCCTATAAAGAAATATCACATTCATCTGAAAGTGAGAAGTTAGACAGCTTCAAATTATAGTCCACAAATCTACCCTCACTTATGATACTAATTGCATGTTTGGGGGTTCTCAAGAAGGTTCTCCTTCAATTTAAAAAATTTACTAAGTCTCACAGAACTCACTAAAAGCTATTATATTCAATTGTTGTGGTTTACTATAGTGAAAGAATACAGATTGCAATCAGCCAAGGGAAGAAGGTAATGGAACAGAGATCAGGAAGCTTCCAAAGAGAAAGCTTCCAGTTGTCCTATCTCCCTGGAGTCATGGATAACATTGCTCTCTCAGCAATGATGTGTGATAATACACATGGAATATTACTAACCAGAGAAGCTCCCCTGAACCTTGGTGTCCAGAGTTTTATTTGGGCACTATGGTATATTGCTCACATATTTGGCTTTTCATTGCCATCCGTCCTGGAGTTAGTGTGGTTACTACATGGGCCAAACTCTCCATCATAATTCACATTTTTTAAACTGTGAGGTGGTCAAGGCTCTGAATAAGAACCCGTGGCAGATTCATGTTGATGTATGGCAAAACCAATACAATATTGTAAAGTTAAAAAAAAACAAAACTGGAAGATAAATAAAAATTTTTCAATGTAAAAAAAAAAATAAAGTGAATTTGGGCTAGATATATCCCTATGACTAAATTCCAAACTTAAATAAAGAGAGCATTAAATCTCAGGCTACATTAAAAAAAAAAAAAAGACATTCTTTCTTGAGATCACCTCCTGGCTGAACAGGGCAAAAACAGATGTCTCTTTGAGTAAGGCTAATCCCTTAAGCCACAGAAAACAATATGAATAGCTGTGAGAAAGCTGAGCATTTGAATGTGAAGTCTGTCTTTTAGGTTGTGACTTTTTTGCTGTAGAGGCTTCATGAGTGATCAGAAGTGATTAGCTAGAAAATAGATCTCAGTTGATGTTCACTAGTTTGTGTGAGTTATTTGGCATGTTGATTCAAAAAGTTGTTTTATTTTCCTTACCTTCAGTTTCATGGATAATGAAACCAAAGTAACCATCCCTACCTAGTTCACCAGATTATGCTCCTGCTGCTGCTAAGTTGCTTCAGTCGTGTCCGACTGTGTGCGACCCCATAGATGGCAACCCACCAGGCTCTCCCATCCCTGGCATTCTCCAGGCAAGAACACTGGAGTGGGTTGCCACTTCCTTCTCCAATGCATGTGAAACCTAAATAATAAAAATGTGCAAGTGCTTCATAAATTTCCATAGTAATGTAATTTATAATATTTAACATCTCTGAAAAAGAACTGGCAGTTATGAGTAATCAAACCATTTGAGTTAGTAAGTTTTGACTTGAAATTGTAAAGAATATTGCTAGCAAAGGCCACAACTATTTTAAATAGAATTAAGTGCTATAATATGGATAAGAAAGCTGTGGTACATACACACAATGGAGTATTACTCAGTCATTAAAAAGAATACAGTTGAATCAGTTCTAATGAGATGGATGAAACTGGAGCTGATTATTCAGAGTGAAGTAAGCCAGAAAGAAAAACACCAGTACAGTATACTGACCCATATATATGGAATTTAGAAAGATGGTAATGATGACCCTGTATGCGAGACAGCAAAAGAGACACAGATGTATAGAACGGACTTTTGGACTGTGAGGGAGAGGGTGGGATGATTTGGGAGAATGGCATTGAAACATGTATACTATCATGTAAGAAACGAAGTGCCAGTCTATATTCGATACAAGATACAGGATGCTTGGGGCTGGTGCACGGGGATGATCCAGAGAGATGATATAGGAGGTGGGATGGGGATTCAGGATTGGGAGCTCGTATACGCCTGTGGCAGATTCATGTCAATGTATGGCAAAACCAATACAGTATTGTAAAGTAAAATAAAGTAAAAATAAAATTTAAAAAAAGCATAAAAGATGATGCTATTAAAGTGCTGCATTCAATATGCCAGTAAATTTGGAAAATTCAGCAATGGCCATAGGGCTAGAAAAGATCAGTTCCCATTCTAATCCCAAAGAAGAGCAATGCCAAAGAATATTGAAACTACTGCACAATTGCACTCATTTCACATGCTAGCAAAGTAATGCTCAAAACTCTCCAAGCCAGGCTTCAGTAGTACGTGAACCAAGAACTTCCAGATGTTGAATCTGGATTTATAAAAGGCAGATAAACCAGAGATCAAATTTCCAACATCTGTTGGATCATAGAAAAAACAAGAGAATTCCAGAAAAAACATTTACTTATTCTTCATTGATGATGCCAAAGCCTTTGACTGTGTGGGTCACAACAAACTGTGGAAAATTCTTCAAGACATGTGAATACCAGACCACCTTACCTGCCTTCTGAAAAACCTTTATACGGGTCAAGAAGCAATGGTTAGAGTCAAACATGGAACAACAGACTGGTTCCAAATTGGGAAAGGAGTACATTAAGGCTGTATATTGTCTCCCTGCTCTCATTTAACTTATATGCAGAGTATATCATGCGAAACACCAGGCTGGATGAAGCACAAGCTGGAATCAAGACTGCTGGGAGAAATATCAATAACCTCAGATATGCAGATGATACCATACTTTTGGCAGAAAGCGAAGAGGAACTAAAGAGCCTCTTGATGAAAGTGAAGGAGGAGAGTGAAAAAGCTGGCTTAAAACTCAACATTTAAAAAACAAAGATCATGGTGTCCAATCCCATCACTTCATGGCAAACATATGGGGAAACAATGGAAATGGTGAGAGACTTTATTTTCTTGGGCTCCAAAATTACTGCAGATGGTGACTGCAGCCATGAAGCTAAAAGACACTTGCTCCTTGGAAGAAGAGCTATGACCAACCTAGACAGCATATTAAAAAGCAGAGACATTACTTTGCTGACAAAGGTCTGTATAGTCAATGCTATGGGTTTTCCAGTAGTCATGTATGGATGTGAGAGTTGGACCATGAAAAAGGCTGAGTGCCATAGGATTGAGGTTTTTGAACTGTGGTGTTGAAGACTCTTAAGTGTCCCTTAGACTGCAAGGGGATGAAGTCAGTCAATCCTAAAGGAAATCAGTCCTGAATATTCATTAGAGGGACTGATGCTGAAGCCTAAGCTCCAGTACTTTGGCCACCTGACACGAAGAGACGACTCATTAGAAAAGATCCTGATGCTGGGAAATATTGAAGGCAGGAGAAGAAGGGGATGGCCGAGGATGAGATGGTTGGAAGGCATCACTTATTCAGTGGACACGAGTTTGAGAGAGCTCTGGGAGATGGTGAAGGGCAAGGAAGCCTGGCATGCTGTAGCCCATAGGGTTGCAAAGAGTTGCACTCAACTGAGTGACTGAACAACAACATAAAGCATCGATGTTTAAATATTTTATTTTCAGGTCTATGATTCCTACTATAGACTGCAAGGAATTTTTATAGATAAAGCTCTTTTACAAAAGTAAAAAGTATGAGCTTTAAAGACAGAGAGTTCAAGAAATATCGAATCACTGGAGAATAATTCATGTGTATAATGCATTGTCAACACATCTTACATGGATTATGTTATCATTTAATAATTTAACCACGGCAGAAATATAGTCTGCTGATGTATTTCATAATTTAAGAAATAATGTCGAGTAGAATTAGTAGGAAGCTGCCTTTGGACAATCCCTTGTGCTCCTTGTGTAAATAGGAATTATTTAAATTTGTTTCACAAACTGCCACTGCTGACAAATAATACTTGTACTTTGTGAGACTGTCATCATTCGAGAAGTTGAATAACCAACAGTTACATTCCAGTTACATGCAGGATGTTTCATAAAGAACAATTCTAGTAACAAAATATATCCATGCACACCCATTGACTTTGGTTAGTGGTTATAAACTTGATATATTGTGCAAGTTTGTTCCTATTGTTAGAAACAGAAAAGGGAAGAATTATCCATCTGGCTCCTGTCCTGAAGGTTAGCCCAAGAGGTGGGTGATGTAGGGTGAAGACTTAGAATCCTCACACCAAATCAGTGTCTTGCTGACATCGTGAAGCCGTGTATACTTACGAAGTGCCAAGGTTCTCTGCATGGTCCCTGTTATCCACCTCTAATTCTTTCACACACAAGGTCTTCCAGATGTTCCTGAGGAGAATGTGTCTCTTTATAATAAAAGTTATATTAGCTATCATTTTCCACATATTCCTATGGTACCCATTTACAAGAATTTGTAGTACATTCCCCAAACATCTGCAGATAGTATCTCCATAATTACTTCTGAAATTACTAGCCACCTGTCAGCGCAGGGATTATTACTATGAAGAATGTCAAATGGGAATTAAAGTTTTGTATTAGGTCACCAGCATTCTACCATAGACATATTGTAGATGGATAGGGCTGTTTCAGCACACAGTTTTATTAGATACAATAAATTTGGAGGCGACATACTCTCCTGTTACTGCATATGCATATTTATAGCGTGCATATTTACTCAGCACTAAGTGAAAACTGTTGAGGATGGTAGTAGTACCTTGGGGTTTGGGTTTTAGATTAAAAAGAGATGTTTGGCTTCTTCATTCCTCGATCAAAATATATCTGTTTAAAGAACAACTGGAGCTACTTAGAAAGCATGCTTTTTTGACTCATGGAAGTGTTGTGGACTTTAATTTTGCAAACAAATAAATAGATTGAGAGGATAACTTTTAGGAATTAGGGTGTGAAGAAAACAGAAGAAATAGGAGGCTGAAGGAGGTTTGATGGATTTGGCACAACTCTGGAAGATCTCATAGTGCCCATGTGAGAAGTCAGAGCAAGGATTTGCCTTTGATGTCTTCCTACTCTTCTGGGACTAATAGATAATATATGAAGGTTTGCAGTCTGACAAGTGCTGTGTTGAGTATTTAATATGTGATTTAGTCTGCATAATACACTTTGAAGTAGGAATTAATCTTATGATCATCATCTCATCATGTTTAAAAAAGAAAAATGTTTTTCCACAGTCATGGCTAGTCAGTAGTGACACTGGGACTTCTGACTTCTGTCATCTACACTAGTATTTGAAGTCACCAGTGGTCTCCATGTGCTAAACCTCATGGGCTTTTCATCTTATTTGTCTCAATAGTAGAATTTGAACAATAGAATACATACTCCTTAAAGCATTTTATTTTCTCTTGGCTTCAAGGATAATATATACTCCCTATTTTTCTCCCTCTGGACCCCAGGTCATAGGTGATGCTTCTTTATCATCCCAGGGCTCAGTCCTGAGCTTCGCTTTCCTAGTTCACTCAGTGACTTGGTGATTTCATCTAGTTTCAAAACCTGGGATACCTTCTTTAAGCAAATGGTTCGTTCTGTATATCTTCAGGCTAGACTTCACCAGACTCAAGGCCTCTTTCAGACTTACTTTCTTCTCTCTTTTCCTCTATGTGACTGATCAGAGCTAAAAGTAAGATCTGAGGTTCCAGTTTGGGCTCAGAGGCCTTTGATGTCTATAGCATGATACATTGCAAATTCCAACTCACTAGGATAGTCTTCATTTGAATTTAGGGCCCAATGCATGCCTAATAATAAAGGGTTTTTTTTGTTGTTGTTGTTTTCCTTCCTATTTCTTTTTCCTTTGCCAGTATTTCCTTTGTTCTGCTTCCTTAGGAACCACAGGGTAAGGGACGTTTCCTGTGCTCTAGGGCAGAATTAATGTATTTCCGGATTCTCTGGCTAAAAGCATATTATTAAATCTAAATTTTATTTTTAACCGTTGGACTTGCGTAGTAATGTACATTTTGAGGGTATAGGCATATTGAGTATAAGAATGTATAGTAAAGTGTTTTTGTGAGTGAGCGAAGTCGCTCAGTCGTGTCCGACTTTTTGCGACCCCATTTACTGTAGCCTAACCAGGTTCCTCCATCCATGAGATTTTCCGGGCAAGAATACTGGAGTGGGTTGCCATTTCCTTCTCCAGGAGATCTTCCTGACCCAGGGATTGAACCCAGGTCTCCCGCATTGTAGGCAGACGCTTTACCGTCTGAGCCACCAGGTGATAGCTATTCAGAGGAATTTGAATTACTTCTGTGTGATTTGACATTCTAGGATATGATATGATGTGATATGATATGATATATACCCTTTGTAAGACTTGGTGGGCTTTTCAGTAGGGCTTACCAGGGCCAAATTGAATTTGTTTCCTGGAAATATCGAGGATGGTTTTTAACAGGTAATAAAATTCAAATTGTCTTCAGGCTTTTTAATAAAGGTCAGGAGCATGGAACAGTTCCACAAGCTGGGGAAATGGCATGTTAACAGTTCTGGTGGTAAAACAAGAAGAGTAATGTGGCAAGTATATAGAATGCCTGTAGACAGTGACAGGATGATGCCAAAAGGTGGGCAGGATAAGAAACGTCAATTGTCTTGGACTCCAAGGAGGCCTGTAAATGGCATCTTTGCTTTTCTAGCTTTGGTTATAAATTGTGCTCACTCAGTCATGTTTGACTCTTTTGCTACCCCATGGACTGTAGCTCACCAGGTTCCTCTGTCCTTGGGATTTTTCAGGCAAGAATACTGGAGTGGGTTGCTAGTTCCTTTTCCAAGGGATCTTCCAGACCCAGGGATCAAACCTGCGTCTCCTACTTTGGCAGTCAGATTCTTTATCCATTGAGCCACCTGGGAAGTGTGGTAAAATGGAATCATTAGAACTAAACATCAGCTTTATTAATGATTAAACTCATATGGGAGAAAGCAACATGGATGTATAACATTGGTGGACTACTTCTTACTGAAGTTCAGAATTAGACAGATTGACTTACCCAGTCACAGTGGTGGTCCACACACAATATAGGTCACCACACATGGAACCCTGGTTTTATGGGGGGGGGGAAAGAAAAACAGAAAAATATAGCACAAGGAGGAGCAGATAAAAATGTTGGCTCTCTGAGTCCCATTGAGAAAGAAGAGGAAGTAAGTGAGCTTTCTCATACTTCAAAATCACAAAATGAATAGTACTTCAGCAAGGAGGATTAAGGAGTGGGTTAAAAGGACTTCCTTTGTGGCTCAGAAGGGTAAAGCATCTGCCTACAATGTGGGAGACCCAGGTTTGATCCCTGGGTCAGAAGGATCCTCTGGAGAAGGAAATCGTAACCCATTCCAGTACTCTTGCCTGGAAAATCCCATGGACAGAGAAGCATGGTAGGCTAAGGTCTCTGGGGTCTCAGAGAGTCAGACAGGACTAAGTGACTTCACTTTCACTTTCACTTTAAAAGACTGAAGTGTTTAGCCTTCTAAACACCCCAAAAAAGATGTCCTTTTCAGTATAGGGGACTGGAATGCAAAAGTAGGAAGTCAAGAAACACCTGGAGTAACAGGCAAATTTGGTCTTGGAATGCAGAATGAAGCAGGGCAAAGGCTAATAGAGTTCTGCCAAGAGAATGCACTGGTCATAGCAAATACCCTCTTCCAACAACATAAGAGACGACTCTACACATAGACATCACCAGATGGTCAACACTGAAATCAGATTGATTATATTCTTTGCAGCCAAAGATGGAGAAGCTCTATACAGTCAGCAAAAACAAGACCAGGAGCTGATTGTGGCTCAGATCATGAACTCCTTATTGCCAAATTCAGACTTAAATTGAAGATAGTAGGAAAAACCACTAGACCATTCAGGTATGACCTAAATCAAATCCCTTATGATTATACAGTGGAAGTGAGAAATAGATTTAAGGGACTAGATCTGACAGATAGAGTGCCTGATGAACTATGGAATGAGGTTCGTGACATTGTACAGGAGACAAGGATCAAGACCATCCCCATGGAAAGAAATGCAAAAAAGCAAAATGGCTGTCTGGGGAGGCCTTACAAGTAGCTGTGAAAAGAAGAGAAGCGAAAGCAAAGGAGAAAAGGAAAGATATAAGCGTCTGAATGCAGAGTTCCAAAGAATAGCAAGAAGAGATAAGAAAGCCTTCTTCAGCAATCAATGCAAAAAAATAGAGGAAAACAACCGAATGGGAAAGACTAGAGATCTCTTCAAGAAAATTAGAGATACCAAGGGAACATTTCATGCAAAGATGGGGTCGATAAAGGACAGAAATGGTCTGGACCTAACAGAAGCAGAAGATATTAAGAAGAGGTGGCAAGAATACACAGAAGAACTGTGCAAAAAAGATCTTCACGACCCAGATAATCATGATGGTGTGATCACTCACCTAGAGCCAGACATCCTGGAATGTGAAGTCAAGTGGGCCTTAGGAAGCATCACTGTGAACAAAGCTAGTGGAGGCGATGGAATTCCAGTTGAGCTATTTCAAATCCTGAAAGATGATGCTATGAAAGTGTCGCACTACATAGGCCAGCAAATTTAGAAAACTCAGCAGTGGCCACAGGACTGGAAAAGGTCAGTTTTCATTCCAATCCCAAAGAAAAGCAATGCCAAAGAATGCTCAAAGTGAAAGTGAAGTTGCTCAGTCGTGTCTGACTCTTTGCGACCCATGGACTGTAGTCCACCAAGCTCCTCTGTCCATGGGATTCTCCAGGCAAGAATACTGGATTGGGTTGCCATTTCCTTCTCCAAAGAATGCTCAAACTACTGCACAATTGCACTCATCTCACAGGCTAGTAAAATAATGCTCAAAATTATCCAAGCCAGGCTTCAGCAATACATGAACTGTGAACTTGCAGATGTTCAAGCTGGTTTTAAAAAGACAGAGGAACCAGAGATCAAGTTGCCAACATCCTCTGGATCATCGAAAACACAAGAGAGTTCCAGAAAAACATCTATTTCTGCTTTATTGACTATGCCAAAGCCTTTGACTGTGTGGATCACAATAAATTGTGGAAAATTCTGAAAGAGATGGGAATACCAGACCACCTGACCTGCCTCTTGAGAAACCTGTATGCAGGTCAGGAAGCTACAGTTAGAACTGGACATGGAACAACAGACTGGTTCCAAATAGAAAAAGGAGTACATCAGTGCTGTACATTGTCACCCTGCTTATTTAACTTATATGCAGAGTACATCATGAGAAACACTGGGCTGGAAGAAATACAAGCTGGAATCAAGATTGCCAGGAGAAATATCAATAACCTCAGATATGCAGAAGACACCACCCTTAAGGCAGAAAGTGAAGAGGAACTAAAAGCCTCTTGATGAAAGTGAAAGAGGAGAGTGAAAAAGTTGTCTTAAAGCTCAACATTCAGAAAACGAAGATCATGGCATTTGATCCCATTACTTCATGGGAAATAGATGGGGAAACAGTGGAAACAGTGTCAGACTATTTTTTGGGGGTTCCAAAATCACTGCAGATGGTGACAGCAGCCATGAAATTAAAAGACACTTACTCCTTGGAAGCAAAGTTATGACCAACCTAGATAGCATATTCAAAAGCAGATACATTATTTTGCTGACTAAGGTCCGTCTAGTCAAGGCTATGTTTTTTCCAGTAGTCATGTATGGATATGAGAGTTGGACTGTGAAGAAAGCTGAGCACCGAAGAATTGATGCTTTTGAACTGTGGAGCTGGAGAAGACTCTTGAGAGTCCCTTGGACTGCAAGGAGATCCAACCAGTCCATTCTAAAGGAGATCAGCCCTGGGTGTTCTTTGGAAGGAATGATGCTAAAGTTGAAACTCCAATATTTTGGCCCCCTCATGCAAACAGGTGACTCATTGGAAAAGACTGATCCTGGGAAAGATTGGGGGCAGGAGGAAAAGGGGATGACAGAGGATGAGATGGCTGGATGGCATCACCAATTCGATGGACATGAGTTTGAGTGAACTCCAGAGTTTGTGATGGGCAGGGAGGCCTGGCGTGCTGCGATTCATGGGGTCTTAAAGAGTCGGACACGACTGAGTGACTGAACTGAACTGAACTGAAAGGAGTAAAGAAGTGTTACCCTTACTCATTGCCCCAGGATTGAATTCTTCAGGCAGTGGGAAATGATTGAAGAACTTTAAGCAGGAAATCAAGGCCTATTTGTTTAGTGCTTAGATAGAGGGTTTAGTGGGTAGGTATAGGACAATTAGGGCCTTCAGCATTAAGGTACAGGTTTTAAATTAAATTTAGTAGATGACAGAGAGCCATCAACATTACTGAGCGGGAAATATTTAATCTGAAAGTGATGTGCAGAACTGAAGGCATTTGAAAGGAACTGGAAGAGGGGACCCAAGTAATAAGCAATGATAATAGTGTTAGGCAGTAACCGGAACTACTGAGGTATTCTGGAGATGAAAATAAAGAATAGATGTAACAGTGAAAGTAAAAGTGTTAGTCACTCAGTCATGTCCAACTCTTTGTGACCCCATGGACTTTTGCCTACCAGACTCCCTTGTCCATGGGATTTCCCAGGCAAGAATACTGAAGTGGGTTGCGATACATTTCTCCAGGGAACCTCCTGAAACAGGGATTGAACCTAGCTCTCCTGCATTGCAGGCAGATTCTTTACCATCTGAACCACCAGATAAGATTGGGTAAGTAGAACTAGATGATTGTTTTAGAAGAGCAAGAAGGAGAAATCAAACCTCAACTTGGGTTACTCTGCCCATGTGATCAGGAGACTTTTGGATTAAATTAATAGACAGAGAAGAAGAAGGTGCTGGATGGAGAAGATGGTAGATTAATATGGTAGACATGAAGATCCGGAGTATGAAATAGGGGTTATACAGTTTATTTAGATTTGAGAGGCTTCTTAAAAAATAATGAGTTGAAGATATGACAATACAAGATAATATATAAAGAGAAGAGAGACTGAGATCTGAGGCATAAAATAGAAGGAATAGAGAGAGAAAAAAAAATAGGATAGCTAGAGTCAGAGGTAGGAATAAAACTGGAGAAATAGGAAATTCAGGCCGAATGTATAATATAAATCATTATATAACTGTTAATAATGGCAGTTGCTTAATGATGAAGACTACAAATTGTGTAAAATCCTCCTTGACAACTGTATTGAACTTAGTGTGAAGATGAATGTTTATTGAGGTTTCTGGTATGTGGTATGTCTGATTAAGGAGAAGCACTAGGTGTATACCAGTGAAAACGGAGGGTATAGGTGATTTACTTATAATTGAACATAGGAACTCTTGAAGTCTGTGAAAGAACTAGTAGAGGAAAAGTTGGGTAGAGTGAGGGTCAGTTGGAAAGGAATGGAGCTTGGAAAAAGACAGCCAGTGAAAGGTTGATGCCAAGGTTGCTAAATGTGAATGATAGATATTTAGAATAGTAGAGCTTAGGTTTTTCTTCACTTACTTTTAAGTAAAGTTATTAAGTGCTTCATAATAGTCTGTATAATTTAAGAGATGTTGCATTTTGGGAGGCTATGTATGAGAAACACACCCTGATGTACTCACATAATAGACATATCTGCTGCTATTAGTATAAAATGGCTGTAAGAGAATTCTGAGTCACTGATATTTTTCTTATTCCTTTGATTTCATTCATATATAAAACTTAGAAGAACAAAACAATATGTGTGGAATTAATTATCAGACATCATAATTCTTTCAAGTGACCATAATTAAACCCTTGGGTCTTGCACTCTCTGAATAAAAACTGATATATGATATTTATAACAATTTCCAGTGTCTAAGCATTCAATATCCAGGAAATGAGTCCTTCAAAATATTTCTTTTAGTAAGTTTTAAGAGAAACCTTTAATCTGTAATATGGTTAAATCTTGTGATTCATCCCATAGCGTGGAGTTTCTCTGCCAAGTGAGACTGGCTTCTACCGTGTGAGTCAGAATTTTGCTATATATTAGTTGGCTCAGGGAATATTGTAGAAAAATTTATATATATCATTTGGCCTAGAGGAATTTCTGAGAATGTCTTTTTGCTTATTAATTAGCCAGAAAACCACTTCTAATATTTCATTTGACATTTTATTCATAAAATCCTTTCTTTCAATAACTGTCATTTTAAAAAGATGTTACAGATTGTAAAATAAATGTTCTCTTTGAGAAGATCTCCTAAAAGTAAAACATTGGCAAGATTTAAGGTTATCATATAGAACAGATCAATTATCTCATCAATGCAGGGATCCCTTTCCTAAAACCCATGATTATTGATAATCTGGCCTCTGCTTGAATAATTCTTTTGCCCAAGTCATTTTTTATCTTGCATCAAAATCTACATTTTGGTTTCACTGAATTTATTAATAAATACACAGGTACACCATCTTAGCTTTACCTCTTATGACCATTTTTTAAATATTTGAAGGCAGCCATGTTATCCTGGTGCCTTACCCTTATGTCCTTTCTTCATTGGATGTAAAGTCCCTTTTACCTCAACCACTATTCAGGTACATGGCCTGTAGTTCTTTTAGCTTCTAAGAGGTGTACTGCTAGGTAAAATATTTAATTAAACCCTTGATATTGGAGAAGTAGCCTTGACTTTGGGGCTAAAATGCAATTTATCCGGAATTAATTTTCTTTCTGTATATTTAACCACAATAATTTGAAAGTGCATAGTCATGAACAGTAAATATTTTATTCTAGACTGTAGAAGATATTTTGATTAGCTAAAAAGTGGATGAGACCAGAAATAAAACGAGGTTCAGAAATTAAAAAGGTAGATTTCCGCTTCTTCCACTACTTACCTATTCTTCAAGGATATACACTTCTATCAGTTAGAAAATCAGAAGCAAATGTCCCATTGTATGAAACATAAGGTGAAAAACTTGCTAGCTCCCCATGCCCCTACTATATTTTTTTCTTTCTACACCACTTGTATCCATCTTTATCTATATCCATTCTGTTATTCTCTAGTTAGTGAAATGTGGGCAGTGGTAAAAATGACAGGCACAAGAGTTCAGTAATCTGAAAGGTACAATCAATCATAGAAAAGGAGAGAATGAGGAACAGCCATTGGTGGTCTGTGTTTTTGGAATTAAACAAAGCTCCTCACCATCTAGGAAAACTATCAGCCTCCACTTATGAAACTATAGCGGTCACTCTGGCAATCTCTACTTCTAGGCTAGGCAGATAATTATATCTGATTGAAATCATGCCTACTGAGAAGATGTCACTTCATAATTTTTGTTTATGGCCTCTCCAGAGTGGGACTATAGATGCTGCAGTCTGCTTTGGGTATTGCCAGCACATCATATAGAACCATCTCTAAATATGGCCCATTATTTTCTTCCTCAGTCGATTGGTCATAAAGAGTTCCCCATAAGAACATAGGTGCAGGTTGAGAGAAAGGAGAAAGGAGATAATGTAGCCGGAATTAGGTTCATGAACTCTAGGCCACTTGCTCATGAAGTTTACCGGTGGTTTTAAGAACCTACTCAAGCCCAGTTTTGTATATTCCACTTTCATGTGAAAATGAGTGTTGTGGTGTAGGCGAAAGTTTACAGTTGTTATTCAATTGCACAGTCGTGTCCGACTGTTTGCCACCCCATGGACTGCAGCACTCCAGGCTTCCCTGCCGTTCACTATCTCCCAGAGTTTGCTCAAACTCATGTCCACTGAGTCAAAGATGCCATCCAATCATCTCATCCTCTGTCATTCCCTTTTCCTCCTGCCTTCAATTGTTTCCAGCATCAAGGTCTTTTCCAGTGAGTTGGCTCTTCATGTCAGAAAGACAAAGTATTGGAGCGTCAGCTTCAGCATCCGTCCTGCCAATGAATATTCAGGGTTGATTTCCTTTAGGATTGACTGGTTTAATCTCCTTGCTGTCCAAGGGACTCTCAAGAGTCTTCCCCCCGCACCACTGTTTGAAAGCATCAGTTCTTTGGCACTTAGCCTATGGTCCAACTCTCCAATCCGTACATGACTACTGGAAAAACCATAGCTTTGACTATACAGACCTTTGTTGGCAAGGTGATATCTCTGCTTTTTAATACACTGTCTAGGTTTGTCATAGCTTTTCTTCCAAGGAGCAGGCATCTTTTAATTTCATGGCTTCAGTCACCACCTGCAGTGATTTTGGAGCCCAAGAAAATAAAGTCCGTCACTCTTTCCATTTTTTCCTCATCTATTTACCATGAAGTGATGGGGAGCCATGATCTTCATTTTTAGAATGTTGACTTTTAAGCCAGATTTTTTAACTGATGAATCAGATAATCTTCCTGCCATAAACATAAAATGATTACATATGAAATATAAATATAAAATGTTAATTATGCTGGTAAATATAATTACTAAATTATTCCAGGTTGTTATACAAAGCTGATATACTACTACATTCAAAATAAAAAATTGAAAGTAATTTAATCTTTGAAATGAAAGGATTGTATAGTAAATTATGTTGTATTAAATAGTTAGAAAATTATTGCATAGTCAATAAAACATATATTATTAGAATCATATAGTATATAAATTGCTACTGATATAATACTAAGTAAAAAGAAGCAGGGTATAAAATTGTACCTACCCTGTGTTACTTGCATGTATTAAATAGACATGAGCGACAAAAGGATTATACATAAACATACCAGTGTTGACACTGATCTTCTTAGAGTAGTGAGATTATAAAAGGTATGGAAAAAAATATATTTAAGTAAACCTTTCATAATGTGATTCTGTTCACTTTGTAATAAAAGGAAAATTCAAATTAAAAATATATCATCCATGCTATTTTTATTATTGATTACTCACCTTCTGATAGATTTGGGAGGGAAATTTATTTATTTATTTTTTTGGACTATATACAAGTACTTTACTTGCCCCCACTAAATTCTGTCATGCTAATTTTGAGTTCTCCTTATAGTATATTAATTTTTTTAAATGTAGAGTCACTTATTGATATTAATTTTTATCATCACATCTATAGATTTGATGAACACATCTTTTTTATTTTATCTAAATTGTTTATAAACAAATTTTACCGCTAAAATGAAACCACTTTTTAAAGTTCTTGATGTACCTTCTAAATTGCAAATACAGCAGACTAATCTCAGTTCTAATGTTTCTGTATCAGGAATATTGACCTCTGCCTCCTAAAATGTTTCACTTGAGCACAGCCTGTCCTAGTTTTCTATCATTCCTACCACCTAGATGAAAGCATTCTTTTTTAAAAAATTTTTTTGATTTTTACTTTATTTTGCTTTACAATACTGCATTGGTTTTTCCATACATTGACATGAATCAGCCATGGGTGTACATGAGTTCCCAATCCTGAACCCCTCTCCCACCTCCCACCCCATATCATCTCTCTGGATCATCCCTGTGCACCAGCCCCAAGCATCCTGTATCCTGTATCGAACATAGACTGGCAATTTGTTTCTTACCTGACAGTATACATGTTTCAATGCCATTCTCCCAAATCATCCCACCCTTGCCCTCTCCCACAGAGTCTAAAAGTCTGTTCTATACATCTGTGTCTCTTTGCTGTCTCGCATAGAGGGTTATCATTACCATCTTCCTAAATTCCATATATATGCGTTAGTATACTGTAATGGTGTTTTTCTTTCTGGCTTACTTCTCTCTGTATAATAGGCTCCAGTTTCATCCACCTCATTAGAACTGATTCAAATGTGTTCTTTTTAATGGCTGAATAATACTCCATTGTGTATATGTACCACAGCTTTCTTATCCATTCATAAGGCTGTACATATTCTGATCACTATTCTTTTTCTATTAATCATTTTCTTGAGTATCTTATCTGCTTCCGATTTTCTAAAGATGACCTCTGTTAAGATTCGCCAGCCCAGGTGCAATGCATGATACTGGATGCTTGGTGCTGGTGCACTGGGATGACACAGAGGGATGGTACAGGGAGGGAGGAGGGAGGGCAGTTCAGGATGGAGAACACGTGTATACCTGTGGTGGATACATGGTGATGTATGGGAAAACCAATACAATATTGTAAAGTTATTAACCTCCAATTAAAATAAATAAATTTATTTAAAAAAATGTCTCCCAGTTATCTACTTGAGTCTGGATGTCTCTGCTTTTTAATATGCTGTCTAGGTTTTCTTCTAAGGAGCAAATGTCTTTTAATTTCTTGGCTGCAATTACCATCTGCTGTGATTTTGGATCCCAAGAAAATGAAGTCTCTCACCATTTCTATTGTTTCCCCATCTATTTGCCATGAAGTGATGGGACCAGATGCCATGATCTTAGTTTTCTGAATACTGAGTCTGAAGTCAACTTTTTCACTCTCCTCTTTTACTTTCATCAAGAGGCTCTTTAGTTCTTCTTCACTTTCTGCCGTAAGGGTGTGTCATCTGCATATCTCAGGTTATTGGTATTTCTCCCAGCAATCTTGATTCCAGCTTGTGCTTCATCCAGTCCAGCAATTTGCATGATATACTCTGCATGTAAGTTAAATAAGCACGGTGACAATATACAGCCTTGTTGAACTCCTTTCCTGATTTGGAACCAGTCTGTTGTTCCATGTCCAGTTCTAACTGTTGCTTCTTGACCTGCATACAGGTTTCTCAAGAGGCAGGTCAGGTGGTCTGGTATTCTCATATCTTTCAGAATTTTCCACAGTTTGTTGTGATCCACACAGTCAAAGGCTTTGGTGTAGTCAATAAAGCAGAAGTAGGTGTTTTTCTGGAACTCTCTTGCTTTTTCAATGATCCAGTGGGTGTTGGCAGTTTCATCTCTGGTTCCTCTGCCTTTTCTAAATCCAGCTTGAATATCTGGAAGTTCATGGTTCATGTACCATTGAAGCCTGACTTGGAGAATTTTGAGCATTACTTTGCTAGCATGTGAGATGACTGCAATTGTGCGGTAGTTTGAACATTCTTTGGCATTGCCTTTCTTTGGGATTAGAATGAAAACTGCCTTTTTCCAGTCCTGTGGCCACTGCTGTTTTCCAAATTTGTTGGCATATTGAGTGAAGTACTTTAACAGCCTCATCACTTAGGATTTGGAATAGCTCAACTGGAATTCCATCAACTCCTAGCTTTGTTCCTAGTGATGCTTCCTAAGGCCCACTTGACTTCACATTCCAGGATGTCTGGTTCAGGGTGAGTGATCACACCATTGTGGTTATCTGGGTCATGAAAGTCTTTTTTGTATAATTCTTCTGTGTGTTCTTGCCACCTCTTCTTTTTCTTCTGTTAGGTCCATACCATTTCTGTCTGCAGAATACCTAATGCAAAATGCCAGGCTGGATGAATGACAGGCTGGAATCAAGATTGGCAGGATTTTTCCTCAGATATGCAGATAACACCACTCTAATGGCAGAAAGCAAAAAAGGAACAAAAGAGTTTCTTGGTAAGGGTAAAAGGAAATAGTGAAAAATCTGGCTTAAACCTCAGTGTAAGATCATAGCATTTGGTCACATAACTTCATTGCAACAGTCAGGGAAAAAGTGGAAGCAGTGACAGATTTTATTTTCTTGGGCTCCAAAATCACTGCAGTCAGTCACTGAAGCCCCCCAAATAAAAGACCCTTGCTCATTGGAAGGAAAGCTACGGCAAACCTAGGCAGTGTATTAAAAAGCAGAAACATCGCTTTGCCAAAGAAGGTCCATTTGGTCAAAGCAATGGTTTTTCTAGTAATCATATAAGGATGAGAGAGCTAGACCATAAAGACAGCTGAGTGCCAAGGAATTGATGCTTTCAAACTGTGGTTCTGGAGAAGACTCTTGGAGGAGGTTGGACAGCAATGTGATCAAACCAATTAATCCCAAAGGAAATCAACCGTGAATATTAATTTGAGGAATTGATGCTGAAGCACCAGTACTTTGGCCATGTGAAAATTGGAAATGACCCTGACGCTGGGAATGACTGAAGGCGAAAGTAGAAGATGATAGAGGATGAAATGGTTAGATAATGTCACTGACTCAACGGACATTAATTTGAGAAATCTCTGGTTCATAGTAAAGGACATGATAGTGTGGCATGCTATAATCCGTGGGGTTGCAAAAAGTCAGAGCTGACTTAGCGACTGAACAACAACAATAACCTCTGAACTCTAAACTTGTATTAGAGTTTGTAATACAAGCATTGTAAATGCTTTCTTGACCTGATAGTTCTGTTGGAACTTAAACTCTGCTTTCCCAAAACTCTCTTTACTTTGATGAGAGCAGTATTCTTGTCAACTGATTTTGGACCCGTGTTTGACCTTTCTTCACTTTCCTTTAATACTTATTTGCCATTTGGTGAATCCTATCTAAGCAGCATTTCTTGGTCTTTCTGCCCAGACTGAGAAGCAGTGTGCTGAGTTGTTAGGGTGTTGGTCTCTAGTTGCAGACTACTTGAGTTCAGGTTAGAGCTTTACTACAAACTACCGTGTGACTTTGAGTAATTTCTTAAGCTCTCTTTGCCTCACTTTCCTCATTTGTAAATTGAAGATGACAACATTTTTATCCATATGTCTCATAGGATTATTTTGAAGAAATAGATAATGTATGTTGTATTGTAGAAGAGTAGTGCTCAAACAATCTTATCTTTTATTATTATTGTTATTTCCATTCCAGTTCTCTATGACCTTATTTCAGACTCCTTTTATTTCTAAGGTCAATTATGTCAAGGATGGATCATCCGCTTCTGCAGAAAAGATCTATATTTTTTTATTTGAGATACAATTTTAAAATTTATATGGAATCCTCTGAATTTGACTCATATTTATGCCTCATGTAACTTCTGATTAAGGAAATGGAAAAGCTTCACAGTGGAAATATTTTGTTCCCATTGTATGGGGGTGGAGGTGGTTCAAAAGAAGCCTCAGAAAATCCAAAGACAGATGCACAGTTTGGAATGTAAATATAAAACAAAACCGAAGTGCTCAGGCAGTATCAACTCAGGCATAATTAGTTTGGGGAGAATTCATGGATCAGAAAATCTCAGAAGAGGGAAATGGGAAGCTGTGGTGTAGCCTCTGGACTTCTCTGCAAGGATGACTTGGTTAAGCAACAACATCAAGTAATTCCTCTCTGTAGAGTCATGTGTACTCTGGATCATGATGAGTTCCTGTTTCTGTTTTCTTTTCATCTGCAGACAACCAGTTTTTACCTCAGTCAAGCCATTTGCTCAGAATGAAAACCTCATTTATGGAATTGTTTTACATGCTTCTTATGCTAATTCACAAATTGTTTATTTCTCTGAAAAACATTTATGATATTTCATCATTCGTGTTGTATATTTAATACTGCTAATTTTAAATGGTTCTAATTTGAATTTCTTACCAAATGCACATCTTAAAAAGCTGGTTTAAGTGTATAAAAGGTTTCCATAGTTTCCAGGTTCGTTGTATCATGGTTTCTTTTAAAATGGCACCTGGGAAATATTGACTAAGTTTTATTGTAGTTAGTTTCTTTTGTCCTGTGGCTTATTCCTGTCTGTTTTTGTCGAAGTTATGTAATGTTTATCCATATGCCAAAGGACCATGAAGTATTTTATGGACTCTTCAGAAAGGATGAATTGAATACTGTGTAAATAACTTAACTGTATGATTTTATAAAGGCCTGTGACAATAGAATTAACTTTCTTTTGTTCCTGGTACTAAGTATCATGGATAGACATGAATCTCAATTTGCTAAATCATTCATATTTCCTATATCTAGAACTGTTGAACTGACTTTTTAATTATATCTGGAACTGTTGAACTGACTTTTTTTTATTGTGCTGTCAACTGAGGAGAGCGAAGTTCCCTTTGTATTACTCTAACATGAAAACTTCAGAAGCAAGTAAAATGTGATTATTTATCTGTCTACCTACATACCTACTTATCTATTCATGCATCTATCTGTTACCATCCCTGCCATTCTTCTCTTTGTATTCATGCTGATAATCAGTGTCCATTCCTGCTTCATCCCCCATAATTACCTTCATCCCTTTTCAAAGTGAGGCAGCATAGAGTAGTGTTATGATTAGAGATTATGGAGTGATACCTGAGTTTTAACTGTGGGCTGCCATATATTTGCTTTGTGATCATCTCTTCATCTCGAAAGGAAGGTAGTCGTTAAGTGTTCCTGCAGGTTGTTATGAGGATTAATTTATATAAAGGTATAATGTACATAAAAATGTATATTATAGATAAGAACTTGATCCTCTCTGATGGGAAGGAAGAACAGTGTTAAGATCTCAAATTTTTGGAAGCTGTCCTTTGATTTGCGCTTCCTAGATCTCTCTTTGAATCTTACTGATTATGTCTGGGGTTTTATTTTTGTTCTCGGTGTATCACTTCTTCCCTTTTTCCAAAACTAAGGTTTTCATCCTAAGTCTTTGGAGTTTTTAACTATCTTTTTGTTCTTGATTTCTGTAAAATTGTTATATGTTTTAGGAACTTCTTGTCTGAGAAGTGTATCTGTGAGAACAGGAGTAGAAGGCAAGTGGGAAATAAGGGAAAGTTTATCTTTAAATTTTGGGTCCTGAATCCCAGATGAGGGTTGGGCTAACAAATCTCAAATCCTGAAGATCTAAACAGAGTTGTAGAATCATTCATGGATAATAACTTGCTTTAGACCTTGGTCAAGAGGATATTTCATCAACCAGGAACAATCAAACACTACAGATTTAGACACCGCCAAATCACTTTTCTGCCCAAATTTCATTTATTCACTGTAGTGATGTTAATACTTTCTCTTATCTTATATCTGACTGAGGATTCTTCGTGTTGACTGAAAACTCCAGCATGCTTTTCTGTATGTCCTTTTGTTTGAAGTACATATTCTTTGGAGTCACTGTCTTTTATGATGGCTATGATTTAGTTATGCTTATACTTCTCTTTGGTTAATTTTTTAAAAGGGCCCACTTAAAAAAAAAATTCCCTTTCTATTTTGGCTGCATGACATGTGGGATCTTAGTTCCCCAACCAGGGATTAAACCCACCATGCCCCACTCACTGCCTTAGAAGCGTAGAGTCTTAACCACTGGATTACCAGGGAAGTTCCTAGGTATGCTTTCAGTCAGTAATTACATATGTCAGTTGGATTAAGCTTCCCTCTAGAGTCAGCTTGTTGCCCTAATCAGGAAGGTACCATTCAAGGACTGTTTTCTATATTTGAAGCAAGAAGCCAATTATACAGAGGTAGTACTCTTGCCTGGAAAATCCCATGGACGGAGGAGCCGGGTAGGCTGTAGTCCATGGGGTCGCTAAGAGTTGGACACGACTGAGCGACTTCACTTTGTTTTTTTTTTTTTTTTAATTTAATTTTATTTTTTTAAATTTTAAAATCTTTAATTCTTACATGCATTCCCAAACATGAACCCCCTCCCACCTCCCTCCCCATAACATCTTTCTGGGTCATCCCCATGCACCAGCCCCAAGCATGCTGCATCCTGCGTCAGACATAGACTGGCGATTCAATTCACATGATAGTATACATGTAACTTTCATGCATTGGAGAAGGAAATGGCAATCCACTCCAGTATTCTTGCCTGGAGAATCCCAGGGATGGGGCAGCCTGGAGGGCTGCCGTCTATGGGGTCACACAGAGTCGGACATGACTGAAGCGACTTAGCAGCAGCAGCTACTATGAGAACTTTTGTTGTTTGTTTCAGTATCTAATATTTCTAATGAGCACGCTGATTATAAAAAGTGAGTTTCCCTTTGTAGCACCTCAGGCTTGATTGCAAATCAATCATTTGTCTAGCCATGAGTTTAGAAAATTTCTTGTTGCTTGATACTGACTGTAAAGTAACAGAGTCTTGTCTCTGGAATCTTATGTCTCTACTCACTGCACAACTGGTGCTCATGTGAAGCATGCCTGGGAGGGACTCACACTTACTTTAATGCTCTGCTGTTGTCATCCTGAAGTTCTTAAAATGTTCAAAGAAGGAACTTCACTTTTATTTTGCATTGGGCTCCACATATCATTTAGCCAGTCCTGACTGAATTAGCTTTTCATGCCAGGACACCTGTAAGGATAGAGCCAGGACTTCCTTGAGTTTATCATGTTGAAGAAACACTTATGTCTGCTTATTTAATGGATGTTGATTTATGGGGTAGATCTGGTTTGAAACTTGCTTCAGTTGGAACCAGTGAAGTTGTGGAAGTAGCTCACTGTCTTCATCTTCACTGACTGTTGTTTTTACAGAAAAGAAAAACCAAATTATCTTAGGTGGGTTTATAACAATGTCATCCAGGTTTCAAGGGCTACTTAGTTCATCATAGTAGAGAGAAGTAAAACTCTTGATACAGAACACTTTGCAATTTTGGTGCTGTTCAACTTGTATCAGTGTTCTTACCAGAAAATTAAATATCGGATTATAAAACAGTTATAATTATTTTGCTAAATTTTGTAATGTTTCATCCTATCTCTCTATACCAGAGCACAGTACCTCTGTATACTGTTTTACTGGAAACAGTAGATTGGATTGTGTTTTTACGTAGAGCACATGATTTTTCAAAGGATCAGTTCATGATTTAGGCAGTACTCCTAAATCTCAACCTTTAGAACATGATTTGATTTAAAACCTCATACATAGAAGCAAATTATTGCCCAGTAATATTGATTGAGTGATGGTCTGACAAAGATCCTGGGAGATGACGCACTATCTTCAATTTAAAAATTTTTTTCATAAACCACATTTTTGTTCCCCTCTGTTATGACTGTACTTTTTTTTTTTTGCAGTTAGAATGTAGACATATTTTCCAAATGGATGGAAATTCAGTTTGTAATGAGATGGCAAAGCCTCCTTTATGGAGAAGGATAACCTGGGGACTCATAGAGGCCTGTTTCAGGCTAGACTGGAAATTAAAAAAAAAAAAAAAAAAAAAAAGGTCTTTTCTGGCCTGTAAGGAGCATTCTGTTGACTCAGAACTTTTTAATCTTATTTTGAACATGTGTAATTCTTCTTTCTATAAAACCATTAGGAATTATTCTGCCTGTTGGTTGTTGGTGCTTTCTCCAGGATGCCGTTTTAGCATTATATGTATTTTTTTCACCTTAGCCAAATGAGGAGTAAAGGGGAGGTGAGAGTGCTGCTCTTTCACAGGGTTACTTAGGCAGCTAAAGTAAGATTAGAGTCTTTTAGCAAGCAACCCCTCCCCGGCAAAGAAAAATTACCCCATAGTATTTTTCCTTAATAGGTGCATCAGGGCCTTTTAGCAGTGACACTGTAGTTATCGTGCTGCAGAAGGCCTATTGCACGTCTGACTGGCATTAGGAAATGTGCAGTGTGACCCACAATCTTCGATTGAATTTAAAAGATGACATCCAGCAAGCTCAGGTCATATCTTTCTGGCCTTTTGACATGTGAAACCATTAGTTTTGTAGCCACCTTGCATTTATTGCCTATTTTGTAATGTATTTCACTGAATGGATTAGGTAAACTAAACAACAAAACAGGAAAACAAAAAACTTAAAATAAGCAACTCAGTTTTATAAATTTCTTCAAATTCTGGTTGGAGTTAATGTACTGGGTTGTGAGCATATCTAGTTATTAGAATCAAGCAGTCCTCTGGGGGCTTTCCAGGTGACTCAGCGCTAAAGAATCTGCCTGCCAACACAGGAGAGGCAGGAGAGGCAGGAGACGTGGGTTTGATCCCTGGGTCAGGAAAATCCGGAGACTTGGAGGAGGAAATGGCAACCTACTCCAGTATTCTTGCCTGGAAAATTCCAGGGATAGAAGAGCCTGGTGAGCTACAGTCCATGGTATCACAAAGAATTGGACACACCTGCTTGACTGAGCACACACTAGGTTTTATAATTTGTTGTTGTTGTTCAGTTGCTCAGTCATGTCCAACCCTTTGTGACCTCATGGACTGAAGCATGCCAGGCTTTCCTGTCCTTCACTATCTCCTGGAGTTTGTTCAGACTCATGCCCATTGAGTCAGTGATGCTGTCCAACCATCTCATCCTCTGTCACCCCCTTCTCTTCCTGCCCTCAATCTTTCCCAGCATCAAGGTCTTTTTCGGTGAGTCAGCTCTTTGCATCAGGTGGCCAAAATATTGGAGCTTCAGCTTCAGCATCAATCCTTCCCATGCATATTCAGGGTTGATTTCCTTTAGGATTGACTGGTTTAATGTCCTTTCTGTCCAAGGGACTCTCAAGAGTCTTCTCCAGCACTGCCGTTTGAAAGCATCAGTTCTTTGGCACTTAGCCTTATGGTCCAACCCTCACATCTGTACATGACTACTGGAAAAACCATAGCTTTGACCATATGGACCTTTGTCAACAAAGTGATGTCTCTGCTCTTTAACATGCTATCTAGGTTTGTCATAATCCTTTTCTTCCAAGGAACATTCATCTTTAATGCTGTGGCTGCAGCCACTGTCTGCAGTTATTTTGGAGCCCAAGAAAATAAAATCTGTCACTATTTCCACTTTTTCTTCATCTGTTTGCCATGATCCTGTTTAATCAGCTTCTGTGGATTTTGAATAACAACCTTTCAACTGTGTGTTATGTTATTTTTTGAGGTAATCAGTACTAGAATTTTCTTTCCAATATGCTTCTACCACTAAAAAGTCTAAGTTTATTAGATCTCATTCACAAGGGTCATGCAAAGAGAAAATAGAGTGCTTTATTTTAGATAAGGGCCACATATTATCATAAGAAGTATGTGTCATATGTTGTAGTCAGCATTTTTAATAGCAATAATAAATGTGGCTCTAAGTCAATGTTGAGCACATAATTTAATACTGGTAATTATATACCCACAAACCTCATACAAACTAGGCTTATACTTTCAGTTCAAGCATGCACATATGTATCACTAAATGACTGTGGGTTTTCAAATATTTCACCAGAAAAGTAGTTTTTATTTCAATGCTGTTTTGTGTCAGGTCAAAAGACTCTCTTCATGGGTATGTTTTGTTTAAGGAAAAGCTTTATACTAGATAGATTTTATAAGAAAATCACAAAGCTGGGTGAATTTACAACTCTGAAGTATGACCAAGTTAAAGAAAAGAGCCTGTAATGGTCACTTAAATAAGAAACACAATTGTAAAATCTTCACAGTTTTCATAGAATTTTTTCTCCTAATATTGCAGCTTTTATGTCTTTTTTAAAATTTGAAAACTAAAGGAGGATGTAAGGAAAAAATGCAGTAATGAGTTTTCTTAATTGATCTTTGATATCTTTGTGGAACTCAGGAGAAAAAAAGGCTGATGGAGGGAGACTATACAATCTGCTTTTGTTTTTAAAACTTTTATTTTGAAATACTTTTAAACTCTCAGAAAAGTTGTAAGGACTGTACAAAGAATTCTTATTTAGCCTTCATCTTAATTCCCCAGTTGTTAACATTTTAGCACATTTGCCTCTTCTATCTAATATATACACATATATGTATCCATCTCTGCATATATGTACGTATGTACTATGTATCTTCCATTTCTGTTATTTATCTTTTCTTTCCATTTGAGAGTCTCTTGCATATGTGATGTTCTGTTACTTCTAAATATCTCAGAGTCTATTACCTACTCTCCCATAATACATGAATATATCAAAATCAGAAAATTAATCTTGGTACAAGAATACCATAATCCATAAACCCCTTTCAAATTTCAGTGATTGACCCAATAGTGTCATTTGTAACAACAGATAAGACAAGGAGGAAGAGAAGGTGGATGAGGAGGACAATGGGGAAGAAAGATGAGGGAAGAGGAAGGAAAAGAGGAAATAAGAGGGGAGTTGAAGGGGAGGAGGACATATACAATATTAAAAACAAAACTCCTGGTGGAGAAGCCAGTTCAGGACCAAGAGTTTCATTTAATTGCCATGTTTCTTTAATTTCCTTTGACCTGGAGCAATTTTTTGGCCTTCTTTATTTCTTGACCTAGACATTTTAGAAGTGTATAAACCAATTATTTTGTAGCATTTAGGTCACTTACGTTTAAAGTAATTTATAGTCCGTGGGGTCACAAAGAGCCGGACACAACTGAGTGCCTGAGCACACACATGCAATTATTGCTGTTTCGCTACTTGTTTTCCGGTTGTTTTGCAATCTTTGCTCCTTTCTCTTTCTTTTCATTTTTCCCTTGTGAAGTGATCACTATATTTAGTGTTATGTTTGGACTCATGTTTCTTTTTGGTGGGCATATGTATGATAGATTTTTGATCTGTGTGTAGCAGGAGGTTTATATATGGGAGTTGCCTCATGGCTCAGATGGTAAAGAATCTGCCTGCAATGCAGGAGACCTGGGTTCAATCCCTGGGTTGGAAAGATCCTCTGGAGAAGGGAATGGCAACACAGTCCAGTATTCTTGTCCAGTGGATTCCATGGACAGAGGGGCCTGGTGGGCTGCAACGTTTATATTTATTTATGTGATTATTTTAATTTGATAATCTCTAAAGTCTGAACACATTCTAACAACCAGGTATCTTTACTGCTCTTACCCCACCTCCATTTAATGTTTTTGTATCGTATTTCACATGTTTTGCGTATTCTTTATTTTCTTATTGTACATATAGTTTTACTACTTTTTAAAAAATTTTACTCTTCCTACTAGTTTTACAAGTGGTTGATCAACTACCCTTACTATGTATTTGCCTTTACTCATGGGGTTTTTCTTTTTGCAGTATTTACATGGTTAGTGGTGATCTTTTCTTTCCCTATAAAAAGTCCCTTTAATATTTCTTGTAAAGTCAGTTTTGTGGTGCTGAAATCTTTTAGCTTTTGCTTGTCTATAAAATTATTTCTCTCTCCTTCAAATCTGAATGATAGCCTTGCTGGGTTTCTTAGTTGTAGGATTTTTCCTTTCATCACTTTAAATATATCATGCCACTCCATTCTGTCCTTCAGGGTTCTGATGAAAAGTGAGCTGGTAGTATCATAGGAGTGCCCTTGTGTGAAAGTAATTGCCTTTCCCTTGCTGCTTTTAATATTATCTTTGTCTCCCCACTGCCCCCACCCCATTTTTAAGTGTAATGTGTGGACTTTTTGGAGTTCATCTTTTTTGGGACTTTATATTCTTCCTGATCATAACAAATTGTGGACAGCTCTTAAAGAGATGGGAATACCTGACCATTTTACCTGTCTCCTGTGAAACCTGTATGCTGGTCAAGAACAAAAGTTAGAATCGTGTATGGAGCAACTAATTGCTTCAGGATTGAGAAAGGAATACGACAGGGCTGTCTGTTGTCACCCTGCTTATTTAACCTACATGATGAACACATGATGTGAAATGCCAGGCTGGATGAGTTACAAGCTGGAATCAAGATAGGCAGAAGAAAAATCAACAACCTGAGATGTGTGGATGATACCACTCTAATGGCAAAAGTGAAGAGAAACTAAAGAACCTCTTGATGAAGGTGAAGGTGGAGAGTGAAAAAGCCAGCTTAAAACTAAATATTAAAAAACCCCCACAAAACTAAGATCATGGCATCTGGCCCCATTACTTCCTGACAAATAGAAGGGAAAAAGGTGGAAGTAGTGACAGATTTCCTCTTCTTGGGTTCTAAAATCACTGCAGATGGAGACTGTAGCCATAAAATCAGAAGACAATTCTTTCTTGGCAGGAAAGCAATGACAAACCTAGACTGTATTTTGAAAAGCAGAGACATCACCAGGTCCCTGAATTCAAGGCTGTGATCTTTCCAGTGGTCACATAAGATTTTGAGAGCTGGACCATAAGAGGGCAAAGCACCAAAGAATTGATACCTTTGAATTATGGTGCTGGAAAAGATTCCTGAGAGACCCTTGAACAGCAAGGAGGTCAAACCAGTCAGTCTTACAGGAAATAAGCCCCAAATAGTCATTGGAAGAACTGATGCTAAAGCTGAAGCTCCAGTATTTCGGCCACCTGATACAAATAGCTGACTCATTGCAAAAGTCCTGATGCTGGGAAAGATTGAAGGCAGAATGAGAAGAGGACATCAGAGGACTTGATGGCATCACTGATGCAATGGACATGAACTTGAGCAAACTCCAGGAGACTGTGAGGGACAGGGAGGCTTGGTGTGCTGCTGTCCTTTAGGAGTTGGACACGACTGGGCAACTGAACGAACAAACATGCTTCCTGGACCTGAATGAATATTTCCTTTACCAGGTTATGGAGGTTTTTAGTTATTATTCTTCAGATAATTTCTCTGCCTCTTTCTTTATCTTATAAACTTCTGGGACCTCTATATCATGAATCTTTGCATGCCTGATTTTTTCCTAGTTATATCCTAAATTGTACTCATGTTAAAAAAAATTTTTTTTTGTTCCTGTTGGGTGATTTTCACTACTCTGTCTTCCAGTTTGTTTATCCATTCCTCTGTGCCATCTCATCTACTTTTGACTTCTTCTACTGTATATTTAATTTCAGTTATTATATTCTTGCAGCTTCCCTGGTGGTTCATATAGTAAAAAAATCTGCTTCCAATGCAAGAGACCTGGGTGTCTGTTGGTTTTTATTTATATATTGTTACTCTTTATTACAATTCTGCATTTAGTCATTCTTCTCCCAACATTTTTGAGCAACTTTATGATCATGGGCTTCCCAGGTGGCACTGCTGGTAAAGAACCCGCCTGCCCATGCAGGAGATGTAAGAGATGCAGGTTCAATCCCTGCGTTGGGAAGATCCCTTGAAGGGAGGCATGGCAACCCATTCCAGTATTCTTGCCTGGAGAACTCCTCTGACAAGGACAGAGGAACCTGGGAGAGCCATAGGGTCACAAAGAATCAGACATGACTGATATGACTTAGCACCCATGATCATTACCTTAAACTATTAGGTTGATTGATTTTCTATACTTTTAATTCTTCTTTTGGGGTTTTATCTTCTTTCATTGTTTGGAATACATGTATATGTGTGTGTGTGTGTGTGTGTGTGTGTATATATATATATATATATATATATATATATATATTTGTCTCTTCATTTTGCCTTGTTCTCTGTGTTTATTTATGTGTATTAAGTTATGTTTCCTGATCTTGGAGCAGTGGCTCTGTAGGAGATGTCTGATGAAGCCCAGAAGAACACTTTTCTTTTGTCATCAGAGCTAAATGCTGCAGGAGTGCATCCTGTGAGGCTTGTATTGGCGCTTCTATTCTGGGATAGCCAGCTATTTAGATGTCCTGGTAGACAGGGCTAGTCCCTGGCTCCAGTGGCTGCCAGACTGACGATGAGTGGGGTTGGGTCCTGAGGTGACTGGCAATGGCTTGCAGTTGGTGCTTCCTCACTGGTGGGTGGGCTTTGGCTCTGAAATGATTGATTACTGTGCTAGGGGCCTGGAGTCTGGTGTCAGCCCCCTGGTGGGTGGGGCTGGATTCTAGGCAACTGGCAGCAGGGCTGGTGAGATGGCAATGCTGGTGCTGTCCCTCGAGTGAACAGAGCCAGATCCCTGCATGGCAGACTTCATGACACTGGGCTTCCTGGACTTTTGATGGCCTGCTGGTAGGCAGGTGAGCCCCCGGCACTGATGGGCTAGAGGAAGGACACCATAATATCACCTGGCAGCACAATGTCTTGACTGTAAAATGGGCTCCCAGAATGGCTGCTGTCAGCATTTGTGTCCCCTCAGTGAGTCCTAGTTGCTGCCTCTTGGGAGGTTCTCTAAATCAGCAAGCGGATCTGACCCAGGCTTCTTTCAAATCACTGACTCTGCAATGGGACTTGAAGTGGGTAGGATCTGGCATTCATTCTTTGAGAGTAGAGTCTGTTCTGCATAGCACTCTGACTCTCCATATGCAAGTTCCACTGTCCTTCAAATCCAGATGTACTGGGAACTCATCTTCCAGGTTCAGGATTCCTGGGATGCAGAGTCCAATGTGGGGCTTAGACCCGCTCTCTTTTACAGGAGAGCCACTGCAATTGGAGTATCTTCCTTTTTGAGCATATCTTACCAGACAGTGTGAGTCTTGATTGTACCATGCCTCTGGCCCTTCTACCCATCTCTTTGTGGTTTCTTCTTCATACCTTCAGGTGTGAAAAATATGTATATATTTCTGGTCATCAGGCTAATCTCATATATACCTAGGCTGCAAGTGGTTGTAATTTTGATGTGTCAGTGCTCAGGGTCTTCGTAGTCTGCCATCTGGGCCATGCATCCCAAGAACTGCCTTCTCTAAAGTAAAATTATACCTGCATTATTAAGGGAGCCTAGCTGTATGGGTATTACCTCTTTTAAGCAATTTTCCTAAGAAATTAAATTCATAAAAGATATAATTAGGTAACTGTGTTCCCTTGCATGAAATTGAGGTGTTTAATCTTTGAATAATTAAAAAAAGACCTTTAAAAATGATTCTATACCTTGTTCTGGAGACTCATGGTTCAATGGCATGAATTATAACTGTGCAACGTAAAATAAATGAACCGTGAACTTCCAGATGTTCAAGCTGGTTTTAGGAAAGGCAGACAAACCAGAGATCAAATTACCAACATTCACTGGATCATTGAAAAAGCAAGAGACTTCCAGAAAAACATCTATTTCTGCTTTATTGACTATGCCAAAGCCTTTGACTATGTGGATCACAATAAACTGTGGAAAATTCTTAAAGAGATGGGAATACAGACCACCTGACCTGCCTCTTGAGAAACCTATATGCAGATCAGGAAGCAACAGTTAGAACTGGACATGGAACAACAGACTGGTTCCAAATAGGAAAAGGAGTACATCAAGGCTGTATATTGTCACCCTGCTTATTTCACTCATATGCAGAGTACATCACGAGAAATGCTGGGCTGGATGAAGCACAAGCTGGAATCAAATTGCAGGGAAAAATGTTAATAACCTCAGATATGCAGATGACACCACCCTTATGGCAGAAAGTGAAGAAGAACTAAAAAGCCTCTTGATGAAAGTGAAAGAGGAGAGTGAAAAAAGTTGGCTTAAAGCTCAACATTCGGAAAATGAAGATCATGGCATCTGGTCCCATCACTTCATGGGAAATAGATGGGGAAACAGTGGAAGCAGTGTCAGACTTTCTTTTTTTGGGCTCCAAAATCAGTGCAGATGGTGATTGCAGCCATGAAATTAAAAGATGCTTACTCCTTGGAAGAAAAGTTATGACCAACCTAGATAGCATATTGAAAAGCAAAGACATTACATTGCCAACAAAGGTCCGTCTAGTCAAGGCTATGATTATTCCAGTGGTCATGTATGGATGTGAGAGTTGGACTGTGAAGAAAGCTGAGCACTGAAGAATTGATGCTTTTGAACTGTGGTGTTGGAGAAGACTCATGAGAGTCGCTTGGACTGCAAGGAGATCCAACCAGTCCATTCTGAAGGAGATCAGTCCTGAGTGTTCTTTGGGAGGAATGATGCTAAAGCTGAAACTCCAGTACTTTGGCCACCTCATGAGAAGAGTTGACTCATTGGAAAAGACTCTAATGCTGGGAGGGATTGGGGGCAGGAGGAGAAGGGGATGACAGAGGATGAGATGGCTGGATGGCATCACTGCCTCGATGGACGTGAGTCTGAGTGAACTCCAGGAATTGGTGATGGACAGGGAGGCCTGGAGTGCTGTGTTTCATGGGATCACAAAGAGTTGGACATGACTGAGCGACTGAAATGAACTGAACTGAACTGAACTGAATGTAAAATAAAGACTTGGTGTTTAATGGATAAAGATATTTGCTTCCCTTCTTGTATTGTTAGAAATAACTAAAAAGGTTAGATTATTCAGTCCATCAGGGATATGGTTTTGAACAAGTTGTTTATTTAGTTTTGGAATGTATGGCACTGCTATATCCTTCACTCTTGTGTTTTTCTTCAATGTTAGAGAAGAATGATCCAATCTGTATTTTATGACTTACTCTAAATATGTTATTATTATTAGTCTTCTATACTCTTGTAACTAAGGGTGAGTGAGGAAGGTGATGTTTGTCAGCATATGTAACAGTGACTTAATAACTAGGTCAAGTCAAAAATGCCATGCACTGAGTCTTGATTCAGAAACTCAGTGACGTCTTTTGGTTGAAAATGATGAGTGAGTCCCTTTCATCAGAAAGAATTTCTATGTAACCCTTGACAGTGTAGGTTGGTTGGAAATAAATAAGCTTGAGATAAATGGATAAATCAGGATAGTTGGTTCTAATGAAATCAGGTTAGTTTGGGATCCATGTCCTTGTCATAGTTCAATAACTAACCATCAGAGTGACAGTATAACCATGCTTTTGATCACATGACTAGCTATAAATTAAAGGAGAAGAATTAGTGCTACTGTTTCCTTAATAAAAATATTTAACAAATTGTTAACAAATATTACATATTATTAAAACAACCATGTCTTGTATGACCATGTGAATACAGGAGGAAATTAGTAATATGGTTATTTCTAAACAGCTTTTAGTGGAACTAGTTCTCCTTGTGTCAGTTCATACAGTGAAAGAATTAAGAGAATTGTAAGAAATTGTGGATTTCACTGCCACTCTTGAGTGATGGGGAGAGATGAGAAGGAGTTTATGTCTCTCATCCATTAGTCTGGATCCTCCGTCCCAGCCTAAAGAAAGACAAGATGGCCCACTTTCATCATCATTGCCTTACAACTCCAGCCAGATAGGATGAGGCCAAGTAGGTGAAACATTTGTGTCTTCCCCCAATGTTCCTTTGGGGCTTCCCTGGTGGCTCAGAGGGTATAAGCCTCTTTAATCTTTGGTTTTGTAATGCTTTGTATTGTGTTGAATATAGCAGATTTGTCTTATAAGTGTGCTTATAATGTTTTTCTTGTGTATCAAAAAATTCTACCTGTATGACCTTGGGCAACTTTTAGCTAAATTTCCTAATGTGTTTCCTGAAGCTTTTGAACTTAATGACCTTTGCAGTACTATCTGATTTGAGCCTACTGTGGTTCTATGCCTTAAGAGTACAGAGAACTTTAAGAGACCTTAGGGATTTGAGGCAAGAGACATGGGAGTGTCACGGAGTGCAATGAATAAGGCTAAATACCAAAAGGAAAATATATTGCGCATGAAAGATCTGGATTTGTGGCTATTTTTGCTGGTCGGTAAGAGGGGAAAATCTTACAGGGTCAGAATTTTCTTTTTTCAAATCACAGTATGAATGTCTTAAAAATACAATCATGTTTGGAAGATTTATATTCTGGTGAAGAGAGGAGATCAGATAAGTACATGTATATGACTCCAAATGAAATGTGAAAGGAAAAAATTATTAAAGGTCAAGTCACTTTTGTCATATATTCTAAGAGGGTAGTGTTGGGAGGGGAATCTTACTCTATTTTAGGGGAGAACAATAAGAAGCCACATTCCTGGACTCGCTGTGTATAAATGCAGTATAGAAGGGCAATATTTTTGTATATCTGATAGTGCAATAGGAATCCTGTCCACTCTTGATTGTAGCTAATTTAGACATATCTGAAGTTCCCTAGGAACCTGGTGGAATTTGCCTGCCAGGTGCTTCTTGTGAGAGGACTTTAGGACTTTTTTGGGGGAGAGAACCTATCCTAAGGGAAGAAGTCAGCTCTATGAACTGACCCCACCACACCACAGACATTGGAAGGCTGGGGTTCTTTTATATTGCCTTGGTACATATTACAGACCTACATTCCCAGAAGCATAATAAAAATGAAAAGAGTCATTTTTGCTAAAAGCTGTTGATACGAGTGTTTGATGTAGCACTGAGTGGATTGTATCAGATGAGATATTTATGCTAGAGAAAGAGATACACTTTTTCCCTAAATTAGCTTTGAATTGAATGACATGTCCATCTTTGGCTTCAGTGGGGGACGTGGCAGGTGATGAAGATGCGGTGGCACTGTAGAGGTGATAAGCATGTGCAGAGGAGGCTTGTACATGTGGGAGGTCCAGAAAGGGCAGTGATGGAGGTGACTGATAACCAGATGAAGTAGACTGACCTAAGTATGCTGTACGTATGGAATGCTGCAAACATAGAGTCATCAAAGATATCCAACTGCAAAAAATAACAGAAATTGAGAACGGGAATAACAAAGGTAAAAAAAATTATGGAAAATTTATAAACAAATGATAAAGGCAGGTATAATCAAAGCTTAAAAGCAATAGAGAAGAAGAAGTAATGATGGAAGCATTATATATTGAGGTTGTATAGTTGTCAGTAGAAAAGAAGTGAGAGGGGTGGTAGGATTAAGAATGAAGACAGGAAGTTAATCATAGCACCAAGAAGAGCAACTATAGTTTCTTAAAAAAAATATTTTTTAAGAAGGAGAACTACACTGAAGGAGAATGAAAGGCTAATAGTTGACAAGAAACTCCTAAGCACCAGGCCCTGTTTTGGAATATATTATTTCAAAATGTTTGGAATATATTATTACATGTAGTCTTCTTGTCAAACAATTTGCCCTAAGAACAGCTACTAAATGTCAAACCTGGATTTGAACCCAGTCGTCTGACTCCAAAGCCAGTTTTTTCCTCCCCCTCTTTTGGAAAGACTGTAGACATATCCGGAAATTTCAGTCAAAGGCTAAAGATAAAAAGAAGTGATCTAACAACAAGTTCCTTAGTTTAAGAAATGAGCAGCACAATCACGTTGTGGAAGAGGGACTCATGATTTTAGCTCTGATGTCCTTATTTTTGCGTTCAGAGTGACTTCTGAGTTTTGTCTAAACAGTTTTTTGGCTATTGTTTTCATTGACATATGGGAGACAGAGAGGTGAAATAATCAACAAAATGAAGTTAGGAATTTTAACTAAATTTATTTTTTAAAAGGAAAAGGGAGAAGATTAGAAACAGGACAGTAGATTCATCAAACACTAGTCCTGATTTCTCTAGGGATCTGATTTGTTTAGGGACAATCAGAGAGCAGAGAACAGGAACCCTCAGTAAAGGTTGTGCAAGTCAGTGCTCTGTGAGCCCAAGAGGTACAAATTAGGTGCTCTGTGAGCTATATCCAGCAAAATGGGGCTGGGTGTATAAGATAAAGCTTTTGTTAAGGCATACCACAAAGAGATTATGGGTATGAATACCTGCTTGGAAAAAAAAAAAACTTAAAAATCAATGTAATCAGTTTAACCACAATTTGGGTATTGGGTATATATTGCCAGTTAGATGACAGAATTCATATAGAAATGAAAAGAGTTAAGAATTAGCAAAGCAAAGCAAAGTGTTTCAGTCTTACTCAATAAGATGATCAAGACATTGTGATACTGGTGCCAATATAGGCTAATAAACTGATGGAATAGAAGAGAGACCAGAAATAAACCACACTTGATTCACAACAAAGCTGGTATTACAGAGTCGTGAAGAAAGGATAATTCATGAAATGACGATTGGGTCGATAGCATACCACCATATGGAAAGAAAAAGCAAATTTGACCCATGGATCAAATCATATGAAAAATAAATTCCAGGTTGATTGTTGATCTAAAAGTAATAGGTAAAACAATATAGCTTCAGGAAGATAAAATAGGACCTATGTTCATGACCTTAGATTAGACATAATTTCTTATCAAGACACATAAGTTCCAACATAAAGGAATGTTAATTGTACTATATTAAATTAAGAATGTCTATTTATTAAAAGATATCATTAAGTGAAAAGACAAGCTGAGTGGGAAAAGATATTTACTATACATTTGACAAAGGTTGTTACACATGTAACTGGCAAAGAATTTATAAAGAACTATCATAAATCAATAATGAAAACCAGACAGCTGTATAAAAATGGGCAAGATGTTGAACAGGGACTTCAACAAGAAGAAATCCAGTTGGTCAGCGAACATAAGAAAATATGTTCAACTCCTTAGAAAACAGGGAAATAGAAGTTAAAATCATAAGGAGATACCTCTAACACCTTCCAGGATAGCAAATAAACAAACATAAAACTGACAATACCTAGTGCTGGTGAGGATATAGAGCAACTGGAACTCCTACGGCTGCTGGTGCAGTGCTTGGGGAAATTGGAAGCATCTATTAAGATAAAGACACTTTCTTGGGACCCAGCAGCTCTTCTGCTAGGTATATATCCAGTGGAATTATGGCCCCATATATATCATATATACCAATCTTATAAGTGAAGATTTTCCATGGCAATGTCATTCATAATGGCAAAAACTAGGAAAGAATTCAAATGTCCAGAGTGGATAAATTAATTGTAGTTTATTTATGCAGTGGACTAGAATACAGCATTAAAAGTGAACAATGACCAATACAAGTATCAAGATGTATACATATCAAAAACATAATGTAAATGGAAGAAGCAATTCTTGAAAGAATATGTAAGAATATATAAAAGAATCCACGTGCAGTTCAAATGCAGCCACTACTAATTTATGGTACTGGAAGTGATGGTGGGGTTCCCTGAGAAGGATAAGGTGTAATTGGGTAGAAGTGGGGCTTGCAAGGTGCTGGGAAACTATTTTCCTTGACCTGGTGGGTAGTTACCTGGGAGAAATTTCATTGTAATATTTTACTAGTGTATGTATACTTATGATTTTTGAACTTTTGTAGTTTTATGTTAATTATATTTAATAAGTTTATTTATTTTTTTAAAAGACCCTAACAAATTATTGTAACAACACTTTTATGCATATGAGGAGGGGAGAGGAAAAGTTAAAATGACAGAACTGATACTTTTCTGTCATTCTGTGAGTACTCTGAAGTTCTCATCAGAGAAAGAAAAGCTTAAATGAAAGGAAGTATAAGGAAAATAATGGTCACAATACAGGCTGAATATAGTTGTTTAGATATTTTGAACTAATAATAAAAGGAGGAAAGGAATAAATACTTAAATTTATCAAAGTGACCAGACAAAATACTACAGCTACCAACAAAAAGGTCCTAAATATGTTAGAAAGGGAAGAACATAATAATATTAAAAACAGAAAGTAGAGTTTAGGGCAGTCAGAGTATTTGGTGTCCTTGTCTTTGGGGGAAGGTGAATAAGATTCACCCAGTGCCAGTAACTTTTGTCTTTTATTTTGGTTATGCATGAGCAGAATGGGTGGTTCTATCTTTGGGCATCCTTTTGACTTCTGCTAGCAGTATTTATAATTTATAATACAAGTGTTTATAATTTATAGCCAGGTTTGTGCACCTAAACATTCCATTTCTTTTAGAATACTGAACCTTGAAAACCATTTGGACCTGTATTGTTCGATACTGTTTTTTTTCCTAGGAGTATAGTCACTCCATTTTTGGGGCCCATTAATCACCAGTGACTAATTTGCAATTTTGAGAACCCACAAATTGTATGAAACTCATCTCAACAAGACCAGCACTTGTAGGGATTCTCTTTAGCAGTTTTCAGTTCTACTGGTCTACTTATACAAACTGGTGGGAAGGGGAAGATCCACTGATGTGCAAAGAATTTCAAAAGCGAAAAAACATCAATCAGTGGGAACAAAGGTTGAGAAAGATGAGGCAGTGAAGGTTAGATTCTGAAGAGGTAATGCTTGAAAGTGGGAGGATACAGCCAGAGAAATATCAAAGGAGGGCGACAACTTATACGGTAAGAACAATGGCTAACATAAGGCTTAAGACACCAGAAGAGAGCTTTAGGATCCTGGAAAAATGAGAAGAATGGAAGAAAGCACAAATGTTGTATGGGATGTTCTGTTTTAACAAATTATTCAATATTAAAACTGTTTCAAATGACCATGAAGTCTGAGTCAGGAAAGAATGTTCTGTCAGCAAAAGGTAGAGGAAGAATCGGACACAGTCACACTCTGTACATGTGCCAGAACAAGTGATGTGGAGGAAACAGGTAGATCTTAATTGTAAAGATTCTATTTCTTAAAGGTAGAAAAAGGAAGACTAAAGAACTATGATTTATGGGTAGCAATGAATCAAAACAAATTGAAAAACTTGAAACTGATAAAGATAACACAATAATAAAGATAAATGGTCCATATCTGTATAGCACATAGAGTCCATATCTCATTTTTACTTTTAATACTTTATAGTGTTTTTGTTGTTGTTTAGATTCTAACTCATTGGAGTGGGTTGCCATTTTCTTCTCCAGAGGATCTTCCTCTGGCTCACAAAATCCTTCACATCATGGAGGTTGGCTTTATGTTAGTAAATTTCTGTCTCTGAAAGAACATAAGTGATGGTGAAGCAATGTGGCATATTGATTAGGAGTCTGAACTGCTCAAGTTAATACTTCTGCTGGTGTTCTAGACTTATTACCTTGGGCAACATATTTAACTTCTCTGTACCTCAGTTTCCTTAACTGTATAATGGAGATAATAATATAATTTATTTCAGAGTTTTATGAGGATTAAGTATTAATTATTAAGAACTTAATTAGTGTTAGCTGTTATTATCTAAAGTTCCACTGCTCTTTGAAAGCACAGTGTGGACTCAAGTCCAGTTTTTCTGTCTTAAAATCCAGTGCCCTTTCCTGGATGCCTTTTCGTCTTTCTTCCTCAATGAGTTAGAATCTGGGCCTCAAGCCAAGTTGCGGCCTTAAGAGTCAGGGCCAAAAAGTAAGAGGGCAATCTCTGAGGGATTGATGCAAAGATGAAGTGTGATCCAACTTTCAAGTTAGTTGATCTAGTTAGCAAAAAACAGGCCAAAACATAAGGCCCAGAGGGGTAGACAGCAAGAAATCAGGTCTAAGATGTATGCTCTGTAATGTAGATAGGTAGGACAATGATAGGATTTTGAAATGGGAGACTAGTAGAAATCGCTAGGATAATTGTGTATATATTGTGCTATTTGTCCTTTTTGGCAGTGGGAATCCAACTGTAAATGTGTATGAAATAATGACCTACTTGGCTTCTACCTCTGGCAGCTGGGACTACTTCACACCTACCTGAAGGTCCAACCTCATCTCAAATTTCTGTGTCAGTTTTGGCTCTCACCAAGGAGATTCTTAATGAGTCCACCAACTAGTCAGCTAGCATCAAGTCATTCTTCTAGGTGGATGCAATCTGATGCTGTGCTTTGTTTTCCTAAACAAAGCCCTCCGTCTAGTACATAGTTATTTGAGATTCCATAAATTTCCTTGAGTGTAGTTAGAATGGATTTTTAGTTAATGAAACTAAGTTCCCATTGCCTGAAGCTGTGTTTCTCTGAAGGGAAGTGAAACTCCACATCTGTCCTGGAGCTCTGTTTTTTGCCTGCTGTCCGCCCCAATCGAGTGCCAGGATCGCTACGTGTTGCTTACTCATTTGAACTATGTTGTTATGCTGGCTTAATCTTTTGGTCTGTTTGGTCTCTTGGGCATAACTTGTTCTTGATGAGATTTGCCCTACTAAAGGTGAATCGTTTCTTTAGTTATGACAGACATGCAGTATTAATCTTAAATATAGGGCTTTAGCTAACACTAAATATTTCTGTGTACTAGAACACTAAACATTTCTATGTGCCTTGTGTTTTATACTCATTTTCTTTCTTTTCCCTGGAGAAGGAAATGGCAACCCACCCCAGTATTCCTGCCTGGAGAATCTCATGGACAGAGGAACCTGGCGGGCTACAGTCCATGGGGTTGCGAAGAGTCGGACACGATTGAGTGATTAACACTTTCTTTCTTAATCTTCTCAAGAACCAATGATGTAGGTACTATATTGTTAGGCTCAGTTTTCAAATGTAAAACTGAGGCTCAGAGAGGTTAAGAAAATTTTCCAAGGTCACATAGCTGGTGTAGTGGGAGATTTGGGAATCAAAACCAGAGATCTTGGATATTATATAATGTCTGAGGCCTTAGATGTTATATGTTGACAATAAAAGAAATAATAAAGTAGAGAGGATGTGGAACAGTTTAGAAGAGAATTGATCTGGTAAGACAAAATATTATTAATAGTATTAAAACTATTATTAATAATATTGAATCTATTGTTAATCGATTTTTCATCTTGATGCTCATTAATTCCATAAGAAATATTAAAGAGATGCTGTTTGAGTGTTTTGAGATTGCCCTATTTCTGAAAGAAAGACAAAGATTGTAACAGAGGAAAGAGCAAAACTTTTTTTTTTAGAAAAGTATTTTGGAGTATGTTAAATGGTAATTGATGAGAATTCAGGAGAGTGTGGAATCGCCCACCATAATCAAATACTAATGAGATATAATCACTGTAATGGGTACAACCAATACTGACCAAGTACAGAGATGGAGAATATGAATTGTGCTCTACTGAGGATACTTTATAAGTTAAAGAGAAAGTCATTGGTCATTGGTGACTGATTAAGTGGTAATGTTTAACTGTCTTAAGTATCTCAAGTGGCCTTGCTGGGTTTAGTAAAGGGAGATCCCTAAAACAGAAAACTAGAACAAATGATATGGTTTCATTTGTTCAGGATCCAAAATAGTTATTCATACTTTAAAATAAAAAGACAACTCAGGAGGCCCTTTGCAAATATAATGAATTCTATATACTCTTTCCATAGGAAAATACATAAAGTCCACATCCTTGCACAATTTATCACAGTTTTATGTTCTTCCCCAAAGCCTGTTCACAGACCCCAGGCTGACAATCCATGATTTGGAAGAACACTTTTGACTAGGGAAGAATTCCAGTGTTAGAATTAAATCCTAGTGAATATCTCTTGCCAGATGCTTTCAGAGAGCTGTGGTAGTAGCGACTGCACTATGTATGGTTCACTTGTGAGTAGAATGGCTGCTGCTGTTTCAGAATCTGATAGTTTTCATAACAAGAGGCCCATACATATATATCTCAAATTCTTATTTTTCAATGCTTGTTATCACTTTTATATATAGATAATTTTTCCCCAAATTCTGCCAAAGGATTCTAAGATGGGCAAGAGATTTTTAAAAATCTGCTTTGGTGGCTTTTTTTTTTTTTAAATTGAAGTATGCTTTTTCTTTAAGCCATAAAATTACTGTAGGTTTTGCTGTAGAGACATTTTCATAGTTGGAGCAACTTTGGAGCCCTAATTCTAGGGTTGTTAATCAGGCCCACTGACAGGACCTAGAAACATAATACAGATTTAGATAATCAGCCTGTTGTTTCTGCCTTTTTATGTCGGATTAATGCTCCAGGAACCTCTTCAAAATTGTGCCGTGGAATACTCCAAGCATTTGTTTTCATAATATTCTTATGTAACTAGATTCTTTCTATTCATTTTCCTCTTCCATGTAAGAAATCAAAGGCACTCAAGTGTAGACTGGAGCCATTTTGGATACTTTTCTAGCATTAGGTCATTGATTCTTTACAATCATCTTTGGCTTCATCCTTTGTAGCCACATGATAATGATATGCAGATAAAGTTTATTCACACAAACCTGAAATGATGGCTTTGAAACATATCTGTATTGTGCTAGTTTGAATGAGGAAGCCTATTTTTTTTTCTCTTTTCTTCAGAATGCCACCATACTCCCTCTGATATATGAATAAAGCTGAGATTCATTTGTGATAAAGCTGAGATTCATTTGTTAGGTGAGATAAATATTTGGATTCATAAAAAGTAAAACCTGCTGCTGCTGCTGCTAAGTTGCTTCAGTTGTGTCTAACTCTGTGCGATCCCATAGATGGCAGCCCACCAGGCTCCACCGTCCCTGGGATTCTCCAGACAAGAACACTGGAGTGGGTTGCCATTTCCTTCTCCAATGCATGAAAGTGAAAAGTGAAAGTGAAGTCGCTCAGTCGTGTCTGACTCCTAGCGACCCCATGGCCCGCAGCCCACCAGGCTCCTCTGTCCATGGGATTTTCCAGGCAAGAGTACTGGAGTGGGGTGAAAGTGTGCTCAGTCGTGTCTGACTCTTTGCGACCCTATGGACTGTAGCCTATGAGGCTCCCCTGTCCATGGGATTTTCCAGGCAACAGTACTGGAATGGTTTGCCATTTCCTTCTCCAGGGGATCTTCCCGACCCAGGGATCGAACCAAGGTCTCCTGCATTGTAGACAGACGCTTTACCGCCTGAGCCACCAGGGAAGCCACCAGGAGTGGGGTGAAGTAAAACCAAATTTATTTTAAACTAGTGTTGAAGTCAAATTAGAATTAAGCTGCTGCTTAATGTGGATAGGGAGGTATAGGTGTGTCTGATGTACTTTCCTCAGTACAGGCTTTAGGTATGTCTGGTGGTACTTTCCTCAGTACAGACAATAGCTATTAAGATGGAAGGGCTGGGTTTGAGAATGAGAAATACAAAGTGCAGTTTTTTTTTGTTGTTGTTTGTTTTGCTAATAAGGAATTGTCTCTTTGCTTGAGAATATCATTCATTATAATTAAGCTCAGTTAATTGAAAGTGGAAAATGGAATATTTAACAGTTTGGAAAGACAGAAAGTAGCTGGTTTGAATTACCATCTGTGTAGGTGCCATGTAAATTTTCTGTTTCTGCCAGTGAACACAGACTCTAGCATCAGTGCCCTGTTCTTCTACTATCCAGCCTGTCTTCAGAAGATACTGCAAACAAAACAAAACAAAACTGAGTCTGGGTACATATATATTGTAGGTAACTTACTGAAACCTTAGGAAGAGAATGTAAGATAATGTGGTGAATAACAGATGGTATGGACACTCTGACATTCTGAATTAGATAAATCAGTTCTTGTCTGGAGTCATCACTCATACTTTCCAGTATGGCCCAACCCAAGATGTATTACCAAATCCCCAGACATAAAAGGTCACTGTGGTCACCCACTGGGACAAATATAGATTCTCTGCACATACAGTTTTAATTAGCAGGGTTTCAGGATGGGACATCGGCTATTTTTAACTGATGGTGATAGCTTTATTGTTTCCTTCAAAATTCAGTGACTCTACTGAGGATGTTGTGAGCTACTGAATGGACAAGACCTGCATGGAATTAAAGGTAAAAGCCCAATCTCTGTTTGAATAAAATTCAAACTTCACTGGTGAAGTTTGCAGTTTAGAATGTGGCAATTGTCTCATTCTGGCAATTACATAATAACTATATTGAAGGGTGATTTCCTACATATGGTGTCCATAGTTGGCATGAATCCAGTTTGGTACCATCTTCTCTCAACCTTCCTCTAACTGTACTTTAGAGAATAAGCAGGCACCTTCCAATGAGAAGACTCTGCTCCTGCACATGCATATTTTTAGAGTGTCTCTGAACAGGCCACACTCAGTATAGCAAACTTTATAAGTTAAAATTTATTGCCTTTCCAAACAATTCTAGTGCTGTTTGGGTGAGAGTTCTGGGATTTGAACTTGGGCCTTATCTGACTTTGGTAGGTGACGTAAGTAAAGTCAGACAGACTTGAGTTAGAGACTGTCATTAGGTATTTGAATCAGTTTGATCAAGTTATTTAACCCTTCTGAGGCTGTTTTCTTTATTTATGATAATAGCTGAAAGTTTGTAGCTGGAGTAAAATGAGATCAGATACAGAAAGCACTTATATAGTTTCTGACATAAAATAGGCACTCAATAATTAGTAGCTAATACTGCTGCTCACAAAGGATCATGGAAACATAATAGTCATATGTAAAAACATGGTAGTTCTGAAGGTATGTATATTTTGCTTCCCTACTCTTAACATATAGTGAAATCTTTAAACTTAGAGACTCATGTTTTCTGTTATGTAAAACCTACTAATTTTTGGTGATATTGAATGGTTAGTACATATAAAGCAGTGAAAAATAGGCAGTTTAAAGATGGGAAAAAGAGCAAACAACAAAGGGTAGGATATTAAGAAAAATGTGTCGCATTATTTCCAAACTTTAGATTGAATGAAACTTAGTATTTTGGAAAAAATTGTTAAATAGTAAAAATAAAGTTTTGAGAGGCATTGAATGTCATACTTATGGATAAATGTTTTTAGGGATCTGTTGCACACCACAGATTTCTTTGGAAGACAAGGTGGTGGTTGATGGCTTATATTGTTTGCCTATATTTATTGTTAATCTGGAACTTCTTAGAGGGCATTTAATAACATTTCCTATGATATAAGCCTTGACAGTAGGCAGTCTGAAGGGATTAGTTCTGGCAAAGTGAGATCAAGTTAATTTTTTTAGATATTGGGGATTCTTAGGTGACTTATTGTTTGGTTGCCTTTTTTTTTTTTTTTTTGGTGTAATCCACTCTGTGTTAGATGGAGAAGGAAATGGCAACCCACTCCACTATTCTCGCCTGAAAAATCCCATGGACATAGGAGCCTGGTGGGCTACAGTCTATGGGGTTGTGCGGGGTTGGACACAGCTGAGCAACTAAGCATGTACCCTGTTAGAGCCATACTTGTTTATGTTTGATTACTGTCATGCAGCAGTAGTGAGACTTTGAATAAGTTACTTAACCTCCCTTACTTAAGTTGCTTTTTTCTTGGTGCTAAACTGAAAGTAACAATACTTACTTTGCCACATTGCAGTGAAGATTAAATGAAGTTAAAGTGGATGTGAAGAGAAAGTAGAAAAAGTATACAGATGATGAAATATTAAAGAGGTAAAGATTAGTTCTTACTGTATATAGAAGACCACATGTATCTGGCTGTTGATTGCCTATTAATATAAATGTGAATTATTTTCCATACATACTGTTTATAAGATACTATTTTAGAGACTTCAATACTTTTTACATGTAAGAATTAAGTAGAAATACTTTTTGAAAATTGTTAGGACACTTGTGTAGTGTTAACGGGTCATATGTTCTAATAATAGTTAAGGGGTCAGAATTGCCATAGTCTGATTTTCTGAATTATTTCATTTTTATGCTTAAATTGGGTTAACCTAAAAAATATGATTCACCACAGATGACAGGCTGAGGCAAAAATGATGCGTTTTTCATAGAACTCTGCTCAAAGTTATGTAGCAGCCCGGTTGGGAGGGTCATTTGACGGAGAATGGATACATGGATACTTATGGCTGAGTCCCTTTGTTGTTCACCTGGAACCATCACAGCATTGTTTGTTAGCTGGCTATACCCCAATACAGAATAAAAAGTTCAAGCGTTAAAAACATGATGCATTTTTGCTCTTTAATTGATGCATTATTTTAATTCTCAGTCTTTAATTTGTTTGGAATCTAAATATTACAAATTGAGGATAAATGTATTTTATTGATATGTGCTTGGAAACAATATTATATTCATGTTTTTTTCTTTCATACATGCAGCTGGGACTTTACTGTTCTTATTTCCAGCACTTGTTTTCAACATCTCTGTGGTTTTGTGTTGTGCTCTAGCAGATATGTGGACTGAGAAGAATTAGAAATGGTGACTAAGCTAGAAGAGTCAAAAGGAGAACATTCCATGCAGGGAGTCTGTGAAATGTTCTTTATCTGAATATGTGCCTTGGGCTGTGTATAACAGGCATTGTTAGAAGTTGATGTTGATGCATGATTTTTTGTGCTGTGCTCTGTGAAGCAAGGTATTATAAAGAATGTAAAGATTGAATGGATTTTTCTATTTGTTTAGTGACAAGGCAGAAAGACTTTGTGTGTATGTATTTCAACGTCCTGTTGTGGACAAGCCTTTAATATTGACAGACAGAGCTGGGTTTTAAATTTGGTAGTGATAACAGAGGATGTCCTCGAACATTCAAAGATTGAGAACTGGAAAAACCTAGTTTCTTTTTAACTATTGGCGGTCATTCTCCATGAAGCAAACATTATTCTGAAGAAAGAATTACGCTGATGTTTTAATATCCTATTATCTGCAATGTTTTTGTGTAATACCTGATGAAAGTGTGATTTAGTTTGGTTTAGCACATGATTCCAAATACTCCAGATTTCGGATTAAGTTGAGCTAAGATGAAATCATGATAAATTTATTGAAGATCTCTCAGAGAGCTGGGTGATTTTTGAAATCAGTAGACCAGTTGTCTTATTTTACAGATGAGCATCCAATCCCATCACTTCATGGCAAATAGATGAGGAAATGATGGAAACAGTGAGAGGCTTTATTTTCTTGGGCTCCAAAATCACTGCAGATGGTGACTGCAGGCATGATATTAAAACACACTTGCTCCTTGGAAGAAAAACAATGACAAACCTAGACAGCATATTAAAAAGCAGAGATGTTACTTTGCCAACAAAGGTCTGTTTAGTCAAAGCTATGGTTTTTCCAGTAGTCATGTATGGATGTGAAAAGCTGGACCATAAAGAAGGGTGAGTGCCAAAGAATTGATGCTTTTGAACTGTGGTGTTGGAGAAGACTCTTGAGAGTCCCTTCGACTTGAGGAAATCAAACCAGTCAATCCTAAAGGAAATCAACCCTGAATATTTGTTGGAAGGACTGATGCTGAAGCTGAAGCTCCAATACTTAGGCCACCTGTTGTGATGAGCTGACTCATTTGAAAAGACCCTGATGCTGGGATTAATTGAAGGCAGGAGGAGAAGGGGATGGTGGAGGATGAGATAGTTGGATGGCATCACTGACTCAATGGACATGAGTTTGAGCAAGCTCCAGGAGATGGTGAAGGACAGAGAGGCCTGGCGTTCTGCCATCCATGGTGTTGCAAAGAAGTGGACAGGACTGAGTGACCAAACAACAACAACAACAGATAAGAAAACCAAAAACAAAAATGTTGCTCAAAAATACTAAGGACAAAAGTTCTTATTTTAATATACAGTATGAAATGTAATTCAATACATTGAAACATTGTGGTGAAGAACAAATTAGCTCTATATCACCTTGAAAATCATAGTAATTTTTATTACTTTACATATTCTTTATCTCTTTATTCCTTTTGTTATATCTGTTCATTAGGCCAAGCATCCCAAATTTCCTCAAACACTGACGAGAAACGTGTATCCAAGGAGTAAGAAACTTAAGACAGAATGAGTTGGGGTAAGGAAGTACAAGATATGGGTATCACTGACAAAGTTAATTTGGTTCTGGTGACATTTTGTTGCTAACCAAGCTTGTGTGCTGATAATCCTTATTTGTAAAGAAGTTACAGCACTTCCTGATGTATCTAAAGACAAATTTCGTTCAATAATTGGTGTAAATATGTTTAGTCCCTTTGATGTCATTTTCACCATCATGCTTAGAAATTTAAAACTGAATCTTTATTTTTTTCTTTTAACTGATTTATAGATGAGAGTAATCTGTCATATATAGGAGGTGTCTTTTCTTCTTTATGATCTGTAATTGTTGAGAAAAAACTTTATGAAAAAATATTTTGCTTATTAATTCCCCAGTATGAGGATATTGTTTAGTTGCTAAGTTGTGTCTGACTCTTTTGTGACCCCAGGGAGTGTACCGTGCCAGGCTCTTCTGTCTACGGAATTTCTCAGGCAAGAATATATAATTATGTAAGAGAATGTCTCTGTTTTCGAGAGGTATAGGCTGTAGATCATACAGGATGTGTATGTGTGTCTGTGAACAGTTCTGATATCAAAATGACTGGCTCTAAACCCCAGCGCCACCATGCATGAACTGTCAGTGTGGTCTTGTGTCTGTGGATTTGAATTCCAGCTCTGCCATATACTAGATGTGTAACTTGGGTGAGTTACTGAGTTTCTTTGAACCCTCAGTTTTCTCACCTGCATTTGTTGCTGTTGTTTAGTTGCTAAGTCATGCCCGACCCTTTGCGACCCCCTGGACTGTAGCCTCACCAGGCTTCTCTGTCCATGGGATTTCCCAGGCAAAAATACTTGAGTGGGTTGCCATTTCCTACTCCAGGGGATCTTCCTGACCAGGGCTTGAACCCATGTCTCCTGCACCTCTTGTATTGGCAGGCAGAATTTTTACCACTGAGCCACCAGGGAAGCCTGCCCATACAGAGTAAACATTCATAATTCATATAATGTATTGGTCTACATTGGATATATTGTTATACTTTTGGACTGGGTGTTACTCTCAGTACACTATATATATATATATATATATATTATAAATTAGTATAAAATTATTATTGTTATTTTTGGATACCCAATGATTATGCTTGTTTTGAAGCTCTTATTCTGTTTAAGAACTTCTTGCCTTACTTTTCCCCCCTTTTTAGTTCTAATTTATTTTCAGCTATTTTAATAGTAAAAGAGATTCAGTTCAGTTCAGTTGCTCAGTCATGTCCAACTCTTTGCAACCCCATGAATTGGAGCACACCAGACCTCTCTGTCCATCACCAACTCCCAGAGTCCACCCAAACTCATGTCCATTGAGTTGGTGATGCCATCCAACCATCTCATCCTCTGTCGTCCCCTTCTCCTCCTGCCCTCAATCTTTCCCAGCATCAGGGTCTTTTCAAATGAGTCAGCTCTCCACATCAGGTGACCAGAGTATTGGAGTTTCAGCTTCAACATCAGTCCTTCCAATGAACACCCAGGACTGATCTGCTTTAGGATGGACTGGTTGGATCTCCTTTCAGTCCAAGGGACTCTCGAGAGTCTTCTCCAACACCACAGTTCAAAAGCATCAATTCTTTGGTGCTCAGCCTTCTTCACAGTCCAACTCTCACATCCATACATGACTACTGGAAAAACCATAGCCTTGACTAGATGGACCTTTGTTGACAAAACAATGTCTCTGCTTTTTAATATGCTATCTAGGTTGGTAATAACATTCCTTCCAAGGAGTAAGCGTCTTATAACTTCATGGCTGCAATCACTATCTGCACAGATTTTGGAGCCCCAATATACAAAGTCAGCCACTATTTCCAGTTTCCCCATCTATTTGCCATGAAGTGATAGGACTGGATGCCATGCTCTTAGTTTTGTAAATGTTGAGCTTTAAGCCAACTTTATCATTCTCCTCTTTCACTTTCATCAAGAGGCTTTTAGTTACTCTTCACTTTCTGCCATAAGGGTGGTGTCTTCTGCATATCTGAGGTTATTGATATTTTTCCTGGCAATCTTGATTCCAGCTTGTGCTTCTTCCAGCCCAGCATTTCTCATGATGTACTCTGCATATAAGTTAAATAAGCAGGGTGACAATATACAGCCTTGACGTACTCCTTTTCCTATTTGGAACCAGTCTGTTGTTTCATGTCCAGTTCTAACTGTTGCTTCCTGACCTGCATACAGGTTCTCAAGAGGCAGGTCAGGTGGTCTGGTATTCCCATCTCTCTCAGAATTTTCCACAGTTTAGTGTGATACACACAGTCAAAGGCTTTGGCATAGTCAATAAAGCAGAAATAGATGTTTTTCTGGAACTCTCTTGGTTTTTCGATGATCCAGTGGATGTTAGCTATTTGATCTCTGGTTCCTCTGCCTTTTCTAAAACTATCTTGAACATCTGGAAGTTCATAGTTCACGTATTGCTGAAGTATGGCTTGGAGAATTTTGAGCATTACTCTATTAGAGTGTGAGATGAGTGCAGTTGTGCGGTAGTTTGAGCATTCTTTGGCATTGCCTTTCTTTGGGACTGGAATGCACACTGACCTTTTCCAGTCCTGTGGCCACTGCTGAGTTTTCCAAATTTGCTGAGACACATTGAATGCAGCACTATCACAGTATCCTCTTTTAGGATTTGAAATAGCTCATTTGGAATTACATCACCTTCACTAGCTTTGTTCATAGTGATGCTTCCTAAGGCCCACTTGACTTCACACTCCACAATGTTTGGCTCTAGGTGAGTGATCATACCATCATGATTATCTGGGTTGTGAAGATCTTTTTGTACAATTTTTCTGTGTATTCCTGCCACCTCTTCTTAATATCTTCTGCTTCTGTTAGGTCCATAGCATTTCTGTCCTTTATTGAGCCCATCTTTGCATGAAATGTTCCTTTGGTATCTCTAATTTTCTTGAAGAGATCTCTAGTCTTTCCCATTCTATTGTTTTCCTCTGTTTCTTTGCATTGATCATTGAGGAAGGCTTTCTTATCTCTCCTTGCTCTTCTTTGGAACTCTGCATTCAGATGCTTATATCTTTCCTTTTCTCTGCTTTTCACTTCTCTTCTTTTCAGAGTCATTTGTAAGGCCTCCTCAGACAGCCATTTTGCTCTTTTGCATTTCTTTCTCTTGGGGATGGTCTTTATCCTGTCTCCTGTAAAATGTTACAAACCTCTGTCCATAATTCATCAGGCACTCTATCAGATCTAGTCTCTTAAATCTGTTTCTCACTTCCACTGTATAATCATAAGGTATTTGATTTAGGTCATACCTGAATGGTCTAGTGGTTTTCCCACTTTCTTCAATTTAAGTCTGAATTTGGCAATAAGGAGTTCATGACCTGAGCCACAGTCAGCTCCCGGTCTTGTTTTTGCTGACTGTATAGAGCTTCTCCATCTTTAGCTGCAAAGAGGTGGAATCACTTAATTTTCCAAACATTATACATTAGTGTTGGGGTTCCATATTTCAGAGGTGGTGTGGTTTGGGGTATATGAATAATAGGAACTAACAATAGAGCATTACTGTATACAAAGCACTGTAGAGTAAGTACCTTTTAAATCCCATTTACCAAATAAGGTAACTTAAGTTTATAGAGGACCTAAAAATGATTAGCTGGTGACATAGCCATAAGTATTGATGGAACTAAGATTTCTGTCTAGTAGACTGATTCCAGAGGAAATGTATTGTATGCTCATAGGGCATATCTAGCTGAAGGAATAAAAGTAGAAGTTATTGGAGATGAAAAGATCAGTAAAGTGTGAAAAAGGGGCTTGATGAGTTACTCATGTGGATGTTGATGTCACCCTGACTGATGGTATATTGAGGAAAAGAAAGACTGTAAGTCTTGAGGTAAAGCCCTGACACACAGATAGGATGAACCAAGTGATAGTAACAAGGAGTATTGGAGCATAATATGCTACCACTGGTGCTTCCCAGGTGGCTTAGTGGTAAAGAATTTGCCTGTTGATGTAGGAGATGCCGGAGACACAGGTTCCATCCCTGGGTCGGGAAGATCCCCTGGGGGAGGAAATGGCAGCCCACTCCAGTATTCTTGCCTGGAAAGTCCCACGGATAGATAAGCCTTGTGAGCTACAGTCCATAGGATCACAAAGAGTCAGATGTGAGTGAACAACTAGGCACACACAATACTACTACCACTGAGAAATTAACAGCAAGCTAATATTTACAGAGTCCGTTTTATATTTCTGGCTGTGTATGGAACTTTGGAATAGCATTATCTCAAGAAATCCACTCAATGATTATTTGAGGAAGGTGCTATTAATTATTCCCATTTGTTACTCAAAACTTGGTTTTAGAAAAATTAAGTAAATTGACCAAGTCATCCAAGGTAGCTCTGTGAAATGGTTTCTAAGAAGACCATCATCTCTCCATGCATTTGTTTATCAAATTTGAATATCCGCTGGGGATTAAGCTCTAGTGATAGAAAAAATGCTTTATTTTTTAAAAGTTTTTATTTTTACTTTATTTTGCTTTATAATACTGTATTGGTTTTGCCATACATTGACATGAATCAGCCACGGGTGTACATGAGTTCCCAATCCTGAACCCCCTCCCACCTCCCACCCCATATCATCTCTCTGGATCATCCCTGTGCACCAGCCCCAAGCATCCTGTATCCTGTATCGAACATAGACTGGCGATTCATTTCTTACCTGATAGTATACATGTTTCAATGTCATTCTCCCAAATCATCCCACACTCTCCCTCTCCCAGAGAGTCTAAAAGTCTGTTCTATACATCTGTGTCTCTTTTGCTGTCTCGCATAGAGGGTTATCATTACCATCTTTCTAAATTCCAAAAGTGCTTTAAATCCCAGTCCCCATTCTTAAGTCTGATGAGAAGAAGAGTGATACAGGAACAATCGGTGAAAGCTATAGTAGAGGTATGATTTAGTTATTTGTGAAATGAGAGTACTGTGTTGCATAATCTTTAAGATTTGTTCCAATTCCCTCTCTGTGATTCTAGAAATGGCAAGAAGCAATCAATAAACGCAAAACTATACACAGCTTGGTGGTATAGAACTTGAATCTGCTTAACTGCTATTAGCATAAGACCTTCCGTGTTCTCACAGACTGGTGGGTTTGGCAGTGGAGGAACTCAGTGCGAGGCAGCTGGGCATGATTTGGAGTGGGAGACGAGGAGTCAATGTTGGTGATGTGTTTACAGTTTGTGTGCGTTGCAGGTGTGTGACATCACTTCCCAAGGCTGATGCAAATGCTGGGAATGGTGGCAAGAGACCCGTAGCTTGCCTTTAACCCTTTCCAAACAAGCCATCTTGTAGGCAGATGTTGACCACACCTTCTTGTGCATCTCTCTGAATGAGCCTGGAGATGAGCCAGTTTTTGCTGATCCAGGCCTGGCATTAGAATGCACAGTCTCTGAACCTCTTCAGAAAACGAAGATAGGAAACCAAGTGCTTTCCTTTAATGCTCCAGGTGATGGAAATGATGGGAAAAACCAGCATTATTATACTGTTTAGGCTGCAGTCAAACCTCATTGTTGTGATTATAATTTTGGATGGAGTGGGAGTGGAAATAAGCTTCCTATGTAGGAAGAAGTCCTATTAAGAAATAGTTTTCCAAACTAATAGTGTATACAAACTTGCAGAGAGAAATATTAAAACTACTTAAGGGATGAAAATATTTTCATGTTTTTCCTTGCAAATACTTCTCTAGTTTATCCAGTGCATGCTTTCTGTTGATAGAAAGGCAACAAACATAATGAACAGTTATGGTAATATAAAATCATCTCTGTGCTACTGCTAAGTCACTTCGGTCGTGTCTGACTCTGTGTGACCCCATAGATGGCAGCCTACCAGGCTCCCCTGTCCCTGGGATCCTCCAGGCAAGAACACTGGAGTGGGTTGCCATTCCTTCTCCGGTGCATGAAAGCAAAAAGTGAAAGTGAAGTTGCTTAGTCGTGTCCGACTTAGTGACCCCATGGACTGTAGCCTACCAGGCTCTTCTGTCCGTGGGATTTTCCAGGCAAGAGTACTGGAGTGGGTTGCCATTGCCTTCTCCAAAATCATCTCTAGGTACTTATTAAAACAGATTATGCTTTTAGTTTGTACATATTCTGCAATGTTAAATCAAGCATTTGATATGATGTCTAAGCAATTTAGAATGACCACAAAAAAAGTTGCTAGGAATTGGCTAAGGATTTTTTATATTGCCTGCTTAATGTATTTTTCTGTAACATATGTGTGCATGCACATGAAAGTATAAACTAATGTAAATGTAAGTTTTATATAAGTAAAAGTAGCAATATTTAACTTAAAATAGCCATATTTTAGGTTTTTCAGTAATTTGTGTAGCTTTCCCTCTAACTCATGTTATAGAAAATTTAATAGCATGATACTTTTTATCTTAGATGCTTATAGTGTTTGAAGTACTGTTGTGGCTTTTACTCTTGCATACAACTCAAGTTGTGTGGATAAGAGGGTCCTTACTTGCCAGTTATCACTGGAGAAGGCAGAGCCTGGGACTCAATGTATTATTAATCATTATTTCTGGAATCATAATGGCTATTTTAAGCAAGGGAGGAAAATGATATCTGAAAATAGACCCCACTGAAGAAAACAAAGATCCATATTCCAGCTTCCTTCTTTTTTTTCTTATATCAGAATTGGTACTCTGTGTAAGTGCTTGTTTGGATCACTTTATCTATGGAGTGCATTTGAAAAAAATTGCTAGCCCTCCTGCAGCTGCAAGTGCTGATTATTTTGCTTGAATTTGTAGTTCTGTGCTGTTTTCTGGCATGAATGCATGATTTTGTAAAAAACTTTAGACACAGCCTGCATTTGTTTTTCTTTAAGTCCTAGACAGTTCTAACTGAACAAGTCTGATTAACATGTTGAGAAGTTTGAAGCCAAATCTTCACAACCCTGCTTTTGAAAAGTGTCCAGATTTTTAGAAGGGGAGATTACTTTTAAGGAAATGAAGCTTCCTTATGTTTCAAGTTTGAAGATGAAATGAGATTGTGTCTCTTTAATTTGCAGAACTTTGGAGACGGTAGAGGCAGGATGGCAGAAACTAGGATATAAAATTTTCTAAAGCAGTTTCATTTCAGAGTATTCCTGAGATCTAACCGTAATGCTAGAAAATTTAGTTGACATCATTTTTTTTTAGTTGAACTCATCAATTTTTCCTATTTATATCATATAGGCCACAAGAATTAGTTTTGGAAAATTGCAAGAGAAAAACTTAGAAGACATATCTTCTTTTCAAAAATGTTTTATTTAAGAATAGTTGGTTAATAATGTGTGAATTTCTGCTATATAGAAAAGTGATTCAGTTATACATATATATATGTATATATATGTATATATATATATACATATATATACTGTGGATGGTGACTGCAGCCTTGAAATTAAAAGATGCTTGTTCCTTGGAAGAAAGCCTATAGCAAACCTAGACAGCATATTAAAAAACAGAGACATTACTTTGCCAACAAAAGTCTATATAGTCAAAGCTATGTTTTTTTTCAGTAGTCATATATAGATGTGAGAATTGGACAATAAAAATGGCTAAGTGCTGAAGAATTGATGCCTTCAAACTGTGGTGCTGGAGAAGACTCTTTTGAGAGTCCTTTGTATAGCAAGGAGATCAAACCAGTCAGTCCTAAAGGAAATCAACTGTGAATATTCATTGGAAGGACTGACAGTAAAGCTGAAGCTCTAATACTCTAGTCACCTGATGTGAAGAGGTCATTGGAAAAGACCTTGATGCTGGGAAAGACTGAGAGCGAGGGTGTGGGCTGGGGGCTCAACAGAGGATGAGATGGTTGGATGGCATCATCAACTCAATGGATATGAGTTTGCCCAAACTATGGGAGACAGTGAAGGACAGGGAAGGCTGGTGTGCTTCAGTTCATGTGGTTGCAAGTGTTGGACATGACTTAGCAACTGAACAACACAAAAATTACATTCTTTTTCATATTCTTTTCCATTATGATTTATCACAGTATATTGAATATAGTTCCTTGTGCTATATCATAGGACCTTGTTGTTTGTATAGTCTATATATAGTAGTTTGCATCTGCTGATCAGGACATCTCTATCTTAATATTCTAGAGAGACATCCACTTCTAATATGTCTTTTCTGTAACCATTTGTGTTTGTGAGACATAGAGTGTGTGACATTAATGTGAATCTCCTTCCATCATGGCTGTGACCTGGCACATATGAACACGCAAATGAAATTAGAATGATTGGTGAGTCTACCTTGGAAAACTCAGAAGCCAACTGGAGATCCTGTTGCAGCCAAAATCAGGCACATAATCAAAACCAGGTTAGCTTTTAAAAATCAGAAAATTAAAAATGACGTGTACTGGCTCTGTGAAGGGGTTTGGGGCCCCTCTTACTGGTAGTGGCAATTCATAATCATGCGTCACAGCCAAGGTGATTGTTACTAGCTATATTGCAAATTTTCCTTGTCTTTTAAATATTTCTGAAAGAACTTTTTCTTAGGTGATGAAATGAAAAACATTCCAAAATGTACAATCTGTTAATGATTTTTAAAAACTGTTTATTTTGAGATAATTTTAGATTCGCATGCAATTGTAAGAAATAAGCTAAAGAGATCCATACCCCCTTCACTTAATTTCCCCCAGTGGTTGCATCTTGCATATATACTGTGTAATACTATATCATAACCAGGAAATTAACATTGACATAATTCATCAGCCTGATGTAGATTCATGGGTTTTTTGTGGACTCACCTGTGTGTAGGTATGTGCCTGTGTATCTAGCTCGATTCAGTTTTATTACGTGTACAGATTCATGTGATTGCCATCACAGGATACAGAACAATTCCATCATCAAGAGTATCCCTGCTGCTAGTTATTAGTTTTTGATGGGGGAATAAATCAAAAGATTTATCACCAATTAAATAGCTTCTCTAAGGCTATGTTCTGCCTAAAATAGCTTTGAAAGTACACTAAGTGACTAAGAAGACAGAAGTAGTTAACCTTCACACTCATTCTAAGGAATAGGCTGAAGTTGTGGGAGCTGGTCTCCCTGTGGATTTCTCTGGAAATATAAACAATGAAAGACATGCTGCTTTAGAAAGGAGGAATTGCTGAGCAGAGCGGAGGAAGATTTTAATGATATGCACAACAGAATAAGGCAAGGCTTTAAGAATACAGGTTAATAGGTCTTTTGCACAATTTTAACAAAAGGAAGTTAAAAATTACAGTCTTAGATTCTTTTGTGTAAAAAAAAAAAAAGCAATGTCAGCAAGAATTAAAAAGAAATTGTTGCTGGTCTGTGCTGTTTGAAAAGAGTTTTCTCCCCCTGGGAAAACAATAAAAAATTATTTGCCCCTGTATCAAGTTTAGGACCACTTACCAAAATGGTTAGCTTGGCAGAGGCTGTCACTTAGCTCAGAGCTCAACTGTATGATTCACTTGTAGCTTAGTGTGAACTTTCCTCATAGACAATAGACATTTGTGTTCACACATTCGGAAAACGAACTTACACAAATAAGGGCAATTTATACAGTTTCTTGAAACCATAAAACATTGACACTTTTCAACTAATGGGCTTTGGGCTACACTCAAAGCTTTGTGTTCTTTGCTGCTACCCTTTATGTATAGGGTAATGAAGACCATCTATGAAGTGTAATTGTTAATAGCAAAAAATTGTGAGAAGTCAATCATGAAAGCTGAATTCTGGATATTTCCCCTTGTGGCCCTTTTGAAGTTAAAGATATTCCTTCTGTTTTAAAGAAAATATCAGTTTAGTTATAACATGATTAAAATTCTGCTCTTTTCTACTCATAGGTGGAAAAGACTGTCTGACATACTACTAATGGCCTTTTAGAATGGCCATTTGTTTGATCAACTATACTGAGGTTTATCTTTGAAGACCTGTAATTCACTCCTAGATCTAGATGGTAAAGGTCTAGGAAAGTGAATGAACTTAAAATACACCAAATAGAATATTATTTCCTTAGAAAATCCTAGGAGGACTAAAGCACAGGAACCTGAGGCACAAGGTCTTGAAAGTTTTCCTTCTGTGGTACTAGCTCTATTTCATCTCCTAAGCTTGCCTCACCCCTCCACCCACAGGTCCTTGAAGGCTCACTCACTCCCACTGCCTTAGGTAGGAATTTTGTGTGTTGTATGCTGTTGCTTAGTCATGTCTGACTCTTTGCGTCCCCGTGAATTGTAGCCCTCCAGGCTCTTCTGTCCGTGGGGATTCTCCAGGCATGAATACTGGAGTTGGTTGCCATGCTCTCCTCCAGGGGATTTTCCCAACCTAGGGATCAAACCCAGTTCTCCTGCATTGCAGGTAGACTCTTTACCATCTAAGCCACCAGGGATTATGTAGTTGGTCTTAATCCCCTCTAAGAATCTGGAGGGGATTAGAATTTATAAGAGTCGGACACGACTGAGCGACTGAACTGAACTGAATTGAACTGATAGACATAAGGGAGAGGAATAGTGTGAAGGGGCTTCCCAGGTGGCTCAGATGGTAAAGTGTCTGCTTGCAATGCAGGAGAAAGGGGTTCGATCCCTGGGTCAGGAAGATCCCCTGAAGAAGAAAATGGTAACCCACTCCAGTACTCTTGCCTGGAAAATTCCACGGATGGAGGAACCTGGTAGGCTACAGTCTATGGGATTGCAAAGAGTTGGATATGACTGAGTGACATCACTTTATAGACATAACATCTGGAGCAGCTCTATGCATGTTGAGCTTCTAAGAATCTCCTTAGGTCTGGAATTTGGTTCCCTGGGATGAACCCTGGATTCTGTCTTAATGGTTAGTAGTCATTCTTTCCTTATTTTGCACATTGACCTAGTTATAGGGACTGGTCTTTTACCCTAGTCTCTACCTCTGAGACATTGTTTGAACTTTCAGTTCAGAGGTTTCTTTTTAGTTTGGCATTTTGGTTCCTCTCACCTGGGATTGGAGCCTTGCTCTACATCCCATCAAGTGATGTAGCATCCCATCCCTGGAGGTTGCTTTTTCTTTTTGTCTAACATTTTCCCCTTTAAATCAAGTGCCTCCAGTGACACCATTTTCTATTTCTCTATCTTTGTTTTAAAATATTTTGGTATAAATAACCTTTTTTTGAGAAGCTAATGAAAACTCCAGAGTCTTGTCCAAGAATAATGTGTGTGTGTGTGTGTGTGTGTGTGTATAATTTTGTGTTCTATAGAAAAGTACACATAGCCATAATTTTTATTAAAGTTTCAAAAGATCTCTCTCTCTTTAGTCGCCAAGTCATGTCCTACTCTTGTGACCCCGTGGACTGTAGCCTGCCAGGCTCCTCAGTCCATGGGATTCTCCAGGCAAGAATACTGGAGTGGGTTGCCATTTCAAAAGATAATAGCACTCTGAATTCCATGTATGGATCTCACAGAATTCTGTGTGACTTGGGTCATGAATCCTTAGTTTATTCTCTTAATTTTCAGGTGAAAAAATTGTGGCCCTCAGGAGGTCAGGGATAGGTCTTTATGGCTTCCCTAGGATGTTAAGAGTAGGCCTTTGCTTCAATACTGGATTATTGGTCAGTTGGCTGTTAAAGGAAGCAAAAGTCTGTAAATTTATTTTTCAATACCAATGTATCAATGCTCATTTTACTTACTTGATTATCCTTTCTGTCTTGCATCACTGGTTTTTTTTTTAATTTTTATTTTTACTTTATTTTGCTTTACAATACTGTATTGGTTTTGCCATACATTGACATGAATCAGCCACGGGTGTACATGAGTTCCCAATCCTGAACCCCCCTCCCACCTCCCACCCCATATCATCTCTCTGGATCATCCCTGTGCACCAGCCCCAAGCATCCTGTATCCTGTATTGAACATAGACTGGCGATTCATTTCTTACCTGATAGTATACATGTTTCAATGCATCACTGGTTTTAGATTTCGACTTTTTTTTCGACTATATCTATTCTGTGTGCATTGCTTAGACTGATGTTTATGTAACTTCTTTGCTCTAGTCTCTGTAGGCACTCCTGTTTGAAGCAAAATTTTCCTTCTCTCCAAAGTTATTGTGGACTAACAGTTGACCCTCTAGATGGGAGGCAGTGTCTTACCTGCCATTATATATAAAACTGGACTTAATTATTGCAAAATGTACATTGGTAGATAGTGACTCCCAGAACCTAATGTTGGGCATATTTATGAGGATTGTACATCTGTATTAGCCTGCTTGGGCTGTTACAACAAAATATCATGGATTAAACAAAATAAACTTTTTTCCACACAGTTTTGGAAGTTGGAAGTTCAAAGTCTGAGGCCTAGTGTGGTTGAGTCCTGGTGATTTGTGTGGTTCTGTTCCTGATTTGCATCTAGCAATCTTCTCACTGTGTCCTTACATGGCATGTCCTTACATGCCCTTCTTATAAGGGCACTAATCCCATCATGAGATTCCCAACCTTATGATCTCATCTAAATCAGATTATCTATCTCCAGCTACCATCATATCAAGGGTAGCTTCAGTATGTGAATTTTGGGGGACACACAATTCAGTCCATAGTGGCATCTCTGAAAGAGGAATATGGTGAAAGGCATTCTTCAAAGAAGAATGGCCTTACAGCTGGGGCTTGTGTACTAAGAAATACATACAAAAAGAAGGTCAGGTAAAAATCCCGGAATGGAAGAGAACAACAGGAAAACAGAATTTCTGAGGGTAGGATTTTATTGGACACTCATCTGTTGAGAACAATTTTTAGCAGAATCAAAGTGGACAGATTAGGGACCCTACCAGATAAAGACTATTACTCCAGAAATGAAAACTGTATTTTATTTCAGTAAATTGGAATTTTGCATGAAAGGTAAAAGAATTCCAAGCATTGCCCTTGGATTTACTCTTAACAACTTTCATATATACCATATAACAACAGTGTTAATTACATTTATCATGTTGTATATTACATCCATGTTGCTTATTTACCTTTTAAAAAGTTTTATTGGTGTATAGTTCATTTACAGTGTTGTGTTAGTTTCACATGTACAGCAAAGTAAATCAGTTATACATATAGATTTACATACTCTTTTTTAAAAAGGATTCTTTTCCCGTATAGACCATTAGTGAGTATTGAATAGAATTCCCTAGGCCATACAGAAGTTTCCTTAAATCAGGGGGTTTGACTTTTGATACACGCTCTCTCAGTCTCCATCACTGGAAGGGAGTGGTTTAGAGCATGAATCTCAGTGTTGGTTACTGAATTTGGATCTGCCATTCATGAGCTCTTGTGACCTAAGGCAAGTTACATGAACTTATCTTAACTAAGACTCAGTTTCCTAACTTGGAGCTTGAATGTAAAGAAAGAGCTGGGTTAGCTGGGAACCAGTGGAGAGTCCCGGAGAAGGAAGTGACAACCCACTCCAGTATTCTTGCCTAGAGAATCCTGTGGATGGAGGAGCCTGGTGGGCTGCTGTCCATAGGGTTGCAGAGTCAGACGCAACTGAAGCGACTTAGCATGCGAGCATGCATTGGAGAAGGAAATGGCAACCCACTCCAGTATTCTTGCCTGGAGAATCCCAGGGACAGAGGAGCCTGGTGGGCTGCCATTTATGGGGTCGCAGAGTTGGACACCACTGAAGTGACTTAGCAGCAGCAGCAAAGACAGAGCAGGATATAGGACTTGGCACATGTTAAAACTCTACAAATGAGAGTGGTAATCAGACTGATAATTCATCAGTACAATGATTGACCATTAAATCTCTGTCAAGCCCACTTTCTTCCACAAACTGCAGTGTGGATTTGTGATAGCAAGCTCTCCCTTTCTTCCTCCTAGTGGGCCTCCGTGGTTCTTGACTCTTTACTGACTCAGAAGGCCAGGGAACAAAACTAGACATGTGTGCTTTCCCCTCTTTTCCTACAATAAAAATCCCTGTAAGTTAAAAAACACCTGAAGTGAAATTCAAATGAGAAGCAGAGACAGTTACCTTCTTGGGGAGAACAATTAATTGATTTTGGCTAAATATGGATGTGAGAGTTGGACTGTGAAGAAAGCTGAGCACCAAAGAATTGATGCTTTTGAACTGTGGTGTTGGAGAAGACTCTTGAGAGTCCCTTGGACTGCAAGGAGATCCAACCAGTCCATTCTGAAGGAGATCAGCCCTGGGATTTCTTTGGAGGGAATGATGCTGAAGCTGAAACTCCAGTACTTTGAACACCTCATGTGAAGAGTTGACTCATTGGAAAAGACTCTGATGCTGGGAGGGATTAGGGGCAGGAGGAGAAGGGGACTACAGAGGATGAGATGGCTGGATGGCATCACTGACTTGATGGACGTGAGTCTGAGTGAACTCTGGGAGATGGTGATGGACAGGGAGGCCTGGCGTGCTGCGAGTCGCAAAGAGTGGGACCCGACTGAGCGACTGAACTAACTAACTAAATATGTTTTAACTAAACCTAAACTTACAGACCAAGGATTATTTTCAGGCATAATCCTAAATTTATGCAAGATGGAATCAATTCATTAAGCTTTATTTATTTAGCCTGTGTATTATATATAATCTCAATGTAATTAGTGGTTCATTAGTAATCCTAAATAAGGTTCAGTTATTTGAGTTATTTATCAAATCGGGGATTTCAGGCATAAATTGAAAAAATATTCCTCTGTATATTAATTATTAAGCATTTTATACCTGATGTAACAATATCTTATAAAAAAATTAAATCCGAGATCTTGAAGGAAAAGGTCCCTACCTAGCACTATGAAGAGAAGCCTGTGCTTTTATTGGGATGTTTTGGTAAAAGTAGTAAAGTAAGTTTTTACTGAAAGGATGAAGTAGCTATGGCAGCCACTTCTAATAATGGGTATTATAACTGAATCTGGTACAGTAGCCAGACCACAAGAGAGGCAAAAATATTCGATTGTGAATAAGGAGAGATAGTTCTGTTTCACTCTATCTTTTGCCTATTACTTTCTCCCACACAGATGTGAAACCTCAGATCAAAATCCTACTTCTATTATACTGTATATGGAATCTAATAAGATTCAATAACTCCATTATGCATTATTTTCTCAATATCTGTTAACCACAGTTTCTGAATATAACTTTAAAGCCTTCTCCCTTGCTATTAATATCCTGTTCATCTGCAATTTTTTTTGTAACCCGGTAAAACCACCCTTTTGCAGTCCAAGTCTAAGTTATTTGTTTACTTGCCTGGGGCTGACCATGCACACAAGCTGAGTGGTCAACTAAAAGTGTTAGGTTATTCTAGATTCTTGATTCATAATAATCATCTAAAAACACTAGATGGCACAGGAGAGGTATAAATGGATCATAGAGAGAGCCCAGTGCCCAAAGTTGATGTGTTTCTAAAGAATTCTTATAGTTAAAAGAACAACATTTTAAGATATTCTTGTATCACCTGTATCTTGTATCAGCTGTATTGCTTGTATATTCTTTTGTATCACCCTTCCTATTGCCGTTTCAAGCTTTATTATTGGAATTTTTCAGAACTGGGTGATGTAAGATAAAATTCTCTTTTCTAGCTTGAAAGCAAACACTTAAAAAATTTCTTGCTTTAGTTGTGCCTTTTTTATTCCCTTTCTTTATCATAAAAAACACACATACATATGTATAGCAACAATATGTTCTATAGGTATTTATATGTATTTGTATATGTGTATGCTGTCTTTATGATGAATTAATTAAACATGTGCTGTTCCAGGAAACTGAGATAATGCACACCATGGTATCTATACATGTGCATGTGGTTGTTTTATTGTTTCAATCATGTGACTAAATAGAACTGAATCACGAGAAATCCTAAGAGAAGATACCTAAACATACTAACTGGTGCCATTAATTTCTGTTTTTAATCAGCTTGCAGTGAGTACATGTATTCCAGGAAGTTCCATGTATGTTATGTTTATTAAATAGGAGGTTAATTTATCATTTATTTTAATAGAAAAATGATAAGGTATGAATAGGAAAGTATGTTAAGCAAATATTGTATATTGAAACTCAAACCACTAATGATTGCAAAAAGAGTACTATTAACAATAATTATAAAAACTCTACTCTTCATAAGGAACACTGTTCATGTACAATCATGGGCTAATTCCATGCTAATTAATGGAGTAAAACTATAAAAAGGACGCTTATAGCTGGTCATGTTAAAAAGATACCTGGATAGAGAAAACTGGCATGATTATGAACGAATGAATATAGATTCTCATTTTCTAAAAAATTAGATCTGGATTATTTGAGTTTTTTGAAAGTTCTTTGGGTAATTAGCGATAACTTAAAACCAGTGGAAACTGTTTTGACATGTTTGTTCCCCAATCTTTTCCATCGACTGACTGAGATCACTGGCACAAAATATTGTTTCTTACCTGTAATATGGGGAAAATGACACCTACTTTAACAAGTTGTTTTGAGAATTGGAGATAATGCACATGCATGCACGTAAATTTAATTAATCTCAAATTTTACATTTTAACAACTTTATTGCTGAATTAAATAATTTAGAAAGAAACAAAATCATTTCTAATCTAAATTTAAACAAAAGATGTACAGAGTCCACATGTTTCTGAGAGTTGCCTTTAAAGAAGTGGTCTGCAATTACTTTAAACTTTTCTGTATTTCATTTTGGAAGAAATGATTACACAGTGTATCATATAACCACATGCAGCACAGTTATCTTTTTATCTAAAAATGATAGCTTTTTGAAACCATTTTATTTTGTATTGGAGTATTGCCGATTAACAGCATGATGATAGTTTCAGGTGCACAGCAAAGTGACTCAGTCTTACATGTACATGTATAGCAGAGAATGGATACATGTAAAAAATGATAGTTATTAAGTATTTTGGGTGGCTGCTGCTGCTAAGTCAGTTCAGTCATATCTGACTCTGTGTGATCCCATAGATGGCAGCCTACCAGGTTCCTCTGTCCTTGGGATTCTCCAGGCAAGAATACTGGAGTGGGTTGCCATTTCCTTCTCCAATGCGTGGTTTTGGGTGGAGGCTGTACTATATTGGAGAGAGTATGAGTTTAGGGTTCCACAGACAGTGATTTGAATTCTGTTTCCACCACTTATTAGATAAGTAACCTCAAATACTTATTTTTCAAGGTCTTATTTTCTTCTTTGTAACTTAGAATTAATACCATCTCATTGTACAGGCTTTCTATGGGTTAAACAGGATTTCTCAATCTCAGCACCTCAGCACTATGGGTACTTGGGGCCAAAAAGTTCTCTGTTGCAGAGGCCACCCTATGCACTGTAGGATGTTCAGCAACATTCCTGGCTTCTACACACTAGATACCAGTAGCACTGTCACACTGGTGACAACCAGAAGCGTCTCTGCCGCTGCTGCTGCCGCTGCTGCTGCTAAGTCGCTTCAGTCGTGTCCGACTCTGTGTGACCCCATAGATGGCAGCCCACTAGACTCCCCCGTCCCTGGGATTCTCCAGGCAAGAACACTGGAGTGGGTTGTCATTTCCTTCTCCAAGAAGTGTCTCTGGACACAGCCAAATGTTCCCTGGAGGGCAAAATTGCCCTCCTTTGAAATGCCACTGGTGTGTAATACCCAATACACAAAACTGAGTAAACATCAGAAGAATGAGAGCTGTTACTACTTTTTAGCTCAGTACTCATAAGCTTTGAAATTACTGACTTAATCAGAAATCACCAGATTTATCTCCAGCCATCTAATGCAGAGGCCTTTATTTGAGATAGAAGTTTGACAAGAAGATTTTCATAAAGTTACTGGTTTATACTTGTGAGTTAACTGAATGAGTCAGTTCCTTTAGTCATACTTCAAATCAATTATGAAGTGTAGACAGTGTTAAATGGGCTTCTCAGGTGGCTTGGTGGTAAAGAATCTGCCTGCCAAGGCAGGAGCAGGAGACGTGGGTTCAGTTTCTGTGTCAGGAAGATTCCCTGGAGGAAATGGCAACCCACTCCAGTATTCTTGCCTGGAAAATGCCATGGACAGAGAAGCCTGGAAGGGCTACAGTCCTACAGACCACGGGGTTGCAAAGAGTCAGACATGACAGCACACACACCCAAATAGAGTTAAATAATGACTAGGAGCAAAGTTTTGTATATGTCAGTTTTATGGGGCCAAATCCTTAAAGGACATATATTAAATCAAGAGACTAATCAAACCTCTGTGTGAGCCTATCAGCTGGATGCTGAGCAGCAGGGAACCCACGAGTATTCTTCATCTCTCTGGCTATATGATAATCACTCATCATACAGCTGTTTAATGTCATCTTAATATTAACCATTACATTAAGTCCCCTGGGGAGTCAGTGCCATTCCTTAAAGATCCTAATGGGAAAAATAGACGAACCAGAATCCAGTGAGGTCAGAAATATGGTTGCATCTTTTGCAGGGTCTCTGAATCCACTGGGAATGTAAGAGAAAACTTCCTGGAAAAGGTAAAATCTGGGCTAAGCAATGAAATTAGAACAGATATAAGCAAGGTGAAAGTTAAGAGGAATGGACAGTCTGTATTATAATAATATGTGAGTAGGGTGTAGGGAATATGGCATATTTTACTTTCTTCAAGGAAATCCATGTATTAAATGAGAGGTATGATTTAAGGGTCAGATGGTCAATTCATGAAATACCTCAGACACACACTAAAGGGTTTCAAGTTTAATCTACTACAGTACTGATTAAATCATTAAAATCTGAGGTATGACCTCGTTTAATTTGAATTTAAGGTCACTATGGTGTTGGGACAGAAAGAACAAGCGGGAAAGGGAAGTGAAGAAGGAGAATATTTAGAATATTACAATAACCCAGATAAGAAATGACACAAACTGAAAACTAAGTTAATGACATTAAGAATAAAAGGAGGCAGAACCAAAAAAAAATCAGTGGGTAAAATTAAGAGGAATTGTTTACTAACTACATGGGAGAAATAAGGAAAATATGTTGTACTTAGAATGATTACCACACTTTCTCTTTGGGATTAGAGAATGATGATTTCAATTTCAGAAACTGGAAACAGAAGGGAAGATACTGGGTTGAGAGTGGTAGAGGAGTCTAGGGGAAGAGAGGTGTGGAGTTCAGTACTGCCATATTGAATATGAGTTGCCAGTGAGAGCAGAAAAACGGATCAGTAGTTAGCATAGGTTTAGAACTATGGGTAGAAGTGGGCCTAGGGATAGAGATAGAGGAATTTTCAGGACACAGATGGTAATGGATGAGTTCATCAAAAGAATGTAGACCAAGACTTACAGTGAGTGTAAATCATGGGCAGTGTGAATAGCTAAGGTCAAAAGACAAAGCAGAACCCCCAGAGTAAACTGAAGAGTCGAATAGAAGATAGTAGATAACCACGAAAGGGTAGAGTCAGAGAACCTCAAAGGAGGAAGCCGTTGCAAGAGAGTGTAAGTAGAAGAATGCCCGTTGATCCTTCTTAGGGAAATTTGAATAAGAGATTGCGGTAGGGTTAGGAGTGGTGGGGGGCCTGGGAGCAGATTCGGAGAGAATTTTTCAATAGTTTTTGAGTATCTTTACTTGGCACTATTCCCTTTCTAGCTTCTACATGCTCCATTTGTTAAAAAACTTAGAAAATGGGGTCAGAGACTATAGGTCTCAATAAGTTAAATAAAAAATATAGTGACATGAGGAGACAGAGAAAACTAAGAACAGAATGGACATAATACTACGATCCGATAGAATAGTTGTTTTGTTTTCTTTGAGTGTTTGCTGAAACTAGTATCACTTGCAAGATTACTGCCTAAATGGATGTCAGGTATTTGGAGATCTGTGTAACAGTGGAGATAAGAGAAACAGACTGGTAAACTCAAGATGTCAGTTAAAAAGAATACATTTCTGGAGAATTAAAGAATAGTACATTTTATTGTCCACAAGTTAAAACACTTCAGCATAAGTAGTGTTGTGTGTATGTGTGTGCTGAGTTATAATCTGTATAGTGGGGGTGGGATATGGTTAGTTAAAATTAAAAACAACCAAGTATGGAATACACATGCTCGGTAGGGGGAAGATTTGGCAAGCTTTTGAAAGGCTCTAATCACATTCCCACACTTTGGAGGTGTCTAATCCAAGCTTTCAGCTCTCTTTATTCCAGACCAATACCAGATGGTGTGGTAATTAGTGCATTGGACATAAGAATGTTTTGTCATTGGTAAAATTAGTTATGTTCAAGATGATCTGTGATTGGCTAGTTATTTTGAGCTGGGGCTCCTGCATGGATAGGATTTTAGAATATGGTCAACTTGATAGCCTACATCCCTTGAGAATGGTCCTTTGTATAGGATTCCAAACCCATATGATATGAGTGCACTTATCTGAGTTTTTGTTTGTTTTTGTTTATTTTGTTCTTTTGCCTGCCTCCTACTGGGGTTGCTGAATCCTGCCTCTAAGATATTGCTTTTCTGCCTTCCATTAACCTTATTTATACAGGATACTGATGAATACCTGAACCTATAGAGAGCTGTCCTTCATTGAGCCTAGAACTAGTTGCATTAGTAATTTTTATGGCTTCCTACTGTCAAAAGTTTGCACATCTGGCATGGTTTCATCTTCAATATTCACAGCATTATTATACTCAACATCAAGGCTGCAGGTAAGGAAATTTATTAAAGCTAGCAATATCTACCCCAAATAACCCAACAATTGTGAATTACCAAGTTAGATTGGTTTGCAACATCTGGTACTCATTCTTCTGAATGGGACAGTGTAAAATTTCTTATTCCGTACCTAGAAAATTTTGACAAGTCAATGACTAAACTTGATTTCCTTATTTAATAGGTCAGAAAAAATATTCATTCCAAGACTAACAATAGCTAATAGTTTGTTAATACTATTCTTGAGACTTTACATATATACATTTCATTTCCTCTCTATACCACCATATACAGTAATTAAAACTATTATCCCCATTTTTTGGATGAGAAAATTGAGGCACAGTGAGGTTAAGTAGTTTGTATGTTTAAAAAATCACACTTGTAATAATAGGCCTGAAACTGTAAGATTAATCAGTATGGTTCTAGAGACTATGCTCTTAAACATAACCTTCTATTAACTCACTAGTTTACATGAAATAATTTATATGAATTTTCTTATTAGTATTTTCTTGGCTAGGTTTCACTGGAAATAGGCAAGAGATCAGAAAGCTTTCTTAAAGTTTCTGTTGCTAGATAAACACTGAAATACTGGTCAAATGTGAATTGATTCTAGAATGATCCAAACGATGCATATTTATGCACTTATTTTGCTATAGTGAATCTGTATTTGTGAATTAATCACAGCATTCATGTACAAAATGTAAGTCTAGTACTGGTAAATCAGATAAAGATGAAGAAAAGAATACCCAAGTGAATACTTCTTTATTAGGCTATATTTTGCAACCTTATCATGTATGTGTTACAGCCATGTTTTACTTTGGTTTTACTATTTTTAATAGATCCATTAAAACTTTATTCTTGAACACAGTCCTTACACAGTTGAAAAATTCTTCAAGAATTTCAGTAAAATTTGCTCACTCAGCACTGATTTTTATTTCCAAAAAAATTTCCAGATCTATTAAGAAAAAAAAAAAAAACAAAACTTACTTTTGGTTTGAAAGTCCAATAAAGCAGTCCTGACTTTTCTACTAATTGCCGATCAGACCTTGAAAAGTATAATTGGAAACAAGGTTATTATTATCATTTTTTTTTCTGTTTAGTAAGTACCTTCACATACTAATTTTTACTGACTGAAGTATTTTCTTGGCTAGGTTTCAGTGGAGCTAGGCAAAAGATTAAAGAGCTTTCTTTTTTCTTTTCTTTTGAAAATACATTTTTTTTTCCTGGGGTACATATCAGCTTTAGATAAGCCTTCTGAGATCTACAAAAGAAGTTAAAACATTGCTTCTCAGTTTTAGAGTTTCCACAAATGTGTTCAATTCACCTAACAGCATCTCAGTAGAATGGCCAGGGGAATATGGAGGAGAAATGAGATTTCATCTGAGCTTTAGAGGCAGGAGGAAAGAATGTTTGTTCCATGTGTTCAGTCTTTGGAAAGCAGAGGAAAGTCTGTTTGTCATTAATATTAACATGAATTAGTGTTGCTTACTTCCCATCGGAGCCTATGATATAAAGACAGGGTGGGCCAAAATTAGTCCCAAGAAAGATGGGTAAATATTCCAGAGGAGCTATAGACCTAGCATCTGAAAAATGTAAACAGGGATGAAACAGCAAAGCCTATGGGAATGAGGGAGACGTTTTTTCACCTCTACCAATGTGCAGTTCAGTTGCGGTGCTTTCTATGCTGAGAAACACAAGGAAAGAAAATATTTAATAAGCAGAGTGGATGGGTTTTCTGTGTTAATTGATTTGCTGTTATTTTAAAATAAGGCATTAAGTTCATGTTGTTTCTATTTATAAAGCAGGATTTTAAAATCAAGTTTTCTTTTTATTCAGAAATTTGTTGTGTAAATTCCGTGAAACCATAAGGAGAGCAGATACTCAACAAAGTAGTCATTTAAAGAACCCAAATCTGGGTAGTTTAAATGGTAACTTTAACCGTATATGCTATTATAATTATAGCTCACATATATGATTATAGTTACTATAGATTAACTATTGTTTGTGATTTTATGAGTTATTTCATTAAATCAAAACAAAGCTATTAATGTTCTTTCCTCTTTGTATTTGAAGGAATGGAAGGTAGCAGTGGTTAACTTTCTCAAGATCACATACCTAACTGATAGAATTGGGACTTAACAAAGCACACAAAATACCACTTTCCATTTAATAGTGTTCTCTCTTTTCTAAAAAAATTAATTAACTTATTTTAATTGGAGGCTAATTACTTTACAATATTGTAGTGGTTTTTGCCATACATTGACATGAATCAGCCATGGGTGTACATGTGTTCCCCATTCTGAACCCCCCTCCCACCTCCCTCCTGAACAAGTGTTGGGCAAATTTTACCAATCTTTTTCTGTGTTCTTCCAGAGGATTTAGAACATATGACTCCATTTTAGCCCTTTCAGTGGCTGAGGAAGACTCAGTGCTCTCTGCACTCCTATTGGAAGCTGGTCACTTAACTTCTGTGGCCTGTGTAGCAAATATTATAGAAATAAGACTTGTCAACTGTATTTAGTAAATAAATGTCATTGGAGGATTGCTGTAAATTCTTAAACCTAGTCGTTTTAGGATTAAGGCATATTATGTAACTAGGTATATTTAGCAGTAAAACTCTGAGCAGACTGTGACTGTGAACCATGTGAGTAATCTTTCAGTTCAGTTCAGTTGCTCAGTTGTGTCTGACTCTTTGCGACTCCATGGACTGCAGCATGCTAGGCCTCCCTGTCCATCACCAACTCCCAGAATTTACTTAAACTCATGTCCATTGAGTTGGTGATGGCATCCAACCATCTCATCCTCTGTCGTCACCTTCTCATCCCACCTTCAATCTTTCCCAGCATTAGGGTCTTTTCCAATTAGTCACTTCTTCGCATCAGGTGGCCAGAGTATTGAAGTTTCAGCTTTAGCATCAGTCCTTCCAATGAATATTCAGGGAGATTTCATTTAGGATGGACTGGTTTGATCTCCTTGCTGTCCAAGGGACTGTCAAAAGTCTTCTCTAACACCACAGTTCAAAAGCACCAGTTCCTTGCTTTATAGTCCAACTCTCACATCCATACATGACTATAGGAAAACCATGGCTTTGCCTAGATGGACCTTTGTTGGCAAAGTAATGTCTCTGCTTCTTAATATGCTGTCTAGGTTGGTCATAACTTTTCTTCCAAGGAGCAAGCAACTTTTAATTTCATGGCTGCAGTCACCATCTGCAGTGATTTTTGGAGCCCTCCAAAATAAAGTCTGTCACTGTTTCCTTTGCTTCCCAATCTATTTGCCATGAAGTGATAGGACTGGATGCCATGATCTTCATTTTCTGAATGTCGAGCTTTAAGACAACTTTTTCACTCTCCTCTTTCACGTTCATCAAGAGGCTCTTCAGTTCTTCACTTTCTGCCATAAGGGTGGTGTCATCTGCATATCTGAGGTTATTGATGTTTCTCCCGGCAATCTTGATTCCAGCTTGTGCTTCTTTCAGCCCAGCGTTTCTCATGATGTACTCTGCATATAAGTTAAATAAGCAGGGTGACAATATACAGCCTTGGTGTACTCCTTTTCCTATTTGGAACCAGTCTGTTGTTCCATGTCCAGTTCTAACTGTTGCGTCCTGACCTGCATACAGGTTCTCAGGAGGCAGGTCAGGTGGTCTGGTATTCCTATCTCTTTCAGAATTTTCCACAGTTTGTTGTGATCCACACAGTCAAAGGCTTTGGCATAGTCAATAATGCAGAAGTAGATGTTTTTCTGGAACTCTCTTGCTGTTTAAAAATGTTTCTTCAAATGATCCAAGGGTTGAGGTGGACTGGTTGATGGAAGAAATGGATTATGAGTGTTCATATGGTACATTCTTCGGCTTTTTGAACCGTTAATGGTTCTAGCTCCCTTTGTTCATAGATCTTTATTTTGATTAGTTCAAGTAGAGTAATCAAAAATACAGTAAACAGAGAGGGGGAAAACCTCTCTTTAGGCTGGTATCAACTTTTTTAATTTGTTAAATAAAAAAGCAAAGATATTTATGAATTGAAGAACACTGACAATGTCTGACCTTTGCCAGTTTTCAAAGTTACTATTGTGTGCTTTTTCTTTATCAGAAGTTATGCTGGCTATTTTATATATGTAATTTTAAAAAATATTTATAACATTGGGAAATGGATACTATGTTTAATCCTTATTTTATAAAAGACATGCTGAAGCATGAAAACTTTCCCAGTGCTATAAACCTGTTAAAAAGATCAGAGGCAATTGCATTCACTGATAATGGCATACTTTTCTAATCTTTCCCCATTAAAAGAGAGTTAACATTGATCTTAACTCTCCTGCCCTTTGTCATAATATAGTCCAGAGGATCTGGACTGCCTGGATATTTTATAGAATAACTTATTATGTCTTATATCTTACTACATTGATGGTATCATAGTGTTTATACAAAATGAACTACTCAGAAAAGGCAAATACATTTGAAGGCTCTGTAGACAGAAGGAAGGAGATGAACCCTATGAAGATTCAAGTACCCATCATATCAGTTCAAAATTTCTGGATTCTAACATGGGCATGCTGTGTGATATCACCTCCAAAGTAAAGGACCAACCATTTGCATCTTCTCTATCCCCAGGAAAGAAGCACAGTGCTCTATAAACCCCTGATCTCTTTAGGATTTTTGTGGCAAGGAAACAATAGACAAAACTGGAATCATCACACTGGCAGAGGTAAATGACCCTGATCATCAGGAAGAGATAGAGCTGCTGCTAGACAACATGGGCAGAGAATAATACTTTTGCTATTTAGGACTTGATATATCCATCTGGACATCTCTTGGTGCCCCTCCAGCCATAGCCTGAGAAGAGTACAGTAACTGGAAATTCAGACCCACAGAGATGAAGGTCTGGGTCATTCTATCAGGTAATCTGCCTAGTCTATGCTCCAAGTATCTCATTGGAAATGGCCAGGGGTAAACGGAGGAAAATGTGATTTCATTGTACATTTTAGAGACAAGAGAAGAGAATTTTGTTCTATGTGTTCACTCTTTGGAGAGCAGAGGGTTGTTCTTCTGTCAATAGAGTTAGCATGAATTAGAGCTGCTAGGCCAGGATGGAGCGGGACTTATAAGGGCAGTTGGAAGGGGAATGCTGACTAACTGTTACAGCCTCAAGAGTTGTAACAGTGGGGCTGTGGTTTGTTTCATTAGCACTTTTCTTGTTAAGTTTTTTCCAGAAAACAAAGCCAGTCAGAACATGGTGGAAACTCTTCAGGTGGGGTGAATTTGCTTTGAGGAGTCCATCTGAGTGGTGCAAGGGGTGAATTCTGGAGTTTTCCATGCAGATTTCCAAACTGATGGTGTGCAGCTTTGCCCCTCACTGAGAATTTAACTTAGCCCAGAGAACTGCCTAATCCAAGGCAGTTGGACAATTTAGTTTGGTTCTGTTTCACAATGTTTAGGGCCTCATCTAGGAAGACTAGAAGACTAGGAATTAGTCTGTGGCTGGGATTTGGGAACATCTGGAGACTTTTGCTGTCATGTCTGGAAGTTGATGCTGGTTGTAGGCTGTGCCCTTATTTGGACTGTCAGCTAGAACACCTACACTGTGGCCTCTTCTTATGATATATCATTCTAGTCTGGACTTCACAGCATGGTAGGTGGGTTTCAAGAGCTATCAGCCCAGGAGAGAATGAGGCAGAAGTGCTTGGCATTTTATGGTCTAGTTACCATCAATTTGGCTATACTCTAGTGGTCAGGGAGTCACTAAGATTCACTCTGCTTCAAAGGAGAGGAAATATAGACCCCATCAATTGGTGAAAGTAATGCCAATTTGCCATTTTAAGAAGACCATGGAGGATGTGAGATACTGATGTAACCATCTTTGGAAAATACAATCTGCCGCATCAAGGAAGAGAGACTAACTTCTCTTTCCCGTGCATTCTACTTTTTCCAGCACATCATTGATGCATTAATTTTCTTAAAATAATATCTTGAACAAAGCAGTTCCTTAATGAAAATAAAAATAAAAACCAAAACAGAGCATAAAACTTTCAGAGTCTGCTAATTCCTTATAAAATGAAGTTCTAGTTTCTTGAATTAGCATTTAAGAGCTTTCAACATTCAGATATAATCTCTTTTTACCCCTTATCCTGTTATTTTCAGGTATATACTGTAGCTCATAGCCAGTTTATGTAATTTACCAATGCCAGGATGTGTCCTGAGCTTTTTACTTTTGTCCCTTTGTGCATGCTTTTCTCTGACCTCAGAATTCCACTATAGAGGTGCTCTCAGTGTTTGCCTAATAAAATACTACTCATCTTTTGAGGCCTTTCCTCATGCCCAAACCAGAAGTGCTTGCTCCTTTCTGCTTTCAAGTAACAGTCATGTGTCATTTATCACACTGTGCTAAACTACATGTTACTTTGGAAAGAGGCAGTGCTTTATTATGATTTGGCCTGTGAGTTAGTGCTATTCCCATAGCAAAAAGGATGTCCTCCCTTAGCAAAATTTAGAGAGAGATCAGACCTTTCTCTGATCTTATTGCTTCTGAACTAGTTATTTATCATAGCAGAAGTTCATCTAAAAAACCTGAATACTTCATGTTTCTTTATTACCACCAGATTTGAAAACATTCTGGGAGCTAACTCACCTCTTACTAGGTTTCCAGAGCACCAAGAGTGTCAATGCAAAGACACACAGGTGTTTAATTATGCCGACGAGCCATAGAATGTGTTGGAGTGGATTAAAACCAGTTGGAATAAGTGACACATTAATACCTTGGGAAATTTTTTCAATTTACATTCAATTTTCTCCCTCTCTCTCTCTCTCTCTCTCTCTATATATATATATATATATATATATATATATATATACACTAGTGGCTTAGATGGTAAAGAATCTGCCTGCCATACGGGAGGTCCAGGTCTGATCCCTGGATCATGAAGATGCCATGGAGAAGGGAATGGCTACCCACTCCCAGTGTTCTTGTCTGAGATATCCCATGGACAGAGGAGCCTGGTGGGCTACAAGTCCATGGGATTATAAAGAGTCTGACATGACTGAGTGACTAACACTTTCCCTTTCATATATATATATATACACATACTCTTATGTATATAAATCTTTCTAAAAATGTTATAAAATTTTTTGAGGAACATGAATTTAAAGTTTACTTTAATGGCTGAGTAATACTCCATTGTGTATATGTACCACAGCTTTCTTATCCATTCATCTGCTGATGGACATCTAGGTTGCTTCCATGTCCTGGCTATTATGAACAGTGCTGCAGTGAACATTGGGGTACACGTGTCTCTTTCAATTCTGGTGAATTCATATCAATGTATGGCAAAACCAATACAGTATTGTAAAGTAAAAAAATAAAGTTTACTTTAGGATTTTTGCACCTTTAAATCTGTTGCTATGCTTTGTGACTCTGTCAGTTCAGTTCAGTTCAGTTCAGTCGCTCAGTCATGTCCGACTGTTTGCGACCCCATGAATCGCAGCACGCCAGGCCTCCCTGTCCATCACCAACTCCCAGAGTTTACTCAAACCCACGTCCGTCGAGTCGCTGATGCCATCCAGCCATCTCATCCTCTGTCATCCCCTTTTCCTCCTGCCCCCAATCCCTCCCAGCATCAGAGTCTTTCCCAGTGAGTCAACTCTTCGCATGAGGTGGCCAAAGTACTGGAGTTTCAGCTTTAGCATCATTCCTTCCAAAGAACACCCAGGGCTGATCTCCTTTAGAATGGACTGGTTGGATCTCCTTGAAGTCCAAGGGACTCTCAAGAGTCTTCTCCAACACCACAGTTCAAAAGCATCAATTCTTCGGCACTCAGCTTTCTTCACAGTCCAACTCTCGCATCTATACATGACCACTGGAAAAACCATAGCCTTGACTAGATGGACCTTTGTTGGCAAAGTAATGTCTGTGCTTTTGAATATACTATCTAGGTTGGTCATAACTTTTCTTCCAAGGAGTAAGCGTCTTTTAATTTCATGGCTGCAGTCACTATCTGCAGTGATTTTGGAGCCCCCCAAAATAAAGTCTGACACTGTTTCCCCATCTCTTTCCCATGAAGTGATGGGACCAGATGCCATGATCTTCGTTTTCTGGATGTTGAGCTTTAAGCCAACTTTTTCACTCTCCTCTTTCACTCTTATCAAGAGGCTTTTTTAGTTCCCCTTCACTTTCTGCCTCTTGATGAAAGAGGAGAGTAAGAGCAGAAAGTGAAGAGGAACTAAAAAGCCTCTTGATGAGAGTGAAAGACGAGAGTAAGGGCAGAAAGTGAAGAGGAACTAAAAAACCTCTTGATCAGAGTGAAAGAGGAGAGTGAAAAAGTTGGCTCTGTAAGTGTCTAAAATAAGGTAGTGTTCCCTATGGACCCCTGTGAGATTATGGGCCAAGGACGCTTCCAACAATTACATAGAAGAAGGCAGTCCTGTTACAGTGTGGTTCTGCCTCTGCTACTTTGCCTAAGGAAGGACTTGACCCTAGAGGGCCAATGAGTCTTTGTCCCAGGATATTTGAATTCAGAACTGAAACGAAGGGGGCAAGTCTTGCTTGGGTACCTTGATTGTAGGTAAATTAAACACTCAGGATCTATTAATAACCTTTTTTTTCCCCTACCATGTAGAAGCGAAAGGAGCCTGGTTCTTACCAGGAAAAAAAAAATGAAACCAAGGGGAGAAAAAGATGGTGAGTCCTAAGGGCATTTGAATCTGTGGATCAAGCTGCTTCTAAGTCCACATTCTTGACCTTAGGTTCCCTGTGACATTCCATATTCCTTATAAACATTCTCCCCTTTCTCAATATAGTTATTTTTTTTCCTTCTTATAACCAAAAATATTCCAATTAAAATGCCATAGAGCTCTTTTTTTTTTCCCCTCAAAGCATTTTATGGGATTAATGTTACATAAAACTCATTTTGGATAATGCTAGTTGTAAAAAGACGAAAATAAAACAAAAGGGGCAGCTTCTCCAAAGCTCAGCCGAAGACAGATTGGACTAAATCTGGTTCCTTTAAATTTCTACTCTGTAGCACATTATTGGTTTTATAATTAAGTGTACATATTTCTAAACATAATAATAAATTTTTGGAGCTGCAGTGGTCCTTAGGAAAAAATATTGTTGAATTTTAAAATTTTACCTGTAAAGAAATGAAGGTCCAAAGAAGGTCAGTGCTTAACACAAGATTGCACAGATAGATGACAATGATCTCAACCATACGTTTTCTAAATGTTGCAGTCCACAAAAGCTTGTTAGTGGAGACTCACCCTATGCAAAGATGCTTCAGATTCAGCAGAATCTCCAGATTCTGCTTATTTGCAAGAAGTGATGTGTGCAACTTCCTGGGTGTTTCTCAGAGGCCCACTACTTTCCCTGAACTTATTTTCTATTTTACACTTGTTGGATCATGGTGACAACTTCAGCAGTCATTATAGCCACACAGATGGAAAGCATAAGTTAAGATAAGTGGAGCTACCCCAGTAGCAGAGTCCCTGGGCAGCCTCATGGAGCAAAGCCCATCACCTATTCTGGAATTTTACCTAAGAGACAAGTCAACCTTTGCTTTGTCTGAACTCTTATACTTTGGCTCTCTTTGTTACAGCTGCTGGTCTTATACCCAAACTAATATTCCCCCAAAATAAATCTTTGTAAGTATTGTAAGAAACTAGTAAACAGTGTAACACATATGGGTACACCATGTGTGTGTGCTCAGTCACTCAGTCGTGTTCGACTCTTTGGGACCCCAGGGACTGTAGCCTACCAGGCTCTTCTGTCCATGAAATTTCTCAAGCAAGAACACAGGAGCAGGTTGCCATTTTCTTCTCCAGAGGATCTTCCCAACCTAGGGATTGGCAAGTGGTTTCTTTACCACTGATGCCACCTCAGAACCCTGAGTGCACAATAGATTTTATTAGTTTAATTTTTAATATCTTTTGTTATTTTCATTTTTGCTGAATATATCTGGCCTCTTTTGTAGTTGTCACTTCAGATGCTATTATTAGTTCCTGAGCTCAATTCTGTTTTCCTCAGTAACTCACTGGATCCATGCTAGTAGCTATGGACCAAAGCACCCTACTACTCTATGCCAATCTTTGGTTTGGGAAGCCTGGTCTGAGTCAGAGTTCTGGGGTTCTAATTGTCCAGGAATTAATGTTATGGATTCATAGACCTAATAGCAGAATCCACGTTTCATTATATTTTGCTTTCAGAGAGAAATTCATTCTTTTTGAAGACTAAAGCATTGTGCTGGTTATTTGGTGTTCATCTTTCAATTATTATGGTATATGTTCTCACTTTTTAGTTTACCATAGATCTTGTAATATGGAGAAATCTCAGAGAAGTGAGAGAGTGATCTACCTGCTTAATTCTCTATCAGCTGCCAAGGTGGACGCTAATTAGTGCTCAAATGAGCAGTGATTTTTGCCTGGGGTGATGCCCAGAAGGTTATGATCCAAGATGATCTACTATTCAGGCTCCTGAGCTATCACTTTGGGGGGTCATTTTTTTTTTTTTTTTACTAATGCCACTTTCAAAATATACAGATATTCTATCCCTGCCAACAAATCAGATTTCAAAAAGGAAAGCAGAGTGAAGGTAAAAAAAAGAAAATGAGGGAACTGTATAACTGTATATACTATACTGAAGTTAGGTCATATTTTATTTTTTAATTTTTAAATGGGATCCAAAGTGCTTTTGTCCTGACATATGAAACCATCAGTTCTTTTATGATTTTAATGAATCTCACACAGTGGTAATGACCAGGAAGACAAAGACACCTTCAGAAAAAAGGCCTATTAACTTTAATACAGGGAACGCTGGCTTTGCTTGAAAACTCAGTGGTTAGAGAATGATTACTGGGGAAATGCTGCCCAGTCTTGAGCCAGTGCAAATCCGGACATGGATGTATAAAGACATTATTAATTTGGATGAAAGTTTTGTTTTCGCCAATATATCTTTTATTTGGCTACAGATAAGAGGATTGTTCAGAACTTTTCAAAAGACCTTTAGTATGCTATTTATTAGAGAAACATTCATTTAATCAAATAACACTCACTTTATAGAGGAAGAAATATTCCTCAGCTTTGAGGGCCATAGGTCATACGCTGGAGTATGGCTTTGGTCACTGACAGTGCTGACATGATGGAGATTTTTTTCTCCTTCCCTTATGAGGATTCCTTTCTGTAACCTCTGGCTGCATTAGAAACTTCACTGCTTTACAGAAACAATTGCTCTTTGTTCTCATGGCCAAATGAAAGCTCTTGTTTTCCAGTCCAGTTCTGCTGGCAGGTTAGATGCAATCAGGAGTGTCATCAAGGGGAGATGAGAATATGCAGAATACAACCACTTGTTGTTTTTCAAGGCAAAATGCCCACTTTTTTGGTTAAGTCAAAGCTAAGCACATGTGAGAGGAAAGAAGGCTAAACTGTGGCTCTTTCAATGTGATGGTTAATGCTTTGCACAAATTCAAAGTGATGGTTGAGAGTGTCAACATTTCTGACCGTTTTCCTAAGACAGACACTTACACAGACAGATATTTTTACATGTCTCAGAAACTCTGAGATCAAATATGCTACATTAAATAATCCATAATACCAATACCTTAGCTCTTGTTCAAGAATCTATTACATGGTGTCTTTAGTAGAAATCCTATACTAAAATGATCTGGGGGAAGAAAAATGACTAAAAGTATGTAGAGGAGTCTCATTTGTTTCAGGTTTTAGGATTTTTGGCTAGGATGTTGTCACGCTGTGCTAGACCTTCCCCTTGCCACAAACTCTTCATTTTCCATCATGTTGATGATCCATTTGCTGAGACAGCTCTTTGATTCTTTGGTCGTTATGTATGAAGTATATCTGTAAAGTGCAGTGATGCCTACTTTCCTGCGGTAGGTAAAGGTCAGGGTATTGAAAAGATTCACCTTTGTGATTGTAATTCTAATATCATCTAAAAGCAGAAAAATTAAGGGAGATGCTAAAATGTAACTTAGGGAAGTATCATCATAGCCAAGAGGTATTGGTAGAAACTGTATGACTAGTGTTTTCAGAGACTCGTGAATAGTGCAAATACAGAGAGAGGGAGCAGGGGCTAACGCCAGTTCGAATTCCAGAACGCAACTTGTCCTGGGAGTCATTAGAGAGAAGGGCAGGTCATTGAAGAATCATGGAAGAGGAAATCTGAAGAAAAAGATGAGCATTATTGTTAAATGTAGCAGCGTTTGAAGATTGAGAAGAGACCATTATGAGTTTTGAGAGAGAATAGGGTCTCAGGGGAATTACTAGGCTAAAGAATATTCTCAAACAGAAAAATTTCAAAAACATTCATTTAGCCATCTGGGGTTTTAAAAAAAGGAACATTTTTTCCTGTGTTTTGAAAGGAAGGATTTGACTTTTAATGAGAAGTCTGCATTTCATCTTAAAGGAAGAAAACATCTTAAGCTTAATTATTCTCCACAGGAAAATCCTGTGTGTGTGTGTGTGTGTGTGTGTGTATGTGTATGTGTGTTTTATCTGGTGTAACACACATATATATGAGTAGACAATGTATATATGTTCTGAGATTATTTTTTAGCTCTTAGTTCATGATTATAGCAAATAATATTGACTTGGACAGAATAAAAAATTCTGGTTGTCTCCAAGATGCTTATTTGAAGGCACTGATTCATGGCATATATTGTGGAGTCAGTTTTGCCAGATCTGCTAGTGATGGTAAAAGAAGTTAAGGTTTTGTTAGGAAAATAATAGCCTTGGGAATCAGATATAAGTGCCTATCATGATATTTTTATCTGTTTATCCAGTGATACTTTTTTTGTAGGTTTCTTATAAGGATTAATTGAAATAAAACATATGAAAGTACTTTTAGGATTAGATTTCTATGCAAATGAATGACATATGTAAATTTTGTGTATAAGGATATTATGATATGTCAAAGTCTCTGGGAAAGCATGTATATGATATTTATACTAAACTTCAAGTTGAGGACTGGAAAAATGTGTTCCAGGCTCTGGCAGATGTTCTCTGATCAAATGATGTTTTTGTGAAAATTTATGTAAAATGTTCAGCTGATGGAGGATTAAACATGAAAGGACAGTATAATGGGTTTGCTTTTGGTTAAAAAGATCCATTTATTCAAGTTTGTGTGTTATTTTAGTCATGTGTTTTAGATCTAGTAATGGATGTAATGGGAGTTTCAGATGAGGCTTCTAAACTATTTATATTTTGAATTTTTATACTGGATTCCATTAGGATTTAAGACATTTTGCAATAAAATCACAAACAGTAAATGGTAAACTACAAATAAGAAATTGAAAAAATATATACCCAAGGCAAAAAAGGAAATAAAAATTAGAAACCAAAGGAGAAAAATAGAATGAATGCAGTAAGGGCTTAGAAAGTTCTAATGGTTATGCCACAAATATTATGCAGTTTTTCCAACTGAAAAATAAATATAATAAATGATTTTTATAGAAAATGTTAAAGCACAAAAGCCATAAAATAAGAAATGAATATCTCCTATAATTTATCTACCCATGCTGCTGCTGCTGCTAAGTCGCTTCAGTCATGTCCGACTCTGTGCAACCCCATAGACGGCAGCCCACCAGGCTCCCCCGTCCCTGGGACTCTCTAGGCAAGAACACTGGGTGGGTTGCCATTTCCTTCTCCAGTGCATGAAAGTAAAAAGTGAAAGTGAAGTCGCTCAGTCATGTCTAAGTAACTATTAACATTTTGATAAGCATCATTCCAGCAATTTTGCTCTGTATTAATACAAACGTACTTTTTTATATAGGTTTGGGTTTTTATTTCACACGTTGGTCTCTTTGTACTGCAGTATATCTGATCATTTTTCTTTTTTTTTAATCTGATCATTTTTCATGCCCTTGAAAACTCTTTAAGAAATTATTTTAAATTGCTGCATAACTAGGTATGAGTAACCATAAATTACTCAATCAATATCTTAATATTAGACATATACATTGTCTCTAAGATAGTGCTACGATAAATGACTGCCCCCAGCATATTTGTGTATTAATATTTGTGTGAATCCTTGGTAATTTATTGGAAAACATTTCTAGAAGACAGTAGAAATTATGATTTTGTTAAAGGTCATAACCAGTTTTTAGGATCTGAGGTTCAATTGCATGTTTTTTTTTTTTTTTAAATAATTTGACTGAGCTGGGTCTTCATTGTGGCATGCAGGATCTAGGTCTCTGTGTGTGCATAATCAATCCCTAAGCCATGTCCACCTTTTTACGACCCCATGGACTGTAGCCTGCCAGGTTTCTCTGCCCATGGGATTTTTCCAGGCAAGAATACTGAAGTGGGTTGCCACTCCCTGACCCTAGGGATTAAACCCAGGCCCCCTGCATTGGGAGCATGGAGTCTAAACTACTGGACCACCAGGGAATGGCTTATCTACATCATGTCTCTGTGACTTTAAGTAAGTTTTTTAGGATTTTTGTGGTTCAGTTTATTGATCTGAAAATAAGGATTATAATAATACCTTCCTCTTAGGTTTGCTATGGGGATTCATTTGATATTTAAGTACTAAACACTATTTGTGGCATCTAATGAATGTCAAGTTATTCTTTATTATATTTCTTAATTACCTTTCAAAAATGTTCTGTCAGTTTAAAACTCTTATCGTTTCTTTTGCTGAACACATTTTAAAAATTCTTCATGTGGTATTTTATAATTCTTAATACAGTAAATATGCTAATTGTCTTATATGTTTTATATATTATTATACTTAATTTGCATTTTGAGTTTTATACTTATATACTTTTTGAGTCATTTATAATTTATACTTTATATTTTTAAGTCTGTTTTACACAAAGGAAGATGAATGGTTGGCTACAGATACTTCAGAATCCAACAAGTGCATGATGAGGTTGACATTCCTTTGTGAAAACGAGTTCTCTTAAGACAAGGTTCTGTGTATATTTATTTGTCATTGAGATGGAGAAATAGATTGCATTAAGACCTGTGAGCATAGTGAAAGTAATTACGTAACACAGGATTCAGATTACACAGTAACCTCTTTATCAAAGCCAATGAAAGTCAAAGTCTCTCAGTTGTGTCTGACTCTTTGTGACCCCATGGCCTATACAGTCCATGGAATTTTCCAGGCCAGAATACTGGAGTGGGTAACCCTTCCTTTTTCCAGGGGATCTTCCCAACCCAGGGATGGAGCCCAGGTCTCCTGCATTGCAAGCAGATTCTTTACCAACTGAGCTATGCCAGAAGTGTGCCTAAAGCTGTGTTGGTTTGCCTATTCTCCTGTACTGTCATTGAGTCCACTCTGGGAGAGAAATTGCATATTTTTCTATTGATATTTAAACTTGTCTGTACTTTAGGTTCTTTGCTAGAAAAAAAGAGAGGAGCAAAGTCTTGGAATTGTTGAAAATCTAACCTTAATCAGCCTTGTAGTCTTGGAATTTATTCAATTCTTTTTATAGACAAACTTATTTTATCAACACAAAAGTCTGAAACTAATTTGTTGATAAAAAAGAGTTACATCTTAAAATATTTATAATATTTTGATAATATAAATATTTATGATAGTTCAATAATATAAATATTTATAATATTTTGGGGGGTAAAAACTCTTTTCAAACTTGAAATTTGAAAACCACACAATTAATTTTATTAGTTTTAAAGTTTTTACAAGGATTTCTACCCTCCTACATAGACTGAGAGATAGGAGTGCTCTCTTTCTTGATGATTAACCCCCTTACCCCCCACCCCACCTCTCCACTCCCACCCTGTGCTGTGAGGCATATGGGGACCTTAGTTCCCCGACCAGGGATTGAACCAGTGCTCCCTACAGTGGAAATTCCAGGTTCTAACCCCTGGATGGCCAGTGAATCCCCACACAGTTTATTTTAAAAGAAGAGTTTATGACATTACTCTTATTTTTCTGCAGATTTTTCAAGGACGGAAATTATAGTGCTGGTATAGAGTAAAGACTGAAAATGTGAATTCTAACAAGGTTGTCCAGAAACTACAGTAAGGGGCTCTAGACCTTGAATAGAAGTGTGTGTGTGTGTGTGTGTGTGTGTGTGTGTGTGTGTGTGTATTGGATGGGAATATAGTTGGGGAATATGTTTGATAATGCTTTTAAGTTCTTTTCCACTGTTAACATTTGAATTCTAGGATACCCGTTTTGTAGCATAATGAATTTATTCAAGGCATTATATGGAATTAAACTGCTAAATTTATTATTTTTAAGCCATATGGCTGGCTCCAATCACTTAACCACTTGGAGACGTTTCCCTATTTTAATATAAAGAGATTGCTTGGTCAATCTGTGTCATAGGATTATTGGAAATAGAGAAGTTCATGCATGTGAAACTTGAAGAAATGATAAAGATCATTTTTGTTACCATCACTATATTTGTACTTAAAACACGAACATCGTTTACATATATTTAAAGCGGTTGCCCTGGGCTTCTTTGGTGGCTCCGTGATGAAAAATCTGCCTGCCAGTGTGGGAGACATGAGTTTGATCCCTGATCCAGGAAGATTCTATATGCAGTGGAGCAAGTAAGCCCATGGGACACGACTGTTGAGCCCGTGCTCTAGAGCTCGGGAGCCACAGTCGCTGAATCTACTTGCTGCAGCTACTGAAGCCCGTGTGGCCTAGAACCTGTGCTCTGCAGCAAGAGAGGCCACGGCAGTGAGAGGCCCGTGCGCTGCACTGGAGAGGAGGCTCCGCCTTCCATAACCCGAGAAAAGCCCGTGCATTAGGGAAGACGCAGCACTGCAAACCGCCGCCCCCCAAAAACAACAGCAACACCACCACCAAAAGCTGCTCCATAGTATAAAATCCTCATTTTCTGCAGCTTCATTTATGTTAGTCTGTGCCTAGAAATTATACAGGCTGACAAAACTTCAGTGTGTACTCACTTGTAAGGACTAATCCTGAGTAAATCTGTTCGCCACTGCCTACTAGTTTTCTTAACCAATTGCAGAGCTATACTATCAGCTGGACTGACTGACAGTCATTGGAATCTTCAAAATCATTAATTGTGTGTTCAAAAAAATAGCATTTGGCACCTTAAGAACTGCTAATTATGCCCAGATCCTAATCTTAAAATTTCTCAGTTTATTATAATTTCTTCATATGTCCTAATTGTCTGAGTAAACGGCTGATCTTCTAGTATCGCCTCTAACAGATGTTCTCTCTAAACGGATGTTGGCACTTCAAGAGCAGAGATGATAATCAGCTTAATTATGTGGAAGGTTTTAGAGGGTAGTATAATGTCTTTCTGTCCAGATCTGCCTTTTCATTACTCCCAGTGAAAATCAATACAGACAAATAAAAAAGAGGTAGGTCTTTCTTCTTTCACCTATTCATTCCTCTTTCTCTTCATCCTCCCCTCCCTCTATACCTTTCTTCTTTCAAGACATATCTTTTTTCTAGTTTAAGCTAGTAGAAGAATTCAATCCTTCATTGAAAATCTGATTTTAAAGCTGGCAAGTTGTACTGAAATATTCTCCACTTCAAATGTATACAGTTAAGGATTAAAATAATAGTAAATAATACAATATAATAATTTAAAATTGATTGAGTTTATAGCTTCCTTTATGCTTCCATAATTTCTGTGGGGTTAGAACTCCATGATTGATTCTAAAAACTAGAAAATTTGCTATGAATTATGAGAATTTCTTAATTTATATAGGCTTTATGTAATGTCATAGGATAAAAACTAATCCAGAGAACTGTCTAAATCAACCTCCTCATTTCATTGATAGGAAAATCTAAAGTTCTGAGAGATCCAATGATTTAATTATGGATACAAACTAGTTGTTGGCAGATCTATAGAGAAAACATAGTTATGTTTCCCAGTTGTTTAAAATTTTTACTTAGAAATTGGTGAATTGAAAGAAAAAATTCATTTAGCATGGTACTATCATTCCCCAGTCCGTTGTTGTTGTTTAGTCACTGAGTTGTGTCTGACTCTTTGCGACCCCATGGACTGTAGCCCACCAGGCTCTCTGTCCATGGGATTTCCCAGGCATGAACACTGGAGTGAGTTGCTATTTCCTTCTCCATCCTCAGTCCCTAGAAAGGCATTTAAATGTGATGTATGTTTATTAAATATTTGTCTTTAAACAGATACTTTTTTTTGTTTTACTAACAGCTTTCTCATTGAGAAGGCACCATTGTACCGAAGTTATTAGTGAGAATATAGGTACCATAACTGTCTGGGTTCAAATTCTGTCTCGTCCATTCAATATCTATGTGTTCTTGGGCAAATGGCCTAAATTCTCTGTGCTTCCATTTCCTAAATCTCCCTAAAATGAGGATAACAATAAGATTTGCCTTAGATTTTCATGAAGAATAAGTTAAAATACTTGAAACAATGCTAGGCTAACTCATGCTGCTGCTGCTGCTGCTGCTGCTGCTGCTGCGTCGCTTCAGTCGTGTCCAGCTAACACACAGTAAATATTAAAAAATATGAAGTATTATTTTTGCTTATAAACTAATAAAACACATGTTCTAGGAATGAAGTTGTAACTTGCCTTTCATGAATGTGTTATATAAGAATCTAAACATAAACATATAATGGAGATTATGAGGATGGGATAAAGTGGGGTGAATTGCTTATTTATTTTACAAATAAAACTTTATTGGCAAAACTATTGAAATTCTGTTTCATTTAGTTGGACAGCATTTTTGGTGAGTCTCTTTGATTGCACTGTCCAGTTTTTAAGTAACATAACCCACGATCCAAAAGTGAATTTAGAATTTCAACTCTCTGCTTTCATCTCCCAGAAATATTAGATATACCTCATTTTATAGAAAAAACTGTTGAATCAATGAGTAATTATATATTTTGAATACAAACCACTTATCAGTCTATTGTTTACAAATATTTTCTTTCACTCAGTAGGTTTTCTTTTAGTTTTATTGATAGTTATCTTTGCTGTGCAAAAGCTGAATTAGGTCCCATTTAAAATTTTTTGTTTTTAATTTCCTTTCCCTTAGGAGAGAGAACCAAAACAAATATTGTTACAAGTTATATCAAAGTGTATGCTATAACTAATAAGAAACTGCCAAATTGCTTCTCAGCATGACTGTAACATTTTGCACTTTTATCAGCAACATAGTGTATACAAGTTCCATTTGCTACATCCACACCAGCACTTAGTCTTCTAACTTCCTTTTATGTTTTCTTTTAGGATTTTATGGTTTCTGGTATGCATGTCTGTGTGCTCACTTGTTTCTGACTCTTTGCAGTCCTATGGATTATAGCCCACCAGGCTTTGCTTCCATGGAATTATTCAAGCAAGAATACTTGAGTGGGTTATCATGCCCTTCTCCAGGGGATCTTCCTGACTCAGGGACTGACCCCATGTCTCTTGCATCTTTGCATTGGCAGGCACGTTGTTTACCACCAGTGCCACCTGGGAAGCCTCGTTTCTGGTATATTTAGGTCTTTAATCTGTTTTGAGTTTATTTTTATATATGGTGTTAGATAATGTTCTAATTTAATTCTTCTGCATGTAGATTTCCAGTTTTCCCACCGCCACTCATTGAAGAGACTCTTTTCTCCATTGTATATTCTTGCCTCCTTTGCAATAGATTAGTTGACCATGTGCTGTGCTTAGTCTCAGTCATGTCCGACTCTTTGTGACCCTGTGGACTGTAGCTCGCCAGGCTCCTCTGTCCATGGGGATTCTCCAGGCAAGAATACTGGAATGGATTGCCATGCCCTCCTCCAGGGGATCTTCCCAACCCAGGGATTGAACAGTCTCCCACATTGCAGGCAGATTCTTTACCATCTGAGCCACCAGGGAAGCCCGTCAGTATGTGGATTTATTTCTGAAATGTCTGTTTTATTACATCCATTTGTGTGTCTGTTTTTGTAACAGTACCATAATGTTCTGATGATTATACCTTTGTAGTGAAGTCTGAAGTCAGGGAGTGTAATTCCTCTAGCTCTGTTGTTTCTCAAGATTGTTTTGACTATTCAGGGTCTTTGTGTTTCCAGGCAAAATTTAAAAATATTTGTTCTAATTCTGTGAAAAATGTCCTTGGCATTTTTTATAGAGTTTTTTTAAAAGTCTTTCTTGAATTTGTAACAATATTACTTCTGTTTTATGTTTTGCTTTTTTGGTCCAAGGCATTTGGGATCTTACCTCTCCAACCAGAGACTGATCCTATACTCCCTGCACTGGAAGGTCTTAACCACTGAACCACCAGGAAAGTCCCATCCTTGGTATTTTGATAAAGGTTGCATTGAATCTATAGATTGCTTTGGGTAGTAGTGTGGTCATTTTAACAACATTAATTCTTCCAGTTCATGAACAGGGTATATCATTCCATAAGTTTGTGTTATCTTCAATTTATTTCATCAGTGAAAGAGTAATTATAAATAAGGAGAAAGTAGCTGAGATAAATGTAATGTAACTTTGGATTGGATACACCCTACTGCTAGGAAATTTGCAATTCCTATCAGTATCTCAAGAAGACATGTAGAATTTTAAAGAAAAGTATTGACGTTTCTGTAAAATTAATCAGACTATTATTAAGGGAGATGTGAAAATATCAATCTTCATCATTGTGAAGAAATGCCTTATAAGCATTTTCTCCAATTGGTAGGCAATAAGTTAGGTATTTTGCTTTAAAGTCAGCACTCCAAAGTGTGAAAGTAAGGAGTAGGATTAATATTCATAATAGCGATGGATTAATGAGTAAAACAATTACGTATTTCTCTTATTTTAAAAATCTTTAATCCTTTTTAGGTCATATTTATTGAGGCATAAATTTCATATAAAACTTCACCTCTCTAAGTAAGTGTACAGTCTGATGAGTGGTGAATAATCTACCAGAAATTGTCACTAACTCTCACTTCTTAGCAACAATTGATCTTATGTCCTTAAAATTTTGCATTTTCCAGAATATTATATGATTTCCAGAATATTATATAAATAAAAGCATACAGAATGTAGCTTCAGAAATCTGTGTACTTTCACTTAGCCTAATATATTTGAAATTCAACCATGATATTGTATGCATCAGTAGTTTGTTTCTTTGTTTTGCTGTGTAGTATTTTATTACAGAATTAACCATGGGTTGTTAGTTCATTCACCAATTACAGGGGTTTGGATTGTGATCACTTATTTGGCTGATTATGAACAATCATTTATGAGTATTTATGTGGACATACACATTTTCATTTATATATGATTTTATTTTTCCTGGGTAAATACCTAAGAGTGGGGTCATTAAGAAGAAACTGCCAAGTTGTTTCTCAGCATGACTGTACCATTTTGCACTCTTATTAGCAATATAGTGCATACAACTTCCAGTTGCTCTGTATCCACATCAGCACTTAGTCTTCTCAGGTTTTTAAAAAACTATTCTAAATGGAGTATTACTCAGCCGTTAAAAAGAATTCATTTGAATCAGTTCTGATGAGATGGATGAAACTGGAGCCGATTATACAGAGTGAAGTAAGCCAGAAAGAAAAACACCAATACAGTATACTAACACATATATATGGAATTTAGGAAGATGGCAATGACGACCCTGTATGCAAGACAGGAAAGAGACACAGATGTGTATAACGGACTTTTGGACACAGAGGAGAGGGAGAGGTGGGATGATTTGGGAGAATGACATTCTAACATGTATACTATCATGTGAATTGAATCGCCAGTCTATGTCTGACGCAGGATGCAGCATGCTTGGGGCTGGTGCATGGGGATGACCCAGAAAGATGTTATGGGGAGGGAGGTGGAGGGGGTTCATGTTTGGGAATGCATGTAAGAATTAAAGATTTTAAAATTTAAAAAATAAAAAATAAAATTAAAAAATAAATAAATAAATAAATAAATAAATAAATAAAATGGGACAGAGTTCACTAAAAAAAAAAAAAAAAAAAAAGATCAATAAATTAACAAAGCATAGCTAAAGTGACCAAAAAAAGTAAAAAAAAAAAAAAAATAAAAATAAAAAAAAAAATAAAAAACTATTCTAGTAGAAAGGTAGTGGTGACTCACTGTGGTTTGAATTTGCATTTCCCTAAAGAATGATGATGTTGAGCACCATTTTTTCTATTTCTTTTCCCTTTTTTGTATCTTCTTTGGTGATTCTTTGCAAAACTTGTTTTCCTATTAGTATATATATATATATATTTTCTTGGCAATAAGTTATGAGGTTTTTGTATATTCAAGATTCAAGTATTTTTTTTATCAAATATAGATATTGCAAATATTTTCTCCCCATCTATTGGTTATGCTTTAATTTTTAAATTACTTATAATTAGCTTATAATTTTTGTGAGGTCTAATTTATCAGCTTTTTATGGTTTGTGTATTTTAAAAAATAATTTTAATCCTTACTTTAAGGTGTATACTTAATTTGGGATCAATTTTTGAATAAAGTGCAGGATAAACTTTGAGATTTATTTTTTCCCCTTTGGCATATAAATGTCTAATTGTTGCAGCATTGTTTTTGGAAAGATTATGCTTTCCTCACTGAATTATCTTGGTACCGTTGGTCAAAAATAATGTGACCATATCTGTGTGGGTCTATATCTAATATCTTCATTCCATTTTGTTAATCTGCATGTCTAATCTTTATGGTGTATCATACTACTTTGATGCCAATGTTTTAGCCAATAATTTATATTAATGTATTAAAATCAGGTAGTGTGGATCCTCCAACTTTGATTTTTGTCTTCAAAATTTTTGACTATGCTCCATCCTTTGCTACTCTATAATATGTTTAGAATCAACTTGTAAATTTCTAAGATATGTTGCAGTTTGTCTCTTAATACGATAAATCTATAGATCAGTTCGATCCCAAGACCAGGAAGATCCCCTGGAGAAGGAAACAGCAACCCACTCCAGTATTCTTGCTTGGGAAATACCATGGAGAGAGGAGCCTGGTGGGCTACAGTCCATGGGGCTGCAAAGAGTTGGACGCAACTGAAGTGACAGAGCTTCCCTGGTGGTGCTAGTAGTAAAGAACCCACCTACGAATGCATGAGACTTAAGAAATGCTGGCTTGATCCCTGGGTCAGGAAGATTCCTTGAAGGATAGCATGGCCACCCACTCCAGTATTCTTGCCTGGAGAATCCCGTGGACAGAGAAGCCTGTCAGGCTACAGTCCATAGGGTCTCAAAGAGTCAGACACAACTGAAGTGACTTAGCGTGCAAGACGAAGCGACTGAACAACAACAAACAGATCAGCTTGGAGAAAACTGATGTCTTAACAACACTGAGTCTTTCCAGGAATGCATACACTATGTCTCTCCATTCATTTGGGATTTTTTTTGTAGTATTCAGCATATAAGTCTTTGCACTTAGTTTTTAGATTCACCTCTAAATATTTCAGATAAATTATTTCCACTCTGTTTAGTACCTGATGATTTTAGAGTGTGGTGGTCATTGGCTTTGCTCCAGTTCTCCTTTTATTGACCTTTTGTTAAGTTTGTCCTTCGCTGCTTTCTTGAAGATGTGACACGCTTTGGCCAATATGACATTTCTAAGCAGAAGTCTTTGAAACCTTATGGCAATTCACCCCTTCCTGTTTCCCCCTCACCATGGAAAAGTTGTAGGAAGAATGGTATATCTTTATGATGTATGTGCATGTCAAGGTGATTGGAATGTAGGGTATGCTGAATGTGAGGAAGCCTAGAAAAGCATTGGTCAAGATTATAGAGACATTTAGTACCATTTCAAAGCAAGGGTGCAAATTCTGAAGACTTGTAAGCAGGGAAATAGAGTGCCCATAGCTGAGCTACAGTCTAGGATAGGTTGGAGAAGGCAATGGCACCCACTCCAGCACTCTTGCCTGGAAAATCCCATGGACGGAGGAGCCTGGTGGGCTGCAGTCCATGGGGTCGCTGAGAGTTGGACATGACTCAGTGACTTCACTTTCACTTTTCACTTTCATGCACTGGAGAAGGAAACGGCAGCCCACTCCAGTGTTCTTGCCTGGAGAATCCCAGGGACGGCAGAGCCTGGTGGGCTGCCATCTATGGGGTCTCACAGACTTGGACACGACTGAAGCGACTTAGCAGCAGCAGCAGCAGACTGAAAAGGAAGAGGTACTAATGATACTAGAGGAAACTATTCCTCTAGTCTGTTGATGAAGAGGGTCATCTGTATTTGTATCAATAATAGGGCAAATGGAAAGGATAAAAGAAAATGAAATACTGGTAGAGAGAAGAATCAGGAATTGATATCTGATTGAATGTAGTAAATAGAGAAGAAGGAAAATCTTTCCGGGAATAAGTTCTATGGCCGTATTGTAGAGGATTTTTCTTTTTAGGGCACTATTTGGAAAATATACATGTTTCTGTGTCAATATATAGGGAGCTACTGTGGGGCATTCTCCTTGTCAAGATTTTCATTTTTGCTGAGATATGAAATGGGGTTCCTGCTGTCTCCCTGTCATGGGATGAAGGGAAAGAGACACAATGGCAGAGAGAGATTCTTCTAAATTCTGACTCAATGAGAAATAGCTTCCTACTTATTACTAAAGACAGTGAAGGTGCTTCATGTATCCTGGTTTCTCCTGGCACTTGAAGTACTCTGTGCTATCGTGAACTGGCTGTCCTTAGCATATTTCTAACTTTGATTCTAGGACCTCTTATGAGACTGAGTTTCATTTTTCTTACTTTTAAAATCAGGAGTGTGGTTTTCAACATCTGCATCAGCTTATAAACACGAGAGACGAAGTGTGGACATAACTATGTTTATTCTCGCTGGAGAATGAAGTTTGGTGCTTTTCCAACCTTACTTTCTCGTGTGGGAGACAAACATACTTTCATCAGTTTTAAGTGTCCTCCCTCTCCTCTGTTCTTTCCAGACTCTGTACAGCTTGAAGCTGGACTGCCTGTGAGAATGACTGTGACCTACTGCCAGTTTTCTGAGTTTTGGCTCTACTGTCTAATGCATGGAATTTTCTCCTTTGATTTTGGAATTGTAGTGCTCTAGTAATGCCTCAGCCCCACTCCAGTACTCTTGCCTGGAAAATCCCATGGACGGAGGAGCCTGGTAGGCTGTAGTCCATGGGGTTGCAAAGAGTCGGACACGACTGAAGTGACTTAGCAGCAGCAGCAGCAGTAAGGCCCCAGAGCACACCTTTCCTGCAGCGTATCCATTTTGACTCTTAGGTCCCATGCTTTGACATATATTCATGCACAATGAAGGAGTTGCATATATCTTATATTATCTTTCTGTTAGCCTGGAAAGCACACACATTAGAGAAAAACACCCTTATTGTAAGCGCTACAATTGTCAATTTTGTCAGCATTGTATACCTTGAGGACTGATCTGACCACAACCAGTAGCTACTTAGATTTGGCTTGGGGAAGCCATGTCTTATTCACCTTTTAAAATGAAGAAGTATGTCTGTGTGCATGCTAAGTCCCTTCAGTTGTGTCTGACTCTTTGGGACCCTATGAACTGTAGCCCATCAGGCTGCTCTATCCATGGGATTCTCCAGGCAAGAATACTGGAGTGGGCTGCCATTTCCATCTCTAGAGGAATCTTCCTGACCCAGGGATCAAACCCTCATCTCTTATGTCTTCTGCATTGGCAGGTGGGTTCTTCACCCATTAGCATCACCTGGGAAGGGCAGTAAAAAAATGTGGTTAGACAATAATCTAAACACACCTATTAGATAAGGATATATACATCAGAGTCTAAGGTGGTCATGGAGCTAAGTCTAGTTGCTTCTCTTTACTGTTGAACAGTGTATAAAGAATGACTTTGGAAGTTACCTAGATAGGAACCAGAAACTTCAAATAATCATTAGAATAATTGTCATCAAAATAAAAGTAGGCCTTCTCCTTTGCATTTTCTATTAGAATTTAGTGAATAATAATAATGAAAAAATATACAGTGGAAACAATGCCCCCAGCTGAGTGTTAAAATCTGTTGTTAATCTAGGGTGTTTTAAAGATTGAGAAGAGGGCTGCAGCTGCCTGCTGTGTCTTTCAAGTGGTATCCAGACAGCATACTGGCCTTAGCCAATTTACAGAAAAACTCACCTGTGGACCAGGTTTTTTCATGAACCATTTTTTCCTATTTCTTCTGTTTCTCTTATTCCTCTTGATCTCTGGTCTCTCAGTTTACCTCTGTGCATCTTTTTTCATGTTGACCAACTCTTAAATATCATTCTTTTTTTCCTAAGTGATAAAATAGGGATGAATTTACCTTCCATCTTATAATATGCTTTTGAGAAGTTATCTGTAAAGTATTATTTTTACATTATACTTGATATGTTTGTCTATTTTGGTATTCATTTCAATTTGATTTTTATGTCTTTGGATGAGTTTAGGACATTTAGGGACTTTTTCTTGAAACTCCTAAGCACCAAATTTCCTCTTGTGTAGGAGTGGCCATGTCAATAGTGATTAAATAATTAATAACAATGAAATTAATTAATATTAAATTAATAGCAAACACCTTCTTCCAACAATACAAGAGAAGACTCTACACATGGACATCACCAGATGGTCAACACCGAAATCAGATTGATTATATTCTTTGCAGCCAAAGATGGAGAAGCTCTATACAGTCAGCAAAAACAAGACTGGGATCTGACTGTGGCTCAGATCATGAACCCTTATTGCCAAATTCACACTTAAATTGAAGAAAGTGGGGAAAACCAGTAGACTATTCAAGTGTGACCTAAATCACATCCCTAATGATTATACAGTGGAACTGAGCAATAGATTTAAGGGACTAGATCTGATAGACAGAGTGTCTGATGAACTAAGGACAGAGATTCATGACATTGTACAGGAGACAGGGAACAAGATCATCCCCAGAAAAAGTAAATGCAAAAGAACAAAATGGCTGTCTGAGGAGGTCTTACAAATAGCTGTGAAAAGAAGAGAAGCCAAAAGCAAAGGAGAAAAGGAAAGATATACCCATTTGAAGGCAGAGTTCCAAAGAATAGCAAGGAGAGATAAGAAAGCTTTCCTCAGTGATCAGTGCAAATATAGGAAAACAATATGGGAAAGACTAGAGATCTCTTCAAAAAAACTAGAGATTCCAAGGAAACATTTCATGTAAAGATGGGCTCAATAAAGGACAGAAATGATATGGACCTAACAGAAGCAGAAGATATTTAGAAGAGGTGGCAAGAATACACAGAAGAACTGTACAAAAAAGATAAAAAGATATTCATGACCCAAATAATCACGATGGTGTGATCACTCACCTAGAGCCAGACATCTTGGAACGTGAAGTCAAGTAGGCTGTAGGAAGCATCACTACAAACAAAGCTAGTGGAGGTGATGGATTTTGAGTTGAGTTATTTCAAATTCTGAAAGATGATGCTGTGAAAGTGCTGCACTCAGTATGCCAGCAAATTTGGAAAACTTTGGCAGTTGCAACAGGACTGGAAAAGGTCAGTTTTTATTCCAATCCCAAAGAAAGGCAATGCCAAAGAATGCTCAAACTACCGCACAGTTGCACTCATCTCACACACTAGTAAAGTAATGCTCTAAATTGTCCAAGCCAGGCTTCAACAATGTGAACCATGAACTTCCAGATGTTCAAGCTGGATTTAGAAAAGGCAGAGGAACCAGAGGTCAAATTGCCAACATTCGCTGGATGATTGAAAAAGCAAGACTTGAGTTCCAGGAAAACACCTACTTCTGCTTTATTGAATATGTCAAAGCCTTTTACTCTGTTGATCACAACAAATTGTGGGAAATTCTTCAAGAGATGGGAATACCAGACCACCTGACCTGCTTCTTAAGAAATCTGTATGCAGGTTAGGAAGCAACAGTTAGAACTGGACATGGGACAACAAGCTGATTCCAAATAGGGAAAGGAGTACGTCAAGGATGTATATTGTCACTGTGTTTACCTAAATTATATGCAGAGCACATCATGAGAAACTCTGGGCTGGATGAAGCACAAGCTGGAATCAAGATTTCCAGGAGAAATATCTATAACCTCAGATATGGAGATGACACCCCCCTTATGGCAGAAAGTGAAGAAGAACTAAAGAGCCTCTTGATGAAAGTGAAAGAGGAGAGTGAAAACTTGGTTTAAAACTCAACATTCAGAAAACTAAGGTTATGGCATCCAGTCCCATCACTTCATGGCATATAGATGGGGAAACTGTGGAAACAGTGGCTGACTTTATTTTTTGGGCTCCAAAATCACTGCAGATGGTGATTGCAGCCATGAAATTAAAAGACGCTTACTTCTTGGAAGGAAAGTTATGACCAATCTAGACAGCATATTGAAAAGCAGAGGGATTACTTTGCCAACAAATGTCTGTCTGGTCAAGGCTATGGTTTTTCCAGTAGTCATGTATGGATGTGAGAGTTGGACTATAACGAAAGCTGAGCGCCGAAGAATTGATGCTTTTCAACTGTGGTGCTGGAGAAGACTCTTGAGAGTCCCTTGGACTGCAAAGAGATCCAACCAGTCCATCCCAAAGGAAATCAGTCCTGAATATTCACTGGAAGGACTAAGGTTGAAGCTGAAACTCCAATGCTTTGGCCACCTGATGTGAAGAGCATTGGAAAAGACACAGATGCTGGGAAAGATCGAAGGCAGGAGGTGAAGGGGATGACAGAAGACGAGATGGTTGGATGGCATCACTGACTCAATGGACAAGAGTTTGAGTAAACTCCAGGAGTTGGTGATGGATAGGGAAGCCTGGTGTGCTGCACTCCATGGGGTCATAAAGAGTCAGACACAACTGAGCGATCAAACTGATTTGAATATTAATTGTTAAATTAAATATTTAGTCCTTAATAGATTAATGTAAAAATAACTTAATTACTTAATTAACACTGAGGAAAATGGAAACTGACATAAATTTTTTATCAAAATATAAATCTAACACATTTGTATGTTTATCAGTGTAAACTGACAGTAGAAGATTGTTTCCTTGAGATTATTGTGGTTATTTGACTTTAGCTAAGAATATTATTAGGCTCTGTAAAATACAGGTATTGTCAACTGGAAGCACTTGTACACATAGAGGCCTGATTTCAGTTGTCTATGCATAGGAAGAAATATGAACTTCAAAGGAAGCTTTCTTGTTAAGAGACAATTTGAATACACAGAAAAATAATGGACTGAGAAGACCAGTTTTAAGAAGGAACAATAATGCGTCACCATTTCATCTTCCATGAAGGATCTTAAAGAGATATTTAAAAAAATTAGAATTTGAATTTAGAATTTCTGGGCCTATGACTGTTGAATAAAATTTGCTGATTATAGATTCCTCTATCACTGTCATAAATCGGTGGTTAACTTGGATGGCCATAGATATAGCTTTTTAACACTTACAAAGATATAAATACTTTTAAAGCTTGGCATTTTTCTAATAGGTCCGATAGTTAGAGGAAAATATGTTTGTAGTACTGAACTCACAAGTCGCTTAACTTTTATGAGGGAGTAACTCTGGTGCCAGGAGGATCTGGTTCACATTTTCCTCTTTTTCTTGTACTGTATGTCAATACAGAGGGTGTAGTTCCCCACTCAATTAGACACGGTCCCTCCCCAGTGGGTTTAACACTAAAAATAAATGGGTTTCCAATCAGACTGGTGGTGTTCATTCACAAAAGGAAAATAATTTCAAATCGAAGCATGTGTCTGTGCAAACTCATACTGTTGATATGTACAAAAAAGAGGTTTAGTTCACACATGTTTTTTATTGCCACACAGGGATACAAATGAGAAAATTAGGCTATAAGACTTGATTAAAGTTTCACTATATGAGCATTTAAAAAAAAGTGTCCATGGAACAGCGTTCTGATGTTTTCCCCTGGCTTTGCTATCCTGTTGGGTAGCAACAAGCCCCTCTATAGCAAGCAAGCTTGATGCTTATTGGTGCCAAAATCTCTTCCCACGTGGTATAGATCTGTCTCATTTCTATGAAATGTGCTCTCTTGCATGCTGAAATCCTTCCTATATTCCTTCTGAAGAAATCATCTCTAATTTGAAAACCTCTGTAGATGGAATTAATACATCATTTTACTATTTGGGGAGGAAGAAGCACTCTTCTTTGGGTACTGGATGATAACAGATTTTGTGAGTATGACAGCAATATGGCCAGATTCTCTGTGAAATGAATTGCTTTCCTGGTGTTATTTGAAAGAAGAAGAACAGCCCTTGTTATTGAAGGAATTGCTTCCTTTCATCAAAAATTCTGATGTATCTGATTGACTCTGAAGATATTCCCTTTCTGTCCATGCTGAGATTCTGCCATTGGCCTGAGGTTTGAAACTGCAGATGTCCACTACCAGACCAGACGCATTATTTTTCGAGTAGTTTCTTACTTTTTAGCATCAAAACTGAAGATATGATCACTAAATCTCTTCTTTGTATAATAGCTTAAAAATGGAGAGGCGTTTCTGGCTAAGATGGGATTCTACATTTTGAACATTTTTTAAGGGAGGATGAGAAGCAGATTGTCGTTGATTATTCATAGTATGTTCTTAGAGAGGAGTTTAATAAGCACAGTGTTCTAGAAAACACAGCTTTGGAAGGGTCACATTGGCTGGCCACATGTTATGTATTAAGGAGAATTAATGCGATCGGAGATAATTTCTGCTATGGTGTTACTGCTGCTTGTTAGTGCAGGAGCTGGAGGGTACGTGAACTAAATGTTCCTTAGTTCACAGGGTGGCGCATGATGCATTTTCTTGGCTCTCCCGACAAAACCATAAATTGATTGAATGAACTGAAAAAGAAATCCAAAAGAATTTTCAGAGGGCAAGTACTCATTGGGGGCTATTCTTGACCAAATGGTGACTTGGCTGTGTTATCTGAACAACATCACATAATCTCTAATTGCTCCAGTTACTTCATAGGTCAAGTACAACTCTGTCTGTGTCTACATGGCACCACCACAACTATTTGAAATCAAAGCATTGTGTCTTAAAATCAGCTGAACTGATTTTGTTTTTCCCTTGAGTTGACAGTTTTGTTTGGGTGTTGTATAGACAAAGCCTCAATAATCAGCAGTAAAACCTCATCCATTTAAACTCTACTGATTCATAATTTGTGTGAGTTTGACCTGGGTGGATCTAAAGTTTATCTTAGTACAATCTGTTAAAGACAATTAATAAAATGAATATACTAATAGTATAAACTAAACGAGACTGCAGAGGAGATTGGATCAAGATGGAAAAATGAACACAGGCTCCTATTTTTCCTTCCATCTCAAATCCTTAAACAGAGAAACTATTTAGATATTTAAAAATAATAAGTCTATAATAACATTATAAAATAGAGAATGACTATAATTAAACATATGAAATCAGTTGACTAAGGAAACTATAGCCCTTCAAGTACACAAGATGGCAGGGCAAAATATATGAGGAGGAGTCTAGGTAACTTCCTCACTTTAAGAACATGGATCTCAGAGATGTCTCAGGAAAATCAAAGCAGTTAGCTGGAGTGTGAAACTGACACAAGGAGGTGAATTGCTCCACAAGTGACTCCAGAGTTCCAAGCCTGATATTTTTCCCTTGGCATAGTGAGAATGAGGGTTTAGGTCAGAGGAGGGCTGGCCTTTGATGGTTTGTGATACTCAGGTAGAATAGAAAGCCTGTTCTCCTGTAAAATGATTTGCTAGTACTCCTTGGTTAGGTAGTTTATCCTAGTCCTTTCCCATAGTGGGAAAACCACAGTAAATCTGCAATCATGAGCCTATAGCTGAAAGTCATCAGGCATTAGTGACAATGAACTGAATGAATATAACACCTGAAAAAAGAAAGCCAATGAAGCACACAGGTAAAGGCTTTGAAATAAGTGTAAATAATATTCCCCATGGGATAAGAGACCATATCTCACCCATGAAATAAAATATCTTGGTGATAAAAAACAATATAAATGAAAAATAATTGAATAAATTTAATAGCAGATCTAAATAACTCAGGCATGAATTAATGAGCTGCAAGATTAAGCAAAATAATTCTATATTTTATTGTTTATATGCTATATAAATATAGCATAAAATAACAAATAAATGGATCTATGAAAGAAAAGTTGAAATAAGCTGAAGTTTAAATGTCTGTTGTTGATGTATCTGAAGATGAAAAATAATCAAGTCAATGATAGAAAAACATTTCCAGAGATCAAGATAGACATGAGCCTTCAGATGGCCTATGAATGCTGAGCTAGGTGATTGACGAAAGAGCCACATGCAAATAGCTCAGTTCAGTTCAGTTCATTTCAGTTCAGTCGCTCAGTCGTGTCCGACTCTTTGCGACCCCATGAATCTCAGCACGCCAGGCCTCCCTGTCCATCACCATCTCCCGGAGTTCACTCAGACTCACGTCCATCAAGTTGGTGATGCCATCCAGCCATCTCATCCTCTGTTGTCCCCTTCTCCTCCTGCCCCCAATTCCTCCCAGCATCAGAGTCTTTTCCAATGAGTCAACTCTTCGCATGAGGTGGCCAAAGTACTGGAGCTTCAGCTTTAGCATCATTCCTTCCAAAGTGGTAAAAGTTCAAAACTAAGGGAAAAGATATATTTCTAAAGATTCAGAGTAATTCAGAATTATTCTAATGAGAAATGGAAATCAGATTAACAGTAGACTTCTGGTTGTCCACGTTGGAGACTAGAAGGAATTGAAAGAATATCTTCATTTTAGATCTGTAATTCTGTAGATCCTTAAACTAATTTACATTTTACAAGGATAGGAATTTGAAATTTATATAATTTTTCAAAGTTTACAAAGGCTCAGAATGTTCATCACAGAAACATTCTAAAAGAACTACTAAAGGGGTTTGTTGAAGTGAGGAAAAAAAGTAAGACAAAGATGTGAAATAGAAGAAATAATGATGATAAATAATAATAAATTGATTGTATATGTTAAAATTGTCATTGTAATCACTTAAGCAAGAATTTATTTGACACATACTGTTTTTCAGGAAGTGTTTTAGGAGTTATTCATTGATAGAATGTTTGAACATTCATGTTACAAATATAAGGAGAAATATTGGAAGACTGATCATCATATGTGTATCTCTCAAGTCAAGGAAAATAATGAAATGGGAAAACTTAAACAATTCTACAATAGCAAGAAAGGTACATGAGAAGCAACCAGAGGCAATGTTTAATAAAAAAAGAAAACAAGATATAAGAAACAAAACCAAAATATTAAAAGATAGAGTCATAATCACAATAAAGTTATAATCATATTAAAAGATTACATTCTTCCACTGAAAGATAAGGACTCATATTAGTTTTAAAAAAGAGATTGGGTTATTTGATATATATGACTTAAACTTTGTTTCCTTCTTTTAAGTTCCTCAGCTGTTTCCTTCCCTCTGAATGCACCACTCATGTCTATATGAAATTACAGACCCTGCCTTTGTGGAGTCTAGAGAGAGTCATATCTCAAAAAGGATTTTGCCAGATAGAGTTGAGTATAGTCTGATATGTTAATATCAACAGACCAAAAAAGTTTTTTTAGGAAGCTACAAAGTATCATCAACATGGATTAAAAGAGAGAGTAACAGTTTAAAACATAAAAAAGACCTTTTGATCCTCTGTGCTGTGTGTGGGTATTAGTTATTCTGTCGTGCCTAACTCAGTGGCCCCGTGGACTGAAGCCCTCCAGGCCCCTCTGTCCATGGGATTTTCCAGGCAAGGATACTGGAGTGGTTTGCCATTTCCTTTTCCAGGGGAACTTCCCGACCTAGGTATCGAACACAGGTTTCCTGCACTGCAGGTAGATTCTTTACCAACTGAGCTACCAGAGAGGGTGGTCAGTCACTAACTCGTGTCTGACGCTTTGTGACCCATGGACTACAACACACCAGGCTTCCCTGTACATCACCAAATCTTGGAGCTTACTCAGACTTACGTCCATTGAGTCAGTGATGCCATCCAACTATCTCATCCTCTGTCATCCCTTTCTCCTCCTGCCTTCAGTCTTTCCCAGCATCAGGGTCTTTTCCAATGAGTTGACTGTTCGTATCAGGTGGCCAAAGTATTGGAACTTCAGCTTCAGCATAAGTCTTTCCAATGAATATTCAATGAATATTAATTTCCTTTAGGATTGACTGGTTTGATCTTTCTGTGCAGGGGATTCTCAAGAGTCTTCTCCAGCAACACAGTTCGAAAGCATCAATTCTTCAGTGAACAATGTTGTTTATGGTCTAGCTCTCACATCTGTACATGACTACTGGGAAAACCATAGCCTTGACTGTACAGACCTTTGCCTGCAAAGTGATGCCTTTCCTTTTTAATATGCTGTCTTGGTTTGTCATAGCTTTTCTTCCAAGAAGCAGGTCAATTAATTTCATGACTACAGTCACCATCTGCAGTGATTTTGGAGCCCAAAAAAGTAAAATCTGTCACTGTTTCCACTTTTTGCTTCCTATTTTCCATGAAGTGATGGAACCATTTCCCATGATCTTAGTTTTTTGAGTGCTGAGTTTTAAGCGAGCTTTTTCACTCTTTCGCCTTCATCAAGAGGCTCCTTAGTTCCTCTTTACCTTCTGCCATTACAGTGGTATCATCTGTATCTCTGAGGTTGTTAATAGTTTTCACAGCAATCTTGATTCTAGCTTGTGACTCATCCAGTCTGGCATTTTGCATGATGTGCTCTGCATGTACGTTAAATGAACAGGGTGACAATATACAGCTTTGTCCTACTCCTTTCCAATTTTGAACCAGTTTGTTTCATGTCTGATTCTGACAATTGTTTACTGACCCACGTGTAGGTTTCTCAGGAGACAGGTAAGGTGGTCTGGTATTCATATCTCTTTAAGAATTTTCTAGTTTGTTGTGATCCACACAGTCAAAGGCTTTAGCACAGTCAGTAAAGCAGAATTAGATATTTTTCTGTAATTCGTTTGCTTTCTCTATGATCCAATGAATGTTGGCAATTTGAACTATGGTTCCTCTGCATTTTTTAAACCGAGCTTGCACATCTGGAAGTTCTCATCTCACGTACTGTTGAAGCCTGGCTTGAAGGATTTTTGAGTGTAATCTTACTATCCTGCAAATAAGCACAATTTTCCAGTAGTTTGAACTTTCTTTGGTATTGCCCTTCTTTGAATAGGATGAAAACTGACTTTTTCCAGTCTTGTGGCCACTGCTAAGTTTTCCAAATTCCCTGATATATTGAGTGCAGCACTTTAACAGCATCATCTTTTAGGATTTGAAATAGTTCAGCTGGAATTCTGTCACCTTCACTAGCTTTGTTTATAATAATGCTTCCTAAAGCCTACTTGACTTAATGCTCCAGGATGTCTGGCTCTCATGAGTGACCACGCCATTGTGCTTATTCCAGTCATTAAGACATTAAAAAAAAATAGTTATTCTGTGTATTTTTGCCACCTCTTCTTAATACCCTCTGCCTCTGTTAGGTCTTTACCATTTCTCTCCATTATTGTCCCCATCCTTGCATGAAATGTTGATATCTCCAATTTTCAGGTGGCCAACGTGTTAGCATTTTGGCTTCAGCATCAGTCCTTCCGATGAATATTCAGGACTGGTTTCACTTAGGGTGGACTGGTGGATCTCCTTGCAGTCCAAGGGACTCTCCAGAGTCTTCTCCAATACCACAGTTCAAAAGCATCAATTCTTTAGCATTCAGCTTTCTTTATAGTCCACTCACATCCATACAGGAGAAGGCAATGGCAACCCACTCCAGTACCCTTGGCTGGAAAATCCCATGGACGGAGAAGCCTGATAGGCTCCAGTCCATGGGGTCGCTAAGAGTCAGACAGGACTGAGCGACTTCACTTTCTTTTTTCACTTTCATGCACTGGAGAAGGCAATGGCAACCCACTCCAGCGCTCTTGCCTGGAGAATCCCAGGGACGGCAGAGCTTGGTGGGCTGTCATCTATCGGTTCGCACAGAGTTGGACACGACTGAAGTGACTTAGCAGCACATCCATACATGACTACTGGAAAAACTATAGTTTTGACTAGACGGACCTTTGTTGGCAAAGTAATGTCTCTGCTTTTTAATATGCTGTCTAGGTTGGTCATAGCTTTTCTTCCAAGGAGCGAGCATCTTTTAATTTCAAGGCTGCAGTCACCAACTGCAGTGATTTTGGGGCCCCGCAAAATGAAGTCTCTCATGGTTTCCATTGTTTCCCCATCTATTTGCCATGAAGTGATGGGATCGGATGCCATGATCTTAGTTTTCTGAATGTTGAGTTTTAAGTCAACTTTTTCACTCTCCTCTTCACTTTCATCAGAGGCTCTTTAGTTCTTTGCTTTCTGCCATAAGAGTAGTGTCATCTGCGTATTTGAGGTTATTGATATTTCTGCCAGCAATCTTGATTCCAGCTTGTGCTTCAACCAGCTTGGCATTTTGCATGATATAATCTGCATATAAGTTAAATAAGCAGGGTGATGATATTCAGCGTTGGTGTACTCCTTTCCCATTTTGGAACCACTCTGTTGTTCCATGTCCAGGTCTAACTGTTACTTCTTTACCTGCATATAGATTTCTCAAGAGGCAGGTCAGGTGGTCTGGTATTCTCATCTCGTTAAGAATTCTACAATTTATTGTGCCCCACACAGTTAAAGGCTTTGCCCTAGTCTAGAAAGCAGAAGTAGATGTTTTTAGGGAACTCCTGTGCTTTTTTGATGATCCATCGGATGTTGGCAATTTGATCTCTAGTTTCTCTGCCTTTTCTAAATCCAGCATAAACATCTGGAAGTTCATGGTTCACATATTGTTGAACCCTGGCTTGGAGAATTTTGAGCATTACTTTGCTAGCATGTGAGATGATTATAATTGTGTGGTAGTTTGAACATTCGCTGGCATTGCCTTTCTTTGGGATTGGAATGAAAACTGACCTTTTCCAGTCCTATGGCCACTGCTGAGTTTTCCAAATTTGCTGTCATATTGAGTGAAGCACCTTAACACCATCCTCTTTCAGGATTTGAAATAGCTCAACTGGAATTCCTTCACCTCCACTACCTTTGTTTCTAGTGATGCCACATTCCAGGATGTCGGTCTCTAGGTGAGTGATCACACCATTGTGGTTATCTGGGTCATGAAGATCTTTTTTTTGTATTGTTCTTCTGTGTATTCTTTCCACCTCTTCTTAATATCTTCTGCTTCTGTTAGGTCCATACCATTTCTGTCCTTTATTTTGCTCATCTTGCATAAAATATCCCCTTGGTATCTCTAACTTTCTTGAAGAGATCCCTAGTCTTTCCCATTTTATTGTTTTCCTCTATTTCTTTTCATTGATCACAGAGGAAGGCTTTCTTATCTACCCATGCTGTTCTTTGGAACTCTGCATTCAAATGTGTTTGTCTTTCCTTTTATTTTTTGCCTTTAGCTTCTCTTCTTTGCTCACCTATTTGTGAACCATTGTAGTTCAATGATTTTTAAAATGTCTATGTTTACTTTTGCCATCTGCTTCTTGATCACATCCAAGTTACCTTGATTCATGGGCCCAACATTCTAGGTTGCTATGCAGTATTGTTCTTTACAGCATTGGACTTTACTTTCAATGCCAGACACATCCACAGCTGAGTGTTGTTTCCATTTTGTCCCAGCCTCTTTGTTCCTTCTGGATCTGTTAGGAATTACCATCCTCTTTTTTCCAGGAATATATTGGACACCTTCTGACCTGGGGGCCTCATTCTGATGTCGTATCTTTCGTCTTTTCACACTATTCATGTTAATGAGGTTCTCACGGCAAGAATACTGGTGTGGTCTGCCAATCCCTTCTCCAGTGGACCACATTTTCTCAGAAGTCTGCCCATGACCCATCTGTCTTGGTTGATCCTGCATTACATACCTCATAGACTTATTAGCTATGCAAGCCCCTTCTCCACAACAAGGCTGTGATCCCTGAAGGGGTTTGATCCTTTAGCTTTCTACAAACATGAAACAGGTGGGAAAAGAGACTTATCAACCATTGATGGCATTTTCTCCAATGCTTTCTTTATATATGGCCAGGGAAGAGGAAGACTATCCCAAAGAATGGAGCTAGTAGTCAAGGAGAAAAATGGACTAGGAAGTTTCTCCTAAGAAACAGGAATTGGCCTAATTAAGAGACATTTTCTATCCCATGGTAGGGCATTCTGTCCAGAATGATTTAGAGTAGCTCTAGACCAGTAACTGCTATTGCCTTTCATTCTTTCCCTTTTGAAATGGTGATGCTTATTGCAGTTATCCTTTCCATATCCCACTGTTTATGATGGAAATATGAGAGTGTGGGTCATGTATACCCTCACTAAGAATAGAGAGCTTCAAGAGACCTCCAGCCCCATGAAGAAGAAATGAGAGCTTTTTGCTACAAGCTACTGAGTATTGGAGTTGATCACTATGTAGTATTATTGCAACAGAGATCAAATACAATGGGGATCGGTAGAAAGAGTAGTGAAAAGATGTATGTAAAAGAAATCAACCTTGAATATTCATTGGAAGGACTGAGGCTGAAGCTCCAACCACCTGATGCAAAGAGCCGACTCATTGAAAAAGACCCTGATGCTGGGAAAGATTGAGGGCAGAAGGAGAAGGGGGATGTCAGAGGATGAAATGTTTGGATAGCATCACCGACTATGGACATGAATTTTAGCAAACTCTGGGAGATGGTGAAGGACAGGGAAGCCTGGCGTGCTGCAGCCCATGAGGTCGCAATACTGAGCAATTGAACAATAACAACAACAATAGTCTGTTAAAATGGACTAGCTTATAATGTGACAACAAACAGTCACAATATCTCAGTGACTTATAACCACAGATGTTTGTGTGTGGCTCATGCAGTGTGTCCATTGAGGGTTGGCTGTGACTAATTCAGGACCCAGGCTGATGGGGTAGCTACATGGCATTTTCTCCAATGCTTTCTTTATATATGGCCATGAAAGAGGAGGAATATCCCAAAGAATGGAGCTAGTAGTCGAGGAGAAAAATGGACTGGGAAGCTCTCATTTCTTCTTCATGGGGCTGAAGGTTTCTTGAACAAAAAGCTTTCATTTCTTCTTCATGGGGCTGAAGGTCTCTTGAAGCTCTCTGTTCTTAGTGAGGGTATATATGACCCACACTCTCATATATCCATCATAAATGGTGGGATATGGAAAGGATAAATGCAATAAGCATCACCATTTCAATGTTCTTGGCAGCCAAGAACATTGGTGGTGTCATGGCTAAAGAGGAAAGTGAGGATGACAAAGCATATGATGATTCTCAAAGCTTGCAGCCAAAAGTAAGAAATGATGATTCTGGTCAGATTTCATTGCCATAGGAAATAACATAGCTACTCTGAAGGTCAGTAGGGTGGAGATGTTGTCTTCCCACAGGGTGGAGACGTTGAGTCTTCCCACGGGGAAGATCAAATATAACAGGTTAATAACAAGTTTAAAATAAGACGAATAAAACCAAATTGTTATGCTAAATGCACCCTACATCGTTTCTGCATAGATTCTGACAGTTGTTATAAAATGTTAATTATTATTGTGATTACAAGAGAAAAATTCTTATAGTAAGTCAACTTCAGCTTCCTTCACGTAATTGCAACCTATATTTTGGCATGTTCAATCAATACATTATGTTGAAGTTTGGGGGCTGAAAGTAAAGCCCTCGCTTATCCCATTCTGCCTTTACAAGCTTTCTGCATTTTCAAGAGCTGTCAGTTACATGCTTTCTGTGGTAGAAAGAGTACTATTTTTTGAATATTCAAATTCTGACTCTTTTTTTTTTTTCCTATTTGAACTCTATGAATCTGTCTTCTTAACATTAAAATTGAGGAGAGTAATATCTCTACTTTCTTGCATATCTGTGAGGATGAAAAAAGTTTCACTTAAAATGTCTGAACATTGGGGTGCTCAAAAATAGCTGTTGCTGTTGTTGATTTTCTTGGTGGTCTTGTTCTTATCTAGGAAATTTCTTGGATAATCAGTGTGTTGTAGATAAACACTTGATTATTATATATATATATGTATAAATATATATGTATGTGTTACACACCCACCATTCAAGTAGGTAACAGTAACATGAATCTCCTTTAGTATAGTAGTCCTCAAGGTCCAAATAATGACAGCCAGATACTTGAAGTTTTGAACTGTTAGCTTATTTAATGTTGGAAGAAAAAAAAGAGGAAATTTAAAATACTCATCAATCAGAATAATTCTTATGGAGATAATCATTTGGAAACTACATCACCATTATTGATGAGAGCTAGAGGAACTTGACTTTATATTTTAAAAAATCTATAGGATATATTTGAGCCTGTTGTAAAACTATATTATCATAATAATCCAGCATCCCTCTAAGGAGTGTGCTCAGAGATCTACTATTTAGAAGACACATGTATTATTTTCACAGCTGGCATATGTAGAATTTTGTCAGATTCCTTAACAGTATTGTTTCTTCTCTTTTTTCTATAATTTGAGCTCTAGGCAAGATATACTATGGCGCTCAAAATCCGGAAAATTTTTGCTCACAAGAAACCCCTGAAAGTCCAGCATGCTGAATGTGTCCTCTCTTTTGAACTCAAGGGAAATTCACATGGAAAGTGTAGAGTAAAAGAGACGTCTTTTTTAGAGAGCAAAAGGTTTGCCTGTGATTTTGGAACCTGTGTCCCGTGGGATGTGACATGATAAGAGCTAAATCACCTCTGGAAAGGTTTCTTGTAAAATCAACCAGTCATGGGCTACTCAGCATTGTGCTGGCGGTGGTGGGATTACAGAAGCATGAGGTTTCATGGACTCTCTCTAAGTAGTTTCCAATCAAGATAAGAAGTTATAATAATAAATGTTATTGCAAAACCCTAATGTAATACTGTGTCAAATTAAGCAAACATGCTGTAAAAATTCAGAGAAGAGTACAGTGAAGGCTTGCAAGAGAAGTGAAGGGTCAAGTTAACCTTGAACAGTCCATAGTGCTCCAAAGTATGGGAGGATCATGAATGATGATAGGGAGGTGAACACTGGTCCTTTAACAAATTACAACCAACCTGAATCCACAGTTCACATCAAGATTCACTCTAGGTGTTGTGCATTCTATGGGTTTGGACTAATGTATAATGACATGGGCTTCCTTTGTGACTCAGCTGGTAAAGAATCTACCTGCAATGTGGGATATCTGGGTTCAGTCCCTGGTTTGGAAAGATCCCCTGGATAAGGGAAAGGCTACCCACTCCAGTATTCTGGCCTGGAGAATTCCATGGACTGTGTAGTCTATGGGTTGTAAAGAGTCAGACAAGACTGAGGGATTTTCACTTTCACTTTCTCTCTCTAATGACATGTATCGAACATTATGGTGTCCTACAGAGTATTTTTACTGCCCTAAAAATTCTCTGTGTTCTACCTGTTCTTCTTTTCCCCACCTCCAGCCCTGACAGCTACTGATATTTTTACTATATGTATAGTTTTGCCTTTTCCAGAATGTCATGTAGTTGTATTCATATAGTATTCATATAGAATATATAGTATTCATATTGTATTCATGCAGCATTTTCAGATTGTTCACTTTCTTTTGTTGATATGCATTTGAAGTTTTCTCATGTCTTCCCATGGCTTGACAGCTCATTTCTTTTTAAAAGTCAATAATATTCCAATGTCTGAATATACTGCAGTTTATTTATCCATTCACCTAAAAGGCATCTTGATTGCTTCCAAGTTCTGGCAGTTATGACTAAAGCTGCTATGACCATCCATGTGTAGGTTTTTGTGTGGATACATTTTCAACTTCTTTGGAGGAGTACCAAGGAGTTGGATTATATAATAAGATGTTTAGTATTATAAGAAACTTGACAACTAATTTCTAAAGTGTTTGTACTATTTTGTATTCTCACCAGCAGTGAATGAGTGTTCTTACTTCATATCCTCCCCAGCATTTGGTGTTGTCCTTGCTATGGGTTTTGGTCATTCTAGTAGTTATGTGGTGGTATCTTGTTGTTTTAATTTGCTTTTCCCTTATGCCAGATGCTGTTGAACATCTTTTTATCTTCTTTGGTGAGGTCCTTTTCAGAATTTTTTCTGTGTTTAATAATCAGATTATTTTATTTTTGTAGAGTTTTAAGAGTCCCTTTTGAGTTAAGAGTTATTTAGGATAATAGTCCTTATCAAGTTTCTTTTGCAAAATGTTTTCTCCCAGTCTGTGTCTTGTCTTCTCTCTCTCACTTTTTTTTTTTTTCCGGCAATGTCTTTTGTAGGAGAGAAATTTTAAGTTTTAATAAAGTCCAGCTTATCAATTATCCTTTTCATGATCGTGCCTTTGGCATTTATTAGGTTTGCATTTTTGAAAGAACACTCTGGTTGCAATGTGAAGAAAGGTTTGGAGGGAGATAAAGCCAGATCCAGGAAAAGTGGTTGGAATGCTACTATAGATATGTATGTAGAGGGTTGGTTATACAGAAAGGTTGAGCATGGCACCTACTTGATCCTACTTTCCTGTGACCAAGGAGAAAGTCAATTAACCTGAAGGCCACTAAGAAAATGTCAGATTGCCCTGTGGAGTCGTACAGTACAGAAAGCATCTTGACATTATTTGGGGGGAAAAAAAAACTCACTTTATGCCAATCAGGTGTTATTTGCCCACATTAATCACTAACTCTGTGCCCATTTCCCTCTCTAGAAGTTTCAGCAAATGAACAGAAGCTCTTTTGACTCAACCTTTTCTTTCTGTATTTCTTTGGAATGTTATCATTTTTCTAGAATATACCAAAAGTTAAAATAAACATGCTGGTATGAGTAAAGAAGCAGACTTCCAAAGTAGGATTAGGAGTCCAGTAAATATCACATTTTAAAAATAGACATTCATTATCTTCAAGCATTCTCTGCCTTACTCACATGTGGTAGCAGGCAATGCCTTGCTGGATTGGACCATCACGTGTACTCCAGCCTTGGTGGACACACACCAGACACACATGACTTTTGAATCATGGAGTAATCTGAGAGGCCCATGAGGTCATTTTGAGCTTTCTGCTGCCAGGGCTGCATTGTTCTTTAGCAAAGAGCTCTAAGCTCATGGCCTAGTTGAGACTGAAACAGTTCTTTCTATACGGCTCTATCCTTCTTCTCTTAGGCTCCCTCTTTATCCTAAATGAGGTTCATGAAATGTTTCTTTTTTTCATACTTCATTCTTTTGAGTTCCTTCTTTGTCAGTTTTTTTTTTTCTACCCGTTATTTGGAATTTAATCTCATCCTTTTGTTTTCTGATGTGTCTGAAGCTTAGGCAAAAACAGGTTGTTGTTAATTTCAGCAACGCATATTAGGGGAGTTTGCCTTTGAAATGGTCCCTTTGCTAGGTGGTCCGAAAATCTGGTCACTGGGTTGGTATATCGCACTAGGTAGTCCTTCAGGGTTAGTTGGAAGCCTTCTCTGACCCTGCTGTCCACCTGCACAGGGCTACTTGGCCACATTTCTCCCTCTGCAAGTACATCTCTTGGAACTACTCTTTGGAAAATTCTGGTCATGGGTAGCCACACTAAAGCTATTTGTAAAGTGGGGTCCTCTTCTCTGTTTTCATGTAAGTGTAAAACCACACTTCAAAAATCTACAACTTTATCCTGCCCAAACTTGATCTGCTTTGTTATTAGATTCAAAAGAGCTTTATCTCTTGGAATAAAAATTCAGCAGAGTGCATGTACTGAAAAGATCATTGGTGTGATGTTTATTGGTTTGTAAATCTGTGTGTGTGTGTGTGTGTGTGCGTGTGTGTGTGTGTGTGTGTGTGTGTGTGTGTGTGTATTCAGTTGCCAAGTCATGTCTAACTCTTTGTAACCCCATGGACTGCAGCACAGCAGGCCTCCCTGTCTCTCACCATCTCCTAGAGTTTGCCCAACTTCATGCCCACTGAATTGGTGATGCTATCCAACCATCTCATCTTCTGTCACCCTCTTCTCCTTTTGCTTTCAATCTTTCCCAACATCATGGTCTTTTCAGTGAGTTGGCTCTTTGCATCAGGTGGCCAAAGTATTGGAGTTTCAGCTTCAGCATCAGTCCTTCCAATGAATATTCACTGTAGATTTCCTTTAGAATTGACTGGTTTGATCTCCCTTCTGTCCAAGGGAATTTCAAGAGTCTTCTATAGCACCGCAGTTTGAAAGCATCAATTCTTCAGCCCTCTGTCTTCTTTATGGTCCAACTCTCACATCCATACATGACTAATGCAAAGACTACAGCCTTGAATATACGGACCTTTGTCAGCGGAGTCAGCTTTTTAATATATTGTCTAAGTTTGTCATAACTTTCCTGCCAAGAAGCAATTATCTTCTAATTTCATGGCTGCAGCCACAGTCCACAGTGATTTTGGAGCCTAAAAAATAAAATCTGTCACTGCTTCCACTTGAAGTGAAGTGAAGTGAAGTGGCTCAGTCATGTCTGACTCTTTGCGACCCTGTGAACTGTAGCCTACCAGGCTCCATCCATGAGATTTTCGAGGCAAGAATACTGGAGTGGGTTGCCATTTACTTCTCCAGAGGATCTTCCTGACCCAGGGATCGAACCCAGGTCTCCTGCATTGCAGGCAGACACTTTACCGTCTGAGCCACCACTTGAAACCCTTCTATTCACCATGAAGTGATGGGACTGGATGCCATGATTCTTAGTTTTTTTAATATTGAGTTTTAAGCCAGCTTTATAAATCTCCTCTTTCACTTTCATCAAGAGGCTCTTTAATTCCTCTTCACTTTCTACCATTAGGGTGGTATAATCTGCATATCTGAGGTTGTTGATATTTCTCCTGGCAGCCTTGATTCCAGCTTGTAACTCATCCAGCCTGGCATTTCACATAATGTGCTCTGCATATAAGTTAAATAAACAGGGTGACAATATACAGCCTTGTCATATGCCTTTCTCAATTTTGAATCAGCCAGTTGTTCCTTATATATAAGGTTCTAACTGCTGTTTCTTGACCCACATACAGGTTTCTTAGGAGACAGGTATGATAGTCTGGTATTCCCATCTCTTTAAGAGTTTTCCAGTTTTTTATGATCCACACAATCAAAGGCTTTAGTATAGTGAGTGAAACAGAAGTGGATGTTTTTCTGGAATTCTGGTTTGTAAATCTGTCAGAATTTAAAGAATGAGATGCTTCTTTCATATTGACTATTGTTTCCATCCTTAAGAGAAAAGAAAATGCCCATTCTACTTGCCAGTACCTACAATAACAGTCAGTTCTACATTTAATTTTGATGTATTATGTCCCACTGTATTTTTATATTTTTTCTTTTATGGTTTAATGTTATCACCTTGTGAAAATAACATAGACATCCTATTCTTGTGTGTTGTCAAAACTTATCTTTTGGTCAACCAATGACTCTTCAAAAATGTTCTCTGCAGTGAAGTGTTTTGAGGTCAAACATCTTAAAAAGACATAGAAATGAAAGCTTTGAGTTTAGACCACTAATGGCTTCTTTTCTGTCTTTTAAAACAAGGATCTCTTAGTTGAGCTTGAACTTAGATATCTGATTCTTGATATTTTCAGTTATTATTCTGTGAGTTTTTCCCTCTGCATTCCCCCCCACCCCCATCCCATTACTCCACACTTCTTGTAAGCAGTGGATGGATGTGTAATACCTAATGCAGGGAGGCCTGTGGCAGGGCAAACTGTCCAGTCTGAACATGTAAAGGGCTTAAATAAGTGGCAGTTACTGATTATGAAATAATTATCTTAAAGAATCATGAGACAGAAATGAATTCCCTCTGATCTATCTTTAATATTTTCTTGGAGGAGCAGAGAGGGAAACTATGTGGCCCCAAGAACACAATAGACCTGCTCTGATTTTTTGGCTAGATCTTAGAAAGCAGAGGCTTCATGGGGCATCTAGGTTGGCAAGGCCATAGGAAACCTTGCAAGAGCTTTCCAAGCATGGTAGAAATCATCAGACTGTTGATAGACATGGAAAGACCAGGCTGAGAGGATCACTAAGCATCTTGGTGCTAATTTGTTTGCTAGTTTTGCTTAAGAGATACTATAGTTAACCTCAGCTTTCCAACCCCTTAGTGCTGCCTAGAGAATCTTTAAATTTTGTTATGGACCATAAGTTTCCCACTGGCTCATGAGGATGACAGCTTGAATGTAACTTAAGTTGCTTTATAAAAGTGTTGATTATTTCTCATATGCTTGAGTTTGTGGCCTGATATTTATATTCTTTTTATATATCGATAGTATTCTCTTAGTCACTACTGCCATAAAAAACAGATTAAATCTCATAAAATGAACATCCCAAAGTCTTAAAGGACCTCCTTCTCTGGGACACTTTGCAAGAGCATCCTCTATACACATTAGGTGCTTAGGTATTTTACTTTAGGACAAAATAGAAGCTCGCCATTCCTTTCTTTCATGAATAACATCCCTCCAATTCTGGCCATTGGAAACCTACCTATGGAAGCAACTCCACCACAGGAATCATCATCTTAAAGTATCTAGGGTTTGTAGAAGAAGGAAAAATCAAGCATTATATCTAATCTAAGCTATTTGGGCTTCTGGCTTTCAGGATATGTCATCAGGGTAACTGAGAAAAAGAATTTGTTTTTTAGGAAATAACTTTTACCCATACATTCACTAGTAGAATCCACGATTTACCAATTATTTTGGATGAATTGGCATTTTAATGTGTACTTTCTAACATATATATGTATATATTCTTTATCTTAAAAGTCGAAATGTGTATGTATATGTGAATAGAATTTTCTTTCTGAATCTTCACTGTTCTTTTAGCTTCAGTGCAAATAGAGAAAGCATAAGGGAAAAATAAAGATGGAGAGAGACAGAAGTTATTGGCTTCTTTTCTTTCCTATACTTAAAGTGTTGACACAGTGTGTACAGTTTTAGATAGGTCAAATGTAACAGAGTATTTAGTTTGGGACTTTTCTATGCCAAGTCAAAATCTGGGCAATTTCTATTTACTAGTTGGGAACTGTATGTTTGGATCTGGCTACCAGTTCAGATTACACAGTAAGCCTTACCAAAATAGGCTTTCTCAAAACCATCTTAAGAGTCATGTTGGCACAAATTAGAGAATAAAGGACCATTTTGGATTTCTGTTGGATGACGTGGAAAATTATCAAAATCCTTGAGGGAGGCTTGGCAATAGACTTATACTTTATCCTTGTGTTATTGTGGTTATCAGGAGAAGGAGATGGCAACCACTCCAGTATTTTTGCCTGGAGAATCCCGTGGATAGAGGAGCCTGGTGGGCTGCTGTCCATAGGGTCACACAGAATCGAACATGACTGAAGTGACTTAGCATGCAAGCATGCATGTGTTGAAGAAGGAAATGGTAACCCACTCCAGTATTCTTGCCTGGAGAATCCCAGGGACAGAGGAGCCTGGTGGGCTGCCGTCTATGGCGTCACACAGAGTCGGACACGACTGAAGCGACTTAGCAGCAGCAGCTTTGTGTTTATCAACATTAAACTTTCCTGACTATGCATGCATGCTCATATATAGTTATGAACATTCATTTGTATCTGGCATAGAAAATCCCTTAAAAGGAATATAAAACAATAAGGAAGATAATGCTGAATTGTCCCTCAAGAGTGAGAAAAGCCTAGAGGAGAAAATGAAATAGAATCTCACAAAAGGAAGGAGAGCTCCTAGTTATAATTGCTAGATTTACCAAATACAAATTTAATTGGTTTTCCAATTAAATTTGAGTTACAGATAAATTTCAGATATTGCATGGAATATAGCTATACTGTAAAAGTACTCATTGTTTATCTAAAATTCAGGTTTAATGAAAACCTGTATTTGATCTGGAAACCTTAGTATAAGTAGGCACGATTTGTGGGTCATTTTCTCTTAGCAAGTAGAGGGTAAGTGGCTACTTCTGAGAAGGCAGATTCAGGGTCCAGAAATTGTGTGACAATCCCAGGATAAAATTCAAGGAAATCCCATCTTCAGCCTGGAGAGGAGTGTGTGTGAGGCCTAGAATCCTAAGTGTTCCTGTTGTGACGGAATTCCTCTGATTCTCTTGAGAGATAAATAAATCAGTAGGTTGGAGAGCAGAAAAATAGAAGGTGATTCTTAGAAATGACCTTTCTAGGAGAGAAAGAACAATGACAGCAACAGCAACCAAAAGGCAAAGAGTTTTGAGAGTGATAATCTGATGTGAAAAAATGAAGGAGAAATAACAAAAATGCCCAGGTTGGTTATCACTGAATCCTCTTCTTTACTGCAGGTCTTTCCCTGAAGAAATGAGGGAGATTCTTTGAATGAAACTAAATTTCCCAAAACATTGTAAGTAAGAGTGAATGGAATAAAATCTGGATTTATTTTCTTTCTTTTTCCTAATTATTTTCCTTTGCATTCAAGTGTATTCATACTTAATTCCTATGTATACCCACATAGTGACAAGTAGTATAAATGTTACTTTTCACTTGGTGGTTTAAGAAGGTAGTAACTGTAAGATTAGTGAAAAAATGAAGTATAAACTTTAAATGGAGTGCAGGCCAATGTTTTAGACAATTTTTTTTCTCAGTTGCATTTCCTTATTCTCTTACTCTGGATTCTGCAAACATATAATCCATAGTAATTAATTTAAATTTCTTTTGATGTTGATCTTCATCAGCTCTTGGTTTAAATACCAAACACTTCACACACCACACATTCTTGTTTTAATCCCTGAATGTAATCAACATTTCATATTCTCCTTCATATGCTTGCTATTAGTAAGCCTCCAAGTTCTGTTCTCAATTACCACAGATATGCTAAGTGTATGTATAGCAGAAATTTGCTAATTTGTAACTTAAAAGCCTGGAAAACAATGGGCTTAAATTAATTGGGTATCTGGTATTTTTTAAATTACAAAACAACCAAACATTAACTAGGTTGAGTAAAGAACAATTATTGTACTTTATATAATGCACAGTTTTATATGAACAGATATGGCCTACTTGAGATTTCTAGGTTAGCTCACAACTCTGCATGTTCATACAGCTGCCTTTAGGTACTGGCTCTAGTCAATATGCTGGAAGTCAGTTTACTGAATCACCAGTTCACTGAATTACAGAATTTCCTGGAGCTTTAGTTTTCCCTGTGTCCCTGCTCTTGCCCTTGCTTCTCTATTATATGCAAATGAGTGTTTCCCTTAAATACAGTTTTCTGAATTCTCTGTTTATGTAGACTTAGGTTTGCTCTTATCTCTGCTGTTAAATGATTAAGGCAGTGTGCGCATGTGTGCCAAGATGCTTCAATTGCGTTTGAGTTTATGCAACCCTATGGATTGTAGCCAGTCAGCTCCTCTGTCCATGGGATTCTCCAGGCAAGAATACTGGAGTGGGTTGCCATGCCCTCCTGCAGGGAATCTTCCCCACCCAGGAACTGAACCCATGTCTCTTATATCTGCATTGGCATCCTTTACTAATAGCACCATTTGGGAATCCCTTAAGGCAGACATTTAAATTAAAATATTAGGTTAAAACTTAGTTTGGGCCTTTGGTACTAAGGAATGGTAAGCAAGAACTGGAAAAGAACATTGGTCTGATGAGAAATCTGGCTTTGTCATTAGGCATCTGAGTGACCTTGAACAACCAGTTTCTCATCTCAAGGCTTAGATTTCCTAATCTCAGCATGTTATCAATCTCCACTGAGAGATGGATCTATGGGAAGGAAAGAAGTAGACTTGCGTTTTGAATACAGCTGAACGGAGCTTGTGGTCCCCTTTACCCTTGGAAAATTGTGTTACTCATATACAGTACCTGAGTTGTGTATGTCCTGATAGATAGAGGATCAAGACGGTGATTTGCAGATGCCTTAGTCTTGCTGTTGTATAATTTCACTGTCCTCTAGGCACCAGGACTCCTGTTATTGGTGTGAAGTTTTTGTGTCTATGATTTAGGGAATTTCCACTCAACAGTTTTCTAGGAGACTCATAGTGCCAGGTTTGGATAACATGCTTCAACTAAATGGGATATAAAAATAAGATACTTAGAACAGTTTTACTAATGAAATAAATTTTGTTGTGTATACCCTTAATTCATTCATTTACTAGCAAATATTTATTGTGTACCTACTATGTTCTTACATTGGATCTGGAACTCAGGTTCTAAAGGTTTTCACAAAGTGCTCATGGTCTTTTCAGAGATAGTCATGCAATCAGGCAAGCATGTATAGCACAATGTGATAAATTTCTTGTAAGTTATATACAAAGAGTGTTGGATATCCCAGGTCTCAGAATGCTGCCACCTCACAATCCCTTTATGAGATTCCTTCACCATGGTTACCATGCTACTGCCCAATGGACATGCCACTCTGGTCAAAGCTGACTCTGCCACCACGTAGCATATCTTATAAGCTGGACAGTGTTCTCCTGGGGTGGGTGGTAGGAAAGAACACCTCAATGGAGATCATGGTGCCTATTGCATTGATACAATCTTTTCTTTCAAATGGGGCTTCACTGGGTGAATCAGTCAGTAAAGAATCAGCCTGCAATGCCGGAGACCCAGGTTCACTCCCTGGGTAGGGAAGATCCTCTGGAGAAGGGAATGGCAACCCACTCCAGTATTCTTGTCTGCATAATCCCATGGATAGAGAAACCTGGTGGGCTACCGTCAATAGGGTCTCAGAGTGAGACATGACTGTACAACTAACTTCATTTCATTTTTTTCCAAATAGTTCAAACTCAACATATAGAACAAGTCATGCAGTGGATAAAATGGGAACAGAAGTTGGAAGACCCTGTGGTATAGTAATGATAAGGCATGAGCAAAGGGCTTAACATATGCTTGCTTCTGATACAAGTCACGAGAGCTGCCCTGGGACCTCAGTGCTTTCCTTTCTCTGAACTGTGCTCCAACGTCCTGAGGCCTGGCTGGATGGGTATTCTGGCATTCCCACAGGGCCTCTCCTCCTCATTCCAGCTCCTGTTTTCACAACAGATGTCCATTTGTTTGTAGCCTGAGTAGTTTCTGGTTTTAGCAATGTGAAGTGCCAAACACAAAGGTTCTCTGAGATGATGAGAGAGAGTCCTGACTCTGTATCAGGGAGTGCATCATACCGTGCTTCACCAGAGACTTGAAGGGCACATAGGGTGGGCCAAGGGGAGGACAAGGGGCTAGCCGTGAAGTACAGGGAGACAAGAGAGAACAAGGGACATCAGGGAATAGGTGGTAGTTTAGCAGGGCTGGTGCAGGAACAATATGTGGGGGTGAATGTGACTTGTATTATAAGTACTAAATCCGGATGATTTTGCATTGTGTACTACAGGTAGAGAGAAATGACTGTGGGTACTTTTAAATGACTACCTCGGTAGCAGTGTGGAGGACTTATTGGATAGGAGTAAATCTGGGGTTTAAAAGATAGGTTATTGGGTTTATTTCAGTAGTATAGATGATATATAATGACTTTAAATAGAGCAGAAGCACTTAGTTTGGGGGGGGTAATTATAAAAGAGATTCTGGAACAGTGGATGAGGCAGAATTGGTAACTGTGTGTGAGGGAACACACAGGGATGACTCTCAGGGTTTCTGGTTGGGTGATTATGCAGATGACGGTGACGGTTCTCAAGCAAGAGGACATGGGAAGGGAACACATGTGATGGAAGAAAAACTAACTTCAGTTTTAGTTCTTTTGGATTTATGGCACAAAAATGTTTGATTGTCTTGTGACTATGAGGTCTAAACTAATAACAGAAGTAAAGAAAGATGATATAGAAGCAAATTATTCTAGGCTTAAGAGCAATTTGGCATTGCTCTTCTTTTTTTTCATTACCATTTTCTAATTATGGACCTCTCTGGGTAGTTTCAAAGTATCCAGGAGAGAGTCCTTGAAGGGATTTCCAGTGATTTTTCAGTCCTTTGACTTTAAGGTGACTCTGGGAGGCAGCTGGTTGGTGTAAACCTGTTTCAAGCTACATCTCCCTAGGGACTGCCATCAGTCACTGTGCTAGGCTATCCAGTGGTGAAGCAGTGATGGGGATGAGAGGAACCAAAACAACAGCAAACAAAAACTCTTCTTGGCTTTCAATTTCCTCTTAGTGCTCTTTCACTGACTCTAAAGGTAAGATAATGGCCTTTGTTTTCCATCTTGTCTAGATTCTTTGCCTCAGAAGTCGAGCTGGTATCTGAAACAAAGGGTGCCTTATATAACCGGCAACTGTCTATTACTGTCCTCTAAACTTCCTTTGTCCCCTCAATCATTTTTAGATTCCTTTAGTGGTGTGTGTTTGTTTGTTTGCTTTTGCACTATACACTGGTGAAGTTGTTTACCATTAGAAGGAGTTCGTTGGAGAAATTTACTCTGGGCTCACTTAAGACTAATGCTGCATGCATGCATGAACAGCTTCCAGGGTTACTCACTTCTTTAGCTTTGGTAAGGAATCTGTCAGTCAAATGAGTGGCTGCTGACAGCAACTTTTAAAGACTCTTCTCTTAACCATAACACGTTAAACACTTTTAAAACAGATAAGTAAACATTTTCTTATAGTCTGTTGTGCATGTTTCCTTGCTGCACACTTCAATATAATGAAATTCATGTTGTGCAAGGAGAATTTTGTTGAAATGCATCAAATTTCATTCTTTATCCTTTTGTCCATATGTGTATGGCTTCCCACAAATACATGACATACAGGGCTAATGTGATCATGAATTTTCATTTTAAATGTTGAAGGTCCTTATTATGGTCCGCAGCTCAACTGAAGTTTTCCTTGTGAAAAATATGATGTTTCTCTTTGCATCTCTTCTCTTTTGTTTTGCTCATCTCCTCCATTAGGCTGAATCTAACATTTTGAAACCAAGAGAGCCACTAGCAGTGGCGTTTTTTTAGGGGAGTATCCTCGCTGAAAGCAATAGCAAAGAAGCTACGTGGAAATAGGCTTTATGATGATGAATTACTGTTGCAAAAAGAACTCAGTGACACTGATAAATATTAAAGAGCCACTATAGCCCCCATGGAAACCATTTTATTTAGTTGCTTCTAAAACCTATTCTCTGTGCTTCTCTTCCCTTTTATTTCTGAGCTGATTTACATGACAACAGAGTCTATGGTCTAAGTATGTCTGCTCTTGCTGCTATTCTCTACTGTGAGTCGTCACCCTCTCTTTGCTGAGAAGATGAGTGACAATGAAGTGAGGAGTAAATGGCTACTGGAGCAGATGAACTCCGAGAAACAAAGCTCCCCTTTTCATGCAAATCTCCATAGTAATTCAACATGAAGGAAGAAAAGAAAGCAGGGTACAAGGTATCAAGAGAACTGGATGGTATTCAAGGTTGTTTCATGAAGCCTTGACGTCTCTTTAGGAGTGTCATCTATCAAAGCATCTCTTTCCCTTTCATATGAAGTGAAAACACATTTCCATTTTGAAGGGAAATGAGGAGGAACATAAAACTAACCTCAGTCACGAGAGCTGGATGTGTGCTCACACTGCCCGCCCCCTCAGTGTCAGGTTTGACTCTGCCGCTCATTCCCAGCCAATAAAACCTTATCTCAGCATGACTGCTGAGTGCCCAAGTTTTCTTCTCTGCCCTGGAGGCCTGCTCCTCTTCCTTTCTTAGTCCAACTTTATCTTTCAAAGCTTAACTCAAGAACTATTGTTTTACTCTTAAAGCTTTGCTTTGTGTATTGAGTATTCTTTCTTCAGAGTTCCCACTGCATTTTGAGTTGGTGTCTATAATTTAATCATCAGTTCCTTCCTATGATAGAGATTTTTCTCTCACCAAAATTTACTGAGGAAAGTGACCATGTTATTATACTGCATTACTCTTTATCTACAACTCTTGATATAATAGCAGATATATAATATGTCATTGTTAGGTGGACTAGTGACAATTTAAGAATCATGAACCAAGACGGGTAAATTTGAAATATATGCCATGATTGTTTTTCTTGTACCTTCAACTCATGGCACCTTTCCTTAAAGATAAGGCATGGGCTGCATTTGATGACTGTTCAGTGATGCCATTGATTTCAGGATGGTCAATCAATGTATTTCAGAAGCTTGATACCTACTCAGATTTTCTTTTAAGTAGGGATACTTTATTGATAACAATAATGTTTATAAGAGGAAATACTTAAGAGCTCACCTTGTGTCCAGCAGGAGTCCAGGCATTTTAAGTATGTGTATTCTTCTTTAATCCTCACAATAGACTCATGAAGAAAATAGTGTCACTGTCATCACCATTTTATAGAAAAAGAAACTGAGTGTTAAGTAACTTGCCTACTGTTTCAGAATCAGGCTAGCTTCAGAGCTTGTACTTAAAAAAAAAAAAAAAGGACTGGAGTATCAGTTCAATCTCTCAGTCATGTCTGACTCGTTATGACCCATGAACTACAGCACACCAGGCCTCCCTGTCCATCACCAACTCCCGGAGTTTACCCAACCTCATGTCCATTGAGTCTGTGATGCCATCCAAGCATCTCGTCCTCTGTTGTCCCCTTCTCCTCCTACCCTCCATCTTTCCCAACATCATGGTCTTTTCAAATGAGTCAGCTCTTTGCATCAGGTGGCCAAAGTATTGGAGTTTCAGTTTCAACATCAGTCATTCCAGTGAAAACCCAGGACTGATCTCCTTTAGGATGGACTGGTTAAATCTCCCTGCAGTCCAAGGGACTCTCAAGACTCTTCTCCAACACCACAGTTCAAAAGCATCAATTCTTCGGTGCTTAGCTTATTTATAGTCCAACTCTCACATCCATATGACTACCGGAAAACCTATAGCCTTGACTAGATGGAACTTTGTTGACAAAGTTATGTCTCTGCTTTTTAATATGCTTTCTAGGTTGGTCATAACTTTCCTTCCAAGGAGTAAGCGTCTTTTAATTTCATGACTGCAATCAACATCTGCACTGATTTTGGAGCCCAAAGAATAAAGTCTGACACTGTTTCCACTGTTTCCCCATCTATTTGCCATGAAGTGATGGGACCAGAGGACATGATCTTAGTTTTCTGAATGTTGAGCTTTAAGCCAACTTTTTCACTCTCCTCTTTCACTTTCATCAAGAGGCTTTTAGTTCCTCTTCACTTTCTGCCATTAGGGTGGAGTCATCTGCATATCTGAGGTTATTGATATTTCTCCCGGCAATCTTGATTCCAGCTTGTCTTTCTTCCAGTCCAGCGTTTCTCATGATGTACTCTGCATATAAGTTAAATAAGCAGGGTGACAATATACAGCCTTGACGTACTCCTTTTCCTATTTGGAACCAGTCTGTTGTTCCATGTCCAGTTCTAACTGTTGCTTTCTGACCTGCATATAGGTTTCTCAAGAGGCAGGTTAGGTGGTCTGGTATTCCCATCTCTTTCAGAATTTTCCACAGTTTCTTGTGATCCACACAGTCAAAGGCTTTGGCATAGTCAATAAAGCAGAAATAGATGTTTTTCTGGAACTCTCCTGCTTTTTCCATGATCCAGCAGATGTTGGAAATTTGACCTCTGGTTCCTCTGCCTTTTCTAAAACCAGCTTGAACATCTGGAAGTTCACGGTTCACATATTGCTGAAGCCTGGCTTGGAGAATTTTGAGCATTACTTTGCTAATGTGTGAGATGAGTGCAATTGTATGGTAGTTTGAGCATTCTTTGGCATTGCCTGTTTTTGGGATTGGAATGAAAACTGACCTTTTCCGGTCCTGTGGCCACTGCTGAGGTTTCCAAATTTGCTGGCATATTGAGTACAACACTTTCACAGCATCATCTTTTAGGATTTGTGATAGCTCAACTGGAATTCCATCACCTCCACTAGCTTTGTTCATAGTGATGCTTCCTAAGGCCCACTTGACTTCACATTCCAGGATGTCTGGCTCTAGGTGAGTGATCATACCTTTGTGATTATCTGGGTTGTGAAGAACTTTATTGTACAATTCTTCTTGCAGTCTGTAAGGAGGCTGTATATTCTGCTAAGAGGTGTATTCTTAGCACCTCTTCTTAATATCTTCTGCTTCTGTTAGGTCCATACCATTTTTGTCCTTTATTGTGCCCATTTTGCATGAAATGTTCCCTTGGTATCTCAAATTTCCTTGAAGAGATCTCTAGTCTTTCCTATTCTATTGTTTTCCTCTATTTCTTTGCATTGATTACTGAGGAAGGCTTTCTTATCTCTCCTTACTATTCTTTGGAGATCTGCATTCAGATGCTTGTATCTTTCTTTTTCTCCTTTGCTTTTCACTTCTCTTCTTTTCTCAGCTATTTGTAAGGCCTCCTCAGACAGATATTTTGCTTTTTTGCATTTCTTTTTCTTGGGGATGGTTTTGATCCCTGTCTCCTGTACAGTGTCGCAAGCCTCTGTCCATAGTTCATCAGACACTCTATCAGATCTAGTCCCTTAAATCTGTTTCTTGCTTCCACTGTATAATCATAAGGGATTTGATTTAGGTCATAGCTGAATGGTCTAGTGGTTTTCCCCACTTTCTTCAATTGGAGTATAGTTTATTTACAATGTTGTGTTAGTTTCAGGCATATAGCAAACTGAATTAGTTATACATATACATATATCCACCTTTTTTTTTTTTTTGAGTCTTTCCTCGTGTATGATATTACAGAGTACTGAGTTGAATTCCCTGTGCTATATAGTAGGTCCTTATTAGTTATTCATTTTGTGTATAGTGGTGTAGATATGTCAATCCCAGTCTCCCATTTTTTCCCTCCCTCCCCCTTTCTCCTGGTAACTCTAAGTTTGTTTTGTTCATCTGTGACTCTCTTTCTGTTTCGTGGATAAGTTCATTTGCACCTGTTTTTTAGAGTCCACATATAAGTGATATCACATGCTACTTATCTTTCTCTCTCTGACTTCACTCAAGATGACAATCTCTAGCTCCGTTCATATCTCTGCAGAAGGCATTATTTCATTGTTTTTTGTGTGAAGACTGTGCTCTTAACCACTGCTCTGTTCTGCCTCTTCTACTGCAAGACTGTCACCCTTTCTTGTGTACAGTGTCTCTCACCATCCAAACTCAGGGACCAGAGAGTCTGAGGTTTCTAACAAGACTTTTATCTGAGATCTTAATATTCAGCACGTAAAACTCTGGGGTGGATTCAAATTGGATGTACTCTAAATAAAACATAGTAGGAATTTACAGCTAAAAGTATGAACATTTGATTGTTGGAAACTTTAAAAAATTAGTGTGTGTATGTGGTACCAATGAAAACATAAATGAAAGTCGATGAGTCAGATAGTTTGATTAGAATTCCTTTTAATCACCACTTCTTTTAATTGGCTATTTGTTAAGTTACAGAATGGCTAAATGAAGCTGAAATTACATAGGTTTTTGTAAAACTAAAAGGAGGAATGTATAAAGCTATTGGGGAAATATATAAAGGAAATGATTCCTGGACTTATTTTTCTTTATGCTATGGGGAAAAAAAAATCTTCCTAGTTGAGAAAGAAGACTGTCTTTCACTCTGATGCTTATTTAGGGAGCCAAACTTGTATTCTGGGAGTGAATTACTATTGATGTGGGTTGCTCTTTAAATGTTCAAGGACAGGTTTGTTGTGTGTGTGTGTGCGTGTGTGTGTGTGTGTGTGTGTGTGTGTGTATGACTCTTTGATAAGGTTGTGGGAGGTATTTAGATTCCATTTAGATGTATAAAACCACTTAGACTACAAATGTACTTTCTGAACTAATATATAGTGAAATCAAGGCCTCATATCGCTCCTTTTCTGCCAAGTGTGTTAAGAATTAGAGGGGAGAGCAAAATTTGACTTTGCATCTGCACTATAAAAACATGATTCCAGCAGTGCTCCTTGTGCAGGAATTTCAGAGACTTCTGCCAGCTGTGTACTAGAGAATGAAACCTAATTACTTATAAATTAACCTGCATTTGAGCAAGGGATGATATGCTACATCTCAGCAAGTATCATCACCCTCACTAAGTGAGACACCTGATTTTCCAAATTGAAATAAACCAAGAACAACCAGCACAAGCCTAAAAATTACTTAGCTGTCATACATCTGGTGGGAACCTACTGTCAGGTACTGTGCTAAGCTCCATGGGTAGAAAAAGAATAAACTGTACTCTCTGTGCTTTACAGTCTCATAATCTGTGGTAGGGGAAGTAAAGAGGAGCAGGATGATGCGAAATGAGAAAATTAGTCTTACAAATTACAATAAACATGAAAAGGAATACGTCTAGGCTCCTTAATTACTAAAGAGCAGGAGTGGAGAAAGGTTTATCAGAGCAAGTAGCCTTTCTGGCTGGACACACAAAGAGAATTGAGCCTGTCTGAGTAGAAGCAAGGAGAGCAATGTTTTTGTAGGAGGAACAGCTTGCAGAAAGGCATCAGGTTGTAACAAAGCAGGATTCTGTTGTGAAACTGCAAATTGGAAAACGCAAAGAAATGTGGTTTCATTTTTGCCTATAGTTCTCATTCATTTAGAACACTTCATATAAAAATGATGCTTAATTAATCTTTAAAACTTCCCTCTGAGAATGGGTCTTTGGAGTTCAGCATCAGGTCTGGGCTGCCATATGTGACAGGTCTTGGAGAAGGGTTGTCTGGGCATCTCCAGGAGTGCATGCTCCATGCAGGGGCACCTGTGTTGCAGATGATAAACAATGCAGGAGAACTTGTGTGGCTGCTGGGTCAGAGCTGTGGCCTCTGGGGGAGCTGATGCGCTGTTCCCCTAAACGTCCTTCATTCTCTTGCATTCCTCTGTATTACATTCCCTGTCCCATCGGCTCTAAACATCCTGCTTATTTTCTTCTACATGAGAAAATCATTCTTATTTTGAAATTAAAACCTAAAGGCTACTATGTGGAAAAGGTTCTCATTTCGCCTGTGCAGTATATTCCATATATATACTCTGCTTGTGCATAGTGGGGAAACATGTGGAAAGGTTTTCTATTTCCTTTTATAGTGTAACAGGTTTGTCTGAATTTATTTTAGTCATCTGAATTAGTCACAAGTCAAGACAACATTTGACTTTCAGAAGCTACAGTCATCATGGCTTGGTAGTGATTGTATCATTAGGAAGAGAGAGAGAGAGAGAGAGAGAGAGAGAGAGAGAGAGAGAGAGAGAGTGTGTGTGTGTGTGTGTGTGTGTGTGTGTGTGTGTGTGTGTGTGTGTGTGAAGGGAGGGCATAAGAGAGTGAACTTTCCATTTACAAGCATAAAATAACTAAAAAGAAAAAACATTCTGAAATTTTGATAGGCCATGTTGTCCCCTAAAAGCAGCTGTATTCCCTCATCAGCCTCTCAGAAATCTCAACAGAATGCCCGGTGCCCTGCTGCATGCCCAGTCACCACAGACAACGTGTCTGTGGTGTCACAAGGCAAATAACATGGCCAGAGCTCCTGTTTCAATCTTCCAGTTGACATCTGAATGTAGGCAGTTGTTTTAAAGTAGCAATTAGCTGCACCCTCTGGGAATTTATTTCCAAAATTTATGCTAGTCCTTATGCGTCTCATTATTTTGCTTATGTAGGCTGTCTTGTTCAGCTAAATAAAACTATGTGGTGATTATCTGCTTTCCTTAGGAGTTCTACTTTAAATTTGATAGACAGAGGGAATGATAATTATGCCTGCAGTCTGCACCAGAGTCAAAGACATGATGTCACACTATGGGGATATTTATTTGGTTTCTAGACTTTATTTTGAACTTACAAAAGAGTAGAAATTCAGGTAGTTTTATAGATTATGATGTGCTTAGACCCAAGGAGATAAACTCCAGACATCTATCTACATGTTGGAAAATATAGAAAAGACTGATCTGAGAATTTGGTTGGCAGTGATTTCCAGCTTTGGTCCTAAAGTAAAATCTAAATTGTACTGATTTGTTCATTCCGCAGTGTGTCATAAGATAAGCTTCGACTTTAACATTGGCCCTCCCCTTGCTCAAGCATAGATCCAAAATACTCTGTTAGATTTGTTATGCTGTCTCCTCAAAGAGCATGGAACAGAGGATGGGCCTAGAACTATGTGGAGTTAGCAAAATTGTGCCTTAAAGTTCCTACTAAGAGAAATTAGTACATATGTAATTAAATGGATCACTCATAAAAATTATAGGCCTTTCTTCTTGAATATAATTGTCTTTAACTTTTTCTGAATCATATATATGCCTTATACTTTTCAATTCCTTACTTATAAAGAGAAAGGCTATGGAAAATACGAATCAAGGATTTAGTCGATTTCAAACTTTCTTTGTTCAGACAGTTGATAATGAGAGTCACATCACAGTGAGAGGGTCTGTGTTTGAGCCCCTTAGTAGTTTCCCGCTTACATCATAGACACACCTCAGTGGTGAATTCCATACTGTCTGTATGATCTGACTGAAGAAGTCAGACTTACTGATTCCATTGGCCTTTCATTCATATGAAACTGCCAATCCCTCTCTTCTCTACAAAGGAGGAATTATAAGTAGAAGACATTTGCCGTCCAGGCTCCCGACCCTCCAGCGCTAGAGGTTGTCCTTACACAGCTCTGCAGAGGACAGTGATCACTTCACCAATCTCTTAACTAACCTGCCAGTTCATCAGTGTGTGCTTCATCCCTCAGTTTTGTCAGAGTCTCTGCGACCCCATGGACTATAGCTTGCCAGGCTTCTCCATCCATGGGAATTCTCCAGGCAAGAATACTGGATTGGGTTGCCACGCCCTCCTTCAGGTCCCCCGCATTGCAGGTGAATTCTTTACCGTTTGAGCCACCAGGGTCTCCATGAAACATACTGCTTAGGGCCAAGAGCACATGCAAGCGTCTTGCAAACCGGCTCTTCTCTGATGTTCTTGTGCACCTTTGCATTTGTATGTTTTAAAGTTACTTACTTATAATAAAGAGTTAGTTGTTTTATTTTTCAGTCAGGTTCCCTGGGAGGTGGACTCTGAGATAGAGATTAGCATACTTGAAGTTTATTAGGGAGTGCTCTTGAAACAACACCTGGAAAAGGAAAGGGAAGGAAACAGGCTTCAGCAGAGGGAGAAGCTGGGCTATAACAGTTTCAAAAGAGCCTTCATCCACCACCACAAACAGCTCCTGAAATCTGAAATGCCACTTTAGAGATATATCAGATTGGGGATCAAGGTGCTGGACCTTCTCCTGTCATGCTGACTGGTCATTGGCTTTGGCCTGCTCCAGACACTGGCTTTCTCTTCTGCAGGAGGAGGAGAGCTGGCGGCTGAGGACTATAGCTGCTCTCCCAGCATCTGGGGCAGCAAGGCCTTTCATCCTGAAGGGCAATCTGTTTCCACTAAATCTATTGATAAACATTGTAGTTATCGCCAGTACATTTATTTAGTTAAATATTACTTAAATCCACATAAGATACAGTCAGAAAGAGGTAGTTCCTTCTATAGCAAGTAAATTGATTTTGTTTTTAAAGACTCAAAAATTAAGGTAAGAACTGAATTACACACTATGTATATAAATATTGCTCTTTTCATAGGTCCCATATTAACCTTATGAAATGACTATTTTATAAGTCATAAATGTTAAAGTTGACAATTTCATAAGGAAAACACTAGTATAAATGATTGGGAAAATGTCATAGAAATATAGAAGGAGTTTGCAAGCAAATAACTTTATGAGATGCTTCTTTCAGGTCTAACAGAAAATGCAACTGATAATTACTGACTCAGTGGTATGGGCTTGTTTTTTTTTTTTTTTTTAAATGTGTTACACCAATCAGTGATCTATTCTCAGAGAAAATCCTTTGATCCTACATCAGACAACTGGTCAAGGAATATACCCTTAGACATTTCAAGTTAGAATGTTAGAAGAACTTAGTCTGGTAACAGTTGCCTCCTTTGCTGGCTTCTTAGTTTTTGGTGTCTCTGTGGTGTTGGAGAAGACTCTTGAGAGTCCCTTGGACTGCAAGGAGATCCAACCAGTCCATTCTGAAGGAGATCAACCCTGGGATTTCTTTGGAAGGAATGATGCTGAAGCTGAAACTCCAGTACTTTGGCCACCTCGAGAAGAACTGACTCATTGGAAAAAGACTCTGATGCTGGGAGGAATTGGGGGCAGGAGGAGAAGGGGACGACAGGATGAGATGGCTGGATGGCATCAAGGACTCAATGGACGTGAGTCTGAGTGAACTCTGGGAGATGGTGATGGACAGGGAGGCCTGGCGTGCTGCGATTCATGGGGTCGCAAAGAGTTGGACACAACTGAGCGACTGAACTGAACTGAACTGAACTGCCATTTTGTATTCCTTCCAAGTTGCTGACTGATACTCAGTTTTGGAATAGGGATAGTTCTAGGATTTGTGCATATACAATTTGGTGATCCTCAATAAAAGGGATATTGAGCTAGGTATAAGTGATTACTTAGAATAAAAAAAATCACACAAAAATTAACTTCAGAAAGTTTATAAATAGTGTCATAAAATTTATAAACATAACATTTTATTAATTGGCTGCATCTTTTAAAATTTTTATTTATTTATTTTAATTGGAGGATACTTTACAATATTGTGATGGTTTTTGCCATATATCAATGTGAATTGGCCATAGGTATACATCTTATACCTCTCTATCACTGCTTTCTTTTTTCTTTTACAATTTTGTTTGCATACATTTTGATCACTTTTAAAATGAAAATAATTCTGTAATATTTTTAATAAAGGAAAATAGAAGAGTAGTTCAATCTATCCTCTAGCATGGTTGATAATTTAGATAAACCCCTTTTTATCTTTATAACTCGTCACTGGTAATCTTTTGTCAGTGTTTTCAGATTGTCAAGCAGAAGAAAACCTTTATCAAGTTTCAGATACAAACATTCTCAGAGTATTCAGAGCAGTGAATGACATCATTAGAGAGTTTTACCTTATCTGAACTTCAGCATTTTGCATAATCAGCAGAAAGTTGTCTTTTTCCTGTATTTCATTTTTTTACCTTGTCTAATTTGTACTTTATTGGTAAGGTTGAAAACTCTTTCAGTGCTTTTTTTTTATTGCAAGATATTTGCTTTACAGTATTGTGCTGGTTTCTGCCATACATCAACGTAAATCAGTCATAGGTATACGTATGTCCTCTCCCTCTTAAATCTAGCTCTCATCTCCCACCCCATCCCATCCCTCTAGGTTGTCACAGAGAACTGGGTTGAGCTCCCTGTGTTACACAGCAAATTCCCACTGGCTGTCTGTTTTACATATGGTAATGTATATATTTCTTTGCCACTCTCTCAATTCATTCACCCTGTCCCTCCCACATTGAGTTCCCAAATATATTCTCTATATCTGTGTCACTATTGCTGCCCTGCAAATACATTCATCAGTATTATCTTTCTAGATTCTATACACATACATTATTATACAATATTTGTCTTTCTCTTTCTGACTTGCTTCACTCTGTACAATAGCCTCTAGGTTCATCTACCTCATTAGGACTGACTCAGTGCATTCTTTTGTAAAACTGAGTAACATTCCATTTTATATATGCACCACAATTTCTGTATCCATTCACCTGTCAACGGACATCTAGGTGCTTCCATGTCCTAGGTATTGTAAATAGTGCCGCAACACTCGGATATAAGAATCTCTTGCAGTTATGGTTTTCTCAGGGTATATGCCCAGTAGTGGGATTGCTGGGTCATATGGTAGTTCTATTCCTAGTTTTTAAAGGAATCTCCATACTGTTTTCCATAGTGGTTGTGTCAATTTGCATTCCCACCAACAGTGCAAGGGAGTTCCTTTTTCTCCATATCCTCTCTAGCATTTATTGTTTGTAATACTCTTTCACTGAAATTGTCACTCTGCATTGACACACAGTTTACCTCTTACATTTAGCTCTGTCCCTAGGTTCTTCTTCACATTTTTTCCTTCTGGAACTTTAGCATACCACTCAGCTGAGGTCAGTTCAGTTCAGTTCAGTTGCTCAGTCGTGTCTGACTCTTTGTGACCCCATGAATTGCAGCACGCCAGGCCTCCCTGTCCATCACCAACTCCCAGAGTTTACTCAAACTCACGTCCATTGAGTCGGTGATGCCATCCTGGTCACATGTAGTTATAATAGAAATTTTGAAAAACAACAGTCAAGTAGATTCTAGAAGAAAAATATTTGATGAAAGTATATCTGCATGTTTGGGAACACATGTAAGAATTAAAGATTTTAAAATTTAAAAAATAAAAAACTTAAAAAAAAGTTGTAAGAATAATACATAATCTTTATGAAGGAATTGTTGAAACTGGAGGAATATATTCTTCTATTCCTGTAAGTCAAATGGTACTACAAGGTGTTACTGACATACTATCTGTTAACAGGTTAACGAGAACGAAAGTCTTCTTCCACCTAAACCTGGTTGATTGTCATACATCTGGTTTGAGATTATTTAGTGTGAGTGAACAAAGGAAATTTCTCTGAACACTGTCAGAAACTATTCCACTAAGAACTCCAGACACTACAACATGATAAATGGATACTTTGTTTAGTTTAATTATTGGACAAGATGTTGGATGGCTAAGTTTTTATTTTGTATAAAGGGTTCTGTTTTATATTTCGTTGGGTTTTGATCTCCATTGGTCTACTTTCCCATTACAGCAGAACTTAGGTTCTTCATAGTTTAATATCATTCCTATTAATTGCATACTTTTTAGTGCTGTTAGATCACTGAATTATTTGACACAGATGGTCAAAACAATATCCTTACAAGATAATTACATGTAATTTCAAACAACCAGAGATGGGCCAATATAGGATAGGTTGTGATATGTTGTGTTTCACACATTTTCCCTGGTGTTCCCAGCATTCCAGAAGCTCTGTTGAATTTTATTCTCTAGTACATGCCCTGGAGAAGGCAATGGCATCCCACTTCAGTACTCTCGCCTGGAAAATCCTATGGATGGAGGAGCCTGATAGGCTGTAGTCCGTGGGGTAGCTAAGAGTCGGACACGACTAAGTGACTTCACTTTCACTTTTCCTTTCATGCATTGGAGAAGGAAATGGCAACCCACTCCAGTGTTCTTGCCTTGCGAATCCCAGGGACGGGGGAGCCTGGTGGGCTGCCGTCTATGGGGTCGAACAGAGTCAGACATGACTGAGGTGACTTAGCAGCAGCAGCAGCAGTACTTGCTCATTGACCTGTTCAGAAATTGGAGACCATTCTCTGAAATCCCACTGTAGGAGCAGGAAAAATATGTGAGCCTAGCGGGTAGGTGAAAGAATAACATCAGTATGAATAAAAAACTTCTATATATAAAATTACAACTTGCAACTGTAATGTGATAGCCTCTTTTTTTCTAATGAAACAGAAAATATTAGTTTAGTTTTTTTAAAATATTGCTCTTTAAAGCCTGAATTCTTGCTTTTGAAAAATAGGTTTTAAATTTCTGTTCTCTGCCATTTAAATAATTGTGTCAGGCATCCGAAGAACTTTCCTTAAAGATGCCTGCCTGTTCTTAAGAAGTTATGGGTGTGATTTTTTAAAAATGGTACTTTAGATTAATCTTTTTATTTGAAAAATAGAACATTTTTGTCCTTTCTCCATCTTCTAAAAGCAAAAACACTAAATACCAAGCATATGTGTTTATGGTATGCAGGTCTTTCCAATGAGCCCATAAAAAGTGAAGCCCTACATTTCCTTGTGAATTGATGATTTATTACCATAGTTGAATAGTTCTTTTCATTGGCATAGGATATTTTTTTCAAGGTATACTTCTTCATGATTAATGACTCTCACAGAATATTAGAGCCTCCAAAATCCTAAGTATGTGGCTTATCCATAACATCGATTACTTATGATGAACCTTAATTTTTAAAAGTTTTGTGCAGCTATATTCTAGAAAACATTTATATTCAATGTAGGTAAAATTGAAATAAATTTATGTCAATTAATTTAAATGATTTTAAAGTAGTGAATATATAGAAATAGCTTGTGTATATGATACATATGTGCAGAAAATTATTTATATGCAGCTATCCATTAAATGGGGCTTCCCAGTTTGTGCTAGTGGTAAAGAACCTGCTTGCCAATGCAGGAAACATAAGAGACATGGATTCAGTCCCTGGGTTGGAGATTCCCTGGAAGAGGGCACAGCAACCCACTCCAGTATTCTTGCCTGGAGAATCCCATGGACAGAGAAGCCTGGTGGGCTACGTCCACGGGGTCACAGAGAGTTGGATGTGACTGAAGTGACTGAGCACACACACACGCATTCATTAAATGAAATGATACTCAAGAATAAATTTCAAAGTAACTTTAAACAATTATACAGATTTACGTATTCCATATGTTAAAAAATTTTGGTATATTGTTCCATCTTAATTTTTGTTGTCCTTCACTAACTGACCAGATATATTACATAATAGTATATTACAACTAATTAATTCCTTTATAAATTTTAATCCTTTTTAAATTAATAACTGACAGTCACCACCATATTATCCTATAGAGTCTAATACTGTCATTGTTTGAGTGGTCTGCTACAGTGTACATTTTGTCCAATTGAGAAAAAATGTATTTCATAAAAATAGTAAATGTGTAAAAGTAGAATTGTACTTGGGAACTTTTTGAAGCTTCATTTTGTTCAAATTGGATTGTGTTCTGCCTGGAAAAAATTGTTTTTTAGGGTTTCCACGCTTGGTGCTTGGTGATTCTACTGTATAGTGATTGAAAAACCTATCAAATTAAGTGATATATTGGATAAAAAACATTTAACCATTAAAATTAGATGTAAACATAATTGAAACAGATTTGAAAGGATCACAAAAATATGTAAAAATACTTTATAAACATCTTTAGTGGGACTGTTTAAATTCTGGCAGTAATTTTAATAAGACAAATGAGAAGTTGTGTTCAAGTGGTCATCATTAGTACATATCTTTTGAGTTCTGTTTCTGAGTTCCTGTTTTGAGTCCATTTTTGAACTGGAAAAACAAGAGTGGTATATGTTATGTCTGCTTTCTAGGAATTTAACTTCTATTTAGTGAGGCAAAAGCAATTCATATAAAACAGCATATCCTACTTTTCATGGGATACATTGTAAGAATACACTTTATTGATCAACTGTTCTCATAGAAACTGTCAGATCATATCAGTCCAAAAGTAAGTGATTGCTTGTATAGATGCCTGATGATACAATAGAAAGAATCTGGAATTTGGTATCAGAAGACTAGCTGTGTCAGGTTCCTCTTATGCCCAAAGTTGTATTATGTCAGCCGATAAGTTTTCTCCAGTCATTGCTGTAGCAACCAGCTGGGGCTAGGGTAACCTGGTGGAACCTCACTTCTACTGCATTGAATATTTGTCACCACGTTGCTTCTCAGCTGCCATCACATGGGAAATAATGGAAACTCACTCAGCAGTTCTGAAAGTGTGAGAAACACTTAGGTCACTAAGAAGTGTGAGTTGGTAGATAAATATTTACCTCTGTTGTCCATCTGCAGTCAATTCTGGGAGGCACTCTGCACACTCCTCAGAGGGTACCCAGCAAGAGAACTGGCTTTTCCTTCTTCTTCCTTTCACTAGTACAAGTGCACTGTTCCTAATTCCTAGGATCTATACCTAAAGTCGGACACTGTTTCCACTGTTTCCCCATCTATTTCCCATGAAGTGATGGGACCAGATGCCATGATCTTCGTTTTCTGAATGTTGAGCTTTAAGCCAATTTTTTCACTCTCCTCTTTCACTTTCATTAAGAAGCTTTTTAGTTCCTCTTCGCTTTCTGCCATAAGGGTGGTATCATCTGCATATGTGAGGTTATTGATATTTCTCCCGGCAATCTTGATTCCAGATAGTGGCTCTTCCAGCCCAGCGTTTCTCATGATGCATTCTGCATAGAAGTTAAACAAGCAGGGTGACAATATACAGCCTTGACGTACTCCTTTTCCTATTTGGAACCAGTCTGTTGTTCCATGTTCAGTTCTAACTGTTGCGTCCTGACCTGCATATAGGTTTCTCAAGAGGCAGGTCAGGTGGTCTGGTATTCCCATCTCTCTCAGAATTTTCCGCAGTTTATTGTGACCCACACACTCAAAGGCTTTGGCATAGTCAATAAAGCAGAAATAGATGTTTTTCTGGAACTCTCTTGCTTTTTTGATGATCCAGCAGTTGTTGGCAACTTGATCTCTGGTTCCTCCGCCTTTTTTAAAACCAGCTTGAACATCTGGAAGTTCACGGTTCATATATTGCTGAAGCCTGGCTTGGAGAATTTTGAGCATTAATTTACTAGCATGTGAGATGAGTGCAATTGTGTGGTAGTTTGAGCATTCTTCGGCATTGCCTTTCTTTGGGATTGAAATGAAAACTGACCTTTTCCAGTCCTGTTGCCACTGCTGAGTTTTCCAAATTTGCTGGCATACTGAGTGTAGCACTGTCACAGCATCATCTTTCAGGATTTGAAATAGCTCAACTAGAATTAAAACACCTCCACTAGCTTTTTTTCATAGTGATGCTTCCTAAGGCCCACTTGACTTCACATTCTGGGATGTCTGGCTCTAGGTGAGTGATCACACTTTCATTATTGTTTGGGTCGTGAAGATCTTTTTGTACAGTTCTTCTGTGTATTCTTGCCACCTCTTCTTCATATCTTCTGCTTCTGTTAGGTCTGTAGCATTTCTGTCCTTTATTGTGCCCAATTTTGGATGAAATGTTCCCTTGGTATCTCTAATTTTCTTGAAGAGATCTCTAGTCTTTCCCATTCTGTTGTTTGCCTCTATTTCTTTGCACTGATCACTGAGGAAGGCTTTCTTATCTCTCCTTGCTATTCTTTGGAACTCTGCATTCAAATGGGAATATCTTTCCTTTTCTCCTTTGCTTTTCTCTTCTCTTCTGTTCACAGTTATTTGTAAGGCCTCCCCAGACAGCCATTTTGCTTTTTTCTATTTCTTTTCCATGGGGATGGTCTTGATCCCTGTCTCCTGTACAATGTCACAAACCTCATTCCATAGTTCATCAGGCACTCTGTCTATCACATCTAATCCCTTAAATCTATTTCTCACTTCCACTGTATAATCATAAGGGATTTGATTTAGGTCATACATGAATGGTCTAGTGGTTTTCCCTACTTTCTTTAGTTTAAGTCTGAATTTGGCAATAAAGAGTTCATGATCTGAGCCACAGTCAGCTCCTGGTCTTGTTTTTGCTGACTTTTTAGAGCTTCTCCATCTTTGGTTGCAAAGATGAAAATCAATATGATTTCAGTGTTGACCATCTGGTGATGTCCATGTGTAGAGTCTTCTCTTGTGTTGTTGGAAGAGGGTGTTTGCTATGACCAGTGTGTTCTCCTGGCAAAACTCTATTAGCCTTTGCCCTACTTCATTCTGTATTCCAAGGCCAAATTTGCCTGTTACTCCAGGTATTTCTTGTCTTGCCTACTTTTGCATTCCAGTCCCCTATAATGAAAGGGACATCTTTTTTGGGTGTCAGTTCTAAAAGGTCTTGTAGGTCTTCATAGAAATGTTCATGGGAAATAGATGGGGAAACAGTGAAAACAGTGTCAGACTTTATTTTTTGGGGCTCCAAAATCAGTGCAGATGGTGATTGCAGCCATGAAATTAAAAGACGCTTGCTTCTTGGAAGGAAAGTTATGACCAACCTAGATAGCATATTCAAAAGCAGAGGTATTACTTTGCCAACAAAGGTCCATCTAGCCAAGGCTATTGTTTTTCCAGTGGTCATGTATGGATGTGAGAGTTGGACTGTGAAGAAAGCTGAACACCAAAGAATTGATGCTTTTGCACTGTAGTGTTGGAGAAGACTCTTGAGAGTCCCTTGGACTGCAAGGAGATCCAACCAGTCCATTCTAAAGGAGATCAGCCCTAGGTGTTCTTTGGAAGGAATGATGCTAAAGCTGAAACTCCAATATTTTGGCCACCTCATGCGAAGAGTTGATTCATCAGAAAAGACCCTGATGCTGGGAGGGATTGGGGGCAGGAGGAGAAGGGGACGACAGAGAATGAAGTGGCTGACTCGACTAACATGAGTTTGGGTGAACTCCGGGAGTTGGTGATGGACAGGGAGGCCTGGTGTGCTGTGATTCATGGGGTCCCAAAGAGTCGGACACGACTGAGTGACTGAACTGTAATAATACATAAATTATTTGCACACAAACCTCAAAGGAAATGGCTGCCCTCTCCAATATCTTTTGCAGGAAAATTCCACAGACAGAGGAGTCTAGTGGGCTTCAGTCCATGGGGTCCCAAAGAGTTGGATACGACTGAGAAACTAACACTTTCACAGCTTGTATGACACTGTTTTTTAAGTATCTTTCATAACATTAAGATACTTTTTTAAAATATTTACTACGAATGTGAACATGGCAAAACAAAAAACGATAAAATCCCCTTTAAATCAAGAGGCAGCCTGGATTTCTTGGGTTCAGGCTCGAAGTTTGTTAGTGACTAGGTGTATGATCTTAGGCAGGCTCAGTCTTTTGTTTCCTGGTTTTAACACATAAGTATGGTTAAAACTAGTACCTACATTGTAAGTGTTGCTGTGATGATTAAACATAAGTCTCTTAGCAGTAACTGACTTAGCTGAGTAAGGCTAAAATGATTTCATTTATACAAGGCATTATAATAATGTCAGGCGCAGTAATGACTTAAAACAATGCACACTTATTTTACAGTCTGGAGATCAAGATTTCCGCAGGACGGGTCCCTTGCTTTTTTAGCTCCTGGAGCCTCCTTACCGTGGGGCCCCTTCTTCCCAGCTCTTCTTCTGTTGTCACATCCCCTCTGACTCTGACTTCCCTGTCTTCTTCTTTTTGGATTTACTAGGATAATCAGAATAATCTCCTCATCTCAACATATTTAATCACATTCACAAGTTCTGTTTTGCCAGAACAGGCAAAGGTGACACTTTTATGGGTTTCAAGAATTAGAATGTAGATATCTTTGGGGAACAATTATTCTGTCTAACAAAGTGCTCAACAAAGTTGGCCGAATAAATTTCTCTGAGCCCCACGTACATCATTTATTGCAATCAAAATAATTACAGTCAGAATGACGTGATTTGGTAAGATTAAATAGGAACAGTTTATGTTTATTATATGTTTGTACCATTATAAAATCATACTTTAAAACTGTGCTTTTGGGACTGCCCTGGTGGTCCAGTGGTTAACTCTCCATGCTTCCGATGCTGGGGGCCCAGGTCCCATCTCTGGTTGGGGGACTAAGATCCCGCATGCCACAGCTAAAAATCCTGCATGCTGCAACCAAGACCAAGCACAGCCAAATAAAACTAACTAAATAAAATTGGTCTTTCAGTGCTATCTTAATCCTTACACTGATTCATAGGTAGCTTTATTTTATCACATGTTAAGTTTGAACCCTGGTGATTCTAAGAGATTTGGAGTTCCCCAAACCCCCATGGTACTCAAGACTAACCTTTAGTTTTTAATTTGTCACTTTTTTTCCTCCCTTAGAAGACTCTCAGCTTTTTGAAATACTGTGTCCTGGTGTTTTATGAGTGTTCTGTTTGGCCATGTCTAGAATGAAGTGATGATCACTAATTTCTATTGAATGATCCATAGCCAAATGAATATATGCATTTGTGAGAAAGGCCAAGCACATTGAATATTTAAAGGATAGATTTTCAATCTGATGTTGTTTAATCTGTAACTGTTGAAATGATTAAATGTAATTTTTTTGCATTAAAGCTGCTAAACAGCAAAGATACAAAAATCAATATTACAGTTTTAAATATTTTGGTGGTAATATTTTGGATTAATATGCTCAAGAAAGTATTGTGAGAAAGTGTGTACCCTACAAATAAACTTTAATTGCTGAGGGCAGAGAACTTAAATACAACTGAGTGTCAACTTCTCCCTCAGAAAGCAAGTGCAGAAGTGATGATCTCAGAATTCTATCATGTTTGTGTTGGGAAAACAAGACCTTGAAGCCACTTACATGGTAAAATACAAATGCAAGCCAATATCGCCACTGCACTCTTTATGGTTGCAGCAAAAATATGCAACTGTATAGTCAAATTAGGTAGTGCTGTTGGCAGTCTGGAATTTTGCCTCAGGTGACATGAGATTTTGATTGTACCCTGAAACTACATGCCAGAATGCTAGAGGTTTCCAGTCTTAATTTTGTAGTGAAATTAGGTGTGAATGTGATGACTGATGTAATGTGTGCTATACTATCAGATTTATATTTGGCATTAATATGTTGCTTCTGGGTACAGTAGTGACTTTCCCAATTTTCCCCATCCCTTAGCCTGTTGGGAGGAAGCCATCCAAACTGCATGAGGTCAGACCAAGGCTCGTTTTTTCAGTTGCTGAAATCACACTTGATGTAGGACACTAAAGTATTTTGTGTGGTCCAAAAATTCAAATTCAATCTTTAAATGTCTTTCCTTTACATTAGTAGTGTTGTTTTTCAGTAGAATTCTGTTCCTTATTTGGAAAGGGTCTTTGTACAATTATTCAAGATTTGATATGCCCAGATTTACAGAATCACTGAGGCTTTAAGATATGCTGCTTAGGACTTAGGATAGCAAAACCAGTTTCAGTAATACTGCTCTTCTGTAATATTCATAGTTTCCAAAATTTAAAGTTTACATGTGAGCCACTGTGATGGTTAATATATGTCAAATTGACTAGGCTATAGCATTGTTGTTTGCTCAAACACCAGTTTGGGTGTTGCTGTAAAGATATTTATTAGATGTGCTTGGTAACATTTACATTGGTAGACCATGTACAGATGAGTATACAGATATGGGAAAAATCATGAAGAAGTTTGGAAAACACTGGCCTGTGAAATATCTGGAACTTTTTATTTATTTAAGAGTTTCTACCTTTCAATTTGATATTTTGACTGAGTAATGGGATACTGGTTTTAAAATTTTGAAATATATGTAAAGAAAAGCAATATGAATTGGACATCAAGAAGTTAAATGTAATATCTGGTAATAAGATGACTTTATACGATATTGCCTTAAAAGATTATAAACTTGCAGTATAGCTACGGTAGAGGAATTAAGTACTAGATTATTTCGTCTCAAAGCAATTATTATTGATTCTAGATGGGGAAGTAAATACCATACACATATACACACACCTACACACACACACACACACACACACACACACACACATGCACATCATTCGTTCGCTCATTCAGTTGTGTGTATAAATTTAGAGAGAATAGCATTGCAGGTAATCGGGATCTATTTTATTCATTTTGGTCCAGTAAAGGAAATGTTTTAAAAGAGATATTATTTGTAGGTAATGGAAAATAACAAATGAATAAAATATTTCAAGACAAAGAATATTTCAGTAGGAAGCTACAGTCTTAGATCCCTTACAGCTAGTCAGCAGTGCCTTCCCAAATTATGTTAGGAATTAAAATATGTTTAGGGCTGTGTTAAGTTTAGAAAAACAATGCAGTGTAACAATTCTATGAATGTATTTTGGAGCTAGGTTTGGATTCTAGATTTGTTACTTGACTCAGTGACTATGGCAAGCTTATTTAACCTGCTTATCTAGAAAGTGGGGAGAAGTAACAGTAAGCAATTCTAGAGGAGTCTGAGGATTAAAGGAACTACTAGAGTAGTGGCTAGCACTAAAGTGAAGATTCTCCTGTCCTTTCATCCTCATATAGTTTTTAATACAAAATTAAAATAAAAAAAAAACTGGCAAGGGGTTATTTTACTTTTGTCTTAATACATGTTGTTGTTTAAGTGCTTATGAAATGCAAAGTGTACACAGTTGCCATAAGGATGACAAATAAAAATAATTGCGATTGTCTACAGTTTTCAGAACACATTAGACCTCAGAGACACTAAAAATGAATCGGTTGAGATGTATAAAAATAATCTGAGTGTGAATAAATGCCTTCTTTGATATACTCTGCATACATATTCTGAACCTTCCTTCATCCTTTCATCCTGTTGTCATAAACCCATGGATGGTATAATGCTGCCATAATGCTTTTTCTTGTGGCATATGAGAGTCCATGCAAGCTTTGAATCCATGTCCCACTTGATTCATTTTTCTTGGAATTACTGTATGCAAATAAGGATGAGTAATACTTGTTCTGTTTTCATTTCTTGCTTTGACCAGAATATCTTAATGTGAGTTACATCACAAAAAGTATACTTTAAATGTATTTTTTGCATCATGATGTCCAGTTATTGGTCAGACCATTTCACTTGACCATCTCTTGAATGGGCCTAGTGTTTATACCAGAATAACTTTCTTCAGCTGGATCATCTATACATATATAATTCCTCACATAGAGCTTCCTGCCATCTGTTTCACATTTTATTTCCCATGTATGCTTTCTTGTTTCATCATCTGTATTAGTTTGGAACTAATTCTTAAGTAAGAAGTAATGCTGTTTCCTGAGTCTGTTCTGAATTGCTGGGGGTTTTGGAAAACCTCTTATGCATAAACAGCATTATGGGTATTAGGGAAAATTATACTACTTTAAAATTTTGTGTTGAGTCATCTTTCAGATTTAGGTACAACTCAGATAGTGTTTCCTAACCTGACCTAATTTGGAAATCAATGTCTCTTTAATAATAATTGGGAAAATTATATGATACTACAATATTTGATGGCATGACAAATTCACAGGGAAGTTTGAAACTTACACACAAAGGTTTCATAAAGAACCATTTTACATGAAGAAGCTGGGGTTCCCAGCTGGCCGAAGTGGTAAAGAACCTGCCTGCCAATGCAGGAGACATAAGAGACGTGAGTTTGATCTATGGGCCGAGAAGATCCCCTGGAGGAGGGCATGGCAACCCGCTCCAACCCACTCTAGTATTCCTGCCTGGAGAATTCCATGGACAGAGAAGCATGGAAGGCTATGGTATATAGTGTTGCAAAGGGTTGGACATGACTGAAGCAAATTAGCGCACACAAAAACCAAGATTTTCCTTCAGCATTTTCTATTAAAGAGAAGTATAATACATTGGTGCTATCTTCTTCTAAGCAATGAGGTATATAGATAACTGATAGCTTCTTCACCTTTGCCGGTGACATTTTCATCAAGAAATAAGAGCAATCTACACAGTAAGCTGGGCATTTCAAGTCTATACTTCGCATTAATTTATATGTTAGCCAAAGTAAGTATTGTACACATTTCGTTATGGATGGTTCCAAGTCAGTTTTCATTATCTTCAGCCTCAGGAGACTTGAGAAAATCGTAAAGAATGCCAGTAAGTTTAAGACTTGAAGCCTTGATGGATGTCTTAGCCTGACTGAGCACATTGGAAAATGATGGAAGCCAAGGATAGCATGTCCTTTGAACTTAGCTGAAGCACTGACGGCAGCACGTCCTGGGGTTTTTAGGCTGAGTGGGGAGCAAGACGTGCATGAGCACGTCCTTAGTCTTCTCTCTCTGAAAGGACGCCTTGGGTTTTGAGAAGAAGACAACTCTTCTAAGGCATTACTTATTAAAGTTTCATGTCCTACTTTAAAAATGAAAATTAAACATAACTTGTTCTCTAGGAGATCCTAAATTTTGCTGAAGTCTAATTGTAATAAAAATGTTCTTGTTAGACTCAGTCAGGCTTTCTGGGACCCGAGCACAATTAAAATGTTCTACGGTGTTTAAGACACTTGGGTAAGGAAGAAATACCAGCAACTGGTTTGAGCAACCCTGAATAGAAGATAGTGCTGGTGGAAGGCGTACTTTGGACAGCAATCTGATTGCCTCATGCAGATGTAGCTTCTGAAATGTAAAGTCATTGTATTTTAGGGTGAAAGCAATTTAGAAATAAAAGGATTCAGCCAACTTGTTTTCCATGAGCCATATTTTGATGCTTAAGTGCTATTTTTTCCTAGTTAATTATGAGGACTTTAAAGAAAACACAGAATCATAAACAACATATATTATAGCAAATGGTATGGTCTTATTCATGTGGTTTACTTATGAGCAGAAAATTATCTTTACTCTGGTACTTTATAAGAATGCCTCAGTGGCATTAGAGCCATCAACTTCAAGAAATGTTTAATCATTTTTCCATTAAGTGGTTAGCCTCATTGTAGCTGAGTGACTTCACTTTCACTTTTCACTTTCCTGCATTGGAGAAGGAAATGGCAACCCACTCCAGTGTTCTTGCCTGGAGAATCCCAGGGACGGGGGAGCCTGGTGGGCTGCTGTCTGTGGGGTCGCACAGATTCGGACACGACTGAAGTGACTTAGCAGCAGCCTATTTCTATATACCTCACTGTTCCACTACTAGAAAACAATTTTTTTTTAAAGCCTTTTTTTTCTTTCTGGTACCTATTTCACTAAGCTGTTATATTAAACATTCCTTTTGTCATATCTCTGTTGTCAGGTGATGCTAAAATAATAAAACTGCTTTGTATAATTCAGCAAAGAAAAAGATAATCCATTTGTGTTTGACTGAAGAGTCTTTAGAATAAATCAATAAGACATGCTACATGTGTAATTATTTCAGGAAACAAAGCAGCCCTAAATACTGATTTTTCCATTTATCCTCTTTCTTGTTCAATTTCAGTTGTTTCCAAGTTTCAAGAACTGGCAGGAGTAAACAGTTAAGTACTTCCCTGCATGGTTATGGTCTTGTTGGCGCTCTCATAACTGTGTGTATAGAAAGGTTCCTAACTATTTACCTGCTGCTCATGGTTGTGACCCAAAGGGAGTGTTACAACCAGATTTATATGTATGTGTGTGTATATATATATACACACACACATCATATATATATATATATACACACATGTATACATACATTTTTCAGCCTTGCTGAAGATATTAATAGCACTTGTGATGTGATGAAGGGAGAATATACTATGTGCTGCTTTCCATAGGGGATGAGATAAATGACTATTACTCAGCCCTCAAATGCATACCAACCCAATATGAAAGCAGCTCAGCAGAAGAGGAATGTGCACCTAATTTGGGGGCAAAGAATTATGCAGAATGTGTCCAAGACACCTGCAGAAAATTAAAAGACTTTACTTCTCTGTATGTGAAATTCTCATGAGGTAATTACCCTCAGTGTCAGACATAATACTGCTCCCATTAGACAGAACACATTGAGGGGAAACTGAATAGACTTTTTGTCAGGAGTGCTCCTAAGGATTAATAGGGCTGTCTAGAGCAGTAATTGGAAGGTTTCCCCCACTTTGCATGCAGCCATCCTCACTTGTGTCTTTCGGGTTTATTATTAGGCCATTGCCATTCTATTTACCGTGGAGGCACAAGCATCTTCGTTGTTAACACTCCTGCCAGCATCTTTGTTTCTTCGGAATGGGCTGCTGCCTTTAACCACTTCCCTTTTTGTGCTGGCCTTGCCTTGCCTCCCTTTATGTCTCTCCATGGTCAGAGTGCCAAGAGCTGGCAGAAAGGGGGGCTCCTTTTCCATGCATCGCAAAGATGAAAGTGACCAAATAGGGCTTGATCAGCTAAAGCATCTCACTTTGTTCCAGGGCTCTTTCATCCTCCAGGGAACTTCCTCAGCGGGGGTGGAGCGGAGAGCTAATCTTTCTGTGTTTTGGCATCTGTAACACTGATATCCAGTTTATAGATCTATACAGCAGGTCTCTTTATTTGGATGTTTAGTATGCCACTAATTATTGCATGATAAGATTTCTGAGCTAAAAGGATATTCAGAAATCTGTATCATATTATTTTCTCTGCTTCTTTAGCATATGTAGTTTATCACTAATGATGTTCTGGTTTAGGTTTAACTAAAAGTGACCTTAAAAGTACTGAATGTACAATCAGATTTTTGTGTATCACAGTGACTGATTCAGGTGTGAGGTGTGTGTGTGTGTGTGTGTGTGTGTGTGTGTGTGTGTGTGTGAGTGTGTGTTGTCAGAAGTAGAGAGAGTTTGGGATGGGAAATGAGGAAGAAGATTTATGTAGGCTAATGATTTTGAGATTCTCCTTCTTAGGTATTGTACTTCAAGCTAGAAACTTTAACTCTGCCTTTCAGTGCACATTTGAACACTTATGCATTGAATGAAAAATATCAGAATGGAAAATGTTCTGCTAAGAACAAGGACAGTTACTCTTAACTGTGCTGAAATAAGTCATTGAGAATGAAGAGATACCACCTGTTTCTTCACTTTATTCCTATACATTCCTCTTTATTCCTCTGAGTTGATTTTGTGACCAAATAATGCCATTTGAAACCACTGTGAATGGATTGGGGTTGACTTTTTTTAAAGACAACTATATGATTTAGAGGATTACCATCTTAATGTATTTATTTCAACTTAAAGTATACTCCCTTTTCTTTTTAGAAGAACTCAAGGAAATCAAATATTTGATTCTGGTTAAATCTCATTATCATTTACTTGTGTGTTTCTTATTCTTCTCACTAGAATATAACGTCCTTAAAAATGGCTACTGTCTATCTGACCTCACTTTTGCATATCTTTCTTTCTTGACACAGCAAACTTTCAATAAATACTTGTTAAATAGAACCTTTTAGGGTAATTGTGGGGCTTCTCTGGTGGCTCAGAGGGTAAAGAATCTGCCTGCATTGCAGGAGACCTGGGTTTGATCCCTGGGTAGGGAAGATCCTCTGAACGAGGGCATGGCAACCCACTCCAGTATTCTTGCCTGGGGAGTCCCCGTGGACAGAGGAGCCTGGTGGGCTATGTAGTCCATGGGGTCGCAAAGAGTCGGACATGACTGAGCAACTAAACATAAGCACAGAGTAACTGTGACGGTTTTCACTAAATGACATACCAGCAGGTATGTGCTCGTGCAGGGGAAAGGTTTGTTCACTTTCACTTTTAAACCAAGCAATTTTTTTTTCTGATACTCAGGGTAAAGAATAAAATAAAAATGATGACCAAGAAAAATTTTAGTTTTAAATATTGATCTTGCACGAATCTCTTTTGAGTCTAGTAAAATGATCAGTCCTTAATCTATAATACTGTCCCTGTAGCTAATTTCATATATATAGTTACTTATGAGATACATGAATATATATGAGATATACACATAAACTTTATTTTTTATTGAAGTATAGTTGACATTGTATTTAAATGAACATAATATTTATTGGCTATTTCCTATTTATTAGGTACTTATTAGTAGTTTATATTCACTGTATCATTTAACTCTGAGACAGTTAATTATATTGTTATCCTCATTTCATGAATGGGGAAATTATAGTCACAGCAGATGATCCCTTGTATGCTTGGGAAGCAATGAGTATACACAGTAAACATATCTTGTCAAAGGGATAGGAAACCACTGTGTGTACAATCTGTGTGCACAGTACATGATTTATATACACAGTTAAAAGATTGATGATCTTAATGACCAGAAACACTTAATAAAGGCGGGTACTGTGCAATATATCGAAATATTTCAATCTAAATGATCTTTAATTCAATATATAAATGAATAAACTTCAATTTTCTAAAAAATACTCTTGTCTACGGAATGTGCTCCTAGCCACATGTAACTCTTTACCAGTTGAAAAGTCAGTAGTATAACTGAGAAAAGAAACTTTTACTTTTATATCATCTTGATTAATATAATTTAAATTTTAAAACTTAAAACTATCTATCTTTGTTGGACTGCATCTTACTTTAACCTTTGTGTAGAATAAGGTAGTACTGTAGTTTGAGCAATAGGAAATTACTTATTTTCTAGTTTCACATGTTACACATGAATACTTATAAACTTTTATATGTAAATAATATGTATACATTTTTATATACAAGATTATATATATATGTATGTATTTAATAGTGTTATGCTCCAGTAAAGAGAGCAAAACATGGAGATTTTAACTTATAAGACTGATACATCATTGTTTTAATCAAAGGATTCAACATAGATAGCTTTTGCTAGGTATTTAAATATAATTAAATATTTTAAGCTTAGACACAGAAGTATAAAGTGCATAATGCCTCACACTTAGTAGGTGCTCACTAAAAATGACAGTTGTTATCACTATTCTTGTTCTTTTAGGCATGTGTAGTATAGTGGGTCTAACACTGGACTTAAGCTTATGTTAATAGTATGTCCTGACTCATTCCTATACTCCCTATGTGTACTCAGGCAAAGTTTTTACTAGAATTAAAATTATCCACATCTTGTGATAGGTGAAGTCATTTGATAAATTGTTAATTTCTTTATGATTGGAGACCATTATTATTTTAACAATTTTTATGGTGTATTTCCAGAACTGAATCTGTAGTATAACCCAGTTAAATATAAAGCACATTTCTCTGATTATCTATTTATTCTGAGATTCTTCTGATCTGTGGCTAATAGATTTTTAAACAGAACGCATTACAATGAATTGTGTGATATGTCAGTTACAGCACTTATGTAACTGAGTTTTTCAAAATAAAGGTCTATTCATCAAAGCACCTATACTTTTGAAATTTGGCCCTGCCAACTGAATCCTGGTAGATGATCCAGACTGAGAGCTCTGTGAGGTATCAGTGAAATGAGGTATCAATGAAACTCCCTCTTTGTTTGACTGGACATTTACCAGGTGGCCTTGGCTGGGAGCCTCTGTGCCAACCTGGGGAGGACCACCACAGGCTATGAATGGCTGTTTAGTCTCCAGACTTCCCTGATTTCTGCCCACCCACACCCCCAGCAGATTTTAAGCAAAAGCCTAATTAATGGTGGTGACACCTGCCCACCAAAGAATGATGGAAGACCATCAGCTCAAGTCTCGAAGATCACTGAATGTCTAGTAGGTTATGAAAACATTTGATCATGACTCATACACCACTTGGACTAGATTCAAAGTGGGGAAACTAATTTCTGGTTCCTTCAAAAATTAAGCTACCTCCTCTGAATAAAATACATAAAGCACCTAAGTGTATAACGCACATATTCTCTGGGATTTTGGCTTTCACAGGTTGACTATTGTACACAGCCATGTAACATTATTATGCACATCTTTTTGTATGTGTTTGTTATCTTACATTAATAAAGAGATAAGAAACTTTTAAAGTATATTCATGTTGAAGTAATATTTTCCTTTCGCCTATGTTTTTACACTAATAAGATGTGACTTGAGAAAACAGAGGATAAATTTTTCCTTCATGAACACTTACAAGGTGAAGCTAATAATTTTCCTTTGCTTTATTACTAGAAAAATAGCCATTTTATCTTTATCTGTGTATCTATTTTGAATTTTTAATTCATTATACTTTTGAGGGTCACAAAGTGACACATTGAAAACAGTGAACTGATTTTCTTTAACAGTTTGTTCGAGATTTTAGGACCCCCTTTATCCTCCCTACTTTACCTTGTTTAGAGTTTTTTTAAATTATTTTTTTCCCTATGACCATTCTTGTTAGACTAATTTTTTTCCTAGCTCAGTACAACATACCCTTTCTTAAATTGAAGAATTAAAATAAAACAATCTCTAAATTTTCAAAGTGGCAGATAAGATCTATTGGTTAAATTTTTTGCATCAAATATTTCATATCTTTTAATACATATGATAGTTTCCTTGAAAATATTTAGAAAATACATTATACAAAAGACTGTATAAATTCATATGTGCTGAAAATTGTAACATGAAAGTAACACTCATGTATCCATCATCTAGCTTAAGAAATAAAATATATGCCATTGTTACCCTCCCAGGTAACATTCTGTTCTTTTTCTCTATTTTGGGTCTAACTACATGTATATTCCATAACAGTATGTTTTGTTTACTGGTTTGAACTTTATGAATGAAATTGTAATGTATGATGTGTCTATCTATGCCTTGTATCTTTTGTTCAAAATTATTCAAGATTCAATTTTGATGCTATCTATAGTAGTATATCATTCATTAGAATTTTAGTATATGAATATACCACAATTTATTTCTTTGCTCCATGTAACTCGCATAACCACATAACAGCAATAGGTTTTGTGGTGCATTTGTTTTGATAAACATTTGTGATTGTTACGAACAATGGTGCTGTGCATCTTGTTATGCAAATCTGCCAGCATATAGATGTAAGGTATTCTGTTAGGAATATAATTATAGAGTTGCTACATATACATGTGTTCAACTTTAAATGGAAATATTTTCCAAAGTGTTTGTACCAGTTTACCCACACTCCAGCAGTGATTAGGTGGACAAGTTCTCGTGTTCCACCTTTTTTCTAAAATTGACATCAACTCATTTTGAAATTTTTATCTGAAATTCTACCTTCTTGTGGTTTTAAATTGTTATTTCCGATTATTAACAAGAACAAACACACTTTCACATTCATGATCTGTCTGTTTCTTCTTTTTATAAAATGCCTGTTTATGTCTACTGCAAGCTTTATTTGGGTTATTTGTCTTTTCTTTTTGATAATAAGAATGTTTACATGTCCTGAATACTAATCCTTATTTATAGATGCTGAAAATTTTTTCTTGTAGGCAACAGCTTCTCTTTATTCTCTTCATGGTGTATTTTAAAGAATAGAAAATACTTTTAACTAAGTCATTTTAATGTGACTGAACTTATTACTTTCTTTATTACTAAATATTTTATATCATTAGTGGATCTTTTCCTTCCCCAGTCTCATTAAGATCTTATCTAATTGTCAAATGAAGGCTTATAGATTTTATTTTATAAACGTAAAGTGCCTTTTATATCTGGGGCTTATATTTTGTGTAGAGTGTGAAGTAATGATCATGTATTTTTCTTCTTTTTTCTAAATGAGTAACAAATCTCTCAGCATCTTTTTGAATAGTCAGTCATTTCCTCACCAGTCTACAATGTCAGATGACACATTTATATATGTTTGGTTTTATTTCTGTTCTATTTCTTTTCACTTATATTCTTATCTTTATACCTTTATCTGGGGTATTTATGAATCTCAATATTTGGCAAGGGAAATCATCCCACCTTTTTTTTTTTTTTCAGGCCTGTTTTTCTTGTTTCTAAGCCTTTATAATATGGTTACCCACTCCAGTATTCTTGCCTGGAGAACCCCATGAACAGAGGAGCCTGATGGGCTATGGTCCTTGGGTTGCAAATGAGTTGAATATGACTGAAGTGACTTAGCATGCATGGCTCATTTTGGGAAAATTTGCATCTCAACTATTCTTGGTACCCAAAACACATAATTATGCCTTTCCAAATAAAGAATATTAAAAAAATAGCTTTCAATGAGTATTTACAATTTTTGTCACATACATTTTGCAGACTTTTTGTTAGATTTACTTTTATATTCCTTTTGTGGTTTAAAACTATTTATATATGTACTTTTTAAGCTGGCACATGTTATAAACAAACAAAAAGTGCCCGAAACACAAAATTCAGCTTAATTATTAGAAATTCACACAGCTATGTGACCAACCACCAGTTTAAGAAATTCAATAGTGATAGCTACTCTCTAGAAGCCTCATTTATGATCTCTTCTTGTCATAACTTCCTCCTAATGTTTCTCTCTACCTACTCTCTTATCTTTCTTGTCCTTCATAGCTAAACATAAAAAGCATTATCTAAATTTGTTGCTGCACTTTATTTCTTTGTTGATTTCTCAGCCTTCTGTAAAATAGCTTGTGCCCCTTTCCTAACTGCTGTTACCATAATTGGTAATGACAGTAAGTCTAAGGAATGTATTTTAGGTCTTATTATTTGTTTTACAGAAATATATGATATGATCAGTCATTCTTTTCTTCATGAAGCATTTTATTTTGACTCCTATGATTCTAAGATCAACATATTTTTCCTCTAGTCTACTTAGCCACACCTTCTTAACTTTCTTTTTTTTCATAATTCTCATGCTCTGATGGATTCTATTCAAGGCCCTTCTTCTTTCACTGTAAATATACAACCTGGGTAATCTCATCCACTCTGACTGTCTCAATCATTATTGATAGACTGATGATTCATTCTGATTTCCACTCTCCTGAGCCTCAGGTGTCCCTACTCAAATGCATATTCTGTGAATGCATGCTCCTCAGGTACTAGACACTCATCATTCCAAATTAAACTTGCCATCTTTCTCCTTTCCTGCTCCCCATCTGTGATTCCAATCATAGCACATGCCACCAAAACCTAGGCAAGACAAAAGAAAAACTAAGTTATTCTTCATTGATTCTCTTCTTTTCATTCAACTCCCCAGTCTGAAAAAATTATCATTTTCTATTGATTTTAATACCTTTTGAATATCTCCACTTATTTTCATCAGCACTAATGTCACGGTAGATCAGCCTCCATGAGCTCTTAATTGAATTTCCAAACTACCTTCCCAAGAGATTTTAGTAGCCCCACTCATCATTCTTCTAAAGTCTACAGAAAAATGTGATTGTGGTACTCCTTATTTAAAACTTCTAATTGCTTCCCATTTATCTCAATTTAAAGACAGCAAAAGAAAGCATCCATTTTCTTTACATGGTCAACATGACTATGTATGATTATTGTCCTCTCCTTTCCTCATTTCCTCTTTATTTCCTTTTCTATCATCTCTATCAGGCTTCACCTCTCCCCCAACTCTCTACCATATTGCTTCTGTAGAGCTCTGTATTTCATGTCTTCTAGAACACATTGGACACTTGCACTTAAAATTTTTCTTGTTTGATTTTCTCCTTCATTAAGCTCTGTGAGTAGGGCTACCAAAGTTTTTAACAAAACATATGATTTAGATTACTATAATAAAAAGTCATGATATGGAAATTATAATGGCAGTAATCTATACTATTATATTATAAATGGATACTTTGCACTGTTTCATTGCCTCATTGTATATCATAGCATAATATTGGGTTGGCCAAAATGTTCATTAGGGTTTTTCCCTAAGATGTTATGGAAAAAAGGCCAAATGAACTTTTTGGCCAACCTAATAATATACTTAGTCTGGGAATAAAAGACATTTATGGGTTTGATTCTTTTCTCTTTATTTGTAAGTTCAAAAATTAGACCATCTGGCTCAAAATTTGCACCTGAAAAAGCTTTCTGTGAAAGCTGACCCATGTTCATATGTTGGTCATTATATACCAAGTCCCTAGCACAGGACTTGACTCATCATGAGTCCTCATTAGATAGTTATTGAGTGAGTGAATGAATGAGAGAGTGTGGGGGAGCATGAAGAAATAATTAAGTGTTGGTATTTGTCTGGAAAAATTAGGAGAGAAGTTACTCATCTAACAAGATCAAGCATGCGGGAGTAAAGGGCAGTTGGAATAAAGGGAGAAAGTTTGGGGATTTTGTGTTTCTACAATCACTATTTTATCTTGGTTATTCCTGACCTCATTTTCATCACAGCAGTTCCGTTAAATTCTCACTTGTAGGATAAGTCATTTTGTTAAAAATAGACATTGTTTTGAAGATAATCTATTTTTTCCTGCAATAGTATTCATATGAAATTTCCACCTGTGTCATGCTGGGCATTCACCACCTCTGCTTCCATCTACCTCTGTTTGAGAATAACCACTACTGAGACAACAATTAATATCCTCTAGATCAGTGTTAGATAAACTGTATCTGTAAAAGGCTAGACAGTAAACGTTTTTAACTTTGTGGGACCTAGGGTCCCTTTGCAACTACTCAGCTCTGACTTTGTAGTGGGAAAGCAATATAGATGATGTGTAAATAAGTGTGTGTGGCTGTGTTGCAATAGTTTATTTACAAAAACTAGTTGAAGGATGTGTAACCCCCATGGGCCATATTTTTGCAACCCCACTCTAGAGGAAATATTGAAGGGAGGGGGAAAGTATATGAGAATAACCCTAGATTAGAGCTCAGCTCTGTATTTAGGCATTTCCCCCCAAAAGCTGGTGAAGATGAGCAACAAGGCCTCTTGTAGGCAAAAGAGAAGGCAGGCAGCTATGCCTTCCATCCCTCTTCTGCGTTGACAATTTCACCAAACATGTTCCTTTGTGTTTCCAACCTCCATGATGATGCTTTGACTTTCAGTTTGAAAAGCAACTGGTTTAGAAAAATAGTTTCTCTGGAATAATGGTTTCAATATTTATTTTACAGGAGCAAGATATGTTTGAGATAAATTTGGCCTGCTTCCAAGGTAGCTCTGGGGACTTCTGTGGTCTATCTGCAAGTGTTTACAAGGCAGAGTTTGCAGATTATTTTTAAACCAGGAATAGCTTGGTAACTGAATGTTTCCTCATTGAAAGGGCAATGGATTTCCCCAAGAAAAAATAAGCATGCTAAGAACAGTCTGACCACTTCAACAGAATTTTAATAAGTTCCAGGATATGTGGCAAGTGTGGATATGGCAGAAAAGCAACCATTTTTCTAACATATGCTTCTACCCATGTGCTGTGTGTGTGTGTCTCAACTGTGCCATTGGCACTATAATCTAGTTTGGGAAAGAAATGTCAATAAGAATACTGAAATTCATATTATATGTTGTATAATATTTTTGAAAAGCTCTATGCCATGATTTCTCTTGATGCCATAAGAATTAACGTATTTCATTCAAGTTTTATGTCTGGCATCGTACTGGGACATTTCCCCAGCATTGTTATACCCTACTCATTTGGGTTACATGACAGCCTGTAGTAAGATACTGATCCTATTCAAAAAAGTGCTACATAAGTCTTCTTCAGGGGACCATCACTGCAAACTGAGAGTTGTATGGACTCAAAACTTTAAAACAGGGTTTCCCTGTTTCCTCAGTGGTAAAGAATCAGCCTGTCAATGGAGGAGGCACAGGTTCGATCCCTGGTCCAGGAAAATCCCACATGCCATGGAAGAACTAAGCTTGTATGCCACAACTATTGAGCCTGTTCTCTAGAGCCCGGAAATCACAACTACTGAGCCCACACGCCCTAAGCCATCACAATGTGAAGCCTGCACACCACAATGAGAGGGTAGCCCCACTCTCCATAACTAGAGAAAAGACCACACAGCAACAGAGACCCAGTACAGTCAAAAATAAATAAATAAAAATTTAAAAGAGACTTTAAAGCTGAGAAAAAATAGAATAACTTTAAAAAGTAAGACTTTATTTTTTAGGGCAGGCATAGGTTTAAAAACAGTGGCTTTTAAATTTTTAGGATCATCAGACAAACGTGTACATGATTGGGATTTGGCTATAGAGAATACGATTTCATGTATCTAAAGAGATACCCAAGAATCTCCTTTCATTCATGATTGTAGATAATTCTGAAGGAGTTGGTCCCCAGACTTCACTTTGAGAACACCGTTCTTAAAGCTTATTCTTTTTGTGCCTTATGGGTCTGTAGCAAATAGCTCCTTGGGATAGAAATTGTATTTCACCATTGGGTTGCCTCCAAAGTGTTCTCTGGTGTATGAAAAACTTTATGATTTGAATTGTGCACTTCATTCAGCAAGAGCCTACTGGCTCACACATTCAACAATAATACCATGGAAGCCACAATAAAGAGGCAGATGCCTGGATCCTGCTGTTCATGTGATAGAAATGACTGTATTCAGCAGCAAAATCCAGAGAGACTGGATGAAACCTAATCAGGCAAGTCAGTTTCCAGAAATATAATCCATTCCTAAGAATGAAGAACAATACTATGCAACTCATTAAAATCATTACATCAGTCTTGCATTTGAAGAAGAGCTTTTAATGTTTCTGCCTTGTTTAATATATAGCCAGACCTCTTAATCCTATAATTCTCTCCTCTGACTGCCAAGAAGACACTCAAAGAATGAATTGAAATGACATTTCATGGGCTTCACACTTGAAATGATCAAGCATGTTTGGTGATAAAAGCTGAATTATTCATAAACAAATAGTCTGGAGACATATACTATTGTTTTGTGGTTGAAGAGCTATAGTTATTTCCCCTAAAAGCTCCCTTTTATTCTTTGAATAATTACTCAGGACATATTTAAAAGAAATGTAGTTCATCTAGTTGTAGTTCAGATGCTTTCCTTCTCCCTCTCTTTCTCTTCTTTCTCTTTCCTCTTTTTCACCTTTTTTTTTTTTTTTAAATGGACACACTTTGGGAACAGCTTTGTTAGATTTTACAATGACACAGGCTAGTGAAGATTTTTCTTTTATTTTCATACTCTTAGTGATTAAAACATTGTTGAGCCACTATTTTATCAATGACTATTTTTTCTATTTTTATTGAGAGTAAGATGATACTGTCTCTACAGCTAAAGGCATATAAACAATTGAAGTAATATAGAAATCTTAGCTTATTCTAAACTAGTAATAGGTAAGCACAGATATTCCTGTCTTCCATAAGAGATTATATTAATTTAAGCTCACTTGTTTTGAAATTGAATTGTATAGGTTTGTTTAAATCACCACTATATTCCTGAGGAGTAATACAGCATATGCCAGAGAAGAAGCCCCTTTCTGGAGTTTTATATTGACTTTAATGGTGCCTGACCCTCTGGTGAGTAACTGCTCATAAAATAAGTTGTTGACACTAGTGAAGAGAATACATTCTTTCATGGCTCTGGCAAGCTCCATAACCTACATCTGATCTATCTTAAAACTAAGCCCTGTTTGTTACACTGTCACAGCATTGGTCACTTATTTTTAGCTCCTTAACAATATTTAGAAATTATTTAATTGTACAGCATACTAAAAAGGATGTAATTTCATTTTGGCAGCATAAGGCATCATTTGTGCTAATTTAGATGCAATCCATAAGAACATCAGTCAGTTCCTGTTTGTTAGTTAGAGCCTCAGTGCTTCTTTCTGATGCTTTCTAGAACCTGGTTCATGACTCCCACATCCCTCCTATAGATTTCCATGTATAGCCTAACTGTGATTTTGGAGTTCTTGTAATTTATTGTCAAAGAGATACCAGGAGGAAAATAATGTTTAGATGAAGAAAACAGCCTGCAGAGAAACAACTGAATCTTGTCAGACATCCCTTTGTACATTAAGGTCTGTATAGTCAAAGCTATATGTTTTTTCTAGTAGTCAGGTATGGATGTGAGAGTTGGACCATACAGAAGGCAGAGCACCAAAGAAATGATGCTTTCAAATTGTGATGCCAGAGAAGACTCCTGAGAGTCCTTTGGACATCACGGAGATCAAACCAGTCAGTCCTAAGGGAACTTAACCCTGCATATTGATTGGAAGGACTGATACTGAAGCAGAAGCTCCAGTACTTTGACCACCTGATGTGAAGAGCTGACTCACTGGAAAAAACTCTGATGCTGGGAAAGACTGAAGTGAAAAGAAGGGGGCAGCAGAGGATGAGAATGGTTAGATAGTATCACTTACTCAATGAATTTGAGCAAACTCAGAGAGATAGTGAGGTACAGGGAAGCCTGGTGGGCTGCAGTCCATGGGGTCGCAAAGAGTGAGACACAACTTAGTGACTGGAAAACAACAGCAACACCTTGTTGAAATTGTATTGACTTGATGAAATTAACATTAACCTCCAGGAGGTAGGGCAAAAGATACTAGACTAGGAACCAGAGACTTGATAGTGTTCCTCCCTGAATGACAGGGGCGAGTCGTTTAACCTCTCCGAATTTTATTTTTCCTGTCTTTATGTCTGTAACTTAAAATAATAAAACAGATTTTTGTGGGATTAAAAGAGAGAATCTGCCTTACACTGTATTTTGAGCTCTAAAGTGCTATATACTATGTGGAGTTACCGCTCTTGGTGTTGAATTTGTATCTGATAGATTAAGAATCTGTGATTTGGAAACATTAGTCTAAGAATTGACTGTTTTTCAATGAATGTATAGTGTACTAGTATAATTTCAGTAAAAATCTTTTTTTCTATTGTCCTCCAGAACATAATGTTGACACAGTCTTTTTCCTGCCAGAGACTATCCAGGAGTAATGTTTCTATGATCAGATGGGTTATGATTGAATATTCTTTTCTCTGTGTCCACTGAGTCTTAACAATGGAAAAACCCATCAATTTCTTTTGATTTATATGTTACTGTTTCTTTGTCCCTCACACCACCTTCTCAGAAAAGATTGTTCATCTGGTTGGTTGAAATGACACATTCAGATTAGAGCTTCTGAAGTATCAAGGATGGAGTACACCCAGTGGCTTTGTAAACGGTGGTTAAAACACTAATTAGTTCATAGAACCTTAAGAAGAATTGATGAAACTATGAACTTCTCTCCCATTCTTAGCCCATCCCATAGGAAAAAATGAGTAGTTCAGAATTTGGGAGGTAGGGGAGAGAAAAAAAAGGTGTTTGTATTTTGAAAATGCTCCCCTGAAAATCAGAGTGATCCCCTTCTGAAATTGTTTTCCCCTCCTTCTTCATTTTATTGTCCCTCTGTCCCATGGGTATATGTCTATTTCAAAAAGCTTACTTAAGATAAGTTTTGTTGTAGATAATGACATTCTCTCCAATGGGAAACAAATGAGAAATTTGGTAAGTGTATAAGAAACTGAAGACTGCTGAAACCTTGGTTTAGTACACAGCTGCCTGGGAGGTGGAGTTCCTTTTATTAAGCTATGTTTGTAATTTTTATTTTGCTGGGATGAAGTAAAATGTGATAAATGCTAATACCTGGGGTTATTAAGATTATTAAGGAAGAGACACAAGGAACGTAGATTTTGGCAGGATATTGTATGTGATAGTTTCAGAATCTAGGCAATCACAATGTGCCTTTGTAAAATTTCTTTTCACTCCCACACACTTGCAATTAAAAAATAAATGGTATACAGGAGAGAATTCACTGGGTACCACGAGGGTTATGTGGGCTTAGTTTTCTGATTGTGACTTTTAGGGAAGTGCTCCTGTGGGAAGAAGTGTGAAAATGAAAGAAGAAAAAATGGTAGCACTATGGGGAAGGAACCAGGGGTTTTTCCTTCTTTCGCATCCCATAACACTTGAACCACCAAATACCCATGCTGGTTTCAATAAATAGGTATGTATGTGTCAAATGTGGATTCTGACAAGGGTTGGGAGTTTAGCACCGTGATACTGAAAGCAAGAGTTTTTGCTGAGACACTGAGCTGGGAGCTACTCGGACAAAGACACTTTCTGAATCCCATAAGCTAGGATTCACAGGTGTTTTATAAAATGAGATTTTTTTTCAGTTTCTGATTTATTTATTTCTTATTTTATTTCCAAAATAAACAGATTTTATTCTGTTTCTGTATTCATTCTATAGGTTTGATGTTTGCTTTGTTGTTTTGTATTCATTGAATGTCTTTGTATAGGCTCATTTGAAACAAGAGGATGATGTTGACTATCCAATAAATGAAATGTTCTGGATGTCTTGTATTAAGATCAGTATGAACTGAATTGAGCTTAACTATGGGAGTAATCTGGGCTCTCATGTTTTATTGTGCAGCTGTATAAGAAGGATCTAAGTAATTGATTAACGGTATTTCTTTTTGTTTCAAATAATTTTAAAGTGATTTTAAAAGTTATATAAAATAAAACAAATTAGAATATACTAAAAATTTGCAAGAGAAAAACTAAAACCATTTAGGGAAATGACATAAAATGGAGAGGTAATAAGCACAGGACAGATATTCTTATGTCAAAAGTTACTCAGTTGCTTTGAGTTAGTGCTGAAATATGGTTCTAAAATTTCTAGCAGCCAGTAAGAAAACTTCAGTTACTCAATTTCATGTGTCTGTTAAAACAAAAATTGCTCAAGAGAATTACTGTATTATAATGTAGCAGCAGTTAAAGTGCTATTCTCCTTGGTTACTTTAAAAAAGTAAAATACAATATGTTATAGAACTCTAGTCTTCAAAATAATCTGATTTTTTACAACTTGGAACTCTCCAAATTCACTGTGTAAGATTGTAACGCCAAGACTGTAGAGCTACAGACTCCAAATCAGAAACTCAGAATCTTGAGTTGAGTGTTGATTCTGGGCTTTCTTATCATCATGTGTTAATAATGAATACCTTTGTTGGGTTCTGAAGTGATAAAACCAAAAATTAAGTAGCGTTCAAATTTAAGAAATTAGTTGTAGTCATCCAGTGAAGACTCCTAATACTTTATAATTCTACTAACCTGGAATGATATGCAATTGCTTTTTTTTTTTTTTTTTTAACAGAGTCAGTGTTCTTCACCTGGACAGCTTTTTTTTTTTTTTTCTTTTCCTGTCTGATATTCCATACATTCATTTATGATTCTTTGCAATGAAGGGATGTACGACATCTGTTTCAAATCAGATTTTCCCTAATTCTTATGTATGCCCTCTTGTTCCATCATCCGCATTAAAATTCACAAGCAGACATGATCCATTCCACACTGGATTTCATCTTCTGTACTGCAGATCTATAAAACCTATCTTTACTGCCTCGTTTCACATGTCTCTTCTGTAAGAATTTGTCTTCTTGGCATTTCTTTCTTTCACCTTTGACCAGAAATCAGGCATAATTTTGGGTCCTTTCTTTGGCATGTCAATGACTAAAGCATCTTTCTGTAAAGGAGAAGAGCTAATCAAGTTGGCAATCCAAGAGAGGTCTGTGTATTCTCACTTCTCATATTTGCAACACCTTCTCATCATTCTCTCAGTGCCTCTTCTTATTTCTGTGGAGTTTTAAAAATTATTCCCCTGCACGGTAAAGACATCTGGACATTCTGAATACGTGTCTGGTTGTATGTTGCGTATGTGTTTTCCTTTAAAAAGAGGCAAATTCCAAGCCTTTTGCTTATGTTCATTCTTACAGGATTGGTAAAATTCTTACTTTGTATGGAGTCATTCTTTCCCAGCAAGGTGAACTTTTGGAAATTTTGTTGGAAACATCTGTGTGACATCTCTTCTATCCTGGAAAGCAGCCTGCTTGTGTAGTGCTGAGGGATTCATTTAATTAAGAGGGGCAGGAGCCTGCTTTGAATGGCCAAATGGTGCACTTCTGAATTCTCCAGTCTTCTCATAAGAACTTTGGTCTTTCCAGCACATTACTGTGGGATACGAGAAGAATTTTACACTTTTAGGGAATATCCTGCTATTTAAATGAGTGGATTTTGAGAGAGTAACATAATGAGAAACTTTGTGATTTCTATACCCTATTAAGGCTAGTAGATTATTAAATGTATTTAAATAATTTGCTTAGAACCTACTGTTCTTAACAAATATATGTATATTATTTTTATCTTTGACTTGTAGAAATGATGACTAATATATTGTTTAGGCCTCTAAATTCACAATCTAATACATGAGCTTATTGACCCACTGGAAAACATCGGGTGGTTATTTTAATGTTGATCTTTAGAAAGAGCTGTAGTTTGCAATGGAAGAAAACTGTTCAAATATCTTCACATAATAGTCCTTTGCCTCTTTCTACTTTGCTTTCAAATTCTGTGGTTTGAAGCATGTTTTGTGGAGGAGGCTTACCAAATGTTCTGTAATATCTTTGTTCTTCTTTCCATTTGTTCAAACATCTAAAAATTCCTTTACATTTGTAAAACCAGTGATTTCTAATTCTTGGACTTAATCCTATAGCAAGTAGGTGGATAAATTAAAAATATTTTGTTTCGGTTTTCATGTATTTCCAGCTACTGTAGTTACCTAGTGACAATTTTCTGTCTTTTTGATTGGTTATTTGCATAACCTGTAACTGATAACTGGCATACCAGTTTATGGCAAATTATTATTTGGAATGCCCTCTTGATTGTCTGGAGACTTAAAATATGGCCTTTGAGGTTAGAAGATATTTAATATTGGGTTTTTATGATAGATAGGAATCATACTATTATTTGTAAATTTAGGTATCTTTCTTGGTCCACTCCTATATTTTACTACTAAACATTTTTAAGAAGAATATTATTAGAATTTATACCTAATTTTGGTTTATTTATTGTTAAAGATTTTTTGATGTGGCCCATTTTTAAAGTCTTTATTGAATTTGTTGCAATATTGCTTCTTTTTTATGTTTTTTTTGTCCATGAGTCATATGGGATCTTAGTTCCCTAACCAGGAATCAAATCCATATGCCCTGCAATTGGAAAGTGGTCTTAACCATTGGAGCACCAGGAAAGTCTGTATATCTAATCTTTAAGATATTCCTTTAATATATTCTCTAAATCTGTACATATAGTTGTGGTAATCTTGCTGACTAATAGGCAATATCAGGAATATAAGGAATTGTGTAACTGACAATTGGTAGAGTGTTGAGACATCATCAATATTGAACACAAGTTGGAAAGCTATAGCCTATGAGTCAAATCTGGGCCACCACCAATTTTTCTAAATAAAGATTTTTGTGATGCAGCCTTACCCATTTGTTTACCTATTACCTGTGGCTGATTTTGTACTATAAAGGCAGAGTCTAGTAAGTTGCGACAATGACCATATGGTGTGCAAAGCCTAAAATAATTAGCATCCGGTTGCAGAAAGTTTGTTGATCCCTGTTCTTGAGGATCACTCGATTTATTACTGTGTAACTGCCCAGTGGTTGAAGCCAGAGTTCATTTTGTTTCTGTTACAGAACCTGATCATTTAGTTTTCTTCTGCAAATTAGGATTTAGGAAATTCTGTTGATATGGCTGGGAACTCAGTGATTTCATGTAAATCAGTTCATTTCAAACTCATTCTAGTGACAAGTTGGCCAACTCTTGATTGATTTAACATTTTGATACTTTTAGTAGGTAATGATGTGGTGATATAATTAAGCCATTAATTTTAATGACTTCTCAGGAAAAGGAAGTAAAATTAGTTGAGCGCCTCCCATGATACAGGCTCTTTGCTAGATTCCAGTCTCCAAGCGGCAGTTAAAATTCAGAAAGTAATGTATCAACAACACAGAGAAAAAAGGTTCCAAATAAGACATTCCATTTCTCATTTTCTCTTCTACCCACTCTTTTTTTTTAACTGATGAGAAAATTAAATTCAGTAGGGTTAAATAACTTGATTGGAATTACAAATTAGAAAGTGGCAGAGTTGACATTTGTGTATAGACCTGTAGGTTTTCAGAGCCCAAGCTTCTTATGTTAAACTGTATTGCTTAGCATGTTACGTCAAGACATATGGAGTCTTCAAAATAATCTACTTGTGGATTGTGGCCTTTAAAAAAAAAATAGCACTAGAATTTCCCCCAGAAGTTAACTATTTATAACTCCTTACTAACCCAATGGATAAGAAGATATTGAGCAGGTCTAATATAATCCCATTTGGATACAGGAATATCAAAATCATAGCCACTTCAAGAAGTTATTTAATCAGCCACTTTGTAAGATATCAATATCACAGCCACTTTAAGAAATCAACAGAGCTGACAATAAAAGGGCTATCTGGTGTTAAAATCACTCTGAATTGTGACTGTGAATTTATTGTGAATTTATCCCTTTAGCACGTGTGGAAAAATGTGTATTTCTCTCCTAAGTTATTTTGTCTAGGGTGTTCTTTTTCAGAGAGTATTACTGTTTTTATTATTACTTTTATATGATAGGATTAATGGAGAATAACTTGAAAGCAAGGAACATTAGTGATCCAGCAGGACAGTCAACAAGCTTTAGAGCCTAAAAAAAATAAATTTATTTTTTTTTTAAGCTCAGTCATGTCTGACTCTTTGTGACCCTATAGGCTGTAGCCTGCCAAGCTCCTGTGTCCATGGGATTCTCTAGGCAAGAATACTGGAGTGGGTTGGCCTACCCTTCTCCAGGGGATCTTCCTGACCCAGGGCTCGAAACTGTGTCTCCGGCGGCTCTTGCATTGCAAGCAGATTCTTTTACCACTGACCCACTGGAGAAGCCTTAGACTTTATTACAGGCCCCAATATAATGCTTGATGTATCAAGCAAAATGAACGCCAATTCTGTCTTGCCCGTTGATGTTGAGTCCTTTGGGTTCTTTATAAATGGCAAACTCCTGCGATTGTTATTGACTGACACTGACATCACTTGGAGTAAAATTAGCAGCTACTCAAGAACTCCAGACTTGTACAAATATTTGTAATACTTTAGTTATTTTGTGACAAGTCATTGGGTCTGGTTAACAAACCAAAAATGAAATGGACTTTTCTAAGAATTGCAAAATATCTGTGGATTGTCTCTTTTGTCATCATTTTTCCCTCTAAGTAATATGGCTTTAACTTGGCTGACTGATTCAAGCCCTGAAGCAATTATAAACTGTTTATAATTATTTGAAATAGTGTGCAACTTGCATATATGTATAGCTTAGGTTTAAGAATGGATAAATCTATTGAATTGCACTCCTGACTTATTCTGTTTCATTTTTTTGCATATAGATGTCAAATAATTAAGGCCACATTGAGTATATTAATTTCTTATTTAAGGTAATATAGAGCACATTAGGTCAGAAGGAATCAGGGAGCAGATATTTTGTTTACTACTTTATGTAGGTATAACAAACTCTAACCTATATATAGACTCTGCTGCTAAGTGAAATCTTTGGTTATGATGCGACAAAAATAAAAGAATTGATTGTTTTGGCTCAACTCTCTAGGTAGTGCTAAGTATAAGATTGTGTCAGGGGGGTAAAAATTTCAGAGGATGTGGATAAAAAAAGTTGAAAAAATACATATATTCCACATTCTCTGCATGTAAAATTGTAACCATATCATAACAGAAAACATATGTGGTGCCACTAGCTTGACTTGAATTACTAAACATGCATATAGGCCCCTTTCTCCAGTGTTTTAAAGAATGTCATACAATTCTAAAGGTTGTTTTAAGAGGGCATGTCAAACCAACCTAATGATTAAGTAATATCAGAAAATAAGAAACAATTAGAAGTATGGGAGAAAACACTGTCCTACAAATTCAGACCTTAAATTAATAAATAAGGGGATGAATTTCAATAATAATAAGCTGGCATTTAAGGAGTTTTTTTCCAAATGTACAAATCATGCTAATCTTGTTGTCTGGAGGTGATTAGCTTATTATGACAGACTGTGAGGTCATTAAGAGAATTAACATATTCCAGGTGTATTATTCTGCTGGCACCACGCCATTAGGGAAATGTGTTTATTCATCTGAAACCAAGAAAATGTAATTTAATTCACATGCGCAAGATAAAGCTCAGTTCAAAACTTCAAGTGATATTTCCCCCCAGCTGGCATCAAAAAACAAAACCTGAATTTTTAACAATATGTTTTAGCAAATCACACAGTTTGCATGTGAATTTTCGACTTCAAATTCCATCAACGCAGTGAAGTGCGGTATGGTCTAATATGTTTTGGGTGCTGATTTGCATTATTTTACAGGGGAATAGTCATATATCAAGTTTTATGAAAGTTAGGTTAATGAATTTATATACACACTCATAAACATCTATCTAATTGATTAATCAACTTAATAAAAAATTTGAATGCTTGCTATGTATCATGCTCTGGTCTTAGGCATGTATTGATGAATAAAACATCTCCCAAGTTAAAATATCTTTTATGTTCAGTTTGTTCTGAAAATAACTTTCATTTGTGAATTAAGAAAATAAAATATTTGAAAAGATGTATTACTTTCCCAAGGATTTGATTAACTTTATTTAATTAGTAAGCTAGTTACTTGGAATATTTTGGAAGAGACCCAAATATTTAAATTTTGAAGTAGCAATGAATTTTTTGAAATATAGGAAATATTGATATTCTTATTATAAAAAGCATAAAATTAAGTCTTTGTATATCTTGATTTAAAATGACTTGTTTATGAGCTTCTCAGTATAGTTTTAGCCTTTTAAGTCTTTTCAATTTCACAACAGAATTAGTATTTGTCACTCAAAATGCTTTTATAAAGATTCTCTTTTTACTTATTTTGTCAGTTTTTCACAAATGAGAGAGGAGAATTTGGCTTTTATGGAGTGGTACAGTGTTTCTGATTATGTGGGGAAAATAAAAACTACTTTTCTATAGCATAAATTTCCCCCTAATAACATTCTGGGAGTGCCAGGTTAGAATATGCCAGAATTATTTTATATATTTTTCCTAAAGTAAGTCAATTTTTAATTAAGTCACTTTTATCTCTTTAGTCTAATAGTAGTGAATGACAGGTGGAAAGGAAATTCCAGCTGGAATTCAGGTTTCACTAGATCGCACTGGAGGGGAAATTTCCCTTCTAAAAATACAGATGCCTTTTAAGTTACTGTTTTTGCATCACAATGTGTTCATATGTCACAGTGAAGGCTGAAAAACATCATTCAGAAATAGAGCCTTGACGCTTCCTCGTTGTTGTTGTTCAGTGGCTAAGTCATGTCCAACTCTTTGTGACCCCATGGACTGCAGCACGCCAGGCTTCCCTGTTCGTCACTGTGTCATGGAGCTTGCTCAGTCATGTCCTGAGTTGATGATGCCATCCAGTTATCTCATCCTCTCTCACTTGCTTCTCTCCAACCCAGGAACATGGACTATTTTTCCATCTGTTTTATGTTGTCTTTGATTTCTTTAATGAATGTCTTAACAGTCTTCTGTTCACTTCTCTTTTTGTCTCCTGAGGTAGGTTTATTCCTAGGTATGTTATTTTTATTGCAACGGTAAATGGGATCGATTCCTTAATATCTCTTTTTGATTTTTCATTGTTAGCATAAAGGAATGCTAGTGATTTTTGTGTATTGATTTTGTATCCTGTGAATTTACTAAATTCACTGATTAGCTCTAGTAATTTTCTGATAGTATCTTTGAGGTTTTCTGTGTATAGTATCATGTCATCAGCAAACAGTGAGAGTTTTACTTCTCTTCCAATCTGGATTCTTCTAATTTGTTTAAATCCCTTTTTTTCTTGATGAGTCTGACTAATTGTCAATTTTATCTTATCAAAGAACTGGCTTTTAGTTTTATTAAGCTTTAATATTTTTTCCTTCATTTCTTTTTCACTTTTTTCTGCTCTGATCTTTATGATTAGTTCCCTTCTACTAACTTTGAAGGTTTTTTTGTTGTTCTTTTTCGAGTTGTTTTAGATGTAAAGTTAGGTTATTTGGTATTTTTCTTGTTTCTTCAGTGTATCACTGTTAGCCTACACAAATTTTAGAATAATTTGTTCTAGTTCTGTGAAAATGCTATTGGTGTTTTGATAGAGATTGTATTAAGTCTGTAGATTGCCTTGGGTAGTATGTTCATTTTAACAATGTTAATTCTTTCAGTCCATGAGCTGACTGTGTCTTTCCACTTGTTTGTATACTCGTAAATTTCTTTCAACAGTATCCTTTAGTTTTCTGAGTGCAGATTTTTAAAAGTCCTTCAGTTCAGTTTAGTTCAGTTGCTCAGTTTTGTCTGACTGTTTAAGACCCCATGGATAGCAGCATGCCAGGCCTCCCTGTCCATCACCAACTCCCGGAGTTTACTTAAACTCATGTCCATCGAGTCAGTGATGCCATCCAGCCATCTCATCCTCTGTCGTCCCCTTCTCCTCCTTAGTTAACTTTATTCTCAGGTGTTTTATTCTTTGTTTGCCTTACTTCACTTATAGTCTCTAGGTCCATCCACATTGCTGCAAGTGGCATTATTTCATTCTCTTTTATGGCTGAGTAGTATTCCATTGAGTGGAATTTCTCTTTATGATGTTTACATAAATAACATGTATGTATATATATTTACACACATACTTGGCATATCTTTATCTATTCCTCTGTTGATGGACATTTAGGTTGCTTCCATGTCTTGGCTATTGTAAATAGCGCTACTGTGAACACTGAAGTGCATGCATCTTTTCAAATTAGAGTTTTCTCTGGATATATGCTCAGGAAGAGGATTGCTGGATCATCATACTCAATGATAAAAAGCTGAAAGCATTCCCTCTAAGATCAGAAACAAGACAAGGATGCCCACTCATGCTACTTTATTCAATGTAGCTTTGGAAATCCTAATCCTAAGAGAAGAAAAAGAAATAAAAATAATCCAAATTGGAAAGGAAGACATAAAATCATCACTGTTTGCAGATGACATGATGCTATACACAGAAAATCCTAAAGATGCTATCAGAAAGCTAGTTAACGTTTCAGGGTACAAAGTTAATATACCCAAATCTGTTGCATTTCTATACACTAACAGTTAAATATCATAAAGAGAAATTAAGGGAACAATCCCATTTACTATCACATCAAAAATAGTAAAATACCTAGGAATAAATCTACCTAAGGAGGTAGAAGTCTTATACTCTCAAGACTATAAAATCTGATGAAAGAAATAGAAGACAGTAGGAACAGATGGAAAAAATATGCTGTGGTTTTGGATGGGAAGAATCAATATTGTTAAAATGACCATACTGCTCAAGAAAATCAGTGCAATCTCTATCAAATTACTAATGGCATTTTCTGCAAAACTAGAACAAAAATGTTAAAATTTGTATGGAAAGAAAAAAAAATACCCTAAATAGTGAAAACAATCTTGAGAAAGAAAAATGGAGCTGGGAAAATCATGCTCCTTGACTTCAGACTATACTACACAGCCAAACAGTATAATACTGGCACAAAGACAGACTTATAGATCAATGGAACAGGAAAGAAATCCTAGAAATAAATCTGTGCATTTGTGGTCATTTAATCTGTGGCAAAGGAGGCAATAATATACAGTGGAGACAAGACAGTCTTTTCAGTTAAGTGGTGCTGGAAAACTGTACAATTACATGTACAAAAACGACATTAACAAGTTATCTAACACCATACAAAAATAAACTCAAAATGGATTAAAGACCTAAATCTAAGACTTGATACTCTAAAACTGCTAAAGAAAAATATAGGCAGAACACTCTTTGACATAAATAGCAGCACTATATTTTTGGATCTATCTCCTAGAGTAATGGAAATAAAAACAAAAATAAACAAATGAGTCCTAATTATATTTGAAAGCTTTTGCATAGCAAAGGAAACCATAAGCAAAATGAAACAGCAACCTGCAGAATGGGAGAATATATTTACAAATGACAGGGATTGATTTCCCCAATATAGAAACAGCTCATACAAGTCAATATAAAAAACATAAAACAGCCAAATCAAAAAATGGGCAGGTGACCTAAAGAGACATTTCTCCAAAGAACTCATACAGATGACCAAGAAGCACAAGAAATGATACTCAACATCAATAATTATACAGATGTGTATAACGGACTTTTGGACTCAGAGGGAAAGGGAGAGGGTGGGATGATTTGGGAGAATGACATTCTAACATGTATACTATCATGTGAATTGAATCGCCAGTCTATGTCTGACGCAGGATGCAGCATGCTTGGGGCTGGTGCATGGGGATGACCCAGAAAGATGTTATGGGGAGGGAGGTGGGAGGGAGGTGGGAGGGGGGTTCATGTTTGGGAATGCATGTAAGAATTAAAGATTTTAAAATAAAAAAAAATAAAAATAAAAAAATAAAGCATTAAAAAAAAAAAAGGAAATCAAAACTACAGTAAGATATCACCTTTCACTAGTCAGAATGGCTATCATTAAGAGGTCTACTAATAGTAAATGCTGGAGAGAGTATGGGGAAAAAGGAAGCCTCCTCCACTGCTGGTGGAATGTAAATTGGTGCAGCCACTATGGAGAACAGTATGGAGGTTCCTTGAAAAACTAAAAATAGAGTTACCATATGGATTTTATTCCTCAGTTTGTTAATGTGGTGTATCACATTGATTTATTTGTGTATATTAAGACATTTTTGCATTTTTAGTATAAATCCCACTTGATCATGATATATGATCCTTTTAGTGTATTGCTGGATTCAGTTTGCTAGGATTTTGTTCAGGAGTTTTTGCATCTATGTTCATCAGTGATATTGGCCTGTAACTGTGTGTGTGTGTGTGTGTGTGTGTGTGTGTGTGTGTGTGTGTGTGTGTGTGTGATATCTTTGGTTTTAGTATCAGGATCATGGTCACTTCATAGAATTAGTTTTGAAGCATTCTTTCCTCTGCACATTTTTTGAAATAGTTTGTGAAGCAGAACTGTTTATAATGTTTGGTATAATTCACCTATGAAGCCACCTGGTCACTGACTTTTGTTGGGAGGTTTTGTTTTTTTTGAATTGCTGATTCAGTTTTATTATTGATACTTGTTTGGTTCATATTTTCTGTTTTCTTGCTGATTCAGTCTTGAGACAGTACATTTCTAGGAATGTATGCATTTCTCTTAGGTTGTCCATTGACATATAATTGTAATAGTCTCTTATGATTCTCTGCATTTCTATGAGTCAGTTGTAGCATCTCTTTTTTACTTGTGCCCACTCCCTTATATTCTTGATGAGTCTGGCTAAAAGCTTATCAATTATGTTTATCTTTTCAAAAAAACAGGTTCTAGTTTAATTGATCTTTTCTGTTTTTTTTTTAAGACAGTATTTATTTCTGCTCTGATAGTTATTACTTCTTTTTTGCTGACTCTGCATTTGTTATTGTTATTTTCCTTTATCTGTGCATTAGATTGTTTGATTTTTTTCTTATTTCCTGGGGTAGGCTTGTATCAGCATAACTTCCCATTTAGAACTGCATCTGCTGTATTTTATAGATATTTGATCATTTTGTTTCCAATTTTATTTGTCTCCAATTATTTTTATATTTTCTTTTTGATTTCTTCAGTGATCCATTCATTGGTTGTTTAGTAGAATATTATTCAGCTTCCATGTGTTGTTTTTTTTTCCTGCAGTTTTTTCATATAATGGATTTCTGGTTTCATAATGTCATGGTTGGAGAAGATATTTGAAATGCTTTTACTCTTCTTAAATTCATATTTGAGGGATGACCTTGTGGGTATTCTTGGTTGTAGTTTTTTTCCCCCCCCCATCACTTTAAATATATTGTGCCACTCCTTTCTGGCCTGCAAATTTTGTGTTGAAAAGTCAAACTGAGAGTTCCCATGTATGTCACCTCACTTTGCCTAATTCTCTGTGCTTATTTGTGTATATTAGTTAGGTTGGATACATTTCCCAGTCTTGTTAGTTAGAATTAGTTTTACATAGGAAGTGTTTGGTGGGGCCCAGCAGCACAGTCTCCCCTGCTCACCACAAATATATGCTCTAGGGGTGGCCTCTATGTGGGCTGAGTGGGCCCTTCTGTTGGGACTGAGTCAACTACTGTGTTGTGAAGTTAAGAATAGCTGTAAAATAAATAAATTTATATTAAAAAAAAAAAAAAGAAGAGCTGTTCCCTGACTTGGCTGGTTCCTGCCCTGTGGGGCCATGTCCCAGCAGATCTGGATTTGGGTCTGGGTGAACTGGCTACTGGAACCATGGGCAAGTGCAATGGTCACTGCACCCTGGTCACCTTCTGCTGCCTGCAGCTCCTGTCTCTCCCATTAGGAAGCTTCCATAAATCTCTTATCCTTATCAGTCAGGTAGACAGAATGAAAACCACAATCACAGAAAACTAATCAATCTGATCACATGGACAACAGCCTTGTATAACTCAGTGAAACTATGAGCCATGCTGTGTAGGGCCCCCAAGATGGACGGGTCATGGTGGAGAGTTCTGACAAAGTGTGGTCCACTGGGCAAGGGAATGGAAAACCACTTCAGTATTCTTGTCTCGAGAACCCCATGAACAGTATAAAAAGGCAAAAAGATAGAACACTGAAAGATGAACTCCTCAGGTTGGTAGGTGCCCAATATGCTACTAGAGAAGAGTGGAGAAATAACTCTAGAACGAATGATGAGATGGAGCCAAAGTGAAAACAAGGCCCAGTTGTGGATATGAGTGGTGATGGAAGTGAAGTCTGATGCAGTAAACAGCAAAATGCATAGGAACCTGGAATGTTAGGTCCATGAATCAAGGTACATTAGAAGTGGTCATACACGAGATGGCAAGAGTGAATGTTGACATTTTAGGAATCAGTGAACTAAAATGGACTGGAATGGGAGAATTTAATTCAGATGACCATTATATCTACTACTGTGGACAAGAATCCCTTAGAAGAAATGGAGTAGCCCTCATAGTCAACAAAAGAGTCTGAAATGCAGTACTTGGATGCAACCTCAAGAATGACAGTATGATCTCTCTTTGTTTCCAAGGCAAACCATTCAATATCAAAATAATCCAAGTTTATGCCCCAACCAAAAATGCTGAAGAAACTGAGGTTGAACGGTTCTAAGAAGACCTACAAGACCTTCTAGAAATAATATACAAAAAACATGTCCTTTTCATCATAGGGGACTGGAATGCAAAAGTAGGAAGTCAAGAGATACCTTAAGTAAATGGAAAATTTAGCCTTGGAGTACAAAATGAAGCAGGGCAAAGGCTAATAGAGTTTTGCCAAGAGAATGTACTGATCATAGCAAACACCCTCTTCCAACAATACAAGTGAAGACTCTATACATGGACATCACCAGATGGTTTCAATGTCAAAATCAGATGGATTATATTATTTGTAGCTGAAGATGGAGAATCTCTGCAGATGGAGAATCTATAGCCAGCAAAAACAAGACTGGAAGCTGACTGTCTCTCAGATCATGAACTCCTTAATTCAGACCTAAATTTGACTTACTTGAAGAAAGTAGGGAAAACCACTAGACCATTCAGGTTGTGACCTAAATCAAATCACTTGTGATTATACAGTTGAAGTGACAAATAGATCCAAGGAATTAGATCTGATAGACAGAGTGGCTGAAGAATTATGGACAGAGGTTTGTGACACTGTACAGGAGGCAGTGATCAAGACCATCCCCCAGAGAAAGAAATACAAAAAGGAAAAATGGTTGTCTGAAGAGGCCTTACAAATAGCTGAGAAAAGAAGAGTAGAGAAAGGCAAAGGAGAAAAGGGAAGATATAAGCATCTGAATGCAGAGTTCCAAAAGAATAGCAAGGAGAAATAACAAAGCCTTCCTCAGTGATCAGTGCAAAAAATAGAGGAAAACAATAGAATGGTAAAGACTAGAGATCTCTTCAAGAAAATTCAAGATACCAAGGGAATCATGCAAAGATGGGCACAGTAAGGGATAGAACTGTTATGGAACTAAAAGAAGCAGAAGATATTAAGAAGAGGTGGCAAGAATACACTGAAGAACTATACAAAAAAGATCTTCATAACCCAGATAACCATGATGGTGTGATCAGTAGACTAGATCTGGATATCCTGGAATGCAAAGTCAAGTAGGCATTAGGAAGCTTCACTACGAACAAAGCTAGTGAAGGTGATGGAATTCCAGTTGAGCTATTTCAAATCCTAAAAGATGATGCTGTTAAAGTGCTGCACTCAATATGCCAACAAATTTGGAAAACTCAGAAGGGACCCCATGACTGGAAAAGTCAGTTTTCATTCCAATCCCAAAGAAAGGCAATGCCAAAGAATGTTCTATACAAACTACCACACAGTATGTGAACTGAGAACTTCCATATGTTCAAGCTGGATTTAGGAAAAGCAAAGGAACCAGAGATCAAATTGCCAACATCCATTAGATCATAGAAAGAACAAGAGAATTCCAGGAAAAAACTTCTGCTTTATTGATGATGCCAAAGTGTTTGTGTAGATCACAAGAAACTGTGAAAAATTCTTCAAGAGATGGAATTCCAGACCACCTTACCTGCCATCTGAGAAACCTGTATGCACATCAAGAAGCAATAGTTAGAACCTGACATAGAATAACAGACTTGTTCCAAATTGGGAAAGGAGTACATCAAGGCTGTATATTGTCACCCTGCTTGTTTAACTGATATGCAGAATATATCATGAGAAATGCTGGACTGGGTGAAGCATAAGCTGGAATCAAGATTGTCCAGAGAAATATCAATAACCTCAGATATGCAGGTGACACCACCCTTATGGAGGAAAGTGAAGAAGAACTGAAGAGCATATTGATGAAAAAGGAGAGTGAAAAAGCAGTGTTAAACTCAGCATTCAAAAAACAAAGGTCATGACATCTGGTCCCATCACTTCATGGCAAATAGATTGGGAAACAGTGGAAACAGTGGCAGACTCTATTTTCTTAGGCTCCAAAATCGTGGCTGATGGTGACCACAGGCATGAAATTAAAAGACATTTGCTTCTTGGAAGAAAAGCTATGACAAACCTAGAGAGCATATTAAAAAGCAGAGACATTATTTTGCCAACAAAGGTCTGTCTAGTCAAAGCATGGTTTTTCTAGTAGTCATGAGTGGATGTGGAGGTTGGACTATAAAGAAAGCTGAACGCCAAAGAATTGATGCTTTTGAACTGTGGTGTTGGAGAAGAGTCTTGAGAGTCCCTTGGACTGCAAGGAGATCAAAGCAGTCAATCCTAAAGGAAATTAGTCCTGAATATTCATTGGAAGGACTGATGGTGAAGGACTGATGCTGAAGCTGAAACCCCAATACTTTGGCCACCTGATGCAAAGAATTCACTCATTGGAAAAGACCCTGATGCTGGGAAAGGTTGAAGGCAGAAGGAGAAGGGGATGACAGAGGATGAGATGGTTGGATGGCATCACTGACTCGGTGGACATGAGTTTGAGCAAACTCCGCGAGCTGGTGATGGACCGGGAAGCCTGGCATGCTACAGTCCATGGGGTCGCAAAGAATCGGACATGACTTAGTGACTGAACTGAACTGAACTGACTCCAGGGCCTAGGAGTTCTGAGCTGGTGCTCTCCTGCTGGTGGGTGGTGTTGAGTCCTGACATTCCTCGTTGTGGGTTCCCAGGGGTCTTGTTGCTACTTCTGGCCCACTAGTGGGCATAGTGGAAGGAACTGATGCAGAATTCAGGTCTTTTCCCCCTTGTGGAGAACTTCTGCAATTTTGAAACATGCTGGAACATAGGACCCTTTGCTTCAGAGCTGCTATGCTTGCACTTGGACAGACATCTCCTTGTGCAACAAAATACAAAGAAACTGTAAGGGACTAAAAATAACTGCATACATTTGCAGTTATGGCAAATTCTGGATTAAAGATACATAAAGACCAGAGAAGGTGAACTGCCACTTCTGGGAGCAAATCAGTGTGTTGGGAGCAAAAGGTTACTAGGCATGTCCCCTGCACTCAGAACCACAAAGGGGTGGCATACCACCTAAGCCACACCTCACGCCCAGCCGCTAGACACATCTCTGCCCTCAACTCCATCCAACGGACTAGCTCATCTGCCCATTAGGGAGTGAGCTAACAAGGGAACCTGCTACTTGTTCTCGTAGAGGCCTTGCTGCAGTAGAAGCCCCAATAAAAATCTTTCCTGAATTTCTTGTCTGGGCTGTAATCAATTTCCATTGATTAAGGAGGCCAAGAACCCTAGCTGGTAACAAATTAACTGTTCTTCCATTTGTGGGTGACCTGTGGGTCTTGCCTGGCCCACAGATCACTCTTCCTACTCTTCTCATTGTGGATCCTTCTGTATATATTGAATTGAAGAAGGTCCTTTCTGCTGGTCTTCAGGTTATTCTCAGCTACAGCTCCTCTGTAAATAGTAATTTTGGTGTGCCAGGGAGAGGGCATGAACTTGGGGTCTTTCTATTCCATCATCTTGGCCACTCTTCCAAAGTTAGTTCTTAAATAACAATTCTGTTACAAAATTGTTTGGAAAATTGCTGACACGTCTGCTTTTTAACGTAATTATGTCATTTTAGTATTAGGGCTTGTATACTCAAATTATATCTTTTTATCCTTAATTAATAGTCTCTTTGAAAAAAATACTATGTAGTTTATGTTGAATCTTCAGTGTTTTGAAATGGAATTAGAAAGTTTTTGTTTGTTTAAAAGACTCCACAACTGTTTAGAAAACTATGAGGTTACAGAAATTACAGAACACTGAAGTGTATTATGAAGATTGGTAGGACTGAGAGGTTACAAAACTGAGGACATGATGGAAGTGGTCTGAGATGAGAAATATTCACTCATTCATATTATCCATGATGATCAGGGTATTAAAGTTGAAGTAAGGAGACACTCCAGGTTTTAAGAAATACATCTACTAACTATTAAGGAAGGTAGAATTGAGAAATAGGCCACGTTACATTGTTACCTATATAACTCTTATTCTAGATCACCATAGCTATGGCCTTGGCTATGCTTCCAGAATCTACAAACAGGAATTAGTACTTTCTTTTCATTAGAAAAAAAAAAGTAAACTTAAGTATATGATATCTGCTAGAATACTTAACATATGGGTTTGCTGCACAGATCTCCCTTTTGACAGAAAGGGAACATTTCTAGAAGGAGCCAGGGCTTATGGAATCTGGTCACCATTGTTTTAGTCAATGTCAACAAGTCTGATTATTCAGTCTTATGAAATAAAATGCTTGATTTGTTGAATGTAAAGTAGGTATGTGGAAGTTTGTGAAATTTAAAAAACTGAATCACTGACTACCATTCTTGTATTTTTATTACAGAATTAATAAGCAAATTTAAATGAATAGTAATTAAAATGACTGAATAATTTAGAGGAAAAAAAACTATTTGTTAAAATAGTTCCTGTGGGAAAACTTCCTAGAATGGTTATATAAATATGCCTTTGTGTCTGATTCAATCTAATTTTCCTAATTACTTTTTATATAATATTTTTATGATTCTGAACTTTTAGTTAGTCAATAGGTTTAGCTTTTCTCGCATGTATTTTGGCTATATTTTCTCTTTCTGGCTTATCAGCAGTCTGTGATTTTTAAAATAGTATGAATAGGAGTCTTTGACCAATACTTTTTCATGGTTATACCTGGTTCACATATTTTAATTCCGGAGAGTTCATTCTCAAACTTGTTTAGTGTCCTGAACTGAAATAGATTTAAAAAGTCATGTCATTCATTACATGACAAGTGATATGTCTTTTTTGTTACCATCCTGAATGAGGAAATAGCATGTCCTATATTTTTAAAAACTGGTAATTCAACTGAGTGGACCCTTTTTCAAAATAATTTCTTTATCAAAATTTTATTCAAGATATAGAGATGCTAAATAGGAAACAATGTTGTCATATAAAGGAACAGCTGGCATAGAGAGATCTAAACTGATTTCTTTTTCCTGTCAAGATATATGAAATTCTATATTTTTTCCTTGTTTTGTAATCTTAGGTAGATTACATTTTGTCCAGAACAGACTAGTTATATATTGTCCTTTGGACAAACTCAATTAATATTTGCTTTTTTGGAAAGGCTAATATACTGATAAGATTGAGGCACCACTGTCTCCTCACATTTAAAATGCTTACTTTCTTATTAAACTGTCCTGTCTTAGTTAAAAAAAATATTGACAAGTAAAATAGAAAAATATTTAAGTTTTAATTGTAGTTTAGACCAAGAGACCTAGTTTGATTCTTTTAGAATATTCACAGTTTTTGAGACCCAGATCATTCTTTCTGTCATTTAAAGTTCTAAATCTATATACAAATAATCATTGCAACTTAATTACATCAAGTGAACTATGTTTTGATACATATCATGGTAAAAGTATATATGAATCCCTGCATCTTAGCTGTTTGTGATATTTGAGTTATTTTTTATTTTGCTCTGCATGTTTTTGTTCAGCATATTAACAGATAAAATTTGAATGCGTTGACCAAGAATCCAAACTTTTGAAGGTCAGATAGTTTAATGATAGAGGTAGTATATTAGGAAATAAGAAGCTGTTTCCTTTGCTTAATGAAAGAATTTTAGAAATATCATGTACTTAACAATCACTTCTAGATAGATTTACAAAGATAAAAATTACTACCAATCATGACTTAACAATCAAACTGTTTTACAGTGCTGATAAAGTTTAAGAAAATAGGAAGATAGTTTAGTATAGGATGAATATGAAACTCTGTAAGTCTTTTGTTAAGAAACTATCTTATGTTTTCTGTGATAAATTTAAAATTCCTTAATCAGGTAAATAACTCAGATTAACTCAGTTTAATTATCTATTTCATATTTAGTGTGTATTTTAAAAGTTACTAGATGAAGAAGCTAAGATCCAGAGAGGCTCCATGATTCCTTTTTTTGAGGGGGTGGCGGTGAAGATCATAATTTTTGTTTGTTGTAGGACCAGAACCTAAGTGGAGTTTTGGGTATTCCAACTGCTGTGTTCTCACTTCCAGACTATACTATTATAATGTATATAAACTTTTTATCCCCTACCCCTAAAGATGCCTGTATTCCTTATCCTAGATACTTTTAAGTATGTTAGTTTACATGGCAAAGGGAAATTAAGGTTGCAGATGGAATTAAGGTTGTTAGTTAAATTTCCATTGAGGAGAATAATTGGATTACCTAGGAGTAGGCAATGGCACCCCACTCCAGTACTCTTGCCTGGAAAATCCCATGGACAGAGGAGCCTGGTAGGCTGCAGTCCATGGGGTCGCTAAGAGTCAGACAGGACTGAGCGACTTCACTTTCACTTTTCACTTTCATGCATTGGAGAAGGAAATGGCAACCCACTCCAGTGTTCTTGCCTGGAGAATCCCAGGGACAGCGGAGCCTGGTGGGCTGCCATCTATGGGGTCGCACAGAGTCGGACACGACTGAAGCGACTTAGCAGCAGCAGCAGCAGGTGTGCCCAATGTAATTGTGAGGTGGAAAGTAGCCCAAATTACCCAGGTGTTCCCAATGTAGTTAGGAGGCTCCTAAACTGTGGAAGAGGGAGGTGGAAGAGCAGAGTCAGAGCAATGGCCTGGGAGAAAGCTATAGTTAGCCTTTGTTGTCTTTGAATGTGGACCAAGAGCGCTATGAGTCAAAGAACGCAAGCAAATTCTAGAAAGGTACAAAGCCTAGATTCAGATCCTTCCCAGAGCCTCAGAAAGAATGCGACCTTTCAGAAACCTTGATTTTAGTTCAGTGAAGCCTGTTTCAGACCCGTGACCTCTGGAAAGGTTAGTAAGATGCTAAGTCCTGTTTGTGCCCGCTAAATTTATAGTACCTTGTTACTGTAGTACTTGGAAACCAATACGAGTTAGAAATGGAAATATGATGTAAATTGTAAATTGAATGATTTCTACACCTAAAGAATCTCGTTAAAGGAAAATTAAGAATAAAAAGGCTCTATGTGGATTCTTTCTCTATTTTAGGGTTCACAAATAAGTTTGTTTTCTTTCCCAGTTCTTTCAGCTCAGTGTGCATAATTCAATGGGTAGATATTTGTCTACAGTTGGAGAATAACATACATTTGTTTTGTTGTCTTTTTAAGGTTTCTTTTAGAACCTGTATGGTCTACTTTGTTTAAAAACAAGTTTTCTACTCTATCAATTCATGGTTGTGCCTTAAGAACTTTATTATTTATCTTAAAAAAAAAAACAAAACTGCAAAATGGGAGTAATGCTATTCATATCATAGATAAGGTTAGGATTTTCTTTTTGAAGACTTAATGCGGTAGAAAAATTCATTTGTACTTTTAATTTTTACAATAGATGTAGTATATAAAACAGTCCTAATGCTTTGATCTTATTCTTTGACAAACAGGTTTACTAAAACTACATTGTTTTCTTTTTTCTTTATTTTTGTTCAGACACTTAAATTTGCTTTATTGGGGATTATTTGGGTCCACTGCTATTTTCATGACAGCTTAAGAACTGTAGCAGTGACCTGATTCAACTGTGGTTATAATAGCTTCCACCCTTTGTTTCCTGGGTCCCTCTTAGCAGTTATGGTGAAAGCAGTTTCATAAAGACTGGGCATATTTGATTTCTTGGAAAGATTCCTGGGAACATTGTCACATGAACTTTACCAAAATCTGTATCTGGTACGAAAGTCTTTTATTGAGATTCAACCAGCAGGGTGGGTAATTAGGCACAGCTGGAAAACATGCCAACTTCCCACAACAATATGTTTTCTAGTTGTTAGCCCTTCATAGTGGCTGGTTTGTTTTCTTGTAGGAGTTACACCAAATGGTGTTACTATAGTAAGGATGTACCTCAGAGGTGCTTTGTAATTGTGACTTTAGTCTTTAAAATACCATGATATACAACTTTTAAAATTGAAACTTAATTTTAGTCAAACTAGACTCTTGCCTTCCTTTTATGTCTGTCATCAGGGTTAGAAACCTTAAAAACTATAAAGACTCATTACTCTCATGTTAATTGATGGATTAAATTTCAGTGAGTTAATGCCTGGACTTATAACATTATTTATGTAACAAAAATACTAAATTTGTTAATTTCTAGGAAGAGCTACTGTAGAAAATGTTAACAATAACTTTCTTTATTCGGATGGCTTTCATTGGTTACGCAAGGATGTGCTGAACAGTTTTATTTAATGCTGGTGTTGTATAATGAACATTTGGCTGATATTTGTCCCTGGTTCCTGGAATTTCCCAAGCAATAGGAGTACCTTTGTTGTTAAGGTGGACACCTGGGACCACACCTGAGTTTATGCTAACAAGATGACTCATCATGGGCCCTAGATAGTTTCATCGTGGGGGATGACCGTGCTGAGAATGCCATCCTGGTGACTAGATGAGTGACTTTGAACCACACAATATAGACCTGACATCCTAACCTTAGAAAGAAAGGGGAACTGGATATAGAGTTCAGTTACGACAGCTGATGATTCAATCAATCATGCCTCCATGATGAAATTGCAATAAAATTCTGGACGTCTGAAGCTTGGATGAGTTTACTTGTTGGTGATATCAATGTGTCAAGAGGGTAATGTGTCCTGAGGATGCAGAAGCTTTGCATCTGGGACCCTCCCAGACCTCCCCTATGCATGTTTTTCTTTGGCTGGCTCTTATTTATATATTTTAATAACAAAACTATAATCATAAGTATATGTTTTGCTGAGTACTGTGAGTCATCTCAGCCAAGTATTGAACCTGAGGGGGTAGTGGGAACCCCAGAACTTGTAGACAACTGGTCAGAAGTATTGGTAACCTGGGGACCCCAGAGATGGTAGCTCTGTTTTAAATGGGGACAGTCTTGTGAAGGACTGTGCCCTTAACTTGTGAAGTTTAAGTTAACTCTGGGAAATTTATGTCATAATTGCATTATAGCCAATTAGAACTTGATACCTAGAAATATGTATCAATTTATGTATATCTGCATCATAGAGTTAATTTTGCTGTTTAATTTAGAACTTTGATTTTTTATCCTCATACATAATATACTGAACTAACAATGCTTTAAAGTAATTTTCAATAGATTTTAAATAGTTTTTTTTTTTTTTAGTGAAAAGGCATGTGGGAAGGAATTCTAGTCTTCTGATGAAACTAAAATGGTTTATTGTTTATTCAAATACTTGCTTCCATTCACAACAAAATTTGACAAAGAATGCTGGGATGGGTGTTTGATAATCCTAATAAGGTACTGATACACATGTTGCTAGGTTAAGGTATTCCATTTACCTAATCATATCCTAAATCATTTCTGTATCCTGGACTCAGGGACTATTGTGATGACAGAATTATTCTTTGATTATGATCCAAATGCCTGCTACCATTCATTATAATTGTTAGAATTAAACACTAAAAACTTGCTTGATATTCTTTTAAATTGAAACAAAATGGTCATGATACAGATACTAATATTACCTTTACTATTGATGAGGAAATTGAGGCATAAAAAGTTTATGTAAATTATGAAGGTTACAGAAGTCGTGGGTGGCAGAGCCAGTAATCAATCCCAGTCTACCTTGCTGTGTCCTTGACCACTGAACATTTCATTGGCCGGTTGTGTTTACCTCTTTTATAAAGCGATGATAATTTTCAGACTCTGTTGCAATTAAAATGTAATTGGATACATTGGATTCAGTGTCACTGATTCATTTTCAGTTCATAGAGCATCTGTCATGTGTCACACACTGGGCAGGTACTGGGGATACAGCTCAAAATTAACAGAATTATTTTACTTTACTTCAGGGCAGACTGTGTGCATCAGATATTCCTGTCAGACCTTTCCCAACCTTTCCCAACACACTCACTGAGAAAGTTCTAGACTTGGTTTACTGTGTACCTTTTGTGTCTGTGGCGAGAAGCCAGGAAGAGATAAAAGGAGGTAAGAGAAGCAGAATCAACTCAGACTAGAAAAAATATAATAGAAGAACTGCATAAAACTGATAACTTTACTTATTCACATTTTCACATCCTATTTTTTAGTCCTTTGCAGTTAGAAATATCAATCAATCTATTTCAATTTCAGTGGGATTTCACAGTTCTGAGGTTGTGTTACCAGAACATTCTCATATTTAAGATTCCTTTGACCTTTCATATTTCTTTATTTCTATTCATTTTTTTCCTTCTGTTGGCCATTTGAGATCATTGAGGCCTCAAATTCTGGCTCTCCCACTACCCCAAATTCCATAATCTATTACTTTTTACTTTCCTTCTCTCCCTCTCTCTCTGTGTCACACACACACATATACACACACAATTAAGGAAAAGCTGATTTTTCACATAGGATAAAATATAAAACTGCTTCAAATGTAAACTGTTTTTGAGCTTCCACAGGGACTCAGTGTCAAACTTAAGTCACAAGAAGACTCGAACATAAAAATCTATAAATTATTTAGGTAAATCATATTATAGATTAATATTTGATACAATATAATGTATATTCTTAAATTTTGTGCCTTCATGAAATTGTGGGCTCTTTTAAATCTAAATGTAGTACTATGTATGTTATAGTAATTACTTCACTTTATATTATATATATTTCATCAATGGGTGTATAATATTTTAAATTATTTAGAATTTGTGCAGTTGCTCTAATTGGTCCATCAAAGTGGGGATTCAAAAGAGTAATTTTATGCCATTTGCTTCAATAAATTGTTAAGATACTTTGAAATTATTTACCTGGGTTCTCTACATGGTAACTGAAGTATATAATTGAGATAGATATGTGAATTACGTCAGAAAGTATATTTTAATCAACTGTATATATTTTTAATTGATTTTGTAACTATTTGGCCTAATAATTTGGGTAATATTTTAACTTTTTAGTAGTTCTATACACATAAGCATGCCAACATACTTTTTATAACATTTTTTATATCATGTGAGTATCCATTTAAGGATTATTATTAAAATAAATTAAAATAATATTATTTAAAAATAAAGCTAAAGGCAAATGTAATGTAGTTTAAGAATATTTAACAAAATTAATTTTACCTAAAAGCCAAAATATAAATCTGTTGTGCTCTAGTAATAGGTCATTTAAACTCCCTTTTCTCAGTGTTCATTAACAAAAAAAAAAAATTGGGAGAGGATTAAAGGAAGATATATCAGTTGTTTCAATTCCCTTCAATCTTCCTCTCAGGTCAATAAAATGTAGGTAGGTATATGTGCTGAGGGAGGCCTGCCAGGCAGTTTGATGGAACTTGGAAGCTTTGCTCACTACTGAGTATCTGTGAAGAAACACATTGGTTTCTTTTGGGCAATGTACTATCTAAATGCTTAGTACTAAGTATTAAGTAATATACTATCTAAATGGTAGTTAGAAAAGTGTTCACTATTTTTTCATTATATTATATGTTTATACATTGTTTTCTTTTGCCTTGATGCATTATATCACATAATTTAAGAAAGAAAGCAAAAGCGTAATATTAATGAGGGAATAAAACAAAAAATAGACTAATAGAGAGTTGTTCATGGTGATTGGTGAAAACATTATAAACATAGCAATTTGTTTTTATGTGTTCAATGGAATTTTAGGCAGTGGTTTCAAAAATTAGATAAAACTATATACAAATTTATAGGAAAGAATAAATGTCCTGGAACAATCAAGAAAGGTATTAGAAGCATATTAAGTGGATATTTGCTTTGGCTGATACTGAAACTTACTACTATGTCATTGTAATCAAAATGGCATGGCATTGGCACAAGAGTAGAAAAGCAGATTAGTTTAACACAGTAGGAATTCAGACATAAACTCGAGGCATAAGAGACTTAAAATAACAGATAAAATGATAGTACATTTTAGTGGAAAAATAAGTTATTTAATGAGAGATGCTTGTTTCTCTCTCTGGCAAAGACTTTAACAAAGCTGAGGTTTCAGAAGATCAAAGGTAAAAACCTAATAGTAAAACAGTAAACTGTTAGCCCAATGTAGAAAAAGTCTTTCAAAAACAGAGAGAAAAATAAGAAAAGATGAATATATTTGAGAATTGAAGAATGAAAAATGTGAGTGTTAAGATTATACCAAAGTCAAAAGGAAGACTATTGATTAGGAAAAATTACATTGTCTATGACAGTTTGGTCAGTATTTCCAATATGCCAATGACTTATAAATTAAAAAGATAAAAATCATGGTTGAAAAAAAATGAGTATAGAAAATGTCTATGTAGGGAATTCTATCTGTATGGAATTATCCCAAAATTATTCACCATATTGGAACTCACATCACTATTTATGGTGTTGAATTTATTAAGATAGCATATTTGCATATAAATTTGTTTATGATTTAGCCTTTATTTAAGTATTTCAACGTATAGTTTAATATTGGTTTGAGGTGTACAACATGATGATTCTATATTTATTTACATTGTGAAATCACCACCACAGTAAGTCTTGTTATACTGCCTATCACCATTATATAGTTAGAAAACTTCTTTTCTTTTCCTCTTGTCATGAGGACTTTTACTCTCCCAGCAATTTTCAAATAGGTGATACGTATTGTGAAGTATAGTCACTATTTTGTGTACTACATCCTTATAAATTATTTATTTTATAACTAGAAGTTTGTACATTTTGATCTCTTACACTCATTTCATCAATAACCTCAGATACGCAGATGACACCACCCTTATGGCAGGGCAGAAAGTGGAGAGGAACTAAAAAGCCTCTTGATGAAAGTGAAAGAGAAGAGTGAAAAAGTTGGCTTAAAGCTCAACAATTCAGAAAATGAAGATCATGGCATCTGGTCCTATCACTTCATGGGAAATAGATGGAAAAACAGTAGAAACAGTGTCAGACTTTATTTTTTGGGGCTCCAAAATCACTGCAGATGGTGACTGCAGCCATGAAATTAAAAGGTGCTTACACCTTGGAAGAAAAGTTATGACCAACCTAGATAGCATATTCAAAAGCAGAGACATTACTTTGCCAACAAAGATCCATCTAGTCAAGGCTATGGTTTTTCCAGTAGTCATGCATGGATGTGAGAGTTGGACTGTGAAGAAAGCTGAGTGCCGAAGAATTGATGCTTTTGAAATGTGCTGGAGAAGACTCTTGAGAGTCCCTTGGACTGCAAGGAGATCCAACCAGTCCATTCTAAAGGAGGTCAGCCCTGGGATTTCTTTGGAAGGAATGATTCTAAAGCTGAAACTCTAGTACTTTGGCCACCTCATGTGAAGAGTTGACTCACTGGAAAAGACTCTGATGCTGGGAGGGATTAGGGGCAGGAGGAGAAGGGGACGACAGAGGATGAGATGGCTGGATGGCACCACCGACTTGAAGGACATGAGTTTGAGTGAACTCTGGGAGTTGGTGATGGACAGGGAGGCCTGGCGTGCTGCGATTCATGGGGTCGCAAAGAGTCAGACACGACTGAGCGACTGAACTGAACTGATACTCATTTCACCTAACCCCTAACTTTTCCTTAGCACTACCAATAACAATTCTGTTCTTTGTATCTATGAGCTTGGGTTTTTATTCCTTTCTTTCTTTTGCTTTTTTAAGATATCACATATAGAATATTTGTCTGTCTCTCTCTGACCTCTTTTCACTGAGCATAATGCCCTCCAGATCCTTCATGTTTTTGTAAATGGCAGGATTGCATTCATTTTTAATGGCTGAAAAGAATTTCATTATATGTACTTGCAGATTTCCCCAGTGTGAAAGCAGATTTTTCCTATTAAATACCTCATAAGCAGAAATGGCATAAGGTGAAGCGGTTACCTTTTTGCATAAAATTGAGCATCCTCTTTGGATATTTTCCATATAAGAAAAACAAGTACTAATGTATGTCTTTTGTGAAAGTGAAGCTGTGAAAGCAAACCTTCTAAAAGTGAGGGTTACCTGGATCACATTGCCTTTATTCATTCATTCATTCATCAATGAGTGGGTAAGCTATTGTCCATATTTTGGCTATTGTCAGTTCAGTCGCTAGGTCGTGTCCAACTATTTGTGACCCCATGGACTGCAGCACGCCAGGCTTCCCTGTCCATCACCAACTCTCGGAGCTCACTCAAACTCATGTACATTGAGTCGGTGATGCCATCCAACCATCTTATCCTCTGTCATCCCCTTCTCCTCCTGCCTTCAATCTTTCCCAGCATCAGGGTCTTTTCCAGTGAGTCAGTTCTTCGCATTAGGTGACCAAAATATTGGAGTCTCAGCTTTAGCATCAGTCCTTCCAATGAATATTCAGGACTGATTTCCTTTAGGATTGACTGCTTTGATCTCCTTGCAGTCCAAGGGACTCTCAAGAGTCTTCTCCAACACTACAGTTCAAAAGCATCAGTTCTTTGGTGCTCAGCTTTCTTTATAGTCCAACTTTCACATCCATTCATGACTACTGTAAAGACCATGGCTTTGACTAGATGATGGACCTTTGTTGGCAAGATAACGTCTCTGCTTTTTAATATGTTTTCTAGGTTGGCCTAGATCTGTTAGACAGAGTGCCTGAAGAACTACAGACAGAGGTTCATGATATTGAACTGGAGGGAGTGATCATCCCCAAGAAAAAGAAATGCAAAAAGGCAAAATGACAGTCTAAGGAGGCCTTACACATAGCTGAGAAAAAAAGAGAAGTGAAAGGCAAAGGAGAAAAGGAAAGATATAAGCATCTGAATGCAGAGTTCCAAAGAATAGCAAGGAGAGATAAGAAAGCCTTTCTCGGTGATCAATGAAAAGAAATAGAGAAAAACAACAGAATGAGAAAGACTAGAGATCACTTCAAGAAAATTCGAGATACCAATGGAATGTTTCATGCAAAGATGGGCACAATAAAGAACAGAAATGTTATGGACCTAACAGAAGCAAAAGATATTAAGAAAAGGTGGCAAGAATACACAGAAGAAGTATACAAAAAGATCTTCATGACCCAGATAACCATGATGATGTGATCAGTAGACTAGAGCCAGACATCCTGGAATGTGAAGTCAAGTTGGCCTTAGGAAACATCACCATGAACAAAGGTAGTGGAGGTACTGGAATTCCAGTTGAACTATTTCAAATCCTAAAAGATGATGCTGTGAAGGTGCTGTACTCAATATGCCAGCAAATTTGGAAAACTCAGCAGTGGCCACAGGACTGGAAAAGGTCAGTTTTCATTCCAATCCCAAAGAAAGGCAATGCCAAAAAATGTTCAAACTACCGCACAATAGCACTCGTCTCACACGGTAACAAAATAATGCTCAAAATTCTCCAAGCCAGTCTTCAACAGTACATGAACTGAGAACTTCCAAAAAAAGCTGGCTTAAAACTCAATATTCAGAAAACTAAGATTATGGCATCTAGTCCCATCACTTCATGGCAAGTAGATGGCAAAACAATGGAAACAGTGAGAGACTTTATTTTTCTGGGCTCCAAAATCACTGCAGATGGTGACTGCAGCCATGAAATTAAAAGACAATTGCTCCTTGGAAGAAAAGCTATGACCAAGCTAGACAGCATATTAAAAAGCAGAGACATTACTTTGCCAACAAAGGTCCATCTAGTCAAAGCTATGGTTTTTCCAGTAGTCATGTATGGATGTGAGAGTTGGACTATAAAGAAAACTGAGTGCCAAAGAATTGATGCTTTTGAACTGTGGTGCCGGAGAAGACTCTTGAGAGTCCCTTGGATTGCAAGGATGAAATGGTTGGATGGCATCACTGACTCTATGGACATGAGTTTGAGTAAGCTCCAAGAGTTGGTGATGGAACAGGAAGCCTGGCATGCTGCAGTCCATGGGGTCACATAGAGTCAGACATAACTGAGTAACTGAACTGAACTGATGATCGATCTAAGAGAGTATTCCATGTTTACTTGAGAAAAATGTGTATTCTGTTGCTTTTGGATGGAATCTGAATCTGAATCAATGAAAGTGGAAGTCGCTCAGTCATGTCCGACTCTTTGTGACCCCATAGACTGTACAGTCCATGGAATTCTCCAGGCCAGAGTACTGGAGTGGGTAGCCTTTCCCTTCTCCAGGGGACCTTCCCAACCCAGGGATTGAACCCAAGTTCCCTACATTGCAGGAAGATTCTTTACCAGTTGAGCCACAAGTGAAGCCCAAGAATACTGGAGTGGGTAGCCTATCCCTTCTCCGGCAGATCTTCCTGCCCCAGGAGTTGAACCGGGGTCACCTGCATTGCAGGTGGTTTCTTTACCCACTAAGCTATGGATGGAATTCTCTGTATATATTAAGACTGTTGTGCCTGCTTAGTCGCTTAGTTGTGTCTGACTCATTGTGACCCAATAGACTGTAGCCTGCCAGGCTTCTCTGTCTATGGGATTTCTCCAGGTGAGAATACTGGAGTGGGTTTCCATGCCCTTCTCCAGGAGTCTTCCCAACCCAGGGACTGAACACAGGTCTCCTGCATTGCAGGGAATTCTTTACCATCTGAGCCCCCAGGGAAGCCCATTAAGGCTGGTAGATCTAACATTGTTTCCTTAGTGATTTTCTCTGGAAAAATCTTTGTTGTCAGTGGGTGTTAATGTTCCCTATTACTATATTGCCATCTCTTTCTCTATTCAGGTTGTTTAATATTTCCTTTATATATTTAGGTACTCCTGTGTTGGCAGCATACATATTTACAAATGTCATATCCTTTTGTTGGATTGACCTCTTGATCATTATATAATGCCCTTCTTTGTATTTTATTATTCTTTTTGTTTTAACCTCTATTTCATCTGATATAATTACAGTTACCATAGCTGCTTTCTTTTAGTTTTCATTTGTGTGAAACATCTTTTTCCATTGTTTTACTTTCAGTTTATGTGTGTCGTTACATCTGAAGTGAATTTCTGGTAGGCAGTTTATAGATGTCTTGTTTTTATTCATTTTTATATTCACTGTATTTTTCTTGGAGAATTTAGTCCATTTAAATGTAATTCTTGACACACCTGTCATTTAAAAAATGTTTTCTGGTGGTTTTTTAGTTTTTCTCTGTTCCTTTATCATTCTCTTGCTCTGTTCCTTTGCAGTTTTATTACTTTCATAGGTAGTATGCTTAGATTCGTTTCTTATTATCTTTTATGTGTCTACTATAGGCTTTTACTTTGTAGTTACCATGAGTTTTACATATCATAACCTATATTTATACAACAATGTATTTTAAACTAGTAACAACTTACGATTGACACATTCTAAAATACTGCAGTTTTACTTTTCACCTCCAATTCAGATTTTGATGTTCCATTTTACATGTTTTTGTCTGCTGTGTCCCTTATTATAGTTTTACATACTTATAGTACTTTTGGCTTTTAATCTTCATACTTCAAAGTTTTATAAATCATTAATCTACTCCCTCTTCTATATATTTATCTTTACCAGTGAGATTTATACTTTCACAAGTTATTACTAATTAGTGCCCCTTTCAGTTTAAAAATATCCTTTAATAGTTTCTTATAAGGCTAATTTAGTGGTGATAATTCCCTTAGCTTTTGCATGTCTGGAAAATTATTTCTCCTTCAGTTTGAATGGTAATGTAGAGCATTCTGTGTTAGGTAGAGTATTCTTGATTGAAAGATTTTTCTTTCAGGACTTTAAATATATCACACCACTCTCTTCTGACCTACGAATTTTGTGATGAAAAATCTGATTGTATTCTTATGGAAGTTCCCTTGTGTGTGTAACAAGTTGTTTTCTCTTGCTGCTTTTAAGATTCACTCTTTTAGATTCTAACATTTTAATTATAATGTCTTGGTGTGGATCTCTTTGGCTTACTTAATTATTAAGTCTTTGAGCTTCCTAGATCTGGATATCTGTTTCTTTCCCCAACCTAAAGAAGATTCAGCCACTATTTTTTTGAGTAAAATTTCTGTTTCTTCTTCTGTTAGGAGTCCTATAATGCAAGTACTAGTCTGCTTGTTATTGTCCCATAAGACCCTTAAACTATCTTGACTTTTCAGATTCCTTTTTGCTGCTCTGATTGGGTGAATTTCAGTGCTAATGGACCTGAACACAAAAAGTGGCTTCTTTATCAAAAAGACTGGGGATGTGCTTCATTCTGCTATCTGTGCAGTGCAGTGGGCATGGCAGTCTACCAAGAACTCTACAAAAGTTACAGTTCATGAGACTTAAGAATGCAAACCCTCCTGGCCTCCAGAGCTTTAGGAGGCCAGACACTCAAGGTGAGCGGGGTGGCAGCCTTGAGTTATAGTTGAGAAAACTGAGGCAGACATGTACAAAAACTTCCCTGTAGCAGATTCTACTTCTGTGGAGTGTGACTGAAGCAGAGTGCAGGAGTACAGAAATGGCAGCACACCCTAAGGAAAAAAGGAGAAAAGAAAAAAAAAAAAAGGTAATGCTGTCCACTGGCTTTAACAAGGCTAAAGATGGTGCTTCTGGCTGGGGATTTAAGATGCCATGGAGGAAAAAAAAAATAGAAGTGCCTGCTGTCCACTGGCTTTAATAAGTAGAGGACAGTGTGAACATGGCCTCTGCCAGTGCCTCACTCCCTGGAGAGTATCCCAGCAGGCCTGTGCCCTGCTGGGATATGGACACTGTCAGATTAGCAAATGAATCTATGCCTCAGCTGGTAAAGAACCTACCTGCCAATGCAGGAGATGTGAAAAATACAGGTTCTATCACTGGGTTGAGAAGATCCCTTGGATCAGGAAACAGCAACCCATTCCAATATTCTTGCTTGGAAAGTCCAATGGACAGAAGAGCCTGGTGGGCTACAGTCCATGGTGTCGCAAAGAGTCAGACACAACTGAGCATGCACACGTACCGCTGAGCATTTTTCAAACTACTGCCTTTGCACCAAGCCATGGGGTGAGTGGGTATGCTTGCAAACCCTTTAAAAGCAGATTCTCAGTTTGCTATAACCCTTTGAGCACCATTGGTTTTTTTTTTTTTTTTTTAATTTTTATTTTTTTTTTTTTTAGTTTTTATTTTTTAAATTTTAAAATCTTTAATTCTTACATGCATTCCCAAACATGAACCCCCCTCCCACCTCCCTCCCCATAACATCTTTCTGGGTCATCCCCATGAACCAGCCCCAAGCATGCTGCATCCTGCGTCAGACATAGACTGGCGATTCAATTCAAATGATAGTATACATGTTGAAAGAGACACAGATGTGTATAACGGACTTTTGGACCATTGGTTTTTAGACCGAGATGTTTTGGGGCCTCATCTCTCACATGCTGGTCTGAAGAGTTAGAGTACCTGATGTGGGGAGTGAACCCTTTGCTTCTCAGAGAGAGGTTCTGGATTCGTGGGTATCCTCCTGACTGTGGGATGCTGTGCCAAGCGTGGGGATTATGGCAAAACTGCACCTAAGACTCTCCTACCCAGCTCAGCATGGCTTTTTTCTTATTTGATGTTCAACTAGTTTTCTGGTATTTTCAGAGAGAACTATTCCATATGTAGCTGTGGATTTGGCATGACGGGAGTAGGTGAATTCAGGGTTTTCCTACATTGTTATCTTGGGCCATATCTCTCTATTTATCCACTATTTAAAAATATCAAATATGGAGAAGTGTTGATAACATTCAGTTGAATATTGACAATGGATTTAATAACTTTTCCTGTAACTGAACAGTTGCCAACATGCTTACCATGCCAATACACATTTTCCTAATAAAGTAATGGAGTAGTGAAGATTAAATCAGTGCTTTAGAAGGAATTATGGTAATAAAATTGAAAGATATATAAGATGTTTCATTCATCAGAGGGTTAAAGGTTTTACTTGGTGTGTTCAAACATCTTCTAATCAGAAGGACAAACACTATGTTTCATATAAAATTGCAAAATGCTATAATTGATACAGCACAAGGGGCAAAAATACCTTTTCTATTGAATATGTGTGTGCCCTTGCTTCAGTCATGTCCAACTCTTTGCAACCCTGTGGACCTTTGCCCACCAGACTCCTCCATTTATGAGATTCTCCAGGCAAGAATAGTGGAGTGGGTAGCCATGTCCTCCTCCAGTGGAATCTTCCTGACCCAGGGATCGAACCCGCCTCTCTTTTGTCTCCTGCATTGGCAGGTAGTTTCTTTACCAGTAGTACTACCTGGGAAGCCCTTTCTATGATTAGGAGAGATCCAAATATAATAATTTTAATTATTTCATTTATGAGTGGTATTTATGTAATATTGTCAGGATGGTGAAAAACATTGAAATATTTTTATATAATGAACAGCAGTCAAGTGAATTTTCATGCTAGTAATGAAGTTTTATTGGTGGCATATGAAATGTTTGTATGAACATTTCATTTCAAGCAATGAAATAGTCATAGGGTAAATGTGTCAGAATTATACATGATGGCAGTAAAAGGTTATTAATATATAAAATATCTGAAGGTAATTCACATAAAAAATGTCCAATGTAATCTAATCTCATTGCTTATACCAGAGGCATAGCGCAAGGTATAATTGCTTACTATATATGTTTTCAGTCAGTTGAGTACACTAGTACTAGATCATTTAGGAATTAATTGCCTTATACTTTGACACCTCTTGATCTCCAAAACCTAAGTGAAAGATTCAACAAACTAATGAATATTATTTTAAATTATATTAAAATATGATTAACCATTTGATTAACCATATTGTACAACATTCTCATTCTGTGCATGGTAGATGGCTCTCTAAAGTAAATTGTTTAAAATTTTAAAAATTTGAGAGGAGGAGATCAAGAGGGCAGGGTAGTAAGGTACTGAGCTCACCTACCCCTACAAACACATAAACAATAAATCAACATGTGGAGCATTTCTCACCAATAACAAATTGGAGACTGGTGGAAAGTCTCCTGCAATCAAGGCTGTGAAGAAGGATCCACACTGAGTCAGGTGGGAATGGAAGAGAGGTGATGAGATTGGGACACATTCCCCAAGGAGGGTGCACAGAAGAAGAGAACATGATGGCTTGGATAGCCTCCCTGGAGAGTGATGCATTCAGAGCACACACTGGGCACCCCAGCCCTGGGATCTGACACTGAGAAGAATCTTTCAACTGGACTGAGACCCAGTGGGACTTAAAGACTGCTGTAAGAAACTGAAAAACTCACAGAGTACACATGCTTGGTTGCTCCTTGGTGTAAAGTGGAGGAATTGGATTGAAACTGCCTAGGGCTCTGTCTGATTTTCTGTGACTGTCTCAATGTGTTTGTCCAGAGCTCACCATACATCTGTTTTTATCCCCAGCAACTCTGGTGCAGCTCCCCACTAGGGTGAAAAACACAATAAGAAGTAAGAATTTATAGAAAAGGAAAAATCCTACTAGTAAAATCAAACAAAATAATAGCTGTTTTTTAACCACTTAAAAAATAAGCTAGTAAGAACATTAAAAGACAGAAGTTGTAGAATCACCTATAACCACAATAAAGAGTTAATATTGTAAAGTAATTATCTTCCAATTAAATGAATAAATTAATTTAAAAAGAGAGATAACATATGAAAATGTAAAGGATGACATCAAAAATGCAAAATGTGGGGTAGAGGAGTAGATAATTTTAGAAGTCCTAGCCATACTATCAGAGAAATAAAGGGAATCCAAACTGGAAAAGAAGAAATAAAACTGTCACTGTTTGAAGATGACATGATACTACATGTAGAAAATCCTAAAGTTACTACCAGAAAATTATTGGAGCTCATCAATGAGTTTGGCAAAGTTGCAGGATACAAAATTAATATCCAGAAATCTCTTGCATTCCTATACACTAACAATGGAAGATCAGAAAGAGAGTAAGGAAACAGTTCAGTTTACCATTGATTGCATCAAAAAGAATGAAATACCTAGGAATATACCTACCTAAGAAGGCAAAAGTCCTGTACTCAGAAAATTGTAAGACACTGATGAAAGAAATAAAAGATAACACAAACAGTTGAAAAATATACCATGTTCTTGGGTTGGAAGAATCAATATTATGAAAGTGACTGTACTACCTAAGGCAACCTAAAGATTCAGTACAATCCCTATCAAATTACCAAGTGCATTTTTCACAGAATTAGAACAAAAGGCTTACATTTTGTATGGAAACGCAAAAGACTTCAAATAGCAGAAACAATCTTGAGAAAGAAGAATGGATCAGGAGGAATCAGACTCCCTGACTCCAGATATCAGATGATTATAGTCGTCAAAACAGCATGGTAATGGCACACAGAAATACAGATCAATGGAACAGGATGGAAAGTTCAGAGATAAACCCAGGCACCTATGGCCACCTGCTGCTACTGCTGCAGCTAAGTCGCTTCAGTCGTGTCCGACTCTGTGTGACCCCATAGGCGGCAGCCCACCAGGCTCCTCTGTTCCTGGGATTCTCCAGGCAAGAACACTGGAGTGGGTTGCCGTTTCCTTCTCCAATACATGAAAGTGAAAAGTGAAAGTGAAGTCATTCAGTCGTGTCCGACTCTTAGCGACCTCATGGACTGCAGCCTACCAGCCTCCTCCATCCATGGGATTTTCCAGGCAAGAGTACTAGAGTAGGGTGCCATTGCCTTCCGGAGGCAAGAATGTACAACAGAGAAAAGACAGTCACTTCAGTAAGTGGTGTTGGGAAAACTGGACAGCTATTGTAAAATAATGAGATCATTTCTTATATATATATATATATATATGTAATATCATAAATGAAAAATAAACTAAAAAAGACCTAAATGTAAGGCCAGACACTATAAAAGTCTTAAAGGATATCATAGGCAGAACACCCTTTGACATAAGTTGCAACAAGATCCTCTTTGACTCAACTCCTAAAGTAACGCAAATAAAAAGAAAAATAAACAAGTGGGACCCAATTAAAATGAAAAGCTTTGGTGCAACAAAGGAAACCATAAAGAAGTCAAAAAGACAGTGCTCAGAAAGGCAGAAAATAATTGCAAGTGAAGCAATTAACAAATGATATATCTCCAAAATATATGAAGAGCTCCTGCAGTTCAATATCAGAAAAACAAACAACTCAATCAAAAACTGGACAGAAGACCTAAATAGACTTTTCTCCAAAGAATACATATGCATGACAAATAAAACATGAAGAGATGCTCAACATCACTCATTATTAGAGAAATGAAAATGAAAACTATGATGAGTTATCACCTCACACCAGTCAGAATGGCCATCATCAAAAAAATCTACAAACAAAATGGTGGAGAGGGTGTGGAGAAAAACCCTCTTGCATTGTTGGTGGGAATGTAAATTGATAGAACCACTATTGAGAAACTATGGAGGTTCCTTAAGAAGCTAGTGATAAAAATATATATGACCCAGCAATTCCACTACTGGGCATATATACTGAGAAAACCATAATTCAAAAAGGTACATGTACCCCAATATTCATAGCAGTACTATTTACATAGCAAGGACATGAAAGCAACCTAAATGTCCATCAGCAGATGAATGAAAAAAGAAATTGTGATACATATACACAATGGAATATTACTCAGCCATAAAAAGAAATGCATTTAAATCAGTTCTAAAGAGGTAGATGAATCGAGCCTATTATACAGAGTGAAGTAAGTCAGAAAGAGAAAAACAAACATCGTGGATTAAGACATCTATATGGAATATAGAAAGATGGTACTGATGAACTTATTTTCAGGCTAGGAATAGAGACACAGATGTAGAGAATTGACTTGTGGACTCAGAGGAGATGGAGAGGGTGGAATGAACTGAGAGAGTACCATTAACATATATGCATTACCATGTGTAAAATAGTATGTGGAGAAATGTCTGTTTAGTTCTTTGGCCCAATTTTTGATTGGGTCATTTATTTTTCTGGTATTGAGCTGAATAAGCTGTTTGTATATTTTTGAGCTTAATTCTTTGTCAGTTGCTTCATTTGCTATTATTCATTTGCTCCCACTCTGAAGGCAGTCCTTTCACATTGCTTATAATTTCCTCCATTGTGCAAACCTTTTAAGTTTAATTAGGTTTATTTGTTTATTTTTCTTTTATTTCCATTACTCTGGAGGTGGGTCATAGTGGATCTTGCTGTGATCTATGTCAGAAAGTGTTCTGCCTGTTTTCCTCTTGGAGTTTTATAGTTTCTGATCTTACATTTAGATCTTTAATCCATCTTTAGTTTATTTTTGTGTATGGTGTTAGAAAGTGTTCCAGTTTCATTCTTTTACAGGTGGTTGACCAGTTCCCAGCACCACTTGTTAAAGAGATTGTCTTTTCTCCATTGAATATTTTTGCCTCCTTTGTCAAAGATAAGGTGTCCCTAGGTGTGTGGATTTATCTCTGGGCTTTCTATTTTGTTTCATTGATCTATATTTCTGTCTTTGTGCCAATACCATACTGTCTTGATGTCTATAGCTTTGTAATACAGTCTAAAGTCAAGCAGGTTGATTCCTCTAGTTCCATTCTTCTTTCTCAAGATTGCTTTGCCAATTCGAGGTTTTTTGTATTTCTGTACAAATTGTGAATTATTTGTTCTGTTTCTGTGAAAAATAACATGAATAGCTTGAAAGGGATTGCATTGAATCTATAGATTGCTTTGGGTAGTACACTAATTTTCACTATATTCATTCTTCTGATCCATGAACATGTTATATTTCTCTATCTATTTGTGTCATCTTTGATTACTTTCATCAGTGTTTTATAGTTTTCTATATGTAGATCTTTTGTTTTTAAACAGACATTTCTCCAAAGAAGATGTACATATAGCTAACAAACACATGGAAAAATGCTCAACATCACTCATTATCAGAGAAATGCAAATCAAACCACAGTGAGGTACCATCTCACGCCAGTCAGAATGGCTGCTATCAAAAAGTCTACAAACAATAAATGCTGGAGAGGGTGCAAAGAAAAGGGAACCCTCTTACACTGTTGGTGGGAATGCAAACTGGTACAGCCATTATGGAGAACAGTGTGGAGATTTCTTAAAAAACTGAAAACAGAACTGTCATATGACCCAGCAATCCCACTTCTGGGCATACACACTGAGGAAACCAGAATTGAAAGAGACGTATATACCCCAGTGTTCATCACAGCACTGTTTATGATAGCTAGGACACGGAAGCAACCTAGATGTCCATTGGCAGATGAATGGATAAGAAAGCTGTGGTATATATACACAATGGAATATTACTCAGCTATTAACAAGAACACATTTGAATCAGTTCTAATGAGGTGGATGAAACGAGTCTATTATACAGAATGAAGTAAGTCAGAAAGAAAAACACCAATACAGTACATTAGCGCATATATATGGAATTTAGAAAGATGGTAATGACAACCCTATATGTGAGACAACAAAAGAGACACAGATATAAAGAACAGACTTTTGGACTCTGTGGGAGAAGGCAAGGGTGGGATGATTCGAGAAAATAGCATCAGAATATGTACATTACCATATTGAAATATATCACCAGTCCAAGTTCGATGCAGAGAACAGGGCACTCAAAGCCGGTGCACTGGGACAACCCAGAGGGATGGGATAGGGAGGGAAGTGGGAGAAGGGTTCAGGATGGGGAGCACATGTACACATGTGGCTGATTCATGTCAAAGTATGTAAAAAACCACCACAATATTGTAAAGTAATTAGCCTCCAGTTAAAATAAATAAATTAAAATCATAAAATTATATTTCTATTGAAGGTAAAACAAAAAAAAAGTGTGTGGAAAGCCACTATAGCAAAAGGAGCTCAGCTTGGTGCTCTGTGATGACCTAGAGAAATGGGAAGGGGATGTGGTGTGGGAAGGAGGCTCCAGAGGAAAGGGGTATATATGTACTTCTAGCTGATTAACGTTGTACAGTGAAAACTAGCACAACATTATAAAGGAATTATCCCACCTCATGCGAAGAGTTGACTCATTGGAAAAGACTTTGATGCTGGGTGGGATTGGGGGCAGAAGGAGAAGGGGACGACAGAGGATGAGATGGCTGGATGGCACCACCGACTTGAAGGACATGAGTTTGAGTGAACTCCGGGAGTTGTTGATGGACAGGGAGGCCTGGCGTGCTGCGATTCATGGGGTCGCAAAGAGTCGGACACAGCTGAGCAACTGAACTGAACTGATCCTCCAATTAAAAATAAAGTTAACTGGAAGAAATATTTAAAAAATTACTGTATAACTGATAACTGTATATAGGTGACACCTATGACTAATTTCAAACTGGCAAACAATTACATTTAATTTCAGGATGGTAAAGGAAATGGCAAAGGTGAATATCGACATATTGGGAGTCAGTGAACTAAAATGGACTGTAATGGGCAACTTTAACTCAGATGACCATTATATCTACTACTGTGGGCAAGAACCCCTTAGAAGAAATGGAGCAGCCATCATAGTAAAAAAAAAAACAAGAGTCCAAGATGCAGTACTTGGATGCAATCTCAAAAACGACAGACTGATCTCTGTTCGTTTCCAAGGCAAACCATTCAATATCATAGTAATGCAAGTCTGTGCCTCAGCCAGTAATGCTGAAGAAGCTGAAGTTTAATGGTTCTATGAACACCTACAAGACCTTCTAGAACTAACACCCAAAAAGATGTCCTTTCATCATAGGGGACTGGAATACAAAAGTTAAGAAATTCCTGGAATAACAGGCAAATTTGGCCTTGGAGTACAAAATGAAGCAGGGCAAAGGCTAACAGAGTTTTGCCAAGGGAATGTACTGGTCATACCAAACATCCTCCTCCAACAACAGAAGAGAAAACTCTACACATGGACATCACTAGATGGTCAATGCCGAAATCAGATGGATTATATTCTTTGCCGCCAAAGATGGAGAAGCTCTACACAGTCAGCAAAAACAAGACCAGGAGTGGACTGTGGCTTAGATCATGAACTCCTTATTGCCAAATTCAGACTTAAATTGAAGAAAGTAGGGAAAACCGCTAGACCATTCAGGTATGACCTAAATCAAATCACCTATTCTTATACAGTGAAAGTGACAAATAGATCCAACGGATTATACCTGAAAGACAGAGTGCCTGAAAATGGTGGACAGAATTTCGTAACAGTGTATAGGATGCAGTGATCAAGACCATCCTCAAGAAAAAGCAGCAAAAAGGCAAAATGGTTGTCTGAGGAGGCCTTACAAATAGCTGAGAAAAGAAGACAAGTGAAAGGCATAGGAGAAAAGGAAAGATATACCCATTTGAATGCAGAATTCCAAAGAACAGCAAGGAGAGATAAGAAAGCCTTCCTCAATGATCAGTGCAGAGAAATAGAGGAAAACAATAGAATGGAAAAGACTAGAGATCTCTTCAAGAAAATCTGAGATACCAAGGGCACACTTCATGCAAAGATGGGCTCAATAAAGGGCAGAAATGGTATGGACCTAACAGAAGCAGAAGACATTAGGAGGATGGGGCAAGAACAGACAGAAGAACTGTACAAAAAGATCTTCATGACACAGATGACCATGATGGTGTGATCGGTGGACTAGAGCCAAATATCCTGGAATGTGAAGTCAAGTGGGCCTTAGAAAGCATCGCTATGAACAAAGCTAGTGGAGGTGCTAGAATTCCAGCTGAGCTAATTCAAATCCTAAAAGAGTGCTATGAAAGGGCTGCACTCAATATGCCAGCAACTTTGAAAAGCTCAGCAGTACACAGGACTGGAAAAGGTCAGTTTTCATTCTAATCCTAATGAAAGGCATTGCCAAAGGATGTTCAAACTACCGCACAGTGGCACTAATCTCACATGCTAGCAAAGTAATGCTCTAAATTCTCCAAGCCAGGCTTCAACAGTATGTGAACCGAGAACTTCCATATGTTCAAGCTGGATTAGAAAAGGCAGAGGAACCAGAGATCAAATTGCCAAAATCTACTAGATCATGGAAAAAGCAAGAGAGTTCCAGAAAAACATCTACTTCTGCTTTATTGACTACATCAAAGCCTTTGACAACAAACTGAAAAATACTTAAAGATATGGCAATATGAGACCACCGGTCCTGCCTTCTGACAAATCTGTGTGCAGGCCAAGAAGCAACAGTTAGCACTGGACATGGAGCAACAAATTGTTTCCAAATCAGGAAAGGAGTATATCAAGGCTGTATATTTTCACCCTGATTATTTAACTTATATGAAGAGTACATCATGCTAAGTGCCAGGCTGGTTGAAGCACAGGCTGGAATCAAGACTGCCAGGAGAAATATCAATAACCTTAGATATGCAGATTATAACACCCTTATGGCAGAAAGCAAAGAAGAACTAAAGAGCCTCTTGATGAAAGTGAAAGAGAAGAGTGAACAAGCTGGCTTAAAACTCAGCATTCAGAAAACTAAGATCATGGCATCTGGTCCTATCACTTCATGGCAAATAGATGGGGAAACAATGGGAACAGTGGCTGACTTTATTTTGGGGGACTCCAAAATCACTGCAGATGGTGACTGCAACCATGAAATTAAAAGACGTTTGCTGCTTGGAAGAGAAACTGTGACCAATCTAGACAGCATATTAAAAAACAGACATTGTTTTGCCAACAAAAGTCCATCTAGTCAAAGCTATGGTTTTTTCAGTGGTCATGTATGGATGTGAAAGTTGGACTATAAAGAAAGCTGAGCACTAAAGATTTGATGCCTTTGAACTGTGGTGTTAGAGAAGACTCTTGAGAGTCTCTTGGTCTACAATGAGATCCAACCAGTCCCTCCTAAAGGGAATCAGTCCTGAATATTCTTTGGAAGGACTGATGCTGAAGCTGAAACTCCAATACTTTGGCCACCTGATGCAAAGAACTGAGTCATTGGAAAAGACCCTGATTTTGGGAATGATGGAAGGCAGAGGAAAAGGGGATGACAGAGGATGAGATGGTTGGATGGCATCACTGACTCGATAGACATAAGTTTGAGCAAGCTCCAGAACTTGGTGATGAACAGGGAAGCTTGGGATGCTGCATTCCAAGGGGTTGTAAAGAGGCAGACATGACTGAGCAACTGAACTGAACTAAAAGGATGCATTAATAAATATATCTAATAACAGCTGGGGCACAAACAACTTTTAAAATTGTTTAGGAAAAAAAAATGTAGTGGAAAAGCTTATTTAGGTAGAAATTTAAAGGAGCTATTTGAACAAAGCAGATCCAAAAGGTCTATACTAAAACAGTAATATATAAAATCATAATCTGAAAGAATGTTGAAGAGACTTCGTGTAACTGAGTAAAAAAGGAAAAAAAAAAAATGTGTATTCCGTTTTATTCCAGAAGCAAAGTTATGTATTTGGGCAGGAGAAGCAATGAGTTGTCCGCATTCCGGTAAAATCTTTGTTATACATATATGCCTAAGATACATATTTTGATGCTATTTCAGTGATTATTATCATTAACATTATCAGTCCAGTTAAAAGAGACTTAAGTGCTTGTAAGGTTTAAATCTTGGTACAAGTCTGATATTGAAAACAGTAGAATATTAGTTATGTTTCCCCCTCTGGGAGCCATGGACAGAGGAGCCTGGCAGGCTACTATCCATGGGGGTCACAAGAGTCAGACACGACTTAGCAACTTAACCACCGCCACCTCTGGGAGCCATGAGAGTCTGCCTCAAAGTTCCACCTGCAAGTATATGATTGACAGAAGACTCGAGGTTCCCTGCTCTGAAGTCTATCAGGGCATTTTCACAGAAGCCATTCTTTCCATGGCCTGCTGCTCTTGTACAGCACAGGCGGGACTCTAAAGTAGGCCTGTTCCTGGCAGACTCAGGGCTTCACTGATAGGTGTCTGGGGCTCAGGCTCCCTGAGCGCCTGGCTGAAGCTCCCTGGAACTGCAGGACAGTCTAGGATGCTTCTATCAGGCCTTTACTTCATCTCTCCTTCCCTTGGAGCCAGGCTTGTATCAGGTGTTGGTGTCTCTCCCTGCTTCTCCTGGCTCCCTTCCCATTTCCTCACACAGACATTTTCCTTAATAAAATCCTTGCATGTTTAATCCCATCTTGGATCTGTTTTTAGGCAGGCCTGGTCTAATATTTCTATTTATTTCAATGAAATTGCATGTTAAACGTATCTCATAAAGGTCTAACCCAAATAGGAATTGTTAGTATTTTTAATTTCTTTGACCTTTAAAGTAATTATTCCAGGTGGTAGTTTTAAGCCTTTGTTCATTCCCGAAAGGAATCTAATTACATCTCTGTGATGGCAAATATCACTCATGATTACATGTTTTGGCTCAGCATAGTAGATTCTATCTTTACGTCTTTTTTTTTTTTTTTAAGTAGAGGCAGTGAATTTTGGGGGTAACTACTAAAGCTGTTATCACCAAAGCCATTATCAGCATTCATTATATATACTGAGGTTTATATAGTTTTAAGTTACATTGATGGTATTAGGAGGTTTTTAGGATGATTGCTCTGAAGTGGAAGTTTGGGTTATAAGGTGACATTATTTTTCTCAAAGCAGTACAAGTTAGCATTGTATCTGATGGTATACCAGGAGTCATCAGTGTGAATTTAGGTAGAAACAAAAGCTTGAATGAGTTAGATGTATTTACAAATATGATTTGAAAAACTCAGCAGTGGCCACAGGACTGGAAAAGGTCAATTTTCATTCCAATCCTAAAGAAAGGCAATGCCAAAGAATGCACAAACTACCACACTAGTAAAGTAATGCTCAAAATTCTCCAAGCCAGGCTTCAACCGTACATGAACAGTGAACTTCCACATGTTCAAGCTGGATTTAGAAAAGGCAGAGGAACCAGAGATCAAATTGCCGACATCCTCAGGATCATCGAAAAAGCAAGAGATTCCCAGAAAAACATCTACATTTGCATTATTGACTATGCCAACTTCTTTGACTGTGTGGATCACAACAAACTGTGGAAAATTCTGAAAGAGATGGGAATACTAGACCACCTGACCTGCCTCCTGAGAAATCTGTATGCAGGCCGAGAAGCAACAGTAATAACTGGAGATAGAACAACAGACTGGTTCCAAATAGGAAAAGGAGTACATCAAGGCTGTATTTTGCCACCATGATTATTTAACTTATATGCAGAGTACATCATGAGAAATGCTGGGCTGGAAGAAGCACAAGCTGGAATCAAGACTGCCAGGAGAAATATCAATAACCTTAGATATGCAGATTATAACACCCTTATGGCAGAAAGCAAAGAAGAACTAAAGAGCCTCTTGATGAAAGTGAAAGAGGAGAGTGAAAAAGTTAGCTTAAAACTCAGCATTCAGAAAACTAAGATCATGGCATCTGGTCCCATCACTCCATGGAAAATAGATGGGGAAACAATGGGAACGGTGGCTGACTTTATTTTGGGGGGCTCCAAATCACTACAGATGGTGACTGCAGCCATGGAATTAAAAGATGTTTGCTCCTTGGAAGAAAAGCTGTGAGAAGATTAAACAGCTTGTTAAAAAGCAGAGACATTACTTTGCCAACAAAAGTCCATCTAGTCAAAGCTATGGTTTTTCCAGTAGTCATGTATGGATGTGAGAAGTGAACTATAAAAAAGCTGAGTGCCAAAGAACTGATGCTTTTGAACTATGGTTTGGAGAAGACTCTTAAGAGTCCCTTGGACTGCAAGAAGATGCAACCAGTCCACCCTAAAGGAAATCAGTCCTGAATATTCATTGGAAAGACTGATGCTGATGGGGACTTCATGAATTTTTTAAATGTCTATTTCCAAACAGGTTATTAGGTGGGGAAAAATCGTAAAAACATGTTTTTCTATTAAAGTTTTGTTTTAAGAAGGATATGGAGAGTTTTATTTATTGAAGCAGCTGCTCTGAGAGCAAAATCACAACATAGTTGTTAACTAGTTAAAATAATCTCTGTGATTGAAGGACCCTTGCTATGACATAGCGGCAGATATCCTCCATGGTTGACTCCAATGTATAATATGAAGGTATTTACAAGACTTGCATCTGCCCTAAGATGCCATGTTCCTTGGCTGATACAGCTATGGAAATTGCTCTTAATGTCTAACAAGATATTCTTGTTAATATTCATGATATCAAGAGGGAGTCTTCATCAGTGAAATAGGACCTGGTAATTAGGTGATTAAGAGAAAAAGAAGAGCTGTTTCTTTTCTTGCACTGATGCTTAGGAAAAGAATTTTCCCAGTGAAATTATATATTTGTCTACTGGATTATTTATAGTATAAACATATTGGTAAAATTTTAAATAATAGTAGAATAAAAATAGATTGCATGTCTCTAATTTGCTAGAGAATGAAAGAATGGAAACAATATGTAGAACAGCAGGTGAGAGAAGAAAAGAAGGAAAAAGGAAGAAAGCAGAAGTAAGAACTAATGTATCAGTTATAACAATAAATATGAGTTGAACTCAATTATAAGATAAAAGATTCACGAAGTCACAAAGCAAATTCTACTGCACACTGTTCAAGAAATTATTGTTCAGTAGCTAAGTTGTGTCTAATTCTTCGTGCCCCATGGACTGCAGCACGTCAGACTTTCCTGTCCTTCATCAGCTCCTGGAATTTACTCAAACTTTTGTCCATTGAGTCAATGATGCCATCCAAGTATCTCATCCTCTGTCACCTCCTTCTCCTCCTACCCTCAGTCTTCACAGCATCAGGGTCTTTTCCAGACTCAGTTCTTTACACAGCTTAAAAATAAAATGATGAGAAAATATGTAAGGCAAGTGAAATTAAACACAGAGAAATGGGGATTAAACATTTGTCTTTAAATTGATTGTTTCTTTATTATTTCTATTTCCACTCTTTCCTTATAGTCTTTTGTCCAAAGAGACGTCAGAATGTGCTTTCAAAAATATGGATGGATTTTCATTCACAATGGATTCTCATCATACGTATCCATTTTTCTAGTTTGAAAGGTTACATTATCTTACATCATCTTTGCTTTTCCTACCACTTAGAGATAAGGTTCTTACTTCTGTCTCTTTTCTAACCATGGCTCCTACCATTCTGCCCTTCTAGTTGCTCCTCAGGCATATGAAGGTCATGATTACATTTGGTTTTTATCCTTTTGAACTTTGATCTCCTGTTCAACCTATTTGTCTTGAAACTTTTTCTTTCTTTTGATTCTGGGATTCCATTTCTTCTAGTTTCAACCTTTTTTTTTTGTCACCATTCTAAAATTTCTTCTGATCCATTGGGTATGCCTGTAGTGGGTCAAATGCAGATGATGTTGGAAGCATTGATTTGATAGAGTAGGACTGGTGAGGAAAGGCACAAAAAGTTTTGAGGAGCTATTTTAACTTTATGAATGCTCTGTCCCATTTGTATTGGTTTAGCTGAAATTAGAGTAGAAATAATACAATATCAAGTGAACTCCAGAAGTCATGAGAAATCACTGATGCCCTACTAAATTTCTATTCCAGAGGTGTTCATGTTGGATAAAATATAATCCAGAAAATATGTCTTTCCATGTGCCAGGAAAGCTCTCCTGTCCTCGTAACTCAAGAAAAGCTATCTTCACTATCATCACCTCTACAGGCTTTCATGAGATATATAATTTAGTAAAATAGCTCAACCTAAGATATTGTAATCTGGATGATGAGGAAATACATCAATGTTAACGCAAATAGGCAGTAATCTAAAATTTTAGGCTTTGAGGACTTACCAGCAAGGAGTGAATGATATAAAGATTTTATTCATTGTGGCAAGATTGATAGAGGAGGTAATTTTAAAATATTTTTTATTATGGAACCTTGTTGATCTTTTAGATCTTATTGATCTAAGGTTGATCTTTTAAATTTCTTTTGTTTTAGGTTCCCAAAACTAGGGTATTATGGCTTGTGACTAGCCTATGGAAATAAACTTGAGTATGGAATTAGAAAACGGGAACCTCCACGTTAGTAGTAATAGATACTCAGGGGTAAATGAGATTGATTTTGTTTGGATAGAGCACTTGTTAATAGTTTTTCATGAAAAAGATAGTAACATATTTTAAAAGATGCTCTATCATGCTCTGAAAATATGATTGCATCTTGGAAGTCCATTCAATAGACTATCATAACGTGACCATCAGCAATTGTATTCTAAACAAAGCAGAGCTGCTATCTCTGAAAATGCTTCTCCTGCAGCATTTTGTTAACCTCTGTGAGAGCAGAGCGGCCATCTCTTATGAACTCTCCACTCATTCCAGCAATAATGGTGTGTTCTTTGGCTTCATAGACTGGAGTTGTTTCTGTATCAGATTACTGCTTTGCAAATGAGCAGCAATTTTTTTCTGCTGTGGTCTTGTGGTCTAATATTAATACATTTTCACAATGAAAACCATGGGGATTAGATAATTTTTCTAGGTTTGTATCCCATGGGATATCTAACCTACGATGCTTATTTTAATTGAATTACCATGTTTTCCATATGAGTGAGTGACTGAATAATGAAGACTTGTGGGACTAAATTTTAATGCACCATACATTAATATGAGCAATGGGGGGAAACATATGATTTTACTTTAAGTAAAATCTTTCAGTAGCAAATGTTTCACCTCTTCTCTCTTTTTTTCCCCCAAAGCAATGAGTGTTTCAGCACTGCAGAACACCAACTGGTGGAGCCTTCTGCAGTGGCATTCAGCGAATGGGAAAGAACATCTTTGAGATTTTCTTCTAGACTTTGGAATATGAAAGGAGATTCTGAGTATGAGCCAGTGTTTTTGGAGTAATGAAACTGGCTGGCTCCTTTTCCTACTGGAGTAGGATAACTTGCCTTTTTTTTTTTTTTTTCTCCTCGCCTGTCAGGTATACTTTGCATCCTCCATGTAGACCTAGCAACCCATCAATATGAATAGTCATGGGGTATCTAATAGGAAAATTGGGTACAACCACTTCAAATTTCAACAAAGATGAATTTGTACAATCTTTTTCTCTTTTCTGGTATCATCATGATAACCTCAAAGTCAAAAACAATTAGGCAAAAAGGGAAAAATATATCTTGATTTTTACATCAGAAACATTCCCTGAGCTACTGTTATTAGGCTAAAAATAAATCCTCTGTAGTAAATTCTGTGCATAATTTTGCCAGAAGTTATTACAGTGAGTTACATCTGAGATCAGTTAAGTGTTTTATTTTCTATTTCACTGTTAAATAATAATTCTACTATTGAAGTATGTATATTTATTACCTTAAGTGAAAGTGAAGTCGCTCAGTCGTGTCCGACTCTTTGCAACCCCATGTACTGTAGCCTACCAGGCTCCTCTGTCCATGGGATTTTCCAGGCAATAGTACTGGAGTGGATTGCCATTTTCTTCTCCGGGGGATCTTCCCAACCCAGGGATCGAACCCGGGTCTCCCACATTGTAGACAGACGTTTTACTGTCTGAGCCACCAGGGAAGTCCCTTAACCTGAGTTTAATTGAGCAGAACATGAGAAGGAATGTAATATATTGACAAAGTATTGTTTTTGTAGGCCACACTTAAAAAAAGAATTCTATCATCTTCAGATTCTAACACAGTGGTGATTGTTTTGTGTTAGTTTGTTTTCTACTTTGGGCTTCTCTGAGAAAAAAAATCAGGAAAAATTTTGGGGCATTGTTTTAGTAACTTAGGGATATAGCATAGATTTTGGTGTTCAAATTCTGGTACTTCCTAACTCTATAGTTTGGGCATCAGTTCCTTCATCTATATAATGGGGTTATCAGTACTTACCTCACAGGATTTTTCTGATTAAATGAAATAGTACTTTTAAAAGCTGCAGTAAGTATCATGTAATAAATGTTCAGTAAATGTGAGGTCCCCTTTCTTCCCTCTCTCCCTCTGGAAACTTCTACCATGTGTGAATGAGAGGGAAAAAAAAAAAAAAAGACATTTCTTTTCTGGTTTTCTCTCCTTTTAAAAAGCCATAAAGTATTTAAGGAAAATACTACAGTAGATTTTGAGATGGATAAAACACATGCATTTGGTTTATTAACTTTCTAGTTAAGAGATTTATTCCCTAATTCGTTTAAATATTTTGAGAAACATACTGTTACATTTAAACATGAAATCTGTCTCCCTTACACTTCATGAAGCTTTTCCAGTTTCCTGTCTTCAAGTTAGGAAATGATGAGGTTGAAAGCATTCTGGCCTTAAGACACCAACATTTCTGAGCCAACCACAAGAGTTCATTCAACTTCTCATAAATGCCTTCAAATGCAAAACATTTGGGCCTTAGACTTAGTCAAGGGACATGATACCAGCCTCCTTTGTGTGCCATTTGTCAGACCTTGATTTGTTGAGTACCAGGTTTCAAAGCTTGACTTTTCTTCTCAGGCACTGCATACCATTGAGGGTATCTCATTCTCTGATGTTTGTAGTCCTTTCTGCCCATGATTCACTTCCTAGTCTGCCCAGCTTCATATTGTCATAGTTATTTTGCCTGCGGTTTCTTCCTTCCTTTAAGACTTTTTTCTTTTTTTTTCTTAGAGTTGTAGAAAGGGTATATAAGGTCTGACTCATTTAAGGGAGCTTCAATTTAGATTTTTGACAAATATTTGCCCTAAATAATATGGGTAGAGTACCATTATCTTAGTATATCTCTTGTTGATAATAGCCTCAGTCTTGACCTCTCAGTATAAATAAATAGGATCTCATAGTTTGTAACCATGGAGAAAGCAAGAGTTTACAAACATTTATACACAGTTTTAAAGCTTCCCTGGAGGAAAATGGATGCAACTGAAGGGAACATAAATTATCTTTAAAGATGTTTCTCAGATTGGATTGTTCTTAATAAATAACTCCATTCTACACATTTTCTTTCTTGGAGCCAAGTTCTGCCTTTGGTTTGTTGGCTTGTTCTGTTTGCTCGCAGAGGGAGGTCCACATGGGAAAGCGTGTGGTTGTCTCAACTTTAAAGAATTTAAGGAAAGGAAAAACATGCATTGCTGAGAAGGTTTATTCATTTCGGTCAGTGAGTATTTATTGAGTGTCTACTATGTGATCTTCACTGGCAGCTTGTTAGATAGATATATGGAAAGCTAGTCAGTGACACAGGACAGCAGACATCAAAGTACCAAAGGACTCCATATTACTGTAGAACAGTGGTTCTCAACTGGGATGATTTTGCCCTCCAGAGGCATTTGGCCTTGTCTGGAGACATTCTTGATGGTCACAACTATCTGCTGCTGACATCTCGGGGGGCAGCCTTTGTAGAATGTTTTGTAGCATCCTGCAGTACACAGCCCAGACCCCACAACAAAGAATCATCTGGTCCAGTAATGCAGAAGTTGAAGAACCTCGCTTTAGAAATGTCACAGCAGAGAGAGTATCCATCAGGTGGAAAAAAAAGCCTCCGGTTTGCAAAATTCTCAGAATACAATAATATAACCTTTAAAATACTCATTCTTTTTTGAAGAAGCTACCATATAGGTGTTGATTAATATCCTTGTTTTTGAGTAAATGAAGTGCCTTCTAGTTGTGAGTTGGGCACCAGAGAGGTACTTCTTATGTGCTTCTGAGTGTCAGTTTTTCTGGAAAATGCTCCTTGAATTTTGGCTTATAGTTTTTCCCTCCCTTGGGCTCAGATAGGGATCCAATAGACTTGGTGAGGTAATCGATATCCACGATGCACAAAATTTTGTCTTTTCCCAAGTTTTCCTTTACCCTTTCCAAAACTGTCATGTAAATAACCTCCTGGAAGATGTCCCCACTAAACCATCACCCCTGCCAAGACACATCACCAGAGGACAGAGTTAAGGGCAGAGCTGGGATCCTTGCCACTTGCTCTGGTGCTTTGTAATTAGGAAGAGAATGAAATGGGTGAGAGGGACTGGGGAGTGGGATGTGGAGGGTGAGGGGAGAGGTAGAAAAGGAAGGGAGGGGAGGAGAAGAGACGGGAAGGAAGGTAGGCAAAGGGATGGTGTTTCGGACATCATTTATAAGTGTTTTAATGCCCTACATCTTTTGGATGTGGCTGTGTTGCCCCTCAGCTTTCTTTCCTTTCCTCTTCAGAGTAAACTTCCCTAGACTTCCTGGAGGTTTAGGGGGCCTTCCACATTCTCCTACACAGTCTCTGCATATATCTCAGTGAGCACTTATATTAAAATTGTCTCTTTAGGTGTTCATCTTCCCAAATAATGTGCAAACAACTTGAGGTCAGGTGCTGCCTACGCTCCCAATTGCTAGGATGGTGCCTGCCTAGACACAAACACCTATGGTATTTTGGAAGGACTGATGTTGGAGCTGAAACTCCAATACTTTGACCACCTGATGCAAAGAGCTGACTCATTTGAAAAGACGTTGATGCTGGAAAAGATTGAAGGCAGGAGAAGGGGACAACAGAGGACGAGATGGTTGGATGGCATTGCCGACAAAATGGACATGAGTTTGGGTAAACTCCGGGAGTTGGTGATGGACAGGGAGGCCTGGTGTACAGGGGTCCATGGGGTCACAAAGAGTCGGACGCGACTGAACTGAACTGAACTGATCCCCACACTAGTGCTTAACTTCAAACAAGGACACCATTTATGCATTTTTCATTTTCTGGGTTTGCTAGGGCTCCAATTCTGCCTCCAATTTGAATTTTCTTGGTGAAAGATACGGGGAGGTTTGCTGTGCTTTCTTTCATTTTTTTACCTGATACAATCACTCTGCAGGGTTTATTTTTGCTCCATCTCTATCTTGCAATCTCTCATTCTAAGTCTTATTTCATAAGAACTGTCTCTGTTCCTATTCGTTGTATATTTTATCTCCTCATTGAATTGCTGGCTTCAGGATAACAGAGACTATGTCATATCTTTGGTTGCTTGTGGGGGTTTTTTTTGGCTGTATTGTGTGGCATGCTGGATCCTAGGTCCCCAACCAGGGATCAAACCTGCACACTCTGTAGTGGAAGTACAGAATTTTAGCTGCTGGACCACCAGGAAAGTCCCATATCTTTGGTTTTCATATCCCAAAGTACTTCAATTCCACTGAGGTGCATGAAAATGCCTGGAGTTGTAGTATGCAAAACATCTCTTTACTTTCATAGTCTCACACGCTGAGTGATGGGTTTTGCTAGGAAGATATCCTTTGTCATTAATACAGGAAATATTTTCTTGCTTTTGTTTTTGGCTTCTCATGGCTATAAAGTGTGAGGTTAATTAAATTTGACTTTATTTCACAAAGAATCTATTTTTTGCAAATGACCTACACTATAGTGTTAAGGAGTAACTCGTATAAATCCTCACATAACACCTAAGTAAATATAATAAGAAAGATAACAGCAGCTAGTATTCAGCTGTTGTCTCCTAATGCAGAAGGCCATGAAACTGATAGTTTTCTTCATTATTCTGTGTAGAAAGGCAGATAAAATGGAGAGGCTTGGAGATAAAATAGACGTTTAAGTGGGAAGGAAAAGAATAAAGTTTTAATGGGACAGAACAATGGGTTAAAATTCATGATAAAAGTTAGATATAAGGAACCTAGTGAGAGATGCAGAAAGTTAGAATGGAGATTAAGGGGTAGAAAGCATAGGTCCTCATCATGAGTTTGTGCAAGGAATCTTAGATTTCTGTTTACTTTAACTTTTGTAACAGAAAGACAAGTAGTAGACTCAAAATAGATATCGTATTAAAGGGCAGTTGTCTCAAGTTTTTAGTCTCATTGTTACTCTGATGGAGAAATGATTTTATGGAGAGAAAGGAATACTGTTTGCCATTTTTCATTCTCACCTCTGTAGTACTGAGCTATATTTGTTTAGGCAAGATTGACTTTTCTCAGATACAGTGGGAAATCCTGTGTGGGATTTACGAATCTGTTGCTCATGTTCTCATTTTATGATAAGCTTAGGTATCATTAAGTAAACTGAGAGATGACTAACCTTTTTCTTTTTTCTCCCCCTCGCTCCTTCTCTCCCTCTCTCTTATTTTCTTCCTTTCTCCATTTGTGTGTGTGTGTATATGTGTGTGTGCGTGTATATAATTTATCATTTATTATATCTTGGCAATTAGAATAAGCATAAATCATCTGATTTTAAATACAATTTTAAAGACATGCAGATTGTTTTCAAGCTTTGCTCTTGCAGTATACATTAGCAGACACGTTGTCTTTCCCATTGAAGAACTGTAGATTGTAAAATACATGCAACATACTTATACAGTTTATGATGAGCAGCTGACAAGATGGATTAAATCAGAAGGCAAACTGCTCTGCTGGAATTGAGTGGAGTCACTGCTGTTGAAATGCCAGAGCACAGTGTGTGCGTTTCCCCTCTCCTCTCACTGCCTAATTGAGAGAGGCGTTAATGCGGTGAAGAGTGCTGAAAGCAAAATGCCAGCTTTGTCAAACAGGAAACAGATACATTCAATTATCATTATTTTTTTTGGTTTTACTACCATCTATGATAAAGCAGAGCAAATGTGGTTGCTGCTTTGTCTGTATTGAAGTTATGAACAAGAAGGCAAGAGGGATATGTGGCATGAATTCAGCTGTTGATAGCACACTGCCCCCACCCCCTAAGCACAAGGAAACTCAAGAGCCTGGTTATTTATATGATACATTTAGATGGCAAACCTTACTTGATAAGTGTACGAATTGAATCAAAATAGTCAGTATACTTTTGGTTTTAGGCATTGACTGATACTTTCTGAAAGATGAGTAATATTGATCCTCACATTTCACTATTGCCTTTAGGATTAATAGAGGGAATTGTTCTCATGCTGTCGAACTGCTTTGGATGAAGCTCTCTCTAAAAGACTAAATTTCAATTATGGAATAGAGTTTAGTGTTAGCATGAAAGAAGATTGGATAGGCCAAAGTATCATCATTAAATACGATGCACGTAACATACTGGCTCATGTTAATTAGTCTTTCACTGAAAAGCAAGGCGCTCCAAGTGACTGTGGGAAAGTGACTTGGTGATTTGCTATTGCTGGTCAGTCTCACAAAAGGAGAATTGTCTATTGTGAAAAAAAAAAAAGAATCTGTTAGAATTTGGATATGGTGATAGTAAGAGCAACGAGTCAGAGGAAATCTAAAACCTGTGGGGTTGATTTCCTAAGAATATAACTTGAATTTATCTGTGGGGTTCCAAAGAAGGCTAGTGGTTAGAAGGTTGACATCATGTAAACTGTTCTTTTATACTTATTCACATTATTCAGGTGAACAAATTTAAGATTTGGTGGAAAAGGAAAGAACCCACATTTTAGATGTTATCTTTTCAGTACAGTGCCCAAAAATAGAACAGAATCCAAAGAAGCTAACTTTCGATGCAGATGCTTTATTTGCTTGTAATTTCTAGGTCTGCTGTTGCATGCACATTACTTCCTTGGTTTGGACACATGCAGTAGTTGTAATCTTATAATAAAAGTTAAAATTATCCTAACAAATAGAAGCCATACTCAAATAATATACTCTGACTTTTAGTAATAGCACAAAAAAGCTTAGATGAGGAAATGGAAGATTGGAATTCCCTACTAAGGATCTGCCACAGAAAATGTAGGTTAATCACACAGGTTTTAGGTTCTTAGTATAGTTAATGTCCATTCGATGGCTAATGACCAAGAGACAAAGAAAGAAGTAGAGCACACTTTTATTTGAGCAAATATGAATGTTTTCCTGTGAACAAGGTATTAACAATTTCTATCAATTAACAATTTCTAACAATTCTATCAAATATTTTTATTCTATAGTGTTTATGCTCCAAACAGCTTGAAATAAATGAGTTGCTGAATTCGTTGGGTCAAATTAGTCCTTTTCTTACCCTTGTTTCCTTTAGTCTTCTCTCCCTCCTCCTTTCTTTTTTTTCTTCCTTTCATATTTATTGAGCAGCTAACTAATTTCAAGCATTTGGGTAGGTGCTAGTGACATAATGATTAAAATCATTTCCCAACTTCATTTTTTGGATGAGTATAATGCAGCTGGTTTTAGCTACAAATCTCTTGTCTAATGGGACTGTCTCCTTGGGTTACAAATTCTCTGAGCACTGCTGACATAGAATCATGAAGAAAAGAAAAAAAAAAATTCACTGCAGTTGTGAATGGACAAGCCAAATATCTCTCCAACACACTGACTTGTTTCCGCTTATATTATTTAAATAATAGCAGACTTAAAAAAATCAAATACTATGAAACTCTTGGATATAATCTGTAAAACAGTCTTCTGTTTTTTAAAGGAGAATTTGCTGGGGTCGTATGGTAAGCTAGAAGTGCAATCAAACTTAATATGTTAGTGATTTTGCATTAGAAGTGCACTTAATTAAGATTAAGTACATTTAATTAAGTGCATTCAAATAATATATCTCTAGTCTAGGACAGAAAGGGCTGTAGGACATTAAAGAGGGTGTTAGGTGATGATTTGGAAATACATTTTGTATTGAGAGTAGAATTGCATCTGCCTCATTCAGTGATCTAATAGACTGTGTTTCAGACCTTGCTATATTTTGGTTATACGATCAAGAATTTTTAACTGTATACAATGATTGGATGCATGAAAATGGGAGAAAATGTCTTTTAACTTTTTCATTATTTTATCCCTTTTTGTGAGGTCTCTTAACATTTCTTTCCAAAAGATATATTAGTTCTGTCTTAGTTTTCACTCTATATTTATAATTTTCCTTCATTTCTAGCAATTTTTAGATTCTAGTCATCTCTCATCTTCCTTAAAAGTGAAAACTAATAAACCTTTAATGTCTCTTTAGGATATTATCTCATTGCTTATTAAACTATGTCTGGGCACATTTAATAAATAAAGAATTGATATTTTTGTCTACAAGCATACTGTTTTGCCCTGCTTTATTTTGTACTCCACAGCCAAACTTGGCTATTACTCCAGGTATCTCTTGACTTCCTACTTTTGCATTCCAGTCCCCTATGATGAAAAGGACATCTATTTTGTTTGTTAGTTCTAGAAATCTTGTAGGTCTTCATAAAACTGTTCAGCTTCTTGACATCAGTGGTTGGGGCATAGACTTGGAGTACTTTGATATTGAATTGTTTGCCTTGGAAATGAACAGAGATCATTCTGTCATTTTTGAGGTTGCACCCAAGTACTGCATTTTGGACTCCTTTGTTGACCGTCAGGGCTATTCCATATCTTCTAAGGGATTCTTGCCCACAGTAGTGGATATAATGGTCATCAGAATTAATTTTGCTCATTCCAGTTCACTTTACATCACTGATCCCTAAAATGTTGATGTTCACTCTTGTCATATTGGCATTTACCTTGATTCATGGACCTAATATTCCAGGTTCCTATGCAATATTGTTCTTTACAGCATCGGACTTAACTTCTATCACCAGTCATATCCACAACTAGGTGTTGTTTTTGCTTTGGCACTGTCTCTTTCTTCTTTCTGGAGTTACTTTTCCACTCTTCTCCAGTAGCATATTGGGCACCTACTGACCTGCAAGTTCATCTTCAACCAAAGATGGAGAAGCTCTATATAGTCATCAAAAATAAGACTGGGAGCTGGCTGTGACTCAGATGAACTCCTTATTGCAAAATTCAGATGTAAATTGAAGAAAGTAGGGAAAACCACCAGACCATTCAGGTATCACTTAAATTGCTTATGATTATACAGTGGAAGGGACAGATTCAAGGGATTAGATCTGAGAGACAGAGTGCCTGAAGAACTATTGACATAGGTTCGTTACAATGTACAGGAGGCAGTGATCAAGACCATCCTGCCAAAAAATAAATGCAAAAAGGCAAAATGGTTATCTGGGGAGGCCTTACAAATAGCTGAGAAAAGAAGAGAAGCAAAGGACAAAGGAAAAAAGAAAAGATAGACCCATATTAATGCAGAGTTCCAAAGTATAGCAAGGAGAGATAAGAAAGCCTTCCTCAGTGATAAGTGCAAAGAAATAGAGGAAAACAATAGAATGGGAAAGACTAGAGATCTCTTCAAGAAAATTAGAGATATTAAGGGAACATTTCATGTAAAGATCAGCAATAAAGACCAAAATGGTAGGAACCTAACAGAAGCAGAAGATACTAAGAAGAGGTGGCAGGAATACACAGAAGAACTACACAAAAAAGATCTTCGTGACCCAGATAACCACAATGGTGTGATCACTCATCCTGGAATGTGAAGTCAAGTGGGCCTTAGGAAGCATCACTAGGACCAAGGTACTTAAAGGAGATGGAATTCCAGTTGAGCTACTTCAAATCCTAAAAGATGATGCTGTGAAAGTGCTGGACTCAGTATGCCAGCAAATTTGGAAAACTCAGCAGTAGCCACAGGACTGGAAAAGATCAGTTTTCATTCCAATCTCAAAGAAAGGCAATGCCAAAGAATGTTCAAACTACCACACAATAGCATTCATCTTACACACTAGCAAAGTAATGCTCAAAATTCTCCAAGTCAGGCTTCAACAGTATGTGAACCAAGAACTTCCAAATGTTCAAGCTGGATTTAGGAAAGGCAGAGAAACCAGAGATCAAATTGCCAACAACTGTTGGATCATCGAAAAAGTAAGAGAGTTCCAGAAAAAATCTATTTCTGGCTTATTGAGTACACCAAAGCCTTTGACTGTGGAAAATTCTTAACGAGAAGGGAATACCAGACCACCTGACTTACATCCTGAGACATGTGTATGCAGGTCAAGAAGCAACAGTTAGAACCGGACATAGAAAAATGGACTGGTTCCAAAATGGAAAAGCTGTATGTCACGGCTGTATATTGTCACCCTGCTTGTTTTACTTATATGCAGAATACAGCATGCAAAATGTGAGGCTCCATGAAGCACAAGCTGGAATCAAGATTGGCCAAAGAAATATCAATAACCTAAGATATGCAGATGACACCACCCTCATGGCAGAAAGCAAACAACTGAAGAGCCTCTTTATGGAAGTGAAAGAGGAGAGTGAAAAAATTGGCTTCAAACACAACATTCAAAAAACGAAGATCGTGGCATCTGGTCCCATCACTCCATGGCATATAGTTGGGGAAACAATGGAAACCATGACAGACTTTATATTTTGAGGGCTCCAAAATCACTGCAGATGATGACTGCATCCATGAAATTAAAAGATGCTTTCTCCTTGGAAGAAAAGCTGTGAGAAAACTAGACAGCATGTTAAAAAGCAGAGACATTAGCTTGTCTACAAAGTGCCCTGTAGTCAAAGCTATGGTTTTTCCAGTGGTCATGTATGGATGTGAGAGGTGGACTATGAAAGTTGAGTGCCGAAGTATTGATACTTTTGAACTGTGGTTTTGGAGAAGACTCTTGAGAGTCCCTTGGACTGCAAGGAGATCCATCCAGTCAATCATCAAGGAAATCAGTCCTAAATATTCATTGGAAGGACTGATACTAAAGCTGAAACTGCAATACTTTGGCCACCTGATGTGAAGAATTGAGTCATTGGAAAAGACCCTGATGCTGGGAAGGATTGAAGGCAGGAGGAGAAGGTGGCAACAGAGGATGAGATGGTTGGATGGTACCACCGACTTGATGGACATGAGATTCAGCAAGCTTATGGTGTTGGTGATGGACAGGGAGGTCTGGTGTGCTGCAGTCCATGGGGTTGCAAAGAATTGGACATGACTGAGCAATTAAACTGAACTGATTTAACAGTCTTTATCAAAAAGCAACAATGGACATCTCAAGTTAGTAACAAATAGTTAAGAGTACCCCCATACTCAGGAAGTGGGATTGCTCTCTGTCCTTGTTGGGAGTTTTGTGACTGCTCCTTAGGAGGCAATAAAAATTTTATGGATAAAGCTTTTAAAGAAATTTGCTTTTAAATGTAAATGTTTTCTAATGTCATGTTTAAGAAACCAAGCCTATGAACTGAAGAAAGAGTAAAGTAGTTGTCAATTTGTATGAAAGTTTTGAAAATGTTAGTTGTTCGGCCATGTCCAACTCTTTGGGACCCCATGGATTGTAGCCCCCAGGTTCCTCTGTCCATGGGATTCTCCAGGCAAGAATACTGGAGTGGGTAGTCACTTTCTTCTCCAGGGGATTTTCCTGACCCAGGGGTTGAACCTGGGTCTCCTGCACTGCAGGCAAGATTCTTTACCATCTGAATTTCCAGGGAAGCCCCATGAATGTGCGTGAGTAGTGATAAATGACATGAATGTTTTACTCTAGCCTACCCCACACACTACATCCTTAGGAATAAAGTTAGAGTGAAATGTATGAATATAGTCTGATTGTTTTGTTTCTTTTTTACTGTGAGTTCTTTGTTTGGTTTTCTGCATTGGAGGAGGGCATTTCAGACAATGGAGTAATCTAAGGGCTGAAATGAGTTTTGAATATTGCCCTGTGGACTTAGTCCTAGTTTGGGTGCTGTGAGGGAAGGGGCTCCTTATTATGTGGAAATTTCTCTCCAGAAACTGGCAAGAGTGAGCAGTTAAGGCTGTGTGAATGGAGAGCTGGACTGGCCTGGAGTCCCGTGTAGTCCTCTTTTCTATTTCTGTGTGTATCCAGTCTATGGTTATGGGAGCAAGGGAGGATACAAGTACATATATTTGTTCAGGGAAATATGCACGTTCCCAAACATAGTGTAGGCCTGAAAGTCTTTGTGTTAAGCTCTAATCGGAGAGAGAAATTATTTAAGGGTCACACCTTCAGGGGCGAAGCAGGGTGTAAGCTCCAGACATTAGGTTCGGTCTGAGAACTACAGGGAGAAAGGAGAATGCAGTAGTTAGGCCAAGTGGATTGTCTAACATTGTATTTTTATTCATCAATTGGCACTCTAGTAGTTTAAAAAAGGAAACAGAAATTGGGGTTAGTCTGTGACTTTCCAGCCAGGATATTATGGCTGCCATATAGATGTGACTGTCTGAAAGACTTCAATTGATTTTGAGAGTTAGATTGACTTGAGCATGAAGAAGCTCTCCAACCCATGACACTTTTTTCCCCCCTCTGTGAGCTACAGTTAGACGGATATGTTCAAGATAATCTTAAAAGAATCAATAGAGCTCTAGTAATTTTCTGGTGGAGTCTTTAGGGTTTTCCATGTAGAGGATCATGTCATCTGCAAACAGTGAGAGTTTTACTTCTTCTTTCCAATTTGGATTCCTTTTATTTCTTTTCTGCTCTGATTGCTGTGGCCAAAACTTCCAGAACTATGTTGAATAGTAGCGGTGAAAGTGGGCACCCTTGTCTTGTTCCTGACTTTAGGGGAAATGCTTTCAATTTTTCACCATTGAGGATAATGTTCGCTGTGGGTTTGTCATAGATAGCTTTTATTATGTTGAGGTATGTTCCTTCTATTCCTGCTTTCTGAGTTTTATCATAAATGGATGTTGAATTTTGTCAAAGGCCTTCTCTGCATCTATTGAGATAATCATATGGTTTTTATTTTCAATTTGTTAATGTGGTGAATTACATTGATTGATTTGCGGATATTGAAGAATCCTTGCATCCCTGGGATAAAGCCCACTTGGTCATGGTGTATGATCTTTTAATGTGTTGTTGGATTCTGATTGCTAGAATTTTGTTGAGGATTTTGCATCTATGTTCATCAGAGATATTCATCAATGAATATAGTAAAGTTGCAGGATATAAAATCAACACACAGAAATCCCTTGCATACCTATACACGAATAATGAGAAAGTAGAAAAGAAATTAAGGAAACAATTCCATTCACCATTGCAACGAAAAGAATAAAATACTTAGGAATATATCTACCTAAAGAAACTAAAGACCTATATATAGAAAACTATAAAACACTGATGAAAGAAATCAAAGAGGACACTAATAGATGGAGAAATATACCATGTTCATGGATTGGAAGAATCAATATAGTGAAAATGAGTATACTACCCAAAGCAATTTACAAATTCAATGCAATCCCTATCAAGCTACCAGCTACATTTTCACAGAACTAGAACAAATAATTTCGCTTTGTATGGAAATACAAAAACCTCGAATAGCCAAAGCAATCTTGAGAAGAATGGAACTGGAGGAATCAACTTGCCTGACTTCAGGCTCTACTACAAAGCCACAGTCATCAAGACAGTATGGTACTGGCACAAAGACAGACATATAGATCAATGGAACAAAATAGAAAGCCCAGAGATAAATCCACACACATATGGACACCTTATCTTTGACAAAGGAGGCAAGAATATACAATGGAGTAAAGACAATCTCTTTAACAAGTGGTGCTGGGAAAACTGGTCAACCACTTGTAAAAGAATGAAACTAGATCACTTTCTAACACCGCACACAAAATAAACTCAAAATGGATTAAAGATCTAAATGTAAGATCAGAAACTATAAAACTCCTAGAGGAGAACATAGGCAAACACTCAGACATAAATCACAGCAGGATCCTCTATGATCCACCTCCCAGAATGCTGGAAATAAAAGCAAAAATAAACCAATGGGATCTAATTAAAATTAAAAGCTTCTGCACAACAAAGGAAAATATAAGCAAGGTGAAAAGACAGCCATCTGAATGGGAGAAAATAGCAAATGAAGCAACTGACAAACAACTAATCTCAAAAATATACAAGCAACTTATGCAGCTCAACTCCAGAAAATAAATGACCCAATCAAAAATGGGCCAAAGAACTAAATAGACATTTCTCCAAAGAAGACATACGGATGGCTAACAAACACATGAAAAGATGCTCAACATCACTCATTATTAGAGAAATGCAAATCAAAACCACAATGAGGTACCACTTCACACCAGTCAGAATGGCTGCGATCCAAAATCTGCAAGCAATAAATGCTGGCGAGGGTGTGGAGAAAAGGAACCTCCTACACTGTTGGTGGGAATGCAAACTAGTACAGCCACTATGGAGAACAGTGGAGATTCCTTAAAAATTGCAAATAGAACTACCTTATGACCCAGCAATCCCACTTCTGGGCATACACACCGAGGAAACCAGAATTGAAAGAGACACATGTACCCCAATGTTCATCGCAGCACTGTTTATAATAGCCAGGACATGGAAACAACCTAGATGTCCATCAGCAGATGAATGGATAAGAAAGCTGTGGTACATATACACAATGGAGTATTACTCAGCAGTTAAAAGAATTCATTTGAATCAGTTCTGATGAGATGGATGAAACTGGAGCCGATTATACAGAGTGAAGTAAGCCAGAAAAACACCAATACAGTATACTAACACATATATATGGAATTTAGGAAGATGGCAGTGACGACCCTGTATGCAAGACAGGGAAAGAGACACAGATGTGTATAACGGACTTTTGGACTCAGAGGGAGAGGGAGAGGGTGGGATGATTTGGGAGAATGACATTCTAACATGTATACTATCATGTGAATTGAATCGCCAGTCTATGTCTGACGCAGGATGCAGCATGCTTGGGGCTGGTGCATGGGGATGACCAGAAAGATGTTATGGGGGAGGAGGTGGGAGGGGGTTCATGTTTGGGAATGCATGTAAGAATTAAAGATTTTAAAATTAAAAAAAAAAAAAAAAAAAAAAGAATCAATAGAATTATAAAGCAACACCATTAATAATGCTCCTTATTAAAAGCCTTCATTCTAAAAAGCTGAAAATACTTTGACATCTATTTCCTCCTTCATCCTTCGAAAAGAGACAAGACAAGATTGAGGCAGTTTTGGAAAAAAAGAAACAGTTAATTAAAGAAGATAAGAAATAACCTCAAACTAGATTGGTCTGGAACGGCATGGGCCTAGCCCAGATTAGGAGGAAAAGAGCATGCTTTGGGCTACCTTTGTGTTTTCCATAGTTTCCTTTGTGCTTTCACTATTTCTTCCCATGGAGTTCTCTTACAGTCTCTTAGATGGCCATGGGATTTTTGTGTGGTTCTTTATGGATAACTCACTGTGTTTGAAAAACTTATGAGCACTCCTGACCTTGGTCTTATTCACTCTGTGTCTCTGAAACTCAGTGTTTGACTGGGTGTATAAGGGGTAAACATGTTCTAAACTCTGCTTTCTCACGAAGACGCTTAAGTCCTGTGAAATGTTAGGTGCTTTTATATCATTACATTATGTTCTGTGTATAGAGGGCTTGGGCTACATTATGGCAAGAAATCTGCTGATTTTATCTCAAATCTTACTTCAGCTTACTCTGGGTTAGTTGTCTGAAAGGTAAGAATTGGCTTCAACTGAAATATTTATTGAATTCTGTCTCATAATATATGTTGGCCTGTAACATCTTCATTAGACCTGATGAGATTCTCTGAGTAATAAGGAAGTAGAAGTACAAATGTTACTGTTGTTGGGCCATCTTAACCCCATTTCACTGATTAAGTAATTGGTTCTGTTCTCTAAGAGTAGTGGCCTTATAAACAATAAATTAATTTGTTTTGAAACAGTTTGTTAATTCCTGTTGACTTTTTGTCACTTTATTGTTTTAAATCCATTTCCAAGAATCAAAGAAGGCGTATCATGCAAACCATTCAGTTCTGCTTATTAGATTCTGTGTTACAGTATGATGTCAGTGATAGGGTTCTGATATTCTATGAGAGTGTCTAGTACCCAAGTTATCAAACCCATTCCAAAGAATAAATGATATGTAGAATATCATACCTGTTAATACTTGTTTGAACATATTTTTTCAGGGACACATAATCTATGCTTTGTAGAGTAGTGATTTATGTGGTTGGATTACAGAAAGGAGGTTGTTCGAGGCTTAAATGCTCCTGTGGGTTTATTATGCATAAAATCCTGAGATTTAAACATTTTACTGAAGTGGTTCCATGATCATACAAAGCAAGTTATTCTTGGCTGCCTGAAAAGAAAGTAAAACACATTCTTGGTCTTATTTCTGTCTTTTATTCCCACCTGATGTCATCCTTAAATCGTGCAATATCCTCAAACAGGGAGGTTACAACTAATTTCAAACAAATTTTATTGGGGACTTTCCTTCCTGCAGACATTCCCTAACACAGAATATTCTATAAACATTCTCAGAGCTCCCAGACAAGAGACGGTCTTAATGTTTGGTTCTCCCTGCAAACCCTCAGCCTTAGTCTACTACACATGATTGTCAGTCAGAAAACTTCCTTCCCCCAGCAAAACGTTGCATGGCATACTGAAAGACTTCCATTACAGCAGACTCAAACAGATGAATGCTGATATACCAGAGAAATAAACAGAAGGAAAAATGGCACATTTTCTGGGAGCCAGTCAAAAGCAGTTGGGTTGCTAGGCAGGAGGAAAGCATATAAACAATTTTAGATCCCAAATTCTATTTGGATATCTGAATGAATACAGTTGAATTCATAGCAAAATTTTAAAATAAAAATTAAAAAAAAATTATTGATGCATGTCACTGTCCCCTCCTTCCAAATTTCGCTTTCTTTTGGTTTCCAAGTTTCCATTCTCCGAAATCAAACTATGTAATCACTTCAGATAGTTTGCATTTGAGATTTGGTTTTGATCCTTGTGAATAGTTATAATTTACATAAAAAGAAGCTGCAGTTGCATTTTAAGCTATCTTTCCAATAAGGATTTAATTTAGGTTTATTAGGACAGTTATCATATGTTAATTAAATACTGATGGATTATGAGAAACATATTTACTCTGGTTTATCACCAAGGTACAAAAATATGTTTTTAATCTAAGTTTGGCATTTAGCTAGTTTGCAGATTCTATTGTAGAGAGATACAATTCTTCTGAGTTAATAATATGTGTATTTTACTGAGATTAAATTGCACATGACCGGTAAAGTATTTGTATTTGCTATCAAGGTTTATAGTTTTGTTGCAGAGATGTTATGTGGATGTGCTTTCGATCAGTGAACACTGAAACTTCCAACATCAATTTTATATTTAAAAATCAATTTATCTGTTTTTATAGCTACATTAAATTTTTGAAATTTATCTCTAACAGGTAGTTATAAAATTCTTCCTGATGAACTTCTCTTTTTTAATCAATTTTTCAATATTATATTTATTAAAGATGATTTAGAGATGAGGTATGTTAAGAATATTTTCTTCAAATCAACATCTCTCATCTACTGGACCAATTGTATTCTCTAATTGAACTCATTTTCTCTCACCGTGGTTATGAACACATTTGACTGAATCCACCATTTGTCATCAGAGCCAATATTTCTCCTCATCTCTCTCTCTCTTTTTCATATGAGTGATTTTCACACTTTTTTTTTCCTGTCTCCTTTTCTATCATTTTATCCCTAAAGCCTTCCCTAAGGGCTTAAAACCTGGCTTTCCACCAAAGTACATTGTCTGGAGTCAGAGATCTTAAGAGTGCTGAGTTAACTTATCTCCTGAGTTTCTACACACTTTATAAAGACTACACAGTAAGACAATGGGAGCCAGTAAAAGTAGAGAGTTGAAGAATTATCTGAAAAATGTGCCCAGTATGCACAGCAAATCTGGATCATTTCATCTTTAATTTTCCCCCTCAATAACAGGATTATGTGAGTCTTGACACTTGCATTAAATTTCCACTTCTTTGTGCATACAGAGATGCAGCCAAAGGCAAGAGGTGATTTTGAGTTTTATTTTTATTAAAGCAAAATATCTGAAATCCATGACACATGAGCTCTCATAACATGTTTCATTGTACTTAAAAAAAAAAAAAAAAGGTAAAATTACTTGTGTGCTTAGGAAGAGAACACAAGGTGGCAGGGCCACAGCAGAAATAGAATTGCTGTTATCAAAATACACATGTAGGGCGGCTCAGAGATATGAACAGCTCTAAATTACTGTGAGATGCATTTTTTCATTAAAATTTTGCATAATTGATTACTTTTTTTCCCACTAGCGAATCTCTAATCCTTTTGTGGTGCAATAGATCTTGGTTTGTTAAGTTGAAACGTATAAGGGTAGCAAACAGACTTAACATTGTAAACTATCTGAAGTATGTTGCATTATTTTTCTTATCTTTTATGGCATAAGCTTTTTAATTAAAATGCTTTGTAAGTAATTCTGTAGAAGAAAACAATATATTTTCAATGATCTAGATAATTTGAGGTTTCCCAGGTGGCACAGTGGTAAAGAGTCTGCCTGCCAATGCAGGAGATGCCAAAGATGTGGTTTTAATCCCTGGGTTGGGAAGATCCCCTGCGGGAGGGAATGGCAACCCACTCCAGTATTCTTGCCTGAAAAATTCTATGGACAGAGGAGCCTGGTGGGCTATAGTCTATGGAGTCACAAAGAGTTAGACATGACTGAGCAACTGAGCGTAGACACACACAGATAATTTGAATATTCCTTATTTCTGTTACATTTCAGAGTGTTTTGGTTCTTTGGGAATTACTGACACTTTTTGTTAAGTTATGAGATAGAATAAAATTCTATTGAATTTATGCTATTCAGCCAGTAGAAGTAAATAATACTTATGGATATTTAAAGCTTTTGTTGGTACTAAACTGGAATATTTTATTTTGGAAAAAAAAGGAAAGTGCTTGTGCTAGTTAAGGTACCAGAATTTATGTAAAACACTAATAAAACAATTTCAATAATTTAATGCAACATAAGCTTTTAATTAATTTTTATTTTATATTGGAATATAGGTGATTAACAATGTTGTGTTAGTTTCAGGTATACAGCAAAGTGATTTAGTTATGCATATACATGTTTTTATTCTTTTTCAAATTCTTTTCCTATTTAGGTTATTACAAAATATTGAGCAGAGTTCCCTGTGCTATAAATTAATTCCTTATTAAATATAGCAGTGAGTACATGTCAACATGTAATACAATGTAAGTTTAATTTTTTTAAATCAAAATTCTAATCAAAAGTCTCAAACAGGCAATCCTGAGTGGCAGGCAGCATTTGTGAAAACATTGATTCAGTAACCCATTTTCTATTTATTGGCTCAATAATCTTCAACGTCTGACTTCTGAAATTACCACAGAAGGAGAAAAAGCATGGGGGTTGCAGTTTAGCTTGTATAGGCAAATTTGGAAATAGTATTAATCACTTCGACTCATATTCTACTGGCCAGAACTCAGCCATATGGCCATGCCCAACTGTAAAGGATACTGGGAAATATGATCTGTATGTGTGTCCAGGAGGAGGAGGAAATGTCTAGTGACTAGCTAGCTAGTCTCTGCCTTAGAGCTATTGGTGATTATAAGTAAATTATTACAAAGGCAAGATTAAGAATTAGGATATATTTTGAGAAGATATCTCCACATCTATCTGTCTGGCTATCTATCTATCTATCTGTCTGTCTGTCTAATCAGTTGGGATTCAACCAGGGAAACAGAACTAGTAGGAGGACTGTATTAAGAGAAGTGACTTGTATGATGTGAAGGAAGGCTAGGCAGGTCAGAAATCCTTAGTGCAGACCATCAGGAAGGGCAGGCTGGAACTCTCAGGTTTAATTGAATGTGCAGTTTATAAGTGGAATACCTTCTTGTGGAATCCTCAGTGCTGCAATAAAGGCCTTTCAGTGATTGAATCAGGCCTACCCAGATGATGGAGGCTAGTCTTACTTAGTCAACTGGTTATGAATTTTAATCACATCTACCAAATACCTTAGTGACAGCGTATAGGTTAGTGTTAATTGAAAACTGGTTTACATAAAACAATGACCATCGCAATATTTATGTGTATGTGTATAAGTACGTATAGTTACAGTTAGTTAGTGTTAAGATGCTTGGTCATGTCTGACTTTTTGAAACCCCATGAATGTAGCCCTCCAGGCTCCTCTATTCATGGAATTCTTCAGGCAAGAATACTGGAGTGAGTGGCTATTCCCTTCTCCAGGGGATCTTCACAACCTAGGGATCAAACTTTGGTGTCTTGTATTGCAGGTGGATTCTTTACTATCTGAACCACCAAAGAAGTAAGTAGTATATAGTAAGTAAGTATGTATAGTTATAGTATCTCTCTTAATATAACTCAAAATCATTTTCACTTCTTCATCTTTGACATTTAGTATGACTGTACAGTGGCTTCCTTGGGGGCTTAGACAGTAAAGAATCTGCCTGCTATTCAGGAGAATTGGGTTCAATTTCAGGTGGCTCAGTGGTAAAGAATCTGCCTGCCAAGCAGGAGACATGAGTTTGATTTCTGGGTCAGAAAGATCCCCTGGAGAAGGAAATGGTAACCCACTCCAGAATTCTTTCCTGGGAAATCCCCTGGACAGAAGACCCTGGTGGGCTACAGTCCATGGGGTCACAAAGATTCTGACATGACTTAGCGACTAAACAGCAATGACTATGCAGAAACACGTTCATACGTACTTTATTTTGGAAGCCAAATTTTTTTCCCTCTTTGTATTAATGTATTTAATTAGGAAATAAGTAAAATGCGTCATGACACAGGTAGGATAAACTCTAGCTTTGAAATCAAACAGAGATGAATTTCAAATCGTTTCCCACTATTTACAAATAATTCTGTAACTTTGGACAATGTTACTCAATTTTTTTAGGCCAGCTTCTTTCTCTTGTAAAACAGTTCTTGGTTTGGGATAGCTGCTCAATAAATGATTTATATTATTAAGTTAGTTAGGAGAGACCCAACAGCAAGGCTAGACTCTCTCCTAGAGTGCTAATGAGACTCAGAAACCAGGAAAAATTTCTGTGATATTGTCTCCCTACCTCAGGGTAGAAGTTGCAGAATGTACCTTGCCTGAGATAGTGAGTCTCCTAGCAGAACGATGGTAGGAGAGGCAGTGTTCAGGGCGATGTCAGTGTCATGGAAAGTGGTTTCTAAGACCATAAAATTCTTGCCTCAATACTACATATTGCCTCAATAATTACATTAGCTGTTTTCAAAAAGCTCTTGAAGAACGATAGGGATGTCAGAAGTTTGTTCATTATAGTCTTTTTTAAAGACAGCAAATATTTATTGTTTTTACTAACTCCTTGACATTGTTCTAGATGAGAGTAACAGGAACTTTGAGACTTTTGTGGAGGGGTGGACTTGAAAGCAGTAGTTCACATATTGGGAGTATGGGGTTGGCAATTGGATAACTCTGTTAACAGTGTCCCTGGCCAGTGTGGGACTGCCTTCTTCTGTTATAGTAAAGGTTGATGAAACAGGTTGAGTTTCCTTTAATGTTAATTTCTCTTATTATCTTAGCATCTTATATTTTTCCTTTAAAGTTTTCTGGAACTCTAATTTTTTTACTCGATGTTTATATATGTATTTTCTTAATAGCAAAATATTAAAAAAAATCAGTCTAGCCGATACCTTCTACAAATGACGTTTGATAAAAATATCAATATTTCGGAGTCAAATTCTTAAGAAACATTTGCATATGAGCAGTAGATGGAAGTAGTCATTACTTGACTGGAGAATCATTTGAGTAGTGACAGTTTTCAAAGATGCAGCAAACTGAAGATAGCTCTTTTTACTTTCCATTGGTTGAGGATAGTTAATTATGAGATCAGGAGTCAGATTCTCAATGTTAGTTAAGTACTGAATGAAAAAGAATGTCTGTCTCAGGCAACACCTACCAGTGTTCATGCAGTCTGGGTCTATGTCTGGCAAACTCTAGTTTGGAATATTAATGATAATGTATAATTGTGTGTGATATTTTATATCATATGCTATTAAATATTTCTTTGCAAAGATCACATTGTATATAGGCAAATTTCTCATTTTCCCGCTTGTGTCACATACTGTTTAATTAACTGAATTAGTTTTCAGAAAGGCATAACTTGTCAATAAACATTTTCAAATGACAAATTTCATGTTTGGTTTAGAGACTGAATGTGTGTTAAATATCGAGAGCATAAAACTACATTTTTAGTATTAAAAATAGATGAAAAGACCACTAATCCTGTGAAGGATTTGGCTGTTTTTTGATATAATCTTGTTGCATGTTCTATGTGAAGGTTGTGTATACACTGCAGATGTGGATACTCTTTTTCCTCAATAAAGAAAAAAAGCAATAAAAATAGAGAGTTTTTATTGACAATGGTCAATTTTTATTTTGTCCACTTTTCACATTTAGAGACTTCTTGATATTCAGTATAAAGATATTGATCAGGTATATGAAATTTATAAGTAAGCCAAAGATATTTTTGTCTGTTGTGGCTATTTTATAGCAAAGAAGGCCGAGGTTTAGAGATGTTTAGTGCTGAAGTAGGTCAACTATTAAGCTTGCATTTGTGAATAAATCTCAAAATGTATCTGTATGTATATGCATTATAGGAAGATAGCTAAATGTTTTTCTTATTTTTTCCTTCCCTCCCTCCCTTCTATCTTTTTTCTTTGAACAATTGATTTTTTAAAAAGCTGATATAAATGTGTATGCCTTTAATATATTTGTGTCAGTTTCCCTTCTTTCACAGAATTATAAGTGGTATCTATTTTGTATCTTCAGTGACTATTTCACTGAATTAGTCTCTGACTGATAGTAACACTGATTTCATTTAAAGATGTCAATAATGAAATCGATATGAGTAGTGGCCTTTTGACTTGGTCTTGGAAAGTTTATCATGGATCTATGATCTAAGAAGATTTTTCACTAGAATTACCAGTTGCTTCTTTTTACTGACTGGTTTTAGTTATACTTCTCTCTGCCAGACAGCACCTCATCTTCACCATTGAGACTTGAAAAATAGTTTTTTTCATTTATTTTATAGTTTCAAAATGCCCAAATGAATTTTATTTCTCTTAGTTACAATAATGTTAAAGTTAACTTACTGGCATTCAAGTTCTAGTCTTTTTAAGGTATTTACGTGTATTTAATAAAGGAAGCAGAGCGAGTAACACTTGTAAACTCCAACACTACACTGAAGAAATAACTCAGAAACTGGTAAAGTTGTAACAGTTTGAGTAATTTGTAAGATTCCAGGAGTGGAATAGCTACAGTAAATATGCCAGTGATTAGTAGTAGTTTTTAATAATCAATGCTATTTTAAAGCGATTGTTTCCACAGTGTCACTTTTTTATTTACTGTTCAAAATTTTACTGAAGGCAAACAATTCAGTTTAAAGGGTAAAAATGAACTTATTTATAAAACAGAAGTAGAGCCACAGATGTAGAAAACAAACTTATGGTTACCAGGGTATAGAGAGGGGGATAAATTGGGAGATTGTGGCTGACATATGCATACCGCTATATATAAAATAGATAATCAACAAGGACCTTTTGTATAGCACAGGAAACTCTACTTAATACTCTGTAATAAAGGATATGAGAAAATTAAAAAAGAGTGGAGATATATATATATATATATATATATATATATATCTCCAGCTGTTTCACTTTGCTGTACACCTGAAGCTATACTATACTAATACTATATCATTGAATATCATTGAAACTAACTAGCTAATACTGTATCAAACTATGCATGCACACATGCTATGTCACTTTAGTCACGTCCCACTCTTTACGACCCTATGGACTATAGCCTGCGAGGCTTCCATGTCCTTCACCATCTCTTGGAGCCTGCTCAAACTCATGTCTATTGAGTTGGTGATACAATCCACCCATCTCATCCTCTGTCATCCCCTTCTCTTTCTGCTTTCATTCTTTCCCAGCATCAGGGTTGTTTTTTTTTTTTTTTTCCTGTGAGTCAGCTCTTTCCATCAGGTGGCCAAAGTATGGAAGCTTCAGCTTCAATGTCAGTTCTTCCAGTGAATATTCAGAGTTAATTTCCTTTAGGATTGACTGGTTTGATCTCCTTAGAGTCCAAGGGACTCTCAAGAGTGTTCTCCAGCATGACAGTTGTAAAGCATCAATTCTTTGAAGCTCAGCCATCTTATGGTCCAACTCTCACATCTGTACGTGACTACTGGAAAAACCGTAGCTTTGGCTATCCAAACCTTTGTTAGCAAAATGACAAGGTTCCTCTGCCTTTTCTAAATCCAGCCTGTGCATCTGGAATTTCTTTGTTCACACACTATTGAATCCTAGCTTGAAGACTGAGCATTACCTTGCTAGCATGTGAAATGAATGTAGTTGTCTGGTAGTTTGAACATTCTGTGACATTGCCCTTTTTGAGAATGGAATGAAAACTGTCCTTTTCATGTGGCTACTGCTGAGTTTTCCAGATTTGCTGGCACATTGAGTGCAGCACTTTCACAGCATCATCTTTTAGGATCTGAAGTAGCTCAGCTGGAATTCTACCACCTCCACTACCTTCATTCATAGTGATGCTTCCTAAGGCCCACTTGACTTTATACTCCAGGATGTCTGGCTCTAAGTTAACGAACACCATCATGGTTATCCGGGTCATTAAGACCTTTTTTTGTACAGTTCTTCTATGTATTCTTGCCACCTCTTCATCTCTTCTACTTCTGTTGGGTCCTTACCATTTCTTTCCTTTATTGTGCCCATCTTTCCCTGAAATGTTCCTGTGGTATCTCCAGTTTTCTTGAAGAGACCTCTAGTCTTTCCCATTCTATTTTTTCCTCTTTTTCTTTGCATTGTTCCCTTAAGAAGGCTTTCTTATTTCTTGTTGCTATTCCTTAGAACTCTGTATTCAGTTGGTTGTATCTTTCCTTTGCTTTTAGTTTCTCTTTTCTCAGCTATTTGTAAAGCCTTCTCAGACAATTATTTTGCCTTCTTGCATTTTACTTAAAAAGGGGCATGGCTCAATAAACACTGTTGTGATTAATGCTACTGAATAGTTTGAAACAATTAAAAATAATAAAGAGTATTTACATGTATTATCAAGCAAAGATTTCCAAAATATATTGTTTTGGGAAGAAAAGAAAGTTTTATAAAAACATATATATTATAAAATTATTTATGTAAAATATTTTAAAAAAATCACAATGATAAAACAATGTTTTATGGCTATATGTACACATATAGCAAGAAAATATATATAACCTTATGAACTAATTAAGAATTTGAGGGAGAAATTTAGAAGAAATGAAAACTTGAGCTTATCTGACATAGCTTAGATTTTTATAAGGAAACCATAATAACAAATGCCTTATGCAATTAAAACTAATTTGAAACTACTAAAGAAGAATAAACTTTATTCCATCAAATGAGTGTATTAAATGACATAATGTCGTAAACGTGTAGCACTGAGCCTGGTTGACAGGAGTACATGATAATTGCTTATAGCATGTATATGATACATATAGGATAGTACATATATATGTAATAGATAATATATATTTATCATATATATCATGATAGTATAATGATGCCAAAATGTGGCATTTGATAGTATGCAAATGATTGTTGAAAGGTATGTTACAAAAATGTTAACAATATTTCAGTCTTTGTATCCAAAAAGACAAAGTCCTTTGATGTCTAAGAATGAAAAGATACACCTCTAATGATAAAAATAAGTGTTTTTCTAAAGCAAAATTATGAAATCTTCCTTAAAAATCATCTCTACTAAAATAAAGACAAAATAAAATTTCTCTATAATCACTCTAATTATATAACATTGTTCAAGAATTCTGGCCAATCAAAGAGAAATAAATCTAATTGAAGCAATGAAACAGAAGATTATAGTTACATAACCACTGGTAAAGAGGACCACATTTTATCTATCATTTAGTGTGATTTTTTTTTTTTGAATGGAAAATAAATGGGTAGAATTACAAGTGCTGTTCTAAAAACTGGGTCTTTCCCTGACTACTCCCATCCCAATTTGTTATGTATGTAAATACTATCAGTGGAGACTTCTCTATGGAAACAAAATTTTAAAACTTTTAGAACCATTAATTAAATAATACCACAAAACTTCCATAAAAGTACAAAAGAACCTATAAACATCATACCATGGTTTAAAAAGCCCTGTATGTTCTTGTCTCAGATACATAAAAAATATAGATGTATACTAGGCAGTTAATTAGTTTCATTTTGTATTGCTTATAGTGTTTGTCAGCTTTTCAACGTTTATAACTTGTTCAGTTTTTCTCCTTCTAAATATATGCTGCTGCTACTGCTGTTAAGTCGCTTCAGTCGTGTCTGACTGTGCGACCCCATAGACAGCAGCCCAGCAGGCTCCTCTGTCCCTGGGATTCTCCAGGCAAGAATATTGGAGTGGGTTGCCATTTCCTTCTCCACTCTAAATATATACTCATTGATATACTAAATTTGGTGTCTGTAACATTAAGTTACTTTTCGTAAAGATGATCCTCCAAAGAGTATAAATATCAGAGCCCATAAAATCCAAATCCATTCCTGCTACAGAAAGAGAAACTATAGGGTTGAGGCCAGACACCTTGGACTCACCTTTATTTATATAAATATAACCTGCAAAGGAGTCAGAGTTGGGACAGATATGAGGTTAGGCATTGGGAAATGTCAAAATGTGTATGCTCTTTAGTGTTTTATACTTTAAAAGGTTGAAACAAAACACACAAGGATTTCAAGGAATGTGTGAACAGTCAGTGGGCTGAAAGTGGTATCTGAGACAAGCACACACAGTGCCACTTTTATCATCAGGAACAATTTGGGCATTTTTAGTATAGCTTTTTACCATGTCACTTTTATCATCAAGAACAATTTGGGCATTTTTAGTATGGCTTTTTAGACACCATAGAGCCCTGATTAATTTTATGGCATTCAGTATGTTCTGAGAATGCTCTTGATGTTAATTTTTATAGTGCATATAGCAAAAATATGCTGAATGCTTTCAATGTTCCAGTCCTAAAAATCACATTTTGCGTCCAGATGATCCTTATAAATTTGTTTCCCAGAAGACCATAATACAGTATTGAAAAATGCAGTTTAATATCAGATTTTTTTTGAGCATCTGCTTTGCAAGGTTCATAATTCAGTAGAATGTCATATTTCAAAGTACAGTGTATTTTTAAATAATTAGGAATGGGTAAGCCAATTTGGAACCATGACAAATTCTAGTTCTGTGAATATTAGGAATGTACTGGTAGCAAGAGCAGAAAGAGAATCTGGGATATGGTCTGCTCTGATATTGGAGGTAAGAGAAAGTAATTCCACCAGAAGGAGCCAAATGAGATATATAGTTATGCATAAATCAATACACAGCTGTGGAGCAGGCACCTCATGTTGGACTCATCAGACAGTTGGTGAAAAAAACAGTTTTGGGAAGTGGGGGAGGGGTCATGGACTAATCAAGAGCAGGTAAAATACCAGTTTATTGGATTCCATGAGACAACTAAATTGTTTTGTAGTGGCTGGATATGCTGTAAATATTTCCATTCTGCAGGAGGGAGGAAAAGCTTAAGCATAGCCTATCCAAAGCAAATGAAGAAGGAAAACAAAATAAGTGCTTTGAACGCAAAATTAAAAATGGAATGGTGAGTAATATACCATATCCTCCCAGCTCAGTAGTGTGTTTTGTTGTTCTGTTTGGAAAGTTTATAGCTATTTTGAGGCTGGACTGTTGGTTTACACGAAGAAGGAAAATGTGAGAGACACCTCACCTAGTATTGTTGATAGAGGACGTTCACGAAATACTGAACAAAGGAGTAAAACTTGAAAGATAATTGCTGCTTGAAGCAGGGTTGTGGTGGGAGTGTGACAGTTCCTCCACAGGCTGATTCAGCTTCAGCTTCAGTGTGCCCTTCCTTGTCCTTTCTTGTAGAAAGAGTGCTGGAGGGCTGCAGTCCTCTTCTTCCAGATCCCCTTTGGTATTCTTTACAGAAACTTGCAAATGAAAGAAGCTACCCTCTTGCATTGACTCAGGAGGTTTCCAATTGGTATAAGTGGTTTTCAGTGTGGATCCAGAGAACTCTTCAAAAAATTGTTTTTCTCATGACAGGTATAAACTCTTGACATTAAATATGTTTTTACATTGATGTTGGATCATTTGGAACATTGTGGTAGCAAAATAACTCTAGAGCTCTTTCACGGGCAAGCTCTTACACTCTACACATCAGCTATCTGTAGATTGCATTTTAGCAGTAAAGGTCCATCAAGTACGTTGTGCCTACAGTACTAAAGACCACCTTGCTTTTTATGTCCTGACTGCGTGCATCAAATAAGTGGTCATGGCCCTCTAATAACCAATTGCAAACACTCAACCACATGATATCTTGAAAACACAGAATTTTGAAGTCTGAAGCGTTAGTAGAGGTTATTTTATAAGTGAAGCAGATGAGGATGAGCCCAGTGATAGAGCAAGTGCTAGTCCTCAGGTATCTCGATGTTTATATTTGCTTTCCTTTTTTCTCTGCAGTTTCACTCCTTCCCACTTCCTGAAAGGCAAGGTTCTAACTGAGTTCCGCCCTGGGACTACAGTGTCCTTTCAGTTAGTAGTAATGAAGCACTTGCTAAGTTCAAGGGATGAAGCTAGGCAAAAGATCTAACTAACTGTGACAGTCAAGCTAGTTTGGTCATCAGAAGTACTTGAGAAGTTGTATAGGAATTCAAATTCTCCATCCCCTACTGAAACAAAATCTGTGTGTATGTCTCAGTACTTTATATTTTGAAAAAATATACTGTTATTGGATAGGGAGAGTTGAAAAGGACACTTCCTCATAGGCCTTGGTTCTTGGTAAGGACATAAAGAAGAATCTGAGGTCTTATCTGTGACAAAAACAAGTTTACCGAAGAAAGAACAGAAAGAACACCTCAAGGGAGAGGTGTGCCAACCCAAGAGAGGCACCGGTGCTGGAATGATGAGGTACTGGGGTTTTCAAGACAGGGCTTTTACATATTCATCTAAACAGGTTTAGACAGACAGTTTTGATTGCCAGTTGTAAATTACATAACTGGGTCTATTGTGCATGTCTTTCCCATAATTTAGTCTGTTATAATCAGATAAATGTATGTATGCTCCTTTGTCCATGGAATTTTTCAGGCAAGCATACTGGAGCAGGTTGCCATTTGCCATTTTCTTCTCCAGGGGATCTTCCTGACCCAGAGATTAAAGCCAGGTCTCCTGTATTACAGGCAGGTTCATTACCATCTGAGCCACCAGAGAAACCCATAGAATATTTATGAACTCTTAATTGGTTCCCCGGTAACTAAAATCACTTGAGGACATAGCTGTGCACCAAGGGTGCATGTGCCAGGGTTGGAGAAATCCCTGTGGTTAGTTTGTATTTACACTGCACCTAGGGCGCTTGCATAGGAATTGGAAATGCCTCTGTGGTTATTTTGTAGCATGCCCGTGAGCTCTTCTGTGCCACATAGGGGCATGTCTTGGGTGGAGATCAGCTTGAATCTTTTTAAACTAAGCCACCACTCATAGCTCTTGCCTAACTTCCAACCTAACATACAGTAATAGTAAGTAAAATATGAGCTGGGTTTTGTTGTTGTTGTTTAGTCATTAAGTCATGTCCAACTCTTGCAATCCCATGGACCGTAGCCTGCCAGGCTCCTCTGTCCCAGGCAAGAATACTGGAGTGGGTTGCTGTTTCCTTCTCTAGTGGATCTTCCCAACCCAAGGATTGAACCTGTGTCTCTTACATTGTCAGACAGGTTCTTTACCACTGGGCCACCAAGGATGCCCTACTAGGCTTGGTACTTTGCTTTAATAACATGTACGTGTAATAGAGTGTAGTCTTATTACTTGGGGGTGGGGGTAGCAGTGTGCCTTGATCTCACCCTATAGCCCTTTCTTGCTCAAGTCCTTCCCATCTCAGTCAGTGACTACTGTCATCTATGGAGGTGTTCAACCCAGAAAATGTTCAGCCAACTTTGATTCCTCCTCCTTTCTCATCTGGGCTTCCCTTGTGGCTCAGCTGGTAAAGAATCTGCCTGCAATGCGGGAGACCTGGGTTTGATACCTGGGTTGGGAAGATCTCCTGGAGAAGGGAAAGGCTACCCATTCCAGTATTCCAGCCTGGAGAATTCCATGAACTGTATAGTCCATGGGGTTGCAAAGAGTTGGACACAACTGAGCTCTCTCATCTGTCCTATTAGTATGTTCTACCCCCACTGCTTTCATTATTTCCTCCCTCCCATTTTCCACAAATGTAAATGAATTGATGAATTTCCCACGTGGACGTTTTTATTCTCCCTCCTGTGTAAAGCCTTTTGAGCCTGTTGCTGTGCTGACAAAGTGTGGCTCTGTAACTATATAATAGACATATAAAAAAATAAAATAGATGTGTAAAAAAAGGGAAAAAAGGCCCTGTGTTAATCTGCTCATTAAAACACTGCAGACTAATATCTTAAACGATAGGCATTTATTTTTCACAGTTCTGGAAGCTGGGCAGTCTGAGATCAGGGTGCCAGTATATTTGGCTTCTTCTTGGTGAGGGCACTCTTCCTGGCTTGCAGACCAGTGTCTTCCTGCTCTGTGCTCACATGGCAGAGAGAGGAAGCCATGGTGTCTCTTCTTCCTCTCATAAGGGCACTGATCTTATCATGGAAGCCTGCCCTCATGACCTCATCTAAACCTGGGTACTTCGCAAAGACCCACCTCCTCATCCCATCTCACTGGGGTTAGACTGTCGCATGTGAATTTTGCAGTGGGGACACAAACATTTAGCTCACAGCAATCCTCACAGTCAAATCGATTCTGGAAATATTGAGTTAATTAGATAAGGATTCTAAATGTTGCTGTTTTTATAGCAAGATTTTCACTCCTATATACATTGTATAACTTTAGTGTGTGTGTGTGTCCAGTTGTGTCCAGCTGTTTGAGACCCCATGGACTGTACAGCCCACCAGACTCCTCTGTCCATGGGATTTTCTGGGCAAGAATACTGGAGCAAGTTGCTTTTCCGACTCCTGGGAATCTTCCTGACTCAGGGGTAGAACCCATGTCTGTTGAGTCTCCTGCATTAGCAGGCAGATTCTTTACTACTGCGCAACCTGGGAAGCCCATCCCTTAAGTAGAATGGGACGTATTGTAGACACTATTTTCCAGAGGTGTTCAGCCATAGTACTCCTTTCTGTACAGAGTATCCTGAGGAACTGGTGTCTAGAAAATGCACTATGATGGGCTGCCTTTTGGCTATGGGCATCTCTAGGTGTCTTTGGGGAAGAAAAAAAAAACTGTGTCTATTTTGAAATTGCCAGGCCATTGCTTCCTATCTTTCCTCCTAGTTATTTTCATTACTGAATGGGATAGAAAAGCCTTCCAGGTTAATTTCTATTGCTCTCTAATTCTTCAAAGTTAATTATACAAGTGAGAAATGGTTTTGCAAAATCTGGAAGAGGAAGTTTTAAGGTATAGGCATAGAGGAGATATAAGTAAATTGCCCTTGAAGTGAAGTGAAAGTGAAGTCGCTCGGTTGTGTCTGACTCTTTGTGATCCCATGGACTGTAGCCTACCAGGCTCCTCCATCCCTGGGATTCTCCAGGCAAGAGCACTGGAGTGGGTTGCTGTTTCCTTCTCCAGGAGATCTTCCCAACCAGGGATCAAATCTGGGTCTCCCGAGTTGCAGGCAGATGCTTTACCATCTGAGCCACCGGTGGAGGGGGCGGGTAGGAGCTCAAATTGCCCTTAGGAAGAGTATAAAAGAGACTAATTGAATCTGACTGAATTACTACAGTGGCCTTTCTCTTTAGTCCATTGCTGTTATTGTTGTTCAGTTGCCCAGTCATGTCTGACTCTGCGACCCCATGGATTGCAGCACACCAGGCCTCCCTGTCTCTTACCTCTCCCTAAATTTGCTCAAGTTCATGTTCACCAAATTGGTGATGCCATCCAGCCCTCTCACCCTCTGATACTCTCTTCTCCTTCTGCCCTCAATCTTTCCCAGCATCAGGAACTTTTCCAATGAGACAGCTGTTCACATCAGATGACAAAAATACTGGAGCTCATTATTAGGTTAGTATATGTACAGTGACCATTAGTCAAATGGGCCATTTCCTAGATTACTGTATCTCTCGGGACTAGGAAATAAAAGATACTTCCTATATGTTTTCTCCTGCCTTGTCTCTTGCTCTTGGGAATCTGAAACTTTTAAAACTTAGTGACCCCAAAATGCTATGAATATTTTGTCAACTATCAACTGTCTTAAATGTGTATGGTTTCAGTTCCCTATAGTAGCCAATATAGCCAAATAGATCCTAACTGTCATAACATTGAAAAACTCCATGGGGGAAGAAAAAAGATGACAAATTTGATCCTCTGTAGACAAAAAAAAAAAAAAAAAGAAAAAGCAGAAAACTAAACCAAGTTCTTTAATTTTCTCTCAAGCTTGCTAATTTGATATCATGAAGATACTACTTTGTAGTTTCTACTCATTAATGAGTCAAGCAAATAAAGTTACTTTTACACACTGAAATATTATTTAAACATCTTTTTTTCTCTTTTATAGAATTTTCCACTATTTTTGTTGAAGTATAGTTTATTCAGAATGTTATGCCAGTCTCTGCTGTACAGCAAAGTGACTCACTTACACACATGTAGGCATTCTTTTTAAAATACTTTCCCCATTATTTCCTGGTTTATTACAGGAAATGAAAAGAGTTCCAGGTGTTATACACTAGGACCCTGTTGCTTACCCATGCTATGTATAATACTTTAATCTGCTACTCCGAAACTTCTACTCCTCTCTTCCCGTTTGAACTCAGTCTATTGAGTGTGTCTTTTTTTGTTTTGTAAAATGTTTAGCAGGTACATTCATTTGTTCCATGTTTTAGCTTCTGTATGTAAGTGATTTAGTATTTGTCTTTCTCTTTCTGACTTACTTCACTTAATATGATAATATCTAGTAGCATGTTGCTGCAAATGGCATTATTTTGCTTTTTGATGGCTGAGTAGTATTCCATTGCATATATGGACCACATCTTCTTTACCCACCATCTGTTGATAGACATTTAGGTTGTTTCCATGTTGTGGTTATTATGAATAGTGTGCAAATATCACTTTTTGAATTTTAGTTTTGTCCAAGTATATGCCTAGGAGTGGAATTACTGGGTCATATGGTAACTCTAGTTTTAGCTTTTTGAGGAACATCCACAGTATTTTCCATAGTTGCCGTACCAACTTACATTCCCACCAACAGCGTAAGATGGATCTGTTTTCTCTACAACATCTCCAGTATTTGTTATTTGTAGACTTTTAATGATGGCCATTCTGAACAGTGTGAATTGGTACCTCACTGTAGTTTTGATTTGCATTTCTTTATTAATCAGAGATGTTGAGCATCTTTTCATTTGCCTACTAACCATCTGTTTGTCTTCTTTGGAGAAATGTTTATTAAGGTCTTCTGTTCATATTTTAGTACAGTCATTTGATTTTTGTTGTTGAGTTGTATGAGCTGTTTGTATATTTTGGAGATTAAGCCTTTCTTACATCATTTTATTATTTTCTCCCATTCTGTAGGTTGTCTTTTTGTTTATTTGTTTATTTTTAAACTTTGCTGTACAAAGCTTGTAGATTTGATTAGGTCCCATTTGTTTATTTGTTACTTTATTTAAATAAGCCCACATCAAACTTTTAAGTTAAATGTACCTTTATTTTAGTAAATCTTCATTGTCTCCTAGGTAAAAATATGTATTTTTCATAAAACAATTAAAAGTTTTTTGCATTTTGTTAGGTCATAATAATGGAAAATTGATTTTTAAAATAGTAATGTATAAAGCATAATAATAAAAATAATTTTAATAGTAATAGTGTAACATTGATTTTTCCATTAACTTACCATATAATAGTGTTATCAAAATGTCAGTGCTCAATATTTGAATATTTTAAAAATCTACAGGCCTTTGTTTTACCAGATGGTCCTTGAAACTTTTGGTTATTTTATAGCCAGGAGGGAAAAAAGATGTAGGCCAGGATGTTAAAAATTTGCATGTCATGTCAAAATAGATTATCTTTCAAAGGACTGTAGAACACATAACCATTAGCATATTTTGTTTCTACTTATGGTGACAATGTTTTCTAGTGCTAAGATAAATGAGATATGAAGAACAATCAATCTAACTCGAGAATTTAGACAATCTCCACTTATTTTTGGATTGTTTCTTGCTTGAATCTTGTCTGTGTTTAAAGACTGTACAAATGATTTGAAAACATTGCATAAATCAATTTTTAGTTATATTTGTTTCATGCCTAATAATACGCTCAATATATGTTTTCATTCAGCCTTGAGGCACTTTTTAGATGAAGTATCTCTAAGTTTCAAGAGATGGGTTCAAATGTCAATCTAAGAAAAGTACAAAAATAAACTGTTTCCTGTTTCTCCATATTTGTAGATGCTCTTTATTCATTATATTCATTACACAAGTTTTGTGGGTTTTGTTGCATATAAAAATTTCTGAATCCCATTTTAAGTAAATGATAGATTGCTGCCAGGGAGGCAGATTTAGGTATATTAAATCCCTATGTTTTATTTATATTATAGGAGTTCCTAGTTAGATCTGAAAAAATTTAACTAGATAAATGGAAGAAATTACTTTCATGGCAAAGAAACAATGATTAAACATGATATAAAAATCAAGATTATTTCATATGCTTGATTTATTATAAAATGTGTGCAAAAAATTGCATAAAGTCAAAAAGATTGTTTGAACTAAGTCTTACTGCTTTTATTGTGAGTACACTCTCTCTATATAGCACTCTTTGTGTCAGGTTGGTTTTTGTATTTTTCTTTTTTGGTGTATTTTGAATGATGAATAATTTCCTCTTGTTCCTTGAAATGAAAGTCAGAGTAATAATAATGCATGTATTTTATTGCCACCTTCTAAACTTCTTTTCACACTGTTCATACTGTCCATGGGGTTCTCAAGGCAAGAATACTGAAGTGGTTTGCCATTGCCTTCTCCAGTGGACCATGTTGGTCAGAGCTTTCCATATGACCCATCAATCTTGGGTGGCTGTACACGGCATGGCTCATAGTTTGATTGAGTTAGATAAGGCCATGGTTAATATGATCAGTTTGATGAGTTTCAACAGTATGAAAAGGCAAAAAGATATGACACTGAAAATGAACTCCTTAGGTTGATAGGTACTCAGTATGCTACTGGAGAAGAGTGGAGAAATAACTCCAGAAAGAATGATGAGACATACCCAAAGCAAAAACAAAGCCCAGTTGTAGATACGACTGGTGATGGAAGCAAAATATGATACTATAAAGAACAATATTGCATGGGAACATGGAATGTTAGGTCCTTGAATCAAGGTAAATTGGAAGTGGTCAAACAGGAGACAGCAAGAATGAACATCACATTTTAGGCATTAGTGAACTAAAGTGGACTGGAATGGGTGAATTTAATTCAGATGACCATTATATCTACTACTGTGGGCAAGAATTCCTTAGAAGAAATGGAGTAGCCCTTTTAGTCAACAGAAGTGTGCAAAATGCAGTACTTGGATGCAATCTCAAAAATGACAGAATGATCTCTGTTCATTTTCAAGGCAAACCATTCAATATCACAGTAATCCAAGTCTATTCCCCGACCAGTAATGCTGAATAAATTGAAGTTGAATGGTTCTTTGAGGGCCTACAAGACCTTTTAGAACTAACACCCAAAAAAGATGTCCTTTTTATCATAGGGGACTGGAATGCAAAAGTAGGAAGTCAAGAGATACCTGGATTAACAGAAAAATTTGGCCTTGGTGTACAAAATAAAGCAGGGCAAAGGCTAACAGAGTTTTGCCAAGAGAATATACTGGTCATAGCAAACACCCTCTTTCAACAACACAAGAGAAGATGTTACATGTGGACATCACCAGATGGCCAATACCAAAATCAGATGGAATATATTCTTTGCAGCCAAAGATGGAGAAGCCTTATACATCAGCAAAAACAAAACCAGGAGCTGACTGGCTCAGATCATGAACTCCTTATTGCCAAATTCAGACTTAAATTGAAGAAAGTACGGAAAACCACTAGACCATTCAGGTATGACCTAAATCAAATCCCTTACAATTATACAGTGAAGTGACAAATAGATTCAAGGGATTAGATCTGATAGACAGAGTGCCTGAAGAATTATGGACAGATATTCATGACACTGTATAAGAGGCAGTGATCAAGACATCTCCCCCCAAAAAAATTCAAAAAGGCAAAATGGTTGTCTGAGGAGGCTTTACAAATAGCTGAGAAAAGAAGGCAAGTGAAAGGCAAAGGAGAAGAAAAGATTTACCCATCTGAATGCAGAGTTCCAAAGAATAGCAAGGAGAGATAAGAAATCCTTCCTCATTGATCAGTGCAAATAAATGGAGGAAAACAATAGAATGGGAAAGACTAGAGATCTTTTCAAGAAAATTTGCATTTCATGCAAAAATGGGCACAATAAAGGATAGAAATGGTATAGACCTAACAGAAGCAGAAGATATGAAAAAGAGGTGGCAAGAATACACAGAAGAACTGACAAAAAAGATCTTCATGATGCAAATAACCACGATGGTGTGATCAGCAGACTAGAGCCAGACATCCCGAATGCGAAGTCAAGTGGGCCTTAGGACGCGTCACTATGAACAAAGGAAGGGGAGGTGCTGGAATTCCAGTTGAGCTATTTCAAACCCTAAAAGATGATGCTGTGAAGGTGCTACACTCAACATGCCAACAAATTTTGAAAACCCAGTAGTCATGTATGGATGTGACAATTGGACTATAAAGAAAGCTGAGCATGGAAGAATTGATGCTTTTGAAGACATCAAAAAGCATGTTGGAGATGACTCTTGAGAGTCCCTTGGACTGCAATGAGATCAAAGTGGTCAATCCTAAAGGAAATCAGTCCTGAATATACATTGGAAGGACTGATGTGAAAACTGAAACTCCAATATTTTGGCCACCTGAAGTTAAGAACTGAGTCATTGGAAAAGACCCTGTTGCTGGGTAAGATTGAAGGCAGAAGGAGAAAGGGACGACAGAGAATGAGATGGTTGGATGTCATCACTGACTCGATGGACATGAGTTTGAGGAAGCTCATGGAGTTGGAGATGGACAGGGAAGCCTGGTGTGCTGCTGTCCATGGAGTTGCAAAGAGTTGGACACGACTGAGTGACATAAGTGAACTGAAACTTTGTTTAAATTTTTTTCAAAGCAGACAAATTATTGCTTGAGACAAGTTGCTGATTGTATCATAAGTCCTTTAAAAAGTTCTTTTCTTTCTTTTTTTTTTTTGCTTTCTTAAAATATTTTATTTTATTTTTTTTTAATTTTTATTTTTACTTTATTTTACTTTACAATACTGTATTGGTTTTGCCATACATTGACATGAATCCACCACAGGTGTACATGAGTTCCCAAACATGAACCCCCCTCCCACCTCCCACCCCATATCATCTCTCTGGATCATCCCCGTGCACCAGCCCCAAGCATCCTGTATCCTGCATCAAACATAGACTGGCAATCCGTTTCTTACCTGATAGCATACATGTTTCAATGCCATTCTCCCAAATCATCCCATCCTCTCCCTCAGAGTCCAAAAGTCCGCTCTACACATCTATGTCTCTTTTGCTGTCTCGTATAGAAGGTCACCATTACCATCTTTCTAAATTCCATGTATATGTGTTAGTATACTGTATTGGTGTTTTTCTTTCTGGCTTACTTCACTCTGTATAATTGGCTCCAGTTTTATCCATCTCATTAGAACTGATTCAAATGTATTCTTTTTAATGGCTGAGTAATATTCCATTGTGTATATGTACCATAGCTTTCTTATCCATTCCTCTGCTGATGGACATCTAGGTTGTTTCCATGTCCTGGCTATTATAAACAGTGCTGCGATGAACATTGGGGTACATGTGTCTCTTTCTATTTTGGTTTCCTCAGTGTGTATGCCCAGCAGTGGGATTGCTGGGTCATAAGGCAGTTCTATTTGCAATTGTTTAAGGAATCTCCACACTGTTCTCCATAGTGGCTGTACTAGTTTGCATTCCCTCTTGCAACACTCAGTGCAAGAGAGTTGCCTTTTCTCCAGCATTTATTGCTTACAGACTTTTGGATCACAGCCATTCTCACTGGTGTGAAGTGATACCTCATAGTGGTCTTGATTTGCATTTCCCTAATAATGAGTGATGTTGAGCATCTTTTCATGTGTTTGTTAGCCATCTGTGTGTCTTCTTTGGAGAAATGTCTATTTAGTTCTTTGGCCCATTTTTTGATTGGGTGGTTTATTTTTCTGGAATTGAGCTGCATAAATTGCTTGTATATTTTTGAGATTAGTTGTTTGTCAGTTGCTTCATTTGGTATTATTTTCTCCCATTCAGAAGGCTGTCTTTTCACCTTGCTTATAGTTTCCTTTGTTGTGCAGAAGCTTTTAATTTTAATTAGATCCCATTTGTTTATTTTTGCTTTTATTTCCAGTATTCTGGGAGGTGGATCATAGAGGATCCTGCTGTGATTTATGTCAGAGAGTGTTTTGCCTATGTTTTCCTCTAGGAGTTTTATAGTTTCTGGTCTTGCGTTTAGATCTTTAATCCATTTTGAGTTTATTTTTGTGGTGTGGTGTTAGAGAGTGATCTAGTTTCATTCTTTTACAAGTGGTTGACCAGTTTTCCCAGCACCACTTGTTAAAGAGATTGTCTTTACTCCATTGTATATTCTTGCCTCCTTTGTCAAAGATAAGGTGTCCATATTCTTTTTTTTTTTTTTTTAGGATTTAACATTCTTTTATTTATAGACACGTTCACAAAGGAGTTTTCAGTACCCTTAACGCAAGCTCATGTGCTCCCCCAAGCCGAAGAATACATGTATTGCTTTCTAGAATGCATAATATTAACTTGGTGAAAATGTAATTCCCTTTTTGAATCCTAAATTCTGTATCATTATGTTAAGGGGGTGTAATTTCCTCCGTCTGTCTTGTCACAACAAAAATTTGAAGCGACAGACGTTAAATGCCTCTGCGTGTCACAGTTCTCTCACAGTGTTACAGCTCTGTGTTACAGCTCAGTTTTATTTAGAAAATAAAGGAAGATACATCCTTGAGCCATGAGGGCATGCCAACCCAAAAGACATGAAGAGAAGAGAGAGAGCCAGAGCACGAGTTGGGGATGAGGCCCCGGCCCTTTGGCTCCTCTTTTTATATGCTTTTTCCTCCCCCTGGGCCTGCCCTGTGTAAACTGGGCTAGCCAGGAGTGCTGTTTGTTCTACCTGAGGTCCTCATTCCGGTTCTCGGACCTTCCTTTGTTCTATTTTCGCAGGCTTTTCCCTTCCTTGTCTTTTAGCCACCGCCATTCTGGACTCCTGTTTCCTATTCTAACGCCTAACAATTATAACTGAAGAGACTTAGCAGCAGCAGCAGCAACAATTATAACTAGGCTCAAACACATCTCTATTAGTCAAATAGTAACCAATATACTGGTTTCAAATAGGAAAAGGAGTACATCAAGGCTGTACATTGTCACCCTGCTTATATAACTTATATGCAGAGTACATCATGAGAAACGCTGGACTGGAAGAAACACAAGCTGGAATCAAGATTGCCAGGAGAAATATCAATAACCTCAGATACGCAGATGACACCACCCTTATGGCAGAAAGTGAAGAGGAACTAAAAAGCCTCTTGATGAAAGTGAAAGAGGAGAGCAAAAATGTTGGCTTAAAGCTCAACATTCAGAAAATGAAAATCATGGCATCTGGTTGCATCACTTCATGGGAAATATATGGGGAAACAGTGGAAACAGTGTCAGACTTTATTTTTTTGGGCTACAAAATCACTGCAGATGGTGACTGCAGCCATGAAATTAAAAGACGCTTACTCCTTGGAAGAAAAGTTATGACCAACTTAGATAGTATATTCAAAAGCAGAGACATTACTTTGCTAACTAAGGTCTGTCTAGTCAAGGCTATGGTTTTTCCTGTGGTCATGTATGAATGTGAGAGTTGGACTATGAAGAAGGCTGAGCGCCAAAGAATAGATGCTTTTGAACTGTGGTGTTGGAGAAGACTCTTGAGAGTCCCTTGGACTGCAAGGAGATCCAACCAGTCCATTCTGAAGAAGATCAACCCTGGGATTTCTTTGGAGGGAATGATGCTAAAGCTGAAGCTCCAGTACTTTGGCCACCTCATGTGAAGAGTTGACTCATTGGAAAAGATTCTGATGCTGGGAGGGATTGGGGGCAGGAGGAGAAGGGGACGACCGAGGATGAGATGGCTGGATGGCATCACTGACTCGATAGACATGAGTCTGAATGAACTCTGGGAGATGGTGATGGACAGGGAGGCCTGGTGTGCTGCAGTTAATGGGGTTGCAAAGAGTTAGACACGACTGAACGACTGAACTGAACTGAACCAATATAATCAACACATTTTTTTCAATGAGAAAAAAGTTTGTTTATTCCTGCAGCATAAAAATCCATGCTTCAGATTCAGTGAACTCTTGGAAGGCATATTCTGCCTCCAGCAACTGTGGAAGTGTTTGCCCTGCAAAAAGTTGTTGAGATGCTTGAAGAAGTGGTAGTGTTTGGCGAGATGTCAGGTGAATATGACTCATGAGGCAAAGCTTCATAGTCCAATTAATTCAAATTTTGAAGCACTGTTTGTGTGATGTGCGGTCCAGCATTGTCATGGAAAATTAGGCTCATTCTGTTGACCAATGTTGGCTGCAGGCTTTGCGGTTTTTGGTCCATCTCATCAATTTTCTCAGTATACTTCTCAGATGTAATGGCTTCTCCTGGATTCAGAAAGCTGTAGTGGATAGATGGGCAGCAGACCACCAAACAGTGACCATAACCATTTTTTGGGTGCAAGTTTGGCCTTGGGAAGTGCTTTGGAGCTTCTTTTTGGTCCACCCACTGAGGTGGTCCTTGCTGTTTGTCATATAAAATCTCCTTTTTGTCTCATGTCACATTCAGATTGAGAAATGGCTTGTTTTGTTGTGTAGAATAAAAGAAGATGACACTTCAAACCGATGATTGTTTTTTGATTTGCAGTCAGCTCATGAGGCACACATTTGTCAAGCTTTTTCAGCTTTCTAGTTTGCTTCAAATGCTGAATGACCATAGAATGGTCAACCTTGGGTTCTTCAGCAGCTTCTCTTGTAAGAGGATCAGCTTTGATGATCCTATCAATTGGCCACTGTCAACTTATAATGGCCAGCCACTACGCTCATCTTCAAGGCTCATCTCCTTTGCACAACTTCTTGAACAACTACTGCACTGTATGTTCATTAGCAGTTCCTGGGCCAAATGCGTTGGTGATGTTGTGAGTTGTCTCTGCTGCTTACGACCCATTTTGAACTTAAATAAGAAAATCCCTCAAAGTTGCTTTTTATCTAACATCACTTCCCTAATCTAAACTAAATTTAAAATAAACAGCGAGTAATAAGTCATTAGCAAAAAAACATAAAGTGAGAAATGCACATTAAAATGATGTATAACATGACCACACTTATTTAAGAATGTATTCCAATAGCAAACAGCAAAGTTCAGTGATGTGAAACTATAGTTGCTTTAATATCACTCTATAGCTAAAGCATTTTGTCTTTACAGCTGAAGTTTTAATTAAATTCAGCAAATTAAAAAAAAATCACTTCACCTGCAGAATCTCTTATGCCTGTTGCATAATTGGCACTCAACTGACAGTATTTGGGAATGAGAGAACAGATGGAAATATTTTGTAAGCTGAAACAAGTTATATATAAAGGTATGTAACTGGGTATTCAAACAAGTAAAGACAGAAAAGAAGGCTTCCAGGTAGAACTAAATGCAGATGAGCAGGAAAATGAGAACACCCAGGAAGTGCTTGGGCACAGTAGATGGTTCCGTGTCCTTGGAACTTCGTGCTCTATGTGTAGGGTAGAATGAGAACGTAAGTGAACTGACCTCTCACTTTAGAGAGATTTTAACCTAGACTGCATTTTACTTAAATGCTTGGGTAATGGACACATCTTGGAAGTGTTTTGAGTGCAGAGATGACTTGGTGTTAGGAAGTAATTGGGTAGTAGTTTGCTAAGTGACATGTCAGCCTGCAGAAAGAGGTTGCTGGAAGCGGTACAGCTAAGAGGAAGAACAGGCCATTTGGTGATAGTTAGGACAGAGGATGAGATGGCTGGATGGCATCACTGACTCAATGGACGTGAGTTTGAGTGAACTCCTGGAGTTGGTGATGGACAGGGAGGCCTGGAGTGCTGCGATTCATGGGGTCGCAGAGTCGAACATAACTGAGTGACTGAACTGAACGGAATTGAGGGCTGTGTTTCTCAGATTATTGTTATTTTCATTTTCTGGATTCTCGTAGTCTTGCCTTCCAATGTTTACTGGCAACTCTAGAACACTTTTCCTCTTAGCATATCTTAGCTAATTGTCTCTTAAATCAGTAGCATAGCTTTACTTTCTTCCTTAGGTATGATATTTAGCTATATGAGCTTTTCAAAATACTGCATTAGTTTAGATCATATATGTACATGTATAGGTATGTATAGCATTGGCTGATATTGCTGTTCATCCTAGTTATCATTACAAATTTCAAATATATGTAGGTCATAGATGGCAAAGATAAAATCATGCATAATTGTGCTTAAGATAAATTATCCTCTATCATATTTAGGTTGAACAAAGATTTTTAGAACATGAACTATTCTCTAAGTACTTTCTTTTACTAGTGATAATTAACTTTTGTAGTGCATAATAAGGTGACATTGTGCTAACATACTACATATATTATCCTGTGTAACAATTGGGCTTCCCTGGTGGCTAAGACAGTAACAAATCTGCCTGCAATGCAGGAGACCCAGGTTCGATCCCTAGGTTGGGAAGATCCCCTGGAGAAGGGAATGACAACCCACTGCATTATTGTTGCCTGGAGAATTCCATGGTCAGAGAAGCCTGGTTGGCTACAGTCCATGGGGTCGCAAAGGGTCGAACATGACTGAGTGACTACACTTTCACTTTCATGTAATAATTACAGTCCTATAATTTGTATATTTTCTTACCCATTTCTTAGAATACATTGAGGTTTAGAGACATTAAATATTTTTCATATGTCAGGCAGCTAATAAACAATAGAGGAAGTACCCAAGCTAGTCTGGTTTCAAGTAATGCTATTTTAAAAAAATCAATTAATATAACTGAATCCTTACAGATATAGCTTTTTGCAGTCTGTATTATCTCCATTTATTTTTAGATTAGTGAACAGACTCATTTATCCAGATAGAAAATGGCTAAGCTGAGCTTTAACTTAAGATTTCCTGCTCCAAATTTCATGACCTGCATGCTGCATTAATTTTCTTATCAAGTTTAGGATTAAGAAGCAAAGTAAAATACCAATAATTTGGGGCCATAAGCTCCCTGTTAATTGCTGACTTCTTTAAAATATTGCCAGTTTTTGTTTTGTTTTAATCATTCATACCCTCAGCTTTGTTAATACTAATCATGGTCTTGGATTGAGTGTTTTCTGGTATGAATTTTATCTGCAAATCTGTATTTTTAGTAAGTTTTATTTCTATTCCTATCTAGCATTGGAATCTTAAAACTCCCTATTCTTCCCCAGGGCTTTATTTTCTGTTGCTTCTAGTCATCCACAAGAAATGGTATGTATGACCGTAGGCATCTTCATGGTAGCTTTTCCTGACGCTTTCTTCTGTCTATTCTGTACAGCTGCCTAATGAGTCGTTTCAATGTCCACTCCATATTTCCCAGCTGTGTTTCATTTAGTTACCCAATGTAGTACAGATGCATGAAGAAACACTTAGAAGGTTTGTGTTCAAGAATGCTTAGATTAGTGGGTGGCTTGGAAGAAAGGAGAGGAGGATGACAGGAAGAAATTAATGGGTTCCCCACAGAAAGGTGATTTTTTAAAATGCACAATAAAGAATTTCTTATAACTCAAATCACCCTACAATGCACATAATACAGTTTGAGCATACAGTTATCTTAACTTTTGAAACAACTCAATTTATTAAAGTGAAAGTGCTTGCTAGCATTCGTTTCAGCTTGCACAGAAGAGGTAAATGATTGGTTTAAAAATGTTTCATAATACAGAGTTAATTAATGGGTCTTAGGGGCTTAAAATTGTTAGGAATGATTTTTTTTTAATCTATAGTACAGGCTTTAAAGCACCACCTGCAAAATGAACAAGTGTTCTGTTGCTTGAAATATACTGATAGGAGCTAAAGTGAAGCTCATAAATTTTTTTGTTCTGTTTCTCTTCTTAACAAACACAGCTTAGGGTTATATAGTGCATTTCTGGGGTGGTCTTGGTCATTGTGCTGTCAGAAAGTGGTTTGCTATGTTGTGCCAGAAATATAGATGTGATATATTAAATTAGTGGGAAAAGATTCTTCAATGTTCCAGCATTATTCTCCTTGCTTTTAGGTACAGATCACGTAGTAAACATTTGTTGAATTAATACCGATTAGAGCATTTATTGGAGAAGGCAATGGCACTCCACTCCAGTACTCTTGCCTGGAAAATCCCATGGGTGGAGGAGCCTGGTAGGCTGCAGTCCATGGGGTCGCTAAGAGTCGGACACGACTGAGCGACTTCACTTTCACTTTTCACTTTCATGCATTTGAGAAAGAGATGGCAACCCACTCCAGTATTCTTGCCTGGAGAATCCCAGGGATTGGGGAGCCTGGTGGGCTGCTGTCTATGGGGTCACACAGAGTTGGACACGACTGAAGTGACCTAGCAGCAGCAGCAGCTGAGCATTTATTCTCCAATATGACATACACCAATTCTTACTGCATTATACTCAAAGCAGCCTTTTCATTTATGTTATCTCATTGGCTCCTCTAGGAATTGAAAGCATTTAAATGCTTTTCTTTTAATTGGGATAAAATATATATAGCACATATTTTAGCATTTTAGGCATTTTAAGTATATAGTTCAGTGGCATTAACTATACTCACATTACTGTGCAACCATCACCAACATCCATTGCCAGAACTTTTTTTTTTAACTTAAACGGAAGATCCATAAATACTAAGGAGTAATTCTCCATTGCCCCATCCCACCAACCCTTGGCAATCATCACTGTATTCTCTGTCTCTATGATTCTGACTACTCTATATACTTCATATATGTAGAATTTATAATATTTGTCTTTTTGGCCTCATAAGCATTTAACTTAATCTACTATTACTGTTTTATTCACCCTTCTCCAAAATTACATCTGGACAGAACGAAGACTCAGAAATGAGAGAGTGCAGGCAGCGTCATGTAAGTAATTGGTGGTAAACCTAGGCCAGGACCAATTTCTTTTCTCCTAGACTTGTGTTCATTGCACTAAAGATGTAGATTTATGTATTTTCTCATTCACATAAATTGATAGTCTAAATTTTTAAACCAAAAAAGAGAGACAGAACATCACATTCAAATAAAATTCAGCCTAAACCTAGGTTGTGGTTCAATATTTGAAAAAGTCTCTAATCATGTGATAGTGTTTCAAAATTCTTTCTTACAAAATTATAAATTGATAGAATTTGTTAAAAATATCCATAAAAAAACACATAATTCTGTGTTTACCTATCTGATTGAATTTGTCTCTTTTCTGGACTACCCACTGAAAATAAGGCACAATGGTATATCAGTTCAGTTCATTTCAGTCGCTCAGTCGTCTCCTTCTCGTTGCGACCCCATGAATCGCAGCACGCCAGGCCTCATCACCATCTCCCGGAGTTCACTCATACTCACGTCCATCGAGTCCGTGATGCCATCCAGCCATGTCATCCTCGGTCGTCCCCTTCTCCTCCTGCCCCCAATCCCTCCCAGCATCAGAGTCTTTTCCAATGAGTCAACACTTCACATGAGGTGGCCAAAGTACTGGAGTTTCAGCTTTAGCATCATTCCTTCCAAAGAAATCCCAGGGCTGATCTCCTTCAGAATGGACTGGTTGGATCTCCTTGCAGTCCAAGGGACTCTCAAGAGTCTTCTCCAACACCACAGTTCAAAAGCATCAATTCTTCGGCACTCAGCCTTCTTCACAGTCCAACTCTCACATCCATACATGACCACAGGAAAAACCATAGCCTTGACTAGCTGGACCTTAGTCAGCAAAGTAATGTCTCTGCTTTTGAACATACTATCTAGGTTGGTCATAACTTTTCTTCCAAGGAGTAAGCATCTTTTAATCTCATGGCTGCAGTCACCATCTGCAGTGATTTTGGAGCCCCCCAAAATAAAGTCTGACACTGTTTCCACTGTTTCCCCATCTATTTCCCATGAAGTGATGGGACTGGATGCCATGATCTTCATTTTCTGAATTGTTGAGCTTTAAGCCAACTTTTTTGCTCTCCTCTTTCACTTTCATCAAGAGGCTTTTTAGTTCCTCTTCACTTTCTGCCATAAGGGTGGTGTCATCTGCATATCTGAGGTTGTTGATATTTCTCCCAGTAATCTTGATTCCAGCTTGTGTTTTTTCCAGTCCAGCGTTTCTCATGATGTACTCTGCATATAAGTTAAATAAGCAGGGTGACAATATACAGCCTTGATGCACTCCTTTTCCTATTTGGAACCAGTCTGTTGTTCCATGTCCAGTTCTAACTGTTGCTTCCTGACCTGCATATAGGTTTCTCAAGAGGCAGGTCAGGTGGTCTGGTGTTCCCATCTCTTTCAGAATTTTCCACAGTTTATTGTGATCCGCACAGTGAAAGGTTTTGGCATAGTCAATAAAGCAGAAATAGATGTTTTTCTGGAACTCTCTTGCTTTTTCCATTGGCAATTTGATCTGGTTCCTCTGCCTTTTCTAAAACCAGCTTGAACATCAGGGAGTTCACGGTTCATGTATTGCTAAAGCCTGGCTTGGAGAATTTTGAGCATTACTTTACTAGCGTGTGAGATGAGTGCAATTGTGCTGTAGTTTGAGCATTCTTTGGTATTGCCTTTCTTTGGAATTGGAATGAAAACTGACCTTTCCAGTCCTGTGGCCACTGCTGAGTGTTCCAAATTTGCTGGCATATTGTGTGCAGCACTTTCACAGCATCATCTTTCAGGATTTGAAACAGCTCCACTGGAATTCCATCACCTCCACTAGCTTTGTTCATAGTGATGCTTTCTAAGGCCCACTTGACTTCACTTTCCAAGATGTCTGGCTCTAGATTAGTGATCACATCATCATGATTATCTGGGTCATGAAGATCTTTTTTGTACAGTTCTAACATGTATTCTTTCCACCTCTTCTTAATATCTTCTGCTTCTGTTAGGTCCAGACCATTTCTGTCCTTTATCGAGCCTATCTTTGCATGAAATGTTCCCTTGGTATCTCTAATTTTCTTGAAGAGATCTCTAGTCTTTCCCATTCTGTTGTTTTCCTCTATTTCTTTGCACTGATCGCTGAAGAAGTCTTTCTTAACTCTTCTTGCTCTTCTTTGGAACTCTGCATTCAGATGCTTAAATCTTTCCTTTTCTCTTTTGCTTTTCACCTCTCTTCTTTTCACAGCTATTTCTAAGGCCTCCTCAGGCAGCCATTTTGCTTTTTTGCATTTCTTTTCCATGGGGATGGTCTTGATCCCTGTCTCATGTACAATGTCACAAATCTCATTCCATAGTTCATCAGGCACTCTATCTATCAGATCTAGGCCCTTCAATCTATTTCTCACTTCCACTGTATAATCATAAGGGATTTGATTTAGGTCATACCTGAATGGTCTAGCAGTTTTCCCTACTTTCTTCAATTTAAATCTGAATCTGGTAATAAGGAGTACATGATCTGAGCCACAGTCAGCTCCTGGTCTTGTTTTTGTTGACTGTATAGAGCTTCTCCATCTTTGGCTGCAAAGAATATAATCAGTCTGATTTGGGTGTTGAACATCTGGTGATGTCCATATGTAAAGTCTTCTCTTGTGTTGTTGGAAGAGGGTGTTTGCTATGACCAGTGCATTTTCTTGGCAAAACTCTATTAGTCTTTGCCCTGCTTCATTCTGCATTCCAAGGCCAAATTTGCCTGTAACTCCAGGTGTTTCTTGACATCCTACTTTTGTGCATAGAGACAAATGTCCTAAAATGTTTCAAATACATAGTTGATATCCGTCCAGCAGCCTCAACTGATCGAAATTGGTGCCAGAACACCATTCCAGTGGCTGATTTGATATAACTTATCTATGCATTTACCCTTGGGCTTGTGTGCTAAGTCACTTTAGTCATATCCAACTCTTCTTTTTATATATAATTATATTTATTTTTAATTGATGATTGCTTTACAATATTGGTTTGATTTCTGTCATACAGCAACATGAATTAACTATAGGTGTACACAGGCCCCCTCCCTCTTGAACCTCCCTCCCAACTCTGTGGTTTTATTCCTAGATTTTTAAGGACTGTTGGCTACCCTATGTAACTATAGCCCACCAGGCTCCTCTGTCTGTGAGATTCTCCACCCTAGAATGCTGGAGTGGGTTGTCATTCCTCCTTCCAGAGGATCTTCCCAACCCAGGGATAGAATCTGGGTCTCCTGTATCTCCTGCATTGCAGGCAGATTCTTTACTGCTGAGCCACCAGGGAAGGATTTACCCTTAGAAAAGGTTAAAAGTGATTATTATTTTTTTAAGAAAATCATTTTATGTTTAGACTAATTTAAGCTGTGTTCGAGTGAATTATTTTTCTTTTGGTAAAGACTGAAGTTCTGCCTAACAACATTTTTGCCTTGACCTTGGCCCACAAAGGATGACCTCTGCCAGGCACTGTGGCATAACAAGCACACATCTGACTCTTAATGAAGCCCTAAACTTCTCTCCCAAGGAGAGGTATAAAGAATTTCTCCAGTGTTTACCTTTAGCCCTCGCACAAGAATCAAAGGCTAGTGCTCATGCAAAAGTCCTCTTTGATTATAAGCTGCCTGCCTATCCAGAATTATCACATTTCTATCCTAGATTTCATACAGTCCTCTATTTTTTCTCATGCACTATAACTGTGGGATGTTAGCCTTTGTTTCATAATAAAATTACATAGCTAAAAACTTTAGGAAATACCAAGTTAATAAAATATAACTTTACTTTGTTTAGAACCTTTAATATGCTAAGATGTGAATTGTATATTTATGCAAAGGATATATAACAGTATCTCCCAGACTTTCTTGACCAACAAGTTCCATACTAATGGTTTTTGAGGCTGGAATTCTTTCTAGAGTATATTCTCTAGGAAATAAATACTAAAAACATTTTCCTGGATCACTTTTTACATTAATTTGAAAAACATTTTAGATAGGAAATTAAGCTCAATAATATGCAATTTGGAAACATTTCAGACTCTATTATCAAGGACCTCCTAGCTTTAAGAAAAAGAGACTAGTCAAAGCTACTGCAGTAAACTCTGCGATGGAAAATGAGGTGCTGTGGGGACTCCTTGAAGGGACACAAGACAGAGATCAGAGAAGATTCCCCCAAAAGGTGATACTTAAAGGATGAACGGAGACTAAAATATAAAAGCATGTTGTTCTAGGAAGATAGAGGTTAAGCAGACACAGATGAACAGGATGATTCTGATGGTTGTATAGGTGCATGGATAAAATTATTCAGAATGTTGTTTAGGGAGAGAGCACTAAGAGAATAGAAACAATCTCCAAATGAAAATAAACACATGGCAATGAAGCATCATACTTGGAGAGACAGCAGCAAGTCTGTAGAAGTTGTAAAGTGAATATGAGCTGGGAAGTAGATTCAACATGGTACAAAAAAAAAAACTATTTAAGAATAATATGACCCTATGAAGCTTTTAGAGGTATTACCAGGTGACTCTAAGTGGAACCCCAGAGGCAGGTACTGAGTGTAGATATGAGAAGAGCAGCTGAAATAGGCAGATAATTAAAGATGTGTTATGGAATCCTTGTATGAGATGCTATTCCTGTATCCTCTAGCATTTTGTACCCCAAGCACTGAACAACTTTGGTGTGTATTTACCTGGACAAGAAAATCAGAGGGCTCTTCTGTAAAGGGAATGGCTAACCTTCTTAAGGAGAGCTGAGGTTACTAAAGTGGACATTGGCACTCCAAAATAGTCCTCTACATACAGCCTGACTGTTGTGGGACCACCACGATACATACACTCCAAAGAAGTTAGTCCATACCCCTAAGTTGCGTACATAGAGCTCCCAGCAAGCTTCTCAGTTGAGAGAGAGGCCTGATGACTGCTAGATACCCCTGTAATCAACATAATCCTTTCCTCAAACAGGAAAAAGGGAATCACAGTCACTAAGCCTGAAAGGAAAACTGGCTGCTTGGGTGAGAAAAACCAAAACACTGCTAAGTAGCACCAACTGGTATATATTCCCTGGATAGCAGAATTAGACAGGAACATAGTACTTAGAGTTGTGGAAGTAACCAATAAAAGCAAGAAATACAAATTATTGCCTCTGGCTGGTGGGACTGGGCCTTATGTTGATGTGTGCGGGAGGGATAGGGAAGAAGCTGTTACTTTTCATTACAAATTTTATAAGGTAACATATACATGCATTAATTGTTAAAAATAAAACAACTTTTTGTACGTTTATATTCTGAACGTTGTACAGAATATGCAACATTCAGTGTTAAAAACAAACCCAAAGAATGACTGTATCAATGAATTCTCCACAAATTATATATGTTTCACAGGATATTTAATCATAGTTGCAAGCTTTTGAGGGTTTTTTTTGTCTTTGACTTCAAAACACCCTTCTGAAAATTTTCCCGAAACAACCAACTCATGAATCATATTTACTTTGTAATGGTTCAGATTTATAGTCACATAATGTCATATTTAGAATAAGGAAATCTTTCTAAAGAGACTCATCAAAATCATTGTAGAAATTTTTGTGTAATCTGTAATAATTTGGGGGGAAGAAAATTGGCCACTGGTGAATGTTTAAGCACAATTTAAGCAGCCATAGATGGAAAATACTTTTCCTAAATTATGTTTAGATATACACCAATCTAATGAATCTATTTATGTTGAGAATTTATCTTTAAAAAACCATTTCTTCTTGCTCAGTCTCTCTTTGTATGTAAATTCATTTTCGCAAACAGTCTGAGTGTAGGTATCATTTGCTTATTTTAAGAAACTGGTTTAATAAATTTAGATGGCTTACTGGAATTACAGTCCAAGTTTTCTGATTAGTTCACTTCTTTTACTGCACCAGGGCATTCATAATTGTAGGGATGTTTTCAAAATCATTCAAAGCCCATAATTTTAAAATATTTGGAGGAAATATATGTTATGCATTTAGTTATTTTTCTCAGTGATGAAAGAACTCTGGAATTATCTTAGCATTTTAGCCCAGACTGGCAATACTCAAACCTCTTGGTATGACAGTTCTTTAGATTTGTGTTTAATCAGTGAATGGCACATGTAAGACAGCTGTTGTGTAACGGAGGAAGAGGTTCATAAATCTTGTTAAAGAACAAGCAGTTAAGATCAGAAACAATATAGATATTTATTGGTAAAGACACTATGCTTGTAAAGTCAAAGTTTTCTAAAACAAGGAGACATTTTGCTCTGACAGCAAAATGATAGAATTTAGTTAACTTGCATGTACCACACACTTTGCAGTTGAGATCCTGTGAGGCAGTCTACATTTCTGTTCTCTTTTCTTTTCTCCTCACTCTATCATTTAGTTCCCTGCCCTCTTTTTACTTTTCGTTGAAGAATGGACTTGGAAAACCTTGTGTTGGTATTTCTTGCTCAGACCTAGTCAATTCTCAATATAGGTTTGATGAATTAATTAAACTATATGTTATTAACATCTCTAAAGCTATATAATAGTTTGAATGCTAAAGAATGTGATGATAATAAAGGAATTTGTTTTCATTATTGTGTTTCCTTTCAAACGAATTAGTCATCCTATTTTTCTTAGATATATGATAATGAGTCCAGTGATTCATCTCTTGAGAGACCAAAGCAATAGATAATACAAGTATCAGATTTTAACAGAAGTCTCCCTTCTGACTTTATAATATGTTTGAAAAGACTAGATTTATATGAAAGCCAACTTCTTTTGAGGAAATTCACTTTTATATCAGGTAGGTAATTGGTAATGAGGCCAGTATTCAAACTCACCTGTTGTCATAGCTACAATACACATTTCCTAAACTATGTTCTTTTACCATGATTGCAGCTTGCTTATTATTTGCATTTTATTAATCTTGTGAACGTTCTCATTACTGATTTTATCTGATTGCTGCTGCTGCTGCTAAGTCGCGTCAGTCGTGTCCGACTCTGTGCGACCCCATAGACGGCAGCCCACTGGGCTCTCCCATCCCTGGGATTCTCCAGGCAAGAATACTGGAGTGGGTTGCCGTTTCCTTCTCCCATGCATGAAAGTGAAAAGTGAAAGTGAAATCGCTCAGTCGTGTCCGACTCTTAGTGACCCCATGGACTGCAACCTACCAGGCTCCTCCATCCATGGGATTTTCCAGGCAAGAGTACTGGAGTGGGGTGCCATTGCCTTCTCCAGATTTTATCTGATTAGGCCTGGATAATCTTTGAATGTGAAGATTTCAACCTTCGTGTTCTCTGAACTTTCTCTAATATATTATTAACGCTTTGTTGATTTCTCAGATTAATTTTATTTTAATGCATTTTTACCTCTGAAAACATTTAAATATTTTACTGAGTAAATAAATGTTCAAAATGCGTATGCTTGCTCAATAAACCCATGGAACAATGCTGTATATATGGTGAGTTATCCTCAAAGTGGACTGTCTTATAGTATTCCTTATATAATAAAGCTATTTTTGTAATAATCATGAAATGAAGCAGATAATAGCAGGAAAAGAAATATAGGGAATTTTTAATGTATTAAATTTGTATATATAATTATGCCAGTAAAAAATTACAAAACAAAAAAGTATGAATGGATTAATACTTCTTAATTTCATTAAAGTATTTTTTTAAAAAATAGGGAAGAAACACATGATGGATACCTTCAAGAAAATAAATTCTGCAAGATTCAGAGAATGATTTGTAGATAGAGTTACATTATTAAAGTAAGCCAAATACTCTTTCTTCAGCTTAACAAACACAGTGCTATCATTGTTTATTTTTAATTTACAGATGCAATAATATCTTGACCCATAGTGATTATAGTTGTGAACTGTGCCTGAACTGAACTGTTATTTCAAACTATATTGAGTTTACTCCTTTAAAATGCATGTGGGAAGCTATGATAGCTGAATTTGTGTGTGTCAGGGATGACTGGGTAACTTGGATTTTACCAAATTAGCTTGCCCATAGAATACCATTTTTATTAAAGGTAGCTCAGACAGTAAAGCGTCTGCCTACAATGTGGGAGACCCAGGTTCAATCCCTGGGTCGGGAAGATTCCCTGGAGAAGGAAATGGCAACCCACTCCAGTACTCTTGCCTAGAGAATCCCGTGGACCGAGGAGCCTGGTATGCTACAGTCCATGGGGCTGCAAAGAATCGGACACGACTGAGCAACTTCACTTCACTTCACAATAAACACTTGCTAATTTGGAACATACATATATTTCATTAAAATTCGACAATAACAAAAGCAATGTTAAGAACATAGAGCAGAGATTTGCAAACTACAGCCTGTAGGCCAAATCGCACATCATCCCAAGTGTACCATTTTGGGGCAGAGTAAGAGGGAGAGCAGAAAGCTAAGATGCCATTTCTGAGCATGAACATACAAAGTGGGGCTGAAGATTGCTGTGTGTGTGAGTGTTGCTCTATTCAGTTCAGGTCAGTTCAGTCGCTCAGTCGGGTCCGACTCTTTGTGACCCCATGAATTGGAGCACGCCAGGCCTCCCTGTCCATCACCAACTCCCAGAGTTCACTCAGATTCACGTCCATTGAGTCAGTGATGCCATCTAGCCATCTCATCCTCTGTTGTCCCCTTCTCCTCCTTTCCCCAATCCCTCCCAGCATCAGAGTCTTTTCCAGTGAGTCAACTCTTCACATGAGGTGGCCAAAGTACTGGAGTTTCAGCTTTAGCATCATTCCCTCCAAAGAAATCCCAGGGCTGATCTCCTTCAGAATGGACTGGTTGGATCTCCTTGCAGTCCAGGGGACTCTCAAGATTCTTCTCCAACACCACAGTTCAAAAGTATCAATTCTTCTGTGCTCAGCCTTCTTCACAGTCCAACTCTCACATCCATACATGACCACAGGAAAAACCATAGCCTTGACTAGACGGAACTTTGTTGGCAAAGTAATGTCTCTGCTTTTGAATATACTATCTAGGTTGGTCATAACTTTTCTTCCAAGGAGTAAGCATCTTTTAATTTCATGGCTGCAGTCACCATCTGCTGTGATTTTGTAGCCCCAAAAAATAAAGTTTGACACAGTTTCCACTGTTTCCCCATCTATTTCCCATGAAGTGATGGGACCAGCTGCCATGATCTTCGTTTTCTGAATGTTGAGCTTTAGGCCAACCTTTTAACTCTCCTCTTTCACTTTCATCAAGAGGCTTTTTAGTTCCTCTTCACTTTCTGCCATAAGGGTGGTGTAAAAGTGAACACAGGCATGGCATTTCACTTCCCAGTTGCTGCGCATCTTATGTGTTGACTTTCTCAGTAGTAAATGTGGTTCACTTGAGTGTGGTTGAGAACGTATATCTCATGTGTCTGAACTTTTGTTTTCTTGTGGAGAAAGTCCAAACTACAGATTTAAATCAAAGCCTTTAAGGAATTATATTTCTTCAAGGAGCTTGACCTTCATATAGGTTTATCTCTTACATGTTCATTAAAAATAGTTTAATGACTGGGAAACTGTCTTTACATAAATATTTGCAAGCAGCACCTTTGAAATAATTTTTCTCCTTTTGTCTAAACTTATTCAAATTAAATGCCTCTTAATTAGGTAATTAAATTTCCTAGACTCTTTCTTTAAAGTGCATTGTTTTTAGCATCTCGTAAAAATTTTCCGTCCATTAAAAAACATTAACCTGCCATATTTAGCAGACCAGAAATATAAACTGTAAGAAGAATACCTTTTGTATTATCATTTGCTTTAGCAAATAGACCACCATGTTATTCTCTGTGAATATTCACACCCAAAGGGAATAGTCTTTGCTTCTTTCTGTAGTAATTATTCATAGATATTCCTGAATTTATACCTCAATGACTACAATTTTTACACCATAGGCTACTGACTCTGACATTTCAATCATGCTGGTTCTTTTAGTGTAGTGATTTTTCTCCATTTTGTGTGTATCATGCAAAGTTAAACACATATAGGAAATGCCAGTATTAGACTATAAAACTGTATAATAGAGATATGACCATATATTTTGTGCACTTTAAGTTTCCAAAGCTTTGAGAAATTAAAAAAAAAGTCCTATATCATCTAGATGTATAATTTAGGAAAGTAAAGACATGAGATCTGGCTTGTATGTAATCTCAGACATGGGACCAACAAGATGCTAAGGCAAGCACACTTCAGTGCATTGTGCTCTCCTGGAATACAAGTATAATCAGTCAACCAGATTCCAAATGAAATTGTTAAATAAAAATATAGAAATTCTTTTGGATTGGAATGAAAACTGACCTTTTCCAGTCCTGTGGCCACTGCTGACTTTTCCAAATTTGTTGATATATTGAGTACAGCATTTTCACAGCATCATCTTTCAGGATTTGAAATAGCTCAACTGGAATTCCATCACCTCCACTAGGTTTGTTTGTAATGACACTTCTAAGGCCCACTCAACTCTGCATTCAAAGATGTCTGGTTCAAGGTGAGAGATCATATAACCATCATGGTTATCTGGGTCATTAATATCTTTTTTGTGTAGTTTTTCTGTGTATTTTTGCCACTCTTCTTAATATCCTCTGCTTCTGTTAGGTCCATATGTTTCTGTCCTTTATTGTGCCCATCTTTGGCTAAATGTTCCCTTGGTATCTCTAATTTTCTTGAAGAGATCTCTAGTTTTTCCCATTCTGTTGTTTTTCTCTATTACTTTGCATTGACCACTGAGGGATGCTTTCTTATCTCTCCTTGCTATTCTTTGGAACTCTGCATTCAAATGGGTATATCTTTCCTTTTCTCCTTTGCTTTTCACTTATTTTCTTTTCTCAGCTATTCGTAAGGCCTCCTCAAACAACCATTTTTGCCTTTTTGCATTTCTTTTTCTTGAGGATGGTGTTGATCACTGCCTCCTATACAATGTCATGAACCTCAATCTATAGTTCTTCAGGCACACTGTCTCTCAGATCTAATCCCTTGAATCTATTAGTCACTTCTACTGTATAATCATAAGGGATTTGATTTAGGTCATATGTGAATGGTCTAGTGGTTTCCCCTACTTTCTTCAGTTTATGTCTGAATTTGGCAATAAGAAGTTCATGACCTGAGCCACAGTTAGCTCCCAGTCTTGTTTTTGCTGACTGTATAGAGCTTCTCTATCTTTGGCTGCAAAGGATATAATCAATTTGACTTCAATATTGACCATCTGGTGATCTCCATGTGCAGAGTCTTCTCTTGTGTTGTTGGAAGAGGGTATCTGCAATGACCAGTGCCTTCAAAATTCTCCAAGCCAGGCTTCAACAGTATGTGAACTGTGAACTTCCAGGTGTTCAAGCTGGATTTAGAAAAAGCAGAGGAACCAGAGATCAAATTGCCAACGTCCACTGGATCATAGAAAAAGCAAGATATTTCCTAAAAAACATCTATTCTGCTTTAATGACTGTGTGGATCACAACAACTGGAAATTTCATAAAGGGATGGGAATACCAGACCATTTCACCTGCCTCCAGAGAATTCTGTATGCAGGTCAAGAAGTAACATTTAGAACTGGACATGGAACAACAGACTGGTTCCAAATCAGGAAAGGAGTACATCAAGACTGTATATTGTCACCCTACTTATTTAACTTATATGCAGAGTACATCATGTGAAATGCCAGACTGAATGAAGCACAAGTTGGAATCAAGATTGCCAGGAGAAATATCAGTAACCTCAGATATGCAGATGACACCACACTTATGGCAGAAAATGAAGAGGAACTAAAGAGCCTCTTGATGAAAGTGAAAGAGGAGAGTGAAAAAATTGGCTTAAAACTCAACATTCAGAACACTAAGATCATGGCATCCAGTCCCATTACTTCATGACAAATAGTTGGGGAAACAATGGAAACAGTGAGAGACTTTTATTTTTTGGGCTCCCAAATCACTGAAGATAGTGACTAAAGTCATTAAATTAAAAGATGCTTGCTCCTTGGAAGAAAAGCTATGAGCAACCTAGACAGCATATTAAAAAACAGACATTACTTTTCTAACAGAGGTCCATCTAGTCAGGGCTATGATTTTTTCAGTAGTCATGTATGGATGTGAGAGTTGGACTATAAAGAAAGGTGAGCAGTGAAGAATTGATGCTTTTGAACTGTGGTGTTGGGGAAGACTCTTGAGAGTCTCTTGGACTGCAAGGAGATGCAACCAGTCCATCCTAAAGGAAATTAGTCCTGAATATTCATTGGAAGGACTGATGGTGAAGCTGAAACTCCACCGCTTTGGCCACCTGATGTGAAAAACTGAGTCATTGGAAAAGACCATGATGCTGGGGAAGATTGAAGGCAGGAGGAGAAGGGGACAACAGAGGATGAGATGGTTGGATGGCATCTCTGACTTGATAGACATAAGTTTGAGTCAGCTATGGGAGTTGGTGATGAATAGGGATGCCTGGTGTGCTGCGGTCCATGGGGGCACAAAGAGTCGGACACAACTGAACGACTCAATGAAACTGAACTGAACAGTAACTCTGAGTCTTATTCTATGTCAGTATGTACTCAGCTGTTCACACTTTTTAAGAGATTCCTTACTTTGAAAGAATTGGGCCAAAATCAATTGGTTGATGTATAATTTGGAAGTCATAAAAGACTTTCCTCTGTTAGAAAGGTAGAGATAAATTTTGATGCCCATTCTAAACACAGTTTACAGCATTTATTGCCATGTGCCCAATTTGTTCCAAGCATAAAGAATGGACAGCTCGTGCTCAAAGAACCCAAATTCCATGGTGGCTTTTGAAGAAGGGTTTTTAATGACAGTTGAGGGAGAGGGTCACAGGTATATGATCAGCTTGTGCTTACTTCTCTGATTGATTTGTGAGAGAGCACTTCAATGTTTCTGGAGTCTAGAAACATCCATTCAGAGAAGTAAACACAATCTGATCATATACCTGTGATGACCCACATCAGAACTCATAATATTTATGCAAGAAAGTTTTGACATACTTTTTATACTACCTTTTTGTTACATCAGGTAGGTAGCTAGATATGAGCAGAGAAATGGGGGCAGGGACCAGGTGGAAAGAAATCACACATGTTTAAACAGTTGGAGTCTATGGGCAGACAAAGAAAAACAGGAAACCAGATTGACAGGAAGCCACACATTTTGGGTGATAAATTTCCTGGAGACAGACAAAGAAAGTTGGGCAAAGATTGAAATCTCCTGCCTCTGAATGTAAACTTTAGCTCATTGTATTCTTATTATAATAAAATTAGCCTTGCATATAAGAAGTACCCATTAGGCACCAACACTGTGACACTTCCTATCTGAGCTAAATGAGAATAAAAACCCCTCCTCCCCCCAGGAAGATGGAGCTGAGATGAAAATCAGGGAGTACAACCTTAAACTCCTTCATCCCCAATGAATATTCCAACCTTTCATTTGCATTTCCCTCATAACTGGCTTGCCAAAAAACCCAGGATAGAAACCACTTGCCTGTCTGCTGGCTTTCCCTCTAAGAGTGTATTCTTGCTTAAATAAATCTTCACTTTACTTCCTGAACCTCCCTGTCTCATCTCTGAATTCTTTCCGTGGCAAAGTAAGAACCTTAAATTCATCAGGGACTTGGTCACTGTAAATTCATCACTCTGTTAGTAGAATTCGTCATCATCTCAATAGATACAGGAAAGTCATTCAGCGTTGTAGACACATAAAAGTGTCAGTGTGTGTTTGTGTATGTGTGTGTATTGAGTAGAAGAGAATTTTACTTAACCTACTTGTGTGTATCTTCCACAAGTGAATGCAAAAAGTGGGGCTTAATTTTTAACTTCAGAAGCATTTTAAAAAGCAATGCCCACTCTCACTTGTGGCTGTTGTTCAGGCTCTCCGTCGTGTCCGACTCTTTGTGACCCCTATGGACTGCAGCACACCAGGCTTCCTTGTCCTTCATTGCCTTCCAGAGTTTGCTCAAACTCATGTCCACTGAGTCCATGATACCGTCCAACCATCTCATCCTTTGTCACCCCTTCTTCTGCCCTCAATCCTTCCCAGCATCATGATCTTTTCCAGTGAGTCTTCTCTTCACATCAGGTGGCCAAAGTATTGACATTTCAGCTTCAGCATCAGTCCTTCCAATGCATATTCAGGGTTGATTTCCTTTAGAATTGACTGGTTTGATCTCCTTGCTGTCCAAGGGACTGTCAGGAATCTTCTCCAATACCACAATTCGAAAGCATCAGTTCTTTGACACTTATGATCTAACTCACATCTGACATGACTACTGGAAAAACCATAGTTTTGAATACACAGACCTTTGTTGACCAAGTGATGTCTTTGCTTTTTAATATGCTGTTGAGGTTTGTCGTAGCTTTCCTTCCAAGAAGCAAGCATCTGATAACTTCACGGCTGCTGTCACCATCTGCAGTGATTTTGGAGCCCCCCAAAATAGAATCTGTCACCGTTTCTACTTTTTCCCCATCTATTTGTTATGAAGTGATGGTTCCAGATGCCATGATCTTAGTTTTCTGAATGTTGAGTTTTAAGCTAGCTTTTTCACTCTTCTCTTTCACTTTCATCAAGAGGTTCTTTGGTTCCTCTTTGTTTTCTGCCATTAAGGTGGTATCATCTGTTTATCTGAAGTTACTGATATTTCTCCTCAGAGTCTTGATTCCAGTTTGAGCTTTATGCAGCCTGGCATTTCACATGATGTACTCTGCATGTAAGTTACATAAGCAGGGTGACAATATACAGCCTTTATGTACTCCTTTCCCAATTTTGAACCAATTTGTTCTTCCATGTTTGGTTCTAACTATTGCTTCTTGTCCTGCATACAGGTTTTCCACTCTCACTCAGTTCAGTTCAGTTCAGTCACTCAGTCGTGTCCAACTCTTTGCGACCCCATGAATCACAGCATACCAGGCCTCCCTGTCCATCACCAACTCCTGGAGTTCACACAGACTCACATCCATCGAGTCAGTGATGCCATCCAGTCATCTCATCCTCTGTCGTCCCCTTCTCCTCCTGCCCCCAATCCCTCCCAGCATCAGAGTCTTTTCCAATGAGTCATCACTTCGCATGAGGTGGCCAAAGTACTGGAGTTTCAGCTTTAGCATCATTCCTTCCAAAGAAATCCCAGGGCTGATTTCCTTTAGAATGGACTGGTTGGATCACCTTGCAGTCCAAGGGACTCTCAAGAGTCTTCTCCAACACCACAGTTCAAAAGCATCAATTCTTCGGCCACTCTCACTGCTGCTGCTGCTGCTGCTGCTAAGTCGCTTCAGTCATGTCCGACTCTGTGTGACCCCATAGACGGCAGCCCACCAGGCTCCCCTGTCCCTGGGATTCTCCAGGCAAGAACACTGGAGTGGGTTGCCATTTCCTTCTCCACCACTCTCACTACTCCCACTTAAATCATTAATTACCAGAGGTCCTGGTCAATGTAATATGATTTTCTTCTCCGAACTTATGGATTACTGGATTATTTAGATGTGACTCTTATGGCTTTGAATATTTGGTAGTTTTTTTCTTTTTTTGGTTTGTTTTAGTTTTGTTAATTTCTGTTATTGAACTTCATAGGGCTGTGGTAAGAGAAGACAGTCTTAGAATATCAATTATTTGGAATTTTTGTAAGGTTTATTTCTGCGCCTTACTACATAGTTAATGTCTCCTTGGTGAAATGTATACTTTATATATGTATATATATATGTATATATTCAATGTGAAACTAAAATTTCTGTGTCCTTGATTTATAAAGATGCCTTTAATTCATCCTAACTCTTGAGTGATAGTCTGAAAAGGCATATAATGAATACAAGGTATTTTTCCTATAGCTACCTATATATACTTATTGTCTGATTTCTGTCATATATTTCTAGGAATAAGAAATCTGTCATCCATCCAAGTAGTGAAGTTTCCTTACAGAAAATCAGGCTCTTATAGGAAATAATTTTTACTAAAATATCTTTTAATTGCTGCTAACAGTAGCAAAGTTCATAATGTGTAGAGATGTGGATTAGGCATTTGGTGGACTTCTTTTTTTTTAATGTAACCATTCACATAATTAGTTCTGGGAAAATTTCAGCTCTCATATCCTCAAATATTACCTCTTTGCAGTCTTTCTATTTTTTTGTTTTCTGAAATTTGGCAGATATATGAGCTCCTCATGTCTCTTAATCTCTCTCTCTTTTTCTCTGTTTTAGTTTCTGGGCGATTCCCTTAGTTCCATTTTCTAGCTTATTAATTTTGTGGTTACATTTCTTTGAGATTTACCCTGTAGTTTGAAGGATTTAAAAGTTTTCCTAACAACTCTATTTTTGTATTTCCAAATTATTAATTTATCCTTTTTCCTGTCTGCTGTTTTATAATCACTTATCACTTTCATAAAATTTTTTTTAAATTTCTTTGACATATTTATTTATTTTTAAATAGTTATTTTTTTATTTATTGGCTATGCCACATGATATGTGGTATTTTAGTTCCTCAACCAGGTACAAAGCCACACTCCCTCTAAGCACAGAGTCTTAATCGCTGAACGACCAGCAGATATTTAAACAATTCTTTTAACATTTTTCTTAAATTATTAACTTAATTTTCTGGGTTCCAATTCTCTCCTGTTGGAAGCAATGAACACTCTTACATTTTATCTGTTTATCGTGTGTTTGATTTTACTTCTGCTGGTACATAATGTTTGCTCCATGAAGGTGCTGATTTGTTAACTACCTCTATAAAAATGATTTTTTTAATCAGTCTCAACATTTAGGCATATAGTGAAGTGAAGTGAAGTTGCTCAGTCGTGTCCGACTCTTTGCGACCCCATGGACTGTAGCCCACCATGCTCCTCCGTCCATGGGATTCTCCAGGCAAGAATACTGGAGTGGGTTGCCATTTCCTTCTCCATATAGCATATAGTAGGTACATAATAAATATTTGTTGTACCAGTAATATGACCTCTATAGTGGCTCACATGGTAAAGAACCTGCCTGCAATGCAGTAATGCTTATGCTTTTGTTCTTTTTAAAATCTTTTCTGTAAACTCACCCTAAATGTATTTGTAACTGTCTATGTGACTGCTTTGTGTTTATTTCTTTTGTAGGTTTATAAGGTGCATAACTTGAACATGGTAAACGTTTGGCTTAAAACTCAGTCTGTGTGATGCCTCATATTCATGCCGCACACAACTAACGTTTCACTTGTGCTAGGCTGTAGTCTGGTAGTTAATTTCTTTCCCTTTTCATGGGAAGAGGGTACAGATCTGGCTCCCAGGTCTGTCTCAGTCTAGCCCATGATTTCATAACCTGTATTTGCCTCTGTATTCATAGGTTACATAACTAGAGTTTCAATTTCTTTCTTTCTCTTGCTTTTACTTTTTCTAAGCTATCCTTTTTCTCCTTCCTGGATATTTACCTATTTATTTGATGAGTTTGTCTCCATATTTTAAACAAACAAACAAAAAAGCCATTGCCTGTCATTTCTTCATTTTGAGAATAGAAGAGATAATTCTATATGTTTTTTCTTTCTGTCTTCAACTAAAAAATATTTGATTTGTTTACAAAATTCAGAATTATTTATATGTCTTCTTATTTCAGCCCCAAAGAGAAAAAAAATGCTTTTCTAGGTGGTAGCATGGAGCTATGACCAATAAATTCGTACTTTTCATGAAAAGACAGCTAGTCTAAGTGGTACTGGGAAAACTGGACTGCTGCATGTGAAAAAATGAAACTAGAACACTTTCTAACACCTTATACATAAATAAACTCAAAATGGATTAAAGACTTGAATGTAAGGCCAGAAACTATAAAGCTCTTAGAGGAAAACATAGACAGAACACTCTTTGACATAAATCGCAGCAAGATCCTCTTTGACCCACCACCTAGAGTAATGGAAATACAAATAAAAATAAACAAATAGGACTTCATTAAAATGAAAAGTTTTACACAGCAAAGGAACCAATAAACAAGAGTAAATGACAGCTTTCAGAATGGGAAAAAAATAGTTACAAATGAAACAACTGACAAAGGATTAATCTCCAGAATATATAAGTCGCTCATACAGCTAAACTTCAGGAAAGCAAACAACCCAATCAAAAAATGGGCAGAAGATCTAAACAGACGTTTCTCCAAAGAAGATGTACAGATGGCTAATAAACACATGAAAAGATGCTCAACATTGCTCATTATTAGAGAAATACAAATCAAAACTCCAATGAGATATCACTTCAATACGGTCAGAATGGCCATCATCAAAAATCTGTAAACAATAAATTATGGAGAGGGTTTGGAGAAATTGGAACCCTCTTCTACTGTTGGTGGGAATGTAAATTGACACAGCCACTATATCTGTATGGAGGACATACTGATCAGGACAAGAGAATGGAGATTCTTTAAAAGCTAGTAATAGAACTAATATATGACCCAAGAATCCCCCTACTGGTCATATACCCCGAGAAAACCATAATTGAGAGAGATGCATGTACCCTTAATAATGTAGCATTATTAACAATAGCTAGGATATGGAAGCAACCTAGCTGTCCATTGGCAGATGAATGGATAAAGAAGTTGTGTATACAATGTATAAAGGGATATCACTCAGGCAACCTAGCTGTCCACTGACAGATGAATGGATAAAGAAGGTTTGTGTACAATGCATAATGGGATGTCACTCAGCCGTAAAAAGGAATACATTTCAGTCAGTTCTAATGAGATAGATGAACTTAGAGCCTATTATACAGAGTGAAGTAAGTTAGAAAGACAAAAACAAATCTCATATATTAATGCATGTGTATGGAATCTAGAGAGATGGTACTGATGAACCTATTTGCAGGACAGCAAATGGAGACGCAGACATAGAGAACAGACTTGTGGACACAGTAGGGGGAGGGGAGGGTGGGATGACCTGACAGCGTGGCACTGAAACATAAACATTACCATATATAAAATAGACAGCCATTGGGAATTTGCCGTGTGACTCAGGGAGCTCAAACCCAGTGCTCTGTGACAACCTAGAGGGGTGGGCTGGGGTGGGGTAGGAGGTGGGAGGGAATTTCAAGAGAGAGGGTACATGTATATCTATGGCTGATTCATGTCGATGTATAGCAGAAACCAACAGAATATTGTAAAGAAGTTATCCTCCAATTAAAAATAAATAAATTAAAAAAAATAGTGGCTCCTCTTTCAGAGTGCCGATTTCATAAGAATTTATGCCACAAATTACACTATTGCATCAAATCCTTAAATTTCTAGGAGGTAAATTAAGACATTTATATTGGTCTTCTTTTATTTTAAACTTCTTAAGTCTGTATTGCTTCTGTTCTTCTTGTCTGTTCTTGTCTGTTTAGAGAGTAAATGGTACTTAATCACTTGCAACATGATTTATACAAATGCAGGTATTCATAAAAATGCTAAGTTTGGCTTCTAGAGGAGAGTGGACTTTCCTACAGGAAGCCCACAGGATAATTACCCTAGACTGTAATCATGGGGTTCTCAGTCCTTATATCATAATTTCTTTATGCAACTAATTGGTGTCTGCCTTCATGTTTCTTTTCAACCTCAAATTCAAATCTATCATCCTCTGAAGCTCACCAAAATATTACCTAGTTTCCAAAAAAAAAATTTTTTTTTGAATTCTTAAATTTTTTTTCAGAAAACTTTTAAGACAAATTAGGGAGAAATAACTCTTCTAATCTAAACTCTTCCATGAACATATAGTAATCATAAAATGCTCTTATCATCTTCAACTATTTTCTCAAATTATTTCTCATATTATACTGTGTTAATACCTGTTATGAATTTAAGTTTTATCATGTGTGTTAATCGCTCAGTCGTGATCAGCTCTTTTCAACCCCATGGACTATAGCCCGCCAGACTCCTCTGTCCATGAGATTCTTCAGGCGAAATACTAGAGTGGGTTGCCATTTCCTTATCCAGGGGATCTTTCAGACACAGGGATTGAACCTGGGTCTCCTGCACTGTGGCCAAATTCTGTACCATCTAAGCCATCAGGAAAGCCCAAGTAATATCACATGTATCTATTTTGTCCTTCTTTCATATTTATAGATAAGGTCTTTGTGGTTGTGCCTTACACTATTCATGCATCTGGATAAATAGTAAACATTTGGTTAAGTTATCTTGACATTAAGCTGTGTAATGCCAAGTATATGCTTATTGTTGTTCTTCAGTCATTAAGTGATATCTGAGTCTTTGCCACCCTAGAAATTGCAGTACACCAGGCTTTCCTGTCCTTCACTATCTCCCAGAGTTTGCTCACTGTCTGTTGAGACAGTGATGCCATCCAAATATCTCATCCTCTGTTGCCAACTTTTCCTCTTGCCCTCAACCTTTCCCAGCATTGGGGTCTTTTCTAGTGAGTTGGCTCTTTATATCAGCTGGCCAAAGTATTAGAGCTTCAGCTTCAGCATCAGTCCTCCCAGTGAATATTCAGGGTTGATTTCCTTTAGGATTGACTGGTTTGATCTCCTTGCTGCCCAAAGGACTCTTGAGAGTCTTCTCCAGCACCACTTTTCAAAAGCATCAGTTCTTGGGCACTCAGCCTTCTTTATGGTTGTAAACTCTCACATCCACACATGACTACTGGAAAAACTATAGCTTTGACTATATGGATCTTTGCTGGCAAAGTGATGTCTCTGCTCTTTAATACAGTGTCTAGGTTTGTCACAATCTTTCTTCCAAGAAGCAAGAGTCATTCAATTTTTTGGCTGCAGTCACAGTCCTCAGTGATTTTTGGAGCCCAAGAAAATGTATCATTTAACTGTAGCTTTAGCCTAAGCTACCAAAGAGACCTATTATCATCAGATTTTTTATGTTACTGTGAAGTAAAAGTATATAGTAAATCCTTTTGGAAGAGTATGATGATTCTGGAAATCTATGTTAAATAAAAAATATCCAACTTTAATAACCATTTATTTTTAAAGTAATATATGTTCACACACATGGAATTCAAACAATGGAGAAAATGTGAAAAATGATAATAGTATCTCTTTGCTTCTCTGGTCCTACTGGTTTGAAGTAACCGATTCTGAAGGTTTGGTAGTACACTCTGGACATATTTAAAGAGTACCTTTTCTATTCCCGTTTTGAGTCTTAATATTTGCCCCTATTTGACTTTATTGTATGTTAATTTCCATGTATGCTTTTGCTACTGCCGCACGCTCTTTTTTGGCAGCACAATCTAGCTTCAGCTTTTATATCTTTCCAATTGATATAACAGTTCTTGGCATATTTTGACAGATATAGCATCTATCGTTAGCTAGTCAGAAATGATCATATTGTTGATTTTTTCTTTTTATGTGTAGCATTGCCTAAAATACTAGATGATGAATTATAGTGACTCATACCATGTATTCTCTAATACATTTATTGGAGGCACCCACTTAGAGTACCTTTCACAAATAGGTAAATTATACTTTGATGCTTTCTCCCTGAATCACATTTTAGCTTAAATGATTTTTACCAGAGTCCCAATTTTACCAGAGGAGTCTCTACTACTACTGTAAAGTACTATAACTTTTCTCTTTGAGAAATCAATGCCTATTACCTTCAGGTTATGCTTAAAAAAAAAAAAAAAAAAAGGACCTGTTTGCATTAGTTTGAAAATGTCATGGTATCTTGTGAATGTATCTTTATAAATGATCATGATAAAAATTCAGGAAAGCCTGACTTATGTATATGAGAAACTTACAGCTGAGAACCTGAATAAACAACAGGACACGTCAGCATTTCAACTTTAACATGTTTAACAAAGGATTATAGAATTGTCCCACAAGTATAAGCTAAATCATGAAAATTTACATTTTCCTTCTGTAGGACAGTTCCTTCTAACATTATCCCCAGAACAACAGTTCATTTTCTTGCGCCAGTATTCTATTCCCTGAACTGCAGCTTGGCAGCAGCCGGGTCTCAAATTTCAACCACATGTATTTCAAAAAATCAAAAGATCCTTATTTGGCACTTTAGTCACATATCTTTAAAAGCAGTGTTTGTGCATCAGATTTAAAAATAATTGAAACCAGGGGGTTCAAAAAACCAAACTTTTCTTCCAAGATGTTTCAACTTCAACTGATTCCAAAAACACTGAAAGCAAGAGAATGGAAATGCAAATAAAAACTGCATGCAGCCTGCAGCTTCATAAACCAACAGTGCCGGCAGAAACAGCATTCTAGATGCACACTCCACCCTCAGGTCAGGAAACAGATCCTTGAAGGGCCTTGATCCAGTCTACGCCACAGCTGGCCTGAAAACAGTCCTAGGGCTTTGCGGGTATGCAGAGAGTACGTAGGCCCATGAGATCATTTTCTCTAAGACTCAACTCCTCCCCAAAGATAAGAACACATGTAGCTGTTTTGAGTTGGTTATCCAGTATTTTAAAAATCACATTAAAAAATATAGGCGTATATATTTCATGGTCACGATTGATTTTCCATTTCTCAAATTTTTTTTTTTTTTAAGAGGGATTCTTGCATCATGTGCTTGTCATAACTTTAAAAAATCTATCGAAGCTGTGCTTATATGTCCTTGTGAACAACACGGTTTGGAGTTCGTTTTGGTGCTGAGCCTTTGTCAAGTTGACCTAATCATGTGAAAACAGCACCATATATTTGTGTCAAGACTTGTTCTTTTGTATTTATTGGCTTTAAAAGAATCTGAAAGGAGCCCAAATACTTCTTAAGAAAAATGACTCCTTATTGTAAAGTGCAGATAAAGGACATATCATTAGCAAATAGGTCCTTGTAGATTTACAGCACATGCTTCCCCTATTGTGTGCAGGAGGGTAGCAGTGATCTCTCTGGTCCAAAGGAGCAATTAGTATTCCCTTTCTGAAGATAAGCAAAGAATGAATTTCACTCTGCCTATAGATAAAATAGGATAATAGAGATGTATAAAAATGGCAAATAGAAAATGACTCAATTTTTATGTAAATGTGTTTACTTTTTACTCTAATGTTACATACATAAAACTTTTTCCCTATAATTAAAGGGCATAAAGTGTTGGTTATTTTGATCAGACATTTTATTTTAAACTACAACACTAATTTAATAATTTTGTAGTTCTTTTGACTTTCATTCATTTTTTATTCCAAACATTTTTTATGTTAAGTAGATTCACATTTATAGAGAACAGCTTAGATTGTCCTCTGACCAGTGGAAAAAAACTCTCTCGTTAAATCACCATTTTCTTCTATTCAATCATGTTCAAGCACCTTAGCCTGAAAGTAAGATTCCTTACAATTTTTATAACTGGCCTTCAAATCCCTTTCCAGTTTTAAAGCCCATCATTCCCTCACCTTCCCCCTTGCCTATCATTGCATAGCAGAAAATCCTGTTTTTCCTAGCACAGTATCCTGCAAAAAGAACAGACTTTCAGAATTCAGAAAGCTAAAAATAAAATGTCAACTTTATCACTTCTTTGTTCTGAAATCTTATAAAAATCATTTAATATTTATAAGATATCTCTGTGATACATATCCCTGTGATTTTCCAAATGAGAAAATCCAAAGGAAACATTTTGAAAAATAAAATGTGATGTACCATTAGATCTCAAAGAGTACTAATTCCATTTTATTTTCATAGTTCTTTATTAGAATGTGGCTCCATGCTTACATGTGTTTATTTGAATCCCAGCTCTACAGTTTACTAGCTGCCAACTTGGATAACTTTGTGATACTTAATCTCTTGTAAAATGGGAATAATAATGATTCCATCAAGTCTTTTGTGTTCATTCTTATGAGAAGTTGAATGAAGAGTTAAAAAATGTCTAGAAGAGTTCTCCTGAAAAAGTAATGCCAGATGAGGGTTTGCTGCACAAATAAGCAACACATTAAGTAATGGCATTAAGTAACTTTCTTTACTTTAGGGCTTATTAGCAACTATGCATTGTTGCTTTCCAAGAGAGAATATAATGGACAGAATTTCTCAAAATTATTTCCGAAAGGAAAATTTCCTTTGAAGACTACCTTGGAAAATGCTGTTCTTTACCAATTGTAGTTTAATTTTGCCTTGACAAATCATTCATTTTCCTCACTGCCTAACTTTATTAAAGAATAAGATGCACATTGGCACGACCTCCTTAATTTGCATAGCATTGGAAATAATCTTTAAAAAACTTTAATGAAGTTTATCTTTAGAGAACTTTTAGATTCATTAGCAAAACTGAGCTGAAAATACAGAGTTCGTATATACTCCCGCTTCTGTACCCTAAGAATGTCCCCAACATTTGACATTCCACGCTACAGTGGTGCATTTGTTACGATCAGTGAACCTATACAGACACATCATTATCACCCCAAATCTGTACTTTATATTGGGTTTCACTCTTGGTTTTTACATTCTGTGGGTTTTTGACAAATGTATAATGACATATAACCACTGCTTTGACATCATACAGAATAGTTTTTCTCACTTAAAATTCCTCTGTGATCTGCCTATTCATCCCTCCCTCCCTCCAGACTCTTGCAGCTACCAAACTTCTTACTGTTTCCATAATTTTCCCTTTCCAGAACACCATATGGTTGGAATTATACAGGGTGTAACCTTCTCAAATTGGCTTCGTTCATATAGTTTATGCATTTAAATTTCCTCCATTTCTTTTCATGGTTAGATACTTCATTTCTTTTTAGCACTGAGTAATATTTCACTGTCTGGATGTCCTACAGTTTACTTATTCAGTTGCCTACTAAGTGCATCTTGGTTGCTTCCAAATTTTATCAATTATGAATAAGTCTCCTATTAACATAATTTTCAGCTTTTTGGGGTGAATACCAAGGAGCATGATTTCTGGATTATATGATAAGAGTATACTTAGGTTTATAAGAAACTTCCAGATTGTTTCCCAAAGTGGTTGCACCATTTTGCATTTAAACCAGCAGTGAATGAGAGTTCCTGTTGTTTTGTATACTTACCAGTATTTGGCATCAGTGTTTTGGATTTTGACCATTCTAATAGGTGTGTAGTGGCACATACTTATTAAGGGTTATTGCATTCTTTTAATATTGATATTTTTATCATTACATAGTTTCTCTTTATCCCTGATAAATTTCATTACTCTGAAGACTGCTCTATCTGAAATTAATATAGCTGCTTCTCCTTTATCTGAATTAGGGTTCATGTGGTATATCTTTCTCCATTCCATTACTTTTAACTTAAAGTGGTTTTCTTCCAGGCAACATACAGTTAGGTCTTTCCTTTTTTTGAGGGAGGGAATCCTCTTTGACAATCTCTTTTATAAGTTGGTGTTTTAGGTTGTTTATGTTTAATATATTTATTGATATAATTGGATTAATATCTGTCCTATTTGTTACTGTTTTCTCTGTGTTGCCTCTGTTCTTTGCTCCAGTTTCTTCCTTTACAACTTTTCTGACTTTTATGGTTTGAAGTGAGCCTTTTATATGATTATAATTTCTCTCCTTAGCATACCAATTTTACTTTCTTTCTTTGATTTTATATATTTTTACTTTTTTAGTGATTGTTCAAGAATTTGGAATGTATACTTACAACTAATCCAAGTCCATTTTCAAATAATGCTGCACTGTTTCATGGGTAGTGCAAAAACCTTATAGTGACAACAGTTACTAGCTTTTTTCTCCTGTTTCTTGTATCATTATGTCATTTATTTCGCTTATGCATAAGCATTCATATGCATATTTATACATAAGCATACATTATTGTTTCAATTATAATTTTGAAGAAACTGTTGCTTATTAATTACAGATAAGAAAAGTAAAAAGTTTTTGCTTTACTTATATCTTCTTCCTGCTCTTTTTTTCTTTATGTAGATCTTGCTGAAGAACTTCATTTAGCATTTCTTCTAAAACAGGTTTACTAACAACAAGTTCCCTCAATTTTTGTTTGTCTGAGAAAGTCTCCTTCACTTTTGAAGGACAGTTTCAGAGGGCATACATTCTAGGTTGAGGTTTTTTTAGCCTCTCTTAACACTTAAAATATTTCAGTTTACTTACTTTGCTTGCGTAGTTTCTGAGAAGTCAGATGTAATTTATCTTTGCTCCTCTATAGCTAAGAATTTATTTCCTCTTTGGCTCCTTTCAGGATTTTTTTCTTTATCTTTGAATATGCATAGTTATGTCAGGTGAGCGTATTCTCGGCTCTGTCTCATCACAACAAAGCTTTGAAGTGACGGACATTAAAGTCCTCAGTGCGTCACAGCTCTTGGGTCATGGACAGACCGTGTTATAGCTCTCAGGTCTCAAACAGACCATGTTGTAGGTCTTAGACAGATCAGTGTTACAGCTCCGTGTTACAGCTCTATTTTATTTAGAAAATAGCAGGAAAATCCATCCTCGAGGCATGAGGGCATGCCAACCCAAAGACGTGAAGAGAAGAGAGTGGGGGAGCATGTGAGCATGCATGGGAGGGAAGAGAGTGAGAGAGAGAGAGACCTGGCCCTTTGGCTCCTCTTTTTATATGCTTCTTCCTCCCCCCTGGGCCGGCCATATGTAAACTGGGCTAGCCAGGAGTGCTCTTTGTTCTACCTGAGGTCCTCACTCTGGTCCTCGGACTTTCCTTTGACCTTCCTTTGTTCTATTTTTGCGGGCTTTTCCCTTCCTTGTCTTTTAGCCACTGCCATTTTGGACTCCTTTTTCCTTTTCTAACTACCTAACAGTTTGAATATGATATGCCTGGGACTAATTTTTTCTTTTATGTTTTTGTATTGTCCTGCTTGGTGCACCAAGTTTCCTCCAAAAGAGGTGTGATATCTGACATTAATTTGGGGTAATTCTCAATCATTATTTCTTTGACTATTTCTTTTCCTTTCTTCTCCTGATATTAACATAAATCATATGTTATATGTCTTGCCATTGTCCCACAATTCATGTATATTCTGTACATTTTAGTTTGTTTTTTCTAATTAAAGAATAGTTTGGGATGTTTTTATCGTCACATCCTTATGCTGACAGATCCTTTATTCAGCCATGTCCAGTCTACTTATGTGCCCATCAAAGGCATTCTCATTTCTCATACACAATTTTATATCTAGGATTTCCTTTTTATTCTTTCTTGGTGTTAGGTTGGTTTATTTTGTCTCCCTCATTTCTTTTCTCGAGGTAGCAAAGATTTGGAACAACAGACTAATTGTGGCTTAGGCAGGGTTTCTCAAGTCCTGTCTCACTGTACAAGGGTTTGAAACAAAAGACTGGTTACAGCTCAGTTACAGCTCGAGCAGACAGATCTTTTATTGAACATACAGAGGATAGCACACTCCTGAAACTTGGGAGCAGGCTGGCCCTGAATGTGCGGCCACGTTTCCTCTTGACTTTCCCTTTTCCTGTCTCCTTCTCTTGGTTCTGCCCTGTGCAAAATGCAGATGGGGGTATGCTCAAGGCCAGTCCGGAAGGAGGTATACCTGGGCACATCAAAATAGGGCTTTCACATATTCACCTGGGTGGGCATGGACTGAGAGGTTTGATTGACAACAGGCTCTACTGCATGTCTTTCCCGTAACTCAGTCTGTTATAATCAGGTATATGTATGTATAGAATATTTATGAACCCTTAATGTGCTCCTAGCTGCCTAGGGTTACTTGAAGTCATAGCTGTGCATTAAGGGCACATGTGTCAGAGTCAAAGACACCCCTGTGTTTACTCTGTATCCACTGTGTGCCTAGGGGGCATGTGCAGGAGTTGGAAAAGTCTCTGTGGTTATTTTTGAAGCATAGCTGTGTGCTCACTCACCTGGGTGTGTCTGGGGCGGGGTTTAAAGATCAGCTTGCATCCTTTTCAGCTAGGCCACCTCTCATTACTTATGCCTAACTTCCTACCTAACTCTCTGCTTATATTATCTGCCTTGTCTACTCTTGCAGTTAGTCTATTTTCCTCATTAAAAACTTTACCACATTAATCATAGTTTAAAGGCAGTACTTCTGTTGTTCTGACTGTGATTCTGATGTTTACTCACTTTCTTTATGCTTTTTTGCCTTTTAATTTGCTTTGTAACTTTCTGTGGACATGTGAACATGATATGCTAGGTTAAAGGGACTACGGTAACAGATCTTTAGTTATGTGGTAGTAAGGGGGTGGCTGAATCAGCTATAGTACCAAGATTAAGTCTCAGTCTTTTGTTGAGCCGGTATCCCTGGGCTGTGAATTTCACCAGTGCCTCTCAGTTGATTATTGCCCCTGTAGGTAGAACAAAATGGCTAGAGTAGGCTGGAGTTGGGTATTTCCCTTTCCCTGGGTAGGGTAGATTTTGTAAAACCCATTGGGTTATTTATTGATAAAATAGTTTCTCTTAAGGTCAGGCCATGTTAAGAAGAGCAGAATGCTATTGTATATTTCAAAAATGGTTAATATCCCCCTCCTCCTGCTAGAAGAATTAGGGGATTTTTCTCTGATAGTCACTGAAAACCTAGTAGAGCTTCCTAGAGGTAAAATTCCCAAGTGTGTGATTTCTATGACTATGTCGCCTTGGAGCTTTTAACTCGAAGAATTGTCTACACTGAATCTCCAGCAATTTTTCAGTTACAAGTTAGATTTTCATACCCTGGATTGGTTCCCATGGAGGTTTCTGCTAGTAGCTTTCTGCTTTGCTAAGTTCTGGTTCTCACTAGCTACTTGTCTGTCCAATTTTTGAGGCAGGCTTTGGGCTTGCAACCTCACTTCTCTGATGTGTCTAAGAAGAGGTTTTTTTTTTTTTTAATTTGTTTAACTTTTTATTTTTTTGTTAACATGGAGTGGTGACTTCTAACCTCTTTAAATTAACAGACTGGAAACATGAAGTATCAATAGCCTTTCTTCATTAAAAAAAAAAAAATTAAGTTACAAAAATGAACGAGATATAATGACTGAAATAGGAGTAATACCTAATACCATTAATTGTATTTCTAGATAAGAGGGTTTTTATTTTTAAACTGTATATAATATTTGAGATTGGGCTAATTTTCCAGTATAATATTTTATGATTTATAAAATTATTTGTTGACATCTTTCATTCCTCCTCTTTTGTTGTATGCCGGTGTTTTATCTTCATTATTTCTCTGTAGCTTAGTTTCTTTTGAAAGATAATTATAATATTATTCTAATGTTGGCAAGATGAAATATAACATACATTTTCATTTAAATAAACAAATTGGATTAATCAATTTTTTTTTATTTTTTGAAAATTTCATTGAAAGATTTTATTGTAGGAAAGTCCAGCCAATTGTGAAGCAATATAGCATGTTGTTTTATAATGCATTAATCTCATTGCTATATGTTTGTACTGCTTAACTACAATTGATATAACTTTTAAGTATGATTTTTTAAAGTACATTTTTAAATAGCTATTTCCTATAATTGATGATTTTAGCATTCCTCTTTTGCCTATCTTTTGAAACATTCGTAGGTATTCTTTGCTTAAACCATTATATAATCTGGCTGCTACAACACTAGGGCAATCTGTAATATGTACACATAGTTTTTCTTCCTGGTATGTTTATATGTTTTTGAAACACAATGAATTTATGAAGTTTACTCAGTTTTGTTAGCAAAATATTGTGGTCAATAAAGAAGACTCTCCAAATTTTTCATGTCATAGATGTTTATATTGTGGTCTTTTATCTTTTGATTTATCCATTAATGGAACTTAGTTCCATTTTTCTTTAAGAATACACTGAACTTGAAACTGTATCTTCAGTGCAAAATAGGTGAATAGATGCATTCTAAATCTAAAGTGGAAAGGACACATACTTTATCAGTCTGAAAGTTGTACAGCATCAAATAGTCAATGTAAGCCTCATGAAAAAAAAGTACTGTTATTTCATTTTTCTTATTTTCTTATTTTATTCTTATTTCTTATTTTATTGTATATCTCATAAATCTGGGACAGATTTCTATGTAACTATATGTATGCTGTGTTTTCAGTTGCTCCTTCAAGTCTGACTCTTTGTGACTCTAGACTGTAGCCAGCCAGGTTCTTCAGTTCGTGGGATTCTCCAGGCAAGAGTAGTGAAGTTGGTTACCATTTCCTCTTCCAGGGGATCTTGCCTGACCCAGGGATTGAAGCCACATCCCCTGCATTGGCAGGCAGATTCTTTGGTGTCGCCTGGGTAGACAAAATGTTTTTGATCCTTCTCTTTTACTATATTTTTATGTTCATTCATGACCTCTATTTAATAAGTGATAAACACATAATTTTTAAAGAGAAAATATAGTATTGAAAATGTATAAAAACATACAAAACCATAGTTACAAACGTACATAGTTACAACATAAACATAGTTAAAATAGCATTTTGCAAAGTAAGATCAACATACAAGTGGTAGAATGTGAAAATATTAGGAGCAGGCATATGAGCAATCTTCTTTTTTACTTTTAATTACTACTTACTTATTTTATGACATTAGAAAAATGTTAATACCTCCAAATCTTAATTTCATGAGAAATAGAAGGATATGTTAAGAAGTTATGTCCTACAAAGAAAAATGCTAAGTAAGTGATAGTATAAACTGAAGGTACAACAAAACTATAAAGATGTCAAGCATGAAAGTCTGAGAAATAGTGAGTTAGGAGTCAATAGCAGCATTACAATAACATTTCCTTAATACAATTATTTTCAGTAGCCTGACTTCCTAGTATGTTTAGTTATAATTCACAAAAATTAGCTTGATATGTATTAGCTAAGATCAAGGCTTCCCAGGTGGCTCACTGGGTAAAAAATCTGCCTGTAGGAGAAGCTGGTTCGATCCCTGGGTCAGGAAGATCCCCTGGAGAAAGCCATGGCAACCCATTCTGGTATTCTTGCCTGCAAAATCTCATGGACAAAGGAGCCTGGCAGGCTGCAGTCCATGGGGTCGCAAAGACTTGGACATAACTGAAGCAACTGAGCAACACACACACATAACTGAAGCAACTGTGTCTTTTACACACACACACACACACACACACACACACCTCCTAAATTCAGGTTCAAGTGAAAGTCTCAGAGCTCATTACTATCACACAAAGAGTGAAGGAAGACAAAAACTACTAACTTGGATTTATTCAGTGAAGCAATTTTGGTGCAAATGATTTGCAACCTCAAATTATTGCACACACAAAAGAAATGAAGGCACATATGTTGACTTTCCTGGAAGTTATGTATAGACTGAACTCTGCAACTCTTGTGACTAATCTCTCCTCTCTCACACCCTGTGACATAAAACCATTTGTCTTAGAGCTGCTGAATCTTACTGATGTCTTCCTATCATCACTATATCCATAACCCATACCCTAAAAGTTGCCAGGCTTTGTAACACATACATAATCTTAATAAGTTTGTTTTTATGCTTTTAGCGAAAACAATACTGTAAGAGGTCTAGGAAAATATATTGGCTTTAATCATGCACATTATTCACACAATTGTCTTTTACAGCTATACCAGTTCTTCTATGTTCTCTATTTGTTGTGATAATTCATGCCTCATTGGCTGATAGCAAGGCCTTTTTAAAAAGTTGGTTGTTACCCATTAAGATTTTATATTAACTTGTGACACAAAGTAACATTACATTGTATTGTAACATTAATAGAAGCAACTCCAAAGTTGAGTTCCAAGAACTTTACATCTTTAAAAGAGGAATATGATCATACTTGGAAAGGTGTGGTTTATTTAGGAGGAGGCTATGCCCAAATTATGGGCTTCCCAGGGGACATTAGTGCTAAAGAATCTGCCTGTCAGTGCAGGAGATGTAAGAGATGCAAGTTGGATCCCTGGTCTGAAAGATCCCCTGGAGAAGAAAATGGCAACCTTCTCCAGTATTCTTGCCTGGGAAATCCCATGGACAGAGGAGCCTGGCAGGCTATGGTCCATGGGGGTCACAAAGAGTGGGACATGGCCAAGTGTCTGAGTACATATGCCCAAATTATTAGTGTTTGAAGAGGAAGTAATAGAAAAGATACTTGATGTAAACTTAAAACTTGTACTTTGTAAATCCCTGAACCTTTGGCGTGTAATCTATTCCATTTTTCCACTACATGAGATGACTTGAGCACCTGCTTGATTTCCCAGATGGCACTGGAGTCTCTTCTTCAGCTTTGTTTGGTTCTATTTATTCTTTCATCATATATTATTTGGTTAATACACTTATAAAAAGAAATTCAAAGTCTACAAGATAGTTATTTTTCTTTTTAATGACAAATATATGAAGTGATTTGCCTCTTAACCTCAGGGAAGTTTCCATTTCATAAATCATAGCCATTTAAAGATGAAAGTGATCTTAAGGGTAATCTTTGACTGGTTTCCTCTATGATCGACTTTTAAAACTAAGAATTATTTTTTGCCACTTAGTAAAATATAACAGTACACTTGCCTCTCATGTGTGACTACACATATATTATCTGCAGGTTAAGAGGGAGAAGAAAGGGAAAAAGGGGGAATGAGAAAATCTCTTTTAAGGGGGAAACTGTCTTAGTATAACATCATGCACATATGGAACTTTTTTGTCAGAAAGATGTAGACTTCTGTATGTGATTGGAAAAAGAGAAGCTATTTGACTTGCAATAGAAAGAATAGGGTTATTTGTAGATATAGAAAGCCAGGTAAAAAGAACATAGTTCAAGCTGAAAGAGAGAGGTGAGGTTATACAGTACTACATATTAGATTGTTAATGATCTTGCCTTATTATATAAAATCTTACTTCTTGTTTCTGGTTTTGAGTTGGTGGTAGTAAGGAGAAGGGGCAGAACTCCATCCAGAAGGATGATGCAGTATGTACAAGGGACAGTACTTCTAGGATGTGAAAAGCAGAACATAATTTAAGGATTGAGTTGAATAAATATTTGCTTGTGGCAATATGATAGACTAGAAATTCTGGAGCAATCTTTTGCTATAGAACATCTAGACTTTGCATAAATCATACCTTTTTTGTTTGTGTGTCCCCTCAAGGACCATGCTCTACCATTATCTTCTAAAACAAACAAACCAAAGTGTACAGATCCAAACCTCAAAAAGTATGCCCTAGGAGATGAAAGGCAGGGATACTTTCAGGCAGATGTTCAAAGAACCACTGGCATTCAGATGAGTGCTTTGAGCCCACTTTGGTGGTATATATGAGCCTGGTACTACCATGTCTGCTTCAGAGGGCAACAGAGGTTATGCCAAGTTTGTGGTACCCACCCTCTCCGGCTATATGGAGAAGAAACAGAAACATCCTACTGAAGACTTTCAAGATTCCCACAGATTTTTAAGCTCAGAGAACTCACAAGAAGCATCAGGCACAGGGGGAGACAAGCCACCATGAAAGAGAGTCAGCAGAAACAGTTAACAGATTCAGGTTCACAAAGACATCAGATATCAGATGAAATAGTTAATAAAGGATGAAATCATAAAAGTAAGCAATCAACAAAAATGCAATTTTAAAATGAAAATTATAGTTAAACAATTGAAAGGAATTAAATGGAGGCATTAAGAAGCAAATTAGATATAGGACTAATGAATAGGAAATATACATCTGAAATTTTAAAAAATTGAAGTATATTTCCATTACATTATATAGTTTTCAGGTGTACAGTATAGTGACTTGATATTTTTACAGATTATGCTTCAGGCTTACTGGGTAGCTCAATTGGTAAACAATCCGCCTTCGATGCAGGAGAGACTGGTTTGATTCCTGGCTTGGGAAGATCCACTGGAGAAGTTATAGGCTACCCACTCCAGTATTCTTGGGCTTCCCTGGTGTCTCAGCTGGTAAAGAATCTGCCTCCAATGCGGGAGACCTGGGTTCAATCCTTGGGTTGGGAAGATCCCTTGGAGATGGAAACAGCTACCCACTCCAGTATTCTGGCCTGGAGAATTCCATAGACTGTATAGTCCATGGGGTTGCAGAGTCATTTTATAGATTATGCTTCATCTAATGAAAGTGAAAGCGAAGTCGCTCAGTCGTGTCTGACTCTTTGCGACCCCGTGGACTGTAGCCTACCAGGCTTCTCTGTCCATGGGCTTCTCCAGACAAGGGTACTAGAGTGGGTTGCCATTTCCTTCTCCAGGGGATCTTCCTGACCCAGGGATTAAATCTGGGTCTCCCGACATTGCAGGAGACCCTTTACCCTCTGAGCCACCAGGGAAACCCTGCTTCATCTAAAGTCCTTATAAAATACTGGCTATCCCTGTAATACTGACTATTAATACTGTAATATCCCTATATGGCATATTACAGTATTATATCTCATTTATTTCATGCCCAGTAGTTTGTAACTCTAATCCCCTTTCCCTAACTTTCATCTTCCATCAACCCTCTCCCCCATGGTAACCACTAGTTTATCCTCTGTGTATCTGCTTCTGTTTTGTTATTTTTGTTCATTAGTTTTATTTCTACAGGTTCCATATTTAAGTGAAAATGTACTGCATATGCTTTACTGGACATAATACCCTCCAGTTCCATCCATGTTGTTGTAAATGCAAAATTTCTACTCCTATTCAATAAGTTACCTTTTTGTTTTGTTGATGACTTCTTTCATACTGCAAAAGCTTTTCAGTTTGATGTGTCCCATTTGTTTATTTTTTGGTTTTGTTTTCCTTGCCTGATGAAACATTTACAAAAAAAATATATTGCTAAGACCTATAATCAGAGGGTATTCTCCCTATAACCTCTTCTAGGCATTTTACAGTTTCTAGTTTTACGTTTATTTTTTTAACAGGTTTTGAGTTTGAGATACAGTGTGAAAAAATGTTCTCATTTCATTATTTTACATATTTGTTGTTGTTCAGTTGCTCAGTTGTTTCAGATTCTTTGTGACCCCATGGACTGCAGCACTCCAGGTTTCCGTAGCTTCACCATCTCCCATAACTTTCTCAAAATCATATCCATTGAGTTGGTGATGCCATCTAACCATCTAATCCTCTGTCATCCCCTTCTCCTGCCTTCTATCTTTCCCATCATCAGGGTCTTTTCCAATGAGTCAGTTCTTCATATCAATGGCCAAAGTATTGGAGATTCATCATCAGCCCATCCATGAAAATTCAGGGTTAATTTCCTTAAGGATTGACTGGTTTGATCTCCTTGCAGTCCAAGGAATTCTCAAGAGTCTTCTCCAACACCATAGTGTGAAAACATCAATTCTTCGGGCTCAGCCTTCTTTATGGTCCAACTCTCACATCCTTACACAACTACTGGAAAAACCATAGCTTTGATTATATCGACATTGTCAGCAAAGTAATGTCTCTGCTTTTTAATATGCTGTCTAGGTTGGTCATAGCTTTTCTCCAAGGAGCAAGCATCTTTTAATTTTATGGCTGCAGTCACCATCGGCAGTGATTTTGGAGCCCAAGAAAATAAAGTCTATCACTGTTTTCATTGTTTCCTCATCTACTTGCCGTGAAGTGTTGGGACCAGATGTCATGATCTTAGTTTTCTGAATGCTGAGTTTTAAGCCGTTTTCTTCACTCTCTTTTTTCACCATTAAAAGGCTCTTTTGTTCCTCTTCACTTTCTGCCATAAGGGTGGTGTCATCAGCATATTTGAGGTTATTGATATGTCTCCTGGCAATCTTGACTTCGCCTTGTGCTTCATCCGGCCTGGCATTTCACATGATGTACTCTGCATATAAATTAAATAAGCAGAGTGACAATATATAGCTTTAATGTACTCCTTTTCCAATTTTGAACCATTCTATTGTTCCATGTCTGGTTCTAATTGTTGCTTCTTGACGTGCATAGAGGTATTCTCATCTCTTTAAGAAATTCTTTTACATACAGCTGTCCAGTTTTCTTTGCACCAATTATTGGAGAGACTGTCTTTTCCCCTTTGTATATTCCTGGCATTTGTATCATAGACTAATTCACAGTATGTGTATGAGTTTATTTTAAGGCTCTTTATTTTATTTTCTTGATCTATGTGTTTGTTTTTGTACCAGTACCTTACTGTTTTGATTAGTGTGGTTTCAAGTATAGTCTGAAATCAGGGTATGTGATAACCCCAGTTGTGTGTGTGTGTTTTCCTCTCAAGATTGCTTTGGCTATTTGAAGTCTTTGTGGTTGCAAACAATTAGTATTATTGTTCTAGGTCTGTAAAAAATGTCATGGTTATTTTGACAGGGATTTCATTAAATCTGTAGATTTTTTATGAGTGGTATGAATTTTTCAATTGTATTAATTCTTCTAATCCATGAACCTGGGATATTTTTCCATTTATGTTTTATCTTCAATTTCCTTCATTGGTAGCTTATATTTTTTCAGACGATAGGTCTTTTGACCTCCTGGATTAGATTTATTAGTGGGTATTTGACTTTCTTAAAAGTGATTTTGAACAGGCTTATTTTCTTCCTTACTCTTTCTGATAATTCATTATTAGTGTATAGAGATGAAACAGATTTCTGTGTATGAATCTTATATTCTACAACTTTAATTAATTCACTTTTTGTGATAACTTTTTGGTGTAAACTTTAGAGTCTCCTGTATATGGTGTCATTTCATTGGCAGATAGTGACAGTTTTACTTTTTCCCTTCTAACATGGATGCCTTTTGTTTTATTTACTTACCTGATTGCTGTGATTAGGACTTCCAATACAGTGTTGAATAACAGTGGTCAGAGTGAGCCTGTCTGTCTTGTTCCTGATCCTAAAGGAACAGTTTATAGTTTTTGAACATTGAGTATGACATTACTTGTGAGTTTGTCATAAACCTGTCATGTCCTTTATTATGTTGAGATATGTTCCCTCTACATCAAATTTGTTAAGAGTTTTTATCATGGATGAATGTTGAATTTTCTCAAATATTTTTTCTGTATCTATTGACACGATAATTTTATTTTTATTCTTTATTTTGTTGCGTTTCAGATATTGAACCATTCTTGCAACTCTGGGATAAATCCCACTTTGTCATTGCATAGATTCAAGGGACTAGGTCTGGTAGACAGAGTGCCTGAAGAACTATGCACAGAGGTTCATAATGTTGAATGGGAGGTGGTGACCAAAACCACCCCCAAGAAAAAGAAATGCAACAAGGCAAAGTGGTTGTCTGAGGAGGCTTACAAATAGCTGTGAAAAGAAGAGAATGGAAAGGTGAAGGAGAAAGGGAAAAAATAAACCCAACTGAAAGCAGAGTTCCCGAGAATACCAAGGAGAGATAAGAAGTCCTTCTTAAGTGAACAAGGCAAAGAAATAGAGGAAAGCAATAGAATGGGAAAGATTAGAGATCTCTTTAAGAAAATTGGAGATACCAAGGGACCACCTGATGCAAAGATGAGCAAAATAAAGGAGATAAATGGCAAGAGATTAACAAGAGGTGGCAAGAATACACATAAATGTACAAAAAAGGTCTTAATGACCCAGATAACCACAATGGTGTTGTCACTCACCTAGATAGAGCCAGACATACTGGAATGTGAAGTCAAGTGGGCCTTGGGAAGCATTACTAGGAACAAAACTAGTGGAGGCAATAGAATTCCAGCGGAGTTGTTTCAAATCCTAAAAGATGGTGCTGTCAAAGTGCTGCACTCAATATGCCAGCAAATTTGGAAAACTCAGCAGTGGCCACAGGGACTGGAAAAGATCAGTTTTCATTCCAATCCCAAAGAAAGGCAATGCCAAAGAATGTTCAAAACTATCATGCAATTATACTCATTTCACATGGTAGCAAGATTATGCTCAAAATCCTTCAAGCTAGGCTTCAACAGTACATGAACAAAAAACTTCCAGATGTTCAAGCTGCATTTAGAAAAGGCAGAGGAACCAGAGTTCAAATTGCCAACATCCACTGGATCATAGAGAAAGCAAGGGAATTGTCAAAAAAACATCTGCTTCATTGACCATGCTAAAGCCTTGACTGTGTGGATCACAACAAATTCTTTTTTTTTTAATTTTTATTTTTTTTTATTATTTTTTTTTAATTTTAGTTTTTTATTTTTTAAATTTTAAAATCTTTAATTCTTACATGCATTCCCAAACATGAACCCCCCTCCCACCTCCCTCCCCATAACATCTTTCTGGGTCATCCCCATGCACCAGCCCCAAGCATGCTGCATTCTGCGTCAGACATAGACTGGCGATTCAATTCACATGATAGTATACATGTTAGAATGTCATTCTCCCAAATCATCCCACCCTCTCCCTCTCCCTCTGAGTCCAAAAGTCCGTTATACACATCTGTGTCTCTTTCCCTGTCTTGCATACAGGGTCGTCATTGCCATCTTCCTAAATTCCATATATATGTGTTAGTATACTGTATTGGTGTTTTTCTTTCTGGCTTACTTCACTCTGTATAATCGGCTCCAGTTTCATCCATCTCATCAGAACTGATTCAAATGAATTCTTTTTAACGGCTGAGTAATACTCCATTGTGTATATGTACCACAGCTTTCTTATCCATTCATCTGCTGATGGACATCTAGGTTGTTTCCATGTCCTGGCTATTATAAACAGTGCTGCGATGAACATTGGGGTACATGTGTCTCTTTCCATTCTGGTTTCCTCGGTGTGTATGCCCAGAAGTGGCATTGCTGGGTCATAAGGTAGTTCTATTTGCAATTTTTTAAGGAATCTCCACACTGTTCTCCATAGTGGCTGTACTAGTTTGCATTCCCACCAACAGTGTAGGAGGGTTCCCTTTTCTCCACACCCTCTCCAGCATTTATTGCTTGCAGATTTTTGGATCGCAGCCATTCTGACTGGTGTGAAGTGGTACCTCATTGTGGTTTTGATTTGCATTTCTCTAATAATGAGTGATGTTGAGCATCTTTTCATGTGTTTGTTAGCCATCCGTATGTCTTCTTTGGAGAAATGTCTATTTAGTTCTTTGGCCCATTTTTTGATTGGGTCGTTTATTTTTCTGGAATTGAGCTGCATAAGTTGCTTGTATATTTTTGAGATTAGTTGTTTGACTTCAGGCTCTACTACAAAGCCACAGTCATCAAGACAGTATGGTACTGGCACAAAGACAGACATATAGATCAATGGAACAAAATAGAAAGCCCAGAGATAAATCCACACACATATGGACACCTTATCTTTGACAAAGGAGGCAAGAATATACAATGGAGTAAAGACAATCTCTTTAACAAGTGGTGCTGGGAAAACTGGTCAACCACTTGTAAAAGAATGAAACTAGATCACTTTCTAACACCGTACACAAAAATAAACTCAAAATGGATTAAAGATCTAAATGTAAGATCAGAAACTATAAAACTCCTAGAGGAGAACATAGGCAAAACACTCTCAGACATAAATCACAGCAGGATCCTCTATGATCCACCTCCCAGAATTCTGGAAATAAAAGCAAAAATAAACAAATGGGATCTAATTAAAATTAAAAGCTTCTGCACAACAAAGGAAAATATAAGCAAGGTGAAAAGACAGCCTTCTGAATGGGAGAAAATAATAGCAAATGAAGCAACTGACAAACAACTAATCTCAAAAATATACAACAAATTCTTAAAGAGATGAGAATACCAGACCATCTTACTTGTCTCCTGAGAAACCTGTATGCAGGTCAAGAAGCAATATTTAGAAGTAGACATGGAACAATGAACTGGTTCAAAATTGAAAAAGGAGTATGTCAAGGGTGTGTATAATTACCCTGCTTATTTAACTTATATCTAGAGTACATCATGCAAAATTCCAGGCTGGTTGACTCACAAGCTGGAATCAAGATTGACAGGAGAAATATCAATAATATCAGATATCCAGATGATACCACTTTAATGGCAGAAAGGGAAGAAGAACTAAAGAGCCTCTTGATGATGGTGATAGAGGAGAGTGAGAAAACTGGCTTAAAACTCAGCATTCAAAAAATGAAAATCATGGAATCTGGCCCTATTGCTTCATGACAAATAGATGGGGAAACAATGGAAACAGCGACAGATTTTATTCCTTGACAACCACAAAATTAAAAGAAGCTGTTCCTTTGGAAGAAAAGCTATGACAAACCTAGAGAGCAGATTAAGAAATAGAGACATTACTTTGCCAACAAATGTATATATAGTCAAAGCTAAGGTTTTTCCAGTAGTTCTGTATGGATGTGAGTTTACAACCATAAAGAAGGCTGATTGCTGAAGAATTGATTTGACTTGTGGTGCTGGAGAAGACTCTTGAGAGTCCCTTGGACAATAAGGAGATCAAACCTATCAGTCCTAAAGGAAATTAACCCTGAATATTTACTGGAAAATGTGATGCTGAAGCTGAAGCTCCAGTAATTTGGGCACCTGATGCGAAGAGCCAACCAACTGGAAAAGACCCTGATGCTGGGAAAGGTTGAGGGCAAGAGGAGAAGTGGGCAACAGAGGACAAGATGGTTGCATGGCATCACTGTCTCAATGGACATGAGTTGGACAGGGAAACCTGGCATGCTGAAATTCATAGGGTCACAAATAATCTGACATGATTTACCAACTGAACAATAACAACAATGATCCTTTTTAATGTTTTGTTGAGTTTAATTTGTCAATATTTTGTTAAAGACTTTTATATCTATATCCATTAGAGATATTGCCTGAAGTTTTCTTTTTTTTTCTTAATATTGTCTCTTGCTGGTTTTGTTATCAGGCCTTCTAAAATGAATTTGAAACCATTCCCTCCTCTTCAAGAGTTTGTGAAGCATAGGTATTAACTCTCCCTTAAATGTTTGGTAGAATTCCTCTGTGAAACTGTCTATGCCTGACTGGATTTTTGTTTTGGGTGGGGGTGGGGGAGGATTTTTAAAAATTTAAATGATTTAATTAACTGATTTAATTTTAATGTTAGTCATTGGTCCTTTCTGATTGTCTATTTCTTCCCAGTTCCCTCTGGGAAGATTTGATTTTTCTGTGAATTTATCCATTTCTTCTAGGTTGTCTAATGTGTTGGAGTATAATTTCATAGTACTATAATTGTTTGTATTTCTGTGCTATCTGTGGTAACCTCTCCTCTTATTTTTAGTTTTGTTTCTTTGGGTCATCTCTCTCTCTTTTTTCTTGATGAGCGTGGCTAGAAGCTTATCAGTTTTATCTTTTCAAAGAAAATAAAACCAGCTCGTGGCTTCATTGACCTATTCTATTTATTTGTTTTTTGTTATTTATTTCTGCTCTGATCTTTATTATTTCCTTTGTTCTGCTGACTTTGGCTTTGCTTATTCTTTTTCTAATTCCTTTATATGGCAGGAATATGAGTTTTTCTTATTTCTTACAGTTGATCTTTATTGCTATAAATTTCCATTTTAGACCTCTTAGAACAGCTTTTGCTGTGTACCATAGTCTTTGGAATGTTGTGTTCCATAGATTTTGGAATGTTGTGTTTTTATTTTCATTTGTTTTGAATTATTCCCTTCTTTCCTCCTTATGTTTTAATTTACCTATTATTTTGCACTTGTTTGTATTTTTTCCATTTTTCATCCTGTAATTGATTTCTAATTTTATACTGCTATGGCTGGAAAACATACTTGATATAATTTCAGTCTTCTTAAATTTGTTGAAATTTTTTTGTGGTTTACCATGTGATTTGTGCTGGAGAATTTTCCACATGCACTTGAAATAAATGTGTATTCTGGCATTTTTGGATGGAATGTCTTTTAGATATCTAAGTCCAGCATCTAATACCACTGTTGGCCTATTGATTTTCTATATGGATATTCTATCCATTGATGTATATGGTGTGTTAAAGTCCCATAAATTTTTTTTAACTACTGTCAGTTTTAATTTCTCCCTTGATATTTGTTAATATTTCTCTATGTATTCGAATGCTCCTATATTAGATCCATATATGTTTGTGAATGGCATATCCTTTTGTATTGACCCAGTTATCATTATATAATTTCCTTTTGGTTTTTTATTGCTTTATTTCAAAGTCTACTTTGTTAGTTGTGAGTATTGCTACCCCAGTTTCTTTTTGTTTCAATGTGCATGGAGTATCTTTTCTATCCCCTTATTTTCAGTATGCGTGTGTCTTTAGCTCTGATGTGAGTCTTACGGGTAGCACATCAGATGGGTCTTGTTTGTTTGTTTGTTTTTAATTTAATCAGCCATCCTACTTACACTGAATGGAACATTTAGCCCATTGACTCTTACAGTGATTATTGACAGATGTGCACTTATTGCCATTTTATTACTGTGAACTGGTTGTTTTGTAGTTTTTCTTTATTATTTTATTCTTTTAAGTCTCTTCCCTTGTGATTTGATGATTTTCTTTTGTATTATGTTTTTCCTTCTAATTTTTGTATATCTATTATAGGTTTTTAATTTGTGGTTACCATGAAATACATGTATATTGGTCTATATCTACTTATTTTAAGCTTATAGTAATTTAAGTTCAAACACATATCAAGAGATCTATACTTTTATTACTCCCTAAATGTTTTGTTTTTGCCATACATTTAAAAATTGTTATTTATTCATTTATTTTTGACCATACTGGATCTTCACTGTGGTGCACAAGCTCGGCAGTTGCGGTGCATAAACTCAGTAGTTGTTGGTGCATGTTCTTAATTGCTCTGAGTTACGTGGGATCTTCTTGAACCAGGGATTTGAACCTGTGTTTGCTGTCTTGGCACGTGGATTCTTAACCACTGGACCACCATGGAAGTCCTGTTTTGTGATTTTAATTTTGTACTTTGCATCCTCATGTCTAACCCTTAATTGTTTATTGTTGTGATAGTTGATTTTACACTTGTCTTTTAACCTTAATATCAGCTTATTTAAGTGATCGATCCATTGTCTTTACTATATATTTGCCTTTACCAGTGGGATCTTTCCCTTCCTACATCTTTTAATTTTTTTTATAGCTGTTTATTTTTCAGTTAAAGACACACTTTAATATTTCCAGTAAAGTCAGTTTAGTAGTGATACACTTTTTAAGTCTGTGCTTGTCTGGAAAACTCTGTATCTTTCCTTTAGTTCTGAGTGATAATCTTGAGTGTAAAGTATCCTACGTTATAGATTTCATTTTCTTTCAGTATTTTAAATATATCTCACCACTCCTTTCTGACCTGCAAATTTTCTGCTGAAAAATCTGCTGATGGCCTTATAGTGGTTTCCTTCTCTTATTTTTTTCTTCTTGCTGCCTTTAAAATTCTCTCTTTATCTGTAAGTGTTCTTATTTGTACCTTTTGATTACCTTCATCCAGTTGTTCCTCCTCCTAACCTCCCACCTTTAGTAACTAGAGATTTGATCTACTATCCCTTAATTTTTATATCACCAAAGATTCCCCATATTACCTTCCTGTTTTTAAATTGCATTTTCCTGGATTCTTTTTCTTTTTTTATTTCCTGTGGCAATTTGATAAATATATCTTCAAGTACCACTGATGAAAAGGTAGAAGGCTCATAAGCTTCTGATGTTTAATATATGAATTTTTTAAATTCTACCTTCCAATTGATTATCAAATTGTTGGGTACAGAATTTATCATTTGAATCTTTAAGAAATTAAATTGTTTCCTGATTGTTGTTTAGCATCCAGTGTTGCTAATGAGACAACTGATGCTCATGCAACATAATAATATTTTTGAGTTATTTAACTAATATAGTTCTACTTAGATAATACCTTGCCATTCTTTGGTGATCAGTGGCATCCAACTCAATGGGAGGGCAATTCAATCTAGAAAATAGTGATCTTTGCTCAGTTTGGGGGTCTCAAATTACACTTCCTCAACCCACGATAAGAAAATTATCTTGAAAGCCCAAACTTGCTGAAAAGAAAAAAAAAATTACTTCCTATCCTAAATCCAGAAGTTTTTATTTACATAATCAGAACAAGATACATATATTAGAGCTTAAAGTCTAAACTATAGTGAAAAATAGTGCTTCCCAGGTCGCACAGTGATAAAGAATCTGCCTGCTAATTCAGGAGACACAGGCTTGAGCCCTGAGTTGGGAAGATACCCTGGAGTAGGAAATGGCAACCCACTTCAGGATTCTTGCCTGGAAAATTCCGTTGACAGAGGAGTCTGGTGGGCCACTGTCCACGGGTCAAAAAGAGTCGACCATGACTAAGCACACGTGCACATAGTAAAAATAATAAATTTTAGAGTTACAGTCTCATCATTTAGAAATATAGATATTTTTTTGTTTAGAAGCTTAGGCAAGAGCAAAAGTCAAATGAAAGAGAGAGAAGGAGAAAGGAGGAGATAAATAGTCTTGATAGTATCTTTGTGCATTGAATTTTTACATATTGAATTTTCTCACTATTTTTTCCAACATAGCATGGAAACAGTAGGGTAGCCTCAGTAACAAAAATGTGTAGATGGAAGAACCTGAAATATCACTCCAAGTTGTCTGGGGCCCCCATGTCATAAAGAATTTTTGACACACTTTGGAAGACAGGTAAAGAAGTGTCAAGACAAACTAACTGTTTTGAAAAAGTCTGGAGTAGTGGTAGGTAGACTGCAGAGAATGAGAGTGCAACCGAGGCTGTGAAATTTGAGTAAGAGTTCCAGTATAGGGCTCTTGAAGCCTGACAAATCAGACTGACTTAACAGACACCAGCACAGCAAGGCTCATGGCCTGGGGGAAGAAACAGCTCAGTAGAGACCAGAGGATCCACACGATAGCATATAGAACAGAGACCTTCCCCCAATTCTACAACAGAATGTGCAGCAGCTCAGCTGCTAATTAGAGAGTACTCAACTCAAATTGCCTCAAAATAATAAAGAAATTGATTGACACCCACTACTTAAGGACTGCAGGTAGGGTGTCTTCAAGGTGTTTTCTTGTCTCTTTCACTGAACATGATGCTGCTGGCTGTGATCTCTGTGTTGACTTCATCCCCATGGTAGTTAGCTAGATGGCTAGAGACACTGGGCCTCCTATCCGCGTGGGCTTTTGACCAGGGAAAGGGAGTGACCGCTTGTTTTATGTGTCTCTCCTGAGGGCAGGCTGCTTTTCATAAGAAATCTCTGGAGACTTTCTTTTTTTTTTTTTTTTTAGTTTTTATTTTTTAAATTTTAAAATCTTTAATTCTTACATGCATTCCCAAACATGAACCCCCTCCCACCTCCCTCCCCATAACATCTTTCTGGGTCATCCCCATGCACCAGCCCCAAGCATGCTGCATCCTGCGTCAGACATAGACTGGCGATTGAGTTCACATGATAGTATACATGTTAGAATGTCATTCTCCCAAATCATCCCACCCTCTCCCTCTCCCTCTGAGTCCAAAAGTCCGTTAACCCTGAATTTTGTGTGTCTGAAGTTTTACATGCTCCTCTCTGAATCTGTCACTGAGCTAACTGGATTTCCATAAGTCGAAGGGGGCATGGTATAGGCTTTCTCATGTTTTCATGGACTAGTACACCCATAGCCTCTTCACAGTAGGAAAGGGTTATTGATGTGAGACCCACAGTAATTCCAGTCATCTTCAGATAATACATGAGGTAGAAAATGGGTGAGTGGAAAAAACTCTTGGGAACTGAGAAAGAGCCTGACAGGATATTTGTAACTAAAATTACTTAATGTTCCCTGCAAAATGACTCATTTAAAGCAGTTTGACATTTAAGTGCATGCGTATGTCTTCATATTTTCAAGTCCTCCATCCAGTCTTCACCAATGAGGATCCAAATTTCCTCTCTTTTTTGTTTTTTTCCCCTTACATTTGATTTGTACTATGCTAATTTTGACCTGCTTACTCCAGTTTTTTTGTTCCTTTGTATGTTGTATATTTTCTTTCTCTGGAAACTTTTAGGATCTCTTTTTCCCTTAACATTGTAAAATTTCACAAGGCTCTATCTAGGTCTAGATATTTTATTAATTTAGACATATGTCACTTTCTGAGTGTGCTTTAATACTACATTTCATGTTTTTATATGAATTTTTATAATTTCTAATTCTTTTCTATGTATTTATTGTTAGGTATTGAACCTTTTTAATACATTTTCAATCCTGGTATTGAACCAGGATTCCTTGGTAGCTCAGCTGGTAAATAATCTGCCTGCATTGGAGACCCTGCAATTCCTGGGTCAGAAAGATCCCTTGGAGAAGGGGTAGGCTACCCACTTCAGTGTTCTTGTGCTTCTCTGGTGGCTCTGCCTGCAATGCGGAAAACCTGGGTTTGATCTCTTGATTGGGAAGATCCCTTGGAAAAAGGAATAGCTACCCACTCTTTTTTTTTTTTTTTTAATGTGCATTTTATTTTATTTTTACTTTACCATACTGTATTGTTTTTGCCATACATTGACATGAATCTGCCAAGGGTGTACATGAGTTCCCAATCCTGAACCCCCTCCCACCTCCCATCCCATATCATCTCTCTGGATAATCCCCATGCACCAGCCTCAAGCATCCTGTATCCTGTATCAAACCTAGACTGGCGATTCGTTTCTTACATGATAGTATACATGTTTCAATGCCATTCTCCCACATCATCCCACCCTCTCCCTCTCAGAGTCCAAAAGTCTGTTCTATACATCTGTGTCTCTTATATTCTGGCCTGGAGAATTCCACCGACTGTATAGTCCATGGGTTTGCAAAGACTCAAACACAACTGAGCAACTTTCATGTTGAACCTTTTAGATTGCGCCCCTATTTTTTTTTCTCTTATGTTTCTCATCTTCTCTTTTGTAATGTATTTTGAGACATTTCCTGCAATTTATATCATAGACTTTCTATTCTTTAACAGTAATATATTTTAACTTCTAGGAAAGTTTTCTTGTTCTCTTTTCATCCCCCTTTTAAACATCTCAATCTTACTTTATAAGCAGCTTTTTCTTTTATCTCTGTAATAAAGTCCACTACAAAATTTTAAACTATTTTCTTACGTTCCCTTCATTATTCTGATTCTCCTGAGACCACTTTTTTTTTTTTTTGATAATTTGATTTGCTTATTTTTGGCGTGCTTGGTCTTTGTTGTGGCGCAGGCTTTTCTCTAGCTGTGGCAAATGGTGGGAGCGAGGGGCTACTCTCTAGGTGTGGTTCTCCAGCTTCTCACTGCGGCAGCTACATTATGGCGGAGCGTGGTCTCTAGGTGCGCGGGCTCCACTGGCTGTGGCTCCTGGGCTCTAGAGTTGAGTCTTAGCAGATGTGGCACTTGGGCTTAGCTGCTCCACAGAACGTGGAATCTTCCCAGACCAGGAACAAAACCCATGTCTCCTGCAGGGGCAGGCGGATTCTTTACCACTGAGCCACCGGGGAAGCCCTCTGTTTAATTTTGATTTCCTTTTTCAAACTGTCCCTGTGTTTGAAGATCACAATTGTCCGCTGGAATTCCTCTGCTCTCTGTTTCCTGATTAGGCACTCAAATAGGAGGAAATGTGAGTGAGGAACTGTCCTTTGGGAGGAATTAAGTCCATAGTCAAGTTCTATTTAGGGTGAGAGGATGCTGTGACAGCTTTTATGTGTGGACCCCATGTATGAATCTGGGGTAACAATGCGAAACCTAAAAGCAGAGCTTCTGTTCTGTTTAAAAGTTAATATATAGAAGAGATATTTGCTTTTTTCCTGGTCAGAAACACTGCTTGGCTTGCTGCTCTGGGGATAAAATAGGATTTATCCATTAATTGCTTGTATGTTCCGCTAATGCCACCCTCTATATCACTCTATAATATCAGCTGACTCTGAGGTGGAATTTTCTCCTGGGTTCCAGTGAACCTATGCTCCCATCTCAGATGCAGCCCCTCACAGTATCTACTGGGATGCAATTCCTTCCCCTTTATTTCATCAGGTGACACACGTGGTTCCTTCCAGACATGCATTGAGACTTTATGTTTGCTTGGTGAATCTCCTGCACACTTTCCTGGCTGACATTTTGCAGTTGTGCACTGTCATTCCATAGAGACCTGAGAGACTGACAGATGTGCGCAACACAACAGATATTTATTCTTATTCACCTTTGTGCCAGATACTATTCCATATATTCGGCACTGAAGTAAAAATCACAATTCCCTGGTGGCTCAGAAGGTAAAGAATCTGCCTGCAATGTGAGAGACCCAGGTTCAATCCCTGGGTCAGGAAGATCCCCTGGTGAAGGGAATGGCTATCCACTCCAGTGTTCTTGCCAGATAATCCTATGGACAGAGATTCCTGGTGGGCTACAGTCCATGGCATCACAAAGAGTTGGACATGTCTGAGCAACTAACACTTTCATTTTCACTTCTGAATTAGAATTTAGACTGACAAATCAATGAGTGGAGCTGGGGGTGGTGGTGAGATGAGGAAACAGTTTTTTAAGAACAAACAATTTATCTGGAGGAGTATTAAATTATCTGAAAGGAGAAACACAAACTGCTTCAATGTCACCCAACATGAGCCGGAGAATCTGCCTAGAGCATAAACTGTTTAAGAGAGGAAAGATGGCTAGGAGATAGGCAGGGTGAAATGGGATTCAGTGGTAGAGAGGGTGAACAACAGTGCTACCAACAGAGGCAGAGGATAGAGAATTGTCTGTATTTTGGGGGAAACAGAAGAAAATAGTTGGCAGGACCATGAAGATGTGAGATAGGAAGACCAAAGGCCCTGATGGTGCTGTCAGTTTTGTTGACAGTTTTGACTGTTATTCCAAGAGTAATAGAAAGCCTTTAAAAGCTTATAATCGATGGAGTAACAGGGAGCATTTTGGAAAGCTCACTCTGCTGACATGAAGAATGAGTTATCCAGGAAATGAGCCTGGATAAATGGAGGGAAACTTCAGGAGATTCCCGTAGTCCTGACCTTGACTGGTCCTGGTCTAGGATCTTGATAGTGGTGATGAAACCAACTGGAAGGTTTGGTAGATATTTGGTAGGGGGAGACTTGGTAGAGGCTTTTGACCTTTTCCATATGAGAAATGAGGAGAAGGAAGGATTCAAAGATGATCCATTTTAATCAGGCTGTTCCATCTCAGAGTCTAGAGTGAAGCCTGGAACAGGGATGGGTATGTAGGGAAAGTGCAGTTGCTAATGATTTTTTTCAATGTGGGGTATGTTGACTCAGCTGAACCAAGAGTCAGCAAGAGAAAGAAAAGCTGAATTAGAATTGAATTAGATTAGATTTGATTAGATTTAATTCAGAAAAGCTGAATTAAATTAGAATTGTTATCTAGAATTCAAGATGTATATTAATAGAATAATAAAGAGGTAGGTGGGTAGTAGGGCAAAGTTTCTAAAATGGCATATTAGAGGGTTTTTTTTTTTAATGGTGATGGCCCAGTGTCATTTGTGTTTGTGTTTCTTAATGTTGTTAGGAGATGTTTTCTTAATGTGGTTAGGAGAATTGGAAAACTTAGCAGAAGAAATTAAGGAGTTAAGACAATAATAACCAAACACTTATCGAGTGCAAACAGTGTGCCAGGTCCCGTTCTAGGTGTCTGTCTCGTATGAAATCATCTAATCCCCCTACACAGGAAGGTAAGGTGCTATTGGCATCCAGCTTCACCAAGGAGGACACTGAGGTACAAATCAGTTAAGTAACTTTCTCAATTTTGCAAGTTTAAGAATTGGTGGAATTAGAATTTAAACCTTGGGAGGCTGACTCTGGATTTCAGCTAATTACCTATCACATATAGGCTTTATATAAATGTACACATATCTGTACATGACATAGTCATAAGTATAATATGCAATCAGATAACTTGTCCCAGGTCTATACATGGTAGAGCTGCTAAATAGAACAGTTAAATGCTTGACTGAATGTGCAGGTGCTTTCACTGATACACCACGGAAATCAAATTAATTAACATATACGACATATATATATAAAGTAGTATACACTAAGTTATGACTGATGATAGAAAGGGAAGCCCACCTGTATATACCATGTATTTCTTTGATTAAGAAAAAAGGGGGAAATAATTAAACTATTAATGAATTTGCAAGACAGGCCAAGAAAAGGGATATTACTATTTTCCAAGAGCTCCTAGATACAGGCACAGTGGAAGCAGTGACCTTAAAGTGACAGAAGAAGTAAAAAGAATTTTGAAAATTGTTCTTTTTATGTTTGGTATTTTCATGTGTGAGTTGCTCATAATATGGGCATTGCTAAATGCAGCTATCCCTGTTTTTATTTTAATCTTTTTAATATGATTTGATGTATATAAAATTGAAACCTGTCTACATAAATATGAATTTTAAATTTTTTAAACTAGAGAAAGTTTAAGATAAAAATATCCATGTGCATATATTCAAGAAAAAAATGTAGTTATTTACTGCTGCCTATGGGCAGTTTTGAAAGTATGAACATAAATAAGGATTTAATTTTCTCACTCAAATATTTTCCTAATTTGATGAACAAGCTGAAAAAGTAGAAATGACAGCCATTTAAATGATCTTCCAGAAAAGCTTAAAGGGACCTCAAAATCTTATTTTTTTTCTTAAAGGCAACTCTGTGTGTGTACCCAGGCATAAATACATTTTATAATTAAAGTTAAAGCCATAGAATGTTGCCTTAAACTCAGCCATCCTATTAGCTGTAGAGAAAAGGATAAACTGAATCAGGGGCCCTTGGGAAAATTTAAGCAAGGGGCATAATTCATAGCCTCCAGGAGACAAAATCTATTTATGTAAAAGTGTTAGAACAGATGAGTCATGAGCATAAAAATATCAGAAATGGGGAAAAAAATCCTAGACTCTAGTAGGGGCAGAAGATTGACCTAAAAACAAACTGGGTAGACTCAAGTATCCCTCATGCTTCTCATAGATGTTTGTTTTTTGGTTTCAACACAAAATTAGTGACATGAAAAAAAAAATTTAAATGAAATACCAAATCACCCACATGTGACTCACAGCAAGTAACAAACAAGACAGACATTTGTTACCATTAAAGAGCTCCTTGATATTTGTTATTTACATAGTGTGCAGTTACCAAGGAGGGTTTTCACAAAATTAAAATATTAAAAGTAATTTTAAGAATTATAACCAATTCATGGTTATAATAGATATGCTAAAATATTTATTTTATAATTTTGCGTGTTTCTATGTGAACACCTAGAAAATTGCTATATGTGTGGATGGGTATGCACACTTGTTTTGAAAGACAAGCCTATTTACAGAATTGAATCTCATGCCCTTTGGCTAGTGCCTAGTGTTTACGTGCGGCTGGATAACTGACTCCTGGTCTGTCTATAAACAGTGGAAACGTGGGATAGAGCAGTCAGGCGCCTAACTGAATTGTGTGTGTGTGTTTTCATTAATGCACCACAGAAAGTAATTTGACTAAAAGCATCTCTTGTAGCTTTTAACAGTGTGGTAATGAAGGCATCATTAAGTTCAAATTATATTTAAATTTGTTTTCCAGAATTATTTCTCAACGGGTGAATTGCATAATTTAGCATAGAAACCTAGTCAATTTGCTCATACCTGAAGGTTTGCTCTGATAATCCAATTTCTAAAACCTCACTTAGGAGATTTTTAATTTTTATTGAAACTTCTACTTCCAAAATACACCCATTCAACATTTTTTTTTTTTTGAGACCTCGATGGTAAATGTTATTAGGCACACTTGCTACTTTCAATTTTATTAGAGTTAATTGAAATAAAATAATTAGTGTTCTTCAAGCTGTTTTACACTCCATATTTAGAGACATGGTTTTCTTTTAAACTATGAAGGGTTTTTTTTTGTTTTGTTTTGTTTTAACTGCATGTTATAGTTCTTTTCTTGTAAAATTAATCACATGGTCTTGTGTGCACTGGTGTCTTTTGGTCAAAAATGTACAAAAAACTCACATCAACTCAAATAAGCAATTAAACAAATAAGCAAATAGAAAGACTGGTTTAAAGGTTGCTAATGTGCTCACATAATCGGAGCTCTTGGAGCAGGGTCAGGTAGCTTGGGGGACTCAGCTGCAGGACCTAGCAAAGCTTCTCTCTAAATCTGTAGCCTGAAAATTATGGTACAAACACCAAACAACCATTGCCTGCAAGCTAATAAGATTTTGTTTTGCTTAAGTTTTTAATAATTAGAAAACTAAAGATAATACTACTTTGTGACACAGAAGAATTATATGAGAATCAAATTTCAGTGACCATAAATAAAGTTTTACAGAAACATACTTCCACCCATTCATTTATGTATTACATGTGGTTGCTTTAGTGCTACAATGATGGGATTATAGTGTCAGAATTGTTTGCAGAAAGCTTTGCTTACAAAGCTGAAAATATTTATTTCTGAGCCTTTACAGGGTAGTTTTGCTGACCCATAGACTAGAGAGCTCACTTAAGATAACTAGCCTTTAATATCCCTCAATAGTCTTGTCTCCAGTCATTTCAAGTATCCAGGAGAAAGAGTCTGAAAAACAGTAAACTTCAATCAAGACTGTTGGTGGGAACATTGGTTTATAACCGGACCAGCCTTGACACTACTGAAGCATCTTAGCATGCAGCCTTGTTCTGTGTGTTTAAAGCAGTGGAATCTACAAAGTGAAGGGAGGACTCACAGGAAAGCCTCTGGGCAAACAAAAATAATGACCATTTCAGCACTACAATCACATGATCTTTCTCTCATTTCTTTGTTAATTCAGCCTTTATTTCAGAAGATCAACAAGCTGTTACTAAGTACATACCTTATATGTTCTTTTCACTGTATCAGGCATTAGATAGACATAATGAAATAGTTCCTATTTGAAGCTATTTGAGGATCTCAAATTAGGAAGACAGTTATTCAAAAGCAGAAATAAAATACCATGTGATAAGAGCTGCAGAAGAGATACAAATCAAGTGGAAGAAGAGCAAAGAGAGAGGAAAAAAAGTGAATTTACCTTAGAACTGTAACATTATAAAGAATGTATATATATATATAGGCTTCCCTGGTGACTCAGTGATAAAGAATCCGCCTGTGAATAGAGTAAACATAGGTTTGATCCCTGGGTCAGGAAGATCCCCTGGAGAAGGAAATGGCAATGCACTTGAGTATTGTTGCCTAGAAAATCCCATGGACAGAAGGAGCCTGGTGGGCTGCAGTCCATGGGGTTGCAAAAGAGTCGTACATGACTTAGCGACTAAACAGCAACTATATGTAGATTGTTCATGGGTAAATTGAAAGTGGTCAAACAGGAGATGGCAAGAGTGAAAAACATTTTAGGAATCAGTGAACTCAAATGGACTGGAACAGGTGAATTTAATTCAGATGACCATTATATCTACTACTATGGGCAAGAATCCCTTTGAAGAAATGGAGTAGCCCTCATATGCCACAAAAGAGTCTGAAATGCAGTACTTGGGTGCAATCTCAAAAACAACAAATAATCTCTGTTCATTTTCAAGGCAAACCATTCAATATTACAGTAATCCAAGTTTATGCCCCAACCAGTAATGCTTAAGAAGTTGAAGTTGAATGGTTCTATGAAGACCTACAAGATCTTCTAGAACTAACAACCAAAAAAAGATGTCCTTTTCATCATTGGGGGCTGGAATGCAAAAGTAGGAAGTCAAGAGATACCCGGAGTACAGGAAAGTTCAGCCTTGGAGTACAAAATGATACAGGACAAAGGCTAACAGAGTTTTGCCAAGAGAAGGCAATGGTCATAGCAAACACCCTCTTCCAACAGCACAAGAGACAACTCTACACATGGACATCCCCAGATGGTCAAAACCAAAATCAGATTGATGATATTCTTTGCAGCCAAAGATGGAGAAGCTCTATACAGTTCACAAAAACAAGACTGGGAGCTGAGTGTGGCTCAGATCATGAACTCCTTATTGCCAAATTCAGACTTAAATTGAAGAAAGTAGGGAAAACCACTAGACCAGTCAGGTTTGACCTGAATCAAATCCCTTATGATTATACACTGGAAGTGACAAATAGATTCAAGGGATTAGATCTGATAGTCAGAGTGCATAAGGAACTATGGCCAGAGGTTTGTGACTTGGTGATGGGCAGGAAAGCCTGGTGCGCTGCAGTCCATGGGGTCACAAAGAATTGGACACAACTGAACAAGAAAGACTTCCTCGTATTCCAATGCAAAGAATTACAGGGAAACAACAGAATGGAAAAGACTAGAGATCTCTTCAAGAAAATTAGAAATACCAAGGGAACATTTCATGCAAAAATGGGCTCGTTAAAGGACAGAAATGGTATGGACATAACAGAAGCAGAAGATATTAAGAAGAGATGGCAAGAATACACAGAAGAACTGTACAAAAAAGATCTTCACAACCAAGATAATCATGATAATGTGATCACTCACCTAGAGGCAGACATCCTGGATGTGAGGTCAACTGGGCTTTAGAAAGCATCACTACAAACAAAGCTAGTGGAGGTGATGGAATTCCAGTGGAGCTATTTCAAATCCAGAAAGATGATGCTGTGAAAGTGCTATACTCAATATGCCAGCAAATTTGGAACACTCAGCAGTGGCCACAGGACTGGAAAAGGTCAGTTTTCATTCCAACCCCAAAGAAAGGCTATGTCAATGAATGCTCAAACTACTGCACAATTGCACTCATCTCACATGCTAGTAAAGTAATGCTCAAAATTCCCCAAACCAGGCTTCAGCAATACATGAACCATGAACTTCCAGATGTTCAAGCTGGTTTTAGACAAGGCAGAGGAACCAGAGATCAAATTGCCAACATCTGCTGGATCATGGAAAAAGCAAGAGAATTCCAGAAAAAACATCTATTTCTGCCACAAACTGTGGAAAATTCTGAAAGAGATGGGAATACCAGAGCACCTGACCTGCCTCTTGAGAAACCTATATGCAGATCAGGAAGCAACAGTTAGAACTGGACATGGAACAACAGACTGGTTTCAAATAGGAAAAGGAGTACCTCAAGGCTGTAAGACGCTTACTCCTTGGAAGAAAAGTTATGACCAACCTAGATAGTATGTTGAAAAGCAGAGACATTACTTTGCCGACTAAGGTCCATCTAGTCAAGGCTATGGTTTTTCCAGTAGTCATGTATGGATGTGAGAGTTGAACTGTGAAGAAGGCTGGGTGCTGAAGAATTGATGCTTTTGAACTGTAGTGTTGGAGAAGACTCTTGACAGTCCCTTGGACGGCAAGGAGATCCCACCAGTCCATTCTGAAGGAGATCAACCCTGGGATTTCTTTGGAAGGAATGATGCTAAAGCTGAAACTCCAGTACTTTGGCCACCTCATACGAAGAGTTGACTCATCGGAAAAGACTTTGATGCTGGAAGGGATTGGGGGCAGGAGGAAAAGGGGGGCGACCGAGGATGAGATGGCTGGATGGCATCACTGACTCGATTAACGTGAATCTGAGTGAACTCCAGGAGTTGGTGATGGAGAAGGAGGCCTGGCGTGCTCCAATTCATGGGGTCACAAACAGTCGGACACAACTGAGTTACTGAACTGAACTGAACAAGGCTGTATATTGTCACCTTGCTTGTTTAACTTATATGCAGAGTACATCATGAGAAACACTAGGCTGGAAGAAGCACAAGCTGGAATCAAGATTGCCGGGAGAAATATCAATAACCTCAGATATGCAGATGACACCACCCTTATGGCAGAAAGTGAAGAGGAACTAAAAAGCCTCTTGAAAGTGAAAGAAGAGAGTGAAAAAGTTGGCTTAAAGCTCAACATTCAGAAAACTAAGATCATGGCATCTGGTCCCATGACTTTATGGCAAATTGATGGGGAAACAGTGGAAACAGTGTCAGACTTTATATTTTTGGGCTCCAAAATCACTGCAGATGGTGACTGCAGCCATGAAATTAAAAGCCGCTTACTCCTTGGAAGGAAAGTTATGACCAACCTAGATAGCATATTGAAAAGCAGAAACATTACTTTGCCAAAAATGGTCCATCTAGTCTAGGCTATGGTTTTTTCAGTAGTCATGTGTGGATGTGAGAGTTGGACTGTGAAGAAGGCTGAGTGCAAAAAATTGATACTTTTGAACTGTGGAGAAGATTCTTGAGAGTCCCTTGGACTGCTAGGAATCCAACCAGTCCATTCGAAAGGAGATCAGTCCTGGGTGTTCTTTGGAAGGAATGATGCTAAAGCTGAAACTCCAGTACTTTGGCCACCTTATGCGAAGAGTTACTCATTGGAAAAGACTCTGATGCTGGGAGGGATTGGGGGCAGGAGGAGAAGGGGACGACAGAGGATGAGATGGCTAGATGGCATCACCGACTCTATGGAAGTGAACTCTGGGAGTTGGTGATGGACAGGGAGGCCTGGCATGCTGTGATTCATGGGGTCGCAAAGAGTCAGACATGACTGAGCAACTGAACTCAATTTGTATACAACTATATATATATATAACAATTTTTTTATCCATTCATCTGTTGATGAACACTTGGGTTCCTTCCATGTCTTGGTTACTGACAATAGTACTTCTATGGGCAATTGGATACATATATATTTTCAAATTAGAGTTTTCATTTTTTCTGGATATAGTCTTAGGATTGGGATTTCTGGATCATATGGCAACTGTATTTTCAGTGTTTTAAGGAACCTCCATACTGTTTTCCTTAGTGGCCACACCAATTACCCACAAGCAGTGGAGGAAGGTTCCTTTTTTTCTACATCATCAGTTCAGTTCAGTCGCTCAGTCATGTCTGACTCTTTGTGACCCCATGAATCGCAGGACGCCAGGCCTCCCTGTCCATCACCAAATCCCGGAGTTCACTCAGACTCACATCCATCAAGTCAGTGATGCCATCCAGCCATCTCATCCTCTGTCCTCCCCTTCTCCTCCTGTCCAATCCCTCCCAGCATCAATACTCAGCCATAAAAAAGAATGAAATAAGGTGAGATGCAGTAACATGAGTGGACTTAGAGATTATCATACTATGTGAAGTGAACCAGACAGAGAAAGATAAATATCATATGATATCACTTAAATGTGGAATCTAAAAAAAAGTGATACAAGTGAACTTATTTACAAAATACAAACAGACTCACAGACATAGACAACAAATTTATGTTTACCAAATGGGAAAGACAAGAGGAGGGTAAATTGGGAGCATGGAATTAACAGATATAGACTACGATAGAGGAGTTTGGCAGGCTACAGTCCATAGAGTCACAAAGAGTTGGACATGACTGAAGCAACTTAGGACACATACATATATAAAACAGATAAACAAGGGCCTACTGTATAGCAAAAGGAACTGTATTCAGTACCTTGTGATAATCCATAATTTAATATATATAACTGAATCACTTTGCTGTATACCTGAAACTAAGACAACATTTTTAATCAAATACTTTTCAGTAAATTATTTTTTCTGCAGGAATGTATAAACTGGATTGCTGCCACAGCTATCCAGTCAATTCTGAGCTGCATCTTTAAGGATAATGTTCCAAGTATTTATTATTATAACAGAGCCCCCAAATTTAGTGGCTTAAAACAACGTTTATTTTACTCAGTGAACTGTATTTTGTGCAGTGCTTGGTAGGAATGAACTATGGCTGCTTTCTTGGAACAGGTCAAATAGTGATTAAAGGACCAGCTTTCAAGGTACTCACTCACTCTCTGTCTAGTTGGTGCTGGCTGTTGATTTGAAAGGGCCTTGGGCCTTCTATGAGCTTCTCTGGTGGCTCAGCTGATAAAGAATCCGTCTGTAGTATGGGAGACCTGGGTTTGATCTCTGGGCTGGGAAGATCCCCTAGAGAAGGGAACGGCTACCCACTCTAATATATATATATTTTACTTTATTTTACTTTACAATACTGTATTGGTTTTGCCATATATCAACATGAATCTGCCATGGGTGTACACGTGTTCCCAATCCTGAACCCCTCTCCCACCTCCCTCCCCATACCATCTATTTTTGCCTGGAGAATTCCATGACTGTATAGTCCATGGAGTCACAAAGAGTTTGACATGACAGAGCGACTTTGCTTTTAACCCTGGGTCTTCTATATAGGAACCTCTTCACAGGCTGCTTGAACTTCCTCATAACATGGTAGGTGGGTCCTAAGATCTAAGGTCCTAAGTAAACAGGGTGGAAGTACATAGCATTTTTCTAATATAGCCTTGGATTTCACATTGTGTTACCTGTGCCATAGTCCATTGGTTGAGGCAGTCACAAAGTGCTGCTCAGTTTTAAGAAGAGACATAGACATTAACTCTTGATGGGAAAGCTGCAGGCTTCCAGAAGAGTTTGAAATATATTAGTTCTTTGAAAACTATAACTTTCCATGGGCTAGAAGAAATTTGAAAAACTAAGATAGGAAATATTAATAGGAAATGTAGAAAAAAATTGTGCCAAAGCAAGGATTTGTGAAGGGCTTAGCACATTCAAGGAGCATCAGATTTTCAGTGAGTTGAGTGTTTAAACGCTTAACAGGTGCTATAGACAGTGCTTAAAGATGCAGCTCTAAATTCACCTGTTCTTTATAGGATTCCTGGAGTTCTAAAGAGAAATTTAGTTGTTACTTCCATTGTTTTTTTATTCCTCTGATACTGGGATTATATATTTCTTGCAGTATTTATCAAATAGTATTTTATTTTTACTTTTAGATAGCTGTCTTCCTCATACGACTATTAGAGCAGACTTACAGAAGCATTTAAATAGGAGGAGTATAATTTTAGGTTCTTTTTTTAAAATAAGGGATTACATCCTTTTATGTCTTAGTTATATCCTTCAAGTTAAAAGCATAAACACAAATATGAATATAACCATATTTAATAACATGAACTTGGTAACATACTATTCTATATACTGTTATAAGTACATTTTATTTTTTTTCAAGTTACTACAGATTGGATGTATGACTGACTTAGAGTTTTTCCATGATCAAATGGAAATATTTCTTGCTAGACACACAAACCACAAACTTGAAATGTCCAGTTTTGCAAGTAAAACACGGGTGGCTGTTTGTCATCAGCTCAGTCTAAGAGTTTGTAGTTCTCAGAAAAACCTTTGTTTCTTAAATATCTCTCTATTTTTTCAGGATCATTAATGTAGCCTTTAGCAACTTGATTGATTCTACTTTTGAAATCTGTGCCTTTTTTGACTTAAAATTTCTTTTTCTGCTACTTCTTTTTTCATACCATAGAGTTTGAAACTAAAATTTGAATATTCAAGTATTTCTAGCTTAACCACATTTGTGGTCAGTTGCCTTGTAACAAATACAACAAACCTAGCTGCTTTGTGAGCTCACAGTTTTGTAGGTCAGAAGTCTGGGCCCAGCATATCCCAGATATCCCAGATCTTACAAGGCTGAAGTAAAGGTGTTGGCTAGTGCTGTAGTCTCATTAGAGGGTCAGGGTTTTCTTCCAAGGTAACATAGTTGTGACAGAATTCAGTTCCTTGTGATTATGGGACTGTGGTCCCCCTACCCTATTAGCTGCCAGCCAAGAGCCATTCTCAAATCTTAGAGGCTGACTACATTCCTTGCACATGACTCCTTCTGTCCTAACACAGAATGAAAAATCTCCCTTGTAGCATATCTCAAATACTTCAAATCTCTTTCTTCAAAAAGAGGCCTGTCCCTTTTAAGGGCTCACTTGTTTAAGGTGGTCCATCCCAGATAGTTTTTTTTTTTTTTTTTTTTTTTTAATAAAAGCAACTATGCCATAAAACACAGCCTAATCATGAGAGTGAAATCTGTCATGGTCTTGGTTCTGTTCCAAGGGGCAGAAATCTTATGGGATAAACATTAAAAATTGGACAATTTTGAGAGTAAATGGGGGCACTCTTACTTTATTAATACTTACACTGAGACAATAAGTGGAAACTGAGGCTCTCTTGGGAAAACAGGATCATGTTTACATCTAATTATTTCCTTTGCTTTTGCCTTTCATTAACTCTTAAGTCCACATGCTCACTTTCAACTCCTTTCTATTTCTTTTATTTTCAAATTTATTTATTATTTGAAACATGCAAAAAAAATTAATACATGCAACATGTAAGTTATGAAGCACAAAAACCTTAAAACCATGAACCCAACATATAGCTTAAGATTCTTAACATACCACTACCGTTGCATCTGCTTTCAGCCTCCTCCTTTGTCCCACTGCCCGGTGCCTCCTCTTTGCTCCACCATTATCTCCAGCTTCTGCCAGAGTTAGTGGTTTTCACATTAGAGTTCAACTTTGAGTGTCTAAGAGGCCACTGTGTGTAGAGTTACCAGATGGAAAAGTCACCAAGGTACTGAATATTTTTCCCCATGTTTACTGTAGTAGCCTAAAGTTATCATGCTGCTGACCCCTAAATCCTCCAAAGTATTCATAGAAAAGTCAGCTGTCATTTGGAGTCATCGCAGTAGTATCCCTTTGTAACTTGTTCCTGGACATTTGCCACTTGGAGGTACACTCCACTGACCAACCACTTTCATCACAAGGCTTTGCTGGCACTGATCAGGGTCCTGATTTTTTTTTTTTTTTTTTCTCACAGCTGCTGCTGCTGTGAAATTGTGTCCACTAAATTCCTGAGAGTCCTTCCTTGATTATTTTGTTTTATAAGCACATGGGTACTTCCCACAGTGAAAATTCATTTGTACCATATTGTGTACAAAATCATCCAGGTATCTGCTCTGGTGATATCAGCAACATACTTTAACAAAAAGAATCTTATATTTCTTTGGTTTGTAGTCTTAATGTGTTAGTAAGTCTATTTTAACCCTGATTTTCACTGGCTGTTGCCTACCTCCAAAAAGCAACTGAAATCATAAAGCACTTTGCATTGATAATACTGTATTTTTCTACTGTAAAAAATGGCCTGTATTCCTTATACTTCCAAAGAGTCATTTGTGAAAATTCAAAATTCAGTTTATCAAGACCTGTCTAGTTCCTAGAATTTTTGACTCACTTTTTTCACAGCTAGTACCAGTCAATTGCAGCCTGTAAGCTCAGCTCACCTTATGTCAGAGGGGAAGTTCTAGCTTAAAAAGAGAAGTCAAAATAGTTTTAGCTCATTTCTGTTAAACTGTGCATAAATCTCTATGCTTGTCCAACTTTGACACTTGCACAGTTCTCATCATTGTGATTCTGCCTTGTCCTTGCTAACCAAATATTTTCTGATATTCGTATATTTTCCTATATGCATATTCAATGGGAGTAGGGCCTTGTCTATCTCATACCGTATCTTTATCTTATTCTGCCTACATAGCCCAGGGACCTACTACTTGTTGATATAATATCCATAAGCTGCCACCTATCTTTTGGCATTCAGGGCATTCTTTGTTCTTGTCCTCTGTATGCCAATTGCCTATGAATACTGTATTTTTTCCTCTACTATTCAGGATGTTTAGCTTAATTTCTGCCTTCTACTGCCTGCTCACTGGCACTGCACATCTGTGGTAGGCCTCTGGGTTTCTGTAGAAACAAGATTATGTCTGTTTGTGACTTTAGAAAGGACAGAGAATGGGAGCCATGTCAAGTTATGTGCAATAAAATATTAAATTTCATCGATAAGTCAACAAACATTTATTATTTTCTAGCTCCAAAGCAGATGATATTTGTCAGCAAATACAGTACATCAACCCCTTGCCATAAATTGTCTTCCTCCTTTCTAATAAAAATTTCAGTCTCACTTGTATTTTCATTTAGATGGCTTTCATAGCAGTTTCTTTAATCACATTGCAATTTCTCTGTCTTCATTGTTTATTCCTAAAGGAAATAAATTCTTTGTCTGGGATCTAATACACTTACCGTGACATTCACAGTATGACTCAGATACTTTCTCCCAACTTTCTAATTTAACTTGTTTTTCAGTTTGAAGCTCTCATCTAATATCTATCAAATATTTGAATTATAGCAAATTACCAGTACTTGGCCAAATGTGAAGATTCTGTGTAGATATCAGCTGCTATTAATCTTTTATTTTCTTTGAATTCATATGATACTAATAGCTTCCATCACAGCCCTTGCTCAACAGCTGCTCTCATTCCCTTTGAAGTGCAGCTCCCTAAAATGCTCTGCGCAGTCTGCCTGCCCTTCCTTGAGTCCCATAGACTTGACTTTGACTCTCCTCTTCTTTTGTTCCCTCCTGTCACCTTGCAGATGACGAAGTGGTCCTACAAACACGACTTCTTTCCTTTTTCACCTTCCTCGGCCTCCCTTCTTTCAGGCCTCTTCTGTAGCTGGGCTCCCCGTATCTATCTCTCTTCTGTACTTCCTCCCCTCCATGGTCCTGATTATGGATGATAGTTGAGACTCTCCAGACCCTTGGCAGCCGCGAGGGGAACACAGTGGAGGTTGTGTTTTTCCTAACTCCCACAGGCCGGTTCCTCCAGATGTTCTCCCTGCTCTGCCTGTCCCCCGGCTCTGTCCGCCTCGTGCCTCCATGATACACTTCAGCCTCCCCTGCTCCTGAGTGCCTGTGGGAGTCGCTGCAGCAGGCTGTGACCTCTCAGTGTCATCGTCTCTCGGATGTGAAGCGCTCCTGCCTCCCTCCCTCTGGGCGCTCATCCACTGATGAACGCCATTTGATTCCATGGGCGTCTGATATACGGATAATAATTCTTCAAAACCGTCTGTTTACAAAGATGAGAAAACTAGGGCATAGATAGATTAAAAGACTCTGAAGCAGTCACATGGCATTTACATGTTAGATTTAAGCTTGCTGCTAGATCTCTGACTTCTAAGCAAAAAAAAAAAAAAAAAAAAAAAAAATTGCGGAGCAAATCAGGGTGTTAGGAATAGTTGCCTCTATCCATACATTCTAGTTTATTCTCAGCCCCAAAACACTAATTTGTAAACATGCCAATCTGCTATTATTATGCTGGGCTTAAATCTTCTTCAGAAAAGTCATTGAAATTTTAAACAGAAAGAGAATTAGTTTTCTTTGAGTATCAGACCCAGAAGTTCAAATATAAAAGCCTTGGAATTTATCTTTACACATTTTCCTGCTTGGATGTGGACTTTGAGGGAACTGGGAGTTAAATTTCATAATCCTTTTTAAGGTTGTACTGCTTAAAAAGGGAGGATCACTGGTGACCCAGTGGTAAAGAATCTGCCTGCAATGTGGGAGACATGGGTTGGATTCCTGGGTCGGGAAGATCCCCTGGAGAAGGAAATGGCAACTCACTCCAGTATTCTTGCCTGGAAAATCCAATGGAGAGAGGAGCCTGTTGGTCTACAGTCCATGGGATCATAAAAGAGTCAGACAAGACTTAGTGACAAAATGATAACAATAATTACATATTTATTGTTTCTTTTCATATAAGAAAAGTGAATCTATACCCTTAATTGCAAATATCATTTCAGTCACTATAAACTAATTAATATTATAAAATAACTATAAGCATATCTCTAAGCAGCATTTACAACTTTCAACCTAATTTACAGTTCTCATAAAAAGATAGCTGCATAACTTATCTGAAACATAGGGTATCAGAAAATACCCCTGCTGGTTTTGAAGTGAAAATCATAATTTCCAGGAATAGTTTTTATTCAGAACTCACCTTTCAGGCTGTATCTAGTCAAAACCAAAACAGCAATCTGAATAACTAAAATTTGAATCAAACTAAAAATAGATGTTGTATTCCCTAAATGGCTCAAATCCAATATGTTTCTTAACTCTTTCTGAATGATATTGTTCATAATAGGTCAAAATACATGGAAAATAAGGTTTAAATGAAGGTATATTCATTTTAAATGTTTTATACAGTGCCATAATTAAGGTAACTAACAGTGACATATGAGCTACACTCCAAATAAATGACATTTACGGAGAATCTCCTATGTTCCTGCTATTTTTCTAATCCTGTGTGCAGAGGAGAGCATAGTAGTCCCTGAGAGCAGTAATTCCAACCCATGAGGCATTTAAGTCTTAGTTTGAAAAATAATATGAAAATAATAGGGAAAGGATGTGTTTTATATATATATATATATATACACACACACATATATAATATATAATCTATTTTTGTCTCACTTCTCATAATATTTTAATATGTTCTTCAGCTGACTTTAAAATTTTTAAAAATAATGCATTCATATTGTGACATAGTTATGATTCATATATTTACATATTATTTGTGAATGTTCCCCTTGTTTTATAGAGGGACAGATTTCACACCATTTAGAAGAGCTTGACTTTTAAAAATAAAGTTCTATTTAGTAACTGTGACGTGGTATTTGAATTTAGAAAACCCTTATAAAATAGATCCATGTGACTGGAAAGATTAATGAATCTTCAAAGAATGACATCACTTGAATGAGTAAGTACTGTGACATTTTAAATGAATCTATAATGTAAAATTTACTCCTTAAAACTATAAAATATGTCATATTTACTTTACCAAATGTACAGATCCCTCAAGATTAAGGTCTTCTAGTCTAGTACATTTATTTTATAGGTATGGATACTCCTGTGTTTTTTCTTCTTAGTCTATTTTCGTGTGAGAAATTGTCTATAATCTTTTAGAGTGAAAAATGTTTTCTCTGAAATTTCTCTTACAGCTTCACACCATCTAACGTGAAGTTGAATCTACCCTAGAATTCATCTAACTGTTTGCTAATGTTCAAAGGTTCACTGAGAAATATATTTTGTACTTTAATAGCCTTTAGGATAAATAGATACTATGCAGGCTGAATTGGTAAGGAATAAGGAGAAAGGAATAATAAAAGAGATGATAAATCAGGATAGGATGATAAATAGAGAGGAATGATTCAGTAGAGAATTGCACTATTTTGTATGTGTAGTCTGCAGAATTGAGTGAATTTTCTGTAAAATATTTTTCTCCAGCTGCTCAGTGATTCAAATTTAAGATTACTTTGTTCATATCCATTTAAATTTGTTGCTGTATTTTTCTATCAAGTGTATGTCTAAAGATAATGTTAAATGAAATAGTCATTCATTTTTGTATTTATGTCAATGTGATATTAAAAAATACAGAGCAACAATTTTGTGCCAGGAACCTACCAATAACTATTAGCTAATCAAACTAATGTGATTATAAACTATTAGTGTTCAATTTTCTGAGATTTGAGATTAAAAGGATCCCAAATGGAGTACCTAAAAGTCATAGCTTATCAGTTTGATGAGTAGCATTCCATGGATTGATATTTAGTTTAGCAACTGTATTTTAAGTGAAATGATAACTCAAGGTTAGAGAAAAGAAAGTCTTATATTTCTTTCCCTCTCCCCGGTACTCACTGCTAGCCATTGAAAATTGAATATTCCTTCAGAGTCTCTTATATTGTGAGCATTCAGGATACTGGTTTACCATTATACCAAAATATTAAATGATTACTTATCATGTACTGAAACTGATCCTCATGGACATTAATTTTGTAAATTGAATTTTCCCTAGCTTAAATAGCCCAAATTGCTCAACTGATCTTTCATCCTTTGGTTCTTTGCTAGACTTTATGATTTAAGTCAAATGAAATCTCCTGGGAGACTCCTAATTCCTTGTGTAAAAGAACTCTATTCATATTTTTGTTATAAAACTTACCATATTTTACTGAATATACCTGCTTATGTATCAAAATCTCTCTCATGTAAGTTTATAATTTCTAGTAGTGGTTATGAGGTGAAGGAGTAAGAAAGAAGTAAAGACAATGTCATTAGTATCTTATGCGTTGTTTTCTCCAGGACCTAAGAGAGTAGGTTTCTATGAATATGTTATAAACAATTATGGGTAGAGATATGTCATGATTATCAACTGATCTTACTCCATTTTAAGCCCTGTGTTTTAGTTTACAGATATCCACATATCTGTATTGTGATAACTAGTATTTTATTTAATGCAGAAATATTCTTACTTTTATTCTTGTCTGTAAAATTTATTCTAATTTTCTTGATGAGTTTATCGTGGTTAACTTCATATGTTAGTTATAAACCACAGTGAAGACAATTCAATTTAAAAATCACTTTTATATATATATATATATTTTTTAGTTTTTTATTTTTTAAATTTTAAAATCTTTAATTCTTACATGCGTTCCCAAACATGAACCCCCCTCCCACCTCCCTCCCCATAACATCTCTCTGGGTCATCCCCATGCACCAGCCCCAAGCATGCTGTATCCTGCATCAGACATAGACTGGCGATTCAATTCTTACATGATAGTATACATGTTAGAATGCCATTCTCCCAAATCATCCCACCCTCTCCCTCTCCCTCTGAGTCCAAAAGTCCGTTATACCCATCTGTGTCTTTTTTCCTGTCTTGCATACAGGGTTGTCATTGCCATCTTCCTAAATTCCATATATATGTGTTAGTATACTGTATTGGTGTTTTTCTTTCTGGCTTACTTCACTCTGTATAATCAGCTCCAGTTTCATCCATCTCAAAAAAAAAAAATCACTTTTATAATTCAAAGTACTTTTCTAATGTCGTCAAACTGTTTAATAAACAGGAGACTTTGCTAAAAGAGTATAGATTTCCCACAACCTCTTCCTCCCTTTCCCCCTTAGGAAAATTAATGTTCTTCAGAGATTTTGGAATGTTGAAGACCACTCTATATACTGTAAGGACTCTAATAACTTTGTCATAGTTTTAGGGTTTAAGTTCTTAAACTGGAGCAATATTTGCATACCTTTTTTATACCCTCCAGCCTAGGAGGTTTCTAAAAATGGCTTGGAAACTTGATAAGAATAAGAACGTTAACAATCTTTTTTTTTTTTTTTTTTTCAAGTTTCCTTCGTCATGGGAATGTGAAGGTAGAGGATAGCACGTTGAACTTTTTCAGGGAGAAGCACGAACTAAACAGACCCTATGCTTTAGCGAAGGTTCCACTTTGAGAGAGTGTATTTAAACACAGATCCCATAATGTCTGGAAATGAACATTATTGCAATCTGACACTGGATGAAGTAAATGTTTTCTCTAACGCTTAAAGAAAGCCTCCTTTGTTACAGGGGACCAGGCGCCTGCTGATGAAGAAATCTAGATCCTCCTGGCTGGCAGTGATAGGCATTCTCTTGTTTTCATACTGTATTTGTCAGTAGGATCCTATAGTTCCCTAGATGAGAATGTAACCTTGCCTGGAATTTTGCCCTCCTAACACTCACTTGGTCATAGGTAACTTGATTACTGTAGCTCAGTTGCTTTGTGAATAAAGAGCTCAGTCTGTTTTGATTCTCAGTCTTCAATCTTCATCTGTCATGCATCATATATTGTTTTTTTCTGCACCATTACCCATAGCGGCAGACTAGACAAGACTGTATCATTGACTGCAGACCTCATTGCAGCCCCTCTGGAATTGGAAACATATTGCTGATTATTATGTTTAAAGTTCCTAACCTGTATGCAATCTGTTTAGGATAACAAGATTTTGAAGTTAGCCTTCTGATTCTGTGAACCATGACAGAATTTAATTCTCTCAGGCTACTTGGAGAGAAAACCAGATCTTGACCATGTAAAGCTAAGGAAAGTCAGGAGAAAAAGGAATATAAAGTAAAAGAGATGAAGGCACACTCTTATCTTAGGAATTAACTCACAGAGTTGCCCCCCAAAAGATACACTTTAAAAATTAAACTTAGTTATTATCCTATCTCATTTCAAAAAGGATTTGAATCGGAGAGCAAAAGTTGTCTTCCTTTTTTTTCTGCTTTGAAAATAAAAGGTGGAAATATTAAGTAAATAAATAATTTTTTGAATTATCACACTGGAACTTATGTATTTAAATGTATTTTCACCTTTAAAGTAGTGGCTTTAGGGTGCTGTAAGCTAGTTAATCATTCCACCTTTGATCCTTTGGATTCTACTGCATGTTTTTTAGAATAACTCCAATCCCTGGGTCAGAAAGATCCCCTGGAGAAGGGAATGGCTACATGCTTCAGTATTCTTGCCTGGAGAATTCAGTGGACAGAGGAGCCTGGTGGGTGACCGTTCATAGGGGTGGAAAGACTCCAAGAGTTGGACACGACTGAGCTACTAACACTTTGGGTTTCTCAGGTGGTGCTAGTGGTAAAGAATCTGCCATCCAATACAGGAGACATAAGAGATGCAGGTTCAGTCCCTGGCTCAGGAAGATCTCCTGGAGAAGAGAATGGAAACCCACTCCAGTATTCTTGCCTGGAGAATCCCACTGTGGAGGAGCCTGGTGGGCTATAGTCCATGGGGTTGCAAAGACTTGGACAGGAGTGAAGTGACTTAACATGCACAAAGTGCAATTATTAGTCTTTTGGGGATTGTTTATAGTTTTTGAAATGGTTTAATGTCCATTGGATACATATTTCACAAACAGGAAGCATATATAAGCTGAATAATATACATTTTTATTCCAAAATGTCACATAGAAATAATGAAACTGATTTCATCTGTGTGTGTGGCTGGTAAAAATTGATTCTATTGATAATCCAAGAAAAAATTTTCCGTAATTAACTTGTATATATACTTTCTTTTATTTTATATCCTTGCCATATATTTCAAATCTATTAAAAGATAACCCACTAACCATTTCATGACCTCATGACTTTTCCGTCTTCTCCTTTTGTAACCATGCACTCTATTAGGGAATTTATAGCACTTTCCATATTTTCTTCTAATTCCATGACTTTGTATAGAAGATAATGGCACATTAGCTTTACCTTAAATTTGTCATATTCAAAGGGAATTACTTCTACTTCCATTGTTGTAATTTTCAAACTATTGTGTTGTTCCTGTTCACTTATCAGTGATTTCATTCTTCATTTCTTAGTCTTGCAGTTTTTCTTCTCTGCAATTGCAGATGGAAATTCTTCATAGTTTCTCTTTGCTGTTCACATTATCAAATTCTTCTTGCTTCATATTCAGCAAACCCACATGACTATTCCATTACATTTCTCTTTACTTTATTCTTTTAATTTATGTAAATTCATGCACTTTAATAATTCATTTACCTAGTAGATATATGTTTAGCTAGATTTTATGTTGATTATGGTCAGAAACTGAATCTCAAACTACTTTCAGTAGCTTTATCATATCATTAATAAAGTGTCAAACAGTGGCATCATGGGAAATGAATGTGACTCAATATATAAAACAGGCCTCAGAGACGATGACATTTATTTACATATCAAGAAGGTCAGTCACAACATGTCACACACTAGCCCACATTTTGTTTGTCTTGTCAGTGAACCATCTGACAAACACCTTAGTTTCGGCCTTACCTTGAGAGATCCTGTTTTGACTCTGTCAGCCTTCCCAGTGATTTGCCATGCTCACCCGCCTCGATACTCTGAAGGGTGTAAGCAGAAGGAAAACTGCTGGTAGTATTCAGTCCTAAACTGATGTCAGAATATTCCAGAACCATGTCACTGTACATTTCAACATTCCTTGTGAAATATACAAGAAATTTGTTGAGTGTAGCCTCACAGATCGTTTGAAATAGATTTTAGGTGAAGTCAGACATGACTTTAAGATAATTGGTAGCAAAATATGTCATTCCATGGTGATTATCCATTCTTGTGGTTTCTCTGTATACTCAATTAAAAATGTTCAAATGTGGAAATTAATGACTTTATTATGCAGTAAAATATAGGTCAACACAGGATAAACTATTAGTTTTAAGATGAAATGATATTTATAAGAAAAAATAACATTCTGTTATCTTAATGGCAAACGGTTTAATGAACAAAACTTATTACCTAAGTCTACAACCACATTTTTGTATTCAGTAACTCTCTTTTCCAACAATAAATGCTGGCTGTACCACTCAAAATCAGCCCCAGAGTGATTGTTTTCATAAGACAGTAAATTCTGTAAGGATGCCATCATATCACAATGCCTTCCTCTTCACATTACTTTGGTTTCATATCATTCATGTCAGTGCAGGAAGGGTTAGAGATACATTTAGAGTTTATAATAGAAAAATAGGTAGAATCTTCTTATTTTCTGGGCTATTCTCATCTTACATATCCTATGATGCAATCTGTGTAATTGAATTATGATATTATACAATAAGTTTCATCTTGAATGTAATTAATTTCAATGTAAAAGTAATACAATTCAAATAACTCAATTATTATTTTCCTTAATCCTCCCCCAATATACATACATGCATTACTTTCAAAATCCGTGAATTTTGAAATTTTCAAAATTCAAACTGGAATTTGTAGAAAAACTGGACATGGGAGAAATTAATTAATTATCTCCAGTAAGATGTGGGGCATGAAAACCAGAAATTTGGTTTCTTACTTTGTATTATTTCTATACTATGGTAGCCCTTCTGAGATACTTCATCAACAGATGATGCTTAACTGAAACTTCCCAAAGAGGATATTAGACTTTGGAGAAATTATGATTTTCTGCCAAAAGTCCTTAATTCTAAATTACTGCCCAAGTCATCAATTCTAAAAAACATGTAACAATGGTTAAGTTAGCTTTAGGAGGTAAAAGTTGAAAAACAAACTAAACAAAGAGCTGACTAATTCCTACAGTACTTTTTTCTAAACTGTATCAAGGAACATTAGTTCAGCAAGTTATTAATAAGTGTTAAATGAAGGAAAAATGCACAATCAAATATTGTATACTTTCTGTTTTATACAACTTATGTTTAGTTGCTGAGTTATATCCAGCTCTTTTGTGACCCCATGGCCTGTAGTCTGCCAGGCTCCTCTGGCCACAGAATTATCCAGGCAAGAATACTGGAGTGAGGAGCCATTCCCCTCTTCAGGGGATCTTCTCAAGCCAGGGATCACATCTGGGTCTCCTGCATTGGTGATTCTTTACTGCTAAGCCACTGGGGAAGCCCTTTTATACAACTACATAGATTTTATAAGATGTAATCTACAACAACAACTGTTTTGTGTACAGGGAAGGTTCAAAAGCAAAACTGCTACAGAAAATGTAACTATCAATGTGAAGATATTGCCTAATGTTAGATGGGTTAAACATAATGAGTTTAGAAAACTCTGTGTAATATATTTGTTGTTCAGTCATTAAGTCCTGTCTGACACTGCAACCCTATGGACTGCAGGATGCCAGACTTCCCTGTCCTTTATTATCTCCCAGAATTTGCTCAAACTAATGTACATTGAGTAGGTGATGCCATCCAAACATCTAATCCTCTGCCACCCTCTTCTCCTTTTACCTTCAGTCTTTCCCAGCATCAGGATCTTTCCCAGTGAGTTGGTTCTTCACATCAGGTGGGCAAAGTATTGGAGCTTCAACTTCAGCATCATTCCTTCAAATAAATATTTAGGGTTCATTTCCTTTAGGATTGACTGAATTAATCTCCTTCCAGACCAAGAGACTCTCAAGAATCTTCTCCAGCACAAAAATTTGAAGGCATCAATTCATTAGCACTCTGCCTCCTTTATGGTCCAACTCTCATATCCAAAAATGGCTACTGGAAAAACCATAGCTTTGACTACACAGACCTGTCAGCTAAATGATGTCTTTGCTTTTTAATATGCTGTCTAGGTTTGTCATAGCTTTTCTTCCAAGGAGCAAGCATCTTTTAATTTCATGGCTGCAGTCACTGTCTTCAGTGATTTTGGAGCCCAGGAAAATAAAGTCTGTCACTGTTTCCACTTTTTCCATATCTATTCTGCATGAAGTGATGGAACCAGATGCCATGATCTTCATTTTTTGAATGCTGAGTTTTAAGCCAGGCTTTTCACTCTCCTTTCACCCTCATCAAGGGCTCTTTAGTTCCTCTTCGCTTTCTGCCATTTAAGTGGTATCATCTGCATATCTAAGGTTATTGATATTTCTCCCCAAAATCTTGATTCCAGTTTGTGCTTCATCTGACCTGGCATTCTGCATGATGTACTCTCCATATAAGTTAAATAAACAGGGTGATGATATACAACCTTGTTGTACTCCTTTCCCAATTTTGAATCTATCCATTGTTCCATGTCCAGTTCTAATTGTAGCTTCTTGACTGGCATACAGGTTTCTCAGGAGGCAGGTAAGGTGGTCTGATACTCCCATCTCTTTCAGAATTATCCACAGTTTTTCTGTGATCCACACATTCAAAGGCTCTAGCGTAGTCAGTGAAACAAAAGTAGATACGTTTTTCAAATTCCCTTGCTTTTTCTATGTTCCCACATATGTTGGCAATATGATCTCTGGTTCCTTTGCCTTTTCTAAGCCCAATTTGTATATCTGGAAGTTCTCAGTTCACCCACTACTGAAGCTTAGTTTGAAGGATTTTGATAATAATCTTACTAGCATGTAAAATAAGCACAATTGTATGATAGTTTTTATATTCTTTGGCACTACCCTTCTTTGGGATTGGAATGAAAACTGACCTTTTCCAGTCCTGTGGGCACTGCTGAGTTTTCCAAATTTGCTGGCGTATTGAGTGCAGCACTTTATCAACATCATCTTTAGGATTTTAAATAGCTCAGCTGGAATTCTATTGCCTCTACTAGCCTTGTTTATAGTAATGATTCCTAAATTCCACTTGACTTCAGCCTCTGGGATGTCACATTCTATGTGAGTGACCACATCATCATGGTTATCTGGCTGATTAAGACCTTTTAGATATATTTCTTCTGTGTATTCTTGCCACTCTTTTTATCTTTTCTGCTTCTGTTAGGGCCTTACTGTTTCTGTTCTTTCTCGTGCCCATTCTTGCATGAAATGTTCCTTTGATATCTCCAATTGTATGGAAGAAATGTCTAGTCTTTTCCCATCCTATTGTTTTGCTCTACTTCTTTGCATTGTGCATTTAAGAATGACTTATCTCACCTTGCTATTCTCTGGAACTCTACATTCTGTTTGGTATATCTTTCCCTTTATCCCTTGCTCTCTGCTTCTCTTCTTTCCTCTGCTGTGTGTCAAGCCTCCTCAGACAACCAGTTTCTTTCATTTCTTTTTCTTTATGATGGATTTGGTCACTGCCTCCTGTACAATATATGAACCTCTATCTATAATTCATCAGGCACTCTGTCTACCAGATCCCATCCCTTGAATCTATTCATCACCTCCACTGTGTAATCACAAGGGATTTGATTTTGGTCATACCTGAATGGTCTAGTGGTTTTCCCCTACTTTCTTCAATTTAAGTGTGAGTTTTGCAATAAGTTGTTCATGATCTGAGCTACAGTCAGCTCCAAGCCTTGTTTTTGCAGACTGTATAGAGCTTCTCCATCTTTGACTGCAAAGAATATAATCAATCTGGTTTCAATATTTACCATCTGCTGATGTCCATGTGAAGAGTTGTCTCTTGTGTTGTTGGAAAAGGGTGTTTTCTATGACCAGTGTGTTCTCTTGACAGAACACTATTAGCCTCTATCCCACTTCATTTTGTACTCCAAGGCCAAATTTGCCTGTTAGTCCAGGTATCTCTTGACTTCTACTTTTGCATTCCAATCCCCTGTGATTAAAAGGATATCTATCTTTTTTGGTGTTAGTCTTATAAGGTCTTATAGGTCTTCATAGAACTGTTCAACTTCAGCTTCTTCGGCATTAGTGGTTGGGGCATATACTTGGATTACTCTGACGATGAATTGTTTGCTTTGGAAATGAACCAAGATCATTCTGTCTTTTTTTTTAAGATTGCACCCAAAACTGCATTTCAGACTCTTGTTGATGATGAGGACTCCTCCATTTCTTCTAAGGGGTTCTTGCCCACAGTTATAGATACAATGCTCATTTGAATTTGAATCCAGTTCAGTTCAGTTTAGTTGCTCAGTCCTGTCTGACTCTTTGTGATCCCGTGGAATGCAGCATACCAGGCTTCCCTGTCCATCACCAACTCCTGGAGTTTACTCAGACTCATGTCCATTGAGTTAGTGATGTCATCCAATCATCTCATCCTTGTCATCCCCTCTGCCTTCAATCCTTCCCAGCACCAGGGTCTTTTCAAATGAGTCAGTTTTTCGCATCAGGTGGCCAAAATATTGGAGTTTCAGCTTCAGAATCAGTCCTTCCAATGAATATTCAGGACTGATTTCCTTTGCTTTCCTTTCCTTTCCTTTCCTGATCTCCTTTCCTGATCTCCTTGCTGTCCAAAGGACTCTCAAGGGTTTTCTTCAACAACACAGTTCAAAAGCAGCAATTCTTTGGCATTCAGCTTGCTTTATAGTCCAACTCTCACATCCATACATGACTACTGGAAAAACCATAGCTTTGACTATATGGACCTTTGTTGGCAAAGTAATGTCTCTGCTTTTTAATATGCTGTCTAGGTGGGTCGTAACTTTTATCCAAGGAGCAAGCGTCTTTTAATTGCATGGCTGCAGTCACCATCCCTGATTCCTGTATCTGTGTTGACCTCGTCCAGTTTACCTTTATTCATAGGCCTAATATTCCAAATTCCTATGCAATATTGTTCTTTACAGTATCTGACTTTACTTTTACCACCAGACACATCCACAACTGAGTATTGTTTCTGCTTTGGCCCATCCTCTTCATTCTTTCTGAAGCTATTAGTAATTGCCCTCCAGTCTTTGCCAACAGCATATCGGACAACTTCCAACCTGGGGGGCTCATCTTCCAAGGTTATATCATTTTATCTTATCAAACTGTTCACTGTATTCTCATGGCAAGAATATTGGAGTGGTTTGTCATTCCTTTCTCCAATGGACCATGTTTTGTCAGAACTCTCCGCTGTGACTCATCCACCTTGGGTGGCCATTCATGGCATGGTTCATAGCTTCACTGAGTTACGCAAGCCCATTATGTATTTACCTCTTGGAAATTCACATTGGGGATTTGTAGAGTTAAAGGTCCATCTATGGAATAACATTTGGAAATTTCAGTGCTGGAAAATAAACTACAGACTTTATTGAAGAAAAGAGTTTACAATATGTTTCATACTTTCATTGTAATCTTTTACATTTCTGCCCCACGATCTCTAGTTTTTGGTCACAACAAAATACATGAGTTTCTTAAGCCATTTTTTCCCCTACCTTGGTGTGTTCATTTATTGTTTCCTTTACATGTCATTGATTTTCATCCAATTATTTTTAGTGAATTCCAAGAGAGCTCCAGAAAAACATCTATTTCTGCTTTATTGACTATGCCAAAGCCTTTGACTGTGTGGATCACAAAAAACTGTGGAAAATTCTGAAAGAGATGGGAATACCAGAGCACCTAACCTGCCTCTTGAGAAACCTAAATACAGGTCAGGAAGCAACAGTTAGAACTAGACATGGAACAGCAGACTAATTCCAAATAGGAAAAGGAGTACGTCAAGGCTGTATATTATCACCCTGCTTATTTAACTTATATGCAAAATACATTGTGAGAAACGATAGGCTGGAAGAAGCACAAGCTGGAATCAAGATTGCCGGGAGAAATATCAATAACCTCAGATATGCAGATGACACCATACTTATGGCAGAAAGTGAAGAGGAACTAAAATGCCTCTTGATGAAAGTGAAAGAGGAGAGTGACAAAGTTGTCTTAAAGCTCAACATTCAGAAAACGAAGATCATGGCATCTGGTCCCATCACTTCATGGGAAATAGATGGGGAAACAGTGGACACAGTGTCAGACTTTATTTTTTGGGGCTCCAAAATCACTGCAGATGGTGACTGCAGCCATCAAATTAAAAGACGCTTACTCCTTGGAAGAAAAGTTATGACCAACCTAGATAGTATATTGAAAAGCAGAGACATTACTTTGCCAACAAAGGTCTGTCTAGTCAAGGCTATGGTTTTTCCAGTGGTCATGTATGGATGTGAGAGTTGGTCTGTGAAGAAAGCTGAGTGCCAAAGAATTGATGCTTTTGAACTGTGGTGTTGGAGAAGACTGTTGAGAGTCCCTTGGACTGCAAGGAGATCCAACCAGTCCATTCTGAAGGAGTTCAGCCCTGGGATTTCCTTGGAGGGAATGATGCTAAAGCCGAAACTCTAGTACTTTGGCCACCTCATGCAAAGAGTTGACTCGTTGGAAAAGACTCTGATGCTGGGAAGGTTTGGGGGCAAGAGGAGAAGGGGACGACAGAGGATGAGATGGCTGGATGGCATCACTGACTCGATGGACGTGAGTCTGAGTGAACTCCGGGAGTTGGTGATGGACAGGGAGGCCTGGTGTGCTGCAATTCATAGGGTTACAAGGAGTCGGACACAACTGAGCAATTGAACTGAACTGATTTTTTCCTTAATATTGTACTCATTTGGGGATCCGTATTTGTAACTATCCAAAATCACATCACTTTTCCCTTAACTCCTACCATTCAAACAATAACATAAATTGTATAACTTATAGTTTATTTATTCCCTTTTCTTTATACCAGTCTGGTTAGCTTTTCCTCTTTAAAGGTTTTTTCTTTTTTATATAAAAACAAAGCAACCATCTTACTCTCTTAAGTAAGAGTGGAATTATTACTTATAATAAAACAGCTTGTACAAATAGATTATTCTGAGCATTGAATGTATGCAGGGTCCATAATGCTGCTTAGTAATGCTGAGACAAGCATCAGCTGTTAGAACACAGCCAAGAAAAGGAAATTGATTCCACTTGGGAGTTACTAAATAGATTTAGCTCCTGACATGTTTATATTTTTATTTTTTTAATTCCTGTAGTATGGTGTTATGCTCCCTTTTTCCTGTTTGACAATGGAATGTAGTTAGCATGCAATGTTATGTTAGTTTCAGGAATACTAGTCATGGGTTTCTTAAGGACAAGGGGCCTTTGATTTTTAACACAGAATTGTAGTTCATATACACAAAAGAGTACCTCTTGCTATGATATTACAATTGTATTATAGTTATGTGGAGAAAAGGAACAGTAACCTTAATAATTTTGCCAATATAAATATCAAGGAATGTCTCTCATATTCTTCAGTCAGGAGTAGAAATTCCAAGTTGTCATTATCTTTTTATATTTAATTTCAGTTAGATAAATAAATTTAAAAACTTGCATGATAGACTAGTGGGCTTTTTTTAGTGTGAAAAGTTCATTGACCTTATTTTAGAGTCCAGTTATGTTTAAGTGACTAATTTTAATAGTAAATTAGTTGCTTTTTGATAGCATTATAAGTAAAAAGTATAAAACATAAAATTTACTTAACTATTTTACATTAAATTTCAATAATGTTAAGTGTATTTGCATTGTTTTGACACCGATCTCTAGAAACTTTTCATTTTCCAAACTAAAGCCCTATACATTAAACAAGTCTCTTTCTCCATTCTTGCAGTGCCTGATAACTACCATTCTACTTTCTATTCTTCCAATTTCATCTATTTTACATACTTCATGCGCTTCCCTGGTGGCTCAGATGGTAGAGTCTGCCTGCAATTATACTTCATATAAGCAGAATCATACAGTATTTTTCTTATTGTTACTGGCTTATTTCACTTAGCATAATTTCCTCAAGATTTCATCATGTTGTACATGTGACAGGATTTCCTTCCTTTTTTAGGGTGAATAATTTTCTGTTTTATGCATATCAGGGTTTATCCATCGATCCATCAAATGACATACAGGTTCGTTCTACCTCATGGCTCCTGTGAACACTGCTGCTATGAACATGAATGTGCGTATATCTCTTCCAGACTCTGCTTTTGATTCTTTTGGGTTGCAGAATTTTTCTTAAATTGCTTTCAATTAATTTGGATATACTAATAAGTTGGGTTATAGGGTCATATGGTGGTTCTCTTAATTTTGTGAGGAATCTCAATACTGTCTTTGTAGTAATTGCACTATTCTAAAATCCCACCAAAAGGTACATGATTTCACTGTCTTTGTATCCTCACCAACACTTGTTTAAGGTTTTTGTTTTTTTATTTGTAGTACCATACTGAATTTCTGTGATGATTGTGATGCTGAGCATCTTTTCATATTTGGTGGTCATTTGTATATCATCTTGGAGAAATTTCTAGTAAAGTCCTTGGTCATTTTTTCATTGTAAATTTGTGTGTGTGAGTGTGTGTGTGTGTGAGTGTGTGTGTGTGTAGTTGACTTGTAGGATAGAAACTCCTCATAAGATACATGATTGGCAAAGATTTTCTCACAGTTATGTCTTGTCTTCTAATTCTCTTGACATTGTCTTTCAAAGATAGAAGTTTTACATTTTAATGTTCTCCAGCTTATCAGTCATTTCTTTCATAGATCATGTCTGTGGTGTATTATAGAGGCATCACTGTACCCAAGGTCATCTAGATTTTCTTCTATGTTACACTTTGGAATTTATGGTTCTGTGTTTTACTTTTAGTTCTGTGATTCATATTGAGTTCGTTATTCTGAAGAGAATGAGGTCTGTGCCTAGATTCTTCTTCTTCTTTTTTTTTTTTTTTGCATGTGCATGTCCAGTTGTTCTAGCTCCATTAATGAAGAGATTATATTTGCTCCATTGTAGTCTTTGTTTTTTTGTCAAAGATCAGTTGGCTATATTTATGTGGGTCTATTTCTAGTCTCTCTGTTCTCTTCCACTGAACTATTTGTCTCCTCTTTGACTAATACGACACTCGGTGACTACTATATCTCTAGAGTAAGTCTTAAAGTTGGTTAATGTCAGTCCTCTTAATTTCATTCTTCTCTAATGTCATGTTGGCTATTCTTAGCCCTGTTCCTCTACATAAAACTTAAAAATAAGCTGGTTCATATTCGTAAAATAACTTGTTTGAATTTTGATTGTGATTGCATTAATTTATAGACTTTGGGTAACTGACACCATGACAATAGTGAGTCTTCTAATCTATGAACTGGAATATTTCTTATTTAGTTCTTTGATTTTGTTTATTACACAATTACGGTTTCTTTTATTTAGATCTTGTACATAAATTTATATAAATACTTTGTATTTTTTGGATGCCAATGTAAATGATATTGTGTTTCTAATTTTAAATTCCACTTTTTCATTGCCAGTATAAAGGAAAGAAATTGAATTTTCTATAAATTTTGTATCCTGCAACCTTGCTATAATTACTTTTTAGTCCCAACGGTTGCTGTTAATAATTCTTTTGGATTTTTCATGTGGATGATAGTGTCATCTGTGAATGAGGACAGTTTTATGTGTTCCTTCCCAATATGTATGCACTTTACTTCTTTTTAGTTAGGACTTCAAGTACTAAATTGAATAGGAGTAGTGAGAGGGGATATCCTTGCCTTATATTATACCCAATCTCACTGGGAAAGCTTCAAATTTCTCCATTAAGTATGATGTTAGCCATAGGTGTTTCGTTTGTTTGTTTCTGTATAGTCTTTGTCAAACTTTCTTTTTATTTTTAGTTTACTGAAAATTTTTATCATGGTTGGTTATGGTACATTACTGCTTACTATAGTTCAGACTTTATTCAGACTTTGCCGGTTTCCTCATTAGTGGTCTCTTGTACTCCACGATCCAATCCAGTATTTCACAATGCATTAAGTTGTAATTCTGGTGACAGTTTCTTCAGTCTTTATTTTGTGTGTGACCTTGACAATTTGGAAGAGACTGTTCAAATATATTACAGAATGTTCTTTAATTTGAATTTCTGTGAGGAAACTTCATGGTTAGACCAGGGTCATGGATTTTGTGGAGGGACAGCACTGAGATAATATACTGTTCTCATTATGATGTACCTACATCATATTGGGAAGTTGATGTAACTAATTGATATGTTACATTTGATCATTTGTTTAAGACCCCACCCATCAACTTTAATTCTAAAGTTTCTGTTTTCCATTTCTGTATTCTGTTCTTTGAAAGTGATTCACTAAGAATTCCCAGGTCCAGCCTGTATTTGAGGGCCAGGGATAGGGTTTAAACTCAACCTCCTGAAGAGGAGAATTTTAAATGAATGACTAGGCTTCTTTAGTGGCTCAGATGGTGAAGAATCTGCCTGTGATGCAGGAGATCCATGTTCAGTCCCTGGGTCAGGAAGATCCCCTGGAGAAGGGACTGGCAAGCTACTCCAGTCTTCTTATCTGGAGAATACCATGGACAGAGGATCCTGACGGGCTGTATCCCATGGGGTCACAAAGAGTTGGATACAACTAAGCGACTAACACTTACTTACTTAGACTAATAAATAAATATTTTAAAAGTCCATCAGTTTTACTTTCCACTATGACAAAAAAACTCTAGTGTCTTCTATCATTTTTAAGAGTATTACTGCTGCTAAGTCTCTTCAGTCATGTCTAACTCTGTGCGACCCCATGGACGATAACCCAGCAGGCTCCCTCATCCCTGGGATTCTCCAGGCAAGAACACTGGAGTGGGTTGCCATTTCCTTCTCCAATGAATGAAAGTGAAAAGTGAAAGTGAAGTCACTCAGTTGTGTCTGACTCTTAGCAACCCCATGGATTGTAGCCCACCAGGCTCCTCTGTCCATGGGATTTTCCAGCCAAGAGTACTGGAGTGGGGTGCCATTGCCTTCTCCGAGGAATCCAAAAACCAAAATGTTTTAGAGCCACTTGTCTAACTGTTGAAGCGACTATGGTCTTTTATCCAGATTGCTCTTCAATTATGTATTTGGAAATATGCTGCCTCATTGGTTTATTGCTTTTTTAAAATGAATCTCTGTATCCTGACCCTCTTTTCCCTCTTCTATAGCTCAATTACTGTTGTTTCATACTCTTCCCATTTACAGACAGATAAGTAGTTTCAGAATTGCTAATTGACTCACCTCATATGACCGAAAGCCTTAATCTTTCTCTTTCGCTACCATTGTTTGTTTAAACTGTCAATACATGCAATACATGAAATGAGCTGTACTCATTTCAGGGGACTGAAATGCATTCTGTAATGTTTCTGTGGGAAATATACTAAAAGATAACAGCATATTGTTACATAGAATCCATTTAAGGACTATCAAGATGAAAAAACAAGTATGATCTTCAGAAAATGGTCATGTTGAAGCCACACAAAAAAGGTCAACTGTGATAACAGTTTAGATATTACTGCTATAAAATGCTGCAGTTGATGAAAAAGTAAAACATTAATATGTCTTAAGTTTAAAATATTTCCTAATATGCAACATTTTAAAAAGAACTATTTCTTTTCAAATATACTTGAATTTCTTCAAAACTTCTTAAGCCAATATAGTACATTATTACAGATCTTAAGGAACTAAGATAAGGATGCCATTTAGAAATATTAACACCTGTGTTTTTTAAGTGGTGAAATGATGAAGAGTGAGTTTTTGTGTTGTAAACATGTGCTGTGCTTCCCACATGTGGTTCAAAGGATGACCAGTGCATATTGGACATGAACCAGGATGATCCAGGGGGCTTTTTATTAAAGAATTCATGGGCCTCCCTTACAACTTACTGAATCTGAATCTCTTTGGGTGTGATGCCATAACTGGAATTTTAAATACTGATGACAGATACTTTTTGTTTATTCTACAATGTATAGTCACTAAAATAAAAGCAAACACTAGGTAACCTTTTGCTTCAAGAAGTTGATTTGATTTTTGTACAAGAGTTCACTTCTTGTGTGTTCTCACCATGAAGAGTTCTGCTGTTAATAGAGCCTGTGTAAGGTAATAAGAGCTGGCATAGGATGAAATACAAGGATAACTCAGTGTATCAGGGTAAATTCTTGAAAGGTACAAGTCCTTGAAGGCTCTCAGGAATGAAAAAAAATTTAGCCAAGATGTTAAGCATGGGAAGGTTCATCTTAAGTACAGAATTCTTGAAGACAGCAGTACTCTTGAAGGCCGCAGCCCTCTAAAACTTTTATCTGATTGAGAACTCCATAAATATAGAGGGGAAAAAAAAGGACCTTTTGGAATTTGAGGCATACACTTTAAGGAATCACAGGAAAGCTAAGGAGAACTTATTAATATAGTAGGAATTTCAGAAATGGTTACAAAAAAGGTATTTTCTACTATGGTTCAATCCCAATTCCCAAACTCATTGATATTCAGAATTCTTGCCTGAAATGTACGATGAAAACTATAGTTTTACATTGTGGAGCTGAAACACAGTTTAGATTAAATCCAGCTCTTGTAAGTTTCCATTGCAAATTACCAAAGGATTTTAAATTAAATTGTCGATGTGCCTCTTTCCTTTTGGTACTGAATGCCCTAGGACCTTCTAGGAACCTGGGATGGAGGGCATGTGTGGAAATGTTCTTTGTAGTAACTTTTCTCTGGATTTAATTTGCACTGCATTCAATGAGTACACTCTTATTATGTTTTTTCTGGGAGAGCTGAAACTAAATTGTAGCAGAGTGTTTAGAGGGAAACACATTTAAGCTATTTGTATGGAGACAAATCATGATTTTGTGGCCAATTTTAAAAGTGTACTGTGTCAAAGTGACATAGGTGTTCTTATTTATGTGGGTAACTGAAGAAAAATGTATGCTTTTGAAATATTTTGTCCTGCATTGTTGGTTTCTGATAAAAGTTTGAGTTATTGCTTAAAATGACGTTTTAAAGTTCCTCTTCAAGTTGTATAGGATTATGAATTGCATTTACACTAGTGATGGATTTCTTGGTTTCTTTCATTAGACTTTTTGATTACCAGAATGTATTAGACATTTTTGCTTACATGAAAAATTGAAACCCATTTGATTTTAAAATACTATTCAACCTATGTTGATCGTGTACTATATGTTTAAAAAAAATGATGTGTAAGATAGAAAGATGAATAAGATAAATTTTCCTAACTTCAAAGAGCTTGTGATTCAGCTGGCTAGATTATGCATGTACTTGAATAAACGTGAGGCACTTAAATCTGTTTAGATTGTCCTAAGAAGAACAGAAAAGTTACTATGCCTGTTCATTGGATCAGGGATGGCTATCAGGAAATCAGTGATTTTGCCTTCTTTGATGAAATCCTAATGGCATGAAACCTATTGATGATCATTTTCTTCTTGATTTTGAAAGGTTCACAGTATAAACAAATGCTTGGGTGAAAATGTTCAACTGCTAGAAGGAAGAAGGCAATGACATTTAACATAGCACGTAGGTAGTATACACAGACATGATAGAAAGGGTTTGTTTCCAAAGACCCTACCTCCTGCTCCCCACCAAGGTCATATAGAACCAGTTCTCTAATTCTCTTCCAATTCTCTAAGAACTTATAATTTACTTGGCACAGGCATGAAACCAGTCTTGATTTAGAGTTTTTAATCCAAAACTTTCTGAAGTTGCTTCTTCACTGGTTTTATACTAAACCCTTGGAGAAATTAGGTGATCCAAAAGAACATTTAGGAAACCCTAACATTTTAGCCATTGTGCCTGAAAATTGTCATTTTTATTCTCCCTAAATCTAGTTATAATTCATTTGCATTAAAGATAAAGCTCATTTATATCCTGCAGTTCCAACAGCATAAGGGAGGCATCATTTGAACACAAACTGCAGTTATGCAAAAGAATTTACTTGAGCATAAGGATAATTAACCAGAATACTGTGGAAGTTTTCCATCATCTATAAAGAAAAAAGAAAGCTTAGTAAAGAAAGTTGTATGTAATGCATAAATCTGTTATCAATGCAGATGACTCCTAATCCCCACTCTGAAGAGAATATGAGCAGCAGGAATGTATCCAAGGATTCTTTCCTATATCAGTGACAAGAATTCTTACGGAACAGGAGGAGGGAGTTATGGTACTGTTTAGCCAAGACTCCTGTTGGTGCCAAAAGAAAAAAAAGAAAAGAAAATCCCAGGATTCTTTTGGTTAGGAGGGTAAGAATCAATTCCAGAAAGTAAAAATCTGTGTAAGAATAGGTTGTGACACAATTTGATTACGCTTTCTTCTGTTAGAAGTCCTTCTTGCAGTGTGGTAGTTCATCTAATAAAGTGATATTTTTATTTTTCCATTCCAAAACTCACCCATAGTTTTCTTCATTGAGTTCCGCATCAAAATACAGTTGTGGACACTATTACAAGTTAAGAAGAGTTTGCACTTAATGATCAGGAATATTATCATAAATATTATAAAACATACTAATAAATTTCACAATAATAAAGGGAGTAAAAATTGAGGAGGAGATATTAAGTTAAAAATAAACCACCTGATTTTGATATGTGATTTGGCATCCTAATAGTTATTTCTGGCCCATGCATCTATAGACTTATTCAAAGTAATAGATCATTTAAACTTGAAAATATGTTTCCTTTTAATATAATTTATATATATTGGATAGAGTTGTTTATTAATATTCTTTAAAGTACCTGGAAAAGTTTGTCATATTTTTTGAGGAAGAACTATATAATCTCTTCTTGAAGTGATATTTAAATATTTCAAATATTCAAAGGCTGTGTAAACACCTTTTATAACTTTTTTCTTTGTCCTTACGTTGGTCTATGAACTATTATAAAGGTTTTGAAGGGTAGTACAGTCCTTGACGCCTCATGAAATTCTTACTTATGAGAGCATTCAGTTCAGTTTTGGACTTCTATGTCAGTTCAGATGCAAATTCTGTTGTGATTTTAATTACATGCTGAATATACATTTGTTTATCTCAAGCAGCTGTTTCAAGATAATGACTCCTAACTAATCAACTAGAGTCTAAGCAATGGCCTTTGGTAAATCTCTCCAAGTGTTAGGGGATGCTATGTTTTTAATTTGGGGAACATTATGGTTGATTATGTCACAATAGTAGAGATGCGGATTTTAAAAATAATAGGGGAGAATGCTTTTACCCAAACTATCTCCTTTTTACCAAACTCACGAGGAGTGAGAGGTGAAAGGGAGAAACTGGGAATGGCAGAGAGTCATTTGCATGTGCTCGGAAGTGGAAATGCAGATTTAAAGTTGTGAAAAGAACTTTTAAAGTGACTCCCTTCTTCATTTTCTCTGAAATTTAAGCACTCTGGGGATTATAGATTTGCTGGGTATGGTTAGGAGATAAAGACTTTAAAAATATTGTTAAAATGCTTTCAAAGGAATATATTTGTGCAGTTTGAGATAAGAACGGTTAAATTTAATCATTCAGCCTCATTTGAGGTTAAAGATACTTGTGTTTATCCATGTTGTACGGCATCTAACTTTGTTACATGTATATATTTACCCTGTTAAATTAAAACATTATAGGTGTTTTTAACTTAGTCAGGGCAAAACATAAACAGTTTAAAATTCTTGGGGATGAATGACTGCATTTTTCTATAATTAAGGAATATAATGAAAATATAAAGAGTGGACGGCCAGTGCTCTGGTTGATCCATGGGCAGCGAGGTTCTGACTTCATTGACACGTTTATTGGAAAGGGTGTCTAATGAAGGATGGAATTGTAGACAATTCATTCCATGCTATGAGGTTAACCACAAGACTTGAAGAAATCACAAAACTTATTACTCTTGCAGATGTGCTGGAACTAAAAGCAGGGATTGAAATTCTGAAAGCACTAAGGTTTTTTTATGACTTGATTTTATTGTGAAACCTTTGGTTAGGTGCTTGATTTAAACAATATAAATAAATTAATAGTGTGTATATATATACATACATACATTTATATGCACACACACACACACACATATATATATATATATATATATATATATATTCACGTGTGTGCTCTGTTGTGTCCCACTCTTTGTGAATCATTGGACTGTAGCCTACCACACTCCTCTCTCCATGGGATTTTCCTGGCAAGAATACTGGAGTGGGTTGCCATTTCCTCCTCCAGGGGCTCTTCTTGACCCAGGAATTAAACCTGTGTCTCCTGCATTACAGGCAGATTCTTGATCACTGAGCCACCCAGTGGCTTTCTCTCTCTCTCTCACACACACACACATACATATATATATTTAAAAATATACATGTACAGGTGTGTATATACACATGTATTTATAAATAAAAATGTTCTTTTATAAAAGACTAATGTAAAAATAAAATGAAGTGTTCTCAAAAAAGTAGAGAAAATATATATTTTCAATGCTTCTTTGACAAGCACTTCTTTTTATTGGTGTTTCAGCAGTATAATTAAGATAATTTTGAAGTGGTAAATGCTGAAAGTATAAATATATACTACATTTTGCTGCTTCATACTATTTTCATAGGCAAGTGTTCCCCAGTGTTATTACTTCTTATACTCCAGCATTCTGACTCTGGGGTTTCCCAAGTGGTACAGTGGTAAAGAATCTACCTCCCACTGAAGTAGGCACAGGAAACACGAGTTCAATTCCTGGGTCAGGGAGATCCTCTGGAAGAAGAAATAGCAACCCACTCCAGTGTTCTTACCTGGGAAATCCATGGACAGAGGAGCCTGATGTGCTACAGTCTATGGAAGTGAAAGTGAAAGTCGTTCAGTCATGTCTGACTCTGTAAGACCCCATGAACTGTATCCAGGGGATTCTCCAGGCCAGAATACTGGAGGGGGTAGCCTTTCCCTTCTCCACAGGATCTTCCCAACCCAGGAATCCAACCAGAGTCTCCTGCATTGCAGGTGGATTTTTTACCAACTGAGCTATGAGGGAAGCCAGTCTATGGGGTCGCAAAGAATTGGACACGACTGAGTGACTAAGCACACACACATTTGCTCATCTCCTAGCCTAGCAAATATGGTGCCATCATTATGAAATTAATCAGGCAGGTAGATAAACTTGATATTTTTTTCTTCTACCTTTCTCATCCTATTTTCTGTAACAGCTGGACACCATGCTGTTTAAAATTTGGTGACAATATGATGGTATGAATAGAAGTTTGACAGTTCTTGCCCTAGGCCTGAGAAAAGGGATATGTTAGAATTAGTCACATGGAGATCAGAAAAAAAAAAAAAAAAAGGTTCACTTCTTTTCTGTTTTGTAAGTATTAAAATTTTAGCTCCTAAAGGCAACTGAGGAGAAGACAATGGGTTCAGGCATGACAAGGAAAAATGCATGTATTTTTTACAAAGCATAAAAAGAATTTCTTTCCAATATTGAGTTTAGATAGATTCCTTACAATTCAGAAAGGAGAATGGAGTGAGAGGAAAAGCAAGATGCAGAGCATTTACGTCCACCTGCCCTCTTCCCTCTGTCTCCCCACTGTCCTCTTCCCTCAATCTCCGCTGCCCCAGGCCTTTGGCAATCTCATTTTGGCAGGGCACGAAGTGACTCAGTGCTCCAGTCCTAAAGAATTCTGTGGTTGGAAATTAAAGGTGACTAAACATCAACCTCAACTCATAGCCAGGAACTGGTGGGCATGGTGGTATCCCTCATACCCTCCACGCCAGTATGGTTAGATGATATATGATACCTTGACATTAAGTCATCTCGCAAGAAGTTACATGAAAACCTGGGGCATGAGGAGAGGGTTTCCTAAATGAGTGATGTTTAAGTTTTGATGATCTTGTAGAATGTGAGCTCAAGAAATTGGGTTGAGTTATGGAAATTTATTCAATAAGTTTTTTTTCTTCCTTTCCTACGAGTTTGTGGCCTGAAATTGTAGTAATTGAATATCCATGGGATTAGAACAAAGGACATGGATTAAACATTAATCTGCAAAGTCAAATATATTATGCATGTTGAGTAGCTAATAGAAAAAGACTGGCATATTTATGGATTAAATTGATGATAAGAGCCTGCACAAGAATAAATCTATTCTTTTGTGAATAATTATTTTTCTTATGTTTTGGGAGTGGGGGAGGGAAGAACTGGGAGCTATGGATTAGCAAGTGTAAATTATTTTATATAGGATGGTTCTACTAATATAGCACAGGGAACTATAGTCAATATCCTGTGATAAACCATAATGAAAAATAATTTTAAAAAATGCTGATATGTGTATAGCTAAGTAATTTTGCTGTACAGCAGAGATTGGTATAACACTATGAATTGACTATACTTCAGCAAACAAATTATAAAAAGAAAGTTGAAAATGTATTTAAAAATGATATTCTAATTCCTTCAAAAAAAGAAAATACATTAATACCCATGTATGCACTATAGGTTATGCTGAAACATTCTTAGCCTCATTTACTTCACCTGTACCTTTTTATACTTTTGCATTTCAAGTATTATGTATTCAACTGTCATGAATGCTAAACTCAAATGTTTCCTTACTATTCCCTAGCAATCATGCTGTATTTCTCTAGACCTTTTCTTTCCTGGATGCCTTTTCCCTAACTTTTCCCTTTGACCAAACCTTCTGATTTATTCCCAGTTTTACAGAGATAGAAGAGGAAATCAGGTGAGCTCTTCCAGTTTCTTACCACACCCGTGTTTCATCATCTGTGACCATGTGCTCTGCTTCTTTGCTGTATTCAAGTCAATATTTGTATGTTTACACTGAATCTTTTCCTCCATGTTTATTCAAAGACCACATTCAACCAATTCTTCCCTCTCCTTCTGCTTTTCTTTCTGGTTACTACAGCCAGCCTAAAACAGACAAACAAACAGAAACTGTAATGACTTCTAATTAAAAAGAAAAAAAGCAACATTCTTTGATGCTCTTCCCTTATTTCCCTCTGGCTATTGTCTCATCTCTTCATTTCCTTCTAAAGCAAATTTGACAAAGTGGCAGTATGTATTTGCAGTTAGTAATTACTCACATTCTCTCATGGAGTTTATGGACTTTCTGCTCACCCGCCCAGTCCACAGATAATGTTCTTGAACTCATCAATGCCCAGCATTTACTGAAGTTTATAGTCAGTTCTTAATCCTCTCATCCTTTGGCTTCTCTGCAACATTGAATACAGATAAGATCTTCCTTGTCCTTGAAGGGCTATTTTCACTTGTCTTCCACTTTCCCTCCTACCCTACTCTTTGTTAATCAAACTGCCAGACTAACAAAAATAAAATTTGCATGTAGTACATTACAAAATTGCATTATAGTTGATTTACAGCACTGTGTTACTTTTGGGTATGAGGAGGTGCATCTTAAATCTTTGGAATAATTGAAGAAATATCATTTTTAGTGGACTTGATAATATTAGCAATAAAATAACTCATTTAAAGGGCAATTTAGATATTAAATTTTAGCTTCTATTTGATGAACTTTAAAAAAGGAAACATATTTAATATTCCATTTATTTTCTGATGATTTTTAAAGATACTGGGTTTTAAAAATGTGTGAAATATTACTTTTGAAAGAATTGCATAAATTCATCCAGTTATTTTAAGTTAAGCTTGAAAAAGAGAATATGTAAAGATACAAGAGAGACACTGATGGTAATATAACTAACAATTTAGCATGCAGAAAAAATTATCAATTACCATTTGTGGAAAAGAAGTTGCTAAAAATAATGAAAATATAGTCAAACTTTGGGAGGAACTGTTTTTCTTCAAGAGTAAGTACCCCATTTTAAGAACTGTTAAAATTACTTATTGGTGAAACCCTGCAAAAAAAAAAAAAAAAGAAGAAGTTGTGGTACATATATACAGTGGAATATTACTCAGCCATAAAAAGGAACACATTTGAGTCAGTTCTGATGAGGTGGATGAACCTAGAACCTATTATACAGAGTGAAGTGAATCAGAAAGAGAAAGATAAATATTATATTCTAACATGTATATACAGAATCTAGAAGAATAGGACCAAAGAACTTATTTACATGGCAGCAATGGAGAAACAGACATAGAGAATAGACTTATGGACCTGGGGAGAGGGGAGGAGAGGGTGAGATGTATAGACAGAGTAACATGGAAACTTACATTTCCATATGTAAAATAGATAGCCAATGGGAATTTGCTGTATGGCTCAGGAAACTCAAACAAGGGCTCTGTATCAGTGTAGGGAAGTGGGAGGGAGGTTCGAAAAGGAGGGGATATTTGTATATCTATGGCTGATTCATGTTGAAGTTTGACAGAAAATAACAAAATTCTGTAAAGCAATTATCCTTGAATAAAAAAACAAATTAAAAAGGAAAAAAAAAAACAGAAAAAAAGATTCCTATTTGTTATGATATTTCTTTTTAAAATCAGTATTTATCTGGGCCTTAGTTTTTGTTATTTTTTTGGTAACATCTACCCAAAGAAGCTGCAATAGATTATCTGGCTTTCCCTTCTACTGTTATAGAAGAACACTGGAAAAATAAAATATAATTACAATGTGAATGAAATGTATTATTAATGGGAGCTTTAAGTAACAGCAAACATTATCTCAACTTATTTTAAATAATAAGGAATATATTATTACATAATAAAATAACTGGAGTCTTATTTCTAGGAAGACATAAATTTGATAAAACTCAAAGCTAGTCTTTCTGTGATGGCATCGAAAACTCAGGTTCTTGTCACTCAAATCTTACAATATTAATTCCCTCATGATTATGGTATGCTAATGTGCTGTGCTGTGCTTAGTCGCTTCAGTCAGTTCCAACTGTTGCAACCATGGACCGTAGCCCACCAGGCACCTCTGTCTGTGGGGATTCTCCAGGCCAAGAATGCTGGAATGGGTTGCCATGCCCTCTTCCAGGAGATCTTCCCAACCCAGGGATGGCAACCAGGTCTCCTGCATTGCAGGTGGATTCTTGACTGTCTGAGGAACCAGGGAAGCCCAGTAAGACCATAGCAGGTCCAAATAGCCCATCTTTATACTGTTAATGCAGAGTAGAAAAAGGATTAGCTTTTACCTAATAGTAAAATAGTAGCCATGCTTACTATTAACACAGAATTTCACAGGGATTTTTCCAGTGGACTATTTTTCAAGTCTCACTCAAGTCAAGGGGAGTGAGATGATCTTCTTTAACATAAGGCAGTCATTATTTCCACAAATAAAATGTGAGAAAGTTGAAGACCAGAATTAAAATCAGGATCCAACAAAGAAGGAGAAGGAGAAGAAAACTATTGAATAGAGAGCCCACAGTATATGCTACTGGTGGGAGTCAACCCATGTGACAAAGAAACTGGCAATAATAGTAATAATAAATGCTCACATATATTACTCTAAAAACAATTAAAAATTGGAATGTATTTCATTTTAGTGTGACATCAGGTAAGTGTACTTTGAAAATATCAATAACTGTGTTATATTTTACAAAAGATTCCTATATCCACACAGGTCATCACAAACTGACAAGAATTGGCGTAGGGACTCAGGGAAAGACACAAATCATCAGGAATCTTTCCTGAATCTTTTCTTTGATTCAACTAACATTTTTGAGAGCCTAGATTCTGTTAGTATGAGGTTGACCATAATGTTTGTTCGAGTTTTTTCATACAGTCTTACAGAAAAACCTGAATGAACTTTTTGGCCCACTGCCTGCAATGCAGGAAATCCAGGTTCGATCCCTAGGTTGGAAATATCTCCTGGAGAAGGGAATGGCTATACACTCCAGTATTCTTGCCTGCAAAATTCCAGGGAGAGAGGAGCGAGCTATAGTCCATGGGGTCATAAAGAATTGGGCATGACTGTGCAACTAACACTTTCACGTTCAGTATAAAAATGATTTAAGTAGTTCCTACCCTCAAGGAACTAATGAATATGAAGGATAGATGGTGTGACAGCTACAAAAATGATTGCAATATGCGTATAAATATCTGAAGGAAATGGAGGCACCCAAGTATGCATCTCTCAGTATTTCCTTCCAAAATAATGCTATACAGAATAGCATTACAAAAGGTAAAATTACACAAAACTTCACTATCAAACATAGCTTGGAGTCAGAGAATGCCCAAACTTCAATGTAACTATAAATAAAAGAAAACCAAATTCTAATGAGTGATCTTTTGCCAGACTGGTGGTGGCAGAAGCCAAGCAAAGGTTGACTGAGATTAACTGTGATGGAGAGAAAAGAGAGGAACTAGAGACGGGCCTAAACTTCATTTGAAACCATCACCAGAAAGAATCAGATCATCCTCAGCAGGAAAATGTTTAGACGTGTCCTGGTGAATCAAAGATAAGTTTTAGAGAAAGACTTAAAAATATACATGATAGGAAGTAATAGCCTCTGGGATGCATAGGTTTTGGTGAAGAGAAAAGGCAAAAGGGAAGAAGGAGGCACCCTTTGGAAACTGGGGTTGAAGAGAAGAAGAAGCAAAAGGGAAAACTCAGGATCTTGCAAGACAAAAGAGAATCAATTAATTGGAATATGTATATTATGCTCTACCAGACAAAAAAGAAACAAACAGTACTAAAATATCTGCACTGATAGATAAGTTTTAAAAATAGTATCAGAATTATGAGGTACATTAAAAATCCCTATCACTCAAAACTATTGATAGTAAAAAAGAAAAAATCAGTTAAGTCAAAACAAAACTAAAATAATAAGTATGTAAAGCAAAAGAAAGCAAAAAACAGAAACAGTATAGATAGATAAAAGCTAAAATTAATGAGATATAGAATAGAAAAGCAATAGGTCTATTTATTAAATCAAAATCTTGTTTTTTGAGACAAATAACAGTTATTTATATAAACAAAAATAAATACAAGAAGGGTAAACCAAAATCAATGAGCTTAGTTGGTTATGAAAAGTAAGACATGTAGGAAGAATAGGAAGAAGGAACTAAATATAGTATAGAAGGAATAATGAAGGGATGGCACTCAGCATATTTCTTTGCTTGGTTTGGCTTTTAGTATGTCGGTGATATTTAACACATGTAAAATATAAATAAATAAGTAAAATTAACCAGGACATGGGGAGAATCCAGAGTGGAATAAAATTAATAATGAACATAACTGTGTTACAGAAAATTAACATAAATGTACTGAGGGATTATGGAAGAAATTAACCAATTAATTTTGGAAAAGAGCATTTGACTTGGTATTGCAAAGCCACAGACGAAAATGAGTAGATACAAGTATAGTAATTTTTTTCTGCAAATTTATGGGTTAGCAATTTTGAAGCTACTTTGCAAAGATTGTGGATAATGAAAACTAAAGGTTTCTCACTTTCAGAGAAGAGTGTTACAAATCTGGAAAGAAGTAATACTAAACTGAACTCTGTTATGTTGGATTAGAATTAGATATATACAGACATATGTGTATACAGATATACATATTGTTTCTTAGCTTTGCTCACTGAGAAGCAGTAAAACCCTAGGAGCAATGAGCTCAGCTGGCTTCCACAGCTTGATTTCTGAATACCATTCTCTGACCAAAGACATAAGACTAACTTGCAGAAGTGATCCATGTCTGGGTCAAGGAAAGTTTGAACTAAGCCTGCATGTTGAAAGGACATAGGAATCAACTTGAAGGAGCTCCCAGTGGCCAAATATGGTATAATTAGAGCCACAAAATAAATAATTGTAATTTTGATTGTTATAAAAGCAAACGAAAATCTGTGAGTTAAGTTATAGGTATTGAACAAATAAATTAAATAGGGATACTCTCAGAGTAAAATTCCAAGTAATAAATGGAGAAGGAAAGATGGAAATTAAAATCGCTATATTGCAAGCCACTTTGGCCACCTGATGCAAAGAGCTGACTCATTAGAAAAGACCCTGATGCTGGGAAAGATTGAAGGCAGGAAGAGAAGGGGGCGACAGAGGACAAGATGCTTGGATGGCATCACTGACTCAACGGACATGAGTTTGAGCAAGCTCAGGAAGATGGTGAAGGACAAGGAAGCCTGGCGTGCTACGGGTCACAAAGAGTCAGACATGACTGAGCAACTGAACAACAACAAATATGGTAAGCACCACAGTAGTAATCGCTGCATCAATGAATGTGCTACAGTTGGAGAAAAAAAATTGGGGTGTAGGATTATTGAATAATCTCAAATTAGATGGCTAAAAGATTATAAATTTTGCAGGAAAATTTTAATTTACTTTTTGGAAAAAAACTGGTAGACATCATCTCAGTCAACTAGTAAGAGACTCACTGCCATCACCTGTCTCCTGATTTGATGCACTGAGAGGAGGATAGCATCCCTTATGTGGAATTCTTATCAAAATGTAAAACCTGAATTTAATCATGGGGAAACACACTTGCAGTGAGGGCTAGGCCATGAAATAACTGGCCATTTTTTTCAGAAGTGTCAAGGCCTTGAAACCTAAGCAAGAAAAGAAATACTGTAACTGATTATCGAAAACTAAGGAGACTTGATATCTAGATGCAATGTGAGATCCTCAGTTGGATCTTGGGTCATGAATTTTCTTTAATGGGAGAAGTGATTTCTATACAATGTTTAATATTGTAGTATCTATCACTGTTATTTTGCTGATACTTTCCTATCATACATAATATATTAGCTTTTAAAGAAGTTTAGTGAAGAGTAGATGGGAATACTTTGTACTACTTTTACAATCTTTTATTAATATGAAATTGTTTCAGAAAATAAATCTAAAAAAGAATCTGAAAGTTAAAAGAATCGTACATGGCAGTATGTGTAATGATAACAGAATAAAGTCAAAACTAGAGCATATGCATATGAGAATAATTTGGTCAAGAGGCTGTCAGAGAGAGTCATTAAGGAGGATAAAAGTTAATTGGTTTTGTAAAAAAATTAAAAAATTCTCTAGAGGCGCAAAGATCTTAATAAGCTAATTTGAATATTCTGGTAGGGAGATACGGAAAATGGGCTCCCCTAGTGGCTCAGAGGTGAAGAATCCTCCTGCAATGCAGGAGACCCAGGTTTGATCCTATGGTCAGGAAGAGCCCCTGGAGAAGGGAATAGCAACCCATTCCAGAATGCTTGCCTGAGGAATTCCATGGACAGAGGAGCCTGGTGGGCTACAGTTATTGAGGTCGTACAAGAGTTGGACATGACTGAGTGACTAACATATAGAAAATAGCCCTTCTCCATCTTATCTGACTTTATCTCATATCATCTGTCATTGACATAAATTCCAAGAAATGCACTTTATTAAATGTTAATGCAAGCAGTGAGTAGCCAAGAGGGTATTTTTAGTGAGGAATGGATGTATAAAGATTAACCTTCATAGACATTAAGTCCAATCATTTGCTCCAAAACATAAAAAACACAAGCATAGTAGGGTCAATTTATGAGAAGACAACGCCAAAGACTTTGACTCTGTGGATCACAATAAACTGTGGAAAATTCTGAAAGAGATGGGAATACAGACCACCTAACCTGCCTCTTGAGAAACCTATATGCAGGTCAGGAAGCAACAGTTAGAACTGGACATGGAACAACAGACTGGTTCCAAATAGGAAAAGGATTACATCAAGGCTGTACATTGTCACCCTGCTTATTTAACTTATATGCAGAGTCCATCATGAGAAATACTGGGCTGGAAGAACCACAAGCTGGAATCAGATATGCAGATGACACCACCCTTATGGCAGAAAGTGAAGAGGAACTAAAAGCCTCTTGATGAAAGTGAAAAGTTGGCTTAAAGCTCAACTTCCAGAAAACGAAGATCATGGCATCTGGTCCCATCACTTCATGGGAAATAGATGGGGAAACAGCGGAGGAAACAGTGTCAGACTTTATTTTGGGGGGCTCTAAAATCACTGCAGTTGGTGACTGCAGCCGTGAAATTAAAAGATGCTTACTCCTTGGAAGGAAAGTTATGACCAACCTAGGCAGCATATTGAAAAGCAGAGACATTACTTTGTCAACAAAGGTCTGTCTAGTCAAGGCTATGTATGGATGTGAGAATTGGACTATAAAGAAAGTTTAGCACATAAGAATTGATGCTTTTGAAGTGTGGTGTTGGAGAAGACTCTTGAGAGTCCCTTGGACTGCAAGGAGATCCAACCAGTCCATCATAAAGGAGATCAGTCTTGGGTATTCATTGGAAGGACTGATGTTGAAGCTGAAACGCCAATACTTTGGCCACGTGATGTGAAGAGCTGACTCATTTGAAAAGACCCTGATGTTGGGAAAGATTGAAGGCAGGAGGAAGAAGGTGATGACAGAGGATGAGATGGTTAGATGTCATCACTGAGTCAATGAACATGAGTGTGGGTAAACTCTGGGAGTTAGTGATGGACAGGGAGGCCTGGCATGCTGCGATTCATGGGGTTGCAAAGAGTCGGACACGACTGAGCGACTGAACTGAACTGAACTGAGAAGATAAGCTCCAAAGAAAGTTATTTCTACCAGGTGGAGGAGCCTCCTGAAAAATATTTCATGCTTTGGCCATATCTGGCAACTGACAAAGTGGCAGGAAGTTAGTTTTGAAGAATCACTCAGCAAAACAACAGTAACTGTGACTATGATGATGATGATGACAAACTAACTGTATCAGAATAATGTGTCAGGTACAATGGATTTAAGCTGAAAAGAGAGACTTAACATGCTGGATGGGAAGAATGGCAAGGACTAGACGCTAGGCTGGGGTCTACATTTAGATCCCTGATAAGAAAGGAAGTCAAAGTAAAATCTAAAAGATGAATTTCAGTACATGGAGTAAAGCAGGGTTAGGCTGACTGTGATCTCCCACTACTCTCATAGAAACTCAGCACTTGTGGTTGATGCTGGCAGCAGCCAGAGCTTTTCCTTTGGTTTCTCTGGTGAAACATTGGCAATGATTGCCAGCAAATTGGCTAGAAGGAATTAGATCATGAGCACATTTGTTAAATACCCCAGAATGATCCTCAAAGTTAAAAAAACAGTAGTTAATATTGAGACATTTTAAGTCTAGCCATTTTGTGAAACGATTTTGATAGTTTCTGTTTTCTGGGGAAACCAGAAAGGAAGAGTCGGTTCTCCATTCCTTCTAAAGATCTACAGGGATTGGATATGGCTGTTCTTTGGTCTTAAGACTGACTTGGTCTACCAAGTCGAGTTTCAATAAGATATTACCCTTTTAAGTAAAACTGAGCAAAATTAGTACAATCACTTGGATGTATTATGATTTCAAATGAACGTACACCATAACCTCCATAGCTAAAACTTGTTTTTCAATGTCCTCTGCCATTGTCCCCATCACGTTGCTGTTTTTCAGGCAGTGTAGTTAATGACTGCTGGGCCTCTAGCTGCATTTGTGGGCATGTGTGTTGTTTGTGAAAAGGGTACTGGGAACATAGGGTAGAAAGGTGTGAGGTGACTGCATTTGAGTGTTTGACTTATCTTTTAAATTTGTTTAGTTATATTTTTTAGTGTCCTATCTTTTGAGCTTTCTATGCCACTAAGTGGTAGATTTCTTCTATATTTTCACCATCAAAAACTGTATGTATAGAAAATTTCTTTTTTAAGCCCTTTGAATAGTTGACTTTTAAAACATCCTTATTCTTCTAAATACATTCCAGACTAGCCTGGGTTTTATTTCATGTTTTTGCTAGTGGTTCTGTGTATAAATCTTTAGGATATGCATATATTTTCAATCACATGTCCTGTCTTCACTTACCTTACCCTGGACAGATAAAAAAAAAACATTTTTTTTTTGTTGTTGTTGCTTAGCTGTAGTACTGTGCATACTCTCAGATCTAGAGTTTTAATGAATATTCCTGATATTTGGGTTTCATGCGATTGCAATCCAAACAAAACGCCCTATTCATTTTGCCACTGAATAGGAAATGATCCCAGCTAAAGAGTACTCAGCTTCCTCGATGGTTTGGTAATAGATTTTTTTTTTAAATTTGATAAATATTTCTGTTTTATTTTTTAAATTAATTTATTTATTTTAATTGGAGGCTAATTACTTTACAATATTGTGTGTGTGTGTTTTTTTTTTTTTTTTTTGCCATCCATTGATATGAATCAGCCGTGGGTAACAGATTTTAATATCATCTTTTTGGGCAATTAAACTCCCTAGCTGGGAATTATTCTTCCAAATGTCCAAGTTTTCCTTGCCTTCAAGAACAAAACAGCTGGTACTGGAGCACAACTCTGGGACTCTGAAAGCAGTCAGCTTTTGGGGCAGTCTTCTCACTGCTAAGGATATTCCCATCCAGCTCAAGTTCACTGCTGCTGCATGAAGATCTGCCCAGGGTCTCAGGGAAGATGTGTGTGAATAAAACTCCTGAGATGGTTGATGCCGTCTATTACTCCTGGTACTAGTGAGGATTTAGGGCAAATACTGGAAGGAGGAACTGAACACTATGATATAATTTTACTCAAACATGGGCTGCATGAAAAGACCAATATGGGTAGGGACAGTCTTAAGTTAAAAAAAAAAAAATTTTGCCATCCTCTAAATACTACCCCAAAACATTGTCCTCTATCTTGATAGTTATTCTAAGCTCTTGATAATATTTCTGCTTCCATATTATATATCTATACTTTTCCACTTCTTAAATTCCATGTAAGATAATAATAGTAAAAGGAAAAATAATGACATGCTCATGAAAAACCTTCATAATTCAAAAATAAGCTATCAAATGGGTCATCTTGTTTGTCTTGAAAGCAAATATGTGAAATAAATAGAAATTTTTATTGTTCTTATTCATTTTTAAGTCTGGATACCAAAGTATTTAAGTGATTTGTTCATGGTCATGTAAACACATATTAACAGGTTGAGGTCCAGGTCTTGCAACTACGAAAATCAGGACTGTTCCTAGCAGGCTTTTCTCATATTCCTCCTCACTGGTTCTTTCTCTCAACTTCTTTTATTCTGATATCATCCATATTTTCCCATAGTATTCAGTTACCTCAATGTTTGCTTTTTGTATAACTTCTTAATTCCTGTCTTTTTGAATTCCTCATTTATAACTTCTTTCACTAAACCTTCATAAAACTATATCATAGGTCATTAATCTTAGAAGGCATAAAACTTTAGTCCAAACTTCAAAGAAAGTTTATTTTTTCCCCCAAAATCCTAGATGCATGTTTTTCTACTTGTTCTTGAGTATCTCATTCAAATTTTGATCCTAGTTTTGCCACCTGAAGCTAATGAAGGTTTGTTCTTTTAATATTCAAAGACAGATTTCATTTCCTAAAATGTCTTTTTAGGTAGGCTTTATTAATCTTAATTTTATTAACTATTCTTCCTTGGGTTTCAAATCAGAGATCTTTTAGATTCAAATGATAAAAAGCATGATCCAAACTTAACTTAAAAAAAAGAATTTATTTTCTTTAACAACTAAAATATCTAGAATCAAACTACAAGATTGAGCTGGTATAGAGGTTCAAAAACACTCCCATGTTAATTGTAGAAGAACATGAATTCCGGATTAAGGGGAATGCTCTGTATTATGACGATGGTGATGGATACTCAACTCTGTGCATTTGTCAAAGGGCATAGAGCTATGTAAAATACACCATAAAGAGTGTATTTTATTGATGTAAATCTAAAAAATCAGTTAGGATGTGGGAATAACCCAAATTGGAATGGAATGTTTATACCTACTGTATTATGGGAGAAAGACAAACTATCTCCATATCATCCTCTCTAACAGTGGAACAGAACACAGAACCATAATCAGATTTTTTTTCATATGTAGCAGATGAATTTTCTGGCATTGCATATGAAAGAACCAAGGAGAAACAGAAATAGCTTCTTTGAATATTAGTATGGCCAAATAATCAAAGAACAAGATACTCAATGTAGAAAAAATAATATAAACTTCTTGCTTTGAGTTTATTAGGTTCAATATATGAAATTATATTAGTATGTGATATGGTAATTACATTTATCTCAATATAGTTAATCAGAAGAAGAAATAATCATTAAATCCTGAATCCTATTCCTAATCAGGACTCAATTACTTGTGTTGAAATCTCAAACCATGTAAATTCCAATATAATATTTTATGTCACTTGGAAAGTTCTTACAACTGTTAACCCTAAATTTTTTAAAAAATTTAGATGAGAGTAAACTAAGTGATTTCTCCAGGTTCTTACATCTTGTTTATTTGATTATAAAAAATGACTCATTTTATTCAGTTTCCCTCTCATTATTAATAACTGCTTTTCTTCCTGTCAAGGATAATAAAATGTGAGACACAGAGTAGTATTTACTGGCAAGAATAGTACAGAATTCTATTCATGAAAACTATAAGCAATCTTTGTAAAAATGCCACTATACTGTACTCAGGTCAAAATGAAAGCTTTTAGTTCATTATATTAACTCATTTTTTAAAAAGTCATTTTATATCGAGGTCTTTGCAGCAGAATGCTGTTATCAAAAATATGGTTCACTTAAATACTTAGGAGTATATTTTTTTAAAAAACCTAGCATTTACTAGCTAAGATACTTATCAGCTCTTTTTTTTTTTTTTTAAATTTCAAATTTGATTTATTTTAAAGCCCAGGAATAGGCTTGTTCATTTTTATACCCCTGGCAGTTAATAAATATTTGTTGAATGGCAAAGTAATAAACATAAACAAATGAGTAAACATCTACATTGTGATGTCCTTATCTCAGGTCTGGTGTCTTTTTTTTTTCTTTTTTTAAAATTTATATATTTTTAATTTTTATTTTTACTTTATTTTACTTTACAATGCTGTATTGGTTTTACCATACATTGACATGAATCCACTCTTAAAAAGATTTAGGAACCAAAGTTGTATTTATTTTTAATTCATCTAGTAAACTATGCAAATCTTTAAGACACTATGTTTGTCACCACACTTCAAGCATTGTCAGTTAACTGGATTTCATGATGTCTAGGATGCTATATAGTCATTGAAGATGTAATTTCTTTTCTTTTCATTAAGTCAAAGACATTTTTCTTTTACATAAATATTGATGTAAGAGTTAGGCAAGCATCCAAAAAACCTGTTGACTTGATTTTGTTTTTCTCATCTTCATTAATTTTTTGCTTCATTTATATTCTCCTTTCTCATCCCTTTGAATATAAAATAAGTTGCTTCTTAAACTTTCTGGTATAGCTTAGCATTTATTTTTTAAGTAACTTTTTCCATATGTTTGTTTTTACCTCCATGAAGTCTCTGTGTCTCAACATTCTTCACTTTTTACTCCTAAACTAAAGGAAAAAAAAAAACAAACAAACACAAAAAACTTTAGTTTTCCTTGTTGTGTCTGGCTATGATCTGTAAAATCAGGTATTTCCAGCTCTCTACCCTAAGTTTATAATTTTAATTAGCTTCTGTATAAAATTTCCCTCCTGACTCTACTGCCCAGTTAAAAGAAGTTTCAACTTCCTCTAGTCCCAAGAAGTGAGATGTGCAGGAAAACAGTGATTAAAGGATTAAGAAGAAACCCTTAGAAATCCTATTCCTTCTCTGAAGAAAATTAGGTCAAGTTTTGCCATGTTTTCTGCTTGGCTTCAGAGTTCATGGCTAGCCAACAATATTTGATGATTTAAAATGGCTTTTGGCTTTTCCTTTTAAAAACAAGATTAGTTATGAGTGTCATGTGAACTCCTGCATTTGTGGTAGCACACACTAGATTTAAGGTTATTACTCTTTTTTCCATTACTGATGCTGTCTTTACTCAGAAGTTTATCAAGGATATTCTTTCTTGAGTTGGAAATTTTAATGCTTGATCTCAGAGGTTGACCAATTACTGTTCATCTGAGCTCATTCAAATCTTCAAAGACAGAGTCAAAACAAATAGTGGAGCATGGTAGAGACAAGTATGTTAATCCCCCTGAAAGAAAGACAAATTAGGCAGTATCTATGCAATCAAGGCAGAATGGAATGTAACTGAAAGGTACAGTCATTCCAGTTTTCCGAAACCTTTCACCAATATCCAGCTGGAAGCAGAATTTAGGAAGAAGATGTGATCAGGCTGTAAGATAATATATTGAGAATGAAACTCATCTATTCTATTTTTCATGTTTATTCTGTCCTGAAACTAAATTCAAAGTTCATGTAGATTACATGATTTAGGTATGCATTTTATTTGAATTATTAATTAAAACTTTTCTCACTTGCTTTTTTGACATCACTCTTGTTCTCCATGCTCTCTAGAAGACCATAGATTGTGGCTCAGAGAGATTTTACATCTAATATCTTCAATGTCAGTGGACAATGAATGGTGATCTGGAGTCTGCTCATTCTGGATCCTGAGAGCTGATTGTTAAATATTTCAGGAATTTGTGTTAAACACAGCTCCTATTAAAAGATATATAGTAAGCCACATTAAAATTTCACTGTTTCTTAATTATTGTACTATATGTCCCTGAGGTTGTTTATATGTTTCATCTGCCGTATGGGAATACTGCATTGCACTGTTCATCCGTTCGTAACTCTGTATTCCTGAGGTTATTCATATCTGTTGCATCTTCCATATGGGAATACTGCATTGCACTGTTCATTTATTCATAACTCTGTATTCCTGAGGTTATTTATATCTGTTTCATCTGCCGTATGGGAATACTGCATTGCACTGTTCCTCCATTCATAACTCTGTGTTCAGTGATGCCAAGTGGGTGGTTTCCAGTTGGCCATAATGGAAGTATATACACTGTGTGAATGGAAAATGCTGCTCATCAGAGCTTCCTCCCCCACTTTTTACTCCAGAAAGTTAAAATTTTACCAGCCTATCACTGGCTATATATAGTGTACTTAAAAAAAAAGATCCTAGAACTCATTAAATTTCTTAAAATTTCATTATCCAGGAATCCTCATTTATCTTGACCTTTGATTATTTATATTTATATGATTGTTATTATATTATTATGATTATTCTAGCTTTCCCAGTAGGAAAATTTTGAAGTTAACAGATTTTGAATAAGCTTGTGTTTCCGCAGCTTGTATCCCATTGTAAAACCTGCCTTCAAGTTTACCTAGAAGATTGGAGAATCAACTTATACAAGTACTAAAACCAATAAAATAGTTCAAGGAATTTAAATATGATCAAGATGACATTTCAACTCACTAGGAAAAGGTTACCAGATTATAATTTTAGAATGTACAATGTTTGTAGGTAGGAGTAGCATTTATTTGAGTCACTTTAGAGGATAACTAGGCCTCAAATTTGTTATTCACATACTTCAAGTCCTGGTAATGTTGCTCATATTTATTTTGGAGAAACACTTTCTATATCCCCAAGGTGCCATGTACAGCAAAGTATTAAAAAAATTGATATATTGTAACAAAAGAATAACCAAGACAATCAATAAAGAAACTGCTAAAACATGGTACTATTAAGAGTTATATATCCTTAAGCTATTCTGTGTTGTGAAAATTGTAAACTGCAGCTGATTTCCAAAATATGTATCACTTATGGATAAGTGGAGAGAGGAAATGAGAGGAAGGGAAGGAGTGGGTAGAAGAGAGAAAAGGAAATTTTCTGCACACATTCACACTTGTCTGTATAAAATGACCCAGAAGTGTACATAGTAAATTCATAGCTATAGTTGACAGTTGATACTTATCTTTTCCTGTATTGTTAGTTTTAAATTTATTTTATATTTTATGTATTATCTGAGTAATGAATATTAGTGAAATATTTAATCAGAAAACACTTCCTGGCATATTATATTTAACCACATAAAGAGATAAAACATCCCTATATTTACATATTTTGCTTTAAGAATTCAAGTAGTCCAGTCTGTTGAGTTTTTACCTATGCATTCACCTTTGAACCCACTACCCATTTCAAGATACAGATCATAAAATAACTAAATTATACTACAGGTATATGTGATCCTACTCTCTCTTTTTATTTTTTTAACAAAAAAGGGAAATGATAATGGAATTGAAGAAAGGTATAAATACCACATCTATCTTAGTGACAGCTCACAGATTAAAACATCACTTATATGGAAAAACATTTATATCTACATAGTAAAACAGCAAGATGAAAATAAAAAACATGTTGACAAAAATATGTTGTGTACAAACAGTAGAAGAGTTTAATGATATTATGGTCAGAGTCTTCCTTGATTTGTCAGCACATTTGATTTTCATCTAATCCAATTATGACTCTTTCCTGTAGTATAATTATTTCATTACCATCAGGATAACAACTAGCAGGTATGGACTGATCAATAAACTATTTTTGCTTTGAAAACAACCAGATAGCATTGTTTATTTGCTGGAGAAGTTACTCTTGTGGTTTCCTGTAGGTGATAATTGCTTTAAAGTTAATAACTGCATTAGATAGAGTAATGGTTTTGATGGTTAGAAAAAGTAGAACCATAAACAGGTGTCTTATATTATTAGGTGATCTAAACCTTTATCTAGAGCAATGGTGGACTTTGAAAGAATAGATTTTATATTTTATTCTAACTGTTAATGATGCTTTGTTTGTTTATGAGGCTGGTAAAACATATGCAGAGCCTTGCAGAAACTACAAAATAATGGTTTGTTTAGCTTATATTATTTGTTATGAAGACCTCACAGAGCTGACATGTGAAACTCAGTTTTCACTCTTCTTTCTAATATAATACACACACACACACGTACACACATACATATATACTTTAAACAAATGGTAAAAGTATAGAAAATGTATAATGAATATACATGCATCTTCATCTAGGCTGGTGACATCTGACTAGTATACAGTATTTGCTTCCTTTTTTAAAGATCACTTTTAAGGAAAAAATATTATTTTTATAGTTGAAATTACATTTGTGCCTTTCCCTATTCTAAAGTTTGTCCTTTCCAGAGAGAAAGGCTATTTGGATTTGGTATTTCTTATCTTACATATATTTCATACTTTTTGTAAACATACATATTTCATATATATTTCATTCTTTTGTGAATATATATATACCTTTGCAAGTTTTATGATTTCCCATCAATTATGTCATATTCCATGTACCTTTTAAAGATTTACTTGTTTCTTTTAATTCAACATAGTTTTTGAGATTTAGTCAAGGTAAAACATCGAGTTCTGTTAGCCTCAAATCTTCTCTGGTCTGTAAAATGTTGTTACTGTCGTTCAGTTGCTAAGTTGTATCCAATTCTGCAATTTCAAGGACTGCAGCACCCCAGCCTCTATCCTCCACTATCTCCCAGACTTATTCAAGTCCATTCAAATTCATGTCCATTAAGTCAGTAATGCTGTCTAACCATCTCATCCTCTGCTGCCCCTTTCTCCTTCAATCTCTCCCAGCATTGAGGTACTTTTCTATTGTGTCAGCTTTTTGCATCAGGTAGCCCAGGTATAGGAGCTTCAGCCCCGCAGTCCTTCCAATGAATATTCAGGGTTGATTTCCTTTAGGATTGACTGGTTTGTTCTTGTGAGGGACTCTCAACAGCCTTCTCTAGCACCATAACTCAAAAGCATCAATTATTTGTCACTCAAGTCTTCTTTACACTCACATCCAATTTGTAAAATAGTCATTACAAATAGAGTGGTTCCCATCCTTCAAGAACCATTATTTCTGTTCCCCGTGGAGATGAATAGTATTGTTAATGCTATGACCAGTCAAAACTATTTGCACTTTTACTAAATGTATATGTACCTAGAAGTGATTAATTATATTATTTTGTGTGTTTGCATGCTATAATTATATGTGTTTTGCCTTTTTATAATTATGAAATTTTATTTTTATTGTACAATACTCCTTGGGAATAAAGTCTCTTTTTAATTGTTTATATAGTCACTCCAGACTTCTTCCATTTACTATTTGCAAACTTTATCTTTTTCTAACCTTTTACTTTCAAATCATTTGTTCCTTAATATTGAAAAGCATGTAGCATATAGCTGAATTTTGCTTTTTAAATTTAGTCTGATAACCTGCTTTTTATTTGGAGAACTTAGTGCATTTGTATTTAATATAATTGCCAATATGGTTGGTTATAGTTTTCTCATTTTACATTTTTTCTCTATTCTGTCTAAATTTATTTACTTTGATCCCCATCTTCACATGTTAAGTATTTTTTAATATTCCTCTTTATTTTAGCTATAACTCTTTATATTTAAATTTTTTCTCTAATAATTATAAAACATGTCTGTAAATGATCACAGTTCCAATTTGTCTTTATAAAAGTTGGTGAAGGTCATTGAGAGAACTGCTAGTTGACCTGTAAGCTGGACTTGAGCAATAGGAAGACTCCCATTTCCTTCCGTGTCCTTGCAATGTATGTTTTGTTTGCCTTCCCCATTTGAGAAGTTTCCTGAGGACACAGCTTTGAGATAGTAATGTGGTATTGAGACCATCTGGGTAGTATATGTGACTAAACTCAATTAAGGCCTCTGTATAAACTTTTAAAATTCTGGCAAGCAGGTGTGGAGATCTACTCATTCTGTTTGTCCCAGGCTGCCTAAGACAAGCTTCATATTTAAATTCCCTTGCTTATTAAACCTGCCACCTACCATTTGGAGTAATGTGCTTATTTTTTCAACCTACCTCAGGCCTCTGCACATGGGGGTCATATTATACCCAGGGAACTCCAGGAGGTTGCCAATGAGCAATAATGGCCTACTTTGTGTAAAGTGTAAAATGCTTGTTAATAGTTTAATTTCATTTACTATAACCTCATCCTTTGTGATATAATATGTATTAGGTTTATCTGTATAAAAAATTCAGTAGTAAAGCATTATAAATTTGCTACCATGGATCATTTTTTTTTTTCAAAAAAATTAAAGAGAGAAGGGAAAATATATCTTATTTATCCATAAGATTGTCAGTTTTATAATTTTTTTTTTTTTTGGTCGATTTGAGTTTCTATCTGGTATGGAGTTTAATCCCTTCATTTTTTCGGCAAGTGGCAATGTTCAATAGAAATGGTGAGTGTAGACATCTTTTTTATTTCCAGTTTAAACATATGGCTTCTCATGTTCCTTAATTTGAATAGTATTATTGGAGGTTAATCATGCTTATTATTTTCTATATTAGTTTACTGAGTTATTATCATGAATGAGTATGTAATTTTATTGAAGTCAGCTATATTTAGGGGGATGATCATGTTTACATTCTTCAATCTGGCAGTATAGTAAGGATTATTTCTAAAATTTCTATGAAGCCAACCTTGTATTCTTAGGATGGAGACAATTGGGTCACTTTTTAATTAGCATTTAAAAAAATAGTATGAAATTTGAATTTAAAATTTTTACGTTTATGAGTGACATGAATTTTTAATTTTCTTTTTTTAGTACAGTCCCTTTCCTGATTAGTTATTCCTGAGTACATTCAGCAGTTCTGTAACAGTATGTTAATGGCAAGTTGTCTCAGATTTTGTTTCCCTGAGAAGGACCATAATTTTACCCTTATCTTTGGTTATTTTTCTGGGCATATATTAATTATCAAAACTTAACTTTTCAGCACTTTAAATTTATTATTGCATTTTTTCTTACTTCTACATTGTTTTTTTTTTTTAATGAAACCAATCAGAGTAATTTTATTTTTCATAATTCTTTCCTAGTAGTTTATCTTTCTCTTTGGTTGCCTTTAACTTCTTTCTCTTAGGGTTCTGTAAACTTTTGTGATTATACATTTAAGTTTAGATTCCTTTTAATTTATTATATTCAGCTATTGTTGCATCATGAAATAAAAGTTTAAGCAGTCCCCTAAATGTGTTCAGGTCTCAACCATTATTTTTTCAAATTTTGCCTCTCTGAATCCTGTCTAGTCTTTCATTTTGGAAATCCTGCTCTTCAAGAATTGAATTTCCTCATTCTATACTTGATGATATTTAACCCATCTTTCCTATTTTCTATTTCTTTGTCTCCCTGTGTTCTGATCCATCCTTTTATTTTATTCCCAAATATTTCCCATCTTTTCTATGGGGTGTTTTCTTTCCTTAGGTTTCATCTTTTTAATATACCTTCAGCTGTGAGAATCCTGTGAAGCTTGAAGGAGTGTTTGATTTACTTTCACCAGAGAGGCATTTTATTGTTGTTTTTTTAAATTTCAGTGATCCCTATTCAAACAGATAATATAAATTTAAATACCTATTATATGTCATGGTAGATCCATAAAATAAAAGATTTTATTTACTTCTATCAGAGTCCTGTTTTTATGTTAATTCTTTAGTGTGCAGTGGTCTCCATTCAAACAAAAATTTAAGTTTAAAAATCTATCATATGTCATAGTAGATCTATGACTAAATATTTCTTTCCTCTGTATGGTTTATGTACACACAGTAGATTGGCCTAGCAGAGAAATACTTTAGATAAATTGCACTTTATAGTAAAAATTGCACATAATTTTTTATTTTATAAAAGTGATTTAAAAATTCTGAGTGATAACATGGAAAAAGAGGATTAATAAATGATTAAAATACTGTGAATACTCATTTACCATGCTCAGTTAAAATATTTACTTAAAAGTGGTACACTGTAATTTTGAGGGGCTGCTGCTGCTGCTAAGTCGCTTCAGTCGTGTCCAACTCTGTGCGACCCCAGAGTTGGCAGCCCACCAGGCTCCCTCGTCCCTGGGATTCTCCAGGCAAGAATACTGGAGTGGGTTGCCATTTCCTTCTCCAATGCATGAGAGTGAAAAGTGAAAGTGAAGTCGCTCAGTCGTGTTCGACTCTTATTGACCCCATGGACTGCAGCCTACCAGGCTTCTCCATCCATGGGATTTTCCAGGCAAGAGTACTGGAGTAAACTAATATAATTACACTATTAGGAAAATACTTTCAGTGATATATGCCACCAGGAACTGAAAATTACAGAAATAATTTAGCACTTGAAGTGTACAAGTACCAGAATTTTTAATAACATAAACCTTTATTACATTTTTAGTGGATGTGATAATAGAATAATATATTTCATGTAGTACTTCAGAGTTGCAGTTATTTGATTTTTATAGAAGTCCTAAAAGAGGTATGGCAATATCATTATACTCATTTTACATATAGATAAACTTAGCCTTTGCCTAAGTAACTTTCTTTCTAATACAGGGAGGTAAGATTGAATCCCAGATTATTTACACTGAACTCACTACTGTGCTAAAGTGAAGGTGAAAGTGATTCAGTGGTGTCTGACTCTTTGTGACCCCATGGACTATAGCCCACTAGGCTCCTCTCTCCTTGGAATTCTCTAGGCAATTCTACTGGAGTGGTTAGCCATTCCCTTCTCCAGGGGATCTTCCCAACCCAGGGATTGAACCCAGATCTCTCACATTGCAGGCAAATTCTTTACCATTTGAGCCGCAAGGGAATCCCAGATACAGGAAATACTTAAACACAAAACAAAACAACAACAACAAATCTCAAAGGACTTTTTTGTACACTATGAGTTTTAATAATTCTTTTGATTAAATTTAAAGATTTGTGGAAATAGAAAAAATATTTTAAGAAATAGAAATGTTGTAATCTGGATTTTCATTGAATTGATTCTTTTCTGTGTGAGAGTTACACAGCTATAATTTCAACTTTTTAAGTATCCTAGTGGTTAAATGTTGAATCACTGGGCACTAGATTTGTCATGCAATAAAAAATAAAATTATATATTTCTTTACTTAATTCAACAAAAACAGATTATGTAAGATGATCTCAGATCTTGTCACACTGCAGATTTTCCTTGTTAAATCTAACAGTAATGGATGAAGCTAACATGGATAAATGGATAACATGGATAAATCTAACAGTTGGAGGAAGCTAGAGGGTTTCTGTGTTTGATATGTTTCTATCTAGTCGAATATAGTACAGTTTCAGGATCTGAGATTTTATTAAGAAAGCATGTATGAGTTAAGGTTTAGTTAAGTGCTATAACCAATAATACTTTTATCTCTTGCAAATATGTGATTGATAAAACATACAATATATCTATCAATCTGTCCATATATAAGATGGAGTCAGAAATGGCAACCTACTCTAGTGTTCTCACCTGGAAAATTCCATGGATAGAAGAGCCTGGTAGGCTACATTCATGGGGTCCCTAAGAGTCAGACATGGTGCTCGCTTCGGCAGCACATATACTAAAATTGGAACGATACAGAGAAGATTAGCATGGCCCCTGTGCAAGGATAACACACAAATTTGTGAAGTGTTCCATATTTTTATCACTGATGAACATAGATGCAAAAATTCTCAACAAAATTCTAGCAATCAGAATCCAACAACACATTAAAAGATCATACACCATGACCAAGTGGGCTTTATCCCAGGGATGCAAGGATTCTTCAATATCTGCAAATCAATCAATGTAATTCACCACATGAACAAATTGAAAAATAAAAGCCATATGATTATCTCAATAGATGCAGAGAAGGCCTTTGACAAAATTCAACATCCATTTATGATAAAAACTCTCCAGAAAGCAGGAATAGAAGGAACATACCTCAACATAATAAAAGCTATATATGACAAACCCACAGCAAACATTATCCTCAATGATGAAAAATTGAAAACATTTCCCCTAAAGTCAGGAACAAGACAAGGGTGCCCACTTTCACCGCTACTATTCAACATAGTTCTGGAAGTTTGGGCCACAGCAATCAGAGCAGAAAAAGAAATAAAAGGAATCCAAATTGGAAAAGAAGTAAAACTCTCACTATTTACAGATGACATGATCCTCTACATAGAAAACCCTAAAGACTCTACCAGAAAATTACTAGAGCTAATCAATGAATATAGTAAAGTTGCAGGATATAAAATCAACACTCAAAAATCCCTTGCATTCCTATGCACTAATAATGAGAAAGTAGAAAAAGAAATTAAGGAAACAATTCCATTCACCATTGCAACGAAAGGAATAAAATACTTAGGAATATATCTACCTAAAGAAACTAAAGACCTATATATAGAAAACTATAAAACACTGATGAAAGAAATCAAAGAGGACACTAATAGATGGAGAAATACACCATGTTCATGGATTGGAAGAATCAATATAGTGAAAATGAGTATACTACCCAAAGCAATCTACAGATTTGATGCAATCCCTATCAAGCTACCAGCCATAGTTTTCACAGAACTAGAACAAATAATTTCAAGATTTGTATGGAAATACAAAAAACCTCGAATAGCCAAAACAATCTTGAGAAAGAAGAATGGAACTGGAGGAATCAACTTGCCTGACTTCAGGCTCTACTACAAAGCCACAGTCATCAAGACAGTATGGTACTGGCACAAAGACAGACATATAGATCAATGGAACAAAATAGAAAGCCCAGAGATAAATCCACACACCTATGGACACCTTATCTTTGACAAAGGAGGCAAGAATATACAATGGATTAAAGATAATCTTTTTAACAAGTGGTGCTGGGAAAACTGGTCAACCACTTGTAAAAGAATGAAACTAGATCACTTTCTAACACCACACACAAAAATAAACTCAAAATGGATTAAAGATCTAAATGTAAGACCAGAAACTATAAAACTCCTAGAGGAGAACATAGGCAAAACACTCTCCGACATAAATCACAGCAGGATTCTCTATGATCCACCTCCCAGAATGCTGGAAATAAAAGCAAAAATAAACAAATGGGATCTAATTAAACTTAAAAGCTTCTGCACAACAAAGGAAAATATAAGCAAGGTGAAAAGACAGCCTTCAGAATGGGAGAAAATAATAACAAATGAAGCAACTGACAAACAACTAATCTCAAAAATATACAAGCAACTTATGCAGCTCAATTCCAGAAAAATAAACGACCCAATCAAAAAATGAGCCAAAGAACTAAATAGACATTTCTCCAAAGAAGACATACGGATGGCTAACAAACACATGAAAAGATGCTCAACATCACTCATTATCAGAGAAATGCAAATCAAGACCACAATGAGGTACCATTTCACACAAGTCAGAATGGCTGCGATCCAAAAGTCTATAAGCAATAAATGCTGGAGAGGGTGTGGAGAAAAGGGAACCCTCTTACATTGTTGGTGGGAATGCAAACTAGTACAGCCACTATGGAGAACAGTGTGGAGATTCCTTAAACAATTGCAAATTGAACTGCCTTATGACCCAGCCATCCCACTGCTGGGCATGCACACTGAGCAAACCAGAATTGAAAGAGACACATGTACCCCAATGTTCATTGCAGCACTGTTTATAATAGCCAGGACATGGAAACAACCTAGATGTCCATCAGCAGATGAATGGATAAGAGAGCTGTGGTACATATACACAATGGAGTATTACTCAGCCATTAACAAGAATACATTTGAATCAGTTCTGATGAGATGGACGAAATTGGAGCCAATTATACAGAGTGAAGTAAGCCAGAAAGAAAAACACCAATGCAGTATACTAACACATATATATGGAATTTAGAAAGATGGTAATGATAACCCTGTATGTGAGACAGCAAAAGAGACACAGATGTATAGAATGGACTTTTGGACTCTGAGGGAGAGGGGGAGGGTGGGATGATTTGGGAGAATGGCACTGAAACATGTATACTATCATGTAAGAAATGAATCGCCAGTCTGTGTTCAATACAGGATACATGATGCTTGGGGCTGGTGCATGGGGATGATCCAGAGAGATGATATGGGGTGGGAGGTGGGAGGGGGGTTCAGAATTGGGAACTCATGTACACCCGTGGCGGATTCATGTCAATGTATGGCAAAACCAATACAGTATTGTAAAGTAAAATAAAGTAAAAAAAAAAAAAGAGTCAGACATGACTAAGCACACTTTCTGACCTGATAGGTCTATCATATGTATATCAGAAAGTGACCTCTTATATATTACATATATAAGCAGATATAATACATAGCTATTTTGCTTTATTTCCTATCTTATAAAATAAAAATGTTGTTTGAGGAAGATATTGTAGATGATGATGGTTATTGTAGATGATAGATATTGTAGATGATGGTTATTTTTCTGTCAAAAACTATATTAATTTTATATATTTTGTTGTTAGTCAATGAGTTGAGTCACATTGAGGCTCTGAGTTCACATTATTTTACTTTGGATATAGTTTAGAAGTTATAGTTGAGATATAAATGTTGATTAATAAATGTAAATTATTATGTAGTATTTATTTAGCATATTAGTTAAATATACATATTTTCCTTAATGATATCCATGTTTCTAGCTGTTACTTATCTTTGTAAAAGATTTACTTCTACAGCCAAGCTAAAGGTATGTGCTTATCTATTCATTTATTTGAAATTGTTCATTACGTTACTGAACTCCACAAATTCTTCCATAAATATTAGTATTAATGGTAAAATGGAAACAATTCAATTGATTTCATGGATTCAAGTATTACATAGTACTTTGAGAAAAAAAAACAATTTGATACACTGGAGTTTCAAAACTTTTCAGCGTTATACTTCAAATATGTGTGTGTGTATATATATGTGTATATATATATATGCATATATATATATATATAAAACACAAAAACTTTTATGAGATATTTGGAGGCTGCTGCTGCTGCTAAGTCACTATGTGGGAACTATTCAGTATCTTCAAATCAGTTCAGTTGCTCAGTCATGTCCAACTCTTTGCGACTCCATGAATCACAGCACGCTAGGCCTCCCTGTCCATCACCAACTCCCGGAGTTCACTCAGACGCACGTCCATCGAGTCAGTGATGCCATCCAGCTATCTCATCCTCTGTCATCCCCTTCTTCTCCTGCCCCTAATCCCTCCCAGCATCAGAGTCTTTTCCAATGAGTCAACTCTTTGCATGAGGTGGCCAAAGTACTGGAGTTTCAGCTTTAGCATCATTCCTTCCAAAAGAAATCCCAGGGCTGATCTCCTTTAGAATAGACTGGTTAGGTCTCCTTGCAGTCCAAGGGACTCTCAAGAGTCTTCTCTAACACCACAGTTCAACAGCATCAATTCTTTGGCTCTCAGCTCTCTTCACAGTCCAATTCTCACATCCATACATGACTACTGGAAAAACCATAGCCTTGACTAGATGGACCTTAGTCGGCAAAGTAATGTCTCTGCTTTTCAATATGCTATCTAGGTTGGTCATAACTTTCCTTCCAAGGAGTAAGCGTCTTTTAATTTCATGGCTGCAATTACCATCTGCAGTGATTTTGGAGCTGAAAAAAATAAAGTCTGACACTGTTTCTACTGTTTCCCCATCTATTTTCCATGAAGTGATGGGACCAGATGCCATGATCTTCGTTTTCTGAATGTTGAGCTTTAAGCCAACTTTTTCACTCTCCTCTTTCACTTCATCAAGAGGCTTTTTAGTTCCTCTTCACTGTCTTGGATCTAAGGTTGTTTACTTGCTTATTTTTGTTTGATATGGATGCAAAAATTTCCCTCTTGTGTTCTGATTTGTATTTTCTTAATTTATGAGACTCCGCTTTCTTTCACTAAAGTTATTTATTTTGTTTTTTTTTCAAACTATTTTGATTGTAAAGAGTTTATTAAAATATATGAAATGAATGGGGAAAAGTACGAAATGTATGGGAAAAAGATAGCTAGACGGTATATCAATAAGTCTATCAATTTTTAGAGAATATTGAATCTGGTTATTCAGTGTCACCAAATGTCACCTACAAAAGCAATAATTTAATTGTAAATTAAGTTATTTTTAGTAGAAACTTACATAATACTTATATTTTGTATTTATATTGCTTTTCATTTTTTGCAATAATTAGATATTACAGTAAGAAGCACATTATGTTTGAAATCAAGAGCAACTTAAGAGATTCCACTTTTTTAATATAAACATGTACTTGTTAAAGAATCAGTCACATTTATACTGTTATAGTGGTAAGGAATTATAAACCTCAGTAAAATATAAATCAAATAAGTTCTTTTTACTCCTAAAGTAATGTCATAATTAGAAACTTTCTGCAAAGATAACTGTGTCTCACCTATGCTCGAGGCAACACTGCCATGAAAAAGATCTACCGCTATCACAATAGGGCAAGATATAGTCAAGAAAAACATCTTTCCCTGACAATTCATTTTTTTATCCATGACATAATTTAGAAAAGTTTTCCCCAGGTCAGTTTTCCCATAAGGAGAAGAACACTTGAAAGCACTCAGCATTTTCTTACAATGAAAGTATCTGGCAGTGTTTTTTTTTTTTTTTTTTAAACTCTTGCTTGTTGGAAAAACCTTGTCAGGAACTCAGTGTAACAGTAATAAACAGTCATCTCCTGATGCCACACGTCACAACTCATGGGGTCCTGCTGGTTCATTTCTTTTACCAATCACGTACCACTGTGTTTTATAGCAGTGCCTCAGGACACAGTGAAGGGCTTGGATGTTGTACAGTTGTTCTCACTGAGCATCTCTCCTTGAGACTGTCATACATATGTTGCATAGTATATCCTCAGGCATGCAAAGAGGCATGGAGCATGGAATGAGAGTCAATAAATTTCTATGATTTCATGAGCCTGTATCCAAACATACTATCTAGCATATGTGAAACTGAGCAGCTAAAATTTCTAAAAGTAATACAAATGGAAAGGTTTAATCAAAAGGTACTTTGCACACAGCAATACACTATATTATAATAAATAAAACCAAAGAGGAAGAAGTCAATAATATTTTAGAAATTCAGTAAGTACTTTAAAAATATTTAAGCCCCACATCTACATATATGCAAATATCTGTGTTTCATTCGTCATCATGTCATGTCTATCATTCCAGTTTCTCTCATGCTATCTATTTGTTTACTCTGCTTCTGCCTTGTCAGTTTAGAGGAATATTAGATTTAGTTTATTTTCATCAAAGAGATGAAAAGTATCTGAATGTATTCAGAGAGGAGGAGTTGTTTAGCTGCTAAGTTGTATCTGACTCTTTTGCAACACCATGGACTGTAGCCAGCCAGGCTCTTCTGTATATGGGATTGCCTAGGCAAGAATGCTGGAGTGGGTTTCCATTTCCTTCTTCAGGGGATCTTCCTGACCCAAGGATTGAACCTGCATCTCCTGCATTGCAGGTAGATTCTTTACAGTTGTGCTACTAGGGAAGCCCTTCAGGGAGGAGGGTAGTGTATTAAAGGATTCCTGAAACACTTCAACTTGCTGAGAAAAAGAAAAACTTTCCTGTGTAATAAAATCACTTGAGAACTGAGTATCAGTGGTTAGTGTTAGGAAAAAGCACTGTTTCTTTACCTTTAATTTCCCCACTTCTTTTTTTTTTTTTTGATTATTCTTTTTTTTTAATTTTTATTTTTACTTTATTTTACTTTAAAAATACTGTATTGGTTTTGCCATACATTGACATGAGATTTAAATTTAATGATTCCAAGGTGCTGAAGAATTTTCTTTTTTTTTTTTTTGAATTTTCTTATTTTTAAAAATTATTTGCACAAGTCAAGGCTCTACATTATGCAGTAGCAAATTTTATTGTGGAAATAAAAAACCCAAATAGAATTAGCACAGGTAGTGTTTAGGTCCAAAGTAGTCCAAGGAAACTAATACCTAGTAATTATATTACTTGATATAAAGCTCATGGTTATAAAACTCAAACATCTTAAAAACATATGAATATTTTGGAATACTAAAAAGATTAACTGATTTTTTTAAGTTTAAGATTCAGCTTTGTTCCTTGTTGCCCAAGTCATAGAGTGCAAACTTTTGTTTTCTTCATTAAAGTAGTTAAGTTTTATTTGAATGTATATAATGAGAATTTGGTAGAAAATATGACTCTCTTCCTGAAATAGAAACCAACTCTATAACCTTTTAATATGGATATTTTGGCTTATTCTTTTAATGTAAATATACATAAATATAGTAAATATGGGCTTCCCTGGTGGCTCAGGCAGTAAAGAATCTGCCTGCAATTTGGAAGACCTGGGTTCAAGCCCTGGGTCAGGAAGATCCCCTGGGGAAGGGAATGGCAGCCCACTCCAGTATTCTAGTTGCAATGCCACATGGATTTGAACTTTCTTGTCAGTGAAACAAAACAGGTTTCAGTAAGACTGGAGCAGGAGGGTACCAGCATACGAATGGGAAATGGCTATTAAAATGTGCCACATTTCACTAGAATTACTTTTTAGAAAGTCCCCACAAGAAGGGAGGGGGCAACAGCAAGATGACGGAATAGAGACCACGGACTTCATCTCTGCACAAACGCAGTTAAATAGCTATCCCTGAATGAAAACATCTCTGCAGAAGCTCATATGTCCAGTTAAATAGCTGCAACAAAACAATGGAGCAAAACAAAACAGAACAACAGCAACAGCAACAACATCAAGACATAAGAATAATAACACTAAAATTGCAGGAAGAGCATTTTGCCTATTTTTCCAGACTGCCACAGCTCACCATCACAAATTCTGCTCAGAGAGGACAAGGAAGGCTGGATGAATGATCAGCTTCTTCAGCCTTCTGGAGCACTACCTAAGGATCTGCACTGATTTTGCCCTACCCAGATTGTTGTGGAAATCGGCATAGCTGAGACGTCTGTTTCTGACAAAAACAAAGAAGATGGAGTAGGTACAACTGTGGTCACCATTGGCCTTCTCGGCAGAGGACCCTAGCAGAGGGTCCTTTGCCACTGAGAGCCTCAGTAGACACTGGGGCATGGTCATCCAACAGGTTTTACCCCCAAGGACCCTATGGCTCATTGCTGTGGACCCCAGCAGCTTGCTCTGCAGAGGATCCTAGTAAATTTTGCCAGTGAGTAAACCAACAGCCATTACAGCCCCAGTGGATCTGCTGCAGTTTCACTTATGAGTATTCCACAGTTTTTGCCTTTGCAGAATCCAGCTACTTTGGTGTAGTCAAAGTACTGGAAAAAAAAAAAAATTGTCAACACGTGATATTCTTTTAAATGAAGAGAATTATACATACACATATATACATGTATATACACATACATACAGTGAAATATTATTAACAAACAAAGGAATTCTATTATGACAACATGAATAAGCCTGGAGGACATTATGCCAAGTGAAATAAACCAGACACAGAAAAACAAATACTTCTCACTTATAGATGGAATCTAAAGTAGTTGAACTCATATAAGCAGAGAATATAATAGTCATTGACAGGGCAGAGGGGTGTGAAGAAAGGGGAGATGTTGGTCAAAGGTTACAAAAGTTTAGTTATATGGGAAGACTAAGTTCTGGAGGTCTAATATACAATATGGTGACAAAAGTCAACAGTACTATACATTATACTTGAAATTTGCTAGGAGAATAGGTCTTAGAACTTAAAATACATACACATGCAGGTGCTAACTATGTGATGATAGATATGATTATATGGATTGTAGTGATCATTTCACAATATATACATATAAAAACACCAAACTGTATACTTTAAATATATATAATGTTTATATGTCAATGGTTTCTCAATGAGGGGACTTCCCAGGTCACACTAGTGATAAAGAACCTGCCTGTCAATGCAGGAGACATAAGAGATATGGGTTTGATCCCTGGGTCGGGAAGATCCCTGAGCAGGGAATGGCAATCCACACCAGTATTTTCACCTGGAGAGTCTCCATGGACAGAGGAGACTGGTGGGCTACAGGGCTACACCCCATAGGGTCCCAAAGAGTCAAACATTACTGAAGTGATTTAGCATAGCATATCTCAATAAAGTGCTTAAAAACCCGAATCCCTTTAAATATACTCTCTGTATCTAAAATATTTTGGAAGTGTTGTATAATTTGAATATTTATGAGAGAGACATTTTATTCTCATCTAAAGTTCTTTGTGTTCAAAAAAGACTATTTATAAGCAGGTAATCATTTGTGGGATGTTTGAAATTCAGTGCATTGTATATTGAATTGCACACAAGAATGTAAACAAATTTAAAAAGATGTGTTCAAGAAATAGGATTTAAAACCATTCAAGTTCAATTCAGTTCAGTCGCTCAGTCATCTCCGACTCTTTGCGACCCCATGAATTGCAGGACGCCAGGCCTCCCTGTCCATCACCAACTCCCAGAGTTCACTCAGACGCACGTCCATCGAGTCCGTGATGCCATCCAGCCATCTCATCCTGGGTCGTCCCATTCTTCTCCTGCCCCCAATCCCTCCCAGCATCAGAGTCTTTTCCAATGAGTCAACTCTTCACATGAGGTGGCCAAAGTACTGGAGTTTCAGCTTTAGCATCATTCCCTCCAAAGAAATCCCAGGGCTGATCTCCTTCAGAATGGACTGGTTGGATCTCCTTGCAGTCCAAGGGACTCTCAAGAGTCTTCTGTAACACCACAGTTCAAAAGCATCAATTCTTCGGCACTCAGCCTTCTTCACAGTCCAACTCTCACATCCATACATGACTACTGGAAAAACAATAGCCTAGACTAGACAGACCTTAGTTGGCAAAGTAATGTCTCTGCTTTTAAATATACTATCTAGGTTGGTCATAACTTTTCTTCCAAGGAGTAAGCGTCTTTTAATTTCATGGCTGCAGTCTCCATCTGCCGTGATTTTGGAGCCCCCCCCCAAATAAAGTCTGACACTGTTTCTACTGTTTCCCCATCTATTTCCCATGAAGTGATGAGACCAGATGCCATAATCTTCGTTTTCTGAATGTTGAGCTTTAAGCCAACTTTTTCACTCTCCTCTTTCACTATCATCAAGAGGCTTTTTAGTTCCTCTTTACTTTCTGCCATAAGGGTGGTGTCATCTGCATATCTGAGGTTATTGATATTTCTCCCGGCAATCTTGATTCCAGCTTGTGTTTCTTCCAGACCAGCGTTTCTCATGATGTACTCTGCATATAAGTTAAATAAGCAGGGTGACAATATACAGCCTTGACGTACTCCTTTTCCTATTTGGAACCAGTCTGTTGTTCCATGTCCAGTTCTAACTGTTGCTTCCTGACCTGCATACAGGCTTCTCAAGAGGCAGGTCAGGTGGTCTGGTATTCCCATCTCTCTCAGAATTTTCCACAGTTTATTGTGATCCACACAGTCAAAGGCTTTGGCATGGTCAATAAAGCAGAAATGGATATTTTTCCAGAACTCTCTTGCTTTTCCATGATCCAGGGAATGTTGGCAATCTGATCTCTAGTTCCTCTGCCTTTTCTAAAACCAGCTTGAACATCAGGAAGTTCACGGTTCAGGTATTGCTGAAGCCTGGCTTGGAGAATTTTGAGCATTACTTTACTAGCGTGTGAGATGAGTGAAATTGTGGGGTAGTTTGAGCATTCTTTGGCATTGCCTTTCTTTGGGATTGGAATGAAAACTGATCTTTTCCAGTCCTGTGGCCACTGCTGAGTTTTCCAAATTTGTTGGCATATTGAGTGCAGCACTTTCACAGCATCATCTTTCAGGATTTGAAATAGCTCAGCTGGAATTCCATCACCTCCACTAGCTTTGTTCGTAGTGATGCTTTCTAAGGCCCACTTGACTTTACATTCCAGGATGTCTGGCTCTAGATGAGTAATCACACCATCGTGATTATCTGGGTCATGAAGATCTTTTTGTACAGTTCATCTGTGTATTCTTGCTATCTCTTCTTAATATCTTCTGCTTCTGTTAGGTCCATACCTTTTCTGTCCTTTATCGAGCCCATCTTTGCATGAAATGTTCCCTTGGTATCTCTAATTTTCTTGAAGAGATCTCTAGTCTTTCCCATTCTGTTGTTTTCCTCTATTTCTTTGCATTGATCGCTGAAGAAGGCTTTCTTATCTCTTCTTGCTCTTCTTTGGAACTCTGCATTCAGATGCTTATATCTTTCCTTTTCTCCTTTGCTTTTCGCCTCTCTTCTTTTCACAGCTATTTGTAAGGCCTCCCCAGACAGCCATTTTGCTTTTTTGCATTTCTTTTCCATGGGGATGGTCTTGATCCTTGTCTCCTGTACAATGTCATGAACCTCATTCCATAGTTCATCAGGCACTCTGTTTATCAGATCTAGGCCTTTAAATCTATTTCTCACTTCCACTGTATAATCATAAGGGATTTGATTGAGGTCATACCTGAATGGTCTAGTGGTTTTCCCTACTTTCTTCAATTTAAGTCTGAATTTGGTAATAAGGAGTTCATGATCTGAGCCACAGTCAGTGCCTGGTCTTGTTTTTGCTGACTGTATAGAGCTTCTCCATCTTTGGCTGCAAAGAATATAATCAATTTGATTTCAGCCTTGACCATCTGGTGATGTCCATGTGTAGAGTCTTCTCTTGTGTTGTTGGAAGAGGGTGTTTGCTATGACCAGTGCATTTTCTTGGCAAAACTCTATTAGTCTTTGCCCTGCTTCATTCTGCATTCCAAGGCCAAATTTGCCTGTTACTCCCAGTGTTTCTTGACTTCCTACTTTTGCATTCCAGTCCCCTATAATGAAAAGAACATCTTTTTTGGGTGTTAGTTCTACAAGGTCTTGTAGGTCTTCATAGAACCGTTCAACTTCAGCTTCTTCAGCATTAGTGGTTGGGGTATAGACTTGGATTACTGTGATATTGAATGGTTTTCCTTGGAAACTAACAGAGATCATTCTGTCATTTTTGAGATTGCGTCAAGTACTGCATTTCGGACTCTTTTGTTGACCATGATGGCTACTCCATTACTTCTGAGGCATTCCTGCCCACAGTAGTAGATATAATGGTCATCTGAGTTAAATTCACCTATTCCAGTCCATTTTAGTTTGCTGATTCCTAGAATGTTGACTTTCACTCTTGCCATCTCTTGTTTGACCACTTCCAATTTGCCTTGATTCATGGACCTGACATTCCAGGTTACTATGCAGTATTGCTCTTTACAGCTTCGGACTTTGTTTCTCTCACCAGTCACATCCACAACTGGGTATTGTTTTTGCTTTGGCTCCATCCCTTCTTTCTTTCTTGAGTTATTTCTCCACTGATCTCCAGTAGCATATTGGACACCTACTGACCTGGGGAGTTCCTCTCTCAGTATCCTATTATTTTGCCTTTTTATACTGTTCATGGGGTTCTCAAGGCAAGAATACAGAAGTGGTTTGCCATTCCCTTCTCCAGTGGACCACTTTCTCAGACGTCTCCACCATGACCCGCCTGTTGCCCCACGGGCATGGCTTGGTTTCACTGAGTTAGACAAGGCTGTGGTCCTAGAGTGATTAGATTGCCTAGTTTTCTGTGAGTATGGTTTCAATGTGTCTGCCCTCTGATCCCCTCTTGCAACACCTACCATCTTACTTGGGTTTCTCTTACTTTGGGTGTGGGGTATCTCTTCACAGCTGCTCCAGCAAAGCACAGCCACTGCTCCTTACCTTGGATGAGGGGTATCTCCTCCCACCACCCTTCCTGACCTTCAACGTGGGATAGCTCCTTTAGGCCCTCCTGCGCCAGTGCAGCCACTGCTCCTTGGACATGGGTTTATCTTCCCGGCTGCTGCCCCTGCCCTCGGGCGCAGGGTGTCTCCTCTTGGCCGTTCCTGTGCCGTCACAGCCTGGCACTCTCGGCCGCTGCCCTGACCTCAGACATGGCGGCAAAATAATAGGATACTGAATGAGGAACTCCCCAGGTCAGTAGGTGTCCAGTATGCTACTGGAGATCAGTGGAGAAATAACTCCAGAAAGAAAGAAGGGATGGAGCCAAAGCAAAAACAAAACCCAGCTGTGGATGTGACTGGTCGCAGCCGCTTGCACTGAGTGTTCCAGCCGTCGCAGCTAAATAATCAAAATGGATAGTGCAAGTGCTTCTTATAGAAGGGCCAGGTTCTACATAAACTGGGCTGAGACAGTCTGGAAAGATTCTTGCTGCATGTGGGTACTGAATTAACATATTTGGATTGAAAGAGAAATGCTTATGTATCTTCAGAGGATAGAGAGAAGGCCAATGGACTGGCATAAAGAATAGATAAGTATTCAGAAATCAAGCTGGTTAGGTTAAATGGTGTTAAGCTATGGAGACTTTTTCTTTTTTTAAACATTATTGGAAATTACAAACATTTGCAAAAGTAGTGAGAATAGATTCATTATCAGCACAGGGCCAATCTTGTTATGCTAACTTCAACCGTTGTATTATTTTCAAGCAAATCCTATAATTTCAAATATAAATAATTCAGTAATTTCAGAGATAACTGAAAGGTTGTTGCTGACCCACGAAAAGACGCCAGGATTCTTGGCCTCCAGAAGAGAAGAATTCAGTCTGGGGCCAGAGATGAGGCTTGATCACTCAGAGCTTTTGTGCAATAGAGTTTTATTAAAGTATAAAAGGGATAGAGAAAGCTTCTGACATAGACATCAGAAGGGGGCAAAAAAAGAGTACCCCCTTGCTAGTGTTAACAATGGAGTTATATACCTTTTAATTAGTTATTACAGTGAATCAAAAGAATGTCTCAAGTTTGTGAAAATTTTATCAGACCCACTCTAGCAATTTACATTTTAGGATAATAAGATTAGAATTTAACAATGAAAAGATCCTCTAGACCCACTCCCATAATATACATTCTAAGATATCAGGATTAGTCAGAATGTTTTCAGGAAGGAGAAACTGTCCTGCAGTCTGATACATTGCTGTTGTATAATCCCTAATACAGAGTTTAAACTGAGTTGTGTAATTGACTAAGACTAAGGAATGTAGAGGGCAAAAGGTTTGTCCTTTTCTCCTCCTTGAGAATTCCAGAGCTCCAATTTCCACCTTGGGAGCCCCAGACCCCTTTCTCCTCCTTGGGGACCCTGAACTTCTTATCAATCCGCCTAGGAATTGACTCTCTCATAACTATTTTTCATACTGAAAAGTATGTACCACAATACTCTTGTCACACCCCAAAATAGCTCTAATTCCTAAGTAACATCAAATATTTAGTCAGTGCTGTGAACAGTTGTTAAAATAGAATTGAGATTCAATTTGAGATTCAGAATTATCATGTAGGCATTGAAGAATCATAGGCATTTCTGTAATACCAAGGAGGAACCCTATGAAAGAATATTTACAGGTGGTTAATCAGGAAAAATGACATGACAAAATAATAGGTGGATACATTTATGTGCTTTCTAGCAAATGGTTTCAGTAATTCTTTGCTTAAGTTCTGTTCAGTATGCACAGAACCTGCTAAACACATCAGAAAATGTGATTGTGGCTATTCACAAATGTAACGTATCAACTGAGCATCAGCTGTATGTCAAGCCCTATTCATTTTCTGTGATGGAAAAATGTGTATGTTATGGAATGAGACAGAAAATAACACTTGTTCCTTTATATCTTGCATTCTGGAGGTGTAAGACACAATACATAGCAAGCAAATGAAGGATCAACACATTTCAAATAGTAAAAAGTGCTGCAAATAAAGTTAAATATAATGACAAAGAATGATTAATGGAAGTGCCAGCATCTATTTTAGAGTGATTGACTATAGTGGCCTACTTAGCTGACAACTGAGCAGTAAGAGGCCAGCCTTGGGAGAGCCAAAGACCTTCCTAAGTTAAGTCTTATGGACTTGCCTAGAGAGTAGAACAAATAGAAAATCAGTGAAACACAGATGACCTTGGTTTGTTCAGTGAGGATATGTGATAGGTGAGAAAGAGTGTCAGAACAAGATGATGTTTGGCCTTATGAATGTCTGTATTTTAATTAGTGTGCAGTGGATGATATTGGAAGGTTTTGTAGCTTGAACTTATATAATGTTGTTACATATATATCTAATAACATTGCCTATGCTAAGGAAAATAGATTTTGGGAGGAACTGAATGAGAGTGGAGTCTGGTAGACTAGTGTAAAAAAAAACATACTTCAGGACTATTTATGCTTAAAATAATAGAACTAACTCAGCTAAAATCAATCAGTCTGTTCATTTTAGCAATCTATGTATGATTTTCAACAAATAAAAAATTATATGTATGCAAAAGAAAAAACATTTTTTTTACTTTTGATACGTTGCCATTTACATTATCAATGTTGACAATTTTTTGTTTGCATTATTCAGTCTGGTTATATTGTGATGCAAATGAAGCAATAACTAAAGAATAGCTAAAAGAATCCTTTAGATAAAGAAACAAAACAAACAATGAGCATTACAAAATATTACATTGTTTTACTTGGAATCATATGTCAATAAAAATGCTACATATTAAATCTTCTGAACTACATTTAAAACAGTACTTAGAACGAAAACTTAACCTCAAAAATGCTTTTTTAAGAAATGGGAAAATAATAATGATTATAAAGGCAATTAAAACATTCTATTTAAGAAGTTGGAAATATGAGAAAAGGGTATATAAAAGATATAAGAAAAATAAAAATTTTAGATTTTTTAAAAAGTTTAATTAAAATAAAATGGGCTCTTGGAAAAAATAATTGGAAGAGAACACTTTGGAAGATCTAGTCAATTGAAAAGGGAGATAATAAAGTCAAAGTATGAATATAATAATACAATAACTAAAATCATGTGTCAGAAAGTAAATGAGGACAAACCTCTGTCCCCAAATTTGAAACTTAGATTATGCAAGTGGGTTTTTATAAAATAAGTATTTTAAAAAATCTAAAAATATAATTGATCATTTAATAAATTAAAATATAATAAAAATTTAAGTCACAAATCTAATTAGTTTGATAAATGAATTCTAAAAACCTTTCAAAAGTATAGCTAATATTTATCTTTTTCATGATGTCCCTGAAAATTGAGTATCAGTCAAAGTTGTAGACTGTGTCTTAGAAGGCTGATAAAATCTTGATTCTAAGGTAAAATAAAAGATAATATAAAACAATTACAGGGACTGTCATGGAATAAAAATTCTTTAAATATGTATGAAACAGATATATTTAACATTTTTTACCAAAAAATGCATCACTTAATGGTTTATTTCAGGAATACAGTGATTGTTTAACATTATAAAACTTATCAGTACAAATTAGCACATGAATGACTAATAGAAAGACTGCTAGAAATAAAAGAGAAGGGCCTGAATTTTATTCATTCTACATAGTAGAATTTTATCACACACCTCACAGTGGTTGAGGAAACTTTAAATGAATTCCATTTAAAATTTATAAATGATAAAAAGATATGTGATATGACTATTCAAAATAGTACAAAAGTTTCAGGTCAGAGTAGTTCATTCCTTTGTTCAGCAAATGTTACTGAGTACCTACTTTGTTCTAGATAGTATTCTCGGGTCTGGGATACTGCAGTGAATGAAATTAAAAAAAAAAATGCACAAAACTGGTGCTCATGGGACTTACATTCAGTAGCAAGAAATAAACAGCTAACTGGTAGGTACATTGTATGGTATATTAGAACGTGGTAAGCACTGTGAAGAAAACATGACAGGAATAGGAAGGTAGGAAGTGCAGGAAGTGAGGTGTTTGGATTGGTTGCAGTTTTTAAGATAGAATAATCAGGGCAAGCCTTACTGCTTCTAACTAAAGGTGGAAGAAATGAGAAAGTGAGTCATATACACAGGTGGAGAGGAGCATACCACACACAGAAAACGCAATGTAAAGACCCTAGGACTTGTGTGTTTGAGGAGTAATAAAGGAGTTGTTGCTGTGGCTGGAGATGTGAATCAACCAAGGAAAGAGTAACAGGAAATAAGGTCAGAGAGGAGACAGAAGTCTTATTCTCTAAGTGATATGGGAGGAAAATATGAAAAAAAAAAAAAAAAGCTTCCCCTGCCTCCCCCGCCCCCAAGAGACTGTTTAGTTTCATGAAAGTGTTAATTGCTCAGTCGTGTCTGACTCTTTGCAACACCAGTGGACTGTAGCCCACCAGGCTCCTCTGTTCATGTAATTTCCCAGGCAAGAATACTGAAGTGGGTAATTATTTCCTTCTCCAGGGTATCTTCCTCACCCAGGGATTGAACTCATGTCTCCTGCATTGCAGGCAGATTCTTTACCGTCTGAGCCACCAGGGAAGCCCCTTTAGGTTCCTAATTGAGAACAAACTATTCAGGTGAAAAGTAGATGGAAACAATTAGGGATCTAATGACATAATCTGGGAACAAGATAATGGTGGTTTACCTGAGGATGGTAGGTATAAATGTGGTAGGAGGTGGCCAGATTTTGAATGTGTTTGGGAGATAGAGTTAAAAGAATTTGCTGATAGGTTGAATGTGGGCTTTGAGAAAAAGAGAAGTCTAGAAAATTGTCAAATAGTTTTGTCTAAGTAACTGAATTAATGACATTACTATTCACTGAGGGGATAGAATTCTAGAAGCAGGTGTTCAGGAAAGAAAGATGGGAGTATGAGTTTGGAGTAAGTCTGATGTGCCTATAATGTATTTAAGCAGATGCTAAGTAAGCTGTTGGATGTAAGTGTCTTACGTCCTAATGAAAGGTTTATACTGTAGATTAAACTTTAGAACTCATCTGCACATAGGCTTTAAATATAAGCTAGATGAGCTCACCAAGGAAATCAGTGTCAACACAAAAGACAGATAGTGAGCCCTTGAGAATCTTTAAGTGGAGTCCTTAGGGGATGAAGAGTTAGGTAAAGGGACTGGGGAAATGGCCAATAAGATATGAGGGGAAAACAAAACAAAACAAAACAGAAAAATGGAATGTATGGTGGCATTGTTAGGAAAATATTTTGTTATTGAGGTTGGCTGATCAACCATAGAAAATGCTCATGACAGACCCAGTATAGTTATAACTGCATAATGGCCGTTGGATTTAGCACAATTACATCACTGATGATTTTGACAAGCATAGTTTCTGTGTGATAGTGGCTTAAAATAAGACTCAAATGCATTTCAGAGTAAACAAGAGGAGAAGTATTGGAGACAAGGAGAGTAGACAACCTTTTCAAGAAGTATTACTGTCGACAAGGAAAGATAAATGGCATGGAAGATGGAAGGAAAAGTGTGTAAAGAGAGTTTTCTTTCTTTCCTCTTCTTTTTTTTTTTAACTATGTGAGAAATGATAGCATGTTTATATTTGATGGGAGTAATATAATTTGGAGGGAAAAGACAACAATGCTGAAGAGAGTGGGAGGATTGCTATAAAGGATTCAGTAGGCAAGAAGGATGGGAACAAAGAGGTGGTACATAAGTGGAGAGGATTATTTAGAAGAGCAGAGAAAATGACAACAAAAAAGGAAGACAGTATATTTGGCCATTGTGATTATAAATGGGCAGATATGCTGATGAGAACTGTTGAAGTTCCCTTCCATTTGTTTATGAGTAAAGTTAACACCCGATTCAGAGGTAGGATGTGGTGTTGATAGCTTGAGGAGAGAGAAGTCATGAGATAGATTTCTGGCCAACTGAAAGGGCTAGGAGACATGGACGAATACAAGTGTATATGATTGGTCACCAAGTGGCCCTAATGGTAAAGAATCCACCTCCAGGAGACTTGAGAGGTGAGTTTGATCCTTGGGTTGGGAAGATCCCCAAGAGGAGGGCATGACAACCTACTCTAGCATATTCGTCTGGAGAATCCCATGGACAGAGGAACCTGGTGGGCTAGAGTCCAAGGGGTTGCAAAGAGTTGCACACAACTGAAGTGACTTAGCATGTACATGATATTTGTAGTTATGCATTTAATGTGAAATTAATGTTCATGTTTATGTATAATATGCATGTGGAGCTAGGAGAGAACACATGGATTTATTTGGACATATGTTAATCCACACATAAAACCCAATAGCTTTACCATAAATTCATTTTAATTAATAAAGCACAGCATCAATGCTTCAGGATGTAAATTTAATTTAGAAAAATCACCACCACAGCATTAAGAAAGCATACACTAGTAAGAATATATTTATGTATGTATAATTATATATATTTCATGATATTATTTATAATAAAAGACTAAAATGTGATCTGAAGATTATATTAATAAATAATATATGGAACTTAGAAACCATGTGTAACATTATAAAAGAGCTATACGTATGGTATGTATGTTAGTCGCTCAGTCGCGTCCGACTTTTTGCAACCCCATGGACTGTAGCCAGCTAGGCTCTTCTGTCCGTGGGATTCTCAGGTAGGAATATTGGAATGGGTTGCCATTTCCTTCTCCAGGGGATCTTCCCGACCCAGGGATCGAACCCAGGTTTCCTACATTGCAAGCTGATTCTTAACTGCTGAGCCACCAGGAAAGTACTGAAGAGAATGAAAATAATAAAATTAGAGAGAGGGATACTTAGTAATAGGAATAGATAATTTGAACTAATTGTCATCAGAATACAACTAGAAAAAGTAGGCAAAACATTTTAAAAATGATATATTTGAAAGGAAAAGAAAGCTAAAAAGTAAAATTTTGGGATAACATCCTGTAGAAAAAGAAAGCTCAGAGAGATAAGACAGATTTGGTGCTATTATAAGTAATGCTCAAAATTCTCCAAGCCAGGCTTCAGCAATACATGAACCGTGAACTCCCTGACATTCAAGCTGGTTTTAGAAAAGGCAGAGGAACCGGAGATCAAATTGCTAACATCCTCTGGATCATGGAAAAGCAAGAGAGTTCCAGAAAACATCTATTTCTGCTTTATTGACTATACCAAAGCCTTTGACTGTGTGGATCACAATAAACTGTGGAAAATTCTTAAAGAGATGGGAATACAAGACCACCTAACCTGCCTCTTGAGAAATCTGTATGCAGGTCAGAAAGCAACAGTTAGAACTGGGCATTTAACAAAAGACTGGTTCCAAATAGGAAAAGGAGTACGTCAAGGTTGTATATTGTCACCCTGCTTATTTAACTTATATGCAGAGTACATCATGAGAAACGCTGGACTGGAAGAACCACAAGCTGGAATCAAGATTGCTAGGAGAAATATCAATAACCTCAGATATGCAGATGACATCACCCTAATGGCAGAAAGTGAAGAGGAACTAAAAGCATCTTGATGAAAGTGAAAGAGGAGAGCGAAAAGTTGGCCTAAAGCTCAACATTCAGAAAACAAAGATCATGGCATCCGGTCCCATCAGTTCATGGGAAATAGATGGGAAACAGTAGAAACAGTGTCAGACTTTATTTTTGGGGGCTCCAGAATCACTGCAGATGGTGACTGCAGCCATGAAATTAAAAAAATGCTTACTCCTTGGAAGAAAAGTTATGATCACCTACATAGCATATTCAAAAGCAGAGACATTACTTTGCCGACTAAAGTCCGTCTAGACAAGGCTATGGTTTTTCCTGTGGTCATGTATGGATGTGAGAGTTGGACTGTGAAGAAGGCTGAGCGCTGAAGAATTGATGCTTTTGAACTGTGGCGTTGGAGAAGACTCTTGAGAGTCTCTTGGACTGCAAGGAGATCCAACCAGTCCATTTCGAAGGAGATCAACCCTGGGGTTTCTTTGGAAGGAATGATGCTAAGGCTGAAACTCCAGTACTTTGGCCATCTCATGCGAAGAGTTGACTCATTGGAAAAAACTCTGATGCTGGGAGGGATTGGGGGCAGGAGGAGAATGGGACGACCCAGGATGAGATGGCTGGATGGCATCACGGACTCGATGGACGTGAGTCTGAGTGAACTCTGGGAGATGGTGATGAACAGAGTCGGACATGACTGAGCGATTGAACTGAACTGAAACCAATTTATGAAGAAGCATCTAGACTCTTAAAAGTGGAATAAAGTTTTTGATAAATTAAAGTCGCTAGAAAGAAAAAAAAAATTGGGGTTTGCAACTTTATGAAGGGAAGTCTGGTACCTCCCAGTAATTAGGTAGGGACTAAAATGGGCTAAACTGTAAGTCAAATGAAGTGGAAATAGATCAGTTCAGTTCAGTTGCTCAGTCATGTCCGAATTTTGCGACCCCATGAATCACAGCAAGCCAGGCCTTCCTGTCCGTCACCATTTGCCAGACTTCACTCAAACTCCATCCAGCCATCTCATCCTCGGTCGACCCCTTCTCCTCCTGCCCCCAATCCCTCCCAGCATCAGAGTCTTTCCCAATGAGTAACTCTTTGCATGAGGTGGCCAAATACTGGAGTTTCAGCTTCAGCATCATTCCTTCCAAAAGAACACCCAGGGCTGATCTCCTTTAGAATGGACTGGTTGGATCTCCTTGCAGTCCAAGGGACTCTCAGGAGTCTTCTCCAACACCACAGTTCAAAAGCATCAATTCTTCGGCTCTCAGTCTTCTTTACAGTCCAACTCTCACATCCATACATGACCACTGGAAAAACCATAGCCTTGACTAGAGAGACCTTTGTTGGCAAAGTAATATCTCTGCTTTTGAATATGCTATCTAGGTTGGTCATAACTTTTCTTCCAAGGAGCAAGCATGTTTTAATTTTATGACTGCAGTCACCATCTTCAGTGATTTTGGAACCCCAAAAATAAAGTCTGACACTGTTTACACTGTTTCTCCATCTATCTCCCACGAAGTGATGGGACCAGATGCCATGATCTTAGTTTTCTGAATGTTGAGCTTGAAGCCAACTTTTTCACTCTCCTCTTTCACTTTCATCAAGAGGCTTTTTAGTTCCTCTTCACTTTCTGCCATAAGGGTGGTGTCATCTGCATATCTGAGGTTATTGATATTCCTCCCAGCAATCTTGATTCCAGCTTGTGCTTCCTCCAGCCTAGTGTTTCTCATGATGTACTCTGCATATAAGTTAAATCAGGGTGACAATATACAAACTTGACATACCCCTTTTCCTATTTGGAACCAGTCTGTTGTTCCATGTCCAGTTCTAACTGTTGCTTCCTGACCTGCATATAGGTTTCTCAAGAAGCAGGTCAGGTGGTCTGGTATTCCCATCTCTCTCAGAATTTTCCACAGTTTATTGTGATCCACACAGTGAAAGGCTTTGGCATAGTCAATAAAGCAGAAATAGATGTTTTTCTGGAACTCTCTTGCTTTTCCATGAGCGGATGTTGGCAAATTGGAAATAGATCAGATGTCATTAATACTGAGGCCCAAATTGAAATAATCTTAATCTCTGATTGGACTAATAATTACTAATGATAATGCTCGTACCATCATGTTAAAAACATGTACAAGTTTTCTCTGGGGAATGATATCATCATCCTACATTTCAAATTATCTTCATACGTTTTTCTTATGTTTTATCTAACAAGCAAGCAAAAAAGATCAGTCATAAATGACAGCTTTAGAGTGTTTAGAGAACTAGACATTATTTTTAAAGAATTAATAAATATTACAGAATTGAAAAAATATAACCAAAATTAGGTACATAGTGGATGAAGTTAATGGCAAACTTGATTAAAAGTGAATGTAAAATTGTACAACACCAGAAAGGAAATTATTCAGAGAACCTGAAGATGCATGAGTTTGAAAAACATAAAGGGGAAGTGATGTTAAAGGGACATCAAGAAGATCTAACATGTATGTAATTGAGTTCCCAGAAGTAAATGAACTATGGAATAGGATGGAAATTACATTTGAAGAGAAGTGATAATTTTTAAAAAACTGGTAAAAGGCATAGATCACACATTCAAAAGCAGTGTATGTTTCAAATATGATAATTAGAGGAAATAGTATAATAGTATAATTTCAATAGTATAATAAAGCTGTTGAAACCAGACAACAGTATAATTTTTAAAGTTTGGAAGATAAGTTGTTTTCAAAGGAGCAGAAATAAGACTAACAGAAATAACTGAACCCAGAAAATCAGAGAATTATATTTTTAAAGCCACAGAGTTATATTTTTAAAGCAATGAATGGAACTATGTAATCTTCATCCTAGCCATTGAAAATAGGATTCTAAAATGAAATAAAGATTTTTTCCTTGACTTTTCTTCAGCAGTGAGTCTTTACTGTGCAGTGGGAGTGACAGGGATTCCTGCTCCTTCTTCAGAAGTTTGGGACTTTTCCTCCCTGTAATCAGTGAGCTAACGCAAAACCAAGTGATAATTTTTGACTCCCAGGGCAGTGACCATGCACCTCCTGCAAGCTTCTGCAACAATCGAGGGTTTCTGTAACTCCCTCCTTCCCCTTTCATGTGCATGCCAGCTGGATAAGAGATCCATGAGTAGTTGAGTCTGAATAAGTGTGACCTCACCTTGTGTCTGTGGTCACCAGAGGTTCTATATTCTGTCCTATATCTAGCCTTTAGGAATAAAATTTCACCTTATTTTTCCTTACCTGTTTGTATTTGTTGTTGTTTAATCACTAAGTTGTGTCCGACTCTGTGACCCCATGCGCTGTAGCCCGCCAGGCTCCTCTGTCCATGGGCTTTCCCAGGCAAGAATACTGGAGTGTGTTGCCATTTCCTTCTCCAAGGGATCTTCCCTCCCAGGGGTCAAACTGGGTCTCCTACATTGCAGGTGCACTCTTTACTGTCTGAGCCACCAGGGAAGTTCCACAGCTATTCTTGCGCGTTGCCACTCTGTACTTTCTGTCTCTTCTCAAAAGGATTCACTGTCTGTGACATTAATACTTCTTGACTTTTATGTGACATGTCTCTCTCATGAGATCAAGAAAACTTATTATTTTACAGTTGATTTGGATTTTTAGAGTGCAGTTGATGTCCTTTCAACTTTCCCTAAAGACATTTGTAAATAAACAGAAAATATGAGTATTCGCCATTATTATACATGCAGTAAAGAAAATAATAAAATGTGTTCCTTCAATCAGCAGACAATCTTAGATTAAATCTCAGATATTAAGAAGTAATGATAACCCACAAGGAAGGCAAAAATATGGATACATTTAAATACATTTAGACTGAAAGCACTACTAACGACTTGTGGGTTTAAAATATTCATATAACATTAGTGCATAAGTCATTACACTAGTACATAAATCAGTATAAAGAGGACAGTAACAAAGAGAAGACATTTTAAGATGCATGCATTTTCCTGGGGCAAATAATGTACTTTGCCTGGGACAAATAAGGTACTAATTTTAATAGTCAATGATTTTAAACTGTGAGCATAAGCATGGGTGCATATTGTAATTTCTAGAGTCATGGTACAAGAAATATGAGATTAATAATAGAATAATTCAATCCAAAATAGACATTCAATCACAAAAAAAATCTATGAAAGAGAGACAATCGAAAACAAGAAGAGTAAACAGAAAGCAAGTTACAGGAGAAGTCAAGTGGGGCTTAAGAAGCATCACTATGAACAAGCTAGTGGTGGTGATGGAATTCCAATTGAGCTATTTGAAATCCTGGAAGATGATGCTGTGAAAATGCTGCACTCAATATGCCAGCAAATTTGGAAAACTCAGCAGTGGCCACAGGACTGGAAAAGGTCAGTTTTCATTCCAATCCCAAAGAAAGGCAATGCCGAAGAATGCTCAAACGACTGCACAATTGCACTCATCTCACACGCCAGGAAAGTAATGCTCAAAATTCTCCAAGCCAGGCTTCAGCAATACATGAACCGTGAACTTCCAGATGTTCAAGCTGGTTTTAGAAAAGGCAGAGGAACCAGAGATCAAATTGCCAACATCTGCTGGATCATCGAAATAGCAAGAAAGTTCCAGAGAAACATCTATTTCTACTTTATTGACTATGCCAAAGCCTTTGACTCTGTGGATCACAAGAAACTGTGGAAAATTCTGAGAGAGATGGGAATACCAGAACACCTGACCTGCCTCTTGAGAAATCTGAATGCAGGTCAGGAAGCAACAGTTCGAACTGGACATGGAACAACAGACTGGTTCCAAATAGGAAAAGGAGTACGTCAAGACTGTATATTGTCACCCTGCTTATTTAACTTATATGCATAGTATATAATGAGAAACGCTGGGCTGGAGGAAGCACAAGCTGGAATCAAGATTGCTGGGAGGAATATCAATAACCTCAGATATGCAGATGACACCACCCTTATGAAGTGAAGAGGAGCTCTCTTGATGAAAGTGAAAGAGGAGAGTGAAAAGTTGGCTTAAAGCTCAACATTTAGAAAACAAAGATCATGGCATCCAGTCCCATCACTTCATGGTCTGTTTAGAGACTATTTCAAATAAATATAGTTTTAATATCTGCAAAGCTGAGAGAGCCCCTATGGAAAAAAAAATAGATGAAGTGTATGGATTGGGAATTCACAGAAGAGAATATTTAACTAGGCTAATGATCAAGAAAAAACAATGATCATTAATAAAATGAGGAAAAAAGAGTTTAGTTTTGTTCACTTAAATCCTTCAGGTTGGCAGCTGTGAACATGTGGTAATTGCAAGTGAAAGTGTAGATGTGTGGAAACAGAAAGCCTCATAACCTGCTTCTGAGAGACCAAATCAGTAGTCATTCTGGAGAGCAGTTCATAGAACTTAATGAAATTATGCATTTATATGAAATTCTTAAGTATTTATTCCAGATAATTTCTTGCACATGTCCATAAATTGTAAAGCATGAAGGAAGTCAGTATAGCCTTTTTGTATTTGAGGAGTTAGTGATAACCCAGGTGTTTATCATTATGGAATACACAGATTAAACATAGTGGGTGTATAAACAAAGGGTATCAGCCAGGAAAAGCAGTGGAAGTATAAACGTTTACAGAAACTAGGGTTGTTGTTCAAAACTGACTTTTGAGTAAAAATATAAAAACCAGTATAATTACTATAGCAAAATACCATTTGTATACATTAAAACATACCCCTTACACCAAAGAAACCTACATTTTGAGAGAATACATGAATATACAAGGAAACAGATAAAGCACATTAAAAGACATGATGTATGTGGAATAGGGAGAGATGGACATTGTGATGAAAAATGAGGAGAAAAATATCAAAACAAAAGAGGGCTCTTGCAATAATGACCATGTTACTGTTCCTTGAACAGAGAAGTGATGACTAGGGTAAAAAAAAATCAATTATCCACAGAAGGAAAAAAAATGCATTTAGGTAAATCATATGCCACCATTTTTATGTTGTGAGATGTCAGGCTTTTATTTTTGTATGGTTTCCCTATTCCACTTTATTCTTTCTTACGTAGGTATATAAGAGTAAAATAGTGGAAATCTTTGGTTGAAATTCCTTGCCAGAATGAATTATTCAGGTCCTATAAAAATCCATTGAAAAATAGTTAAAATGAGAAACACACTGTCACCAAATACTAGTTGATTAGTGACTTATAGTCACTTTGTTTCAACTGCAGAGTTCTTAGGTCAATTTCTTTTACATGATAGGAGAGTATATATAATAGATGATTAACAGGGTATATTAAAAAATGATTGACTTCTTAAAATTTTATTTCACAAATTGTTCATTGCTAACACACTTAATATGTAAACTAATCATAATATCCAATGTCATATTCAATTTTTTTGAACTTAGTAAATTAAGAAAGTTATGTGAATGCTCTTTTAGAAACAAGATCTATAGCATCAACATGATAAGGACTCTGATTTTTTTCTCTCTATGAAATTCTTATATAAAGATTGATATTCTCAGTCATCTTAGGATGCCAGCTATGTAACATAATGTAAGCAAAAGGAAAGATAAAACCTTACTCAGATACATGAACTGCACAAAGTGAGCTCACAAGCAAAATTACCATCTGTTTCTGGGTTCAGCTAATGAGAGAACTTGTTCAATTGTACATCAGGTCAATCTGAAAATAATAAAACCCTGACTTCTATGAGTTAAAAAACAAGCTCTTCTAACCTCCCCTCCTCCACCTCTAGTTTCACTTGTTGAAAAACAAGGAAAACAAATAGACATGTGGCCACCCACACGGTTGTGTAAATTGGAGAAAAAAGTGAAAATAACGTGCGACAGAACGCCTGAAGGTTTCACTTAGTCCTTCACACATGGACTTAATCACTTTGGCAAATTCTCTCTCCCTCCCATATGAACTTCATAGACTATTTTTCAAATTAAAAGTGCCCTCTCTTCTTTCATGCTTTAAGAACTAGTGGCTCAGGGAAAAGCTGGGAAGTGATTTGGGAAACTGTGCCATCATCTAGGAATTTCGCTGCTTTAAAAAAATAAATCACTGGAAATGTGCCAATACTGTAGATTTGTTAAAATTTCTTGAGAGCATCTTGTTGTGTGTGATGGTGTGTGTGTGTGTGTGTGTGTGGTGTGTGTGTGGGGGTAGAATGTGTGCGTGTGCACCTGTGCACACCCGTTATCTAAATTTCTCAAGTTGTAAATGTTTAAATTCCATTGGATACATATTCAGTATTAAGGCCAATCAATGTTTCATTGGGGCTTCACTTTTAGAGTTACTTCTAGGGGCTAACTGCTGTGGGAATTGATGATTAGAGCTAGTGATCAAAATCATCTGATTGTATTCACCATGGAGAGTGACCTAATTCTACACCTACTTAAAACTTTTCCAGCAAGAGCACTTTACTCTTTAAAACTGGAAAATCATCAACTCTCTAGTGGAATGAAGACCTTTCTTTTCCTGATACCCTGTACAATTCAAGTTCACATGGGAAGTATGAATAACTGGGCAGAGTAACAACCACTATCAGGGCTTACTCAGAGAAGAATTTCATCGATCTGCATTACACAGAGCTAGTTAACAAAAAGCACTTGAGAGCCCACTGAATTCAGTAGACTCAAGGTCAACAGACAACTTGGCCTGTTCAAGGAACTCCTGTGAGTGTTCTGGAAAGTGTTCACCATAGCCTTTATTTCCATCCTTCCTAATTCCCTTGCTTCATGTGTATCTGCTCCATTAATACCATTTTTCTTGACATGCTTGCTATCTACAAGTTGGTATTTAGTAATAGACCCTCCACCAGTCAAAATACTTATTGTCATTGCTTCCCTGTATTTGTCAGTCTTGTCGTCTAGAGGCTGGCAAGTATTTTCTGTGAAGAGTCAGACTGTATATTAGGCTTTGTGGGCCAGAGGACGTTTCTCGCAGCAACTTAACTCTGCTGTTGTCATGTGAAGGCAGTTATCACAATGGAGAAGAACTAGTGTACCTGTGTTCAAAAAAACAAAAACCCTTTATTTATGAATATAAATGATTAGCTTAATTTTGTCCTTGTACTATAGTTTGCTGACCCCCGAACCATGACTCCTCAGAGGGGGAAGAGAGAGCTATTCTTAGTGTGAGGACAATTTGACAGGCTTTGAGTTGATGAGAATGCAGTCATCCCCCACCTGTTTTTTTTTTTCTTTGGCTGCATGGCATAGTAGTGAAGAATATCAGCTTGGTGGAAGTCAAACCAGAAGCTCTGTGCTCTTGGGAAAATGACAACCTTTCAATCCTTTATTCTTTCTCCTTTGTAAAATGGAATAATGATAATATATAATTTAAAGGTTTGTTATGAGATAAAATGAGAAAAGGTATACAAAGGGAGCAGTATATTTACATCATATTTTAGGGTTTTATTTTTAGAAAGTGACTTCTGGATATAGTAAATGAACTCTACTGATACAAATTACTTTATAAAATCTCTTGTAATCAATGACTTGTTGAGCCTTGTTATTGCAGATAATGACAGCTCAAGATTAAAATATAAGCAAAAGTAGGGTAGCAAAATGGAAGTTATAAGAGTAAATCAGAATCCTGATATTGAAAGATTCCCAAGGCCTTTAATCTGTTCCATTTGTGCCATTAGTTACCTTATTACCTGGAAAATTGTTTTAAGTTATTGACAAAAGCTATGAACACTTGATGATGACTTTTTTAAACACTAGGTGAAAAAGATATGAGAGGGATGTGAGGAAGAGAGTTTTTGAAGTGCTTCTCAACTGTACTCTAGAAGTGAGTCATTTAGGTGAACAGTATTTATCTAGAATCACAGTACTCTGAATCTGAGCTTCTGAGAAATTGCCTTGTCCCAGCAAAACTGAGGCATGAACTTTCTAACCTCTTAACTCAAGGCTAGTATGTTTACCTCATCAATTTAGCTGAATGTGTTCATATTGCCTGAAGGAAATAGTTAAGAACAAATATTATTCTTTTAGTATGATCCCAAATGGAAATGGTATAAAATGTGAATCTATTTAATAAGTAATTATATTCAACTTTGGTTGACTTAATAATATGTATTGAGTTAAACCTATGTCTTTACTGCTGCTTTAGGGAAAGTCTAAGTGCTAAATTCAACATGTATTTTTAAAATTCTCTCCCTGTGATGTAATTGTTTCACTGATAAGCCTTGATACAAGGATTTGACTATAGTGCCAGATTGAATGCCTGAGATGATTCCATTGGACCATTACACCATGGTTAGTGCCAGACAGATCCCACAAAAGCTGAGGACATGTACTCTACTCTGTATATATGGAGGAGAAACTCCATTAATATTGGTAAATTTGACTTTATTCCTATAGTTGATTGCTTATTGTAAATACTAATACTTAGTATGCATACATAATATATTATTTTTAAAGTTAGAATTCTATACAGTGTGTTTAGAGAGCTTCCAAATTTTTCTGAGCAATGTCAAAAGATAAGATTTACAATGATACACAAAGAAAATTTTGTGGTGATGCTATCTAAGAAAATTTTGGAGTGTGTACAGCGAATGTCCAAATAATCAAGCTCTTGTCTGCACGTTCTTGAGATTTTCAAGATGTCTGTGCTTTCCTGTAAAATATAAATTCTAGATTAGTGACTTTCCATATTTGCCTTTTAATGTAATTCAAATACCCTGCTTTGTATGTATGCCTTGTGTTTTATTTTGTGTTTGCAAAAACATTTTCTCTTGATGAGTTTATTATGCAGTCTCATGATTAAAATCATTCCATCCCTTTTAAAGAATATTGTAGCAATAGGCAAAACTGAAAAATTCCATTTAAACTACAGATTGCAACATAAAAAAGATATATTCTTAATTCATAAATAGCATGTGATATACATTTTGAATGCACATCAGTATTTAAAACCATCTTTATATCAGGGTTCATCATTTATTGTCAGTTTAAAACAATTTGTAATCGTTAGTATGTACATAGTGACATATACTCTGGTGTAGTGTAAAAAGTGAAGATGGTTTTTCTGCTTTTGCTAAGTTAATTAAAAAAAAAAATTTACAGTCCATAGTAGTTCTGCTGTGCAAGGAGAAAGATAAAGCTATAAGGGCAATAAGACTCTTGGATAAATTTCCCTTAGAACTACAGTCTGTCTTTTTAACTATATTTAGATTCTTAAACTTCTTTCAGTGCAAATGAGTGACACCAAAACTTTTAATTATAAATAGAAGATTTTTTTTTAAATATGGGAAAAGCCTTATGGCTCCTTCATTCTTTCTTTGCTGCTCATAATAATGGTGTTTTTTGTCTGTCTTCTTTTCATTATCCTACAAGCCTTCCTGTAACTGAATACTAAGACTGGAATTGTTGGCTGTTTTGGGAAGTCCCATAACTTTCCTTGTGTGTACAGGCCCCATGAGGACAATGCTTGTCTTATTCCTCATCAGTGTTATTTCTGACCCAACTCTTTGGTGAGGGGAAGAAGGAAAGCGTTGAAAAGTATGTTCCCTCCCCAGCCTTTTAGGGAGAAAGATGTAGGGCTGGGATTTTCTCAAAGCAGATTTCATCAAATGTATGACTCTCCTTGAACACTCATTGGCTGGCAAGATGCAAAGAACTCAGATTACTGAACTCCTACTGGGATACCAGAAATAGATAAATATGACCAAGCATTTCCAAATCCTTAGCCAGGCAATCAGAGGATATGACTGTAACACAATGGATACAGTGTGTTTTGCACATGATTTTAAAGCCCTAGACAACTGAACTTGAATTCTTCATATGCAGTGATTTTGCATTAAAAAGATCAGACAAGTTTTGGCTGGCTTGTGCCTCAGAATGCTGGGATCAATTATTATTTGGGAATCAGCTGTTTATTTTTTTTTCTGATCAGAAACATTGTGATGGAAGGAATTATTACATTGTCACATTGCTTTAAAAGCTGAGCTCCAGGCAGCTTTTGCTCATCCCTGGGATTCAGCCTGATCAGCAGCGATGCAAGATCGACTTCTGATTCCTGCCATGAAACTTCTTTATCATCTGGGAAAGTGTAACTCCTAACCACTATTTTATATTTTCAAAAGTTTGGGATAAATTTATCTGACACACTGAATTCAACAATAAATTGAAAGCTTTCATGTTTTATTATTTTAAAAGGAAGAGCTCTCCGCACTGCAGCACACATTCACAGTATTTCTATGGAAGGTTTAACACAAGAATATTAAAGTTTCATTACCAGATATTTAAGGCTTCCCAGGTGGTGCTAGTGGTAAAGAACCCACATGCCAATGCAGGAGACATGAGACAGTAGTTTGATCCCTAGGTAGAGATCCCTGGAGGAAGGCATGGCAACCCACTCTAGTATTCTAGCCTGGAGAATCCCATGGACAGAGGAGCCAGGAGGGCTACAGTCCATAGGGTTGCAAAGAGTCGGACAGGATTGAAGCAGCTTAGCATACACACACACCAGATATTTAAGCTTTAACTCCATAACCAAAGTTCTTTGGTTTTTAAAATTTATTTTACTAGCCAACATGATTGGCCCAATGTTAAAGGGCTTGTTTCTTCATTAGATCCTTCAAAAGCAAAAGGAAATTTCAAGGTGTTAGTTTTCTGATAATGCATATTAAAAACATGTTTAAGTTACTCTCCTGCACTTTTATATATAGGCTACATATCCTCAGCTATTACCTTCACTCTAACAAATACATATGATCACAAAGTGAGGAATTTTTAATTTACTTTAATAACTTCACTTGAGAATAAATGTAAATCTCACCTACTTAAACAGGAAAATTTGGAAAATAGAGAATACCTTTTCTCATTCTCCCTGTCAAAATACATGCCTCTAACTTAAACACATCCCACAAGATGCAGAGTATTTTATGATATTTTGGAAGATTGTATAGTTTATATATGTTGTTTATAAATTAATATCTGTGTAAGTACCAAGAAATATGTACACAGCATTTATAGCAATTGCATGGAGTTAACTGTAGCTTTCTGAACTCATCTGAGGCAGATTGGGTCTTCTAATTTTTTCCCAATGGGATTTATTTCTCTGTCTACAATGGTAATTCAGTAAATACTGTTATCCTATTAGCTACATACTAAATATGGTAAGTTTCATTAAAATTAATAACAGTGAACATTTGTGCAACTCTTGGACCACTCAGATATTTTGAAGTAATTATTTGTTTTCAGTTCAGTTCAGTCACTCAGTCATGTCCAGCTCTTTGCGACCCCATGGACTGCAGCACGCCAGGCCTCCCTGTCCATTACCAACACCCGGAGTTTACCGAAACTCATGTCCATTGAGTTGGTAATGCCATCCAACCATCTAATCCTCTGTTGTCCCCTGCTCCTCCCACCTTCAATTTTCCCCAGCATCAGGATCTTTTCAAATGAGTTAGTTCTTTGCATCAGGTGGCCAAAGTATTGCAGTTTCAGCTTCAGCATCAGTCCTTCCAATGAATATTCAGGACTAATTTCCTTTAGGCTGGATTGGTTGGATCTCCTTGCAGTCCAAGGGACTCTTAAGAGTCTTCTCCAACACCACAGTTCAAAAGCATCAGTTCTTCATTGCTCAGCTTTTTATGGTCCAACTCTCACTTCCATACACGACTACTGGAAAAATGATAGCTTTGACTAGGTGGACCTTTGTAGCTTTTCTTCCAAGGAGCAAATGTATTTTAATTTCATGGCTGCAGTCATCATCACAGTGATTTGGGAGCCCCCCAAAATAAAGTCTGTCACTGTTTCCATTGTTTCCCCATCTATTTGTCATGAAGTGATGGGACCGGATGCCAAGATCTTAGTTTTCTGAACATTGAGTTTTAAGCCAACTTTTTCACTCTCCTCTTTCAATCTCTCATCAAGAGGCTCTTTAGTTCTTCTTCACTTTCTGCCATAATGGTGGTATCATCTGCATATCTGAGGTTATTAATATTTCTCCCAGCAATCTTGAGTCCAGCTTGTGCTTCATTCAGCCTGGCATTTCTCATCATGTTCTCTGCACATAAGTTAAAAAGGCAGGGTGAAAATATACAGCCTTGATGTACTCCTTTCCCAATTTGGAAGCAGTCTGTTTTTCCATGTCCGGTTTAAACTGTTGCTTCTTGACCTGCATAAAGATTTCTCAGGAGGCAGGTGAGGTGGTCTGGTATTCCCATCTCTTTAAGTATTTCCACAGTTTGTTGTGATCCACACAGTCAAAGGCTTTGGCATAGTCAATAAAGCAGAAGTATTTGTTTTATTATATAGTAATTCTATGAGAGAGAAGCTAGTATTACCTAAGCTTTTTACAGACCCTACCACTGAGTCAGGGGAATAGTAGAACCTTGTTTGAAGCTTCACAGGTACACTTGAATAGAGTGATGGAGCAGAACATGAGCTGATCTGAATAGCTGGTGTTCTTCAACGCCACTCTGAGATTTGGGGAACATGCTCTCTTTTTGACTTTTAAATGCTCAGGGAATAGAAGCAGGAATATCCCCTCACCCCATTCTTTTGGAATACATAGTACACAGGTAATAGCCAAATATCCAAATAAACAAAAGTGTGATGTATGTTAAAATAAAAATATCTACCAGTTTCAAATTAAATTATTTTAAAAATTTTATTGAGATTTTTATTAAAAATTAAAAATAAAAAGTCAATAAAATATACATATAAATGTCCACAGGAAGCCAGAATAGGGAGAAGTGCATTTGCCTGGTGGAGCTAGAGAAAGTATCCCAAGGGAAGTAATGTTCATGTTTGAATCTTAAAGGAACAGTAGAAAATTTCTGGCTGAAAGTGTTGGGAGAATCCCAGAGATGAGTAAACAGAATGTGGGAAGGCTGGCAGGTATAAATTTCAGTAAAGCATTTGACTTGAATAGGAAGTTGAGTTGCATCATCTTTCCCTGTCAGCTTGGTGGTCTGAAGTTTAATACCAGCTTATTTGAGTGAGTGAGCGAAGTAGCTCAGTTGTGTCTGACTCTTTGCGGCCCCGTGGACTGTAGCCCACCAGGCTCCTCTGTCCATGGGATTTTCCCAGGCAAGAATACTGGAGTGGATTGCCATTTCCTTCTCCAGGGTATCTTCCCAACTCAGGGAATGAACCTGGGTCTCCCGCATTGCAGGCAGATGCTTTAACCTCTGAGCCACCAGGGAAGCCAGCTTATTTATAGAGTTATAATTCCTTTTTCTGTTTAAACACAATATCACTGCCAGAAATTAGTGAATAAAATATTTAGCTTAAAAGAAACATATATAATTATTTGTTATTCAGGTACTACTTGTTTATAATTTCTCCCGCATTAGGTTAAGTTTGCTGATCTAAGGAGGTCAATATCTGATTTTCTAATCAAGATTAAAAGAAATTTTATGAATTTATGGTGGATTGCAAGTATTTCAGTTGGAGAAGAAACCATTTCTATTAGAAATAGAAACACTGACAATGCTATGAAATGGCTGAATTTAAGCTTCATGAGGACAGTAATCTTTGTCCATTGCTATATCCTCAACAGTAGGATATTCCTGGGAAATTATGAGCACATCACAAATATTTGTTGAACTATTTTGAGTGAAATAGCAACTAGGTATGAGCAAAGCATACAGAAACAACTAATACAAAAACATAGCCATTAGGAGTAATTTAGAATAATTGGTGGCAAAACTAGCTAAGTGTATGAAGTAGTGTATAATAGGTGTTGCTCTGAATGAAGATCCTGAATAGACAGGAAAAGTTAAAGCACCCTGAATACTTTTAAAAATACTTTTTTTTAGAAAAAATTTAAAAATGAGTAGAATAAAAAGAATCACTGATCAAAGTCATAAAATTCTCTTTCAGAAAATTTGCTTTTGTTGAATATATTCTAATAATGTTAATAAATCAAGCATTACTGTAATCTAATAATTTCATTTAAATATGTGCTAGCTTAAATACACAATAACTACTATGTTGCTTCATCTTAAATAGGCAAATTTGAAGTTAACTTCTATTGAAAACAACTTATATAATAATGACAAATAATTAAAATCACAAAATAGTTGAGAATTTTGTTTCAGAGTTTAATAGTTTCAGTGATTATTGGGTTTAGTCTTTTAAAGAGAGTGAAAGTAGTGACTTCTTTGATTCATTTTAAATGATTAAATATGAGTTTTTCTCTTTTTTCCTAAATTGAAACATAGGTAATTCAGCTAATTATGTTGAAGTACTGCTGGTAAGATTTCCCCATGTACTGTTGCTCTTTTTCGCTCTTGTGACACTCTTTGGAAGGAAGACATATGTGAAGGCCACACTTCAAGAATGAAGTTATGTTCCACCTCCCTGAAGGTAAAGTGTCTACATACATCATTTGGAATTCTTCTGCATGGGATATTTGCCTATTTGCTCCCATGATTTAAGATCTTCTCTCAGAGCTCAGTTGGTAGAGAATCTGTCTGCAATGCAGGAGACCCTGGTTTGATTCCTGGGTTGGGAAGGTCTGCTGGAGAAGGGATAGGCTACCCGCTCCAGTATTCTTGGGCTTCCCTTGTGGCTCAGCTTTATTTTATACTTGGGTTATAATTCAATACTACTTTATTTTGCTGCTCACATTGTTGCCAGTTTGGCCATTGGGATCTCTTTCAGTTGACTCTTGGGTCCCTTTGACATATCCAATTATCTTGTTTTTGTTTGAGTACTTCCTTATCTTTTGGCACTGCATCTTGCTCCAGGTTCATGTTATATATTTCTGATTCCTAGAATCAGTCATTTCTCTAGGTATCCTTGGTTGTTTTCATTAAAAAATTGTATTGGAAACCAATATCTAAGCACCAGATGTGCTTGTTTTTACTGAGGCATTACTGGCTCTGTTTGCTTTTAGCTGACAAAATAAGTAAACATATGGATATACTAATCCATATGCATGCATAAATCTATGATTATTGCTATATATAACCCTCTAGTTATTTTATGCTGAATATGAGTTTGTATTAATATCTCCATCTCTAATTCTAATTAAATTATCGCATGTATCTTTCTAGCCTCCTCCTCTTGATTCTCTGTGACCTTCCACTGCAGCAGTGAGAAAACTGGCTCCTATCATCTCCCTCCACTTATGTAATTATTCAGTTCCAGGTACACATGTAGTAGTTTTTGAATTGATAGCCGATACCTCCAAGGGAAACAACTTTATAGTGCTATGTGCAGTGCCTTATGCTTCTAGTCTTACAGATTCCACATACTTCCAGTTACTTGAGTCAGCAGTTTTCCTCCATCCTCATTAGGAAGGTTGATTAATACATTTGTAATATAGATAGATTCTTTTGTCACATTATGCAACCCATCCAGGGATCTCCTGACCGCCTAAACGATTTTTTTTTTTTAAGCTGTGTGCGTGAAGTATCCCTCTGTGCTACTGGTGTCATATACCTGCCATTATAATATCATACAGGATAGATTCACTGACTTAAAAATTACTTGTGTGTCATCTAACTTTCCTCTCTCTTCCCCATCATCTCTGACAACCCATTGTTGAAAAGTGATTTTTACTGGCCAGATAACCCATTTTAATACTGAAGAACTTATACAACAGTGACTGAATGTGCTACCCTAGGGAGTACTATTGGCTGTTTCCTTATTTGATTCATTATTATTTAATCCATCATGAGTCTTCTTATACTGTTTTTAAAAAGAATTCTGAGATCTGACATTTCTGAGTTCATAAAATTAGTTTCTCTAATTTTATTGGGATGAATCAGCAACCACATATTTTGTATTCCTGGATAGACCCTATATTCTGTTGCATAAGCTCTGTCTAGAAACACCTTGGGACATTAAGAACTTTGCTTTTTAATGACTCAAATAATACAATACTTTTCATATTACCTATTTATAGTGAATCAACTATGATGTTATATTAAAAAGAGATTTCCCTTATGTGTGACTAATTTTAATTAGAATAGCCAGCTATGGAGCTGGCTCTCTCAGTTATACTATGTGATAAATGGTCTCTTAGTTATGTCATGAAATTTTGGTTTTTATTAAAAATTTCAACTGTGGCACATACATAGACTGGACACTCTAGTTGTCTCTGCAATATCCCTTTTGTCATTTCTCTTCTGTGTGCTCAGTGTTCCGTTGTGTCTGACTCCTTGAGGCCTAATGGACAGTAGCCCTCCAGGCTCCTCTGTCCATGGAATTCTCCATGCAAGAATACTAGAGTGTGTAGCCATTTATTCAGGGGATCTTCCTGACCCAGGGATCTAACCTGGTTCTCAGCACAGGCAGGTTCTTTATCATCTGAGTCACCAGGGAAGCCCCTCTTCCCTGGTGTAGCAGCCATGTAATTTAGTAGGAATTAATGCCATCCCAAAATCTAGTGGTGAATCTTGACTTGTAACAAAGACTGCAGCCAGCTAGCACATAGCATTCTCTTGGCCACAGGATTTAGCACAGTGGTAATCAGGGTAACACTGAGAATTTTTTTAGATTGTTATGGGATATGTCCCTTCTCTCTGTCTCTTGGATGTGAAGGTTGACGGATGGTTCCAGTCATTTATGACATCCATATTATGACCCTGAGTCAAGCCAATCTGAAGATATGGCTCATGTAAGAAGGCCGAGGTGAGAAATGTCAGAGATATAGAGCTAGAATCTTTTTCTTATTCTACCTGAAATCTCCCCCAGGACATTTTGGTAATATGCTGGAGTAAATACCCTAATATGATTAAGTTGCTTTATGTTTTCTGTTATTAGCAATTCAAAGTACTCAAACAGATAAGCATAATTGGGAAAAATGAGACTTTAAGTTTAAAATTCAGTAGCTTAACATTATAGTATATCTACTCTGATCCTCCTTTGTCAGTTCTTCCCTTTCTCAACTCTTTCTGATCCCATATTTTTGTAGATTACTTTGTTATATCACATCTAGACAATCTGCTTAAAATGTGAAATTATTTTCATGAATTAAAATTTTCCAAGGGCTCCAGCAGCATATAGTTCAGACATAAAATGAAATAAATAGCAACAAAATAAAGATTTTAAGTATTATATGATTCTTATGATTTTTCTTTATTATAATTATTTAATATCTCCTGGACATATAGCTATTTTCTACTCTGCACCTAATATAATAATTAAGAACTTCAGATATTTGATATGCATTTTAAATTGAGTAATATAGGTAGATATAGTTTCATTATATACTATTAAGTCTAGTGGTACAACTAAGTTGTTCTTGAATATTTGGTTTTTGTCGATTTTATAAGTAGATAAGTATTTATCCCCCCCGTTTTTACAACCCCTCCCCTCAACTGCTTCATAGTAGACTAATAGTAATCAAAAACTTTTTTCTTTTTCTTTCAGTTAATTTTATTTTTTTTCGGTTTTAACATTTTATTTATTTATTATTATTATTTTTTACTTTGTTTTTTACAATACTGTATTGGTTTTGCCATACATCAACATGTTACTGTGTGTCAAGGACTTTACTACAGTTTAAACTCTTCTAATTACCTTAATAGGCAGTTCATTTTGTAGATTAGACAACTGTGATTGGGATGGATTTATCTCCTACTGAATATCACACGCTACTATGTAGCTCCAGGTGTGCTTGAACATAGGCATGTCTGCCTCTAGAGTCACTTAGTTTATTCCTTGAATTACAATATCTCACATCCTTTGTCTTTTCCTCTCAGTGCCTGCCCACTATATATAAGAGCAATAGTGTTTTAATCAGCCTTTGTGAGGGAAGAAGGGAGGAAAATGAGATAAGGGGAAGGAGGAATAAAGCTCTCTTGTGGCCAGATTCACTACTGGAGCAGATGAAATCAATTCCGGAAATTCTAAAGAAAAAGCATATGTGGTAGATAGCAGAATGGACACGTTGAAAATGGCTTCCCCAACGTTCTATAGTGAAAACATGGATTATAGATGCATCCTCATACTTCTGAGGAACTCTGATAGTGTGGAACCTGCTTGTGGAGGTATGATTCTAAAGGAATTCCACATGTTCTTTTAAGACTCAAATTTATTTACAGTTCCTTTTTTCCCCCCTCTGTAGTCGGGGAGAGGGAGATGTGAGTGGCACATCATTTTTAGCCTTCTACAACATGGCCCATATGGAACTCTTTTTGTCTGACAATTCTTTTGATGCTAAATTGGTAATGATTAATCTCTTTTAAATTAGATGTATTATTGCATCTTGCTGTCAAAGCCCTTTATTTTAACTTTTTGAAACTTTTTTCACTTTTAAAAACTTTTAGTGACTTAAAACTTACAATGATTATAAGACATTGAATTTTTCACTTTTTTTAAAGTAAAAATTTATTAAGTAAAACCATTTTTCAGCCCTGCTATATGTATGTATCCTCAGTCGTTCAATCATGTCTGACTCTTTGCCGTCCCATAGACTGTAGTTCACCAGACTCCTCTGTCCATGAAAATTTCCAGGTAAGAATACTAGAATGAGTTGCCATTTCCTACTCTGGGGATCTTCCCTACTCAGGGATTGAATGTACTTGTGCAAAATCTCTTGTGTCTCCTGCACTGGCAGGCAGATTCTTTACCATTAGCACCACCTGGGAAGGCCTGCTGATACCAGAGAACAATTAAATAAAAGAACATAATGTATTTTAATTATTAAACCAGACTTAGTGACTCCTCTGAAGACATCATAGTAAAATTTCCCTTTAGGGCAAAAAAGCACTGAGTTATGTCGTAAGACAGGAGGACATTTCACCTTTACCTGAAAAATGGAATGTATTATAGGATTTAGTTAGGAAAGACTGTTGAACTCAAGTGCTATAATTCATTATACCTTTAGAGAGCTCTGAGTAGTAATGAATGGTAAATAGACTTTTCTATATTTTGATAAAAGGGAAGTGATTTTTGAAATGTTTCTGTTCATTCCAATCAAATAAAATTTTAATTTAATTTTCAAGTTGATCACTCCAAACCTCTGAATAAAAATAAACATAATAAGAACTATGTGTAGTCATCCTTCAGTATCCACAAGAGATTAGTTCCAGGACACCTTGCAGATACCGAAATCTATAGATGCTCAAGCCCTTTATATAAAATGGCCTAGAACAGTTGGTCTTCTGTAAGCCCAGATATTGAGGGCTGATAGTATTAGGTATTTAAGTTTAATAACTTCCTCCTTCAAATGGACTAATTTTCCTAATTGATTCAGTTAGCTAAAAAGGGGAAATCTCCCTTTCAATCTCTTTAGGTATACTTGAAATTTTTTTATGCAAATGTCTTCAGAGGAGTAATCTGGTAGGACATAAGTGTGTTGGAGTTGGAATCACCAGGTAGGTAATCTCTCTTTGCAAACCAAGGGAAAAGAACTTTCCCTTTGGAGTTCTTTTTTCACAAAAGGTCTCTAAAGTTCCACAAATTAACCCTATCTTGCTTGTATTTGTGCTGTATAGCAAAAAAGAAAAAAAATTATTAATTTTCTGTCCTTAAAAAATTATTAATGATTTCCACTAGAAGATTCTGATAACTATTTGACAAGTATGGCGATAATATACACGTCACATAGTAAAGATGAAGTTGTCAATTAAGACACAGTACTACTTTTATGGCCTTGGTTTATACTTAGTGGCCTTCTTGTTACTGAAGAAACCTGAATAACAGAAAATTGGAATTTAATATTATCTTAATTAACTGAAATGAGAGTGATAGTTTATTATTCATGCTATTTTTGGCATATATACTAAACATTATACTAAACAAATATTAAGTATTTTTAGTTTTAAGGAGATAGAAAAACTAAAATTTTACAAACTTCTAAAGTTTAACTGTTTCTCTTCCAGATTATTGGGGCGTTTCCCTTCCTTGTGGATTGACCCCTTAGTCTTTCTAATAAATTCTGTGTCAGTTTTAAACTAGTTTTAAATTGAAGCTTCTGTATAATTTGCATCATCAAAATGTGTCTAGAAAGACTTCAGTGGTCAGTTTGTTCTGTAAATTTACCTTAGCAGTGTTTGGAGTTTTTAATTATATATTTTTATTTATGTATACATATATAATGTGTGTATTTGCAGTTATAAATTATACCACTCATGTGATCATAGTATCCATCATAGTAATATCAAAGTGTGATTAATCATATCCATTTAAAGTTATTTAGTTCAATTCAGTTTGGTTGCTCAGTCGTGTCCGACTCTTTGTGACCCCATGAACCACAGCGCGTGAGGCCTCCCTGTCCATCACCAGCTCCAGAGTCCACCCAAACCATGTCCATCGAGTCGGTGATGCCATCTACCATCTCATCCTCTGTCGTTCCCTTCTCCTCCTGCCCTCAATCTTTCCCAGCATCAGGGTCTTTTCAAATGACTCAGTTCTTTGCATCAGGTGGCCAAAGTACTGGAGTTTCAGTTTTAGCATCAGTCCTTCCAAAGAACACCCAGGACTGATCTCCTTTAGAATGGACTGGTTGGATCTCATTGCAGTCCAAGGGACTCTCAAGAGTCTTCCCCAACACCACAGTTCAAAAGCATCAATTCTTTGGCACTCAGCTTTCTTCAGAGTCCAACTCTCACATCCATACACGACCACAGGAAAAACCATAGCCTTGACTAGATGGACTTTTGTTGGCAAAGTAATTTCTCTGCTTTTTAATATGCTGTAGAGCTTGGTCATAACTTTTCTTCCAAGGAGTAAGCGTCTTTTAATTTCATGGCTGCAGTCACCATCTGCAGTGATTTTGGAGCCCAGAAAAATAAAGTCAGCCACTGTTTCCACTGTTTCCCCATCTATTTGCCATGAGGTGATGGGACAAGATGCCATTTTTACACAATTACATTTTATGTTACTGTACATGTGACAAGATGCCACTTTAAATGTGACATTTCCCTTTTATATTTGTATACTTTATATATAATATAAATTCAGTGAGAAAAATAAGCTAATCTTTTAAGTTTCAAATTAAATAAAAACAAATCAATTAGTGTCTTTGAAATTACTTTTGGTTTCATTTTAGATAAAGTTGAAGACATAATAGGTTTTATATTTTTATGATATTATTTTGTAATATGGATATAAAATATATTAGATTAAAATAAAATCATATTATTTTTCATTATTTCATAGTTCTGAGATTGTTCACTTTAAAACAGTGAGCATATATATGAAGAAAAGTGGAATGTGTAAACATTTATCTGGATAATTTGAGTAAAAATAGTATAGATTAGTTATTTAGATATTTTAAACCTTTATTTGAAACAGCTCAACTGGAATTCCATCACCTCCACTAGCTTTGTTCGTAGTGATGCTTTCTAAGGCCCACTTGACTTCACATTCCAAGATATCTGGCTCTAGATTAGTGATTGCATCATCATGATTATCTGGGTCGTGAAGATCTCTTTTATACAGTTCTTCCATGTATTCTTGCCACCTTTTCTTAATATCTTCTGCTTCTGTTAGGTTCATACCATTTCTGTCCTTTATCAAGCCCATCTTTGCATGAAATGTTCCCTTGGTATCTCTAGTTTTCTTGAAGAGATCTCTAGTCTTTCCCATTCTGTTGTTTTCCTCTATTTCTTTGGATTGATCGCTGAAGAAGGCTTTCTTATCTCTTCCTAACCTTTGGAACTCTGCATTCAGATGCTTATATCTTTCCTTTTCTCCTTTGCTTTTCACTTCTCTTCTTTTCACAGCTATTTGTAAGGTCTCCCCAGACAGCCATTTTTGGAAAGTGAAAGAGGAGAGTGAAAAAGTTGGCTTAAAGCTCAACATTCAGAAAACAAAGATCATGGCATCTGGTCCCACCACTTCATGGGAGATAGATTATGGGGAAACAGTAGAAACAGTGTCATACTTTATTTTTGGGGGCTCCAAAATCACTGCAGATGGTGACTGCAGCCATGAAATTAAAAGACACTTACTCCTTGGAAGAAAAGTTATGACCAACCTAGATAGCATATTCAAAAGCAGAGACATTACTTTGTTGACTAAGGTCCCTCTAGTCAAGGCTATGGTTTTTCCTGTGGTCATGTATGGATGTGAGAGTTGGACTGTGAAGAAGGCTGAGCACTGAAGCATTGATGCTTTTGAACTGTGGTGTTGGAGATGACTCTTGAGAGTCCCTTGGGCTGCAAGGAGATCCAACCAGTCCATTCTGAAGGAGATCAGCCCTGGGATTTCTTTGGAAGGAATGATGCTAAAGCTGAAACTCCAGTACTTTGGCCACCTCATGCGAAGAGTTGACCCACTGGAAAAGACTTTGATGCTGGGAGGGATTGGGGGCAGGAGGAGAAGGGGACGACAGAGGATGAGATGGCTGGATGGCATCACTGACTAGATGGACGTTGAGTCTGAGTGAACTCCGAGAGTTGGTGATGGACAGGGAGGCCTGGTGTGCTGCGATTCATGGGGTTGCAAAGAGTCAGACATGACTGAGTGACTGAACTGACCTGAACTGAAACCTTTATTTATTTTAATTTTTGGAGATGCAGTTAGTGTTTCTTTATATACAATATACCATGATATTTACATAGCTTTTTACTGTGTAGTAGTATACTATAAGGTACATTGTCTTATTTGTGCCTCATAATAAACTTGGAACATGGGCAGGATAAGTTCTTTCTCCGTTAGTAAATGAAAGGACAGAAATATTTAAAATTTTGTACAATTCATGGGGCCACTAAAGGGCAAGACAGGAAAGAAGCAAAATATAAATTGTAGCAGGGTCTTTCCTGACCCACCTCCTAGAGTAATGAAAATAAAAATTAACAAGTTGTACCTAATTAAACTTAAGAGCTTTTGCACAGCAAAGATAACCATAGATAAGACTAAAAGACAACCCTCAGAATGCAACAAAATATTTGCAAATGAAGCAACTGCCAGAGTATTAATCTCCAAAATATAAAAACAGTTCATGTACCGCAATATAAAAAAAAATACAATAAAAAAATGGGCAGAAGACATAAATAGATATTTCACCAAAGAAGACATACAAATGCCTAACAAATACATGAAAAGATGTTCAGCATCAGTAATTATTAGAGAAATGCATATTAAAACTACAATGAGATATCACCTCACACCTGTCAGAATAGCCATCAGTCAAAAAAAAATGAGTTTGGGGCTTTTAGGGCAGGAGAGACCCTGTCTCCTGGCCTGGCCCTGCAAGGAACCATTCTCTGATCCAAACTCAGACATTTCTTTCTTTCTGTCTTTTTTTTATGACTCACTTTGCAAGGGAGTTACTAACTAGCCTTAACAAGGGGAAGGAGACCTTTAGGAAAGGATATACCTGGGATTCTGGAGCCAGCTGTGATCACTTCTGGGAGGGTGGAACTTCACCTCCTGCCTGGGGTCTGCTTTCATCTCCAGGTTCAGCGACTCACCCCTGAAAACCTGCCCCCTCCTAAGGAGGGACCAGCCTCTCTTCCATCTAGGTTATGGCCATAGATCAAGCCTTGAGCCTTTGGAGTGGGAGCACTGACTTCAAGACCCTAGACTACCAGAAAACCAACCCTAGGGAGTATCAAGTAATGAGAACTCACACAAAGGAAACCACTTGAATACAAGACTTGGCATCACCCAACCACCAGTAGCATCCTGTGAAGGACACCTCATCTAAACAACAAACAAAGCAAAAATACAAATCAGATCATCAGAAGACCACCTCACTCAACCTTTCCCTTCAGAGGAAAAACAAACAAACAAACAAAAATTCAGTACCAGTCTATGTTCGATACAGGATACAGGATGCTTGGGGCTGATGCACGAGGATGATCCAGAGAGATGATATGGGGTGGGAGGTGGGAGGGAGGTTCAGGATTGGGAACTCATGTACCCCTGTGGCTAATTCATGACAATGTATGGCAAAACCAATACAGTATTGTAAAGCAAAATAAAGTAAAAAAAAAAAAAATCAGTACAAATCTCACCCTATATGAAGCTTACACAAACCACTGGACCAACCTTAAGAGGGAAGAAATCAAAAGGAAGAATAAATTTAACCCTGAAGCCTGGGAAAAAGAGACCTCAAACACAATAAGTTAAAAAAAAATAATGAAAAGGCAGAGAAATACTATACAAATGAAGGAACAAACTATAAACACAGAAGTCCAAATAAATGGAGAGGAAATAGGCAAACTACCTGAAAAAGAATTCAGAATAATGATAGTAAAGCTGATCAAAAACCTTGAAAATAAAATGGAAAAAAATGTAAGAATCAATTTTAAAAAACCTAGAAGAAGTAAAGAATCAGTTCAGTTCATTTCAGTCGTGTCTGACTCTTTGCGACCCCATGAATTGCAGCACGCCAGGCCTCCCTGTCCATCACCAACTCCTGGAGTTCACTCAGACTCATGTCCATTGAGTCAGTGATGCCATCCAGCCATCTCATCCTCTGACGTCCCCTTCTCCTCCTGTCCCCAATCCCTCCCAGCATCAGAGTCTTTTCCAGTGAGTCATAGACATAGACAAACAATGCAATTACTGAAATTAAAAATACTCCAGAAGGAATCAATAGCAAAATATCTGAAGCAGAGGAACTAATCAGTGAGCTGGACACATACTAATCAAACTAACAAAGACTTAGCACAAAGAAAGAATATTAAAAGAAGCAAGGGAAAAGCAACAAGTAACATGCAAGGGAAACCCCATACACTTAACAGCTGATCTTTCTGCAGAAACTCTGCAGGCCAGAAGGGAACAGCAGGATATATTTAAAGTACTGAAAGGGAAAAATCTACAACCAAGATTACTGTCCCTGGCAAGGATCTCATTCAAAATTGATGGAGAAAGGAAAAGCTTTCAGACAAGCAAAAATTAAGAGAATTCAGTACCACCAAATCAGCTTTACAACAAATGTTAAAGGAACTTATATAGTCAAGAAATACAAGAGAAGAAAAAAGATCTACAAAATCAACCCCAAGCAATTAAAAAATGACAGTCAGTTCAGTTCAGTTCAGTCACTCAGTCGTGTCTGACTCTTTGCGACCCCATGAATCGTAACACGCCAGGCCTCCCTGTCCATCACCAACTCTCGGAGTTCACTCAGACTCACGTCCATCGAGTTAGTGATGCCATCCAGCCATCTCATCCTCGGTCATCCCCTTCTCCTGCCCCCATTCCCTTCCAGCATCAGAGTCTTTTCCAATGAGTCAACTCTTCGCATGAGGTGGCCAAAGTACTGGAGTTTCAGCTTTAGCATCATTCCTTCCAAAGAAATCCCAGGGCTGATCTCCTTCAGAATGGACTGGTTGGATCTCCTTGCAGTCCAAATAGGAACGTATATATCAATAATTACTTTAAATGTAAATGGATTAAATACTTGAACCAAAAGACACAGACTGGCTGAATGGATATAAAAACAAGACCCATATAAATACTATCTACAAGAAACCCACTTCAGACATAAAGACACATTTAGACTGAAAGTGAGAGGATGGAAAAATATATTCCATGCAAATGAGAAGCAAGAGAAAGCTGGAGTAACAATCCTCATATCAGACAAAATAGACCTTAAAATAAAGAAGATTACAACAGATAAGGAAGGACACTACATAATGATCAAGGGATCAATCCAAGAGGAAGGCATAACAATTGTAAATATCTGTGCACCCAGCATAGGAGCACCTCAATACAAAGACAAATACTAACAGACATAAAAGGAGAAATTGACAGTAACACAATAATAGTAGGAGATTGTAACACCCCAGTCGCACCAGTGGACAGATCCTCAAAACAGAAAATTAATAAGGAAACACAAGTTTTAATAATATATTAGATGAGGTGGATCTCCTTGATATCTTCAGGACATTTCATCCAAATGCAGAAGAATACATCTTTTTCTCACATGCACATGGAACATTCTCCAGGATGACCACATCTTGGGTCACAAGTCAAACCTCAGTAAATTTAAGAAAATTGAAATTGTATCAAGCATCTTCTCTGACCACAATGCTATGAGACTAGGTATCAATTATAAGAAAAAAACTGTAAGCAACACAAACACATATGGAGATTAAACAACACATTTCTAAATAACCAACAGGTTACTGAAGAAATCAAAAAGGAAATTAAAAAAAACTCTGGAAACAAAAGACAATGAAGATACAACAACTCAAAACCTATGGGACACAACAAAAGCATTTCTAAGAGGGAAGTTTATAGCAATATAATTCTACCTCAAGAAAAAGAGAAACATTGATTAGACAACCTAACTTTACACCTAAAACAGCTGGAAAAAGAAGAGCAAAAAAAAAAAGAAAAGAAAAGAAAACCAAAACAAAAAACCCAAAATTAGTAGAAGGAAAGAAATTATAAAGATCTGAGCTGAAATAAATGAAAAAGAAATAATAGTAAAGATTAATAAGACTAATAGCTCGTTATTTGAGAAGATAAACAAAATTGACAAACCTTTAGCCAGACTCATCAAGAAAAAAAGAAGAAAAGTCAAATCAACAAAATTAGAAATGGAGAGGTTACAACAGACACTGAAGAAATACAAAGGATTATAAGAGACTATTATGAACAACTATATGGTAATAAAATGGATACCCTGGAAGAAATGAACAGATTCTTAGAATAGTTCGATCATCTTCCAAAGACTGAACCAGTAAGAAATAGAAATTATGAACAACCCAATTACAAGCACTGAAATTGAAGCTGTCATCAAAAATCTCCCCAAAAACAAAAGCCCAAGACCAGATGTCTTCACAGGAGAATTCTGTCAAACGCTTAGAGAAGAACTAATGCCTATCCTTCTAAAACTCTTTCAAAAAATTGCAAAGAAAGGAACACTTCTAAACTCATTTTAGGAGGCCACCATACCCTGATACTAAAAGCAGAGAAAGACAACACAAAAAAAGAAAACTACAGGCCAATATCACTGATGAACACAGATGCAAAAATCCTCAACAAATTTTTAGCAAACAGATTCAGCAACACATCCAAAAGCTCATACAGCATGATCAAGTTGAGTTTATTCCAGGAATGCAAGGATTCTTCAACATAGTAAAACCCATATGTGATAGGCCTACAGCAAACATTATTTTCAATGGTGAAAACTGAAAGCATTCCCCCTAAGATAAGGAACAAGACAAGGATGTCCACTTTCACCGCTATTATTCTACATAGTTCTGGAAGTCCTAGCTTCAGCAATCAGTGAAGAAAAAGAAATAAAAGGAATCCAGATCAGAAAAGAAGTAAAGCTCTCACTGTTTGCAGATGACATGATACTATATACAAAAAAAAAAAAAAAAGATAATATCAGAAAAGTACTAGAGTTAATCAGTGAATTTAGCAAAGTTGCAGGATAAAAAAATCAATACAAATAAATAACTTGCATTTCTACATATTAATAGTGAAAGATTAGAAGGAGAAATTAAGAAATCAATCCCATTCACCATTGCAACAAAAAGAGTTAAATATCTAGGAACAAACTTACCTAAGGAGACAAAAGAACCAGACACAGAAAATTGTAAGACACTGATGAAAGAAATCAAAGATTACATAAACAGATTGAGAGATATTCCATGTTCCTGTGTAGGAAGAATCAATATTGTGAAAATGACTATAATACAAAATGTAATCTACAGATTTAAAGTGATCCCTACCAAATTACCAATGGCATTTTTCACATAATTAGAACAAAAAAATTCACAGTTCATATGGAAACACAAAAGACCCCAAATATCCAAAGCAGTCTTGAAAAAGAAGAATGGACCTGGAGGAATCAATCTTCCTGACTTCAGATTATACTACAAGCTACAGTCATCAAGAGAATATGGTACTGGCACAAAACATAAATATAGACCAATAGAACAAGATAGAAAGCCCAGAAATAAACCCATTCACCTATGAGTACCTTATTTTTGACAAAATAGGCAAGAATATACAATGGGGCAAAGACAGCTTCTTCAATAAATGGTGCTAGGAAAACTGGACAGCTACATGTAAAACAGTGAAATTAGAACACTTCCTAACACCGTTAATTCAGTTCAGTTCAGTCACTCAGTCATGTCCAGCTCTTTGCAACCCCATGAACTGCAGCACGCCAGGCCTCCCTGTCCATCACCAACTCCCGGAGCTTACCCAAACTCCTGTCCATCGAGTTGGTGATCCCATCCAGCAATCTCATCCTCTGTCATCCCCTTCTCCTCCTGCCCCCAATCCTTCCCAGGATTGAAGTCTTTTCCAAGAGCCAACCCTTCGCATGAGGTGGCCAAAGTACTGGAGTTTCAGCTTTAGCATCAGTCCTTCCAAAGAACACCCAGGACTGATCTCCTTTAGAATGGACTGGTTGGATCTCGTTGCAGTCCAAGGGACTCTCAAGAGTCTTCTCCAACACCACAGTTCAAAAGCATCAGTTCTTTGGCGCTCAGCTTTCTTCACAGTCCAATTCTCACATCCATACATGACCACTGGAAAAACCATAGCCTTGACTAGAGAGACCAGGTTGGTCATAACTTTCCTTCCAAGGAGTAAGTGTCTTTTAATTTCATGGCTGCAACCACCATCTGCAGTGATTTTGGAGCCCCCCCAAAATAGTCTGACACTGTTTCCACTGTTTCCCCATCTCTTTTCCGTGAAGTGGTGGGACCAGATGCCATGATCTTCGTTTTCTGAATGTTGAGCTTTAAGACAACTTTTCACTCTCCTCTTTCACTTTCATCAAGAGGCTTTTTAGTTTCTCTTCACTTTCTGCCATAAGGGTGGTGTCATCTACATATCTGAGGTTATTGATGTTTCTCCCAGAAATCTTGATTCCAGCTTGTGATTCTTCCAGCCCAGGGGTTTCTCACGATGTACTCTGCATATAAGTTAAATAAGCAAGGTGACAATATACACCCTTGACACACTCCTTTTCCTATTTGAAACCAGTCTGTTGTTCCATGTCCAGTTCTAGCTGTTGCTTCCTGACCCACATATAGGTTTCTCAAGAAGAAGTTCAGGTGGTCTGGTATTCCCATCTCTTTCAGAATTTTCCACAGTTTACTGTGATCCACACAGTCAAAGGCTTTGGCATAGTCAATAAAGCAGAAATAGATGTTTTTGTGGAACTCTTGATTTTTCAGTGATCCAGCAGATGTTGGCAATTTGATCTCTGGTTCTTCTGCCTTTTCTAAAACCAGCTTGAACATCTGGAAGTTGTTCACATATTGCTGAAGCCTGGCTTGGAAAATTTTGAGCATTTCTTTACTAGCATGTGAGATGAGTGCAATTGTGCAATAATTTGAGCATTGGATGTGTTGCTGAATCTGTTGGCTAAAATTTTGTTGAGGATTTTTGCATCTGTGTTCATCAGTGCCTTTCTTTTGGATTAGAATGAAAACTGATCTTTTCCAGTCATATGGCCACTGTTGAGTTTTCCAAATTTGCTGGCATATTGAGTGCAGCACTTTCACAGCATCATCTTCCAGGATTTGAAATAGCTCAAGTGGAATTCCATCACCTCCACTAGGTTTGTTCATAGTGATGCTTCCTAAGGCCCACTTGACTTCACATTCCAGGATGTCTGGCTCTAGGTGAGTGATAACACCATTGTGATTTTCTTGGTCATGAATATCTTTTTTGTACAGTTCTTCTGTGTATTCTTGCCATCTTCTGCTTCTGTTAGTTCCATACCATTTCTGTCCTTTATCGAGCCCATCTTTGCATGAAATGTTCCCTTGGTATCTCTAATTTTCTTGAAGAGATCTCTAGTCTTTCCCATTCTGTTGTGTTCCTCTATTTCTTTGCATTGATCACTGAGGAAGGCTTTCTTATCTCTCCTAACACAATACACAAAGATAAACTCCAAGTGGATTTAAGACCTAAATGTAAGATCAGAAACTATAAAACTCTTAGAGGAAAACTATAAGCAAGATGAAAAGACAACCCTCAAAATGGGAGAAAATAATAGCAAATGAAACAACTGACAAAGGATTAATTTCTAAAATATACAAGCAGCTTATGCAACTTAATGCCAGAAAAACAAACAACCCAATCAAAAAGTGGGGAAAAGACCTAAACGGACATTTCCCCAAAGAAGACATACAGATGGCTAACAAACAGATGAAAAGATGCTCATCATCGCTCATTATTTGAGAAATGCAAATCAAAACTACCATGAGATATCACCTCACACCAGTCAGAATGGCCATCATCAGAAAGGTTACAAACAATAAATGCTAGAGAGGGCATGGAGAAATGGAATGCTCTGCACTGTTTGTGGGAATGTAAATTGATATAGCCACTATGGAAGATGGTATGGAGATTCCTTAAAAAACTAGGAATAAAACCACCATATGACACAGGAATCCCACTCCTAGTCATATACGCTGCTGCTGCTGCTGCTGCTAAGTCACTTCAGTCGTGTCCGACTCTGTGCAACCCTATAGACAGCAGCCCACAGGCTCCGCTATCCCTGGGATTCTCTAGGCAAGAGTACTGGAGTGGGTTGCCATTTCCTTCTCCAATGCATGAAAGTGAAAAGTGAAAGTGAAGTCCCTCAGTCGTGTCTGACTCTTAGCGACCCCATGGATGCAGCCCACCAGGCTCCTCCATCCATGGGATTTTCCAGGCAAGAGTACTGGAGTGGGGTGCCATTGCCTTCTCCGCATATACCCTGAGGAAACCAAAATTGAAAAAGACACATGTATCCCATTGTTTATTGTAGCACTATTAGCAATAGCTAGAACATGGAAGCAACCTAAATGTTCACTGACAGATGAATGGATAAAGAAATTGTGGTACATATACACAATGAAATATACTCAGCTATAAAAAGGAATGTATTTGAGTCAGTTCTGATGAGGTGGATGAACCTAGAACCTATTATACAGAGTGAAGTGACTCAGAAAGAGAAAGATAAATATTGTATTCTAACGCATATATACTGAATCTAGAAACATGTTACTATTTACAGGGCAGCCATGGAGAAACAGATGTAGAGAATAGAATTACGGACTTGGGGAGAGGGAGGAGAGGGTGAAATGTATGGAAAGAGTAACATGGAAACTTACATTACATTATGTAAAATAGATAGCCAACAGGAATTTGTTGTATGGCTCAGGAGACTCAAACAGCCTCTGTATCAACCTAGAGGGTTGTGATGGGGAGGAAGATGGGAGGGAGGTTCAAAAGGGAGGGGATATATGTATGCCTATGGTTAATTCATGTTGAGGTTTGACAGAAAACAACAAAATTCTGTAAAGTAATCTTCAATAAAAAAATAAAAAGAAAAAAAGTAGTTACGCAACAAGCAACAAAGGTCTACTGTACAGCACAGGGAACTATAATCAATATCTTGTAATAACCTATAATGGAAAATAATTTCAAAAGTAATGTGTACATGCACAACTGAATCACATTGCTCTGCACCTGAAACATTGTAAGTCAACTATACTTCAGTAAAAGATATATATATATATATATATGAAGAAAAAGAATGTATAAACAATAAATGCTGGAGAGGCTGTGGAGAAAAGGGAACCTTCTTGCACTGTTGGTGGAAATGCAAATTGATACAGCCACTATGGAGAACAGTATGGTGGTTCCTTTAAAAAGTAAAAATGGATCTACTGTTTTTCCCAGCAGTCCCACTACTGGGCATATACCTAGAGAAAACCTTATTTCAAAGGGGTGCATACACCACAATGTTCACTGCAGCACTGTTTACAACAGACATGGAAGAGGGATGGATAATGAGAATGTGGTACACATATACAAATGGAATATTACTCAGTCAGAAAAAGGAATGAAATCGGGTCATTTGTAGAGATGTGGATGGATGTAGAGACTGCCATGCTGAATGAAGGAAGTCAGAGGAAAACAAAGAAGGTATATTAATGCATGTATGTGAAATTGAGAAAAATGATACAGATGAATGTATTTGCAGAGCAGGAATAGAGATGCAGACATAGAGAATAAATGTGAACACCAAGAGGTAAGAGAGGAGAGTTATGGGATGAATTGTGAGATTGAGATTGACATATATACACTACTGATACTATGTATAAAATAGATAACTAATGAGAATCTAATGTTTATCACAGAGAACTCTACTCAATGCTCTGTGGTGACCTGAATGGGAAGGAAATCCAAATATGAGGGGCTATATGTATAGCCAATTCACTTTGTTGTACAGTAGAAAGTAACACAGCATTTTATTTTTTTTATTAACACAATGCTCTTATTTATTCATATTTTATGAAATAGTATTACAGATATTCCCCAGTTCAAACTTTTCATACTTCCTTGGAACCATTCTGTATAATATATATATTTTTAATTAATTAATTTATTTATTTTTAAAAATTTTAAAATCTTTAATTCTTACATGCGTTCCCAAACATGAACCCCCCTCCCACGTCCCTCCCCATAACATCTCTCTGGGTCATCCCCATGCACCAGCCCCAAGCATGCCTCCTGCGACAGACATAGACTGGTGATTCGATTCTTACATGATAGTATACATGTTAGAATGCCATTCTCCCAAATCATCCCACCCTCTCCCTCTCCCTCTGAGTCCAAAAGTCCATTATACACATCTGTGTCTTTTTTGCTGTCTTGCATACAGGGTCGTCATTGCCATCTTTCTAAATTCCATATATATGTGTTAGTATACTGTATTGGTGTTTTTCTTTCTGGCTTACTTCACTCTGTATAATCAGCTCCAATTTCATCCATCTCATCAGAACTGATTCAAATGAATTCTTTTTAATGGCTGAGTAATACTCCATTGTGTATATGTACCACAGTTCTCTTATCCATTCATCTGCTGATGGACATCTAGGTTGTTTCCATGTCCTGGCTATTATAAACAGTGCTGCGATGAACATTGGGGTACATGTGTCTCTTTCTATTCTGGTTTCCTCGGTGTGCATGCCCAGAAGTGGAATTGCTGGGTCATAAGGTAGTTCTATTTGCAATTGTTTAAGGAATCTCCACACTGTTCTCCATAGTGGCTGTACTAGTTTGCATTCCCACCAACAGTGTAGGATGGTTCCCTTTTCTCCACATCCTCTCCAGCATTTATTGCTTGCAGATTTTTGGATCGCAGCCATTCTGACTGGTGTGAAGTGGTACCTCATTGTGGTTTTGATTTGCATTTCTCTAATAATGAGTGATGTTGAGCATCTTTTCATGTGTTTGTTAGCCATCCATATGTCTTCTTTGGAGAAATGTCTATTTAGTTCTTTGGCCCATTTTTTGATTGGGTCGTTTATTTTTCTGGAATTGAGCTGCATAAGTTGCTTGTATATTTTTGAGATTAGTTGTTTGTCAGTTGCTTCATTTGCTATTATTTTCTCCCATTCTGAAGGCTGTCTTTTCACCTTGCTTATATTTTCCTTTGTTGTGCAGAAGCTTTTAATTTTAATTAGATCCCATTTGTTTATTTTTGCTTTTATTTCCAGAATTCTGGGAGGTGGATCATAGAGGATCCTGCTGTGATTTATGTCTGAGAGTGTTTTGCCTATATTCTCCTCTAGGAGTTTTATAGTTTCTGGTCTTACATTTAGATCTTTAATCCATTTTGAGTTTATTTTTGTGTGCGGTGTTAGAAAGTGATCTAGTTTCATTCTTTTACAAGTGGTTGACCAGTTTTCCCAGCACCACTTGTTAAAGAGATTGTCTTTACTCCATTGTATATTCTTGCCTCCTTTGTCAAAGATAAGGTGTCCATATGTGTGTGGATTTATCTCTGGGCTTTCTATTTTGTTCCATTGATCTATATGTCTGTCTTTGTGCCAGTACCATACTGTCTTGATGACTGTGGCTTTGTAGTAGAGCCTGAAGTCAGGCAAGTTGATTCCTCCAGTTCCATTCTTCTTTCTCAAGATTGCTTTGGCTATTCGAGGTTTTTTGTATTTCCATACAAATCTTGAAATTATTTGTTCTAGTTCTGTGAAAAATATGGCTGGTAGTTTGATAGGGATTGCATTGAATTTGTAAATTGCTTTGGATAGTATACTCATTTTCACTATATTGATTCTTCTGATCCATGAACATGGTATATTTCTCCATCTATTAGTGTCCTCTTTGATTTCTTTCATCAGTGTTTTATAGTTTTCTATATATAGGTCTTTAGTTTCTTTAGGTAGATATATGCCTAAGTATTTTATTCTTTTCGTTGCAATGGTGAATGGAATTGTTTCCTTAATTTCTTTTTCTGCTTTCTCATTATTAGTGTATAGGAATGCAAGGGATTTCTGTGTGTTGATTTTATATCCTGCAACTTTACTATATTCATTGATTAGCTCTAGTAATTTTCCGGTGGAGTCTTTAGGGTTTTCTATGTAGAGGATCATGTAATCTGCAAACAGTGAAAGTTTTACTTCTTCTTTTCCAATTTGGATTCCTTTTATTTCTTTTTCTGCTCTGATTGCTGTGGCCCAAACTTCCAGAACTATGTTGAATAGTAGCGGTGAAAGTGGGCACCCTTGTCTTGTTCCTGACTTTAGGGGAAATGCTTTCAATTTTTCACCATTGAGGATAATGTTTGCTGTGGGTTTGTCATAGATAGCTTTTATTATGTTGAGGTATGTTCCTTCTATTCCTGCTTTCTGGAGAGTTTTTATCATAAATGGATGTTGAATTTTGTCAAAGGCCTTCTCTGCATCTATTGAGATAATCATATGGCTTTTATTTTTCAATTTGTTCATGTGGTGAATTACATTGATTGATTTGCGGATATTGAAGAATCCTTGCATCCCTGGGATAAAGCCCACTTGGTGATGGTGTATGATCTTGTTAATGTGTTGTTGGATTCTGATTGCTAGAATTTTGTTGAGTATTTTTGCATCTATGTTCATCAGTGATATTGGCCTGTAGTTTTCTTTTTTTGTGACATCTTTGTCTGGTTTTGGTATTAGGGCGATGGTGGCCTCATAGAATGAGTTTGGAAGTTTACCTTCCTCTGCAATTTTCTGGAAGAGTTTGAGGAGGATAGGTGTTAGCTCTTCTCGATATTTTTGGTAGAATTCAGCTGTGAAGCCGTCTGGACCTGGGCTTTTGTTTGCTGGAAGCTTTCTGATTACAGTTTCAATTTCTGTGCTTGTGATGGGTCTGTTAAGATTTTCTATTTCTTCCTGGTTCAGTTTTGGAAAATTGTACTTTTCTAAGAATTTGTCCATTTCTTCCATGTTGTCCATTTTATTGGCATACAACTGCTGATAGTAATCTCTTATGATCCTTTGTATTTCTGTGTTGTCTGTTGTGATCTCTCCCTTTTCATTTCTAATTTTATTGATTTGATTTTTCTCTCTTTGCTTCTTGATGAGTCTGGCTAATGGTTTGTCAATTTTATTTATCCTTTCAAAGAACCAGCTTTTGGCTTTGTTGATTTTTGCTATGGTCTCTTTTGTTTCTTTTGCATTTATTTCTGCCCTAATTTTTAAGATTTCTTTCCTTCTACTAACTCTGGGGTTCTCCAATTCTTCCTTTTCTAGTTGCTTTAGGTGTAGAGTTAGGTTATTTATTTGACTTTTTTCTTGTTTCTTGAGGTATGCCTGTATTGCTATGAACTTTCCTCTTAGCATTGCTTTTATAGTGTCCCACAGGTTTTGGGTTGTTGTGTTTTCATTTTCATTCATTTCTATGCATATTTTGATTTCTTTTTGATTTCTTCTGTGATTTGTTGGTTATTCAGAAGTGTGTTGTTCAACCTCCATATGTTGGAATTTTTAATAGTTTTTCTCCTGTAATTGAGATCTAATCTTAATGCATTATGGTGAGAAAAGATGCTTGGAATGATTTCGATTTTTTGAATTTATCAAGTTTAGATTTATGGCCCAGGATGTGGTCTATCCTGGAGAAGGTTCCATGAGCACTTGAAAAAAAGGTGAAATTCATTGTTTTGGGGTGAAATGTCCTATAGATATCAATTAGGTCTAACTGATCTAATGTATCATTTAAAGTTTGTGTTTCTTTGTTAATTTTCTGTTTAGTTGATCTGTCCATAGGTGTGAGTGGGGTATGAAAGTCTCCCACTATTATTGTGTTATTACTGATTTTTCCTTTCATACTTGTTAGCATTTGTCTTACATATTGCGGTGCTCCTATATTGGGTGCATATATATTTATAATTGTTATATCTTCTTCTTGGATTGATCCTTTGATCATTATGTAGTGGCCTTCTTTGTCTCTTTTCACAGCCTTTGTTTTAAAGTCTATTTTATCAGATATGAGTATTGCCACTCCTGCTTTCTTTTGGTCTCTATTTGCGTGGTATATCTTTTCCAGCCCTTCACTTTCAGTCTGTGTGTGTCCCTTGTTTTGAGGTGGGTCTCTTGTAAGCAGCATGTAGAGGGGTCTTGTTTTTGTATCCATTCAGCCAGTCCTTGCCTTTTGGTTGGGGCGTTCAACCCATTTATGTTTAAGGTAATTATTGATAAGTATGATCCCGTTACCATTTACTTTATTATTTTGGGTTTGGGTTTATACACCCTTTTTGTGTTTCCTGTCTAGGGAATATCCTTTATAATTTGTTGGAGAGCTGGTTTGGTGGTGCTGAATTCTCTCAGCTTTTGCTTGTCTGTAAAGCTTTTGATTTCTCCTTCGTATTTGAATGAGATCCTTGCTGGGTACAGTAATCTGGGCTGTAGGTTATTGTCTTTCATCACTTTAAGTATGTCTTGCCATTCCCTCCTGGCCTGAAGAGTTTCTATTGAAAGATCAGCTGTTATCCTTATGGGAATCCCCTTGTGTGTTATTTGTTGTTTTTCCCTTGCTGCTTTTAAGATTTGTTCTTTGTGTTTGATCTTTGTTAATTTGATTAATATGTGTCTTGGGGTGTTTTGCCTTGGGTTTATCCTATTTGCAACTCTCTGGGTTTCTTGGACTTGGGTGATTATTTCCTTCCCCATTTTAGGGAAGTTTTCAACTATTATCTCCTCAAGGATTTTCTCATGATCTTTCTTTCTGTCTTCTTCTTCTGGGACTCCTATAATTCGAATGTTGGAGCGTTTCATATTGTCCTGGAGATCTCTGAGATTGTCCTCATTTCTTTTAATTCATTTTTCTTGTTTCCTCTCTGATTCATTCATTTCTACCATTCTATCTTCTATTTCACTAATCCTATCTTCTGCTTCCATTATTCTACTATTTGTTGCCTCCAGAGTGTTTCTGATCTCATTTATTGCATTATTCATTATATTTTGACTCTTTTTTATTTCTTCTAGGTCCTTGTTAAACCTTTCTTGCATCTTCTCAATCCTTGTCTCTAGGCTATTTATCTGTGATTCCATTTTGATTTCAAGATTTTGGATCATTTTCACTATCAATATTCAGAATTCCTTCTCCGGTAGATTCCCTACTTCTTCCTCTTTTGTTTGGTTTGGTGGGCAACTCTCCTGTTCCTTTACCTGCTGAGTATTCCTCTGTCTCTTCATCTTGGTTATATTGCTGTGTTTGGGGTGGCCTTTTTATAATCTGGTAATTTGTGGAATTCTCTTTATTATGGAGCTTCCTCACTGTGGGTGGGGTTCTATCAGTGGCTTGTCAAGGTTTCCTGGTTAGGGAGGCTTGTGTTGGAGTTCTGGTGGGTGGAGCTGGGTTTCTTCTGTCTGGAGTGCAGTGGAATGACCAGTAATGGGTTATGAGACATCAAAGGTTTTGGGATAATTTTCAGCTGCCTGTATATTGAAGCTCAGGGGAGTGTTCCTGTGTTGCTGGAGAATTTGCGTGGTATGTCTTGTTTTGGAACTTGTTGGCCCTTGGGTGGAGCTTGGTTTCGGTGTAGGTATGAAGGCATTTGATGAGCTCCTATAGCTTAATGTTCACTGAATTCAAGAGTTCTCTAATGTTTTAAGGCTTTGGATTTAAGCCTCCTGCTTCTGGTTTTCAGTTTTATTTTTACAGCAGCCTCTAGACTTCTCCATCTATACAGCACCCATGATAAAACATCTAGGTTAAAGATGAAAAGTTTCTCCACATTGAGGGACACTCAGAGAGGTTCACTGAGTTACAAGGAGAAGAGAAGATGGAGGGGGTAGTTAGAGGTAACTGGAATGAGATGCGGTGAGATCAAAAAAGGAGAGAGCAAGCTAGCCAGTAGTCACTTCTTTATGTGCGCTCTATAGTCTGGACCACTCAGAGGTATTTACGGAGTTATATGGGGAAGAGGAGAGGGAGGAAGTAGACAGAGGTGGCCAGGAGGATAAGAGAGAGGAATGAGAAGGAGAGAGACAAATCCTGCCAGTAACCTGTTCCTTAGGTGTTCTCCACCATCTGGAACACACGGAGATTCACAGAGCTGGATAAAGAAGAGATGGGGGAGAAAAGAGACAGAGGCCACCTGGTGGAGAAAAAGGAGGGTCCAAAGGAGGAGAGAGTGGTCAAGCCAGTAATCTCGCTCTCAGGTAAACTTGGGTAGTGAAGTTTGGGTTTTTAAATGTACAAAATTGACACCAAAAACCTAAGAGCAAAGATTAAAAATCTAGAGTAGAGGTTGGATTTTCAAAAATACAATATTACAGAAAAGAAGCAGAAGGAAAAAGGAAGAAAGAAGGAAAAAAAAGAGAGAGAGAAAGAAAAAGAAAAAAAACAAGAATTATTTAAAAAAAAAAAACACCAACAACCATCCAAAGACTATATATGGTGTTTGCCTTAAAAAAAAAAAAAAGCCTTTTTTAAAAAATAGTAATAGTAGGTTATAGAAATAAAAATTAGAGGAGAAATAGAAGACTTAACAATTAAAAAAAAGTTAGAAAAAAAAGAAAAAAAAAAGGAATGATTGTAAAAATAGTAAAGATATGTCTGGTCCTTCTCTGATGTTGTGGGCCGTGTGGGATCACTTCCAAGGTGGTTCCCTTTGTTTAGCTTCTTCTGTTTTCTGGTTTTTTAGGCTCACTAGTTCAGTCGCGTTGTGGGGAGGGGGGATGCTGCAAACAAATAGCACTGTCGTGTGTACACAGTATCTCTGCCCCGCTTGACCTGTCCTTTCTCACGGCGCACAAACCGCTCCGGCTCTACGATGCTCAGCCGGGAACCGTCTGGGGCCGGCCCTAGGCTGCGTGCACTTCCCCGGTCCAAGCCGCTCAGGTTCGGCGCTCAGGCAGCCCTCAGAGGCACAAATGCGGCTGGGACTGCGCTTTGTGCCCTTCCCAGGTCCGAGTAGCTCAGGAGTTTGGCGAGCGCGATTGCTGCGGCTTGTCACCTTTTCTGCCGCTGCTGCTCAGCTTTCTGGGTGGACCGCTGGCGACCCCCGTGAGGCAGATGGTGACTGTCAAGCACCCCCAGAAGTCTTAGCAAAGAAGTCTGCTTGCAGTTAGGTAAGTAAAGTCTCTCCGGGTCTGCAATTGCCCCTTTCCAGTCCTTACGGCTCTGGCTGCCTGTCCCCTGTGGGGGATGGTCTGCAGCCGGCTTATTCCGTTCTGTCCTTTGTTCTGCGCTCGGTCCTGGCGGTGTCTTATGTTTGAGCTTTTCATGCCGTAGCTATCCCACAGTCTGGTTTGCTAGCCCAAGTTAGATCGTTCTGGTTGCGCGTAGGGCGTTCCTGCCTGATTCTTACAAAGCACTGCAGCCCGCGCCTCCCGCGCTTCCCTGCCCTGCCCCCACTAGCTTGTGGCGGATGCAGGCGTCTGTGCTGCTTTTCCGCTGGGGGAGTTACTGGTGGGCTTGTAATCTGTTGGTTTTAATTATTTCTTTATTTTTTCCTTCCTGTTATGTTGCCCTCTGTGTTTCCAAGGCTCACCACAGACTCGGCAGGGAGAGTGTTTCCTGGTGTTTGGAAACCTCTCTTCTTAAAATTCCCTTCCTGGGATGGGCTTCCCTTCCTGGGATGGAGCTCCCTCCCCACCTCCTTTGTCTCCTTTTTTGTCTTTTATATTTTTTCCTACCTGTTTTTGAAGACAATGGTCTGCTTTTCTGGTTGCCTGATGTCCTCTGCCAGCCTACAGAAGTTGTTTTGTGGAGTTTGCTCAGCGTTGAAATGTTCTTTTGAGGAATTTGTGAGGGAGAAAGTGGTCTTCCCGTCCTATTCCTCCGCCATCTTTGTTCCAACTCCTAACACAGCATTTTAAAGCAACTATAATTCAATTAAAAATTAATTCAAAAGGGAATAGAAACAAACACTATGGAGAAGCTGTTTTCTTTCCATTTTAGCGTGTCTTTTACAAAAGATGCAATGGATGATGACCATATATATACACAAACATATACATGCACATACCTATACATAGGTATACCTACATATATACATATGCATATGTGTGTTAGCCGCTCAGCTGTGTCTGACTTTTTGCGACCCCATAGACCATAGCCCACCAGGCTCCTCTGTCCATGGAATTCTCCAGGCAAGAATACTGGAGTGGGTAACCATTCCCTTCTCTGGGGAATCTTCCCAAGCCAGGGATCGAACCCAGGGCTTCTTCATTGTGGGCAGATTCTTTATCATCTGAGCCACGAGGGAAGACTATATATATGCACATATATGCACACATATGTAGATAAATTTAACAAGAATCATGCATGCCTATATGAAGGAAATGGCTGGATTTTACTAAGGGGCATGGAAAAAATTTTTGAGTAAGTGATGAGAGAGATATTTCTGGAGAGGAAGAAGTCAATTCTCTCCAAGTTAACCTATAAACTTCACACATTTCTAATCAAATTCCCAGTGGGACTTTTTTGGAACTTGTCAAATGATTCTAAACTTCATCTGGAAAAAAATTTAATGATCAGCCAGAACTTTTATTTTTAAAGAAGAGCAATGCCCCCAGATTGTAAAATGTACTCTTAACCCATAAAAATAATATACAATAAGATTGTGCCAGACTAGACAGAAAGATCTGTGAAACAGAAGAGAAACCCAGAAACAGAACAACTATATATGGGATTTTAGTGTATGACAGAGATGACATTTCAAACTCATGAGGAAAGAATGGATAATTGAATAAATGGTGGTGGAGCCAATGGGAAACAACCTCACACCTTTTACCAAACTGAATTCCAGATCAGTTAAATATTTATATGGAAAAACTGAACTTAGAAATCTGCTGGAGTAAAACAGAAGTGAATATTTATACACTGAAACAGAGAAAGGATTTTCTAAGACCCAATACAGAAAGAAAGATTTATAAATCTGAGTACATACAAATGTTAAAATTTAGTGTGGCCAATAGTCATAATTAAAAATTAAAATTTAATTGATGAACATAGGATTAATAATAATTAGGAATCTTATCAGTTAATAAAATTATCAATATGATAATAAAAAGTTGAGCAGAGATCCAGGCATAGTTTACTAAAGGATAATTACAAATGAATGACAGTCAAATGAAAATGATTACTAGATTGAGAAATGACAATGATTTTCATCAAATACTGAGAATACAAATGTTTTTAAGACAAACTCTGCAAGTGCTTATTATACATAGATTATAAATCAGAATCTGTGAATGTTTTCCTACAAAATACTGAATTTCACTTTGATAGGATATGTTATAGGGCAGGTAAATATATGTACTTTGATGTACTCCACTATTGACTTTGACAACTTTCAAAATATATAGGAACCATGGGCACAGGTAGGTGACATAGTATTAATATGATTGTCTTATTTTTAATTTGATACTTGTGATCTAATGGAAGCCAAATGGAATACATTGCTTTCAGGTAGCATCCTTACACCTTTTAGAGAGAGCTGGTAGTAGATTGAGCAAGTGAGGCACCAACTTAGGGTACAATATTAAGGGGATACCAAAACAGACTGAGACCAACAGACAAGAAATCCTCAGTAACCAAGATGTGATACTTTCATGTGTAGTGCAAAAATTAGAATGAATGCAGAAAAATTCTGGCAAAGAGTATATAAAATCTTTTATTTTATATTTATTTTTACTTTACAATATTGTATTGGTTTTGCCATACATCAGCATGAATCTGCCTCAGGTGTACATGTGTTCCCCATCCTGAACCCCCTCCTGCCTCCCTCCCCATACCATCCCTCTCTTTCATCCCAGTGCACCAGTCCCAAGCATTAAATAAAGACAGGATCAATATTTTTGATTATTTCTTCACATATCCTCCCAAATGGCTCTGCATGGCACTGCTTTTAAAGAATAAGATCAAAAGGACATTTTCAAACTCCCTTGAGAATTTGAAGTGCTGATTCATAGGAACAGTGGTAAATGTTAGAGAGGAAAACTGGAACCTCAGCTCATTTTTTCCCTTTGAGATAAGGTATTCTAGATGGCCAAAGGCCTGATTTATTATGCCTGTTTTAAAGTAACTAGAGGAAATATGAGGAAATATTGGATTTAAATTATGCCTTACAGATGGAATAATGGACTCTCACTCCTTTCCACACTATTCCCAAAGAGTGGAAGGTCTCATATGTTATAATTGTGCCCTGGTACTAGAGAACATGGCTTTCAGAGAAAGGAACTATGAACTCCAAGTATCCATTTCTCTATGAAATTCATTTTTGACACTTCTTCCTTTGAATTGCTTTGTAGTCCTCCTTTCCCAACCATTGGCTTTCTAAGTATTAATTAATATTTCAAATAGTGCAATGTGGACTATGGACAGTTTTATTTGCATATTTTACATTAACAGTATTTAAAAATACAGCCATTTTCATGGAAATTCAGAATTTGAAGGGATTCAATGAAATAAAATCTTCAAAGCCACACTGCTTATTTTTTCCTATTTGTACTTTCTAGGTATTTTCCTCTCCATTTTGTATTGTTCATTTTAAAGTAGAATCTTTTAGAATTCTGAAGTGTGGTGAAGGGTTTTGTGTAGATGGGTTCCACAGTTAGGTTTATGTATGTTAATAACTTGAAATCATACTGAAAAATCCTGATGCTAATGATTTTCATTGATAAATTGCATGACAGCTGAAAAAAATGCCATAAAAACATCATAGACTAGAAGTAGGGATGTGAATTCCACTTTACCATGTGAGAAAGTGTATGTGTATATATATACATATATATATATATACATATATATATGTCCATGTTTTAGGTTTTCCAAAGTCCAGATATATAAAAAGTGGAATTTCAGAAGCCTTATAGCTAGGTTTGATGCAGGATACAGGATGCTTGGGGCTGGTGCACTGGGATGACCCAGAGAGATGGTATGGGGAGGGAGGTGGGAAGGGGGTTCAGGATTGGAAACTCATGTACACCCATGGCGGATTCATGCTGAGGTATGGCAAAACCAATACAGTATTGTAAAGTAAAATAAAGTGAAATTTAAAAAAAAGAATATTTAAAAATCTTTGGTTTACTTACATCCATACTTATTATGTTTATAAATGTGCTTCCCAACATTAAAAACACTTTACTGAAATATATTTGACAAATAACATTGTATAAATCTAAGGTGTACTGCATGTTAGTTGGACACATTTAAATGTTATAATAGGATTGACATTAGAGTGATAATTAGCAGCTCTTTCACATCACATGGGCTTTGCTGGTAACTCAGCTGGTAAAGAATCTACCTATTATGCAGGAGACCCTGATTTGTTTCGTGGGTCAGGAAGATCCACTGGAGAAGGGTTAGGCTATACATTCCAGTGTTCTTGGGCTTCCCAGGTAGGTCAGCTGGTAAAGAATCCACCTGCAATGCAAGAAACCTGAGTGTGATTCCTGGGTTGGGAAGATCTGGAGAAGGAAAAGGCTGCCCACTCCAGTATTATGGCCTAGAGAAATCCATGACTGAGCGACTTTCACTTTCACATCACATAATAATCATTTCTTTTTAGTGGTTTTAATAATTATGAACTAGTCTGTTAGTTTGATGTATAAAATGATATTATCATCTGTATTGACTGTACTGTGCTTTGCATCTCTGGGACTTCCTTGCAAGTTTGTACCCTTAAAATTGGTCCTATCCCCTCACCCCCCAGCCCTGATAACCACCATTTTACTGTTTTTACAGATTGGGCTTTTTCCAATTCCACAAGTGATATCACACTGTTCTTTTCTTTGTCTGACTAATCTCACTTAGCATAAAGCAATTGCTATGAGTACAGCACATACCTGACCACAGGGTAAAACTGCTGTGAATTTGTGCCAGAGCCCAATGTAAAGAAGAAGGAAGTCTAGAGTGAAGACTGTAGGACTGAACTCTGTCTACTATTTGCTAAAAAAATAAAAATAAAAAAAAACCTTCATAGGCTGCCTGTAGAAATGACTGTTATGGTATATTGAATTTTCCCTTTATACTTTGATTGTAATTGAGAATTTATTACCACAGGAAACATTTTCAGTCTTATGATTCTGGCCTTCCTAGACATTTTAAGATATGTTGCAACAAAGTTTGGATCTCTTTTACAAAATCCTGTTGGGATAAAATGCTTTTCTCACGATTATCTGATCAAAGATGCATCTGGTATTTCTCAGGCTCTCTGACCGGAGGCTTCTGGTTCAGGTGGTCTAGGACGGGGTGAAGGGGTAGAGGCATATTCCTATGATATGTCAAAGAGAGAGTGCTTTAGAAATAATTTATCTTTAAAAAGCTGGAACCTTTTTTTACAATTAATGTACTTACACTGACATATCATTATCACCCAGTCTCCAGTTTTTATTGTTTTGCTCTTGATGTACATTATGTGCACTTGAGCACATTTATAATGGCATGAATCCCCCTTAGTGTGAACATGTTTTGATGGTGAAGGCAGTGCTTATGGAAAGGAAGGGAATATAATAGGGGGAAATCGCTGTACCTTCTACTCAGTATGCTGTGAATCTAAATGTGCTCTAAAAATGAGAAATAAGTCTTGAAAAATCTTAACCTATAAAAGTGAACATAAAACCTTGAATAAACATTGAAATAATCAAATCAAACAACATTGTATCTTTCAGAGATTTTATGGAGAACATAGAGAATATTGGTTGGAGAAGGAAATGGCAGTCCACTCCAGTACTCTTGTCTGGAGAATTCCAAGTACAGCGAAGCCTGGTGGGCTACAGTCCATGGGATTGCAAAGAGTCAGACACGACTATGCAACTTTCACTTTCGCTTGAGAATATTGGAAAGAGGTAACCAGATTGGTTTGACTGATCTTTAATATAAGTTTCCAGCCCGTTTTTTTCCCTCAGTGATGATTGATGGTTATTTTACTTTGCATTTCCTATACCGTCTGTTAAAAATCCCACTTATTCCCAACAGGAGCCCTTTTATGACTACATTCCTACATCAAATATTCTTGTTTCAGAAGAAGGAAACAATTTTCACTGGATGTGAACTCACTCTAAGACCTCCAGTTTCTCATTCTTTGTTCCTTTCTGATGCAGAGGAAGATGGTTCCTTTCTCTTTCACAAGTTGGTTTCTCAACCTTGACTTTGAATATGTCTTCAGGACTTTTCTCTAACAGTGACCCTCCCTCTTCTGTTCCCTGTATTTTTGAACTCTTGTCCATCTCCTTGCTAGCTCCTTCCTCAATCAAATCATCCTCACCCTAAGGAGATTATTGCTCACAATGCAGCTTCTTTATTAGCTAAATCATGCTGTGTTTTCTCTCCATCATTACTCATATTCTTGTAAGAGTCACTTACAAGATCCTTTTCTGTATTGCAGACTACTGTCTTCTTGTATTCTCACTTGGCTGAAGGGCTGAGAGAGCTCTCTGGGGTCCCTTTTTGAGGGCACTGTATTGTGAGTGTGCTGTGCTTAGTCACTCAGTCATGTCCAACTCTTTGCAACCCGATGGACGCCTGACAGGCTCCTCTGTCCATGGGGATTCTCCAGGCAAGAATACTGGAGTGGGTTGCCATGCCCTCCTCCAGGGGGTCTTCCCAACCTAGGGATCGAACCCAGGTCTCCCACATTGCAGATGGATTGAGGGCACTAGTCTCATACAAAAGCGCTCTACCTTCATGCACCTAATTATCTCCCAAATGTCCCACTTCCTAATAGCATCACACTGGGGATTAGGATGTCAACATATGAATTCTGGGGAGATACAAACATTCAACCCATTGCAGTCTCAATCTGAGCATGTCAAAAATCAGTGTTAAGTTTCTGCCTCAGATATGCTTCTCCTTCACTGCCTCCTATTTTAATAGACAACTTCCTTTATTCTGGTATGGATTTGGTCTTGGCTCCCATTTCCTCTTTGTCCTCATGTCTATTATGTTAGCAAATCCTAACAAGTCTGTACATATAATGTGTCTCCAAATTCCTTCTTTCTGCTGACCTTGTTAGTCTCAGCCATTATGACTTATAGCCTAAGTACCACAGAGCTTACTAATTAGTCTCTCTTCTGCTTCACGATCTCTGTCTATAATCCATTCTCTACAGAAGAAACAGAATGATTTATTTCAAATGTACATATCTTCATCCCCTCTGAAAATCTGGCAGTAGTAACTTTTGACTCAAAATCTCTAACAGGTCCTACAGGATTGTGCAAAATTTAATGCTCCCTCCTTATTTCTTCTTCTCTTTCTAAGTTAATTTTTCTGCTTTACTGCCAGCCTACAGTACCCAGTGTGAGTAGACCGCTCATCTTGCTGAGGTTGCTTAACAATTGCTGCCTCCTTAAGCTGCAGGGCTTTTTCTTAAGTTACTCTTTCAGTGAAGTTCTTCATCCTCTGCTGTTATCTGATTACCTTCTACTTCTCTGTCATAGCCTCACTTAAATGCTGTTTCCTTAGGGTGGCCTTCCTTGAATTATTAATGAGCAGCAGTGAAAGTCAGTCGTGTCTGGCTCTTGCGACCCCTTGAACTGTAGTCCACCAGGTTCCTCTGTCCACGGGATTCTCCAGGCAAGAATACTGGAGTGGGTTGCCATTTGGCTCCAGGGGATATTCCCGACCCAAGAATTGAACCCAAGTCTCCTGAATTGTAGGCAGATTCTTTACTGACTGAGCTAGGAGGGACTTGAATCATTAGCTGAAGAAGAATAAGCATGTTGTTTAGCTTCCCTGTCTAGATTCTTTCATAGCAGCCAATGTTTTTCCCTACAGTCTTGCTTACAATTGCAATGGTATACTTATCTGCAGCATTATTTCTTTAACATCCATTTGCTTATTAGACTGTAAGTGCCTGGATGGCAGAGACAGTTACCTATATCCACTGTTGTAAACATAAAGGACAGAATGAATAAGTGAATGAATGAATGAAAGGTGCTTAGGATGCAGTGGCTAATTCTGTTTTCAAATCGCTTGAATGACACCTGCATAGAACCATGTTCACCATTGCTTTCTAAGTTGATCTAAGCTGTGACAGCAAGTACATTTTCTTGAGACTCTGTGTTCTTACTTTATCCTATGAAGACATGAATTGTGATTTTATAAATTTCAATAGTTATGACTACTAAGGTCATAAAACAAAACAAAGCAAAACAAAACTCTGTTATGCTATGTAATTATCAAGTCTGAGTCGTGGAATTGTTAGAATCTCATTAACTTAATGAGAAATCAAACAAAACTGAAAAGAAGTACATATCTCCACACACTGATCCATGTAGTGGCTTCCACTGATTCAGCTCTAGATATTCCGTGTCGTCAATAAATTGTTTATTTAAAACTGGCCATAATTGGAGCCATAAGTCAGGTAGCTTTCAGTTCACTAGAGAAAGTAATCAGTTGGCTACTAATTTTAAAGAAAAAATAAAGAATTCACTGTTCAGCATGTGTATTTCTAGCATACCTGTCTTTAGAAAAAGGCAATAGCACCCCATTTTACTGCTTCAAAGATATTCCAATGGACAAATACATGCTGAGATAACAATATAGTTACTGTATTATTAAAATTAAAGGCTTGTTTCCCCAAGTAACACTATTTAAATTTTTTTTTCTAAAATGAAAGATAATTAGTTTACAATGTTGTGTTGGTTTCTGCCATAAAACAACATGAATCAGTCACAAAGATACATATATCCCCTCCCTCTTGCTACTGTCCCGCACCCCCAACCAACCCATCACCCCTCTAGGGTATCAGAGAGTGCCAGGCTGGGCTCCCTGTATTATAGCCGCTTCCCTCTAGCTCTCTGTTTTACACATGGCAGAGTATATATCTCAGTGCTACTTTTTCAGTTCTCCCACTCTCTTTCCCCAGTGTGTCCACAGTCTTTTCTCTATGTCTGCGTTCCTATTCCTGCCCTAAAAGTAACTTCGGGATGGGGAACATGTGTATGCCCATGGTGGATTCATGTTGATGTGTGGCAGCACCAATGAAGTGAAGTCAGTCGTGTCCGACTCTTTGCGACCCCATGGACTGTAGCCTGCTCAGGCTCCTCTGTCCATGGGATTCTCCAGGCAAGAATACTGGAGTGGGTTGCCATTTCCTTCAGTAATTAGCCTCCAGTGAAAATAAATTTAAAATAAAAAAAAATAACTTCCAGTATCATGCATCGAACCTGGACTGGCAATTCATTTCATATATGATATATACAAGTTTCAATGCCATTCTCCCAAATCATCCCACCCTTGCCCTTTCCCACAGAGTCCAAAAGACTGTTCTGTAAATCTGTGCTTCTTTTGCTGTCTTGCATACAGGGTTATCGTTACCATCTTTCTAAATTCCATATATATGCGTTAGTATAAGACAACCCAGAGAGATGGTACAGGGAGGGAGGAGGCAGGGGGGTTCAGGATGGGGAACACATGTATACCTGTGGCGGATTCATGTTGCTGTATGGCAAAACCAATACAATATTGTAAAGTAATTAATCTCCAATTAAAATAAATAAATTAAAAAATAAATGTTAAAAGAAAAAAAGAAAAGAAAAGGTTACTTTAAATGAAAAAAAAAATAAAAAATAACTTCATCAGTACCATTTTTCTATCTTCCATATATATTCATTAATAATAGAAAATTTGTTTTTCTCTTTCTGACTTCATATATAACAGACTCTAGGTTTATCTATCTCAGTTTAACTGACTTGCATTTGTTGCTTTTCATAGACTTTCTAAGTCCTACAAAGTAAAATCAAAATAAGTTTTATTAGGGGAAAAGAGTATAGATGACCAGAAAAACTCTATAAATAGGAAAAAGAGCTGTCATTTTCATTAGAAAGAAAGCAAGATAACGTTTTTGGTACTTTTATAAAGCTTTATATAAGAATACTATTTTGTGATGGTATTGCCATCATGTTCATAATCTCTACTTATTGATATTTTATTAGTTTTATTTTCACTAGGAACAGTGTAAACCCATACCAAAAAATCTTGTTTCATGGTTTTATAAATAGATATAGCTTTTAAGGTCTTTGAAATCAAGCAGTTGTGGCTAGATGTTAATTTATACATCAATATTAAGTATGCATATATTGATTTTGAGTTAATTCACGTGTTAGAACTTGAATATTTATTTAAATTTTTAACTAAATAAATATTAGGAGTTTTAGCTTAGGTAGATTAAATACATGTTTTTAAAACTGAAAATGACTTGAAAATATAATTTTTAAAAATAACAGTTACTTTTCACATTGGTTTGCATTTACAAAGTATTTTTATGACTATGAAATACTCTTTTAATTCTTATTTTATGTATGAGTAATAAGTAAGAGAAATTTCAGTGGATCACAAAAGATTGCATCTTTCCTCTATGAGTAATGTTATAGAAATTCTCCAAAAGATTTCTTTTCGAATGTTGAGATAATTTTATTTTCACATAGAAATATTAACTCTTTATACCTCAAACTGTTTAATTTTGGTATTTACATTCTAAAGAGATTCTAAAAATTGTTATTTTGATTGTGACATTAATAGAAATCTCCATTTTGTATTTTTGATGAAATGTGATAATGAGAGACAGAGTAGGCAACATTTTACACTGCTAATAACTGAAAGTATCTTCCCCAAATGTCACAAAATATAATCGATTCATTTCAAACTCTACCACTTATAGTGCACAGCCATTCAATATTATATTACAGTGACTGATTTTTAAAGAGCAAATTTTCATAGATATATTTTGAAAGACCTTCTTACCTTACAAAAATTTATTACAAATCCTAGGGCTATTAAAATATTAAAATACATTTTTGGCCACTTGATTCATATTTCTGGAATACCACCTACTGTCCCACAATACTTGTAATTCTCTTCACATTCAGATACACTCTGCTGTACCTGAACCTCTTTTATGAAGCTCCTAAAATTCCTTTTGTGACCCAAGATAGTACTCTCAGTGTCTAAGTTTATATTGAACTCCAGACTGCTAAGTGAATATATTTTGTTCTTTTATTTTTCTGCTGACAAAAACCAAACCCCTCTTTCTTATAAGGTGTTCATTTTCTATAAAGTGCTTCAGTTAGGGGCTCATAAATCCAGGAAGGCTTTTTTGCCATTATTAAAGTCTTATAGAACTAAATGTTTTTATCCTTAGCATTGCAAACCTGTGACTATATACATATCTTATATGTCTTAAGTTTTAATCAGCTACTTGCCCGTCAACTTGGTGAAAACTTGCCTGACTGATAAGTAGAGGAAATGAGCTGTGAAGAACATCTTACAAGTTTCTGGACTCACTTAAACCACAGAATTTCAATAATGAAATACATTTCTTTCTAAAATAAATTGATCATGTATCCTATGTTGCCAGAAACTAGGTTAAACTGTACTTTGTACTTGAAATAGGACTTATACTGTTGTACTTTTCTGCCTTTCACTGGTGTCATTCCATATATTTTGATCATGGACATCCAAGTTTCTCTTTCCAATAAATATCTTGGCTAAAGTAAGCAACATCATAAGAAACTTCACTGGACTTACCAAGTGTTTCACTAATTAAAAAAAAAAAAAAAAGAGAATGCCTCAGGCTTTTGATTCTCTTCGAATAATATAATCAAAACAATACTAGCAAATCAGATGTGAAATCAAGAAATGACATAAGAGTATCTAACACATATTTCCCTTTCATAGTATTCCACAAAATAGCTGAACATTGAATAACATTAAGTTTGGAAATCAAAGTAATGTAGATAGACTATATCAAACATCATATGACTAACATTGAGCTCAGTTTAAAAAATCGATTTAGTAATTACTGACAGCCATTGACTTTTTATTTCTCTTTTTGGAGTAAAATCTTTCTTGCTTCAGTGAACATGTTGCTCCTGCCACTGTGTTCTTTCTTTCATCTTTACCGAGACCTTTTGCAAACTGATTTGGTTACAGTCAGGTATTTCTAATAATCTTTCAAACAGACATCTCTTCCCCATTTCCATCGAGAGCAAAACATTTCTATAGATAGTCTACTCATTACTGTTTCTATAAATTATTAGAGAAATTTTAGAGTGATGACCCACTATAGATCTCATATAGCATTTTTATAATACAATGTGACTTGGATAATTTTACCCATATCTGCCTGTACTCATATCACAGCTGTAATTGATTTAAATAGTTCTGTACTAGAGTTTTCTTAGACAGGATAGAAAGGGGTCTTCTATTCTTCTCACAAGTTATTCCCATTAGCTGGCCACACTGTTCAGTTTTAAGTATTAACTGTCCAAAATACTCAGTATCCTTTTTGAGAATGACTATAGGGGCTTCCCTGGTGGCTCAGAGAGTAATGAATCTGCCTGCAATTTGGGAGACCCAGGTTCGATCCCTGGGTTAGGAAGATCCTTTAGAGAAGAGAATGGCAACCCACCATGGTATTCTGGCCTGGAAAATCCCATGGACAGAGGGGCCTGGCACGCTACAGTCCATGAGGTTGCTGAGTCAGACACCACTGAATGAACACACACAGGGATTTACATTGACTAATGTTGACTGATAACTTTAGGAACACTGTGCTAACTTAAGAATGACATTTGTTTTCCAACAATTAAGACACTGGGAAATGGTTTATGTGGAATGTTGTATCTTTTAACTTCTTGGACTATATAATAATATCACTTTATTTCTCCTGGCTCAGTTCCTTATGCTAATAGTTTTTACAACTGGTTGTTGAAAATAGCTGTATGGTACAGTCATATACATAGGCAGTACTCAAAGCTGCAGTTTTAATTTTCTGAACTTGCTATTTCAGCTGATCTATTTTCTGTGATTTGGATTAGACTTCCACTCAGACCTATTGATTGATTAATACAGCAATTACTTTATCCAGTGTTTATGAATAATAACAAAAGGCAAATTTTCTACAAAATTGGAGAAGTAAACCATTCTTCATTCTCAGGACATTTAGTACTTAGAACACCCTCATACTGATGGATACAGATTTTTTTTTTCTGCTTCATAACATAAACTGAATTATTTAGCTTTCTCTTGGGCTGACAAATATTCTGTTGAAAAATGGAATTGTCTGGGGAAATTGGTTGGATCAAGTCAAATTCACTACTGGGAGAGAAACATATGCACACATAACACACATGTATACTCAAGTATTATGGCCTTCTGAGCAAAAATTGGTGAAAAAGGAAAACTTTATGCAGAAGCAGAAAGGATGTCCCTTAGATAATGTGATTATTTCCTAATTATTTTAACTCTTGCTGTAGAAAGCTCCTCTTCTCAATGTGGAGTGTGAACTTAACTGGTGGCAAGTGTGTGTTAGGTGAGGAGGAGCACTAGGTAACTATGACACACATTTTTGAGTGTTTAGTTTTACAAAAGGGTGAATAATTTTAATGGAGATATAGTACAGATTTGTTATAATCTTAACATATTAATTTCTGACTCTTCAAAGGAGTTTCCTGACTCTTGTAGTCTATTTCAGAAGGCTTTCTCTTTGTCATCCTTGATGAGCCAGTTTGCCAAAAAAGTTTTGGATTGTTTTTCCGTGAAAGTAGCTGTTATGGCTGACATATTTTGATTCAAGGCGGCTCCCTGTCTGAAAAGAATGTCCCTTGCTATTCATATGAACCTAAGTGCTTAGATTGATTGCAGTGCTTATAAGGACGGCAGCATTTTTGAGTTTTTCAATAAACTTGTTAAAATGCATGTGTCATTAGGAAAGAATGATCAATTACACACTTTTTTTTTTAATCACAGTAACCTGTACTTCCAGCAGATAAGCAACTACATAAATATTTAAGTCAGAGAAAATGTGAAATGCCTGTTTAGGCAGGGTATTAGTGCAGTAATGATGTGGAATGCCTTGATTCTCCTCCCATCACAAACATATTAGGATAGTCATACAATGTTGAATAACTGAAGGATTGTATATGATATTGAGAATCTCATGAAGTAGATGCAGTAGAAGCTATTTTTAATTGTTCATTCAGCTTGGAAGGTAAATGTGGTTAGGGTTGATTGGAATTGGTAGGAACACATTGGTCCAATATGAACTGTATCATAAATAGATTTTTTCAAGAGAGTTCAGTTTGTCAAGTTATATGTCTGTATGCAGTCTGTCACACCCAGGGTACAATTTGGATTCTTTTCTTACAGCCTTTAGTCCCCTCACTGTATAACGGAGATCTAAGGTTAAGACCATTTCAGAAGTCTAGCATAGTGTCTAGACCTACAAACTACTTATTACATTTTGAATCTTTTCTTACCTCTCTATTCTACTCTATTTTGTTAATTTACTCCTAGATTTAAAGCAATAAAGTCATTGGCCCAAAAAGATTTATATATGAAATTATGCCACTGCTCTCCTACTTCATAGAAATTGGAAGAAGGTCAACTAATTTAAATAATCAAGATGATTTACTACTGCTAGACATTTCAGTGTCCAGTAATGCTTTTCTACTTGGGATTTTCTTGTTTTTGTCTGAGGTCTCTGCCTGTATTGAGTCAATTTTATTATCATTACCAGTACTCTCAATCTTTTGGCAACGTCTCTGTAGCCTTAGGGAGGGCAGCCAACCAGCAAAACGAGCAAAGGCAGAAACAGGAGTTGCTGGGGCGGGTTGAGGGGAGAGAGACCAGGAGTTCAGCCAACCAGTCAGCCAGGGGACTCAGCTAGTTCCAAGAGGTCAGGCATCAGTCAGCCAATATTTGATAAACAAATGAACTCAGCTACTGAGCTTCAGTCAGCCTCATTTTACTGAGTTCTATCTTGGGAGAAATGACCTGAATCTTCCTTAAATTCCAGTGGACCTTCCAGCTAATCAGTATGTTTTGGAGCCAAATGCTGAAGAGTGTTACGTATGTGGCAAATAATTACATCCTTTTCTTCTACATGGGGAAGATAAAAATATGAAACAAAGTTTAAAGATAGTCTATTTGCCAAGTATCCAGATCAATAATGGTATAATCTTATTGTGTGTCACAGGACAGAATGAATTGAAATTTTCATTATTTTTTATTGTTTTTAATATGCTTCTTTTTATCTATGTTTTGAAATAGCTTAAAATATGCATGCAGTTTGCCAGATGGTACAGAAAACTTCTGAGTTCTAAGTACAAAATATTCCAAAATACAAAAAATCCCCCTGCCAAAGCAATACTATGTTCTAGAGTCTCAAACTAATACACTACTGCATTTATTCTCTCTTTCCCCCCCAAGTAAAATTTCCCTATATTGCCTTCATAAAGTTTCCCAACTAAGAAATAAGCACTGATATAATGATAGCATTCATATTTTACCAATTGTCCCAGCAGTGTCTCTTTTTCCTTTCTTTCCAGGATTCTGTCTAAAACTATGTGTGGCACCTAGTTATCAGATCTCATCAGTTTTCTTAGATTCATCCCTAAATCTTGCCTTGTCTTTCATGTCACAGACTCAGGCCGTGCTTTCTTGGCAGGAATGCCACAGAAATGATGCAAGGCTCTTCTCAGTGCACCCCATCATGTGACACATGACGTCATTGGTCCCACTACTTGTGATGTTAACTTTCATTACCTAATCTAGTCAATGCCCATTCCTTTTCTTCAATATACATTCACTATTTTCTTTTTGGTATTTGACTAATATTTTGTGAAGTGATATTCCAGTATTTTCTAATAGCGTATACCTCATAAACTTTTACCCACTGGTTTTACCTTCCATTAATCACTCTTATGTATAACAAGTACTCCTGTGATGTTTACCAAATGATGAAATATATATTGTTCACTTTTTCTACTTTGATTAGTTACCATTCTACTGTTTCTTATATCTGTGATGGATATTCCTCTCCTTGTTAATGTAGGGCTTGATAATGTTAATTTCAAAATCTTTGAAATCAATGATTATAAGAAACAATTATGTTTTAAACTTTAAATAATCAATACATTTATTTTATGTCCTTTAAGAGGAACATTGAGAAGGAAACAAAGCAAAATAGTAATAGACAATTACTTAGATTTAACTATATTAAAAATCCTCCCAATGAAAAAATTCTCAAAAACAACTAACCAAAGGAAAAAAAATCCAAAACTCAAGAGTGTCAATAGATTGATTACAGACATTGGCAGTATTCATATTATAGTAAAAATTTATAATAAAAAGCTATAATCATAGATTATTGAACTTGGTTCTGGCATCAATACAATTTAACAATAAGAATCAATACAACAGAGACCAAACATATCAGTAGTCTCCATAGTATTTTCTTGGTGTAACTTCATTGACCCATGTGGAACAGAATTGGGGCAATTTCATAGAGATAATTGGGAATGCTATGAGACTCCTAAATTGTTTTTTGAGATTATCATGGAAATGAAATGTTATATTAAGGATACTGAAAGTATATTGGTAAATTGAATTGAAAGGAATATCTGTATAACTAAGATTTATATCAGTTCAGTTCAGTCAGTAAGTCATATCCAACTCTTTGTGACCCCATGGACTGCAGCATACCAGGCTTCTTTGTCCATCACCAACTCCTGGAGCATGCTCAAATTCATGTCCATCAAATGGGTGATGCCATCCAACAATCTCATCCTCTGTCATCCCCTTCTCCCACCTTCGATCTTTCCTCAGGGTCTTCTCAAATGAGTCAGTTCTTCGAATCAAGTAGCCAAAGTATTGAGTTCCAGCTTCAGCATCAGTCCTCCCAATGAATATTCTGATTTCCTGTAGGACTGACTGATTTGATCTCCTTTCTGCCCAAGGGACTCTCAAGAGTCTTATCCAACACCATAGTTCAAAAGCATCAATTCTTCGGTGCTCAGCTTTCTTTGTAATCCGACTCTCACATCCAAACATGACTACTGGAAAAACCTTAGCTTTGACTAGACGGACCTTGTTGGTGACGTAATGTATCTGCTTTTAATGTGCTGTGTACTTCCCTGGTGGCTCAGATGGTAAAGCGTCTGCCTACAATGCGGGAGACCGGAGTTCAATCCCTGAGTCAGGAAGATATCCTGGAGAAGGAAATGGCAACCCACTCCAGTATTCTTGCCTGGAAAATCCCATGGATGGAAGAGCCTGGTAGGCTACAGTCCACAGGGTTGCAAAGAGTCTGGACACGACTGAGAGACTTGACTTTCACTAGATTGGTCGTAGCTTTTCTTCCAAGGAGCAAGCATCTTTTAATTTCATGGCTCCAATCACCATCTTCAGTGATTTTGGAGCCCCAAAAATAAAGTCTCTCACTGTTTCCATTATTTCCCCGTCTATTTGCCATGAAGTGATGGGACCAGATGCCATGATCTTTGATTTTTCAATGTTGAATTTTAAGCCAGCTTTTTCACTCCCCTCTTTAGTTTTCATCAAGAGGCTCTTTAGTTCGTCTTCACTTTCTGCCATAAGGGTGGTGTCATCTGCATAGCTGAGGTTATTGATATTTCTCCTGGCAATCTTGATTCCAGCTTGTGCTTCTTCCAGACCAGTGTTTCTCATGAAGTACTCTGCGTATTAGTTTAACAGTCAGGATGACAATATACAGCCTTGATGTACTTCTTTCCCAATTTGGACCAGTCTGTTGTTCCATGTCCAGTTCTAACTGTTGCTTCTTGACCTGCATACAGATTTCCCAGGAGGCAGGCAAGGTGGTCTGGTATCCCCATCTCTTGAAGACTTTCCCAAAGTTTGTTTTGATCTATATAGTCAAAGGCTTTGGCATAATCAATAAAGCAGATGTTTTTCTGTAATTCTCTTGCTATTTCAATGATCCAGCGGATGTTGACAATTTGATCTCTGGTTCCTCTGCCTTTTCTAAATCCAGTTAGAACATCTGGAAGTTCATGGTTCACATACTGCTGAAGCCTGTCTTGGAGAGATTTGAGCATTAATTTGCTAGTGTGTGAGATGAGTGCAATTGTGCATAGTTTGAACATTCTTTGACATTGCCTTTCTTAGGGATTGAAATGAATCCCAGGCCTGCTGTGTGTCTCAATTTTCCCATCTGGGCCATGAGGGTATTTACTTACATTATTATTATGTTAGGGAATGAAATATATTGTATGAAAAACAGTATTTTAATATATAAATGTATCCCAGACTTGGTTTCAGCATTTTGTTTTCATATAGAATTATCTGAAAAACTGTCAGTAGTTTAATTTCCTGATCTATTTTTATATTTAACATACTGTATAAGAAATGAGATCCTGGAAGCTAACCATTGCACCCTTAGTTCAAAAATGTTTTTAAATATGTGTTTTATGGAAATGCTGTATTCCTTTTTATTCATATTTTATTTTTTATGTTTTAAATATAAATTTATTTATTTTAATTGGAGGCTAATTACTTTACAATATTGTATTGGTTTTGCCATACATTGACTTGAATCCACCATGGGTATACATGTGTTCCCCATCCTGAATCCCCTTCCCACCTCCCTCCACATCCCACCCCTCTGGGTCATCCCAGTACACCAGCCCCAAGCACCCTGTCTTATGCATCGAACCTGGACTGGCAATCTGTTTCACATATGATAATACACATTCTAATGCCATTCTAAACTTTAAAGCATGTTTAGCCATATAATTTATATTAATTAAAAATGCATATGCCATTCAAAGTAATATTGATTGTACAATACCTGTTAACTTCGCTTGCAATTCTTAGAACTAGGTTTCAGTGTGAGAAAGTTTTGATTGCAGTATTTACTTCTGTGATCACTTTCCTGGCTTTTCTGGCACACTGAATGTGGAGTTTTAAAGACTTCTGTGAAGCTGCTATCTCTCCTTTCAGCCTGAAACAGAGGTCACATTCTCTGTAGTCTCTTCACCTCTTTACTCTTTTCCTTCTTCACAGCAATTGGTCATACAGTGATTTTTCTCTCTCTAGCCAAGACTCTTCCTGAATTGGACACATAGCCAAATCAGTTTATGATACCATTCAAAGTAAGGGAGCTACAGATTGGTAATGCTTAATATGCTGTCCTGTTTTCCCTTACTCCTTCATTTCCTCCTTCCCCAAGCCCAGTAATCATGTGTTGCTCCTACTAAGCTCTGCAGTACTCCCTCATCTCCTTTCAGTTTTGTTTCACCACTTCCACAGTCCATTTACATGTTATAATCTCATTTATAGGAGTCCTTCGCTTTGGAAATAATTAGCAAGAAAGGAAACTCAGGCTTAGAAATACAAAGGAAATGGTAGAAGAATAGAGAGTTATTTGGAGACAAACCTTATGAAATATAATGAATGAGAGCATAAGTTTCCATTTATGATATGGAAGGAACTGAGGCATATCTAAATGTTATTTATAAAGGGAAAGACTAAGGGGTTGAAAGAAGAATACTAGGAATTAAGAAAATGAGATGTGGAAAGTTGGAATTAGCACATTTTGAGTTAAAAAAGTAATAAAAGTAACAAAGATGTTGAATAATCATATATAAATTCACATACAGAAACATACTTCCCAATGTCTGTTCCCTGGTGGCTCAGGGGTAAAGAATCCACCTGCAATGCAGGAGATGCAGGTTTGATCCCGGTATCAGAAAGGTCCCCTGGAGAAGGAAACGTCAGCTCACTCCAGTATTCTTACCTGGGAAATCTCATGGACAGAGGAGCCTGGCAGACTATAGTCCATGGGGTCTCAAGAGAGTCAGACATTACTAGCAACTAAAAAGCAACAAAAATATATGTTACCTGTGACAGACCAAAGTGAATTTTTAGGCATCACCTTGAAATTTCTAAGGGGGAGATCCAATTAATTTTGAAGGAGCATGGAGGAAAAATGAAATTAAGAGTCTAACATCATTTGTATATTGTTACTCTAACATTGTATAACATGTTCCTTAACTTTATTTTTATTTGATGTAAAATTGCTGTAACAGCTTTTCATATTTTCATATCTACCTCAAAGACCCATCCTAATATTCCACTTAAAATGTTAAAATTCTTGGTTGTATCTTCCTCATTAATAGTAAGTGATTACATGAAAAAATATTTTATTGGCAGGAAAATTTTGTTTTTTCAAATGTTTTTTCATAATTCAACAAAAGAGGACCATTAGCAAAATCATAAGTGGTTTTCCTTCTAATTTTATTAGATTTCCATTTAAAAAGAATGTATATCTTCAAGGAGACCTTGCTATTCTCAGATGTAATAATTGGGTTTCTTCTCTTCTGAAATTCTTTTTTTTTTTTTTTTTGAAGTCATCCTTTTAGTTTTATTTTATTTCTGTTTATTTATTTTTAACTTGACTGTGGCTGGTCTTAGTTGTGGTACCTGTGATATTTAGTTGTGGCAGGTGGGATCTAGTTCCCTGACCAGGGTTCAAACCCAGGCCCTCAGCAATGGGAGAATGGAGTATTAAACACTAGACAAGCAGGGAAGCCCTGAAATTCTTTCTTTAATTCATCTTTGTTTTTATCATCCCAATCTAACTTCTAGTCCCCTTTTTCTCTCCCTTGTATGCCTGTGTGCTCACTCACTCCACACTGCACCATTATCATCACCGTCACTATCAGTAATAGCAACAACAAAACACAGAGGCTATAATAAAGATTTCCAAACAATGTATAGGGGGACTTGGGCTCTGAAGGTACATAGTGTATGTTAGATAATAAACTATGTGCTGTATTTCTAGTTAATCTATCAGTAACCATCCAACTGGGTTTATTAAACTTCTTAGAGCTTTATTTCTTTATCTATAAAATGGTAAGAATTATCTTTTTTTTTTTCTTCTAAATCACAAGGGTATGGTGTGAACCAAATAAAATAATGAGAAACATTTAAAATTGTCTAATGTTATGTAAAACTCCCTATTATTTTTATTATCATTATTATAAGGAAACATTTTACTTTTACTTATTGTAGGCCCTTATGTGCCTGAGTGGGTCATAGTTGGCCTAATTCGAAAACAAGACCAAAAACATATATTTTAATTCCTGTTGACTTATCTATCGTGATTTAAATGGAAAGTTTAAAAATTTATAAGAATAATGGTTTGAAATAAAAGAGAAAGTTTATAACATGAATTTTATCATAACATGGAAAGCTTTATGATACATAAAATAAAATAATTTTCATTATATAGCCCAAAGATCACAGTTTCTCACAATAGTTTTGAAAGTTAATTTTACATATATCTTTAACAGCAAAAAACAGGAATGTGGTCATAGCAATTTCATTCCACATTGTATTATTTCTATTCTAAGAGCAATCTTCTAGATTAGTGGTACTCATAAAACTTATACTAAATTGCAACAAGGTAATGAAGAGGAAAATGTAACTTTTGGTTAAAGATGCTACTGAGTAAAGAAAAAGACTTACTACCTGAGGTTTGTTTTGTTTGCTTGGTGTTGGATTAACAAGGTAGAATTTTCTATACTTGAATGTTGAAGTGAAAAATACTAATATTTTATTTAAATAACGTAATTTAAAGCAATCCATCTGGAATATTATTACATTTTTAATAGAGGAAAATTTGTTATAATTGAAACTATTTTTTTTTCTAGTGTTAAATATAAAGTATAGATGATTGACTGTGACTTCATGTGTGTAATTCACCTTTTTTAAAAAATTTTACTTTATTTTACTTTACAATACTGTATTGGTTTTGCCATACATCAACATGAATCCACCACTGGTGTACATGTGTTCCCAATCCTGAACCCCCCACCCACCTCCCTCCCCATACCATCTCTCTGGGTCATCCCAGTGCACCAGCCCCAAGCATCCTGTATCCTGCATCGAACCTAGACTGGTGATTCGTTTCTTATGTATGATATTTCTTTTGGACTCTGTGGGAGAGGGAGAGGGTGGGATGATTTGGGAGAATGGCATTGAAACATGTATAATATCATATATGAAATGAGTTGCCAGCCCAGGTTCAATGCATGATACTGGATGCTTGGGGCTGGTGCACTGGGATGACCCAGAGGGATGGTACGGGGAGGGAGGAGGGAGGGGGGTTCAGGATGGGGAACACGTGTATACCTGTGGCAGATACATGGTGATGTATGGAAAAACCAATACAATATTGTTAAGTAATTAACCTCCACTTAAATAAATTTATATTAAAAAAATAAATAAAAGAACTAAGTATATTGTTAAGGGATATTCAGTTCAACTTTCGGAGAAGGCAATGGCACCCCACTCCAGTACTCTTGCCTGGAGAATCCCATGGATGGAGGAGCCTGGAAGGCTGCAGTCCATGGGGTCAGCTGAGGGTCAGACATGACTGAGCGACTTCACTTTCACTTTTCACTTTCATGCATTGGATAAGGGAATGGCAACCCACTTCAGTGTTTTTGCCTGAAGAATCCCAGGGATGGTGGAGCCGGGTGGGCTGCAGTCTATGGGGTCGCACAGAGTCGGACACGACTGAAGCGACTTAGCAGCAGCAGCAGCAGTTCAACTTTACTATTTTTGTATTATTTACATACAACTAGAATGTTGTGAATCTAAAGGCATGAAAATTATTGAGCATTTCAAGTGAAGCTTATTGTTTGTTTCATATTTAAAGAAAAGAACTCACTAGATTTCTTCTGAAGACCTCAGACTTTCTACAAAGGAATGTGTACCCTTTCCAAATTTCCCCCCAAGAAAGGATTCAAATAAATTGTCTTTATGTTTTTCATTGCAACTATGACATATAAGCAGGCATATTCATTATTTGAGAAAGTTATAAAACTGTAAAAATGTCATTACAAAATCTATCTTAAAAAATATTAAATGCCGCATGATTACTCTCTCTTCTGATCATCCTATCTCTTTGGTGTTCTAAGAACTATGAGTAAAATCTATAAATTAAACTCTGGCTTTCCATATTGTATTTCCTAACACTGATGTTATCCAGACAGGCAATCATGAACATTTATTTGGACTACCAGGTCTGTTTACATTTAAAATATTTGTATTTAAACCTACTGTACGATTATTTTTTTTCTATTTGTCCCATCTGATCTATATAATTTTTTTCTCTCTTTCTCCCCATTCTTTTTGGATTGTGTGTTTTTTTTTAAATTAAATTCATTCTCTTTATTTAGTTTAACATTGCATTCTCTAGATATTCTTTCTGTGGTTACCAGGGGGCAGACCAGAAATATCCTTAATATATATAAATTAAGGATGTTAACACTTTCTGGGACAATGAATGGACTTTTTAATCCTTGAAATCCATTTTCACCTCCTGCCTATCGTTCCATTCTTTTCATGTATTCTATTTATCTAAAAATAAATATATTCTATATATTTATTATGTATTCTATTCTATTCTATGTATCATGTATTCTAATATTTCAGTCCTTACAACTTATTACTAATCTTGTTTTACATGGTCAGTGGTCATTTAGAGTCACCAAATATTTACCCTTTTGTTATTTCTCATTCTTTTCTTCATCTCTGTGCTTCTAAATATGATTTATTTTCCTTTTAATAAAAGAACTTTTAATATATATTTTTTATCTTCTGAGACTAAATCCTTTTGGGTTATTTTGTTGTTGTTGTTATTCTAAATATTTTTCTTTCCTCATTTTTTCCCCATTTTTCATTTTGAAAAAATTCAGACCTAAGAAATATTTAAAAGATCTACTTGATGAAACATCTTTAAGCTAAGCTGATATATTTTTAACATTTTGCCACATTTGCTTTCTTTGTTTACTGATCCATATTTGTCTATCAATCTGTCTATCTATTTATGCTTTTTTTCTTCTTGCTAAAGCATTTTAAAAAGTAATTGCCAGATATCATGACATTTCACTCCAGACATTTCAGACTCCATATCCAGAGAACAAGCACATTCTCCTACATAACTCCAGCATTGTTATAACCAAAAATATTAATTCAATATTTATTACTGATTCAATCATAATGTTTGCAATATAGGCCATAGTATAGTCCATTTCTGCAACTTTCCCAAGAATGTCCTATCTGAAATAGTATCGATGCACTGTATTTATTTTTCATGTCCCTAGTTTCCTTTAGTTTGAAACAGTGATCCACTTTTTTATGTCTTTCATGAACTTCTCATTTAAAAAGTTAGATTTTTAATAAAATGTCTTATAATTTGAACATGATGAATTGTATCCTATTATTCAGATTAGAAAGTTTTATAAAGATTTTCATATGTGATGCTCGGTATTTTCTGTCCTATCACATCAAACATAGTTTATTCTACTTTTTTGGTAATCCTCAGTTTGATTACCTGGTTAAAGTATCAATAGTACCTACCAGCTCTTTGAGCTTTAAAACTTATTAAGTAATCTGTAAGGTGATACACTGGGGTTGTGTTCTGTTCCCCAGTATGACCTTTGATTAAAGTCATTCTTCACTTTCTGTCATTTAACAGATTTGTGGATTTTTAAATATATGTTATGATCAATTATTATCTGCATTCTTTTCTGATGCTTAATAATGTCCCATATTTGGCCAGCAAAATAATGGATTGCAGAATATCTATTTTTATATATGTGTATATACATACACATATAATACTTATAAGATTATATACATATATATGTGTATATACTCATATATGTATATATACACATATATATTTACTGGATTATAGAATATCTATATATGTATATATATGTATATATCCCCATTTTGAAGATATACTTGCTATTTTGATAAAAGCTTGGTAATTTTACAATTTTATAATATTAATTATTCTGATAGGTGTGTAAAAGTATTTTGCTGTGCATTTAATTTGCATTTCTCTGATGGGTAATGGAATTGAGCACAGTTTAATATCAAAGCACAGCAAAATATCAGTTTGGACAGTCTGTTTTGTGACGTGACTATTAAAGCCTTTTGTATATTTTTCTATTATCTTTTTTTTTCTTATTGATTTGTAGGAATTTGTTATATATTTTGGGTGTGATTCTTTTGTCATATATGCGTTGCAACTATCTTCTCCCATTCTTTGTTTTGACATTATTTTTCTCTGAATGATGTCTTTTGATAAATGTAAATTTCAAAATGCTAAGTATTAGCTGAACAGAGAGGAAGCAGAGCTTTCTTACTTTGCTTGTGAGAGTGTAAATTTATACAACCATTTTTGAAAAGTTTGGCACTGTTTACCAAAGAGAAAATATAAATATTCTGTGACACATCAGTCTAATCCTAGGTATAAACTTAAGAGAAATGCATATATATTTTCACCAAAGGGCATATGAAAACTGTTAAGTGTTGCTCCAAACGTTAACCTCACATTTTGAGCTTTCCCCTTTTTCTTAAAATCATGGTCCCTTAAATTGCTACTGCATTAGAAGTAGTTCAACACTTCCAAACAAATTTAAAATAGTTTTCAATGTTTCTAGTTACTCTTGACAGAGGATTAACGTGCAACATATTATTTGGCCATTGTCAGAAGCAGAAATCTTAAAGTGGTATTATGTATGTTTTTTCACATATCTAGTCCTAAATTCCTAAGTGGGGTCATTAACTTAAAATCAGAAATAAAGTAGCTTTTATTGTTGTAAGTCCACATATATAAATGTAGAATCTCTGAATTCCCACTTAATTTGCATGTGTCTTTTGGGTAATATCAGCATTAGTAAAACCTGGGTGGTCAGGATTTTCAGCTATTTCAGGGATTCCGAGTCAATTTCTATCCAGTCTGATTCTTTTATAGCATCCACTTACTGGTAGGTTTGTGATCCTTCTGAGTGTTACTGCTGTTGTGTGCTGTTGTGTGCCCACTCTTCAGGTAGAGTAATGCTCTGCCTTAAGTGTAATAGCTGCGGTCTCATCATTCTTATCTAGCTATATTGTCCATTTTCTCCATGGGCCATTCAAATGGTTTTTCACCATAGCAATTCTCAGAACACTGATGTTAATTAACACATGTAACAAGTATTATAATTAGTACCAAAAACTTTACCAATTAAACATATTAGACTAAAGTCTCTAGGAGAAATATAAACAAGGATTTTTTCTTTCCTTAAAACAGGATATTTTTGTCTCAAGATTTCAAAAATGAAAGTTCTTATATTTTTCAAGTTTTTATAATCTGCTAATTTGCTTTGAGAAGAAAAATTTGGGATTCCCCAGTGTACCTTTTAAATTTTAAAATGTTGAAGTAAGTGCATAGGACTGGACCAAGCAGAGAAAAGCAAACATCAAATATTGCAGAAATGAGCCTTGCCAAGGGATGGTCTGGATGACCTAATATGGGGTTTTTGCCATCACTAACACCTAAGGCTTGAGGGACTTTAAGATTAACTGCATTGGAGCAGAGATATACGCTGTCCTCATTGGAAATTCTTGTGTCTGGTGAGATATAAAGTCATAAAGTTACTTCATCAAATAGTGCTTTACAAAGGGAAGGAGGGGAGTTGCATTGTAGGCCAAAAATGATCTAAAATAAAGGCTAATCATTATGTACCTCTAGAAGTCACTTACATAATACTCAGATACAAATAAATTCATCAAATTCTTTGGTGCAGTTCTAGAAGTGTGTTAAAATGTAGTCAAAAGTCAGTTGGCAGAATGGGAAATCTATATTCTCAGATGTGGTTGGTTGAAGAAGAAAGTTATATAGTTCAACAAATGGCAATTTGACAATAAAGTAACCTACTCCCTATAAAATCTGGGACATTATGTGGAATGAAATATAGTGCTTTGACCATTGCCTCAGTCTTCAAGTGGGAGTAGATGGAATGACCTTATCATCTCCATGAGGAATAGGGTGAGGATAGGAAATGAAAGTCTGTTGGTCAGGTGGGACAAAGACATTGAAGTATAAGTGCATGCTTTTGTAGTAATTATTCTGTTTCCCACATGTACAAAGCAATTATGTGGGAATGCATTATTGTGCTTTTGTTTATAGTTGCTAACCAAATATTTGAATGAAAAGTCCTGGTTTTCATTAGCTTGTAAAAACACAACACTATATTTTATATAGTTGAATTTTTGAACCCAATTATACTGCTATAGGAGTTCATTGTCTTTAAAAATAAAATGATACGTGTATTTATATATTCAGTAATTTCATCTTTTGGAATTTAATCTACCGATATTCTTATCTACTCTAAAAGTGACTGTTATAAAATGTTATACACTGAAGCTTTATTGATGTAGAAAAATTATACATGCCCAGAAATAGTCCATTGACTAAATATGTTTTGGAATATATTCAATATATAAAAAGGGAGCTTATTGTGTATGGAGAACTATCTTAAAATGTCTATAACATGCTCCTTGATGTGTTAGGGTTGGTGCAAAAGTAATTATGGTTTTAGACTCTGAATTTTAAATCATTATAACTAGGCTCAAATGCACCTTTATTAATCAAAATAGGAACCATTGCAATCAACACATTTTTGCCAATGAGAAATGTTTGTTTATTCCTATAGCATAAAAATCCATGTTTCAGGGTTTGGCTATCTTTTGGAAAGCATTTTCTGCATCCTGCTGGCTGTGAAAGCATTTTCCCTGCAAAAAGATACTGAGATGCTTAAAGAAGTGATGATTGGTGAGAGGTCAGGTGAATATGGCAGATGAGCAGAGCCTTGCAGCCCAATTTCTTCAACGTTTGAAACATTGGTTGTGCAATGTGCAGTTGAGTGTTGTTGTGAAGCAGAATTGGTCTCTTTCTGTTGACCAGTGCTGGCTGCAGATGTTTCACTTCTGAGTGCATCCCATTGATTTGCTGAGCATACTTCTCAGATGTGATGGTTTTACTGGGGTTCAGAAAGCTGTGGTGGATCAGACTCGCAGCAGATCAACAAACAGTGACCATGACCATTTTGGGGGTAAGTTTGGCTTTGGGAAGTGCTTTGGAGCTGCTTCTTGGTCCAGCCCCTGAGCTGGTCATTGCTGGTTGTTGTATAAAATCCATTTGGTCTCACATCACATCCAATTGAGAAATGGTTTGTTGTTGCATACAACAAGAGAAGACAACACTTCTGAATGAAGATTTTTTTTTTTTATTGCAGTCAGCTCATGAGGAACCCACTTATTGAGCTTTTTTACCTGTCCAGTTTGCTTCAAATGCCAAACAGCTGTAGAATGGTTGACATTGAATTCTTGGGCAACTTGTCATGTAGTTGGAAGAGGATCAGGTTTGATGATTTTCTCAGTTGGTCACTGTAAACTTCCAGTGGCTGGCCACTGTGCATCTCATCTTCAAGGCTCTCATCTCCTTTGCAAAACTTCTTGAACCACCACTGCACTGTACATTCATCATCAGTTCCTTGGCTAAATAAGTTGGTGATGTTGCAAGTTGTCTCCAATGCCTTATGACACATTTTAAACTTGAATAAGAAAATCACTCAAATTTGCTTTTTGTCTTACATCAATTCCATAGTCTGAAGTATATGTAAAAATAGGTAAAATAAATAACAAGTAATATTTCATTAGCAAAAAACATAAAGCAAGAAATGCACATTAGAATGATGTATAACATAACCACATTTATTTAACAGTATATTCCAATATCAAATGACAGAGTTCAACAATGCAAAACTATAATTACTTTTGCACCAACATAATATATTAAGCATTCTGTATGTATATATCTTTATTTATGAATAGAGAAATTATGCAAGGAGAAATAGAAATTCAGGACTTCCTTTGGAGGTAGAGACAGGGGTCAGGTGGTAGAGGGATGCAGAGAGGCTTTGCATACCTTTTATTCTTTCTTTTTGAATCATGAAAACATAGCACTTATTCCAAAAATAATATTTAAATTGCAGTCACAAAATGAAGATCAACTACAATTTGTGAATAATAAATATAGCAGCAATACTTAGATTCATTATGAGTTGTGCCAAAGTGTTATTAGATCATAGAAAAGCAAGGAAATTCCAAAAATCATCGCTACTTCTGCTTCATTGATTATGCTAAAGCCTTTGACCATAATCACAACAAATTAGAATATTCTTAAAGAGATGGGAATACCAGACCACTCTATCTGCCTCCTGATAAACCTGTATGCAGGACAAGAAGCAACCATTAGAACTGGCTACATAGAATGACAGACTGGTTCAAAACTGGGAAAGGAATACATCAAGGATATATATTGTCTGCATATTTAACTTATATGCAGAATATATGATATGAAATGCTACTCTGGATGACTCACAAGCTGGACTCAAGATTGCCAGGAGAAATATCAACAACCTCAGATATGCAAGTGATACCTTTTTAATGGCAGAAAGTGAAGAAGAACTGAAGAGCCTCTTGATGAAGGTGAAAGAGGAGAGTGATCATGCTGCCTTAAAACTCAGTATTCAAAAAACAAAGACATGTCATCCTGTCTTGTCACTTCACGGCAAATAGATGCGGAAACAATGGAAACAGTGCCAGATTTCATTTTCTTGGGCTCCAAATTCGCTGTGGACGGTCACTGCAGCCATGAAATTAAAAGACGCTTGCTCCTTGGAAGGAAACTATGACAAACATAGAGAGCATATTCAAAATCAGAGATGTCACTTTGCCAACAAAAGTCCATCTAGTCAAAACTATGTTTTTTCTAGTAGTCATGTATGGATGTGATAGTTAGACCATAAAAGAAGGCTGAGTGCTGAAGAACTGATACTTTCAAACTGTGGTGCTGGAGAATACTCTTGAGAATCCCCTGGATGGTAGAGTTCAAACCAGTCAATCCTAAAGGAAATCAACCCTGAATATTCATTGGAAGAACTGATGCTGAAGCTGAAGCTCCAGTATTTTGGACACATGATGCAAAGAGCCAGCTCCTGGAAAAAATCCTAATCCTAGGAAATATTGAGGGCAAGAAGAGAAGGGGGCAATAGAAGATGAGATTGTTGGATGGTATCACTGACATGAGTGATGGACATGAGTTTGAGCAAACTCTGGGAGATAGTGAAAGATAGGGAAGCCTGGTGTGCTGCAGTTCATGGGGTTGCAAAGAGTCAGATATGACTTAGCAACTGAACAACAACAAAGTATTACAGTTATGTTTTAGTCTTTCTTACTTGAGGGATTTGATTGATTATCTTGTCTTAAAGATATATTTGTATCTCATTAATCACAGTGCTGACAGGATCCCATACCTTACAAAGATTACATTCTCTGATTTTTCTTTACAAGAACAGACATATTTAGAACACTGTAATTTTGATAATCTGTCCTTAATGTAGTACCAAATGATATATTGGAGGACAGTATCGCACAGTTTTTTGCATCATGAAATAAAGAACAAAGATCGCTTATGACCCTTTACATTATGTTTATGTAATCATTAGGAAGCTCTCAGTTAGGCTTTTTTCCAGTTTTCTAATGTGATTAATTTTGTTAGTTTAGGTTTATTTCTTGTCCCTGTATTTCATGAACACTGATATATATATGTGTGTGTGTGTGTGTGTGTGTGTGTGTGTGTGTGTGTGTGTGTGTGTAAGTATTCTTGGGCTTTCCAGGTGGTACAGTGGTAAAGAATCCAACAGGAGAGATAAGAGACATGGGTTCAGTTCTGAGTCAGGAAGATCCCCTGAGAAGGAAATGGCAACCCTCTTCAGTGTTCTTGTCTGGGAAATCCTATGGACAGAGAAACCTGCTGGGCTACAGTCCATAGAGTTGTAAAGAATAAGAAATAACTGAGTAACTGAGCAGCAATGAGAAATATATATATGTAAACTTGCATATATATATATATATATATATATATATATATATACACACATATATAGCAAGTCTTGTCTGTATGAATATATTCTTCATTAAAAATTACAGTGATGTAATAGGACCTTAAAAATGTGTTTTGTATAATGACATTTAAATGAGGGTTATTTTTGTCAAACTAGTCCACCTTGAGAGATTTACATATGTATTATGATCTCTCTTTATGATATACCTATAGAATTATCCTTTAAGAAATTTTATGAGAATCTTTTAAGAGTGAAATTAAGCATCCATGATCACACATACTTTCATAGCCAAAGTATTATTATTCATCTGATGACTGAATTTGTTTGCTAGGGCCGCCATAACAAAATACCACACAGTGGTTGGCTTAACTAGCAGGCATTTATTTTCTCACAGCTCTGGAATCTAGAAGTCAGAGGTCAAGATTTTAGCAGGATAGGTGTCTTCTGAAGTTTCTCTCCTTGTTTCCAAAGGGCCGTTTCCTCCTCTCTTGACATGGTCTTCCCTCTCTTTGTGTCTGTACCCAAATATCCTCTTCTTCTAAGTTCACCTGCATGCTTTCATTTTGACTTGATTACCTTTTTAAAGACTTTATCTCCAACTACGGTTACATTTTGTGATGTTGTACAACCCAGGTGTGCGAAATGCCAACTGTGCTAAGCAGAAAATCAGGAAGTGATAGCTTTGGCTTCCATTCAACTTTCAAAATCTCACTCACTTTCTTCTCATTAGCTGAACCTGAAAGAGCTCTTCCAGCAAGGGCTGCCTGGTGAAAGTGTGTCCAAGGTGTACAGACTTGTGATTCAGGGGAGAGCAAGTCAGGCAGTGAGTAATTCTGAACAATAGACAGACAAACTAGCAGGTTTCAATATGTTAGTTGATAATTAAATCATTACACCAAAACCATAATTTACAGTCATAGTTTGAGAAGAAAAATAACACATCTAACCCAACTTGGCCACTTCAGTTTGTCCAATATGTGTCATTCATTTGAAATCTACAGGATACTTGACTGCATTCACCAGGTGTTTGAAAACAGATGATGTTTTAAAAGAATTCAATGAAGACTGAAAGAGTTATTTCAAAAGTGATATAATGTGTATTTGAATTTTCCTCAATTATTGTACATTTTATCACTGACTGTTGAAATTAAAGCTTTAAGAAAGTAACCCTGAGTTCAAGAATTCACTAGAACATTTTTTTTCAATAGTTGTTTGTCGACTAGTAATCAGAATAACTTCGGAATAGTGCAAATACGGTATATCCTTCATTTTGTTTTCTTTTAGGTTATAACATCGCTTTACTTCCCCTGCTCTTTTAGTCTACTACTGAAAATGATTCCAGATATTTTTAGTAGAATATTTGTCCTTTGTTTACTTTCCCTAATTTTGACAAAGTCTTTATATTATCAAACAACAACAACAAAACAAGAAACCAGTCTTCTCTTCCAGAAGAAACAGCTTTTGCTTGTGTAAAATTAAAGCCTACTATCCCTGAGAGTAAATGGGAAAGGCACAAAAAGGAATTTAAGAAAGAAATATGCTGTATCTTTCTCAAGGTTTTTCTGACTCTCGTTGTCTGATTTTCCATTCTTTTATTTCAATTTTACTAACTGGGAAGTCTGCTAAAGGAAGTATGGAAACAAGCAGAACCCAGATAGAAGTACACAAGTTGATAATTTGCAAGCGTTCATATTATTTGACTCATTATGGAAATTTCTGCAAACCTAAAACCTTTGCCTGATTCCATGATTATGTGTTAGGTTTAACTAGGTAGGCATGAAAGATACTGTATATGTCCAGTGAAATGTAACCAGCTTGCAAAGCATGTGCTACTTTGGATGAATATAATGTACCTACACATTGTCACATGTACTCCTTAAATATGACAACAGAGTGGTTCCAAGACAGATGCAATTTTAGTTTTATATAAATATATATATATATATAAATATATATATGTGTGTGTGGATGAGTGGGGATATAGAGATCTAAAACTCAATGGTTCTGACCAAGGGAAAAATAAATATTAACAGGTACACTGAATTAATAAATGGTATTTCTAACTTTGAAGCATTTAGTTTAAGAGTTTTTTTGTATTTCAAAAGATGATGCAACCCCATCAGAATGTAAGAATTTGTTACTAATGTGCTCTAACTTTTATAATAAATAGACATTAGCTTCACAATAACTGTAATTTTCTTTAGCTTGATTGGTGACAGCAGTATTTAACTGTGGAAATAGTTTTATAGGCATAGCTGCCTTTCCTGGTGCAAGAATAAGTATCCATATTTTGATTTTGCTTTCCCCCCACAGAGGGGAAAAAAGACCCAAAATGCTCTAATTATGTTTTGAAAACAGAGATACATGAAGTTTTCACTTCTAATTGACATACAAAACACTGCCATGTGTAAAACAGATAGCTAGTGAGAAGCTGCTGTGTAGCACTGGGAGCTCAGCTCAGCACTCTGTGATGATCTAGAGGGGTGGAATGACAGATGGTGGGGTGGCAAGGCTCCAGTGGGAGGGGATGTATGTATACATATGGCTAATTAACATTATTGCACAGCCCTCTAATGAATGGAAGTATCGATTCCTTCTATTTTCATCTTGAGAATTGCTGATTATTTGTTTTTATGACAAATATTCAGAAACATCAGCTCCAATTAGCACAATGCAGGAGAGATCTATATACCATAAATATTAACATCTGTAGTATTTTCAGAAGGAAAAAGTGGGCTAATTGGACTAATTGAGGTTTTTGAATGGGTTAACACTATACAGCAAAACTGAAATTGATACTTTCATAGCACTATAAAAATTATTTTGAAAGGAAAGCAAAAATAAAATAATGTAGTTGTTTTAGTACTTGTGTGTTATTCTAATTCCCAGCTGAGTTGGGTGAACACTTAATATAAGGCTAACTATAATTTACAGTGATTTCTTTCTTAAATTCTTTTGGCTGTTTTGTGTCCTTTTCCATATGAATTTTAGGATCAGTTGGAATTTTGATATGTGATTCCTTAAATCTAAAAAGCCTATAGTTTTGGGAGTAGTGTCATTTTAACAGTGTTAAGATTTTTTTAATCCGTGAATATGGAAGCTCTTTCTACTTCTTTAGATTGTTTTTAATTTCTTTAAACAATGTGTTTTATAGTTTTAGTATACAAGTCATGCACATCTTAGGGTAGTTTTATTTCTAATTATTGTATTATTTTGGCAATTTCTTCAAACACCCAGAACCAAAAAACACAAAACCTTCCACTACTTCCCAAGGGGCTTTGTGTGTGTTGGGCTGTATGTGTCACCATCAACACACATCCAGGAAGTTTAAAATTGTGTCTGCATCTTCACTTTATGCTTCCTCAGAGCCTTAAGATTATCAAGAGATGACAGCTATGGCTTCCTCTAGTCTTTCCTATGAACTTATTATTGCTCAGTCTCTATGTCATGTCTGACTCTTTGTGACCCCATGGACTGCAGCATGCCAGGCTTTCCTGTCCTTCACTGTCTCCCAGAGTTTGCTCAAACTCTTGCCCACTGAGTCAGTGATGCCATCCAACTATCTCATCCTCTGTTGCCCTCTCCTCCTCCTGCCCTCAGTCTTTCCTAAAATCAGGGTCCTTTCCAATGAGTCAGCTCTTTGCATCAGGTGGCCAAAATATTGAGCATCAGTCCTTCCAATGAGTATTCAGGGTTGATTTCCTTTAGGATTGATTAGTTTGATCTCCTTATGGTCCAAGTGATTCTCAAGAGTCTTCTCCAGCACCGCAGTTTGAAAGTATCAATTCTTCAGCACTCAGCCATTTTTATGGTCCAGTTCCTACATCCATACATGACTACTAGAAAAACCAGAGCTTTGACTAGATGGATCGTTGTTAGTAAAGTGACGTCTCCTTTTTTATTAACTGTCTAGGTTTCTCATAGCTTTCCTAACAAGAAGCAAGTGTCTTTTAATTTCATGGCTATAGTCACATCTTCAGTGATTTTGGAGCCAAAGAAGTTAAAATCCATCACTGTTGGCATTTTTTACCCATCTATTTGCCATGAAGTGATGGGACCAGATGCCACAATCTTAGTTTATTGAATGTTGAATTTGAGCCAGGTTTTTCACTCTCCTCTTTCACCCTCATTAAGAGGCTCTTTAGTTCCTCTTTGCTTTCACTTTCTGGCATTTGAGTGGTGTCATCTGCATATCCTAAGGTTGTTGATATTTGTCCAGGCAGTCTTGATTCCAGTTGGTGCTTCATCCAGCCCAGCATTTCACATGATGCCCTCTGCATATAAGTTAGATAAGCAGGGTGACAACATGCAGCCTTGATGTACTTCTTTCCCAATTTTTGACAAGTTCTATGTCTGTTGCTTCTTGACCTTGATTAGATGTTTTTCTGGAACTCTCTTGCTTTTTCTGTGATACAGTGGATGTTGGCAATTTGATCTCTGGTTCCTCTGCCTTTTCTAAAAAAAACCCAGCTTGTACATCTGGAAGTTCTTGGTTAACCTACTCCTGAAGCCTAGCTTGAAGGATTTTGAGCAAAACCTTGCCAATGTGTGAAATGAGCACAGCTGTACGGTAGTTTGGACATTCTTTGGTACTGTCCTTCTTTGAGACTTGCAAACTGTGCAGTTATAAACATGTGCAGGAACTTTGAGATTCCCAGGAAAATTTTAAGGTTTTCAAAGTCCTTAAGGACACATCTTTCCCCAGCCTTTCATACAAAGCCTTTTTTTTTTTTTTCTAGGCTACTGTTTGCCTCAGCTGTTATCTATCACCTTGGGCAGCGGCACAATGTAAATATTTTTGACAAATTCTCTTGGAAGTAGCAATAGAAATAAGCTTTTAGAAATACACTAGTCAATTCTGGTAGGTGAAATAAAGACACACCTTTTATGCTGTTATTCTTGGGCACAGGTCAGAACAAATAATTAGTGATAATTTATGAATGAGGTCCATTCTGCTCTTTCAGGTACTGGGAATGTAGGCTGTGACTTTCACTCATTCCATTGAACTGGGGTGTGGGAGATGGGACTGGGGTAAGCTACAACTTCACTATTCTTGCCAAGAATCCACTTTTTTTTTTCTTCTTCCTTTTTTTTTTGTTTTTTTTTTTTTTTGAATAAGTGTTCCCATGGATTTCTTCAAGCCTTTGGTTAATTTTGAGTTCTGAAAAAGTTTATTCTGATGATCTTTGCCCATTTGAAAAAAAAATTGCTTTATGGATGGGCAGAATTTCCAGTTCCCTATTGTGCAGTTTTTGCTGATATGCTGACATCATTGTATGCTAATTTTTACTAAAAAAAGTTTTTACCCTTTTATTGATCAACAAATTTATAGTCTTCTTTTCTTAGTCTTTTATTAGTTGATGAAAGCTTTATTTTTGATAATCTATTTTGCAATAATGGCTCTTCTGATAATAAACTTTATAAATATGTTTGTGCAACCTCTGTTAATTCAGTGAACATTAATTGAATGCATGCTATATGTGAGGTGCATATCTTACTAGACATAGGATATAGACAAGTGAGCAACTCAAAGTTTAGTGAGGGCAGACAAGCATCTAAATTGTATGATCATTTATACACTTTCGCCATTAATTATAAACATCACATTTTTTCTAATATGAATATATTTACCCATTAAATAAGTCACTTAAATTAAAATAACAAGGTTAATTTAGCAACTGGGTATTTCTAATTTTGAAAGCACAGTCCTATTAAGGTATAGAACAAGGATTCTGAAAACCAGACATTCTCCTTGAGTTTGTTTAACTTGGACCAAGGACTTCCTTGCCTGAATGACATGCTTCATTCCAACTTTTAAACTGTCGACTGAGTTAAGATGTGTTGATGAATACTAATTTCTTTTACTAAAAGCTCTAACACTGAGACATGCCTGTTGTCTGCTTGTTCCATCAAATAATGAAAGGTCTTGGTGATTTCCTCCAATGTGTGGATGTTGGCACCTGGAGCTAATGGACATATTTCAGAGAACCCATGCTATAAACTACTCTGTTTTGCCATTTATTGATGGCCTCGAAGGTGCCTTTATTCTATTTCTGCTACACGTGTTTGATACTGTAGCCCCCTTTTGAGACCGTCTCAGGGATTATTTATAATGTACTGATGTTACCTTCTTAGTAGCTGCTATTTCTACACAGAAGCATGAGGTTTGTTGACACTTGTTTTACTGCTGAAACTTTATTTTTGGTGTCTGGTAGATCACTATGGAGTTTCACTCCTGAAACATTATGGCAGCCTGAGTGAAAAGTCATCCCATGCTCATTTTCCTGTGGGCCCTAAAGGTTCAAATAAGCACCTGAATAAGCTTTAGAGCTTGACAGACAATGCAGTTTCACAATGTTACTGCATTCTTGTTTCAACTGGCACTTTTAATATTCTTACAGTTTGTGGAGTTGATAACTTTCCTTTGCAGGAGTATTTAAAAAATAGGTCCAAAGTTATAGCATGAATGCAAATTTACAGAAGGGAGACATATTAAAGCATTTTTTCAAATTTAATTTTGGAACAGTGCTTTTTTAGCACTGCTGAGTATTTCCCAAGGCTGGCTCTCCTGTGACCTATCCACAGAAACAATGTGAGATGATGGGAAGCCTTCACTCTGCCCAATTTGCAGGGGGTGCTTTTTCCTTCAGCTTCTTCATGAAAAGCTCCAAGCTAAGGCACTTTGGGCAGCTTTGGTTCTTTTTCTTCTCTGCCCTTTAGACATCTCTGCACCATCTCCTTTCTAGTTTACAATAATCTAACTATTTTTAAATGGATGCATGCTAACTAATTTTTAATTTAAAGTACATCTTGGGGAACAAACATTAACAAAACTGTATTTCCATTCTTTGAGGCAAGCTGTGTTTGTAAAAATGTTTCTTTATTTATGGCTGTGTTGGGCCTCAGTTGCAGCATTCTGTCTTCTGTCTAGTTGTGGACGTGACACACTAGCTGCTCTGCAGCATGTGGGATCTTAGTTCCCAGACCAGGGATAGAACCCACGTCCCCTGAATTGGAAGGCAGACTCTTAACCACTGGGCCACCAGGGATGTCCCAAGTTGTGTTTTTTAATTAAAGCTTTTCCCCTATAAAATATGTATCTAAGACTGTTTTGTTGTTTCATTTTTCTTTGATTATAATACATTATAAAACAAGAAGGCTAGAGCTACATGTAAAATAACCCAAAATTTTGTAAAACCGAGGGTAAGAAGATGATATTTCTCATATATATACACACATACATATATATATATGTGTATGTAGTGTGTGTATGCATACATATAAATATACAGATTACTCATCAGTGCCTATATAGATACATTGATTGCATATAGACAGTATATATACATACGCATATATACTGTCTATTGTATGTCTCTTTGTATACATATTTATTTGTGTATATATATGTGTGTATACAGCTGGGAAAGATTGAAGGTGGGAGGAGAAGGGGACGACAGAGGATGAGATGGTTGGATGGCATCCCCGATTCAATGGATATGAGTTTGAGTAAACTCCAGGAGTTGGTGATGGACAGGGAGGCCTGGTGTGCTGCAGTTCATGGGGTTGCAAAGAGTCAGACATGACTGAGTGACTGAACTGACCTGAACTGATACACATATAAATATGTATACAAAGAGACATATACATTGGTATATGATATATATCCATATGTATATATGTATACGCACACACACACACACGGGTTTCCTAGGTGGCATAGTGGTAAAGTATCCCCCTGCCAATGCAGGAGACACAAGAGATGCAGGTTCAATCTTTGGGTCAGGAAGATCCCCTGGAGTAGGAAATTTTCCTCTGGAAAATTCCATTGACAGAGGAGCCTGGTGGGCTACAGTCCATGGGGTAGCAAAGAGTCAAACACAACTGAGCACATACACATACACCCACATATATGTGGTTATATATGTAAATATGTGTGTATATATATGTACATGAAAATGGCTAAAATTTAGAAACAGATAAGTAGAATATAATTTTTCTCATTTATTCGACATTTGTTTTTGATTCCTCAATGTATGCTAAGTTATGATGCTCAGCACTGAGATACAAAGTGGCAAATTAAAACTTGGTCTTATGTGTAATGACTACTTGTGTTTCTTTTTCTGAGAGATTCTTGTTACTCTTCTTGGCCTGTTTTTCATTGGGGATTGTTTATTCTTTAGTCATTGATTTGTATATCTTATTGTAAATGAACAGACATAGTCATTTATTTCTCATATATGCTACAGGCATTCTTCCAATCTGTCTTTTGCTTTGACATTTTCAATAAGAAAGCCTTGCGTTTCTTTGGGGGAGGGGACTTGGTCTTGCTTTCAGGTTACTTATACAGAGGAGGTTACAGATAGCTAACAGACAGTTATAAGAGCCTGTGAAAACTGCTGAGACAGCAAGCCGAGGGTACTAGAGGAGGAGTCTAAACCACCTGAGGAGGCCCAGAAGACTTCTCTGAGGAATTCCTGTCTACTGAGACCTGCAAGGTTGGATCATCCTTACTAGACAGAAGAAATGAGTGATGAGGAGGAGGTGAGGAGACAAACCAGAGTGGAAGGGACAGCATATCTGAAGGCCAAGAGACCAAGTGGAGAGAGGAAGCAGAAAGAGGGCATATATTTATATAGCTGGGGAAATAGGAATGGTCTTCATCAGGAAGATTTTCATAACTCATGTTAATGAGTTTTGAGTAGGAGAATGAGACGGTCACACTGAACATGTAGCAAAGAGCTGCACAATAGTGAGGTTGGAAATTCTAGAGTAATACAGTCATCAAGGAATTTTAAAACATGTCATTGATACTTAATAGCTCAGAATCATTTCTGATAAGTCTATAGGGCTTCCCTGGTGGGTCAGCCTATAAAGAATCTGCCTGCAATGCAGGAGACCTGGGTTCAATCCCTGGATTGGGAAGCTTCCCTAGAGAAGGGAATGGAAACCCACTCCAATATTCTTGCCTGGAGAATCCCCATGGACAGAGGAGCCTGGTGGGCTACAGTCAATGAAGTCACAAAGAGTCGGACATGACTGAGTGACTAACACTTTCACTTTCATGTAGGTTAGCAATAGTTTAACATCACTTAGGTTGATCTTGTTTTGTCCCGTAAATTATATAGTATGTGGTAGTGAAGATCCCTTAAAATTCCGGGTTGACTTTGCTATGAATGTTTTATCTTTGGTTGCTGCTGCTGCTAAATTTCTTCAGTCATGTCCGACTCTGTGCGACCCCATAGACGGAAGCCCACCAGGCTCCCCTTTCCCTGGGATTCTCCAGGCAAGAACACTGGAGTGGGTTGCCATTTCCTTCTCCAATGCAGGAAAGTGAAAAGTCAAAGTGAAGTCGCTCAGTCGTGTCCAACTCTTAGCAACCCCGTGGACTGCAGCCTACCAGGCTCCTCCATCCATGGGATTTTCCAGGCAAGAGTACTGGAGTGGGGTGCCATTGCCTTCTCCGTTATCTCTGGTTAGAGACAATATTAGTATTAATATCTTCTTGTTTCCTCTCTTAGTTTATAATGAGTAGCAATTAGGTAAACCTAGTAAATAGTAAGTTGTCAAAAGAAAACAGGAGAGAATTACAGACATGTGAATGTCCAATTAAGGAGGGAAATTCAGATTCTATGTATTTTGGAAAATCAAGTAAAAAAGAAAACCTGTTATGGGACAGGTCAAATTCCCTCCAAAAGAAAAAAAAAAAATCGTGAACATCATCAAGCCCCAAAGGGAGAAATATCTTGAGGATAAATAATGGTTAAATATTTGACAAAATGTGAAAAAAGTCCTAAAGTTGTTGATGGTCCAGAGGACATGTGCACCAGGATTTTCAAGATTCCTGGGATTGTCAATCTTATGCACCTCTTTGAGTTGGATCTGGCTCTTGAAGATCATATTAAAATACTTTCATATTTCCCTGGAAGAGTTATATATGAATTCATTAGCCTAGATTAGTTTGTCAGCTGAGTTGAATGTTGTCCAAGAGATGATAAAGTTGAAAAGAAACAGGAATTGGAGTACATATATTCTATGTGATAGAAGCAAGTTTGGGAAACTTGAAGATTTTAAAAAGTCAGGCGTAAGTGGGGAGCAACAACAGCAGTCTCACTATCTGGGGGCAGGAGGAGTTAAAACTTGGAGGTATGTTAAAGAGAAATTGAAGAAAAACTTGCATCTTGAAACTGGTAATTGTATATTGGGTCTAAGAGCAAATTTAATTAACAGAATTTTAACACAGTTACAACTATCTGGGGATATCTTACAATTAATTGCAATGAAATGAGTTTTAGCATTAAAGTTCAGAGAAACAGTTTCCTTGTCTTGCTGTTGTTTAGTCGCTCACTTGTGTCTGAGTATTTGCGACTCCACACATTGCAGCACACCAGGCTTCTCTGTCCTTCACCATCTCCCAGAGTTTGTTCAAACTGATGTCCATTGGTTGGTGATGCCATCCAACCATCTCATTCTCTGTCGTCCCCTTCTCCTGCCTTCAATCTTTCTCAGTGTTAGGGTCTTTTCTAATAAGTCAGCTTTTTGTATCAGATGGCCAAAGTATTGGAGTTTCAGCTTCAGCATCAATCCGTCCAGTGAATATTCAGGACTGATTTCCTTTAGGATTGATTGGGTTGATTTCCTTGTAGTCCAAGGGATTTTTAAGAGTCTTCTCTAACACCACAATTCAAAATCATGAGTTCTTTGGCACTCAGCCTTCTGTATGGCCCAACTTTCACATCTATACACGACTACTGGAAAACCCATAGCTTTGACTATACAAACCTTTGTTGGCAAAGTAATGTCTCTGTTTTTTAATGCGCTGTCTAAGTTGGTCATAGCTTTTCTTCCAGTGAGCAACTGTCTTTCACTTTCTTGGCTGCAGTCACCGTCTGCAGTGATTTTGGAGCCCAAGAAAGTAAAGTCTGTCACTGTTTCTATTGTTTCCCCATCTATTTGCCATGAAGTGATGGGAATGGATGTCATGATCTTCATTTTTTATTTTATTTTATTTTATTTTTTATCTTCATTTTTTAAATGTTGAGTTTTAAGCCAGCTTTTTCACTCTCCTTTTTCACCATCATCTAGAGGCTGTTTGGTTCCTCTTCACTTTCTGCCATAAGTTTGGCATCATCTGCATATCTGAGGTTATGATATTTCTACCAGCAATCTTGATTCAGTTTTTACCTCACTGAAGAAGAAATCACCAAGACTTGGAGTCTATTACATGCTCCAGCTTCTGACTGTTTTGGTACTTGATTAACATTGAGAAGCGAACAGCTAATAGATCATATAATCCAATGATGTCTATAATTCAGTAGGAGTGTCGTCACTGTCACTATGTTCCCTGGGGTTTCTGAATAGGTTGCTCATAAGGATAATGAGGAAATGTAACAATTGCTTTTTGAGGAACTCTTGCATTCTGTTCAGGAGCTTTTAGGAAAGGAGGGAGAGGGAGGCTAGTACTTAGGCCCTCCCTTCTCAAGCTGAAGAGGGCAGAGTCACTGTTTTAGTAACTAGGGTTCCATACAAGATTTCCTTGAAAAAAAAAAAAAAGCCATTTTTTATAAAGAAGAAGAAAAGTATGTAAATCCATTCTTCTTAGTTTACCTTGAAAAAACACTATGTACACAGAGGTTTAGCTCAGGGTTATACACAGATTAGAGCAAAATCAGGCAGTGAACTGGGATGCCTTATTTTCTAGTCCAATTTCTAGTCACAATTCGGTTCTACAATACAGTCAGTACACATGGGTATCCGCTTTTTAATTAACAAAATGTGTTAGATCACAGCTCAGAAAGCAGGCTTACTCAATCATTTATGCATACTTAATCATATATATCTTTTAATTTCCTAAATTCATGGCTAATGCTAACTGATATAGTGGATGACTTGTGATGCATTTGGTGATAAATTGAAAGTAAGCCTGGTGTTTTTCTTTTCTGGCATACCTAATTCTTATTTGTGGATTAATCACTGATCCTAATCAAGCAGCTTGAGATAGATTTACTTCTTCTAAGTAGAAACAGCTCTTCTTGGGATAATAATGGATATAGGACACATCCACATGCTTGGTCATATTTTTGAGTGTTTTGTGCTTATCTTCATGCATATTTTCCTGTGTATCTTATCAGTAGCATGGATTGAAATGAAATATTTTTGAGACAAAGGATTGCTTGGTAAGCTTGACAAGGGGTGCAACCACAGTTGTCTGGATAGGCCTTGTGGAGGTAAACATTCTTTTATTAGTTGGAAGTGTGCCCATTTTCAAATTTGTTTAAAAGGAAAAGGAAATTTTCTCCTCCCTGCTTATTCCATTTCTAAACATCTTGTAAAGACCTCTTTTTCATCTTTTATTACAGGACATTATGAGGATGGCAGAAATTAGACTTTCCTGGGCATTTACAAACCTAGTGTTTTGAAAGGTATATTACTTTTTCCACTGGAAATTAATGTAATGAGAAATGTTTTACTGATACTCTAAACTATAAAAACACAAACATGATTCGTGTGTGGCATTTCTATTTCAATGGAACCCTAGTTTCTGGGTAGATCATCCCTCCATGGCCCTGACACTGTGACCTCGGCCTTGCTAACTCACCAGTTTTTCTCCCTGGCTCACTTTTCTCCTAAATGGTCTTTATACCTTTGTTCCTTTTCAATCTGCCTTTACTTCTTATTTCTTTTCTCTAACAATTGTACTTCCTTATTTGCTTGTGTTTATATGAATAACTGACATTTTTCTTTGAGGTTTGCCTTGATATATTTCTATTCTTCCTGGATTCTTTTATGCTGAGGACTCCTAAATCAATATTCCTAACCACTGGAGGAGGAAATGGTAACCTACTCCAGTACTCTTGCCTGGAGAACCCCATGAATGGTATGAAAAGACAAAACGATATGACACCAGAAGATGAGTCCCCCAACTCTGAAGGTTTCCAATATTTTACTAGGAAAGAGTGGAGGGAAGTTACTAATAGCTCCAGAAGCAGTGAAGAGGCTTGGCTAAAGTAGAAATGGTGCTCATTTGTGGCTGTGTCTGGTGGTGAAAGTCAAGTCCGATGCTAAAAGAATAATATTTCCTAATATTTCATAGGAACCTAGAATGTAGGTCCATGAATCAAGGTCAAGCAGTAGATGGCAAGACTGAACATCGACATATTAGGAATCAGTGAACTGAAATGGATGGGAATGGGAAATTTTAATTCTATACGACTATAGGCAAGAATCCCTTTGAAGAAGTGGATTAACCCTCACAGTCAATGGAAGAGTCTGAAATACAGTACTTGGGTGCAGAGCCTCAAAAATGACAGTATAATGTCAGTTCATTTCCAAGGCAAATCATTCAACATCACAGTAATCCAAGTCTATGCCCCAACTAGTAATGCCAGAGAAGCAAGCTGAAGTTGGACAGTTTTGTGAAGATCTGTAACGCTTCTTAGAACTAACATCACAAAAGATGCCATTTTCATCATAGGGGATTGGAATGCAAAAATGTAGGAAGTCAAGAGATACTTGGAGTATCAGGCAAGATTGGCCTTGGACTACAAAATGAAGCAGAGCAAAGGCTAACAAAGTCTTGTAAAAAAATACTCTGGTCAAAGCAAACACCCTTTTCTAACAATACAAAAAATGACTCTACACATGGAATCACCAGATGGGCAACACTGAAATCAGATTGATTACGTTCTTTGCAGATGAAGATGGAAAAGCTTGGTACAATCATCAAAAAACAAGGCCAGGAGCTGGCTGTGGTTCAGATCATGAACTCCTTATTTCAAACTTCAGGCTTAGATTTAAGAGAGTAGGGCAAACCACTAAACCATTCAGGTATAACCTAAATCACATCCCTTATGATTATATAGTTGAGGTGATAAATAGATTCAAAGAATTAGATCTGATAGATAGACTGCCTGAAGAACTATGAACAGAAGTTTGGAACAGTGTACAGGAGGCAGTGACCAAAACCATCCCAAAGAAAAAGAAATGCAAGAAGGCAAAGTGGTTGTCTGAGGAGGCCTTACAAATATCTGAGAAAAGAAGAGAAGTGAAAGGCAAGGGGGAAAGGGAAAGATAGACCCCAGCTGAATACAGAGCTCCAAAGAATAGCAAGGAGAGATATGACAGCTTCTTAAATGAGCAATGCAAAGAATTAGAGGAAAATGATAGAATGAGAACATCTAGAGGTCTCTTCCAAGAAAACTGGATATATCAAGGGAATATTTTAGGCAAGGGTATGCATGATAAAGGACAGAAAAGGTAAGGACCTAACAGAAGCAGAAAAGATTAAGAAGAAATGGCAAGAATACACAAACTCTACAATAAAGGTCTTAATGACTCAATTAATCGCAATGATGTGGTCACTCACCTGGAGCTGGACATCCTGGAGTGGGAAGTCAATTGGACCTTAGGAAACATTACTATGAACAAAGCTAGTGAAGGTGACAGAATTCCATCTGAGCTATTTTAAATCCTAAAAGATGATGCTGTTAAAGCGCTACACTCAATATGCCAACAAATTTGGAAAACTCAGCAGTGGCCACAGGACTGGAAAAGGTCAGACCCAAAGAAGGGCAATGCCAAAGAATGTTCAAACTACTGCACAATTGCACTCATATCACATGCTAGCAAGGTTATGCTCAAAATCCTTCAAGCTAGGCTTCAGCAGTATCTGAACCAAGAACTTCCAGATGTACAACCTAGGTTTTTGAAAAGGCAAAGGAACCTGAGATCATATTGCCAACATTCATTGGATCATGGAGAAAGCAAGGGAGTTCTTGAAAAACATCTGCTCCTGCTGCTAAGTCACTTCAGTCGTGTCCAACTCTGTGCGACCCCATAGACGGCAGCCCACCAGGCTCCCCTGTCCCTGGGATTCTCCAGGCAAGAACACTGGAGTGGGTTGCCATTTCCTTCTCCAATACATGAAAGTGAAAAGTGAAAGTGAAGTCGCTCAGTCGTGTCCAACCCTCAGCGAGCCCATGGACTGCAGCCTTCCAGGCTACTATGTCCATGGGATTTTTCAGGCAAGAATACTGGAGTGAGTTGCCATTGCCTTCTACTTTTGCTTAATTGGCTATGCTAAAGCCTTTGTGTGGATCACAACATGTGGAAAATTGTTAAAGAGATGAGAATATCAGACCACCTAACCTGTCTCCTGGGAAGCCTGTATGTAGGTCAAGAAGTTAGAACCAGAACAACTGATTGGTTCAAAATTAAGAAGGGAGTATGATTAGGCTGTATTTTGTCGCTCTGCTTATTTAAATTATATGTAGAATATGTGCTTGCTAAGAGTATCGCATGGACTATAGCCTCCCAGGCTCCTCTGTCCATGGGATTTCCTAGGCAAGAATATTGGAGTGGATAGCCATTCCATTCTCCAGGCGATCTTCCCAACCCATGGATCAAATCCAGGTCACCTACATTGCAGGCAGATTCTTTACTATTTGAGCCATCAGGGAAGCCCAAGCATTATATGGATATTGTTAAATGGAATTTAAATTGCAAAAATAAATGCAGTTTCGTACTGATGCTATGTAAGATAATATAGTTATTCTTTGGAAATACACATTGAAATATTCAGGGGTAAATGACAATGGCATATGGAAAATACTCTTAAATGGTTTAAAAAGTTATGTTAATGTACACATGCATGTATATGCACATAACATATGTAGATGTATGTTTAATTGGGTGGATAGGTAGACAATGAAAAAGCAAATGAAGTAAAATATTAAATGTAGGTAAATACAGAAGCAGGGTATACGAGTATTCATTTTATCGTTTTTATCTTTGTCTAAGTTATGTCATTCCCATATGTGATGTCTGTGATTTATTATATGGGCCTCAAAGGGAAGACCTTTAAATGAGTAGATGTTTTTCACAGACTTCAAGAACTTTTTATTTATCTGCATGGTTTATTATTTTTATTTTTAACCTGACTTTCTCATAAATTAGTCTGTCCAAGATAATAAATAATAGTTGATTATACCCATATTAATTAAAAATTGATGATATTCAAAATATGTAAATTCTTAACAGTCGGGCACTGACTAATCACAACAGACACTTTGGATTGTAGTCATTTAGCTGACATGTGAGGTCAAAAGCTACCTGGAGCTGAAGTGGTGTGTGCTAGTGAAAAATTAGCTATGATATTCCTACTCTGAAGAAAGAATGAGAAAAATCTCATCTTTAAAGATAAGATAAAAGATAAAGATAAAAGAAAGTATGAAACTTAGCTGGTTAGATCACTTTAAGGACTTTGTTGATAACTTTATGTGGTTCTAAACTTACATTTTTTCCATGAAACTACTTTTCTTCTCCCCAAGTTGCTGCTTTTCTCTGTAGAAAACCAGGTTTGCTTGGCACTTCACCTGTGTTACCTTTTATATCAGGCATAAGAATATATGTTTTACAGATGAGGAAATTGAGTCAGAGAGAGGTAGATAAATAAAATGCTTTTAAATTTACAGGTTTTCTCAAGGTTAATACAGTAAATTCTATTCTAGAGGGTCTAGTTTTAATAAAGAATTTGGTCTATTTAATCTAATACTGTCTTAATTAAACAACACATTTATGCACATATAGTACATATACCAAATATATACACAAAATATATATGTAACATACACATATATTTATTTGCCATATATAAAGAAAATTCTCTCCAGCATAGTCTAAAAAATTTTTATTTTCATAAGCAGTGTATTAGGTCTATTTCCTGAAATCTTCTCCAATAACTTGGCAGTTTTGTTTTTGGGAGTTCTGTAATCTGATAGATGTGGTTTGGGAATTTTTCTTCAATACCTAAATATTTTCAGTACTAGATAGGACCTTCAAAATCACCTATTTCAAATCTTCATTTTCATGTAGAAAAATGAATCTCAGGACCGTTAAGTGATTTAGCTAAACTTTTAGAATCCATTACTTGACTCTCGCCCAGTCTTATTCCCATTCTAATATGCTACAACCAGTGATCAGTGATCTTATCTATATAAATTGCTTCATACACTTTTTCTAAGTTAAACTTTTTTCAAATCATTCAGTGCTAATTTTAATTTGAATTATTTGTCTGAGAAGCTATAATACAGAAAAATAGAAGTTGGTCTTTATGATTTAGATCAGCAGATTCTTTCAAGCAATTAAAATTGCTCCATAACCTGATTGAATGGCACTGTGCAATTAAATTATTTATTCATTGAATTGAAGCTTCACTATTTACAGTATGCATTACACTTTCTGAGATGTTCTTTAGTTTTGCATTATTAACATGGATAAAATTAAGTATTAATTTAGAACATTCTGTAAAGTATTTATAACATTCTATAATTTAGAAACCTGTGCCCTAACTCTAATGTTATCACTGTAGTGGATAATGACTTTGGAAGTAAAATTGAATTCGCTAGATTACTTTAGTAATTCAAATGTGGTTTTACTAAAACCATTAAATGTGCATGAAAACAACCTTTAAATGTGGATAATTTGAATACTTTCTTCACATTTTAAAATGTTAGTTTTGTTTTTCCCACTACCCTCCAATCGTTGTCTTTTAAAAAAAAAAAGCAATTAACTTTAGAATACATACTTGACATTACTCTAGGGACCTAATTCTGAAAAAGATTAGCCAGGATAATAGAAGAGGGATAGGGTAGTTTTGTATTTCCCATGAGCTGATGCTTGATTTTCCTCAGGTCTTCATTAGATTTACCTTATGCTTCTTGGCATCTGTGTTGGTGCTTATTTCCAAGATTTTATTAAGGTAGTTAATTATGCTGTTGTTTGTGGACTTTTAATCTGAATCTCATTATTTTTTCAATAACTGTTTACTCTGAATTTAGAATGCACAGCAGGAAAGCCAAATTAAAGGGGTCATTATAGAGCAAGAGGTGCAGAATGCATAAGAAGCTTTAAAAAATGAATTTGATATTAAAACAGTTTTTAAAACCCTTAAAAAATTCCCTCTCTCTCCCTGACTCTCTGTCTCTCTCCGTCTCTGTCTTTTATTTATTTTTTGACCTGGAGTTTATTTGTGTGCTTTAACCACACAGGAGATGATGTCAGATGACAGGAGAGTGTTATAATGTCTATATGAATTATCATAATGGGTTACAGACTTGATGGTCCGCCATGATCTCACCAAGGAAACGAGGTTAATACAGATTCATATGTTGGAAGCACACAATCTGGAGCTATACTAGTGAGTCAGAGAGTAGATATCTTAATTTGGGTTCCTACAATCTGCATATTTCTAAAATACTAATTCATCAATAAACTGCATTAGTTTCAGAAATTCACTGACAAAGAATTTTATATTTTAGGTGGTGAATAGGGAAGTTATCTCTTAATATACTTGAAAAATATCTCTCGTATTTTTTCATCTTTAAGCTAAGAAGTATTTATGAAGAGTTAAAGTTTTATTATCTTTATGTTTGCAGTTTTGAACCAATGACTCAATATGAGTCCTAATGGTGCAACAATGAGTACTAATTGAGTAGATAAAACCGAAAATTGTTATGATTGGTGGACAAATGGCATAAGTGTAAAGAAGGTTTCTGCTTCTTTCTCAGTACTTTACCCTGGACTCACAAGTTTAGATTTTAAGAAAAGATATCACTGTAGAAATTGCATTTAGAAGGTATCCTGTTCAATAATATTGTGTAATAGAGTAAAAATAGCTTTGCCAAAGTGGTAGGCAATCTAAAGTAGCTCAGTTAGAGAAAAAGACAAAGAGAATTTGCTCTTCCTTTCTCTGAGTATGAATTAGTCTGGACTCAATTAACAGCTACCTACCTACCCAACGTAAACTCAATTATAACATGCTATTAGGTGACTATCTTTTAATTTTTATGTCTTTAGTCATTTATACTTAAAATACTTTCAAGTTGAGTTTCCCATATGAAATGTTTTACTTTAAAACAGATAAGATAGTATAAAATGTATACTTTATATGATCAAATATATATGTTTAGAGCATGTATATTATTGTTGATATTGATTACATAATACTCACTCAATTAACAAGTGAGTATTTTGTGACTTATCATTAGTAGTCAAAACAATGATTTATCATTAGTCCCACATGATTATCTTAGCCTACGAAATTCAGATGTTTTCAGTTTTTAAACATTAACATGGACAACAGCTGGATGATGGAAAACACGTTCATGTTCCCCAAGACTGCTTTTCATGTGAACCATAAATAGAAAATCTTAAAACAGACAACTGAGGGTTCTAAGATTAGCCCAGCCTAAAGATAGAGATAACATATCAACATGAATTTCCCAAAGTAATTGAGCAAAAGAACACATGAAAAATGTAGGTTCTTTTACAGCCCTAACTCTAATATGTGCTATCCTTTTTTATCAGATGGAAACTAAAGCATAGGATTTGGATCTTGCATTTTCTTTTTAAGTTCTCTTTCCTCACCTTGTGCATCTTATCTTTGAAAAAATCTATCTCTGAGCAACAGTTAACTGATTTCACTTTCTCATTTACAGTGATTTCTAATTTATATAGTTTTACATATATGACATCCAACTTCATTAAACCACAGAAGAGAGAAATAGTCTTTTAGGCAAGAATGTTAGTGTATCTTGAACAGAAAAACTTAAAAGGACATAGTACACATTCTAATGACCCAGCAATCCCACTGCTGGGCATACACACCAAGGAAACCAGAATTGAAAGAGACACATGTACCCTAATGTTCATCGCAGCACTGTTTATAATAGCCAGGACATGGAAACAACCTAGATGTCCATCAGCAGATGAATGGATAAGAAAGCTGTGGTACATATACACAATGGAGTATTACTCAGCCGTTAAAAAGAATTCATTTGAATCAGTTCTGATGAGATGGATGAAACTGGAGCCGATTATACAGAGTGAAGTAAGCCAGAAAGAAAAACACCAATACAGTATACTAACACATATATATGGAATTTAGGAAGATGGCAATGACGACCCTGTATGCAAGACAGCAAAAAAGACACAGATGTGTATAACGGACTTTTGGACTCAGAGGGAGAGGGAGAGGGTGGGATGATTTGGGAGAATGGCATTCTAACATGTATACTATCATGTGAGAATTGAATCGCCAGTCTATGTCTGACGCAGGATACAGCATGCTTGGGGCTGGTGCATGGGGATGACCCAGAGAGATGTTATGGGGAGGGAGGTGGGAGGGGGGTTCACATTTGGGAATGCATGTAAGAATTAAAGATTTTAAAACTTAAAAAATAAAAAACTAAAAAAAAGAAAGAAAGAAACTGGAAAAAAAAAGAAATATATATGGTCTTCTTATTTATCTCAGAGGCTTGATACCTTATTTTTTTTGCCTGGTGTCTTATTATAATGTCTCCCAACCTGATGTAATAACCAACTATGATGCCTTTGTTTTTTGATAATAAGTTTTGTAAAACTTTCCAGATTAATGTCAAACCAACTTTTCTGATACACAATGAAAAGGTGCTTATTGGCCTATCTATATTCAAAAGCAGAGACATTACTTTGTCGACTAAGGTCCATCTATTCAAGGCTATGGTTTTTCCAGTAGTCATGTATGGATGTGAGAGTTGGACTGTGAAGAAAGCTGAGCACCGAAGAATTGATGCTTTTGAACTGTGGTGTTGGAGAAGATTCTTGAGAGTCCCTTGGACTACAAGGAGATCCAACCAGTCCATTCTGAAGGAGATCAGCCCTGGGATTTCTTTGGAAGGAATGATGCTAAAGCTGAAGCTCCAGTACTTTGGCCACCTCATGCGAAGAGTTGACTCACTGGAAAAGACTCTGCTGCTGGGAGGGATTGGGGGCAGGAGGAGAAGGGGACGACAGAGGATGAGATGGCTGGATGGCATCACTGACTTGATGGACATGAGTCTGAGTGAACTCCGGGAGTTGGTGATGGACAGGGAGGCCTGGCATGCTGCGATTCATGGGGTCAGAAAGAGTCGGACACGACTGAGTGACTGAACTGAACTGAACCTAATACTGCTATGTTCTAGTCAAATATCAAAATTGTAAATCTCATTTAACTATTTCCTTTTGGTTTTCTGAAATTAAGGAAAGTTTGCAACTACTAGTGAATAAAAATATTATTCTTTAGGCAGAAATATAGTATTTATGACTCTAACTGATGTAATTAAGAAAAGAATATAAAATACAGACATTAAAGAGGACTTCTAATAAGTCAAAGAAACATGAAACATAAAGGAAAGACAAAGAAGTGGGGTAAACAAAGGGCTAAATAGTGCACTAAGTAGAAAAATATATTTCTAAAATTTACATTGATATCATTAGATAAATCTTTTTAGAAATATTTGGAAAAAATCTCCAAAGCATAAAATATTACAAAACATAGTTAAGTATGATAAATTAGAGAGACTAGGCTAAAAATATGCCTATCAAGTTTAACAAATTTGACAATGATAGAAAATAGTTTAAATTTTTCTTTAAATAGGAATAATCTATTATTAAATAGAATCCATTTATCTGCTAATACAGGAGGCACCTAAAAATCACATTATTTAAATACTAATAAGAAAAAAAATTTATAAATTTAACTCAAATAAGAGTAGGGATTTTATATCAATTTTGAAACATAGAATTTAAGCTGAGAAAACTAAGTTTCATTTCATGTGAAAATCACTGATTACAATATATTAAAATTTATGGTGACTTATTACATCTTTTGTATAAAAGTCATAGCAGCAGGACAAAACATTGTTAAAAACCATAATAAATAGAATTTTAGATAGAAAATCTTAAACATTATTATTAGTATGTCAGACCAATTAGTCAGCAGGATCAGTAAAGAAATGGATAATCTGAGTACAGACAGAATAAAATGCATCACATTACACACTTTGCAAATATAGACTATGCTTTCTATTGTGTCCATTTAATATATATGTTGTTGATCTTTTTTGACAAATACAATTCCAATAAATACCATAAGAAAAAAGACAGGGTTCTGTTTTCTGATGAAAATATAATTGTGTGTGTGTGTGTGTGTGTGTGTGTGTGTGTGTGTGTGTGTGCACAGTCACTCAATCATGTCCAACTCTTTTGCGACCTCATGGACTGTAGCTTTCCAGGCTCCTCTGTCCATGCAGTTTTCCAGGCAAGAAAAATGGAGTGGGTAGCCATTCCCTTCTCCAGGGTATCTTCTTGAAGCTGGGAATGAACCCATGTCTCTCTGCATCTCCTGTGTTAGCAGGCAGATTCTTTACCACTGTGTCACCTGGAAAGATTTAATAAACATTAATTTAAGGTCAATAAAAATTAAATAGAAACAGTGACAGATTTTATTTTCTTGGGCTGAAAATTCACTGGGATGGTGACTGCAGACACAAAATTACAAGATGTTTGCTCCTTGGAAGAAAAGCTATGACAAACCTAGACAGCATATTAAAAAGCAGATACATCACATTGCCAGAAAAGGTCCGTATAGTCAAAGATATGTATGGATGTGAGAGTTGAACTATGAAGAAGGTTGAGCACTGAAGAATTAATGCTTTCAAATTATGGTGCTCAAGAAGACTCTTGAGAGTCCCTTGGACAGCAAGGAGATCCAACCAGTCAATCCTAAAGGATATCAACCCTGAATATTCATTGGAAGAACTGGTGCTAAAGCTGAAGCTCTAATACTTTGTCCACCTGATATGAACAGCCAGCTCATTGGAAAAGACTCTTTTGCTGGGAAAGACTGAGGGCAAGAAAAGTAGGGAGGCAACAGAGGATGAGATGGTTGGATGGCATCACTAACTCACTGGACATGAGTTTAAGCAGCTCCAAGAGAGCAAGCCTGGTATGCTACAGTCCATGGGATTGAAAAGAGTCAGACATGACTTGGTGACTGAGCAACAATTAATTAAATAAATTAAATAATTTAAAATTTTATAATAAAATATTAGATAAATCATCTGATAAAATTAATTCAGCTAAAATAATGACAACTATGAAATAATTCAGTTAAAATAATTACAACTATTGCATCAAAACAGCTAATATATTTATAGCAAAGTAATATAATTACCTTAAATAAAATTGATAATATGATAAAAAACTACAGAATTTGGATTTTTAAAAATTATACTTTTATGCTTTCATAAGTAAATATAGAATAGATATATGTGAGCCAAGCTTTAATATCAACATTTAATAAAGTATAAAATACTGTTAATCAAAAACTAGTAAAAATAATGAATATACATAAATTATAAATGAGACATTAATATATACATTATATTAATACATTATATTTAATAAATATATAATATAATATATTTATATATTTATATTATATTTTATAAATATATATTTTTATATATATTATATAATAAATACATTATATTTAATAAAATTATTTCCCATAGTCACACACTATTTATTTTATATTACAAAATTAATTATCAGAGAACTATTAAAAAAAAAACCCACAAACCCCATTTTTTCTTAGTATATTCTTGAAGCCAGAAAGGGAGAAATAAAGAGACAAACATTTGAACTGTTGAACATCTTTTTCTCTGTATAACTGAATATAAGGAAAATCTTACTCTTTTGGATTTCATGTACATCCTAGCATATTTTCTGATATTTATTGTCAAATATGGGGCTTCTCTCATAGCTCAATTGGTAAAGAATCTGCCTGTAATGAAGGAGACCCTGGTTCAGTTCCTGGGTTGGAAAGATCTGCTGGAGAAGGGATAGGCTACCCACTCCCCTATACTCGCGCTTCCTTTGTGGCTGAGCTAGTAAAGAAACTGCTTGCAATGCGGGAGATCTGGGTTCGATCCCTGGCTTGGGAAGATCCACTGGAGATGGGAAGGGCTACCCACTCCAGTATTCTGGCCTGGAGAATTCCATGGAGTATACAGTCCATGGGATCGCAAAGAGTCAGACGTGACTGTGTGACTTTCACTTTCATTGTCAAATATTTGAGGGAATCTATAGCATTTATCTGATGTAAACTGCTCTCCACTATAGATGGACAGGAATAATCATCATCTCCTTCATCTTAACTTCCATTTCTTTTTCCTCCAGTAATGTGAGTGTTTGTATTTACTTTATTAAAAGTTAACCTAGGAAACCCCAACAGGAGAAAGGGAAATAAGGCAAAGAACTGAAAGAATTCATGATACAGTGTATTAATGAGATGTTATCCTTGTGGGCAAATAAGGCTTTGACCTGTTGGAGATTGCTCATGTAAAGAACACTTCTGGAATCAGTCCCACTGAAGGAGAGTGGAAGCTGGGGCATTTATTCTTCAGTTCTCATTCATCAGCGACCAAGATTGCCAGGGTTGAGAGGCAGTTATGTCCCCAGCACTAGTGAACTGTCCTTTGTTGAGAGAAGACCCTGGATGAAGAGTCGCAGGTACAAGTACTAGATACTAGATCTGAGGGTTACAAGTAGAACACCTGTGGTAGGAGAGCTTCCTCCCCTCCTGCTTTAAAGAATCTTTTTACACAAAATTACTCTGATGAGGCAAGCAAATTGACATTAGTAGTACAATATCTGAGTCATAATGAAGTACTATAGATGGTAAGTGAAATATTATTCTTGGAAAGAAGGAACTGCTGAAGTTTTTAAAAATAGGAAAGAGATCAATAAAATATATACAGAAAGATTTTTTTGGACATACCTGAAAAAAAAATTCAAAACTGAGCAGACTTGTTAAAGTAGAAGATGGGATTAAATGAGAAATTTTTATAGTCTATTTATATGGAAAGCAATAAATAGATGTTTTTTCAAGTAAAACATTGTAAATTATTTCAAATTATACCTATGCTCAATTTTGGAATAGTGGTTTATAATGGAAATTTAAGAGACTTTGCATTTTTTAGGACAGGTATTTTAGAATATATATACGTGTGTGTATATATATATATAAGCATATTTAAAATATATACTTTAAATATATTTTTAATATGTATATTTTGAAAATATATATTTCTCCCCACTTGAGAAACTGAAGCATCTTTGTTAGAATATAGAATACACAAATAAGAAAATATCAATAGAAAATGCTTTTAAGTTCATTAATTGATTATTCAGTTTATAATTAAAATAAAGTTTTTAATTTTATGACATTTAATAATTTGAACATGAAAAGTGGCTGGTGAATATTTTTATTATTCAGTATGGAAAAACAACTTATATATTTGATTCAAACTTCTTGTTTCAATTAAGAAGTGCTATGCATTAGAAACCTTCAAAGCTATGCATTATTTTCACTTAAAATCAGTTACATTTATTTATGGTGGTTGAAGTAGACCCACATTTTAAAGGTGGGATATTCCTGACTATCACAGTTTTATCATGAGATTATTTTTAGGTGTGATTGGAAATCCTATGTTCTGTACTTCTTATAATTAGAATAATGCACCGATATATTTTTGTTCTATCCTCCCTCCCTCCTTTCCTCCCTTCCTTTCTTCATTTCTTCTATCCTCCCTTCTCTTTTTATGTGGGATTTTCTGTAATATTTAGGTCTATTTACTTTTCTTATTTCAAGTTCAGTGTAAATGGTTGTATATATTTTATGTAACACTGAGATTTTCACAGTGTAAACACACAACTTGTATAATTCCAAATTCTGGATTATTCTTTTTTTAACTCCATTTTTTTCCTTCTATTCAAAAAAGTGTATGGAAATTCAGTCAAGTAACAGTGACAATTAAAGAGAGAAAAAATTTCAAAATCCAGTTTCTTGTTGCTCAGGCTATTAGTCTCAAACTAGCTTTCAGTATTCATCAAATACTGTCAGCACTTTGATCTACAGTCTGTTCTAGAGGGAACTTCCTTGTTGCCTTACTGAGTGTTATTGCTCAGAATTCTGAAGGAATAAGTATCTGTTCATAATCACCCTCAAGATTTTGTTCATTTTTTATCTATCTTTCTTGAATGGTTATTGCTAATGGAAATTACCTTGATCTTTCCCAGCTTCACTTTTTCTTAGCTAGTTTTTTTTCCGCAGAAGGATGAGGCAGAGTGAATCAGGTGTCAAATAGACACTATTCAATTTTACTGTTATTAAAATAGTATTGAACTATATTCATATGAACAACTTTCATGTTTATGGATTCCTGATTAAGAATAAGAGAATTTGTGATTTTTTAAAAAAAATATGCTTACTCTGACAACACTAGATTTTTCTTCAGAAGAAAACTCATGTAAGCTCCTGAGCCTGGCTTAATTCAACACTTACTGTTCTAATTGGGCTATGTTTATCTTCTAATGACATCTGTTTTTTCATTTAAAAAATTTCAAGTTTCTGTAGGGTTTAGACTCAAACTCAGAATACTATGATACACAGAAATTAATATGTGCTTTCTTGAAGGAAATTATTCAAAGTTACCTGAAAGGAAGGCAATGATATTTTTGTTTTCATTTGTAACATAGGAAACCTCGATTTGAGGAAAACAAAAAGCAACAGCAACCACCTAAAATTCTATGTCCCTCTTCTTAGTAAGGCATGAAACACTGCTGATAATCAACCCAGGATCTAATCAGCCTATACAGCTTGAGAAAACTCCAGCTTCTGGGTTCCTTAACAGTAAACCAAATGCATCAGATTATCTGCTACTGAGACCCAAAATTCACCCTCCTCTAAGACTGTTATAATTGTCTACTATTTTCAAATCCCTGTTTTCCTCAGTCGATGTCTAAAATGTAAGCCTTTAGCCACTGATTTTTTATTTTTTTGCCACATCATAATGTCACCCATAATGGTTGTACCTCTTTACTCCTAATGAAATCCTTCATATATCCCCACTATGCTGGAATTGGTCTATAGCAGTCCTGTCCAATAGAAATATAATGTCAGCCCCATATACAATTTAAAATTTTCTAGTAGCTGCATTAAAAAAGTAAAAAAGAGAAACAAGTGAAAATAGTGTTAATAGTATTTTAACCTCTTGTATTCAGTATTACTATTTTATATGTATTGACAGATTATATATTACAGGTTGAATATATAATCGGTTTCCCAAGTGATGTTAGTGATAAAGAACCCGCCTGCCAATGCAGGAGACATCAGAGTGGCGGGTTCAGTCCCTGAGTTGGGAAGATCCTCTGGAGGAGGGCATGGCAACCCACTTTAGTATTCTTACCTGGAGAATTCCATGGACAGAGGAGCCTGGCAGGCTACAGTCAGTGGGGTTGCAAAGAGTCAGACATGACAGAAGTGACTTAGCATGCATACATATATGTAATACATATAAAAATAATTTTTAAAATATTGTATATTTTTCTATACTAAACCTTAGAAATCTGGTGTGTACTTTACACTTATATCATGTCAATTCCAAGCAGCCACATTTCAATGTTAAAGAGCTACATGTGGGTAATGGATACCATGTTGGACAGAGCAGCCATGAGGAACATGGCATTTATTCTCAATCTTTCTTTCTGTATTTCCTGGGTATCAAATTTGAAGGGATAAACTTACGTGACCCAGAGAAGCCTCAGCAGGAAACTGAACATAGGAGTGGGTCAGACATCTTTCTTGTGCAGTGGCAGCTGGCAAGCCGTGTTGAACATAGTGAGTGTGGTGGCTAGGCTCCACGTTTCCTGTGTGGTCACCTCCTCATGGGGGTGGGGCAGTGGGGCAATGGGCTGGGGGGAGTAGTGGCAGAACCGCCTGACTTTTTTTTCCACCTGGGGTCCTGCAGTTTTCTCTCAATGTCTAGTCATCTTTTCCTCATATCCTTTCTTTCTTTGAGTAATACGGTTTCAAGAGCTAGCACAGAAAACATCTCCTGAGCAACATTCCCTGACCTCATTCACTCTCTTACCCATGTACAATTACTTCTTCCCTGAGTACTTACCATACTATTTTATAGTCGCTTTTTAAATCTCTCTGTCTTACTGAAAGTGGGGATAGTCTTTTCACTATTGCTGTTTTTATTGTTAATAGTTGTTTAGTATCTGGCGCATTATAGGTTTTCAGTAAATGCTTACGAAATGAATGACTGAAGAATGGACAGAATAACAATGGTCAGAGTACATAGAGCTAAGGCTAGGACAATCCTGGGGCATGTGGTGCAAAGGGAGTTCTGCAGTGTGGGAGTTTTTGGCACTGGGCACAGCATTGGAGAGTTCTGACAAAACGTGGTCCACTGGAGAAGGGAATGGCAAACTACTTCAGTATTCTTGCCTTGAGGACCCCATGAACAGTATGAAAAGATAGACACTGAAAGATGAACTCTTCAGGTTGGAGGGTGCCCAGTATGCTACTGGAGATCAGTGGAGAAATAACTCCAGAAAGAATGTAGAGACACAACCAAAGCAAAAACAGCCCTAGCTATGGATGTGACTGGTGATTGAAGTAAAGTCCGATGTGGTAAAGAACAATATTGCATAGGAACATGGAATATTAGATCCATGAATTAAGGCAATTTGGAAGTAGTCAAACAGGAGATGGCAAGAGTGAACATTGACGTTTTAGGAATCAGTGAACTAAAATGGACTGGATGGATGAATTTAACTCGCATGACCATTAATATCTACTACTGTGGGAAAGAATCCCTTAGAAGAAATGGAATAACCCTCATAGTCAACAAAACAATCTAAAATGCAGTACTTGGATGCAATCTCAAAAACGACAGAATGATCCCTGTTTCCAAGGCAAGCCATTCAATATCAGAGTAATCCAAGTCTATGCCCCAATCAGTAATGCTGAAGAAGCTGAAGTTGAACAGTTCTATGAAGACCTACAAGACCTTGTAGAACTAACACTCAAAAAAGGTGTCCTTTTCATTATAGGGGACTGGAATGCAAAAGTAGGAAGTTAAGAGATACCTAGAGTAACAGGCAAATTTGGCCTTGGAGTACAAAATGAAGAAGGGCAAAGGCTAATAGAGTTTTGTCAAGAGAACACACTGGTCACAGAAAACACCCTCTTCCAACAACATAAGAGAAGACTCTACACATGGAAATCACCAGATGGTCAATACCGAAATCAGATTGATTATAATCTTTACAGTCAAAGATGGAGAAGCTTGATACAGTCAGCAAAATCAAGACCAGGAGCTGACTGTGACTCAGATTATGAACTCCTTATTGCCAAATTCAGACTTAAATCAAAAAAAGTAGGGAAAACCACTAGACTATGCAGGTATGACCTAAGTCAAATCCCTTATGATTATACAGTGGAAGTGACAAATAGATTCAAGGGATTAGATCTGACAGACATAGTGCCTGAAGAACTGTGAATGGAGGTTTGTGACATTGTATAGGAGGCAAGGGTCAAGATCATCCCTAAGAAAAAGAAATGCAAAAGGGCAAAGTGGTTGTCTGAGGAGGCCTTACAAATAGCTGTGAAAAGAAGAGAAGTTAAAACAAAGTAGAAAAGGAAAGATACCCATTTTAATACAGACTTCCAAAGAACAGCAAGAAGAGATAAGAAAGGCTTCCTCAGTGATCAATGCAAGGAAAAAGAGGAAAACAATAGAATGAGAAAGACTAGAGATCTCATCAAGAAACTTAGAGATACCAAGGGAACATTTCACGGAAAGATGGGCACAATAAAGGACAGAAATAGCATGGACCTCACAGAAGGAGAAGATAAGAAGAGATGGAAAAATACACAGATGAACTATACAAAAAAGATCTTCATGACTCAGATAACCATGATGGTGTGATCACTCACCTAGAGCCAGACATCCTGGAGTCAAGTGGGCCTTAGGAAGCATCACTACAAACAAAGCTAGTGGAAACGATGGAATTCCAGTTGAGCTATTTCAGCTTCTAAAAGATGATGCTGTGAAAGTACTGTGCTCAATATGCCAGCAAATTTGGAAAACCAACAGTGGCCACAGGACTGGAAAAGGTCAGTTTTCATTCCAATCCCAAAGAAAGGCAATGCAAAAGAATGCTCAAACTACTGCATGATTGCACTCATCTCACATGCTAGTAAAGTAATGCTCGAAATTCTCCAAGCCAGGCTTCAACAGTATGTGAACTGTGAAATTCCAGATGTCCAAGCTGGTTTTAGAAAAGGCAGAGGAACCAGAGATCAAATTGCCAACATCCGCTGGATCATTGAAAAAGCAAGAAAGTTCCAGAAAAACATCTACTTCTGCTTTATTGACTATGCCAAAGCCTTTCAGTGTGTAGATCACAACAAACTGTGGAAAATTCTTAAAGAGATGGGAATACCAGACCACCTGACCTGCCTCTTGAGAAATCTGTATGCAGGTCAAGAAGCACCAGTTAGAACCAGACATGGAACTACAAACTGGTTCCAAATCAGGAATGGAGTACATCAGTGATGTATATTGTCACCCTGCTTATTTAACTTATATGCAGAGTTCATCATGAGAAATGCTGGACTGGATGAAACAGAAGCTGAAATCAAGATTACCGGGAGAAATATCAATATCCTCAGATACGCAGATGACACCACCATTATGGCAGAAAGCAAAGAACTAAAGAGCCTCTTGATGAAAGTGAAAGAGGAGAGTGAAAAAGTTGGCTTAAAACTCAACATTCAAAAAACTAAGATCATGGCATCCGGTCCCATCACTTCATGGCAAATAGGGAAACCATGGAAACAGTGACAGACTTTATTTTGGGGGCTCCAAAATCACTGCACATGTTGACTGCAGCCATTAAATAAAAAGACACTTGCTCCTTGGAAGAAAAGTTATGACAAACCTAGAAAGAATATTAAAAGGCAGAGACAATACTTTGCCAACAAGGTCCATCTAGTCAAGGCTATGGTTTTTCCAATGGTCATGTATGGATGGGAGTGTTGGACTATGAAAAAAACTGAGTGTCAAAGAATTGATGCTTTTGAACTGTGGTGTTGGAGAAGACTCTTGAGAGTCCCTTGGACAGCAAGGAGGTCCAACCAGTCCATCCTAAAGAGATCAGTCCTGAATATTCATTTAAAGGCCTGATGCTGAGGCTGATACTCTGATACTTTGGCCATTGATGCGAAGAACTGACTCATTTGAAAAGGCTCTTATGCTGGGAAAGATTGAAGGTGGGAGGAGAGGATTGCTGCTTTAGTCAGCTTTTTGATTATATCCATTTTTTTTTCTTTAATTTGTTTCAAGTGGTGAACTCTGCTTTTCTTCTTTGGAAAATATAGGTTATTTTTCTTTGCAGCCCTCCTCCCTGTTTAACTGTGTAATAGAATTTGATTCTGTCATCATACTTCTGATCATAAAATTAGCACAGAATTCTTTTAGATACTCTAATATTTTATACTGAGAGCAACATGAGAAAATAAGATTTTAAAGAAGTTTAATGAAACCTATCTGTATTACTGATTAAAATATATTAATCAGCATATATTTTAATACACTATAATATCAACCTACATGGTGCTAATGCTAAAGAACCTGTCTGCCAATGCAGGAGGCTTAAAGACACCAATTTGATCCCTGGGTCAGGAAGATCCCTGGAGAAGGACATGACAGCCCACTCCAGTATTCTTGCTTAGAGAATCCCATGGACAAAAGAGCCCGATGGGCTACAGTCCATGGGGTTGCAAAGAGTTGGACATGACTGAAGAGACTTAGCATGCATGCATGAGCTCTGATAATTTTCACATGATTACAACATCTCTGTTGTTAAGGATTTCAGTCAGTACATTTGCAGAATTCCTTTTGATTAAGCAAGAGGACTTTCTTTTATTGCCCTATCCTCTCTGTCCAAACCTAGCAACATTTCTTGATCTTAGCATTAAAATTTTCTACACAGGCTTTTGTTGAGCAATGTGATCTGGATGATATTACTAGGTATTCTATGAAAGAGGGCATCCTTTGGGAATCTCAGTTGGGTAAATGCTCTAGCTTAGGTACTAAAATAATTTCAGAGTTTTTAGTATGTTGACATGGAAGGAAACTCTCTAAGATGAGAGAGTATTGAACATTTTATCAGCTGATTGAACTACAGAAGTGTTTTGCTTTTTGCTTTAACATTTTTGTTTTTATCTTTATTATGTTGAATGTTTTTGCTTTTAAAGTATTCAAGTTAAAGTATTGTTATGCTGCAAACACTTAATTTTCAATTATTTGAAAAGATACATTTCATATATACAAGAATACTAAATATAACTTTTAGTTTCCAGAATACTCAGGCAGTATTACCCCTCAATTCAAGAGTAATCTAAATATTACAGTTCTTCCAGGATCTGTTATATTTTTAAAAAGGAATTATATCATGGGGTTAAGTCTGATCTTTCTTTTGTAGAGAGGAAAAATGGTTTAGTCACACAACTCTACATTCTCTGCTACAGTGGAAGGAGGTGAAGAACCTGTAGCAGGAACTGGCTCTCTTAACATTTTAATTCTCCCCAAGATACAGCACCTTCTACTGTATTACACTGGTCTTTCATAGTAAAGCAGCAGCCACTTAGGTACTCTGCTAGAAATAAGTTTAAAATGAAATTAGCAGCAATATATCCAACCTTAAGAGTCCTGAGGGAGCAAATGTTAGGTTTCGCTAGGTTGCTAGGTTTTGAAGCAAAGGTTGCCTTCAACATCTTTGGAAGTACAAAGATCACAGAAAGCTACCACCAATAGAGTGGGCCACTCCCAACACCAAAGTTTATGCAGGAAGTCTCCCTACACTACAAAGAACCCATAGATCTACCATCTTCCTCTACCCACATGACTTCCCACAATGATCACAGAAATTAATGGTCATTTCTTATGTTTTGTCTTTAAAGTCATGTCTCATTGGCCATGTCAAAACAGACCTGCTGGCAAGTAAATCCATAAAATATTTGTGGGATTTAAGGCTCTGTAATCTAGGAGAGACCTTAGAAGGATGGAACTAGAACCTGAGTGACAACAACAAAAAATATCTAGTATACCTACACTGTAGGCAGCAAGTAGAAATGTATAAGGTGGCCGTTATATTGAGCAGTTAATATCCTTTCAGTGTTGGAGGAAAGGGAAAAATTACAAAGAAAAATGCTGTCCCTAATTCCACTAATTGGAGCAATCAGTTATCAGAAAAGATCATATACATTTTTGGTTCTTAAAGTATGGTTTGTGTTTCAGCAACAACAATGTCACTTGCAAGTTTTCGAAGTGAAAAATCTTGGGCCACCACAGACAAACTGAATTAGAAACTCTGGGAATGGAGCCTTGAAACCTGTGTTTTAATAAGCTCACTGGATATTTCTGACATACACTAAGTTTTGAGAATCATTGGTATAAAGTTTCTGAAGGGAGTATCCCATGAGTATGGCTTCCGTTCTTAAGAACGGTAAAGAATGCTTGAAGCTTTATAAACTCTTAGTAGAGGCTAAAATGCCTGAGATTCTGTCCAAGAATATCTGGATAGAGCTGAGAAATTTAAAAGGAAGCAAGCCAGCTGAACTTTCCATTTTGCAGAGTATTAGTGTAAGAGTAGGAAGAGTGGTGTCTGAATTACTGAAAATGAGCTGGCACTCACAACAAAAGACATTAAAAGGGATCAATGTAAGTGATTCTAGTTTTTATACACATACTCTGTGTAAAAACGGATAGGGTATGGGACATGGATATGGAGTAAGCCACCAGAATTACCAGTGTAGTTCCCTGGTCTTCTTCAAAATTCATGCATCCTGAGCAACAATTCAGAGCTTCAGGCAGCTTCTGTTCTGTGTTTGATCCCCTGTAAGTTTCTGCATTAACCCTTCATCCACTCATGAAAAGCACCTTGCACTGACGGATCATGGGGATGTGAAGACCTACCGGCTTTACAGCCACCATGAGGCTAATTATGGTAAAAGCAATGCTTTCTTTATTACTTCCAAAAAGTGATCTCTGTGTTTCCCCATCCTTAATTTTAAAAGCAGGAAGAAAGGAAAAAAAAAAAACACAAAAAACACCACCACCACCACCAATTATTGGTTAACAAAACTGAAGGAGTTTGAACTCTTACCATGCACAAAGTGAAAACAGGTTTTCAAACTGTCTTTTTTAATTTAAATATTGCTTCTGTATAAGAAGATTTTCCAAAGTCATCTAGCAGGTAGCTCAAGGGCAGAGTTAGTCTAGCAGCCATCCTTCCCTGGGGATTGAAAGGAATGACTTCTGAAACCAGCCATTTCTTAGCAAATCATATAAAAACCTCACTGGAGAATTTTGCTGCCAGGAGAGAGATTTTATGCATCCACTGATGAAACCTCTAAGACAATAAAGAGTGCCAGATGCATCCGATTTGAGTTTTAAAACTGCTGATGTCCACATTTAGCCTAAACATGCTTTATCCAATCTTGAAGAACTAACGTAGTGCTACATTCTTTCATGTGAGGTAATGTCGATTTGAAGAGATTTTCTTCTCCTGCTAATACAAATCAGAAGGGTGGCTGTCTGTATAAAGCAGAGAAAAACAAAAATAAAAATAAAACATCCTGATTAATAGTGGAAAGAGAAGGGTATATGTTTTGGTGGGGGGAGGTGGGTTGTAGTTTAAAAGGGAGGGAGTGAGGGAGAGAGAGGGAAAGAGAGATGCATAATACACATCTCCTGTTCTGAAAGAAATGAGAGTTAAGTCATTCAATATATTTGATTTTATGTCTAATCATCCTATAATTGAATATCTTCTATTAATCAGAGCCAAAGTAAAGAAAAGATATTAAAATTTTGTCATGGATCAGGCTTTTAAAAAGTAGCTCTTATTAAATTCTTATAAGTTTGGAAGTGATCAAACTCTTCTATGTCTTGATTGAGGCGCTGGTAGCATCCCTGCATGCATCTGTCAAAACTTACAGAACTGTGCTCTCAAATGGGTGAGTTTTACTGTACTAAATGTAATCTTAGTAAGAAAGTTGTTCTCCATGTTTTAGACTTCTGAGAGAGAAATCATTGTTCTGAGCATCTCTGAAGCTGTCAGTAAAGCAAATTAATTTTATAATTTGTTGAATTAAGTTATATAAGAAATATGTTTGAAATTAACACCAAGATCAAGTACATCAATCAGAAAAAAATTGCACTGGAAAAAACAATACTAGTAGTTTAACTTATCATGGGCTATAAATGGAATATTTTGATTTAACTTCCTTGAGTGTATTTTTCTTGTTCCTTCAAAAATCTAGATCCATCTTCATTTTTAAAAAGAGTCAGATGAGGTAACACTGGCAATCTTCATTGTGGAAAATTTTACACACTATTTAAATGCTCTATTTCTGTGACATGAACAACCAATTATTTTCTGTATATATATACACACAAATTTTCACATAGATGCCTAAGTAGGAGGAAATATGCATTGACCAGGTGATGAAAAATTATCTTATATTAGTTTCACTTTTATAATAAGCAATTAATGATTTTGGATTTTTTGTTTCTGCTTCCACAGTGTACTTCTTAAAGCATTTTAATAAAGTATATTTTTAAACTTGATTGTTAAAATGAGTTTTAACATGACTATTTCCAGTGTCTTTAAACTTTGGATTCCATCTCCACCCTCTCCCCTCCCAGCCAAGCCATTGCAACCTTCTAATGGGTCCCTTACTTTTCCTTGTTAAATCTTAACAACCTATTACTGGCTCTAGGCTGGCTGGCTTGCTGTAGAAATATATGCTGTTTTTGAATCCTAAGTGCTTAAGGGCTTTTGGGTCAGATAAGGGCCATGGGGTAGAGCCAAAGGAACTGGTAATGTTGGTACCTAAAAGAAATCTGAAATGAAGGCTTATTATGCAGAGAGTGATGAGGTGAGAAACCAGGAGGTTTGTGTGTAGCTTACTGTATTTGCTGTTTGACATGTCATTCTTTAAAAATAAAAACCCTTTTCACTTAAAAGGTATGAATTACATCATACAACCTACCCTTTCTCTCCCTTCCTTTTTACACACTTGTCCCAATGCATCAGTTGACCCAACTTAATGAATTTTCTTTATCCAATATTACTGACTTTTGCTCCTTTTTTTTTTTTCAAAATCCCCAAAAGAAGAAAATAAGAACAGTTTGTGATTGTCATGCCCATTGTTTTTAAAATTACCATTTTATTTAAAAGTAGATGAACCTTAAGGTCACTTTGAAATAAACTGTAGTTATGTTATCAAACTCAGGTCCGGCTGCTCACTACTGGAAAATCAATACTAGAGAGACAGGCAAATGTTGGTAAAAAAAAAAAAAGGAAAGTTGCTTTTAATCAGAATGCTGGCCATCTTGGGAGATGGTGTACTCTTTTTGGCAAAAAAACCAAAAATTCAACTTCGCCTTACAAGTTTTTGAAGGAAAAAGGGAAAGTAATCTGAGCTAATCATTTGAGATAGGTCAGACTCTTTTCTGTCTCCAGCCTTGTACAGTCTTGTGACTTCCTACTTTCTTTATTTAGATACTATCTTGTTCGTGCAGTTTGTCCACATTGTTAGGTTCTTCTTCCTTGACTCTTTTCTGGTTATAGCAAAGAACTGAAATTACAGACCATGATAGCTCATGCAGGCAAAATTCATTGAGTATACTGTAAGCAGTACTCTTTCTCAAGACATGAGAGGGGACCAACCCCTGCAGGAGTGGTCCTAGCCCATCTTGGCTTCCCTTTTAATATCCTTTATTCCCTCTCTTAGGCAGTTCCTGGAGCCTGATTGGTTGTGCCCTATGCAAATAAGGCATGAGCCTGAGGCCAATCCGGGAATGGGGTGTGCCAGGCTTGTTTTCCCTCAGGAAGTCTTCACTCAAGTTTGCGGTTTTCTTTACTTTTTTTTTTCTTTTTCTTTTCTTTGTTCAGTTCAGTTCAGTAGCTCAGTAGTGTCCGACTCTTTGCAACCCCATGAATCGCAGCACACCAGGCCTCCCTGTCCATCACCAACTCCTGGAGTTCACTCAGACTCACATCCATCGAGTCAGTGATGCCATCCAGCCTTCTCATCCTCTGTCGTCCCCTTCTCCTCCTGCCCCCAATCCCTCCCAGCATCAGAGTCTTTTCCAATGAGTCAACTCTTCGCATGAGGTGGCTAAAGTACTGGAGTTTCAACGTCAGCATCATTCCCTCCAAAGAAATCCCAGGGCCGATCTCCTTCAGAATGGACTGGTTGGATCTCCTTGCAGTCCAAGGGACTCTCAAGAGTCTTCTCCAACACCACATTTCAAAAGCATCAATTCTTTGGTGCTCAGCTTTCTTCACAGACCAACTCTCACATCCATATATGGCCACTGGAAAAACCATAGCCTTGACTAGACAGACCTTTGTTGGCAAAGTAATGTCTCTGCTTTTCTTTGTTGGCCCTCTGTATATGTGATCTCCTAGCTTCCGCTTCCTCTAACCACCATTTTGGACCCCTTTCTTCCTTTTTTAACTGCTTAACAATGTGATTACTGAAGAGGAAGCTATGGAAGTCATGTGTTAATTACTTACTCTTCATTTCTACTTCTTTGACCGATGGAAAGAATCAACAGGTTAGGCAAGATATTGTGTAATCAAAAGATCTGAAAGGTATGCTAAGGCCAAAGATGAGTAGATCATGGGGGTGCCTGATTTAAAAGTTAGTTACAAAATTGGCTTAAATTGATAAGAAACGGGGTTTCTTCCTTAGAGCAGTTTCCTGCAAAGTGCTGCTTATGGTTATACTGAAAAAAATTTCAGTGAAGAGATTAACTTTTATAAATCACCGTAACAGGTCAGTCATCCTTTTATTTGAAGAACTGTAACATTCTTAATATTCAATTTAACACCAAGCTCATCATACCAAAGTGACACTAATAGATAAGTTACATATAATAAAACTGTGGGCCATGTCCAATAAAGTTTGAAATAATTTCCAGTTAAGTTAGTAACAGACACCTTGAAAGAGGTGAGGACCTAGAATGGGTGGAGCTACCACTGAGAATTCTGGGAAGGTATTTGTACAGATAAATTCCCCTGGTAAAACTTCACATCTTACTATTGCTGCAACTACGCACTGAAGCAAATCCTGTGGTTCGGATACACTGAGTTCATTTTCCTCACTTCTGGCATTGTTTAGATTTGGTCATGCCCACTCTTTTCACAGTAAAACACTAGTGGAGCTGGTATAACTGACAAAGAGTTTACGGTGTTTGAGGAACTGGCAAGAAATGGAAGGCAGGCTGGATTATGAGTGTAAATGTGAAGAAAATGGTTGTACTTGGTAAGAATATCAGTTTATTGAGGATTGCTGGTAACTTGTATGGCTTCTTCAACTAATTAGAAGCAGAAAAGGAGGGCAGATTCCTTTTATGTTATGGTCATCCTAGAAAAGCAGAGGAGCCTCCCACTCAAAATTTGATTCATATTGAGACTGATGATGCTGTCTGAATACATATGAAAAGTATATAAAGAGTTTATTTCCTACAAAATTGAGGTTTCTGGGGAGAACAGGAGGAGAGAAGCCAGGCCTGGGTTTTAGCTGTGGTGCTTTGAGGGGTGGGGCTGGAGTGGCAGTAGGGGTTTGCGTGGTTTCAGTCTCCCTAGGGTGCTAAGGGGAAGCCAGGCTTTCTAATCAGCCTGGCAGATGTAGGGTGCAGGGGAATAGGGAGGGGTAAAGCTTAAAAGCTTTCAGCACTCAAACATCAAAAAATGGAATCAGACTCCTCATTATAACATAGGCTCCAAATTCCTGCAATTCTGGTCTTACCTCTTCCCTTGAGAAGGAAGTCCAGGGTTTATTTATTTATTTATTTATCCCCCTCCCCCATTATCTTTCATAACAAATTGCCTCAGCATTTTTGTGTTGTATTCAAAACTGAGGTCTATTAACTTGTTTATCTGCTAAAGGAAGGGAACTCTCATCTTCTCTTTAATGCATATATAGGCAGTTTCTGGCTTTCAGCACAGCCCTGCCTTGATAAGCTCCTTACAGAAATTGCCTTATTGTTTTTTGCTGAAGAGGAGGTCTAGAAAGAGAACTGATATCTTGACAGGCTCCATCTGCAAGAATAGAACCTCAGTGATTTTTACTGACCTCACAGTCATTGCTGCCAGTGTCAGCTGATTTGTGCAGGTCTAGTTGGCAATTCGCAAGGCATAAAATTAGAGGAGTCTTGGTGGAGAAGGAGAGAAGTTCATCAAATCTCACTCAGATTTTTGTGACTGAGGAGACCAGCAGCAATTCCATTAATGATAGAGATTAACATGCTCATGTAGAACAGCTTACAGCAATAACTTCTCAAGGTCCTTACTAGTTAACTTGCATGAGAACAGCTATGTATTTCAGGGCAAATGCTCACTCCAGCTCTCATCCTGTTTGTTAGAGCCCCTAAACCTCTAATGCTGCTGCTGCTAAGTCACTTCAGTCGTGTTCGACTCTGTGCGACCCCATAGATGGCAGCCCACCAAGCCCCCCTGTCCCTGAGATTCTCCAGGCCAGAACACTGGAGTGGGCTGCCATTTCCTCCAATGCATGAAAGTGAAAAGTGAAAGTGAAGTCGCTCAGTTGTGTCCGACCCTCATTGACTCCAGGGACTGCAGCCTTCCAGGCTCCGCCATCCATGGGATTTTCCAGGTAAGAGTACTGCAGTGGGGTGCCATTGCCTTCTCCAAAATCTCTAACAGATACTTACATAAAAGCCCATTGTTACATTTCTCAGTGTCAAAGGTTTTTACTCTCATCAGTGTGGAGAGCATACTGTCTATACTAGTGATTATATTTAAATACTTCTTCAGGATAATCTAGAAATCTTGGTTAAAACCAAAAGCCAGATGCTTCAGTTAATATGGAGAACACATCAAGCACCCTGCTTGTTTTGGTTGGTTATAGAGGTATGACATGATAAAGCCTGAGTGTGTTGTTACCTTGGGGTGCTACAGGATTTGAGGTCCTTCAAAGAGGATATTGAAAGGAACCCTGAATGTGCTACACGAACCAGGCTCCCTTTCTCTGTCTTCCAGTTGGGTTCAGCTCATGGATTGGCCAATGCTATGCTCCTCTACGTAAGGCCAGAGCCCTTGATGGAGGCTTCCGTCTCATATTCTCATAGCTACAAAGAAAGCTAAGGTTTCTTGGGTCCAGTAGCTGCTTGTCTTCCTTTGCTCTTTCAGACTTTGGGGTGGTGACTTCCACACAGTTTCTAGTCCCAATTTTTGGTTTCTTTGCCCTGCCTGCAGCTTTGTAAATAAACTCTTTATTAAAATTTCCCCAAGTACTCTGAATTTGCTTCTCTCTTCTCCTGGAGCATTGTCTGATTTCCTAAAATATAAGAAGGAGTCAGCCATGCAGAGTTAGGGGAAGGGCATACCAGGCAATGATGTCAGCAAGTATATTTGTATGAAACATAAACATGTAATGATGCAGATAGTTTTGACATAAAGGGGACAAATTAATTATAAGATATCCAGAGTTATTTTAGATGGGTGACTTATACAGCTCATTGTTGTTACACAAACTTTTTTTTTTTTTTTTTTTTTACCACCTGTTTAAGATGATGAACTAGATACCGCAGCTGTATTATGGATCCAGTTCAAATATTCCAATATTCATTGTTGAATTTGAGTCTGTCAACAGATCACATTCTTTTGATGCTGACTTATTGGGAGCAAAAGCAGTAGCATATTTTAATAGTGGGATCACTTAAAGAATTCCTTCCTTAGTGACAGTGCATGAATTGAGATGACTACTTAGAACTTTCCATCCCTTCATGCCCTCTCTCCATACACACACACAGAGACACACATCCACACATCCACACATCCACAAAACAAAGTTTCAGTTTATTCAAGTTTCAGCTTCATACTTGAAATTGTCTCTAACAAGGTCATATAGGTTCTTTGCTACAGGTTTTATACTTCAAAACATATTATCCTTAGCTTGGCATCTACTCTAATATTGCCTTTATAAGAACATTCTTTTCTGTTTTGGAGTAATATACTGCTTTGATATGATTAATGACAGCCCAATATTTCCTTCACTTTTTCAGTGGAAGAATATGGTTTTTCACAAAATGTCCTCATGCGATAAACAGATGCCAGAATTTTGTTCCATGCAAGTTTTCATTAGATATTAAATCAGAAATGAAAATGTAGTTTGGGGAAATAAAAGGGAGTCCTGTTTAGCTTTGATTTTCTCTGTTGGTCTTATTTTTACAGTGACTTTTATCAGCCCTCTTCTCTACCATGAAGCTTGGGAAAGTTTGGGCTATTTACATTGCTTTTCCTGTTTTCATTTGGCTGACATGCATTGTTAAGAAAATAAAAAGAAAGTCTTCTGTTAAAAGCCAAAGGCAAGAGAAAGAGAGAAACTGTCCTGAAATTTTAATCATGTTTTTTCTAGTCTAAATTTAAAAAAATTTATATTTAATCTTTTTTAGACCATACATCTCATTTTAAAAATAATTATCTTTCCATCAGAAAGTTTTGTTGATCACATATTAATTTTTCTTAACTTTTACTGGCTTAGATTTTTAAGAAAATTTTTCTTTTTTTCTATATTTATGACATATTTGTTTAGAATACAAATCTAAGAAAGTTTCTTCTGGTGAATTTTGATTCTTCTCTCACATTATATATACTTGTTCAATTTACAGTTTCTATTTAGTTTTGAGAATTTTATTTCTCCCTAATTAAATGTTTGAACAAAGAAGAGATGTGGTATTGAAGGCAGAATTGGATAAAGTACACAGAATTATGACATCTTGCATATAGAAAACTCTATTGTTAGTACAGAGACTAAAAGAACATTCTGAAATCTTATCAGGGAAATGTTTGATTTGTCCAATTGTGTTTTACTTATGACTGCTTTTGGGAAGGCTTAATAGGTAGAATTGTCTCCCAAAGATGTCTATACCCTAATTTATTTAACCCATGAATATGTAACATTACATGATAAAAGTAAGAAAGATTCAAACCTTGAGATGTTCTCTATTAGATTATATCTATCAATTATCAGTTAATCTTATTATATATTGGAAAGAGTTTGAAGGTAGTCATTTAAATATAGACCTCTCTGGAAAATCCTGAAATGCCAATATCATCTGAGTCATTAGTAGAAACACTGATACTTGGTGGATATAGATTCTAGATGACAAATATAAAATCAGTAAGTTTGTGATCCATGTATGTTGGGGTAGGTGTGAAACTGCCTTCAGTGTTGGGTAAGGTGTTAAGAGTATCCCTCAAGCTGGGTAGAACCAAGAGAGTTTTTACCCAAATTCCTGGGCTTGCTGGGGGTGGTGGATCAAACTAAGAAAACTAGTAGAATGGAGACTTGTCTTATGTCAGTAAATGTACTACTATCCACACACTTGCTCAAATCATAATTTAGAGATAATCCATGACTTGTTCCCAAGATATTTCTATCAACCTTCTGATACATATTATTCCACTCATTATATCTTTCCATACTCACTCAGTGGTACCATCCTACAAAAGGATACCTACAACTTATAATCCTCTTACTACTAAGTACTAACTCCAGTAATATATATGTGGGCTTCCCTGGTGGCTCAACTGGTAAAGAATCCGCCTGCGATGTGGGAGACCTGGGTTAGATCGCTGGGTTGGAAAGGTCCCCTGGAGAAGGGAAAGGCTACCCACTCCAGTATTCTGGCCTGGAGAATTCAATGGACTGTATAGACCATGGGGTCACATGACATGACAGAGTCAGACATGACTGAGTGACTTGCACTTTCACTTTCTTTTTTTCACAACACCCTGTAGCCACTGTTATTATTTTCTTTGCAATAATAAAGAATCTAAAGAAGTGACTTGCTCAAAATCACACAGGTTGTAAATACCAGAGAAGAGTTTTGTTAATCTCTTTCCATAGCCTGCACTCAACCACTCCATTACATTCTCTTCCAAGTCCAGGCTCAAGACCCCTTCACACTGCACTGAAACACCAATACCTTTGTCCTTCTGTGGACATTTATCTAGGAAAATGATGCTTCTTAACATCTCTGCTTAAGTTTAGGGAGTATTCTATTGTGTGAGAATTGGTTGGAGGCACTCCCCTCTGGTTTTCACTCAGAAAACAAGGGGACCAGCTTCGTCTTGTAACATCCTTTGTAAGTTTGAGTATGGACATATGACACAGTTTAGACCTTTGTTTGATAGCACTCAGGAGTTTGAATCTGAAGACATGATGCACAGAGGCAGAAAGAATAGGAGAAATGTTTATGACAACAGGGAAGCATCTAGAATCCAACAGATTATGAGAGTTTAGCATATGCATCACTGAATAATCAGTGGCAGTGACATTTGGGAAGGCATCCCTCCAGATTGTTTTTATCTTCATTTTTCTGTGCTTCCTGTTGTCCACCCTTTCTTGATTCCTGTTGGCTTTTATATCCAATCCTCCAGGCTTCTGGATGATTCTGTGGGTTACTTGACATTCTTCCAAACAGTTCCTTTCCTGTGTAAGTTAGTCAAAGTATGTTTCTAATGCTTGCAGCCAAGAACCTTCAGTCTTCCAACTTCTACTCTTGGTCTACTTGTGTTTTTTTCTCTTCTTGGCAGTTAGAATGGCCTTTAAAAACATTAATTGATATTATCTCCCCCATTAAAAACTCACAATTGCACTGAGAATAACATTCAAATTCTTTACTCAGGCTTACAGGCTTACAAAGTCAAATACTATTTACCTACAGACTTTTCTTATCTAACCATGTTCCAATAACTCTGTTTTTCAGAGGTGTTCTCTCTGGTTAGAAGGCTGCCCATCATATGGTTCAATAAATATATTCTGGATAAACTAGCATATAAATTAATAATTGAGCTTGTTATGTTTTAGCCTGCCTCTCCTTTCATCATATTTCTTCTTTCTTTCTATTAGCACACTTCTCATATGGAAGGAAAGTGGCCAGGTCCTCGTTCTCTTCCCATAAATGCAGGGTAAGCAGGTAGCATGGGTTTAGATATTCTGACTTGATGCCCAGACAAGGACATAGAGACAGGTAGAGGTCATATTTTAACCACTGGCAGGATCTGTATTGAAACCAGCCTCTTCTGTTGTATGGCTTTGCTATGTACGTTTTTTATTGCCTCACTTTGTCAGAAGTTCTTGGTACCTGTCAATTTCCCAAAGCTGATATTCCAGGTTCCTATTATTTCTGTGAGACTATGATATTTTTCCAATAAATTCATTTTTTTTTACTTAAAATATGTTGCTAACCTCCAAAAATGTCACTGATGATTATAGCTTGGTAACTTAGGTCTACATGGTGGGAAACAAAGCTCTGTCAAACTTAAAAGATAAGACCAAAATAAAACCGCAGTATGGTTGGTTGGATGTATGACTGGGGATATAGAGAAGTGAAATGCAATAAGTTTAGGAGATTTGGTTCGTTAATCAGGCTCATATTCTCAGATCGCCATTTTACATTTTTTTAAAGGGGATCTTATCTGTTGTACCTTCACCTTAGATAGTATCATGTCTATAGTAAGAGCAAATATTTTTCTCAAAAAAAAAATAGTTAAGTGGAATTTGCATTTACTAAACTGAGAGATAAGAATTTGTGTGGAGCCCTAGAGTTCTGTGTCATAAATTAAATGTGGAAATGAAATATTGTGGTGATATTGAAGTACCAATGAATGTCTAGTTACGTGTGGGCTGGAATGATGGCTTGCTCTAGGTGGAGTTCATTACAAACATAATCTAAGGATAGTGGCACAGCCATGCATCTCAAGGTAACAGGAAATCCTAATGATGCAGGGAAATTTCATTCAAATTTAACAACTCAAAATTGAATGGATTCTTTGTTGGGCCTCAAGCAAAAATGTCTAGCTGATTATTTTCGTAAAAGTTCAGTTATATTTATTAGAAGTGGGTTGGGAGTTCTGCTAGAGTGTTTACTTATGTTCATGATGCTAATGACTACATTTAGTTTATTTTGTTACTTTTTCTATGACCCATTCTTCAGGATCCATTCTTCATATGGCTGCCAAAGAGATCTTTTAAAAACAGAAATTAGATTATGTCACATTCTTCCTTAACCCTACAATGACTCCTATTGCATTTTCTGAAATCAGCCTCCTAACCATGCCCTAAAAGGACTGCCCATATCTGTTTCTGTACATTTTGCTTTCTAATATCCAATCACAGCAATATACATAAAATATATCAGGCTTATGCCTATTTTCCGTCCTTTGTCACTCACCATTATCTCTGTCTAGAATGCTGTTTCCTCAATGGGCTTTCCTTTGGCTGAGTTGTGCTTCCAAATGTCATCTCTTCAAACAGTACTTGTCCATGACTCTAAAATACTTCTTCCCCATTACTTTCTATGTTTTGCTGTGTTCTGCTTTGTTCACAGCACTTAACACTTCCTTAGGCTTGCTTTATTTGCTTGGTATCTTTCCCACTGAAATTTAAACTATTCACTAGGAAATCTATTTATTTCATTCACTGAGGCATTTCCTATATATAAAACAATGCCTAGGTGAGTGAGTAAGTAGTGTTTTATAGAAGATCTAGATGAAGATTAGTAAACGGTGCTCTACCTGTTGATAGGGTTGTGGATTTGCTACTGGGTGAGACCGCAGTAAAGTGGGAAGCCAGGAAGTGGGTGATGAAGAATAATGACTCCCTAAATTGGGCCCCCAAGTGGTTCTCTGAGATGTGTTCTCAGTTTGAGGGGAACTCCCTTTAATGAAAACAGTCTTTGAGGCACTAGTAGCCATGTAGCCTTCTGTCAGGCCTTTAGCTCCCATTACACTAAAGCACTTTGGGAGCATCCCATCACAACCCACACGCCTTGTTAGGAAGGCAGAGTAGCATGGAATTTAGCCAGTGCTAACCAGAGCTAGACACAGAGCTCAATTAGTTTGGCTTCTCTGCCAGATTTCACAGCCAAGTCAGTTCATCCTTTGGGCCTACTGTGAATATTTTTTGGTATTACACCGGCAGTGAAATATGATCCCAAGACAGTTCTTAAGTAAATAACTAAAATGCAGAGGCATGATAATCAATGAGATGAAGGAATAAAATGTAGAAGTGATTAACTAAGTAATTAGGTAGAGTCCTCACAGAAAGATATTTGAGCTTGAGTTTCAGGGTAAAGGATGAATAACATTTAACCAGGCAAAGGAGAAAGATCAAATAAAGGCATATGTTAAACATGAATAGAGGTGAGAAATTCATAGCGTGGATAACTGAGATTAGTTTGGCCTCACTAAATTATGAAAGAAGGATAGAAGTCAAGATATGATGGAGGTTGAGACTGGAAACCTCATGAGAGTCCAGATTATGAAGGAGCTTGAGGGTTAAGGAATTTCATAATCATTTTATAGTGGCACAAAACTAATGATGTCATTTATTTTGAGGAATAGCAAAGTCATTTTTGTATCTAAAGCAGGTACTTTTTAATAACATTCATTCAATACACGTATATTCAGCATTAGTACTTCCAATGAATATTCAGGACTCATTTTCTTTAGGATTGACTGATTTGATCTCCTTGCAATCCCAGGGACTCTCAAGAGTCTTCTCCAGCACCACAGTTCAAAAGCATCAATTCTTTGGTGCTCAGCCTTCTTTATGGTCCAATTCTCACATCCATACATGACTACTGGAAAAACTATAGCTTTGACTAGATGAACCTTTGTCAGCAAAGTAATGTCTCTGCTTTAAATGTGCTGTCTAAATTTGTCTTAACTTTTCTTCCAAGAAGCAAACGTCTTTTAATTTCATGCAGATAATCAGTTATTATCTGCAGTGGTTTTGGAGCCCAAGAAAATAAAATCTGTCATTATTTCCATTGTTTCCCCATATATTTGCCATGCAGTGATGGGACCGGATGCCATGATCTTAGTTTTTAGAATTTTGAGTTTTAAACCAGCCTTTTCACTCTTTCACCTTCATCAAGAGGATCTTTACTTCCACTTTGCTTTCTTCCATAAGTGTGGTATCATCTGCATATGTGAGGTTACTGATATTTCTCTGAGCAATCTTGATTCCAGCTTGTGCTTCATCCAGTCTGGGATTCCACATGATGTACTCTGAGTATAAGTTAAATAAGCAGGGTGACAATATACAGTCTTCACATACTCACTTCTCAGTTTTGAACCAGTCTGTTGTTCTATGTCCAGTTCTAACTGTTGCTTCACAACCTGCATACAGGTTTCTCAGGAGGCAGGTAAGGTGGTCTGATATTTCCATCTTTTGAAGAATTTTCCACAGTTTGTTGTGATCCACATAGTCAAAGGCTTTAACACAGTCAATGGAGAAGAAGTTGTTTTTTCTGGAATTCTCTTCCTTTTTCTATGATTCAATGGATGTTGACAATTTGATGTCTGGTTCCTCTTTCTTATCTAAATCCAGCTTGAACATCCAGAAGTTCTCAGTTCACATACTGTTGAAATCTAACTTGGAGAATTTTGAGCATTACTTCACTAGCGTGTGAGATGAGTGCAATTATGCAGTAGTTTGAACATTCTTGGGCATTGCTTTTCTTTGGGATTGGAATGAAAACTGACCCTTTCCAGTCCTGTGGCCACTGCTGAGTTTTCCAAATTTGCTGGCATATTGAGTGTAACACTTTCACAGCACCATCTTTGGGGATTTGAAATAGCTCAACTGGAATTCCATCACCTCTACTAGCTTTCTTCGTAGTGATGCTTCTTAAGGCCCAGTTGTCTTTGCACTCCAGGATGTCTGGCTCTAGGTGAGTAATCGTAACTCAGTGGTTATCTGGGTCAGTAAGATCTTTCTTGTTTAGCTCTTTTGTGTATTCTTACCACCTGTTCTAAATATCTTCTGCTTCTGTTAGGTCCATACCATTTCTGTCCTTTATTGTATATTGAAGATTATATAATAAAATAAATGGCATTATACTTTTTAAGTACTATAATAGATGGAACATGGATCCACTGGATAAATTAGGAATATTTTGGATGGAATGCTCAATAAAAGAAACCAGAGTCTATAACTGTGGAAGATTAAAGAGTTTCAAATTCTTTGCTACTAATTCCAGTTGTTTTTGTTTGTTTATTTGTTTTAAGGGGAGGGAATATGGATTGGTTGTTGCAAACTTCTGTCTTTTTTTCTTTTGTTTTTGACAACCCATTCCAGTATTCTTGCCTGGAGAATCCCATGGACAGAGGAGCCTGGTGGGCTACAGTTCACGGGGTCGCAAAGAGTTGGACACGACTGAGCGACTTCACTTTCACTTTCACTTTTGGTCTTCATTGCTACACGAAGGCTTTCTCCAGGTGCAGTGAGTGGGGCTTACTCTCTAGCTGTGGTGCAAGCACTTCTCACCGCACTGGCTTCTCTTGTCCTAGAGTAAGGCTGTAGGGCACGTGGCCTCTGGTAGTTGCAGGTCGTGAGCTCTAGATTACAGGCTCATTAGTTGTGGTGCACGGGCTTGTTTGCCCAGAGGCATGTGGGATCCTTCCAGGCCAGGGATGGAACCAATGTGCCCTGCATTTTGGGGTGGACTCCTAACCACTGGACCACCAGAGAAGCCCTATGTAGTTGTTTCTAATTTCTCTTCCCTTGAATTTGGGATGGCAATAGTGAAATATGATCAATAAGCTAAACAAGAAATGACCTTCTGGAACTTTGTAAGTAAAGTTATTGAAGCCTTTGCAGCTTTTGTCCAGGCCTTTTAAGATACTAGCTCTTAGAACTCTAGATGACATATAAGGCATTTGGTTACCCTTAGGACATCATGATGGAGAGACCATATTGAGGGAACATATACAGTGGCCCTAGATGACTGTTCTTTATGAACAGTTAACGCTTAGCCAGTCCCTAGCTGTCCTAGCCACCAGCTACTACAGTGAACCCAGCTCAGGTACGAGACAATGTAGAGTAGAAATGAGTAGTTACTTCCTAGCTGTCTCAAACTGCAAACTCGTGGGTTTTTCAAGCCACGTGAAATACCAGAGAGTCTATCCAAAGTGAGAAGGGGAGACAAATTCAAAGTTAAACTGTCTAAAGACAAATAGACATGGGATACAAGAATTGGAGGGAAAAGGAAGACTTCAGGGTAATTGCTACTGTGATCACTAGTTGTCTAATACTAGTTAGAAAGTTAGTTCAGATTAAGAACACAGTGTCAGAGAAAACAGCCATAGAAATATAGAACAATGCCAGCATAAATCTTCTAACTTACTATAGTGGATGAAAAACCAGAAGTTGACCAAAAATATGTGTAATCTCAGAGCAGAATAATAGAATAGAAAAAATTTAAATATTAGAATAGTAGAATTGAGTAACATTTATATATATGCAAAATTATAATTAACTTTAAAAAATAATTCACATAGAAGTAAAAATCCCTCATTTTTTCCTCTGTGAAAACAGATACTACTTTTTGAAATTAGTATTTATATGAAAAGTGAAAAGAGAATGGGATGAAATTGAATGACAATAGTTTAGAATATTGAGACATTGAAGTTGTATTAGGGTGACTGGGTTGTGAATAATATTTTTTTTCTTTTCTAGTAATTTTTCTTTACTGTATTGTTGCATTGTTGGTTTAATTTAAAAAGTTAAAGTATGGAAATTTTAAAAAAAGAAAAATTCAAATAAAATGGTTTATTTCCTGAGTATATAGTACATTTTCATTTTTCCTCTAGATAAAACTGTGTTTTCTTCACTGTTAATATTGGTATTGCCAAGTCTTGCTAGTTTTATTTTCTTTGGAAGACTTGTAAATATTCTATAAATATCCTGGTATTGCAAAATTGTCTTCAGTTTTCCTATTTTTATTTATGGAAATTCTTGTGAAATTTCACCAACAGCATTGTAGTGCCTATTACTGTTAAAATAAAGAGTACAAATATTCTATATGTCAACATTGATTATAATGTATATGTATATTTTTAAAATTCTTGACTATGTTTGCAATTTTGGGTGTAATCACTGATATCCATTGTATTCCTTGTTCTATTTTTAGGTTCACAGGATATAGTTAAAAATAAACAAACATCATGAAAAGAAAAACATTTTTATACCCTGTGATACTTTTGTGAAATATTGGATTGGCCAAAAAGTTAGTCCAGTATTTTCTGTACCATCTTCCAGAAAAATCTGAATGGACTTTTTGGCCAATCCATATATATTTGTGTGAAAGGAGAGAATAGGAAAGAAAAAAAAAGAAATAATAGATACAAAGGATAAATTTTGATAGTGATAAGTATTAAGTAGAAATAATTTTTGGCGGCATCTTATTGGCTAGCTAGGAAAATACAAATCTAATTTTTACCATACCTGCTTACTTTTCTCTTTGTTTTCCTTAAGGCATCTAATCCCTTTATTGATATCATGAAATCTGTCTCTTTTTAAAATCAGTACATCCATCATTAAACAGCATTATTAATGTCTCAACTCTAAAACTCATTATCATAGATGACTGCAAATGTTATTTGTAATACTAAGTAATGAAATAACAACACTGATTAGTATATAATACATAGTTTATATTGTATCTAAGATCTTGGATGTTTTGTTTCTAAAATACGGAAATTGGTCTCAAGAGTTTTTAACCCTCAACTTGATTATAAATATGCAAATAAGTACATAGCCACAATTATATGATTTAAAAGAAAATTGAGCAGGGACTTAAGCTAACTACTCTGGGCTCCTTTATTTATATTTTTGGTAGTTTGGACATTCAAAAAATTATTTGCTACTTGGGACTTCAGACATTTGCTCAAGCAGAATCAATATTATCTTATTTTGAAGTGTAACATCTGTTATATTATGTAGTTTATTCTTCCCCAAAACAAAAATCCATGACTGTTTTCAGCCTTGAAATATATTTCATTTTTCCTTCTATTTCATGTTTGGGTGTTTTGGCCTGTAAATTTAATCTTTGAAGTTTCAAGGTCTTGTTAAGTTTACTGGTATATGAGATCAAACATGCTTTGAAATGCTAAAGTTTTATACAGTCCAAAAAAGAGCATCAGTCAATCATTCATTTCTATGATGCCCTTTAATGGTATTATTAGTTACATGGATTTACCAGAACTTGGAAATTTACAATGACTATTTTTTTAGGTATTTTATGGTGAATTTTTATATGGAATAGAACCTTCTTCTCTGTTAAAGTCAAAGATGCCATTTTAAATTTACTTTACATTTAAAAAGTCACTCTCAGAACTTTCTGAATGGCAATATTACCCTTCTACACCTTTAATGTAATTATAAAAGTTTGCCTTTGACTCTCTAACAGTTGGATATTTGTGTTTAAATGTATTATATCAAAGTTTCCCTAGTAATTTAATAAATGTGAGCCCTTAAATGAGTATGAGTTGTATTTTTGCTAAAGAAAAAAAAATTAACTTAAAAGTGGGATGCCCTGCACATATGGAGAAGATTTTATTGACCCAGCATCAGTTGGCCATGTGTCTTTAGTTGTTTTTCCAATAATTGTAATGGATTTACACTCATTCACCCATACCCTTTCATCCATTTCTCATTGTGAAGAAGAGCATCCATGTGCAAGATGGCTGGAATAGAGAGTGCATGTGATAGTCACAGAACAAAGAGAGTTAAGATACAACAAATGTCTGTTCAGTGTTTACTTATATCAGACTTTAAGTGCATTTTTAATTGATTCTTTTAATTAAATTTCACATAGAGGACAATCAATCAGCTTGTTATTTGTATAGTAAAGTTTTAAAATGTTCTTTAAAAGAAAGACATTCAGAGCCTTTAAATATAATATATATATATTATTATTATTATTATGCCAAATTGCTTTAGTCGTGTACAACTCTGAAACCCCATGGACTGTAGTGCACCAAGCTCTCTGTCCATGGGATTCTCCAGGCAATAATAGTGGAGTGGGTTGCTATGCCCTCCTCCTAGAGGATATTCCCAACCCAGGAATCAAACCTGAGGTACCTATGGCTCCTGCATTGTAGGTGGGTTCTTTACCACTGGTGCCACCATATATATATATATGTTTGTGTGTGTGTGTATAGCCTACCTGAAGTAAAGAAGAAACCATTTCCAAATGTAAATATCCTTTCGAAAGGATATGTCAGGGCCTAAGGGAATCTTTGTATTGGGAAGAGGCCAACTGGATGGGTGTTATATGCAGTATAGCCATTCTACTACTAGAATCAACCAAGAAGAATGGAAAAATCAGGGCACAGAATCCAAGCTGCAGACCGCAAAACAGCCTATACATTCCAGACCGTGTTGAAACTTTCTGAAAATCTGTCATGTGAGGTCCTTTCTGGATGAGTAAGAATTTGCTAAATATTTTAGGGCTTGTTTTTTATTTGTTTATAATGTTAGTACATGATTACCCTAGGGAAGTTATTTCTATAATTATAACTCCTTGGAAAGAGGGCAGAAATCAAGATAGTTTATGCAAGTATCATGGTACTAGAGGAAAAATAGCAACATATTTGTCCTGCTCTGTCCATGCTGACTGTAAGAGCAATTCAGTCCCAAATGCCACTGTAATTTTTTTACTCTGAGTAAGATACAACAGATATGCTAAATAATTTACTTCCTCATACCACATATTAGCCTTGAAAAAAAGAAATGAAAGTGTTAGTTGCTCAATCATGTCCTATTCTTAGTGATGCCATGTAGCCCACCAAACTCTTCTGTCCTTGGAATTCTCCAGACAAGAATACTGGAGTGGGTAGCCATTTTCTTATCCAGGGGATCTTCCTGACCCAGGGATCGAACCTTGGTCTCCTGCACTGCAGGCAGATTCTGTACCATTGGAAACACCAGGGAAGCCCTACGGGCCTGTAATCCAATGAAGCTCACCTCTTCCCATTCAGATGGACCATCTGTGGGCAAGACAGACCAGTGAATGATGAGGTAGCCTTCTCTTCCCCCTAATTCTGATGACAGGAATTGGGAGAAAATTTAGTAAAACATTAGCCTTATTAGATTAATTAGAGTAAACTAATAAAATATTAATTTTATTATACTAAACACTAGTCTTATTAGATTAGAATAATAGTTATGAGTATTATTAGTCTGATAAGAATGACCTTCTGGTCACTTGTGTCACTGTTTATATATCATTGTAAAAATAGGAAATCATAAATAAACATCAAACCTATTGCCATGGCCTAGACATACCTTTTATAATATTTTAAAGTAATTTTTGTACAGCATGTTTTTTTTGTTTTAAGTAGTGAAGCTAGTTCTTTTTATTTTGCCTTTAAAATATATACTTTTCCCTGAGTTTTATAATTTTTCATTTTCTATAGCTGTATGGTATGCCATTGCATGAATATACTTGGTTAATTTTAATCTTTATTTTGAGATCACTTGTTTCTTAGTGTGAATATGTTTTTGACAAGCATTGTTGTGAGCAAATCTTTACATATGTTTGTGTGTGTGTGTGTCTGTGTATACCCCCGATAGACTCCTACAAGTTAATATACTTGGGTCAAAGTATAAGAAAATGTATGAGGTTGTTAATAAAAATTGCCAAATTGCTTTCCAAACCATTGATTCGACTTTCATTCCTTCAAGTAGTGTATGAAAGTGCCTGTTGAACAACACCCAGGGAAACACCTTGTTAAAAGTGTGATGCCTAAAGCAGGAGGGACAGGCTGAGGCACTAATGTTCACACATTCTGCTAAAAATAGATAGAAGCTTGAGACATTTTGGCATAGAAAGCTGGCCACTTCCAAATCCCTACAGCCAAGGCAGGCTGAGGCCTTCTAAAGCCAGCTTCTCTCTGGTTATGTGACCAGCTGTGCTTGGTCCAAGCCAGAAACTGAGTCACACCATCTGGGAGTAGCAGTGAGTGTTTAATAATGTGCTCCCTCAAAACTAATCGAGTCATTCGCGGATTGTTTCCATAGCACCTATGCATTATTAAGTAAACTTTGCCTAAGTATATCAGGCTCACACTCTTCTACATCAGCTAATGATGGACTGTTTTAGAATATTTTTCATGCGATGTCTTCCAGCCAGTTATTTAGAAGTTGTGGTTTCATTGTCTTTGTCTAGAGAGCTTACTTACTTATGTGGCTAATTATGTAAAGAGAAGGCATAAAAATGAGTGAGAATTAGAGATGGGAGTTCTGATAAACTATTATAATTAAATTTAGAATTTTAGTATTAAGTATCAAGAAGAACAAAATGCAACTTGATTAAAGATAAAATGCACATTAATTAGGCTAAAACTTATAACTTATGAAATGATTTGGACTTTGAGAAACAGTACTTTACTTTCTTTCAGAATAGCTTTGGTGGATATCTAGCCTTTTTGAGATGAGCGTTGAACTGAAGGAATATAAAGGAAAATAACACTACTAAGGGTAGGTATGAAATAGTATGAATATACTATTAAAATTGTGTCCAAAATGTATTAGTCTGTTAACAAAACCCAGTTATTTCATATAAGCCTATTGGTTGGCTTTCTTTCACTCTCCCATCACACTCTATTTCAATAACACATCATGCCTTGATGTAGGTGTACTACTCATGCGTAAGAGCCTATTGGAGAAGCATTCAGTTGCTTATGATTCTATTTCTTTGAAATTACTCCTTTGTAATTTTTTTTTATTTTGGTGGTGATACTTCATTTCTTCTGGGTTATACATTATTTGTGCTATATTGTTGTAATAAGGAATTAACATAACATTCATACTTTTTATTGTGGTGCTAATTTACTTCACACACACAAAAGTGATCAGTGAAGGACTTCTTATTGCTTGGTCTTCATTCTAGATTAAGCCTTCATCAAAGTACAAAATTCCTGGCAAAAGTTTAGTTTGGAGAAGATGCCTATCAAATTATATTCATGGGTTTAGAGATCAATTACTAATGTTAGAGAATTTAACTTTGTGAGTAATGTTTCAAAGTTATAATGTGATATGATTTTCTTTCTATTAAGTGCTAACAAAGGTACAGAATATTTTTTTCATATCCACTGTGTTATTTATAATCATTCCTTCTTTCTCCACTTATAGTTTTTTGTACTTTTCTTATTTTTCTCTTCTAACAGTAAAGTAACTAAATAACTAATAAAAATTTTTAATTGCTATTATATTGCTTTCAAGTAAAAAGTATATATTCATAATATTCTATTATTCTTATAGTCCAAGTAATAGCATATATGGCTGTTGCTGCTGCTGCTGCTGCTAAGTCGCTTTAGCCGTGCCCGACTCTGTGTGACCCCATAGACAGCATCCCGCCAGGCTCCCCCGACCCTGGGGTTCTCCAGGCAAGAACACTGGAGTGGGTTGCCATTTCCTTCTCCAACACATGAAAGTGAAAAGTGAAAGTGAAGTCGGTCAGTCATTTCCGACTTGTAGCGACCCCACAGACTGCAGTCTACCAGGCTCCTCCATCCACGGGCTTTTGCAGGCAAGAGTACTGGAGTGGGGTGCCATCAGCTTCTCTGATATGGCTGTTAAGAGTAATCGATAAGGTAGTTAAAAAGTAATTAAAATTTTATTTTCTCTATACTTCATTGTATATATTTCTGTGTTGCTCTATGCAGGAAGGAGAAAACCATAATGAGAGGTAATTCATTTTACATTGGGTGGAATACTCTTATCTCTGAGTTTCTAACAGTCTACTATATGAATATCAAGGACCCAAGTCATAATAAGTAGCATTCTACTATTGTTGATAGCATGCCAAGCTCTATGTTAAATATTTTAACATATTTTATTTTAACATATTAATATTTTAACACTTTCTTGTTTAATCTTCACAATGATTCTATGAAGTGAGTGGTAATACTTTAAAAAAGGAATTGATAGAAAAATTAATTAATAGTATTGGTTTGCAGTTATTTAAACAAAAGCAGTGATTTGGGCATTTATGTGTTTATCAACTTATATTTACCATGAATAAGCACAAAAATGTTTTCTAAGAACATTAAAAAATGTACTGAATATTTTCTGTACACCAGAGTCTTTCTACTTTGACCTAACATATGTTGCTAATCCTTGATTCAGGGTTCAACCATATTATTTGCTTTATAAAATGGCGTGTTAACAGCAAGCAGAGTTTCAAAGCATGCTTTTTTGATTAGGCTTACTCTTTCTTGTGCATTTGCTATTGCCACAAAAATATATGCCTATCTGAACCCCAAAATACCCATAGGCAGATTACAGACACCCCAGAAGCAACAGTGAGACCCCAACCTAAATCACTCTGTTCCCAGTATTGTGATTTGTGAGCTGTAATAATTTTGGATTGGTTTTTTCATCAGCGGTAACTAACTGATACAAAAGTCTAGAGATGAGTTCCTCATAGAACCTCCTAAAAAGGAAAAATGAGAGTTGCAAATATGAACTTTACATAGTACTTTTCTGTCACTAACACATTTTTTTGTCCTCTAAATGGTGAAGTGCACAAAACTGATTGATGTAATGGAGTTGTCTGAATGTAATTTCATTCCAGGTGAGAAACTGGTATCACATGTATTCAGTAATAAAAGTGTTACTGAAGTATTATAACTCTCAGAGATCAATATCTCCAGTTTTTGTTTTTGTTTTTTTCTCTCTCTCCAATCCCCTTGCTATACTTTAGCCATAGGGGTCATTTAAAACAACAAATCTTATCTTGTCAGTTTCCTGCTAAAAATCTTTCATTTTCTCTTTATATAAGGTCCAAAATTCTTAATATGGTAGACAGGGTCTTATCTATCTTGTACATCTTTTTCTAGCTTAATTTCATGTCATTCTAACTCCTGTTTTGCCTGCTATGTTTCTACCTTTTAAAAATTCTTTCTTACTAGCTATTGTCTCTTTGATCCCTGTGCCTTCGTGCACATGGTTCCCTCCACCTAGGACATGTACCATGTTATTTCTTGCCTAACTTAAAAATTATATTTTTCCATTTTCATCTTAGAAATCACTTCATTTAAGAAGTCTTCCCTTCTCTGATGGTGGAGTTAGGTAGTCCTTCATTTAGGACAGGATACTTCCTTTTACTTTCAGTTACACTGCAGGCAATTGTTTGTTCATGGAACCCTATGAGACCAAGTACCCTGCGTATTTGCTTATTGCATTCATAGGTGCTTACATGGGACCTGACAAGGTGAATGCCCTTCAAGTTCTTAATAAACATATGTGCTGTGCTGTGCTTAGTCGCTCAGTCTGTCAGACTCTTTGTGACCCCATGGACTGTAGCCCACCAGGCTCCTCTGTTCATGGGGATCCTCCAGGCAAGAATACTAGAGTGGGTTGCCATGCCCTCCTCCAGGGGATCTTCCCAACCCAGGGATCAAACCCAGGTCTCCCACATCGCAGGTCGATTCTTTACAGTCTGAGCCACCAGAGAAACCCTAATAAATTTCATTTAACTTAGATCAGTCTTTCTAAAGTAGGATTAGTAAAGACTGCAAAGTATGAACCACTTTCAGTCATGCTGGTAAAGTTAAGAGGTAGACTTTATGATCTGAATGTTCAGTTTCCTGAGGATACAGACATCACTAGGCAAACTTGGGACACTTTGATTCATTGAAGTATTTTACAACATTTTACATAAATTATTTTTGGATGAATTAGTCGTATTACTAATGAACCATATAAGCCAAGTGTTGTGTTGTATTCTTTAAGGATTGTCTCCATACTTACTGAATATTTTCCTGGCACACACATTAGGCACCAGTATAATCATTGTCAGCACTTTTTCTAGCTTGTTTTATTTTCATACGTCTGTATATTATTTTGTTGTTGGTATTTGTAGCAAATACTGTAGTAGAGCCAACTGCATTTCTATTTTATGTTTATTTTATATTGAGTTTGAAAAACCTTATGGAAAAGTTACATCTTAGTGTTTGTGGAAACAAATACATAACTGGTTTAAAGAGATCTTCCTATAAATAACTCTTTGAGGATCTATATGTGTGCGCATGCAAGATTTTTTCTTTCCTTATTTTTTAAAATTAATGAGGCAGTGTTTCACCTGAGGAGTTGGGATAGGGAGTAGAAAGAGTGTGTCCTTTGTTTTGTTTTTCCTGAGGAAGAGGGCTTGTATTAATACTGTCTCATGATGTTGCTGGTAATGAGTTATTGTTGAATAAAGGATGGGTGTAAAGCCCACTGGACCTGAATGCTTGGAATTTATTAATATAACACTGAGCTCTTTCTTTTCGTAGGGGTATGTGGGCATATAATTCAGACGCAAATGATCACAAAGGCTAATTTTGAGGGGCAAAGTAGAATTGCATATCCCATTTGCTTTGGCACATCGATTAAAAAGCCAGATGTTAAGAACAGATGTCAGGGAGCTATTTTTCATATGCCATGGTTTACAGTTATGAACTCTCCATTTATCACCTCAGATGGGAACAGTTAATTTGACAGGGAGTGCTTTGGTTATTAGCCAATTTCAACATGAGTCCTTGGTTTTTGAAATCTGATGTACAGATATGTGATAAAAGACTCACAATGGAAGCACTGTTAACTTGATTTTTATGCTTTAGAGTTTACCAGTGTATATGATGCTCTTCTGGTGAATGAACATAAATTCAGTATTGGCAAATAAATAATGTAAATGTTATGACTAAAATAGAGAATGGTTAATCCAAATGTAGATTCTAAATAAGCAAAAGTCAGACCTTATATGGGTGAATGGCATAGTGAGTTTTGCTTATTTGTTGTATTTGATTGTAATAACAGTACATTGAAATATTTCTGGCTATGTTTGTTTTAAAAATATTTTTGGTGTTGGTTTCAAAATTTTGCTCTATTATGAAGTAATTATGGTATAGAATGCCATATTTCAAATTATTTGTAAGCTTTGTTGATATAATAAGTATTTTAAACCAGCCATTTAATATAATCTATAAAACTTAAGCAACAGATAAAAATAGCATAATTATAATTTTGAAATGCATATGGATAATATTTGGAATATTAAAAATATGTCTACACATATCTTTATATTTTCACATCAACTTTATGAGTTAAATCATTATTTTTACTTTATTATTCCTAACACTAGGAAGGATGGAAATGGAATTTTAGTTTGTTTTTTTTTCCATTTTCTATACTGTCTTTTTTTCTTACTATATTTTACTCCCTCTTCTTCAATTCAGAAGTCAAAAAAATAATAGTTCAATCCAGGGGTTTAAAAATGTATGATTTGGCCTTTGGAGATCTGATCATATTCTAAACAATTTAACCCCTTTCCAACTTGTTACCTAAAGTGATGACTTTGATAAGTGCAATAGAAATTAGGTTAAATTGCACTTAACCAACTGCTAGATTAACTGAAGCTCTCCATTTTCTCTGTAACATACTGATTTGAGCCAATAGCACACTGAAATCTCTATTTCTGTTCATACCACATTAACTGTGTGCTGAGTATAAGTCAGTACTGTGTTTTCATGATTTTTTGTACTATTAATAGTTGCTTCTGTTATATTAGTTGAATATTATATAAGCCAGTGAAATATGAAAACTAACAAATAATTATTTATATGAGAATTAAGTGGAATGGTTTGAAATGTTAAATCAAGGTTAGCTGCAATAATATTGTGTACCTGAAAACTTATGATTATTGGGGGAGGGTGTTATATAATACTAGAACACTTTTGCATTCAATTTGATTTCCATTTACTTTTACAAATTCTAGTTTCTCTTTAAAATGGCAAGAGGAGATGGTGCCTTTTGCATATAACTGTAGTATGAGAAACGGTGGGCTGGAAGAAGCACAAGCTGGAATCAAGATTGCTGGGAGAAATATCAATAACCTCAGATATGCAGATGATACCACCCTTATGGCAGAAAGTGAAGAGGAGCTAAAAAGCCTCTTGATGAAAGTGAAAGAGGAGAGTGAAAAAGTTGGCTTAAAGCTCAGCATTCAGAAAACAAAGATCATGGCATCTGGTCCCATCACTTCATGGGAAATAGATGGGAAACAGTGGAAACAGTGTCAGACTTTCTTCTTTGGGGCTCCAAAATCACTGCAGATGGTGACTGCAGCCATGAAATGAAAAGACGCTTACTCCTTGGAAGAAAAGTTATGACCAACCTAGATAGTATATTGAAAAGCAGAGACATTACTTTGCCAACAAAGGTCTCTCTAGTCAAGGCTATGGTTTTTCCAGTGGTCATGTATGGATGTGAGAGTTGGACTGTGAAGAAAGCTGAGCACCGAAGAATTGATGCTTTTGAACTGTGGTGTTGGAGAAGATTCTTGAGAGTCCCTTGGACTTCAAGGAGATCCAACCCGTCCATTCTGAAGGAGATCAGCCCTGGGAGTTAAAGCTGAAACTTCAGTACTTTGGCCACCTCATGCGAAGAGTTGTCTCATTGAAAAAGACTCTGATGCTGGGAGGGATTGGGGGCAGGAGGAGAAGGGGACGATCGAGGATGAGATGGCTGGATGGCATCACTGACTCGAAGGACGTGAGTCTGAGTGAACTCCTGGAGTTGGTGATGGACAGGGAGGCCTGGCCTGCTGTGATTCATGGGGTCGCCAAGAGTCGGACACAACTGAGCGACTGAATTGAACTGAACTGTAGTAAGAAAAAGGATAATTTTATAAGTAACTGCAAGCTGTAGATCAATTCTTCAAGAAGGCCTTTTTTCCTACCATAGAACACTTCTGTGTTTCAAATTAAAATTAAATGTTTAAATTATGATTGTATTGCTTATGAATTCCAGATTTAGCTTCTTTTTATAATAATTTTACCAATGCCTGATCTCAAATATTCCAGATATGAGCAATTCTCTTATTTCTAAATACCTAATACTGACTTATTAAATACCTGTTGGCTAGCGGGTCCATATCTCAGTGATAGTCGTTCATGGAGCCCCAGAGTAGACTTGCAGAGGTTTCAAAAGTCCCCATGGACTGTAGCAACCAGGCTTCCCTGTCCATCACCAACTCCCAGAGTTTGCTCAAACTCATGTCCACTGAGTCGATGATGCCATTCAACCTTCTCATCCTCTGTCATCCCCTTCACATGCTGCCTTCAATCTTTCCCAGCATCATGATCTTTTCCAAGGAGTCAGTTCTTCATATCAGGCAGACAGTATTGGAGTTTCAGCTTTAGCATCAGTCCTTCCAGTGAATATTCAGGACTGATTTCCTTTAGGATAGACTGGTTAGATCTCCTTGCTGTCCAAGGGACTTTCAAGAGCCTTCTCCAACACCACAGTTCAAAAGCATAGATTCTTTGGTGCTCAGCTCTCTTTATAGTCCAACTCTCACATCCACATATGACTACTAGAAAAACCATAGCTTTGACTATGGTGGACTTTTGTCAGCAAAATAATGCCTCTGCATTTTAATATGCTGTCTAGGTTGGTCAAAGCTTTTCTTCCAAGAAACAAGTGTCTTTAAATTTCATGGCTGCAATCACCATCTGCAGTGATTTTGGAGCCCAAGAAAATAAAGTCTATCACTGTTTCCATTGTTTCCCCATCTATTTGCCATGAAGTGATGGGATCAGATGCCATGATCTTTGGTTTTTGAATGTTGAGTTTTAAGCCAACTTTTTCACTCTCCTCTTTCACTTTCATCAAGAGACTCGTTCTTCTTCACTTTCTGCCATAAGTGTGGTATCATCTGCATATCTGAGGTTATTGTTATTTCTCCTGGCAGTCTTGATTCCAACTTGTGCTTCACCCAGCCAGGCATTTCACATGATGTACTCTGCATATAAGTTAAATAAGCAGGGTGACAATATACAGCCTTGACGTACTCCTTTCCCAAGTTGGAACCAGTCTGTTGTTCCATATCCAGTTCCAACTGTTACTTCTTGCCCTGCATACAGATTTCTCAGGAGGCAGGTCAGGTAGTCTGGTATTCCCATCAAATGGAGAATTTTCCACAGTTTTCTGCAATCTTTTACACAGTCAAAGGCTTTGGCATAATCAGTGAAGCAGAAGCAGATATTTTTCTGGAGTTCTCTAGCTTTTTCGATGATTCAGCAGATGTTGGCAATTTGATCTGGTTCCCCTGCGTTTTCTAAATCCTGCTTGAACATCTGGAAGTTCATGGTTCACATACTGTTGAAGCCTTGCTTGGAGAATTTTGAGTGTTACATTGCTAGCATGTGAGATAAGTGCAATTGTGCAGTAGTTTGAACATTCTTGGCATTGCTTTCCTTTGGGATTAGAATGAAAACTAACCTTTTTCAGTCCTGTGGCCACTGCTGAGTTTTCCAAATTTGCTGGCATATTGAGTGCAGTACTTTCATAGCATCAGTTTTTAGGATTTGAAATGGCTATACTGGAATTCCATCACCTCCATTAGATTTGTTTATAATGATGCTTCTTAGGGCCCACTTGACTTTGCATTCCACGATGTCTGGTTCCAGGTGAATGATCACACCATTGTGGTTATCTGGGTCATTAAGATCTTCTTTGTATAGTTCTTCTGTGTATTCTTCCACATCTTCTTAATATCTTCTGCTTCTGTTAGATCCATTCCCTTTCTGTCCTTTATTGTGCCCATTTTTGCATGAAATGTTCCCTTGGTATCTCTAATTTTCTCAAAGACATCTCTTTTTTCCTTTCTATTGTTTTTCTTTTCTATTGCCTTTCCTATTCTATTGTTTTCCTCTATTTCATTGCATTGATCACTGGGGAAGTCTTTCTCATCTCTACTTGCTATTCTTTGGAACTCTGCTTTCAAATAGGCGTATCATTCCTTTCTCCTTTGCCTTTAGCTTCTCTTCTTTTTTCAGCAATTTGTAAGGCCTCCTTAGACAACCATTTTGCCTTTTTGCATTTCTTTTTCTTGGGGCTGGTCTTGATCACTGCCTACTATACAGTGTCACAAACCTCCGTCCATAGTTCTTCAGGCACTCTGTCAAATCTAGTCCCTTAAATCTTTCTCACTTCCACTGTATAATCATAAGGGATTTGATTTAGGTCATACCTGAATGATCTAGTGGTTTTCCCCACTTTCTTCAACTTAAGTCTAAATTTGGAAGAAAGGAGTTCATGGTCTGAGCCACTGTCACTCCTGGTCTTGTTTTTGCTGACAGTATAGAGCTTCTCCATCTTTGGCTGCAAAGAATATAATCAATCTGATTTTGATATTGACCATCTGGTGATGTCCATGTACAGAGTCTTTTCTTGTGTTGTTGGAAGAGGGTGTTTGCTATGCCCAGTGCATTCTCTTGGCAAAACTCTGTTATTAGCCTTTGCCCTGCTTCATTTTTGTATTCCAAGGCCAAATTTACCTGTTACTCCAGGTATCTCTTGACTTCCTACTTTTGCGTTCCAGTCCCCTATGATGAAAAAGACATCTTTTTGGGGTGTTAGTTCTACAAGGTCTAGTAGGTCTTCACAGAACCGTTCAATTTCAGCTTCTTCAGCCTTACTGGTTGGGACGTACACTTGGATTACTCTGATACTGAATGGCTTTCCTTAGAAATGAACAGAGATCATTCTGTTGTTTTTGAGATTGCATCCAAGTACTTCATTTTAGACTCTTTTGTTTACTATGATGGCTACTCCATTTCTTCTAAGGGATTCTTTCCCACTGTAGTAGATATAATGGTCATCTGAATGAAATTTGCCCCTTCCAGTCCATTTTAGTTCACTGATTCCTAAAATGTCAATGATCACTCTTGCCATCTCCTGTTTGACCACTTCTAATTTATCTCGATTCATGAGCCTAACATTGCAGGTTCCAATGCAATATCGCTCTTTACAGCACTGGAGCTTACATCCATCACCAGTCACATCCACAAGTGCTTTGGCTCCCCTCTCCATTCTTTCTGGAGTTATTTCTCCACTGATCTCCAGTAGCATATTGGGCACCTACCAACCTGAGGAGTTCATCTTTCAGTGTCCTATCTTTTTCCTTTCTAATACTGTTCATGGGGTTCTCAAGGCAAGAATACTGAAGTGGTTTGCGGTTCCCATCTTCAGTGGACCATGTTTTGTCAGACCTCTCCATCATGACCCATTTTTCTTGGGTGGCCCTAGATGGCATGGCTCGTAGTTTCATTGAGTTAGACACAGCTGTGATCCATGTGATCAGTTTGATTAGTTTTCTGTGATTCCAGCTTGTCATTAAAAAAATATATTTCACTCTCATATAAAAATTTCTTTAAACGTATTTTTCTGACTAAAGGGCTAAAAACCATTGGTTAGGATAAACACAGCAATAGTGAAATATTTTTACACACATTAATTTTGAAACTTAAATGCACACACAGTTATTTTATATCAACTCTGGTTAAATCCCCTGGGATATTTAATCTTCAGTTATACATCTAAACCTTCTCTTTTGGTCCTTCTAGCACCTAGTTATATGGCAGAAAAGTGCTTATTTTTGCATGCAGATATTAATGATGATTACTAGAGGCAATCTGCTGCTAAGTCACTTCGGTCATCTCCGACTCTGTGTGACCCCATAGATGGCAGCCCACGAGGCACCCCCGTCCCTGGGATTCTCCAGGCAAGCACACTGAAGTGGGTTGCCATTTCCTTCTCCAATGCATGAAAGTGAAAAGTGAAAGTGAAGTCGCTCAGTCATGTCGGACCCTCAGCAGCCCCATGGACTGCAGCCTACCAGGCTCCTCTGTCCATGGGATTTTCCAGGCAAGAGTACTGGAGTGGGATGCCATTGCCTTCTCCAGAGGCAATCTAGTAATGATTATTACTAGAATAATAATTTAGATTATTTTATTAATTTAAATTTGGCTCTGTTAAAAATACTATAATTTTATTTTATGATCCATATAAATATGACCTTGGAAGGGAAAGCGTATAACTTAAAATAAAATATAATACCTATCAGTTCTTAGGTTTTGTTTTTTCATCTGCAGTCCTACAAAACACATTCCATTCCCATCCACAAGTTAATTTCTTAAAGTTGTCTTAAGAATTTTATCTGCATGAAAATTTTCAGTTACTGTGAAGCAACTCGAAATTTCTCCAAAGATATTATGATTAAATCACCAGGAAAAGTCTTACATGCTTGGAATTTCAGAATGATTTGGACAAGCAGCCAAAATCTTTGTCATCAAATCTGTGGTTGCTAAGTATAGCTAGATAATTTAATGCTGTTTTTGTGCTTCACATTCCTCAATTCTGTGACAGAAAAATCAAGATTGTACACATATCTATGAGCATAGCTAATGAGGCCATATTGACTGAATTGACCCAAGATGAGAAGAGAGACTGTTTATCAAGAAAAATGCTGGGTTTTTTTCCTTAGAATTTTCTTGCTATTTATTTGTCTACTAATTTAATCAGAATGTTCAAACAGTGTGCAATTGGCCCTCTGTATCTGCAGGTTTCCCATCAGCGGTTTTAGCCAATCTTGGATCAAAAAATCTTTTTAAAAATCCAGAAAATTCCAAAAAGCAAAACTTGAATTTGTGTTTGCATGGCATTTGCATTGTATTTATAACTATTTCCATAGCATTTACATTGTGTTACATATTATAAGTCACTTCAGTCGTGTCTAACTCTTTGTAACCTTGTGGACCATAGCCCATCAGGCTCCTCTGTCCACAGGATTCTCCAAGCAAGAATACTGGAGTGGGTTGCCATACATTCTCCAGGGGATCTTCCTGACCCAGGGATCAAACTTGCATCTGTTAATCTCCTGTGTTAGGAAGTAGGTTCTTTATCGCTAGCACCACCTGGGGAGCTGTAGAGTTGCTTTAAGGTTTAAGGGAAGATGTGCATGGGTTATATGGAAACATTATACCATTTTATATAAGGGACTTGAGCATCCATGGATTTTGGTATCTGCAGGGGTTCCTAGAACCAATGTCCCTTAGATACAGAGCGATGACTATATATTCAAATTAAATCAGAATTCATTGAGAAGTTCACTTTTTTCTCTTCTTTTTAAAAACTCTATTATTAATATTACCATTCTCTCTTTTTTTTTGCTTTACAACTGTTTTATTTTTTCAATATAAATTTATTTATTTTGATTGGAGGTTGATTACTTTACAATATTGTATTGGTTTTGCCATACATCAACATGAATCTGCCTCAGGTATACATGTGTCCCCATCCTGAATCCCCCCCCCTCCCCATACCATCCCTCTGGGTCATCTCTCTTTTATTGCAGTTTTAGGGTTCACAGCAAAATTGAGTGAAAGGTACAGAGATTTCCCATCTATTCCCTGTTCCCACACAAGCACAGCCTCCTTTATTCTTAACATGCTTCACCAGAAGGTACATTTGTTATGACTGATGAAACTACATTGGTACCAGAAACAAATAGTTTAGGTTTTGAAACAATAAGTTCTGATGATCTATTGTGTACCTCATATATAAGTGGACTCTTTAAAATTTCTGAAAAATACATGTAGCGATCTTTGTACAGAGAGTCCTCTTCTGTTGAATTATTTCTGTTATTTAATTTGGGAAGATTGTAGATTCATAGGTTCAGTCACCATCTTAACTGGAAATTTCCATCAGGCGTTCTAGACATTTATCATATTTTAAGGTGTGTGTGCTTAGTTGCTCAGTTGTGTCCAACTCTTTCTGACCCCATGGACTTAGCCCACCAGGCTCCTTTGTCTATGGGATTCTCCAGGCAAGAATATTGGAGTGGGTATCTATTCCATTTCCAGGGTATCTTTCCAACCCAGGGATTAAACCTGGTCTCCTGCATTGTAGGCAGATTTCTTATCATCTGAGCCACCAAGGGGGTATGAGCGAATTTGAAAATGTATGCAAAGTAATGAAGAGGTTAAGGATATAGAGACTAGATTATATTTAATAATCAAATAAACTGAATGCATTTCCTTTTGGTAAAACTGCTTGTGAAGGCATGTCTTCAAATATGTGGAGTGGTGTCATTTCAAGTGCAGATTAGACTTAGTGTTTGAAACTCCAAATGGCTGAGGGAACTAAAAATGAAATAACTGAATAGGAAAACAGATTTTAGTGTAAAAATGACATTTTTAAAATTAAAATAATCCAAAAATTGAAATAATGCTGCATGAGATTGTGGTGTATTTCCTTTTGTGGTATGAGACCATACTTTGTTTAATTTCTATTCTTTTAAATTTTGTTAAGTGTGTTTTATGTCCCAGAATATGGTATATCTTGATGACAATTCTGTGTGAGATTAAGAAGAATTTAGATTCTGCTGTTAATGGAACCCCTGGTGGCTCAGTGGTAACAAATCTGCCTGCCAATGCAGGAGAAGTAAGTTCAATTGAAGATCCCCTGGAGAAGGAAATGGCAACCTACCCCAATATTCTTGCCTGGGAAATCCCATAGACAGAGGAGCCTGGCGGGCTACCGTCCATGGGATTGCAAAAGAATCAGACATGACTTAGTGGCTAAACAACAACATGGCAGTTTGATTGATAGTGATATTTAGATCCTCTTCATCCTTATTCATTCTCTGCCTGCTGAATCTGCCTGCTGAACACTACTGACAGAAGAGTGTTGAAGTCTTCAGTTGGAGTACTGCATTTGTCTACTTCTTATTTTAAAGCTCTAAGTTTTTGTCTCACATATTCTGATCACACTTTTTAGGTAGATGTAGGTATAAGATTGGTCTGTCTTCTTGATAAGGTGACCTCTTTGTCATTTTGTCATTCTAGTCTTTATTCTTGATAATGTGCCTTGTGTTGAAGTCAACTGTGTCTGAAATCAGTAGTTATTCCAACTTTCTTTTGATTAGTGTTATTGTGGCATATCTTTCTTTATACATTTATTTTTAACCTATTTAAAGTCATTTTTTGTTGGCAACATAGAGCTGGGTCTCACCTCTTAATCCACTCTGAAAAACTGTCTTTTAATTGGTGAATATAGATCATTCACATTTAAAATATTATTGACATATTTGGATTAATATCTATCATGTTTGTAACTGTCTTCTACTTGTGATCTTTGTACTTTGACTTTTTCCCTCCTCACTCTTTTTCTGTAGCTTTCATTTATATAATTTGATATAATTCCATTTTATTTTATAATATTTTATAGCATGTCAATTACATTTCCTTTTATAAAATTCTTAGGATTGCCCCAGAATTTGTAATATCCTTTTTTAAATAACCTTAACCAATTTAAAATTATACAATACCACTTCCTTGTGTTACAAATATCTTGTGAAAGAGTATTCCCATTTTCTCTCTTTTCTCCCAGTTTTTCCCTCCCATCCCTTGTGACATTACTGTTATTCATTTCATTTATCCAGATGCTATAATCACACAATACATTGTTACTATTTTTACTTTAAACAGAAAGTTGTTTTGATGATCTTTTAAAAATAAAAAGGGGCTTCCCTTGTGGCTCAGGTTGTAAAGAATCCACCTGCAATGCAAGAGACCTGGGTTCAATCTTAGGTTTGGAAGATCCCCTAGAGAAGGGAAAGGCTACCCACTCCAGTATTCCATGGAGAATTGCACGGACTATATAGTCCATGGCGTTGCAAAGAGTCAGATACAACTGAAAGCGACTTTCACTTTTTTTCTTTCTTTAAAAAAAAAAAAAAATTGAAGGATTTTATGTTACTTTCACTTATTCCTTCTCTAATGCTCATTTCTCTATATGTTAATAGATCTAATTTTCTTTCTCTATATCATTTTTATTTTCATGAAGACTTTCTAAAATATTTCTTGCAAGACAATTCTACTGGTGATGAATTAGCTTAACTTTTATTTGCAGACAAAAGTTTCATTTCTTCTTCAGTTTTGCAGGATAATTTTACTGGATGTAGAATTCTAGGTTGATGGCATATTTTTTTCAAACACTTAATTATTTCCTACTCTATTCGTACTTCCATGGTATGAGAAATATACTCTAATTCTAATGTTTGTTCCTCTATAGTGAAGATTTTTCCCCTTTTAGGCTTTTTTTCCCCAAGAATTCCTTTTTCTCTTTCTGATGTTTGAATATGATAAGCTTTTAGTTTTTTTGTTTTGTTTTTTGTACAGGAGTGGTGTTTATACCCTAGGTACTCTTTGATGTTTCTAGATCTGTGATTTGGTATCTGTTATTGATTTTGAAAAGCTCTCAGTAACTATTATTCGTGACCAGTCCTCAGAGATAGTATGGAACCAAATCAAAATTCGATACAAAAGTTGACTCTGATGATAAGACACACACACACACACACACACACACACACATGAGAAAGGAGACTATGACTTTTTTTTTTTTTTTCTCATATAATTAGGCTGTCTGGAAAGAGCAGGAGAACTCCCTAGCAGATGGTAGAATGGCTTGTAAGAGCTTGTGAAAGGGAAAGCCTTAGGATTTTTGTGGTGGTTGGGTGAGAGAGGCAGGATGAAGATTCCTGCTTGTGGTGCGAGTTTTCTACTAGCCCCGAAGGAAGGGACACATAGGCTTATTCAGATGTGGAGGAAAAGGCAAGAGAGGGAAGGTGAGGCTTAAAAGATGTCAGTTAGATTCATTATTACATTACTTCCAATATTTTTTTTTCTGGCCCATTCTCTCTTTTTCTGATATTCAATTGTGTTTATGTTACAACTTTTGAAATTGTCTATTTTGGAAGTTCTGTTGTGACTTCTTTTTTTTATTCTATTTTTTGTTTGTTTGTTTTTTTCTATCTATACTTCAGTTAAGAGATTTCTATTGACCTAGCTTCCCTGGTGGGTCAGCAGTAAAGAATCTTCCTGCCAACACAGGAGATGCAAGTTGTGAATTTGACCTCTGGGGCAGAAAGATCCCCGCAAGGAGGAAATGGTAAACCATTCTTGTCTGGGAAATCCCATGGACAGAGGAGCCTGAAGGGCTGCAGACCACAGGATTGCAAAGTGTTGGACAGACTGAGTAACTAAACAACAAACAGTCTTCACGATACCTAGTCCTTCCTGAGTTCTTCCTCAGTTAAGTCAACTCACTATCAAAAGCATTCTTCATTTCTGTTACAGTGTTTTGGATTTCTAGCAATTAAAAATTATTTCATAGAAGGATTTATTAATACAATGGGAAATATAGCTAATATTTTACAATAATATAAATAGAATATAACCTTTAAAATCTGTGAATCATTCTATTGTACACCTTTTCATACTGTAAAAAAATAGAGGAAAACAATAGAATGAGAAAGACAAGAGAGCTCTTCAAGAAAATTAGAGATACCAAGGGAATATTTCATGCAAAGATGGGCATAATAAAGGACAAAAGATATGGACCTAACAGAAGCAGAAGATATTAAGAAGAGGTGTGAAGAATACACAGAAGAACTATACAAAAAAGATCTTAATGACCCAGATAACCACAATGGTGTGATCACTCACCTGGAACCAGATATTCTGGAGTTTGAAGACAAGTCACTATGAGGAAAGCTAGTACATGCAATGGAATACTAGCTGAACTATCTCAGGTCCTAAAAGATGGTGCTGTGAAAGTGCTGCACACACTATGCCAGCAAATTTGGAATATTCAGCAGTGGCCAAAGGACTCGAAAAGTCAGTTTTCATTCCAATTCCAACGATGTGAATGGAAAGATGCTGATTTGTGTCCGACATTTGCAACCCTGTGGACTATAAAGTCCATGGAATTCTCCAGAGCAGAATACTGGAGTGGGTAGTCTTTCCCTTCTCCAGGACTATCCCAAATAAAGGCAATGCCAGAGAATGTTCTAACTACCACACAATTGTGATTGTCTCACATGCTAGCAAAGTAATGCTTAAAATTCTCCAAGCTAGGCTTCAACAGTACATGAACTGAGAAATTCCAGATGTTCCAACTGGATTTAGAAAAGGCAGAGGAACCACAGATCAAATTTCTAACATCTGATGGATCATAGGAAAAGCAAGAGAGTTCCAGAAAAAAAAAAACTTTTGCTTTATTGACTATCCCAAAGCCTTTGACTATGTGTATCGCAACAAACTGTGGAAAATTCTTAAAGAGATGGGAATACCAGACCACTGACCTGCCTCCTGAGAACTCTGTATGCAGGTTTAGGAGCAACAGTTAGAATTGAACATGGAACAATGGACTGGTTCTAAATTGGGAAAGGACTATGTCCTTTTGTATATTGTCACCCTGCTTATTTAACGTATATGCAGAGTACATCATGCAAAATGCCGGGCTGGATGAAGAAAAGGGGAATCAAGATTGCTGGGACAAATATCAATAACCTCAGATAGGCAGATGGCACCACCCTTATGGCAGTAAGCAAAGAGGAACTGAAGAGCCTCTTGATGAAGATGAAAGAGGAAAGTGAAAAAGCTGGCTTAAAACTCAACATTTAAAAAATGAAGTTCATAGAATCTGGTCCCATCACTTCATGACAAATAGCTGGGGAAACAATGGAAACAATGACAGACATCATTTTCTTGGGCTTCAAAACCACTTGGACAGTGACTCCAACCACGAAATTAAAAGACGCTTGCTCCTTGGAAGAAAAACTATGACCCAACTTAGACATCATATTAAGAAATGGAGATATTATTTTGCTGAAAAATGTCCATCTAGTGAAAACTATGGTTTTTCTAGTAGTCATGTAGCATGTAAGAGATGGACTATAAAGAAAGCTGAGTGCTGAAGAATTGATGATTTTGAACTGTGGTGTTGGAGAAGATTCTTGAGAGTCCCTTGGACTACAAGGAGATCAAAGCAGTCCATCCTGAAGGAAATCAGTCCTGAATATTCACTGGAAGGGCTAATGATGAAGCTGAAGCTGCAATACTTGGCAACCTAATGTGAAGAACTAACTCATTTGAAAAGACCCTGATCCTGGGAAGGATTGAAGCCAGGAGAAGAAGGGCATGACAGAGGATGAGATGGTTGGATGGCATCACCAACTTGATGGACTTGAGTTTGAGTAAGATGCAGGAATTTCTGATAGCCCTTAACATGTTAATCATAGTTGATTTAAATTTTCTATCTGATAATACCAACATCTGTAGTATTCTCTTACGTCTATTTCTGATAATCACCTTTCCTCTTCAAGCTCTATTTTTACTTGCTCTTAGGCATTTCTTACAATTTTGTTGTTGAAAGCTAGGCATGTTTTATTGCATAATAGGAGCTGAGCTAAACAGAACTTAAGTGTAGGAATTTATGTTACCCTGACTAGGAGTTAGACTTTGTTTAATGTTTGCTGTATTATACATGCTAGAGCTATTTATTATATGTTTCTAATATCATTGTTTCATCTACCTCTTGACTTTGGGCTTTCTTAAGCATTCCTTATCAGTGTGATTGAAGCTCCTCCGTCTTTAATCTACTATTTTTAAATTGGATTCCTATTGGCGTGGTAATGAAGTTTGGAGGAACAGGAGCATTCTTTAATCTTCCACCTGTGTAAAAATACTTTAGTATGCCTGTGTTTCAAGGCTGTGATCTTGGCAAGTGTTTCTTCAGTGATACAGCTTTAATCTCCTGACCCTCTTATATCAATTCTGATATCAGCTTTTCCAATCCATTTCTTTGAAGCCTCAATCCTGTTAATAAATATGTTTTCTTTTTTTCCTTAAGTGACTAGAGGGTGCTAGAGTGGGAGACTACCCCTTCTTTCACCTTTGAAAAGACTCCAAACAAATCTTTTTCTTTTAACAGTAGGCTTTTGTTATGAAGAAGACTCTGCATGTTTAACAATGATTGCTGCTGCTCCTGCTAAGTTGCTTCAGTCATGTCCGACTCTGTGCAACCCCATAGATGGTGCCCACTAGGCTCCGCTGTTCCTGGGATTCTCCAGGCAAGAACACTGGAGTGGGTTGCCATTTCATTCTCCAATGCATGAAAGTGAAAAGTGAAAGTGAAGTCGCTCAGTCTTGTCCAACTCTTCACGACCCCATGGACTACAGCCTACCAGGCTCCTCTGTCCATGGGATTTTCCAGGCAAGAGTACTGGAGTGGGTTGCCATTGTCTTCTCCATTAACAATGATTTTTCTTTCTTTTATCCCTACCAGAGCCACAAGGGGCCATTCTGAGATATTCACCTGGTTGGGTTCAGGGAGGTAAAGTGCATGAAATTGTGGAAGTTTCTCTAAGTCTGCAGTACCTAGGAGTTTGTTTACTCTCAAGCTAGTCCACATTTTTGTTGTTCAGTCTTTAAGTCATGTCTGACTCTTTGCAAACCCATGAACTATAGCACACCAGGGTTCCCCTGTCCTTCACTATCTCCCAGAGTTTGCTCAAATGTCTATATTGCATGCATTCTCTTGCATACTCTGGCTTCTTTCTTATCAGTGAACATTGGGGTACATGTGTCTCTTTCAAGAGTCAGTTCTTCACATCAGATGCCCAAAACATTGGAGCTTAAGTTCACCATCAGCCCTTCTAAAGAATATTCAGGGATGATTTCCTTTTGACTGCTTTGATCTCCTTGCAGTCCAAGGCACTCTGGAGAGTATTCTCCAACACCACAGTTCAGAAGCATCAGTTCTTTGGTGCTCAGCTTTCCTTATGATCCAACTGTCGCATCCATATATGACTACTGGAAAAACCATAGCTTTGGCTTTGTGGACCTTGGTTGAGAAAGTGATGTCTCTGCTTTTTAATACACTGTCCAGTTCAGTTCAGTTCAGTCACTCAGTCATGTCTGACTCTTTGCGACCCCATGAATTGCAGCACGCCAGTCCTCCCTGTCCATCACCAACTCCTGGAGTTCACTCAGACTCATGTCCATCGAGTCAGTGATGCCATCCAGCCATCTCATCCTCGGTCGTCCCCTTCTCCTCCTGCCCCCAAACCCTCCCAGGATCAGAGTCTTTTCCAATGAGTCAACTCTTCCCATGAGGTGGCCAAAGTACTGGAGTTTCAGCTTTAGCATCATTCCTTCCAAAGAACACCTAGGACCGATATCCTTTAGAATGGACTGGTTGGATCTTCTTGCAGTCCAAGGGACTCTCAGGAGTCTTCTGCGATACCACAGTTCAAAAGCATCAATTCTTCAGCACTCAGCCTTCTTCACAGTCCAACTCTCACATCCATACATGGCCACTGGAAAAAAACCATAGCCTTGACTTGATGGACCTTAGTCGGCAAAGTAAAATCTCTGCTTTTGAATATGCTATCTAGGTTGGTCATAACTTTCCTTCCAAGGAGTAAGCGTCTTTTAATTTCATGGCTGCTGTCACCATCTGTAGTGATTTTGGAGCCCCACAAAATAAAGTCTGATACTGTTTCCACTGTTTCCCCATCTATTTCCCATGAATTGATAGGACCAGATGCCATGATCTTCGTTTTCTGAATGTTGAGTTTTAAGCCAACTTTTTCACTCTCTTCTTTCACTTTCATCAAGAGGCCTTTTAGTTTCTCTTCACTTTCTGCCATAAGGGTGGTGTCATCTGTATATCTGAGGTTATTGATATTTCTCCCGGCAATCTTGATTCCAGCTTGTGCTTCTTCCAGCCCAGGGTTTCTCATGATATACTCTGCATAGAAGTTAAATAAGCAGGGTGACAATATACGCCTTGATATACTCCTTTTCCTATTTGGAACCAGTCTGTTGTTCCATGTCCAGTTCTAACTGTTGCTTCTTGACCTGCATATAGGTTTCTCAAGAGGCAGGTTAGGTGTTCTGGTATTCCCATCTCTTTCAGAATTTTCCACAGTTTATTGTGATCCACACAGTGAAAGGCTTTGGCATAGTCAATAAAGCAGAAAGAGATGTTTTTTGGAACTCTCTTGCTTTTTCTATGATCCAGCGGATGTTGGCAATTTGATCCCTGGTTCCTCTGCCTTTTCTACAACTAGCTTGATACACTGTCCAGATTTGTCATAGCTTTTCTTCCAAGGAGCAAGCCACAATTTTGTGGCTGTAGTCATCATCCATAGTGATTTTGGAGCCCAAGAAATAAAATCTGTCACTGCTTTTTCTTTTCCCTATCTATTTGCCATGTGTAATGGGACCAGATGCCATACTCTTAGATTTCGAATGTTGAATTTTAAGCCAGCTTTTTCATTCTCCTCTTTCACCTTCATCAAGAGGGTCTTTAGTTCCTCTTTACTTTCTGCTGTTAGAGTATTATCATCTGCACTGTCCTTTAGAAATTCATCAAAGTTACCAGTTAAGTGTTTCTGCTAGTTCATGACTCCAGAAGTTTCCACTCTAGGTACATTGATCTTGGTTGTGTCTCTCAGGATAATTTGTCTCTCCAAATTCTAGGGTAGCAATTTGCCCTACCGTCTAATTTATTTTTATTTTGGGCCTTGCTGTGTAGCATGTGGGATCTTATTTCCCCAACCAGGATTCAAACCCATGCCCCCTATAATGCAAGCACCTGGTCTTAACTACTAGACCACCAAGGAAGTCCCAACAACCTCATTTCTTGATGAAGTCCCAACAACCTCATTTCTTGGTAACTTCAAAAGTCATTGATCTTCTGTTTATCCAGCTTTTGTCGTTGTTGCATGAACAGGAGTGATGACTTCCAAGTTCTTTACAAATTGGAGCTAAAATCTGGTCCTTTGTTTTTAATGATCAGTAGAAGTTTAAGATTAAGGAAAGGTTTAAATTCATGTAGTTCATAAATAGTATTGGAAAATAGTAAAGATTGTCTTTCAGCCTCAGAATAATTGTGTCTGGTTTCTCTTCTGCCCTAATTCTCTTCATTGTTTCCTCATTCTCAGGTCTCCTCTTAAAAGTTACTTCCTCAGAAGTGCCAGGAAGGTATAAATTGGTTTAGGCATAGACTCTGTAGTTAACCTGCATATATTTGACATCTAGCTCCATCACTTACTAGAGGCTAACCTTCAGCATGTTATTTACCTGTTCTCTTCATTAATTCCCTCATTTGTGAAATATAAACAAGAAGAGATCTACCACATTAATAAGTTATTTAATTCTTTTGAATAATATGTGGTGCATAGTTAAACACTCTACAGGTGCTACATATGTTAAATGAGTGGCCTACAGTGAGGGTAACTTATTGTATGTCTCCATCATGACCTTCATTTCAGGTCTCACTTTGAATAATCAGGAAGTAATACCTTGTAAAGTGTAACAATTTATAGAACCATTAAATTGATGTCAGCCACCATACTTTTTATTCTGATTGTCATAATCTTGTGATATAGTTTGGGCAGACATTATCTTTCTCACTTTATAAGGACTTCATTATCTTGCCAAAATTCTATCAGGAGGTAGCTGAACTAGCACCTCAGTCTATGCCTTCCTTCTATATATAGTAATTATTCTATATCCTGTACACCTTGGCAGGTTTTAATGAGCTCTTAACCATATTCATGTTATAGTTTAATTGGTATCCCATTATATCCGAGAGAAAGTAATGAAAATAAGAATTAAAAATTACTTTCATTTTAGCCTTCAATTTTCCTTTAACACTCTGGGCAAAGCTGTGGTTTAATTAATCAATTAATTAAAGTTTTCTTTCTGCTGAAATGCACCTTAGAAATCTCAGCATTTATAAATGATGATACTTACATAGAAAATGCAAGTCTAACCAGTATTTCTGTTCACAACACCTAAGAAAACAAAGGTGACTATTTTGAAGGAAACTGAGTTGCTGTATAATTGTCCCAGTTTTCACTTCATCTTAAATTTGTGTATGCTACATAGAATCACTAAAGATTTCACAAGTATTACATTAGATTTAATACATAGCTACGGTGAATGTAATTACAGCTTTCTTTCCAGGCCTATGTTATTGTCAACAGTTTAAAATATTCTACATTTATGTCTACTTTTGTTACCAGATGCTTTGCTATGTTTATTTGCCATCAATCTATAAGTTAGCATCATTGATATTATGGATTTCCAACTTGATAATGAAGTAATTATTACATGGAAGAAGGAATAGGTTGTTAAATTGCAACCATGATCCAATGATTTTATTTTTTCATAAAGTCCTTCGTAATCTATTTTTATAACCTAAACTGCTTTAGATGTTTTAAGAGCAGGACATTGTGCTACTGTTCAGATTATTAACTCACCCTGGATGGGTCCTTTAATGTCACGCTACAAGAAGAACTTGTTCTTGATCCAGAGGGAACCAGAACACTGAGCCAAATCTGTAAGCCAAGAAGAAAATAGGGCCTATATCTTTGTCCTAATTCTGTCAAATTGGTCACACTTCTATTACACTTGAGAAGAGTTGACAAATTTGTAGTGCATTTTCCAAATGTCACACTTAGCTAAGAACAATTTATATCCTTTGGGTTTTCCAGTAAGGCATTCTACTCTACTTTAATATTTTTGGCTTCTCTATCTTGCCTAAACAAAAGGCTAGGAAAAGGGAAATTCATAGTTTTAACAATGAAAATGCTCAGTCGTTTTGCCAGCTCTTCTGGAGAACACACACTTTATTTCCCAGCTGTATGAATTATATACGTTTCATTTTACAATACACAGAAATTTTTTTCATAGCTGTATAAACAAACAAATTAAACTGCTATTCAGGCTTGCTGAATCAAGAACCATAGTTCTATATTATTTGCTGTCTTTTTTTCTTTTTTTAGCACTAGCTAAACACTTTCTTTTATTTCCATTTATAATGAAAAATTTTAAGAGAAAATTTTTTTTTTACGTTTTCTGTAAGATCTGATAATGTTTTACTTTTATTTTTCAATTAATTTTTGAGAACCATTTATAATTCTCTAAAGGATGGATGTATTCTCATACTTCATGAAATAGTAGATTTCAAAATAGGTTTCCAGGATTTCTAGGGTCATTGGGAAGTGCCTCAGGGTTACTGCGGGCTTCCCTGGTGGGCTCAGTGGTAAAGAACCCACGTGCCAATAGAGGAGACTTCGGCTCGATCCCTGGGTCGGGAAGATCTCCTGGAGAAGAGAATGACAACCCACTCTAGTATTCTTGCCTGGAGAATCCCATGGACAGAGGAGCCTGCTGGGCTACAGTCTATGGGGTCACAAAAAGCCTGACATAATTTAGCAACTAAACAACAGCAACAGGGAGGTGGAGAAAGAATTGTGGAGAGGAATAATGAGTTATGGGTTTTCCAGTCCTATCTCAACCTGAGTAGGTGGTGCTTTATAATATTTATTTTGTTACTAGAAAAAAAATAAGAATTCTGCTGCTAAAAAAGCAACACAAATTTGAAGTCCTCTATTTTTTTGCAGGTGATATTTGTTTTTAAATGTGATATGGAGGGTATACTGTGTCAGGAAACAACATTAAAAACAAGTGTGATGATTTACTCTCAGACTTTTAGAATTTTTAATAGGGAATAAAACTTTTAGGAAAATGTTAAGGGTGAAAAGAAGCATATTATTTCATATATTTTTATGTATGAGAGGATATAAGGACACTGGAATTTCTATTCTGCAAGAAAGCCTATGAACATCCAGTTGGTCATTGTTCTTATGAATTGTTGTCTGCCATATAGTGATACTTAAATAGCCATGTTGTTCCCTCAGTTCCCTCTATTCAACTCTAAATACCCAAAAGAAAACACCAGATTTTCATCTTAAATTACTAAAAATTGGAGCAACCATTGAATTACCATAGGTGACACTAAGAATTTTCCCCTCAAATAATTTTAGTTCAATATTTGAAAAGTATCTAAGAAATGTTACTTTGCTAGCAGATGATTTGTATTATAGAAGTATGGATAGGACCTCCATAATTGTCTTCTGTGGACAGGTTTCCTTTGCTTGTCTCTTTGCTCAAAACATTCTTTTGTCAAATTTCAACCTTTAACCTTAAATTTCATTTTACTGTGAGGCCTGCCAAATTCTCATCAAGGCAACAGAATATAGATACAAAGGAAGTATAAATTATTATCATTAATAATCTGTCCCATTCTTCCCCCACCTCATTTAAACTAATGGACCATATGTTGCCATTTTCTTTCAACTATATCCAAGAATATTTCAGAACAAAAGAGGAGAAGAGATTGTAAAATGTTATATGGCCACAACCTCACATTTATTTTCCAATTAAGACAAGGAAAATAATGATAACTGTGATACTTTTCATCTGTCTCCATGGAAGCATTTTTTTGATTAAAAATAGGGTAATCAAATTTTTGTTTTTTAAGGTTGCAAAGGAGAAGAATACTTTTGAAACTGTTTCAAGGATTTCTAAAATTTAAAGGACAAACATCAATATAACTTTGTCTATCCTTTACAGTGTAATTACAGCTGATTTTTTTTTCTTTTACTACATAATTGGCCAAGTTTTCATTTGTCTGTGAATCTTGTCATCATTTTATGTTTGTTATGAAGGCATATATAGTGTTGAATGTGTAGAATATGCTTTCCAGGCAGTAGGGAAAATAAAAGCAGCAGAATCATAGCAGTTGGATCTAGATCCTTTTCAGGAGGCAACAGGCGGTGGAGAGAAACTGAGCTGTAGCTTGTAGTAAAGAAGAATGGACTTGATTTGCATTTCTCTAATAATGAGTGATGTTGAGCATCTTTTCATGTGTTTGTTAGCCATCCGTATGTCTTCTTTGGAGAAATGTCTATTTAGTTCTTTGGCCCATTTTTGATTGGGTCGTTTATTTTTCTGGAGTTGAGCTGCAGAAGTTGCTTGTATATTTTGAGATTAGTTGTTTGTCAGTTGCTTCATTTGCTGTCTTTTCACCTTGCTTATATTTTCCTTTGTTGTGCAGAAGCTTTTAATTTTAATTAGATCCCATTTGTTTATTTTTGCTTTTATTTCCAGAATTCTGGGAGGTGGATCATAGAGGATCCACAATGAGGTACCACTTCACACCAGTCAGAATGGCTGCGATCCAAAAATCTGCAAGCAATAAATGCTGGCGAGGGTGTGGAGAAAAGGGAACCCTCCTACACTGTTGGTGGGAATGCAAACTAGTACAGCCACTATGGAAAACAGTGGAGATTCCTTAAAAATTGCAAATAGAACTACCTTATGAAAGAGACACATGTACCCCAATGTTCATCGCAGCACTGTTTATAATAGCCAGGACATGGAAACAACCTAGATGTCCATCAGCAGATGAATGGATAAGAAAGCTGTGGTACATATACACAATGGAGTATTACTCAGCCGTTAAAAGAATTCATTTGAATCAGTTCTGATGAGATGGATGAAACTGGAGCCGATTATACAGAGTGAAGAAAAACACCAATACAGTATACTAACACATATATATGGAATTTAGAAGATGGCAATGACGACCCTGTATGCAAGACAGGCAGTAGGACTCAGAGGGAGAGGGGTGGGATGATTTGGGAGAATGACATTCTAACATGTATACTATCATGTGAATTGAATCGCCAGTCTATGTCTGACGCAGGATGCAGCATGCTTGGGGCTGGTGCATGGGGATGACCAGAAAGATGTTATGGGGAGGGAGGTGGGAGGAGGTTCATGTTTGGGAATGCATGTAAGATTTAAAGATTTTAAAATTTAAAAATAAAAACTAAAAAAAATAAATAAATAAATAAAATAAAATAGAACATTAAAAAAAAAAAAAAAAAAGAAACATAAAGGGATATAGAAACTCTACCATGAAATATCAACAGTAGAATTACTGATGTATCCTCATAAATACCATTAAATCATGAATGAAATTTAAAAAAAAAAAAAAAAGAAGAATGGAAACTGATATAGGGATTTTGAGTGTCTTGAATCATATATCTCTGAAAGATTGGGGCAAAATCAAATAGACTCTTGAGGAAGAATTTAGCAAACATAAGGGCAAATATGATTGAGGCACAGAAATTAGGTTCAGAAAACTTCCCAAGGGTAAGCAGAAAGAGGTGGATTGCTCTGTGCCATGGTAGTGATGATGGCACCCCACTCCAGTATTCTTGCCTGGAAAATCCCATGGACAGAGAAGCCTGGTAGGCTGCAGTCCATGGGGTCGCTAAGAGTTGGATACGACTGAGCGACTTCACTTTCACTTAATCACTTTCATGCATTGGAGAAGGAAATGGCAGCCCACTTCAGTGTTCTTGCCTGGAGAATTCCAGGGACGGGGGAGCCTGGTGGGCTTCCGTCTATGGGGTCACACAGAGTCTGACACGACTGAAGTGACTTAGCAGCAGTCTATCCAAGAATTCAAGTCTTGCTGGCTCTAAGCTGGGAGATCAATACAACATGTCTTTCATAACAGGTTTCAGGAGCCTCATTGTGTTACTTTCATTGGAGAGGAGGTTCCCCAGATTTGGCAATGCTATGAGATGATGCTGAGGCATAGTCTTCAGTTCTCTCAGTCTTGGACTTTGGAGGATTGTTATGTGAGTTAGAATATCTGCAGAGTAATTAGGGGCAAAGCTAAAGAAATGCTTCACTTTTTTTTCATTTTCAGTTGCTCTTATGAAGTAACAGAGAGGTGTGGCCAGGATGGTGGAATAGGAAGACCCTGAGTCACCTCCTCCCATGGGCATACCAAATTTACAACCATTTACAGAGCAGATATCAATGAGAATAACCTGAAACCTAGATGAAAAGATTTCCCAGAACTAAAGACATGAAGAAGGAAACACAGTGAACTGGGTAGGAGAGACAGAGAATGTGGTTTAGTGAAAACACACACCTCCAGGTAGCTGACCCCCAAACATAAAGGTAATCACAATTACAGAGGTTCTCCCCAAGGAGCAAGGGGTCTGAGCCCTCATCATGCTCCCTAGTGCAGGTCACTGTCCTGGGAAGACAAGTTCCCAGAACATCTGGTTTTGGTGCCAGCAGGAATTACTTTCAGGAGAGCCAGAAGGCTGTAGGAAATAAGCTGCTCTTAACAGATGTGTACAAAATCTCATACACTCTCGAGTCCCAGCACAAAGGTAGTCATTTGAAAAGAGCTTGGGTCAGCCCCACTTGCTAATCTTGTTTAGCCTCCCAGAGAGACCCAAGGCACCTGGAACTCCCTCTGGGGACATAGATGGCCATGGCAACCATGTTGGGGAGCTTGTTCAACTGTGAGGACAGTGGCGATGGCAAGCACGTTTGGAGCCTTCTTTCTAGCTTATCGGGGCTTCCCTGGTGGTTCTGCCTGCAATGCGGGAGACCAGGGTTTGATCCCTGGGTTGGGAAGATCCCCTGGAGAAGGAAATGGCACCCCACTCCAGTACTCTTGCCTGGAAAATCCCATGGACTGAGGAGCTTGGCAGGCTACAGTCTATGGGGTCACAAAGAGTCAGACACAACTGAGCAACTTCACTTTCACTTTTTAGCTTATTAGTGCCGAAGGTCTTATCCATTTAACAGCAGGCCAGCACCATCCCCAGCCTCACCTGGGCCCCACAACCAGCCACCCTGGGGCTTTGTCCTGCTCATCAGTGGCCTGGCACCAGCCCTCGCCCCTCAGCACCCATAGCCAGTTGTCCTCAGGACCTGACTCTACCCACCAGTAGGCCAGCACCAGCACCAGCTTCCCTGGGCTGTGTATCCAGCTGACCCAGGACTCAGCACCACATACGAGTGGGCCTGCACTAGCCCTGGAACCCTTCGGCCCCTGCAGCCAGCAGCTCTAGGAATTGCTCCCATCCATTATTTTTCTCAATAAACATGGAACAAAAGCAATCTCAGGCATCAATGCTTATATCAGATAAAAAGTACTTTAAAACAGACTGTAACAAGAAGCATGGAAGGGCATTCCATAATGAGAAGAGGGTTGATCCAAAAAGACGGTATAACAATTGTAAATGTATATGTACCCTACATAGGAAGACATAAATATACACAGTAAATATTAACAAGCAGAAAGAAAGAAATTGACAACAGCACAATAGTAGTAGGGGAGTTGAATATTTCTCTTAAATCAGTGGATAGAGCAACCAAATAGAAAATCTGTAAGAAAATACTGGTCTTAAATGATAGTTTAGGCCAGATGAACTTAATAGATACATATAGACTCCTCCTTCCAAAAATAGCAGAATACACATTCTTTTCAAGTACATGTTGAACATTCCCCAGGATATAGCACATGCTAGGTCACCAAAAATGTCCCAGTAAATTTAAGATGGCTGAAATTATATCAAGTATCTTTTCTGACCACAAAGGTATAAGATCAGAAATCAACTATAAGGGAAAAAAAAAAAAAAGAAAAAGAAAAAACTGCAGAAAACACAAACATGTGGAGGCTAAGTGTTAGCTGCTCAGTCTTCCTGACTCCTTGTGGACTGTAGCCCACCAGGCTCCTCTGTCCATGGGATTCTCCAGGCAAGAATACTGGAATGGGTTGCCATGCTGTCCTCCAGGGGATCTTCCCAACCCAGGGATCAAACACACATCTTTCACATCTCCTTGCATTGGTGTTCTTTACCCTCTGAGCCAGCAGGGAAACCCTGTGGAGACTAAACAGCATGCTAAAAAACACTAATGGGTCACTTAAGAAATTTAAAAAAAAAATACCTGGAAGCAAATAAAAATGGAAATACACAATGCAGATCTTTGAAATGCAGTGAAAGCAGTTCTGAAAAGGAAGTTTATAGTAATACAAACTCACCTAAAGAAATAAGAATATTCTCAAGCAAACACCCTAGCTTTACACCTAATGCAACTAGAAAATTAAGAAATAAAACCCAAAGTTTATAGAAGGGAAGAAATAATAAAGACCAGAGCTGAAATAAGTGAAATAGAGACTTAAAAAGCAATAGGAAAGACAAGTGAAACAAAGAACTGACTCTTCAAATAGATAAACAAAATTGATAAACCTTTAGCCTGAGTTCTCAAGAAGACTTATCAAAGAATGAAGGGATGGAGCCAAAGCAAAAACAATACCCAGCTGTGGATGTGACTGGTGCTAGAAGCAAGGACCAATGCTGTAAGAGCAATATTGCATAGGAACCTGGAATGTCAGGTCCATGAATCAAGGCAAATTGGAAGTGGTCAAACAAGAGATGGCAAGAGTGAACGTCGACATTCTAGGAATCAGTGAACTAAAATGGACTGGAATGGGTGAATTTAACTCAGATGACCATTATATCTACTACTGTGGGCAGGAATCCCTTAGAAGAAATGGAGTAGCCATCATGGTCAAGAAAAGAGTCTGAAATGCAGAACTTGGATGCAATCTCAAAAAAGACAGAATGATCTCTGTTGGCAAACCATCCAATATCACAGTAATCCAAGTCTATGCCCCAACCAGTAACACTGAAGAAGCTGAAGTTGAACGGTTCTATGAAGACCTACAAAACCTTTTAGAACTAACACCCAAAAAAGATGTTCTTTTCATTATAGGGGACTGGAATGCAAAAGTAGGAAGTCAAGAAACACCTGGAGTAACAGGCAAATTTGGCCTTGGAATGCGGAATGAAGCAGGGCAATGTCTAATAGAGTTTTGCCAAGAAAATGCACTGGTCATAGCAAACACCCTCTTCCAACAAGACAAGAGAAGACTCTACACATGGACATCACCAGATGGTCAACACCAAAATCAGATTGATTATATTCTTTGCAGCCAAAGCTGGAGAAGCTCTATACAGTCAACAAAAACAAGACCAGGAGCTAACTGTGGCTCAGATCATGAACTCCTTATTACCAAATTCAGACTTAAATTGAAGAAAGTAGGGAAAACCATTCAGGCTAGACCATTCAGGTATGACCTAAATCAAATCCCTTATGATTATACAGTGGAAGTGAGAAATAGATTTAAGGGTCTAGATATGATAGATAGAGTGCCTGATGAAAAAGAAGAGAAGCAAAAAGCAAAGAGGAAAAGGAAAGATATAAGCATCTGAATGCAGAGTTCCAAAGAATAGCAAGAAGAGATAAGAAAGCCTTCTTCAGCAATCAATGCAAAGAAATAGAGGAAAACAACAGAATGGGAAAGACTAGAGATCTCTTCAAGAAAATTAGAGATACCAAGGGAACATTTCATGCAAAGATGGGCTTGATAAAGGACAGAAATGGTATGGACCTAACAGAAGCAGAAGAAGAGGTGGCAAGAATACACAGAAGAACTGTACAAAAAGATCTTCATGATCTAGATAATCACGATGGTGTGATCACTCATCTAGAGCCAGACATCCTGGAATGTGAAGTCAAGTGGGCCTTAGAAGGCATCACTATGAACAAAGCTAGTGGAGGTGATGGAATTCCAGTGGAGCTATTTCAAATCCTGAAAGATGATGCTGTGAAAGTGCTGCACTCAATATGCCAGCAAATTTGGAAAACTCAGCATTGGCCACAGGACTGGAAAAGGTCAGTTTTCATTCCAATCCCAAAGAAAGGCAATGCCAAAGAATGCTCAAACTACCACACAATTGCACTCATCTCACGTGCTAGTAAAGTAATGCTAAAAATTTCCAAGCCAGGGTTCAGCAATGCGTGAACCAAGAACTTCCTGATGTTCAAGCTGGTTTTAGAAAAGACAGAAGATCCGGAGATCGAATTGCCAACATCCGCTGGATCATCAAAAAAGCAAGAGAGTTCCAGAAAAACATCTATTTCTGCTTTATTGACTATGCCAAAGCCTTTGACTGTGTGGACCACAATAAACTGTGGAAAATTCTTCAAGAGATGGGAATACAGACCACCTGACCTGCCTCTTGAGAAATCTGTATGCAGGTCAGGAAGCAACAATTAGAACTGGACGTGGAACAACAGACTGGTTCCAAATAGGAAAAGGAGTACGTCAAGGCTGTATATTGTCACCCTGCTTATTTAACTTCTATGCAGAGTACATCATGAGAAACCCTGGACTGGAAGAAGCACAAGCTGGAATTAAGATTGCTGGGAGAAATATCAATAACCTCAGATATGCAGATGACACCACTCTAATGGCAGAAAGTGAAGTGGAACTAAAAAGCCTCTTGATGAAAGTGAAATAGAAGAGTGAAAAAGTTGGCTTAAAGCTCAACATTCAGAAAATGAAGATCATGGCATCTGGTCCCATCACTTCATGGCAAATAGATGGGGAAACAGTGGAAACAGTGTTGGACTTTATTTTTTGGGGCTCCAAAATCACTGAAGATGGTGACTGCAGCCATGAAATTAAAAGACGCTTACTCCTTGGAAGAAAAGTTATGACCAACCTAGATAGCATTTTCAAAAGCAGAGACATTACTTTGCCGGCTAAGGTCTGTCTAGTCTAGGCTATTGTTTTTCCAGTAGTCATGTATGGATTGATTTGGACTGTGAAGAAGGCTGAGCACCAAAGAATTGATGCTTTTTAACTGTGGTGTTGGAGAAGACTCTTGAGAGTCCCTTGGACTGCAAGGAGATCCAACCAGTCCATTCTGAAGGAGATCAGCCCTGGGATTTCCTTGGAAGGAATGATGCTAAAGCTGCAACTCCAGTACTTTGGCCACCTCATGAGAAGAGTTGACTCATTGGAAAAGACTCTGATGCTGGGAGGGATTGGGGGCAGGAGGAGAAGGGGACGACCGAGGATGAGATGGCTGGATGGCATCACTGACTCGAAGGACGTGAGTCTGAGTGAACTCCAGGAGTTGGTGATGGACAGGGAGGCCTGGCATGCTGCGATTCATGGGTTTGCAAAGAGTTGGCCATGACTGAGCGACTACTAGGCATAGATAATTAAAATCTGAAATTCAAGAAGATTAGTTACAACTGACATCACAAAAATACACAGAATCATGACAGTACTTTGAACAATTATACACCAATAGAATAGATAACCTAGAGGAAATGGATAAATTCCTAGAAATGTATTATTTTCCAAGATTGTATCAGAAAGAAATAGAAAGTGTGAAAAAAACCAGTTGTGAAATTGAACCAGTAATAGAAAAGACTCTCAACAAACAAAAATACAGGACCAGATGGCTTCACATGAGAATTCTGTCAAACAGTTATAGAAGAGTTAATGCCTATCCTTCTCAAAATTTTTCCAAAATTTGAAGAGGAAGGAATGCTTCTGAACCCATTGCCTGAGGCCAACATCACCCTGATGTTAAAAGCAGACAAAGACACCACATCATTTATAAAGACTTGCAAAAAGTAGATACAGAGGAAACATACCTCAAAATAATTATGGCTGTATATGACAAACCCACAGCCAGCACTATACTCAGCATTGAAAAGCTGTAACCATTTACTCTAAGATCAGAGACAAGAGAAGCACACTCGTTCTCACCACTTTTACTTGGCCATAGTACTGGAAGTCCTTGCTACAGCAATCAGGAAAAGGCAATGAAAGAAAACAAGCAAATGGGACTGTATCAAACTAAAGATTTTGCAAAGGAAACTATTAACAAAGGGAAAAGATAGACTATTGAATGCGAGTATACATTTGTAAATTATATTTCTGATAAGGGCTTAATATCCAAAATAATATAAAGAATGCAAACAACTCAACATCAAATAAACAAGCAACTTAAAAAAAAATTGGAAGAGGATCTGAGAAGATATTTTTCCAAAGAAGTTACACAGAACAGACACATGAAAAATGCTCAAAATCACTTCTTATCAGGGAACTGCAAGTCAAAACCACGATGAGATGCTATCCCACACCTGTTGGAATGGTTATCATTCCAGAAGCCAACAAATAACAAATGTGGTGAGGATGTGGAGAAAATAAAACTCTGGTGCACTGTTGGTGTGATTGTAAATTGGTACCATCACTATGGAAAATATTATGGATGTTCATCAAAAAGTTAAAAATAGAACAGCCATAAGATCCTGTGGTCATGTATGGATGTGAGAGTTGGACTGTGAAGAAGGCTGAGCACCAAAGAATTGATGCTTTTGAACTGTGGTGTTGGAGAAGACTCTTGAGAGTCCCTTGGACTGCAAGGAGATCCAACCAGTCCATTCTGAAGGAGATCAGCCCTGGGATTTCTTTGGAAGGAATGATGCTAAAGCTGCAACTCCAGTACTTTGGCCACCTCATGCGAAGAGTTGACTCATTGGAAAAGACCCTGAAGCTGGGAGGGATTGGGGGCAGGAGGAAAAGGGGACGACCGAGGATGAGATGGCTGGATGGCATCATGGACTCGATGGACATGAGTCTGAGTGAACTCCGGGGGTTGGTGATGGACAGGGAGGCCCGGCGTGCTGCGATTCATGGGGTCGCACTTAGTCGGACATGACTGAGTGACTGAACTGAACTGAACTGAAAGATCTAACATTTTCACTGGGGATATTTGCCCAAAGAAAACGAAAATCAATAAATGGAAAAGATATATGCACTCCAGTATTTATGGTAGCATTATTTACAATAGCCAAGATATGGAAGAAATCTGTTTCCATTATCAACTAAAAGGATAAAGAAAACATGTTATATATAAGAATATTACTCAGCTATAAAAGATTAATGAAATCTTGCCATTTGATACAACATGGATGGATCTAGAGGGTATTATGCTAAGTGAAATGAGTCAGAGAAAGGAAAATTTGATGGTAAAGAGTCTGCCTACCAGTGCAGGGGATGTGGGTCCAATCCCTGTGTCCGGAAGGTCCCCTGCAGGAGGGTATGGCAACCCACTCCAGTATTCTTGCCTGGGATATCCCATTAATATAGGAGCCCAGCAGGCTACAGTCCATGAGGTTGCAAAGAGTTGGACATGACTTAGGGACTGAACAACAGCATGATTTCACTTACATTGGAAATCTAAAAACACACAAACAAAAAATGTAAACAGACTAATAGGATAGATATAGAGAACAAATTGGTCATTGCCAAGAGAGGTGAGGGCTGGTGGGTGAAATCTGTGAAGCGGATTAAGAGCAGCTAACCTCCGTTTATATAATGAACAACTCATGAGGATGTAATAAATGACATACGGAACATGATCAGTAATATTTTAATAGCTTTGTATGGGGACATGGGCTTACTAGACTTGTTACTGAACCAAACTTGGGTCCATTTACCTAGGCTCAGCAAAGCCAACCTACTGATACTGGGTTATGGTAAAGGAAAGTGCAGTATTTATTGCAGGGCACCAAGCAAGGAGACCAGTCCTTCTCAAAAGGCCTGCAGGGAAGTTTTTAAGGCTTTCAGGGAAAGGTTTTTAAAGACAGAGTAAAGGAGGGGGGTTGTGAGATGTGTATCAGCTCATGAACATTCTTCTGATTGGTTGGTGGTGAGGTAATTGGGAGTCAACTTCTGGCTCCAAACCCTCTAGGGTCTATGTGTTGTGGGCAGCATACAGTTAACTTCTTCCACCTAGTAGGGGTTTCAGTATCTGCAAAACAACTCAAAGGACGTGGCTTAGAATATTATTTGTAGCCCTTGAGGGAGAAACTAAATGTCCTTGACTTTGCTTCATGATTATTTTGTCTTGCTTGAGTGTTTTCCTTTCTTCCTGCATTTTCTCAACTTCTTTGATTAAATGTATTCTTTGGAACTCGGGGAAGGCTAGGAGGCTACAGTTTTTCTACAGACAAAAGGCAGGTGGTGGACATACTTGGGGAGCAGGGCTATTCCGGGAAGGCCCCATAGAGTCCTACTAGATTACTGACTCATTGTGGTGGGTCATTTTAGAATGTATCCAAGTGTCAAATCATTATGTCGTATACCTGAAACTAACATAATACTGTACCTCAACTATACTTCAATAAAAAAGTATAAAATAGTGACATAATCTAGACATTTAGGTGCTAATAAAATAAGTTTATTTTTGCTTTGAAAATTGTTATTTATGACCCTGGATAAATTAGGATAGGAAAGAAATTTATATCTTTTCCTTCTTGCATTTATAGTATGAAAGCCATGGAGAAAGAATAATAGACTCTGAAATTGTAGGAAATTATATATTTGACAACTCATATTTTATGATCATGTTTCAACTTGTCTTCACTAGTTAAAATTAGCTATTATATATCAATTATATACTGGGTATCTTGCTAGATCTTAGCTAAAGAAAAATTAAAAACTGAGGTCTCTGTTATCAGAAACATTTATTTGAGAGGATTTTCTTAGTTTTCTCATACTTTTTTTCTGAATAAATGGGAATAAAAAAGGATAGGACAAGAGGGCTAAATGAAAGAAGGAAGAATTTCACAATCCATAACCTACTATTTGGTCTCCCTATTTCTTCTCTTGCTACCCTAATAATATTCTTCACATAGAAGATTTTGTGAAGTTTAGATCATATCATTCTGCTGCATAAAATACTCAAGAATCCCCATATGGCTTAAAGAATAAAACCCAACTCCCAACTTTGAATACCTTGTCTCAAACTTCCTCTCTAAGATTCAGATATATTCTTTCCTCTCTATATTTCTTGCCTAGCACCATCACACTAGCTCTCCTTTGACCTGAGAAGCTCCTGGCCTGGATCTTGCCATGGCCATCTCCTTCTTCAGTCAATCACCTCTCCAGAGAACATTCTCATGATCTTCAAATAGAAAGTCATTTTCCAGAATACAGTCATATTCTGTTTTCTTCATGTGAATTCTTACTACCAGAGATTAATTGTTCTACACATTTTTTTTACACATTTTTTATTACCTTTTACTCATAAGAATGTAAGTTTTATATGTTTGTTTTATTTACAACTGAATAGCCACATCTTAGAATAAGCTCTTATATAAGATTTTCATTAAAAATCCTCATGTAAATGTCCAAATAAAGAAAACAAGGTCAGGTAAAAAATATATTAAAAAAAAATCATCCAGTAGAATTTGCAAAAATGTTGTCCAAATACACATTTCATTTGTCTGGAAAATAAATAAAAATAAATCATTAAAAATACTGAACATTACATGCAAGAAAGAAATTTTGAAAAAAAATATTAAATTTGTTGGTTTATCCTAGTGAAAATTCCAGTGGTAAGACAAACTTCAAGCATGGTAAAATCCATGTACTCTAAGAACATTTTCATAATTCAGTTTCCCTGTATTCATATCCCCAGTCTGCTTTTGTTATGTTGGCTTGATATTCAGGCTGAATTTCTCCACCTGTTGGCTAGCATTACTTCAAGGCTTATTATCCTGTAAAGTAGTAACCTAAGCTGAAGGAGAACTTTTCTTTTTCCAAAATTTTCCATTAAAAAAAAAATCTAAGCTTAGGTATCATTGAACTGGCTTGGACCCTGTGATAATTCCTGACTTAAATCCTATGGAGTACATTGACCAAAGCCTTAAAGACATGTGTATGGGTGAGATTATCTGGAACAATATGGAATGAGGGTGGGATAAATTCTCAAAGGAAACAGGAATGTTGTCATATGTGAAAAGAGATGGATAAAAGTAGGCAAAAACGAAAAAGAAAAAAATTCACAAGACCAAAGCATGTGTTATTAATGTACTTATTACATAAAAACAATAGAGATTGTAATATTTGACTACTCTAATATGAATCAGGAAGTGGAGTAGGAGGGACAAAACCACTACTTTTTATTTCAGAGAGAGCAAAATATTTTATCGTTAATGTCTACTAGATTGATATGAATTTAGGAACTATTTGAGAAACTTTAAGTCATTGACAACTAAATTTATAAAATTAATGGCTATTTCTCAAGCTACTGATATACAATCTACATAATATATTAAATTCTATTAAATGTTCACTGGCCAATGTTGATTTTAATGATATAGTACTTTTATTTAAGTTGCTATTATATTGGCATGAAAATCATATATTATCAGGCAATATAAGAAAGAGAACATTTTTAATCCTGTGATAGGGATTATACAAATCCTTGAATTCTTTTCAGTAATGGTGTCTGAAGCATGTCTTATTCAGTATGAAAACTTCAATCTATAAACACTGTCTGCTTCCCAAGAGCACAGCTCAGAAAGAAATACAGAACATACTTAAAGGTGGGAAGATCTGCTGGAACATTTCAATTTCTGGAAACTAGCTGAGACCAAAATGGGAGAGGAGAGGGGGTGGAGGTAACTCCTTATAAAAAATGTCACAAAAAAATCCTGCACATATGATAAACTTATAATTGCAAGCAGAGAGATTTTAATTTTTTGCATTGCCATTACAAACTTATACAGAAATTTTCCTTCAAGTGTTAGATAATCAACTACTGTCAGGGGTGAATTGTATTCCAAGTTCTAACTCCGGTATCTCAGAATGTGACGATATTTGGAGAAAAGTTTTGTAAAGTGGTAACAAAGCTAAAGAGAGGTCAATAGGGTGAGCCCTAAACTAATATGGCCGGTGTCATAGTAAAAAAGGGAAGAAATTGGGACATACGTATCCTCACAGAGTATCCCTCTGAAGCCTGGGATAGGTCCTTCTCTCATAGCCTTCAGAAAATACCAATTTTAATAACACCTTCATTTTAGACTTTCAGCCTCTGAAAAATAAATAAGGACAATGAAGGAAGGCACATCATTTTTTTCTTAAAAAAATTAGAATTTGATATCAGATCTACATTTTATACTATTGTATACTATCTAAAATGTGTTGTGTTTGGTAATCTAGTAAATTACACATAATTCACAGTATGATATTCAAAATAATACATTTTATTATCCTTATAAATGCTGAATTAAATGAACATCTTTAATAGAGATAAATTGCAAGTATATGCATAATTCTTGAGAAATATGTCTCTAGTATTCTGTTCCATTTTGGGGGAAATGAACAAACACATTCTGTGATATCCTACATGTTAGTGTAGCTCCTTTATCAAACCTAAAGGAGTTGACTAGGTTGGCACCACCCTCTGAGGAACAGTGATTTGAAAGAGTTTAGTACTTTACTCGGAGAAGGCAATGGCACCCCACTCCAGTACTCTTGCCTGGCAAATCCCATGGACGGAGGAGCCTGGTAGTCTGCAGTCCATGGGGTCGCTAAGAGTCGGACATGACTGAGCGACTTCATTTTCCCTTCTCACTTTCATGCAGTGGATAAGGAAATGGCAACCCACTCCAGTGTTCTTGCCTGGAGAATCCCAGGGACAGGGGAACCTAGTGGGCTGCCATCTCTGGGGTCGCACAGAGTCGGACATGATTGAAGCTACTTAGCAGCAGCAGCAGCAGCAGTACTTTCCTAGTATATTCCCACTTTATTTCTTTTTTGAATAATACACTGACATCCATTTGCATGAAAGGCAATTGAAATTAATAATTTTTCTTTTAGTCACAGCCTCTGAAATTTACATTTACTGTAAAAACTATAAAATATAGATCCTAATTTTTCAGCCTGAGTGTAGTAGATAGTTACCAATTCATAATCATAGGCTAAGAGTACGGTGTAGTTTACAGTGTTTGATTTGTTTTATAAAGAAAGAACTAACGTTTGAGTGTTTGCTTATTAGTCTCTTTCATATTTATGCTTTTATTTACCATAAGAAGATAAAAAAAAAAAACTTTTCCTAAATGAGAAAGGGCTAACTTTTTGAGACATATAACAATTTCTTTGATTGCCCTTGATTATATAATAATTAGATTCAGGTTTAAACAAGGCATGCTAATTCAGATTAATATAAAAATCTCTGCATCATTTGCCTTACTCTGTTGATGTTGCACTCTTTCAAAAAAAATATTGTCTTTCAAACTTTACTCAGGGATTCATCATTTGTTTAAAATCAGTTGTCCCAAATTAGTTTTCATGCAATATATTAAAGTAGGAAACTAATCAGCCTGAAAAAACATCGTATGTACAGTGATTCTTTTTTGTACTGGGAAACAAACCATGTTCTGTATTTAGAAATTCTGAAAGAGACAGCAAGCCACATTTTACTTTACAAATGTACAAATTTGAAAATAGGTCATACATACTAATTATTCGAAAAAGTTCTTAATTGTACCCTATATATATTATGAAAAGCCAGGGTAAAATGTGTAAAATATTAACTGAATTTTCAGGATTGTCTGTTAAGGAGGTATGCTTAAGTGGTCTTCTTTTCTAAGATGTTTACATTTGTAAGTCATTATTTTTTAATTAAACTAAATCAGGCACATCTGTGTCCAGAATGCAATGAAAAGTCCGTATTTCATACCTCAGTCTCTGTACTGCTAATTCTAAGTGAAAAAAGTGCCCAGTACAATTTTGTCCTCAAAACAAAATACCAATTAAATAATCTGGAAAGTGTTACTGATGAGCTGGAGCCTGGTTTCTGTATTTAGTTTGAAGTAAAGCATGCTTTCGGAGAAGGCAATGGCAACTCACTCCAGTACTGTTGCCTGGAGAATCCCAGGGATGGGGGAGACTGGTGGGCTGCCATCTATGGGGTCGCACGGAGTCGGACACGACTGAAGCAACTTAGCAGCAGCAGCAAAGCATGCTTTATCCTTTCTCAATATTTTAAAGGTGAAAACTGCCAAGGAGTTTTTAATAAGAATAAAAATCATTGCATGAATGCTTAATTATGTATCACATTTAATTTACCTGTGCCTATATGTCCAGCATTGTTATCCACCATCTAGTCTGTTCATTGCAGTTTGAAAAACAAATGTAAGTATTAAGCTTGTAGGAGAGGACTGTGAGGTATCCTGGGTTTATTTAAGGAAAAAATTTCAGAACAGAAAAATAATTGCAAAAAAAATATCTATAGCTTGTAAAAAAAAAAAAAAATCATGACTCTTACCACATCAGAAAAAGCAGGACTGTAATGCTACTTAAAAAGTTAAAGGCTACAATCCTTTCTATTTGTTTTTGTTATTTCCTATGTTTATTTTTGTGGTTCACAGTCCATGTAAGCTGTGGATATAAAGGCATTAGAATAATTGAATGATAAAAATTTAGCCATTAGAAAATAACATTATATAAAGACTTATGTTGAAGTTTTTCTTCTTACATACATTTATTTTTCATGGAATGAATTATTAGGTTATATTGGCAACATTTACAAATTGTTCTTTTCAATCATCTTTTTTGTTTGTTTGTTTGTTTTAAGAAACAAGGATTTTTTCCATGGGTGGTAACTATTTTGCTCCTTAAGTTAGCTCATGTGTAATCATAGGGTAATTTGTGCTTTAAAATATCTTCATTCTTTATTTTCTTTCTACAAAATTAAAAGCCAGAAACTGCGATTTCAATTATTTATTTATTTTTTCTTTTCCAATACATTATTTAAAAAGTGAAGTTGAGTATTTTGTTGTGTTATTTTATATAGTTTATGACTGCTGTTGAATTTTATGTCTCCAGATTCCTTTTTGATTAACCACTTATTTGACCAAAAACATAAAATTAGACAAAACTTTTCTAGAGCATTTCTACTGCTGAATGTGTAAATATAGTCAGATAGTTTGAAAACTACTTGATCTTGTCATCACCAAATCTGAATAAGTTTTAAAATAGAGTGGAGAGCAAAAGGTATAAAGTTAGACTGTCTGGATTCAGATTCAGACACTAAAAATTACTAGCTTTTAAACATGGGTAAAATACCTAATTTTTTTAACCATCAGTTTTCATATGTAGAATATGGGAAAAATAATAGTGCCAAACTCATGGTTCCTCATGCAAAATGGCCATCAAACTTCCTGACAAGTAATGAGCACTCAAATGTTTTTATTTTTAAGTTCCTTCAAAGTTTTATTTAAATTAAATTTAATTCTTATCACCTTTATAGATGGATTTATTAATAAATCACATTATTTTTTGAGTTTTACTCATTCAGTGGTAATAAATAGTTGTTAATCTCTTATTGCCATTATCACATGCATTGTTTTACGAAGCAAAATGTAGAGATATTTTTCTATTCTGCATAACGGTAGAGTTCTTTACTTTTGGGTAGCCTAGGAGTTTTCTCAGTAAATATTGAAGACTCTAATGGATCCATAGACTTACTGTCATGAAAACACCAAATTGACCTTCAATATGAGTGAGAATTTTAGAAGAAAAATTCTACTGTATGATGTTTAATACAACAGCACCCTTTGTTAAAGTTTGGGTTAATATGGATTGCCTTTTTTTCCAAGTTAAATATATAAAATTTTAGAACTGTAATTTCACTTTTCATTCACACTTCCTTCCATGATGGTTTCATTATATTTCAATCTCATGTTAAATGAATAAATGTATTCAATTAGCTAGTACATTTATAGCATTTTTGTCACAATGATTCTGGATATTCCACATTCAAGGACATAAATTAATACAGAAAGCATTTTTCATTTTAAATTTAAGCAGTTGTTACATTTAGCCAGGTATGCTTTACTAATTTCCTTTTATTTCAGAAGAGAATTTTCTGAACAATTTTATACCATCTTTTAAAGACATTTTAAATGTAACAGAAATTTAATTAAATAGAGTGATACACAAGATTCACCATTAATGGTTTAATTACTTTTAGTTTAGGTATTAAACATTCTTTGTGAATCATTATATTTTTATAACTTTTTTCTGAGAGAAAAGTTGTCTATTTTGGAATATTGCATTGAAACTTACAGAAAGTCCCTTTCAAGAGCTTTCTGTACATCAGCTGTCTCTCTCTTCAGTTGTCCCAGTTCAATAATGACTTCAGTGTTAATGTCTGCTTCTGCTCTATTTAATACCTCAGTTTCTAAGCCCAAATGACTGAGTGAAAGTTAAATAAGACTGAAGGTTGTTAACTTTAATTGAGACAGGCGGGTAACTTTATTTTTGAGAGAAGTAATAATCCCTAAAATAGATATCATGATTATACACATATATGAGATGTACTATGCGCCACCAAAAATATATATGCAGAACCAGAGTTATAGGGGTTTGTCAGTGCTTGGAGAAAAATGTGTGTGTGTGAGAAACAGTATATATGTAACATTGTATACATATGTTTATGTGTAATGTATATATTAACACATATGCTTACATATATGTCATTGATGCCTTCATATGTATGTATATATCAATACAAGGGTGCATATATGTTTTTAAAATTATACAATGTATTTATATGTGAATATATATATACATAAAATATCTGTTTATTTGTAATAACCTGTAACTACATATATCTCATTAAAAAAAAAGAACAAAAGAGTAATTCTTCAATCAATCTATCTTAATCCAAAAGCCTACCTTCTACTTAAAGGCAAAATATTGAAAGGGTTTTCAAAAAGAGACAGGCATGCCTTTTGTCACCACCGCAGTTTGGCAGCAGACTGCAAGGGACATAAGTGCAATTACACTTTTTTATTTTCCAGCAATTTATACAACATATTCTAACTTAAGTCAAAATGATCTATTATTTTTAAACTCTTCCTTAAGGTAAAGTATGAATGCAAAAAATGTAACGAGTCCAGATGTCCAGAATGATACATTCTTGGAGAGTACCTGTCAAGTTCTCAGCAGTCTCCCTGGTGTTCTCTTCCAGGCACTACTCACCCCAGAGTTTATATGCTTCCCTGATTGTTAACAGTGTATATTAACTTTGCCAAAAGCAGCTACTCATTTAACTACGTTTACTTATTATAAGCGAAGATATGCTATAGTAATAAAGCAAATTCTTTGTCAAAGTCAGTAAGATTCTGCAAGTAGCTAACAAATAAACAAGAACTAGGTAAAGTTGGAAGCTGTGCTAAAATACGCTAAATGTTCTTATCACATATAATGGAAGGAAGATGCTGGTGAGATTCATCGTTGGCCTCACTGGTGATAATAGAACCTCAGACCTGGGAATATGGCCTCTTGGCCATGTTAGAAGCTTTATTCTTGACCCGCTTTGACATTGGTCATTGGGAGCTTGAAATAAGAAGCTCAAATGCTTAGCTTCAGATAGAGAAGATAGTCTTAAGGGTAATTGTGGAATCTGAATTGTAGCAGCAATTGCTGAAATCCTTTGTGTTTGGCTTTAGCCTTTGTAAATACAATATTCACCTTCACTTTCTCCCAAGGAACATGAATAGCCCTGCATAGGAATTGGTAAATGAGCCATGGAGAATGAGGATGGAATCAAATTGAGTGAAATAATTTCAGCGGCTGGGAACTCTTAATAGGCATGTAAACAAGAAGGGGTTTGTTGTGTGTGAATGCTCTCACAGAGGTGTGTGAACTCTTATCTCTTCATGCTGGCTGCATTTGGAGCGGTTCATGTTTAATTTGAAAGAGTCTCCTGATGGTTCAGTTCAATTTGAAACTGTGCTCAACCCATTATTTTATTATTCTTAGCTTAGCTTTAGAACAAAAGAAAACATTGTGAAGTAACAGTCCTTTCAAGTTGGTGGGTTGCATAGGACGCTCCATATCATTTTTCAAAGTATCACTAGACTATTTGAATATGTGGTTAAAGGGTTAGAGGTACTACATGTGATGCATTTTATTTGCATCAGACATGGAAAAAAAAAAAAGAGTAGAGGAATCATGCCTAAAATTTTCTATAAAGCATGTAGTTCTTTTGTTAATGGGTCTAGATCTTCCTTTTCTTTTCCCACCCCTTACAATGTCATTGTCTATATATCCTTATTTCTGTTTATTTGTTAGAAAAATCAACGAAGTTAGACCTTTGATATTTTTCCTACCAAATCTCATGTCTTAGGGTTATTTTTCATACCTCATTATAATTTTTCTATGCTTTTCTCTGCTTTTACCGAAGGAGTGTTACCCATTCAGAGATTTGCAATGCTTAGGGCACTTCTGTTTTATGTATGCTTAACAGAAGAGCATTTTAATGACATTAGGTAGTTTAAAAGTAACTGTTTCAGAATAAAAAATTACATAAAAATCTTCAGTGTCTATGATTTAAATGGCTATTATTATATTTTAACAGTTCATGTATCAATCAACATTATTAGAAAAAACCCCACAATTTTGGGGAAAAAAAAACATAATTTTTTGAAACAAAAAACCCTTTTCCTCCTATAATTAAATGAACACAAAAGGAATTTTAGGAAAGTACTACTTTAATGCCCTGTCAATTAAAAGTTATCCATTCCCTCCGAACAAATTAATGTTTTTAGTGATTTTAAATACGATAGAATTTAGCCCCAATTTTCCTGTGCTGTAAACAAACTCTTGACTGTTGCAAACATCTGACAAAATTAAGTTTAATGCTCACTTTGTTTTCATTATTCCCACTCTGTCTTGGACTCTGCTAAATGCTACAAAAGAAAGAAGCAGGAAAAGAAAAAAACAAACAAACAAAAAAAAACCCTGAACAAATAGTTTCAGTTAGTCAAATAAAATTGCTGAAAACAGTAAATATATGTATTAATATCAATATAAATTGAATAATACATATTGAAGCTATTCTTCTCTGGTTTACTAATTGTCATTTTGAACAAAATCGTCCAGTCATAGTTCATTATCAGCAAGAGTATTTAAGATAAAATGGCCTGGGAACCACAGAACATTTGTGTATGTGTGCAGAGTATTATAACATGGAATGAAAACATGGCTCTGGTTCTGTTTTTGGTGTAATTTTGTCCTTCCTTAGATGTCAAGCAGTCCCAATGATTCATTATCACAAAACCTTAGGAAAAATCATAGAGGACGCGTTTTTATCTATAGCTTCTAGGTGGGGAAATAAAATGCCCCAGTACAATTTAGTAATTTAATTCTGGCCAATAAAAGAAGTAAAAACAACATCTCTAAATGTCTCATGTCCTTTTTTTTTCCTTCTCAAAAGACATTTCCCCCAAACTAATTGTTATAGAAACATAAAGTACAAAGCCCGCACTGCTTTAGATAATTGGTTCTGTGGTGAAGATGTATCATTCCATAAAAGATAATTTAGTACAGATAAAATTAGGAACTAGTAAAGGCATTCCTGTATTATCCTTTCTTTTTTGAAGAGGGATGGACAAAATACAGTCCTAGGGCCAAATCTGGTCTGCTGCCTGTTTTTGTAAATAAAGTTTTGCTGGAACATAGCTATTCCTATTCATCTACATATTTACTAAGGCTGCTATCATATTTCAACTGTACAAGAGTTAAGGAGTTACAATAAAGATCACATGGCCTACAAAACCTAAAATGTTTACTGTACTATTTGGCCCTTTAGAGAAAAAGTTTTCAAACCTCTATTTTAGAAAATAAGTCTCATACTACATCCTTGATCATAGTGCTTAAGCACTATGAATGCTTAACTCTATTTTTACTTCTTTTTCAGTACCTAAATTCAAATAAAACTTTAATAACAATAGAATTAATATTTGTCTATATTTATCACTTGACGTGAAAGGTGATGCTGTGAAAGTGCTACACTCAATATGCCAGCAAATTTGGAAAACTCAGCAGTGGCCACAGGACTGGAAAAGGTCAGTTTTCATCCCGATCCCAAAGAAAGGCAATGCCAAAGAATGCTCAAACTACAGCACAATTATACTCATCTCACATGCTAGTAAAGTAATGCTCAAAATTCTCCAAGCCAGGCTTCAGCAATACGCGAACTGTGAACTTCCTGATGTTCAAGCTGGTTTTAGAAAAGGCAGAGGAACCAGAGATCAAATTTTCAACATCTGCTGGATCATTGAAAAAGCAAGAGAGCTCCAGAAAAACATCTATTTCTGCTTTATTGACTATGCCAAAGGCTTTGACTGTGTGGATCACAACAAACTGGAAATTCTTTAAGAGATGGGAATAACAGACCACCTGACCTGCCTCTTGAGAAACCTGTATGCAGGTCAGGAAGCAACAGTTAGAACTGGACATGGCACAACAGACTGGTTCCAAATAGGAAAAGGAGTACGTCAAGGCCGTATATTATCACCCTGCTTATTTAACTTATATGCAAAATACATCGTGAGAAACGCTAGGCTGGAAGAAGCACAAGCTGGAATCAAGATTGCTGGGAGAAATCTCAATAACCTCAGATATGCAGATGACACCACCCTTATGGCAGAAAGTGAAGAGGAGCTAAAAAGCCTCTTGATGAAAGTGAAAGAGGAGAGTGAAAAAGTTGGCTTCAAGCTTAACATTCAGAAAACGAATCTAAGACATACAGATGGCTAACAAACACATGAAAAGATGCTCAACATCACTCATTATCAGAGACATGCAAATCAAGACCACTATGAGATACCATTTCACACCAGTCAGAATGGCTGCAATCCAAAATTCTACAAGCAATAAATGCGGGAGAAGGTGTGGAGAAAAGGGAACCCTCTTACACTGTTGGTGGGAATGCAAACTAGTACAGTCACTATGGAGAACAGTGTGGAGATTCCTTAAAAAAACTGGAAATAGAACTTCCTTATGACCCAGCAATCCCACTGCTGGGCATACACACCGAGGAAACCAGAATTGAAAGAGACACGTGTACCCCAATGTTCATCTCAGCACTGTTTATAATAGCCAGGACATGGAAGCAACCTAGATGTCCATCAGCAGACGAATGGATAAGAAAGCTGTGGTACATATACACAATGGAGTATTACTACTACTACTACTACTAAGTCGCTTCAGTCATGTCCGACTCTGTGTGACCCCATAGACGGCAGCCCACCAGGCTGCCCCATCCCTGGGATTCCCCAGGCAAGAACACTGGAGTGGGTTGCCATGTCCTTCTCCAATGCATGAAAGTAAAAAGTGGAAGTGAAGTTGCTCAGTCATGTCCAACTCTTAGTGACCCCATGGACTGCAGCCTACCAGGCTCCTACATCCATGGGATTTTCCAGGCAAGAGTACTGGAGTGGGGTGCCATTGCCTTCTCCAAATGGAGTATTACTCAGCCATTAAAAAGAATATATTTGCATCTGTTCTAATGAGGTGGATGAAACTGGAGCCGATTATACAGAGTGAATTAAGCCAGAAAGAAAAATACCAATACAGTATACTAACATATATATATGGAATTTAGAAAGATGGTAACGATAACCCTGTATGCTAGACAGCAAAAGAGACACAGATGTATAGAACAGACTTTTGGACTCTGTGGGAGATGGAGAGGGTGGAATGATTTGGGAGAATGGCATTGAAACATGTATACTATCGTGTAAGAAATGAATTGCCCGTCTAGGTTCGATACAGGATACAGGATGCTTGGGGCTGGTGCACTGGGATGACCCAGAGAGATGATATGGGGAGAGAGGTCGGGGCAGGGGGGTTCAGGATTGGGAACTCATGTAAACCTGTGGTGGATTCATGTCAATGTATGGTGAAACCAATATAGTATTGTTAAGTAAAATAAAAAATAAATAAATAAGAAAGAAAACGAAGATCATGGCATCTGGTCCCATCACTTTGTGGGAAATAGATGGGAAAACAATGGAAACAGTGTCAGACTTTTATTTGGGGGGCTCCAAAATCACTGCAGATGGTGATTTCAGCCATGAAATTAAAAGACGCTTACTCATTGGAAGGAAAGTTATGACCAACCTAGACAGCATATTGAAAAGCAGAGACATTTCTTTGCCAACAAAGGTCCGTCTAGTCAAGGCTATGGTTTTTCCTGTGGTTATGTATGGATGTGAGAGTTGGACTGTGAAGAAAGCTGAGCACTGAAGAACTGATGCTTTTGAACTGTGGTGTTGGAGAAGACTCATGAGAGTCCCTTGGACTGCAAGGAGATCCAACCAGTCCATTCTAAAGGAGATCAGCCCTGAGTGTTCTTTGGAAGGAATGATGCTAAAGCTGAGACTCCAGTACTTTGGCCACCTCATGCGAAGAGTTGACTCATTGGAAAAGACACTGATGCTGGGAGGGATTGGGGGCAGGAGGAGAAGGGGATGACCAAGGATGAGATGGCTGGATGGCATCACCGACTCGATGGACGTGAGTTTGAGTGAACTCCGGGAGTTGGTGATGGACAGGGAGGCCTGGCGTGCTGCAATTCATGGGGTTGCAAAGAGCCGGACATGACTGAGTGACTGAATTATCACCTGACGTGTCTAATAATATACTACAATGGGGATGGTTTAAAGTGTTTAGTCTGTGGTAATTCATTGTTGTGTTACTGTAGTGCCGTTGTTAATTCATGTCTGACTCTTTGTGACCCCATGGAATGCAGCACGCCAGGCTCCTCTGTTCTACACTATCTCTGGGAGTTTGCTCAAATTCATGTCCATTGAGTTGGTGATGCTATCTAGCCATCCTCATCTTCTGCCACCCTCTTCTTTTGCTTTCTATCTTTTCTTATTAATTCATTATTGCAGTTTAAAAGTAATGGAATAGGTATTTCTATTTTGTTGATAAATACCTCCCTCCAGATTTACCTTGGGGCTTTCCTAATAGCTCAGTCGGTAAAGAATCCGCCTGCAATGCAGCAGACCCCGGTTTCTGAACTGGGAAAATCTGCTGGGGAAGGGATAGGCTACCCACTCCAGTACTCTTGGGCTTCCCTTGTGGCTCAGCTGGTAAAGAATCTGCCCATAATGTGGGAGACCTCGCTTCAATCCCTGGGTTGGGAAGATCCCCTGGAGAAGGGAACAGCTACCCACTCCAGGATTCTGGCTTGGAAAATTCCATGGGATCACAAAGAGTTGGACACAACTGAGCAACTTTCACTTTCAGATTTACCTTACTCTAAACTGTTGGGCTTCCCTTTTGGCTCAGACGGTAAGGCGTCTGCCTACACCACGGGAGACCCGGGTTCGAGCCCTGGGTCGGGAAGATCCTCTGGAGAAGGAAATGGCAACCCACTCCAGTACTCTTGCCTGGAAAAATCCCATGGATGGAGGAGCCCGGTAGGCTAGTGTCCATGGGGTCACAAAGAGTTGGACACGACTGAGGGACTTCACTACCCTTCACTAAACTGTCGGGAGTGTTTTGGTGTTTCTTGGGAAAATCTATTCCAGGGTGATTTCCTGTCCTATAACATGGATCTGTATTTCTAAAAGACTGTTCTTATTTTCACCCAGTTAGACAGGATTACCAAAACAAGGTAAAATGTATATATTTATTTTACATTTAAGGTGGAGAAGAAAATGTTGGAATGCATTTCAACTTTCTTTCTGCTGAAAGATTGATCAAAAAATCATCAGAATATTATGAAGAAAAACAAACATCATTTTAAAAATATTGCACATGGTCTGTTTTATTATAAGATAATTTCCTTAGGACAGGTGGCTGCCCATATCATCATTTAAAGTGAGACATGTTATGTACAAGCAAGCTGCTCTGTTCATCATTTAGGATATCAGAAAGGAGAGAAGTGGAAACCTGTGTACTGTAAATTTTCAAATATAGAAAAAAAATAGATGAATCAGAAATAAAGAATGTGATCATATAATAATCAATAACAGTTTATAATGACAATACTTTTTTCTTTATTCATTAAATTAACAATGAAGTCAAAGTAAGGTACATTATGAAGTTAAAATTGATTCTTGGGGCTTGAAAATTTTTATTGTGTTAAGAAAGGTACAAGTGTTTATAGGTACACTAGAGGTAATGGAACTACCCGAGAGCTAATGGAACTAGAAAAAAATCCATATATTTAGGGTGTGACACTACATGGCTGTCTAGTTTAGAACTGCTTTGTTATTAAGGAGCATGCAAAGGAAGTTAGAGATTCTATCCTAACAACATCTGGTTACTTGAAGGCTAATCAAAAGTTGGGTAGAACTTTCTGGAGAGTCTTCTTCCTCAATGCTCTACACCTGTGTTTACAGAGAACCTTGAGACAACTTCTCTTCCCATGGGGTATCAGAAGCATCATTTGGATGCTGTTCGTCTATTTTGTAAAGAGCATGTTATTCAAAATTTCCTAAGCCTGGGAAATTGTAAACTAACTAATCATAGTGTGAGTTCAGTATTTAATGTTAACTCAAAATCTAAGGCAAATTGCAAAAGTTCTTAATTAGAGCCAAATGTTGACAACACATCAAAAACTGAGAACAAAACTTTCTACCAACAGCAATTTCTTTAAAGAATTAGTATGCTTCCTCTGTTTGTATGTTTTGGAAGAAATGACAGTGTGACTGACTTTAAAGTTTTCATTCAGCAACGTTTTACTGACATGCACATGAGAATACAAATTAAAAACTCACACCAGGTGATTTGGTTTTTCTCATCTAATTAAAAATAAATTTTAATTTTTATAATAATAAAAAAGGCACAAATTATGGGAAAGTATAAGATAATAGAGCTTAATAAATTTTGAAAGAACAATATTATAAAATGTCATAAATGTTATCTTTTTTTAGGATATGGCTAACATCTCAATTTTGACAGCTTTTTAAAAACTAGTTTTCAATATTTGGGAAAATTAATCCATGAATGATATGAAACAATATTATTTTGTTGCTATGTGATGTGAAACAATATTATTATAAATATTTTGAAGATAATTTTATGTCCTGTTTATTGTAATTATTGATCAATAGCTGCATGTACTATTATGAAGTCAAGATTAGAGACTATAAGGCTATATGTACAAACTTTAAGAGTTATTTAAACAAAAACTTTTTAAAAGGAAATTTTACTTAATTACCGAAAGTAAATAAAGATTGTGTGAATAAACTAAGAAGGATTAATCACTGTTTCTGAAGTCAGGACACTCCTAAATCAAACTATATGTGATTCCTCTACAAGAAACTAGGTATCTAGTTTATCTTCCCAGAAAAATACTGAACAGTATCCTAAATTGAATCAAAATGCATGCAGGAGAGCCTAATCCGACTGAAAGTGTAAGATTTCCTTTATTTTTTAGCTATTACTTTTATTGTTGTAGATTTTTCAAAAACTCATAAGTACCACTACTAATGGTTTTAATTCTACTGGAAGGATAAAGAGTGAAAGGATATGGGCTTTGGAATTAAACATGTCCCAGTTTGATGCTTATCTCCAATCCATACCTGAGTGAATCCTATAAACTTTTCTTGGGTTAATTACCTTCAAAATGGGATACATTTTGCCCATCATAAGTAGTCATAGGGCTAAACTTGTGCAAAATGCTACTACTCATTGTTTGGTTGCTCAGGTAATTTGAAACTTGTAGGCATTATTATGAATAAAATGATTATATCCTACATTAAAATATTAGGTAGTCTTATAACTATACATAAGGTAAGAAGTAGTTTAAAACTAAAGGGTATTAAAACATTAAAATTAAAATTTCTCCTTATATATTTGATTATTTTGTTTTATAACAGAAACTATAAAGAAATGTTAAGCTACAGGGTAGGAGGAACAGAGTAACAGAAAAGTCTAGCAGAAAATTAATGCTATAAAATAATGTGTAAAACAGAATATCAAACTCTACAAGGCATATAGCAGTGAGCAAATGCCAAAAAATCCTGTCATCATGGAGCTAATATTCTGGTATATATTGCTTAAAATTCCTTTATGTTTTTAAAATGTGCTCAGTTGCTAAGTTGTGTCTGACTCTTTGTGACCCCATGGACTGCAGCCCACTAGGCTTCTCTGTCCAAAGGATTGCTCATATTACGGATTTAGATTTAATGACCATGAACTTTGGCATTTTCTCAATCTCAATCAATGGAACAATCTCATTACCCAAGACACCTGATATGATGCTTTGTACAAGTATGAGAAATCAGTCATCTCTTTAAGTAGCAAAGAAAAACTTAAAACATTTATTTTTAAAAAAGGAAAATTATAAATACAGTATTATTTATTAGGTTGGTTAAATTTTCAAGCTTCTCTAGCTGCTAAATGTCATTTTTATTGAGGCTTTAGTAAAACTTGAAAATGTCTCCTTTATATCTCAGCACACCTTTTTACATATGCATGCATATGAATATATGTAAATATGTATTTATATGTTATAAATATATTTTAAATACTTGCATATTTTGTATATTCTTAGAAACTTTCAGTTATACCATATTTTATATTGGTTTCATACAATTACTGAAGATGCTAAATAAAATCCTACCTACTCCTAATGTATTTATTTGACTCTGTCTCGTATCGTCTTTACCCCATTTTGTTAGGTTGCTACTTCTCATACCTTTTGTTAATATCTGTTGTTGCTATTCTTCAATCATTTTGAAAGTTTCAACAAATAACAATGCAAATTCATTTAGCTGAAAAAGCAAATCCTTATTCTGGGTTGTAAACTTTCATTATATTGAGTCAAATTTATCCAATCACTAGTGCAGTGTTTCAGAGAAATAGGAATGTGGTCTGTGTTTCCATGCTCATTTGTCTCATTTTAAAATCTGTCATTTGTTCCTTTGCAAAATGTTCATGTTAGATAAAGGCAGTTTCTAATGATGTAAAAATAGTGACCTGTTATGATTGCAGGATTTAGAAAATAGCAACACTATTGAGAAATAGTTTTGTTTGGCTCAAACCAGTGAAATAGACTGAGTTCTCCTTTTGTTGCTGTTGTTCAGTCACTAAGTTGTGTCCAACTCTTTGCGACCCCATGAACTGTAGCCCGCCAGTCTCCTCTGTCCTTTGCTATCTCCTGGAGTTCGCTCAGATTCATGTCTATAGTAGGTAATAATATCTGTCTCATCCTCTGCTGCCCTCTTCTCCTCTTGCCCTCAATCTTTCCCAGCATCAGGGTCATCAGCCTCTTTCCAAAGAGTTGACTCTTTGCATCTCGTGACCAAAAGTGGAGCTTCAGCTTTAGCAATAGTCCTTCCAATGAATATCCAGGGTTGATTTCCTTTAGGATTGACTGGTTCTCCATAGAATACATGAAACCTGATTTCAAATAGCTCAGTTTCTTTTCCTCAATTAAGGTAGCTCTCTGAAAAGGTGCTCTAATACGATTTTAAGTTGATTGAGCAAGTTAATTATATTATGATTCAGACGAGAAACTGTTAGAATTTCAAGTGTGTGTTTTGGGAAGGTTCTTGCTTCTAGAATAGTATTAATAATTTGAACCTGTTTTTGTATCTTTTTCCCTTCTTCATGCTGTAAGTCATATAATGATTACAATAAAGAAGGAAAACCAAAAACATTTTTAAAATGTCCATACCCCAAAGGACAGGTCATTGTAAAACTACAATCTAGAGATTGTAGTTATGGCTTTGCTATGTTTAGATTTGTATTTTTTTATATATTATAAAACACATACTTTAAAATTGGATTATATTTTAAAATTTAATGTAGTATTTTAAAATGTTAAAATGTATAGTGATTGTAATTTCTTTAACATCATTGGCAGTGGTTGCATAGTGGTCCACCATATAAATAGTTAATAATTAATTTGCCTTCCCTGTGGAACTTTGGTTTGTTTACAGTTTTTTGATAATACAAGCAATGCTAGGGAAAACACAATTTTATCTATGTCTTTGAACAAACCATGATTATTTACTTAGGATAAATTCTAAGAAATGGAAATATGTAGTCAAAGTTATATACACACTTTCAAAGTCCTCATATGAATTGCTTGGAAATTTGTACAAATTTAGATCCTGTCTGATATTTAACATACAGTTAGCAAGAGCCATCATTAACAGTAACTAGCTTTCCATTTTTATTATATAGTTTTAATATTTGTTAACTTGAAAATGACACATTTTAAATTGTATTCCTTTGGTTTTTAGTCATTTTAAACTTTTCTCCTACTTATTTTAGTCATTTTTATTTATTTTATGTAAAGTTTCTTTCATGTCCTTTGCTATTTTCTGTCTGTGACATTGATACTATTTACTTGATTTGCAAATCACTTGGAGAGTAAGAAAATAATATATTATCTGTCATTATTTTCTGTATATTTCTTCAAACTATGTTTATAGGCATGGCAACCCACTCCAGTATTCATGCCTGAGAAATCCTATGGACAGAGGGGCCTGACAAGCTATAATCTGTAAGATCAAAAGAGTTGGCCACGACTGAAGTGACAGCATGCATAATATATTTAAATATATAAGTAAAATATATCATTTTAATGTCTAATTTATACATTTCATGTTACCAGCTTTCTCACAAGAAGCTAATACAACAAAACTTATCTTAGAACAGTGTCTGGCAAAAAGTAAAAGGCTATTTATGGATTAGATATTACCATGATTCTAATTTTTATAATGGAGGAAGCTGTCAGACATATATTATTGGGTTAGTGCAAAAGTAATTTCAGTTTTACATTGTTGAACTTTGCTATTTGATATTGGAATATATTCTTAAATGCAGTTATGCTATACATCATTTTAATGAACATTTCTTGCTTTATGTTTTTTGCTAATGAATTATTCAGTTCAGTTCAGTCACTCAGTCATGTCTGAATCTTTGCGACCCCATGAACTGCAGCATGCCAGGCCTCCCTGTCCATCACCAACTCCCGGAGTCCACCCAAACCCATGTCCATTGAGTTGGGGATGCCATCCAACCATCTCATCCTCTGTTGTCCCCTTTTCCTCCTGCCCTCAATCTTTCCCAGCATCAGGGTCTTTTCAAATGAGTTAGTTCTTGGCATCAGGTGGCCAAATTATTGGAGTTTCAGCTGCTACATTGGTCCTTCCAAAGAATATTCAGGACTAATTTCCTTTAGAATTGACTGATTTGCTCTCTTTGCATTCCAAAGGACTCTCATGAGTCTTCTCCAACACCACTGTTCAAAAGCATCAATTCTTCAGCACTTGGCTTTCTTTATAGTCCAACTCTCACATCCATACATGACTACTGTTCATTACTTTGCTTTTTTAATCAACTGAGGATTCAGTCCTTTTTCTTCAGTTTTCAAGGCTTTCCTGATAGCTCAGTTGGTAAAGAATCCACCAGAAATGCAGGAGACCCAGGTGCAGATTCCTGGGTTGGGAAGATCTGCTGGAGAAGGGATAGGCTACCCACTACAATATTCTTAGGCTTCCCTTGTGGATTAGCTGGTAAAGAATTCGCCGGCAAAGCAGGAGACCAGGGTTTGATACCTGGGTTGGGATGATCCCCTGGAGAAGGGAAAGGCTATTCATCCTAGTATTCTGGCCTGGAGAATTCCATGAACTCTATAGTCCATGGGGATCGCAAAGGGTCGGACACAACTGAGTGACTTTCACTTTAACTTTCTTCACTTTTCAAGAGTCCTATATATATATCAGTCCTTTACTCATGACATATGTTGTAAATATTATTTTTCAGGTTGTCATTTTTCTTTTGACTTTACTTATGATATTTTCCATATGGTCAGGTTTTTTTTTTTTTAATATATTTGAATTTACCAATATGTATTTTACTGCTGATTTTTCCAAAATCAGCACTTCAAAGAAAAAAAGAAAATGTTTTCTTCTAGTAATTACAGTAAAAGTGAAACATACCTTATTAATAATATTATTGGTATTTGAATGTAACCCAGGACTGTCCCAATAAAATAAAGGTCTATAGTTGCTTGTTATAAGTATTATCTCATTTAAGCTATATAGTTAATATCTGCATCATTTACTTTATTTCTCATGTAAATTTATTTTTTCAATTTAAGTTTTACTTTATATTGGTATATATGATTTACAATGTTATAACACTTTTAGGTGTACAGCAAAATGGTTCATTTATGCATATACATTTATCTATTTTTTTCCAGATTCTTTTCCCATATAGGTTATTACAGAATATTCAGTACAGTTTCCTGTGCTATATGCAGGTCCTTGTTGATTACCTATTTTATATATAGTAGTGTAAATGTTAAATTCCAAATTCCTGATTTATTCATCCCCCCATGTTTCTACTTTGGTAGCCATAAATGTGTTTTTGAAGTCTGTGAGTGTGTTTCTGCCCTGTAAATAAGTTCATTTGAATCATCTTTTTAGCTTCCACATGTAAATGAGACCATATGGTATTTGTCTTTCTCTTTCTGACTTACTTCATTTACTATGATGATTTCTAGGTCCATCCATGTTCCTGCAGATGGCATTATTTCATTCCTTTTTATGGCTGAGTAATGCTACATTTTGAACTGTGGTGTTGGAGGAGACTCTTGAGAGTCCCTTGGACTGCACAGAGATCCAACCAGTCCATTCTGAAGGAGATCAGCCCTGGATTTCTTTGGAAGGAATGATGCTAAAGCTGAAACTCCAGTACTTTGGCCACCTCATGCGAAGAGTTGACTCATTGGAAAAGACTGTGATGCTGGGAGGGATTGGGGGCAGGAGGAGAAGGGGATGACCAAGGATGAGATGGCTGGATGGCATCATGGACTCGATGGACGTGAGTCTGAGTGAACTCTGGGAGTTGGTGGTGGACAGAGAGGCCTGGCGTGCTGCAATTCATGGGGTTGCAAAGAGTCGGACATGGCTGAGTGACTGAACTGAACTGAACTGAATACTCCATCATATATGTATATTACATCTTCTTTATCCATTTCTCTGTTGATGGACTTTTAGATTTCTTGAAAGTCTTGGCTATTGTAAATAGTTCTGGGAGTGAGATTGCTGTATTATACAATGGAGAAGATCCCCTGGAGAAAGGGGATGATAACCCCTCCAGCATTCTTGCCTGGAGAATCCCCATGGACAGAGGAGTCTGGTGGGCTACAGTCCATGGATCACAAAGAACTGGACATGACTGAAGTGACTTAACACACACACATGATAGTTCTATTCTTAGTTTTTTAAAGAAACCTCCATACTGTTCTTCATATTGATTGTAAGAATTTACATTCCCACCAACAATGTAGGAGGATTCCTTTTTATCCACACCCTCTCTAGCATTTATTTTTTGTAGATTTTTTGATGGTGGTCATTCTGACAGGTGTGAAGTGAAACTTTGTAGTTTTGATATATATTTCTCTAATAATTAGTGATGTTGAGCATCTTTTCATGAGTTTTTTGCCCATCTGTATGTCTTTTTTGAAGAGATGTCTAATTCAACTCCCTGCCCATTTTTTGATTCTTTTTTGTTTGTTTGTTTTTAATATTGAGCTGTGTGAACTGTTTACAAAGGAGATTAATCCCTTGTCAGTGGACCCTTCATTTGTAAATATTCTCTCCTACTCTGCAGGTTGTCTTTTTGTTTTGTTGATGGTTTCCTTTGCTATGCAAAATCTTTTACGTTTAATCAGATTCTGTTTATTTTTGTTTTTATTTTCACTACTTGAAGAGATGGTTCCAAAAACTTATTGCTGTGATTTATGTCAGAGAGTGTTCTGCCTATGTTCTCCTCTAAGAATTGTGTAGTTCCTGATCTTACATTTAGGCATTTATTACATTTTGAGTTTATTTTTGTGTATAATATCAGAGAACGTCCTAATTTCATTCTTTTACATGTAGCCATCCATGCCGTTGTTCCAGCACTACTTATTGAACAGTTGTCTTTTTTCTCTTGTGTAGTCTTCCCTCCTTTTTGTAGATTAATTGACCACAGGTACATGGGTTGATTTCCATGCTTTCTATCCTGTTCTGTTGATCTATATTTCTGTTTTTGTGTCAGTGTTATGCTGTTTTGATTACTGTGGCTTTGTAGTATAGTTTGAAGTCCAGGAGGCTGATTCTTCCAGCTTCATTTTTCTTTTTCAGTATTGCTTTGGCTGTTCAGGGTCTTTGTATTTCCTAAGAAATTAAAAAATAATTATTCTAACTTTGTGAAAAAATGCCATTGATAGTTTGATAAGGGTTGCATTGAATCTGTAGATTGCCTTGGGTAGTATAATCATTTTGACAATATTGATTCTTCTAATTCAAGAAAATGGTGTATCTTTCCATCTGCATCATTTTTCTTTTCTTTCATTGATGTCTTATAGTTTCTTTTTTAATACATGTCTTTTGCCTCCTTAGGTAGGTTTATTCCCAGGTATTTTATTCTTTTTGATGCAATTGTTTGTAATTTAGGTTAAAGCTATAGCTGTTCTATTTTCTCATTATAAATATTTTATTATGTTATCGAAGGCAGTGCAATGCAAGTAGGTTAAAGAATGCTGTATTTCCTGGTATTATCACATTGTGGGGCAAATGTATATTAAGCATGCTGCTGCTGCTGCTAAGTTGCTTCAGTCGTGTCCTACTCTGCGACCCCATAGACGGTAGCCCACCTGGCTCCCCTGTCCCTGGGATTCTCCAGGCAAGAACACTGGAGTGGGTTGCCATTTCCTTCTCCAAGGCATGAAAGTGAGAAGTGAAAGTGAAGTTGCTCAGTCATGTCCAACTCTTAGCGACCCCATGGACTGGAGCCCACCAGGTTCCTCTGCTCATGGGATTTTCCAGGCAAGAGTACTGGGTACCATTGCCTTCTCCGATATTAAGCATAGGCTGCCCCTTTAAAATTTCTCTGATTAAAGAATGTATCAGGTTTATTTATTCATACTACATAAGAGTTGTATTCCAGATCTTTATTTTTAATTAATCAATAATTAAAGTTCTATAAAGAAAAATGATTAATCATCTTTAATTATTCTATACTGCAGAAACTGTATTTACTTCTTGAAACTCTTCTATAGTTGTTGTCATCAGTTAAAAAAGAAGTACACACATCCACATTAGAACCAAATTAATTTCAGGGGGAGAAGAAAATTAATCCCACTATGAGTTTAATTTGTACTGTTTTACCTATGTAATTTCACTGAACCCTCCAGAGTGCTCAATATATCTCATATTACTATCCTTATTTATTAAGGGTAGATACTGAGACCTGACATTAACTAACCTGACTAATGCAGAAAGTTAGAAATGATGTGAATGAGGATATAAACTCAAGACTGCATCGCTGCAAAGAACTTGCTTTCCTATGATACTTTGTGGCCTCAAATAGAAAGCAAATTGCTAAGTTTTCTGGGAATTTCTCAGAGTGAACTATTTTTTACTTGTTTTACTGTCATATGTTAGCAGTATAGGTAGCTGTAAGCTCCTGTGACACCCAAATTTTCACTCTACTTCACACATGATTTAAAGATGAACCTCATATTCTCATGAATCAATGCACAAAAAAATCACAGAATATAAGTTCCAATGCAGTCATGATGATAATCTTTCCAGATCAGCTGTCAAGTGGTGTTGGATATTCCTATGTACAGGGGTATACACCGCCTTCATTTAGATTTCCCCTCCCCCATTTTGTTATCATCCTTACAAGGGATGTGTGTTCCTAGAACAAGGGATTTCTCTAAAGACTTCTTTCAGTAGGCCATTGAGGGATGGACTTGCTTCTTCTTGGGGTCTGAGAAATTAAAGGACATGCATGGCCTCAGGCCCTCATTTGAAAGCACTATCCATTCCTTATAAAATGACAAAAGAAGCAGCAAAACCAACCTTTTATTTTCCCACCTTGCACTTCAATCTATTTAGTAATACCATGACATTTCTATCAGGTTTTCTCCGTAAAACCCTTTCAGAACACAAATAAAAGAATGAATACAGGAGCTGAGCTTTCTCCCATTCAACTTTCAGCTCTGTTAGCTTTCAATACCAGAAATGTATTTAAAACTGGATAAGGTTTGTTAACTCTTATATACCACTGTCATTCATCCAGATAGAAAAGAAAGAAAAACAAAACAAAACAAAACTATATATGTGATAACATTTGCAATTCAAATTAAACTATTTCACTTTGAAAATATAGGGTGTTGAGGAAGCCAGAGAAGGAAGGACAGAATAAGGCTTTCTGTTTACCTTTGGTGATCATATTGTGGTCAGTGTTCAGAAAACTTTAGCTATATATTTTTGTATATTCTTTAGACAATATTGTAAAGAACTTTCTGATGAGGCTATACTTTATATTTGATTCTGAGAAGTTGACTGTTTTATAACACATCAACTTTTAGAAATTTATTTCTGAAACAAATTTAGATTTCTGAAGCCCGAAAGCCAAAGAAATAAAGCTGCTTCAAATTTTTCTGAAAAAAATAAAAATATATTTTAAGTCATATGTTGTAGGTCCCATCCATATTCCACATAACTTATTTCTGCAGAAAGGCAGACAAAGAGAACTGAATGGGTATAATTAGAATCTTTCACAATGGAACACAAAACAAACAACGAACAAGCTCTTTTAATAACGGTTAAGCTAAATTTCACTGCCTGTTACTCAGAATAATATTATTTTAATAATTCCATAAAAGGCTTAGTCCAGTAACTTTAGCTCACTTTAACTTGAAAAATAAACTCAACAGTTCTTTTTTTTTTTTTAATCACAGTGATACCGAAGTCCATTGGAATTATTTTAAATTGATTTTAAAGAACTTTGTATAATGAAATAGCACAAGAAATGTTTCTAGGTTCTATGCTGAAGTAGTGACTGCCTGGTATATCATAGGTCTTTAGGAAACAATGGAAGTAAAGAAAACAACATGAATTCAGCATTACTACATTTTAGAATGGCAGTAGGCTAGCTTCAGTGATTTACAGATGAATCAGATGCAGATAATAGAGAACAGCTTAGCATTGTTATGCTAACTCGCCTGAATCTAAGAACTATCTACCTGAACCCTAGTTCAGTTCAGTTCAGTTCAGTTGCTCAGTCATGGCCAACTCTTTGCGACCCCATGAATCCCAGCAGGCCAGACCTCCTTGTCCATCACCAACTCCCAGAGTTCACTCAGACTCATGTCCATTGAGTCGGTGATGCCATCCAGCCATCTCATCCTTTGTCATCCCCTTTTCCTCCTGCCCGCAATCCCTCCCAGCATCAGAGTCTTTTCCAGTGAGTCACTCTTCTCATGAGGTGGCCAAAGTACTGGATTTCAGTTTTAGCATCATTCCTTCCAAAGAACACCTAGGACTGATTTCCTTTAGAATGGACTAGTTGGATCTCCTTGCAGTCCAAGGGACTCTCAAGAGTCTTCTCCAACACCACAGTTCAAAAGCATCAGTTCTTCAGTGCTCAGCTTTCTTCACTGTCCAACTTTCACATCCATACATGACCACTGGAAAAACCATAGCCTTGACTAGATGGACCTTTGTTGGCAAAGTAATGTCTCTGCTTTTGAATATGCTATCTAGGTTGGTCATAACTTTCCTTCCAAACTTAATCCTGATCCATGTAAACCTTTTACATTTATTCAAATTCTCCACGTCCCATGAGATTGGGCTTCCTCTGGAATTAGTAGTGGCTGCTGCAGTGTCCAGAACTTGATTCAACTGTTTTCTGAGCCAGCACTGTTGCTCAGCTCACCCTAGCTCATTCTGTCTCTGTCCTTTCATCAGGACCCACACCTACTCCCTCTACACACCTGATCTGTAACCAACCATGTTTATGGTGCATGACCCATCCCAATTCAAGTTTTGATTTGCCTAGCTCCTGATATTTGAATCAGACAAAATGCATCAGATTCCTTTTCCCATGATTTTGGAGTTTGATCTGCAGACCCATAAGAGTCTTGGCTAAATGGATCTATGATCTGCATACTAAGAGAAACTATAGGACTTTCAACAACTAAGATCTCTGAAATGATTCTTGTTTCTCCCTTTTCTGAAGCTTACTATATCAGCTCTTCCTTGGATTCTGTGAGGTTACCCAATATCCTTTCAATAATTGTCCTAATTATACTACCACAAGTTAGTTTCTGGTATTTGCAACTGAATATTCATTGGAAGGACTGGTGTTGAAGCTGAAGTTTAATATGCTGGCCACCTAAAGTGAAGAGCTGACTCATTGGGAAAGATCCAGATGCTGGGAAAGATTGAAGGTAGGAGGAGAAGGGGACGACAGAGGATGAGATGGTTGGATGGCATCACCAACTCAATGGACATGAGTTTGAGTAAGCTCCAGGAGATGGTGATGGACAGGGAAGCCTGGTGTGCTGCAGTCCATGGGGTCATAAAGAGTCAAGAGTCGGACACTACTGAGCGACTGTACAATAATAACTTGCAACGGAAAGAGCCTCAGTAGAAATTGAGGTTAAATGTATTTAATAGGTTCCCTTGTACACCTCTTATTAATCTTAGTATCACAATATCATAAAAGATGCATACCTTTCAACACACTTTTTTGGCAATGCTTAAATGATTTATGTGTGTGTGTGTGTGTGTGTGTCTGTGTGTCTGTGTGTGTTAAGTTGCTTCAGTTGTGTCTGATTCTTTGCAACCCCATGGACTATAGCATGCTATGCTCCTCTGTCCATGGAATTCTCCAGGCAAGAATACTGTAGTGGGTAGCCATTCCTTCTCTAGGGTATCTTCCCAACCCAAGGATCAAACCTGGGTCTCCCACATTGCAGGCAGATTCTTTACCATCTGAGTCACCAAGGAATATATATATAGCCCCAAATGACATACATATTTTCAACAAAACTATGTCTAAGAAAATTATAGAAATACATTTAAATTCAGTTTCTAGACCATCATAGTCATGTGCAGACATTCTGAAAAGCATGTATAATGTCAAAAATGGGAATGTGAATCTTTGATGTAACTGGAACTAAAAGAGGTCATGACTACACAGAGTTACTTTAATTGTTCTGGAAGAAATGTTTAAGCACTTAATGTTCTAATACAATGCTACCTTAGTGATTTAGTTATATTTTAGAAACTGGTTGAAAGTGTTGATTGATGTTTAAATTATACATTTCCCATTTAATGGGGTCTTCCCTGGTGGCTCAGACCGTAAGGAAACTTCCTGGCATGTAGGAGACCTGGGTTTGATCCCTGGATTGGGAAGATTCCCCTGGAAAAGGGAATGGCTACTCACTGCAGCATTCTTGCCTGGGAAATCCCATAGACAGAGGAGCCCCCTACAGTCCAGGGAGTCACAAAGAGTCGGACATGACTGAAGCAACTTAGCACAAGACAATCTTCCATAAGACGATGTTGCAGCACCATTGGAGCGTCTTGATCCTGAACAGAACAATGATGGCACCACAGAATCTGTCAGAGAACAAGGATGAGGTGGACCAACTGCCTTCCAATATCTGCATGAGAACTGACTCCCCTCACCCCTGCACTCACCCAAGGAAAGTGACACCTGGCTCCTTGTTCATGGATGGAGTTTTGTTTTGTTTTTTTTTTTTTTTTTAATACATAGATAGGAAATGTTTGCTTTCAGTCTCCTAATTCTAATCTTTCAGTGATAGATCAACACTCAAAAATGTATACCTACTTATTTTTTGGCAGCAAAGTGTGATGTGAAAATACTTACCAGAATGAGAGAATGAGATTACTCAGGAATGCAGACTATTTGGCTCTTTGAGGCTAAAGTTCCTCATTTCTATTCAATTACAGGATTTCTTATTTTCTCAAAGCCCTTTCAGATATGACTGAATTACCATGCAGTCAGCAGTTCATATTTAGTCATACACTTGTATAAGTATTCTTACTTGAAAAGCATTCCTGATCATTCAACTCCTGGAATTATTTACCTCTTCTCCCAGACTATAAACCTGTAAACCTGTATGAAGAGACCCTGGCATATACTTCTGTATCCCTCACTGAAAAACTGGAAACAGAGAACAAAAACAAACAAAAATAATGGAAAATAGGTTTCCTGCCTTTTTTTTTTTTTTTTGGCTTCTAGTCAGAAATTGCTTACAAAATGAATAGGAAATCCCCATCCATAAATTTGCTTGCAGATACTGGAAGTTTCTGTCTGTCAATGAGATGACCCTGATGCACAGTTAAAAGTGGTGTTCTCCTCAAGGACAGTGAAGAACAGTATTATGGGGGTTCCAAGGAAACAAAGGAACTGAGACCTGACATAATGCAGGAGATGTTTGTCAGCAAAGCAAAGAGGCAAAGATTTGAGACTTAAGATTTTGGATCGCTACATAGAGATGACAGATAAAGTAGAATTGCAAAAATAAAATTCAGAGCAAAGAAAAATGTTTTGAGAAACAATTTGGATAGTCTTCATATTAAGATGGGACTAGGTCTTTGAAATCATGTGCTAACACATGTACGTGTGGTTTTCTTAAGAAATGATCAAGGCCTTTCATCAAACCCCTCCAACCTTCAGTTGAAAATTAAAAGAACCACAGCTCTATAGGAATGCATAGCTTAAATTGCAATTATTTTTAAAGAAGCTGTTAGTTTTACTTAAATTATGCTTTCTGTAAGAAATGGTCAAAAGAAAGCATAAGGTTATATTAGAAAATAATTTAACAAAATAATTTGACAAATGACAGTGATGTTTTAGTATTTTAATATACTTGTATATTCATTAGACAACTTTCTTAAGGAATCACATCAGTGATATAGTCACAGAAACAAAAAAGATTGCCCTCACTGAATTAAAACAGAATCAACTCATTTTCAAAGAGAGTGGTATTAAGCTCTAAAGCACTTAGGAAAAAGTGATTTCCATACCAAGAAGACTAGACCATAGGCTGACTGAAGGATTTTAGCATAGCTAAATTAAAAAAATAGAACAAATAAAAATTAAAAAGAGGATGTTTGTTTAGGAAGAGAGCCCTTAAAAAGGATTACAGTTATAAATATTGGTAGGGCTTATCCTTTCCTAACCTTGTCTGGGAAGAAGGTAGCTTGATCAAACCTAAGAACCAAATCTTTTTGTCCTGATGGTCTGTGGACCTAACAGAAAGACCTAGGCATGAGACTGTTTTAACCTCATGGCACTTAGCTTTTAAGTCATATTTCAGTCTTACATAGCCATGATTTATAATCATAAAACAGCATTTTGATTTTGATTTAACTTCCTGTGTAGCCTTATGAAATAGGATACCATATATCTTATCACTTGGACTGTTCAGCAAGTGATAAGTAAAGCCCCTTCTTCCTTTTCCCTTCTTGAGAGTTGGCTTGCCCAGAGAGAAAATATTGTTAGTCCTAATCATTTAGCTTGGGAAGATAGTGGTTTTTTAGCCTTGCTTATAAAAGGATGTACAGTTGTGGAGTTCAGTACTGAGAAATACTTGTCCACAGCAATAAAGCTCCTTTCGCAAAAAAACAGGTTGATCATACAGTTAGTAAGTTTAGATGTGGGTTGCCCATTTCTAAAACTCCAGTTTCAACATTTGTTATGTATGGACATCTTTATCTGTTTACAAGAAATATTTCCATCTACACCATTTTCCTCCTCTGGAAAAGTAAATAGTGCCTTTGAAGAAATATTTAAATGTAAATATACATAATGAAATTGTCAGTGAATATACATATGCTGTGCTGTGCTTAGTTGCATCTGACTCTCTGCGACTCCATGAAATTTAGCCCACCAGACTCCTTTGTCCATGGGGATTCTGCAGGCAAGAATTCTGGAGTGAGTTGCCATGCCCTCCTCCAGGGAATCTCCCTAACCCAGGGATTGAACCCAGGTCTCCCACATGCAGGCAGGTTCTTTACCATCTGAGCCATTAGGGAAGCCCAAGAATACTGGAGTGGGTAGCCTATCCCTTCTCCAGGGGATCTTCCCAACTGAGGAATCAAACCAGGATCTCCTACATTGCAGGTAGATTTTTTACCAGCTAAGATATGAGGAAAGGATGAATATACGTACACTTCTTGCTAAACGTGAAATGTGTAAAATTCAGAATATAGAAAATTATGTCTTATATATTTAATTTAGGGCTGATGCTTAGCAAAATCTGAGAACAAAGACAATCCTGGCTGGTTTTGATGGAAATCTTTTTGGAGTCTGTGATGTCTGAAGTTACTTTTAAAAATATTGCTTTATAATGAATTGAAAAAAGTCTTCTTTAATTGATGTCTTTCACATTATAGAATCTGATTTGCTTTAAAGAATATAATAATGCTCCCCTCCTCCAATATACAAACCATTGTTCTATGTAAAGAGAGAGTTTCCAACTCAAAATTTCAGCTAAAAGCCCACGTTTACACATACATCTCTCGTTTCCTGTTTCACATGTCCTTTATTTCCATAAGATAAGAATGACATTTCTCTAAGACTGATATGCTATGGCTGTGACTCTTTTATATAAAATTAAAATTTTCATTGGATGATTATATTGCTTGGAGGTTTTCAGTCATTATATTGTTTAAAGTAACAAAAGCATATAGTTACATTTTTCTCAAACATCACATTTGAAGATTGGTTTGTGCTCAGAGAAATAGTAGAAATTATAGTTAAAAAAATGAGAGATGATACGGAATGATAAATACTTACTCTCATATAAATGTGTAGTTTCTGATTATCCCACTCTTTAATGCCAGAGACATGTTTCAGTAGTGCAAATGAAAATGCTATTTTTAGTCCTTGTAGAATATGTATGTCAACTTATTTCCTTTCCACTGTAACAGATAATATAAACATAACTATTCTATAGTAACATCATATTATCTTGTGTGAGGCTGTGCAATATAAAACACTTTATAAGCATGTAAATTACCTCTCTAAATTACAAATAAGATAAATCAAAACACCATTAGATTATTAATAGTTCTGGGGAATGGGAGATGAATGCATAATGCTTTATAGTTTATCTGCCTACATTCTTTTCTTAAATTAACTTGCCAAGTTCCCAGAAGAATTTAATGAGTACTACTATTCTATAGACAGTGATCTATACATGGAAGGTATAGCTATGAAAAATGAAGTGAAAGTTATTTTTCTCATGGGCTTATGTTCTAAGGAAATATGGGCAGTTCAAGATACTTTAGATAAGGGAAAGTGGTATACATAAAATAAAACAGGTTAATAGAACTACTAAGCAGGTAAGCTCTTTTAGATATAATTAGGGAAAACCTTTCTGGGAAAGAGATATTTGGGCTGAGATCTGAATGAGGAAAGACAGGCAATTATGCAAAAGTCCCTGAGAAATGCTTCCCGGGCACAGAGAACAGGGAGTGTAAATGCTCTGAAGATAAACATCCTTATGGATGTGAGGAAATCAAAGACCAGTGAGTGATACGTAACAAATCAGGTAGATATGAGATCAAATAAATAAGCATAGACCAGGTCAAGGAAGAGAGCGTACACATTATAGATTTCCTATTTTATCTTGAGTCTCTTAAAGTAGAGCAGTGATATGTCTTAACGTATAGCTTTAAACTCTCATCCTGGACCCTGTGGGAAAAATTATTGCAGAGAAATCTATAAAAATGTGATATTAACAAAAAGAAATAATACGTATGTAAGAATAGACTTCCACTCTGCCCAAGATGGAGTAACAGAAATTGGATTTACCCATACATCTGAAAGAATGGAAAGAACTTGACAAAATATATGAAAAAAAAAAATGTTTTTAAGAGCTTGGACATGAAGTATTAAAGGGAAGTAATCCCTAAGAGAGAACGGGGTGAGCCCTATAATTGTCCATCTTGAATTCACAGCCTTGAGAGAGTTTGTAGGCTGCAGTGCAGAGAAGCAGATGGGGGCACAGACGATTTCATTAGTTGAGGTGACAGAGCTGGGACTTACGGTGAAAATGAGTTTGCCATAGATAGCAGGACAGAAGAGCTGAGGGAAGAAGAAAAAAAAAACTGCACAGAAGTCTGGAGGTCAGCACAATACTGATCAGTGTGTGTACAAGAGGAAGCTACCTAAGGCTGTAGCAAGAACCAACTCAAACGATTTGAAATAACAATATTCAGATCTCCTGGAGAATTAAGAATAGTGCCTATCATCATAGTCAGATTGGAAAACCTCATTGTTCATAGGGCACTGGGAAGACTGCTTGCAAAAAGCTTTGCCTCAGGTAGTAAGGGATTTATGTAGTAGTAAACATATATTTGTCATACATACATTTCTTGTATGTACGTGCTCAGTCGTGTCTGACTCTTTGCAACTGGCCTGGCTCCTCTGTCCATGGATTTCCCAGGCAAGAATACTGGAGTGAGTTACCATTTCCTCCTCCAGGGGATCTTCACAATTCAGGAATCAAACCCACGTCCCCTGTGTTGGCAGGCAGATCCTTTACCAATGAGCCACATAGGAAGCTAAGTTATTTTCTAGAGCTGCACTAATAAAGCACCACAGGCTGAGTAGCTGCAGTAAGAGAAGTGTATTGTCTCACAGTTCCAGTCGCTGGGAATCTGCGATCAAGGTGTTGACACAGTTGTTTCCTTCTGACGTTTGTGAAGGGGAGGTTTCACATCTCTCTCCTAACTCCTGGTGGCCCTGATACCTTGGCTTGTGGCAGCATAATTCCAATCTGTGTTCTAATATGACCATCTTATTCCTGTGTGTGTCTGTACAAACTTCCCCTTTTTATAATGACACCAGTCTTATTAGGGCCCACCCATGACCTCATCTGAAGCTGCTTAAATCTGCAATCACTGTATTTCCAAATAATGGTTAGGAATTTAGCAACTTCTTTTTTTTTTTTTTTTTTTGAGAGGACTCAATTTAACCCATAACACTTTTAGTAAAGGGTAATAATTAGCTTCAGAATAAATATTGCTGCAGTGTTACCTAATAAACTTTGAAATAAATATCAAAAGAATCAAATGGTTTCCAAGGAACAGTGTCCCAGAACAAAACTCAGAGATACATATAGGGAAATAGAAAATATGTAGCACCAAACAAGGTAACGGAGAAGGCAATGGCACCCCACTCCAGTATTCTTGCCTGGAAAATCCCATGGATGGAGGAGCCTGGTAGGCTGCAGTCCATGGGGTCTCTAGGAGTCGGACACAACTGAGCGACTTCACTTTCCCTTTTCACTTTCATGCATTGGAGAAGGAAATGGCAACCCACTCCAGTGTTCTTGCCTGGAGAATCCCAGGGACGGGGGAGCCTGGTGGGCTGCCTTCTATGGGGTCGCACAGAGTCGGACACGACTGAAGCGACTTAGCGGCGGCAGCAAACAAGGTAAAATTTCAATGTGTCTGGCATCCAATCCAAATTACCAGGCAAAAAGGCGGGAAAGTATGAACCACATTATGAAAAATATACTAATCATCTTATCCTCTGGATATTTGCTTTATTTATGGCATTTTGTTATTTAGTTTTGGGGCAGGAAGTACCCATTATTTAGCAGTACATTCTTAGTCCTAACTTTTGTATGATCACAATGCTTTGGGTAATCCTAGCTTGGTGCTTGCTCTTCTGTGCTTAGTCACAATCGCATCCGACTCTTTGTGACTCCATGGAATATAGCCCACCAGGGTCCTCTGTCCATGGCGATTCTCCAGGCAAGAATACTGGAGTGGATTGCCATGCCATCCTCCAGGGGATCTTCCCAACCCAGGGATTGAACCCAGGCCCCCACCATTGCAGGTGAAATTCTTACCATCTGAGCCACCAGGGAAGTCGAAGAATACTGGAGTGGGTAACCTATTAGCCTATCCCTTCTTCAGGGGAACTTCCCAACCCAGGAATCAAACCAAGATCTCCTGCTTTGCAGGAGGATTCTTTACCAGCTGAGCTACCCAGGAAGCCCAGCCCCATGCTTATGTTTGAGCCCAGTGCCACTGGGCTCCCCAGGTGGCACTAGTGGTAAGAACCTACCTGCCAATGCAGGAGATATAAGGGATGTGGGTTTGGATGATCCCTGGATTGGCAAGATCCCCTGGAGGAGGGCATGGCAACCCACTCCAGTATTCTTGCCTAGAGAATTCTATGGATAGAGGAGCCAGGCAGACTATAGTCCATAGGAATGCACATAGTTGGACATGACTGAAGCAACTTAGTGCGTGCGAGCAAACACACAGTGTTATTATTATATATCATATAGTGTAATCATGAAGACCATATGAGCAAAATGGATATTTGGTAAAATAACATGGAGAAAGTTATGATGTTATTCACTGTCTATCAGGATCTAGATAGGAGATAAAACTTTATGTTATATGAATATAAGTGATGATACCGTACAGCACTGATAATGTTATAGTAGTTTCAAAGAAAATCACTGATTTTTTATTTATATAATATGTATTTGTTTTTCATACTACAAAAACATTTATTTTAAAATATATGGAAAAGAAAGATTTAAATACCATGTAATTATATAAGTTGTATATTTAGAGTATTTTCATTTGATACTATGTCATGGGGATTATTCATGCCATTTAATTTTCTTTTAAAAAATAGTTTCAAATGGTTCCATAATATTTAGTTGTATAAGCTTTCCTAAAGTGTAAATATTTCTTTACTCTTGGGTCTCTTGTAATTTTGGAGAATAACTTCTCTTAAACAAGTATTTAGCTCTGAACAGAGCTATTGTGTACAAAGTACCAAATTTATAGTTCTTATGTGTTAAGAACTACACATACAGTTACAGCTACATATTTTGTGTTGGCAAATAACTTGGCAATAATTTTCTTGTGTATTTAACCAGTACAAAGCTAAAAAATTCCTATATATTAAAATTTTTAATATAATTCTAGAATATTTGGGAGAAAATTAAAAGTTAAAGATTAAAAAATAACAAACCATGAAGGAACCCATGCTCAAAAATTATAAAGGAATTTTTACTTCAAACCCTTGATGCTGAAATATTTATAATTTACTTCTGGACAATATATATATATAACTTAAAAGTTGTTTAAAAATTCATGAAAATTAATTAATACAATTATGTTTAACATCATCTCCTAAAAGATAATAAGCTGATCATTATCAGTAAAGAGAAATCTTGTACTCTTTGTTGTATGTACAAGAAGGTGAAAACAGAAGCTTTGAACCCGTAAGAAAATTTGATATTAAATATGTTGTTATTGTTGTTATTCAGTTGCTAAGTCGTGTCCGGCTCTGTCATCCCATGGACTGCAGATGCCAGGTTCCCCTGTCCTTCACTGTCTCCCAGAGTTTGCTCAGAGTCATGTCCATTGAGTCGGTGATATATACTAAATAGGACCTGGGCTTAATCTCAGATGTACCATTTTATTTTATGATGAATTGCTGGGCCCATCTGACAGTATGACTTGCAGGGCAGACTTTCCCATGGTCAAGCACGCCGTCTGTCCCAAGGATCAGTAGCTGTTTCTCACAAGGTTTACAGTTCTTCCCTACGGCCCTGCTCCAGATTCCCAGGGACCTACGTCGTGATCCTCTCGCTGCTGTTTGCCATAAGCTTCACACTGTGTCTCTCTCACCACTGATTCCGCCGCACAACAGGGTCTGCTCAGTTGTTTGTCCCAAGAGGCAGAGCAGCTTGCGCTGAGTCATGGGTCAGCACCAGCTGAGATTTGCCAGCCTCCATATCACCCAAGCCTGGAGCAGTCTTCCTTGGTGTGGAATGTGATATTTCAAGATCTAAAGAGACCTCCCAGGCACTGTGCTTTCCTTCTGTGCTAGGGGATATAAGATGCAGTAATTTGCTTCTTATTTTTAAGGTGATAACTGGGTAGGCCTTTGCCTATTACATCCCTAAATTTTCTCTAAATTTGGCATGCCTCTTGAATCTTCACAGGTCTTAACACACACTTAATGAAACACCATGTCTTGTCAAGCTGTCCAGGGTACTAGCTGTCTCTTGTTCTCTCCAATTGGCATGATCTCTTCAATACAGTGATTAATGTGGTACTCTGGGGTTTATGTGGTTCAGACCTCTTTGTATTACTTTGTGATAGAGGGCAGGAGGTTAACACAGCTCTGAGGAAAATGGTAAATGAATATTTTATTTATTCTACTTAAACATGAGTTGTTTCTGATTCTCTTTTTAATTGAAATGGAAAATAACCACGTTTACTAGATAAATATTCAAGTACCATGTAATTGGGGGCTTCCTTGGTGACTCAGTGGTAAAGAATCTGCCTGCCAGTGCAGGAGACCTGGGTTCAATCCTTGAGTCAAGAAGATCCCCTGGAGAAGAAAATGGCAACCCATGCCAGTATTCTTGCCTGGAGAATTCCATGAACAGAGGAGTCTGCTGGACTACAGTCCATGGGGTTGCAAAGAGTTGGACATGGCTTAGCAACTAAATAACAACAACAACCATGTAACTAAGGCCTTATTAATATGCCCTAGTGAGGAAATTATATTTGGCACAGTAGCAGTGATCAAGGACGTTACCTGATTCAACCTGCCTTAGTCTAAAATCATTCTTCAGAATGTTCTCAATTTTTCCACTGGCTATCAAATGCAAAGAAGATTGGGACCATCACCACTGAATTCTTTAGGTCATTAATAGCGGTGCTAACTTTTGCCACCCCACCCCTCTCAACCCCTGAGATGTAATGTTACTACCTTGGTTGGGGGCCGTTAAGTTTCATAGGTTCCCACTTGGCCTTACCTACTATGAATGCTCTTCCTTAGAGGCTAAAGATGCGGGGATCACTGTAACTGCTAAGTATAAGAATTCAAATTGTATACCTGAGCACTGGAGAAATGAACACTGAGTCACTCCCAGTTCTCCGTTGTGAGCTGGATTTAGCCAGGGCTTCATTTATTGTAAAGAGCCAATAAGCCCTGACTTTACTCAAGGGCCGTGATAAGGCCTTAATGTCGACTCAGACCTTGGTCCTCCGGCTATTTTGGTGTTCCTCCTACCTCAGTGCACAGTGAGCTGAGTAAATGGCCATCACTGCTTCTGAGGGAGGTGCTGGAGAATCACTGCAGCCCTGTAATAGCTGCAAGTTCCCTCTTCTAGGCACCGGCCACTTTGTTAGTCAATGGGTTCCAGATTTGAAAACTGGCTCAGGGAAATAGTAAGAGCTCGTTACTTTTTATTGGAGCAATTGCCCTCACGCCTCTGCTCCTGCATTTTTGCCTTTTTCAGTTATAGATGTTAAGCAGCACCCTTCTTGACAGCTCATCTGTTTTGCCCCCAGGGATGCTATGTCTATTAACCATATGTCTACAGCTCCCTGAGGATGACGCCCCCTCTGCTACTCTGCTGACCTCGCCTTGCAATTATTCTAAGTGCAGCCTCCTGGCTTCTGGTGATTAAACAGTGCCACCTGGCTTCTACGGGTGGGGGACGTTGTCCCCATGGAAGCTAATGAGCTCAGAGCCACAGCAGTTGCAAGTGTCTTCGGCCTCAGCCTGCAAAGGTGAGCTACTGGTGAACTTCTTAAGGATGCTGAGCATTGTCTGCAGAAGGAGGTGAATCTCCCTTGTCACCAGAGCAGGCCTTGTGTCCTTGGTGAATGGTGTGCCCTTGTGTCCCTACTCTGGAACCCTGCCTCAGTGGGTCTCCTTGTCTTTCCTGTGTCTCCATTCCACCATATCCACTGACCTCAGACTCTTTGTTTCCTTCTCTACCATACGTTAGGGTTACTCAGGCATTTTCCCTTTTCTGAGCATAGGCCTTTGCTTTCTCTAGGACTCTGAGAACCAGCATAATAGGGAGTTTGCTTCATTCATTAGTGCTCTCTCCAGGACCAGGGTGTTCAATCTTGTGTCATAAAAGTAGTCAGTCTAAGTGCATAAATTCTGGTTTGTCCGTCCTTACCTTTTAGCTCCCTTAAGCAAGCTCCATTATATTCCAACCCCGGGAGTGTTTTCCTGGCTCTTACTTGTTCAAGATAGTTAATTCTTCAAACTCCGGTTGCATAGTCTGTTTCATTACTTATGAGGCCCAGCACTTCTCCTGACAGATTGGGGAGGGCATCCAGAACAGGTAATAGGAGTGGCTCCTGAAGGGCTCACCTGTTATGTGGCAGGTTGTAGGGAGGATGCCCAGCAACATCGTAGTCCAGTGCAGTCGAAATGCTGGCTCTCATGAGGGGAGGGTGGGCTACCTCTGTAAACCTCGAGGCGTTTGTGGGGTCTGCAGCGCCAGCGTTCCCAGGTGCATACATCCCGACCTCCCAGCTCACAGTGCAGGGTCTCATATTTTTCCTTACTAACTCCTGAACCTGTGCATGGCATACTTACACTGGCTGAGTGCGTTAGACAATGAGAGAGTGGCAGGCAGAGGGAGAAGGAGGGATGGAAGAGAATGAGAGAGAGATTACACTATGACAAACTGACTTGCAGTTATGGAGGAAGAGAGGTCCCACCATCTGCTCTCTACTGGCTGGAGACCAAGCAAAATCAGTTGTTTAATTCAGACTCTGAAGGCCTGAGAACCAAGAAAGCTAAGGGCAGGAGATCAATGTCCCAACTGAAGCACTCTGGCAGAAAGGGGAGGATTCTGCCTTTCTCAAACTTTTGTTCTATTCAGGCTCTTAACAGTTTGGATAATGTTCACCCACATCCACATACAGTGGAGGGCCATCTACTCTACTCCTTCGACCAATTCAAATGCTAATCTCATCCAGAAATATCCTTAGAATCCCCAGAAATAATATTTAATGGGGTCACCTCCTAGCCAGTCAAGCTGACACGTCAAACTAACCATCGTGCTGAAGATTCAAGTCTTTGGACTCTAAAGTTTACAACTGTTTATTCAGCCTGCCTCTCAGCTATTTCTACTCCTCCACATAAAATCTTTAGCCAGTGAGATGACACTTTTTACCAGGGACTATCCATGCCCCAACTCACCAACCAGGATAGAACCCTCTTGTCTGCTGAGTGGGGAATGAGTCAGTTCCAAAATTCCATCTTAACTCTATGCTTTTTATTTTATAGAGAACTTTCATAAGTGCCTTCCATGATGTTTATATTAATATATCTACTATCCACATCTGTACACTTGTGCACTATTTCTGCCTTTTATGCTATAGGAACTCTCAGCGTCTCTAAGTAAAGCCAGTGGAAGTGTTAGTCGCTCAGTCATGTCCTGCTCTTTGTGACCCCATGGTCTGTAGCCTGCCAGGCTCCCCTGTCCATGGAATTCTCCAGGCAAGAATACTGGAGTGGGTTGCCATTCCCTTCTCCAGCGGATCTTCCTGATCCAGGGATCAAACCCGGATCTCCTGCATTGCAGGCAGATTCTTTACTGTCTGAGCCAGCAGGGAAGCCCCAGGTAAAACCAATCCCTCCACTTTTGCAATAGCTTCTATTCCCCCTCTCTTAAATATATTACTCCAGCAGTTTCCTCCTGTCTATACTGCATCATCAATTTGTCAATATATCTGCATTCATCATTTTCACTGCTTATACTGTTAACATTGCACTCAACCGCCATAATCACCCACACACACCACTGAGAAGCCTTTTAAAGGTTCTCCCTACTTATACCTTCCTTCCATCCCCAGCCTATTCTCAACACAACTGCCAGAAAGAATAATATTCAAGTCAGATCAAGTCCCTCTTTTGCTCAAAATTCCCCAGTAAGCTTCCATCTCAGCAACCAGTCTTACAATGCTCTCCAAGGCCATACATGTCCTGGTTGCTCATTCCAGCTCTGAGTTCATCTTCTAGTACATTTCCTCACTCCATTTCTGTTGCATTTTCTCTGCATATCCTTTAATATGCCAGGCATGTTTCACCTTAAACAATTAGCAATGACTCTTCCCTCTCCAGGGAGTATAATTGCCTCAGATATTTACGTGGCTAATATCCTCACTCCCCTCAAATATTTGTTCAAATGACACCTTTTCAAAGAGATATACTGACACTTCGTTTAGACCTCCTGTTCTCATTTTCTTCTTTCATCTTTTCCCTGTAAGACTTCTCATCTTCTAACATACCAGTGCTCTTTATTGATTTATTGCAACTATTTTTCTTTTACTGTCTCCTCTCCAGAGAATGCAATCTCTGAAGATGATGTTTAATATGAAATATGGATGTCAAGAAGAAAATACATTCCCAGTGGAAGTGCTAATGTCAAATCCTTAGGGAGAAATGGAGTAGCTGTTTCTGAGAAACCAAAGGAAGCTGAGCTTGATGGGAGTTTAGTAAGGGAAGGTTTACCCAGGGCTGAGGGGGGTACCTGGAAGGTGAGATTTTTCAGGGCTAAAATGAAGACAGTCTCAGGCAAGCCTTGGTCTTGGTACTGGGATAGGCAACATTCTAAGATATCCACCAAGATTCCTCCCCGTGGGCTACACTCAGCTTCTTTCCAATTAGTCAGTCAAGCGCAGAAGTTGCTGCTGTGAACTCCCTGATTGGTAGACCCTTAGAAAAGGGGCGTGTTCTAGAGGAAACGGAACTAATTAAACGGGCTCTTAAAAGAATACAGAGAGGATTTAAGTAGCACAGGCTCTCCGTCTGACCTGAAAGCAAGTCAGCGGCATTTTGTGAGCTTCCTCTTCAAGCAAGGGTCACATGAGTAGGAGCTTGGAGTGGAATAGCCACTGAGAGCGACCCCAAACACCAGCTCCAAGAAATGGGGACTTAGGCGCTACAACCACAGCGCTTAACTCTGCCAACCACTTAGATGAATTTGATGGAGGCCTGAGCTCCACATGAGAACACAGTCCCAGCCAACACCCCACTTTCAGTTTTGCAAGGCCCTGAACTGTGAACCTGGTTACGCCACACCAAGATTTCTGACCTGCAGAAACTGTGAGTTAATAAACAGATACTGCTTTCTATAGTGAAGTTTGTGGTAATTTGTTACACAGAAGTAAAAGAGTAGCCCAGTGTTCTGAAGCAAGAACTTTTTAAGATAAATTCAGACTGAAGGTAGGCTCTAGATCATGTAAGTCTTTTCTAAATTGGGAGGATGGAGTTTGTATTTTATTTTTAGTGCTGTAGAAAGACAAAAATTTAAATGGAGAGGTGCAAGTTTTTTTTTTTTAAACCTGAGATGTCTATGACCACTGGCTCCTTGAAAATAATACCTATGTGTCAGTCCCCTTAATCCTCACAGAGTTTATCTACCTCACTTTTGCAATATAAGTGTCTCAACAAAGTCCCCTTCAGTGGATCAATGTGATGTTCCACCAAACGTCCAAAGAGTTCTTAGCTCTCTGGACTATAACATACCACAGGAGAAGTAATGTAACCAGGGGCAAAACTGTAAATGAATTTTGTTTTCTGTTTCATGTAATTATAAACTTTGAGTGAGATTTTTTTGCTGGTGCTATAATAGATGGAAAGAATACATTCACCAAATCTGGCTACCCACCATATCCAAAGGGCTATTCATCTGCTCTAAAAAAGATACTGTACCTGGCAAGGTGGCTACAGTTGGAGTTTTACTTGGTTAAGTTTGTAGTGGTTTATTTTCAACCTACAGGATCTAATTTCTGTAGGAAATTAGATGAATGGTGAAATAGAGCTGTGTAAGAACCTACACTCCTGCATTTTTTTCCAGTTTGTAAAATTTATTTATTTGGCTGCTCCGGGTCTTAGTTGTGACACACAGGATCTTGGTTGCTAGGTGTGGAATCTTTGGGATCTTCAGCTGTGGCAAGTGAACTGTTAGTTGCAGGATGTGGGCCTAGTTCCCTCACCAGGGTTGAACCCTGACCCCCTGCATTGGGACCCTGGAGCCTTAACCACCCCACCGGACCACCAGGAAAGTCTATCCTGCATTTTTAAAATCCTCAAAGGAGATAGTTTCCATCACACTCTTCAAAGCAATAGTTTGTGAAGTACTCTAATGGCTCAGAAACGGCTACAGTTGGAGGAGTGGGTATGGCCAGCAGTTTCAGGTGCTGCCACTTGGCTTTCAGTTAACTGTTAATTGATCCCAGCTTTTTGTTATCTTCTCATAAAGCATACATTGAATTTAGATCATTGGATGCTGTTTTTCCTAAGCTTACAGTTTTCTCCATATGTTTCAAACAACTGGTAAATTGCTCATTCCTTTCCACTGGTGAATTATTCTATTTTACAAGTAGATTTTAAACACCTTGTACCAGGGAATATCCTATGCTTACCTCACCACAGGAGATGGGCTCCTGCATGCCAACTGGCGATGAGTGATCTAGCGCCAAGACTCCTCTCATGCCTGCTTTCTTGGACCACTCTTGACATCAGCTGTCATAGTTTCGATTTCTAGGAAGCAGACTGAGATGAAGTTAAATGTGCAGACATTTTCTAGGGAGAGTCCTAGAAATTAATACTTATGGAAGGGAGGTGAAAGCAGTAGAGTTGGGCAGAGGCAGAAGACGAGGAGTAACATGGGTCTGTAGCTTATCCTCATCACAGGGAGCTCTGAGCTACCCTTTACAATGTCCATCAAAGCAGATCTTATTGATTATCATAGGGTACTATGAGTACTTCCTAGGAAAGCTGAATTTTTTTCTTTTTGATGTTCACATCACTCATTTTTCATGAACAATCAGTTCAAACAGCTGGGCATTTTCATGCTTGCCTCAGCAGTCTCTGGGGACCTTGGCTAAAATGTTCTCTGCAGCTGAGGCTGTCCCTGAAGGGTTGTCTGCTGGTAGTAATCCCAGCATTCAGGGCAACAAATTCTTCCTTACAATGTGATTCAGGAACTGCATCTCTATGTCCATCAAATCCACTATTAATTATCATAGGTTTAACAGGAAGTACTTCCTGAGAGGGGAGAGTTGTGTTTTTCATGTTCACATCAGTTATTTTAATGAATAATTAGTACAAGAAGCAGACTAAGAATGACTCTCAGGTCTTCAGTCTAGCTTTCCCTTACAGACATCTCCACACCTTGGTCATTGCCATGGGGTCAGCGCTTCTGACCCGGTGTGAGGTGTGGAGATGTCTGTAAGGGACCCTGTGTGGTTCTCTGGGTGCTCTGTTATGCTCCTGGCAACTTCTGGTGACAGGTCCAATCCTCAGAGGCTACACAACCCCTGTACTTGAGGCCCCTGATGATTAGGAAGGCCCACCAGATGACTTTTGCGTAGAGAGCCCCACACTGCTCACTGATCACTTTTGTCCTGTGGTCCAGGAGGCGGGGAGAGCAGCATTGTACTTCTCCCCCTTCCTACTGTGCTGCTGCTGGTGTTGGGCATGAAGCTGAGTCTACACTTGGCATTTTGGAAGGGCTCCTCCCTGGTGCGGAGCTGCAGATGGTCAATCAGGTTCTCCTTTTAGCTGTAGCAGCCCCCACACTCAGGACACAGGAAGGGGTGCTCACTTATGTGCAAGTGAGTCTGGAGCCAGAGGCACGCATGCTCTTCCTGCACTCAGGGATACCAGCAGGGCCAGCGCCTCTTAAAGTCTGATGGGGCCTGGACACATGCCACCACTCCTGTGCACAGGGCCTCCCGGGCTCCACAGCCAGGTGCAGTAGCGAGGGAGGCAGGAGCTCCCAGTCTAACGGCTGCCAGGTTGGCTTTCTGCCATCCATGCCAGGAGGAGCGCCTCTTGGGGTCTGGGGTTCACACTGGTAGCTCTCAGCTGTAGAACTTGTCCTGAGGCAGAGGCATTTGGCAGGCATGTGGCTCTAACCCACAGATCCCTGTTTCCCATCATCCTCTGACACCATCTCCCGGTTGTCTTCTCAGGATTTCCCCTGTTTCTTGTAAAGTGTACATTTTGAGGGTTTGAACAACAACTGTTCACACTACCACCAGTATCTTTCTGTTGATTAACAGAAAGATTGAGTCTTTAATATCCTGAGCCTCTTTCTCTCCATCAAGAAAGGAAATAGTCTTCCCTTTTAGGGTCCAGGTCTTTAAAGGGGAAACACAGAGAAAGGATGGTTGCACTTTTTCAGGCACAAGTCTTCACCACACCCTCTCAACACTGACTCCCAGAGTGCATAGGTTCCATTTTAGCATATGCCTGTGTACTTGAGTGTGTGTTCCTGGGTGTGCGGGGTCAGCTGGTGTCACACTTCATACAACCATAGGTCATTTTGACATCCTGATTTTACCCACCCTTCAGCTGAACCAGATCTCTCCGGCTTCTCTCACTTGTCCCTTCTGCGGAGCTGACCCCATCTTGCCTGATTTGCAAACTGTTCTCCTCCCATCTCCCCAGGATGTACACATACCAATGAGTTCTATCATATTGGTTGCATATCTAAAGCCTGTTTTAGGTGTTTGTGTTTATTCTTTTTGCAATTTTATTAGGATACTTTGAAAATCAATACTTATCACCAGATACCTGAGTTATGCATTCCCCAATATTTTATGGCAGTTAAGAGTCCTAAAGATACTTTGGCACACAATAGACTTACTTTTTGAGTGCAGAGACAGGATCATAATAGGGAACTATTGCCTAACTTTTCAGATTAGGATATTACAATTTTCATCCACATGCTAGGCTAAAATGCATACAAAGTAATCTATCTCTAATGTAAATTATGTCTTCAAGAACTATTGCTTCATTATGAAATTGATAAAACCTTCAGTCAGATAAGATGAAAGCTCTCTGTTCTGTGCTTTGTGATCCACTCCCTCCTTTCATGCCCACGTATTTTCTGTGCCTTGCAGTGTGCCGTAACCCACCCTGGTTTGCCCCAGAATGGGATATTCGGACGTTTTTTATTAACTTCAAAAAAACCATTTTCCTGACAATGCCTACTTCAAGATTAGACTCTTAAGAACAAAATCTTTCTCACCTGAGTTTCTATTATAACAACATCTGTTGCTAATTTGCTAATGCAAATATCCCTGATGGACTTCAGGAGGATCTATGGCCTGCAGCTTCTTTGGCATTTCTCTTCAAGTGTGAAGTGGAAAAGGGTGCCTGGCATGGAGAAAATAACAGAAGTTTTCTTTTTTGAAGTTGTAATGATAAACCTCTATACAAATGAAATCTGTTTCTTTTATTAATATGTTTCTTGTTATTAATTCCATTTTAGAATTAACATAGTACTGATAATGGAATGCTATCTAACTATGAAAATAATTCACTATATATTAGTGCTCATCAAACCAGAGAGAAGAATTCTCTGGAGCATTTTTATAAATTGTAGATATCTTTTAAAAAATGATTTATTCATTTAAGTATTTTGGGCTGCACTTGGTCTTTGTTGCTTTGCACAGGCTTTTTCTAGTTGTGGCAGGCTTCCCACTGTGGTGGCGTCCCTTGTGGAACACAGGCTCTTGTGGGCTCAGTAGTCGTGGCTCATGGGCTTAGTTGCTCTGCAGCATGTGGGATCTTCCCAGACCAGGGATAGAACCTGTGTCCCTCACATTGTCAGGTGGATTCTTAACCACTCGACCACCAGGGACGTCCCAACTGTATCTTGAACCCACTTCTTAAGACTCCAATTTAGTAAGTTTGGGGGGGGAGAATCAAGGATTGACATTTCAAGCAACCATGCTAGATAATTCTGTTGTAAGTGGTGAGCAGTCCTTACTTAGAGTTATGACAAAAAGCTTTTGTGTTCATATGTTCATAAATTGGTGAAAATTGTTGGAAGGAGATGATAAACTAGAATTTGTGTTTAAAGATTATCCTAAAGTCCTCTGCATTGAAGTCACTGCCAGAAGTCAAGCCAGTGCTCTTTCCATCATCACTTCCTAACTAGTATGTTATCACATAGATGCACAGTTGGTGTGACAGAATTCAGGTTATAAAACCTTACTGGATTTAGTAAGTTTTACCCTGATGTTCATGAAAAAGCCAGATCTTTTGCACTGTAAATGTTTCCATGTGATTGTTGACATAAATATATTAGCATAGATTCTTAGTATTCTGAATGATGCTATGGTAGGCAGAAATATCATTACTTGTCTCTTTAAAAACCTTGCACTTGAATCTTGCTCTATACATTCTTTTGTAAACTCCAGGAGAGACAAATAAAAGTGCCTTGCCTGCAACAAGAAAGCTGGAGATAATAAATAGATATAAGTGTCCAAGAAAGTCAACCCAAATCTATTTGAACTGTGTATGTCATCTCTGGAGATTCTAAAGAATTTTTAAAAGAGGCAAAGACAACTTATCCCTCTTTTCAACTTATATCCTAGTAGATATTGTGGTTTCTCTGGATAGACATTGAAATATAGTATTAACATATGGTCCGTATGCATTTCTAATTAAAACATTCAATGTCAAGTACAGGAGACTCTTTTTTACATAAATTACTTTGCATTTTTCTTGGTTTTCCAAGCTGAGAATTTTTGGAAGATATCACTTGACTGTATACTTGCATTAGAGAATAATACTTTTGGCATGGAGTTGTTCTTATTGATGTCAGTTCTTGGCTTATATACTAAAACTGGGGAAGTCAAAATTGTTCAGCAGCAGTATATATGAACCTGGGAGAAAAAAATGTAGGCAGTAAACCATGCTGGCATGATAACAGAATACAGTAAACAAAGCACAGTGTAAGAATGTGTTTATTTAAAAAAAAACACAAAAAAACATTGCCCTCATAGAATTTAAAAAAAAATCATGAAGTCATCATAGATATAATATTAAATCTGATTGTTAATTTGTATATTTATAATTTGACTTAGAAAAAAAGTCACTTAATCTCCTTTTGAGTTAGTTGTGAATTCACAAGTTTTTATACTGCATCTTATTGTCACTTTTCAACCATGCTATCCCCAAGCAAAACGTACCAATAGAATGCTTATAACTGTATAGTTATTTCAGAAAAGTAGGCCTTTTTTCTGTTGTTTGTAACAATTTGGATAGAAAAAATGCTGTTGTGAATTTGAGTATAAATTGTAATGCAAATTTTAATCATTTTTAATAAAATCTCTTGTTTTACCCATCCATACCCCATACAGGAAGAAAAGAATGTGAGCTGAGAAAAGAGGGGCAAAATTTAGGAATGTGTTGAAGGATATCATCTGAAGCACAGAAGTGGAGAGAGAGATGGCAGGGTAGACAGGAAGGGGTGGGGTGAAGGATGGAGTGGAAATTCTGTCTCATTTATGGCTTAAAGTAAAATTGAATTTGAAATTTTAACTTTTTTAAGGTGTGTTGACATCTCCCAAATCAAAAAAGTCACAGTAAATTTTCTCCTGGACTTAATGGAGAGTAGAGATGCTTTTCCTAGCTCTGAATCTTGGCAAACAGGAACTTGATTCTTTTTCCTGTCACTTGGTTGTATTTGATCCTTTTTCCAGGGCTTAGCTTAAATGTCACTTTGTCAGTTCCTAGAGTCGGTAATGCTCTCCTATTCTAGAATTGAAGACGTGACATTTAATATATACTGCAGTTTAATTTTGCTTGCTTATATTTCATCATACTTCATTCAAATTGTTTAATGACTATCTTTCTACCTACACTGTAAGTTACAAGAAGAGGAGGAGCTTATCAGTTGTATTCAGAATGTAGCATTTTACTAAACAGAGGGAGTGGCCAATAAACATTTGTTATATTGTTTCTAGAGGGTGCTCTCCCATTAATTACATACCTTTTCTCACTGAAAACTTTTTCCTACTTGGTCCCAAATTTGATATATTACAGTGCTACAGTTTTCTTTCTTTCCTTTTTTGGCTTAGACCAGCTTGTCCCAAAAAATGTGTGTTACAAAAGCTAGTCTTAAAAGATATTATGGACAGACAAAATATCTAGGGTTAAATAGGTTTTAGAAATACTGTGTACTAATATTATTTTTTTAATAAAAAGTATACTTTAACATGTCAAAGGCTTTACATTCTGAGATAAAGATAACCACTTAACCTTATTTAACTTGCCATTTAATAGACAATATTGAGTTGACCAAAAAGTTCTTTCAGGTTTTTCTCTAAGATGTTAGGGAAAATCAGAATTAACTTAATTGGCCAACCCAATGGAATTTGCAGCCCTTTCTCTATGATTTTTTTATAACATCTTCCAGAAGAATCATGTCACAGAATGCGACTTGGGTGAAAGGTTGAGTTGGTTACAGCAGAATTTGTTTGTTGACTTACATCAAGGCTGTTTCCAGCACGTTATGAATATCCAGTAATTAAAACCAGGATTCTAAGGGCTTCCTTGATAGCTCAATTCATAATGAAGCCACCTGCAATTCAAGAGACCTGGGTTTGATCTCTGGGTTGGGAAGACCCCCTGGAGAAGGAAATGGGAACCCTCTCCAGTATTCTGCCCTAGAGAATTCTATGGGCTGAATAGTCCATGGGGTCGCAAAGAGTTGGATATGACTGAGAGACTTTCACATAACCTGGATTCTAGCCACATTTTCACTATATACTGGCTATATTACCTTGAACTTTTAAAACTCATGACCATTCCCTAAGGATAAATTTTTCACTTCTGCAACATTACCCGACCTGATACAGTGGGTTGAACTCTGTCCCCTCTCCCCTGCAACATATTTTATGTCTTAACTTGGAAAATCTCTGAATATGACCTTATTTGGAAATAGTCTTTCTAGATATAAGTGAGTTGAGCATCTAAAGATGGGACCGTCCTTCATTATCCACGTGGGTCCAAGATCCAAGAGGAAGAGGAGAAAATGCGGACTTGGAGGAGAATGTCATGTGTAAAAGAGAGTAGAAATTAGAGTTATACAGTCACAAGCCAGGAAAATATTTCTCTTATTTCATAGATGGGAAGAGAATTTGGTTATTAATGGTAGTGCTTCTGTTGGTATTAGTCATAGTGATACTAATTAGTAGCAGTTATTGCTTACTGTGGAGAAGGAAATGGCCACTCACTCCAGTATTCTTGTCTGGGAAATCCCATGGACAGAGGAGCCTGGCAGGCTACGGTCCAGGGGGTGGCAAGAGGCGGACACTACTTAGCAACTACACCTCCACTACCACTGCTTACTGAAAAGCTATGATATATATAAGATATACACTGTCCTAGGCCTTTATGTGTATTTTCACATTGAAGCCTTAATTTTCAACTAAGAACAGTAAAACTCAGGAGTTAAATAAAAAGTCCATAGTGACACCGATGGCCAGTTCTGGGACTGGAATTTGAACAGAAATCTTGCTAACTTTCTATTACATTGTGACATGTTTGTTTTATCCCAAATTTACTTCTAAAGGAAAATCTTGGTAGCTTATTATAGACTATTATTTTTAAAATAGTGTCATGCCGAGAGGGTCATGTGAGAGAAAGGTACTCATCTCTGGAAGGCAGAATGGTGGGGAGAAGAAGAATTAGAAGGACAAGGGTGGCCACACAAAGAGCCTGAGAGAGGACCAGGGAAAGAGAAGACCCCAAGTGTGCTGGTAAATGGCTAGGGAGTCTTGTCTTCTTTTCATGATGAAGATGCTCTCCACGATAACCGACAACTAATTGTTTTCATGACTCTATCTGCTGGGGGAAGGAAAGCTTTTTGCCACCATCAAATCCTAGACGAGAAACATCTCAACAGCTGTCATTCCTTTGAGATTTATTATTCCTTGTAATATAGACAGCTTGGAAGATCTGTCATATCCATGCATTTGCCACCACAAGATCACCCAGGCCTTTTCACTTTCTTAATTTTGACCATAAAACTTAAATTTGCTCAATAGTTTTCTCATTTTTTTATTCCTATCATGTTTATCCATTTTGCTTATTTAATTTTCATTTTCCTTTTAAATTTCTTAAGGTTGCACAGATCATTTAATATTAAATGACTTTTTTGTCTTAAATGCAAGTTTTTGCTTTTTAATTTTTGCTCATAATGAAATCTGTTTCCAAATTGTTGTGAAATTATGTGTAGTTCTTAAGAGGAAGAGGGGCGTTGTGTTTTATACAAATACATGCAATAACAAAAACATTTATTTAATATATCAGAGGAAAAAGTGTATGATGAACCAAAGTACAAATACTCAGTCTTGAATATTGAAATATCAGTGACAAAAATGCCTTATATTTGAGATGACAAGTTTGTTGCCTTTATACCTCTACTTGTAATTATAGGGATATAATTTAAGTTAAAAAATCAACTTAAAATTTATCACATGATAGAGTTTGGTGAAACCTTTCCTCTGCACTGGGATTTGTTGTAAAAGCCATCTTATTGGTCAACTATTTTTCTCTTGTTTCTGAGGAGTATGGCAGTTTTTTCTTTGCATACCATGATGAAAGACAAGTGCTTTGTATGGCATCCTTCATTGAACACAGTCATTTGTTGAAAATTGTGATAATGCGCTCCATGTGCATAAATCTATACCACTGTGCCTAGGTGCCTAGTAAAGGAATAACTGGGTATATTCAATGAGGGAAAATATTATCAAAGGTTTTTTTTTCCTTTAACTAAAAAATATTTCTGAGATGTGAAATTGCCTGCTGACCACTAACGAATTTTGACAATATTTTTAGTTACTGCATTTGGAAGAAAACCTGCCTCAGAGATATTATAAAACAAAACCCCATACATTGGCTTTGCACTGTTTTTAGCACTGAATGAAATTATTGACAGGGAAATAAGTTTTGTATTAATGTAGGAAAAAAACCCCTCTATTTTTCTCAGTTGAACTTCAGTGATCTCAGCAGTGTCTGTATGACAGTTTACATTTAAACTGGTTATGTGCGTCACTCTTTGCTCTGATAATGAAGACATAGAAATCTACACACAAATCTATATGGCTTTGAAGTCCTCTAAAAAAATTAGACTCACCCGAAATCTATTTACCCTGATAAATGTCTTTTTCCCTTTTCTGTTCCCTAAACAAATACCTTTAGATAATCAATTAGTTTCTTAGGCTTCAGTTGTGTCATATTTTCATAAAAGACTGTCTTAAGATGAATTATTCTTCAGACAGCTCCCAGCTGTGATGGTCTAGAAGACACAAGTGCAGATCGTTCAAAACACATTGTCAAGCAGACATCAAAGAAAAATGAAGAAAAGTTTATTTGTAGACTTTTCCCCCTTTCTTTACTTTCTCTCTTCCTTTCCCTCTATGAAACAGGCCAATTGAAGGGAAAAGTTCCCATGAATAATAACTTTAATAAAAAAATTCTCACTATTTACTCTATGTACTATTACATGATTTTTATCCATTACTTCCAACAGTGTGTAGCCTTTGACTCTGCATTTTGCCATTGGATATGCAATTAAAACAATTATAAGTAGTTTTGTCTCAATTATACCTGCTATAAATAGAAAATTCATTTCTGTCTTTTAGGAAGTTTTTAGCTGAGGAACACATTGTTGAAATAAAAATAATGGTTTTATTATTAGTACTGGTGATAATAGTGTTAGTAAACAAAGATAGTAGTGAACATATATAGAGTGCTTGTTGTTTTTTTGGTACCGTTAATGTTAGATATTTTATATGGGCAGATATTAGGTTGGTACAAAAGTAATTGCAGTTTCAAATGATTAATTTTAAATCATTATGACTAGGCTCAAATATATCTTTATTAATCAAAATGGGCTTCCCAGGTGATGCTAGTGGTAAAGCACCTGCCTGCCAATGCAGGAGACACAAGAGATTTGGGTTCAATCCCTGAATCAGGAAGATCCCTGGAGGAGGATGTGGCAGTTGACTCCAGTATTTTTTCCTGGACAATCCTGTGGAGAGAGGAGTCTGGTGGGCTCTAGTCCATAGGGTCACAAATAGCTGGACATGACTGAAATGACAGTGCACAGCACACACACACACAAGTAATTGCAGTTTCAGATCATGAATGTTAAGTCATTGTAACTAGGCTCAAATACATCTTTATTAATCAAAATAGGAACCACTTCAATCAATACTTTCTGCCATCAAGAAATAAGTTTGCTTATTCCTGTAGTGTCAGTATTTACGGTTTTGGATTTGATGAACTCTTGGACAGCATTTTCTGCCTCCTGCTGGTTGTGGAAGTGTTTTCCCTGCAAAAAGTTGTTGAGATGATTGAAGAAATGGTAATCAGTTGGCAAGAGGTCAGCTGAATATAGCAGATGAGGCAAAACTTCATAACCCAGTTACGGGTTATGACATGAGGTCAGCATTGTCATAGAGAGGAACTGGGCCCTTTCCGTTGACCAACGCTGGCTGCAGGTGTTGGAGTTTTCAGTGCATCTCATTGATTTGCTGAGCATACTGCTCCAGTTTTGCTGGGATTCAGAAAGCTGTACTGGATCAGACAGGCAGCAGACCACCACACAGTGACCACGATCATTTTTTAGGTGCAAGTTTAGCTTTGGGAAGTGCTTTGAAGCTTCTTCTCAGTCCAACCACTGAGCTGGTAATTGTCTGTTGTGGTATAAAGTCCACTTTTTGTTACATGTCACAATCTGATAGAGAAATGGTTCATTGTTGTTGCATAGAATAAGAGAAGACCACACTTCAAAAGGATGATTTATTTTTTGTTTGTTTTGATTTCTGGTCAGCTCATGAGACACCCACTTTTGAGCTTTGTGACCTTTCCAATTTGCTTCAGATGCCAAAGGACCATAGAATGTTCGACTTTGAGTTCTTCGGCAACTTCTCTTGTAGTGGTATGAGGATCAGTTTCAGTGGTGGCTCTCAACTGGCCATTGTCAGCCTCAGATGGCTGGCCAGTGTGCTTCTCATCTTCTGCGCTCTTTTGCAAAACTTCTCTAACTACCACTGTCATATAAATTCATTAGCAGTTCCTGGGCCAAATGTGTTGTTGATTTTGTGAGTTGTCTTTGCTGCTTTGAGCTCCAATAAGAAAATAACTAGAATTTGCTTTCTGTCTATCATCATTTCTATAGTCTAAAATATAAAATAAACAGCAAGTAATAAGTCATTAGCAAAAAAAAGCATAGAGCGAGAAATGCATATTATAGTGATGTATACCATAACCACATTTATTTAAGAATGTATTCCAGTATTAAACAGCAAAGTTCAACAGTGCAAAACCAGAATTACTTTTGTACCAACCTAATAACTAACGATTCTATGAAGACCTACAAGACCTTTTAGAACTAACACCCAAAAAAGATGTCCTTTTCATTATAGGGGAATGGAATGCAAAAGTAGGAAGTCAAGAAACACCTGGAGTAACAGGCAAATTTGGCCTTGGAATGAGGAATGAAGCTGGGCAAAGACTAATAGAGTTTTGCCAAGAAAATGCACTGGTCATAGCAAACACCTTCTTCCAACAACACAAGAGAAGACTACACATGGACATCACCAGATGGTCAACATCAAAATCACATTGATTATATTCTCTGCCCCCAAAGATGGAGAAGCTCTATACAGTCAGCAAAAACAAGACCAGGAGCTGACTGTGGCTCAGGTCATGAACTCCTTATTACCAAATTCAGACTTAAATTGAAGAAAGTAGGAAAACCGCTAGACCATTCAGGTATGACCTAAATCAAATCCCTTATGATTATACAGTGGAAGTGAGAAATAGATTTAAGGGCCTAGATCTGATAGATAGAGTGCCTGATGAACTATGGAATGAGGTTCGTGACATTGTACAGGAGACAGGGATCAAGACCATCCCCATGGAAAAGAAATGCAAAAAAGCAAAATGGCTGTCTGGGGAGGCCTTACAAATAGCTGTGGAAATAAGAGAGGCGAAAAGCAAAGGAGAAAAGGAAAGATATAAGCATCTGAATGTAGAATTCCAAGGACTAGCAAGAAAAGATAAGAAAGCCTTCTTCAGCGATCAATGCAAAGAAATAGAGGAAAACAACAGAATGGGAAAGACTAGAGATCTCTTCAAGAAAATTAGAGATACCAAGGGAACATTTCATGCAAAGATGGGCTCGATAAAGGACAGAAATGGTATGGACCTAACAGAAGCAGAAGATATTAAGAAGAGGTGGCGAGAATACACAGGAGAACTGTACAAAAAAGATCTTCATGACCTGGATAATCACGATAGTGTAATCACTCATCTAGAGCCAGACATCCTGGAATGTGAAGTCAAGTGGGCCTTAGAAAGCATCACTATGAACAAAGCTAGTGGATGTGATGGAATTCCAGTTGAGCTATTTCAAATCCTGAAAGATGATGCTATGAAAGTGCTGCACTCAATATGCCAGCAAATTTGGAAATCTCAGCAGTGGCTACAGAACTGGAAAAGGTCAGTTTTCATTCCAATCCCAAAGAAAGGCAATGCCAAAGAATGCTCAAACTACCGCACAGTATCTCACATTCTAGTAAAGTAATACTCAAAATTCTCCAAGCCAGGCTTCAGCAATACATGAACCGTGAACTTCCAGATGTTCTAGCTGATTTTAGAAAAGGCAGAAGAACCAGAGATCAAATTGTCAACATCCGCTGGATCATGGAAAAAGCAAGAGAGTTCCAGAAAAACATCTATTTCTGCTTTATTGACTATGCCAAAGCCTTTGACTGTGTGGATCACAAGAAACTGTGGAAAGTTCTAAAAGAGATGGGAATACCAGTCCACCTGACCTGCCTCTTGAGAAATCTGTATGCAGGTCAGGAAGCAACAGTTAGAACTGGACATGGAACAACAGACTGGTTCCAAATAGGAAAAGGGGTACATCAAGGCTGTATATTGTCACCTTGCTTATTTAACTTCTATGCAGAATACATCATGAGAAACACTTGGCTGGCAGAAGCACAAGCTGGAATCAAGATTGCTGGGAGAAATATCAATAACCTCAGCTATGCCGATGACACCACTCTTATGGCAGAAAGTGAAGAGGAACTAAAAAACCTCTTGATGAAAGTGCAAGAAGAGTGAACAAGTTGGCTTAAAGCTCAACATTGAGAAAACAAAGATCATGGCATCCGGTCCCATCTTTTCATGGGAAATAGATGGGGAAACAATGCCAAGCTTTATTTTGGGGGGCTCCAAAACCACTGCAGATGGTGATTGCAGCCATGAAATTAAAAGATGCTTACTACTTGGAAGAAAAGTTATGACCAACCTAGATAGCATATTCAAAAGCAGAGATAGTACTTCACCAACTAAGGTTCGTCTAGTCAAGGCTATGGTTTTTCCTGTCGTCATGTATGGATGTGAGAGTTGGACTGTGAAGAAAGCTGAGCGCCGAAGAATTGATGCTTTTGAACTGTGGTGTTGGAGAAGACTCTTGAGAGTCCCTTGAATTGCAAGGAGATCCAACCAGTCCATTCTGAAGGAGATCAGCCCTGGGATTTCTTTGGAAGGATGCTAAAGCTGAAACTCCAGTACTTTGGCCACCTCATGCGAAGAGTTGACTCATTGGAAAAGACTCTGCTGCTGGGAGGGATTGGGGGCAGGAGGAGAAGGGGACAACAGAGGATGAGATGGCTGGATGGCATCACTGACTTGGTGGACATGAATTTGAGTGAATTCCAGGAGTTGGTGATGGACAGGGAGGCCTGGCGTGCTGCGATTCATGGGGTCGCAAAGAGTCGGACACGACTGAGAAACTGAACTGAATAACTATTTTATCTATTTACAGAGTAAGAGTTTTGAGTTAGCATGGTTGAATACCTTGTTCAAGATTACATAGCACCTAAATTGCTTTGGAGTGCAAGGTCAAAATCACTAAGCTAGACAAAGCATAAAATTCATTTTCTACCATATCATCAATCTAAGACAGCCTCTATTAACACATCTAAAATCAGCCTCTGTGCATAAGGCCATTGTTAGTGCTGTGACAGAGTGGAGGCCATTGTGTTGATGAATCCAGTGGGCCCTCCAAAAAAAAGTCCCTATTCTAACAAACTGCTGTATCCAGTTAATCATGTGGTCAGAGACACCATTATTAAGACATCATTTAGTGTAATTACTGTTCTCTAGGCCACTTGTTTTAAGTTCAGATAACCCTTAGGATGGATATAGGTTAAGTAGTTACTAGTTATTAAAAATTTCCACATATTATAAAGATGAAACTAGTCACCATATATTGATCGCTTTCTATGCTCCAGACTCTCTGATAATCAGTATGAGCATACATGAACGTGTGTGAGGCTGTGATTTTTACATTTGTTTGTGCCTGTGTCTGTTAGTGTGTTTGCATTTTCTTTCGGTCTACAAAATAACCAGTTTATGGAGAAACAAAATTGAGGCTCAGTTTGTAAGTAATAAGCCAAAAGTTATTTGTTTGGCTCAGCAGAAAGAAAATATAACTTGGGAGTTAGATATAACTGAATTTTAGTATTTCTCTGCCAATTTCTATCTGGGAGCTTGTAGATGATGCTTAATATCTGTTTTCACATTAGTAAAATACAGATATTAAAATATAACTTAGGCTGTATAACATCTAAATGAGAAATGTACATAACGCTGCAAGTACCTTGACTACAAAGAGTAAACCGTCTTCTCGTATTGCCAAGTCCAACTAGTCTGCCTCCAAAAGGATGAGCCACTATGTTTATCTTCATAGTATACTGAGAAACTTTGTGAGAAAGGCTCACACCCAGATGGAAGACATGGTGTGTGCTTTAAACAAAGCTTGTTTAATTGTATCCAATTCTGCAACCCCATGGACTGTAGCCCTCTGTCCATGGGATTCTCTAGGCAAGAATACTGGAGTGGGTTGCCATGCCCTCCTCCAGGGAATCTTCCCCACCCAGGGGTCAAATCCGGGTCTGCTGCATTGCAGGCAGATTTTGTTTTAAACCATCTGAGCCACCAGGGAAACCCCAGAAGACATGGTGCTAACAGATTATTTCCTGGGTTGAGACGGAGCACTCTCTGAGCAGTGCAGCTCCTTCAGTGTCAAGTTGCTCCCGGGGACCCGTACACGTGTCTGAGGCCTACTCGCTTGCTTCCTTTATGCAACAGGACACGAAGACTGAAGACACCGTAGTTCAATGGCTCACACGTCACACTCACTGTGTATTTAGAAACATTGAAGTCATCTGATCATCTTCACCAAGAGCATCAACATCAAGTGAAATGGGCTTGATACATTCAGTGCTAATTTGAAAACTGTGTCAAAAGCACATTTTGCTGAAATGGAAATACTAATAAAACTGGGGACTCAGAAGGAGTCCATTATCCTCCTCACCAGGTTTGCGGAGAAATTGCTTCTCATTAGTTCCCATTCCCTGGTGGATTCAGGCTGTTTTTTTTACAACTGGGTTTAAACGAAGCGTCTAGGACTACCTGCCAAGGAGGAGCAGGCGCTTTGTTCAAGAGGCTTGCTCATCACATGAGGTAATGACACATCTGTTAGGACTGTCTGGGCCCAGATAGCAGATGCTGCTGCAAACTGAGTATCTGGAGAAACAACAACAAATATAAAGAGAAACCTACCCCCCTTCAGCACAGATTCACAGGCTGCTGCCAAAGATTTGTGGAGAGCTGTCTGTACGTCCTAAATGTGATGGGGAAGCTCTGATACATCACAGATCTCCTTGGCCGGTTAGATGGACTAGCTGAAAATAACTTTAAAAAAATATAACAGATTCCTTGCAGCACTAGAGCATTCAAAATGATATTCTCAACTGGTGGAACTTCTGGCAAATGGCACTCTTTGCTTTGTGGCTCTGTTCAACAGAAAAGGCTTTGTTCAGCATGATCCAGGCTCATGTTGAAGATAGCCAGAGATCATTCCACCTCTAGTCTTCACAGAGCTCACCATTCCGGACAGTTCAGGTTCCATTTCTGGGTTATTTTAAAACAGAGCACCCACCTAATTTTCATTGGGTTTTAGTCTGTCTCTCAGATTGATCATCTATGCAGCCATCCCTCCATCCCATAACAATGATCAGACCTTAAACTGGCTATTTAGGCTTGTTTTCAGTTTTTGGGAACAATAATTCAAAACGTAGACTTTAAAACGGGTAATGTAGCATGGTTGTACATTTTCCTTTCTGGTGGCTCTGACGGTAAAGAATCTGCCTGTAATGAAGGAGACATGGATTTGATCTCTTGGTTGGGGAGATTCCCTGGAGAAGGGAATGTCAATCCTTTCCAGTATTCTTGCCTGGGAAATCCCACGGACAGAGGAACCTGGCAGGCTACAGTCCATGGGGTCACAAAGAGTTAGACACGACTGAGCGACTAACACTTTCACATTTTTCTTGGGTAATAATGTAGCTAGTCAAAATAGGTTTTCATTAATGAGGACTATTTTCTGTACCCATAGAAAACAGGAAGAGAGACCTACTAGCTTTTTACCAGGCAGATGTTAGATTCTCAGTGTATAGGGTAGTTTAAAACTGTGTTTGCCCAGGTCACACCTGTTTTTGCCAGTTATTTCCTGGTATTTAGTTTATTACTTGCTCTAGATTTCTCAGTTTTTATAAAATATTTATTTGTATTAAAATAAACTTGAATGAGATTAGCAACACCCAGTATTTTTTATTATAGTTTAGACCGGTAGTATATGAGATGCAATGGCAGTAAACTGTTGTTTTAACATGTAGTTAGAGTCCCTATGCTCTACAGTATGCCTTTCTTCATTACATATCTTAGATATAGGATAGTGTGTGTATGGAATTTCTGCTACCGTAGGAAGATTGGAAAACCAGACTGGAAGCCAGCTTGGCCACCCATTAGTCCCCTGTGACACAAAGTGAGAAAAGAACAACCTGACATTATCACACACCACAGTCTTCCAGTGGCACAAGGCTATACTGTCTGTATCAAAGCAGAGGTGAGCCCTTTGTGGTCATTAAAAGTTCCTAGTGTAGAGGCTGAAGATTATATGCAGGGTGTAGGGGAAGGTGACTGGCATGAGCAAGGCCCCATCCAGATGTCTGTGGAGAAGAAGCCAGGATACCCATGGCCCAAGGATCCAAGATGAAGGACCTGGGCCTTTAAGACACTTGGTTTTAAACTTTAAAAGAATATAGTGTAAAGGCATTTATTGAGAGTATGAGTGTGTGCCATTGCCAAAGAGATCATGAAGCTGTAAGATTGGGAAACGAGAAATTATTGATTACATATGTATGAAATACGTGTCATAAATGGGAATTGAGCAGTTCTGTTGAGCTTACAGAGAATACTTTGCACATGCTTCCTATAGTCATGTAGCTGTACATTGAATAAGGTAGACCTTGAATTGTATCTATATGTGAGATCTATAATGAAACTTAGTAATGTGTTTTAATGTTGTAATACACCCTTTCCATAAGATGCAGAAAATCAAAAGTGCATGTTTAGTGAAAAATTTAATCAAAATTCAGTTATATGGAATTGGTAATGATCTGTATAACTTGATGTAGTTTTCACTGCCATCAATCAACAGATACATGGGCTGCATGGACAACATAAAAATCAGCATAGTGATGAGAAGGCATCAGCCAGTACTTTAAATGTCAGTAATTAATTTTAGAAGATCATGGCAGAAATTTGACATGGACTACTTGTAGAAGCTATATTTAAATAGCATTCTTTCTGTATGATCTTTGATGCATATCAAGTGACTATTTTTCTTAATTAGTTTTACTTTTTCTATTTAGTTTGTGTATGTGTGGAAATTGACTCAATGATTTTGGACTTATTAAAGAAAAACTTGCAAACAGATTGATATCTACATCGTCAGACTCTTCCAGTAGAAAACCAGATAATGAGTTCTCAATTCAGTCACTCAGTCGTGTCTAACTCTTTGTGATCCCATGGACTGCAGCACGCCAGGATTCCCTGTCCATCAACTACCAGAACTTGCTCAAATTTATATCCATGGAGTCAGTGTTTCCAACCATCTCATCCTGTTTTCCCCTTCTCCTCCTGCCTTCAATCTTTCCTAGCATCGGGTCTTTTCCAGTGAGTCAGCTCTTCGCATCAGGTGGCCAAAGTATTGGAGTTTCAGCTTCAGCATCAGTCCTTCCAGTGAATGTTCAGGACCAATTTCCTATAGAATTGACAGGTTTGATCTCCTTGCAGAGTCTTCTCCAACCCCACAGTTCAAAAGCATTAATTCTTCAACACTCAGCTTTCTTTATAGTCCAACTCTCAGATCCATACATGACTACTGGAAAAACCATAGCTTTGTCTAGACAGACCTTTTTGGCAATGACTTTGGTTTTTAATATAATAAGTTGGTCATAGCTTTTCTTTCAAGGAGCAAGTGTCTTTTAATTTCATGGCTGCAGCCACCACTGCAGTGATTTTGGAGCCTCCAAAATAAGAGTACGTAAATATAGACATGAAAGAGCATGATTCCATTGTTAGGAACCTCAAGAACTGAATCACTAATTTCTGATGATATACATAAATCAGAATAGTGTCTATCTCTAGTTTGAACAGGAATTTGACTAGAGAGAGGCAAAGGGAGTGATGGGCATATTCTGTATCTTGAGTTGGAGGAGAGTACATATGGTCTGTACAAATGTCAGTATTGAGCTGTACAATTAATACTTGCACATTTCCAATATGTAAATTACCTTTCATAGAAAATACTAAATGCTCAATAAGTGTTAGTTTTATTAAAATGCATACATATTATCTAACAAAATGACACTTGTTCTACTAGGTAGTAATGCATTTCAAAATAATACTAGTGGCAATATTAAAGACACATGGTGAAGCAACTTCGTATAATACAGGAATATATTACAAGGACTAACAATTCTCATTACAGTATTTTGTGATAGAAGATAAAAGTGGGTCTTGAAATTTTTACTACAGTGTGTGTGTGTATGCTCGTTCATTCAGTTGTATCAGACTCCTTGCGACCCCATGGTCTGTAGTCTGTCAGGCTCCTCTGTCCGTGGAATTCCAGGTAAGAATACTGAAGTGGGTTGACATTTCCTTCTCCAGAAGATCTACGCAACTCAAAGACTGAGCTCACATCTCTTATGCCTCCTCCACTGACAGGCAGATTCTTTACCACTGTGCCACCTGGGAAGCCCCTTCATGTGCATGGATTCATGCAGTTTTTATTTTTAAAAAGTTTTTGAATATAACTCTTGTTCAGTTGCTCAGTTGTGTCTGACTCTTTGTAACCCCATAGACTGCAGTGCACCAGGCTTCCCTGTCTTTCATTACGTCCCTGAGCGTGCTCAAACTCATGTCCATAGAGTCAGTGATGGCAATCAACCATCTCATTCTCAGTTGTCCCCTTCTCCTTCTGCCCTCAATCGTTCCCAGCATCAGGGTCTTTTCCAATGAATCAGCCCTTCACATCAGGTGGCCAAAGCATTGGCACTTAAGGTCCAACATCAGTCCTTCCAATGAATATTCTGGGTTTATTTCCTTTAGGATTGACTGGTTTGATCTCCTTGCTGTCCAAGGGACTCTTTAAGAGTCTTCTCTAGCACCACAGTTAGGAAGCATAACTATTTTATAAAACCATTATATTAAAATGTTGTTAATATTTCAAATATTGTAGTTGTTTCAATTATCCCCTTTTACTATCACAAGTGTCCTGATATTGGTAAGACATAATATAAAAAATAGTGATTATATAATCATTTGAAAATGCTACATTTGATAAGGCAGTCATTATTATGTATATTTTACTTGTGAGAAAATTTAGCCTCAGAGAAGAAAAATTATTTGCCAAAAGCTGTGCAGAACTTGATGTTAACTGTGGCAGAATTGGTGGGGAGGATTGAGTCTAAAATCTTTCCAGTCTCCCTTGATCACTCTGTGCCCTTTAAATCAAATGAGTTCTTGGTTGACTAATGTACTTAATAGGAAGCATTACTTTGGGAACCACAGTATACTATTCTTTACCCTTCTCTGCTGAGTTAGGAAGATGGCCAAATAGAATTATTTCATAAAACCTCATAGTCTAATGAAAAGAGAATGAATTTCAGTGTAATGAGTTTTGTGGTAGGGGATGTTAGTGGTAAAGAACCTGCCTTCCAATGCTGGAGACCCAGGAGAGAGGAGAGTTCAATCCCTGTGTCAGGAAAATCCCCTGGAGAAGGGCATGGCAACCCACTCCAGTATTCTTGCTGGAGAATCCCGTGGACTGAGGAATGTGATGGGCTGCAGTCCCTAGGGTGGCAAAGAGTCAGACACGACTTCATATACACTCACATACATGGACAGAGAGTATGGGTACACATAGAAAGAGTGGTTAATCTTCCTAGCAAATAAGGTTTAGGGGAGAAGTAATGATGAAGTAACATATTTTTCCACATGATTACTTTTTTACAGTGAAATATGACATAACAATTGAATATTTCATGGAACATATATGTACATTCAAATGAATACTTACTGAGAAAATACTTCCCTAATTACTGCTCAAGTTAACTTAAAAAAACTTAAAAGTCTTTAGGATCCCAACTCTTATACTAACTCTTGTAGAGATTGTTTTATTAAAAAAATAAGTTTAAAATCTAGGTATACATCACTAAAAATATGGGTTTCCTTTGCCAGTTTTCAAACATTTCATAGGTGGATAAAACATTGCTATAAATTTTGGGATAGGCCTATGGAAATAGCAGCATATTTTATCTTGCATACCTGGAACAATCTGGAGAGCAACAGAAGAATTTCTTCTACCACCTTCTGGTGAAAGTTGAGATGAGAGAAACGATTATTTCCATGAATTATCACTATTAACATCTATGAGGATTTGTTGGGACTAATCAACCCTGATAAAGAGACAACTTGTAGTATAGGTAATATGTACTCATGACTCAAAATAGATCATTGTATACTGGGGAGAAGTTCAGTAATTTAAACTTCCAAAGAACTGACTTCTATGAATTAGTTACATTGACCTTAATAACAGTAGCTGCTGCTGCTGCTGCTAAGTTGATTCAGTCATGTCCGACTCTGTGCAACCCCATAGACAGTAGCCCACCAGGCTCCCCCGTCCTGGGATTCTCCAGGCAGGAATACGGGAGTGGGTTGCCATTTCCTTCTCCAATGCATGAAAGGAAAAGTGAAAGTGAAGTTGCTCAGTCGTGTCCGACTCTTAGTGACCCCATGGACTGTAGCCTACCAGGCTCCTCCATCCATGGGATTTTCCAGGCGAGAGTACTGGAGTGGGGTGCCATTGCCTTCTCCATAATAACAGTAGTCACAGTGTTTATCAGTAATGCATGGAACATTTTTGGAGTGCTTTACCCTTTATAACTATATAAACCAGTATGGAACTTTCAGTGAAAGGAGGACATTTTCAGTCCTTGGTCTAAGTGTAGTTTTTCAGCAGGGAGAAGCAAACTGGATATCTTTTCTCTTTTTCTAGTAGGCAGCAGAGGCTTTGTTATTCTCTGAAAGTCTTACTTACAGGATGTAAACCCCTGGGAGGTCACTGAAGAAACACAGATGGAGAGGTAGTTAGCCAAGCCAGACCAAGTCAGAACAGAGTTAAAGCCATCAAAGTATACATTCAGAGTTCTCCATTAGCTTTTCAAAAGTTGAGAACACACACACTTAACCGACTAGATCCAAAACTTCAGATTGGCTTTGTTAGAGTTCATGTAACTACCTCATCCAGACTTTAGAAGAATATCCCTCAATTTGGTAAATATCCTGTCTATCAGATTCCTGCAGAATCGTATAAATTTTAATTGCAAAATACCATTATTAAAATTTCTCTGGAAGCCTGGAAAGACCCAAACTACAGTAGACAGATTGCCATATGTGTTAAAACATCTTTGTTAGAAATTAAGTATGTGAGTCTAAAAGATGAGGGGAAATGTAACCAGCCCATGAATAAATGTTATGCATGATGGCTAAGACAATGAATAATTTATATGGAGGTAGTTAAACAATTACTTGCATTTGAGTTTCTCATGTGTGCCTGGTTCACAAGGAAAAGACAAGATGCTGTAAAAGCCAGAAGATTAGCATGAAATGTTGTTTTACAAATCATTTGTTCTTTTGAAGACTTATTTTAGTCAGTGATGAAACATGCTATGAAACTTCTCTGGGGACATGAAGGGATTCTTGACACCTTCAGCAAAAAAATAAGATCTCCTGAACATCCAAACTTAATGTGGTTTCTTCTATGTTTCTTCTTTCATGTAAATGTTACACACACTAATTGGACACCTAAATGGGGAAGAAGTTCCATTCTCTTGAGAACATAATGTTCCTGCTACACAGCTGGTTCCCTTTGGACTTGAATTTCCTTGTGAAATCCCAACAGCCTTTTTCGTTTGTTTCCCACTGTGATCCAACTGAAATAATTGTGTCCAATAGTGGGTGAATTGAAAATCCCTATGCAGTTTTCCAAGCATGCCTGAGAACGAAAGGCAAAGCTAAAATATAATTTGAAATTAGTCTCTGGAATGCTTGCCTTTCTTTTATGTCTGAGAGCCTTGTCAGAATTTGGGAGCTCGCCTTTCTCTGTCACTTGTCTTCCTGTGCTTATTGTTTAATCAGCTGATTGGTAAACATCCGTCCTTATGTGCATTTCTAATTTCAGGCTGAATGTGTTCTTTTGAAACTTCAAAGTCTTGCCGTTACTGTCAGCATAATGCATTGGTTCGTTGATGGCTCATTTCTAACTCCTTAGCTTCACCACATTCCAACACACACTTTTGTACTTGCCACCATATACATTCAGTCCTACCAGATGTGTTCACGTATTCGAGTGATAACAGTCCTTGCAATGATCCTGTTAACATAGGGCAGTAATGAAATGATAAAACTTATAAAACATCTGCAGGGTGAAGTTTTATGTTTTATCATTTAAATCTTAAACTATGGATAACTTGGGTAATTTATATTTTGCTTTTGTCTGATACTTTTGCTTCTCTTCCTACTACTATTATTAGAAATACGTTGCTAAAGAATAGAGTCATATGATGATATTACCCCACTAGTGCAGAGCCAACAAATTACATACTCTGTCAGGAACTACCTTATTGGATGAGGAAAGGTGCTGTGAATTTGAGAGGCAGGAGTCATAACATTGGTTTGAATCCTGTTCTGGCATTTACCAGTGCCCACCTCATGTGTCTTAAGGCTAAAATGAAATAATCAATTCATACCCATTTTAGCAAGTACCTTAAATTTGGCTTTATCGCTTTAAGACCTATATTCAAGTGAGCATGGAGTCAAGCTAGCTTGTAACAGAAATAGTTGCTGTTTAAAATTTGCATTTGAATTCCTTTAGAGAAGATGTGTAAAATGGAGTCCAAGTGAACAATAAAACAAAAGCAAAACAAAAAAGCAAAACCAAAGACACTGCCTGTTGTTTTCCCTCAAATAATGTATTATTTATTGACCCAAATGCAAATCATTGTATTATTACTTTTAGAAACATCTAAACATTTTGTTGCTGTATTGAACAAGATCATAAATGAAAAGTTGCTGCTTAATAGATCTTAATAGGTATGACAAGAGATTGTTAAATTTTGTGAACAAGCCCTACCTCGGTGATATAACTGTTGTACTAACATTGCTAGCCTTCTTACTGAGGAGGTCAGTTCCTCAGAGAAAAAAATAACCCGCTCAAGATTGGATTTGGCAAAAGTATTTTAAGTGAAGTATATAGAGAGCAAGCAAGTAGGTAAATACTATCTTTGCTTGTTAATGCATGGGAACCCTAGGTGAATATCTAAGATATATTGTTGATGTTTTCTGTTTTTTGTTTGTTGATTTTCACCAAGCCTCATTTTGGAAAGAATTAAACCCAAATTGCAAAATGACTGAAAATCATAAAGGTTTTTAAATTGGTAATGTTAGAAAAAAAATAGGTGAATGATTAAATAGAAGCAAAGCGGGATTAGACAAAAGAAAAGTGCCATGAAGTCAGGAGTGAGGCATGAAGGTCACTGATGCCATCCAAAAAGAGAATAAAGGTTTTGCTTTTTCACAGGTCGTGTAATGGGGTTCTATTTTCATATCTTCCTGATGTTAGGTATGGGCAGATTAATTTGGAATGAACTAAAGAAATGAAATGTAAGAATTGCTGCCATTTCTTTCGAGAGAAAGCTCTGAGATCTGCCGAGTGTTTTTCTGCCCTTCCCTCTGTCGTAGTGACCAGCAACATTGTGAAACTGAGTGCTGTATCACTCTATTTCCAAAACAGTGTCCCGTGACAGATGTAGCATTAGTGGAAAATGTCCACCTGCTGCTTTATTTCAGTGTGATTTCGGATGGCTGGTTACCATAGCAAAGTCTAACTTAACTTTGGCTAATACATATGTTGTATACAAAATACATAGTGTGGAAGCCTCAATAACTTAATAGAGATGGTTTAAACAAACTTCTCTCTTTTCTACCCGACTTATCACCAGCAACTAGGTATATGTGGCTGTAGGAACACTAAGTGGTCCAATTCCACGTTTCCATCATTATGAGCTGCCTCTTAAAACCGCTTCTGGTAATGAGGAGGAAGACTTAGTTCCTCTAGAAACTGGCTATGAGATGAGTTTGAGCAAAAACAGTTGATTTTATAGTTTGTTTCAGAAGGCACTTGGGTGGAGTTGGGGAAGAGTAGCAGTTGACGACTGAAATCCAGTACGGGCCACAGTTGGACACAACTGTGCATGCAAACACAGGGTACCTTGTTGAGCAGGTTAACAGTATGAGCATTAAAGCAGCCACTTATCTGGGTTTTTCTGTGGAAAACATACTGAGTACAGTTCAAAGTTGTTCTTCTTGAGGGTTGTAGATCCCGGTGTATTCATCTACCAGTTTCTTTCTATAACTGGTTGAGAGTTTACCTCTTGACATCCTGGCCTACTCCTTGTGAAGACCGGAAAAGATCTATTGTCAGAAAGAGCCCTCAGTAGGGCCTTCAGGCAGTAGGCAGGTGATGACTTGAGTACTGACTAATCGTAGATTGGATACAGGCACGGCACCAAAGGTAGTATGTACTTCCGATAATATTTGTTTATCTCTAATATTTAGTAATGTCTTTTTTTTGGGGGGGAGGAGGTCACTTTTTTTTTTTTTAGTTTTTTATTTTTTAAATTTTAAAATCTTTAATTCTTACATGCGTTCCCAAACATGAACCCCCCTCCCACCTCTCTCCCCATAACATCTCTCTGGGTCATCCCTAATATCTTTTTTAATATAAATTTATTTATTTTAATTGGAGGTTAATTACTTTACAATATTGTATTGGTTTTGCCATACATCAACATGTATCTGCCACAGGTATACACATGTTCCCTATCCTGAACCCCCCTCCCTCTTCCCTCCCTGTACCATCCCTCTAGGTTGTCTCAGTGAACCAGCCCCAAGCATCCAGCATCATGCATTGAACCTGGACTGGTGACTCATTTCATATATGATATTATACATGTTTCAATGCCATTCTCCAAAATCATCCCACCCTCTCCCTCTCCCATAGAGTCCAAAGGACTGTTCTATACATCTGTGTCTCTTTTGCTGTCTCGCATACAGGGTTATTGTTACCTTCTTTCTAAATTCCATATATATGCATTAGTATACTGTATTGGTGTTTTTCTTTCTGGCTTACTTCACTCTGTATAATAGGTTCCAGTTTCATCCACCTCATTAGAACTAATTCAAATGTATTCTTCTTAATGGCTGAGTAATACTCCATTGTGTATATGTACCACAGCTTTCTTATCCATTCATCTGCTGATGGACATCTAGGTTGCTTCCATGTCCTGGCTGTTATAAACAGTGGTGCGATGAACATTGGGGTACACGTCTCTTTCAATTCTGGTTTCCTCGGTGTGTATGCCCAGCAGTGGGATTGCTGGATCATAAGGCAGTTCAATTTCCAGTTTTTTAAGGAATTGCCACACTGTTCTCCATAGTGGCTGGACTAGTTTGCATTCCCACCAACAGTGTAAGAGGGTTCCCCTTTCTCCACACCCTCTCCAGCATTTATTGCTTGTAGACTTTTGAATCGCAGCCATTCTGACTGGCGTGAAATGGTACCTCATTGTGGTTTTGATTTGCATTTCTCTGATAATGAGTGATGTTGAGCATCTTTTCATGTGTGTGTTAGCCATCTGTATGTCTTCTTTGGAGAAATGTCTGTTTGGTTCTTTGGCCCATTTTTTGATTGGGTCATTCATTTTTCTGGAATTGAGCTGGAGTTGCTTGTATATTTTTGAGATTAGTTGTTTGTCAGTTGCTTCACTTGCTATTATTTTCTCCCATTCAGAAGGCTGTCTTTTCACCTTGCTTATAGTTTCCTTTGTTGTGCAGAAACTTTTAATTAGGTCCCATTTGTTTATTTTTGCTTTTATTTCCAGTATTCTGGGAGGTGGATCATAGAGGATCCTGCTGTGATGTATGTCAGAGAGTGTTCTAACTAAACTGACACACTTTGAAAAATTGTGTTGTAACCATGACTTTCAGATTCTGGTCTGTGTGTGTGTGACTGGAAGATATAATTCTTTAGCCTGCCATTCAAGGCAGTTCACAATCTGGGCTCAGTCTTTCAACCACAAGTTTTCTTGTGTTATTTTATGTGTATTTTTGGTTCTAAATAACTAGTTATTTTTATCAAACCAGTTTAATTTATGACTATCATAATTAATTACTTAAAATGACCTCCCCATATTTGTCAGCCCACCTAAAGCCCACTGTTTTTTTTTTTTTTTTTTTAAGTCTCTTCCTCAAGTCAAAGTTTCTATGTCATGAATGTCCAGACCCACAGTTGACCTCTTTTATTTTCTGGAATTTGATTGTTTCATATTTATAGCACATTTGAGCATAACCTCTACAGGCATTTCTTATTACAAAAAATTTAAGACTCATTGTACCATGCCTTTGCATATGTTATTTAATACTATTAATAGTATAAGAATCACTATTTATTTGTTTTACAAAGATGCTTTCTGTCACTTCTATCAAACTTCCTTAATCCTAACCATCAACCTAATTTCATTTCCCCAAAGGAAACTTGCATCTTCTATGCCCACATCACACTTTCATATGTGCCTTTACTATAGTGATTCTCATTGTGTTTTGCTATCTCTCTGCATCATCATTGAACTGTGAGTCCTTGAAGAGTAGTAAGAAGGCTTTCTTTATCTACCACATCCAGGTACAATCTCTAAAATATAGACATCACCAGGTTTATTGAGAGCAATTCTTAAGTTGTTAAGGCCAGTCTTTGTTTCCTCAGTCTTAGAAGTTAGAAGTCTCCAACATGAATTCCCTTCCACTACCTTTCCTCTGTCTTAAACTCATGCCATGATCCTTTTATTCTTACTGTTCATGCCTTATGGAAAAATAATTCAGATGATTCCAAGGGCATTTTTTAAAATTTTACTGTAAATTCTCTTCCTTCCTGGCAACTATAGATTTTGGCCACATCATGAATATAGTGTCTTATATGTAAAAAGTACTCTTCCCAATGGATTATTTTCTGTTCTTTCCTCTAAACATTAAAATTATATTTATCTTTCATATACCAACATATATTTTATAGAACATGGGACTTGCATTCCTGTGCAGAGTTATTTCCAGTCTTTTTGTTTGTCTTATCTCAGATCAGTTCAGTTGATCAGCCATGTCCGACTGTTTGTGACCCAATGGACCGCAGTATGCCAGGCTTCTCTGTCCATCAAAAACTCCCGTAGCTTGCTCAAACTCCTGTCCATCCAGTTGGTGATGCCATCCAACCATCTCATTCTCTGTCATCTCCTCCTCCTGCCTTCAATCTTCCCCAGCATCAGGGTCTTTTCCAGTGAGTCAGTTCTTCACATCTGGTGGCCAGAATATTATAATTCAGCCTCGGCATCATTATTAAGGACTGATTTCCTTTAGGATTGACTGATTTGGTCTCCTAGTTCAAGGGACTCTCAAGAGCCCTCTCCAACACCACAGTTCCAAAGTGTCAATTCTTCAGTGCTCAGCTTTCTTTATAGTCCAACTCTCACATACATACATGACTACTGGAAAAACCACAGCTTTGACTAGATAGACTTTCACTGGCAAAGTAATTTCTCTACTTTTTAATATACTGGCCAGGTTGGTCATAGCTTTTCTTCCAAGGAGCAAGTGTCTTTTAATTTCATGGCTGCAGTCACCAATGCACAATGGTTTTGGAGCCCAAGAAAATAAAGTCTCTCACTGTTCCCATTGTTTCCCCATCTATATGACTTGAAGTGGTGGGACCAGATGTCATGATCTTAGTTTTCTGAATTTTGAGTTTTAAGCCAACTTTTTCACTCTCCTCTTTGACTTTCATCAAGAGGCTGTTTAGTTCTTCTTTGCTTTCTGCCGTAGAGGTTGTGTCATCTGCATATCTGAGGTTATTGATGTTTCTTCTGGCAATCTTGATTCCAGCTTGTTCTTCATCCAGCCTAGCATTTTGCATGATATACCCTGCATATAAGTTTAATAAGCAGGGTGACAATTACAGCCTTGACATATTCCTTTCCCTATTTGGAACAAGTCCGTTGTTTCATGTCCAGCTCTAACTGTTGCTTTTTGGCCTAAATACAGATTTCTCAGGAGGCAGGTAAGGTGGTCTGGTATTCCCATCTCTTGAATAATTTTCCACAGTTTGACAGCAGTGGCCTGCCACAGGGACAGGGGCTCTGAGTACAGCAGAACTGTGTGTGGTATAAGCCCTCTTGGAGGAGGTTGCCAGTAACCCCACCATAGAGCCATTCAACAAACAACCCACAAACTGCAGAACAATTATACCAAGTAAATTCTCCCATTGTTAAGAAAATATTAGGACCCACAATAGTTTTCCCAACCTGGGTATCTGGCAAAGGGACTGAGAATCCCCAGGGAATTTGACTTTGAAGGCCAGTGGGATTTGATTATGGAACTTACATAGAACTGGGGAAACAGACTCTTGGAGGGCTCAAATAAAACCTTGTACACACCCGGACCCATGAGAAAGGAGCAGTGTTCCCCCAAGAGAGTGAGCCAGACTTGCCTGTGAGTGTCCCAGAGTCTCTGGTGGAGGCATGGGTTGGTGGTAGCCTGCTACAGGGTTGAGGGTGCTGAATGTGGCAATGTGTGCATGGGACATTTGGAAGGAGGTCACCATTATCGTCATTACCTTCATCATAGTTGGTCTCAGGTCACATAACGGAGAGAACACAGACCCGCCCATCAACAGAAAATTGGGTTAAAAATTTACTGAGCATGGCCCCACCCATCAGAACAAGACCCAGTTTCCCCTTCAGTCAGTCTCTCCCATCAAGAAGCTTCCATAATTCTCTTATCCTTATCCCTCAGAGAGCAGACAGAATGAAAACTACAGTCACAGAAAATTAATCAAACTGATCCCATGGACCACAGCCTTGTGTAACTCAGTGGAACTATGAGCCATGCCATGTAGGGCCACCCAAAGTGGGTGGAAAGGTGGGACAAAATATGGTCCACTAGAGAAGGCAGTGGCTAACCACTTCAGCATTCTTGCCTTGAGAACACCATGAACAATATGAAAAGGCAAAAGATATGCTGAAAGATGAACTCCCCAGGTCAGTAGGTACCCAGTGTGCTACTGGAGAAGAGTGGAGAAATAACTCAAGAAATAATGAAAAGACAGAGCCAAAGTTAAAACAATGCCCAGTTGTGGATGTGACTGGTTATAGAAATAAAGTCTGATGCTGCAAAGAACAACACTGTATAGGAACCTGGTATGTTAGATTCATGAATCGAGGAATGTTGGAGGTGGTCAAACAGGAGATGACAAGAGTGAACATTGACATTTTAGGAATTGGTGAACTAAAATGGTCTGGAGTGGGCGAATTTAATTCAGATGACCATTGTATCTACTACTATGGGCGAGAATCCCTTAGAAGAAATGGAGTAACCTTCGTAGTCAACAAAAGAGCCTGAAATGCAATACTTAGGAGCAGTCTCAAAAATGACAGCATGATATCTGTTCATTTCCAAGGCAAGCCATTCAATACCACAGTAATCCAAGTCTGTGCCCTGACTAGTAGTGCTGAAGAAGATGAAGTTGAAAGGTTATATGAAGACCTAAAAGACCTTCTAGAACTAACACCCAAAAAAGATGTCCTTTTCATTATATGGGACTAGAATGCGAAAGCAGGAAGTCAAGAGATACCTGGAATAACAGGCAAATTTGGCCATGGAGTACAAATTGAAGCAGGGCAAAGGCTAACAGTTTCTCCAAGACAATGCACTGGCCGTAGCAAACACCCTCTTCAAACAACACAAAGAAGACTACACATGTACATCACCTGATGGTCAACACCAAAATTGATTGATTATATTCTTTGCAGCCAAAGATGGAGAAGCTCTTTACAGTCAACAAAAAGACCAGGAGCTGACTGTGGCTCAGATCATGAACTCCTTATTGCCAAATTCAGACTTAAATTGAAGAAAGTAGGGAAAACCACTAGACCATTCAGGTATAACCTAAATCAAATCCCTTACGATTATACAGTAAAAATGACAAATAGATTTAAGGGATTAGGTCTGATAGAGTGCCTGTAGAACTATGTACAGAGGTTCATAACATTGTACAAGAGGCAGTGATCAGGACCATCCTCAAAATAGAGAATGGATAAACCACAAAGTCCTACTGTTTAGCACAGGGAACTATATTTATATCCTGTTACAAATCACAATGGAAAAGAATGTGAAAAAGAATAGATAGGTAATTGAATCACTTTGCCGTATAGCAGAAATTTACACTACACTGTAAACAACTATATTTCAATAAAATATTTTTAAATGAAAAAAAAAGGCAAAATGGTTGTCTGTGGAGGCATTAAAAACAGATGAGAAAGGAAGAGAAGCTAAAGCCGAAGGAGAAAAGGAAAGATATACTCATTTGAATGCAGAGTTCCAAAAAATAGCAAGGACAGATAAGAAAACCTTCTTCAGTGATCAGTGCAAAGAAATAGAAGAAGATAGTAGAATGGGAAAGACTAGAGATCTCTTCAAGAAAATTACAGATACCAAGGGAACATTTCATGCAAAGATGGGCACAATAAAGGAGAGAAATGATATGGACCTTACAGAAGCAGAAGATATTAAGAAGAGCTGGAAAGAATACACAGAAGAACTATACAAAAGAGATCTTCATGACCCAGATAAACAGAATGGTGTGATCACTCACCTAGAGCCAGACATCCTGGGATGTGAAGTCAAGTGGGCCTTTGGAAGCATCACTCTGAACAAAACTAATGGAGGTAATGGAATTCCAGTTGAGCTATTTCAAATCCTGAAAGATGATGGGGTAAAAGTGCTGCACTCAATATGTCATCAAGTTTGGGAAATTCAGCAGTGGCCACAGGACTGAAAAATGTCAGTTTTCATTCCAATCCGAAAGAAAGGCAATGACAAAGAATGTTCAAACTACTGCACAATTGCACTCATCTCACATGCTAGCAAAGTAATGCTCAAAATTCTCCAATCCAGGTTTCAACAGTATGTGAACTGTGAACTTCCAAATGTTCAAGCTGGATTTAGAAAAGGCCTAGGAATCAGAGATTAAATTGTCAACATCCATTGGATCATTGCTAAAGCAAGAGCATTCCAGAAAAAACATCTGCTTTATTGACTTTGCCAAAGGCTTTGTGCAGATCACAACAAACTGGAAGATTCTGAAAGAGGTGAGAATACCAGACCACTTTACCTTCCTCCTGAGAAATCTGTATGCAGGTCAAGAAGCAACAGAACTATACACGGAACAACAGCCTGGTTCCACATCACAAAAGGAGTATGTCAAGGCTGTGTATTGTCACCCTGCTTATTTAGTTTATATGCAGAGTATATCATATGAAATGCTGGGCTGGATGAAGCACAAGCTGGAATCAAAGTTGGTGGGAAAAAAATATCAGTAACCTCAGATATGCAGATGTCACCACCCTTATGGCAAAACGCAAAGAAGAATAAACAGCCTCTTGGTCAAAGTGCAAGAGGAGAGTGAAAAAGTTGGTTTAAAACTCAACATTCAGAAAACGAAGATCATGGTATCCGGTCCCATCACTTCATGGCAAATAGATGGGGAAACAGTGGCAGACTTTATTTTCTTGGGCTCCAGAATCACTGTGCATGGTGACTGCAGCCTTGAATTTAAAAGACACTTGCTCCTTGGAAGAAAAGCTATGACCAACCTAGACAGCATATTAAAAAGCAGAGACATTACTTTGCCACCAAAAGTCCATCAAATCAAAGCTATGATTTCTCCAGTAGTCATGTATGGATGTGAGAGTTGGACTGTGAAGAAAGCTGAGCGCCGAAGAATTGATGCTTTTGAACTGTGGTGTTGGAGAAGACTCTTGAGTCCCTTGGACTTCAAGGAGATCCAACCAGTCCATCCTAAAGGAAATTAACCCTGAATATTTATTGGAAGGACTGATGCTGAAGCTGAAACTCCAATACTTTGGCCAGTTGATGTGAAGAACTGACTCATTGGAAAAGACCCTGATGATGGGAGAGATTGAAGGCAAGTTTAAAAGGGGACAACAGAAGATGAGATTGTTGGATTGCATCACTACCTCGATGGACATGAGTTTTAGTAAGGTCTGAGAGTCGGAGATGGACAGGGAAGCCTGGCTTGCTACAGTCCATGGAGTCTCAAAGAGCTGAACATAACAGAGCAAGGATTATAGCTATTAAACTAAATTTTTAATTTTGCATATTTTAAAATAATTTAAAGTTAATACCAATAGATATAATTTAAGTACTCAATGACTTCATGTGACTAATACCTTGCATATTGGACAGAGCAGATATAGAGAATTTCCATTATCACAGAAAATTCTATTAGCATTCAATGAGACCAATTTTCAAGTGACATTCCATAAATAAAAGATTTGCTTTTTTATATGAAATATGCATTTATCATTGAATATAGAACGCACTACTGCAGAATCATTTTCCAGAAACATAGTTTCGATGACTATGAAAACAAAATAGTAATTTTACATCAAATTTATTCCAAAAATAAATATTTGTATTTGTAGTTTTCTGTATGTGAAAGCACATTACTGAAAACCCAATTGTAAAAATTCTAAAATTTGTTTTTAAATGTGTATTCTGAAGTCGGGACTTCCCAAAGTTAAATTTTAGCACTAAAAATGGACAAATGTCAAGGATAAGACTGAAATAATTAAATTCAGTAAAAAGAAATACACACATAGTGGAAGGCAAACTTCACCAATAGAATTGTTTCCCAGAATGTTTCTGTAATTCTTGACTATTTGGAAAAAAAGTCTTACATAACAAACAGAACAAAATTTATCCTACCAGATGATATAGCTATAGTAATGTTTTTTAAATAAAAGAAGGCTTTATATTTCTTGAAGAATGACTTATATTATTGGGAATATCAGCCATTTGGAAAATCTGAAGTGTATGATAAATGATGCACATTCTTCAATTAAGTTTGGCATTGCACAAGACACATTGTATAATTGATGATTTTTTTTAGATTAAAACAAAATGTAAATATCAAACCTTAGTATACTGGGTATTCAGTTTTCCTTGGTATTAAGTTCAATAAATTCGATTATTTTAAACAACCTTTCACAAAAGATTGCATTATGCACTGTTGTCAGATCATATTCCTAGGTTTGCAAAATCCATTTCTACTAGACTACCTAGCTACTATGCAGGCTGCATAGATACCAAAACATTTGCTAATATTAATAGTTGAGTAAGTGACTAATTTTTTCTGTTTAACCCAAATTGGTGTACTGTTATATTAATAATTAATATTGGTCATCTACTTAATTTAAAATGTACTACTTATTGAAGTAGAAATATTACATGGGATTTTGGTGGAATAAGAATGAGAAGAATGAAGAGTCTCTACAGAGGGTTAAAAAATATACAACTTAAAGTAAATTAGATTCCTGGGTCAAGAAAATCCCCTGGAGAAGGAAATGGCAACCCACTCCAGTATGCTTGCCTGGGAAATCCCTTGGCAGTGAAGAGCCTGGTGGGTTACAGTCCATGGGATTTCAAAACAGACACGATTTAGTGACTAAACAACAACAACCTGTTACTATAATGGTTTAAAAGTTTATCTGTAAAAAACCATGTAGCTCATTTGTTTATATAGAATACATGCTAAATAAACCTAGTAGCTATTAATATTATTAAAATTTCTACTTCACTTAACCATTTGGTATTTATTGAATGTCTGTTGTATGCCAAACATTATGATACAGATACAGAAATGAAAATGTAAGGCTTCCTCTTTATCCCTTGACTCTAGGTTAGTAAAACTAGATTCAAGTCAGGGAATGTTTCTCTTTATGACTTCTGTATAATGATTATACTCTTTAGTTGTTCAGTGTCTGTCACATGTTAGCTATCTGATGAATGTTTAATCTTGCAGTACATACATTATTATTTGCTTTAATTTTTATATCCCAAGATGTGAATACCTCAAAGTCAACAGTTGTGTCTGATTCAGCACTGTTATTCTCAGTGCCCAGCACAATGGAAAGCCACATGGAAAAACCTCAATGTCTGTAAAGAGAGCTAAAATCTGACACAATGCAAAAGTACAAGCTGGAGACCTGATTTATAGATGAATTCAGTAGAGACCAGAACACCATAGGTGTCCAGGCCAAGCAGAGGTCTGAGGTATGAAGGAGATATACAGAACAGAAGAGTTAAACGCAGACCTCTGAAGCTACATTAGACTTTGGGTTTAGACTGCAATTCTACCAGCAACAAACACTTTGTGAACCAGGCAAGAGTCAGTGTTGCAGCCTTTCTACCTATAAAATGAAAACAATAGATGATAATTGTATTTGTATCATAGTTGTTGTATAGATCAAATAAATTAAATTATGTATAAGAATGTCTCACAAAAAGTGCAACTTTAGTTGGAAGAAGGATCTCAAACTAACATGAGTGTCTTGATAAAACCTTGCGGCTTTGTAAGCTCTTTATGTTACAGGTGTCTTGCCTTGTGGCTCAGTCAGTAAAGAGTCTGCCTGCAATGCAGGTGACCCAGGTTCAATCCCTGGGTCAGGAGGATCCCCTGGAGAAGGAAGTGGCAAGCCAGTCCAGTATTCTTGCCTGGAGAACTCCATAGGCAGAGGAGCCTGGTGGGCTGTAGTCCATGGGGTCACAAAGAGTCAGACATGACTGAGTGACTAACATTTTCAGTTCAGTCACTCAGTCATGTCCATCTCTTTGAGACCCCATGAACTGCAGCACGCCAGGCCTCCCTGTCCATCACCAACTCCCGGAGTTCACCCAAACCCATGTCCACTGAGTCGGTGATGCCATCCAACCATCTCATCCTCTGTTGTGCCCTTCTCCTCCTGCCCTCAATCTTTCCCAGCATCAGGGTCTTTTCAAATGAGTCAGCTCTTCGCATCAGGTGGCCCAAAGTATTGGAGTTTCAGCTTCAGCATCAGTCCTTCCAATGAACACCCAGGACTGATCTCCTTTAGAATGGACTGGTTGGATCTCCTTGTAGTCCAAGGGACTCTCAAGAGTCTTCTCCAACACCACAGTTGAAAAGCATCAATTCTTCGGCATTCAGCTTTGTCTATAGTCCAACTCTCACATCCATACATGACTACTGGAGAAACCATAGCCTTGACTAGACAGACCTTTGTTGGCAAAGTAATGTCTCTGCTTTTCAATATGCTATCTAGATTGGTTATAACTTTTCTTCCAAAGAGTAAGCGTCTTTTAATTTCATGGCTGCGGTCACCATCTGCAGTGATTTTGGAGCCCAGAAAAATAAAGTCAGCCACTGTTTTCCCACCTATTTGCCATGAAGTGATGAGACTGGATGCCACGATCTTAGTTTCACTTTCACTTTTATGTTACAGATGATTTATTTTTATAGAGAAACTGTAAATGCTAGGATAGACTGTTTCATTCCCCAGACCTTCACACTTCTGTCTCATGATTTTGTGTGCAAAGGTGTTTTGGTTGAAAATAGGAGATCAGTTGAAACTAGCTTAAACATAGCAACAAAGAAATATACTTTGAAGATGTAGAGTTTTTGTTTATAGTTTTTAGGTGGAATTCAAGTACAGAAGTTCAACTGGGCATAATTGGCAGAAAGTAGAGCCAAGAACAAAGCACCCACATGGAATGTAAGATGTACACCCTGTGACTCTCCTCTCTGCCTATCTCTATTTCTGTCTCTCCCTCCATTGCTGCTTAATTTTCTCTCTGCAGGTGAGTTTCTCTGTTACTTGGTTTATGAGGCAGAAAATGGATGTCCCCAAATCCCAAGTTTTCATATCTCCACCATTCTAACAACAAGCCTGTTAGATAATCCACTTGAACTTGCTGGCTGTCTAATCTCCCATGAATGAGTAGCCAATCCATCTTTCAGGACCAGAAATAGCCTTGTAAGAGGTTTGAACTAATTACCCAAAATATGATATAATTTCATATTAAAGTGGCTTTACTTCTTAACTGACAACCTTAGTTGTTTATTATGAAGTTGTAGCCTCTCTATCATATTATCAGTAGAGGAATGGCTCTGGGCATTTGACAGGGACATTTAAGAACATAATATTTTGGTATTTAAGCTCCTAATGCAGGTAAATGTGGGCCAGGGCACATCAACTATCTGGTTCTATATTCATTTTGAGATATATTTTTCATTTGTTTGTACCTAACCTCTGAAACTTACCAAAAGGTACTTGAATGGAGGAGGCTAATATGTTAAAGGAGAGGATGGACTTACTCAATATAATATTTCTGCTGAAGATTTTTCAGAAGTTTTTCTTCTAATGTTCAGTCTTATTCTCCCAAACATGCTGGCTTGAGTTAGTTTGCTTCCACTGTTTTTCCTTTATGTAAATGAAAAACCATTAATCAGTGATTAGACAACCTTGGCTAAATTTAGCTGAGTTCCACATTTTTTAGGTCAATATTCAACAGCACATGCATACCATAGGAGGCTTCATTGGAGAACAGATCAGATCTCTTTGCTTATTAACTTTAGGTGCTGCCTATTTTGAAACTGGGCAAAGATTTCTATTCCAAGCTATTTTAAATAAAAATATATTTCTTTAGCCCTTCTGTCTATTAAATGTAACTTTTAACCATTTACTACCTGAATCTGGAGAGCAGGCCATAAAACATTAAATATGAGAAAGCTGAGAAGTGTAACACGCAATAAATGCCTGAAGGTAGGACCTCAAACTGGGTGCATGTAAAGCTTTTATTTCTTTATATAAGGTTTACATGAACCTTACTACTACTGTACTACTGTATAAATCTTTACTTTTAAAGTAGACTGTCATTTTCAAGGAGAAAACGCTTGACTGTTCAAAGCAAAACATTTTACCTTGAGAATAATTCAGTAGTACCACAATAAGGACTATATAAGCTTCAAACCATCCATTCCTTCCCAAATCACAACTAAAGTGTCATAAATATTTTCAAAAATTATACAATGTTTGTTATTTTTGTTTAAGAAATTATCTTAAAGGTAATAGAAGCTGATCAGTTTAATATGTGTGTATAGAAATAGTAAAATTATCTGAAGGATACAAGATATATCCTCTTGTATATTATTTTGTAAGACCGAACTTGTTATACTGTTTTATGGTTTACTACATGTGTTGAAACATAATTTCAGTCTTATTTCATATAAATTCATTGTTTTATCTTCTACTTGTAAAGGAGGAACCTGTGACTCAGTTCAGTTCAGTCGCTCAGTCGTGTCTGACTCTTTGCGACCCCATGAAGAGAGGAAAAACGACTTACAGGAAACCACACAGACAATGAGAACGTCTCCAGACACCAAACTTGCTTAACTTGATTAAACAGTGCCAGGCTGTTTTAAGTGACAAAAAGAACACTACATTATCATCGTTATATTGCTGTCTGAAAGGATTTTAACACCAGCTAAAGTCTTGTATGATGTTTTCATAAAGCTTGTAGTGCTTCTAGCGATGGTAACAGTGCTGAGGAAACACTAACTGGTAGGATAACAGAAAAAACCATGTGCCATCACGTACCACCTAAAATACATGCTGGAACATGCAGAAAACTACAGAAAAAGCAAGAAACAAAAATACCCCAAACCCCCAAACAAAACCAGTGTAGGTGTGTGTTAGAAAATGGATGCTATTTGATGTACTGGAATTAATTGTGCACAAATTTGAATTGAAAACATAAAGTTTTTCAAAGGAAATACTTTCTAAGTTTGGAATGACAATATTATTTCATGTGATTCAGGTGAAATGTATTTATAAAAATCTTCTAGTACACACAATGAACTAAATATAGATGAAGGAAAGATTCACAATAAGAAAAATCATCCCAAATCGGGCTTTCCTTTTTTTGTACACTGTGTACAACTTAGGACAGTCAAGTATGGTTTTCTATCACATATATAGTCGAAAAATGCTATAGATTTGGATTTTCCCCTCTGATTCTTAATTTCTTTGACTACACTGAAAAGATTTATCAAATAAGATTTGTAGAATCAAACCTTTTATGAACTGCAAAGCACTATACAAATAAATGGCGACTATTTTCAGTTAACTGTGACTTGGAGAAAGATTAGAAATTAAGTTTTCTGATGACCTCAGAAATTTACCATCATAATCGCATGAATAATTATAGGAATTGTTATTTATTTTGAGTCCACTAAGCGTTCTTGTTTTTAGTCTTAAGGAGACTGGGTGTTTTGTTTTGTTTTTCAATTGCCAGTCAAAAAATATTGCAACAAGTAAAATTAAAGCAAACAGATGTATATCATGATGTTTACATAATTAGGTTAATTTAAAAATGTGTATACCTATTTAAAATTAAAATATTGCAAGCTATTATTAAAAATCCATTAACGATACTGATTTCTCTAATATGTTAAACAAAAGCTTTTTAGTGATTCTTCAACATTATCATCATCTATGCAGAATTCACTTATACATCTATTTTACTTTTAGCTTTTACTAAACATGAATGGGTTTGTACATTTTCATGCACAGTGGTCTAATTTTTTTCTTTAAACAGCATTTAAACTAGATAGCTTACCCAGTAAATGTCATATCTGATTTTGTTGATTAGGGAAAACTAACTTTTCTTGAGTAAATTTGCTAGTCATTAACAAAACGTACCAGTACAAATTATAGTGTTTATTGCATTTGCGTTATGCATAGATTATCCAAAGCTCTGGCTTGATTCCAAGCAACTAATCACATATTCTTTAATACTTTCCTTTAAATTCATAGCAGACTGGGTGATAGTAGCAAGGGATAGGATCTAGCAGGCAACTGGGACCTGCACAATTAAGTCATTGAGATTAGATGGAACTGTGTCAGGTCGTGGCTTTAAAATTCTACACAGAACAGAAACTCAGGGTCTAAATTTTACATTGTAATCATTAAAAAAAATAAAAATTTCCCGCAGCTAATCAGAAAGTGCCTTACTGTATCAGGTGCTCAATAAATAACTTGTGGAACAAACTGGCTTGGCTCATCAACACCAAACCAAATTTACTCTTACTAGATAGCCCCCCTGAAGTGCCCACTAGATGGCAGTCCTGTACAGAGATGGTGTTACAATTTGCTGGGTAGAAAAATTGCTTTTGTGCCAAAACCTGTTCTTTTCATAGCAACAACAAAACCTTAAATGATGTAAAATTAAAACCACTTCAATTTTTTTGTTTTGATTTGAAGGTCAGTTTTGGCAATTATAAAATTATAGTCAACCTGGAAAATAGTACAACTCTTGAGTTTAGGTCATTTGCATGAAATCATTACATGTTGGAACACATCTAGGGATAGAGAAGGTGTGAGAAAAGCAACCACTGATAGAACTTTCCCATTCATCACGGCACAGCTACATAGGGGGGTTGTAGCTGCTTTAAAGCCGACCTCACCAGAAGTAGTATGTGGAGTGCGATGCTTACAATGAATGATAACCAGTGTCCATGACCGAGGGAAGCACAGACAAGTGAGATTGAACAGAATACCATAATTCACTTATATTATCCAATAAATCTTGATAAGATTTTAATCCTAGTATGTGGCATTGTAGTTAGAGTCTATCATAGCTGAAGTTGAGGAACCATTTATAGATATAAGGTTGTTTGTGCCCCATTCTTATTAAAATTTAACATTCTAAAAATAGTAAAATATGAAAAAAGAACCAGTTTTGGAATAAGGTAGACATGTGATAGTCAAAAATTTAATATTAGTCATTTCATAGTCTAATGGTCTTCTGAAGGTTAATAATTGGTTACTTTCAAAATTTGTCATAATCTTAGGAAGAAATATTTGGTGCTATTTAGAGAATTTTTAAAATTATTTCAAATGAAAATAATATTTAACTGTCCTTGTAATTTTCAAATAAGGTACAATTTCTGTAGATAATTTATGTCCTAATCTAGCAACAATGATATTTTTTTTAAAACACAGAAAAATTTCTCTCTGTTTTAGCGTATCCCAAGTAAAACTTGTTTTTATCATTTACGTATGGCTTCAAAGCATCTTATTTCATTACCTTATTAAATTAGGAAAATGAATTTAAATTTTCAGGGCAATTCTCGTATAGATTGCATATGAAATTATAGTGACTAAGTGTAATTATAGATATTTATAATTTAAAATTCAAAGATCTTGCTTTTTAAAGGCCAAATCAATATAACTGGTCCATGGCTATATATATTCCCCTTTCCATGTATTGGGGAAGTAAATCATAGACTTTTCCTTTCTACCATTTGAAAAAACAGAATATGTAACTTAATATTTAGAAATTATGGTATTTTGGTTTCTCTATTATCAATGTTTTCCTTTCTCAAAGTATAATACTGTAATATATTTTAGCAGAGTTAATCTGTTAAAATGAAAATAAAGTAATTATGGAGACACTGATTTTGAAAAAATTAAAATTTATTAAATATTTTTACTGTTCCAAGCCACTTAATATTTTTATTTACTTTTGATTTTTTAGATAATTGAATTTTTAAAAAATTGAAATGCAATTGATATCCAATTGTATAAGTCTAAGGTGCATGATGTGGTTTTATATATTCGCATATTACAATATGCCACTGTAATGTTAGCTAAGACCGCTATCACTCCACATAATTAATATTTCTTTTTGATGGCAAGAACATTTAAGATCTAATCTCTTAGCAACTTTGAAGTGTATAATACTGTAGTTATATAATCATATTGCAGTGCATTAGAAACCCAGAATTACTCCTCTTCTGACTGCAAGTGTGTATCCTTTAACCAACATCATCTCTTATTTCTACCATCTCAAAGCCCCTGGCAAGCACCATTTTATTCTGTCTCTGAGTTCAGCTTTTTCTGGCTACACATGTAAGTGATATCATACAGTATTAGTCTTTCTCTGACTTACCGCATTTAGAATAATGCCCTCAAGATCCATTTATGTTGTTGCAGATGGGAAGATTTCTTTCTCAATGCTAAATAATATTCATATTCACATATATATATCACATCTTATTTATTCCTTCATCTGTTGATGGATACATAGGTTGTTTCCATATCTTGGCCTTTGTGAATGATGCTGAAATGAACTTGGAGATGCACATATCTTTTCAGTACAATGTTGTCATTTCCTTTGGTTATATGCTGTGAAGTGTGATTGCTGGATCACGTGGTAATTTTACTTTTAATTTTTTGAGTAGTCTCAATATTGTTGACCAAAGTGGATGAACCAATTTACATTTCCACCAATAGTTCACAAGGATTACCTTTTCTCTGCATCCTCGTTAACACTTGTGTTCTTTGTCTGGTTTTGATATAAGAGTGATAGTGGCATAGAATGAGCTTGGAAGTGTTCCTTCCTCTGCAGGTTTTTGGAATAGTTTCAGCAGGATAGGTATTAACTTTTCTATAAATGTTTGATAGAATATTCCTGTGAAGCCACCTATTCCTGAATTTTTATTTGTTGGAAGTTTCTGAATCATAGACTCAATTTTAGTACTTGTAACTGGTCTATTCATATTTTCTGTTTCCTCTGATTCAGTCTTGGGAGATCATACCTTTCTAAGAATTTGTCCATTTCTTCCAGGTTGTTCATTTTATTGGCACATAGTTGCTTATAGTATTCTCTTATGGTCCATTTTATTTCTGTGATGTCAGTTCTAAGTCCTTTTCTAATTCCTCATCTTATTGATTTGGGCATTTTCCTTCTTTTTCTAGCTACTTTAGGTGTGCGGTTAGGTTGTTTATTTGAGATTCTTCTGTCTTGATAAAATTTTGGAAGGTACAGATATATGCATTTTCAAAATGTAAGCACCTATATAATCCAGATTTCTGTATTTATTGTATGTAAATTCCACATAAAATTAAAAGCTTTAAAGAGCCTCTTGTTGAAGGTGAAAGGGGAGAGTGAAAAAGTTGACTTACAAGTTCAACATTCAGAAAACTAAGATCATGGCATCTGGTCCCATCACTTCATGGTAAATAGGTGGGGAAACAATGGCTGACTTTATTTTTCTAGGCTCCAAAATCACTGCAGATGGTGACTGCAGCCATGAAATTAAAAGATGCTTACTCTTTGGAAGGAAAGTTATGACCAACCTAGACAGCATATTTAAAAACAGAGACATTACTTTGCCAGCAAAGGTCCGTCTAGTCAAGGCTGTAGTTTTTCCTGTGGTCATGTATGAATGTGAGAATTAAATTATAAAGACAGCTGAGCACTGAAGAATTGATGCTTTTGAACTGTGGTGTTGGAGAAGACTCTTGAGAGTCCCTTGGGGTGCAAGGAGATCCAACTAGTCCAACTAGAGGAGATCAGTCCTGGGTGTTCATTGGAAGGACTGATGTTGAAGCTGAAGCACCAATACTTTGGCCACCTGATGTGAAGAACTGACTCACTTGAAAAGACCCTGATGCTGGGAAAGATTGAGGGCAGAAGGAGAAGGGGATGACAGAGGATGAGATGGTTCGATGGCATCATTGACTCAATGGACGTGAGTTTGAGTGAACTCCGGGAGTTGGTGATGGACAGGGAGGCCTGGCGTGCTGCAGTTCATGGGGTTGCAAAGAGTCGGATACGATTGAGTGACTGAACTGAAATAATATTGAATTATAACTAATAACATGCATAATGAAATATTCAGAGTCAAGCTACATATACCTGCAGTTTACTTTGCATCAAAAAGTAAAATTGATAAATAAATGGACAGATGGAAAAAGAACGTGTGATGAAACAAATATAGTAACATGTTAATGACAGAACGCATTGTTGTTGTTCAGTTGCTAAGTTGTGTTGGACTCTTTGCAACCCAATGGGCTGCAGTGTGCCAGACTTCACCGTCCTTCACTATCTCCTGGACAGAACGTTGATGACAAATCTAAGAATGTTCCCTCCAAGATTCTTTGGACTTTCTCGTGTGTTGGAAATTGTTTCATAAGGGAATGTTAAATATATTGTTTGAATATATATATATGTATATATATATATATATAGTACAGAAAAATATGGCAAAACAGAGTAAGAGATAAAATGCCAAGAACCAAGAAGGAAGGAACCAGACAACCAAAGATTTCCTGACATGCTTCTTTTAAAATATTTCACAGATCTCTGAAGTGAAAATTAGTCAAGACTCAGGGGAAAATTTGTGGGTGTTTGAGGGTGTTTGCAGTAATACCATTGAACATCTGCAAAAATATTTTCTATTCGCTGTACACCATTCAGATACTGTTTCAATGGACAAGACAACTTGGAAAAGGTAGTATGAACCAAGCTGTGTGAAGGGAAATTCTTGACCCATAAATGCTTTAGTCTCTTCTGAATACAATGTGTTTAAATAATTCTACTTACCGTATTTCTGAATGTGTTGGTACAGTGTAATGCATATGTTTCCATCTGGAATTTTCCATCTGCACTATGAAAAAGTGGCCAAAAGAGATGACTCATACTATCTCATATAACAAATAATAAAACATATTTTACATATTTATTTCTTTTATTTGAATATCCCAGAATATCTTACGTGCAATAACATTTTTATGTGTACAGAAACTTGAATAATTAGAGGTTTTCAGTTCTAGAAAAGATTACCTGATTGTGAGTCCTGGCTATACACTTACTAGCTAAGAATCTTTGTACACATTCAGTTCTCTTGCTTATAAAATGTATGTGATAATAGTAGTAATCTCCTAGAATTGTTTTGAGGATTAAATACGCATTTATAATAGAGCTTGACACATGGTGAGTCCTCAGTGATGTTAGCCAGAACTCTTAAGCCTAGGCTTATAGTTAGAAAAACTGATAGGGTAATTCCTTGCTAGTCAGAGATCAATAGGACATGAAACAACACACCTAGAATTCTAGTTCTGCTGCCTGTGCTCACCTTGGAAAGTAGTATATTAAAACATGATCTGCAAGATCTTGAAAAGTGAATAAATAAAAGCTAGTTTAGTGTCAAGTTGCTTAAAGGGTTCCCAAAGGAGTTCTAAAACACAGCTTTTGGAAAGAATTCCAAGACCCCCTCCATGGCATGGTTCACCAACTGCTTTGAGATAGAGCTTAAATTTCACTGTGTCCTTTACAATCTCTAGGTTTTCTTGCTCTGAGGCAACCTGTAGAACAATTGTATGGGAAAAAAGTTCCAAAAGAGAAAAACTGATGAGAAATAATGAGTGGATAAAAAATTAGTTTAACAGCATGAATGTGTTATATAATATAGTTTGTGTTCTTTATAAGTACACCACATTATAAGACATTGTTTCCTTAGATTAAAATGTTATTTAACACAAGTGTATTCTACCTGTTGAGATTTGTTCATTATTAGTATAGTTCCTGAGGTACTGTTATTGCTGTCAGGAAAAGTTCTAATGTTACTTTTCCCTGTGCATAAAATACTGTTGCATACCATATTTCTTAGCAAGAGCTAATCCATACCCATCTCATAAATGTAGGCAGCTGTCTTTAAAATTTCTCTGGAAAGAATAAGCAAAAGAAGATTGGAAATGATAAAATCTTGACTTATGCAATCATTAACGTTAGATCCCGTGTTGGTCCAACACTGTCTTCAACTTATCTGGGTCACAGATGCCTGGACTAGAGTCTTCCTGAACTCCTTCTTTTGGACTTGAATTTCAGACTCAGTTTCTTGGGGCACATATTCCAAAGGGTTTTAACACAGAAAACTAATAGACCCTGTGTTGCTGAATGATTTACTCTTTTGTTATTAATAGTTACAAATTATATTGTAGTTCTTTATTTTTCCCCATATTGGGTCTGGCTTATCATTTTTGGATATTGAAGGAATATCTGTTTCAGTTATTAATATAAAAAACATTTTAAGGCATTAAGACTTTCTATTTTACAACATAAATGCACTAGGAAAGAAAATGTCATGAGTTCTTGGGTACATCACTAATCATCTAATTGAATGTTAATGGAGAAAGGAAGAAGCCTAGGGGTCAATACTGAAAACATTTTCATCCATTTATTTCTGTCATTCAAATAAATTCTGGTAATGATATGCATCAAAAAGTTGCAGTCATAATTAGCTTCTATGAAGATACCTTGGTGTCCATCACATTCCCAAGGAACCTCAGCCTCCAGTGTGTTACATAAATGATTATCTAAATAATGTGACAGCCTAGACACATGACACCTGCAGCCACTCATTTTTTTTTTAACACAAGTATATGGAATTTATTTTTTTCCATTTGATACACAAATAGCAAAATATTTATTTAATATAGAAGTGGTAGAGTGGTAGATCTCTCCTATATATTTTTTTAATTTTTATTTTTACTTTATTTTACTTTACAATACTGTATTGGTTTTGCCATACATTGACATGAATCCACCACGGGTGTACATGAGCTCCCAGACATGAACCCCCCTCCCACCTCCCACCCCACACCATCCCTCTGGATCATCCCTGTGCACCAGCCCCAAGCATCTCATATCCTGCATCAAACATAGACTGGTGATTCGTTTCCTACATGACACTATAAGCCACTCTTTAAAAATTTTTTACAATAAAAGAGTCTTTGATCTCTCTCACATACCATTAAAGAGTTTGGAAATAAAACTCCTGAAGGACACAACAGTTTCTTTCATATGTCTCTTCCTTAGGCTAATGAAATAATGATATAATTCATAACAATACACCGAGTTTACAAAAAAAATTGATAACTCTTTGCTCTTAAGTAACTGTGAAATTAAGATGAGGCTCTTTGCGTCAACTTGTAAATCAAACACAGCTCCGCAAGGTTCAGTGCATTAATTGGACAAGAAATCGGCCTGTGCTCCTTGTTAACATACCACGAACTGAAATCTTATCCAATCATGTAGAATCTGTGAGAGGGAGGAACAATTCCAACAGTAAATTGAATATATAAAAGAAGTTTCAAAGGTGTTTGTCAGGATCAGAAAGGTAGTCGGTGTTGTTGCCAGAATGTGTTGGGTCTAAGAGATCCAGTGTAGTTTCACTAATTAAACATGGTTTTCTCTAATTGTATACTTCCCGTGAGATGGAAACCAGAAAGTCGCCTACAGACTTCCCTCAATAAGTAGGGCCATAAAGGGGGAAGACACAGCATACTAAGTAGGAGAGACAGGTTAAAAGAGAAGCTACAAGGGAAGAGAAGATGTTTTCATCTTAATGAGTGGAATGTGGAGTTTGAGAATGGGAAGCAGATTGAGTTACAGGACCCACGAACCTTTGGGTAGAATTCTATAGAGAACATTCTGAGAACCAGTGATAGAAGAGGACATGTTAAGGAACTCTCAATCAGTGATATCTTATCTTGGTTTTAGGACCCACTAACATTTCTTCTTATGTGTATAAGAAATTTGAAAAAAAAAAAAAAAAACCCAAAACTTAAACATAGGCTATATAATTTGTCAGTTCCTTCAGAAGAAATAGAAGTTACATTTAGCCTTATTTAAGGAGATTTGGGGAGGGATAAGGGAAACAATAAAGGATGTTGAAACATCAAGGAAATAGCAACTGTGGAAAGACTAAAATGACAATACAAGGAAACAGGTTACAAGAGCCTCTGAAAGCTCAAGTAGTTTAAGGGAACCCTTGTGATCTCTTTTATCTCATGCTCTCTTATCCTCTGCCAAAACCTTCCTTGACTGAACCCAGCTAGCAGTCCAAGGGCGATGAAACTGAGAAGTAGATTTCAAGTTAATCTCCTCATCTCAAGTCATAGAATAGGCTAAAAACCAAAGGTGGGGGATGAATTGGGGGGAAATGAAGAATTAAATGCTACAGTAATAGAGAACAAAAGGGATCAATGTGGATAGAAACAAATCAGTTCTAAATTTTAGGATCCTCAAATATGTTAAAAGTCACAACTCCTTCCTGTGGAAGGAGTATTATAAGCTAAGGCTGACTGAAAATATTTTCCTCTCTAAGTTTTTAAAATAGAGATAGTTATTTCTCCAGCAAAAATGGATTTATTGGGGATAAACAAATAGTTGCCACTTGGGGTCTGCAATCATGGTAAGCCATGTGCAAGCCCCCAGCAAAAATGGAGAGAAGAATTCTTTTATAGAGGGAAGAAGGGAGCTGGGAGGACTAGAGAAAATAGACATCAAGACTTTTCATTTGCTGACTTGGGACACTCTCTCCTTGGCTGAGCTTTTACCAGGCAAGAAGAGGGAATTTTCTTCTTCCTGTTGGGTTCTGCCACCTTCACAGGGCATGAGAGCTCTCCATTTCTGGTCTCCAAACTCCATTTAATTGATGCTTCTGTTTATTATTTTGTACAAGGTTTGACCTGTGAGAGTTCGGAAAGGTTGCCTTAGGGATTATTATCAGAATGCCAGTTTCTTCTGGGCTTTCCTGGTGGCTCAGACAGTAAAGAATTTGCCTGCAATATGGGAGACTTGGGTTCAATCGCTGGTTTGGGAAGATCCACTGGAGGGAGGACATGACTACCCACTCCAGTATTCTTGCCTGGAGAATTCCCATGGACAGAGGAGCCTGTCAGGCTACAATCCATAGGGTCGCAAAGAGGCAGACGTGACTGAGTGGCTAAGCACAGAGCACAGTTTCTTCTAGAGACTAATGGAGTATGGTTTGAGAATCAGATATATTTGGAAATCTTAGTATATTTAGAATATATTCTAGAGAACACTGAGAAGACATAAAAATCTCTCTTTAACAACTTGCCTGGAAGCAACAAGGTTGAAATTTTTAGTTGATAAGTGTTCTTTTGCACTGCTTTGATATTTATGTGAAACTAATTGTTTCTTTTCTTTTTTTTAAACAACAGATAAACGGTTTAGAAATCTCTCTGGCTATTCTCTTTGACCTGCCCAAGATAGACAACTAAAGATCTTTTGGAAATTGGGTGTATATTATAGGATGTTTTATAGACCAAACATCTCCCAAATTTGTCTTTGAATTGTCAGTAGAATCTCAGTTTGGCTTTGTTAGGACAGTCCTTGATAGGTCCATGGGGGTTGTGGATGCTGAAGCTGGGAGAGAAACAGGCTTGAAAGAGTTATCAACAAACTAGGAAAGGAAATTCCGTAGTTTAAGACATTTTAAATCTTAATCTGAGTTTTCCTTCAAGGATGTATATATATTTGAGTGTAATAAAACAAAAATGTTCATCTCCCCTTGTTCCTAGCACAAAGCTTCCAAAAGTTCTGGAATTTTCTGAGTGATAAAGGTTAATAAAAATATATATATATATATGTATGTATGTATATGTATGCTAATGAGATGACTGGTGGCTAGCGGCTCTAGATAGCTTTGTGGTCAGCAGAAAGACCAAGAAATCCATGAGTGGACTGGAGCTTTCAGCTCTCTCCCCAGGGAGAAAAGGACTAAAATTGAGGGTAACTGATGGATAATAATTTGGCTAACTTTGCCTATATAGCGAAACCTCCATAAAACATCTAAATGTTAAGACTCAGGGTGTTTCTGAGGTGCTGAGCACATCAAGAGTGATCTCTCTGAGAGAACCTAAGAATTTCACACTACCTCCCACCTATAAACCTAAGAGGCAAGGGACTTTGATTTTCCACTGGATCTCTAGAAATTAGAAAAATGTTTATGTATCCAAAACTCAATACACATTTGTAGAAGTAATGAATGAAGCTCAACAATGATATGTAGACTGACAGAAAAACAAAATCCTTATTATATTCCTATAGAAGCCAAAGAGACAGCTTTCAAGTCTCTCTAGTCACTAAACTTCTAGTATTTATCAATTAGAGGTAATAATCTGAAATAGTCACTTGGAAATCCCACCTTTCCATACACTAATACATTTCTAGTGAGGGGTTGTTAGACATGTTTTATGTTGGATAAACCATATTCCACAAAATCTCCTGAAGGAAGGAGATGATATGACTGAGAGACTGGAGCTACCTCCAGAGGTTGCACCCTTAGCAGCCAACATTTCTATAATCCTAAATTTATCCTTGCTTATTTACCAAGGCCAGGGAGTGGTGAAAAAGTATTCTGAAAGCACAGAATACTTGAATCTGGTGCTACTGTGAGAGGAAAAAAATCTTTGAAAGTAAGGCTTTCTTCCAGAGCATAAAAGTTGACTATGAAAATGACGTTCTCTCTCTAATGAGCTAGAATAAAATATTGCATAACTAAGGACTAAAAACAGGATGTAAAAAGCAGTTGATGTTAGGACAACATATTTTGAAATATTAGACAAGGATTAGATACTTGATCAAAATAGGGTAAATTTTATTTAATCGTCAGTGGTAATCAGGGATGCTAATATAGAGTATAAGAATAGCAACTGGTACATTAAGAACATCTGAGTGGCCTAACCAAGTGATCCACTAGGAAATGAAGCAGAGTAACCTAGGCTTATAATACATATGCATCCATTTTTTTTTAGGGTATATAGGATGGTATTGGGACGTGGTGGTCTCTCATACCAAACATTCTGTAACTGGGCAATATACTCTAGAAAGAAGTAAGGTCCCTTGGTACATCTAGAACCTTTCAATGTGAATTCATAGAGCTGCAATTATGGTGTGATACTTCACTTTTTTGAATCACCTCTCAAACATATTCTAACCATGTGGAAGGGGGCTAAAAACCTTCAGTTTAGTTCAGTTACTCAGTCATGTCCGACTCTTTGTGACCCCATGGACTGCAGCACACCAGGCCTCCCTGTCCGTTGCCAACTCCTGGAGTTTACTCAAACTCATGTCCATTAAGTCGGTGATGCTATCCAACGATCTCATCCTCTGTCATCCCCTTCTCCTCCCGCCTTTAATCTTTCCCAGCATCAGGGTCTTCTCAAATGAGTCGGCTCTTTGCATCATGTGGCCAAAGTACTGGAGTTTCAGCTTCAACATCAGTCCTTCCAATGAACACCCAGGACTGATCTCCTTTAGGATGGACTAGTTGGATCTCCTTGCAGTCCAAGGGACTCTCAAGAGTCTTCTCCAACACCACAGACTTAAACTTTGGAAAATATTTTTGTCTTTTGTTTCTTGGCAGCTGTGAAACTATCCAGGGGCTTCCTACGTGGCGTTAGTGGTAAAGAACCTGCCTGCCAATGCAGGAGATGTAAGAGATGTGGGTTCGATCCCTGGTTTGGGAAGATCCCCTGGAAGAGAAAATGGCACCCCACTGCCGTATTCTTGCCAGGAAAATCCCAAAGGCAGAGGAGCCTAGCAGATTACAGTCCATGGGATTGCAAAATAGTTGGACATGACTGAGGGTCTGAGCATGTAATAAAGTATCTAGGATTGCAAAACTCATAACAGTCAAAATACCAGAGATCTCAGATAATATGTGATGAAAAGATGGATGTGTGTTAACCGGTGGAGCACGAAAGAGAAATCCATGAGTAGATGGCTTAGTCATGGTGAAATAGTCAAGGAGGAATTAATGCATCCTAAAGATACTAGGAGACTTTTAAGTGTCAGACCTCTCAACTATGTAGAGTGGAATGATGCATGAGACTAAAGAAAAGTACATTATCTTTGGAAAATCTATATGAGAAATCATTACCCACCCCAACTTTTGCTTGCAGACTGCCCCTCAGACCAAAAAAAAAATTTTTTTTAAGTGGAATAAAGAGAAACTAAATCCAAAGAGAGATGCTTCTCCATTTAAAATTATGAACACTTTGGTAAAATCTAGTGTAATTGCTTAATGGCCAATGTATAACTTCAATCTTCTTCTATTTAGGAATCTAGAAAAAATGAGGGCAGATTCTTACTTCCAGGGCTAAGAAATGTCCAACAGCAAACAAGCCAAAATTATTTACACACACTTATTTTTACTGATTGGTTATTACATATAAATCAACAACTTAGGATAACCACTTTTTGAAGAATTAGGAACATAAGAGAATGATCAAAATAAAGAAGTAGGGAAGATATGATCCAGAGGAAGCAGATATTTTGGAGGAGACTATTCAGATAGCAACAAAAAGAACAACAGAGGTCCTACAAATATTAAAGGTTCTCTAGTTAGTCTCAGTGGTATTTTATGAGAGATTCTCACTTTAAAAATAGTATCTTATAAAGAGAATATCAGAGAATTAGAGAAGTTTAATAGAAATTAAACAAATGAATGTTGCAGTTAAAACAAGCAACTGAAAATAGTCCACAGCAGTAAGAAAAGACTATTTGACATATCATGACTTTATAAAATGTAGAATGAAAGACAAGTTTTGTAAATATGAAAAAAATATAAAATGTAGACATTAGTAGTTCAAGAAGTCCAAGAGCAAGAGTTTCAAGAAAAGAATAAATAAAATGGAAAATGATGCATCATTTTACACTTCCACCAGTTGAAAAAGCATTCCAAATTTCCGCAAACTCATTCCAATTTGTTTTTTCATCTTTATGATAATCATTCTGACAGATGTGAGGTAATATCTCACTGTGGATTTGATTTTCCTGATAATTCATAATGTTAAATACCTTTTCATATACCTTTCGGTCACTTACGTATCTTCTTCAGAGAAATGTCTGTTCGGATCCTTTGCACAATTTTAATTGTTGATTTTTTTGCTGTTGCAGGGGTTCCATATGTATTTTTCATATTAACCCCTTCCCAGATATATGGTTTGTGAATATTTTCTCCCATCCTATAAATTCCCTTTTCACTCTATTAGTTGTTTCCTTTGCTTTAAGGAAGTTTTTCAGTTTGATGCAGTCCCACTTGCCTGTTTTTGCTTTTCTTGCCTGTAGTGTGGTTACATATCCACGATTTCATACATGGCTAGACCAGTGTTGTAAAGCTTTCCCCCCAGTGTTTTCTTCTTGGAGTTTTGCAGTTTGAGGGCCTTACTTTGCATCTTTAATCCACTTTGAGTTGATCTTTGTATGTGGAGTGAGAAAAGTCCAATTTCATTCTTTTACATGTGGATGTCCAGTTTTCCCAGCACCATCGGTGGAAAGACTGCCCTTTCCCTCATATGGATTATTGGCATCCTTGCTGAAGATCAGTTGACCCATATACACACATAGCTTTATTTCTGGGCCTTTAGTTCTGTTCCATTGGTCTGTGTATCTATCTGTGAAAAGTGAAAATTCCTCAGTCATGTCCAACTCTTTGTGACCCTATGGACTAGACGGTCCATGGAATTCTCCAGGCCAGAATACTGGAGTGGGTAGCCTTTCCCTTCTCCAGGAGATCTTGCCAACCCAGGGATTGAACCCTGGTCTCCCGCATTGCAGGCGGATTCTTTACCAGCTGAGCCACAAGCCCAAGAATACTGGAGTGGGTAGCCTATCCCTTCTCCAGGGGATCTTCCCGACCCAGGAGTCGAACCAGGGTCGCCTGCATTGCAGGCAGATTCTTTACCAACTGAGCTATCAGGGAAGCCCTGATAGTTACTGTACCTTTGTAGTTAGTTACTATAGCTTTGTAATATAAACTGAAATCAGGAATCATGACACCTCCAGTTTTCTTCTTTTATTTTTTTAGGTTTTTTTTTTTTTCCTCTATTTTTGTTAAAACACCACTGGAGTTTTGATGGGAATAGTATAGAATCTATAGATTTCTTTGGGCAGTATGTGTGTTTTAACAACATTAAGTCTTTCAACCAATGAATGTGGTACGTCTTTTTGTTTATTTGTGTCCTTAATTTGCTTCATTAATATATTTAGTATTCAACACACAAGTCTTTCACTCCTTGGTTATTTATTCTGGAGTACTATGTGAGTTTTTTGATACTATTATGGTGTTTCCTTCATTTCCTTTTTGAGTAATTGTTGTATGTAGAAACACAAACAGTTTTCATATAATTTGTATCCTGAGCCATTACTGAATTTATGCTAACAGTATTTTTGGTGGAGTCTGTAGGGTTTTCTATTTATAAAATTATGTCACCTACAGAGATCATTTTACTTCTTCCTTTTTAATTTGGGTACCTTTTACTTCTTTTTCTTGCCTAATTGTTCTGGCACAGATTTGCATTTGTTCTTTTGAAATACTACAGATAATTTTATGTGTTATGTCAAATTTAGCGGTAGCAGATTTTTAGAAAGCGTCTATATGAAATAACAATGCACTTTAAATCAGGGAAAGAAAAAAATAGAAATCCAAAACTTCTTTCAGTTTATTCAAAATAAAAATAACATAGAATTATGAAAATATAGGTTTACCATTTATACTTTTAAGTGCATAAAATTTTTGACTACATGAACATATTTTAAAGGAAAAAGTATCTTGCAATTAAGTTTGCAAAGTTTTTTTTAATAATTTTTCTCATTAACTAGTTATTTATTGATGCTTCTTGTATTTTTTCCTTTAAACATTTGGCGATAGATAACTATCCAATAAAATTGTGCGGTATTTGCCCAAGAATTATATAAATTAATAATGGTAACAACAGAATGAATAGAGGTGTTCATATTGAGAAAATGAATCATGAACAGTCTTATCACAGAACTAATACAGGTATGCCGAGAATCTTCTTATATGCCTGCAGATGCTTCTAACATGGATGGAAATAATATTGAAAACATTTGATTTTAGTTGTTTGAAAAAAGATACTGAGGATGGAGAGACAGACTATGAGTGTTAAGTATAGACTGAACCCAGTCACCATGAAGACTCCACAGTATACCGTCTTCCTTTATCCGTTTGTGATGCTGGATAGTGTTCATGTGTACAGCATTGTGACTAAGTTATCAACATAGATTATATTACTTAGGTATTATTTGAAACTTAATCCTGATCCATGTAAACCTTTTACATGTATTCAAATTCTCCACGTCCCACGAGATTGGGCTTCCTCTGGAATTAGTAGTGGCTGCTGCAGTGTCCAGAACTTGATTCAACTGTTTTCTGAGCCAGCACTGTTGCTCAGCTCACCCTAGCTCATTCTGTCTCTGTCCTTTCATCAGGACCCACACCTACTCCCTCTACACACCTGAAGTCACACCGTGCTTCTCCAGGCTGTAGCTGCACCTTGTCTGATTACCTGTGAAACCTCATAGTCGACCTGGACCAGGCCCTTCCCCATTTGTGGGCATCGCCCATGTTGTTCAAAACAGAAAAAAGAGAAAAAAAATCCTCCGATGCTAAGTTAAATGTATTAAGCAACCTTATTGTGGTAATAGTTTTGCAATGTATATTTTCTCTGCAGTTATCTTAACATCCAGAGCATATAATATAAGGATTAGAGCTTTCTCCCAGACTCAAATTTATAAATTCTCAATTGGTTTGTGAGGCCAATAGAGATACTTTCTGTTTAGTTTAGTTTCTGGGAAGACTTTACAAGTCACTGGTCATCTGATCAAATGCAATCATATTCTTCATCTTCTTCAGCTCTTGTACTCCTCAATTCTGGCCTTTGAGAGAGACCAAAACTCAGCATAGCTTTTTACGTCATCTTTTTCTCCTTTGTCCTTTTGGTAGTATATGTATCCTCTGGCACAGAAACCTTCATGACATTAAACTGAAATAGATACTTTTTTCATATTTTAAAACAAAGATAGGATTATTCTTCTAGATTTTCTTTGGCTTTTTTTCAATCTAAAAGAAGGAAAAAAGGATGAAGTGACTATGTAAGATGTGTTTTTACTAAAGCCTTAAAACCATTAATGATGTTTTCATCAAGTCGAAAGAGATCATTTTTACCCTAACTGATGAAAATGCTGGAAAGAGTTCTCTTACATTTCCTCTATGCAGCATGTTTAAACATTTGTTTTTTGTTTGTTTTTATGTTATTGTTCACACACAATGTATGACTATAGAGTAGGTTTCCAATTAAGTTCTAGTGAAAATTAGCCCCTTAAGACTCTCAGAAACTGTCAAAGTGACAAAGCATGTTCTTCAGGGTATGCTTCATCAGAAGCTTGTTACTATTATCAGGAGTGTATAAATGTTAGCACAGAGCACACGCTTGGATTTATAGTATTGAAAAATATATGACTAGTTCAGGTTTATGATGGTGGGAAGTATGGTCTAACAGTTATATCAAATGAGTCGTGTGTTACCATGATATCTGGCTAGTGACTTGGAGACTGTGGACATAGCAGTGGGCTGTATTTGCCCAGGTACTTTGCAGAAAAGATTTCACCCATCTTTATAACATCCTTTTAATAGAAGGATATTTGGAGAAGAGGGAAGATTGCTAGTTTCTTAGCAAATCAGTAGAGTGTGGGAGGGGTCGAATCGGGTCTTTCCAAACCTTGATTTAGAATTGCGTGTATTCCAGGTGACCCATCATTGCAGCACAGCTTTGTCCCTGACTGTAACACGTGCGTGGAGACTGTTTATCACACACTTTGGAATTCTTCAAAAGATTGTACCAAGCCTGAATACTGCCAAAGGCCCCAGGCGTTGGCAAAAGATCTTTCCATTTGTTCCCCCATATGTGATATTTTGTGTGTGCGTGTATCTCGGTATGTGTAAAACTGGAAAATTTTGTTTATGGGACTTTTAATATGTGTGCATAGTTTTGAGCAAAGTATTTTGCATTCCGGTATTTAGAACAGCCTGTAAATATTCAAATAGATATAAAAATTTGAAGTTTATGAAAAATTGATCCAAATATCACAGCTACCATTTAAAGAGAATCAAATTCACAACCTTTAGGATGAAGGGCGGCACCTTCTCTCCCAGTGGTTATCTCTTGAAGAACCTAGACACGTTCAGGCGAAACATGGGAAAAGAAACATTACAATACACAACCTTAGACACAGGCTCCTTAAGTAGCACTAAGCAATAACTTCAGCATTCATTCAGTTATTTTCAGCTCATACAATTTACAAACTACAGTGAGACTAAGTCATCCAACTTTTAGATCTTAAGCGCTTCAGGATATAGAAATAGTAAAACATCATTGTTTTTCATTAATCAGATTATGAAAAATTAAAAATATTTGACAGTTTGATTACTTTTCAGGCATTTCATATGATGTCCCTCAATGGGGAGTTATCTGATTTTTTTTTTCCCCTCATGATTAGGCTGGTATTATAGGTTTGGGGCTTCCCAGCTGGTGTCGGTGGTGAAGAGCTTGCCAATGCAGGAGACATAAGAGATGTGGGTTTGATCCGTGGGGTGGGAAGATCTAGCGGAGGGCACGGCGACCACTCCAGTATTCTTGCCTGGAGAATCCCCCATGGACAGAGGAGCCCGACAGGCTCCAGTCCATGTGGTCACAAAGAGTCAGACATGATTGGAGCAGCTTTTCATGCATGCAGGCATGGGTTTGAGGTGAGACAAGAGAAGTAAAATGCTATTCTCATCACATCATATCAAAGGTACATACTATCAATATGACTTATCACGGTTTATGTTACTTTTCGTCAGATAATTTGAAGTAGTTGTCAAGTTATAAAACAATAAACTTTTTCTTTTTTTCCCTCTCTTCCTTCTCGTAGTCCTGGATGAAGCCCATGTTGAAAGGGTAGGGAGTTATGGTCTTCTTATTTGATGGTAGGAGGTCTACATAAATTATTAAGAATTCTATAAGGGAGATTTGTTTATTTTCCCCAATTTATTGACTCAAGTTTTTATATATCTTTAAAGACTGAAGACAAAAACAAAGTCTGAGAAATTCTCATAGCTAAGAGTTGCCTAAGAAAACAAGACAACTAAATGTGATGTAATACTCTGGAACAGAAAAAACACATTAGGGAAAAATCATGAAAATATAAATAAAATATGAATTTTAGTTAATGATAATGCAAAGTATCAACTCATTAATTGATTTAATTAAACAACCAGTATACTATTCTAATATATTAATTAGATGTTAATATTAGGGAAAACTGGGTAAATCCTTATATTATTTTTTGCAAGAGTTCTATAAATTTAAAGCTCTTCTAAATTTTAATGACTTGTTGTATTAAAAATACTACCCATCCCCCACACAGAAAAATATTACATAATTTGTTCAGGAATTATCAGTCTGGGAATCAAATCCGCACAGTTTTAGTGGAAATATGAAGTGGCACTCTCTGTCAGTAACTATTGAAATGTTAGTGTACACATATTCTTTGATTCTTCAACTCATTTCTAGGAATCTATTCAATAGAAATGAAAGCAAAATGGAAGTACGTCACTTACAAAATGAAAGTGTGTCATTGCTGCATTTTTTTGTGATAGTCATTATACAAAAAACCCATAATAACTTAACTTACCTACATATTCAAAAGGTATCATCATTGAGGAAATTGTAATACTTGTCCATAGAATAGCCATTATAAAGAAGTTCTCTCTCTCTCTATATATATATATAAGCTATATTTTCCAGAGAATATATATAGAAAAAATATATAATGAAAAATACATGCATATACATATATACATATCTCTTGTTTTTAAATAAATAAGAATATGTTATATATGTATAGAATCATGCACATTGAACTATTAACAGAAATTACTTTAAAAGAATATAATTGTAGTGGGGAATATTAACTTTTATATTTCCCTCTCTTGTTGGAACAGATACAACCTCATTTATTCCTTTTGTAATAAATATACAGCTTTTCTTTGTAGAATCAAAGGATATATTTATAAAAATATACATTATTTTTGTAGTAGTTGCGCTCCAGTTCATTAATGTTATTAATCAAACTCAGTTCAAGTTCTTATAATTTCATTAATTAGAAATTATAAATCAAGAGCTACTACCTAAATTTAAGAGACTTAGATGTCATTTAGTTATGAATGTTTTCACCCATTTAATGGTTCTCATAATATGAGCTGCCTGTGTTGTTCTACTTCTTTGTCCAGGATTGAAAGATAAATAAAATATTCCTTATGTTTTCCAGGCTCATTGTGTACCTGGGGAAGTAGCTGACTGACTAAGGGCTTCCCAGTGGCTCAGACAGTAAAGAAACTACCTGCAGGGTGGGAAACCTGGGTTTGATCCCTTCGTCATGAAAGTGCCCTGGAGAAGGGAATGGCTAGTATTCTTGCCTAGAGAATCCCATGGACAGAGGAACCTGGTGAGCTATAGTCCTTGGGATCCCAAAGAGTTGGACATGAATGAGCAACTAATACTTTCATTTCCACTTTTTCACTGACTAATAGACCAATGTAGTAAACAACTTTACCTTTAAAGGCTTCTTACATAATTTCCTATCTTTACCATTGTGTGTTGAAAATGAAGTGGGATGAGAGAGGTAAGGAAGCAGCAGAAAAATCTTTGAAGCTAACAGATGCTGGTTCATGAGGTTTAAGGAAAGATTGTATCTTCATAAAGTACAAGAGGAAATATCTAGTGCTTATGTAGAAACTGCAGTGAATTATCCAGATCTGGTCACAATAATCAATGATTGTGTCTGAACTAAACATTTTCAATGTAGAGGAAATTGCCTTATAGTGAACTAAAATACCATCCAGAAGTTTCAAAGTAAAGAAGAAAAGTCAGTGCCTAGCTTCAAAGCTTTAGAGGACAGCCTGACTCTCTTGTTGGGGGCTCAATTAGCTGGTGACTGGTTGAAGCCAGTGCTTATTTACCATTCTGAAAATCCTAGGGCCCTTAAGCATAATGCTGAATCAACTCTTCCTGTGCTTTATGAATGGAACAATAAAGAACATTAACATCTGTTTACCGCATGGGTTACTGAATATTTTCTGCCTAGTGTTAAGACCTACTGCTCAGGAAAAAAAAAAAAAAAAAAAAACCCTTGAAAATATTGCTACTCTTTGACCATGCACCTGGTCAAGAGTGCTGAGGGAGACGTACCACAGATTCATGTGGGTTTTGTGCCTGACAGCACAACATCCATTCTGCAGCACACAGATCAAAGAGTCATTGCGACAGTCAAGTCTTAGTACCTGAAAAATACATTTCGTAAGGCTCTCGTTGCTGTAGATAGAATTCCTCTGATAGATCTGGGCAGTTCGTTCAGCAATTTTAAAGGTAATATCTTAAATTTATGCAGATGAAGCCATCTGAAGTTGTAATCATTTCTTCAGCTGTGCCAAATATCCTACCTTGGGAACTGCCTATTTGTGGCAAGCATATGTCTTAAAGATGATCTCTGTGAGCTAGATAGATGCTTTTATATGATTTTTAAAATTTTTGTTGAAGTATGATTGCTTTACAATATTAGTTTCTGTGAAGTTAGTTTCTGTTAGTACACTGAAGTGAATCACCCATTCATATACATGTTTCTCCTCTTTTTTGGATTTTCTTCCCATTTAGATCACCACAGAACATTGAGTAGAGTTCCCTGTGCTATCCATTAGGCTCTCATCAGTTATTTATCTTATACATAGTAGTATATGCATGGTGATCCCAGTCTTCCAATTCATCCCACACTCCTTCCCTACCTTAGTGTCCATATATTTGTTCTTTATATCTGTGTCTATTTCTACTTTGCAAATAGGTTCATCTGCATCATTTTTCTAGATTCCACATATGCGCTTTAATATATGATATATTTTTTCTCTTTCTGACTTACTTCACTCAGTATGATACTCTCTAGGTCCATCTACATCTCTGCAAATGGCACAATTCCATTCCTTTTTCTAAGTGATATACCATGGCACATATGTACCGCATCTTCATTATCCATTCAGACATAACTAAGTACTCATGCATCCCAACTTTTACCTTTAGTACACACCCCAAACTTTAGCAGTCACTACTGTGATTGGTCAGTAACCATCAACATGGAAGCAAGATCCTGAGTCCGGAAAAAGATTAGGACTCACTGAATGCTCATAAGATGGTTAGCATTTTTTTTTAGTAACAGGCTATTTTTAAATTATTTTTAGCAGTAGACTTTTTAAATTATGTTATATACATTGCCTTTATAAACATAATACTATCACAACACAGCAGACAATCAGTTCAGTCCAGTCACTCAGTCGTGTCCAGCTCTTTGCGACCCCATGAATCACAGCGCACCAGGCCTCCCTGTCTATTACCCACTCCCAGAGTTCACTCAGATTCACGTCCCTCGAGTCAGTGATGCCATCCAACCATCTCATCCTCTGTTGTCCCCTTCTCCTCCTGCTCCCAATCCCTCCCAGCATCAGAATCTTTTCCAGTGAGTCAGCTCTTCACATGAGGTGGCCAAAGTACTAGAGTTTCAGCCTCAGCATCATTCCATCTAATGAACACCCAGGACTGATCTCCTTTAGAATGATCTGGTTGGATCTCCTTGTAGTCCAAGGGACTCTCAAGAGTCTTCTCCAACACCACAGTTCGAAAGCATCAATTCTCCAGTGCTTGGTTTTCTTTGCAGTCCAACTCTCACATCCATACATGACCACTGGAAAAACCGTAGCCTTGACTAGACAGACCTCTGTTGGCAAAGCAATATCTCTGCTTTTGAATATGCTATCTAAGTTGGTCATAATTTTCCTTCCAAAGAGTAAGTGTCTTTTAATTTCATGGCTACAGTCACCATCTGCAGTGATTTTGGAACCCCCCAAAATAAAGTCTGACACTGTTTCCACTGTTTTCCCATCTGTTTCCCATGAAGTGATGGGACCAGATGCCATGATCTTCGTTTTCTGAATGTTGAGCTTTAAGCCAACTTTTTCACTCTCCTCTTCACTTTCATCAAGAGGCTTTTTAGTTCCTCATCACTTTTTGTCATAGGGGTGGTATAATCTGCATATCTGAAGTTATTGATATTTCTCCCGGCAATCTTGATTCCAGCTTGTGCTTCTTCCAGCCCAACATTTCTCATGATGTACTCTGCATAGAAGTTAAATAAACAGGGTGACAATATTCAGCGTTTACATACTCCTTTTCCTCTTTGGAACCAGTCAGTTTTTCCATGTCCAGTTCTAACTGTTGCTTCCTGAGCTGCATACAGGCTTCTTAAGAGGCAGGTCAGATGGTCTGGTATTCCCATCTCTTTCAGAATTTTCCACAGTTTCTTGTGATCCACACAGTCAAAGGCTCTGGCATAGTCAATAAAGCAGAAATAGATGTTTTTTCTGGAACTTTCTTGCTTTCTCAATGATCCAGTGGATGTTGGCAATTTGATCTTTGGTTCCTCTGCCTTTCCTAAAACCAGCTTGAACATCTGGAAGTTCATGGTGGCTTGGAGAATTTTGAGCATTACTTTGTTAGCATGTGAGATGAGTGCAATTGTGTGGTAGTTTGAGCATTCTTTGCAATTGCCTTTCTTTGGGATTGGGATGAAAACTGACCTTTTCCAGTCTTGTGGCCACTGCTGAGTGTTCCAAATTTGCTGGCATATTTGAATTCAGCACTTTCACAGCATCATCTTTCAGGATTGATATAGCTCAACTGGGATTCCATCACCTCCACTAGCTTTTTCATAGTGATGCTTTCTAAGGCCCACTTGACTTCACATTCCAAGATGTCTGGCTCTATGTGAGTGATCACACCACCATGATTATCTGGGTTGTGAAGATCTTTTTTGTACAGTGTGTTCTTGCCATCTCTTAATATCTTCTGTTTCTGTTAGGTCCATATCATTTCTGTCCTTTATCAAGCTCATCTTTGCTTGAAAGATGCATTATATTTACTACTGTGGGCAGGAGAGGAATCCCTTATATGAAATGGAGTAGCCATCATGGTCAACAAGAGAGTCCAAAATTCAGTACCTGGATGCAGTCTCAAAAATGACAGAATGATCTTTGTTTGTTTCCAAGGCAAACCATTCAATATCACAGTAATCCAAGCCTATGCCCCAACCAGTAACACTGAAGAAACTGAAGTTGAATGGATCTCTGAAGACAAGACCTTTTAGAACTAACACCCAAAAAAGATGTCCTTTTCATTATAGGGGACTGGAATGCAAAAGTAGGAAGTCAAGAAACGCCTGGAGTAACAGGCAAATTTGGCCTTGGAATACGGAATGAAGCAGGCCAAAGGCTAATAGGGTTTTGCCAAGAGAATGCACTGGTCATAGCAAACACCTTCTTCCAACAACACAAGAGAGGACTACACATGGACATCACCAGATGGTCAATACCGAAATCAGATTGATTATATTCTCTGCAGGCAAAGATGGAGAAGCTCTATACAGTCAACAAAAACAAGACTGGGAGCTAACTGTGGCTCAAAATTATTGCCAAATTCAGACTTAAATTGAAGAAAGTAGGAAAAACCAATAGACCATTCAGATATGACCTAAATCAAATCCCTAATTATATACAGTGGATATGAGAAATAGATTTAAGGGACTAGATCTGATAGATAGAGTGCCTGATGAACAATGGTCAGAGGTTCGTGACATTGTACAAGAGACAGGGATCAAGACCATCCCCATGGAAAAGAAATGCAAAGGAGCAAAATGACTGTCTGAGGAGGCCTTACAAATAGCTGTGAAAAGAAGAGAAGCAAAAGCAAAGGAGAAAGGAAAGATATTCCCATTTGAATGCAGAGTTCCAAAGAATAGCAAAGAGAAATAAGAAAGCCTTCCTCAGCGATCAATGCAAAGAAATAGCGGAAAACAATAGTAGACTATATATATTGTAATTATAGCTTTTATATGCACTGGGAAAGCAAAACGTTCATAAGACTCGCTTTAGTGCAGTATTGACTTTATTGTTGTGGTCTGGAGCTGTCCCACATCTTCAAGGTACATAATTAGGAAAAATCCGATGATAGTTGTAGATGGTGTATATAACATACAATTAGAAGATGTATATGTGTAAGTCCTTTGTTATCTAGAAACCAGCTAAGCAGGACATAAATTATCTTTGTGTCTAATATGGATAAGGATAGTTATGCAGACATTAATATGTGTATTTACATACACAGACATCTCTTTACAAAAGAGATACAACTTTGGAAAAATAAACCTGTGTAGCAGAGATTCGTTGGTCAGTGTACATTAAGCCTCATACTCTTAAGAAAGACTGTGAGATGTGACAAATGATAACTCTCAGGTACTGTAAGACATCCCAAACGCCAAAGGGCTTGCTGAGCTGTCTTTACTTAAATAGGAGAGAAAGCAACTGTGACTTTAAATATTTTATAAAAACCATCTTGTTATAAATAATTAATCAAAACCCTAAGTCCTTGAACAAAATTACGTGTAATTTTGCATTTTAAATTATAGACTCTTAGTATTAAAGTCATTACAAATAAACACAGTATTTCTTCTCACAGAAAAATAAATGGTTTAACAATCTAACCTAATATTGTTAGAAGCAAAAAATTTTATATTTACAGTAATTAGTCAATTATCTAACTGTTCTAATATTTAATAAATAAAAATAGCTGATTTCTATTCCTTAAAAGCAAAGCGAACATATATAAATTGAAAAAGGGAGCACAAGTGGTTAATCTCAGGTCAAAAAATTTAATATTTGTTATCACAAATGGACAATGCCTACTTGTTGTATTTTCACAACGTACCTGGTTACATTATATATGACATTAAGATGTTTTTTTATATACATTATAAACATTAATGAGAACTACATAAAATGATTATAATTTAAATGTCACTTGATCTACTAGAGACATTATCAAATTTTCATGAATGAAACTCAAGAATAGAAATTGTTTTATGTGCTCACATCAGGGTGTCTCTTTCAACTGTTACAGTGGCTAATGATGGGAATAATAATAAAAAAGTAATTTATGTTCTTGAACTCTTTTTCCATAAATTTATTCTATTTCTCACCAAATCATCTGATTTAGCAGTAATTTTATAGACAGATAAATGAGAGAGAAAAATCTTGTGTATATAATTATTTAAGTCACAGATTTTACACAAATTTGTCCTTAGTATCTCTGAGTGTTGTAAAACATATATGTAGTCAGCTTTCCCCAGTTACAATATAGGAGATCAACACTGATTTCTCTTTTTAGAAAAATCCCTCTAGAAACCTTTCCAAGCCCATTCTCTTGTCAGCCATCTACCTTCATTCCCACAGAGGCTTAAGGATAATAGTTCAGAATTGTAATTCATCCAGCAGAAGTGGAGTCCAGCAGCAACTGAGGTTTAGAGACCTAACTGGATCTCAAGGTCATTTCCTTTGTATTGCTTTTGTGCTTTGATTTCCTAACGTGGGTGGTCCAGGTGTTTTTCTTGTTGATCGGTGTGAACACTGCCTTATTATAATCACATCTTGCCTAGCACACTGGTACTTGACTTCTTACAATGCAGTGCATTTAGTTGTTAATTCTACCTAAACTTCATGCTTCCTTGGTGCACTGGGGTTGGTGTGCTACATAGCCCAGTGCTACTCTGAGTGTGTCAATGATAAGAATGTACTGGTAGGCAGTGCAGTATGGATTGCAGACATTCATGGACAAATTAGCTAAACTAGTATTGTTTTGATTGCTTGTTTTAATGCTAGAGAAAGTTGAACAGTGCTGTATAACATTATATATACATGTTATAAATCTTTATCTAAATTATATGCGTTAATTAGATATTAGGTATATATATTAATTAGATATAGGGCTTATATCTAATTTATAACTTATGACAAGTCTGCTGTTAAGTTATTCAGAGCAGTCTCTGAATATCTTTAGCTTTCCTGTCTTAAAAAAGTCAATGAATTGAGAAAGAATAGTGTGTTATGGTACATAATGTGTATTTTACTATTTTTATGCATAGTGAAAATGCACGTCATTGGAAGAAAAATAGAATATTTTGAAAAGTGGAAGAACTCTACAAAATAAGTTTTTTGTATACCACCAGACTTGGAAGCAGAATTGTCAGGAAAATGAAGGGAAATTAGCATTTAGAACAATAGAATGCTAGTTAGGTTTTTTTTTTTTTTTTTTTTTTTTTGTGCAGATAGAAAGGAATGGGAAAAACTAGAGGAGAGTATAATTGTGCTTAGTTTAACTTAACCAGTTAGCCAAGACTTTTTGCAACTAACTCTTTTATAGCTATGACATCTTTATGCAGCTGTCCTTTTCTCTTTCTGACTTGGCTGCTTTTGTGCACATTTCAAATGTTTTTGATCAAATGCATATATAGCCCAATTTTTTTTTTTTTCCTGAAAGCAGTGTCCCTTGATTAGGCAAAAACCTAAAGTTTGGCTTTCATCAGAAATAAAGATGTGGGGACAGGGGTCGGAGGATGATTGATAGTAAGCAGGATGCTGGCTGTATCTTTAACAGTTTGAAAGGGATTTGAAGGGAGATGGCATGACCAGTAAAAGCCCGTTAGCTGGTTAAGAAAACTGCCATCTGCACAGTGGAAAGACTGGTAAAATACCAACGAGTTCATGTGTAGAATTGGTTATAATAGTTACTCCTTTTTTTTCTCACTTGGATGAAGTAAAAATTGAAGTTCATACACAAACCCCATGGCCCTGTCTCCTTCAATGCTGGCAGTGACCTGCACAGATAGGATTTCACGTTCACACACATAGAAGGGCTGGTCTCCCCTATTATCTTAGTGCTTCATGGTTATGATCTAAGACCTTTTGCCTCTCCCACAACATAAACCTTTCTTCTTTGAAAAAAAGAATAAAAAAGAGCTGAGCTAGTGGGGATAGAATATATTACCTCATTCTATGCAATGGCTCGAGATTAACTAGACCACTGAATAATCTCATTTAGCTAAACAGGCATGTAGCTCAAATTGGATCATTCTGTTTTGTTCAGCACAGGAAAAAATAAGAAATAAAACACATTAAAATAAAACACAAGTAGCATTAATTGGAATAGTCATTGTTAAAGCAATTTTACCAGGATAATCCAACAACATTTTTGCTTAAACTTGGGACTCTGGCAGTAGAGAGAAAAGGAATTTTGTTTGTGAATTTGAATTTTCTACATCATCCATTTGATTGATATATATGATTAAATTTTATAAGGTATTCATAATGTTTATATATGATGATTGAATATTTGTACAAAATGGCAAAAAGAAGGGAGTTTAATAGTTATTTCTTGTAAATACTACAATATTCTATCTTCATATGTAAATTGGTGATAAACATTATATTCTTAATGGAAAAATGCAGGCTTTCTATTTCAGTGGGCCATTGGAAAGGGCATTTGAGATAACATGTGTAGATAACAAGTTATCAACTTGCTTGCTGATTTTCTTTCATTTACAAAATGTACATTGTTAGGCTCTTCCTTGTAAAGACTGGTATTTATCCCAGGAAGAGTTTATTCTAGCAAGATAAAATATAGCCAGGTATTCAGAAGTTAGTTTGTGGAATATAGGATTGATATGGGAATGTTATAAAGGAGAAAATTTACCTTCCCACTTGAAAAACACATCCTTGAGCCTTTAGAGAGAAATTATCCCATAGTGCTCTAAATGAATGTATATTTCAAATAAATTTTACATTTTAGAAATGTCATTGAATAACACAATTCATCGTTTTGCTTTTATACTTCAAAAGAGTTTTACTGCTTTTTCTTTAACTTGAGCATTTGACTTCAAGGAAAGTTTTGTCATCTTTTTATCTACCTGTATATATTTTTCATCCTTCCATCTACTGGTCTTACATCACCCCACCTCTCCCTCCTCTCTCTCTCTCAACTATCTACTTTCCTACCTATAATACATCTATTGATCTGCCTTTTATTTATCTACACACCTACTTAAATTAATAGATGTATTCATAGATATTTATTTTGGACTTGTTTTGGAATGTTTGGTTAATCATAGTTTCTAGTTCTTAGGACATTGTTGTTAGAGATTTATGCAAGGCCTTCCATTGTTTCTGTCTTTCTTTCAGCCTATTCTTTCTTCCTTTTCTACTTACTGCCTTCTCTTCTAACCAACCCCTCTACTCACATTCCTCTCCCGCCATATAAGTAATCATTCTGTCACACTTGATATGCATAATTTATTTACATGTTCTTTTGTATTATGTGTATATGCATTTAATTTACATAATTGGTATTGTTATAAACTTATCCTATTTCTTTCCCACCAAGCACCATTTTTTAAGGAGGTATTAATGTGTCCATGTTTAGATCTAGTCTTTTTCTAACTGCTGCACAGTATTACATCATGTTCAAGTACCACATTTTTATTGTCCGCTCCTCCCAGTGATGAACACCTGGATTGCATTCAAGTCACTTCTACTAAAAACAATACTGGGGTGAACATTCATATATAGTTTCTCACACTTAGGCGAGGATTACTCTGGGATATACATCCAGGATATGACTTTATCTAGATCATAGTATATACCCGCACTGAATTTAAGTTAAAACTGTCATGTTACTCTTTGGAATGGGTGAGTCACATCATTGTGGGCTATAAACTCCCACAAGCAGTTTACGAGATATTTTTATATCTCCACTTTCCCAGCAACTTTCGCACTATTTAGTTTTCTAGTATTATTCACCAGAGTAAGTACAAATCAGGTCTGTGTCTTAGTGGCCATCCTTGAGTCTCTCTCCTGTGAAGTACTTGTTCACATTGTTTCCCCACTATTTTTAGTGATTTTGCCTTGTATTTTTACTGTGGATTAGCAACAGTTCTTTGTATATTCTAGACATTAGATCTTTGTTGGTATTAAGTACTGCAGGTGTTTTCTGTAGATAATAAACAATTGGTCCATTAGCTTTATTCATCATATCTTTTGTTGACACAGAGCCTCCATTAGATGCTTTAGAACCCATGAGCTTTTCATCTTTGCAACCTTTTGTTAACCTCTAATAACTTTATAGATTTATCTTTTGCAATTAGATCTTTGCTTCTTTGGGGTGTACCTTGCACCCTATAAAGTGGGATAGAAACCCAGTTTTATTTTCTCCATATAGTAAGCCAGTTTTCATACATCATCAACTAATACTCAGTTGTTGGACCATTGATCCATGTCTTATTTAAAACCCATGACTTTCTTTTTCCCAGAAAACCTATAAGTTAGAAGGCAATGAAGTGACATTTATAAAGCACTGAAAGGAAAAATACATGTATACTATTAAGTCAGAATTCTATGCCCAGGGAAAATATCTTCCAGAAATAAGGATGGGAAGATATTTTCAGACAGATACTAGTTTATTGCTAGAAGAATATTCTATAAGAAAAGTTTAAAATTTCTTTAAGTCCTTACACTACTTGTGAATCTGTATAAATATTGCTTAAAAGCAGATATCAGCCACTAAATTTTCTTACAGAGAATGGTAAGTTGCTAGAGGTGATAAAGTGGAATCATAAATACTGCTCAGTTAATCCAAAAGGAAAATAGAAATAAAGGGAAAAAGAACAGATGAAACAAATAAAAAACAACTATCAAGATGGTAGATCTTAACGAACTATGTTGATAATGATATTAAATATTAATTGCCTAAACATACCTATTAAAGACATTTCAGATTGTTTTAAAATAAGAGGAGATCAGACTTTGATTTATATAAGAAATCATCTTCAAATGTGAAGATATAGATAGGATAAAAGTTGAGAGCATAGCAAAATAGCATATATGTAAGCCTTAAACAGAAGTTGAGTACTATTTAATATTAGATAGATAAAATAGATTTTAGAACAAAGTATAATGTCAGGGATAAATAGAATTACTGAATAATGAAAAGGGGTCAATTTTCCAAGAAGACATGATGATTTAAGTGGTTTGAACCTAACCACAGAGTTTCAAAATACATTGAAAGATAAAAATGAAAAACAAATTAACAAATGTACAGTTATAGTTAGAAACATCAACATTCCACCATCACTAATTGATCCTACAAGAATATAGAAAATCAGTATATAGAGGATTTGAGCAGCATAATCAACCGCTGTAGATTCAAATACTTATAGCAACTCCACAACCAGCAGGTCGGGCATGCTGCAGTTCGTGGGGTCGCAAGGAGTTGGACACAACTGAGTAACTGAACTGACACAATCAACATAACAGAAAACACATTATTCTCAAATGCACATAGAATTTTCACCAAGATAGGTAATATTCTGGGTTGTGAAACAAATCTTAAATTTGAAAGAATGAAAGGATACAAAGGTATGCTCACAGCTGATAATTAAATTTGATTACATATCAGTGACAAATTCCTGTGGTATCAGTATCTGAAAAATTCCTGGATATTTGGAGACTAAAATAGTATATTTCTAATTAGTATATAGATCAAAGAGGAAACCTCAAGGGAAATAAACAAAGATATACACACACTAAATTGAATGAAAATTCAGTGCATTAAAATATATGTGATGCAGTTAAAATAGAGCAAGACCACAGATCAATAATTGAAGCTTCCACTTTAAAAACTGCCTTGCTTAATTTTCAAATGGATGAGATCTTCTAACTTTCTTTTGTTTCCTCATTGAATTCCATGATGTTTAGAGAGCATAATCTGTGTAATTTAAGTATAATGATTATTTTGAGATCTGTGTTATGACTCAGTATACATGCAAATATGTTGTAAATCTATATGCATTTGAAAATAACATTTACTTTTATTGGATTATCTGTCTACTAGATCAAGTACATTAATCTTATTTAACTATTCTATATACTTAGTGATTTATTACCTACTTGTTCTTCCATTTAACAAATGGTTTATTAAATGCCTAAGATTGTATGTTTATTTCTTCTTTGACACTATTTTTGGGTCATCCACGCTACTAAATGCATGCATTTTTCCCTTCAAATTCTAAATTAGACTTTTGTTTTTAGATAGATTGTTGTTGTTATTTAGTTGCTAAATCATGCAACTCTTTTGCCAACTCATGTGTTGTAACCCACCAGGCTTCTCTATCCATGGAATTTCTGAGGCAAGAATACTGGAGCGCGTTGCCATTTCCTTCTCCATGGAATCTTCCTGACTCTAGGATCAAACCCACGTCTCCTGCATTGGCAGGTGGTCTTTACCGCCGAGCCACCTGGGAAGCCTTAGATGGATACTCAGTTTCTTTTACTTGTTCCTCAAAACCATTCTGCCTTCATGGTTTTGATTTATTTATGTTTTTCTGTGATTAATTTTTAAGTAGGGAGGCAGCAACCCAAACTAATTTTCCATTTGTCAGGGGCTAGAAGCCAGGTCCATAAGTTTCATTTTAACACATCTTCTAAGAACTCATTATCAACTATGATTGTGTACACACGCACACACACATGCATGGACACGCGCCCGCTTTCTGGTGGACTTACCAGTAAAAAATTTGCCTGCACATGCAGGAGACATGGATTGATCCCTGGGTCAGGAAGATCCTCTAGTGAAGGAAATGGCAACCCACTCCAGTATTCTTGCCTGGAAAGTCCCATGGACTGAAGAGCCTGGTGGGCTACAGTCAATGGGGTCATAAAGACTCAAATGCAACTGAGTGACTAAATAACAGAATCTATATACACACTCAATATAATTGTGTGTACACAAACACACATATTAGAAGTATTGACATTGAGTTTCAGGTGTATTAGTTGCTGTTCTGACTTTTTTGGTACACAAAACTTCAACTTTTTTTTTTTTTTTTTTAAACTTCAACTTTTTAACCCATATGTAGTGTCCTGCTGAATGTTTTTGTAGGAAAGCTAGCAAAATATAGGACTGAATTTTCAAAGGCTATTACTTGAGCTTGTGATTGGCCCAATGCCTTTCCATAAGTAGATGTTTCCTTGGATTGTAAAGCAGTAATTGGACACTGGAGAGCTGTTATTTGTTGGGCCTCTGAGTAAATTTTGTTTTAATGCAAAGCCAAAGTGGAGGGCTGGTAAGGGGTATCTGGAAATGTGGCTCAGTATATCTGAATATAGTGGTTTTGTATGGAAAACACATTTCCTTTGCAATAGGGCATAGCATCTAAAAAGTTGGCAATCTGTCTAATCCTTGGTATCTCTGGATAATGTCATAATCAGAGATAAAGGCACATAAGTGCATTAACATCTCCAAAGCTGTGTACCATTTCTTACCCTTTTTTGCTTATTTTTCTGATATTTTATTGTACAAAATTATACTGTAATTTAAAACCCATATTTAAGAGAAGTAATTTAGGGAATATCTTACTAGTCATGGACTTTATGAGAACCCTTTTAAGACAAACTAAGCTACTAACTGAGTAGTTTAGCATGGAAAGTTTTATGTGTAGTAACTGCTTCCCCTGCCCTGATAGAATAGTATGGAAATATCACAAAACGATTTGTGAAGAGTGATGCTGAGGTCAGTTCACTGTAGTGTGTTCATTTCTGGATGCTTGATGGTAAATTTTAGGGACCTGAGAAACAATGTCTGAGAAGAGTTGACATTAGAAGTAGTAAGTGAGAAGGTTAGTGTCTTGGAAATGTTTCAACAGGACAATTTCTAGATAAAGTCTAGGGAGAGAAACACCTTGTATAACTTGTTTTCTTTTCAATTATGGTGTATTACAAGATAGCTCAGTTGCTAAAGAATCAACCTGCAATGCAGGAGACCCCGGTTCAATTCCTAGGTTGGGAAGATCCACTGGAGAAGGGGTAGATTACCCACTTCAGTATTCTTGGTCTTCCCTTGTGGCTCAGATGGTAAAGAATCCACCTGCAATGTGGGAGACCTGAATTTGATCCCTGGGTTGGGAAGATCCCCTGGAGAAAGGAATGGCTACCCACTCCAGTATTCTGGCCTGGAGAATTCCATGCACTGTCCAGTCTATGGGTTCGCCAAGAGTAGGACACAACTGAGCGACTTTCACTTCTGCAAGATATTGAATATAGTTCCCTGTGCTATACAAGTAGGACCTTTTTGTTTAACTATTATATATAGTAATTTGTATCTTCTCGGCTTCCCAGGTGGTGCTAGTGGTAAAGAACCCTCCTGCCAGCAGGAGATATAAGAGACATGGGTTTAATCCCTGGGTCAGAAAGATTCCCTGGAGGAAGTTATGGCAACCTACTCCAGTATTCTTGCCTGGAGAATCCCATGGACAGACAAGCCTGGCAGGCTATGGTCCATAATGTCACAAAGAGTCAGACACTGATAAAGCAACTTAACACACACACACATCTATTCAACCCAACCTAGTGTTTTTTTTCATGTATAAACTATTGATACCCAAATATGTAAATATATATATTTGATTAATTTTTAATGTGATTTCATGATTGATTTTAATTTGCAGAGGCATTTAAAAGTATTAGATCATTTAACCATTTGGCAAGAGTTATTTATACATATGTATTTAGCAACATCAACCTATCTCTTACAAACAACCTTAATTTTAAAATAAGAGTCAAAAATAACACTGTGTGTATGTGTGTGTGTGTAACAGTTGGTTTAGGCACATGTACAACTAAGTAAGGTATGCTGCTGCTGCTGCTGCTGCTGCTGCTGCTAAGTCACTTCAGTAGTGTCTGACTCTGTGTGACCAAATAGACGGCAGCCCTCCATGCTCCTCTGTCCCTGGGATTCTCCAGGAAAGAATACTGCAGTGGTTGCCATTTCCTTCTCCAATGCATGCATGCATGCTAAGTTGCTTACGTCGTGTCTGACTCTGTGTGACCCTATGGACAGCAGCCCACCAGGCTCCTCTGCCTATGGAATTCTCCAGGCAAGAATACTGGAGTGGGTTGCCATTTCCTTCTCCCAAGTAAGGTATAGGATTGTTAATTCTCAGTCTCTCAGTATTAATAGGCAACTCAACGCTTGTTAGTCCTGTTGGTTATGTACTTGGTTACATGTTCCTTTGCTTTGGCTTATTGTTCCTTCCTTATCTTGCAATGGCTCTTTTGAAGACCTTAACTTATTTCGTCCCTGATGGCAGAATGTGAGCTTTCAGACTAACTCTGAATTTTCCTAGTGTCCCATAATTTAGTATACATTTCTTTACTCATTCCCAGAAGTAGTTTTGTTTCGTATCTATTGCTCCTGACTCCACTGGATTCAAGGGGTTAACTTACCTGGATTTGTGCTCTGTGTGTGTTCTCAATGCAGTGTTTTCCTTTTGATCAAGTTCCTGTTAGATAAATTTCATATTTATAGACCCTATTCTGAAGCCTGTCTTTGGATCAGTGATTGTGCTGAAAGAGCAGATTTTGCTGCTGAATTAGCTAAACGAACTAAAGTTCTTAATGGTAAAAAGTCGGTTACTCTAGCCTTATACTTAATAATGTGGTAATTCTGATTATTATGACTTTATCTTTCTAGTTGGGTCTCAAGTTCTATTTTGATCTGACAGTTTACTCCAAAACATTGTGGAAGGATTATAATTTACCTTTTTTGTATTTATCATGCAGGTGTGTGTGTATGCTTGTATCACACATGTGTGGTGGTGGTGTTTAGTCACTAAGTTATGTCCAAGTCGTGTGACCCTGTGGACTGTAGCCAGCCAGAGTTCTCTGTCCATGGGATTTCCCAGGCAAGAATACTGGAGTGGATTGCTATTTTCTTCTCCTGGGGATCTTCCTGACTCAAAGATCAAACCAGGTTTCCTGCATTGCAGGCATCTTTGTGTTTCTTGTGTGTGTATGTGTCTGTGGGGTGCCATACACTCACACATTTCTAGAACTATATCATTAAAGATTCCTCACAAAAATAATTGGTACCTTTTAATGTGCTTTTCATGTTTACTTGAAAAAAATGTACCTCATTATATTTTGGGCAGATAGGAATTTTCTATATTTCTTAAAACATATTTGTGATTGAAAAAGCATCCAGATAATAATAATTCTTTATTTTTTCTTTTCTTCTCTCTCCTACTTGTCTGACCGCCAGGATTTTCAGGTTAAATGCATGCTGCTGAGGTTTCTTTGCTGTTCAGTTTTTAGAATACATTAATTTGTTTTCATCTTTAGGATTTGCGCATCACTAGCAAAGGACAGCAGTAGACTCATCTGCAATATTGTTACTTCAGTATCGATCTTTTTTGAAAGAGTAGACATAATTGTTGTTCAGGCCTCCTTTGGGAAATTACTGAAAACTCTCTTTTATTTCTTGACATTGACTAGTGAACGATATGTTTTTCATTGTTTATTTCAGTTCTTTTTGTTTAAACCTAGACTCTCTCCAAAAGGGATAAGGGGTTATATGCTTAATAAATGTGTCAAATATGCTTATTTCAGATCATAAAATATTTCTATATAAACTTACCACTGATATCTGCCAGAAATCTATGCAGTTTCTGCTGGACTGGACATAAAAGACAGCCAAGTAAAATAAGGATCAACTGCCCAATAGATAGGACCATGTTATGTGTAGTATGATTCTCTAGAGGTTACTGTAATCACCCCTCCCCCCCCCCCACTTTCATACATGTTGGCTGGAGGGAGAGAAAAATTGATACTTTTCCATTTGAACCTTAATATGGTATTAATAAGGAGGGTTGGAGAGGAAGGATAGAGACATTTTTAGTCTGTTAATCTTAGATTCTAAGAATGCAGTTCTGCACTCCCTCACATAGTTTGTGCACACACGCTCAGTAATGTCTTGACTCTTTGCAACCCCTTGGATTGTAGCTCACAAGGCTCCTCCATCCACGGAATTTCCCAGGCAAGAATACTGGAATGGGTTGCCATTTCCTTCACTGAGGGATCTTGCTGACCCAGGAATTGAACTCACATCTGCTGCGTCTTCTGCATGGGCAGGCGATATCTTTACAACTGAGCCACTTGGGAAGCCGTTCAATTCATTTCAGCTCAATTCAGTCACTCAGTCATGTCTGACTTTTTGTGACCCCATGGACTGCAACAGGCCAGGTTTCCCTGTACATCACCAACTCCTGGACCTTGCTCAAACTCATGTCATTGAGTTGGTGATGCCATCAAACCATCTCATCCTCTGTTGTCCCCTTTTAAACTTGCCTTCAATTTTTCCCAGCATCAGGGTCTTTTGCAATGTGTCAATTTTTCGCTTCAGGTGGCCAAAGTATTGGAGTTTCAGCTTCAGCATCAGTCCTTCTGATGAATATTCAGAACTGATTTCCTTTAGGATGGACTGGTTGGATCTCCTTGCTGTCCATGACACTCTGAAGAGTCTTCAACACCACAGTTCAAAAGCATCAATTCTTCAGTGCTCAGCTTGCCTTATAGTCCAGGTCTCACATCCATACATGACGACTGGAAAAAACATAGCTTTGACTAGATGGACCTCTGTAGGCAAAGTAATGTCTCTGCTTTTTAATATGCTGTCTAGGTTGGTCATAACTTTTGTTCCAAGGAGCAAGCTTCTTTTAATTTCATGGCTGCAGTCACCACCCGCAGTGATTATGGAGCCCCCCCAAATAAAGTCTGTCCCTGTTTCCATTGTTTCCCCATCTATTTGCCAAGAAGCAATGGAGCCAGATTCCATGATTTTCATTTTTTGAATGTTGAGTTTTAAGCCAGTTTTTCACTCTCCTCTTTCACTTTCATCAAGAGGCTTTTTAGTTCTTCTTAGCATTCTGCCATAAGGGTGGTGTCATCCGTGTATCTGAGGTTATTGATACTTCTCCCAGAAATCTTGATTCCAGCCTGTGCTCTATCCAGCCTGGCATTTTGCATGATGTACTCTGCATATAAGTTAAATAACTAGGGTGACAACATACAGCCTTGACATGCTCCTTTCCCAATTTGGAACCAGTCTGTTGTTCCATGTTCAGTCCTAACTGTTGCTTCTTGACCTGCATACCAATTTCTCAGGAGGCAGGTAAGGCAAGGAATGCCTGAGGCAGGCATTCCCATCTCTTTAAGAAATTTCCACATTTTATTGTGATCCACACAATCAAAGGCTTTGGTGTAGTCAATAAAGCAGAAATAGATGTTTTTCTGGAACTCTCTTGCTTTTTCAGTGACCTAATGGGTCTCGGCAATTTGATCTCTGGTTCCTCTGCCTTTTCTAAAAGGCAGCTTAAACATCTGGAAGTTCATGGTTCATGTGCCGTTGAAGCCTGGCTTGGAAAATTTTGAACATTTCTTTGCTAGCATGTGAAATGAGTGCAATTGTGTGGTAGTTTGAACATTCTTTGGCATTGCCTTTCTTTGGGATTGAAGTGAAAACTGTCCTTTTCCAGTTCTGTGGCCACTGCTGTTTTCCAAATTTGCTGGCATGTTGAGTGTAGCACTTTAACAGCATCATCTTTAAGGATTTAAAATAGCTCAACTGGAATTCCATCACCTCGCCTGGCTTTGTTCATAGTGATGCTTTCTGAGGCCCACTTGACTTCTCATTCCAGGCTATTTGACTCTAGATGAGTGATCACAGCATTGTGATTATCTGGGTCAGGAAGATCTTTTTTTGAATAGTTCTTCTGAGTATTCTGGCCACTTCATCTTAATATCTTCTGCTTCTGTTAGGTGCATAACATTGCTGTCCTTTGTTGTGCCCATCTTTGCATGAAATGTTCCCTTGGTATCTCTAATTTTCTTGAAGAGAAAATTAGTCTTTCCAACTCTGTTGTTTTCCTCTATTTCTTTGCCTTGATCACTTAGTAAGACTTTGTTATCTCTTCTTGCTGTTCTTTGAACTCTGCATTCAGATGGGGAAGCCGTTGGTTTAGGACAACTAATACAGTCATTCCAATTGAACAAGATGTGAGTGCATGTGTGTATGTGTCTGTGATAGAAGATGTACAGCACTTGTTTTTAGGTATTAGACATATGGACAACAGTTGTTTTGCTTTCCATTTTTCAGTGTATGTGTACTGAAATATTTTGAGTATTGAAATTTCAATATATTAAATTACTTATTTATATTTGTATATGTATTTTATAATCAGAAAAATAGTGAACACATTTTTATTTTATTTTTTTTTCTTTTTTTCTTTTAGTTTTTTATTTTTAAATTTTAAAATCTTTAATTCTTACATGCATTCCCAAACATGAACCCCCTCCCACCTCCCTCCCATAACATCTTTCTGGGTCATCCACATGCACCAGCCCCAAGCATGCTGCATCCTGCGTCAGACATAGACTGGCGATTCAATTCACATGATAGTATACATGTTAGAATGTCATTCTCCCAAAATCATCCCATCTTCCTAAATTCCACTGTATTGGTGTTTTCTTTCTGGCTTACTTCACTCAAATGAATTCTTTTAACGGCTGAGTAATACTCCATTGTGTATATGTACCACAGCTTTCTTATCCATTCATCTGCTGATGGACATCTAGGTTGTTTCCATGTCCTGGCTATTATAAAACAGTGCTGCGATGAACATTGGGGTACATGTGTCTCTTTCAATTCTGGTTTCCTCGGTGTGTATGCCCAGAAGTGGGATTGCTGGGTCATAAGGTAGTTCTATTTGCAATTTTTAAGGAATCTCCACACTGTTCTCCATAGTGGCTGTACTAGTTTGCATTCCCACCAACAGTGTAGGAGGTTCCTTTCTCCACCCCTCCAGCATTTATTGCTTGCAGATTTTGGATCGCAGCCATTCTGACTGGTGTGAAGTGGTACCTCATTGTGGTTTTGATTTGCATTTCTCTAATAATGAGTGATGTTGAGCATCTTTTCATGTGTTTGTTAGCCATCCGTAGAGCTAATCAATGAATATAGTAAAGTTGCAGGATATAAAATCAACACACAGAAATCCCTTGCATTCCTATACACGAATAATGAGAAAGTAGAAAAGAAATTAAGGAAACAATTCCATTCACCATTGCAACGAAAAGAATAAAATACTTAGGAATATATCTACCTAAAGAAACTAAAGACCTATATATAGAAAACTATAAAACACTGATGAAAGAAATCAAAGAGGACACTAATAGATGGAGAAATATACCATGTTCATGGATTGGAAGAATCAATATAGTGAAAATGAGTATACTACCCAAAGCAATTTACAAATTCAATGCAATCCCTATCAAGCTGTACAGAACTAGAACAAATAATTTCAAGATTTGTATGGAAATACAAAAAACCTCGAATAGCCAAAGCAATCTTGAGAAGAAGAATGGAACTGGAGGAATCAACTTGCCTGACTTCAGGCTCTATTACAAAGCCACAGTCATCAAGACAGTATGGTACTGGCACAAAGACAGACATATAGATCAATGGAACAAAATAGAAAGCCCAGAGATAAATCCACACATATGGACACCTTATCTTTGACAAAGGAGGCAAGAATATACAATGGAGTAAGACAACCTCTTTAACAAGTGGTGCTGGGAAAACTGGTCAACCACTTGTAAAAGAATGAAACTAGATCACTTTCTAACACCGTACACAAAATAAACTCAAAATGGATTAAAGATCTAAATGTAAGATCAGAAACTATAAAACTCCTAGAGGAGAACATAGGCAAAACACTCTCAGACATAAATCACAGCAGGATCCTCTATGATCCACCTCCCAGAATGCTGGAAATAAAAGCAAAAATAAACAAATGGGATCTAATTAAAATTAAAAGCTTCTGCACAACAAAGGAAAATATAAGCAAGGTGAAAAGACAGCCTTCTGAATGGGAGAAAATGAAGCAACTGACAAACAACTAATCTCAAAAATATACAAGCAACTTATGCAGCTCAATTCCAGAAAAATAAACGACCCAATCAAAAAATGGGCCAAAGAACTAAATAGACATTTCTCCAAAGTGAACACATTTTTAAAACTAGAAAAAGAAATTCATATTTGAAGGCATCAGAAATATAAGTAATTCAAAGTAATGTCCATCCTAAAAGAAATCAGTCCTGAATATTCATTGGAAGGACTGATACTGGAGACTAAACTCTAGTACTTTAGCCACCTGATGCAAAGAACTGATTCATTGGAAAAAAAACCTGATGCTGAGAATGATGAGGGTAGGAGAAGGGAATGACAGAAGATGAGATGGTTGGAGGGTATCACTGAATCAATGGACATGAGTTTGAGTAAACTCCAGGAGTTGATGATGGACAGGGAGGCCTGGTGTGCTGTAGTTCATGGGGTCGCAGAGTTGGACATGACTGAGCAACTGAACTGAAAATAATGTCTTTGTTCGTGTCACTGCTTTCACTCTATGTAGGCACCTGTGTGAAAAATACATCAGCTTACCATAAACTTAATCTGAAATTTGGATAAAAAATTTTGAAGAAGTATAGAACTGTAATTAAAATAGGAATATGCCTATTGGTCTCATAAGTCCAAACCTTACCTAAATAATTACCCCTTTATAAATGCCTCTTCTCACTAATCTACATTTGTTACATTACCTAATAGCTTTCCTATGAAAACTGCATGTTCTTTAGGAGAGAGACACATCTTTTTTTTTTTTTTAATTTTCCATGAGCCTGGTGTATGAAAGACCCTCAAGAAATATTTGCTGAACAAATAATTTCAGTGAATGGATGCATGCAAGTCTACCTTTTCTAGCACTGTACAGAATTTTCTCATAGAAGTATAAATTCCTCAAGTGAGTGATAGTGGATCTTGTGAAAATTTCAGTCTTCAGGCCAGTGCTCTGTTTATTTTAAATACTCAATAAATGTCTGTCAACTGTACTTCCCAGACAGTTAAACAGAAAAGTCTATGGAGTGAGACATGGCCACCCAGAGCACTGGAATCACAATTGCATTGCCTCCCAAGTAGCAGAAAACTGAACTCCATCTATTGTACTTGACTTCAGCTGCACTTTGATGTGTGCATCGCAGCCTGAAAAATTCTTACAACTAAACATAGTGTTTTGGTAAATTTCTGGCTTTTGATGATTTACCAAGAATTTTTAAAGTAAGGTGGCCATTGTCTCTGAAATTATTGCTTCAGAAAATAGTAAGCTTCAATAAGCTAGAAAATGTAACATGTCAGTAGGAGACTTTATTTTCACTATATTCTTACAGAAGTGCTTTATCTCTTACATATTGCATAAAGATCAAGGCTGCTGCTGGTGGTAAGTCACTTCAGTCGTGTCTGACTCTGTGCGACCCCATAGACGGCAGCCCACCAGGTTCTCCCGTCCGTGGGATTCTCCAGGAGGCTATGCAGTTTCGTCAGGGTTACACAATTTGTCTTTAGCAAAAACAGTTCTCCAGCCTAAGTGTATCAGCTCTAAACTAGGCCCCTTCACTAATTTACTGAAAAAATCTTGCTATTATAGTCATTCTGAAAATGCCTGGTAAGCAGCAGCCAATTATATTCCGCAGTCATTTCTTGCTTCTGTCTCCTGCTTTGGGTGTTATCAACCCTCAGTGATAAGAGGTAAACACACTCTGTAAAAACAAAAAGCAGGGTCTCAGAAGTACAAACTTGAATCTTATCAATATTGTAAATCCGTTTCACATCTATACATGTTGTTGTTCAGTTACCCAGGCATGTCCAACTCTTTGTGACCCCATAGACAGCTGCATACTAGACCCAACTGTCCCTCACCATCTCCTGAGATTTGCCCAAGTTATGTCCATTGCATCCGTGATGCCATCCAGCCATCTTATCCTCTGACACCCTCTTCTCCTTCTGCCCTCAATCTTTCCCAGCATCAGGGATTTTTCCAATGAGTCAGCTGTTCACATCAGATGATTAAAATACTGTAGTTTCAACTTCAGCATCAATCCTTCCAACAAGTATTAAGGGTTGATTTCTCTTAAGATTGACTGGCTTGATCTCCTTGCTGTCTAAGGGACTCTCAGAAGTCTTCTCCAGCACCCTAGTTTGAAGGCAGCAAGTTTTTGGCAATCCACCTTCTTTATGGTTCAGCCCTCAAAAGCATCCGTGACCCCTGAGAAGACCATAGTCTTGACTATAAGGACCTTTGTTGGCAGAGGTCTGCTTTTCAACACACTGCCTAGATTTGTCATAGTCTATACACAGCGGCTCTATGTGTATTGAATATGTATTTATCTGTATGTATGTATATATATTCACATATGTATATGTGAATATAAAAATCATTACTGTTGAAGTCTTACTTCATTTTTGATTGATAAGGAAGCAATTGTTATGATATCATGATAATTACCAAAACTGAGTAACTGTGTGGATAGATTTTTATATTTCAAGCTTTCTTAGAAAGATTACCCCAAATTATATTGGTGCCGTTCAGTCACTAAATCATGTTTGACTCTTTTGCAACCCCATAGGTTGTAGCCCATCAGGCCCCTCTGTCCATGGGATTTTCCAGGCAAGACTACTGGAGTGGATTTCCATTTGCTTCTTTAGCGAATCTTCCTGACTCAGGGATCAAACCCACATCTCCTGCACTGGAAGGTGGATTCTTTATCACTGAGCCATCAGGGAAGCCCTACCCCAAGTTATCTTCACATTAATAGGGAAGGAATAGTAATCTGAGAAACAACCTAAGAAGTGTACCTTTTATAAGTGTGGCTTATAGTGTTTGTATTTTATAATATCTCATGAGTCATCCATCATGCAAATGTATAAAACCTTTTAGTTTTGTTTGCTTGAAATTTTCATTTTCTCTTGGAGATATTCAATGTGAAATTCTAGTTAAGTCAAAATAAAGCTTCTTATGTAATTGCATGCTATATTTGTAAAGAATGAACTCAACATTTTAATTTCCTGATATATAAGACCAGGTACCATATAAAACAATCTGCATATCAGTATTAATAATCACATGCATAGGATGATTTGTAAGATCTTTCATGAAAACCTGTCAATATTTTTGTTAATAATTTTAATAATTTTATTAAAGTAAGTATACATATGAATGTCTGAATTACTGACATATTGGAAAGGATTGAGGCCAAAGGACCTAGGTGAGGCCCTGTGCCATTGAGCTAAATAAATATTACCATCTAATTGGGACTAGCTTGGTTTTCTTGTTAATATTATGCCAGATTCATACAGTTGTCCCCAGTGTTTCTCAGAATTCAGTCTCCCTGCCCAGACTTAAAGGAACAGAACTTAATATAAAGCTATGAAAAACTAATGCAGGACATCTGAAGACATTTTACAAGACTTTAGCCAGATTGGGCTGTAAAAAATTTGGTAAAATTTAAAGTATTGGGGATGAATTGAATCTAGGAAAAGTTAAAATTTAAAAGTCTAGACTGTATATCATTGTAGCTAAGTAAGAAAATTTCAGGAGAAATTAAAGACATCTGTAGTTTTTCCAAGAGCCTTAAATAATATTGATAAAATAATATAGGCTAACTTTCCATTCCTAAAACTCAACAATTGACTTCTAAAATCTAAATGAAGACAGAAAATTTTGTTTGTTTGTTTGTTTTCCTGGAACCTATAACCTGTTAACAGTGAAGTATTAAAGTTCAGTGATAGTTGCTATGTTTAAAAAAAAATTCTGATTTTCTAATGCTTGTCGGAATGCAAAAGTTCAGTGCGTTATTCAGAATGATGTTAAGACATTTCTGAAGGCTGAAAAGCATAGAAAGAATGTGATACCTCTCCCCTCCCATCTATAATATATTTGAGGGTAATGCTAGGATGGAAAGAAAAATGGATGAGATATTTAGTAAAGTAGCATCAACCTAACTCTGAACTTCTCAGATCTCTGAAACATTCAGGTAATGATATCAAAAAGGGTTGTAAACCAAGTTTCCTTAGCTTCTCTATTTATATTTCTTTTGCATGATATATAAGATTATTTCTTATTTGAGCCCATCCCCTGATATTTCACCTACCTCGCCATAGGCAACCACTTTCTGTTCACTGATTTTATCATAGATACTATGTTTCCATCTTGCCTGGACTGATAGTCCCTTTGCAATGAATTCCCTTCTAGTATTGCTACACTTCAAAGCTTCTATTGGAATCCTCACCCTTCAAGTCCCGTTTCAAATACTGGTGCCCATACAGCTTCTCTACTGCCCTCAACTACATTAGTGACATGTGTCTCTGTGCACCTGTACTGTTTCAAATGATTCAATGATTCTATTTCAATGAATAGGGTGTTTATTCACCTGTTTTTCTTTTTAACTTTTCAATTATAGTATTATATCAAATTCTTTATTTTTTATCTGTCTGTCATTCTCTAGTGCCAAGAACATACTAGGTCCTGAGTAAGCAATCCTACTTAGGTGTAGTCTGCTTTAGTAGAAAGTACGATATAAGAATACTTGTTTTATGCTGGGTATACACACCGAGGAAACCAAGATTGAAAAAGACACATGTATCCCAATGTTCATTGCAGTACTGTTTACAATAGCTAGGACATGGAAGCAACCTAGATTTCCATCAGCAGATGAATGGATAAGGAAGTTGTGGTACATATACACAGTGGAGTATTACTCAGCTGTATAAAAGAACACATTTGAGTCAATTCTAATGAGGTGGATGACACTAGAGCCTATTATACAGAGTGAAATAAGCCAGAAAGAGAAACACCAATACAGTATATTAACACATATATATTGAACTTAGATGGTAAGATGACCCTATATGCAAGACAGTAAAAGAGACACAGATGTAAAGAATAGACTTTTGAAATATGTGGGAGAAGATGAGGGTGGGATGATATGAGAGAATAGCATTGAAACCACAAGTAAAACAGATGACCAGTGCAAATTTGATGCATGAAGCAGGGCACCCAAAGCTGGTGCCCTGAGGGATGGGGTGGGGAAGGAGGTGGGAGGGGGGTTCAGGATGGTGGGACACATGTACACCCATGGCTGATTCATGTCCATCTATGGCAAAAGCCACCACAGTATTGTAAAGTAATTGGCCTCAAATTAAAATAAAGAAATTAATTTAAAAAATACTTGTTTTTAGAAAAGCTATTACATTACAGTTCTAAGACTGCTTTCTTCTAATCCTTCTACTGCTATACCATAGAAGAATTTGGAGACTTGCAATTTACTGGATGTGTTAGTATGTAATTTCTATCACATTTATAATAATTCTAGTCAGTGCATAGTTTTCCTTTTTAGATATTTAATGATAGATATGTGCATAATGTTTGACAATTTAGCTCTTTATAATTCACATGGAATTTAGTACTGTTAAGTAAACTGGCAAAGTTGTCAAAGAAATTATTTTACTTGCATCTGAATCTGTATATCTGGTTAAGATTTAAATTAAACCCATTCTTGTAGTTCTCCTTGGAGTGTAATAGTTTGTTATGTGTCCCTTCAAATGTTACTTAGTGACTTCCGTTCAATGGATTTAACATCACACAAGTAGTGGCCTAATACTCAAATTCACACATTAATAAATGCACACCTTCACTTATTTAATCTACTGTTTTCCTAAATACTCAAGTTGAGGTGTTTTGTTTTACATTGCATCTGGGTTAAGAATTCTATCCATCAGGCATTTGGTTAACTAGAGTTGTCACTCACCCTGTCACACAGGGTTTAGGGGAAAGTTAGAGACTTGAGAAAGCATTCTTCTTCTTTTTTTTTTTTAACTTTATTTTACTTTACAATGCTGTATTTTTTTTTAAGTTTTACTTTATTTTACTTTACAATACTGTATTGGGTTTGCCATACATTGACATGAAACCGCCACGGGTGTACATGAGTTCCCAATCATGAATCCCCCTCCCACCTCCCACCCCATAGCATCTCTCTGGATCATCCCCGTGCCCCAGCCCCAAGCATCCTATATCCTGTATCGAACCTAGGCTGGCGATTTGTTTCTTACATGATAGTATACATGTTTCAATGCCATTCTCCCAAATCATCCCACCCTCTCCCTCTCCCTCAGAGTCCAAAAGTCCATTCTACACATCTGTGTCTCTTTTGCTGTCTCGCATACAGGGTCATCATTACCATCTTTCTAAATTCCATATATATGTGTTAGTATACGGTATTGGTGTTTTACTTTCTGGCTTACTTCACTCTGTATAATCGGCTCCAGTTTCATCCATCTCATTAGAACTGATTCAAATGTATTCTTTTTAATGGCTGAGTAATACTCCATTGTGTATATGTACCACAGCTTTCTTATCCATTCATCTGCTCATGGACATCTAGGTTGCTTCCATGTCCTGGCTATTATAAACAGTGCTGCGATGAACATTGGGGTACACCTGTCTCTTTCAATTCTGGTTTCCTTGGTGTGTATGCCCAGCAGTGGGATTGCTGGGTCATAAGGCAGTTCAATTTCCAGTTTTTTAAGGAATCTCCACACTGTTCTCCATAGTGGCTGGACTAGTTTGCATTCTTTACAAAAGTAAGTTTTCATAAGTTTTGACATTTGTATATTTTCAAGTGTATTACATTGTCATTGAGTAGCATTGCCCATGTATTTAGTCACAAGCTCCATACACAAGTTGATGTCTCAGGCCACATTTAAGGAAGATGAAAAGGGAAGTATTCTGTAGTAAGTAAGTTTTAGGAAACTGTAAGTTAAAAAAAAATACTTTTGTTCATCGTTATTATCAATGCAGGACTTCCAGATATTTTAATTCACTGTGGATTTCCAAAGGAGTTGATATAGTGTGAAGTGTATTTATTTGCTCATGAAATGTTTTTGAGGAACACCTTAAGTAACTGCTATGGTAAACAGATCTTGTCTCTCCCAATACATTTTGGGAACATTGGTAAAAATCAATTGTCCTACTTTATTACTTTATATTTCTTTGCCTTCTTCCTCTTCTTTCCCCCCTCCCACCCCCTTAGCCTTCTTCCTTTTCTTCCTCCTCCTCCTCATTCATTCAGAGAAATTAAGTTACCCATCAGATTAGGAGAGAATCAAATTCCCTTTTGAAATAGCTGTATGTGCGTACATTGGTACATGTTTAATTTCAGTCCTTTGGGTTTGAGTATATCTGTGTGATTTGTTTTGTATTCCTGAAATATTTTATATAATGGGAACTCAGAAATGCTGCTGATTGTCAGAAAAAATATGCCCAGTCTGGAAAATGTAACTACACATGCAGAGAAGTCATCATATAATGTTTCAAGAGTGAGATGTCTAAAGCTGTTTTTTTTTTTTTTTTCAGTTAAAAAATTGATTTAGATTTGGTTAAATTCCACTTAAATAGTTACCTTTATTTTCATTCTCGTGTTTTTTTTCTAGGGGAGTGAGGATGGGAAACATCTTATGATTCCATGGAAGAATAATCATTGGATTAATGTCTAAGAGATCTATGTTACATGAACAATACTTTATAAGGATTATTTGTCAAGCATAATTTAGCTAATAAGTATATGATCATGTGCTAGTCACTTACATTTTCGTGACCTCAGTTTTTTCATACTAAAATGAAGTGACTTAGTTCCATGGAATATAGCATGTTTTTTCTGGTCCTCTTCTCTGATACTAGAACCTAAAACTGGGAATGCTTTTGTGTTATGAGAAGACATGAAAGTCAGTGTTTGTTCAGCAATTGTAGAAGTAATATCTTAAATTTATACAGGATAAGCCATCTGAAGTTATAATTATTTCTTCAGCTTTGCAAAATATCCTACTTTGGGAACTGCCTATTTGTGGGCAAGTGTATGCCGTAAAGTTGGTCTCCATGACAGATTTTTTTTTTAAATTTTTATTGGAGTATAGTTGCTTTACAGTGTTGTTAGTTTCTGCAGTTAGTTTCTGTTAGTACAGTGAAATGAATCACCTGTATGTATACATATATCCCCTCTTTTTTGGATTTCCTTCCCGTTTAGATCACCGCAGAATTTTAAGTAGGGTTCCCTGTGCTATACCTTGTGTTCTTGTTAGTTACTTCTTTTATACATAGTACCCTTGGACTGCAAGGAGGTCCAACCAGTCCATCCTAAAGAAGATCAGTCCTGGGTGTTCTTTGGAAGGACTCATGCTAAAGCTGAAACTCCAGTACTTTGGCCACCTCATGGGAAGAGTTGACTCATTGGAAAAGACCCTGATGCTGGGAGGGATTGGGGGCAGGAGGAGAAGGGGACGACAGAGGATGAGATGGCTGGATGGCATCACCGACTCAATGCACATGAGTTTGGGTGAACTCCAGGAGTTGGTGATGGATAGGGAGGCCTGGCGTGCTGCGGTTCATGAGGTTGCAAAGAGTTGGACACGACTGAGTTACTGAACTGAGTGTATATATGTTGATCCTAATCTCCTAAATTATTCCATATCCCTTTCCCCCCTTGATGTCCATACATTTGTCCTCTATGTCTGTGTCTCTTTCTGCTTTGCAAATAGGTTATCTATACCATTTTTCTAGATTCCACATATGTGTATTAATGTATGATATTTGTTTTTCTCTTTCTGACTTGCTTCACTCTGTATAACAGTCTCTCAGTCCATCCAACTCTCTGTAAAAGGCAAAATTCCATTCCTTTTTTTTTGACTAAGTAATAGTCCATGGCATACATGTACCACGTCTTTATTTTCTGTTTCACTGGTGATGGACATTTAGGTTGCTTCCATGTCCTGGCTACTGTAGATAGTGTTGCAGTGAATATTGGGGTATATGTATCTTTTGGAATTATGGTTTCTCCAGATATCTTCCCCAGAGTGGGATGCCTGGGTCATCTACATGCCTGTGGTTCTATATTTAGTTTTTTAGGAACCTCCATACTGTTCTCCATAGCGGCTGTATCAATATACATTCCCACTAACAGTGTAGAAGGATTCCCTTTTCTCTACATCCTCTCCAGCATTTACTGTTTGTGGATTTTTTGACAAAGTCTTTTCTGACTGGTGTGAGGTAATAGCTCATTGTTGTTCTGATCTGCATCTCTCTAGTAATTAATGATCTTGAGTGTCTTTTCATGTGTTTGTTCCCCATCTGTATGTCTTCTTTGGAGAAAGGTCTACTTAGGTCTTCTGTTCATTTTTGATTAAGTTGTTTGCATTCTTGATATTGAGTTGTATGAGCAATTTATATATTTTGGGGCTTAATTCTCTGTCATTTGCTTCGTTTGCAAATAATTTCTCCGATTCTGAGGGTTTGGGTCTGGCTTATGGTTTCCTTTGCTGTGTAAAAGCTTTTATGTTTAATTAGATCTCATTTATTTATTTTTGTTTTTATTTTCATTACTTTAGGAGATGGGTCAAAACAGATCTTGCTGCTATTATGTCGAAGTGTTCCTCCTATGTTTTCCTCTGAGATTGTTTTGCTGTCCATTCTTACATTTAGGTATTTAATTCATTTGAGTTCATGTTTGTGGATGGTGTTAGATAGTGTTCTAAAGTTTGAGAAACGGTTCAAATTAGTTAAGGTGTAGATAAGTAGGTGTTTGCGTGTGAGTATGTGTGTTTGTGTGCGTTTTAATTTGCACTGTCTTCTAAATATTTAGTGACATATAAAGAGCATGTTAGTAGAAGCCTGGATACCTGACTTCTGTGACTGGCCCAGCTTGTTGGCTCTTTGACTTGGAGCAAGTCATTTCAACTCACAGCCAGTTTTATAAAACTCATGTGTATAAAAGTTGAATCCAGTACATTTCATATTCCTTCCAGCACTATAAATCTATACATATTTGAGAAACATGCTCTTCCCTTTCCCAAAACTGGTATAACAATACCTATTTCACAAGTCATCTTTGGCAAAAATCCTTAAAATTCTCAAAAGACTGACACCCTATATAATGGGATAAAAGAAATAAATAGTATTTATAGAGCATTACATTTTCTGTTCCAGATTTATCTTCTGGATGATTACTGAGCAAATAACTTCTTCTATTATCAGCATACTTTGTGGTTTCTGCAGTGGTACTGCTTACCATGCTTGTTCCTTGGATTGTTATGGCAAATGAGCATCAGGATTTTTCCTGGGCTTAGAGAAAGCTGCCAAGTGACTGGAAATGAACCCAGCTTGGGAATATTAAGCCAGCATGTGAAAGGACACTTTTAGTACCTTTCAGTGTAATTAGTTTTTATTTCATTCTCTTATTATAAAATAAACTCATTAATATAAACCTCTAGAAAGAGTAGTAAAATTAGTTCAAGGATATTGTTTTCACCCCAGGTTGCTTCATTTTACAAAGACCTAAGTTAATAAATTGAAGATGTGAAAGGAGGTTCCAATGGCCATATTTCTTAGTGTGCCATGGACTCCAAATGAGGGGCTGGAAGGAGCTGAATGCCTCAGGTCCTTTGGAGTTACCAGCAGGTGTAGACCATCAGTGGCAATCTAAGGAATGCAAGTCACATATGAAAATAAACAATAAATGTAACCCATTCATGAGGAATTAAAAACAATGTACGCAGATGATCTCTGTACACTCTCATGATCCCAGAGAAATAAATAGAGGAATACGAAAGTTTTAAAAAGATGCTGGTTTGCTTCTATCACTGTTCTCAGGAATGGATGCTACCTCCCTTGTATCCCAATGTTTCTTCCTTGGATCATTCCATCCAGTAGAAATGCTATTTCTGTCTCGTCCCTACCTTTTTAAGAATAGACTGAGAATTATGAACTATCATTGTTTTGTTTCCTTTAAAGCAGGATGAATATGCAGTCATTCAAGACACTCTCTTATCTCAATCTGAATGCTTGCATGTCATGTAAGACCCCCTCTTCCTGTCTCCCATGGTATACACTATACTCATTGCTTGCTCTACCCATCCATCCTGATCCCAGGGTTCTGGGAGTCATCACAGTTTCTCTTGTCATGTATTTGCATATGTTGATCTGTCTCCATGTATAATGCCTTCATGTTCTCTAATTTAAATATCAAAAATCACCGTTACCTGACCTCTTTTGGCTCTTATCAGAAGAGATAAAATATATGTATATGTTTATTACAACTTTCATCAAACAACATTATTAATTCTTGATTATCAGCTAATCTAGTTGGGATTCTCTGGTTCAGAAGGTAAAAGTTCTGCCTGCAGTGCAAGAGACTTGGGTTCGATCCTTGGGTCAGGAGGATGAAATGGAAACCCACTCCAGTATTCTTGCCTGGAGAATTCCATGGACAGAGGATCTTTGCGGGCTACAGTTCATGGGCTGGCAAAGAGTCAGGGAGGACTGAGTGACTAATATACACACATAACTTAAAATATTAGCAGTCACTAATTTCTTCATCTGTTTTTTCTTAATTCAGTTGTGAGCTCCATAAAGGTCAGAATTCTGTCTTTAACATTTTTATTTTTTGTACCTAACACAGTGCCCTGGTATGAGGGACATTCATACTCAATAATGGAGTAAGTTTAGTGAATAATACTTAGACTTTTATACTTAGACCTTTATACAAGGCATATATTTGATAAAAAGTAAATGACACTGAGTTCTGGTCCTGTGGTTTGTTTTTCCTATCATTGTTATTAATAACCTTTGTTTTAGAATTGGAGAAAACATATTGAGGATGCCATTAAAAATTGCTTGACTCAGAGATTTTGAGGTAGGATTACCCAGGATTGTTTTTCCTGTGTGCTTAGAATACTTTCAACATGTTCTTCTGGGAAGAAGACCTAAAATGGGATCAAAATACATATAACACTAGGAGGGATCCCTTTTAAAGATGAAGTTGGTGATTACCTGAACATCACTATAAAATTCTATTACTGGTTTGGATGCTTCCACGGATGAGAATAAAAAACACATGACAACCAGAAGCTTTGTGAATGCACCCCACTTTGGGAGTATGGAATTGGAATATGAAAACACAGATCTCTGAATATCAAGGTCATGGACAGCTGGGGGCGATTTCCTTTATGGCTTCTGTGTGTCTCGTGTTAACACACACCATGTAGTCAGTGAACGATTAAGAGAGGTACACAGTTATTGGCTCTGTTTAAAAAATGCCTGTTACGGGGTTCAGTGAATGTGCTAAATCTATATACAGTTCCTGTAGGAAAATATTCTAGGTTTGGTTTTTTAAAGGAAATAAAAAGTGCAATGCAATCTGCTTCACATAACCCTCTGCAATGAACAATAAAATGGCTGTAATGTAGATAATTTCTTCCCATATGGAAAAAATATCAGTATTTGTGTAGCCTTGTGCTAGTTGAAAGTTTCTGCTCAAGCTGTTTATTTAAAATTTATATGCTGCTTTGGAAGATGTTGGATGATACCAAGCAGAGTAATTATTTTTGTTTTTAAATATCTGGCCTTATACTGTAATGTTTTCTTTAAATATGATACAAACAAGCACATTTTTCAGTGTTTTGATACATAATATATCTTCATATGTGTGTGTGTGTATGTATATGGCAACCCACTGCAGTATTCTTGCCAGGAGAATCTCATGGACAGAGGAGCCTGGTGGGCTGCAGTTCATGGGGTCACAGAGAGTCAGACATGGCTGAGGTGACTGAGTGTGTGTGTGTGTGTGTGTGTGTGTGTGTGTGTGTAGGTAATATAATTTTCAGAGCTTATAAAATCTGTGGAAACCATATTCCTTCTACCTGTACAAAGAGGAAAACGAGAATGGTGTCTAGTAGAACTATGTTTCCCAGAGTGTTGAACCAAAGAAAATCTACAGAATAGGTGATATGGCACACAGTATGGAATAAAGCATTTAGTCAACAAACATGATCTAACAATATAGCTTGTAAGCTTAACTTTCCTAAATGTGATTGAAACCTAGATTTAAAAAAACAATCTGTTACTGATGTGGCAGGTTAACATGAAATGTATTTTCTATGCTTGGTTTTAAGGTAAATTTTTTTTTCAGAATTAAGAAATGTTATATTGGATATCTGGAGTATCATTTCTATAAGTCAGTCTGTTTTCTGACTTTTGGATTCCAAAAGTCCAGCAATATTTTAAATGTTAGCAATTTGTTGAACATTTAGTATGTGCTAGGCATCTACTGCTCTAAGTGCTGTGGTATTACTTAGAGAAATGATTTCTGGTGCTGTAAAAAGCAGTTGGCAAATTTAAGTAACTTAAGACAGCAGAGGTGTATTTTTCATTCATGTCATGGTTTAACTGGGTTTTCAGGAGGCAATCTTTAACACGGTGATCTGAGATGCTAGCTCTTTCCAGCTCTCCTGGAAATGGGCAAAAAGCAAAATGAGAGAGCAAAGATCATGCTAAACATATTATGGCATGACCTGGCAGGGGCATTCAGTTCAGTTCAGTCACTCAGTTGTGTCCAACTCTTTGCGACCCATGGACTGCAGCATGCCAGGCCTCCCTGTCCATTACCAACTCCCAGAGTTTACTCAGACTTGTCCATTGAGTCACTGATGCCATCCAACCATCTCATCCTCTGTCGTCCCCTTCTCCTCCCGCCTTCAATATTTCCTAGCATCAGGGTCTTTTCCAATGAGTCAGTTCTTCACATCAGGTGGCCAAAGTATTGGAGTTTCAGCTTCAGCATCAGTCCTTCCGATGAATATTCAAGACTGATTTCCGTTAGGATGGAAGGGGCGTAGGTCACTTTAAATCATACTCCTCCGGCAGGAGCACAATGGTGTTGCCCCAACCTAAATCAAAGGGAACTTGGGAGATGTGACATTCTTCAGAGCCTTTGAAGCAAAGTAAGGTTGGTGAATATCAAGCTTGTCTGTGCCACACTGACATGTATTTGTTTGATTCTCACAACTCAGGTATTATTACTATGCCTGTTTCACAGATGAGAACACTGACCCATACAGAATTTCAGGCACATCCCAAGTTCCACAAAGAAACAACGGCGGGGCTGAGAGTTAAAGCCAGGAAAATTGTTTCCAATGTCAAATTTCTAATTACTGTGGACCTGAAGTTCAAGTTAAATGTCACTGAAAACTTAAATCACTTTTATTTACCAGACGTTATTTTATACTCTTGTCAAATTCAAGAGGGAAATAACTGGCTTCTTCAACAGATTATTTCTGGGCTGCTTATTGCTTTATGACTACTCCCAATCTTTTGTGTGTGGGTATATATGTATATAAACGTGTGTGTGTATATGCATTTTGAAATATTTTTTTTTTCAGTTGCTGAGTTTTATCTCAGAGTTGTCATTATCAGTTACCTTAGACATCACTGAAGTATCTAATTAACACAATGACCAGGCATTCTGATAGATTATTTCAGATTGAAAGAACCTTGGGAGGTGGGTTAGCACTAATAGAATTTTAGAAACAAACTGATACAACACTTCCTAACAGCACACACAAAAATAAACTCAAAATGGATTAAAGGCTCAAATATAAGGCCAGAAACCATAAAGCTCTAAGAGTACACTTTTTACCATAAAACACAGCAAGGTCCTCTTTGACCACCTTCTAGGGTAATGGAAATAAAAACAAATGGACCTAATGAAACTTAAAAGCCTTGGCACAGCAAGGGAAACAATAAACAAGATTAAAAGACAACCCTCAGAATGGGAGAAAAATAATTGCAGATGAAACAACTGATAAAGGATTAACCTCCGAAATATAGAAGCAGCTCAAACAGTTCAATATCAGAAAAAAAAAACAAACAGCCCAATCAAAAAATGGGCAGAAGACCTAAACAAACATTTCTCTGAAGAAGACGTACAAATGAGCAACACTAGAAAAGATGCTCAACATCACTCATTATTAGAGAAATGCAAGTCAAAACTACAATGTAGTATTACCTTATACCAGTCAGAATGGCCATCATTAAAACATTTACAAACAATAAATGCTGGAGGATATAGAGAAAGGGGAACCCTCTTGCACTTTTGCTGGGAATGTAAATTGATGCAGCCCCTATGGAGAACAACATGGAGATTCCTTAAAAAACTAGGAATAAAAGTACCATATGACCCTGCAGTCCCACTACTGGACATATAAGCTGAGAAAACCAAAACTGAAAAAAGACACATGTACCCCAATATTCCTAGCAGCACTTTTTTCCATAGCTAGAACTTGGAAGCAAGCTGCATGCCCATCAGCAGATGGATGGATAGAGAAGGTGCGGTACATATACACAGTGGAACAGTAGCCATTAAAAAGACTGGGCTTGAGTTCATTCTGGTGAGGTGGATGAATCTAGAGCCTGTTGTACAGAGTGAAGTAAGCCAAAGAGAAAAACACATATTGTATATTAATACTTACATGGAATCTAAAAACATGGTACTGATGACCCTGTTTGCGGGGAAGGATTGGAGAAGCAGATGTAGAGAATGGACTTGTAAATACAGAAGGAGGAATGAGAATGGGATGAATGGAGAAAGTGGTATCAATGTATGTACCCTACCAAGTGTAAAACAGATAGCGGGTGAGAAGGTGCTGTATAACAGAGAGCCCAGCCTGGCTCTCTTCCCTGTGATGAACTAGATGGGTGGGAAGGGGAAAGGGGAGTGAGGCTCAAGAGGGAGATGGCATATGTATAATTAAAGCTGATTTGCATTGTACACAGTGGAAGTGAGAAATAGATTTAAGGGACTAGATCTGATAGAATGCCTGATGAACTATGGACGGAGGTTCATGACATTGTACAAGGGACAGGGATCAAAACCATTCCCATGGAAAAGAAATGCAAAAAAGGAAAAATGGCTGTCTGAGGAGGCCTTACAAATAGCTGTGAAAAGAAGAGAAGCAAAAAGCAAAGGAGAAAAAGAAAGATACACCCATTTGAACGCAGAGTTCCAAAGAACAGCAAGGAGAGACAAGAAAGCCTTCCTCAATGATCAATGCAAAGAAACAGAGGAAAATAACAGAATGGGAAAGACTAGAGATCTCTTCCAAAAAATTAGAGATACCAAGGGAACATTTCATGTGAAGATGGGCTTGATAAAGGACAGAAATGGTATGGACCTAATGGAAGCAGAAGATATTAAGAAGAGGTGGCAAGAATACACAGAAGAAATGTGTAAAAAAAATCTTCACAACTCAGATAATCATGATGGTGTGATCACTCACTTAGAGCCAGACATCCTGGAATGTGAAGTCAAGTGGGCCTTAGAAAGCATCACTATGAACAAAGCTAGTGGAGGTGATGGAATTCCAGTTGAGCTATTTCAAATCCTGGAAGATGATGTTGTGAAAGTGCTGCACTCAATATGCCAGCAAATTTGGAAAACTCAGCAGTGGCCACAAGGCTGGAAAAGGTCAGTTTTCATTCCAGTCCCAAAGAAAGGCAATGCCAAAGAATGCTCAAACTACTGCACAATTGCACTCATCTCACAGGCTAGTAAAGTAATGCTCAAAATTCTCCAAGCCAGGCTTCAGCAATTCGTGAACCGTGAACTTCCAGATGTTCAAGCTGATTTTAGAAAAGGCAGAGGAACCAGAGATCAATTGCCAATATCGGCTGGATCATTGAAAAAGCAAGAGAGTTCCAGAAAAACATCTATTTCTGCTTTATGGACTATGCCAAAGCCTTGACTGTGTCGATCACAAGAAACTGGAAAATTCTGAAAGTGATGGGAACACCAGAGCACCTGACCTGCCTCTTGAGAAATCTGTAGGCAGGTCAGGAAGCAACAGTTAGAACTGGACATGGAACAACAGACTGGTTCCAGATAGGAAAAGGAGTACATCAAGGCTGTATGCTGTCACCCTGCTTATTTAACTTATATGCAGAGTACATCATGAGAAACGCTGGACTGGAAGAAGCATAAGCTGGAATCAAGATTGCTGGGAGAAATATCAATAACCTCAGATATGCAGATGATACCACCCTTATGTCAGAAAGTGAAGAGGAGCTAAAATGCCTCTTGATGAAAGTGAAAGAGGAGAGTGAACAAGTTGGCTTAAAGCTCAACATTCAGAAAACGAAGATCATGGCATCTGGTCCCATTACTTCATGGGAAATAGACGGGGAAACAATGGAAATAGTGGCTGACTTTATATTTGGGGCTCCAAAATCATGGCAGATGGTGATTGCAGCCATGAAATTAAAAGACGCTTACTCCTTGGAAGGAAATTTATGACCAACCTAAAAGCAGAGACATTACTTTGCCAACAAAGTTCCATCTAGTCAAGGCTACGGTTTTTCCAGTGGTCATGTATGGATGTGAGAGTTGGACTGTGAAGAAAGCTGAGCACCGAAGAATTTAGGCTTTTGAACTGTGGTGTTGGAGAAGACTCTTGAGAGTCCCTTGGACTGCAAGGAGATCCAACCAGTCCATCCTAAAGGAGATCAGTCCTGGATGTTCTTTGGAAGGACTGATGCTGAAGCTGAAACTCCAATACTTTGGCCACCTCATGTGAAGAGTTGACTCATTGGAAAAGACCCTGATGCTGGGAGGGATTGGGGGCAGGAGGAGAAGGGGACGACAGAGGATGAGGTGGCTGGATGGCATCACGACTCAATGCACATGTGTTTGTGTAATCTCCGGGAGTTGGTGATGGACAGGGAGGCCTGGTGTGCTGCGATTCATGGGGTCATAAAGAGTCGGACACGACTGAGCGACTGAACTGAACTGATGGTAAAAACTATCACAACATTGTAAAACAATTTTTCTCCAATTAAAAAATAAGTTTATAAGAAATTAATATTATGGTTACCAAAGAGGAAATGTTGGAGGAGGGTATGAATCAGCAGTTTGGGATTAACATACTTGAGCTACTATGTAAAAGATAAAAAGAAACAGTAAGAACCTACCATATAGCACAGGGAACTCTACTCAACGTTCTATGATGACCTATGTGAGAAAAGAATCTGTGAAACAATGGGCATATGTCTACGTATAATGCATCTCTTTGCTGTACCTGAAATTAGCAACATTGTAAGTCAGCTCTGCTACAATAAAACTAAAATTTTAAACAAACATAAAATGAGGTTAAGTAATTGGTCCAAGTGACATCACTAAGGGTACTGCTACTTAGTCTCTTACTCTGGAATCTGTGCTTTTCAACATTTTGATGACATTTTATAAACATTTATTGTTATATGTTTATGTGTGAAAGAGTCGTGATGAGACTGAAATTTTGCCGTTTGCATTGTAGACCACATCAATCTTTCCTCTATTTCTGCTATTAGTTTTTTTTTTTTAAACCCAATTTCGTGGGTTCCTTTCAGGTAGTTGGCTAATATGTTGGCACCTGTGGTCTGTAAATTTAATATGAACAGAAATGTAGTGTTCTCACAAGTTTTGTGTAATCCTTTCATGATAGAATCCAGTTGGCTAGCAACTTCACTCTTCTGGGAAAGTCCGTGATTCACTTTCTCCTGCATCTTCATCTCTGAATGCTCTGGGGATTGATTCAACCAGCTTTTAAAAATGGTGAGGTAATTCCATCTTTAAAAATAACACATAAATGTAAAGAATATGCAAGTTACTACCAATTTCAAAGACCTAAAAGTAGTCAGAATATGGTAGACCATTGAGCTCGTAGATTTTTGAGTTCGCCTTTTACCTTTCACAGGTTTGGTCCCTGCCTTTTGTGGATAGACACCTCTAGTGAGTGCCTGTTTGGATCTTCCCCAGTGCCTTCATGTTTGTAGGAACGATTGTCAATAATTTATAATTGTCATTGATAAGATGAGTTCAACCAACTACTCTGCCATCATTCCTCTCCCCTTTGGGAAACCCTGTCTTCCCTTAGTTTTTGGAACCTACACTCTGAAGCCATCTCCTGTTTCCCCTGAACCTCCTTAGTGCTTCATTTCCATTTAAAGTTACTCAGGGATTGACCTTGGGTCCACTTCATGCCTCTTTTTGCACTTCCTCATTGTATTCTCTTCTCCTTTCATGGCTTCAAACGTCATCCCTGCATGGATGGCTTCCAAATTTATATTGCTAAGCCTTACTCCCCTCAAGACTTCCAGAACAGTATATTCAAGTGACATCCTCAACGTATTAAACACCCAGTTCCTAATCTTTTTCCCAAGTTTTCTCCGCCTCCAATTTTCTGTACCTTGATAACCAGCACTACCAGCATTCAGGCCAGAAACCTGGGTATCAGCCTTTCTATTCTACTATCTCATGCCTCACATTGAATGTAGCTGGAAATCATCAAGAGGCTCTCCTTTTTCTTTATACATCTGTACCCTCCAGCAATATTTTTTCCATACTGTAGATGAAATGATCTTCTAGAAACAAAAATCTGATCATGCCCATACACTGCTTAAAACCCTTTGAAGGCTTTGGAAGTACTTAGAATAAGGATGAACAAGAGAACGTGGCAGTCAAGACCCCACATTATTTGGCCCCTTGTTAATCCTAGAACTTGATCTCATGCCACTGCCTCCTTCCCTTTCTATCACACTGGTGTTTGCAGAGTTTCAAAATGTGCTATGGTTTTCCAGCACTGGCCATTCACACATGCTTTGCTTCTGTCTAGAAGAAACATCCTAGTTCCTACATATTGCATCAGTCTCAGGTATCAGTATAAATGCTGCTTCTTCAGAGACATTTTTGTAGTGAACATAAATCCCAGGCCAAAACACAGTTCATTTTTGGTTTTAGCAGGCAGATGACTTGGCTGAACTGAAATTCCAAATTGTGCTCAGTGGGCAGCAGCTGAAATCGATGGTCCCTTCTCTCGCCTCAGCTGGGCTGTCTGGACCGTGCCAGTGCGTGTGTGGTTCAGGGAGCAACCAGAAACGTGGCCTTGGTGTCTCTCCTGGATCCCCCCATCCCATTTGCAGGTGCTGTCATAGCCCCGAAGCCTTTGCTCTGATTCCTCAAGCCAGGAAGAGGTCAGGCTTCTATCAAGGATTTGGTCTTCACAGAGGTGAATGCGACTCCCCTCGGGAGGAAAGTTATAAACACGGGAATCTCAGTAAATGCTGTTCATTTCCTTCTGCCAGTGTGTTTGCTGCTCACCCATTTCTGCCTGCTTTTCCTTTGTATCCAGGTGTGTGTGTGTGTTGTGTGTAAATGCACATTTTATTCAGTGCTTATCATTGCTTTCTGTGGGAAGGTTTGTCTGATGTGAGGCCTTCCAGAAGCACAACTTGTGTTCACACAACTGAAAATATTGAGTGCTGACTGTGTGTAACATACTCTGTTAAGTGGTAGCAATCGAACAGGATTTATGTTTTGTTTTGGGAGAGAGACATTCAATAATTAATCAAATAATTAATGAAAATTGTCAAAAGGGATATGAAAATGAGTTTCAAGGGAATATTAAATGGTGTATCAGGAAAACTGTTTCCCAGTTGAAATAGAATAGGATTATAGAGGACTGAAGTATCGTCTAATATTTGAGAGTTCTTAAAAGATAACTACTCACAGAGGTGAGAGTCAGCTGTAGTGGAGAAAGCATTATATGCAAAAAGAACATTGGAATGGAATTACTGAACCATGAAGGAACCTTTGAAAGAATTTCGGTATGACCAGTGTTTAAAGAGTGAGGAGAGAATAGTTAGTGTGATACAGTTTGTTTTAGACAAAAAAAAATAGAATGTCATTGAAACATTTTAAGTAGGAAAATCATTTGATCAGGCTTTTAGATCCATTGCAAAAATTATGCTTGAATTTATAGCTTCTAAACCTTTAATGCAAAGGTTTATGATACTATAGAGTGAAATTGTAAACCGTACTTTCAATTGTCCTTATAGAGCAAGCATTTTTCCCGCCTAATTAATTTGTATGAACATTTTATCAAGTTCATAGCATTCCAGTGAAAGTATTCACTGTAACCTTTTCAACTATTTTCTAAAGTTTTATTTGATTCTTTACAGATTAGCCAGTTCAGAGATGCTGCTGTGAATATCTTTGTACAACAGTCTTCCTTGCATTTAGAAAGCTAAATGGTTAAGGCCATTTTATTATATACATTGAGAATTTGAAGATAAAGTTGCTTTGTAAAATAACATTGATGAAAATATTTAAGCATGGAGTAACTGAACTAAAGTTTTTTAATAATTTGCTTTAAACAAAACATCATATATTTATAAGTTTTATGTCAAGCATCCTTGTAAATGATTGAATGAATCAAAATGTCACTGATATCAGAATATTTCCATCATAGATCACCCTGTTTCTAAGGAGGAATCTTTCAGGATGCCACAAGCTGCTTTATGAGCATTAAGTGTTCCCTAACATGATGACATTTTTGATTATATTCACGCAAATTGCTTGAAAAGCTCCAAGTACCTTAATTACTTTGCAGCTGCAATACTTTCAAACTTGTTTGAAGATGTTCCAGGAAAAGTGCACTTTCTGTCTGATTTAGAGAAGTATCCCAAGTGAAAACCATGGTTTGGCTTTCTTTTTGTTAAATCTGTTCATGAATGAAAACTACAGCTGAGGGTGATTATAAAGAGACTACTAGAAACTTAAAGAGACAGTAAGTGTTCAAGTGATCAAGCAATGACTGAAAGCATTAAACTAACTGTTCCTTTATCTTTTGTTTCATTAAATAAATGATCTATTTTTCATTCTGTAGCTCATATAATAATACTTTGTCCACTTTCTTACCAGATTGTCACCTGCATCTATGTAGGTATAAAACCGGTTTAACAGAGCTTCTGGGCAAATATATGATGGATCCAATTCTTAGAGCTTCCTGTCTGTAGTCTGTAGGTAATGCTGCAGTCATTTTGGATTAGTGATAAACGGTCATGAAATTGGAAACAGGTTTCTCCAGCCTTTCACAAGAATCTGAAAAAAACATAAATACATGCACCCAGAAAGTGTGAGTCCAACTCAAACATCATAAAATAATACACAGTGCATGCTTAACGGCATGCAGGACCATATGAACCTATTAAATGACATCGCCTGATGCCAAAGTCAAGTATGGTTTCAACATTCAAATGTGTAGAAATTTGGAGCAGTCTTAGCACTGATGACATTGCATTATGTTTACCCTTGTGATAACAGGAAAACATGTTTTTATACTCTTTTCATCTCTTTCCCTCAGCACAGTTAATATGTGATGTTTTCCAATTTATTACCCTTGGAGATATTCATTATAAAATGACAACAGCAGCAACAATAATGGGGTTAAGCATTTAAAATGTGTCAGAAAGTTTCCAAATATTACTTCATTTAATTTTCACAACCACTCTATGAAGTAGGTAAAATCACTGTTAACCCCATTTTGTGGTGGAGAAAGCTGAGTCTCTGAATTATTACATGACTAACCCATAGTCACAGAACAGATAAATGGTGATGACTGATATAAGATAGCTTATTCAAGAGTAAGGTGCTATTGACTCCGAAAGTCCTACACTGGACAACTCCCTTATACTGAGAATACTAGGCTTTTCTTGGTTTCCTTCTATAGAAGTTAGATTCCACTTCTACTTCTAGAATGAAGCATACAGGCACAAATAGCCGCCTAGTAGATCTCTGAAGGTACTTTCTAAGGTGTGAGGCCCTGTTCCCTCGCTTTTTGCCGCAGACAGACAGTACTGTTGTTTCTTAAAGCTCTAAGCTACTCAACTCATAGAAGCACCGCCATCTCAGAAGATTTACAAACAGAGTCACAGCAGTCTTCAACTTTGTGGGGAAGCCCTGTGATCTCTTTATTCAGGAGAGGCTGACATGTTGGAAGGACAACAAATTAATACTTAGACTCTGTAACCCTCCACAACATCTAATTTAAAGAGAGCCCCTTCTGTGTTATTCTACTTAGTCATCCAAGCAGAAAACAGGTCCAGCAGGGAGCCTCCCTGGGAATGGCTATCAGGATGTTTGCCTTTGGTTTCACTTCTTTCTTGTTCTTATTAGGGAAATTGGAGAATAAGGAGCAGAGACATTTAGGATTTTGTGAGGTAAAACATGTGAATTTTAAGACTGACAGACTTTAGGCACATACTCAAATTTGGGAGTAATTGCTCTGTACACTCGGGTTTGATCATTACAGAAAAATCTTTAATTCCCACCATCACCTCTTGTGAGGTCCTAGGCAAAATTTCCTTCATTTCCATAAAGAGATAGAAAGAGGTATGAATGATTTGATGCCTAAATGGTCATATCACAGGTTTGGAATAAGCATCTATAAATATATGGTTTCAGGGGTGTAAAGGAAGCCCCCTTCCTAGCTTCTTAGCTTCATCTCTCACCTGCTCACAGAGATCATAAATTATTAAAGTTAATTGCAGAGTCGTTCCTTTGATTTAAGGCTCTTTGTCCAGGGTTAAAATTCAGATGCACCTGGGAATGACAACACACTCAGCTTTATAAATCACGGTGTGATGAGTTAACCAGATCTTTTCATGAAAGTATGTTTTGATAGAGCAGGACACTACACTGAGGCAGAGAGTGTGAGCACAAGAGAGAACGAGGGGCTGGGGGAGGGATATGCTTGGAAGGTTTGGGAAAGGCTCCAGGAGTTCACGAGGATCTCAGCTTCATGTGCTTACTCTGAGTGATAAGGTCACTGTAATGGCAGAGACGTTGAAGGGAGCCTAACTAGAGCTCTGGCCCTTCGCAGCTGCCAGTCTGGAAAATATGACATACAGCAGGTCACGTTAACATTGTGCGCAACAAGCAGCATTGAGAATAGGAAGCTTGAAATAGTCCCTCCCATAGGGCTTCCCTGGTGGCTCAGATGGTAAAGCGGCTGTCTGCAATGCAGGAGACGCAAGTTCGATCCCTGGGTTGGGAAGATACCCTGGAGAAGGAAATGGCAGCCCACTCCAGTATTCTTGCCTGGAATAATCCCATGGACGGTGGAGCCTGGTAGGCTACTGTCCATGGGGTCGCAAAGAGGAGGACATGACTGAGCAACTTCACTTCATACAGGATAGACCCTCCTAAATCTTCAACTGGTTTGAGCAGGATTCTGTGTATCTCATCAAAAATAGTTAGAGGGCAGACACTTCTGAAGCTATAAATCCATGTTCAGTTCAGTTCACTTCAGTCGCTCAGTCGTGTCCGACTCTTTGCGACCCCATGAATCGCAGCACGCCAGGCCTCCCTGTGTGCTCATCGCCAGCTCCCGGAGTTCACTCAGACTCCTGTCCATAGAGTTGATGATGCCATCCAGCCATCTCATCCTCTGTCATCCCCTTCTCCTCCTGCCCCCAATCCCTCCCAACAGCAGAGTCTTTTCCAATGAGTCAACTCTTCGCATGAGGTGGCCAAAGTACTGGAGTTTTAGCTTTAGCATCATTCCTTCCAAAGAAATCTCAGGGCTTATCTCCTTCAGAATGGACTGGTTGGATCTCCTTGCAGTCCAAGGCACTCTCAAGAGTCTTCTCCAACACCACAGTTCATGACCAGAGCACAAATGAGTAACAATTCCTTATGACCATAGGCCCTCATATCGGTTCTCTGTTTTTGAGATTTTTTCAGGCAATGATAGATCCCGGTTAGCACACTAATCACCACCCCCAGATGATATGATCTAATACCAATAAGTAGCTCCTTTTATCATAACATCCCTCAACTTTGACTTTGAATCTAAGACGAATCACAGTCCAAATATTTTTGAGAGTGAAGATTTTGTTGGTGATGATTAAAACAAACAAAAATCATGGCTACTATTTTAGCACAAGGGTTTGTTCTTTTTTTTTTTTTTTGTATTCCTGAAATATAAAAATGTGAGTCTCTGAAGCCTCTTTCTATAGAAACTGTTTTGGTGCATATGAATTGTCCATATACAGCCAGCTTGTGCTTACTGAAGTAGTCGTAAATTTGAATTTCCTCACTCACAGTCTCATAAAATCTCAGAATGATACTACACTCATGTAAGAATCAATATATAATATTTTGTTATGCAACAGAAAGCAGTAAAATTAAAGAGAGACATGACTGAGCATTGTGCTTGAAACTAAATTGAGTCATTGACTTGAGAGAAAACTTGAGGAAAAGTAGACAAATTCATTCAGTTCAGTTCAGTCACTCAGTCGTGTCCGACTCTTTGCGACCCCATGAATCGCAGCACGCCAGGCCTCCCTGTCCATCACCAACTCTCTGAGTTCACTCAGACTCACGTCCATCGAGTCAGTGATGCCATCTAGCCATCTCATCCTCTGTCATCCCCTTCTCCTCCTGCCCCCAATCCCTCCCAGCGTCAGAGTCTTTTCCAATGAGTCAACTCTTCACATGAGGTGGCCAAAGTACTGGAGTTTCAGCTTTAGCATCATTCCTTTTAAAGAAATCCCAGGGTTGATCTCCTTCAGAATGGACTGGTTGGATCTCCTTGCAGTCCAAGGGACTCTCAAGAGTCTTCTCCAACACCACAGTTCAAAAGCGTCAATTCTTTGGCGCTCAGCCTTCTTCACAGTCCGTTTGAGGCTAATTTTTATGCTCATGCATGATAGAGCAGTGCTTACTACAAGAGGAAATGGTGAAAACATGGGCTGGCCTGAGGAGTATTGTAGAAAAATATGAGGAATGCTGACTCCTGGTTTACTGTTGCCAGTAGCAGAAGAATTTTATTTGTAGTAACTCACATTGCAGAACCAAAGCCTAGCTTGATTTTATACCCAAAGCTCTTTCCTGTACGAATATGAATCTGGCATCCAGGTTGTCCATGCCTGTCTTCTACTATGTGACTTCTGGGGTAACAGAGAGACCAAAAATCAGGGGAGTGGGTTTATCTGAAGATACATTGCCTATCCTATGAAAGAGCACATACGAACCTTAAAGTCTCTTTCACAAGGTTCAGTAAAAATAATTCACATCAGTCAATGGGTTAATAAGCTGTTTGTATTATTTTTGTTTAATTTTCCTTCAAGATCTTAAAAAATACATACAACTTGTTTATAGGTATTGATAACTGCATTTTGTTCTTTTGTATAAAATATGGTTAAGCTAATATTTTGGCTATAAAATATGAATAAGGGCTCTGCTTCACAAATGTATCAGTCATTCAGAAGTTGCTATCATGGAAAAGCAGTTTAAGGAAAAATGTAAGTAAGCATGATTTTAAAATTAAATATATTTTAATTTTTAATCTTGCTGCTTGACAAATAGTTTTATTAGAATTGTATGTGTTAATAGAACCTTTGCATAATAGGATGTAAAACTTGAGAAGTCTGTGTAAATGATTATTCACCATTATTTTTTTAAAACTGGTCAATAGACTGTATCTAAAGCTTCTGTGGTTTGTATAATGTTTAACTTTCACTTTAAACTACAAAGAATAAAATGCAATCAAAACAGAAAAACTTAAATATGAAATATATTTGCTAAACATTATTTATGACTAATTAAATTACTTAAGGTCATTTTGAGCTTGGTAGTCTCCTAATTCCTTTCCCAAATAATATCCTATTTGAGGCCTTCATATAAGGCAGCCATCTTCTTAATCTAAAGAAGATAATAGTGACAACATTTCAAAATGTTGCACTAGTATTAATATATGAGGTTTGGGAATACCAAGAGGAAATTGAGAATTGGCAGTATGAAGACCTGAATATAGGCCATCTAACCTTACTTATTAAAAGCATTTTGATTTTGAACAGATTTTTGTATATGTAGCTATATATCATGAAAAATATTTGTATTAAGGTAATATTTAGTGTAAATCCGCCTACGATGTGGGAGATCTGGGTTTGATCCCAGGGATGGTAAGAAACCCTGGAGAAGGGAATGGCTACCCACTCCAGTATTTTGGCCTGGAGAATTCCAAGGACTGTATATAGTCCACGGGGTTGCAAAAAGTCAGACACGACTGAGTGACTTTCACTTTCATCTCATGGTATAAACTTGTTTATTAAAGTATAAATTAAAATGATATACATGTATGATTTAATAATGCATATATATATATACACCTGTGCATATATTTATATACATGTATATACATCAGTATATTCTGTGTATACATATTTATATCTATTTAATCTATCTACAGGAAGTATATGGATGGATATAATATCCTAGTATAAAGGTTTTAGCATTAAGAATAAAGTCTGCACTGTGATAAGCAGCATTCTTCATAATTTAAAATCACTAAACATTATTCAGGATATTATTTCAGAGAATTGAGTGAACAGAGATATGGGACTGTCAACTCATTTATTCAGAAAACTTAATTTCAAGATGCAGTAATCTTATGCCGATATTTTAAAATACAGCATAACTAGCTTTTAGTAAAGAAAACTCCTTTTTATTTATGGTAACCTATCTATTATTGCCAAGTGAAAAAGAACTGCTGTCATCAATTACAGTTGAATGCATTACACTCTGAATGTATCTTTAAGATCTAGTTGCCTTGGCATGTGAACAAATATATTTAAAAGGAAAATTGGCTTGTTTGAAGGGCGGAGCAACTTTGCTCTAAAGAACTCATGATACTGTCTTAGGATTTTGCATGTAAAAGAAATCAAAGAAAGAAGCACATGGGACACACTGCTAGAAGCACTAATATTTGCTTAACCTTAAAACTGACTTTGGAAAGAACAACTTCCTAGGGAATACGGGACCCTTGAAATAAATGAGCCAATATGTTCAGGAAGAAGCTGTGTGACAGGCGTTCCATAGCTTTGACCTCAAATGTAAACAGGAGGCCAAAGAGCCCCCTGGTGAGCCTGGAACCCAAACTTACCCAAGTCAACAAGTTTGCCATGTTCACATTCAGAGAGGGCAACGGATAGTGGAGACCCTGAAAAGCAAATGAAGGAGGAATGGAACTTGAACCTTGTTACAGGAGTATGCTTCTAAGAAGGAATGCTCTTCTCCAGTGGTTTAAAAAAAAAAAAAAATTAATCCATCTGTGGGAATAAGAGCCATAAAGGAACGCACTTAAGCATGAAGGAGCGTCAATTTGTATTTCTACTCATCTCCTAGGTCTACTTGGGATTCTGAGACTTGGCGAAAGGTATGGTGTCATCTTGGTGGGCTGAAGTGGAGATTTACACACTCTGTCTCAGCCAGCTTTCAAGTTATATTTGTGCAGTCTGGCTTCTCACCAAGGCTGCTCCTCAGCCTCTGCAGGTTAAAGGCTACAGTGAGGCACTTGGTGCATCAGCCAACAGCGCGAGAGAGGATTATCATCATGGGGAGGGGTTACTGATGGACAGATGCTTTTTCTGTCTTTCCGCATGCTTTGGTAAACTGAACATTTAACTTCCTTTGTTTTGAGTTATGTAATCCCTCAGGAGATTTAGCTGGTGGAATTTTAACCCTTACTACCACAGCAGGCTCTCAGCTAACCTCCAATTTTCTCTAAAGAAAAAAATAGTTTTATAAGCTTCTTTAGGAAAGGTTAGCTATGGGTCACTGCAAATGGCCGAGTAACACTGTGCCAGTGAATGACACGTCATGAGTGATTATGGAAGAACTAAAAAGGAAACTAATTGTTGGTCCAATTTTGTGTATCAAAAAAATCATCTGTTTCTAATGTATGCTAAATATATATATATATATTTTCTAATTCAAATTATATTGAAAAGGGAAAGATAGATACTGAAGCACATTTGCATCAAAAAGAACCAACACTTGGGGGTCTGTACTGTAAAAAGAAATAACTCCATAAAGAATGAAGGGATGGAGCCAAAGAAAAAACAATACGCAGCTGTGGAGGTAACTGGTGATAGAAGCAAGGTCTGATGCTGTAAAGAGCAATACTGCATAGGAACCTGGAATGTCAGGTCCATGAATCAAGGCAAATTGGAAGTGGTCAAACAAGAGATGGCAAGAGTGAACGTCGACATTCTAGGAATCAGCAAACTAAAATGGACTAGAATGGGTAAATTTAACTCAGATGACCATTATATCTACTACTGTGGGCAGGAATCCCTCAGAAGAAATGGAGTAGCCATCATGGTCAACAAAAGAGTCTGAAATGCAGAACTTGGATGCAATTTCAAAAATGACAGAATGATCTCTGTTCGTCTCCAAGGCAAACCATTCAATATCACGGTAATCAAAGTCTATGCCCCAACCAGTAACGCTGAAGAAGCTGAAGTTGAATGGTTCTATGAAGACCTACAAGACCTTTTAGAACAAACACCCAAAAAAGATGTCCTTTTCATTATAGGGGACTGGAATGCAAAAGTAGGAAGTCAAGAAACACCTGGAGTAACAGGCAAATTTGGCCTTGGAATGTGGAATGAAAAAGGGCAAAGACTAATAGAGTTTTGCCAAGATAATGCCCTCTTCCAACAGCACAAGAGAAGACTCTACACATGGACATCACCAGATGGTCAACACCAAAATCAGATTGATTATATTCTTTGCAGCCAAAGATGGAGAAGCTCTTTACAGTCAACAAAAAAAGACTAGACACTGACTGTGGCTCAGATCATGAGCTCCTTATTACCAAATTCAGACTTAAATTGAAGAAAATAGGGAAAACCGCTAGACCATTTAGATATGACCTAAATCAAGTCCCTTATCATTATAGAGTGGAAGTGAGAAATAGATTTAAGGGCCTAGATCTGATAGAGTACCTGATGAGCTATGGACGGACGTTCATGACATTGTACAGGAGACAAGGATCAAGACCATCCCCATGGAAAAGAAATGCAAAAAAGCAAAATGGCTGTCTGGGGAGGCCTTACAAATAGCTGTGAAAAGAAGAGAGGCAAAAAGCAAAGGAGAAAAGGAAAGATATAAGCATCTGAATGCAGAGTTCCAAAGAATAGCAAGAAGAGATAAGAAAGCCTTCTTCAGTGATCAATGCAAAGAAATAGAGGAAAATAGGAAAGGCTAGAGATCTCTTCAAGAAAATTAGAGATACCAAGGGAACATTTCATGCAAAGATGGGCTCAGTAAAGAACAGAAATGGTCTAGACCTAACAGAAGCAGAAGATATTAAGAAGAGGTGGCAAGAATACATGGAAGAACTGTACAAAAAAGATCTTCATGACCCAGATAATCATGATGGTGTGATCACTCATCTAGAGCCAGACATCCTGGAATGTGAGGTCAAGTGGGCCTTAGAAAGCATCACTACAAACAAAGCTAGTGGAGGTGATGGAATTTCAGTGGAGCTATTTCAAATCCTGAAAGATGATGTTGTGAAAGTGCTGCACTCAATATGCCAGCAAATTTGGAAAACTCAGCAGTGGCCACAGGACTGGAAAAGGTCAGTTTTCATTCCAATCCCAAAGAAAGGCAATGCCAAAGAATGCTCAAACTACCGCACACTTGCACTCATCTCACATGCTAGTAAAGTAATGCTGAAAACTCTCCAAGCCAGGCTTCAGCAATACATGAACTGTGAATTTCCTGATATTCAAGCTGGTTTTAGAAAGGCAGAGGAACCAGAGATCAAATTACCAACATCTGCTGGATCGTGGAAAAAGCAAGAGAGTCCCAGAAAAACATCTATTTCTGCTTTATTGACTATGCCAAAGCCTTTGACTGTGTGGATCACAAGAAACTGTGGAAAATTCTGAAAGAGATGGGAATACAGACCACCTGACCTGCCTCTTGAGAAATCTGAATGCAGGTCAGGAAGCAGTAGTTAGAACTGGACATGGAACAACAGACTGGTTCCAAATAGGAAAAGGAGTACGTCAAGGCTGTATATTGTCACCCTGCTTATTTAACTTCTATGCAGAGTACATCATGAGAAACGCTGGTCTGGAAGAAACACAAGCTGGAATCAAGATTGCTGGGAGAAATATCAATAACCTCAGATATGCAGATGACACCACCCTTATGGCAGAAAGTAAAGAGGAACTAAAAAGCCTCTTAATGAAAGTGAAAGAGGAGAGTGAAAAAGTTGGCTTAAAGCTCAATATTCAGAAAACCAAGATCATGGTATCTGGTCCCATCACTTCATGGGAAATAGGTGGGGAAACAGTGGAAACAGTGTCAGACTTTATTTTGGGGGGCTCCAAAATCACTGCAGATGGTGACTGCAGCCATGAAATTAAAAGACGCTTACTCCTTGGAAGAAAAGTTATGACCAAACTAGATAGCATATTAAAAAGCAGAGACATTACTTTGCCAACAAAGTTTCGTCTAGTCAAGGCTATGGTTTTTCTTGTGGTCATGTATGGATATGAGAGTTGGACTGTGAAGAAGGCTGAGTGGCAAAGAACTGATGCTTTTGAACTGTGGTGTTAGAGAATACTCTTGAGAGTCCCTTGGACTGCAAGAAGATCCAACCAGTCCATTCTGAAGGAGATCAGCCCTGGGATTTCTTTGGAGGGAATGATGCTAAAGCTGAAACTCCAGTACTTTGGCCACCTCATGCGAAGAGTTGACTCATTGGAAAAGACTCTGATGTGCTGGGAGGGATTGGGGACAGGAGGAGAAGGGGATGACAGAGGATGAGATGGCTGGATGGCATCACTGACTCGATGGACGTGAGTCTGAGTGAACTCTGGGAGTTGGTGATGGACAGGGAGGCCTGGCGTGCTGCGATTCATGGGGTCGCAAAGAGTTGGACACGACTGAGCAACTGAACTGTAAAAATGTATTCATTGATGAAAATTACAAGAATTTACATTGTTTGGGAAATTGCATGAACATTTCTACTAAATATTATAAATATTTGTAAGGTGTTAGTAATAATGCCATATTACAACTAAGGTTGCAAAATTCTCAAATTAGGAATGCCTGTTTAATATTCTCCAAACCATGTTACTTAAGCTGGAGAAACCCATGTTTTTATCCTCCATAACTGCTATTAATGATTGAATTTTGTATATTGATTGAATTATGTATGTATAGGCAACTCATTACCTTAAGATGCTTTTGGAGGACCAAATAAACCAGGAATGATGTAGTTTTACTATTATTATTTACAACAGAGTTCAATGGAGTGAAAGGTTAGAACCCTGTAATCCTTTAACTCTGTTAATCATATTAGCCTTACAAGAGAAACACTGGTCAAGCATTGACTCAGGTCAGCAAACAGCCTAATGTATTTATCATCTTTGGGTAGCCTTTAATTTATGCTTTTTTTTCTGGCATAATAACACCATTTATTCTTTTATTCTTCCATTATTCATCATTTTTTAAATTACTTTACAATATTGTATTGGTTTTGCCATACATCAACATGCATCCTCCATAGGTATACACGTGTTAAATGGAATATGAGTTGCTTCTTTCTAGGATCCTGACATATTTTGCAATTAGAAAATATTAGTCAACCATGCACATAAAGCTCTTAAGTGCTTTATTTTCTGTGTTAATATAAGGTAATTAAACTGTGGTTTTTGTGTAGTTTACGTCTGATTGTATATATAGCTTTTGGGACTTCCCAGGTGGTCCAGTGAACTTCCCTGGTAGCTCAGCTGGTAAAGAATCTGCCTGCAATGCAGGAAGCCCTGGTTGGATTCCTGGGTCAGGAATTTTCCCTGGAGAAGGAATAGGCTGCCCATTCCAGTATTCTTGGGCTTCTCTGGTGGCTCAGATAGTAAAGAATCTGCCTGCAATGTGGGAGACCTAGGTTTGATCCCTGGATTGGGATGATCCCCAGAGGCATGGCAACCCACTCCAGTATTCTTGCCTGGAGAATCCCCATGGACTGAGGAGCCTGGTGGGATATATTCCATGGGGCCAGTCGCAAAGAGTCGGACACAGCTAAGCACGTACACGCATGTATATATAGCTTACTGTTTATTTCCTTAAACATACTCTACCATGTTATAGTTATTGTTAATGTTCCTCATTTGCATAGCATGGATGTCAATTTATCTTTAACCTCTATGGCTAGAAGCAGACTAAACTCTGGATTCTGTGCAATGAGGAATCTTGTATCTTTTTCCATGACTGTATGTATAGCAATTTGCCAGTGTTAGCACACATGCTCAGTCACTTTAGTCACGTCCAACTCTTTGCGACCCTGAGGACTATAGCCTGCCAGGCTCCTCTGTCCATGGGATTCTCCAGGCAAGAACACTGGACTGGGTTGCCATTTCCTTCTCCAGGGTTTAGTACATGTATGCATCACAATTTTGTTCAATGAAGGGATAAACCAAGAGCCACAATTTTGTTCTCTAATTTTGTTTTCTGTTTCAATCTACTCTAATAAGCATCTGAGATATAAATATGCTAATTACCTTGTCAGATATAAATATGATACCTACCCTTCTTTCGCGGTGGGTTTGCTGTGTCTTTCCAGATAATCTGATATCTTAAGGTCAGATTTCTATGTTTGAATCATGAGCTCAATCAGCTGAATGAACTGAGAAAATTTATTTACTCACCCTTCATCTCAAATTATGATAATAATAAAACATACTAAGGCTATTGTGAGGATTAAATGAATTCATGCATACAAATCCTTTAACACAATGGCACTCAGTAAATGACAAATATGTGCCCTTACTAATGTTACTGTTGCCATTATATTTGTATCAGAATTAATTTTAGGATTAATATTATGTTCATGGAATAAATTTTTGCTACTTATATCAGCTTTTTTCCCCAAAAATGGGGTCTGATGACTCCATATTATGAGAAGTCTGCCAAAATGATTTTCCTCTACTAAATTTTCACAAATTATTCAAGATTAAGTTTGTAGTACAAGATGCAGCCATTTTTATGATGAGTTATCTTTTGTAAACTTATCCTATCTTCCTTGGTTCCTCAAAGTTACCTCCTATAGCATGATTAAAGTAGTGTTGCTTAGCAGGACCATGTTTAAATTGTTATGGAAGAAACCAACTTTTTATTATGGAAATTGGAAGTAATATTTGAGCACATGTACTGGCAAAGCCTTTTATTCCTCTGTTATTTTATTTTATTTTTTATAACCAGTTCACTTTTCTGTTTGAATATAAACATTATCACTAAAAGTCCATTTAAGAAGGGGTACAAGGGGTACTTTATAACTTTCAAAATATACTTTGATGGTAATTTTCCCAGCTGTGCAAATAAGAATAGACTTATTTCCTCGGGTGATAAAAATAATTCAGGAGAGAGGAATAAGTGAATCATAGACTGTTAGAGCTGGAAACAGCCTTACATATAATCTTGGGCAGAGATGGCAGCTACAGGGCACCATTGCCTCATGTAGTACAAGCCCATGCCCATGACATTCATCTATAGTGAGTCTTGAGAATCTGTTCACGAGCCCAGATGGATTTGTTCTCAGACTCTTTCTCAGGCCATTGTCTCAGACATTCATCCACAATCAGTTGATTAAAGTTGCTACTCAAAATGAAACCTGTTTTCTATCCTTGAGTCCCAGTCGATCTTTCTGTTTACAAGATGTGACTTTGAAAACCCAAGGCTCTTTTTGACTCTTTCCATGTTGCAAATTATTTGTAGTAATTTATTATTTATAAATCATTATTTGTAGTCTACAGGTTTTCTGATGCTGAATTCTGTATTCTTTCTTTTCCAATACCTGGGAAAAATAATCATGTGTGAAGAAAATTGAGTGACTAGAAATAGATAAAAAGTGTCTGTAATCTTCTTTAATTCTTGTAAATTAATTTCCGGGAAACTCAAAGTACTTCAGGATAGATAGATAATGCGGTGGGAATGCATTTAGCTGGAGGAAATGATGGTATAACCACAAGCGTGCGAGGAAGCTTTCGTAAATATGAGAAGGGACTATGTCCAGTTAATGATTCAGATGGAAAACTGACAGGCCTTATTATTTTTGAGATCTGCTTGAAATACTGCCCCTGGTATCAGGTTTTACTACCAATCCCACATGTAAGGAAGATTGTAAAAAGTTTCACAAATATTTGGAAAGCTCTCATCAAACTTGATCCAAACTTTGTTAAGCATTTCATCAATGTAGGTTTATTTTCACAGTTTAATATAAAACTAGTAGTTTGCAATTTTTTTTTAAGACTTGAAAATGTGCATAGAATCAGTCCAGGTCAACTAAGTTTTGCCTTTACAGAGTGTGTTAGATGTGTTAAACTCCAAACATTTGCTAGTTTCTAAAACATTTAATTTCTTTGAAATTATATTTCCATATACACAGAGTAAACATATTGCACATTTTTTTTCTCACACACACATACAAGTTGAGACATGCTTACAGATTTTTCTAAAAAGGAGTATAAGCCATCAGAAATGCTTTGCTTCATCCTCTTGTCAGTCCTGAGTTCCTGAGTTTAATTCTGCTTCCTGAAATGGGGAGTCACTCTATCAATTAATGTGTGGAGATCAGTCAACTTATGATAGCAAGCAAACCAAGTGCTAAAGTGTAGGAGACATTTTAAGAAAAAAGGAAAACAGATTGGTGGTAGCTAGTGATGTGCATGATGAAATACCAGAAATTACACTTGAGACCACAGAATAGGAGAGGTTGGGAGTGGTTAAATGTTTGATAATACGGAAATATATAAATAGTCCAGGCTTTTGCCAATTTCAACAAATAATCTATAAGGTCCAGGACACATTCTGACTTCAAAAGTGAGTTCAGGCATTTCTTTTAGTGAACTCAGACATCGGCCATAACTACAGAATGATGTAATAGTAAAAAAAAAAATATGCAAGTTGCCATTTGCAGATATGGTTGTGAGGATGTGTGTTTAAAATGACTTGGTAGAGGTTACAGTCAATGCAAATTCTATCTTTCATTGGATTTCAAAACCTAGTATAAGCTTTGCCTGTTTCTAATTCTGGATTTTTTTCTCTTGTCATATCACTTGGAACTCTTTTCTAAGGTATAGGTTTTCATGCACATCTGAACATAGTTACCTAGAGATAAACGAGGTATCATCTCAAGACAGTTGTCAATTGGTATCTCGGAAACAACAATAAGTAAAAATCTATGCAATTGCTTCACTGCATATCAACACTGTTGCAGAGTTTTCTAAGGCTTCTTTTGAGAAAGTCCAGAAATATTGCAGAGCAAATGGTCAGAAGAACAAAATTCCTCATGACTTATTATATGAAAATACACACTAGATTTAATACATGTTGTTTCTTATTCTTTATTGAAGCTCACATTTTATCATGTGTGTGTATATGTATGTGCATGCTAAGTAACTTCAGTTGTGTCTGGCTTTTTGCAACTCTGTGGACTAGGGCCTTCCAGACTCCTCTGTCCATGAGATTCTCAAGGAAAGAATACTGGAGTGGGTTGCCATGCGTTGTTCTAGAATACTAGAGACAAGAATACTAGAGTATGTAGCCATTCCCTTCTCCAGGGGATCTTCCTGACTCAGGGACTGAACCTGGATTTCCTGCATTGCAGGCAGATTCTTTACTGTATGAACTACCAGGAAAGCCACTATATCTATAGATATTATATATGTAAATAATATATATATAATACATATAAATGTGCATATAGTCTAAGATACATCAGAATATGTATAAAATGTATATAACATATATAAATATATATGTCCTTCAGCTAATCTTGGTTGAGACTACTCATTAATTTTACAAGGTGGACAACTGTAATATTTTCTTTTTGACAATTTAAAACAGTTTTGATCCACACTAGAAATTTTTAATCTACTGGTGTTCAGTTTACCTCCCATACAATATCATTTCATACTTAATTCTACATAAGGGACTGAATATTGTGGAATTAGACTAAAGGAATTTCAGATCATTCTTGTTTGCTCTTTTTTTGTTGTTGGTGAAATTTGTTACCTTTAAAAATATTGCTTTAAATTTTGTAGTTCCAGAAAGTAGCAGGACATCTTATAATACTATTTTAGCAGTGTAGAGTCAGGTATACTACTTAGTATGAACTGATCTCAGAGACCACCCTTCTGTTTTAATAAAACTAGCTGTGAGAAATTCTGAAATCATATTGACTGTGAACATCTATATATTCTTTAGGGAAACATTTTTCTTTTGTTTTTTTCCTTTGGGGAAACTACCTTGCCCTAAGCTCTGAATTCTTTGAAGAAAAGGATTCAGCCTTATTGACATATACTTTACATATAACATTGTCATAAGTTTAAGGTGCACAGTGAATTGATTTGATACATTTATATATGGAAATTGATCACTATCATAGCATTATCAAACACCTCTATCATAACACATAATTATCTTTACTTCCATGTGGTCATATTTAAGATATATTTTCAAGTATATAATGCAGTATTATGAACTATGATCCCTAGAATTTATTAATTTTGATGGATTTTTGTACCCTTTGACCAATATGTCCCCATTTTCTCCAGTTGCCATTCCCTGGTAAATACCTTTCTACACTCTATCTCTGAATTCACTCTTTTACTTTCTACATAGAAGTGATACCATACAATATTAGCGTTTCTCTGTATTTCACTTAGCAAATGCTCTCAAGTTTCATGCAAGTCATTGCAAATGGCAAGATGTCCTTCTTTCTCATGGCTGAATAACATTCTGTTATAATCATACTATACACACACACACATATGTAAAATCACACCTTTATTCCTTTGGCTCTGGTGGAAGTCTAGCTTGTTTTCATATCTTAGCTATTGTGAATAATGCTTCAATGAATGTAGGAGTGTGAATATGTCTGTAAGATCATAATTTCAGTTCCCTTAGGTTTACAGCCAAAAGTGGGATTCCCATATCATATGGTAGTTTTTTTTTTTCTCCTTTGGAAGAATGTTTATGTTTTTGCCTATAGTGGTGAGGGCTTTCTAGGTGGTTCAATGGTAAAGATTCTGCCTGCCAATGCAGAAGACTTAAAAGACATGGATTCAATCCCTGGGTCGAGAAGATCCCTTGGAGGAGGGCATGGGAACCCACTCCAGTATTCTTACCTGGAGAATCCCGTGGACAGAGGAACCTGGAAGGCTATAGTCCATAGGATCTCAAAGCCTTGGGCATGTCTGAGTGACTGAGCGCTTAAATAGTGGCTGTACAAACTGTTGTCGTTCAATGGCTCAGTTGTGTCTGACTCTGCAACCCCAGGGACTGCAGCACGCTGGGTTTCCTTGTCCTTCACAATGTCCTGGAGTTTGCTCAAGCTCATTTCCATTGAGGTGATGATGCCATCCAACCATCTCATTCTTTGTTGCCCCCTTCTCCTCATGTCCTCAATCTTTCTCAGCATCAGGGTCTTTTCCAATGATCAGCACTTTGTATTGGAGGTGTCCAATGTATTGGAGCTTCAGTTTTGCAATGAATATTCAGGATTGATTTCCTTTAGGATTGACTGCCTTGATATCCTTGCTGTCAAAGGGAGTGTCAAGAGTCTTCTCCAGCACTGTAGGTTGAAAGCATCAATTCTTTGGTGTTCCGCCCTCTTTATGGTCCAACTCTCACATCTGTACATAACTACTGGAAAATCCATAGCTTTGACTATACAAAGCCTTGCTGGCAAATCCATGTCTCTGCTTTTTAATACACTGTCTACATTCTCATGAACAGTGTACAAGGGTTCCCTTTTCTTCAGTTTCCAGCATTTTTATCTCTTCTCTTTTTGATGCTAGCCATTCCAACAAGTGTGAAATATCTCATTGTGGTTTTGACTTGCTTTCTCTGATGATTAGTAATGTGGAGCATCTTTTCATGTACCTGTTGGCCATTTGTCTGTGTCTTCTTTGGAAAAATTGTATATTTCCTTTTCCCTTAAAAAAAATCAAGTTTATTTATTTTGCTGTTGAGTTGTATGCTTTCTTTGTACATTTTGCACACTAAAGTGAAAGTGGAAGTCACTCAGTCATGTCCAACACTTTGTAAACCCTAAGCTCTTATTAAATATATGGCTTGTAAATATTTTCTCTGATCCTGAAGGGTGCCATTATATTTCTTTTGCTGTGCAGAAGCTTTTTAGTCCAATGTCATCCCAGTTAATCAGTTTTGTTTTTTTTTTGTTTGTGCTTTCAGTGTCCTGCCCAGGAAATCACTACCAAGGTTAAGTTCCTAAATGCTTTCTTCTAGTTTAATGGTTTCAGGGCTTTAAGTCTTTAATACATTTCACATTCATTTCTGTAAGTGATATAAGAGATTCCTGATTTCATCTTTTGTCATGTGGTTTTCTGGTTTTCCAGCACCATTTATTGAAGACACCATCCTCTCCTTATTGAGTAGTTTTATCTCCCTTGTCAAATACTACTTGAGTTCAGTTCAGTCACTCAATCATGTCTAACACTTTGTGACCCCATGGACTGCAGCACACCAGGCTTCCCTGTGCATTGCCGACTCCCAGAGCCTACTCAAACTTATGCCATCAAGTCAGTGATGCCATCCAACCATCTCATCCTCTGTCATTCCCTTCTCCTCCCACCTTCAATCTTTCCCAGCATCAGGGTCCTTTCAAACGAATGAGTCAGCTCTTTGTATCAGGTGGCCAAAGTACTGGAGTTTCAGCTTCAGCATCAGTCCTTCCAATGAACACCCAGGACTGATCTCCTTTAGGATGGACTGGTTGGATCTCCTTGCAGTCCAAACTCTCAAGAGTCTTCTCCAACACTGCAATTCAAAAGCATAAAGTTCTTCAGCGCTCAGCATTCTTCATAGTCCAACTGTCTCATCCATACGTGACTACTGGAAAGACCATAGGTCTGACTAGACAGACCATTGTTGGAAAAGTAATGGCTCGTCTTTGTAATATGCTGTCTAGGTTGGTCATAGCTTTCCTTCTAAGGAGTAAGCATCTTTTAATTTCCTGGCTGCAGTCACCATCTGCAGTGATTTTGGAGCCCAGAAAATAAAGTCTGCCACTTTATTCATTTTTTCTCCATCCATTTGCCATGGAGTGATCGGACTGGATGCCATGATCTTCATTTTCTGAATGTTGAGTTTTAAGCCAGCTTTTTCACTGTCCTCTTTCACTTTCATCAAGAAGCTCTTTAGTTTCTCTTCACTTTCTGCCATAAGGGTGGTGTCATCTGCATATCTGAGGTTATTGATATTTCTCCTGCCAATCTTGATTTCAGCTTGTGCTCCATCCACCCCAGCATTTCTCATGATGTACTCTGCATATAAGTTAAATAAGCAGGGTGACAATATACAGCCTTGACATACTCCTTTCCCAATTAGGAATCAGTCTGTTGTTCCTTGTCCAGTTCTAACTGTTGCTTGACCTGCATACAGATTCCTGAGAAGGCAGGTAAGGGGGTCTGGTATTCCCATCTCCTTAAGAATTTTCCTAAAAAAAAAAAAAAAGAATTTTCCACAGTTTGTTGTGATCTACAGGTCAGAGGCTTTGGCGTAATCGGTAAAGGAGAAGTAGATGTTTTTCTGGATTCTCTTGCTTTTTCTATGATCCAACAGATGCTGGTAATTTAATCTCTGGTTCCTCTGCCTTTTCTAAATGCAACTTGAACATCTGGAAGTTCATAGTTCATGTACTGTTGAAGCCTGGAGAGTTTTGAGCACTACTTTGCTAGTGTGTGAGATGAATGCAATTGTGTGGTAGTGTGAACATTCTTTGCCATTGCCCTTCTTTGAGATTGGAATGAAAACTGACCTTTCCCAGTCCTTTGGCCCCTGCTGAGCTTTCCAAATTTGCTGGCATATTGAGTGCAACACTTTAACAGCATCATCTTTAAGGATTTGAAATTACTTGAATAAGTTGTATACCTGGGCTCATCATTGTGTTACATTAATTTGAGTGTCTATGTTTATACCAACAATTACCATACTATCTTGAATATTATAGCTTTGTAGTAAAGCCTGAAATCAGGAAGTGTGAGGCATGATGATGTTGACCTTGTTATTGTTTTTCAGGATTACTTGAGCTATTCAGGGTCTTTCACATATGAACTTTAAGGTTGTCTTTTCCATCTCTGGAAAACACCATTGGAATCTTACTAGGTTGTGCATCAATAGATGGGTTTGGGTAAGATGAATATTTTAAAAATATCAACTTTTCCAAACCGTGAACATGGAATATCTTTCCATTTGTGTCACCTTCAGTGTCTTTTATGAAAGTCTTGTAATACAGCTCTTTCATCTCCCTGGTTAAATTTATTCTTAAGTGTTTTATTATTTTTTATACTACTGTAAATGGGGTCATTATATTTATTTCTGTTTTAGATATTTTGTTATATAGAAACGAAACTGTGTTCTGTATGTTTATTTTGTATCCTGAGACCACTAAATCTGTCCATTAGTTCTAGTAGTTTTTGGTGGAGCCTTTATTATTATTTCTATATTAGATTATATCACCTGAAAACAAAGACAATTTTATTCCCTCCTTTCCTATTTGGATCCATTTATTTCTTTTCTTGTCTATTTTCTGGCTAGGACATCCAACACACTGTTTAATTGAAGTGGTGACAGTCAACATGCTTGTATTTTTCTGATGTTAGAGAAAAAGTTTTCAGCCTTTCACCATTGAATATTATGTTGACTATGGGTTTATCATATATGACCTACATTGTCTGAAGATACATGCTGTGTATACTCAGTTTGTTGAATGTTTTATCTCAAAAAGGATATGGTATTTATCAAAAGTTTTTTATGCCTCTGTTAGATGAATGTATGATTTTTTTCATACTTAATTCCATTAATGTATTGTATCACATTTATTAATCTGCTTATATATTAACATCCTTGCCTCCCATGGACAGATCCTATTTGATGGTGGTGAGTGATCCATGTAATATGCTGTTAACTTTGGGTTGCTAATACTTTGTTTATAATTTTTGCATGTATATGTATCAGGGATATTATTTTATAATTTTCCTTTCTTATATTCTTATCTGGCTTTGGTATCAGGATTATGCTGGCCTTGTAGAACGAGTTTGGGAGTACGTCCTCCTCTTCAATGTTTTCGAAGACTTTGAGAAGGATTGATGTTATTTCTTCTTTAAAATACCTGGTAGAATTCACCAGTGAACTCATCTGGTCCTAGGCTTTTCTGTGTTGGGAAAATTTTTCTTTAACTGATTCATTCTCCTTACTCATTCGTGATCTCTTCAGAGTTTCTATTTCTTCATTATACAATCTTGGTAAGTTGTATGCTTCTAGGAATGTATCTGTTTCTTCCAGGTCATCCAGTTTATCAGCATATAATTGTTTATGGTGATCCTTTGCATTTGTGTGGTATCAGTTTTAATGTCTCCTCTTTCATTTATTTTTAATTAACCTTTTTATTTTATACTCTAGTATAACTGATTAGAAATGTGGTAGTTTCAGGTGGACAGCAAAGGGGCTCAGCTGTACACAAACATGTATCTTTTCTTCCCCAAATTCCCTGCAATCCAGGCTTCTCCATAAAACTAAACAGAGTTCCTTGTGCTATAGTGTAGGTCCTTATTGGTTTTCCATTTTAAATATAGCAGTGTCCTGACTTTAAGTCTTCCCACTTTTTCTTAGTTAAGTGTTTGTCCTTTTTATTTATTAAAAAAAAATTATAGTTTCACTTTTCCATTGGTTTTCTGGTCTCTTTTTCACTTATTTCCACTCTGATCTTTGCCATTTCCTTACTTCTGCTAACTTTGGCCCTAGTGCATCCTTCTCTAGTTCTTTGAGATATAATGTGAGGTAGTTTATTTGAGTTCTCTCTTGCTTCTTAATGTCGGTGTTTATCACAAAACTCTCCCCTCTTGGAACTGCTTTACAGTGTCCTGTAGGCTTTGATATAGGACAAAGTGTAATTGTACTTACACTTTCATTGCTTCAAAACATTTCTTGATTTTCCTTTTGATTTCTCCTTTACCCATTACTCCTTCAGGATGTTGTTTAATCTCCACTATTTGTAAATCTTCCAGCTTTTGTTCTGTTGTTTATTTCTACTTTAATACCATTGTGGTCAGGAAAGATACTTGGCATGATTTCAGTGTCTTAAATTTGCTACTGCTTATTTTGTAACCAGTCATGTGATCTATCCTGGAGCATGTTTTGTGTGCAGTTGAAAAGAAAGTGTATTCTACCGTTGTTGGATGGAATTTTTTGTTCATGTATGTAACTAACATTTAATCTAAAAATGTGGTCACATCCATTATTTCCTTCTTTATGTCTGGATGATCTATCTGTGGTTGGAAGTGGAATACAGAAAGTCCCTAGTTAGTGTACTGTTTTCTATACCTCCCTTCAGATCTGTTGGATGTGGAATTGCATATATGTGATTGTTATGTCTTGATAAATAAAGCCTATATATAGCTTGATAAATAAAACCCATATATATGGGCTTGGTGGCTCAGACAGTAAAGAATCTGCCTGCAGTGCAGGAGACCCAGCTTCTATCCCTAGGTTGAGAAGGTACCCTAGAGAAGGGAATGGTAACCCACTCCAGTGTCTTGCCTGGGAAATCCCATGGACAGAGGAGCCTACAGGCTACAGTTAGTAGGGTCACAAAAGAGTGGGATGTGACAGAGTGGCTAACACTTTCATTTTTCATCATGATGACCTTTTTTTTTCTCTTGTCACTGTTTTTGCTTTAAGTCTGTTTCATCTGCTCTAAGTATAGCTACCTACGCTGTCTTTTGGGTTCAACTTGCCTGGCATGAAATATGTTTTTGTTGTCCTTTCACTTGGAGCCTATATATGTAACTTAAAGCTGTAGTGTTTCTCTTGTACACAGTGTGGCATAAAATTGGGTCTTTTTTTTTTTAATCCATATACTATTTAAAAAATAGTATACTCTGTACCTTTTTATTGGGGAATTCAGTCCATTAAATTTAGAGTGATCTTTTTTATAGGAAGGGACTTCCTTTTTTTTCCTCTTTGCTCCTTTAACTGGGTCAGGAGCCAGTTGCAGATACATTCATAATGATGAGAACTTGGGCACGTGGCTAGGGACTTTCCCAGTGGTGCTAATGGTAAAGACTCTGCCTGCTAATGCTGGAGACGCAAGACACTGGGTTTGACCCCTGCCTGGAGAATCCCATGGACAGAGAAGCCTAACAGGCTACAGTCCATGGATTCACACAGAGTTGGACATGACTAGGCATGCACACAGGGCACGTGATAAGGGCAGGGGCCGACGCTGGGCTCTTTGGCAGCTGCAGAGCCCCTGGATGTCAGTGTGCTTGCCTGTGGCTGTGTACTCTTCACTCAGTGTGCACGCATTAGTGGGGTAGGTTGGGGACATGCACAGCTGGAAGGCTTGGCTACAGGTTGTTGTGATGATGCTGGTTGATAACAGAAGGTGGGCTCTGCTCTGGCCTGCAAGCAGCAGTCGGGACCCTATCTACTGATGTGCTCGCTCACTGCTTTTCTCTCTCCCCTTGTGTGTGCATACTGCTGTGGATGTCAATGCCAGGCGTCAGACTAGTGGGTTTAGTTGCATAGCTGGAGGGGTTAGCCACAAATATGGGCACAGTGGTGGGAGTCAGCTGGGATGTTCCAGACTGGTTTCTTGCGCTTACACAACTGCAGAAGCTTGAGCTGGCTGCAAGTGGGGCTCCTTGGCTTTGCTGAGGTTAGGGAGAGACTCAGGCAGCTGGTGTTAGTGATAGCAAATACCTGTGGGGAGAAAGCTGGAGAGATCACGGGGGTCCATGGCAGCTGTGCTGGCTGTTGGCTTCATCCATGGCAAAATCTGCCGAGTTTGTTACAGAGGCAGTCTCTGTGAACTGTGATCAGTTCTGCTGCGCGTCTGCTAATAATACTCTCTGCTTTTCTTCCCTGTTCCAAGCTGGCTCAATATGTCTCAGCTTTGCCAATCTGTTTGAGGTGAAACCAGACTGGGATCTTGTGCGGTGCTCAGTGAGGGTGGGGAAGCCAAGTCGTTCACCTCATTCTTCGTTTCCTGGCAAAAGGAGCTCCTAGCTGGGGTGTACTTTCTTGGTGCTGAACAATACATTTCTGGGGGATGGGATGATCCAGGCAAAGCAGTCATCTTCCTTTTTTCTTGTACATTTATTCTCAGGTTTGTTTGTTTGTTTCACAGGGTTGCTAATCCTTCCTAAGTGGGCTCCAGAGGTCTTTTGGAGCTATTTTTTTGTCCATGGATATTGGTCCGATTGTTGATCTTTGTGGGGGCACGTGGAAGCTGGGTTTTTCAATGTTGCTTTTTGCTCACCCTCCAAACTAATCCAAGAGATTAAGTTTTGAAATACTTTTATAACTCCTTTGAAATTTTATATCTCTTAAATTTCATATAACCACTCAAGATTTTAAGTTAAGACTTTCATAAAATGATAATTAAAGCAGAATAAAACGGTTTCATAAGTATGAGTTCCCTTAGGTTTTATTTTGGAGAGAACTTGAGTCATAATTACTGGTAGGGAAATGTGTCTTGGAAAAGACAGAAGTAAGGAAATTCAGTTATGCCTCCATGATTCATATAGCTTTGGCTTGAACTATCTGCCTCATGGAACTGAATGGGTTTCTTTAGAAACTTGCTAATAGAATTTATCCTTACAAGTTTTGATTTATAAACTACTTTAAGTGAAAATGCCTTATTTGCTTTTCCAAATATAAGTTTCTAGTAGATTTAAGAACAAGAAAAAATTAGACAAAAATCCTATCTATCTTTTTGCCATGATGATTAAAATAGTGCCTTGTAGTTACTCTCAATCTTATCTTCTTTGACAGTGATTAATTTAGTTAAATCATTTGACTGAGAACTAGGAAATCAGGTTTAATTAATGCCATTCTGACTCTGAAGGAGACCTATTTATTATTTAGTATTCTGAATAGATATCAAGATAGTTTTGGTTAATTTATTCCATGATTTTGTATTGGTTACCTACCATGTGCCAAATGTTCTTCTAGGGAATGTGGAATCAACACAACAACAAACAAATAATAAAATAAAAGTGCTTATATTTCTGCCCCTGTAGGTTTTAAGGTAAGTCACATAGGGGAGTTATAGGAATTTTGTAATGGCAATTGTGTTTCTATGTTTAAATTTGCCTTTCAAATTTTTCTCACATTCATCTCATCCATTCCTTTTCTACTCTTAGTAATTGAGTTCTCACCTTCAATTTAGTTGTCATCAAAATTATAAAATATTTTAATATAAATTGTTTTTTATATGTTAAAATTAGTTACCACTATGTTCCAGAATACCCCTTCTAAATCATGAATTTAATCATGTCTATCCATTACTCAGGGCTTCCCTGGTGGCTCGAGTGGTGAAGAATCTGCCTGCAATGAGGGATACCCAGGTTTCATTCCTGGGTCAGGAAGATCTTGAAGAAAGGAATGGCTACCCACTCCAGTATGCTTGCCTGGAGAATTTCCATGGACTGACGAGCCTGGTGGGCTACAGTCCATGGGGTCGCAAAGAGTCAGACATAACTGAATGACTAACACTTTCATTTTCACCCTTACTCAAAAATCCTTGCTTATCTTTGCCCATAGAGGAGACCTACATTCCTCATGATAGCATAGAGGATCTTCTATGGTTTTAAACTAGGGTGCTCTAGTGGACACACTGTTTACCCTCAAGCACTATTCTAGAAACCAGAGATAAAAAATTGCCAACATCCGTTGGATCACTGAAAAAGCAAGAAAGTTCCAGGAAAACATCTACTTCTGCTTTATTGACTATGCCAAAGCCTTTGACTGTGTGGAGCACCACAAACTGTGGAAAATTCTGAAAGAGATGGGGATACCAGTCCACCTGACCCACCTCTTGAGAAATCTGTATGCAGGTTAGGAAGCAACAGTCAGAACTGGACATGGAACAAGACTGGTTCCAAATAGGAAAAGGAGTACGTTAAGGCTGTATGTCACCCTGCTTATTTAACTTATATGCAGAGTACATAATGAGAAATGCTTGGTTGGATGATGCACAAGCTGGAATCAAGATTGGTGGGAGAAATAGGAATAACCTCAGATATACAGATAACACCACCCTTATGGCAGGAAGTGAAGAATTAAAGAGCTTTTTGATGAAAGTGAAAGAGGAGAGTGAAAAAGTTGGCTTAAAACTCAACATTCAAAAAACTAAGATCATGGCATCTGGTCTCATCACTTCATGTTAAATAGATGGAGGAACAGTGAGAGACTATTTTGGGGGGCTCCAAAATCACTGCAGATAGTGACTACAGCCATGAAATTAAAAGACTCTTCCTCCTTGGAAGAAAAGTTATGACCAACCTAGACACATATTTAAAAGCAGAGACATTACTTTACCAACAAAGTTCCATCTAGACAAGGCTATGGTTTTTCTAGTAGTCATGTATGGATGTGAGAGTTGGACTGGGAAAAAAGCTGAGCACTGAAGAATTGATGCTTTCGAACTGTGGTGTTGGAGAAGACTCTTGAGAGTCCCTTGGACTGCAAGGAGATCCAACCAGTCTATCCTAAAGGAAATCAGTCCTGAATATTCATTGGAAGGACTGATGTTGAAGCTGAAACTCCAATACTTTGGCCACCTGATGAGAATAACTGAATCTTTTGAAAAGACCCTGACGCTGGGAAAGTTTGAAGGTGGGAGGAGAAGGGAATGATAGAGGATGAGATGGTTGGATGCCATCACTGACTCAATGGGCATGAGTTTGAGTGGACTCCGGGAGTTGGTGATGGACAGGGAGGCCTGGCGTGCGTGCTGCAGTGCATGGGGTCGCAAGGAGTTGGACATGACTGAGCAACTGAACTGAACCATTCTAGACCAGCATAAATGATATTCCCCTGTATATCTTGAGTCTTTCTGCCTCCATATTTCTTCTTTTTTTCCTTTTTTGCATATATTTTCTCATCTCTGATTTGTCTGTATTTGTCCTTTGCTCATAGCTCAGTTAGTAAGGAATCCACTCAAACTCATGCCCATTGAGTCGGTGATGGTTAGGGTTAGGGTTAGTGCAGGAAACCCAGTTTCAATTCCTGGGTTGGAAGGATTCCCTGGAGAAGGAAATGGCATCCCACTTCAGTATTCTTGCCTGGGAAATCTCATAAACAGAGAAGCCTGGAGGGCTACAGTCCCATGGGGTTGCAAGAGTCAGACACAACTCAGTGATTAATCCACCACCACTTTTCCTTCAGTTTCCAGCAATGTCTTTGATCCTATTTTCTAATTTGTTAAAGTTACTAGCATACATGTAACTCTTCTTTCACTGAATATGAAATTCTGGGAATAATAGTTTTTGTTTTTTTCCAAATTTCCCAATATTTCTCAGTAGTTGCAATAAACAGTGTAATACATAATTAATATTTGATAATTTGACTATGATGAGAGAAGAAGAGAGCAGTACAAAGTCTGAAAGTATGTGCTGTGGTGCCACAAAAGCAAACAAGGAAGGCTTTGAATCTGAGCAAAAGAGCAAGTCACTAGGCAACTTGGCATCTATGGTATCTGAAAGGAGAAATGACATTAAGAAAGTGAGGAAAGGACACAAGCATTCGTTGCATGCTTCACTCTTTCCTTCACACAGAATAAATAGACAGTCAATTACCGGTATATTTGAATGCCTTCTGTAGTTTTTCCCTAGATGATTTAAGTTTATAGGAACAAGACTGTCAGCCTGTATTTTGTGAACCCAGTGTCTATACAATAAATACTTACATGGTACTAATGATATAAAAATAATGTATTTTTTTAAATCAAGCCACTTCTTTTTTGGTGATTAGGTTATTTGGGGGAGAAGGCAATGGCACCCCTCTCCAGTACTCCTGCCTGGAGAATCCCATGGACAGAGGAGCCTGGTGGGCTGCAGTCCATGTGGTTGCTGAGGGTCGGACACGACTGAGCAACTTCACTTTCACTTTTCACTTTCATGCACTGGAGAAGGAAATGGCAGCCCACTCTAGTGTTCTTGCCTGGAGAATCCCAGGGACGGGGAAGCCTGTTGGGCTGCCGTCTATGGGATCACACAGAGTCGGACACGACTGAAGTGACTTAGCAGCAGCAGCAGGTTATTTGGTGATATACTCAGTGCTTATCTGTTTCACTTGAACAAATTAGTTTCTAAAGTTCCTTGTGAGAACTTACTGTCAGACTTTTTCCAGCATTTAAAACTTCATATTTATTTTTTTAACCTCATTTTAATTCACTGTAATGCAACACACACACACAGACACACACTTTTTTGTTTCTCATTAAAAAATGCAGTATAAATTCTACCTGTATTATGGTCAGGAAACAGGCCAGATGAAAAGTTTTACAAAGTATTTAAAATTTTTAAATGATGAATAAATTTTAGAAATGAATGTTTTCTTATCACAGCAAAAACTTTGGGATACTAATCCTAACACACGTATTCCTTGCTTTGAGATACCTATTCAACTTTTCCCAGTCAGTGAATGATGATTAGGAATGAGATACAAATCACATGTACATATTGAACAGGACTGGAGGGAAGGAGAAATGGTGAGCCATTAGAGGATGAGTTGACCAAGTAGGAGTCAGGGAGCCCTCAATGGTACCATCCAAGTCTCTAAATGGTGTCGTTCTCTCAGATGTCTTCCAGGAATCCTCCAAGGGCCTGATCATGGTGAAGGCAGGCGTACGAGTCTCGTTTGTTAAAAATGTAGTGTTTCCAGTTAGCCACTGTCGTCTCCAAGCATGAGGTTCTGTTATAAATATGACAGACCATAATGATACATTTCTTTCTGCCCACTTTCCTGGCTTAAACAATTAAGCAGAATACCAGCAGTATCTGTATACACAGGAGAGCACCTTCACACATGGTTGCTCATGCCAAATCCTTCCTGAGGGAGGCATACTAATATTTCAAAATCTCCCTACTGTGCCAGCCATCAGCATCACATCTCATTCTAAGTTATCTTTGTGAGCATATATTAGTAAATTATCTCAAAATGTTCTCTTCTGCTTTGTATTGTTTAACTCAGTGAAACTCATTAAAATGAAGTTCTATATTTTTAATCTCAAGTATTGATTATTAAGTTGCATAATTTGGACATTTCCTCCAGTCTGAGGGTTTTTTTTTTTCCCCCACACATTTTACATTTATAATCATTACTTTTTTGTCATTTCCCCACCTTATGTCTCTACTGTGGGAGTTCATTCCTTTTCATGTCCTCATTCAACTGTAAACAAAGAAATTTTTTGCTAATCAGCTGAACAGATTCCCATTGTTTCTGTTTTTTATTTTTTATTTTTTGCCTCTGCCCTCTCAAATATTTGTTTTAAAGGTTAAACATTACATTCTAGAAACATCTTGAGCAGATAGAAATATCCATGATGTGTAGTCATTCAGATCTGGTATTGGAACATTAACACTGAGAAATTAAGCATGTGAGAGTCAGGAAATTCCGAAGTTAAAATTCCCATAGCAACATTAATTTATCTACATGAGAAAGATATAGAATTAAAAGTCCTCCATGGTGTCCTTAGCAGAGAACGCTATAAAGTGTATGTACATTTTTATAACTAAAGATATGCTGTGTGATACTCTGCATTTTGCACACTTTACAATTTCACCATAATTATGCCTAATTAAATGAGTGGAAATACTGTGACATATTGCACTCAATGTCATGCACTGACTTAATTCTAACGTATACCTGATTTAGAAATGCTTTTCTACTTTCATTTCAATATCAACCTCTCAACTCATCTAATCATTATGTAAAATTTACCCACACAAAGCGTGTAACTTAGATGGAGATTTGGCTAGCTTATCAAGCCATCTGTTCATATTTATCTAAGTAGTGCATCCATAGACAAATTTGCTATAGCTGTTTTTCCTTTGAAAAGATTACAGGCGTTCAAAAATGGTCTAATACTTATTTAAAGTAAAAATACTCTTTCAAAAAACTTAATATTTGTCTTTGAAAATTTGTGCAATAAGATGTTTCTGGTTGCTTTCTCCTCCTTGAATGTTTTATTAATATATAATATGACATATGTAAATATTTGTGCTTCCCTGGTGGCTCAGACAGTAAAGAAACCGCCCTAATGCAGGAGACCTGGGTTCGATCCGTGGGTTGGAAAGGTCCCCTGGAGAAGGATATAGCAACCCACTCCAGTATTCTTGCCTGGAGAATCCCCATGGACAGAGGAGCTTGGTGGTCTAGTCTATGGCATTGCAAAGAGTCAGACATAACTGAGTGACTAACCACACACACACACAAGTATTTATACCTATTTATACCTATATATCAATATATATGTATTTCTAGGTATAAAATTTATTATTTAATTTATTAATCATTATATTCACATGTATCATTTGTTATGTAAATTTATGCCTATGGAGGAGCCTGGTAGGCTGCAGTCCATTGGGTCACTAGAAGTCAGACATGACTGAGCAACTTCACTTTCACTTTTCACTTTCATGCATTGGAGAAGGAAATGGCAACCCACTCCAGTGTTCTCGCCTGGAGAATCCCAGGGATGGGGGAGCCTGGTGGGCTGCCATCTATGGGGTCGCACAGAGTTGGACACGACTGAAGTGACTTAGCAGCATGTATAATATATGGGCCTTCCTTGGTGGCTCAGATGGTGAAGAATCTGCCTGCAATCCAGGAGACCAGGGTTTGATCTCTGGGTTCGGAGGATCCCCTGGAGAGGGAAATGGCTATCCACTCCAGTATTCTTGCCTGGACATTCCATGCATGGACTGAGGAGCCTGGGTGGGCTATAGTCCATGGGATTGAAAAGAGTCAGACACAGCTGAGTGACTAACACATTCATATATAATATGCATATTCCCAAGGCTGTGGTACAGCTAACATGTTCTTTTTTTTTTTTTTAAGGAATTTGAAAAATATGCACTGAATGCTCTTCAATGAGTTTTACTTGGCTTCTTAAACAAGAACTTTTGTTTCTTCAGAAAGGTAAACACTACAAGTTCTTCCAAGTCTTAAAATTCATTCTGTGCTTACAAATCTTTATAGTTTAACAGATATGTTTCAGTTCCTTATGTCACTGTCAGAATTTTCTAATGGGATATACTAGTTTTCATTCTTCACACTTAGTCTTATTTTGTTCGTTTCAAATTTTACTCAAGACTTGGTAAAAAAAAATATCAAAAAATTGCATTTGTTTATAAATGCACACCTTTTCTTCATTCATCTTTATTGACCTATTGACTTAGTATGATTTGGTTTTAAATAAAGTGGATCATCATGATAAAAGGTAGGTCATTTCATCACTCATATCCTTTTCTCCATCTTAAGTTATTCATGATCAAAATCAAATGTTCTTGCCTGCTTTTACATCTCCTTATAAATTTTATTATTTTGTTATTTCTTTAAAATTATTTTCAGATTTTAATTTGAAATGTTAAATTTATAAATTAGCTTGATGAGATCAGATATTTCTATAGCACTTAATATTTCTAGCTAAGATCAGAATATATTTATTCCTTTGCTATTTAAATTTTTTCTGTTAGAATTTGTAACTTTCTTCCTTTGTTCTCACTCAATCCTCATGAAGTTTATATCTGAATAGAAGATAAATGCTTGCTACAGCTAGTGAAAACTGATGTTTTTCAATATTTTCAATTGCTCCTATATAAGGATGATATTTAATTATATTAGTCAAATACTCATGTTCTTTTTAAAGCCATTTCATTAATTCATTTAGGTTTTGTTTTGAATTTAGCTTGTTAGTCTTCTTGTGATAGAGGCTATTTTTGAAGGAATTATTATCAAAATACCGTAGTGTTGTTATACTATTTTTAAAATGAAGCTGTAGAACAGAGGGAAACATTCACTGGGTTTGCTAAAACTCCATACTTATAGTGAGTCAAAGAAAGCAAATAGCAGAGTGGTATCAATATTAGAGTGTTGTTGCTAATACATTTTCCATTATTAATACATATGAAATGTTATTTTATGGTATAGAATAGAAATTGGAAAATAGTCGATTTCATGCTTTTTTGCATACCCGTGAACATACTGCACACATTTGTAGAAGTTATAGCAAATCATCTTTAGGGTTGTAGATTTTGGACCTTATTTTAATGTTGTAACATAAATAGTACTTAAAATTGAATCTTTGTGAAAAGCATGAAAGTAGAAAAATTAGAATGCTAAAGAAGGTACGTTGCTTTCCCTAGAGATTATATATACATAATATGAGGCTTATCATAAGGTTAACATGAGTCATAACATGAGGTTAGCTTAACGTTTGGGTGACATTTTCTCTAAATGTTAAAATTACTCTTAATTTTTTTTTTATTTTGTTTGATTGGTTTTTGTTTTGGTCAGGGAAGGTAATGATTCTTACCTATTTTATTGCTTATTATGTAACCTGTTTTACTGACCAGTTTTTGATAAATTTTTTGTCACATTTACAAAGTTAAATTGCAGAGCACCCTAGTGATCTATATATCTTCTTAAGTTGTGTGATTTTTCTCTTGATTATGCTTCACAATTGTCTGCTATTTGACATGCATAGTAAAAGTAAAAGTAAAAAGTAATTTTATGTACCAAACTTTGTAGATGATGCATTATTAAAACTCTGAAATTTGTTACCTTTATCTAGAGTATTTAGTTTGTCTGAACAGCAAATGAAATTACTGGGATACCATGATCCTTTGGAGGTTTGGTCTTCAATTTTTGAGGCATAGGTGTGTCCTTAATCATAGATCATATCCCTTAGCCAAGAAATATGTGTCTGCTTCATAAGACACAGATATTACAAAGTTTCAGTGGAAAATGGGATGTGCTTCCTAAGCTATTCTAACTCAGTAGGACTCCAAATTATGTCTTTCCAGCTCCTCATGTTGGTTAAATTTTCTATTCCAGCTAGTTAACCCTCTAAATATTGCTTTATTTGAATTTTCTTGGATTGTTGTCTTATACACAAGCATTTTGGAAATCACCAAGAATTGAATGATAGTTACTGAAAATGTGTGGCCTCTCCTCAACTGTGGCTTCCTCTAGCCATCCAGGCAGTCCAGAATTCTGACTTCTGAAGCCTTAGCTTTTTAAGGCCGCCATTTGTTTGCTTGGGAGTTGACCCTCACATTGCCTATAAACTGAGTAATGCCCTTTGTGAAAAATCTGTTTAGATGTTGACCTCACCAACTGTGCAGCATTTTTTTGTTTATTTTTGAGTTGTTTTCTGTTTAATGACTGTCTGCCTCTGGTGACTTTCTAGCAACTTCAGTTATTTTTTTTCTTATTTGTTTCTCTCCCTGCCACTACTCTAAGTTTAGGATGATTATTGATAAGTAATTATTTCTTCTTAAAAGTACTATTACGTTTTTGTTTAGTTGATTGAAAAATCTCACATCTTCTGAAGATGAACAGTTAAGACCTCTATCTTTTTTCTCCTCAATTATTTCTTATCCAGCCAGCACTAGATTTAAAATTTGTATCCTGATGTTTTTCTCTCGTGTTATTGTCTATAGTAAATGTACCCTATCCAGTCACCCTTTATCAGGCTAATTTTACCATTCTCTATTTGATGATATATGCTGCCTGCAGACAGTTCACAGTTTACAGTTTCTTTCTCTTTGAGAGAACTGTGCTCAGTCACCTTACCTGGAAAACCACATTTCTCCTCTGGGAAAACTACAGATAATGACTGACTGAGGCAAGGGTTACAAAAGGCCCCTTTCATTAAGGTGGGGGCAGTTTTGCCATATAATTTATTCTCCATAGCCCTAGTGTTATGTTCCAAAAGCTCAACTTTCTCGAGAAAGCATAGTAGCTCTTTATCCTCCCTTATCCTGTTTTCCTCATTAAATTAATAGGGTTTCTTATCACTCCCTGAAAATCACTTGTGCGTAATCTCTCTGTCAGGTCTTGTTTCTATGGAAGCCAAAATACATGACATTGACTTTCCTTAAACATTTATAATTCTTGTGCATTAATTCTGTAAGAGAAAGCACTGAATAATGGACTGAGAATTCTGTACACTCGAAATGGACTTGTCAATTAGCAGGGTTGAACTGTTGATACTTCATACCCTAATATAGGATCTGGAGTGACTACTAAAAGGTAAGCTGTCTTTAAACATTGGAATTATTGTTCCACTGTATATAGTTGTGATGTAGTAGATGTAGTGATTTTTTTTCCCCCCAGTATCTACAATGTGCCTTAGCTCATTTGTTTCTTTTCTTTTTAAAAAATGTATTCTATTTGGTAATCATTGAACATCCTTTAAACTATAAACATGTTTTTCTCCAAATTCTGGAAGTTTTTCATCTTTAATCATTCAATATTTTTTTCTGTTTTATCCACTCTCTTCCTGGGATCCAATACCCAATTAATGAAACTCTGTTCATATATATATATATTTAGACATATACAGTTGTGCTTGAGGTATTAGTGACCAGTAGAGGTGCTGTGTCAAGCCTTTGGGTGACACTTGTATTTCAGATACAGCAATGCTAATGTCATCTTCTGTAAAGAATATTCTCCTTTGGGGAAAAAATTAAAAACAGAAAAACCAACAAATTTTCTTGCTACTGGGCTTTAGTAGAAACTGAACAGTTAAACACTGACTGCCAAGTTCCTATGAGATCTGAGAGACTCATCATGAAACGCATGTGGTTTGACCCACAAAACCATACAGTTGGATGTGCCTATGGGTGACATATATGAGGTCTGGCTTGAGTAGAACCTGAAGCCATTATATCCTGTGAGCAAGTGTGTTCCCTACTTTGTTCCCTACCATCTTTCTTCTTGATTTACTGGTTGTCTTTCAGTGCAGAGCTGTACCTTAATGGCAAGTTTCCCTATGACTAATTCACTGAAACGAAACCAAAAAAAAGGCAATTATGGTTTAGTGGTGGTTCTAAACAATAATGCTGGATCCACCCTAAGTTGCAAAAGTCTAGCACTATTGCCTCAAGGATGGCGTAAAAGATGTAGTGAAAGAAAATTCTTAGAATGGCAGAACTTTTAGAAATGTACCTGCTGTTTCTGTGTAATGAGAGAAGGCCAGAGATGCAGATTTTCAGTGATTTATTGTCAGTGGATAATGATTTGGCTGAATGTTTAGAGATAATTTTGAAAATTGATGACAAGATAGACTTGAGGAAGTTGACTATGGATGGTCTTTTTCAGGTAGGGAGAGTAGAAGTATTTTTTATTGTATTCTATTAAACAATACTTGCCAGAGAAAATTCAGCTAAAAAGAATCTTAGTAATCAGGTAGTTAAAATGACCTGTCCCATGGATGTCAGTCAGTCTGCCTCTTTCCTCAGCCTCCCTTGTTCTTGCATAATAGTCTCTTTAATAGCTTATTACTTGAGCTTATCCCATGGGCCCAGTAACATGGACTTTTACCCAAGGCCAAAAATAATAATATAAAAAAAGACTCTGGACATTGTGAGTGCTCATTTGCCAACAAGAGAGTCCAACATTGACTCAATGATATATCAGGTCAATGACACTGGAACACCTCAATAGTAATAGGAACAGTGCCCTGTTCTCATTAAAACAGAAAATTACTATGGATATGGACATACTTTTCCTTCTAATAATACTTCGAACAAAATTACCCATCATTTCCATAATGTCTTGTTTATCATCATAGTAATCCACAGAGCACTGCTTCTGAGCAGCAAACTTACTTAAAAGCAAATGAATTTTAGAAATGGGCTTATGCTCCTGTAATTCTCTGGTTTATGTTTCTCATCACATGAAGTAGCTGGACTAATAGAATTATTTAATGGCCTCTTAAAAACTCATATATGACTTCAGGGAAAAACAGTACTTTGTTTGGTTGTAATAATGTCCTTTAAAATGTGGCATAGCCTCTGATCAAGCAACCAATATTTTGCACTCGGCAGTCTTTCATAACCAGGGATCATGGTATGGCACAAGTGAGTGCTTCTGTCACTTACTCCTGAAGAGTCTATAACAGAAATTTTGTTTCCTGTGTCTGTACATTTGGGCTTCGCTAAGTTTTAAGTCTTAATTTTCAAGGTAGAACTGTGTTCATAGAGACAAAGCTATGGTTCTACTAAATTAGAAGGTGAAACTTCCACCCAGCTACCTTGGGTTAATCATGCCACTGAACTAACAGCAGAAAAGAGAGTTATTTTCTGGAAGAAGTGGTCCTGAATATCAAGGTTAAAATGAGTTGTTTATGTCCACAATTTAATTCATAGTGACAGGAAAGAGTATATCTTACATATCTTACCTTCTGGGGAACTTCTGTATCATGTGGTAAATTTCAATAGGAAAATGAAACACCTAGATACAGACAATACTGTTGCTAGCACAGACCCATCAGGAATAATGGTTTGGATAGATGAACGAAGCAACGAACTGTGAGTAGATAGGTGTTTGCTGAGGGCAAAGTGAAGAAGACTGTTTTTAAATAGCAGCTATGACCACCTAACTAGTTGTAGTGAAATATGCTTTAGTAGTTCTGTTTTTTCTTTGCTTAGATTTGAATGCATGTGTGTGTGTGTGTGTGTATTACTCAGTTCCCCTTTTTTTCATTTCATATCATTCCCTGTCTACATTAGATGTATTTACAGCACTTAACCTTATATCACAGTATTTGAGTTATAGAAATCAATGGAGGAATATGACTCAACTAGAAGAACATGGATAAAGTGAGACTCTATGTATCTCTTTCACCTAAGCATTAGCATACCATTTCTGTAAGACAGAATTGCATAATTGTAAGCAAAAGCATAATTTTGGTGATATATTTTTGGGAAAGTATAAATGGTTACATATAAGAACACCAGGTTGGCATGTAGATGATGTGGTGTGGACTAGAGTAGGCCAAAAGGGAAGCATGCATGAAGGTTGGAATTTAGAAGAAAAGCAGTAGCGGCTATTCTCAGATGAGTGTGTGGTCACAGACAGACTTCTGTGGGTGCAATTTGTCTTCTGCTCATTGCCTAGTTTGTTTTCCCTAATACTGGCCAAGGCCCCGCACCATATGACTGACTGTGGATTCACAGAGACAGGAGTTTACCATAAGCTGCTCTCATCTCCCATTTACATCTCCAATTTAGTCCCTGGATGTATGTAGTATGTTGGATTTGCCTGCAAACTGCTGCCTTACCACCGGTGCTAGCTAGCACTTCAGGCAGATTTATCAGTAATGCTTTGTTTCCTTAAACATCAAATTCTAGAATTTCACTTGCCACAATTGCACTCATCTATATGCAGCTCAGGAAGCAACAGTTAGAACTGGACATGGAACAACAGACTGGTTCCAAATAGGAAAAGGAGTACATCAAGGCTGTGTATTGTCACCCTGCTTATTTAACTTATATGCAGAGTACATCATGAGAAGCGCTGGGCTGGAAGAAGCACAAGCTGGAATCAAGATTGCCAGGAGAAATATCAGTAACCTCAGATATGCAGATGACACCACCCTTATGGCAGAAAGTGAAGAGGAACTAAAAAGCCTCTTGATGAAAGTGAAAGAGGAGAGTGGAAAAGGTTGGCTTAAAGCTCAACATTCAGAAAACGAAGATCATGGCATCTGGTCCCATCACTTCATGGGAAATGGGGAAACAGTAGAAACAGTGTTAGACTTTATTTTTGGGGGCTCCAAAATCACTGCAGATGGTGACTGCAGCCATGAAATTAAAAGATGCTTACTCCTTGGAAGAAAAGTTATGACCAACCTAGATAGCATGTTGAAAAGCAGAGACATTACTTTGCCGACTAAGGTCCATCTAGTCAAGGCTATGGTTTTTGGTCTTTTCTAGTGAGGCAGTTCTTCACATCAGGTGGCCAAAGTATTGGAGTTTCAGCTTCAGCATCAGTCTTTCCAATTAATATTCAGGACTGATCTTCAGAATGGACTGGTTGGATCTCCTTGCAGTCCAAGGGACTCTCAAGAGTCTTCTCCAACACCACAGTTCAAAAGCATCAATTCTTCGGTGCTCAGCTTTCTTTATAGTCCAACTCTCACATTCATGCATGACTACTGGGAAAACCATAGATTTGACTAGATGGACCTTTCTTGGCAAAATAATGGCTCTTCTTTTTAATATGCTGTGTAGGTTGATCATAGTTTTTCTTTCAAGGAACAAGTGTCTTTTAATTACATGGCTGCAGTCACCATCTGAAGTGATTTTGAGCCCCTCAAATAAAGTCTCTCACTGTTTCCCCATCTATTTGCCATGAAGTGATGGGACCAGATGACATCATCTTCATTTTCTGAATGTTGAGTTTTAAGCTAGCTTTTTCACTTTCCTCTTTCACTTTCATCAAGAGGCTTTTTAGTTCTTCTTTTTCTGCCATAAGTGTAGTGTCATCTGCTATCTGAGGTTGTTGATATTTCTCCCCCCAATCTTGTTTCCAGCTTGTGTTTCATCCACCCAGCATTTCACATGATGTACTATGCATATAAGTTAAATAAGCAGGGTGACAATATACAGCCTTGATGTACTCCTTTCCCAATTTGGAACCAGTCTGTTGTTCCATGTCCAGTTCTAACTGTTGCTTCTTGACCTGCACACAGATTTCTCAGGAGGCAGGTCAGGTGGTCTGGGATTTCCATCTCTTTAAGAATTTTCCACAGTTTCTTGTGATCTACATGGTTAAAGGCTTTGTTATAGTCAATTAAGCAGAAATAGATGTTTTTCTGGAACTCTCTGGCTTTTTTGATGATCCAGCGGATATTGGTAATTTGATCTCTGGTTCCTTTGCCTTTTCTAAATCCAGCTTGAACATCTGGAATTTCACAGTTCATGTAATGTTGAAGCCTGGCTTGGAGAATTTTGAGAATTACTTTGCTAATGTGTGAGATGAGTGCAATTGTGCTGTAGTTTGTGCATTCTTTGGCATTGGAATGTAGTTTGTGCTTTCTTTGGGATTGGAATGAAAACTGACCTTTTCCAGTCCTGTGGCCACTGCTGAGTTTTCCAAATTTTCTGGCATATTGTGCGCACCACTTTAACAGTATGTTCTAGAGTTCAGTAATAAATTATTGAAATACTCCAACTTTTGTTTCATAAAATCTTTACAAATACGTCTGTCCATGTATGATATTTAGCAGTGGTACTTAAAGAAGCATTTGAAATTGCCTAGATACTTTATAAAGAATAACAAATTGGCTTGAAACTGAAGTTAGTAAAATTGCCTATATGATAGTTATATACTCTTTTGAGCTTTTTATTAATGGTTTTATTTTTTCTCAATAATACAATTCAGTATGTCATGATACAAATAAGACTGAGCTAAAGACCTGCATTTGCTAGAATATGATACATTTCAATAATTACTAAAGTAATGATAGTATTAAAGCAGTGTTGCTTTTTCCAGAGAAAAGTATTCTACAAACAGTATAAGCATAATAGCTTCTAAAGTTAAAAATGAACTTGAAATTTTGAACTCATTGTCTTAAAATTACCTTTAGCTCTGGCATGATATAACTTTCTAAAAGCAATTTCTAAGATAAATTTAGAAGCAGAGCAAGAGATTCAAATATGTACTTTTGTGTACTTGCTGAGATTGAGCTTCTGCTTCAGTTGAAGAGACATTCTAAAATGACCATCTATCATTTATCAGCCATTATAACTCAGTGGTTTGTGTTTTTAAAACTCCAAATTCCAGTAATTTGATAAATTTGGAATCCAAGTGTTTCTGTCAACTCTGAAACTTTCTGTTTGCAAACATGTTCCTCACAAAGTAAAGGATAAATCTGCCTAATAGTTGTTTGGGTACATATTAGTAATACTGAAAAGCCTGCTTAAAGTTTGTGCAAAGGTGGAGTCATATAGTTTTTATAACTGAAAAGACTTCCCCAAATTATCTTGAAAGAAAAACTGCAAAAAATATCTTGGCTTCATCTTTAATTAAAGTGAAGCCTTTTCCCATGGGACAAACACCTCATTAAAACACATTTCCAAACCACTTATAATGATTCTTTGACAATTTGGATATCCCAGGTGCTTTTCAGCTTGTTGGGGAATCTACTGATTGGTGATCACTTTGAAGACAGTTCAGGCTTAAGTTGATTTAGAGTCCAGGGGAAAAAAAAAACAACTCCCAAGTGAACAGAATACCTTCAGGACTTTTTGGAGTTTTGAAGTGCTGGAAGGAACTGCCAGGACAGGCAGGAGAAATGAATTCCAGTACAAATATGCAGTTAATCATTTGTGTGATCTTATTCCCCCCAAACTCCATTTGCTTTATTTATTTCATTGGAAAACTAAGTATGTGTGGAAATAGGGATGTGGAAGAGATGACAAGATTCTCTCTCAAATAACTTTTAAGAAACTCTTAATCACATCATTCTGGTATTATGTGTTTATGAATTTACTGGTTCCCAGGATTATGTCAAATAAAATACCTGAATTACCATGGGTTTTCATGCCTGTCCTTTATTTAGATATTCTCTTTTGAAAAATCTAATCCTGCACTTCCCCCTCTCTCTACACACACACAGACATACTCTTTTATTTTTTTTTTTTTATCCTATTGTGAATTACTTCTTTACGTCCTTCGCATATTTTTTCTATGGGGACAGAAATGTCTTCTCAATATTTTACAGGAGTTTTAAAAAATATTTGAGATATTAATCCTGATCTACAAAGGAAACTTCCCTTCTTTTTCACTCTGTAAACTGATTCAAGACATTTTCCACGTGAATGTTTATCATTTTAAGGAGTCAAGCCTATCATCCTTTCGTGACTTTTCTACCTGAGATGTTATACTTTAAAAGTTATACTTTAAAAAGTTCTTCTTCAGCCTCAAAATAACTAAAACATCTATATGTTAATCTAGTATGCATATGGTATAATTTTTACATTTAAGCTATTGACTGATCTAGAATGATTTTTTTTTTATTTTTATTTTTTAAATTTTAAAATCTTTAATTCTTACATGCATTCCCAAACATGAACCCCCCTCCCACCTCCCTCCCCATAACATCTTTCTGGGTCATCCCCATGCACCAGCCCCAAGCATGCTGCATCCTGCGTCAGACATAGACTGGCGATTCAATTCACATGATAGTATACATGTTAGAATGTCATTCTCCCAAATCATCCCACCCTCTCCCTCTCCCTCTGAGTCCAAAAGTCCGTTATACACATCTGTGTCTCTTTCCCTGTCTTGCATACAGGGTCGTCATTGCCATCTTCCTAAATTCCATATATATGTGTTAGTATACTGTATTGGTGTTTTTCTTTCTGGCTTACTTCACTCTGTATAATCGGCTCCAGTTTCATCCATCTCATCAGAACTGATTCAAATGAATTCTTTTTAACTGCTGAGTAATACTCCATTGTGTATATGTACCAAAGCTTTCTTATCCATTCATCTGTTGATGGACATCTAGGTTGTTTCCATGTCCTGGCTATTATAAACAGTGCTGCGATGAACATTGGGGTACATGTGTCTCTTTCAATTCTGGTTTCCTCGGTGTGTATGCCCAGAAGTGGGATTGCTGGGTCATAAGGTAGTTCTATTTGCAATTTTTTAAGGAATCTCCACACTGTTCTCCATAGTGGCTGTACTAGTTTGCATTCCCACCAACAGTATAGGAGGGTTCCCTTTTCTCCACACCCGCTCCAGCATTTATTGCTTGCAGATTTTTGGATCACAGACATTCTGACTGGTGTGAAGTGGTACCTCATTGTGGTTTTGATTTGCATTTCTCTAATAATGAGTGATGTTGAGCATCTTTTCATGTGTTTGTTAGCCATCCGTATGTCTTCTTTGGAGAAATGTCGATTTAGTTCTTTGGCCCATTTTTTGATTGGGTCGTTTATTTTTCTGGAGTTGAGCTGCAGAAGTTGCTTGTATATTTTTGAGATTAGTTGTTTGTCAGTTGCTTCATTTGCTATTATTTTCTCCCATTCAGAAGGCTGTCTTTTCACCTTGCTTATATTTCCCTTTGTTGTGCAGAAGCTTTTAATTTTAATTAGATCCCATTTGTTTATTTTTGCTTTTAAAGTTGCAGGATATAAAATCAACACACAGAAATTCCTTGCATTCCTATACACGAATAATGAGAAAGTAGAAAAAGAAATTAAGGAAACAATTCCATTCACCATTGCAACGAAAAGAATAAAATACTTAGGAATATATCTACCTAAAGAAACTAAAGACCTATATATAGAAAACTATAAAACACTGATGAAAGAAATCAAAGAGGACACTAATAGATGGAGAAATATACCATGTTCATGGATTGGAAGAATCAATATAGTGAAAATGAGTATACTACCCAAAGCAATTTACAAATTCAATGCAATCCCTATCAAGCTACCAGCCACATTTTTCACAGAACTAGAACAAATAATTTCAAGATTTGTATGGAAATACAAAAAACCTCGAATAGCCAAAGCAATCTTGAGAAAGAAGAATGGAACTGGAGGAATCAACTTGCCTGACTTCAGGCTCTACTACAAAGCCACAGTCATCAAGACAGTATGGTACTGGCACAAAGACAGACATATAGATCAATGGAACAAAATAGAAAGCCCAGAGATAAATCCACACACATATGGACACCTTATCTTTGACAAAGGAGGCAAGAATATACAATGGAGTAAAGACAATCTCTTTAACAAGTGGTGCTGGGAAAACTGGTCAACCACTTGTAAAAGAATGAAACTAGATCACTTTCTGACATACTCTTTTAAAAACAATACCTAGAGAGAATTTCTTAATTCCATCCCACCGTGAATGTAGTATGAAACCTCAGGTCATCTGTCCATAGGGGCATAATCTGGAACTGGAAAACAATGTTACAAACTCGTGTCATTGTGTATTCCTGATTTCTTCTGTTTTCTTATTTCTTTTCTGTTTCTTTGGCTGTTTGTTTTGGTGAAGAGGTGGCACATTGTTCTTAACATTTTCTTTGCAACTTTTAGAATTGCTGACCTAACCTGGCTTTATCTCAGGCTACCCCTGGACCTCTTTCTTAAAGAACACTTTGACTCATCTGATTCCAGGTTTATACACATTTTCAAAGAAGTAACTCATAAATTCTCTCTTTGTGGTCCCTTTATTGATACTTCAGGATAGCTCTAACTTTTCTGTAATACCTTTAATACATAAGTAATGTTATAAAAAATATTTGTAAAATTCTGTCAGAGGAAAATATGTACTACAATGTGGGATTCTGAGACAAATCGTAAACAGGCAAGAGTTGGCAAATGCGTTGTTCGTCCTTTCTTTCACATTCCTCAACTGTTTTAAGAATGAGTGATTTTAGTTTTTATTCTGAGCTGTCTTGTATCAGATCACTGTCAGTCCGTCTTTTTCCCCAGGACATACCTAAGGCTGGATGCATATATTGATCATCCCTGCCTCAATTTGACTCCATCTTCTTATGTGTTTTTGCTTAGAATCTCTGATTTTTTTCTACGGAAATCACACTAACAACAACAGCAACATGAACTATTCATTATGATATCTGATTTTAAAAATTATATTTTTACAATGTTTTTTGAAACACATTTTACACAAAAGGAACAATACCTGTCTAACTCTACATATGATAAAAATTACTCAGATAAATAAAAACATCTCAAAATTTTCACTCTTTACAGTTCCTCATTTTAAGGTGATGTTGTAAACTAAGACATCAGAGGAACTAGAAATTCCTGACAATAATGAAGCAGTGTGGAGAAATGAAAAAGAGCAAGATTTTAGCCAGATTTCAAGGTTTGTATGTAGAGCTCATCTTTCACTAGCTGTGTGTCCTTGGAAAAATCATACATCTTTTCTGCATATTGCAACTTACTTATCTTTAAAAATGAATGGGTTACTAAATTTATCTGTGCCTTAAATTTACTTTGAAAGTAAACTAAAAACTGTATGTGATTTATTTAAAGTCTAACACATTGCACACACTCACTAAATAGTATTTGATATTGTATTTTAAAATCTTTGTGATGAAAGTAGCTGGGAATATTTGGAAATAATTGGAAAATAATAAATCAGCAAATTCTAGCAACTCTTTACTCTTGATCATGTGTTTGATTCAAAAGAATAAATATCTTCAAGCAGCAATATATACACTAAGTGTTATACTGGAGTACCTTTCTTTGCCTTGGTTCTAAGTATCTCTGTTTTAAACTTTGCATTGTTTTGTCTAATTTACTCAGGCCACATAAAAAGCTCTCTTTCTGATATAGATAAATCAGTCTATCTAACCAGTTATCTTTTCAATGTAAATTGTAAAATAAACATAACTAAAATGATGACAATAGCCAAATATGAATTCTTATTGTTATTATAGCAACATGGTATTATATAATAACCAAAGTCTTTGAAACATTTTATGTAAGCTTTATATATCAACTACTTAGTCTTTAAAGCGTCTACAAACCAGGATCTTAAGTTCCAACTTATGATGCACCCACGTATTGCCCAATTAGCTCACATCTGATCGCTCTAAATTGGAATTCTCCTTTTAAGTTTCTTCCTCTTTTCCTCCCCACCATTCTTGAAAACTGACAATTTTTTTTTTCTTTTTATGAGAGTAGTCAAGAAACAGACTCCTTAGAATTCTGGGCTATATTTGAGCTCAGGGAGATCAATGCTAAGTCCCAATTAATCCAATTGTGATCAAATACATCATAGACTTTATGAAGTATTCTGCTTCAAAGCACATTATTCATTATGTCATTCTCTTCCTTCAAACTTCTTGACTCAAGTGAATATTATTATTAAGAGATATTCTGCTTTCAATTAACCTTTTCTCGTAAGGTTAATAGAAAATTTGTGAATTAAAATATATATCTGAAAAATTACTAGTATGAAAGAAGAAATACTGATTACAAAGCATACAGTAAATCTCAAAGAAAATATGATGACTAGTCTGTTTAAAAATACATTTACTCAAGATTTTCTGTATAAGGAGAATTTTAATTTCTGATGAAAAGATAAGTGTTTTCCTTTCTCCCCTAGGAAAGAAACTTGAAAATTTATACATAAACTACCTTTAGAAATTTTCTTTAGATGCAAGGGAAACATTCTGATGTTTAAACATTTTTGTATGTTTGTATCTAAAATGTCAAGTGACATATAAAAGAAGCCTATTATAAATAAAACCTAAATGTTGATAGATATGGCATTTGGAGTGTCATATTGAGACTATGTTATAAAAATAAGCTAAGTTTAATTTTGAAGTTGTTTTATAAATTAAAATTGACTTTAGGGTGATAGTTTTGATTTCATTTAAAAGAGGAAAGAATAACCTTTAAGTTGTGATTATAGAACTGTAAATGAAGAATTTAGTAGAAAGCGTATATTAGAAAAGAACTAATTCCCCTGGAGAAGGAAATGGCAACCCACTCCACTTGCCTGGAGAATCCCACGGACAGAGGAGCCTGGCAGGCTATAATCCATAGGGTTGCGGAGTTAAACGTGATGACAGGACTTGACATGCATGCATGCCGTGCTGACCTAAGAAGGCCTTGCACCTGCTCTCCCATTTCCTGCTATTGAGACCTTGAAATGAGCACTTAAGTTTTTCTCAGTCTCTTAATCTATCAGTTAAAATAGTGATACCAAGTTACCTCTAAATTTAGCTTGAGTGTTAATAAAACAAGAACTAAAAACTTCTGTGAAGTAAAAAAGTCAGTAACCTTGTTACTTTATTGTTAACACAGTCCGTCAAGCAGCGCTGTTTCCACAAGGCCTTCATGCAAATAATAAGACATTAAATATACAATGCATGTTCCCCATATATTTTTTAATTTGCTTGCAAGTTTCCTTATTTTGTATTTTTCGCCTCCTAAATGAGTGATACTTCCTCAAAATAAATCCCAACAGTGACCAACATATCACATAAAGCACATTATTAAAATGTGAGAAAATATGGAAAAAATAGGAATAAAAGGCAGTAATTGTCAACACTCTGGCTGTGAATAATCTTTTAGATGTCTGACAGTCAAGGTAAAATGGGATCTTTAATGTTGCTATGCTCTCATTATAAAAGAGGAAACAAACTAATTTCCCAGGGAAGAAAAATCCTTTCTTGATATTAAGTGCAGTAGAAGCTTCCCACTGTGATACTCAAGAGAGAGCACCAAGAGACATAGTAGATAGTTTCCGCTCAGTTGTATAACCATGTAGAAGTGTGTAGCAAATAGCTGGCATTTTAGCTGATATTTTTAGCTGATATTTCAATGATATTTTAAGATAATGTGTGAGGCTAAGTTTTACTCAAAACGATATCACATGAAATTCAGGTAATGTGGCCTAAGAATGTGACAGAATTGCTGATGCCCAAATAATCTTTCAAATAAAACTAAAGTTGTTACAGGAATCAAAACAAGTAATATCCCTTTTGTCATCTCCCTAAATAATTCTCATAGCCCAGATTTGATAATCATATAGCACTGTTTGCTAAAGGCCAAAAGAACTGTGCTGATGATATAAGATTATTTCCTAAACTTGAAAAACCCAAAGTTGGAATTCTAGCTTGGAAAATTTAGAAGTATAACTCTATTGTGCATGGAATGGAAGATTATTTCATCTTACTTTAGGAGTAGACTCAGAAAAACTGCAACCAATGTAATAATTTTGCTGAAGAAATAGATTTCTAACTCTTCTAGTGCTTTAAAAATGTACATCAGAAGCTCCCCAAGTCCTCATTACAAAACTTGCAAGGATTATTTCTCCTCAAAAAATACATAGGGAAAATACTTTCAGTCACCTACCATAGCCGAAGGGATTCTCCTAGGGAGGGTTTAGCCTTCATGTTACCCTCTTCTTCTCCTCTTAGCAAAGGGTCAATAGTTGATTAGTCAGGCCTGAGACCTGATGTGAAGTTTTAGACTTCAGGATCAAATCTTATATTATGGGAAAAATTTAACATGAAAATTTAGGGACCATATTTAAGAAAAAAAAAAAGGGGGTTAACTTTCCTTTAGAGCACAAGCCAACCTTTTCTGGACTTCCCAGGTGGTTCCGTGGACACAGGTTCGATTCCTTGATTGGGAAGATCCCCTAGAAAAGGAAATAGCAACTCACTCCAGTATTCTTGCCTAGAAAATCCTGTCAACAGAGGAGCCTTGTGGTCCATGGAATCACAAAGAATTGAATATGACTTAGCAAGTAAACAACAACAATCTTTTCTACCACCAGATATGAGATTTAGAATCTGAGTACACTTGCAGTCATTTCTTAGCTCATTTACATGTTAATATAGTTTTGTCACATTTTGAACATTGCTTAGATATTGAGTCAAAATGAGGAAAAAAATGAATGGTAGATTATGAACTTCAGAGTAAACAAATTTCTTTTGCTGTTTACTCTGCTAACTTTTCTTGATCCCACTAGAAGTTCAGTGAAAAATCCCAAATACTTCCCATAGGATACTAAGACATGCTTAGATAGAAATATGAGGTGTTAAGAACTGTGTACAGGTTATGAAGTGTACAATAATTCAAATATGAGGAGATATAAATTCTTTCAAATATTATAGCAAATATGGGCAAACTTTTCTGTAAAGGGGTAATTGCAAATGTTCATATTTTGGGGGCCATGAGGTCTTTGTCCTAACTACTCACCTTTGAAATTGTAGGGCAAAAGTAATCATACATAATATGTGAAGAAATGGTCATGGTGCAACAGCAGCCCACTCCAGTACTCTTTTCTGGAAAATCCCATGGACAGAGGAGCCTGGTGGGCTGTAGTCCATGGGGTCGCTAAGAGTTGGGCACGACTGAGCGACTTCACTTTCACTTTTCGCTGTCATGCATTGGAGAAGGAAATGGCAACCCACTCCAGTGTTCTTGCCTGGAGAATCCCAGGGATGGGGGAGCCTGGTGGGCTGCTGTCTGGGGTAGCACAGAGTCGAACACGACTGACGCGACTTAGCAGCAGCAGCAGTGTTGTAATAAAATTTGCTTTGTACAAGCAGGTGGTGGCTGGATTTGAGTCATATTTTGATGACACCTGATAAAGAGTATCATCAGATTGCCCTGTTTTGCCAGCTTGCTTTGGGCTTTGCTTTTGTTCTTTTTAGTTTTCTATTCTTACTGCTAGGTGATACCCTTTTTGTCTAGCAAGACCTACTCATATCAGACACAGGTGGCTCAATGGTAAAGAATCTGCTTGCCAAGCTGGAAACCTGTTTTCTTGATAACTGTGTCCAAAAGATCCCCTGGAGTAGGAAACAGCAACCCACTCCAGTATTCTTGCCTGGGAAATCCCATGGACAGAAGATCCTGGTGGGCTACAGTCCATGGGATCACAGAGAGTTGGACACAACTTAGAGACTAAAACAAAACAAACTCATATCAGATAGTAACTAACGAACCCAAGGAAATACCTTTTCCTTAGGGATTAAAAGGTGACAAAGAGGAGGGAAAAAAAAAAAAACAACAGAGGGGTGGAACTTTGCAGTTGGACCCTTAGACAAGTTGTGATATCCTTACATTAGGTTCCCATCATTAAAAACCAAAAAGAGACCCTGTATGCTGTAGTATTGGGTCTTCTTTATCTTCTTTTATTCTTATTTAAAATAGCTTTATTGAAATATAATTTATGTATCTTTGTCTATCCTTTTGAAATGTACACCTTAGTAGGGTTTTTTTTTTTAGTATTTTCACAGAATTATGCAACCATGCCTCTTGCTAATTTTAGAAATCCTTAAAAGAAACAATTGTATTTATCTTTTTTATACTTTTGAAATTATATCATAGACAGATGATACTTCAATTTTATTAAGCACTTATTTTACTTAATCCCTATTCACCATTGTGTTGAAGTTTAGGATTAATAAAAGTCTGAGAAAGTTAATATGTGAAAATTCACGTGCTTGCGATTGTGTTTTTTTAAACTTAGGTTTTGAATGCACTAATAATAGATATTTTAAGTCCTGACCATGTACTATTGTGTACTTCAAAAATTATTTGCAATGTTGTTCTTAATTCTCACTGATGATGGCAGATTTTTCAGGCATAGCTTTAGAATTGACAGCTCACACTGCTTGATAATTGACTAACTCTTATGGATTATTTTTCTTAATGAATACATGGATCACACATTAAAATATGTAAGCACATGATTTCTAACACTAGTTTGTTCTTGCAGAGCTCACTAAAAGGCCTCAGGGAAAGTGCAAGAGTATTAAGCCATTGTATAAAGATAAAGGGAAAGGAGTGTTTTTTTTTTTTTTTTTTTAAGCCTCAATGCTCCCAAGGGGCAGGACACCACATTCACTCTGGCAGCAAATCTCCCGTAATCACTGACTATCCACTGGGCCCTGTGCCAGTCTTACTGGAGACTCACAGCCAGTTAGGAACATAGACACCCAAACACAAATGTGTGCAGCCGCTACAAATGGGAAAGGTCCAGAGGGGAACAGATGAGGAGGATATCTTACTGGGACCTGGGGTGGTCTCAGAGAAGACCTCCCAGAGGACATGATCTCTAAGATCTCTGAGACATGAAGAAGGAACAGGGGCTAACCAGATGAGGGAAGAATACTCCAGACAGACAGACCAATCCGTGCACGAGTATAGATGTAAGAGAGCTCGGCAAGCTATGGGAATGGCTTAACTGAGTATAGTACGATAGTAGCTAGATGAAGCTGGAGAGGCAGGCAAAGGTCAGAACAAGTGAAGCCTTATAGGCCATGCCAAGGATAGAAAATGAAATATCAAGCAGCTACCTGTGCTGTTTATGAATTTAAAAAATAAAATCCATGTAACATTTTGCTTTTAATCCAAGCACTTGAATGCTTTTTTCAATTTTACATCACCAAACTCAATAAATTCTCTGGGCTGAAATAACAAAAATAATTAGAAAAAAAATCAAGTTTCTTTCTGCTTCTTTCAAGCAGATAAAATCAACTATTATATATGTGTGTGTGTGGGTATGTGTGTATCAATAGACACTGATCTGATGAAATGAGACCCATTTCGGAAAAATTGAGGAGGTCAACTCATACATTTGAAAAAATTAAGGGGAAATCAAATAAATGATGTTCATGTCTGTTTTGATTACCATCCATCTCAATGATCTAGCTATCATATAGATGAGTTTCCACTGCTTAATCATTCTAGTCTAAAATTCCCTCCCTCCTTTTTAAAATCTAAGAATAACTGTTCTTCACGGCTCATTCCAACAGCTAAATAGGTCTTTTTTCTTGCCCAGCTAAATCTCTGCAGTATCTACAATATTGTACCATATCCAACGTTCTAGGACTATCTTTATCATTTGTTTTTAAAAATGATCATTAATGTTAGGAATAGTCCTCTTGGTAGTTTTACTTTATTTTAAATGTATGCTAAACTTTCTAAATTAAGTTATAAACTTGCTTATAATTTAAAGCATTTCTTTGTGTCCTGGTGGCTCAAATGGTAAAGAGTCCACCCACAATGAGAGAGATGGGTTCAGTTCCTGGGTTGGGAAGATCCGCTGAAGAAAGTGGCAACCCACTCGAGTACTCTTGCCTGGAGAATTCTGTGGACAGAGGAGCCTGGTGGGCTGCAGTCCATGGCGTTGCAAAGAGTTGGACATGACTGAGCAACTGATTTTCACTTTTTTTTTTTCACCCTAGCCTGTGTAAAAGGATCGTTGAATCTTTTCTGAGGACTACAATTTAAATAAAATTTGGTAGCATTCAGTAATATTTTAAATGACTAAAAATGTTAATTAATATTGAACCACAGTCATAACATTATGATTAATCATTTAAATAATCTTCCCTGAGGATTCACTAATTGTTTGAATTGTTTCCCCTCAAGTGACTAAATAAATCCCAGATAGCATTAAGGCATACCTCCGTGATATTGAAGGTTTGTTTTCAGACCATTGCAATAAAGCAATTGTAGTAGGACAGTATTGACACAAATGTTTTGGCTCCCCAGTACATATAAAATTTATTTTTAAACTATATTTTATTGTATTATGGTATGCAATAGCATTATGTCTAAAAAACAATGTATATACCTTAAAATACTTTATTAAAAATGTTAGTCATAATCTGACACTGGAAGGTTACCCCAAACTTTCAATGTCTTTAAAAAATGCTAATTCTGCGAAGTGCAATAAAATAAGAAATGCCTATATATGAATTCATTACTTATATCAACTTATATACTATTACTAATGTCCACATTTATGTCAAAAACATCTATCAGTAAGGAGAAAAAAAACTTCATGAAAGGTCTAACTTGGATGAGGAAATTAATATGGATTTGATAAATTACTTTGTATTCACAGTTTTCTGATTACTTAATTACAAGAGGCATATCCAGTAAATTACTAACACAATAGTTCCATTCTGAAGGATAAAATGAATCATTATGGTGGCATTGAGAGGACATGACCACCTGTTGACCCATAAGTTGGCCCCAGGCTGTCAGAGGCTACTTACCCATTCCCCTGTCCTTGGAATGTGTCTTCTGCCCACCATTTCCACAATGGGAATCATTTTCAAGGACACAACCTTGAAAGAATATTATGATGTTGAGACCATCTGGACCAAATACGTGACTGAACTTAGTTAAAGCCTCTATCAATTTTGAAGATTTTGACAGGTGGGTGCAGAGATCTACTTGTCTTATGGTTGCCAAGTCAAGCCTTGAGTATAAGTTTCCTCCTTTGCTAAACCTGCCACCACCTATCAATCTAGAGTGATCCTCCTCTTTCTTCCATCTCTTCTTGACCTCTGAGTATGAAGGCCAATTTCAGATTTCCTTTGGGAAACAAACTCCCATGGTTGTAAGCCATCAGTATTTTCATCAAATGTCTGAATCCCTTGCCCTTTTGGGAGCCAAGGTTAGCTTGGGAAGGTTGGAGACCCTGACTGTGTTTAATCTCAGGCATAGGGATGAAATTAATTTTACTGGTACCATATGGGATACCAAGATTCATAGAGTAGGATAAGTAAAATCTATTTTAAAAATTGAATTTTTAAAATTTCAAATTAGTCCACACTCAGAATAAGTAGCAAGAGGAAAAGATCTGGATTGAAGTCACAGAACCTGAAATGTATAGCTAGGAGTGGACAGTGTCAGAAAGGAAGCAGTTTGAATTTAAAAATATATGAGAATTCTACAGTGTTTGGAATGACTGCTCTGAGTATTTTGTTTTATTCTAACTATAAATAGGAATGAATAGGGAAAAAATGTCTCTCAAATAAGCTAATTGAATGAATATATTATCTGTAATGAATTCAGAAATCCAAATGAAATTTAATACTGACATATATCCAAATTCTTATTTTTGTGCCAGTTTCGAGCAGTTTGCATTTTAGTCTCTGATTTCATTTATGTCTCTCATTTGTAAATTTCAAGTCGTGTAACTAATGACCATACATGCAGGGTAATCACTGTACAATGATTTAATCTTCATGACAAGTTTATAAAGATTGTTGAATGAGAATGAAAATCTAAAAGCTAATATGCATTGGTGAAGAAATAAAATACAGATGCTGTGTTTATATTTTTATGGTATAGAAACAACAGTAAGATATTATAGCCTCTTCTTAAGAAAATTTGACACTGAATATGTGGCTTGAAACAAGCTAAAGGAAATAGTTTCAGTCCATGATTATCAAGGGGAGGGATTTAGGTTTGCAGATTAACTTCAACATAAGGAATTGAAGTAAAGTGACAAGTGAGGATTTTTTATGATAAACAGACCATCTGTTGAATGAATTGTGCAAGATCATTAAAAGAATGAAGTGAACTAAACTGTTCATGTCAAAGTTCCCTTATGGAATTAAGAAAATAAGTTATTTATATGTATATATATGTATATATACAATTATATATAATATATAAATCAGTGACATATTTTAAGGTTTAATCTATGACATGAGGACTCAGTGGATAGCAGTAGAAATCTGACTTGTTACATCCTGTTTACCTTTATTGTTCCTTTTTTCCTTTGTTTTAAATTTAAAATATAGTTGTCATATAATATTATGAGGGTTTCAACCTTACTGCATAGTGATTTGATATTTGATTTGACACATTGTGAAATAATCAGCATAAATTTAATAACCATTTATCTGCATATTGTTACTACAATATTATTGACCATACTCCATGCGCTGTATATTATATTTCTCTGACTTATTTACTATATAACTGTAGCTTTGTATCTATTTATCTCCTGTACATATTTCCCCATCCCCCTATACCCTCCACTCAACCAACCATTTGATTTTTCTCTGTATCTCTGAGACGGTCTTTATTTTTGTTTGTTTTCTTTTACATTCTACGTGTTAGATCACATGATATTTGTCTTTGTCTGACTCCTTTCACTTAGCATAATACCTTCTATATCAATCTATGTTATTGTAAATGGCAAGATTTTGTGCTTTGTGACTGAGTAATATTCCATTATATAAACTATATCTTCTTTATTTGTCTATTAAGTTGGTTTAGTATCTTGACTGTTAAAAAAAAAAACTGCAGTGAGCATTGATGTGCAAATATCTTTTCAGATTAGTGTTTTTTGTTTTCTCTAGGTAAATAGCTAGAAATGAAATTATTAGATCATATGACAGTTCTATTTTTTAGCATTGAGGACTCTCCATTCTATTTTCCATAGTGGCTGCACTAATTTAGAATTCCCCCTATACTGCCCAGAAAAATCATAAAAATGCCTAGTTCCCTGACCAGGGATCAAACCCATGCCCCCTGAATTCGGAGTGCAGAGTCCTAACTACTGGACCACTAGGGAAGTCCCTAGGGGAGTGTTTTTTTTTTTTTTTTTAATCCTGATTTAATTTAAAACTGGTAATTGCTGTATTCATGCTTTCTATTTCTTCCTTGTTCATTCTTCAGAGATTATATGTTTCTAGGAGCTTGTCTATTTCTTCTAGGTTTTCCATTTTATTGGCATATAATTGTTAGTAGTAATCTCTTAGGATCCTTTGTATTGGGTTGGCCAAAATTTTCATTTGAGATTTTTGTAAGATGTCCAACCCAATAGTTCTTTTGAGCCAACTCAAAACTTCTGTAGTGTTTTTTAACATTCTTTCATTCCAATTTTATTTATTTGAATCCTCTTTTATAACATTTCTTGATTAGTCTAGCTAAAGATTTATTAATTTATATTTTCAAAAATAGCTCTTTGATTTTTTAATTAAAAAAAAACTATTTCATTTATTTCTGCTCTGATCTTTATTATTTCTTACCTCTAACTAATGTTGGGTTTTCCTTGTTCTTTTTTAGTTTCTTTAAATAATTTTTTTTATTTTAGTTTTTCTTTGTTTCCTGAGGTAATCTTGTATGCATATAAGCTTACATCTTAGAACTACTTCTCCTGGATCCTGTAGGTTTTGGATCGCTGTGTTTCTGATTTCATTTGTCTCCAAGTTTTCTGTTTATTTTTATTGTTTTTTACTTTTCCTCTTTGATTTCTCCAGTGACCCATTGATTCTTCACATATCCTGGAAAATATTCTGTGCACTTGAAAAAAGTGCACAGTATTCTGATCTGATGCTTTTGGATAAATATTAATATATATGTGTATATATATACATACATATATATATATATACATACATACATATATATACATATATATATATATATATATATATATATATAAAAATCTGGTCTAGTGTGTCATTTAAGGCCAGTGTTTCCTTATCCTTACTGATTTTCTGACTGAATTATCTTTCCATTGATGTAAATGGGACATTGAAGTCCACTACTATGATCATGTTACTGTCAGTTACTCCGTGTTTGTTAATATTTGCATTATGTATTTAGGAACTCCTGTGTTTTGTGCATACATAATTGTTATTTATCCTTGTTGGGTATCATCATGTAATATCCTTCTTTGTCTCTTGCTACGGTCTCTGTTTTAAAGTCTGTTTTGCTGTTCTTTGTTGTCTGTTGTGTCACTACCCTGGTTTTCTTTTTTATTTCCATTTACATGGAATACTTTTTTCCATCTTCTCACTTTCAGTCTGTGTCTTTAGAACTGAAGTTAGCCTCTTGTAGTCAGGATATATATGGAACTTGTTTTTAGGGAATCTTTTTTTTCTTTCTTTTTTGCATTCAGTAGCTCTGTATCTTTTGATTGGAGCATTTAGTCCACTCACAGTTACAGAAATCATTGATAGGTGTGTACTTATTACCAACTTGTTTGTAAGTTTCATGATTTGCTTTCCTTTCTGTTATTTTTCTCTCTTTCCTTGGGATTTGGTGAGCCAAATTAGAACGTTTATAGCTTTGGAATCAGGAGGACTTAAACTTGACTCTTGCCACTGCTTCTTATTCACTAAGTGCTTCATTTTCCACCTATACTGTGGATGTGACGATGCTTATTTCATAGGGCTACTGCATAAATTAAATGTTACAGCTTATATAGAGTTTAGCTTACTGCTTTTTGCATGGTGAGCATTCAACAATGATGATTCATATTTTTCAAGGATAGCAATAAAAATGATAGTAATACCTTGATTACCTTTTAGATTCAAGTGTAATACTTTGATTTGAGGGGGGCCTAGGGGAATGGTTAAAGAATAGATGGAAAGCTTTCTCAGAACATCTCATTTATATGATTGCTCATTCATTAAGATATCTCTGTTATTACTATATTGCATTGCTGTGCTGTGATTAATCGCTCAGTCATGTGCGACTCTTTGTGACCCTATGGACTGTAGCTTGTGCTGTGATTAATCGCTCAGTCATGTCCAACTCTTTGTGACCCTATGGACTGTAGTTTTCCAGACTCCTCTGTCCATGGGGAATCTCCAGGCAAGAATACTGGAGTGGGTTGCTGTGTCCTCCTGCAGAGGTTCTTCCCAAACCAAGGATAGAACCCAGGTCTCCCACATTGCAGGCAGATTCTTTATTGTCTGAGCCACCATTATGTTATATTTATTATAATGTGATACAGTATTATTATTGCCAATTATGTGTTACATTCTTATTATATAAAAGTAAAATAAAGAATTTTTATTATTTCCTTAATCTCCAATATATGCTTTTAGGGAAATATGAGATCAAAACTTACATATCCTAAATAGATACTAGTTGTAGGTATCTGAACTCCATTCCTGAAAGTTGTGAGACCCCCAGGTTTCTAGTTTTTAGCAATAGGCCATGATTCTCTACCACAGTCCATCAATCTTGGGTTTTTCAGTGCTGGTGAGAATGCTCAGAACCATGTTTCTTCTCCTCTAAGAGTGTAAAAAAATAGAGAGTAAAAAGATATGAGATTTCCTATTTGGATATTAGTCCATATTATGCTTTTTGGATTGAATGGGAAACCTAGGTCATGATGGATCCTTTCTATTTCAGTGAATTTTGACTCAGTCTAGATATATTATAGATAGATAGATAGATAGATAGATAGATAGATAGATAGATAGATAGATAGATAGATTTTATTTTTTTTTGCTGTTATTGAAGAGGCTAATGCTATGAGGATAAACTGACTTTACAGTTTAAGGCTAATAATATATTTTACTGAGGTTGAAAACATTGAAAATCTAAAGCTCATAATTCACAGCTGCACTGATGAGGTTCTTCCAGGTGAGTGGGAATGAAAAAGAAGACAAGTAATTGAAACAATGAGATAAGGAAAGGAAAAGAAAGAGTAATGAATCCAATGATGACAAGTATGACAGAAGTCTGACAGCATAGGAGTCAGCAAGTAACCCTCTTGTTAAAATTTGTATCTGTGGTGGACAGAGAAATCTGCAAGAGGATTTTTTTTTTTTTAAGAGAAAGATGAGATTGGATTTAGTTGCTAAATTGATGTTATTATTTGAATTTCAAATATAAATATATCAACTCAGGAGGGAGTAAATATTTGAGACTCATCATCTTGATAAGTAGTTACGAGATAAATGCTTCTTCTGCGATCACCTTTAGAGTCCTGCAGTTAAACTAGTGATTTGGATTAGGTTTGAAGGGATAATAAAATATAATCAGCAGTTATCTCAATCTTTATACAATTCTTTCATATCTTGCATATTGTAAGTTGTGAAATTCTAAAAATAGGCTAGATAAAGAATTAGTCTGGTAAATATTTGGTGTGCAGGATAATTTGCTTTTCCTTTTGTATCTCTCTGCTTCACTTGTATTTTCTAAGCAAAGAACATTAGCATTATAATCACCACTTAAGGCTTTAAGCTGAAAACATTTTATTGGTTGACTGAATTTACCATCCATTAGGAATGTCCACATCTGGTCAGATGGGGAGTTCAATGTTTGCATTCCCTTGTCCACACTGCTGAGTTCAGATACTTTACTGGCTAGGTTACAAACCTTTGTTTTTTTTTATAGCTACTCGATGTACAGGCTTATATAGCATATACCTCCCTGAAGCAGTTTCATTCTCATACCATCTGGTAATGAGAGGGTCATTTACACTACATAAAACTGTGGCATCTGGAAAGGAAAAATAATGTGATAACATCAGTCTACTACCAGGAATGACCATATTCTATGTTGGGCAAATTATTTAATACTAAAAATGAGATTTAGAAGAACCAATATTCAGTAAAAATTGTGAACAAGTAATACCAGCAAATTTTTCAGTGGTTTCAACATATACACTTTTTTATGGAAAAAATTCAAATAATTAAAAGCTGTGTATTTTCGTGAGATATAAGGCAAACATTTGGAGGGTAAAGGAAATGAGTTTGGAGTGGATGTCAACATTACTCTATAGCATAAAATTGAAGATTGTGACAGGACCCCGCCACCCCCACACCTGTAGATCTTGATCAAACTATATGAAAGGCAAGCAGCAGTTCTCGAGTTTAGAGGATCCGTTATGAAGGTATCTGGCGATTATGTTTTCCAGGGAAGAATAAGAGATGCACTCACACACTTAGGGCCCTCTCACTGTGCTTGCTATGTGCCGGGCAGTAGACTAAGCGCTGAGGGCACAGTTCTGATCATAGGTTGTTGTCCTTCTTACCTCCTAGTGAAGGAGGAACAAAGTGATGTAGGTGCTACAACAGAAACAGAATGGAGTGATGAGGTAGAGGATGACAGTGGAATGATAGGGGAGGTGCCGTGGATGCGGTGAGATGGCTCAGAAGACAAATAGGTGCAGGACAGGCCTCTATTAGGAAGTGACTGTAAAATGACATCTGATCGAACACTAGGAGATGGACATGCAAATCGTCTGGACTTTGCGAGAGAAAATACTGAACAACAGTTATGGAAAAGATTAGAAAGTACCAAAGGAAAGAAACTGAACAATGAAAGGCTGGTATAAAATCAGACCCTCGGACAAAGAAAAGGAAGAGTTTAGTACTGGGACACTGTGGCCATCTTAGGAGAATTTTTTTTTTTAATCACTCTAACAAACCCTGTCTCTGTGATATGTAATTTTTGTAATATATATGTATATGTATTTAATTTAAAAAAAATGTTTTCAATACAAAATCTCTTGTTACTCCGGTGAGTCACTCCAAGCCATGGATTGCTCTATATTTAATAGCTTCCTCAGTTTTCAGGGTCAAGTGGAATAGTGATTCTCCCTAGCAGCCCACTCATGGGGAAGAGAGAATGTGGAAAATACTGGTGAGATTTTTGGTAATAATGGTTGGAGAGAGGCTTCTTTAGTGGTCTAAGGCCAGGGATGAAATGCATAAAATAGTTCTACCTAACAAGTAATTTTCTCACAGACAGCACAACTTATGAGTATTTGGTGGCCAAAGTTTATCTCAAGTGTAAGTGTCTGTACATCTGTACGCAGTAACACTGAAAACAAAAGTGACAGGAACTTTCACAAAGAATCTTGTGATTTAGGAGAAAACTGGCATGCAGATAGAAGGCTAGTTTAAATAAATGTATGTTTTTGATGCTACTAGACAATTTTAATTCATTCAGAGTATAACGTCTAATCAGTCAGTAAGTGCATAATTGTGATGCCCTAGTAAAGGAATGCTCAAAATTCTCCAAGCCAGGCTTCAGCAATACCTGAACCGTGAACTTCCAGAAGTTCAAGCTAGTTTTAGAAAAGGCAGAGGAACCAGAGATCAAATTGCCAACATCTGCTGGATCATGGAAAAGCAAGAGAATTCCAGAAAAACATCTATTTCTGCTTTATTGACTATGCCAAAGCCTTTGACTGTGTGGATCACAATAAACTGTGGAAAATTCTTCAAGAGATGGGAATACCAGACCACCTGACCTGCCTATTGAGAAGCCTGTATGCAGCTCAAGAAGCAACAGTTAGAACTGGACATGGAACAGACTGGTTCCAAATAGGAAAAGGAGTACATCAAGGCTGTATATTGTCACCCTGCTTATTTAACTTCTGTGCAGAGTACATCATGAGAAATGCTGGGCTGGATGAGACACAAGCTGGAATCAAGATAGATGGGAGAAATATCAATAACCTCAGATATGCAGACGATACCACCCTTACGGCAGAAAGTGAAGAAGAACTAAAAAGCCTCTTGATGAAAGTGAAAGAGGAGAGTGAAAAAGTTGGCTTAAATCTCACCATTCGGAAAACTAAGATCATGGCATCTGGTCCCATCACTTCATGGGAAATAGATGGGGAAACAGTGGAGAGAGTGTCAGACTTTATTTTTGGGGGCTCCAAAATCACTACAAATGGTGATTGCAGCCATGAAATGAAAAGACGCTTACTCCTTGGAAGGAAAGTTATGACCAACTTAGCATATTCAAAAGCAGAGACATTGCTTTGCAGTTCAGTCGCTCCATCTAGTCAAGGCTATGGTTTTTCCAGTGGTCATGTATGGATGTGAGAGTTGGACTGTGAAGAAAGCTGAGCGCTGAGCTCTTGAACTGTGGTGTTGGAGAAGACTCTTGAGAGTCCCTTGGACTGCAAGGAGATCCATCCAGTCCATTCTAAAGGAGATCAGTCCTGGGTGTACTTTGGAGGGAATGATGCTAAAGCTGAAACTCCAGTACTTTGGCCACCTCATGAGAAGAGTTGACTCATTGGGAAAGACTCTGATGCTGGGAGGGATTGGGGCAGGAGGAGAAGGGGACGACTGAGGATGAGATGGCTGGATGGCATCACTGACTCAATGCACATGAATTTGAGTGAACTCTGGAAGTTGGTGATGGATAGGGAGGCCTGGCGTGCTGTGATTCATGAGTCGCAAAGAGTCGTATACGACTGAGCAACTGAACTGAAATGAACTGAACATTAACAGTAAATAAACTAGAAAGGGAGATCGTATTGATTTGTAAATAATTTGCTAAATATTTTTGTAATTTACTTTTAAGAATACATTAAAAATTTTACTGACATGATATTGGTAGTTCACATCTTGTTGTGTTTTCACTTTCTAGTCATTAATATGGCATTTTGACTTGATGCATTTTCCCCTTTTCTCTTTCTCTTATCATAGACAAGTAAAATAAAATTATAATCTCTTAATAAAAGTTTATACTTAATCCACACTTAACCTTTTATTTTCTCTTAATCATATTCAGAATAACTTCTGAGTTTTGTCACCTACATAAAAATATAATAATAAATAATAAATTGTTGAAACTGTTCTATTTTGTTACTTGGACTTTGAGTCATACCAGAAGATTTATTTATAAAGGCTTATTTTATCTCCGAACCTCATTTCAGGATGGTAAATGGGGAAAGCATAAAATTATTTATTGGTAAAAAAGAGTTTGATTTTTGATGGAATTAGAAAATTAGAAAGGAAATAGAGTCATGTTTGGAAAATACACATTTGAAATGTGTTAGGTAAATACATTAAAAAAAAAAAAAGATACATTTTGGACTTGTCCTTGGGAAGCTGCAAGCAGATTACCAATTAGTTGAAACTTCAGCATATTTTAATAAAAATTATTTAAAAGAGTACCTAATTCTGGCTGGAAGAAAGTTCATATTAGATAAAAGATTTTTCCCAAAATTTTATGAATGATACTAGAAATTTAATATCCATGTAATTAATGTAATTTTACTTATTTAAATGGTGACAGGGGGAGTATTCCTCATCCTTTATATTCGCTTTTAAACCTTAATTGCACATAGTTTGTAAAATAAATATTTTAACTTTGAATTATCCAGACATCAAGTTCTAGATGCAGATTAGAGGTGGAATTTTCTAATTTATTTGCATGGAATCCTAAATAACCATTTTCAAAAATAGGTGATTACTAATATTAACTCCCTTCATCCTTGTATGTGATTTATATTTCTATTGTATGGAAAACTCTATTTGGGAATGTATAAAGGTAACCCAACAATGGGGATGAAAATCTGGAATGCTACAGGTCATTCAAAATAGAATGTTCATAAAATAAGTCACATCTCAACAGTGGGGGAAATTTTGCAAAATAATATCCAGTTTAGAAATTATATTTTCTCCCTCGAGAAAGTCTTGGCAGATTTGTAAAATCCCTTCTACTGTGACAGTATGACACAGAATGAACAGCTTGCATAGATAGTTTTCACAGGCATCAAGCATTTGGAGAATGTGCAGTTTTCTTTCTTCTTGCATAAATCTGGAGAGCTGCCATTAAAAATAGCAGCAGCTGAATGTACACATACAAGTATTTGATGAACACTCTGTGTTTAGCTTAACATCTATTGTGCAAAGTAATATGGAAGTGGTAAAACATGGCTGCAGGGAAGGTAAGGAGAGGTTGTGCAGTCAGAAAACGAATGACGAGAAACTGACTAGTGTTAGAACACAGAGCAGATATAAGTAAATATGTTGATAATTGCTTAGTAGGTTGGATTTGCAGCGTGTAGGAGGCCCCTACTTTGTATCTGATATTAACCACACTTTAACACATACCAAGCCCTTTACGCGTAACTAATTCAGTTCAGTTCAGTTGCTCAGTTGGGTCCGACTCTTTGCGACCCCATGAATCGCAGCACGCCAGGCCTCCCTGTCCATCACCAACTCCCAGACTTCACTCAGACTCAATTCCATCGAGTTAGTGATGCCATCCAGCCATCTCATCCTCTGTCGTCCCCTTCTCCTCCTGCCCCCAATCCCTCCCAGCATCAAAGTATTTTCTAATGAGTCAACTCTTTGCATGAGGTGGCCAAAGTATTGGGCTTCAGCTTTAGCATCATTCCTTCCAAAAGAAATCCCAGGGCTGATCTCCTTCAGAATGGACTGGTTGGATCTCCTTGCAGTCCAAGGGACTCTCAAGAGTCTTCTCCAACACCACGGTTCAAAAGCATCAATTCTTCGGTGCTCAGCCTTCTTCACAGTCCAACTCTCACATCCATACATGACCACAGGAAAAACCATAGCCATGACTAGACGGACCTTAGTCAGCAAAGTAATGTCTCTGCTTTTGAATATGCTATCTAGGTTGGTCATAACTTTCCTTCCAAGGAGTAAGCGTCTTTTATTTTCATGGCTGCAGTCACCATCTGCAGTGACTTTGGAGCCCAAAAAAATAAAGTCTGACACTGTTTCCCCATCTATTTCCCATGAAGTGATGGGACCAGATGCCATGATCTTGGTTTTCTGAATGTTGAGCTTTAAGCCAACTTTTTCACTCTCCTCTTTCACTTGCATCAAGAGGCTTTTTAGTTCCTCTTCACTTTCTGCCATAAGGGTGGTGTCATCTACATATCTGAGGTTACTGATATTTCTCCCAGCAATTTTTATTCCAGCTTCTGTTTGTTCCAGTAAAGTGTTTCTCATGATGTGCTCTGCAAACTAATTACGACTTTTTAAATCTTTTCATTGACAGTTATAGCTATGAAACAAAAAGAAACAAAGGCATACATGTAACTGTTTCATCACTGGGTCACAGATTAAGTGGCACAGTGAAGAGCATAAACTAGACTGAAAAATAAAAGTTTACGTAACCATCTTATTGAATGCTTTTTGTAGATATTAATTTCTCAAATTTACATTTAATGAACTTGGTAACTTATTCAATAATACTAATGTAATATTAATGCTAGGATTTGAAATTCCCTAATCTGATTCCAGAACTCATAAGATTAACTACTGCAATATTCTGTTTCAAGAAACCCGAATCAAGTTTCCATTTCATCAGTTCTTGATGGGGGGTTTTGACTGATTAGTTTAATATTGTTGTATGCCAGTTTCCTTTTTCACAAAAATTAAATGTTCATTGCAATAATCGTGCTCAACATATAGTATTCAGTAAGTGTCAGCTGTGTTATTTATATTCTTCAACAAAGAAATTTTTAAAAGTTCTATGGCATATTTTCAAGTGCCTTGGTCATACATTCTTAAATACGCACAGCTCCTGATAGAGTCCACCCTGTTTCTGTGCGTTCACTTAAATAAAATAATAGCAACAATATACTTAACAGTGATTGTAAACAGTTCTAATGGGGTTCTAACTATAAATCCTGGTTAAGTATATAGTTAGGACCATATTGCTGCTGCTGCTGCTGCTAAGTCACTTCAGTCATGTCCGAGGTCAGTTTAATAATCTTGTTTCTGTGAGATCTTAAGCTTCTCACTGGGACAAGGACATATAAAAGGTTACATTGGATGTTGACATGGATATATTCAGGTTGGCTAGTCTACCTTCCTCTTGAAGAGTATTCTCACAACGTAACTGGTAAATTCATCACCTCAACATTGCAATATATTTAGTGAACTTGTTTCATACTTTCTTTTGGAAATTCATTAGTATTTGCAACAACTTAACAGATGAAAGAGGCAGACATCAAGTTTAACCTTAGTTTAGTGTGATATTTTGTAAAATTTACTATAAAATAATTTGAGTTCTGTCAGACCCATCCTCCATGTTTTTCTGCCCTTTACTGGATCACTAAGACCCATATGTTGACTTACTCTAATAGTGGAAATCTCATTCCCGTTAGAGATTTAGAAATATTTAAACACAGAGAAAATATTGTATATTGGCTGAGAGTTTAAGTCTTTAGCTCCCAAATCTTATTTGGGAATGTGTATAAGTCAAAACCCTTGTTACTTGAGGTCAATGGAATGCTGGATCTCCAAGAGTGTGAGAAAGGATGAAAACTAGGAATAGAGGAAATTTAGCATTTAAGAACTCTTTCTACTATGGGATTAACCAAAAGTTCCCACTGCAATCTGAATTAGTATACTTCCACGGGGATCTGAGCAGGTTAGAGGGCATCAGAGTGGAAGTCTGGTCAAAAGTGAAATAATCTGGTGGTTGAAAGCATAACTCTTAGTAATCTCATTGGGGAAAGATCCAAGCTAGAGTATGCAGGGAAGGATCCAAGTCTTGCAGGCAAGGAAATGTGCAACATCTGGGAAACTTTCAAGCTCAGAGAGGCTGGATGTTATTCAGAAGAGGGACCCAGCCCTAGTGGGTGGCTGGAAGTCCCAGCCCTAGTGGGTGGCTGGAAGTCAGACTAGAAGGCTGGAGTGTATTACTAGGGAACCAGGTGGAGGATCAGTCATAAAACTTCAAAGGAAGGTAGAACCCTGAAGAAAGCTTTGTCAGAGCTGTGCACCTATTGATTCTGGCTCTAGAGCGACCTCCATTAACATGCTAGGTTCATGCCTCAACTACTAAAGAGGACAAATTTCATGACATATTTCCTTACTTGGCTCAGTTACAGAGTGGAGCACAAATTCTTGCCAGTTAGGAGGGATGAAACTGGGTCTGGCAAGAATCAGTATTGATTAGTGTAATCATTATTAGCAGAATATTTTATAGTATCATATACATTAGGAATTTAAGTTGGCTTGTGTTTTACATTCATGCAGTATATAACCAAATGAACTAAAAAATATATGTTGTGGTTAACCTAGAGATCCTAGAAAATAAATCTTGAGGGATAAACTTTTATTTGTCAACTTCTCATTTAAACCCCAAGAAGGAAGAATGAGGAGAAAAAAGGCAGACTTACTATAGGGCCTTAATTTCTTATCTGAAACCCTTGGTTGGAGTCAGATGCATTGATTTTCAGAAGTTAAGGAGTTTAAAGACATAAAAATGTATAATTATATTATTGTAACATCTACAGTGGACTCTGGGGCAGCATTGTTTATTTAATTAAACAAAAAGAAAGCATGACTAATTTTAAAAGATAAAGAATTAGGTCTTCATGAAGGACTGTGTACTCGTACCTGAATTCCAGAAAACCTCAATCAAATATTCAGTTGTCTGATACAGCTCTCAGAGGCAACAGAGAAACCGTCTTAAAGACTGTATGTAAACAGGTCTCATAGGAATATCAGTTATCTACCTTAGCCTCCTCCATGAACTACCAGGATGTTTTTCTTTGTTGTCTGGCTTGAAGTAACATAAATTTTGCTAGTGGTAAAGAACCCGCCTGCCAACGAAGGTAATGTAAGAGATGCAGGTTTGATCCCTGGGTGGAGAAGATCCCCTGGAGCAGGAAATGGCAACCCACTCCAGCGCTCTTACATGAAAAATCCCATGGACAGAGGAACCTGGTGGGCTATGATCCAAAGGGTCACAAAGAGTCAGATACAACTGAAGTGACTTGGCAGGCAGGCGGGCAACATAAGTGTATTCCCTCCCAGGTCTGGGAGCTTAAAGGTATGAAATCCAGGAGTCAGCAGGGCTACATTTCCTCTGAAGGATATAGGGAAGAATCCTTCCTTTCCTCTTCTAGTTTCTGGTGTCCCCAGGATTCCTTTCCTTGTGGGAGCAGAACCCCATCTCTATCTCCTTCTCCATATGACGGTCTTCTGTAGTTCTCTCTGGGTCATCTTTTATTCTTCTCATAAGGACACCAGTCATTGGATTTAGGACCCACGCCTAATCCAGGATGACTTTATCCTGAGATTCTTAGTTCAATCTGCAAAGCCCTATTTCCAATATGGTCACATTCTGAGTGTCCAGGTGGACATGAATTTTAAGGGAACACTACTCAATGTAAAAGAAAACTCCCCACGATACAGTTGACCCCCTTTACCCATTTGACCTCCTCACTGTTCCCTACCCCTCTGGTAACCACTATTCTCTTATCTGTACCTATGTGTTTGCTTTTGTTTGACTTGGTGCATTCATTTAATTTTTATTTTTAAAATTTTCACATATAGGTGAAATCATAATGTATTTATCTTTGTCTGACTTACTTCACGTAGCATAATATCCTCAAGGTCCATCTATGTTTTGCAAATGGCAAGATTTCAACTTTTTATGGCTGAATAGTGTTGCATTGTATGTGTTTGCATGTGTGTGTGTGTGTGTGTGTGTGTGTGTGTGTGTGTGAAAATGCAATATCATCTTTATCCATCTGTCAGTGGATGCTTAAGTTATTTCCACATCTTTGCTATTATAAATAACACCACGATGAATGTAGGGATTCATGCATCTTTTAGATTTTTTTTTTTTTTTGGATAAATACCCAGAAGTAGAATTGCTGGATCATATGTTCTATTTTTGTTTTGTTTTGTTTTTTTTTTTTTTTTTTAGGCTTCTCCATACTATTTTCCATAGTGGCTGTACTACTTTACATTCCCACCAACAGTATATGAGGATTCTCTTTCCTTCATATTCTCTTCAGCACACTTCTTGCTTTTACCTTTTGATAATAGCCATCCTGGGGAATGAGGTGATACATCATTGTGGCTTTGACTTGCATTTCCCTAATAATTAGCTGAACACGTTTATGTACTTGCTGGCCATCTTTTTGTCTACTTTAGAAAAAATGTTTATTCAGGTCCTCTTCTCATGCTTTTAATGAGCTTGTTTATTTTTATGGTTGTTGAGTTGTATGAGTTCTTTATATATTTTGGATATAACTTTTCATCAGACATATGATTTGCAAATATCTTCTCTCATTGGTAAGCTATCTTTATGCTTTGTTGATGGTTTCCTTCATTGTGCAGAGGCTTTTTAGTTTCATGGTAGTCCTGTTTGTTTATTTTCTGCTTTTGTTTCCTTCGTTTGAGGAGACATATCCAGAAAGATATTGCTAATACTAATGTTGAAAATTGTACTGCCTAAGTTTTCCGAAATCACTGCAAATGGTGACTGCAGCCATGAAATTAAAAGATCCTTGGTCGTTGGAAGAGAAGTTACGACTGACTTCGTTCAGTTCAGTTCAGTCACTCAGTCATGTCCGACTCTTTGCGACCCCATGAATTGCAGCACACCAGGCCTACCTGTCCATCACCAACTTCCAGAGTTCACTCAGATTCACGCCATCGAGTCAGTGATGCCATCCACCTATTTTATCCTCTATCGTCCCCTTCTCATCCTGCCTTCAGTTCCTCCCAGCATCAGTCTTTTCCAATGAGTCAGCACTTCACATGAGGTGGCCAAAGTACTGGAGCTTCAGCTTTAGCATCATTCCTTCCAAAGAAATCCCAGGGTTGATCTCCTTCAGAATGGACTGGTTGGATCTCCTTGCAGTCCAAGGGACTCTCAAGAGACTTCTCCAACACCACAGTTTAAAAGCATCAATTCTTTGGTGCTCAGCCTTCTTCACAGTCCAACTCTCACATCCATACATGACCACAGGAAAAACCATAGCCTTGACTAGATGGACCTTAGTCAGCAAAGTAATGTCTCTGCTTTTGAATATGCTATCTAGGTTGGTCATAACTTTCATTCCAAGGAGTAAGCGTCTTTTAATTTCATGGCTGCAGTCACCATCTGCAGTGAGTTTGGAGCCCAAAAAATAAAGTCTGACACTGTTTCCCCATGTATTTCCCATGAAGTGATGGGACCAGATGCCATGATCTTGGTTTTCTGAATGGTGAGCTTTAAGCCAACTTTTTCACTCTCCTCTTTCACTTTCATCAAGAGGCTTTTAGTTCCTCTTCACTTTCTGCCATAAGGGTGGTGTCATCTGCATATCTGAGGTTATTGATATTTCTCCCGGCAATCTTGATTCTAGCTTATGTTTCTTCCAGTCCAGTGTTTCTCATGATGTACTCTGCATAGAAGTTAAATGAGCAGTGTGACAATATATGCCTTGACGTACTCCTTTTCCTATTTGAAACCAGTCTGTTGTTTCATGTCCAGTTCTAACTGTTGCTTCCTGACCAACCTAGACAGTATACTAAAAAGCAGAGACATTACTTTACCAACAAAGGTCCGTCTAGTCCAGGCTATGGTTTTTCCAGTAGTCATGTATGGATGTGAGAGTTGGACTATGAAGAAACTTGAGTGCCAAAGAATTGATGATTTTGAACTGTGGTGTTGGAGAAGACTCTTGAGAGTCCCTTGGACTGCAAGGAGATCCAACCAGTCCATCCTAAAGGACCTCAGTTCTGGATATTCATTGGAAAGACTGATTCTGAAGCTAAAACTCCAGTACTTTGGCCACTTGATGCGAAGATGGACTCATTTGAAAAGACCCTGATGCTGGGAAAGATTGAGGGCAGGAGAAAAAGGGGACACCAGAGGATGAGATGGTTGGATGGCATCACTGATGTGATGGACATGAGTCTGACTAGGCTCTGGGAGTTGGTAATGGATAGGGAAGCCTGGTGTGCTGCATTCCTTGGAGTCAGAAAGAGTTGTACATGACTGAGCTGAACTCAACTGAAGTTTTCTTATGGGAGTTTTATGGTTTCAGGACTTACATTTGAATCTGTAATGTATGATGTGTAATAATGGTCTAGTTTCATTATTTTGTGTGTGACTGTCCAGTTTTCTCAACACCGTTTCCTGGACTCACCTCCTAGTACTCTTACTCTCTAGTTAATTCTTTCCAACTACTCTGTTTTCTGGCAGGTTTTCATAGACTCAAAGCAGTCTCATTTTACTGTCTATTACTACCTGCTCTTTCTAGTAAAATATGCTCTCCAGGTAATAGTACAGCTGATTCTTTCACCAGCCTGAATTGTTGCCTAAGTGTCAGTTGCCTGATGAAATCATGTTTACCCACTCTACCTAAAATTGCAGCCCAGATATGAGAATTATGCTATGCTAGATTGCATAGTAATTCTATCTTTATTTGTTAAGGAACTACCATACTGTGTTCCATATATGTTGCAACATTTCACAATCCCACCAGTAATACACAAGGGTTCAAATTTCTCCCCATTCTTGGCAATGTGTTCTTTCTGGGGTGTTATGGTATTTTTAAAAATAATGGTCATTTTAATTGGTGTGAGGCAATATCACATTGTGGTTTTGATTTGTATTTCTCTAATGATTAGTGATGTCGAGCATCTTTTCATATGCTTATTGGCCATTTGTTTATTTTCTTTCAGGATTCAAGGATTGTGCCCCCCTCTTTTTTAACAGGATGTTTGGAGGCTTTTGTTGTTGTTGTCGCTGTTGAGTTGTAGGAGTTCTTTATATATTCTTTATTCAATTTAGTTCAGTTGCTCAGTCGTGTCCAGCTCTTTGCAACTCCATGAATCACAGCATGTCATGCCTCCTTGTCTATCACCAACTCCGGGAGTCCACCCAAACCCATGTCCATTGTGTCAGTGATGCCATCCAACCATCTCATCCTTTGTCATCCCCTTCTCCTCTGGCCCTCAATCTTTCCCAACATCAGGGTCTTTTTTTAAAATATAAATGTATTTATTTTAATTGGAGGCTAATTACAGTATTGTATTGGTTTTGCCATATATCAACATGAATCTGCCACAGGTGTACATGTGTTCCCCATCCTGAACCCACCTCCCATCTCCCTCCCTGTACCTTCCCTCTGGGTCATCCCAGTGCACCAGCCCCAAGCATCCTATATCCTGCATTGAACCTGGACTGACGATTCATTTCATATATGATATTATACATGTTTCAATGCCATTCAAATGAGTCAGCTCTCTGCATGAGGTGGCCAAAGTATTGGAGTTTCAGCTTCAGCATCAGTCCTTCCAATGCACACCCAGGACTGATCTCCTTAGGATGGACTGGTTGAAAGTGAAGTCGCTCCGTCTTGTCTGACTATTCGCGACCCCATGGACTGCAGCCTATCAAGTTCCTCTGCCCATGGGATTTTCCAGGCAAAGAGTACTGGAGTAGGTTGCAATTTCCTTCTCCCATTTCTTTGCTTCAGTCAGTTCAGTCGCTCAGTCATGTCCTACTCTTTGCGACCCATGAATCGCAGCACGCCAGGCCTCCCTGTCCATCACCAACTCCCGGAGTTCACTCAGGCTCACATCCACTGAGTCAGTGATGCCATCCAGCCATCTCATCCTCGGTCATCCCCTTCTCCTCCTGCCCCCAATCCCTCCCATCAAAGTCTTTTCCAATGAGTCAGCTCTTCGCATGAGGTGGCCAAAGTACTGGAGTTTCAGCTTTAGCATCATTCCTTCCAAAGAACACCCAGGACTGATCTCCTTCAGAATGGACTGGTTGGATCTCCTTGCAGTCCAAGTGACTCTCAGGAGTCTTCTCCAACACCACAGTTCAAAAGCGTCAATTCTTCAGCACTCAGCTTTCTTCACAGTCTAACTCTCACGTCCATTCATAACGACTGGAAAAACCGTAGCCTTGACTAGTCAGACCTTTGTTGGCAAAGTAATGTCTCTGCTTTTTAATATGCTGTCTAGGTTGGTCATAACTTTCCTTCCAAGGAGCAAGTGTTTTTTAATTTCATGGCTTTAGTCACCATCTGCAGTGATTTTTGGAGCCCCCAAAAATAAAGTCTGACACTGTTGCCCCATCTATTTGTCATACTAGATATTTGCGAGTACATTCTCCTATTATATAGGTCACTTTTCGCTCTATTATTTCCTTGATAAACAAAAGTTTTTAAGTTTAATGTAGTCCCAAGAGAGTGGAAAGCCATATCTTTGTGAGATATGTTGATTTAAAATTCATAGCCCGAAACTGCAATCACATTTGTACCAACCTAATATGTGAGCTATATCTCTGTGAGATATACGCCCACACTCTTTGAAACATTAGTTATAATAGCATGAGGTAGAAACAGCTCAGATGTCTGCTGATGGAAGAATGGGTAAATAAAATGTGTACACACACACACACACACCAAATGTTATTCAACCTTAATTTAAAAAATTCTGACACATGCTACAATAGTGATGAACCTTTAAGACATTAGGCAAATGAAATAAGCCAGTCACAAAGACAGTATTTTATGATTCTTATATGAGCTATTCAAAATAGTCAAACTCACAGAAACAAAATAGGAAGATGGTTGCCAGGGACTGTGGTTTGGAGAGGCAAATGGGGAGTCTTTCTATGGGTCTAAAGTTTCAATTATGTGAAATGAAAAAGTTCTAGAAATCTCTTGGAAAGGAATGTGAACACACAGAATGCTACTAGACTGCACACTTAAAATAGTCAAATGGTAAATTTTATGTTATATGCTTTTTACAATTCTTTTTCTAATATAAATTTATTTATTTTAATTGGAGGCTAGTTATTTTACAATATTGTATTGGTTTTGCCATACGTACCATTCTTTAAAAAATAATAGCTCATTTATATTTAATGAATAGTTTTTCAGTGCAAGAATAAAATCCAAAATTGAAGTTAAAAATTACTAAATTCTGAAGACAGGAGGAAACAAGTCAAATTAAGTGAGAGTAGCTATATATCTGGAGAAGGAAATGGCAACCCACTCCAGTGTTCTTGCCTGGAGAATCCCAGGGATGGGGGAGCCTGGTGGGCTGCCATCTATGGGGTCGCACAGAGTCGGACACGACGAAGCAACCCAGCAGCAGCAGCTATATATCACAGAATTCTGTTTTCACAAATACCTCAAATACCAGTGTTTGTTGTGACTGAAATGCCAAATCAGAATTAGCCATACGAGAGGTTTGTGGGAGGAAATGTTAATGGTAGATAAAAGAGAGGAATTTGGAGCGGTATGTCTGATACCTGAGAAACAAAAAAGGAAGGAAGAATACGATGGGAAGAGTCGGATTACAGCAAATGATAAGAAACTGTCTGCCAGTCCATTGGGAAGTTACCGATTGGAAACCCATTTGTGAGAGTGAATAAGGAAAAATATCTTTAATGTAAATTCTCTGGAGTATCCAAAGGGTCACCAACAATACTGTGTCTTGCAGTGGGTTCTCTTCCACAAGATCTGTGTAATACACATCAAGAGCCAATTCAAGAATTATATTTTAAAAAGTAAAAATAATAGAGAAGATGAAAGTGTATAAAATTGAGCATATTTGAAAAGGAACCAGTTAATGTTCTAGAAATGAAATATACATATTCAGTACAGTTCAGTCACTCAGTCGTGTCCAACTCTTTGTGACCCCATGAATCACAGCACGCCAGGCCTCCCTGTCCATCACCAACACCCGGAGTTCACTCAGACTCACGTCCATTGAGTCAGTGATGCCATCCAGCCATCTCATCCTCTGTTGTCCCCTTCTCCTCCTGCCCCCAATCCCTCCCAGCATCAGAGTCTTTTCCAATGAGTCCACTCTTCGCATGAGGTGGCCAAAGTACTGGAGTTTCAGCTTTAGCATCATTCCTTCCAAAGAAATCCCAGGGCTGATCTCCTTCAGAATGGACTGGTTGGATCTCCTTGCAGTCCAAGGGACTCTCAAGAGTCTTCTCCAACACCACAGTTCAAAAGCATCAATTCTTTGACGCTCAGCATATTAGGTTGGTACAAATGTAATTGTTGTTTCAGACCATGAAAGTTTAAAAGACAGAATTTTAAGACAGAATGGGCAGATTATCTGCATTTGTTTACTTCTTAATGGCAACAAAGAAACATGTAAAGGTAATGAAATAATATCTTCGAGGCAGTGTCACTGTAGACACTTTGTGTATTTAAATATATGTATAAGCTATCATAGCTTAGATGGTAAAAAAAAAAAAAAAAAAAAAAAAACCTGCCTGCAATTTTTTACCATCTCCTTCAACCAAGAGATCCAGGTTAGATCCCTGGGTCAGGAAGATCCCATGGAGAATGGAATGGCTGCCAACTCCAGTATTCCTGCCTGAAGAATTCCACGTACGAGGGCCCTGGTGAGCTACAGTCCATGTGGTCACAAAGAGTCAAACTCAACTGAGCAACTAACACTTTCACTTTTGATACATTTAAGAGGGTAAATGTCTAGATAAAAATCTGACACACTCTCACTAAAGAGATTTCTAAATGAAAATTTTATAACTTCAAAGCATTTGTGGATAAATGTAACAAATATTAAATGTATATATAAGTACATTTTATAGAGGTAAAAATCAAAGTATACCTAAAATTTTGTATAACAGCTAAAAAACCAAGGTGAATATAAAATCTTATACAGCAATCACTTCCTTCATTTTACTAGGGGATAATAGAATTAAGATTTTGAGTATCTTGTTTATGAAGAGGACATATCTAGATGAATTTCAGTCTTTATTAAATGTGTACATTAAAATGAACATGACAACATTAAATGGTACATTCTTGTATTTACACAGTGATACATCTTCAATATATATAGGGCAAAATTGACAAAGCTACAAAGAGAAAATGAGAAACCCGCTTGATTAAAGACTTTAACATAACTTTTTCAGTAATATATTCAAGATGTCAGAATGAGTAAGGTTAGATGGAATGTTTTCCCTGAACTCTGGGTTCACAGTTTTGTTTAGCTTAGGGAAGAAGGTCTAAAAAAATTCCTATCAGGCTTTGAACATCATCTTCCAGTTTGGCCAATTTCTGACCAGAGCTTAAAAAGAAAAAATAATAATTTCATATACCTGTCAGGTTCTAGGGCTTCCCTCATAGCTCAGTTGGTAAAGAATCCGCTTGCAATGCAGGAGACCCTGGTTCAGTTCCTGGTCGGGAAGATCTGCTGGAGAAGGGATAGGCTACGCACTCCAGTATTCTTGGGTTTCCCTTGTGGCTCAGCTGATGAAGAATCCGCCTGCAATGCAGGAGACCTGGGTTTGATCCCTGTGTTGGGAAGATCCCCTGGAGAAGGGAAAAGTTACCCACTCCAATATTCTGGCCTGGAGAATTCCATGGACTGTATAGTACATGGAGTTGCAAAGAGTCAAACATGACTTGAGAGTCTAGCTGGGACTAACAATATATATTCCTGGTAGGATCAAATGACTCAAGGGACCCAAGAGGTGCCACAAACAAGATGGAAAAGATACTATTCTTGCAGGAATTACAGCCACTCCCCAAAAGATAACCAAAATGAAGAAAGAGTTAGATAATTTGAGAGCTGACAGCAGGCTGTGAGATCCTGGCTACAAATGAGGTGCAAGCAAGCTTTCTAATCAGGTGTATCTAGCTGGAAGTTGGTGCAAGCCATACTTCTGTCTCGTCGTGCATTTGAACTCGTAACCTAATGGCTGAGTTGACTGCATATGCAAGAACCAACAACCTGCTTGTCCCAAGCTGGCAGAAAGCTAAGCTAAGTTCTCACATGAGGATCCCATTTATTTAGTTAAGCCAATTAATACCTAAGAGTTAGGTGCCACTGGGCTGGGGATTTTGTGATGTTGTACAGTGTACCTCAGCAACTAAACAACACTGTGCTATTTTTATTCCTTTCTCAAAATTTCTGTATGGTGCAGACACGCTGATGGCTTTTAATAGTCTAACTTACACCTTTATTTAGACTTTGAATCTTGATGGTGGAAACAGTCCGGATTTTTGGGGCTATTTCTGCTATGGACTTACTACAAGGCTTTGTGAATCCCTTGAAGGTTGCTATCTATTGCAGAATTCCAGTATAACTATCCCAGAATTTTTCTGTGACCACAGAACATTTCTGGGAATTTTAGCAAACCCTGAAACCTCTCTCTATATTATATATATATGTGTGTGTGTATATAATTAAATGATATATAATATACATATATACATATGTATATATACAAAAGTTTATTGTGATAGGTGAGCTGCATGAAAGAGAATAAAGCTGAAATCTTTATTTGAGTGATAAATAAAATCTTTATTTATTACCCTCAGCATCTCAGTAATGACAAGAGAAATAGTGAGCTCAAGGATTCAGCAGGCACCTCCTCAACCTATCTTGTCTTATAGGCCATTAGTAGTCAACTTCAGGTCTCATCCCTCATCTCCAAAAAATATTAGTAAATACATAAATTAAAGATTTAAGGAGACAGTTTTGGTGATACAAACAAACTTCATTTAGCACATGGTGAAATGGACAGTCTCAGAGAACTACCAAAGGGGGCAGAAGATAAAAAACTTTCATAGGATAAAGAATAAAAAGCCAGAAAGGGGAAAAAAAAATCTGATGGCCTGAGACCACATAGTTAACCTGTGTGATTACATCTAACAGAAGTGGAGTTTTTGGAGTGGTGGGACTAGAACCAGTTAGCACTGGATCTTTTATGGCTGGTTTCTGGTTGCTATTTAGACCATGGCTATGAAAAACCCATCTTACTATCTCCTCACATATTCCTTTATCTGTTTAGTAATTCAAAAGCAGATCATTTTCCCCAGCTTAGAGGTTTTTAACCACTTTTTTCTTGATATTTTATCCAGAAATAGTTAATTTGAGAAAAATTAAAGGTAAGCTTCTAGAAATGAACATTATGAATGGATTGTGAAACACCTATAGATGTGATGATTTCAGTTACAAATGTGAGTGCTATTTAATATTTTTTTAATATATATATTGGCATCACTTGCCCTTTCTCATATAGGCAAGTTATCTGTAGTTGAAGTTATTATTTGTGAAATCATCCCACTATATGCTTCCTCAGCTGCTGTTCTTCCTTTTAATACTTGTAGCATTTATAATTTGGAGAAGGCGATGGCACCCCACTCCAGTATTCTTGCCTGGAAAATCCCATGGATGGAGGAGCCTGGTAGGCTGCAGTCCATGGGGTCACAAAGAGTTGGACATGACTGAGCAACTTCACTTTCACTTTTCCCTTTCATGCATTGGAGAAGGAAATGGCAACCCACTCCAGTGTTCTTGTCTGGAGAATCCCAGGGACAGGGAAGCCTGGTGGGCTGCCGTCTGTGGGGTTGCACAGAGTTGGACACAACTGAAGTGACTTAGCAGCAGCAGCAGCAGCAGCAGCAGCATTTATAATTAATAATTGTTTCTTTGTTTATATCTCTTAAAGGCTTCCCTAGTAGCTCAGCTGGTAAAGAAACTGCCTGCAATGCAGGAGACCCCAATTCAACTCCTGAGTTGGGAAGATCCACTAGAGAAGGGATACACTACCCATTCCAGTATTCTTGGGCTTCCCTGATGGCTCAACTGGTAAAGAATATGCCCTCAAGGCAGGAGACTTGTGGCATTCATCATGGATAATTGTTCATTTGTTTATATCTTTTAGATGGTACTGCTAATACTACTACTAAGAACTAACATTTTCAACCCATCATTCTTCAGAAACATTTTGTGTTGTTATTAAATTTTCTTAGCTACCAAATGATACTATATATGCCATAATTCACATATTATGAGCATGAAGAAAAGTGAGGAAAGGGAAGTGAGGCAGAAAGTTTATGTGACATGAGGTAATGCAAATATTAGTTCATACATGGTAAAGCCAAGATTGTAAACCCTGAGAGAGTAGGCCCACGTGTCTCCAGGGTGTTGTCCAGTGTGGTGCTTATGATGCTCAATATTTGGCCATTGAATAAATGAGTGAGTGCAAGTTTAAGAAATACAATTTAGAGGTTTGAACAATATGTTTGTTTGCTTGCTGCTGCTGCTGCTAAGTTGCTTCAGTCATGTCCGACTCTGTGCGACCCCATAGATGGCAGCCCACCAGGCTCTTCTGTCCCTGGGATTCCCTAAGCAAGAACACTGGAGTGGGTCGCCATTTCCTTCTCCAATGCATGAAAGGGAAAAGTGAAAGTGAAGTCACTCCGTCTTGTCCGACTATTCGCGACCCCATGGACTGTAGCCTATCAAGTTCCTCTGCCCATGGGATTTTCCAGGCAAAGAGTACTGAGTAGGTTGCAATTTCCTTCTCCCATTTCTTTGCTTCAGTCAGTTCAGTTCAGTCGCTCAGTCATGTCCGACTCTTTGCGACCCATGAATCGCAGCACGCCAGGCCTCCCTGTCCATCACCAACTCCTGGAGTTCACTCAGGCTCGCGTCCACTGAGTCAGTAATGCCATCCAGCCATCTCATCCTCGGTCATCCCCTTCTCCTCCTGCCCCCAATCCCTCCTATCAAAGTCTTTTCCAATGAGTCAGCTCTTCGCATGAGGTGGCCAAAGTACTGGAGTTTCAGCTTTAGCATCATTCCTTCCAAAGAACACCCAGGACTGATCTCCTTCAGAATGGACTGGTTGGATCTCCTTGCAGTCCAAGGGACTCTCAGGAGTCTTCTCCAACACCACAGTTCAAAAGCATCAATTCTTCCGGTCTCAGCCTTCTTCACAGTCCAACTCTCACATCCATACATGACTACTGGAAAAACCATAGCCTTGACTAGACAGACCTCTGTTGGCAAAGTAATGTCTCTGCTTTTGAATATGCTGTCTAGGTTGGTCATAACTTTCTTTCCAAGGAGTGAGCCTCTTTTAATTTCATGGCTGCAATCACCATCTGCAATGATTTTGGAGCCCCAAAAAATAAAGTCTGACACTGTTTCCACTGTTTCCCCATCTATTTCCCATGGAGTGATGGGACTGGATGCCATGATCTTCGTTTTCTGAATGGTGAACTTAAAGCCAACTTTTTCGCTCTCCTCTTTCACTTTCATCAAGAGGCTTTTTTGTTCCTCTTCACTTTCTGCCATAAGGGTGGTGTTATCTGCATATCTGAGATTATTGCTATTTCTCCTAGCAATCTTGATTCCAGCTTGTGTTTCTTCCAGCCCAGCGTTTCTCATGATGTACTCTGCATATAAGTTAAATAAGCAGGGTGACAATATACAGCCTTGACGTACTCCTTTTCCTATTTGGAACCAGTCTGTTGTTCCATGTCCAGTTCTAACTGTTGCTTCCTGAGCTGCATACAGGCTTCTCAAGAGGCAGGTCAGGTGGTCTGGTATTCCCATCTCTTTCAGAATTTTCCACAGTTTCTTGTGATCCACACAGTCAAAGGCTTTGGCATAGTCAATAAAGCAGAAATAGATATTTTTTCTGGAATTCTCTTGCTTTTTCCATGATCCAGCGGATGTTGGCAATTTGATCTCTGGTTCCTCTGCCTTTTCTAAAACCAGCTTGAACATCTGGAAGTTCACAGTTCATGTATTGCTGAAACTTGGCTTGGAGAATTTTGAGCATTACTTGTCTGATAATGATGGACTATCTGGAAAATGATAATTTGATAAGGTTTCTGATTACTCTGACTTTTTAGTCAAGTCTTAGGTCATGTCCATGAAGACACAATAAGTTCATTGCACCATATTGAGTCTTCCCTTTATGATCTCTTCAGATGAATGCATACCATACTATATCTGGTTTGACCTCACAGATAAAAAGAGTAAAGTTAGATTCATCGGCTGTCACATGTACTGAGAATATAACACTGAGGATGCCTGTACCCAATTAATAGATAAAATCATTGAGTATGCTGAAAGAAATACAATTCATTTGCCTTTGAAGAAGAGTGAACATCAAGTTTTGTGTAAACAAAGAAGTAAAATGGATAATATTATGAGGTCATTTCAAACATTTTCACTTGAGAGAAACCAAAGAAGAAAGAGAAACAGTTCAGCAGTTTGTAGTAATAGGGAAAAAGGGAAAATAGTAATGAAAATGACTATGGGGATAGAAACAGTGATAAAGGGGGTCTTTTAATATTCTTCAAACATTTTAAGTATGCAGTTATTACACTTTTCTATGAAAATTATACAACAATTTGGAATACACTGATTCTGCATCTGTAATTTTTCTTTCAACAAAACAAGCAGTATTTTATTATAGGAGTATGTATTTTGATCTCTTAGGTAAACGTTTGGTACTAAATGAGATTAAAAATTCTTTATGAGTCTCATATATTTTATGTCATCATTTTAACATCGAATCTACCAAAGGAGTGAAATAAAACAATATATATTTATTTCTAATCCTGTGACAAAACAACTCATGCTAGTTCTAAAAAACATAACCAAACCATAACAAAACAAAATACACCTAATTGATATTAATGATGATGATGTTGTTTAGTCGCTAAATTGTGTCTGACTCTGCGACCCTATAGACTGTAGTCCACCAGGTTCCTCTGTGCATAGAATTTTCCTAGCAGGGATACTGGAGTGGGTTGCCATTTCCTTCTCCAGGGGATCCTCCCAACCCAAGGATCAGACCTACGTCTCCTGCATTGGCAGACAGATTCTTTACTACTGTACTACCTAGGAAGCCCAGTGATAATATACCTCTCAATGTGTATATAGTTTCCTCATAACAAAAACATGCTCAGTGCTGTTTGCTGAAAGAGAAGAGGGAGAAGAGGAAGGTGTGGAAGATGTGCAAATGTGATTTGTTTTAAAGTAAACATTCTTTTTTTTTTTTTAGTTTTTTATTTTTTAAATTTTAAAATCTTTAATTCTTACATGCGTTACCAAACAAGAACCCCCCTCCCACCTCCCTCCCCATAACATCTCTGTGGGTCATCCCCATGCACCAGCCCCAAGCATGCTGCATCCTGCGTCAGACATAGACTGGCGATTCAATTCTTACATGATAGTATACATGTTAAAATGCCATTCTCCCAAATCATCCCACCCTCTCCCTCAACATTCTGAAATTGCATTCTTCTTTTAAAATGTGAAGCAGTTTTACAGAGTAACACTATTTTAACTTAAGATATTTATTCTGAGTATTGGCTATTGCATATAAAGTATATCATTCTTGGTAGTTTTATATAATAACTGATGTGAATAATCAAATGTGAGGTAAATCACATAGTTTTTGATACATTTTCTTCATTAATATCTATCAGTGCAGAATGAAGATTGCATTCAACTTGTCCTCACAGATCTTCAAAAATGAAGCATTTTGAAAAGAGGTCTCTTAAATCCACTGATAGAACTTATTCAAATTCCATTATTCCTAAGTCATGAAGATGAAAGACATCTCACAGGAGAGATCTCCATAGGTGAATTAAGAGCAGTTTGACAGTCTGCACACGTGCAGAGACATTAAGCTGTTAAGTGGCCACATGTGTATACATGTGTTCAGTGTTAAGGCTGTAAAGCAAACATTAGCAATCAGGAACATCAAATTGATTTTGGAGCATAAGTCTTTCAAGACCCCACAAAATCTGGACAACAGCTTGAGAAAGATTCAGACCAGTTCTTACACCGTATGCCTCATTCTCAATTATAGGAGATTGTGCTCATATGCTAAATGTACCCAGAGACTACCTAAAAATCCATCCCTACCTTTGATAGAACCAAGAAGTGAAAATTTAAAAATCTGTGTGTCATCTCTGATCTCCATCCTACTTTGCCAGAAGGCAGCAACCAGTAAGCTGTATCAAACCCTACCAGCTCTGCTGACACACTTAGAAATGTTAGTGCATAATATGCTATTATGCATTACTTTATGTGCAGACTCTCATTATCATAGTCGTATGAGACATTCACACATATGCACACAGCATGTTCCCACCGGGTGTAGTTGGTCATCTTTGGCAACTTAGGGAGAACAAGTGCTGTTTTGTTTTGTTGTTATGGTTTCAGACACGTCTTTCCAAACTTGTCATTTATGCATAAATGAAATCTTGCATAATTGTGATTATCCAAATACTTTATAACAAAATACCATTTTAGTTGATGAAATAAAACAGTGGTCTTTTGATAATCAATGAAATCTTTTATTCAAACAATCCACACAGAAATAAAGCAGGGAGAAAAAAAATTATCTTGTGGCTAAAGGGTGTGAAGTGAAGAAGGCAGGCACTTCACCATCTTTGATGGCTGTTTAATTTTTATGGCCACCCTTGAGAAATCTTTCAAATACTTGAAGTCTCTGTACAACATTCTGAATATTATTGATGTCCAGAATGAAAGAAGAAACAGAATTTCTCTCTGTGTTAGACTAACTTTCAAACATCAACTTAGGTCATTACTGTAATGACATGATACTTGACAAAGGTTACTTGATCGCATTCAGGCACAAGGAATCTCTCCCTAGGGTTAACTAACACTCGGCTTCTGTGTATCACCTATATTGGAGTGGCTATTTGCAATTTTTTTTAACAAATAGACATTGAACTAGTCATTATAAATTATGACCATGAGGCAGTACTCAGCCTCTATAGTTGAGAATGAGCTGAATCTTAGCTTGGGGACAACTGGCCCACAGACTAAAATCAGAAAGTGACGTCACTAAGGAAGAGACACAGGGCATTGTTACTAACAGAGAGCAACATTTGGCTTTCAGCCTTTACTCTGTAAGTGGGGCCGTGAAGGCTACTGTGGACACTGAGAATTTGAATTCTAGCTCTGGTCCTTGGATTATCATATGATATGCCATCCTTCAAAGCAGAGACATACCTGATCCTAGACTTTTAAGAGAGCAAACCTATCTGCTTCAGACCCATCTTGTCCCAGCCATCTGAGTTCCTCTTTTCTAGCCATATGGGCCAAAATTCATAAAGAAAAATCCTCTCAATTTCATTTTGCAAATGAAAATGTGTTTATTAAATGCATTCCTAGTGAAACAGTGTATTATACTTGCCCAATGTATGACCTGGAACAAGGCTGTATTTCTCCCTTAGGTTTAAAGAGCTGCTCTCTTTTTCTTCTGCTTTGAGCTGCATTATTGGTAGACTCAAAGATCTTCTGACTTGTTACATATATTCCTACATACTAGTGTTCTATGTTTGGGAATATAGTTGGATGGTGAATACTGAAATCTCTTATGGGGAATCTCACTGCCATGCAGTTCAGTTAGTCCAATGATATGACATGTCTGGTGAATCTAGTTTATATTAACTAAGCTGTAATTTAAAAATATATATATTGAACCTACTGTCATTGCTTCTAAGAATGCTGGATTGTCATTTATCAAGAACTTGTCATTTATCAGGCTAAAGCACAATGCCAATGATAGGCTACACTTTACTACTGGTTAATAGTGAAGTCAAATCTGGCCTCTGTACCCTGACACCAATTTAAATCTCAGAGACAGAGTTTTGGGTGAGGTAGGAGAGAATAGCTTTATTGCCTTGTCAGGCAAAGGAGGTCATAGAGGGCTGCCGCTGCTGCTGCTAAGTCACTTCAGTTGTGTCCGACTCTGTGCGACCCCATAGACGGCAGCCCACAGGCTCTGCCGTCCCAGGGATTTTCCAGGCAAGACACTGGAGTGGGTTGCCATTTCCTTCTCCAATGCATGAAAGTGAAAAGTGAAAGTGAAGTCATTCAGTCATGTCCGACTGTTAGCGACCCCATGGACTGCAGCCAACCAGGCTCCTCCATCCATGGGATTTTCCAGGCAAGAGTACTGGAGTGGGTTGCCATTGCCTTCTTCCACAGAGGACTAATGCCCTCAAAAATTGTTGTGTCTCCACCTGGAAGGGATAATGAGGAGTGAGTGGTCAGCTTGTGGGCATTCTTCTGATTGATTGGTGGTGAGGTAGATGGGAATCAGCATTATCAACCTTCTGGTTCCAACTGGTCTGGGGTCTGCATGCTTATGGACTGCATACCATTAACTTCACTCACATAATAGGGGTTTCAGTATCTGCAAAACAGCTCAGAAATTTTGATATGTATACCCCTTGAGGGGGGAATAATGACCCTGCCCAAGGCAGCACTATTGTTCCTTCACCGATACTCTCTTCTCTCTGCATCCCCTCTCTGCAAATTGGCAACTCTTTTATTCTGCCTATGGAATATAGGGAAACTCATGGAGGCTGAATGAAACGTATTTCCTGTAATCAAGAAAGGGGGGCAGAGAAAGAATTTTGTGCCCAGGTTCTGCTCAATTTCAACACTTCGGATATTGGTTAGCACCAGACCTGGGGAAAAGATAACTTCAGTTCAGTTGCTCAGTCATGTCCGACTCTTTGCAACCACATGGACTGCAGCATGTCAGGCTTCCCTGTCCATCACCAACGCCCAGAGCTTACTCAAACTCATGTCCATAGAGTCAGTGATGCCATCCAACCATCTCATCCTCTGTCAACCCCTTCTTCTCCCGCCTTCAATCTTTCTTAGCACCAGGGTCTTTTTCCAGTGAGTCAGTCCTTTGCATCAGGTGGCCAAAGTATTGGAGTTTCAGCATCAGCATTAGTCCATCCAATGAATATTCAGGACTGATCTCCTTTAGGATAAACTGGTTGGATTTCCTTACAGTCCAAGGGACTCTCAAGGGTATTCTTCAACACCATAGTTCAAAAGCTTCAATTCTTCAGTGCTCAGTTTTCTTTATAGTCTCTCACATCCACACATGACTACTGGGCAAAGCATAGCTTTGACTAGATGGATATTCCTTGGCAAAGAAATGTCTCTGCTTTTTAATATGCTGTCTAGGTTGTTCATAACTTTTCTTTCAAGGAGCAAGTGTCCTTTAATTTCATGGCTGCAGTCACCATCTGCAGTGATTTTGGAGCCCCCCCAAAAGTCTCTCACTGTTTCCATTGTTTCCCCATCTATTTGGCATGAAGTGATGGGACCAGATGCCATGGTCTTAGTTTTCTGAATGTTGAGTTTTTAAGCCAACTTTTTAACTCTCCTCTTTCATCAGGAGGCTCTTTAATTCATTTTCACTTTCTGCCACAAGGGTGTTGTCGTCTACATATCTGAGGTTATTGATATTTCTCCCATCTATCTTGATTCCAGCTTGTGTCTCATCCAGCCCAGCATTTCTCATGATGTAGTCTGCATATAAGTTAAATAAGCAGGGTGACAATATACTGCCTTGACATACTCCTTACCTGATTTGGAACCAGTCTGTTATACCATGTCCAGTTCTAACTGGACATAACTGCAACCACATTTCTCAGGAGGTGTTCCCATCTCTTGAAGAATTTCCCATGGTTTGTTGTGATCCACACAGTCAAAGGCTTTGGCATAGTCAATAAAGCAGAAGTAGATGTTTTTCTGGAACTTTCTTGCTTTTTCAATGATCTAACGAATGTTGACAATTTGATCTCTGGTTCCTTTGGCTGCTCTAAATCCAGCTTGAAAATCTGGAAGTTCACAGTTCATGTACTGTTGCTTGGAGAATTTTGAGAATTACTTTGCTAGCCTGTGAGATGAGTGCAATTGTGTGATAGTTTGGGCATTCTTTGGTGTTGCCTTTCTTTGGGATTAGAATGAAAACAAATGTTTCCAGTCCTGTTGCCATTGCTGAGTTTCCCAAATTTGCTGGCATATTGAGTGCAGCACTTTCACACCATCATCTTTTAGGATTTGAAATGGCTCAACTGTAATTCCATCAACTCCACTAGCTTTGTTCATAGTGATGCTTCCTAAGGCCCACTTGACTTCTCATTCCTGGATGTCTGACTCTAGGTGAGTGATCACACCATTGTGATTATCTGGGTTGTGAAGATCTTTTTTGTATAGTTCTTCCGTGTATTCTTGTCACCTCTTCTTAATATCTTCTGCTTCTGTTAGGTCTGCACCATTTCTGTCCATTATTGAGCCCATCTTTGCATGACATGTTCCCTTGGTATCTCTAATTTTCTTGAAGAGATCTCTCGTCTTTCCCATTCTGTTATTTTCCTCTATTTCTTTGCACTGATCACCGAGAAAGGCTTTCTTATCTCTCCTTGCTATTCTTTGGAAACTCTGCATTCAAATGGGTATTTCTTTGCTTTTCTCCTTTGCCTTATGTGTCTTGTCTTTTCTTAGCTATTGGTTAGGCCTCCTCAGGTAACCATTTTGACTTTTTGCATTTCTTTTTCTTGGAGATGATCTTGGTCCCTGTCTCCTGTACAGTGTCACAAACCACTGCCCATAGTTCATCAGGCACTCTATCAGATCTAGTCCCTTAAATCTATTTCTCGCTTCCACTGTATAATCATAAGGGATTTGATTTAGGTTATACTTGAATGGTCTAGTGGCTTTCCCTACTTTCTTCTATTTACATCTGAATTTGGCAATAAGCAATTCATGGTCTGAGCCACAGTCAGCTCCTGGTCTTGTTTTTGCTGCCTCTATAGAGCTTCTCCATCTTTGGCTGCAAAGAATGTCATCACTCTGATTTTGGTATTGACCATCTGGTGATGTCCATGTGTAGAGTCTTCTCTTGTGTTGTTGGAAGAGGGTGTTTTCTATGACCAGTGTGTTCTCTTGGCAAAACTCTGGTAGCCTTTGCCCTACTAACAGGTCAAAGGGAGACCTGTTAGGGGAAGAGATAAAGAGGGGTGGGAGGGAAAAGTACCAGGATTCAAAATGAAGTACACATTTAATTGGCCCAGTGGTGTCATATTGAAGAGGAGACACCTGGAAGGCAAGCTGAGAACAAGGATAGATAGTATTGGCCCCTTAAAATATTCTGAAAAGCTGGAATTCTACCCTCTTTATTTGTGGAGTGTGATGTATGCAGAATGGACCTAGTTAGATTTTTATCTAGATTCTGTCTCTCTACACAGAGGTTCCAGGAGAGCATCAGGCTAACTTTATCTGGGTAGCCGTAGAAAAGAAGATATGTTCACTTTTTTTTTTTCAAATTTGAATGATGCATATTTCTTTTGTAAAATGATCAATTTAGTCTGATTTTAACATGCATATTTTCCTTCTCAACCATGTGATAGTTTCCTAGGGTTTGGATTCTCAACAAAGTGCCTAGAAATCAGTGTCACTGTGCTCAGGACCAAGCACAGCTGTGCATGTGATGTGTGGTCACAAATGTTTCCCAACTGCTAACATGTAACCTGGATCCAGGGATCCAAGGAAGCTGTTGTTAGAGTCAACTGTGAGGATGACCTTGTTATATAACTGAGAGAAACAAAATGGGTGATTATTATTATATTCATGTTTTAAGATCTGGACTGTGTGTTGTTTCTGTGGTTGTCTAATGGGAGCTCATTTCCTCATGTGTTTTGACACTTTGCATCCTTGAAATTGGGTCTGCAGGACTTCTTTGAAGGTAATAGTGACTGTGGCTTTCTTGAGAGAGCCCTGGGAGTAGAAACTGTGATGATTTTAAACTAAATTATCAGCTTGAAATGTCTACGGAAATATAAAATTCAGCTGTAAATATGTATGACTGACGTCTTATGGGGACAAATTCTCAAAGCGAGATTTTTTTTTTTTCTATCTAATTCTATGGCAAAGTCTAAACAATTTCCCTTGCAGTGTTTTTGGTGAGAGTCAGGCTTTATTTCTAGTTTACCCTGCACACTAAGGAAGTTAATTTGGGGATCTCCTCTTGTGTTCCCAAATTTTGGCAAGCCCTAAACTTCTTTTTCTTTCTGTCCCCTGTGCTCTACAAAGACAGCTTGCCAGAATTCAGCATATCCTGCAAAGGAAAGCCACCTTTGATACTCTTTCCATTACTCATTCACATTTCTTTTTGCTTCTTAGTATTCTTTGCCAGGCGGCACTAGTGTTAAAGAACTACCTGTCAATGCAGATATAAGAGATGTGGGTTCGATCCCTGGGTTAGAAAGATGCCCTGGAGGAAGGCACAGCAACCCACTCCAGTATTTTTGCCTAGAGAATCCCCATTGGCAGAGGAGCCTCATGGGCTGCAGTCCACAGTGTCGCAAAGAGTCAGACACAACTGAAGCAATTCAGCACAGCACACATTCTTTGCCGGACTGTCAATTTGCTTTGAAAGACTTTATACATTTTTCATTATATTTAAATTCATTTCATCAGGGGTGTATTTACTAAGCCAGAACTAAAGACATGGCTACCACTACTGCTAATCATACTAACTTTCTGAGATACTGCCGCCATTGTATTATTTAGTCTTTCTGTATCTAAAGGGCTTCCCTGGTGGCTCAGAGGTTAAAGCGTCTGCCCGCAATGCGGGAGACCCGGGTTAGATCCCTGGGTCGGGAAGGTCCCCTGGAGAAGGAAATGGCAACCCACTCCAGTATTCTTGCCTGGAGAATCCCATGGATGGAGGAGCTTGATGGGCTACAGTCCACGGGGTCGCAAAGAGTCAGACACGACTGAGTGACTTCACTTTCGCTTTCACTTTCTGTATCTAAAATATCCATTACACTTAAATACCATCTCATGTGCCAAGAAACAAGTGCTTCTTCTGAACAGATAAAAGGGTTGAATGCATCTTCTATCTTTACAATATGAATATTGGCAGAGGGAAATGAGCTCAGGAGACAAGTTGAAAGGAGTTGAGAATGTCAGTAAGAAGAAATCAGTAAGTTCAAAAAATGATGCCAAATCCCCCAATGTGAAAATCCTTCTAAAACCTCAAATATTATTATCCCACCCTCTGACCACAGCAGTCCGTTTCCCTTGCTCTAATTCTATCCTTATTCTAATGTCATCAATAATCAGTCTCCCCCCTGTCTTTAGTTGTTCACTTTATTTTCTGTCCAGCCTATGCCACCTCTTCTTGCACTTTCCTCCTGCCAACACCTTCAAGTTCCTAACCCTTTACTAGCCCCACCACGACCACATGTGTACTTCCACACTTAGTGGTGAAACATCAACCCAGAATGCAGAATATACTATGGCCAATGGATTTGTCCCATCATGAACTCATTCCAGATTTCAGCTGAATTTTCAAAAATGCATAAGCTGCTTTCTGTTGCCATTCTGAAGGCAACGTCTTCTCAGATGTTTCACATGTATTTACATTTTTATCAGGTTTCTTAAACCCTCTTCCCTAATACCTACACTTTCATTTCTGCGAACCATCTTCGTCCTACTATGTATAGGAAATGTGTGTCTTTATTTGGATGAAAATCAAATTTCTACTCTTTTTTCCCCGATTTATGTATGTTTGCTTCCTTCATCCTTAATGCTTTATCTCAGTAAAAGTGATTCTTATCCTTCACAAGGATTAACCCTTCCCTGGTAGCTCTGGTTTTCACTTTTTCCTACTTCCTCATATTTTCTTGTACCTCTTTCATCTGGTATTCTATAGTGGCTAAGAATGCTTTGGTTATTTTGCTCTCTTAAGCTATTTATCCTCTAGAGTAAGTATATACTCCTAAGTGTTCATACCTTGCTGAAGATCTAAACCTAACATCATTATAATTTTATAATAAACATTATAAAATTTTGAATGGCTGACGGAATTATGTAGAACCATTTGTTACTTGTTGGTACACACAAACCGTGCTCCATTACCTATTTTATAAAAATTTTAATTAAGTTATGCACATCTCATTTTACTGTTTGCCTGTGTTACAATGTGGTCAACAAAAATAAATACCATGATACATTTCCTCTCAATTTCTCAACTTCATTTGATTCTAGAAAATTCCAAATATATAACCTTGAAAAATTTGTATGTTTTTAGTTTTTCCAGATCTCTGCCAATTTTATTCTCCATTCACAAGCTCAACCTTGCATCCCTCTAATTGTGTCTTATGAATTTTTACCCAGTAAAGGGATTGGATGTTGGGACCAAAGCTTTCTGTGTCTAACTAGTTTAGGGAAGTGGGATTCTTCAGTGTACTTCACTGATGATGGAAAACAAATCATCTTTTAATAAAGCACACTTAAGATTTCCATTTGCAATTCCTTTACTCTTAAGGCACCAGCTGTGTCTTCTTTGGAGGAGATCCTCTTTAAACTTGGGGCCTTTAATTATGGTTAGCTTAAGAGAAGAGCTTGATAATTCAGTGGAAGCATAAAAACATATATCAGGTTATGAGAAGAAACATAAGTCCTCAGCATTGCTGTTAATATTTGGAGGGATAAAACTGTTAATGAGGTGGTTATTTGAGGAGCTATTTTAATCATAAGAACAGAATGACTTTAGCAAACTGTAAAACTAGGGAGTCCTAGATAAGGACTCTTGTGTGAAAACAAGGATATGGAAGATGCAAACTAGTGAGCTGAAATACCATAGAAACTTAAGCAAGGTGTTGAGAGCTTAAAAGCAAGACTAATCTTCTCTGAAATACAGAAGGAGATAACTAGGTCTTTTCTTTGAATATTAGCCTATCAAAGGCCAATGGGGTAAAGAGGAAAAATGATGATAATCAAGGGATCATACCTTTAAAAGAGGAAGTATTATTATCTTTTTAATTTTTTTTGCCCTCTACCAATTCTTCATATGTCTGATACCCATTTCCTTAGATGGTAAAATAATGTTGTATTTTTGAATTTTAGGAAGCACTGAGAATTAAAAAAGCCAGAGGATATAGATTTTTCTTCTGTTTCTGTCTAATTTACTTATGGCAGGAGTTGTAAAAACATCAAACTCTCTTTCTATAGCTTGTGTGTGTGTGTGTGTGTATTTGGTGGCCAATATGCGGTAAGATTGTAAACTGCATTGTTTTAAACAAAGATGTTGCTATATGATGTTTAGCTGGAAAAAGAGTAGTCCTCAGGTTGCAGAGTCAACCTTGATTAGATTCTATTTAGGAAATGAGGTTGCTTCATTAAAACCTAATCTGAGAGACACATGTACCCCAATGTTCCTCGCAGCACTGTTTATAATAGCCAGTACATGGAAACAACCTAGATGTCCATCAGCAGATGAATGGATAAGAAAGCTGTGGTACATATACACAATGGAGTATTACTCAGCCATAAAAAAGAATTCATTTGAATCAGTTCTGATGAGATGGATGAAACTGGAGCCGATTATACAGAGTGAAGTAAGCCAGAAAGAAAAACACCAATACAGTATACTAACACATATATATGGAATTTAGGAAGATGGCAATGACGACCCTGTATGCAAGACAGGGAAAGAGACACAGATGTGTATAACGGACTTTTGGACTCAGAGGGAGAGGGAGAGGGTGGGATGATTTGGGAGAATGACATTCTAACATGTATACTATCATGTAAGAATTGAATCGCCAGTCTATGTCTGACGCAGGATGCAGCATGCTTGGGGCTGGTGCATGGGGATGACCCAGAGAGATGTTATGGGGAGGGAGGTGGGAGGGGGGTTCATGTTTGGGAATGCATGTAAGAATTAAAGATTTTAAAATTTAAAAAATAAAAACTAAAAAAAAAAAAACAAAAACAAAAAACCTAATCTGATTTCTCAGTGTTGTCTTCAGTGATGACATTGGTGGCTCAGATGATAAAGAGTCTGCCTGCGATGTGGGAGACCCGGGTTAGAGTCTGCCTGCGATGTGGGAGACCCAGATTCAGTCCTTGGGTTGGGAAGATCCCCTGGAGAAGGAAATGGCAACCCACTCCAGTATTCTTGCCTTAGAATCACATGAGCAGAGGAGCCTGGTGAGCTATAGTCCACTGGGTCACAAAAGAGTCAAACACGACTAAGTAACTAACACACTTTCTTAACTGAAGTTTCTGTGTATCCAACAGATGTGATATTTGGGTCTCTATTTGCCCTTGATTCTCATACCTATGTCATCTATTGGGAAATCTGAGTAAAGATAAGGAGTTGGGGCTAAATGTAGATGTTTCTGGGCTTCCTTAAATAAAAGCTACCTGAATATCACTTGATAGTACCCGAGGAATATTTCTAAAATCTACTTTTGTGCATTCAATACCCAGGAGTAGAACTTTCTCTTTCAACAATAGGCAATGGCCAAGATGGTCTCAAAGCTTCCTTCAACTAGACTGAACTTTAACAGACTTCTTCTAACTCTAGGCCCTGATTTGCCTTTACCTTAGAAAACATATAACTGTAAGTTACTTCTGTATCCTTTTGAGATATATATCTTTCAAAAAGCATCTTGCCAGTTTTACAATCCGGAAATATCTTACTTGCCTGGAGTCACGATTTTCCTGGTAGTCCAGTGGTTAAGATGCCCTGTTCCCAATTTAGGGTGTCTGGGTTCAATCCCTGGTCATATGCCATAACAAAAAAGATCCTGCATGTTGCAAGAAAGGTCAAAGATCCCTCTTGTCACAACTAAGACCTGGCACAGCCAAATAAATACAAATTTTGTTTAAAAAAAGAGCCAAGGAGCCATCCCACTCAAATGTAATCACCGAGGAAGATAGAATTCCTGTATCTCAGTCTGTGATAGAACTCCAATATCTCAGTTTCTTCATGAGTTCAGGAATCTTAACTTTGATGGATGCCAATTAGCAAACATGATCTAATCACAAATCAAGAAACTTGTGTGGGATGTTGGAAAACAAAAGAGTTGAAGGTATTTCTGAATGAAAGGTCTTGTTCTGCTGGGAAAGAATAGGTATCATGTTGGCTTTGAAAACATTTTATTTAAATTTGAGTGGTAGACAGAGATTGTTAGGACACAGCTTTAGGACAAAGATCAGAAACTGCTTCCATCTTTTGTTGTGCTCTGAATAATTGTATTTTTCTATGCAGTGAAGTAAATATTCTGAATTTAAAGATAAGAGAGTCTTTTTTAAACCAAATTAATTTAATAATATAAACATTCTACCTTCTGACAGCCTATATGTTACGTGATATCTTGAATTCCTATGAATTAATACAATATTTTATGGTAAATTATGTGTACTATTCTGTGATGGATGGAGTGCATGTATTTTTGAGAAAGAGTTCTTCAGAGAAGAGATGAAAGATTGGTAAATCCCAGTTGGCTAGCTTTCCACAAAGAGAACGTTTGTTCTTCACAAACGTTCTTAGAACATTACTAAGGGGACTTTGAGGATTTTTTGAGCAGTATTATTTTTTCTCCTGATGTCCAGTTTTGTTTTGCTAGCCAATCTGGCCTGACTCACACACGATCTGCATGGGTCAGTGCTTCTCAGAAGAGAAGGCCAGACTTCCTTGGTGGTCTTTAGCAGATCCGTGGTATTTGCTATGGTGATCTGTAGCAGGACCTACAATCCCAGCTGTAGCTGCTAAACAGAGTTTAAGTAAACCTTCTTTTTAGGTGATGAACTCAATTTACTATGAACTTTGGATCCTTAGCTGATTACTATCCATACACGCTCTTACTTGATTCTGACAGAAATCATTTTTTATTACCAGTTTCATCCTTTTCTCAATATTCTACTTGTTGTCATTTTTCTAATATTACCTTAGAACTCTGACTAGAATTCTGGAGGTCACAGACCTCCATTGGGAGTGCTTCCTCTTACACTCTGCACAGGAGCAGGATAACATTGGAATATGGGTCTGTGGCCTGAAGATCTTTGCTGATGAACCCAACAGATATGGGAATTTTTCAGCTTTATATTTCATAATTAATGCCTACTGATAGAAGACTCTAATCAATTTATCTTAAATAGTAATGTATAAATACATGTCAAGAGGAAAATATAAAACCAAAAATGCAAAAAGAGATTCTCTGATTTTGCTCATACCTATATATATACTTTTACTATGCTCAATTTATTAGCATTCTCTCATCTTAACGTCCCTCTTTAACCAGCTTAATTTACATAGAACACAGTCTCAGTAGTAATATACACTTTGCCTATCGTTTTTTTATCGCATGTCTAAACACAACCCTGGTTCTCAATGATCCTAAGGATGCGTTTTCTCTGTACCTGCAATGGGACACATGCGGAGAGGTACATCAGCAGAGGCAAGTTCTGCTATTTGCAGATGACCACTCACTTCATAAAACACTCATGATTTTTACCATGTTGCTCAAATTCAATCAGCTCACTCAGTCTCTGGAAAAAATCTGTCAACACTCTAACTATCTTTGTTCTTACTACTCTTGCTCTCCTCCCTCTGATTGCTCGATGACTATTGCTAATTTATAGAAAGGTACAAACAAGACAGGCTTCAGCATACGTGAACCATGAAATTCCAGATGTTCAAGCTGGTTTTAGAAAAGGCAAAGGAACCAGAGATCAAATTGCCAACATCCACTGGATCATAGAAAAAGCAAGAGATTTCCAGAAAAATATCTATTTCTGCTTTATTGACTATGCCAAAGCCTTGACTCTGTGGATCACAATAAACTGGAAAATACTGAAAGAGATGGGAATACCAGACCACCTGACCTGCCTCTTGAGAAACCTATATGCAGGTCAGGCGGCAACAGTTAGAACTGGACATGGAACAGCAGACTGGTTCCAAATAGGAAAAGGAGTACGTCAAGGCTGTATATTGTCACCCTGCTTATTTAACTTCTATGCAGAGTACATCATGAGAAACACTGGGCTGGAAGAAACACAAGCTGGAATCAAGATTGCTAGGAGAAATATCAGTAACCTCAGATATGCAGATGACACCACCCTTATGGCAGAAAGTGAAGAGGAACTTAAAAGCCTCTTGATGATAGTGAAAGTAGAGAGTGAAAAAGTTGTCTTAAAGCTCAACATTCAGAAAACAAAGATCATGGCATCCGGTCCCATCACTTCATGGGAAATAGATGGGGAAACAGTGGAAACAGTGTCAGACTTTATTTTTTGGGGCTCCAAAATCATTGCAGATGGTGACTGCAGCCATGAAATGAAAAGATGCTTGCTCCTTGGAAGGAAAGTTATGACCAACCTAGATAGCATATTCAAAAGCAGAGACATTACTTTGCCAACAGAGGTCTGTCTAGTCAAGGCTATGGTGTTTCCAGTGGTCATGTATGGATGTGAGAGTTGGACTGTGAAGAAAGCTGAGCACCGAAGAATTGATGTTTTTGAACTGTGGTATTGGAGAAGACTCTTGAGAGTCCCTTGGACTGCAAGGAGATCCAACCAGTCCATTCTGAAGGAGATCAGCCCTGGGATTTCTTTGGAAGGAATGATGCTAAAGCTGAAGCTCCAGTACTTTGGCAACCTCATGCGAAGAGTTGACTCATTGGAAAAGACTCTGATGCTGGGAGGGATTGGGGGCAGGAGGAGAAGGGGACGACCGAGGATGAGATGGCTGGATGGCATCACCAACTCGATGGACATGAGTTTGAGTGAACTCCAGGAGTTGGTGATGGACAGGGAGGCCTGGCGTGCTGTGATTCATGGGATTGCAAAGAGTCGGACCCGACTGAGCAACTGAACTGAACTGAACAAACAAATGCTAGAAGATGCTTACTTCTCAGCACCAAACATAGAAACATAGCCTTGCCTACTCCATATGTGCTGTGCTTACTAGCAGCTTGGGCATCACCTGGAAACGTGTTAGAAACGTGAACCTACTGAACATAGATCTACATTTAACAAGTTTCCTGTTTGTGTGCATTGAAGTGAAGAAAACACAGGTTGTTTCTTTCTGTCCTTTGAAAAGCAGTTTCTTTGCCTGTAGAAGGCATATTTCTTTCTCTTCTTAATTTCTCAGAAATTTACAATGTTATTCCTTTTCTTCCCAGTGCATTCAGTTTCTCTGTCTCAACTATAATTCCCTGTATTCACTTTTTAAGTCTCAAATTTCTCCATTGAACTCTTGCATTTATCCAATTAAAAGACAATAAACAACCTAGTTACTGATCCAATTTCTTCTTAGTTTCTTTCTTCAGAGACAACTTCCAAATGAGATGTTCATAATTAATGTGTCCATTTCTTCATCTAACACTCTTTTCAACCCACTACTAATTAGCCTCTGGGCAGTCACTTCACCAAACACTGTTCTCAGCAAGTTTGCATGGTCCATTCCTCTTCTTACTTTCTCAGCAACATCTGACTCTGTGAGAAGCACATGTGAATGAATAAGAACAATAAAGACTGACTCCTCAGGACTCTTACCTTTCTATTTTCTTCTCCCAAGTATAATCTCTCTAGACATTTTACCTTTCATGTCTGATTTCTAAGGGCAATAAAGAGATGTTAAGTATTAAGGTACATGGAAAAACTGCTTCAGTTTTCCTAATTGCTCTGTGTCTAGCACCCGATCTAGGTTTCCCTAGTCGCTCAGATGGTAAAGAACCTGCTTGAAATGTGGGAGATCTGAGTTCAGTCCCTGGTTTGGTAATATCCCCTGGAGAAGAAAATAGCTACCTATTCCAGTATTCTTACCTGGGCAATTCCATGGACAGAGAAGCCTTGTGGGCTACAGTCCAGGGGGTCACAAAGAGTTGGAGATGACTGAGCAACTATCACGTCACATCTAGTCTAACACTAACCCCTCTCATATCTTATCAAAAGAATGAATATACACTTTAGGTTACATGCCTGACCCCCAATCATCTACTAAAAGTTTCGTTTTCTTTTTTATTTGTTCATGTAGTAATTACCCTTTACTGAAATTAATTATCCACCCTTTTCATTCTTCCCTCCCCCTGCCCTGGAATAGATTTGCACTTATATCATAGGGTGTTCTCATATGATGAATAAACAAAATGGAGATAAGAGGCTTCTCTACTTTTTTTTTTTTTTTTTTTTAATCCTTGGGGTTTTATCCAGTATTTAACTGTGAAGTCTCTTCATGGTTATAAGCAAGAAATTGGGCTCACCACTTTCATCATTTGAATATTTGTTAGAAATACCTCTCTGAATTAATGGAAAGGAAGAGAGAATTTTCTAAGCCTGTGCTCTTATTATAGAATTCAGAAGTTTGAAAGCTTAAACGAGTTTCATTCTCACAGACTACTGGTGGTCTTTTAGATCAGTTTAAGTCTTTCAATTGCCTGTTTCTTTGTCCTATTTTCTGGCAGTGTGTACATATATTCAATTTATGATTATTTGTGGGTTATTGTGAAACATACATGGCACTTAAGGTTTAATCAATAACATACATAATAAAAAAAAAAGATGCCATGATTTAAAGTAGTTTTGGAAATGCGTATATATTATCATTTGTATACTCCCACTTTAATATATTCAGTTTACATTATTATATAATCTTTAAAGGATTTGTAGGTTTTTATGTTGTAAATATAATGCTTTGAGAAATAATTTTGAGACAACACTGCTAAAGAGGAGACCCAAAGCAATCACTAACAATAGTTATAAGTCCAAGACTTCAGTTGCCTTAATGATTATAGTTACTAGTTTTGGAGCTCCTACCCTCTCAGGTGTGTGTTATATATAACAATTTTTTAATATTGTGTATGCTTGTTTTACAGGTAAGGGTGATAAAGTTCAGATAGATTAAATAATAATCTACTTAAGATCTCTCAGTTATTACTGAGAGAACTGAAAACCAGGACCATTGAAAATTTACCTTCTTTGCATCTTGCTTCATTTCTTCCCTTTCATTGTCAAATTATTCACTAGAATAGGAACACCATCTGCCTTATTAGAAGTTCCACACTGTTTTTACTCAGGATTGAACTTCGAATTTTCTGTTGATGGGCAGGGCTGTGTGCCCTCCCTGTTGTGTGACATGAGGTCAAACTCTGGTGGAGGTAATGAAGATAATGCTGACCTCCTTCAAAGGTCCCATGTGGGCACTGCTGCACTCAGTGCCTCCGACCCTGCAGCAGCCACTGCTGACCCTCACCTCCACTGGAGACTCCTGGACACTCATGGGTAAATCTGGGTCAGTCTCTTTTGGGGTCACTTCTCCTTTCTCCTGGGTCCTGGAGTGCACAAAGTTTTGTTTGTGCCCTCCAAGAGTTTGTTTCCCCAGTCCCGTGTAAGTTTGGCGGATTTATGGTGGGGTTAATGGCGACCTCCTCCAAGAGGACTTATGTCATACCCAGGTCTGTGGCACCCAGAGCCCCTGCCCCTGTGGCAGACCACTGCTGACCCGTAACTACACAAGAGATACTCAAACTCAGTTCCGGATTAGTCTCTTTTGGGTCTCTAGGTCCTGGGGTGCACAGGGTTTGTTTGAGCCCTCCAAGGGGTTATGGTGATATGGCGTTTGATTCTAAATGCGATTTCACTCTTCCTGGGCCTCTTCTTTGCCTTTGGACATGGGGTATCTTATTTTGGTGGGATCCAACATTCTCCTGTCTATGGTTGTTCAGGAGTGAGTTGTAATTTTGGAACTCTCACAGGAGATAAGAGAAGAACCTAGATTTCATGTGATCAGGACACGTGGATCTCCCACCAATCAGAACAAGATCCAGTTTCCCCCTCAGTCAGTCTCTCCCAACAGGAAGCTTCCATAAGCCTCTTATCCTTCTCCATCAGAGGGCAGACAGAATGAAAACCACAATCACAGAAAACTAACCAAATTTATCACATGGACCACAGCCTTGAATAACTCAGTGAAACTGTGAGCCATGTCATGTCAGGCCACACAAGACAGATGGGTCATGGTAGAAGTTCTTAAAAACGTGGTCCACTGGAGAAGGAAATAGCAAGTCCCTTCAGTATTCTTGCTTTGAGAACCCTATGAACAGTATGAAAAGGCAAAATGATAGGACACTGAAAGATGAACTCCCCACATTGGTAGGTGCCCAATATGCTACTGGAGATCAGTGGAGAAATAACTCCAGAAAGAATGAAGAGATGGAGTCAAAGTGAAAACAACACGCAGTTGTGGATGTAACAGGTGATGGGTGTAAAGTCCGATGCTATAAGAACAATATTGCATAGGAACATGGAATGTTAAGTCCATGAATCAAGGCAAATTTGTAAGTGGTCAAACAGGAGATGGCAAGAGTGAACATTGACATTTTAGGAATCTGTGAACTAAAATGGACTGGAATGGGTGAATTTAGCTCAGATGACCATTATATCTACTACTGTGGGCAAGAATCCCTTGGAAGAAATGAAATAGCCATCGTAGTCAACAAGTGATTCCTAAATGCAGTACTTGGATGCAATCTCAAAAATGACACAGTGATCTCTGTTCATTTCCAATGCAAACCATTCAATATCACAGTAATCCAAGTCTATGCCCTGACAGTCATGCTGAAGAAGCTGAATGGTTATATGAAGATCTGCAAGACCATCTAGAATGAACACCCCAAAAAAGATGTCCTTTTCATTATAGGGGACTGGAATGCAAAGTAGAAAGGCAATAGATACCTGGAGTAACAGGCAAATTGGGCTTTGTAGTACAAAACAAAGCAGGTCAAAGGCTAACAGAGCTTTGCCAAGGAAACTCACTGGTCATAACAAACACCCACTTCCGACAACACAAGAGAAGACTCTACACATGCAAATCACCAGATGGTCAATACCAAAATCAGATTGATTATATTCTTTGCAGCCAAAGATGGAGGAGCTTTATACAGTCAGCAAAAAAAAGACCAGAAGCTGACTGTGGCTCAGATTATGAACTCCTTATTGCCAAATTCAGACTTAAATAGAAGAAAGTAGGGAAAACGACTAGACCATTGAGGTATGACCTAAATCACATCCCTTACGATTGTACAGTGGAAGTAACACATTGATTCAAGGGATTAGATGGGATAGACAGAGTGCCTGAAGAACTATGGACTGAGGTTCATGATGTTGTACACGAGGCAGTGATCAAGAACATCCCCAAGAGAAACAATCCAAAAAGGCAAATGGTTGTCTGAGGAGATCTTAGAAATAGCTGAGAAAAGAAGAGAAGATAAAGGGAAAGGAGAAAAGGAAAGATATACCCATTTGAATGCAGAGTTCCAAAGAATAGCAAGGAGAGATAAGAAAGCCTTGCTCAGTGATCAATGCAAAGAAATAGAGGCAAACAACAGAATGGGAAAGACTAGAGATCTCTTCAAGAAAATTAGAGATACCAAGGAAACCATTTCATGCAAAGATGAACACAATAAAGGACAGAAATGTTATGGACCTAACAGAAGCAGAAGATATTAAGAAGAGGTGGCAAAAATACATAGAAGAACTATGCAATAATGATCTTCATGACTCAGATAATCACGATGGTGTGATCACTCACCTAGAACCAGACATCCTGGAATGTGAAGTCAAGTGGAATATGAACAGAACTAGTGGAGGTGATGGAATTCCAGTTGAGCTATTTCAAATCCTGAAAGATGATGCTGTGAAAGTGCTGCACTCAATATGCCAGCAAATGTGGAAATCTCAGCAGTGGCTACAGGAATGGAAAAGATAAGCTTTCATTCCAATCCCAAAGAAGGGCAATGCCAAAGAATGCTCCAACTACTGCACAATTGCACTCATCTCACATGCTATAAAGCAATGCTCAAAATTCTCCAAGCCAGGCTTCAATAGTACATGAACTGTGAACTTCCAGATGTTCAAGCTGGATTTAGAAAAGGCAGTGGAACCAGAGATCAAGTTGACAACATCTGTTGGATCATCAAAAAGGCAAGAACGTTTCAGAAAAAAATTTCTACTTCTGCTTTATCGACTTTGTCAAATCTTTGACTGTGTGGATCAAAACAAACTGTGGATAATTCTTAAAGAAATGGGAATACCAGACCACCTTACCTGCCTCCTGAGGAATCTGTATGCAGGTCAAGAAGCAACAGTTAGAACTGGTCATGGAAAAACAGACTGGTTCCAAATTAGGAAAGGAGTATGTCAAGGCTGTATATTGTCACCCTACCTGTTTAACTTATATGTAGGTTACATCATGCGAAATGCCTGGCTGGATGAAGCACAAGCTGGAATCAAGATTGGCTGGAGAAATAGCAAGAACCTCAGATATGCAGATGACAACACCCTTATGGCAGAAAGCAAAGAGGAACTAAAGTGTCTCTTGATGAAAGTGCAAGAGGATAGTGAAAAAGGTGGCTTAAAACTCAACATTCAGAAAACTAAGATCATGGCATCCAGTCCCATCACTTTATAGCAGAAAGATGGGAATCAATGGAAACAGTGAGAGAATTTTTTTGCGGGGGGCTCCAAAACCGCTGTGGGTCGTGACTGAACCCATGAAATTATAAAACCCTTGCTCCTTGGAAGAAAATCTATGACCAAACTAGACAGCATATTAAAAAGCAGAGATATTACTTTGCTAACAAAGGTCTGTCTAGTCAAAGCTATGGTATTTCCAGTACTCATGTATGGATGTGAATGTTGGACTATAAAGAAAGCTGAGCACTGAAGAATTGATGCTTTTGAACTGTGGTGTTAGGGAAGGCTCTTGAGAGTCCCTTGGACTGCAAGGAGATCCAACCAGTCAATCCTAAATGTAATCAGTCCTGAATATTTGTTGGAAGGTCTGATGCTGAAGCTGAAATTCCAATACTTTGGCCATCTAAAGGGAAGAACTGACTTGTTTGAAAAGACCCTGATGTTAGAAATGGTTGAAGGCAGGAGAAGTTGACGAATAAGGATGAGATGGTTTGATGGCATCACAGACGTGATGGACATAAGTTTGAGTAGGCTCCTGAATTGGTGATGGACAGAGAGGCCTGGCATGCTGCAGTCCATGGGATCACAAAGAGTTGGACAGGACTGAGTGACTGAATTGAACTGAGCTTTGGATAGGAACTTTTGTGTAAATTGATGTAATCTCTGTGTACTTATTTATTTGGCTTTTCTAAAGGAATAGTAGTAACATGATGGCTTGTTTGAGTGTCCTGACAAATGTAGCTTCCAAAGGTTTAAGATAAACCTTGCAATTTTTTCAAGATTCAAAATAATTTTCCACTAACCCTGATCAAAATTTGTTTCTGTAAAGAGAGAAATTTCCCATATAAGGCATTAGCCTGCATCATGGTAAACCTTTCCAGCTTCTTTTGTTTCCCTCCTCCTCTTCACTCCTACAGTCTTCCTTATGTGAACTGACTCAGGAGTTGCTGAAATAAATGAACCATCTCTTTTAAAAAAGTGGAGACTCCTTATAGTTTTAGCCGTGTGGTGAGACATTTGTCACAATGTGATTATTTACACACTATTGGAGGAAATAAAATTATACTGGAAGGCTTTTTTGTCATAATTAATAATATAAAATGGCCTTTCAGAAATGCTCTGAAATTTCTTTTTAAGTATAAATTATCAACAACATTTGAATGTGTTTGTAAATGTCACCCTTAGATGACTATTTTGAGCCATTCACATTCTGGCTACATCACTTGCTTGGACTTAGGTGGGGGAGTTACTCATTTTTCTAAGATTCCGTTTCTATGTTAGTAAAAAGAAATCACCTATAGTTCCTACAGTTTGGGTTATTCTGGGATTAAGTAAAATTATGTTCGTAATTTTCTTAGCACAAGTCTGGTATACAGTGTAAGCATTTTAAATATAGGAATTTGGTGTTTCATCTTTTCTGCCCAACATAAAGACTAAAAGTATATAATGAACTTATATTCAACCTTAAAATGCTACTTAAGTTACTATAGGTTGTCTTTTTTTTTATGCTACACACTTGAAAGTAGTCTTGTATTTTATTGTTGTTGTTTTAGTACTTTATGGGAGAGTAGAATCTACCAACACTGTTACCGTATTCTTTGGAGGAACTTTTTCTTGCCCTGATAGTACTCTTATTCCCCGTGTGCCGTGAGGAAGCCTTAGTTAGCAGGAGATGGAAACTTCATCTGGAGTCTTTTTCAGTCATGTATGTGTCACGCTTTATACTATGTTACACCCTTTTAAAGTATTTATGCATGTATTTTTGGCTGTGCTGGGCCTTTGTTTCTGTGCGCGCTTTCTCTAGTTGTGTGAATGGTGGCTGCTGTCTGGTTGAGGTGTGCGGGCTTCTCACTGCGGTGGCTTTTCTGTTGCAGAGCACCAGCTCTAGTGTGCAAGGGCTCAATAGTTGCAGTGCACAGGCTTAAGTTGCCCTCTGGCATGTGGAATCTTCCCAGCCTAGGGATGGACCATTGTTTCGTGCACTGGCAGGCAGATTCTTAGCCACTGGACCACTAGGGAAGTCCTACACTCTTCTTTCAACCTAATATGAAAATCTTCATACCTAGGGATTATAGTTCCTTCTTTTACATTCTTAGGGACATCCTTATAGCAATGACCCAAGCCTGCAGAACTCCAGCTGATGAATAAGAAATATGTTTTGAAAGTTGAAATACTACTTTTAATCTAAGCACCATGTTATTAGTGTTTATGGTGCTCATGCTTTGAGTTTGGGACACTAATGCTGATGTTATTAGAGATAATATTTTTTTCTCATAGTTACTATAAGCTGCTAGCACCTTGAGTGTCTCTTTGGAAATTTAATTTGGTGCAAAAATGATAAAATTTGGCTAAAAGAATTGTTGACAAACATTTAAGATGGGGCAAGGATTTGATTTTCAAAGTGAGAAAAAAAGTCTTGTTTAATCTATTTTATTCCTCTGTTGTCCCTGAATATTCTCAATATTTGTACACAAAAAAATCACATAATAATACTATGCTATGGGAGAACTAGAAAGCTATATTAAAAAAAAAAACACAAAAACAGAAATCTATACCAAAATGTGCTGAATTTCACCTTAGCTCAAGCAAATCCTGAAATCTACTATCTGTGTCAGGTTCTGTTGGGTTGGCCAAAAAGTTCAATCAGGCTTTTCATACCATCTTCTTGGAAAACTTAAACTCTTTGGGCAGCCCAATGTAATTCTAATAACACCTTTTGCTTAGTGATATAAAGTTTAAAGTGTATTAGTTGCTCAGTTGTGTTTGACTTTTGCCTTAATTCTCCAGGCAAGAATACTGGAGTAGGTAACAATTGCCTTCTCCAGAGGATCTTCCTGACCTACCAGAGATTGAACCTGGGTCTCCTGCATTGCTGGCATATTCTTTAGCATCTGAGCCACCAGGCAAGCTCTTTAGTGATATAACTTAGCTGTCATTTCTATCTTTAATTATGTGTCTTTGTTGTGTGTGAGTGTTTAATTATGTGTCAGTTATTCAGTCATGTCTGACTCTGTGATCCATAGATTATAGCCCACAAGGTTCCTCTGTCCATGGGATTTTCCGGGCAAGAATACTGAAGTAGGTTGCCATTTTTTTCTCCAGGGGATCTTCCCAGCCCAGGGATTTAACCAAAGTCTCTTGCATCTCCTGTATTGGCAGGTGGATTCTTTACCACTATGCCATATTATGTATGAAATTGAGAGTATACATGCTTAGCTATTTTATGACATGTAACCTAGCAGACAGCATACCTTTAGCTAGAATTTTGACTACTTGTGCTAAATTCCCCCAGCTAGTGCAATCAAGGAGAATTACAACACCACTTACTTGTGTTTATGCCACATGAGGATGCCTTGGACATAGCTGTGCAATTCATTCTGATTGCTACCAAGTAATTCTTTGCAGACCTATACATCCAAACTATGGCTGATTTTCAGCAGTGTGCCGTCATGTTTTAGAAATTGGCTAATTAAAACTTTATGAGTGGACAATTAAAAGCAAAGTTCTTTTATGTGAGAATGTGAGAATTAAATTAAGTGTACATACAAGAACACAGTTGTTTTTTTTTTAACCATAGTGAATATATATATTTAAAAAAATTACTTTGAATAATTGCTTTACATTGTTGTCTTGGTTTCTGCTGTACAACAATGCAAACCAGTCATAACTATGTATATATGTGTGTATATATATATATATGTATATATGTACATCCTCCTTCTTGACATACATATTTTAAATATACTTTTTTTGTGAGAGGGGAAAAGATTAGTAATATAGTGAAATGATTATTTTTATTTGACTCTTAAATCTTCTTAAAGTTTCATTTGGACTTGCACCCTATAAACAAATCTGCTCTGTTCTTTCAATTATGCTATGGTACACTGTGCCATATTTTCCTGCCCTGATTCTCTAAATTTAACTGAAATAAACATGGATATCGAGGGCAGAACCGCTTCAGTAGTATTTCTGCAGCTATACACTCTTACAAAGAGTTTAGGGGGAATATTTCTTTTTTCCTTTTTTAAATGTGTTCCTAACAAAAAGGGAAAGATAAACATTTCAAGAGAAGAAAAGGGTCAGAAATTAGAAAGGTTTTTTTTTTTTTTTTTTTTTTTTTTTTTCCCCTTAAGTTCTGTGTTTGGCTGATATCACTGAGATAACTTAAAACATTTGCTTGATGGTTAATTAATGATAAGCCTAGTATCAGTGCCAGTGTATTTATTTGAGTATCCTGGTTTACATTCAGTTTAGATTTTCCTTTACAAAGCTGTTTCAAATATCAACAAAAAGAGTCATGAAATAAACAAAGCAGCAGGGCAGTATTTGTAGTGTGCTTTACACTCCGTTCACTACTCCCCTAGTTATTATTTTTGGAAACACAGAGCAGGATAATCTCAGTCCCAGGTGGTGAGAGGAGCCTCTGGAAGAACCTTCTATATGACCTGCATTTAACATACATCTCTGATGAGGCCTGTCTCTATAAGCTCACTTCTTGGGATGATAATATTTTAATATGTCAGCCATTTAAATATTAAAGCAAAAGCCTTTGAGAGTAGATGTTGAAGTATAGAAAACAAGGAGGGTATATTAAGCATGTCTTTTTATTCTTATGTGTTGATTTTCAGGCTTTATAGACCCAGGGCTGGCAGATACACAGATATAGTAAAGGGCTGGATGTGAACAAACATTTGTAGGCAAAATAACCAATTCAGAGCTTCCCCTGCGCCATGTCTTCTTATACTCTGGGCCAATATTCTCCTGCTCTAATCATCCCAGGATTAGATACCAGGCACCTAAGGCCAGCTCCCATGCCCTGGGAGCTGCTAAGGCTATTCAAACTACTCAGCTACCTACTTTGCCCTACCTGTTCCTTCCCTCCAAAACTTCAACACATCTTCCCTTGGTTCCTCGGCCTCCTGACAATCCTGGCACTCCTCCAGGGAAGCAAAGAAGAGGGGATAATGTTATTCATATATCCAAATGATAATTTTATTTGTTTTTTAAATCTTCTTAATATTTCATCTGGCCCTGCCTTCTATAAGCACATTTCAATGGCCTTGCATGGCTTGGGGTGCCCCTCCTCTTGGGGACTATGAAAAACAGACTGTGTTTTCAGTGGCAGTCCTTTCCTGATCTGGCCACAGCATTTTAAATCAGAGGAATGCAAGAAAATTGATACTGTGACTAAAAGGAGAAAATCACAATACAGTTCAGTTTAGTTGCTCAGTCGTGTCCGACTCTTTGTGACCCCATGAATCGCAGCACGCCAGGCCTCTCTGTCCATCACCAACTCCCGGAGTTCACTCAGACTCACGTCCACTGAGTCAGTGATGCCATCCAGCCATCTCATCCTCGGTCGTCCCCTTCTCCTCCTGCCCCCAATCCCTCCCAGCATCAGAGTCTTTTCCAATGAGTCTACTCTTCGCATGAGGTGGCCAAAGTACTGGAGTTTCAGCTTTAACATCATTCCTTCCAAAGAAATCCCAGGGCTGATCTCCTTCAGAATGCACTAGTTGGATATCCTTGCAGTCCAAGGGACTCTCAAGAGTCTTCTCCAACACCACAGTTCAAAAGCATCAATTCTTCAGCACTCAGCCTTCTTCACAGTCCAACTCTCATATCCATACATGACCACAGGAAAAACCATAGCCTTGACTAGATGGACCTTAGTTGGCAAAGTAATGTATCTGCTTTTGAATATACTATATAGGTTGATCATAACTTTTCTTCCAAGGAGTAAGCGTCTTTTAATTTCATGGCTGCAGTCACCATCTTGACACTGTTTCCACTGTTTCTCCATCTATTTGCCAAGAAGTGATGGAACCGGATGCCATGATCTTTGTTTTCTGAATGTTGAGCTTTAAGCCAACTTTTTCACTCTCCTCTTTCACTTTCATCAAGAGGCTTTTTAGTTCTTCACTTTCTGCCATAAGGATGGTGTCATCTGCATATCTGAGGTTATTGATATTTCTCCTGGAAATCCTGATTCTAGGTTGTGTTTCTTCAGGTCCAGCGTTTCTCATGATGTACTCTGCATATAAGTTAAATAAGCAGGGTGACAATATACAGCCTTGATGTACTTCTTTTCCTATTTGGAACCAGTCTGTTGTTCCATGTCCCGTTCTAACTGTTGCCTCCTGGCCTGCATACAGATTTCTCAAGAGGCAGGTCAGGTGGTCTGGTATTCCCATCTCTTTCAGAATTTTCCACAGTTTACTGTGATCCACACAGTCAAAGGCTTTGGCAGAGTCAATAAAGCAGAAATAGATGTTTTTCTGGAACTCTCGCTTTTTCCATGATCCAGCGATGTTGGCAATTTGATCTCTGGTTCCTCTGCCTTTTCTAAAACCAGCTTGAACATCAGGAAGTTCATGGTTCACGTATTGCTGAAGCCTGGCTTGGAGAATTTTGAGCATTACTTTACTAGCAGTAGTCCCCCCTTATCCATAGTGGATATATGCTAAGACCCCAGTAGATGCCTGAAAACATGAATAAATCCAACCGCTGTATGCCTTGTTTCTTCCTATACATACATATGATAAAGTTTAATTTATGAGGGAGATACAGTAGATTAACAGCAATAACTAATAATAAAATAGCATGATTATAATATACTATATTAAAAGTTATATCACTGTGGTTTATATGGAAAAGAATCTCTAAAGGGATAGATGTCTATGTGTAACTGAATCACTTTGCTATACAATTGACACTAACACAACATTGTAAATCAACCATACTCCAATATAAATTGAAAATTAAAAAAAGACTTAGCACCGCAGTAAGCAAAATATCACTTATTATTCTTCATTTTTATCTATAGCATTTTATCTACAATGACGTTTAAAATACAGCAGAACTATACTTGAAAAAATATTCTATGATATTTTAAGAGAAGCTTGTAAGTTTAAATATTATTTTTCCCTCCATAGCAAAGACTTACTAGACACACAATCTCAAAATTTTGTATGAGCACTGAGTTTTCCCTTAACTGTTACGTGAGTGCTATGCATTAATCAACTATATTTCATTTTTAGAAGAAATAATTTTGCTTATCTCTCAGAATGACAAGGGAGGAAGCCTTCCCAATTCTTCTGTGCCTTCCCATGGTTCTTCCTATATCAGATTCAGTTGATGTTTTTAATGAATAAAATATAATCCTGCCACTGCTCAAGAAAGCACAACAGAATGGGCCATTTATTCATAGAATGGCAGCAGTGAGAACTTCAGGCCTAAACTACTCTTTGTTTGTCCCTTCAGGCTGCTCCTGCTGATTTCTCTTGGTTGTGCATTGAATGGTTGGGTGGTCATTAAACAGTAGGTGAAAGGTGAGTGGGTGAAGAAAGCAATCCATTCTGATCTTCATAACTGGCTATTACTTCACCCCCTGCTGGGTCAGCATCTCCAGAAGGGATGCGATGGGCAGTTATAAAAAAGGAACAGCCAGAGTCTAGCTATAAAATGTTTATAGAACACCTATAAAATGACCCCCGAGGCTCAGTGAAATGGTGGCTTTACGGTTAAAGCCTAGATTCCAGACTACTGTCTGACCCCCTGCTCTAAAAGAGGCCACCTTCACACTCCCTAAACCAGCTCAGCCCAACCACGCTCTTTTACCTTTATTTTTGTCCTCAAGGAACCTATAAATTAGAGAGTGGAGGGAATTTGTACATCACCTTTGACTTTGAATTATTTAACTTACTGACGTTTTAGAGCCAGGTCTTCTGATAGACACACTTAAATAATGCCTGGCCCAGATGGAATATCAAGATGTGACTGAGCTAATATGCTGTGGAGTCTTTATGGGGCCGATATGGGTGGGCCACAGGTCTTGATCCTGACAAGTTGGTGTTGGTGGTTTATGTGGTTAATAGTCAGACACTCCCTCCCCATCAACTTACAAAACGGTAAAAAAGGTTGTCCTCTGAGAGGTATTAAGTCAAGTAGGAAATTACTGAAAATGTGAGTGTAGAGATTGAGCCTTTTCAAACACTAGGCCAGGTAAATGTATAAATTATTGTTTTTTTTAAATTTAAATTTATTTATTTTAATTGGAGGCTAATTACTTTGCAGTATTGTGTTGGTTTTGGCATACATCAACATGAATCCACCACGGGTGTACACGTGTTCCCAATCCTGTACCCCCCTCCCATCTCCCTCCCTATATCATCGTTATACTCAATGCATTTTGGTGAGATGTTAGTGTGTAACAAAAGCATAAATTTGAGTGATATTTCAAGTATAATGTGATGAATCAGGTGAATCCTCCCCGCTTCACAGTAAATGGACTTCAGGAACTAGAAAATTCATGTCTATTTAGTTTCCTTCTCTTGAATATACTAGAAATTTTCTAGCTTGTGTGACTTGGAATTATCATTTTATGCTTCTGATAAGTATGTGATAAAATTAAGTTTCTATTTTTAATTTTTTTTCAGGCTGACTCTCTTTTCACATTGTGCTTTGATGACTATAAATTGATTGATAATGAGTGATAAGAATACCAATCTCAGAAGATATACTATACCTTACTGTCACAATATAACATTCATGTAACTTTCATCTTCTATCAAAAAGATGAACTATAAATAATACATAGCAATGGGCTTTCTGTAAAATTGATTACACAAAGCCAAAATGATGTCTTCTCTGGCTATAATTTTTTTCTTTCCAGAATATTATTTCATTAACTTAAAACACTAGCCTTTGTTTTGTGAATAATCAAATGCTTTCTGCTGATTTCTGTATCTTTTGCCCTTCATCATTTCAGATTTTGGGGGAAGCATTTGGGGAGATTTTTTCATTAAAATTTAGAATTCTTTATTAACATCATTGTAATCACAGTAAGACTAGACATCTGAAATGTGATGTTAGGTTATAGTTTCTTGCAGCTCCTTCTTAATGCTTAACTATTTTATAGATTCTTATATCAAGTGTGTCCTGAGTTACTCAGTTATTTCTGACTCTTTGGGATCTCATGGGCTGTAGCTCACCAGGCTCCTCTGTCCATGGAACTTTCCAGGCAAGAATACCAGAGTGGGTTGCCATTTCCTGCTCTAGGCAATCTTTCCAACCCAGTGATAGAACCCCAATCTCTGGTGTCTCCTGAGTTGGCAGGCAGATTCTTCACCACTGTACCACCTAGGAAGCCCCTTATTCAAAAGTAGAGTTAAAAAAACACATACAGTCAATAATAATGTAATATTTTTTTTATGGTGACAGATGTTAACTAGACATTATGGCACTTATTTTAATGTATGGAAATGTCAAATCTAATATAATGTTGTAGGTAAACAATATGTCAAAAGAGAAATTTGTAGAAAAAGAGATCCAATATGTAGTTAACAGAGGCAGAGGATGGTGAGAAAGAGAACTAGATAAAGATAGAAAAGAAAGGAAAACAAAAAATAAATGTTATTAAATGCAATTTCTATGTAATTCTCTCATCTAAATCATCAAAAATACTCCCTTCTCCAACAGTAATTTTCAAGGTTTCTTTAAATAAATTTTTGATCATAAAAAGTATGCATGCACATTGATGAAAATACAAGTAATATAAAAACTATACAGAAGAAAGCTAAGTGACCATTATTCTAGTTATCTCTATAGGCATTTTTTAAGATGATGTTTTGTAAATCTTTTTACTTTGCAACTTTAATTTGTGGTTATGTCTATAAATATATATAGGTATCTATCATAATTAGAATGTCTGCATTATGTTCTAATCTATAAATTTATTATAATTTAATCATTAACAACTGATATTTATAAGTTTCACTATTTTATTTAGCACCATAGAATGGACATGATTCTATGGACATGATTCTTTGCAAATGTATACGGTTATCTACCATGGCATAAATTTCTAATATTGGAAATGCTAAGGCAGAAAGTGTTTACATTTTAAACTTAGAGAACAAATATATGTTGATTCAAAACTAGCTATTTCTGCTTAAACTTTATTAATGAAGTAAAGACAACTCCTGTTAGCTCACAGCCTAGACTACACTGTAGTTGGCAAAAATTATACAATTTTTAATTTTATTGCCACAAAACTTATATAACCCTTTCCTTGGATTTTTTTGACTTTTAAAGTGGTTATTTTATTTGTAGTTCATTTGTGTTTCTTCTTGTGAATTATCTATGTTTTGCCTCTTTTCTAATTAAAATGCTTGCAACTTTTTCCACTTGAAATTTTTACCAGTTATTTTATGCTTTATTGAATTTTTTTAAAATTTTACTTTGTTTTACTTTACAATACTGTGTTGGTTTTGCCATACATCAATATGAATCTGCCAAGGGTGTACATGAGTTGCCAATTCTGAACCTCCCTCCCACCTCCCTCCCCATACCATCTCTCTGGGTCATCCCAGTGCACCAGCCCCAAGCATCCTGTATCCTGCATCAAACCTAGACTGGCGATTCATTTCTTACATGATAGTATACATGTTTCAATGCCATTCTCCCAAATCATCCCACCCTCGCCCTCTCCTATAGAGTCCAAAAGACTGGTCTATACATCTGTGTCTCTTTTGCTGTCCCACATACAGCACTATCATTACCATCTTTCCAAATTCCATATATATACATTAGTATACTGTATTGGTGTTTCTCTTTCTGGCTTACTTCACTCTGTATAATCGGCTCCAGTTTCATCCACATCATTAGAACTGATTCAAATGAATTCTTTTTAACGGCTGAGTAATACTCCATTGTGTATATGTACCACAGCTTTCTTATCCATTCATCTGCTGATGAATCTAGGTTGCTTCCATGTCCTGGCTATTATAAACAGTGCTGTGATGAACATTGGGGTACATGTGTCTCTTTCAATTCTGGTTTCCTCGGTGTGTAAGCCCAGCAGTGGGATTACTGGATCATAAGGCAGTTCAATTTCCAGTTTTTTAAGGAATCTCCACACTGTTCTTCATAGTGGCTGTACTAGTTTGCATTCCCACCAACAGTGTAAGAGGGTTCCCTTTTCTCCACACCCTCTCCAGCATTTATTGCTTGTAGATTTTTGGAACACAGCCATTCTGAATGGTGTGAAATGGTACCTCATTGTTCTTGATTTGCATTTCTCTGATAATGAGTGATGTTGAGCATCTTTTCATGTGTTTGTTAGCCATCCGTATGTCTTCTTTGGAGAAATGTCTATTTAGTTCTTTGGCCCATTTTTTGATTGGATCATTTATTTTTCTGGAATTGAGCTGCATGATTGTATATTTTTGAGATTAGTTGTTTGTCAGTTGCTTCATTTGCTATTATTTTATCCCATTCTCAAGGCTGTCTTTTCACTTTGCTTATAGTTTCCTTTGTTGTGCAGAAGCTTTTAATTTTAATTACATCCCATTTGTTATTTTTGCTTTTATTTCCAATATTCTGGGAGGTGGATCATAGAGGATCCTGCTCTGATTTATGTCAGAGAGTGTTTTGCCTATGTTCTCCCACAGCAAACATTATCCTCAATGGTGAAAAATTGAAAGCATTTCCCTAAAGTCAGGAACAAGACAAGGATGCCCACTTTCACTGCTACTATTCAACATAGTTCTGGAAGTTTGGGCCACAGCAATCAGAGAAGAAAAAGAAATAAAAGGAATCGAAATTGGAAAAGAAGAAGTAAAACTCTCACTGTTTGCAGATGACATGATCCTCTACATAGAAAACCCTAAAGACTCCACCAGAAAATTACTAGAGCTAATCAATGAATATAGTAAAGTTGCAGGATATAAAATCAACACACAGAAATCCTAATGAGAAAGTAGAAAAAGAAATTAAGGAAACAATTACATTCACCATTGCATTGGAAAGAATAAAATACTTAGGAATATATCTACCTAAAGAAACTAAAGACCTGTATATATAAAACACTGGTGAAAGAAATCAAAGAGGACACTAATAGATGGAAAAATATACAATGTTCATGGATTGAAAGAATCAATATATTGAAAATGAGTATACTACCCAAAGCAATCTACAGATTCAATGCAATCCCTATCAAGCTACCAGCGGTATTTTTCACAGAGCTTAAACAAATAATTTCACAATTTGTATGGAAATACAAAAAAACCTCGAATAGCCAAAGCAATCTTGAGAAAAAAGAATGGGACTGGAGGAATCAACCTGCCTGACTTCAGGCTCTACTACAAAGCCACAGTCATCAAGACAGTATGATACTGGCACAAAGACAGAAATATAGATCAATGGAACAAAATAGAAAGCCCAGAGATAAATCCACACACCTATGGACACCTTATCTTTGACAAAGGAGGCAAGAATATAGAATGGATTAAAGACAATCTCTTTAACAAGTGGTGCTGGGAAAACTGGTGAACCACTTGTAAAAGAATGAAACTGGAACACTTTCTAACACCATACACAAATATAAATTCAAAATGGATTAAAGATCTAAATGTAAGACCAGAAACTATTGAAATTTTTAAATTTTTTTTAATATTCATCTTAAATGATAAAATCTATCAGTCTTTTTCTCCATATTATCTGATTTTCATCTATAAGCTAGGGCTTCTCAAAGCTAGTTTCTAGCAGAAACAAGTTTTTAGATGTTTTTCACAAAGGAAGATAACAAACTGCTTAGATATTGAAGAATAGATTTTTCTCTGATTTCATAGTTTAGGAAAGAATATGAGTAACATGCTTCTTTTTTTTAATGATAATATATTTCTATATTCTTTAGTGGAAAACACAACTTGAATGATTTAAGAATCCTTGTTTTACATCATTTTCTCCATCAAAACTTTATACATATTGGCTCATTTTCTCTGGCATCTCATGCTATTAAAAGGGATGTGATTATTCTTATTTACTCTTCTTTGTAGAAGATCGAATAGTCTGCCAGGACACTTAAAACTCTCTTGAAATCTATTAATGAATAACTAGCTGCATGATACTATGGATAAATTGATTATCTCTCATTAAGTTTTCCTGAAACAAAGTATGATATATTAATCCGAAAATACATATATGCCTTCAGTTTAGGAAAAATTATTGCATCTCTGGTTATATATTTTTCAGATTTGCCAATAAATGCTCTGGATCTTTGTTTAGTATCTATCTCTTATATCTACTGTATCAGTCAGGGTTATCTAGGAAGACAGATCCAGGAAGATGTCTGTCTATGTATGTATGTATCTCTCTGTCTGCCAGTTTGTCAAGAAGAGAGAGAATTTTCTAGTAACTGGCTTCCAGGATTGAGGGGACTGTCAGGTCACAAATCCATTGGGCAGACTGACATGTTAAAAAGTCTCTGGTAGGAAGGATACTGTAATCTTTTTAATTTTTATTTTATGTTAGGGTATAGTTGATTTATAATGTTGTGTTAGTTACAGGTGTTCAGTTCAGTTCAGTTCAGTCGCTCAGTCGTGTCCGACTCTTTGCGACCCCATGAATCGCAGTGTACTTCAAAGCAATTCAGTTATACATATTCATACATCCATTATTGTTCAGATTATTTTCCCATACAGGTTATTATAGAATATTGAGAAGCATCCCCTATGCTATACAGTATGTCCTTTTTTATTATCCTTTTTATATATAGTAGTATGTATATGTTAATCCCAGCCTCATAATTTATCCTTCCTCTGTTCCCCATAGAGAACAGACTTGTTCTGTTCTAATTCTGTGATCACTTGTTCTGTGATCTTTTTCTGTTTCATAGATAAGTTCATTTGTAGAATATTTTATATCCTACATACAAGTAATATCATAGAATATTTGGAGCTCTCTGACTTATTTTTCTTATTATGATAATCTCTAGATCCATCCATGTTGCTACAAATGACAATATTTCTGTTTTTTTTTTCTTCTGGTCGAGTAATATTCAGTTGTATATGCATATCACTTCTTCTTTATCCATTCATCTGTTGATGGGCATTTTGTTTGCTTCCATGTTTTGGCCATTGTAAATAGTTTGGTAGTGAACATTGGTGTACATCTATCTTTTCAAATTGTGGTTTTTCTCTGGATAAATGCCCAGGAGTGGAATTGCTGGATAATATGTACTTCTACTTTTGATTTTTTAAAGGAATCTCTATACTGATCTCTACAATGGTTGTACAAATTTACATCTCTACCAAAGGTGTACGAGGATTCCCTTTTCTCTACACCCTTTCCAGCATTTGTTGTTTATATGTTTCTTGATACTGAAATGTTGAGGCAGAATTTATCTTCAGAGAAACCTTCGTTTTCTCTTAAGACTTCAAGTGAGTGAACGAGGCCCACCACATCAAGAAGGAGGATACTCTTCCTTTACTTAAAGTCAAATAATTGTAGTTACTAATTAACCACATCTATAAAATACTTTCAGAGCAACACCTAGATTAGTGTTTTATATACACAACTGGGCATTATAGCCTAAGTTGACACATAAAAGTAACCATCACACTAACTGTTCTCTGACTTTTCACCTTTATTCTTCTGCTTCTGTAGCAATTTATGTTTTTCCTTAAGCCTGAATTCTATAGATGATCAGATGTTCTTCTTAGGTTTTGATTATGTGATTGTGTTTTTCCTCACTTGAATTCATTTACTTGCTCTGACAGTTCCATTAAATCTTATTTTGGTGTCTCATTAAGATGTTTATTATTTGACATAAAAAATAATATGTGAGTCAAACTGCATTCTCTAGAACAAATGTATTTTTTTGCCAGAAGATGTTCTAAAAATTATCAAAATATCATGCTTCTTCCTAATTTTCTTGCTGAACAATTTTTGTCTTGACTTGTATTAGTTTTTTGTTTTTTTTGTTTTTTGTGTTTTTTTTGGTCACTTATATTTCAATTGGGAAAATTCTGTCCAAACTTGTTAACAAATTAGACAAGTCTTGAGTCCCATTAATTCCTGAGCATCTTAATATGAGTTTTATTTAACTCATATTTTAAAAATAGTATTATTTAACTTTAGACTTTGCTGGTGGCTTAGATGGTAAAGCGTCTGCCTACAATAGAGGAGACCCCGGTTCAATCCCTGGGTCGGGAAGATCTTCTTGAGAAGGAAATGGCAACCCACTCCAGTATTAACTTTAATTTGAAATTGTTTTGTTCTCTAATATTTCAGTCAATTAGCTGCCTGTGGGATAAGGTAGGAGCTTAGAATCAGGTTTGGAAGCATTCTGAGAAAGTTTTTACCATATATGTCACCTTTAAGACAGGAATCAGTGCAGATAAAACTTTTGGGGGTTTCCTGAGAGAACCTTTACAGGTTTTAGCCTAATCTGAGACTTGGAATGAGTCAGCTAATGCAGCATGATGATAAAACTTATGCTTCTTATGGTTAAATTGTGTGTGTGTGTGGAATTCATAAAATTATCTCTTAATAGGTTAATTATATAATCAAAGTTTAAAATATTTCTAAATTATCAATTTGAGTCTTGTATGAAATCTTCATCCTGGACATTATTCTCCTAGAAGCTGGCTACACATCAAACATAAGGCCTTTAAAATCCTGTGACTGCTCCTTCACACTTAACACAATGTCTAACACATTCAAAACATAGACCTTTAGAAGGTTAATCCTCATTTCTCCAAACACCTGCCTCGTCTCTAACCACACACCTTTCTTATAAAGATTCTCTGAAGAATTTACAAAAAGAGCTCTAATTAAATTCAACATAATATACACAGATGTCTAGGAGTGAAACAGTCTGTAAACTCTAGGTCCAGTACTTCAATTTGGTACATCTTGTATTGTTATAGTAACACACCACTTCTCAGAAGTGCTAGACGGATGCTCTCCACTCCCCCAGGGAGCATGACCCTTTTTAATGTAGTTCCCTTGATTAATCTTGTGTATTTCAGGGGATTTTCTGCAAATGTGCACTATGGTGACTGAATATTTCTCACTTTTTTTCTAAAAACCTTTCACTTTTTGAATAAACTCTAAGTTGGATAAGTGGTATGAGGCTAATTTAGAAGTGTATAAGGTGGAGACAGAATATTTGAACACGAATCCACTAATCCCCACTTTCTTGAGGTGATTTATGAAGTTCTATAAAATAATTAACTTGGAAAAACTTATTCTAAAGTAATATTTCATTGAATGTATAAAGGTTTTTGGAGATCAGCTTTGTAACTGATTTTCTAGAAAGAGCAATTTAGAAATTAGAGAAACTAGCAACCATTTTGGAGAAGGCAATGGCACCCCACTCCAGTACTCTTGTCTGGAAAATCCCATGGATGGAGGAGCCTGGCAGGCTGCAGTCCATGGGGTCGCTGAGGGTCTGACACGACTGAGCAACTTCACTTTCACTTTCATGCATTGGAGAAGGCAATGGCACCCCACTCCAGTATTCTTGCCTGGAGAATCCCAGGGACAGAGGGAGCCTGGTGGGCTGCCGTCTCTGGGGTCACACAGAGTTGGACACGACTGAAGCAACTTAGCAGTAGCAGCAGCAATTATTTATTAGTAATATTTCTTTTTGGTTTCTCAATCAACAACATTTGTTGTATGTCAGTCACTTTAAGGAAACCAATTCTGAATATTCGCTGGAAGGACTGATGCTGAAGTTGAAACTCCAATACTTTGGCCACATGATGCAAAGAACTGACTCATTCATTTGAATGGACCCTGATGCTGGGAAAGATTGAAGGTAGGAGGAGAAGGGGATGGCAGAGGATGAGATGGTTGGATGGCATCACTGACTTGATGGACATGAGTTTGAGTAAGCTCTGGGGGTTGGTGATGGACAGGGAAGTCTGGCATGCTGCAGTCCATGGGGCTGCAAAGAGTTGGACGCAACTGAACTGAAGGGAGATATAGTGGAGGGTGAGGTAGACATGGTAACATTTCTATGTGAACAACTCTAATTATCTAATCATGAGGACATTTTTTGTGTAGTTGTTTTAAACTTCAATTTGAAAAATAAATCTGGTCATTCTCCTAGTAAATTGAGAAGGGATGAATTATCCAGGGATGGATAACTGAACTCTTTGGCCCAAATCATCTGTCCAGATGAAGTAGAAAAACTAAGGAAGAGAATGAAAAGATAACATCAAAACTTGAGAGATTCAGAAAAAAAAAGTGTTTAGAGGGAAATTTATACATTTGAATGAATTGTATGAAAATGAAAAAGATCTAAGATCACTGGCCAGAGATTCACTTTAGTACCTAGAAGATACTTCATTTAAGAAGTATAACTATTAAAAGTGAGGTAGAACCTTACACGCATCAGGATGGCTACTATCAAAAAAAAAAAAAACAAAAAAAAAACAGAAAAAAATAACTGTGAGGGTATGGAAAAACTGGAAGGAACCCTTGTGTACTGTTGGTAGAATATAAAATGGTATAGTCACTATGAAAAACAAATGGCAGTTTCTCAAAAAATTAAAAACGCAATCACCATATGATCTAGCAATATTTGGGTATATACCCCCAAAGCCCTGAGCAGGATATTGAAGAGATATTTGTGCATGTATGTCCATAGCAGCATTATTTACAATAGCCAAAACTTCAAACTGTATCCATCAAAGGAAAAATGAATAGATAATATGTAATATATAAACAGAATGAAATATTTTTCCTCCTTAAAAAGGAGGAAAACTGTGGCACAGGATATACCATGGACGAACTTCAAAAACATGGTAAGTGAAACAGGCAGCCTCAAAGAGGCAAATACTGCTTTATCCCACTTACATCAGGTGTCTGAAGTAGTCAAAAATTCATAGGAACAGAAAGTTGAATTGTGGTTGCAAGGGGCTGCAGGAAGGGATAATGGGAAGTCATTGTTTAATGGGTATAGAGTTTTAGTTTTGCAAGATGAACAAGTTCTAGAGATTGGTTACACAACAATGTGTAAATATACTTAATAAGAAACTATAATGAAATGGTGAAAATGGCAATTTTTATGTATGTTACCATAACTGTAGAAAGTGAAGCATATATATTTATATGAAAAAGAGTGTAAAATATGGCTAATAATGAAAGGAATATTGTTGTGATCTAATTTGCAGATGAATAATAAGTGTGTGTGTATGTGTATGTATATCAACTCAGTTATAGAGATGAGAAGATTAGCTTTTGGTTGAGAGAGTTTGGATCCATTTTTAATTTTGAAAATAGGAGCATATGTTACATATCAAAGAAAATAAAAAACTGAAAGGAATAAAAGAGCATACAGATGACAGTATTCAATGAATTGTGGCTAATCATATAAGTATTATCTATGACAGAGGGAAATGAATTAAAATATTATTTAAATGCATTGTTTAAAAATCAATTTATTCCATTATAACTACTTCTTGTATAGACTGATTTTAATTCATTAGGTACTATAGCTAAAAACCATACTAAGCTATTTCTTAGGCCTCTCACGCCATATGGTAAAGGATTATTTTTTGGATGCTTTTGCTTTCATTCTGACCTGGCTTCCTCCAAGATCTGTTGGATGATTTCTAGTCACACTACTTAAAATAAATATCTATAACTTTTATTGACAGCAGCTATCTTCAAAATGTCAAATATACTAATACATGTGCAAGATAGTCTAACAGGTGCAAAAATGGCATCTTAAGGCCAAAATGAGATACAAAAAGAAATTAATGAGATTCTGTGCTTTGAGAATATTTATGAAGTTCTTATTTTACCAGTTCAAATGAAGGTCAAGAAAAAAGTATTTGTGTAGGGGTGAAGGGTACAGGAGAAGACACTTGCTCTTTTTGTAATATAAATTTTAAAATAGTTACAAATAATTACCTTTTGAATATTGTCAAACAGGGAAGATGGGTTTTACTCTTTAAAGTTTCATAGCACAAGCTGAGCAGAGATTGAGCAGAATGGGTCTCTTATTGTAAGAGTTTCATGCAAGTAATATTCACCTGGCACATTCACCCTGAACCCTCAGCTGCAACAGACTGTGAGCTTTATAGAAGCAGAGTAACAATGCTGCCTCCTCGTTACATGTGAACTTGTACTAAGGCAGATAGTTGTGTTAACAGAGTGAATTTGTCAAGATTCATTCAAATGCAAGTGATAGAAAACCTATACGCTTAAGTGTGCTGTGCCTTGAATAGTCTTAATTCCTTATCAGGGACCTAGGCTAAATAACCAAATGATAGGAACAATAAAGTCCATCTTAATGTGAAACTTTCTTTCATTGTTCACTAGAGTGTCCACTAGAGTAAAATCCACACAGCATAGATATAAAGCTGGCAGGTACAAGTTAATGCAGTTGTTTGAATTTTCAGTCAGTTCAGTCACTCAGTCATGTCCAACTCTTTGCGCCCCCATGGACTGCAGCTCACCAGGCTTCCCTGTCCATCACCAACTCCCAGAGCTTACTCAAACCATTGAAATGTGAATGTTTGATAGGTTTTAGATATGTGTTTATAAAAGATTGGTGAGTCATATTTTGCCTGGAGAATCTCAGAACTTTTCAGCCTGGTACCATTGTAAATGGGACATGAATTCTTGGTTAATGTCCTAGGGACCTAGTTTCACATCCCCAAATTAATTTTCCTCCTGAAAAAAAGCCAGGGGGAGGTTACAGCATCTTTCCAGAGCTGCAGAAAGTATTGTATCAGTAGATCTGGATTCAGGCCATTCCTGATGCATCTACTGGGACCTGCAAGCATATAACTGTTTCTTCCTTGACAGTGAGTGATAAGGGTTGATGTGAAATATTTGGTGACCCACATGCTGTTGTGACTTAATTCATTCACACTATATTTCTTCTCTACTGTTGTAAAGATTCACAAAGAACATGAACTCCATTCTTTGTCCAGATTTCAACCATTGTCTTCCCCTGTCTGTCCTACAAATTCATGAGTAAGTCTTACAACTGACATTTGTATTCACTGGACTCTGACTCTGTGACTGTTAAACACCAATCCAAATTTTAAGTAAATAATTTGTTTTAGTTACACCATTAGAATTAGGTTAATAATTTGTTAAAACTGACAATCTAGCCAATAAAAGAAAAAACGCAAAATGCACAAATATAACCACATTACGTGTATCTCGTTTATGTTATATAACTGAGAGATAAAATAAACATGAATGTCTGTGATGTCATAAAAATCACAAGTCAATATCCTTAAGTATAAAAGTGCTAATTCCTAATAAATTTTTATATATGTTTTCATCATAACAAATTTGAGTTTATCTCAGGAATACATGGCTTGTTTTCCATTCAGAAATAAATCAGCATAATACCTAAGTGAGAAAAAAATCCTCTCAATGGATGCAGACAAAAGCATTTGACAGCATTCAACATACACTTTATTTTTTAAAAATTTGTTGATATATACTTGATTTACAATGTTGTGTTTCTGCTGTACAACAAAGTAAATTGTATACATGTATATCCATCTTTTTGTATTCCTTTCCCACATAAATCATCACAAAGTATTAAGAAAATTCCCTGTGGTATACAGTAGGTCCTTATTTGTCTTATAGACGGTAGTGTGTATATATCAGTCTCAATCTCCCAATTTATTCCTGAGCCCTTTCCCATCCTGGTAACCATAAGTTTGTTTTCTTCATCTGTGACTTTATTTCTGCTTTGTAAATAAGTTCATTTGTACCATTCTTTTAGATTCCACATATAAGAGATATACATAATATTTATTTCTGTGTTTTACTTTACTCAATATGACAATATCTAGGTCCATTCATGTTACTACAAATGACATTATTTCATTTTCCTTATTTCACAATCCATTTCTCCATAAACATCAATGGACATTTATGTTCATTCTACATCCTGACTATTGTAAATAGTGCTGCAGTGAACACTGGGGTGCATGTATCTCTTTGAATTATTGTTTTCTCTAGATATAAGTCCAGGAGTGGGATTGAAGGGTCACATGGAGAGAGGAGCCTGGCCAGCTTAAGTTCATGGGGTCACTAAAGAGTCAGACACAACTTAGTGTCTGACAACAAATTGTAGCTCTGTTTTTATTTATTTATTATTGTTATTTTTAAAGGAATCTCCATACTGTTTTCCATAAGGGCTGTGCCAATTTACATTCCCACCAACAGTGTAGGAGGGTTCACTTTTCTCCACACCCATTCCAGCATTTATTATTTGTAGATATTTTGGCCATTCTGACTGGTGTGAGGTGAGACTTCATGTAGTGTTGATTCACATCTCTCTAATAATTCTCAATGTTGAACATCTTTCCACGTGGTTTTTGAACATCAAAGAGATCATACCAGCCAATCTGAAAGGAAATCAACCCTAAGTATTCATTGGAAGCACCAAGGATGAAGCTGAGGTTCCAGTACTTTAGTCACCTGATGTGAAGAGCTGACTCACTGCAAAAGACCCTGTTGCTGGGGAAGATTGAGGGCAAGAGGAGAAGGGCATGACAGAGGATGAGATGGTTGGATGGCATCACTGACTAAAAGGACATGAGTTTGAATAAGCTCTGGGAGATGATGAAGGCCAGAGAAGCCTGGCTTGCTGCAGTCCATGGGATAACAAAGAGTCGGACATGACTTAGTGATTGAACAACAGCAAATGTCTTTTTGGGGAAAATGTCTATTTGTTTTTTGTATCGAGCTGCATGATCTGTTTGTATGCTTTGGAGATTAATCCATATCCATTGTTAGTGGCTTCATTTGCAAATATTTTCCCCGTTTTCTGGATTGTCTTTTCATTTTGTTTATGTTTTCCTTTGCTGTGCAAAGGCTTTTAAGTTTAAGTAGACCCCATTTGTTTATTTATTTTTATTTTCATTACTCTAGGAGGTGGATCTAAAAAGATATTGTAACAATTTATATCAGAGAGTGTTCTGCCTATGTTTTCCTCTCAGAGACTTGTAGTAAGTATCTGGCCTTACATTTAGGTCTTTAATCCACTTTGAGTTTGTTTTTTGTGAATGGTGTTAGGGAGTGTTCTAATTTTATTTTTTTTATATGAATCTATCCAGTTTTCCCAACACCATTTATTGAAGAGGCTGTCTTTGTTATATATTCTTGCCTCTTTTGTTACAGATTAGGTGGCCATATATATTTGGGGTTTTCTCTGAACTTTCTATCATATTCCATTGATCTGTATTTCTGCTTTTGTCCCAGTATCATGCTATTTTGATTATTGTAGCTTTTCAACATATATTCTTGATACAACGCTTTCAGCAAGTTGGAAATAGAGGTAATGTTCTCAGTGTGTAAAGTATATCCATGAAAAACCAATGGCAACATTATCATAAGGGTGAAATTTTGAGTGCTTCCTCTGAAGAATGTCTGTTCTTGCCATTGTGTTAAACATGCTCAGTGTTATATAAAGGTCAATAAAGTAAGGGATAAAATAAATTCCTAAAGACTAACAAGAAATATCAGTAGCTTCCTTATATCCAGTGCACACATGTTATTACATAAGAAAATTCTAAGTAACTCTCATCCCCACAAAATATTAAAATACTTAAGTAATTTATGGAGGTTTATAGGATGAAAGGTAAATAAAAGTCACATTTATGTCACTTGTATATCATAGAAAAAAGCAGATAGAAATAAAAAGCTTTAAAATACTACTTTAAAGTCCATCAATACATGGAATATTTAGATAAGATTTCGCAAATACATGTAAAACTGTACACTGAAAAAATATGCAAGATAAATCAAAGATAGCTTAAGTGAATATGAAGTCATGGATTGGAAAATTCTATAGTAGTATTAACTTAATCGTCCACGAATTGATGTAGAGATTCAAAGTCATCACAGTGGCTTTTCCGCCCGCTCCCCCTTCCCCCCGAGCGCCGCTCTGGCCGCACTGCGCTCGCTCTGAGCTCCGGGCTCCTGCTAAGCCAGCGCCGCTGTCGCCTCTCTCCAGTCGCCATCATGATCATCTACCGGGACCTCATTAGCCATGACGAGATGTTCTCCGACATCTACAAGATCCGGGAGGTCGTGGACGGGCTGTGTCTGGAGGTGGAGGGGAAGATGGTCAGTAGGACAGAGGGTAACATCGATGACTCGCTCATTGGTGGAAATGCCTCCGCTGAAGGCCCCGAGGGTGAAGGTACCGAAAGCACAGTAATCACTGGTGTCGATATTGTCATGAACCATCACTTGCAGGAAACCAGCTTCACAAAAGAAGCCTACAAGAAGTACATCAAAGATTACATGAAGTCAATCAAAGGGAAACTTGAAGAACAGAGACCAGAAAGAGTAAAACCTTTTATGACAGGGGTTGCAGAACAAATCAAGCACATCCTTGCTAATTTCAAAAACTATCAGTTCTTTATTGGTGAAAACATGAATCCAGATGGCATGGTTGCTCTGCTGGACTACCGTGAGGATGGTGTAACCCCATATATGATTTTCTTTAAGGATGGTTTAGAGATGGAAAAATGTTAACAAAGTTGGCGGTTACTTTGGATCAATCACCTGTAGTCAAAACTGGCTGGCCACTGCTTTTCATCCACACAACACCAGAACTTAGACAGATGGGACTGATGTCATCTCGAGCTCTTCATTTTTTTTGAACGTTGATTTATTTGGAGCAGAGACATTGTTTTTGAGAAAATGTGTCATGTAGGTTGTCTAAAAATAAAACCATTTAAACTCAAAAAAAAAAAAAAGTCATCACAGTGAAAATCCTAACAGACTTTTCAATATTAGCTGCTGCTGCTGCTGAGTCGCTTCAGTTGTATCCAACTCTGTGCAACCCCATAGACAGCAGCCCATTAGGCTCCTCTGTCCCTGGGATTGTCCAGGCAAGAATACTGGAGTGGTTTGCCATTTCCTTCTCCAATGCATGAAAGTGAAAAGTGAAAGTGAAGTTGCTCAGTTGTGCCTGACTCTTAGCGACCCCATGGACTGCAGCCTACCAGGCTCCTCCATCCATGGGATTTTCCAGGCAAGAGTACTAAAGTGGGTTGCCATTGCTACCTGGTCATATATATTAAATATAATTATATTCTAAAATGATGTGTCAATGCACCACACATGTAATAGTCCAAATAATCATAAAATATAAGAACAGTATTAGAGTAATTATATTACATGATTTCAAGAGTCACTCTAAAGTTGTAAGTAATGAAGTGCATATGCTTTTTGCAGAAAAGTAGACAAATAGGTCAATAATAAATATATTTCATTTATGTGCATTTATATAGTCGATTTTTAGTCTGTGTATAGTATGAAGGGCTGAATATTTTTTCCATTCATTTTTCCCATTTTTAAAAGCATATGTTTTTTAAGAACATGTTTTTCCACAAATGGGAGAATACTATATATAGTCAAAATTCATCAAAATATACATTTACTGTCTTTGCTTTTCACTCTAGGTAAATTTCATCTCAATAAAACTCAACTACTTAAAAGAAAGTGTTAACTCTGCACACTTTGACTTGCATGATTCCCACAAGGAAACCTTGATGTATCCAAAATTTAAAAAAAAAAAATATTTGCAATTAAAAGCTACTTTGGTTTAGTGGAAATACAACATTTTTTAATTTAGCCAAAGAGGGAACAAATGTGCTTAAAAAGGGCTCTCTTAGAAGTTGAAGAATTGGCCAAATAAATAAAATATTTAAAATTGAAATATTGTCATATCTCTAGAAAACAGCTGTCTACATGACAGTAAGCATCCAAGTGAAAACTGAAAAATTCCAACATGCAGATGCTTTCTTCAGACCTACTAATATTCTGATGTTTTCAACTCTAAATGTAGAAGTCTGTATAAAGTTAATTTTTGTTGGAATGAATCTAATGATATTAGATGGAGATAAAAAGAGTAAAAGGGGGTGATGGAGATGAAGTTACAGATGAAAATTGATGAAAGTTGACTCTGGGAAAATACTTTGTATCCCTGAAGTAGGAGAATCCACACAGATTTTGAAATGATTCAAACTGAAATGGCTGAAATTGAAATAAATTGAAATAAAATAAATATTTTATTTATTTGGCCAATTCTTCAACTTCTAAGAGAGCCATTTTTAAGCACATTTGTTCCCTCTTTGGCTCATTTCCCTGATGATTGTGGCTGCAGTTCTGCTTATTTTTCCCAATTTTTTTTTTTCTTAAACTACATGGGAGTAGATTTTCAAGAAGTATCTTTGTTTAAATATAACTAATTAGAAAAGATTTAATATATATGACCAAATAGCTATCGGACCTTAATCTTCATTTATTTTTTTATTTTAATTTTTGTAAGAAAGCTTATCTTCATCTCCCATCTTATGGAACTATGAGTCTCAATTCACTGTTTGTGCAGGAACTTAAAAAAACCATAAAGAAAAATGCTCCCTATATGTGTCATTCTAAACAATATTGCTATAGAGTTTTGAGGGATGAAAATTATTAGTGTCATATAAATCTGTTTTAGGAGAATGCTTATATTTTTACCTATTAATTTTCCTTTTTTTAACATCTGTGATTTTTTTGCTTTCCTTATACTGTTTTGAGCAAGTCCTCTAGAGTCAAATATTTAGAAACTTAGTATTTTGCTCCCAGCCTTTGGTTATTCTTTTATATTCATTTTGAGACATAAGCCAGAGCATTTCATTTCTTTATAAAACTCTATGCACATTCAGAATCCTTTTGATGTTCAGGATAAATAGAGTTGGATCAAATAGTCTTTCTTTGTAGATCACAGTTGGTGTTATCTTTTGTTAGGGTTTTAAGAGGAAGAGTGGACACTAAGCAGAGAGGAAGATTAACATTGTATTCATGAGGACAAGCTCAGAGGCCAATCTTCTTGGGTTCAGATTCTGGCTCTGCCACTTTCCTAGTTATATAACTTTTAGGAAAAAACCCTATCTTCCTTGAATCAGCTTTTCATCTTTAAATTATCTTAAATTTTATGCATTTCATAGTGTAGTCTTTAAATGCGTTTGTACATTTTAAAGACTTAAAATAAGGACAAAAATGCAAAATATAACAGCTACTTTTATTAAAAGGAAGCACCATCATCAGGCATCTTAAATTATATAGATAAAAACAACTGCAGGTGAGAACAGAGAGAGATCCATACAAGGAAGTTGATTTTTAAAGATTTAGATTGTTAAATTGGCTAGAATCTAGGATGTTTGATGTGCCACCTAATAAAAATACCACTAAGTCTAGCTGTACATTTGTTTAGGGATTATTGGAAACTGTCTGGCATTAATATTTAAACTAATATGTTTCTTTTTAGTGATTTGGTCACGTACACCTGTGGAATTAAATAAACTTGTGAACTAGTCTGGAGATTCAAGAAAATAGTGAAATAGAAATCAATGTTAATTTTAATGATATGATATTTCATGGCTACTAAACAACTGATCGCTTTCTTTTCAAAAGCTATATGATAGGTAATCTTCAAGGAGGCAAACAATGCTGATATGCAGAATCCACATCTTTGTGTTCTTAACTTAAAAACTTTAAAGAAGAGTAGAATATGCTACAATGCAGTTTTAAATGCTTGGGAACGTCCCTGTCCTTCTCTTGAAGATAGAAGGATAGAAGATTCTAAGGCTGCATACAAGTTAGGGATTCAGTTGATTGCAGGAATAGATGATGACTTTAGTGGTGCTCAGTGTTTTCAGTTAAGTTCGGTCACCCAGTTGTGTCTGACTCTTTGCAACCCCATGGAATGCAGCACGGCAGGCTCCTCTATCCATCACCAACTCTCGGAGCTTGCTCAAACTCATGTCCATCGAGTCAGTGATGCCATCCCACTATCTCATCCTCTGTTGTCCCCTTCTCCTCCTGCCTTCAATCTTTCTCAGCATCAGGATCTTTTCTAAGAAGTCAGTTCTTTGCATCAGGAGGTCAAAGTCTTGGAATTTCTGCTTCAGCATCAGTTCTTTCAAAGAATTTTCAGGGTTGATTTCCTTTAGAATTAACTTGTTTGATCTCCTGGCAGTCCAAAGGACTCTCAAGAGTCTCCTCTAACACCACAATTAAAAAGCATCAATTCTTCATTGGCTCAACTTTCTTTATGACTATGTATTACAACAGTATTAGATTCAGGATTTTTGTTGTACTTTTCATCTATTTCATATTGTTCTATTGACAGATGACAAATTTTGTCTATGAGGGGGTGTATGTATTTATTTAATAGATGTGTTAATCTGGGTTGAATGATAAACAAGGAAATGGTATAGCTCACTTGAATTTACTGAGAAATTACTTTCACAAGCAGAATATAATCTTGTATGAAACCCTGTGGCTTCTACTTGTGTTTAATTCTGTCTTACCCTTAAGCATGTGTTTGAGATGCCATGAACATGTGCTTAGGCACAGATAACAACATAATGCACATGTATTTTCTATATCATGAGACATGGACAATTTTATTATGTTACGAATACTGTTCTTCTCTTCCATGTTATTCTGAAACACAGTTCTCCAAAATTAATCTCCTTACTGATCTGTTCTTGTTGTTTTTCAGTTGCCAAGTCATGTCCAACTCTTTACGACCCCATGGACTGCAGCACGCAAAGCTTCCCTGTCCTTCACTATCGTCTATTATTTGCTCAAATTTATGTCGGTTGGGTCAGTGATGCTATCTAACCATCCATGCTATGTTGCTCTCTTCTGCTTTTGCCTTCAGTCTTTCCCAGCATCAGGTTCTTTTCCAATGAGTCAGTTCTTCATATCAGGCGGCCAAAGTATTGGTACTTTAGCTTCAGCTTCAGTCCTCCCAATGAATTATCATGGTTGATTGCCTTTAGAATTGGCTAGTTTGATCTCCTTGCTGTCCAAGGGTGTCTCAAGAGTCCGTTTCACGCCAGTCAGAATGGCTGCGATCCAAAAGTCTACAAGAAATAAATGCTGGAGAGGGTGTGGAAAAAAGGGAACCCTCTTACACTGTTGGTGGGAATGCAAACTAGTACAGCCACTATGGAGAACACTGTGGAGAGTCCTTAAAAAAACTGGAAATAGAACTGCCTTATGACCCAGCAATCCTGCTGCTGGGCATACACACTGAGGAAACCAGAATTGAAAGAGACGTGTGTACCCAGTGTTCATTGCAGCACTGTTTATAATAGCCAGGACATGGAAGCAACCTAGATGTCCATCAGCGGAGGAATGGATAAGAAAGCTGTGGTACATATACACAATGGAGTATTACTCAGCCATTAAAAAGAATACATTTGAATCAGTTCTAATGAGGTGGATGAAACTGGAGCCGATTATACAGAGTGAAGTAAGCCAGAAAGAAAAATACCAATACAGTATACTAACACATATATATGGAATTTAGAAAGACGGTAATGATAACCCTGTATGTGAGAGAGCAAAAGAGACATAGATGTATAGAACAGTCTTTTGGACTCTGAGGGAGAGGGAGAGGGTGGGATGATTTGGGAGAATGGCATTGAAACATGTATAATATCATATAAGAAATGAATTGCCAGTCCAAGTTTGATGTAGGATACAGGAGGGATGGTACAAGGAGGGAGGTGGGAGGGGGGTTCAGGATTGGGAACACGTGTACACCCGTGGTTGATTCATGTTGATGTATGTCAAAACCAATACAATATTGTAAAGTAAAAAAAATAATAATAAAAAATTCAGTTATCTTTCCTTAAAAAAAAAGAGTCTTCTCTAGCACCACAATTCAAAAGCATCAGTTCTTCAGTGCTTAACCTTCTTTACGGTCCAACTCTCACATCTGTACATGACTACTGAAAAAATCATGGCTTTGACTTTGCTTTTTAAAACGTTCTCTAGGTTTGTCATAGCTTTTCTTCCAAGGAGGACGTGTCCTTTAATGTCATGACTGCAGTCACCATCTGCAGTGGTTTTAGAGCCCAAGAAAATAAAATCTGCTTCCACTTTCTCTACTTCTATTTCTGTTCTTATGCTGACAAGTATATGCATGCAGAGATGATTGTTGCTGCTACTGCTGCTAAGTCACTTCAGTCTTGTCCAACTCTGTGATTGTTGAGCAAGGCAATTAAATAACCTTGACTGAACTGTCTTTGGTATTGCTTTAACAGTTAAACAATTGTGCTCCCCCTGTGTGGTCTACAGGGCATAGGTATAACTTTGTAAGAGCAGCTGTAAAAACAGTCTGCCTTCCTTATGTTTAGATACCTATTTGGGATCATGGAATAATGGAGGAAATAAAAACTGCAAAGTGTAATAAAGGTAGAAAATATACATTAGGTATATTTCTTCTTAATCCTAAGAAGAAAACCCAGGTTGTACACTTCTTTATTTTTTCCAAAAATATATTTAATATGTCACTTTTTAAGAAACCATATACGTTGTGCATCATATTTCAATACCCAAATGTATACTTTCTGTGGCTTAATACACAAGTGATACAATGCTGTAATTTCAGAAAGTGAGGAGATAATTCCACCATATAAGAACACTCAATTATTAGGTCCATTTCTAGATTTGGACTGCAATAGAAAGCATTGCAGAGGTGGTCTGGCATTTTATTTTAATAAAATATGCTTTCATATTGAATTCCCTCACTGTTTAGGCTAAATTAATACATTTGATTTATATCTGAAACATAGTAAAAATGAGTAGAGTTCATTCATCAGTGTGTTCAGGTACACTTTAGAGGGGATAGCAAAGAAACTCAAAGTAACACGCACATGGGTATAATATATATGCAATGAAAGTTTCATTTATCTTCATTGGAATTAAAAAATTGAGAACAATGACAATTTCTCCCCTATAAGTTTGCATTTAGGATAAAAAATAGTTGGCAGAGATGTTTACTTTTTGAGCAAAAACTATCTGTGAAACACACATTATTTTTCAAAAATATTTTCCAAGGATCATATTTGAAGGAATTCTACGGTAGATCCTCCTGAAAATATTTTGTTTGCTGAAACATTTAAATATGAATTTACTTTAAAAATAGGCCACGTGGTGCTGGAGTGAGCAGCAGCTGTGTGGCACTGGAGCAAGCGGCCATGAGGAGATACCCCATGTCCAAGATCAGAAAAACACCGCCTTGTCTAACTCAATGAAACTATGAGCCATGCCGTGTAGGGCCACCTAAGATGGACGGGTCATGGTGGAAAGTTCTGACAAAATGTGATCCATTGGAGATGGGAATAGCAAACCACTTCAGTATTCTTGCTTTGAGAACCCCATGAACAGTTTGAAAAGGCAAAAAAAAAAAAAAAAAAGACACTGAAAGATGAACTCCCCAGGCCAGTAGGTGCCCAATAATGCTACTATAGAAGAGTGGAGACATAACTCCAGAAAGAATGGAGAGACACAGCCAAAGCAAAAACAGTACCCCGTTGTGGATGTGATGGGTGATGGACGTAAAGTCTGATGCTATAAAGAACAATATTGCATGGACACCTGGAATGTTAGATCCATGAATCAAGGCAAATTGAAAGTGACCAAACAGGAGATGGCAAGAGTGAACATCGACATTTTAGGAATAAGCAAAATAAAATGGAATGGAATAGGTGAATTTAATGCAGAAAAGCATTATATCTACTACTATGGGCAAGAATCTCTTATAAGAAGTACAGTAGTCATCATAGTAAACAAGAGTCCAAAATGCATTACTTGGATACAATCTCAAAAATGCAGAATGAACTCTGTTCGTCTCCAAGGCAAACCATTCAATGTCACGGTAATCCAAATCTATGCCCCAACCAGTAATGCTTAAGAAGCTGAAGTTGAACAGTTCTATGAAGACCTACAAGACCTTCTAAAACTAATATACAAAAAATATGTCCTTTTCATTATAGGGGACTGAAACACAAAAAAAATAGGAAGTTTGCCTGGAGTAACAGGCAAACTTGGCCTTGGAGTAGATAATGAAGCAGGGCAAAGGCTAATAGAGTTTTGCCAAGAGAACACACTGGTCATAGCAAACACCCTCTTCCAACAACACAAGAGAAGACTCTACACATGGACATCATAGATGGTCAACACCCAAATCAGATTGATTTTATTCTTTGTAGCCAAAGATGAAAAGCTTTATACTGTCAGCAAAAACAAGAACAGGAGCTGACTGTGGCTCAGATCATGAACCCCTTAATGCCAAACTCAGACTTAAATTGAAAGTGGAGAAAACCACTAGACCATTCAGGTATGGCCTAAATCAAATCCCTTATGATTATACAGTGGAAGTGAGAAATAGATTTAAGGGACTAGATCTGATAGAGTGCTTGATGAACTATGGACAGAGGTTCATGACATTGTACAGGAGACAGGGATCAGGACCATCTCCAAGAAAAACAAATACAAAAAAAAAAGCAAAATGGTTGTCTGAGGAGAGCTTACAAAAAGCTGTGAAGAGAAGAAAAGTGAAAAGCAAAGGAGAAACGGGAAGATATAGCCATTTGAATGCAGAGTTCCAAACAATAGCAAGGAGAGATAATGAAGCCTTCCTCAGTGATCAGTGTATAGAAATAGAGGAAAACAATAGAAAGGGAAAGACGAGAGATCTTGTCAAAAAATTAGAGATACCAAGGGAACATTTTATGCAAAGATGGGCACAATAAAGGAAAGAAATGGTATGGACTAACAGAAGCAGAAGATATTAAGTGGTGGCAAGAATACACAGAACAACTATACAAAAAAGATCTTCATCACTCAGATATTCACAGTGGCATGATCACTCACCTTTAGCCAGACATCCTGAAATGTGAAGTTAAGTGGGCCTTAGGAAACATCACTACAAACAAAGCAAGTGGAGGTGATGGAATTCCAGTTGAGCTATTTCAACTCCTAAAAGATGATGCTGTGAAAGTACTGCCCTCAATATGCCAGCAAATTTGGACAACTCAGCAGTGGCCACAGAACTGAAAAGGTCAGTTTTCTCTCCAATCCCCCAAAAATGCAATGCCAAAGAATGCTCAAACTGCCACATGGTTGCACTCATCTCACACTCTAATAAAGTAATGCTCAAAATTCTCTAAGCCAGGCTTCAACAATACGTGAACCATGAACTTAGAGATAGTCAAGCTAGTTATAGAAAAGGCAGAGGAACCAGAGATCAAATTGCCAACATCACTGGATCACTGAAAAAGCAAGAGAGTTCCAGAAAAATATCTACTTCTGCTTTATTGACTACACTAAAGCCTTTGACTGTGTGAATCACAACAAACTGTGGAAAATTCTTCAAGAGATGGGAATACCAGGCCATCTGATCTGCCTTTTGAGAAATTTGTATGCAGGTCAGGAAGCAACAGTTATAACTGGACATGGAACAACAGACTGGTTCCAAATAGGAAAAGGAGTACATCAAGGCTGTATATTGTCACCCTGCTTACTTAACTTATATGCAGAATACATCATGTGAATTGCTGGGCTGGAGGAAGCACAAACTAGAATCAAGATTGCTGGGAGAAATATCAATAACCCCAGATATGCAGATGACACCATCCTTATGGCAGAAAGTGAAGAACTAAAGAGCCTCTTGATGAAATTGAAAGAGGAGAGTGAAAAAGTTGGCTTAAAGCTCAACATTCAGAAAACTAAGATCATGGCATCTGGTCCCATCACTTCATGGTAAATAGATGAGGAAACAGTGGAAACAGTTGTAGACTTTATTTTTGGGGTTCCCAAATCACTGCAGATGGTGACTTCAGCCATGAAATTAAAAGACACTTACTCCTTGGAAGAAAAGTTATGACCAACCTAGACAGCATATTAAAAAGCAGAGACATTACTTTGCCAAGAAAAGTCCATCTTAGTCAAGGCTATGGTTTTTCCCGTAGTCATGTATGGATGTGAGAATTGGACGACAAAGAAAAGTGAGAGCTGAAATAACTGATGCTTTTGAACTGTGGTGTTGGAGAAGACTCTTGAGAGTCCCTTGGACTGCAAGGGGATCCAACCAGTCCATCCTAAAAGGAATCAGTCCTGAATATTCATTGGAAGGATTGATGTGAAGCTGTAACTCCAATACTTTGGCCACCTGATGTGAACTGACTCATTGAGAAAGACTCTGACATTGTGAAAGATTGAGGGCAGGAAGAGAAGGGGACGACAGAGGATGAAATAGTTGAATGGCCTCACCAACTCGACAGACATGAGTTTGAATAAACTCCTGGAGTTGGTGGTGGACACGGAAACCTAGCATGCTGCAGTCCATGGAGTCACAAACAGCTGGACACAACTGAGCAACTGAACTGAAGGAAGTAAAGGTAAATAACTTTGAAGCAAACATTTGTTGTATGAATCTGAACTTAAATTAATGGAGACAATTTATCTTAATAGAAAAATATAAGAAATATGTGATCTAAAAAAAGAGATGTCATCTAGGACTTTGAGGTTTTTGAACATGAGTAGTTTCTTGATAATTCATATCTTTTATAATTCACATATTTTAAATGGGAAATTAGATATATTTTAGAAATAACACATTTTGAAAATTAAAAATTAAAATAATCATGTTGTTGAGAATTAATGCCTTGTTATACAGACAGTATGTTTAGATATGTTCTGGGTTCAGGCATAAACTCTTCAATTGGGTATGGTAATTAAACCTTGGCTAGCTAGTGCAGAAAACAGAAGGGTGGAAGTCCAGTGTATGGTTTCTGGAAGGTAATTTTTTCAGGAAGGTTTACTGAAAACAAATAACAACAATGAATAACTTTTAATGGTAGAGGATGGAGTTTAGAAGAAAAACTATGTGTCCAGGTCTTCTAAGTTTAGAAGAAAAACTAAGGGCATTAATATTCCCTTTCTCAAGTTACCCATAGCCCATTTTCATCTTTCCATTAGAGATACACAATATGACTATTCTAAAATTTAAAAATAGTATATGAGGTATGCTGCTGCTGCTGCTGAGTCGCTTCAGTCGTGTCCAACTCTGTGCGACCCCGTAGACGGCAGCCCATTAGGCTCCCCCATCCCTGGGATTCTCCAGGCAAGAACACTGGAGTGGGTTGCCATTTCCTTCTCCAGTGCATGAAAGGAAAAGTGAAAGTGAAGTCGCTCAGTTGTGTCCGACTCTTATTGACCCCATGGACTGCAGCCTACCAGGCTCCTCCGTCCTTGGGATTTTCCAGGCAAGAGTACTAAAGTGGGTTGCCATTGCCTTCTCCATATGAGGTATAAAAGGTACAAATATAATGATGGAAAAAATAATGTAGAAAATATAGAAGCATAAAAGATCAAAGATAGATGATCCATAGTTTAGACACAATGGTCTCCAAACCATTGTGAGGATTCAAATAGAATGAATTCCTAGTGTTTTGGAAATTTTCTGCCTCATTTAGGTTTGACTGTCATCTTACATCTAAGAAACATTATATTGGTAGCTAAAAATAATCGGGTTTGCTTCCCACTTCCACAATGTGAGTATAAATTTAGGCCAGTCATATTCAATTCACTGGTGAATACACCTAACTTACTTGATTGTAATAGAAACTACTAATATATTTATAACCTGCTGGTATGTACACAGACACACATACACACACCCACACATGTACACACCCACACATTCACACACAAACATAGGGTATATATTCCCTTTGACTAGATTTTTGTACGTATATTAAAATATTTAGGATCAAATCCTAGCATAAAAATTTAGAAATTATAAAACAAGTGGATCAATTCTATTCTTTGACAGTTTGAATGGATAAGACTATTTTCAGCTTTTGTGTTTTCTGGGAAACATTTTCCTCTTTCTATGAGATACTATCATTCTTCCTGTAAAATGAGGGAGGCAGATACTTCTTACTATATTTTTCAAGCAGGGGTAAAATCTCACTTGACAGTCTTCCAGTCAGGCAAGTAAAATGAGTGGTGTGCACCAGGTGGGCAAATGGAAACCGATGTTCTCAGCCAACTGTTGCTATGGAGAGATGAGGGTTAGGTTTTACCATAGCTCTGATTTAATTTTTTTAAGCTGAAAATGCAGCTTTTTAAGTGAAATACTCTGATTTTTTTATATATGAGATGAATCTAAATATTTTAAAACATTATGTGAGTTAAATAAAACTTGAATAGCATCATCTGATGTGCTGTTTCTATTAAAACAATCATCATCATCAACAGTGAAAGCATGAGCCGGTAGCTGGAGGTTTGAATTCTCTGATGTAACACTGGAAAACCATCTCTATTTAAATCAGCTGACTCTTGAACAATGAAATCCATGTGCTTTAAAGGGCTTTTCTGGTCCCAGCTGCCCCTAGCAGGACTTAATATGCCCTTTCTCAAGTTACCCATAGCCCATTTTCATCTTTCCATTAGAGATATACACTATGACTATTCTAAAATTAAAAAATAGTATGTGAGGTATAAAAGGTACAAATATAATGATGGAAAAGATAATGTGGAAAATACGGTGTGTGTAGTATCTTAGAAAAGTCTTAGAGCTATGGCTTTCGTGGTAGAATATGTATCACAAGTTTATCACAGTTAGAAAAATATACAGTCATACACACATTATATTGTAACATTTTAAGGAAAAAGAAGTATAGTTTTCTCTTTGAATTTTTATCACTTTGGCCAGACTTGGTTTAATATGTGTAGAATCAAATTAAATGTATCACTAAAGGTTTATTTTGATTTTCCATGTCTTACCTACTCAGGAGTAGTGATTCTTGGCACTCATATACTGAGGAAACTATCAATGCTCATTTATTCTTTGGCCTCTTAAATGTAAAGGTAGTATTATTAAAGGAGGGTTGATACATAACGTGCATGAAAGTAACCTGGAAAGAATGAGGTATAGCAAATGGTAGAGCATTGAGAATTAGGAAGTGGTTGCCTAGTGAGTGAAAATCAGTGAAGGATTACTTTTATTTTATGTTTCTTCATCTGTGGGGAGTCTATTCCAACCCAAACCTAAGCCACAGAGAACTTTGAATTCAAATCTGATTGAGTAAGGTCCTCCTGTGAGCTTTTTCTAAGGGTTGCTGTTACCAAGTAGTCTCAAGTTTCCTGTAATTATTAAAAGAAGTTTTTTTTTTTTTTTTGGTATCAGTGTTGAATTCTGAGAGTAAACATTTTCTCTTGAATGATTTTGTTATGCCCGTGACTTTTAAAATTTGTTCTAATTATATTTTCACTTCTGTGTACACACACACACACAGAGATATTCAGCTGAAATTTTGAAGGGGAATTTTTAGAAAAAAATCTTCTATTGAATTTGTTGAAGATTACAAAATAAGCATAATGATGGAAAGTATCAAGCTGCCAAATTCTTAAACCCTGTTTCCTCTCTATAGATATTAAATGGAAAACATAAATAATTACTTAGACTCACTTGATACATCATGACATCAAATCATTGTCTATACTTAATAACTTTTTTCTGAAAATATTCCCTAGTATATCTCTTGACACCGTGGTCACACACACACACACACACACACACACACACACACACACACACACACACACACACATACAGGAGTTTACATGTAAGAATTAAAAATTATGATTTGGAACCTGCTTAGACAATTCTTTACTATACATTATTTCACACAGGTCTTTGAAATACTATGACATTGATAAACTGTGAACACCTGGCAAGCTATCACTGGTAATGGCAGCAGGCTATTTGATATATATTCCTTCTCAATAGGAAAAGTAATTAGACTTTATGGAAGCCATAATCCAAAGGGTGTACAGTTGGCATTTTTAGAGTCCTTAGGATGATTTTACTCCTAAAATAAAAGTTTAACTTAGATTTAAATAGTAGACCTTCTGCATATTTTTAATATGTGATGTTTCCAAAATAATCTTTAAACCAAAGTTTCTGGAAAAAAATCCTTTATTTAAAAGTAGGAAAAATATTTTTTAAGAGACATCTAAGATGAGTAATAATTCCAGGAGTCACTCAAGTTAATTTTTCATTAAATGAATTATTTCTATATCCATATAAGAAGATGAACCTCCTACAGCAGCATTCTAATAAAACATGGAAAGCTAGCTATATCCATTTCTGTAAAGTAAAATGGAAACTTATTTGAACTTTTCTATGAAAAAAATAAAAAGTTGTCAGTTACTTGAGTTAGTGTTTCTTCCAATTCAGGACGTCTTAAAGAGTTGAATTTTCTTGACTGGAGAAACTACCATTTTATATTAACTATTTAGATATTGCTGCTTTTTAGAGTCTATGTCTCATTAATATTGCTTCTGAGAACCTGACATATATGGACTGTAGCCCACCAGGCTCCTCTGTTCATGGGGATTCTCTAGGCAAAAATACTGGAGTGGGTTGCTGTGCCCTCCTCCAGGGGATCTTCCCGACCCAGGAATCAAACCCTTGTCACTTACATCTCCTGCATTGGCAGACAGGTTCCACTGGCCCCTCCTGGGTAGCCCATATATATATGATATGTATATCATATATATATAAAAGAAACACAAAAAAGCTGAGCAAAGTCACAGATTCCTAACATGTTCTAAATTGTACTGAACACAAGCTGAAGACAGGTCTAAAGGAGATCATAATCAGCAAGGTCTCTTTGCTCCCTTTACTTCTCAAAAGGATTTCTTCCTTAGAGGATCTTTAATGTACCTAGCCAGTCAACAACTAATGGCAGTCATATTCTTGACCAATTTACTAGGGTAAAAGAAGTCCTAAGGTGATCAACACACATATCTAGACTAATCTATTTGATTATCTTGTTAACAAAAGTTGAAACTCAATTCTAGAGAGAACTCATAAAAAAGTTTTAATTAATGTGACTCTATATTATCTGAGTGAGTAAATGGAAGAAAATCAGTACAATGTAATTTTTTAAAGGTCAACTTAAGACATGTGAGCCATATTTTTATTTTGTCATTATTATATGGGTAAAATTTTAAGAAAATATACTTAAATGTGTTTCACATGACAATGTTAATATTACATATTTACAAATACATCATGATATAATTGTGTCTTAAGGTTAATTCTACAAAACATGTAAGCAGAAACCATCTCTCTTAACAAATTTAGGTCAAGTCAGAGTATTACTGAGTATGATTCCCTGGTGGCTCAGTGGTAAAGAATCTACCTGCAATGCCGGAGACATGGGTTCAATTCCTGGATCAGGAAGTTCCCCTGGAGGAGGGCATGGCAATCCACTCCAGTATTCTTGCCTGGAGAATCCCATGGACTGGAGAGTCTGGTGGGCTACAGTCCATAGGGTTACAGAGAGTCTGACAATGGAAGCAAATGAGCACAGCACACACAGAATATTACTGAGAACTAAAAGCCACACAGAGTAGTATTAAAAACTTACCAGGGTATTTCCATGAATTAGTGTTCAAATATAAGTTAAAACAGAGCAGTGTAGAAATCTGAGATTTAAAAACTGAAGTATTGTTTTCCCATCTTGGCGCACAGGCAACATAAAAATAAATGAAGCCAAAAAAAAATAATAAAAAATAAATGAAGCCCAAATACCTTCATTTTTGGTAGCACTCTTGATGGAGACCAAACTTGGAAAGTTTCAGCCTGAAGCAATCATTTTTGTCAAGGTTATGATAAGCCTGAATACATAATTTTAAATAGGCATGTCTTCCCTTCTTAATTACTAATATCATAATAAATTTATTTTAAAATTCAGCCTGGCAAGTTAGCTCTGTCTTAAGAATTAATTTTTAATGATCAAAACAATGCCAAAAATAATATTGATACCTTCTCACCCATAGACATATATGACTGACTAAATACAAACATAGGCTTTCAATCATAGATGTTGAAATCATATATTTATATATAAATCATATATTTCTATATCATATAAGTGGTAGAGGAATAGGGAGTATATCAATGATTATATAGCTAGGTAGAGGAGAAAAGAAAGGGAGGGAGGAAGGGAGAAAAAGGAGAGAGGGAAAGAGGAAGAAAAAGGAGGAAAGGAGGAAGGAAGGAAGAAATTGAGAAAATATAAGATGAAAGTACATAGAACTTTATGAAAACTTATACAAAATATATACAAATTGGGGTTTATAATATCAAAAATAACCCTGAATTTGTACATTAAATACATAAGATAAAACAAGCAGTTTAAAGTCAGTGACCTTACGCACATGATTCTAGCACATTCCTTTGGAATGTAGTCAAACCAAGCTATGTATGAGAAAACATACATTATTTGCTACAAAAGATCTCTTTTGCATATAGATTCCTGGTAAGGTTGTAGTTGCCTGGATATGAAGGGTAGATTAATAAATCAGTAAATGTTAGGTAAAACATCAGTCTCTACCACTATTTTTTCTTTCAATTTTATTGAACAATTGAAACACAGCAGTGTATAAGTTTAAGGTGTATAGTATAATGTTTTGACATACATACATCATTAAATGATTACCATCACAAATTTAGTGAACATCCATCATCTTTCATAGATACAGAACTGAACAGTAGAAAAACTGTTTTATTCTTGTCATGAGAACTCTTAAAATTTATTCTCTTAATTTTCATATGTAGCATACATCAGTCTTAATTGTATTAATCACGGTGTTCATTGCATCCATATTGCTTATCTTACAACTGCAAGTTTGTGCCTTTTGACTGCCTTCATCCGGTTCCTCTTCCCCAACCCCATCTCCAGTGACCAGCAATATGATCTCTTTTTAATGAGTTTGTTTCTGAAGAGTAACTGGCCTCTAACACTGTTAGTTCCAATTATACAACATAGTGACTTGATATTTCTGTACATTTAAAAATGATCACCATGTTAAATCCAGTACTTCTTATTCATCCTCTACTTTGTCATCCACTTGTGCATTTCCAGCAGTTATTTCCCACATATTCATTAGGATATATATATATTCAAAATATATATAGGATATATATATCACATATATAGGATATATACACAAAAGAATTTATAGGTTAATATGTTAGCTGAGTCATATATATAGTTCTATAATATTTTAAGTATAAAACAGTACATAGAAAAATAATTGATAAAATCATTAATAATAGTAATCACTAAACAGCAGTATCTTAGGGAGTCTAAACAAAATTTTGAAAGGAAAGACTTTTTGACAAGATTTCAGTTGTGTGTGTGTGTGTGTGTACACAAATAGAGTTGCTAAAATACCATGATATTTTCCTAATAAATACTAAGGAAGTAAAGGTACATAAAATAATACAATGAAAATTATTTAAATAAGATTAATAAAATATATTAATAGTACATAATCAAATGTTATGGCATATCTATTGGAAAATGTCTACTAGATTGCAATAATCTAAAATAACAGCACTTAAACTGTAGAAGAATTAACTTCCAAAATGTGCAACATTTTCCAATATAGAATATAGTTCAAACCATTTCAGAGCACTTCTCTGTTAGAAGGTGAAAGTTCAGGAAATAATTTAATATGAAACTGATTGTGGTTAGAAAACCAGGAGCTGGCCTTGTTTTTCTTGAAAAAGCAGAAGTAAAAGGGACCTCAAATTATACCCTTTTCCAAAACCCAACACCTAAAGCAACATTGTGACCTCTTCTAAAGTTGCCTGGGGACATAAACTCAGAGCTTATTTGCAAAATGGCTATGTAATTGAAATTTTAATATCACTTTCTAAGCAGACTTACTCTCCTTGGGTGTCCAAAGAGTGCCACAGACACCTTTGGGCTGCAAGTTCCTTCCTTATGGGGTCCCAGAACAAAGTGGGAGGCCTTCAGACCACAGAAAGTAAACTCAATTTTCTACTCACTTTGAATAAACAGAATTACAAATTGTAGTGAATAGAAGACATTTCAGAATTCCCTAATAAGGAAGACTGTATCTCTACTTTTTCCCCCTGCCTTAAATTGAGTCCCATGGGCAACACTGTTAACTCTTCTGTATACCTATGTCTACATAATAATACACAAATTTTTGCTAGATTGACATTGCTAGATTGCAAAGTGAAAAGTGTCTCATAGTTGACTGTAATGCAAGGGTCCAGAATTTTGGCAACCATGGACTCTGACAGGTCTGTGAGTCTGTTCTTGTGAAAGAGTATTTTATTTTTTAATTTAAAATTTCAGTATTATAGAGCCATTTTGAGCACACAAACTCACTTAACCTTTGTAAACTCTCTCCTGAGACACAGCAGCTTTCATTTTCCTGATGCAAGCTTTTTAGTGGGGAAGTAAAACAAAATCAAGGGGAAAAAAAAAAAAGAAAACAAAACAGCCAGCCCCAAACACACTATATTTCCTCATCTCAGTCTATTTCCTGGCATTGGCTACATCCAAAAAAGACAGAGTTGAGCCACCACAAGAAAGACTTTTGTACTTGAATTCCAAGCCAGGCACAAACCAAAGCCTACGGAAAATCTCAAGGGAAAAGTGTTTAGTAAGGTTTCCACTCTCAAGAACCTCAGTCCATCATTTGAGTCATCAGGTGGTTCAAGACCATCCATCGTTAATCAGAGATTTATTATTATTTTTAAAAAGGTCCATCTTTACGTCCTCAACATTATTGTTATGAGGAATTTATTTCCCAAAATATATTGCTCCAAATGTAACCATTTCTGAAAAACACAGACGTCTGTAATTTTCTTAGGTGCTCTCCAACCACAGAGTCTCTTAAAACACCATGACCTTATCTTTGTTACATCTAAATTTTTGATGAAGTCTTTTTGTTGTTTTCTTCTTGTTTTAATTTATTTTTAATTGGAGGATAATTGCTTTACAAAGTTGCATTGATTTCTACTGTAGAACAATGTGAATATATATATATCCCCCTACCTCTTGAGCCTCCCTTCTACCCCTCCCCCATCCCACACCTTTAACTCATCACAGAGAACTGGTCTGGGCTCCCTGTGTTTCATGGCAGTTTCCCATGGGCTATTTTACACATAGGATCGGAGAAGGCAATGGCACCCTACTCCAGTGTTCTTGCCTGGAAAATCCCATGGACGGGGGAGCCTGGTAGGCTGCTGTTTATGGGGTCGCACAGAGTCTGACACGACTGAAGTGACTTAGCAGCAGCAGCAGCAGCAGTGTATATTTATCAGTGCTACTCTCTCAGTTTGTTCCAGCCCCTCTTTCCTCTGCTGTGTCTACAAGTCTGTTCTCTATGTCTGTGTCTTCATTCCTTCCCTGCAGATAGACTTATCAGTACTATTTTTCTCGATTCCATGTATGCGTGTTAATATATGCTATCTGTTTTTCTCTTTCTGACTTACTTCACTCTGTATAACAGGCTCTCAGTTCACCACCTCAGTTCAACTGATTCACATTTGTTCCTTTATAGCTGAGTAATATTCCATTGTATGTATGTAAAACAACTTCTTGATCCATTCATCTGTCAGTGGGCATTTAGGTTGCTTCTATGTCCTAGTTACTGTAAAAAGTGCTGCAGTGAACACTGGGGTACATGTGTCTTTCTGAATTATGATTTTCTCAGGATACATGCACAGTAGTGGGATTGCTGAGTCATGTGGCAGTTTTATTCCTAGTTTTTTAAAGGAATCTTCATACTGTTCTCCATAGTGGCTATATCAATTTATATTCAAACCAATAGTGTAGGAGGATTCCCTTTTTTCCATATCCTCTTCAACATTTGTTGTTTGTACAGTTTTTGATGATCATTCTGACAGGTGTGAGATAATATATCATTGTAGTTTTGATTTGCATTTCTTTCATAATGAGCGGCATTGAACATCTTTTCATGTGTGTTTTGGCCATTTGGAGAAATATCTCTTTAGGTCTTCTGCCCATTTTTCATTAGATAGTTTATTTTTCTGATTTTGACCCGTGTGAGCTGCTTACGTATTTTAGAGATTAATCTTTTGTCAGTTGCTTCATTTGCAGTTAGTTTCTCCCATTCTGAGAGCTTTATCCTCTTGTTTATGGTTTCCTTTGCTAGGCAAAATCTTTTAAGTTTAATTAGATCCCATTTGTAATAAACAGGAGAAATTCTGTATTCACACTTTGGTTTTTATATGGGAGCAGAAAATTCGAGACATTGTAGAAACTCAAGGTAAAAACAGAAAGAGCACCAGGTTGTATGGTGAAAGAGGGCAGACTGTGGATCCTCACTCATGATGTGGGGATTGTGCCCTGGGTAGATGCACTGCCCAAACCCTCTGATTCTCTCTCGAAGTCATTGATTTGACCAACATTCTCTGCCATTGCCACATTCGTCTTTCCCCTTCTGATTGTCTTTCCCTTTAAGAAATCTACAGAGCAAGGTAGTATTTCTTGGTTAGTTCATATCTGGTATCTCTGCACAAAGCACATCATCACCTTTTCATGTTTTAAGGATTTTTGAATATTCTAGTGAACAAAACAGAGTTAAGCAAAATAATGAGCTTTGAAGCAGTGCTCTTTATCTTTTTCCTGTGCCAGCCTCATTGGTCTTTTCATTTCCTGCAAAATTCAAGTGCTTTTATTATTCAGGACCTTTGAATAAGCTGTACCTTCTGCACTGGATAATCACCACAACTCTTCACCTGTTGTGCTGTGTTTAGTTGCTCAGTCATGTCAACTCTTTGCTTCGCCTGTTAAACCATATAATTACACAGGCCTATGAAGCTCCAGTACTTTGGCTACCTCATGCAAAGAGTTGACTCATTGGAAAAGACTGATGCTGGGAGGGATTGGGGGCAGGAGGAAAAGGGGACGGCAGAGGATGAGATGGCTGGATGGCATCACCGACTTGATGGACGTGAGTCTGAGTGAACTCCACGAGATGGTGATGGACAGGGAGGCCTGGTGTGCTCCGAATCATGGGGTCGCAAGGAGTCGGACATGACTGAGCTACTGAACTGACTGATGATTCAGTATCTTCCTGAATACAGTCTAATCTAGATGGCTTTTGTCATTCCTTTTCATATTGTTCAGTTCTTACTTTCAGAGGAAATTGCAGAGATAGCATTAATAAAGTTTCTATTCTTGGATTCTTTCTTGTCTTTCCTACATACTGGATTATAAACTTTATCAAGCCAGCAATCATTTCCATGTTTTTCAATGGCACACGCTCAACAACCTGTGGGTTTCAGAAATTTTGTTCAGTGTTTTTGGGCTATGATAGCCTTTACTGCCACCTTCATCTACTGAAATCCTCTCTAAGCCTTACTAATGACCCAGAGGGATGGTATGGGGAGGGAGGTGGGAGGGGGATTCAGGATTGGGAACACGTATACACCCGTGGTGGATTCATGTTGATGTATGGCAAAACCAATACAATATTGTAAAGTAAAAAATAAATAATAAAATAAAATAAAGGATTTTTTAAAAAAGTACTTTGGTGCACATTCCTTCTTTTTATCTCTGCCCTTGTCCTCCTTCCTCTCCTTAAACTCTGGAGTTCAATCCAGACGATGCTATTGGTGATGGTAATTTCAGAATTTCTCTTGCACGGACAGTGGCTTGGTCTGTATGGTTAATTCTAACCAGATCCTTTGTTGTGGATGGCAATTCCCCAAGTGACTCAGCAGAATTCCATACAGCAATCCAGTCACTGATTCCCATCTGTAGATGTCTAAGTAAAGTGAAATTTGCTCAGTCGTGTCTGAATCTTTGTGACCCCATGGACTGTATAATCCATGGAATTCTCCAGGCCAAAATGCTGGAATGGCTATTTCCTTCTCCAGGGGATGTTTCCAACCCAGGGTTTGAACCCAGGTGTCCTGCATTGCAGGTAGATTCTTTACCAGCTGAGCCACAAGGGAAGCCTGGAGATGTCTAAGTGAAGGGAAAACAAGAACCAGAGTTGGCAGGTTATGAATGTTGTCTCCTGACACCAAGGGCATGTGGTATCAGAAGCTCCATAGAGGTCAAGTGAGCACATAGTCATCATGTAAAAGTGAGATGATACGAATTCAGGAATTAAATGGCAAAGTACTGGTTCTACAGATAACCCTTACTAGGTGGGGATAATAAGATTGTTTCTGTTTGAGGCCCAGCATTCACTCTTCTCTGTAGAAACAATGTTACTTGCATTGGAATGTCTAGTGTCTCTTATTAACGCTATGTGGTTCTGTGTTGTTTACATATTTATATAAAGTAAAATTTCAGGTCTGAGTTTTTATCATAGAATAATATACCTTCCTTTGTACATCCTGGACATTGTAATAACCCAATTTACCTTTAACAAACATCAAAAAAATCTAGGAGGTGCTCTAGTATCTAAATAGAAACTTTGTGTCTTCATCCTTCCAGTGTTATCTGAGATGTGTTTTATCATGTTGCTGTGGTGGAGTATCGGTAGAATATTTCTAGCTGATTTAGTGAGAAGAGATTTCTTTCTTATGGTATAATAAATGGCCCCTATCAAACAGAATATAAATGATCATATTTCCATGATACAAAATTAAAAAGCAACACAGCAGCAATAACTTGGGAAGTTTCACTCACTTCATTAGCAATATAATACAGGTTACATAAATAGTATAATAATTTGCCTTGTGTAGTTTTTGAAGTGGTTTTAAAAAGCTCTAAAAAATACCAAACTCATTAATAACATTAGTATCTCTATCAATGACTCAGGCTCTCCTTTAAATTACTGTATACTTGGTGGTGGCTTACCTGGAGAATTCCATGGACAAAGGAGCCTGATGGGCTACAGTCCATGGGTTTGCAAAGAGTTGCAAATGACTGAGCAACTAACACACACATGCACACACACTTGATGAGGGATGGAGAGTGTTATCGCTCCTTTGAATTTAATATTTGCTCATGATACTACCTGTCTTAATGCAATTATGCTACCAAATACATACACAGATATCCATTGTAAACACCTATGGGTCTGTCCCTCACTTTCTTCAGGGCTTTTTGCAATTTACTTATCACTGAAATTTTCCTTGTAAGCGCTATTTAAAATATCACCCCACCCCCTATCTAGTATGCCCTGTGTCCATTATATTGTTTTGCATCTTGCACATCTCTTAATACCAATTGGCATGATTATATGCATTTATCATCTGCCTCCCTACTATTAGAATGTGAGCTTCATGAGGGTGAGGCATTTATTCTGTTCTTTGCAATATCCCCTGATGTAAAACAGTGCCTGAGAGTTGTGTGGACATTTCACTAAAGAAGATAAATGAATGGCTGTAAGCACATGAACAGATGCTCAACATCATGGGTCATTAGGGAAATGCATTTCAAAATTACAAGACGCTACTTCACACTAAGTAGGATGGATGCAATCATGATGACGTACAAAAACAAGTGTTGGTGGGGATGTGGTAAAAACTGAAAACCTCATGCATTCCTGGTGGGAGTATAAAATAGTACAGTGATTTTGGAAAACAGTTTGATAGTTTCTTAAAAGTCACACATTAATGACCCAGTAACTCTACTTTTAGGTATATATACAAGTGAAATAAAAACATAGGTCCACATAAGAACATATATATTAATGTTCATAGCACCATTATTCATAAGAGTCCCTGACTAGAACCAACCCAGATGCCAATCAACTAGTAAGAATAAAAACAAATGTGCTATATCCATACAGTGGAATACTAGTCAACAATAGAAAATAATGTATTATGGATACATACTACCACAGGGAATGAACCTCAAAAAATTATGCTGTTGAAGAAGCCAGGTATAAGAGACCCCATATTTACATTTCTATTTATACAAAATGTTCAAAAGAGAAATATAAAGTTGAATAGAAGTTAACTACGGCTAGGGGAGGAAAGGGGTAATAAACATAAATAGAAGAAATGTTTGGGGGATGAAAATACTTGAAACTGGATTGTGATGATTTTTACTCAACTCCAAATTCACTAAAAATAATTTTACACTTAAAACAGGTGAATTTTAAGGAATGTAAATTAGAATTCAATAAAGTTGATAAAAGGACTAATACAAAACAGGGCCACAACATTTGTTGAATTAAAAAATAAATATGCTCCTTACTTAGTAATGGGCTTCCCTGGTAGCTCAGCTGGTAAAGAATCTACCTGCAATGCAGGAGACTGGTTCAGTTGCTGGGTTGGGAAGATCTACTGGAGAAGGGATAGGCTACCCGCTCCAGTATTCTTGCGTTCCTTCGTGGCTCAGATGGTAAAGAATCCGCCTACTACCACTGTTGTCTTCCCTGTAGCTCAAACAGTGAAGAATCTGCCTGCAATGCAGGAGACCCTCCTTTGATCCCTGGGTCAGAAAGATACACTAGAGAAGGGAATGGCAATCTACTCCAGTATTCTTGCCTGGAGAATCCCATGGACAGAAGAGCCTGGTGGGCTACAGCCTGTGGAATTGCAAAATTCGGACATGACTTAGCAACAACCACTACCACTATCCACTCTGGCATTCTGGCCTGGAACATTCCAAGGACCGTATAGACCATGGATTCACAAAGAGTTGGACATGACTGAACGATTTTCAGTTTACTCAATAATGATAACAACCTCAAAAGAAAGAATACATGAAGTGATTTGACATATGGAATGTGTATGGCTATACACCCAATGTTGCATAGAAAAAGAAATTTACTTTATGTAATAATATGCACGTATACGTAAGTTCATATGGGTGTGTATGAGGAGGTTTGTATGTAAGCCTTGTCACAATCTCAGGAAATTTATAATGTATAAGGTATTAGATCCTAAAATATGCAAGTGATGTTTTTAGATGTGGTTGTAAATTAGGAAGAAACAAGTGAAGATTCCATTACCACAGTGTATGCTACAGAGAAGAGTTTTACCCATGCACTATTGCAAGTACTTTGGAGAAGGCAATGGCACCCTACTCCAGTACTCCTGCCTGGAAAATCCCATGGACGAAGGAGCCTAGAAGGCTACAGTCTATGGGCTCGCTGAGGGTCGGACACAACTGAGCGACTTCACTTTCACTTTTCACTTACATGCATTGGAGAAGGACATGGCAACCCACTCCAGTGTTCTTGCCTGGAGAATCCCAGGGAAGGGGGAGCCTGGTGGGCTGCTGTCTGTGGGTTCACACAGAGTTGGACACGACTGAAGTGACTTGGCAGCAGCATTGCAAGTACTGTCATTATGGTTTGAAGGATAAAAATGTAAGGAGTAAGGGCTTCTGTAGTCTTAGTGAAGTAGTCAAATGACCAGAAAGCTGCTTGGATTTGATGGTCTACTGAAGACACGAGTACATGAGGCTTCTGCAAAGACTCAGTACTCTATGTCTCAGCGCCTGATGCACTCTCTCTTAAAGGTAGCCAGGACCATTCAAAATAATTATTTCTGATAATAATGGAAAACAACATATGTATATAGCATTCTGAAGCCATTCATGCAGCAGAGTGGCAAAAATGAAAAGATGGAAAACTGAAAGTTTGAAAGGTGCTATTTATAAAGTAGCATCTATGAAAGAAGTTCTGTATGAGGTTTAAAATAGAGTCTGGGGTTTTAAAAGTTATTTGCAATAATGGAAGCTTGCTTTGTAAATTAAGCCTTGGCATTACATCCTTTCATTGAAAAGGTTCAATCTTGGTTTTTCCATTTTAGAAATGGTTCCAGGTCTCATCATTTCCTCCATGAGGGGAAACAATTGGACTGAGTTACTGTGTTCCAATTTATGAATATTAGGCATGGCTTTTTTCCTGAGTACCTTAGAGTCAGCTAACAGTCACTGCTTTAAACAGATTTATGGAAGCCAGCAGCAGGTTCATGAGGAGAAGAAGTGCTCTGAGAACAAATGGTCAGGCTCCTGTCCACGGCTGCCTGTCTGGTGTGAGATCGTAGTAGTTGAGACAGTTTTGTATCTTCTACCGTTATACATTATTAAAAATAAAAACAGTACTCAGAGAAAAACAAATGAACACAAGTTTTATTTCAGTTGTTTTTAGAAAGAAGCAGCATTGCTGAAAGAAAGAAGACTACATCACGTTATCTGAAATATTTAGGCTTTCTTAACTGACTGATTTCCCTGGTCACACTCCCCTTCAATAAAACTTGCAGAACGATGTTAGTAGTAATAAATTGGTCAAGGATATTAAAATGTTCTTTTCTTCTCATTCGGATCCAAAAGGCTATCAGCCAAAGTGTATTAATTGGGTATTTGCTTTCCAAATTATTTACATATCTGCCAAAAGTGCTTTTGAAATTTTTGGCATGGGTTCCTCTGGATAAAAAGAAATATGAGCTGTAAAATAATAAAATAAACTGGAAAATAGCAGCTAAGTGTGTTTGATTTCTTTATGAACAGCCAATACCTCTATTATTCAAAGTAATTTGAATCCTTTAAAAATGATATGTGTAGAGTACAGAGGATAAAACAACCATGAGAAACCTAATCATAACAATATTCCTCATGTTCAAAATTTGCTATAAGAAGGGACCATTTGTTATTCACATAGAAGAGAGTATAGTTATAGGTGGATGAAATGGAGCTCATTATTAGGTGATTTAATTTTTTAGAAATCACATGGCATAAGACTAAAGGAAAACATCAGAGAAATGTGCTAATATACATGGGTAAATGAGCTCTTTAGAGATGAGTATAAACAGAACATTTATTAAAGTACTTCTGAAAATTACATAGTGCTTAGAGAAAAGTCTTACAGAAACATCTGTAAGGAAAATAGTTCTGGCTAGTATTCAAAGTGGCAAGAGTTCTTGGTGTGTATCTACCTATGCTTCTCCCACCTCATTCTATTCATTCTTATATAATAAACACTTACAGTATAAAGGGTTCCTTATTTCATACTTATCTAAGATATTTTTCACCTGCTGACTTTAAAACTTTGGAGCCACTTGACTTAAATTGTCAAACAGTCCAATGCTATGTGAGTTCATACTCGCCACTTGAGTGAGGAGAGCCTGTCTTGAATTCAAATTTTTACCATCTCTGGAATAGTCCTAAATTGTATAGAAGCCAGTTTGTGAACTATCACTTTAGAAGGGCAACAGACATTGGTAGGAGGGGAAATGCTGAAGGAGAGGGTTTGCATTCCTAATTTGAAATAGAATTTCAGCTCATTACATGGCTTCTAAATTTCAGCTTGAGGTCTGATGTTGATCTATGATTCTTTTTTTTTTAACCACACTATGACAAATGTGGAGAATAATAATATAGTGATGTTTTAGATACATTTTAGACTGACTGTTATTTCTTAATATATACAAACACAAACATACAACTATATATGTATATGTGTATACACGTGGGCTTTCCTGGTGGCTCAGTGATAAAGAATCAACCTGCCAATGCAGGAGATGCGAGCGATGCCAGTTCAGTCCCTGGGTCAGGAGGAACCTCTTGAAGAGGAAATGGCAACCCACCACAGTATTCTTGCCTGGAAAATTCCATGGACAGTAAAGCCTGGCAGAGTGCAGTCCATGGGGTCACAAAGAGTTGGACATGACTGAGTTCACTCAGACATGACTGAGCTCACTCATACATAGGTGTGTGTGTGCGTGTGTATATCTGTACCTTTATATATGTGTGTGTATATATATTCATAGATAGACATACACAAATGTGCACACCTCCAATGTATTAAAAATGGCTAAAATTCTCCTTTTTAATTAAATCATGGTATATGCTAAGTAGTTGCTTAGAGTAGTGAATGATTAGACGATTGATTGATTGATTGATTTTAGCATCCTGATCTGAAAAAATTAAAGATACCAACCCTAAGAAGCTCCAAATGTATGAGGCAGGAGTCCAGGTCCCACAGCCAGACCCCCACACACTCCTCCAAATGCAATCCTCCGCATCAGCCCCTTCCCAGCTGCCCCTTCACCAACCTGCCTCCCTAGACCTCCACTCAATGAGGAGAGTCCTTCAAGAGGAGAGCCTGAGATCAGAGGCCCAGCACTGGAAAGTCGTGGAAGGGAGCTTTTCAGATAGGAAGCAGCCCTCAGAGGAAAAGGATGAAGGCCTCACCAAAGAGCTTCCACTTTACCACTGAGTCAACTGGGGGTTTAATCCCTTGTAACCCTTGAGGTGCCTGTTATTCTCATGTTTTCGCTACAGACCTTCACTCCAACCTTTGATTCCAAATCTGATGAATTTCAAAGCAGCTACCTTTTAATCAATCATGCTGTAGTATGAATTTGAGTCACCGTTATCTCTCAGGTTTCCTTCAAGCTAAGAATTAAAAGCAAACAAATATTTTTCATCTGTCTAAAGTCCTCTAGGCATGAACAAATGTGTTACTTGTAAGGAAGTTGGTCAATTCTTATCACTGTCTAAAACCCCAGGCCACATCCCTATAGAGGAAGTGATTTCTCGCCCAAAGAACTAGAGAAATGAAAATAATGTGCCACCGTCTCTTTTCCCCTCTAATATCCAATTCATTGATTCATTACAGACTATTCTTCTCTCTAATATTCAATGTTTATGCATCAAAATAATTTACATTCAGCTCTACAGCTGCATGGAACATCAATCAAGGGTTTCATGTAATTAAAAGGGAATAATTACATAGGAAGATAATTTCTTTTTAATGTGCTTCATATGAAAGTTCCAACAGCTCCAGGTTCTTAGCTTTGTTTCTTTAGCCTCAGATCTCCCTCACTCAAAAATGACTTCCAACCATTGTAATTCCCCCCAGCTTCTGGAACACCTTTCTTCCTGCTCACGTCGATAGAGATATCTGGAGGATTCCTACTATTTTCTGTGTCACATTTCACCAGTTTTGGTTAGATCAGTCTAAACTAACAGTCAACGGCTGCCTACCAGGGATGAGGAGCTGTTAGAAACTGTCATTTAATTCTACATGGAAGAAAGTGAAAGAAGTTTTCTTAACTTTGTCTGAGTTTCTGAAATTTCAATTATGATATATCAGAGAGTTTGTGGCTGTAACAGCCATTATATCTTAGAATTGCTGGGTCATTTTATGTTTTTTAAATTAATTGTCCGATGCAGGATACAGCTTGCTTGGGGCTGGTGCACAGGGATGACCCAGAGAGATGTTATGGGGAGTGAGGTGGGAGGGGGGGGTTCATGTTCGGGAACGCATGTACACCCGTGGTGGATTCATGTCAATGTATGGCAAAACCAATACAGTATTGTAAAGTAAAATAAAGTAAAAATAAAAATTAAAAGCTAAAAAAAATTAATTAATTGTATTGGATAAAATTATTTATTGGATAATTTTATTGGATACATTACTGGATAATTTAAAATAAAAATTTATTTTATAAATTAATTTTTATGGTCACTTTACAATGTTGTGCTCATTTCTACTGTATAGCAGAATGAGTCAGCCATACATATAAATATACCCTCTCCGTTTTGGACTTCCTTCCCATTCAGGTTGGAGAGAACAAGTATATGGATTCCAAGAGGGAAAGTAGGGGTGGGAGGAATTGGGAGATTAAGATTGACACGTATGTTATTGATATATTTATAAAATAGATAACTAATGAGAACATACTCTATAGCACTGGGAACTTTACATAAGAATTGTTGCATCTCAGATGGTAAAGCATCTGCCTACAACGTGGGAGACGTGGGTTCGATCCCTGAGTTGGGAAGATCTCCTGGAGAAGGAAATGGCAACCCACTCCAGTATTCTTGCCTGGAGAATCCCATGGACAGAGGAACCTGGTAGGCTACAGTCCATGGGGTCTCAAAGAGTCAGACACGACTGAGCGACATTTACTTTTACTATGAAAAAGTAGTGTTTGTTTTTACCTAGCACCAAGTGAAATTCTTAGAAAAATATGGCCTTCTCAATACAATATGGTAGCAGAAGAAATGTAATGTGAGGTTTTGTGATTCTTGGGTACAAGCTATCATCAGAGGTCCTGAAGGACGTGTTCATTTATAATGAAGTTGAAATGAAATTTCTTTATAGAACGATACCATAACAGTTCAGAATTCTTATACAGGACTCTATTCTTTTCTCAACCTTCCCAAGGAATATGGAAAAAAAGAAATTTTGACTCAGCCTTTGATGTATAGTCGCTCAGTCACGTCAGATTCTTTGTGACCCTATGGAGTATAGCCCACTAGGCCCCTCTGTCCATTGGATTCTTCAGGCAAGAATACTGGAGTGGGTTGTCATGCCCTTCTCCAGGGGATCTTCCCAACTGAGGGATTGAACCCAGGTCTCCCATATTACAGGCAGGCTGTTTACTGTCTGAGCCACCAGGGAAGCTTGATGTATAAGGAGGCACATTTTTCATTAACTTTGTTTTCTACCTGTTGATAGAGACATTGAAACCCTGTCAAATGGTATATTCATCTGTTTTTTATGTAGTTATACAGTGCTTGCTTTGCCAATAGATGGCCAGTGTAAAGGTATAGGGAAAATTAAAAAAAAAAAAAAAGAGATTATCTTTGTGGTCTTTTCCACCAAGGATAATGTGCTATCAACCCTTTACCTGAATTTGCCACATGTTTATTTTAAAATTATTTTTAAAATATCACTGAGTGTACAGTTTGTCAATCTGAATTTTATGGAATTCAGACTACCTGTATATAAGATATCCTGATAGATGGACTCCTCACAATTTTTCTCTATGGAAGATCTTTCTTCTGTTAGATTCTCATTGGCAGTTCAAGACTCTCACAGTGCTATAACATGCATTAGTGGTATGCATTACATTTTACTGATATGAAATCCAGAGGATAAATCTGAGCTGGGCATTTACCTTGTTCTATGTAGCATAATATTTCACTGGGGGTTATCATAGTTTCAGATTCATAAATGTAGCACCTGAAAAAAGGACTTGGTTTCTAGTGTATTGTTTGAAAAGTGATCAGAGGAAGTGGGTGAGAGAATTAGGGAAGTTAGGTGGGAAAGAAGAAAAAGCCAATAAATGTGATTACTGGGTATGCAACACACAAGCGCTTGACTCTGTAGGAACTTTCTGAGAAATTACACAGTTATCCCTGTTCCATCTAAAGTATGGAAACTGGAGCATGTGTCTACTGGCTTCACCACTCTTAAGTTGAAAATTGTCCTCATAGCACTAACCCTACCTCCCACACTCTCCTTTTTGGGTTGCAGCCACTGAAGGATTGCGAGCTTTGATCTTCAAAGAAAGTCCTGAGGCAGAGAAGCAGGGAACTACAGAGCATGCTAGAGATGAGGTGGCCTGGCACGTTCAGAATCACCCACCTGCAGCTGTGGCTAAGGCGAGAGGTGACTAGAGGAGTATCTGATGTGAGGCACAAAAAGCCTCTGTCTCAATGACCAAATGGATTTATCAGAATATTAAACTTACAGCTAAAAATCAAAATATTAGAGACTTCTCTAATAGAGTCGATGTTGTAGATACGTGCATGTCAAACAAAGCCTCTGTACTTATACAATTTCCATTTAAAATGGGAACCACTTTTCATGTGAAATGACAGCATGCTTTTATAGCTGCATACCAAGAAGTTTTTATTTACTAAGATTGTGGGCAATCCTGCTATAAGGTACAGGTAAAGATCTTTACATTAACGATGAAATGGCAAAACCAATACAATATTGTAAAGTAAAATAATAATAGTTTAAAAAAATTGGAAGGAAATATTTTATTTACCGCATGTCCAATTTTTTTCTTTCTTTTGAATGTTCTACAAAGATTTAGGTGGAATTTGATTCTGTCCAAATTCAATTTGCTTATTCTTTCATCCCAAATGGAGTGATGTCAGGAAAACATAAAGCACTGTTCATTTAATATGGATGAACTGAAGTGCTGTAGCTGCTGTGTCCATGATGAATGGGAGAGAACAGGATATCCTGGAATTATGTGGTGGCTATCATCCACACAGGCACACAGGCATGAGCACGTTGTTCTTTAGGCCTTCCCTCTGGCAGATGAGATGGGGGTACATGCAGTGTTGGAAATGTGTTTTTCAGTATCTGTGCCTACTGTAATGGGAAGAAAATCAAATTTTGTTTACCCATCTTGTCTGTATGTAACGCCAATGCAGCTGCAAGTCTTGAATTTGTTTATTCTGAAGTTTGAGAGGAAGAGAGTGTCTAGACAAAAGAATGGCTTGTTAGCTTCTTGCCACTGTCAGTCAAACGCAGCATGTTCTTCGTGCCATGGAGCTGCTGTTAGGTGTGTGCTCTTCAGATTACACTGAGGCTGTTAAAGTCGTAGATATAGCCGGCTCACTCAATGAGAAAAATACTAGACATTCTGTCTTACAATAAGAAAGCAAAGAACAAGAACAGTTACAGCTTTAAACACTTGAGAATGAGGATCAAATTCTATTTTTTCCTTTTCTCTTCCTGGCACGGACACCAGGGTGTAGATAAGTCCAAGAAAAATACAAAACATCCAAATATTATGAACATAAGTCATGCTGGTCTCAAAATCCCTACAAGATACATCATACATAAAAGTTGGCTCACATGTCTTTGAAATGAAAAGTAAAATGTTAAACAGCTTTGCATATTCTATGAAAAAGATTACTCAGAGATACTGCCTATTATTTAAACAAAAATAATTTGGCCATTTTGTTATTTTAAAGTAGAAGTGGGAGGTTTCCTGAAGTTTGCTCTTCTGGTTTTGATGGCTGAGCTTTTTTTTTTTTTTTTTAAATAGATTTAGAATTCTAATGTTATATTCAAATAGTTTTATTAGGAATAGCATTGTGAAAACAAAACTGCTTTATGAATTCTGGACAACAGTTTTCCTCAAAAATAACTTTGTTCTGTGTAACATTTACCATAGTAAATTCTGAATAGTATCTGTTTTTTTCTTTTTCATAGAATAAGCTCTGTTTGTGGCTTCTGCATGTTGTTTTTTAATTGAAGAATAATTGGTTTACAATATTGTGTTGTTTCTGCCATAATCAACATGAATCAGTCATAGGTGTACATATGTCCCCTCCCTCTTGAACATCCCTCTCACCTCCCACCCCATCCCCACCCCCAGGTTGTCACAGAGCACCAGTTTGAGCTCCCTGAGTCATAGAGCTAATTCAAAATTGTCTGTTTTTATATTTTATCCATTTAAAAGTTTCTCCATATGGCAGTGAGTATAGGCAATATAACATTTCTTCCACTCTTCATGTTGGGTCTCTGAACTGGTTTTAGGAAGATATTTCTCTAGTCATTTAAAAGAAAACTTGTTAGTTGCTCGCTCATTTCTGACTCTTTGCAACTCCATGGACTGTAGCCTGCCAGGCTTCTCTGGCCATGGGATTTTCCAGACAAAGAACGCTGCCGTGGGTTGCCATTTTCTTCTCCAGAGGATCTCCCAACCCTGGAATTGAACCCAGGTCTCCCAAATTACAGGCAGACTCTTTACCATCTGAGCCACCAGGGAAGCCCTGTGGGGAAGAAGGTTCAAAAGGGAGGGGATATATGTATATCTATGGCTGATTCATGTTGAGGTTTGACAGAAAACAAAATTCTGTAAAGAAATTATCCTTCAATTAAAAAATAAGTTAATTAAAAAAAACTTAATGCTGTTTAAATATATGGTTAACAAATTCATATCTAAGAATCTCTTTGGAAGAGTGGTATAAGGAGGGTGGTAAAATCAGCAGAAATTAATGTATAATAGAAAGGGGAATATGTAATTCCTCTCAAGGTTAATGTGACTGAAAAGACTTGTGAATAGGAGGGGAGAGGAGAGTGTCTCTCCTCAGGGGAAGCTGTTTGTGCCAGAGATGGTCCGACAGACTGCTGTGAATTCTGTACCTAGAAATCTTTGTGGCACCACCTCCAAAATATATGCTGGATTTATCCACTTCCCTTCATATCGACTTGCCTTCTCTAGAGTGCAAGCTACTCTGACCACTTCCACGAACTATTAAAATTGTCTCACACCTCTATTCAGACAACCCTGCAGTTTTGACAGCCAACATGTGCTTTTAAAAATTATATTACTTATGTGTTGAAAAGGCTCAAGTCAGTAAGGTACAAGTGAAAGAATGCTCGAGTTTTTTTTTTTTTCTTTCTTTTTTAAAAATAATATTTTTTAATTGAAGGATAATTGCTTTACAGTATTGTGTTGGTTTCTGCCAAACATCAACATGAATCAGCCATAAGCATATCTATATCCCCTCCCTCTTGAAACTCCATCCCACCTCCCTCCCCACCCCACCACTCTAGGTTTTTGTCACAGAGCCATGGCTTGAGTTCCCTGAGTCATACAGCAAATTCCCATTGGCTATCTATTTTAGTTTTCTTTCTCCTTTTCAAACACAAACGTACATACACAGAGCTCATGCCAAGGCAACTAGCTCTAGGTTCTTCTTTTAACGAGCTCTTTTAGCTGTGGCTTGAAACAATTTTAGGTCAGGTTCCATTTTTGGTCATTTAGATGATATAATGTCATTTCTAATCACAAGAATTATTAAGTTTGATAATTAAAATAGCCAGAAATTTCTCAAAACAGTGCTTAAAATTCAGGCCTCTTCTCTCTCTCAACCTGGGTTTTCTTCATGCTATAGTAAGCGGCACAGGACATGCGGCATCTTCTCTGTCTCATCTCTGTGGCTCTGCTTCCTCTCTGCTCCTGTCCCATCCCGACCCAGCCTCTCCTGGGATACTCCCAGATCTGGAAAAAGGAAAGAAAGGGAAGCAATGAGCAGAAGAGGTCAGGGCTCACTGCTCTCAGGGCAGAACTTAGATCTCACACTCTTTAATATAGCCCTTTCATTCAGAAATGTCCCCACTGAGAAATTCTAATTACAAATCCTCTGACCTGCATAACTTACTTTTCCTTTCATTAGTTACCTAAGAACAGAAACCTTTAAGATCTAGGCAACTAAGATCTAGGTGGCTCAGGCCGTATGGATTTCACCTTTCTGTTAGTGTCTTATCACCCTTCTGGCTTAATAGGCAACATCAAGCTGGTTTACTGTCCTAAGAAATAATCACACATATGTTGCCCTGACATCTCTAAAAGGAAGGGACAATGTTTGTTAACTTAGAAGCCTCAGACTGTTAACAACTTTTCAGCTTCAGATTTCTTCATCACTGTATCCCCAGAAAGAAGGGATCCTAGTCAATCTTTCTGCTTGTTCCCTTATATCCCCTCTTATTTAACTTTAGTACAAGGAGAAATGACTCTTCACAGAGTGTCACAGAGTCCAAGGAACACTTTTTCTCTTCGGTCTTTTCAACATTAATCCATTTTTTTTTCCTTAGAAGAGTGTTTGCTTATAAGAAATAAGATGGTTTTCAATGATATCCTTCCAATTCCCAAACAAGTGGACCAGTGCCTAACTTTGTCATGAGGAGATACTTGGCACATATTGTGTTGTTCTTGACTTTCAAGACTTGAGTCAAACTGTATGGCATTTTACTATCCTGGTAAACATAGAAATCATATGATTCTCTGCTTAAAAATTCCATTAAGAGAAATCAATTAACATTAGTTTTGCTTGTGAGAAAGAAAAGCTCAAAATACCTAACCTAAATAAGAGTTTTATTTTTATCTCAGAAAACAGTAGAATGGTAAGGGGATCCCAGCTGATATGATGACTCTGCCCTCACTAGATCATCAGGAACCTAGTTTATTATATCTTAATATAAAGCAGATACAATAAGAAGCTCACTACAGGCAATTGATGCCTTTTTTAGCTCTAGTCATTATAGCTACATTTCAGCCAGCAGGAAAGAAAGAGACACTGAGGCAAAAAGCAAGAGGAGGCACATGGCATTTGAATTTTAGAAAGTTTATTTACCAGTTTTTGCATCTGCTTGTACTCCATTGGTTCAAACTTCTCTGGGTGTATTTAGCTACAGGGGAGGCTGATAAATGTATCTCCTTGGCCCACCTTTGTGTGGTTATGTATTCAATCACTATGGAAGTGTATAGTGCATGGATAGGTGATAATTATGGGTCTCTTTCCAGCTTCCAATAGGAGTTACAATGAAATCTAATTCCCTAGTAAGGCTTACAGCATAGTAGATTACCTGGTACCTGGCTGCCTTGTCAGCCTCATGAGACTTTTCCCCTTATCACTGCATTTCAGCCATATACAACTACGCCTTGTTTTCAGAACTTTCCAGGCTCATTTCTTTTCTTTCTGTCTTTTTTTTTTTTTTTTACGTCTTTTAAAATTTAAATTTATTAATTTTAATTGGAGGCTAATTACTTTACAATATTTTATTGGTTCTGCCACACATCAACATGAGGCTCATTTCTTACTCTCACTTTGGCACTTGTGCTTCTTCCAACCTAGTACTTTCCTCAAATCTTCTAATTGATACCTGTATCCATGCATCCTCAATAATGTTTTCTGCAATTATTCTAAGTCAGGAAGTGACTCTCTCCCCATTGCTATCATCACTCTTTAATATAACCGATTGTCAGCAGAGACGATATGCCGCTGTCTGAAATTGTTTGGTTATTTATTATGTTTCCCCACAATAGTACTATAACTGCAGAGGATGCTATCTCATTTCTTCACCACTGAATCTTCAGTCCCTACGACTGTGCCAGACATGTAGTAGGTACTTGATAGTTACTGAATTAATGCATGAATATATTAATAATTTTTTCAAATGCAAGTACCTGCAAATGTAGGTGGTTGTATCCAAACGATTTTATAAAGCTTTTCACGGTGATGATAGTAGTTGTTGTTCATATTCACCCATTCTCCCCAAAAAAGCCTTTCCTTACCAGGTTATTATTTAACTAGGGCAACCCTAATATTTATTAAAATGACTCAAAAATAATATAGAATAGTTTTCAAGGAATAAAAACTGCTATAATTTACTTTCTTTAAGAAAAGTAGGCTATATCACCCTGGGAACTTGCAGCGATTCTAATTTCCTACTTATTTTTTCTAACAGTATATGAACCTCAGAGTTAATATCCCCATTTAGATAAACCATAGAGAATTTGAATGTCCTATTTTCTTCCATATTAAATTGTAATATTTCAAATATAAGTTTAGTTTTATCCTGTTACTTACAATAGGTAAATATAGCTCACAGATAGTTATTCTTAACAATTTAAGTAATGATGTCTTATTATTATTAAAAATAGAATTTATTTCTTATAGAAGCTCCTAATGTCAAGGAGATTGCCTGGATATATCTCTTAACAGTCCTAAGGTATTGCTTGTCTGTCTTTCCAGTAGTCCTTCACATGCTCTTAGAACCAGTGCTAGTTACGATCTGCCATTGCCGTATTTTGAGGTTTGGGCAAGAAGCAATGCATTTTTAATTGCATGTCATTTTCCTAATTTGCTATGTGATTATTTTTTAAACACTGTTGCTGTTTTTCTTTTCTTTTCTTTCTTTCTGGTTTTTTTTTTTTTTTTTTTGCAATTGAATGGTACAAACAGTCTTTTCTACACCACTATCGACTCAGTCTTTTACTCCCCAGAACTGCAATTGCACATTGATTTGTTGAGCAAGATTTCTTTCACTTTTTTTCCTTTTAATAAGTTTATACAATGGGCAGTATTAATTTTTATTTTCTAAAATTAGGTGCTACATATGTATGTTTTATAGACTTTATTGAAATAATCTCTAATTTAAATCATCTGGTCATCTCAATGTATGTACATTTTCTATAAATCTAAAATCAGTGTGTATATAATATATACTTGCAACATCTATTCAAAGCAGTAGCATGATGAAACCTACTTTACTGTGCTTAATTCACATATTCTACCATTTGATCTTTTTCTTTCCAAATGGATTACATAAAACTTTCTGGACAGAATTGATGCTTTTATTTTTCTTTACCTCTAGGAATTGTGTGTGAGCTCAGTAGTGTCCAAATCTTTGCGACCCCACAGACTTTGACCCACCAGGCTCCTCTGTCCATGGAGTTTTTCAGGCAAGAATATTGGAGCAGGTTGCCATTTCCTATTCCCGAGGATCTTCCCAACCCAGGGATCAAACACACGTCTCTTGTGTCTCCTGCATTGGTAGGCAGATTCTTTGCCACTGCACCACCTGAGAAGTCCACCTCTAATAATTACCTCATATGTATTCTCTTTATCCTTGCCTTGCCTTTTTTCTGTGTCTCTGCTACTTAGAACTAATCTGTACCCGTTGTTGTTGTTCAGTCCCTTGACCATGTCCAGCTCTTTGCTACCCCATGTACTGCAGCACGCTAGGTTTTCCTTCCTTCACCGTCTCCTGGAGCTTGCTCAAACTCATGTCCGTTGAGGCAGTGATGCCATCAACCATCTCATCCTCTGTCATCCCCTTCTTCTTCGGCCTTCAGTCTTTCCCAGAATCAGGGTCTTTTCTGAAGAGTCAGCTCTTAGCATCAGGTGGCCAAAGTATTGGAGCTTCAGCATCAGTCTTTCCAGTGAAGTGAATAGCTTCTTATTTTCTCTAATAGGATGTAGCTTCTTCTACTTTAGCCTTTTGCACTTTATTTTAACCTATTTTTTTTTAACCTCAAATAGTACATTTGTGAAAGTAAGTGTATATGTATATAAATAATTTTTAATGTACTGATCTTTTTCTACTCATGTATCTTGATATTATATTGTAATATTTGGTGTGCAGAAACCTTGTTTTGTTTTCTGTTTATCTGGTAAAAGGCCAAATAACTTTACTTGCCTTCCGTAAAATTTTGGTTGCACTCATCTGAATATATATGAAACCTGTTTTCCATGAAGTACTTCATTGCCTGAAAAAGTATTGTCTAAATCATTTCCATGTGACCATCCTAGTTAAATCAGTTTCTTCCTCTCTTCCCCCTTCCTTTTTATCACATTACCCTAGTTTTTATTCATCAAAGCAGGTAACTGTAACTATTAATATATACATTTTGAAAGTTAATATAGTGTGAATATATGTGAATAAGGTAAAAAATAAAATACTTTGTACTTTTAAACATAATATTTATTACCTGTTTCATGACTGAGGATACCAAGAAGCTTAGTCAAATGAAGAAAAAATATATAAGGTGGTTCTTCTGATAAAGGAAATAGGGAAACCACTGTTGGTATATCCTTAAGGAAGAATATGATATCAGAAGGGCTGTAATCTGGAGAAAACAACTGCTATTAGGAGTCTAACCAATAATAGTAATCATGTTCCAACATCAGGGGGAAAATAGCATAAAAATGTTATATTTCAAAGTCTACAGACATGGAGCTGAAGAGTATACGAGAATTTTGTTAGCAGACAGAGGAACTGTCAGACTTCCCTGGTGACTCAGACGGTAAAGAATCAATCCGCTTGCAATGCAGGAGACCTGGGTTCGATTCCTGGGTCAGGATCATACCCTGAAGGAGGGAATGGCTACCCACTCCAGTATTAATGTCTGGAAAATTCCATGGACAGAGGAGCCTGGACGGCTGCAGCCCATAGGGTGGCAAGAATTGGACAGGACTAAAGCAACTTAGCATGCAGAGGAACTGTCAGATAGGGCTACCAGATACTTAGCACCATGATATTCATGAAGTAATCTAGACATTAACTCACTTACGATAAATTAAATAAGGAAACTGTTACCATTCCTAAGACAAAAGTTAAGAATTAAGCTTTCAGGTACAAGCTGAATTTTAATTTAACAGACTAGATTAACAGATTAATAGTACAAAAGTCACAAAGGACTAGTTACAGAGAACTCAAAATCGGTCTAAAACACCTAACAGATCAGTGCCTGAGATTAAAATAGATTCTATTGACCTAAAAAATGAGAGCTAAAGGGGACAAAAGGCAATCCATTTTGAAAATAGGCAAAGGCTGAAATAATTAAAATATAGTTATGAAAATCTGTGGCTGCACATTGATTGAATCATGAAATATTCAATAATATAAATATATTTCCTAAGTATATAATGAAACAAATTAGCATAAACTCTACATAATTTTAAAACATTGTGTTGGCTCCTTATGGATTTTCCCATGTCTTAGTATCACTTGATTTTAACCTGAGTATATTTAAAAGTTTAAATAGTTTTAACTAAAAAAAAAATGTACCATAACAGCAAGTGAAAAATCTGTTAGAGGTATGATTAAAAATAGCTGTGGAAATAAATGCAAATAAAATAAAAATGCAATGATATCATGACATTTTTGCTGTATCCATTTGCTTGTCAACATCTGAGCCCTACTGTTGCTCTGTTACGGGGATTAGCATGTGCTTAGAGGGATACTAATGAGTTTCCCCAGTATTTAATCAGAAAGATTAAAAGTCAGTTATTTCCAAGCTCTGTGGTTCCAAGTTATTTAAGTACAGCGACTCTGCCTCCCCTCAGATCTTCTCCAGAATCACCAGAACCCACTTTTGGCAAGATGTTAATGGAACCAAGATGCCTCAATGCATGCAAATTTTAATCACTCTGTGTTCAAGGAAAAATGAATAACAGGCAAATAAAGAAATCCTAACCACAATTTTCTACTCAACATTTTTGTTTTAAACATTAGCCAGATTCTTTCCAATAATTGATATTTAGGCTTATTTTCTTTATAGCACAGAAACTCATATATCAGTAAATATATTTAAATATTTGGGTTGTTCAAGTTTGAGTAACAAGATTATGCTTATAGATTTTTTTTCTACAAATCTCTCTCTCCCCCTTTCTCATACTTATTCACTCTGACTAAAGCATGAATTCTGACTTCCCTCTTCTTAATCATATATAGTTAAAAATCTCAATTACATACATGTATATTTAAAAATAAAAATGTCAGTTTTAAAATAGTATATTAGTATATGCTACACATATTATTGATGCTTAATGCTGTCTAAACATAAATCTAGCATCTATGCACAATTATTTTGCAAAATGTTCTACAAAGTTGAAAGTTTGAAGAGTGAATAGTAACATCTAATTCTGAGATATATTGACTCAATGTCATGAAAACGTGGGGAAATAATTATACTCTTTGAGACAGAAAGTTTAGAAATCACTTTTATTAGTCTCTCACTTTCTATTAAATTTAACCTGGAGCTATTTTTCAGCGGTAGTTGGGAAACTCAACTTTCATCATTTATCAAAGGTCATTCTTTGGAGATGTAAATAAATTATTTCCAATTGGAATGAGGCTCATCTTTTCTATGGAAGGCACCTGTCTATGGTAACAAGACTAAGCCCACCGCTTCATTATTCACATGGCAGATGGCAGATGACAATGACCTTTAGTCATTTTGTCCAGTGAGAGATTAAAGTTAGCTCATAAATTGCCAATCTGTTGAGCCATCTGGTCTTTCATGGTGGATTTTTTAAAGTAATTCACAAGGCTTAGGAAAATAATTTATTGACCACCTATGTACTATAGATTAAATGCTGTCAAACAATGATAACCTGTAAACATTTTGGGTTGTACAATAGGAGAATGAATACTCTATAAATGCTCCATATGAAATGTGTGCAGTGTATCTTGTACCTGCATGCTTTTAGAGTATATAAATTTCCTTTACTTTAGATGTTTTGACATCTCATGTGTTTTCTCTTATAGAAGTGAGGTATGGTAGAGTAGAAATATGCTCAGTATGAATTCAAATAGTGAAGAGATTTTTCCTTAGAATTATCCATAAAGTTCTCTAAAACAATTTTTTGCCACACTGACAAGTTGATAATTCACATTTTTCCAACAGTTAGGTGTTATGTCATTATTCTTGTATTTTAGAAGAGGAATTGGAATAATTTCACCAAATTTAAGACTCCATGTTTAACTTTGTTACGTGACAAAATATTAGAATAAGACCTCAATCTGACTTTAATTTTAATCAGGGAATTTCTGTCATTCCATAATGTAATATGAGGGGCTCAGAAAAGGGGATCGTCAGTATAGTTGCAGTAATTGTGAAAGCTTGGGGAATTTTATGGCTGTAAACACCCAAAATTGGTGTTCATTTTTGTGGAATTTAGAGAATATCTCAATTAACCTCTTTGCAATGAAAACTAATGTGTATATCAATTATACTCAGTATACATAGATTTCAAGCTTTTGTAATACTACAATCCTTGATAATTTCTAAAATTAATGTAATTAGCAATTGTCATCTGAAAGTGAATGTAATTATTATACAAAGAAATAGCTAACTCTTTCCCAAGCCAACTGCCTCCTTGGCAAGAAGTTAATAGGAGTTATTTATTTGTGTATTTCAAATGTATCATTACTACTAATATTGTTTTATAAAATAGGGATCATTCTAGGAACAATCCACATTTTTTTTTCTTTTTTTCCCCTTTCCTTTTTTGTTTCATTTTTATCCCAGTTCCATGACTGCTAAATTGGTGATGGTCTCTGACTTTCGGGAGCTTGCCAGATAAGAGAAGTGTAAGTATGGTACTTGACTTCTGTATTCCTGGCAGTCCACTCTACACTGATTATAGAAGTCTAAGATTCCATCCATCTGTCTCCGGGCTGCAGGGTGGATGTTGCATTTGCCACTGCTAAAGAGTGAAGACAGTGGGAAACAATAATAAGTGTACAACATCTAGAACAGAAGGTTAAGTAAGACTATAAAATGTTACTTTATAAAAATTGTGCATGTTTGGAAATCCTCTAACTTTATTCTAATAGTTATTTTCCCCCTCGCCCTGTGTGTAAGGCAGCAGGGTGTCCTGAACTTGTCAGGTGACTTTCACCTTCATGTTTCATATGCACACCTACCACATTAGCTATCATGTATTTCCTGTCTTCCTCTGAATTGACTTGTTTGAATCCTGGAGATTCTAATGTACACTTTATTAGAACACAGGAGACTAACATCATCACCCACTAATACAGCAAAAGCATATGGAAAGAATGGAAATACAAACATTTATACAGATATTGTTGTCTACCAAAAGCTCTATCCTGAGGTGTTCTGTTTCTTAACAGGAAAAATGAATTGTCTGACCCTCCTTTTTCTTATTTTAACATTGAAAACAGCATTACTTTATAAAGAAGCAGTGAGGGCTCAGTAAAGATGTGTGTAAAAGTTATCCTGTAGCTATAATGTACAGTTTCTGCAACAATGCATAGTTATTATAATTGTTGAAGGAATAACATCAAATGAAAATATGAAGCTCCTAGTCAAGGTGTGCAGACTTAGTGTACTGCCTAAGAAATTTCTTTGTATTCTTGTTTTCTTTTAAAGTGTTTATGACATGTTTAAATGTTTATGATGTTTATGACTATTATGACGTGTTTATGGTTCTTTGACATAATTTTTCTTCTACTTAGATTAGTTTTTATTCTTCAATTACTTGTGGACCCAACTAAATTATTTTATGAATTGACATCAGTTTTAATAAAACAAAATACATTTTTAATAAAGTTATGTTTTCCCAAGATAACCTCAATGTTAACTGCCATCCCACTTGCTCTTCTTACAGTGTGATGGTGACATTTAGAACTGGGCAGATTTTTGTGACTGTTTGCACCACTGGAATACAGTGGGAAAGATGCTAGGTGTCTTCTCAGGGCAGGTCATAAAAGGCCAAGCAGGTGCTATGTTGGTTCAGCAGACATGCTTGCTGGAGCCGTTAGCTGCCGTGTGAAGAGTCTGATGGCAAGTGGGCTACCATGCAGAAAAAGTCCAAACCAGCCCCCCATAGACAGACTGCATGGAGCAGCCCTGAGCAGACATGAAGAGAAAGGGGCCTGCACAGACTCCAGATCCTCCATATTCCCCTTCACTGTCTCAACTCTGGCCCCCATCTGGCTGCTACCATGTGAGAGACCCCAAACTAAAGAGCTCAGTCAGGCACTTACTGCAGAAACCGTGAGCAAAAACAAAATTCCTGCAGAGACCATGAGCAAAAACAAAATGTTTTTCATTGTCTTAAGTCTCTAAATTTTGCAGTCATATGTTTGTCGTAGGACCATAACTAATTAGCGTCCCTCATGGCTCAGATGGTAAAAGCATCTGCTTGCAATGCAGGAGAGCCCGGTTCGATCCCTGGGTGGGGAATATCCTCTGGAGAAGGAAATGGCAACCCACTCCAGTAGTTTTGCCTGGAAAATTCTATGGATGAAGGAGCCTGGTGGGCTACAGTCCATGGGGTCGCAAAGAGTCGGACACAACTGAGCAACTTCAGTTTCATAACTAATTATAACAAAATCCAACATGATAGAATTCTTGACATTTTTATGCAAACAGCCATATACTACAAATACTTCTTTCTAAAATGGTAGTAGGCTACTCTTCTGTCTAGAAACCATTATTTCCTCAACTGTTACCTTCTAGTAATCCTAGGACCTGTTGTATTGTCCTGAGGGGGGCTTTTTGGGCAGTTTTTTGGTATAAATGTTTGTTTTTTTTTCATTAATAAAATCCATGAAGTCCAAGTAATTTTAAGTAGACACTTTAAAATAATTCTAAATTATATATTATCTGTTTTTTAAAGTTGAGTTCAAATTTTTTTGATTGAAAGTCCACATTAATAAAAATAAATCAGAAAATGCTAACATTGAAAGAAGCTAATAAGGAAAATCCATACAATCTTGAAGAAAGACTTCTAATCTCTAGAGGATATTTGGATTATTCTCATTTTTCTTTTGTATTTGCCCAGAGAAGAAGAAAAGTTAGCAACAATAAATCACATATTTTTAAAGGAAAAATATTTTAGGGAAAAGCAATTAATTAAAAAATATTTTGAAGTATTTTTGAATAGCTATGAAACTATTCCCATAATACTACCAAAGGATAAATATTAGAAGAAATAAGAGGAATGACTCAGGGAATATTTTTCCTGTCATCATTGTGAGGAAAAAAATAGTTAAATTATATTTGGAAAAGTATCTGTAGCTACACACAAAAGTTTAACATTTCTTGAGGTCTAGTTTCTCTCCTGTCAACCTTTCATTCTAAACCACAACCTTAATTCTCTCTCTTTTTTGCTCATAAGAAGTAGAAACATTATTGCATAAGCACCTGGTCCTTTTTGCTCTGAAAATTTTCAGCCAAAACATAAATTCAAAAAGGAATTTTTTGGAAGTTTTATTTTTATTTTTTAATATAAATTTATTTATTTTAATTGAAAGTAAGTTTTATGTTTCTGTTTTTAGTTGTTTATAAACATAGCATTTTGTTTACTGACTTAGCTTATTTTGAAAAATAGACTCAAAATTATATACAAAGATTATGAAGATTCATTGTATGAACGTAATTGCCAAACGTGATTTCATTTTGATATGTTCTATCAATTCTACTTTCATTGTTTTTGTTTGTTGTAAATTCTTAAAATGATATTTATAGTAACATCACACAGATTAACTTTAGCATAAAGTCCTTCTGATCTTATGAGTTATATTTTGTTTCACCATTTAAGCATCATGTGCAAGTTACTCTTGCCCCACAGATCTCTGAGAATTTTGTCCTTAAAAAACACCTTTGGAGTAGAGATTTTCCTTCTTTTGTTAAAAATCTTTCTTTTCATGCAGCTTATTAGCTTGTATGTTTCTATAGAATACACACACACCTATGTATATAGACACACACACACATGAATGAGAGAGAGGGAGAATGAGAGGGAGTAGATTGGTTTCCCAGTTTCTAATCTTTCATAAGAATGTCTTTCCAATCACCAGGAAATAAATATTGACATATATTAATATGTTTTCTAAATATTATTTGTTTCAGATAATCATAGCAATATTCAGTAAAGAATGTGATCTTATCACATCAAAGTAAGTAGGTAACAATGTCAATGTTAATGAAAAAAATTATCTTTTCCTAATAGTGTGATATATGTTAAACCCATTGCTTTTCTGAGCTGTGGGATTGAGCATGCACAAACAATCATGTCCTGTATGGCACTGATCTTTGCCATTCTTGTATCATATTTCTCCAAGTTTTTATTCTTATCTCAGGAAAGAAAACCCATTTCCAGTTCTGATAGGAAAATTGTTAAAATATTTGCTATGTATTTCCTTACTCTCATCCCTTGAAACACCATAGCATATATTGGTATTTCATCAGAGTCTTCAAAATTACTTTCCATGAAAAGTTACTAGAATGAAAGTGCAATATGTGTATCTGGACAGACTCTGAGAGTACACTTAGAAAACCAAATTTCCTATGGAGACTCTCATGACTACTTCTACTATTTTTATTTCCCTCTCCCCTCAAACTCATCTGAAATTTTCAAGAAAAGCTATTTGTAAAAACTCCATATAATTACATTGCCATTAAACTTAAAAAAATTAGTTTTCATAAACTTTCCCAGATTATTCCTTCTGAGTAAAAAGTTTTGAAAATTCTGAATGAGTCTGCCTCATTGTATGGAAACTTTTTCTAATGTTCTAGAACTTGCATTGTTTATATTTCTAAAATTACATATAAAAGTAACCTTCTGTTGAAGACAGGTTTAAAATAATTATTATAGCTATTATAATGCCCACCACAATATAGAATTTAATTGCTGAGCATAGTATTAATGAGTGCTAATAAAATGCTCTGTGTACAACACAAAGGTTTATTTCACCAGGAAATATTTTGAAATAATTTGCCTTTTACATTATGCCATGGTGGGGCAGGGCATTTCCTGCTCTCAGAATTCAAATAAAACACATAATTTTAAGTTAACCTAAATTTGAGTCATATAAACATTTAATCAAGAATGAATGAAATATTATCTTTGAACAAAATGTAAACACAAAGCATCTGCTGGGCAATTTCTGAAAGACGAGCTGTATTACAATCTGTTATAGGCATTTTTAAAAGAAATGTATAACAATTTTAAATGGCAGACTTTTTTCTAATAAATACTGCCAACTAGTTTTATAGGTTGTGTTATTCTAGAATGTTACATACATCTTGCCAAAATACATGCCAAACAATATTTCCCCTCCCACTCTGTAGACTGAATCCACCCACATTACAAATTTTGGTTTTTGTTAGGAAGCTAGAATTCATAAGATTTGTCATTACCTGTTCTGCATGAGCCCAGACTGAATCATTTTCACTTCATACAATGAACATCTCTTACTTTTTCACTTCATACAATAAGCATCTCTTACTTAGATTTTTATAGTCATCTTTGGCAATTTTCTCCAGAAGAGATCAGTTTTCACTTTTTAAAAATATCCTTATAAATGATAAAAATCAGCTACAGATAAATGGAGAATATTTTGGGTGAATTAATATTACCAAGATTTATACGTTGTATTGTTAAAAATTTCTAACACTTTTATTTAAAATATCTTTAATGGGCTAACACTGGAGTCTTTTTTTGTTCTTTTTTGTGTGAAATTTGGACACTATTTAAAGTTCAATTTCTTTTTGTTTTCTTTTTTTTAAACTTTTTATTTTTACTTTATTTTACTTTACAATACTGTATTGGTTCTGCCATACATTGACATGAATTCACCACAGATGTACATGCGTTCCCAAACATGAACCCCCATCCCACGTCCCTCCCCATAACATCTCTCTGGGTCATCCCCGTGCACCAGCCCCAAGCATGCTGTATCCTGCATCGGACGTAGACTGGTGATTCGATTTTTACACGATAGTATACATGTTTCAATGCCATTCTCCCAAATCATCCCACCCTCTTCCTCTCCCTCTGAGTTCAAAAGTCCGGTATACACATCTGTGTCTTTTTTGCTGTCTTGCATACAGGGTCATCACTGCCATCTTTCTAAACTCCATATATATGTGTTAGTATACTGTATTGGTGTTTTTCTTTCTGGCTTACTTCACTCTGTATAATCGGCTCCAGTTTCATCCAGCTCATTAGAACTGATTCAAATGTATTCTTTTTAATGGCTGAGCAATACTCCATTGTGTATATGTACCACAGCTTTCTTATCCATTCATCTGCTGATGGACATCTAGGTTGTTTCCATGTCCTGGCTATTATAAACAGTGCTGCGATGAACATTGGGGTACATGTGTCTCTTTCAATTCTGTTTTCCTCGGTGTGTATGCCCAGCAGTGGGATTGCTGGGTTATAGGCAGTTCTATTTGCAATTTTTAAGGAATCTCCACAGTGTTCTCCATAGTGGCTGTACTAGTTTGCATTCCCACCAACAGTGTAAGAGGGTTCCCTTTTCTCCACACCCACTCCAGCATTTATTGCTTGCAGATTTTTGGATCACAGCCATTCTGACTGGTGTGAAGTGGTACCTTGTTGTGGTTTTGATTTCCATTTCTCTAATAATGAGTGATGTTGAGCATCTTTTCATGTGTTTGTTAGCCATCCGCACGTCTTCTTTGGAGAAATGTCTATTTAGTTCTTTGGCCCATTTTTTGATTGGGTGGTTTATTTTTCTGGAATTGAGCTGCATAAGTTGCTTGTATATTTTTGAGATTAGTTGTTTGTCAGTTGCTTCATTTGGTATTATTTTCTCCCATTCAGAAGGCTGTCTTTTCACCTTGCTTATATTTTCCTTTGTTGTGCAGAAGCTTTTAATTTTAATTAGATCCCATTTGTTTATTTTTGCTTTTATTTCCAAAATTCTGGGAGGTGGAAAATAGAGAATCCTGCTGTGATTTATGTCGGAGAGTGTTTTGCCTATGTTCTCCTCTAGGAGTTTTATAGTTTCTGGTCTTATATTTAGATATTTAATCCATTTTGAGTTTATTTTTCTGTGCGGTGTTAGAAAGTGATCTAGTTTCATTCTTTTACAAGTGATTGACCAGTTTTCCCAGCACCACTTGTTAAAGAGATTGTCTTACTCCATTGTATATTCTTGCCTCCTTTGTCAAAGATAAGGTGTCTGTATGTCTGTGGATTTTTCTCTTGGCTTTCTATTTTGTTCCATTTTTTAATCTATATGTCTGTCTTTGTGCCAGTACCATACTGTCTTGATGACTGTGGCTTTGTAGTAGAGCCTGAAGTCAGGCAAGTTGATTCCTCCAGTTCCATTCTTCTTTCTCAAGATTGCTTTAGCTATTCGAGGTTTTTTTGTATTTCCATACAAATCTTGAAATTATTTGTTCTAGTTCTGTGAAAAATACCGCTGGTAGCTTGATAGGGATTGCATTGAATTTGTAAATTGCTTTGGGTAGTATACTCATTTTGACTATATTGATTCTTCCGATCCATGAACATGGTATATTTCTCCATCTATTAAGGTCCTCTTTGATTTCTTCCATCAGTGTTTTATAGTTTTCTATATATAGGTCTTTAGTTTCTTTAGGTAGATATATACCTAAGTATTTTATTCTTTTCGTTGCAATGGTGAATGGAATTGTTTCCTTAATTTCTTTTTCTACTTTCTCATTATTCGTGTATAGGAATGCAAGGGATTTCTGTGTGTTGATTTTATATCCTGCAACTTTACTATATTCATTGATGAGCTCTAGTAATTTTCTGGTGGAGTCTTTAGGATTTTCTATGTAGAGGATCATGTCATCTGCAAACAGTGAGAGTTTTACTTCTTCTTTTCCAATTTGGATTCCTTTTATTTCTTTTTCTGCTCTGATTGCTGTGGCCAAAACTTCCAGAACTATGTTGAATAGTAGCGGTGAAAGTGGGCACCCTTGTCTTGTTCCTGACTTTAGGGGAAATGCTTTCAATTTTTCGCCATTGAGGATAATGTTTGCTTTGGGTTTGTCATATATAGCTTTTATTATGTTGAGGTATGTTCCTTCTATTCCTGCTTTCTGGAGAGTTTTTATCATAAATGGATGTTGAATTTTGTCAAAGGCCTTCTCTGCATCTATTGAGATAATCATATGGTTTTTATTTTTCAATTTGTTAATGTGGTGAATTACATTGATTGATTTGTGGATATTGAAGAATCCTTGCATCCCTGGGATAAAGCCCACTTGGTCATGGTGTATGATCTTGTTAATGTGTTGTTGGATTCTGATTGCTAGAGTTTTATTGAGAATTTTTGCATCTATGTTCATCAGTGATATTGGCCTGTAGTTTTCTTTTTTTGTAGTATCTTTGTCAGGTTTTGGTATTAGCGTGATGGTGGCCTCATAGAATGAGTTTGGAAGTTTACCTTCCTCTGCAATTTTCTGGAAGAGTTTGAGTAGGATAGGAGTTAGCTCTTCTCGAAATTGTTGGTAGAATTCAGCTGTGAAGCCGTCTGGACCTGGGCTCTTGTTTGCTGGAAGATTTCTGATTACAGTTTCAATTTCCGTGCTTGTGATGGGTCCGTTAAGATTTTCTATTTCTTCCTGGTTCAGTTTTGGAATATTGTACTTTTCTAAGAATCTGTCCATTTCTTCCACGTTGTCCATTTTATTGGCGTAAAATTGCTGATAGTAGTCCCTTATGATCCTTTGTATTTCTGTGTTGTCTGTTGTGATCTCTCCATTTTCATTTCTAATTTTATTGATTTGATTTTTCTCTCTTTGCTTCTTGATGAGTCTGGCTAATGGTTTGTCAATTTTATTTATCCTTTCAAAGAACCTGCTTTTGGCTTTGTTGATTTTTGCTATGGTCTCTTTTGTTTCTTTTGCATTTATTTCTGCCCTAATTTTTAAGATTTCTTTCCTTCTACTAACTCTGGAGTTCTCCAATTCTTCCTTTTCTAGTTGCTTTAGGTGTAGAGTTAGGTTGTTTATTTGACTTTTTCTTGTTTCTTGAGGTATGCCTGTATTGCTATGAACTTTCCTCTTAGCACTGCTTTTATAGTGTCCCACAGTTTGGGTTGTTGTGTTTTCATTTTCATTAGTTTCTATGCATATTTTGATTTCTTTTTTGATTTCTTCTGTGATTTGTTGGTTATTCAGCAGTGTGTTGTTCAGCCTCCATATGTTGGAATTTTTAATAGTTTTTCTCCTGTAATTTAGATTTAATCTTTATGCATTATGGTCAGAAAAGATGCTTGGAATGATTTCGAGTTTTTTAAATTTATCAAGTTTAGATTTATGGCCCAGGATGTGATCTATCCTGGAGAAGGTTCTGTGAGCACTTGAGAAAAAGGTGAAATTCATTGTTTTGGGGTGAAATGTCCTGTTGATATCAATTAGATCTAACTGATCTAATGTATCGTTTAAAGTTTGCGTTTCTTTGTTAATTTTCTGTTTAGTTGATCTGTCCATAGGTGTGAGTGGGGTATTAAAGCCTCCCGCTATTATTGTGTTATTGTTAATTTCCCCTTTCATACTTGTTAGCATTTGTCTTACATATTGCGGTGCTCCTATATTGGGTGCATATATATTTATAATTGTTATATCTTCTTCTTGGATTGATCCTTTGATCATTATGTAGTGGCCTTCTTTGTCTCTTTTCACAGCCTTTGTTTTAAAGTCTATTTTATCAGATATGAGTACTGCCACTCCTGCTTTCTTTTGGTCTCTATTTGCATGGAATATCTTTTTCCAACCCTTCACTTTCAGTCTGTATGTGTCCCTTGTTTTGAGGTGGGTCTCTTGTAGGCAGCATATAGAGGGGTCTTGTTTTTGTATCCATTCAGCCAGTCTTTGCCTTTTGGTTGGGGCATTCAACCCATTTACGTTTAAGGTAGTTATTGATAGGTATGATCCTGTTACCATTTACTTTATTGTTTTGGGTTCGGGTTTTTTGTGTTTCCTGTCTAGAGAATATCCTTTAGCATTTGTTGGACAGCTGGTTTGGTGGTGCTGAATTCTCTCAGCTTTTGCTTGTCTGTAAAACTTTTGATTTCTCCTTCATATTTGAATGAGATCCTTGCTGGGTAGAGTAATCTGGGCTGTAGGTTATTTTCTTTCATCACTTTAAGTATGTCTTGCCATTCCCTCCTGGCCTGAAGAGTTTCTATTGAAAGATCAGCTGTTATCCTTATGGGAATCCCCTTGTGTGTTATTTGTTGTTTTTCCCTTGCTGCTTTTAATATTTGTTTTTTTATGTTTGATCTTTGTTAACTTGATTAATATGTGTCTTGGGGTGTTTCACCTTCGGTTTATCCTATTTGGAACTCTCTGGGTTTCTTGGACTTGGGTGATTATTTCCTTCCCCATTTTAGGGAATTTTTCAACTATTATCTCCTCAAGGATTTTCTCATGGTCTTTCTTTTTGTCTTCTTCTTCTGGGACTCCTATAATTCAAATGTTGGAGTGTTTCATATTGTCCTGTAGGTCTCTGAGTTTGTCCTCATTTCTTTTAATTCATTTTTCTTTTTTCCTCTCTGATTCTTTTATTTCTACCATTCTATCTTCTATTTCACTAATCGTATCTTCTGCTTCCGTTATTCTACTATTTGTTGCCTCCAGAGTGTTTCTGATCTCATTTATTGCATTATTCATTATTATTGACTCTTATTTCTTCTAGGTCCTTGTTAAACCTTTCTTGCGTCTTCTCAATCCTTGTCTCCAGGCTATTTATCTGTGATTCCATTTTGATTTCATGATTTTGTATCATTTTCACTATCAATATTCGGAATTCTCTCTCAGGTTGATTCCCTCTCTCTTCCTCTTTTGTTTCGTTTGGTGGGCATTTCTCCTGTTCCTTTACCTGCTAAGTATTCCTCTGTTTCTTCATCTTGGTTATATTGCTGCATTTGGGGTGGCCTTTTATAATCTGGTAATTTGTGGAGTTCTCTTTATTATGGAGCTTCCTCACTGTGGGTGGGGTTGTATCAGTGGCTTGTCAAGGTTTCCTGTGTTGGAGTTCTGGTGGGTGGAGCTGGGTTTCTTCTCTCTGGAGTGCAGTGGAGTGACCAGTAATGGTTTATGAGACGTCATCAAAGGTTTTGGAGTAACTTTGAGCTGCCTGTATATTGAAGCTCAGGGGTGTGTTCCTGTGTTGCTGGAGAATTTGTGTGGTATGTCTTGCTCTGGACTTGTTGGCCCTTGGGTGGAGCTTGGTTTCAGTGTAGGTATGGAGGCGTTTGATGAGCTCCTATTCCTTAATATTCCCTGAATTCAGGAGTTCTCTGATGTTCTCAGGCTTTGGACTTAAGCCTCCTGCTTCTGGTTTTCAGTTTTATTTTTACAGTAGCCTCTAGATTTCTCCATCTATACAGCACTGATGATAAAACATCTAGGTTAAACATAAAAAGTTTCTCCACATTGAGGGACACCCAGAGAGGTTCACTGAGTTACATGGAGAAGAGAAGAGAGAGGGGGTAGTTAGAGGTGACTGGAATGAGATGTGGTGAGATCAAAAGAGGAGAGAGCAAGCTAGCCAGTAGTCACTTCCTTATGTGTGCTCCATAGTCTGGACCGCTCAGAGGTATTCACGGAGTTATACAGGGAAGAGGAGAGGGAGGAAGTAGACAGAGGTGGCCAGGAGGATAAGCGAGAGGAATGAGAAGGAGAGACAAATCCTGCCAGTAACCAGTTCCTTACGTGTTCTCCACCGTCTGGAACACACAGAGATTCACAGAGTTGGATAGAGAAGAGATGGGGGAGGAAAGAGACAGAGGCCACCTGGTGGAGAAAAAGGAGAGTCCAAAGGAGGAGAGAGTGGTCAAGCCAGTAATCTCGCTCTCAGGTAAAATTGGGTAGTGAAGTCTGGGTTTTTAAAAGTACAAAATAGACAACAAAAACCAAAAAGCCAAGATAAAAAATCTAGAGTAGAGGTTGGATTTTCAAAATACAATATTAAAGAAAAGAAGCAGAAGGAAAAAAGAAAAGAAAAAAAAGCCGCAAGAATTATTAAAAAACACCAACAACAACCACCCAAAGACTATATATGGTGTTTGCCTTAAAAAAAATAGTCTTTTTTTTTAAAGTAATAGTAGGTTATAGAAATAAAAATTAGAAGAGAAATAGAAGACTTAACAATTTTTTTTAAAGTTAGAAAAAAAAGAAAAGAAGAAAAGAAAGGAAAAAAAGGAATGATTGTAAAAATAGTAAAGATATATCTGGCCCTTCTCTGATGTTGTGGGCAGTGTGGGGTCACTTCCAAGGCGGTTCCCTCTGTTTAACTTCTTCTGTTTGCTGGTTTTAGGCTCACTAGTTCAGTCGCTCTGTGGGGAGGCTGGGGATGCTGCAAACAAATAGCACTGTCGTGTGGACACAGTGTCTCAGCCCCGCTGGACCTGTCCCTTCTCACAGCGCACAAACCGCTCCAGTTCTACCATGCTCAGCCGGGAACCATCTGAGGCTGGCCCTAGGCTGCGTGCACCTCCCCAGTCTAAGCCGCTCAGGTTCGGTGCTCAGGTAGCCCTCAGAGGCACAGATTCAGTTGGGACTGTGGTTTGTGCCCTTCCCAGGTCCGAGTAGCTCAGGAGTTTGGCGAGTGCGGTCGCTGCGACTTGTCGCCTTTTCTGCCTCTGCTGCTCAGTTTTCTGGGTGTACCCATGGCGCCCCTTGTGAGGCAGATGGTGACTGTCCAGCACCCCAGAAGTCTTAGCAAAGAAGCCTGCTTGGAGTTTGGTAGGTAAAGTCTCTCCGGGGCTACAATTGCCCCTTTCCAGCCCGTAGGACTCTGGCTGCCTGTCCCCGGCGGGGGATGGTCTGCAGCCAGCTATTTCCGTTCCATCCTTTGTTCTGTGCGCGGTCCTGGCGGTGTCTTATGTTCGAGCTTTTCGCGTGGTAGCTATCCCACAGTCTGGTTTGCTAGCCCAAGTTAGATCATTCTGGTTACATGTGGGGCGTTCCTGCCCGATTCTTACAAAGCACTGTAGCGCGCGCCTCCCGCGCTTCCCTGCCCTGCCCCCACTTGCTAGTGGTGGATGCAGGCATCTGTGCTGCTTTTCCAGTGGGGGAGTTACTGTTGGGCTTGTAGTCTGTTGGTTTTAATTATTTATTCATTTTTCCTTCCTGTTATGTGCCCTCTGTGTTTCCAAGGCTCACCACAGACTCGGCAGGGAGAGTGTTTTCTGGTGTTTGGAAACCTCTCTTCTTAAAATTCCCTTCCCGGGACGGAGCTCCCTCCCCACCTCCTTTGTCTCTTTTTTCGTCTTTTATATTTTTTCCTACCTGTTTTTGAAGACAATGGTCTGCTTTTCTGGTTGCCTGATGTCCTCTGCCAGCATTCAGAAGTTTTTTTGTGGAGTTTGCTCAGCGTTGAAATGTTCTCTTGAGGAATTTGTGAGGGAGAAAGTGGTCTTCCCGTCCTATTCCTCTGCCATCTTAGGAGCGCCACCCTCTTTTTGTTTTCAAGCTCATCTTTATTGAGGTAAAATTTATATGAAATAAAAATTAAATCATGCAATTTTAAATAATTTGAAATAAAAATTAAAGTGCATGATTCAATTTGACAAATTTATACAGTTAAGTAAGCATTAGTCACTCAGTCAAGTCCAACTCTTTGTGACCCCAAGGACGGTAGCGCATCGGGCTCCACTGTCCATGGGATCTTCCAGGAAAGAATACTGAAGTGGGTTGCCATTTCCTTCTCCATCAGTTATGTAACCACCCCCACAGACAAAATATAGAACATTCACATCATTTTGAAAAGTTCTACAGTAGCCCCTAATCACAACCCATGACAACCACTGACCTGATTTCTTCCTGTTTGTGTTGCTGCTGTTCAGTGTCACAAGCATGTCTGACTCTTGTGACCCCATGGGCTGCAACATGTAAAGCTTCCCTGTCCATCACTATTTCCCGGAATTTGCTCAGACTCACATGCATTGAATCAGTGATGCCATCCAGCCATCTCATCCTCTGTCACCGCCTTCTCCTACTGCTCTCATCTTTCCCAGCATCAAGGTCTTTTCCAATGAGTCAGCTCTTTGCAACAGGTGGCCAAGTATTGGAGCCTCAGCTTCAACATTAGTCCTCCAAAGAATATTCAGGGCTGATTTCTTTCTATAGTCTTGCATTTTTCAGAATGTCATATAAATGGAGTCAAATAGTACATCACCTTTTATGTCTGTCTTTTTCTCTGAATAAAATGCTTTTGAGATTCACTATCGTATCAGATCTAATCCCTTGAATCTATTTGTTACTTCCACTGTATAATTATAAGGGATTTTAAGGCTGAATTTTGCAATAAGGAGTTCATGATCTGAGCCACAGTCAGTTCCTGATCTTTTTTTTTTTTTTTTTTGATGACTGTATAGAGCTTTTCCATCTTTGGCTGTAAATAATATAATCAATCTGATCTGAAGAAAGTGCCTGAAGTACTAAGGACAGAGGTTCGTGACATTGTACGGGAGACAGTGGTCAAGACCATGCCCAAGAAAAGAAATACAAAAACGCAAAATGATTGTCTGAGGAGGCCTTACAAATACCTGAGAAAAGAAGAGAAGTTAAAGGCAAAGGAGAAGAGGAAAGATACACCCATTTGAATGCAGAGTTCCAAAGAAGAGCAAGGAGAGATAAGAAAGCCTTCTTCAGTGATCAGTGCAAAGAAAGAGGATAACAATAGAATCATAAAGACTAGAGATCTCTTCAAAAAATTCAGAGATACCTAGGGAACATTTCATGCAAAGTTGGCCACAAAAAAAGACAAAAATGCTATGGACCTAACAGAAGCAGAAGATATTAAGAAGAAGTGGCAAGAATACACAGAAGAACTATACAAAAAAAGATCTTCATGACCCAGATAACCACAGTGGTGTGATCACTCATCTAGAGCCAGACATCCTGGAATGTGAAGTCAAATGGGCCTTAGGAAGCATCACTACAAACAAAGCTAGTGGAGGTGATGGAATTCTAGTTGAAATTTTCAAATCCTAAAAGATGATGCTGTGAAAGTGCTGTACTCAATATGCCAGAAAATTTGGGAAATGCAGCAGTGGCCACAGGACTGGAAAAGGTTAGTTTTCTTTCCAATCCCAAAGAAAGGCAATGCCAAAGAAATGTTCAAACTACAACACAATGCACTAATCTCACAGCCTAGCAAAGTAATGCTGAAAATTCTCCAAGCTAGGCTTCAACAATACTTGAACTGTGAACTTCCAGATGTTCAAGCTGGATTTAGAAAAGGCAGAGGAACCAGAGATCAGATTGCCAACATCTGTAGGATCATTGGAAAAACAAGAGAGTTCCAGAAAAACATCTACTTCTGCCTTATTGTCTACACCAAAGCATTTGACTGTGTGGATCACAACAAACTGTGGAAAATTCATAAAGAGATGGGAATAACAGGCCATCTTATTTGCCTTCTGAGAAATCTGAATACAGGTCAAGAATCAACAGTTAGAACATGTCATGGAACAGCAGGCTGGTTCCAAATCAGGAAAGGAGTACATCAAAGCTGTATATTGTCACCCTGCTTATTTACCTTATATGCAGAGTACATCATGAGAAATGCTGGGCTGGATGAAGCACAAGCTGGAATCATGATTTTGGGGAAAAATACCAATAACCTCAGGTACACAGGTGATACCACCCATTTGGCAGAAAGAGAAGAAGAACTAAAGAGTGTGATGAAAGTGAAAGAGGAGAGTGAAAAAGCTGGCTTAAAACTCAACATTCAGAGAATTAAGATCATGTCATCTGGTTCCATCACTTCATGGCAAATAGATGGGGAAACAATGGAAACAATGAAAGGCTATTTTTTTTGGCCTCCAAAATCACTGCAGATGATGACTGCAGCCATGAAATTAAAAGACACTTGTTCCTTGGAAGAAAAGCTATGACAGCATATTAAAAAGCAGACACATTACTTTGCCAACAAAGGTCCATCTAGTCAAAGCTATGCTTATTCCAGTAGTCATGTATGGATATGAGCTGGACCCTCAGGAAAGCTGAGTGCCAAGGAATTGATGCTTTTGAACTGTGGTGTTGGAAATAACTGTTGAGTTTCCCTTGGACTGAAAGGAGATCAAACCAGTCAATGCTAAAGGAGATCAGTCCTGAATATTCATTGGAAGGACTGATGCTGAAGCTGAAACTTCAATACTTTGGCCACCTGATGCAAAGAACTGACTCAGTGGAAAATACCGTTAAGGCTGGGAAAGTTTCAAAGCAGGAGGAGAAGGGGACGACAGAGGATGAGATGGTTGGATGGCATCACCAACTTGATGTTTATGAGTTTGCATAGGCTCTGGGTTTGGTGATGGACAGGGAACCTGGTGTAATGCAGTCTATGGGGTCGCAAAGAGCCACAAAGATATGACTGAGTGACTGAACTGACTGACTGACTGAGATTCACTAAGACTGTTGCACGTATTCATTTCTTTTAATGGCTAACTAGTATCTTACTATATTGATATATCACTATGTGTTTATTAATTCACTGGTTGATTATTTCCTGTTTTTGGCTACTTTAAATGTTGTTGCCTTGAATATTTAAATAGAAATCTTATTGTAGACATATGTGTACTGAGTTTTCCAGAGAAGTAAAACCAAACTCTACTAATACAGTACAGTTAACTTTTCAGTCTCTAAAGGCCCAGTAATGGGCCAAAAACTGTTTCTCAAAAGGAGAACGGTTTTCAGAAGAGGATGACAGATTTTTGCTCCATAATCCTAAGGATCTGAGTTATAATTAACCTATCAGGGCCTGACAAATGCCTCAGGCAGCAGCCCTATCTGCCACTTGAAGCACTTTTGAATCCACTGGATTATGTGGCACAAGAGGGCAGAGTGGCTTGCCTAGCAGCCTGGACCTGGTGCAGAGCCTTCTTTAGTTCTGGGTCCCACTCAAAACTAGCAGCTTTTAGGTTCACTCAGTAAGTGGGCCAGAGTAACACACCCAAAGAAGAATATGTCACCTTAGAAATCCAAAGAAACCCTGGTAAGTGTTGTGCTTTTTGTTAATTCACTTTTGTAGGGAGACCAAATGCAAAAACATATCCTTCTTCTTAGAATGTATGAGCTTCCCTGATGGCTCACACTTTAAAGAATCTGCCTGCAATGCAAGAGACCCGGGTTTAATCCCTGGGTCAGGAAGATGTGGTGTAGAAGGAAATGGCAACCCACTGCAGTATTCTTATCTGGAGAATTCCATGGACAGAGGAGCCTGGTGGGTTACAATTCACGGGGTCCCAAAGAGCCAGACGTGACTGATTAACTAATGCTTTCACTTCAGAAGGTATATCTCAACATGTCCACACTACACATCTTGAATCCCTAGACATTTCACTGTGGTAGAAGGCCCCTGACCTTTTGTCGAATTGTATCCCACTCTCTGACACACAAATGTCTCACCAATTCTAGAGTAGTTGCTACTACTTGTTCTCTAGGTCCAATTAGCATAGTGCCATCATTGTAATGCACCAGTGTGATATCTTGGGGAACTTAAAGGCAATCAAGATCTCTGCAGACTGAATTATAATGTGATGGAGAGTTGATATAGTCCTAATTTAGAGGAGTCAAAGAATATTGCTGACTGGATTAATAACCATATTCCATGAACCAGAGCATGTGTTAAGTTGGTCAAGCAATAATTTGCATCTGGTACGGCAGCTACAATTGAAGTCACCAACTGGTTAAACTTAGGATATTCTGTGGTTATTCTCCAAGATCTGTCTCTCTTCTGCACAAGCCCAAATTAGTGAATTGAATGAGGATGTGGTGCAACTCATCACCCCTGTATCTTTCGAGTCCTAGATAGTGTCATTTATCTCCACAGTCTGTCCTCTAATGAGGTGATTTTTTTGGTCTACTATTTCCCTAGGTAGAGACAGTTCTAGTGGCTTCTATTTGGCCTTTTCAAACATTTTAGGTCTTATCTCACAGGCCAGGGAATCAGTGTAGGGATTCTGCCAGCTGAATGTATCTGTTCCAGTTATGCTTTCGACAAGCAGAGAAATAACCACACAATGGCTTTAAGAATCAGTTGGGCCCATTGTGAAGTGGACCTGAGCTAAAACATCATTCATCACCTGGAGTTAATAAGTCTCTACTCTGGTGGACCACAGTGACATTTTGGGTCTCCTAGAATGAGTGTCAGTTCAGAAATAGTGTCAAGTAGTCCCCCCAGAGTCCTTCCTTTTTCTTAATGTCTAGTTACCCTGGTAAAAGAGTGTGGATTCCTTTAGTGTAGACTTGGAGAAAGGTTAGTCATAAATTTTTTTATCAGTGTAAAAGGATCCTTTCTCAAAGGGACCCAGCCTCTTCTTCATTACAGAGATTCTAGGTTAGTCAACTGGCTCTAATCAGGGAATTAATAAAAAGACCATGGGTCATTACTGTTATGATTCAGATTATCTTTTTATTCACTTGACCTCAAACCTTCCTGCTTATATAGATCAAGTAAGAATTTAGTAAGCCTTCTTACATATTTCACTTCTAGGAATACTGTGACCAACCAGTCAATGCCATTGGTCTGTATGAGTCAGACTGTTCTGTTTTTGTTTGTTTGTTTTACTTTATTTAATTCAAGTATAGTTGATTTACAATGTTTTACTAATTTCTGCTGTACAGCAAAGTGATTCAATTATATATACATATGCACGTGTGTGTATATACACACACACACATTCTTTTCCATTCCATTCCACTGATGGAATCCTGGGATTTATTTAGTTCTCTCTGCTATATAGTAAGACCTAGTTGTTTATCCATGCTATGTATAATCTTCATCTGTTAATCTCAAAGTCTCACTTCAACCCTCTCGCATCTGCCCCTGCCCCTTGGCAACCAGAAGTCTGTTCTCTATGTCTGTGAGTCTGTTTCATAGATAAGGTCATTTGTATCATGCCTTAGATTCTACATATAAGTGAAATAATATGGTATTTTTCTTTCTCTGATTTACTTAGTTTAGTATGATAATCCCTGGCTTCATCCATGTTGCCTCAAATGACATTGGTTTATTCTTTCTTTGTGGCTGAGTAGTATTCCTGTGTGTGTGTGTGTGGTATGTATGTATTTTGTTGTTGTTGTTTGATTGCTAAGTCATGTCTGACTCTTTGCAACCCCATGGACGGTAGCCTGCTAGGCTTCTCTGTCTATGGGATTTTTTGCCATTTCCTTCTCCAGGTGATCTTCTTGACCCAGTGGACCCAGAGACTGAACCTGCATCTCCTGCTTGGCAGACAGATTCTTTACCACTGAGCCCCCTGACAGGTCCATTCATCTGTTGATGGACATTTAGGTTGTCTCCATGTCTTGGCTATTGTGCAGAATGCTGCTGTGAGTATGGGGGTCCATGTATCTTTCTGAACTATAGTTTTGTCTGGATATATGCCCAGGAGTAGGATAGCTGGATCATATAGCAACTCTAGTTTTCTGAGGAAGCTTGATACTGTTTTCCATAGTGTCTATGCTAACTTATATTCCCACCAGTAGTCTGGAAGGGTTTCCTTTTCTCCACACCATCTCCAGCATTTGTTATTTGTAGATTTTTTAATGATGGCCATTCTGACTGGTGTGAGGTAGTAGTACCTCCTTATAGTTTTGATTTGCATTCATCTAATAAGTAGTGGGGCTTCCCAGGTGATGCTAGTGGTAAAGAACCTGCCTGTCAATGTAGGAGACATAAGAAATGTGAGTTTGATCCCTGGGTGGGAAAGATTCCCTGGAATAGGAAATGGCAACCCATTCCAGTATTCCTGGATGGAGAATCCCATGGACAGAGGACCCTGGCAGGCTACAGTCCATGGGGTCACAAAGAGTCACACACTACTGAGCACACAAAGAATAATTAGTGATGTTAACCCTCTTTTCATGTGCCTGTTGGCCATCTGTATGTCGTCTTTGGAGAAATTTCTCTTTAGGTCTTCTGCCCATTTTTTGTTTGGATTGTTTGTTTTTATTATTGAGTTGTATTCCTTGTTTATATATTTTGGAAATTAAGCCCTTCAGACTATTCCCATTTATGCTTTAACACTGTTGTGTATTATAGATTTCATGCCCAGCTTGTCTTTAGTGACTGAATGTTGACACATGGCCCCTGCCACTTGGTCCCTCTTGGATCCCTAGATCCAGTCACTTCCATCGCATTTAGGTTTCTCAGCTCACTGATGGTAAGTCACACTGTAAGTTCTCACCTGCAGAGAAGAGTAGTCAAACAGCACTTCAAGGACTCTGGAGCTCATCTCACAAAATTTTTTTCACAGCAGTGGTGAGAAGAAAATTTTCTAGACCATCCCAATGTGGGTAAATAGGTCTTATGTGACAAATCCACTATAATGTTTACATATACCTGAGCTATTTAATTCTTTGCTTTATATTAAATCAAGGTTCAGTTCAGTTTAGTCGCTCAGTAGTGTCTGACTCTACGACCACAAGGACTACAGTACTCCAGGCCTCCCTGTCCATCAAAAACTCCTGTACCATACTCATGTCCATTGAGTCAGTGATGCCATCCAACCATCTCATCCTCTGTCATCCCCTTCTCCGCCTGCCCTCAATCTTTCCCAGCATCAGGGTCTTTTCAAATGAGGCAGTTCTTCGCATCAGGTGGCCAAAGTATTGGCATTTCAGCTTCAACAGCAGTCCTTTCAATGAACACCCAGGACTGATCTGCTTTAGAATGGACTGGTTGGATCTCCTTGCAGTCCAAGGGACTCTCAAGAGTCTTCTCCAACACCACAGTTCAAAAGCATCAATTCTTCAGTGCTCAACTTTCTTTACAGCCGAACTCTCACATCCATACATGACCACTGGAAAAACCATAGCCTTGACTAGACGGACCTTTGTTGGCAAAGTAATGTCTCTGCTTTTTAATATGCTGTCTAGGTTGGTCATAATTTTCTTTCCAAGGAGTAAGTGTCTTTTAATTTCATGGCTACAGTCACCATTTGCAGTGATTTTGGAGCCCCAAAAATAGAGTCAGCCACTGTTTCCACTGTTTCCCCATCTATTTGCCATGAAGTGACTGGACTGGATGCCATGGTCTTAGTTTTCTGAATGTCGAGCTTTAAGCCAACTTTTTCACTCTCCTCTTTCACTTTCATCAAGAGGCTTTTGAGTTCCTCTTCACTTTCTGCCATAAGGGTGGTATCATCTGCATATCTGAGGTTCTTGATATTTTTCCCGGCAGTCTTGATTCCAGCTTGTGCTTCATCCAGTCCAGCATTTCTCATGATGTACTCTGCATATAAGTTAAATAAGCAGGGGAACAATATACAACCTTGAGGTGCTCCTTTCCAAGGCAGATCAGGTATTTTCAACTTGCTCACTTTGGTGGGCCCCTTTTTCATCATATTCTAGCCAACTAACCAACCAACCAAAATCCTTTCTACCTCCTCAAGCTGCAACGTTAAATGCAGAATGTCTGCTTATTGAGCCCTATCAGTATATTCAAACTTATTCAGTTTTGTTAATTTTTTCCACCATTATCCCACACTTAGCATCCATTCTCACACACGTTCCCCAGATTTCTGTCTGCATCAATTAGAAAACTCAAGTAGGTCTTCTGGAGTATAGTGCATCTATGATGAGTCACACTTTTAACTTCATCTTTAGGGCCTACTAGGACTTGGATTAACCATAAGTCTTATGGGGTTGTGGGGGTGTTTCCTGTGGAGACTCAACATTGTCTTGCTCAGCAACTACCTCATGAGAGACTATTACAGCTTCCTCATGCAATGCCTGGTTAATCTCCTCAGATGGGGGGTGCTGAGGCCACTCCCACTGGGCTAGAGAGGCCACTTTCACTGTCTGAAATGCCAGCATTTAAAGGCTCAGTGTCCCTAGATTCATTCAGGATCTTCCCACATGTCCTTATTCCAACTTGAATGATCTCACATTTTCCCAGTCAGTGTCCTAACATTAACAGTAGAATAGCTATGAGGTCGGGAGGTCAACTTGGTTATAATTCAGCCAATCACAGGATGAGGTTCTGAATTTCATTTCTAGCAGTCTCAGACTACAGGAGATAGACATCACCTTCAGAGCACATAGAGAAGCTAGCAGAACATTTATGTGGCACTTGAGGTGGAAATTTGAAGCCCTGAAGTCATCATTTTTTAAAAACAAATGATATTGTCTTTAGAAGCTCTGAACCATGTTATTTTTGTTTATTATTAAAAAATTTTACCGCTAGTTAGATGTAATCATTACACATTTATGGGAATATATGAGAATTTTCAGAGTATAATTTTAAATTTATATTACAAAATTTTCACAGTAATGCATATAGTACTGTCCCCTTGCATAGAAATGTGCTAATGCATGTCTGCACATATGTGAAGTGTGTGTGTCTTTATGTAGAGAGAATAAGCCAGGAAGATATAAAATAAAAGTGAAAAGTGAGTTTGTTTTCTTTCTGGAAAAGAGGAATAGAAGTTAAGGGAAAGGAGGTTAGATGGGGTTTCCAAATTTAGGTTATAAAGTTTACGTAAACTTTTACATTAGAAAGTGTTGGTTGATTTGTTGATCCAAAAATGAAATCATTTATTGCTTAAAAGATAAAAAGCATTTGATACATCATTGAATACTATATGTATTTTTCTTTACATGTGAAAACAAAATATAAATTATAGAGTAAACCCAGTTATTTTTCTAAGGGTCAATTGCTGGCAATCCCTATTGGGTACCTGCTTTGACCTTAGGATCTAAATATACCCACAATAAAATAACAGTAACAATAGCAGCACAGGAAATTTTCTTCCAAAGAAAGTTTCATTGTCTTTATTATGTCTAAACCCTTATTGAAAACATCTGTGCACGCCTACATAAAAATTTATAATTTCTTTTCACTTTCTAACCAAACATTCTAATTTTAAAATTGGATATGGGAAACTCCATGTTTGTCCACTGTTGAGAAAAAAAAGTTGAGAAAAGAAAACATGGCACATTTATTTTCAGGATCAATGAAACATGTGACAGTTGTGGTTATGAGTGAACACTGAAGATACAGTTTCGCATTTGTGACATTCCTTATAATCTAATTTTAAATGGTTTTCTTATAGATAAGATATTGCATAGGATCATGTCCTAGGAAATTACAAAATAAATTCTTAAGATTTACATTTTTTTTCTGGATAAAAAGAGAGAAAATTTCAGAAATGAAACTTGCCTCTCCTAAGTTAACAGTTATCCATGATTCTTTGTTTATCATTTTATTTCTGGTGTACCACATAATCTTATGAAGAAAACACTGGTCTGGAAAAAGGAAATTTTGGGGTAGAAACAATAATTTATATCAAATTATATAACTTCTTTTATTCAGTATTTTCAGTAGTCAATATCTCAATTAAGCTCTACATTTCAGTTCTGTTAACCATATTTTCATATATTAAAATTTGTCATTTTCCAGTGGTTTTGATTATTTTCCCTCATATAACTGAATCCAATGTTATTACATCAGATATATCATTCCTCAATATTGAAAAAAAAATTAAAACTTTCTAGACTTATTAGAAAATATTTGTTTGAATTATTCATTTTTTCTAAATTTTATTAAAAACTAAAACATGTTATACTTTGGGGAAATCATTTTTTTAACATTTTATTTTATTTTATTTTACTTTATAATACTGTATTAGTTTTGCCATACATTGACGTGAATCCGCCACAGGTGTACATGAGTTTCCAATCCTGAACCCCCCTCCCACCTCCCACCCCATATCATCTCTCTGGATCATCCCCATGCACCAGCCCCAAGCATCCTGTATCCTGTATCGAACCTAGACTGGTGATTCATTTCTTACATGATAGTATACATGTTTCAATGCCATTCTCCCAAATCATCCCACCCTCCCCCTCTCCCACAGAGTCCAAGTCTGTTCTTTACATCTGTGTCTCTTTTGCTGTCTCGCATACAGGGTTAGTCATTACCTTCTTTCTAAATTCCATATATATGCGTTAGTATACTGTATTGGTGTTTTTCTCTCTGGCTTACTTCACTCTGTATAATCGGCTCCAGTTTTATCCACCTCATTAGAACTGATTCAAATGTACTCTTTTTAATGGCTGAGTAATACTCCATTGTGTATATGTACCACAGCTTTCTTATCCATTCATCCTCTGATGGACATCTAGGTTGCTTCTTCCCTGGTGGCTCAGAGGTTAAAGCCTCTGCCCGCAAGGTGGGAGACCTGGGTTCAATCCCTGGGTCGGGAAGATCCCCTGGAGAAGAAAATAGCAACCCACTCCAGTATTCTTGCCTGTGAATCCCATGGATGGAGGAGCCTGGTAGGTTACAGTCCACGGGGTCGCAAAGAATCGGACACGACTGAGTGACTTCACTTCACTTCACTTCACTTCCATGTTCTGGCTATTATAAACAGTGCTGTGATGAACATTGGGGTACATGTGTCTCTTTCAATTCTGGTTTCCTCGGTGTGTATGCCCAGCAGTGGAATTCCTGGGTCATAAGGCAGTTCTATTTCCAGTGTTTTAAGGAATCTCCACAGTGTTCTCCATAGTGGCTGTACTAGTTTGCGTTCCCACCAACAGTGTAAGAGGGTTCCCTTTTCTCCACACACTCTCCAGCATTTATTGCTTGTAGACTTTTGTATCACAGCCATTCTGACTGGTGTGAAATGGCACCTCATTGTGGTCTTGATTTGCATTTCTCTGATAATGAGTGATGTTGAGCATCTTTTCATGTGTTTGTTAGCCATCCGTATGTCTTCTTTGGAGAAATGTCTATTTAGTTCTTTGGCCCATTTTTTGATTGGGTCGTTTATTTTTCTGGAATTGAGCTGCATAAGTTGCTTGTATATTTTTGAGATTAGTTGTTTATCAGAATACTGGAAATAAAAGCAAAAATAAATAAATTGGATTTAATTAAAATTAAAAGCTTCTGCACAACAAAGGAAACTATAAGCAAGGTGAAAAGACAGCCTTCGGAATGGGAGAAAATAGTAGCAAATGAATCAACTGGGGAAATCATTTTAAAGATGAACGCTTTTCTACATCACTACCTATTTTATATTTGCACTTATATGCAGCTAAGCATCATAAAAATAAATAATGTGCCTTAGTTAGCTTTCACCCGCTCACTCACTAGCTTAAGCTAGTGATTCTCAAGCTCACCGGAATAAAGACTCTTTCAGGTTTTACACAAAATGTAATTTTATAATAGACACTTTGCATGCATGTGTGCTAAATTGCTCCAGTCATGTCCTAGTCTTTGCAACCCTATGGACTGTAGCCTGTCAGGCTCCTCTGTCTATGGATTCTCCAGGCAAGAATCCTGATGTGGGTTACCATGCCCTCCTCCAGGGGTTCTTCCCCACCAGGGGTCGAACCTGTGTCTCCTGCATTGACAACTGGGTTCCTTACTACTGGGAAGCCCCGAAATACACTTTACTGCAAAGAAATTAGTAAATACCATAATTTTATTCTCATAATACAACTTCAAAAAGAAAGCAAAGCATACCATATATAAAGTCCTAATGGTAATATGAAATATAAATAAGGAAGTAATTCATAATAAATATATTTTAAGGTAAATATGTGTTGTCATGACAACACTAGGAAGTATAAAGTAGAAAACACACACATATGTACTCACTGAACTAGGAACCAGGGAAAATCTGCATGTACAGAAACAAACTGATGTGCATTAGATGTTAGCAGTTCAAGTACTTTTGACATAGTGATGCTGTTTCCCCAGAATGGAAAGTAATTCTTGATGCACTTCCAAACCAAACAAATAGAATTTTAAATTGATTTATCAGCAGTTACCTTCTATGAATAATAAACCACAAAAGAATGCTCTGTATTTTTTATTTAAAATGAAGTTAGTTTCTAAGTTCGAATACTTGTAAATACATGTCCCATCCAGGCGAAAGTCTAGTGAAAGTAAGTGTTAGTTGCTTAGTTGTGTCCAACTGTTTGCGACCCCATGGACTATACCTCTGTCCATGGAATTCTCCAGGCAAGAATACTAGAGTGGGTTGCCATTCTCTTCTCCAGGGAATCTTTCCAACCCAGGGATTGAACCCGGGTCTCACACACTGCAAGCAGATTCTTTACCATCTAAACCAAAATGTCTAGTAAGACATTTGTAACTCAGGTAGATTTCTAGGTAATTCTTTGTTGTGCAAGACTGTTATATACCTTGCAGCATGTTTGCTATCTGTAGCCTCTTTCTGTTTAAACAAAACACCAATAATGCCTTGCTTACCTCCATAAATTTAAAAATGCTCCAAGGAGAATAACTATTGTAGAGATATCTTTCTCTCAGGATAATGTCCTGAATAATTTTTTCAGCATGCTGAGTGTTGTCACTGTGTTTTATATTGTCACTGAATGTGACAATATATATCATAAATTATGTATTTATGACACTACATAAACATAAAACATAGTGATATTCAATTCATTCTCCCAGTTGCTTTTATTCAGTCAGTGCTCTCCTGTGAGAACCCTGTACAGTAAAAAGTATGTTTCATATAGGTTGTCAAGGAACTCAGAATTTACTGTCAAGCTGAACTATAGCAAATTATATGAAGCCCTTCATCTAGATTTTTTGAAATGAATCTTATTTCAGGGACAATATGTTGGTTTCGGGCTGAAATTCTTATTGCTTTCTAGTGTGCCATCATTTTATGTGTGTATATCCTATAAGCTACCTTAATTCTTCTGTATAAAAAAATAGTTAGAAATACAATGTGCTGAGATAGAATATATGATATATGTAGCATGCATCAAATCCTTAGAGGCATAGGTTTTATCTAATATCGAAGCATTCCACAACAATTTTGGAAACTAGGATAAAAATATTGTTAGCAGTATTTGGAAATTAAGATTATACTACTGGTTAATAATTTATTCAGTTTATAAAAATTTAGTGAAAATTGGTTGATGTAATGAATAGAGATTAGATTTTATGTTTCTTACATAAAATTTCATTATATTCATCTCACACTATTTGACTATCTGTCTCAACATTAAAGAAATGTGACATAGAAATATTGAAAATCATGCTTCTTTGAAAATATAGAAGACTAGGTTAAAGATACGGGATCACATGGGATTACTAAATTACATGATATGGGAATTTATCAGGAGTGAATAACTTTCTTTGTCAGTTTTTGGTAGAATAATTTTCTTCTAAGTGGAGAAAATCAGGTTGGTAGGATATTTGGCCAATTGAATAACTGACATTGGAGCTTTCAAAACAGGAATTTTTAAAATATGCATAGTTTTATGTGTGATCAATTGTGAAAAAGATTTTGATTTGACTTGATAGGATATGAACACTGTCCATAGAGACAGAAGATATAGTTCCATGTCTAGATTTTCCTGTGGAATTATGAAAAGATAACCACTGTGAAAATTATAAATGATACATTTTGTTAGAACTAGCTGATTGCATTAGAAGCCTCAAGAACCTCTTTGTGTCAGCACAGTGTGGTATGGTACAAGCACAGCATGGTAGACACATGATATTGGTATATAAGAAAGATATGGTTTATCATAATAAAATCCAGTTCATTCTATGAAGATACTGAGTACTTGCTTTTATCATAGAGGCAGAATTCTTTAATTATATGATAAAATGTCTGACATTTGATGACAAGATGTAACAGGATTTAAAGACTATACTAGAAGAAACACAAGGTGGAATCAAGATTGCCGGGAGAAATATCAATAACCTCAGATATGCGGATGACACCACCCTATGGCAGAAAGTGAAGAGGAACTAAAAGCCTCTTGATGAAAGTGAAAGAGGAGAGTGAAAAAGTTGGCTTAAAGCTCAACATTCAGAAAACTAAGATCATGGCCTCTGGTCCCATCACTTCATGGGAAATAGATAGGGAAACTGTGGAAACAGTGTCAGACTTTATATTTTGGGGCTCCAAAGTCACTGCAGATGGTGATTGCAGCCATGAAATTAAAAGACGCTTACTCCTTGGAAGAAAAGTTATGACCGACCTAGATAGTGTATTGAAAAGCAGAGACATTACTTTGCTGACAAAGGTCCGTCTAGTCAAGGCTATGGTTTTTCCTGTGGTCATGTATGGATGTGAGAGTTGGACTGTGAAGAAGGCTGAGCGCCGAAGAATTGATGCTTTTGAACTGTGGTGTTGGTGAAGACTCTTGAGAGTCCCTTGGACTGCAAGGAGATCCAACCAGTCCATTCTGAAGAAGATCAACCCTGGGATTTCTTTGGAAGGAATGACGCTAAAGCTGGAAGTCCAGTCCTTTGGCCACCTCATGCGAAGAGTTGACTCATTGGAAAATACTTTGATGCTGGGAGGGATTGGGGGCAGGTGGAGAAGGGAACGACAGAGGATGAGATGGCTGGATGGCATCACTGACTCGATGGAAGTGAGTCTGAGTGAACTCTGGGAATTGGTGATGGACAGGGAGGCCTGGCGTGCTGCGATTCATGGGGTCGCAAAGAGTTGGACGCAACTGAACTGAAGACTATACATAGAAATCTTATAATTTTCCAAGATGTGTAATAGCATATCTTGAAAAATCTCTGAAGACCTTTGTCATATTAAATCTTTATTCTCTTTTTCCTGGTCTTCATCATGTTTTATTTCATTGTAAAATTTTGGTTTATCTTACCTTTGGTTTATCTTAAGCAGTCATGCCTGTGCAAATGTGTGTGTGTGCGTGTACATGCATGTGTATGTGCACATACACACAGAGCCAGATTGATATTTTCACACTTCACCTAGAAAGGAGACTCTTTAGCTTATTGCTATCAAGTTAGCTTAAATAAATCACTTTATGCTTCATTTTATTATCAATAAAAATGAAAATAGAATGACATTGTTATTGTTATTTGATATCTTTCCAGGGTATAAAAAGACAGTGCGGTAGAGCAGACAGCAGCATTGGTTCTGGGGTCAGATTGCATGGATTTTACACAAGTCTCTCAGTTTGGCAAGTATACGAACTTGGTACCACCAGTGGGAATAATAAAAAATCTCTCTCATTTGTTGTCACAAGGACTTGAATTCAGTTAAAATGTTTAGAAAAATGTGGTTCCAGGTGTAGCCTAAAGTTAATCATTGTTAGTTTACTGCCTGGCTTACTTCTAGACATAAAATAGGCAAGGGACTTTCTTATCTGTATTAAAGTAATAATATCCCACAGAATATTAGTACAATGAGGAGGAGTCATGCAAAATAATCAGTATGTTCCTTTTTAATGACTCCAGTTGAATAAAATCTTAGACTTCATTTTATAAATTTCATGCACAGCTTTGCACATTTTTGTCTTCGTAGTTAATGGTAGATCGTAATTTAAACATAATGATGTTTGAGGAATTGCCACTCACAGGACTACACTACAAGGATGAATAAAGGAAGTTTTCTAAACAGGGAGTAAAAAATAAAAGAAGCAATGTAGGAATATCAGAAAACACAGTAAGCCAAAATGGGGAGTAAATAAAATACTGTTTGTTTCTCTCCTTGAGGTTTCAAAATTATATTTCATGATTGGAGCAGAAAAAAAATTTAGCATTGTTTTAGTGATTCTGATTTATTTAGAGAAACTAGTTTTTAAAAGAAAATTGTTATGATAAAAATAAAAGAACATAAAGGAAGATTAGATTTCTACACTTCATTGGAACTAATAATATTGATAGTGTTACATATATATGCAAACTTATTCCGAGAGCAACCATGAAAGTTATACAAAGAGATACACTCAAAAACACTATAAATAAATCAGGATAAGATTCTAAAAAAATGTTCAAATACCAAGGTGAAGGCAGAGAAATGAAAATCAGAAAGAACAAACAAAATATAGTGCTGATTTATTCATAATTGCATTCTTAGTAACCTAAAGAAATAATTGAAAACGTGGTCAAATTGTCTTTGAAACTGAGTATTATCCAGTAGTCTGTCTGATAAAATATGATTTGTAATATTGAATAACTGTAAAAGAAGGAAATAGTTAAATAAAATATTGCATATATTATTTGCAGGCACTAAAACTATATTCTAAACATGTTTATAATGATAGTAAAAATAGTAAAATATATATAATATTGTCATCTTATATGAAAGTTACCAATATTTGCTCCACACATATTTTTTGTCTTTTTACTTAAGTAAAATATAATATAGCTACAGAAAAGCATATTGTATATATTTACATTGTATCATATTATGTTGTATGTGTATTTACATAGATAAAAATTATAAGACATTTTACAAATATTAATAGGGTTTATCTCTGGAAATGGCGTGTGATGTTTTTCTCCAAATATAGTGCTAAGGAATTTGAATCTAATTAAAGAAACCAAAAATGAAGAAGTACTCCTGATTGTGATCAGATGTAGGGGTTAATTTAGGTAAAGGAGCATACTGATCAAAAGGAGTGGACCCCTTGAGATGCATTTGACCTGGACAATTCCTTCAATAATCTGGTCTAGCAGGCTCAATTTCTCCACATTCCCTCTAGTCCAGTCCCATTAAATCATTCTAAAGAGGTTAAATAACAGATATCCCAACTCAGATGCCAAAAAGTATTTGATGATGGGATAGATCTGCCAAGCAATCATTGCTATTCATCGGTAAAATTAGATGTCCATGTGAATGTGTATATAGAAGGAAATTTCAGTATGTATTGTAACTGTGTGTGGCAGTCTGTTGCCATGAAACGCTCACTTCTCTGATATTTACTGTCAGACTTCATTCACAGATATTTCACAGGCAGATGGTTTCTTTCACTGGCTCAGGAGCCACTTCAAAGTGTTTTGATTCCTGACCAAGTCGTATATCATACTTCCTTTAGGAAGATTTTCTTCCCAGCTGCGGACTTTAAAATAAAATCAAGAATAATCAGAAGGTTGCACAACCCTTTCAGCTTAACTATCTTCAAAGAGCAGACAGCGAAATCTTCTTTACCATAGAGAAGTATTGGAAATTAAATAATATCTAACACTTCTTTAAAGGCAAAATTAGCATCATGGGAGAGGCTCTTATTAAGACAACTGACAGAAAATGTAACAGGAAAATCCACAGAGATTAGTGTTTGTCATTTCCATTACTTTCAAACTAAAACTGAAGGCATTGAATATACTGTTTTTTCTCTTAATTTGCATTCAGCCAACCCATTCAGCCCTGAATTCTTTCAGCATTAGAACATTTTCCCCTGCTTGATCAGAATCTGGAAGTTGTAAGATATATTAACTTTTTATAATATGAGTTTAAAATTGGGAAGAAGTTTTCTAGGAAAAATTGTTTTCATTATTATTGAAATAGTTTAAATTTATAGAAAACTATGATTTTGAAATAAGATTAAAATATAAGATAAATATTAGTGAAAATTATTATAACAAACATAAAGCAATCATTTTGAATTTTCAGTTCTTGTGACATCATCTGTGGTATTTCTTTGGTGGTCTTGTTCATTCAAATTTGGTTGTAATTATTGCACATAGTTTAGGGACAGACTCCCCCATCTGGATTTGGGGAAGCTGCCTTTAAAAGTGCCTCTTTTGTGCAGGTGATAGGCAATTCTGATAAATTTCAGCTATCACTGGTGAATATAATACAAACTTAAATAATATTAATTTCAATAATTAAAAGGGCTGACCTAAAAGAAGCAGAAGAATAAATTCAAATTGTTATTCCTTAGAACAAGAGTACATTCTATTTAAGTTTTTCATACTAACAAATAAATAAATAATGACATTTGGGTCTCTTGCCCTCTCCTCCATTAGTTATTTTTTTTAGATGTAATCACAGTCACCTGGAATTTAAAAAATAAAAATAAAAAACCGTCATCACAGGCTATAAATATCACAATACTCATACAAATAATAAGAATAATTGTATTAGCTGTCAGGAGTGTATGATAATTTTTAAAAAATCAAGTATCAGCCTCTTTGATTACTTCTTCATATGACAGTAATCCTGTTATACAAATTTCAGTAGTAAGAATAGAAAAATAATTAAGAACTTCTTTAAAAATATTATCATCAGCAGTTTGCATAATTCTCTTCTTCACAATTTGTTATCATAATGTCCAAGAAGTTTTTATGATCCTTCCCAAATATGGTAAAGCTTTTATCAAGTTTCTTTTAAAGTTGCTAAATTTCCTGACATATGTGATACAACCAATAGTCCTTTTATATCTGAAAGATGGGTGGAGTGGCATATTGAAGGAGAAATACATTCTTTGCAGTCATTAGTGCTGGACGATGGCTCGCAGGAATATAAGTATACACTGAAATACTGTGAACCACAAAAATATATCCCACTAAGCCAAAACTAAATATACTTCCAACTCAACTTCCTTTTACCAGATCCCTCAAAATGACTGTGGCCACTGCAATGCTACCTTAGATGAAAGATTGTGTCTGAGGGAGGTCTGAGTGGAAAAAGACAGTACTCTTTACAATTGTGGTTAAAGTATCTTACTCTTGCACATTTCACAAAAACATATGACCATGAAAACAGATTTCTAGAATCCCCTCTTGGGGCTTTGAAATGGGCTCTTGTAGGCAAAAGGTCCTTCAGCTTGAGCTTCATTAGCTTTATGGCAAGGATCCTTATGCATATCCTTATTATATTTTCACATACATCCCCACACTTTCCTGTTAGCCCTGTCTTCTCATATTGCTCATATTTTAAGCCTAGATTTCCTTGTCTGTTTCTCCACTGTCCTCTGGACAGGGAAAATATAGAGCTTCATCATGTATTTCAGTGCCTATCAAAGTACCTAGCAAAGAGATGCTAATTAAAACATAAAGGAAAAAAAGCTTTATAGTTCCTGTAATTAAAAATAAATATATAAATATATTTTAATTGAAAATCTGTACATGAAATAACCAAAATAAATTGAAAACACAATTAAGTACTTAACAAGGAAGAGCAAGTAATATATAATAACGATTTGGACAACGTTGGTAGCTATGAAGCTGGGGACAAAGGATGTTTCAAAATCTACCTTGCTGAGCTAGAGTTGGCAAAACTTGTTGATGGATTGAAACCTGTGAAAAGAGGGAAAACATCAAGCATTTAGTTAAACTATTTGTATAGAGTAGAACTAAAAAGAAAAAGACTGAAAAAAAAATTAGGTTTTAGGTGGGAAGTCAAAGACAATGTTTTGACATGTTGATTTTTATATGCTTGTGAGATAGTTAAGATTAGATGTCAAGTAGGCATTTCAGAGTAGTTTATAGCAGAAAAGACCAAAAACCCTCATGATATCAGAGAGTAGAGGCAATGGCTTTGACAAACAGCCCCTCAATAATCTAATATAGCCGTGGAAGTCAGAGATAAGGGGAAGAAGGGGGTCAGTATTGGAGAGTGATCAGTAGATGAGGCAGTGTAGAAGAGGAGTCTATTGTGAGAGGAAATTCCATAGTTTAGCAGTGGGTGTCTGAGTTAGTGGGAAGCACAGATATGCTTGATGACAAATTACAATCTGAGTGAACTGCTAATACCAAAGACCCACTAAGCACTAAATATGACAGAATCATATTTATTGACCTTATACAATGAAGAGGGCAACCCAGATGAACCATGGAATGTCAGTGGACAAGAGGAAGGAGGGAAGCATCTTTTGAATGGTTTGGGATCCTTCTGAGGGATTCTGAGGTGGAGACTAAGGGCAGTTTAAATCAGTTGTGTCTCTGTGGTCAGACTGTGTGTGTGCTCAGTCACTTGGTCATGTGTGACTGTGTGCAACTCCATGGACTGTAGTCCACAAGACTCCTCTGTCCATGGGATTTTCCAGGCAAGAATACTGGAGTCAGTTGCCATTCCTCCTCCAGGGGAATCTCCCCAACCCAGGGATTGAACCTACATCTCTTGAATTGGCAGGTGAATTCTTTACCACTAGGAAACTCTGTGGTAAGATTAGAAAATGGAATATTAAGTAGATATAGGTTGCTGCCATGAGGTGAGAATGCTTTAGCATTTGGGTATACCGGGTGTTATATGAGTATAGCAAAGTGGGTCTGTGAACATCATTGTTAAGAATGCTGGAGTTACATAGAAGTGGTTGTTCTGTCCTTTTATAGCTCCTGCATGACCTTGGGAGAAACAATGTTTCCTATTAACTTTTCAGCTAGCATTGTTAAGCATTCTTTCTCACAGTGTTTACTTGTGAGGTTACTTGTTTTGTTTTCAGTGTCAGCTGCTTTTCAGGTGCTCAGTCCCAGCTAAATTTTAACTCTCCTGCAGAAGTTGGAGAGGCCATGTTAATAGACATGGCTGCTTTAGGGAAGAAACCAGCAAAGTTGGTCCAGTGGCAAACACTGGAAGATACGATGGAGAGAGGAACCTGAAGGCAGGTGTCTGACAGGTGTCTTTGTTTCTTTAACTGGGGGATTTATGGTCATGATGCTATTCACTCCTCTATATTTTACATTCTTTGAACTAGAAATTCTGCTTCTAGAAATATATCCCAAGAAATCATACACAGATGTACACAGGGTTTTATACAAAGATGTTCATCACCACATTGTTTATTTTACCCAGATGTTAGTTAAAATCACTCTGTATTTTGAGGATCAAAAAAGATTAACTCAATTGGCCTCTTTTTGAGGGCCCATATATTTTAATATAATTGGTTTCCTTCAAACAGTTTTTCATTTTCCAAATGTTTTCCCTAAATTTCCATGTGGATCTGAATTTTTCCTCCAGTAGAGTTTCAAGTGCAAGTAATGTCCCAAACCTCTCCTCTCCACTCCAAAATTAACCAAATTTCATGTTTGTTTGATTCCTATTTCTCCTATAATACACTTTTGTGTGAATAGTAGGTTTCCTTGGAGTTTTGAGATGCAGAGTTTATTTATCTTGCTCAAATGATTTAAAACAAACTTTGCTATTCTTAACTTTTTGTCTCAATCTCAACAGTTATCATAAGGTCCCCTTTATGACTACTCTTAAATCTTCTTATTTGTCTCTACACTAGAGTTAATAACCTAGAAAGAAAGCCTCAAACATGAAAGAGTTTGCAAATGAAATGCTAAGGGCAAGTTGTATTATTTTGAGTAAAATAATGTTATTGCCTGTTCTCACTAACTTCTGAACTATTAGCAGTAACTGTGAGTTTGTCACCAAAAGCAATTTTTTGTATGTAAATTTGTTCAATTACAATTTCTGTAAAAATTCTGAAATACTGTTTACTCTGTAACTCCTTTGGAATTATTATTTTAATTATACCCAGAGTATAATCTGCTTATTTAAAGCTTAATTTAAAGGTCCATTTATTTCAACATAATTGTTTTTTCTTATAATTTCTGTATTTTATTTATATAAGAGCACTATTGTGAGCAGAGGTCCATGTGTGATAACTGTGTGATTCTTTGTTTGAGATGTGGGGCAAACCCTATACCTATGGATAGAATTTGGACTTTCCTCAACAGAAAGTTGACTTTTTCAATGTCAGTCATTATGGGAAGAAATTGATCATGGAAAATAAAATATGAATTTTAAAGATAGGATACCATTTTCTCTCACTGAGTTCTGTGAATAACTAGGTCTAATTCTGAGAAACGTGTATAACAGAAAGAGACTTCTGGTAAAGAGATGTCATCTGACCCCTTCCTATGGAGACAGGCAGTGGACCTGGGCAGGCAGCTGCTTCAGGAATCTTAAATCATACCTCAGTTAGCAGCTTCTTAGGGGACTCCTGTCTGTCAGTCTCCATAAATGACATGCTGTGTTGTTTTTCTCTTCAGTAATCTGTATTTTCTGAATGACTTAGAGGCAACCAGAAGATACCGCTTCTTCTGTCTCTTAAAGTTAGATAAGATCTGAGAAACTTTGTAGTTGTTATGATATAATTTGCAATTCAAATTTAATTTAAAATCTAACAGTAAGAAAATAATCTATAGATGATGGTGCTGGTGGTGGTGGTTTAGTCGCTAAGCTGTATACAGCTCTTTTGATTCCATGGACTATAGCCTGCCAAGCTCCTCTGTCCCTGGAATTCTCCAGGCAAGAATACTGGAGTGGGTTGCCATTTCCTTCTCCAGCAGATCTTTCCTATCTCGGTATTGTACCCATACCCGCGTCTCCTGCTTTGCAGGTGGATTCTTTACCACCACAGGAGCCCATGAACTTTGAAATGAGTATAGATAAATATGCATTGCATTCCATCAGAAACAGAACTTTTCTAAAATTTCTCCTATCATTCAAAATACATCAAATTTTAGAAAAGCTTTTAAAATATGTTCATTTCACTAAGGGTAAACCTTGGAGAAATTATTTAACTTCTCTATTCTCCAGTTTACTCATATGTAAGATTCAGATTATGTGATGGCTAATTTCATATGTCAACATGACTGGGCAAAGGGATGCCAGATAACTGGTAGACCTTGTTTCTAAATGTGTCTTCAGAGAAATTAGCATTTGAAGTAGCAGACTGAATAAACGTCTCCCTCACCAAGGCAAGTGGACATCATCCAGCCTCCTGAATAAAACAAAAGGTGAAGAAGGGCTAATTTCTGCTTGAGCTGAAACTTCCATTTTCTCCTGTCCTTGAACTTTGGCACTCCTGTTTCTTGGAGTTTCTGACTCAGATAAGAACTCACAACATCTACCTTTCTTCCCCTATCCCATTCTCATGCCTTCGAACTGTGTAACTCAGTAGAGTTACACACAAGCTTTCCTGCTTCTCCAATTTGCAGAAGGCAGACTGTGGGACCTCTTCTTCTTACATACATACTTATATACATACATATATATATTATATTTCTTTGGAGAACACTGACATACAGATAACAACAAGACTTAGTTCACAGAGTTCCAGTGATGGTAGATGAGTTAACACAGATAAACCACACAGAAGTGTGCTTAGCATATATATGGCAAACGCTCAACACTGTTGTTGTTACTGAGCCTTTTGAAAGCCTTTTGTTGTTGTTATTCAGTCGCTCAGTCATGAACAACTCTTTGCTACCCTATTGACTATCACACCAGGCTTCCTTGTCTTTCCCTATCTCCTGTGGTTTGTTCAAACTCATGTCCTTTGAGTCAGTGATGCCATCCAACCATCTCATCCTTGTCACCTCCTCCTCCTGCCTACAGTACTACAGGAAAATACCCTGATACTGGGCAAGATTGAAGGTAGGAGGAGAAGGGGATGACAGAGGGCGAGATGGTTGGATGGCATCACTGACCCAATGGACATGAGTTGTGCAAACTACTGCAGATAGTGAAGGACAGGAAAGCCTGACGTACTACCATCCATGGGATCACAAAGAGTCAGACACAACTGAGCAACAACAAGTACATATATAGAACTGCAGTATTTTGGCTTATGCAGCACAAAATAACATGGGATTCCTGGCACCCAAACATAAATGCAATTATACATTCCACACTAGATTTAGCTACATAATGAAATCCAAATTACACCCCAAAATGCCCTATGTTTCTTATTAAACACTATTGTATTCATGACATATAATACAATAATAGGATAGATGTAGTTCTAAAACATTTCAGCTTATTTCCAGTCTATTGCTATCAGTCACAAGTCACAAGGTCTTGAATATATGCTCAAATTATAATTTTCCTTACTGGCATCCTGAATATCTTAATATAAGTGCCTCATTTTGGATAAAAGCTAGTTTTGTGTACTCAAAGTGTGTAAGATTCTTACTGATAATTCAAACTTTGTAAGGAAGAGTTTAGCTCCTTGTAGGGAAAAGGCAAATTTGCCAAGATGGTGTAGTTAGGCCCTCTCACCCCATGTTTTGTAAACAGTGACTTTGCATGGTTAGGTAACAGCTGAGATCGCTTATAGTACCTCACATGCGCATCACGAGGAACTCGCTTGGCCATGCGCTACTTTGTGCAGTATGTTTGTAAGAACTTTACTGTGAAAGCCCTGGCTACTACTGCATCACGTCTACATTGGGGCAGCATCATGGTTATGTTACGTGAGGTTATATTGTGGCTACTTTATGCTATGTTGCTGCTATGGTTGCTATGTGAGCCAGGAGAAAGGCTGAGTTTATGGCCACTTTGCCAGCCAGGAGAGAATAAACGTGTTTGCAGTTCCTACAGCATCTTGAGTCTTCCTCCAGCCTCTCAGCTCGAGCCTTGCATAACCTGAGTTCAACAAACAGTGCAGACATTTTGAACAGCAAGACAATTGGCCTCATGAAAAGGATCAACAATATGCTCCTTTACCAATCAATGTAGAAAACTCCTATTAAGGACTGAGCTTGTTTGTCACAGAGTGATTCTAGTTAGGGACTTTGGATTTGGGAAGCAAAGCAAACCTGAAGGTATGATATACCTGGACTATAAAACCCTCTTTTTGACTCAGAATTAGAATTTCCAGTAGTCATGTATGGATGTGAGAATTGGACTATAAAGAAAACTGAGCAACGAAGAATTGATACTTTTGAACGGTGGTGTTGGAGAAGACTCTTGAGAGTCCCTTGGACTGCAAGGAGATCCAACCAGTCCCTTCTAAAGGTAGTCAGTCCTGAATATTCATTGGAAGGACTGATGCTGAAGCTAAAACTCCAATACTTTAGCCACCTGATGGTGAAGAACTGACTCATTTGGAAAGAGCCTACTGCTAGGAAAGATTGAAGGCAGGAGGAGAAGGGGATGACAGAGGATGAGATGGTTGGATGACATCACCAATGTGATGGACATGAGTTTGAGTAGGCTACAGGAGTTGGTGATGGACAGGGAAGCCTGGTATGCTGCAGTCCACGAGGTCACAGAGTCAGACATGACTGAATGAATGAACTGAACTGAGCTAGAATTTAAAATGTCTTTTTCACTGTAATATCAAATACTGTAATGCCTTTAAGTTAATTGCTAATAACAATCAATTCCATTTATTGAATGTCTATTATATGCTAGGAATAGAGTGAAATACCTTTACATAGATTTAATTTAAATCTTTTAAAAATTCAAAAACAAGAAAGCTTAAAATTTATACTACTTTTATTTTATCATACATCTAGGTAATACAAATCAGTGTCCAGTCAGAGTGATGGATTTTTCCAACTACAAAATTATATTCTTGACCCATTTGACTATTTCACATCTGTATATAAAAATGCCAAAAGGTGGTTGTGGAGTAGTTGGTAGTAAGGTACGTGGTACAAATACAGACATAAATAAGAAGCTATCTGAGAGCTAAAATCCATAGGCCTATCCAGAAGGGTCTACAAATTCAACAAGTATAGCTTCTCAGGCCACCATATGAGAAGTATGTGATACATCTTGTGTTCTTTGAGGAAGGGATTTATATATTAATAGGAAGGTAGTTAAGTGATAGCAAACATCTAAAAAATTTATTGAATAGTAATTGATTTAGTACATAAGAGTCCTTTAGGTACATTTTGAAAAGCTTTTAGGAACTTATAATACTTGCTTTTTAGTATCATCACTGCATAATGTAATTTCTGGTTGACATCATTGCTTCCAATGCCAGTATTTGCCCAAGTCCTTTTTTTTTTTTTTCCTCTCTATTTTTTCCTATTTCCACCAACAGATTAGAACTCAGTTCTCTGCATCTACTGCCATGTCCTGAAGTTATAATTCTCACTTCTTTCAACCTGTCACTTCCAATAACCACAGGGGGAAAAAAGTACTATACGAGCCAGTTGGTTCCATTTAGTATTGTAGGGGGAAAGTATCTGCTTTTTGGATTAAATCATGCTTTAAAACCATGCCTATTTTGTTGACAGGAAGAAAAAAACATATATAATTTACATGTTTTAGTTATTCCTGTTTTAGTGGACTTTAGAGCTTTAATTCACCCTAGGTTTACTGTTGGAAAAAATACTGAGAATTTCTATTTGTTGGTTCTCTGCCAGCTGTTTTCTCTGAGACTGGCAGCATGATGTTTGCCAGAGTCACAATTACTTATGCCAGTCCCTATTAAAGCCTAAATGCTGTTTTCCCCACATACTTGTTTTTCTGACATAAAATTAGTTGTAATAAAGACTCATCAAAACCCTAAGTTAATTCAGAAGGTATTTTTTAATGTTATAACCAAATGAAGTTTGTTGTAGGAATGGAATAATTACAAAAAACATAAAGTATATTTCAATCACTTACTCTGTACCTTGTTCAGTAATGGTATTGTGACACAATATGAAGAAATTTACCACATGGCCTATGGTCTTGAGAAGCTTCTAGTTTCATAGTGGAAGGGAAAGGAGGTGGCAAAGCAAAGAAAATGGTTTGCACAATAGCTACGGAATCAGATCAGGGTTTATGATTCAAAGATAGGCAGATTATAATTGTAAATAAGTTGAGAAGAGAAAGAAGATATTGTGTATCATCAAAGGCTTCATGAAGTAGGTGCAAATGGGTAGAAACTTTGAATGTACAATGGAACTCCATCCTCTTATAAAATGGTATAAAACTTAATTAGAGCATAATCCACTGCTATGAAGATATAAGCTATATGCCAGTGAGAGGAGGATTTTATTCCTTCTAATTTATTGAATCATGAATTTTTAAATTTTTAACAAGTAATATTTTACAAGAAAAGTATTTATTTGAACAGAAAAGATGAATGAGGAGCTGCCTCAATGTAGAACACCAATTTTACACTAAGCTGGTATTTACATGATTAATATTTAAAATCACATCCTAAAAAAGCTTACGTAGATTTCACCTAGAATGCTAAATATGTCAAGGTTCAAAAGGTATAAATCCTAATGTTCTCTACATGTTCATTTTCTTTACATTGTCATTGAAAATAAATTGGGAGGGGGCGGTCCTAAGATGGTGGAGGAATAGGATGGGGAGACCAATTTCTCCCTCACAAATTCACCAAAAGAACATTTCAACACTGAGCAAACTCCACAAAACAACCTCTGAATGCTGGCAGAGGACTCAGGCACCCAGAAAAGCAGATCATTGGCTTCAAAAACAGCGCAATTGAACAAGTGAGCCTAGGAAAAAAAAAAAAAAAAGTGTCTACCACCACCTGCCCTGTGTCAGGACGGAAATCAGACACTGAAGAGACCAAACAGAAGTTAAACAAAGGGAACCACCTTGGAACTGATCCTACACTGCCTACAACACCAGAGAAAGGAGAGAAGAAATCCAGCTCCACCCACCAGAACCCCAACACAAGCCTCCCTAACCAAGAAACCTTGACAAGCCACTGACACAACCCCACCCACAGTGAGGAAACTCCATAATAAAGAGAACTCCACAAATTACCAGCATTAGAAAGGCCACACCAAATGCAGCAATATAACCAAGATGAAGAGACAGAGGAATACTCAGCAGGTAAAGGAACAGGAGAAATGCCCACAAAACCAAAAAAAAGAGGAAGAGAGAGGGAATCTACCTGAGAAAGAATTCTGAATATTGATAGTGAAAATGATCCAAAATCTTGAAATCAAAATGGAATCACAGATAAAAGCCTGGAGACAAGGATTGAGAAGATGCAAGAAAGATTTAACAAGGACCAAGAAGAAATAAAAAACAATCAACATATAATGAATAATGCAATAAATGAGATCAGAAACACTCTAGAGGCAACAAATAGTAGAATAACGGAGGCAGAAGATAGGATTAGTGAAATAAAAGATAGAATGGTAGAAATAAATGAATCAGAGAGGAAAAAAGAAAAATGAATTAAAAGAAATGAGGACAACCTCAGAGACCTACAGGACAATATGAAACGCTCCAACATTCAACTTATAGGAGTCCCAGAAGAAGAAGACAAAAAGAAAGACCATGAGAAAATCCTTGAGGAGATAATAGTTGAAAAATTCCCTAAAATGGGGAAGGAAATAATCACCCAAGTCCAAGAAACCCAGAGAGTTCCAAATAGGATAAACCAAAGGTGAAACACCCCAAGACACATATTAATCAAATTAACAAAGATCAAACACAAAGAACAAATATTAAAAGCAGCAAGGGAAAAACAACAAATAACACACAAGGGGATTCCCATAAGGATAACAGCTGATCTTTCAATAGAAACTCTTCAGGCCAGGAGGGAATGGCAAGACATACTTAAAGTGATGAAAGAAAATAACCTACAGCCCAGATTACTCTACCCAGCAAGGATCTCATTCAAATATGAAGGAGAAATCAAAATCTTTACAGACAAGCAAAAGCTGAGAGAATTCAGCACCACCAAACCAGCTCTCCAACAAATGCTAAAGGATATTCTCTAGACAGGAAACACAAAAAGGGTGTATAAACCCAAACCCAAAACAATAAAGTAAATGGCAATGGGATCATACCTATCAATAATTACCTTAAACGTAAATGGGTTGAATGCCCCAACCAAAAGGCAAAGACTGGCTGAATGGATGCAAAAACAAGAACCCTCTATATGCTGCCTACAAGAGACCCACCTCAAAACAAGGGACACATACAGACTGAAAGTGAAGATCTGGAAAAAAGATATATCATGCAGATAGAGACCAAAAGAAAGCAGGAGTGGCAATACTCATATCCGATAAAATAGACTTTAAAACAAAGGCTGTGAAAAGAGACAAAGAAGGCCACTACATAATGATCAAAGGATCAATCCAAGAAAATAACAATTATACATATATATGCACCCAACATAGGAGCACCGCAATATGTAAGACAAATGCTAACAAGTATGAAAGGGGAAATTAACAATAACACAATAATAGTGGGAGACTTTAATACCCTACTCACACCTATGGACAGATCAACTAAACAGAAAATTAACAAAGAAATGCATCTTTAAATGATACAATAGACCAGTTAGACCTAATTGATATCTATAGGACATTTCACCCCAAAACAATGAATTTCACCTTTTTCTCAAGTGCTCACAGAACCTTCTCCAGGATAGATCACATCCTGGGCCATAAATCTGACCTTGATAAATTCAAAAAAATCAAAACCATTCCAAGCATCTTTTCTGACCATAATGCATTAAGATTAGATCTCAATTACAGGAGAAAAACTATTAAAAATTCCAACATATGGAGGCTGAACAACACACTTCTGAATAACCAACAAATCACAGAAGAAATAAAAAAGAAATCAAAATATGCATAGAAATGAATGAAAATGAAAACACAACAACCCAAAATCTGTGGGACACTATAAAAGCAGTGCTAAGAGGAAAGTTCATAGCAATACAGGCATACCTCAAGAAACAAGAAAAAAGTCAAATAAATAACCTAACTCTACACCTAAAGCAACTAAAGAAGGAAGAATTAGAGAACCCCAGAGTTAGTAGAAGGAAAGAAATCTTAAAAATTAGGGCAGAAATAAATGCAAAAGAAACAAAAGAGACCATAGCAAAAATCAACAAAGCCAAAAGCTGGTTCTTTGAAAGGATAAATAAAATTGACAAACCATTAGCCAGGCTCATCAAGAGGATATAAAATCAACACACAGAAATCCCTTGCATTCCTATACACTAATAATGAGAAAGTAGAAAAAGAAATTAAGGAAACAATTCCATTCACCATTGCAATGAAAAGAATAAAATACTTAGGAATATATCTACCTAAAGAAACTAAAGACCTATATATAGAAAACTATAAAACACTGATGAAAGAAATCAAAGAGGACACTAATAGATGGAGAAATATACCATGTTCATGGATCGGAAGAATCAATATAGTGAAAATGAGTATACTACCCAAAGCAATCTACAGATTCAATGCAATCCCTATCGAGCTACCAGCGGTATTTTTCATAGAACTAGAACAAATAATTTCAAGATTTGTATGGAAATACAGAAAACCTCGAATACCCAAAGCAATCTTGAGAAAGAAGAATGGAACTGGAAGAATCAGCTTGCCTGACTTCAGGCTCTACTACAAAGCCACAGTCATCAAGACAGTATGGTACTGGCACAAAGACAGAAATATAGATCAATGGAACAAAATAGAAAGGCCAGAGATAAATCCACACACATATGGACACCTTATCTTTGACAAAGGAGGCAAGAATATACAATGGAGTAAGACAATCTCTTTAACAAGTGGTGCTGGGAAAACTGGTCAACCACTTGTAAAAGAATGAAACTAGATCACTTTCTAACACCACACACAAAAATACACTCAAAATGTATTAAAGATCTAAATGTAAGACCAGAAACTATAAAACTCCGAGAGGAGAACATAGGCAAAACACTCTCAGACATACATCACAGCAGGATCCTCTATGATCCACCTCCCAGAATACTGAAAATAAAAGCAAAAATAAACAAATGGGATCTAATTAAAATTAAAAGCTTCTGCACAACAAAGGAAAATATAAGCAAGGTGAAAAGACAGCCTTCTGAATGGGAGAAAATAATAGCAAATGAAGCAACTGACAAACCACTAATCTCAAAAATATACAAGTATCTCAAAATATACAATCTCAAAAATATACAACATTCCAGAAAAATGAATGACCCAATCAAAAAATGGGCCAAAGAACTAAATAGACATTTCTCCAAAGAAGACATACGGATGGCTAACAAACACATGAAAAGATGCTCAACATCACTCATTATTAGAGAAATGCAAATCAAGACCACAGTGAGGTACCACTTCACACCAGTCAGAATGGCTGCAATCCAAAAGTCTGCAAGCAATAAATGCTGGAGAGGATGTGGAGAAAAGGGAACCCTCTTACACTGTTGGTGGGAATGCAAACTAGTACAGCCACTATGGAGAACAGTGTGGAGATTCCTTAAAAAATTGCAAATAGAACTGCCTTCACTGCTGGGCATACTCATCAAGGAAACCAGAATAGAAAGAGACACATGTACCCCAGTGTTCATCCTAGCACTGTTTATAATAGCCAGGACATGGAAACAACCTAGATGTCCATCAGCAGATGAATGAATAAGTAAGCTGTGGTACATATACACAATGGAGTATTACTCAGCCATTAAAAAGAATACATTTGAATCAGTTCTAATGAGGTGGGTGAAACTGGAGCCTATTATACAGAGTGAAGTAAGCCAGAAAGAAAAACACCAATACAGTATACTAACACATATATATGGAATTTAGAAAGATGGTAATGATGACCCTGTATGCAAGACAGCAAAAGAGACACAGATGTGTAGAGTGGACTTTTGGACTCTGAGGGAGAGGGAGAGGGTGGAATGATTTGGGAGAATGGCATTGAAACATGTATACTATCGTGTAAGAAACGAATTGCCAGTCTATGTTTGATGCAGGATGCTTGGGGCTGGTGCACGGGGATGATCCGGAGGGATGATGTGAGGTGGGAGGGGGGTTCATGTTTGGGAGCTCATGTACACCCATGGTGGATTCATGTCAATGTATGCCAAAACCAATACAGTATTGTAAAGTAAAATAAAGTAAAAAAATAAATAAATAAATTGAGAGAAAAAGGCTAGGAGTATATACTAAAAACTATTTCTAAACAACATTACTTTTATGTAGATCAAAGTAGATATTTCAAAAGTGTAGCAAACCAAAGCACTTAGAAGTATTTGGACATGTCCATGAATTTTTTAAGTGTCAGTTTAACTTGACTTTTATTTTATAAGAAAAGACAACACACCTAGGAGGATAAAAATGAAGGTAAACATAAATATTAAATAAATGTATAAAGTAAATTGTTTAGTTTTGAGTGACTGTTCTTAAGGTCATTAAGGATCTATAATGCTATAAAATAAAACCCAAGTATCTGGTAGACTAGAAGGTGAATATAAGAAATTTCAAACTTTGTTTTAAGGGAGCTTAATTTTTTGTTTTGTTTCATGGCGTTGTTTGTTTTAAGAAAAATTAAACACTGGTTTTTAAAAAAGTCAACTTTTCTGAGTTTAATTAGTTCCATTAGATTGCTGTTTGTCATATATACTCACAGCCTCAGCATAAATAACAAATAATTTCTTACTAAAACTAAAAAAATTAAAGTGGAACTCTGTCATTAGAGCATTTTCCAGCTTTAAGATTACTGAAGATAATAGTCTCAATTTTTCCATTAGCACTTGATAGCAGCATCTTTAATGGGATTAATTTTATGAAATTACTCTGATAAACATAAACACAAAATTTAAGTGTTTTATCTTGAAACAAGTGCCAACAAATAGCAAGTTAAAGGTTTCAGCAACAGATGGCTCTTGAAAATATATTTTTCCATCTGTAAATGATATGATACAGTTTTTAAAAACCTCATATTTCTAGGTTATTAGTAAAATTATCATTTCTTTACATACATTTACAGAGAAAATTCTCTGTATCAGTAACTTTTAATTTTGATCAGGAAATTAAGACAACTATATTTGGTTTTTTAGAAAGCTAATTTGTTAAGGAAAAGTCTTTAATAAACTGAGCTAAAGAAAAATTTTCCTTGAAAAAAATCTTATTTTTTAAAATGTAACACTATTTAGGAATATTGAGATCTGTGTTTTTGAATAGGTGTAGTATTATTTGTACTAGTGCTTATTGCAATGAAGCATTATCTATATGATCCTTTAAAATGATTTTTGGCTCACATTAAAAGAACAAAATGCTCATATTTCTACCTATTGAATACATATTATAGAAGTAAGTTGTAGATGCTTTTTATTTCTTGGTTCATCATTTGAAATAAATTTTGGGAAGAGTTTTATGACTGAATATTTTACTACCAAGCATATGCATTTAAAAGTGAAACACCAGATTTTGGACTTAAAATTAGAATTCTCAGTCTAGTATTTTGCTTATATGTTTATTCAATAAACACAGAAGACATCAAGATGAATGTGATTTTCCATGTGAATAAAGACTTCAAGTCCCATAAGAGAGTCAGTCAAACAAACAGATAATTTAAAATATTGTAGAGACAAAGAGGAATGCTCACTTTTCAATAAAAAATAATAATAATTGAGTTGAAAGCATAAAGATTAATTTCATGAAAGGAGCCAGGAAGGGGAAGTCATCAGAATACCAGTCAGTTTAATGGCAACATGACACCATAATTCTAAATAAAGTTAATAAACTAACTTTTAACAATTAAATAAAGTTAATTGAGAAACTGTTAACATGTAAAAGAGTTTCATATTTACTGTGTTGTTCTGGCTGCATGAGTAACACTTCATACAATTCAGAGCACAATATTTACAAAGGACACTGAGGAACCAAACCATATTTGAGAGAGACCAGGACAATAATAATAGAAACCACTTATGAGAAGTGTTTGAGGAAACTGAACAAACTTGAGATGTGACATTTATGTCAGATATCAGAATAAGGGTTACTCTAAGGAGAAGTCATTTCCATAAAGAGAAAAAAAATAAGTAGATACAAATTATTGGGAAGCAAGTTTTTATTTAATAACAGTAAGGAAAATATGATAAATTATTTGATCCATCTAACAACACAGATCTTGTTGTACATAGTATTAAAGCCAGTGTCCTTGGAATTATTCAAGTAGGTACCCAATGAAAGAAGTAGTACTACTGGTGGCAGAATTGGTAATAATATAATAGTGGTAGTAATAGTAATAGTATTAATAGTAATAGTAGTGAAGGCAAGACTTTGCTTGAAAGCTTGTTATGTATTCCCTATTTACATGCATTTTCCTAGTTACATATTAATTATTTCTGTCTCAGAAAAGGGAAAAAGTGAAGCAAGGACCTGTTGATCTGTGGCCAAGACCTCATATCCAGTAAGTGCTGTGTGGGCTCAAAAAGCTAATTCAGATCCAGTTCCTTTTCCTTAACACCTGTGACTTAGGAAATATTTTTTACCAAGGTAGCCCTAGTGTAATAAAAATTCAAGCTTATATTGGGTTGGCCAAAATGGTCCTTAGGCTTTTTCTGCAATATCTTACCAAAAAACCTAAACAAACTTTTTGGTCAACCCAATACTATATGGAGATCTCTGGGAATGAAATGTGCTACCACCTGCTGTAAAACCAACATTTAATTTTCTATGTTTTATTTTAAAGTTTAGTGAAACCTGTGTCTGTTGGAAATAGGTCCACTTTGATTTTGACATTAAAACATTAAAATATTTCTCATAAAATATGTGAGAAAAAGAATTCTCCAGTTCGATTTTGTGAAGACAGTTCATGCATCATATGAAGATCAGGATTGGCATTAAGAGACAGCAGATTCTGTCCCTCCAGCTAATGTTTTTCTGCAAATCCACTGTAACTACCTACCCTCTACAGACCCTGCAAAAGTAAAATTACTATTTTTGAATGATCAAAGGTAAAGACATTTATAGTCCATATTATATAAACAGGCATAGCCATTAGACAAGACCTTTGGGGTCAGTCATCTTGGCAGTGTTCTTGCACTTCTGTGTCCCATATAAAAAGGGATTGAGTCCTCATCCACAACTGATCAGCCTCTTCTCTCTGACTCTCACCCCCAAGGGTTCTACAGACTTTTCAGGCTCTCTATCCCTCTGTCTGTCTTCATACTGGAACATTCCAAATCCAAGATGAAAATAAACAGATCCTATTTTAAAACATATTAATATGGCTGGGTTCTGTTTTCATCATGACTATTTTCATTTTGAATGATGTTTGCTTATTTAAGAACACTTAGGAGAGGAATATTTCTAACTCCTAGCATAATACTATTTATTATAATATTAAGGTACTATTTCTGACTTCTGTTAGTACTCCATGATATAATTTTCTCTATATTGCTTGTGTGTATGTCTGTGTGTATATATGTATGTGTATATATATAGGAGTTGCAAATTTTTAAATTTATTTTCCTAAATACTGTGTGATATTAATTCTCTAGGGAGATACTCAGGTTCAAATACTGTTTTTAGTTTATTTCTGCTTGTGATGCAAAGCAATATGTTTCAATGAATACTGCAGAGAAAATGTATGCTTTGTAAAGGTGCATATTTATAAGATGACATATAAGAAATATTTAAATTCTATTTTTTTAACTTTAGGTTATAAATGTATTTGTTGTTTTTCAGTTGCTAAGGCATGTCCAACTCTTTGTGATCCCATGGCCTGCAGCATGCCAGGCTTCCCTGTCCTTCACCACCTCCTGGAGTTTGCTCAAACTTATGTCCATTGAGTCAATGATGCCATCCAACCATCTCAACTTTTTCACCCCCGTCTCCTCCTGCCTTCAATGTTTCGCAGCATCAGGGTCTTTTCCAATGAGTTTGCTCTTCACATCATGTGGCCAGAATATTTGGAGCTTCAGCTTCAGTCCTTTCAGTGAATATTTGGTGTTGATTTTCTTTGGATTGACTAGTTTGATCCACTTGTTTTCCAAGGGACTCACTCAGTAGTCTTCTCCAGCACCATAGTTTGAAATCATCAATTCTTTGGCAGTCAGCCTTCTTTATGGTCCAACTCTCACATCCATACATGACTACTGGAAATAACATACCTTTAACTAGGATGGACCTTTCTCAGAAAGGTGATGTCTCAAACTGGCTAGGTTTGGCTGGGCTTTTCCTTCAACGAGCAGATGTCTTTTCCTTTCATGGCTGCAGTCACCATCCACAGTGATTTCAGAGACCAAGAAAATAAAGTCTGTCACTGTTTCCATGTTTCCCCATCTATTTGCCATGTAGTGATGGGAATGGATGCCATGAACTTAGTTTTTTTTTTTTTAAATATAAATTTATTTATTTTAATTGGAGGTTAATTGCTTTACAATATTGTATTGGTTTTGCCATACATCAACATGAACTTAGTTTTTTGAATGTTGAGTTTCAAACCAGCTTTTTCACTCTCCTCTTTCAACTTCATCAATCTTGATTCCTGCTTGAGATTCATCCAGCCCAGCATTTTGCATGATGTACTCAGCATAGAAGTTAAATAAGCAGGCTGACAATATACAGCCTTGACAGGTTCCTTTCCCAATTTTGAACCAGTCCATTGTTCCATCTCTAGTTCTAGCTGTTTCTTCTTGACCTGCATACAAGTTTCTCAGGAGGCAGGTAAGATCATCTGGTATTCTCAACACTTTTAAGAATTTTCCACAGTTTATTGTGATCCACACAGGCAAAGGCTTTAGCATAGTCAGTGAAGCAGAGCTTCAGTTCAGTTCAGTCGCTCAGTCATGTCCGACTCTTTGTGACCCCATGGACTGCAGCACACCTGGCTCCCCTGTCCATCGCCAGCTCCCGGACCTTACTCAAATTCATGTCCATTGAGTCGTGATGCCATCAAGCCATCTCATCCTCTGTCGTCCCCTTCTCCTCCTGCCTTCAATCTTTCCAAGCATCAGGGTCTGTTCAAATGAGTCAGTTCTCTGGATCAGGTAGCCAAAGTATTGGAGTTTCAATTTCAACATCAGTCCTTCCAATGAATATTCAGGACTGATTTCCTTTGGGATGGACTGGTTGGTGCTCTTTGCAGTTCAAGGGATTCTCAAAGTCTTCTCCAACACCACAGTTCGAAAGCATCAATTCTTTGGCACTCAGTTTTCTTCACAGTCCAATTATCACATCCATTCATGACCACTGGAAAAACCATAGCTTTGACTAGATGGACCTTTGTTATCAAAGTGATATCTCTGCTTTTTAATATGCTGTCTAGGTAGGTCATAACTTTCTTTCCAAGGAGCAAGTGTCTTTGAAATTCATGGCTGCAAGACACCATCTGCAGATATTTTGGAGGCCAAAAAAATAGTCTCTCACTATTTCCATTGTTTCTCCATATATTTGCCATGAAGTGATGGGACCAGATGCCATGATATTAGTTTTATGAATATTGAGTTTTAAGCCAACTTTTTCCACTCTCCTCTTTCATTTATATCAAGAGGCTCTTTATTTCTTCTTTGCTCTCTGGCATAAGTTTGTTGTCATCTGAATATCTGAGGTTATTGATATTTCTCCCAGCAATCTTGATTCCCTCTTGTGCTTCTTCCAGCCCAGCATTTCTCTTGATGTACTCTGCATATAAGCTAAGTAAGAAGGGTACCATAATACAGCCTTGATGTACTCCTTTCCCAATTTGGAACCAGTCTGTTGTTCCATGTCCAGTTCTAACTGTTGCTTCTTAATCTGCATACAGATTTCTCAGGAGGCAGGTAAGGTGGTCTGGTATTCCCATTTCTTTAGAATTTTCCACAGTTTGTTCCGATCCACAGAGTTAAAGGCTTTGGCCTAGTCAATAAAGCAGAAGGAGATGTTTTTCTAGAACTCTCTCACTTTTTGATGATCCAGAGGATGTTGGCAATTTAATCTCTGGTTCCTCTGCCTTTTCTAAGTCTAGCTTGTACATCTGGAATTTCTCAGTTCACATAATGCTTAAGTAAACCCTAAAAGATTTTGAGCATTTCCTGACTAGCATGGGAAATGAGCACAATGGTACTGCAGTTTGAACATTTTTGGCATTTCCCTTCTTTGGAATTGGAATGAAACTTATCTGTCCAGTCCTGGTGCCTCTGCTGTTTTCCAAATTTGCTGGCATATTGGAAGCAGTACTTTCACAGCATCATCTTTTAGGATTTGAAACAGCTCAACTGGAATTCCATTACTTCCACTAGCTTTGTTTGTAGTAATGCTTCTTAAGGCCTGTTTGACTTCACACTCCAGGATGTCTGGCTCTAGGTGAGTGACCACCATAGTGGTTTTGTGGGTCATTAAGACTGTTTTGGTACAGTTCTTCTGTGTATTCCTGCCATCTCTTCTTAATCTCTTCTGCTTCTCTTCAAGTCCTTACTATTTCTGTCCTTTATTGCGCCCATCTTTGCATGAAATGTTCCTTTGGTATCTCTAATTTTCTTGGGGATATATTTAGTCTTTCCCATTCTATTTTCCTCTATCTTTGCATTGCTCACTTAAGAAGGCTTTCTTATCTCTCCTTGCTATTCTTTGGAACTCTACATTCAGTTAGGTATATTTTCCCCTTTCTCCTTTGTGTTTTGCTTCTCTTTCCTTCTCAGATATTTGTAAGGCCTCCTCAGGCAAATGTTTGCCTTGTTAAATTTCTATTTTGGGGGATGATTTTGGTTACCATCTCCTATACAATATTACAAACCTCCATCCATAGTTCTTCAGGCACTCTGTATTAGATCTAACCCCTTGAATCTATTTGTCATTTCTACTGTATAATCATAAGGGATTTGATTTAGGTCACACCTGAATGGCCTAGTGCTTTTCCCCACTTTCTTCAAATTAAGTATGAATTTGGCAATAAGGAGCTCATGGTCATAGCCATAGTCAGCTTCCCATCTTGTTTTTTCTGACTGGGTAGAACTTCTCCATCTTTGGCTGCAAAGAATATAATCAGTCTGCTTCTGGTATTGACCATCTGGTAATGACCGTGTGTAGATTTGTCTCTTGTGTTGCTGAAGAGGGTGTTTGCTATGACCAGTGCATTCTATTGGCAATAGTCTATTAGCTTTTGCCCTGCTTCATTTTGTACTCCAAGGCCAAATTTGCCTGTTACTTCAGGTATCCCTTGACTTCCTACTTTTGCATTCCAGTCCCCTATGATGAAAAAGACATCTTTTTCTTTTCTTTTTCTTTTCTTTTTTTTTTTTGGTGTTAGTTCTAAAAGTTCTTGTAGATCTTCATAGAACTGTTGACTTCAGCTTCTTCAGTGTTAGTGGTTGGGAGCATGGGCTTGGATAACTGTGATGTTGGAATGTTTCCCTTTAAAATGAACTAAAATCATTCTGTTGTCTTTGAGATTTCACCCAAGTGCTGCATTTCAGCCTGGAAAAGAGCATGGTAACCCACTCTGGTGTGCTTGTCTGGAGACTCCCATGGAAAAAGGAGCCTGGAGGGCTATAGTCCATGATGTCGCAGAGTCAGTCATGACTGGAGGGACTTAGCATGTACACAAGCACTGCATTTTGGACTCTTTTGTTGACTATGACAGTGAAAGTGTAAGTTGCTCAGTTGTATCCAACTCTTTGTGACCCCATATACTAAACAGTCTGTGGAATTCTCCAGGCCAGAATACTGGAGCGGGTAGCCTTTCCCTTCTCCAGGAGATCTTCCCAACCCAGGGACTGAACCCAGGTTTCCCACATTGCAGGCGGATTCTTTACCAGCTGAGCCACAGGGAAGCCCTGTTGACTGTGAGGGCTACTCTATTCTTTAGGGATTCTTTCCCACAGTAGTAGATATAATGGCCATCTGAATTAAATTCACCCATTCCCGTCCATTTTAGTTCACTGATTCCTAAAATGTCAGTGTTCATTTAGTTTTTACACATGTTAATTATCTTTGAATTCTACTTCATGAATAAACATTGCTACATATGATAGTCTTTTAAGACCTATTATGCAACCAGCATGACTTTTCTAAGTAATCATTTGCTCCATGATATACATAGTATTACATATAAGTATATGTGGGTCTGTATATGGACTGAGGAAACTCAAGGGAGCTGTGCTGAATTAGAATTCACTTTGTGTTTTGTTTTACTCTTGACATAAATTACAACATAAGACAGTATGCAATATGTAATGAAAATTTTGTTAACTATTAGGCTCTTGAGCTTTGGTCATTGTTACCATTTTGTATTCTGATGTGAATAGTAGTATGTCTGATATAGAAGTATAAAGTGCTTTAAAGATTTACACTGGCAGTGATAAAAATAAAAGGGCCATCAATTCTCATGTTTCAAGGCGTTAGCTGCTTTCCAGATGGCTTGGTGGAAAATATACCCTATGGTACAGTATTAGGTGCATTAACTAGGTTTTATGTTTGTTTGTTTGTTTGTTTTTTAAGTTAGCAATGGTGACTTAGAACAAAATAGTCAAATAAATGACTTTATTGTGCTTTGCCAATTCCAACAGACAGTTTTCAGTTTGTATAACATCAGAAATCAAACACATCTCACATTTCTATAGCTTTCACAAAGTACATGAAATTATTGCCACTTATGAGATATTGAACATTTTTTCCGTTTTTAACACCTTTTAACAGATAATTATCACTTTTATTGTAAAATTTGTGGGTAAAATATTCATTTACTTCTCTAATATTAAGTGCTGAATATTTTTGAAGGATATTAAGAAAGAGAAGAATTTGATGTGTTCTGATAAGTCCATAAGTCAAAAATGCAGTATTGATTGGATTTCAATGACTATATTCTATTGAAAATTCAATTATTGAACTAAGAATTTAAAGTCTTAAACCTTAAAAAATGAGTACAGAGATAGATTCTTTCTTCTTAAAATTTGGCATACATCACAGCTACCTGAAAATTTCTTTAAAATAGAGTATCCTTTCTAGGATTTCAGAGTCATTAATGCTTATCATAACATCAAGCTTTTAATATTTTATGTAATGCTAAAAATAAGTGTGATGTGTATTTGGACAGTATTCCAAAAATATAAGTAATACTTCTATTATATTTTTGAGTTAAAAAGTTCAACATATTTGAAATTGTAGTTCATCTTTTAATAAATTTAAAGATAATATTTTAATAGCATTGGGTTAATAGATGAATATATCTTCTATATAGTTAAATCTTTATTTCCTCTCAGTCATTTTATAGTTTTCAATGCAGATTTTTTCAAAATCTGATTATTCTTAAGCATTTTATATTTGAACAGTTATTTTAAATGCATTATTTTAATATTTTCCCCATTGATTCCTGAGAGAAATGAAAATGCAATTGATTCTGTTTCAGTTCAGTTCAGTTGCGTAGTCGTATCCGACTCTTTGCAACCCCATGAATTGCAGCACACCAGGCCTCCCTATCCGTCACCAACTCCTGGAGTTCACTCAGACTCACATCCATCGAGTCAGTGATGCCATCCAGCCATCTCATCCTCTGTTGTCCCCTTGTCCTCCTGCCCCCAGTACCTGCCAGCATCAGAGCCTTTTCCAATGAGTCAACTCTTCACATGAGGTGGCCAAAGTACTGGAGTTTCAGCTTTAGCATCATTCCTTCCAAAGAACACCCAGGGCTGATTTCCTTTAGAATGGACTGGTTGGATCTCCTTGCAGTCCAAGGGACTCTCAAGAGTCTTCTGCAACACCACAGTTCAAAAGCATCAATTCTTCGGCACTCAGCCTTCTTTGTAGTCCAACTCTCACATCCATACATGACCACTGGAAAAACCATAGCCTTGACTAGATGGACCTTAGTCGGCAAAGTAATGTCTCTGCTTTTGAATATGCTATCTAGGTTGGTCATAACTTTTCTTCCAAGGAGTAAGCGTCTTTTAACTTCATGGCTGCAGTCACCATCTGCAGTGATTTTGGAGCCCCAAAAAATAAAGTCTGACACTGTTTCCAGTGTTTACTCCAGAGTAAATCATAAAAATGTGTACCAGGTAATATTTATAAGAAATTTCTTTGCAGTACTCTGCACAATTCCAAAAAATGCAAATACATGAAACAATAGTCTACTTTAAATAGGCTAAGTAAAGCAAGATGTTGAAGCTGAAACTCCAATAATTTGGCCACCTCATGCGAAGAGTTGACTCATTGGAAAAGACCCTGATGATGGGAGGGATTGGGGGCAGGAGGAGAAGGGGATGACGGTGGATGAGATGGCTGGATGGCATCACTGACTCGATGGACATGAGTTTGAGTGAACTCTGGGAATTGGTGATGGACAGGGAGGCCTGGCGTGCTGCGATTCATGGGGTTGCAAAGAGTCAGACGTGACTGAGCAACTGAACTGAACTGAAAGCATGATATTCATGTATTGAAAATAAATGATGACTATATGCAACATCTTAAATTAAAACATACATGAGAATGAAAAAAAGCTAGTTTTTGAAGACTATGCATATTATATAATTCTATATAATTTAAAAATCAAACAGTACTTTTTTTAGATGAAATGACTTTTAACATTATGGAAATAGCAAGGACCGATTTGATTTAATTGTTACCAAGGAGGGGAGACAAAATAATTGAATAGATGAGAAAAATACTTATTTGGTAATACCAGTATTTAATATTTATTAACTACTGTATTAAGTATATATTTAAATACTAAATGTAAATATTTAAGTATTTTATTTAAACATGCAAATATTAAATATATTTCAAATACTGTATTAAGTATTTAATATTTAAAATGGAGATATTTAATAGGTACTTATTCTAATTATATATATTCTTCATCCAAGTCATTATATTAAAAATAAAAAATGGTACATTATATACATAGGTAAAATATGTTTTACAATATTGATATTTTATTCAGTAACTGATTCAATAAAATATGTCAATATTTGTTATTAATATTAATATGCCAGGAAGTATTCTAGATTGTGTTTTGTACAGCAGAGGGTGAAAGAGGAAAAATATATATATACCCTCCTTTTACGAAGGTTATGTTTTCATAGGTGCAGCTAGACTTCATAATTGAGCAAATAACTATGAAACACAAAGACAGGGGTTATTAAAAAAAAATACAGTTTGTCATCTGTGGTGAGAGGCAGAGATCAAGGGGCAGAGAAGATAAAATCAGACCCATATTTATGGACATGATGTTATCAAGGGCATGGGTATAAGTGCTAGCATTAAGGGATTTGAAGGCTGTCATGTGCTTGAAAATGTTACTGACTATGTGGGGTAACTATTGAAGCTCTCAGCTTGACACCACCATAAATGAGATGGGAGGGGGTGGGCCTAGCACACCAGGGTCAAAGACAGATGCAGGGAAGGTTAAGTAAGTAAGTTTCTAAAGGGTAAGTAAGAAAAGAATGGATTCAATTTGGAAGAGAATGAAAATGTTTAATAAATTATAGGTCCCATTACATTTGAATATTTATTGGAATTGGGATATTAGAGGTAGAATATTCAACAGACATATGGCTGTGTTCCAGAAAGTGGCATTTAAATAGAGATAATGTCATTAGAAATAATAGGTTTTTCATATATCATCACATAAATGAGTAGCTGAGATGGCGTACAGGATAAAAAGTCAAGGTGATAGAAGAATAGGCTACTGAAAGGATCTGATGTGGTGGTACTGAAATAATAAATTATGTAAAAAGAGAGGGTGAATTCAGGTGTTAAAATCTTCAATCAATATAAAGGAAGCAACCTGTAATTCCAGAGAGCTGAAGGCCTTGAGACCCACAGAAAACTATATGCAAGTGGCTCTGAGGAGCCTGGAGAATATATGCTCAATCTCAAGGTTCCTGCGAGTGGAGCTTGGTAACAACCCACTCTGTACACACACACACATACGCAATTGAGAGAGTTGTGACTTTACACATACTAATCTCTGAACAGGTGGGGTCATGTTCATCAGCCTGCTTTGAGTAAGAAAGAAGGTGAAGAGAACACTCAGGGTGGGGGTCATTATATACAGGCCTTTTCAGATAATTGGGTTCTGTTCACAGGAACACAGTAAAAGAGTTTCTAGGAATAAATCAGTTCAGTCGCTCAGTCATGTCCAATTCTTTGGATCCCTGAACCACAGCACGCCAGGCCTCCCTGTCCATCACAAACTCTCGGAGTTTACCCAAACTCATGTCCATTGAATCAGTGATGCCATCCAGCCATCTTATCCTCTGTCATCCCCTTCTCCTGCCTTCAATCTTTCCCAACTTAAGGGTCTTTTCAAATGAGTCAGCTCTTTGAAGCAGGTGGCCAAAATACTGGAATTTCAGCTTCAACATTAGTCCTTCCAATAAACATCCAGGATTGATTTCCATTAGGATGGATTGGTTGGATCTCTTTGCAGTCCAACAGACTCTCAAGAGTCTTCTCCAACACCACAGTTCAAAAGCATCAATTCTTCAGAGCTCAACTTTCTTTACAGTCCAACTCTCACATCCATACATGACCACTGGAAAAACCATATCCTTGACTAGATGGACCTTTGTTGACAAAGTAATGTCTCTGCTTCTTAATATGCTGTCTAGGTTTTTCATAACTTTCCTTCCAAGGAGTAAATGTCTTTTAATTTCATGGCTGCAGTTACCATTTGCAGTGATTTTGGAGCCCAGAAAAATAGTCAGCCACTGTTTCCACTGTTTCCCCTTCTATTTGACATGAAGTGATGGGATCAGATGCCATGATCTTCATTTTCTGAATTTTCAGCTTTAAGCCAACTTTTTCACTCTCTGCTTTCTCTTTCATCGAGAGGATTTTTAGTTCCTCTTCACTTTCTGCCAAGGGTGGTGTCATCTGTATATCTGGGGTTATTGATATTTCTCCTGGCAATCTTGATTCCAGCTTGCGCTTCCTCCAGCGAGGCATTTCTCATAATGTATTCTGCATATAAGTTAAATAAGCAGGATGACAGTATCCAGCCTTGAAATACCCCTTTTCCTATTGGAACCAGTCTGGTGTTGCATGTCCAGTTCTAACTGTTGCTTCCTGACCTGCATACAGGTTTCTCAAGAGGCAGGTCAGGTGGTCTGGTATTCCCATCTCTTTCAGAATTTTCCGCAGTTTATTGTGATCCACACAGTCAAAGCCTTTGGCATAGTCAATAAAGCAGAAATAGATGTTTGTTTAGAACTCTTTTGTTTTTTTGATGATCCAGCGGGTGTTGGCAATTTGATCTCTGGTTCCTCTGCCTTTCCTAAAACCAGCTTGAACATCTGGAATTTCACGGTTCATGTATTGCTGAAGCCTGGCTTGGAGAATTTTGAGCATTACTTTCCTAGCGTGTGAGATGAGTGCAGTTGTGTGGTAGTTTAAGCATTCATTGGCATTGCCTTTCTTTGGGATTGGAATGAAAACTGACCTTTTCCAGTCCTGTGGCCACTGCTGAATTTTCCAAATTTCCTTGCATATTGAGTGCAGCACTTTCACAACATCATCATTTAGGATTTGAAATAGCTCCACTGGCATTCCATCACCTCCACTAGCTTTATTCGTAGTGATGCTTCCTAAGGCACAGTTGACTTCCCATTCCAAGATGTCTGGCTCTAGGTGAGTGATTACATCATTGTGATTATCTGGGTCATGAAGATCTTTTTTGTATAGCTCTTCTGTGTATTCTTGCCATCTCTTCTTAATATCTTCTGCTTCTGTTAGGTACATACCATTTCTGTCCTTTTATCGAGCTCATCTTTGCATGAAATGTTCCCTTGGTATCTCTAATTTTCTTAAAGAGATCTCTAGTCTTTCCCATTCTGTTATTTTCTTCTTTTCTTTTCACTGATTGCTGAGGAAGTCTTTATTATCTCTTCTTGCTATTGTTTGGAACTCTGCATTCAAATGGGTGTATCTTTCCTTTTCTCCTTTGCTTTTCACTTCTTTTCACAGCTATATGTAAGGCCTCCTCAGACAGCCATTTTGCTGTTTTGAATTTCTTTTTCTTGGGGATGATCTTGATCCCTGTCTCCTGTACAAGGTCACGAACCTCCATCCATAGTTCATCAGGCACTCTATCAGATCTCGTCCCTTAAATCTATTTCTCACTTACACTGTATAGTCATGAGGGATTTCATTTAGGTCATACCTGAATGGTCTAGTGGTTTTACCCACTTTCTTCAATTTAACTCTGAATTTGGCAATAAGGAATTCTGATCTGAGCTATAGTCAGCTCCTGGTCTTATTTTTGCTGACTGTATAAAGCTTCTCCATTTTTGGCTGCAAAGAATATAATCAACCTGATTTCAGTATTGACCATCTGGTGATTTCCATGTGTAGAGTCCTCTCTTGTGTTGTTGGGAGAGGGTGTTTGCTATGACCAGTGCGTTTTCTTGGCAAAACTCTATTAGTTTTTGCCCTGGTTCATTCTGTACTCCAAGGCCAAATTTGCCTGTTACTCCAAGTATCTCTTGACTTCCTACTTTTGCATTCCAGTCCCCTATAATGAAAAGGACATCTTTTGGCAGTGTTAGTTCTAAAAGATCTTATAGGTCTTCATAGAGCCATTCAACTTCAGCTTCTTCAGCATTACTGGTCTGGCATAGACTTGGTTTACCATGATATTGAATGATTTGCCTGGGAAACTAACAGAGATCATTCTGTCATTCTTGAGATTTCATCCAAGTTACTACATTTTGGGCTCTTTTCTAGGAGTATGAGATTGTAAAATCTGCTCATATTTTTTATCCATTTCGAATCTGGATTCTTTTGAGTTTGGAGAGTTATTTTTATATCCCAGATACAATTTCTGTGTTAGATAGTTTATAAATAGATTCTCTTAGACTTGAGCTTTCCTTTTAATTTTTTTTTTGTTTTTTGATATTGTCTGTTAGCTTTTTAAAGTAATTTTGTATGATAATGTCTGAAACATACGTTTTTTGTTTTGTTTTGTTTTGTTTTGTTTTGTTTTTTTAGCCAGTAGATTTTCAATAGCTCTAGAATCATTTGTTGAAAAGGTTATCTTTCCTCCATTGAATTACTTTGCACCTTTGTCAGAAGTCATTTAGGGATATTAATGTGGTCAGATTTAGAGTTCTCTGTTCTGTTTGATTGATCTGCATGTCTGTTACTGCACCAGTATCATTGATGTCTGTAGTTGTATAGTAAGATTCAATATTGGGAAGAATAATTTCTCCCTCCTTATTCTTTCTCATGATTGTTTTAAATGTACTGGGGCCTGTAACTTACTGTATAAATTTTGGAACAAGTTTGTTTGTGTCTACATGAAACATTCCTTGTTTGTTTGTTTGTTTTTAATAGGAATTGTGTTAATCCTGTATTGCAATGCGAGGAGATTTGAATCTTTGAGTTTTCCTTTACATAAACATTATGTGTCTTTCAATTCATTGGGCATTAAAACCTCTTTTATGATCATTTAGTAATTTTAAACACACAAGCCATACTCCTGTTCTATTTTTACCTAAGTGTTCCATTTTCCTTGGAGCAACTGTAAATGACATCGTGCTTTTAATTTTAGTTATCATGTATTTGCTATTTTTATAGAGACACAATTGATTTTTCTGATTCTGCATCCTGCTACCTTGCTGGACTCATTTATTTGTTCTACAAATATTTTTGCCCGTCCCGAAAACTCAACACTGAGGGAGTAACCGAAATTACTCTGGGGGGAGTGATTGAATCACTCCTGGGGGAGCAACAGAGAGTGCTCCAGGGGGAGCTTTTGCTCCGAAGGACTTACCTTCGAATAGCCTGTTCGGGCGCCACTCGCCAGGGTCCAGCCCTGGTGGGTCCAGGGTAATTCGAAGGTGGGGACGGAATCGGCGTCTTGGAAGAAACTTATTTAATTACAGATATAGAGGGAGATTAGAAACAGATAGCGTAGTAGAAAAAGAGGCTGAATAACTGGTTTACGTGGAATACTAATCACCACCTACGCAGGCCACAGGCGTCTTTCCATTCTCCGGAGGGAGAGGAGGCATCGAGGCCTCCCCGGTCCGATCTAAGAAGCCCCGGCAAAGTCAGTAGGCTTGGTGCATACCCTTGTACCAGATGGGAATTCAGCCAGGAAAATGGGGAGCGAGAAAGAAATGACACGGGGGAAGCAGTCTTTCCAGAAACTGATCCGATTTCTTTATTTTTCAGGTTTGTTTATATACCTTTTTGTTATACGTAGGGATGAACACAGAGTCATGTGGGGGTCAGCAGACCTGACCCTTGTCACAATCAGGTGCTTCATATAAAGTTATACAAAGATCTTATGAGTTTCATCATCTTCTGGCCATGAGGTCTGCTGACATTTTATGGCCCTTTCTGATACCGGTCAATTAACCAGAAAACTTATTTTTCCAGGGGTGATTTTTTCTTAAATCAGGCGCCACCCTCCAAATAAAGTTGCATTCCTATAGGGTGAGGGTGCAGTGAGTTACAATCAAGAAAGGAATTTACTTAACCTAAGGTTTAACATGATTAATCTTAAAGGTTAATACTTATTTCTCCTATATGCTAGTTATATTCATTATAAGGGCAGGAATATGGAGATTTAGCAGCAAATATTGGCTCAACAAATGTAAACCCTTCACTAGGGTTCCCCTTAAGATCTATTTTGTCTTAAGATAGTGATAAAGTTTCATTTTTACATAGCAAGGACACAGTGATTTATAACAAAGTACAGTGGTCTATTACAAAAGAGAAGATTCATTAACTCAAAAAGTCTAATATTGCTAACATCAAAAAACTACTATATTTCCTTTTCTATATTCCAAATACATTGATTAATATATTCCCAGGTGCCTAAGGATATGGAGGCCTGATGGCAATCATTGACTTATCAATGTAAAAAGCCCTATGCTAATACTCCAAACTCTCTGTGCTGTTTATGGTTGAGGGGTTGTAACACAAGCTAGTCTGTCAGCAGAGAGGTTTGACTTGAGACATCCTTGTCACACCCAGGGCAGGGAATTAGCAGTAATTATTGGCATGACAAATGAAGAAAAAACCCTTCACCAATATAATTCCTAATCAACCCACTATACTATACTAATGATCTTCTAACTTCTCAAAAGAGTCTGTATTTAGAAAGTTTTAAAACATCCCGTGCCTCTCACAGTTGGGAGGCTGTAAACAATCACATGCGGCCGGACGAGTCTGATCAGGCAGGCCAGAGAAACTTCAGAGTTCATAAGTTGAAACACTCTTGTCACGCCCAGGAATTTTTATTAACTGGAGCTGCAAGTTAACTCCTTCTCTCAGAGAAATGGTTATGGGGGAGAGCTCCCCGTAAATTACTCTGGTTTTGGGGGTAGATGCTTGGGAACAGGGGGTTTCCTGAGGCTTGATCACGCCTTTGCATTATGCCAAGCTTCCTTTCTCCTGACCTTTGCCATGGGCGGAGTTCCTCACGCTGGCTCCCAACAGTGGTGGTTGTAATTTCCTTGAGATTTTCTATGTAGACTATCATTTCATCTTCAAAAACAGGCAACTTTACTTTTCTCTTTTCCAAATTTTTCTGCCCTTTAATTGTTCACTTTGCCATATTACATCGAATAGCAGTATGAGACCAAACATTCTTGCCCTTTTCCTAATCTTCAGAACAAAATGTCTTTCCTCATTAAATAAGATGTTAGCTATAAGTTTGTTCTTTGCTTTAAGATTCTCTTCATCAAATTCTGGTGATATTTCTAGTTTACTGAGAACTTTTATCAATGGACCTTGGATTTTTTTATGATATTTTTCTCTGATTGTATGATTTTTTAAAATTATAAGCAAGGTGAAAAGACAGCCTTCTGAATGGGAGAAAATAATAGCAAATGAAGCAACTGACAAACAACTAATCTCAAAAATATAACAAGCAACTTCTGCAGCTCAACTCCAGAAAAATAAACCACCCAATCAAAAAATGGGCCAAAGAACTAAATAGGCATTTCTCCAAAGAAGACATACGGATGGCTAACAAACACACGAAAAGATGCTCAACATCACTCATTATCAGAGAAGTGCAAATCAAGACCACAATGAGGTACCATTTCACACCAGTCAGAATGGCTGTGATCCAAAGTCTACAAGCAATAAATGCTGGGGAGGGTGTAGAGAAAAGGGAACCCTCTTACACTGTTGGTGGGAATGCAAACTAGTACAGCCACTATGGAGAACAGTGTGGCGATTCCTTAAAAAACTGGAAATTGAACTGCCTTATGACCCAGGAATCCCACTGCTGGGCATACACACTGAGGAAACCAGAATTGAAAGAGACACATGTACCCCAATGTTCATCACAGCACTGTTTATAATAGCCAGGACATGGAAACAACCTAGATGTCCATCAGCAGATGAATGGAAAAGAAAGCTGTGGTACATATACGCAATGGAGTATTACTCAGCCATTAAAAAGAATACATTTGAGTCAGTTCTAATGAGGTGGATGAAACTGGAGCCAATTATACAGAGTGAAGTAAGCCAGAAAGAAAAACACCAATACAGTATACTAACACATATATATGGAATTTAGAGAGATGGTAAGGATAACCCTGTATGCGAGATAGCAAAGGAGACACAGATGTATAGAACGGACTTTTGGACTCTGAGGGAGAGGGAAAGGGTGGAATGATTTGGGAGAATAGCGTTGAAGCATGTATACTATCATGTAAGAAACTAATCACCAGTCTATTTTCGATACAGGATACAGGATGCTTGGGGCTGGGGCACGGGGATGATCCAGAGAGATGATATGGGGTGGGAGGTGGGAGGGGGGTTCAGGATTGGGAACTCATGTACACCCGTGGTGGATTCATGTCAATGTATGACAAAACCAATACAGTATTGTAAAGTAAAATAAGGTAAAAATAAAAATTTTTTTAAAAGATAATAAAAAAAATATAGTGGATTACATTGATTAATCTTTGAATGTTGAAGCAGCCTTGCATACCCAGGTTTTATTCTAGCTCCTAGGAAACATGCTAAGGTATTAGGGAATCAACACTTCAGTTCTATAAAAATTTGACCAGTCATTAGCAAGTAAGCAAAGAAGATTTTTCAGTAGTGATAATTGCCTTGAATATAGGGCAGAGAAATAGAATAGGGAATAAACTGAGTCAGTGGATAGGCAAGGAGGGTCTACAGACAGTTGCATGTGAAATTTGACCTTCATGACTCAAAGAAGGAGAGTTAAAGGGTGTGATAAAAGTTTGTATCCATCCTGGCTAAGATGCAGCTGCACTATAGACTTAATGGAGCATCACTGTGTGGTAATGAGGTACCAGTGACCAGATTTTTTCAATTTTAACATAAATTAGAAACGGATTTTTATAGGAAAACTCAGAATTTTTAAATGTTGCCAATGAAGTTCAAATTGGAATCAAGACTGCCTACCTACTCAATTCAGTGCAAATGCAACACATTTTTTTAAGTTAAATCCCTCAGGCCTCTAGTGTGCAATGTCTCTGATAGATCATCTTTGTATATATTTCCACCATATACAGAATTCATTTGCTTCATTAAAGAAATGAGAATTCTTTAAACCCCATAAGTCCAGTGAATATTTAGTGTCTTAATCCACCAGTTTGTCATCTCTATTCTAGATCATTAAATTTTTCCTTCTACCATTCTTTAGAGTTCATATCGTTTAATTGAAGAAGTGGGAATTCTTAAAGTCCAGAGGTCCAGTGACTATTTACTGCCTAGTGATTTATGTCATTTTACTCTATAGATTTTATAGGTTCACTTGTTACCGTCCATGATAAATATGGTTTGTCTGAGCTCTAGTTCTAGGATAAGCATCAGGTTGGGAGCCCCCAAAACAATTAAAGCACCTCTCATATTTTTTAATGACTACAGGGATCTCATTATTCTGATTTTACTGAAGGAGTGCAAATAGATGAAAACTTTGGATATCATTTTCATCTTTCCTAATTATGTTTTGGAGTTTTAAAAATGCACATCCTCAATCATTATAATTTTAGACATTATTTGTATTACACTGCTGTGTCACAAAATCTGAATTATTTTCTTGTTTCATTAATTTAGCAATGACAATAAATGTCAAGGAATAAATAGCGATTGGAATATAAACACTAAAGCATTTTTTAAGGTAAAGCTTATAGCCATACCTAAAATAGTACTTTGAAAATCTAAAAGCAAACACAAATTATATTTTCTAATTAAAGACACAAATAATAATTGATTTCAGTATATTTTACATACCTTAATCAACATTCCTAATTCTTATTTGGATCTGATATTATTATCTACATATTAGTGTATGAGGATAACTTTTATCTAGAGAACAACTGTATTATTTACTTGCTAAATCTGTTTTGTCCCACTGACTAATTTTTGCGTGAAAAATTCTGCCTTTATAATTTCATGTAGTACAGACTTTCTACAACTAAGAAGTTCTTTGGATAATAACAGATGCATTTAGGGAAGCTCACAGATTTGAAAAAGGTCATACATGCCCTTGCAGATTAATAGTTGTATCAGTAATTTTCTAGAAATCACCTGTTTACATACTTTCTTTTCTTCTGATTAACAATCTCCCCCAATATAGCAACCCACAAAAATAAGAGAACAAATAAATCATAGTGCAATGGAGAAATCCCTGGAATTGTGTGCTGCATTTTAAAAAAATTTGAGTCAGATTCATGCCCAATGTAAATTTTTAGAAACATGTTTTCATCATGTAAAGATAAAAGACATTGAATAGCTCATTAATAACATTAAGTAACTACCTAATAGAAAAACATCATTGATACTTTTGATACTTTTATAAACTTGATAACATACTAACATTAGTATTAACATTTAATATCTGTGAAAATTAATTTTTTAATTTTAAAAAACAATTTAAAAATGTCTCATGCTTTTTGACACTTATAGAAAACAAACAACTACTGTTGTATTGAATTTAGTCATTTTATAAACTAATTTAGTGAAAATAATACTTGTTTTGTTTGTATGTGAATGATTTCTTTTTGGAAATTAACAATAGTCTTAAAAAAAAGATATATGTAACTTAAAAGCTCAAGATATGTTCACTGGCAGTGTATCACCAAAAAACTTACATTGATTTTTAAAAAGAAATTTTCAAAACTCAAAGTTTGTTAATTCTTGTTTTGGGAAAAATAGACTTCTAAATTACTTCTAGAATAGATTGTCATTTTCTCTGTAGTGATATTGAGACATGAGTCTGATTATTTTGTTGAAATGGCAGGGTATAAATAAATATTAATTGATTAAGAATTTGTCAAAAAAATACTATCCATGTTATAGTTCAGCTAGCTCTCAGAATTAATCATAATTAAGGACCCTTGTGGAGATGCATTATAAACACAAAGCAAGGAAAGCTGTATTTGCAATATAAAACCATCGGCTGGGATTTATGCAGTACATTAGTATGTCAATAAACTTAAATATGTCATAAATTAATAATGGTAGAAATATGAGAAAGCTTAATTTATAGTAAAGAGTTTATTCTAATATACAAAGCTGTTGGGGGTAAATAATGTGACATCTGATGAAACAGAAGAGATAAAGTATTTTTGAGTCCTAGATTTTCATCCTGAATTTTAGAAGATTAGAAAATTAATGGCCCTATTTCTAATTCTGCCCAAGTCTCACTTTATGTCTTTCCACCATTCTCCATTCATCCTTTCTAAGCAACAGAGTTAGAAGTAACTATTTTTCATTCTTCTTATATATAGGGACAACTCTCTTCAGAATACTAAATCTCAGAATATTGGAAATGAAGTGCTAATAAATAAAACTTTTACTCAAACTAGTAAAAGTACTTTATAGAGATTCTTTCTCAAATTCCTCCTGGAACAATGTGGAAATAAAACGTGCATGTGCCAGTGGGCAGGGTAAACAGGCAAAAATATTACCAATAAACTGAGCAATCTTTAAATTAAGGAGAACCTGAAGCAAACACAGTGTTTGCCATTAAATTATAGAGGATGACAGACAATAAGATGATAACTAGACTTAAAAATGGGATTTCAATTCATAAAATATTTCCAGGTTGGCCCAACTTAGAATAAAATAATCATGAAAGTATAGGAGGAAACAAGGAAAAAATTGTTCATTTTATTACATATGTCCTATGGCAGTGTTTACATAAGCTATACCAGAAAGTTCGATAGTGTTGATGTATGTGGGTGTGAGTGTGTGTTCTGTGTGTATGTTTGTGTCTGTGGATAGGTTTATTATTTGAAGACTAAAACTTCTTTCAAGGCACTTAATATTTTATAATCAACTAAAAAGCCCATTTGAAGTATAAACTTGTGTAATTTAAGTTAATAACTTCTCCTGTTGACAAAGGGACTCTACAATAGCCGGTTGTTTTCCTGACATAGCGACTCAGAAAGAGCCATTGTTCAGTGGGTTTGTGGCCTTTGAGCATAGATAATTGATCATAAATCTTTAGGTGGCCCAGCTGGGCTTCCATATGACTGTAGAGAAGCACCATATGGCCTCTAGAACTCACAGGGATCCTCTGCACTCACAGGTTACAGACTGAAAATCTGTCACAGTACTGAGAAGCAAGCTGCTCTCAAACTAGTGAAAATAACTGATATTCTCCAGTAAAACAAAGTGGAGATTTTCTTTAACAAGCTTATGGCTATTTCTACAGTTCTCATACTTTTTTGATAATGCCCAGATAATTTAGGTTCTTGAACAATCCATTCTCTTATAAGGTCCCTAAGCCTTGAAGAAAAGCGCCTTGTGAGCCTTGGCTCATCCTAAGAGAATCAGGGACATTGTTTGGAGCTTACTATCTCCCTTCTGTGCTTTGTTCTGCATATTGGCATCATTTTCTTAGATTTTGGTCCTGATGATTGAAAATAATTGCTTTCCAGATAGCTCTCTCCTATCTCATACCTTGAAATTTCTCTAATTCAGAGAGGCTTAGTCTCCTTTCATAATACTTACCTACCCCTAAGTCAGGGGTAAAATAAATTATGTATTTGCGATCAGGCTAGAATACCAGAGTTGGGTACCCTTTCTTCTCCAGGGAATCTTCCCAATCAAGGGATGGAACCAAGGTCTCCTGCATTGCAGGTGGATTCTTTACCTGCTGAGCCACCAGGGAAGTTCGTACATCCTTAGACGTGTGACGAAAAGAATGGCCCCCACTATATAGTGATGGTTAAAAGAGGATAGCAAGTTCTCTGAAATACATGAACTGATGTTCATGAAGAGAATTGATTGTTAGAAAGATGACGATGATCCATATGTCTACTCACTTATTTATGTTAGTTAGGATTCATGGACAATATCAGCAAATGTGATAATAGAATAAGGTTACATCACATCTAATATGCAGTATAAACTATCATTTTTATACCAGAGGACATGCCCTGGGAGGAGTCTTTAGAACCGATGAGTCAAGATGAACCAAAACTGAGAGGTTCCTCTTCTGGGGCATATTCTAGGTATCCAGGACCTTAGAAGTCAATGTCTAAATGCCCAGACCTCGTTCTCAGTTACTGCATAAGCTGTTCCTTTGAGTCTGTCCTCCTCAGGGCAGAACACACTGAAGTGTACATGCTTCTGAGCCCAAAGAATGGCCAAGGGGAGGCTCCATAGAGAGGTTGTTTGAATGAAGCCTGAAGTAACAGCTGGGATGTAACCACTTATGTGCATGATGTCCCTCCAGGAATAATAAAAGACCAAGGATAATGGGGGCAGGTTGTGAACTGAAGACATGAAGCTGGGATCCAGCTCTCCCCTGTCTAACACATTCAAGACCACGTTCCGAGGAGCCTGAGAACTTTAAATTCATCCTACCCTTCCTGGGTGTTTGGATGGTATATTTTTCATGGTGCAATATAGAATTAATTTTGTCAGATAGTTCATTACCTTGGTTTAAAATCTCTAACAATCCAATCATGAACATCTATTTTTATTCAAAGTGTAGAGTCTGAATGGAACCTATCCTTAGAAAGTAGAAAGAAAGTGAAGTAGCTCAGTCATGTCCGACTCTTTGCGACCCCATGGACTGTAGCCCACCAGGCTCCTCCATCCATGGGGTTCTCCAGGCAAGAATACTGGAGTGGGTTGCCATTTCCTTCTCCAGGGGATCTTCCCAACCCAGGGATCGAACCCAGGTCTCCCGCCTTGCAGGCAGACGCTTTAACCTCTGAGCCACCAGGGAAGCTCGAACCTATCTTTAAATGTGGATAAACTGTTAATCTATATTTGTATCCCCTCCTACCATTCATCAAAGTGATTGACTATCTAGGAAATTCCATATTTCAAGAATTTAGTTATAACTTCTCAGAATATAAAGACTTTTAGGTAGAAAACTTATAATTTGCATCGTGAGTTTGCAGTATTCAACAAAGTGTTAACCTTTTAGAGAACAAAGTTTTTTAGGCTTCAATAAAACATTTAGCAAACAGTGGATCAGAGGGTAACCTTTATTAATAGTCTAGTTATAATTTAGGTTCCTCATTTGTAAAATAAAGCAATATCTATCTACCTGTCTGTCTATTGTAGATGTGTCCTGAGGATTTATATACCATCCAGGCACATTGTAAGAAATCTGTGAATATTCATTAATGAATATTATTAATATTAATGAATAATGAACATTCAATTTTCCCAAATATCAGGGTGTATCAATTAATTGACTTAATATTGAGTATATACTGGATGGTAACTGATTGAAAAAGTTCAAATTATTAACTCGTAATTTAAATGTATTTCATGCAAAGGTATTTATTACATTATGATGCAGAATGAATTTTGAGTGTTGAGAGGAAAAGAAAAACTAGAAATACAGTAATTCAAAGGACTTGATATTGATTAAAAGTCAACAATCTCAGTTTGATATTCCTAAAATAGGCTGCTACATAAACCAGTTTGATTTAAGTCATTGCAAATTAAGGTTAAATCAAGAAATAACATTTCTAATCTATGTCATACTACACATTTTAACTTAATTGAGTATTTTAATATTTGAGTATCTTTATTATATTGTTTTAACTTGATAGATATCCTTGTAGAATTTTTAAATTCATGGAGAAAGGAGATACACATCACAAAGAAAAAACTTAGCTTTTTATTAATAATGAGTTCTAATTCACAAAAATAAAGTTATTATAAAATTGTTGGCTTTTTATATTAGGTCAGAATATGGTTATATATAAAATCTTATTTATTTGTACTAAAAACAAAGAAGCAACAACAAAAAATGTAGCCTAGTTGGACATTTAAAAAAATCATGACCTGTATTTTTCTGAGATAACAGAATTATTGAATTCTTTGCAAAATATATCTTAACACATAATTTGTAATATTCAATATAAAATTTTGGTGAAAGTTCTTTTCACTAAATAAATGTTTTAAAAAATGACCAATTTTATATATATATATATGTGTGTGTGTGTGTATATATATGGCTTTTTCATTTTATTTTTTCATTTTTTGCACTATTTTATCACACTATTGTTGATTCACACCATTATATTAGCTATAGTAGTTTAACCTAAATAATGGCTATCTTTTCTGTGTTGTAAAATATACTCAGTTCTCCAAGTTTACCAACAAAAAGGTAGTTCTTTATCTCTAAAAGGATATATAACCTTGAGATTGGCTTTTTCATTGGGCTCTTTCCTATAATTACCTCTTTATTACTGAGCTAGCATTAGACCTGTTGGGTGAAGAAAGTAAAAATGAGTAAAAAGGCCAGTTTCAGACAAACCCACACACACATATATATTTTTTTAGCCATCAATCCTGTATTCATTAAGACTGTGATTTCCGTATTTTTAGCGATGGCACCCCACTCCAGTACTCTTGCCTGGAAAATCCCATGGACAGAGAAGCCTGATAGGCTGCAGTCCATGGGATCGCTAAGAGTTGGATACGACAGAGCGACTTCACTTTCACTTTTCACTTTCATGAATTGGAGAAGGAAATGGCAACTCACTCCAGTGTTCTTGCCTGGAGAATCCCAGGGATGGGGGAGCCTGGTGAGCTTCCATCTGTGGGGTCACACAGAGTTGGACACGACTGAAGTGACTTAGCAGCAGCATACTCCATTAAAAGTTATTATCAGTTAAGTCACTCAGTCGTGTCTGACTCTCTGCAACATCATGGACTGCAGCACACCAAGCTTCCGTGTCTATCACCAACTCCTGGAGCTTACTCAAACTCACGTCCATTGAGTCGGTGATGCCAACCAACCATTTCATCCTCTGTCGTCCCCTTCTCCTCCTGCCTTCAGTTTTTCCAAGCATCAGGGTCATTTCAGATGAGTCAGTTGTTCGCAGCAGGTGGCCAAAGTATTGGAGTTTTAATTCAGCATCAGTCTTTCCAATGAATATTCAGGACTAATTTCCTTTAGGATGGACTGGTTGGATCTCCTTGCAGCCCAAGAGACATTCAAGAGTCTTCTACAAAACCACAGTTCAAAAGCATCAGTTCTTCAGTGCTCAGCTTTCTTTATATCCCAACTCTTACATCCATACGACTACTAGAAAAACCATAGCTTTGACTAGACGGACCTTTGTTGGCAAAGTAATGTTTCTGCTTTTTAATATGCTCTCTAGGTTGGTCATAGCTTTTCTTCCAAGGAGCAAGTATCTTTTAATTTTGTGGCTGCAGTCACCATCTACAGTGATTTTGGAACCCCCCAAAATAAAGTCTCTCACTGTTTCCATTGTTTCCCCATCTATTTGCCATGAAAGTGATGGGACCGGATGCCATGATCTTAGTTTTATGAATGTTGCATTTTATGCCATATTTTCCACTCTCTTTTTTCTCTTTCATCAAGAGTCTCTTTAGTTCCTCTTTGCTTTCTGCCATAAGTTTGGTATCATTTACATATCTGAGGTTATTGATATTCCTCCAGGCAATCTTGATTCCAGCTTGTGCTTCATCCCAGCCAGCATTTCCCATGATGTACTCTGCATATAAGTTAAATAAACAGGGTGACATTATACAGCTTTGACTTACTCCTTCCCCAATTTGGAACCAGTCTGTTGTTCCATGTCCAGTTCTAACTGTTGCTTAATGACCTGCATACAGATCTCTCAGTTAGCAGGTCAGGTGGTCTGGTATTCACCTCTCTTTAGAATTTTCCACAGTTTGTTGTGATTCACACAGTCAAAGGCTTTGGCATAGTCAATAAATCAGAAGTAGATGCTTGTCTGGAACTCTTGCCTTTTCTATGATCCAGTGGATGTTGGCAATTTGATCTCTGGTTGCTCTGCCTTTTCTAAATCCATCTTGAACACCTGAAAGTTCACAGTTCATGTACTGTTGAAGCCTGGCTTGGAAAATTTTGAGCATTATTTTGCTAGCATGTGAGATGAGGGCAGTTGTGCAGTAGTTTGAACATTCTTTGGCATTGCCTTTCTTTGGGATTCGAATGAAAACTGTAACAGCTATAATTGCTGTACTATACAATATGTCCTTGTTTTTCTATTTTATACATAAAAGTTTGTATCTCTTGATGCCCTACCTCTATCCTGCCTCTCCCTGCATCCTTCTCCCCACTTGCAACTACTAGTCTGTTCCCTATACCTGTGAGTCTGTTTCTATTTTGTTATATTCATTCGTTTTGTTTTTTTAGATTCCACACATGTGATAACATACAGTAGTATTTTTTCTTGATCTAACTTATTTCACTAAGCATAATAACATTTAGGTCCATCTATTTTGTTGCAGATGGCAGAATTTCATTAATTTATGCCTGAGTAAGAGTCTATTGTTTGTTTCTTTTTATGGCCGAGTAATATTCCACTGTGTGTGTGTGTGTACTACTACTCCTTCCGCCATTCATCTGTTCATGCACACTTAGGTGCTTCCTTAGCTTGGTTATTATAAATAATGCTCCTATGAACATTGGAGTGCATGCATCTTTTATTTATTTTTTAAATTTAAATGTATTTATTTTGTATGTATGTGTTAATCACTCAGTCGTGTTCGACTCTTTGAGACCCCACAGACTGGTCCGCCAGGCTTCTCTGTCTATGGGATTCTCCAGGCAAGAATACTGGAGTGGATTGCCATTCCCTTCTCCAGAGGAACTTCCCAACCCAGGGATCAAACGCTGGTCTCCTGTATCACAGGCAGGTTCTTTACCATTTGAGCTACAGGGAAGTCCTTTATTTATTTTAATTGGAGGCTAACTACTGTACAATATTGTATTGGTTCTGTGACACATCAACGTGAATCTGCCACGGGCCTACACGTGTCCCCATCCTGAATCCCCTCCCACCTCCCTCCCCGTACTGTCCTTAAATTACCATTTACATTTTCTTTCGGTATATACCCAGGAGTGAAATTGCTGGATCATATAGTAGTTCTATTTTTAGTTTTTTAGGAGCCTCCATACTATTTTCCATACCTACTGCACCAATTTACATTCCCACCAATACTGTACTAGGATCCCCTTACTCCGCATGCTTTGCAACGTTTGTTATTTGTTTTCTTTCTGATGATAGTCATTCTGACAGTTGTGAGGTGATATCTCACTGTGGTTTTAATTTACATTTCTCTAATGATTAGTGATATTGAGCATCTTTTTATGTGTCCGTTGGCCACCTTCTTAGAATAAGATGCAAATGGCTACTGAATGATGTGCCAAGTATATCATAGGAAATATTCCTTTAAAATACAGGTCATTATTTGAAACACACAATCCCAAAATATATTATATTATCAAAATTATTTTCAGAACTCAAAAAAGCCCCAAGGTAATATAATAGAAAATAGAATATATAATAAAATATAAAAATAATTTAGAGAGAGATTTCCAAATATGTGTTCCTAAAGCATCAATTAAAGAGTCATGGTCATTTTACAAACACATTACAAAATAATTCAATAATGGAAAATGTGTAATTCAATATTTACTGCACCATTGAATTTTAGATAGGTTAAACACAAGCCATTCACTGTACTCTTAAAAATCATAGAATTTTAGATGCATGAATTTTCCCAAGACACAGGTCTATATATTAAAGATAATCCATATCTTAAATGATATAAAAAGATTAAATATGTTTTAAATAAGATGAATCATGAGGCAAGTATATTATTCATGGTGAATAAATAGTGTATTTTACTGGTTAGATCATTATAAATCAATTGTAAAATATATATGTATAAGTATATATAAATGATATATAAAATATTCAAAGGTAAAGAAAATTATACCATTAAAAATGTGACTTTGAATATTATTAAAATAAGAGACCAAATCAATGTTCGAATGTAATTTAAGAAATAGTGAATCAACATTGGGAATAATTTTAAGTGAACATTTAAAACTTTTAAGAAAATATCCTCTAGTTATGATGACCAGGTTATAAAATGCTGCTGGAAAGCTATATACGTGGAGCTAGGAAGGACTTCCAAATCATATAATCTGATATACTTACAAATCTGATAATCTGGCACTGAGGTCAGAGAACTGAGACTTCAAGAATGTAAGTTCAGTAAGCATTCTCTGTGCTCTAGACTCATACCCAAAGAGAAGGAGCAGATGATAGTATCTAACTTCATGTGAGATAAATGCTTTTACACAGATACAGTCCTAGAACTGCTCAGCCAAGGAACTGACTGAACGGCAGGGTGAAGAGTCATATAAAGATGGTAAAACATTGCAACTTTCAAATTATGAACTATCTAGTAGGGCAACTGTGTAATTTATACCTCAGCTGTGGGGCAGCCCTGGTCAGTCCTGAGCTGTGTTCTGAAGGAGTTCCCCCTCTTCTGCCAAAGGCATTTCTGGCCACCCCTGCCATCAGCTAGTACTTTACTCCATTTGTAATTACTTCCTAGGATTAGTGTCTTTGTTATGCACTCTGGACCTGTCTGCAAGACACATCGACTTGACATGTGGCTCAGTTACCACAGAATTACCAGGTTCTAAGCTGAATATATCAGGCTGTTTCTCACCAGTGCTCTATCACCATTATTGGCTCAAGGGCCCAAGTCTAAACATGCAAACCCTTCTTTTACTCTGTATGCCCTTCCTATCAATCATGTCAATTATGTTCTCACCATTCCACCTACAACACATAATTCTGATCCAACACAGTCCTCACTATTCTCATCATTAATTAGGTATCAGAATCCCTCACCTAAGCAATTACATTTCCCTTTCTTGTACCTTTACAATTGTAACCTCTTTCTCTCCATTTTGTAGTTCATATGCTGTTTCTAAATGAGGATGTATTTTAAAACCTTGATGAAGGTTAGGTGAGATCTCATGTCCTGCCTCATGACATTTTATCCAGCCTCCTTTACTTAACATTTTCTACTGCACACCCTGCTTAGCCATGATGAATTTCTTTTTCCACACAGTATCGCTAAACCAGTCTTCCCTTGCTTTCATGCCTTTGCACATTTTCTTTTCCCTTTCTACTACATCTCCACTTACCTAATAATTGTTTATCACGCTTTTTGTTTTAATTAAACTATTATGAAGAAATTTTGAATATTGTGAAAGAACTTTTCTAGATAACATCTAGATAAGTTTAGATGCTCCTGTGGTGCACAGGAGTTGCTCCTTTAGTGTAATATTGTTGGTCTAATTTGTTTAATATCCTTATCCCTGAAGAATGCAGAGCTCTAAGGGGGCAGCTACTGTGCATTTCCTAATCACGCCATATCTCTGGAACATGTTACTATTTGTAACATAGTAATTGCACAAAAATTATTTTTGGTGAACAATTAATGTATCCTACAGTGGTTGATTTCCATTAAAATTCAAAGGTATCTGTAATTCTGAAATAAAAAAAATATTTGTGATAGGAAATATTTGATTTATGGATTTGACACAAATAAGGTTTATTATTTTTCACAGCAACCCTATAGATTTTAATTTATAATAAATTTTTGAACAACCATGAAAATGAGTTGTTGAATCTCTGTTGGATCAATCTATAAGTTCAATTTAAAAGCACCAATTCTTCCACCTCAAGAGTTCTACTATTTTTCTGCCTTTTTCCACTTTCCACTTCCTGCATTTTTTAAGATAAATATTCCCAGCATTGAAAATTCACAGTGATGTCAATTGAACTCATCCATATTGAGGAAGATCAATAGAGAATCCACACATGCATATAATTAAGAGAAACATATTGATAGTAAAGGACATTGTTCTTTCAACACATGGTGCCTCCTTCGCAGATTATTCTGAATATATCAAGGGATAAGACTTTATAAAGAATTGAATTAAGATTTAATATGCTCTTCCCATATTTTATACTGTGACTATTAATTTTTATATTTATGCATGAGGAAAACCATACTGTTAAAATATGTATATATTTTTTCTTGATTCAACTTTTCAGTCAATCAGTTCAGTTCAGTCACTTGGTCCTGTGCAACTCTTTGTAACCCCATGTACTTCAGCACACCAGGCTTCCTTGTCCATCACCAACTCCCAGAGCTTGCTAAAACTCATGTCCATCATGTCGGTGATGCCATCTAACCATCTCATCCTCTGTTTTTCCCTTCTCTTCCTGCCTTCTATCTTTCCCAGCATCAAGGTCTTTTCTAAAGAGTAAGTTCTTCACATCAGGTGGCCAAAGTATTGGAGTTTCAGCATCAATCCTCCCAATGAATATTCAGGACTGATATTCATTAGGATTGACTGGTCTGATCTCCTTGCAGTCCAAGGGACTCTGGAGTCTTCTCCAACACCACAGCTCAGAAGCATCAATTCTTTGGTGTTCCACTCTCTTTACAGTCCAATTTTCACATCCATACATGATTCCTGGAAAAACCATAGCTTTGACTAGATGGACCTTTGTCAGCAAAGTGATGTCTGCGCTTTTTAATATGCTGTCTAGTTTGGTCATAGTTTTTCTTCCAAGGAGCAAGCATCTTTCAATTTCATGCTTACAGTCACTGTCAATAGTGATTTTGGAGCCCAAGAAAATAAAGTCTGTCACTGTTTCCATTGTTTCCCCATCTATTTGCCATGTAGTGATGGGTCCAGATGCCATGATCTTCATTTTCTGAATGTTGAACTTTAAACCAGTTTTTTCACTCTCTTCTTTCACTTTCATCAAAAAGCTCTTTAGTTCCTCTTCACTTTCTGCCATAAGGGTGGTGTCATCTGCATATCTGAGGATATTTTTCCTGGCAATCATGATTCCAGCTTGTGCTTCATCCAGCCTGGCATTTCATGTGATGTACTGTGCCTGTAAGTTAAATAAGCAGAGTGACAATAGACAGCCTTGATGTACTCCTTTCCCAATTTGGAGCCAGTCTGTTGCTCCATGTCCAGTTCTAACTGTTGCTTCTTGACCTGCACACAGATTTCTCAGGAGGCTTGTAAGGTGGTCTGGTATTCCCATCTCTTTAAGAATTTTCTACAGTTTGTTGTGATCCACACAGTCAAAAGCTTTAGCGTAGTCAATGAAGCAGAAATCGTTGTTTTTCTGGAATTCTCTTGCTTTTTCTGTAATTCAACGGATGTTGGCAATTTGATCTCTGGTTCCTCTGCCTTTTCTAAATCCATCTTGAACATCTGAAAGTTCTCTGTGTATTGTTGAAGGCTCACTTTGAGAATTTTGAGCATTACTTTGCTAGCCTGTGAGATGAGTGCAATTGTGTGGTAGGTTGAACATTCTTTGGCATTGCTTTTCTTGGGGATTGGAGTGAAAGTAACCTTTTCCAGTCTTGTGGCCACTGCTGAGAAATCATGAAAGCAAATTATGGGAACTGACTTGCATTTGTTATCCATAATGTGTTTCTTCCCTGCAAATTAAAAAACTCTGGGGATTGCCATATACAGACTAAGTTATTTGCCAAGTTATTATTTTATATTGAAGATAATTTACCTGCCATATTGATCCTACAAAAAAAAGGGGCTTCCCTGGTGGCTCAGATGGTAAAGAGGAGATCCAAGTTCAGTCCCTGGGTTTGGAAGATCCCCTGGAGAAGGTAATAGCAACCCACTCCAGTATTCTTGCCTGGAGAATTCCATGGACAGGGGAGCCTCGCAGGCTGCAGTCCATGTGCTCACAAAGAGGTGGGCGCAACTGAGCAACTAACACAAAAATACTCAAACAAAATTTCTAATTGTGTACCTTTAAATAGTAACTGTAAATAAGATTTGAAGAAATTGCATCAGGCTCACATGCAGTGGTATTGCTGATGGAAATGACCTCACATGCTGTGAGTCAAATGATAAATGGTTTTACTAGTCAGGGTCACAGTGGTAGTAGGGGCATATGAATTACTTAGTTGAGGCTGTGTGCGTGTGCAGTGAACACTGAGGGCCTATGCTAAATACAAATTTCAACCAACTGTGACTATGAGAACATGTACAAAGGATTTAAAAAAAAAAAAGGACCCAGTATAAAATAAAAGCCAGGGCAAATCAGTAAAAAAAAAAAAAAAAAATTAACTCTGAGTGTACTTTTCCCAGGTGGTGCTAGTGGTAAAGAATCTGTCTGCCAATGCAGGAGATGCAAGAGACATAGATTAGATCCCTGGGTTGGGAAGATCCCCTAGAGCAGGAATTGACAACCCACTCCAGCATTCTTGCCTGGAGAACCCCATGGACAGAAGAGTCTGGAGGGCTACAGTCCATGAGGTCCCAGAGAATTGGAAACGACATAATGGCTAAGCGCACAGTAGTAGTGCTCTTCTTTCCACACAGACATTTTACAGAGAATTCAAGATATATTGACTCATGGAGTTTGAAGAAAACCATTAAATAGTGACTAACTACTAAGCTAAATAGGTAAAAAGTGACCCCTTGGAAGCCAAAGAAAAAGAGAAAACCTTGAAAGCAGAAAATCAACTCGGTAGGTATAGTTGTGCCTTAATATACTTAATGATTGACTTCTCATCTGAAACCATGAGGACAAAATGTATTAAGATGGCAATGACGACCCTGTATGCAAGACAGCAGAAAAGACGCAGATGTGTATAGCGGACTTTTGGACTCAGAGGGAGAGGGAGAGGGTGGGATGATTTGGGAGAATGGCATTGAAACATGTATACTGTCATGTAAGAATCAAATCACCAGTCTATGTCCGATGCAGGATACAGCATGCTTGGGGCTGGTGCATGGGGATGACCCAGAGGGATGTTGTGGGGAGGGAGGTGGGAGGGAGGGGTGTTCATGTTTGGGATCATATGTACACCCGTGGTGGATTCATGTCAATGCATGGCAAAACCAAGACAGTATTGTAAAGTAAAATAAAGTAAAAATAAAAATTAAATAAATAAATAAATAAATAAGCAAGCAGAGTGACCATAAAAAAAAAAAAAAGATGACATTACTTTCTAGTGACTCTTGCTAAGCAAACTTTTTTAATATAAATTGTTCTAACTATTGCTTAATCTCTTTTTTTTAATTGTGGTTAAAAAAAACCCACATACAATTTACCATGCCAACCATTTCTAAGTATATATTTCAGTAGTGTTAAGTATATTCACATTGTTGTGCAGACAGTCTACAGAATTTTTCATCTTGTAAAACTGAAGTGCTCTATCTAATAAACAACTCTCCATTTCCTTTTCCCCACAAGCCGCTGGCAACTACTACTACGGTTTCTATTTCTATGAATTTAACTTCTCTAGATATCTCATAAGTACACTCATACAGTATTTGTTCATTCAGTGTGGGTTTATTTAACATAGCATAATCTCATTGATATTGTAGCATGTGATAGGATTTTCCTTCCTTTTAAAGCTGAAAGCTTCCTTTCCTTCCTTTTCATTGCATGTATGTACCGCATTCTGTTTATCCATTCATCCATGAATGGTCATTTGTTTTGTTTCCATATCTTGGTTACTGTGAATAGTGCTACATGATATTTGAACATGGTTGTGCAAATATCTCTTCAAGATCCTGTTTTCAGTTCTTTTGAGTATATACCCAGAAGTTGAATTGCTGTATCACACAGTAATTTTATTTTCTGAGGAACCTCTTTGCTGTTTTCCATAGCAGTGACACCAGTTTACGTTAGGACCAACAGTGCGCAAGGATTCCGGTTTCTCTAAATCTTCACCAATGCTTGTTATTTGCTGTTTTGTTTGCTTTTAGTGGTAGCCATCCTGTTGGATGTGAGGTGATAATTCATTCTGGTTTTGATTTGCACTTCCCTCGTGATTAGTGATGATTAGTACCTTTCCATATATTTCTTGGCTTTTTGCATATAGTCTTTGAAGAAATTTCCGTTCAGGTTATTTGTCCATTTTAAAATTGAGTCATGTGCTTTTATTACTTTTAAAATACATGTTTTGATTTCCTTCTGGGATTGGTTAAGCAGCAGAATATGGGAGAATGTCTTAAAAATCAGGTACTAGCTAAATCTTCTTCTATTTCTGTAAGCCTCATTATAGTGACTATTTTTTATATCAGCAGATATTCATGAAAGAACATTTAAACTAAGTTGTTTAGACCAATTTTATTCCTTAGAGTACTAATATCTTACACATAATGTGAGCAAACTTGTCAACACTTTTTCATATATTAAAAAAAATGAACAAACATGGAATAGTAAAATGGTAATTCTCTTAAAAGTGACATAAATACAAGGTAATTTTTTTCTGTGATATTTCATTAAAATGCTTATGGATATATCTTAAGCCATAAGAATAAATGTAAAGTAATTGATAGGTATAAATAATACTCCCAAATATAATAATCAGAGGTTGTTTAAAATCTGTATTATTTAAACATGTTGGTTTTTATTACCAACTATAAATTATGGCACATCGTAGAACACCTCTGCATCTTTCTAAATCAGTTAACTGAGCTTAGTAGATCTGCACCAAGAGGCAACAGAAAACACGGCAAATAGCTTATCTTGGAATCCAACCATGATTTTTTTTGTCACACTTTTATTGCCTTCCAGTTACTCCAGGCTTGCACAACAACCTTTGCAAAATCCCATCAACATTTCCAGTCAACTCTGGGAATATTGTGTTCTTTGTTTATTTTTTTTTAAGTATATAGAACTACTACTCTAAGACTAGCTTTTTAAGAGTAATTTGAAAGCATAATTTTTGCTTTAAAAATGAACATATTTTCATAACATCAATTTATAGTGAGAGAAAATTATGTTTTAACAGGTAGATTCTTTTTATGCCCAAAGGTGAAATTTGATTTTTACATATTACAGTGTAAAATAATTAAACATATTTGTTACATGTGTAGTGTACTGACATAAAAAATAACTGAAACACATATGAATTCAGAACCCATCTATCTTTGTAACACTGAAGACTTAATATATTGATTTTTCATGACAAATGCTTCACAATTTTTCTGGAATTTATTTTCATGTTAAGATTTCTTTATGTTTAATATTTTATAATTCTTTAGTATTTATCATAATAAATACATATACTGCTTACTATATGCAACCCATTTTCCTAAGTGATTTACATATTTTAAAACATTTATACACCAATACAGTATACTAACACATATATATGGAATTTAGAAAGATGGTAACAATAACCCTGTATGTGAGACAGCAAAAGAGACACAGATGTAAAGAACAGTCTTTCGGACTCTGTGGGAGAGGGAGAGGGTGGGATGATTTGGGAGAATGGCACTGAAACATGTATAATATCATATATGAAAGGAATCGCCAGTCCAGGTTTGATGCATGATACTGGATGCTTGGGGCTGGTGCACTGGGACGACCCAGAGGGATGGTACAGAGAAGGAGGAGGGAGGGGTGTTCAGGATGGGGAACACATGTATACTTATGGCGGATTCATGCTGATGTATGGCAAAACCAATACAATATTGTAAAGTAATTAACCTCCAATTAAAATAAATTTATATTAAAAAAGTAAAACATTTAACAAAATTTAAAGGAAGAAATATCAACATTCCATGAAGGTTGAGAAAGATTAATCTGTTATTGAAAATGTCTCTTAATATAAGCATATGAAAGTCATTAGACTACTTAATATTCTGAATAATTCAAATAGAGCTGAACAATTTTGATTTTGTATGATAAAATATTTTCATATCACAAAGTAAATTCATGCAGAACTTTAGAAACTCTTAACCATTTCCAAATGTCAGCATATGTGTTTAATGAATCTCAGAGGAAAATATGAAATTATGCACAAAACAACAATGGTAGTACTTTCCTTAAAGTGAAATTAATATAAACTCCATATGTTTCATTCACTTGTTGATGTAGAATCTGATACAAAACAATTGGCTTCACAAATATTGCTAATTGAAACATCTCTCATTTTTAAGAAAATAAACATATTGAATATCATGGCTACACAAATACTTGGTATTTTTTAATGCCTGTTTGAAAGTAAGAAGCTGGTACCTTGATAATATCATGCTTCATCATCTTTAGCTGACTAGAGCATATGAAAAGAAAATGCCATGTTTATTGATTCACAGGAAGTTATTTTTATAACCTTTCAGTTCAGTTCAGTCAGTCAGTCATGTCTGACTCTTTGCGACCCCATGAATCATAGCACGCCAGCCCTCCCTGTACATCACCAACTCCCGGAGTTCACTCAGATTCACGTCCATTGAGTCCATGATGCCATCCAGCCATCTCATCCTCTGTCATCCCCTTCTCCCCCTGCCCCCAATCCCTCCCATCATCAGGGTCTTTTCCAATGAGTCAACTCTTCACCTGAGGTAGCCAAAGTACTGGAGCTTCAGCTTTAGCATCATTCCTTCCAAAGAAATCCCAGGGTTGACCTCCTTCAGAATGGACTGGTTGGATCTCCTTGCTGTCCAAGGGACTTTCAAGAGTCTTCTCCAACACCACAGTTCAAAAGCATCAATTCTTTTGGCACTCAGCCTTCTTCACAGTCCAACTCTTTAGTGTCAGTTAAATAAATATTAAATAAATAAATAATGTTTTATTTGTTTAAATAAAGAAAACTGTTTATTAAATAAATAAAACTTTCTTAAATCTATTTACTATATAAATAGTTTCACTGAAACAAAATTAGAATATTAGGAACAAATATTTGAACTGAATATTTGAAACAAATCCATGAAATATTTGAATAGGGATACTATTTGAATAATATTCCAGGTGTCTGAAAGCAATGCCTATAGAATACAGCAGGGTCATTTCAAAGGAGGTCATATACCCTATTTAAAGAGAAAGTAAAAATAAAAATTAAAAAATTTCTGGGGAACAAGAGAAAGGCTGATTAACAGGAATAATCAACTTGGGAAGCTGACTCTTCCGAGTAACTCAGGATAAAATTAGGCAGAAGAGGAGTATGTTATGTTTTAGTGGTTGTGGTTGACTTTGTCACAACAGTGCAGCAGCGTTTAGAAGAGTTCTCCCCCCAATCCTGCTTTTCCAGAAAGAACCATAAACTCTTCTGGTAGAGCTCCAACTGTTTGGTTTGGGTGGAGAGGAATCTTACCAGACTTCCATTGTGAAATTTTCAGATTTTCCATGGAGCCTGCCAGACTGAGAAGGTAAAGGGAGTTGGACACAAGAGTCTTAGCCATACCAAAGAATAGGCGTTGAGAAGATTAATTATGGGTGACTCAAATCATCAGGGCTTCCCTGGTGGCTCCGAGATTAAAGCGTCTGCCTGGAATGCAGGAGACCCAGGTTCGATCCCTGGGTCGAGAAGATCCCCTGGAGAAGGAAATGGCAACCCACTCCAGTGTTCTTGCCTGGAGAATCCCATGGAGGGAGGAGCCTAATAGGCTACAGTCCATGGGGTCGCAAAGAGTCAGACACGACTGAGCGACTTCACTTTCACTTTCAAATCAGCAGCTGATCATTTATCACACAGGATGTATTGATCTGGAATTGTATGTGACTTGGGAAATCTCAGTGTCATTCTAACAGATTTAGTCTGAGCTGCCACACTTGACCGAGGAAAGAGTGAGGGCCACTGTGTTAGAATACTGGTTGTGAAGATGATGAAACCTGTACTTATTGTCAGATTCCTGGAGTTACCAAACTCTACACTGTCCTTAATCTAATAAATTGAGGTCTTTTCAATGGGAATATGTATAACAGTACACTAAGGAGTTGCCTTAAGGTATAAAGGTCTGTCATATGGATGGGTGATGGCACTGAGCTACTCTGTTTCCTGAAGTCAGCTAGGAAAAGAGCATAAGAATAGGCAGGTGAGACACACAGGGGGACAGACTCCTCATTTTTTAAGAATCTCATTATTTCTTAAAGAAGCAAATTGTACTGATAAATTTTGGAAGGTTTTTCTTTACTTCAAGTCCATTAGAAGTCTAAATAATTTTGTTTTATTAACCCTGGAAGCCCTTTAACAATCACATTGTGGGAGACAGGGAAGAGCCTCTGAATGGTAATACAGCCCTTAGGACAAAGGGGTTTTTATTTTTTTTTAAATTAATTTATTCATTTATTTTCATTGGAAGAAAATTACAATAGTGTAATGGCTTTTGCCATACAATGACATGAATCAGTATGCATGCTTTTATTTCTTCTTTAGCTTCCATAGTATTAGAGTGATTTTCTCTCATCAGACATTCAAAGTGCTCTTGACTGTCTCTTACATGGCCTTACCATCTTGACTTCAATCATTTTTGACTGGTCTTCAGCCAGAGTCAAGTACACCTGCATCAGATGCCTTTCTGAACTAGGATGATCTTAATTGTAGTGCACTAGCCAAGATACTTCTCTTACACTGGACTGTCATTATGCCTTTGACAATATTTTGTGCTGTATGTTTTATAGACTGTGTAAGTTAGAGAGCACACAGATAGCCAAGGAATACATATTCAATTCTTTTTAAGCTCCCAAACAATGGCAGGTCATTTTTGGACTACACAGTGTTAGTCAAATTTTGTAGGAAAATATATTTTTTGCTTCAAACAATTTGGATGTTTTAAATATCCTATTAACTATTTATATTTTCCAATAGTTTACTATTCTTCTTAAATAAGAAAAATAAAAACATTAGTTTCCCTTTTTTCTAATTATCAATGTGATTAATTAAGATGAAATAATTTAATATCAACAGCACATTATAAGAATGAAATAAATGAATACAAACATGAATACAGAAGTATTATTTTAGTAAGACAATTATTAGTGTTATTATCCAGTGGCTTATTTATTAATTTGTGTTCATCTTCTATAAAGTTGCAAGAAAAAATGCCTATGCACGCTGAAATAATAAACTTACTCCCCTCTAGTTGAAAATCTAAAATATACAAGTTATAACTTTTTTCCTATATTAGTGAAGAATTATGAAATATAAATATTAATAGAAACTGCCCCAAAGAACTCAGGCAGCATGTTGGCACTGTCCAAAATTGTCTTACTGTGTGCGTGTGTGTGTGTACCGCAGTCTGTGTTTAAGGAAATGCCTGAAATAAATGACCTTTAGATTGTAACAATAATGTTGTAAGTGACATGCTTCAGATTGTTGAGGTAACAGATCATAGGATATTTTCCCTCAGAAATGTAGGTTGATGTTGCGGTTGGCAGATTATTTATTTAGGGCTTAAAGGCAACCTTGTAAGTATTTTCATTCAGAGCTAAAGGCCATCAAATTAATTGTTCCATATTTCTGATGTTCCAGAAATGTTTCTATAGTTAGCAAGTGACAAAGTCATTCAAATCCAAGCTGACTGGCTCTTGAGGACGCACTGTTAACCATGTCACTGCCTCTCTCACTGCACTAAGGTAAACAGACCTGGAGGGATATTCTAAACAAATCCTGTGGTCCAGGGAAACTAAAGAATAGTAAGAAAAATGGGCATCAGAGGAGACTTCATGGATGAATTAATGAATGGATGAATAACAATATTTTAAAATATAATTGTGATATCTTTCTAGTGAATAAAACAAGATGCCCTCTATGGTAATTTAAAAATTCAAAGTATTTATCAATACCTAAGAATTTGTTCCCTTTTAAAAAATTATCCCCTAAATACTTCAAAAAAATTTTTTTTTGACCTGAGATTCAGAAGGTAAGTAAAAACAATGTCTTGATAATGAAACTAATGCAGTGACAGTATCACTATTTCCTTTGGGATTTTAAAAAGTCTGTTTCTTCCTTTGGATTTGTTTGTAGTTTAAAGAATAAAAATTAGATGTGCTTGATTTGGTAAATTTTGCTTGGATGCATCAAATAGTAATGTAACAGAAAAAGATTTTAAATTGACTCATAAGTCATTTTAACATAATATATATTAAGGAGGAAGACATAAACACTAAGTATAGATCAAGTTGTGTTTTACTTTTAATCAAAGGTACTTTTGTGAGTCATATATGGTGAGTTCATGTAGGAATCTCATCTCTCAAAATATGAGCCAAATGATTTAAATATGGGTATTTTTAAAAATTTTTTAATTTATTTTATTTTTTTACTTTACAATACTGTATTGGTTTTGCCATACATAGATATGAATCCACCGCAGGTGTACATGAGTTCCCAACCCTGAACCCCCTCCCACCTCCCTCCCCATATCATCTCTCTGGGTCATCCCAGTGCACCAGCCCCAAGCATCCTGTATCCTGTATTGAACCTAGACTAGCGATTCGTTTCTTACATGATAGTATACATGTTTCAATGCCATTCTCCCAAATCATCCCACCCTCGCCCTCTCCCACAGAGTCCAAAAGTCTGTTCTTTACATCTGTGTCTCTTTTGCTGTCTTGCATACAGGGTTATCATTACCATCTTTCTAAATTCCATATATATGTGTTAGTATACTGTATTGGTGTTTTTCTTTCTGGCTTATTTTTATTTCATTTATTTATTATTAAGTATTTATTAACTCTCTAATATACCAAATACCATAGACACTAGAAATGCATGTGTTTTAGAATCCAGAGCAGAAAGACATGCATAAAACAATTAAACAAAAATGCAATGAATTGTCAGAAAGAAGTATTGAGTCTTTACAAAGTGTAGACTGGAGGAGCTAATGGAATTTGGGGAAACGCTTGTCATAGAAAGAGGAAGAGCTGACGGACACGTGGAATGTGGTGGTGGGTGTAGTATTCTCTAAGGGTGAGGCAAACCGAACTCCATGCAGATAGACAGGCCTGCAGGTGTATAGAATTTGGAATGCTGGAGGGACTGAATAATTCTAGGTATGAAGCCAGAGAATGTTGCTAAGCAAATTAGCAAGGGTGGATAAATCATTTGGGAATTGCACATATTTGGAAATATGCAAGTTTTGTGTAAGAGTGGGTTGAAATTGCATGACAAACATGTGTCTTTAATATTATTAAATGAGATAAGAGCCTTTATAGGGAGAGTAGTTAGAAATTTATTGGTGAAAAATGATAGTGCCTAGCCTTGATAGGTTGAAAAGTAGCTTGATAAGATATTTATAAGACATATAAAAGTATTTAGGGCCTATTGTTGTTGTTCAGTGGTAACTTGAATCCAACTCTTTGCGACTCCATGAACTGCAGCATGCCAGGCTCTTCTGTCCTCTACTATCCTCTGGAGTTTGCTCAAATTCATGTCCATCAAGTCGGTGATGCTGCCTAACTGTCTCATCCTAGGGCCCAGAGATAGTTAAATATGGGAAGTGATGATGAAGAACAATGCGTGATGCACTGAGGCATTCAGGCTTGGTATAAATACTGAAAATGTTGCTAGGAAACAGCCTTATTACAGTTAAGGGCACGTAAGAGACAGACAAAGTTACTTTTTTTTTTTTCTTTTCTTTTTTTGGTTGCTTTTTTTCCTTTTCCTACATTTTACCTGAAACATGCTTTATTTGTCCCAGGTCAGGGTGGATTATATACTAGTAGACACAGTGAGTATATCATATACAGTTTTGTAAACTGTAGGCCATATGTTGTACAGTAGATCTAGGAGTTACTCATTTTGTATATTTGAAACTTTCTATCCTTAGACTGGAGAAGGGAATGGCAACCCACTCCAGTCTTCTTGCCTGGAAAATCCCATGCACAAAGGAGCCTGGTGGCCTACAGTCCATGGCATCGCAAAGAGTCAGACATGACTGACCAACTTGCACATACATGCAACACACATCCTTAGACTGTGTGTGTCCCCAGTGGCTCAGTGGGTAAAGAATCTGCCTGCAAGGCAAGAAACATGGGTTTGATCCCTGGAGGTGGAAATGGCAACCCGCTCCAGTATTCTTGCCTGAAAAAACTCCATGGACAGAGGAGCCTGGTATGCTACTCTTCACGGGGTCACAAGAGTCAGACGCAACTGAGTGACTAAGCATGCCACACACATTCTTAGACTAATACTTCCCTGATTTGCTAAGAGAGTTAATCTTCTGTTGAGTGTTTCTGTTTTACAGACATGCACATTAATAGTAAAGAAACAGTGCAGGAAAAAACTTTTGGAGGGAATGAGTTCATGGCATAAGTATGGTGATAATTTCAGGGATGTATACTTACCTTCAAACTAACTAAGTTATATCCATTAAATATAGCTTTTATATTTTAGTTATACCTCATGAACTGATTAAAAAATGTAATAGGTAAGAAACTCAAGACAATAAGAGATAAATAGGAGTCAAGGAAGAATGAGGTAGGTAAAGAGAGCGACTAGAGATAAATGTATTTTGTGGTAGCCATGTAATAGACCTGTAGCAAAGGAGAAAAAGAATAAAATAATTACATGCGCAGCCTATTCCACTATTTCTTCCCTGAGCTTTTGATTTATTCTTTAAAACTTGCCATTTGGGGTTTCAGTGTCTCCAGCTTTTTTCATTTACAGGAGACCAAAAAATCCATAAAGCATAGTAAGTATTAACTTTGCTGGTCATACAAATATAAAGTTTACATGCCAAAGTGTGAAGGAACAGGCTACTTAGCTGATAGGTGAACAGAAATGATTAGCTGCATTGATACTTAATTCAAGTGCATATATATTATAGTTAAATTTTGCACAAAATTATGTTCCTTATTTGGACAGATAGTTCATAAAAGATTTGTTTCAAATACTAGAATTTACTTTGATGACTCAAATAATATACTGAAATTTTAAGTATGAAGCACACATAGTTTTTTATCATATTTGAAAGATTTTGTAAGGAAAGTTATAGATTAGAGTGACATTTGTAAATAAGAAAATGTGAAAATTGAGCGTCTAATAGCTTGATACAGTTCTTGAGAAAATATTATTCTTCACAAATTGAATTCAGCTTTGACATACTCCTAAAAATACATGGGACATTGGGTTTCCCAAGTTGATTCTGGAAACTTTAGGATAGAGCACAATACAGCTGGAAGAAATTGCTCAGAATATTGCAACATATGTTAAAGCTAATATATATTTCATAGGATATATCTTAAGATAATTTAAGTGTAATTGTTTTTAAATGAAATGTTTTAAAATTTCGAGCTGTCTATTGGACTTAGATCACAGTAGTCATGAATAGAAAAATACCTGTGAGGTTATCATGTCCATCCTGCTGGGGAAGGATCTACCTCAATCCCAAGGGAGAGGAGTTAGCACTTCACGTTTGCCAAGGAAGAATAATACCATATAGGGTGCATAAGGGAAAGCTTGTTAGAGCCAAGTCAATATAGTGTTTGACTTCTATCCAATAAATACCTCAAAAAATAAACGTTCTCTGTCAGTCCAACTACACAGATCCTGGCAATCACATTCTGTTCCAGTTGGAGCATTTGCAAAATCTTATCAAGAAATCCAACCAATAAGGATATATTGCCATGCTATTTAAGGAAAGAAAAATAGAAGAAAATATCTTCAAGTTAAGGAGAACTTAGGATGAAAACATTCCTGAAACAATATGTTGGTGTACAAAAAATGTTAAACCACAAATGATAAATATTTCTGATAAAAAGATAAACTGTATATTCCATTTACTAGTTGAACAACTATCATTGCAACTTCTGCCCATGGGAGCATAATAAATCCTACATGATGAAGATGAACAGTAGGAGATGGAAGGCAATGTTGTGAATAACTTCAATACAGCCTGTTTAATATTTGAAGCAGTTTCCAAGCACAAGGATATATTATCCCACAGCTTATCACCACTTGCTTGTGGATAAGGGAGTCTGTTAACTCTTTAAAATCACTGCATTTGTATATCTCCGTTCATACAGTCCCAGTCTCCTCTGTTGGTGTTCTTTCTTCTTGTTTCATCCCTTAAAATGGGGTGGCTCTGTGTAGAATCTGATCAACCATTGTGCTTTATTTGGCATTCGCAATGTTTAAAAATTTGTTATCAGTATTTAAACAATTGTATGAAAATCCAGGGTTTGAGCTTTCCTTGATACATTTTATAGTAAGAAAAATTGTTCAGAGTTAACTAACAGCTCTACCTGAAAGGCTGTTAACTAATAGCTCTACCTGTTCTGCGGCCACTACAGCCTCCATTGCTTTCTTTGACCCTTAACCTTGAGACACAGTGTCAGTGGCCATTTATCATCTCTTTATGCTATTACTGTTATTATTTATTTATACCATCTGACTGGCCCCAGAAGAATCTGAGTTTAAAATTTTCATCTTCTACTCTGGAGTCCTTGATGATTCTGTTCAAGAACCTATCATCTCTCTAGGTGAGACTAACAACTTCTATGTACCAGCTCTGTGTTGAAATTCCATAGTATTCTCTGTGTGGAGCTCACTGTTGAGTTCCAGATTTTTTTTTTTAATCTATTTTGCTAGTTGGATACTTTATAACATATAGGAAGGTTAGATTCAATATGCATCAGTTCAGTTCAGTCGTTCAGTCATGTCCCACTCTTTGCGACCCCATGAATCGCAGCATGCCAGGCCTCGCTATCCATCACCAGCTCCCGGAGTTCACTCAGACTCACGTCCGTCGAGTCAGTGATGCCATCCAGCCATCTCATCCCCTGTTGTCCCCTTCTCCTCCTGCCCCCAATCCCTCCCAGCATCAGAGTCTTTTCCAATGAATTAACTCTTTGCATGAGGTGGCCAAAGTACTGGAGTTTCAGCTTTAGCATCATTCCTTCCAAAGAAATCCAAGGGCTAATCTCCTTCAGAATGGACTGGTTGGATCTCCTTGCAGTCCAAGGGACTCTCAAGAGTCTTCTCCAACACCACAGTTCAAAAGCACCAATTCTTCGGCTCTCAGCCTTCTTCACAGTCCAACTCTCACATCCATACATGACCACAGGAAAAACCATAGCCTATACTAGACAGACCTTAGTCAGCAAAGTAATATCTCTGCTTTTGAAAATGTTATCTAGGTGCATAAGCCTAAGCTTATTTTTCTTCTCAGTGTAATGATCTGTTTTATGATCACACAGTGTAGCACTACCAAACCCCCAGAGTCCTACCCACAGTCTTCGGAGACGTCCATGATTCTTCTTTTTTCTGCAGGTTATCTATACATAATCTACCACTGAAGCCTTAAAATTGTATATTGTAGATCTCTTTCAAATCTGTGCACTTGTCTGTCTTCACTCCTTCTCCTATAAACAAAGCTGATATCACATCTTCAGTCTATACTATCCTTTGAATGGTATGGTATCCTTTGAATAATACAACAGGCTTCAAACTGATACCTTTACCTCAAGCTGTATTTTCCTTCGGTTAGTGCTCAACACTAGCCCAGAGTGTTCTTTCAGATCAACCGATCTTTTGATGTAAGTGCCCTACCTATGTAAAATGCTTTTCTTAATTCTCTCTGAATAAAATGAAAATTCCTATCCATGTCTTACCAAGGTCCAGATGACCTAGACTTAACTGATCTCTCTTTGTGATCATCTTCTTCCCTTACTAATACCCTTACTCAGGGTATTAATCCTCATTTAATTTCCAACAATTCCCTACAGTTTTAACCCCTGGACATTCATTTCTCTTTTAAAAATGAATAATATGTTCCTTTATCCTAATTTTATATTAGATGATAATTCATGAAAAGTGTTGTTAGTTTTAGGTATACAGACAAGCGATTCAATTATGAATAAGCATGTATCTATCATTTTTCAAATTATTTTCAATTCAGGCTTTTACATAAGAGTGAGCAGAATTCCCTGTGCTATACCATAGGTCCTTGTTGATTATTTATATTAAAAATAGTAGTATGTATATACTACTCAATCTCAAACTCTTAATTCCTCTCTGTTATGTTTCTCCTTTGGTAACCATAAATTGGTTTTCTAAGTCTGTAAGTTTCTGTTTTGTAAATAAGTTCATTTGTGCCTTTTAATATTGTCCAATAAGCAATATATTTGTTTTTCTCTGACTTACTTCACTTAGTATACTAATCTCCAGATCCATTCAGGTTGTGGCAGATAGCATTGTTTCATTTTTTTTTTAATGACAGAGTAATATTCCATCATATGTATGTATGTATGTGTTTGTGTGTATGTATGTGTGTGTATATATATATATATATATCACATCATTATTCCTCTATCAATGGACATTAGGTTGCTTCTGTATCTTGGCTATTTGTAAACAGTGATGCAATGAACACTGGGGTACATGCATCCTTTTAAACTATGATTTTCTGTGGATATAAGCCCAGGAGGAGTGGTATTGTTAGATCATATGGTAGCTCTATTTTAGTTTCTGAAGAAACCTCCAAATTGCTCTCCATCATGGCTATATCAGTTTACATTCTCACCAACAGTGTAGGAGAGTACCCTTTTTTTCCACTCTCTCTCCAGTGTTTGTGGTTTGTAAACTTTTTAATGATACCATTCTGACTGGTGTAAGGTGATTCCTCACTGTTGCTTTGATTTGCCTTTTTCTAATAATTAGAGATGTTGAGCATCTTTTTACGTGCCTGTTGGCCAGCTGTATGTCTTCTTTGCAGAAATACCTGCTAGGTCCTCTGCCCATTTTTGGATACAGACGTTTGTTTTTTATTGTTATTGAGTTGTATGAGCTCTTTGTTTATTTTGGAGATTAAACATTTGTTGGTTGCTTCATTTGCAAAGATCTCCCATTCTATAAGTTGTCTTTTCATTTTGTTAATGATTTTCTTTGCTATGCAAATGTTTGTAAGTTTGATTTCAAATTTATTCTCCACACTGTATGGACAAAATCAAAATGATGTACAGAATTTAAATGTTTTATCAGATAACTTCTAAGCTGAAAATTACTACCATGATTTCTAACTCTAAGTTTAACCAGATGTAAATTTAATTATTTAATTGAAAAAAATATATATCCTCACTTTACTTACAAAAATATTATATTTCTGTAATCTCATACATTCATTCAAATAAATCATTATTGAGGACCTAATAAGGCAGCATCTTAGATTCAGGAGATTTTCACTGATAAATAAGAAAATCTTGTCTTTCTTGAACTTTACATTCTAACAAATCTCTAACACTTTAAATGGCAAGAAAATTTAGACACAGTTATCACAGCAATGAAAGCACAGTATGTGAAAATTAAAGTCCCAACTATATCTGGTTAACATGGCCCTGAGAACACTGCTGCTGCTGCTGCTGCTGCTGCTGCTGCTGCTAAGTCGCTTCAGTTGCATCCTACTCTGTGCGACCCCATAGACGGCAGCCCACCAGGCTCCTCTGTCTCTGGGGTTCTCCAGGCAAGAATACTGCCATTTCCTTCTCCAGGGTGATGCAAATTCAAAATATTATAATATGCAGAATATAATTCATAAACAGTATCTCATTATAGGATTTTCAGTTACCAAATTGAAACTATTTTATTCCTATCATGTCTGTATAAATATTTGTTAGGTGACCAACTGAATGAATGAAAGGCTTTATCAATACATCTTTCTCTTTATACAGATCCAGTGCTTAACCTCAATCAGTTATTTCATCATCTGGAAATTAGTTATAAAGCCTATCTCAAATATTTTTATTAAAAATTACCTGAGGTACTGTAAGAATTCTAATATAGTTGGCTTTTGTAAATTTTAATTTCTTTGCTTCACTGTATACTTCTGTTTACCTTTAGGGAACAACAAAAAATTAATAATAGGATAGTGAATTATGGAAACCAAAGATGAAATGGGGATGAGATTTTCTTTTTTTGAATATATTTTTAAATTTTATTTTAATTGGAGGCTAATTACTTTACAATATTGCGGTGGTTTTTGCCATACATGCACATGAATCAGCCATGGGTGTACATATGTTCCCCATCCTGAGTCCCCTCCCACCTCCCTCCCCATCCCATCCCTCAGGGTCATCCCAGTGCACCAGGCATGAGCATCCTTCTCATGCATCGAACCTGGACTGGTGAACTATTTCACATATGATAATATACATGTTTCAGTGCTATTCTCTCAACTCATCCCACTCTTGCCTTCTCCCACGGAGTCCAAATGTCTGTTCTTTACATCTGTGTCTCTATTGATATCTTGCATATAGGGTCATCATTACCATCTTTCTAATTCCATATACGTGTGTTAATATACTACATTGGTGTTTTTCTTCCCTGGTGGCTCAGATGGTAAAGAAGCTGCCTGCACTGTGGGAGACCCAGGTTCAATCCCTGGGTCAGGAAGATCCCCTGGAGAAGGAAATGGCAACCCACTCTGGTATTCTTGCCTGGGAAATCCCATGAATAGAGGAGCCTGGTGGGCTACAGCCCATGGGGTCACAAAGAGTCAGATATGACTTAGCGACTAACACTTTCTGACTTACTTTGCTCTGTATAATAGGCTCTAGTTTCATCCACCTCATTAGAATTGATTCAGATGCATTCTTTTTAATAGCTGAAGTAATATTCCATTGTGTATATGTACCACGACTTTATCCATTCATCTGCCGATGGACATCTAGGTTGCTTCCATGTCCTGGCTATTGTAAACAGTGCTGCAATGAACATTGGGGCACACGTGTCTCTTTCAATTCTGGTTTTCTTGGTGTATATGCCCAGCAGTGGGATTGCTCGGTCATATGGCAGTTCTATTTCCAGTTTTTTAAGGAATATACACACTTCTTCATAGTGGCTGTACTAGTTTGCATTGTCACCAACAGTGTAAGAGGGTTCCTTTTTCTCTGCACCCTTTCCAGCATTTATTGCTTGTAGACGTTTTGTTTGTTTGTTTGTTTCTTTAGTTTTTTTATTTTTTAAATTTTAAAATCTTTAATTCTTACATGTGTTCCCAAACATGAACCCCCCTCCCACCTCCCTCCCCACAACATCTCTCTGGGTCATCCCCATGCACCAGCCCCAAGCATGCTGCACCCTGCGTCAGACATAGACTGGCGATTCAATTCTTACATGATAGTATACGTGTTAGAATGCCATTCTCCCAAATCATCCCACCCTCTCCCTCTCCCTCTGAGTCCAAAAGTCCGTCATACACATCTGTGTCTTTTTTCCTGTCTTGCATACAGGGTCGTCATTGCCATCTTCTTGATAGGAGCCATTCTGACAGGTGTGAGATGATACCTCATTGTGGTTTTGATTTGCATTTCTCTGATAATGAGTGATGTTGAGCATCTTTTCATGTGTTTGTTAGCCATCTGTATGTCTTCTTTGGAAAAATGTCTGTTTAGTTCTTTGGCCCATTTTTTGCTTGGGTTGCTATTTTTCTGGAATTGAGCCTCAGGAGTTGCTTGTATCTTTTAGAGGTTAATTCTTTGTCAGTTACTTCATTTGCTCTTATTTTCTCCCATTCTGAAGGCTGTCTTTTCACCTTGTTTATACTTTCCTTCATTGTATAAAAGCTTTTAATTAGGTCCCATTTTTTTTACTTTTTGCTTTTATTTCCATTACTTGGGAGGTGGGTCATAGAGGATTCTGCTATGATTTACATCAGAGAGTGTTTTGCCTATGTTTTCCTCTAGGAGTTTTATAGTTTCTGGTCTTACATTTAGATCTTTAATCCATTTTGAGTTTATTTTTGTGTGTGGTGTTAGAAAGTGTTCAAGTTTCATTCTTTTACAAGTGGTTGACCAGTTTCCCAAGGACCATTTGTTAAAGAGATTGTCTGTTCTCCATTGTATATTCTTGCCTCCTTTGTCAAAGATAAGGTGTCCATAGGTATGTGGATTTATCTCCAGGCTTTCTATTTTGTTTTATTGATCTGTGTTTCTATCTTTGTGCCAGCACCATACTGTCTTGATGACTGCGGCTTTGTAGTATAGCCTGAACTCAGGCAGGTTGATTCCTCCAGTTCCATTCTTCTTTCTCAAGATTGCTTTGGCTATTCGAGAGATTTTGTAGTTCCATACAAATTGTGAAATTATTTGTTCTAGTTCTCCAAAAAATACCGATACAATTCTGACTGGTAACTTTCAAGAGCATTAAATAATTTCACCTCACACTGAGAGTTGCTGTAAATCTTCAGGGCATGCTGGAATCTCACTGTGTTTAGCTTCAAGGGCATTGATTGCCTTAAAAATAAACTTAGTATTACATTTCTCTGTATAATTAGCTCCAATGTTTGGCTGGAGTTTCAGATAGCTTAGGAAAATAGGATTTTAAGACTGCCAGTGAGATCATATTCATAGGCTCAAGAATCCTTTTACCACTTCCATCTGTGACCTTGGTTTTTCTATTATATTATAGGTCCTGTGTAGCATGCAGTAGAAAAGAAGAAATAGCATAATGTTTAGAAGCATTGAATATTGCAGTTATACTTGAAAAAGTCTCTGAACACACAAGAGCGTTTTAGACCTCAGTGAAACTGTTTAGGTTTTCACATATATTCCCAAACAAGTAATTGCCATATACCTACATTAAAAAGAATTTAGAATGGAGTAACATAGGATTTAAAAATATTGTATGTCTGTGTGTGTGTGTATGTGCATGTGCACATGTGGAAACAAGAAAATTTTAATATTATCATTTGTAGTAACACATTAACTGCTAGCATGATGCATTTCACTGTACCTGATACATAGGCATATGATAAATACAGTGGAAGGAAGGAAAAAGGAAGGGAGGGAGGGAAGAAGAAATTTAGTTTAACTCTTTTAAGAAGAGTTTTATTTTAACCTATCCCTGTATGCAGCCAGTAATGAAAATTTTTAGGATTTTGTTTAGGAGACTCAGGTTCAATCCCTGGGCTGGGAAGATGCTCTAGAGAAGAGAATGGCAACCCACTCCAGTATTCTTGCCTGGAGAATTCCATGGACAGAGGAGCCTGGCAGGCTACAGTCCATAGGGTTAAATACAGCTGGACATCAGTGAGTGACTAACACTTTCACTTTACCTGTAAATTCTGTGAACTCCAGATTAGAATCGGAAAAAAATACCTAAAGTTGATTATACTTCTCCATTATTGAAGAATTTGGAGGAATGCAAACTTAAGACCCAAATTCTGTTTAGTAAATTTACAGGAATAATGAGGAGCTCTTTTTCCAAGGGCAGGAATACTAACCTATCTAAAAGTGTTAATGTCTCAATATCATTTGTGTCTAAATTCTTGCTTTAAAAAAAAAATTTAAAATTGTATCAATCCAAGTTTACATTCAATAAATCTATATGGTTGTGTACACATCATCTATGGAGACAATGACATTTAGTAGATACTCTTGTCTTCAAAACCCCTGTGACATTTCAGTAACTACAATGATATTTTTCAGTAAATCTATTTTTAATTGAATTCTGTTGCTAAACTGATAATATGACTTTGTATATGATTATCATGATGATAATATTATCAATCTACTCCACAATGGTAGGGTATTTTATCAATCAGGTTGTCAACTTCTCAAATATTCTCCAGTATTTTTTTTTTCCTGTTTGAAGATACAAAGCAAATATTTCTTGCATTCAGATGAAACCTGATTGATAAGGTAAGTACTACCTGAGTACTAGCAAATGGGGTCTTGAACTTAAGGATTCACCATATAAGGGTAGAGATTTTCATCATGTTGGGCAACCAGGAAACAGAATAATTGTTTTTTTCCTACAAATATTAACATTTTCAACTTGTATTTGACAATATTAATTTTAAGCAGGAATGTGATAGAGGTAGGGCTTATAATTATAATAGTAATTTATATTTTGTCATATTTGGCAATAGGTAGGACAAAGGGCCTCTAAATTTCTTAATTCAGAGTGCTTTGATACTTAATTTATCAGGAAGAACAATAGTGGCATATTTTACCACTTAAAACATGGCACACAGTTGATCTAGGCATTCATTAAGATAGTAAAATAATATATAAGATATAAAATAAAATAATATACAAGGTATAAAACAATAAATGAATCAAGAAATCAAATATTTTAAAATTTTATTTTATTGAAGTATAGTTGATTTACCTGTTAATTTTACTGTAGTAGCAAAGTTATTGTTATATACATATACACACATTTTTGTATATTTTCCATTATGATTTATCACAGGATATTGAATGTAGTTCTCTGTGCTATACAGTAGGACCTTGTTATTGATCCACTCTATATATAGTAGTTTGTATCTACTAAACTCAAACTTACAATCCATCCCTCCCCCACATATAGTGGAAGTGGAAAATAGATTCAAGATATTAGATCTGATAGACAGAGTGCCTGAAGAACTATGGACAGAAGTTTGTGACATTGTACAGGAGGCAGTGATCAAGACCACTATCAAGAAAAAGAAATGCAAAAAGGCAAAATGGTTGTGAGGAGGCCTTACAAATAGCTGAGGAAAGAAGAGAAGCTAAGGGCAAAGGAGAAAAGGAAAGATATACCCATTTAAATGCAGAGTTCCAAAGAATACCAAGGAGAGATAAGAAAGCCTTCCTCAGTAATCAATGCAAAGAAATTGAGGAAAACAATAGAATGGGAAAGACGAGAGATTTCTTCAAGAAAATTAGAGATACCAAGGAAGCATTTCATGCAAAGTTAGGTACACTAAAGAACAGAAATGGTATGGACCTAACAGAAGCAGAAAATACAAAGAAGAGGTGGCAAGCATACACAGAAGAACTATACGAAAAAGATGTTCATGATGCAGATAACCAAGATGATGTGATCACTCACCTAGAACCAGATATCTGGGAATGTGAAGTCAAGTGGGTCTTAGGAACCATCACCACGAACAAAGCTAGTGGAGGTGATGGAATTGCAGTTGAGCTATTTCAAATCCTAAAAGATGATGCTGTGCAAGTGCTGCACTCAATATGCCAGCAAATTTGGGAAACTCAGCAGTGGCCACAGGACTGGAAAAGTTCAGTTTTCATCCCAATCCCAAAGAAAGGCAATGCCAAAGAGTGTTCAAACTACCACACAATTGCGCTCATCACACACGCTAGCAAAGTAATGCTCAAAGTTCTCCAAGCCAGGCTTTAGCAATATGTGAACTGTGGACTTCCAGATGTTAAAGCTGGATTTAGAAAAAAGCAGAGGAATCAGAGATCAAATTGCCAACATCTGTTGGATTATTGAGAAAGTGAGATAGTTCCAGAAAAACATCTTTGTCTGCTTTATTGACTATGCCAAGCCTTTGACTGTGTAGTTCACAAAAAACTGTGGAAAATTCTTAAAGGGATGAGAATACCAGATTACCTCTCCTGCCTCCTGAGAAATCTGTATGCAAGTCAAGAATCAACAGTTAGAACTGGATATGGAAAAACAGACTGGTTCCAAAGCAGGAAAGGAATACGTAAGGCTGTATAGTGTCACCCTGCTAATTTAACTTATATACAGAGTACATCATGCAAAATGATGGACTGGATGAAGCACAAGCTGGAATCAAGATTGCCAGGAGAAATATCAGTAACCTCAGATATGCAGATGACACCACCCTTACGGCAGAAAGTAAAGAACTAAAGAGCTTCTTGATGAAAGTGAAAGAGCAGAGTGAAAAAGTTGGCTTAAAACTCAACATTCAGAAAACTGAAGATCATGGCATCTGGTCCCATCCCTTCATGGCAAATAGAAGGGGAAACAATGGAAACAGTGGCAGACTTTATTTGGCCTGCAAAATCACTACAGATGGTGACTGCAGCCATGAAATTAAAAGACGCTTACTCCTTGGAAGAAAAGCTATGACCATCCTAGACACCATATTAAAAAGCAGAGACATTACTTGGCCAACCTAGGTCCATCTAGTCAAAGCTTTGGTTTTTCCAGTAGTCATATTTGGATATGAGAGTTGGATTTTAAAGAAAGCTAGCCAGGAAGAATTTATGCTTTTGAACTGTGGTGTTAGAGAAGATTCTTGAAAGTCCCTTGAACAGCAAGGAGATCCAACCAGTCCATCCTAAAGGAGATCAGTCCTGAATATTCATTGGAAGGACCGATGCTGAAGCTGAAACTCACCTGATGCAAAGAAATGACTCGTTTGAAAAGACCCTGATGCTGGGAATGATTGAAGGTGGCAGGAGAAGGGAATGCAGAGGATGAGATGGTTGGGTGCCATCACCAACTCAATGGACATGAGTTTGAGAAAGCTCCTGGAGTTAGTAATGGACAGGGAATCCTGGCATGCTGCAGTCCATGGGGTTGCAAAGAGTTATACATGACTGAGCGACTGAACTGAACTAACGTAAAAAATAGTTAACTAATGCAAACCTATATAGCATAGCACAAGGAAGTCTACCCAGTGCTCTGTGTGGACCTAAACAGGAAGAAAGATAATAAGGGTGGATATATATATATATATAGGATTCACTTTGCTTTACAGTAGAAATGAAACTAACACAACATTGTGAAGAAAATATACTCAAAAATCAATCATAAAAATTGTGAATAGGTAATTAACAAAGAACTTTAATTAGTAATTAAAACTATGAAAGTGAAAATGAAGTTGCTCAGTCGTGTCTGACTCTTTTGCGACCCTGTGGACTGTAGCCCACCAGGTTCCTCCATCCATGGGATTCTTCAGGCAAGAATACTGGAGTGGGTTGCCATTTCCTTCTCCAGGGGAATCTTCCCAACCCAGAGATCAAACCCAGGTCTCCCAAATTGCAAGCAGACACTTTAACCTCTGAGCCACCAGGGAAGCTCAATTAAAACTAGAGCCATAAGGAAAGCTGGGCCTCACTGGGTTTTTACTGATGACTTTTCTCTGTATTTAAAGAAGAAAACACCAGTACTTTAGGAATTCTTTTAGAAAAGAGAGAATTAGGGAGGGAGGCTTTCTAAACTCATGTTATGAGGTTGTGCTCACCTATATACCAAAGCCAGGAAAAGACATCCCAAGGAAAGTAAACTAAAGGCTAATATCCTTCATGAACATAAACATTAAAATCACTAACAAAATATTTTCAAATAGAATCCACAAACATGTATGTCTTGACCCCATTGTGGATTTAGCATGGTAAAGTCAATTACTGTGTCATAATTCAGAAAGAAAGATTATTTAAAAAAGCTTATCTCAACAGATACAGAAAAATCATTTGAGAAGACCCACACTGTGTAAAAATCCTCAGTAAACTATAAATAGAAAAGAATTTCCTCAATCTGGTAAGGGACATCTAAGTAAAACCCACAGCTAAAACCACACTTAATGATTGAAAATAGAAGGGTCTCAGTTCTTTAAGAAAGAGAACAAAACAAGGATGTCCATCAAGCCTATTCCACTTAAATATAAAACTAGAAGTTCTAAGCACTACAGTAAGGTACATGCCCACTCAAGAAGCATGAGAGGAGGGAAAGAGATTAAAGGCCCCCATATGAGAAAGAAAAGAGTAAGACACTATTCTGTTTTTACAAACCACATGAACTAGCAGTTAGATAACTCAAGGAATAGACACACAAACATAAACATATTTTGAAGTGAAGTGAAGACACTCAGTCGTGTCCGACTCTTTGCGACCCCATAGACTGTAGCCTACCAGGCTCCTCTGTCCATGGGATTTTCCAGGCAATAGTACTGGAGTGGATTGCCATTTCCTTCTCCAGGGGATCTTCCCAACCCAGGGCTCGAACCCTGGTCTTCTACATTGTAGACAGACACAATTAATACTGTAGTTTACCTAGTTTGTAAAACTGTTGTTGTTTGTTGAGTAGCCAAGTCATGTTTGACTCTTTGTGACCCCATGAACTGCAGCATGTCAGGCTTCCTTGTCTTTCACCATCTCCCACAGCTTGCTCAAACTCATGTCCATTGATCAGTGATGCCATTCAACCATCTCATCCTCTCGCATCCCCTTCATCATCTGCCTTCAGTCTTTACCAGCATCAGTTCAGTTCAGTTCAGTTGTGTCGACTCTGCGACTGCATGAATCGCAGCACGCCAGGCCTCCCTGTCCATCACCAACTCCCGGAGTTCACTCAAACTCATGTCCAGCGAGTCGGTGATTCCATTCAGCTTTCTCATCCTCTGTCATCCCCTTCTCCTCCTGCCCTGAATCTTTCCCAGCATCGAGTCTTTTCCAATAAATCAACTCTTTGCATGAGGTGGCCAAAGTACTGGAGTTTCAGTCTCAGCATCATTCCTTCCAATGAACACCCAGGGCTGATCTCCTTTAGAATGGACTGGTTGGACATCCTTGCAGTCCAAGGGACTCCCAAGAGTACTCTTCAACACCACAGTTCAAAAGCATCAATTCTTTGGAGCTCAGCTTTCTTCACAAGTTCAACTCTCACATCCATATATGACCACTGGAAAAACCATATCTTTGACTAGATGAACCTTTGTCGGCGAAGTAATGTCTCTGCTTTTTAATATGCTATCTAGGTTGGTCATAACTTTCCCTTCCAAGGAGTAAGCGTCTTTTAATTTCATGGCTGCAATCACCATCTGCAGTGATTTTGGAGCCACAAAAAATAAAGTCGGACATTGTTTCCTGCCGGGGTCCAGCCCCGGTGGATCCAGGGAATTCGAAGGTGGGGACGGCGTTGGCGTCCTTGGAAAAATACATATTTAATTACAGATATATAGAGAGATTAGAAACGGATAGTGTAGTAGGAAAATTAGTGGAGAAAAAGAGGCTGAATAACTTGGTTTACGTGGAATAGCATCCATGCTCCAGATGGGAATTCAGCCAGAAAAACGGGGAGCAAGAAAGAAACGACATGGGGGAATCAGTCTTTCCAGAAACTGATCCGATTTCTTTATATTTGGGTTTGCTTATATACCTTTTGTTACACATAGGGATGAATACAGAGTCACGTGGGGGTCAGGACTCCTGACCTTTATCAAAATCAGGTGCTTCACATAAAAAGGTCTTAGGGATTTTACATCATCTTCTGGCCATGAGACCTGCTGACATTTTACGATCCTTTCTTTCTGATAACCAAAAACTTATTTCTTCCAAGGGTGTTTTTTCTTAAACCAGGCACCACCCTCCAAATAAAGTTACATTCCTATAGGGTGAGGGTGTAGTGAGTTACAATCAAGAAAGGAATTTATTTAACCCAAGGTTAACATGATTAATCTTAAAGGTTAATGCTTATTTCTCCTATATGCTAGTTATATTCATTATAAGGGCAGGGAACATGGAGATTTAGCAGCAAACATCAACCCAACAAATGAAAATCCTTTCACCAATGTTCCCCTTAAGATCTATTTAGTCTTAAGATAGTGATAAAGTTACATTTTTACATAGCAAGGACACAGTGATTTATAACAAAGTACAGTGATCTATTACAAAAGAGAAAATTCATTAACTCAAAAAATCTAGTATTGCTAACCTTGAAAACTACTATATTTCCTTTTCTATATTCCAAATACATTGATTAATATATTCCCAGGTGCCTAAGGATATGGAGGCCTGGTGGCAATCATTGACTCAACAATGAGAAAAGCCCTATGCTAATTAAGACTCTCAAAATACTCCAGAACTCTCTGTGCTCTTTATGGTTAAGAGGTAGTAAACAATCATGTGGCAGGAGTATGGATAATCCTGTCACACAAGCTAGTCTGTCAGCAGAGAGGTTTGACCTAAGACACCCTTGTCACACCCAGGGTAGGGAATTAGCAGCAATTATTGGCACAACAGATGAAAAACCCCAATATAATTCCTAACCAACACACTATACTAATAATTTCCAACTCCCCAAAATAATTTGCCTTTAGTAAGTCTAAAACATCTCGTGCCTCTCAGGTTGGGAGGCTGTAAACAATCACATGTGGCCGGAAGAACCTATACAGGTGGGCTAGATAACCTTCAGAGCAGTCTGTAAGCTGAAACACTCTTGTCACGCCCAGGAATTTTTATTGCCTTGGAGCTGCACGTTTACTCCTTCTCCGAGAAAAACGGTTTTCGGGGAGAGCATAAAACAGACTCTTGTTGTGGGGTAGATGCTCGGGAACAGGGGGTTTCCTGAGGCTTGATCACACCTTTACGTATGCCAAGCCTCCTTCCTCATGACCTTTGTCATGGGCGGAGTTCCTCACACTGGCCCCCGGCAGTTTCCACTGTTTCCCCATCTGTTTCCCATGAAGGGATGGGACCAGATGCCATGATCTTCATTTTCTGAATGTTGAGCTTTAAGCCAACTTTTTCACTCTCCTCGTTCACTTTCATCACTTTCGCTTTTTAGTTCTTCACTTCCTGACATAGGGGTGGTGTCATCTGTATATCTGAGGTTATTGATATTTCTCCTAGCAATCTTGATTCCAGGTTGTGCTTCTTCCAGCCCAGGGTTTCTCATGAAGTATTCTGAATATAAGTTAAATAAGCAGGGTTGTCACAGCCTTGACATATGCCTTTTCCTATTTGGAACCAGTGTGATGTTCCATGTCCAGTTCTAACTGTTGCTTCCTGACCTGCATATAGGTTTCTCAAGAGGCAGGTCAGGTGGTCTGTATTCCCATCTCTCTCAGAATTTTCCACAGTTTATTGTGATCCACACAGCCAAAGGCTTTGGCATAGTCAATAAAGCAGAAATAGATGTTTTTTCTGGAACTCTCTTGCTTTTACAATGATCCAGAGGATGTTGGCAATTTGATCTCTGGTTCCTCTGCCTTTTTCTAAAACCAGCTTGAGCATCAGGAAGTTCACAGTTCACATATTGCTGAAGCCTGGCTTGGAGAATTTTGAGCATTACTTCACTAGCGTGTGAGATGAGTGCAACTGTGCAGTAGTTTGAGCATTCTTTGGCACTGCCTTTCTTTGGGATTGAAATGAAAACTGACCTTTTCCAGTCCTGTGGCCACTGCTGAGTTTTCCAAATTTGCTGGCATATTGAGTGCAGCACTTTCACAGCATCATCTTTCAGGATTTGAAGTAGCTCCACTGGCAGTAGTGATGCTTTCTAAGACTCACTTGACTTCACATTCCAGGATGTCTGGCTCTAGGTGAGTGATCACACCATTGTAATTATCTGGGTCATGAAGCTCTTTATTTTACAATTTTCTGTGTATTCTTGCTACCTTTTAATATCTTCTGCTTCTGTTAGGTCTTTCTGCTTTCTGTCCTTTATCAAGCCCATCTTTGCATGAAATGTTCCCTTGGTATCTCTAGTTTTCTTGAATAGATCTCTGGTCTTTCCTATTCTGTTGTTTTCCTCTATTTCTTTGCATTGATTGCTGAGGAAGGCTTTCTTCTCTCTCCTTGCTATTCTTTGGAACTCTGCATTTAAATGGGAATATGTTTCCTTTTCTTCTTTGCTTTCGCTTCTCTTCTTTTCACAGCTATTTGTAAGGCGTCCCCAGACAGCCATTTTGCTTTTTTGCACTTCTTTTCCATGGGGATGCTCTTGATCCCTGTCTCCTATACAATGTCACGAACCTCATTCCATAGTTCATCAGGCTAGTCCCTTAAATCTATTTCTCACTTCCACTGTATAATCATAAGGGATTTGATTTATGTCATACCTGAATGGTCTAGCAATTTTCCCCACTTTCTTCAATTTAAATCTGAATTTGGCATTAAGGAGTTCATGATCTAAGCCATCTGGTGATGTCCATGTGTAGAGTCTTCTCTTGTGTTGTTGGAAGAGGGTGTTTGCTATGACCAGTGTGTTCTCTTGGCAAAACTCTATTTGCCCTGCTTCATTCCATATTCCAAGGCCAAATTTGCCTGTTACCCCAGGTGTTTCTTGACTTCCTAGTTTTGCATTCCAGTCCCCTATAATGAAAATGACATTTTTTTCGGGTGGACATTCTGACAGAATGTGTTCCACTGGAGAAGGAAATGGCAAACCATTTCAGTATTCTTGTCTTGAGAACCCCATGAACAATATGAAAAGGCAAAATGATAGGATACTGAAAGAGGAACTCCACAGGTCGGTAGATGCCCAGTATGCTACTGGAGATCAGTGGAGAAATAACTCAAGAAAGAATGAATGGATGGAGCCAAAGCAAAAACAATACCCAGTTGTGGATGTGACTGGTGATAGAGGCAAGGTCCAATGCTATAAAGAGCAATATTGCATAGGAACCTGGAATGTTAGGTCCATGAATCAAGGCAAATTGGAAGTGGTCAAACAGGAGATGGCAAGAGTGAGTGTCGACATTCTAGGAATTAGTGAACTAAAATGGACTGGAATGGGTGAATTTAACTCAGATGACCATTATATCTACTACTGTGAGCAGGACTCCCTTAGAAGAAATGGAGTAGCCATCATGGTTAACAAAAGAGTCTGAAATGCAGGACTTGGATGCAATCTCAAAAATGACAGAATGATCTCTGTTCATTTCCAAGGCAAACCATTCAATATCACAGTAATCCAAGTGTATGCCCCAACCAGTAATGCTGAAGAAGCTGAAGTTGAATGGTTCTATGAAGACCAACAAGACCTTTTAGAACTAACACCCAAGAAAGATGTCCTTTCCAGCATCAGGGTCTTTCTAATGAGTCAGCTCTTTGCAACAGGTGTTCAAAGTATTGGCTCTTCAGCTATAGCTTCAGCCCTTCCAATGAATATTCAGGGTTGTTTTCCTTCAGGGTTGACCGGATTGATCTCCTTGCAGCCAAAGGGATGCTCAAGAGTCTTGTCAAGGACCATGGTTCAAAAGCATCAATTCCTCAGTGCTCAGCCTTCTTTATGATCCAACTCACTCATCCACATATGACTAGTGGAAGAACCATATCTTTGACTAGACAAAACTTTGTCAGCAAAGTGATATCTCTGGTTTTTAATACACTGTCTAGGATTTTCATAGCTTTTCTGCCAGGGAGCAAGTGTCTTAATTTCATGGCTGCAATCACCAACCACCGTGATTCTGGAGCCCAAGAAAATAAAGTCTCTCACTGTTTTCAGAGTTGCCCCATTTAGTTGCCATGAAGTGATGGGAATGGATGCTAAAATCTTTGTTTTTTGAATGTTCAGTTTTAAGCCACCCTTTTCACTCTCCTATTTCACCTTCATCAAGAGGTTCTTTAGTTCCACTTCTCTTTCTACCATTAAAGTGGTATCATCTGCATATTTGACGTTGTTGATATTTCTCCTATCAATCTTGGTTCCAGCTCGGGAGTCATCCAGCCCAGCATTTTGTATGACGTACTCTTCAAATAAGTTAAATAAGTAGGGTGACAATATACAGCCTTGACGTAATCCTTCCCCAATTTTGAACCAGTTCATTGTTCCATGCCGAAGAATTGATGCTTTTGAACTGTGGTGTTGGAGAAGACTCTTGAGAGTCCCTTGGACGGCAAGGAGATCCAACCAGTCCATTCTGAAGGAGATCAGCCCTGGGATTTCTTTGGAGGGAATGATGCTAAAGCTGAAACTCCAGTACTTTGGCCACCTCATGCAAAGAGTTGACTCATTGGAAAAGACTCTGATGATGGGAGGGATTGGAGGCAGGAGGAGAAGTGGACGACATAGGATGAGATGGCTGGATGGCATCACTGACTCTATGGACGTGAGTCTGAGTGAACTCCGGGAGTTGATGGACAGAGAGGCCTGGCGTGCTGTGATTCATGGGGTTGCAAAGAGTCGGACACGACTGAGCAACTGAACTGAACTGATTGTTCCATGTCTGGTTCTAACTGTTGCTTCTTTTCATACATACAGCTTTCTTAGGACCACAGCTAAAGTGGTCTGGTGTACCCATTTGTTTAAGATTATTCCACAATCTGTTGTGATCCACACAGTTAAAGGATTTAATGTTGTCAGTGAAGCAGAAGTAGTTTTGTGTTTTTTTGGAATTCTCTTGCTTTTTCGATGATCCAGCGGGTGTTGGCAATTTGATCTCTGGTTCCTCTGCCTTTTCTAAATCCATCTTGTACATCTGGAAGTTCCCAGTTCATGTACTGCTGAAGCCTAGTTTGAAGGATTTTGAGCATAATCTTGCTAATAATAATTGCACTCTTGAAATGAGTGCAATTGTACAGTAATTTGAACTTTCTTTGGCTTTGGGATGAAAACTGACCTTTTCCAGTCCTATGGTCACTGCTGAGTTTTCAAAATTTGCTGGCATATTGAGTACAACACTTTAACAGCATCATCTTTTAAGAATAGAAATAGCTCAGCTGGAATTCTATCACTTCCACTAGCTTTGTTTATAGTAATTCTTCCTAAGGCCTATTTGACTTCACACTCCAAGATGTCCGGGTCTAGGTGAGTGACCACACAATTGCGATTATCTGGGTCATTAAGAGGAGCTTTTTTTTTTTTTTTTTTTTTAAGACAGTTCTTTTGTGTATTCTTGCTACTCTTCTTCTGTGAGGTCCTTGCAGTTTTGTCCTTTTCTGTGCCCATCTTTGCATGAAATGTTTCCTTGGTACCTCCAATATTTTGAAGAGATCTCTAGTCTTTCCTATTCTATTTTTTCCTCTGTTTCTTTGCATTGTTCACTTAAGAAGGCTCTCTTATCTCTCCTTGCTAATCTCTGGAACTCTGCATTCTGTTGGCTATATATTTCCCTTTCTCCTTTGCTGTTCACTTGTCTTCTTTTTTCAGCTATTTGTAAGGTTTCCTCAGACAACCACTTTGTCTTATTGCATTTCTTTTTCTTGGGGGTGGTTTTGGTTGCCATCTCTTTAAAGAATCTGCCTGAAGTGCAGGAGACCAGGGTTAGATGCCTGGGTTGGGGATATCCTCTGGAGAAGGGAGTGGCAATCCACTCCAGTATCTCTGTCTGGAGAATCCAATGGGCAGAGAAGCCTGGAAGGCTACAGTTCATGGAGTCGCAAGGAGTCGGACATGACTGAGTGACTAACACACACATCCTGTACAATGTTAACAACCTCTGACCATAGTTCTTCAGGTACCCTGTCTATTAGATATAATCCCTTGAATCTAATCACCACCTCCCCTGTATAATCATAAAGGATTTTATTTAGTTCCTACCTGAATGCCCTAGTGGTTTTACTTACTTTCTTCAATTTGAGCCTGAATTTTGCAATAAGGAACTGATTATTTGAGCCACAGTCAGGTCCAGGTCTTGTTTTTCTGACTGTATAGAACTTACCCATCTTCAGCTGCAAAGAATATAATCAATCTGATCTCGGTATTGACCATCTGGTGATGTCCATGTGTAGAGTTGTCTCTTGTGTTGTTGGAAGAGGGTATTGCTATGACTAATGCATTCTCCTGGCAAAACCCTGTTAGTCTTTGTCCTGATTCATTTTGTACTCCAAGGCCAAATTTGTCTGTTACTCCAGGTATCTCTTGACTTCCTACTTTTGCATTCCAGTCCCCTATGATGAAAATGACATGTTTTTTGGTGTTAGTTCTAGGAGGTCTTTCCAGTCTTCAAAGAATTGTTCAACTTCATCATCTTCAGTGTTAGTGGTTGGGGCATCCATCGACTTAGATTACTACTGTGATGTTGAGTGGTTTACCTTGAAAACAACCCAAGATCAATCTGTCATTTTTGAGATTGCAGCCAAGTACTGCATTTTGTATTCTTTTGTTGACTGTGAGGACTATTCCATTCCTTTTAATGGGTTCTTACCCAAGGTAGGGTATATAATGGTCATCTGATTTAAATTTGCCCATTCCTGTCCATTTTAGTTCCCCAATTCTTAAAATATCAATGTTCACTTTGCCATCTCCTGTGTGACCACATCCCATTTACCTTGATTCATGGACCTAACATTCCAGGTTCCTATTGCAATATTGCTCTTTACAGCATTGGACTTTACTTTCACCACCAGACACATCCACAACTGAGTGTTGTTTCCACTTCAGCTCAGCCTCTTTGTTCTTTCCGTAGCTTTTTCTCTGCTCTTCCTCAGCAGTATATTGAACACCCACCAACCTGTGGGGCTCATCTTTTAGTGTCATATCTTTTTTTTTTTTTCACTTTTCATACTGTCCATGGGTTTCTCAAGGCAAGAATACTGAATATGATCCAGTAATTTTACTGCTAGGAATACAACCAAGAAAAATAAATGTGTCATACAAGATTTGTAGGTAAATGGTCATAACAGCAGGAAACAATTCAAATGTCAAATGTGGTACGTCCATACAATAGAAGAACTTACCAATAAAAGGTAATGAAATATTGATACATGGCATACCATGTGTCTCAAAAATCAAACATTTTATCAATAAAAGAAGCCATATACAAAAGACCATAAGTTTCTTGATTCCACTAATATGAAATGTCCAGAAAATGCAAATTTATAGTTAGAAAGCAATTAGTGGTTATCTAGGACTACAGATAAAGGAGGAGTTAATTGCATACAGGTACAACTATCGATTTGGAGTGGTAGTAATGTTCTAACAGATGTTAGAACAATTTGATGGTTTTATTAAAATACCCAATTTGATAATTTTATTAAAAATCATTGAATTTTACACTTATAATACAAATACACTTTACATAAATTATCCCCAAATAGGGACAGTAGAAGGGCCAACAACAGTGTGAAAAACTCTTTGTAATTTACTCCTATGAATTCAAGGATTGCCTTTCATCAGGTCAGTTCTAACACATCCATTCCTGAAATAATTCCCGTGGCTACAAGAGATAAAAACCAAAATATTAGTAACCATCAATCAGTATCAGAACCAAATAAAAAGAAGTGAAGATGTCATCAGTCGGTTTGAAATCTTCCTACTGGGGATAGTGAAAAGACTGGGTACCTGGACTTCTCATTACTGCTTACTGGTCTTGGAGCACATAGGTGGGCCTGTCTTTTCCATGATTGGGTGTCTGTAGCACAATCCACAGTCCTGGCATGAAAACTATCCCTGGCTAATTTCCTACTTTTGAAGTTAAGATAAAAATTTAGCCTCTAACATTGCAAGAAAGCAGAGAGAAAATGTAGTTATAGTTTATGCTTAATTTTAGTTTAACATCCTTTAACCTTGTTCTCTTTAAAGGTAGCTGAAATTCCAACATTCCAATATGTACTTGTCTTGCAGATGACTAAAGAATCTCATTAGATGTTTTTTTCAAGGCAAAGTTGAAAAGCAAGTCAATGAATTGGAGGAGATCATTTCTAGGTTCTGACTCTGCCATCTGCTAACCCTGTTATGGCACTAACATGACCTTTAATGTATCTGAGCTTTAGTTTTCTCATTATAAAGTTATGAAAGCAATATTGTTCTACTCTCTTTAGAAGAAGTGAGAGACTTAATGAAGTCACTCAGTAAATCACACAATTCTTTAGAAATTGAAGTTATATTTTAATTTTTATTAAATCAATAAGTGTATTCTTCCTAGAAAACACATGTTAAGTTCTAGACTTATATTTAGACACCCTTGAAAGATACTCTAAATATATATTATAGAAAACTGCTTTAAAATGCCAAGTATTATAAATAGTGCTGCAATGAACATTGGGGTACATGTGTCTCTTTCAATTATGGTTTCCTCGGTGTGTATGCCACAGTGGGATTGCTGGGCCTTATGACAGAAAGTGAAGAGGAACTAAAAGCCTCTTGATGAAAGTGAAAGAGGAGAGTGAAAAAGTTGGCTTACAGCTCAACATTCAGAAAACTAAGATCATGGCATCTGGTCCCATCACTTCATGGGAAATAGATTGGGAAACAGTGGAAACAGTGTCAGACTTTATTTTTGGGGGCTCTACAGATGGTGACTGCAGCCATGAAATTAAAAGACGCTTACTCCTTGGAAGAAAAGTTATGACCAACCTAGATAGCATAGTCAAAAGCAGAGACATTACTTTGCCAACTAAGGTCCATCTAGTCAAGGCTATGGTTTTTCCAGTGGTCATGTATGGATGCAAGAGTTGGACTGTGAAGAAGGCTGAGCACCAAAGAATTGATGCTTTTGAACTGTGGTGTTGGAGAAGACTGTTGAGAGTCCCTTGGACTGCAAGAAGATCCAACCAGACCAATCTGAAGGAGATCAGCCCTGGGATTTCTTTGGAAGGAATGATGCTAAAGCTGAAACTCCAGTACTTTGGCCACCTCATGTGAAGACTTGACTCATTGGAAAAGACTCTGATGCTGGGAGGGATTGGGGGCAGGAGGAGAAGGGGATGACAAAGGATGAGATGGCTGGATGGCATCACTGACACGATGGATGTGAGTCTGAGTGAACTCCAGGAGTTGTTGATGGACAGGGAGGCCTGGCGTGCTGCAGTTCATGGGGTTGCAAAGAATCAGACATGACTGAGCAACTGAACTCAACTGATGGCAGTTCTATTTCCAGTTTTTTAAGGTATCTCCACAGTTCTCCATAGTGGCTGTACTAGTTTTGTATTTCCACCAACAGTGTAAGAGGGTTCCCTTTTCTCCACACCCTCTCCAGCTTTTGTTGCTTGTAGACTTTTGGATCACAGCTATTCTGACTGGTGTGAAATGGTACCTCATTGTGGTTTTGATTTGCATTTCTCTGATAATGAGTGATGTTGAACATCTTTTCATGTGTTTGTTAGCCATTTGTATGTCTTCTTTGTAGAAATGCCTATTTAGTTCTTTGGCCCAATTTTTGACTGGGTCATTTATTTTTCTGGAACTGAGCTGCAGGAGTTGCTTGTGTATTTTTGAGATTAATTCTTTGTCAGTTGCTTCATTTACTATTGTTTTCTCCCATTCTGAAGGCTGTCTTTTCACCTTGCTTATAATTTCCCTTGTTGTTCAGAAGCTTTTAAGCACTGTTTATGATAGCCAGGACATGGAAGCAACCTAGATGTCCATCAGCAGATGAATGAATAAGAAAGCTGTGGTACATATACACAATGGAGTATTACTCAGCCGTTAAAAAGAATTCATTCGAATCAGTTCTAATGATGTGGATGAAACTGGAGCCGATTATACAGAGTGAAGTAAGCCAGAAAGAAAAAACACCAGTACAGTATACTAATGTATATATATATGGAATTTAGAAAGATGGTAATGATAGTGCTGTATGTGGGACAGCAAAAGAGACACAGATGTATAGAACAGTCTTTTGGACTCTGTGGGAGAGGGCGAGGGTGGGATGACTTGGGAGAATGACATTGAAACATGTATAATATCATATGTGAAACGAATTGCCAGTCCAGGTTTGATGCATGCTAAAGGGTGCTTGGGGCTGGTGCACTGGGATGACCCAGAGGGATGGTATGGGGAGGGAGATGGAGGGGGTTCAGGATGGGGAACACATGTACACCGTGGTGGATTCATGTCAATGTATGGCGAAAATCAATACAACATAGTGAAGTAATTAGCCTCCAATTAAAATAAATAAATTTATATTAAAAAATAAAATGCCAAGTATTTTCCTATACAGTGAAAAGATTTCTTGGTTTTCCCACTGATTGGATAGATTATTTTATACTCTTCCTGTTAAAACAGATTTGTTAAGTATTACATTATTAAAGTTTTTATTTTAGAAATATTTCAAAAATGATATAGAGAGTTCCTATATACTCCACACTTAGTATCTCTGTTTTTAGCATCTGACATTAGTATGGTATAGTTGTCACAACTGAACAACTACCATTGGTTATTAACTGAACACCGGGTTTATGCAGACATCCCTACTTTTTATCCGGTTTCCTTTTTCTAAGATCTCATGTAGGAGTCACACTGCACTTACTCATTGGGTCTTCCTGTTTTTGATGACATTGGTAGTTTTAAGGGATGCTGGTCAGGTATTATGTAGAATGTCTGTCAACTGGGATTTGTCTTTTTCTCAGGATTATTTTGGTTTATGAGTTTGGGGAAGGAAGACCACAAACATGACATTTTAATCATATCATTCAGTTCAGTCACTCAGTAGTGTCCAACTCTTTGCGACCCCATAGACTGCAGCATGCCAGGCTTCCCTGTATATCATCCTCTCCCGGAGCTTGCTCAAACTCATGTCCATCAAGTCGGTGATGCCATCCATCTCATCCTCTGCTGTCCCCTTCTCCTCCTGCCTTCAGTCTTTCCCATCATCGGGGTCTTTTCCAATGAGTCAGTTCTTCACATCAGGTGGCCAAAATATTGGGATTTCCGTCTCAGCATCAGTCATTCCAATGAATATTCAGGACTGGTTTCCTTTGGGATGGATTGGTTGGACTGAAATGCAAGGGACTCTCAAGAGTTTTCTCCAACACCAGTGTTCAAAAGCATCAATTATTTGGCGCTCAGCATTCTCTATATTCCAACTCTCAATTCATACATGCCTACTGGAAAAAAGCAGAGCTTTGACTAGACAGACCTTTGTTGGCAAAGTAATGTCCCTGCTTTTTAATATGTTGTCTAGGTTGGTCATAGCTTTTCTTCCAAGGAGCAAGTGTCTTTTAAATTCATGGCTGCAGACACCATCTGCAGTGATTTTGGAGCACCCCAAAATGAAGTCTCTCATTGTTTCCATTGTGTCCCCATCTATTTGCCATGAAGTGATGGGACCAGATAATAGATCTTAGTTTTCTGAATGTTGAGTTTTAAGCCAGCTTTTTCACTCTCCTCTTTTAGTTTCATCAAGAGGGTCATTAGTTCTTCTCTGACATAAGTGTGGTGTCATCTGCATATCTGAGGTTACTGATATTTCTCCTGGCAATCTTGATTCTAGTTTGTGCTTCACCCAGCCCAGCGTTTCTCATGATGTACTCTGCATATAAGTTAAATAAGCCGGATGACAATATACAGCATTGATGTACTCCTTTCCCCATTTGAAATCAGTCTGTTGTTATTAATACTAACCTTGATAATCTGGCAGAGGTAGCATTTGCCAGCTTTCCCTGTTGAACAATTACTCCTCCCTTTTCTATACTGTGATCTTTGGAAGTACATCAGTATGTGCAACTCATGCTTAAAGAATGGGTAATTATATACCATCTTCTTGAGGACGAAATAATCCATAAATTATGTTAATTTTTTTGGTTTTAGAAGATTTGTTTCATATCCTCTATGTATTTATTTATTCAGTCATTTCTATCAGTTGGAATTTAAATATTTTATACACTGAGCTATAATCTAATAATATTTACTTATTTGTTGCACAAGCTATTCTATCTTTGGCCACCTAGAAGCTCTCTAGTGGGTGTTGTGTCCTTTTGACATACCTCCATCATTATAGTTTGTTTGCTTGCTTTGAAAGGTTCCCTGACTTCCAGCATTACATAATTTAGGCACATATTGTGTATTTCCCACCCTTGAACTAGAGTCAACCATTTCTCCAAGGAGTCCTGCCTCTTTTTATTGGAGAATGGTATTAAAAGCTAGGTATGGTCTTTGCTTTTTTGAGTTCTTGTTTTTAGGACCTCCTCAGCTGACAAAGCCAGGGTATACTCACCCATGTAGTAAACATATCTTTATAAATATTTCTATATGTAACCAACTATATTTATATTAAGCTGAATGTGAGTTCATACTGATGTCTACACCTCTAATCCATCACCACATGAATCATTCCAGCCTCCTCTCTTTAAGTATAAATATAACCTCCTATGCCAACAGTGAGAAATTTGAGTCCCGTCATTTGCCATACATTTACTAAGCTGTTCAGTTCAAGTGTAAATATATCTATCCTATGATCCCCCAACCTCCTAAGTGATTTTTTTTTAATTTGCATAGTTTCACTTACATTGTTGAGTTCTGTGGGTTTTGACAGATAATTTTTGGATCTTGGCAATTTTATTAAACTTGTTCCCTTTCAATCTTTCTTTTAATTGACTTCATCTGTCTTAGCCACTGACTGAAATTTATCTTTACAGTATTCTTTAACTTAAAAAAAAAAATAGACACACATACATAGAAAGCAAACTTATGGTTACCTAAGGTAAAATGGGGTAGGAAGGGATAAATTAGGAGTTTGAGATTAACATCATACTACTGTATATAAAAGAGATAACCAACCAATCTTTTAAAATCACCTATAAGGGAAAAGGACCTGGGCAGAAAAGCAAGACACATGCATGTTTAGCTGAATCACTTTGTTATGCACCTGAAATTTAACACAATCTTGTAAATTGACTTGTTCAATAAATATTTTTTTAATTTAAAAATAAAATTTTTAATGAATGAAAGCTTTGAATTCTACAGTACATTATAATTTCAGAAGTTTTACACACATAATTTCATATAATCCCAAGATAATCCTTTTTCTCCCTACCCTTGTTACCTCTTCCCCTTTCCCTCTCTCCACTGGTATCCACTACTTTGTTCTTCGTAGCTGTGTTTGTTTCTATTATTCACTAGTTTTATAGATTCCACACATAAATGATTTCATACATTAGTCTTTCTCTGATTTATTTCATTTTGCATAGTGCCTCCAAGCCAATTCACCTTGCTACAAAAGTGACAAAATTTCATTCTTTTCTGATAGCTGAAGAGCATTCTGTTGTATGTATACCATATCTTCTTTATGGTAAAGAAAGAAGATATGTCTTTATGGTAGACACTTAGGTTGCTTCCATACCTCGGCAATAGTAACTAACACTACTATGAATATTAGGGTGCATGTATCTTTTTGAATTAGTATTTTGGTTTCTTTGGGATATATACCCAGGACTAGTGTAACATATGGTAGTTCTATTTCTAGGTTTTTTGAGAAACCTTCATACTGTTTATCACAGTGGCTGAAGCAATGTACCTTCTTAGCAACAGTGTAGGAGTATTCCCTTTTCTCCACATTGTGGCCAGTTATTTTGTTTGTTTCTTTGTGGTCTTTTTGATGATAGCCAATTTGATAGAAGTGAGATGATATCTCGTTTTAATTTTGATTTGCATTTTTCTAATAATTAGGAATGTTGAATTTCTTTGCATCTTTTCATGTGCCCATTGGCCATCTGTATTTCCTCTTTGGGAAAATGTCTTTTCAGTTCTTCTGCCCATTTTTTAATCAGGTTGTATTTGTGATGTTGAATTGTATGAGCTGTTTATATATGTTGGATATTAACTCTTATTGGTTGTATCACTTGCAAATATCTTCTCTCATTTAGTAGGTTGTGTTTTCATTTTGTCGATGCTTTCCTTTGCTATGCAAAAGCTTTTAAGTTTAATTAGGTCCCATGTGTTTTTGTTTTTACTTCCTTTGGGAGACAGATCCAAAAAAATATTGCTGCAGTTTATGTGAAAGAGGGTTTTGCCTAGTTTTCCTCTAGGAGTTTTATGGTATCCAGTTTTACATTTAGGTCTTTAATCCATTTGGGGTTTATTTGTGTATATGGTACTATCAAATGTTCTATCTTCATTCTTTTACATGTGGCTGTCCAGTATTCCCAGCACGACTTATTGAAGAGACTGTCTTTTCTCTGTTGTATATTCTTACCTCCTTTGTCACCAATTAATTGACCATAATTTTGCGGGTTTATATCTGGGCTCTCTAGTCTGTTCCATTGATCAATGTGTCTGTTTTTGTGCCTGTACTATACTGTTTTTTATTACAACAGTTTTTTAATATAGTCTGAAGTGAGGGAGCATGATTCCGCCAGCTCTGTTCTTTTCACATAGTAAGTACTATGGCTAAGAAATATAACGCTCAGAAAATTCCAAGTTTCTTCTTTGGTTCTGGGATTGAGCTAGGTAAAATTAATAAATTTAATGAAGTAATTAAGCAGTGGAGAGCAACAGAGAGTTGAGGAGCCATCCAGAGAAGGAGAAGGGGTACTGAGACCCAGTACCCTGAAAGAAACAGGAACACTGGCTAGGCTGTCAGTTTAATAGACTTTGCATAGAACACAGTTTAAAATTTTACCGGGTAAGATAGGATGGAATGAGCCCAAAGCCTACTCAGTTTACTAGGTGACAATCAAATTCGTTTTGGCTCCAGGCCTTTCCTGTCAAGAATTGAACATCAGGACTAAGCTTCTTTTGTCCCCCAGAAAACATTAGACAGGAAGCTAATGATATATAAATTCTAAGTGTAATTTTGCTTGTAATGTGCTGGGCGATTTCTTGTTGTATTACCTGTGTAGAAAAACTATGTAACATATACACTTCATGTAGTATTGTATAAAGGAGATAGGTTCATCTTGAGATAGCAATACTTGAGTTAATCTGAAAAAATGAGAATCTTGAATTAGAGGCTCATGAAATCCATAAAACTATTAAGTAAATTTTTGTCATAAATCCATTTTATGTATTTAATCATGTGACATTATGGAAGGTAAAATTTTATGGATATGTCAACATGAAATGTGCAATTAGTTCAGTCAAAGCAAACAAGCTGTACATATAGTTAAATATATTTTATAGGGAAAAGCACTGAGTAAACTCTAAGAGGAGCTAGTTGGCTTAACTACTTTAAGGAATTAATTTGTTGGAAAAAACTAAACTATGAAGCTATAGACAAACCTTAAGTTTGTGTAACAGAGAAATTAGAACTAGAAGGAAATAAAGTAAAAAAAGAATATGAGTAGTTTTGAAAGTATACTTTTACTGATGAAGCAATAAAAAACTATAATCTCTGCTCAAAATTGTTATTCTCTTTAGGTGTTACAGTGAAGTGATTTTGGAGTTAACATTTATTTTCTTTACTCAATTTGCAAACAACTACTACTAATTTATTGAGCACTTACTGTGACTCAGGCATTCTGTTAATGAAGTAATGTTTAGAAAGACACTAAGTCCTTCCAAAGATCTTCTGAGGCCGATATAATTATCTCCAGACATTTGAAAACAAATACATCAAGGCTCAGAAAGTTTTTATGCAAGTGATTCATGGGCACACAGGTAGAATATACAGATTCAGTATTTAACCCAAAGTTTTACTTACATATGAATAGTGTGCATATGTACACACAAGTGTGTGTGTTGTGTGTGTCTGCTGATATTGTGAGGAATTCTTCTCCTCATCAAAGTTTCAATCCCTGGGAGTCAAAATAATCTGGCAGATTTCTCAAAACAAGGTTTGGGGAAAGATTTCAGAGTCACTCTGCATCCCATAGTATGTTAGTGATGATGAATGGGTGAACCACGTATGAAGCAGCAGCAATAGGTTGATAATATTTTCTTTCAAATGGAAACTTTTGGACAGACATGAATATATAAAAAGAATGCTATTACACTGTATGCATTTCAAATACTTCTTATGGTATATAATCTGAAGCTATCTGGAGTCCAAGCAATCATCACCTGTTATATGTTTTCTTAATTTGAAGGAATGCAGTGAGAAAGAAAAATACATTTGTATTTCTCTATGACCAAGTAACGATATTTCAATTAATAGTTCATTAAACACTGTAAGGGCTTCCCTGGTGGCTCAAACAGTGAAGAATCTGCCTGCAATAGAGAAGACATAGGTTCAGTCCCTGGGTCAGGAAGATCCCTTGGAATGAAAACCCACTCCAGTATTCTTGCCTGGGGAATCCCATGGACATAGGAGCCTGGTGGGCTGCCAACTATAGAGTTGCAAAGCACTGGACATGACCGAAGAAACTAAGCATTCATGCAAACACTGTAAATAGTAGCAGCTGTTTGCAATGACCTTCTGTAATCTAGAGTTCCAGTGGAACTTGGAATCACAGTTTACCTTTGACTCCATTCAATATTGTGAGACCTCCCAGCAGTTTAATATTCCACACATATCTGAAAATTTCCTGACAGAGTTTCACACAGGATTATGTGTGGTGCTAGCCATTCTTTTTTCCATTCCCTGATGTCTGCTGTTGCAAAGCTTAAAATGCCAATGATAATATCTAAGCACTAAAAATAATGCAGCTATTGACCCTGCAATGGTACCAGATGATACACCCTATTCAGCCACTAATAGTGCATATTACAGCCCTAAGTTGCTACACTAGTTTTAATATACAATTCTGTCTCAAAATTACCCTAATATATCTTCACCAGTCTTTCCAAGACTTGTGTCTCATGCTTCTAGTACTTTATAAATATTTTAATACAATTTTGGTTCTACTGCCCACTTTTCTTAAATTCTCAGGCTTGAGGCCATGGTGCATGCAGAGTTTGAGGTCAATCTGAATGATCAACAACTCTGATCTTCCTATTAGGATGACCTACCTGTGGTCAAGCCTGTTTACTTGGCAAGAGCTATTCTAGTTGAGGTTCCTCTGTCCTTTTTACTCATTCTCACCTGTTTTGTTCTGTAGATGCATCCCCTCCTGCAGCCATCACTGCAAACATATTAGAGGAACACTATTCCACTGTCACCATAAATAAAATATTACCATAGTACTGAGCAGCTGACATTCTATGCGTGAGAAGAAATACCTGACTGCTTGGGCTGACACATCATTTTTTCCTGCCTTTGGAGTGGACGCATACCATTAGCTCTGTTGTATCTCCACCTTGCAGACTGTAAATCTTAGAATTTAGCCTCCATATTCTTTTGAACCATTTACAATAAATTTTTTAAATAGATATATCTTCTTTCTCTCTTTCCCTCTCCACACATATACATATTCTCACTACTCTTTACTCTTTTCCTCCCTTCCCTGCCACTCTCTCTCTCTCCGTGTATATACACACACATATATAATATACTGGTTCTATTATTATTTCTCTGGAGGACCCAGACTAATAAAATATGTAATTATTAAAGAGTCTAAGTAAATATAATAAGTATATAACTATAATAGGCTTTCCAGGTGGTGTTAGATGTAAAAATCCCACTTGCCAATTCAGGACAAGTAAGAGGCAAGATTTTGATCCCTGGGTTGGTAAGATCTCCTGGAGGAGGGCATGGCAACCCACTCCAGTATTCTTGCCTTGAAAATTCCATGGACAGAGGAGCCTAGAGAGCTATAGCCCATAAGATCGTGAAGAGTTGGACACAGCTGAAGCGACTTAACGCACATAAAAGGCCTAAATGCTATAAAGGAGTGTTCTAGGTTAATGGGTACAAATAATACATGAGATACAATATGAGGATAAATTTAGCAAGTGCCTAGGTAAAGGAGAGTAAGAGAATTTTGGACACAGAATGACATATACAAAAGGTATATATGAAAGAGGGTATCATGTTCCACAAAGGGAAGGAGAGTTAGTTCTCTGAAAGGCAGAGAGCAAGGAGGCAAAGGTTAACAAGATGACCCTCTAAAGTTAGAGGGTAGCCTCTGTGTGCCTCAGTCATCATTTTGAGAGTGTCCATCTCTAGGACAATGAGACAACTCAGAAGTGTCTTAAAGGGGAGTAGTATGATCAGATTTGCATTGTGAAGCCATCACTAAGTGAAGTTTGAACTGATGAAATAGACTTAGTATCATAAAGGTTATAGTGTTGTTACCTTGATCTGTTAGGTGCAGGCAGTCTACAGTTTCTAGATGGGCTGGATATAGCACAATTACAGCAGCACATCTGGTTGCTGCTACTGGAAGGGGGAAGCAGAGAAGGGTGTACAAGTGTGCCTGATAACAGTGCCCATAACGAGCCTTACTGCTCTGGTGTGGTTTATTAGAAATCATTTAAATGTTTACTCTCTATGTTTAGGTAGATTTAACAGAGATGCTTTATCATCACACAAGTCAGCTATATATCTTAATGTTGGTAAGTACTGAGGCCTAGAGATATAAAACTTGACCCTGTGTTTATTTATGAATATCAAAAAGAAACAGCATATATCTGAGGTATACAAAGTGCATAGACTGTTATTTCAAAGTGTGTAATAAATTTTAAGAGTTTAAAATGAGACCTTGTATTTGATGTCAGAACTCCAACATTCCAGTCTCACTAACTCTTTGGATTGTTTTCTCTGTGTTACACCAAAATATCTTTGGAATTATTTAATGTGTGTCACATTTTTCTTCTAGAAAATCACTGTGGAAAACTTTTGCAGCCATTTCCAACCATTCAAGTAGCACACTGAATTCAAAAATTATCTGAAAGGTATACTCATAGTGATAAATCCGTCCCATTCATATGTTCTTTCCAGCATGGTTTAATAGATTTGGAATTCATTCTAAATATTTCTGACAATGTACATTTAAAATAAAAAAAACTTACTTTTTTTGACAAATTCACCTCATAGAAGTCAGATTCTGTATTTGTCTATGGAACATGCTGCAACTTCATTATAGGTCTGGAAGATATGCAGGTTGATAGGTAAAGATCATAAATAAAATTTTCATATCCTTGAAAGATAAATGATTGAAGCTGGCATACTGTGCTCTTCATTCAAAGAAGAAATAGATTCATTAGAGGGGGAGAATGTTGCTTCTCCTAGCAAGGGAACAACAGCAGCAGTAAGGGAATGTACATGTTCAGACTTACCCAAATCCATTATAATTTCTCTACTCCAATATGCAGATTCTCACTCTTTTCCAATCAAATTCCCAGAAGTAGCACCAGAAACTGTTGAGACCATGATGTTAACTTATTAACTTACTTCTTAATACTGTAAACCATTGAATCAAACTCAGTCTCTGGCTTTCAACTTCTTCAACCCAGGGTGAAAATTCTACCAATGTCAAAGAAGCTTTACGGTGCTCTGACTATACCTTGAATGAATACATTAAAATCCTCAGCTTGTCAACTTGAAGCTTACCATTGCAATCAGAAGTGTAGTCTAGAGTATCTGTGGGTTTAAAGCATAAACGATAACAAAGTGTACGTTTTATAATATATGAATTATAAAATAATATTCCTCACCTCCTATAAGGATAGCAATCCCCTCAGATTAAGGCCTCACCCTTATGACATGATGACTTCCTTAAAGCTCAACATTCAGGAAACTAAGATCATGGTGTCCAGTCCCATCACTTCATGGCAAATAGATGGGGAAACAGTGGAAACAGAGGCAGACTTTATTTTTTGAGGTCCAAAATCACTGAAGATAGTGACTGCAGCCATGAAATTAAGATGCTTACTCCTTGGAAGAAACATTATGACCAACCTAGATAGCATATTAAAAAGCAGAGATATTACTTTGCCAACAAAGGTCCGACTCGTCAAATCTATTGCTTTTCCAATAGTCATGTATGGATATGAGAGTTGGACTATAAAGAAAGCTGAGTGTTGAAGAACTGATGCTTTTGAACTGTGGAGTTGGAGAAGACTCTTGAGTCCCTTGGACTGCAAAGAGATCCAACCAGTCCATGCTAAAGGAAATCAGTCCTGAATATTCACTGAAAGGACTGAAGCTGAAACGCCAATACTTTGGCCACCTGATGCGAAGAACTGACTCATTGGAAAAGACCCTGATGCTGGGAAAGATTGAAGGTGGGAGGAGAAGGGGACAACAGAGGGTGAGATGGTTGGATGGTATCACAGACTCAACAGACATGAATTTGAGTATACTCTGGGAGTTAGTGATGGACAGGGAGGCCTAACATGCTGCAGTCCATGGGGTTGCAAAGAGTCGGAAATGACTGAGTGACTGAACTGAAAGGTCTTGTCCTCATATACAATCACATTGGAGGTAAGGGCTTTAGCATATGAATCTGGGAGATTGGGGGAGAAGGGAACACAGTTCAGCCCATATCATTTAATTTTTTGAAAAATTAGATTATTCATACAAAAAGTATTTGAGCTTGCTAATCATTCAGTGAACCATCAGATACCACTGCTGCTGTTTGAGTAAAGAGCACCATCTGACCAGGACAGCCAGGTCTCCTGCGGGACACCCACCAGGAAGGCAGCTTACTGAGTAGAAACTAGGGAAGAAAGACACAGTGCTGACATGTGCTATTAGACCTAGACAGGCACCAGAAAGCGCTCCAGGAAAGTGCCGTATTTGGCAAAAAGGAAGAGATGGGTACCTTTTAAAGGATACCAGGCCACCAACATTAAGGAAAAATAGCATTCATTGATTTATTCCACAAACATAAATAAATAGAAGCTGTTAACACTGTGTGTTGAGCACTTCATGTACACTATCTTTACTAACTCTCTCCCCAACAGATGGGGAAATTCAGAGAGATTAAAGGGTTCAACACAGTGATTCAGTGATAGAAGCATGACTTTACAAGACTGGACTGTCTCATGCACAAGCTTGGTGCTGTGGACATAGAGACTGGAAGATGTAGTCCCTTCCACAAAGTTATTATTAAGAAGAGGGAACTGTTTGCTAGCAGTTTGTTGTTACTAAAGCCAATGCATATAATCAATCATTTCTCGCAACACTTTGAAAGGGCTCGAAGAAATACTCATCTGTCCATAAATGTACTGATCTGATAGTAGAAAGTGAATGGGAACTAAAGAGCCTCTTCATGGGGGTGAAAGAGAACAGTGAAAAAGCTAGCTTGAAACACACCATTAAAAAAAACTAAGATCATGGCATCCAGTCTCATTGCTTCACGGCAAATAAAAGGGGAAAAAAGTGGAAGCAGTGACAGATTTTCTTTTCCTGTGTGCCAAAATCACTGGACAGTGACTGCAGCCATGAAATTAAAAGGTGCTTACTCCTTGGGAGGAAAACTATGAGAAACCTAGACAGCATATTAAAAAGCAGGGACATCACTTTGCTGACAAAGGCTCATATTGTCAAAGTTAATGGTTTTTCCAAGAGTCATGTATCAATGTGAGAGTCAGACCATAAAGAAGGCTGAGCACTGAAGAACTGATGCTTTTGAATTGTGGTGCTGGAGAAGACTCTTGAGAATGCCTTGGAATGAAAGGAAATGAAACTAGTTAATCCTAATGGAAATTAACCCTGAATATTCATCAGAAGGACTGATGCTAAAAATCTCCAAAACTGTGGCCACCTAATGCGAAGAGTTGACTCATTGGAAAGACCCTGATGCTGAGAAAGACTGAAGGCAACTGAGAAGAGGGCAGCAGAGAATGATATGGTTAGACAGTACCATCAACTCAATGAACATGAATTTGAGCAAACTTTGGGAAACAGTGAAAGACAGGGAAGCCTTGTATACTGTAGTCAATGGGGTTGCAAAGAGTCAGACATGACTTAGTGACTGAACAACAACATACTGAGCTAAGAAAGAATATATGAATTGAGGAGACAAAAGGAGTAAGGGCATCATATCAGTTGGCTATAACTTGCTATTACATAACAAGTAATTCACTCCAAAATTCAGTGGATTAAAACAGTAATCATTTATTCTTGCTCACAGGTCTGCAAGATATTGGCTCAGCTAGGCTATTTTCAGCTAAGTGGCTCTGCCTGAGGCTGTACACCCAGTTGCAGTTGGCTGCATGCTGAAGTTCCCAATGCATTCTTCTAGGCCTTGTGTAGAAGAGTAGTGGATGCCTAGAGAAAGCTTTTCTCAGAGAGATGGGAGCAGTGATACCTTTTAAGTTCCAAGTATAGAACTTGCACAGGGTAACTGCCACCCACATCCCATTGGCCAAAGCAAGTCATAGCTAGTGGAAAACTCTTTTGTGGGAAGGGTTGCAAAGTTATATGGTAAAGGGAATGGATAAAGAATTGAGGTCAATAATTCCATCTGTCAAAGGCATTTTCTGAATTTGGTGGGGAGTGGTTGGCATAGCAGAAGTAGAGTGGGTAGAGAATCTATAAAATACCACTAACTTCCAAAAGATTTGCAGGGGAGACTTTCCTATGAACAAAACACCCCATTTCTTCATTTTCAGCAAGATAATGAAGACAAACCCTCCCACTCTGCTTTCCTTTTCCATTTTTTAAAAAGTATACACAATTGTAGGATGATAGAACACTAGACAAGCCTGACTAAAAAGAGATTGCCCCAGTCTCAACTTTCAACCACCTATAAAAAGTAGTATTTGGGAAAAAAAAAAAAAAGCTGTGAAAGAATGTGTTCTGCATCTGGATCTCAGAGTACCACTGGGTGGTTTATTTATACCCATGTAATCTACAGACATGCAGACACCAGCCTAACTGGTTGACAAATAGGAACAAGCATGCTTATAAAACAGAAAAAGGAAAGGCTGTAGAAAATAAACAACTGGAGATAAAGGAGACAAGAATATACAATGGAGAAAAGATAAACTCTTGAGTAAGTGGTGCTGGGCAAACTAGACAGCTACATTTAAAGACTAAAATGAGAATGTTTTCTAATACCATATATAAAAGTAAGCTTAAATAGGTTAAAGACCTAAATGTAAGACTGGAAACCATAAAACTCCTAGAAGGAAACACAGGCAGAATGCTCTGATAAAAACAGTAGCAATATATTTTTGATTTGTTCCTTAAGGCAAAGGGAAGATAAGCAAAATAAAGGGGACCTACTTTAAAGCCTTTGCATAGCAAAGGAAACCATCAACAAAACAAAGACAACCTCCCACATCAGAGAACATATTTGCAAATGATATGACCAACAAGGGGTTAATATTTAAAGTGTATAAATATTTCATACAACTCACACTCAGTATCCAAAAGAAAAATTGAAGACATTTTTCCAAAGAACACTAACAGGTGGCTTGTAGGCATAAGAAAAGATGCTCAACATCACTAATTATTAGAGAAATGCAAAGTAAAACAACCATAACATATCACCTTTCACCTGTCAGAATGGCTATCATCAAAAAGACCTCAAAATGGGAGAAAATACTTACAAACCAGGTATCTGATATGAGACTAGTAACTGGAGTATATAAAGGATTCTTAAAATGCAATAAAAGACAAATAGCCCAATATAGAAATGAGTAAAAGACTTGAATACATGTCTTTTGAAGAAAGTATACAAACAGCACAAAGGCACATGAAAAGATTCTCAGTGTCATTAGTTATCATGGAAATGTCAATCAGAACCACAAGGACACCATTTCATACCCACTACAACGGCTACAGTCAAAATGACAGATGAGAACAAGTATCAATAAGGAGAAATTGAAACCCTCATAGATTGCTAGTAGGAATATAAAATGGTACAGCTACTTTGTGAAAACAGTTTGGCAGCTCCTCAAAATATTAAAGTTACTAGACAAACAAGAAATTCTATTCCTTGGTTATCTATCTATACGAGAGAAATAATAGATAATCACACAAAGGTTCATAGCAGCATTGTTCATGATAAAGGGCCAAGATGTAGAAACAACCCAAATGCCCATTAGCTGCGAGATAGATAAATAAAATGTGGTATATCCATATAATGAAATATCACTAAGGCATAAACAGGAATAAGTACTGACATGTGCTATAACATGATGAATTTTTAAAACATTATGAATGAGTCATAAGACACCATATATTGTACAATTCTACTTACAGTAAATGTCCAGAAGAGGCAAATCTAGAGAGATAGAAAGTAGCTTGGTTTTTGCCTAGGACTGAGGGTGGAAGGGTGGAAGAGAGCAAAATTTACTGCTAATAGTACAGGGTTTCTTTTATACTGAAATATTCTAAAATTACATGGTTGCATCGCACTGTAAATACATTAAAACACTGAATTGTATACTTTAAATAGATGAATTATATACTTAATGAATTATATCTAAAAAACAAAAAGAACACAAATAACAAATGTTGGCAAAGATGTGGAGAAAAAGGAACCCTCTTCCACTGTGTGAATGTAAATTGGTGTAGCAACTATGGGTAACAGTATGGAGACCCCTCAAAAATACTAAAAAATATAACTACCATATGATCCAGCTATTCCACCCCTGGGTATATATCTGAAGAATCTGAAGAAAACAAAAACATTAATTTGAAAAGATATATGCATGCCTATGTTCACTGCAGCATTATTTACAATTGCCAAGATATAGCAGCAATGTAAGTATACATCAGTAGGTGAATGGGTAAAGAAGCTGTGGCACATATATACAATGGAATACTACTTAGCCATAAAAAGGAATTAACGTGAATTATTTGTAGTGATGTGAATGAAACTAGAGTCTGCCATACAGAGTAAAAAGACTCAGAAGAACAAATATCATGTATAACTGCACATTTATGGAATCTAGAATAATGGTACTAGTGAACCTATTGCAGGACAGGAATAGAGAGACAGACTTAGAGAACAGATTTATGGACACAGCGAGGGAAGGAGAGGGTGGGACAAATGGAGAAAGTTGCCCTGACATAAATACAGTACCATGTACAAAAGAGATAGCTAGTAGAAAGCTTATGTATAGCACAGGGAGCACAGCTCAGTGCTCTGTGATGACACAGAGGGCTGGGGTGGGATGAGGGGGTGGGAGGGAGGCTAAGAGGGAGGGGATTTTCAGTTTGTTGTACAGCAGAGACAAACACAACATTGTAAACAATATTACTCTCATAATAAACACACTGGATTGTTCACTGTAAACCTGATACTATTAGTGGCAAAGTTGTAGCCAGGAAAAATACAGGCTTCAAAAGAAAGGTAGTACGTTTTAAATTGCTGGCTTGGGGCTCTTGATTTTAAAGTTATGACACTGACAATATCTTTATTCTCCGTTTAGTACTAATCAAGATGTTTTGAAGTACTCTAATATATATCTCCAAGCCAGGCTTCAGCAATACATGAACTATGAAATTCCAGTTGTTCAAGCTGGTTTTAGAAAAGGCAGAGGAACCAGAGATGAAATTGCCAACATCCGCTGGATCATCAAAAAAGCAAGAGTTCCAGAAAAACATCTATTTCTGCTTTATTGACTATGCCAAAGCCTTTGACTGTGTGGATCACAAGAAACTGTGGAAAATTCTGAAAGAGATGGGGCTACCAGACCACCTGACCTGCCTCTTGAGAAACCTATATGCAGGTCAGGAAGCAACAGTTAGAACTAGACATGGAACAACAGACTGGTTCCAAATAGGAAAAGGAGTACATCAAGGCTGTATATTATCACCCTGCTTATTTAACTTATATGCAGAGTACATCATGAGAAACGCTGGGCTGGAAGAAGCACAAGCTGGAAATAAGATTGCTAGGAGAAATAGCAATAACTTCAGATATGCATATGACAGCACCCTTATGGCAGAAAGTGAAGAGGAACTTAAAAGCCTCTTGATGATAGTGAAAGAGGAGAGTGAAAAGGTTGGCTTAAAGCTCAACATTCAGAAAACGAAGATCATGGCATCTGGTCCCATCACTTCATGGGAAATAGATGGGGAAACAGTGGAAACAGTGTCAGACTTTATTTTTGGGGGCTCCAAAATCACTGAAGATGGTGACTGCAGCCATGAAATTAAAAGATGCTTACTCATTGGAAAGAAAGTTATGACCAACCTAGACAGCATATTGAAAAGCAGAGACATTACTTTTCCAACAAAGGTCCGTCTAGTCAAGGCTATGGTTTTTCCAGTGGTCGTGTATGGATGTGAGAGTTGGACTGTGAAGAAAGCTGAGCACTGAAGAATTGATGCTTTTGAACTGTGGTGTTGGAGAGGACTCTTTAGAGTCCCTTGGACTGCAAGGAGATCCAACCAGTCCACTCTAAAGATCAGTCCTGGGTGTTCACTGGGAGGAATGATGCTAAAGCTGAAACTCCAATACTTTGGCCACCTCCTGCGAAGAGCTGAGTCATTGGAAAAGACTCTGATGCGGGGAGGGATTAGGGGCAGGAGGAGAAGGGGACGACCGCAGATGAGATGGCTGGATGGCATCACGGATTTGATGGACGTGAGTCTGAGTGAACTCCGGGAGATGGTGATGGACAGGGAGGCCTGGCGTGCTGCGATTCATGGGGTTGCAAAGAGTCGGACACGACTGAGTGACTGGACTGGACTGAACTGTTGCTGACAGACTTCACTATGCCGTTTTTAAGTGATGGACTATCTTTTTGTTGAAGTAAAATATAGTCTGAGTACCGCAACTGCTGAGCCCATGCTCTAGAGCCTGTGCTTTGTGGCAAGAGAAAGTGAAGTCGCTCAGTCGTGTCTGACTCTTTGCAACCCCGCGGACTGTAGCCTACCAGGCTCCTCCCTCCATGGGATTCTCCAGGCAAGAACACTGGAGTGGGTTGCCATTTCCTTCTCCAGACCCAAGGATCGAACCCAGGTCTCCCACATTGCGGGCAGATGCTTTACCCTCTGAGCCACCAGAGAAGCACTGCAATGATAAGCCAGCACAGGGCAACATAACAGTAACCCCTACTTGCTTCACCTAGAGAAAGCCCTTGTGCATCAACAAAGACCCGGCGCAGCCATAAACAAGTAAACGCAACTGACCTTAAATTGAATATGCGCAAATATATTAAAAAAAAAAAAAAGCTTATCTTGTCAGTGCATGCCACTTTTCCAAGTACAGTGATCCTAAGTAAGAAAACATATGGACACCTTATCTTTGACAAAGGAGGCAAGAATATACAATGGAGTAAAGACAATCTCTTTAACAAGTGGTGCTGGGAAAACTGGTCAACCACTTGTAAAAGAATGAAACTAGATCACTTTCTAACACCGTACACAAAAATAAACTCAAAATGGATTAAAGATCTAAATGTAAGATCAGAAACTATAAAACTCCTAGAGGAGAATATAGGCAAAACACTCTCAGACATAAATCACAGCAGGATCCTCTATGATCCACCTCCCAGAATTCTGGAAATAAAAGCAAAAATAAACAAATGGGATCTAATTAAAATTAAAAGCTTCTGCACAACAAAGGAAACTATAAGCAAGGTGAAAAGACAGCCTTCTCAATGGGAGAAAATAATAGCAAATGAAGCAACTGACAAACAACTAATCTCAAAAATATACAAGCAACTTATGCAGCTCAACTCCAGAAAAATAAACGACCCAATCAAAAAATGGGCCAAAGAACTAAATAAGACATTTCTCCAAAGAAGACATACGGATGGCTAACAAACACATGAAAAGATGCTCAACATCACTCATTATTAGAGAAATGCAAATCAAAACCACAATGAGGTACCACTTCACACCAGTCAGAATGGCTGCGATCCAAAAATCTGCAAGCAATAAATGCTGGAGAGGGTGTGGAGAAAAGGGAACCCTCCTACACTGTTGGTGGGAATGCAAACTAGTACAGCCACTGTGGAGAACGGTGTGGAGATTCCTTAAAAATTGCAAATAGAACTCCCTTATGACCCAGCAATCCCACTGCTGGGCATACACACCGAGGAAACCAGAATTGAAAGAGACACATGTACCCCAATGTTCATCGCAGCACTGTTTATAATAGCCAGGACATGGAAACAACCTAGATGTCCATCAGCAGATGAATGGATAAGACAGCTGTGGTAAATATACACAATGGAGTATTACTCAGCTGTTAAAAAGAATTCATTTGAATCAGTTCTGATGAGATGGATGAAACTGGAGCCTATTATACAGAGTGAAGTAAGCCAGAAAGAAAAACACCAATACAGTATACTAACACATATATATGGAATTTAGGAAGATGGCAATGACGACCCTGTATGCAAGTCAGGAAAAAAGACACAGTTGTGTATAACGGACTTTTGGACTCAGAGGGAGAGGGAGAGGGTGGGATGATTTGGGAGAATGGGAATTCTAACATGTATACTATCATGTAAGAATTGAATCGCCAGTCCATGTCTGACGTAGGGTGCAGCATGCTTGGGGCTGGTGCATGGGGATGACCCAGAGAGATGTTGTGGGGAGGTAGGTGGGAGGGGGGTTCATGTTTGGGAACGCATGTAAGAATTAAAGATTTTAAATTAAAAAAAAAAAAAACATAAACTCTTACTTTTTTACATTTTGGTCTCCTACTTTTTATAGTTCTAATATATTCATTACCTTGCTATTAAAATTGTAGGAAAGCAGATAACTTGTAAAGTTTAATTAGGATCATTCTATTCTCTCTTCATTTTCTATATTGGTATGAAGAGTATAGAATATAGGAGGAGTAAAGAGAGTGCTGGTCAGAGTGAGGTGCATACCGCAAGTGAAGAGAAAGGTCAACTTTCCATTGTTAATCAGATGAATCTATTTTCTCTTTCCTGTGCCCATATACAAAATATAACTGTACTTTAAAATGTGTAAACACACTAAATTATAAACTGACCAAGAATAATTTCATATTCATTCCACTGCATATACATGTATGTGTACTTTCTAAGAGAATGAATGTTCATAAATCCTTATAAACTTGGTATTTATCAGGTATCAAATGCTTTTAAAATATTTGATAAGTGAATCCAAGCAAATAAAATTTGCTGTAATATGCCTTCTTCATATGTATTATTGATTCTCATTATTCATGGATTCTGTATTTAAGGGTTTGCTTACTCACCAAAATTTATTTTTAATCCCAGTCAGCACTTGTGGGTTTTACAGGATCATTTGCAGACATGCAGAACAGTTAAAAATGTGAGCTGTCTGATGTGCACATTCCAACTGAGGTCAAACAAGGTGACACTCTGCCTTGTTATTTCAGCTCTTCTATTTAAACAAGTGTTCTTCTTGTTATCTACTTAGCACATTTTTAAATTTTGCTTTTGTATGCTTTTGTCAATGATTTCACTGTTTAAATGGCCCCCAAGCAGAGTGATGAACTGTTGTCTATTGTTTGTTAGCACAAGAAGTCGGTGATGTGTCTTATGTAGAAGATACATGTTAGATAAACTTCATCCAGGCTTGATTTATACTGCTTTGGACCATAAGTTCTATGTTAATTAATTAATAATAGGGTACATCCAGAGAAAGAAAAAGCAAATGTGTATATCTGTCTGTGAGGCCACTCCAGAAGTGCTAAGTAACATCTGTAATGTGGGATGAAGCTATGGAAATAATGAAAAAGAAGCCAAATTTGTAGATTCATGAGATGATGACTAATAATAAAAGTGCAGTGGACAGCACTGTTGTGAAGCTGAAAGCCAAAGAAATTTATAGTCACTTTACCCTGGGTCACGAAAATGTTAAAACTTCTTGGTTAGTGTTGGCTGACTTGCACATTTTAAAAGGTGATACAGCTTGAAAAATGTTAAACATGCAAACGAGGCTGGTTCTCACATCAGGAGGCTGTGGAAGCAATTTTTAAAAATACCTACTAAGTGTTACACATGTAATGAATTAAGAGCAGATTTTCAATGCTGATAAGACTGGCTTGTTTATAAAAAATTTGTTAAACAAATCTATATAACACAGATGGCCCCTAGAGCCTCTGACTTTACATTACTTCAGTATCATTAATCACTTATAAGAAATATATATTACATAATATGCCTTTGAACAGAAACACACATAGTATAAGTTTATCACTTGATTAGTTGGCAAAAATGTTATGGTCAAACGGAACCTAACACTATAATTCCTTTAGGAGCAATGGTTCTGTATTTGCTAATTCAGAACCAATTTTATAGAACATAACTCCTGTGAATAATGTAAAAGGGATTTATTCATTTCAATAGCACCTCATAGTCCACTTTGTGAATGTAGCATAAACACTGCTAAAGGCTAAATATATGTGCTCCCTTAAAATTATGTTGAAGCATAATCCCCAATGTGATATTTTGAAATGGAGTTTTGGGGAGGTAATTAGGGTATAAGTCTATAAACCCCACCAATGAGATCAGTGCCCTTATAAAATAGATCCCAGAGAGTCCCCCCACCCACCCACTCCTTCATCCACAGCAGAACATAGAGAGAAGACAGTTGCCTGTGAACCAAGAAGCTGGTACTTATTAACACTGAATCTGCTGGCACCTTGATCCTGGTCTTCACAGCCTTCAGCATTGTGAGAAATATCTTCTATTTATAAGTCACCCAGACACAGTTGATGATATTTTGTTATAGCACCTTGAACAGACCAAGACAATAATTAGTCATGCAAAGTAGGGTGCTGATGCATCAGATACCATAATTGTCGAAGTGGGTTTGGAACTGGGTAACAGGTAGAGGATGAAAGAGTTGTGAACTGTAAGCTAGAAATAAGGATGATTCTGGAGAGATAAGGGAAAGAAAAGAGGAAAACTAGAGAGAAAGCCTCATCTTCTTAGAAATACCTAAGTCATCATGAACAAAAAGTTGAAAGAAATACAGATGGTAAGGATCTTTCTGCTGAGGCCTCAGAAGGAAATCAGAAACACGTTATCAGAAACCAGAGAAAGGCTGGTCTCTGTTATAAAGTAGGAAAAATCTTGACTGATTTTTGTTCATGTACTAGCGTTTTATAGAAGTTAGACCTTGTAAGCAATGAACTTGGATACTTACCTGAGAAGAACTCTAAGCAAAGTGTTAAAGCTGCTGTTTGGTTCCTAACTGCTTATTATAAAATGCTGCTGCTAAGGCACTTCAGTCGTCTCCGACTCTGTGTGACCCCATAGATGGCAGCCGACCAGGCTCCCCCGTCCCTGGGATTCTCCAGGCAAGAACACTGAAGTGGGTTGCCATTGCCTTCTCCAATGCATAAAAGTGAAAAGTGAAAGTGAAGTCACTCAGTCGTGTCCGACTCTTCGCGACCCCATGGACTGCTGCCTACCAGGCTCCTCCGTCCATGGGATTTTCCAGGCAAGAGTACTGGAGTGGGGTGCCATCGCCTTCTCCTATTATAAAATGATAGACAGGAGGAATGATTTGAAGATGGAATTACTGAGCTAAAAGAAAGCAGAACTTACCCTTTGGGAAAATTCTTAGCTTATTCATACTGCAATAAATTGAGAAAGGGTATTCAGAAGAGATTACTTGGGGTGTGGCCAAGTGACTTTTTGATAAGGAGATTAGTGTGGATATAAACCATGGATCTTAACAGCCATCTTGTCAGGACACAGAAACTGTTCTTTAAGACAAGAATGACCACCTGAAAGTGTCTCAGAGGTCATCAGGGCCACCACTCCCACCACATTCCCAGGGGAAAAAACTACTCCAGTGAATGTAGCCACCTCTCTAGCACAGGTGGGCCAGTGCCTAGACTCTCATGCCTGTGACCCTGTCAGACTGCTGCAGCACAGCTTACAGCCAGTGTAGTGGGGCCATGACCTGAGTGGGACCCTGGCAAAGAGTCACACTGTGGGTAGCAGCCCTCCAAATTCTAGGGAGACTTTGACAACTGCCGGGAGCCAGCGTGGAGAATCCCGCCCATGGCAAAAGTCATGAGGAAAAGGCCTGATGGGCAAAGGCGAGATCAGGCCTCGAGGGGCCCCCCTTCTCGAGCATCTACCCCAAAACCAGAATCTTTTTTTTCATGACTGTCACCAACTCCTCTGACATTAACAGGGGGCTATCCCTGACCACCTTTCTCTGAAGAAAATCACCTTAGGGCTCTAGCTAATAAATCTCCTGGGCATGAAAAGTGTGTTTCAATTCAAACCCCCTGTTAGCATTCTAACTTACTTGGCAGGTTTATCCAGACTCTTGCAACATTGTTGAGCCAATGCTTACTGCCAAGTTCTCACATCCCTTATCCATTGTGTTCCTGGGAGTGCATATAGTCAGGATGTAGAAAAAACAAGCAGCAGCTTTAGCATTAGCAACATTAGACTTTGAGTTAGTAAGTTCTTTCTTTGCTGTAACCCGCTGAATCTTTGCTCCATAAAAAATGTAACTCTGTACTTTAAGGGTGATGCAGGCTAAGGAATTTAAGAAAAAACATTTCAAGGAAAAGTAAGTGTTTTAGCTGACCAACCTTTATCAAAAAGGGGTCATAAAATATCAACAGGCCTCAGGGCCAGAAGATAATGTACAAAAAATAAGACTCTTGCAGGAAAGAACCTGGTATCGATAAAAGTTAATACTGATGGAATGTTGAGTTGACTCTGCATTTTTCACCTTGCTGTATGTACAACTCAGGGTATAAAAGCCCTCTCTGAAAATAAATTGGGGTGCCTCACTCACTGAAGCTTGGTCAACCCCATGTCATTCTCTCCTTATCTCTTTATCTCTAAATCTCAGTCGCCGACACTGTCCCCCTGAGGATACCCTGGATCCAACCGGGGCTGGACCCAGGTAGACAACCCAGTGAGTACAGAAAACAGAGCATCAAGCCAACGAGGATTATTACCACATGTTAGAGGCCTACTGGAATTTCCCCAATTAGGTTCTGAAGTTACTTTGGACCTGTCACTCTTTTCTCCCTTCCTGTTTCTCCCTTTGGAATGTCAATATCTATCCTATGCCAGTCCTACCATTGAATTTTAGAAAGCACATAAGTTGTTTGATTTTACAAGTTCACAGCTGGAGAGGAATTTTGCCTCAGGATAAATCGTACCTCATATCTTACGCATACATGATTTAGATGACATTTAGATGAGACTGTGCAAGCTGAGCGCTGAAGAATTGATGCTTTCGAACGGTGGTGTTGGAGAAGACTCTTGAGAGTCCCTTGGACTGCAAGGAGATCCAACCAGTCCATTCTAAAAGAGATCAGTCTTGAACATTCATTGGAAGGACTGCTGCTGAAGCTGAGACTCCAATACTTTGGCCAACTGATGTGAAGAACTGACTCATTTGAAAAGACCCTGATGCTGGTAAAGATTGAAGGCAGTAGGAGAAGGGGATGACAAAGGATGAGATGGTTGAATGGCATCACCAACCCAATGGACATGAGTTTGAGTAAACTGTGGGAGTTGGTGATGGACAGAGAGGCCTGGCATGCTGCAGTCCATGGAGTCACAAAGAGTCAGACATGACTGAGGGACTGAACTGAACTGTGCACATTCAGCTTTTAAAATTGATGCTGGAGCAAGTTAAGAATTTGGGGAATATTGGGATGGAATGAACATAGTTTGCATTCTAGAAGGGCATGGATCTGGTGTGTGGAGGGAGAAGGGCTAGAATGCTATAGGCTAAATATCTGAGTCTTTTCAAAACTCACATGTTGAAACTTTATCCCCATTGTGGCAGTAATAGAATATGGGGCCTTGAGGAGGTAATTAGATCATTACAGTGGAGTCCTCATGAATAGAATTAGTGCCCTCTTAGAAGCAGCCCACGACAGTTCCTTCCTTCTTCAAAGAGAAGAAAGGCATCTGTAAGCCAGGAAGAAAGTTCTTGCCAGGCACAGAATTTGCTGGTGCCTTGATCTTAGTTTTCTCAGCATCTAGAACTGTGAGGAAAAAAATAAAAAAAATTCTCTTGTTTACACATCACACAGCAACAGTATTCTAATATAGTAGCCCAAATGATCCAAGACAAAGCTGATAAAAGTCTTCACACTATATATCCAGCAATGTGATCACACTTACTGCTTCACGATAATCTTCTCTGGGATATCTTGAGCCCTATCCTGATTTGTTCTCATTTGCCTCCTAGAAAAACTGTTTTGGTTTTGTTCATTTTTATTTGTGATAAGGGAGTATAACCAAATCCTGTTTGCTAATTTTGGTACTCTCTCTGTATGCCCCATTTTTAAACAGCCTTGTCTAATACTGGGAATGGGAATAATGGAGGCTAAAATACCTATAAACTAAAATACATCAGAAATATTTGTTACTTCTCTTATATCAAATACTTCATATCTGAGAAGGGATCAGCCACCTATGACTCACAGACTAAAGGCAGCTCACTACCAGTTTTTATAAATAAAGTTTTATTAGAACAAAACCATACCATTTATTTATATATTATTTATGGTTGGTTTTATACTACAATGGCTACATTGTACAGTTATAACTGAATTCTTATTGCCCTCAAAACATAATATTTACTATCTAAAATGTTAAGTAAAAACTTTGCTCATTTTTGATAAGACTGCATCAAAAAAGATGACATTTCACCTTTCTCATTTAGGTACATATCTATTTTTTATTTAAATATATTAAATATTATTATTATTAGCGTCTATGGGGTTGCACAGAGTTGGACATGACTGAAGCGATTTAGCAGCAGCAGCAGTAGTAACATCTTCAATCCTAAGGTGTATTTTAAAAATTATGTTATAAAATGATTTCAAGTATTATGTTGCCTAATTGTCAATTTTCCTATAGGTAGATAGAGTGAGTATAAAATAGTATTAAAGTTTTAGTATCAAATTTTATTTTCCCAATTTAATTCATTTTATAGCCTTAAATTAGTCCTTACCATTTTTTGTTTTCTCCACCTTGGTAACACAGTAACTTTGAACATGGAATATGACCCATGTGAGCCTGAGTAAAATAAAATATCAATATTATCAACTGATTGGTGCTATGGTAAGTCTGAGGAAAATTATTAGTACATGACAGAATGTCATCAATGACTGCCATTACTATCATCACTCTATATGCAGAGCTTCAGCTCTGAAGAAATACTTTCTGAATTTAATTTTGAAGTATTCCACTTAAATAAGTCAAATAAGTCTCCATTTCTACAAATTACACCCAAATTTAATGGCTTAAAATAATAAGCGTTTATTATCTCCCATTTTCTGTGGGTTGAGTTGAGAGTTTCTTCATTATTGCAGTCAAGGTGTTAGTCAGGGTTACACTATCTGAAGGCTTGACTGTGACCAGAGAATTCTTTTCCAAGTTTACACTCACAGTGGTCTATAGAAGGCCTCAGTTCTTGTCTATCTGCTGGTTAGAGGCCTGAGTTACTCACTATGTGGGCCTTTTCTCAGGACTTCTTGGGAGATCTCATACCGTGGTAGCTCACTCCCCTTTGAGCAAGTGATCTGACAGAGATCAAAGGAGAAGCAAACGTATCTTGTATGAAAGAGTCTTATAAGTCACACACTACATTTTAACAACATTCTGTTCACAATAAGGAAGGCACTGCGTCCAGCTCACACTCAACAGAAGAGCATTGGGCTTCAAAGGAAAATAAAAGTATATAGGCAGCTCTGTGTTCTGGTACAAATGTTTCTGTTCATCTTAGCCATAAATACAGAAAGGAGTATTCACCTGTTGAAGGAAGGACTACCAGAGTATGTGGATAAACAACTGACCCTTGAACACCTCCAGGAGTTGGGGACATCAACCCTTAGTACAGTTTAAAAACCCCATATAACTGAGAGTCAGCCCTCCTACACATAGTTCTGTGTCCACAGTTCTTCATCTGAGGATTCAGCCAACCACAGATTGTGGAGTACTTCACTAGTTACTACTGAAAAGATCCCACATGTAAGTGGATCTGTGCAGTCAAGCCCACATTGTTCAAAGATCAACTGTATATTAAGATTGCCTTACTCAATTTGCCTCAATTTCCCCATCTGTAATCATTGTTTTGGGATTACTGTTTTGGGATTACCAATGTCTAAATCATATCGATAAGAACCTCCCACATGTAAGCAATCTAAAAATATTACCTAATATTAGAAGTTTGGTTTACTATTTTTATAGAACAATGGGGACACTATTATTCTCACTTTATGCTATTTCATTACATCACTATCTGAAATTTAGGATTTATTTTCATTCTTTGGCAGAAAATTTGCCTGTCAGGTTCAATTATTGGTATTGTGAAGGAAAAGTTTGCTTGCTTTTGTTTCCCTGATGTAAGAATTGATATAACTTTTCAGTTATCAAAATGCTTCTCAATTTGCTTTTCTGTCAGTGACTACCATATGTTTCCTTATGTTATCCATGGTATAAATAAGCCACTTAGCAAAATACTCATAGTCACCTTTCTGTATTTATGACTAAAATTAACACAAACACTTATACAGGAATACAGAGCTGCCTATATATTTCATTTTCCTTTGAAGCCAGAATATGACATTTTAAAAAACAAATGCTTAAGGTATAATTGACATATAACATTAATATTAGTTTCAGGTATACAACACTATGACTTAATATTTTTATATAATGTGAAAGAATCACAATAAATCTTTTATATAATTCACATTCCTCTGTTTCTTAATTATTTTGTTACTTGATTTTCATTTTCTGAAATTTTACTCTATCCACTTAGATTCAGAGTATCACAAAGTACAATGTTTGTAGAGTAGTCTCATCCTATGAAATGTTAAACGATAATTATGTCATCTGATATAATGCCTCTTTGGGATATAAACACACACACACACACACACACACTTATACACAAGCCAGGCAAATCAAATTGTCTAGTTCTCTGCTTCTTTGGTAGGCATAAGAGCAGTTGAATATATACACATTTATTAATAAAATGCATTTTGGGGGAGATACTATATTCACTCTTTTCATAATATTTGTTTGTTTTATTCGGTTTGGGGACAAAGGTCCAAATGTTAGAATAAAATAACATTTATATCAAGTATGACATGGTAGGTAGAAAAGATTTTCATTGCAATTGAAAAAAGCTGAAAAGCAATCACAGTTTATAATTGGTAGCAGTTTTCAGCCTTAACTTCATTCTCTCTAGGGAAATTTCTCTAACTCTTTTAGACGGGGCAAAAGTTTCCTTGTATTTCATCTCACAGCAGTCTGTTTTTTTCCCTTATCAAAGCACTTAGCACACATTATTGTATTTGAAGTTTGTATTGTCTGAATACAGTAAAGGCTCTAATTGATGTGCTGGCAAGATACAGTGGATTCTCCCTCCGCACACAAGATTCTCCGAATCTTCAATGACTGTGCACACATTTCTGACAAAATAAGACTGGAATATATATTTTGGAAGAAATGTTGAATAAGAGAGAGTTTTAAAGTTAGGATGAGGTTTACAATATGCCTAGTGAGGATTTGATCTCCCTAGAACTTCCTTCATTCCAACCACAACTTGAACACTGAAAATATTTGGTAGCAGACAAGAAGTCTATAAGAATTAAGATTAATGAAAATATAATTAGTTTATGATGGAATTTTCAATTATTACCATAAGTAAATCCCTGTCTGTTGAGGCTGTAAGTAGGAAGCTGAATACCAAGCTCTACTGCAGCTATCATCACTATCAGAAACAAAGTATTATGAATATATGCAACAAACACACAGCTTATTATACTCTTTCTTATATCCATAACTATCTATAGGATTATAATCAGTTTATAATGAGTTTAAATGGAGAATAAAAAAGATGCAAAATAATCTATTTAACTGCCAACAATCTTCCAAAGGGTAGGCACTAATTGCTAATAAAGTTTAATAACTATAGATGATATTTAACAGCTACTGTATTTTAGGCACTATATTTGGTATTTTATGAATGTTACCTTATATAATCCACACAACCAAGCCATAATGTACTGGAGATATGACACTAAAATTAAATTTGGGTTCAGATCATGAGTTTACCATTTATACATACCTGTATATCATGAGCAAGTTAGATACTGTGTGTAAGTATCAATTTTCTCATCTGTCAAAACAGAGAAATGGTTCCTTAAATTTACTTATATGTTAATAATTAGTGATAATTTTTATTACATTTGTACATATACAGAGCTAGCAAGTGGCATATTATTGGTCTACATCTCCATAGAGTCTATACGCACCAGTTTCTTTTCTCTTTTTTAATCTATTTATTGTGATGCAATTGACATATGATTATCTTATTTTCAGCTATGCAGCATAATGATTTGATATTTGTATATATTGCAAAATGATCACAATAAGTCTAGTCAATATCCATCACCATACATAATTATGAAAATGCTAGATTTACAAATTTTTATGTCTTCCATTTCACTTAAAAACATCCATGGTAGTTTACTCACCATGAAATAGACCAGACATTTTTGTTTCATTTCAGTTTCAATAGCGTATCTGTGCTACTCCTCAATCTTGGGAAATCTTCCCCAATGTGTATACTTGTGTGTTTGCCTGTGTGTGTGTGTATGTGTTCTTTATGTTCATTAAAAAATATCAAACCACTTGGTAGAACTTTCTGTTATTTTTTTTTAAGGTACAATGGAAGATTATAAATGGTTTGTAAACACTTGCCGCTCCTTAGGTGACCCAATAAATAACTACTGTGAAGACTTTAATAGAGATGCTGTGGTCCTCTGGAGTAGTTCAAATTCTAACTCTCAATTCAGACCTTTTTTTAGAGAATACTTATACAACATGCTGTAAATAAAATGCAAGTCATTTTGGTTCTCACAAAAATCAGTTTAAGTTTTCCCACTGAAGCCAATTTAGTTATCATATTTTTCTCTTTCTACTTCCAACACATGATTATCTAAGGGACTGAATACATCTTCTAAGAGAATTATATATCATCCACAGTGCTCAAAATACCCACACTGCTCAAAATTTAAATAACTTAAGCACAAAATGCAGGGTATGAATTTTTCAGATTAGATAATATTCATGAAGTAATTCAGTTGCCAAAATAATTTGCAAGCGTTTAACTTTTTTAAATTGTCAATTATGTCCCATAATTTTGAATTTTGAAACTCTAAGAATTTTAAAGATTACAATTTATATTCTCAAAAAACTGACATATAATTTATTACCCTCTACCTATAAAACATAATAAGCTTATTGGCCATAATATTTCTCATAACTGAGGAGGAATCTCTTGTGGATGAAATCAAACACCATATGCATTTAATGTACTTCATATAGTTCTCTAAATATCTTCTATAAATTATATTCTAAAATTAAACTGGACATGACAGAAGATTCCAAATAATCTACTTAAACTGATCCAAAAGTAATACGCAATTCAAAGTTGGTTTAAAATTGAATCATTGGACAAACTCTCTTGACAATAAGAACTTAGCTGTCTATAGTAAATGACCCTGTAATTTAAAGATGCTATCATTATCTCTAATTTACCTATAAAATTCCATCATCAAAAGCTATTAACTAACCTTCAGCTGATTCAAGAAACAATGTGAGTTGGGTTCCTAATAAAGTTATACAACTCAATAGATTTTCTGTGACTAGAATGAGCTCCAATATCTTATTAGACTTGTAAATGTAAATTTTAAATGGAAACATTCTTTTGAATATGAGAGCAGTTTATAGCCTTATCCTGGCACAAAGTGACATAATAAACTGCTAGAATTTTAATTTAAAGCAAAGTTTAAAGGCTGCTGTGGTTTGCCAAGATTATCCTTCATAAAAATTTCTTGAATGTTTATTTGTCAACAACTTATGTGATTATCCTAAATTGACATGAAACCAAAAGTGAGCCAAACATTCTAAAATACTTTTTGGAAAGCAAGAAACTCTTTTTTTGGTTATGTTTTAATGGCGAAGCCAATAAAGTAAAGGAATCTAAGTTAAATAAGGAGAATGGGGGTGGGTAATGAGGAGTCAGCTTTTTCACTGAAAACTTACTATTCACAAATTTAAATAGACATTTTATTTCTAGGTTTTCACAAAACTTTGTGAGAGTCAACTTGAGGTGCTTCTTTGCTTTCAACATTTTATCATGGATACTACTTTTACAGTGAGGAAATTGCTACAGACTGATATTTATTTATGCTGTGGGGATCAATACAGAATGAATTAGAAGAATTAAACTCATAATTCTGAACACTAATGAATGTCCTCATATTTAATAAATCACTGCTAAGTTTTTAAGAGTTCTGTATTGAGTAATAAGGACGACTTGAAATTAACACAATGGAGTGGAAAGCCTTTGTTAATTATGACTGTTTACCTGGCAGTCTGTTAAGCAAGCACTCTAAGAACACAAAAGCAAATTCTTTGTATGTTCTCTAATAGTTTAGCAGTAAAACAGTTAGGACACATAAAATTTATTCTCCTTTTTACGTATGTGCAATTATGGTCTGGATCTTTTAACTTATACCAGAATAGCCTTTGTGATGCAGTGACAGTTTAAGTGGGAGAAGGTTTTCAGAATGTAAAGCAGATAAAAACAAACCTGCTCTGATTATAGTACATTTGGGGAACTCAAAACATTGCTTGCTTGGCCCTTGTCTCCCCCTCCCTCACCGCTTCTAATAGGTTTCTGTACCTTTAGAACTCTGTTGGTTTGTAGAACACCTCTTCAAAAATACTACCTGGAAAAGTAAAGTGTCTGTCTTTCTCTCTTCATCTGTCCAAATTATTTGAATAGTAGAAGACTCCACTGGCACACATGGACAGGATCTTTCAGTAAATTCAATGGCATTTAATGTGTTTACAGTTCAGTTCAGTCACTCAGTCGTGTCCGACTGTTTGCAACACCATGGACTGCAGCACGCCAGGCCTCCCTGTCCATCACCAACTCCTGGAGTTTACTGAAACTCATCTCCATTGAGTCGGTGATGCCATCCAATCATCTATGTCATCCTCTGCCGTCCCCTTCTCCTCCCACCTACAATCTTTCACAACATCAGGATCTTTTCAAATGAGTCAGCTCTTCACATCAGGTGGCCAAAGTATTAGACTTTCCAATGAACCCTCAGGACTGATCTCTTTTAGGATGGACTGGTTGGATTTCCCTGCAGTCCAAGGGACTCTCAAGAGTTTTCTCCAACACCACAGTTCAAAAGCATCAATTCTTCGGCTCTCAGCTTTCTTTATATTTTAATTCTCACACCCATACATGACCACTGGAAAAATCATAGCCTTGACTAGACGGACCTTTGTTGGCAAAGTAATGTCTCTGCTTTTTAATATGCGGTCTAGGTTGGTTTTAGCTTTTCTTCCAAGGAGCAAGCGTCTTTTAATTTCATGGCTGCAATCACCATCTGCAGTGATTTTGGAGCCCCAAAAGATAAAGTCTCTCACTGTTTCCACTGTTTTCCCATCTATTTCCCATGAAGTGATGGGACCAGATGCCATAACCTTAGTTTTCCAAATGTTGAGCTTTAAGCCAACTTTTTCACTCTCCTCTTTCACTTGCATCAAGAGGCTTTTAGTTCCTCTTCACTTTCTGCCATATGGGAGGTGTCATCTGCATATCTGAGGTGATTGATATTTCTCCCCGCAATCTTGATTCCCGCTTATGCTTCTTCCAGCCCAGCGTTTCTCATGATATACTCTGCATAGAAGTTAAATAAGCAGGGTGACAATATACAGCCTTGATGTACTCCTTTTCCTATTTGGAACCAGTCTGTTGTTCCATGTCCAGTTCTAACTGCTGCTTCCTGACCTACATATAGGTTTCTCAAGAGGCAGATCAGGTGGTCTAGTATTCCCATCTCTTGAAGAATCTTCCACAGTTTCTTGTGATCCACACAGTCAAAGGCTTTGGCATAGTCAATAAAGCAGAAATAGATGTTTTTCTGGAACTCTCTTGCTTTTTCCATGATCTAGCAGATGTTGGCAATTTGATCTCTGGTTCCTCTGCCTTTTCTAAAACCAACTTGAACATCAGGAAGTTCACGATTCACGTATTGCTGAAACCTGGCTTGGAGAATTTTGAGCATTACTGTACTAGCACAAGGCACCTGCAATTGCGGGACCTTCATACTTGGCATAGGCTTTAAAATTCTGGAATACCTAAATCTTATCAAGTGTTTCTGGAAAACAGGAAAAACTATGGGATTTGTCTAGGTCTTTTCTGAGGTTATTCTCAGAGATGTTTGCATTGATTTCTTTAAGCTAGTTTGTGCTGTTAGGTAGTTAGAATAGGAAAAAGGATTCCAAAATAGAGGTGGCTAAAAGACAAAGAAGGGAAAAGCCCAAGATAATAGAACAAAGGAAGGTCTGAGGACCAGAATGAGGACCTCAGGTTAAAAAAGAAAAACAAAACAGCACTCCCGGCTAGCCCAATTTTCATAGAGCAGGCCCAGGGAGAGGAGAAAAAATAAAAAAATAAAAATAAAAAAGAGGAGCCAAAATTGGGCTGGGGGCCCCTCTTCTCTTCATGTCTTTTGGGTCAGCATGCCCTCACTCCTCTAGGATGTATTTTCCTTTACTTTCTAAATAAAACTGAGCTGTAACACAGAGCTATAACACTGGTCTGTCCAAGAGCTGTAACACTGGTCCATTGCTTCACATTTTTGTTGCAAAGAGACAGAACTGAGGAAATTACAAACTCCCTTGAAAGTGCATTTTGCCCTCAAGCAGGATCACATATTTTTAAATTTTTCATCCAAACTCTGCCCTCATTAACTCTTTAAAATTATGAGACAATGCTTTCATCAAGGTGTGTTTTGGGTCTATGACTTAAAATATAGTCACTGCTAAAAATATTTTTCATTGTTCTACACAATCATAATCTTAATATTTAAACATTGCCCAACTGAATGCTCATGAAGAATTTAAAGAAAGTTGATATTCTATACATGCCGTGTGTATGATGTTATGATCTGCCTTGTCTCCCCTGGTGGATTGTTTACTATATTCCCTGTTGATATTTCAAACACACTGCAGACAGTTTGAAACAGTCAAGTTTTGGCAAAATCCAGGAAAATTACAAGTTTTCCTTATTAATTGTGTGCAGGCCTTTGTCTTCTACTCACTCCATCCCCCTTTTTTTTTTTTACAACTTCCAGAATTTGTGAGATCTCACATATTTCCTTGAATTAGTGACAAAGCTACAGATTACCTCCTTGAAATCAATGACTGAAATGGGTGAGGCAAATCAGAATTACAAATCCTAAAGGGAAGAAACATCTAGTTTTTAAAATTCAGAATATAAACTAGGCAGAAGCCAAGGATACTCTGAAAATCTGAGCTTAATTGTGGTTGAGTTAGGAAAGCATGGCAGGGAAAGGAAAGCAATGATTTGGCTAAGAGTGAAATGAGTGAAAAACTTGGATACCTTATAAGTCCTTCCACTGTATCACTTAGAGCTTTTTCTCTTGTTGTGGATGATTTGTTGTCAGAAGCATTTCTATTATATTATTTGTACTCTCACAGCTCCCCCCCTTCCTAGTCTACTCTAAGTATCCCTTGCAGTCTAATGCTGAAACCTAATAGGATCTGCTACAAATTCCTTTTACACTTTGCCCTGAGAATATGGAATGTGCTTTTCCTTCACTTCTCTGCCATGGGAATTAATTACCTGCAGTTTTCAGCACAGTGTGAAAGTCTTATCTGCTTTCTTTGGCAGTAAAATATTACTGCAAAGCTTTAAACTAGTTTTGAAGTTTTATTGTCTTTTTTCCCCCTAGGTTTTAATTATGGATGTTTAAAATATTTTATGTCAGTAGGTAATCTCATAGCTATTATGGTAAAAAAAAAAACACAATGAAAATAATCAGACTGAATTAAACTATGAAAATAAAACTTTATATACAAGGCTGGGCAAGTTTTTAAAGACCATTGTTTTACTGGGTGTGATTTTAGTGATTTGTGTAAAGAATCAATATTATTTACTAATAGGCAAAAAAACAGGGGTTATTTTCCCAAACTGGGTGTCCATTACATTTAATCAGATCCACATGATAGTACTACTATTTGTGACAGATCCCAACTTCAAAACAGAACATGAGAAGGGGAAGAAATAATGATTTAAACCTTACAGTTCCATGGATCAGTACATGTTCCTGGTTTCAGGGGGAAAATAAAGTTTCAATATAAATTTGGAGAGAGTCAGAAGGACAGACATTTTATGTTTTAAGGGTATTCTTTACTTCTTTGGGGCATGGTTTAACTTTTTTTATTTAAAGCAAATAAACAAATTTAAATAAAATAAGTTATGCAGTATGCTTCCAAATAAACCAAATATTGAAATGCATGAAAATTTATGAAAACTCATTTTCTGTTTATAAAAAAGGAGGTAATAAAACTCAAACGTACAAGTCTAATTACTGACCTGCAAGATTTTAAATACTTCTTCTTATGCTTTATACATTTCACCTCTATTTTTTTAGTGGTCTACAAGCCTCATATTCAATTGTGCATAAATTTTCTGATTGGATATTTTAAACACAATTTATTCTAATTAATATTTTCCATAGTCAATCTATAGAATATGTACATTCAGTCCAATTTTGAAAATGAAGTATAATATTACATTTGCTAGCAATAAAATATGCTCATATTTCTGGTTAATGAATTAGATAACAAAATGAAAATCAAACTTAGAGAGAAAATTATTAAGATTATCATAGCTTTTAGTGTTTGAGACTTCTGTAATTATGGTTTTCTTTGAGAGCAACTTCAGTCTTACTTAGATATGCATAATTGATGCTTGATAATTCATGTCTAGTGAAATAGTCTTATTCATAAAAAAATTAAAACATGAAGATAAATTTCAGTTACCATATTTTATAATAATATACATTTGAAAACTTTACTCATTTTTATTTTCCTCAACATATATAATTTAAAATCACTAAAGTTATTTACATATAATAGATTTGCCTGAAATTAAAGACTTTACTGATTTTCTGTCATTACTTCAAAATTTGGAAATTGTCCCATCTAAGTCAGTTATTAGCTACTAAGACAGGATAAACTTCCGTTTCTTCCACTTGCATATTAACATGGTCTTTGTTTTCAATCCTTAGAAACTATATATTATCAGGTATTTCATTTTAATCTACCTTTAGTAATTATACTGCTATAGAAGGCATAATTTTCTTATGAAACAAGAAAAAATTAAATACGCTGTGAATCTTCAGAGGTGGAACTGAAATATAATTATTTCATGGTAATTCATTAAGAGTTTTTAGATAAATTTAAAGTATATTTGTTTTCTTTCTTTAATATTTTTACTGTTTCTTATGTGAAAAATGCTTCTAGATTCTTAAAAGTTATAATCTCATTGAAAGTATAAATAGTCAACAATAGAGCACAATATTTACTTGTTCCATTATTTGTATAATATAGCAAATAAATATTGCTCTGATCTATCCCTAGTGGTTATTTCAGTAGAGCCTGAGAGGGCACCAAAATGAATATGCTGAACCTGAAAAAGAAAACTGCCTGCTAAAACATATATTTAAATAGGACAAATTGTCTCCCAACACAATATTCAAATTATACATTATACAATTAAAAATACTTTGTCATACCAAGAACCAAGAAAATCACAAATTAAATGATAAAAGTCAGTCAACCAACAGCTAAGGATCAATTATTGGAATTATCTGACAAAGACTTTAGAGTAGAAATCTTAAAAGAGATTCAACAAGTAATTATGCATTTATTTGAGGCATGTGAAACAATAGAAAATATCAACAGAGAAATAGAATTTATAAAAATAAGCCAAAGGGAAATGTAGAACTGAAAAATAAAATAACTACATTAAAAACTTCTATTGGAAGAGATCAATAGTAGAGTGTCAGTGATATAGAATCAGTGAGGGTGAGGATAGAGCAATAAAATTTATTTGAAAATAGAAAAAAAATGGTCTGAAAAAAGAAAAAACGCAGGCTATTTGGGACTAGGGCATAAGGGCAGTATCTAACATCTGTATCTTTGAAGTCCCAGAAAGTAAAGAGAAAGCAGGTAAGCCTTAAAGGTTAAAAAAAAAAAGATAGCTGAATATTTCCCAAACTTGGTGAAAGATGTAAACTTATTAAATTTGTAGTTCACTTAACTTTTGGAATATATAAGTACCAAAATGTTCACACAAAAACATATATCAGAGTTAAATTTCTAAAAACTAAAGAAAGGGCAGGGATACTGGAATGGTTTGCCATTTCCTTCTCCAGGGGATCTTTCTGACCCAGGGATTGAACCCTGGTCTCTTGCACTGCAGGCAGATTCTTTACCAACTGAGCTATCAGGGAAGCCTAAACTCTTACACATGCGGTTAATTCACGTTGATGTATGACAGAAATCATTATTGTAAAGCAAACATCAATCAATTAAAAGGAAATAAATATTAGAACAAACAAAGAAACAATTACACTCTTGAAAGCAGCCAGGGGAAAACATTAGTGTGTTGCTAGTAGCAAAACACAGCAGAGGAAAATGGATCTCTCATTAAAAATCACTGAGGCTGAATGGTGCACAAGAACATGTTGCAAGTCTCCAAAGGAAATAATTTTACACTGTGATTTCTATACTCAGTTAAAATATCCTTTAGGATTAAAGGGGAAATAAGGAAAGTACTGCACAACTGCACTCATCTCACATGCTCAAAATTCTCCAAGCCAGGCTTCAGCACTACGTGAACCATGAACTTTCAGATGTTCAAGCTGGTTTTAGAAAAGGCAGAGGAACCAGAGATCAAATTGCCAACATCCGCTGGATCATCAAAAAAGCAAGAGAGTTCCAGGAAAACATCTATTTCTGCTTTATTGACTATGCCAAAGCCTTTGACTGTGTGAATCACAAGAAACTGTGGAAAATTCTGAAAGAGATGGGACTACCAGACCACCTGATCTGCCTCTTGAGAAACCTATATGCAGGTCAGGAAACAACAGTTATAACTGGACATGGAACAACAGACTGGTTCCAAATAGGAAAAGGAGTACATCAAGGCTGTATATTGTCACCCTGCTTATTTAACCTATATGCAGAGTACATCATGAGAAACGCTGGGCTGGAAGAAGCATAAGCTGGAATCAAGATTGCTGGGAGAAATATCAATCACCTCAGATATGCAGATAACACCTCCCTTATGGCAGAAAGTGAAGAGGAACTAAAAAGCCTCTTGATGAAAGTGAAAGAGGAGAGTGAAAAAGTTGGCTTAAAGCTCAACATTTGGAAAACTAAGGTTATGGCATCTGGTCCCATCACTTCATGGGAAATAGATGGGAAAACAGTGGAAACAGTGAGAGACTTTATCTTTTGGGGCTCCAAAATCACTGCAGATGGTGATTGCAGCCATGAAATTAAAAGACGCTTAGTCCTTGGAAGAAAAGTTATGACCAACCTAGATAGTATATTCAAAAGCAGAAACATTACTTTGCCAACAAAGGTCCATCTAGTCAAGGCTATGGTTTTCCCAGTAGTCAGTTTTGTATGGATGTGAGAGTTGGACTGTGAAGAAAGCTGAGAGCCAAAGAATTGATGCTTTTGAACTGTGGTGTTGGAGAAGACTCTTGAGAATCCCTTGGACTGCAAGGAGATCCATCCAGTCCATTGTAAAAGAGATCAGTCCTGGGTGTTCTTTGGAAAGAATGATGCTAAAGCTGAAGCTCCAGTACTTTGGCCACGTCATGAGAAGAGTTGAGTCATTGGAAAAGTCCCCAAGTTGGGAGGGATTGAGGGCAGGAGGAGAAGGGGACGACAGAGGATGAGATGGCTGGATGGCATCACCGACTCGATGGACGTGAGTTTGAGTGAACTCTGGGAGTTGGTGATGGACAGGAAGGCCTGGCGTGTTGCAATTCATGCGGTTGCAAAGCGTCAGACACGACTGAGCAACTGAACTGAAGGATACTTCCAGGTCAAGGAAAATTGAAAAATTCACCACTCACAGACCTACTGATAAAAGCTGACTGAAGCTCTCCGATAAAAATAAGACAATGATAGAAAAATGATTGGAACTTTAGAAAATAGTGAAAAGAAACGTGTATAATATCATACAATAAATGAATCACCAGTCTAGGTTTGATGCAGGATACAGGATGCTTGGGGCTGGTTCACTGGGATGACCCAGAGGGATAGTATGGGGAGGGAAGTGGGAAGGGGGTTCAGGATGGGGAACACATGTACAGCCGTGGCGGATTCATGTTGATATATGGGGAAACCAATATAATATTGTAAAGTAATTAGCCTCCAATTAAAATAAATAAATTTAAATTTTAAAAAAAGAGAGTGGGTGAAAATATGGGTAAAAACATTTCAGGAGGTTCTTAAATTGTATTTGATCATTAAAGCAAAAATTACATCTATTATATTACTCAATATATGTAGAGAGAATAACTGAGACCATATTTAAAGCAGGAAGAGTAAATGGATCTTGTAAGAAAAAGTCTGATGCCATATGGTATCCCGCCAGCCTTAACAGTCTTCACAACTACCTAGCAGGGAGTTTCTTAACCACATGCACCTTTATCCAGAATACAAGTATAATATTTCATTGCTGGTATCCTTCTCCAAGGAGATTTGATACACTTATTAGGACATAAATGGTAACAAAGGAGCTCACATAAAGAGATGCCCAACACATGGTGGAAGCCTCACCACCTTAGTTTTTTGATTTGCCAAGAGTCACTTTATCTCTGACACTGAGAAAAAGTGAAAGTCGCTCAGTTGCTTCTGAGTCTTTGTGACCCCGTGGACTGCAGCCCGGCAGGCTCCTCTGTCCACAGAATCCTCCAGGCAAGAGTACTAAAGTGGGTTGCCATTTCCTCCTCCAGAGGATCTTCCCAATCCAGGGATTGAACCCAGGTCTCCTACCTTGCAAGCAGAACCTTTACCATCTGAGCCTCCAGGGAAGACCTTGACATTGTCAAGAAACAGCTATTTACCCTCTCAGCATCCACAATGTGAAAACAAAGGCAACGTCTTTAAGTCTTTTGGATCTTGGAAACATATTCCTCATTTATAAATTTTACTTAAGCCCCTATGTTGGTGGTGTATAGTCACTAAGTTTTTCTTCTTTGTGACCCCATGGACTGTAGCCCAACAGGCTCCTCTATCCATGAAATTTTCTCCAGGCAAAAAAAAAAATGGAGTGGGTTGTAATTTCCTTTTCCAGGGCATGTTCCTGGCCCAGGGATAAACCTGAGTCTCCTGCATTGGCATGAAGATTCATTATTGCCTAGCCACCAGGGAAGACCTAAGCGCATATACGCTGTTACAAATCAGACCACCTTGAATGTAATTTCCCAGAAGTCTCTAGAATCTGTCCAAATTGAATAAAAATATCACTCCTACTGTATCCCTGAGACTTATTTACTATAGTTCAGTTCAGTCGCTCAGTCATGTCCAACTCTTTGGGACCCCATGGACTGCAGCACGCCAGGCCTCCCTGTCCATCACCTGCTCCTGGAGTTTACTCAAACTCATGTCCATTGAGTCGGTGATGCCATCCAACCATCTGATCCTCTGTCGTCCCCTACTCCTCTTGCCTTCAGTCTTTCCAAGCATCAAGGTCTTTTCAAATGAGTCAGTTCTTTGAATCAGGTGGCCAAAGTATTGGGGTTTCAACTTCAGCATCAGTCTTTCCAATGCATATTCAGACTGATTTCCTTTAGGACTGACTGGTTGGATCACCTTCCTGTCCAAAGGACTCTCAAGAGTCTTCAACACCACAGTTCAAAAGCATCAATTCTTCGACACTCAGCTTTCTTTATAGTCCAACATCCATACATGACTATTGGAAAAACCATAGCTTTGACTAGACAGACCTTTGTTGGCAAAGTAACGTCTCTGCCTTTTTAGTAAGCTCTCTAGGTTTGTCACAGCTTTTCTTCCAAGGAGCAAGCGTCTTTTAATTTCATGGCTGCAGTCACCATTTGCAGTGATTTAGGGGCCCCCCAAAAATAAAGTCTGTCACTGTTTCCACTGTTTCCCCATTTCCCACAAAGTGATGGGACCAGATGCCATGATCTTAGTTTTCTGAATGTTGAGCTTTAAGCCAACTTTTTCACTCTCCTCTTTCACTTTCATTAAGAGGCTCTTTAGTTCCTCTTCACTTTCTGCCATAAGGGTGGTGTCATCTCCATATCTGAGGTGGTATTTCTCCCAGCAATCTTGATTCCAGCTTGTGCTTCATCCAGTCCAGCATTTCTCATGATGTACTCTGCATATAGGTTAAATAAGCAGGGTGACAATATACATCCTTGAAATACCCCTTTCCCAATTTGGAACCAGTCTATTGTTCCATGTCCAGGTCTAACTGTTGCTTCTTGACTTGCAAACAGATTTTTCAGGAGACAGGTCAGGTGGTCTGGTACTCCCATCTCTTTAAGAATTTTCCACAGTTTGTTGTGATTCTTTACTATAGAGGTTTTTGCAGTCTGTCCTTAGGCCTCCATAACTGTACTCTTTTCACATGCTAGCAAAGGAACGCTCAATATTCTGCGATATAGGCTTCAACAGTATGTGAATTGAGAACTTCCAGATGTTCAAGATGATTTTAGAAAAAGCAGAGGAACCAGAGATCAAATTGCGATCAAATTGCCATCATCCGTTGGATCATAGAAAAAGTCAGAGAATTCCAGGAAAACATTGATTTATGCTTCATTGACTATGTTAAAGCCTTTGATTGTGTAGATCACAAGAAACTGTGGAAAATTCTTAAAGAGATGGGAACACTAGACCACCTTATCGCCTCCTGAGAAACCTGTATGTAGGTTAAGAAGCAACAGTTAGAACCGGACATGGAACAAGGAGACTGGTTCCAAATTGGTAAATGAGCATGTCAATGCTGTATATTGTCACCCTGCTTCTTTAACTTCTTTGTAGAGTAAATCATGAGAAATGCTGGGCTGGATGAAGCACAAGGCCGAATCAAGATTGCTGGGAGAAATACCAATAACCTCAGATATGCAGATGACACCACCCTTATGGCAGAAAGTGAAGAGAAACTAAAGAGCTTTTTGATGAAGGTGAAACGAGAGCATGAAAAAGCTGGCTTAAAACTCAACACTCAAAAAGTGAAGATCATGGCATCTGGTCCCATCACTTCATGGCAAACAGATGGGGAAATGATGAAAACAGTGAGAGACTTTATTTTCTTGGGCTCCAAAATCACTGCAGATGGTGTCTGCAGCCATGAAATTAAAAGATGCCTGCTCCTTGGAAGAAAAGCTCTGACAACCTGAACAGCCTGTTATAAAGTAGAGTCACTTCTTTGCTGACAAAGGTCTGTCTAGTCAAAGGCATGGTTTTTCCAGTAGTCACGTATGGATTGGTGAGTTGGACCATAAAGGAAGCTGCGTGCCGAAGAATTGATGCTTTTGAGCTATGGTGTTGGAGAAGACTTTTGAGAGTCCATTGGACTACAAAGAGAGCAAACCAGTAAATCCTAAAGGAAATCAGTCCTGAATTGGAAGGACTGATGCTGAAAGCTGAAGCCCCAGTCATTTGGCCACCTGATGCGAAGAGCCAACTCGTTAGAAAATACCCTGATACTGGGGAAGATTGAAGGCAGGAGGAGAAGGGGACAACAGAGGATGAGATCATTGTATGGCATCACTGACTCAGTGGACATGAGTTTAAGCAAGCTGCAGGAGGTGGTGAAGGACAAGGAGGCCTGGCATGCTGCAGTCCCTGGGGTCACAAAGTGTCAAACACAACTGAGCCACTGAATAACTTAGGCCTCCTGGAGATGCTGTACCCACAATAGCCTTAAGTTGCTCATGGCATTCTGGTGCAAAACACTGCACCCTTTAGCCCAATGTCATACTAATCTTTAGAAAAACACTATCTGTATACTGAAATCCCCTAGAACAGCAGGCTCTGACAGGATCTGAATCCATACACCATGTACCAAATGGCCTATTCCGCTCTGGGTCATTAATGGTACAGTTTGCAAGCTGTGCATAGCCACCAGCGTCTATTTTCTAAATAAAAAATTTTATCTACAGGACAGAGTCAAATCTGAGCCCTCTAGTACACCATATCTATGGAAGTTAGTGGCCTCTACTGTCCTTAAAAGCTTACCTTAAGAGCCTACTGTGTAGGAGGAAGCCATCCTTTACCCAGACCTCTTGGCTACATTTGAAACTTTATGGGATCAAGTGAGTGAACAGCAAGGGAGTTAGTAGGCAGTGGATGATATTGAACCATAATACACAATGGCCCTCGCTGCTGCTATTCATCCCTTAATCAAGATGTCCCAGATCATCAGCAAGACTCAAAAGTCGTGATGATTGGCCTGTGCTGTACTTGTGCTGTGCTTAGTCGGGCAGTTGTGTCCAGCTCTTTGCAACCCCATGGGCTGAAGCCTGCCAGGCTCCTCTGTCCATGGGGAATCTCCAGACAAGAATACTGGAGTGGGTTGCCATGCCCTTCTCCAAGGGATCTTCCCAACCCAGGCATCCTGAATTGAAGGTAGATTCTTTACCATGTGAGCCACCAGGGAAGCCTGACAATTGGCCTAACTTCTAATCTTAACACTGCAGACCCAGGAAAAACAGCCCCACCTGCACATGTTTAAAGGCTCTTGGGATATTTTCATTGATCTTAACTACCTGGGCCAGCCAGCAACAGCAACAGCAGTTTCTTATCCAAGACTGCCTCCTTTGGGATAAAGAACACTGTGAAACTCCTGTCTCATAGATACACAAAATATAAATTGAAGGTGAAAAAAATGCCTCTGCATGTGATGGCCACATTACAAGGTCCCACCAAGACACTTAGTGACCCCTCAAAGCTCCAGACATTATTGGTAGTGACGAACACACACATTCACTTCACAGAATACTTATGTTTGAGTTCTTGAACAAAGCATTCAACAGAAAATTCACCTTCCTTACCTTTTTTATTTCCTTCCTCCCTCCCTCCTTTCAACTTCCTTACTAGCTCTGGGGAACAAATATGTGCAAAAATGTCTTAATGACACAATTTCAAATAAAACATGGCATATTTCAGTTACCTAGCAAACATTAAGGGTAAATGCGATGAAAAGTCTGAATTTACTTTTGACATTTGATAGCTAACGATGTTTATGCCTCAACATTCCCCACTCCACCATTATACCACATCTAGGGAAGTTGATATGAAAGCCCAGGTATTCTGTTCTTTGGGAATTTCAAACTATACAAGCCCCAGATCACACATAAGAATCTTATTCCAATTCCAAACATAATCATTAAATGTCTTTAACAGTTGAGGATTAAGAATAATTCTTATATAATAATTCTTCATAATTATACCCTAGCCAAAATTCTTTTCCAGTTCTCTCAAGTTATTTGTGGACCTGCTTGGGAGCTTTTCTGCTCATTATGTGACTGGAAATAAACATTTCTTACCTTTTGGGGGCATGCATGATATTACCAGTCTAGATATCTGAGCCAATTGTAGACTGGGTGGGGGTCCATCACTCCTCTATGAGCTGACTTTAACAGACCATTTATGAAGTAGGCTTTCAACAACTAACCTGGAGGGGTAAAATGTCAATATCAGTAGGCTGTAACAAGTTATGCTAAAGAATCCTAAAAAATAGAATATTGAAATAGCCCATCAGTTCAGTTCAGTTGCTTAGTCATGTCCGCCTCCTTGCAACCCAATGAATCACAGCACGCCAGGCCTCCCTGTCCATCACCAACTCCCGGAGTTCACTCAGACTCATGCCCATCAAGTCGGTGATGCCATCCAGCCATCTCATCCTCTGTCGTCCCCTTCTCCTCCTGCCCCCAATCCCTCCCAGCATCAGGGTCTTTTCCAATGAGTCAACTCTTCACATGAGGTGGCCAAAGTATTGGAGTTTCAGCTTCAGCATCAGTCCTTCCAATGAATACCCAGGACTGATCTCCTTTAGGATGGACTGGTTGGATCTCCTTGCAGTTCCAAGGGACTCTCAAGAGTCTTCTCCAACACCACAGTTCTTTCAAAAGCATCAATTCTTCGGCACTCAGCTTTCTTCACCATCCAACTCTGGAGGTCAAAAAAAGCGAAGCAGGGGAATGAGAAAAAGGAAATACACAGAAAATGAATAATAAAATATCAGATATAAGCCTTAACGTATCAATGATTTTTTAAAATTATCCAAATATAGAGATTCCAGAATGGATTCCTTTGAAAGATCCAATTGTATACCATCTAAGAAACTCATATTAAACAGTGACACAGCTAAACATAAAAAATGACGAAAAATATACATCATACTAATGTCATCAACTAATAAGCAGGAATAATTTTATTCATATTACAATACACCACATAGCAAGGATAATTACTAGGGACAAAGAGGGACATTACACAATGATATAATTCACCCCAAAGACATAGTGATCCTAAATGTATAAACACAAAACAAGAGATCTTCAACATACATGAAGAAAATAACACTTGATAGGGGTGAAAGAAGAAATTGACAAATAAGCAATTACTGGAGACATCAGTGCCCCACATTTAATTTTTTCCACAGTACTGGACAAAATTTAGTAAAGATATAGTAGAACTGAATAAGACTATCAATCAAAAGAATATAGTTGACATTTATAGAATGCTTCACCTCCAGAATGTAGACTACACCTTCTTTTCAAGCATCCATAGATTTACCATTTTAAATCATATCCAGGTTTGTAACATAAAGATTGACACATTTATCAGAATTGAAATCACACAAACTATATTCTTTGACCAAAATGAAACCGAACTAGAAATTAATAATAGAAACAGGGAAATATAAGGAAACAGGATAAATGACAGATAATATACTAAACACCTGGAATGTAAACAACATGCTGCTAAACAACCCATACGTCAAAGATTATATCTCAAAATAAATAGAAATATATACCTAGGTCTAAGTGAAAGTTAAAATATTTTATATCAAAAATGTGTGGATGCAACTAGAGCAATGAAAAGAGGGAAATATTTAGCACTAAATGCTTTTATTAGAAGTGTTTCTAATCAGTAATCTAAATCCCTGACACTAAATTAGATCAACAAGAGCAAAAGAAAACCCAAAGTAAGCAGAAGGAAGGACAATAGTAATACAAATAAGAGCAGAATAAAATGAAATTGAAAAAAGGAAACCGGTAAAGAAGAATTAATGAAACCAGAAGTTAGTTCTTTAAGAAACAATAAAAATAGTATGCCTCTAACAAAACTGGGACTTCCCAGGTGGAGCTAGTGGCAAAGAACTCACCTGCTAATGCAGGAGATGTAAGAGATGCGTGTTTGATACTTGGATGGGGAAGGTCCCCTGGTGGAGGAAATGGCAACCCACTCCAGTATTCTTGCCTGCAGAATCCCATGGACAGAGGAGCCTGGCAGGCTACAGTTCATAGAGTCAGCAAGAGTCAAACATGACTGAGCAACTTAGCACACACTAACAAAACTACTAAAATAAAAAGAGAGATGACACAAATCACAAATGTGAGGAATGACATGCCCATCAAGTTAAAATTCAAGTTTAGACCTGACAATTGAAATTACCAATCTCATATGTTTACTTTCTATGTGGCAGAGCCTGACCCAAGATTTCTCCGTGTTCAAATATACACAAATAGAAACAAAGCAACTAACTGAAATGAATAAAAACATACAAATGAAATTATTGATTTGAGTAAAGATCAGCAATTTTAATAAATTGGCTTATGAGGGGTCCAGATAATTTTATAATACCAACATAGAACTATACATATAACTTTGTAAAGGGAAAGCATGCACAGTGAAAGAATTAGATTGGTTTCATTGTAATCCAATAGTAAGTCAGATATATGCCTCTCGATCTAAGGTGTAACAGACAGCATCTATGATGTATTCACGTCAAAGTTTAATATCAGATCATCAGGAGGAACAGGGAATAAACAAACTAGACATCATCATACAGACACAATGAGACAAATAACAAATATAAGGCAGTCTGTGGGACAGCAGGCCTGATCTCTTCAACAAGTTAATATCTGGAGAAGGGACTGCACTATATGAAAGAGGGGCAGAAGCATTTAACACAGTGTGATACCTGGTCCTGAGTTTGGTACTTATTTTAACAAACTGTATTAAAAGGACATTTTTAAAATAGTGCCTGTTTTTATAAACCAGGGTATGCTCTGTAAAAAAATAAATAACCAGCACATATATTAAAATATTCCTACACATTAAAAAAAATTAAACTTGAGGAATGAAATAGGATATCACTGCAGATTTTGCAACCACTGGAAAAATCATACAGGATACTTTAAACAATTATATGTTCATAAATACAACATCTTAAAGTAATACACATTATCAAAACTCAACCAAGAGGAAATAACCTGAGTTGTTTTGTAATTACTAAAGAAACTGAATTTATTATTTAAAAAGTTCAGTAATACCAAACTGAATACCAAATTCTGTTTCAGTACAGAATTTACCATTCACTGGAAAAGTGTCAAGTTTTTTAATCTCTTCTAGAAAATAGAGAAAGGAACACTTCTTAATTAATTTTTATTGGGTTAGTGTTATCTTGATAATTAAATTAGAGAAAGGCAGTAAGAAATGAAGAAGACTGTGGACTAATATCTGCATAAACTTAGACACAAAAATTAAGAAAAATATGAAAAATCAAAACAAACAATGTATAAAAATAATTATACACAACAAGAAAATAGGACTTACTTCTATTATGGAAGCCTGGTTCAATATTAGAAAATCATATAATGCAACCTATCATATTAATAGGGTAAAGAGAATTCCCTAATGATCCAATGGTTAGAACTCCATTCTTTTACTGCTGAGGACCTAGGCTCAATCCCTGGTCAGGGAACTAGGATCCCACAAGCTACATAGTGCAGCCAGGAGGAAAAACAAAAGAAACCCACCACCAACAAACAAAACAAAAGGGTAAAGAGGAAAAAAATCATAAACAAATATAACATCTATTCATGAGAAAATTAAAATTTTAGCAAGTTTAATAAAGAACTATCTCAATTTGACGTACCATCTACAGAATCATCAGAGCTAACACCAGATTAATGGTGAAAGACAAAGATCAGGAACAAAGCAATAAAATCTGTTCTTGTTATCCTATTCAAGATGCTACTAGACAGTCTAAGCACTGCAAAAAGGCAAAAAAAAAAAATCACAGATTAAAAGGAAGAAAATGTTCACTATTTCAGAATGACATGACTGTCTACATAGAAAATCCCAAGAATCTACAACAAAACTAAGACTAATTACTTTGACAGTGACAAATACAAGATCAATGCAAAAAATAAATGTTTTTATATAGTAACACTGCACATGTGGAACCAAAAAAAAAAAAAAAAGATTCACAACATCATTTAAAATTGCTACAAATAAATACCTAGGAAGCTAACAAAGTATGTACAGAATCTGTATGCTTCCAAATATAAAATGCTTATAAATGTATCAAAGTAGACCTAAATAAACTGATATTATGTTCATGTATTGGAAGACCAAATATACTAAAGATATCAATTCTCAAATTGATATCAAGGATGACTGTAATTCTTATCAATATCTCAGCAAGGATTCTTTTAGACATAGACAAATTTCTTCTAACATGTATTAATACATGGAAAACCACAAGTCCTAGAGCAGCTAAAACAATCTTTTAAAGAAGAATGAGGGAGGAGGAACCATTCTTCCTTTATATCAGGTGGCTACATCAGTCATTTTAGTCTGTTACACTGTGGAAGAGAAGACACAAAGATTAATGACAAAAAATATATGTAACTCAAAATCAGGCCCACAAAAATGTTTCCAACTGATACTTGACAGAGATGTAAAAGGCTTTCAATGGAAGAAAGACAGCCTTTTCAACATGTGATGCTTTTGCAGTTAGATATCCATAGATCAAAAATGGACTTCCCTGATAGCTCAGTTGGTAAAGAATCTGCCTGCATTGCAGGAGACCCCCCATTGGATTCCTAGGTCGGGAAGATCCGCTGGAGAAAAGATAGGCTACCCACTCCAGTTTTCCTGGGCTTCCATGGTGGCACAGCTGGTAGAGAATCTGCCTGCAACATGGGAGACCTGGGTTTGATCCCTGGGCTAGGAAGATCCCCTGGAGAAGGGAAAGGCTACCCATTTCTGTATTCTGGCCTAGAGAATTCCATGGACTGTATAGTCCACAGGGTTGCAAAGAGTTGGACAAAACTGAGTGATTTTCACTTTCACATTCAGAGCAAAAACAATCAAAAACAGAAAAAGACCTTGAGCTAAATCTCACATTTTACATAAAATTTAACCTAAAATGGTTTGTAGACTTAAAACACAGAACTATAAATATTTTAGGAAAAATGTAAAGAAGAATTTTCAATATATAAAGCTAAGCAAATTGCTCTTGAACTTGACACAAAAAGCACAACCCATAAAAGGGAATATTGATAAATCAGACTTTGTCAGAATTTAAGATTTTTGCTTTGCAAAAGACCTTGTTAAGAGCATGATAAAACAAGTTACCTACTGGGAGAAAATATTTTCAAACTCCATATTAGACCAAGGACTAGTTTTTAGAATACATAAAGAACTCTTAAAACTAAACAGTAAAACTTTAGAAAATGAGTAAAAGGCACATTTCAATGAGGAGGATATATGGATGCCAAATAAATACAGGAAGTGATCAGCTCTATTATTTATTTGCAAATATAAACTGAAGCCACAATGAGCTGCCTCTATATGCCTATTACAAAGGCTAAATAGTGACAATAATACATATTGGTGACATTGCAGAGAAACTGGATCACTTATGTATTGCTGTAGAATGTAAAATGGCATAGCCACGAATGTAAAATGGCATAGCCACTACAGAAAATAATTTTTTAAATAAAACAAAACATAAAATTATCAGATGATCTGGCAATATTGCTCTTTGCAACCACCCCAAAGAACTGAAAACACATTCACACAAAAACTTGGACATGAACGCTCATAGTACCTTCATCTCTAAATCTCTTTCAGCCCAAAAGTGAAAACAATCCAAGTATCATACAGTGGGAGGAGAAATGATCACTCTTCTCAACTGGGAGATTCCAAATTTTAAAATTTCACTGGGAATAAAACATATTTTTAGCTTTCTTGGTAGCTCAGATGTAATAAAGAATCTGCCTGCAATGCAGAAAACTCAGGTTTGATCCCTGGGTCAGGATGATCCCCTGGAGAAGGGAATGGCTACCCACTCCGGTATTCTTGCCTGGAGATTCCCATGGACAGAGGAGCCCCGTAGGCTACAGTTCATGGGGTTGCAAAGAGTTAGACGTGACTGAGCTACTAATGCTTTCATTTCACCATTACTTACCATTCCAACATCAATATAAATGCAAGTGTATGGTCATTCCTCTCAACTGGGAGATTCCAAACTTAAATTTTCAGTGAGAATAAAACATATTTTAGTTACAAAAGACATTAAATAGATGAACGATGAAAAGTGCATTGCCCTTTCTTAAGCAATTTAAGGTTAGAAACCACTGAGCAATGTGATTTCTGTCTTATAAAATAACTAATGGAAAGACTATAACTAATAACTAAGCCATGCCTGCCTTTTAAGTGTCAGTAAGTTTATTGAAATCTGTACTTTTAAAAAGCTATTCATTTTTCTTTTAAGATTGTATAAGGTAAACTTAACTTTGATTTCCCTGCTAGTAAACTCATATTGTGTTTATAGCAGACATGAATGCCCAGAGTGCAAATTCCCTACTATTTAGAGAATACCACAGTGGGCCAGTCCTAGTATACCTATTGGAAATAGTTGCAGCTTTATTAGTTCCAATTTGTCTGTCCTACCAAGAGTTCACTCATTTTAATTCATGTATCCATGTATATATTTATTGAGTGTCTTAGTATGAACCATGTACTCTTCCAGACTGAGAGACCTATCAGTGAGAAGAACAGAAAAAGCCCTGGATTAATGATGTTCATGTCCCAGCAGAAGGAGGCAGACAACATGTTAAATAAGTAAGTATGTTATATAGTATATGCAGTGGAGAAAAATACAGTAAGGAAGGAGAATAGAGAGTGTGGTGAGAAGGAATAGATGTTACGGGAAGACCTAACTGAGAAAGTGCTCATTTGAAAACAGTACTGAACTGCATTGAACACAGGTCCTGTGAGTTTGTAGGAAGTGTTATATTTGACTTACCAAAAGCTGACAGGAAAGGAAGGCCTTCTTTCATGTCTGCTAACTATTGGAAACTGTCACAGAGCCAGCTGGGGCAGTCCAGTGAAAGCCAAGATCAAGAGTCCAACTGGAATGACCTTGAAGACAGTGAATGTCTGGCAGGCACAGACCCAAACCCAGGAGGTTAGAAAACAGATACTGTAACTCCAGAGAGAGATGACGTGCTCCAAGTCTAATGACTCCCGTGGCAACAGGAAAGGAGCAACAGGGCGTAAAATCCAAGTGCATAGTCTGAGGTCATCAGCAAGATTTCCAAATAGAGTGGGAAGAAGCAGAAAACAAAGACCAAATGGACAGGGCGATTGAAGTGCCAGGGATTCAGACTAAGCTGAGACTGAGTGGCAGGAGGTAAAGTCAAAAGAAGTAGGCACATGTCAGCAGAGAGTTACAAAGAGGAAGCAAGTTTCTATAAAGTCAGGCAGGTCCACCAGAGAAGCACAATAGGTTCTGACAAAGATCTGAAATAGTGATTATATTCAATATGGTAATTGTGTGTGTGTGTGTTGGGGTAGGTTAGAGAAAAGCAGAATCAAACTCTCTCAGCTCCATAGGAGAACTACAGATGCTTGTTTTACCAGTAAGACTAATGACATTGAGTCAAAATAGGAGTATGTTCTACCTTTGATTTATTGTTGTTCCTTTCTTTATGTCAAATTATTTTTATGCCTGTTTAAAAAGTATTTTATATTAATTTTTAATCATAGAAAATGTGAAATTTAAGACATAGAGTAAAACACACAGAAGATTTCTATATATTTTCTTTCCCACTGTTATATTCAAACCCAGTAATTCACAGAAAACATTACAGAGAATCTGAGTCCCAAGAGATATAAAGTGATGTTATATTAAAATGAGTCTAGTAGTAAAATACACTTAGGAAATGTTGAGTTGAAAAAGTAATTTTTCTGATGGGTTTTAACTGTAAGAACTATAAGATAAATATTTATATTTGTTGTAAATGTGCATTTTGTAATAAATTTTGTTAAAAATAGATGGTATTTAAAGCAGTTTTAGGTTCACGGAAAAATTAAGTGGAAAAACAGTTCCATATATTCCCTAATCATTTATTGAACAGTCTCTTGTACTATCAAGATCACACCTTGGATTGCTACATTTATTACAGCCCATGAACCTTTTTCAACATTATCAACCAACATCCATAGTTTACATTAGGGATCATTCTAAGTATTGTAAATTCTGTGGGTTTCAACAAATGTCTAATGACATATATCTACATTTCTCTTTACTTTTTCAATGGTGATCAAATTTATAGTTGGTTTATTAAGAGCAGAGGTCACCAATGACTTCCATATTTCTAAATCTAATTGCATTTCAGTTCTCACTCAACATAGTTGATTTTCAGCAACTTTCATAATGCAGAATTTTTGTTTTCTCACTGTCTTCCAGGACATAGCATTCTCCCAGTTTTCTCTCTACATTTCTGGGTCTCCTTCCATGCCTCTTTAGCTGGCTCAAACTTCTCTGGTCCTTAAGATTAGAAGTTCTATATGGTTCTTTTTATTACTTAGTTTTACTTTGGTGATTTTACTCACATTTATAATTTGTTATGCAAAGTCATATAGAAGTCAAAGACTCATTAGAAAAGGACACATTGCTGGGATAGATTGAAGGCAGGAAGAGAAAGGGAGACAGAGGACTAGATGATTAGATGGCATCACTGACTCAGTGCACATGAGTTTGAGCAAGCTCTGGGAGATGGTGAAGGACAGGGTAGCAAAGAGTCCGATACTACTGAATGACTGAAAAACCACTGCTGGGAGCCAGCGTGAGGAACTCCGCCCGTGGCAAAGGTCATGAGGAAGGAGGCTCGGCATATGCAAAGGCGGGATCGAGCCTCAGGAGACCCCCTGTTCCCGAGCATCTACCCTCAAAACCAGAGTCTGCCTACTTTACTGCTTTATGCTCTCACCTACACCTCTGACTTTATGGGGGGCTGTCCCCCACCACCTCTCTTGGAGAAGGAGTTAACTTACAGCTCCAGTTAATAAATTTCCTGGGCATGACAAGAGTGTTTCAACTTACAAACTCCTCTGGAGGCTCTCTAGCCTGTCTGACAGAATTATCCAGCCACGTGTGATTATTTGCAGCCTCCCAACCGTGAAAGGCATGAGATGCTTTAAACTTTCTAAAAACAGATTCTTTTGAGAAGTTAGAAAACTATTAGTATAGTATTAGTGAGTTAGTTAGAAATTATGTTGGTGAGGGGTTTCATTGCTGAGTTAATGATTGCCGCCAGGCCTCCATATCCTTAGGCACCTGGGAGTATGTTAATCAATGTGATTGGAATGTAGAAAAAGAAATATAGTAGTTTTGATGTTAGCAATACTAGACTTTTGAGTTAATGAATTTTCTCTGTTATAGATCACTGTACTCCTCTTTCTTTGTTATAAATTATTGTGTCCTTGCTATGTAAGAATGTAGCTTTATCACTATCTTAAGACTAAGTAGATCTTAAGGAGAAACAAGTTTTCTGATGGACTAACCTTTATCAATAGAAAGTAAGGTGGGGCCATAAAATGTTAATCGGTCTCCACACCAGAAGATATTGTGAAATGTAAGACCCTTGTAAGAACAAAGATATGCTGATAAGTGTCGGAGCAGCTGACCCTGTGTGACTCTGTTTCTTACATTCATCCCTAAATGTATAACTAAAAGTATAAAAGTGGACCTGAAAAATAAAGAAACGGGACCAGTTCCTGGAAAGACTGGCTTCCCCTGTGTGGTCTTTTCTCGTTCTCTTTTCTGGCTGAATTCCCATCTGGAGTGTGGAGGCTCACCATGTCTACCTACTTGCCCTGGCTTCTAAGACCCACGTGAGAGGGAGCCCAAGGTGGGGCACCCTCCACTGTTCAAGTGGGTGCTGGTGGCCTACGTAGATGGTGCAAACTCCTTGTCTTGGAGTTTTGTTGGTTTTCCACGTAAACAAAGTTATTCAGCCTCTTTTTCTCCACTAATATTTCCTACTACACTACCCTTTTCTAATCTCTCTTCATATCTATAATTAAATAGTTCTTTTCAGGATGCCAACTCTGTCCCCACTTCGAATTCCCTGGATCCACCAGGGCTGGACCCCGGCAAACCACCACAAATACAAAGACATAGCAGTCTCATTTGAAAAGATCTTGATGCTGAGGAGTATTGAATGCAAAAGAAGAAGAGTGTGGCAGAGGATGAGATGGTTAGATAGAATCACTGACTCAATGGACATGAATCTGAGCAAACTCCAGAGATAGAGAAGAACAGGGAAGGGAAGCCCGGAGTGCTGCAGTCCACAGGGTCACAGAGAGTCGGAGATGACTTAGTGACTTAAACAACAAATACAGAGTCACTACTGACAAATATATACCTGGACCAGAATTTAGTGGAAATCACCAATTATATAAATAAACACTACTTCTTTGTCATTTCTGCTTGCACGTTTCCCCAGGTATAATGTGTGCAAGACTAAGTTTGGGAAAATTACTCAAAACCAATCTGACCCATTGTCTTTATGCTCAGGTAAAGAAATCACCAATCATGCAGTTCCACAGATCTTTGATGTCTTCCTTCCTCCTCTTACATCATACTGATAGAAATTTCTACCTATTTTCAGTTCAGTTCAGTTCAGTTGCTCAGTCGTGTCCAACTCTTTGTGACCCCATGGACTGCAGCACACCAGGCTTCTCTGTCCATCACCAACTCCCAGAGCTTGCTCAAACTCATGTCCATCAAATCAGTGATGCCATCCAACCATCTCATCTTCTGTCCTCCCCTTCTACCTGTTTTACTCTTAAAATATTTCTGAAATCTATTTACTTCTCTCCATTACTATTATCACTACCTAAATCAATTGCCATCATTTCATCTTGAACACCTAAATAGATTCCAAGTGTCCATTCTGTATTGATGACCACTCCTGACAAACCCATTCTCCACAGAGCAGCCAGAATAAATTTCTCAAAACACTCCCCTGTTTATCATAGCCATAGGTTCACACTGCTTTTATGATAAAGGCTGACAATTCTTTAACATGGCCTTCAAAACCTTGCATGGCTTGACCACTGCCCACCTCTTCAGCATCATTTTAAATCCATCTTTTCTTTGTTCTTTACCTCTAGTAACAATGGGTTTCTTTGTCTATCATGATATGACTCAATTTACAATGTAAATTACATTTATTGTCCTTTTGTCTACAGTGTATTTTCACATTGCCCAGGTAAGCTCCACTCATATTTGAAGCTACAGCTCACATGTTTCACTTACTCAGGGAAGTCACCTTTGAACATCCCCTACTCCCAATGAAATGTATTCTAGGTCATTTCTCTGTTATACACATATACACTGAAATAAGATCTCCATCTTACTGACTTACTTAATAAGTTAATTTTACAAGTTAAATATAATCCTAAAGAAAACAGTAAATTTTTTTAAAGATTTAAATTATTTTTAGCACAAACTTTAATTCATATGTCACTCATTCTATAGCAAGTAAATAAAATATCTATTATAAATTTCAAATGTTGTGATTTATTCAATGGAATATTGAATTGAACACATACCATATACCACTACAAACTCTGGGTTCTGAATATGAAACTGTAAATAAAGCAATGGCATTGATAGAGGCTAAATTCAAGGATAAGAATTTATATTTATACAGTCAGACCTCCATATCTGAAGGCTTCATATCTGAGGATTCAACCAACTGTGGATTGAAAATGTTCAAAACAAATTTTCAAAAAGTTCCAAAAAGCAAAACTTAAATTTGCTATGCTCTGGCAGCTGTCTACACAGCATTGACATTGTGTTCACAACTATTCACATAATTTTTACATTGTATTAGTATTACTGGCAATCTAGAGATGCTTTAAAGTATATGAGAGGACATGAATCAGTTATATGCCTACCACACCAGTTTATATAAGGGACTTGACTGTCTGCTTGAATTCTGTTATCCACAGGGGTCCTGAAACCAATGAATCCTTCCCGCTCTGTACAGATTAGGAAAGATGACTATATGTATGGAAAAGAACACATCAAAAAAAATAGACATTAAAACAGCTTTGGGAGTGGACATACTGAGAATTGAAACCAACCTAGTATATTAAGCAATAATGAGGCTGGATATAGTTTCTGTCCATAGGATTTTGTCCAGTGCTGCAACCAAGTGAAAATAATTTAGCCGCTTGCTTCAGAAAATACCTTGTCTCACTCTGACCACCAATTTGAAGCTACTGCCCTATAAACTCTGCACAATTACAATCATTTCCTCACCTAACATGAACTCAAAAAACTCTCAGACAAGAAACTAAAACCCTAATACCTATAAATACTCTGCCCCAATTTCCCATTTTGCACCACTATGAATATCTGTCAAAGTAATATTTAGCAAACCTAATAAAGTGGGTTTTGCCTAGTGTGATAAGTTGCTTCAATCGTGTCTGACCCTTTGTGACCCTATGGACTGTAGCATGCCAGGCTCCTCTGCCCAACGGATTTTCCAGGCAAAAATACTGGAGTGGGAGGCCATTCCCTTCTCAGGGAAACTTAGTTTTGCCTTAGCAATACCATTTGGGATTTTAGTTTTCTTTTTTTCTTTTTGGTGTTAGGGAAGAGTCAATAGTTAGAAATATTATTGGAAAATATATTTGAATACTAATGGTAACTGAAACAGATAAGAAAACAAGAGTAGTGTTACTGTAAAGGTGCTTGAGAATTTATTTTAAAAAGTGTGTTCTAATTTGGGAGGAGGGTGCCAAGATACAAGTGGGGTCTGACAAGTGAACTCATTTGGGATATTTTACTAAGTTCTGATGCACAGAAGTACCTAGGAAAAATAAAAGCTAAAAAACTCTATATTGGCAATAGAGGCTATTGATGAACCCCAGTGGCTATAGATCTGTTTTACTTCAGTTCAGTTGCTCAGTCGTGTCTGACACTTTGCAACACCATGAATTGCAGCATGCCAGGCTTCCCTGTCCATCAGCAACTCCCAGGGTTCACTCAAACTCACGTCCATCAAGTCAGTGATGCCATCCAGCCATCTCATCCTTTGTCGTCCCCTTCTCTTTCTGCCCCCAATCCCCCCCAGCATCAGAGTCTTTTCCATTGAGTCAACTCTTCACATGAGGTGACCAAAGTACTGGAGTTTCAGCTTCAGCATCATTCCTTCCAAAGAACACCCAGGACTGATCTCCTTTAAAATGGACTGGTTGTATCTCCTTGCAGCCCAAGGGACTCTCAAGAGTCTTCTCCAACACCACAGTTCAAAAGCATCAATTGTTCAGTACTCAGCTTTCTTCACAGTCCAACTCTCACATCCATACATGACCACAGGAAAAACCATAGCCTTGATTAGACAGACCTTTGTTGGCAAAGTAATGTCTCTGCTTTTGATTATGCCATCTAATTTGGTCATAGCTTTCCTTCCAAGGAGTAAGCATCTTTTAATTTCCTGACTGCAATCACCATCTGCAGTGATTTTGGAGCCCAAAAAAAGAAAGTCTGACACTGTTTCCCTATCTCTTTCCCATGAAGTGATGGGACCAGATGCCATGATCTTCGTTTTCTGAATGTTGAGCTTTAAGCCAACTTTTTCATTCTCTTTCACTTTCATCAAGAGGCTTTTTTAGTTCCTCTTCACTTTCTACCATAAGAGTGGTGTCATCTGCATATCTGAGGTTACTGATATTTGTCCCAGCAATCTTGATTCCAGCTTGTGCTTCATCCAGCCCAGCATTTCTCATGATGTACTCTGCATAGAAGTTAAATAAGCAGGGTGACAATATACAGCCTTGATGTACTCCTTTTCCTATTTGGAACCAGTCTGTTGTTCCATGTCCAGTTCTAACTTTTGCTTCCTGACCTGCATATAGGTTTCTCAAGAACCTATTTTACTTAATATCTCATAATTTCTTAGATAGGGAACAGATGTGAGGTAGGTAGTATGTAAATCATGAAAGTGAAAGTCACTTAATTGTGTCAGACTCTTTATAACCCCATGAACTATAGCCTGCCAGATTCTTCTATCCATAGAATTCTCCAGACCAGAATACCAGGGTGGGTAGCTATTCCTTTCGTCAGGGGATCTTCCTAACACAGGGATTGAACCCAGGTCTCTAGCATTTCAGGCAGATTCTTGACTAGCCGAGCAACCAGGGAAACCCAAGAATACTGGAGTAGATAGCCTATCTCTTCTCCAGAGGATTTTCCCGACTCAGGAATTGAACCAGAGTCTCCTGCATTATGCTTTCCTGGTGGCTCAAATGTTAAAGCATCTGCCTGCAATGCAGGAGACCCACATTCGATCCCTGGGTCGGAAAGATCCCTTAGAGAAGAAAATGGCAACCCACTCCCACTATTCTCTCTTGGAGAACCCCATGGACTGAGGAACGTGGTAGGCTACAGTCTATGGAGTTTCAAAGAGTTGGACATGACTGAACAACTTCACTTTATCCTTTATCCTCCTGCATTACAGGCGGATTCTTTGCCAGCTGAGCTATCAAGGAAGCCCATGCATATCGTACATAAATACATATTTGGCATTCAAATCAAGCAAATCTTTAAATATTCCCATTAGCTTTTTTAAACAGTATAGAACATAGGAAATTAAGCCAGATTTGAGTTTGTTCCCTGGTAAAAATATTTATGTTCTATGAAATGGTCTATAGATGTCACTTTGGCAAAAATTAACTTCCTTGAGAATACAGTTATGTCAGAGGCAAACAGATGTAAATTTTGCAGGTTTATAGACAGATATGTAACAAGGACTGTAGAAAATTTCTAACAAGAAGCAAACAGCTGATAGAAGAAAAGTTGATCATTTAAAAACAGCAAAATAGAAAAAAAAAAAAAAAAAAACCTCTCACTGTTCTTTGCAAACACCATCACAGAAGCTGACTGTTATTCTATAATCTCTTCTTGTTAACCCTGTGTGGAAAGAAGTAGGAGGAAAAAAAAGATGTTAGAACAGGGAGACAAAGTGCAGTAATTTTATTTCACCTGGTAATGTTTTCCTGCAAGTGTTTTCTGTGAAAAAGAAGGTAGAAAATCACAAATACTTTTGTTTCCAAGAGCAGATTTATAGTTAGATGAAAAAAAAAATACTGTAGTGTTTCTACTAAAACAGGAATCATTTCTATTTGGGGTTAAATAAGAAGGAATGAAGGCAAGTATTTACATAAAGATTCAAAACAGAGAAAAAATAAATTACATGTATAAAAATATTTTCTTTAAATATATTGTGCTTTAAAACTATTGTGTTGTTTATTACTATGCTTACTTTTCAAAAATATGTTTTAATTAAAGAGAAGAAGTTTTAAGACAATGGTTTTTCAAGAACAATTTTTCAATTATTAGGATTTCTAGAAAACCTTGAAGAGGCATTAAGTGACAGGAGAATGGCCAAGCAGACATTCTGGATTATTAAGACAAGCCATTCTACACAACTGTATTCTAAATGTTTACTTTATCAATAGTGAACTATTAAAGAATCATTTCACTAAATCCCACAGGAAGAAATGATGAATAGTAAAAATCAGCCCTCAATATGGGTAGATTTTAAAAACTTATAGGATATCAAATGCAGAACTTATGGTATATCTGGCTTCTTTAAAGCATTTTTTAAGGTATTTAATAAAAACAACATTGTAGATGGACTTAAAGGAGAAATACTATGCATCTCAAGATGTTTGATAGCCTGGGGTAATGGAACAAATGTTACAAAATAAAACTGAATTTTGCTTTAAACACTCAAAATCTTAGTAGAAAATGATAGACATATGAGCAGATGTTGATTTAATAACTACACAGGGACTTTAGTTTATAATAAATTTAATATGAATAAGCTGCATGTTATATGGTAGAATTACAGTTCAGAGAAGAGGAAAGATGATATTCTTGTCCTCTTCACTTGCCAAACACATTCAAATATTGTATTCTCTTCTGTGCATTACACCTTCAGAGGAAGAGGAACACACTAGAAAATATTCCAATGTACGAAGTGAAAGTGAAAGTCACTCAGTCGTGTCCAACTCTTTGCGACCCCATAGACTGTATTCCATGGAATTTTCCAGGCCAGAATATTGGCGTGGGCAGCCTTTCCCTTCTCCAGGGGATCTTCCCAACCCAGGAATCGAACAGGGGTCTCCTGCACTGCAGACAGATTCTTTACCAACTGGGCTATAAGGGAAGCCCCCCAGTGTATGAAACCCATATGTAAAAAAGAGTAGTTTGGACAAAATGGTAAAGGGGAAACTAGTTAGAAACTAATATGGCAGCTTAGGACTTTATATATAAAATACTTAAAATCATAGAATCTAAACAGGATGGTACTGACTCACAAAAGGACACATAGATGAATAGTACAGAAGAGAGAGCCAAGAAATAAGCTCACACTTTTTGGTCAATTAATCTATGACAAAGTCGGCAAGGATATACAATTAGGAAGAGATAATCTCTTCATTAAATAGTATTGGGAAAACTGGACAAATAAAATGAAACTAGACCAGTCATATCATATACAAAAATAAACTCAAAATGGATTAAAGACTTAAGTGTAGATGCTAAACCATAAAAGTCCTAGAAGAAAATGTAGGCAGTATATGTCATTTTAATTTCAGTTCAGTTCAGTCACTCAGTCCTGTCCAACTCTTTCTGAACCCATGAACTGCAGCATGCCAGACCTCCCTGTCCATCACCAGCTCCCGGAGCTTACTCAAACTCATGTCCATTGAGTAGGTGATGCCATCCAGCCATCTCATCCTCTGTCGTCCGCTTGTCCTCCCACCTTCAATCTTTCCCAGTATTAGGGTCTTTTCAAATGAGTCAACTCTTTGCATCACATGGCCAAAGTACTGAAGCTTCAGATTCAGCATCAGTCCTTCCAATGAATATTCAGGACTGATCTCCTTCAGGATGGACTGGTTGGATCTCCTTGCAGTCCAAGGGACTCTCAAGAGTCTTCTCCAACACCACAGTTCAAAAGCATTGATTCTTCAGCACTCAGATTTCTTTATACTCCAACTCAAATCCATACATGACTATTGGAAAAACCATAGCTTTGACAAGATGGACTTTTGTTGGCAAACTACAATGTCTGCTTTTTAATATGCTGTCTAGGTTGGTCATAGCTTTACTTCCAAGGAGCAAGTGTCTTTTAATTTCATGGCTGCAATCACCATCTACAGTGATTTTGGAGGCTAAAAAATTAAAGTCTGCCATGGTTTTCATTATATCCCCATCTATTGGCCATGAAGTGATGGGACCAAATGTCATGATCTTAGGTTTCTGAATGTTGAGCTTTAAGCCAACTTTTTCACTCTCCTCTTTCACTTGCATCAAGAGGCTCTTTAGGTCTTCACTCTCTGTCATAAGGGGGGGGTCATCTCATATCTGAGATAATTTATATTTCTCCCAGCAATCTTGATTCCAGCATGTGCTTCATCCAGCCTGGCATTTCCCATGGTGTAATCTGCATATAAGTTAAATAAGCGGAGTGACAACATACAGCCTTGATGTACTCCTTTCCTGATTTGGAACAACTCTGTTTTTCCATGTCCAGTTCTAACAGTTGTTTCTTGACCTGCATACAGATTTCTCAGGAGGCAGGTCAGGTGGTCTGGTATTCCCATCTCTTTAAGAGTTTTCCAGTTTGTTGTGATCCACACAGTCAAAGGCTTTGTCGTAGTCAATAAAGCAGAAGTGGAAATTTTTATTGAACTCTCATGTTTTGTCAATGATCCAGCTGATGATGGGGATTTGATCTCTGGTTGCTCTGCATTTCTACATTTTCCAGCTTGAACATCTGGAAGTTCACAGTTCATGTACTGTTGAAGCCTGGCTTGGAGAATTTTGAGCATTAGTTTGCTAGCGTGTGAGTTGAGTGCAATTCTGCGGTAGTTTGAGCCTTCTTTGGCATTGCCTTTCTTTAGGATTGGAATGAAAACTGACCTTTTCCAGTTCCGTGGCCACTGCTGAGTTTTCCAAATTTCCTGGCGTATTGAGTGCAGCACTTTCACAGTATCATCTTTAGGAGTTGAAATAGCTCAACTGGAATTCCATCACCTCCACTAGCTTTGTTCGTAGTGATGCTTCCTAAGGCCCACTTGACCTCGCATTCCAGAATGTCTGGTTCTACATGAGTGATCACACCATTGTGATTATCTGGGTCATGAAGATCTTTTTTGTATAGTTCTTCTGTGTATTTTTGCCACCTTTTCTTTTTTTTTTTAGTTTTTATTTTTAAAATTTTAAAATCTTTAATTCTTACATGCGTTCCCAAACATGAACCCCCCTTCCACCTCCCTCCCCACAACATCTCTCTGGGTCATCCCCATGCACCAGCCCCAAGCATGCTGCACCCTGCGTCAGACATAGACTGGCGATTCAATTCTTACATGATAGTATACATGTTAGAATTCCCATTCTCCCAAATCATCCCACCCTCTCCCTCTCCCTCTGAGTCCAAAAGTCCGTTATACACATCTGTGTCTTTTTTCCTGTCTTGCATACAGGGTCGTCATTGCCATCTTCCTAAATTCCATATATATGTGTTAGTATATTGTATTGGTGTTTTTCTTTCTGGCTTACTTCACTCTGTATAATTGGCTCCAGTTTCATCCATCTCATCAGAACTGATTCAAATGAATTCTTTTTAACGGCTGAGTAATACTCCATTGTGTATATGTACCACAGCTTTCTTATCCATTCATCTGCTGATGGACATCTAGGTTGTTTCCATGTCCTGGCTATTATAAACAGTGCTGCAATGAACATTGGGGTACATGTGTCTCTTTCAATTCTGGTTTCCTCAGTGTGTATGCCCAGCAGTGGGATTGCTGGGTCATAAGGTAGTTCTATTTGCAATTTTTAAGGAATCTCCACACCGTTCTCCACAGTGGCTGTACTAGTTTGCATTCCCACCAACAGTGTAGGAGGGTTCCCTTTTCTCCACAACCTCTCCAGCATTTATTGCTTGCAGATTTTTGGATCGCAGCCATTCTGACTGGTGTGAAGTGGTACCTCATTGTGGTTTTGATTTGCATTTCTCTAATAATGAGTGATGTTGAGCATCTTTTCATGTGTTTGTTAGCCATCCGTATGTCTTCTTTGGAGAAATATCTATTTAGTTCTTTGGCCCATTTTTTGATTGGGTCGTTTATTTTTCTGGAATTGAGCTGCATAAGTTGCTTGTATATTTTTGAGATTAGTTGTTTGTCAGTTGCTTCATTTGCTATTATTTTCTCCCATTCAGAAGGCTGTCTTTTCACCTTGCTTATATTTTCCTTTGTTGTGCAGAAGCTTTTAATTTTAATTAGATCCCCATGCAATCCCTATCAAGCTACCAGCCACATTTTTCACAGAACTAGAACAAATAATTTCAAGATTTGTATGGAAATACAAAAAACCTCGAATAGCCAAAGCAATCTTGAGAAAGAAGAATGGAACTGGAGGAATCAACTTGCCTGACTTCAGGCTCTACTACAAAGCCACCGTCATCAAGACAGTATGGTACTGGCACAAAGACAGACATATAGATCAATGGAACAAAATAGAAAGCCCAGAGATAAATCCACACACATATGGACACCTTATCTTTGACAAAGGAGGCAAGAATATACAATGGAGTAAAGACAATCTCTTTAACAAGTGGTGCTGGGAAAACTGGTCAACCACTTGTAAAAGAATGAAACTAGATCACTTTCTAACACCGCACACAAAAATAAACTCAAAATGGATTAAAGATCTAAATGTAAGATCAGAAACTATAAAACTCCTAGAGGAGAACATAGGCAAAACACTCTCAGACATAAATCACAGCAGGATCCTCTATGATCCACCTCCCAGAATTCTGGAAATAAAAGCCACCTTTTCTTAATATCTTCTGCTTCTGTTAGTTGCATACCATTTCTGTCTTTATTGTGCACCTCTTTGCATGAAATGTTCCCTTGGTATATTTAATTTTCTTGAACGAGATCTCTAATCTTTCCATTCTATTGTTTTCCTCTATTTCTTTTCATTGATCTCCTTGCTATTCTTATCTATTGTTTTCTTATCTCTCCTTGCTATTCTTTGGAACTCTGCATTCAAATAGGTATACCTTTCCTTTTCTCCTTTGCCTTTAGCTTCTCTTCTTTTCTCAGCTCTTTGTAAGGCCTCCTCAGACAACCATTTTGCCTTTTTGCATTTCTTTTTCTTGGAGGTGTTCTTGATCACTGCCTCCTGTACAATGTCATGAACCTCCATCCATAGTTCTTCAGGCACTCTATCAAATCTAATCTCTTGTATCTACTTGTCACTTCTACTGTATAATTGTAAGGGATTTGATTTAGGCCATACCTGAATGGTGTAGTGGTTTTCCCTACTTTCTTAAATTTAATTCTGAATTTGGCAATAAGGAGTTCATGATCTGAGCCACTGTCAGCTCCTGGTCTTGTTTTTGTTGACTGTAGAGAGCTTCTCCTTGCGTCTTTGGCTGCAAAAAATGTAATCAATATGATTTTGATATTGACCATCTGGTGATTTCCATATATAGAGTCCTCGCTTGTGTTCTTGGCAGAGGGTGTTTGCTATGACCAGTGCATTCTCTTGTCAAAACTGTTAGCCTTTGACCTGCTTCATTTTGTACTCCAAGGGCAAATTTGTCTGTTGCTCAAGGTATCTCTTGAATTCCTACTTTTTCATTCCAGTCCCCTATAATGTAAAGGATATCTTTTTTGGGTGTTAGTTCTAGAAGGTCTTGTAGGTCTTCATAGAACCATTCAACTTCAGCTTCTTAAGCACTACTGGTGGGGCATAGTCTTAGATTACTGAAGTATTGAATGGTTTGCCTTTGAAATGAACAGTGATCTGTTGCTTTTGAGAATGCATCCAAGTACTGTGTATTGGATTCTTGACTGTGATGGCTACTCCATTTCTTCTAAGGGGTTCTTGCCCACAGTAGTATGTATAATGGTCATCTGAGTTAAATTTGCCTATTCCAGTTCACAGATTCCTAAAATGTCAGTGTTCAGTCTTGCCATCTCCTGTTTGACCACTTGCAATTTGCTTTGATTCTTAGCCTTAACATTCCTGGTTCCTATGCCATCACCAGTCACATCCACAACTGGGTGTTGTTTTTGCTTTGGCTCCATCTCTTCATTCTTTCTGGAGTTATTTCTCCACTGATCTTGAGTAGCATGTTGGGCACCTATTGACGTGGGGATTTCATCTTTCAGTGTCCTATCTATTTGCCTTTTCATACTGTTCATGGAAACTAAGATGAGAGAACTAAGATCATGGCATCTCGTCCCATCACTTCATGGCAAATAGATGGGGAAACAGTGACAGACTTTATTTTGGGGGCTCCAAAATCACTGCAGATGGTGACCACAGCCATGGAATTAAAAGATGCTTGCTCCTTGGAAGAAAATTTATCACCAACCTAGACAGCATATTAAAAAGCAGAGACATTACTTTGCCAACAAAGGTCTGTCTAGTCAAAGCTGTGGTTTTTCCAATAGTCATGTATGGATGTGAGATTAGACTATAAAGAAAGCTGAACACCAAAGAATTGATGCTTTTGAACTGTGGTGTTGGAGAAGACTCTTGAGAGTCCCTTGGACTGCAAGGAGATCCAACCAGTCCACCCTAAAGGAAATCAGTCCTGAATATTCATTGGAAGGACTGATGCTGAAGCTGAAACTCCAGTACTTTGGCAACGTGATGCAAACATCTGACTCATTGGAAAAGACCCTGATGCTGGGGAAAGATTGAAGGCGGGAGGAGTAGGGGATGACAGAGGATGAGATGGTTGGATGGCATCAGTGACTCAATGTACATGAGTTTGAGTAAACTCTTGGTGTTGGTGATGGACAGGGAGGCCTGGTGTGTTGCAGTAAATGGGGTTGCAAAGAGTCAGACCTGACTGAGCAACTGGACTGACTGACTGCTCATGGGTTTCTCAAGGCATGAATACTGAAGTGGTTTGCCATTCCCTTCTCCAGTGGACGTTTTGTCAGAACTCTCCACCATGACCCGTCCATCTTGGGTGGCCCTCCACGGCATGGCTCATGGTTTCTTTGAGTTAGATAAGGCTGTGGCCCACATCGTCAGTTTGGTTAATTTTCTGTGAATGTGATTTTCATTCTATTGGCCCTCTGCTGGGTAAGTTTAAGAAGCTTATGGAATCTTCCTGATGGGAGAGACGTACTGAGGGGGGAACTGGGTCTTGTTCTGATGAGTGTGGCCATGCTCAGTAAATCTTTAATCCATCTTTCTGTAGATGGATGGGGCTGTTTTCCTTCCCTGTCATTTGACCTGAGGCCAAACTATGGCAGAGGTAATGAGGATAATGGCGACCTCCTTCAAAAGGTCCCAGGCATGTACTGCTACACTGAGTGTCTGGGACTCTGCAGCAGGCCACTGCCAACCCACACCTCTGCTAGAGATTCCTGGACACTCATGGTCAAGTCTAGGTCAGTCTCTTCTGGGGTCATAGCTCCTTTCTCCTGGGTCTTGGTGCACAGAAGGTTTTGTTTGTGCCATCCAAGAGACTGTTTCCCCATCCTGTGTAAGTCCCCCTATACTTACACTTACTTACACTGGTAGCTCTATGGTGGGGTTAATGGTGACCTCCTCCAGGAAGACCTGCCATACCAAGGTCTGATGCACCCAGAGCCCTGCCCCTGTGGCAGGCCACTGCTGACCTGTACCTCCACAGGAGACACTCAAACACAGTTCTGGCTCAGTCTCTGTGGAGTCTCTGGGTCCTGGTGCATGCAAGGTTTGTTTGAGCCCTTCAAGTGTTTCTGGCAGGTATGGGGTTTGAGTCTAATCACGACCGTCTTGCTGGGTCTTCCCCTTTGCCCTTAGATGTGGGGTATCTGTTTATGGTGAGATCCAGCATTCTCCTGTAGACAGTTGTTCAGCAGTGAGTTGTAATTTTGGAATTCTCATAGGAGAAGATAAGCGCATGTCCCTCTATTCCACAATCTTCCTCCACCACACTCATAAAGCATTTTATTTTTCATTTAGTAATATTAAAGAGAATAATGGCATAAAAAGTTGTTTTGTTATACAGAGAATAAAGCTACTGATGGCAGAGTGTCTGAATAAATTTAAAATACTATTTATAATTTAAATAATAAGTTTAAAATGATAGCATATCATTAGCTTAATGAAAGCTAGAATTCACGAAAGAGTATCATATATCATTTTAATATAGTTATATCTTGATTAGGTATTAATTGTAAGTGGGAGATAATCATTCAATATTACTAGTATATTTTACATCGGAGGGTTCCATTTTGTGAAGTCACTTGTAAGTTGCAAATCTGCAACTTGAGCTGATTAATATTAAGCCTTGAGAATGTTAGTAAATAAGTTGCTTTGGAGAAAATTATTATAAAATAGAAAAGAAAATGTGTTTTAAAAGAAGTAAATATTATAGGAACAGAGTACTCAATAGATGGTCATGAAGAAGACCCTCTTAAGTAATAACTAGAAAACTATATACATACTTTAAGTATTAATTTTTTCAGGATTTGAGAGTATAGTTCTGACATATATCTTCTATAAACCATCAATATCTTATAAGGTTCAATTTTTAAACTATTATCACACTCCAGAAAGAATGCAAAGAGATGGCACAGTTTCTTCTCTGATGTCTTTTAGATTTAGAACTTGAAAAGAAAAGTAAAGATTACCACTCTTTAGAACAAGAGTGAAATTCTGTGTTTTCATTTATAAGATTGTGTGTTAGTCGCTCAGTCGTGTCTGACTCTTTGCGACCCCATGTACTGAGCCCGCCAGGCTCCTTTGTCCATGGGATTCTCCAGGCAAGAATACTGGAGTGCGTTGCCATTTCCTTCACCAAATTTATAAGATTATATGTTATTAGATAATAATTGGCAATGCATCAACATTGGTAATAGTAATAAAAATAATATATTGTGGAATTTTTTATTTGTAATACATTACATTGGAAAATTCACTATTTTGTATTTTTAATCATTTTATAGTCTTCTTGATCTATATCATTAATAGTATTTTGAATATCTCAAGATGTTAAAGGATAAAAATGCCTATTACAAAAGACATATTTTCTGCTGACAGCCATATTCATAGAGAAGCTATTAAGCCCAGATACACTGTTTCTCAAGGCCCATGAAATTCAAATGACTCAGTTTGCCATCCCCTTACTGGATGTGACTGAAGACACTTCTAATGAATTAAAACTGGTGATTTTAACTTAGTGTATATGTATGATGGACACATTTCATATTATCTAGAGAACTGGTTTTCAGTGATGAGTTAGCATAACCACCATGAGATTCCCTTCCCATTTCTGGTACTTAAAAATCTTTGATTTTCTTTAAATAACTTCATTGTCAGTCTTTCCTTGACTGCCAGGTAAACAGACCCAAGAAGGATGGATTTAGTTGTTTTTTTAATGTTCTGGTGGTCTTCATTTTTAAAATAATGTATTACAATAATTTTTCATATTGAAATAGAGAATGATATATAAAATACTGTTAGAATTTCATGTTTTAAATCATAATGATTTGTCTGGCCCTTTTAGCTCTTTTGCACTAAACTATACATCATATTTCACATGTGCCAATGTAATCATCTGTTTTGGATTAAGGAGAAAATGATTGAAGTTCACCTGGATTTGGAATAGTTCCAAATGTTTGAATCAGTGGGCAATCTTACACATCATTTTTTTTTTAAGTTTTAAAGAGACCAACCAAAAATATTAAGCTCTTTGGATAACAAACATTTAGTTGGAGATGCACATCTTATTTCACTATCCCCAGAAATTACAGCTCAGAGTAAACTGGAAGCAGCACTTTAGCACTGGGATAAGGAGGTATAATGTGAAACATACAGACAACGAGTAACTATTTTGTTAAATATATATCTGAGCAAACTTGACTATGATTGTTTTTATAGAGGGAAAACACTGAGAATGGATAAGGGTTATTTTTCTGTAATGGAGGAATGACGAATACACATGATAAAGCAATGGAAGTTATAATTATACTCAACAAGCATATTTGTATATAAACAACATTTGGTAAATAAATTCTTCTTAAACTTTCTCAAGCTTCTCTGGTGGCTCAGTTGGTAAAAAAAAATCTGCCTGCAATGTGGGAGACCTGAGTTCAATCCCTGAGTCAGGAAGATTCCCTAGAGAAGGGCATGGCAACCCACTCCAATATTCTTGCCTGGGAATTACCATGGACAGATGACCTGGTGGGCTATACTCCATGGAGTCACATAGAGTTGGACACACCTGAGTGACTAACATTTCTACTTTCAACCTGAATTAACTCTATGTAATAGGAAAGTGAGCAACACTTAGCCAAAAGAAAGATGATGTTAGGTAAAATATGTATACAGCACTAGACCCAGAAACTAGCATATTTAAAGTCTTCAATTAATACTCATGTTTCCTTGGGTGTGATTTTTTTCCCTCTCTCAAAGTAACTGAGAGTGGTAAGATTTTGGTCAGCAGTAGTGCCTTCTCTTTACATTAATGTTTCTGTGTTGGGCCCTCTGTCTATAAATATCATAGATTCTATTGTAACATAAGTATGAAAGAGAAGATACAGTTGGTCTGAAGAGAGAGAGAACGTCCTGAAAAGAAGAGAAGAGAAAAAAGCCCTAAGTATAATAGTTTTCATGTGAGATGGAAGCATGCCCCATGTGTTAGCCAGATTCTGTGCCCCTGGATAGGTTCTGTTTATTGGGACTCATCTCAGGAACCTCAGCCAAAGCAGCTGACTATGAGAGCACAGGAAAGGTGGTGCAAGCTCAGGGGGGCATGTTTGGGGTTTTTTTTTTTTTTTTTTTTTGGTGGGGGTGATGTCTGTTCTTTGAATTCCAGGTCAATGAGAATGTCTGGAAAATGGGTTCCATCTGGTTACATGACTCCATGAAGAAGCTGTCATTGTGTACAAACTAGTGAATCAGACCTAAACAAAACCCAGAGTTCAGGGAAGTAAACTTTAGAGAGAAATTCAGCGCCAGAGTAAATGCCAACAAGTTGGGTAAGCTTCCATCAGGAAGTAAAGGACACCAAAAGGGGGGACCTTTCAGAAATGAATTCCAGATGGAGTATTGCGATGTGACAGACGTGTGAGGCCCTGTGCCACAGGTGGTTTACTTCTCTAGTTATCATTAGGCAGCTGGACATTCTGGGTGAAACCACTTGTTGCATGAACTTCTTGAAGGTTCAATTGAGGACCTGGCCAAGCCTTAGGAGCCCATTAATTTCCAGGCACAGTCTCCTTGAAGGTTTTCAAATTAGTTAATTTTATTCTTCTGTCGAAACAGTTACTAAATTACTGTTTCATCATGTATCTATCTGGTGAGCAGTATCTTTTTCAAAAAAAATTTTTAGGAGATGACTGGGTTGTAATTACAGTCACTTTAAAATTAAACTCACATTGTGTTGTTGGCATTTACTTATACATAGTTTGCATTATCTAAACACTAAACATTTAAAAACAAGTCCAACTGAAACAACAACAAAAAAAAAACAAGCCCTTAGACTTTGTGTTCCCTATAAAAATATGCTACTCACCTTTCATAATCAAAGAAAACAAGATACATAATTCATCTGTTCCACTTGAATGAGCACATGAGAGAAAGACTTCCAGACTAGGGATTAACAAGGACCAGATTTGAGACAATGATTCAACACTTATTATGTGATTAATTGTGACAAAGTTAGCTAATCCCCCATGGACTCTGATTCTTTATCTGCAAATTATATCTAATCCACTTTCTACCTAAGATTTTATGGTATAACATTGATTTTCACTTGTAGAGTACTTTGTTCAAACTGAACTATGGTCGAATATGACAGTCTACATTCTATATGTAGCCTGGATGATGATTCATTTCCATGGGGGAGATATAAAAATAAATAGATTGTCTCATTTCCAAAATAGTAATAGTTTACCAATGGGTTAAACTGGTTATTGTATAATCCTTTAAAGATTAGCATTGTTTTATTCATCATTAATTCTGATGAAAGTATACACCCTTACTTTTCAGATCTGTATTAGGACCAGAAAGGAATAGTGAGTAAACAGTCACAATGTGACATTTGACAAAGTTCCATTTTAATCTGTAGTGATGTGTACACATATCTGCATGTGCAATGTGTGCAAATACTGATGTAAACTCATCTTAATGCATGGTCTGCAGCAGGGTGAACTATCAAGGTTCATCCAAATCTGGAAACCAGATTTATCAGGTCAGTGTGACAGATGGGGCTAATAGCAGTACAACAAATTCCAATTAGCATTTTTGTATAGACCAAGGGACAGTGGTCTTACTCAGAGAAATCTAAACCAGGGTCCAAAGCTTCAAATCAAGTCAAATGGGAAAAGAAAAACTGTCAAGTTGAAATGAACACAAAGTCAAGGTTAATTTGAATTTTGAGGCAGGAAACAAGGTCAAAAGAAGCGAGAGAGAGAATAATGACTGATAGGAGAAGGAATTAGTATTTCCAGGTAAACTACAGAGGGTCACATTCTAAAATAATTAGTTTCTACTTGCATAAAAACTTTGTAATGGTAGGTATGGTCTACTTCCCAGACTAAAATGGGGCTCTTGGTGTTTATAAGCAATGATTACAGCTTAAATTGAAAATATTCAAATATTTTTGAAACCCTTGAATATCTTAAAAATGTGTGTCCATACATCTGTGCATTCATATGAACATCTTTAACTTATTGTATGTGTGTGTTAGTTGCTCAGTAGCATCCGACTCTTTGACCCCATGAAATATAGCCTGCCAGGCTTCCCTATCCATGGAATTCTCCAGGCAAGAATATTGGGAGTGGATTGCCATTCACTTCTCCAGAGGATCTTCCTGACCCAGGGATCAAACCCTGGTCTCCTACATCACAGGCAGTTTCTTTACTATTTCAGCTATTGCGAAGTCCTTATATTACCTGTTATACCCATTGTATAACATATATTGTGCGTGTGTATATATAATGGAAATTGTAAAAATTGCTGAGATTCATTGGGTTTTTATTTGGTTACACACTAAGGGCTATCTTGTTAAATGATAATACATATTGAGATCCCCACATTGATGACACAATCTAGGAAATGTTGCTGTTTTTATTCAAAAGAAGAAATAGAAATTTGGGAAAGGTAAGTTATCTTCCCACATTGACAAAATTCAAAAAGCTGAGGTCAGGATTCAGATTCAAGTATGAATGTTTCCAGAGTCCTTTCGTTTGTTTTGACTCTTTCCCCACAGGATTTTTCATGATGTTCATGGGGCTCTCAAGTCAAGAATGCTGAAGTGGTTTGCCATTCCCTTCTCCAGTGGACCACATTTTGTCAGAACTCTCCACCATGTCCCGTCCATCTTGGGTGGCCCTACATGGCATGGCTTCAGTTTCATTGAGTTAGACAAGGCTGTTATCCACATGGAGCAGTTTGGATCTCTAAATTCTTAGAGAGATGGGAATACCAGACAACTTTACCTGCCTCCTGAGAAACCTGTATGCAGGTCAAGATGCAACAGTTAGAACTGGACACAGAACAATGGACTGGTCCCAAATTGGAAGAGAGTACCTCAAGGCTGTATGTTGTCACCCTGCTTAATTAACTTATATGCAGAGTACATCAAGTGAAATGCCAGGCTGGATGAAGCACAATCCAGAATCAAGATTGCTGGGAGAAATATCAATAGCCTCATATATGCAGATGATACCACTCTTAGAGCAGAAAGTGAAGAGGAACTAAAAAGCCTCTGGATGAAGGTAAAATAGGAGAGTGAAAAAGCTAGCTTAAAACTCAACATACAAAAAAATAAGATCATGGCATCCAGTCCCATCACTTCATGGCAAATAGATGGGGAAACAATGGAAACAGTGACAGACTTTATTTTCTTGGGCTCCAAAATCACTGCAGATGGTGACTGCAGCCATGAAATTGAATCACGCTTGCTCCTTGGAAGAAAAGCTATGACAAACCAAGACAGCATATTAAAAAGCAGAGACGTTACTTTGCCAAGAAGGCTTTGCTGAGACTATGCTGGCTGGGAACTGATGATGTTGAAGGACTGAACAATAGGGAGCCTTACTGGTGAGGAGGGGAACGGCTCTCTCCTTGGGGAGCTGGGCCCCATCTGCCATTTAGATCTGCTTGGAGACAGAAAGTCCATTTGTCAGGGGGTCCTTTTAGGGCCTGCTATTTGTGAAACAGGCCTTTAGGGCCTGCCAATCCTAAAGGAAATCAGTCCTGAATATTCATTGGAAGGACTGATGCTAAAGCTGAAACTACAATGCAAAACACCTGATGCGAAGAACCAACTCATTGGAAAAGACCCTGATGCTGGGAAAGAATGAAGGCGGGAGGAAAAGGGGATGACAAAGGACGAGATAGTTGGATGGCATCACTGATGCAATGGACATGAGTTTTGAGTAGGCTCCGGGAGTTGGTGATGGATAGGGAAGCCTGGTGTGCTGAAGTCCATGGGGTCGCAAAGAGTCAGACATGACAGTGAATGAACACACAGACTTTGCCAACAAAGGCCCATTATAGTCAAAACTACAGTTTTTCCAATAGTCAGGTGTGGATGTGAGAGTTGGACCATAAAGAAGGCTGAGTGCCAAAGAATTGATGCTTTTGAACTATGGTGTTGGAGAAGACTCCTGAGAGTCCCTTGGAATGCAAGGAGATCAAACCAGTGAATCCTGAAGGAAATCAATCCTGAATATTCATTGGAAGGACTGATGTTGAAGCTCCAATCCTTTGGCCACCTGATGTGAAATGCTGACTCATTAGAAAAGACTCTGATGCTGGGAAAGATTGAAGGCAGAAGGGGATGACAGAGGATCAGATGGTTGGATGGCATCATTGACTCAATGGACATGAGTTTGAGCAAGCTCTGGGAGATTGTGAAGGACAGGGAAGCCTGGCATGCTGCAGTCCATGGTGTCAAAAAGAGTCAGACACAACTGAGCAACTGAACAACAACCACTATAGGATTTTATTTTTTAATTGAAGTTGATATGCAGCATTATATAATTTACAGGTGTCCAATACTGTGATTCACAATTTTCAATGTTATACTAAATTTATAGTTATTATATAATATTGGTGATATTGCCTGTATTATACAATATATTCTTGCAGTTTATTTTATACCTAATAATCTATACCTCTTCACCCCTTGCCTCCATATATCCCCTCCACCTTAATCTCATTGTTCTCTATGTCTATGAATCTACTTTTTTGTTACATTCATTATTTAGTTTTTAGATTCCACGTATAAGTGATATCATACAATATCTGTCAGGCTGATTTCAATTTGCTTAATGTGCTCCAAGTCTGTCTGTGTTGCAACAAATAGCAAAACTGCATTCTTTTTTTTAATGTCTGAGTAGTATTCCATTGTGTATATCACAGGTTCTTTGTCCATTCATCTGTGATGGACACTTGGGCTTCCCAGGTAGCTCAGTGTTAAAAACATGCCTGCCAGTGCAGGAGACATGCATTCAGTCCCTGGATTGGGAAGAACACCTGGAGAAGGAAATGGTAACCTACTCCAGTATTCTTGCCTGGGAATTCCATGGTTAGAGGAGCCTGGTGTGTATAGTCCATGGAATCACAAAGATAGGACACGACTAAGAATCTGAGCACAGCACAGACAGTCATGGACACTTAGGATGTTTCCATATCTTGGCTATTGTAACTAATGCTGCTGTGAACATTGGGATGCCTGCATCATTTCAAATTAGTGTTTCAGTTTTTTCAAATATATAACTTGGAGTAGAATTGATGGGTCATATGGCAGTTCCAGTTGTAGTAGTTTGAGAAGTCTCCAAACTCTTTCATAGTAGCTGCACCAATTTAAATTCAGTCTAAAAGTGTTGCCTTTTCTCTATATCCTTGCCAACATCTGACAATTGTGTTGTTTTTGACAGCTATCCTGGCAGGGGTGAGGTAATATTTCATTGTGGTTTTGATTTGCATTTCTCTGATGATTAATGATGTTAAGCATCTTTTCATGTGCCAGTCATCTGCATTTGCTCTTTAGAAAAATGTCTGTTTAGTTCCTCTGCACACTTTTGATTGGGTTGTTGTTGTTTTGTGGTGTTTTTTTTTTTTTTGGTGGTGAGTTGTCTGAGCTATTTATGTGTGTTGGATGTTAACCCCTTATCAGTCATAAGATCTTCAAATATTTTCTCCCATTCTGTAGGTTGTCTTATTTGTCCATGGTTTTATTTGCTGTGCAAAGCTTTTAAATTTAATTAGGTCCCATTTTATTTTTTGCTTTTACTTTCCTTTGTTTTAGAAGACAGATCAAAAGGAAAATTGCTGTGATTTATGTCAGAGTGTTCTATGTTTTCCTCTAGGAGTTATATGGCTTCCAGTATTACATTCCATAGACAGGGAAGCCTGGCAGGTTACAGTCCCTAGGGTCACAGTTGGACATGACTGAGTGACTTTCACTGTCATTACATTTGTGCCTTTAATCTAATTTGAATTACTTTCATATACAGTGTTACAGAGTGTTCTATTTTCACTCTTTTACATGGAGCTGTACAATTTTCCCAGCACTGCTGTCTTTTCTCCATTGTATATTCTTGCCTCCTTTGTTAATTAACTGAACATAATTGTGTGAGTTTATTTCTACTCATCTATACCATACTGTTTTGATTACTGTAGCTTTGTAGTGTAGTCTGAAGCAAGGAGTGTGATTCCTCCAGCTCTGTTCTTCCTACTAAGATTGTCCTAGCTATTTGAGGCATTTTGTGTTTCCATACAAAGTTTCAAAATGATTTCTTCTAGTTCTGTGAAGTCCTTTGTTCTCAATCTCAACACTAGACTCCATGTTAGACCAGGCTAATATTACTTTACAAAAATGCTCTCAAATATCATGTTAAATAATTCAATACAGCTGCTAATAAACCATGAATTCAGGTAATTTTAATTTTGATTTCACTTTACTTATATGCTAATTAAGGTACAATAGACAGAAAAAGGAGAAAAACCAAGAACTCAAAGAAAGAACATGAAAGAGTATATTGTACATCAATGCCTAGAGAGTAAGATAAAATATACTGAAGCAAGAGAGGTACATGGAAGCAGAAAACTTGCATCTTTTGCCAAATTTTCTCTTTTTCTTCATACTTTTTCTCCACTAAGGCACTCCGATTTATTCCTTTTTATGAAATGAAAGTCAGCATGTATATAGTTAAGTTTTGAAATGGAACAAAATTTTACATGATAGATGAGAACTTCTGACATAGATTCAGTTCTACCTTGCTTGGCTAAAATTGAATTGTTTTGTTAATAGAATGACCTTTTTTTAACTTTTGTTTCCTAATTTTAGGGGAAACGTGTGATATATGTAGGTCTAGAAGCCAAAGAAAACTATATCTTTATGACATTTTAAAAATTATATAACTTTTTTGCAATGTTCTATCACTCTTACAACTTAACAGTCAATTTTACTGACAGTAAATGTTTTAATTCATGAAATAGAAGTTTCACATTTCAGAGGAAGATTATAATGAAACTAGGGAAGTCAAACAAAAGGGTTTATGAATCTCCTTCATTTACATTCAGTCCTGGTAAATACTAGAGATATAAATAAAGGCCATTAGTAAAAGCTAAAAGTAAATTTTTTAAAAAGTCTGTTTACCTTTAAACTTACACATGTGTGGCAATTTCACACTTTGAACTGCTTAATCTGCACATTTTGGAGATCGTAGAAAGTTTCCACGTACACTGTGGATTAAGCTAAAAAGAGGATAAGTAAAATAATGCCTGATTTGACCTCTCCTGTCCTTCCTTTAATTGATTCAGTTAATTGTCCCAGGTACAAATGCCTCTAGTTGGCCAATACTCAAGATCACCATCATGACTCATGATCATTGTCTGGACACTATTATTGTTCAAAAGGAATGTCCCTGAGTAAACAGGGAAACACATGATTAAACTGTGTAATTGAAGCTAGTTCTTATACAAATTCCAAAGATGCATAATAAACCAATAATTCCTTATTTACTCTTAATTCACTAGATTGCAGGTTTATTGAGTAAAAGAATCATAGCAACCACTTCCTCAGTGTTTTACAGAGAAGTACTAAATAAATACTTTTGGCAATAAATGCTGTTATAGCTTTTGTTTCTATTTTATTTCTCTAATGAAAACTTGAAGCAAGTTTTTATGCATCTGAAATCAGGCCAATTGAAAATAATCATATAATTTGTTGTAATGGGGCAAAATTATTCATGTGAAAATTACAGGTTTCTTTGTTTTACAAGGCATAAAAGAAGAAGACGATCACTTTTATAAGTTAGATTTCTGGGAAAGGTTAAATTTCCCTCTCCCTTTCTTTTCTTTTGTTGGTATACACTCTACTCTTTCAGATACACTTAAAGAGAGCCTACTGTATACAAAACACTGTGCTAATCCTGAGAACAAAATAGAAATAGTGTACCTATGGCGAAGGGCTCCAAAACTTTGGCTACCTGATGGGAACAGCCAGCTCATTAAAGACCCTGATGCCAGGAAAGACTGAGGGGGAGAAGGGGATGACAGAGGACGAGATGATTGGATGGCATCACTAACCCAAGAGACATGAGTCTGAGCAAGCTCTGGGAGATGGGTGAAGGACAGGGAAGCCTGGTGTGCTGCTGTCCGTGGGGTCACCAAAAGTCGGACATGACTGAGTGAGTGAAGAACAATGGCTAAGAGCAAATCTAAAGCGAGAAGGTGCCAGTCCTTAAGCAGCTCTTCAGTTCAGAGAGCATACAAGAGCTCATTCTTTTGAGATTAAGGGAGATTATATTTCTTTTAAAAATCAGTTTTATTTACAATTTAGTAAAGGGACATAAGAATTTGTATTCAAAGTTATATATTAGAACTAACTATATTCAAAATAATATTTTTCTTCACCATGTAATATGTTGTGAAAATAGTCTACGGAGATATGAGAAGGAATAGTTAAAGATGTCTTAAACTTACTTATTCTCAATAACTGTTTGCTAGCCTTAAAATGTACTCGGGAAGAGTTGGAAATGAGGATTAAGACTCAATCAAACCAAATGGGAATAAAAATTGAACTATGAGACCATGGTAGTATAAGGAACCTTGAATATCCTCCATGATTTTAACTTTTTGTTTTAAAATTACCGTAGAGATAATGATCTGAGCATAAGTGTTTATGTGCTAAGTCATTTCAGTTGTGTCCAACTCTTTGTGACCCTGTGGACTGTAGCCTACCAGGCTCTGCTATCCTTGGAATTCTCCAGAAAAGAATACTGGAGCGAGTTGCCATGCCCTCCTCCAGGGGATCTTCCCAACCAAGGGATCAAACTTGTGTCTCTTACGTCTCCTGCATTGGCAGGCAGGTTCTTTTTCACTAGTGCCACCTGGGAGCATAAGTGCACCAACATCAATTGTCCTTTCTACTTAAAAGCACAGTAAATGATAGAAAGGGTCTTCCCTGGTGGCTCAGTGGTAAATAATCCTCCTGCCAGTGCAGAAAAAGGATTTGATCCCTGGGTCAGGAAGATGCCTTGGAGAAGGAAATGACAACCCACTCCAGTATTCTTGTCTGGGAAATTCCAGGGACAGAGGAGCCTGGCAAACTACAGTCAGTCCATCGTGTCACAGAAGTGTTGGACACAACTTAGTGACTGAACAGCAACAACAAAAATGATAGAAAAGACTTGTAGAATGAGTAACTCCACTGATAGCAAGAATAATTACAAAGAAAGAAAAAGAAAAAAGAGAGACACAGAGAGAAAAGAGAGGTACACAGAAAATCAACTATGTAGGTCAATACAACTATGTAAAAACTTAGCCAATCACAAATAGTGGTGAAAATTAGAGCAGGGTTAGAACAAGTGGGTGTGATTCTCGGGAGCTCTAATATTGCCATGAGAATACACAAGAGGTGGAGCTTCAGGCTCTGGTCTGGTGATGGCCTGGGAGTGTCTTGGAGCAGCTAGCATTCTCTGCCATTCTCCTGCCTCTCTGGAAAACTGGGTGAACAGGCTTGTAGGCTGAAGTTCCAGCTCTAGTTTGGATGCTGAAGATGCAGAGTAGCGTCCAAGGCAATTACTTAGACCCAGGTGCAGGGGACCCTTTGGAAACACCATTGCAAAAAGTCTCTGGTTTTGTCAGTAGCCAGAGGGGCCAATAATGAACATAACAAAAAGATGAATGGGATTTGTGAACAAAAATGTGTCACAAAACATTTGAGGAAATCATCCCTTAAAACAGCAGCACAAAGCCTCAAAATAGAGCAAGTGACACATTATAAAAAGGAAAAAAAAAAAAAAAGGAAGAAAGTTACACTCGGTAACTTTTATTCACTCAGAACTCCTTCAGGGAAAAACCTAGGCAACAACCATTTTTGTCTGTCCCCTCCAGAGTCGTAATGATTAAATGTCTACCTCCACAATTTTTTTTTTCTCATGTCCATTGTGTAACTAATATTTACTTTTCTTTTTTCAGCAAATCTAAGCTAAAACTTATAACACACATTTAACTGTTAATGTGTATATTTACCACGTCAAAAATGTGTCTCAACACAAGGAAAACTTGTAATCACATTTTGTCCACAAAGTTGTCAGTTCTCCTATACTTTCAGGGCATTAAATTTGTTTAAAAAATAAGACACAATAAGTAAAGAATATCTACTAGGATTTGTCTTCTTGTAAGGATAACTTGTAATCACATTTTGTCCACACAGTTGTCAGTTTTCCTGTACTTTCAGGGCATTAAATTTGTTTAAAAAAAATAAGACACAATAAATGAAGTGAATATCTACTAGGATTTGTTTTCTTTCCCTATTAAAAGGAAGCAAACAATCTCTAGTAATAGTGGTGAGACAAATTCTGGCATTAACATTATTCAAAAATTCTTCCTCAGTTACTTTTCTGTTCATTCTACATACATTCTAAATTTTCTTTCTACCTTTTAATCAAACCATTCATTACCAGAGTATTCTATACTCAGCTCTTCCAAAGGAGAGCCTTTTAAAAAATGAGTTATATTTGATTATAAATATCTTAATATTCAATGATGGTTTTTATGGATAAAAGTTCAAGCCTAGTAAAGAACAAGAATAAATCTTAAACATTGACATTTCAATAAGCACAAAATGGATAAGGGCCTCTGAAAGGTATGAAACCCTCAAAATTCATAACATGTTATCAATGAATGATTTTTTAAGTAATTTAATATTTTACTAGGAAGCCTCTGATTCTAATATTCTCTTTCATTAAAAAAAAAAGTTTCAATTATAGTTACCAATCTTCAAACCTTGCTGTTCCTGTAAAGGTCAATTAAATTTCATTTTAACAAGACCTGATAAACAGAATGTTTCTATAAGTAGATATTGTAATGACAAACTGGGTGATTTTCATGACCTTCACAAATGAAGCTGGTTGACAAATAGGTAAGGTAGATCATGTGGTCAAATCAGTTTATACTGATGACTATGACAGCTGCACTGATTTGAACAAAAAGCTATGGAAACATCCATGCTTACTATCTCAAAGATCCCACTTTATAACTTGTCATTCTCAAGAGGTAAATAACACAGGCTGTTTCTTCCATATTTTTATTACAGACAGGAGTCCAAGTAGGAAATTAAATTTAGATTCTTTAAGTGATGAATTGTGTAAACATTTATTGCATTTTCATCTGAGTAAGACAGCTAAGCTGACCTATTTTTTACAAGGATCATATAAAAGAACATAAGGCAATAATCGTGCATGGATCCAAATGCTCCATCTGTCTTCATGATCCCTTTTTCCATTGGCTTCATGTGAAACTTACTAGTTCCTAGGGTCAGTAGTGCGTACTGAAATTTGATTAAAGTTGTAGATGAAATAGCAAGACCTTTCTAGTTCTCAAAAACTCAGTTAATCTAAGACTTCACAAGTTCTTCCACAAATGATTAATGCCACTCTCTCTGCCTGGATGACAGTATGCTTTCAAAGCTCCTCTTTTTTTTTTTTTTTTACCATAACCAAAATACTTAGATTTAAATATATCCTGGCAATGCCACCTTGGGCAACTAAAGTCACTTCACTGAGCTAGTGTTTTCTGGTCTGTAAAATGATGGTTTTATTTACCCTCACTGTGCTTTTGTGAGAGTGAAAGTGATGATGACTATGAAGCACAACCAAAGACCTGCACGTAGCAGGAACTCAAGAGATGTCAGTGTTGACCTCCCTACTCATGTCGTTACTGCTAAAGCAAACATTGAGTTCAACTGTTAATTTCATGAGAGATGGATTGATTCATATTATGGTTACTTTATTTTCATTGTCTTTATGAATATATTCAAATCATACAAACAAAAAATATATGTCTCTGATGAAAAGATGCCAATACTGACTTATTTTAATTCAAGGGTCTGCTTCTAAAGATCAAAACAAATCATTTTGTCTAGGGCTGTTTGGATTTTGTAAATCAATAAATAAATGAACATACAACAGAATTTGTACAGATTCAAGATAGTTAATCAGTTAGTCACATAAGTCTCATTATGAACCTGCTCACTCATCTCTGTGACTGCGTTTTTTTTTTTTTTCCTAAAAAATATCTCCTTATGTCTTAGCTACAGGATAGTGTCTGTAATGACAGTGAAATATGCTCCTTTTAAAACTCCTTTTCTTCAATTCAGTGCTTGTATGAATTACCAAATAACAGAACCTCCCCTACATGGTTGGTTAAACATGATAGAAGTTTATTTCTCATTCTGGAAAATCTGGATGTGAACAGCCCATGGCTGGTTTATAATTCTTAGCAGTCATATGGAACCCAGCCTGCTTCCAGATTTCCATCTGCCAATGCTAGTGTTTGGACCCCAATCTCATGGACCAAGAATAATTTTTAGCCATCACCTCTATATAAGACTGGCTATAAATTTTCCCAGGGCACAAAGGGAAATAAAAATGTGGGACTCTTTTTAAAAAACAGGAAAAATATATTGTTAAAGGTACTAAAATACATAAAGGCACTTATTTCTTTTGCAGTTTCTGAGCTTATAAGGGTATTTTAAAAATTATTATTAATGCTAAGAAAAGTTGAATTTTTTTATTATTAGCATGGATTTTATCACTTACCTTTATATTGTATGATGCTAGTTTTAGATTCAAATCTAAAAGCATTTAATTCATATATGCAATAGCCAAATACACAATTTATATTTCATACCTCATACATCCAGAATGATGAAAAACAGTACATGAAACTAACTCAAATGTTTTTGTTTTGTTCTTTTGTTTCTTTAACATGTGCATAATCTACCACCACTCTGTACCTTTGCCTTACTGATGCATAAAGGAAGAGAGAAAAGACAACTATAGATTGCCTTATCTTTCCCTTTCCTTCCCAGTCATCATTTTTGGCATAAGTGGTTGACTAGTCTAAAAAATTAAGGACACAAATAAGAAAGGATATGACAAGGGTGCCTATCCTTTGTGTTTGAATATCAATTGCCTTGTTTCTAAATCAGAAGCAAGTTTTTCCTCAAACACAAAGCATAGTCTCTTAGAACTGAGAGCATTCACTACTTATTTAGTCAAACAGGTAACATGTTTACCTTGTATTCACTTTGCATCTTGCTGAACTCCCACATATTGTCCACTGGGATTCTTACTTCATGAGGCATTGAGAATGCTGTACATAAAGAAATGATAAACATCTGAAGCACATACTGCATATATGTTCTGTGCTTCAGTTACAAAGTATATATGCTCAGTAGTGTCTGACGGTTTGTGACCCCATGGATTGTAGCCCATCCGGCTCCTCTGTCCATAGAATTCTCCTGGCAAGAGTATTGGAGTGGGTTGTCATTCCTATCTCCAGAGTATCTTACCAACCCAGGGATCGAACCTGGTTCCCCTATATTACAGGCAGATTATTTACCATCTGAGTCACCAAGGAAGCCTGTCATTTACACAGCATATGCTCAAATGTGAAATTCAGACCTTCTGGAGGGCTATAGCAGGCCAATTAATCAAGTGTGAGGTACTTCTGTGCACCAGGTCCTATGAGATCACACTGTCCCGATGGCCATGAAACTGGTCGTGCGTGTGCTCATTTGTTCAGTCATATCCAACTCTTTACAACCTTATGGACTGGAGTGGATCGTCATTTCTTCCTGCAGGGGATCTTCCCAACTCAGGGATCTAATCTGTGTCTCCTGCATTGCCAGTGGATTCCTTCCCACTGAGCCATGTGGTGAAGCTTGTTGTTATCTCCATAGTCTACTTTCAAAGAGGTTAGGAGGAGAGAAGGGACCAAGAATCTGTGTTAGCTCTCTTTTAAGCAGATTTCTCAGAAGCTGTCACATTATACTTCTATTCAAACCCAGCGATGAAAACTCTGCTATGAGGTTACAATTAGCTGCAAGGGAAGCTGGGAAACATCATCTTTATTACAGGCAGCCATGTACTTGGCTCAAGATTATAGATGTGGAGACAAATCTATAGCGAAAATCTGGGCTGTAAAATTTCTTATGTCAAGTACCACAATGGGGAGGAATTGGTCAAAAGTGATTTAGTTTTTCACTAGAAGACCATTTTCTTAATAGCTTTTGAAAAAATTAGATAAACATTGGTGAATAGTCACTTTACAATTAAATAACCAACTAACCCTATACTAAATTTTAATATTTTGATCATAACACCTATTTCTTTGTGAGAATACCTTGTTAGGCCAGATAATCTTGCAAGATGAGTTGAAAAATTTTAAATTGTTTCAAATCCAAATTGTTTCTGCTTGCTTTTAATCAGAGACATATACAGCAGCATATATATATATAAAGCACATAAACTTATCTAAGACTTTCTCCATTGCAATTTATACATTTCAATTAAATTGTAAAATCATCCCTTTATTTGACCCTCATGATAACTTTTCAGGGGAGATACTATTATGTATTTTTTGTATGAGAACAAACAGGATTTTGAGATAATGAGAAACTAAAACTCCCACTACTGCAGACAACTTTCTTTCAAATACTGGTCCTTATATTTTAGATTCAGTTTCCATTTTGGATAATTTGTGAAAAGTTTAGTACTCTGAGAGAACTAGCATATCTGAGTCTAGATATTATTTCTCTCAATGAATAGTTGTGCTATTTAAGCAAACTGTTTTAAACTCTCTGAGTATAAATTTCTTCATGTTAAGATTAAAAACATTATTTCAGGTCATCAATTTTCGACCTGTGGTCTATGGACTTCTTGTTTCAAAGGCCCATAAATTTGAAGTTACATTTCATTTTTAATAAACAACAGTTGATTCTCATTATTCATGTTAGTTGTATTCCAGAAAGTTGCCAAGAACATTAAATTAGCAAATATTAAATAATTGCTCCTGGGGAGAGGTAGGGGTGCGTGTATGTGTGTGCATGCACACACATACACACAAACCAGACACAGGTATTATAACCTTAAATCTTAAGTCTCAGATTAAATCATAACAACTCAACTCATTCTGGGAGAGTCTATTTTCTTACTTTAACAAAAGAAGAAAGCATATTCACAAGTGTTAAGTTGCTCACCTGAGGCTGTCCAACTAATAATAGCCCAAGTTGAGATTAGAACCTGTCCAACTGGCCCCAGGATAAGAGCTTCTTGCACTGCACTGCTCCTACAGTTTCCATCCTCTGCTGGTCTCTGAATGAGAGCTGAAACAAACAGGCAACCTCCGTGTTCCACTTCAGCTGGCAACAGGAGTGTTGGGCAACTCAGTTTTCTTGCAGCTTTGCACACATCTGGAAATGACTTGAAAGTGCAGTGAATATCAACTTGGGGGTTAAAATAAGTTTTAGCAAGTGGATGAACATGCAAATATGGAACCTGAGAATAATAAGGATGAACTATGTTGACTTTAAACAAATATGAAAGAAGATACATAACCACTGTATTACATTCCCTGCTAATGCACTGATAAACACCATCTGTATTTCAGTGCAAATATGAGTATATAGTTTAAGTTCTTAAAAATGTGTCATCTATTAGGAAGGTGTCAGTTTTGCACTTGTCTTTCAACCTCTTTTTCCCTCTTAATATATGCCTGTGCATGTCCACTCATATGAAAATGTGCTGGGAGTTCATTACTCCAGCACATGCAGTGCCTTCCTCAATTAAATGTCAGGCAAGACTTGAATGCATCTGTTTGATGCATGTTCTTCCCATGGTGTGATAGTCCATAGTGATAAATTCTATGGAGGGAAAGGTATGTGAGCTGACCATGGCTTACCGGAGATCTGACCCCATCCTGAGAGGGAAGGAAGTAGAGTAAGAAATACTCCCTTGAGGGATGAGTTAGGAGTTAACTAAGGACAAAGAGAAGGGGAAAGAGGGCACCAAACAATGTGAACAACTTGATAAAGACCCACTAGGGGTCTGAGCCTCACTTACAGGAGGGGAGGAGAGAAGCTGCATGATACTGAGCACAGAGATCTGGGGATGTGGGCAGTGGCTGGGGCACACAGAGCCCTGTAGGTCTTTGTCAAGAGTGATGGAAAGACAAAGTGTGGTCTCAGCAGAGAATGTCAAGGTCAAATATGTTTTTTGAAATGGTTGCTCAGTATGCCACATAGATAAGTAATCAAAGGGGAAGCGAAAGTTGATGTGGAAAGTTGGTTAGTAGGTATTTCAATAGATAAGAGAAGGGATGATGGTAGCTTAAACTAAGAACATGTGGTACAGATGAAGATAAAATTAATGCCATACATATAATTAATTGATTTGTATATAGTTTTATTATATTACCATTTGAATGAAGTTTAAGGATCTTTCTGGGAAGAAAATGTATTTGGATGAGTATTTGCCTGTATTAGGCAAGAAGTAAATTTTGCATTTTAAAGCTACCAGGAAATAATCGAAGAATTAGAAGTCTAAATGATGGCTATTGCCATCAAAAAGTACCTTTAATGTCAGTGTGTATTTGGTCATTTGTAGTACTGATATATGATGGGAGAAAAAAGGAATCTATAGATATAATGTAACAGTATCTACCAGCAGCTATTTCTGATCAAGATCTATTTTTAAATTTGTAAAATAAGAATTCTATATGTGTCATATACATGTGTTTAAATGTGTTTATATACTACTTGGCAGAATTGAAAGTTAGTGATATAGTCAATTATTGGCAATATGCTTTAGCCAAAAAGATTGGGAATTATTATCTTAGCTGCTAACAAGTGTATTATTTTTTCAATGTTAAAAGAAAGACCTTAAAATGGTAACAATTTTATGCTCAGATTTTTCTCCAGCTTGTTTAGGATTATTTTCCTTCAAGTATTACTAAGCCTGCTTGGCATAAGACCGCCATGTGAACCTTGACAGTTCCTGTCAGAATATTAATATTTCCTGTGTTTTCTCAGCAGGAGATTTAACAACCTAAGGAAAGGCCATGGCAAGCATGGTCGCAGCTCATTTTCTCCTCACTTTCTGTGCAGTGAAGATGCATTCCATCCAAGACCTTAAAATAGAACATAACTCTGCCATAGTGTATTAGCAAATTGTTACTTACAGGTGGGATTTTTTTCTTTTTAATACACCATAGCAACATTTTCTCTTCAGAATGGAAATACATGAACATGTCTGATTCCATCTGAAGACAAAAGCACACTCCATCCAGCATATCTAGCAGATGTTCTCTTCATAGGCAGAGAAAAAACATGGCAAGTTACTGTATCCAGCTGGTTCCTAAATCATTCTGAATTTCACCCTGTCTACTCCCAAAAGATGTAAATTGGCTCATAAAGAGAAACAGCAGACAACATGACTATAAATAAAAGCCACAGAAGAACTCATATTGCAGGGAGAAGCTAATGAAAGCTAGGAAAAAATGACCATTGTTTGAGTGAAATAGGCAAATTAAGACCTCTCTCTGAATTTACTACTACATACAGAGGGTTTAACAATCAGCCAGGAAGTATTTATCTTTTGCTTCTTTCACTCTCAATCATATATTGTTTTATTTTCCAATTTGCCAGATTCTTACTTTGACTTTGTCAGAGGGCCCAAAACAATGAAATACGATGAATAATTCCTGTGGGTAGAAATTTGTAAGATGCGATACTTGAAGTTTTGGTTTCTGATCCAACATGTTACAAGCTTGGAAGTCATCACTCCTTCTTCACAACAAGAAAGAAACTGAACGAACTAAAAATCAACAGCTCTTGTTAGATCAGAGAACTGAGCTCATAGGTAAAATGAAGCCCTGGAAGCTGAAGAGACAGATAATCAGAGGCAGATAATCACAGCTTATTGTGAGAAGCAGCTTAGCATCAGAAGCCCAAAACTGAAGCCTGTATCAGTAGAAACTTATTACACTGTAATTGACAAATTGTTGGAGGCTTAGAGTGGACTAGATCCAAGGGAGTCCAATATTGGGGGCCTCCACTCTTTCCTGAATTTTACTTCCAGAAGCCCTATCAGGTCTCACTGTGAAGATCTGAGAAAAATCCTTTTGTGCTTCCAGCAGGCAGAGGGGAAAAAGCAATCATTTTGAAATAAGACAAGAGCTCTCTGTTTTTCTTCATAAGGCTTCTCCTCAAGGGAAACTTTTAGCAGAGCCTGACCAGCTAAGGTTTAACCAAGCCCACCAATCTGGGCAAGGGTAATAACTCCATGCTGCTTTAGCTTTAGATGTGAAAGGAGGGTACTGTCTACCTCAGGTTAACTTTATGTTCACGTCAGCAGCGCTCCTATATAATAACCGGAGATAGTAGCTAAAATTGCTATAATCCTCAGGCCCTTTTTTAGGAATCCATAGGAAAACCAAAAGGCAATGAGGTAGGCCAAAAAGAACACTAGGGGAACTTTCGGCCTCTAACACTACAGCTACAGCAAAAAGAGCCTAACTTCTAGCCAGATAAACACAAAACCTCACACACTAAAGACCTGTCTATCTGTTGTAGGTGTTTTTACCCAATACATCATGTCAGGCTTTCAACAACAACAGAAATCAGAAAGACTGACTTAGAAAGATACTTGCACCCCAAAGTGCATAGCAGCATTATTTACATTTGCCAAGATAAGGACACAACCTAAGTGTCCACCAGGAGAGGATTTGATAAGGATGTGGTATACATATGAGTATATATAATGGTATACTGCTCAACCATTTAAGAATGAAATTTTGCCACTTGTAACATGAATGGACTTAGTATTATGCTAAATGAAATAAGTCAGACAAAGACAAATACTATATGATATCACTTACATGTAGAATCTAAAACCTTAAACTAGTAAATTTGACAAAAGAGACACAGACTCACAGATATAGAAAAGAAAGTGGTAACTAGTGGGCAGAGAGAAGGGAGGAGGGGAATGTTAGGGGTAGGGTATTAAGAGGTACAAATTATAACATATAAATTAAGTTCCAAGGATATATTTATTATATAGCACAGGGAATATAGCAAATATCTTAAAATAACTATACATGGACTATAACCTTTAAAACTGTGAATCACTGTTGTATACCTGTAACTTACATAATATTATATGTAAAGCTTCCCTGGCGGCTCAGAGGTTTAAGCATCTGCCTGCATTGTGGGAGACCCGGGTTCAATCCCTGGGTCGGGAAGAGCCCCTGGAGAAGGAAATGGCAACCCACTCCACTATTCTTGCCTGGCAAATCCCATGGCTGGAGGAGCCTGGTGGCCTACCGTCCACGGGGTCATAAAAAGTCGGACGCGACTGAGCGACTTCACTCACTTCACTCACTCATACTTCAATAAAAATGAATTAATTGGTTCTAAAAATCAGTGAGAAATGTTTACTACAGGAAGCTCAGAGAACACCAACCAGGATGAACACACACACACATATATATATATATATGTATACACACATACATCAGGTGCACATTGCAGAAAATCCAAGATACAGTCCTGAAAGAAGCTGGGGATGGGGTGAAGAGAATCTTACCTACAGAAGAACAAAGGAAAAGAACTCCATCAGACATCAGAAACCATGCAAGGAAAAAGAATGGGACACAATATTTCAGATGTTAAATATAAAGTGTCAATAAAGAAAAAAAATCACCAACCTAGTATTCTGAACCTAATAAACTACCTTTCAAAGACGAAGGCAAAATAAAGGCATTCTGAATCAAAACTGAGTGCATATGTCAGCAACTGAACTGCCTTTTAGAAAAACAATAAAAGAAGTTCTTCAGAGAAAAGGAAAATTGCACAGATTTAAATCCAGGATATACATAAAGGAAGCATTGTAGAGAAGCAATAACTGAGGTAAAACAAAATATTGTCTCTTTTTCTTAACAGAATAAATGTTCAAGGTAATAGTTATAGTATATTTGATGATCACTGCTTATGGATATGCGAAATGACAGCAACATTATAAGGGTTGGGAGAGAGGAATTGGACATACTTAGTTATAAGGTACTTGTACTATTTGTGAAGTAGTGTTATGTTATTTGAAAGTGAAACTGGATCACTTGTAAGAGTATGTTGCCAATCCTAGGACAACCATTACATTAAAAAAATATAAGTATAATATGATAGGACTGAAGGAAAATAGAATAATATAAAATGCCCATTAAAATTAGAGAAGCCAAAAAAAGTGGAAGACAAAAACAAAAAATAAGGAAAATAAGTCGAAAACAGTTATAAGTATGATGGATATTAACCCATTATGTTAGCAGTCATTTTAAATGTGAGTGTTCTAAATACTCCAACCAAGAGAGATTGTCAGAGTGGATAAAAAAACAAGACCCAATCATAGGTGTCTATAAGAAAATGATTTTAAGTATGAAGACATAGATGAAATAAAGGATGGAGAAAGATATGCTGCTAACACTAATTTTAGAAGATTAAAGTAGCCATGTTAATTTTAGACAAAGATGCAATACCATATTTCATTTGTATCTATATAACCATCAGTTGCTGCTGTTGCTAAGTCGCTTCAGTTGTGTCCGACTCTGTGAGACCCCTGAGACAGCAGCCCACCAGGCTCCCCTGTCCCTGGGATTCTCCAGGCAAGAACACTGGAGTGGGGTGCCATTTACTTTTCCAATGCATGAAAGTGAAAAGTGACAGTGAAGTCGCTCAGTTGTGTCTGACCCTCAGCGACCCCATTGACTGCAGCCTTCCAGGCTCCTCCATCCATGGGATTTTCCAGGCAAGAGTAGTAGAATGGGGTGCCATTTGGTAGTAGAGTGCAAAACACCTATCAGGCACTGTCCCAAGCATTCTATTAAGACAATGAATCATTTAGTATTCATAGAAACTGTGGGCGAGCAGCTATTACTGTCACCAGTTTACAGACAGGTAAACTGAGGAATATATATCAAGTAATGGGGACACCTGCACCCCTAAGGGTAGTCAGTATTGCACCCAGGCAGGTTTGCTCTGAGTATCTGTCCTTGAGCACTACACCTTATTCCTTCCTACTACCATCCATGTATTTGTATCATTGCTCCATATTGTAATGCTGTTGAGATTCTACCTTGAGGAAGATGGGATACACAAACAAGTACTGTAATACAGGATGCTGTATTATAAATACCTAAATTGCATTTTTGATATATGAACTGTGCTTTTGTGTATTAGATGACTGTTTGATTAAAATTTAAGGTTTTTATTATTCAAGACATTGGAAGGTGCTACATGTTGACACTTTGATATTTCCAAAGCTTCAAAATAATAGTGCCCTGATTGTTCTTCTGCTTAGGTAATGGAAACTTGCCAGCACAGTACCAGGCTCATTCTCTGATTGTTCTTTTATTTAAAAAATCCTTTTCTATAGCTTAGGAGGATATGTTTTTCCATTTTGTTTCCAGAATTGTATGTTTCTTCTGGTGTTAACTTTTTCTTATTGCTTATCCCATGGGCAATCTGCCATATAAAAAAAGTTTTCCTCAAATGCCTGGTGATCTCTGATTTCTATTCATATTTAAGAACAAGATAGGAAAACTGCCAGGAGATTGCATATGAAAATAGGACTAGTTGAGTAGCCTTTGGAATTTATAAATGAGAAAGCTTTGTCCTGAAGTGATAGCACCCTCAAAAAAACTGCCTTGGTTATCCTGAGACATTTCATCAATCACTTTTTAGGAAAATATGACAGTATTTGGCCTGGATAGATAACTAGAATTTAGAAATTATGGTGAGAAAGATAAGCCCAGACTTTCCCATTTACAGGCTTTGTTTTCAGATCCACTTCTCTCTTTCAACCTGCAAATTATACAAAACACCTTTGAATGATTACATTTGACTATTTTTCCTGTGTCCATATTCAAGGCTATTTTTTCCACTATTGGATTTCTCTCATTAACTACCCCTACAGTGGATTTATACTTTCTAGAAATGTGTGCAAATCTCACAGTTATTGCTGTCCTTTCTCCTGTTCTCTTTATGGGGAATTATGGCTTTTGTATTTCTTTACCATCTTCTTAGTTGATTATAAGAAAGGAGGAAATAAATGGTGTATGTATTCTATCATGTCTACCGTACTAAAATGGAGATACTCTTATTTTATGCAAGGAGAAAAACATCTGTAACAATATAGCTAAAAGTTAGCAGTGTTAGTTTACAAAAAACTGTTGTTTGCACAGTCTGATTTCTTCATTCAAGTAATTGTGTCAAGTAGATCATTCTTTTCCACCATTTTATATAAGAGAATGAATGGATAAATAAATGAACAGTGAATAAATAAATAAAAAGAAGCACCCAAACCCATGGCTTCTTATTTTAAATCCTGTGCTGTTTCTTCTAGTTGGTAATGTTCAATATTCCATTCAAAGCAAATAGGCAAACAAAATAACTTTCCACTCTACCATCTCACTAAGACCCCAGAAGGGAGAATAAATAATGGCTAAATTAAATTAAATTAGATGCAAAGATTCATTATTGATTCTTTGAGGCTAAGTAATCAGAGAAGAAATCATGAAGATCTCTGTGGTATAAGCTGCTAAGTGTTGCAAAGAGTGCCTGCTCAGAAGTAGATTAGAGTAACAGATATCAATAAAATATTTGGAAACACACATGCACAGGTACTCATGGCAAGTGCCTTCTGCAAAATCTTTAAATCTCTATTCCCTCAATATGGTATATATTTAATCCATTTTCCACAATGGTGAATTATTCACTAAGGCAACTCCACATGCTTCCTCCACTCTCCCAAAGCTGCCCTTCAGTGGAATAACAAAACCATGTAAGATAATTAGGCTTGGGGACGCGTGAAGATCATGAGATGATGGATGGCCTAAAATTTGTTATTCACATTTGATATAAATAGGAAAGAAACAGGATATATAGAATTTTAAGAATTTATAGGATAAATTGTCACAAGGTATTACAGATAAAGAAAGATGAATAGGGAATGTAAATGTAGATAATAGCCAAGTTCAATTTTTATTGACTATTTTAAAGGTACTTTGGAGAAATCTGAAAAAAGTAGACTGCTTGGGAGCCAGTTCAGGCAAAATAGGAAAAAAAAACAACTGGACTTAAAAGATATCTGACTTTCAGTGCTATTGTTTGCTATTTAATTCTGAGTAACTCACCTTACCTTTCTGAGTTTAATGTCCACCATTTGTATAGTAATAGAAAGTGTAACTTCTTATCAGTGTGAAGTTTAAATCTGGTAATATATCGAAGAATTTTTAAATTACTGTAGACATGCTAAGTTCCATTCAATTGCAGTGTATGGGTGTCAGGTGACCTGGATTAACTGAATGTTTGACTCTTGGTCATTCCATAAAACTATGGGACAAATGATTCCTCATCTGTCAATGCTATGTATTTATAATAGTACAATTTATGATTATTATCTGGTTTACAGTCAAGGCTGGTGGCACAGATAGAATACACGTACATGACTAGCTCAACATAGAAATCTTCAACACAAGCAGAATTTGGCTCATGGTACCAAGATCATTTGCTGATGATTCAAAGCCCAATGACAATATGCATTTTTTTTTAACCTGGCCCAGGTGTAGGATACCGCAACAGATGTCTGGAGTCTTTTCAATGCATACCTTTCCTTTGTTGTTACTATTCTGACTTTAGCCTATAACAAAGGAAATCTGGGAGTAGAAACTGAGTTTTTTTGTGTGTCCTCTGAGCAATATAATCCTTAACGTGATTAGTAAATAATTAATACCAACCTGATAAATATCATACTTAAGAATGATGTTTTTCTGGGTCACACTTAACATATGATTTGCAATATTATCTTGAGTGCACATAAAGATTAAACATTAAAAAAGTTTCTACAAATCGGCAATATATAAAGAAAAATATAAACAAAAATAATATATTTTGAAAGAATTTTCAAACATTATGTGATTTATAATCTTACGGTATTTTATGAAGTTACTAAGGAAACTGATAACCCTTGTACATATAAAGGGTTTCGTACAGTGGTAAAGAATCCACCTACCAGTGCAGGAGATCCAACAGACATGGGTTCAATCCCTGGATCAGGAAGATTCCCTGGAGTAGAAAATAGCAACCCACACCAGTATTCTTGCCTAGAAAACTCCATGGACAGAGGAGACCAGCAGGCTACAGTTCATGGGGTCACAAAGTGTGAACACAGCTGAGTGACTGAGCAGGCATGCAGGTACATATAAAAGGGTCACTCAGTAGTAAAGAATCTACCTGCCAATGCAGGAGATGTGGGTTCAATCCCTGGGTCAGAAAGATCGCCTGGAGTAGGAAGTGGCAACCCATGCCAGTATTCTTGCCTGGAAAGTCCCATGGACAGAGGATCCTGGTGGGCTACAGTCCATGGGGTTGCAGAGAGTCAGGTATGACTTAGCAACTAAATAACAACAACTACATATAGAAAGGTTATAAAATTAGCTTAGTCTACAAATGATGATCAGTATCCTGCAGTGTCCAAAGCACTGTGCAAAGTTCAGAGATACAAGAGGAGACTCCTGTTGTTATGTTGCAGAAACCAGTAATCGAGAAACCAAGCACCACACGTGGAGAGTTAGAGAACTCAGGTTTATTACACCGGCAGACCCAGAGGGGTTAACACTCCAAGCTCTGAGCCCCGAGCAAAGGGGTTATAGAGCTGTTATGGACAGACTATAGTGGGCAATACTAGCTGCTAATAGGCTGGTTTAAACTAAGGGGTTTTGTGCATGCAGGAACAGCAGTCAAGATGGACAGGCATGATTAAGAGGTTTGCAGGGGCAGGTCAAGGGTGAGAGAGATAAGCTCCAGTTCCTAGTATTGTAAGTTCCCACTTTCTGAGACTACCTGACCTACCTGATCCAGACTTCGCAAGGAGCAAGCTGAGTTACAGAGGCAGAAGGAGCAGGAGGTTGTGTAAAATTTTAACCTTTCTTCAGTTATAGAAAGCTTGGCACAAAAAACTTATACTTTTATATATATATATACACATACATATACCTATATATATATATATATATATATATATATATATAAAATAGTGTTCAGAGAGTAAATAATGGCAGGGGGTGACATTTGCATTGACTTTCCATGATGACTGTCTAGAATCTGTGTGGGTACTGTTTAAGTGGCAACTTGAAGAATAAAAATAAATTAGTAGAGAGAAGTTTGAGAGGAGAACATTCTAGGCAAGAAAAGCCAGCACATGGAAAGATATGGATGAATTTAAGATGTGTTTTTCTTGCCTGGAGAATCCCAGGGATGGCGGAGTCTGGTGGGCTGCCATCTATGGGGTCGCACAGAGTTGGACACGACAGAAGCAACTTAACAGCAGCAGCAAGGTGTGTTTTGGCAGTTAAGTATTAAAAATTTAGAAATGGTTTAGATGAGGAGGATGAAAAAGTGTGATTATGATGATGATTCATCTAAATGAATGCTTCTTTTAATTCTCTCTTATGGGGTCCTCAATCTTTTTGTTTCCCTTTACTTATCACAATTTGTAAATGTAGGTTCATGTATGTGTTTATTTATATGATGACTCTCATTACCCATTCCCATATCTACTACCCAGGTAGACTAGAAGCTTCCTGAAAAAAAAAATGCATCTTTTCAGGTTTGATTGACCATCATAGGCCCAACTGGAGAAGGCAATGGCACCCCACTCCAGTACTCTTGCCTGGAAAATCCATGGACAGAGGAGCCTGGTAGGCTGCAGTCCATGGGGTCGCTAAGAGTCGGGCACAACTGAGCAACTTCACTTTCACTTTTCACCTTCATGCATTGGAGAAGGAAATGGCACCCCACTCCATTGTTCTTGCCTGGAGAATCCCAGGGACTGGGAGCCTGGTGGGCTGCCGTCTGTGGGGTCGCACAGAGTCGGACACGACTGAAGCGACTTAGCAGCAGCGGTGATGATATATAGAGGAGAGGAAAAAAAAAAAGGGTGAGTTCCAAAAAACTCTGAGATTGAGGTTCCTGTGAAATGTTCAGATAAAGAGATCAAGTATTTAGTTTGTATACAAATCTAGATTGCAAAGGAAACTACAAGGTAGAAATGGCCAATATTCCTTAAACAAACACTGTAAGAATGAGAAAAGGGTCCAGAGTATTGCAAAGAATTTCACAAAACTTGGAAGACAGAAAAGAATCTTAAAAAAAAAAAAAAAAAAACAGGAAGAAGGTGGCAGCTCAGTTATTGTAAGTGTTATCTTCATGGTTTGAAACTGTTAAATCAATACCAGATCATACAATACAAACATACCAATCCACTTCCCAGTAAAACAGAGAAAAGGAAAGTTATTCCCAGATGAGAATCATCAGGTAAGTGAGAGTAGAGAAATGAAGTCACAGAATGCTCAATATACATTTTTTCATAGTATTTCTGCCTTTCCAAGGTTTCTCCACCACCATTCCTGTCTGCAAAAGGTGTATTGAAGATAAACTGAAAAGAAAATGAATGACTAGTCATTCTCCAACTCCAAAACCACTTCAGGCTTATTTGCTTGTTTAGCACCTCTGCCTTCAATTTTTTCATCATCTTCAACCTGATAGTTCTTGGACATAGCTGTGCTGGTGAATCAATTCTATCCACGTGAGCAATGCATACTTACACTACAGGTCATGGTAAGAGCTGCACATACCTGCTTCCTCGGCTCTGGTACAGGTTTGCTGCCTGGCTAACACATTGCCTGCCTTCCCGTCTTCCCATCACTCCCACCTAGAGAGCAGTGGTGGACACCCACAGTGCAATGATACAGGTCAACCAAATGAAGCAGGATAAGGAGTTACCACACAGTGAAACTCATTGTGCCCTCACTTATGTTTCCCACATGTGGAATCCGTCCTTTAAAGACCTGACTTAATGCACACGCTTGTATTGTTTAAGTCATAACATTCTCCACACTTTTTTTTCCCTTAGTTTTTGAAGCTAGCATAAGGATGTTATAACGTACCATATGCACATTATTACCCTCACTGTAGGTGTCTATTGATAGTATGCATTCTTCTATGATTCTAGAATGGAGCCGAAATATTGTGGTTAGTATATAATCTCCCTGTAACTGAGAAAAATATTGTAAAAGGATTTTATCCTATTCATCTATAGATTAATGTTTCCTGTGTTTTAAAAGACACGTTACCAGCAGCAGATGAATGGTATAAAATGTTTAATTAAAGTCAGTCATAGCCTACTGGCAAGAAGTGACCTTACCTTCAACTCAGCAGTGGGGTGGGACCCAAGCATCTATTGTTTTCATTTTAAAGGAATTCAATGAAGAATATTGTTTGTTGGCTCAATTCACAAAATATTTATTGAGTGCTTATTATATGCAAGTATTTGGAGGAGGGTAGACATTGAGGAGTTTCAAACATAGATATGAAAGTATTTTGTCTCTAAGAAGCTCACAGTCTGGTTGTCCAGATAAATGTATGCCACAGGCTGTGATGTGTGTCCTACCTGGGAGAGTGAAAAGATAGGGACCAGAGAGTCATGTTGAGAAGGCAGCCGGGAGATTTCAGGGATGCTTTCCCTGATGAGCTATATTTCAGATGGATTATAAATAAAGAATTGTATTTTCACATAGTAGAAAATAGAGAATAAATATGAGAGTTAAGCAAGTTAACTTTCCCTGATACACTGCAGTGGTGAGTATATGATTAATTTTTGATTACTTATTAAACCTTTACCTCCCAGACATCCTGATCTCACCAGTGACAGTACTCCTGAGAAATGCTCCCAAGTCAGAAAGTTGACAAGCCTCCTGGAGTCCTCATTTTTAATTATTTCCCCACAATATATCTGTCAATTATATCTTTAAATATTTCTCAAATTGGCCCCTTCTTTTCAAACTTCCCTGTCTTTCACTATCTAGCTTCAGAGAATTCTAATTCCTCATTTGTGCTACTGAAAACAGTCTCTTAATCAATTCCCAACCACAGTTTATCCTCTACATTTCAACAAGAATGAACCTTAAATTGCAAATATAATTGTGTCATTTTTCTACTAAAAATCCTCTAATGACTTTCTAATGCCTTCAAGGTTCTTTTTCAAACTCCTTGACCTGCTAGAAAAGGCCATTCATATTGACCCAAACTTCATGTCTTTCACTTACAACTCTTTGCTACCTTGAGTCTAGTGCTCTTCAGACTTCAATTCAGCCTTTCCTTACTCTCATAATACACACACACCAGAAACATGCACACACCTTTATATCTGTGGTTCATTTACTTACAACACCATCTCTCTTGCCATTTCATGAAGTTGACTCTTTCATGTTTTAAGACTTATTCTTCATAGACAGCACTTTTACTAGGAGGTGGAAGCTCTAGCTGACCTCTGAAACTGATGTAAATTGGTACAGACACTATGGAGAATAGTATGGAGGTTCCTTAAAAAATGAAAAATAGAGCCACCACATGATCCACAATACCATTCCTGGGCATATACCAGAGAAAACCATGATTTGAAGAGATACATGTACCCAATGTTCATTGAAATGCCATTTATAGTAGCCAGGACATGGACGCAACCTAAATGTCAATTGACAGAAGAATGGATAAAGATGATGTGGTACATATATACAATGGAATATTACTCAGCCATTAGAGAAAACAAAATGTCATTTGCAGCGACATGGATGGACCTAGAAATTGTCATACTGAGTGGAGTCAGAGAAAGACAAATATAATATGATATTGCTTATATATGCAATCCAGAAAAATGGTACAAATAAACCCCTTATAAAACAGAAATAGAGTCACAGTGGTAGAAAACAGACATATGGTTGTAAAGGGGGAAGGGAGAGGGGGATATATTGGGAGACTGAAACTGGCATATACACACTACGTGGTGTTGGAGAAGACTCTTGAGAGTCCCCTGGGCGGCAAGGAGATCCAACCAGTCCATTCTGAAGGAGATCAGTCCTGGGTGTTCATTGGAAAGACTGACGCTAAAGCTGAAACTCCAATACTTTTGCCACCTCATGCGAAGAGCTGACTCATTGGAAAAGACTCTGATGCTGGGAGGGATTGGGGTAAGGAGGAGAAGGGGACAAGAGAGGATGAAATGGCTGGATGGCATCAAAGACTTGATGCACATGAGTTCGAGAGAACTCCGGGAGTTGGTGATGGACAGGGAGGCCTGGCCTGCAGAGATTCATGGGGTCGCAAAGAGTCGGACATGACTGAGCGACTGAACTGACTGATATATAAGAAATAGATAACTAGTAAGGACCTACTCTATAATACAAGGCGCTCTCCTCAATACTCTGTAATGATTTACATGGCAATAGAATCTAACAAAGAGTGGATATTTGTCTATGTATAACTGATTCACTTTGATATATACTTGAAACTAACATAATACTGTAAATCCATTATACTCCAATAAATATTTTTAAAAATAAGTGTCATGCTCTCTCTATATGTCTTTATAGCACATTTTGCATATCTTTGCCATAGCATTTGTCACAAAGTAGTGTAATCGCTCATTTGTTTGGTTTTTACTTGGTTGTTATGATTAACTTGAGAGCACTGTCATAATCAGACTTTTTTTTAGTTTGTTTTTTATCTCTAGCACTTCATACATTACTTGCATATAGTGAATGGGAAGCTTCTTAAATATTCATGAAAGAATAGGTGAACAAAAAAAGGGGTAAAGATATCAATATTTGTTTTTTGCCCTGAACGCGTCCTTTTGGAGCTAACTTTGCCCAGTTGCTGGAGTTGTATACCACAATCTATTTTCTAAATCTAGATATATGCATGTAGTCCCAGCTATTTGACACAGGTGATGGTCAATGGATTCTTGATTACCAATCTTAGAATATTTTATTAATATATAATAGTCAAGCATCAGAGGAGGTGTTAGATAAAATTTTAGTTTAGGTTATGTGATTCAACAAAGGGGAATACAGGAGAAACTCAACTTTCTTCTTTTAGTAAGGATTGGCTATTACCTACCAAGGGGCCATCCACCAGGTCATCCATGTTGGCTCACCTCAATTTTAAGTGCCCAGTCTCTCCTACATGATTTAGACTTAAATGCCTATCATTCTAAATCAATCACACATTTTCGTTTTTCATGTCAGTGATTTGTTTAGAGGTCAAGGTGATATGAAGTAACGTCTCCTGGGAATTTCAGAAATATGTTACCTTCTTATTTAGGAAGGAGTCCTTTTACATGAGGTAGAGAGTTTCACCTTTGCTGTGCCACTTAAATGATGACAGTTACCCTGAGATGAGAGATACCAACTTGAGGCCAAGGTTACTCACTCAGAAGAGCAGACTGAAGAGACTCAAAAAAAGCTGCATTCTTGATAATGATATTAAGTTGCTGAATTAACCATCCTGGATCACCCAGTACTGAGAATTCTGGCTACGTGAAGTGGTAAACTGTCCTATTGTTCAGTCTAGGTGAGATATGATTTTATGTTACTTCCAACAATAGATTATCATGCTATTAAATTACTCAAAGTAATAAAAATCATAATCACATTTAATTGGGGTTTAAATTTTTTTCTTTGACTGCTGGAATTCCAATTTGAACTGTCCAAATATTTTTGTAACATTACCTTTCCTCAAAATTCAATCAAATTACTCGAAAACTAAATAAAACAAACAAAAGTAATGCTATATATGAAATGCCAGGGTATGAGTATAGAGAACTAAACTATTCAACTGATAAATGTGTGATACATTAAGATTTGATAGAAGTTTCAGATAAATATTGGGGGAAACATGATATTAATCCAAGCTACTCACAAAATGTTCACTTTGAGTATTTTCAGATGAGGTATCTCAAAACAATCAAAAGTAGTATGACTGAAAAAAAGAAACTTTTTTCCAAAGGCTTGGCAATTATTGCTCATGTCATTTGTATTTTAATTATGTAATAATTATCTCATAAAATTTCCATAAAATTAATCATAGCAAAATGAAGCAATGTGTAATATACAATAATAATTGCTTAAGGTAAATCTGCTTTATAACTGACTCAGCAATATATATACTGCTAAGTATAAACATTAACTTCATCTTACAGAACACATATTTAGATAATTGTCCATTGGGGTATATTATGTTATAGAAAATAAGGAAATTAATAATCATTGGGAAAAAAATACCTTTGAAATTCTAATGATTTTCCATTTATACACTGAGTGAGATCAGAAAAATTGAGGAAAATATAGGCCACACAGACTGCAGATAGCCAAAAGATGAGTTATATCTAGGTTTGTCCACCTTTTTATTTAATACTCTACCACTTAGTATCAGATGGGGCATCATTGCTTAGTAAGATCATTAAGAAAATGATTTATCCCCTCTCAATAGACACACCCTTTTGTATACTTTAGTACAAGTATGAATCATGGCTTATTGCAAGCAGATGAAGGCACAGAGTTCATTCTGGAAAGAACAGTCATTGGCCTGGAGAAAAGCAAAACATTTTCAATTAAACATGATTAAGACAAGAAAAACTATCATGAAATGCTAAAAGGACTTATTAATTTTAATATTCATAATTATTCCACATCTACAAGCATAAAGAAAGACAGTATATTTATTCTATAGCAAACATTTCACTTTCAGTCTCCTAAGATATTCCCCCTTTCTAAGATAGTAAACTTTACATCAAAATTCAAAAGAAAGAACTAGGATTATCTATAAAGCAAGTTTTATTGCAACATAGATTTTCCATAATATCATAAAACAGGGAAGGTTGCACCTGTTGAGTCTGTAACTTAATGTAACTTAAGTTATACTTTTGATTGTTCTTCAGTGGCTAGAAAATAGAACATGATTATAGAGACTACTGCTTCAAGATGGCTGACTGAGTTCATATATTTACCTTGATTCACCTGTAGAAAATAAGAGATTTTTTTCAACATATCAGTATTGATGAAATTATAGGAAAAAAAAAAGAAGTGAATGGGGTTGGAAAAAAGTTGCAGTAAAGCTACAAAATTCTCGAATATATTCTTTGGGTTCTGGAGTGACTACTAGGTTTCTATAGAACTTTCTTCACATGTGAAAATCAGTCACCCAATAATCTATGATTCACCATTGGTTAGTCACTGACTTACCATGATATTAAATACAGAAAGAAAAGTTTCAGCCAAAAAAAAAAAAAAACCAGATTCCACTTATGAATATATGGAAATTGATATGGTTATGAAATATCTATGGGAAGACATCTTGGTAGATAATATAGTGATATTTTGAGGTCTCAATATCAAATTCAGGTACTATAAGTTTCTAGCTTCATTTTTATTCAGTCCCATAATAAAATGAATTATATTTGGCTTGCCTGATTGAAGCTTGGGTTACACTTTTAAGATTATTACTTAAAATCTGTCTGTGAATCACAATCAACTGGAATTTAATTATAGAATTAAACCTGGACCTCTCTCTAGAAATTCTGATTTGGTAGATCTTATACATAGTAGACACACAGTAAATAATAATGTATATGTGGGATAGAATATACTGGATGAATAGGACAATATATGAATGAATGAAATGATATAATGATATCTACATATGTATTTATACTCTTGGGGATGTTAGTTTCTTAACTTAGGCATTTATAACTAAGAGTTGAGGTTCCCTTGTGGCTCAGCTGGTAAAAAATCCAGAGATCTGGGTTCAGTTCCTGGGTTGGGAAGATCCCCTGGAGAAAGGAAAGGCTACCCATTCTACTATTCTGGGCTGGAGATTTCCATGGACTGTATAGTCCATGGGGTTGCAAAGAGTCAGACATGACTGAGTGATTTTCACTTTCTTTCCCTTTATACTAAGAGTTATTTTTCCACCCAAACTTAGCTTTTTATTCAACAAGAATGAGGGTTCTTGTTGCCTCCACTGATGTCTTTCTTACGAGTTGAACCAGAGAATCTTCCAACATGACCAAGTTTTGAAATTACCAATAATATTTACAACCAGAGATAGCATCATTATAGCTTGTAAACTGAAGATATTAGCAATCCAATAGGCAAAATTTTGTGAGTCAAGCTCTAATTCAATTTCTTTTCAGTAAGCATAATTGATGAGTTCTCACATAAATTCTCATTTCTTTTTTCTCCCCCAAATTATCTTGTCAACAATAAATGCAAGGGAAATATGAAAGAACAAAGCACCTTTATGAGTTCCAAAGATTTTGGAATGATTTTTACCCCCTCTCAGTAGACATTTTCTTTGCTCAGGACCTCTTTTTAGTAGCACATCTGACACTGGACGTCTGACCTCTGCTACTCTAATGGTTGTTAATGGAAACCTCACCTCATGCAAAGATAAAATAGATTTTTGGCAGCTGTGAGAGATTATGAAGAGTAAGACCAATCTTAGTTGGAATAAGAAGAAAAGAAGTCATCTGTACCTTGAACTACTCAGCTGGTTTTCATTATACATCAAGCCTACATTTATTACAAAGAGGGTAGCCAAGAGACAGACATTGATAGGTCTCTGCACTTAGAATATGAAGGCCAGAACTTGATAAATTCTACTTTTCAACTAAGGTTCAAATGACTCTGAAATCTATTTGAATTAGATGGCATATTTCTGGGAGATAAACCCAAGAGGACCTTTAATTTTGTCCTTATCTGATTGGTTGGCCCCTTGGTTTTATCTTCAGTATAGTGAAATCTTAGTTCTTATTACTCATTAAAAGAAACAAGTGGTTCTACAAATCCCTAAAGTTTTATAAATAAAACTCATTCTAAATTGACTAGGATATACTTTATATATTTATATTTAATATGATTTTGTTTATATGTCTTGAGTATTTACAATAGGCCCAAACAAAGAAAAAATCTATATACAGAGTCTTGACATGGTAACCGCTTAATACGAGCCTAATTTCCACAAGTACAAAACAACTGCATTAAAATTCTTAGGATAATTTGTTATTTTGTATAATGTTTAACATTTATATTTCAATGTTGATAAGGGAATAAAATGCTGCATTTTGGGATGTAAGCATTTTCTAAAGCAATAATATAACTAGATATAGAAGAGGTAATATTTTATAGAGCATATATGTGAATCAAGGTAATTAAAATAATGAGGCCAATAGATCTATACACATGATGTATCTGGGGTTAAAGAAGAATGATAGTTCAGAAGTTACATATTTGGATAAACTTTGGTTTACTTTAAGAGAATGAGAAGAGAAAATAACACAGAGTGTTAGGATGTTTATATATGAAGAAAACCAGTTCAATTCATTTAAATATACATGAAACATATATGCATGGAAAATATTGCATAAATATTGAGGCAGATAGCACTCCTATCTGTAGTAAGGTTATAAGCCAAAGAAAACAGAGAAGAAATATACAAGTAATGTGGCCCATTGAGAATTAGTCAGGTGAAACTATGGTTATGATTCTAGAATCAATAGATTTTTGTGTTCTAATTGGCAGATGATGAATTCACATGACAAATAAAAAAGATATGAGTACATATTCAGTCTTCTTTCTAACCTCTGTGTACCGTAATTTTGATAACACATATTACTCATTTTTATTTATCTTCTGGATAATTTTGTTATATATGGAAGCCAATGCAGATATAGATATATACCATTTTTCTCAATTTTTGCAAAATTTGTAGTATGATATATACATTTTCTGTAATTTGTTTTATTTACAAAGATGTGGAAGATATTTTCATACTAAAGAATTAAGAGCTTCTGCTTTTGTTTTCCAGATATATGTCATTCTACTATATGCATATTTCATAATGTCTTTAATCACTATTATTATTGAGGTATATTTTTTTAAATGCTGCAAAGTACAATGTCTCCTGTATAGCACCTATTCAGGTGCTCCTGTATGTCTCCTATAGTGAACTATAGTCAATATCTTATATAAACCATAATGGAAACAAATACAAAATATATACAATATTATTATTATATAACTGAATTACTCTGCTGTACACCAGAAACTTAAAACATCAGTGACTTAAGACAATCTTGTACATATACGGAGTGCTATGGGCTTCCCTGGTGGCTTAGCACTGAAGAATCTGCTTGCCAATGCCAGAGGTGTGGGTTCCATCCCTGGATTGGGAAGACCCCCTGGAGAAGGAAACAGCAATCCACTCCAGTATTCTTGCCTGGGAAATCCCATGCACAGAGGAGCCTAGTGGGCTACAGTCCATGGGGTTGCAAATAGTCAGACATGACTGAGCATCTGAGCACACACAGCACCTCTACCTAGGATACATCGCATCTTGGGGTACAATACAAATTTTGATTAATTTAAGAAAATTGAAACCATACCAAGTATGGTTCCAACCACCACTATGACATTAAAAATCACCTACAAAAATAACCTGTAAAATACACAAACACAAATTGTGGCAACTAAACAGTATGTTACTGAACAACCAATGGATCACTAAGGAAAACAAAAAATACCTAGAGACAAATAACAATGGAAATATGACAGTGTAAAATCTATGGGACACAGGAAAAGTAGTTCTAAGTGGAAGGTGCTCAGTCATGTCTGACTCTTTGCGACCCCATGGAATCCAGGAACCAGTCCCAGGTCTCTCTCATTGCAGGAGGTTTCTTTTCCTGCTGATCCACCAGGGAGAAGTTTATAGCACTAAAATCTTACCTCAGGAAATCAAGAAAAATCCCAAACGATCTAAACTTACACCTAAAGCAACTACAGAAAGAAGAACAAAACCTAAAGTTAGTATTAACAGTAGGGTGGGGCTTCCCTTGTGGCTCACATGGTAAAGAATCCGCTTGCAATGTGGGAGACCTGGGTTCCATTCCTTCGTTGGGAAGATCCCCTGGAGAAAGGAAAGGCTACCTACTCCAGTATTCTGGCCTGGAGAATTCCATGGTCTGTATAGTCCATGAGGTTGCAGAGTCGGACATGACTGAGCAACTTTCACTTCTACTTTCAACAGAAGGGAAGAAAGCATACAGACTGAGCACAAATAAATGAGCTGAATAAAATAATAGCAAAGATCGATGAAACTAAAAGCTCATACTTTGAGAAGATAAACAAAACTGATAAACCTTTAGTTAGACTCATCAAAGTAAAAAAAAAAGGGGGGGGCTCAAATCATTAAAATTGGAAGAAGGATAAGTTACAACTGACACCACAGAAATACAAAGGGCCATAGTAGACTACTATAGGTAACTGTGTGCTGATAAAATGGACAAGATAGGAGAAAAAAAAAAATGGAGAACTTCTTAGAAAGATGCAATCTTCCAAGACTGAAGTAGGAATAAACAGGAGTTATGAACAGATCAATCACAAGTACTTAAGTTGAAACTGTGATTAAAAATTTTCCAGCAATAAGTCCTGTACCAGATGGCTTCACAAGTGAATTCTATCAAATTTACAAAAGAGTTAACACCTATCCTTCTGAAACCCATTCAAAAAATTTCAGAGAAAGGAATACTCTCAAGCTCATTCCATGAGGCCACCAGCACCCTGATACCAAAAACAAAGATAATCACACAAGAAAGAACATTACAAGCCAATATCACTAATGAAAATAGATGCAAAAATCGTCAACAAAAAACTAGCAAATTGAATCCAACAATACCTTAAAAGGATCATACAAGATGATCAAGTGGGATTTATCTCAAGGATACAAGAATTTTTAATATCCATAAATCAATTATGTGATACATCACACATTAACAAAGTGAAAAACAAAAATCATATGAACATTTCCATAGATGCACAAAAGGCTTTTGACAAAATTCAACACCAATTTATAATGAAAACTCTCCAGAGAGTGGGCATAGAGTGAACTCACTTCAACCTAGTAAAGGACATATATGACAAATCCACAGCTAACATGATTCACAAGGGTGAAAAGCTAGAAGCCCTCCCACTAAGGTCAATAACAAGGCTAGTATGTCCATTGTTGCCACTTTTATTCAACATAGTTTAGGAAGTCTTAGCCACAGCAACCAGAGAAGAAAAAGAAATAAAATGAATCAAAATTGAAAAAGAAGTAAAACTGTCACTATTTGCAGATGGTATAATACTGTACATAGACAGTCATAAAGATGGCACCAGAAAACTATTAGAACTTAATGAATTTGGTAAAGTTGCAGAATACAAAACTAATTCAGAGAAACCTCTTGCATTTGCAGCAACATTAATGAACCTAGAGATTATAAGACTAAGTCAGTCAGACAGGTAAAGACAAGTATCAGATGACATCACTCATGTGATGTTATTTATTTTTTTAATAAATAAAGTTATTTTAAAAATAAAACAAATGAACTTATTTACAAACAGAAACACACTTACAGATATCAAAAACAAACTTATGGTTACCAAAGGGGAAATATCAGAGTGAGGAAAAATCAGGAGTTTGGGATGAACATATACATACTACTATATATAATATAGGAAACCAACATACACATGCTACTATATATAATATAGAAAGCCAACCGTACGCCTACATACAATATAGGAAACCTTGTTGGTTTTTGAAACTTGTTGCTTCCAACAGGGAACTCTACTCAGTATTCAGGGATAACCTATATGATGAAAGAATCTAAAGTAAATAAAAGAGTACATTCTTTATTAAAAATAAAAATAAAAAGGGAGGGGGGACCCACCTGGGTGATCCAGTGGTTTAGACTCCACTTTCCACCTTCACTGCAGGGGCACAGGTGGTATCCCTGGTTGAGGAAGATTCTGTACACTGTGTGGTGTGTCCAAAATAAATAAGTAAATAAAGTGGTTGTTTTTATGATTCGTTTACTTTTGGTTGCACTGGGCTCCTTGCTGTGTGGGCTTTCTCTAACTGGCAAGCGCTGGCTACTCTCCAGTTGCAGCACATAGGCTTTTCCCTGCAGTGGCTTCCCTTGTTTTGGACCATGGGCTCTAGGTGGCGTGGGCTTCAGTAGTTTCAGCTCCTGGGCTCTGGAATACAGGCTCAGTAGTTGTGGCACACAGGCACAGTCACTCCGTGACATGTGGAATCTCCCTGGATCAAGGATTGAACCCGTGCCCTCTGCATTGGCAGGTGGAGTCTTTACCATTGAACTGCCAGGGAAGACAAAATGGTTAGTTCTTTATGAAGAAAATAGAATCTAGATAAGACCATCTGCATATGTATAACTGAATCATTTTGCTGTACACCTGAAAGTAACACATTATAAATCGACACTCTCCTCTCTATACACGTGTGTGTGTGTGTGTATGGACACTTTGCTTCAGTTGTGTCTGATTCTTTGTGACCCTATGGACTGTAGCCCACAGGCTCCTCTGTCCATGGGATTCTCCATGCAAGAATACTAGAGTGGGTTGCCATGCCCTCCTCCGGGGGATCTACCTGACCCAGGGATTGAACCCACTGTCTCTTGTTTCTCCTGAATTGGTAGGCAGGTTCTTTACCACTAGTGCCAACTGGGAAGCCTCAAAAAGGGCTTCTTTGGTGACTCAGAAAGTAAATCAACTATACTCTGAAATAATGAAAATTTACACAAAAATAGTAATTTCTGATTTTTAATTAAAAAATAGTTTTCTAGTAAATAATTTTAAAATGGAAAACTAATTCATGAGAATGTACTAAAACTTTTTAATTTCAATTTTTGCACTTTATGAAAGAAAGAATGAAATCTTAATAATAGTCTTTAGGACTTTCCCTATAATGTGTGAATGCTCGTTCCCCTTTTTACTTACTCCAAATTACTCCACACTCCAGTCTCACAAGAAGAAAAAGTATAGAAAAAAAGAAACCATAACTACAAATAAATTAGTCTAGTTAACTACGGTACTGGATATGAGTATTCTTTTGGCAAATATTTACACACTGCCTACAAAATACCAGAAATGGAATTTCATAGTGTATAAACAAAATCTTACAGAGCTGTGCTTTCATTAAGGTAAAATTCTGTCTGAAGACAGACATCAAAGACATTAAAATAATTATTTAAATGAATGTTGATGTAGTCTGTGGAGGAGTGGTTATGATAGGGACGCTTTAATTTTGAAAAGAGGCCTTCCGGGTGAAACTAGTGGTAGAGAATCTACCTGCCAGAGCAGAAGATGCAGGAGACATGGGATTGATCCCTAGGTTGGGACGATCACCTGGAGAAGAAATTGGCAACCCACTCCAGTTTTCTTGCCTGGGAAATCCCATGGACAAAGAAGCCTGGCAGGCTATAGTCAATGGGACCACAAACAGCTGGACGCAACTGAGTATGCATGCAGAGGGAGCAGGGATTTTGAAAAATAAGATCAGGGAAATAATTCAAATAAAATCTGGAGAAGAAATATAAGGCATCTGTGTAAAATGGGAAATGGGCTTCAAGAAGAAGCAACACCAAGTGAAAGAACCCTTTGTATGAGTGTGGTGGGTGAAAACTGGAAGATGTTTGGTAGGCACCAGGGTCTAAGAACCAAGGGGACAGTGAATGAAAGCAACGTTGCTAAGTCCAGAGAGCAAGGTGGTGTAGGTGCAAAATTAGTTGGGGAGATCAGAGAAGGGTCAACTCGGCCAGGATTTTACAGGCTAAAGTGTCGAGCTTTATTGTTAGAGAAAAGAGAAGCCATTTGAAGGTCTTCAAGAGGTTTGCTGCTGCTGCCGCTAAGTCACATCAGTTGTGTCCGACTCCGTGCAACCCCATAGACAGCAGCCCACCAGGCTGCCCCGTCCCTGGGATTCTTCAGGCAAAAACACTGGAGTGGGTTGCCATTTCCTTCTCCAGTGCATGGAAGTGAAAAGTGAAAGGAAAGTCGCTCAGTCGTGTCCGACTCTTCACGACCACATGGACTGCAGCCTACAAGTCTCCTCCATCCATGGGATTTTCCAGGCAAGAGTACTGGAGTGGGGTGCCATTGGCTTCTCCACTTTAAGAGGTTTAGAAAGCAGCAAATTTAGCGAGTAGAAAGACCCTGAGATCACTTACTCTCATAGCCACACCAAAATCACAACTATCTTCAGAACAAACATCAGAGAAAAACACTGGAACCTACAACTAAAGACATAAAGAAGGAATGACCCACAAGACAGGTAGGAGAAACAGACTCAGAATGGGTGACCCACAAACTGGGGGGCATTTCATATTGCAGAGGTTCTCTCACAGGAGTGAATGTTCTGAGCCCCATGTCAGGCTTCCTGCCCTGGGCTTCAGGCACTGGGAAGGTGAGAGCCTAGAGGATTTGACTTTCAAGGCCAGCAGGGCTTAATTGCAGAAGCCTCACAGAACTGGGGGAAATAGAGAATTCGATCTTAAAGGGCGCAAAGTCTCTCACATACCAGGAGCCAAGGTAAAAGAAGTAATTTGGTAAGGGCCCAGGCCAGAGTCTCCTGAAGAGGGGAGGGAGGGGGTGACAGCTGTGGCTCACCCCAGAGACACAGACATTGATGTCAGATATATCAGTGAACACTCTGCTGCATGGACGTTCCTAGAAGCCTACATCTTGGATCATTAATGCCAAGACCTGGCTCACTCAACAGCCTGTAGGATTCAGTGCTAGGATGCCTCAAGCCAAATGACTAACTGGGTGAGGACACAGCCCCAGCCATCAGCACGCAGGCTGCCTAAAGACTACAGAGCCCATAGTCACCTCTGGACATGAGCCTTGACACAGCTCAACTACCAAAGGCCAACATCCTGCTTTACATACCAGGGGACAGGCACCAGCCTTTTCTGCCAGAAAGCCTGCATGAGTCCCTAGGTCAGCTTCAAACACCAGGGGCAGACCCTGACCAAGAAAACTACAATCTTACATCACAGGCCAGACTCTACCCTGTGAATATCTGGGCGAGGGTCTTGCCCACTAGCATGCAAATGAAACTTTCTGGGCACCCTAGAACCTATATCCAGCTGTATCAGGAACCAGCTCTGCCTGCCAATAGTCTGGCACTAAACCCAGGATATGGGTTTATCTGCCAATGGGTGGGCAACAGATCAGAGTCTTTTGAGACCCTGATTTCACCCACCAGTGAGCCAGCACTAGCACTGGGGTCCAGAATAATTTCACAACCAGCCACCTCATGACTAGGCCCTACTAAACAGAAGACAGCAGCATCCACACAAGGCAGAACCCAGCCTTGCGACCAGGGACAGACTAGGGACCAACCAGACTGCCCACAGTCAGCCCACAACAACAGAAGGACACATTCAGCCCTCTTAGAGGGAACACCATATAACTTGGGTGACAAGAGTACACTGTTCGGATGCACAGGATGCCTCCTACAGAGGGCCACTTCTCCAAGGTCAGGAAATGTAACAAACCTACCACATCCTTAAAACTGCAAATAGTAACTTAGACAAAATGAGGCAGTAGAGGAGTATGTTCCAGATTAAGGATCAAGATAAAACTCCAGAAGAACTGAGCGAAATGGAGATAAGCAATCTACCCGAGAAAGAGTTCAGAGTAATGATCGTAAAGATGAACCAAAAAAAGAAGTCAGGAGGTTGGATGCAGAGAGATCAGAAGTTTTTAACAAAGAGAATATATAAACAATGGCCAAAGAGATGAAAAATACAATAACTGAAGTGAAAAATACATGCAAAGGAATCAGTAGTAAACTGACTCAGACAGATGGATCAGTAAGTTCAAAGACAGAGTAGTGGAAATCACTGACACGGGATAGAAACAAGAATGAAAAGAAATGAGGACAGTTTAAGGAACATTTGGAACAACATCAGTTACACTAATATTTGCATTATAAGGGTCCAAGAATGAGGATAGAGAAAGGGCCCAAGAAAATATTTGAAGACATAATAGCTGAAAATCTCCCCAACCTGAGAAAGGAAACAGTCACCCAAGACCAGGAAACAGAGTCCTTTACAGAATTAGCTCAAAGAGAAATATATCAAGACACACTGTAATCAAAATAACAAAAATTAAAGATAATGAGAGACTACTAAAATCAGCAAGGGAAATACATCAAGTAGCATACAGGGGAACTCACATAAGGTTACCAGCTGATTTTTCAGCAGAAAGTCTGTGGACCAGAAGGGAGTAGTAGCATGATATATTGATATTTAAAGTGATGAAAGGGAAAAATCTACAACAAAGAATATGTAGTAAGATTCTCATTCAGATACGATGGAAAAATCAAAATTTTAACATATAAGGAAAAGCTAAAAGAATACAGCACCAACAAAGTGGCTTTATAATGAATGTTAAAGGAAATTCCCTAGGCAAAAATAAAAGGCCCCAACTAGAAGCAATAAAATCACAGAAGGAAGAAGCTCATTGGTAAACACACAGTTAACGGAGGAATCATCTAGATACAAAGCTCATAGAGAGTTTAAAAGACACAAGTAATAAAATCAGCTGCATCCATAACATAAGTTAAGAGATATGCAGAACAATTAGATGTAAAATATAATACGGACTAAGCACTCCACCAAAGGATACAGACTGGCTGAATGGACAGAAAAAAAAAAAAAAAAAAAAACACCAAAACTCATATTTATGCTATCTACAAAAGACTCACCTTAGATCCAAAGAAACATACAGTCTGAAAGTGAGAAGACAGGAGAAGATATTCCTTGCAAGTGGAAATCAGAAGAAAGCTGGGAAAATCAACTTTAAAATAAGATTGTTATAAAAAACAAAGAAGGACACTACATAATGATCAAGGGATCAATCTAAGAAGATATAATAATTGTAAATATATATACTCCCAACATGGGAGCTCCTCAATATATAAGGCAATGAAAATTTTCAAATAAACAAACTAAACTTAAAACTTAATCTTCAAAGAACAAAACCTAAAGTTAGAAGGAAGGAAATCATAAAGTTCAGATCAAAAATAAAATAGAGATTTAAACTATAAGAAAACAAGTCAATGAAACTAAAAGCTGATTCTTTGGAAAGATAAACAAAATTGATAAACCTTTAGCCAGATTCATCAACAAAAAAGATAGAAGGCTCAAATCAGTAAAATCAGAAATGAAAAAGGAGAACTTGCAACATACACACAGAAACAGAGGATCATGAGAGACTACTACAAGCAACTGTACACTAATAAAATGGACAACTTAGAATAAATGGATTATTAGAAAGGTAATCTCCTAAGACTAAACCAGGAAGAAACAAAAAATCTGAACAGACCAGCTGTTAGCACTGAAATTAACTCAGTAATTTAAGAACTCCCTATAAACAAAAGTCCAGGACTAAAAGACTTCATGGGAGAATTATACCAAACTTTCAGAGAAGAGTTAATGCCTATATTTCTGAAATGATTCCAAAAAATTGCAGAGGAAGGAACACTTCTGAAATCATTCTATGAGACTGCCATCACCTTGATACAAAAATAGACAAAGATATTATTACAAAAATGAAAGAAACTATAGGTCAATATCACTGGTGAATATAGATGCAAAAATCCTCAACAAAATACTTGCAAACTGAGTCTAACAATACAATAAAGGATCATGCGCCATAATCAAGTGGGACTTATCCCAGGGCTGCAATGATTTTTCAATATCTGCACAACCAATGTGATACACTACATTAGCAAACTGAAGAATAAAAGCCATAGGATCATGTCAATAGATGCAGAAAACACTTTTGATAAAATTAAATACCTATTTATGATTAAAAAATTCTCTAGAAAGTAGGCATGGAGGGAACTTACCTTAACAAAATAAAGACTATATATGAAAAACCCACAACTAAGTGAGAAACCAAAAGCATTCCATGTAAAGATCATAAATAAGACAAGGATGCTCACTCTGGCTTTTATTCAACATAGTTTTGGAAGTCCTAGACACAGCAATGACACCCCACTCCAGTACTCTTTCCTGGAAAATCCCATGGACGGAGGAGCCTGGTAGGCTGCAGTCCATGGGGTCGCTAAGAGTCGGACACGACTGAGCGACTTCACTTTCACGCATTGGAGAAGGAAATGGCAACCCACTCCAGTATTCTTGCCTAGAGAATCCCAGGGATGAGGGAGCTTGGTTGGTTGCTGTCTATGGGGTTGCACAGAGTCAGACAAGACTGAAGCGACTTAGTAGCACTAGTAGCAGCAGACACAGCAATGAAAGAAGAAAAAGAAACAAAAGAATCCAAATTGAAAAGGAGGACATAAAACTGTCACTGTTTCCAGGCAACATGGTACCATATTTGGAAATCAAAAAAAATGCTGCCAGAAAACTAGTAAAGCTCATCAGTGAGTTTGGTCAAGTTGCAAGATACAAAATTAATACACATAAATCTGTTGTATGTCTTTATGCTAACAACAAAATGTCAGAAATGAGAAATTAAGGAACCCATTTACTATCACATCAAAATGATACTTTGGTATAAATACACATAGAGAGGAAAGTCCTGTACTTTGAAAATTAAATGATGGAGATGAAAGATATCAAAGATGACACAAACAGATGGAACACTATACTGTGCTGCAGGATTGAAAAAAACAGTATTGTTAAAGTGACCATATTATAAAAGGAAATCTACAGATTCAATGCAATTTCTTTTAGATTACCAATGGTATTTTTCAAAAAAAAAACTGAGACCAAAAAAAATGTGTATGGAAACATAAGTGATCCCTAAATCAAAATAAACTTGAGGAAGAACAGAGATGGAGGAATCTGGATCCCTGACTTCATACTATACAGCAAAGCTATAGTAATCAAAACAGTATGGTACTAGCACACAGACACAAGATCAATGGAATAGGATAGAAATCCCAGAAATAAACCCATGCACCTGTGGTCAATCTGTGACAAAAGGAGGTGAAAATATACAATGGAAAAAAGTCTCTTCAATATGTGATGTTGGGAAAACTGGATCAGTTCAGACAGTTCAGTCACTCAGTCGTGTCTGACTCTGATCCCATGGACTGTAGTATACCAGGCTTCCCTGCTCATCAACAACTCCCAGAGGTTACTCAAACTGATGTCCATTGAGTAGGTGATGCCACCCAAATATATCATCCTCTGTCGTCCCCTTCTCCTCCTGCCTTCAATCTTTCCCAGCATCAGGATCTTTTCCAATGATGGACTGGTTAGGTTTCCTTGCAATCCAAGGGAGACACAAGAGTCTTCTCCAACACCACACTTCAAAAGCATCAATTCTTCTGTGCTCAGCTTTTTTTATAGTCCAAATCTCACATCCATACATGACTACTGAAAAAAAACAGACTAGACTAGACAGACGTTTGTTGACAACGTAATGTCTCTGCCTTTTTTTTTAATCTATTTTTAAAAATTTTTATTTTTACTTTACTTTACAATACTGCATTGGTTTTTCCATACATTGACATGAATCCACCACAGGTGTACATGCGTTCCCAAACATGAGCCCCCCTCCCACCTCCCTCCCCACAACATCCCTCTGGGTCATCCCCATGCACCAGCCCCAAGCATGCTGTATCCTGCATCAGACATAGACTGGCGATTCGATTCTTACATGATAGTATACGTGTTTCAATGCCATTCTCCCAAATCATGTCTCTGCTTTTTAATAGGCTGTCTAGATTGGTCATAACTTTTCTTCCAAGGAGCAAGCATCTTTTAATTTCATGGCTGCAGTCACCATCTGCAGTGATTTGGGAACACGAAAAAAAAATAATAATAAAGTCTCTCATTCTTTCCACTGTTTCCCCATCTATTTGCCAAGAAGTGCTGGGACCAGATGCCATGATCTAAATTTTCTGAATGTTGAGTTTTAAGCCAACTTTTTCACTCTCTTCCTTCGCTTTCATAAAGAGACTCTTTAGTTTTTCTTCACTTTCTGCCATAAGGGTGGTGTCACTTGCATGTCTGAGGTTATTGATATTTCCCCTAGCAATCTTGATTCCAGCTTGTGCTTCATCCAGTCCAGCATTTCTCATGATGTACTCTGTATATATGTTAAATAAGTAGAGTGACAATGTACAGCCTTGATGTACTCCTTTCCTGATTTAAAACCAGCTTCTTCCATGTCCAGTTCTAACTATTGCTCCTTGACCTGAAAACAGATTTCTCAGGAGGCAGGTCAGATAGTCTGGTATTCACATCTCTCTCAGAATTTTCCACTGTTTCTTGTGATCCACACAGGCAAAGGCTTTGTCATAGTCAATAAAGCCAAACAAAAAAAATCTTTTTTTGTTTTTCTGGAACTCTCTCGAGTTTTCGATGATCCGATGGATGTTGGCAATTTGATCTCTGGTTCCTCTGCCATTTCTAAATTCAGCTTGAACAGCTGGAAGTTCACGGTTCATGTACTGCTGAAGCCTGGCTTGGAGAATTTTGAGCATTACTTTGCTAGCGTGTGAGATGAGTGCAATTGTGTGGTAGTTTGATCATTCTTTGGCTTTGCCTTTCTTTGGGATTGGGATGACAACTGACCTTTTCCATTCCTGTGGCATTGCTGCGTTTTCCAAATTTGCTGGCATATTGAGTGCAGCACTTTCACAGCATCATCTTTTCAGATTTGAAATAGCTCAACTGGAATTCTGTCAGCTCTACTAGCTTTTTCATAGTGATATTTCTTAAGGCCCACTTGACTTGACATTCCAGAATGTCTGTCTCTAGGTCAGTGATCACACCATCATGATTATCTGAGTCATGAAGACCTTCTTTGTATAGTTCGGTGTATTCTTGCCACCACCTCTTAATATCTTTTGCTTCCGTTAGGTCCATACCATTTCTGTCCTTTATTGTGACCAACTTTGCATGAAATATTCCCTTGGTATTTCTAATTTTCTTGAAGATATCTCTAGTCCTTCCCATTCTATTGTTTTCGTCTATTTCTTTGCATTGCTGACTGATGAAGACTGTATCTCTCCTTGCAATTCTTTGGAATTCTGCATTCAAATGGGAATATCTTTCCCTTTTTCCTTTGCCTTTGGCTTCTCTTCTTTTCTTAGCTATTTGGAGGGCCTCCTCGGAGAATCATTTTGTGTTTTTCCATTTCTTTTTCTTGGGGATGGTCTTGATCACTGCCTCCTATACAATGTCACTAATTTCTGTCACTCTCTCAGCAACATTGAGGAGATACACATGTCCAAGGGCAAAGGAGAAACCCCAGCAAGATGGTCAGAGGGGTGAAATCGCATGTAGAATCAAACCCCATACTTGCCAGAGATGCTCAAAGGGTTCAAACAAACCTTGCGTGCACCAGGAAAACTGGATAGTTACATGTAAAATGATGAAATCAGAACATTCTCTAACACTATATACAAAAGTAAACCCAAATGGTAAAGACCTAAATGTAACAGAGGATGCCATATAACTTCTAGAGGAAAACAGAGGCAGAACTCTCTGACACAAATCACAACAATACTTTTTTTGGATCTGTCACATAAAGAAAAAGGAAACAAATTATTTTTAAAAAACAAATGAGGTTTATTTCAACTTAAAAGCTTTTATAACAAAGGAAATCATGACAAAATGAAAACACAACCTACTGAATGAAAAGATATTTGCAAATGATCAATAAAGGGCTAATACCCAACATATATAAACAGCTCATACAACTCAATATCAAAAAAAAATCTAATAAAAAAATGAGCAGAAAAACTGAATAGACATTTCTCCAGAGAAGTGATAGATGGCCAGCAGGCACTGCAAAGATGCTTAGCATCACTAATTATTAGAAAACTGAAAATCAAACCCACAATGAGGGGCTTCCCTGGTGGCTCAGTGGTTGTGAATCCACATACCAATGCAGGGAACATAGGCTGGATACCTGGCCCAGGAACTAAAGTCTCAGATGCTGCAGGGTAAATAAGTCCATGCACCACACAGCTGCGTGCTCCAACTACAGAAGCCCATGTGCTTTAGAGACCATGTGCCTTAACTACTGAAGCCTGAGCATCCTAGAACCTGTGATCCACAACAAGAAAAACCACAGCAATGTCTGCCCACAGCAACTAGAAACTTTCCCTTGTTCACTCCTACTACAGAAAACCTCCACATAGCAACAAAGAGCCTGTGTACTGCCACGAAGACCCATGGCCAAAGACACAATTAATTAATTTTTTAAAATGTCTTTAAAAAAAACACAAAGGATATCACCTCATACCTGTTAAATGGCTAGCATCAAAAAATTTATGAATAACAAATTCTGGCAAGGAGATGGAAAAAAGGAACTGTCTTACATTGTGAGAACATAAATAGGTACAGCTACAGGGGAATTGATGCTTTTGAACTGTGATGTTGGAGAAGACTGTTGAGAGTCCCTTGGACTGCAAGGAGATCCAACCAGTCCATTCTGAAGGAGATCAGCCCTGGGATTTCTTTGAAAGGAATGATGCTAAAGCTGAAACTCCAGTACTTTGGCCACCTCATGCAAAGAGTTGACTCATTGGAAAAGACTCTGATGCTGGGAGGGATTGGGGGCAGGAAGAGAAGGGGACGACCGAGGATGAGATGGCTGGATGGCATCACGGACTCGATGGACGTGAGTCTGAGTGAACTCCGGGAGATGGTGATGGACAGGGAGGCCTGGGGTGCTGCGATTCATGGGGTTGCAAAGAGTCGGACACGACTGAGTGACTGAACTGAACTGAACAGGGGAAAATAGTTGGGAGGTTTCTCAAAAAACTAAACATAGAATTGTCATATGATCCAGCAATTCTACTCCTGAGTTTCTGGTAGAAATAAAAACACTATTTTGAAAACATACATGCAACCCAATGTTCACAGCAGCATGATTTACAATTGCCAAGGTATGGAAGCAACCTGAGTGTCCATACACACATACATACACACACACACAGAGTAATATTGCTTAACTGTTAAAAGAGAACAAAATGATGCTATTTGTATCAACATGGGTCAACATAGAGATGATCATGCTAAGTAAAATAAGTCTAACAAAAAAAGAAAATCATCATAGGGTGTCACTTTTATGTAGAGTCAGAAAAAATGATACACAAATGAACTTGTTTACAAAACTGAAATAGACTTACGGACATAGAAAACATCATTATCAAAGGTGAAAAAGGGTAAGGAGGCATCAGTTGGGAATCTGGATTTAACAGATACTCTTTGTGACCCCATGAATTGCAGCCTTCCAGGCTCCTCTGTCCATGGGATTTCCCATGGCAAGAATACTGGAGTGGGTTGTCATTTCCTGCATCAGGGCATCTTCCCAAAAAGTGAAGTGAAGTGAGAGTCACTCAGTTATGTCTGACTCTTTGCAACCCCGTGGACTATACACAGTCCATGGAACTCTCCAGGCCAGAATACTGGAGTGGGTGGCCTTTCTCTTCTCCAGATCTTCCCAACCCAGGGATCAAACCCAGGTCTCCTGCATTGCAGGTGGATTCTTTACCAACTGAGCTACCAGGGAAGATGGGATCTTCCCAACCTGGGATCAAACCCTGGTCTCCTACATTGCAAGCAGATTCTTTACCATCTGACCCAAAGGGAATCCCCAGATACACACTACTATATGTGTAAAATAAACCACAAGGATCTATTGTATAGCACAGGGAGCTACATGCAGTATCTTAACTTACAATGGAAAAGAATCTATACAGATGTATAACATCACTTTGCTACACACCTGAATCACTGTGGAACAACTATACTTCAATTAAAACACTAAAATAAATGTAAAACTTTTAAATTAAAAAAAATAAAGTTCAAGAAAAGGGTATGTGGGAAGGTGGGACAATGGCAATAAAGGAGATTTGCATTTTAAAATCACCTCCCTCTCTGAAAAAAAAATCTAGTGGATAAGAGATAGGTATATATCCTGTAGTAGTCCTGGTGAGATAGGAGATATTTTAATCTTTGTGAGTTCCCTGAGAGATGGAGAGTAGACCGATTCAAGAAATTTACCAGGCTACCTTGTAGGATACAATACTGTATTAGCAATAAAAAGAAGATAAGGCAGGGGAAGACAAAGAATAAAACCTCAACTAGTGTTATCAGAGAATGGTGTATAATTGTGCAACAATCAATGAGAATAATAATTCTCTTTTGTTCTCAATTGTGTGGATCTGAAGAGAGCATGCTACATTAAATTCACCTCAGTTTTCCAAATCTGGATTTTCTTTTTTAGGAGAAGATTAATAGGCCTTTGTTTTTCAAAAGCTGACATCACAAGGACAGATATTTTGTCCAAGAAGAGAAAGGTAAGTGTTTGAAGGAAAAGAGAAGAACTAGATGATTATTCTGCTTGATACTCAAAGGATAGAGAACCGGAAGGTTTCAAAAGGGATGGACACCTGTTTTATACCCCTTGGAAGGGTCCTAAGAACATCTTTGTTGTTGTTCAGTTGCTAAATCGTATTTGACTCTTTGAGACACCACAGACTGTGGCACACCAGGCTCCTCTGTCCTTTTCTACCTCCCAATTTGCTCAAATTCATGTCCACTGAATCAGTGATGCTATCTAACTATCTCATGTTCCATGGACCCCTTATCCTTTTGTCTTCAATCTTTCCCAGCATTAAGATATTTTCCAGTCAGTCAGCCCTTCACATCAGGTGGCCAAGGGATTGGAGCTTCAGCATCAGTCCCTTCCAATGAATGTTCAGGATCAATTCCCTTTAAGATTGACTGGTTTTGTTTCCTTGCTGTCCAAGGGACTCTCAAGAGTCTTTTCCAGCACCATAATTTGAAAGCATCAATTTTTGGTGTTCAACCTTCTTTATGGTCCAACTCTCGCATTCATGTATGAAAAACCATACTGGAAAAACCATAGCCTTGACTACATATACTTTTGTAAGCAAAGTGATGTCTCTGGTTTTTAATATGCTGTCTAGGTTTGTCATAACTTTTCTTTCAAGGAGCAAGTGCTTATGACTGCAGTCACCATCTGCAGTGATTTTGGAGCCCAAGAAAATAAAATCTGTCACTGCTTCCACTTTTTCCCTTTCTATTTGCCATCAAGTGATGGGACCAGAAGCCATGATATTTGAATGCTGAGTTTTAAGACAGATTATTCACTTTCCTCTTTCATCCTCATCAAGAGGCTCTTTAGTTCCTCTTTACTTTCTGCCAGTAGAGTGATATCATCTGAGTGCACATCTGAGGTTGTTGACATTTCTCCTGGAAATTCTTTCCCATTCTATTGTTTTATTCTATTTCTTTGAATTGTTCCTTTAAGAAGGCCTTCTTAGCTCTCCTTGCTCTTCTCTGGAATTCAACGTCCAGCTGGGTATATCTAAGAGCATGAGATACCAGAATGGGGTCACACCTCAAAAGAGGAAACTGTGTTTAAAAAAAAAACAAAAACAAAACTAAGAGGTATGGAGGAGATCCTGGCATAGAGAAAATGAATACCAAGAACAGTAAAATGTGCCTTCAAATAAAGGAAAATAAGCAATTCCAGGTTAACTGTAAGGGACTGAAGTTCTGATGACTTGCAACAAGATTCTTAAGATTATCATTTCTTAGAAAGAGAGGGAAAGGGGTTCTGTACTCCACAATGCCTCAGATCTAATTTCCAGCCAACTCTCGTAAGAACAGGCTCACAGACTTGTTTTAGAAAAACCTATTCCTGCAATACAAATGTCATGCAACAAATATTTATTGGTCACCATAGAGTGACATTTAATGAGTCTGTTTCTACTTAGTAATGGATTTTTCTTTTTAACAATTGACTTTCCAAGAAATCTATTTTCTTCATATCAAGCTGGGGATAAAACCCACCCCCTGTCATAATATGAGCAGGAATCTAACACACAGCGAACACAACTTCAGCTGGCATTTTGCTGATAAACAAAAACAACAGATAACAAGTTTCAATGAGCAGAATATAAATCCTGAGTTTTAGAGAGACAAAGCACTGAGCAAATGGAAAAGTTGCTGTTAACATGTAACAAATACTTGGGCCAGATATACTACAAAGTTTATTGGAGGGAAAACTCCTTAGAAATATTATTTAGGAAAACATGATCAAGTTTAAGCAAATAAAATTAAATTTATGCTGTTACATCATCATGTGGGTTTTCCAAAGCTTCATAAAGCATCAGCCTATTGCTATGGAACACATAAAGACTACTGTTACTGTAGGAACAGGACTAGCATTCTAGGCCAGGTGAAGGCAAGTATCCTGTTTATACTCTGCCCCTATATTACTCTGTTCTGAAAGTATTTTTCTAGAAATCTCTTAGTCTTTGCATTCAGAGAAAATTATATAAGTAATTAGTATAGAAAGTATTCTCTCAAAAGCATTTTCATTTCCTTTGGCATTCAAAATACCTGAAAAATAAAGAGAAATTGCTCTTTCTTTGAATTTAAAATCAACCACCTGAAAGTTTCTTATAATCTTGAATATAAATATAAATCTTAAAATGCCATTTTCAATCCTGGGGGAATTACTTCAAGAAGAAAAATTAAAAGTTTTAAAATTGCTATTTGTTTCTGAGAACAAAAATTCTTGATTTTTTTTTCCTCCTTAAAACCTTCTTATACTGTTGGTGGGGAATATAAAGTGTTGTTGCAGCACTATTTACAACACCCAGGGAACAGAAGCAACCTAAGTGCCCATGACAGAGGTATGGATAAACATGTGGTACATATATACAATGGGATATTACTCATCCATAAAAAAGAATGAAAGAATACCATTCAGCAACATGGATGGACCTAGATATTATGCTAGGTGAAGTAAGTCAGAGAAAGACAAAGATGATATTTGTGACATTTCAAATTTAAAAAAATAGATGATATAAGTGAAGTTATAGACAAAACATAAATAGATCCATAAATATAGAAAACAAACCTGTGGTAACCAAGGAGGCAGGAAGAGGGATAATCTGAGATTAATGTATACACACTGCTATGTGTAAAGTAGATAACCACCATGGACCTCCTGTATAGCACAGGAACCATACTCAATAGTTTGTAATAACCTAAAAAGCAAAAGAATCTGAAAATGAATATGTATTTGTGTATATATGTATGTGCATGTGTCCTAAGTCACTTCAGTTGTGTCCAACTGTTTGTGACCCTATGGACTATAGCCAGCCAGGTTCCTACACACACACACACACACACACACACACACACACACACACACACACACACCCCCACACACCCACGGAAAGCTATGACAAACCTAAACAGTGTATTAAAAAGTAAAGACATCACTTTGCCAACAAAGGTCCATATAGTCAATGCTATGATTTTTCCATTAGTCATGTATGGATGTGAGAGTTGGACCATAAAGAAGGCTGAGCATCAGAGAATTGATGCCTTCAAATTGTGTGCTGGAGAAGACTCTTGAGAGTCCCTTGAACTTCAAAGGGATCAAACCAGTCAATTCTAAAGGAAATCAACCTTGAATGTTCATTGGAAGAACTGATGCTGAAGCTGAAGCTCCAATACTTTGGCCACCTAATGTGAAGAGCCAACTCATTGCAAACGACCTTGATTTGGGAAAGACTGTAGGCAAACATATAAGGGGATGACAAAGATGGTTGGATGGCATCACTGACTCAATGGACATAAGTTTGAGCAAGGTCAGGGAGACAGTGAATAACAGGGAAGCCCAGTGTGCTGCAGTCCCTGGGGTCACAAAGAGTTGCACACAACTTAATGACTGAATAACAACAACAAATATAAATACATGTGTATGTATAACTGAATCAGTTTTCTGTACACCTGAAACTAACACATTTGAAATCAACTATACTTCAATCAAAAAGAAAAAAAAAGTTTCTTTTTGGATTATACAAAATGTATTATGAAAGAAGCTTTTGAAGTTTTGATAGATTTCATATTAGGTGTAAATTATTATTGTCTTATATACCTAAGAATATTTAAAATTTAATTAAAATTAAAATAAATAAAATCTCCTTTTCTCCCTAAATTATTTTGCTTTGGAAACATGATCGCAGTACTGTTTAATAATTACCTTTATTTAGGATTCGGTTGGCTTACAATTTTTGTCTCTTTTCATAGTTATTCTTTCATACGTATTCTCCATCTTTTACCTCATGTTGTGAACTTTTAATAACATTCATTTTTGCAAATGCACAAAACAAATATACCAGTCTGCAGGCTCTTAATAAATATGTTTTGAATGTTAACTTAGATTTACTCATACATTTATTTTTAATCAATTATCATTCTTATACATACATAAAAAGGAAAATTTAAACAAAATATTTAGCGAAAGCATACATATGTCTTAATATTTGGAAGTGAATATTCTGAGTGACTTCTTATTCTGAATCATTGAAGTCTCTGTTTTTCAGACATTATTTTCCTCTGGGCTAGCAGTTCTATAGAAAGTGCTACATTATTTCATCTGTTATTTTCTTCCAGATCTCTGACCACCATCTCACAATTTGATAGTTATTTGATCTGGCACTTTCTGGATCTCATGGCAAGTGTCTATTGAAGGTCTTCAAACAGAAACTTGGATTCATGGTTCTTTCTCAAATTTTCTTTGTCTTATCTACCTAAGCATAGAAAATTTGCCCTTGTCTAGTGATGCTGCTGCTGCTGCTAAGTTGTTTTAGTCATGTCCAACTCTGTGTAACCCCAGAGATGGTAGCCCACCAGGCTCTTCTGTCCCTGGGATTCTCCAGGCAAGAATACTGGAGTGGGTTGCCATTTCCTTCTCCAATGCATGCATGCGTGCTAAGTCACTTCAGTCATGTCTGACTGTGTGTGACTGTATGGACAGTAGCCCTCCAGGCTCCTCTGTCCACAGGATTCTCCAGGCAAGAATACTGGAGTGGGTTGCCATTTCCTTCTTTGCTGCTACTGCTAAGTCACTTCAGTTGTGTCCAACTCTGTGCGACCCCATAGATGGCAGTTCACCAGCCTCCCCCATCCCTGGGATTCTCCAGGCAAGAACACTGGAGTGGGTTGCCATTTCCTTCTCCAATGCACGAAAGTGAAAAGTGAAAGTGACATTGCTCAGTTATGTCCGACTCTTAGCGACCCCATGGACTGCAGCCCACCAGGCTCCTCCATCCATGGGATTTTCCAGGCAAGAGTACTGGAGTGGGGTGCCATTGCCTTCTGTAGTTCACATCAAATCCCCAAAATAATTTAAATTGGGTCATATAAATACACATATTATCTAAAACTTTCCAGAAGAAGATAGGAGCAAATATCTTGACTCAACAGCAGATAAATGTTTCAAAGACAGGAGCATGGTCCACTGGAGAAAGGAATGGCAAACCACTTCATCATTCTCACCTTGAGAACCCTATAAAAAGGCAAAAAGATATGACACTGAAGATGAGTCTGCCAGGTCAGAAGGTATGCTACTAGAGAAGAGTGGAGAAATAGCTCCAGAAAGAATGAAGAGGCTGAGTCAAAGCAGAAACAATCCCCAGTTGTGGTTGTGTCTGGTAGTTAAAGTAAAGTCCAATACTGAAAAGAACAATCTTGCATAGGAACCTGGAATGTTAGTTCCATGAATCAAGGTAAATTGGGTGTGGTAAAATAGGAGACGGCAAGAATGAACATCGAAATTTTAGGAACTGGAAAAGGGTGAATGTAATTCAGATGACCATTATGTCTACTACTCTAGGCAAGAATCCATTAAAAGAAATGGGTAGCCCTCATAGTCAACAAGAGAGTCTGAAATGCAGTTTGTGGATGCAGTCTCAAAAATGACAGAATGATCTGTTTGAAGGCAAACCATTGAATATCACAGTAATCCAAGTCTATATTCCAACCAGTACTGCTGAAGAAGCTGAAGTTGAACAGTTCTATGAAGACCTACACGACCTTCTAGAACTAACACCAAAAAAAGATGTCCATTTCATCATAGGGGACTGGAATGCAAAAGTAGGAAGTCAAGAGATTCCTACAGTAACAGGCAGGTTTGGCCTCAGAGTACAAAAAGAAGCAGGGCAAAGGCTAACAGAATTTTGCCAAGAGAACACATTGGTTATAGTAAATATCTTCTAACATCATAAGAGATGACACTACACATGGACATCACCAGATAGTCAATTCCAAAATCAGAAGATTGTGTTCTTTGCAACTGAAGATGGAGAACCTCTATACAGTCAGCAAAAAAAAAAAAAAGACCTGGAGCTGACTGTTGCTGAGATCATGAGCTCCTTATTGCAAAATTTAGACTTAAATTGAAGAAAGTAGGGAAAACCACTAAGCCATTCAGTTATGACCTAAGTCAAATCCCTTATGGTTATATGGTGGAAGTGACAGATTCAAGGGATTAGATCTGTTAAGACTGTCTGATGAGCTATGGGCAGAGGTTTGTAACACTGAACAGGAGGCAGTTACCAAAACTATCTCCGAGAGAAATAAATGCAAGATGGCAAAGTGATTGTCAGAGGAGGCCTTAAAAATAGCTGAGAAAAGAAAAGAAGCAAAAAGGAAAGTTATACCCATCTGAATGCAGATCTCCAAAGAATAGGAAGGAGAGAAAAGAAAGCCTTTCTTAAGTGAACAATGCAAAGAAACAGAGGAAAACAATAGAATGAGAAAAACTAGAGATCTCTTCAAGAAAATTAGATATACCAAGGGAACATTTCACGCAAATATGAGTACATTGAAGGAAAAAAACAAGGGACCTAAGAGAAGCAGAAGAGATTAAGAAAAGGTGGCAAGAATACAAAGAAGCACTGTACAAAAAAGATCTTTATGACCCAGATAACCATGATGGTGTGATCACTCACTTACAGCCAGACATCCTGGCATGCAAAGTCAAGTGTATCTTAGGAAGCATTACTATGAACAAAGCTATGGAGGTGATGGAATTCCAGTTGATCTATTTCAAATCCTGAAAGATAATGCTGTGAAAGTGCTGCACTCCATATGTTAGCAACTTTGGAAAACTCAGCAGTGGCCACAGGGTTGGAAAAGGTCAGTTTTTATTCCAATCTCAAAGTATGGCAATGCCAAAGAATGTTCAAACTACCACACAATTGCACTCATTTCACATGCTAACAAGGTAATGCTCATACCCTTCAAGCTAACTCCCAAAGTACATGAACCAAGAACTTGCAGATGTAGAAGCTGGATTTAGAAAAGGCAGAGGAACCAGAGATCAAACTACCAACATCCACTGGATCAAGACAGCAAAAAAGACACAGATGTGTATAACGGACTTTTGGACTCAGAGGGAGAGGGAGAGGGAGAGGGTGGGATGATTTGGGAGAATGGCATTCTAACATGTATACTATCATGTAAGAATCAAATCGCCAGTCTATGTCTGATGCAGGATACAGCATGCTTGGGGCTGGTGCATGGGGATGACCCAGAGAGATGTTATGGGGAGGGAGGTGGGAGGGGGGGTTCATGTTTGGGAACGCATGTAAGAATTAAAGATTTTAAAATTAAAAAATAAAAAACAAATTAAAAAAAGACAAAAAATAAATAAATAAACCCTAAAAAAAAAGAAAGAAAAATAAGACAATTCCAGGAAAACATATGCTTTACTAAGTATGCTAAAGCCTTTGTCTGTGTGCATAACAACAAAATGTGGAAAATTCTGAAGGGGATGGGAATATCAGACCACCTTACCTGCCTCCTGAGAAACCTAAAGCAGGTCAAGAAGCAAAAGTTAGAACTGGACATGTAAAATGGACTAGTTCAAAATTGGGAAAGGAATATGTCACTCTGATTATTTAACTTATATGTAGAGTACATCATACGACATGCCAGCCTGATGATTCACAAGCTGAAAACAAGACTACTGGGAGAAATGTCAATAATCTCAGTTATGCAGATGACACCCTTATAGCAGAAAGCAAAGAGGAACTAAAGAGCCTCAAAATGAAAGTGAATGAGGAGAGTGAAAAAGCTGGCTTAAAAGTCAGTATTTAAAAAGTTAAGATCATGGCATCCAGTCCAATCACTTCATGGGAAAGGTGCTTAGTCTCTCAGTCATGTCTGAATCTTTGTGACCCCATGGATTGCAGCCTGCCAGGCTCCTCTGTCCATGGGGATTCCCCAGGCAGGAATACTGGAGTGGGTTGCCATGCCTTCTTCCAGGGGATCTTCCCAACCCAGGGATCAAACCCACATCTCCCACTTTGCAGGTGGATTCTTTACCTACTGACCCACCAGGGAATCCCAAGAATACTTGAGTGGGTAGCCTAACACTTCCCCAGGGGATCTTCCTGACCTAGGAAACGAACCAGAATCCCCTTCATTGCAGGCAGATTCTTTACCAGCTGAGCTACTGGGAAACACCTCATGGCAAATAGATTGGGACAAAATGGAAACAGTGAAGTCATTATTTTCTTGGCTCCAAAATCACTTCGGACAGTGACTGCAACATTTAAATTAAAAGCTGCTTGCTCCTTGGAAGAAAAGTGAAAGTGAAGTTGCTTAGTCATGTCAGACTCTTTGCAACCCCATGGACTGTAACCTATCAGGTTTCTCCAACCATGGGATTTTCCAGGCAAGAGTACTAGAGTGGGTTGCCATTTCCTTCTCCAGAGGATCTTCCTGACCCAGGGATTGAACCTATGTCTCCTGCATTGCAGGGATATGCTTTACCATCAGAGCCACCAGGGAAGACCTTGGAAGAAAAAACTACGGCAAATCTGTTCTGTGCTTAGTCACTCAGTCAAGTCTAACTTTTTGTGACCTGGTGGACTGCAATCTTCCAGGCTCCCCTGTCCATGGGTATTCTCCAGTCAGGAAGACTGGAGTGGGTTGCCATGCCCTCCTTCAGGGAATCTTGCCAGCCCAGGGATCAAACTCAGATCTCCCACATTGCAGGTGGATTTTTTTACTGAGCCACCAGGGAAGAGGAGACATCATTTTGCCAACAAAGGTCCGTATAATCAAAGCTATGGTTTTTCTAGTATGGATGTGAGATTTGGGCCATAAAGAAGGGTTAGAGCTGAAGAACTGATACTTTCAAATTGTGCTGCTGGAGAAGACTCTTGAGAGTCCCTGGGATAGCAAGGGAATCAAACCAAGCAATCCTAAAGGAAATCAATCCTGAATATTCATTGGAAGGACTGATGCTGAAGCTCAAATACTTTTGCCACCTGATGCAAAGAGCAGACCCATTGGAAAAGACACTGATGATGGGAAAGTCTGAGGGCAGAAAGAGATGGGACGACAGAGGATGAGATGGTTAAATGGCATTACCGACTCACTGGACATCAGTTTGAGCAAACTCCTGGAGATAATGAAGGACAGGGAAGCCTGGTGTGCTGCAGTCCATGGGGTCACATAGAGTCGGACATGACTGAGCAACTGCACAACAACAACATAAGTCAGGGAACCATTAAGCAATTACCATAAAATAATAAAGTAGTCAGACATCACACTAAAAATATATAGATACCTTATTGAAAAAAAAAAAAAACTCTCATCATCAAGCAAATGCTTTAAAAATAAGTGAATAGGCAAGACACCAGGGGAATATCCACAGTATAGATATCTGAGACAGGACTGCTATTTAGGATATATATATATATATAAGAACAGTGATAATTTACCAGTAAAAATAAGGTTTAAATGGATACTTTACAAAGGATTCTGCTTTATACAGGATAATACGTACATGGAAATGTGTTTAATTTCATTCATCTTCAGACAAATACAATTTAAAATCACAGCTAAATGCTACTACATGTTCCCCTGAATAATTAAAAGACTGAAATTATCATGTATTGTCAAGAATATAGAGCAACTCAAACTTTCCAACATTTTTCATGAGACTGTAAAATCACACACTTATTCTATAAAAAGTTCTGCATACATAAATCCATGGACAGAGGTATTCTCCAGGAAGAATACTGGAGCGGTTGCCATGCTCTTCTCCAGGGAATCTTTGTGACCCAGGAATCAAACCCATGTTCTTTACATCTCTCCTCCACTGGCAGGTGGGTTCTTTACCACCAGGACCACCTGGGAAGTCCTCATAAACACATCACTACCTATTCAAATTATTCTAAACCTAATTATTTACCCTGCTCCCAAATAAAAATAGACATCCATAAAGTCACAAGGACAACAATGACATATTTTCATAAAATCAGTTAAGTCATTCAGTCATGTCCAACTCTTTGCTACCCCATGAACCACAGTACACCAGGCTTCCCTGTCCATCACCAACTCCCGAAGTCCACCCAAACTCATGTCCATCAAGTCGGTGATGCCATCCAACCATCTCATCCTCTGCTGTCCCCTTCTCCTCCTGCCTTCAATCCTCCCCAATATCAAGGTCTTTTCAAATGAGTCAGCTCTTTGCATCAGGTAGCCAAAGAATTGGAGCTTCAGCTTCAACATCAGTCCTTCCAAAGAACACCCAGGACTGATCTCCTTTAGGATGAACTGGTTGGATCTCCCTGCAGTCCAAGGGACTCTCAAGAGTCTTCTCCAACAACACAGTTCAAAAGCATCAATTCGACGCTCAGCTTTCTCTATAGTCTAACTCTCACATCCATACATGACCACTGGAAAAATCATAGCCTTGACTAGATGGACCTTTGTTGGCAAAGTAATGTCCCTGCTTTTTAATATGCTGTCTAGGTTGGTCATAACTTTCCTTCCAAGGAGTAAACATCTTTTAATTTCATGGCTGAAATCACCATTTGCAGTGATTTTGGAGCCCCCCAAAATAAAGTTAGCCACTATTTCCCCATCTATTTGCCATGAAGTGATGGGGCCAGATGCCATGATCTTAATTTTCTGAATGTTGAGTTTTAAGCCAACTCTTTCACTATTGTCTTTCACTTTCATCAAGAGACTCTTTAATTCTTCTTCACTTTCTGACATAAGGGTGGTGTCATCTGCATATCTGAGGTTATTGATATTTCTCCCAGCAATCTTGATTTCAGCTTGTGCTTCCTCCAGCTCAGCATTTCTCATGATGTATTTTGCATATAAGTTAAATAAGTAGGGTGACAATATATAGCCTTGGCTTACTCCTTTTCCTATTTGGAACCAGTCTGTTGTTCCATGTTCAGTTCTAACTGTTGCTTCCTGACCTGCATACAGATTTCTCAAGAGGCAGGTTAGGTGGTCTGGTATTCCCATCTCTTTCAGAATTTTCCAGTTTCTTGTGATCCACACAGTCAAAGGCTTTGGCATAGTCAATAAAGCAGAAATAGATTTTTTCACAATAACTAAATACAGAATCACATTAGTTATTCATCCAGAGCAAAATGAGTAAAATTCACCATATTCATGCAATGGAATGCTCCTCCTCAATAAAAAGTTCTAAAGTCTCAAACACGACACCATGTGGTATGTGAAAGAAGACAACCAAAAGAGTGCTACTGATTTTATATAAATTTGTAGGAAAGATAAAACTAATCTGTGGTAAAGAGAATTAGAAGAGTAGATGACCTTGGGGGAGAGAAAGTGAGGGCATTAATGGACTGGAAAGGGGTATGAAGCAACTTCCTGTTTTGTGATTCTTGCTTTATATCTTGATGGAAATTTGTGTTACACAGATGTATGTTCTTGTCAGAGTACATGTTATTTTACTTAGTAAACTTAGACTTGTGCCTTGCCACACATGAGTAATTTTTACTTCAAAACACGCTGTAAAATATTTAATTCTACTTTAAAAGCTGAAATTTACTGATCTGAAATTACTTTGAAGTGCAATAGAAATAAGTTGAATTGATGGATAAATGGAGGGATTGAGAGCTAGATAAATTGGTTATAAGCAAATATATTAAAATATTAATTATATAGTTTAGGTGTTAAGATATAGCTTTTTTACATATAATTCTTTCAGTTCTTTGTTTACTTGGAAATTTTCATTAATAAAATATTATAAACTGTTACCTTGAGACTGAGAAGAAACAAGGATATGTACCATTACAAATTTTATTAAACATTTATGTGGAGGTCGAAGTCAGAACAATAAAGGCCAGAAAAGAACATAATGAATGTGACTGTAAGGATGAAATATTTTCTACTATTCAGAGACAACATGATTATTTCTTGGAAGAATCTAATAGGATCTATATATAAAATATAAAAATTGACAATTGTCAATAAAAATTAACAATTGAAAGAACTAGTATTGTCAAAATGACTATATTACCTGAGATAATCTCCAGATCCAATGTGATCCCAATAAAATTGTCAGTAGCATTTTTTGCAGATCTAAAGCAAAAAATCTTAAAATTTGTATGGAAACCCAAAAGATCCCCAATAGTCCAAGCAGTCAGCCTGGAGGAGGAAAAACACAGCTGGAGTAATCATACTCCCTGACTTCAGACTATACTGTAAAGCTCCAGTAATCAAAGTCTGATGGCACTGCCACAAAGACAGGCTTATGGGTCAGAACAGAATAGAAAACCCAGATATAAACCCATACCCCTATGGTCTACACAAAAGTGGCAAGAATATAAAATGGAGAAAAGACAGTCTCTTCAATATGTGATGCTGAGAAAACTGGATAACCACATGAAGTTAGAACATTCTCTAATCCTATACAAAAAATAAACTCAAAATGGATTAAAGACCTAAATATAAAACCTGATACTATAAAACTCTTAGAGGAAAATATAGAGAGACCACTAAGACATAAATTGCAGAAATATCTTGAATCCACATCCTAGAGTAATGAAAATAAAAACAAACAAATGGGACCTAATTGAACTTAAAAGCTTTTGCACAGCAAAGAAAACCATAAACAAAATGAAGACATCCCACAAAATGAGAGAAAATATTCCCGAATGTTGAGACCAACATGAGATTCATCTTCAAAGTGTATAAACAGCTCATGCAGCTTAATATAAAAAATCTTAACAACCAGCCCAATCAAAAAATGGGCAGAATATCTAAATAGACATTTCTCCAAAGAAGACGTGTTAGTTGCTCAGTCATGTCCAATTCTCTAGGCAAGAATACTCTCGTAGGTTGCCATGCCCTTCTCCAGGGGATCTTCCTGAAAGACGACATACAGATGGCCAAAAAGCACATGAAAAGATGCTCAACACTGCTGCTTGTTAGAGAAATGTAAATCAAAACTACAATGAGGTTTCACCTCACACTTGTCAGAATGGCCATTATCAAAAAGTCTGCAAACAATAAGTGCTGGAAAGGTTTAGGGAGAAAAAAGGGAACACTTTTACACGGCAGGGATGTAAATTGGTACAACCACTTTAGAGAACAATATGGGGGTTCCTTAAAAACTAAAAACAAGGCTAACATATAATCCAGCAATATCATTCCTGGGCATATATCTGGGAAAATAAACTTCAAAAAGATACATTCACCTCAATGTTCACTGCAGCACTGTTTACAATAGCCAATGCATGGAAGCAACCTAAATGTCCATCAACAGAGGAATGGATAAAAAAGATGTGGTCCATATGTAATGAAATACTACTCAGCTATAAAAAGAATGGCATAATGTCATTTCCACAACATGGATGGATCTAGAGGTTATCATGTGAAGTCAGATAGAAAAGGACAAATATCATGATATCACTTATATTTGGAATCTAAAAAATGATTAATATAAATGAACTTAATTACAAAATAGAAACAGATTTACAGACTTAGAAAACTATGGTTACCAAATGGAAAAGGTTGGGAGGAAGAATAAATTAGGAGGTTGGGATTAACATATACACACTACTATATATAAAATAGATAATCAATAAGCATCCACTGATTAGCACAGGGAATGCTACTCAGTACTCTGTAATAACCTATATGGGAAGAGAATTGGAAAAATAGATACATATATAACTAAATCACTTTGCTATACACCTGAAAGTAAGACAACACTGTAAATCAAATACTCCAAAATAAAAATTAAAAAAACAAAAAATAAATAAATCATTTAAAAAAAGATGCAGAGTGAAAGTGATATAACCAGCAAAATTCTCTTAACTTTGAGTTCTCTTAACTTCATTAATTATATAATTAACTCCTACAATTTAAGCAAGAGAAGAGAGAAAGATGAAAAAAAGAAAGATGGAAAATCACAACTATGGAAACAAAGAAAAATAATATATGCTAATTTCCCATTAATAAGTTTAAATGCCTGGTAGAAGTAGGCTGTTTTCTAGGAAAAAAAAAAAAAAACATAAAGGGCAATATACTATAAAGAATAAAAAATAGACTATGACTGTCAAAAAATTTTGAAAGAGAAAACACGTCACAAATTGAGAAAATGTATGGCAGGAACCGTGGCTGTTTGTTTTTGTAACTGTTTGAATAAATGAATATTTTGTAAATAGTCAATTTATTCAATAATATTACTTCAGCATTTATTACAAACAAGACACTCTTCAAAACACAGGAATGAAGTGATGAACAGATTTTACATGATCCCCTCTATTGTGAAGCTTATGGTAGAGTGCTATAAAGGAATAATAATCAAATCAGTGTCTAAATACCTACAAGTTAAGTGCTGAGCAGGGAAGTATCAGAGTACTGGCTGTCTCTGTACCGAATTAAAAAGTCCCAATAATGTGACTGAATTAAAAAGACCCAATATTGAGTTTATATCTAAAGGATGTGTAAACGTTAACTAGACAACAAGGGAAAAGAGAACTATTTCCAAGAAGACGAAATGATGTACGCAATTTCCTTAAGAAGGAGGTGAGCAACATGGGAAATGTGTTCTGAAAAGATGACGCTGGCTGCAGTGGAAATGCCAAAGGAGAAAAGTGTGAGAAAAAAGATTCTAATAAACCAAGTAGGAGGTCATTACAATAGCATTGTAAGAAGCAATGAAGACTTTAGCCTGGGGTCACAAAGAGTCAGACAGGACTAAGTGACTAACACTTTCACTTCACTTAAGCACAGACATTCAGATTGATAAATTCTTAGAAGAATCAAGATGATACTTGATGATGGATTCATTGTGCAAGAGTACGTGGAAGAATGTTAAGAATATTGCCAATACAATATTGTAATTAACCTCCAATTAAATAAATTTATATTTAAAAAAAAAAGAATATTGCCTAGGATTCTAGTTTCTCATCTTTATGCTAAATAGGTGGTGGAGACCTTCCACATAATTCTGAACTCTGGAAAGGACCAGGTTTAAGGAGAAGGAATAGAGTAGTGGACAGTAACCATAATTTGCCTTTGAAATATGCAATTTAGACATTTTAAATAAGCAGCAAGATAATATTCGTTAAAAATCTGGCATATCTGCAACATTATACTGACTGAAATAACCACAAAGAAGAATTTGAAATGTGTAAGAATTTGCTGTGGGGCCATTATCAATTAGTTAATTCTAAATCAAATTAATACTTCCATATGAGCAAAATTAAATAGTTCAGACAGACTAAAATGAAAAATACCCTGTCTGGGCCCATTTGTCCTCATCCCAGGTGACACTCCTCTAGGCAATCACTTTTAGCTCCCATTTTGTTTTTGAGATGGTGGGGTAGTAATGCAGTATTTTCTTAAATTTCTCTCAAGTTATCAAGTAGTATTATTTTTAAGGTTTTGTTTTCTGAATTACTTCTGTTTCATCTGAAGTAATGTTTTGGTAACTATTGTTAAATGTCATCTCTAAGCTTTTCACAAAAGTTTAGTTTCCATTTTTGACCTTTATTTTTAAAATGATGCAACATAAAAGCTAATGGTTAACTATTTCTACGGGTTAAGTTTCTTGACTAATAGTCTTCATTTTAAAGAAAATGGAAGCTGAATCTTGCATATTTAGCTCAAAGAAGCAAAATACAGATATATTGGCTAGTACATCAAATCCATGTTAGAAATCCTAGTTTTCCCCAGAAAATCTGTGATCCTTTTTTGTGGAAAGTAGTTCTGGGGAGTTGATACTTGTTGTTGGTTAAGACTGATGGTGGAATTTGGTGTGGGTAGTGAAAAGTGTCATCTGTTCCATTTACAAAACTTAAACTAATCCCTATGCTTTCAGATCCATTAATTCAATTCAACCATCTGACACATTTAATATTTCTGAGTCAAATGGCACTCGGGGGGAAAAAATGACTTTCTTTTTGCCAGAGCTTTTCAAGAGGTTTTGTCTAAAGCTTTGCCTGGACACATTGTTGGTCTCTTCTCCCTCCTAATTTTGGTTTCCTGAGAACCTTATCACACCTCCATTCTCTTTCTATATGTTTTCTATTTTTATCTATATTAATGAAAAAAAAAATCTTCCTCAGCAGTTGAGTCATTCAGTTCTTTCCCTGGTTGTGTTTTTAATTTACATAGTTACCATTTTTATTCAGCTCTATCACTTGAGTTCCATATGAAAGAAGAGATAATATGTATGCTGTTTTGAATCAGACACATTAATGCTGTATTTACTGATGTTATTCTTCAGTCACTCAGCCCTGTCTGACCCTTTGCAATCCCATTGACTGCAGCATGCCTGGCTTCCCTGTCCTTCACCATTTCCCAGAGCTTACTTAAACTCATGTCCATCACGTCAGTGATGCCATCCAAACATATCACCCTCTGTCATCCCCTTCTCTTCCTGTCTTCAATCTTTCCCAGAATCAGGCTCTTTTCCAACGAGTCAGTTCTTTGCATCAGGTGGCCGAGTATTGGAGCTTCAACATCAGTCTCTCCAATCAATATTCAGGACTAATTTCCTTTAGGATAGACTGGTGGATCTCCTTGCAGTCCTAGGAACTATCAAGAGTCTTCTCCAACACCACAGTTCAAAAGCATCAATTCTTCGATATTTAGCTTTCTTCGTGGTCCAACTCTCACATCCATACATGACTATTGGAAAAATCATAGCTTTGACAATATGGACCTTTGTCAGCAAACTAATGTCTCTGCTTTTTAATATGCTGTCTAGGTTTGTTACAGCTTTTCTTCCAAGGAGCAAGCATCTTTTAATTTCATGGCCGTAACAGTCACTATCCACAGTGAGTTTGGAGCCCAAGAAAATAAAGTCTGTCACTGTTTCTGTTGTTTCCCCATCTATTTACCATGAAGTGATGGGAATGGTTGCCATGATCCTAGTTTTGTGAATAATGAGTTTTTACTATTTTCAAAAAGTGTTAATTATAATAAAGTTATTGAAGCTCAGAAAATAAAGTTTTAATTTTGTAGGCAAAAATTCTCAAAGTGTAGAGCAAAAAATAGTTCATATGGGAATAATCTAGGAATCTTATGTATCTATGTAATTCCAATTCTTGATCCTTAGCCTGGCAGATAGTAAGCACTCAACACATGTTTATTGAACAAATATATGGAAATTTTATCTTGAAGATATGTTTTTAAAAATCTTTTTTGTCATAATGCACTCTCTTCCCTTCATTAGATCTTATATCATTTGAGAAATCTGGAGCTGTTTAACAGAGGTAATTCCAGTAATATACCTAAATAAGGAGCAAGACTTATGGTCGAAATGTGCATTTTCATTTTTCAAAATTCTTCCACTAACTATAAGGACAGAGCAAAATTTTACAAAAGATATTTCCTATAAAGAAAAGCTGTGGAATTATGCAAAAGAGACTTTTCCATTAAATGGAATCAGGAGAAGCTCAAAATTAAAGTTTCCATTTAACAAGAACAATGTAACTGAAGACATGGTTTAAAAAATCCATTAAGTCACTTTGGAAAAAGGCAGTAAACACAGCTTCTAGAGACAAGAGAATTCCATTTGGCAATCTGTATCATTAGTGATAGTATTTCCATTAAATTATATATATTTGTATCCTGTTCTACATTCTTTTTTACAAAACATTATTTACACAAAATTGTTCTGCTTTACTCCTAAGCATATACTTAAAAGATTTGCTGCAAAGATGAATTCTCTTACCTATAGCAATTTACATGGAAGAAGTCATTTATGTCTGCATCACTTAACATGCACTTTATTTTTTCACTGTTACATTGAAATGAGGTTCATAACTATATTAGGAACTCTAAAAATTCAGAAAATCATGGGGATATTGTCAACAAACATTGCACTATTCTTAATTATACAAATGGTAAGATATGTTATTGACATATTCCTGTTTCTTTCCTTTTTTTAGTGATGAGAAGAACTGAGGATACTTATAGGTAGTTAGCATCTCATATGTGACATTTCAAATCAGGTCACCTGGATTATTGTTGTTCAGTTGCTAAGTCATGTCCAACTCTGTGACCTCATGGACTGTAGCATGTGAGACTCCTCTGTCCTTTACTATCTACCAGAGTTTGCTCAAATTCATGTCCATTGAGTCGATGATGCTATCTAAACACCCTATCCTCTGCCGCCATCTAGGAGCATTTTCTTTTCACATAAATCAGAATCTTGAGTTGTGTAAATAATTTCACAACTCACAATTAAACAACTTTCAGTAACACTACAGATACTTAAACTTGTCTACATTTAATGATAAAATTTTGTAAAGTGGTAAATGTTTTGAGTGTCACTTTGCCTGTAGTCAGAGTGAAATTTTCCAAAATATAATATTATTTATGTATATTTCTTACTATAAAACACACTTTCAGATGGTAAAATTCCTAAAGGTTTATTTAATAGTCAGTTTTTTGCAAGTGAAAAATGCATTTTTCCAAAGTTGTATTTCTGGCACTTGAGTGTCATTTCTATGTGAAATAAAAGAGCCCACTATGTTGATTTGGCAAAAGATCAAAACATTACTGGTGGGGGCTTCATAATAGACCTTTGACATTTCATGAGGGACAACACAGGGTGATTATTTTCTTTTACAACCTGAGCAGTGTATGGGCATTAACTATAAAAATGATTATTTTATTTAGACCTAGATCATCTTTTCCCATGCAGTAAGACGATGACCATGGAAAAATAAACCACAAATGGCAAGCATTAGATTTTAAACACAAATAAGAACCCAATGCGATATTCAACTAATGTTGAGTGTGGTCAAATGCTTACATGGATTAAAAAAAAAAAATTCTGCCAGGGAATGAAATAATTCTCCTGCAGTCTAAAGATTCTTATTTCTTCCTATTTTCAGTTAAACCTCACTTTTATTCCATAATATTACTATTGATGTATATCTAATTTAAGGGCAAATAAAGTCAATGTCTATGGTTCCTATGCCCTTTGAGATAAGGTAAATAGTCATTTTATTTATGTAATAGTATTTTTTGCAAAGTAATATTGTAATGGGAGATAACTTATATCTTAAAGGATATTGGACATTATATGTGAATAGTGTTTGCATATATCAAAAAGTTATTTTCTATTGATGAGATGATATTTTATCAGCAGTCATGGAAACTATATTCTTCATTATTATAAACATGTGCTTAGTCACTCAGTCTTGTCCGACTCTTTGCAACCAAATGGACTGTAGCCCTGCAGGCTCCTCTGTCCATGGGGATTCTCCAGGCAAGAATACTGGAGTGGGTTGCCATGCCCTCCTCCAGGGGATCTTCCCAACCCAGGGATTGAACCCAGTTCTCCCGCATTGCAGGGGGATTCTTTACCATCTGAACCACCAGAGAAGCCCTAACTCCTTTTGTATGTGTTATTCAGTCCAAATATAATTACTAAGATCAAAGAACTGACTCATTGACTAATATGGAATAACTGACACAATTACTCATACTGCCATTTATGGCCCTAAACTTTTATTAATTTAATTAAAAAATAGAAGAGTGATAAGAGTTGGGTTTCCCAGAAATGTCACTACCATGAAACACACAAAATATAGATAGTATTACTCATCATCTTATCTTGCAGTATTACTTTCTAACAAGTACTCAGTAATTTTCCAGTATAAATTTAGCCTTCACAGAATTTTGGATATTTGATTACATTCAAGAAAAGGAACTACATACCAAGATCTTTTCTATATTGAACCAAAAATAAGAAATACACATGTATATGATATACTGTGTATATCTTATTAGGTCTCTGCCTTCATTACCGATGCTATATCAATCATTGGCAGAATTGATATTATCAGGTGCTATATATTTAAACATATAGAATGGCCAGTAAAAAAAGGAATGAGTAAGCTGAAGGAATCTAGGAAGTGCTCTTGAACAAGTAGTCTGACCATGAAAGAGAAAACAAATGGATAACATTGTGGACATTAATATATCATTTATTCTTTGGAACTGTTTAAGTTATTATTATCCCTATTTAAGGATAGAGAAAATGAGGCACAGAGAGGCTAATTTGTATAAAAATACATGGATAATGTTTGTCTTAGTCAATATGGATTGCTATAACAAACTACCATAAACCGGGTAGTTTATAAATACCAGAAATGTATTTCTCACAGTTCTGGTTTACTGAGAAGTCCTAGATGAGAGAATCAACAGATTCAGTCAGTGTCTGGTGAGGGCCTGCATCCTGGTTCACAGATAGCTGTATTCTTGCTTTTTCCTCATATGGTAGAAAGTGCCAAGGAAGCCCTTTGGTGTGTCTTTTTAAGGGCATCAATCCCATTCATAAGGGCTTCATCCTCACCTTCACCCTTATGACTTAATACCTCTCCCATAAGCCCCACTCCTAATTCCATCACATTGTCAGTAGGATTTCAACATGTAAATTTTGGAGGTATATGGACATTTAGTTCATAGCAATATTGAAATATTGTTCTAACTTAGCACTATAGTTTTAACCTATACTGTCTCTCAAGCAGTTAGAGTTTTAGTAAGCCCATCTCATAGCCCACAGTTATCTCAATCCTATCTGGTATACCCCATGAGTAAGAGAGACATGCATGGTCTTTATAAGCATCATTTTTCAATCCCACACACAAGTGATATCATACAGTATTTATCTTTTCTGACCTACTTCAATTAGCATAATCCCCTCCAAGTACATCCATGTTGCTGCAAATGGCAAAATTTCAATCTTTTTATGGCTGAGAAATATTCCATTGGCTATGTGTTTCTCTCTGTGTGTGTATCACGTCTTCTTTATCCATTCATCTGCTGATGGACACTTAGGTTGCTTCCATATCTTGGCAAGTGTATATAATGCTATTATAAACACTGATGGAGAAAGAAATGGAAACCCAATTCAGTATTCTTGCCTAGAGGAGCCTGGTGGCCTGCCATCTATGGGGTTGCATAGAGTCAGCCATGACTGAAGCGACTTAGCAGCAGCAGCATGAACACTGAGCATGTATTTTTTTGAATTTGTGTTTTTTGAATTTTTTGGACATACATTTAGAAGGAGAATTGCTGGGTCAAATGGTAATTCTATTTTTAGTTATTTTGAGAAACCACCATACTATTTTCCATAGTGGCTGCACTAATTTACATTCCCACCAACAGAGTACAATGGTTCCCTTTTCTCCACATTGCCAGCTTTTGTTACTTGTGTTCTTTTTGACAATACCCATTCTCATGGAGGTGAGGTGTTAGCTTAGTGTGGTTTTGATTTACATTTCCCTGATAATGAGTGATATTGAACATCTTGACAAGTGCCTGTTAGCCATCTGCATGTCCTGTTTGCAAAAATGTCTATTCAGTTCTTCTGCCTATTTTATAATCAAGTTTTTGTGTTTTTTGATGTTAAGTTGTATGAGTTTTTTACACATGTTGGATAGTAACCCCTTATCAGTCATATCATTTGCAAATATTTTCTCCCATTCAGTGGAACTAATGAGTATATCAAAAGGAAGCAGAGTCACAGATACAGAAACCAAACTAGTGGTTACCCAGTGGTGAGAGGAAAGGAGGGGGGACTTTATAGGAGCAGGAGATTAAGAGGTATAAACTATTAGCTATAAAATAAGTTACAGGCTTATATGTACTTGAGTAAAATAGTCAATATTTTATGAAAATTATAAATAGAGTACCTTTAAAATTGTGAATCACTGTATAGTACACTTGTAGTTCATATAATACATTATACATCAACTACAAGAGTGTGTCTGACTCTTTGCAACCCCATGGACTGTACTCCACCAGGCTCCTTTGTCCATGGAATTTTCCAGGCGAGGATATGGTAGTGGGTAGCCATTCCCTTCTCCAGGGACCCAACCTGGGTCTCCCCATTGCATGGAGGTTCTTTACCATCTGAGCCACCAGGGAAGCCCATATATCAAATATACTTCAATAAAAAAAGAATCGTATTTTCTTATGTGTGTCTGAGACATGTGAGTGTGTGTTTAGAAATTATTCCCAAATATAAGTTGGTGCAGCCACTGGGAAAACAGTATAGAGGTTCCTCAGAAAGCTAAAACAAAAGCAAAATTAAAAAAAAAAAGAATTAACATATGATCCACCAATCCCACCTAGGGGCATATATTTGCACAAAAGTGTAATTCATCAGGATATATGTACCACTATGTTCACAGAAGCACTAGTCATAATAGCCAAGATTTGGAAAAAACACAAATGCCCACTGGCAGACAAATGGATAAAGATGTGGTATATATATAGAGAATCTTATTCAGCCATAAAAGAAAGAAATAATTTCATTTGCAACAATATGAATGGACCCAGAAATTGTCATACTGAGTGAAGTCAGACAAAGACAAATATCACATGGTATCACTTATATCACTTATTTGTGTAGAATCTAATAAAAAGACTACAAGTGAACATCTCTAAAACAGAAAAGAGAAAAACAGAGTTACAGATGTAGCAAATGAACTTATGGTTACCAGGGGTAAGGAGTGGTCAGGATAAATTAGAAGATTGGGACTGACATATACACATTGCTATATATAAAATAGATAACTAATAAGGAGCTACTGTATAACACAAACTTAGTACTATGTAATAGCTTATTATGGGAAAAAATCTAAAAAAAAGAGTGGATATATGTATAACTGATTCACTTGTCTGTACACCTGAAGCTATCAGTACACTGTAAATCAACTGTATGCCAATAAAAAAAAATTAAGTGAACAAACACAACAAAACAGAAACAAACTCATAAACACAGAGAACAAACTTGTGGTTACCAGAGGGAAGTGAGTAGGTGGAATGAGGGAAACAGGTGAGGGTGGTGAATACATACAAATTTCTTGTTACCAAATAAATGAGTCACAGTTATAAAATGTACAGTGTGGGGAAAATAGTCAAAAAGTACGCAATATCTTTGTATGGTAGCATATCATAGCTAGACTTACTAAGGTGATCCATTTATAATGTATTAAAATATCAAATCACTATGTGATACTTCAGAACTAGTAAAAACAAGACAATTATATTTCAAAAAACAATGTTGCCCAATTATACAATGGAATACTACTCAGCCATAACAAGCCATTTTCAGCAACATGGATGCAACTAGAGAGCATCATATTAAGTGAAACCAGAAAAAGAAGAGACAAATATCATATGATTTCACTTATATGTGGATATAAAGTCTCACACAAATGAAATTATCTATGAAAGGTGGTTGTCAAGGGGGAGGGAGTCAGATGAGGGATAGAATGGAAGGTTGTGGTTAGCAGATGTAACATTTTATATATAAATTGGATAAACAAAGTCCTACTGCATAGCATAGAGAACTCTATTCAATATCCTATGATAAACCATAATAAAAAATATTAAAAAGAATGCATGTAGATGTAAAACAGCCACTGTACTGTATACTAGCATTTAACCCAACATTGTAAATCAACTATATTCAAGGAAAAAAACGACGGAAATTATCTCCAAGACTTCTGTCTTCTATTATACATTTAGTTGCCCAGAAATTATTCCACGGAAACAACCATCTTCAAGTCAGGTGGCAAATGAAGTCTATTTGGGGAAATGATATGCCAAGTTAAAAACTATTTTCCTTGGTATATAGGAAATGCATATGGCATGATATAGCAATCCCTACTATGACCAACCTAGATAGCATATTCAAAAGCAAAGACATTACTTTGCTGACTAAGGTCTGTCTAGTCAAGGCTATGGTTTTTCCTGTGGTCATGTATGGCTGTGAGAGTTGGACTGTGAAGAAGGCTGAGTGCCAAAGAATTGATGCTTTTGAACTGTGGTGTTGGAGAAGACTCTTGAGAGTCCCTTGGACTGCAAGGAGATCCAACCAGTCCATTCTGAAGGAGATCAACCCTGGGATTTCTTTGGAAGGAATGATGCTAAAGCTGAAACTCCAGTACTTTGGCCACCTCATGTGAAGAGTTGACTCATTGGAAAAGACTCTGATGCTGGGAGGGATTGGGGGCAGGAGGAGAAGGGGACAACAGAGGATGAGACGGCTGGATGGCCATCACTGACTTGATGGATGTGAGTCTGAGTGAACTCCAGGAGTTGGTGATGGACAGGGAGGCCTGGCGTGCTGCAATTCATGGGCTCGCAAAGAGTTGGACATGACTGAGCAACTGAACTGAACTACAATACTTGTATATACAAATGGTCAAGCATAAAATTCAGTATTGTTAAAATTGTGTTTTTTTTTAATCAAATGTCACTCAAGTTAGGAGAAATTATTATATATATAATATGTGCCAGAGTTGACTTAACTTCCTTTATTACAGTTTGAGCTTTGGACTGACTGGTCACTGTGTGCATTAGAATATCCAGAAATGATATACAAGTATCTACAATTTTTACCTGAAGAAATTGAGCACAGGAATGCTAAATACCTCTCCACTGTTATATAGCTAGTACATAGGGAATTATAAAATCAAATTTAGATCTAGATGGCTCTAGGAATTTGCCATTAAATATTATAACTTACAAGAGTATGGCAACAATAAAGAAATAAATATGAAACAGTTGTGACGGATCCATGGCTAAATCTGTCAAGCAGAATAAAAATGTTATGGAAACTTCCTATTTTCCAATATCATTACAAAATTATGGTTATTAAAGTATGGGACTTTGCTGGTGGTTCACTGCTTAAGAATAAACCTGCCAATACAGGGGTTTGATCCCTGGTTCAGGAAGATTTCACATCTGATCCAGTTAGTCAGTCAGTCTGACTCTTTATGACCCCATGGATTACAGCACACCCGGCCCCTCTGTCCATCACCAACTCCCAGAGCCTACTCAAACTCATGTCCATTGGATTGGTGATGCCATCTAACCATCTCATCCTCTGTCATCCTCTTCTCCTCCCTCCTTAAATCTGTCCCAGAATCAGGGTCTTTGCCAATGAGTTGGTTCTTTGCATCAGGTGGCCAAAGTATCGGAGTTTTAGCTTCAGCTTTGGTCCTTCCAATGAATATTCAGGACTGAGTTCCTTTAGGATTAACTGGTTGGATCTCCTTGCAGTCCAAGGGACTCTCAAGAGTCTTCTTCAACACTACACTTCAAAAACATCAATTATTCGGTGTTCAGCTTTCTTTATAGTCCAACTCTCACATCTATACAGGGCTACTGCAAAAACCATAGCTTTGACTAGACAGACTTTTGTCGGGAAAGTAATGTCTCTGCTTTTTAGTATGCTGTCTAGGTCGGTCACAGCTTTTCTTCCAAAGAGCAAGCATCTTTTAATTTCATGGCTGCAGTCACCATCTGCAGTGATTTTGGAGCCCCCCCAAAATAAAGTCTGTCACTCTTCCCCAGTCTATTTCCCATGAAGTGATGGACTGGATGCCATGATCTTAGTTTTCTGAATGTTGAGCTTTAAGCCAACTTTTCCACTCTCCTCTTTCACTTTCAAGAGGCTCTTTAGTTGTTCTTAGCATTCTGCCATAAGGGTGGTGTCACCTGCATATCTGAGGTTACTGGTATTTCTCCTGGCAATCTTGACTCCATCTTGTGCATCATCCAGCCTGGCATTTCACATGATGTACTCTACATATAAGTTAAAGAAGCAGGGTGACAATATACAGTCCTGACATACTCCTTTCCTGATTTGGAACCAGTCTGTTGTTCCATGTCCAGTTCTAAATGTTGCTTCCTGGCCTGCATACAGATTTCTCAGGAGGTAGCTCAGGTGGCCTGGTATTCCCATCTCCTGAAGAATTTTCCACAGTTTGTTGTGATCCACACAGTCAGTGGCTTTGGCATAGTCAATAAAGCAGAAATAGATGTTTTTCTGGAACTCTTTTGCTTTTTCCATGATCCAGCAGATGTTGGCAACTTGATCTCTGGTTCCTCTGCTTTTTATAAATCCAGCTTGAACATCAGGAAGTTCATGGTTCACATACTGTTGAAGCCTGGCTTTGAGAATTTTGAGCATTACTTTGCTAGCGTGTGAGATGAGTGCAAATGTGCAGTACTTTGAACATTCTTTGGCATTGCCTTTCTTTGGGATTGGAATGAAAATTGACCTTTTCCAGTTCTGTGGCCACTGCTGAATTTTCCAAATTTGCTGGCATATTGAGTGCAACACTTTCACAGCATCATCTTTTAGGATTTGAAATAGTTCAAGTGGAGTTCCATCTCCTCCACTAACTTTGTTCATAGTGATGCTTCCTAAGGCCTGCTTTACTCCACATTCCAGGATGTCTGGTTGCAGGAGAGTGATCACACCATCACAGTTATCTGGGTCATGGAGATCTGTTTTAGACCATTCTTCTGCATATATGTGCCACCTCTTCTTAATATCTTCTGCTCCTGTAGGTCCATACCACTTCTGTCCTTTTTTGTGCCCATCTTTGCATGAACGATTCCACATACTACAGGGCAACTAAGCCTGTGCACCACAGCTACTGAGCCTGAGCCTAGAGCCCAAGAACAGCAATTACTGAAGCCCGCACACTGCACTGGAGAGTAGCCCCCACTCATTGCAACTAGACTGTCTACAACACAGCAACAAAGACCCAGCACAGCCTAAATAAAATAATTTTAAGTAAGATACTGGCATAAAGATAGTCATTTATACCAATGGACTAGAATACCGAGCTCAGAAACAAAGCCATACATAAAATGTCAACTGATCTTAAAAAAAAAAAAAAAAAAAAAAAAGTGCCTAGAATACACAATAGGGAAAGGATAGTCTCTTCAACAAATGATATTGGGAAAACTGGATAGCCACATGATAAAGAATGAAACTGGACCTCTAACTTATACCATATACAAAAATGATCTGGAAGTGGATCAAAGACAAACATAAGACATGAAACTATAAAATTCCCAGAAGATAACATAGGTGAAAGACTTCTTGATATTAGCTCTGGCAGTAATTAAATGTAACACCCAAAACACAGGCAACGAAAGCAAAAAAGACAGTAGTGATTGTCAAGCTAAAACCTTCTGCAAAGCAAAGGATACAAGAATTAGAATGTAAAGGAAGCTTCCGAATGGTAGAAAATGTTTGCAAACCTTATATCTTTTAAAGGGTTAATACCTAAAATATATAAGGAACTCATACATTTCAATAGCATAAAAAATACACAAAGGGACTTCCCTGCTGATCCATTCATTAAGAATCAGTCTGCCAAAGAAGGGAACATGGGTTTGATCCCTGATCAGGGAAGATTTCACATGTGGCAGAGCAGCTAAGCTGAGTGCCACAACTACTGAGCCCACATAACACACCTACTGAATCCCGTGTGCCTAGAGCCCATGTTCTTCAATGAAAGAAGTAACCTCAGTGAGAAGCCCACACACTGTAACAAAGACCCAGTGCAACCAGGATATCATAAAAAGCATACACATACACAAATAACAAATAACCCAGTAACAGAATGGGCTAAGGATTTGAAAAGATATTTCTCCAAAGACAAACAAGTGTCCAAAGGGTGTTTGAAAAGGTACTCAATATCATTAATCAACAAATTTAAAAGCAAAACCAAATAAGATCGCACTTAAAATCAAACCATAATGAGCCATCACCTCATACCTGTCAGGGTAGCTATTAAAATAAGAAAGACAAAAACTACTGGTGAGGATGTGGATAAATTGGACCCTTTGTACACTGGTAGGAATGTAAAATAGAACAGCTGCTATATCTCCAAATATTAAAAATAGATCTATGATATGATTCAGCATTCCCATATTGAGATAAGTATCCAAAAGAATTTAAACCAGGATCTCAAATGTCTGCACTCTACTGCAGGATTATTTACAACTGCCAAGACATGGGGAAAACAAAACAAAACCTAAATGTTCACTGACTGATGAATGAATAAAGAAAATTGTGGTATAAACATAAAATGCAATTATTATTCTTCCTTAAAGAAAACAAGGACATCTCTGCAACAACATGGGTGAACCTAGAATACATACTAACTGATAAGAGCCAGTCACAGAAGAACAAACCCTGCACAATTCCACTTGTAAGGTATCCGAAATATTCAGACTTAAAACACAGAGTAAAATGGTAATTTCCTGGTGAGAAGGGGAAATTAAGAGTTTCAATGGGTATAAAGTTTCAGTTATGTAAAATGAACAAGTTCTAGGAATCTATGGTAAAACATAGTACCTATATAGCTAACAACTCAGTTTTGAAAACTTAAAAAAATTAAGAAGTTCAAGCTGATGTTCCATATTCTTACCATCAATAAAACACAAACAAAAACAAATTTAAAAAGCAAACAATAGCCAAAGTGGCAAGGCTAAACTTCCTGAGGTGATGTATATATTTATTACCTTGTTTGTAACTGCGGTCTCTTGGATGTATGTATGTCCCTAAGACCATACAATTGAATATATATGTATTTAATTTACACCTCAAAGACAAAATAATGTAGGGGAACTACTTAGAAAAAAGACTAAAACATCTTCTATTTTGTAATATAACCTCATTTATGATACTATATTTACAATTTACTGTGGTTATTGGTAACATCAGAAGTAAATTCGGACTTCTCAGTGTAGCAATCAATATTTTCATGCAATCCACTTTACCTTACTACTTCTACATCAAACTTACATTTGTCCAGTCATATATCAGTACTCCACATCATCAAGAATATTTTCTTATTTTTCCTTCAATACGCTATGTTCACATCTTTCACACATCAGTAATTGTTATGGATCCTTTCTTTTTGCTAAGATGATTTAGAACCATTGTATATTCATCTCCCACAATTTAACAAAATGCCTATTATAAAACAAACATCCACTAATCATTTGTTTAAAAAATTACAAGCTCTATGTGTTGCATTTCCCATGAATTTCAAGATCATAGTTGTCTACTGCTTATTCTAAATTGTCCTCAAATTTGTATTTGTTTTCTTAACCTCATAAAGAGCCTTAGAATTTACCAGGCTATCTCTAACATTCTAACATATCCCAAGTCTAACATATCCTAACCACATCTAGGCTTTAGCAAACTAGGACAAAAATTCATAAATATTAGAGTTTTAAAAGAGTTAGCATCCTTGTCTAAACCATACTGGTATGTATTTGTAACAGTTAATTAAATATAGAAAACTACAAATGCTACTGTGGAATATGATTTTATAAACTAAGAACTTCAAAAAGGGCTTTCTAGGCGAACTTAAAATAAAAAAAACTAAACTAATGGTCCTTAGTCTTTAGTCTCAGATCTTGTACAAAATTTCTGAGGACTAGACACATTAGACACTCAATACTGGATAATGGAGTGTTTATTGTCTTTATAATATTGGAATATTCCATGTTATCATGTCTCCTGTTGAACTATAACTATTTCATGGTCTACATTTGTTTACTCATATTTTCATAGTCTTTCTATACAACTAGTTAATTTTATCTTGACAGTATAATCAGCAGGTATAAACTATCAATGCCTTCTGAATACTTTTTAACCATAAAGGAATTTCCTAACTGTACAAAGCACAAATAGTTATCTCTAGTTAAATGAGAAATCACTAACTGAAAGAAGATATTATTTAAAAATTAACTCCTCCATAATTCAACAAGAGTGTGTAAAAAGGAGGGGTGAGTTAAGATGTTATCTACTGTTTCAAATGTACGATTCATTGCATTATAAAATGAAGAAATATATATTGATAGAGAGCAGAATGTCTAAGAGTCTAGAAGGAAACTTTTTTTGGTGATTCATCTATGTAAATTGGAGAACTCCTTGGCTTCTCTGGTGGCTCAGAGAGTAAAACATCTACCTGCAATGCTGGAGACCTGGGTTCAATCCCTGGGTCAGGAAGATCCCCTGGAGAAGAAATGGCAACCCACTCCAGTAAAATTCCATGGACGGTGGAGCCTGGTAGGCTACAGTCCATGGGGTCGCAAAGAGTTGGACATGACTGAGTAACTTCTCTTTCACTTTCATCTATGTAAATTAGTCTCTGTTCCAAAATTGTAGCTTATTAATCTTGGAAAAGACTCTGATGCTGGGAGGGATTGGGGGCAGGAGGAGAAGGGGACGACAGAGGATGAGATGGCTGGATGGCATCACTGACTCGATGGACGTGAGTTTGAGTGAACTCTGGGAGTTGGTGATGGACAGGGAGGCCTGGCATGCTGCGATTCATGGGGTCGCAAAGAGTCAGACATGGCTGAGCAACTGAACTGAATCTTGTTCCATTTTACTATTTGGTAGATAGCTTTAGAAACCTTTCTTTTTTCATTCTATATAGTCTGCAGATAAAAACTTGGCTCTATATTCTCTCAGTTGGTTCCTAACAAATGTAAAAATTCCTTGGTTAGTATTTCACTCCACCAATGTAACTTGGTCTTGATTATCACATCTCATTTTTATTTATTTTTCTTAGTAAAAGAGCCTTCCAGATAATGATACTACCATGAAATATAACACCTAAAATGTCCTTGATAATAAAAATGTTATTAAATATGAAAGATACATAAAACTTATATATAAAATTCTATGAAATATTAACAAATATTTTAAATGATATAAATATTGAGGCATGTGCCACGTGTTCAAAATAACTTGAAGAGTCAATATTATAGTAATGACAATTCTTCCTTGTTTTACTAGATTCAATGTAATTATAATCAAAATATCATCAGATCTCTCTTGTGGAAATTGGCAAAACCTATCTAATTTTACTTGGACATGTAAAGGTCTAATATTAGCCAAGACTATTAAAGAATTTTGAGTGATAGGATTTGATGTGGTAGACAACACAAAATAGTATGAATCCACATGATACATTCAACCATTTCAACAAGCTGCTGCAGCTGCTAATTCGCTTCAGTCGTGTCTGACTCTGCGACCTCAGAGACAGCAGCCACCAGGCTCCCCGTCCCTGAGATTCTCGAGGCAAGAACACCGGAGTGGGTTGCCATTTCCTTCTCCAATGCATGAAGGTGAAAAGGGAAAGTGAAGTTGCTCAGTCATGTCCGACTCCTAGTGACCCCATGGATTGTAGCCTACCAAGCTCCTCTGTACCTGGGAGTTTCCAGGCAAGAGTACTGGAGTGGGTTGCCATTGCCTTCTCTGTTCAACAAGCTACCTATGTGTAAAGTTGATTTGTATAAGGAGAAAAAGCAAACTCACATCAAAAACACACACACACACACACAAACTGCAAGTCGACTGTGTTTAAATATAATAAACAAAATTAGGAAGGTTCTAGATACTAGTGGAAAAATATATTTATGACCTTGGCATCAGGAAAGAAAAAGGACATGAAAAAATTAACTTAAAGAAAAAGACCAATATTAATATAATTTACTATATCAAAAGACACTATTAAATTGATAAGAAATCTTAACATTGAAGAAGATACCTAAAGAACTCACTGTATAGCATGTCACTAAAAGTGTATCCAGTTAGCCACCGAACACATGAAAATTTGCCTAACATCATTACTCATAATGAAAAAGCATATTAAGGGCATAACAACATGTCTATACCCCATGTTAAGTCGTTCAGTTGTGTCCAACTCTGTGTGAACCTATGGACTATAGCTTTCCGGGCTCCTCTGTCCATGGGATTCTTCAGGCAAGAATACTAGAGTGGGTTGCCATTTCTTCCTCCAGGGGATCTTCCCAACCCCCAAAGGAATAGAAAATTATACAGACTAACAGTACAAGTGGTGGTGCGAATTTGGAGCAACAGGTATTTTTACACATCTTGTGAAAAGATAATTTGGTATATTCCCTCCATAAAAGTGTTTGACATTTTCTATTAAGTTAAACATAGTCACAGTGTAATACAAGAAATCCCACCAGTAAGTGTATACTAATAGAATGCATACAAGTGTAAAACAAAAACACATGCAGAATACTCATAGCACTATTACTCTAATAAGAGAAAATGATAATTATCCAAATATTCATACTAGAAGAATGGGAAAAGAGAAATGTTCATAAAATGTTAATAGTATAGAGCATTAAAGGGAACTCATTATAGCTGTAGCAATAGCATAAATTAATATCATAATCATAACATTGAAAGAAAGGGGCCAGAACTTAAAACATATATTTTGGATGATTCCAATTACATTAATTCCAAAATCAAGCAAATTATAGCAACTTACTTTGGGAAGCAAAGAGGTTATTGATTGGAAGGTGGCACAAATGAAGCCTATAGAATGAGGTCAATATCCCGTTTCTCCACCTGACTTTGGCTAAAAGGGTCTTTGCTCTGTAATAATTCATTGAGCTGTATACTTATGAATCTGTAGTGTTTTTCTATGTGATTAACACTACAAAAATATGATGAAAAGCAAGCAAGTGAACACAAGCATGTTGATCAACTTTAAATTCAGTATCCCGAACTTTTAAGTAGAACATGAATTCTGCCAGGGAGTTATATTTATATTTTCCCCTATGATTAGCAAGATAAAGTGTTTTCTTTCTGGGTTTTGCATCTTCAATTGTCTTAATCTTAGAAAAGCAGAAAGAAATTGTATTCTGAAGAAAATATGGAATTTGGTATGAAACAAACTTCGAAAAAAAATGTTTTGTTTCCTTGATGTGGGGTTTAAAATAGGATTTCATTTAGTGATATTAATTATCTCTGATAAAATTCAATTAATGCCATTGCTATAGTTTACCATGCTCCCCAGCCTCATTTCAAAGTGTTTGTGGGTGGCATTTTTGGAATACAGCCAAACTAAACTCATTAATGGAAAATGTAAATTTCTTCCTTTGTCCCTCATCCTTTTTCATTCTGTTCATCCCAGAATGAGTATGAGATTTTTGTTTTCAAGCTTAATTTGCGAAAGTTCAATATTGTGTTAATACTTCTGAAGATCCCTAATCCTTTCCATGAAGATGACCAAGATTTCATGTCATCTTCCATTTAACTGAAGCATTTTCCTTCCTGAATGTTAAACCTAGTTCTTATATTTAATGGAGATCAGATTTTTCACTATTTTTTTTTTTACACGTCTACACAACAGTTGTTTCTGAGGGGTCTTTCTTGGATATATAATCAGTATCTTCTCCTCAGAACACACAACTGAATCTTCCTTTTAAAGGCCATATACAAAAGCAAACACAAAATGTTAGGTTTCAAAAACGAATAATGCTTATTAAATTCAATGTATAATCTTATGTTGGATCCTGGAACAGTAAAAATTCACTGGTAGAAAACAGTGAAATCTGAGTAGGTCTGTAGTTCAGTTAGTAGTACTGCACCACTGTTAATCTCTTGCTTTTTAACAAATGTTCCATAATTAGATAAAGATGCTAACATTAGAGGAAGCTACGTGAAGGGTCTATAGGACAGATGTGCTGCACTATCTTTGCAACTGCTTTGTAAATCTAAATCCATTTCAAAGTAGAGTTTTTAAAAAAGGCTGGAAATCAAACTGGCTGTATCTTATAATAACAATTTTAAATAAAGATTTTAAAATAAAGACATAAAATTGGAAAGAAATATGTTACCAGATGAAGTAGAATGATTTTTGTGTTTATTTTTTTTTCTATATTGTCCTTATGTTCTACAATGTGCATGTAACATTTATGAAATAAAAATACAAACAATAACATGTGCAAATGCATAAATACACATTCAAAATCCACACTGATTAATTTCAGAATTAATACTTCTAAGCTAAGTGATCATTTTCAAAGCAGATAATTGGCACAACGATCTTCAGCTTGTCCTGGCTCATACCACTGTTTTATTTGCTTTCCTCTGGAGTCTCACTGAATTTTTCCCAAACAAGTGTTCTGAGGAGTGCTAAACTTTCCATTACCTGAAATTCCAATAACAATGGCAAACAGAAAGTGTGGAATTGTAAATACTACAACGCCTAACTCTTCAATGAATGATACAACCATATATTTAATGTAGAAAAAATCTCATGTTTATGTGTAACAACACTTATTATTCCCTAAAGATTTTTTCCTGAAATTAGAAATACTATAGTTACACCTTACTTTCTTTACCAGCAATGTAAGTGCCATGCATTACCTACAGCATTAGGTTAAAAACCTTATCTTTCTCACTGGTCTAGTCACGGAATCAACTATATTAATATTTAAATGTCATTAAATATTTTATTATTGAAGATAACAATGTTAATTATACCTGACATGTCTAGAAAAATATTCAGCTAGCTATTGGAGATTAATTACCAAGAAGATGCAAGAATTTTCATACAGATGCAAATATTTATGGTTGTCCATAAAGTTCCCTGGTGGCTCAGACTGTAAAGAATCTACATGCAATGCAGGAGAGACCTGGGTTTGATCCCTGGGTTGGGAAGATCCCCTGGAGGGGGGAATGGCAACCTACTCCATCGAGCATTCTTGCCTGAAGAATTCCCATGGACAAAGGACCCTGACAGGTTATAGTCCATGGGTCACACAAAGACTCAGACACAACTGAGCAACTAATCACATACACAAAAAAAAGTTCCAAGTGAACTTTTTGGCTAACCCAATATGTCTTTGATAAGTAGATTAAAATATATGTATATATATTTTAAATAAAAAATTCTGTTAAGGAAAAAAATGTGCATTTATCAATATTTTCCAAGAAAAGATTTTAGAAAAGGATCATGAACACGTATTTTCTTACATCTGTGACTCTGAAGTCTAACAAGGAGAGATGTGGCAAACATTTTTTGTTTCAAACTTCTAATTTTTGTCATGGAAAATAACCTAAGGAAACCAAAGTATTTTCTATGTTATAAGAAACAATTTCTTGTTGAACAGTGTTCTCTAGCTCAGGCCAGTTAGCTTAGACAAAACAGCTTGAGTATTACTTCATCTTGTACTTTCTTAATAACTTTTTAAAAGATGACATTGTGGATTCAGTTATGTTTACTTTTCCGTTCCAGACACATTAGCAATATGTTCATCACCTGAATACATTATACAGAAAATAGAGTGGTACTCATTTTTTTTCCACTTTGTTTCATATCCACACAGATCTACAAGGCTTTTGTTGCATTTCTACCTATTACTCTCTACAGATAAATTCCTTTTAAGCCAGGGAAATGAAGAAATTCAAACTTTGTTTTGGAAATGAGATTAGGAAAGAAGAAACAACTAAAACTGAAGTTACTAGTTTGTTTTAATAACTAGCATTATATATTCCTTTGAAGTAGATTGTGTAGAACGACTTTAAATATTTTATCATGAAGGCAATGTAACCACATACTGACCTCATTCTTTGGCTATGTTCATAGCTATGTCTGCATATCTCTAAAACACTTTGTTTGATTTGTTTCACGGATTTATGGCTTTAAACAACCCCATTGTTTCAGAGTAGTACATGTAACTTATGCTACAGTTACTATAAACATCCTTTTGGCAAAGACTAAATTGTTGCATATGGTTGTAGGTGGTAATGTCTAATAAAAGAGTTGATCTTGTGAGTAGAAATTTTTGATCCAGTCTTTTACTTGGAATGACCTACTGCACTCTATTAGAGCAAATGACTTGTTCAAACACTGCTTTGCAACCATTTATAGAGCTAAGGAGGCCAATAGAGTACCTGACATTTAACCTGAAATTTTCTGCACAGAATTCTCCAAATTCTTCTTAATACTCTGTATAATACCCCTGTGTTTAAGGTAAAATGTTTATGAATTAAATAAAATAAATGTAAGTACATGTTGTTAAATGGAAAGTTCAATTTTACAATAAGACACCATTGTTTTAAAATAAAGTTTATTGGATCAAAAAAGAGCAAGTTAAAGCAAAGCTTGAAAGCATGGATGTTTTCCTTGGAAGATACTGGCATAAATCTAATCAAGAATATGGTTTTAATTACTGCTATTGATGATATCCATACAGTGATTAATGAGAGTAGAATTAATAGAATATTGTGAAAGGTAAACAAACAATGGTATTATCAAATCTATGATCTGTGACATCATACCTCTGCAAAATGTATTCTATCAAAGGCCCCTTTGGCTACATATATAAGCAATACGTAGACTAAACACACTTGAAATTTTGGATATTACTTGGTTGACAAACACAGTTTTGGCTGTGAATCTGCTATTAACAGATACAGCGTTCTCAGTGTGGCACTTCTAATTCTGTGAGCCCATTTATGTCCAGGGCCTCGCTTCCCCGTTTTTCACATCAGTGTAGATATACTCTAATGACTCATCTTCTAGCTCCATAACCCTGTCCTCTGCTGAATCCAGTCGGTTCAACTCACTCTTTGAGTTAATAATTTCAGATTGTCCATATTTTAGTCCTTTATCTGTTTATTTTTATTCACTACCCTCTGTTGAATGACTTCATCTTTTCATCTGCTTTGTCAGTTTCTACTTCTGTTTTCTTAAACCTATTATTATTACAGTTTTTAAAAGTTCTTATGTATTGACACGAACTGCAACATTTAGATCAGTTATGAGTGTGAAGTCAAAGAATGTTCGAACACAAACATATTCTGAGAACTAGTGGTTACCAGTGGAGAGAGGCAATACAGGGGTAGGCAGAAAAAAAAGGTTTATTATGAAATTATATGAAATCTTGTGTGTGTGGAACTTTTGAAAATTGCAAAAGTGCTGTAGAATTTAAAGAATCTTTCATTAAATAAAAAAAAAAGTATTAATTTAAAAGAGTGGTATTGGGAACAAATTGTGGCTGAACTAAAGCTCCAAAATGAAATGACATTCTCCTATCCATGTAACATTTGGAAATAGGGGCAAATATTCACCACACGAACTTTATGAAATATGAGAGCTTTTTAGTTCAAATTGTGATTACTGAAGTTAATTCAAAGTAAGAAATTACTAATTTCAAATGATAATTACCAAAAGGAAATGCTAGAATTGAAAAATAATCTAGATATTATAAATGAAATAAAACATATTTGTGAATTAAATGCATTTTCATTAAAAAATATTAGTTTTAAATAAACTCAGATTCATGTATGATCTCAGCACTATGGTCTTTGAGCATAGCATTCACTAACAAAAAACAAACATTTTGATGTGTGTATGCGACTTGTAGCCTATAGAAATGTCTGTATATTGGTTGCTGCTGCTGCTGTATTGTTTAGGAGAAACCAATAAAAAAGTCTCTAGCAGTAGGATACAACTTATTTTCAACATCTGAAATATGCTCTTCATATTGCATATGTTCATATTCTTAAAGACATTCCAATGAAATGTTTTTCAAATTTACCCCTTCACTCAAACTGTGTGTTTCACATGATTATTTTCCTGTTCCTACCAACATTCCCTGTTGAGATCATAATGTCAATATTGTCATATGTTTTCTTTCTAAACCTAATACTCTTACTGATTTTCTTAATCAATGCCACTAGCATCTTCTTAAAACATGATGTACAACATTTTTGAATGAATTCCAAGTATTCAATTGGGGCAAAACTTATAACCATTAAGTACTATTGATTTCATAACATAAATACCTAATTCTTTGTACTTTACCTGCCACTAACCACACTGAGATTTCCTTTTATTTACATTTGGACAACTGACATAATCGGTTTACTGTTTTTTCTATATTTGGTTTTAAACTGTGCACTTTTGAAAAATGAATCTTTCTAAAATATAACTAATTGTAGCATCTCATTTTTCTGAAATGGGACATTTACTTGGCTCTTGATTCAACTATATCTTCAGAATACCCTTTAGAAAGTACAGTTATTGATTTCTAATAGGTGAGTAAATTGAAGCCTAGTGATATTAGTTTGCCAAAGATCACAGTTTATATATCAAGGAATTCCAATTCCTCGCCTGTCAGATAGCCTTGCCTGTCAGACTACAGAATTATTTTTCCTTCTAACTCTCAGTCTTACTCATCATGATGTGTTCATCTTACGATTTATCCTCATTAACAGCACAGTGAATTAGATATTATCATTTATATAGGTGAGACATCTAACCCAGAAAAGTTAAACAGTTTGTTTCAACATAATACAAAGAAGAGTGGCAAAACCAGCATTTAAATCTTAACTAGCATTTGAAGCTTTTTCTGCTTAAAAATCCTGTGTCCCTTTCTGTATCTCTACATGAATAACATCTGCTCAAAATTTATGTATAGGAATACTTCATCTCCTTAATGTATTAAACACTCCTTAAAAAAAAAAAAAAAAAAAAAAAACCTGACTTATATTTGTAAATCCCTCACTCTTTTCAGTCTTTTTTTTTTTTTTTCTTTTCAGTCTTTTAAATGGGTTCTTCCATGATACACCATAGGGTCATATTCCATCTACTTTTAAAACTTTCATGTACTGCATTCTCCACAAATTCTTCACTGATTCTGCAACTGGAGAGAGATGCTTTTCTCTAAACTTCCACACATCTCTATCTCTTTTAGACTTTTTAGGGTCTTACTTTTCTTTTCTGCACTGTTCTATCTCTTATAGAGTATCTTAAGTTTCTTGAAGGTAGGGTAGGGTATATTTACCTGCTTAAAAAAAAAAAAACCACATATATATGGAATTTAGAAAGATGGTAATGATGACCCTGTATGCGAGACAGCAAAAGAGACACAGATGTGTAGAACGGACTTTTGGACTCTGAGGGAGAGGGAGAGGGAGGGATGATTTGGGACAATGGCATTGAAACATATATACTATCATGTAAGAAACGAATCGCCAGTCTATGTTCGATGCAGGATACAGGATACAGGATGCTTGGGGCTGGTGCACGGGTTCATGTTTGGGAACTCATGTACACCCATGGTGGATTCATGTCAATGTATGGCAAAACCAATACAGTATTGTAAAGTAAAATAAAGTAAAAATAAAAATTAAAAAAAATAAAAAATAAAAATAGATATGAATATAAATTTAGAATAGGCCATCCAGAAATTTAATGTGCATATTAGAATATATTTTCTAAAGACAGTGAGCTTCATAGACTTATTTTAAAGTATTCAGAATTCTATACTAACAACATTCAATAATATTTCACTGTAAATGTGAAAATGAGCCCACAAATTAATAAAGCGCTCTTTTGAATTTTTGTAAAAGTTATGTCTTTGGGCTTTCTTAGGCTTTCTTTTGAACTATAGATAATAACAATATTTTTGCTAAACCAATTGAGTCATATAGATTCACAACAGTTATTTACAAGATGGTTAACAATAATATTGAAACATTTCAGTTGTATTATAATTAAAATAATATTGGACTTGAGGTGATAAATAATGCCATAACCTATTATGGTCTGGGGTCACCCATTTAACTTATATGTAGAGCACATCATGTGACATGCTGGGCTGGTGAAGTACAAGCTGGAATCCAGATTGCCAGGGGAAATACCAATAACCTCAGATATGCAGATGACAGTACCTTCATGGCAGAAAAGTGAAGAGGAACTAAAGAGCCTCTTCATGAGGGTGAAAGAGGAGACTGAAAAAGCTGGCTTAAAACTCAACATTCAAAAAATGAAGATCACGGCATCTGGTCCCATCACTTCATGGCAAATAGATGGGAAACAGTGGAAACAGTGACAGACTTTATTGTGAGGGGCTCCAAAATCACTGCAGATTGTGACTGAAGCCATGAAATTAAAAGATGCTTGCTCCTTGGAAGAAAAGCTATGTCCAACCTAGACAGCATATTAAAAAGCAGAGACATTACTTTCCCGACAAAGGTCTGTCTAGTCAAAGCTATGGTTTTTCTAGCAGATGTGTATGGATATGAGAATTGGACTATAAAGAAAGCTGAGCGCCGCAGAATTGATGTTTTTAAACTTTGGTGTTGGAGAATGCTCTTGAGAGTCCCTTGGACTGCAAGGAGATCCAACCAGTCCAACCTAAAGGAGATCAGTCCCGAATATTCATTGGAAGGACTAATGCTGAAGCTGAAATTCCAATATTTTGGCCACCTGATACAAAGAACTGACTCCTTGGCAAAGATCTTGTTTCTGGGAATGATTGAAGGTGGGAGGAGAAGGGGACAACAGAGAATGAGATGCTTAGATGGCATCACTGAATCGATGGACATGAGTTTGAGTAAACTCCAGGAGTTGGGATGGACAGGGAAGCCTGGCGTGCTGCAGTCCATGGAGTTGGACATGCCTGAGCAACTGAACTGAGACATAAAATGAACATGTAACAAATAGGTATATACTCTAAGTTTTCATTAAAAGCAGGTATACAATTTCAGAAAGAATCTTTAAAATGTTCTTTTCAGCTTCAGTGTAAGACAAACACTAACACAAAGCAGAATATCCAACAAAACAGTGCATCTCAGGAAGACACAAAAATAGGTTAAAATTTTAGTATGGTGACATACACAATGAAATGCAACTAGAAATCAGTAACAGAAATAGAGCTATAAATTTCACAAATACAGGGAGATTAAACAGCACAACTGTTAATAACCCATGGATTAAAAAATGTTTCAAGAGAAATAGAAAAATACTTTGAACTGAACCAAAGGAAAACAAAAGTACAACATATCAAATAATGTGAGATGCAACAAAAGTAGTGATTAGATTGAAAGTTATATAATCAATGTATAGATTAGAAAAGAACATAGATCTAAAATCCATATACCTAAGCTTCCCCTGATAAACTAAAGAAAGCAATTTTAGCTTAAAGCTAGCAGAAAAAATAATACAATTTATAGTAGACAACAATAAAATTGAAAAAATGAAGTCAGTAGAAAAAAATTGAATAAAACCAAGGGCTGTTTCATAGAAAAGATCAATAAAATTAAGAAACCTCTATCCAGGCTAATTATGACTAAAGGAGAGAAGATACTATTAGCACCAGAAATGAAACAGGGGCATCCCTACTGATCTGATGGAAATTTAAATGATACTAAAGTAATATTTTGAACAACTCTATGGTCCACAAGAAGTTTGATAACTTAGATTAAATGAAACAATTCATTGAAAGAAACAAACTACCAAGATCATGTAAGGAAAAGTAGATAATGTGAACATCTTTTTATATAAAAATATTAAATAATCAAGAAATACTTTAAAAAGCAGCAGACCAAGATGGTTTCACTGGTAAATTCTAGTAACATTTAAAGAAGAAATTATATCAATTCTGTATAATTGTTCCAGAAAATAGAAACAGAGAGCACACTTCCTAATTCATTCTATAAGACCAGCATTATTAAAAGCAGATAAAATACAATGAGACTCATAGGCTCTTACTTTAGCTGTTAGTTGAACAGTTACCTAATATTCATAAAATCAGTTAGAGTCTAGATTTTTGACGTGCCTCCAAAGTATTTAAAATTTATATTTGTGATGGCCTATATTAAATTGCTATTTTTTTTCCTCAAATGACAAATTATTTTCATGTCTTGTTCTAAATCTGGGCAAGATAACCTGGAGTGATAAGAGGAGGAATATAAAGAAAAAATTCTATAGGTAGTTAGACAAAAACATTGACTTACAAAACTATTTCATCTTTTAAAGAGTGGTTAAAGTAAAACACATGACTGAAAATAAAAGCCTAGATGTCAAAATAAAAAGTATCTAAAATGAGAAAAACAAGCAGAACTCTTAACAATCTATTGATTGACTCAGGATTGTATTTTAATTTGCTAGCAAGAATTTCCAAATAATGTCCACTTACTTACACTCAAAGAGGAGACTTATACTGATAACTGCTAACACATCAAAATACACAGTACATCGTATAGAGGAAAATAAAATAAGTTATCTATTACATTTTACGAAGGCACATCTTGTACATCCTTTTAAAGAACAATATTTTCTAAGAACTTCTTTAAAAAAATTAGCTTATAGTAACAGTTATTTAACTTATATGCAGAGTACATCATAAGAAACTCTGGGCTGAAAGAAGCACAAGCTGGAATCAAGATTGACAGGAGAAATATCAATAACCTCAGTTATGCAGATAACACCACCCTTATGGCAGCAAGTGAAGAGGAACTAAAAGCCTCTTGATGAAAGTGAAAGAGGAGAGTGAAAAAGTTGGCTTAAAGGTCAACATTCAGAAAATGAAGATCTTGGCATCTGGTCCCATCACATCATGGCAAATAGATGGGGAAACAGTGGAAACAGCGTCAGACTATTCTTTTGGGCTCCAAAAATCACTGCAGATGGTGATTGCAGATGCAGCCATGAAATTAAAAGACACTTACTCCTTGAATGGAGAAGGCAATGGGAGCCCACTCCAGTACTCTTGCCTGGAAATTCCCATGGATGGAGGAGACTGGTGGGCTGCAATCTATGGGGTCGTGAAGAGTTGGACACGACTGAATGACTTCCTTTTCACTTTCATGCATTGGAGAAGGAAATGGCAATCCACTCCAGTGTTCTTGCCTGGAGAATCCCAGGGATGGGGAGCCTGGTGGGCTGCCATCTATGGGGTCACACAGAGTCAGACATGACTGAAGTGACTTAGCAGCAGTACTCCTTGAAAGGAAAGTTATGACCAACCTAGATAGCATATTCAAAAGTAGAGACGTTACTTTGCCAACAAAGGTCCATCTAGTCAAGGCTATGGTTAAGTGGTCATGTATGGATGTGAGAGTTGGATTGTGAAGAAAGCTGAGCGCCAAAGAACTGATGCTTTTGAACTGTGGTGCTGAAGACTCTTGAGAGTCCCTTGGACTGCAAGGAGATCCAACCAGTCCATTCTAAAGATCAGTCCTGGGTGTTCTTTGGAAGGAATGATGCTAAAGCTGCAACTCCAGTACTTTGGCCACCTCATGCAAAGAGTTGACTCATTGGAAAAGACTCTGAATCTGGGAGGGATTGGGGGCAGGAGTAGAAGGGGACGGCAGAGGATGAGATTGCTGGAAGGCATCACTGACTCGATAGACATGAGTTTGAGTGAATTCCAGGAGTTGGTGATGGACAGGGAAGCCTAGTGTGCTGCAATTCATGGGGTCACAAAGAGTCGGACACAACTGAGCAACTGAACAGAACTGACTGAACAGTATTAAGATGCAGTTTGTCAACATGCACTTATCTTTTTATTCTTCATGTGAAATTGGATATGAAAATTTACTGTTCTCACTAGATGCATCAGTGATTTTAGTATCAATTCTGTCAAACAACATTAATGAATTTTTCCAAACAATAAGAGTGAATTTTAAATTACATTTATAAATAACTGCAGTGTACTTCTGCTTATAGTAAAGCTGAGCAAATTCTATTAGATCCAGCCTCCAGTAGATAATAACAACAGACTTCAGACAAATTGAAGAAACAGAACAAAATATACGAAGGGGAAAGAAGACTCTTGAGAGGTTTCAACCTTGTCTTGTCTTTTCAATGGCTCTTAGCCTGACAATGTCAGGTTGTTATGGACATTACACAGGATGGCTCTAATGCTAACCAAATCATCCTCTTTGAGAAGTGAAGAACTAGAGGACGAAGTGTAGAACAGCTATGGCTATCAGTCTGATCAACTATAATACAGCTTACGGTAGCATAAAATGAGAGCTCAAATTATGTTAGATCATTCATGACTCCAAAAGTTAACTGAGTTTTGAAAATTTTGGTCTTAAATATATTGACAATAAGTGCACTTCTTAATTTTTCCAGATAAAACAAGTTAATATGTCTTGGACCACAAAGACAGAAAAAGGCATCTAAAGTTAGAGCGCTCTTTGGTTGTGCCTGGTTTGTACAGGACTTTTGGCCACATGCTTTATGTAAGTTATATGCAGTGCTTATATGAACTCTGCAAGGCAGAAATTATTATCCTCAAATGGCACTAGCCTAATAAAGTAAGTTAAGCATCTATTAACTCATAGCTAAGGTGATAATCTAGGTCTATGTAAAACAAAAATGTTTTTTAAATCTATAGATTTAAAGCATTTGCTCTGTAAGTTGGTCATCTCTGCATCCATCTGGACCAGAGCAGACCAAATAGGGCATTTTAGGAATGTAATCACCATCCCCTGAACTATAGGATTTAGCTTCAGAAATATGTCATGTGATTTCTGTGTTATTTCTGTCCCTTCAAAATAATATGTGCTTATGGTAAATTTAAGAAGGATGCACTACTAAAATTTCCTTTAAATATTAAGTGTTATAGTTGACATTTGATCAGAAAGCCTGAGATAATCAATGTACCAAATGGATTTTAATATATCTTATAAATAAAAAAATGCTTAATAAATGTATTTCTATGATATTACATTTATCATGGTTAAGATTTAAAAAAAACAATTTGCTATCATTAACTAAATTCTGACCATATTTCATATGCTTATCATTCCTTCTTAAGCCAAATGTGTTCCCTGTTTGTGGTTCAGGTGATGGTATTATTACAGAGAATGAAAGAGCCACATATTTTATCAACTTACTTTTATGTCACTATTTAGTAAGACTGCTGTGCTCAGACAGTATTAATCTTCAGCAAAGGATACATCTTTTTTCTCTTGATTTTTAATTTTTAGAACTGATACTTGAGATATAAAATTTTAGTATCTTGCTATATCTTCATCCCTAATATGTTTACTGTCTAGATATGTTAAATAGCTACTTGTATAAGTCAAAAACATGTTTGTTAAACAAGAATACCATTAACTGGTTAATGGAAAATCGTGGAATGTAAAAAGTTACATATGCTTAAATTGTCAATGTCATCAATCCTGACTATGAATTTTCTAGATTAATTTTTCCAGTATCTCTATGTGTTTAGAATTTTATAAGTGTAAAAACTAATGAAAATAATATAATAAGCAACATGTAATACCAGGAACATATTCCCTGGGGCAATATGTAATTCTGCCTGGCAAAGGGAAGGGGTTTGCCATTCCCTTCCCCAGATGGAAACAGGCACATTAAAGGACACATAAAGATGGGCACAATAAAGGATAGAAATGGTATGAATACAACAGAAGCAGAATATATTAAGAAGAGGTGGCAAGAATACACAGAAGAATTATATAAAAAAGATTTTAATGACCCAGATAACCACAATGGTGTAATCACTCACCTAGAGCCAGACATCCTGGAATGTGAAGTCAAGTGGGCCTTAGGAAGCATCACTATGAACAAAGCTAGTGGAGGTGATGGAATTCCAGTTGAGCTATTTCAAATCCTAAAAGATGATGCTGTGAAAGTGCTGCACTCAATATGCCAGCAAATTTGGAAAACTCAGCAATGGCTGCAGGACTGGAAAAGCTCAGTTTTCATTCCAATCCCAAAGAAAGGCAATGACAAAGAATGCTCAAACTACCGCACAATTGCATTCATCTCATACGCTAGCAAAGAAATGCTCAAAATTCTCTAAGCCAGGCTTCAACAGTACCTGAATCATGAACTTCTAGATGTTTAAGCTGAATTTAGAAAAGGCAGAGGAACCAGAGATCAAACTGCCAACATCCATTGAATCACAAAAAAAGCAAGAGAACTCCAGAAATACATTTATTTCTGCTTTACTGACTATGTCAAAGCCTTTGACTGTGTGGATCACAACAAGCTGTGCAAAATTCTTAGAGATGGGAATACCAGACCACCTGACCTGCCTCCTGAAAGGCAGGTCAAGAAATAACAATTAGAACCAAGCATAGAACAATAGACTTGTTCCAAATAGGGAAAGGAGTACATCAAGGCTGTACATTGTCACCCTGCTTATTTAACTTATATGCAGAGTACATCATGAGAAACTCTGGGCTGGAGGAAGCACAACCTAGCATCAAGAATGCCAGGAGAAATATTACTAACCTCAGATATGCAGATGACACCACCCTTATGGCAGAAAGCGAAGAAGAACTAAAGAGCCTCTTGATAAAAGTGAAAGAGGAGAGTGAAAAAGTTGGCTTAAAGCTCAACATTCAGAAAACTAAGATCATGGCATCTGGTCCCATCACTTCATGGGAAATAGATGGGGAAACAGTAGAAACAGTAAGAGACTTTATTTTTGGGAGAGGGGAGGGGAGGGCTCCAAAATCACTGCAGATGGTGATTGTAGCCATGAAATTAAAAGACCCTTGCTCCTTGGGAGAAAAGCTAGGACCAACCTAGATAGCATATTAAAAAGCAGAGACATTACTTTGCCAACAAAGGTCCGTCTAGTCAAAGATATGGTTTTTCCAGTAGTCATGTATGGATGTGAAAGGTGGACTATAAAGAAAGCTGAGTGCCAAAGAATTGATGCTTTTGAACTGCGGTGTTGGAGAAAACTCTTGAGAGTCTCTTGGACTGCAGGGAGATCCAACCAGTTAATCCTAAAGGAAAGCAGTCCTGAATATTCACTGGAAGACTGATGCTGAAACTGAAACTCCAATACTTGGGCTATCTGATGCGAAGAGCTGACTCTTATAAAAGACCCTGATACTGGGAAAGAATGAGGGCAGGAGGAGAAAGGGATGACAGAGGATGAGATGGTTGGATAGCCTCACCGACTCAATGGACATGGATCTGAGCAAGCTCCGGGAGTTGGTGATGGACAGGGATGCCTGGCATGCTGAAGTCCATGGGGTCGCAGAGTGGGGCACGACTGAGCGACTGAATTGAACTGAATTTCCAGCTGTGATGAACAGATACATAAGTTACGGTAGACACTGGGAAAGAAACCTGATATTCTTATAGATTTAACACAGCTGCATATTGTATGTATACTGTGGAATAGAAGCACATGCACATATTTAGAGGTATATTGCCCCATTTGACATAGGAAAGGAGAACGGATCATGGAACTGCTTCTAGAGAAGTGAGCTTTGGAGGATGAGTAAGGATTAGTAAAGCAACATAATATATAAATAAATAAGGAAATTTTAATCAAATATAAAAACAAACAAAACAAAAAATTATGCTGTGAAATATTAATAGCATTCTGTAGTAAGGAAACCACAGCCTGTTAAATGTTAAGACAAGATTGGGTGAAGATAAGACTGAAAAATTGGATGAAGTGAAATATTAGAGGGTCTGTATGCCATGGGACTTTTATCTTGTCAAATTTAATGCAGTATTAAATATTTCAAGGGGCATTGCATAGATTACCTTATCAACAACATATGGGATGGATTTAGAGGGGTGCAGGCCATGCATTTTAAAGAATATTACTCAAGATCCTTTTAGTTGCAAGTCATACAAGCCAAGCTTAAAATAGTTTAAGCAAATGATAGTAATATTTTGTTCCTTATAACCAAGCTTAGGGAAAGGCAGAGATAGGGCAAGGCCCAGGAGAGAGAAACCTTATATAACTTAATGATTGAGTATTGCTCTTCTCTGCAATCCAGTGTTTGTTCCTGTCACTGTAGCCTTCTTCAAAAAGGCTGAAATCAAGGTTGATGACAGTCTCTAGCCTCCAGGGAAGACCCTAGGTCAGGTCAGAAACTTAAAAAGAAAGACTCTGACTTGGATCCATGCCCACCTTTGCAGGTTACTCACTATGAAGTTCAGGATATAGTGTAATGTGACAGGTTCAGATTGGGTGAAATTCTTATTTTTCTTTTCTCATTTAATCACTGTTGTCAGGGAGACAAGGTCCTATAGGAAGATAGCAACTTTCAACTGAATGTCAAGGTGTATAGGTAAGAGGAAAAGGAAGGAGCACATCCTCCAAAGAGGAGAGTTGTTGCTGTACCATATTATGGGTAGGCATTATATTAATAAAGTAAAAATAACAACAGATGCTGTTAAAGTTGATAAGCCTTGTTGAGCATCTGAACCATAATAGTGGTTGAAGCAGAAGAAAAAAAAATATTAGAAGGTAAAAATCAGTAAGACATGAAAAATATTAGGTTATGAGAGGCAGTTGGAAAATGAAGAAATTTCCTGTATTTCTGACTTGAGGGACAGATTAATATCAATGATGTATAGAGTACTGAGACTAGGTCTGGGAAATAAACTGAACATTCCACTTTGAGATGTATATTTAGAAGAGAAATTCCAGCACACATAAAATATATAGCAATGTTCTTAGAGGCTGATGAAGAGATAAATTATTTTTCTGGTTGTGTGACAATTGATTTTTACTTATATTACACGCAAAAGATTGTTTTTTCTGCTTGTTTTATTTTGGCTTGAATATTAGGAAGGAAATATGTAAAGTGCATATTCTGGGTTCTGCTACACAACTAATGCTTAATGAAAGAGAGGTACTATTAAGTCATTGATCATATGGATAGTAGAAAATGACACGAAGAAAATGAACAGTGCTCTTTTTTCTAATTTAGGCAGCTGGCTTTTTATGTATTTTTAATGAATGATGAGAACATTTAAAATTTAATGACAAACCTCCACAAAAATCAGTAATGGCAAAATGCAGTTAAAAAAAAAAAAAAGAGTAGAGTCAGGGCAGGTATTATGAACATTTCCTTTAAAGAATCAGATAGTAAATATTTTAGATTTTGTGAGGCATAAGGTTTCTGATCACAACTATTCACTGCATTCATTGTGCGAGGAATACAACCATAAACAATAATAAATGAATGAACACAGTTTGACTGCCTTCTCGAAAAACATTTAAAAGTATAGGAGGTGGAGGACAGTATTAGACCATTGAGCTATAGTTTGACCACAATTGATATAAGATAAAGAGTGGCATGTATGGGGACCTTCTGGCAGTCTAGTGGTTAAGACTCCTGCTTCCACTGCAGGGGTATAGGTTCAATTCCAGATCAGGGGACTAAGGTCTCCATGCTCCCAGGGAAGGCCAAAAAAAAAAAAAAAGAGGCATGTACTCTCATATTGATATTTTATGTAGATTTATAGAATAACTTGGAATCAAGCAAATTATAAAGGCTTTCATATATGGCATTATTTAACTATTGTTGTAGATACACAGCATGTTGGTCTGATGAACAGAGAATATAGAGAATATTTTTTTAATCCCTACAACAACACTGTTCAAAAATACAGGTATGTATTATAGTATCTAGTTTAAAGAATAGGAGAATATGAGGGCTTGAATGCTAAGCTAATGATGGAAAGTAAAATACAAGATCTTTTGTAAAAGACCTAGGCCAAGATTCTGTCTACATTGCCTATATTCACTCTGCAGGGAAAGAAAACAACGGGAATTTAGCATAATATGCACTTCCCATATAAAAGTTATTTTAAATATAGTTTTTATTATTTGGGTTCTCCCCATGTAAAATTTCTTTTAGGAAGAGTCTGTCACATGAGTCTCTTAACAATCCTTAATGACTGATGTTCCATCAGAATTTCCACTGTGCTTCCCAGAATTGTCAAGAATTTGGGGTGGAAATCATCCTCAGTGATTTGCTTCAGGGTAACACTAAATCACATTGATGACATTAGTACCACATGCTGTGCTAAATGTTTTGCTCCACTGAAAATTTGCAAAGCATGTGTAGAAAAAGGAGTTCTTAGATGTTCTTATCCAGATGAAGTCTATATCAAATACCTATAGTTGCAAAGCTTCAGTAGGTAACCATAAATACGGTAAGCCTACCTTGCTGAAAGAGAGTTAAATGGAAATGGAAACCACAAGATGTGGTGTTTGCCTCAGGGTTCTTTCAACAGCTACTGCTTAACATCTGCAGCATTCAATAGTATGTTCCTTTCCCTTCCCATTTCTGTTTAAGGCAGACACTACACAATGCAGCAGACAGAGAGATACACAGGGATTTCTGTTCAAATCTATAATTTATTATCTGGATTTCTATCTTTAAAATCTAGAGTAAATTCATTAGCAACCTTTGACTTCACTTTCCTTGTCTCAATAATGGACTAACAGCATGCCCAGTTCTTAGTATACTTAGGAGAATAATATAGGGAAGTTATTGAACATTTTTTAAAAAGTCTCAAAGACTACGTCATCACTGTTTCTGGTTTTCCCAAGACATTGATGATCAACTTGTAGACTACTACTAATTTCTACTCTCCATCTTTCTGTTGTATGTATTTGCATGTAATTTTTTTAACATTTATTTTTAATTGGAGGGTAATTGCTTTAGAATGTTGTGTTGGTTTCTGCCATATAACAACATGAATCAGCCCTAAGTATACATATATCCCTTCCCTCCGGAACCTCCCTCCCATCACTGCCCTTCCCACCCCTTTAGGTTGATGCTGTGACATTTTTGTAACCCCATCAAAGTGTAGCTAAGAAGGTTGCTTTAATAAAAATAAAAATAAGTCTTTTATTGGTATATAACTTTAAAAGATACAGCACATTATTGCTTTTCTAATTCATTGATTATTCCTTGTTATTTCTCAACTTCAGAATGGTTGTGACATCATTTCTTGATTATCTTAACTATAAATTTTTATATTCTTTGTTGTAGTTTCTCCATCACTACTCAGCTGCTTTGCTTTCCTTTCACCCTTTTCCACTGAGAAATTTTAAATATATTTAAAGTGATTACTGATATAAGTCAATAAATATGCTAATCTAAATGCACCAATAAAAAACAGAGAATGATAATGTGGATAAGACAAAAAAAAAAAACTTAATGATATTTACAAGAAATTCGCTTTACAAAAAGTAAAGGTATGGAGAAAGGTATGGATACAGCATGTTAATACAACTCAAAAGAAATTGGAATAACTATTAATTTCAGACAAAGTTAACTTCAGGAAAAGAAAATGTATAAAGAAATAAAGATGGGCATTACATTTTGATAAATGGATTAATTCTGCAAGAAGACATAAAAATCTGTAAGTGTATGTCTCTAATCACAGAGCATCAAAATTAAATGTGAGACAAAAGCAATAGATTTACAAAGAGAAAACCACTAGTCAAGATTCCAACACAGTTCTATCCATAAATGGCAAGTATCAGTAAGGGCAGTTTAATTGAACAGCATTAATTAATCAACTAAATCTAAATTACATTCATAGAATACTGAATAGTAAACAAAAGTAAAACACACGTTTTTCTTATGTTGAATGTTCACCAAGACAAACCACATTCCGGGCCAACACCTTTAATAGGATAGAAACCAAATGAGCTATGTTCACGCAGGTCACAGTGACATTAAACTGGAAATCGGTAACAAAAAGGATTGCTGGACAATCCCAAAATATTTGACAATTAACAATCACACTTCTAAATAACACATGGGTCAAAGAATAAATGTCATTTTTTTTTAATGAATGAAAACAAAATACAACTTATAGACATTTGTAGAATGCAATAAGTGCAGTGCTTAAAGAGAAATGTGTATCATATATAAATGTACAAATATTTTTAAAAAGAAGAAAGATCTAACATTGATAACCTAAGTTTTCACTTTAGGAAACTTGAAAATGAAGATCAATATAAACCTGAAGCAATCAGAAGGAAATAATTATTCCAGAAATTAATGAAACTGAATGTCTCCTGCATTGGCAGGAGGTCACAGGAAAATCAATGAAACCAAAAGCTAGTTCTTGAGAAGATCAATAAAATTAACAAGATGCTAGCCAGGCTGAAAATGAAAGAGAGGAAAGGAGGGAAGGAGAGAGAAGCAAGAAGAATATAAATGAAACCATCATGATGGATCCATTAATGCTGAAAGGACCATAAGAGAATATCATGATGAAGTCTATGCTTACAAACTTAATAACTTAGATAAAATGGACCATTCCATGAAATACAATCCACCAAAACTCAAACAAGAAAAAAACAGATGAATCTGAATATGTCAATCTTTATCAGACAAATTTAATCAATATGATAACATTTCAAACAGAAAGTACCCAGGCTAGATGGTTTTGCTGCTGAATTTTGCCAAACGTTTAGGAAAAAGTGTACCAATTTTATACAATCAATTCCAGAAAACAGAAACAGAAGGAATATTTCCTAACTCTTATGAAGCCAATATTACCATAAATACCTCCATCCTCAAAATAGGATTTTACAAGGAAAAAGAATATAGATGTATATTTGTCATAAAGTGAAAGTGAAGTCACTCAGTCATGCCTGACTCTTTGCGACCCCATGAATAGTAGCCTGCACCAAGCTCCTATGTCCATGGGATTTTCAAGGCAAGAGCTGGGTTGCCATTTCCATTTCCTTCTCCAGGGAATCTTTCCAACCCAGGGACTGAACCCAGGTCTCTCACATTGTAGACAGATGCTTTACCATCTGAGCCACATATACAAAAATATTAGCAAATAGAGTCTACCAATGTATAAACAGAAATATAATCTCAATCAAGTGGGATTCATTCAAGGTGTGCAGGGCTAGTTCAACATTTGAACATTAATGTAACCCATCATATCAAAAGTCTAAAGATAAATCATGATTATAATATAGATCCAGAAAAAACATTTGACAAAATGCAACACCCATTCATAATGAAAAACTCTCGGCAAACTAAAAACAGAAGGGAATGTCCTGAATTTGAAAAAGACATCTCCAACAAACCTAGAGCTAGCATCATAATTAATGGTGAGGAAACACATGTGTTCCCTCTAAGATCTGAAAAAAGCAAAAAAACCTATCACATCACTTCTATGTAATATCATACTGGAAGTCCTAGCCAATGCAATAATATATAATTAAAAGGCATGCATACTGGAAAGGAATACATACTGTCTTTGTTCACAAATGATGTAATTTTTAATGTAAATAAATTGCATGTAATGGGCCAAAACACTCCTAATAAGCTATCACAGGAAAGTTTCAAGATACAAAATTAATATACAAAAGTCAATTGCTCTCTTATACACGAGCAATGAACAGCTGAAATTTGAAATTAAGAATACAGTATCACTGACATCAGCGCCAAAAATAATGAAACACTGGGATATAAATCTAGCCAAGATGTACAAGATATACATTAGTATAATGACAAAAGTCTAGGAGATGGTGAAGGACAGGGAACACTGGAGTGCTACAGTCCATGGGGTCACACAGAGTTGGACATGACAGAGTGACTGAACAAGGACAAACTATAATGAAAGATCTAAATAAATAGCCCACATTGATTGATGGGAAGACAATATTTTTATGATGTTACTTATTCCCACTTGATCTAGAGATTCAAGGCAACTCCCATCAAAATCCAAGGAAATGATTTTGTGAATGTGTAAGATGGATTCTCCAGTTTCTAGACAAAAAGACCCTGAATAACCAACACAATCATACAGAAGTAGTAGTTTAAGGGCTGACCTTACACACTTCAGAACTTCGTATTAATACATCGGAGGGCATGGCAACTCACTCCAGTATTCTTGCCTGCAGTATCTCCATGGACAGAGGAGACTGGTGGGCTACAGTCCATGGGGTTGCAGAGAGTCAGACACAACTGAGCAACTAAGCACAGCACAGCAATTAAAATATTGCATTGGTGACAGAATAGACAAAAAAAAAACAAAGAAAACACAAAACTCTAATAAAATACAGGGTAAAATCAAACGTGACTTTGAAATTGTTGAGTAGTTATAGACACACCACTGATCCTTGGAAGAAAAACTTCCTATTTTAGATATGAATACATTTAAAACTTCTGCTTTGCACAAGACTCTACTAAGAAGATAAAAAGACACACCCTAGATTGGGATAAAATATTTACAAAACACATATATGATAAATAACTTGTATTCCAAGTACACAAAGAACTCTTAAAAGTGAACAGTAAGAAGCTACCCAATTTAAAAATGGGAGAGAAATCAGTACAGACACCTCATAAAAGAATATATCCAGATGTCAAATAATCATGTGAAGCTCAACAATGGATGTCATTAGGGAAATTTCAAATTAAAACAAGGTGATTTTGAATTGACTAAAATCCATTCAAACTCTCATTCATCCCTAGAGGCAGTAAAAACAAACAAACAAACAACGACCATTTTGGCAGTTTCTTAGAAAATTAAGGATAGTCGCACCACATGATCCTGCATTTGTGATCTTAGGTATCTTCCCAAATGAGCTGAACACATAAAAATCTGCACATGAGTATTTATAGTAATTTTATTCATAGTTGCCAAATAAAGCAACCAAGATATCCTACAATAGGTGAATGGAATTCTGCTGTATTCATACAATGGAATATTATTCAGCATTAAAAAGAAATGAGCTATCAACCCACAATCAGGCATGGAGAAAACTTAGATGTCTATTTCTTAGAGAGAGACACCAGTCTTTAAAGGGTATATACTGTATTATTCCAGAGGCAGATGTTGGTGTGGAAAGAACATAGGGGTTTTAGATCAGTGAAACTACTCTGAATGATATTATTATGATGGATACATGTCATTATGCATTTGTCAAAACCTGTACAACATAAGTAAAACTTGATGTAAACCATGAACTTAAGTGAGTAATAATGTATCAATATTGGTCCAGGGTCATTAGAAAAGACCCTGATGCTGGGAAAGATTGAAGGCACCTTGGAGGAGAAGGGGACAACAGAGGATGAGATGGTTGAATGGCATCACCCACTCAATGGACATGAGTTTGAGCAAACTCTGGGAGATGGTGAAGGACAGAAACCTGGCATACTGCAGTCCAAGGACTCACAAAGAGTCAGATACGACTGAGTGACCAAACAACAAGTTGGTTCATCAGTTTTAACAAATATACAACACTAATGTAAGATGTTAACAATAAGGAACCTGAGGAAAGGAGAGGAAAAGGGAGCATATTTTTATCTGTTCTTTTTTTTTTTTGTAAACAGAAAACAGAGATTAAAGATTATACTAAATTAAAAACAAAAACGCAAGTATTCCAGGCAGGAGGGCTGGGAGGATCACAGGCAGCAAAAGTTAGAGGAAAGAATCAGGTATCTGAAAAGCAGGACCGACCAAAGGCAAAGAAACTGCTAGAAAGGACAGACTAGAAACAAGTGAGGGTTTGTAAAATAATAATAAAATTTAAAAAAAAACCACTTAAAAAAAGAGAAAAACTAGCTTTCCTCCAAGTGCAGAGTGACTACAAATCATAACATCTATTTTCCATTATCTCATATAATTCTCCCCCGAATCCTCTGACATAGAGTGTTTCTGATTTCTTACTTAAGTAAACCAAGGCTAATGTCAATTAACTTATCCAATATCACCTAAATGACAAGGACAGACAAGAACTTATTCTATGTCCTCATAGTGACAGTCACACAAACGTGGATGATACTGTACATAGATGGTTAGGGGGTTATTTTCTAAGAAATCATATACACAAATTCATACATACATATGTGTACAGTGGAAGTGAATATATGTGTATTATGCATCCTTCTAGAGGAGGAAAAGCAATAATCCTGTCTCTTCTTTGGAGTCACTTGACTGGCCTTTATTTATTCTCATATATTGGAAGAGAGTAAGGTGCCATGGTGGGCCTAAACAGAAGGAATTTGGATAAAGTTAAATGGTTCATGTAAAAGAACATCAGAAATTTTGTCCATTCAGAGAACAATGTTGGGAAAGGGACAAGGGGTTCAGAAACACAGAAAAGTTGCATGGGTCAGTTATACATGACTGAAAGAATCTGGGTGAGGTCCAGAATAGATCAAATTGACAGGAAGTAGAGGTCATAGGAAAGGAAGTGATATGAAGATCAAGAATTTAGCAGTTTCAGAGACCTGAATCAATTGCAACCCCCTACATGAGAATGCCAGTGGGATCTGCAGAGAGGATGGGAACTCTGAGCACACCACAGAACTTGGTTGAGGGTCAAGCTAATTAATTCTGATATTAAGGTAATGGTTATGCACAGACTATTGGAGAATGTGGGGTCATCTGTGTGGCATGCTCTCAGCTTCCAAATTTATTGAAAGCATATTAATTGTGTCTGCTCTGACATCTACAGAAACATTTTTATCAACCATTTTTGAATAAACCCAAAGGTCTTCATTCACCTTTCACTAACAGTATTAAGCATGTCTGAGAACATACAAACACAGGGAGTAGATTTAAAGTATTCAGCTACATTAAAATATAACCATGAGAACATGCCATACTGTCTTTGTTACCTCGCACAATACATTGGGAATGTAAAGGATATAGGGACAAATATTTTTGTTGTAATTTTGCTATATTTACACTGCCTAGAAGAGTATGTGGTACAGATGAGTTGTTACATGAATATTTATTAAATGATGTTATATGCATAGGTTGCTTCTCTCTGTAAACTCTATATCTTGATACCACATCCAAATAAACACGATTTAGTAGCAAGGTGATTTTTTTTTTCCTCCTTGAACCTCTAATTTCTTATGTAGGGACTAAAAATTGAAGCCATTTCTCTTTAGCTGTTTTCATATGAAAAGATCCAAATCAAAATGGAGCTGATACATTTGTTAACACATCACAAGGTAGACTGGAATTAATCACAACTCCTCTAAAGCTGTACTGTTTTACACTTTCACACATGTTCAAAACTACTTTTCTTGAAAAGAGTCAAAAGAGAAATTACTTTAAAAATCAAAGATTGGGATTTTACAACTCAACATACAATGAAAACACATGTGCTAGCTAAAAGGTTCCATTTTGTCTCTTCACTTTAACTCCTCTGATCACATTGAACATGAAATGAATGAGTCACATACTTCAGTATCTTGTTTGATGGTTACCCAATAATGTTTCTGATTTTCTTAAAATTACTTTAAGAAAATATTTGCAAACACAAATTACTAAGACTGAAAGACAATTTCTTTTTCCTTTATTTGAAAATGGCAAGGTACAATTCAATTGAAGATTGGTTAGGCAATACCAGATGGTGAGAGGCTAGAGAAGTTCTATGGTAAGATTCAACTTCACCAACAATTATTTCCCAAGTACTAATAATACTTTACACATGTGCAGTGTTTTCCAGTTTTCAATGTTCTTATGTAACAAAAGTAGAAATGGAGACCCAAAGAAAGTTTACTGATGGGACTCACATCAATAAAAAGTGACAAAGTCAGGGTTAGAATTTACCTCTATGATTTACAAGGATAAGAATAGTCACAGTTCATTATCACATAGCCCAAGCATTTTATATTATATAAAATACTCATTTTAAAAATAAAAAAAGATGTTATCACAATTTCAAGCAGGATGTACTGAGGTGATCATGAATATTTGAATAATAATAAATAGTAATAATAAAAGTAATACAATAGTAGTAAGATCAACATTTGCTCATACCAAGTAAAATTCTAAGCACTTTAGGTTATTATCTTATGTAATTTTCCCAGCATCTTCATAAGGTAGGAAGAAGATGCTGAGAATTTTTTATCCCTGTTTTATAGATAGAGGTATTTAAGGCTAAAACCGTTAATTGACTTTACAGAAAGACAAAGGCCGATTATGAGGTAGACTTGGGACTTGAATTCAGACCAGAAGCCAGGTTTTAGCCATCATATAATTCTGTCTTTCCTGAATCTGGCTTTTAACTACACAAATCCTCTGTGTCACAATTTCAAATTTATAATGTGGGTGTGATTATATAAGTCCTGCTTACTGGGAATAACACTGTTTTTAAATAAGAAAATGGATATAAAAATCATTTGCAAAGTGCAAACATGAAACAAATGTCAGCTTTTACAAGTTAAAATTCAACTTTTGTAACGTTTGTCATTAATTCTTTTCCTTCTTTTCTGTTTTCCTTTTTTTTTTCCGTCTCTAGTTGGCAGCTTTGCTATACTAATGAGTGTAAGCAATGTGGTTAGGTTTTGCGAATTCCAATCAGCTTCCCTCTGTCCTATGACTAGATCCCAATCAAATACCTCCAATCACAGGGGGATAAGGGAAGTTGTGAGTTTCTACAGTAAATCCATCATTAAGGATAGAAAAAATTTTCAATAGCATATGCTGCATATTGACTGGGGATTAACATATCTATGTATGAAGGATAGAATATTATTTATTTTATATTTTCATCTAAGTTATTCTTTAATAATTCTGAAACTTTGGGAATTGTTTGTAAAATGTGAGATCTTCAGTGTTTTCTTTCCACAGATTTGTTAAAAAGAACCTACACGTTCAAGTTAAGTATGGTGAGCTGTCATCAGCTTCTAATTGCAGAACTAGAGTCTTCAGTAAAATTGGACAGTGGAACAAATTACTTATGGCACTTTACTCTTTTTCCCTTTTGGTTTTAAATCTGTGTTGACAGGGTAACTTAACATTAGTTTTAAGCTCTTAGAAATATGTGGCCTTATTTGCATTTGTTGCTGTTTTCATTTTCCTTGCCTAAACGCAATTTACCTTGCAATAAGATCACTAAAAATGAAAACTGATATCATAAAATACCTCTTTTATAAAAATGTTGAACAACTGGCATTGAAGACTAAAAGAAATGACATGTAGCAAAATCTAATCAACATAACTATACATTTTATCTCTTTGTCATCATTTATTAACTTATTTCATTTTTCTCCCTTTTTCCTGCATTTAATATTTGTTACCTTGTGGCTACACACATGTTGGTGATCAGCTAATTTATGCCTTATGTTGTATATAGAATTTAACGGCTGCCAGTAATTATATTGGTAGACAAACTAGAGATTTTTCACTTCTCTGCTAAAAACTAACCATGTGTTCTGCTTTAAAGCAATGTGGTTTTATTTTATGAATTTTCTGCAAGAAAAATAAAAAGGAAAATCAGAGCTGTGAAATTTGCCATTATTCATGAAAAATTATCTGATGGAAAACTGAAACTCAAAGAAAGGGAGTTTTTTTTTTTTTTTAAAGTTCAGCTTTACTATTAGATATGTGCTCAGAGGAGACAATGTTAGAATCTAAAGATCCCATCTTTCTGTAACATTTTAATTGTTGACAGATACCAGTGCTGGCTAATAGTAATCATGTTGCTTAATATACCTGTCAGTTTCTTATTTGAACTCTTTTCTTACAAATAAAATTAGAAATTTCAGGTTCATTTAAAATTTGACCAGTGACAAAAGAAGCATAGAGGCATATCCTTTTAGTTAAACATTTCAGTATTTCAAACATGCCATAAAAACAAAATATTATTTTGATATTAAATTAAAATGTATTTCAAAAACAAATACACATTAATCTTGAAAGCCAGTTGCTAATTCCTCTATTTATACTCACCATGTATATCTTTAGGAGCTATTAATTTAATTATCTAATGAGATACTCATCTTTGCATGAAATGTTCCCTTGGTATCTCTAATTTTCTTGAAGAGACCTCTAGTCTTTCCCATGCTATTGTTTTCCTCTATTTCTTTCCCTTGATCACTTAGGAAGGGTTTATCTCTCCTTGCTAATCTTTGAAACTCTGCATTCAAATTATATATCTTTCCATTTCTCCTTTGCCTTTTGCTTCTCTTTTCAGCTATTTGTAAGGCTACTTCTTATTTTCCCAGCTATTTAAGGCAAAGACAGGTACAATAAAGTACAGAAATGGTATGGACCTAAAAGAAGCAGAAGATATTAAGAAGAGATGGCAAGAATACACTACATACACTGTATGTATATATATACAGAATATATATATATATATAGAAGAACTATACAAAAAAGATCTTGATGACCCAGATAACCACAATATTTTGATCACTCACCTAGAGCCAGACATCCCTAGACTGCAAAGTTAAGTGGGCCTTAGGAAGCATCACTACTAACAAAGCTAGCGGAGGTGATGGAATTCCAGTTGAACTATTTCAAATCCTGAAAGATGATGCTGTGAAAGTGCTTCACTCAATTTTCCAGCAAATTTGGAAAACTCAGCAGTGGCCACAGGACTGGAAAAGGTCAGTTTTCATTCCAATCCCAAAGAAAGGCAATGACAAAGAATGCTCAAACTACCGCATAATTGCACTCATCTCACATGCTATTAAGTAATGCTCAAGATTTTCCAAGCAAGGCTTCAACAGTACCTGAACCATGAACTTCCAGATGTTCAGGCTCGATTTAGAAAAGGCAGAGGAACCAGAGATCAAATTGCTAACATCCATTGGATTATCAAAAATGTAAGAGAATTCCAGAAAAACATCTATTTCTGTTTCATTGACTACATCAAAGCCTTTGACTTTGTGGATCACAATAAACTGTGGAAAATTCTTAAAGAGATGGGAATACCAGAACACCTGACCTGCCTCCAGAGAAATCTGTATGCAGGTCAAGAAACATTAGTTAGAACCAGGCATGGAACAATGGACTGGTTCCAAATTGGAAAAGGAGTATGACAAGGCTGTATATTGTCAGCCTGCTTATTTAACTTATATGCAGAGTACATCATGAGAAACGCTGGGTTGGATGAAACACAAGCTGGAATGAAGATAATTGGAAGAAATATCAATAACCTCAGATATGCAGATGACACCACACTTATAGCAGAAAGCAGAGAAGAACTAAAGAACCTCTTGATGAATGTGAAAGAGGAGAGTGAAAATACTGACTTAAAACTCAACATTCAAAAAACTAAGATCATAACATCTGGTCCCATTCACTTCATGGCAAATAGAAGGGTAAACAAAGGAAACAGTAACAGACTTTATTTTCTTGAACTCCAAAATCACTGCAGTGAATGTAGCCATGAAATTAAAGGATACTTGCTCCTTGGAAGAAAAGCTATGACCAACCTAGACAGCATATTAAAAAGCAGAGACATTACTTTGCCAACAAAGGTCTGCTTACCTTAACAAAAAGATGATGGAAGAGCTTAGACATATATAAAGGATCTTTTATTAAAATTGTTTTAATTTGAACTGTTTCACATAGCAATAGTTTAGATTGCCCTTCTTTATATATTGAAATTTCAAATTTTTATATCCTCCAGCTTTCTTTTCTTCTGATTCTTTTATCCTTTTTTTCCACTCTTGCTCTTTTTATTCCTAACCTTGTTCCAATTATAAGGGAACATTTGCAATGTAGACAAAACTTTAGTATTATATAAATATGCATAAAATCCAGTAACTTTCAAGGTACTTGTATTATACCATTTACACTGAACATCTATATAGTGTTCTTTGTTCTTTAAAGTAATGACTTCAAGTGTTGCTCACAACAATTTTTCCTGATATACTACTCTCCCAAACATACACAAAAGCTATGCCTGCCTACAAGTCAGGTTAGAAAATGTAGTCATTTCCTACTATTAATTCTAGAAGATTAATGTACACACAGCAAAATTTCAAGGAGTTTCATTACAAAGAGGAAATGGAGAGAATGGGTACTAAGCAACAGTTGAAGTCTTCACCCACTAAGAATAACCAATATTTTTCTTCTGAGTTGATTAAACTGACTGCTTGTTTATAACACTGCATTACTCAGTGTGATACCATTTAATATGCATGATCATAATAAAATATATTTTCCTCTAAAATTTTTCAATGGTGAGAAAAAGGAATTTTTTTCTACTATTTCTTTTCTATTATGTTGTAAATTCTTAAAATATAAGGAATCTTGTATTCTCAAGGGTGAATGATACTGTGACATAAATTTTAATCTGTTTTATAATAAACCAGCATTGATTTGTAGGCAGTCTGGAAAGAAGACTCACTTGTTTGAAGTTAGTTTTTTTTTAACACAGACCTACCAGAGAAGTTATGTCACATCACCAAACTTCATTTGGACATATGTAGTATTTAAATATGTTTTTATTAATATCATGATTAATAATCATGCTTAATTAAAATTAATTTATACACAAAAAAACAGTGAAAAATATATTGTTACTGGCAAGATCCTCAACAAAATAGGATAATGTACATTAATAGAAAAACATTAAAGGCCTAATCTTCTATAAAGAGTATTATCATCTTTTCAATTTTTATTCATATATTGCAATTTATGATGTAATTTCTCTAAAAGTAATCATAATTCAAATGTGTTTTGAACATTTTATGATATAGATTTATTGTTACAATCACTCATTTTCCATTTTTGTTCACACATTTTAAAATCTATAATAGATTCAGAAAATATACAGCTACATAAAATTGTTAATAAAATTTATGTACATTTACTCAAACTGTTTGACAGTTGTAAAATATATACTTTTTCTAATTTTCATGAATAAAAAAGCAGAACACCTCATATAAAAAAATTTTCACAGTAAAACTATAGTTTTGAAATTCTGAAATAGATGTTTTATATTTACATATAATTACCCAAAAAGAATGCTGAGATTTAAAAAACTAGATTCTTTTAAAATGAAACCTGTTTCATGTGTGTATTATGCAAAATCATCAACCCTGCTATGACTAAATAACTGTACTTAAAAGTTCTTATTTTATAAGGAAAACATTTGAAAATATGTAAAATTGTTACAATTGTTATTCGCTCAATCATGTCCGACTTTGCAACTCCATGGACTGTAGCCCACCAGGCTCCTCTGTCCATGGAATTCTCCAGGCAAGAATACTGGAGTGGGTAGCCATTCCCTTCTACATGGAACTTTCCTGACCCAGGAATTGAATCTGGGTCTCCTGCTTCACAGGCAGATTCTTTACTTATCTGAGCCTCCAAGGAAGTCATTTTGTAGATTCTTCTTGGAAACAGAAAAATGAAAATAAAATGTAGATGATCTTATTAATGGAAGCTTAAAAAACTAACAGCACTAAGTTAAACAAGATACTTCATCAAGAAAGTCTCTCATCTTTGGAGGGAACTGTGACTGTAGCAGTGGGTAGCAATGATTTCATCAAAGTTGTGGCAAAACATGGTTATTTCTTGAACGTGGGCAGAAGTACCAGAAGGAAGAGAAAGGTAAATAAAAACACTAAATACCTAGGATATACAGTATTTGGTAACCAATTTAATATAGGATTAGGGGAAACAAAATGTGAATGTGATTCTAAATTTTCCTTTTTATAACTGAAAAAAGACTGTTAAACATCATAATTTGATGACATGCCATTAAAAATAATGATTTAAAAATGGGAGAAGGATTTCCCAATAGGATGTCTCCCGTGGCCTTTGCCAGTCTGTCTCATATCACTAATCTAATTAACTCCATTGCTAGTGGAAGTCTTCTTCAGGTTCAATCTTTCTTTGATATTGTTGGATTAAGCTTCTTTAACCTCAGTTTTTTATATATATATATATATATATATATATACACACTTATTTATTTATGGCTGTGCTGCTGAATCTTCACTGCTTTGCATGGGCTTTCTCTAGTCACAGAGAGCAGGGGCTACTCTTCCTTGGGGTGCACAGGCACCTCACTGCAGTGGTTCCTTTTGTGGAGCACAGGCCTTATGCTAGCAGGTTCAGTAGTTGTGGCTCGCAGGCCCTAGAGCACAGGCTTAGTAGTTGTGGTGCTTGGGCTTAGTTGTTCCACAAAATGTGGGATCCAGCTATGTCCTCCACACTGGCAGGTGAATTCCCATCCACTGAGCCACCAGGGAAGCATCAACGACAGTCTTCATAATGCTATTTAGTTCAACTAACATGCACATTTAAGTAGCCATAAAGTCAAAACTATGCTGATGGCACCCCACTCCAGTACTCTTGCCTGGAAAATCCCATGGATGGAGGAGCCTGGTAGGCTGCAGTCCATGGGGTCGCTAAGAGTCGGATACGACTGAGCGACTTCACTTTCATACATTGGAGAAGGAAATGGCAACCCACTCCAGTGTTCTTGCCTGAAGAATCCCAAGGACGGGCGACCCTGGTGGGCTGCCATCTATGGGGTCGCACAGAGTCAGACACAACTGAAGTGACTTAGCAGCAGCAGCATGCTGATTTTCAAGACCCTCAATTATCTGGCCTCAAGTTGACTCTTATTTCCAACAGATCTTCAATTCTTATTAGGAACAAAATCCCCCAAAGCAAAGTCCCTGGCAGAGGTGAACAAGGAAGTACAATACAGAGCCTTTGGCTACTCATTATACATTTGGCTACAACAAGTGTGGGGGCAGAAATAGATAGTATTTTGAAGTAATTGAGTGCTAATCAAAAGAAGAGATGCTTATTCACACAATATAGGCTGGGAATGTCAAGTATATGGTCCTTGTTATGCACTCAAAACCTTATGTGTGACAGAGTCGACTCACCTCCCAGCCTTATTTGCGATCAGTACACCTCATTTGAATCTGATGCTCCAGTCATACCAGACAGCTGGCAGTAGAATATGCCTGTCCGTGATAGACATCTTGAATTTAAGATGCCCAGAAGATACTGTTTCTCCATACTAGACATTACTTTGCCGACTAAGGTCCATCTAGTCAAGGCTATGGTTTTTCCAGTGGTCATGTATGGATGTGAGAGTTGGACTGTGAAGAAGGCTGAGAGCCGAAGAATTGATGCTTTTGAACTGTGGTGTTCAAAAGAAGACTCTTGAGAGTCCTTTGGACTGCAAGAATATCCTACCAATCCATTCTGAAGATCAGCCCTGGGATTTCTTTGGAAGGAATGATGCTAAAGCTGAAACTCCAGTACTTTGGCCACCTCATGAGAAGAGTTGACTCATTGGAAAAGACTCTGATGCTGGGAGGGATTGGGGGCAGGAGGAGAAGGGGACGACAGAGGATGAGATGGCTGGATGGCATCACTGACTTGATGGACGTGAGACTGAGTGAACTCTGGGAGTTGGTGATGGACAGGGAGGCCTGGTGTGCTGCGATTCATGTGGTCGCAAAGAGTTGGACACGACTGAGTGACTGAACTGGAAACACTATGTTTCAGCTGCTCAGTCTTTAAAAGTAGGAGTACCTTGGAGGTCGGCTTTTCTCTTATTTTCCATGTCCATTAGCCAATCCTGTTAACAATACCTTCAAAATGCATTCTGAATCGGTTTTTCATTATATAAATGCTACTATCGTGGTCCTAGTGCTGATATCATTCATGTAGATTACTGGGAAAACTTCATTATTTCTTCAAAGCTCTGCCCCCCTCCCCCCGCTGCCTTATAATCTTACCATATATTAGGCAGGGTCCTTGAAAATTTAAATCAGATTAAAGCACATCTTTGTTCAAAATCCTTCAGTTCGTACAAAATCCAGAATTCTTCCCACACCCTGAAAGTCCATTCCCATTTTTCCCATTTCCCTTTTCTCATGTTTCATTCAACTTCTAACTCCCCTTCACTCATTCCGTGTCAGACACACTGGCCTCCTTCCTACTTCTCAAACATGTTAACCAAACCCCTGCCTCAAAGTCTTTGCCCTTTCTGTTTCTTCTACTTGAAAAGTTATTTTACCCTGCCTGCTCCCTCACTTTCTGTAAGTCTTTATTCAGATGCCATCTTCTCAAAACTTACCTTGAGAAGTGGTACCACTTCCCTGGTCCCTCTCCAGGCCCTTACTCTGCTTTGATTTTCTGTACAGAATTAATCTACTACCTGAGATATTGCATACTAGCTTATTTTGCAATTGTCTTTTGTAATTTTTAATGAAACCAGAAATTTTTATGTTTTGTTCAGTACAGTGTCTGCAAGATCTGGCATTCAAAAATTATTTGCTGAATAACTGAATAAATGAGTACATTATGCCTAGTAACTTGTTGCAGATCTTTGTCTCTTCACCAGCTTTTCCTTCTGCCTGGAAAGTACATGTTCTTCCAGGTCCCAACTAACTGTTGAATAAATCGTCCTAAACCTTTCTAGAGAGTTAGAATGCTGGCTTCCAAGAATGTTTTTTTTGAAGTCTCCTTGGGTCAAATTCCCCATTCTTTCTTCTACCCACCTACGGCAACTTCTGTGTACTTCTTTGGTATCTCCTGTAACATGTGTCTGATAATTTAAATGTGTAAAAGCACCTTGTGGATATAAGACACATTTTATTCACATTCATACATCCAATGCCATGTTTGCCATGATATATAAATGGAAATGATCTCTGTTGAGCATTCTTCTCTTTTGTGAAGAGTCAGCAGATAGAGGTAAACCTAAAAGCCCCATGTGTTAATTTTATTATGTCTCCAATAAAATAACATTTAATAACTGTCATAATCAAATAATGATGTTGATAATATTGTATACTGCACTGTTCTAAGGAATAACTCATTTATTCGGTCCTTTAAGTTGATGAACTAGTGTGATGTTAGTTTTACACTTGAGGGACTGAGACACTGGAGCGGTAAGCAGCTTGTCCTCATTCACTAATAACAGACCCAAGAATCTGCCTCCGGAATCTCTCCCTTTCTCACTAGTTCACTGGACAGTCTTTCTCACGGTACAAGACTATTTCCTTTTATTTTGTTCTAAGACATATGCAGAAGAAAGTTTTTGACAGAGATAAGTGCTAACTAACTGACAATCTCAAAGGTACTTCCATGAATCAGATGCCATCAGATGCCATGATATGAATCTATCTCTGTTGTTCCAATATTTTCACCCAAATAATTGGACTTGATGATTCTCTGATATGTATGTATCCGATCAAGGCACTTCTACATTGTTGGTTGTCTTGTTAATTTAAAATATTTTATTGTTTTTTAATTGAAGTATAGTTGATTTACAATATTAATTTATTTAAAGGTGTATAGCATAGTGATTCGGAGAAGGCAATGGCACCCCACTCCAGTACTCTTGCCTGGAAAATCCCATGGACGAAGGAGCCTGGTAGGCTGCAGTCCATGGGGTTGCTGAGAGTTGGACACGACTCAGTGACTTCACTTTCACTTTTCACTTTCATGCACTGGACAGGGCCTGGCAACCCACTCCAGTGTTCTTGCCTGGAGAATCCCAGGGATGGTGGAGCCTGGTGAGCTGCCATCTATGGGATCGCACAAAGCCAGACATGACTGAAGTGACTTAGCAGCAGCATAGCAATTCGATCTTTTTATAGGTTATACTCCATTTAAAGGTAGTATAAAAATATGAGTTATATTCTATGTGCTGTATGATATATCACTGTAGCTTATTTTATACATATTAGTTTGTACCTCTCAATGCCCATTCTTCTATCTTGCCCCTTGCCCCACTCCCCTCGCCACAGTAACCACAGTTTGTTCTCTGTATCTATGAGTCTGTTTCTGTTTTGTTATATATATTCCATTCTTTAATTTTTTAGATTCCACATACAAGTGAAAACATCTGGTATTAGTCTTTCTCTGATTTACTTCACTAAGCATAAATCCCTCTAGGTCCACCTATATTGCTGCAAATGACAAATTTGCATTATTTTTAATGTGTGAATAACTTCATTGTATTATATATTTATCTACTCATCTGTTGATGGACATTTAAGCTGCTTCCTTATCTTGGCTATTGTATACAATGCTGTACTGAACATAAGTGTGTATATATCTTTTTGAATTAGTGTTTTTGGTTTTTCCAGATACATACCCAGGAGTAAAACTACTGGATCATATTACAGTTCTATTTCTACTATTTTTTGAGGTGCCGTCATACTATTTTCCATAATGACTGTACCAGTTTACATTCTCACCATCAGTGACTAGGGTTCCCTTTCTCCACATTCTCAACTTTTATTATCTGTTGTCTTTTTGACAATAGCAAGTCTAACAGGTGTGAAATGATTTCTCATTGTAGTTTTGATGTGCATTGACTAATGATGTTGAATATTATGTTAATTTTGTTTCATATATACATGTGAAATATTTCATTATTATTTATAGTCCAAGCCAAGATTTATATAGGTGTGATTGACAAGGCCTGTCCCAGGGATGGACTTCCCTGGTGGCTAGAACTCACCTGCCAATGGAGGAGACATAGGTTCAATCCGTGGGTCAGGGGAAATCCTCTGGACAAGGAAATGGCAAACCACTCCAGTATTCTTGCCTGAAGAATCCCATGGACAGATGAGCCTGGCTGGCTCCACAGGGTCATAGACTCAGACATGACTGAGTGCACGCACACACACACTCCCAGGAATAGGTAAATATAACAGTATTTTATTCCTATTAAACAATATACAATTATATTAAAAGGAAAACTCCTCAGCACATTCATGAATAAGTATAACCCAGTTTATGCATTAAGTTGTCCCAAGTACTGCAAATGTAGCAATAGGAACCCTACTATATGTAACTTTCCCTGGTTGTTAAAGTCCTAAGCAAGAAGTTATATTCATTTTAACCATTAGCATCACTGTTAGAGAAAAGTTAAGAAATAAGAGATGATGACATGTGTTTAATTTAGAGGAAATCCAAAATGTATATGTAAGTTATTAGATTTAATAGGTGAATTAGCAAGGTAGTGATATATATTTTATATATAAATCAATTTGCAAAATGATTAACTATATTTGTGTATTGAACAATAAATATTTAGTAGTAATGTAATGCTTGATACTTTAAGTTTCTCATCATGGAAAATTTTAATTTCATAAATATGTAGAGACTATTATAATAAAAAATTTACTATCTGTTCTTATCAATTCATGACCAGTCTTAATTTGTCTACAACTCTTGTTTATTCCTGTCACTTCTGTTTTTTTTAATATAATCAAGTATCATACTATTTCATCCTTAATATTTAGTATATATCTATAAGAACCCATCTTGAAGCATATTTCTATTACCAAACTATTAAGGATAATTCTTAGTATTATGAACTATTTCAAATTCCCTAATGGCTTCAAAGTTTCTTTTATAGAATGTTTGTTAGAATCAAGGTATAAATAAAATCCATACACTACAGTTGGATTAAATATTTTATATCCAGCCCCTTTTTCTAAATTTCTGTCTTTTTTCCTTGAAGTTTATTTGCTAGAGAGATCAGGTCATTTGTTCTATGTAATCTCCTGGAGCATAAAGTTTGCTAATTGCCTCCAATTGGTATTTTTTAACTTGTATTCTGTTTCTCGTATTCTCTATAAATTGGCAGTTAGATTTAGAGGCTTGATCAGATTCTGGTTTAAAATGTGGTAATAACACTTTTTAGTTGGTTTTGTAGTTTGGTCCTAAGATGCATAATATAGTATATTACAGAAAGTACAGTATAATGAAGCATCCTATGTTTGCCTCTTAAATTATTCTGAGATTAAACTGAATTCATTTATTCGTGCCTTATTCAAAATACAAGTTTTCTATTTTATTTAGTTCAGTTACGTCTGACTCTTTGCGATCCCACAAACTGCAGCACACCAGTCCTCCCTGTCCATCACCAACTACCAGAGTTTACTCAAACCCATGTCCATTGAGTCGGTGACGCCATCCAACCATCTCATCCTCTGTCATCCCCTTCTCCTCCTGCCCTCAATCTTTCCCAGCATCAAGGTCTTTTCAAATGAGTCAGCTCTTCGCATCAGGTAGCCAAAGTATTGGACTTTCAGCTTCAACATCAGTCCTTCCAATGAACACCCAGGACTGATCTCCTTTCAGATGGACTGGTTGGATCCCCTTGCTGTCAAAGGGTCTCTCAAGAGTCCTCTCCAACACCACAGATCAAAAGCATCAATTCTTCGGTGCTCAGCCTTTATAGTCCAACTCTTACATCCATACATGACCACTGGAAAACCATAGCCTTGACTAGATGGACCTATGTTGGCAAAGTAATGTCTCTGCTTTTCAATATGCTGTCTAGGTTGGTCATAACTTTCCTTCCAAGGAGTAAACATCTTTTAATTTCATGGCTGCAATCACCATCTGCAGTGATTTTGGAGCCCAAAAATATAAAGTCGGCCACTGTTTTCACATCTATTTGCCATGAAGTGATGGGACCGGATGCCATGATCTTAGCTTTCTGAATGTTGAGCTTTAAGCCAACTTTTTCACTCTCCTCTTTCACTTTCATCAAGAGGCTCTTTAGTTCTTCACTTTCTGCCATAAGGGTGGTGTCATCTGCATATCTGAGGTTATAGATATGTCTCCCAGCAATCTTGATTCCAGCTTGTGCTTCTTCCAGCCCAGCGTTTCTCATGATGTACTCTGCATAGAAGTTAAATAAGCAGGGTGACAATATACAGCCTTGACATACTCCTTTTCCTAACCAGTCTGTTGTTCCATGTCTAGTTCTAACTGTTGCTTCCTGACCTGCATACAGATTTCTCAAGAGGCAGGTCAGATGGTCTGGTATTCCCATCTCTTTCAGAATTTTCCACAGTTTATTGTGATCCACACAGTCAAAGGCTTTGGTATAGTCAATAAAGCAGAAATAGATGTTTTCTGGAACTCTCTTGCTTTTTCAATGATTCAGTCAATGTTGGCAATTTGATCTCTGGTTCCTCTGCCTTTTCTAAAACCAGCTTGAACATCTGGAAGTTCACAGTTCACATATTGCTGAAGCCTGACTTGGAGAATTTTGAACATTACTTTACTAGCATGTGAGATGAGTGCAATTGTGCGGTAGTTCGAGCGTTCTTTGGCATTGGAATTAAAACTGACCTTTTCCAGTCCCGTGGCCACTGCTGAGTTTCCAAATTTGCTGGCATATTGAGTGCAGCACTTTCACAGCATCATCTTTCAGGATTTTATTTAAAACTGACTTAAATATAGATTATGTTAATTGGCTAGAAAATTGTCAGATATAAATGATCAGGAAGATGTAAATCTTTGGTCTATTTGCTTTTTTAAAATTGATGTTCTACTATCATTAGCTGTCATCAAATCAGACTTATATTCAAAAATCCTTTTGATCCATAATTTAATGCCTGAAGATTCTACAAGATGCCTGTTAAGCATCTGGAATCCAAGGGATAAACTGACTACAGTTGGTCATTTACTTTTCTTTACATCTCCTATTCAAAGCAAACATAAACCTGAGATTCAATTATTTGAGTTTTCAAATTGTCCATGACATAGCTCATGTCCATTCCTGAGTACAGATTTCTTCTTTCAGATTATTAATCATGAAACATTCACTTAATTGTGGAAACAACTCAATGAAAAGCCATTTATGTACCTTCATGGATAATTCTACTCGGATGAATTCAGTGCCATGTGTGTGGTCACCAAACCTTATTAAATAATTCTGTATGCAGTCTGAATTAGTGCTATTTACTGCCAGTTCTAAATGGACCTTGGTGATTTGCATGGTTTATTCAGGATGTCACTTGGAATTAAACTAATAACTCTTTAGAGATTACAAATATGAAATCTATTCAGAAAACCTTTTGCCTGATGGCACAAAGTGCTGCATCAGGTGTGGGCAAAAATAGAAATGCAATCTGAAGGCTAAAAATCAGAGAGAAACACATAAGGGGATAAAAAAATAACTATAAAAGATGCAGAGAGAGGGAAATTATTATACAGGGAAGTTATCTTTCAATTTACATTTAAATGGAGTCTAAATTTAAGAAGAGTCTGAAGCATAAGGACACATGAATGAAGGAAGTGGGATAAAATAGGAAGAAAATGAAAATGTAAAGACCTGCTGTATAGACTGACACAGGCTTAGACTGTTGAGATTGCTGACTTGAGGATCTACAGCCCTCTGTTTTCCCAAAGTAAAAACAATTTGTTTCTAAGAACAGGGTTAGTCCCCCGGTTTCTGAAATGCACCAAGACTTTATATATTAAGTAAACATAGGCATGTGCACATGCTCAGTCGCTTGTCATTTCCAACTCTGTTCCTCCACGAATCATAGCCTGCCAGCCTCCCATGTCCAAGCAATTTTCCAGAGAATACTGGAGTGGGTTGCCATCCCCTCCTCCAGGGGATCTTCCTGACCCAGGGATTGAACCTGCATCTCCTGGGTTGCAGGTGGATTCTTTACTACTGAGTCTACCGGGGAACACAAGTAAATGCAGGAACTCTATCAAATTCTCTAGAACAAAACCTGTCTGCCTTTTTTAAGTCCCTGTTCTGCTTAAGGGACTTGTGCCATATTCCTCAAACCTAGTCCTTATTACTTTCCCCAGTATGAGGAAGGCACTTTCTATTCCTCTATAAAATCTAGTCATTTTTATAGTTCAAGGACCTGTTTTTTTTCCTCCTATTTAGCAGCCCCTCATGTAAGTCCTGACATGTCTCCTCCTTTGCCTGTCTATATAGTTCTGTTATCACCTAGTTCTGAACCTCCAGTTATGCTGTGGAAATCCCTTGTTAGGACTCCTCTGTAGCCATATTCTGTTGCTATTTGTTTTAAATATTGTGTTCTGACTGCCAGATATGATTTCTACCTGCAGTTTTATCTATCCCCAAAGACTTGTTCTATTTGAATATCCATCTGGATCTAATTTGCAAATGTCATCCCCTTTTAAGATGGTGATTTTAGGCTACTTAAAGAATATGTACAACTGTGGTCAGTAAAATGACCATTTTTTTCCCCACTGCCTGATAAGACCATCCATGTCCCACCGGCATCCCGGTGACTGTGAGCTGGAAATGCTCCTCTTGGAGGAAACCCTATGTATGCTGTCACTGTGTAGAGCCATCGCCCCCCTCCTCCAGAACTCTACCCAACACACTCCTTCCTCCCAAGAAGCCATCATGACAGGTAACTCTCCTTCAGGTTGCTCGCCCATGTCAGTATTATAAGTCTCTGTAGGAACAGAGGGTCTACAAATCCCTGTGCCTTACTTCTCTTTTACTGATGCTTAGAAGAGGTTATAATATTGATCCAGCTGCAGGGATTGGGTTTGAAGTAGAAAGGATGGGTAAAGGACACTAGTGTTGAAAGGTAGCAACAACCTGAATCAAAACTTTATGTAAGTTTCCATAGAAACACTGTATATATGTGTGTGTGTGTATATTTATAATTTAATATATATTATATATAAATTTATTTAGTCATTCAATATATATTTCTTGTGTACTAACCATGAATCAAGCACCAGAGTAAAGTAATATTTCTTAAGTATTTTTTTCACTTTGTTTAAATTTAGATTTAGTAGGCCATGGTGAACAAGAAACCCAACCACTGTTACAATACAATTTCTAAGAGAAACTTCATTCCAAGTTCCATCAATCAGGGTATCACAGATTTACTTGTAAGCTTCTGCAGCAGCACATCTGTAAGCTATGTGAATTTATGGTCTGGAGTTATATCCTCATGCTCATTTATTGATACGACCTCATGTCATAAGTCGTTTACCATTAAAGAAAGCCGTGCCAAAGGCCTGCCATCAGACTCCATCTCAGGGAGATTTCTCTCTTCCGGAGGGCCCCAAAATATTGAGATTCCTGCATATGTCAGGAGACAGTCTTTCCCATTTACCGGTTAAGGCTGCTCAGAACCCAGGGGTCTCCATTTTCTGGAGGGACAAGGATGTTTCAGTTCTACCCACTAGTGTAGTTTACCATATTGCTGTAGATCATAACTAACTAGGGATGAAGGATTTCCCTATATTTGGAAAAAAGTAGTTCTAAATCAGTAATAGTCCAGACAAAAACCATAAACATTATAACTATATTCACCAGTTCACTCCATATCCAATCCCTCTGTTAACTCTTTATGAATATATCAGATTTTCACTTAGGATTCTTTAATTTCTGCCCCAGCTCAGCAGTAGGATCTGAAATTTATCAGAGACCTATACTTGTCAAAAGGGGCTTCCTATGAAGTAGTTTTGCGAAAACAGAAGCACAATAGTAACTCTATAAATGACAAAAGACTTACAGAGAGGTTAAACACCTGATAACAACATGACAGTAAAGAAACTTGGTAATAATGAGAGGTTGTTGCTGAACCACGCAAGACACTGGGATTCTTGGCCTCTGGAGGAGAAGAATTCAATCCGGGGCCAGTGACCAGGCTTGCTCACTCAGAGCTTTCGTGTAATAAAGTTTTATTAAAGTATAAAAGAGATAGAGAAAGCTTCTGACATAGACATCAGAAGGGGGAAGAAAGAGTGCCCACCCTCACCGCCCCCCCCTCCCCGGCTAGTATTTAGCCGGATGTTATATAGCTACTAGCAGTCTGCTAGAGAAAAGAAATGTTTCAAAACTCAGAGACTGGCACCAGGCCCCTCACCCACAACATGCATTTTGAAATAACATTGGCACAAGGTGAATTGGCCTGGGCCATAAACTGATTGACATGAATCTTGAAGAAGGGCAGGTTTCCAAGCAAATACAGTCTCATTAACATAGCTTAAGAGAACATTTGCATGAGTAAAACATACTGGCTTGTCACGTCAGTTCTGAGTCTTAGGTGGAACCAACTTGAAGACAGAGTCTAGGGTAAATACATGGTTCATTAACATAGCTTAAGACAAACATTTCCGTAAGAAAAATGCATTGGTTAGTTCAAGGTTTGAGAAAAGTTAAGTTCAGGTGGAACCAGGTGTCGTCATAGCAACACAGAATTTTAAGAGAAACCTCTTTTTAAATTTGTAGAGAGAAGGGGAAAAAGTCTAACACTAGTAGTTTGTTTCCTCCTGCCACTTAAGAGAGGTAAAAAATGTCTGACACCTTCAGCTTATTTCCTCCATTTGGAGACCCCTGGCCTTCCTGCCTGTTACCCTCTCAATTATAACTGGAATTATGACTGATTATAATCTCAACCATAAATAAAAACCTTAATCTCCGGCAAAAACCAAGAAGAAAGTAATTGTGAATTATTTGTCATACCAGCATTTCCTGTTTGGAAAACTAATGCTTTCGTCTTCCTCTCTTAAGAAATCAAGGATAGGTAAACAGAGACCTGCCTAGGAATTAATGTTCCAATATTTTATCCTATTTGAAATGGCCCAGATAGTCAATGAATTCTCTTCATTTAACTTAGTTTAACTTCAAGTTACCAAAATCTGGGGAGATCATTTAGATTGATATTCCCCAAACACAATTATTCCTAAGGGCATGCGTGCTAAGTCACTTCAGTCATGTCCGACTCTTTGCAACCCTATGGATCATAGCACCATCAGGCTCCTCTGTCCATGGGATTCTCCAGGCAAGAATACTGGAGTGGGTCGCCATGACTTCTCCGGGGGAATCTTCCTGACTGAGGGATCGAACCTGCATTTCTTAGCATTGGCAGGCAGGTTCTTTACCACTAGCGCCACCTGGGAAGCCAATTATTCCTATACAATTTAACTAAAAGCTTATTTACATCGAAAGTTTCATTATTTTCTTTGCTGACCAATTTGCAACAGATATAATAAAGTCTTATTTGACCACTAGTAAACCTAGGACATGACTGAAGCAACTTAGCATGCACACCCACATGCACAAATCTAGGTACAACGGAGGTGTAATTCTTAAACCCTGATGAATTTAAAAACATGTTTATGTTAATCAAATCAACAAGCTTAAGTGGTTTCAGTACCAGATAATGATTCAGTACTGAATATTTCCCAGATCACCTGAACCTGAATTTTATCCTAGGGTGTTTCTTTACATTTCCAAGAATTTACATAAAGCAGTTAATTTCTTTTAAGCCAATTAAACAGAGGTCACTCACAAACTAATCTTGGCCACATGGTTTGAAGGAAGAGCTATTCTGCTTACAAAATACAGATAAACATACACATATCTGTGCATAGGCACAGAGATCTCAGCTTTCCTGCTAGAGTTTTTTAAGGCCCTTTTTTTCCTGTTCACTCTCAGGTAGATTATATCTTAAAAGTGCGGAAAGAGAAATACCAATTCCTTCTAGAAAGCTAACATTCTCTAGGAGCATAAATGACAACCAGTTTTAGAATGTCAAAAGATTTCTATCTTGGCCATTTTTTTCCCCTAAATATCAAGTTTCTAAACAGCAATTCAGTTGAAACAAATAGTAATAGAAGATAATATATATCACTCACAGACACATGCCTCACTTTCAGAAGAACGGAAATTGACATTAAGTTAACCTTCACCTCAGCTATTAGCTCAGCTTCTGTTGCCTTTCTTAACATAAAAAACAACAGCCATCTCACACCCATGGCCCCCACATTATCTAACTTTTTCCCCACTGCAATAGTAGCCAGTAACTCGGCAACAGTGTCTGCAAGTTCTCCTCACTCTAATGGCAGCTGCATACATCAAGGACTGCCACCACAGGACCCCACATGCTATGAACGTCCACTCCAGGGATTCCCCTTCACCTTTCCGGCCCCTGTGTTAGAAGACAGTCCCCCACAACCTTCCACCCCCCGTCCTTACCTCCCAGCATTCACGGGAGTTTCCTCAGCCTCCTGGCTGCTCAACCAATTGTTGGGTGCACCCTGTAGGCTTCCAAGGCCTTTCCTTGCACCTTCCTGAGACCGAAGAAACAGCCCCGAGTCAGTGACACAGACATCAGTAGTATAGTGGATGGAGGAGCTTACCTGTCTGATGCCAGGTCCTGGAGCGTCTCCCCACCGTGTGCAGCTAGACGCAGAGCCTAGACAGTCTTCTCTCTTGTGAGGAGGGGAAAGGTGTCAATTACCTAAATATATGCCAACCTGAATTGACCTCGTGGGTTACTAGAGAAACCAGCAGAGGCACGGGTCCCTCATGACCCCTTTGATAAGCTATCAGGTGGAGATGTTCTGATCTAAAGAATAGATCAGTCATCAGCTGGGGCAGCGGCTTCCCAGGTGGCTCTAGTGGTAAAGAACCCACCTGCCAAACAGGAGACATAAGACATGCAGGTTCGATCCTGGGTCAGGCGGATCCCCTGGAGGAGGATATGGCAACCCACTCCAGTATTCTTGCCTGGAGAATCCCATGGACAGAGGAGCCTGGTAGGCTACAGTCCATAGGGTTGTAAAGAGTTAGCAGTGACTGAAGCAACTTAGCAGGCATGCACGTGGCAGCAGCAAGTACACAGGAAGGTCAGCCATTGTGAGCTGAGTGTGAGTGAAGCAGGCACTGGTCAAGCACAGGATGTACAGAGAGCAAGAGAAGAGCTACCCTCAGTGGCCGGACCATACAGACAATTACAGTAGTTTAGAAATTATTTAAATCTATATGGACCCATCATTGGAAAACAACTTCCAATTTGCCCTGAGCATTATTTAAAAAAGTTACTTGTTGGTGGGCAGAAGGAAGACTAAAACTCAAGTATGACAGGTTTGTAAATATTTCTACTCAGAAAATGAAATCAAGACTCCACTCTAGTTGAGGAGAACATGCCAACTTTAAGACAAGTTGAAATTTTGCACGGCTTACTTATCGCTGGTTTCCTAAATGACCTAGGGTAAATAGAAACAGCCTTTTCATGTGGCTGCTCTGATTAAAGCAAGGTCTGTAAGTTGGCAGTATATCATCTGAAATTTCAAAGTGTAAGTGGAAGCTGGGGTTTCTTTCCCTTTCAAAAAATCCCCCAACTCTTTATACGTGGTCTATCTGAGTAGCTGGCACACAGATATAAAAATCACTGGGCAGTAATCAGGAGCACACTGGTCCTTATGGCAGGCATCAACTTGGTTACTGCCAGGTCTTTGAACTATAAAAATAAATAGAGAATAGAAGTGCATTGTATTGGCCAAGCCTGAGGCCCAGTCATCTGTCTTGGAACATGCTCTGGTTAGAGTGTTTAACTTGGATTCTTTCCATCACATGTGGTAGCTGCAAGAGTGAAAAAGGAGAGGAAAAGAACAATGTTAGGTGGTATATTTAATAGCATGTTGGCTTAACAATTCTCAGGAAACTGTTACTCCTATTTTCCTCTTAGCAGCCAGAGTTTATGCACTTCGTTGGGATGCCGAATGAGTGGATGTATACTTTAGACAACATGATTCTGTTTCCTCCACCCTTTTCCATTGTTTAACAAAGGACTTAAATAGCATATTTCCCCAAAAAGGTATCTTCTAAAGGCAGCTAGCTAGAGCAACTCACAGGACGGTATTTTTTGGTTTTCAGTTTCACCAGCAGCCTTGACATCCCTGAATTAATGGGTCTCTTTCATTCTAAACCTGAGAGTTTGAAATTTGTGGTAACTGGATGTTTGTTGTTTTTGGCTAAATTATTCTCTTCTCTTTCTTTTCAAGGCCAATGTAACACAAACTGAATTAAAAAAAAAATCAGGCTCCCTCTGTCTTTTTATTCTTCTAAGTTTTCTACAATAAGAATGGAGAACCCTTAATTAACCACACTGTGTCCATAATAGAAAATTGATTAAAAAAAAATACCTGTGGCTACCGGAGTAAATTCTTTATAAAAGTGAAGAACTCAGCTGTTCTATATTAGAAGAAATTTTGCTTGTTTTCACAGCTGAATTATCTTGCTTTCTATATTATTAGGGAAAGTACTAAGAAAATCAAATATGAGATTTTCAAGGGATTTTAAAGGAAAAAATTGCAGCTTCTAACAGTTAAGCTTTTTGTTGCGAGCATATTTTTTTCTAAATCTTGAAGCACATATTTTGTAACCGTTATGAAAGAGCATAAAATAAATATGTCAGGACTTCCAGCAGAAATACATTCATTCAGCATTGCCAAAATAAGGGAAGTTGCTAAGCTTTGCACAAACAAATGGTAAGGTAAATGTATGAGAAAAATTATGTAAAAATACCAGCTTTATGGGACCATATACCAGAAATGAGAGATTTTTAAGTTATATTAACTCTTGTTTTGTTTTTTTTTTTTTAAACCTCTAGATCAACAATTGTTTGAATACTGCTGAGATGAATTACATAGAGCAGAAATTTTCTTGGGGTGATAGTTGCCCTAAATTCTATTTGCTACAATTTGTACAAAATATGAGTAACTTTCCAGACAGCATTATAAGCTAGTTTTTAAAATATTAGTTGAAAAACAAAAACAATAATACAAAACACATTCTATATGTTTTAAAATAATTCTAAGAACCTACTATATAGCACATGGAACTCTACTCTATGTTATGCGGCAGCCTGGATGGGAGGGGAGTTTAGGGGAAAATGCATGTATATGTATGGCTGAGTCCTTTCACTGTTCTCTTGAAACTACCACAACATTGTTAATAGGCTATCTCCCTGTACAAAGGTTGAAAAAAAAAATCTAAAGTGAGGCAGATTTAATATTGTCAAGGAAAAAGTTACACTGAAACAGTTTATTATATTTGTACAGACACTGGAAAGGTCAGTTAGTATGTATCCAAAAGAACTTTAATTCCAAAAATATAACCCCAAAACAATTAGGGATGAATGCAAAGATGCACAATCATTTATAATGATGAATAATAACAGAAAATCTATTCAAGATTACAAGATTGAATTATCCTGCTTGTACAGTGGTTCACTATGTAGTCTTTTAAATAATATCATGATAAATATTAAGTATTTTTTTTGTTCAGTCAGTAAGTTGTGTCCGACTCTTTGCAACCCAATGAACTGCAGGATGGCAAGCTTCCCTGTCCTTCACTGTCACCCAGAGTTTGCTCAAATGCATGTCCATTGAGTTGATGATGTCATTCAACCATCTCATCCTCTGTTGCCCCCTTCGTTCGCCTCCTGCCCTCAATTTTTCTCAGGTGGTCTTTTACAATGAGTCTGCCCTTCACAACAGATGGCCAATGTACTGGAACTTCAGCTTCAGCATCAGTCTTTCCAGTGAACATTCAGGGTTGATTTTCTTAAGATTGTCTGATTTGATCTTCTTGCTGTCCAAGAGACTCTCAAGAGTCTTCTTCAGCACCACAGTTTGAAAGTATTAATTCTTTGGTGCTCAGCATTCTTTATGGTTCAACTCTCTCATCCATGTACTTCCCTGGTGGCTCAGATGGTAAAGCGTTTGCCTACAATGCGGGAGACCCGGGTTCAATCTTCCTGGGTCAGGAAGATCTCCTGGAGAAGGAAATGGCAACCCACTCCAGTACTCTTGCCTGGAAAATCCCATGGACAGAGGAACCTGGTAGACTACAGTCCATGGGGTCACAAAGAGTCAGACACAACTGAGCGACTTCACTTTTCACTTCACTCTCTCATTCATACTTGACTACTGGAAAAACCATATATTGTCAAATTTAAAACATTTGTTAATTCATTCAGTCAACAAAAAGGACTTACTGTGGACTAGGTCTCTTTTCTATGTCCTGGATGTATAGTAATGAGCAAAGTTCAATCCTTGTATTCTTGAATTTATGTACTAGTTTATTATGAGAGTAATCCTGATTATAGTAAGCAATTTAAAATGATTTCATTGATAAACATTGTAATTAAGTTTGCCAAAATAGTTTATGAAAGGGATGAAAATCTACTTTGGTTGTCCTATGTGAAGAAATGATGTTTTGGCTGAATGAGAAATACTGGTCTTAATAATTATTTCTGAAAATTCAATTTAAAAAAATTGAGTCTCAAAATATTTTAAAATCCTTTTAGCTTATCCATTATTTCATGGTTTTTTTTTTTCAATTTTTTAGTTCAAGTTTTGTTTAGAAATTCAGTATCTCAACATAATAGACTTACCCGTGTAGGTTAAATCCCTGAGTGGGGAAGATCCTCTGGAGGAGAAATGTCAATCAATTCCAATATTCTTGCCTGGGAAGTCCCATGGACAGAGGACCCTGGTGGGCTATAGTCCATGTAGTTGCAAAGAGTTGGACCTCACTGAGCGATTGAGCACTCACTCATCTGAACATAATAAATATTAAAAACAAACAAACAAACAAAAAAACAACTCTTGAAATACATACCTGGTAATATGAGGTTATTCAAAACCATTATTCAAAGCCTAATTCCTCACAGGAACAATGTAATATATGGAGGTTACATTTCTGGAAAAAATAAAAAAACTAAATAGCTTATCCCACTATTAATGGGGCTTCTTTTGTAACTCATCTGGTAAAGAATCTGCCTGCAATGCAGGAGACCCAGGTTCAATTCCTGGGTTGGGAAGATACCCTGAAGAAGGAAATGGCAATCCACTCCAGTAATTTTGCCTGGAGAATCCCATGGACAGAGGAGCCTGGTGGGCTATAGTCCATGGGGTCACAAGAGAAGGACAAAACCATTCTTCAAAGCCTAATTCCTCACAGGAACAATGTAATATATGGAGGTTACATTTCTGGAAAAACAAAACTAAATAGCTTATCCCACTATAATGAGAAACATTAACATAAAACTTGAATTTAAATATTGTTTATGAAAGTGATTCCATAGCTTATGAGGTTGATGTTAATTTAAGCCTAGGCACAACAACTGGACATTTTTGTTCTTTGCTAAAAATCATCCTTATTAGAATTTCAAATTCAGTTATCTTTTTAAAAATATGAGTCCAAGACTACACAAAAGAAATAGCTTATAAATATTTGGGGTTCTTGTATAGAAGCCTAGGACCTCAATATATAAAAGCATGTTGGTATGAGAAAGTGGAAGTGCAAGTTGCTCAGTCATGTCTGACTCTTTACGACCCTGTGGACCATACAGTTCATGGAATTCTCCAGGCCAGAATACAGCCTTTCCTTTCTCTAGGAGATCTTCCCAACCTAGGGATCGAACCCAAGTCTCCCACATTGCAGGCAGATTCTTTACAAGCTGAGCCACAAGGGGAAACTGAAGAATATTGGAGTGGGTAGCCTATCCCTTCTCCAGGGGATCTTTGTGACCCAGGAATCGAACTGGGTTCTCCTGCATTTCAGGCAGAGTCTTTACCAACTGAGCCATCAGGGAAGCCCAGTGAGAAAAGATTTCCCAAACTTCAAAATAGGCAAAGGAGAGGATCCCTGCTGGTCCAGTGATTAAGACTCTGCCTTCCAAAGCAGGGGAGGTGGGTTTGATCCCTGGTTGGGAAACTAACATCCCACATGCAGTGGGGCAGCTAAGCCTGGGTGCTGCAACTAGGGAAGCCAGCGTACCACAGCTAGAGAGCCTGTGTGCTCTAAAGTCCATGCCCCAGCAAGAGAAGCCTGTGCACTGCGACTAGAGAAAGCTTGAGCACTGCAATGAAGACCCCGTATAGTCAAAACAAAAAACAAAATAGGCAAAATAGGCAAAAGAGATAACAGTTTTCTTTCAGTGATGTGGACTTACACTTTCGACTGACTTCCTACTGATTGAGCTATTTTATAATTTTTTAGGGACAGAAGTCAATTTACATATTCTTTTTCGGACAGTTATGCAAATAGTTGTTTTCCTTTGGAACAATGAACCTCAAAAGTAATGGCTTATTGGCCTATGTGGACAATAACCAGTTTTATTTTTAACCCAACAATCTTGCCCTGACACTCCTTTATCAAATTGCTTATACTTTGTTTTGCATATATCATGGGCCCGGCCTCAATATTTTACTGGTTCACTCATTGAATAATGAGTTAAGTTAAATTTTTGACAGGTGTTCATTTCATATTTGCCTGAAAGTCATGGTTTTACCTTTTGAAAGTTATACTTTATCACTGGTAAGAGGATCCAAAATGATTTGTATGTAGCATTCAAGTGTTCAGTAAAGAGGCTAGCCCTTTTAATGTGTTGTGCTAGTGGGGGACTCCCCCAAGTTTTATGCTAATAAAACTAGAAAGTAGTAAATGGAAGACCCTGTTTTTTTAGCAAAAGAAATGAATTAATTATCAAATATTTATTGCACTTCTTTCTTGGAGATGTTCCTACTTTGATAACCTGTGCATTACAAAAAATAATATACTACCACAGGATATTATACTATTCTTTAGACCAATCAGTGTCTTTTCATTTTTAAATTCCAGCTGTTTCCATGGAGCCTGCATTAGAAGATGTTTGGTAAATACTGAATTTTAAGTTTCTTTGATATGTGCGAGGCATATCTTCCAATCTTAGTTTAAAAAACCGTTCAAATATACTCCACTTATGAGACTACCCTGGAACTTGAATCTGCTAAAAATATTTTCCAAGCATAGTGAACTGAAAATGCAAAAACTGTATTTAACTTACTGATATGCATATTTGGGCTTCCCCACAGTGGCTCAGTGGCAAATAATCTGCCTGCCAACGCAGAAGACACAGGAGAGGTAGGTTCGATCCCTGAGCCAGGAAGATCCCCTGGAGAAAGAAATGGCAACCCACTCCAGTATTCTTGCCTTGGAAATTCCATAGACAGAGGAGCCTCTGGTTATAGTCCATGGCATCGCAAAGACTAGGAAACGACTGAGCGACAAGGAATATGCATTTTACTTACAGTAGCTACTTTCTAACATAATGGTCATAATTGAAAAGAGAAGAAAATGACATTAGGCTACATTAGAAACTAGCTCTGCCACTAGCATGTGATGTAGATACAGATATTTCACTTTGGGTCAGTTTGTTGAACTCAAAAATGAGACATGAGAGAAGTTTCTTAGTTGCCTAAGAATCTATTAATATATGTTGACAGTTACAGCAATTTGACCCTATCTAGTACCAGTAACAATATGATTGTCCACTCCTATGTTTTAGACAAAGTTTGTTATTCAGCCGCTAAGTGATGTCTGACCCTTCACGATGTTGTGAACTGCAGCACACCAGGCTTCCTTGTCCTTCGCTGTCTCCTGGAGTTTGCTCAAACTCATGTCCACTGAGTTAGTGATGCCATCCAACCATCTCATCCTCTGTGGTCCCCTTCTCTTACCCTCAATCTTTCCCAGCATCAGGGTCTTTTCTAGAGAGTCAGCTCTTTGCATCAGGTGGCCAAAGTATTGGAGCTTCAGCTTCAGCACCAGTCCTTCCAATGTATATTCAGGATTGATTTCCTTTAGTACTGACTGGTTTGATCTCCTTGCTTCTTACAAAAAGTTTAAGAAGAGTTAATGTTCATTATGAAGTAGGACAGATTAAGGATTTTTCTGGCAAAATGTAAATTAAGAAAACAAGGAACTTCCCCAGTGGTTAAAACTCCTCACTTCCATTGCAGAGGGCATGGGTTTGATTCCTGGTCAGGGAACTAAGATGCCACATGGCACACGACATAGCCAAATAAAACCATATGCAAAAAAAAGGGGAAAAGTAACAAAATTGTCCCCAGTTTTCTTGCAGTGTCCTTCACAAGATCTAAGAACTGATGTTTAGGTCTTCAGGCCACAGCCTGTTTAGGACTGCAAGTTCAACAGTACTCTTTGGGGAGAGTACAGGAAACAGCACAACAGATTCCTAGATTTTTGTTTGTTTATGTGAACAATTTTCCCTTCAATAATTCTGTGAGACTATTGTATTCAAAATGAAACATTTTTGTGACATGAAGGGAAAATCTCCAGACCTAACATGAAACCTGAGCTGTAGGCACTCTAAATTCTAAAGTTCTAAATCATAAATAGGCCTATCAAGAGTGTCTCACAGACTGAACTAACATAAATATCAGCATTCGGTTCTTGCTAAACATAAACTGAGTGGCTATAAAGACCTATAAAATAAATATTCTGTAGAAAGTGTAGGATTTAAAATACTGATATCCTAAAATGCATTTAGCTTTTCGTGTGTAAGCTTTGTTATCAGGACTTTTTCCCAACTTCGCCATGATGAAAAAAATGAATTATATGCCTTAAATTACTTTTCTTTTTTTAATGGTTTCTTCTCTCTAATGCTCATTCTACAAGTAAAAGAGCTCCTTAAAAATTTTCTAGATTTGATTTTTAATATTATTTTGGGTTATATTTTAAATTCTATTTATTTAAAAATGAAAATGTAGCTTATTTACCATATTTTCCCATTTTTTCCCCAAACTTAATTCTAGTAGTCCTTAAAGAAATGCCCTACTCACTCTTCCTTTCAGAGATTTAGTCCTGGCAAAAAGATTACCTGCCCGTCCTTGTTCTTGAATCATTAAATATAACTGATTTGCCTGAAGCATTAGTCACTCAGTCGCTCTATGTGACCCCAAGGACTGCAGCCCACCAGGCTCCTCTGTCCATGGAATTCCCCAGGCAAGAATACTGGGGTGGGTAGTCATTCCCTTCTCCTGATTTGCCCAAGGGGATCACATATCTCTGCCTCTTCTGTACAGTGAATAAGAAGATTGTTTATGTAAGTGATGTGCATATGGACAAATCACATATATACCAGCTCCCAAAATTATGTGAAATTCAGAGATTGGATTTTTCAAATTCCTAAACTGATGCTGAATACTTTACCAAGCTCAAAGCACCAGACCTCTTCTCGTTATTTCTTCTACAAAATGTACAGGAGGCTTTTTTTTTTTTTTAATAACAAATGTAGCTCAGGTTTTCCGTGAACTTGTTCCACCTACTGTAACATAGTGAACCAGGAAAGGTAGAGCTGTGTGTGCTTTCTAACTTCCGATGTGTAATTCAAGCCTCATTTATAAATCCCTAGGTGTGTGTCATCTAGGGAATAATAAAATATAAGCCTTTCATATTCTCCCTCCATTAAACATTTCCTTTAATCATTTTTAACACCTATGTACTTTTCTTCTTTTAATTGATTTTTCACAGCCTTAGAACTCGTCGATCATGCATGGGTGTGTGCTCAGTAGTGTACCACTCTTTTGTGACCCCATGGTCTGTAGCTCTCCAGACTCCTCTGTCCATGGGATTTTCCAGGCAAGAATACTGGAGAGGGTTGGTATTTCCTCCTCCAGGGGATCTTCCCAACCCAGGGATCAAACCCACATCTCTTGCATTGCAGGCTGATTCTTTACCACTTGAGCCATCAAAAGAAGCCCAGGACACACTGATATTTTATATCTAAAGAACAATAAATAAAAAGTATTTACCAAATCCACACAATCATTCAAACCACAATTTTAAACTTGGGAGTACAATATTCTCAATCATAATTAGATACTTAAGAAAAATGTATTACTACCTAACCAATTTGCTCAATCCAAAACAAGACAAACCACTAGTTTGGAATCTAATTTTAATACCTTGCTTAAAAAACAAAAACAAAACAAACAAACAAACAAAAATATAAACAAAAAAAACAAAATTAAAAAAATGGAAACACTGTTATGGAATACTTTGCTTATAGTGCTTTGGTTATTTCCTTAAATAAGTCTTGATATCCCATATAAGTATTATCTAGTTTCAATTAATTAGGCATGTATTAATAGAATGAGCTTCCTCATCAGTTCCTTTGTTTGCAATTGATAACTGCAGAGCAAGGAGAAGTAGAAATTATACATTCTTGTTGTTACAGTGATCAGAACCTCTTTTTAGGTGTGTTGTTTGTTTTGCTTTCCTTTTTGTGGCTTAACTATCTTGAATTTTCTACTCCATTTACTAGATATTTTCAAGTCTTTTAAAGGCAGTGCTCACCTAGTGGTAAACTATCTGAGGAGGAGGAATGGCCTTGAGGAAAAAGATAATGTTTACAGTGCTGGTTTTGCCCTGTCTTCCCTGCTGCAAATCCACTTACTCAAACCACACAACCCACAAGATTATGTTCATGTCAGTTCATTTCATACACACTCAGGGCTGGGCATTTTAAGAGCTCTAGAGCTCAGAGCAATAACATGCCAACGCATGAAAGCCTGGGCACTTTCTAGTCTCACCATGCCAGGCTGCTGCTCTCTGGGGCCCTAAAACAGCCCTAACTAGAACCTTCCTCTTCCCTTGCAACAAAAAACTTGCCAATGTTACATTTAGAATTCATAGCTTCCTCATTAAAAACAGGTTTCAAATTAGCTTTGTTTGCCAGGGCCCTAAATATTTTGTTGTTAATTTAATCTAAACAGTAATCTGGAGGTTTAGTCATGACTCTTTAATTTTAGGCAGCCTAAAATTCACTTGGGGTACTAGTTAATAATGCAGGTTTTATGTGCACCACCAGGATCTGAGGTAGGGCCCAGGAATCAATGTTTAATGTAAGTCTCTAATGATTGTGATGAAGATGGACTTGTGGAAAGCCACATTTTGAAAAACAAAGCAAAACAAAAACCACTGTAGGTAATATCAGTTCTGTTTCACAGATAAGAGAGTCCAGAGTCGAATCTATTTGCCAAATGGATAATGAACACAGATCTATCTGGTTCCAAAGATTATACTTTCAAAATTTGTTGAAAAGCATTGCCAGATTTATGGATTCTTTTCTTATGCTTTGGTCTTCCATTTTAAACTATACCTTATAAGGAATCAGCGGTCTGATTATTCACACAAAATTACCTACTTTAATCAAGTAAATTTGCCTAGCTTTTTGACTGAATCAACTATTTGACTGAATTTATCGATCTTTGAGTCTAAAGGTTTGTTGAAATCGTTGTGAAGCTTACAAGAGAAGGAGTGACAGGATTTTATGATTAAATTCAGTGCTCTGATTTTAATTAACCTGAATTAAATAACAGACACAAAAAAACATGTTCCACTGGAGAAAGGAATGGAAAATCACTTTAGTATTCTTGACTCAAGAACCCCAATAACACAATGAGAAGGCAAAAAGATACAACACTAGAAGATGAGCCCCCCACCCCACCCCCAAGTTGGTAGGTGTACAATATGCTACTGGGAAAAGCATACTGGACACCTACCAAGAACACACACACACACACATGAACACACACACAGAGAGGCACAAAGACTGAAGTAAGACATAAAGGTTCTTCGGGTAAAGCAATCTCAAAGAACAATAACAAAACATCAAAGCAGGAAAATTTACCAAAGCACATTCTTCATGTTCCCCAAGCTTTATTCAACAGTAGACTACTCTGACAATATGAGATTTAGAGCTCAGGCTTTGAATATCACGTTAGACTGCTCACATCTTTCCAGATCGTTGAGAGGACAGAATCAAGAGACTATTAACTACAGATCTAGAAGAAGAATATCTTTGGTAAAAGCTTGTAATCTCTTCTAAAGTAAATTTATTTATTTGATTATTGTCAGTTTTCATATAGTAAATAGCATTGTATTTTTTATATCTGTACTTAATATTATTTTGTATTTGAATGAGGAAATATTATGAAAAACTTCCAAGAACTAAATGATACCCCCTACACGTGAAACACTCTCTCTCATACACATACACATACACATACAACCTTGAATGTATAAACATGAATCATTGTTCTACTTTATAGAGGGAGCTGTTTTGCAGTGTATGGGTTTAATGATTAATTTTGTATTTATAAACTAAGCACCTTTAATAAACTACTTTCATTTTATTAATAAAAGTTTTCCTGAGAAACAAAATAAATAGTGCATTTTGGAAAATAACTTTGTTTATAATCAGTCATGTTGACTATTAGCACTCCTAACATTTAACACAAATTTAGTCTGAGTCCAACTTGATCATTGTTTCTTTTAACCCTGGGCTATACATAATTTGAAATCATGAGTTGGGTTTAATGAGAATATTTTGGGGAAATTTAAAAAAGCACACTCCTTTTCCCTTACTTGTTTATGCTGCCAAATATGTTGTTGTTTTGCCAACAGTCAGCAAAATGAATATACTTATTTGTGATGTCATTCTCTGGGCCACTGTAATACATTTCTTATCTGATCCTTTGTGCAGGAAAGCTTCAAAATGAATGCATTAATGTGTTGGCCATTTAGTGCTATGATTTTAAAATAATTCACTGATACTCAATTTCAAATTACAACTCTCCTAGAGCACATTAAATTTGTCTTCATTGTTTTTAGGTTTGTTCTGTTTATTCTTTTTGTTCCTCCTCTTATTTATTTATTTTTTTAGTATGTATGTTTCATTTTTGCTTCTGGCACAGTTCCATTTTAATTTAAAACACTGAAGCAATGGCTCTGCATCTCCAAATGTGTACATTGCCTTCCCGATGATAATCTGGTTAAAAGTTAAAGTGGTTTTATGTATGGTGTGATTTGTAACAGTGTTTATGATCATGCATTTTATTGTACTGTAAATGTTCTTTTAGCATTTTGTGATTTTTTTAACATTAGACATTTTCTTTATAAAATTGGATTAGATTTAAATGTAAACTGTATTCTATCAGATCAAAGAAAAGAATGGAATATATGATAAACATTCCATCTGGTGAGCATTGAGAGAGAATTGCAAGTAATTTGCCATCAGTCTCAGTGCAATTAAGGAACAAACAAAACTGAATACATGTACTTGTATAGGTCATATAGAATTAAACACAATTCATTGCTTCCCAGTTACTTTGCTGTCAGTATGGTTCTTTTCCACATACCTTACTTACTCAAGAATAGTGTTTTCAACAGAAAGAGACTCACATACTTAGAAAATGAACTTACAGTTGTCTGGGGGAAGGAAGGGGGTAAAGGATAGTTAGGTAGTTTGGGAAGGACATGTACACACTGCTGTATATAAAATGGATAACCAACAAGGACCTACTGTAAAGCACATGTAACTCTGATCAATGTTATGTGGCAGACTGGATGAGAGGGGAGTTTAAGAAAGAATGGATACATGTATGTGTGTGGCTTAGTCCCTCCATTGCTCACCTGAAACTATGACAACATTGATTATCAGCTATACACCAATACAAAATAAAAGGTTAAAAAAAAAAAGAATAGTGTTTTCTCTCTTAAACACAATTGTATTTTATTCTTCCATTTCATATAACCTGTTTTTTAAATGGTCATTTTTGGGTCAAAGTTATATTTATTAATAATTTTCTCAAACTTATTTGTTTTTTAAAGTGAGAACTTTCTTTATGAAAAATGGTAGTCTTCTAAACCCTCCTCAAAATACTAATTCTCAAAAAAAAATTAAAATAAATTAAAAAAAAACCCCGATTCTCAAAAGCAGTTACTTTTAACTATGTTACGCTGTTGTATTTGTTATTTACATCTAAATCTCAGGGAGTTAGCTCCCTATCCCACAAAATGCAACAAAAACACTTTTCTTCTGTCCATTCATAAACACAGCTATAGTTCTGGATAGATCAATAGTCACATTTATATGATTATGACTATGTAGACATAATTCACAACTGAGTCATACATAATATTAAGGCTACTTTTTTTCTATTCTTGAACAATTTTTTTTTCCCTTGGAGTTTCTAATTATCTCCATTTGCTTAGTTTTCGATGTATTAATCACCAATTATATGTATTAATCACCAATTCCAAGTTTACTTCTAGAAATAAATATTTTAAAAAATATATCCAAATGCATCAGATGTCCTACAAAAGTCATCAGCAATTTCTGCCTTGCTCTAGTCTGGAATGTTTGTTCTCCAGATCTCGTTCTATATCATCTATGAATTTACTTTTCCTCTTTTTAAAAAATATATTCAACCCCAGTGATTTAATTACTTGTTAATTTAATTACTTGCTAATTATTTTAAGACTATCCACTAGTAGCTTTTGATAATGAGTTATTGGAAGTCAATAGTTTTTCAACATTTTGCATAGCAAAACATCCACAGTCACATTTAATTGATAGTTCCTTTAGTGACAGAATACTAGGTTGGAAAAATTAACCTCAACATTTTAAGCCATAGCTTTGTTGTCTTCTAGCTTCAAATATGATATGTGATTTCTCATATAAAAACTATTACTTTTCCTCTCTAAAAATCATGCTGTTCTCATTGATAATGATGTTGGACATTCAGAAATTGTTGGATCATATGCAGAAGCAGATTTGTTTTCATCTGTTGTTTTACAGATGTTAAAGCGAAGTCCCTCAGTCGTGTCCGACTCTTTGTGACCCCACCAGGCTCATCCATCCATGGGATTTTCCAGGCAAGAGTACTGGAGTGGGTTGCCATTGCCTTCTCCAGAGGATCTTCCCAACCCAGGGATCGAACCTGGGTCTCCCACACTGTAGGCAGATGCTCTACCATCTGAGCCACCAGGGAAGTCCCATAGATGTTAAACAGACCCATCTATTTGGTGGGTCTATTTAATCAAGAAATGAATCCTTTCATTCCAAGTGTAATTTCTTGAATGAATTTATTTTCCTCATTCTTTTTTTTCAGTTCTTTTTTGCATGGACTCTTTTTATCGAGATTTTAGGACTCAGATCTGATCCTTTGATTTTCTAACCTTTTTTCCTCCTGTTACCCATAATTGTCTCTTTTTTGGTCTACTTTATCGGAAGCTTCCCTAATTTAAGTTTTCAGTCAATATCCTGAGTTTCCATTTCTGCCATAAGTTTTGTATTTCCAAAAGTTCTTTTTTGTTACCTCCTGGTCTTCTTGCATTGATACATTTATTTATGTCTCTGAGAATATTAAGGATAATAACTTTTTCTTCTTGATTTCTATGTTTCCTAGAGGCTCCTTTATTTCTTGTTTATCTGATGTGCTACTGTCCATGTGGTTGTAAGGAGTTGGACACCATTTAGCAACTGAACAACAATTAACTGCAAAACCAGAGCTGGTTGTTTCTTAATACTTTATTTCAAAAGCTTTGTATTTTTAAATAGAATGAAACAAAAGAAGTATATCATTTTTTTCAGCTTTCTTTCATATGTAATGCACTGTTTACATCTCTCTATATTATCTCATGGGATTAGAATCAGGCAGGTCTGATTCTAAGCAGATTCACATGGAAAGGCCATAGTGGTTGCAAAGTGGTTTCTTTCCTGATTGGATAGGTTTTTCTACAAGTGATCTATTACCAGGTCATACTAGTTGTTCAATCTTTTGAGTCTCACTTTTGGGTAGAATTGATCATTAATGTAGCCAAAAATCACTTTTAATAGTTAAAAATTGGAAGGTATCCAAATGATATGCCAAAGAAATGATCAAAACAAGAACACTGGGCAAGATGAAAATGGATAATATTAACATTACGTATTCTTGGTTTAGCCTCATTTTGATCATAACAAATATTTATGGGACACACAGATAAGGCTTGGAAAGAGTTCTTGCTTATAGAATAGAATGAGGAAAAGTGACTCAATAAATTGTTAAAAATACATATGTGTGTGTGTGTGTGTCTATCTTAGTCCCTTTAGGCTGCTAACTTACACCAACAGATTAAGTGAGTTATCATAAACAGAAAACAGGTACTTCTCAAAGTTCTGGGCCCAAGGAGTCCAGTGTCATGACATGAATACAGTTTTGTTCTGGTGAGGGTCTGCTTCCTTGTTCACAGATGACACCTTCTCACTGTGCCCTCACATGGTGAAAGGGCCAAGGGATCTCAGCCCGGCCCCCTTCACAAGAACACCGTCCCATTCAGGAGGGCTTCACCCTCTTGAAAACACTAAGCATCTCTCAAACACTTTACTTTCTAATACCATAATATTTGAGGATTAAGATTTCAATGTAAGAATTAGGGGGACATATAGTAATATTATATATATGCATGCATATTCCATATTTGATTAAATCAACCAGTCCCAGCAGTGAAAATATCAAAATGAAGTGAAAAGTTTAATGAACTTTCTGGTTAAATGTTCCACAGTATCATTCAGGTAAGTAATAATGTTTTTTTACTTTTACTTCTATATTTATTATATATTCAAAATATATTTGCCAAGTAATAAACATATTTTTCTTACATCCCCCCTAAAGAGCTTTGATGAACATATTAAAATATAGTATTTCTTTTTTAAAAAATATCTTTTTGGTTTGTGTACAACTCTGTGGGTATTTTTTTTTTTCAGTTTTTCACTTAAAACTACTAATACTTTATACTGTTTAGCACAGAAGCACTTGTAGGAAAACTGCTTTTTTGAACATTTAATACTTGTATTCTAAGATTCAGCCCAGATACTCCATTTTGTATAAAGAAATTTGATCCCCTTCTTTGAAGGCTTTTTAAAAAGAGTCTTCTTTTAAAAGATTTTTTTCCTTTTATTATTTGTTATTAAAGCACCTATAAAATGGGGGCTTCCCTTGTGGCTCAGTTAGTAAAGAATCTGCCCACAATGCAGGAGACCCAGATTTGAACCCTGGGTTGGGAATATCCAAGGAAATGGCAACTGACTCCAGTATTCTTGCCTGGGTAATTCCATGGACAGAGAAGCCTGGTGGGCTACAGTCCACAGGGTCGCAAGAGTTGGACATGACTTAGCAACTAAACCACCACACTTATAAAATTTACTCTGATTTTTTTCATTTATCTAAAACATGAGTTTTCCTCAAGGATAGAGCAGGTGTGGAAAACTATATAAAGCAATACAATAACTAAGAAAAAAGTTTTATAGAAAACAAATTATAATGCATTCTATTGAATCAGTAGGAAACAATCACAAACCATAAGCCTGAGATGAGAGGCTATTGATTTCATATGCTTCTACATCAGCAGATAAAGTACATTCTATTATATATACTGGTAAGTACATTTAAAAATATGAAATTTATATGAAACAACCACATACAGATCTCAGATATGGGTAAAGAGAATATTTCCTTCCCCATTCTCCCATTCTTATAAAGAAGATCTTTTTTCTGAACACTTATGTTATGGAATCACAACCTACATATGGACTGGTCAGTTAGTTGTCTTTCTGAAAAAGGAGAAAATTGCTACCAGGCTGAAAGATTCATTTTACAGATTATGATATAAATTATTATATTATATATCACTCAGCCATGTGCGATTCTTTGCAACCCTATGTCCATGGGATTCTCCAGGCAAGAATACTGGAGTGGGTTGCTATGTCTTCCTCTAGGGGATCTTCCCAACCCAGGGATAGGACTCAGGTTTCCCACATTGCAGATGGATTCTTTACCATCTGAGCCACCAGGGAAGCCCATAAATGCTTATAATATAATATAAATGGTTGACTGATATCAGATATGCAATAAGTTCGGACATAAATTCTTATTTAATTTGTGTTTTAAATTTTACCTACAGCCCTTTAAACTGTCATATAATACTTATTTAATTAAAATAATTGTTAATTGAATATATTTATTTTCTTAGGAACTGAATGTTTCACCCTAATTCTTCATTACATACAACACAAAAGTTTTATTGCCCGAAAGCTTCACAACCTTTCCACAAGGGTGATGTAGAGGCCCTTAATAAAGAAGTTTAAGTTTTAGAGTTTATGTTTAGATTATGCAAACTTAATTTGGTTATTTAATTGATAATATCTATACATTTTGGTCTCCTAGAGACCAAAACAAAAAACAATAGGCTAGATTAAATAAATGTTACATTGCTATTTTATGTAAATGTGGATCCTTATATATACGGAATTTCATTTTTATGTTACTCATATTTATATGGGCAGAAATCACATTGGTCTCATTCTTATTGAAATAATTTCAGAATACTCTCTAGACAAAATATATTAAAGAGAGAAGTAACCAAAATTTAAATTTTAATAGCCAGGTACATACGGTATGCATATACATATATATACACACAGTATTAATTGCTAGTAAAATGATATATATGGGTAACATACTACTGTCTTTATCTTCTGAATTAAATTTTATTTTTACATTTGTAGTTATGCAGTTAAATCCTAGAGATGTTTGTGTTTAATTTCCTGAGTTTAGATTTCCACTTTTACCTCAAAATATTTATTAGAGATTACTCTCCAAGGGGGAAAAAGTTCCTCGTGTTTTAATTATTTCTTTGGCATATATCATTTGGATACCTTCCAATTTTAACTACCAAAAACAGTTTAGACTACATTAAAGATCTATTCTATCCAAAAGTGAGATTCAACATATCGAACTACTACTGTGACCTGGAAACAGATCACTCAGAACAAAACCATCCAATCAGGAAACAGACCGTTTCTGCAACCGTTTCTCAACCGCTTTGCATGTGAACTTGCTCAAAAGAAGGCCTGATTCTAACCCCATGAGATAACATAGTAATAGAAAGATGTAAACAATGCATTACATATAAAAGAAGGCTGAAAAAAAGCCGCATTTTGTTTCATTTTATCTTAGATACAAAGTTTCTGAGATAAAGTATTAAGAAACAACCAGCTCATATTTTGCAGTTAACAGATATACTACTCTTTGTTGCAAATTCCATATTTGACATATATTAGTTTATTTACCCTTTGCAAGCGGACCAGTATTATAAAAATATCATCCATTTGAATGCAACTAAAAGTACATTTAAAGCTCGATTAAAAGCCTTCCAATGTTCATTAAGCAGTAATAATAGGCAACCAGCAGAAACAAGAGCTGTGAATGCCGTCATGAAAACAAACTCCCAACAAGCATCCGCTGGAGAGCAGGGGGCGGCCCGCGAATTGTTTATTGTCAAAGGCTTGACTGGCTAATAAACGCTGGCGAAAGCCAGAGTGCGCTGGAATGCTCTGCAGCTGCCGCATTAGTCAAACTTTCCCTTTTCTGAATGCTCTAATCCCTTCAATATTGCATTAAATATGTTTTCAATATTTATCTGGATAAAAATGTGCTGAATGTTGGAACAGTTTAATTCTGACGTTTGTCACACAGGAAATCTGGAAACGGCAGAAGGTAACTGCATCTTTATTGTTCAAACCCTAATGCAATCATTCCTCCCACACGCTGTGGGAGCACTCAGACTGTGACCACGCTGAGGCAGGCGAACGCCAGCAGTACTGCAGCCGAGCACGAGGACTTGGCGCTTGGCGGAACTGACTTAACTGACCCCTTGCCATCCAGGAAGATACGAGTTCTCACAGGCCCCCGTGGCTGAATGTCGTATAGCACAATACACTAAATGTCTTTGCGGTGTGTTATATTCTACACAGTCCAAATCCTTGACAAGCCAGAAGTAGAAATCGTTTATTACTATGTCACATCGTTTCTTCTATGATAACCAAACTATTGTTGGCTAATCTATTGGATGTTATATAAGGAAAGTCACTGATCTTGGAATTAAGATGTTTGCATTGTATCCCATCTTTGACACTAAACTGTAGTAAACTCATGTGTCCCTCACAATCTCTCTTGGACTCAATTTCACCAACAAAATGACAAGGCTGGATATGACGGATCATATGGTTGTTTTTAAAATACCCACACAGCCATAAAATATTTACATAAACAATAAAATCATAAATATAATAATAGCACTGCCATTATTAAAATGTAATATTTACATTTTGAACCTAAATATTGAAATCATAAGACAATTTTGGAGAGTGTTTGACATTAAATCAAAGAAATTCATATTACAAATTTTGCTTGAATTGACTTTTCTTGCCAATGTGGCAGGATAATATTACATTAGGGTAACATTTCCTTAGTTTCTAAAAAGAAAAAAAAAAAAGTCTAAGCTCATTGATTTGAATGTGTTTTGTGTTTAGACTTTTCAGTTTCCTGAAATCATGAAACTGATATTAAGTAAAAATCTAGGAAGTAATCAAAATCTCTGAACTTCCAATATCACTTATTTCAAATAATCAAGTAATGAAAATTCTTTGAGACCAATGGAGAATGCAAATAAATATGTTAGTGGTATACTATTGGTTAGTCATTTCATGTCATTTAGACTACCCTCAAAATTTTCTTCTCATTGACCATGAAAAATAACTAACTCTGTCATGTTTCAAAGCGGTATTTGTTGAAAATAAAAATAAGCCTTACAACCAAGTCAAGCTTCAGAAATTGTGTACCTCTAAAGACCAAAGACCCTTAACAATGGCTATTGAAAAGTGAGGAATTTCTATTACCAAGAAACTGCAATCAACTGATACACTGATTTTTTACTATCTTACTTAAGTCTTTGAAAACTTTCTGAAGCTTTGCCATGATTTGATTTCCTTTTCACTTCAGAAGCTGCATTTTTCAAAGTTAATCCTCTGCTGTACATTCTACTCTATTCCAGAAGATGCTATGTCTTTTCCATTCTCACAGAGTACATTCAATTTCTATGGATATAATTCTGAAGCCCAAATTTCACCTTTCATATTAATTCTTATCTGGTTTCCCAAATGAAACACCTCCACAACTGAGCTGTTTGTTCATTAATGAGTTTGTTCATTAATGTTTCCTAGCTCTTATCAAATTTTTATTGATCCTAGAGACATGCACTTCCCAAGCAGCTCAAATAGTAAAGAATCTGCCTGCAATGCTGGAGACCTGGGTTCTATCCCTCAGTCAGGAAGATCCCCTGGAGAAGGGCATGGCAACCCAATCCAATATTCTTGCCTGGAGAATCCCATGAACAGAGCAGCCTGGTGGGCTATAGTCCATGGGGTTACAAAGAGTTGGACAAGACTGAGTGATTAACACACATGGGGATATTTAGTTTCTCAATAGGCTTTAAACATGGAAATCTATGTTTATCCTTTTCCAAAAATATAACAGCTTTATTGAAATTAGATTCATATTTACATACCATACAATTCACTAATTAAAGTATAAAAGTCAATAGTCTTAGTGTATTCTAAAAGTTGTACAACCATCAATAAAATCGAATTTAAAATGTTGTCATCACCCCAAAACAAGCCTTACAGCCATTAACAGTCACTTTTCCTTCCCTAATACTCTCAGTCCTAGCCAAACACTAATCTACTTTCTGTCTCTATATTTGCCTGTTCTGTTCATTTTGTAACAATGGAACCATACAGTATGTAGCCTTTTATACCTGAATTCTTTAACCCAATATCATCTTCTTGGGGTTCATTCATGTTGTAGCATGCATCAATATTTTATTATTTTCTATCATGAAAAAATTGTATGAATAAACAGCTTTTTATTTTTCTATTTATCAGTTGATGGACATTTGGATCATTTCCACTTTAGGGCTATTGTGAATAATGTTGCTATGAACATCTGTTTATAAGTTTTTGGTTGGATATATGATTTCAGTTCTCTTAATTACACACCTAAGAATGGAATGTCTGGGTCATATGACAACTCCAAGTTTAAACTTATGAGGAACTGCCAGACTATTTTCAAAATGACTGTACCTGAGTCTACATTCCCAGTAGAGATGTGTGAGGTTTCTAAATTCTCCACATTTATGCCAACACTTTTTTATATTTTTGATTATCATCTTAGTGAGTGTGAAGTAGTATCACATTACAATTTTGATTTGAATTTCCTGATGCTTATTGACCATTTAACATTTCATCAGATTTGGCAAGTTTTCAGCTATTATTCCTCCAAACATTTTTTCTTTCCTTTTCTCTTCCTCCTCTTTCTCTACTACTCCTAAAATGTGTGTATTGGTATCCTATATTTATTTGAGTTGGCTTAAAACTCAGCAATCAAAAACCTAAGATCATGGCATCCAGTCCCATCACTTTATGGCAAATAGATGGGGAAACAATGGAAACAGTGACAGACTTTATTTTCTTGGGCTCCAAAATCACTGCAGATGATGACTGCAGCCATGAAATTAAAAGATGCTTGCTCCTTGGGAGGAAAGTTATGATCAACTTAGAAGGCATATTAAAAAGCAGAGACATTACTTTGCCGACAGAGGCCTGTCTAGTCAAAGCTATGGTTTTCCCAGTAGTCATGTACAGATGTGAGAGTTGGACCATAAAGAAACCTGAGTGCCAAAGAATCGATGCTTTTGAACTGTGGTGTTAGAGAAGACTCTTGAGAGTCATGGACTGCAAGGAGATCAAACTAGTCAATCCTGAAGGAAATCAGTCCTGAATAGTCATTGGAAGGACTGACGGTGAAGCTGAAATTCCAATACTTTGGCCACCTGAGGTGAAGAACTGATTCATTGGTAAAGACCCCAATGCTGGGAAAGATTGAAGTTAGGAGAAGAAGGGGATGACAGAGGTTGGATGGCTTCACTGACTTGATGGGCATGAGTCTAAGCAAGCTCCGGGAGGTGGTGATGGACAGGGAAGCCTGGCATGCTGCAGTCCATGGGGTCACAAAGAGTCTGACACAACTGAGTGACTGAACTGAACTGAACTGAACTGATATTTATTTGAAGATTTGTTTATGTTTCTTGGGCTTCACTGGTGACTCAGGCGGTAAAGTTTCTGCCTGCAACGTGGGAGACCTGGGTTCGATCCCTCAGTTGGGAAGATCCCCTGGAGAAGGAAATGGCAACCCACTGTAGTATTCTTGCCTGGAAAATCCCTTGGACGGAGGAGCCTGGTAGGCTACAGTCCAAGGGGTCACAAAGAGTTGGACGTGACTTAGTGACTTCACTTTCGCTTTCTTTTTATGTTTGTTAGTCTTTTTCTCTTAACTCTTCAGACTGCATAATCTCTATGTATCTAAATACAAGTTCACTGGCAATTGTTTTTGCTGTTTTAAATATACTGCTGTGTCTTTCTAGTGAAATTTCATTTCAGTTACAACAATTTTAAATTCCATAATTTCTATATGATTCTTTGTTCATTATTTATCTCCCTGTATTTATATTCTTTATTTCATGAGACACTGTCATCATAACTTCCTTTATTTAAGTGTTTTATCTCTTTGAACATATTATAATGGTTAGTTTGCATGTTTGTCTGTTAAGTCTAAAATCTAAGTCCTCTCCCAGGAAATTTATGTTGCTTAATTTGTTTCCATGTATGGATCACACCCTCCCTCCTTTTTTTTTTTCATGTTTTATAAATTTTTGTTGAAGAAATTGTTGATTTCTGATAATATATTATTGCAACTCTGGACATAGATCTTCCTTCTCCATGGCTTATTATTATTGTTCTGATCTGTTTGCTTGTCTGCTTATTTGTTTAGAGACTTGACTGAACTATTTTAATAAAGTATCTCTGTTGTTGTCTAGTCATTAACTCGTTGTCTGACTCTTTTGTGATCCCATGGACTGTAGCCTGTGTGTTTCCCTATAATGTAAGGCCTCTGATGTCATTCTGATGCCATGAGCTTTCCTGGTAGCTCAGTTGGTAAAGAATCCACTTGCAAGGTAGCAGACCCTGGTTCGATTCCTGAGTCAGGAAGATCCCTGGAGAAGGGATAGGCTACCCACTCCAGTATTCTTGCCTGGAGAATCCCCATGGACAGAGGAGCCTGACAGGCTATAGTCCATGGTGTTGCAAAGAGTCAGATACAAGTGAGCAACTTTCACTTCACTAATGTCACTAATCAGAGGGTGTAGGCAGCCGTGGGCATGTGCACAGACACCTTGGTGTGTCGGCAGTTTTAGCAGGTCTTTCTTTGACTTTCCCCTTCTCTTAAGCTCCATTCCTTGGTTTAACCTCCATTCAGAGGTTAAAGCATCTTCCTGCAATGCAGGAGACCTGGGTTTGATCCCTGGGTTGGAAAGATCCCCTGGAGTAGGAAATGGCAACCCACTCCAGTATTCTTGCCTAGAGAATCCCATGGACGGAAGAGCCTAGTGGGCTACAGTCCATGGGGTCGCAAAGAGTTGGACACAGCTGAGCGACTTCACTTTCTCCTTTCTCTTAGGCTATCTGCCTCTTTAGCATCACACATAGCAGTTAGGCTCCAGTAACTCTCTGCTGATTGCTCTATTGGTGTTGACTATACTGTGGAGTATGAGTTGCTCCTTAGTCTAATCCAGCTAAGTCTGAGGCCCTGAATAAATAATTTTGGAGGTCAATCTTCAAGGTTTGCTTTGACTCCAGTAAGGCTTTCTTTTCATTTTCTTTCCATGGTATTCTCTGATAAAGTAACTGGTCTATAGTTTAGTTTGTGGTTCTCTATGTTGTGATCAGCCTCCTCTAAATTGCTTACCCCCAAAATCCCCCCCCTCTCTTTTTTTTAGTTTACCTTATACTTTAGTGACACACACTGTGTTCTAAGTACAGTCATTTTTGGAGGGGTGGGGGGCTTTGGAGCTCTGTGTTCTTATTACTTATATTTCAGTTCAGTTCAGTGGCTCAGTCGTGTCCGACTCTGTGACCCCATGGACTGCAGCACACCTGGCCTCCCTGTCCATCACCAACTCCCAGAGTTTACTCAAACTAATCTCCACAGAGTCTGTGATGCCATCCAACCATCTCATCCTCTGTTGTCCCCTTCTCCTCCTGCCTTCAATCTTTCCCAGCATCAGGGTCTTTTCAAATGAGTTACCTCTTCCCATCAGGTGGCCAAAGTATTGGAGTTTCAGCTTCAACATCAGTGCTTGCAATTAATAATCAGGACTGATTTCCTTCAGGATTGACTGGTTTGATCTCCTTGCAGTCCAAGGGACTCTCAAGAGTCTTCTCCAACACCACAGTTCAAAAGCATCAATTCTTTGATGCTCAGCTTTCTTTATAGTCCAACTCTCACATCCATACATGACTACTGGAAAAACCATAGCCTTAACTAGATGGACCTTTGTTGGCAAAGTAATTACCTATCTTTACCTTAACTTCCCTGGTGGCTCAGATGGTAAAGCATCTGTCTACAATGCAGGAGACCCAGGTTCGATCCCTGGGTTGGGAAGATCTGCTGGAGAAGGAAATGGCAATCCACTCCAGTACCATTGCCTGGAAAATCCCATGAACAGAAGAGCCTGGTAGGCTACAGTCATGGGGTCGCAAAGAGTCAGACACAACTGAGCGACTTCACTTCACTTCACTTCACCTTCTGGGCAAGACCTCTGAGCCCCTTAAGGTGGCAGCAAAGAGAACCATCCATTTGTCTCAGAGACACTCCTGCTTGATGATCAAGGAACCATGTGAACGAGTTGTCTTTGGTCTTCTCTGCTTGCCTTTCCTTGCATAGAATGTCTACCCTTCAAGCAAGCTGCAGGAAGGATAAATAGATGCTAATATTCTCAGGCTTTCTCTCTTGTAGTGAAACCATCACTGTGTGGAAGAAGTTAAACCAGGTAGAAGAAGGAAGACCCAACCTCTCTTGTGCTAGTTTGAAATATGGATTCTGTGACATGGAGCTTGGGGGAATGATAAATGCTGGATGATTGCCTCTCCCAGGAAGATACTGTAGCACTAGATTGATTACTGAAGGTGGAGGAAGTCCTATCTTCTTCACCATACCTAGAGTAGAGATGTTATCATACAAGTCTGTGGAGCTGGGGGGAGAGGGAGCTGGTTATGGATCACTGGTTTAGTCACTAAGTCGAGTCTGACTCTTGCCACTCCATGGACTGTAGCCTGCCAGGCTCATCTGTCCATGGGATTCTCCAGGCAAAAATACTGGAGTGGGTTTCCATTTCCTTCTCCAGGTTATGGATCAAGTGCCATCTACAGTTGCTATTCTTACCAAAATTAGATTTTCTTGAAAAAACATTTCTTCATTTAGTGTATGCCTTTAAGACAATATCCATAGACTTTAAATGTTTTCTTTAGAAAAACAATTCACCGGTTATACTGAGGAGATAGCTTGCCAACCTCCTCATGCCTCCATTCTAGAAGTGGTTTTTAGTTCTTATCTTTTAACTCTAAAGTAGTCACTCATAGCTGGTCCTCAGAAAATTAATGTCTTTACCAAAACATACATTTCTTTAGAAGAATACTACAGGAAACCAATTTAAGTTTAATGTAAGAAAATGTTGGATTATGAAGTACTTAGATAGCATTTTCATAGCTTACATTTAGTACCAACACCACTCAGGGAAATCTGGATAATCCACTTACAGTGTGGTTCTCTATTATACTCACTCATGTTTTTCAGTATATACGGTACCCAACAAAGTATGTTTTATTAAATTGGACAGTTAATGATACCTAGTAAAGTAAAACAAACATTCAGTATCTTCTCAGTCTCCTCCAACCATCCCTACACAAACTTTCCAAAATATGCCCAAATTATTAATCCATATACTGTGATCAGGTTATTGGTAAGGGAGTTATTATTGTGTATTTGCCTAGATAACATTAGCTCCTTGAACAGATAAAATCCCTCAGTGATATAAGGCAGTTCTTACTCTCATAAACTTCAAAACTGAAATGTTTCAAAGATGTTCTTAAAATTTTTATGTTGTTTTCAAAACACAGCTTCAAAGATTACTGTTGAAAACCAAAAAGGCATCATGAAGGATAATGAGTCAAAGGTTTTCATAACCCAGGCTTCTGTGATACCCAAAATTCAGATGCCAGTCCCCACCAGAATATAAGGTAGAATGGGAGTGCAGTTTAAATGTTATCCTAGAAATAAAAGGACACCTGTTGGGCAGTCATTCTCTGCTCTTCTGATTTCCACACATCCGTTTTACCATTTTCCTGCCAGAGCTGCCATAACAAAGCACTTACTACCACAGTCTGGGTGATGTAAGCAACAGAAATATGTTGTCTCACAATCTGGAAGCCTCACCCCAAAACCTGCCTTCATTTTCACACAGTACTCTCCCTGTGTGAATATCTTTGTGTTCAAATTTCCTGTTTTTATAAAGATATAGTCATTGGGTTAACACCCATCAAATGACCTCATCTCAACTTAATTAACTACATCTGAAATACTCTTATTGCCAAATAAGGTGACATTAGAGGATACTGGGAGTGAGGTCTTCAAAATACGAATTTGATGGGGACACATTTTAACTCATAACACTACAGAAATAGAACATACTCACCTTTTTACCAAGAGTAACTACACAAACTTGTCCATTAACAACATTGAACATAGAAGTCCAGGCTCATCACCTGATGCGCAGTTCTTTGTGTTCTATTCAATATATTCAATATAATGCACTGTGTCCAGGTAACCTAATATTTAAAAGATAAATTATTATTAAAAAACTCTCCAGAGTTTTGAATTTTATCCTGGCTATAAGTTAACAAGTTATTCTATGTCACTGATGATAAAAAAAAGAAATCACAAGAATTCTGGGTCAGAGACAAAGAACTGTATCATTTGTGGCACAGAAAGTAACATGAACTTCATGTTTGCAGTTATTATTGACACCCTAAGTCCCACAACTGTGGAGTGTCCCCGGCTAATGCTATTTATGCAGTGGATCTTCATTCCAGTGGAGGAATTCTGAGTTTATGAAACTCCCAATGTTACAATGACACTACTACCAATTCTGTTAACCTTTGCCCCAGTGGGAGACATTGTTATATCCTTAAAATAAAGTGACATCACAATAATCCTATAGGAGAAAGCAAATCTGTTCTTCACCATGGAGGCAGGCATTATTTCTGTCTCCCAAGATGAAATTCTGTCCTTTGGGAAGAACTTGTTTTTTCAGTGTTTTCCATGGTCCTTGTGTCTATACTCTGGAAGATTATTTTCTCAACCATTATTCTCAGGGACACATCTGAAGTGAGTTTTATGTAGTATACATTCCTTTGTGTCTATACAGTTTTCATGGCTGCTTTTGTTAGTTTATCTTTGGAGACCTGAAGTTTGTTTTATAACACTTGTAAAAGGCATTTTAATCCAAGCCTCTAATTCTGTGTCACTATATTCATTTAAAAACTTACTAAGCTATGTTTCCTACATTCTATTTTATTTGGAAAAATAAACAAGCCAGTTTAACCTAGAAAATTCTAAAAATCAAAGTAAAGTCATGAAGTAGCTCTAGTAGTGGTAGTGTTCATCACTCAGTTGTTTCCGACTCTTTGTGACCCCATGGACTATGGCCTGCCAGGCTCCTCTGTCCACGGGATTCTCCAGGCAAGAATACTGGACTGTGTTGTCATTCCCTTCTCCAGGGATCTTTCCAACCCAGGGATCAAACCCACGTCTCCTGAATTGCAGGCAGATTCTTTACTGTCTGAGCTATAGGGAAGATCAAGTAGTTTTCAGCTCAGCTCAGTGGCTCAGTCGTGTCCGACTCTTTGTGACCCCATGAATCACAGCATGCCAGGCCTCCCTGTCCATCACCAACTCCTGGAGTTCACTCAAACTCATGTGCATTGACTCGGTGATGCCATCCAGCCATCTCATCCTCTGTCATCCCTTTCTCCTCCTGCCCCCAAACCCTCCTAGCATCAGAGTCTTTTCCAATGAGTCAACTCTTCACATGAGGTGGCCAAAGTATTGGAGTATTGGACTGGATAGTAAAATATATGACAAAATGCAACCAATTAAAATAGTAGTTGTGATGGTACATACATAGCTATATCAGCATAATTAGATATAAAGTTAATACATTGATATAAATATATATGATAATTTAAAATATAATAACAAATTAGTGGAAATACTATGTTTTAAAATAATGGTTCTGATAATTTTCTAGACCCCTGGAGAATATATTGCAAATGATTCTTTAAAAAGTGTGAATAAATAAGCAGGAAAATGCCAAAATTGAAAATATTAGTATTTTTTTCCATGAAAGCAAAAAGTTTATTCATGTTTGAAACTACATATAACTACCATGAGGAAGACTTTTCAGTCCATGTCATAATCCACTTAGAAAGCAACAGAAATGTTTTTAATACATTAGAATCACCACCACAAATTATTTTCATGACTCAATCAGTTTCAGAATTGCATACAATACAAAAAGAGAGAAAGGAGAGGGGGCCTTATTACACAGGGTGAAATGTACAGTACTGAATACTGAAATCTGAATGGATCACAATTAGTCATTGCCTTCTTTTTTTCTTTTTCTTTTTTGCATGGATTAGTAACAAGATGAAGAACACTCAAAATGCTCCTCCGTATTTACAACAGTTGTACTGATCCTGCATTAATTTAAGACCCAAGGTTTTCACTCTCGGTCTTTTAAAAGTCACGAATGCAACCCTGATTTTTCTTTAAAAGGATTACAATGTATATTAGATTTTAAGAGAAACAAAGAGTTAGTTAGAAGATGCAAAAATATAAGAAAGAGACAAACTACAGCATGAGTACTGTTCAGAGGCAGTAAGTGAGCACTCTAAGCTACAGAACATGTTGAAATTCTATTGGTTCATATGAGTTTGCATGAGGTAATAAAGCTGTCAGGAAGCAACAGAACTGGACATGGAACAACAGACTGGTTCCAAATAGGAAAAGGAGTACGTCAAGCAGTTGTCACCCTGCTTAATTAACTTATATGCAGGGTACCTCATGAGAAATGCTGAGCTGGATGAAGCACAAGCTGGAATCAAGATTGCCAGGAGAAATATCAATAACTTCTGATAAGCAGATGACACCACCCTTATGGCAGAAACTGAAGAAGAACTAAAGAGCCTCTTGATGAAAGTGAAAGAGGAGAGGGAAAAAGTTGGCTTAAAGCTCAACATTCAGAAAACTAAGATCATGGCATCTGGTCCCATTACTTCCTGGCAAATAGATGGGGAAAGAGTGGAAACAGTGTCAGACTTTATTTTTGGGGGCTCCAAAATCACTGCAGATGGTGACTGAAGCCCTGAAATTAAAAGATGCTTACTCCTTGGAAGGAAAGTTATGACCAACCTAGACAGCATATTAAAAAGCAGAAACATTACTTTGCCAACAAAGGTCCATCTTGTCAAGGCTATGGTTTTTCCAGTGGTCATGTATAGATGTGACAGTTGGACTATAAAGAAAGCTGAGTGCTGAAGAATTGATGCTTTTAAACTGTGGTGTTGGAGAAGACTCTTGAGAGTCCCTTGGACTGCAAGGAGATCCAACCAGTCCATCCTAAAGGAGATCAATCCTGGATGTTCATTGGAAGGACTGACGTTGAAGCTGAAACTCCAGTATTTGGCCACCTGATGTGAAGAGCTGACTCATTTGAAAAGACCCTGATGTTGGGAGAGATTGAGGGCAGGAGGAGAAGGGGACAACAGAGGATGGGATGGTTAGATGGCATCACCGACTCAATAGACATGAGTTTGGGTAGGCTCCAGGGTTGGTGTTGGACAGGTAGGCCTGGCATGCTGCGGTTCATGGGGTCGCAAAGAGTCGGACATGACTGAGCAACTGAACTGAACTGAATAAAGCTGAGTTTTGATTGATGAGATGTATACTCTTTTGCTACACTATGTACAACACTCCAGAGAGCAGGGCCTTTGTGTGGATGCCGCAGACAGATCTCATGGTCACCTGTATCAGCAGCAAGGATCTTCATCTCTCAAAACAATCTGGATCCATAATGTCATTACCGAGCAGACTCTGGGCACTGGTACTTTCAGAGAGAGAAAAGATGCTACCAGTCTCTGATCTAATTACAACATAAGAAATCGAAACACAAGTGATAAAGAAGATTCTTAAACACAACCATCAACAGTAAGCCAAACAGTATTAGTATTATTAACATTTCTTTTATTTGTAATATTTCTGTATTAGAACTAGAAAGATCTTTGAGCGTGTGAGCCAAAATTCTAAATGTCATTAAAGAAAATATAGTTGACTAAAGAAATACTAAAAACACAAGGCTAAAATGCCATACAAAAATACAAATCAAGACAGAAAAATTTCCAATTTTATATAGTATTTTAGGAAAAAGCAAGTTAAAATCTAGTGTGCAGTTTACTAAAAATTGTCTAAAAATATAGATACAGGCAGATGCTTGTATTTGCATAGGCCACCTCACAAAGAAATATGCTACAACAAAAAAAAAGAAAAACAAAAACAACTTGTGATTTTCAAACGTGACTGTGAAGAAGCCAAACAAGTAGTAATTCTGTGGCTAAAGAACATGGGGCTTAATGTATGAATAATATATCCATATATTTGCATAGGTATGTGTGCTCAGTTTCTTCAGTAATGTCAGACTCTTTGCAACCCTATGGACTTCAGCCCTCCGGGCTGCCCTGTCCATGGGATTTTCCAGCCAAGAATACTAGAGTGGGTTTCCATGCCCACCTCCAGGGGATCTTTGCAACCCAGGGATGGCATCAGGGTCTCCTGAGTCTCTTGCATTGCAGGTGGATTCTTTACCCACTGAGCCACCTGGGAAGCCATATTTGCATATGCTTTTTTAAAAAGTTAATAATCACCTCTTTGTAATACATTTAAATTAAAAAGAAAACAAAAGAAGCCCCAAAGACTCGATCAGTAGAAAATTCATATTTGTATCTACATTAAGTACCTATGATTTCAATGTTGTTTATTATTTCTAAATTTTTCTAAACAACCTATATTGTAATTTATATAGTAGAATTTGACTATTTAAGTGGAAAACCAGCATAGTCATAAAATGGTTCATTTTAAATTTATTAGTTATATGTGTAAATCTAACTGTTCTGATCACTATTGCTATGGAACAAATTAACTTCATAATTTAGTATCTTGAAACAACTATGATGTCTCTGGGAATACATTATGTCTGTGGAAGAAAAGATTGACAAAGAAGACTTTTTTTCCCCCCTTCTACATGTATCTGGGAAGGAGAGGAATGCTTTTCCTTTGATCCTGTTAAAGAGGACAAGGAAGTCATTGTAATTATTTATTTTTGAAGGCCTGAAATTCCTTGCATTATAGGGAGTAAAGAGGATTACATTTTTCAAAGAAATCTCTGGCTTTTAAAATCTCAGGTCCTTTTAAAGAGTTGGGCATAATCATACTGGATAAGAGTGTTTTTGTTTTCTTGAATACTTGGGCTATAAGCTATCAGTTTGTTCTCTGTAGGGGCTGGAGACAGTGATGTAACTAACATCAGCCATGCAGGTGTTCAGGACTCCCCAGGTGGCACAGTTGGTAGGAGATGCAAGAAATGTGGGTTCAACCCCTGAGTCAGGAAGATCCCTGGAGGAGGAAATGGCGACCCACTCCAGTATTCTTGCCTGGGGAATTCTATACACAGAAGAACCTGGCAGCCCACAGTCCACGGGGTCACAAAGAATTGAACAAGACTGAGCGCAAAACAGCATAAAGGCGTTTGATCGTGGATAAGTGACCAACTTACAGGAAAAAACATGCACATGCAGACTCAGTTGAGCTTCCCTGCTTGGCTAGACTTCATACACGTCACACATTATTGGCGGCAGGTTAAGCACTATCATTGAGATTCTACCAGAAGAGGGCACATGGAAGTATGTATCCCTCGCTTTAGGGACTCTGCCTTATGTGCTTTTTACCTTTGCTGATTTCAAACTGTATCCTTCTTCTGTAGTAAGTTGAACCTGTAAGTATAATGATTTTCTGGGTCCTGTGAGTCCTTACAGTGAGTCTTTGAATCGGAAGGTGGTCTTGGGGGTCTCTGATACAGTAATGTAATAAAATTCAGCATTGCTGAAGTTGGCTGCGCTCAGTTAGGGGGCTGTATACATACAATAGAGAGGAACAGTCCCTCCACCATCCCTGGAATTCTCCAGGCAAGAACACTGGAGAGAGGCACAGTAATGGACTACAAAGCTTAGATGGAAGTATAAGGTAGCTAAATTTCACAAATCTAAGTGGATCAATTTGGTTTAAATTACGGATATTGGCAGTGGAGACTATAACAAACTAAAGACCGGGATATGGTCTAGCATACATGATGTTCTAATGAGCAGATTTATATATCTGGATTTCTTCTATTGTGTTGCTTTGGAGATTATAAATAAACAATAAGACTTAAGATGTATGGCAAAATGTCCTCAAATTTAGCATTGTATATTTAGCAAAAATTAGAGAAACCACGGGAACATTTCATGCAAAGATAGGCACAATAAAGGGCAGAAATGGTATGGACCTAACAGAAGCAGAAGATATTAAGAAGAGGTAGCAAGAATACACAGAAGAACTGTACAAAAAAGAGCTTCACGACCCAGATAATCACGATGGCGTGATCACTCACCTAGAGCCAGACATACTGGAATGTGAAGTCAAGTGGGCCTTAGAAAGCATCACTATGAACAAAGCTAGTAGAGGTGATGGCATTCCAGTTGAGCTATTTCAAATCCTGAAAGATGATGCTGTGAAAGTGCTGCACTCAATATGGCAGCAAATTGGGAAAACTCAGCAATGGCCACAGGACTGGAAAAGGTCAGTTTTCATTCCAATCCCAAAGAAAGGCAATGCCAAAGAAGGCTCAAACTACCACATATTTGCACTCATCTCACACTCTAGTAAAGTAATGCTCAAAATTCTCCAAGCCAGGATTCAGCAATAGTGAACTGTGAACTTCCTGATGTTCAAGCTGGTTTTAGAAAGGCAGAGGAACCAGAGATCAAATTGCCAATATCCGCTGGATCATCGAAAAAGCAAGAGAGTTCCAGAAAAACAACTATTTCTGCTTTATTGACTATGCCAAAGCCTTTGACTGTGTGGATCACAATAAACTGTGGAAAATTCTGAAAGAGATGGTAATACCAGACCACTTGACCTGCCTCTTGAGAAACCTATATGCAGGTCAGAAAGCAACAGTTAGAACTGGACATGGTACAACAGACTGGTTCCAAATAGGAAAAGGAGTACATCAAGGCTGTATGTTGTCACCCTGCTTATTTAACTTCTATGCAGAGTACATCATGAGAAATGCTAGGCTGGAAGAAGCACATGCTGGAATCAAGATTGCTGGGAGAAATATCAATAACCTCAGATATGCAGATGACACCACCCTTATGGCAGAAAGTGAAGAGGAACTACAAAGCCTCTTGATGAAAGTGAAAGAGGAGAGTGAAAAAGCTGCCTTAAAGCTCAACATTCAGAAAACAAAGATCATGGCATCTGGTCCCATCACTTCATGGGAAATAGATGGGAAACAGTGGAAATAGTGTCAGGCTTTATTTTGGGGGGAGTTCCAAAATCACTGCAGATGGTGATTGCAGCCATGAAATTAAAAGACGCTTACTCCTTGGAAGAAAAGTTATGACCAACCTAGATAGCATATTATAAAGCAGAGACATTACTTTGCCAACAAAGGTCCGTCTAGTCAAGGCTATGGTTTTTCCAGTGGTCATGTATGGATGTGAGAGTTGGACTGTGAAGAAAGCTGAGCGCCGAAGAATTGATGCTTTTGAACTGTGGTGTTGGAGAAGACTCTTGAGAGTCCCTTGGACTGCAAGGAGATCCAACAAATCCATCCTAAAGGAGATCAGTCCTGGGTGTTCATTGGAAGGACTGATGCTAAAGCTGAACCTCCAGTACTTTGGCCACCTCATGCGAAGAGTTGACTCATTGGAAAAGACCCTGACGTTGGGAGGGATTGGGGGCAGGAGAAGAAGGGGACGACAGAGCATGAGATGGCTGGATGGCTTCCCAGACTCGATGGACATCAGTTTGGGTTAAACTCCAGGAGCTGGTGATGGACGGGGAGGCTTGGCGTGCTGCGATTCCTGGGATTGCAAAGAGTTGGACACAACTGAGCAACTGAACTGAACTGATTTAGCAAAATATTAATAACATTGTCAACTAGAATATTTAGTACAAATTACTGCCTTATGTACAACTACAGAAAACTAGGGAAGGAGAATGTCCTCAAAATAAAACTAAACTGAATTTTCCATTAGTCAGGTAGATAGGACCTCAAAGCTATTATGAAAAAAATACATAGGCCTCACTTAAATATAAAACAAATTCAAATCAACTAAGATTCATTACTCAATAATAGCATTTGTATTCTTATTTATATAAATATTCTAAATTACTACGAAATTTAATATTCTAGTTGACAATGTTATTAATATTTTGCTAAATATACAATGCTAAATTTGAGGACATTTTGCCATGCTTAAGTCTTATTGTTTAATAATTTCATTTACAGGAATTTCTCCAAAGCAACACATTAGAATAGAAGAATCCAGATATATAAATCTGCTCATCACAACATCTTGCGTGCTAAGTTGCTTCAGTTGTGTCCGACTCTTTGCGACCCTATGGACTGTATCTTTTCTGCCCATGGGATACTCCAGTCAAAAATGCTGAGTGGGTTGCCATGCTCTCCTCCAGGGGATCTTCCTGACCTGAACTCAGGGATTGAACCCACATCTGCCATGTCTCCAGCATTGGCAGGAGGGTTCTTTACCACTAGTGCCACCTGGGAAGCCCCTTCTCCTCCTGCCCCCAATTCCTGGGAAGCCCCTCACAGCATCATAGAAAATACCAAAAATTTAAGTATATCAAATGTTGAAGGGTTGGTTTTGATTAAATATAAAATAACAGATTTTGTTATTTAGTATCATTCAGCCATATTTATATAGACACATATAAAATGAGTAATATTAATTCAAAATGCAGAATATGGAATTACATGCCAATTTTATAATTTCTTAGCTTTTTAAATTGTTAAAGAACTTTAAAATGCTGAAGCCATAAAAGTAAGAGAGCAAACATATTTACTTGTAGCAATTAATTTAATTAATTTGAGACAGGGAAATATTCAGTTCAGTTCAATTCAGTCGCTCAGTCGTGTCCGACTCTTTGCAACCCCATGAATTGCAGCAAGCCAGGCCTCCCTGTCCATCACCAACTCCCGGAGTTCATTCAAACTCACGTCCATCAAGTCGGTGATGCCATCCAGCCATCTCATCTTCTGTTGTCCCCTTCTCCTCCTGCCCCCAATCCCTCCCAGCATCAGAGTCTTTTCCAGTGAGTCAACTCTTCACATGAGGTGGCCAAAGTATTGGAGTTTCAGCTTTAGCATCAGTCCTTCCAATGAACACCCAGGACTGACCTCCTTTAGGTTGGACTGGTTGGATCTCCTTGCAGTCCAAGGGACTCTCAAGAGTCTTCTCCAACACCACAGTTCAAAAGCATCAATTCTTCGGTGCTCAGCTTTCTTCACAGTCCAACTCTCACATCCATACATGACTACTGAATTACCTGACAATTTTATAATTTCTTAGCTTTTTAAATTGTTAAAGAACTTTAAAATGCTGAAGCCATAAAAGTAAAGAAGCAAACATATTTACGTGTAGCAATTAATTTATTTTAACAAATTTGAGATAGGGAAATATTAGAGATGGCATAAAGCTCACATTTCTCAGACACCTATTTAACCTTGCAGTTCCTTGTGAATTCACACATATATAGACACACACAGTCATAACACTAAAAAAACATTCAACAGTAGAGTATAACATTTTCTTGTAAGAAAAAGTCATTTATTAGTGAGAAAGACATTTTACTCCCACCTTGTACAGTAGGAGATTGGGTAGCAAGGAGAGCCCAAGAGCGCAGAGCATGGCCATTCCCCACCCCTCCTTGCTGTATCTTAATGTGATCGATATTTAGTGACTAAATAACTGTAGTAGCCTTTCTCACACTTTCCTGTCTTAATCATTAGATAGCATTCAGATTTAATGAAAACATTTCCCCTGAAGACAAAGAGTAACATAAACAATTTATCATCATTCCCACTGGTCAAACGTAAACATTTTCTGAATTGGAGATGGAGTTTTGCCATGCCTTAGTGGAATTTAGTATATGGCAAAGGCTGTGCAATTTTAAAGCTGAATAATTTGTTTCGTAGCACAGTAGAAATATTTGTTTTGGATAAAGAATAGTTTTCTGGAAAAAATAAAAATGCTGACCAAGGGGAATAAGTGCTGTTTTCAGGACTGGATTTTAGCAGAAAAATCTATGAAATAAATTTTACTGTGAAGTTATATAGGCATAAACTAAAAGGCAAGGAGTCAAACTCTCTCAATGTCCACTTTCTATCCAACTAAGCTTGCTGTTATTCTTCCAGGCATGTTTTGAAATAATATGCATAAATATATTTAGCTATTATTCTTTATAGAAAAGAGAATAGTCTTTTAAGACTTCTAATATGAGTCTTCATTTTGTTGAACATACCATGTTTCATCTCTTCATTCAATATATATCTCCTCTTTCTGCTTTGCATTCGTTTTAATGAATCTATGATAGTTTAACTATTCCCTTATTGGTGGGAAAGTAAGTAGTGTCCATTGCTAGTGCAATGCTTCCGTGAACATCTGTACTGTGATATAATTTCTATAAAACAGCTTTCTGTGCACAATTAAATTGTAATGTACGATGCCAAATTACTCCCCAGAAGACTGTTACCAAATGTTATGCTCACTGTGAATATGTGAGTGCCTAGTTTCCTTTGTTTTCTCAAAGTGTTAATGGCTCAGTCTTGTCCAATTCTTTGCGACTCCATGGACTGTGGCCTGCCAGGCTCCTCTGTCTATGAGATTCTCCAGGCAAGAATACCGCAGTGGGTTGCCATTCACTTCTCCAGGGGACCTTCCCGACCCAAGGATCGAACCTGGGTCTCCTGCATGCAGGTAGATTCTTTACCGTCTGAGCCATCAGGGAAGCCCTTGTCTTCTCAGAGAAGGGTATAAATCTTTAAATTGCTTGCTGGTCTGACTGGTGAGTTTGTATCATTCAGTTCAGTTCAGTCACTCAGTTGTGTCTGACTCTTTGCAACCACATGAATTGCAGCATGCCAGGCCTACCTGTCCATCATCAACTCCCGGAGTTCACTCAGACTCAGGTCCATCGAGTCAGTAATGCCATCCAGCCATCTCATCCTCTGTCGTCCCCTTCTCCTCCTGCCCCCAATCCTCCCAGCATCAGAGTCTTTTCTAATGAGTCAACCCTTCACATGAGGTGGCCAAAGTTTCACTTTGGAGTTTCAGCTTTAGCATCATTCCCTCCAAAGAAATCTCACAGCTGTTCTCCTTCAGAATGGACTGGTTGGATCTCCTTGCAGTCCAAGGGACTCTCAAGAGTCTTCTCCAACACCACAGTTCAAAAGCATCAGTTCTTCGGTGCTCAGCCTTCTTTATAGTCCAACTCTTACATCCATACATGACCACAGTAAAAACCATAGCCTTGACCAGACGGACCTTTGTTGGCAAAGCAATGTCTCTGCTTTTGAATATGCTATCTAGGTTGGTCATAACTTTTCTTCCAAGGAGTAAGTGTCTTTTAATTTCATGGCTGCAGTTACCATCTGCTGTGCTTTTGGAGTCCCCCAAAATAAAGTCTGACACTGTTTCCCCTGTTTCCCATCTATTTCCCATGAAGTGATGGGACTGGATGCCATGATCTTTGTTTTCTGAATGTTGAGCTTTAAACCAACTTTTTCACTCTCCACTTTCAGTTTCATCAAGAGGCTCTTCAGTTCTTCTTCACTTTCTGCCATAAGGGTGGTGTCATCTGCATGGCAATCTTGATTCCAGCTTGTGCTTCTTCCAACCCAGTGTTTACAGTTAATATGAAATTATATATTACTGGAACAGAAGTGTGTCTGGTTGCAACAATATCCAAATGGTATTTAATTTTGTTTATCCAATACATTAAAGGAGGAAAAAACTGAAGTGATTGATATATATGTGTGTGTGCTCAGTTGTGTCCGACTCTGTGCAACCCCATGGACTGTAGTCCACCAGGCTCCTGTGTCTATGGAATTTTTCCAGCAAGAATACTGGAGTGGGTACCCACTTTCACTTCAGGGGGTCTTCCCAACCCAGGGATAGAACCCCCATCTCTTGGATCTCCTGAATTGGCAGGAGGTTTCTTTACCACTGCACCACCCAGGAAGTCCTTGATGTATATATATATATACATCATATATATAATACAATATATATTTCTAATTTACCAACAAATGTCTTTTAAAATTAGCTGCATTTTCGAACATTATAAGACAAAATCTTGGTTTATAAATTGTGTCCCTCTGATGATATGAAATCAAGATGACATGATCAAATGAAAAGTGTTTTTTAATATGAGCCATTTTAAATTTGAATTACTTGACTAACATATTTGGTCATATTGATTACCTGTGGCAGAAGATTGATTAGGGGACAAGTGTAGAGCAAAAATAATGCTATTAAGCTCAGCATCATTACTCATGCTAAACTAGAGCATGCAGAAATACAAAATGGCAGCAATATGAATTACATGAAATCTGAAAATAACTTGTTTTCAACAAAATTCAGTTATTATTTTCCTAAATACTGAATTGTCTGGCTTCAAGTTAACCAACACCCCATTTCGCAAGCCAATATTATTTTCTGGCAAACATCAAAATCTGTAGATGGAATGGCAAACAAAGTTTAATTATCTACTCATTTACCAAGCATTTTCTTCTTCTTCTTAGGCCTTAATCCATGTTTTACTGCAAAGCAGAATAATAGCATGAGCCACATTTCAAAATTCACATCTGGAGAAATTTCTAAAAGAAATCAAATCTTTTGTTCAAATTTATTTGTACTTGGAAAATAGGCCTCCATTTAAGAGAAATGCAGCTAAAGTGATTACAGAAATTGTTGAAAATTATTTTGCATAACTAATGGAAAATAAGAAAGCAACATTATAGTTATGATTTTAGTGCAAAATAACCAGAAACAGACAATTTCTAATTTCCTTTAAAAGTTTTTTGTTGTTTTGTTTTAAATCAAGAGAGCAGTGTTCAGCAAATATATATTTAGCTACTACTGAAATGTAGAAGAATATAGAACCTTTCTTCTATGTATTTTAAAAGTTTCCAAGCACAAGTAACCTTCTCGAATTTTACTTTTCTGAAGTAAAAGAAAAGATAATACAGATAACCCTCCCACCCAGCTGCAAGAAGGGACTATTGTTTTTTTCCTTCTTGCATCTAATGTGAAAGGCCCTCCTTAAATCATAAGTAATTCTGCAATCTTGGCAATATTTTTCGTAGAGAATAGGCACACTTTATTATTTGCAATCTTGTATAGTGATCTATAGGAGAAGGAAATGTCAAACCACTCCAGTACTCTTGCCTGGAAAATCCCATGGACAGAGAAACCCGGCGGGCTACAGTCCAGGTGGTTGCCAAGAGTCAGACATGATTGAGTGAAAAACACACATACATACACATAGAGATTTAACTATATAGTGACATTAAATACATATCTCTCCCTCTCTTATCTATTTTTTTCTCTTTTCTAAATATACCTACTGTATCATTTGGTCAATTGGAGTTTTCTCTCACAGAAAAAAAATAATTGTTAGCGGACACTTTCCTGGAAATTGACCCCCTAAGCAGTTTTATCTTAAGCAATGTATCATTAATCATTAGGCTAAAAGAGTCTAGATCATCTAAAATAAGTAATAAGAAAATACTTTATAATTTTTAAAGGTGTTAAAACCACAGTTCTTGATTTATATTTCCTATATTGCTTAAAATATAATCAGAAGCCACATTATTCATATGCTTTTAGTTTCCCAAGATTTTCTTTCTTCCTGAAATCTTTTTGTTTGTTTTGTTCTTTGGTTTTATATTTTGCTCTATTGATGGGAGGGGATTTCATACTAAACCATTTATTCTTAAATAATATTTTCTGTAGCATTTAGACTTCACTGAAGTGTTAGAGAAAGGAACAATTATTAAGGACCGATATATTAAGGAACAATATATAAATTGTCTCCATTTGTTCACACCTTCACAAAGATCTATTTAAGAGAATAATAAGTCCAGTGTATTGATCCAGTTGTAAATATTACAGATTGCTGATAGGGAATGGAACAGCCTTAAAACTATTATTTGGGGGAAAATATGCTGTTTTTTTTTTTAAACACTTCCTCTAAAAATAATATAAAACATCATAATTAACATGAATCAAGGTACTAGAAATATTTGATTGTTCATTTAAATTTAGCACAAGGTGATCATGATGTCAAAGTACAGGGTTTTCACTGATATAGCACATGGACAAATAATTGTTCATTTAATCTCTAGGTTTAAAAATATAGGCATCATTTTAAAAATCATTTTGTGTAAAACAATTTTTCTAACAACAAGGAAGTTTTATTTACATGTAGTCAAAAATCGGTATCTGCTTTCCACTTGTTTTCTTCCATTTTGTTTTCTACAAATAAGTGGAAATGCTAAAGAGAAAATAAGGAGAACATATTTTGCCTTCAAATCAGTTAAGAAGATATAATTAAGATCTCCATCCCAGAACAATATGATTGCTTGTTTAAGCATAGGTACAAATGTTCAATTTAATTGACATTCTCTTCAATTACTTCATCTTACAGATGCCCATCTGCTCTCATGTTAGCCAATTCTGGTCCACCATCCCTTGTACACTTGGATATCTCAGCCATGCATTATAATCTAAGCACAACAATTGACTCTGCACTGTGGGTCTTCCAAAATAAACACAGCTGCAGTCTTTGTATCTTTAGCAGCCTCCCTCCTGCTCTGACTGCACAGCAGTCAGAGATGTTCAACTATTCCAAATTTAAAGTCAGAAAGATCAACTTTCTGAGAAGCCACAGGAATTGCTTCTCCAGTCTAAGAGTTATGACAAACCATGCATTTCTGTATGGAGGAGGAGATTCACAGCTGACCAAGTTATCAAAAGCATTTCACTAAAGCACACAAACAAAGCTGGGCTGATGCTAGTGGTTTCACCTTAGGTTGGTCAACTAGAGTAGGTAATATATATCTTCCTCTGAAATGTTTAGCACTAATGCTTACAGTCATGGGACACAGGGCTACCCTCTGTCAGGATGTAAAATGTGCCATGCTAAATGACCTTATATACAATTGTCAGGGTTGTAAAGCAATCCGTGAGTGCTGAGAAATTTATTAGAATATTATGTTTCAACACAGAACTACACTGTATCAAGGTAATTTAAAATATTGATGTAAACCACACATTGTTCTAATAGAAACTATTTCTGACTAATCAGTGGACCCAGAATGACCTAAAATTATATACAAACCTATGCTTCTGTTATTCTGCCTCAAACAGCACACACTTCAAAACTGCAGAGTCTATTATAAAATTTTGAGAGAATCATGATGTCGAATAAATAAGGTATTGTTAAGAACAGTGCTGTAGTAGTTCAGTGCCTGTATAAAAAGATACATATTTTTTAGCAAATGCCTTTTTCAACCTTTACCTGTATTATTTCTGAAATACTGCCTTTTGAATTCTAGAAGCAAAAGTATAAATACTTGTTTAGAAAAGACAATCTATATCTATATATTTATAAGGTGGTGATGCGTATATATTGTACATATATGTATATGATATATTGTAATACATATATATATATACACGCATGTAGTAGGCATGTAACTCTCTATGTATATACTTTTTTAAAGTGTTGCAGCTCTATATCCTTACTGCATCTACCACCTGCCTGTAACTGATGTCAGATAATTAGAAGACATTATTCGTTGGTGGTCTTCGATTTCACCAACTGGTGATTTTTTTAAAAAGTGACTGAGATAAAACAATGATCATGTCCAGTCCCCAGCACCACTTCACACATTCACATGGCCTTTCAGGTTCCTGATGACATTTGAACTCTCTTTTGCTTCATTAGGTAAAGGAAAGAGCACAGAGAGAAGGATTACTTGAAATTGAGAAGAATCACTCTAGAAATGAGAATGCAAAGGAGGGCAATAAGTTCTAGGAAGTTATTGCAGGTCAGTCTGAAGAGAGAGGAGTTGCTTTGGAGTAGATGAGGGATAGTGTCTTTCACTTATGGAGTAGAGATCAAGGCTAGCCTGACCTGAGGTAGGACACAATGCAGGGATGGGGCAGACCGGGATTGTGGAATTGCTTGGGGATTTCACCCACCCACTCAGGGTACCAACCTGAAGTTGGCCTTACTTGCCAGAAACAATACCAGACAGAGAGCCCTTGAAAGCTGACCAGAGAAGTCCATCTGTGGTTAAGACTCCCAACTACCTTCACAGAAGAGAATCTTATGAAAACTTATCTGTGTCTAGATTCCATATTTTATGTGTCTTAATTTCCCCCTTCTTAATAAACTTACTTTGGAATGTTTGTCCACATGAAGCCAGGACATCTGAAGTAAGAGAATACCTTTTGAAACTAACTGTGGTACCAGGCATAAGATACATCTATCAAAAAGAAAAGAGTTTTAGTAAAGCTGTGGTATTTCACACTGGTAAAACACTGGAAACTGAACAATTATGACCACTTTTGATAGTCCCTCTCTTCACACATGACAATTTCGAGTGAAAATAAACTAGAAAAAAGACTAAACATCTCATTTTTCAGAGACAGATTTACAAGATATGCTAGATACTAATGCTACTATATAGATTCTTGCAAAAGATTTCACATAATCAAATATGCCTATTCTTCATAAAGAATACTACCAAGATTACAGAATTAATTGTGATATAAGGCCACACATATCATATGCAAAAAGAGAAAAATATTTAAACATCATTTTTCATGTTATATATAAATATAAAAGAGGGGGGAAGCCCTGAGGAATTGCTAAAATAACATCATGGCTTTTGAGGAAGAAAATGCTTCTTCAGAAATAATTTAAGTCATCATGAGTAGAGTGTTTTTCTAAAAAATTAGACTTCTGGTAAAAGGGAAAAAAAGAAAAAGAAAATCCTGAAAGATAGCTTTGTTAACTGTCAGTGATATGCGTCTGTTATTCTTCTGCCTCGCAGGCTCATAAACTACAAACTGGTTGCTTTAGAGACAGGGTTGCTGTTAGTTCTCTGTGGACTTTAATGCACTGCAGGGACTTTCTACCACCACCAAAATAAAAGAAAATGCTCTTAAGAATTTGGAGTCATCCAAGCCACCCAGAGTGAGTGTTTTCTGGCACCCGAGGTGTTATGATTGCTATGGTTCTGTCACATGATGCTATTTTCCCAAGTAAATGTATTTTTTTTAATGCCATTAAAAACTTTGCCCAAATGCTTCAGTTATAAGCCAAGACCCCTTCCCCCCAAGCTTGAGAAAGAGAGCATCTGCCATTAAAAAATAAAATATTTCCAAACCTCAAAACTAATTGTAAAAAGCCAAGTGCAACCATGCAATAATATTAAAGGATGTAATAAAAATCACAATTAGTAAAGCAGGTACTAATGTTTTTCATGGGGTCAGTTTTGTCATTAGATTGATATTTGCTGGGCAGAGGACAAAAAAGGAGCAAAACCCCCCCTCATATTTCATTAATCTGTGGCCCTGCCACAGGATTAATGAGAAACTCTGAGAGTATTGGTTGAACTTTTTCTTTTTCAAATAAGGGCTCCTGTGATTCTGATATATGCTAAAATTTAAGTTCTCCTCTACCTTAAGGTATTCAACTTCCTTTTTTTTTTTAACATACTGATAATTTTTTTTTTTAATCTAAGTCTAAAGCTTATTCTCCAACAGAGTGTTTAGTTGATTTTATGTTGTAGAACAAAATCTAGGTGCTGCCTTAATACTAGTTATATGGCATCTGGTGATGAAGAGTGTACTTCCATTTTCTTGATGTGTTAACTTTATCCATGCTCCACCAGGACAATGTTTCTTCCTGTTTCAAAGCTTGTGTCCTCTAGTGGGAACTTTCAGCAGACTGATATTTCAAATCTTGAAGATGCTTCAAATTCTCAGTCATTAGAGGAGCCCAGATGATTAACATAACCACCAAATGATAAAAGTAAAAGCATATTTTATTAATCTTTCAGATTACTAATATCTGTTACTTACATGCAATTCAAGTAAGGAGACAACACTTTTGAACTTTTTATATTGGTGTCCATCTCAGAAATGATTTATCCTTATGTTCTATTTACTGTCTTTAGCTGTAATTGCTTTTCTTACTTGTTTATTTATTATTGCACAAAAATGTTCAAAAAATGTGAGGAATTTTTGTGGCCACCATGTTTCTCTGTTTTGTTTTGCTAGTGTATAGTTTCACATTTAAAAATATGGAAAGGGTTCAAGATGGCAGCATAGGGAGGTGACTGATCCTGAACTCAACTCCTCCCATGGACATAACACATCTGCATGTAGAATAAATACCTCTGAAAGAGGCCTGAAGACTGAATAACTAGAACCTTCACAACCCAGACTAAAAGTATGTCACTGAATGGCTAAGAGAGGCAGAGATACAGTCTCATCAAGGGAAAAACAGTCACACCAAACTATGGTGAGCTACAATTGGTAGGATCACAGAGGTGTGAAACTTCTCCCTAAAAAGTAAGGGATTTGAGCACCACATGAGGCACTCTAACCGTTAGATCCTAAACAGGAGAGCAAGCCCTCCATATACCTGGCTTTGAAAATGAACATGGAATATGTCCAGGAAATATAACCATAGAAATGCAGGGAATGGAAAATCAGCTCTTAAAGGGCTAACAGGCAGACTCATTCGACCCAAAAACCAGCACAAAAACACCAGCTTGGAGAAAGCACACGGACCATAGGGGAATGGGGCTCACCTACTAACACTGAAACATCTGCAGCAGAGGCAGAGATTGGATGGTGTACCTCTAGGTCAAAGGCTGCCAGAAAACTCCAGAACCTGGGGGAGATGCAGAACTGCCTCCACTACAGCTCTCAGGAAAACCCAACATTTTCAACCTCTGCAGACTGCTGGCCTCTAAAACTGCAAGACAATAAACTTCTATTGTTCGAGTCAGTTGATTTGTGTTCTTTCTTTTTTTAAAATATAAATTTATTTATTTTAATTGGAGGTTAATTACTTTACAGTATTGCATTGGTTTTGCCATACATCAACATGAATCCACCATAGGTATACACGTGTTCCCCATCCTGAACCCCCCTCCCTCCTCCCTCCCAGGACCATCCCTCTGGGTCGTCCCAGTCGCCTGTCCAGGTTTGATTTGTGTTCTTTGTTATGGAAGCTTTAGCAAACTAAGAAAACTAGGATTGAAAGTAAGAATTACTTATAATATTGCCATTCAAAAACTGTACACTTCTGCCTTTACCCTATAAAGCAATGTCTATTCCACAGAGCTGCCTCTTCCTAAGGAGCTTCCCTAATGGCTCAGATGGTAAAGAATCTGCCTACAATGCAGGAGACTCAGGTTTGATTCCTAGGTCAGGAAGATCCCCTGGAGAAGGGAATGGCAACCCACTCCAAATTCCATGGAATTTTTCAGGCAACCTGGTGGGCTACAGTCCATGGTTTCACAGAGTCGGACATGACTGAATGACTAAATGGCTGGCAACTTCCTAACAATGCTCATTTCCAAATGAAAGCCTTTATCTCGTTCATAAATCCTGGTCACATTCCTGTGCATGTACAAGAGAGACTGCAAAAGAAACATTTTACTTCTTTTGGGGGTGAATAATTCAAATTATCCAAATATGGGAAGATCATTTGAAATGTGCCAAGAATCCATAAATGTGAAGAGTCAACATATTGCCAACATCCATTGGATCACAGAAAAATCAACGGAATTTCAGAAAAAAAAAAATCTACTTCTGCTTAACTGACTACACTGAAAGCCTTTGGCTGTGTAGATCACAACAAACTGTGGAAAATTCTTAAAGAGATGGGAATACCATACTACCTTACCTGCCTCCTGAGAAATCTGTATGCAGGTCAAGAAGCAACAGTTAGAACTGCACATGGGACAATGGACTAGTTCAAAATTGAGAAAGGAGTACATCAAAGCTGTATATTGTTACTCTGCTTACTTAACTTATATGCAGAGTACATCATGCACAACGTCAGGCTGGATGAAGCACAAGCTGGAACCAACACTTCAGAGAAAATATCAATAACCTCAGATACGCAGATGACACCACCCTAATGGCAGAAAGCAAAGAGGAACAAAAGAGCCTCTTGATGAAGGTGAAAGAGGAGAGCGAAAAAGCTGGCTTAAAACTCAACATTCAAAAAAACAAAGATCATGGCATCTGGTCCCATCACTTCATGAAAAATAGATGAGGAATAATGGAAATAGTGACAGACTTTGTTTTCTTTGGCTCCAAAATCACTATGGATGGTAACTGCAGCCATGAAATTAAAGGACGCTTGCACCTTGGAAGAAAAACTATGACAAACCTAGATAGTTTATTAAAAAGCAGAGACATCACTTTGCTGACAAGGATCCATGTAGTCAAGGCTGTGATTTTTCCAATAGTCATGTGTGGATGTGAGAGTTGGACCATAATGAGACAGAGCGACAAAGAATTGATGCTTTTGAACTGTGGTGCTGGGAAAGACTCTTGAGGGTCCCTTGGACTACAAGGAGATCAAACTAGTCAATCCTAAAGGAAATCAACCCTGAATATTCATTGGAAGGACTGATGCTGAAGCTGAAGCTCCAATACTTGGGCTACCTGCTGTGAAGAGCTGACTCATTGGAAAAGACCCTGATGCTGGGAAAGACTGAGGGCAGGAGGAGAAGAGGGTGGCAGAGGATGAAATGGTTGGATGGTATCAGCAACTTGATGGACATGAGTCTGAGCAAACTCTGGGAGATAGTGAAGGACAGGGAAGCCTGGCATTCTGCAGTCCATTGGGTCACAGAGTCGGACATGACTGAGCAACTGAACAACAGTGAATATAACTTTGTTTTTCCATGGTTCAATTTTCCCCTACTCTATTATTTTTTAAAGAGTCAAAATCATATTAGTAGTTGAAGATCTACTTCCTTCTCTTTAGGACTGCTATAATTTCTAGGGCCTTAATATATTGCTATTTGGAAGGAATGGAAGGTGATTGAACATTAATGTGTATCCTCATCTGGTCTCTCCATTGTTGTCCCATTTCATTTTCTCAAACAAAATGTTGACAATTTCTTTGGTTCTCTGTGACTTACCCTGCAGCTCAGGAGGAAAAAAAAAAAAAAAAGTACTATTCTACATTCTATCCTAGGCTTATTTCATTGATGCCACATGCAATATTTTTATTCTATTCTATTTAACTGCTGGGCATAAAGATTCACTGAGGCCTCATTCAAGAAGTAAGGCAGTGTCTTACCTTTTCTCATGTGTATAAACCTTGGGTTTCTTCTTTTGCCTCGTCCTTCTACCCTCAAGCCAGGATCATGTTCTGTAGGGTGGGAAGCACAAACTTTTCTTATGGTCACATATCAGCATCTAACTATCGTGTTTCCATCAATGTTTTTTTTTTTTTTTTTCCTTTCCTCTCCATGGTTAGTTAGTTAGTTCAGTCATTCAGTCGTGTCCGACTCTTTGCGACCCCGTGGACTGTAGCCCACCAGGCTCTTCCATCCATGGGATTCTCCAGGCCAGAATACTGGAGTGGGTTGCCATTTCCTTCTCCAGGGGATCTTCCTGACCCAGGGATCGAACCCAAGTCTCCTGCATTAGAGGCAGATGCTTTAACCTCTGAGCCACCAGGGAAGACCCTCTCCATGGTTAGAGGCTATGAAAACAGTCTCTAACTGGTAATGTATTATTTATTTATATATATGTTTTTACAATAAACTTTGTTTTTTTGAAATCAGTTTTGGGAAACACAAGAGCTGAGAACCTAGTAATTCTTTGTTTTCTACTAAAACACCCTTTGTGTGAAGTACTGAACTTGTCCTGAATATATAAGGATTGGTGCTCAGAAAGTAGTAGAAGGTTTTGAGGGTGAAGGAAGAACACCTGTGATTCCCTCCTGATGTTATCTTCCACATGGAGAGATATTCACTGGTGTGAAACCCACAACCTTTCTATTGCCCCTCTTTGTCAATCCCTTCTGACATTAGAGACTCGGCATAATAAATTTGGGAAAATAAACTGACAAGTTTGGGCTCAGTTCTTCCCTTCTTGGGAGAAAAATCTGCCTGCTGAGAATATGTGTTCTTTTCTGCTTTCCAGCATGAAGCAAAAATGGTTTGCTTTCAGAAGAGAGGTCTGGGATCATTCAGCAGAGTCTGTTATAGCATGGGTGCATTTGTTGAAGTCTGTGGTTCATTACAAATAGTGTAAACATATGTCTCAGTTTGTCAGGATGGTCTCAATTTATGCTCAATGTAATTAATAACATTGCTCCTTTTTTCTTCCCTGGTTGATATACTGAATAATGTAGTTATCCTAATTATAAGAAAGCCCACTCTCCCAGAGATAAAAAGCCATCTTCTAGAAATATAGTTACCTTTTTTTCACTATATTTGTCTTTTACTGAGGAATAAAGGGTCTTCCCAGGTGGTACTAGTGGTAAAGAACCCAGCTATCAATGCAGGAGACTATAAGAGATGTGCGTTTGATCACTGATCAGGAAGATTATGTTTTGATCTCCCATTTCACTCTTTTGTAGCAATACTCAACTAATACATAACTCAAGAAAAGGGAGTTTTTTGTTTTATATTTTTACTTTTTGGCCTCTTTGATCCTAAACTGAATTATAAAAGAATAACCACCAGAAGAAAGTTAGAGTTATTCTTATTTGAGCATTCAGGAGGAGAATCAATTCTTTTAGGATCAAGAAAGTCTTAATTGATTTTGTGGATTGTAGTTGTTTTCTTTACTTGAAGTATAATCACTATCCTACTGATTCTTCGTGAAGCTCATAAGTGATTATAATCTTTCTGAAAGAGAAGCTCCATTTGCAGAACTTAATAAAGTTTATTTAATTAAGATCATATTTTTTAAAAAAGCAAAGGTTAAAGGTCTCATTGTGTAAATATCACAGGAGTATTCATAGAAATTCCAGTACTTCTGAAATAAAAAAGGAATCAACAAATTTTTAGTAACAATTTTTCTAGAAGAATTCTTACCTCTTGAAATGGGATAACTTTATCAACATTTACTTTTCCTTGAGTAGGAATTAATTATAATAGGAAAAGGCAATTAGAATTTTAACTAATGCTTTGCAAACTTCAAAGTGTAGATGCTTGTGTACTTGTATACTTACTATACTCCATACACTATTCTAAACCATTTGGACAGTCAGTTAAATAAACAGAGAAAGCTCAAAGGTCATGAATCTTGTGTTTAAGTTTGAAAGGAGTATAGAGATAGGATCCAAATGGTCAAATATTCTGACAGTCATGTGTTTTTGGCTTTTCCCACTACTTCTTTCAGAAACACAGCAAGTCAGTCATATTAAAACTACACATCTACAAGTGATAACTTAAACTGTCATGCCCATTTTGAATGTAGGTGGAATAATAATGAACTTGGTATAAATATATGAACTTGGTACAATAACTAGTAACTTTTAAGGTTTCATGAAAATATGGCATCTGTATCAGTCCAGGAAGACTACTAGGCTGTCTAATTTGTAAAAACAGGGTCTAATAAATAAATGAGAAAATAACAGATAAAAAAATAGTTCGACATTTTACTTGGCATATCGTGCACAGACAGACAACAAAATAGTGGAGCAAATCCTTCAGAGAACTCTGCAATGAACTCTGCTCTGCTACCCTCTTATGCAAAAGTGAAATTGACTTTTGGTGGTGGTGGTGGTTTTAGTCACTAAGTCCTGTCTGACCCCTTGTGGCCCCATGGACTGTGGCCAACTAGATCCTCTGCCCATGGGATTTTTAGAACATTGTTATTAAAAATAAAGGCAATTTCATTATGTTGCATAACCTCACAGAGAAGTTGCTAAAACGAATAACAAGGCACTAAATAATGACAAAACACTTTTCAACTGGCAATGCTAGAACCACAGTATGGGTGAAAATACTTTACCATGTAACCAATTTCTGGGAGAGAAAATAGTCCAAAATATAAAATGATTCCCAAACATTAAAAAAAAAAAATAGTCAAAAGATGTTTTCTTCCCATAAAACCCTGTTGTGTGAAACTTTTGTCCAAGTGCTCTGTCGACACTGAACAAATGATAGTGCAGGGTTATTCATTCATTGCCTCTTCCAGGGAGAAAAAGACTATTCATCTGTATAAAACATTCATTCCATTATTCATGATAAAGAAGCTTCACAAAATGTTGAGAGAGTGTTTACCTTTCCACCATCAAGGATGGGGTGAGTTTTCAGTTGGTACTGCATATACAGGAACCAATCCAAGAAAGCTAACTTTGAAATTCTCATCTGTTTTCTATGGCAAGGAAAACCAGCCCATAGTTGTCATTTGTTCTGGTGAATGGAATGCATTAGTTTTCACGGCAGTAGATCTAATAAGTCTATTTCTCATGGAAAAGGAAATATAATTTTGAGTAAAATTGTTTGTTATTAACAATAATTTAAATCATAGATTTTCAAATCCTACCCACTCAGTTTGAATTCAATATTTTACTTTCACTAATTTACTTACCATATTTCATAAAGACAATTGTTTTTGGAAAAATAAGTGCATTAAAAACTTGATAATTCTTAGAAATAAGTAACATATTAACAGAAAAAACAGTAATAAGAAAATGCTATGTGATGATAATAGAATGTTTTACCTATGATTACTTAGAGCTTGATACAAATACTAGGTGTTTGAGATATCTTTGTTCTTAAATAAATAATAGTAATCTTAAAGATTTAGATTGTATTCATGCAAGAGTTTACTTGGAGGGAATATTTAAGCTTGCTCTTAGTTAGCCTTGTGTCTACAAAGCATATTTTGAAAGCTCCTCTTTGTAATAGTCCAAAAGTTCCCATTTTTATACACACTCAGAATGAGATTTTATAAATAGCTTTTGTTAACTGAAACAGCAAGGCATGTGTACATGTGTATGAACACACTACATTCCACAAGGCTAACATGAAAACTAAAAAATCTGCTGAATCACAAATTTGAAAATGCCTATCTGCTGGTGTCAAGACTTGTGAAAGGTCTAAGATTTTATCCTATTTGCAAGTGAACAAGTTAGGTTGCTAGAGTTCCATGGATGCTGGCAGAGGACACAAAACTCCTGGGTCAGAGACAAAAGGAAAACATGGAGTCCTTCTCAGTATGCCAAATACAACACTGAGTATGTTGCATGTCTCCCAAATTGATAGACTCAGGCAGTAATGATGACACCTGGAGTGGCGTAGCCTTGTGCAGCAGCTTACTGCCAGTTCGATTTATCATGGAACTATCCCCTATTCTGAGCATCTGCATAAGTGCCCTAGATAGACTGAGAAGCAGCCAACATTTGTTTCCAGAGTCCATGGTCCCCAAAAGGAATCTCTTTAATCTGCCATTCTGCCATCTTCAATGTGGCAAATAAAGCACCTGAGCCATGGGCAACAAGCTAAGAGTCAATACAATATAACAAGACTCATTAAAGGCCCAGTCAGAACTATGAGAATGGTCCTGAGTTCTGCCCACTATGCAGAGTGATCTGGACTGTTTGGGGCTATACAAAGCTGATTTTACTGAACCCGTGACAATAGTGGGTTTCAACTAAGGTGAATCATCACTAAATCTAGCCCAGGCATTGAAGGAGCCTTGGTGAACTAAGGGCCCTCATGAACCTGGGATTTGCTCCAGGTGGCAGAGAAGGAGTTTACTGCTACTTTTTCATGTAATGTCAAGATGTCCCTGGGGCTAGGCAAGTTCTATTTTGAATATGGCAATTCCAATGGACAAGTAATGCTTTTTTGGTTATTTCTATTTCTTAGTTATTGAGTACAAGTTGATTTACTCCATCATGGGAATTTCAAGCAAGAGAATCACAAAGCTCCCTTGTTTGGGTCAGGCCTTCAGTTTTGACAACTCTTTAGTTCCGTTCAGTTCAGTCACTCAGTTGTGTCTGACTCTTTGTGACCCCATGAATTGCAGCATGCCAGGCCTCCCTGTCCATCACCAACTCCCAGAGTTTACCCAAACTCATGTCCATAGAGTCGGTGATGCCATCCAGCCATCTCATCCTCTGTCGTCCCCATCTCCTCCTGCCCCCAATCCCTCCCAGCATCAGGATCTTTTCCAATAAGTCAAATCTTCTCATGAGGTAGCCAGAGTATTGGAGTTTCAGCTTCAGCATCAGTCCTTCCAATGAACACCCAGGACTGATCTCCTTTAGGATGGACTGGTTGGATCTCCTTGCAGTTCAAGGGACTCTCAAGAGTCTTCTCCAACACCACAGTTCAAAAGCATCAATTCTTTGGCACTCAGCTTTCTTCACAGTCCAACTCTCGCATCCATACATGACCACTGGAAAAACCATAGCCTTGACTAGACGGACCTTTGTAGGCAAAGTAATGTCTCAGTAACAATATAAGAGCTGCTTTCAAAAGTAGTATACTTGAGAGCTATGTTAGGGAAGCAATAAATCCAAAAGCATAGGAAGTACCTTTAGGAGTAAGCACTGTCTTTTTGTTAGAGAGGTTATTAGGTAAAACTGTCAGTCAGAGACCTAGAGCCCAAAAAAGCTACTTTATGTTGGGGCACCACAAAGACAAAGAGTACACCACAACTAGATGGACAGGTTTCAAACAGCATATTAGCTTGGGTCCCACTGAAAGGGTCTCCTTTGTGGATCAGCCAATATGAAGAACAAGAAAAAGGCCTTGATACATGCCTTGTCTCCATATCCCAAAACTCCAGTAAGGCACTAGGTCTTATTTTTGCAGTTCCGGAGGTTGTCCAAAAATATACGTGATTTTTCTTGACTGCCAGCAAGAGTTAATCATTATGAATGTGTCCATGTGGTCTCTAGAAACGTTAGTTGGTGAACAGCCATTTGAATTATGTAAGTGTTTATCTGTCATTCCTGCTGGCAATGCTGTGATTACATCATGCTCAGGACCAGTGAGGTTCTGATTTGCCAAGACCATTCAGGAGGTGACTGAGAGATCAACTGAACAGTAAAAGTTTTAGATATCAGGGATGGAAACAGTCACACTAAATTCTGGTTTACCAACTAGAGACAAATGCAGATGAGTTTGCTTGTTTTGTTGTTGTTCAGTCACTCAGTCGTGTCTGACTCTTTGTGACCCTATGGACTGCAGCAGGCCAGGCTTCCCTGTCCTTCACCATCTCCTGGAGCTTGCTCAAGCTCATGTCCATTGAATCAGTAATGCCATCCAACCATCTCATCCTCTGTCATCCCCTTCTCTTCCTGCCTTCTGCCTTTCCAGCATCAGGGTCTTTTCCAATGAGTCGGCTCTTCCCATTGGGTGACCAAGGTATTGAAGCTTCAGCTTCAGCATAGGCCATTCCAATGTATATTCAGGGTTTATTTCCTTTAGAATTGACTGGTTTGATCTCCTTGCTGTTCAAGGGACTTTCAAGAGTCTTCTCCAGCATCACAGTTCAAAAGCATTAGTTCTTTGGTGCTCAGAATTTTTATGGTCCAACTCTCACATCCATACATAACTACTCAAAACACCATAGCTTTGACTACACAGACTTTGCCTTGTTAGTAGTTTTTTTATTGTTTTGACATTCTCAATCAGAGGAATTCTGTATGGTACTTACATGATGGAGAAGTACAAGCAAATAGCACATGAGTTTGTTTGATAGATTCAGATATAAAAGTAATAAAAGTACACTGAGTTAGTCCAATAGGATCTTATAATCCTCACCTTTAAGACCATGTTTACCTAACTTTTTCACTAGTAATCCTGTCCAAACTCCATGGGCTAAAATCATGCATACAGGTTCCCACTCTTACCACATGAGATAACCTAACCCCAAAGGTCTTCAGCACACTCCATGGGTATGTGAATCTTCAGTTCACCTTGCTGCCACACCAAATCCTCATTCATCTTAAAGTAATGATGTCATGCTGGAGGAAGAGTGAGAGATATGGGGCATGGTGCAACTGAGTGACTCTCATTGTCAGCCAGATAATAATAAGCCAGATAAATTTATTTTCTGTTCTTGGAGCATAGAAGTTGTTGCTGATAGCTCAATCAAACTACGGTTTTGGTCCACCCAGTGTCCACAGTCCACCCAATGCCCTATATCAGGTGATACACCATCTCTTTCAGCTTTGGGGATTTCTTGGTGTTGCATGTGGAGCCAGATTTCTTTCCCATTGGGGTCATAGGCCTTGAACCCACTGGCTGGCTGACTCAGCCGTCATTAACTCACATGACAACGCTTTATAAAGCACTCCATCTTTATGTATGTTATTAACTACCCTGCTGTCACGATAATATCTGTTAAATTTATACGGGCTTCATCTTAATGGGTACAAGGCTTCTTTTATGTGCAGAAAAATTCCACAGAGAGAGCCAAAGCTCCTTAGATGAATTAAAAATCACTACAATAAAACTTTGAGAACTTTTATTGTTATCTCTGAATATATCTAAAGCTGGCACAGTAGACTCCAAGAGAAGCTAAGATGATAATCTAAGACAGCCCTGCTGTTGCCACTTCCTCATCTTCCAAAAATCACTGCAAATGGTGACTGCAGCCATGAAATTAAAAGACACCTGCTCCTTGGAAGAAGAGCCATGACAACCTAGATAGTGTATTAAAAAGCAGAGATATTACTTTGCCAACAAAAGTCCATCTAGTTAAAGCTATGGTTTTTTGAGTAGTCATGTATGGATGTGAGAGATAGACTATAAAGAAGGCTGAGCGCCAAAGAATTGATGCTTTTGAACTGTGGTGTTGGAGAAGACTCTCGAGAGTCCCTTGGACTACAAGGAGATCAAACCAGTCAATTCTAAAGGAATCCATACTGAATATTCATTGGAGGGACTGATGCTGAGGCTGAAACTCCAATACTTTTGCCACCTGATGGGAAGAGCCAACTCACTGGAAAAGACCCTGATGCTGGGAAAGATTGAAGGCAGGAGGAGAAGGGGACAACAAAGGATGAGATGCTTAGATAGCATCACTGACTCAACGGACATGAACTTGAGCAACCTGGAGGAGATGGTGAAGGACAGGGAAGCCTGGTGTACTGCAGTCCATGGGGTCACAGATTCAGACACGACTGAGCAACTGAACAACAACATCTTCCAAGAGTTCTAAAGTATTCACAAATGATTTGATTTCTGCTCACAGCACTAGTGAATTTTTCCTCCCTGCACATTCAGCATAGGAGCTTATCTTTTTATTGTCTGAATGGGGGAGAAACCTTCTGTCTACCTAGTATGATTCTTAACATTTGCTGTTGCAATGGTAAGACCACCAAATAGGCAAGGAATCCCCCCACCTGAAGAGTGATAAGCAACAAGATACTATACAGGAAACTATCTCTGAAACTATTTTGCTGTACTCAGCCTGTAGCAACTGATCTAATCCTTCCTCAGTAACAAGCAAGAAAGTAGAAGTCTATTTATTGTGAATTAGACTTATAGTATGGTTAACACACCTGCTATTTATTCTGATGGTCCTCAAATCCTGTTAATTGGTTAATTAACCTTATCCTTATCCTTCCTTTCCAGAGAGCCATGTCTCTGTCAGCATCCCATTCTCATTTTCAAAACTGTTGTTATGAATTGAATGTTTGTATCCCTCAAACATTCATGTGCTGAAATTCTAATCCCCAATGTGACAGTGTTAGGGGGTGGGGTCTTTGGGAGTTAATTAAGTCAGTGTCTTTATGAAAGAGATATCAGAGAGCAATCTCACTCTTTACATCAAAGACCCAGGGAGAAGATGACCACCTATGAACCAGGAAGTAGGCAGGCCCTTTTCAGATGAAGGATCTGCTGGTCCCTTGATCCTAGACTTTCCAGGCTCCTGAATTATGAAAATAAATGTTTGCTGTTTGCATCATCTGGTTTATGTTATCTTTGTTACAATATCACAAACTGTCAAAACTTTTGAAATGTCTGTGATGTGACCCTGTTTCTAAGCTAACAAGTTGATGAATGCTCTCAGAAGACCCAAGATTCCTGGTTCCACAATATACAACATAAGTATCTATAAATTTCTGAATTTTCATCAATTTTTTGATAAAAGGTCTCATGGGATATATCAGAAGAGCCCAGATGGATGCCTGCACATTCACTGAGTTACATTAAAGGAGAGTTAAGAGAATCTCAATTTTTATAATGAGCAGTAAGTTTGCCCTTTGATTTGGAAGGAGACATTATTAAAGGCTGTTCCTTTTACAGATATACTTATAAAGATAGTTCAAAATAAAGTCCTGTCAGTGCTTCTTTTCACAAGTTGTGCAGAAATGAGAAGGTTCCACAAAGAAATGTTTCCCAATTATGGTACCTGGACTTCTGATGGGACTGGCTTTCATATTATGAAATTTAAACTTAATAGTTTATCATGCCAGAGCACTCTGAGAGCATCATTTGTGTGCTCTGGTCCTTTAGTTATACAGATTAAGTCCTCAGAGGCAGCACATTTCTATAAACACTATGATAAGACTTAAGAGTAGATATTTTTTCTTAGTTAACTACATTCAAGCAAGTTGACCTATGAAGAAAGTACTTAAGATGAGTATAAGCAAATGTTTTAGTATTTCTTTGGGCTCCCTTGTTTTTAAAAGTGTGTCTTCACGTTCAAAATCTCCCTTAATGTTCAAATCTTTTATAAGTCTACCTACTTTATTAGCATGTCAATCATTGTCTTCTCTATAATGTTTTATGCTTATTTTACCACTTAGTTTATGTAAATGCTTCTCATTCAATTGCTTTTTTATCTCTTTCCTCTGGTTTAGAACCAGTTAGGAGAGAGAATTTATTTTCTTCATGTTCTTCTTTTGATATCAACAGTGCTAAGTTCAGTGCTGGGGCTTGGTAGAGGCTTAAATCTTATTTCCTTTCAGTTCACTTAAATTTAGCCTATAGTTTGCTGGTCAAAGTGAGAAGTGAAGGGTTTATTTGAATTTTTTTAAGATACTTACTTTTATTTTCTTTCATATATCTTGTGCTTGTATGTTATGTGTGTATGTGTGCAGTTGTGTATTGTCAGTAATATCTTCCATGACATAAACTAAACTGAACTTGAGAAAAAAATATTTTAAAATACATGCTTTTAAAATATCAGTCTCACATTCAATTTCTTAGCATCTCTGATTATAATGAATAAAGCATTTCCTTATTGTTCACAGATGCTAAACTTGGATTTTCATATTTATATTTGGATATATTATATCTTCTGAGAAAATACTGTGAAATGCAAAGTGAGGATAATTTCATGTTTTGAATATTTTTTATTATTTAATAAAGTGCTTTGAATAAATCCTTATTACCATGAATCACTTTAGTTAACATCTTCCATACTGATAAGTCCCAATTCAGCAATTTCAATTTTGAAGTAAAGGGTCATATTCTTTAAGCATTTAAGTTATGTCATACAGAGTCTTCACTCCATTTGCTGAAAAAAATACTTCTTCACTCTATAGAATCATTTCCAGTGATATGTTCAAGATTCCTGGTGGTAATTATATGACCCGAGGGTCTGTTATGAATATTATTTCTTTGTAGAAGGTAAAATCAGAAGTATTTTTTATATAGAGGGGTGTTTTCTATTAATCTTTTCATCCTTCATCAAATATTTCAGAAACTAATATGTGACACGGTGTAACAGATACTGGGAGTCTAAGAGTGAGCCAAAGCAATAGGAAATCTACTTCCCAAAGCTTAGTTGAGTCTAGTGGAGGAGTTACCCTTTAATCAAATAATGAAACAAACAAAATAAAATTATAAGTTTACAAATAAACAACTTATGGATTTGTGGAAGCACACAATAGACTGATTTATCCAGGTCAGAGGTGTCAGGAAAGACTTTTCCAAGGAAGCACTTATTGAGCCATGAATATGAAATAGGAGTGTAAGATGTGAAAAGAGTAAAAGAAGAGTGTTCTGTGCAGGAAGAAATGCATATGCCAAAACACTGTTGAAAAAGAGACCATGGAATATACAACTCCCTGATTATATGCAAGGGAATATGGCTGGAGGAGAAGGAAAAACTAGCATAAACTCAAGCTGAAGAACGAGATCAGAAACCTTTCCCCTTCACAGAGTTTAACTATTGAGGACTGAAAGCAGAGGCCATTTGAGTTAACAAGACCTTCCTACTGGCTTCAAGAAATTCTTGTCCCGAAATATAGGCTGAAAACCAGCAAGTACTTCTCTGGTTCATTTGAGAAATTCCTACAGACAAATCTATCTGAACTAATTTGGGGAAATAGCTCATTGATTAGAAGAATACATTACTCTCCTAGACAACAAGTTCACTTATCTATTTACCTAAAACTCACTTCTACACTGGGTCACCAATGACACAAATTGTGTCCAATTCTAATAAGTTCCCTGATTTGAAAGACTCTCCTGACACCACTTAAGTTCAGATTTCAAAACTTCACAAATATTGTCCCTGTTCTTCTTTTGAGACACTACTAAGACTCTGCCAAGGTGACATTTTTCCTCATTGTAGTGTACATAGTACATTTAATTTTGTTGAATCAACAGACAATTCTGCTGGTGTTATTTTTAGTAGGAGTTAGAATATGCAGGGACTTGTAGGCCACAAGAAATTTTTCTTCCCTCCCTTCAGTTCTACAGATACACAATATAATACCCTGAAAATATTCTAAGCTGGGGGATGGAGAGTGGCACTGGGGTGAAAGTGTGATTTAAAATTGTATTTTTAAACGATCTGGCTTCAGTGTAGTAAACTGCTTGGACAGAGCCAAAATGAATACTGGAAGTTCAGAGACATTACAATAATGGTGTTTAGAGATGATGCCAGCTTAGCCTAGGATGATGATAGTTGATAGGATAAGTGGATGGATTCAAAGAACTAAACAGTTCTTAAAATAGGGCATGGTGATAGATCAAATATGAGAGTTGAGACAATAAGGTACCAGAAATGGATCCTGGATTTCTAATTTACATAATCCTTATTTTTTAGAAACTTGCTTTCCTTATAAATTACTAAAGAGCATCACTTTTGAAACACTGATGATGAATCTATCTCAATCTAGCCCTCCTGGCCTAATTAAGTGTGCACATATCTTTTTAGAAACTTGATGTCCAAATAACTTGATGTTATATTTATCCTCTTTTAGATGAAAACATCACAATTAAGCCTTTCGCCCCACCCCCAACAACAACAACAAAAAAACAATCAGGCAGAGATGTTCAAGTCATCCTGATACATATGACCTTGCATTGATAATTTCTGACCTTTATATAACAAATACATGACTCAGTTCTGATTTTTATCTATATAACTTTTTGAGTTCAGAAGTGCACAGAGTTATTTCTCCAAGCAATTCAGCAGATTCAGAGTGACTCTTCTCAAAGGCATCTCTGGTCCTGGACTTAAGTCTTATCTCTGTTCCTGGAATATACTCCTCAAAGCTAAGGATTCCTTTAGATTACATGGAATAGCTATCTCAGCTCTCCCAAGCGCTACAAGTGATTCTCTTGGGATTTTAATTATTCTCTTGGTTTATGTCTCACCAAATGGCGGCAATCAAGAAAGAAGACTCCCCCTTTCTGGTCTTTTTTGATATTTTAGGAGCTGTGAATTGAGGGATAAATCATTGCAAGGGTAATGGTTGGAGGTAGTCCAGCTGGTTCAGCCACTTCTCAATATGTAATGAGCCCTGAGGGAAGGGTCTGGCCTCAGCTATTGGTGGGTTTCTATGCCAGGTAATTAAGACCTCTTTGGTTTTGGTTTTAGGCTCTGGTCACTGTTTTTGCAGCAGGAGGGCCTACTATTATATTATCAATAAAGTATTAAATTTTTCAATAACATCACTTATTTAGTTTATTATGTATTCTTTTAACTTCATTCCTAAAGCCCTCCTTACATATTATCAAACTCCTTAGTGTGTAAGATATGTATCTTTGCAAATTTTCAGTACTGATTTCATATTATATATATATATATTATTACATATATATACATTTTTTATTAATTGGCAATATTTGATTGTTATAATATTAAGATTTGTCCATCTTACTGTGTCTAAATCAAGTTTGATGCTTCTGATAACTGCTCAGTATTCTTTCCTGCATATTTCACTATATTTTGCTTATCTATTCCTCTATTAATAAATTCCTAAGCTGTCTTAAACTTCTCCCTACAATAAAACATATAGAAACTAACATCTTTGTATATGTCCCATAATGGAACAGTGTATGAATATTCTGGGCTACATACAAGGAAAAATTACTATCTTGCCAGGTCTTAGGTTTTATCCAATATATATATTACTATGCACTGCAGATTGCTCTCTAGGAAAGCTGTACCAGTATATTCTTTCATCACATCTCTTTAAACACCATACAATGTTTAAACTTCCAAATTTTGCAAACCAAGTGGGTGGGATATCCTTTGTATCTGATTCCAGTGAACTTTCATATTTTCCCATACACTTATTAGCAATTTGACCATTATCTCATATGAATTATATATTCAGGTCTTGCCTATATTTCTATGGATAACTTATTTGTATTTATTGCATATAATTTCTTGTAAGTCTCTCTCTCTGTGTGTGTGTGTGTATATATATATATATATATATATATTAGTGCTACTCAATTTATAGATTATATCTTCTTCCAATCTGTCAGCTGAATCATAACACCATCTGTAATATCCATACTAAAGGTATATGCTTATTCCTTAATTAAACTTTGTATTGAAATAACTGTGGATTCATATATAGTAGTTAGAAATAATGCAAGGTAATCCTGTTTTCCCTAATAGTAATATCTTATGAAACTATACTGCAAAATCACAATAAGTTATTAATATTTAAACAGTCAAGATATGTAACAGTTTCTTCATCAAAAGGATGTGTCTGGTGGTGAAAGTAAAGGCTGGTGCTGTAAAGAACAATACTGCATAGGAACCTGGAATGGTATATCTATGAATCAAGGTAAATTGGAAGTGGTCAAACAGGAGATGGCAAGAGTGAACATCGACATTTTAGGAATCAGTGAACTAAAATGGAGAGGAATGGGCGATTTTAATTCAGATGATCATTGTATCTACTACAGTGGGCAAGAATACTTCAGAAAGAATGGAGTAGCTCTGATAGTCAACAAAAGAGCTAGAAATGAAGTACTTGACTGCAGTCTCAAAAATGAATGAGTAATCTCGATTCATTTCCAAGGCAAATCATTCAGTATCACAGTAATCCAAGTCTATGCCCCAACCACTAATGACTGAGAAGCTGAAGTTGAACTGTTCTATGAGGACCTACAAGACATTCTAGAACTAACACCTAAAAAAAAAAAAAAAAAAGATGTCCTTTTCATCATAGGGGACTGGAATGCAAAAGTAGAAAGTCAAGAGATACCTGAAGCAATAAGAATGGAGTACAAAATGAAGTAAGACAAAGACTAACAGAATTCTGCCAAGAGAACACGCTGGTCATAGCAAACATCCTTTTTCAACAACATAAGAGACAGCTCTACAAGGACATCACCAAATGGTCAATACTGAAATCAAATTGATTATATTCTTTGTAGCCAAAGATGGAGAAGGTCTATACAATGAGCAAAAACAAGACCTGGAGTTGACTGTGGTTCAGATCATCAGTTCTTTATTGCAAAATTCAGGCTCAAGAGAAGAAAGTGGGAAAAGCCATTAGACCATTCCAATATGACCTAAATCACATCCCTTATGATTATACAGTGGAGGTGACAAATAGATTCAAGGGATTAGATCTGATAGAGTCCCTGAAGAACTATGGAAAGAGGTTTATAGCATTGTACAGGAGGTGGTGACCAAAACCATGCAACCATCCCCAAGAAAAAGATATGCAGGAAAGCAAAATGGCTACCTGAGGAGGCCTTACAAATAGCTGTGAAAAGAAGAGAGGCGAAAGGCAAAGGAGAACGAGAAAGATACACCAAGCTGAATGCAGAGTTCCAGAGAAGAGCAAGAAGAGATAAGAAAGCCTTCTTCAGTGAACAATGAAAAAAATAGAAGAAAACAATAGAATGGGAAAGACTAGAGGTCTCTTCAAGAAAACTGGAGACAGAAAAGGGAATATTTCATGCAAATATGGGCACAGAAAAGGACACAAATGACAAGGACCTAAAAATAAACAGTAGAGATTAAGAAGAAATGGCAAGAATACACAGAAGAACTGTACAAAAAGGTCTTAATGACTTGGACAACCACGATGGTGTGGTCACTCGCCTAGAGCCAGACATCTGGGAGTGCGAAGTCAAGTGGACCTTAGGAAGCATTACTAGGAACAAAACTACTGGAGATTATGGAATTCCAGCTGAGCTATTTAAAATCCAGGAAGATGATACTGTTAAAGTGCTGCACTCAACATGCCAGTGACTGGAAAACTCAGCAGTGGCCACACAGTGTTCATTCCAATCCCACAGAAGGGCAATGCCAAAGAATGTTCAAATTACCACAGAACTACATAATAGTAACATTATGCTCAAATTCCTTCCAGCTAGGCTTCAGCAGTATGTGAATGAAGAACTGCCTAATGTTCAAGCTGAATTTAGGAAAGGAAGAGGAACCACAGATCAAATTGGCAACATTTGTTGTATCATAGAAAAGCAAGCGTTTCCAGAAAATCATCTGCTTCATTGACTATACTAATGCCTTTGACTGTGGATCACAACAATCTGTGGAAAATTCTTAAAGAAATAGGAATATCAGACCACCTGCCTGATATTACCTGCTTCCTGAGAAACCTATATTCAGGATAAGAAGCAACAGTTAGAACTGGACATTGAACAAGTGACTGGTTCAAACTTGGAAAAGGAGTATGTCAAGGCCGTATTTTGTCACCTTGCTTATTTAACTTATATAGAGTATAGAAATGGCAACCGACTCCAGTGTTCTTGCCTGGAGAATCCCAGGGACAAGGGAGCCTGGTGGGCTGCCGTCTATGGGGTTGGACAGAGTTGGACATGACTGAAGTGACTTAGCAGCAGCAGCAGCAGCAAGCAAAAAGCCAGGCTGGATGAATCATAACCTTGAATCTAGATTGCCTGGAGAATTATCAACAACCTCAGATATGTAGATGACACCACTCTAATAGCAGAATGTGAAGAAGAACTAAAAAGTCTCTTCATGAAGGTAAAAGGAGAGTGAAAAGCCTGGCTTAAAATTCAACATTCAAAAAACTAAGAACATGGTATCTGCTCCCATCACTTCATAGCAAATAAACAGGGAAAAAGTGGAAAGATTGACAGGTTTTATTTTCTTGGGCTCCAAAATCAGTGCAGAATGTGATGGCAGCCATGAAATTAAAAGATGCTTGCTCCTTGGAAGAAAAGCTATGACAAACCTACAAAGCATACTAAAAAGCAGAGACAACTTTGCCAACCAAGGTCCATCTAGTCAAAGCTATGGTTTATCCAATAGTCATGTATGGATGTGAGAACTGGACCATAAAAAAGGCTGAACACTGAAGAGCTGATGCTTTCAAACTGTGGTGCTGGAGAAGACTCTTGAGAGTCCCTTAGACTACAAGGAGATCAAGCCAGTTAATTCTAAAGGAAATCAGTCCTGAGTTCATTGGAAGGACTGATGTTGAAGCTGAAAACTCCAATACTTTGGTCACCTGATGCAAAGAGCCAACTTATTAGAAAAGATCCCAATGCTGGGCAGGATTGAGGGCAAGAGGAGAAGCGGACAACAGGGTATGAGATGGTTGGATGGCATCACTGACTCATAGACATGAGTAAGAGCAATCTCTTGGAGATAGTGACAGGGAGGAGAGCCTGGCAAGCTGCAGTTCATGGGTTTCAATGAGTTGGACACAACTTAGTTACTGAACAACAAATATCTCAAAAAATTGTGTAGTATATCATTTTTGGATATAACAAAACTTGCAGTTTCAGTTTGATTTCACAATTTTAAAATCCATCTCGCAAACACTGCCCATGTTCAGTTGGGCTAGCGATTATGCTTTTTTTTTTTCCTTTTAACCCATCCTTCTATATGATGATTTTTGTGATAACTTTTTCAGTGCTGACCCAAAGGATTTGAAGTCAGAAGCATACAGGCAAACAACAACTACAGCAAAAAAGAACTTATGACACAAGAATTGGTAATCAAGTAATTAATGTAGTTAAAGGCAACTGAAAGCTTATTTTGCCAAAATAATAAAAGACTATAGCACAAAATGATGAAGAATAATGGAGTTCAAAATGTCCAAAACATCTCTCCACTAGAGAACTCTCCAACTCTTAAACTACTGTTTCAATGACTTTGCTCTGGATTAACACATCAGTAATTTTTGATAAATAAACATCTACATTCAGAGGACGTCCTTCACTGACCAATGATAGTTCATCTGCTTATAAAAATTGCTCCAAAACACTATAAAGTTAAGTGTTTCTAAAAATTTTTTTAATGAGTTATTTTTCACCAGTTCTGCTGGAAAGATACTCATGTTTATGAAAATGAACAGCAATATAAAGTTGTAAACTGAATCAATACATGAATTAACTTGTTTGTGATAGTTCATTAAGCATCCATTAGAAATAGTGAAACTATAATATTTTAAGGCTATATACTATTGGCAGGGAATAATATACATAATTCATCAGTCAGATATTTCAAATACAATAAAGAACAGAACATATAAGATTATTCCATAAAGACTATCAAAGTACTTGTTTGATAATTCAATTATTGACTAATTGTTAGAATAGTTAATGTTTGAATGGAATGAGTCAAAAATGCATATATTACATTCTCTTTGGAACAAGGTTGAAACAAGGTTTTTCTCTTTCCATGCAACACTCCTGATTTCATCTCTTGAGAACATGTTTCAATTAATATAATGTGTGAATGGCAAAAACTGGAATTTCCACATCAAATTGGAAAATGAAGAATGTAATCAATGTTTGAAATCTATGTTATAAAATATTTGAATATCAAATTGAGGTATACAGTCTTTGAAGATTTTAGAAGAAAAGACTTGTCTAAGTTATAATTTTAATAGCTTGACAGAGTTGAAATATACTGAAAACTTAGGAGCAGACAAAATGGCTCAGGAAAAATGTACAGAGATGAGTAGAGGGAAAAGCACCACATTTCAGGTAACATTAATATTTATAACGTAGGAAGAGAAGGAAAATCAATAAAAGAAAAAGAAAGCAGTCAAGGAGGTATGAGAAGCACCTGAAGAGACTGGTTAATTATACATAAATTTGTAAGAGAGTAGGAACTGAAAAAGTGTTATTTATTGATATGATAAGGGAGAAATTTTGCAAGGAAACTAAGAACTGGGTATTTAATAATTTGAATATTTATCTGTGGCCTTTACTAAGATCTTGTTAATTGGTGTTGTGTATCATATAGTATGATTTAATAATTTAAATGGAACAAATTAAAATAATAACAAATGTTTTAGAAAAAGAATTCAGATTTGAAACAGGAACAAATGTAGGTAATGCAAGAGCACTGTCTTCAACATGATTTAAAAGGAGTGCATGTTGAATGCTCTTCTTAAAACATTCTCATTAAATAAATACATTCTAAATTTGAACTTTGAGAGACAGGGAAATTCAGAACAGAACAGAGTTATCTATAGTCTCAGTACTTTGCAGACTTTTTCATTCACCTCTATTTGCTGCTTTAACTGCTAGAAGCTAGTAAAATTATAACAACAAAAGATGGAGCCACTCTGAGGATGGTGATTTATAGTTTATATTGTGTAATATCCCAGAGCACAATGATGCTATTTATCATAAAGTCTCTCTGGCATTTTCATCTTGAAATTCGTTATAGAGACAGTGGATAAAGGCATTAAAAGAAATCTGATAATCTGTATTTTCATCTCCCCAAAGAAATGTTAAAAGGATTTGGTAGAAAAACACACCAAAACTAATGCTTGCTAATATGGCTATAAAGCTACACTTGGGTTCCAAACCCATGATGAAATTAAACAATTGTATTTGCTGGCTAACCTGATTTTAAATAATGTTTTCTCCCCTAAGGGAGGGGTATGCGAAATATAATCATCTTTTCATTATGAGAATGCAGGCTGTGTGTCTTGTGAATCCCTAGTGTAAGTATACTAGAACCCTATATATCAGAAAGAACTGAAATAGTTTTGCCTATGATCTCTCCCCATCTCCTCCTTAATTTCCTTTTAGTTAAAGGTAGTAAATATTTTATTTTTACCTGACTTTGAAAGAATTGCTGATCTATTATAAATGGTAACTTAAAAAAATCAAATTATCAATCTATTTTATTACTTGCCAGGATTTAATTTTGAAAACTGTTTCGAACATGATGTTTAGGCCTGCTCTACCTTCAAATCTACTTGCTCCTTGGTGGCACTACTCAATCTTGCGACTTTTCCTTTATAGCCTGTATGACATATTCCAATTGTTCAGGTTTTCACTGCACCTAGACTATAAGCAGCTTAGGCACAAAGGCTGTGAATTATTCATATTTGTATCCTCATTAGCTACCATAGGCCCCAGTATATGTTGAAGAAATAGTAAATGGAGAAAAAAATTGGGATAGCACTCTAATTTTATTTTTTAATTGGAGGATAGTTGCTTTACAATGTTGTGTTGGTTTCTGCTATACATCAACACAAATCAGCTTCTTTCTAGTGTTTTTTTTTTCTTTTTAAAATAAAATATAGCAAACAAGACTCTTTAACACAGTTTTGATAAAATATACACTTCTCCATACCTTACAAATGAGGAAAACACACACACACACCATCTGTTTAGAGTTTTCCTTCAGTTCAGTTCAGTTCAGTTCAGTTTATTCGCTCAGTCGTGACCAACTCTTTGTGACCCCATGGACTGCAGCAGGCCAGGCCTCCCTGTCCATCACCAACTCCTGGAGTTAACCCAAACTCATGTCCATTGAGTCAGTGACGCCATCACCATCTCATCCTCTGTCGTCCCCTTCTCCTCCTGCCCCCAATCTTTCCCAGCATCAGAGTCTTTTCTAATCATTCAGTTCTTCACATTAGGTGCCCAAAGTAATGGAGTTTCACCTTCAGCATAATCTTTCCAATGAACACCCAGGACTGATCTCCTTTAGAATGGACTGGTTGGATCTCCTTGCAGTCCAAGGGACTCTCAAGAGTCTTCTCCAACACCACAGTTCAAAAGCATCAATTCTTCAGAACTCAGCTTTCTTTATAGTCCAACACTCACATCCATACATGATGACTACTGGAAAAATCATAGCCTTGACTAGATGGACCTTTGTTGGCAAAGTAATGTCTCTGCTTTTTATATGCTGTCTAGGCTGGTCATAACTTTCCTTCCAAGGAGTAAGCGTCTTTTAATTTCATGGTTGCAATCACCATCTGCAGTGATTTTGGAGCCCAAAATAAAGACTTTTCCTTAGAGAAGTACAACTCCTTCATATGTTCTTCTCAGAAAGGCTGTCCTTTAGTTTGGAAAGACCTTTCTTGTTAATTAACACTCTGGAAGGCAACGAGGAAGGGGATATTATAATCCACTGGCCAGTTAGGTCAACTAAATAAACCTTGGCAATAAACAAGATGATGAGTGTACAAATAGAGTGTTGAGTGGATGGTATTTCAAATTACAGTAGAATATCCACAGTATCAAAATACAGATTATGTGGTATTGATGAATAACACCAATACTCTGTCTTGCCCAAGTTCCCCAAAAGGAGCAGGTTGGGTGAAAGCTAATTTCTTCTTGGTGATGGGGTAAGAGAAGGAAGTGTTAGCAAATGACTGTCTCATGATCATTTCAGTCTTAGTTTAGTATAGGGTGCATTTTTTGGTTACATTTTTGTCTGTAATGATCAGTCCTTTTCCCAGTTGGCCTAATAAATAAAAACAAACTTTCCCTTTTGCTTTTGCCATGTAGTCACTGGGAAACAAAACAAACAAAAAAAATTTTTTTTAACACTGCTCCATATTTTGCACAGTTGAATTTTTGGACCTTACTTACTGAGTTATGGCAAAGTTTCACAATTTTCACAATTTAAAGTAAATTCCAATCATGCCGAGGTTATTTCATGGGTAAACTACATTTTAACTTTCAATATGTCTTTGCAAATTACAAAAATTTCATATTACCCTCACTGTCTTAAATGTAAACAATACTATAATTGAAACAACCTTTAACAAACTGAAACTTAAACAAGTATTTCCACCAGAAACAAATGCCAGTCTGATTGAACATACCCAAATATAATTTTGGTTTACTTAAATAAATATTTTAATTTGAAAATTTTTCCAGGGTACATGTGGTTATATAGTAATTAACATATTATGGTATTCCTCACAACAAAGATTTTTTTTTCAATAAATACTGTATTACTGAAAGAATGGGGATTAGAATCTAATTTTATACAGGGATTAAAAAATAAGTTTCAATAATTATTAAATCTAAATATCAGCATGGAAAGAGTAAAATATACTAACTTTATTTATGTCCTTGAAGGTAGGCAAACTAATGTTCAATAAATATTATATAGGTGATGTTTTTTCTTAAATAAACAAAATAGTTTTTCATTATTTTTTTAATTGCATGCTGGTGTCACATTTAAAAGTAGTTATTCCAAATATAGCCTGCTACTGTAGTTTCAGTATATCTAAGACAACACTATTCATTTAGAGTGAAAAAACTGCATTATAATATTTGCCCAAATGCTAAATGAGCATGTATTTAATATGCTTATAAAAAAACTTAAGTTCTCTTGACAATCTCAGATGGTTTTCATGTTCATTTTTTTACTTAAATAAACTTTAAAATAACATTATTAAAAATAATTTAAATATATCTACAAATTTATTTTGAGATTCAGTTTTACATATGCAGTTAACACAAAGAAATAAAAGTAAAAAAGGAAAACCTAAGCTAACACTATTTTTTTAAGATATATCAACCCCCCCAAAATTCCTTCATAAGCAAGGCATTCATGTAAAATTAGCTACTGACCAAGCAGAGACTTATGCAGAGAACACGGCTTTTGTGTATTTAGGAGAATATATTTTGACTGGATTTGGAATGTTTTTCTAGACAATCACTACAGTTAAGCATATTAAACTCTCTTTTTCGTCAAAGTTAATTCACATTTAAATACAATTCAAAGTTAAATACAACTTTGTGAAAGCCAATGGTTATTGTTTAGTTATTCATTTTCATAGAGAAAATGCCATATTTCAACAATGTTTTCAATAATGTTGCACTCCTTGTTAATCAAGGGAGAGTTTTTCTATCATAACATGAAAAACATTCAGATTCAATGATTTAGAAACATCTTGATCTCTATCTTCCAAACCTGAAATATCTTCTTCAGTTGGCTCCTTCTCTTGTTCTGCATCATTTCATTGGAAAATTTTTTTAGTCGCCTTTCTGGATCCTCTTCATCACTCCAATGTTTAAATGTTGGATTAACTCTAAGTGTTGCCTCTATTTTTGCCTTTCTTGTCTTAACCCCTGCCCAATCTTATAACTGTAAAAATGCCCCAATTTACATTTCCACCCCCAATCTCCTGACTAACCTTGTACATCTAAATCTAAATTTGACATTTTGTATGAGATATTTAATACACAGCTCAAATTTAATATACCCCAAACAGAACTTTTCATTTTTCTACCCTCCAAATATACTCCTTAAAAAAAAAAAAATCACCCTTCATATATTTAGTTTGGTAAAAATATCTAATCTAGTGCTCTTCCTGTCAACTACTTTTCTCATTGCACACTTCTAATCCCTCAGGAAACTATATCAGCCCCACCTTTTAAAATATGTCCAGAATCTGACCTCTTTCTACACTCTCCAGTATTACCACCCTTGTGACAGATGTGTAAATCCACTTTCTAAATCCCAATTCAAGGAAGAACTCTCAGACCACAGAGGAGAGTCTGCTGACAGCCTCTACCTGTCAGCAACTTCCTCAGGACTGTCTCAGCTGCAAGTAGCCGCCTGCTGAGGACACTCCTTCCCAGAGCAGCTCACATCTTTACCGGGTGGCTGAGCAAGTGGGAGGTATAAAGCCTAAGGGTTTGGCCTTATCGTCTCAATGTAGGATGCTCTCATGCATAAACTCCAGAGCATTTACTGAGATTCTATACTGATATGTTCTTTGAATTATCCACATTTTATGATGGTTATGATTGTCTTTTATAGACTCTTGAGAGTTTCATCCACCAATGAGTAAGGATATAATAAGACGCTACTATATTCAGTGATGTTTTAAAACATATTACTTGAAAAAGTTATCGTAGTTATCACCACCACAAGAAATATCACTGCCACTGCTGTGCCAAGAAGACATTTTATGGCAATTTTAAAGGATGCATTCTAGGAATCCCCACTTCTAGTGAAAGTCACTCAATCATGTCCATCACTTTGTGACCCCATGGACTATAGTCTGCCAGGCTCCTCTGTCAATGGGATTCTCCAGGCAAGAATACTAGTGGGTTGCCATTCCCTTCTCCAGAGGATCTTCCTGACCCAGGGATTGAACCCAGGTTTCCTGCATTGCAGGCAGATTCTCTACCATCTGAGCCACCAGGGAAATAACTGCCACTACCATCCCAAGAAGACATTTTATGGCAATTTTAAATGATGCATTAGTACAAAGCAATAAAAGATGTAGTGTGATTTTTTTTTTGGTAAAATGATTATTAGTTTGAAAAATAATTGTCTTAAGTACCTTCACTTGCATTACTACCTGAGGTTGTTCCTAAAATTATAAAACATCTGGGTCATGTCCTATTTGTTCAGTAAATTTTCTTTCCTTTCAAAATATTATAACTAAAAATCTTACTTTTGGGGGCACACTGTCAAATTGAGTAGTTAAGCATTTTCATCGTATTTGAAAGTCTTTCACTTTTCTTCTCTGCAGCTATTTCCTTTAATGGCTGTCATGCTTCTGTAGCTACAATGTCATGCCAGAGGGGGAAACTAACTACATCTGAAACAGGAGAATATGGGAAAAAAAAGTGTTTTCAGATAAAAACATTTTCTAAATTTGGGTTTAAACAGCTAAAATTAGCAACTAAAAACAAGAACAGAATAATAATCACATGCATGAGCTTTTAAACAATACTTCTTAGCTTTCTCCTTAACTTCATATTTTTCACTTATAACTGTGGGAAAATGTAAATTATTTACAAACAATAGATTATTAAGTAAATGAAATATTTATCCTATTGTTTCAGGCAGTTGACCAGATTAGCAATACACCATTACAATTAGAATATTTTTTTAAAAATCAGTGTTCTTATAGTAATCTGCTCTGTGATGCACTGCTTTATAGATTACACATACCAGATTATTTATTTATTTATTTTTTGTAAATAATCCTTGAGTACGCGTGTGCTACGTTGCTTCAGTCATGTTCGACTCTTTGCGACCCCATGGACTGTAGTCTACCAGGCTTCTCTTTCTGTGGGATTTGCCAAGCAAGAATACCAAAGTGGGTTGCCATGTCCTCCACCAGAGTATCTTCCTGACTCAGGAATCGAACCCATGTCTCCTTACGTCTTCTGCTTTGGGAGGTGGGCTGTTTACCACTAGCTATCTGGGAAGCTCTAAATAGTTCTTAAGCCTATTTAATAACATTTCACATCTTCAGTTTAATATGATTGCTGGAATCTGGCAGGAAGTAACTGAAAAAGGAAAAAGATGATGACTTGAAGCTTAATTTTATACTTTTTGCTTAATCTTAAGATTCAGATTAGTTCATTCCCAATTACACTAAAGAAAGTGAAGTTGCTCAGTCATGTCCGACTCTTTGCGACCCTGTGGACTGTAGCCCACCAGGCTCCTCCGTCCATGGGGTTCTCCAGGCAAGAATACTGGAGTGGGTTGCCATTTCCTTCTCCAAAACACCTATGTAAAGTCATTCTTTATACTAGAAAGTTATTCTTTTCTAGGAAAAAAAAATGCTGCAAGTGAACCCCCAAAAAAAGACCCTGCATAAAGAATTCAGGGACCATAAAGTGCAAAATATCAAATTTTTTAATTTAGGCACAGGATATTTCTGTAATGGCTATGGAATCAGCTCCCAGCTTCCACTCTTAAATGAGACAGAACATTCTTTCTGTCATCTCTCCTTCCCAGTCTATACCACAGACTGATGGATTCCCACTGATGGATTCCCTCTGCAGGCGATTACCCCTCCCAGAGGAAGAATTAGGTTCACCATATGTACCTCCAGTGGTGTCACAGAAACATATTTGCCTTATCATAAAACTTTAAATTGCTTATTTCTATTCAGAGCTTAGCTGTTCAGATGTTTGGGTTTCCAGAAAAGCAGCTTTTCTTATTAATGACTTCAGTTTCTTTTGTTAACTAGATACTTTGTCATTTACAATATGGTATCTTGGAAACTACTACAGTGAGAAAATAGTTTACTTTTTTGTACATACAAGAAATAAATCATAACTAATGATTGTTTTAAACCACTTAAGGATATGTATTACAAAAAGAAGGAAAAATGTCCAGTTTCAAATGTTATGCAGTTAAAAAAAATGTACTCTTTGCTTTCACGAGGGTGGTAGAAGAGGAGATTTTTAAAACAACACAGATTAAATCCAATCAAAATATAACATCATGATGAAGTCATGTAAAAGTGGTGTGTGTGTATGTTAGTCACTCATTTGTGTCCAACTCTTTGCGACTCCATGGACTATAGCCCACCAGGCTGTTCTGTTCATGGGATTCTCCAGGTAAGAATATTGGAGTGGGTAGCCATTCCCTTCTCAGAGATCTTCCCAACCCAGAGATTGAACGCTGATCTCCTGCATTGTAGGTGGATTCTTTACTGTCTGACACACCTGGGAAGCTCTAAATATTAATAAAAAATACACAATTTTTATGTAGAAATACTGCGGATATGTCATATCACAACCATATACTGTGGATAATAGTCATATCAGGGATCCTCTCCTTCATTCCATCTCATTTTACTGACACTGACTTTAAAAACTTAAATTAAATTTTAATTTTATTAAATTAAAAATTTAATATGCCTTAGTGTTTCTCTATTGACGTATTTCCAGATGATGGTACTTCATTCCAGTGATGTTGTTTTTCAAAATTATTTTCTAGGTAATTAACAAATCTAGATTAAAATTTAGATTTCCCAGTTCTGTGTTCAGTACTCTCATTCCACATGAGCAAGCTGAGTCTACCCTACACAAAGGCCAACTTTCCTTGCATGCCTCCATTCACATCTGCTCTCAGCTGCATAGAGTTCAGTACACCCTTGTGGACTGACACCGAGAAATTCTTCGATGTCAAATTCACCTTGCATCTCAGCTTCCTGTAGCCTCACTTCTCTGTCCCTTCTTATTTTCAGTCAATATCTCAGGCCTTCTGTTTCTTTTTGATGATCAGTCTGAATTTTGTATATTATGGAAATATTTATTTAAACATTTAAGTAGCATGCTACAAAATCTCCAGTTCCCTATGAACCTTTTCCCAGAAAATTTTCTAGATGCCACAAAATAGATGGGGAAACAGTGGAAACAGTGTCAGACTTTATTTTGGGGGGCTCCAAAATCACTGCAGATGGTGACTGCAGCCATGAAATTAAAAGACGCTTACTCCTTGGAAGGAAAGTTATGAGCAACCTAGATAGATAGCATATTCAAAAGCAGAAACATTACTTTGCCAACAAAGGTTCGTCTAGTCAAGGCTATGGTTTTTCCAGTGGTCAGGTGTGGATGTGAGAGTTGGACTGTGAAGAAAGCTGAGCGCCGAAGAATTGATACTTTTGAACTGTGGTGTTGGAGAAGACTCTTGAGAGTCCCTTGGACTGCAAGGAGATCCAACCAGTCCATTCTAAAGGAGATCAGCCCTGGGTGTTCTTTGAACGGACTGATGCTAAAGCTGAAACTCCAGTACTTTGGCCGCCTCAAGCAAAGAGTTGACTCATTGGAAAAGACCCTGAATCTGGGAGGGATTGGGGGCAGGAGGAGAAGGGGACTAACAGAGGATGAGATGGCTGGATGGCATCACCGACTCGATGGACGTAAGTTTGAGTGAACTCCGGCAGATGGTGATGGACAGGGAGGCCTAGCGTGCTGCAATTCATGGGGTCACAAAGAGTCAGACACGACTGAGCAACTGAACTGAACTGAACTGAACTGTCCTCTTTACTTATGTCTAGCAGATAGTGCTTTTCCCCACAAACACTGGTCATTGCAACCTATTCTTTGCTTCCTCACTCACATCACTTAGAATTCAATTTCATTTCTCCTTTGTCTCTACCTATAGCTGAAGGCAGGTTCCAAGGTTGTATACTTACTATAGGAATTCAGCATCTCAGCCTCACTTGGAGGGAGATGGCAATTTCAACACCTTTAGAAGGTAATTTGATTTATATATATATATGTTAGCACACTGATTGTAGTAAAAATGGACTAATAGGGCCTTCCCTGCTGGTCTGGTAGATAAGAATCTGCTTGTCAATGCAGCAGACATAGGTTTGGTCCCTGCTCCAGGAAGATTCCACACATCATCAGACAACTGGGCTAATGCAACACAATTGCTGCTATGCTCTAGATACCCCTAGACCCTACTAGTGAGTGAGCCCAAGTAAAGCAACTACTGAAGAGCCTGCACTCTGCAATAGAGAGAAGCCACCACAGTGAGAAGCCTGTGTACCAAACTAGACAGGAGTCCCTGCTAGCTGCAACTAGAGAAAAATCTGTGTAGCAAAGATGACCAGCACAGCCAATAATAAATAAATAAAACTCTTAAAATGTGCTAATAGGATACAATTTGCTCTACCTTCTTTTTTCTCCTCCTCTGATCCTCACAATTTGCGTTTTTGCATGGTTGCTGTTGTCATTGAAAAAAAAAAAAAACTTGATTATTTGAGACTGTGAAGGAAGGTGGGCCAGACTGAAGAAGGCTATAGGAAAAAAATTATAACCAAGTGAATCTATAAAAAATTTTCAATTTCATTGAGCTTGTATTGCTATTTATAAAACTTCAAAACAGGGGGATAAAGAGTCAATAATTTACTCTTGTAATAGAATCTGGCCTATTTTAAAATCATACTTTCTTTGATTATCTTTTATCTTGGTGATCACATGCATTCACTGGGAATCACAATTTCTAGCTTATCTGAAAAACTTGAAGATAGTTTACAAATGTAAGCCAGCAGAAATATCACACAGAAATATGTACAAAATACCCTACATGAAAAGTAAACAGAGGTTGCTGAACAATAGAATAAATGGAACTTAAAGTTACAGAACACCCGAGTTCTTTATGTGGAAAAAAAAATTAAATCATGTTTTACCTGTGAAATTTTTTAGAAATTTTATTCACAGAAAATATACAGTCTCTGTATGAGAGCATTTGACCCATGCTAATCTAACCCACGGAGAAGGCAACGGCAACCCACTCCAGTACTCTTGCCTGGAAAATCCCATGGACAGAGGAGCCTGGTGGGCTGCAGTCCATGGGATCGTGAAGAGTCAGACACGACTGAGTGACTTCACTTTCACTTTTCACTTTCATGCATTGGAAAAGGAAATGGCAACCCACTCCAGTGTTCTTGCCTGGAGAATCCCAGGGATGGTGGAGTCTGGTGTGCTGCCATCTATGGGGTCCCACAGAAAGTGACTTAGCAGCAGCAGCAATCTAACCTAAAGCAATTTTTTTCAACCTATGTTTATTATTTTGGTTAAAATAATTTTTAAAACTTAGTTATTTTATTATTCTAAGAACAAAAACAATTATGAGTACATCTTGTAATCAATTTAGAAAATGCAATATAGTTCTTTTGCAAGTAAAATTAAATTTATTTTTAAACATGTAAAAGTGTCAACTAGGGAGCTCCACACTATTTAAATCATCCCCAGACACCCACTGGTTTTCATTTATGAGAATGTCAGGTTTTTGTTTTAAGTTCTGAATATGGAGCATGACATAAGTGTTCTATGTCAGACCACTTAATGTATAGCCTGTTCTACTTCACAGAGTGCTTGTTTTTAGAATGCCAAGAAAGGTACTGAAGACATCCTACAGTGTTTTACATGTTAATATTATGGCTAAAACTGGTAGTTACATCTAGTTCTTTTCTGTAGTTTCTTGGCTGAAACTTGAACGTAGAAGGCTGTATTGTCTCACATAGCATTTTAAGAGTTTTTTCTTTTTTTTTTTTCCCCTCTGGCTGGTTCATTGAATCTGAAAAGGTTTCAAGCTTATATTTAAATTTACATATAATTTTTTCCTCTTTTTTGTTATCAATAATTTTATCTAATGAGTTACTTGTTTATAGTTGTTAATTTTATAAAACTACTGTTGTGTCCTTTATTTACTGGTTTGAGCACTGTGTGGGTGGGCAAAACAATATTGCAGAGCCACCACCACCATGCCAGCTGGCCACCTCAGTGTCTCACGGTGGGTGTTCAGCTTCATTCAATTGCCATACGACATGAAACAGGGCTTTGACCCTTGCAGCACTTCTGCTTGTAAAAGTGAGCTAGGCTATAAAAATCACGATGATTTCATCAACAGTAGGTCCTCCAATGATACATTCCATGCTTTCAGTTATTTACTGTCCATGGTTTAGCAGAGCAATGCCTTGTCAAAAAATTGTTTAAAAGGACTGGGAGTCGATCATGGTTGCTAAAGATTTTCTTTAGACATTCAAGTCAGACTATTATTAATGACCATATTTTGTAACACATACTGTACTAATTTGATACCAATCTCCTTCAGATTTAATATGCTGCCATTTCTCATTGTGTGGAATTTTATATCTAACTTCATTTCAAAGTCTATAGCTATTAGAATATATAGAGACAGGATAAGATTTCATAGTCTGGAATTTTGTTTTATTCTTCCTTGGCTATTTGAACCATATTTCTAGGCAATGTAAATTTAAATTATGCATCTTGAATGTTGAGCTTCTTTAGAGACAAATGAATTAGTGGAATTATGTTAATAATCGGAGTATGAGTGCTAGGAATTGATTTTCTCTTTGGTATTTATGGGATTATATGTGTAAACTCATAAAAAGCAGACAAAAAGCAGAACAAGAATGTGATGACACTAGTTTATTCAAAGGTTACTAAACATATGGTTTGTCCCACCAAAACAAAGGAGATATCCTAATGACCTTCTGGAAAGAAAGGTCATTAAAATACATGCAAAATGTTTCTGTAGATTATTGCAGAAAAAAATCATTATTTAGAGACTCTAAAACATTATTCTGATTTGGATGTTAGAAGAGTGTGCTAAGAAAAGGACACAAAAATGTACAGAGATAATAATATATATGGTTACATAACTTTCAACCAAATCGCCACCAGAGGGAAGAATATTAAGATAGTTTTCAATGCCCCTTTGAATCTAAGATTTGATGACTGCAGATGAAATTTTCCACATTTTGATATGTGTTAAGAATTCTCCAATCATTTTGTACTATTGTTATTTAATTTTCTAAAATGTGACCAGGAAACAATATAGCTAGAAAATAGAAGTCTATTTGATTCTCCCATGATAGGATACTGATATATTTCCAATTCTTTTTCTGATACACAAATGTTCTCATTACACCCTGAAAACTTAAGCCAATGAAATCTCCATATTTGGTTCACAAATAGTCAATTTTCATGAACCTCATTTACTTGAGTACTTCTATTACTTATCCCAATCATTTCAGATATTAATGGATCACTTAGATTTCAAAAATACATTCAGTAAGTAAATAAAAGGTAACAAGGTTTTGTTGTGTCAAGTAGTGCTAGTAAGTCTACCATATAGTCAACTGGATACACAGTATTTCAAAAATTGAGGTACAATTAACATACAACATTATATTAGTTTCAGATGTACAACACAGTGATCAAGTATTTGAATATATCATAAAATGATCACCATAAAAAATCTAGTTAATATGTCACCAAAAAGTCTAGCTAATATGTTCCAAATTTCTTTTCTTGTAATGAGAACTTTGAAGATATAGTCTCCTAAGAACTTTCAAATACATAATACAGTATTATGAAATGTAGCAACCACAGTGTACATTACTTCCTTATGACATTTATAGCTGGAAATTTGCATCTCTTAACTCTCTTCACCCATTTAGCTCAAACACCACTCCCTTGCTTCTGGCACCCAACAATCTGTTCTCTGTATCTATGAGATAAAGAGTTAGGTTTTTTTGTTTTGTTTTAATTACTTTTGACTAATACAGGGACCTGTGTGTGCTCAGTAGCTCAGTTGTGTCCGATTCTTTGCAGCCTCATGGACTGTAGCCCACCAGGCTCCTCTGTCCATAGAATTTTCCTGGCAAGAATACTGGAGTGGGTCACCATTCCCTTCTCCAGAGGATCTTTTCTCCAGGGATCAAACCCAGGTCTCCTGCATTCACAGGTGGATTCTTTACTGCTGAGCCACCAGGGAAGCCCCAGTGCAGTCATGTCTTGGAGATACTGCAAATTCAGTTCCAGACAACTACAATTAAAAGAGCCACACAAATATCTTGGTTTCCCAGTGCATATAAATTTTGTGTTTATACTATTCAGTTCAGTTCAGTCACTCAGCCGTGTCTGACTCTTTGCGACCCCATGGACTGCAGCACGCCAGGATTCCCCATCCATCACCAACTCTCAGGGTTTACTCAAACTCATGTCCATTGAGTCAGTGCTGCCATCCAACCATCTCATCCTCTGTTGTCCCCTTCTCCTCCCACCTTCAATCTTTCCCAGCATCAGAGTATTTTCCCAGTGAGTCAATTCTTCTCATCAGGTGGTCAAAGTACTGGAGTTTCAGCTTCAGCATCATTCCTTCCAGTGAATATTCAGGACTGATTTCCTTTAGAATGGACTGGTTGGATCTCCATGAAGTCCAAGAGACTCTCAAGAGTCTTCTCCAACACCACAGTTCAAAAGCATCCATTCTTTGGTGCTCAGCTGTCTTTACAATCCAACTCTCACATCCATACATGAGTACTGCAAAAACCATAGCTTAGACTAGATGGAACTTTGCTGGCAAAGTAATGTTTCTGCTTTTTAATATGCTGTCTAGGTTGGTCATAACTTTCCTTCCAAGGAGCAAGCATCTTCTAATTTCATGGCTGCGGTCACCATCTGCAGTGATTTTGGAGTCCAAAAAAATAAAGTCTATACTGTTTCCACTCTTTCTCCATCTATTTCCCATGAAGTGATGGGACCGGATGCCATGATCTTAGTTTTCTGAATGTTGAGTTTTAAGCCAACTTTTTCACTCTCCTATTTCACTTTCATAAAGAGGCTCTTTAGTTCTTCTTCACTTTCTGCCATAAGGGTGGTGTCATCTGCATATCTGAGGTTATAGATATTTCTCCCAGAAATCTTGATTCCAGCTTGTGCTTCTTTCCAGCCCAGTGTTTCTCATGATGTACTCTGCATATAAGTTAAATAAGCAGGATGACAATATACAGCCTTGACATACTCCTTTTCTGATTTGGAACCAGTCTGTGGTTGCATGTCCGGTTCTAACTGTTGCTTCTTGATCTGCATACAGATTTCTCAGGAGGCAGGTCAGGTGGTCTGGTATTCCCATCCCTTTAAGAATTTTCCACAGTTTTTTGTGATCCACACAGTCAAAGGCTTTGGCATAGTCAATAAAGCAGAAATAGATGTTTTTCTGGAACACTCTTGCTTTTTGGATGATCCTACAGATGTTGGCAATTTGATCTCTGGTTCCTCTGCTTTTTCTAAATCCAGCTTGAACATCTAGAAGTTCACAGTTCATGTACTGTTGAAGCCTGGCTTGGAGAATTTTGAGCATTACTTTGCTGGCATGTGAGATGAGTGCAATTGTGTGGTAGTTTGAGTATTCTTTGGCATTGCTTTTCTTTGGGATTGGAATGAAACCTTTCCAGTCCTGTGGCCACTCCTGAGTATTCCAAATCTGCTGGCATATTGAGTGCAGCACTTTCGCACCTTTTAGGATTTGAAGTAGGTCAACTGGATTTCCATCACCTCCACTAGCTTTGTTCATAGTAATGTTTCCTAAAGCCCACTTGACTTCGTAATCCAGGATGTCTGGCTCTAGATGAGTGATCACAGCATCATGATAATCTGGGTCATGAGGACCTTTTTTTGTAGTTCTTCTGTATATTCTCACCATCTCTTTTTAATATCTTCTGCTTCTGTTGGGTCCATACCATTTCTGTCCTTTATTGTACCCATCTTTGTATGAAAAGTTCCCTTGGTATCTCTAATTTTCTTGATGAGATCTAGTTTTTCCCATTCTATTGTTTTTCTCTACTTCTTTGCACTGATCACTGAGGAAGGCTTTCTTATCTCTCCTTGCTATTCTTTGGAACTATGCATTCAGATGAGTATATCTTTCCTTTTCTCCTTTGCCTTTCATTACTCTTTTCATAGCTATTTTTAAGGCATCCTCAGACAACCATTTTGTAACTCTTTTTCTTGGGGATGGTCTTGATCACTGCCTCTCGTACAATGTCAGGAACCTCCTCCCATAGTTCTTCAGGCACTCTGTCTATCAGATCTAATCCCTTGAATCTATTTGTCACTTCCACTGTATAACTGTAAGGGATTTGATTTAGGTCATATCTGAATGGTCTAGTGGTTTTCCGTACTTTCTTCAATTTACTTCTCAATTTGGCAATTAGGAGTTCATGATCTGAGCCACAGTCAGCTCCCAGTCTTGTCTTCTCCTACAGTATAGAGCTTCTCTATCTTTGGGTGCAAAAAATATAATCAATCTGATTTCAGTATTGAGTATCTGGTGATGTCCATTTGTACAGGGTGTTTGCTATGACCAGTCTGTTCTTTTGGCAAAACTCTATTAGCCTTTGCTCTCTTCGTTCTGTACTCCCAGGCCAAATTTGCCTGTTACACCAGGTATTTCTTGACTTCCTATTTTTGCATTTCAGTCCCCTATAATGAAAAGGACATCTTTTTGGGTGTTAGTAGTAGAAGGCCTTGTAGGTCTTCATAGAACCATTCAACTTCAGCTTCTTCAGCGTTACTCATCAGGGCATAGGCTTGGATTACTGTGATATTGAACGGGTTGCCTGGGAAACAAACAGAGTTCATTTTGTCATTTTGGAGATTGCATCCAAATACTGCATTTCAGACTCTCTTGTTGACTATGATGGCTACTCCATTTCTTCTAAGTGATTCTTAGCCACAGTAGTAGATATAATGGTCATCTGAGTTAAACCCACCCACTTCAGTCCATTTTAGTTCACTGATTCCTAAAATGTCGATGTTCACTCTTGCCATCTCTTGTTAGACCACATCCAATTTGCCTTGATACAGGGACCTAACATTCCAGGTTCCTATACAATATTGCTTTTTACAGCGTTGGTCTTCATTTCCATCACCAATCACATCTACAACTGGGTGTTGTTTTTCTTTGTCTCTTCATTCTTTCTGGGGTTACTTCTCCACTGGTCTTCAGTAGCATATTGGGCACCTATTGACCTGGGGAGGTCATCATTCAGTGTCCTATTTTTTTGCCTTTCCATACTGTTCATGGGGTTCTCAAGGGAAGGATACTGAAGTGGTGTGCCATTCCCTTCTCCAGTGGACTATGTTTTGTCAGAATTCTCCACCATGACCTGTCTGTTTTGGGCGGCCCTATAGGAGATGGCTCATAATTTCATGATGGGAGAGACTGACTGAGGGGGAAACTGGGTCTTGTTTTCATGGATGGGGCCATGCTCAGTAAATCTTTAATCCAATTTTCTGTTGAAGGGCAGGGCTGTGTTCCCTCCTTGTTATTTGACCTGAGGCCAAACTATGGTGGAGGTAATGAAGATAGTGATGACCTCTTTCAAAAGGTCCCATGCATACACTGCTACACTCAGTGCCCCTAACCCTGCAGCAGGCCACCATTGATCCATGCCTCTGCCAGAGACTCCTGGACACTCACAGGCAAGTCTGGATAGGTCTCTTTAGGGGTCACTTCTCCTTTTTCCTGGGTCCTAGTGGGCACAAGGTTCTGTTTGTGCCCTCCAAGAGTCTGTCTTTCCAGTCCTGTATAAGTTCTGGCAGCTCTATGGTGCAGTTAATGGCAATCCCCTCCAAGAAGGCTTATGCCATACCCAGGTCTACTGCACCCAGAAGCTCTGCCCCTGCGGCAGTCCACTGCTGACCTGTACCCCCGCAGGAGACACTCAGAGTTCTCTCTCAGTTTCTGTGGGGTCTCTAGGTCCTGGTGCATGCAAGGTATATTTGAACCCTCTGAGCACCTCTGGCAGGTATGGGGTTTGACTCTAAACGCGATTTCTCCCCTTCTACTGTCTTGGTGGGGCTCCTCCTATGCCCCTGGATATGTGGCATGCCCTCAAAGTTGCTCCAGCACAATGCAGCCACCACTCCAGTGCCTACCATCTTGTTGATGTTTATACTATCAGTTCAGTTCAGTCGCTCAGCCGTGTCTGACTCTTGCGACCCCATGAATTGCAGCACGCCAGGCCTCCCTGTCCATCACCAACTCCCAGAGTTCACTCAGACTCAAGTCCATCGAATCAGTGATGCCATCCAGCCATCTCATCCTCTGTCGCCCCTTCTCCTCCTGCCCCCAATCCCTCCCAGCATCAAAGTCTTCTCCAATGAGTCAACACTTCACATGAGGTGGCCAAAGTACTGGAGTTTCAGCTTTAGCATCATTCCTTCTAAAGAAATTCCAGTGTTGAGCTCCTTAAGAAGGGACTGGTTGGATCTCCTTGCAGTCCAAGGGACTCTCAAGAGTCTTCTCCAACACCACAGTTCAAAAGCATCAATTCTTCAGTGCTCAGCCTTCTTCACAGTCCAACTCTCACATCCATATGTGACTACTGGAAAAACTATAGCCTTGACTAGACGGAACTTAGTCAGCAAAGTAGTGTCTCTGCTTTTGAATATGCTATCTAGGTTGTTCATAACATTCCTTCTAAGGAGTAAGCATCTTTTAATTTCATGGCTGCAGTCACCATCTGCAGTGATTTTGGAGTCCAAAAAAATAAAGTCTGACACTGTTTCCACTGTTTCCCCATCTATTTCCCATGAAGTGATGGGACCAGAGGCCATGATCTTCGTTTTCTGAATGTTGAGCTTTGAGCCAAGTTTTTCACTCTCCTCTTTCACTTGCATCAAGAGGCTTTTAGTTCCTCTTCACTTTCTGCCATAAGGGCGGTTTCATCTGCATATCTGAGGTTATTGATATTTCTCCTGGCAATCTTGATTCCACCTTGTGTTTCTTCCAGTCCAGCATTTCTCATGATGTACTCTGCATAGAAGTTAAATAAGCAGGGTGACAATATACAGCCTTGACGTACTCCTTTTCCTATTTGGAACCATCTGTTGTTACATGTCCAGTTCTAACTGTTGCTTCCTGGCCTGCATACAGATTTCTCAAGAGGCAGGTTAGGTGGTCTGGTATTCCCATCTCTCAGAATTTTCCACAGTTTTTTTGTGATCCACACAGTCAAAGGCTTTGGCATAGTCAATAAAGCAGAAATAGATGTTTTCTGGAACTCTCTTGCTTTTTCCATGATCCAGCGGATGTTGGCAATTTGATCTCTGGTTCCTCTGCCTTTTCTAAAACCAGCTTGAACATCAGGAGGTTCATGGTTCACGTATTGCTGAAGCCTGGCTTGGAGAATTTTGAGCATTACTTTACTAGCATGTGAGATGAATGCAATTGTGTGGCAGTTTGAGCATACTTTGCCATTGCCTTTCTTTGGGATTGGAATGAAAACTGACCTTTTCCAGTCCTATGGCCACTGCTGAGTTTTCCCAATTTGCTGCCATATTGAGTGCAGCACTTTCACAGCATCATCTTTCAGGATTTGAAATAGCTCAACTGGAATTCCATCACCTCCACTAGCTTTGTTCATAGTGATGCTTTCTAAGGCCCACTTGGCTTCACATTCTAGGATGTCTGGCTCTAGATGAGTGATCACACCATTGTGATTATCCGTGTCATGAAGATCTTTTTTGTACAGTTCTTCTGTGTATTCTACCACCTCTTGTTAATATCGTCTGCTTCTGTTAGGTCCATACCATTTCTGTCCTTTATCGAGCCCATCTCTGCATGAAATATTCCCTTGGTATCTCTAATTTTCTTGAAGAGATCTCTAGTCTTTCCCATTCTGTTCTTTTCCTCTATTTCTTTGCACTGATCACTGAAGAAGGCTTTCTTGTCTCTTCTTGCTATTCTTCGGAACTCTGCATTCAGATGCTTATATCTTCCCTTTTCTCCATGGCTTTTCACTTCTCTACTTTTCACAGCTATTTGTAAGGATTCCCCAGACAGCCATTTTGCTTTTGTGCATTTCTTTTCCGTGGAGATGGTCTTAATCCCTGTCTGCTGTACAATGTCACAAACCTCTGTCCATAGTTCCTCAGATACTCTATCTATCAGATCTAGGCCCTTAAATCTATTTCTTACTTCCACTGTATAATCATAAGGGATTTGATTTAGATCATACCTGAATGGTCTAGCGGTTTTCCCTACTTTCTTCAATTTAAGTCTGAATTTGGTAATAAGGAGTTCATAATCTGAGCCACAGTCAGCTCCTGGCCTTGTTTTGTTGACAGTATAGAGCTTCTCCATCTTTGGCTGCAGAGAATATAATCAACTTGATTTCAGTGTTGACCATCTGGTGATGTCCATGTGCAGAGTCTTCTCTTGTGTTTTAGGAAGAGGGTGTTTGCTATGACCAGTGCATTTTCTGGCAAAACTCTATTAGTCTTTGCCCTGCTTCATTCTGCATTCCAAGGCCAAATTTGCCTGTTACTCCAGGTGTTTCTTGACTTCCTACTTTTGCATTCCAGTCTCCTATAATGAAAAGTGAAAGTGAAGTCGCTCAGTTGTATTCGACTCTTTGTGACCCCATGAACTTAAACCCACCAGGCTCCTCCGTCCTTGAGATTCTCCAGGCAAGAATACTGGAGTGGGTTGCCATTTCCTACTCCAGGGGAACTTCCCGACCCAGGGATCGAACCCAGGTCTCCTGCATTGCAGGCAGATGCTTTTACCTCTGAGTCACCAGGGAATCCCAGAAAAGGACATCTTTTGGGGGTGTTAGTTCTAAAAGGTCTTGTAGGTCTTCATAGAACCATTCAACTTCAGCTTCTTCAGCGTTACTGGTTGGGGCATAGACTTGGATTACTGTGATATTGAATGGTTCGCCTTGGAAATGAACAGAGATCATTCTGTCATTTTTGAGATTGCATCCAAGTACTGCATTTTGGACTCTTTGTTGACCATGATGGCTACTCCGTTTCTTCCGAGGGATTCCTGCCCGCAGTAGTAGATATAGTGGTCATCTGAGTTAAATTCACCCATTCCAGTCCATTTTAGTTCGCTGATTCCTAGAATGTCGACGTTCACTCTTGCCATCTCCTGTTTGGCCACTTTTAATTTGCCTTGATTCTTGGACCTGACATTCCACGTTCCTATGCCATATTGCTCTTTACAGCATCGGACCTTGCTTCTATCACCAGTCACATCCACAGCTGGGTATTGTTTTTGCTTTCACTCCATCCCTTCATTCTTTCTGGAGTTATTTCTCCACTGACCTCCAGTAGCATATTGGGCACCTACTGACCTGGGGAGTACCTCTTTCAGTATCCTATCATTTTGCCTTTTCATGCTGTTCATGGGGTTCTCAAGGCAAGAATATTGAAGTGGTTTGCCGTTCCCTTCTCCAGTGGGCCACATTCTGTAGACCTCTCCACCATGTCCCGCCCATCTTGGGTTGCCCCACGGGCATGGCTTTGTTTCATTGAGTTAGAGAAGGCTGTGAGAAGGCAATGGCACCCCACCCCAGTACTCTTGCCTGGAAAATCCCAAATGGAGTAGCCTGGTGGGCTGCAGTCCATGGTGTCCCTAAGAGTTGGACATGACTGAGCGACTTCACTTTCACTTTTCACTTTCATGCATTGGAGAAGGAAATGGCAACCCACTCCATTGTTCTTGCCTGGAGAATCCCAGGGACAGGGAGCCTGGTGGGCTGCCATCCCTGGGGTCACACAGAGTCGGACACGACTGAAGTGACTTAGCAGCAGCAGCAGCAGTGGTCCTAGTGTGATTAGATTGACTAGTTTTGTGTGAGTATGGTTTCAGTGTGTCTGCCCTCTGATGCCCTCTTGCAACACCTACAATCTTACTTGGGTTTCTCTTAACTTGGGCGTGGGGTATCTCTTCACGGCTGCTCCAGCAAAGCACAGCCGCTGCTCCTGACCCTGGATGAGGGTTATCTCCTCACCGCTGCCCTTCCTGACCTTCAACATGGGATGGCTCTTCTAGGCCCTCCTGCACCCATGCAGCCACTGCTCCGAGGCCTCTGGCCTCGAGTGTGGGGTTGCTCTTCCCGGTCGACACCCCTGACCTCAGATGTGGGGTAGCTCCTCTCGGCCGCCGACCCTGGCCTCGGACGCAGGGTAGCTCCTCTTGGCCATTCCTGTGTTGTCGAAGCCTGGCACTTTAGGCTGCTGCCCCTGACCTTGGACGTGGGGTAGCTCCTCTCAGCCGCACTTAGGGAGCTGGCCGCAGCCACCTCCATACTATACTAAGTGTGCAATATCATTATGTCTAAAAATGTACATATCTTAATTTTTAAATACCTTATTGCTAAAAAACACTAACCATCATCTGAGGCTTCAAGAAGTCCTAATCTTTTTGCTGGTGGAGTGTCTTGTCCATGCTGATGGCTACTAACTGATCAAGGTGGTGGTTGCTGAATGGATGGCAGGGGCAATTTAAAAAAAAATAATACAACAGTGAAGTTCGGTAAATTAACTGACCCTTCCTTTCTCTAAAATGATTCCTCTGTAGCATGCAACACTTGTTTGATAGCTTTGCACACATAGTAGAACTTCTTTATAAACTGGAGTCAATCCTCTCAATCCATGACCATGCTTTATCAACTAAGTTTAGATAATATTCTAAATCCTGTGTTGTCACTTCAACAATCTTTATAGCATCTTCACTAGAAGTAGACTCCATCTCAGGAAATGGCTTTCTTTGCTCACTCATAAGAAACAACTCTTCATGAAATTGCAGCAATTCACTCATGTCTTTAGGCTCCACTTCTAATTCTCGTTCTCTAGTTATTCTCATCACAGGTGAAGTTACTTCCTCTATGAAGTCTTGAACCCCTCAAAGTCATCAGTAGATGGTGTTTGGATTCAAATTATTCCAAACTCCCATTAATGTTGATATTTTGACCTTGTTCCATAAATCACAAATATGTCTTAATAGCATCTATAATGGTGAATCTTTTCCAGAAGGTTTTCAATTGACTTTGTCCAGATTCATGAGGGCAATCACTCTCTACAGCAGCTATAGCCTCCTGAAATGTATTTATTTCTTAAATAATAAAACATGAGACTGTAAATCTCCTTGATTCACGGACTGCAGAATGGGTGTTTTGTTAACATGCATAAAAGCACATTAATCCTATATATCTCCATCAGAGTTCTTGGGTGACTGTGTGCATTATCCATGAGCAGTAATATTTTGAAAACAATCTTTTTTTTTTTTTTTTCCTGAGGAGCAGGTCTCAACAGTGAGCTGTAAATATTCAGTAAACTATGCTGAAAACAGATGTGCTGTCATCCAAACTTCTTTGTTCCATTTACAGAGAAGAGACAGAGTAGATTTAGCCAATTTAAGAGTAAATTAGTAGATTTTGGATTTTAGTGGTAGTAAATAAGGACTGGCTTCAACTTAAAGTCACCAGTTGCATTAGCCTCTAATAAGAGAGTCAGCCTCTCCTTTGAAGGTTTGGAGCCAATGGCATTGACTTTTCCTCTCTAGCTATGAACTCCTTGCTAGCTATGAAAGTTCTGGATGGCATTAGTTTCTAATATATACTATTTCCTTTATATTGAAAATCTGCTATTTAGTGTAACTGTATTCATTAAATATCTTAGCTAGATCTTGCTGCAACTTCTATATCAGCACTTACTGCTTCACCTTGTACTGAAATGTTTCAGACAGTTTCTCTCCTTAAACCTTATGAACCAACCTCTGCTAGCTTCAAACTTTTCTCTGTAGTTTCTTCACCTCTCTCAGTCTTTACAGAATTGAAGAGAATTATAGCCTTGCCTTGGATTAGGCTTTGGCTTAAGGGAATTTTGTAGCTGGCTTGATCTATTCAGACAGTTAAACTTTCTTCTCTATATTTCAACAGTATGCCTATTTCACTTTATTATTCATATATTCATTGGAGTAGCACTTTTAATTTCCTTAAAGAACCTTTGCTTTGCAATCACAATGCAAGTGTTCAGCATAAGAGCTCTAGCTTTCAGTCTTATCTTTCAACCTGCCCTTCTCACTGAGCTTCATCATTTCTAACTTTTCATTTAAAATTAGAGGCACAAAACTCTTCCTTTCACTTGTGCACTTAGAGGCCATTGTAGGGTCATTCAGTCTTCCCAGGTGGAGCTAGTTGTAAAGAACTCATCTGCCAATGCAGGAGACATAAGAGACGCAGGTTTAATCCCTGGGTCAGGAAGATACCCCAGAGGAGGGCATGGCAACCCACTCCAGTATTCTTGCCTGGAGAATCCTCATGGACAGAGGAGCCTGGAAGGCTACAGTCCATAGGGTCTCAAAGAGTTGGACATGGCTGACGACCATGCATGCATGCACATAGGGTCATTCACTGGGCTAATTTCAATACTGCTGAGAGAGATTGGGGAATGGCCTGTTTGTAGATCAGTCAAACACACACATTTATAGATTAAGTTCTCTATCTTGTATGAGTGCGGTCTGTGCTGTCCCCAAATAATTACGAGGATAACATCAAAGATTACTGATCATCGATCACTATAAAAAACATAATAACATAAAACATTAAATATTGCAAGATACAGAAACACACAGTGAGCAAATGTTTTTGAAAAAAAATGATGCCAAAAGATGTTTTTGCAGAGAGTTACCTTCAAATAACACTATCTGCAAAGCACAAAAGGCAAAGTGCAAAGAAACAAGGTATGCATGTGCATAAAGGGCACCAAGGGAAGTCTTATTTATGCTTTATTTCCTTAACAAATTATGGTTTATTCACACAGGTTGAGGATAAAACACTCATATTGTTTATATTTCTCAGATAAAACTTAGAAATGAATATTAGAAATTTACAATTTCCAACACAATAACCTCAAAGTCCTTAATTGTTTAACCCCCACTTTGAGTATACTATATGTACTCCAAACTTGCCCCTTCAAAGCTTCAGCAAGATTGGTTAGCACCCCGAGTTGTGCTAACCTAAGACTAGAGGAACCTGAATTATGCTGACCCAAGCAAGTTCACATGGAGAAGGCAATAGCAACCCACTCCAGTACTCTTGCCTGGAAGATCCCATGAATGGAGGAGCCTGGTAGGCTGCAGTCCATGGGGTCGCGAAGAGTCGGACACAACTGAACGACTTCCTTTTCACTTTTCACTTTCATGCATTGGAGAAGGAAATGGCAACCCACTCCAGTGTTCTTGCCTGGAGAATTCCAGGGACAGGGGAGCCTGGTGGGCTGCCATCTATGGGGTCGCACAGAGTCAGACATGACTGAAGCGATTTAGCAGCAGCAGCAGCAGCAAGCAAGTTCAGAAACATTTTTAACATCCTGTAGTTTGCCTTTATAAACAGAAGCTGTGGTACTCTAGAGATAGGTTTAGGGGATGGGACACTACAGTAAAAAATAGTGCACATCTTAACTCGTTTCTGTTATTTTCAGATTAGGGCAATATTTATTTAATTAAATAATGTTTCCATATCTTGGCTTTAAAACATTATTATATACATCTTTGTAGATTCTGCCATATTACTGATAAAAAAAATATAAAGACTCAAAACCATAATGAGAGTAAGGGTCTGCTACTATTGAATCAGGGAAATTCTGATTCTACCCTTATGAATTATGCCATAGAGAATGAGGATTTTTAGGTTAACATCAAAGAATAATTCAGAAAGTTTGTTTAAAGCATCTGCTCCTGTATAGATGATGGGGAAGAAGAGCCCATGTAAAGATGATCTCAGACCAAAAAGCAAAGGTGGGGCCCCAGAAGGTAAAAGCTATAAGGTTTTACAGGGAAAAATGATTAGTCAAAGTAAACAAGTTTCTGCTATATTCAGAATTCATTAGCACTGTTTGGCCTAGCATTATTGAATAAATGGGTAAAATCTTACACCTGATTTGCTACTTGGAGAAAAATATAACAGCACAGGGAAAACAAACAAAGACCACAACTAGTGCAAAACAAAGAAAAAAAAGTATAAAATGGAGTTTAAACAAAATGTTAAATACATCGATCTTTCAAATCACCAGATAGGCTAGGGAGAGATCCCTCCCCTTAAAACTTGCTTGCAGTTACTACAGCAGTGTATATCATTAAGAAAGTAGAATGGAAAATTGCTTAGAAACAAAATTTGAGATTCATTTTTTAAAATTGGGAAATAATCATTCTGCTCTAGACTAAGGACTAGTCCAGAATAGCTGAAGCACACTGACCTATAAAATCTCCATCACTCCTGGTAATATTAGGAGATGAAAACATGATTAAAAGCCTTTATAAGCTGACCCTTGAACAACATGAATTTGAGCTGAACAGGTCCATGTATAGGCAGACTTTTTCCAGTAGTATGTACTATGGTAGTACATGATCCAATGCACGGATCTTTGAATCTGAGGATGCAGAACTTCAGATATGGAGAAACTAACATATGAAGGGTCAGTTATAACTTGTACATGGATTTTTGACTGTGTGGAGGGTGGGGGCCTCTAATCCTGCATTGTTCAAGGGTTAAATGTAATCACAAAGTATCGTCTCTCAATATACTAATTGAGTGCAAAGAAAATACAGTAAATTTATAGTAGTGAAATCGTCCAGATATCACCATCATTGAATAATCAATTTATAGTAATTAGTAGTGGGACAAATCAACAGCATGTTTTCTGATATGATATACTGAGAGTATAAAATCACTTCTGTGGCACTCCATCAAAATACAAAATCTGAAGATAATTATAGGGAAATAAAACTAAATTGAGAGACAGTCTATATTCCACATAAGAATTGAGATCTTGAAAGACATACTGAAGATCTGTTCCAAATTAAAGGAGATTAAACAGTATCACAGCCTCATGTGAATATGGACAGAATCATTGACCAAGTAAAGGACATTAGTGGAGAAAACAGTCAAAACTTGAATAATATCTATAGATTAGGTCATTTTATTATGTCAGTGGTGTCTTTCTGACATTTATATTGTACTTTGGTTATGCAAGAGAGTCCTTGTTTCTAGGAAATTAAGGGCAGGAGGAGCCATGTCTGTCATTTATTTTGAAAGAGTTCAGAAAGTTTCATGGACTCTATGTATTTTGTGTGGTAAACTGTTCATATTTGAGGAATCTCAGTGTAAAGTACAAGCAGGCATTCTTTTAATTAGTTTTCAGTGTATCAGTAAGTCTACCATTTCTAGATGAAATGTTAAGAAAATAAAATCAATGCTGATTAAAAGTTGCTAGTTCTGAATGATTCATACTCTCATATCTGCTAAAATCATAGTAGTTTTGCCCAGACTTAGCTGATTTCCTCCCAAGAAATCCTGGCTAGTATTTTTGTTAGTCACACCTCACATAGTTTTGTCAGTCATGGTTCACATGTTTTTGCTTTATAAAATCTTATTCTGGCTACTGATTTTATTAGAAATTCCTTAGGTGCAAAATAGTCTGACCTTATCCAGAAGAACACATTTACCAAATGTTTTCTGAGCCCTTTCATCTGAAAGCATTGAAAGTGTCTACTGAAGCAAAACTGAAGACAGAAGTACAGTCAGACATGTGGATACCATGGCCTCTTAGGGACAATAAAGTTCTAAGGAAGAATTTTTTCAACTAACAAAATTTTATAATCCTTCATATCAGTCTCTCTGAAAAGCCAAGTTATTTGTAAAAGATATGTTAGGAACCCATGTTTATATCATGAGATCCATTCTTTTGGTCATATCAAATTAAGCCATAGTATATATTTAACCTTAACAGGGTGAACACTTAACAGAGTGGTCTGATCTTAAAAAAAAAAAAAAAAAAAAAAAAATCAACTCAGAAATACATACAGTAATAGGCCCTGGAGCTGAAGTTTCACTGAGAGTCAAGGCTTGAAATAGCACCACAATAAACATAAGCAAAGTTAAGGAAAAACACAGACTCTGAGTCAGTAGAGAAATCACATCCCTAGATAGGAGATTCCAGTAGAAAAGAGACTATGTTTCCTTCTGGAACGGAAACAGACATTCGCCACCTCATATCCTGATATACTAAACCCTCCAAAAGTCACACGTGTGACTTTTCCTGTGAACCTCCCACTGCCTTTTCAGTAAATTCTATTTTGGGCTGGTCTTAGTTTCTCTTCCTTGAAACAACAGACACTTAGATTTTTCTAACCTTAATATTCAAAACTAATTCCTGAAGCAGTGACCATATAATTCATAGCTGAGTTTTTAAAAATACATAAACCAAAATCAAAAAATGATCAGCAATCCATAATACTCTAAAATATAATATATTTGCATACCATTAGGTTGTTGTTGTTTAGTCTCTAAGTCACGTCTGACTTTGAGACTCCATGGACTGCAGCCCGCCAGGCTCCTCTGTCCATGGGATTTCCCAGGCAAGACTAGTGGAGTGGGTTACTATTTCCTTCTCCAAGGGATCTTTCTGACCTAGGTATTGAACCTGTGTTTCCTGCATTGACAGGCAGATTCTTTACCACTTTTCCACCAGTGAAGCCCTACTATTAGGTAGAGGGACTATAAAACTAATGGTTAGACTATTTGGATTATAGTTCTGGTTCTGTCACTTGTCAGCTAAATTGCTTTGAGTAATCATTTTTTTAAAATATATGAACACTAATTTCTTTGCTTTCTATAAGCTGAGAAAATTCCTGTCCATATTACTGATCTGGGAGAATAGAATTATATAATAAATTTTATAGTATTATTTTTAATTACCTGTCACTTTCTAAGGGCTTCCCTAGTGGCTCAGATAGTAAAAAATCTGCCTGCAATGCTAAAACTTTGTATAATTGTTAGTGCTAGTCAAATTTTATACAGGGTTGAAAGTTAACTTTGGGAAAAATTCTCTGTCACATTTGTATTAAGATTAAAAAATTGAACTGTGATTACAGGGAAGAGGGAAGAGTCACATGGACTATAATAAGACCAAAATAACTTGTAGAATACAGTAAGCCTCCTATGTATGAAGTTTCCTTCAATTAGAGAACTTTGAAAATGGTGACTGCAGCGATGAAATTAAAAGACGCTTACTCCTTGGAAGGAAAGTTATAATCAACCTAGACAGCATATTAAAAAGCAGAGACATTACTTTGCCAACAAAGGTCCATCTAGTCAAGGCTATGGTTTTCCAGCAGTCATGTATGGATGTGAGAGTTGGAATATAAAGAAAGCTAAGCACTGAAAAATTGATGCTTTTGAAGTGCGGTGTTGGAGGACTGTGAGAGTCCCTTGGACTTCAAGGAGATCCAAACAGTCCATCCTAAAGGAGATCAGTCCTGAGTGTTCATTGGAAGGACTGATGTTAAAGCTGAAACTCCAATACTTTGGCTACCTGATGCAAAAGAACTGACTCATTTGAAAAGACCCTGATGCTGGGAAAGATTGAGGACAGGAGGAGAAGGGGATGACAGAGGATGAGATGGTTAGATGGCATCACTGACTCAATGCACATGAGTTTGGGTAAACTCCAGGAGTTGGTGATGGACAGGGAGGCCTGGCATTCTGCAGTCCATGGGGTCGCAAAGAGTCAGACATGACTGAGCGAATGAACTGAACTGAACTGAAGATGCGAATGTGTATTTGCATGTCCAATCAGGTAAGTTAGTTCACATGTCTGATGTATATTATCATGTGTGTGCATTCTCTGAAGTGGCTCTGCTTCTGTGTACTTTACTGTACAGTATTGTATAGACTACAGCAGTGCAATATCTGTATTTCAAGCAAGCCCAGGATGGCTGGAAGCAAGTGTAAAAGCAGCAGTGATGTAGCTGGCACTGTACTGTACTTTCCAAGGTACTTATTGTAAGATTTTGAATGTTTAAATGTTTAGTGTGTTTCCTCGTATGTATTATTTGTGTGAAAAGTATAAACTTGTTACATTATAGTACTGCATAGTTGATTGCATTAGTACCTAGTACTGATCAGGTACCCAGGCTAACTTTGTGGACTTATGAAACCCAAGATGGGCGGGTCATGGTGGAGAGAGCTGACAGAATGTGGCCCACTGGAGAAGGGAATGGCAAACCACTTCAGTATTCTTGCCTTGAGAACCCCATGAACAGTATGAAAAGGCAAAATGGTAGGATACTGAAAGAGGTACTACCCAGGTCAGTAGGTGCCCAATATGCTACTGGAGGTCAGTGGAGAAATAACTCCAGAAAGAATGCAGGGATGGAGCCAAGCAAAAACAATACCCAGCTGTGGATGTGACTGGTGATAGAAGCAAGGTCTGATGCTGTAAAGAGCAATATGGCATAGGAACCTGGAATGTCAGTTCCATGAATCAAGGCAAATTGGAAGTGGCCAAACAGGAGATGGCAAGAGTGAACGTCGACATTCTAGGAATCAGTGAACTAAAATGGACTGGAATGGGTGACTTTAACTCAGATGACCATTATATCTATTACTGAGGGCAGGAATCCCTCAGAAGAAATGGAGTAGCCATCATGGTCAACAAAAGAGTCCAAAATGCAGTACTTGGATGCAATCTCAAAAATGACAGAATGATCTCTGTTCATTTTCAAGGCAAACCATTCAATATCACAGTAATCCAAGTCTATGCCTCAACCAGTAACGCTGAAGAAGCTGAAGTTGAATGGTTCTATGAAGACCTACAAGACCTTTTAGAACTAACACCCCCAAAAGATGTCCTTTTCATTATAGGAGACTGGAATGCAAAAGTAGGAAGTCAAGAAACACCTGGAGTAACAGGCAAATTTGGCCTTGGAATGCGGAATGAAGCAGGGCAAAGACTAATAGAGTTTTGCCAAGAAAATGCATGGTCATAGCAAACACCCTCTTCCAACAACACAAGAGAAGACTTTACACATGGACATCACCAGATGGTCAACACTGAAATCAAGTTGATTATATTCTCTGCAGCAAAAGATGGAGAAGCAGTATTCAGTCAACACAAACAAGACCAGGAGCTGACTGTGGCTCAGATCATGAACTCCTTATTGCCAAATTCAGACTTAAATTGAAGAAAGTAGGGAAAACCGCTAGACCATTCAGGTATGACCTAAATCAAATCCCTTATGATTATACAGTGGAAGTGAGAAATAGATTTAAGGGCCTAGATCTGATAGACAGAGTGCCTGATGAACTATGGATGGAGGATCGTGACATTGTACAGGAGACAGGGATCAAGACCATCCCCATGGAAAAGTAATGCACAAAAGCAAAATGGCTGTCTGAGGAATCCTTACAAATAGCTGTGAAAAGAAGAGAAGCGAAAAGCCAAGGAGAGAAGGGAAGATATAAGCATCTGAATGCAGAGTTCCAAAGAATAGCAAGAAGAGACAAGAAAGCCTTCTTCAGCGATCAGTGCAAAGAAATAGAGGAAAAGAACAGAATGGGAATGACTAGAGATCTCTTCAAGAAAATTAGAGATACCAAGGGAATATTTCATGCAAAGATGGGCTCGATAAAGGATAGAAATGGTAGGGACCTAACAGAAGCAGAAGATATTAAGAAGAGATGGCGAGAATACACAGAAGAACTGTACAAAAAAGATCTTCATGACTCAGATAATCACGATGGTGTGATCACTCATCTAGAGCCAGACATCCTGGAATGTGAAGTCAAGTGGGCCTTAGAAAGCATCACCACGAACAAAGCTAGTGGAAGTGATGGAATTCCAGTCGAGCTATTTCAAATCCTGAAAGATGATGCTGTGAAAGTGCTGCACTCAATATGCCAGCAAATTTGGAAAACTCAGCAGTGGCCATAAGACTGGAAAAGGTCAGTTTTCATTTCAATCCTAAAGAAAGGCAATGCCAAGAGAATGCTCAAACTGCCGCACAATTGCACTCATCTCACACAGTAGTAAGGTAATGCTCAAAATTCTCCAAGCCAGGCTTCAGCAATACATGAACCGTGAACTTCCTGATGTTCAAGCTGGTTTTAGAAAAGGCAGAGGAACCAGAGATCAAATTGCCAACATCCGCTGAATCATGGAAAAAGCAAGAGAATTCCAGAAAGACATCTATTTCTGCCTTATTGACTATGCCAAAGCCTTTGACTGTGTGGATCACAAGAAACTGTGGAAAATTCTGAGAGAGATGGGAATACCAGACCACCTGACCTGCCTCTTGAGAAATCTGTATGCAGGCCAGGAATCAACAGTTAGAACAGTTAGAATTGGACATGAATGCGAAAATAATAATAATAATAATAAAGCAAAAAAAAAAAAACAAAAAACAAAAAACTGGACATGAAACAACAGACTGGTTCCAAATAGGAAAAGGAGTACGTCAAGGCTGTATATTGTCACCCTGCTTATTTAACTTCTATGCAGAGTACATCATGAGAAATGCTGGACTGGAAGCAACACAAAGTGGAATCAAGATTGCTGGGAGAAATATCAATAACCTCAGGTATGTAGATGACACCACCCTTATGGCAGAAAGTGAAGAGGAACTAAAAAGCCTCTTGATGCAAGTGAAAGAGGAGAGTGAAAAAGTTGGCTCAAAGCTCAACACTCAGAAAATGAAGATCATGGCATCCGGTCCTATCACAAATAGTATCAGACTTTATTTTTGGGGGCTCTAAAATCACTGCAGATAGTGATTGCAGCCATGAAATTAAAAGATGCTTACTCCTTGGAAGAAAAGTTATGACCAACCTAGATAGCATATTCAAAAGCAGAGACACTACTTTGCTGACTAAGTTCCGTCTAGTCAAGGCTATGGTTTTTCCAGTAGTCACATATGGATGTGAGAGTTGGACTGTGAAGAAAGCTGAGCACCAAAGAATTGATGCTTTTGAACTGTGGTGTTGGAGAAGACTCTTGAGAGTCCCTTGGACTGCAAGGAGATCCAACCAGTCCATTCTGAAGGAGCTCATCCCTGGGATTTCTTTGGAAGGAATGATGCTAAAGCTGAAACTCCAGTACTTTGGCCACCTCATGCGAAGAGTTGACTCATTGGAAAAGACTTTGATGCTGGGAGGGATTGGGGGCAGGAGGAGAAGGGGACGACAGAGGATGAGATGGCTGAATGGCATCACTGACTCAATGGACGCGAGTCTGAGTGAACTCCGGGAGTTGGTGATGGACAGGGAGGCCTGGCGTGCTGCGATTCATGGGGTCGCAAAGAGTCCGACACGACTGAGCAACTGAACTGTACTTAATGAATGCACTGTTGGAATGGAACTCATTCCTATGAAGGGGAATTACTGTATAGCTCCCAGTTCCTTTCCCCTTGCAGTATTTATGATTAGTCCAAATGCCAACTTCTGCTTTCTCTGAAATATCACAGCATTTTTTTTTATTATTTTTCCTTTCTCATCTTTGACTCCTCCATAAATATTTATAGATAAAAAAAAATTTGTGACATATAAATTTTCTTCCAAGTTTTTGTAACCTAGATATCATTAATATTACAGCTTTGATAATTTAGATTTGGAGTCTCGGTTTGAATCATGATTTTGCACCTTAGCTCTCTGTATGAAGTTGAGAAGTCACCCAGTTAAAATAAGCCACATGTGAGTTTTTCAAGGATTAAATGAGTTGGTTAATATGACAATGAGTGTACTCTGATTTACATTTATAATTAAATCAGGTTTCTTTGGAGTAATTTTGAGACATCCTAACAGTGTTTACTTTATAGATATTACCACAGTGTCTATGTATATGATTGTGCTATTTAAAATTATTTTTTACAAGTTAAATAAATTTAACTTCAATGGGCACACAAAAAAGGAGGATATATGTGTGTAGACAGATAGATAGATAGATATAGATATATATATACACAGCTGAAGTTGTTGTGCTCTATATATCATATATCATAATTTTACTCATAGAAGGACACTGGAAACCCTTCTGTAGATCTATAGTTTGAAACCTAGGAAGGTCTATGATTGGTGAGGTTTTGGTTGAAACTTAATGCTGGGTCCATTGTTTTTGGACTTAGAAAGATGGGTTTAGGATTCAGAGACCTGATATGCTGATCTTAGGGGATAAAAGGAGGTATGATTTCTAAGAAAAAAATTCATGTCCACTTAGAAATCATATCAAAAATGTTTAATGCTTGTTACTTCATGCCCTTCAGTCAATCAGAATAGAAGCAAGCTAGAACTTTTGGAGCAAGTATTGGAAGCTCACTATTGGACAGACATATTAAATGCAGGCTGGCTCCCTCTCCTCCCTAAAAGATTAAAGTTCCAACCTCCCAATGAGTCCTACCTTGGCCACTCTTATCTCCATAGTAACATACACTGAATATATTTAACTTAATCTTTTCAAAAAATATTATTGCATATCTATCCCAGCCAAAGTTTTACTTCCATGGGGACAAAGATTCAGTTTTATAATACTGTATTTCTATAGTCTAAAAAAATACCAACTATAAATATTTATTTAGTGAATGAACTATGTTGTTTGTTTATATTGTTGACTCTATTTTCCCTCATTAATTTTGGAGTTCCATCAGAAAGTGGCATTGTACAGATGGCTTCATTTATAAAGCTGATTCACAGTAAATGCCTTAAATACTATGGAAAGCTTAAGATAAACGTATTACATACTAAGTAATTCAGTTCCATGTAGAGATACTTGTTATCTCTCTAAATATGCTTGTAAATTAAACAAATACATTTTAAAATAGGCTCATATTTGGACTTCAGTTACATGGGGTATTTATTCTTCAAATTGTTCTTTGGATCTGAATGGAGAATTCTAACATTAAATAGGAACCTCCATTGTAATACAGGAAAAACATATTCTGGCTTGTCTTTTGGATCTATAATGAAAGTCATTACAGTGGTGACTCCTGGAGCAAAGTTGAATATATTTGCAGAACAGATATCTGTAGTTTCTAGGAAAGAAAGTCCACTGGGGAAGCTACAAGGAATAAGGTGCAGAGACAGCTATAGTTCTATGTGCATATTTCCCCTAGTTCCAATTTATTCTCCCAGAGCTTGATGCAGTGACCAATGGGTGTTTCAGTTTCCAAGCCAACATAACATATGACAGGGAAAACAATTAAATTAGTAGTTTTCACTAACTTTTTAGCTCTAATTTCCTCATCTGGGGAAGTTTGAGATAGTACTAAAATCGTTGTGGAAGTTAAACTAATTTTTCTTGGTTTGTTTTTAGATCAATTACTTTTCGTGTGTGTTGAGGGGATGTTGTGAAATTTTTTAGGTTTCTGTCCCCTCCTGGACAATCAAACCAGACTGTGTCTAATAAACAGTGATATACTCTTGGTTTCTGCATAAATGTCAAGACATAGGACTCCTTATTATAACTCTTCTCATAATAAGGTATGAAATCAGCCTATGCAATGTCTTCTTAAGTACTACCCCTTTTAATTCATATCCATAACTAACTAGCATGTCCAGATTCGGAACTAAATCATTCATCTCAAGCCTAGCCTTTTCCTTTGAGTCCCTAACACACTGCTAATTATTTCTTAGGCATGGGCATCAGCTTCATTAAAAACAATTACAGCAAAATAAGGTAATTTCTTAGTGTGAGTATTTCATATATGTCATCATGATATCTTCAACATGAATCTATATTTCCCAATTCTTATTCTACCTTTATGGCTACTCAGGGATTTAGAACCTTCCCCAAAGCGACAGCCAAGGACAGCAGCATAATCTGAAGCTTAAGGAAGTTACTGAATTTAACCCAAGGGGTAAATGCTAAGCCTGTAACCATTTAGAACAGCAAAGCCTGTAAATATTAAACACAGCAGAAAGGCAAAGATCCTCAGGTGTAAACTTAATAACAAAATTATAAAATGCTAACAATGGGACAAGAACTCTGATTAAACTGAAAGATATTGAACACTGTTCTTAAAATGATGGACTTTGAAATTTACAGATAATACTTCTGAGATTATTTTTCAGCTTAATGAGATATCATTAAAGTTATTCATATAAAATTTTAGGAATAATAGGTATATCTAGCATTAATTTGGTAAATGTGTAAGAATAATCAGAAAAATGCTGGAAAGTAGTTATGAGGGGAAGAATAAAAGATAAACAAGAGATAAGATAACATATAATATATTATATATGTATCATCAGTACAATTCAGTCACTCAGTCATGTCCGACTCTTTGTGACCCCATGGACTGCAGCACGCCAGGCTTCCCTGTCTATCATCAACTCCAGGAGCTTACTCAAACTCATGACCATCGAGTCAGTGATGTCATCCAACCATCTCATCCTCTGTCATCTTCTCCTCCTGCCTTCAATCTTTCCCAGCATCAGGGTCTTTTCCAATGAGTCAGTTCTTTGCATAAGGTGGCCAAAGTATTGGAGCTTCAGTTTCAGCATCAGTCCTTCCAATGAATATTCAGGACTGATTTCCTTTAGGATGAACTGGTTGGATCTCCTTGAAGTCCAAGGGACTCTCAAGAGTCTTCTCCAATACCACAGTTCAAAAGGATCAGTTCTTCAGCATTCAGGTTTCTTTATAGTCCAACTCTCATATCCTTGCCTGGAGAATCCCATGGACGGAGGAGCCTGGTAGGCTACAGTCCACGGGGTCGCAAAGAGTCGGACATGACTGAGTGACTTCACCTTCACCTCATATCCTTACATGACTACTGCAAAAACCACAGCTTTGACTAGGTGGACCTTTGTTGGCAAAGTAATGTCTCTGCTTTTTAATATGCTGTCTAGGTTGGTCATAGCTTTTCTTCCAAGGAGCGTCTTTTAATTTCATGGCTGTAGTCACCAACTGCAGTGATCTTGGAACCCAAGTAAAGAAAGTCTGTCACTGTTTCCATTATTTCCCCATCTATTAGCCATGAAGTGATGGGACCGGATGAAATGATCTTAGTTTTCTGAATGCGAGTTTTAAGCCAACTTCTTCACTCTCCTCTTCACTTCATCAAAAGGCTGTTCAGTTCTTCACTGCTTTCTGCCATAAGTGTGGTGTCATCTTCATATCTGAGGTTATTGACATTCCCTGGCAATCTTGATTCCAACTTGTGCTTCATCCAGCCTGGCATTTTGTGTGATGTACTCTGCATATAAGTTAAATAAGCAGGATGACAATATACAGCCTTGACATACTCCTTTCCCGATTTGAAACCAGTCTATGGTTGCATGTCCTATTCTAACTGTTGCTTTTTGATCTGCATACAGATTTCTCAGGAGGCAGGTCAGGTGGTCTGGTATTCCCATCCCTTTAAGAATTTTCCACAGTTTGTTGTGATACACAGAGTCAAAGGCTTTGGCATAATCAATAACACAAAGTAGATGTTTTTCTGGAACTCTTGTGCTTTTTCAGTGATCCAGTGGATGTTGACAATTTGATCTCTCGTTCCTCTGCCTTTTCTAAATCCAGCTGGAACATCTGGAAGTTCACAGTTCACGTACCGCTGAAACCTGGCTTGGAGGATTTTGAGCATTGTTTTGCTAAGGTGTGAGGTGAATGCAATTGTGCAGTAGTTTAAAGATTCTTTGGCATTGCCTTTCTTTGGGATTGGAATGAAAACTGATCTTTTCCAGTCCTGTGGCCACTGCTGAGTATTCCAAATCTGCTGGCATATTGAGTGCAGCACTTTCACAGCATCCATCACCTTTTAGGATTTGAAATAGCTCAACTGGAATTCCATTACCTCCACTAGCTTTGTTTGTAGTGACACTTCCGAAGGCCCACTTGACTTCGCATTCCAGGATGTCTGGCTCTAGGTGAGTGATCACACCATCGTGGTTATCTGAGTCATGAAGATCTTTTTTGTACAGCTCTTCTGTGTATTCTTGCCACCATTTCTTAATATCTTCTGCTTCTGTCTGATCCATACCATTTCTGTCCTTTATCGAGCCCATCTTTGCATGAAAACTTCCCTTGGTATCTCTAATTTTCTTGAAGAGATGTCTAGTCTCGCACATTCTATTGTTTTCCTCAATTTCTTTGCATTGATTGCTAAGGAAGGCTTTTTTATCTCTCCTTGCTATTCTTTGGAGCTCTGCATTCAAATGAGTATATCTTTCCTTTTCTCCTTTGCCTTTCACTTCTCTTTTTCTCAGCTATTTGTTAGGCCTCCTCAGAGAACCATTTTGCCTTTTTGCAGTTCTTTTTCTTGGAGATGGTGTTGATCTCTGCCTCCTGTACAACGTCATGAACTTCTGTCCATAGTTCTTCAGCCACTCTGTCTATCAGATCTAATCCCTTGAATCTCTATTTGTCACTTCCACTGTATAATCATAAGAGATCTGATTCAGGTCACACACAAATGGTCTAGTGGTTTTCCCTACTTTCTTCAGTTCATGTCTGAATTTGGCAATAAGGAGTTCATGATCTGAGCTACAGTCAGCTCCTGGTCTTGTTTTTGCTGATTGTATAAAGCTTTTCCATTTTCAGGTGCAAAGAACGTAATCAATCTGATTTCAGTACTGACCATCTGGTGATGTCCGTGTGTAGAGTCTTCTCTTGTGTTGTTGGAAGAAGGTGTTTGCTATGACCAGTGTGTTCTCTTGGCAAAACTCTGTTAGCCTTTGACCTGGTTCATTTTCCCTTCCAAGGCCAAATTTGCCTGTTACTCCAGGTATCTCTTGATTCCTACTTTTGCATTCCAGTCCCCTGTAATGAAGAGGACATCTTTTTTGGGTGTTAATTCTAGAAGGTCTTGTAGGTCTTCATAGAAGTATTCAACTTCAGCTTCTTCAGAATTACTGGTTGGGGCGTAGGCTTGGACTACTGTGATATTGAATGGCTTGCCTTGGCAATGAACAGAGATCATTCTGTCCTTTTTGAGATTGCATTCAAGTACTACATTTGGACTCTTTTTTTGACTATGATGGCTACTTCATTTCTTCCAGGGTATTTTCGCCCACAGTAGTAGATATAATGGTCATCTGAGTTAAATTCACCCATTCTAGTCCATTTTAGTTCACTGATTCCTAAAATGTCGATGTTCACTCTGCCATCTCCTGTTTGACCTCATCCAATTTACCTTGATTCATGGGCCTCCTGAAATATATTATGAAGCAAAGCAATTATTTTTTTCTCTTGGTGCAGAGGTAGAAAGACAAGGTTTTGTATTTGCAGATGTTTCAGACTCTCTGAGGGCAGGAAGAGCACAGACCCAGTTCTATCTTTTTCAGTCTGAGAATTTGGCCAAACAAGGCCTGGAGAGCTGGTAAAATGTAGAGAAGTGGTGGTTTCAGCGCCACAGAGAACTGCCCACAGGAACATGCTGACTCCTCTAAAGTCTTTGTCTTTTTCTGCCCTGGGAATCTTGGCAGCATCTCCCCTTGTAGCGCAGAGCTGACTTGCTGGGCAGAGGAGACTCATCATGCCAGTTCACTCAGCGGCTTCATCTCCTGGTTAGTCACATGTGCCTGCTTCTATGAGTAGTTTCTGAAAGAAGAATTCATTTGATACAACTAAGACCAGAAATAGACCTAAATTTATGGGTAAAAAAATAATTGGCCTTTCTCAAAAGATCACAGAAATGGTGTACAGATAACTGCACCATTTATTGTAGTTAAAATAAATTTCCTGTTAGAGTATAATAGGAAATAAATACACTATAATAATAGGAAATAAATAAACTAGGCTAGCTGACAAACAAAAGAACTAGAAAAATAAAAAGTTTAATGTAAGTAAAGAAAGAATAAAGGAAGTACCAAAAACTTACATTTTATATGGGAGCAAAGAAATCCTTTATAGGTATGGTGCCCATTCATTCATAACAGAAAAGACTGGTAAGTGTTATTTAATAAATATTTTTAAATTCTCCATAAAAGATATTATGTAGACACTGAAAAACCAAAAGACCAACTTAAAATATTAATGATATGAGTTTGAGGAGGATTGATATCAGTAAAATATACTTAAGGTATAAAGAACTTTATACCAGAAACATAGTTTGACAAGAATGAAATAGTAAAAGTCATTAATAAAGACTTCCCCAAAAAGGAAATAGATAGGCTTTTAAATTCATGATACAAAAACTAAGGCTCCTTATGAAATGTAAAATAGTAGCAAATTAAAACACAATGAGAAAAAAATTCTTTATCAATTTGTAACATTGTACTTTTGAAACAGACATTCTCAAATGTATATTTGGGGCAAGTAAAACAGTACATTATCTTCAGCAGGCATTTATCAAACTACAATGGCACATTTCTTTGGCATAAAGAAATTTTAATTGTAGTATACTTTTATAGACGTGCTTACATGTGTATGTGCTCAGTTGTGTCTGACTGCTTGAGACTCCATGGACTGTAGCCCACCAGGATTCTCTCTCCATGGAATTTCTCAAGCAAGAACACAGGAATGGTTTGCCATTTCCTCCTTCAGAGGATCTTCCAGACCCAGGGATCGAACCTGCATCTCCTGAATCTCATCTCCTGCATTGTCAGGTGGGTTCTTTACCACTGAGCCACCTGGGAAGCCTGTGTGAGTAAAGGATATTCACTGTAGCAATGTTTGATTCTGAAAGTGTGGGAGCAACCAAACAATATCAACTGGAGATCTTATTCTAAAATATGGGTTGATGCTTTCAAATTGTGGTGCTGGATAAGACTCTTGAGAGTCCCCTGGACAGCAAGGAGATCAAACCAGTCAATCATAAAGGAAATCAACCCAGAATATTCATTGGAGTTGAAACTCCACTCCTTTGGCTACCTGATGCAAAGAGCTGACTCTGAAAAAGAACCAGATGCTGGGAAAGACTGAAGGCAGGAAGAGAAGGGGGCGACAGAGGATGAGATGTTTCAATGGCACCATTGACTCAATGGGCCTGAGTTTGAGCAAACTCTGGGAGATGGTGAAGGATAAGAAAGCCTGGCATGCTGCAGTCCATGGGGTCGCAAAGAGTCGGACATGACTGAGCAATTGAACAGCAACAACAATATGTATTAAGAGCTACAGAATAGCTTACTGAATTACATGTTTAGACATATTGTTAAGTAAATTAAGATTTTTATGTAAACAAATAAAAGTGATAAACACTTGTATGTACATGTTTAGATATATTAAGTAAATTAAAAGTAAGATTTTTATATAAACAAGTAAAAGTGGTAATTACTTGTATGTTTATACATGGTTAGACTATCACTGGGAATATGAATTAGTAAGAACGTGGAACAGCAATGAGAAAGGATGTACTTTTCATTATAGACACTTTTATTACTTTTGACTTTGTACTTAAACATGAGCACAAACATGAGCATCAATATATTTGAATATATTTATGTTTTAAAATATATTTTAATAAATATAGCTATCAATCCATTTAAAAATTACTTGTTTTGGGGACTGAGGGTGTACATGGATATTGGAATAGAAACACTTGGATTCAGTTGCTAGATACAAACTAAGTTACAAACTTTGTGACTCTACATAATCTACTTAATCTTTATGAATTCATTTTTTAATCTGAAAATCAGGTAATAAGACATAATATAAGGACTTTTCTCAGGATTAAATGTGATAATAAGAGAACATCCCTCACTTTCTCTCTGTTGCTCTTTTCCCTGAAAACCCTTTTTCTTTCCACAGTAATGTGGTCTTTTAGGGATATAAATTAAGTGGTAAATTTGGAAATAGATTTATTTTGTCTCTAGAAAATCTTTAAAGTTCTTCGTGGTCTTAATATGTTTTATTTTCCATACAGTAAATTTATCCATACCAACACATACAAATATTTTTGCTATTTCCAAATTCTCAGAAATTAGAAAGCACCAATTAGTATAATTTTTGCTCATCAGTTTTAATTTAAATATATGTTCCAACTTACAGAAAAGTTGCAATAAGAATACAAAGAGTCCCCCTGTATACCATATCGAAAGCCACCAAATATTTATATTGTCCCCCATATCATTCAATTACAAATAGACTACATCAAACATATTCAATTAAAATATGCTTCCTAAAAATATTTTTAATTGGAAGATAATTGCTTTACAACATAGCACTGGTTTCTGCTATACAACTACATGAATCAGCTATAAGTATATTCCAGCCTTATATCCAAAACAACTCTAGCGTCTACTCTGGAAATTCCTGATAGTGAATAAACTAACTTGAAACTGATGAAAGCCAAAACACTATTTGCTCATTTCATAAATTTAGACATACGTCTTTGTTACTGGAAAATGGTGTTGGATGAAAGATTAAGTAGGTATATATTCCCCTAGGATTTTGTCACAGAACTGGTATTTCTTTCTAGACCCCCCACACTATGTAAAGATATAGATTTAATAAACAAACCATTTCTGATCTCAGCAAGGAACTTAGCAGGGATTTTGAAAGTCAAACACACAGGAGCCATGCTTGACTGTGGTGGTAAAAGTAACATCTGCCTCAGAGTTTTAAACAACAGACTTTTCAAATCACTTTTAAAGCCACAGTAGGAGATGTGACAACCATGAGCAATACCTCAAGCGAACTGGGAACATGAAAGCTGGAAGAAGTCAATTGCACTCGAATACCGAAATGATCCTTATTAAGGGGAAACAAGGGGAATAACTTAAAAGTTCCTGTTTATCTCTGTCTACCTAATCTTTTATGTACGCTTTCTATATACTGACTAAACAGCATGAAGTGGTCAATGAAAGATGAAGGAAATTTAGGAGACTGAAGAAGAGAAAGAAATCAAAGGAAACTGTTCCCCAGTAAATAAAAAAAATGTAGTTAATATGTGCATTCCCTTTATTGTGTCCCTTTATAGGATATTTAATAATAATTGTATCTCCCTAAATCTTGCCAAGATTGATCTATGTGATGACATATTTAATAAAGGTCAAAAATATTTTTATAAGAAAGAAATTACTACTGAGTCAACTAGGAGAGTATAGAGAAAATAAGTTAGCTATTTTCCATAATATGAGAACTGAAGAAAAACACACAACCTAAAAGTTGCAAGTTATATTTTATTTGTGGATGCTATAGTCCAGGAAACAGCCTCTCGGATAACTCTGAAGAACTGAGCCAAAGAGGTAAGGGAGGAGCCAGGATATATGAACTTTTGCTGGGAAAAAACAAACAAATCAACTGCAGTCACACATCAAAAGATTACTGCTAATCACAAAAGCAGACATCTCAAGCTAATTATTTTAGAACATTTCTGTGTATGGGAAGGTGCAAGAATATGGGTTCATTGAAATTATTCCTTGGATATGCATCTTAACCATCTAGGGCTAGTATCCAAAGCACAAAATGCTTCTGGTTTTTCTCCATCCTGAATTCTCTTAGGGCATACCATAATGAGTGGCTACAGGGGCTAACCGCTTGAAAGCCCACAACATTTTTATTTATTGAAATGGCAGGCAACAGTTTTTCTTTTGTCTGCAAATAGATAATTTCTCCGAAAGTTCTCTCTGTATTGATTAACCAATCTGAAGAAGGTAAAACAGAAGGACAAAGTTACACCAAGAATGGTCAAGAATTCTTACAAGAAATATTTTGAAGTATTCTTTTCTCTGTTATCTGCACAATGGTGTCATATACATAATCTTCCAGCTATCTAAATGCAATGCTTTTAACTCATTGCATTTTATTGAGAATTAACTCCATGCAAAACACTGTGCTGAATATGATGATAGTTTGCTAAAAAATTATTACTTTAGATTGAAGGATCAACTAAGGTCAAGGAATAGAACCAGTAAATGATTATGTGATAGTTAAGACTGAAATCTATGTATTATGACACCAAATTTAGCTTGCTATGTTACAACTGATAGTTTATCAACTACAATTAAAATATCTCAAAAAACTTTAATATAGTAAATATCTATTTGGAAATTTCCAAAAGAATGACCTAATTACAAGTTCAGTGGAAGTATATTTTATAATTAATTTTCTATTCCATGGAAAACAGTTATGGCTACACATGCATATTCATGTACAAGTGTGCATGCACACACACACACACAAACACAAACACATTTGTTCAACTAATTTATTGATACATTGATGAATCACATGTAATTTAGTCCTAGAGAAAAAAACACTGCCATTAAAACAACTAACTTAAGAGGATATTATAAAATTCTGCTTCTGTGAATTTTTAAAGGAATTTAAATTTTTTTAAAATTTCCAACTATATATAAAACCAGAATCATTTTGTGATTATCGAGTAGCCAGTCATGATGTTCTTCATATTCAACAGCCAACTCTTCCTTCCTAAATCTGATAAAATAAAATTTAGATGTGATGAAACAAAATACTTGTTTTCCTGAAACTTGTTAGGAATCCCCTTAGATAAAGTTAATACCTTTTCAGAGACGTTAGCTTTGTTGTCATATACACATGATCGTTCAAATATTGAAATCTTTTATAAAGTATGGTTGGTTTGAAAGCTGTATATAAGGTAAAAAAAAAAAGTAAGGTTAAAAAAAAAAAGGTGAGAACAAACTACACTTGTGAATCACTTCACGATTGTGAATATACACTGATGACTTAAAAATTTACTAAAAAGTAATAAAGAATATTTATTTGAAAGTATTTTCCTCTGGAATATAAAACATAAATATGAAACAATAGTTATCCTTGGTTCTACTAGCCTGAAAAATTTCAAAGTTGTTTAAAGCATATCTAACTGTCTGAGAATGCAGAAATCATAATATGATTCTGGGTACCTTATAACCACATCTAGTGATGTAAGTTTTGGCAACAAATAACACCTGCATTTTTACAGAGTACAAATATATTCATATATTTTTCCTGCTCTCTTTTGAAAAGATTTCCCTATCTGGAGTGTTTATGCATCTGAGGGACTTGATGATTTCTAAGAGAAACAGAATTATTATAATCATCCATTCCTTTACATGCTGATGATTATCTCAAAAGTGAAATACGTAATTAAAACTCTGAAGAAGAACATCAACAGATTAATGTCAGTAATTCAGTAGAAAACAGAAGCATGTAAAAAGTGTTACTGGGTAATTTTTTCTAAATGACCATCTGCATAATTACTTTTTAAACAAATATTCATAAAAACCCATGAATAACAAATTGTTGGTTACTAATTCATGTTTATGAACACTTTTTATTTAAGTTTGTGTGCATGAAAGATGATGCAACTGACCATTTATTTCAGAAATCGTCTTTATCTTCATGTAAAATTACCAGTAAAAATATTTAATTTTAACATGTTTTAAAACATATTCTATGTTAATATATAAAAATTGGTATTTGACAATCAAAAATAGTAGCTGGGTCAAAACTGTATTTTTCAAATATTATCAGTTTTTCCTTTATTCAAAATAATTTTCATACAAAAGTTAAATATGGAACAATAAATTTTTGCTAATTTGTTTTAGAATGCATAGCATGTCCTTTGTATCAACATTATTTATTTAGCACCATTTCCATTCCTTTACTGGACAACAAAATTGGAAGCATGAATTTTGAAGATGCAGAACTACATCCTCTGTGATAATAGTGAGAAGAGGGATCAGTATGCACATAAATGTGCATTATTTCTATCTAAAGGCTTACAAAAGCTCCAAGGAGGAGCTGGATATTGAAGTGGATGAAATTTTTATGGTCAAGTAAATATTATCTAGGCAATATGGCACATACCCAACCATTGATACATATTTATTAATGGTATTTTTCAAAATTAATTCTAAAGTGATATTAATATATTATCAATATATCGCTCATGAGAGTCAAGGCAGTATACTCTTAGTTGTCAGGAGATTGAAATAGTGTTTAAATTATTATCCTTTTATAGTATACTTGTAGATTACTGGTATATGATAGGGTAATTTTACTAATGTGAATGGGTGAAATCGCCCTTAGAAAGGATAATTTAAGTATAATAAAGTAATTTGAAAGAAAAAAGTCAAGAGACAAATAACCCAAGATAATGGATAAGACTGAATGCCATAGATCATTTTTATTTAAATCACTGCCTAAAGATAGAGTTGTGAAAATGATGGAAAAAAAAAAAAAGAAAGGTTTGAATCCTACAAGCTATAAATGCTTTGGGGAAGAGCCAGAGTCCATGTTGCAAGTAATCCCCAACTTTACACACAGCCCTTTTGGACTTGATGTGTTTACACACAAATCTAGAAACACTGTAGTAAACACTTCAGGAAACTTGATTACACAAAACTTTTTTCATATCTTTAACTTCAATGTTTACTCTAAAATACATGAAAAAGCTATATATCTTTTATTCTGGTGCTATGTTAAGTTTTACTTTTTCATTTTGCCTCACATTTTCATTTTAATTCCAAACTTTCTTTGAAAACATTATTTTTTACAGCTGCTGCTTGGGTGGTGTAGTTCTTCACATGATCATTTCCATGTGCAAATATTACAAAACGTCAAAGACCTTAAATTTATGAACTTTTATTTTCTGCTAAGGTTTAGTGAAAAATTCTAATTAGAGACTAAGTAGGCAAACCTCTCCCTCTGAAATACTTAATATGGTGCATGTGCAAAAACTTTATGATCATACCCACCACATAAAGTGTCAGGGAAAGATCATACAATCCACTGAGAAAATTGGCCAGGGACTCCATGTTTCATGTTTCCAAAGCATTAACTGAGACTTGCTAGATGTTAGTTACATAAATCTGGAAATTAACCACGTCTTTTAGCAAAATAAGATATTTCACTTGTTTTAAGATTTAATTTGGATAGTTTAAACAAATCATAATCTTCAGTATGGTATTTTCAAAACAGTTTTTAAAAATCAACAATAAATCTCACCTTGAAGTATATTTTAATATAACACAAAAAGAGAGGGAGTTGTATTTATTACCAACTGGGCAACACATGTAGTATTAGTAGCTTTACCTAAAAGAAAAAAAAAAAAAACTGGAAAATTCTTAGAAAAAGCACCAAAACTGACCAAGGAACCACCATGACTGAGAAAATATAAATTAAAGTTTGTACCAGTAACATATGAAAAGTAACAGTTCTTGTCTACTAATTTCCATGTCACTAATAATAGAAATTCACATGAAATAATTTTCGGACAATTTTTAAAAAGGAGGAAGGAAACTCAACTTCCAGGAAGAAATTTTTAAAATAAATGTTAAGAGAATTAAAATCATTTTTAATGCATCAATTTAGCGATAACTATTAGCACCATATTGGTATATTTATTGCCAGCCTTTGTCTTATACTGATTATGCTACATCCAAATTTGTTGTATCCAAGATACCCTAGTTCAGTTCAGTCGCTCAGTTATATCCGACTCTTTGCGACCCCATGGACTGCAACATGCCAGGCTTCCCTGTCCATCACCAACTCCCGGAACCTACTAAAACTCAGGTCCATTGTGTTGGTGATGCCATCCAACTATCTCATCCTCTGTCATCCCCTTATCCTCCTGCCCTCAATCTTTCCCAGCATATGAATCTTTTTCAGTAAGCCAGTTCACATCAGGTAACCAAAGTATTGGAGTTTCAGCTTTAGCTTTAATCCTTCCGATGAATATTCAGGACTGATTTCCTTTAAGATTGACTGGTTGGATCTCCTTGCAGTTGAAGGGACTCTCAAGATTCTTTCTCCAACACTACAGCCAAAAGCATCAATTCTTCAGTGCTCAGCTTTCTTTATAGTCCAACTCTCACATCCATATATGCATACTGGAAAAACCATAGCTTTGACTAGACAGAACTTTGTTGGCAAAGTAATGTCTCTGCTTTGTAGTATGCTTTCTAGGTTGGTCATAGCTTTTCTCCCAAGACCAAGGGTTTTTTCATTTCATGGCTGCAATCACTATCTGCAGTAATTTTGGAGCCCCCAATATAAAAACATGGTGTCTATTGTTTCCCCATCTATTTACCATGAAATGATGGGAACAGATGCCATAATCTTAGTTTTTTGAATGTTGAGTTTTAAGCCAACTTTTTCAATCTCCTTTTTCACTTTCATCAAGAGGCTCTTTAGTTCTTCTTCCTTTTCTGTCATAGGGTATTGTCATCTGTCTATCTGAGGTTGTTGATATTTCTCCTGGCAATCTTGATTTCAGCTTATGCTTCATCCAGCCCAGCTATTAACATGATGTATTCTGCATATAAGTTAAACAAGCAGGGTGACAATATACAGTCTTACGTACTCCTTTACCAATTTGGGACCAGTCTGTTGTCCCATGTCCAATTCTAACTGTTTCTTCTTGACCTGCATATCAATGTCTCAGGAGGCAGGTCAGGTAGTTTGGTATTCCCATCTCTTGAAGAATTTTCCACAGTTTGTTGATATCCATACAGTTAAAGGCTTTGGTGCAGTCAATAAAGCAAAAATAGATGTTTTTCTGGAACTCTCTTGCTTTTCTGATGATCCAGCAGATGTTGGAAATTTGATCTCTGGTTCCTCTGCTTTTTATTAATCCAGCTTGAATATCTGGAAGTTCACGGTTCACGTACTGTTGAAGCCTGGCTTGGAGAATTTTGAGCATTACTTTGCTAGCGTGTGAGATGAGTGCAATTGTGCAGTACTTTGAACATTCTTTTTGACATTGCCTTTCTTTGGGATTGGAGTGAAAACAGACCTTTTCCAGTCCTGTGGCCACTGCTGAGTTTTCCAAATTTGCTGGCATATTGAGTGCAGCACTTTCACAGCATCATCTTTCAGGATTTGAAATAACTCAACTGGAATTCTATCACCTCCACTAGCTTTCTTCGTTGTGATGCTTCTTAAGGCCCACTTAACTTCTCATTCCAGAACGTCTGGCTCTAGGTGAGTGATCACACCATTGTGGTTATCTGGGTCATGAAGATCTTTTTTTGTACAGTTCTTCTGTGTATTCTTGCCACCTCTTCTTTATATCTTCTGCTTCTGTTAGGTCCATACCATTTCTGTCCTTTATTGTGCCCATTCCAACAACAGAAGAGAATACTCTACACATAGACATCAACAGATGGTCAATATTGAAATCAGATTGATTATATTCTTTGCACCTAAAAATGGAGATGCTCTATACAGTCAGCAAAAACAAGACCAGGAGCTGACTGTAGCTCAGATCATGAACTCCTTATTGCCAAATTCAGACATAAATGGAAGAAAGTAGGGAAAACCACTGGACCATTCAGGTATGACCTAAATCATATCTTTTATGATTATACAGTGGCAGTGACAAATGGAGATTCAAGGGATTAGATCTGATAGACAGAGTGCCTGAAAAACTATGGACGGAAGTTCGTGACATTGTACAGGAGGCAGTGATCAAGACCATCCCCCCAAAAAAGAAATGCAAAAAGGCAAAATGGTTGTCTGATGAGGCCTTACAAATAGCTGAGAAAAGAGAAGCTAAAGGCAAAGGAGAAAAGAAAAGATATACCCATTTGAATGCAGAGTTTCAAAGAATAGCAAGGAGAGATTAAAAAAGCCTTCCTTAGTGATCAATGCAAAGATATAGAGGAAAACAATAGAATGGGAAAGACTAGGGATCTCTTCAAGAAAATTAGAGATAGCAAGGGAACATTTCATGCAAAATGGTCACAATAAAGTTCCTTTAGGGACATTTATAATTATCATGAGTTTCTAATTGACTTCACAATGAGATAAGGATAAGAAAGAGCCCAGATGGACTTATGAGGAGCCAGGTTTGAAGGAAAGCCAGGAATGTGCCAAAATTGAAATTGCCAGCTAGGAATCAAAGGTTTAGTGGGTTCGGAGCTAGGTTATCAATGTGATGAATTTGTTTATAGTATAATTAATGAGACCGTTTTAAAACTGAGGAATATAATAAGATAAATGTAAATAACCTCTGCCTTCAAATCATACTCTATGTAAAAGTAAGATGAACTTTAAGGATGACAAAGTATGGCAGGTGGACACGGGAATGATAAAAGCACAAACTGCTGCCCAAATCACCATCTGCCCAAATTACTCCCACTCAGCTCTTCAGCATCAGTTGGACTTATTAAAATCTCTATTTGGAGAAAAGAAGAAACCAGAAATGGAAAAAAAATAGTGTCCAGGCAACATTGAAATGAAAAAATTTAAAAAAGGATAAATTATAACAGAAGGTAATGAAGTATTTCAATTTTGAAGAACTGCCCACGGAAATGTTCAGAGAAAAAAATACCTCTCCATAATCTTGAAGTAATAAGTACAAAAATTATTTTCAAGGAGATAAAAAATTAGAAATGATTTTTTAAAAAAATAAGAGACAATTACCCTCACCAAAAGTGAATAAAAATGAGTGAACAAAACTTGGAGAGAATCTTTTATAAAATTAAATCATTTCAAAAAGTAATGCTAGCATTTGAGGGAAAAATATATTCTATTGAAAACTGAGTTGGTCCATGCATAGGAGAAGCTACGTTATATGAAGCTATAAGGGACAGTGAAATAAAAGCACAAAGATGATAAATATAAAAGTTTAAAAATATCTAGTCTGTATAATTGCATTTCTAGATAAGACAACAGAGTTAAAGGAAAAATCTAAGTTAGAGAAAGAATTGCTTTTTTAAATAAATAATATAATTTATAGATTAAAATGTACAATTTGTTCTAGGAAACATCATTAAGTAACTCTTAACCTATTTGTATCTTGATAAATATTATGAACTTAAAGACAACAACAACAACAAAATCTTCAACCAAGATGTAAATGCATCTGCAAGAGAGGGAAATAAGGACTTCAGAATCACTGACAGAAGAAAGTGTAATTATGTCTGTAAAATTTTAAGAAAAATAAATTTTATGTCCTCGAACATGTAAGAAATCATAGATCCAACAAGTTAATCTTGAAAGAACTATTAAAACAACTAGACAAAGTATCAGCAAAAATATTCAGCCAATGGAAAAAAAAAAGTCAAAATAAAAACTCATGAATGAATAAGTTTTTTTTTAAGGTAGTGAGGAATGACTACCACTAATTAAAGATGAAACAATTAAGATAATTATTTTAAAAGATTAGAAATGTTACAAAACTGAACAAGGCAAATTTGGAATAAAAATGACGAAATTGAGACAGGTTGACATATATGTGTTCAAATTTTCATCATTTTCATAGTGCAGTTATTTTTCATTAGCTAAAATTACATAAAATTTAAGTACATTGTTGATAGTTTTAAAAAATAAATACTATAAAGTTTCTAGCAAAAGGCAGAAATGAACAATAAAATGCAACTTACAATAAAGTGGAAAAATTAGAAACAATAGTATCTGTAATATATAATTTTCACAAGGTCATATTAAATATCTGTCTCAAAATGACAGATGGAAAGATGTGAGATGGACTTAAAACAGTTAAAATAGATTTGTAGAATCTTCGTGATGGGTATATAACACTTTAAAATTCTTACGTCTTCTCTATTTATTTGAAAATTTTATAGTAAGATATTAAAAAAATTAATCTGTTAAGTAAAAATAAAACTTAGTTGAATGATGTATGTAAAGACTAGGGAAAAATTAGAGGTCCAATAGAATCCATAAGAAATTATTGAAAAATTAAGACCTTTTCATGCATGGTATAGAATGCAGAACCTATACGAAAGATTTAAAAAATCACCACTTCATAGAGATAGATTAGTGTCTCTATTAGAGTAGATCTGTGTTTGCTGGGGTAAGGGGGAAGGGGAATGGCAAGTGACTGCTTAATAGATACAGGGTTTCCTTTCAGACTGCTGAAATGTTCTGGAATTTGAGTGTAGTGATAATGTACAACTTTGTGAATATACTAAAAATCATTGAATCGTACTTTTTCAAAAAGCATATGAGTTCTATCTCAATAAAAAGTTAATTATCATTTTAAAATTACCACTTTAATTGAAAAAAATATGTATATAGAAATAAATGATACATTTAGTTTTTGAAAAATGACAAATCACTAATGAGGTTATGTAATGTTTTACAAATCAGTAAGGAGAAAGACTACAAACTCAACAGTCAAATCATCAAAAAAGATAGGAACTGAGAGTTTATAACAAAGTACATAAATATGCTTATAAGCAGAAAAAAATACTCAACCTCACTCAAAAGTAAAGAATTACAAATGAAAGTCCAGTTAGAGAGTATATTATAAGTTTGTGCAAGTGTGCATGCTAAGTTGCTTGTCTTTTCTGACTCTTTGAGACCCTGTGGACCATAGTCCACCAGGCTCTTTTATCCATGGGATTCTCCAGGCATGAATACTGGAGTGAGTTGCCATGCCCTCTTCTTATGACTCCTGCATTAGCAGATGGTTCTCTACCACTAGCGCCACCTGGGAAATCCTATATTATAAGTTGAGTAAAGATTAAAACCCTGGAGGAGGGAATGGAAACCCACTCCAATATTTTTGCTTGTAGAAGTCCATGGACAGAGGAGGCTGACAGGTTATAATCCATGGGTTCGCAAGTGTGATGATGCCTATTTTCGGCTAAGGCAGGGAGCAACCAGCACTGTCATATTGCTGAGTGAGTGCAAACAGTTGGATCGACTTTGGCAGGAAATTTGGCAGGATCTGTTCAAGGCAAATGTGTATAAACTCTTAGACTCAGGAATTCTACTTCCCAGAGTTTACACTAGAAAAATATTAACACAATTGTGTAAAGATAGGAAAAGACATTTGTTGTAGCAGTTTATAATAGTCTAGTTAGAACAATTTAATTTTCCACCAGTGGAAGACAGGTTAAATATATTATACTTAAATAATATGCAGTTGGAAAATAATGAATCAGGTTCAGTATGGTGATAGCCATAGAAAGTAATATAAAGGGGAAAAAATGTACTGATTAGAACAATCCAAATGAATAAAGCATAACCCCAATTTTAGGAAAATGAAAGCAAGTACTTTCTAGAATATTCATAAAATATTTCAGGAAGGACATACAAAAATGACCTTAGGAATGGATTTGAAGCACGTGAGAAAGATGAAATTTTATTTATATTTTTACCATATGTACTTGAGTTGGACCCAAACCTGTTTTTCATTAAGCATCCCAGATAATTTTGTTACACTACTAGTTAAGATCAGTAGCATCTATCAACTGCAGTAAGTGATTTGCATACAGAAAACACTGAAATCATTCAGTATGAGGATGAGTTAGAAAAACAAGGAAAAATTGGGTACCAGGTAATAAAAGTTGTCTGTAATAAAGAGAAGTTCTGGAACAAGAATGTAGAAAAGTAACCAGGTTTCAAGGAACAAGAAAAGCACAGATCAGGACATCAACAGCAAGGACATTACAGCTGTCAGGACAGCAAGAGCAAAAAATAGCTGCTCAGAGGTAAGGCCAGTGACAGAGCATCGTCCTATGTTCTTCCAGTTAGAAGAGGAGCCAGACTGCTGCTGGTCAATACAATACCTTTACTAGTATAGGCACTAGATAATTATATCTAAGGGAATTGTGACTGTGTATGTCTCATATTGATTCTAGTCATATTTGAGGCAGAAGTAAAATATTACAGTTATGAGTGTGTGTTTACAAAGACCAATAATTTTTAGACATACTCCTTCCACCTGAGATCCTGGTTAATATAAAATTCTTGATGAGAATATTTTTCAGTACAGTTCTGAAAGGAGTCAGCCTTTTACCTAACAATTGCATCAGGATTATCCTGCTCCCCACCAACGTAAGTATTGTCTCAGTGACTTACCCACATTCAGCCCTATGAATCTAACCATCTTGTAAATTTAATCACTGCTGAGAAGAGGCATGAAAAGTGTATTACTAACTATAATTTCCTTTTATTAAGCCAAAATAGTGCCTTTTCATGCACAAAAAAGCTAAGCATTTTAAATTATGCTGAAAATATACAAACTTGTTTTCATGAACATACTTTACTAAAGATATGCCATCAAAATAGACATTTGTGTCTACATCCCATTTCTACAAATTTTATGTCATTAAATATTTTGGTAGAGTCAGATCTCGTACTCATTTTGAGTAACTCTATGTGGATTGAGCAAGTAAACATCACATCTAAATCTAGTAAACATTTAAAAGATGTCTAACCAAACCTCATGAGCCACCACGAGGAAGAATTAGAACTTCATCCATAATTTCTATTTCAGGGGAAAAATGGAGAAAAAAAAAAAAACTGAAGAAAAAGAATCATTTAAAAGAACTATTATAAATGTTTAATAGGAAAAAAAAAGTGTTTGGCATTGTGAAGCAGACTTGAGGCCAAAGTCCAAGAGCCTAGAAAAAAAAATTTATTTTAAATTCAAATAAGATGGAAATTTCTCCCAGCCTGATCCTGATCTACACCCACCTCTTTTCCAGCCATGAGAATTCCTATTCAAACCTAAGAAAGATGGATACATGATAAATGGATGAAAATTTTCCCCTGGAGACTCCAGTCCCTTTTATGTAGATGCTCCTTTGGAAAAGATGGTAGAAAAGGAAGAATCTTCTTTCTTCCCTAGAAAGAGAGCAATAGAAATAAGCTGCTGAGACTGTCAGTGGCTCTAGACTGCTATATCTGATGGTGCACAATCCCCCTCAAGCTTGAAATGTTGTTTAGTGCTGCCTTCACCAACACATGACTTGCATGAACCTTTTTTTAACTTTGAAAATTAAAAGAAAGAGTGTACATAAGAGAGAGAGAAAAGACTAAGATGTGCACTGCAGCTAAACACATCTGCAAATAGTAGTTCCAGTAAAGTGAGGGATCATTGCTGTCCAACGTAACTCCTAGAAAGACCAAAAGGTAGTACAGTTGACAGGTGGAAGCTATTTATTATCAGGCCAAAGGTAACAGACTTGCTAGAGAGTCAGGCTAAATGATTAAAAAAAAAAAAAAAGTCAGCATAATAATATAATATTGTCTACCTTTTCATCAAAGGAATGATTGAATTTCCTCTAAGAGTACATTATCCCTGTTACTTGATTTGATTCAAGTTTATTTTGTATTACATGGATAGGACCATTTAGAGGAACTTTTATTATTAGATGGCGTAGATGATATAAAAGTGCTTTATCCTTGTTTGCATAAGTAGCTCATCATGCTTAAATCATGAATATAAAAGCTATCCATTTCATATTAGTGTTAAAGCAAGTGTTCACAAAATTGGATTTAGTCATATGAATATATTTCTTAAAGTTCTGTAAAATCCAACTTAAACGATCTATTGTTTATAGTCTTTCTCTCCTGAAATTCAAGAGCTTTCTAGAATACCTCTTTATTCAGATCATGATATTTATGTTTGTCTCCCCATTAACCTTTGTAATTTCATGTAGTCTGGGTTCATATTTACTCTGATTCTATATCTCACTGGATTTGACCCAGATTTTTACGTATTTATGTATTTGTTGACCTCCATTATCATTAACAATTTCCTGAGTCCCTGAAGTGGGATCTAAGAAACCTTTTGGATCTCCAGATTTGGTGATCCCTATTACATGGCAGACTTCACAATGCGCAAAGGTACTTCCTAGAAAGCTGGTTCCCTCACTCTGCATAGCAGGCTGCTTGTTTGAAAAAGATCTGTGAAAAGTGTTCACAGATTTCCTTCCGAGAGCTCTGCGCAGTTTCTTCCAGTGACTGATCAGGAAAAAAATGCAGCTTGCATTACTCCATAATAGCACCTTATTTGGATTGCCTTTTACCAAACCATTAGTTTAAATTACTTTTAGTAAACTCCACAGTTTACTGATTGTGGGAAGCAATGGACTGTGAAGCAAGAACTGCCGGAGGGCCCCTTTTCCTAATAGAACTTTTCTGCTATTGTTTTTGTTTCAACAGCATCTTGAAAACTAGTCCATTTACACAAGTGGTAAATAATGCAAGATGAATGACATTTCAGCCTATAAAATGCAGGCTATTCACCAGAAGAATGTAGATAATGCCATGTAGTACTTTAATTTAAACAGGCTGGATTTTGTTGAGGATCAGTGACATGCAAAGTATTTCAAGACAGGGAGCAGAAGGTTGGTGGGGAAGGAGGCACCCTTTTCCCTTTCATGGTAATGTTGAAAAAGCAAAGCAGTGAAACAATACTCTGAGCAATGCTTTTGACCAACGGCAGGAGAGACTCAAACTTTTCCTTGTACTTTTAGAACAGTGATGGTCAATAACATTTTTAAGGGTATATTCTGGCAAAGAAAGAAGATCTCAGAGTAATTTTCATAAAATCTGGGGAAAATAGCAGTTTTCTGTTTGATTAATACTTCAAATATACAAACTAATGGTCAAATATAACTTCAAAGACTACTCAAAGAAAATTTACAATGATAATCCCCATATTACAGGTGATGAGATATAGTTATTGCTTTTGAGAGAAAAATAGTTTATTAGATATCAGCTGGTAGTTCATATACAGATCTATAGAGGGAGTTATTAGGTAATAAGGTTATTAGGTAATTAGGTATTAGGTTGTTAACTTCACAGACCAAGAATTTTCATATTATCTGTGATCCATTTTACATTAAGCTCAGAGACTAAATGTGAAATATTTTTCAGGTACACAGATTCAAGATTTATAAGACAGGATAGAGAAAGAAAGGGTTTCAATATGGTAGCCACACATACCTACTGAACATCTGAAATATGGCTAGTCTAAATTGAGATATGCTATAAGTAAAAAATACACACTGAATTTCAGAGAGTTAGTGAAAAAAATTTTTTAAATCCCATTAATTATTTTCTATTGTTTACATAATAAAATTGTTTACATACTGGGATAAAACGTATAATTACAACTAATTGTACTTGCCTCCTTTTACTGTTTTCAACATGGCAGCTATAACATTTTAAAATGTCCCACATATGTGGGACTTCCCCAGTGGGCCAGTAGGTAAGACTGCCTTATAATATTTCTATTGGACAGTGCTGGATTAGACAATTTTATCAAATTGACTAGTGCAGACCCTCTAAGAAACAGAGTTGTTAGGTAGAAACTAAGTTGTTATGTAATTTCATACAGGTCAAAGAGTTACATAATTTAAAATTTTATCTGTTTCAGGCTAGGTTTACTTAATGCACAAATCTCTGTATCAGGAATATACTTGTCGAATATATGAGTTTTCTGGTTAAATGACTCTCTTTTCTAGAATGTGCTAAATAAATACCATCCGGTTCTGTCCTAATAACTATCTTTCTCCAGGACTTTATGTTGACCACTCTCTTCTGCTGACTTATTCGGTTATTTAATATCAATGCTACAGTACCAGCTCTCTAAGTGTGTTGATGTAGTCACCTGTAGACAGGTACCTAAAATAAATAAAGAGACCCATTTGGAAAATAGTTTTAACATGTACATTTCACAAATTAATTCATTCTGCTGTGTTCAAGAAAACTCAGTAAGTTAGTCAAGGTACTTAAAAAGTAATAGCTTTAAATGAAAAGTATTTTCTTGGTGTGCTTATTTTGAAAATTAATTATCTGCATTTCTCTTGAAGAAAAAAGGTAAAAAAATATATAAGGAGTAAACTACAGGTATTTTCCATCTTTAAAATGAAAGCACTACATGCACAGATATTTAAGAATATGACATGGTTTAAATTGAAAGAAAGCTGATGAAAATAACTCAAATGACTATCATGAACTAAAGTCATTTAATATAATTAAAATGGAATAGGAAAACTTACTCTTTGCAATTTGGCATACTCCTTCTAACAGTAAAACAACTTTGTTTACAACAAAGATGTTACTCATTTATTTCCAGAGTACATCTTAGAGTGATGGCATGTGAAAAAGTAAAAGCATAATGCTAGACAGAAATGAAACAAAAACTACTGTATTTTTATGAAAAAGTATAGTGTTTTTTAAAAAGAGAAATAGTAAGTACTACATATCTAACTTATATTGCACTTATTATTAATACTTGTGACAGAAGTAGCTTTTATTGAGAGTTTACAAAGATCCATGCATTCTGCTGGGCTTCCCAGGTGGCTCAGTGGTAAAGAATCTGCCTGCCAATGCAGGAAAAGCAGATGCAGCCCATGAACTGGGAAGACCCCCTGGAGAAGGAAATGGTAATTCACTCCAGTATTCCTAAATGAAGGGACCACACCATGTACATGATGTGAGTATCTGTGTATGCATGTGTATCTTAGAAGGATCCGTTTCAAACTTCGTTTTCACCCAGAGATTCTGCAAGGATTGGAAAAGGTCAGTTTTCATTCCAATCTCAAAGAAAGGCAATACCAAAGAATCCTCAAACTACCACACAATTGCACTCATCTCACATGCTAGCAAAGTAATGATCAAAATTCTCCAAGCCAGGCTTCAACAGCATGTGAACTGTGAACTTTCAGATGTTAAGCTGGTTTTAGAAAAGGCAGAGGAACCAGAGATCAAATTGCCAACATCTGCTGGGTCATCGAAAAAGCAAGAGTTCCAGAAAAACATCTATTTCTGCTTTATTGACTACCAAAGCCTTTGATTGTGTGGATCACAACAAAGTGTGGAAAACTCTTAAAGAGATGGGAATACCAGACCACCTGACCTGCCTCTTGAGAAATTTGTATGCAGGTCAGTAAGCAACAGTTACAACTGGACATGGAAAAACAGACTGGTTCCAAATAGAAAAAGGAGTACATCAAGACTGTATATTGTCAACCTACTTATTTAACTTATATGCAGAGTACATCATGAGAAATTCTGGGCTGGATGAAGCACAAGCTGGAATCAAGATTTTCAGGAGAAATATCAATAACCTCAGATATGCAGATGACACCACCCTTAGAGCAGAAAGTGCCTAAACAGCCTCTTGAGGAAAGTAAAAGAGGAGAGTGAAAAATAGCAAATAGTGAAATATGGCAAATAGATGCAGAAACAGTGGAAACAGTTACAGACTTTATTTTTTGGGCTCCAAAACGACTGCAGATGGTGACTGCAGCCACGAAATTAAAAGACACTTACTCTTTAGAAGAAACGTTATGACCCACCTAGACAGCATATTAAAAAGCAGAGATATTACTTTGCAACAAAGGTCCATCTAGTCAAGGCTATGGTTTTTCCAGGAGTCATGTATGGATTGAGAATTGGACTGAGCTCTGTAGGACTGATTCTTTTGAACTGTGGTTCTTGAGAGTTCCTTGGACTGCAATGAGATCCAAGATCCAACCAGTCCATCCTAAAGGAAATCAGTTCTGAATATTCATTGGAAGGATTGATGTTGAGGCTGAAATTCCAATACTTTGGGCACCTGATGCAAAGAACTGACTCATTGGAAAAGACCCTGATGCTGGAAAGATGGAAGGCTGCAGGAAAAGGGAATGACAAAGGATGAGATGGTTGGATGCCATCACTGACTCAATGGAGATGAGTTTGAGTAAACCCTGGGAGTTGGTGATGGACAGGGAGGCCTGGCATGCTGAAGCCCATGGGGTTGCAAAGCGTTGGACATAACTGAACGACTGAACTGAACTGAACTGAGAGATTCTGCTTATCACAGAATAGAAATCTCTATTTAATTGAACTTTATTAAGTGCTTAGGAGGCTATATATGACTTTGGAATTTTGACAAAGATGCAAAAGTTTACAAATGCTCTCTTAGAACCTTATAAGATGTTATGTTTTCACAGTTGACAAAACTATAGTAGAATCAGGTATTGAGTGTTATATCTGAATTTTTTCAAGTCAGAATCATCTGAGAATTTCCAGATTCAATTATGGGTGATTGAAGTGACTGTGGAGACCGTCTCTCTCCTTTCTCTACTGTATCTCACATACTGATGCACTATAGTAACTCAAGTACACAGTTTTCTTTCTGTATCTAGTGTAATCAGACTGCTCTTAAAATTCCAGACTAAATCCTACAGCAAGAAATTACACTAACTCTAAGAACTTGATGCTGACCAAAGCAGGTAGTGTCATAAATCCCTAGACTTTCTCAATGTCTCTCTAAAAATTGAACAGATTTTAATTCCAGTCTTGGTCAACACCAAATGAAGATCAATACAGTGGCTCTACAACTTATTTGCTCTATAAACTTCAACAAGTTATCAAACGGATTCAGCTTCAGTTTCTTCACCATGAAGTAGAAAAAATAATAAGTGCCTCTGAGTTGTTATGAAAACCAGAAAGTTAATATTTATAAAGCACATAAAGAAGTAGTTGGCACATAACAAGTGGTATATATGTCTCAAGTAAATAGCTAATCTTTGGGAAGTTCCCCCTAAAATACTTTTTTTTTCTATTATAATTTCTATTGAATAAACTTTTATTCAACATCATAGGCAGCTGATTCTTCAAATCTCCAATTTCCTACCAGGTCACCAACCCCCACTTCCAAAACATAAAGTATCAGATTGAAAAATACATTTCTAATCTTTTCAAGTGACAATATGATATTCATTATCTTAATACAGGCAAAAAGTTGTACATAGTTTTGGGTACTATTTTTCTTACTTTGGGGAGAGGAGCCCCTAAGCTTTGTTCATTTATCCAAATAGAAATTTTATATATCAGTAAAAAAATATTTTCCCAGAGTAAAACAATAAAATGAGATGACCCCCCCCACCCCCATCCTATTCTTAGGGCTCTGTGCTGGGACTCAGCTAAAAATCTTAAAAAGCAAAGCAATTTTGAGTTCACTGATTTTACCTCATACCCATAAAATAAAACCTTAGATTTCTTTTCCTTCTTAATTCTATATGCTTTTGGGAAAAATCTTTTTACCAGTTGTACATTCTGAAATAACTCTTTAAATTTAGCTTAATTTAAACCAAATTCGATAAAATTCCTTATAGTTTATAATATAAAGTAATTATAAGGATGAGTTTGGTTCAGTCGCTTAGTCGTGTCCAACTCTTTGTGACCCCATGAACCGCAGCATGCCAGGCCTCCCTGTCCATCACATATTCCTAGAGTTCACCCAAACTCATGTCCATAGTGTCAGTGATGCCATCCAACCATCTTATCCTCTGTCGTCCCCTTCTCCTCTTGTTCTCAATCTTTCCCAGCATCAGGGTCTTTTTAAATGAGTCAGTTCTTTGTATCAGGCGGCCAATGTATTGGAGTTTCAGCTTCAACATCAGTCCTTTCAATGAACACCCAGGACTGATCTCCTTTAGGATGGACTAGTTGGATCTCCTTGCAGTCCAAGGGACTCTCAAGAGTCTTCTCCAACATCACAGTTCAAAAGCAGCAATTCTTCGGCCCTCAGCTTTCTTCACAGTCCAACACTCACATCCATACATGACCACTGGAAAAACCATAGCCTTGACTAGATGGACCTTTGTTGGCAAAGTAATGTCTCTGCTTTTAAATATGCTGTCTAGGTTGATCATAACTTTCTTTCCAAGGAGTAACTGTCTTTTAATTTCATGGCTTCAATAAACATCTGCAGTGATTTGGAGCCCATAAAAACAAAGCCAGTCGTTGTTTCAACTGTTTCCCCATCTATTTCCCATGAAGTGATGGGACCAGATGCCATGATCTTCGTTTTCTGAATGTTGAGCTTTAAGCCAACTTTTTCGCTCTCCTCTTTCATTTTCATCAAGAGGTTCTTTAGTTCTTCTTCTCTTTCTGCCATAAGGGTGGAATCATCTGCATATCTGAGGTTATTGATATTTCTCCCTGCAATCTTGATTCCAGCTTGTGATAGTGGAATTTAATTACAGGAATTCCACAAGACTGGGGAAATAGAGTAGCCACCACTGTCAACAGAAGAGTCCAAAATGCAGTACTTGGATGCAATCTCAAAAATGACAGAATGCTCTCTGTTTGTTTCCAAGGCAAACCATTCAATATCACAGTAATCCAAGTCTATGCCCTGATCAGTAATGCTGAAGAAGCTGAACTTGAATGTTTCTATGAAGACCTACAAGACCTTCTAGAACAAACACCCAAAAAAGATGTCCTTTTTATTATAGGGGATTGGAATGAAAAAGTAGGAATCAAGAGATACCTGGAGTAACAGGAAAATTTGGCCTTGGAGTACAGAATGAAGCAGATCAAAGGCTAACAGAGTTTTGCCAAGAGAAAGCACTGGTGGTTACAGGAAACACCCTCTTCCAAAAACACAAGAGAAGACTCTACACATGGACATCACCAGATGGTCAGTACTGAAGTCAGATTGAATATATTCTTTGCACCCAAAGATGGAGAAACTCTATACAGTCAGCAAAAACAAGACATGAAGCAGACTGTGGCTCAGATTATAAACCTGTTATTGCAAAATTCAGACTTAAAATGAAGAAAGTAGGGAAAACCAATAGACCATTTAGATATGACCTAAATCAAATGCCTTACAATTATACAGTGGAAGTGAGAAATAGATTTAAGGGATTAGATCTAATAGACAGAGTGCCTGAAGAACTAAGGACAGAGGTTCATGACATTGTACAGGAGACTGGGATCAAGACCATCCTCAACAAAAAGAAATTGCAAAGGCAAAATTGTTGTCTGATGAGGCCTTAAAAATAACTGAACATAACAGAAGCTAAAGGCAAAGGAGAAAAGGAAAGATATACCCATTTGAAAGTCGAGTTCCAAAGAATAGCAAGGATATATAAGGAAGCCTTCCTCAGAGACCAGTGCAAGAAATAGTGGAAAACAATAGAATGGGGAAGACTAGAGATCTCTTCAAGAAAATTAGAGATATCAAGTTAACATTTCATGCAAAGATGGGCACAATAAAGGACAGAAATGGTATGGACCTAACAGAAGTAGAAGATATTAAGAAGAGGTGGCAAGAATACACAGAACTATACAAAAAAGATCTTCATGACCCAGATAACCATGACTGTGTGATCATTCACCTAGAGCCAGACACCCTGGAATGTGAAGTCAAGTGGGCCTTAGAAAGCATCACTAGGAACAAAGCTTAGTAGAGGTGAGGGAATTCCAGTGGAGCTATTTCAAATCCTAAAAGATGATGCTGTGAAAGTGTTGCATTCAATATGCCAGCAAATTTGGAAAACTCAGCAGTGGCCACAGGACTATAGAAGGTCAGTGTTCATTTCAATCCCAAAGAAAGGCAATGCCAAAGATGGCTCAAACTACCACATAATTGCACTCATCTCATATGCTAGCAAAGTAATGCTCAAAATCCTCCAAGCCAGGCTTCAACAGTACGTAAACTGTGAACTTTCAGATATTCAAGCTGGATTTATAAAAAGCAGGGGAACCAGAGATCAAATTGCTAACATCTGCTGGGTCATTGAAAAAGCAAGAGAGTTCCAGAAAAACATCTACTTTTGCTTTATTGACTATGCCAAAGCCTTTGACTGTGTGGATCACAACAAACTGTGGAAAATTCTTAAAGATATGTGAAAACCAGACCACCTGACCTGCCTCCGAGAAATGTGTATGCAGGTCAAGAAGCAACAGTTAGAACTGGACATGAACAACAAACTGGGTCCAAATCACGAAAGGAGTACGTCAAGCCTCTATATCGTCACTCTACTTATTTAACTTATATGCACAGTACATCATGCGAAACGACAGGCTGATTGACTCATAAGCTTGTATCAATACTTCTGGGAGAAATATCAATAACTTCACATAGGTCAAAATAGAAATATCAATAACTTCACATCTGCCAACTTCAGATGACACTACCATAATGGCAGAAAGCAAAGAGGAAAAAAATAAAGAGCCTCTTGACGAAAATGAAAGAGAAGAATGAAAAAGCTATCTTAAAAGTCAACATTCAAAAAGGTAAGATCATGGCATCTGTTCCCATCACTTCATGGCAAATATATGGGGAAAAAGTGGAAACAGTGACAGAGATTGTTTTCTTGGTCTCCAAAATCAATGTGAATGGTGACGGCAGCCATGAAAATAAAAGATGATTGCTCCATTGAAGAAAAGATATGATAAACCTAGAGAGCATATTAAAAAGCAGAGACATCACTTTGCTGATAAAAGATCCACATAATCAAAGCTATGGTTTTTCCCAGTAGTCATTTACGGATGTGAGAGTTGGACCATAAAAAAGGCTGAGCATCAGAGAATTGATGCTTTACAACTGTAGTGCTGGAGAAGACTCTTGAGAGTCCCTTGGAGAGCACGAGATCAAATCAGTCAGTTTTAAAGGAAATCAACCCTGAATATTCATTGGAATGACTGATGTTGAACCTCCAATATTTTGTCTTCCTTATGCAAAGAGCCAACTCATTGGAAAAGACCCTGTTGCTGGGAAGGATTGAGGGCAAGTGGAGATGGGGGTGGCAGAGAATGAGATGGTTGGATGGCATCACTGACTCAATGGACATGAGTTGGGGCAGACTCTGGGAGCTGGTGAAGGAGAGGGAATCCTGCCTGCTACAGTTCACGAGGTTGCAAAGAGTCAAACACTACTTAGCAAATGAACAACAAAAAGTAATTATAAATTAATTTCATTGTTCCTATATGGTAATTATTATACCAATTACCAATGTTGCTTATGTAAAGTACAAAGAAGGTGAGCTTACTAAATTAAGACAAAAAATTAAAAATCCTAAAGTCACTGGAGACAAGGTCAAGCTTAATTTTTCTCACATGTGATAGTGAATTAACAGGCTATTGTTCTGGAGACTGATTCTCAATTATGCTGAGCCAGAATGGTTTGAATTGATGCCATTTATTTCAGCCTGTCAAAAAACTTGGATAAAAATCAACTGTGATTTCAGATCAGCAAGTCAAGCAGTTGCTCATCAGACTGTACATAATCCTGGTATTTAAATTAATTTTGTGATTCTCTTTTCAGAGAATCCTCCCCTCAAATGATTCCCATTTTTCTTTAACTTAAATTTATTTATTTTATGCATTCCATTTATTAAAATTAACAAGAAGGGCTTTTTTACATATCTACCCATCTAGACCCCACCATTCTGGAATGTCCTCTGGACATCATTAAAACCAGATGTTTTCAAATGTCATCTTGCATATACTGAAATGATTATAAAATGGGAATTTTTTTTTTCCAGACTGTTTCTGCCGAGACAAGAATGCCAGTTTCCACTGGTTTGGAAGACATTTTTATTTCTAATAGCATGAAGTTGGTTCATGATTCAAAATATAGATATTTTTCATGTCAAACACAGTACATCATTGCCTGAGAAAATGTTTTTAACAGCAGATTTTATTAGAATTTATGTGTTATGTGTATATTAATATTATTGGAGTTTTATTTTTATTTATAAAAATTAGAATTTTATTGTGATGTATATATTCAGCAATTTAACCAAGAAAAATGGTGTATTGTAACTCCTAGGAATGATGACTTTTTTTTCCCCTCTCCATTATGTTATTAGAGATTAATATAGCTTGAAAATGGCAATATATTCAAAAGGAATGTGGTACAACTTCTTTCTACTTAAGTAATCAATATTATCATACTCAGTGGAATATTTTTATAACTATTTAAATGTTTATAGATTCTCACTATTAGCCAAGCTAGTGAAGCAACCAGTTGATACTTTTTTGTCTGTTATACAGGTACTGTTAGCTGATGCTTGGTTTTCATATATGCTAAATGCAACTATGGACATCAAAACAGAATTGTGTAAAAAATAAAGAAATGCAATTTTGCAAAACATTTGGAACTTATTAGTGGACATAGCCACTAGTCATTCTAATTATAGCAAATTCAAGGTAAGTCAGTATAAAAGGTTGGTAAAAAGTTAACATGTATTCCTACCTATTTGGGGAAAAATGAAACAGATTTTCCTTCTTAGGTATAAGAATATAAGATCTAAGTCTAAACTAGTAATATGAAGAATGAAAGTAATTATTACTTTTGAAAATGGATCTGCACTGATTATTTTTAATGTAGTATTGAATGACCAAGATACTAATTTTCAACCTCTTTCATTTGATTTAAACCTATAGGCAAATCCGTTGCAGATAAACTACTGAGTGATTATTTTCCAAAATTCTGTATCAATGATGTTAATAAATAAGAAAAAAAGGACAGATGGGAAATTTAAATTAAATTATTAACTTGAAATATCTTCAGAAATAGCTTAAAAACTTTCTTTCTCTACAAACAAGTCAATATTGCTGGAGCAAAAAGATTAAAAAAGAAATAAGATATAACAATAATGATAAAAGTCACAATTTGTTTTGTTACTCAGAAATGATCACTGTTATCATTTTATAATTGGTTAATTATTGATGATGGACAGGGAGGCCTGGTGTGCTGCAGTTCATGGGGTAGCAAAGAGTCAGACACAACTGAGCAACTGAACTGGAACTGAATTGTAGACCTATCTATCATTTGTGTAAGAAGAATATTTATATGAAAATCCATGTGAAAATTTCTTTTTAAAGTTCATTTTTGATACCTTTTCAGTTGCTATATCTTGAAAAGTGCTGGTTGCTCAGTTGTGTCCAATTCTTTGCAATCCCATATACTATAGCCTGCAAGGCTCCTCTGTCCATGGAATTCTCCATACAAGAATACTGAAGTGGGTAGCCATTCCCTTTTCTAGAGGATCTTTCTGACCCAGGGATCGAACCACCAGGGAAGCTACATCTTGAAGAGAAATGCAAATTAAAGCCCAATTTCTCTTATGCTTGAGATTATGCATAGTTCAGATAAGATTAGAGAAGTTTAGATAGAAATTATTCTGGCTACCACCAGTATGATCATTTTTATGAGACTGCACAGGTTACCTGGTGGCTCAGATGGTAAAGAATCTGCCTGCAGTGCAGGAGGCCTGGGTTCATTATGGGGTCAGGATGATCCCCTGGAGAAGGGAATAGCTACCCAATCCAGTATTCTTGCCTGGAAAATCCCATGGACAGAGGCACCTGGCTGGTTATAGTCCATGGGATTGCAAAGAGTTGGACACAACTGAGCAACTAACACTTTCACAGGTTACCAATTTAGATTCCTTCCTATAATTATTTTTGTAATCTATGAGGGGAAAAAAATGCATGTGTGTGGTTGATAAGTAATTAGAAAATGGTATGTGTAAACTGTCCTTGTTTTACTTCTATTAAATATTTCATAGATTTAATACACTTGTACTAAAATATTTCATAAATTTTATGCATTTAGTATAAATCTCATTTTCCCTTCTGCATTCTTTCCAAGTTTATGTTTATATGACCTAATGTGAAAATAGTCAGTGTATGCTATTTTATAAGAAGCTACTCTTTAGGAAAGCCTACATTCAAAAGTATCAGTTGGTCCATGTTCTTCAACAATTGAAAGGTAGAAATTATATTTAGCACATATATGGAGATTTAAAAAACCCTGAGATCACCAATAATAACTACAATAGATATACTAAAAAGATTCCAAGGCATGCTGAAAATTAAGATGACATTTAATGGTAATGATTATACATTTTTATTCTTAGGTTTAAACAGAGTATAGCTGAACTAGAATAATATAAATCTACTTTTAAAAGGTTTTCACTTGACTACAAGGTAACAGAGAAAAATTCAATAGTATAATGAACTCAAAAGGAAAAGCTTATTGTGATACTTCAGTGGAGGCTTCCCAAGAACAGTTTTCCCCTGTATTGCTTTCTAATAAATCCATAGTGGTTACACAATATGTTTCAAACGATCCCTTTGTCAGACTGTCAACAGAAAACATGTTAATGTTTGATCATCACCCTAACAAACTAGGCTGAGTATGACACAGTAGACAGAGTTGCAAAGGGGCTGGAAACCTTTACTCATGAAAAGCAACTGAAGACCAAAAAACTCTGAAAAATAAGTAAACAACCAGATTAACAAAATGGGCCAAAGACCAAAGGGACACTCCGCCAAAGAAGATATTCAGATGGCAAATAAGCATATGAAAAGATGTTACACATCATATACCATTAAAGAAATGCAAATTAAAATAAGAATAAGGTATCACTTACATACCTATTAGAATGGCTAAAATCCAGAACACACTGAAAACAGCAAATACTGGAGAACAAGAATTGTCATTTATTGGTGGTAGGGATGCAAAATGATACAGTCCCTTTGGAAGGAGTTCTGATGGTTTCTTACAAAACTAAGCATACTCTTACCACATGATCTAGCAATTGGGCCCCTTAGTATTTATCCCAAGGAACTGAAAACTGTCTCCACACAAAAACCTGCACATCAGCTTTAGTCACACTTGTCAAAACTTGGAAGCAACTACAATGCTCTTCAGTAGGTGAACTGATAGACTGTGGTACATGCAGGCAAATATTCAGCACTTAGAAAAAAATCAGCTTTCTCCATGAAAAGACATGGAGAAAGCAAATGAATATTACTAAGTTAAAGAAGCCAATCTGAAAAGGTCAAGTACTAGTACTCTTGCCTAGAAAATCCCATGGTCGGAGGAGCCTGGTAGCCTGCAATCCATGGGGTCGCTGGGAGTCGGACACAACTGAGCAACTTCACTTTCACTTTTCACTTTCATGAATTGGAGAAGGAAATGGCAACCCACTCCAGTGTTCTTGCCTGGAGAATCCCAGGGACGGGGGAGCCTGGTGGGCTGCTGTCTATGGGGTCGCAGAGAGTAGGACACAACTGAAGTGACTTAGCAGCAGCATTATGACTAGACATGGGTTCAATCCTCCCTGGGTTGGGAAGATCCCCAGAGGAGGGCACAGCAAACCACTCCAGTATTCTTGACTGGAGAATCCCATGGACAGAAGAGCCAGGAGGCTACTGTCCACAGGGTCGCACAGAGTTAGACAGGACTGAAGCGACTTAGCACACACCGCATACAATTATATATAATACCAAGCATATGACATTTTGAAAAAGGCAAAACTATGGAGACAACAAAAGAATCAGCAGTTGCCAGGAATGGGGAGCAGAGACAATAGGTGGATGCAAAATAATTGGAGGGCAGATAAATCAATCTGTGTAAGCTGTAATTGCAAATTTATGTTGTTACAAATCTGTCCCAATCACAGAACGTACAGCAACAAAGCATATCCTCATACAAACTATGGCTTTGCATAATGTGTCAATGCAAGTTCATCAACTGTAACAAATGTACCACTCTGGTGAGGATGTTAATAGAAGGGGAGACTATGCATGCGCAGGCCGTGGGTATGTGGAAAATCTCCATATATTCTGCTCAATATTGCTGGGAACCTAAAACTGACCTAAAAATAAAGAATTAAAAAATATTGCTTAAGAAACTGGCTATTTTTACTTGGAATGGTAATACCTAGAAGGACAATAATGACAGTTTTCAGATACTTTTAAAGGCTGTCACAACGAAGGGTTTTCTGATGCTGGTCAGACTTTCTGATGCTCATACATTAGAACAGAGGTAGAATATTTCAGAAATGCTGATTTCCTAACCAGGACAACTTTTTTAGAAATGACTTAATTGGTTTAAGTTGACTGACATCCTTCAGAGCCATGAAATACCTGGATGGCCAATCCTCAAAAATGCCTGAGAGGGGATTACTGACTTAACTGTGAGCAAGGAATCCAAACAATTTTATACTTCTTAACTAACATTTTAAGAATATCTATCATTCATAAACTACATGAAAGAAAGTCATTACTTTTTTCACACCATTTCCTCTGCTTTCAACGTTTCAGTGTGAAATCACTAGAGTTATTAGCAAAATATAAGTAATACTGGTGAAGAGGAAAGTAAAATGCATTAAAAAAAGAGAAAATGCACAAGGAAACTGTACAGACTTTATGATGAAGGCAAATATTTCTTCAAGAGGAAAATCATCTGCTTTTTTCCTTTCTATTGCCTGGCACTTGGGATATTTACAGCAAAATCTTTGGCAAATTGCTCTTTTGGGAGGAGATTTGGGTGGACTTATTATGATATTTACTACAGTATTGTTTTATTTTATATGCTTGACATAAAATTCCTAGAGGTTAAGCAGTGCATTAGACTTTTGCACTCATTTTACTTAAGACCCAGTACCAGAAATGAGTGATCCAGGAGATCCTGGATAACTAAAACTGGAGCTTTTGTGTATTTCAATTAAAATCTTTTAAACATGGATTAAATAAACATGTAATTTTCTATAGGTTTAGCAACATTAATCCAATGGGTTTTGCATTAAAATTTGGAGATTGTTTTATTTTTAGAGCTGCTTATGTGCACGAAGATGCTTCTCTTTAAAGATAATTTCAGAAAATTTGGAAGAAATTAGTTTAAAATTTTTTATTGAAAACTTGTTAGAATATTCAAGTTACAGACCCTGCACTAGATTCAAATGCCTCCTTTATTATTACATTTTGCTAATGATTTTAATTAAACATACACTGATTCTCATTTCATGTCATTATGTAATTTTGGTAGTCTGCATAATATATATAAAAGTACAGTTAAATTCTTTGGTTACATTATGGTTTGAAAGAACACTTCACATAGTAAAGGGTATTTTAGTAGTACATTTAATGAAAAAAGGTCTAAATCTTTCCCAAATATTGTAAATAAGAGGTGATGTTTACATTTTATGACAAGTTTAAAAAAGATAATAGCAATTGATTTTGAGTGAGTAAATTACAAACCAACAACTAGCTATAAATTCAGTTCAGTTCAGTAACTCAGTCATGTCCGACCTTTGTGAGCCAATGGACTGCAGCACTCCAGGATTCCCTGTCCATCACTAACTCCTGGAACTTACCCAAACTCATATCCATCAAGTCAGTGATGCCATCCAACCATCTCATCCTCTGCCATCCCCTTCTGCCCTCAATCTTTCCCAGCATCTGGGTCTTTTCCAATGAGTTAGTTCTTGCCGCAGGTGGCCAATGTATTGCAGTTTCAGCTTCAGCATCAGGCTTTCCAATGAGTATTCAGGACTGATTTCCTTTAGGATTGACTGGTTTGATCTCCTTTCAGTCCAAGAACTCTCAAAGTCTTCTCTAACACCACAGTTCAAAAGCATCAATTCTTTGTTGCTCAGCTTTCTTTATAGTCCAACTTTCACATCCATACAAGACTACTGGAAAAAACATAGCTTTGACTAGGTGGACCATTGTTGGCAAAGTAATGTCTCTGCTTTTTAATATGCTGTCTAGGACGGCCACTGCTTTTCTTCTAGGAGCAAGTACCTTTTAACTTCATGGCTACAGTCACCATCTGCAGTGATTTTTGGAGCCCAGGAAAATAAAGTTTCTCACTGTTTCTATTGTTTCCTCACCTATTTGCCATGAAGTGATGGAACTGGATGACATGATGTTAGTTTTCTGAATGTTGAGTTTTAAGCCAACTTTTTCACTCTCCTCTTTTATTTTCATCAAGAGGCTCTTTAGTTCTTCACTTTCTGCTATAAGCGTGATGTCATCTGCATATGTGAGGTTACTGATATTTCTCCCAGAAATTTTGATTCATGGAGCCGGCATTTCACATGATGTACTCTGCATATAAGTTAAATAAGCAAAGTGACAATATACAGTCTTGACGTACTCCTTTCCCGATTTGAAACCAGTCTAAACAAAGCTAGTGGAGGTAATGAAATTCCAGTTGACCTATTTCAAATCCTAAAAGATGATGCTGTGAAAGTGGTACACTCAATATATCAGCAAATCTGGAAAACTCAGCAGTGGGCACAGGACTGGAAAATGTCAGTTTTCATTCCAATCCCGAAGAAAGGCAATGCTAAAGAATGCTCAAACTACCACACAATTGCACTCATCTCACACACTAGTATGGAGAAGGCGATGGCACCCCACTCCAGTATTCTTGCCTGGAAAATCCCATGGATGGAGGAGCCTGGTGGGCTGCAGTCCGTGGGGTTGCGAAGAGTTTGACACGACTGAGCAACTTCACTTTCACTTTTCACTTTCATGCGCTGGAGAAGGAAATGGCAACCCACTCCAGTATTCTTGTCTGAAGAATCCCAGGGACGGGGGTGCCTAGTGGGCTACCGTCTATGGGGTCATGTAGAGTTGGACATGACTGAAGCGACTTAGCAGCAGCAACAGCACACGCTAGTAAAGTTATGCTCAAAATTCTCCAAGACAGTACGTAAATCGTGAACTTCCACATGTTTAAGCTGTATTTAGAAAAGACAGAAGAACCAGAGACCAAATTGCCAACATCCACTGGATTATCGAAAAAGAAAGAGAGAGCAATAAAAACATCTACTTCTGCTCTATGGACTATATCAAAGCCTTTGACTGTGTGGATCACAACAAACTGGAAAATTCTTACAGAGATGTGAATACCAGACCACCTACCTGCCTCCTGAGAAATTTGTATGCAGATCAAGAAGCAACAACTAGAACTGGACATGGAACAACAGACTGGTTCCAAATTGGGAAAGGAGTCAGGGCTGTATATTGTCACCCTGCTTATTTAACATATGCAGAGTACATCATGAGAAATGCTGGGGTCGATGAAGCACAAGCTAGTATCAAGATTGCTGGGAGAAATATCAATAACCTCAGATACGCAGATGACAAAAAACCCTAAGGCAGAAAGCAAAGAACTAAAGAGCCTCTTGATGAAAGTGAAAGAGGAAAGTGAAAAAGTTGGCTTAAAACTCAACATTCAGAAAACTAAGATTAGGTCATCCAGTTTCATCCCTTCATGGCAAATAGGTGAGGGAATAATGAAAAAAAGTGAGAGACTTTATCATTTTGGGCTCCAAAATCATGACAGATGGTGACTGCAGCAATAAAATTAAAAGATGCTTGCTCCTTGGAAGAAAAGCAATGACCAACCTAGACAGCATATTAAAAAGCTGACACATTACTTTACCAACAAAGGTCCATCTAGTCAAAGCTATGGTTTTTCCAGTAGTCATGTATGGATGTGAGAGTTGGACTATAAAGAAAGCTGAGCACCAAAGAATTGATGCTTTTGAACTGTGGTGTTGGAGAAGACTCTTGAGAGTCCCTTGGACTGCAAGGAGATCCAACCAGTTCATCCTAAAAGAGATCAATCCTGGGTGTTCATTGGAAGGACTGATGCTGAAGCTGAAACTCCAATACTTTGGCCAGCTGATGTGAAGAGCTGACTCATTGGAAAAGACCCTGATGCTGGGGAAGATTGAAGGCAGGAGGAGAAGCGGACGACAGAGGATGAAATGTTTGGATGGCATCACTGACTTGATAGACATGAGTTTGAGTAGGCTCTAGGGGTTGGTGATGGACAGGGAAGCCTGGTGTGCTGCAGTCTATGGGGTAGCAAAGATTCAGACACTACTGAAAGACTGAACTGAACATAACTTTTGTTCCATTTCCAGTTCTCACTGTTGCTTTTTGACCTGCATATAGATTTCTCAGGAGGCAGGTCAGCGGTATGGTATTCCCATGTCTTTAAGAATTTTCCACAGTTTATTGTGATCCTTACAGTCAAAGGCTTTGGCGTAGTCAATAAATAAAGCAGAAGTAGATGTTTTTCTGGAACTCTCTTGGTTTTTCGATGATCAACTAAAAGCTATAAATTTTTGACTACTTACTAATATCCTACCATACTTTTGAAATGAATATTAACCACAAGTTTCAAACAAATCATGTATCATAAAATAATTTATGAGGACATAAGATATAAACCTGCCCAAATGGAGATTTTATCTGAACTTTGAATGAAGATCACTAAATAAATATATTTGAAAAGTTTATAGTAAAAGCTGCAGGTAAGTACTGAAGTTTCCTGGAGTTCATCATAAGCATACTTTGGCACTGTGTAACAGTGAATTTGCCACTTCATTATTCAGACTTATGTTATCTTTTGTGGATACAGAATTCTGAATGATTCCAGTTTTTGATTCCTCATGTCCTCTCTTGGGGGCTTCCCAGGTGGCACAATGGTAAAGAATCTGCCTACCAATGCAGCAGACTCAGAGTTGCAAGTTCAATCCCTAGGTTGGGATGATCCCCTGGAGGAAGAAATGATAAACCACTCTAGTATTTGTGCCTGGAAAAATCCCATGGACAAAGTAGCCTGACAGGCTACAGACCAGCAGGTCACATAGAGTCAGATATGACAAGTTTAATGTATGCCCTCTTTTCAGTAATGTGTATGTTTCAATAATGTGAACACATACTTTTTATACTGTTTAGAACATGTTTGACATGTAAACAGGTTATTTAGCCCTAGATATTCACAGACTATTGCTTCTTATCACATATCTTGCTTATTGAATGCCATGATGCCATGAGATATACTTAATTCAGTGTCTGGATGCAGTTTCTAAACACATAGAAATAATTTTAAAATGGACAGGAATGGGCAAATTTAATTCAGAAGACCATTATATCTACTTCTGTGGGCAAGAATTCCTTAGAAGAAATGGAATAGCCCTCATAGTCAAGAAAATAGTCCAAAATGCAGTACTTGGGTACAATCTCGAAAACAAAAGAGTGATCTCCATTTGTTTCCAAGGCAAACCATTCAATATCACAGTAATCCAAGTCTATGCCCCAAGCACTAATGCTGAAGAAGCTGAAGTTGAATGGTTCTATGAAGACCTACAAGACCTTCTAGAAGTAACACTGAAAAAAAGATGTCATTTTCATCATAGGGGATTGGAATGCAAAAGTAGAAAGTCAAGAGATACATGGAGTAACAGGCAAGTTTGGTCTTGGAGTACAAAATGAAGCAGGGCAAAGGCTAACAGAGTTTTGCCAGGAGAACACAAGCAGTCATGGTGATAACGTGTGTATAGCGAAAGGTGTCGCCAGATTCATGGTCTCCAAAGGAGAAGATTTCACTCTGAGACCAAAGACAGTTTCAGTCATTCAGAGCTTTGTGCAGATTTTTATTTAGAGTGAAAGTGACAAAAAAGCTTCTGACATAGACATGAGAAAGGGTAGGAGAGCACCCACTCTCACTGGTTTAGGGAGGGCCTTATATACTTCTCAATTGGCTGCTGAAAATATGTTTAAAAAAATACCTCAAAGTTTGTAAAATTTCCACCAGACACTTTCCCAAATCGCACATACTGAGATAACTGTGGCACAAGATTAGCCAAGGAGAAGAGGTTCCAGGCAACCTCTCAGGAGAGACATACTGTTGCTGAGGAATCAGGGGGACAAGTCTTGAGAAACAGGTTTCCAGGCAAGATTTGTTACAATTAGAATCATTAAAAAAGAGCCTAAGAAAAGCATTTCCAGGAGTAAGACATGCTCTGTGATCATTAGTTCTGGACCAAAAGAAAGGCCAGTTCTCAGGCAAGATACAGTGTTGCATAAGGTGAAGGAAAGAATGAGGGAGAAGGTTCACCTCCTCCTTAACCGGCCCTAAACTTTAACTCTCTCAATATGAAACACCATCTTCCAACAACACATGAGATGAATCTATACTTGGACATCACTAGACGGTCATTACTGACATCAGTGATTATATTCTTTGCAGCCAAAGATAGATAAACTCTAATGTCAGCATAAACAAGACCTGGAGCTGACTGTGGCTCAGATCATAAGCTCCTTATTGTGAAATTCAGACTCATATTTTGACAGTACTTATGACCAATTTTAATGGCATGAGTTAACTTTTTGAACTTTGATAAATTTGCTTTTTAAAGTTGTTTTTTTTAATGAGTAAATCTGATCTCTAAAAACAACTGTTAAGAATCACTGTCTTACAAATTTAAAAATTAAATATATTCATTGATAATATCATTTAATATGTCAAAACCATTTTTCTTGGCAAAATAAACAAATATATGTTAGACTGAGTTCTGATCAGTTGGTTTTATACATCTGCATTTGAGTTTACAGAAAGGTAGCTTGTAAACAGATGTTGGTTATGATTAATCTGATCCTCTGGGAACCTTTTAACTTCACAATCTGGAACAAATGTGAAGACAGTTATGCAGGTCCTGATAAATTAGTTTTGAGAGCATACAAACAAGAATCCATACAAAGAGATAAGAGACCATTTGCAAACTCAGCTCATTGATGATAATCTTGAGAAAAAAAGGCACAAACAGTTCCAGAACTTAAAATTATAAAGTAACAGAAAGCATAGTCATGAATATGTAGTTGTGCTTTGGGAAAACTGGCAGAAAGAAACATATGGGATCATTCTTTAAATAACATCATTGCCTTGGAGTCACATGGAATCTAATTCAGCGCCTAGTTGTCTTCCATCTTACTGTTCAAGTGAACAACAATTCACATCAACTAACATGTTACCTATTGTTCTTGCATTTCTCTTGCCTTCTTGTTCTTGGTAACTCACTTCTCTCTGTCTTGACTAACTTTAAAAAAAATTTTTTTTGAGTCTGGGTGGGATATAAATACTTTATAGATATGCATCAACCTTTTTTCTCTTTCACTTAGAGTAGTAAATTAACAGTTAATAGTCAAACATTTTCATTGCCATTTTTTAGTTTTGTACTGGCATATCCTTTTAAGCATATGGGATAATAAAGGCTATTGAGATATGAGTAAAGAAATTCAGTGAGTGCAGATGAAGGAAACCATTAGAATGGTGCCATAACACAGGTTTTTCATTCTAATAATTGCACCTACTTGAGACTACTTCAAAAGATCCCCTTAGGCTTAGATTAATCTTTACAATTCTGGCTTCGCTCGTCCTCAGCTGGTAAATAATCCACCTGCAAACTGGAGGAGACTCCAGTTTGATTCCTGGGTCAGGAAGATCCCCTGAGGAGGGATAGGTTACCCAATCCAGTATTCTTGGGTTTCCCTGGTGGCTCAGACAGTAAAGAATCTGTCTGCAATGAGGGAGATCTAGGTTCGATCCCTGGGTTGAGAAGATCCCCTGGAGGAGGGCATGGCAACCCATTCCAGTATTCTTGCCTGGAGAATCCCCATTGGCGGAGGAGCATGGCAGGCTACAGTTCATGGGGTAGCAAAGAGTGGGACACAACTGAATGACTAAGCACAGCACAGCACAGCACAGCAAACTGGCATTCAGGCTGGAAATATTCATGCCTGGGGAGGCTATTAACCTTTTGGTTCTTTGCATCTAAATTATGGAGACTATCGAATGGCACTGATTCTTAGTTTAATACATGGGCCTCCTATGTAGTTCTAGTGGTAAAGAACCTATTTGCCAATGCAGGAGACATAGAGACCAGTGTTTTGATTCCTGGGTTGGGAAAATCCTCTGGAAGAGGAAACGGCAATCCACTTTAGTATTCTTTCTTGGGAAATTCCATTGACAAAGGAGCCTGGCAGGTTATGGTCTAGGGTCTGAAAGAGCTGGATATGACTGCAGCAACTTAGCATGCATGTATTAGGTGCCAATGATATGCCACATATTACTTTAGGTACTAGGGTATGGTGGTGAATCACATCAATTTCTTGTCCTCATTGTATCTTAAAAACTAATTGCAGAGACATAAAATATTTTTTAAATATATGTAACATAATGTCTAGAAGTATCTGCTATAAGGAAGATGTTTAAAAACTAATAAAATAGAAGATACATTCTATTTTATATAGAACCAGGAGTGAAGAGCTCTCTAAAGAGATTGTACTTGAGCATATACATTAATTAAATAATATTAATCAGAAACTTTACAAAGTATGTTGGCAAGAGGCATGTGCATGTCTCAGTTCTAGGGTAATTGGCACAGTGGAGACTTCTGAAATGGATACTGGCCTAAATGACGCATTCTTGATGAAATTCAAGGGAGGTCAAAACCATTAACATAATCTTAAGGAGATAGCCTTTTCATCTTATTATAGTAATGAGCAATAAAATCTTTAGAATTGGTCACCTTTTAGTTAACTACCTCAAGGAAAAAATATCCTAGCAGCAACTGAATAGAAAATTGCTACCACAAATTGGTAAGCATAGGCTCTATTGTAACATGCCCCCAGGTTCATGCACTTAATGAAAGCATTCTCCTGTGTATCCACTGAATCCATTCTGAGCAAGTACCTGCTTCTGCTGATTATTGACATATTGCTCAATATCCAATTGAAAAATTAAGTCAATGCTTCCCAAATAGTACTGTACAAACATCAACTGGGATCTTAATAAAATGTGGGTTCTGGGCCAGTTGGTCTAGGACAGTGGGCAAAGGGTAGGATGGGGAAGGGAGCTGAGATTCTGCATTTTTAACAAACTACCAGATGATATCAGTGCTTCAGGTCTATGTACTGTACTCTGTAACAAGGATCTAGTGATGTGGAGCAGAACTGATACACTGTCTGCTAAAGGAGGACTGAAAGATAAGACATGTGATTCCCATCTGCAGATTTTTCTGAATAGGCTGATGTCTTCATCATTTGGGACTACTGCTATAACCAAGTACCTAGATTTGGTAGCTTGCAAACACAGAAATATATTTTCCACCCTACTGGAAGCTAGAAATCTGAAATTAGGGCACCAGCATGTTTCGGTTCTGATGAGAGTCCTTATCCAGTTTTCAAACTGAAGTCATTTTCCTTTACCCTCATATGGGTCTTACTCACATATCATGGAAATAATCTGAGAGTTCTGTCTACAGCAATGTATGTCCATCTCAATAATAACCTCAGGAAATCTGGTAGACTCACTGATTGAACTTCAATGCAGACACAGCTCAGGCTACACCTGTCTGACCACTGCATAGCCTGTTCTAACAAGGACAGGATAGTGTTTTGATTCCCCTGGCATTAATGTCAGTTCAGATGATGTGTCCAAGACCTCTTAGAACGTGTATATGCCTTTATCCCAGCACCCAGTTGCTCAGGTAACGTCAAAAGCCTTCTGGGGAAAGAATTTGGAAAATACGTTTTTCATATTCCTACTGCAGCACTGCAGAGTCATCCTCAAATGTTCCTGATCTCTCTTTCAGTCAACAGCCTCTAGATCTCAGAGTCTGGAAAGTGTGTGAGAGAGAGTAATTTTTCATTACTGTGGCTGATGTTACTCTTCTGCTCTTGATATCTCAATCATATTTTGTTATGTAAGTTAAGCAATAGCATCACTGGCTAGTACATCTTGCTTTATGAATGTCATGATCTGTTAGCCATACCAGAGATCCTGGAAGACCAAGGCTCCTGAAACTCAATTCTTGCCTCACTCTCCATCATGGTAATTAAGAAACCTTGTCTCTGATGGTTAAATGTTGCCATGTGGCTTCTAATTTTTTTAAATTATATTATACCTATTCACACTAGGTAACCTAGATCAATTACAGTGTCTTTCTTCTCCCATTAATTTTGGCCTAGGATGGACACTACCAGTTTCTAGATGATGTCAGTGTCCCCTTTTTCTACATTTTAGTGAAGGGAGAGTCTTCTGTGTTCCCTTGGGAGATGTAAACAGCTGCTGGTTATCTGGCTTAACATAATTAGTCCATTCTAGCATACTCATCTTTCTGAACATTTGCATTTTTCCTCAATATTTTACCAAAGCATTGCAACATTGCTATCTCGTTAACAATACATCATCTACAAAGTTCAAGATGTCACTCCTGGAGTATATTAGGACTAAATCCAGGCATCCTTGCCAGGATGTTAAATTCTGATTCATGGGAGAATGCCACCATGTCAATAAACATTGCCCTATCTGAGTTGCCAGTATCCCGGACCTGATTCAACACTCTAACACTCCACTTTCACGTATGTACCCCCAGCTTCTGTTTTAGTATATCTTAGATGAGCTCTGCAACCTTTCAATAAATAATCTTTTATTCCCCCCAACAGGAATAGCACTTTATTTCTCTGCTCATGCTGAGATCTGACTCTAGTTATTATCCTAGAAGTAATGGCAAGGGGGTAGTGAAGGGGCAGTTCTTGAAGACAACAAACATAATTTTGTGGTAGACCTGTTTCAGCTGTCTTTTGCATAAACTCCAGAATATGGGGAGCCACACTCCAATCTTAAGTTTTAAGAGAATCTGGGAAATCTAGTTTTTAAGCACATTCATTCAAATGACATTCTTGCCACTCTCAGGGTATCTCTATCCCTACAGAGTCACTGACCTTAAGAGCTTGCTGGGGCTATGAGTTAATTTCCCATTGAAAATCCTCCACCCTTAGGATAAGTCTGAGTTTCTGCATAGTCTGCCCTTTTGAATATAAAAGATGACAGTCTCTTAAAATGTTTCCATGGAGACTTTCTAGCTTTCACAGAGTATCTGAGTTCAAGTTAGCTGATCTGAGTCTTTCTTTCTTTCTTAATGGTTTCTACAACACTTAACAAAAACCGTCCAATTCCATAATCCTTAATATTACGTCCCCTCAATAGCTTTTAAGAGCTTGTGCATGTGCTTCTCTACTTATGTATCATTCCAATCCACCATAGGTAACAATCTAATAGTACTGTGATGTTGCGAGATAACAGAAGGACCACTATGCCACTCACTGTCTACATGGTGATCCTCAGAGCCATCTGACTGACAAGCAGTCCAAGTTCAGAATTCTATTCTGAGAATATGATCTCTAGCTACACTGCATTGCAGAAGAGAATAGCAACCCACTCCAGTGTTCTTGCCTGGAGAATCCCAGGGACGGGGGAGCCTGGTGGGCTGCCATCTATGGGGTTGCACAGAGTCCAACATGACTGAAGCGACTTAGCAGTAGTAGTAGCAGCAGCAGCAGCTACGTTTTAGACACCCAGTGACTTATGTTGATTTACTTCAAAAGAAGAATCTGAAGTCAGAATCCAAGGTAGCTTGTTTGGAAGATAAACACAGGAAGAACTGTAGGAGTAGGCAAATGGGAGAAAGTATGTAAACGGATGGGTTATACTTTAAGGTAATTGGAGCTCAATTTCATTAGAGATTTTCTGGGAGCTATTCTGGGAGATGTTTCAGAATTGTGCCAGCATTCCTCCCTAGTTGACTGAGCATTTTTCCAGAGTGAGTCAAACACATTTTTTCTAAAGAGCACCCTGCATTTCTTCCAGTCCAGCGTTTCTCATGATGTACTCTGCATAGAAGTTAAATAAGCAGGGTGACAATATACAGCCTTGACGTACTCCTTTTCCTATTTGGAACAAGTCTGTTGTTCCATGTCCAGTTATAACTCTTGCTTCCTGACCTGCATACAGATTTCTCAAAAGGCAGGTTAGGTGGTCTGGTATTCCCATCTGTTTCAGAATTGTCCACAGTTTCTTGTGATCCACACAGTGAAAGGCTTTGGCATAGTCAATAAAGCAGAAATAGATGTTTTTCTGGAACTCTCTTGCTTTTTCCATGATCCAGCGGATGTTGGCAATTTGACCTGGTTCCTCTGCCTTTTCTAAAACCAGCTTGAACATCAGGGAGTTCACGGTTCACGTATTGCCGAGGTCTGGCTTGGAGAATTTTGAGCATTACTTTACTAGCATGTGAGATGAGTGCAATTGGGCGGTAGTTTGAGCATTCTTTGGCATTGCCTTTCTTTGGGATTGGAGTGAACACTGATCTTTTCCAGTCCTATGGCCACTGCTGAGTTTTCCAGACTTGCTGGCATATTGAGTGCAGCACTTTCACAGCATCATCTTTCAGGATTTGAAATAGCTCAACTGGAATTCCATCACCTCCACAAGCTTTGTTCGTAGTGATACTTTCTAAGGCCCACTTGACTTCACATTCCAAGATGTCTGGCTCTAGATTAGTGATCACATCATCATGATTATCTGGGTCGTGAAGAACTTTTTTGTACAGTTCTTCTGTGTATTCTTGCCACCTCTTCTTAATATCTTCTGCTTCTGTTAGTTCCATACCATTTCTGTCCTTTATCGAGCCCATCTTTGCATGAAATGTTCCCTTGGTATCTCTAATTTTCTTGAAGAGATCTCTAGTCTTTCCCATTCTGTTGTTTTCCTCTATTTCTTTGCATTGATCCCTGAAGAAGGCTTTCTTATCTCTTCATGCTATTCTTTGGAACTCTGCATTCAGATGCTTATTTAACTTATATGCAGAGCACATCATGAGAAATGCTGGACTGGAAGAAACACAAGCTGGAATCAAGATTGCCAGAAATATTAATAACCTCAGATATGCAGATGACACCACCCTTATGGCAGAAAGTGAAGAGGAACTAAAAAGCCTCTTGATGAAAGTGAAAGAGGAGAGCGAAAAAGTTGGCCTAAAGCTCAACATTTGGAAAACAAAGATCATGGCATCTGGTCCCATCACTTCATGGGAAATAGATGGGGAAACAGTGGAAACAGTGTCAGACTTTATCTTTTGGGGATCCAAAATCACTGCAGATGGTGACTGCAGCTGTGAAATTAAAAGACGCTTACTCCTTGGAAGAAAAGTTATGACCAACCTAGATAGTATATTCAAAAGCAGAGACATTACTTGGCTGACTAAGGTCTGGCTAGTCAAGGCTATGGTTTTTCCTGTGGTCATGTATGGATGTGAGAGTTGGACTGTGAAGAAGGCTGAGCGCTGAAGAATTGATGCTTTTGAACTGTGGTGTTGGAGAAGACTCTTGAGAGTCCCTTGGACTGCAAGGAGATCCAACCAGTCCATTCTGAAGGAGATCAACCCTGGGATTTCTTTGGAAGGAATGATGCTGAAGCTGAAACTCCAGTACTTTGGGCACCTCATGCGAAGAGTTGACTCATTGGAGAAGACTTTGATGCTGGGAGGGATTGGGGGCAGGAGGAGAAGGGAATGACCAAGGATGAGATGGCTGGATGGCATCACGGACTCGATGGACGTGAGTCTGAGTGAACTCTGGGAGTTGGTGATGGACAGGGAGGCCTGGCGTGCTACAATTCATGGGGTCACAAAGAGTCGGACACGACTGAGCGACTGAACTGAACTGAACTGAACCCTGCTTTTCTATAGAGATGCAGGACAATTTCTGTGATTATGGGAATTGTCTGTAGGCTACCTGCAAGCAGGCCAAGACAATATAGGTGGGGCAGTGGCAGAATCTGCTTCAGTGATTTAGTACATTTTTATACTAGTCTAATATAATTTCCTTACTTACAAATTAATCATAATAGTCACTACGTTATTAGGACGCTGAACAAGGGGTCGAGATTTCTCAACAGAGTGTTTTACAAGGTATTTTAGATATAGAATGTATTTAATAAGTGCTAGCTGTTATTATCTTTTGTGTCTCTCCTCCTCACATTTCCCACCTGGTGACAAAACCTCCTGAATGGGCACCCACTATACTGTTTTCTTCAACTCAGTCTTGAATTCTTGTCTAAATCTTACATATCATTTAAGGTCTAACCAAATACTCTTCCTCCATAAAAAATTTCCATGTCCTCAACAGATTATGTTTTTCTTTTTTTCTTCTTTAGGCTTGAAGTATCACTACTACTTTAGACTCCTTCTTTTCTATGTATTATGCTCATTTGGAGATATATGTGTGTACATAGTTAAGCCTTGAACAATGCAGGGGTTAGGGACATTGATCCCTGTGTAGTTAAAAAATCCACACATGACTTTTGACTCCCCCAAAACTTAATTACTAATAACTTACTATTGACAGGAAGTCTTACTGATAGCATAAACAGTCCATTAACACACATTTTGCATGCTATATGTTACAGACTATATCTTATAATAAACTATAGAAAAAGAACATTATTTTAAAAATCATAAAGAGAAAGCATTTATTTACTGATATCATAAGTTTACATCCTTTGTTTACAAGATGTATCATCTGATCATGTGATATATGATCACAGTATGTATATGTGCTATACATACTAACACTGCTGCTGCTGCTGCTAAGTCGCTTCAGTCACGTCCAACTCTGTGCGACCCCATAGACAGCAGCCCACCAGGCTCCACCGTCCCTGGGATTCTCCAGGCAAGAACAATGGAGTGGGTTGCCATTTCCTTCTCCAATGCATGAAAGTGAAAAGGGAAAGTGAAGTCGCTCAGTCGTGTCTGACTCTAGCGACCCCATAGACTGCAGCCTACCAGGCTCCTCCGTCCATGGGATTTTCCAGGCAAGAGTACTGGAGTGGGTTGCCATTGCCTTCTCCTACTACTAATACTAGACACCAAAAATAAAAAGATAATGTGAAAAAGTAATTAATATTTATTAACCGGTATAGTGATTTATTGATAATGAAGAAGCAGCAATATGAATGATTCATGGTAGCCTAGCCTGTACACTAATAAATGAATCATTATAAAAATTTCATAGTATATGGCATTTAAGTCATATTCATAATATAGTTTGGAAACACTGTTATATTTTAAAAATATATGTGATGATAGGCTGCTGCTGCTAAGTCGCTTCAGTCGTGTTCGACTCTGTGTGACCCCATAGATGGCAGCCTACCAGGCTCCCCCATGCCTGGGATTCTCCAGGCAAGAATGCTGGAGTGGGTTGCCATTTCCTTCTCCAATGCATGAAAGTGAAAAGTGAAAGGGAAGTCGCTCAGTCATGTCTGACTAATAGGCAATTTTTCCTATTACAAGAAGAGGTATTCTATACAGTGATGTAGTTATTTGAAAGCAGAGTCATAGAACAGTCAAAAAAAAAAAAAACCTAACACATTATTGATTTTACGTTAAATATGATTCATATTATGCCTATGTAAGGATACGCTATTCACTTCAAGTCTTGCAAACAATGTTGTACATTTATATTTTGTATAATTACTTAAAAAGACCCATGTATAAGTGGACCCATGCAGTCCAAACCTGTGTTGTTCAAGGGTCAACTGTATACATCTTATAGATTTTAAAACTTTTGATAAATTTTCTTATTGCTTGTATATCTCTTATAGTAAAAAACTCAATATCTGGACTTTAGTGGAAATTTTATAGCTATTATCTCTTTTAACTAGCTCTAGCACAGCTCAAAAAAATAAAAAATAAAAAAAACTTGGCTTCTGATTCAGTTCATTTGATATGCTAAATCATTACCTATTTGACAATACTGCAGTTTTAGGTATATGTGGTGAATATAATTGATTAAATTCTATGGATTCAATGCTATCTCTTAGGAATATTTAAACAGAATAGAAAAATCATAAAATTGATATTCATGCAGAAACATCTATGAATAGTTCAAAAGCAGACTATAAATAAAGGAAAGCAAAATCTAGCACAATATTAGTGAAATTATTAATTATTAGTGAAATTACTCTTACAATCGTTTGAAGGCTAAGTAAGAGAAAGCTGTGGACATGGAAACATTATTTTAGGAAGACTGGGTTTTCATGATTACATATAGGGCCAAATGAGAAGCTTCATGAATGACTCCACTGACTGAAAAAAATGATGGTTAGGAGAAAAATTAATGAGGCATGGGGAACAGATCATTATATATTTAATTGAGGTGAAGGTGGTTGCCTATGGCATAAACAGACATTTATATAAAAATTACGTTATTCCAAAGATCTCTTCCTTCCTTCCAACTTTTCTTTGTTCTACTGTGATCATAAAAATTCACATCTAAATTACATACCACATATACTGCAGAAATGGTCTTCCACATGTCTTTTCTGAGTCTGATTGCTTTCCTTCTTGGTACATCTTTAATTAGCTTGAAGATGACTTGTATTAGTGCCTATTGCATTAAATGATTTATTTCCACAAAATCTCCAAAAGTTTCATGAAACAGAAGTACCTCTACCTGGTTTGGCAGTTTTAGTCCCATTAGACTATCTCAAGAATTTCATATTTCTAGGACTTCCAAACTCTGACTCCTTTGTCCTCTCTTCTGTCATACTTTTCCCTTTCTTCTCTTCCTCCGTCATAAACTCTATCCTTCTCTATCCTCTTACTATTCTCCTCTGGTCGCAGGGCAGGTAAAGCATTAGCAATGGAGTTCTGTGCGTTGACTCTGGAGTCTAGCTGCTTGACTTCCAGTCCCAAATGTACCATTTAATATTTGCACAATTAAAGGCAAACTACTAAACGTTTTGATGTTTTAGTTGTTTTAATGATAAAATGAGGATGGTAATAATACTTAATTCTTAAGGATGTTGAGAGGATTAGGTGAAAGAAGACATAAGAAGTGTGTGGCACAGAGTAAATAATTAAAGTTCCTTGTTATCACTAACTTTATTGTTATTCTTCTCTGAACTCTTTATGAAAAGTATGCACACACACATTGCCTTGATTTTCTGATGAGTGTTTGATGTTCATTGTTCGTAAATTCCCAAGTATGTTACAGGTTCTTGGTTACACAGTCCACAGTTTATGCCTCTATTTCCATTATAGCTAAATGTATAACTATTGAATAAATAATAAACAGGCTACATAAAGTTGGGCTTGAAAATGTGGACAGGGAATCATTAGCAAAGGATACTGTTGAAGAGAATAACTAAAAGAAGTAATCAAAAATAATAAAATTTGTTACAACAAGATTAACTAAAACTTAAAAAAATAAAACACACATGTAAGATTTTTCCATAGGCAATTTGGAGGGACAGACATATTCCTGTTTAAAATATATGCAAAATATTTTTAATACCTTCTGGTTAATTTTTCCCATCACATATTTTCCAAGAAGTTAGAATATGAAGATGGAAACATTGAGAAGGTAAACTCAATATAAGGCCGGAAAATTAGGGTCAAGTTAATTGTACTCCTATTTTCTGTGTATCTTTAAATGTTCAATTTCTAATTCATATTAAAAATTGTAGAATGTGAGCTAATTGAAGCATTATAAATGCAATCATAACCTTAATATTTTGTGGAAATGTCTTTGTTAATTTTAATGTTTCTAAATTAAAAAAATTATCATTGAATTCCCATCTTTAAAAGACAAAACAATGATTACATCTAACAAAATAACTACACTTGCCATGAAATAATTCAGTTCTTAAATTTGAAGCAAAAGTCTGCTTTTTTAATTTAGAAGAGTATTTTCTTGTTTAGTCACTAAGTCGTGTCTGATTCTTTGCAAGCGCATGAACTACAGCATGCCAGGCCTCCAGGTCCTTCACCATCTCCTCCAACCTGCTTCGCTACTGTTTACTGAAGAGTATACTATTTATTGAAGAGTATACTTAGTTACTATTTATTGAAAATGTATTATTAAGATCCAAGTGTTTCACATATGTTATGTAACTGCAGGCAGGACCAGCTCAACCTGGTTCTGTTCTGTAGATAACAAGATACTAAGTTGGTTTTCACAAGAGAACAGAACAAAACTACAAGTCATACGGCTAAAGCATGTGCAGAGGAGAAAATTCTTTCAGAAGTGAAGGGTCCATTGTTTGGGAAGATCCTGCGCCCCCTTTACCATATATTAGCATAATTGGCCATGTTCCAAAGCCCTCCAATAAAAACCTGCCTTACTAATGCTTCTGCATACCAGCTCTCCTCCCTAGCTCATAAAAGTTTGACTGAACTGCAGATCAGGAAACAGGTTTGAGAGCCTTGCCTCCTGTTTCCCTGCCAGTCTACGCACAATAAAGCCTTTTCTTTCATCAAAAGGTGGCGCTATAATATTACCTTCATTGCGTGTCAGCCAGTGAGTCCTTGCTTGGTAACATAAACACACTCAATTATTTAGTTAATTATTGAAATGAATCTATAAAATAAATACCAGCAACCTTATTTTGAAGATAAGGAATAAGGTTCAGAGACACTAAGCAACTTTGTAAGTTTATACAGCTGTCAGATGGTAGAGCCTTGATTTGAACCAAACTTGCATGAAGGCAAAATGTATCCTTATCTTTGAGTTGCACAAAATTTTAAAGACATCACTTGGTTGGCTCTGTGAATTTAAACAATTTATTCAAAGCCATTGGTTTATCTTTGTCAGTTTTGTTAGTGGGTTGGTTTGTTTATCTATCCTATAAAAACAATATAACATAATTGATCAGGCTCAATCAGACTCTGGAGTCATACTACCTGTATCTGAATTTTGGGTCTTGTTACTGTCTGAATGACCTTGCTTAAAATATTTAAACTCTCTATTCTTCAGTTTCCTCACTTCTAAAATGACAATAATAAAAACATACTACATGATAGGATTGTGTAAGGGTGAAATATTAAATATTTTTAAAACAAATTTTATAATATGTTAAGAACTCTAGACATGTAAGCTAATACTATCTGTAAAATACAAACAGTAATGTCTATATTCATTTAGCTCACAGGATTGTGGAAAGAAATAAATTAGCAAATTAGTGGTTTCAAATTTGCCTCACATAATAGAAAGTGTTTTATTAAGATATATTTATGTGTGTCTCATTTATATGCCAATGGTGAATGATATTTATTTGATTAGATATGCATTTAGGTTCAAGTAGCATATAAGTACAAGATATGCATTAGGTACACGTAGCATGCTGCTGCTGCTGCTAAGTCACTTCAGTCATGTCTGACTCTGTGCGACCCCATAGACGGCAGCCCATTAGGCTCCCCCTACCCCTGGGATTCTCCAGGCAAGAACACTGGAGTGGGCCGCCATCTCCTTCTCCAATGCATGAAAGTGAAAAGTCAAAGTGAAGTCGTTCAGTTGTGTCCGACTCTTAGCGACCCCATAGAATGCAGCCTACCAGGCTCCTCCGTCTGTGGGATTTTCCAGGCAAGAGTACTGGATTGGAATGGCATTGCCCTCTCCAACAGGTAGCATATAAATAGCATATTTGTAAGGCTGTCTGGGGAGGCCTTACAAATAGCTGTGAAAAGAAGAGAAGCAAAAAGCAAAGGACAAAAGGAAAGATACAAGCATCTGAATGCAGAGTTCCGAAGAACAGCAAGAAGAGATAAGAACACCTTCCTCAGTGATCAATGCAAAGGAATAAAGGAAAACAACAGAATGGGAAAGACTAGAGATCTCTTCAAGAAAATTAGAGATACCAAGGGAATATTCATGCAAAGATGGGCTCAATAAAGGACAGAAATGGTATGGACCTAACAGAAGCAGAAGATATTAAGAAGAGGAGGCAAGAATACATGGAAGAACTGTACAAAAAAGATCTTCAAGACCAAGATAATCATGATGGCGTAATCACTCACCAAGAGCTAGACATCCTGGAATGTGAAGTCAAGTGGGCCTTAGAAAGCATCACTACGAACAAAGCTACTGGAGGCGATGGAATTCCAATAGAGCTATTTCAAATCCTGAAAGATGATGCTGTGAAAGTGCGGCACTCAATATGCCAGCAAATTTGGAAAACTAATCAGTGGCCACAGGACTGGAAAAGGTCAGTCAGTGTTCATTCCAATCCCAAAGAAAGGCAATACAAAAGAATGCTCAAATTGCCGCACATTTGCACTCATCTCACATGCTAGCAAAGTAATACTCAAAATTCTCCAAGCCAGGCTTCAGCAATATGTGAACCATGAACTTCCAGATGTTCAAGTTAGTTTTAGAAAAGGCAGAGGAACCAGATATCAAACTGCCAACATCCTCTGGATCATCGAAAAAGCAAGAGCGTTCCAGAAAAGCATCTATTTCTGCTTTACTGACTATGCCAAAGCCTTTGACTGTGTGGATCACAAGAAACTGTGAAAAATTCTGAAACAGATGGGAATACCAGACCACCTGACCTGCCTCTTGAGAAGTCTGTATGCAGGCCAGGAAGCAACAGTTAGAACTGGAGATGGAACAACAGACTGGTTCCAAATAGGAAAAGGAGTACGTCAAGGCTGTATATTGTCACCCTGCTTATTTAACTTCTATGCAGAATACATCATGAGAAACGCTGGGCTGGAAGAACCACAGGGTGGAATCAAGATTGCTGGGAGAAATATCAATAACCTCAGATATGCAGATGACACCACCCTTATGGCAGAAAGTGAAGAGGAACTAAAGAGCCTCTTGATGAGAATGAAAGAGGAGAGTGAAAAAGTTGGCTTAAAGCTCAACATTTAGAAAATGAAGATCATGACATCTGGTCCCATCACTTCATGGGAAATAGATGGGGAAACAGTGGAAACAGTTTCAGACTTTATTTTTGGAGGTTCCAAAATCAATGCAGATGGTGACTGCAGCCATGAAATTAAAAGATGCTTACTCCTTGGAAGAAAAGTTATGACCAACCTAGATAGCATATTGAAAAGCAGAGACATTACTTTGCCAACAAAGGTCCATCTAGTCAAGGCTATGGTTTTTCCTGTGGTCATGTATGGATGTGAGAGATGGACTGTGAAGAAAGCTGAGCGCCGAAGAATCGATGCTTTTGAACTGTGGTGTTGGAGAAGACTCTTGAGAGTCCCTTGGACTGCAAGGAGATCCAACCAGTCCATTCTGAAGGAGATCAGCCCGGGGATTTCTTTGGAAGGAATGACGCTAAAGCTGAAACTCCAGTACTTTGGCCACCTCATGCGAAGAGTTGACTCATTGGAAAAGACTCTGATGCTGGGAGGGATTGGGGGGAGGTGGAGAAGGGGACAACAGAGGATGAGATGGCTGTATGGCATCAGTGACTCGATGGACATGAGTCTGAGTGAACTCTGGGATTTGGTGATGGACAGGGAGGCCTAGCGTGCTGCGATTCATGGGGTTGCAAATAGTTGGACACAACTGAGCGACTGAACTGAACTGAGCATATAAGTACTAAACTGAGAATGCTCAATATTGCTCTTTTAAAAGAGCAATTTATTTAAAACTTTAAAACTGTCTGCCTTGAAATAAGTCAAGCTAGTAATATACAAATTATTTTACTTGTTTTTGAAAATAAATTTTTCAAATACATTGCTATTAAACTTTTCTGATGAAAATCAGGAACGAAGATACTAAAATATAAAGACATCCACATACGTTTCACTTAATATTTTTCTTTTTAAAATTCCTTTTTAAAGGTTTTTAGGATTTTTTAAATTACTTGCACACATTTAAGATTTTATATGTTTGTATGTATGGTTGTATATACAAACTCCTCTACTCACACATCATTTCAACCATCTGATGGACTGTGGGGATGAGCCACATGGCACACAGTTGAAAATAATTTCCTTTAATAAGAACCATGGGGTATTTAATGGCTTGCAGCGTAGGCACTGACCCCAGCTTAACGTAGTACTTCACACTGTCTAGGGTGCAGGGAGATAAAGTATGTTTAGATTTCCCCAAAGCAAATTATTTGAATTTTAGCCATCTGTCTGAAAATAAGAACACTTCTAGCTTAGACACACATGCTTAATCAGTGTTTGTTTTAAAATTTATGAGTGTATAGGTACAGTTGAACAACCTGAAATCCAAAATGTTAGACATGGACTCTCTGAGAGAGAAACAGATTGTGATTGTGTGTGTGTGTGTGTGTGTGTGTGTGTGTGTCTTTGGGGGTGCTGGGGAGAGAGGTGGTACAGGGGATAATTAAATTGGAGACTGCCTAATTCAGAATTTCCTTTACCTGAATCTTCGGTGTCTATGACCACCAACAGAGTTTCCTCCACTGAAGCAGTCTGACATAAATGTGTCTACTGTGCATTTTAGCTGACCTGAGGGTTCTGGTAAAGAGATTTATCTGCTAAATGCCATGGAAACTGCCAGATTCAACATACATCAGTTTAAGTATATAGCATCATATGCTGCCAGTGGTAGGTTATTTGATTTCTTTTCCTTTTAGTCTTTTCTTTTGAGATATTCCAAGACTATTGATTACCTGCAGTGAAAGTTTGTTCTCTCCATGATTTTATTGCTTCCCTCCCATGAGTGATGGAGATTTTTTAGTAAGTATGCATGGTAGAGCTGTAGTTTTGAATTTAAAATTAATTTTCTCAATGAATCAGTCACAATAGGTTAGCAATTGTTTTGCTAACATTTTAACATAAAATAATAGTAATGAGCATAACACCTTTTGTTGAAGAGGTATGAGTGGAGCAAGGAAATTAACGTCATAGAGCTCATATTTTGTGCCACACAATTTGTTAGTAAATTTACATATTCACTCTGTAATTTACTTTCTCTACAATCTTGTGATATGTATGAATAATAAAATTGGGTGAGTTTAGGGATTCTTACTGGCTTACAACTCAACATTCAAAAAAATAAGGTCATGGCATCCAATTCCACCATTTCATGGCAAATAGATGGGGAAACAATGGAAACAGTGACAGACTTTAGTTTTGGAGGCTCCAAAATCACTGCAGATGGCGACTGCAGCCATGAAATTAAAAGATGCTTGCTCCTTGGAAGAAAAGCTATGACCAACCTAGACAGCATGTTAAAAAGCAGAGATATTACCTTGAAAACAAAGGTCTGTCTAGTCAAAGCTCTATGGTTTTTCCAGTAGTCACATATGGATGTGAGAACTGGACTATAAAGAAAGATGAGCACTCAAGAATTGATGCTTTTGAACTGTGGTGTTGGAGAAGACCCTTGAGAGTCCCTTGGACTGCAAGGAGATCCAACCAGTCCATCCTAAAGGAAATCAGTCCTGAATATTCATGGGAAGGACTGATGCTGAGGCTGAAACTACAATACTTTGGCCACCTGATGCAAAGAACTGACTCATTGGAAAAGACCCTAATGCTGGGAGGGATTTGGGGCAGGAGGAGAAGGGGAAACAGAGGATGAGATGCCTGGACGGCATCACCGACGCGATGGACATGAGTTCGAGCAAGCTCCAGGAGTTGGTGATGGACAGGGAGGCCTGGTGTGCTGCAGGCCATGGGGTCACAAAGAGTCGGACACAACTGAGCGACTAAACTGAGGCCTTCCTGCTTAAAGACCTGTCTGATATAAAAATCCATATATATTTGTTTTGTTTCTTTCATTTTCTTTGTAAAAAGTGTTTTATTTTAGGTGAGTTTTAGATTTATAGAAACTTTGTAAAAATAGTACAGAGAATTCCTTTAGAGAGTTCTTCCAAAACCCACACCTAGTTTCCCCTATTAGTGTCTTACATTCAGTCCAGTCTGTTCAGTCGCTCAGTTGTGTCAGACTCTTTGCGACCCCATGAATCGCAGCATGCCAGGCCTCCCTGTCCATCACCAAATCCCAGAGTTCACTCAGACTCACGTCCATCGAGTCCGTGATGCCATCCAGCCATCTCATCCTGGGTCCGTCCCCTTCTCCTCCTGCCCCCAATCCCTCCCAGCATCAGAGTCTTTTCCAATGAGTCAACTCTTCGCATGAGGTGGCCAAAGTACTGGAGTTTCAGCTTTAGCATCATTCCTTCCAAAGAAATCCCCGGGCTGATCTCCTTCAGAATGGACTGGTTGGATCTCCTTGTAGTCCAAGGGACTCTCAAGAGTCTTCAACATCACATTTCAAAAGCATCAATTCTTCGGCTCTCAGCTTTCTTCACAGTCCAACTCTTTTCCAGTGTCTTACATTACTTTGGTACATTTGCCACAACTAATGAATCAATATTGTAATGTCATTACTAAAAAAAATTCATACTTTATTCAGATTTCTTAGTTTTTACCTAAGGTCATTATCCTGTACCAGAATCCCCCACAGGACACCATGATACATTTAACCATCATCTCCGTAGGTTTCTGTAGACTGTGATAGTTTCTAAGATCGTTCCTGTTTTTGATGACCTTGGTAGTTTTGAGGTGTACTGACCAAGTGTTTTGTTTATTGCTCATCAATTGGAATCTGTCTGTCTGCTGTTTCTCTCATAATTAGACTGGAATTTTGAGTACTGGAGAAGATCACAGAGGTAACTGCTAAAATCACATCATATTGAGGGTACAGACATCAGTATGGTTTATCTTTGCTGATGTTTCCACTGCAAAGTTATTCTTCTGCCCCTCTTTCTAAACTGTACTCACTGAAGGAATTCACCATAGACACCCCATATTTAAGAAGAGGGGAGTTATCCTCAATCTTTGGAGGAGTATCATGGTTCATTTAATGTGTCAACTATGCTGGGCTTTTTTTTTTTTTTTAAGTCGCTCAGTTGTGTACAACTCTTTGCGACCCCATGGACTGTAGCCCACCAAGCTCCTCTGTCCATGGGATTCTCCAGGCAAGAGTACTGGAGTGGGTTGCCATTTCCTTCTCCAGGGGATCTTTCCGACCCAGGGATCGATCCCAGGTCTCCCGCATTGCAGGCAGATGCTTTAACCTCTGAGCCACCAGGAAAGCCCATGCTGGGCCATGGTACCCTGATATATTTGGTCAAACCTTGTTCTGGATGTTTTGGTGAAGAGAGTTTTTGGATGAGGTTTGCATCTAAACTGGTGGACTGAGTAAAGCAGATTACCTTCCATAAAGTGAGTAGGTCTCATCCAATCAGTTGAAGGTCTTAATAGAAAAGACTGCCCTCTCCTGAGATAAAAGAATCCTGTCAGCAGTCTTTGGACTGAAACTGTAACTCCTCCCCTAGTGTCCAGCCTGCTAGCCTACCCTGCAGATTTCTGAATTACCGAGCCTATACAATTACATGAGGCAATACCTTAAAACAAATCTCTCAATCTGTATGCATTTACACACAATTCAGTGGGCTATTTCTCTGGATAACCTTAACACAAAGGGAGTACTTACATTGTCAAGTAATAATTAGTATCAAGGCTGCAAAGAGGGTAAAACTTAGAGTGTTCCAGAGAAGTCAAAGAGTCAAGGGCTTATAAAGACAAAGAGCTACAAGACTGACAAAGTTGCTAGGTGAGAATTGTGATTAACTCTGACGCCGCAAGTCAGGACATTTTGTCCTTAAGTATTCATACGTTAGTTTAGGGTAAGGGTCTGATAAAAATCTTGATTTTCTGGCAAATGTTCTGAATGTCTTTTTTTTTTTTTTTTAGGACAATGAGTGGTCGAAAGGTCAGATTCCATCCGGGATGAGACATGCATAAGTCATGTTTCCTCAATGACCTCCTGGCTTCATTTTAGAGAAACATCTTAGCAACACTAATTCCACTTTGATTTTCTTTTCACACTACACAAATTATTTGAAATTATTCTTCTTCAGACATTTTATCTATTCATATTTATTTATGTATTCATTCATTCACATCAACTTGGATTCATGTTGTTGCTTAGTTGCTCAGTCATGTCCGACTCTTTGTAACCCCATGGACTCTCGCCCACCAGGCTCCTCTGTCCATGGAATTTCCCAGGCAAGAACACTGGATTGGGTTGCCATTTCCTTCTCCAGTGGATCCTTTAGACCCAGGGATTAAATCTGTGTTTCCTGAATTGCAGATGGATTCTTCACCCTTGAGCCACCAGGAAGACTTAGGATTTAGTCTAATACTACTTTGTTGGTCAAACTATTTTGGCTTATGCTATTGGGAGCTATTTTATTTGACTCTTTTATACACTCATCACATATGTATTGTGTGTGTGTTGCATTTTGTTTATTTGACTATTTTCTTACTTTCTAGCACTACAAGAAACTAGAAAGAAGAATAAGAAACTCAGCCTTGCATCAGTCATTAATTTGTGCTCTTTTAGCAAAATACACTGACTAGATTGATATTGGATGGAAGGGGCATATATGTCTATTAACTAACCTGTTCAGTTCAGTTCAGTCATTCAGTTGTATCTGATTCTTTGTGAACCCATGGACTGCAGCACACCAGCTAGGCTGTCCATAACCAGCACCTGGAGCCTACTCAAACTCATGACCATTGCATCACTGATGCCATCCAACCATCTTATGCTCTGTCATCCGCCTCTTCTCCTACCTTCAATCTTTCCCAGCATCAGGGTCTTTTCAAATGAGTCAGTTCTTCATATCAGGTGGCCAAAGTATTAGAGTTTCAGCTACAGCATCAGTCCTTCCAATGAATGTTCAGGACTGATTTCCTTTAGGATGGACTAGTTGGATCTCCATGCAGTCCAAGGGATTCTCAAGAGTCTTCTCCAACACCACAGTTCAAAAGCATCAATTATTTGGTGCTCAGCTTTCTTTATAGTCCAACTCTAACATCTATACATGACTACTGGAAAAACCACAGCTTTGACTAGATGGACCTTTGTTGGCAAAGTAATGTCTCTGCTTTTTAATATGCTTTCTAGGTTGGTCATAGCTTTTCTTCCAAGGAGCAAGCATCTTTTAATTTCATAGCTTCAGTCACCATCTGCAGTGATTTTGGAGCCCCCCAAAATAAAGTCAGCCACTGTTTCCACTGTTTCCCCATCTATTTCCCATGCAGTGATGGGACCAGATGCCATGATCTTCGTTTTCTGAATGTTGAGCTTTAAGTCAACATTTTTACTCTCATCTTTCACCTTCATCAAGAGGCTCTTTAGTTCCTCTTCGATTTCTGCCATAAGGGTGGTGTCATCTGCATATCTGAGGTTATTGATATTTCTCCCGGCAATCTTGATTTCAGCTTGTGCTTCATCCAGCCTGGCATTTCACGTGATGTATTCTGCATATAAGTTAAATAAACAGGGTGAAAATACACAGTCTTGACATACTCCTTTACCAATTTGGAACCAGTCTGTTGTTCCATGTCCAGTTCTAACTGTTGCTTCTTGATCTGCATACAGATTTTTCAGGAGGCAGGTAGGTGGTCTGGTATTCACATCTCCTTATGAATTGTCCACAGATTGTTGTGATCTACACAGTCAAAGGCTTTGGCATAGTCAATAAAGCAGAAGTAGATGTTTTTCTGGAACTCTTTTGCTTTTTTGATGATCTAGCGGATGTTGGCATTTTGATCTCTGGTTCTTCTACCTTGTCTACATCCAGCTTGAACATCTGGAAGTTCATAGTTCACATACTGTTGAAGCCTGGCTTGGAAAATTTTGAGCATTACTTTGCTAGCATGTGTGATCAGTGCAATTTTGGGCTAGTTTGAAGACTATTTCACAATGACTTTCTTTTTTTGATACTATTTTTATTTTTATTATTTTTAATTTTTATTTTTACTTTATTTTACTTTACAATACTGTATTGGTTTTGCCATACATTGACATGAATCCGCCATGGGTGGAATGAAAACTGACCTTTTCCAGTCCTATGGCCACTGCTGAGCTTTCCAGACTTGCTGGCATATTGAATGCAACACTTTCACAGCATTACATTTTAGGATTTGAAATAGCTCAACTGGAATTCCAGCACCTCCACTAGCTTTGTTTGTAGTGATGTTTCCTAAGGCCCATTTGACTTCGCATTCAAGGATGTCTGGCTGTAGTGAGTGATCACACCACCGTGGTTATCTGGATCAAGATCTGTTTTTATATAGTTCTTCTGTGTTCTTGCCACCTCTTCTTAATATCTTCTGCTTCTGTTAAGTCCATACCATTTCTGTCCTTTATTATGCCCAACTTTGCATGAAATATTCCCTTGGTATCTCTAATTTTACTGAAGGGATCTCTAGTCTGTCCCATTCTATTATTTTCCTCTATTTCTTTGTACTGATCACTGAGGAAGGCTTTCATATCTCTCCTTGGTATTCTTTACAACTCTGCATTCAAATGGGCATATCTGTCCTTTCTCCTTTGCCTTTAGCTTCCCTTCTTTTCACACCTATTTTTAAGGCCTCATCAGACAACCATTTTGCCTTTTTACATTTCTTTTTCTTGGAGATGGTCTTGATCCCTACGTCCTGTTCAATGTCATGAACCTCCATCCGTAGTTCTTCAGGCACTCTATCAAATCTAATACCTTGAATCTATTTGTTACTTTCACTGTATAATCATTAGGGATTTGATTTAGGTCATACCTGAATGGTCTAGTGGTTTTCCCTACCTTCTTTAAGTCTGAATTTGGCAATAAGGAGTTCATGATCTTAGGCACAGTCAGCTCCAATCTCTTTTTGCTGACTGTATAGAGCTTTTCCATCTTTGGCTGCAAAGAATATAATCAAACTAACCTGAAATAGATGTAATTTGAAATATTGCCCTTAATAGCTGTGCACAGGATTTCAGGGGAACACTGTACTAGGCATTGTGTGTGTGTGTATGTGTGTTTGTGTGTGCTCAGTTGCTCAGTTGTGTCACACTCTTTTGTGACCCCATGGACTGTAGCCCTTCAGGCTCCTCTGTTCATGAGATTTTCCAGACAAGAAGACTGGAATGGGTTGCCATTTCTTTCTCCAGGGGGTCATTTCTTCCTGACCCCCGGATCAAACCCTTATCTCCTGCAACTCCTTGTGCTAGTCCCATCTGGAAGCAACTAGGCAGTATGATTTAATACAAATTATTTGTATATATTATATTTGTCATTATAATTTAAAATGATATGAGAAACGATGAGAAAATTGAAAAAATTGCTAGTCAATATTTATGTCAACTTATATGAAATTGATACATAAGTCAGGTAGCTGGAGCTGGAGCCATTGTCAAGTGTAACAAAAGCACTAGATTACATTGCTCTGAAAGTCTGTGAGGTACAACTGTTAAGGAGTTGAGAAATACCATCCAGCCCTGTACCTGGGACATTCTGGGCACTCCACAGATGTCAGTTGAATTGATAGACATATACTGACATAATTTAGAGGGAAATAGTTTTTACCCTAAAGGGAATGCAAGGGGTACTGCAATTGGAAAAATAAAATAAAGATTGTAGGGTATTAAGCAAATTAATTTGGCTTAGGAAGAGGTGCCATATGGAAGTTAAAAGAAATAGTTAAAATAGCACAGCGTGAGAATGAGAGTGCATGGGCTGGAGTGCTGGTAAGAGTTTAGATGACAAATTTGGATTTATAGAGGGGTGGCTGTTTGATGTTTAGAATAGGGGACAGTGTTTCAGCTCAAATATAATTTACCCACACCAAGAGAACTGCTGAGAACCTAGACTTGCCAGAAGTCTCTTTCCATATGACACTGAAGAACCATCTTAGAAGGAATAAATCTAAATGTAATAACATATGAAAAACCCAGGAAGAAAGGTATAGTTTTTTTCCCAAAGGTGGGCTAGTGTTGCTATACCTGAAACTTGTTTCCCAGCCTCTTTCTCTTTGGTCTTTAATATTTGAATTCCCTTTTTAGGACTACAAGAGGGGTGTTTTTTGTTTCTTTCTTTCTTTCTTTTTTTTTTTTTTTTTTGGTGCGGGCAGAGGGGGTTTGTGGTTTGAAAGAAAGAGGGAGGTGATGAGGCATAAAGGCTTGATTAACTAAGTGACTATATAATTTCTCATCCCAACTATACTACTTTTTAAAATAAAATTTTAAAAGGTTAACTCCATTTACAGTTATTACAAAATAGAAGCTATATTCCCCATGTTGTACAATATACCCTTGTAGCATATCTTCTACCCAATAATTCAGATTTCCCACTTCTCTACCCCTTTATTTTCCCCCACCACCTTCTGCTAGTAACCACTCATTTGTTCCCTTTATCTGTCAGTCTGCAACTGTGCTATTTTTGAGCACAAAAAGAGATAACTGTTTATAACTATGTAGAGAGCAAGAGTAAACAGGATTACAGATAACTTTTGGTAAATCATCACAAGACTTTTTTGAAAATCTTATAACAAAGAGCAAACTAAAGGAAGTCAATCTGCCCTTTGGGTCACCAGCCCTGGCAATGTGTGGGATCAAGGAGAGATCTAGTGAAACAGAGGCCTCTGTATCTTGCAAACAAGTGTGAGACATAAGTAAATACACACCTTGGGCTGTCGGGACAGGCTAGTGGGTGGAAGTATTATAAACACACAGTACATACTCCAGGGTATTCTTAGAGATTATAGGATTTAAAGATGAAGGAACCAGCCGGTAAAATTTGAATTATGTATGCTTTCCAGTGGCTCAAATGGTAAAGAATCTGACTGCAGTGCAGGGGACCTGGGTTTGATCCCTGAGTTGGCAAGATCCCCTGGAGAAGGGAATGGTTACCCACTCCAGTATTCTTGCCTGGAGAATTCCATGGACAGAGGAGCCTGGCAAGCTACAGTCTGTGGGGTTGCAAGCTGTAGTCTATGGGGTTGTAAAGAGATGGACATGACTGAGCAACTCACTTTCATGTACTCACCATTTTGAGGCCAGGAGAAATCCAGATAAATTTCCCTAAAACCTGTCTCATTCCAAACTTCATTCACTTCTAACCACACTGCCCAGAAAGTAAAGGCACAAATGTTTATCAGATAATCTGAGATACATGTAATGTGACTATGGTTGTGCAATAAGAGATATGGGATAATTCTGATATAAGGGGTTACAAGGAGATTAAAATGTTTGAGGAAGGTAGTTGTTCCTCAATCCAATAAAAAAAAATCTTTTCAACAGGAAGAAGGGCTAGAGTTCAAGATATCATGTGTGTGTGTTACAATTACACAGAACCTAGTATTTTGGAGATAGACAGTAAGAATCTTAGAAAATAAAAAGCAAAGTATGAATCAGAGAAAAAAGGAATTGGAAAATTTTAATACTTGGGTAAAGAAAGTAGAAATATATTAGTAATAATAATAATAAATAATGTATTTTTTCAAAATCTGAAAGAGTCAGGATTTAGTAAAATGAATTGAAATATTCAATAGGTGTGAGGAGGTTTCCGAATTCCCTTTGCATTATAGTGTCTCAGGTTTCAGAACGCCATTGTCACTGTTATCAATAGCCCTACTACAAATAGGATTATTGAAATAATCTCTCTTAGAATAAAGCTTATCACTAAGCCTTTTTCCTATTGCAAAGCTGTATACATCTTTAGGATAAAATTATCCTCCTCAAATACTTCATTCATTTCCACACCATGCAACTTCAGAAAGTCAGAATTACTGCAAACCCTCTTCAATAATGGGCTTCGTTTGTGGCTCAGCTGGTAAAGAATCTGCCTGCAATGCAGAAGACGTGGGTTCAGTCCCTGGGTTGGGAAGATTCCCTAGAGAAGGGAAAGTCTACCCAGTCCAGTATTCTGGCCTGGAGAATTCCATGGACTCTCCAGGGTCCATGGGTCACAAAGAGTCAGACACGACTGAGCAACTTTTACTCACTCACTCTTCAATAACATATATGTATATAGTCTATATGCAAATTTACATTTATATATATGTATAGGGGCTTCCCTGATATTTCAGTTGGTAAAGAAACCACCTGCAATGCAGGAGACCCCAGTTCAATTCCTGGCACAAGAAGATTTGCTGGAGATGGGATAGGGTACCTACTCCAGTATTCCTGGGCTCCCCTTGTGGCTCAGCTGGTAAAGAATCTATCTGCAATGAGGGAGACCTGGGTTTGGTCCCTGGGTTGGGAAAATCCCCTGGAGAAGGGATCAAGTATTCTACCCTGGAGAATCGGACACGACTGAGTGACTTTCACTTCACTACATAAGTATAACTGTCATTATAGATGTGTGTAGCTTGAAAATATGTTAATTTTAAATACTTTATTCTTCCTTATTTCACTGAAGTATTTAAAGTTGATGGTACAGAAAAAAATCACTTATTTTAAATCAAAGTCCCCTCTTGCTCCGATATTACAAGTTAAATCAAATTGTCTTTACTCAAGTTATATCAAGTTGTCTTTACTATAAGTCATAGAATAAGTGAAGCTTTATGGACATTTTAAATGAAATCAAATGATAATATTTCTAAATTCCAAATAAAAAATTTTGAACACATATTAATTTCTAAAGTGATGTATATGAAATATCACCCTATTTGTAATAATTTGGAAATTTTATTATTTGACAGAATATTTGGGAGAAGTAAAGTGTGAAAGATGGAGAACTACTTGGGCTAGATCACATTTCTGTTTTACTTTTAAGCTGAGAGAAATAGAAATATATAAGTATATTATTTCTATTAAGCATCTCACTATTTATATGGTTGTAGAAACTGTCTGCATGAAGCATTCCCTGGGTGTTGGCTTAATAAGGCACATGTTTTCTGCAAATTGTTTCAATCATGAAGCATTTAAAATAAAATTCCATTTTGGGGTTAGCTTGGGAAAAAAATTAAGAATCTTTTGAAAAATTGCCATTACAATTGAAAGAACAAAAACAATTATACAAGTACTATATTCCCAAATAACAGAATTATCTTTTTGGTTCCTATCCAAGTATTATTTCCTAGAGGTTGACATAAGATCTAGTCCTAAGTTTCTACATAAATCCAGCCTGACAAGAGACTAAGGAAAAAAGTAACACAGCTAAGTAATTTTGATGACAAATTAAGTTCTTACAATCAACATAGATAGGCTTCAGGGTCCTAAAATACTTTAATTATTTTATGTTACCAATTCTAAAATAAGTTAAAAGAAGTGCAAAAATGAGATTAAAAGCTATTTTCTTCCTTTTGTGATTTGACAGACAGTGGTTCTCAAACCTTCAGTACAAATTATATTCATCTGGAGAAATTTGAATTTCCATTATCTGGGACCACCCTACCCTTAAGAGTCAGAATCTTGTGTGGGAGGGGTGGGGGATTACCACTGTTTGATTTTGGTTTTGTTGTTGTTGTTTTATGTTTTGTTTTCAGAAGCTCCTCAAGAGATACTTAAAAAGCAGCCAGGTTTGAGACCATAAAATGGTGTCACAATTTAAACTTTAGAGATCTATACAGGGTAACTGCTTCTCATTTTTAAACCTCAGTTGAGTGGGAACCTCTCAATGGTTTCTCCAACCCTCTTCCATGTAAGAGTTTATATTTAACATGCTTGATATTAATAATTGTTTAGCTGTTTAATGTATTCAATTGCCCCTCTCTAGCCTGACAGTGTGCTTCTTGAAGACAATGAGAATTTTTTTTTTCCCTCTGAATCAACCACGTATGGTACAAAGAACAACAAACAAACTCGATTTTGAAAGAATGCATGCATGAAATAATGGCACTCAAATGCAGTCTAGAGATTTTCCTTCCATACTACTGAACATCAGTTGTAATAATCATGGAGTATTTTCATAATTGCTTACTCACAAATATAATGCAACTAGAAAACTAAATGCAATGTGAAATTGACAAAAATAGATATGGGATTACTTAAGTAAAGCTCACTTAGCAATTAAATGAACAGAAATCTTTAGACTACTTGATTTTAGCAGTTCTATACACTGTTTTTCTTAGTTTTTAAAACAATTTATCTCTACTTATAATACGCTATATAGAATACATCCCATTTTGTGGCATGAATACCATCTTTATTTGTATACACAAAAAATTAGGTGAGCAAGACCCCCAATATATACAACTGTGTCAAGGTGATAAGAGTGTTGCCCTATCATATGCATTTCAGACTCTTTTGTTGACCATGATGGCTACTTCATTTCTTCTAATGGATTCCTGCCCACAGTAGTAGATATAGTGATCATCTGACGTAGATTCACCCATTCCAGTCCATTTTAGTTCTCTGATTCCTAGAATGTCGATGTTCACTCTTGCCATCTCTTGTTTGACCACTTCCAATTTGCCTTGATTCATGCACTTAACATTCCAGGTTCCTATGCAATATTGCTCTTTACAGCATCGGACCTTGCTTCTATCACCAGTCACATCCACAGCTCGGTATTGTTTTTGCTTTGGCTCCATTCCTTCATTCTTTCTGGAGTTATTTCTCCACTGATCTCCAGTAGCACATTGGGCACCTACTGACCTGGGGAGTTCCTCTTTCAGTATCCTATCATTATGCCTTTTCATACTGTTCATGGGGTTCTCAAGGCAAGAATACTGAAGTGGTTTGCCATTCCTTTCTCCACTGGACCACATTCTGTCAGACCTCTCCACCATGACCCGCCCATCTTGGGTGGCTCCACACAGCACGGCTTAGTTTCATTGAGTTAGAGAAGGCTGTGGTCCATGTGATTAGATTGACTATTTTTCTGTGATTATGGTTTGTGTGTCTGCCCTCTGATGCCTTTCACAACACCTATCACCTTACTTGGGTTTCTCTTACCTTGGACGAGGGATATCTCCTCACAGCTGCCCCTCCTGACCTTAAACGTGGAGTAGCTCCTCTCGGCCCTCCTGCGCCCGTGCATCCACTGCTCCTTGGATGTCGGGCTGCTCCTCTCAGCCCAGTACTTGGATGCAATCTCAAAAATGACAGATGATCTCTGTTCGATTCCAAGGCAAACCATTCAACATCACAGTAATCCAAGTCTATGCCCCAACCAGTAATGCTGAAGAAGCTGAAGTTCAATGGTTCTATGAAAACCTGCAAGACCTACAAGAACTTTTAGAACTAACACCCCCAAAAGATGTCCTTTTCATTATAGGAGACTGGAGAGAACACACTGGTCATAGAAAACGCCCTCTTCCAACAATACAAGAGAAGACTCTACAAATGGACATCACCAGATGGTCAACACCAAAATCAGATTGATTATATTCTTTGTAGCCAAAGATGGAGAAGCTCTATACAGTCAACAAAAACAAGACTGGGAGCTGACTGTGGCTTAGTTCATGAACTCCTTATTGCCATCTTCATAATGAAATTGAAGAAAGTAGGGAAAACCACGAGACCATTCAGGTATGATGTAAATCAAATTCCTTATGATTATACAGTGGAAGTGAGAAATAGATTTAAGGGACTAGATCTGATAGAGTGCCTGATGAACTATGGATGGAGGTTCGTGACATTGTACAGGAGACAGGGATCAAGACCATCCCCATGGAAAAGAAATGCAAAAAAGCAAAATGGCTATCTGGGGAATCCTTACAAATAGCTGTGAAAAAAAGAGAAGTGAAAAGCAAAGGAGAAAAAGAAAGATATAAGCATCTAAATGCAGAGTTCCAAAGAATAGCAAGGAGAGGTAAGAAAGCCTTCCTCAGCGATCAGTGCAAAGAAATAGAGGAAAAGAACAGAATGGGAAAGACTAGAGATCACTTCAAGAAGATTAGAGATACCAAGGGAACATTTCATGCAAAGATGGGCACGATAAAGGACAGAAATAGTACGGACCTAATGGAAGCAGAAGATATTAAGAAGACGTGGCAAGAATACACAGAACTGTACAAAAGAGATCTTCACAATCCAGATAATCACGATGGTGTGATGACTCACCTAGAGCCAGAGATCCTGGAATGTGAAGTCAAGTGGGCCTTAGAAAGCATCACTACGAACAAAGCTTGTGGAGGTGATGGAATTCCAGTTGAGCTACTTCAAATCCTAAAATGTGATGCTGTGAAAGTGCGGCACTCAATATGCCAGCAAATTTGGAAAACTCAACAGTGGGCACAGGACTGGAAAAGGTCAGTGTTCATTCCAATCCCAAAGAAAGGCAATGCAAAAGAATGCTCAAAATACTGCACAATTGCACTCATCTCACATGCTAGTAAAGTAATGCTCAAAATTCTCCAAGCCAGGCTTCAGCAATACGTGAACCATGAACTTCCAGATGTTCAAGCTGGTTTTAGAAAAGGCAGAGGAACCAGAGGTCAAATTGCCAACATCCACTGCATCATGGAAAGAGGAAGAGATTTCCAGAAAAACATCTACTTTTGCTCTATTCACTATGCCAAAGCATTTGACTGTGTGGATCACAAGAAACTGTGGAAAATTCTGAAAGAGATGGGAATACCAGACCACCTGACCTGCCCCTTGAGAAATCTGTATGCACTTCAGGAAGCAAGAGTTATAACTGGACATGGAACAATAGACTGATTTCCAATAAGAAAAGGAGTACATCAAGGCTGTATATTGTCACCCTGCTTATTTAACTTCTATGCAGAGTACATCATGAGAAACCCTGGGCTGGAAGAAGCACAAGCTGGAATCAAGATTTCTGGGAGAAATATCTATAACCTCAGATATGCAGGTGACCCCACCCTTATGGCAGAAAGTGAAGAGGAACTAAAAAGCCTCTTGATGAAAGTGAAAGAGGAGAGTGAAAAAGTTGGCTTAAAGCTCAACATTCAGAAAATGAAGATCATGGCATCCGGTCCCATCATTTCATGGGAAATAGATGGGGAAACAGTGGAAACAGTGTCAGACTTTATTTTGGGGGGCTCCAAAATCACTGCAAATGGTGATTGCAGCCATGAAATTAAAAGATGCTTACTCCTTGGAAGAAAAGTTATGACCAACCTAGATAGCATATTCAAAAGCAGAGACATTTCTTTGCCAACAAAGTTCCGTCTAGTCAAGGCTACGGTTTTTCCAGTAGTCATGTATGGATGTGAAATTTGGACTATGAAGAAAGATTAGAGCCAAAAAATTGATGCTTTTGAACTGTGGTGTTGGAGAAGACTCTTGAGAGTCCCTTGGACTGCAAGGAGATCCAACCAGTCCATTCTAAAGGAGATCAGTCCTGGGTGTTCATTGGAAGGACTGATGCTAAAGCTGAAACTCCAATACTTTGGCCACCTCATGAGAAGAGCTGACTCATTGGAAAGATTCTGATGCTGGGAGGGATTGGGGGCAGGAGGAGAAAGGGGCGACAGAGGATGAGATGGCTGGATGGGATCACCGACTCGATGGACATGAGTGGGTGAACTCCAGGAGATATTGATGGACAGGGAGGCCTGACGCTCTGCAGTTCTTGGGGTCGCAAAGAGTCGGACACGACTGAGTATACTGAACTAATTCATTATGCTAGGAAAACTACAGTAATGTGCATTTTTCACAATGACTATAATGGTAACTTTTAATCTCTAAATACTCATTAGAAAAAACATCGGATATAATTTCCATCATTTCCCCCCTGTGATTAATCCCCACACATTTCCCCAAAATATACATGCCCACAGAAATACCTATGTCCTATACTAAATGAGAATTGGGCCAGAAGAGGAGGTAGTCTGATATTGTCAAGCACACATGTCTTGTACTTGAGCCTGCATGAAGAGCAGATATCATAAATGGCCATGTGCCATAAAAAAATGCCACAGGATTTTTCAACCTAAACTCTGAAAATGACTGCATGAATCAGTTAAAAAAACACATTCTGGTAATACTGTGGAACATTGAGATGGTTGACCTGCTTCTGTCTGGCCTGTTAACAAGTGTGAGCTGGACACATTTAAGTGTTCTGTTTATTGTTTTCTTCATTACCACTTTTCTTAGCTGAACATAAAATGTAAGTGGGGAAAACTTTTTATTTCAGTATACAGGGATCATTAGATGAAAAGCATTACTTTTCACTAAAAAATCTACATTATTTACGTTGGCTCTGTTAAGACTGATTCATAATCATTAGACATGGTATATATCTTTGAATTTGAGAAAAAAATTAGTGTTCAGTTATCAAATACATTAGGAAGTATGGGAATATATTTCAGTAAGCATCTGGCCTAGTCATAAAATAAGCATCTGTCTTACATTTACAATTTAGAATATTTGGTTAATTTAAGCCAGGTTCACAAGTTCAGATGTTTATCTGCAATCTGGTTGGATCTAACTGACTTCGAGAGCTGGAATATAAATCAGTTGGGATCAGACTTCACCACCTTCATACATTCTTCCCTCACTGGCCTTTAGAATGTGCTAGCATAGAATATGGCAATACCATGAAAATAATATCACATTGATTATCAGTGACAAAACTTAATCCGCTTAACTCTGCTTACCTATCTTGACTGAAACTTCTATTTAAAAACATTCCAATAATATACAATCACACATATCTTCTACTGTTAAAGAAAATCATCACAATAAATTATTTTCTCTATTATATTTTATTTTTTATGGCTCATGATGCTATCTGTTCCTGGAACAGCCCTATTTATAGGCATAGTATGTACTATTATATATACACAGGTAATGAAACTATAGTCTTAGATTTTCCTAACAGTTTAATACTAAACTTAAATTGGTATCCATTAGATTGGCTATGATTTTAAAATGAAAGCTAAGAAGCATTGTTCCCTGAGACTGCCACTTACCATACCCAGAGCATACAAATTCCCTGTATAATTTTAGATTTTGTTGCAAACTAATTTTCCAGCCTATCACCCACTTTTGCCCCATGCATCTTCCCCTTCACCCAAATAACTTATTTGCAGCTTCTCCACTTCCTCCCTTTTAAGAATTTCTCTGCTTTGCCCATAGTTTTAAAACTTTGGCAGCATATGGCAGCCTCCACCTTGCATTAGACCTATTTATATGTCAGTCTTAACAGTGGGAAGTTAGTTTTTGGTGTAAATGAAATTCATTTTATTTCTCTCTGAATATTTAGTAAACATATGAGTACTCATGTACCAAACATTCTAAGCACCTTATACTATAACAGCTAATCATCATGACATTAGAATTATACTACAAATTAGCAGTGTTTTACTGATGAGAAACTGTGGCTTGTAGAGGTTTGAATCATGGCCAGGCACACAGAAACTATAGGAAGAATTAGGATTTGAATTCAGGACTCTATTAAAGCACAATCTCCTGATCACACTTTTTATGGTTTCTAAATTAAAGGGTGGGAACATGAATAAAACAAAGCAAAGCAAGAAAATAAAACATCAGTTCAGTTCAGCCGCTCAGTCATGTCCGACTCTTTGTGACCCCATGAATCAGAGCATGCCAGGCCTCCCTGTCCATCACCAACTCCCGGAGTTCACTCAGACTCACGTCCATTGAGTCAGTGATGCTATCCAGCCATCTCATTCTCTGTAGCCCCCTTCTCCTCCTGCCCTCAATCCCTCCCAGCATCAGTCTTTTCCAAATGAGTCAACTCTTCGCATGAGGTGGCCAAAGTACTGGAGTTTCAACTTTAGCATCAGTCCCTCCAAAGAAACCCCAGCACTGATCTCCTTCAGAATGGATTGGTTGGATCTTCCTGCAGTCCAAGGGACTCTCAAGAGTCTTCTCCAACACCACAGTTCAAAACCATCAATTCTTCGGTGCTCAGCCTTCTTCACAGTCCAACTCTCACATCCATACATGACTACTGGAAAAAACATAGCCTTGACTAGACGGACCTTAGTCGGCAAAGTAATGTCTCTGCTTTCGAATCTACTATCTAGGTTGGTCATAATTTTCCTTCTAAGGAGTAAGCGTCTTTTAATTTCATGGCTGCAATCACCATCTCAGTGATTTTGGAGCCCCTGAAAAGAAGTTTGACACTGTTTCCACTGTTTCTTCATCTATTTCCCATGAAGTGATGGGACTGGATGCCATGATCTTCATTTTCTGAATGTTGAGCTTTAAGCCAACATTTTCACTCTCCTCTTTCACTTTCATCAAGAGGCTTTTTAGTTCCTCTTCACTTTCTGCCATAAGGGTGGTGTCATCTGCATATCTGAGGTTATTGATATTTCTCCCGGCAATCTTGATTCCATCTTGTGTTTCTTCCAGCCCAGCAATTCTCATGATGTACTCTGATTATAAGTTAAATAAGCAGGGTGACAATATACAGCCTTGACATACTCCTTTTCCTATTTGGAACCAGTCTGTTATTGCATGTCCAGTTCTAACTGTTGCTTCCTGACCTGCATATAGATTTCTCAAGGGGCAGGTCAGGTGGTCTGGTATTCCCATCTCTTTCAGAATTGTCCACAGTTTCTTGTGATCCACACAGTCAAAGGCTTTGGCATAGTCAATAAAGCAGAAATAGATGTTTTTCTGGAACTCTCTTGCTTTTTCCATGATCCAGTGGATGTTGGCAATTTGACCTGGTTCCTCTGCCTTTTTTAAAACCAGCTTGAACATCAGGATGTTCACAGTTCATGTATTACTGTAGCCTGGCTTGGAGAATTTTGAGCATCACTTTACTAGCATGTGAGATGAATGCAATTGTGTGGTAGTTTGAGCATTCTTTGGCATTGCCTTTCTTTGGGATTGGAATGAACACTGACCTTTTCCAGTCCTGTGCCCACTGCTGAGTTTTCCAAATTTGCTGGCATATTGAGTGCCGCACTTTCACAGCATCATCTTTCAGGATTTGAAATAGCTCGACTGGAATTCCATCGCCTCCAGTAGCTTTGTTCGTAGTGATGCTTTCTAAGGCCCACTTGACCTCACATTCCAGGATGTCTGGCTCTAGATGAGTCATCACACCATCGTGATTATCTGGGTCATGAAGATCTTTTTGTACAGTTCTTCCGTGTATTCTTGCCACCTCTTCTTAATATCTTCTGCTTCTGTTAGGTCCATACCATTTCTGTCCTTTATCAAGCCCATCTTTGCATGAAATATTCCCTTGGTATCTCTAATTTTCTTGAAGAGGTCTCTAGTCTTTCCCATTCTGTTCTTTTCCTCTATTTCTTTGCATTGATTGCTGAGGAAGGCTTTCTTGTCTCTTCTTGCTATTCTTTGGAACTCTGCATTTAGATGCTTATATCTTTCTTTTTCTCCTTTGCTTTTTGCCTCTCTTCTTTTCTCAGCTATTTGTAAGGCCTCCTCAGACAGCCATTTTGCTTTTTTGCATTTCTTTTCCATGGGGATGGTCTTGATCCCTGTCTCCTGTACAATGTCGCGAACCTCCATCCATAGTTCATCAGGCACTCTGTCTATCAGATCTAGTCCCTTAAATCTATTTCTCACTTCCACTGTATAATCATAAGGGATTTGATTTAGGTCATACCTGAATGGTTTTGTGGTTTTCCCTACTTTCTTCAATCTCAGTCTGAATTTGGTAATAAGGAGTTCATGATCTGAGCCACAGTCAGCGCCTTGTCTTGTTTTTGTTGACTGTATAAAGCTTCTCCATCTTTGGCTACAAATAATATAATCAATCTGATTTTGGTGTTGACCATCTGGTGATGTCCATGTGTAGAGTCTTCTCTTGTGTTGTTGGAAGAGGGTGTTTGCTATGACCAGTGCATTTTCTTGGCAAAACTCTATTAGTTTTGCCCTGCTTCATTCTGCATTCCAAGGCCAAATTTGCCTGTTACTCCAGGTGTTTCTTGACTTCCTACTTTTGCATTCCAGTCTCCTGTTAAAAGAAGGACATCTTTTTTGGGTGTTAGTTCTAAAAGGTCTTGTAGGTCTTCATAGAACCATTGAACTTTAGCTTCTTCAGCATTTCAGGTTGAGGCATAGACATGGATTACTGTGATATTGAATGGTTTGCCTTGGAAATGAACAGAGATCATTCTGTCATTTTGAGACTGCATCCAAGTCCTACATTTCGGACTCTTTTGTTGACCATGATGGCTACTCCATTTCTTCTGAGGAATACCTGCCCACAGTAGTAGATATAATGGTCATCTGAGTTAAATTCACCCATTCCAGCCCATTTTAGTTCGCTGATTCCTAGAATGTCGACGTTCACTCTTGCCATCTCTTGTTTGACCACTTCCCATTTGCCTTGATTCGTGGACCTGACATTCCAAGTTCCTATGCCATATTGCTCTTTACAGCATCGGACCTTGCTTCTATCATCAGTCACATCCACAGCTCGGTATGTTTTTTGCTTTGGCTCCATTCCTTCAGTCTTTCTGGAATTATTTCTCCACTGATCTCCAGTAGCATATTGGGCACCTACTGACCTGGGGAGTTCCTCTTTCAGTATCCTATCATTTTGCCTTTTCATACTGTTCATGGGGTTCTCAAGGCAAGAATACTGAAGTGGTTTGCCATTCCCTTCTCCAGTGGACCACCTTCTGTCAGCTCTCTCCACCATGATCCGCCCATCTTGGGTTGTCCTGCGCGCATGGCTTAGTTTCATTGAGTTAGACAAGTAAACATACAAGTAAATAATATGCATGTTTAAGTGTCCCAGATGTCCCCAAGCCTGGCACTATAAAATGAGGACACATGTTCATTTTAGAAAGGAAGAAGACTCTATTCTCATCTTAAACTTCCCTGTTGTTCTACCCTAAGAGGAAGGAGTCTACATTTATCAGTGAGTGGGATCACTAGAGGTTCTAAAATGTCCAGTGTGTTTCTTGAATTCATAAGGGTAAGCCAGACATATGGTCCTCTCTTTGCCTCTGCTCACATCCAGCTGCAGCCTGATCCTTACCTCTCTGTTTGACAGTGACATATGGTAAGATTTTGATTCAGGCTTACTAGATAGTAGAAACCCACTAAGACCTTCAGCTTAGGCCACATCATTCACAAGGGATATCTGGTCATCCAAATCTTGTTTTCCGTTTACTGTTGCTGCCTTAGGGACCTCATAGGAAGCAGTGAGTTAAAGCAGGTAGGATTCTGATTCTTGAACTTCATACCAAATATCATTTACTATTAGCCAAAACTCCCCATTATTTCTAACACTTCTTGTAAAATGCATGCATTTCAAAATTTTTTGTTTGTTTGTTTGTTTTTTCCTTAATTTTCCCTCAGCTTTATTGCAGTATATCAGGAAAAAAAATTATATATATTTAAGGTATAAAATCTGTTTTTTAATTAATTATTTTAATTGGAAGATAATTACTTTACAATATCATGATGTTTTTTGCCATACATGAACATGAATTGGCCACAAGTATACATGTGTCCCCCCAGTCCTGAGCCCTCCTCCCACCTCCATCCCCATCCTACCCTTCTGGGTTCTCCCAGTGCACCAGCTTTAGGTGACCCACTTCATGCATGGAACTTGCACTGGTCATCTATTTTACATACTGTAATGTACATGTTTCAATGTTATTCTCTCAAATCATCCCAACCTCGCCTTCTCCCACTGAGTCCAAAAGTCTGTTCTTTACACCTTTGCTGCCCTGCATGTAGGATCGTCAGTACCGATGTTTAGATATAAGTATACTGTGTGTAATGGTTATCACAATAAAGATAACTAATATATCTATTATTCCACTGAGTTACCATTTGTGTATGTGAGAGAGAAAGATGAAGACACTTAAGGCTTACTCTCTTAGCAAATTTCAAGTATACATTATTACTATTATTAATAAAATTGCTATACATTAGATCTCTAGAATTTATTCATTTTATACCTGAAATCTTGTACCCTTTGACAAACACCTTCCCATTTCCCACATTCACTAGCACCTGGTAAACACCATTTTACTCTCTGATTTTATGAGTTCAACTTAAGATTACACATATAAGTGATATGATGTATTTGTCTCTCTGTGTCTACCACGCAATTCAGACCCATGTTGTTCAAATATAAACAATATATATAAATATACATATATATGTGGGCTTCCCTAGTGGCTCAGCTGGTAAAAAATCCGCCTGCAATATGGGAGACCTGGGTGAGATCCCTGGGTTGGGAAGAGCCCCTGGAGAAGGGAAAGGCTACCCACTCCAGTATTCTGGCCTGGAGAATTCTGGAATATACAGTCCATAGGGTCGCAAAGAGTTGGACATGACTGAGTGACTTTCACTTCACTTTCACATATATATCCCTATATATAACATATTTCATATAATTTATACTTATATATGGCTAATATATGTGTGTATCCATATCTATATCTGTAATCTCATAATGTATTTTCCCACCCATCCCTCAACAGACAAAAAGATTATTTCCATATCTTGACTACTATTGTGAACAATGTTTCAGGGAATATGGGACTGCAAGTATCTCTTCAAGATACTAATTTCATATCCTTTGGATATATACTCAGAAATGGGATTGCTACATTATATAGTAGTTCTATTTCTGAGGAAGCTCCATGCCATTTTCCATAATTGCTATACAGAGTTACCATCACATCAACAGTGTACAAAAGAGAATATTCTTGCTAGTGATTGTCATCTCTTGTCTTTTTGATAACAGCCATCCTCCTTTGGCCCTCCCTGGTGGATCAGATGGTAAAAAATTTGCCTGCAATGTGGGAGACCCAGGTTTGATCCCTGGGCTTGGAAAGATCCCTGGAGAAGAGAATGGCTACCCACTCGAGTATTCTTGCCTGGAGAATTCTATGGACAGAGCAGCCTGGTGGGGCCATAGTCCATTGGGGTTGCAAAGAGCCATACACTTTCACTTTGTTAGTGAGCGACTAACACTTTCACTTTGGGGTTTCCATGGAAGCTCAGCTGGTAATGAATCCACCTGCAGTGGAGGAGACCTCAGTTCAATTCATGGGTTGGGAAGATCCCCTGGAGAAGGGACAGGCTACCCACTCCAGTATTCTTGGGCTTCCCTGGTGGCTCAGTCAGCAAAGAATCTGCCTGTAATGCGGGAGACCTGGGCTCAACCCCTGGGTAAGGAAGATCCCTGAGAGGAGGGCATGACAACCCACTCCAGTATTCTTCCCTGGAGAATTCCCATGCACCGAGGAGCCTGGTGGGCTGCAGTCCATGGAGTTGCAGAGTCAGGCACAACTGGGTGACTAAGTACATCCTCCTTAGCATGAGTGAGGTGCTATCTCATTGTGTTATTGATTTGCATTTCCCTGATGATTAGTGATATTGTACAACTTTTCATGTAACTGTTGGCCATCTGTTTGTCTTCTTTGGTGAAATTATTAATTCCTTTGCCCATTTTTAATTATTTTGTATAATAGCTACTGATTTTGGAGAAGGCAATGGCACCCCACTCCAGTACTCTTGCCTGAAAAATCCCATGGACGGAGGAGCCTAGTAGGCTGCAGTCCATGGGGTCGCCAAGAGTCGGACACGACTGGGCGACTTCACTTTCACTTTTGACTTCCATACATTGGAGAAGGAAATGGCAGCCCACTCCACTGTGCTTGCTTGGAGAATCCCAGGGACGGGGGAGCCTGGTGGACTGCCATCTATGGGGTCGCACAGAGTTGGACACGACTGAAGTGACTTAGCAGTAGCAGTAGCAGCTACTGATTTATATGGGTGTGTGCTCAGCTGCTTCAGTAGTGTCTAACTCTTTGCAACCCTATGAACTATAGCCCACCAGACTCCTCAGTCCATGGGATTCTCCAGGCAAGAAGATTGGAATAGGCTGCCGTGGTCTTCTCCAAGACTGAGTTACATATATTCAAGTAAGTTTTGACAATGGTGCCAAGAATTCACAACAGAGAAAGGACAACCAAAACATACATATATTTGGATTATCCAAAATAGATACTTTCTATATAGTAATATATAATTATATATTTTAAATATATAATATATACATATATAATATCTCCCACTCTGTAGTCCACCTTTTCATGTTGCTACCTTAGCTGTGCAGATGCTCTTTAGTTTTACGTAGTCCCACTTGTATATTGCTACTTTTGTTGCCTGTGTTTCTAGTGTCATATCCAAAAAATCATTTGGATCAAAGGGCTTATCAAAGGGCTTTGCAGCAAAGGGCTTATCCTCTATATTTTCTTCTAGGAATTTTACAACTTCAGGTCTTCTGTTTAAGGCTTTAATCCATTTTGAGTTGAATTTGTATGATATGAGGAACTAACTCATTTTTATATGTGTTTATCTGATTTCCCCAACATTATTCATTGAAGAGACTATTCTTTCTCTATTGTGAATTCTTGGCACCCTTGTCAAAGATTCTTGACTATGTATGTGTGTGTTTATTTCTAGGCTCTCTATTCTGCTTCACGGGTGAGAGAGTCTATTTGCATGCCAGCATCATACTGTTTTGATTAATACAGTTTTCAAAATATATTTTGAAATATGTTAGTGTGATAGCTCCAGTTTTGTTTTTATTACTCAAGATTATGTTGGGTGTTTGTAGTCTTGTGGTTTCATATAAATTTTAGGATCTTTTGCTATTTGTGAAAAGCCTGTAGATCTCTGGAGAGAATGGATATTTTAGCAATTTGTTCTAATTTATGAATACAGAATATATTTTCATTTATTTGTGGCTTCTTTAATTTCTTTCAACAATCTTAAATTTTTGTGTGTATAGGTCTTTCAGTTCATTTGTTAAATATATTCCTAAGTATTTATTCTACGTTTTCCAGTTTTATTGATACATAATTGACATACACAGCACTGGATAAATGGCTTTAAAATATCGTGAAATAATTACCTCAGTAAGTTTAGTGAACATCTATCATCTCACATAGATACAAAATTTTAAAAATGTAATTTTCCTTATGATGATAACTCTGAGCATTTACTATTCTTTTTGATGCTTAGTATGTCTTTTCTAGTTCCTCAATGTATAAATTAAAGTGCTTACTTGAGTTTTTTTCCTTAATGTAGATATTTATTGCTATAAACTTTCCTCTTAGAACCTCTTTTCCAAAGTTTTGGTAACCTGTGTTTTTATTTTCATTTGTCTTAAGATACTTTCTGATTTCTCTTTTGATTTCTTCTTCAACACATTAGTTTTTGAGGAATGTGTTGCTTAATTTCTACATATTTGTACATTTTGCAATTTTCCTTCTGTTACTGACTTCTATTTTCATACCACTGTGGCTAAAAAATGGTACTTGAATTTCAATCATCTTAAATTTGTTAAGGCTTATTCTATGGTCTTTGTGTACTCAGGAAGAATATGTATCATGTAACTAAAATAGTTTATTTCTGGACTCTCTATATGACTATCCTTATGCTAGCATCACACTATTTTGATTAACACAAACACAGTAAGTTTTAAAATCAGGAAGTATGACTCTCCTAATTTTGCTTTATTTGAAGAGAAAAGAAGTAAAGGAACTGCAGTAGGGGAGAAGTCAAAATGGTAGGTAGGACACAGAGCAAGTAAGATCTCTTAGATAATGTTATAGAAGTCTGTCCTTGTCAAAAGGACAGAAAAAATTAACTGGAGCATTTTAGGCAAAGAAGGATACTCAGATTTACATTTTGATGATATTTTTCTGGCAGAAATTCAGAGAATGTATTTGCAAGGCAGAAACAGAGTGTGTGTACAAACAGAGCAACTGACGGTAAAGGAATGCAAGAGAGACATAACTGTAACTGGGATTTTGAAATATGCAGTAGAGTGGGACAAAAGTGCCATAGCAAAAACTATAATAAAATGTTTGGTGGATTGGATTAATGAGCTATACTTTGAAGGGTGTCAAGAGTGATATTTATATTCTGTTCCTGCAGTGCAAACAACAGTCATACTACTTAATAAGATAGCAAACAATGGAAGAAGACCACACTGCAGAATAGGGGACAGATTATGAGTTAGAATTCAGTGAAGAGGTACATGGGAAGGTCTATATAAAGACAGATTCTATATATTTAGGTGATGATTAAAGCAATCCATGAGAATGAGATGGCTAAGGGCTATGATTGAGCCTTGAATGATGCCAACATCCAGCTTTATTGAAAACAAAGGTATGAGAAAAAAAAACAGTAAGGAAGAAGCCAAAAGATTACTGTGTTAGCTAATCCAACTAGAAGATGTGCTTTAAAAAGACGGTAGAGGAGGACTGTGATCACACTATTTCATGTTAGATTATACAATTGAGAGTATATTTCAAAGTAGATGGAGATTTAGAAATAGAAAACTATATTATTGAATTCGGCTGAATTCTAGAATTTCCAAAATCCAAATTCATCTTTAGGACAATAGATGCTTTTATATTCTAGCCTGAAATATAAAAAGCAAATGTGGGACAGAATCAACGAAATATATTACATTCATCAAAATGTCTATAATATTGAAAGACTACACTAAATATTTTAAAAAGTATTACCACAAAGCATTATATATCCCTACAAATGATCAAAACAAGCTTCTCCAAATTAAGAGTACCCAGAGGATTATATAATTGTAATTCTGGCATTTGTGAAGGATTTTATGTTGTTATTTACTAGATGATCAAATCAAAATGTGAATTTGTCATAGCAACTCATGTCTAACTGAAAAATGCACCACTTCTTGAAAATTATGGTACTTCCCTACACAATAACACTGTATACAATCTGAATCCTTAAAGGAACTTAATTCAAAAATATGGTTTTAATAAACAACATCATTTTTCTAGTTTTATAATATGGCTAAAATCCACTTAAAATTCAGTGCACTATTGTGATTACTGTAAACTACTTTTAAATTTTCTATCAAATGAAAGTAACCATTTGGGTAAACAAGAATTTAAGACTGGGGTTTGCTAATGAAAAGTCATGAACTCTCAGGAAAGTCTGGAAGCATTTGCTAGATTGATCAAAGTTGTGGGTGGTCACTTGCGACCCTGCTATCTTGCAGTTCAGGGAGAAAAATAATGGCTGTATTGGCTTGCAAAACTGTGTGTGCAGCTACAGTTATTCTCTAATCAATTATCGTGTGGGCAATAATTGTTTTTTTAAATGTCTTTCTCATGATGTCATTTCACATAGTTGAAAATCTATCCAAAACTTATAAAATTTGTCATTGCCAAATCATTTGATTGAGTAAAATCTTTACTGGGTTTGTTAGACATTGCTTTAAAAACGCCCATCTCAAATATATTCTCTCTTATCGAAACAGCAATAACAGAAGAAACGTTCTTTGAATCACTTTCTGTCAAATAATACATTCTTTAAAATCATCTTTTAAGACAAACTATGCATGAGTTTGAGAACAAAAGAAGGAAAAAATTTATATGAGAGGCAGTATAAGAATATGTTTGAGAACTTGGCTTTCTCAGTTAAAAAGTTCACTTTCAATTTACAAGATATGTGACCTTGGGCAGTTGCTCTCTTTTTCCCTATTTGCAAAATCTGGATAATAAGTATAACTTTATCATAAGAATATTATAGCGAATAGATATGTTGGTATTTGTAAGAAGATAAAAGAAATCATTGCATATAATAAATACACAATACATGTTAGATATTAATATATATTTAAATATAAATGGAATATGTAGATATATACTTTTTAAGATATTCAAGTCTTTTAGTTTCCTTAGTTTACTCTGAAAGATTTCAAGTAGTGAGAGTTTAGATAATGTGAGTGTGTTTGTAACTGTGTGTCTATTAATAGATATATTGATAAATGTGAAATGGAATTATTTTTCTGTTGTATCCAAATTGGAAATGGGCTCAAAGTTGAAGACATGAAAATCATTTTGTTTCAATTAGAAAAAGGCAAATTGGCTTACTGATATTTGACTTAAATGATTTCTATTTTATCTCTGGTACTGAGATAAAATATTTTGCACCTAGCTGATACATACTAAATATGACCCTGATGGTTCAGATGGTAAAGAATCTGCCTGCAATTGCAGGAGGCCTAGGTTTGATCCCTGGGTTGGGAAGATCTCTTGGAGAAGGGAATGGCAACCCACTCCAGTATTCTTGCCTGGAGAATCCCATGGGCAGAGGATATAGTTCATGGGGTCACAAAGAGTAGGACACAACTGATCAACTAACACTTTCGCTTTCATTAGAAAATTACATATTTATGTTGCATTTTATTTTGCAGAAATTCACTGCTGACAATCAAAAAATTATTATTCAGAGAACTCATTCAGCAGTTTTCATTATTTTGGATATTAACAAAGAGCAACTATTTAAGCTACTACTTAATGTGTAAAATTATATCTATTAAAGGATACTGATCATTTTTATAAATATTTTATAAAGTAAATTAACTTGATAAGCTATAGCAGTATTCATGAATGCATTTTTAACAGAACTAGAATAAATAATTATAAAATTTATATGTGTGTGTTAGTTGATCAGTTGTGTCCAACTCTTTGTTACTCCATGGACTATAGCCTGCCAGGAATTCTCCAGGCAAGAATACTGGAGTGGGTTGCCATTCACTTCTGCAGGGGATCTTCCCAACCCAGGGATCAAACCTAGGTCTCCCAGGAACCCATTTGTGCAGATATAAAAGCACAAAAGACCCAGAATGACCAAAACAATCTTGAAAAAGAACAAAGTTGAAGGTGTCCCACTGCCTGATTTCAAGCTATACTACAAAGCTACAGCAATCAAAAAATACAGTATTGGCACAAAAACAGACATGGATCAGTGAAACAGAATAAAGAGCCCCCAAATGTATTGACATTTACATGGTCAATTAGTCACAAAAGAGTTGGATAAGACTTACAACAATCTACAACAAAGGAGAAAAAGAATATACAATGAAAAGATACTTCTTCAATAAATGGTTTTAGGAAGACTGGAATGTAAATCAAATTAGACTATTTTATAGCATATATAAAAATAAACTTATAGTTGATTAGAATCTTAAATATAGGCTGTGAAACCATAAAACTCTAGTAGAAAGCCAAGGCAGTGCAATCTTTGACATGGGTCTTAGCAATATTTTTTTGGATCTGTCTCCTCAGGCAAAGGAAACAAAAGCAAAAATAAACAAATGGGACTGCATCAAATGAAAAACTTTTGCAGAGCAAAGGGAACTATCAACAAAACAAAAAGGCAGCTTACTAAATGGAAGAAAATATTTACAAAGGAGATATATATATATGTATATATATATGGTTAATATACAAAGAGCTCATACAACTCAACATCAAGAAAAATATGAAACCTGCTAAAAAACTGGGCAGAGGATCTAAACAGAAATTTTTCAGAGATGACATACAGATGGCCAAGAGACACATAAAATGTGCTGTATGCATGAATGCATGCTAAGTCGCTTCACTTATCCAGCTTTTTGTGACCCAATGGACTGTAACCCACCAGGCTTCTCCATCCATGGGGATTCTCCAGGGAAGAATATTGGAGTGGGTTGCCATGCCCTCCTCCAGGGGATCTTCCTGACCCAGGGATCAAACCCATGACTTTTTCATTTCCTGCACTGGTAGATGGGTTCTTTACCACTATCACCACCTGGGTAGTCAAAAAATGCTGCATATCTTAGTATATCTGAAACTAACATAAACCTGTATACCTATCACATTTAAATTTTAAATAATACCTTTATCAGATATGTCAACAAATAATGTTAAGTGCTTGATTGAATCAGATTATTTTCTTTTAATGATCTTCCACTGAGATCCACCATGGTAGATCAAACATTTTTAATTAGGTAAAATTAAAACAGTATCCAGCACCTATCTGTGGTTTGGGAACATTTTTTGCTGTTTGATTGAACTAAGGTTGTTCAGACTATTTGATTGAACACATTCAAACTGGTTCTTGAGTAATTAAGCTCATCTGCAGTCTTTAAGGGCTTCCCTGGTGGCTCAGATGGTAAAGAGTCTGCCCACAGTGCGGGAGACCTGGGTTCGATCCTCGGGTTGGGAAGATCCCCTGGAGAAGGAAATGGCAACCCACTCCAGTACTCTTGCCTGGAAAATTCCATGGACTGAGGAGCCTGGTAGCCTACAGTCCATGGGGTCGCAAAGACTATATTACGTTCAATTAACATGATTTTTTATAAAAATTTATTTCATATTGAGAGAAGTAGAGCGTGGCATTGGAAAGTTTTGTTAATTTTTTTTTTTTCTTAGCAGAGGATGAGAGAAAGCAAAATCACCAGCTGATGGGATCTAATAATCATTTACCTAAAGCTGATTTGAACCAGATTTAGCTGTTCCTACTCTGCTCATCAAGATAAAAAACTTTGGGGCTTTGGCTACAGATCATTTTTATTTAATAAATGGTTGTAATTTCAATGACCTTTTCTTAAACTTACTTATCTACTTACATGCAAAATTGTAAGAACTGAAGCTTGAGGCTTTTCCAATCCATTTCTTAAAACAAGAATTATTCCCATTGTGACATGAATTAGAGTTTGGTTATGATCATTTAAACAAACCATGTTGAACAATTATTTTTGCAATCCCACAATTCTGATTCCTTTTCACCCTCGACTTCTCAACATGAGTCAGGAAAAAAAAAAAAGGAGAAAAAGAACAGAAAACATGACTCTTTCTCTTTTATATTTAACAAATGGATGTAAAAAGAAATGTAATCAAAAACATGCAATACATGCCTACTATTTTAGATACTTTTAGAACATTTATTCATTCATCATTTTATTTACTCATTCAAATACTTTAAGAACATTTTAAGAACTTGGCAATATTGTAGACACTGAGGATATTACATAAACAAGAAAAATCTCTGCCATTGTAAAATATATGCCACTGTAAAATGTATATAATAGTGAGTGAATATAGAAAGTAACTTGTAAGCAAAAATTATTTCAGATAGGGATAATTACCATGGACAAAATGAAACAAAATAATCCATGAAGGTACATGTTGTGTGGTGAAGTGGGAGGTGTGAAGAACATCTTTAATTAGAACTGTCAGCAAAAGCAAAGCTGAGGTTATGATATTTGAATTAAAATAGATACATCTCAAAATCAATACTGTAATAATATGTCACTGAAAATTTTCACTTAAAATCAAGTCAACTGTTTCAATAATTTTATGAAGTTCATTAAGAAGCAAGCATTACTTGCATGAGAGAAAACCTTTAAATTCACTTTTATGTATGGAGAACAATATCAACATTGTTACATACATTAAGTATATAACTAATATAACTTAATAGCATAATGATATAAATGATATAAAAGATTTATTTTTCTTTGATTCATTTCATCACATGGTGTCAAAATTATAAAATCTGAAGGAAAATTGTAAGCTTTTATATTAAAGATGGCTGATGTATCCAAAATGTTTGAAAATATAACTTTAGGGTGAGAGATTGAGTATATAGAAATACAAATGTCTTTATTTCATAAAATGCTAAATATTATCTTAAGTCATGGATATTTGACTTAACATAAGAATATACTGATTACCGAGTTATTAAATTTTCATTTTGTGTTTCTTGAGGTTGACTTAATTAGACATCTGGCTAGCTGATATTTGTAGGTTTGCAATTCTTACCAGAGAAATAGCCCATTTTTAATTTTTTTAAAATAAAGGCAATTTTCTCAATTTTAAGTTAACATTCTAGCTCAAGCATTGCTAATTTCTATTTCATTCTCTATTCAGTTTTCTTATTGATCTATTAAAAATACAAATATATCATTGAAAAGTGTGAACATATAAATTCCATGCTTAAAATGTTTCATACTCGTATTACCTGATCCGTGCTTTTCAACATGTTTCACTGATATTTTCTAAATTGCACTTGGCATTGCACATATATATCAGAGTGTGGGGATCTTTGTATTGAGGTATATTTTACATCTAATGAAATTAATAAAATTTAAGTGTATAATTCAACACCTTTTGAAAATATCTTTTACCTGTTAACTCAGACTCCTATCAAAATCTTATTTTGTGAATTATTTTTGCATCTTTTGACTCATTTTTTATTTGGTTGTGTTATTATTGTAATAGTTGTCATTATTATTGTAATTCTGGATACAGTTTCCTTATCCAATGAATTTTTTTATTTTTTTCTCCTGCTCTATAGTTTGTTTCTTCGATTCTCTATTAAAACAAAATGCCTAACTTAAGGCCAAGAAAACATTTTCTTGTACAATAAGAGAACAAAGTATTCTAGCATCATATATTTTAAAAAGATGTTAACGTCTTTATTGAGTCATTTTGGTGCTACGTTTAAAAATAAATTGACCATGTAAATGTGAACTGACTTCTGGACTCACTCCATTCTGTTCCATTAATCTAGTTGTCTATGTTAATACTATCAACCACCTTGGTAAATGTAGATGATGTGTGCAAATTTTGATTTCAGATGGTGAAACTCCTCCAGCATTGTTTTTTTTAATTGACATTGTTTTGAAAGTGAAAGAGGAGAGTGAAAAAGTTGGCTTAAAGCTCAACATTCAGAAAACCAAGATCATGGCATCTGGTCCCATCACTTCATGGGAAATAGATGGGGAAACAGTAGAAACAGTATGAGACTTAATTTTTCTGGGCTCCAAAATCACTGCAGATGGTGACTGCAGCCATGAAATTAAAAGACGCTTACTCCTTGGAAGGAAAGTTATGACCAACCTAGATAGCATATTGAAAAGCAGAGACATTACTTTACTGACTAAGGTCCGTCTAGTCAAGGCTATGGTTTTTCCTGTGGTCATGTATGGATGTGAGAGTTGGACTGTGAAGAAGGCTGAGCACCGAAGAATTGATGCGTTTGAACTGTGGTGTTGGAGAAGACTCTTGAGGGTCCCTTGGACTACAAGGAGATCCAACCAGTCCATTCTGAAGGAGATCAACCCTGGGATTTCTTTGGAAGGAATGATGCTAAAGCTGAAGCTCCAGTACTTTGGCCACCTCATGCGAAGAGTTGACTCATTGGAAAAGACTCTGATTCTGGGAGAGATTGGGGGCAGGAGGAGAAGGGGACGACCCAGGATGAGATGGCTGGATGGTATCACGGACTCGATGGACGTGAGTCTGAGTGAACTCCGGGAGATGGTAATGAACAGGGAGGCCTGGCGTGCTGCAATTCATGGGGTCACAAAGAGTCGGACACGACTGAGCGACTGAACTGAACTGAACTGAACTGAACTGAACTGAACTGTTTTGCCCAAGTCTTTTGAGTTACATTTTGTAATCAGTTGGTCAATTTCTACCAACAATATGCTGAAATGTTTATTACCATTGTGTCTATCTATATATTAACTTGTATGAATTGGCAGAAAAACAATATTGAGTGCTCCATTCCATTACCCTGGTATGGATCCCTGTTTGTTTGTTTGTTTTTTTAGTTTTCCTTGAATGTGGTTTTATTTACCTGCATGCTACAAATTATAATATGAGGTATCTTTAATATCATTCAATTCAAAACTGTTTATTTTTACTTTCAAATTTTTCTTTAGTTCTATTGGGTTAAGTGCAAATAGGATGCTTAGGTGAAAAATGTATGGGCATTTTCAAGCTATCTCTTGGCTGTTGATTTCTAATTTGTATTTTTCTTTGTATATTTCCTAAACATGCTTTATTAAATTTATACCTAACTATAAAATCGGACACAACTGAGCGACTTCACTTTCAATTTTCACTTTCATGCACTGGAGAAGGAAATGGCAACCCACTCCAGTGTTCTTGCCTGGAGAATCCCAGGGACGGGGGAGCCTAGTGTGCTGCCGTCTATGGGGTCACACAGAGTCGGACACGACTGAAGCGACTTAGCAGCAGGAGCAGCATATCACACTAAAATACAATGCTGTACCTGATATTGTGATTGCAATTCCAATTTATACATACACACACATACATATTAACCCACTATTTTATTATTTTACCAAATTCTTTTATTAGCACACTGTTGTTCCATTGTTTTTTGTTTTTGTTTTTGTTCCTTTGGATATTCTACAAACAAGATTATGTCCTATGTTAATACAGACAACTATTTCTTCCTATTGAACTGGTATGACCTTATTTTTTTTTCTCCTTTCTCTTGACTTATTGCACCTCTAGTTTGAATACAAATGATGAATCCTTTTTTTGCAGTCTTAAAGGGAAAGTTTTCCATTTTTAACATATATTGTGATGCTAGCTATAGTTTTAATACTTTGTTTTTTGTAGATGTGCTTCATCAAACTGAAGTTTTTTATTCTATTGCTAAAATGCTAGTAGTTTTATTATGAGCATGTGTTAGGTTTGTCTGATACTCTCTAAATGTATTGATATATTGATAATAATATGTTTTTATTTCTCCTTTAATGAATACAATGAATTATATTGCTTGATTTTTAATTTAAAAAGTTTGGCATTCCTGTGATTAACAAAATTTGGCCAGTATATATTAACATTTGTAGAGCTTGCTGAGTGAGTTTTGCTAATATTTGTTGAGGATTTATAGCACCTAAATCAGAGGTTAGTCAGATAATTAAAATTTTATTGGAACTTGGCTATGTCAATTCATTGAACTATACTCTATGACCATTTTTACATGGCTATGGAAAAGGAAATGGCAACCCACTCCGGTGTTCTTGCCTGGAGAATCCCAGGGACAGGGGAGCCTGGTGGGCTGCCATCTATGGGGTCGCACAGAGTCAGACACGACTGAAGTGACTTAGCAGCAGCAGCAGCAGCATGGGAGAGTTGAGCAGTTTCTACAGAAACAATATGACCCTCAAAGTATAAAATATTTACTCTGTGAGCTTTAAAAGAAAATGTTTGCTGACCTGAGGCCAATGTTAATGAATGATATTATTGGCTAGTTTCTTTCTTTCTTTTTTTTGGTAATGTCTTTGAAATTACTGGCCTTATGAAGTAAGGTGAAAAGTGCTAACTGCTCCTTTATGAAACAGTTTTTGTAAATTTTTTCTTATAATATTTTAGAATATAATTTTGATAAGGCTTGTGGCCTGGAGTTTTCTTAGATGGAAAGCTTGTCATTAAAAAGCAATTACTTTAATATGTAAGATTATTATTTTGTAAATTTACTCTGTAGATATTTTAGTAATTTATTTTCAATGAATTTGTTCATACCTAAGTAAATTACTAATTTTATCATTATATTATTTTATTATGCTTCTGAAGGCTCTATAGAGGTTTATCAACTTAATTTCTAAATTATTGAGTTGTGTTTTCTCCATTTTTTTATTACTCTAGTTAGTGATTTACCAATCTTATTAATATTTTTAAAGAATCAAGTTTTGTTCTCATTATTTATTTCCATTTTCCCTATTTTGTGTTTAATTGATTTAATTCTATTTACTATTTTTTCCCCTTTGCTTATTTTGAATTTAATTTGCTGTTCTTTTTCTAGCTTGTCTAGGTAGACATTAAAATTTCTTTTCTTCTATAAACATTTACAAGTTAGTTACTAAGCCCTAATTTAGCTACATCCCTCACATTTTGATATGTTATAACATTTTAAAATACTGATATATTCTAATTTCCCTTATATGGTTTCTTCTTTAACTCATAGATCATTTAAAAATATGCTGCTTAATTTCCAAATAGTTGAGTATTTTATAGATTTTTTTTAAGTTACTGATTTCTAATATAATACCATTTTTCATATTAAAAACTTTCATATTTATTAAGAATTATTTTATGGTCTGGCACATAGCCTATTCTAGTTTCAACTGTATGGGGCTGAAACAAAATACAGTCTATTCTGATTAGGTATAGTCTTCTATAAATGCCAGTTAATTCTATTTGGTTAATAGTATCCATGGACAGAGGAGCCTGGTGGGCTATAGTCCATGGGCTATGTAGTTAATAAATGACTGAGGGGGACTGTTGACATTTTCAACTATAATCTCAGTTTGCTTCCTTATCACTTCAGTTTCTTATTTTCACAAAATTTGAAGCTATATACATATGTTAATAATTTCAGAATGCTATCTCTTTATGATTAATTTAATATTTATCAGTGTGAAATGTCTATTTTATTTCTGGTAATCTTTCTCATTCTGGAATTGACTTTATTATTAACATAGCCACTCCATTTTTCATGATGGGTGTTTGTTTTGCGTATCATTCTTCTTTCTTTTTTGAGTTCATAAGTGTCTTTACAATCAATCTGTGCCTGTAAATATCATAAATACTGGACATAATGCAGCTTTGCTGGCATGAAGTGCCAGAGGCCAGCTGCAGCAGCCAGGGAATCAGCCTGAAGGGATGAGCGGTGTCGGCGAAGAAATGATGTAGCCTCCGACTCAAGGTACGGGACTACATGTTTATTTCAAGCATCAGGTCTTCTTTCATACTCTGACAAAAGCATTAGGTCAGCGGTTTTACATTTTCAGCTCCCCCTCACCCAAATTTATTGTCTCCTTGTTGCACTTCAAACAGAGTTCCTGCTTCAGCAATTCTCTCAGAATAGTGTTTACTTGTGATTACATTGTAACTCATGCTTATGTCTGGGCTGCATACCACATTCCTCAATTTATTTCTTTTTTTTTTAATTTTTATTTTTACTTTATTTTACTTTACAATACTGTATTGGTTTTGCCATACATTGACATGAATCCACCATGGGTGCACAAGAGTTCCCAAACATGACCCCCCCCTCCCACCTCCCACCTCCTACCCCATATCATCTCTCTCGATCATCCCCATGCACCAGCCCCAGCATCCTGTATCCTGCATCAAACATAGACTGGCAATTTGTTTCTTACATGCTAGTATACATGTTTCAATGCCATTCTCCCAAATCATCCCACCCTCACCCTCTCCCTCAGAGTTCAAAAGTCCGCTCTACACATCTGTGTCTCTTTTGCTATCTTGTATACAGGGTCATCATTAACATCTTTCTAAATTCCATATATATGTGTTAGTATACTGTATTGGTGTTTTTCTTTCTGGCTTACTTCACTCTGTATAATCGGCTCCAGTTTCATCCACCTCATTAGAACTGATTCAAATGTATTCTTTTTAATGGCTGAGTAATACTCCATTGTGTATATGTACCACTGCTTTCTTATCCATTCATCTGCTGATGGACATCTAGGTTGTTTCCATGTCCTGGCTATTATAAACAGTGCTGCAGTGAACACTGGGGTACATGTGTCTCTTTCAATTCTGGTTTCCTCGGTGTGTATGCCCAGAAGTGGGATTGCTGGGTCATAAGCAGTTCTATTTGCAATTTTTAAGGACTCTCCACACTTTTCTCCATAGTGCTGTACTAGTTTGCATTCCCACCAACAGTGCAAGAGGGTTCCTTTTCTCCACACCCTCTCCAGCATTTATTGCTTGCAGATTTTTGGATCGCAGCCATTCTGACTGGTGTGAAGTGGTACCTCATTGTGGTCTTGATTTGCATTTCTCTGATAATGAGTGATGTTGAGCATCTTTTCATGTGTTTGTTAGCCATCCGTATGTCTTCTTTGGAGAACTGTCTATTTAGTTCTTTGGCCCATTTTTTGATTGGGTTGTTTATTTTTCTGGAATTGAGCTGCATAAGTTGCTTGTATACTTTTGAGATTAGTTGTTTGTCAGTTGTTTCATTTGCTATTATTTTCTCCCATTCAGGAGGCTATATTTTCACCTTGCTTATATTTTCTTTTGTTGTGCAGAAGCTTTTAATTTTAATTAGATCCCATTTGTTTATTTTTGCTTTTATTTCCAGAATTCTGGGAGGTGGATCATAGAGGATCCTGCTGTGATTTATGTTGAAGAGTGTTTTGCCTATGTTCTCCTCTAGGATTTTTATCGTTTCTGGTCTTACATTTAGATCTTTAATCCATTTTGAGTTTATTTTTGTGTGGTGTTAGAAAGTGATCTAGTTTCATTCTTTTACAAGTGGTTGACCAGTTTTCCCAGCACCACTTGTTAAAGAGATTGTCTTTACTCCATTGTATATTCTTGCCTCCTTTGTCAAAGATAAGGTGTCCATATGTGTGTGGATTTATTTCTGGGCATTCTATTTTGTTCCATTAATCTATATTTCTGTCTTTGTGCCAGTACCATACTGTCTTGATGACTGTGGCTTTGTAGTAGAGCCTGCAGTCAGGCAAGTTGATTCCTCCAGTTCCTTTCTTCTTTCTCAAGATTGCTTTGGTTATTCGAGGTTTTTTGTATTTCCATACAAATCTTGAAATTATTTGCTCTAGTTCTGTGAAAAATGCCATTGGTAGCTTGATAGGGATTGCATTGAATCTGTAGATTGCTTTGGGGTAGCATACTCATTTTCACTATATTGATTCTTCCAATCCATGAACATGGTATATTTCTCCAACTATTAGGGTCCTCTTTGATTTCTTTCATCAGTGTTTTATAGTTTTCTATATATAGGTCTTTAGTTTCTTCAGGTAGATATATTCCTAAGTATTTTATTCTTTTCGTTGCAATGGTGAATAGAATTGTTTCCTTAATTTCTTTTTCTACTTTCTCATTATTAGTGTATAGAATGCAAGGGATTTCTGTGTGTTGATTTTATATCCTGCAACTTTACTATATTCACTGATTAGCTCTAGTAATTTTCTGGTGGAGTCTTTAGGGTTTTCTATGTAGAGGATCATGTCATCTGCAAACAGTGAGAGTTTTACTTCTTCTTTTCCAATTTGGATTCCTTTTATTTCTGCTCTGATTGCTGTGGCCAAAACTTCCAGAACTATGTTGAATAGTAGCGGTGAAAGTGGCCACCCTTGTCTTGTTCCTGACTTTAGGGGAAATGCTTTTAATTTTTCACCATTGAGGATAATGTTTGCTTTGGGTTTGTCATATATAGCTTTTATTATGTTGAGGTATGTTCCTTCTATTCCTGCTTTCTGGAGAGTTTTTTATCATAAATGGATGTTGAATTTTGTCAAAGGCCTTCTCTGCATCTATTGAGATAATCATATGGCTTTTATTTTTCAATTTGTTAATGTGGTAAATTACACTGATTGATTTGCAGATATTGAGGAATCCTTGTATCCCTGGGATAAAGCCCACTTGGTCATGGTGTATGATCTTTTTAATGTGTTGTTGGATTCTGATTGCCAGAATTTTGTTGAGGATTTTTGCATCTATGTTCATCAGTGACATTGGCCTGTAGTTTTCTTTTTTTGTAGCATATTTGTCAAGTTTTGGTATTAGGGTGATGGTGGCCTCGTAGAATGAGTTTGGAAGTTTACCTTCCTCTGCAATTTTCTGGAAGAGCTGAGTAGGATAGGTGTTAGCTCTTCTCTAAATTTTTGGTAGAATTCAGCTGTGAAGCCATCTGGACCTGGGCTTTTGTTTGCTGGAAGATTTCTGATTACAGTTTCAACTCCCATGCTTGTGATGGGTCTATTAAGATTTTCTGTTTCTTCCTGGTTCAGTTTTGGAAAGTTGTACTTTTCTAAGAATTTGTCCATTTCTTCCACGTTGTCCATTTTATTGGCATATAATTGCTGATAGTAGTCTCTTATGATCCATTGTATTTCTGTGTTGTCTGTTGTGATCTCTCCATTTTCATTTCTAATTTTATTGATTTGATTTTTCTCTCTGTTTCTTGATGAGTCTGGCTAATAGTTTTGTCAATTTTATTTATCCTTTCAAAGAACCAGCTTTTGGCTTTGTTGATTTTTGCTATGGTCTCTTTTGTTTCTTTTGCATTTATTTCTGCCCTAATTTTTAAGATTTCTTTCCTTCTACTAACTCTAGGGTTCTCCAATTCTTCCTTTTCTAGTTGCTTTAGGTGTAGATTTAGGTTATTTATTTGACTTTTTCTTGTTTCTTGAGGTATGCCTGTATTGCTATGAACTTTCCTCTTAGCACTGCTTTTATAGTGTTCCACAGGTTTTGGGTTATTGTGTTTTCATTTTCATTTGTTTCTATGCATATTTTGATTTCTTTTTTGATTTCTTCTGTGATTTGTTGGTTATTCAGAAGCGTGTTGTTCAGCCTCCATATGTTGGAATTTTTAATAGTTTTTCTCCTGTAATTGAGATCTAATCTTAATGCATTATGGTCAGAAAAGAAGCTTGGAATGATTTCGATTTTTTTTTAATTTATCAAGGTTAGATTTATGGTCCAGGATGTGATCTATCCTGGAGAAGGTTCCATGAGCACTTGAGAAAAAGGTGAAATTCATTGTTTTGGGGTGAAATGTCCTATAGATATCAATTAGGTCTAACTGGTCTATTGTATCATTTAAAGTTTGCGTTTCTTTGTTAATTTTCTGTTTAGTTGATCTGTCCATAGGTGTGAGTGGGGTATTAAAATCTCCCACTATTATTGTGTTATTGTTAATTCCCCCTTTCATACTTGTTAGCATTTTTCTTACATATTGCGGTGCTCCTATGTTGGCTGCATATATATTTATAATTGTTATATCTTTTTCTTGGATTGATTCTTTGATCATTATGTAGTGGCCTTCTTTGTCTCTTTTCACTGCCTTTGTTTTAAAGTCTATTTTATCGGATATGAGTATTGCCACTCTTGCTTTCTTTTGGTCTCTATTTGTGTGATATATCTTTTCCCAGCCCTTCACTTTCAGTCTGTATGTATCCCTTGTTTTGAAGTGGGTCTATTGTAAGCAGCATATAGAGGGGTCGTTTTTGTATCCATTCGGCCAGTCTTTGCCTTTTGATTGGGGCATTCAACCCATTTACGTTTAAGGTAATTATTGATAAGTGTGATCCCATTGCCATTTACTTTATTGTTTTGGGTTCGGGTTTATACACCCTTTTCGTGTTTCCTGTCTACAGAATATCCTTTAGCATTTGTTGGAGAGCTGGTTTGGTGGTGCTGAATTCTCTCAGCTTTTGCTTATCTGTAAAGCTTTTGATTTCTCCTTCGTATTTGAATGAGATCCTTGCTGGGTACAGTAATCTGGGCTGTAGGTTATTTTCTTTCATCACTTTAAGTATGTCTTGCCATTCCTGCCTGGCCTGAAGAGTTTCTATTGAAAGATCAGCTCTTATCCTTATGGGAATCCCCTTGTGTGTTATTTGTTGTTTTTCCCTTGCTGCTTTTAATATTTGTTTTTTTGTGTTTGATCTTTGTTAATTTGATTAATATGTGTCTTGGGGTGTTTTGCCTTGGGTTTATCCTATTTGGAACTCTCTGGGTTTCTTGGATTTGGGTGATTATTTCCTTCCCCATTTTAGGGAAGTTTTCAACTATTATCTCCTCAAGGATTTTCTCATGGTCTTTCTTTTTGTCTTCTTCTTCTGGGACTCCTATAATTCGAATGTTGGAGAGTTTCATATTGTCCTGGAGGTCTCTGAGATTGTCCTCATTTCTTTTAATTCATTTTTCTTGTTTCCTCTCTGATTCATTTATTTCTACCATTCTATCTTCTATTTCACTAATCTTATCTTCTGCCTCCGTTATTCTACTATTTGTTGCCTCCAGAGTGTTTCTGATCTCATTTATTGCATTATTCATTATATATTGACTCTTTTTTATTTCTTCTAGGTCCTTGTTAAACCTTTCTTGCATCTTCTCAATCCTTGTCTCCAGGCCATTTATCTGTGATTCCATTTTGATTTTAAGATTTTGGATCATTTTCACTATCAATATTCGGAATTCTTTCTCAGGTAGATTCCCTATCTCTTCCTCTTTTGTTTGGTTTGATGGGCATTTCTCCTGCTCCTTTACCTGCTGGGTATTCCTCTGTCTCTTCTTCTTGGTTACATTGCTGCGTTTGGGGTGGCCTTTCTATATTCTGGGAGTTTGTGGAATTCTCTTTATTATGGAGTTTCCTCACTGTGGGTGGTGTTGCATCAGTAGCTTGTCAAGGTTTCTTGGTTAGGGAGGCTTGTGTTGGAGTTCTGGTGGATGGAGCTGGATTTCTTCTCTCTGGAGTGCAATGGAGTGACCAATAATGGGTTATGAGACATCAATGGTTTGGAGTAACTTTGAGCTGCTTGTATATTGAAGCTCAGGGGTGTGTTCCTGTGTTGCTGGAGAATTTGGGTGGTATGTCTTGCTCTGGAACTTGTTGGCCCTTGGGTGGTGCTTGGTTTCAGTGTAGGTATGGAGGTGTTTGATGAGCTCCTATTGATTAATGTTCCCTGGATTCAGGAGTTCTCTGATGTTCTCAGGATTTGCACTTAAGCCTCCTGCTTCTGGTTTTCAATTTTATTTTTACAGTAGCCTCAACACTTCTCCATCTATACAGCACCGATGATAAAACATCTAGGTTAAAGATGAAGTTTGAGGGACACCCAGAGAGGTTCGCTGAGTTACATGAAGAGAAGAGGGAGAGGGTAGTTAGAGGTGACTGGAATGAGATGAGGTGGGATCAAAAGAGGAGAGAGCAAACTAGCCTCCTCAGTTTATTTCTTATCTTTCTAAATCCTGCTTGCCCCTAGTATCTTAAGCTCACTATCTCCTAAAAAGGCTTCTAGCTATTCTTTTTTTTTTTTTTTTTTTAGTTTTTTATTTTTTAAATTTTAAAATCTTTAATTCTTACATGCATTCCCAAACATGAAACCCCCTCCCATCTCCCTCCCCATAACATCTTTCTGGGTCATCCCCATGCACCAGCCCCAAGCATGCTGCATCCTGCGTCAGACATAGACTGGCGATTCAATTCACATGATAGTATACATGTTAGAATGTCATTCTCCCAAATCATCCCACCCTCTCCCTCTCCCTCTGAGTCCAAAAGTCCGTTATACACATCTGTGTCTCTTTCCCTGTCTTGCATACAGGGTCGTCATTGCCATCTTCCTAAATTCCATATATATGTGTTAGTATACTGTATTGGTGTTTTTCTTTCTGGCTTACTTCACTCTGTATAATCGGCTCCAGTTTCATCCATCTCATCAGAACTGATTCAAATGAATTCTTTTTAACGGCTGAGTAATACTCCATTGTGTATATGTACCACAGCTTTCTTATCCATTCATCTGCTGATGGACATCTAGGTTGTTTCCATGTCCTGGCTATTATAAACATTGCTGCGATGAACATTGGGGTACATGTGTCTCTTTCAATTCTGGTTTCCTCGGTGTGTATGCCCAGAAGTGGGATTGCTGGGTCATAAGGTAGTTCTATTTGCAATTTTTTAAGGAATCTCCACACTGTTCTCCATAGTGGCTGTACTAGTTTGCATTCCCACCAACAGTGTAGGAGGGTTCCCTTTTCTCCACACCCTCTCCAGCATTTATTGCTTGCAGATTTTTGGATCACTTTCTAACACCGCACACAAAAATAAACTCAAAATGGATTAAAGATCTAAATGTAAGATCAGAAACTATAAAACTCCTAGAGGAGAACATAGGCAAAACACTCTCAGACATAAATCACAGCAGGATCCTCTATGATCCACCTCCCAGAATGCTGGAAATAAAAGCAAAAATAAACAAATGGGATCTAATTAAAATTAAAAGCTTCTGCACAACAAAGGAAAATATAACCAAGGTGAAAAGACAGCCTTCAGAATGGGAGAAAATAATAGCAAATGAAGCAACTAACAAACAACTAATCTCAAAATATACAAGCAACTTCTGCAGCTCAACTCCAGAAAAATAAACGACCCAATCAAAAAATGGGCCAAAGAACTAAATAGACATTTCTCCAAAGAAGACATACGGATGGCTAACAAACACATGAAAAGATGCTCAACATCACTCATTATTAGAGAAATGCAAATCTAGCTATTCTTAATTATTCCTAAACCCTAAGCTCAGCAAACTTCCTTTGCCGTAAACATTCCCCTCACAAACAGGTTCAGATAACAATCCTTCCCATGGCCTCAAGCTGTGCCTACGTGCTCATCCTGGAACATTCTTTGTAAAGATCCTTGAACAAATGTCAATGGTTACTTTATAGATTATTTTCTGGGCACAACTGCAGAAGGCTTTGTGCTTTCTTATGCTTCTCTCAAAAACAATAAGCACGTTAACATTCTTTCCAGCCAACTCAACCGAAGAAAGGAAAGAAAAAGTCAGAATCACAAAACTTAACTCCTTCATCCCAGGACCATGCCTGCGGGATGAGGAGAGGGGTTGGGGCCATGCCTCCATTTTGTCAATAATGCCTAATGCGGCTCCCAACAATGAAGTTCTCATAGCTTTACTTTGTTTAGAAATGTCTTTATTTCCACTGCATTTTCCTAGCACATTTTTGCTGGATATGTAATTATAGGTTGCTGCTGCTGCTAAGTCGCTTCAGTCGTGTCCGACTCTGTGCAACCCCATAGACAGCAGCCCATCAGGCTCCGCCATCCCTGGGATTCTCCAGGCAAGAACACTGGAGTGGGTTGCCATTTCCTTCTCCAACGTATGAAAGTGAAAAGTGAAAGTGAAGTCGCTCAGTCATGTCCAACTCTTAGCGACCCCATGGAATGCAGCCTACCAGGCTCCTCCATCCATAGGATTTTCCAGGCAAGAGTACTAGAGTGGTTGCCATTGCCTTCTCCAGAGTTGCTTAGGTTAAAGGTCCTTAATTAAAAACTTTTTATTAAAAAATGTTGAGATTTGATAGAAAACAACAAAATCCTGCAAAGCAATTACCCTTCAATTAAAAAATTAATTAATTAAAAAAATCTATCCTTTATGTAGTTCCTTTAAATGAAATATGTCTTTTCCCCCTTAGTTCTTTTAAAGATTTGGTTTTGGTAGTTTTTTTTAATAATATATATTAATGCACATTTGTTATGTATAATCTGCTCAATGTTGATTGAGCTTCTTAAAACTGCTGATTTATATTTACATTAAATTTGAAATATTTGGGGATTACATTCTTTTTGCTTGACATTTTCTCTTATTATTATAGGGGCTTCCCTTGTGGTTCAGCTGGTAAAGAATCTGTCTGCAATGCAAGAGACCTGTGTTAGATTCCTGGGTTGGGAAGATCCCCTGGAGAAGGAAAAGGCTACCCACTCCAGTATTCTGGCCTAGAGAATTCCATGGACTGTATAGTCCATGGGGTCACAAAGAGTCAGACACAACTGAGCGACTTTCACTTCACTTCAGTTCATTCACTTGGTCGTATCCGACTCTGCCACCCCATGAACTGCAGCATGCCAGACCTCCCTGTCCATCACCAACTCCTGGAATTTACCCAAACTCATGCCCATTAAGTCAGTGATGCCATCCAATCATCTCATCCTTAGTTGTCCCCTTCTCCTCCTGCCCTCAATCCTTCCCAGCATCAGAATCTTTTCAAATGAGTCAGCTCTTCACATCAGGTTGCCAAAGTATTGGAATTTCAATTTCAACATCAGTCCTTCCAATGAACACCCAGGACTGATCTCTTTTAGGATGGACTGGCTGGGTCTCCTGCAGTCCAGGGGACTCTTAAGAGTCTTCTCCAACACCACAGTTCAATAGCACCAATTCTTTGGTGCTCAGCTTTCTTTATAGTCCAACTCTCACATCCATACATGACTACTGGAAAAACCATAGCCTTGACTAGACGGACCTTTGTTGGCAAAGTAACTTCTATGCTTTTTAATATTCTGTCTAGGTTGGTCATAACTTTTCTTCAAAGGAGTAAGCATCTTTTAATTTCATGGCTGCAGTCACCATCTGCAGTGATTTTGGAGCCCCCCAAAATAAAGTCTGATACTGTTTCCACTGTTTCTCCATCTATTTCCCATGAAGTGATGGGACTGGATGCCATGATCTTCATTTTCTGAACGTTGAGCTTTAAGCCAACTTTTTCACTCTCCCCTTTCACTTTCATCAAGAAACTCTTTAGTCCTCTTCACTTTCTGCCATAAGGGTGGTATCATCTGCATATCTGAGTTTACTGATATTTCTCCTGGCAATCTTGATTCCAGCTGGTGCTTCATCTAGCCAAGAATTTCTCAGGAGTCAAGGCTATGGTTTTTCCAGTAGTCATGTATGGATGTGAGAGTTGGACTGTGAGGAAAGCTGAGTGCCAAAGTTTGGTGCTTTTGAACTGTGGTCTTGGAGAAGACTCTTGAGAGTCCCTGGGACTGCAAGGAGATCCAACCAGACCATTCTTTTTTTTTTTTTTTTCCAACCAGTCCATTCTAAAGGAGATCAGCCCTGTGTGTTCTTTGGAAGGAATGATGCTAAACCTGAAACTCCAGTACTTTGGCCACCTCATTCAAAGAGTTGAGTCATTGGAAAAGACTCTGATGCTGGGAGGGGTTGTGGGCAGGAGGAAAAGGGACGACAGAGAATGAGATGGCTGGATGGCATCACCGACTCAATGATGTGGGTTTGGGTGAACTCCGGGAGTTGGTGATGGATAGGGAGGCCTGGAGTGCTGCAATTCTGGAGTTGCAAAGGGTCGGACATGCAAAGGAGTGACTGAAGTGAACTGAACTGAACTCTGCATATAAGTTAAATAAGCAGGTTGACAATATACAGTATTCTTTTCTATTTGGAACCAGTCTGTTGTCACAAGTCCAGTTCTAACTGTTGCTTCCTGACCTGCATATAGGTTTCTCAAGAGGCAGGTCAGGTGGTCTGGTATTCCCATCTCTTTCAGAATTTTCCACATTATTTTTGTGACCCACATAGGCAAAGGCTTTGGCATAGTCAATAAAGCAGAAATAGATATTTTTCTGGAACTCTCTTGCTTTTTCGATGACCCAGCAGATGTTTGCAATTTGATCTCTGGTTCCTCTGCCTTTTCTAAGTCCAGCTTAAACATCTGGAAGTTCTCGGTTCACATATTGCTGAAGCCTGGCTTGGAGAATTTGAGCATTACTTTACTAGCATGTGAGATGAGTGCAACTGTGTGGTAGTTTGAGCATTCTTTGGCATTGCCTTTCTTTGGGATTGGAATGAAAACTGACCTTTTACAGTCTTGTAGCCACTGCTGAGTTTTCCAAATTTCCTGCCATATTGAGTGCAGCACTTACACAGCATCATCTTTTAGGATTTGAATTAGCTCAGCTGGAATTCCATCACCTCCACTAGCTTTGTTCATAGTGATGCTTCCTAAGGCCCACTTGACTTCATTCACATCCAGGATGTTTGGCTCTAGGTGAGTGATCACACCATCATGATTATTTGGGTCGTGAAGATCTTTTTTGTACAGTTCTTCTGTGTATTCTTGCCACCTCTTCTTAATATCTTCTGCTTCTGTTAGGTCCATCCCATTTTTGTCCTTTATTGAGCTCATCCCACTTATTGTATGCTGATTACATGCATATGAGAATACTTGATATTTCCCAGAGTTCCCTGAAACTGTTCCTTTCTTTTTTTTAACTCCATACTTCCGTCTGAAACATTCTGATTTCCTCTTTATTCATGTTCAAATATTATACTTACTTGGTTCTAATTTATTGATGAGTGCATCTTTGGAAATTTCACTTTGGGTATTTAACTCTTCTGTTTTAAATGTGCATTTGGTTTATTTTTACAGTGTTTATTTAGTTTTACACTGGTTCTTTCATTATCTTTATGTTGTTTTCTTAAATAATTAAAAACACATTTTAACGGATCTTTTAAAATTATTTCCTGCTAATTCCCTTATCTCTGACAGTTCTATGTCTATTTTAACAGAATTTTTTAAAAATTATTATTATGGGACACATTTTTCTGCTTCTTTACACATATAGTAGCATTTTATTGGATATTGGACATGATGACTGTTACGTCAGTGTATGTTTATTTTCTCCCTTTTGTGAATTTTGAGTTTTTTGATGGCAGCCAATTAATTTATTTGCACACTAGCTTGATTTCATTTGATGGTCATTTTAATTGTAAGTAGGGTAAAAATAAAGAAGCTTTTATTTATGAGTTAGAATAGTATTACTCCAAAGTCACAACTTCTAAAATCTATTCAGCGTCCAGCTGCTCAGGAAGGACTCTTCACTCCCACTTTCTGGAATCTGAACATTTTTCACTTGTGTCTGTCCGTATAAGTATGTGTGTGTGCATGTTTCTGCAGCTTAAGCTACTGTTAACTGTTCTTTCCCTTATGTTACAGACTTTTTCCCACAGCATCAGCAGTTTAGTATTTACCAATAATACCAGGGAAGGCTGTTAGGACTCTCTTTTTCTACGCAGGTCCCTTTTTTCCTACCCTGCAAACTTCTGTCACGCCAGAAGCCTTGAACTTAGTGTTCTTAGCTCAGTGAGACTTATATGATTTAGTTTTTCTTTCACTGTTGCTGCAGTCCAGAAAGTGATGGTTGAAAGTCTGGATAAAACTGTAGTAAATCTCTTCTTTCCTTTCTACTTTAAATAATTGCCCTTCACTATCTAATGCTTAATGTATGAAAATAATTATTTTAGTATATTCTGTCCAGATTTATAGTTATCATGGAGAATCTAGTCCTTTACTAGTTACTTCATCATTGATGGCAATAATAAACTCTCTAGGAGGTCTTTTAACTTATCCAACAGTGTATTTTATAAATGTCAGATTTCTTTGACATCTCCTATCTTATTATTGCTAATTATTGCAAATGTGCATTATGAAATACCACAAATTTTTATTTAAAAAGTAATATTTTATGTCTCATTTGACAACTCAATGCAGCCTCCCAAATTTCTTATAAATTAGAAGTTGTAAGAAGGTCATTTATGCCTGGTTTATAGTTTTTTGGTAAGCACTAAAATTCTAGCTCATGCTGTTAGCCTTAATAGTAATCCCTAAAAACAAACCTTACATTTCAACAATCAATAATAAATAGCATATAACTAAGCCTATGAAGAGTGCTATTTCAAAAAAAAAAAAAGAAAAGAAAAGTGCTATTTCCTTTTATGTAATAAAAAGTATTATTTCTTTTTATTTTCTTTCTCACTCTGTACCAAGGTCCATTTTCTTCATTTCCAAATAACTCTGTGAATATTTCAATAATTGTATTTTCTATGTGGTAAGACTTATAATACAATATAGAAAATACAATTATTTGTATTTCATAAATTAGTTTTGTTTTTCTATTTTTTGTATTTCTTTGTATTTATGTTTATATTATATTTTTTGTACCTCCATCAAATATAGTACAGTATATATACTATACAATATATATAGTATATCCAGTATAGTACCTGGATAATATAAATCCTAAAAACATATATTTGTTGACTATGATTTGTGTATGAAATAAAATATTGTCTACCCAATGTTAGTGTGCATTAGTTTCCCGTGGGAAACCTTTAATGGGAAACTAAATTGTGAAGGGGAAGCTCATTTAATAAGCAAGAAAAATGAAAAAAAAAAGAGTTGTTTAGATAACCTGCCAACTGTGATTGATCTATAATTACCAAATTATAGAATTTTATTAATGAAATATATATTTCAATTCAATAAGACTTAGCAAATCATTTGGTTAGGGTATGTATTCCTAGAAATAGTGCTATTATATGTATTTATTTTCACTCATTGAATATGAAAATTATTTTAGTGATTCTACATCTATAATTCTTATTTATAACATGAAAAAACTGATATCCATGTATTCAATTACCTAGGTTGAACAGTTTTTCTTTTATTGTGTTCTGTTTTACAAATTCTACACTCTGATTGGGGAAAAAAATATGTGAATGAAGAAGTCAGTTCATATGTGATATATATTTATGACTTTGTTATCCTAATAGACATTGAAGAAAATATTTACAGACTTAGCTTCTAGATTGCATTAGCATCAAAAATAAAGTTGGATTTTCCATGTAAACCTTGAAAACAAATATTAATGCAAAGAAAGGGTGAAATTCTTTAAGGCAAACCAGGGAGGAAGAGGCAGTAAGAATGAAATATTTTACAGTGGAGAAAAAAATAGATAAATCAAAAATTGATACTTCAGTCATTATAAATATAATATAATATGATATAATATAATATAAATGTATACCACAATGTTTCTATGAAAACCTACAAGACCTTCTAGAACTAACACCCAAAAAAGATGTCCTTTTTATCACAATGAATGGGAAAGATTAGAGATCTCTTCAAGAAAAATTAGAGATACCAAGGGAACATTTCATGCAAAGATGGAAACAATAAAGAATAGAAATGGTGTGGGCATGACAGAAGCAGAAGATATTAAGAGGTGGCAAGAATGCACATATCTATACAAAAATGATCTTCATGACCCAGATAACCACGATGGTGCACTCACTCACCTGGAGCCAGATTTCTGGGACTGCAAATTCAAGTGGGCCTTCAGTTCAGTTCAGTCACTCAGTCGTGTCCAAGTCTTTGTGATCCCACGAACCGCAGCACACCAGGCCTCTCTGTCCCTCACCAACTCCCAGAGTTCACTCAGACTCATGTCCATTGAGTCAGTGATGCCATCCAGCCATCTCATCCTCTGTAGTCTCCTTCTCCTCCTGCCCCCGATCCCTCCCAGCATCAGAGTCTTTTCCAATGAGTCAACTCTTCATATGAGGTGGCCAAAGTACTGGAGTTTCAGCTTTAGCATCATTCCTTCCAAAGAAATCCCAGGGCTGATCTCCTTCAGAATGGACTGGTTGGATCTCCTTGTAGTCCAAGGGACTCTCAAGAGTCTTCTCCAACACCACAGTTCAAAAGCATCAATTCTTCGGCGTTCAGCTTTCTTCATAGTCCAATTCTCACATCCATAAATGACCACTAGAAAAACCATAGCCTTCACTAGATGGATCTTTGGAAGCATCAATAGGAGCAAAGCTTATGGAGTTGATGGAATTCCAGCTGAGCTATTTCAAATCCTATAAGATGATGCCGTTAAAGTGCTACACTCAAAATGTCAGCAAATTTGGAAAACTCAGCAATGATCACAGGACTGGAAAAGGTCAGTTTTCATTCCAATCCCAAAGAAAGGCAGTGCAAAAGAATGTGAAAACTACCACACAACTGCACTCATCTCACATGCTAGCAAAGTAACACTCAAAATTCTCCAAGCTAGGCTTCAACAGTATGTGAAGTGAGAACTTCCAGATGTTCAAGCTGGATTTAGAAAAGGCAGAGGAACCAGAGAAACTGCCAGGAGAAAATGAAGAGGGACAGAAGTAAAGAGCATATTGTCACCCTGGTTATTTAACTTATATGCAGTGTACATCATGTAAAATGCTGGTCTCAATGAAGCACAAGCTGGAATCAAAATTGCTGGGAGAAATATAAATAATCTCAGATACACAGATGACACCACCCTTATGGCAGAAAGTGAAGAAAAACTAAAGAGCCTCTTGATGAAAGTGAAAGAGGAGAGTGAAAAGGTTGGCTTAAAACACAACATTCAATACAAGACAGCAAAAGAGACACAGATGTGTAGAGCGGACTTTTGGACTCAGAGGGAGAGGGAGAGGGTGGGATGATTTGGGAGAATGGCATTGAAACATGTATACTATCATGTAAGAAATGAATCGCCAGTCTATGTCCGATGCAGGATACAGCATGCTTGGGGCTGGTGCACGGGGATGACCCAGAGAGATGTTATGGGGAGGGAGGCAGGAGGGGGGTTCATGTTTGGGAACACATGTACACCCTTGGTGGATTCATGTCAATGTATGGCAAAACCAATACAGCATTGTAAAGTAAAATAAAGTAAAAATAAAAATTTTAAAGGTAAAAAAAATAAAAAATAAAATCAATAATGAAAGACAAAAAAAAGAAAAACTAAACATTCATAAAACTAACATCATGGCTTCTGGTCCCATCAGTTCAGTTCAGTTCATTTCAGTTCAGTTCAGTCACTCAGTCATGTCCGATTCTTTGCGACCCCATGAATTGCAGCACGCCAGGCCTCCCTGTCCATCACCATCTCCCGGAGTTCATTCAAACTCACATCCATCGGGTTGGTGATGCCATCCAGCCATTAATCCTCTGTCATCCCCTTTTCCTCCTGCCCCCAATCCCTCCCAGCATCAGAGTCTTTTCCAATGAGTCAACTCTTCACAGGAGGTGGCCGAAGTACTGGAGTTTCAGCTTTAGCATCATTCCTTCCAAAAGAAATCCCAGGGCTGATCTTCTTTAGAATGGACTGGTTGGACCACCTTGCAGTCCAAGGAACTTTCAAGAGTCTTCTCCAACACCACAGTTCAAAAGCATCAATTCTTCGGTGCTCAGCTTTCTTCACAGTCCAACTCTCACATCCATACATGACTACTGTAAAAACCATAGCTGGTCCCATCACTTCATGGCAAATAGATAGCAAAACAATGGAAATAGAAATATTTTATTTTCTTGGGCTCCAAAATCACTGCAGATGGTGACTGCAGCCATGAAACTAAAAGACACATGCTCCTTGGAAGAAAAGCTATGACAACCATAGACAGCATATTAAAAAGCACAGATATTACTTTTCTGACAAATGTCCATATAGTCAAAGCTATGGTTTTTCTAGTGGTCATGTATGGATGTGAGAGTTTGACCATAAAGAAAGCTGAATGCTGAAGAACTCATGCTTAGATCAAATCAGTCAACCCTAAAGGAAATCAATCCTGAATAAACATTAGAAGTTCTGATGCTGAAGCTGAACCTCCAATACTTTGGCCGCCTGATGTGAAGAAGTGACTCATTTGAAAAGACCCTGAGGCTGGGGAAGATTGAAGGTAGGAGGAGAAGAGTACAACAGAGGACAAGATGGCTGGATGGCATCACCACCTCAATGGACATGAGTTTGAGCAAGCTCCGGGTGATGGTGAAGGACAGGGAGGCCTGGCATGCTGCAGTCATGGGGTCATAAAGAGTCGGAGATGACTGAGTGGCTGAACACCACCACCACCACCAGTTTTAAAAGTAACTTTCACAAACTTACTGAAAACTAACTGAAGACTCACAGAAAAACTTCTGCAAGCAAAGTTGTAAGAAAGATCCTCATGGAATTGAGTAAGAAGGGAAGCCAAGCAATCATGTCTGGATCTTTGCCCATGGGAGGAGATAAAGAAGAAGAGGGGGACTATTCAGGTGGAGATATTCTCTGGGTAGTGAATGATTCAGGCCACATACTGGGTGCCCCAATCCTGGGGTATGAAACCAGGAAGACAGGTCCCCTTCGCTGGCTTGAAAACCAGTGGGCCTAACAGGAGAGCTGTAAGAAACCTAGATTCCACTGAGGAAAGTGTGCACTCAACTTGCTTACTCCTGAAACAAGGCAGAGGAAGCAGATTAATACTGCAAGTGACTTTGGCAAGTTTCTACAACCAAAACCAGTATGGAGGCCCACATGAGCTGAGTACTTGCTTGGTCCCACACAATCTGCAAGACAGCTCCACACAAGGGTGAGAGACTGCCACAGTCTGTGCCCTGACCCATGGCAAGTGCCCCCTCTAGTCTTTCTTGCACTAGTACTGTTCCCCTATCAAGTGAAGATGCCAGCACTGGGTTGGGGGTGGACATACACTCAGAGGAACAAGGCCAGCTCAAGCTTGAACCTCAGGGCTTGTCTCCCAACAATTTCTGCTCCCAGGGGATGGTGTTGACCACTGAGCAGAAAAGAAGCTATGGTTCACACATAGCTCTAGCTCCAGCCTCTCTATCTCCAGTCCCACCTCCTACCAAAATGATAGCTGCCAGTACACCCTGGGGAAAGATGTGACTCATGCTCATCTCAGATCCAGGTCTTACCCTAAAGTCCCTGGGTATACACAGACTGTACTGGGACACACCCACCCAAGGATACCCTGCAAGACCGGGATAGGTAACTGTTTTAACTAAACTCATAGAGACAGAAAGTTAGGCAAAGTGAGAAGACAGAGAACTTGTTTAAATCAAAAATATGTGGGAAAAAAAAAAACCAAACCCTTAAATAGCAACTAAGGATATAACAAATAAAGGGTTAATTTCCAAAATTCATAAACAGCTTATACAATGTAATATCAAAAACACACACATCAGGATTACAAACTGAATAGAGATCAAAGAAATTTTTTAAGTGAAGATATGCAGATATCCAATAGGCATCTGAAAAAAATACGTAATATCTCTAGCTATCAGTGTAATGCAAATCAAAACCACAATGAGATGTCACTTCACACCTGTTAGAATGTCTATCACCTAAAGTCTACAAATAACAAATACTGGCAAGGATGTGGAGAAAAGAGAACCCTAGTATACTGTTGGTGGGAATGCAAATTGATACAACCACGATGGAAAACAGTATGGACATTTTTCAAAATACCAAAAATAGCATACCTTGTGAGCTAGCAACTCCATTGCTAGCTATGGATTTGAAGAAACTGGAAACACTAATTCAAAAGATACATGCACCCCAGTGTTCACAGCAGCATTATTTACCATAGCCAAGATATGGAAGCAACCTAAGTGTCCATCAACAGATGACTGGATAAAGAAGTGGCATTATACACATATTCAATTATATATATATAATTGAACAGGTGTATATAATGTGCATTACGTGTATATACAATTGAATTTTACTCAGCCATAAAAAAGAATGAAATTCTGCCATTTGCAACAACATAGATGGACCCAGATAGTATTATACTTAGTGAAGTAAGTCATACAGACAAAGACAAATACTGTATGTTATCATTTTTATGTGGAATCTTGAAAAAAAAAATGAATACACATAGCAGAAAAGACACAGAATTACAAACATAGAAAACAAAAACCAACAAATGGTTACCATCGGAAAGAGGGAGGGGGAAGGGTGAGATAAAGGTTTGGGATTAAGAGCTGCAAACTATTATTAATACATAAAAATAAATGAGCTACACAGATATTTTGTACAGCACAGGGATAGCCATTATTTTAAAATAACTTTACATGGTGTTTAATCTTAAAAATATTGAATACATTAGAAAAAAAGAAGCACTATGTTATTCACCCAAAACTAATAAATATTATAAGTATACTACATTTCAATTTAAAAAAACTTCAAAAAGATTGGAATTTGACAGGGTTATTTTCTGGGAAGAAACAGTAGGACAGAGAAAGAGATTTTCATTTTGAGCCTTATCATTCGAACTATTTTTTTTGTCATATATCTGTATTATTTCTTTATTTTATAAAAGGAAAAGGAAAATTTATTTGAGATATGTCCTAAAATTATAAATTATTTAAAATTATCAATCAGCTAGAAAATAACTGAAGTGAATATAATAGGACTTTGGATACATGTTTATAATTCTTTATAGAGTAAACTAATTTGCTTTTTAGTGCTGTTCCTTCTGTTTGGTATATCTGATGTGACTGTTTCAGTGTGTGGAACAACAAAATGCAGTCTTGAATGATGATGACAATAGTTATTTAACTATTTCTATTTCATTAAAGCCAGATGTTGCTGTCCTAATTTCTCCTGTGTCTAATGTAAATGTAGATGAGAATAAAGAGTAAATTAACAAGATTGTAATGTACATAAATAATTAAGTTCAAATCAAAGAAAGGGACAACCACAGAATTAACTATCTGCAATCCCCTTGATTAAAGCCACCTTTTATCATTTAGAAATTTGAATAGCAGGCACCTTATAAAGATTTGACTATTATAGGTTACTTTGGGAAATAAAACTAGTTTTAAAAAGAAAAATATTTTTATTATTATATTTATTTGGAAGTATTTATTTCCAAACTGTGGAAGTTGCTCACTCATGTCCAACTCTTTGCAACGCAGTATACTGTAGCCCCTCAGGCTTCTCTGTCCATGGATTTCTCCAGGCTAGAATACTGGAGTGGGTTGCCATTTCCTTCTCCAGGGGATCTTCCCAAAGCAGGGACTGAACATGGGTCTCCCGCATTACAGGCAGATTCTTTACCGTCTGAGCCATGGAAAATAGCTATTCCCAAACTGTAGACTAATCTAATATGACTCACATAACAACTCAAGACAATTCAATGTGCCCATTATTTTTCAGTATATATTTACATAGTCTATTAATACTTTATTTTTACAACTATCTAACAGATATCAAATAACCCTATAATTCTCAGTGAATATCAAAGAGAAGAGGATAAAAGATGAAAAAAATAAGACCTATCAGAGCCAACAGACTGTAGCTATTTACTGCTAAATACTTTTACACAAATTATTAAATTGCAGCATTAAAAACAACACTGGTAATTCTTTTTGCTAACACAAAAATCCATTCCAAAAAACAAGAGCAGCAAGAATATGATTTTTAAATTCTAAATCTCATCTCAGAGAATTGTTTTGTCTTGCTAATTCTTTGAGGAAGGAAAAATAATTTTTAAATATCTGAGCATAAACTATTGAACACTAAATATAGAAACAAAGAAATAAAATAGTTGTATAAGTACATAACACAGTTGTTACCATGGTCACTCACAAAATTACAGATTAAAAACATCTCACACACAGCTCTGAATCAAACTATGGTTCAGTATAGGCTAAGTTTCTTATGAAGGGTCTCCTGTATAATTAATAGCTACTTTTGATGAGTCAGTCCAATTCCAATTAATTCCACTAAATTAAAAACAAACAAAATACAGCTGTACATCCCAAAACAGAAATAAATAGAATTTAAGTGTTTAATTATATCATGTATAAGTAGTTTAATATTTATTTTTCCTCTATCATAATTTGCTTTCTAGTTGATATAAAAATCATAAGATAACTTTCTAAAATTTACACATTTGCTCATGGTTTCTTCAGCTAATGCTTTATGTTTATTGCAGGAAACAAAATTGAACATAAAACTATGTATATATACTGCTTGTCATAGATTGTGAAAAGCATTTTAATTTTCTCATATTCACAAAATGTATTATGCTGTGCTGTGTTAAGTGGCTTCTGTTGTGTCTGACTCTTTGTGACCCTATGGACCAAAGCCTGCCAGGATCTTCTGGCCATGGGATTCTCCAGGCAAGAAACTAGACTAAAGGAGGAGATGTGGAAGCTGGAAAAAGGGTTATGTGATAACCTCTCATTCACATTAGCCCATTTCCTCCTGAGTTCAGTCGGCGGCTGCTCAGCATGCTGAGGGTGCGGATGGTCCAACCTTGCCTCTGTTCTAGTTCTGAGGGAACAGAAAGGAAACTTGCAAGGCAAAGAAAACTCTGGTCTTGGCGCAGTGTGGCTAAGAAGCAGCACTCCACTTCTGAAATGACCCCGGCAAGGCATGGCCAACCCAAGTGAAAATAAGGCACATGGTCTCCTAAAAGTGCAACCGATATTCCAACTGCCGACACAACATAAGCTGTCACCCTGAAGACGGCAAAATTGAACTGAGTATAACTGAAGTTTCTCCGGGAAAAGAGGGAGAATCTGTTGCCTCCTTTGGTTCCACCATCTTTACACAGAAGGCAAGGGGTCCGTAAGTAAAACCAGCCAGAAAGAGAACAAATGTCAAGAGGCAGAGGACTCTGTGTCTAAAGAGGCCCCAGCTGTCAGTCAGAACCCTCAGAAGGAAAGACAGCAAAACCAGGAAGGCATTGCTGCCAGCAATCAGAGTGCCATTCACCCGTCCAAGGAACTTCTTGAAGTAGTGTCCCAGAATGACCAGTGAAGGCAAGTAGGCAAATAGGATTTTCGCAAATACTGGCAAACAGGATTCCACAAGAAAAGGTATGGAGGCTCCATGGAGTTTATTAAAGAACCAGGCAAGCGTCTAACAACCTCAACAGCAGCACCCACCACACCTGTTTTCTGATCATCAAACATCTCTGAGAAGACGCTAACGAGCAGCAGAAGACAATCATCCCCATGGAGAGAGCACTTACCCAAGCTGTCTTGAAGACAATCTTGCCACTGTCCTTGGACCCCAGGCTCTTCCGCAGTGACGTGAAGAGCACCTCGCAGGCGTTCTGGGATGGGAACATGGGCCGGTTGCCTCACAGGTGGCCAGCGTCACCGGCCAGCCCGAGTTGGCCTCACGGAGCTCAGGGAGCCCAGCACTCACCAGCTCTATCTTCCACATGTTCTGCTGTGGCCACCTCCGGCCATCAGAGGGTCCAGGACTAAGCAGCCAAGCAGCCCCCAAGGAGGCGGGACCCCGGTGGTTAGGCTTCGCTGATCCCCCACGAGGTGGCGGGCTCCTTCTAGGAGCTCACCATGACCGCAGGCGACCTTCTTGAACGGCACTGGGCGATTGGGCGGGGCCAAGCTCCCGGCCAAAAGCCGGAGGAGCAGCCAAGTAAGGCTAGCGGGCTAGAGAGTCCCACGCGGGCTGTGGAGCCCCAGCATTCGCGCAGAGCTAAGATTCAGGCCTCCCCGTCCACAGCCTGGCAACTCACACTTATTTTTTTTTTTTAATTTTTACTAATATCAAGCAAAAGATCTAGGTTATATGTCTATCTATCTATCTACCTGGTAGTTTGATCACAGTAACTTCTGGGTATTGTCTATATTTCAAATATGTATTACATAAGTCATTCAGATGTTAACTGAAAAAAATGCACAACCTAAAAGTTGAAAATTATGTTTGATTTGGTAAATTTCCTGAGGAGTAAAGCCTGGAAGAGGCATCCTAGGTGGCCCAGTGGTGAAGAATCCACCTGCCGATGCAAGAGATACGGGTTCTATCCTGCATAAGGAGGAGCCCCTGGAGAAGGAAATGGATGGATACCCATTCCACTAGTCTTGCCTGGGAAATCCCATGAACAGAGGAGCCTGGCGGTCTACAGTCCATGGGGTGGCAGAGTCAGACAAGACCCAACTCGCACATTGCCTGAAAGATATCCTCCCAGATCGCTCTGAAGGACTACTCTGAAGCGGTAAAGGATGAACCAGGTTACATAGGAGTTTTGAAACATAAACCAGGTAATCAGAACATCAAAAAATTACTGTCAATAGAAGAAAATAAAACATTTATTTCTTTTCTTTTCTTTTTTTTTTTTTAAGCTTTTCTAAGCATAGGAAGATGCAAGAGTCTGGGCTCCTCGCACGTTGGCCAGCTAAGACCAGGATCCAGTTCTTCCCCATCCTGAGTCTCCTCAGGGTGCACCATTGGGAGTGGCTGAGGAAAGCCCGTTTTTCTCCTTCCTGAGCTCTTCGGCCCTCACTATCAGGGTCTGGTAGGTTGTGGCTGATGGCTAGAATGCCACAGTATCCTTTGTTTGCAAATGTGGCAGGCATCATTTTTCATCCACAGAACAAATATTTATCAAGATCCTACTACCCTGGTGCGTCAGATGGAGCCTCCTGCCAGTGCAGGAGATGCAGGCAGGAGACTTGGGTTCAGTCCTGGTTGAGAAGATACCGTGGAGGAGGAAATGGCAACCCACTGTACTATTTTTGCCTGGAAAAGCCTGTGGATGGGGGAGCCTGACAGGCTACAGTTCATGGGGTTGCAAAAAGTCAGACATTACCGAACACACACTACTGCTACTACTGCTACTACCTGCCAGGCAAATCTGGGGGCTCTGGGAAATAGATTACTGACAGAATAAATTATTTCTTGTGCTTACAGATGTATCCTCCACTATTCTTCAGTTGCCTGACCAAGTCATCCCATTTGGATCCTTCTGAGAGCAGCAGAATCGTGAGTACCAGGAGTGATTTAAAATTTTAGCTCTCTTCTAAAATTGTTAGGCTACATATTGTGACTTTATGTATAATAGTCATTCCCCACTTTGAAGACAATGCAACATTCAAATGTGTTTCTCTTCCAAAGAACAGAAATAACTGAGTAAAGGAAAGGAAAAAAACAACAACAAACTCCTAGGCATTTTATGCAGAATTTTTGTTTTTCTTCAGCTTTTTGACTTTCATCAATCCTCTTTGACATAAAAAATAAAGATAGATACATAGCTTAAATGACTGTGTGTTTGCCTTAAAGAACAATACAAATGCCTGTACTTCAAATATATGTCAGTTATCTAATAGTTAATGAGCTACTTCCCTTTTGTATTGATTTTAATGTGCTTAATGAAGTATTTATCACTGTGTAATTTTCAAACAAAAATATTGTAATGTTTGTTGAAGTGTCAAATAACTGACTTTATTTTCAGTATTGCCACTTTTCTAAATCATACAGATAGTAGACAAACTGGATTTACACAGATACCTACTGGATTTCATTTACATTGATGTGTAGAATAATTCTAATTTCTGAGATTTGTATGCCAAATGACAGGTGATTGACACATACTATCTCATACTAGCGTGAAATAGTGGGGTAAGAGCCCTGAAAAGTGGATATTACCACTTATATTTTACACATTAGGAAACTGAATCTTAGGGAGAGCTTCAACAATTGGTCTTTTACCATACAGGTGATTAGTTATAGAGCCAAAATTTCAATCTTATGTGCCTTCGTCCAAAGTACATGTTTTCTCTCAGTTCCCCGTAGAATCCTACAGAAAGTCTGATCTCTTTTTTAAGACATGTTATTATTGTATTGGATGATTTGATTTAGAATTCATACAGTTCAAATAATTTCAACAAATACTTTCTGAATATGTGTTTCAATTGATATTTGCTGCTCAGGTAAGCCCAACGAGTCAGGCCTCAGGTAGCCTGCAGACCAATAAAAGGCTAGGATACGCATGACACAGCTATAATTCAAAGCAGAATGCGCTGAGTTTGTAAAGTATTATGATGATTTAAAAGTGCATAGTTCCCTTTGGCTGAGAGAACCAAGAGAAGTATCTTGGAGCACAATAGATTTGAGATCCTTGAAAATGGACAGCGCAGATGGAGAAGATAATGGGAATGAGGAGAAAAGAAACGGTGTAAATAAATAAATGCACAGACACAGGAAACTATGACATATTTTCAGAATAGCAAGAAATTCTTCATTTAGAGTTTAGAATAAAATCTGGTCAGAAATCAAGTGGAAAAGCCAACACTTGCCTTTGCATATCTTCCTAGAGACCAACTTCAAACATCTATGTGTACTTAGGCTAAACACTTCTAATATTCCTCTGCTAATAAAAGAAGAAAGTAGATACAAAATAACTCTCTCATGATTTCAGGGTTGCTTAATGAAGGAAGAAGCAGTGAATATAAATTGTGTGAGTATCTTTTGTGTTTCACACCAGACTTCTTTCAGTAAAAAAAAAAAAAAGGAGGAGACTCGGTTAAATAGGTTAGTTCAAAGAATATTTTTACACTAATCATTTTCTGTTAATTTACTACTATAGATAGCAGTGTTTGTGGTAAAATAAATTCAGCATCAGAGTTCTTAAAAATTTCAAAGGCATCTAATTTCTTTGATTTTGAAAGCTGATAACATTATGGAGTGTCTGATTTGCATACTGATTACAGCTATAGCTACAATTGAAACAATGGCCTCCAACCAACAGAGATTCCTTCTAAGTGTTGTTAGGGTGAATATGGCTTGGGGGCCTCTAGTGAACTGGGAAGTAATCTGTTACTTGTAGGTAATAATTTTATATGCTTAAAGGTCTTTGGGCTTCCCTTGTGGCTCAGATGGTAAAGAATCTGTCTGCAGTGAGGGAGACCTGGGTTCAGTCCCTGGGTTGGGAGGATACCCTGGAGAAGGGAACAGCTACCCACTCCAGTGTTCTTGCCTGGAGAATTCCATGGATTGTATAGTCCATGAGGTTGCAAAGAGTCGGACACAACTGAATGACTTTCACAAAGGTCTTTACTCAGCCTTACTCTAAGAATGACTCTACTAGTCAGCATTCTCCAGAAAAACAAAACTGAGAAGGAGAGAGGGAGGAAGGGGGAGAGAGAGAATGTGTGAGTTTAGTTTATTAAAAGGAATTGGCTCACATAATTATGGAGGCTGAGAAACTCTGCAATTTTCCATCTATAAATTGGAGGCCCAGGAAATACAGAGATGTAAGTTCTAGTCTGAGTTCAAATTCCTGAGAATCAAACACTGATAGTGTAAGTCCCAGTCTAAGGTCAGGAGAAACCAATGTCCAGGTCAAGCAGTCTTCTGTCTTTTGGTTCTTTATTTGGATCCTTAACTGGTTCAAAGATGCCTGCTCACATTGGGCTGCTTTGCACAGACCACCAATTCAGATGCTAATCTCTAGGAAAAACCCTTGAAGACATGCACAAATACACATTTAAGCAGCTATCTGGGCATCCCAAGATTCAGTCAAGATGACATATGAAATTAATCATCATAGTGATGTGAATCCCTCAGTAGAGTTTCATTAAGATTTCTATGTAGGCTTGCTTTATGGCTTTTGCTTAAGTGTCAGGTTAAGAAATGGGATAAAGCCAAGTTTTTCTCTTCTAGAATGTGATGATATGTCAGTATTCTCTTGGTGAGAGAAGGAGCTATCCACCAGCAAAGGTGGGGAGATAAAAGGAAAGTGACACCATAGAAAAGGCATCAGGACTTTGATATAAGAAATTTGATATAAGGTCTCATGATAACCCTCAAAAGTTATTGCGGAAAAATACAGGGTTTGAAGACAAAATAGAGCATTTATATTTTCACTTCTTGAGAATAGCAGGAGATCTGCTCTAACCTAACTGGTCCAGTAACAAGTACACAGTGAAATGAAGGGATTATGAGCAGCGATTGCAAATGTCTCATTTTCTCCAAGAGCTGCAACTGTAAAGTAAGAATTGAAAAGCAGTTTTTGAATAAGACCAGCTATTGGGGGATACCAAGCCTAGGAGATGTGCCTGCTCTATCTCTTACCGGCACTAATGAGCCTTTCCAGGGAGATAATTCCATACAATATGCCATACAGAGTAATACCTCAAAAAGAAAAAAAGAAAGCTACTGGGCAGAGAGGAATTCTTTTCACGTAGAGAGAGGAGAAAGCAGAGATCACACACATTAGTAATCCTTTTCTTGTCTTATACATGCATTTTAAAAAGTGAATATTTTCCAATATCAATAAATATTCCCTTATGCAATACAAATAAAGAAAGAATCCATAGTTTTCCTCTGATATTTAAATCGGGTTTGGGAAGCATGTTAGAACCATATTAAGTTGGAGTTATTAACTCTTATGAAGGTGGTGCATCCCAAATCAGGTCAAGTAAATGATTAAAATTTCTATTGTTTCTGGTAACTTTGAGTTTGGTTTCAGAGAATTATGCAATTGTAAGGTGGCAGAAACTCTCATATGTGTTTTCAGATACGTAATGTTCTTACTTAATGTTAATGTCAACTTAATTAACATTGACATTCCTTTTGGTCAAATAGTATCAGGACCCTCTTCATAGTTAAGAAATTCCCCACCTTATGAATTTTGGTGGGAAGTAGAAATTGCCTGTTGTTATTAAAAAGTTGAGATTGCTAGACACTCATTTTCACAGCCTCCCTTTCCGTCAGAAAGTAGATACATTAACTCTGTCTTGCCGGTCAAATGCAGTCACTTCATACTTAACTCATCAACTAGTGGCATAAGAAGCATGAAGTAGCAGAACATTTTTCTCTTGGGTAGCTCCGGGGTAAGTACAATTATATCCTTAGTACAGAAGTGGCAATTTTATCAGTAACATTAGTAGTTATACTGTGCTCCGTCATTCTGTTGTATCCAACTCTTTGCTCCACCATGGACTATAGCCCACCAAGCTCCTTTGTCCATGGGATTTCCCAGGCAAGAATACTGGAGTGGGTTGCCATTTCCTTCTTCAGGGGATCTTCCCAACTCAGGGATCAAACCCACATCTCCTGCATTGACAGGCAGATTCTTTACCACTGTGCCACCTGACAAACTGTAGCTACTGTAGTAGCTACAGTTCAATTAATTTTTTAGAGTAGAAGAAGGCAGCAGAAGTAACAGCAGTCCAGCTATAGTCTACTGGCAATTCCAGGAGTTCTATCACTAGATCACTACTATAGCTACTCAGTTTTGGGGAATTCTTCCTGAGTGCTTAATTGAAATCTTTCTTCTCTAGTTCTTCCAAAGATTCTGTGAGCTGCTGTGTGTCTACTTGATATATTCTTTGTTTAATTCAACCAGTCCAGAGTTAATCTTCCTAGGAAGTAACAACTATGACTGACAAAATATCTAGTGAATATTCATAATCTTTTAAATTGTGATATATTACAGTGTCTTAGATGATGTTTCCCAGAAGCAGACCGAGGGATAAAAATTTGAATGTAAGTGTTATATTTGTGAAACAATCCCCAGAAATACCAGTTTGGGAAGGGGGAAGTAAAGGGAAGGGGGAAAAGCTAATAAATATTATATTATTGGGCAGATTCAAACAACTCTGGGAGAAAATGTAGAACACACCTCAGAATTATCTCTCTTCACCTAAGGGAGTGATAATGAGTCATAATATAGCCAATTAGCCTCTTCTCGTTACTGCAGCTCTGAGGCAGGGTCCTCATAGGTATAGCAGAGGCAGCTGGATATCAAGAAGGACTGCACACCTATATAGCAGCCCTCTCCAGATAATCTAGCTTTATTTAACCAATATACCCAGATATTGACACCTAATCAACACAGTGACTTCTCTCTCTCTCTCTCTCTCTCTTTTTTTTTTCCTTCTCTGAACTTCATCCCAGAAAATTATCTGGACTCTGTGCTTGGACTGTATTATCTCTACTGCAACGTCATCATACTTTTAGTAGCTTAAAACAATAGAAATCGATCCTCCTATAATTTTGCAGTTCAGAAGTTCCAAATCAGTATGACTGCACAATTTAAAGTGTCAGTGGTACTGGCTGCTATGAAGAATCTGAGAGGAGAATCTGTTTCCTTTATCTTTTCTGGTGTCCTAGAATTAAGGAAGATTATGAGGATATGATGTCTACAAGGATAGTGAATGGGAGAACACTGATGCCAAGTGGAATACAGAGTCAAAAAGAGGGTCAAGTTTCTAATTCTGATTTTCAACAATATAAGATTTAGCTGTAGGCCAAAGGAAATGCGGAGGAAAATATAAACCAGGAAGTAAATAAAAATGCAAGTATAGTGTTTGGTAGACAGTGTAGGGCTAGGAAAATAGAGACATCCTATATACATATAAAATCCTCATGGTGCTTGAAATGAAATAAAACAGATGCACAATAAATACATATATATATTACTGCTTCTTATTACACATTTATATTTCTTTAATTAGCACATCATTTTCATCTTAGTTGACTGAAATTTGGAAAGTGATTGTTGGACTTACACAATAAATATTGAAGTTATATTCATTACATAAATGCTCCTAGAACTGCATAGTATATATGTACTCCTACTTTCAAAATAGCCAGTTACAGATCTCAATATGTAATATTCTTAGTGAATAGTAGAGCTTCATTTAAAAAATATGGTTTTCAGTAAATAGCATTCCTGTTTTACTTTTGATATTAAACTAAATTATGTAAGTTTTAATGTGATAAATTTTCATTGATTAGGCATAAAGAAGATGGAACGTTTACAGTAAAATTTTTTCTTTTCCTGTTTTTACATCTAACTCCTTATGTGATAAATTGGCCATCCATTTGGAAATCAAGCAATTTTTTATTTAATAGAAATTTTAAAGTGATCATAAGATATGAAAATAAAAGTTCAAATATTATTATTTATTTAACTTATTTATAATTACTCATATTATGTAAATGCTAAATATGTGGCATTAGTAAATTAAAGTGTTTTTAAAATTACCAGCCTACTTTATGACTTTAATATATTAAATATAAATTTCTGGGGACTAATTGAATTATAAAATCTTTGTTATCAACGGATTACATAAATTTTGAGGCTCTCAATAATAAATATGATTGATTACAATAGTCAAACATTTGTATTAATTGATGGGGAGGAGTATGCAGCTGAGAACCTTATGTATGGATATGTGAATTCTACTTGGAAATGAGGATTTCTAGTATTTCTGAGTATTTACTGTGTGGATCACAATAAACTGTGGAAAACTCTGTATGCAGGTCAGGAAGAACCAGTTAGAACTGGACATGGAACAACAGACTGGTTCCAAATAGGAAAAGGAGTACGTCAGGGCTGTATATTGTCACCCTGCTTATTTAACTTATATGCAGAATACATCATGAGAAACGCTGGACTGGAAGAAACACAAGCTGGAATCAAGATTGCTGGGAGAAATATCAATAACCTCAGATATGCAGATGACACCACCCTTATGGCAGAAAGTGAAGAAGAACTAAAAAGCTTCTTGATGAAAGTGAAAGAGGAGAGAGAAAAAGTTGGCTTGAAGCTCAACATTCAGAAAACAAAGATCATGGCATCTGGTCCCATCACTTCATGGAAAATAGGTGGGGAAATAGTGGAAACAGTGTCAGACTTTTATTTTGGGGGCTCCAAAATCACTGCAGATGGTGATTGCAGCCATGAAATTAAAAGATGCTTACTCCTTGGAAGAAAAGTTAGAACCAACCTAGATAGTATATTCAAAAGCAGAGACATTACTTTGCCGCCTAAGGTCCGTCTAGTCAAGGCTATGGAGAAGGCAATGGCACCCCACTCCAGTACTCTTGCCTGGAGAATCCCATGGATGGAGGAGCCTGGTGGGCTGCAGTCCATGGGGTCACTGAGGGTCGGATGCGACTGAGTGACTTTGCTTTCACTTTTCACTTTCATGCATTGGAGAAGGCAATGGCACCCCACTCCAGTGTTCTTGCTTGGAGAATCCCAGGGACGGTGGAGCCTGGTGGGCTGCCGTCTATGGGGTCACACAGAGTCGGACACGACTGAAGTGACTTAGAAGCAGCAGCAGCAGCAGTCAAGGCTGTGGTTTTTCCTGTGGTCATGTATGGATGTGAGAGTTGGACTGTGAAGAAGGCTGAGCACTAAAGAATTGATGCTTTTGAACTGTGGTGTTGGAGAAGACTCTTGAGAGTCCCTTGGACTGCAAGGAGATCCAACCAGTCCATTCTGAAGGAAATCAACCCTGGGATTTCTTTGGAAGGAATGATGCTAAAGCTGAAGCTCCAGTACTTTGGCCACCTCATGCGAAGAGTTGACTCATTGGAAAAGACTCTGATGCTGGGAGGGATCGGGGGCAGGAGGAGAAGGCTGGATGGCATCACTGACTCGGTGGATGTGAGTCTGAGTGAACTCCAGGAGATGGTGATGGACAGGGAGGCCTGGTGTGCTGCGATTCATGGGGTCGCAAAGAGTCGGACATGACTGAGCGACTGAATTGAACTGAGTATTTAAAAAATAATTTTGACTCTTAAAAACACTTGTTTTAGAGAAAAAGATAGAAAACAAATGCTCCACTAAAGTAAACCATAAGTAAGACTGAGAAATACAGTTGTTTATAAAAGGGACATGGAATAATTGAAGCATATAGAGAGAAGGAAATTGGGATATCAGCTCCTATTCACACTATATTCTAAGAAAATATAATTTCATTCCAGCCAATCCAAAATATTCTGTCAATGGTGGGAGGTAAGAAGTAGGGCTTAGGGCAAGTATAGTGCAGTAGATAAGAATATGGGCTCTGGAGTCAGCCTTTCTAGGATAGAATTATCTGGGTAGTTTATGATAAGTGACTTAAATTGTTTGGATAGTTTCCTCATCTTTAAAATGGAGTGTAATGCCTACTTCATAAATTACTGTGCATATGAATTCAGTTAACATGCCTGTAATAGTACCTAGCGTAGAGTAAGTTCCTGATAAATGCTGTCCTCTATAATAGAAGTGTGTTGTTGGGAAAATTCATTTTATTTCTAATAATTGCTTGCACATTCTCTTTTCTTCAGTTGTTTCCAGACAATAGAATGAATACAATTTTGAAGGATATATGCACTGGTACTTCTCATGCCATATCTTTCTTTATGCTTTCTTAAGACAATTTGTCATCTTTGAACTCTTTTCATTTTGATTTTCAATATATAACACAAGTCAGGATTTTAGACATTTGTGCAGTCTTCTTTGATGCTTAACATATGATAATCTTTTCCATTATAAATCTTAGAGAAACTGTTACCTTGTATTTTACATATACTCTCTAAAATTATTAATGATTTATTTTAAGTAACAATGTTGAAAACCCCTTGACAACAATGCCAAATCTTTTTTTTTTTTTTTGGCCACACTGGGTGGCATGCAGGATCTTAGCTCCCCCAATCAGAGATTAAACCCGTTCCTTCTGCAGAGGAAGCACCAAGTCTTATCCACTGGACCACCTAAGAAGTCCCACCAATGTCAAACCTTATACTTTACTCTCTCTTTTATAATGTGTAAATTCATTCTTTTTGAAGAATAGGTAAAAAACCAAATACATTAACAAATTAACAAAATCTGTCTCCATATAATGCTAATCAACAGTCTCTGTTAATTTTTCTATTAATTTTTAACTTTTACAATAATTCAGATTTTCTATTTGAATAAAATATAACTGCTGTGATATAGATACTAATCAGATATGAATATCAACTGTCTCTATTATATATAATAGCATTTTATTATATTGTCAGTAGATTATTATGGTAAATGTTATTAAATTTCCAAAGTAAGAAAGGTGTCATCAAGTGGAAAGAAACATCCAAATTAATAGCTTTTATTTAAGGTGTAATTCTGTGGAGGTCTCCTGGTTGCTGGTGCCATTCTGACTAGGATTAAAAAAATAGATGGGGAACAGTTGGCATCAAATTTCAAAAAAAAAAAATATTAGCAAGACAGAAAGCAAAGAAAGTCAGTCATTATAATGAAACTAAGATGTAGAAAAATAAATACTACCCAGACTAAGATGAAATCGGAAAATATCTTAGCAGATTAAAGTCTCCATAGAAACAGCAGGTCTCAGAAAAATTGAAAGTTTTCATTGGGAAGGATTATGGTAAAGACCACAGGTGGCTGTCATTTATTTAAAAGCATGCATTAAAAAATAAGACACTACTAATTTTGATAAATGAGTACGGTGTCCATTTGATACCATCTAAATAGGAATACTAACATGGGAAGTACAGTAACTTTAGTCTTCTGTAAGAAGTCATACCACATATTCCTCTTATACACATATGTATGGAAATACATATAAATATATTTAATTTATGAGTAATGTCATTTTTATAATGTGATCTTTGTTTAGTGTTGTGACTAAGTAATAAATTATTGAGCATTTGCTCTCATGTTGATCAATTGCATACGTCAGTAAAATATGTCCTTCAATCTTTCTTTTTAAATCACATGACTCAGTGAAGTTTTGAAAGAACAATATCTTGCCCATTACTTCCTAATGGATGGTATCACTCAAAGAGGGAGGTTTGGAAATAGGCTACTATGTGGACTGAGAATTGCCATCATCCTCCATCTCTTCTACCATTTTAAGTAAAAATGACAATAAAAACTTAGCTTGCTATATTATTAGCAAAAAAATCTCAATTCATGGATTATTAGTGTAAATGGCTATAGGCAGTTAGTACTGTAACATCTGGATCTAATGAAGAAATGCAAAGGCAAAAATATTTGGTGAGAGTTTAAATGAGGTCATTCATCTGTTTTTGAACAATGATTTCCCACCCCCAGTCCCACATGTAAAAGGGAGCAGTGTTTGATTAAGACATTACTTTCAAAAGGTATCAGTCATTAAACTACTAGAATTTTATGTGAGCCAATAAAATACGTGAAAAAGGGAAAAGATGGAATATTCAATAATTAATATAATAATACCTGAAACTAGACTGGCTTCATTTTTATAATTTATTTCTACTTATTAAAGATGGTATCATTTTATATTACTGCTAAATAATAATCAAAAATTTGAAAATATTTATTTACGCACAGTTTCAGAACAGTGGTCTCTGGTCAATAAGGATTTGCAATAGTTACTATGAATTCAATTATAGTAAAATATGATTAATTTCTTTACTAGTAAAAATATTTTAGGGGGTTTTAATGTACTCAATTTGGATTTTTAATTAATACAATTAATTTGGCTTTAAAAGACTAGTTAGCATTTATAAAGAAGCCAACTGAAAAACGGTAGTTTATACTGAAAAGCTGCAATGAGCTCTGGAAACATAAAATTTCCCTTCATATTTTCTTAGACATGCATGTTTTATGAAACTTGAATGCTCAGGGAAGTAATGTAGTCTACTGTTTGATTTTTTTCATGCAGTGGAAGACTAGCCAGAAGCCACAATTAAAACACCTTTCCTGGAAAGTAGGAATAACCAAAAGGACTGAATGAAGCTAGCCTGTAGTACTTTAGCTGGCAGAGATTTTGTGAAGGAAACACTATTGCCAGGTTCAAATGTATTCTCTCTCATAGTAGAGGGAAACAAGGCATTTAAAACAATAATGACTTAATACTGACTCACTAGATACTATAATTTTTTCAGCAATTTCTAATAAATCAAGGTAATAGAGAAAAGTTATCTTCATTTAGATATCAAGAACAGGAACATAGTGGAAAAATGAAAGCAAACGGAATACAAAATGAGAATGAAAGTACTTGTGGTCCTTTGTTGCCATTTATGTTTCTAGTCAAGTTACTAATAGATTATGATTTTTTTAAGCCGTACAAATGTAAAGGGATAGATAAATGTAAATTAAATGACTCTAGAACCATCACTTTTTAGTGTTCAAATTGTTACTCAAGTATTGTCACATTCAAATTGCCTATAGAAAATTAAAAAACAAAACAAAAAGCCCTCAGTAGTGCTGAGTCCACCAATGCTTTTCATTGAAATTGTTTTTAACTCTTAACATCGTTTAACAACCAAATTTTAATTTATTTATCCTGGAAACCAGCCATGGGCCATTTAAAGCTGCCTTTAAATGGGCTCTAGCGTAACTGCTAAATGGTTTACAATGTAAAATTATGCACTTGGGTAGGATTTTTTTCTATTAATTTAGAGCTCTCTGCTAATTATAGCCTATATGAAGTGCCATAATGAAACCTATGAACGGTTCAGAATCCCAAAGATTTTAAAATCCATTCACCTTTAACGGTAAGATTACTTTTAACAACACAATGAACACAGTTCTCAAATATGGGCCAGTTCTTTATGGTGATGGCAGTCTGTCTGCATCTCAGAGGAGGACGTTTGTGTGTGTGTGTGTGTTCATTCCTGTTTGACTCTTTGTGATTTCGTAGATTATATAGCCTGCCAACCTCCTCTGTTCATGGGATTTTCTAAGCAAGAATACTGTAGTGAGTTGCCATTTTCCCCTCCAGGGTGTCTTCCTAATGCAGGGATCCAACCCACAACTCCCGCTTCTCTGCACTGCAGGCAGATTCTTTACGACTGGGCAACCTGGAAAGTCTACTTAATGTCTACTCATTACCTGACCAACATAGACTGAAAGCCTTAATACTAACGCAAATAATTTTGAGTAGCTTTCTAGTCCTGTTCTGTTTTTTGAAAACTTCTATAATTTGTATCAGAGCTTCCTCGGTGGCTCAGGGGTAAAGAATCTGCCTGCAATGCAGGAGATGCAGAAGATGCAGGTTTGATCCCTGGATCAGGAAGATCCTCTGGAGGAGGGAATGGCAACCCACTCTAGTATTCTTGCCTGGAGAATCCAATGGACAGAGGAGCCTGGCGGGCTAAAGTCCATAGAGTCGCAAAGAGTTGGACACGACTGAAGTGACTTAGCATACATAATTTTTCTCATTTTAAATTATGCTTACCCTTCCTTCTGCAACTTGAACTAAGTGAAATAATGTTTTTTAAATACTAAATTTTCCATATATGCATTTGAGAAAAGTAATGAATTTGAGTAAAGACCAATGAGTCAATTTGATAGGGTAAGTTAAGTATATATGTTTTTATAGGAATTGAGCAATAAGAAGTGGCATGTAGATAGATGTCCATGGGTGGCTCAGACCATAAAGAATCTGTCTGCAGTGCAGGAGACTCAAGTTCAATCCCTGGGTTAGGAAGATCTCCTGGAGAAGGGAATGGCTATCCACTCCAGATTTCTTGTCTGAAGAACTCCATGGACAGAGGAGCCTGGTAGGCTTCAGTTTATGGGGTCACAAAAAGTCAGACATGACTGACTAACAATTATTCAAAGTGCTCTTGTATAAGTCTTTTGATTTATGTAGAATTGGTAATAATGTCCCTCTTATTTATGGTTTTGAAGTCAGCAGGATATTTTAATATTTAATCATTATCAAAACCATAGCATTGCATAAAGACTATCTGTAATCCTGCCAATTCTGTACAAAATGCCCCTGTTCATCTCTTTGAGAATAATAGCTATAATATTTTATTTATTTTTTCCTTATCATTAAAAGAAATTACATCACTAAAAAACCTAAATGTCACTTCAAATTTTTATTAGCCATTTTATAATAATATATTTTTCTTCTGTGAAAATTTTAAAACATTTCCCCACCATTTTTATATGTATTCCCTTTTAATATTAATTTGTGGAATAATTTGTTATAAGATAGGTACTCACTTTTTTTCTATACGTAAAGCAATTGCTATCTACCGGACTGAAAAATGTCTTCATTTTATTTATGATGCTTTTGCTTAATTGTTTAAGTTGAGATGATATCTAGCCATCATGCTCATGTAGGTCAGCAGTGGCCTGCTGCAGGGTCAGGGGCACTGAGTGTGGTACTGCATACACAGGACCCTTTGAAGGAGGTTGCCGTTATCTTCATTACCTCCACCATAGCTTGGGCTCAGGTCAAACAACAGGGAGGGAACACAGCCCCACCCATTAACAGAAAATTGGATTAAAGATTTACTGAGCATGGCCCTGCCCATCAGAACAAGACCCAGTTTCCCCCTCAGTCAATCTCTCCCATCAGAAAGCTTCCATAGGCCTCTGATCCTTATCCACCAGAGGGCAGACAGAATGAGAACCAAATCACAGAAGACTAATCAAACTGATCACATGGATCGCAGCCTTGTCTGACTCAGTGAAACTATGAGCCATGCCCTGAAGGGCCACCTAAGAAGAATGGATCATGGTGGAGAGTTCTGACAAAAACATGGTCCACTGGAGAAGGGAATGGCAAACCACTTCAGCATTCTTGCCTTGAGAACCTCGTGAAAACTATGAAAATGCAAAAAGATAGGACACTGAAAGATGAACTCCCCAGGTTGGAAGGTGCCCAATTTGCTACTGGAGAACAGTGGAGAAATAACTCCAGAAAGAATGAAGAGACAGAGCCAAAGCAAAAGCAGCACCCAGTTGTGGATATGACTTGTGACAGAAGTAAAGTCTGATGCTGTAAAGAACAATATTGTTTAGGAACCTGGAATGTTAGGTCCATGAATCAAGGTAAACTGGTGGTGGTCAAACAGGAGATAGCAAGAGTAAACATCAGCATTTTAGAAATCAGTGAACTAAAATGGGCTGGAATGGATGAATTTAACTCAGATGACCATTAAACCTACTACTGTGGGCAAGAATCCCTTAGAAGAAATGGGGTAGCCCTCCTAGTCAACAGAAGAGTCTGAAATGCTGTACTTGGATGCAGTATCAAAAATGATGGAATGATCTCTGTTCATTTCCAAGGCAAACCATTCAGTATCATAGTAATGCAAATCCATGCCCCAAATGGTAATGCTGAAGATGATGAAGTTGAAAGGTTCTATGAAGACCTACAAGACCTTCTAGAACTAACACCCAAAAAAGATGTCTTTTCATTATAGGGGAGTGGAAGGCAAAAGTAGGAAGTCAAGAGATACCTGAAGTCACAGGCAAATTTGGCCTTGGAGTACAAAAGAAGCAGGGCAAAGGCTAACAGAGTTTTGCCAAGAGAACTCACTGGTAATAGCAAACGCCCTCTTCCAAAAACACAAGAGAAGATTCTACACATGGACGTCACCAGATGGTCAATAATGAAATCAGATTGATAATATTCTTTGTAGCCAAAGATGGAAGAGCTCTATACAGTCAGCAAAAACAAGAGAGGGAGCTGACTATGGCTCAAATCTTGAACTCCTTATTGCCAAATTCAGATGTAAATTGAAGAAAGTAGGGAAAACCACTAGCAAACCACTAGGTCATTCACTCGGTATGACCTAAATGAAACCCCTTACAATTATACAGTAGAAGTGACAAACAGATTCAAGGGATTAGATCTGATAGGCACAGTGCCTGAAGAACTATAGATGGAGGTTCATGACATTGTACAGCAGTAACTGGTCAAGACCATTCCCAAGAAAATGTAATACAAAATGGCAAAATGGTTGTCTGATGAGGCCTTACAAATAGCTGAGAAAAGAAGAGAAGTGAAAGGCAAAGGAGAAAAGGAAGGATATACCCATTTGAATGCAGAGTTCCAAAGAATAGCAAGGAGAGATAAGAAAGACTTCCTCAGTGATCAATGCAAAGAAATAGAAGAAAACAATAGAATGGGAAAGACTAGAGCTCTCTTCAAGAAAATTAGAGATGCCAAGAGAATATTTCATACAAAGATGGGCACAATAAAGGACAGAAATGGTATGGACCTAACAGAAGCAGAAGATATTAAGAAGAGGTGGCAAGAATACACAGAAGAACTGTACAAAAATAGATCTTCACGACCCAGATATTCATGATGGTGTGATCACTCACCTAGAGCCAGACATCCTGGAATGTGAAGTCAAGTGGGTCTTAGGAAACATCACTATGAACAAAGCTTGTGGAGGTGATGAAATTCCAGTTGAGCTACTTCAACTCCTAAAAGATGATGCTATTTAAATGCTGTACTTAGTATGCCAGCAAATTTGGAAACTCAGCAGTGGCCACAGGACTGGAGAAGGTCAGTTTTCATTCATATCCCAAAGAAAGACAATGTCAAAGAATGCTCAAACTACCACACAATTGCACTCATCTCACATGCTAGCAAAGTAATGCTCAAAATCCTCCAAGCCAGGCTTCAACAATATGTGAACTGTGAACTTCCAGATGTTCAACCTGGATTTAGAAATGGCAGAGCAACCAGAGTTCAAATTTCCAGCATATGCTGGATCATTGAAAAAGTAAAAGAGTTCCAGAAAAAGGTCTACTTCTGTTCTATTGAATATGCCAAAGCCTTTGACAGTGTGGATCACAACAAACTATGGAAAATTCTGAAAGAGATGGGAATACCAGACCACCTGACCTGCATCCTGAGAAATCTGCATCACATCAAGGAGCAATAGTTAGAACTGGACCTGGAATAACAGACTGGTTACAAATTGGGAAAGGAGTACATCAAGGCTGTATATTGTCACCCTGCTTATTTAACTTATATGCGGAGTACATCATGTGAAATGCAGTCTCAATGAAGCACAAGCTGGAGTCAAGATTGCCCGGAGAATTATCAATAACCTCTGATATGCAGATGACACCACCCTTCTGGCAGAAAGTGAAGAAAAACTAAAGAGCCTCTTGATGAAAGTGAAAGAGGAGATTGAAAAAGTTGGTTTAAAACGCAATAATCAGAAAACTAACGTCATGGCATCTGGTCCAATCACTTCAGGGCAAATAGATGGGGAAACAATGGAAACAGTGAGAAGCTTTATTTTGGGGGCTTCAAAATCACTGCAGATGATAACTGCAGCCATGAAATCAAAAGACGCTTGCTCCTTGGAAGAAAAGTTATGATCAACCTAGACAGCGTATTAAAAAACAGAGACATTACTTTGCCAACAAAGGTCCATCTAGTCAAAGCTATGGTTTTTCCAGTAGTCATGTATGGATGTGAGTTTTGGACTGTAAAGAAAGCTGAGCGCCAAACAATTGATGCTTTTGAACTGAGGTGTTGGAGAGAACTCTTGAGAGTCCCTTGGACTACAAGAAGATCAAACCACTCAATCCTAAAGGAAATCAATCCTGAATATTCATCGGAAGGACTGATGCTGAAGCTGAAAGTCCAGTACTTTGGCCACCTGATGCGAAGAACTTACTCTTTTGAAAAGACCCTGATGCTGAGAAAGATTGATGGCGGGTGGAGAAGGGGACAGCAGAGGATGAAATTGTTGCATGGCATCACGGACTCGACGTGCTGCAGTACATGGGGTTGCAAAGAGTCGGACACGACTGAGAGACTGAACTGAACTGAACTGAATAAATGGATGCTGCAAAGCACCTTCTACTCCCACATATTTTCACTTCATGCTTTGTTAAAATTTGCAGAAATAAAAGATTTTGCAGATAGCACTACAAGCAGATGAAGAATCTATGTTAGATACTTTTTGGTCCTGAAGACTCTTGGCCATTTTCCCAGACTAGACTCTAGCTTTGTAGCAAATATCTTTTCTGCCTTGGTTTCTCAGAGCCCATTTCTCCAAACTCCCTCATGCAATTCATAGAAAGATTGCAAGATATTTTCCCAAACAAAGATAAATTGATTATAAAAAAATTCAGACTCTAGTTTTCAGGATTATACAGTCGCATGTCTAAACATTTCGTAAATGACTTTCTTATCCTTGGAAATCTATGTTGCATAAAATCTCTAAAATGTATTTTTCAGAAGTAACCATTTTTATCCCACAGTCTTTTGTTCAAGAACTCTAGTGGTTAAAGTAACTTCTAATAAATTAAACTGCAATCCTTATCATTTGTAAAATTTTGTTTTACCATTCCATTGTTTTTTAGTCTTTTTTTAAATTCAGTCTCAACTTCCATCAAAATCTCTCAGTAGCTCTAGCCCACCATTGACCCATCACATTCTAGATCATCTGTTCTTGTGTCACTTAGTTCAATACTTCCCTATTTTCTCTTGTTTTGTAGTTTAACAATCAATGAGTATTCAAGGTTTTGCTTTCCCAACATAGTAGTTTTCAGTCTCATATCCTCTACCATTTTTACCTTTTATTTTCAATGAGTATAAGGCTTACATTTTCACTTTACATCTGTAGGTTACAAATACTATGTTAAGTATATGTATAGTACAGATTCCAAAATTTTGGATAGTGATGCGTTCATTTAAACATTTTTGTCTACTTCAAATACATAACAAAATCAAAAGCATTAAAAAAGAAAACTTCCTTTTAAACACACACACGCACACTTCCCTTGATCACTTGACATTCTGTAATGACCAGACCATAGTATGCTCATTCTCAGCCATTCTCCAGGAATACTTGGTAGTTCATAACAGATGGGTTATGAATTTTTGGCTCTTGCAATTTTGTATTATAAAATGAATATAAGTAACATTTCCTAGCTGATTCAAAAATGAAATATAATCCAACAGAGTGGTATAAGCTATCTCAAATGTTAGAACTTTGAATGAATGACATTGCATAGGATTTTAATGCCATATAAAGATGGGACAAACTTTCAACCATTCAAAAACACCCAGTTTCTTATATGTGAAACTAACCCTTAGTGACAGCAATTGCCTGAGGTGACCAATCACGGACTTCTTTCTTTAGTGAAAGGTGATTAAGAGGGTGATAGCACACTAACTCTGTTAACATCTGGAATGCAGCAATAGACTGAGCCAGATCTGATCATGTTTCAGTTCTGAAAGTGGAAGAGAAATATTACAGGTTTTACTAACACATAGATTACTTCTGACTCCTAGTCGTATCAGCAGCACTTCTCATTTTTGCCCATATATTCTCACTGAGGTTATCATGAGGTCAGGATAACATGGAGGTCTAAATAATTGTTTCTTTTTGACTAAAAGTTATGTTTTTTTTTTAAATTTATATCCAGTTATTATTCAGACCATTGTAGCAAGATACACATAAAAATAGTGAATTATGTTTTATTGCTACAGATGTAGAGATGTATAAAATTTAGTAATAGAGACATGTGCCATATTTTATCTGTATGATCATATGTGCTTTGATACATTTTAAATTTCCAAACTCCCTAAAAATTCTTGCCCAATTAGAGTACACACAGATGAATATTCACAAAATAATTTTAAAATGTGAAAAGATTTACCACACGATGTCTATAGTTTATATTCATTCTAGGAGAGAGATTTGTCTTGTTTTGTAATAGCTCCATGAAGGAAAGACTCTAAGTCCATGCTTGCTTGCATATTTTTTCTTTAATTTTATTTTTTTTAATACCAAAAACATTTTGTATGGGGGTGTAGCTGATTAACAATGTTGTGATAGTTTCAGTGCTTGTTCATATATTTTTGAATGTAGAAAACTTCTACCATTCAGTCACAATCAACTTCTTCCTTCAGATAATATCAATAATGCTAAAAAGAAACTTAGACTACAGTAAAAAAAAAATGTGTATCTGCTAAAAATTTGAATGAGATAAAATCAATGTAAATAAGCTGAAGAAAAATTGAACAATCCTATAGTACTGTGGTTTGTTTTCTTATATGATCTGTGATGCTTCCTTGTCACCATGGATTCAGTAGTGATGAATGTTTCAGGAGGAGTCCTATGTGACATGCTTTACCATCGCAGCCCTCTGATATGGAAACTTTTCTTATTAATTCTTACAGTTGTAATGCTATTCAGAATTTTAATTTCATTTTCTGTCAGTTTCTGTGAATTGAGTTTTCTATACAAATATATAGCCATTTAAAAATATTAAATTTGTTTGGAATAAAGTTATTGTTAATGCATTTTTTATTAAGAGTTTAATATCTCTTGATCTTTTGTGATATCCTCTTTTTAATTCACAGATATGATTTGTTTATATGTTCAGTATGTGTGTGTGATCTATCTATATGTATATTCATGTACATATATATGGTATCTCTATATATATTTCACATATCCATTTCATATATATTATACTTTTTAAACAACCAGCTTTGACATTGTCTATCCTGTATTTGCTTTCTACTTTTATTAATTAAATTACTTGCTATTAATATTTATTGGAAGGATGCTATTCATATTAACTACAATGGAGAAATGTTGGGAGAGCCAGTTTACCAAGGAAAGATTGAGAGCTGATTTTATGACATCTGAATTTTGACGTAACTGTTATAAATCCAAGTGGAGATGAGTAAGGAATCAGAGTTTAGGGGAGTGATCTAAGTTAGGTATATACATTTTACTCTTGTCACTCTATAACAGGCACATAAATTCAGTGATGCTAAGATCAAAAGCAGAGGTTCAGAAAGAAAAGGCAAGAAGTAAAAGAATGGAGTATTGTGACATTCCAATGTCCACAGGCCAAAAAGATAAGGATGATCCAGCAAAGAATATTGAGACGCAGCAAATGAAATAGCAGTAAAACTAAAATGTAGTATGTCCTATATGGCAAGAAAAGGTTTCAGAGAGGAATAATCAATTCTATTAAAACCTGCTGCTGGTATGTGAAGCAGAATGAGGATTGAGCAGTTTGAGGATAATGGTGGGGGTGAAAGTCTAATCAAAGAGTTGACTCATTGGAAAAGACTCTGATGCTAGGAGGGATTGGGGGCAGGAGGAGAAGGGGATGACAGAGGATGAGATGGCTGAATGGCATCACCGACTCAATGGACGTGAGTTTGGGTGAACTCCGGGAGTTGGTGATGGACAGGGAGGCCTGGCATGCTACGATTCATGGGGTCGCAAAGAGTCGGACACGACTGAGTGACTGAACTGAACTGAACTGATAGTGACATAGATTAGAGAAAAAAATGAATAGAGAAAAAATTGAACAGATTTGCTCTAAAAGAAAGGAAAGAAATAGGCAGTATCTAGATGAAAACATAGAACTGAAATAGATTTTCTGAAAATGGAGACATAGTTTTATTTTGTGGAAAAGTTGAGTAGAGGAAAATTACTCAATCTGATAGAGAGAGGGGAGAAAACTATTACAAGAATAACCTCAAGAGGTGAGAGGAGTGGAGTCCTGATATTTAGATGCAGATGCTCTCAGGTTTGTGGATGTGAGAGGGAAACTTGTGAACTTTATCTTGACTTGTTTCTATTAAGTCAGTGAAATAGAAAGCAAGGTGATAAGCTGAGACTGAGGATGAAGGAGAAAGTTTTAAAGTTTGATAATATAGAAGAAGGTACTAAATAGCCAGAAGTCTGAGCATCAGAATGAACCCTGAACATCACTGACAGCCTCACCTGAATTGAGTAATTATGACCTTTAAGGGAGGCAAGTCATAGTTATTTTAGTTTCTCTTCAAAATATGCTAAGCTGCATGGGTGAAGGTGCAAAGTAGATGTCATTTTAATTTTAACCAGACCTTTTATTTTGCCATTAGAATATTTTGAGCTGAGAAAGGGTTAGTTAACAGTATAGAGAAGATAAAATTAACTATGGAATTCAATGTTAATGGAGAGGAAATAAACATTGAAATGGATGAGAAGTTCAATGGTCCCTGTGAAATGGAATCATAGGTATTAAAGGGACTGAGCAGGAAAGGAGGAGATGGGGATGATGGGAATAATAGCAGTTATGCGGTGGATATGTGTACTGGTAACAGTAGTCTCGGAGAAGGCAATGGCATCCCACTCCAGTACTCTTGCCTGGAAAATCCCATGGACAGAGGAGCCTGGTAAGCTGCAGTCCATAGGGGTGAGAAGAGTCAGACATGACTGAGCGACTTCACTTTCACTTTTCACTTTCGTGCATTGAAGAAGGAAATGGCAACCTACTCCAGTGTTCTTGCCTGGAGAATCCCAAGGACGGGGGAGCCTGGTGGGCTGCTGTCTGTGGGGTCGCACAGAGTCGGACACGGTTTAGCAGCAGCAGCAGCAACAATAGTCTAGGGCGTGACTATGTGAGTGAATGACTGAGAGAATTTGGAAGTTGGGATCATGGAAAGAGTTGAGGCTGATAACTGAAAGGAAAGGGCATTGTGTAGAACTTGTCTCAGGATTTTGAAATCACTAGTAGTCGTAAAGGAACAGTTTGCAAAGAGTTATTACGAGTCAGGAGCTAAAATATTTAAGAAATTAAGGGAAGAGATGAGCAGTCAGCCTAAGACTGAAGCAAGGAGTGCTGGCAAAGAGTTGTCTGATGAGAAGAGATCCAATATGAAAGCGTTTTAGAGAGAAGCAAAGGAGAACAGTGTGAAAACAGTGACGAAAAGGAAGCAGTGTGGGGTAGAAAACAGAAATCATTCAGAAAACTACAGGGGAAGCTCCAGGGCCTTTAGGGGAGCTCCAGGTTTTAGTTATCAAAAGTAGGAGAAAGCAGGCAGATAAAAGGTCAAGTATCTGGGAGATTTTGCTAATGAGGCACAATGAATTTCTAAAGAGCCTCGGTATAAGGGCTCAAGAGTAGGACAAGACGAGAAGCTGGGGTCCAAAAATAGGAGGATATAGAACTGTTACTAAGAAAGACCTGGGAGATTTGGGATTCTTGTGGTTAATATATGGAAACAGCACTAGGTTTCGCTAATCAGTCCTCAGTTTATGGAAATTCCTTTCTTCTCAGGTAGTCTTTTGAGAAGAGATTTCCAAGTAAGACCTAATTTATAAAAATTCCATGTGACTTATTAAGGGTAAACATTAGCTTTTTACTTTACAGTTGATGCTAGTCAGCTTAGAAATATAGCATGTATATGATGTATGCTGCTGCTGCTAAGTCACTTCAGTCGTGTCCGACTCTGTGTGACCCCATAGACGGCAGCCTACCAGGCTCGCCCGTCCCTGGGATTCTCCAGGCAAGAACACTAGAGTGGATTGTCATTTCCTTCTCCGATGCATGAAAGTGAAAAGTGGAAGTGAAGTCGCTCAGTCGTGTCCAACTCTTACCGACCCCGTGGGTTGCCATTGCCTTTAGATAAAACCTAAATATTTGGAATACAACTCCTTAAGAGCTATTGTATGGGCAAATAATCTGGTAAAAATCATCAACATCAACTATATAAGCAGTAAATAATGTATTCCCTTTTCTTTCTTTAATTAAGTTTCTGTGAGATTTTGATATATGTGATGGGGAAAGGAATTAACAGTTTGTAAAGCAGCATGGATGTATTACTTGCATGACTATTTTAGTTTTCCAAAAATATTTTTCATATAGACTTAATCTGATATTTTTTGATAATTTAAAAGCTTAATAAAACACCTTGATGGTTTGAGCTGCTATTTGGACTATGTAGTCAATGACAGCTGAAATGGATTTTTACTCCTAATACATTACCCTCTTGGTTGCAAAACTGAACCTTTTAAACTATGGTATATTAAACCCATGGGGAGGTTATCTCATGAATAGTTCTCCACAGGTATTTTTCTTGTTAATAATATTTCTTGTGAATGCCTGATGTGAATATAAGTTTTCTGTATTTATGAATTTTAGCAGAGGGTTTTCTCAGTCTACCATCAAATATGCCTCAAAGGATATGAAAAGACTGTAATTTTTCATTTTTCCCTGAAAGTCCTTAGTAAGCATTTGATTTTGGAAGAACATTGTTATAGGTGTTGACAGGCATTCCAAAGATATCTGTGTTTACTATCCTTGACTTTTAGGACATTAAAATTCACCAGAGATGTTGGATGTAGACTATGAAATAGTTTATAATCAATGAGGAGCAAGTGTTAATATTGGTGAGGAGCAAGTATTAATATTGGTGAGGAGCAAGTATTATATGGTAAACATGACAGAATTCCAAAGGTGGGAGAAGTTTAACATTGGCTCAACTTACAAGAAAATAACTTAAAATGGGACTAGGCAGGATTTTGGTAGGAAAATAACAGCACAAAAGTCATTCTGGCATGATGAGCTCCAACAAGGTTATTTGTTGAGGAACCTTCACTGAATCCTCGATGCAAAACTAGACAGTAGTGTATTCCTATAATATTTTATATATAACCTTACTGCAGCAGTTATATTAATATGTCTTTATTTTTTATATATCTGAAATACATATAAATTATGAGAAAATTCATGATAAGGATTATGCCTAATTGAAAACTGTATTCCAATACTTATAAATGATTAACTTAAATATCTTATTGTATTTTTCATTGATGATGTTCACTTCACATGTACAATATTCAAAAGTTATAGGAGAGTGCACTGCAGATCCTCTTACTCCACTAACCCCCTATTTCTCCTCTCCAGATGTGTGTTAGCATTTCCTTGTGTGTCCTTCACACAATATACATATTTCTTCATTCCTTACATATACTGGGCATAAGACATGTAAGTACTTTTTTTTTTCCTCTTTTGAAAGGAAAAAGACACTGTAAAAAAAATTTTTTTTTTACTCCTAAAATAATAGTGTGTGTATGTGATTTTTAGTTTCATGTGTTAGTGATATAACATCTTGATTTTTATTTTTAGATAAACAGTATTCCATTGTTTAGATGTATCATTGTTGCCAGTCTTTCTCCAATGAAAAAAAGAGACCTACAGTCGATATTCATGTAGACACTTCAGTTTTCACTTATGTAGGGATAACTCTAGGACTGATTCCTAGGGTTGAAAATAAAAGGTATGTACACAAATGTAGATATTGCTAAATTACACCCCAGCTATAAGAGCCTACTAGTTTATTTATTTGTTTGCCAGTGTAGCATATGATGAAAATTTTGGTGTTTTGCTAATCTGATAGGTGAAAATATTCCATTGCAGTTGTTATTTTCCTTTTTCCTACTTTGAATGAGATTGAATATTGTTTTATGTTTAAGAGATATGAATTACTGTTTTTTTTTTAAATGTTGGTGCATTTATTTTAGTTTGATATGTAGAGATGCTTTGTGTGTTGGGGTTATTGGCCATTTGTCTGCAGTATGAATTTGCTAGTATTTTTGTCTGGTTTTTGTCTGTCTTTGACTTTGCTTGTGCTTATTTTGCATGTGTAATACTTCAGAGCATATGTCAAAATTGTCTTTGAATTTTCTGGTGTGTTTTTTTAAGATAATTCTAGAATGCACTTCTACACTTTAATTTTATGAAAGAAATCTCCCATATTTTTTCTAATTTTTGATTGTTTAAATATGCTAAACTCCTATTTATACTTGGATTTTTTCCAATTATTATTATGTTTCAGCTTCAAATCCACTCATCTTTGTGTACTTTGTGAATTATGGGCTGAACTCTGAGGGGATATCTCTTTTATCAGTTGGCTTGATGTTAGGATTGGTCAGCAGAGGGCTTGGAGAGAAAATGCATGACTATGGAATCACTATGCATCACTAGTTATATCATTTTCTTGTTGTTGTTTAGTCTCTAAGTCGTGTCTGACTTTGTGACCCCATGGACTTTAGCATGCCTGGCTTCCTTCTACTTCACTGTCTCCAAGTTTGTTCAACTCATGTCCATTGAGTTGGTGATGCCATCCGACCATGTCATCCTCTGCCACCCCCCTTCTCCTCTTGCCATCAATTTTTCCAAGCATCAGGGTCTGTTTCAATGAATCGGCTCTTCACATCAGGTGGCCAAAATATTGGCGCTTCAGCTTCAGCATCAGTCCTTCCAATGAATATTCAGTTGATTTCCTTTAGAATTGACTGGTTTGGCCTCCTTGCTGTCCAAGGAGACTCTCAAGAGTCTTCTCTAGCACCATAGTTTGGATCTTAGATTTTGAATGTTGAGTTTTAAGCCAGCTTTTTAACTCTCCTCTTTCACCCTCATCAAGAGGCCTTTAGTTCCTCTTCACTTTCTGCCATAAGGGTGCTATCATCTGCATATTTGAGGTTATTGATGTTTCTCCCGGAAATCTTGATTCCAGCTTGTGAGTCATCCAGCCAGCATTTTGCATGATGTACTCTGCATATAAGTTAAATAAACATAGTGACAATATACCACTTTGACATACTCTTTTCTCAATTTTTAAAATTTATCTATTTTAATTGGAGGCTAATTACTTTCCCATATTGTAGTGTTTTTTGCCATACATTGACATGAATCAATAGGTGTACATGTGCCCCCCTGTCCCGAACCCCCCTACCACCTCCTTCCCCATCCCATTGCTCTGGGTTGTCCCAGTGCACCAGCTTTGGGTGCCCTGTTTCATGCACTGAACTTGAACTGGTCATCTATTTCACATGTGGTAATATACATGTCTCAATATGGTAATATACATCTCTCAAATCATCCCACCCTCGCCTTCTCCAAAGAAGACATACAGATGGCTAACAAACACATGAAAAGATTCTAAGCATCACTCGTTATCACAGAAATGCAAATGAAAACCACAATGATGTACCGTCTCAGAGTGGTCAGAATGGCTGCCATCAAAAGTCTATAAACAATAAATGCTGGAGAGGGTGTGGAGAAAAGGGAACCCTCTTACACTGTTGGTGGGAATGCAAAATAGTACAGCAACTATGGAGAACAGTGTGGAGATTCCTTTAAAAACTAGAAATAGAACTGCCATACGATCCAGCAATCCCACTGCTGGGCATACACACCGAGAAAACCATAGTTGAAAGAGACATGTATACCCCAATGTTCATCGCAGCACTGTTTACAATAGCTAGGACATGGAAGCAACCTAGATGTCCATCAGCAGATGAATGGATAAGAAAATTGTGGTACATATACACAATGGAATATTACTCAGCTGTAAAAAAGAATGCATTTGGGTCAGTTCTAATCAGGTGGAAGAAACCAGAGCCTATTATATAGAGTGAAGTAAGTCAGAAAGAAAAGCACCAATACACTATATTAACACATATATGGAATTTAGAAAGATGGTAACAATGACACTATATACAAGACAGCAAAAGAGACACAGACGTAAAGAACAGACTTTTGGACTCCTTTCTCAATTTTGAGTCAGTTCTTTGTTCCTTGCTCAGTTCTAACTGTTGCTTCTTGTCCTGCATACAGGTTTTGCAGGAGCCAGGTAGGGTGGTCTGATATTCCCAACTCTTTAAAGAATTTCCTCTGTTTGTTGTGATCCACACAGTCAAGGCTTTAGCATAGTCGATGAAGCAGAAGTAGATTTTTTTTTCTTTTTTTGAAATTCCCTTACTTTTTTATGATCCAGGGGATGTTGGCAATTTGATCTCTGGTTCCTCTGCCTTTTCTAAATCCAGCTTGTACATCAGAAAGTTCTCTGTTCACATACTCCTGAAGTCTAGCTTGAAGGATTTTTAGCATCACCTGGCTAGCATGTTAAATGAACACAATTGCACAGTAGATTGAACATTCTTTGGCATTTCCCTTCTTTGGTATTGGAATGAAAGCTGACCTTTTCCAGTCCTATGGCCACTGCTGAGTTTTCAAAATTTGCTGGCATATTGAGTGCAGCACTTTAACAGCATCATCTTTCAGGATTTGAAATAGCTCAGCTGGAATTCCATCACCTCTCTAGTTTTCTTCCCAGTAATACTTCCTAAGGCCCATGTGACTTCACATCCCAGGATTTCTGGCTCTATGTGAGTGACCACATCATCGTGATTATCTGGGGCATTAACACTTTTTTGTACAGTTCTGCTATGTATTCTTTTCATCTCTTCTAAATCTCTTCTATTTCTGTTAGGTCTTTGCTGTTTCTATTCCTAATTGTGCCCATCTTTGCCAGAAATGTTCCCTTGGGATCTCCAATTTTCTTAAAGAGCTCTCTAGTCTTTCCCATTCTATTGTTTTCCTCTATTTCTTTTCACTGTTCATTTAAGAAGCCTTTCTTTTCTCTCCTTGCTCTTCTTTGGGACTCTGCATTCAGTTGAGTATATCTTTCCCTTTCTCCTTTGCCTTTCGCTTCTCTTCTTTTCTCAGCTATTTGTAAGGACTCCTCACACAACCGCTTTGCATTCTTACATTTGTTTTTCTTGGGGATGGTTTTGGACATTACACCCTGTACAATGTTGGGAACATCTGTTCATAGTTCTTCAGTCACTCTATCTACTAGCTCTATTCCCTTGAATCTATTTGTTCCCTTTACTGTATGATTGTAAGGGATTTGTCATTAGCTACTGAAAATTGTGTTTTATGTTAACACCGAATCATTATTTTAAAAAATCCCACAGTATATTATGCAGGTAATTAAGCTGTTGCTTATTTCTATGCTATGTCTTGTCCTTCAAGTTTTACATTAATTTCTTCACATTTGATAATCTTTTCTAACTACTAATGAGAAAGAATAAAAATGATAGTAGTATATACTGAAACTGCTGTAACAGACCATTCAGCTATTTTATTGTTATTATTTTAGAAATGTGACATTGATTTACTGAGGCAAACACATATTCAACATTCTTCATATATTTATATTATGATAGAGAAAAATAATCTTTGAAAATAGATCCTTAGAAAATAATTAAATGTTGAATTCATTTTGAACATTGACTCAATTTCACTTAATTACATTTAATGCATCCTCTTCAATTCTATAATTATATTTAACAATCAGATGTAACCACTTCATATCTTTTCCATTTAATGTGATAAGGTTAATGAGGGATTTTTATTATGACATGCTTCATTACATTTATTTAAGAGATTTCAACATTTTCCACTGAAATTCTTACTTGCAGTCATAAAAGTTGACTTTGGATTAATAATGTTTTAGATAAGTAGAATTTTTAATAAATTTAAGATAATAATACTATGGAAGACTTCTTAGTGTCTCATCTTTATAAGTCTAAAAATATATTCAATTATGATTGGATATACTATGAAATTTACAGAACACTTTAATTTTTGAAATATTGGGGACTGTCACCAAAGTCTTTGCTCACAAATTAAATTTTCATATAAAAAAACACAAGTGTATTTAAAAAGCCAAGGAAACAGTGTTTGTAAGTAGGTTGGACTGATGAATACCCAATAATAAGGAAAGATTATTCTTTTCTTTTTCTTTGTTAGTATTGTGTTCTTCAGGTCCAGATCTACAATGGCCAGTTTGTTTGGGATTCACTTTATTTGTTCTTAAAAATCATGTCAGTTATATCTGCATATTAGTTTCATGGGCTTCTCTGGTGGCTCAGATGATAAAAAATCCGCCTGCAATTCAGTAGACCTGGGTTCAATCCCTGAGTTGGCAAGATCCCCCAGAGGAGGGCATGGCAACCCACTCTAGTATTCTTCCCTGGAGAATCCCCATGGACAGAGGAGCCTGGTGGGCTATAGTTCACAGAGTTGCAAAGAGTTAGACACAACTGAGCGACTAAGCACAGAGTAGTTACATGGGTGTTTCATTATGTATGTTTGTGTTTGTGCATATAAATGTATGGGTGTGTACTTGATCATATTGAGAATGAGAAAGGACTCAAAAGTATTCACTAGCTCAAGGCGAAGTTTTGTTTCTTGCTAGTGTTTGAAAACAGAGGGAGAACAGATGTTTATTAGGCAAATAAGCCTGTACAAAGTTTGTCAACCTTAGCACTATTGACATTGTGATGCAGATAATTCTTAGCTGATAGGGCCTGTCTTTGGCATTGTTAAAATACTGGCAAGCTCCCTGTATTCCACCCACTCGACAGAAGCAGAACCTTTTTCCAAGCTATGACAACTAACAGTATTTCCACAGCTTCAAAAGTCTCCTGGTGGACAAAGTCACAAATCCATAGTAAAGTTTTTCAAAGAAGGAGGATTACTATCTGTACTCATATTTACCCTTGAGTTCAGCATCTTCTCTAGACTATTCTGATAATCAAAAACTGAAAAAAATGACTAGTAGAGATATTTTAGGGTATATATTTAGGATGCTGGAACACAAATAGTACTGCTGTGAAACCCAGGTGAAAACATGTAAATTCTGTATTCAGAGAGTAAATTGAAGTTTTGAACTTGAACACTTTGGATATCAAAATAGCATGTCACCACAGTGAGCCCCAGTGAGAGAGAGTGAAAGGCAGCAAAGCATATAAACAATGTTTGCTCATGAAAGGTAAAGATGACTGGTGCTTCGGCACTGGTGGCAGTCCAGTAAGTATCACTGGAAGACACACCTTGTGGCATTTGAACTCAGGGCTCCCTATAGAGTGTGTTGTTGTTGTTATTTAGTCACTAAGTCATGTCCAACTTTTTGTGACCCCATGGACTATATAGCCTGCCAGGCTCCTCTGTCTTTGTGATTACCCAGGCAAGAATACTGGAGCGGGTTGCCATTTCCTCCTCCAGGGGATCTTCCTGACTCAGGGATGGAACCTGTGTCTCCTTCATTGGCAGGAGGATTCTGAGCCACCAGGGAACCAATAGAGTATGCAGTATGATGAGAAACGTAGAAAAGTATAAGCGGTGAATGCTGTACTTACAGAGTCTTTCATTTGCCAAATCTGATGCTCTTCACCACCACTCTAAGTAGAGTTGTTTTTGTTTTTGTTTTTCCAGAAGAGGCTGAAGGAGACTGAACTCAAGCATAGAGTCCAAATAGCTTCTCAGCTTGCCTCAGTTTGTTTTCACACACAGCCTACCTTGATCATCTCAAATATACATGCTCCTCATTATCTCATCCGTGTCCCTCCACACTTTGTCTCTCCTCCTCCCTTTTTCCTCAGCTGGCTACACTTCAAGCACATACACATTTCAGACAAGTACAGAATGGCATTTCTCCAAATAACTTTTAGTTATTACCCCAGCCATTGATTTAGTGGATCATGTTCGTAATTAAAAAATGTTTTATCAAAAGTTTATGGTAAACTCTGAAAAATCCTTCGTAAAGAAACCTGGAAGCAAAGTTAAAACTAACAATCTACAAATGATCTATTTATTTATATGCCTTGGACATATCATATTTCTTCTTCTTTTATACCTGAACAAAATAAATAGGAAATTAATTTTTTCCATTTTCTGAGTAGTGGTTATCAGGATTTTGAAATAAAGAAATATCTCAAATGAAATATGATACTGTATTAAAACATTTTATAGTAAAAGGAACATTCCAAATGGCCCTTCTAAAAATTTTTAGTTTTCTCTATTACCTCAGACTTTACAACAGGCTAGTGAAACCCAAGAAACTGTTAAGTAACAGCTTGAAAATTCACAGGAGAAAGATAAAATAAAATAATGAAAATACATTTAAATTGATCTCAAATTCTGAATTGAATTGGCACCTGCATTACCTCTGAAATAGCTTCAGTTTGTCCAGTGAGTGAGCCAGAGGTTTTCCTCCTATTTAAAGTTAAAGCAGTAATAGAAAAAAAAAAAAAAAAACAGCAAAGACAAGACAAAAGAATCTTTGACAAGTCTCTGGTCTAATCATTATTATACAGATCCCAAAATAACAGTATTCACTGGACTTTTAATTAGCCATGTTAATTCTTCTCTATTAAAGATAGAAAAGAAGAATGATGGCATCAGATTGTTTTTCCAGAAGAAAAATAATGTTAAATCCCATCCTAAAGTGAAACACTTAATATTTAAAATTTTAGTTTTGCAAGGGAACAAAGTTTCTAAAAGTTCATTTCTCAGCCAGTGCTGGAATTCATTCTACTATGTATTGGTCAAATAATTCCTGACTCTGCAATTGAAAAGATCTGGTAACAAAACTCTGATGTCATTTCAATGGGTGCAACTTTGTTGGGGTATTATTTATTTATTTTATGCAGTCTGACTTTTACTTTCTGCTATTATCATTTATTGACTTGAATTATAATCTCATAATATCTGAAGCAAAAGGGTAAATCTTGTATCTTAGTGTGTGTGTATTTACAAAACATTCCAAGGAAGATGTGCTATTACATTTCTTCTTCACTTAGTTTTGTACCTTTATGTCTAAATGACTCTTAAACTGTATTTCCCTCTAAACATACAAAACTTTTACATTCTTGATCACCTTTTTCTATGTGCTCCAGTGTTGTTCATTTCCATTTTTAATTTTCAATATTAAAGACTAGTCACATGACACAACCCAGCCTGGAAAATTGCTTAATGTCATCTAGATACCACATTTCAATTCTTGAGACAGCATCTATAATTTTAAATATATCATTATATAGACATATAAACACTTTTGTGAAAGCAAAACCAAAGTTCTTCATCATGTTAACTATTTTAAAATACGTTCTTCCTCACTCTTCCTTTATCTCCTTTATTCAATAACTATGTACTAAGACCCCAGTGTAAATCAACTATTATTCTAGAGAATGATGAAAAGTGCTTAGTCACTCAGTTGTGTCCAACTCTTTGCAACCCAGTGGACTGTAGCCCACCAGGCTCCTCTGTCCGTGGGGATTCTCCAGGCAAGGATACTGGAGTGGGTTGCCATGCCCTCCTCCAGGGGATCTTCCCAACCCAAAGATCAAACCCAGGTCTGCCACATTGCAGGCAGATTCTTTACCATCTGAGCCACTGGGGAAGCCCAGAGAATGATGAAATATCACTCTCTTTTTCCAATAGTTACTGTATAGAAGAGAGACTGGAAACCAAGCTATTGTAAAAAAAATATTACAAATATGGGCATAGTTCAAAACAGCATGAGAAGTTGAGGCATCTGCTGTGTCTATAGTGGGGAGTGGAGCTGGAAAGACTTAGAGGCTTTATTGCAAAGCATCACTTAAAAGGACAATGCAGGACTCCAGCTTGGTGGGAATGTTAACTGATACAATCACTATGGAGAACAGTATGGAGATTCCTTAATAAACTAGGAGTAAAACCACCATATGACCCAGCAATCCCACTACTGGGCATATATCCCAAGGAGACTAAATTGAAAAAGACACATGTACCCCAGTGTTCTTTGCAGCACTATTTACAATAACTAGGACAGGGAAGCCTGGCATGCTGCGATTCATGGGGTCACAAAGAGTCAGACACGACTGAGCAACTGAACTGAACTGAACTGAACAACCTAGATATCCATAGGCAGATGAAATGGATAAGAAAGTTGTACGTATACATGATGGAATATTACGGAACACATCTGAGTCAGTTCTAATGAGGTGGATGAACCTAGAGCCTATTATACTGTGTGAAGTCAGAAACAGACAAATACTGTATATTAACGCACATATATGGAATCTAGAAAGGTGGTACTGATGATCCTACCTACAGGGCAGCAAAGGAGACACAGACAGAAAGAACAGACTTTTGGACTGAGTGGGAGAAGAAGAGGGTCGTATGATTTGAGAGAATAGCACTGAAGTATGTACCTTACCACATGTAAATCATATAACCAGTATGAGTTCGATGCATGAAGCAGGGCACCAAATGCCAGTGCTCTCTGCCAACCCTGAGAGTTAGGGTGGGAGCTGGGGAGAGTTAGGGGGGCTCAGGATGGAGGGGCCACACGTGTACCTACGGCCGATTGATACTGATGTATGGCAAAAGCCATCAGAATATTGTAAAATAATTAAAATAAATAAATAAACAAATATTTTACTTAGATTCAAATAAAATAAATTTTAAAAAAGAGGACAGAGACATTATTGCCTAGAATGTTGTGGGCATTAATTTTTGTGGGAAATAAGAAGAGATAAAAATAAGGATTTCCCCAAATATCTGATCAACGAAATAGAAAAAAGAGTGAGGAGGGGAAAAAAAGGGAAGCCCAGGTAAATATTTTGATACCATAACATCGTTTTACCATAGAGGGTTTCCCTGGTGGCTCAGGTGGTAAAAATTCGGCCTGCAATGTGGGGGACCTGGGTTCAGTCCCTGGGTTGTGAAGATCCCCTGAAGGAGAGCATGGCAACCCACTCCAGTATTCTTGGCTGGAGAATCCCCATGGACAGAGGAGCCTTAGTGGGCTGCAGTCCATGGGGTCGCAAAGAGTCAGACAGGACTGAGTAAGCACAGCAAACACTTCTCTTGTTATGATTATTTAGTCAAAAACTAAATAATACGATTAATAAATAAATCTACCTAGTGTACATGAGCTGGACTTTAGTGCAATGAGCTGAAAGTAATAAAATAACTGAAGACAACATGATTTAACATTTTTCTGGAACTCTTCTTAACCTAGCCTTAGTATACCCCATATAATCTATGTGGCCCTTGACTATCTGATATATGGACCAAGAAAGCATTCTGCTGTCAATCTAGTTGTTGAGAATATTATTAATATGTAATCACTTTATTAGTTTTATAAAACAAACATAAATATTGTAAAATCTTTTTGCAACCTAATAATCATCTTGGGCATTGTTATGGTCTGAATGGTTTTGTCCCCCTTCCCCCAGCAAAATTCATATGTTGAAATCCTAATGCCCAATATGATGGTGATTAGGAGATTGGACTCTTGAGGGTAGAGTGGGATTAGTGTCCTTATCAAAGGGAACCAGAGAGCTCCCTTGTTCCTTTCACCATGAAAGGACACAACTAGAAGATAGCTGTCTATGAATCTGGAAATGGTCCCTGACTCTTAGTTACTTTATCTTGGACCTCTCAGCCTCAAGAACTGTGAGAATTAAGTAGTTGCTGTCTAAGCCACTCAGCCTATGATATGTTTGTTATAGCAGTCAAAACAAACCAATAGAGGCACATACCAAATGTGAGCTAGAAGAAAGGCATAATTACATTTTTGTTTAACAGAAACATTTTTAATTACAGTATGGAGAATTTTGAAACTGGAAGAAGAGACTACTTCATATGGAAAATAGGGAGAACTTGAATTAAATCAGTGGCTGAAAGGATTAAGAGGTAGATTGGATTGTTCGTGATATTAAAGACATGATCTGACTAGACTTTGGAGAAGGAAATGGCAACCCACTCCAGTATTCTTGCCTGGAAAATCCTGTGGACAGAGGAGCCTGGTGGACTATACAGTCCATGGGGTCGCAAAGAGTCAGACACGACTGAGCGACTAAACTTTCACTTTTCACTTTGACCAGACTTAGTTACTGTTAAGATGTTAGGCAGAAAAAAGAAGTTGTCTAGGAACTTACAGGTAGATCTCTTGGACAAATGCAAGATGAAGGTAGCATTCACTGAAGTAAAAACTAGAGACCCTTAATAAAATTAATGGAGTTTCCAGTCTGACATGTAAGGAGATTAAAAGTTGCCACTCTATCCTAACAAGTAAAAGGCTGAACAGACTGGAAAATAACAAGGCAAATTGCTATTTCAGAATTGGAGAGACAGGTGAGTACAGAGAGTCACAACTTAACCAGAGCATGAATCTCCACAGGAACTAGTACCTGGGTAGGTAAACCTAAACTGTAATGCCTGTAATTGAAGAATTGCTGAGGACTCATCGTGGACAAGTCTGAGTGTTAAAAACTCCAGTGGGCAGGAGGTCATTAAGAGGGCACCCATGCTTTTGTGAGTTTTACCTCAAGGTGCTCACAGTGAATAGCAAAGAAAAATCCTTTCATGCTTTTGGCATGAGAGGGAGAAAAGTAACCATTTAGAAATGTATCAGAGCATTCGTTTTTTTTTTTTTTTTAATTTTTATTTTTACTTTACTTTACTTTGCAATACTGTATTGGTTTTGCCATACATTGACATGAGTCCACCACGGGTGTACATGTGTTCCCAAACATGAACCCCCATCCCTCCCCATAACATCTCTCTGGGTCATCCCCGTGCACCAGCCCCAAGCATGCTGTATCCTGCCTCGGACATAGACTGGCGATTCGATTCTTACATGATAGTATACATGTTACAATGCCATTTTCCCAGATCATCCCACCCTCTCCCTCTCCCTCTAAGTCCAAAAGTCTGTTATACACCTCTGTGTCTTTTTTGCTGTCTTGCATACAGGGTCATCATTGCCATCTTTCTAAATTCCATATATATGTGTTAGTATACTGTATTGGTGTTTTTCTTTCTGGCTTACTTCACTCTGTATAATCGGCTCCAGTTTCATCCATCTCATCAGAACTGATTCAAATGAATTCTTCTTAACGGCTACCTTAAAAGAAACTCTTTTACCAGAATCTTACCTGCAGGAGTTTTATGAGAACCTAACTTACTTCAGTTCAGTTCAGTTGCTCAGTCATGTCCGACTCTTTGCGACCCCATGAAGTGCAGCACGCCAAGCCTCCCTGTCCATCACCAACTCCCAAATTTCACTTAGAGGGAGGGAAATAGTCAAGCACTTGTAGATTTCACAATCCAATGCACAGGTTCACCAAAAGATTGAGATCTAATCATAGGCTTATATAACACTCATTCTTCCCCTAGCCCTCAGCACATTGGTAAAGTCCTGTCTATAGCAGTTCCTTTAACTGGATTTATTATGTCCAGACTTTAACAAAAAAATCACAAGATACACTAAAAGGAAAAAGCAGTTTGAAAAGACTGAAGAAGAATTAGAACCAGAGTCAGATGTGGCAAGGATGTTGCAATTATTAGGCTGAGAATTTAAAACAATAATGATCAAATGTGCCAAGTTCTCTGACAGAAAAAAAAAAAAAAGGAAAAATAGTAGGTAATATTCAATAACAGATGGAATGTAATTAAAAAAATGAAAATTCTAAGAAAGAATAAAAAAGAAATGCCAGAGATCAAAAACACTGTAATAGACACGAAGAATGCCTTTGATGGGCTGATGGATAAAATTAATAAAATCAGTTTGGGGCTTGTTCAGTTTACGGTGCCTGTGAGATGTAGGGGGTTTCCCTGATAGCTCAGTTGGTAAAGAATCCTCCTGCAATGCAGGAGACCCCAGCTGGATTCCTGGGTCGGGAAGATCTGCTGGAGAAGGGATAGGCTACCTATTCCAGTATTCTTGGGCTCCCCTTGGGGCTCAGCTGGTATAGAATCCGCCTGCAACGTGGAAGACCTGGGTTCGATCCCTGGGTTGGGACAATGCCCTGGAGAGGGAAAAGGCTACCCACTCCAGTATTCTGGCCTGGAAAATTCCATGGACTGTATAGTCCATGGGTTTGCACAGAGTGTGATGAAGATATTTAGTTGCCACACATGTAGCTTGGGACAGAAGTCCAAGCTGTAAATAAATGTAGACATTATCTACACACAAGTAGTGATTAGAACAAATGGCACAGGTAAAGTGTTTTAGAACAATGATAAATAAACTTTATTGAGCCACATTATGAATTAAAAAATTCAATATTTCTTCTTCAGAAATAAGTTCACATATAGAATATTAAATATATAGTGTCGGGAGTTTTATTGCCTCCCTAAAGCCCATTTCAGCATAATAGTTTCTCATGTGAAGCAAAAGGACTTGAAGCTTAAATGAAGATTCCTGAGGAAGACATGAAGTTTAAATACAGTCCTGATGAGTTTCACCATTTAAGAAAAGAAGGCACTTACAAAAGAAACTGAGAAGTGGATGAAAAGAAAATATAACCTAGAGATTGTGATGACTGAATGAAGTAAGTCAAACAAAGAGGAGTAAATATTGTGTGATATCACTTATATGTAGAACCTAAAAAAAGTACAGATGAACTTATTTATAAAACACAAATAGATTTATAGATATTGAAAATAATCTTACATTTACCAGGGGTGAAAGAAAGGGAGGGATAAATTGGGAGACTGGGATTGACATATACACACTACAATATATAAAATAGATAACTATTAAGGACCTATTGTATGGCACAGGGAACTCGACTCTGTAATTACTCTATAGGGAAGAAGAATCTAAAAAGAGTGGGTATATGTACATGCATAACTGATTCACTTTGCTGTACAGCAGAAACTAATACAAAATTGTAAATCAACTATATACCAAACAACAATTTTTAAAAAGGAAATAAAAAGAAATTTGTGAGTCAGTGGATAAGAGTTTTTTAAGAAGGTAGATGAGTGTGTGTCAAAAGTTGAACATACACATATAGGTGTACACATACACATATGTATATATGCATATACATGAGCATGTATTCAACTTCTGATATATATTTATTTGTATGGCTGTGGGTGTGCCTGTGTGGTATACTTGTGCTTAGATGAGCCTAAAAATACAGCACAGAATGGAAATAATTGATGGAGTAAGATGCACTCTACTGGGGCTAGGGATTTGAAGAAAATGAAAAGGACCTGGGATAATTACTGAGGGGAATGGGAAATAGGCCAGATAAGAAAAATGTAATAGGATTGCCAAGCAGTTGTGGTTACCTCTGAATTTGGATTCCATAAATTTGCTATGGTACTAATCTTCAAGATCATCTGGTTTTCTCTAGTGGTACACAATAACATGGGTGCAGATTCAGAAGCAGAGGAGGCAGATGGTTGAGTTAATCCAGAGCTTCTCAAAAATTAAATAAGAGAAGAATATCAGAATCAGCTGGGAAGCTTTTTTTAACTACACAGATCTGTAACTCAAAAATAGGAAAATACATTTTGCAATAATGTACTAGTGAGTGGCTAGAGAAATGAGGGAAGCTAGAAACCACATATTATAAAGTTGGTAAATTAGAAGAGGTAGAATAAGTGGAATTAGAAAACGATTTGTTACTGAGTTTGTAGTAATAAATGGTTAAACTAGATTCAAACTTATCTTCAACATTATAAAATATAATGGAAAATCAGATGCTCTGGATGATAAGAATTTTTGTTGTTGAAAATAAGTTGCTCTAGAACAATCAGACTAATCAAACAGTTAAAGGCAACATCACATAATGTCTAACCATAATTTGTGGCCAATCTAGCTGTTTAGTTCTCCCCACTGGGTCTTTTTAATTCTCTGACTTGACCAAGTTACTTTGCCTTGGTCTGTCTGATTCTCTCATCCTAAAATGCATGTTTGTCATGAAAATTAAAGGAGTTAATATATTTAAAACACTTACAACCATACCTTGTACCTAGTATACACTTGAAAAATGTTAGCTGCAGTTATTACTAAATCTCAATTTTACCTTTATTGCATAGATATGATTTTATAACAGTGAATTCTCACTCAATGTAAAATGTGCTTTTGTTTAAAAAGCTAAAATCTACACGTAATTCTCTGTAGAGATCAGTGTTTCCTAAAATTTTAAAGTTGCAATCAACCTGTAAATTATTGATAGATTTATCTTTCATTGCCTACTTTCCTAGAAGCTGTTAACTATACTTATCGTTTAGTATCATGTCAGATTCTTCAAATTTAATTCTGCATTAAATTCTCATCTTTATTATAGCAACCATGATTCTCTTGACTGCCTTTGTGTCATCCTTAACATAAATTCCATGACACATAGGCTATAGAAATTGAGTTGTGAATGAAATGAGTGTTCTATTTGGAGAAGATTAGAGAGCAAAAGTGAGCCTCTCAGTCATGTCCGACTCGTTGTGACCCAATGGACTGTAGCCCACCAGGGTCCTCTGTCCTTGGGATTTCAAAGAAAAAATTACTGGAGTGAGTTGCCATTGCCTTCTCCAGGGCATCTTCCTGACCCAGGGATCGAACCCTGGTAAGTCCCAGGAAGCAAAAAAAAAAAAAAAAAAAAATCGCTAAAGTCTGTAACAGAGAATGAGACACATAGTCATGAATTTTCTACTTCATTTGGGTCTGGGTTATTCCCTTGTACCCCATGTCTATTATGTCCATTAAAACAGAAATCTCATTTTCTCAGTCACAATATCCATCAATATTAGTAGTTCAAAGTTATCAACCTAAACAGTTATTATCTGCAATGATTATTCTCCAGTACTCTTCATGACAGTTTTCTGAATATTGGCCCTTATGTGAGGATAGTAACGTTGAAGTGGTAGCTATGTTGAAGCACAAGCACATGAACAAAAAATCGACTTTTTGTCTTTTTCATTTTATTTTCTGTTTTTAACTGTGTACCACATGTTACATATGTTCCTGAATAGTAGACAAAAATAGGATGCTTATGCAACCTTCTGTAAGTGTTAATAAAGATTTAGCATCTTCCTTTAAACTACTGGGAAATATGAGAGCAAGCGAGCCAGCAGCATATGAGAATTCCATATGACGTAAAAAGCCAGAGCAGATAAAACAGTCTTTGTGATCCAGACCATAAGCAAAAAGAGGTGATTGGTTTGATTCATTCTAAAAGTACTTTTCTCCCCATTTCTCTTCTCATCTTTACAGTGATCTCTTCTGCTCCACAGAATTATAACCCTTGATATTTTAAAAATATATTTTAGCCTTCAATAATCCAAGGAAAATGTGACTCTCAGTAATTCATCTCTTATTTCTTTGATGAATAAAACTTAAAAGTACATATTTTTCTTTTTACAACCTCTTCACAACCTCTTCGCTTGTTTATCATTTTTGTATTAAATTTTGATGGTTTACTATGATACTTTCCCAAAAGAAATTTAGAGACTCTCTTTCACAGAATTTTAGACACACTAAAGATGGTGATAAATATTAAATGGACTTATTGTGGTGATCATTTTGCAGTATATACAGGTATTGAAGCATTACATTCAACACCTAAAACCAGTATAATATTATGTCAATTTTATTCACAATAAAAATGAAAGAAACTTAGAGACATTCTGCCCTTAAGAATTTTAAATGCAAATGGCATTGTTCAACCAGAGCATTTATCCATTTTCCTTGGTAACTTAACACAAAATGCATATACACTGCAGGAGATGTAGGAGACATGGTTTCAGTCCCTGGGTTGGGAAGATCCCCTGGAATAGAAAATGGCAACCCACTCCATTATCCTTGCCTGGAAAATTCCATGGGCAGAGGAGCCTGGTGGGCTACAGACCATGGGGTTGCAAAGAGTCAGACGTGACTTAGCTACTAAAACAACAACAACAACAACAACAAATAGAAATCATGGTTTCTTCCAGATTTTAAGAAGTTGAAGTTAGCTCTTTTTGCTCTTCCCCAGTGACTCAGTGGTAAAGAACCCGCCTGCCAATACAGGAGATGATGATTCAACCCATGTGTCAGAAAGATCCACTGGAGAAGCAAATGGCAACCCACTCCACTAATCTTGGCTGGGAAATCCCATGGACAGAGGAGCCAGGTAGGCTATAGTCCATGGGGTCGAGAAAGGGTCAGACATGATTTAGCAGCTAAACAACAATATACCCAGAAACAAAAACTGTGAGTTTCCAGTGGAATCTCAGAATCTGACCTGAGGGCACACTGCAATTATTCAATATTCTGATGTTCATAAAATAATATTACTAAAATCATACAAAATAGGCATAAGCAATATGAAAGCTTTTTCAGAAATGGTTTTGATAGGTTATCCTCTTCATGAACATTTTTGTTAAATTAAGTATTAGTGTCATAATAAAAAAAAAAAGAAACTACATAGGTTGAAACAACAGAGACATTGTTTTTCCTGGTTCAGAGGCCTCTTAAGCAATAACTATTAATTTGCGTAACAGACTTCCACATGGCAGTTCTTGGTGCCTTCCCATGGAACTCAAAGAAAAATGTCTTCATGAACAAAAGATCAAATATATTTCAGAATATTCAAAGTCAGCAATACATAAGAGAACCAACTGACTAAAACCATATACAGCTATACACATATACGTTAGCTCAGTTGTCAGAAATCCAGACAAGGCTGATTTAATTATCTCTGCTTTACAGATTAGAAAACTAAGACACTCAAATTAGGGAGATTTGCTGTGTTCAGATAGCTAATGAGAAACACAAATAGAACTTAACAGCATTTTACAGTAGTAAAGCTGATAATAGAAAGTCATAGAAACAATTAAATCCTTTGTGATAGCTAGAATTTGCATGTATATTAAACAAGATGTGTCTATATAAAACACAACCCAAGGATTCAACCCAGGTCTCCTGCATTGCTGACAGATTCTTTACTGTCCTATTCATCAGGGAAGCCCATGTATTAATATATATGCATGTAACTTTATTTAAACAACTAAATGAATTCCATACATACCATTCTGAAATTTGCTCTATTACCCTATTATTTTAACGGCTTATAGCATTTCTCGGTATACACCACATATATGAACATCTCCGTATGAATTTTTACCAAAATGTCACTATCACAAGTTATGTACATGTATATGTCCTTGGTGTTAAAGAAAAGCTACCAATCAATGGAAGTTCTTAATCAAAAATATTTTATAGCTATTATTATATTTGGTGGGTATTATCAAGTTATTAACACTCTCCACAAATCTGTTTCAAACTTATTTTTACATCAGTAGTCGATGGCAGTTCTACTTTATGCACAATTTATTTTAAAAAGTATTCTGAAAGTTTTCATTTTTTTCTTCTTTAAAAGAAAAAAAGAAAAAATATGATGAATCTTGTTAAAAGTTCAGTTATCTTATTACCTAGTATATAAGGGGTGTTTTTAAGTGCACCTGCTCATAATTTTGTTCATGCCCTTCCCCTTTATTTCTAATGTGTTTTATCTCAGGCTCTTATTGGTTTGGAGGATCATTCCTTTTTGTATTAAATATTTTGATCCTGTTTCAGTTTCAAACTTTACAAAATCTCTTCCCAATATGTCAATATAAAATTTTTTTTTCAATCATAATTCAGAGTTTTGTATTTATTTTACATAATCATATCAATGGCCTTATTTATGTTTTATATTTTACATCTTACTTAAAAAATTTTCCCCGTTAGAAGATGATCACAAAACAATAGTATCTTAAATTGTGTTGTAGAATTCATTAGAATTGTTTGTAAGTAATAACTAATTTATAAAACTAATTTATAAAAATTTATTTATTTTTAAAGATAAACCTCATATTTGCCATAATGTGAGATAGAGCTAAATTTATTGTGATATACACAGTTATTCTCATATCAATTTGTCTCTTCTTTACTATTAAAAGGTTAAAGTGTAATCAAACATATTCATGTCTGTTTCTGGACATTGTTCCATTGATCTTATTATCTCTATGCTACAGCTTTATTATCTCTATGCTAGAGCTTTATTACCCACTCCAGTACTCTTGCCTGGAAAATCCCATGGATGGAGGAGCATGGTAGGCTGCTTTCCTTGGGGTCACTAAGAGTTGGGCATGACTGAGCGACTTCACTTTCACTTTTTACTTTCATGCATCGGAGAAGGAAATGGCAACCCACTCCAGTATTCTTGCCTGGAGAATCCCAGGGACCGAGGAGCCTAGTGGGCTGCTGTCTATGGAGTCGCACAGAGTCGGACACGACTGAAGCGACTTAGCAGCAGCAGCAGCGGAGCTTTATTGTTTTTATTACTGTAAATACATATGTGTTTTTTTAAAATAACATTTAACAAGGGGCCCCGGGGCCTTTTGGCCAGCAGACACTAACATGGTCATTGAGAGGACAGAGAAGCAAGTTTCATACATAGGATAAAGTCCTTTATTGGAGGTAAAACACACAGTTGGTATAGGCTTGTGGCCACATTGGCTAGAGACAGAAATCTACAAGGTACTAAAATCTCACTTAAGGAATCCTCATTTTAGTATATAAAAACACTGTAAACAAGCAAAGCATATAGCTATGCAAGGCTTGGATTTCAGCTTGAGTCCAGAGAAATAATATTTTCTAACTATGATGTTAATCATGCTATCTGTGAAAATGGCTATTCCTATAAGCATATACTTCTATTAACAATAAAGTCTAATCTCTCCCATTTATATTCTCAAAACATAGGTCTTATTTTTTTAGTAATTTTATGAAATGTGATTATCTTGAAATTCTAAACTCACACCTTGAGAACTTCCTTGTAGCTTTAATCTGGGAAAGGCAATAGCCAGGTTAAGAATTCCAATGACACTGCTTTAGAGAATGGTAACGTTTAGAAAGAAAGATTCTGCAGGTTGCTTTTGCTGCTGCTGCTAAGTCACTTCAGTCATGTCTGACTCTGTGTGACCCCATAGATGGCAGCCCACCAGGCTCCCCCGTCCCTGGGATTCGCCAGGCAAGAATACTGGAGTGGGTTACCATTTCCTTCTCCAGCAGGTTAGGAAATAGCAAAAAGAGAGAAAGTGACCCCTGAGATGTTCCAAATATGCAAGATAACACAGTAGATATTTGAGTGACGCCATCTCATATCTTCCAGCTCTAGTAGAACTACCCCAGCAAATACCACATGAAGAAAATATAAAGTGAATTATCCCATTGAGCCCTACACAAACTATAGAATCCAATAATATCCAAATAAATGGCTATTGTTTTTTTAAGCAAAAAAAAATCTTGAGATGTTTTTTGTACATGAGAGCATACGACTGAAAAAGTGCTAGGACTCCACAAAAATGAACTCCAGTAATATCTGAAAGGTTTTCCTTGGTCTTTGGCCAACCCCTAAGCTATAGATGCACAGTATGACATGAAAGGATTCCTGGCATAGAACATCTGCTGCAATCTGGGAACTGAAAAGTGGTTCAAGAATTTGTACAGAGTTAGAGAAATGTTATAGCTCTGGCCCAGCTGCAGCAGCAGGACATTGCCAACTCCTCAGGTAATTTCCTTGAAAGCAGCAGAGTATAGCAATGCATGCCCAAAAAGGAAAGGGAGTACACAGTAGCAGCAAAGGCAAAACTAAATTAGATCCTCCTTACCAAGACTTGGTTTAAAGTCTCAGCAGGATAAAGTAGTCTTCCAGTAACTTAATTTTTGCATGAACAAAACTTAAAATGTGATACAGGGAAATAACAAGTCCAAAATCTCTATAATGTTACTAACACACATTTAAAAATTACTTGATATATGGAGAAGCATGAATAATTCAAAGATGATTAAAAAATAAAATAATTATTAAAAGCAGATATAGAAATGTTTAAATACTGAAGTTAACAGACAAGAATTTCAAATTAATTATAATTGCTATATTTTTAAATATAGAAGATATGGATAGAATGAATGAAACTACAGAGTATTCAACAAATATTTAGAATATACACAAAATAATTAAATATGAGTATATATTAAATATAATTATATATATTAATTAAGATGCATTCTGTAAATGCAAATACTATGTCTCAAATTAGTCATGTGAGTTTAACATCAGAGTAGACACTGCAGAATACAATATTCATAAAATCAAAAACTGATAGAAAATATACAACTAAAGTGCCAAGAGAAAAATAATGAAGAATAAAGGTCAGAAATTAAAGAAATGTGGGATATGATCAGTAAGTTTAATCTATGTGTAATTGGAATGCCAAAGAGAATGACCTGGAAGTAATATTTTTAATTAAAAAATGATGAAGTTCTTCTAATTTTCTAAAAACACTAGCTCATAAATTGAAAAGAAAATTAAGTTAGAACTAGACATGAAACAAGGACTGGTTCAAAACTGAGAAAGGAGTGCATCAAGGCTGTATATTGTCATCCTGCTTATTTAACTTGTATGCAGAGTACATCATGTGAAATGCCAGGATGGATGATTCAAAACTGGAATGAAGATTGCCTTGAGAAATATCAGCAACTGCAGATATACAGATGATACCACACTAATCATAGAGAGTGAAGAGGAACTAAAGAGCTTCTTGAGTGGATGGAAGAGGAAAGTGAAAAAGCTGCTTAAAACTCAACATTCAAAAAACGAAGATCATGGCATTTGGTTCCATCACTTCATGGCAAACAGATGGGGAAAAAGTGACAGATTTTAATTTCTTGGGCTCCAAAATCACTGTGGATGGTGACTACAGCCATGAAATTAAAAGCAAAACAAACAAACAAAAAAACCTCTTGCTCCTTGGAAGAAGAGTGATGATAGACAGCATATTAAAAACCAGAGATATAATTTTGCCAACAAAGTTGTGTATAGTCAAAGCTGTGGTTTTCCCAGTAGTTATATGGATGTGAGAAGTGGAGTGAAGTGAAAGTTGCTCAGTCCTGTCCAACTGTTTGCGACCCCATGGACTGTAGCCCACCAGGCTCCTCTGGCCATGGAATTTTCCAGGCAAGAATACTGGAATGCATAGCCTTTCCCTTCTCCAGGGGAATCTTCCTAATCAGGGATTGAACACTGGTCTCCCACATTGCTGGTGGATTCTTTACCAACTGAGCTACCAGGGAAGCCCATGGATGGGAGAACTGGACCGTAAAGAAGGCTGAATGCCAAAGAATTGATGCTTTCAAGTCGTGGTGCTTGAGAAGACTCTTGAGAGTCCATCGGTCTACAAGGAGATCAAGCCAGTCAATCCTAAAGGAAATTAACCCTGAATATTCATTGGAAGAAGGACTGATGCTGAAGCTGAAGCTCCAATCCTGGGGCTGGTGCACTGGGATGACCCAGAGAGATGGTAAAGGGAGGGAGGTGGGAGGGGGGTTCAGGATTGGGAACATGTGTACACCCATCGTGGATTCATGTTAATGTATGGCAAAACCAATACAGTATTGTAAAGTAAAATGAAGTAAAATAAAAAATATATATATTAAAAAACAAAAGCAGAGACCAAAAAAAAAAAAAAGAAAAGACTCTGATGAAGGGAAAGATTAAAGGCAGGAGGAGAAGGGGACAAAAACAAGATGGTTGGATGGCATCACATGAGTTTGAGTAAGCTCTGGGAGATGGTGAAGGACAGGGAAGCCTAGAGTGCTGCCGTCTATGGGGGTCATAAAGAGTCAAATGTGGCTTGGCATCTGAACAGCAGCAAAGATAAACCTAAGCAGAGTTAATATAAAGAAAACAGCCTCTTGCATCATAGTGAAACTGAAGGAAAGCAAAATAATTTAAGAGTAGTCAGAGAAAGAAAACATATTTTGTGTATTAAGATAACTATGGAAGTGATAAAATACTGAAGCATGTGCTTTTTTAAAAAAATCTTTGAGCCCACAAACTTCACTCAGACTGGCTCCTTCCTCTTGCCAGAACTGCAGCTCAGGGGTCCTGGTTGCTGCCAAGGTCAACTAGGTCCCTGCCGTCTGAAGTTTTCTTAATGTATTGAAAAAAAAATGCCAATCATAGGGACAGTAATATTTCAAAATGAAGTTGAAACAAGTCTTTTCAAGACCTATTTAATAAATGGCAAATGGTCGGCACAGCTGAACTACAGGAAATATTCAGTTCAGTTCAAATGCTTAGCTGTGTGCGACTCTGTGACACCGTGGACTTGCAGCACTCCAAGCTCTTTAGTTCTTCTTCGCTTTCTGCCTTAAGGGTAGTGTCATCTGTGTATCTGAGGTTATAGATATTTCTCCTGACAATCTTGATTCCAACTTGTGCTTCATCCAGCCTGGCATTTTGCATGATGTAATCTGCATAGAAGTAAAATAAGCAGGGTGACAATATACAACCTTGCTGTCCTCCTTTCCCGATTTACAACCAGTCTGTTGTTCCATGTCTGGTTCTAACTGTTACTTCTTGGCCTGCACACAGATTTTGCAGGAGACAAATAAGGTGGTCTGGTATTCCGATCTCTTTTAGAATTTTTCACAGTTTGTTGTGATCCACACAGGTCACAGGCTTTGGCGTAGTCACTAAAACAGAAGTAGATGTTCTTCTGGAACTCTCTTGCTTTTTTCGATGATCCAGCGGATATTGGCAATTTGATCTCTGGCTCCTCTTCTTTTTCTAAAAACAGTTTGGACATCTGGAAGTTTTCGGTTCACCTATTGTAGAAGCCTGACTTGGAGAATTTTGTGTGTGAGATGAGTACAGTTGTGCAGTAGTTTGAACATTCTTTGGCATTGCCTTTCTTTGGGATAGTAATGAAAACTGACCTTTTCCAGTCCTGTGGCCACTGAAGTTTTCCTAATTTGCTGGCATATTGAGTGTAGCACTTTCACGGCATCATCTTCTAGGATTTGAAACATCTCAACTGGAATTCCATCACCTCCACTAACTTTGTTCATAGTAATGCTTCCTAAGGCCCACTTGACTTCCCATTCCAGGATGTCTGGCTCTAGGTGAGTGATCACACCATCGTGGTTATCTGAGTCATGAAGATCTTTTTTTATATAGTTCTTCTGTGTATTCTTGACACCTCTTCTTAATATCTTCTGCTTCTGTTAGGTCCATACCATTTCTGTCCTTTATTGTGCCCATCTTTGCATGAAAATTTCCCTTGGTATCTCTAATTTTCTTGAAGAGATCTCTTGTCTTTCCCATTCTATTGTTTTCCTCTACTTGTTTTCACTGATCACTGAGGCAGGCTTTCTTATCTCTCCTTGCTGTTGTTTGGAACTCTGCATTCAAAAGGGTATATCTTTCCTTTTCTTCTTTGCCTTTCACTTCTCTTTTCTCAGCTACTTGTAAGGCTTCCACAGACAACAATTTTGCCTTTTTGGATTTCTTTTTCTTGGGAATGGTCTTGACCACTGCCTCATTTAAAATCTCACGAACCTCCATCCATAGCTCTTCAGGCACTCTGTCTATCATAGCTAGTCCCTTGAGTTTATTTGTCCTTCCCACTGTATAATCATGAGGGGTTTGATTTAGGTCATACCTGAATGGTCTAGTGGTTTTTCCCTACTTTCTTCAATTTAAGTCTGACTTTTGCAATAAGGAGCTCATGACCTGAGCCATAGTCAGTTCCCAGTCTTGTTTTTGCTGACTTTATAGAGCTTCTCCATCTTTGGCTGCAAAGAATATAATCAATCTGATTTTGTCATTTACCATCTGGTGATGTCCATGTGTAGAGTCTTCTCTTGTGTTGTTGAAAGAGGGTGTTTGTTATGACCAGTGTATTCTCTTGGCAAAACTCTGTTAGCCTTTGACATGCTTCATTTTGTACTTCAAGGCTAAATTTGCTTATTATCCAGGTATCTCTTGACTTCCTACTTTTGCATTCCAATCCCCTATGATGAAAAGGACAAACTATTTTGGATGCTGGCCCTAGAAGGACTTGTAGGTCTTCATATAACCGTTCAACTTCATCTTCTTCAGCATTACTAGTTGAGGCATAGACTTGATTACTGTGATATTGAATGGTTTGCCTTGGAAATGAACAGAGATCATTCTGTCATTTTTGAGATTGCACCCAGGTACTGCACTTTGAACTCTTTTGTTGACTATGAGGACTGCTCCATTTCTTCTAAAGGATTTGTGCCCATGCTAGTAGATATAATGGTCATCTGAATTAAATTCGCACATTCCAGTCCATTTTAGTTCTCTGACTCCTAAAATCTTGATGTTCAGTCTTGACAGCTCCTGTTTGACCACTGCCAGTTCACCTTGATTCATGGATCTAACATTCCAGGTTCCTATGCAATATTGTTTTTTATAGCATAACCTTTTACTTCCATCACCAGTCACATCCTCATCTGGACATTGTTTTTCCTTTGGGTCCATCTCTTCATTTTTTCTGGAGTTATTTCTCCACTCTTCTCCAGTAGTATATTGGGCACCTACTGACCTGGGGAGTTCATCTTTCAGTGTCATACCTTTTTGCCCTTTCATACTCTTTGGGTCATGGTGGAGAGTTCGTACAAAACCTGATCCACTGAAGAAGAGAACGGCAAACCACTTCAATATTCTTGCCTTGAGACCCCGTGAACATTATGAAAAGACAAGAAATATTAAAGGAAGTTAATCTGGCTAAAGGAAAATGATTGCAGATGGAAGAAATTGTAAGAAGAAATGGTTAACTCCAGAAAAAGTAGGTAGAAAAAGTAGATATGACATTAATTATAAAAGACTGTAGGGCTTCCCTGGTGACTTAGATAGTAAAGAATCTGCCTGCAGTGCAGGAGTCTAAGGTTTAATCCCTGGGTTGAGAAAATCCCCTGGAAGAGGGCATGGCAATCCACTCCAATATTCTTGCCTGGAGAATTCCATGGACAGAAGAGCCTGTTGGGCTATAGTCCATGGGGTGGCAAAGAGTCAGACACGACTAACTGACTAACATTTTCAAAAGACTGTTTATTGCTAAAGCTACAATAAAGACAGTGCAATTTGGGTTTTTACTAGAATTAGAGTATAGCAATAAAAATGGCAAATGCAGGATAAATTAACTGTTATAATATTTTTGTCTTTTTTTTTTGTATATGTAGCCCTACATATTTGAGGTAGACTGTGATAAAGATATATTGATTTCTAGGGTAATCAATGAAAAACTAATGTTAAGAGTCACAGAAATGTGTATTAAAAATAGAATATAGTGAAATAGTACTGGTTAATACAATAATAATTAAATGAGGAAGGATAAAGGAAACAAGCTTTGATTGGGACAAATATAAAGCTAATATCAAGGTGATTACTTAAACCCAAATATTTAAGAAATTTTAAAAGACTCAACTGTATGCTGTTCACAAGAAAAAAAAAAAAAAACCCTTTCTAAATCACCTAGAGATTAAAAGTAAAATTACAGGGAATATACCATGCAAATTTTATCCAAATTAAATCTGGATAACTGTGCTAACATTGAGGAAAAAAGATCTATCATCATGGAGTATTTCAGTGATTAAAAAGAGACATTTCATGTTGATGAAAGAATCAGTATATCAAGAAGACATAACAATCCAAATCTACTTAAAGGAGCATATACCTACCCTATTTCTTGGAAATTCTCCTATATATATATGATGCATGAGAATTGAGTGCATACGTCCACCAAAATATAGTTGAAAACATTCATAACAGCATTACTCTTATAATTGAAAATTGGACAATACTTAAATTGAGATATATTCATCCAGTGCAATACTATACTGCCACAAAAACATGAACCACTGATACATGTACAATCATAGAGTCTCAGAAACATTATGCTAAATGAAAGAAGCCAGTCTCAAAACCATATATACAGCACGATGTGGATGAGTGCTTCTGTCTTTCATGGGCAATATGGGGGTGATTAAGCAGCTCACAGTAGGTCGCAGGAGCAGGACTTTCTCTGTCTTAAATGATGAGGCCTTCAGTTTCTCATCACACACCTGGAGGGTCCATGTTTACCTGAGAGAAAATTCACCTCGTTCACTGCAGTCATTAACTGAAGACAGCAGGAAAGTTCTCAGATTTGTCCTTTATACCTCATCACCACTAACTTTACTCAAATGAATTGAGAGTAACAAGTAACTAGTCCTTCTAAAAATTATTTTATGTAATCAGTATTTGCAAATACATTTCTTATGAATAAATTCAGTCTGGGTGGTATACAGAAATTAAAAAGTAGTTTAACCTGAAGAGATTCTACAGGACTCAAGTCAGGCAATTTCTAAACATTATTTTTATTGTAGTATAATTTTAGACAAAGAATTTCTTGTGGTTTTTTTTGTTTGTTTGTTTCAAGACCCCAGAGACTGCAATTATTGTTGTCATGAGATCCTATTCAATATTAATTAAGTTTTTTCAAGTTAATATGTGCTGGTAAGAAATGGTCTTCTCTAGATTCCTGTGGTTCTTAAATTTAATTTGAAAATTATTTAGTCGATAGGTTTTGAAACCTTATGAAATTTAACCTTTCCTTATTTCTTTATTGTTGTTGTTGTTTTTAAATGCACAATTAACCTGAAGACAAATGCTAACTAAACAGTATAATTGGATTCATTTATAATGTGAGCCATTTATATCAGTTCAGGATGGGTAAAGAGATGAATTGAGAGTTTTCCTGTTTTGAAATTAAAGACCCTTATACTTGTGATTTGTGTTTACATTTCATTACCATTCTAATTGCTGACTCACTTATACTATTTAGTATCAGTTTTCTTTTGATGAAGCAATAAAAAGTCATGTAATTGGGTAATGGTAATTTAATACACTAAATACAAGCTTTTAAAATCCCAAGAAATTTGTGTGACAGGTTTATAGTTGATGCATTACTGGCGACTAAATTTCTTCCTGTAGGCAGTTTTAAAACTTAACAAAATTAGGTTTCCTTAATCATCAAAATTTCTAAATTTTTTTTTTTACTAAAAAAAAAAAGTAACATATTTTGTGTTCAGATTTTAAAAATTATATTATGCTTTCCAATTGTATAAACACAAACTTAAACATGCATTTCTTCCCTAAGACCAAATTTTGTTCCCCCCACATGACTCCCAGATTATGTCATTTACCTTGTCTCTGGATACCATGCATAATTGCTTTTCTGCGACATGTTGGTTAGAGAGGATACTTACAGGAATGCTGTTCTGGGCAACACTGGCAGAGAACAGTGACACTCCCAGCAACACCAGAGAAACCAATCAGACCAAAATCATACTGCAGAAATTCCAAAACTTTTACTATCATCCCACAGAAGGCCAGGATCTGCATGTTAAATCTAAAGAAGATGATTCCCTGATAAAATAATTTAAATGAACTCTGAGTATCCAGTCAGAATAGACAAAATGTCCAGTAAAAAAATAAAATTTTTAAAAGTTCTTACACCACTGAATATACCCTTACCATAAGATCCAACAATTGTGATTCTTGTTATTTACCCAAAGGAGTTGAAAACAGTATCAATACAAAAAACTGCACATGGATGTTTATAGCAGCTTTGTTCATAACTGTTAATTGCTTTGTTCATCCTGGAAACAACTAAGATGCCCTCCAGCAGCTAAATGGAGAAATAAATGGTGGTACATCAAGACAATGAAATATTAATTGGTGCTAAAAGGTAATGATGCTTTTGAATTGTGGTGCTGGAGAAGACTCTTGAGAGTCCCTCAGACAGCAAGGAGATCAAACCAGTCAATCCTAAAAGAGATCAACCCTCAATAGTCATTGGAAGGACTGATGCTGAAGCTGAAGCTCCAACACTTTGGCCACCTGATGCAAAGTGCCAGCTCACTCAAAAAGACCCTGATGCTGGAAAAGATTGAGGGCAGGAGGAGAAGGGGATGACAGGATGAGATGGTTGGATGGCACCACTGACTCAATAGACATGAGTCTGAGCCAACTACAGGAAACAGTGAAGGACAGAGAAGCCTGGTGTGTTGCAGGCCATGGGGTCGCAAAGAGTCAGATAAGATTTAGCAACTGAACAACAACAGAAGATAATGAGCTATGAAGCCGTGCAAATACATGGAGGAGCATTAAATCCATTGCGTTAAGTGAAAGAAGCTGATATAAGAAGGCTATGTACTATATGATTCCAACTACATAGCATTCTGGAAAAGGCAAAATTATGAAGATAGTAAAAAGATGAGTGGTTGCCAGGGGTTGCAGAGTTTGGCAGAGCAGATACCATAATGATAGACACATGTTAGTATACATTTTTCAAACCCACAGAATGTACAACCCTGAGTGAACCGTAATATGTGCTGTGAAATTTGGGTGATAATGATGTGTCAGTGTATGTTCATCAGTTGTATACAATGTACCACTCTGGTGGGGGATGTTGATAATGGGAGAGGTTATCCATGTTTGGTAGCAGAAGGTATATGAGAAATCTCTGTACATTCCTTCAATTCTAGAGTGAATCTTAAGATTGTCTAAAAACAAGTCATTTAAAAAGTAAGATAAATTGTATTTGTGTGATGACTAAGCACAGTGTATATGTATAACTAGCACATATTGGATGGTGACTGCAGCCATGAAATTAAAAGACACTTACTCCTTGGAAGGAAAGTTATGACCAACCTAGATACCATATTCGAAAGCAGAGACATTACTTTGCCAACAAAGGTCCGTCTAGTCAAGGCTATGGTTTTTCCAGTAGTCACATATGGATGTGAAAGTTGGACTGTGAAGAAGGCTGAGCACCAAAGAGTTGATGCTTTTGAACAGTGGTATTGGAGAAGACTCTTGAGAGTCCCTTGGACTACAAGGAGATCCAGCCAGTCCATTCTAAAGGAGATCAGTCCTGTATGTTCTTTGGAAGGAATGATGCTAAAGCTGAAACTCCAGTACTTTGGCCACCTCATGAGAAGAGCTGACTCATTGGAAAAGACTCTGATGCTGGGAGGGATTGGGGACAGGAGGAGAAGGGGACGACAGAAGATGAGATGGCTGGATGGCATCGCCAACTCGATAGACATGAGTTGGAGTGAACTCCGGGAGATGGTGATGGACAGGGAGGCCTGGCGTGCTGCAATTCATGGGGTCGCAAAGAGTCAGACACAACTGAGGGAATGAACTGAACTGATTGAGCCCTGAATAAATAGTATTATTATCAGTGTTGTGTGTGCTAGGTCACTTCAGTCATGTTCAACTCTTTGTGACCCTATGGACTGTAACCTGCCAGGCTCCTCTGTCCTAGGGATTCTCCAGACAAGAAGACTAGAGTGAGTTGCCATGCCTTCCTCCAGGAAATCTTCCCAACCCAGGGACTGAACCTGCATCTCTCGTGTTTCCTGCACTGGCAGGCATATTTTTCTTTTTTTTACCACTAGTGCCACCTGGGAAGCCTATCAGTGTTAGCAATGATTAAATTAAATGGCCAAATTGAGATGTTAAAGCACCGTAGACAAATCTGTCCTCTACCGTACACTGCTATCAGGGAGCATTTGACTTTGTCTAAAAGCATCTGTAACTTTTCCAACTTGAGAGCTGCTATAGAACCAAAGGATGCTTCTAAATATCCTATAATGAGCATTTTAACCACCCCTACCCTCCAAACTGACTCGAAATGTTGAAAGTACCAAGCTTATGAAACTCTGCTTTAGACCATATGTAATTTTTAGATATATGAATGAAATAGCATCTCTCCATATCTCTCCCTCTCCTTTTCACTTGAAGAAAAATTTTAATTTGTTATTTTTTTATGTCCTAAGATGCATTACATGCTCAGTTCTAGAGAGGTTGATTCGTGAGTATAAAATAATATATCTAAATTTAAAAAAATACAGCCAACTTTCTGTACGCCTTTCTGAGTACAATGGCTTCAGATTAAAACAAAAGTAACATAAATATTTCCTTTTGAGCATTAGCAAATAAACATAGCAGCTGTATTTTTGGCTTTTATTTAAATATTTACATTGACTTGTAGACTCTATCATCAGCAATTTCAGAGTCTTTGGCATGCTTGTAGCATCTGTATTTATAAACAGTAATTCAATTAATATTTCCAAGTGCCATAATCAATAAAAAAAAAGGTCTGTGAATATGTAAAGAATATTTGAATATAAAAGGGGTTCTAGTGGTTTCTAAGCAAATGACGTTTTGCTAGAAACTAAATTCTTAACAAAAACTTCACCTGTATTTTACCAATTATTTCCATTATGTCATATTAAACCAATAGTTAGAATAGCTGACATAGAATATATAAAACATTAATACATAAATAATCTCCATGATATTTTATTTGTGATATAAAAATATAACAATCTCTTGAGTTTTGTCTTGAAAATAGTTTTGTTTTTAGATAATATGCATTTTATTTTTAAATGTTAGCATTTGACTTACCCTCACATACTTCAGTCATACTGTATTTGTTAATTTATTAAACATTTTAAATTTCTATTTCCTTTTATTCTATTTCCTTGAAAACATCACTTCAAGAATTAATGCCAGATTTAGCAAATAAAAATACAGGATGCCCAGTTAAATTTGTACTTCAGAAAAACCAAAAAAATTTTTAATATAAATGTGTCACATATACATTGCATGGGACATTCTTATAATAAAAACATTTTTCAATTATCTGAAATTCAAATTTAATTGGGAATATTTTATTTTTTCTGAAACTCTATTTGAATTGTTCTAGAATATGTCTCCTTTTGTCCCTTCTTGTTGTGAAGTTTCCATTTTCTTTTTCCATTCTGTAACTTATGTAACTATAACTTTTCTCCAGTGTTCTCTTATAATTCCTTGATAGTTATAATTTCCCTGATATATTTCAAATACTTAGTATACAAAAAACAAACACTTAACAGTTAAACTACACTCAATAAGATCTTCATGTAAGTTTATAACTTACTTTATTTAGATATATTTTTATAATATTGGTTATTGACTAGGGAATTATTTATTGTTATATTTATATAAGATACAATACATATGAAAGTGAAAGTGAAAGTCACTCAGTCATGAGACTCTTTGCGGCCCCACTGGCTAAACAGTCCCTGCAAATCTCCAGGCCAGAATACTGGAGTGGGTAGCCTTTCCCTTCTCCAGGGGATCTTCTCAACTCAGGCATTGAACCCAGGTTTTCCACATTGCAGGCAGATTCTTTACCAGCTCAGCCACAAGGGAAGCCTACAATACATACAGTGGGAGAAAATATTGAACCTAAATTGAAATACTTTGACCAAACCAATAAGACTGGTTCTTCCACAGCTTGTGAAATAATTTCTGTGGTCTATGACTTGCAGACTTATGTCTTGAGCATTCAGGTTTAATTAAAATAGAAACAATTGGGGAGTTAGAATGAATGCTTGTATTTATTATTAAATCTAAACTTTTTTCTGTGGATTATGCAAATTAATCAACCCATAATCCTTTTTCCTATTGGCCACAAGATAAATGATTTCTGGGATCTTTTGCTATATTAAATTGTCCACCAACTTAAAGCATATGTGGAGCACTGTTGTATATATAGGCTTGCATTGGAAACCCCAGGATATGAGATAACGTTTTTCATAACTGGTACATCAAGTCATTTTCTCCAATTAATCTGTCTTTAATAAAGACACTATTAATGGTAGCTACTACTTCACAGATACGTGAGAGACAATTGCTATAGTTACAATATCATGTCTCAAATGATTTTGTCACTCGCATCCTCCTTAATGGCCATTCGGTCTGTGAGTGGATTGTCAATATTACGTAAATTACAAAAGCATTTATGTAAAACAGCCATTTCTTTTCCTGCCACTCATTGGGAAGATGTCATTGGTCATACTTCACCAAGATGTACTAACTAGGTTTAATGTAGATAATTTTAAAGATTAGGTGAACTTAAACATCTACTCATTTTCTTTATTATATTTAATTTCTACTGAATTAAATAATAGTAATTCAAAATCAAGGATATTAGAAATGATCAAACTATAATAGGACCACTATTATTATAGCATTAGATTGGAAATTCCCAGATATAATTAACATATATTAATACTGGTAAGTCAGATTATATTCTACAAATTAATCTTGTGTTTTTTCATGCAGATACTAATAATAGCTAATTTTTTACCACCCTTGCTACATATTTAAATACATTATTTGTATAATCACTTTTAAAATCTTTCCAAATTTAGGAATTAGAGAATTCACACAACAGAGCTGGGCTTTACCATGGCTTTTGTGTGTAATGCTCACTCTTTGAGATGCTATAAACTCTGCTCTTCTGGAAGAAAGAGAACCTGGAATCAATCAACAGTCTATCAATTAGTTAAACTGTACAATCTCTTTTTGTGTGTCTTTGTCTTATAACTGAGGATATGTATAGTTTTTTTTTTTAATCATATGTTACTTGGAAAGAGTAATTTCCCAAGTAACATAAATTTTCATTTTTCTTTAGTTCAGATCAGGTCAGGACGTAAAGCTTGAAACTTTGCAGATGAAAATCAGTTGAGAATGAGACAAATACTTAAACTTCTCTAGAAAGCAAAAGTATCTTCCAACCAAGCCCTCTAACCTTATTTATGTTTTCTTTACTTTATCCGTATCTCATATTTGCCATGTCAATAACAAAGCTATGAGTTGATCAGTAGAACAAATGCTCACTTTTGATTCTGTGATAACTGATAGAATTCTATGAATTTATAACATCAATGAAACACTTTGTTTTTGGAGTTTGATTTCTACTATCTGATAATGTATCATCTGTTCACTTGAAGATGGTTGATATGATTCAATATCATCATAGTTTTTTTGTGTTTTGGGACCTCCTTAAGTGGCTGACCTTGTTACACATAATTCATAAATATTTCTGTCTTTATGTGCTTGTGCTTAGTCCCTCAGTCATGTCCGACTCTTTGTGATCCCATGGACTGTAGCCCACGAGACTCCTCTGTCCATGGCGATTTTCCAGGCAAGAATACCTAAGTGGGTTGCCATGCCCTCCTCCAGAAGATCTTCCCAACTGAAGGACTGAACCCAAGTCTCCCACATTGCAGGCAGATTTTTTATGGACTGAGCCACCAGGGAAGCCCAGGAATACTGGTGTGGGTAGCCTATCCCTTCTCCAGGGGATCTTCCTGACCCAGGAATTGAACTGGCATCTCTTGCATTGCAGGTGGATTCTTTACCAGCTGAGCTACCAGGAAAGCCCCTCTATCTCTATAGAACACTAGTAATCCTACAGTTTAATACATTGGAAGTAACCAAATTGTAATATGTGCACAAATTAGAAATATAATTTCTGGGCCTTCAAATTACAACATATTTTGCTATATATAATCACATTGAATCTGTGCTCTTATAATACATAGCATTAAGTAGAAAACTGATAATGTAATATTCCCTATATTTGGAAACTTCCACATTTCAGTCACAGTATATGATGCCAATGTTTTTTAAGAACAAAGAATAAGTTAAACTCTTGGCACTGACTTAGACTTTTATTTATTAATATATAGGACATGTTTTCAAATTTAATTTTATGTTAATCCATATAGCTTAGCTAATTGCTTGAATGTTAAATCTATTATTGTAGACTTTATATTTCTAACATAGGAAAAATTTTATACGTGTATGTTTTAAGACTATCTTTTTGAATTACATTTCAGATGAAAATGTGGATTTGAAGCAGAAGGCCATAAATCTGCACTTGTCTCATTATCTTACCGTTTGTGCCAACTAGAGAAATTCCAAATGGAGTTATAATGTTTCTGAACATTTGCTAGCATGCCAATTGAATCTACACTATATCAAGTAAAATGAGATGAGAGTTAAAAGTGTTCCTGCAAAGTAACACGATGAATGACAAGACATACTTTAAACAGATCAAGAAATATGAATTTAAGGGCAAACTACTGACCTCGCCATTAGAAAATGTTTTTGTAAGTACTTTCTAAATTGACTGCTATTATTATTATTATTATTTTTTAGTTTTAGTCACTTAATGCAGCAGGATCAATTCATCCTGACACACCACCACCCAGTATGAAATCAAAGGCCAAATGGGTGGTCCAGACAAGCACTTGTCATTGTTCAGTTGCCCAGTCATGTCCAACTCTTTGCAACCCCATGGACTGCAGCATGCCAGGCCTCCCTATCCCTCACCATCTCCTGAAGTTCGGCCAAGTTCATGTCCATTGAATCCATGGTGCCATCCAGCCATCTCATCCTCTGACACTCTCTTCTCCTTCTGCCCTCAACCTTTCCCAGCATGAAGGACTTTTCCAATGAGTTGACTGTTCACATCAGATGATCAAAATACTGGAGCTTCAGCTTCAGCATCAGTCCTTCCAACAGGTATTCAGGGTTGATTTCCCTTAAGATTGACTGGCTTGATCTCCTTGCTGTCCAAGGGACTTCCAGGAATCTTCTCTAGGACCAGAGTTCAAAGGCACTAGCTAGCATAAATACCAGTCAGAACCTTAACCTCCATGCTTTGTCAGTCCTATCTTTACACTATGTTTACATTGTACCAAGAAAATTATGAACAATTATGATAGATAGGCAGAGATATGTATGAACATACATATTTGGATCTGTAGATAAAACAACTTGCCTTGGCTCAAACACCTTGGAAAGTGTTGATTTTCAATTTGTTTTTATCTAACTTTACAGTTAAGCATGATGTCTGGCACTTAGAAAGAATTAAAGAAATATTTTTTGAATGAATGATGTATAAACTATTCTCTTTTCTTTTTTTTTAAATTTCTATTTTTACTTTATTTTACTTTACAATACTGTATTGAGAAAATAATAGCAAATGAAGCAACTGACAAACAACTAATCTCAAAAATACACAAGCAACTTATGCAGCTCAATTCCAGAAAAATAAACGACCCAATCAAAAAATGGGCCAAAGAACTAAATAGACATTTCTTCAAAGAAGACATACGGATGGTTAACAAACATGTGAAAAGATGCTCAACATCACTCATTATTAGAGAAATGCAAATCTCTTTTCTTTAAGAATAGTTGAGTTACAATATTATACTACTTTCAAGTGAATAGCATAATGATTCAATATTTTCATAGATTATATACCGTAGATGGTTGTAAAACATTAGCTATATTCCCTGTGCTTCACCTTACATCCTGTTACTTATTTATTTTATAATGGATATTTGTACCTCTGAATCTGCACACCCCCCGACCCCCGCCAGTTTGTTCCTTCCCCATCCCCTCCTTTCTGGTAACCAATAGTTTGCTCTCTGTATCTGTGAGGTTTTTCTCTATTGTTATATTTTATTTGAATATGTGTAAAAAAGGAAATTGTTTTTCTCTGTAGGATGGGAAAGTATGGAGTTAACTATAATTGACGTAATTTAGGATATTATACTCTCACATTCTGGGCAAAACAACTGAATGATGTACATTTTGAAAAGTCATTATTTTGCTCCTTTTGTTGTATGTTGATAAGTAGAATGGAAGAAAATGAATTATGTCATATTCAAAAGTAAAATAACTTTATGAATTCTTTAAGGGTAAAAGATAAAGTCAACTTTTAGGATAAAGTCAACTTTCAATTGTCTATGTTAATGTAAAATAGAAAAAAATACAGACTACTGAAAACAGATGACAAAAATGATTTATATCACTCTTTAGAAAGCAGAAATATACACAAAGGCATATAAACAAGCAAATGTTTAGACAAAAAATTACTGTATTCCGTGATTTACTAGTTTGATTCTACAAGCTTTCTCTAAAATGTCTGAAAAAGAAAATATTTAAAGCAGTGGAGCTAATCCACTGGCGAGGAATCAGAATTAGATCAGATTTCAATAATTAAATAAACTGAACAGGCAGGGATGTCCCAGCAGCAAAGACTGCTAGTTCCTGACCCAGTGTCTGTTTCCTCTCTCACATCCCACTGACACCTAGCTTTCCCCCTCCTTCTCTGAAGGTAGGTGATATGTAGGTGTATGGTTGGATGTGGTTTCTGAGGAAAAAAAAAAAAATTAACTAGTGACAAAATTGGCATGCCCCTTATGCTTCTTCCTTTTTACCCTTCCTCCTGCCTGGAATTTTGATGTGAAGCCTGGTGCTCTAGAAGCCAGTTTGAAAGCATGGGTGGGAATTTGTTTAAGTATGACAGAGCAAATTATTGGAGAAGCCAGGAGGAGCCATACTGCTGGTGACTAACTGCACCCTTGTCCCAACTTCCATCCACTCATACCTCTGTTTTCCAAGTCCGTGCAACTACTTTCTGAATTCTGTATCTAGTTGACACTTTCAGCTTGTCTAGTCCCATATATTAAAAAATAATCTTTACTTTCTCCTTTGTATCTGTCTCATCCAAATAATCTTCTGCTTGCAAATGCCTGTAATACATTATCAAGTGAACCATTTTTTCTCATGCAAATTTGGAATACCATGGTTAACTTTGCCCTTTTTTATTTTCTAGATTAATATGAGTATGTATAATTTGTGAATAAATTTTATCAGTTCTTCTTTCAAAATCATTTTTAAGTCCATGTATAGCATTCTTATTTCAAATTTCATCATCTCTGCTTAGTATCTTATTCCTTTATTTCTTCATTCTTTTCATCATTTGTGTGCTACTTCCTTTTTCCCTTCTTCCTTTCATGCCTTTCCCAATGTATCTAGTATTACTTAATCTGTTTTTAAAGTCTCAGTGGTTTCAAACATATATCTAAAACCCATGTTTATCATGTCAATCCCTGTTCAAAAATATTCTGTGGCTTCCAGTACCTGTCTTATGTCAGGACTTCACAAATATATTACCACTTTTAAACTATTTCTATTTTAAATTAATTTATCTTGGAGCAAATGAAAAGTAGGAAGTGACAGCACTTTGAAAATTTATTTTTAAAAAATAATGTTTTTATTTTCCTATAGCTGATCAAACCCATGTCTCCAGAGTCTCCTGCATTGCAGACATGTTTTTGTTTTTGTTTTGTTTTCACCACTGAGCCACTGGGGAAACCCAGAGCTGTTTTAGTAACAAAGTACTAAAAAGTGGGTGGCTTAAAACAATACATGTCTATTGTCTCATAATTTTGGAGACTAAAAGTTCAAATCAAGGTGTCAGCAGGGCCACACTCCCTTTGAAATCTGGAAGGAAGAATACCTTCTTAATTCTTTTAGTTTCTGGTGTTTGCAGGCAATCTTTGCCATTCACTGGGTTGTATATATATTATTCCTATTTGCCTCCATGTCACATGGCTGGCTGAGTCTTCACATGGAATTCTGCTTCCTGAGTCTATGTTCCAACTTCCCTCTTCTTATTAAGTTACCAGTCATATTAGTTAGAGACCACCCTAATGACTCACATTAGCTTGATTACATCAAAAAAACTATTTTCAAATGAGGTTACCTTACAAGAACAAGACGTTAGGACTTTCAACACCTGTTTTGGGGAACACAGTTCAACCAATGACAAACTGTATTTATGCATTTCTTACTTAAAAAACACACACACACACAAATCATGCTTTCTACTGTAGATGGATTGTATCAAAAGTATAAAGAATTAAGAATTACTTTGTATTGGCAAAAAAAAGGGTGTCAAGATGAAAGATTTGTGAATTTTGATATTTTTCACTTAAGCAAAAGCTTTGGTTCACTGATTCTGTATCTCTCATTCTTCTATCAAGTTTCTCATGGTAAATAAATAAATGAAAATTATTTTGCTTAAATTTAAGAGCCCTGTAACAGTTGAATCAGTCAGAAGCAGCTTGTTTCTAATGAACTGGAGAGAGGCAGTGTTCTAGAATGCTGAGTCCCACCCAGAGCATGGCTTGCTGCAGTACACAGTTTATTGGTCCAGAAGTGCTTTGAAACCCAACACAGTTTCAACTCTTCCCCTGTGAACAAGTCAAGTAATGAAAACTGGGCATGGGAAAGTTTAGCCACAACTCAACAAAGGAATTAAAATTCCCTCTGTCATCCAACCACATCTGTTTGAAGAGTAAGAATATGAAGAATATGAGTGGTTTCTCGGTGGTTTCTTTTCTTAGAAGTCTCTGAGCCTTAAGTAAACAGGTTGCATTTCCATTTTTAAATATTTTTTGGAAAATGCAATCAATCCTATTGAAATTGGCTATAGGAAGAGGTTATCAATATAAGCTGGTTAGATATGAAAAAGCAAGGCATTTTCTGGTGGGTTATAGGAAATGGGAACTGGAGAACTATGGCAAAACAAGTGTGGAGATTGCTAAAAGAATATTAAATCTCTTATATAAATTCTGTTTCCAGTGGATTGGTATTCTTGACCAAGACAATGTAGCATTATGTCTCACGGAAAAGATAGGACACAGAAATGTAGAATAGGCCACATAAAAAATAAAATTTAGACTTGCAGGTCATTTTGACCATCTAATTTGATCCGCATAGCCTTTAAGCTCTGGCTTAAAATCAAAGCCAACGTTCTGAGGGAAGACACTAGCAAAAGCGATGTAGCTTCTTGGTCTTAAAGAAGACCTGAGATATCAGACATGTAAATAGAGTCCCAGAAAATTAACTAAAGTCCCAGCTTGTTTGTTTGTTTCGACCTCGCCACAGCATGTAGGATCTTAGTTCCACAACCAGGGATTGAACAGCACTCCCTGTATTAGAAGCATGGATTCTTCCCACCAGGAAAATCCCTGAAGTTCCAATTTTAAGAAACAAACCAGGAACAACCAACTTGGTCAGTGAAGTCACTGGTACAAAACCAGTATTAAAAATCACAAAACAGGGACCGGCTTGGGACCACGTTTGTGAAAAAAGCCAGTGGTCCCAGTTTGCTGGGGAAAGGATTAGATTTTGCTGTTAGTTAAAATCTCAAATCATCAATCTGGCTTTCAAAGTTTTCATTAATTAATTACAATTTCTTATCCTAATACTGTTTTCACACATATCTTACACATACCAGAATTATACTAGCTACTTGAATGCACTCGTGTTTTTCAGAATAAACTGTGTTCCTTATTAAACCTATATGTTTATTTTCCTCCCCCAGTGGGGTGCTACCACTTCTACTTGCCTACTTCCAACCTACTCCCAAATGTTTATCACCCAGGTTTATTTGTAACCATAAGATACTATGCATGCTTTGTTAGCTATTCCATGTATGAATGCTTTATCTTTAAAACTCAATTTCAAATCCATAGAGGGCATTATTTGCTTGCTAATTTTGTTTGCTTTTATTTCCTTAGGTTCCAACACTCTATCAATAGAGGATAATATCAGCAAGAACTATATAGAAATTTTAAAAAATCTATTCCTCATATTTGGAAAAAAAAAAAACCTTCATCTTCTTTAACAGTAGACAGATGTTAAAAAAAAAAATGCTCTTAACAAATATCATCCTTTCCTTAACTTGATTTGATTTATACAGATGCTATTGTGGATTGACAAACATCTCCCCCAAATATATATTCAAATCCTAACCTCTAGTACCTGTAAATGTGACCTTATTTGCAAATAGCAGCTTTGTAGAAGACAAAGTCATACTGAATGAGAGTGAACTCCAGTATAGTGACTTGAGGCTTTATAAGAAGAGGGAAATTTGAACACACAAAGTAGAAAACCATGAAGACAGAGACAGAAATAGAAATGATACATCCACAAGCCAAGGAATGCCAAGGACTTAAGGCAAAGACCAAAAGCTAGAAAAGGCAAAGAGGAATTTTCCCAGAGACTTCAGAGAGAGCACGGTTCTGCTCACACCTTGCACCTTGGTCAGTTCAACCTGCTATAACAAAAATTCCATAAACTGAGTTGTTTATTATTGCGATTTTTGTTAAATTAGCATTTGCTAAGTAGAGTCTTAAGGTGTCAGATGATGTGCAGTTCAGCAAAAACCACAAGGGAAAGTGCAAGAGTGTGTAACTCAGAGATCCTAGAGGAGGTACATGGCTGGCTTTGAGGGACCACATGGGGAGGTGGAGCCAGGCTACAGGTGAAGTGTGAACAGCAAGATCTGCAACATGTAGCTTTTAAGAAAGGTCCAAAGGTGGAGTACTTTGAGGTTCCCAGGCTGAACCTGAATTGGTCAATTCGAAGCAGAAAGAGCAGAGTTTTATTAAGGTTTTTGGGGATCTTAATACAAGGGGACTACAAAGGGAAGGAGTTAAGAGACAAGGGAGACTGTTTATTGCCAGGTACATTGAGGATGTCATATAAGGAACAAACACTTACTTGTGACTCTATGGGCTGTTGTCTAGGGACATGCACTTGAGGGAGGAGCCAGTGACAGTTCAGCGCTCCTACAACTACTTAGCTACACAAAATGGATGCCAAAGTAGCACTGTTAGGGAGTAGGTTAGCTAAACCCTTAATATTCACAAACAACAGATATGTCTCGCAGTTCTGGAGGGGGGAAGCTCAAAATCAGAGTACTGACATGGACAGATTTTGATGTGGTCTCTCTTCTGGGTTGAGGACCATTGACTTGTATTCTTGTAAGGGCTGGAGAGAGAGGACGCAAACTCTCTCATGACACTGATAAAGGCACTAGTCCCGTTCCTAGGAGCCCTACCCTCATGACCTCATATTATCCCAATTACTTTCCAAAAGAAGTGATACTATCATATTGGGTGGTAAGGTTTCACAATATGAATTGTGGGGGTCCATAAACATTAGACTGTAAACCAAAGAATGTTGCTCATCATTTTGTTTTTATAAGAATTAAATCATTAGCCATTTTAATCATTGACCGACAGTGCACCCTAAAAGGAATTCAGGATGAAAACCTGGATGAGGTATCACGTGCTTTGGAAGAACAGACCCCTTAGATGGTTAGAGATATCTCAGTTAAAAAAATAAACAAATAATGATTCTAGATTCTTGCATTTTCTCGTGCATACAAAAGAATAAAATCATCAACTGAGATATCTGCTCTTTGTGTCTAGCAGTAACTCAGTAACTTTTTAACTGAGATGTATGCTTGACTGCATGTATTAACTAGACAAAATCATATATACTGGGTTATATATACTGGCATCTCCACCTGTCTCTCGAGAGCAGGTCAGTTCCTCAGAACAATCCAAGAGGCTATTTCCTGGGCTATTGTCCTCAGTGAGATCTCAAATAAAATTGAAACAAATGGCTGCACATTTTTTCTTTCAGTTGACAAGATTGTAAGACCTTTATTTTTGTACTTCTCCCTCCAAAACTGTAAAAGAATACACTTCTGATTTTTAAGCCATCAAGTTATTAGTACTTTGTCACAACAGCCCCAGGAAACTAATACAGACTCCAACTAGCCCTTCAATGCATGTTTTGAAGATCAGTACTTAGTGGTTACAAGAAATTCTCTCAGGTTTCTTGGTCAATATAAAGCTAACTGAAAATGCCAAGCATTACTGAAATGCTTATGTAATTTTTATTAAATTAAATTCAAAGTAATGCTTCAACTACAAGTCACATATCTGTAAATATATTATATATAAGAAAGTGAAAGTCACTCAGTCGTGTCTGACTTTGCGACCCCATGGACTATACAGTCCATGGAATTCTCCAGGCCAGACTACTAGAGTGGGTAGCCTCTCGCTTCTCCAGGGGATCTTTCCAACCCAGGGATCAAACCAATCTCCTGCATTGCAGGCAGATTCTTTACCAGCTTAGCTACCAGGGAAGCCCATTATATATGAGAATATATATTTTTATATATTAATAAAAGTTATATATAAGATTATATTCATGTTAGTTTTATGTATATACTTATATACACACACATAAATATATATTAGGGAGAGAGAAAGCATGCAAAATATGTGATTCTTATTAATTTTGTAAGTGAAAATCTCTCAACCATAACCCACAATTCAAGGCCTGGGACTGATGGGATAGAAATATGCACATTTCCAACCCCCTTTAGAAATTCTGCTATTGGTAGATGATCTACAAACCACCAGAGATGAACAACTTAAAAAGACCCAGATAAGTTCAGCTAATTTAAAAATATAAGTAAAATTTATTGCATACATCATAAATGCAAAAATAATACAATTAATCAAATCTGACATTATTTTCAAGGGATCTATACTCAGGGGGAAATTGGTGAGAAGAAAAAGCAGAAACTCAAGCGCCAATTCCAGATAAGTAAAAATTACAAATCTATTTTTTGTCGACTGGAAAAGTTCATATCATAGGTCTCTATTTGTATTATTGTTCAGACTAATCAGTAGGAATGCCAGCCATAAAACAGAAGGAAAGAACACTCACCTCCCATTCCACTGGAGCTAAGAAAGAAGAAGAAAAAAATAAAATAAGGCTAACACTTAAGAAAATCAATTGAAAGCAGGCAAACAAATTCTGTGGTCAAATGGCTTGTTTTTCTAGAAAATAAATAAATAAAAACATAATTTTCTTCATTTGCTTTTGCTTATATGATCTAATAAGGAACCAATGGTGTTAAAGTAATAAGCCAACTAGTAATCACAAATATCATTGAAAATAAGCTCTTTAAATTTGCTTTAATTCTGGTATATTAAAAAAAGAAAAAAGCATGATTGTCTGCCACCTTATTTTATTTTTGAAAAAACTTTGTTACATTTTCCAACTGAGTTCTAGTAAGCCAGCCAACATCTTACTGATATCTGGTGTATATTTTGGAGTTTAAAGCATAAAGTCAGCAGTGACTTGCTGTGGGGTTAAGGAAAATAAGTTATTTCAGATTAAGACTCTAATTAGATAAATATCACTAAGAAAATAAGTAATTTGGTAATGTCAGCTAAATTTACAAAAGCTCATATTCATCTTTAAGTCAGAGGTTGTGTGTACAATGGCAAGCTAAAATGAAAAATTGAGTCAATTAATTCAGGTCTAAAATTGTTGCCATTCAGGAAGAGAATACTTAGTTAATGGGGTCATGATTTCTGTAAATAAACTATCAACACTGGCCAATTAACAATCTTTCCTGTTTCACTGGAAATATACAGAATTATCTTAATGATTTTCATGGGAATATGTTATAAGAAATCATGTTAAATGAAAAACACAGAAGTTTTGATTACGCTAATGAAGTAAAACTAAATATCTTGGTGCATACCTTCTCTTTGTCCCTAAATAAGATATTTTTAAAAAGCAACAAGACAAACAAAACCAGGGCCCAAGAGGAATTATGTTGAATTCCACACATTTGCCTTTTTCCATATCTTGTTTTTTTTTTTTTTCTGAAACATTGAAAGCAGTTCTATCTCTGTTATTGCTGAAAGTGAATTGTGAACCTCAATAAAAGGTTTTTCAGCACAACTGCTTTTTAAAAAGCAATCTTAAAAAAAATAGAAATGAGCTTGTAAAACAAATGTTACCATCCTTTGCTTATTGGGTTTCTCTCAATAATTGCCTCTTACTCACTGATCACCCCTTTTTGAAACTGGGACTGAGCCAATAAACATTTACTAATAAGAATTTTATTGAATGTATTGACTCTAGCACCATATATTTGCCTTTATTTAACACATCTATAGCAGAGTGGCTATTATGTCCCAAACACTGAGATAAGAAAATGTCCTTGCCTTATCTTCAAAATTCCCTAATTTCAGTTACTTTCATACCTAGTCTATGACATAAACACTTCAGCTTTTCAGATTAGATTATTGGAGTTTGAAAAGATTAGATAACTCTTTCCTCGGTCAGATTGCTAGTGATGTTAGGGCTTGAATTTAAACTAACAAGCTTATGGTTGTGCTTGCTATGTCTATTTGTTGAACGAAAACATTTCAAATAACAAGCAAAGTAAGGAGTTACCACCCCCCCCCACCCCAAAAAAGAGCAAAGTCATTTTGTGTGTGTGTTTGTGTGTCTACTAGGAGGGTGGCCAGCTGAATCCTAGAGTCATTCTGAGTCATTGCTAGCCATTGGAGCAAATGCATCTAATTCTTTTAAGTATTTTGAAACTGTGGTTCACAAACTCTCTTGTGATTGAATTACCTGGGCAACTTAAATAAAATATCAATTCAGTTCAGTCACTCAGTCGTGTCTGACTCTTTGCGACCCCATGAATCGCAGCACGCCAGGCCTCCCTGTTGATCACCATCTCCCGGAGTTCACTCAGACTCACGTCCATCGAGTCCATGATGCCATCCAGCCATCTCATCCTCAGTCGTCCCCTTCTCCTCCTGCCCCCAATCCCTCCTAGCATCAGAGTCTTTTCCAATGAGTCAACTCTTCTCATGAGGTGGCCAAAGTACTAGAGTTTCAGCTTTAGCATCATTCCTTCCAAAGAACACACAGGACTGATCTCCTTTAGAATGGACTGGCTGGATCTCCTTGCAGTCCAAGGGACTCTCAAGAGTCTTCTCCAACACCGCAATTCAAAAGCATCAATTCTTCAGTACTCAGCCTTCTTCACAGTCCAACTCACATCCATACATGACCACAGGAAAAACCATAGCCTTGACTAGACGGACCTTAGTTGGCAAAGTAATGTCTCTGCTTTTGAATATACTATCTAGGTTGGTCATAACTTTTCTTCCAAGGAGTAAGTGTCTTTTAATTTCATGGCTGAAGTCACCATCTGCAGTGATTTTGGAGCCAAAAAAAATAAAGTCTGACACTGTTTCCACTGTTTTCCCATCTATTTCCCATGAAGTTATGAAAAAGAGACAGACTTTTATTTTATTTTATTTTCAGAATTATTTTATTTTACTTTACAATACTGTATTGGTTTTGCCATACATCAACATGAATCTGCCACGGGTGTACACATGTTCCCAATCCTGAACCCCCTCCCACCTCCCTCCTCATACCATCTCTCTAGGTCATCCCAGTGCACCAGACCCAAGCATCCTGTATCCTTCATCAAACCTAGACTGGCGATTCGTTTCTTATATGATATTATACATGTTTCAATGCCATTCTCCCAAATCATCCCACCCTCACTGCTAGGCATACACACCGAGGAAACCAGAACTGAAGGAGACACGTGTACCCCAATGTTCATTGCAGCACTGTTTATTATAGCCAGGACATGGAAGCAACCTAGATGTCCATTCATCAGATGGATGAATAAGAAAGCTGTGGTACATATACACAATGGAGTATTACTCAGCCATTAAAAAGAATACATTTGAATCAGTTCTAATGCGGTGGATGAAACTGGGGTCGTTTATACAGAGTGAAGTAAGCCAGAAAGAAAAACACCAATACTAACACATATATATGGAATTTAGAAAGATGATAACAATAACCCTGTATGCGAGACAGCAAAAGAGACGCAGATATATAGAACAATATTTTGGAGACAGACTTTTAAACTACCTTTTGAAGGCTCAGGACAATATTATCTGCTTTCCACTATTTAGGGGCTAAAGACTTGCATGGTGTTGTCATCTGCTTATCCTAAAGGCACTCACTGAACTGGATCTTTAGGTTTTCTCAAAGATGTCAAGATCATTCTTCTTAGAGGTTCTACCTTTGTTGTGTTTTCCTGAAGATCTATTCTCCCTGAGTTTGCATGGATGTATCTGTACCTTCTATTCATCCTTTTTATCCCAATGGCTGACCCTTCCTCCTCTCCACCTCCTTCTCTGCTTCTGCCCAGCACTCTTTTCTGCTCTTTGCCTTCCTCCTTCCCCTTCCTTACCATAGTGCCCTCCCACTTCTCCTCCTCCACTGTTCCTCCCTCCATCTTCTCTTTCTCTTTGGTTCCTCTCCTCCTCACTCTCTGCCGTCTAACTCTACTTTTTTCCAGCAGTTCTCTTTCCCACAATCTCCCCTCATCTCCTTTACTATTGCTGGGTCTTCTTCTCTAGCATATTCCATCATTATAACAAAATCATTAAAAAGTGTAATTTCTCCACTCTTTCCACAAAATTGTCTGAAAGGATAAAGGCGCATTTTCAGAACCTGGTTTGTATACAGGGAGCTATGTTTGGTTACTAGTGGATCTTATAGTTAACATTGGAAACTGCCATTTCTATTATCTTACGTTCCTTACATGTTAACAGTCCCATTTAGGTAATCAATCAGCCAGAAAACTGGGGAATTCATCAAATTTACATTGAACTTTTATATTTCCACTACCAGGAAATGCACTTCTTAAGAGTGGGTAATACATTTTATTATTTATCTATCATAAATAATAAGGAATCCATCTGCAATGTAGGAAATGGGCAGGAGACGCGAGTTCAACCCCTGGGTTGGAAAGATTCCCTGGAGGAGGGCACAGCAACCCACTCAATATTCTTGGCAGGAGAATCCCATGGAGGAAGAGCCTGGTGGGCTACAGTCCATAGGGTCACATAAAGTCAAACAAGACTGAAGCCACTTAACATGCATGGTGGTGGTGGTTTAGTTGCTAACCTCATGTCCAACTCTTGCCACCCTATAGATACATTTATATATTTACAGAACTTCTATAGTGATGTAGTCGGTGCACTGCCTATATTCAGTTGACCTTTACCACATGGGTGCTGAGCTCTCCACTGCCCATCACAGGCATCTCCTTGCTAAGCGCTTTTTCTGGCCAACAGCACTGGTTCTGTCTGTGACTTTGGAAAGCTGGGAGAGCAAGGGAATTCTATGGGGAATAGGCATTCCTGGACCAATGATCGATGGGGTTTAGGATATAAACATCCAGCTCTTGCTTCTAGGATGGTATAGCTGTCATTTGCTCATTCTACACTGATTATCAGAATATCTTCAAGGGATTAAACTTTAACTGCCCACAAAGAGATGTAGAGAATACACAGTTCACAAAGTAAATAGTGTGGGCTTCCCTTGTAGTTCAGTCAGTAAAGAATCTGCCTGCAGTAGAGGAGACCCAGGTTCGATCCCTGGGTTGGGAAGATCCCCTGGAGAAGGAAATGGCAGCCCACTCCAGTATCCTTGCCTGAAAAATCTCATGGACAGAGGAGCCTGGTGGACTGCAGCAAAGAGTCGGGCACGACTGAGCGACTAACAGTAACACTAAAGTAAATAGTAATATGTCATAAGAAATGTGATTTTTCCATGTTCCCCAAGTCGTTTTTTTTTCCTCTTGCTTGGTTTTTCCCTCTTTACTTCCCTCCTTTCTTCCCTCTTTCTTCTTTCTTCTCACTCTTTATTTCTTCCTAATTCATTTTTTTTGGGCAGATATGCTGTTCACACTTCTGTTGTGTGTGTGTATGTGTAATCAAGAATGGATAGGAATTCCCATTAAGTTTTTAGTTGCAAATCCTCCCCTCTCTAGTCTTAACTATTTGCACAAAAAGACAAGGACAGCCATGTAATGCTTATTTGTTCCATTGTGTTCCTGAGTATGGAGACAATACAGAAAGGGAAAAATTACCTTCTAGCAAATATCACAGTATGCTTTGAGAGCTTTCTTCATGTTTGTGCTGTCTTAGGTTTTGCATGATCTTAGTTTAAAAAAGTTTATAAATTTTTAATCATTCAAAGAATAAAAACATATGCATTAAATAAGCATAAAGAAAAATGTAAAAGAGAAATGCATAATGCAAAGGATTATGCTGCTCTGTTACTGCCTTAAAAGTACACACACACACACATATGCACATAACCGGAGCCTTGGCTTAGCAGTTCTTAACAGTTTCCCAATAGAGAACAGATGGAAACAAATGTCATTTTTGTATAAGTTTATATATTTTCAAATTTTATTTGCCTCATTTTAAAATCTTTTACTTGTTTCTTAATCTGTACCTTAACCATTGCATCGTTCAGATAAATCAATTAGGCAAATGCTGTTTTATAACTAGCATAAAAAGTAAAATGTGCCTTTCTCCCAAAAACTAATTGCTGAGCTTGCTTTTCAAAGAGACCCAAGCAGATCAGAATTCATCTTCTACCTCCGTACCTAGTTCTTTCTGATTTTCTTGGTTCTAACATTATATTGGTTTGGTCAGTCACTCAAGTTCAATTTCTTAGGATCAATAACTTCTGAATTATTAAATGCTGCCTATATATATATATATTTATCAAATATACCACCTCTGATATCCATTTAGGCTCCATCTGCATTTCTGAAATCCTGTTCACTGTGCACTATTTTTGTTCAAATGCCACTCTGGCTAATTGGATTCTACACAGTTTAATTATTTCTAAAACATTCAATACAACAAATATGTAATGAGTGCCTAAAATATGCTAAATACTACACTATAAAAAAGGAGATTACCATCTTCTGAGTGAAACACAAGTAAACAATGACTCGAGAATTTGTTCAATGAAACTATAGAATTATATGCAGACGTGCAAGTGGCAGTACAGTGAGCGATGTAGAGGAGGGGAGCGGAGAAAATTTCACAGGATAAATGGCAAATAAATTGAATTTTAATCTCCTTGCAGTCCAAGGGACTCTCAAGAGTCTCCTCCAACACCACCGTTCAAAAGCATCAATTCTTTGGTGCTCAGCTTTCTTTATATTCCAACTCTCACATCCGTACATGACCACTGGAAAAACCATAGCCTTGGCTAGATGGACCTTTATTGACAAAGTCATGGCTCTGCTTTTTAATATATTGTCTAGGTTGGTCATAACTTTCCTTCCAAGGAGTAAGCATCTTTTAATTTCATGGCTGCAATCACCATCTGCAGTGATTTGGGGAGCCCAGAAAAATAAAGTCAGCCATTGTTTCCACTGTTTCCCCATCTATTTCACATGAAGTGATGGGACCAGATGCCATGATCTTCGTTTTCTGAATGTTGAGCTTTAAGCCAACTTTTTCACTCTCCTCTTTCACTTTCATCAGAGGCTCTTTAGTTCCTCTTCACTTTCTGCCATAAGGGTGGTGTTATCTGCGTATCTGAGGTTATTGATATTTCTCCCAGTAATCTTGATTCCAGCTTGTGCTTCTTCCAGTCCAGCATTTCTCATGATGTACTCTGCATAGAAGTTAAATAAGCAGGTTGACAATATACAGCCTCGACATACTCCTTTTCCTATCTGGAACCAGTCTGTTGTTCCATGTCCAGTTCTAACTGTTGCTTCCTGACCTGCATATAGGTTTCTCAAGAGGCAGGTTAGGTAGTCTGGTATGCCCATCTCTTTCAGAATTTTCCCCAGTTTATTGTGATCCACACAGTCAAAAGCTTTGGCATAGTCAATAAAGCAGAAATAGATGTTTTTCTGGAACTCTCTTGCTTTTTCAATGATCCAGCGGATGTGGCAGTTTGATATCTGTTTCCTCTGCCTTTTCTAAAACCAGCTTGAACATGTGGAAATTCACAGTTCATGTATTGCTGAAGACTGTCTTGGAGAATTTTGAGCATTCCTTTACTAGCTTGTGAGATGAGTGAAATTGTGTAGTAGTTTGAGCATTCTTTGGCATTGCCTTTCTTTGAGATTGGAATGAAAACTGACCTTTTCCAGTCCTGTGGCAACCGCTGAGTTTTCCAAACTTGCTGGCATATTGAGTGCAGCACTTTCACAGCATCATCTTTTAGGATTTGAAATAACTGAACTGGAATTCCATCACCTCCACTAGCTTTGTTCGTAGTGATGCTTCCTAAGGCCCACTTGACTTCACATTCGAGGATGTCTGGCTCTGGTCTGGTGATCACACCATCGTGATTATCTTGGTCATGAAGATCTTTTTTGCACAGTTCTTCTGTGTATTCTTGCCACCTCTTCTTAATATCTTCTGCTTCTGTTAGGTCCATACCATTTCTGCCTTTTATCGAGCCCATCTTTGCATGAAATGTTCCCTTGGTATCTCTAATTTTCTTGAAGAGATTGCTAGTCTTTCCCATTCTGTTGTTTCCCTCTATTTCTTTGCATTAATCACTGAGGAAGATTTCTTTTCTCTCCTTGCTATTCTTTGGAACTCTGCATTCAGATGCCTATATTTTTCTTTTTCTCCTTTGCTTTTCGTTTCTCTTCTTTTCACAGCTATTTGTAAGGCCTCCCCAGACAGTCATTTTGCTCTTTTGCATTTCTTTTCCATGCGGATGGTCTTGATCCCTGTCTGCTGTACAATGTCACGGACCTTCGTCCATAGTTCATCAGTCCCTCTTATCTATCAGATCTAGGCTGTTAAATCTGTTTCTCACTTCCACTGTATAATCATAAGGGATTTGATTTAGGTCATACCTGAATGGTCTAGTGGTTTTCCCTACTTTCTTCAATTTAAGTCTGATTTTGGCAATAAGGATTTCATGATCTGAGCCACAGTCAGCTCCTGGTCTTGTTTTTGCTGACTGTATAGAGCTTCTCCATCTTTGGCTACAAAGAATATAATCAGTCTGATTTCGGTGTTGGCCATCTGGTGATGTCCATGCATAGAGTCTTCTCTTGTGTTGTTGGAATAGGGTGTTTGCTATGACCAGTGCGTTCTCTTGGCAAAACTCTATTAGCCTTTGCCCTGCTTCATTCCATATTCCAAGGCCAAATTTGCCTGTTACTCCAGGTGTTTCCTGACTTCCTACTTTTGCATTCCAGTCCCCTGTAATGAATAAGACATCTTTTTGGGGTGTTAGTTCTAAAAGGTCTTGTAGGTCTTCATAGAACCATTCAACTTCAGCTTTTTCAGTGTTACTGGTTGGGGCATAGGCTTGGATCACCATGATATTGAATGGTTTGCCTTGGAAACAAACAGAGATCATTCTGTCGTTTTTGAGATTGCAACTAAGTACTGCATTTCGGACTCTTTTGTTGACCATGATGGCTACTCCATTTCTTCTGAGGGATTACCTGCCCGCAGTAGTAGATATAATGGTCATCTGAGTTAAATTCACCCATTCCAGTCCATTTTAGTTCTCTGATTCCTAGAATGTCGACGTTCACTCTTGCCATCTCCTGTTTGACCACTTCCAATTTGCTTTGAGTCATGCACTTAACATTCCAGGTTCCTATGCAATATTGCTCTTTACAGCATCGGACCTTGCTGCTATTACCAGTCACATTCACAACTGAGTATTGTTTTTGCTTTGGCTCCATCCCTTCATTCTTTCTGGAGTTATTTCTCCACTCATCTCCGGTAGCATATTAGGCAGCTACTGACCTGGGGAGTTCCTCTCTCAGTATCCTATCATTTTGCCTTCTCATACTGTTCATGGGGTTCTCAAGGCAAGAATATAGAAGTGGTTTGCCATTCCTTCCTCCAGTGGACCACATTCTGTCAAATATTGTATTTTATCTTTAAAAGTTTCCACTTAACATCCTCAGTCTTTAGCTTCTTAAACTTTTGAAACATAATTATTTTAATATGCTTGTCAACCATTTCTATCAACTGTGTTATTTTTAATTTTATTGATTGTTACTGGTATTCAATGCTGTATTTTCATGTTTTTTTAATGTCTGATAATTTTTTTATGAATGTTTGAAACTGTGAATTTTACTTTGTCAGATGCTGTTTTTCATATTCCCATAAATATTATTGACCTTAGTACTTGGGTGCAATTTTTTTACTTGGAATCAGTGATCATTGTCTCTTATTGTCTGATATTCCATAGCTTGAATGGTTGCTTTATGAATTTTCTTCATTTTCTTAGTTGTTTTAGGCAGGGAACTCAATGCAGTCACTTTTACAACATCTTGTTTTAAAAGTGGAAGTCCATTCTGTCTATAATTCTTTTCATCTTGTCTTTTAAAATCATCATTATTAAGGAAAACATGTGAACATATTATGGGACACATTTTACATGTATAGTGCAACGAGTTTTGTAAAATGCATACACATGTAAGCATCAGCAAAATCAACACACAAGCCATTTTCATCACTCATAGATTCTTCCGTTCCTTATTGTAGTGAACTGTCCCTCCAACTCAACTGTATGGAATCACTCATCTGCTATCTATAATGTAGACTGATTCATATAGTTTGAATATCATATGAATGATCAGTCTTGTGTCTTGATCCTTTCACTCAGCATAATGATACAACATTTATCCTTGTTGTATATTCATTCTGTTTTATTGTTAAGTATTACTGAATTGAGCAACCTATAACAATTGTTGATAAACATTTGGCTGTTTCCGGTCTAGGGTATTATGCTATTATGAATATTTGTACATAGATCTTTATATGAATATTTTGTATTAGTTTACCCCTTCCAGTTATAGGTTTTATTCAGGAACAAATTCTCCTCTGTTATCAGTCTGCCTTGGGACACTTTTTAGTACCTTTAAATGTTTTCTTTCTTGGTACAGATTTTATAGTTATCACTGATAAAGTTTCCGTAACCACTTCATTGTCATTAATAGAAGTTCCTCAGTTATAATCCATGCATTTAATTTAAATTAAATTATAACACGTAGTTGCCACTCTTTCTTTCATTTTAGGCACTGGAAGTGAAAGTGAAGTCATTCAGTAGTGTCCGGACTCTTTGCGACCCCATGGACTGTAGCCTACCAGGCTCTTCCGTCCATGGGATTTTCCTGGCAAGAGTACTGGAGTGGGTTGCCATTTCCTTCTCCAGGAGATCTTCCCGATCCAGGGGTTGAACCCTGGTCTCCCACATTGTAGGCAGATGCTTTACCATCTGAGCCACCAGGGAAGTCTTAATTGCAACTCTTTCTCTCATTTTAGGCACTAGGGAGTTTATTTTTCAATATATACATAATTTTATTTTTCTGAATCATTAAACAAAATTTAGGAAACAAGCCAGCAAGATCTACAAAGATTTTTTTTTTGTTTTTCTAAATTCTGACTTTTCATTCTTATGAGAAAGATCCCTTAGAATTGGAGGCAATTTATAAACAGTAGTCATTAGTCATACCCTGTTAATTCCTTCTGTTTTGCCACACATATGTATGTGTATATATATATAAATATATATAATTACATAGTAATATTGATATTCTTTATCATGTTTCCTGGTATGTGTCATGTTTCCTGGTATGTGGCCTCTTAGTCCTTTGAGCTTTTCCTTACATACATTTATCGCAGTTGCAAGCATAGTTTAATATGACCTCTTAAATATATATATATATATGTATATATGTATACATACACATTTCACAAAAACGCTTTAAAGTCCACAATTGCAGGAACTATTTAATTTACTTCTATATTTCTCATTGCCTAGCACAAAGGCTAGCACATATAAAAGATCAATGTATAATCAGTAAGAAGCTAAATTTAAAAAAAAAAAAACAGAATTTTCTAAACATCTTGTTTAAAAATGGCATTAAACATATGTTGCACATCATAGCATGTTTCCCCAGTAATATATCCATGGCCAATTAAAATAGAAATCTGTTTTCTATTCCTATGTTATCTTAAATATTCTATTCCTTAGTTAATATTATATTGAAATCCTCCTTCACCTTCTCAGAGTCAGTCATACTGTAAATAAATCCTCAATATGCTTATACATGCCAAATTTTCCTCCATACCAGCAGGAGTATATTTTGCTCTTGATGATAAACACAGAATACACATCACCCAAAGAGAAATTTCCAACAGGAAATAGAAAATATAGCAAGAGCCAGGTCTGCACCTGAAAGTGTAACTCTGAGTGACCCTCTGCTCCTGGCCTCTGCTCCTCTTTCTGACACATCGTCATTCTATTCTTTGTAAAGGCAGCATAGCCTGACTGATGATAGTCAGGGAACGATAGTGACTGCAGTTGTGTTTTCTTCTTCATACTGCAGAAGTGGAAAATTGCTTTTTGCCATTTTTTGTTGTTGAGTTTGGAAGAGGACGTTGGGAAGAGAAGGGGATGGTTTAGAGAGTGAATTTCTGATATCTTCTGGATTGTAGGTAAGAAGAATTCATGAATGATTTATCGTGCATTCTAAGGAAGCATTTGATAAGTTGTTGAATAGAGCAGGTTTTTGGTAAGGATCATGAATTCACTATGAACTGTTTTAGACTCATTGTTTAAAAATCACATGGTAGTATTAAATTATGTTTTCTGGCTTAAGAAAAATCCCTGCAGGCAATCAGGCACATAATATAATCCTATTTGTAATGAAACATTAAATATATCACATTTCACATGCCATGAAAGAAGTATTAAATGATCTTAGTCCTCTTACCCAAATTAACAGTGTGAATACATAAAAGAGAAGCAGTGCGTGCAGTTATGTTTTCCACCTGATTTATAACTACTTTACATTCAACTGAGTTCAGTGTTTTCTAGGTCATGCACTCTATATGCAAAATTTGGAGTCTTTGATGTTTTAGTGCATTTTAAGTAAAAATTGATTCCCACTGTGACTAATTTTGAAAACAAAGCCAAAAGAAAATGTTCACTTATTTTTGTGAAAAGGAACTTTGGCCATTCTCTCAAACAAGTTATGTAATGTATGTCATAGCAAAACCTTGCCAATTGTGAGTTGCAACAGTTACTGTTAACTGAGGATGGCTTTAGGTAACTCACTGGTAAAGAATCTGCCTGCCAATGCAGAAACTATGGAAGACTCGAGTTTGATCCCTGGGTCAGAAAGATCCCCGGGGAAGAATAGCAACCCATTCCAGTATTCTTGCCTGGGAAATCCTATGGACAGAAGAGCCTGACGTGGTGCAGTCCACTGGGTAGCAAAGAGTAGGACATGACTGAGCAACTGAGCACAAAGATGGCTTTAAAAATTTACCATTGGTTCAGCCCAGGTTGTAAGAATGCTCTTTCAGAGAATTCAGAGAATGATTTTTCAGGAAATATGTTCATTAATTTAGAGCCGAGACTCCAAGCAAAGAAAAAACCTAAAGATAATATAATAAAAATTAATAAATTACTCTATAGGTTGGCAACCATTCCATTATTCACTGATTTCTTGAGTACTGAAAGTGTTAGTTGCTTAGTCATTTTCAACTCTACGACTCCAATAGTCCTGGCAGGACTATTGCCTGCCAGGCTCCTCTGTTCATGGAATTCTCCAGAAAGAATACTGGAGTGGGTAGCTAGTCCCTTCTCTAGGTGATCTTCCCAACCCAGGGATTCAACCTAGGTCTCCTGTGCTGCAGGCAGAGTTTTTACCATCTGAGCCACTAGGGAAGCCCATGTTGTCAATAGAAAGCTATGTGGTGTGTGTGGCTATGTTATCAATAGAAAGCTATTAGTAAGATATTTTGCATTTATTTTTCTTACTAAATTTTCAAAATCTGATGTGTTTTGCACATAAAACATCTCAATTTAGACTAGTCAAATTGTACATGTTCAATAAATTACATATGATTACTAGTGAACAGCACGTATCTAATGTTTCATATTCTTAAGCAATTTCTTTCTTATTCACAGTGAAATTCCTCTCTTCTCTTTATACGTTATACCAATGCAATTATATTTGCTATCTCTTGCTTCTCTTAAGCTCCACTTGTACAACTTTTAATTCATGCACCGTCATCCACACCCAAATTATTGCAATAGCTTTGCAAATAGAATACTTCCTTCATGTATCACCCCCTCTGACTTTATTCTGATGTCCCAATGATCTTCTTTATTGATACATATGATCATATCACTTTCATGTTACAGGAGAGACACTTTCCCCATTTTGTCAGGATATAAGGTAGGGCCAAGGTTTATGGGTTTTAAAAATGTTCTCTAGGTAATTTTGACATGTGCCACTGGATAGATTATAAGAATAATACTATTTCATCTCCGTGGCCACAGACTGAGCCAGTGCTATTATTCTGACCTATTTCAATACACTGCACTTTCCCAATAAGTATTGGTTTGTGACAGGGAGGGCTGGCCCTTGAACTGAGTACAAGCTTTGTCACACTGTGCTCTTATATTTGGTAACAAATAAAATAAATACTTGAAAACATAGTAGTGTATTTCACCTACCGGAATGATTTCAGTTTATAGTGAAAGAGCTGCAAAATGCCTCCTTCAGCTTGTTTCTGCATTGCTTGATGGTGTTTCCTATAAAAATGTTTTCTTCTTCAAAAGACATATTATAGTAAGAGAATTTGAATTACCCGTCTGAACTTGAATTCATAATTTATGTTACTTTTAAAGTATGATATTTAGACAAAATAGATCAACTTGTCCTTGTTTTTAATGATAAAATGGAAGCTTTTCTGGTGATTCCAGATAAAAAATCAGCCTGCAATGCAGGAAACACAGGGGATTTGGGTTCGATCCCTGGGTCAGGAAGATTTCCCTGGAGAAGGAAATGGCAACCCACCCCAGTATTCTTGCCTGGGAAATCCCGCTCTTGGAGTTACAAAGAGTAGGATGCAACTGAGCACATAATAAAATATAGAATATGAGATTGCTAGAAAAGAGTCAAAAAGCTATTATATGTTAATAAATCGCTGTTTATGTATTATAAATTATGATGTGGCTACAAATGTTTGTTTCTCAGTTTGTATTCTAAAATAGAAATACATCCCTATAGGCTATATTTTTATATAATAAAGGGATTTCCAAATTACTCTTATTGGAAAACATATACATTCATACATCACAATTAGATTATTCTATGGTAGAAATAAAAACTATTTTGTCACCTAAGGAAAATACATTTTCAAAAACATTATTAACTTTTCAGCTATGAACAAAGTAAAAATAAATAAAATGTGTCTTTGCAGGCATTTAACTGTATCTTCAAACTGCATACAAATGAGAGCAACCTTAGGGATTTTTTTTCAATGAAAAAGACTCCATTAACAGGATAAAAATGGAAATGGATTTTATACATACTTCCCAAGGCTTCTATTTGATAAGACTTATAAGTAGTTTAGTCAGATGAAATAAAATGGCAAGATCAAAGCGCACACAGAAACAGATTTCTTGCTATGAAGCATGTAAATTGGGATGATGTAGCTAATGAAAAGTCTTATTTCTTACACTCTGTAGTTTTGCCTACAGAAACAAAAATTAAACATTTGATTAATACCAAATAATTCAAGCCTTTTGATTTAACTGGGAAAATGCTTGATTTAAGTCATCTTTATAAAGCTTTCCTAACTATTCTGTCTTTTCCACAGAATTTATTGGAATTGTGTAACATGCCCCTGTGCATGGGGGACTGCAGACATTATTTGTCCGGTGGGATTAGAGTCATCTCCTTCACTCCGTTCCTTCATGGGTATGCTCCTGCAAAGCTGGCTTTTAAGTTCCTCAAATACACAACAGAGAGTCTTATCTTAGGGGCTTTAACTGCTCTCCCTACTGTCTATCATAGATTTCCTTCTGTTCCTTGCAAAATTGGCTGCCTATTATTTTTAGATTTTAGTTTCAATATTATTCTCTATAAAATCCTTTTATCATCCAAACTAAAATAGGTCTCCATTATTTTTATCTTAATAGCCTGTTTCCTTTGATGTCTTTTTATAGATTGTAATTGATTTATTTTTGCTTTGATTACTTGCTTATTTGTTCTTGGCTCTCTCTGTGTCCATCTTATAGCCTTGTATGAGGAAAAGACATGTCTGTTCATCAATCATTTCTAGTTAGTGAATTGCATAGTATCTGTCACAAAGTTAGTACCCAATAAATATTTGTTATCTGTTATGAATAGGTCACAATATTAAGTTAATTTAATGTTAATTGCATGCATTTTTCAAATCTGTTAGGATTGTTTTTTTAAAAAGACGTATAATTTCACTTTAGCAATGTGAGAAGAGGATCATTTACTATAAGTTCAATGATTCAGATAAGAAAGATTTTAGTTGAAATGGAGCTTAAAAGTTAATATTAGTGCAAATTTGCTAAAATAGCCTAAGAAATATTTAGATACAGCAAAAGTAATTTTATGAAAATAGCCAGAACATCTGTATAATGTTAAAGACTTGTTCAAAGTGAAAATAGAATAGAAATGAAAAATTTTTCTTTTAGGAAAATAAGACACTAAAGATGCTAACTATAGGTAATGTAAAAAGATATTGTATATGATTTTTAAAAAAATATACCAAAATTAAACATAAAATGGTAAAATATACTCTTCTATTTCAGATAGACCACTCCTATTCTTACCTATGTTGAATAATTACTTAATTTTTAAAGTTAACAAGGTGGTTTATGTCTATTGGAATATTATGACACCTGCTAACTAGTTTTCCTTCTTCTACATTTAAGTCCATAATGTCTAAAAGGGTAATCTTTTTAAAACATAAGTCAGATCATGTGTCCATTTGGATCCTATATGGTTGTGGTCATAGCTGTTCAACTCTGTCCTTGAGTCCAAGGGAGAGAGATCAAGTTTAAAAAAAAAGGTCACTTGTTGGTTCAGAATTGTTGGTTGCAGTGAAATGAATGTAACTAGTTTTAACACAAAAAAATTTGTATTTTTACAAAATAAACACAAAGGTAATGGGTGCAGATTTGCATAGGTTAAAGAATTGTTCAGAGAACTAAAGAAACAGACTCGAAAGTTATCCAAAGTCACTTGCAAAATCACACTACAGAACTAAGTTGCCAAGGGAGTGACATGCTCTGTCACAATTTGGAAATGGCCAGACAGCTTCAGCCTCAAGCATCTTGCAACTTCTGCTACCATCTGTGCCAGTAACCTTGTGGGGCTCAGGTTCTGCTTTCCTCCCAACTTAATTTATTTAAACCACTCTCTCCCGTGCCTTGAGTGAGTCAGTGAGTGAGTAAAAGTCACTCAGTTGTGTCCAACTCTTTGCATCCCCATGGATTGTAGCCCAGCAGGCTCCATTTTCCACGGAGTTCTCCAGGCAAGAATACTGGAGTGGGTAGCCATTCCCTTCTCCAGGAGATCTTTCCCACACAGGGATCAAAGCCAGGTCTCCCACATTGCAAGTGAATTCTTTACTATCTCAACTACCAGGGAAGCCCAAGAATACTGGAGTGGGTAGCCTATCCCTTCTCCAGGGGATCTTCCCAACCCAGGAATCAAACCAGGGTCTCCTGCATTGCAGCCAGATTCTTTACCAGCTGAGCTACCAGGGAAGCCCTATTATTGTTAACTTTACCTCATTTATCCACTAGGCTTGAGCTCATGCTTCTTCCTCAGGAAGAAACTCCTCAGTTCTTTTTATGATAGAGGGGAGGGTTTGTGTATATATGTTTCTTACCAGAGGATCTGCAGAATCAGATCAAGAGAATTCCATGAAAAGGTAGCCTAAGAGAAAGTATGGGACAATTTCATTCTAAAGAAAAAAATTTTAATATCATGCATCATTACTCAGCTGCTGCCCCTTGATTTTGTTTGAAATGCTGCAAAATATGAAATGTATAGGTTACATTATATAGATATTCTTACATAATGACTACATATTGCGTAGATGTAAATCTTTGACCTCTTACCAGCATTTGTGTTTTGCAAGCGTGCCTAATAGTGGTGATTTTTGAAGAAGAGATAGAAGATAAAGAGTCTAAGACTAGATCTAAGGAGTAGTCTGATAGGATTAAAAAAAAAAAAAAAAAAGATTCCCAGTAGCTTTTACATAGGCTGGCAATTGTTCAGTACCTGTGGCAAACAACTTATAAATTAAGCAATGTCTCCAAAAACCACTTTGAAAAGATTTTAAATACAAATCAGAGTCATTTGTAAAACACTGTAAAAGTGCTGGTTATTTTAAACAACTAATTGTACTCATATCAAAACTGCTGGTGCTGCTGCTGCTGCTGCTAAGTCGCTTCGGTCGTGTCCGACTCTGTGCGACCCGATAGATGGCCACCCACCAGGGTCCCCCATCCCTGGGATTCTCCAGGCAAGAACACTGGAGTGGGTTGCCATTTCCTTCTCCGATGCATGAAAGTGAAAAGTGAAAGTGAAGTCGCTCAGTCGTGTCCGACTCTTAGTGACCCCATGGAATGCAGCCTACCAGGTTCCTCCGTCCATGGGATTTTCCAGGCAAGATTCCTGGGATGGGGTGCCATTGCCTTCTCTGTATCAAAACTGAATTAAGGTTAAACAAGAAGGGAAGAAAGAAAAGAGAGAGAAAGAAAAACAGGAAGAGAGAGGGAGGGAGAGGGGAAGGGTGGAAAGAAGGAAGGAAAGAACAATGAAAAGGCTGCAAAATCTCAGAAAATGAAAAGTCACTCATTTGGTAAGTAACCAGTAATGCTCCAGTAATGCAAATATAGTGAATAAAATACTAGGAAGTATGTTAGTACAATAAGGTGATATATTGATACTATGTAATATATACTGAAGAGATTTATGCAAAAACCTTCTATATTCAGGTTGACAAGTGAACAGATATTCCCAGGACATGTTTTGCGTTTTCAAGATTTGTTAAATTCAATAAAATAGTTCCTGGTATGAAAACCCAGTGAAATAAGTAATGACCAAGATATATTAAAACATGGTTTTCATATCTGAAAATAAAGGTGTGTGTCAGAATCCGAGATTACATTCATGAGGGGTTTTTACTTCTGCAAAAAAAAAAATCACTTTTATCACTTTTTTTTTTTCATGGAGAGGTGCTAATATAAAAAATTCTTGGAAAGGAAGTTAAACACTTCTAAAGAATGCTGCAAAAAATTTTTGAATAAAAGACATACAAATCAGTTTACCTGAGAGCATTTAAGGAAGTGTGTGACAACCTGGACCAAGTGTATATAAATCTTGTGCAACATGCAGAGATTTGGTGGCTTAGCCAAAGAAGAGTTTTCAGTAGGGTGTTTAAGTTAAAAGTTGAATTGCAGAAACCACCTTCAAGAAAGAGTAAGTCAGTGAGTAGTTTTAGTGAGTATTTTGAGGATGTGGCAGGTCTATAGAAACTAGGCTACTGTCAGACACTTTTCATCACCTGAGCCTTTAGAGCAAGAAACCACAGTGCCCTGTAGAAAATGCTTTGCCTCCCAGTGACCATAGTCTTGGTTGTAAACCAACTTGACAGTTTTAAAAGGAAAATGAGTCTTTGGAAAAATCAGGCTGCCAAAGGAAATGTTGAAGTGTTTCCAGGCTGCTTGGTTTTGACAAAGAAGAATACCAGAATATCCTAAGTCTTATTGAAAATCACCTGAAGGAACTGCATAACGAAATTGAAGAGAATTCCCTGACCCTGACTCTTTTTAACACAACTGAATGTCTGGGAACACGGTTTATCTAAATCTTCTGTACAGCGGAAGAGCTTGACTTCAGCAAAGAGGAAGAAATTTGTGAGCTGCTGAGTGGCCGTTTACTCATGATAAGATTCCATGAGTCTCTGAAAAAAGTTTGGAAGCCTATTTTTCCATTGGTAGGAAACCAATAAACATTTTGCTGCAGTTTCCCACATCTTTATGAGTGAGTGAGTTTACTGTTTGTTTGTTTGGTAAGCATCCTGAGCAAGGACAAAAATCAGCAAAGTTGAAATCTGTGTGTGTTCAGTCAAATGAGACCCCAGTTGAGTGTTTGTTCAGTTCAGTCGCTCAGTCATGTCTGACTCTTTGTGACCCCATAGACTGCAGCATGCCAGGCTTCCCTGTCCATCACCAACTCCCAAAGCTTGCTCAAACTCATGTCTATCGAGTCGGTGATAGCATCCAACCATCTCATCCTCTATCGTCCCTTTCTCCTCCTGCTTTTAATCTTTCCCAGCATCAGGGTCTTTTCCAATGAATCAGTTCTTCGCATCAGGTGGCCAGAGTATTGGACCTTCAGCTTCAGCATCAGTCCTTCCAATGAATATTCAGGACTGATTTCCCTTAGGATTGACTGTTTGGATTTCCTTGCAGTCCAAGGGACTCTCAAGAGTCTTTGCCAACACCATAGTTCAAAATCATCAGTTCTTAGGTGTTCAGCTTTCTTTATACTCCAACTCACATTCATACATGACTACTGGAAAAGCCATAGCTTTGATTAGACGGACCTTTGTTGGCAAAGTAATGTCCCTGCTTTTTAATATGCTGTCTAGGTTGGTCATAGCTTTTCTTCCAAGGAGCAAGTCTTTTAACTTCATGGCTGCAGTCACCATCTGCAGTGATTTTGGAGCCCAAGAGAATAAAGTCTGTCACTGTTTCCACTGTTTCCCCATCTATTTGCCATGAAGTGATGAGACCAAATTCCATGGCCTTAGTTTTCTGAATGTTGAGTTTTAAGCCAACTTTTTTTACTGTTTGTAGAGGAAATAAAAACTCAGAACTCATTAAGAGGTATACTTCATTTGTATTTTTAGTTTCAAAAATCATAACTTTAAACCTAGGAAAGCCTATAAGTATATATATTAATATGTTTACATATAATTACTATATGTATAATAATTTTTATAGCTAAATATCTAGTCAAACAAAAGTATGATTTAGAATGAAAATATTGTTTTGAATGCCTTGAGTAAAATTTGTCATCGACCATATTTTAATTCAAATTGTTTCTGTTTTAGTAGTTTTGTTAGTCAATATGATCAAAAATATGTTGTAAATAAAATTCATAAAATCTACTTACAATTTTTGCTTAAATTTGCTCTACTGAATCTCTTAAATTCTTTTCTAACTTAACATGCCATTTAACCAAAATATATAGGTTGCCTATGTGTTTATAAAATTTATGAAAACAAAAGAAAACAGCTTGAGTTCTGTGTCTGTGCATGTTTTTTGTTGTTGTTGTTGTTGTTGTTGTTGTTTTTACTTGAAAGATTGGCAAAAAAAAACAATTTTTTAATGTAAAAAATACCCTAGCATATACCGTATAATATATAACATATAGCATAATTATCTTTTATAGTAAAAGCTTATGATATGACAACTAGACCTATTTGAATAAGAAAATTGCATATAATAGGAAATTTATTTTAAAAGAATTAAGAAACTCAAAGTTTTCTTTAATGTACATATTTGACTTTCATTAGAGTTAATGCCTGTGGTGGGAATTGGCAAATAAACATATCCACACATAAAAATATTGTTTTCATCAGAAACACACCACTAACAATTATTATTTTTTACAGTTTCTTTATTGAAGTATAGTTGATTTACAGTGTTGTGTTGATTTCTATTATACAGCAGAGTAATTCAGTTCTACATATAAATACATTATTTTCTATATTCATTATAATTTATCACAGGATACTGAATATAGTTTCCTGTTCTATACAGTAGGACCTTGTTGCTTATTCATTCTAAGTGTAATAGTTTGCATCTGCTGCTGCTGCTGCTGCTAACTCGCTTCAGTCGTGTCCGACTCTGTGCGACCCCAGAGACAGCAGCCCGACAGGCTCCCCCGCCCCTGGGATTCTTCAGGCAAGAACCCTGGAGTGGGTTGCCATTTCCTTCTCCAATGCATGAAAGTGAAAAGTGAAAATGAAGTCTCTCAGTCGTGTCCAACTCTTAGCGACTCCATGGACTGCAGCCTACCAGGCCCCTCCGTCCATGGATTTTCCAGGCAAGAGTACTGGAGTGGGTTGCCAAACCCCAAACTCCCTATCCATGCCCATCCCCCAACCCCCTAATCCCCCACCTCCTGCAATGACAGGTTTCTCTATGTCTATGAGTTTGTTTCTGTTTCATAGATAAGTTCATTTGTCATGTTTTAGATCTCCCATATATGTGTAATATCATATTTTTCCTTCTCTTTCCAACTTACTTCACTTAGTGTAATAATCTCCAGGTCCATCCATGTTGTTGAAAATGGCATTATTTCATTCTTTCTTGTAGCTGAGTAGTATTTCATTGTATATATGCACCACATCTTTATCCATTCATCTGTTGATGGAAATTTAGATTGTTTCCACATCTTGACTGTTGTAAGATAGTGCTGCAATGAACAGCGGGGTACATGTATCTTTTCAAGTTAGAGTTTTCCTCAGATATATGCTCAGGATTGGGGTTGTAGAATCATATAGCAATTCTAGTTTAGTTTTCTGAGGAACCTGCATACTTTTTCGACAGTGGCTGCACCACTTTATATTACTGAATTATAATTTATATAATTTATGGATTAAACAAATGTTTAAGTTATTACAGGATTTCCCAGGTGGCACAGTGGTAAAGAATTGAAATGGTAACCCACTTCAGTATTCTTGCATGGAAAATCCCATGGTCAGAGGAGCCTGGTGGGCTATAGTCCATGGGATCGCAAAGAGTCAGACACAACTGCCTGACTGAGCACACACACACATTAGTTATTATAATTTTATGTAGGGTTCAAAATATTTGAAACATTCCTCCAGGGTAAAATTAGTAATGAAGGATAATATATAATATCTAATATTTATTTCAATTTTAATAATCTAGGTTTTTTTTTAGTTGAAAATGTTAATAACTGAAAGGACAAAATTGTGAATACATGATCAATGTAGATAAATTTATTTTAGAGGGTTATTTTTAAATGTTACACAGTATGCACCATATTGCTCTATAAGATATGGATTTTAAACAATCATACATGGAGGACTTGTTAACACTTTATTAGTCTATATTTTTAATTGAGAAGTAGATAGATATTCTGGTGTCAAAATAATAATGAAAAAAGTTTCAGAAACTCTTGTATTAAAAATACATAAATACATATATACATGCACGCATATAAATAAATAGTACTCCATAGTGTGAAAAATACCCCCCAAATAAATAAAAGCACATATGTTATTTTTGATCCATGAAATTGGAGGAAGAAATGCCAGGAGACAAATATTGCTTATGATTTCACAAAGTTTAAAAATAAAAACAAAACAAAACAAAATGTCCAGACAGGAAATGGAGTGGGTTGTCTGAAATGACATAGCTGTCTGCAAAGAAGTTACAAGTTTTTCATTATCACACTCTCTACAACAGCCAAAATATGCATCTCAATGTGAAAATCACACCATCATCTAAATACAGATGAAAAGCAGTTTCTCACTCCAAAGCTGTGCCTTTGAAAAGACACCTATAAAACTATTTGAGTTCTGGAAATAGAGAATGTGTGTTTATTGTTGACTCAGGCTTTGCTATGTTTTGCCAAGGTTTTGAGGAAAATAGAACATGAAAGGTAATCCTCCTGCATAAATCAATATCAATTCCATTAAACTATGTATTGAGCACTTTTATATTATGTAATTTAAAAGTTATTTTAGAACCTATCTAATTTTATTTCTTGGTAATTAATTTCTTAGAAGCACAATATCCAGAGTCTTTTCCTCAATGAAGAAGAGTTTTTATGTGCATATTCCCTCTACCTTTTCAATCTCATGGCTTCAGCTTTGTGACAGGAAAAATCACATATTACTACTCTTGCAGGATTATAGTATGGAAAAGAGATAGATAATCTTTTGTCAGTCACACAGTTAATGACATCTCCTTTCTGAAATTGAAATCACATACTTCCCCCAATTGTATTTACTTATCTAGCCGATACAAGTGTTTATCAGCCACTAAAGTTTGCCTTAGAATGTGCTGATTATGTGGACAGACAGAATTAAAGACTAACAGATGTTAAAGAGTGAGGCATTTGAAGAGAAAGGTTAAAGAACAAGTGAGAGGGGAAAAACATGAGGAATATTTGCCTTTGTACAACAAACTTCAATAAGATTCTTTCCCTCTAGGATTCAGCTCACTTCAGTCACTCAGTCGTGTCTGACTCTTTGCGACCCCATGAATCGCAGCACGCCAGGCCTCCCTGTCCATCACCAACTCCCGGAGTTCACTCAGACTCATATCCATCGAGTCAGTGATGCCATCCAGCCATCTCATCCTCTGTCATCCCCTTCTCCTCCTGCCCCCAATCCCTCCCAGCATCAGAGTCTTTTCCAATGAGTCAGCTCTTCTCATGAGGTGGCCAAAGTACTGGAGTTTCAGCTTTAGCATCATTCCTTCCAAAGAACACCCAGGGCTGATCTCCTTCAGAATGGACTGGTTGGATCTCCTTGCCGTCCAAGGGACTCTCAAGAGTCTTTTCCAACACCACAGTTCAAAATCATCAATTCTTCGGCACTCAGCTTTCTTCGCAGTCCAACTCTCACATCCATACGTGACCACTGGAAAAACCATAGCCTTGACTAGATGGACCTTTGTTGGCAAAGCAATGTCTCTGCTTTTCAACATGCTATCTAGGTTGGTCATAACTTTTCTTCAAAGGGGTAAGTGTCTTTTAATTTCATGACTGCAGTCACCATCTGCAGTGATTTTGGAGCCCCCAAAAATAAAGTCTGACACTGTTTCCACTATTTCCCCATCTATTTCCCATGAAGTGATGGGACCAGATGCCATGATCTTCGTTTTCTGAATGTTGAGCTTTAAGCCAATTTTTTCACTTTCCTCTTTCACTTTCATCAAGAGGCTTTTAGTTCTTCTTCACTTTCTGCCATAATGGTGGTGTCATCTGCATACCTCAGGTTATTGAGATTTCTCCCGGCAACGTTGATACCAGCTTGTGCTTCTTCCAGCCCAGCGTTTCTCATGATGTACCCTGCATATAAGTTAAATAAGCAGGGTGACAATATACAGCCTTGACGTACTCCTTTTCCTATTTGGAACCAGTCTGTTGTTTCATGTCCAGTTCTAACTGTTGCTTCCTGACCTGCATATAGGTTTTTCAAGAGGCAGGTCAGGAGGTCTGGTATTCCCATCTCTTTCAGAATTTTCCACAGTTTATTGTGATCCACACAATAATCCCTAGGTAATCCTCTAGGATTACCAGCAACTAATTTTAGATACTGTTTATTACCAGCATCCTGGTAACATGGTAATGCTGAAACTTTGAGAAATAATCTTTAAAATACTGAATGTGTCTTGAGTTAGCAAGTAAAACAAATGCTATGAATGTGTAGCTCATTACCACGTAATTTGAATAATACTGAATTCAAGTCTTGATGACATGTCCACACACCATCAAAATATTTTAGGATTACCCTGAATACTACTAGTGTTAGTCTCATTTCATGGCCGTAGAACTATGAAGATGACCATACCTCATAAATGTAATTCATCCACTCTTTTAAAGCCCTCACTAGAATAATAAAATAACCCAAACTCAGTGAATTTACTTTGGGAAATCAGAGAAAATATTTAAAAAAAAACTCCAGCAATCTTTTTTCAAAAAAAAATTTATTGAGATATAATCTAAGTACCATAATATTCACCTGCCCACTTAGTGGAACATTTCAATTGCTTTTAGTATATTTACAGTTATACAACCATAATCATTATGTAATATTAGAACATTTTCTTTACTTCACGAAGAAATCTCATACCCATTAGCTGTCACTCTCCGTTTCCCTCCCCACCCAAACCCCAACCAGTATTAATCCACTTTCTGTCTGTAGTTTCATCTATTCTGGACGCTTCTCACAGATGAAATAAATAATAGGCACTTTTCTGTCATTTGCTTCTTTCACTTACCATAAACATTTTGAGATTTATCCATGATATAGAATGTGTGTGCATTAATTCCTTATTATCACAGAATAATTTTCTATACAATTTCTTAATTACTTTTTTTGGATTGTTTCTCCTTTGGGGCTGCCATATATACTGTGGAATAGCAATGTATCTTAAAGAATAAAACACCGGTAAACTTGATAAGCTTGTCACTGTGTTGCTGACTCTGGGCAGACCCTTGTTTCTCCTGATGAAACTGTTACAAAGATACAAATCAGGGTTATTTTTAAGATATAGTTTAATTTCCAGTTAATGCAATCCATCTGGTTTCTCATTTTCTAAAGTAAAGGGACATTATGTAACTCTTCAAAGACTATTTTGACCAAGTATTTTTGTTATATATTAGACTTTGGAGAGGAGAAGGCAAGGCACCCCACTCCATACTCTTACCTGGAAAATCCTATGAACAGAAGAGCCTGGTGGGCTGCAGTCCATGGGGTCGCTAAGAGTTGGACACGACTGAGCGACTTCACTTTCACCTTTCACTTTCATGAATTGGAGAAGGAAATGGCAACCCACTCCAGTGTTCTTGCCTGGAGAATCCCAAGGATGGGGGAGCCTGGTGGGCTGCCATCTCTGGGGTCGCACAGAGTCGGACATGAGTGAAGTGACTTAGCAGCAGATTTGGAGAGTATTTTTTAGGATTGGGATCTAATATTTTTCTGAAACATAGAGTTCATTAATATAGTGTCAAGGTAAAATTTTCAGAAAGCTAAAAACAGTAACATCACACAAATATAATTCTTGCATGTGTTAAAATTCAAAATTTTACTTGTGAGTTCAGTTCAGTTCAGTTCAGTCGCTCAGTCGTGTCCAACTCTTTGCGACCCCATGAATTGCAACATGCCAGGCTTCCCTGTCCATCACCATCTCCCGGAGTTCACTCAAACTCACGTCCATCGAGTCCGTGATGCCATCCAGCCATCTCATCCTCTGTCATCCCCTTTTCCTCCTGCCCCCAATCCCTCCCAGCATCAGAGTCTTTTCCAATGAGTCAACTCTTCGCATGAGGTGCCCAGAGTAGTAGAGTTTCAGCTTTAGCGTCATTCCTTCCAAAGAAATCCCAGGACTGATCTCCTTCAGAATGGACTGGTTGGATCTCCTTGCAGTCCAAAGGACTCTCAAGAGTCTTCTCCAACACCACAGTTCAAAAGCATCAATTCTTCGGCACTCAGCCTTCTTCACAGTCCAACTCTCACATCCATACGTGACCACTGGAAAACCATAGCCTTGACTAGATGAGTTAGAGGATAATAAAACAGTAAACGTAGTTCCAAAGGACACGTTAGAAATAGATTTTATGAATATTAAAAAAAGAATAAGATTCTTTCTGATACAAAACTAGTTATGGGTAATAAAGTCATAACCTTAGGATTATCTTTTCTCCTCAACACAAATATTCAGGTTAACATATAATAACTATATGGTGTCTTGACTTTAATCAACATGTAAATAAAAAGTAAAGCACAAATAAATTTTCCTAGGGAATAAAATAATTCATGAAAATGCCCTTTTATGACATTGAGGAAATATTCCGATGTTCTCCTCATCCCTTATCTTTTTTCTGAATTTTGGGTTTTTTTGCTCAATAATATATTGCTGCAACTAATGTAGATGCAATTAGTATTAACAATTTTGTTACCATTAATTTTTTTTTCATTTTTGTGTTGCACTTTCATTTGTTATGGTAATCAATGAAACAGTAATACCATATTACCTTGAAGAAACACAATAACTTTATTTGCTGACTTGCCATCATTCTTCTATTTTCTAACTTTGTCTGCTTCAGTGTTTTCCTTTAACATTCAGATTTAGTTGATATAAACACACCTTTCTTATTTTTATATAGTAACTAATCTTAGCATGAAAAGATTCTAAAAATCTGTTATGAGTAAGTTGGATCATGGCATGGGTAAGTCTCAGTATATATGTTTTAACTGATCTCTCCATTTTCCAGATCTTGCTTTCTTTCTTGTTGCAGTAGCATTGGTTTATAATGTTATGTAAGTTTCTTGTTGCAACACTGTATCACTGTATTTCTGCTTCCCTGTACCCTTTAGCATGCTTACTACCAAAAATTTAGTTTCTGTCCATTACCATACAGGTAATTCCTATTATGCATCTCACCCTCCTCCAGTCCCTTTGCCTCTGATAACTTGTTGTTGTTCAGTCATTCAGTCCTGTCTGACTCTTTGCAACGCCATGGACTGTAGCACGTCAGGCTTTTGTGTCCTTCACCATCTCCCAGGGCTTGCTCAAACTCATCTCCATTGAGTTGGTGATGCCATCCAACCATCTCATCCTCTACTGTCCCTTTCTCCTCCTGCCTTCAGTCTTTCCCAGCACCAAGGTCTTTTCCAATGAGTCAGTTCTTCACATCAGGTGGCCAAAGTGTTGAGCTTCAGCTTCAGCATCAAGTCCTTCCAATGAATATTCAGGACTACTTTCCTTTAGGATTGACTGGTTGGATCTCCTTGCAGTCCAAGGGACTCTTCAAGAGTCTTCTCCAACACCACAGTTCAAAAGCATCAATTCTTCCGTGCACTCAGCTTTCTTTATGGTCTAATTTTCACATTCATATATGACTACTGGAAAAAGCATAACTTTAACTAGACAGACTTTTGTCAGCAGAGTAATGTTTCTGCTTTTTAATATGCTGTCTAGGTTTGTCATTAATTTTCCTCCAAGGAGCATGCATCTTTAATTTCATGGATGCAGTCACCATCTGCAGTGATTTTGGAGTCCAAGAAAATAAAGTCTGTCACTGTTTGCACCTACAAACTGCAGACCAATTATACCAAAGAAATTCTCACACTGTTAATAAAGTTCTAGGACCCACAGCAGATTTCCCAACCTGGGGATCTGGCAAAGGAACTGAGAACCCCCAGGGAATTTGACTTTGGAGGCCAGTGGGATTTGATTACAGAACTTCCACAGGACTGGGGATACAGACACTTGGAGAGCACAAACAAAATCTTGTGCGCTCTAGGAGCCAGGAGAAAGAAGCAGTATCCCCACAAGAGACAGAAACTGAGTTAGACTTGCCTTGTCCAGGAGTCTCAGGTGGAAGCATGGGTTGACATGTTTGACCTCAGGCCAAACAACAGGGAAGGAACACAGCCCCATCCATCAACAGAAAATTGGATTAAAGATTTACTGAGTATGGCTCCTCCCATCAGAACAAGACCCAATTTCCCCCATAGTCAGTGTCTCACATCAGGAAACTTCCATAAGCCTCTTATTCTTATTCATCAGAGGGAAAAAAACATAGCTTAGACAGCATATTAAAAGGCAGAAGCATTACTTTGCCAACAAAGGTCTGTCTAGTCAAGGCTATGGTTTTTCCAGTAGTCATGTAAGGATGTGAGAAATGGATTATTAATACAGCTGAACACCAAAGAACTGATGCTTTTGATCTGTGGTGTTGGAGAAGACTCTTGAGAGTCCCTTGAACAGCAAAGAGATCCAACCAGCCCATCCTAAAGGAAATCAGTCCTGAATATTCATTGGAAGGACTGATGCTGAGGCTGAAATTCCAATACTTTGGCCACCTGATATGAAGAACTGACTCATCTTATAAGACCCTGATGCTGGGAAAGATTGGGGGCAGGAGGAGAAGGGGATGACAGAGGGTGAGGTGGTTGGATGGCATCACTGACTCAGTGGACATGAGTTTGAGTAAACTCTGGGAGTTGGTGATGAACAGGGAGGCCTGGCATGCTGCAGTCCATGGGGTTGCAAAGAGTCAGATATGACTGAGTGACTGAGCTGAACTGACCTTGACTATATGGACCTTTATCACCAAAGTAATGTCTCTGCTTTTTTAATATGCTGTCTAGGTTTGTCTTAGCTTTTCTTCCAAGGAGCAAGCTCCTTTTAATTTCATGGCTACCATTCGCAGTTATTTTTGAGCCCAATAAAATAAAGTCCATCACAGCCTCTATTTTTTCCCCATCTAATGTTTCCCCATCTAAACTTCCCCATCTGAAGTTGCCCCACTTCACCATGAAGTGATGGGACTGGATGCCATGATCTTAGTTTTTGGAATATTGAGTTTTAAGCTTGCTTTTTTTCTCTGTTCTTTCACTTTCATCAAGAGGCTCTTTAGTTCCTCTTTGCTTTCTGCCTAAGGATGACGTCATCTGCATATCTGTGGTTATTGATATTTTTCCTGGCAGTCTTGATTTCAGCTTGTGCTTAACTCTGATAACTACTACTCTGTTTTCTGTATCTATGTGTTTCTTTTTGTTTGCTTTAAATTGTGCATTTATTTATTTTTATTATTTTTTATTCTACATATAAGTCAAATGATACAGTATTTGCCTTTGTCTGACATTTTTCACTTTGTACAATACCCTCGAGGTCACTCATGGCAAGATATCATTTTTTGTGTGTGACTGAATAGTATTTCATTGTGAATGTGTGTGTGTGTGTGTGTGTGTGTGTGTGTTATCCATTCATCTGTTGATGGGCACTTAGGTTGCTTCCATATTTTGGCTATTATAAATAATGTTGCTTTGAATGTTGAGGTCCATGTATCTTTTCAAATTATTATTTTTGTTTTCTTTGTATATATACCCAGCAGTGGAATTGTTGGATCATACTGTCACTCTCCTTATTTAACTTATATACAGAGTACATCATGAGAAATGCTGGGCTGGAAGAAACACAAGCTGGAATCAAGATTGCCGGGAGAAATCTTAATAACCTGAGATATGCAGATGACACCACCCTTATGGCAGAAAGTGAAGAGGAACTAAAAAGCCTCTTGATGAACGTGAAAGAGGAACGTGAAAAAGTTGGCTTAAAGCTCAACATTCAGAAAATGAAGATCATGGCATCTGGTCCCATCACTTCATGGGAAATAGATGGAGAAACAGTAGAAACAGTGGCTGACTTTATTTTGGGGGGCTCCAAAATCACTGCAGATGGTGACTGCAGCCATGAAATTAAAAGATGCTTACTCCTTGGAAGGAAAAATTATGACCAACCTAGATAGCATATTATAAAGCAGAGGCATTACTTTGCAAACAAATGTCCATCTAGTCAAGGCTATGGTTTTTCCAGTGGTCATGTATGGATATGAGAGTTGGACTGTGAAGAAAGCTGAGTGCCGAAGAATTGATGCTTTTGAACTGTGGAGACTCTTGAGAGTCCCTTGGACTTCAAGGAGATCCAACCAGTCCATTCTGAAGGAGATCAGTCCTGGGTGTTCTTTGGAAGGAATGATGCTAAAGCTGAAACTCCACTACTTTGGCCAGCTCATGCGAAGAGCTGACTCATTGGAAAAGACTCTGATGCTGGGAGGGATTGGGGGCAGGAGGAGAAGGGGATGACAGAGGATGAGATGGCTGGATGGCATCATCGACTTGATGGACGTGAGTTTGAGTGAACTCCAGGAGGGACAGGGAGGCCTGGCGTGCTGCGATTCATGGGGTCGCAAAGAGTCAGACATGACTGAGTGACTGAACTGAACTGATGGTAATTCTATTTTTAGATTTTTGAGGAACTCCCATACTTTTTTTTATTAGTTGCTGCATCAATTTATAATTTCACCAACAGTACATATTGAATTCCATTTTCTCCATATGCTCACCAACATTTGTTATTTGTAGAATTTTTGATGGTAGCTATTCTGACAGGTGTGAGTTGATATTTCACTGTGATTTTGATCTGCATTTCCCTAATAATTAGCGATGTTGAGCATCTTTTCATGTGCCTATTGGCTATCTGTAATAGCTTCTTGGTAAAAAACATCTATTCAGATCCTCTGCCCATTTTTTTAATCATCTTTTTTTTTTTTTTTTTTTTTGGTTCTTGTTAAGTTTTGTGAGTTCTTTGTATATTTTGGACATTGATACCTTACTGAATGATTCACTGTAAGTATCTATCTAAATATTCCATCATATCTAAATAGCAGGAGAATGTGACAAAAATTAACAGTAACTTGTAAAAAAAATTCCAGAGTATTTATTAAAGCAATATAAGTCATGTGGAATCACATGAAATCACTTGACAGGCTTCCCTGGTGTCTTAGTGGTAAAGAATCCTCCTGCCAATTCAGGAAATGTGGGTTTGATCTATTGATGGGGAGGATCCCCTGGAGAAGGAAATGGCAACCCACTCCAGTATTCTGATTGGGAAATCCCATGGACAGAGGAGCCTGACAGACCATAGTCTGTGGGGTTGCAAAAGAGCTGGACATGACTTAATGACTAGAAAACAACAAAGTCACTTGGCAGTAAGCAACAATCACTTGTAAAGAGATATACTTCTCCACACAGCCTATGTTCTAGAACTGATAGAAAATCCAAATACTGACCCTGAAGCATTCTCCACTTATCCTCAGATGAACAAGAATACAATCAGTAACAGAGAGATCCATTGATTTAACTAGTTTCTTTTTGTTTTAATTGAAAAAAAAAATACTTAACTACACTTGGAAGGGGACTTTTCCTCTTTAAACCCATTGATTACTCTGACAATGGCTTATGGGACTTCATTAATTTGTCTGCAAACTTTCTATAAGTAATCCTGCAGATAAAGTCAAATTCCTCCATGAAAAGAACTACAAAAGAAAGGCTTGTAGTGAAACGTGTAACCTACTCTCTCCTAGCAGCCAGACAGGTAGACACAGCCCAGTTAGTTCCCAAAGAAGACATTACTTATATAGAGACTGCTGAAGTGCCATTTAGACAGTGGGAGCCTGTGTCTGAATTTATATGATATTTCATGAAAGATCATATATCTAACATGGAGATAGACTGTGTCAGAGAATTAAATATAAGCTGTAATGTTATTACTTCATTTTTCCCCTTTTAACAGTGGATTTAGGGAATTATAATTTCCTCAGGTCTTCCCCCCCCCACCCCAAACTATTACATTTATGTTAAGATTGACAAAAGGTATGAAAGTTTGCATTTTCCCCCCGTTGGTGCCACCATTTTGTTGCTACTGAGGGACTATAGAAGAGGTGGCTACTACTGTTTCATTAAACAGGATCTCTGCGAAGTTCAGCTGCATAACACGTGTTCTGCTTTTCTTCTGAAAATGTGCTCCGTTAAAACCACATTGCTTTGCCAGTCCAAATTCATGGATGTGTACATGTTTTTATTCAAATCATCCAAATTCAGCCTCTGAGGCGGGGATATAAAATGAAAACAATGAAGCCACAACACAACAGTCTTAAAGGAGCCAATTGCTGTATGGCTGATTGAGATTCATCAGTTGGCACCGATTGTGAAAAGACCCAGTCTCATGAAAATGACCAGAATATACCTGCATGGAGACAGCTGTAATAGGCTGCTCTCTGTTAAAGGCTTAAAGAACTCCTTAGTTATTTTTATAGCTTCAAAATTAGAAGTGTCATCTTTTATTCCTTGATTTAATCATAAATTGAGGTCTGATTAAGGGACTGTTAAAATAATTTATTTTTTTCTTGTTGTTCCTGCTATAAGTAATCATTATAATTCCCCAGAATGAATGGAAAGAGAAACAAACTCTCACCTCTAATAGGAGATCATTTACAGTTTAGAACAAATGTTTATTATAACATCCTGAAAATAAGGGATTCCAAGATACTGGAAACTCACACAGGATGGAATGAGAAAGCATCTGGACTACTTTCCATGGTGGTTATACCGGTAGAATAAAGTTGAGTTATTTTTTCAGTTGCATAAGGAATGTGTGGTTGTGATGGAAGATGTGGCAGGAAATAAAAAGAGAAAAGGTTGATTGCTGCCAGGTCACAGGCTATCTTTCTGCTTTCCTGAAAATTTTGGAATTATTTCTGGGAAGCCAGAATTTTGAAAAAGGGAAATGACATTATCTAAACTTTACATTTTAGGAGCATAACTATTGTGCAAGGAAGAGTAAAGCACTACCAATAGTTCTGTCAAATGGGGTAGCTGGGGTTGTAAATTGCTAAGAAGAGCCAGTTTGCTAAGCTTAGCAATACTGAAAATGAGGAAAATGTTTAAAAGTTATATGTAGGTATTTGAGAAAATGTTAGACTATTAAAGGAAGGCAAAAGGTTCTAAAAGCTCTGGGATAGTTAGGGAGTTTGAGATGGGCATATACCCACTACTGTATTTAAAATAGATCACCAACAAGGACCTACTGTGTAGCACATGGAATTCTGCTCAATATTCTGTAATAACCTAAATGGGAAAAAGAAATTGAAAAAGAGTAGATACCTATATGTGAATAACTGAATCACTTTGCTTTACACCTGTAGCTAACACAACATTGTTAATCAACCATACTCTAATATAAAATAAAAAGTTAAAAAAAAAGAATTTCATAATTTGCCATCATACAATGTCCCAGATATTAATACAGTTCCTAAGAGAACACAAGATGGACTGGCAATCTCTGGGGAGCTCTGAAACTTTCATCTTTTGGGATGGAATACATCCTATGAATACAATCTAATTAAAATATATACCTGTGCATATTGGCATCAAGGATGCCAAGTTCACAAATGCAGTTTACCCATACATTCCAAATTCTACAAGCTTAAAAACTAGTAAAAATATAAAGTTTAAAGACACTGTCTCTTCAAAGTCACATTTAATTGTTAGATATTTATGTAAGCTTGGAATTGAGTAGGCCACCTGGCAATTTTACAAGGTGAAAAAATACTTTACTCAAAATGACAGTTTGCTTCTACTTTCCTGGTGTGAAATTTCACTAATTATTGCTGCTGTGAGTTTCACAGTATTAAGAAACTGTCTGAACTTAGGTCATTGTTCGTTAGGACTTTCAAATCATCCCTAAAGTATTCATAATTTCAGACACAGCTATTATACCACAATGAACCTTTAAATTCATTTATGAGGCTATATGTATTATCTAGGTAATCTTTACTTTTAGATGAAAAAGCTGAATAAGCGTATGAAAAGGAGTTCATTTTAGAAGCCACGTGGACAATGACCTAGAAGGAAGTAATTTCTACTAAATTCTAGTAAATTTCTAGTAAATTTCAAGTAAATTCACAGCTACGAAGAAATGAGAAATGCTAACTAAAACAGGGTGATAACACTATTTTTCTAAACATAGAATTATAAAACCAAAATTGATCCTTGAAATAGTTGGCACAATTGGAAACAATAAACAACATGGATTTATGGAAATGTTAAAATTTTCTAAATTCTAAGCTATGAAGAGTGAGAAACGGGACAGTAATGAATCTCAGCTCTTTCCTGTTGTCCCAGTGTCATTATGAACATTTTTTGCTTTCGAAAAGGTTTGAATTTACCAGTTCTCTCTAGTTTTCTCCTCTCCAGTCTTCATTCTTGCCTTCTCCCACTTACTTGTTTGGTCTTTGTCTTAGAGATCCAGTGGATTTATAACCCTCACTTCAATGTGTTCGAATACATGATATAATACAGTTGTCTCTTGAACAAAAGGGATTTGAACTGTGTGGGACCACTTTATATGAGCACTTTTTTACAATAAATACTAGAGTACTACATAGTCTGTGGTTGGTTGAATCATTGGAACCACAAATACAAAGGGCCTACTCTAAAAATACATGGGGTTTTCGATGCCCCGAATAGTATCCAAACTCCGTTGTTCATCAGTCAGTTATAATACAAGAAGAAAGTTATGGGATATAAATAACAATTATAAGAAAATATATTGATTAACTATAGATATCATAGCAATTTAATATTGTAAAGAATATTCTTGTTTAAAAATTATTTTATTTTAGTCCACCTGTTTCTAAAATAGCGTGTTGAATTCTTTCCTATTGTGCTTATAAATTTGTCAATTTCTCCTTTTTTATTTTTTATAGCTTTAAAAAATATATATATATATATATATATATGTTGTATATACATATATTTAGGCTATATGGGCTTCCCTTGTGGCTCAGTGGTAAAGAATCTGCCTGCAAAGCAGGAGACCTGGGTTCGATCCTTCGTTGGGAAAATCCTCTGGAGAAGAGAAAGGCTACCCACTCCAGTATTCTGGCCTGGAGAATTCCATGGACTGTATAGCCCAGGGAAATGCAAAATTGACACAACTGAGCAACTTTCACTTTCACTTTCATTTAGGCTATGCTGCTAAGTCCATACAAGCTCACAATTCTTATTTTTTATTAGCTTTTGTTCACTTTATATATTTATATACATTAGCATAATTTTTCATAAACTGTATCTTGCCTGATATTCTAATTTTGCCAGATGTAAAATGTTCATTATTTTTTCCTGCTTGCAAATTGCTTTTAATTTTATATCTCAGGAAACTTCCTCCATTCTGGACCCATCCTGATTATTCTCTTTCAAATATTGATCCTTGATTATTTTCTTCACTTGAATTTCTCATATCTCTGGTGAAAATTCTGAAACTATAAATCATGTTGCATGTATTTTCATGAGTAAGCTTTGTATGTTTCATGACTTTTCATCTTTTTTCCCCCTCAGTCTTTACAAATTAGAAGATTAGAACTTGACGATCTTAAATTATTCAGCTAGATTTTGATTTAATTAATCTGCATATCTCCATATCTCTATAGATTATATTAACCATTTATAACTTTGTAATTATTTGCATTTCTATGATTTTAAAAATTTTTGCTTGGTATTCATATCCTTCTTTTTTTTTTTCACTTTTTCCATGTTGTGTCTTCTGCTATAATGGGAAAGTCTCCACATTTATTTCCCTTGATCATTTTGAAGAAATAAACATAATTTAATTAATTTTTAACATATGATAAACATGATGACTTAATTAAAGTAACCTAACAAACACACATCAGTTCATGGCAAATAGATGGAGAAACAGTGGAAACAGTGGCTGATTTTATTTTTGGGGCTCCAAAATCACTGCAGATGGTGATTGCAGCCATGAAATTAAAAGACGTTTACTCCTTGGATGGAAAGTTATGACCAACCTAGACAGCATATTAAAAAGCTGAGGCATTACTTTGCCAACAAAGGTCCGTTTAGTCAAGGCTATGGTTTTTCTAGTAGTCATGTAAGTATGTGAGAATTGGACACAACAAGAAAGCTGAGCACCGAAGAACTGATGCTTTTGAACTGTGATGGAGAAGACTCCTGAGAGTCCCTTGGACTGCAAGGAGATCCAACCTGTTCATCCTAAAGGAAATCAATCAGTCCTGTCTGTTCACTGGAAAGACTGATGTTGAAGCTGAAACTCCAGTATTTTGGCCATCTGATGTGAAGAGCTGACTCATTTGAAAAGACCCTGATGTTGGGAAAGATTGATGGCAGGAGGAGAAGGGGACGACAGAGGATGAAGTGGTTAGATGGCATCACCAACTTGATGGACATGAGTTTGGGTAAACTCCGGGAGTTGGTGATGGACAAGGAGGCCTGGCGTGCTGCAGTTCATGGGGTCTCAAAGAGTTGGACATGACTGAGCGACTGAACTGAACTGAACAAACACACATGAATTTAGTATGGCTGAAACGGAAACTGAACACTCAGTCGTGTCCAACTTTTTGCAACCTCATGGACTAGAAAATCCATGGAATTCTCCAGACAAGAACCCTGGAGTGAGTAGCCGTTCCCTTCTCCAGGGTATCTTCCCAACCCAAGGATCGAATCCAGGTGTCCTGCATTGCAGGTGAATTCTTTACCAGCTGAGCCACCAGGGAAGCCCCAGGGAATTTAGCATGGCTATTACCCTCTAAATTCCTTATCCTCACTTTCATCTTATTTATATAATAGTCTTTATTTTGCCTTTTAAAAACCAAACTCAAATTAATTGTTTTAACAGTTGGATTTGTTAACCATATTTCTATCAATTACCTTGTTAAAACTTTTTCCTTATATATTCCTCGAGAATGAGAAATATGTGGTCTGGTCAGGCCCCTGCCTCCTCCCTTAATTTTCCTGTTTCCACCAGGGAATCAATCTCCAATTGCTTTACCCTGGGGCAGGAGCGGGTGGGGGACAGGGGGCATCTACCTGCTGCCTCACTTCTAAATGCTCCTAATTTCTGGACAGTGCAATATTGTAGAGTTGAAACTTTTGTCTGAGGTCACTGATTCAGTGATTCTGATTGGGTTGCACATCAAAATGACCCTCAGGCAGCATTCTATTACCAGTAGGTTAAAAGGGAAGGAAGCTACTCTGAAATGTTCAATAAGATAATCTCAGTTAACAGGAAATAAAAATGGAGGATTTTAAAGCCCTAGATGTCAAAGATAAGGTGTCCATATGTGTGTGGATTTATCTCTGGGCTTTCTATTTTGTTCCATTGATCTATATGTCTGTCTTTGTGCCAGTACCATACTGTCTTGATGACTGTGGCTTTGTAGTAGAGCCTGAAGTCAGGCTAGTTGATTCCTCCAGTTCCATTCTTCTTTCTCAAGATTGCTTTGGCTATTCGAGGTTTTTTGTATTTCCATACAAATCTTGAAATTATTTGTTCTAGTTCTGTGAAAAATGTGGCTGGTAGCTTGATAGGGATTGCATTGAATTTGTAAATTGCTTTGGGTAGTATACTCATTTTCACTATATTGATTCTTCCGATCCATGAACATGGTCTATTTCTCCATCTATTAGTGTCCTCTTTGATTTCTTTCATCAGTGTTTTATAGTTTTCTATATATAGGTCTTTAGTTTCTTTAGGTAGATATATTCCTAAGTATTTTATTCTTTTCATTGCAATGGTGAATGGAATTGTTTCCTTAATTTCTTTTTCTACTTTCTCATTATTGGTGTATAGGAATGCAAGGGATTTCTGTGTGTTGATTTTATATCCTGCAACTTTACTATATTCATTGATTAGCTCTAGTAATTTTCTGGTGGAGTCTTTAGGGTTTTCTATGTAGAGGATCATGTCATCTGCAAACAGTGAGAGTTTTACTTCTTCTTTTCCAATTTGGATTCCTTTTATTTCTTTTTCTGCTCTGATTGCTATGGCCAAAACTTCCAGAACTATGTTGAATAGTAGCGGTGAAAGTGGCCACCCTTGTCTTGTTCCTGACTTTAGGGGAAATGCTTTCAATTTTTCACCATTGAGGATAATGTTTGCTGTGGGTTTGTCATAGATAAACCCACATAGATAAACCTCCTTTGACAAAGGAGGCAAGAATATACAATGGAGTAAAGACAATCTCTTTAACAAGTGGTGCTGGGAAAACTGGTCAACCAGTTGTAAAAGAATGAAACTAGATCACTTCCTAACACCGCACACAAAAACAAACTCAAAATGTATTAAAGATCTAAATGTAAGATCAGAAACCATAAAACTCCTAGAGGAGAACATAGGCAAAACACTCTCAGACATAAATCACAGCAGGATCCTCTATGATCCACCTCCCAGAATTCTGGAAATAAAAGCAAAAATAAACAAATGGGATCTAATTAAAATTAAAAGCTTCTGCACAACAAAGGAAAATATAAGCAAGGTGAAAAGACAGCCTTCTGAATGGGAGAAAATAATAGCAAATGAAGCAACTGACAAACAACTAATCTCAAAAATATACAAGCAACTTCTGCAGCTCAATTCCAGAAAAATAAACGACCCAATCAAAAAATGGGCCAAAGAACTAAATAGACATTTCTCCAAAGAAGACATACGGATGGCTAACAAACACATGAAAAGATGCTCAACATCACTCATTATTAGAGAAATGCAAATCAAAACCACAATGAGGTACCACTTCACACCAGTCAGAATGGCTGTGATCCAAAAATCTGTAAGCAATAAATGCTGGAGAGGCTGTGGAGAAAAGGGAACCCTCCTACACTGTTGGTGGGAATGCAAACTAGTACAGCCACTATGGAGAACAGTGTGGAGATTCCTTAGAAAATTGCAAATAGAACTACCTTATGACCCAGCAATCCCACTTCTGGGCATACACACCGAGGAAACCAGAATTGAAAGAGACACATGTACCCCAATGTTCATCGCAGCACTGTTTATAATAGCCAGGACATGGAAACAACCTAGATGTCCATCAGCAGATGAATGGATAAGAAAGCTGTGGTACATATACACAATGGAGTATTACTCAGCCGTTAAAGAGAATTCATTTGAATCAGTTCTGATGAGATGGATGAAACTGGAGCCGATTATACAGAGTGAAGTAAGCCAGAAAGAAAAACACCAATACAGTATACTAACACATATATATGGAATTTAGGAAGATGGCAATGACGACCCTGTATGCAAGACAGGGAAAGAGACACAGATGTGTATAACGGACTTTTTGGACTCAGAGGGAGAGGGAGAGGGTGGGATGATTTGGGAGAATGACATTCTAACATGTATACTATCATGCAAGAATTGAATCGCCAGTCTATGTCTGACGCAGGATGCAGCATGCTTGGGGCTGGTGCATGGGGATGACCCAGAAAGATGTTATGGGGAGGGAGGTGGGAGGGGGGTTCATGTTTGGGAACGCATGTAAGAATTAAAGATTTTAAAATTTAAAAAATAAAAACTAAAAAAATAAAATAAAATAAAATAAAAATCCTAAAAAAAAAAAAATTAAAGCCCTAGATGGTTATGCTGTAAAATTCAGTATATTATAAATGTCTAATGAAAAGTGAAAGTATTAGTTGCTCAGTCATGTCTGATCCAGTGGATGATAGTCCACCAGGCTCCTCTGTCCATGGATTCTCCATGGAATACTGGAGTGGGTAGCCATTCCCTTCTCCAAGGAATCTTCCTGACCCAGAGATTGAACCCAGGTTTCCTTTATTGCGGGCACTTTTTTTAACATCTGTGCTACCAATGAAGCCCCTAAATGTCTAATATCAGATTCTAAAATATTTAATCATTTATTATCTTAGAAAAGAGAAAATATAACTGATAAATGTTCTTTCGGTTTCTTTCTAAGTATAAACTAATAAGGTAACCTTATTATGTCTCAATGTTCAGTGAGCAGTCTCAGTTTATTGCTGGCATAATTATTACTAGTCATAATAATTTTGATGCCCCAGAATAATTATTAATGTAACCCCATTTATTCTCAATAGTGTCCCAATATAGATCATAAATTTATATGGCTCCCACAATAGTTTATGGAAGCCACAGTCCCAGTACTTAAGTATTGAATATTTTTAAATTCTAGAAGCAAGGCCCTTGTTATTATTAATCATCCATATTCCCTGATAGCTCAGACAATAAAGAATCCACCTGCAATGCAGGAGACCTGGGTTTGATCCCTGGATCAGGAAGATCCCCTGGAGAAGGGAATAACTACCCACTTCAATATCTTGCCTAGAGAATCCATCCCATGGACCAAGAAGCCCAGAGGGCTACAGTCCATGGGGTCACAAAGAATTGGACATTACTGAGCAACTATGTACCTATGTTTAGTCACTTGGGTAAAAACTTCCTGCCTGAACTTCTCAGGTATTTTACCTGATTTGAGAATCTTCTGGCTCTTTAACTTAAATGCTTGATACAAAATGGGACTTGGGCAGCTCAGTGAGCTCCCCACTTCTTTTTGGAAAAGGACTTAAATCTTGGGATCAGGCCAGGCATCTTCCTACTCCCCCTTCTAACTCCTGATCTAATTAGTTTCAAACAGAAGGAACACCTAGGTGTCCCTTAGCTTTAAAAATTTAAATATACTCTTGGGTTTCCCAACAATTTACACCCCAGACTTCACCACAGACTTGTAAATCTCCAAACTGTGTGAGATTCCACCCCCCTCAACCCCCCTGCTTGGCTTCCTGTGAGATTAGTGACTCCTGTGGGGAAAGGGACACTTGTAAGTTCTAAAATTTACAAGAGTGCTATGCTTTCTAAAGTGTAAATTGCAAGGAAACTCCAGAGTGCTATTAAACATTTAAATGTGGTAAGCATCATGCCCCTCTATCCTCTGAGAATAAAGGCTACTAAGAAAGAAAAGAGAAAGGGGAGCAGCACTTGGGTCTCTAAATCCTTCACCAAAGTGTGAAACCAATATTGGAGGCATCCTGAATTCAGTAGCAGGAATACAAGCATATCCTTAACAACTTGGTCTTTCGGTAACCAAGGTAAGAATATAATCAACTGTTTCACACATAGCTGACATGCACCTAGTTATTAAATGGTTGAAGCCCATTTAGCCTTTAAACAATACAGGTATTAGAAATGTGGTGAGGGTGTTAGTCACTCTGTCATGTCCAACTCTTTGTGACCCCATGGACTGTAGCCCACATTTAATGTCTATTGTGTGACAGTTTATTTCAGTCATGGTACTGTAAGTAAAACATCATTTTTTTTTTTGATTGATTGATGCTTTTGACTGTGGTGTTGATTGATTGTGGTATTGATTGATGATTTTGAACTGTGGTATTGGAGAAGACTTTGAGAGTGCCTTGGACTGCAAAGAGATCAAACCAGTCAATCCTAAAGGAAATCAGTTCTGAATATTCATTGAAAGGACTGATGCTGAAGCTGAAGTTCCTATATTCTGGTCACCTGATACAAAGAACTGACTCACTGGAAAAGACCTGATACTGGGAAAGATTGAAGGCAGGAGGAGAAGGGGACGACAGAGAATAGATGGTTGGACGGTAACACTGACTCAATGAATGTGAGTTTGAGCAAGCTTTGGGAGTTGGTGATGGACAGAGGAGCCTGACGTCCTGCATTCCATGCGGTTGCAGACACCACTGAGCACCTGAACTGAACTGAACTGATTGTAAGTAAATATAATAAAAACTTAAAGCAGACTTGCAAATTGTCTTGTCTTAAACAAGACACCGTAGGTTGAAAACAGAGAGGACCATGGAAAGCGACTTGCCCGAAGTCACAGAGATAGTGAGAACCAGTTGCATTAAATGCATGAAATTTATGAAAGAAGAGCTTTCTAATTTACTTTGACTTCTGGAGTAGAATATATTCTTTGCATAACATTTTCACAGCCATCTTAAAGAATGTTGAAAATGCTGTGGCCAAAAATACTATTTCCTGACCCAAAGATATTCAAATACAGACTGAAATGCAGGTGTTATTGTCCCAGTGCCCATTTTGTGCTGTTAAGTACAGCCCCAGGATTTTTTCTAGAAGTCGTAGTTCTACTTGCCAATTTTATCACCTAAGACTCCCAGGTGCAAATATATACACTCATAGAAAATAACCAATTTCAGCTTAAATGTTTCTTGCATTGAAGTCAATGTTGTTGCCTTTGGCTCCTGTATCTCTATTTCTCCTTCACCTACCTCGAATGAGAAAAAGTGATGGATTGTACCATTCCAAATGATGAAATCCTAACAGCACAAATTTCTCAATTTTGGAGAGCAGGACAGAATGACTGTATTTTCAAATAATCATACCCCTACTTTTCTATGGTTTATGCAGGATTACCAAGCCATAGGATAGAATTTGCTCTTGGTTTGGAGTTTCAAACCCAGCAGTACTAGAAGTAAATGGAAACAGAAAAACAGATGTAATTCTGAAGCTTCTTGTTGCCAAAAGAAATATGAAACCACTGACATGTTCTCTGTTTTTTCCTTTGTTTCTTGGATTACACTGGACTCTCCTCATGGCAGCCTTGAGGTCTTCCAGCATCTTAGATACCTTCATGTAGAAAGTGTGTATCCCCATTAAACCCTCTGCTCTTTTCATTCCCATTTTGTCCCATCTTGTGCCTTAATCTCTATGTGTTATTCCTTCTATTAAGAGTTTCCAGTATTTGTTTTCCTCCTTTGTTTCTCTTTTTAATTTAGTTAGTTATTCAACTTAAATCTGTTTATGTTGTTATATTATTTTTTAAAAAAATTCTTCCATCTTGTTTTTGATCTTTGGGAGCTATTTGAAAATATATTTCAGGCCTTCTAGCTTCATTCACTTGTCTACCACAAATTGACACTTGCCAAGGATGAAAGCATATGCTGCTGTACCTGCTGACCTCCAACACCCACTGAAGTAGTTCAGGGTAGAGAGCAGAAATGAGACAATCTATTCTTTGGGCAACTGGCAGGACAGGTCTTCAGATAGTCAGATATTCTCAGGAGCTGCTTTTATAAGCCCAATTCTTGTATCTCCTCATATCTAGAAAAACACAAAAACAGTAAAATCTTTCATGGTGATGACTGTTTCTTGTGACTAGCAGAAGCTTTGTGAGACCAGCAGAAACTTTCTAGAAATTAAACGTGCTTGATTATATGTACCCCTCCTTTACCAAAATCATATATATATATTATATATATATATATATATACACTGTCCTCCCTTGCTACTTCTTTGGAGCAGTTTCTCAGAGCTATCTGAGGTGCTGTCTCCCAGCATGCAGTCCTCATATTGACCCAAATAAAACTTAACTTGCAACTCTCACATTATGTATTTCTTATTTTTTCAAATGTTTAAGAATATGGAATTTGGACTTGACTGATGTGGTTCTTACCATTCAATTCTGCAATTTACTTAACTACCTAAAACATATTTCTTCATCTTTCAAATTAAGATGATAATACTTGACAGTGCTATTGCAAAGATTAAGTATAATAATGTTTGAAAAAGTTGATCATAATATCTGGTTTGTAGTACACACTTAATAAATATTATTACTACAGTAAGCTATAAGATAGAGAGGGAAATGAGTCTTTTTAAATATCAAAATGAAAAATATGAAATTTGGGAAATTTTAATGTTTAACTACAAATGAAAATATCTTGCAACATAAATCTAAGTGTAAATGTAGAAACAAATCTTGATAGCATACTTGGAATGTAACTTGCAAAAGGTAGTATTGCTACGTAAGAACCTGAGTTGTAGATCCAACTGTTTGCTTGTCACTGTCCCTTCCCTTAATCTGTTGTTATATGCGTGTGTGTGTGCTCCGTCACTTCAGTCATATCCAACTCTTTGTGACCCTATGGACTGTAGCTCTTCAGGCTCCTATGTCCATGGGATTCTCTAGGCAAGAATACTGGAGTGGGTTGCTATGCCTTCCTCCAGAATCTGCTATATGGATGTAGTCAAATCACTTACCTTTTTGATCCTCAGTGTCATCATCTATTATATAAAGGAGAGAGGGTTTCCCAGGTGGTGATAGTGGTAAAGATTCCACCTGCCAATAAAGGAGTCGCAGGTTCAATCCCTGGGTCAGAAAAATCCCCTGGAGCAAGAAATGGTATTTCTTGCCTGGGAAATTCCATGGACAGAGGAGCTTGGCAGACTACATTAGTCCATGGGGTTGCAAAGGATTGGACACGATTGAGCGACTGAGCAAACACACACACACATGCAAAGGAAATAACAATTATAACTTTGTTGTAAGGTTAGAAACCTGCTATCACATTGTCTGATCTATAATATTGTATATATATCTATAGTATTATATATCTATAATATTGTATTAGATATCAGTTATTGACTTGGGGGTGAGTTTGCAAAGTTTACACTTGTATTAAGTAAAACCTGCATATCAGAATGAATTCCACTCATTCAAAAATGACACATTTTTCCCATATACATTAATGTTGGTACTCCACACATTCTGTGTAGAGGCAACTGAAATGCATAAGTTATACTTGAATGGGGAAGAACAATTTAATACCTTTTATAAACACTGTTATTCAATAAGTGCTTCAAATTGGACATAATCTAAATGCATGTGTGTGGACAGTCAAAAAGTTAGATTGAATGACCTCTAGTGGTTCTTTCCTATGGGTTTCTGATTTATTTTCAAGAGAAATTTGAAACTGCCCTACAGGCTGCAGAGATTTCTGGATTTGATAAGTGGTTCCCTGGGTCTATAAAGCCATAGAAGAAGTCTTATATTGCACATTTTGAAACTACTCAACCTCCTGAAAGATACATAATCACAGAGCAGTATTTAAATGTAGGGACACTAACTTGAACCGTGGATTTTTAGTTTGTTTTGTTATTTTTTAAACCAAAACTTGGCCTTTTCATTCACACTGATAATGACTTCACCCATGTTTTTTTCAGAAATCAGTATTTTACTGTCACAAGAAGTTACAAACATGTCTGAAATGTGTGATTTAGTGTTTCAGGCTTTAAAGTCATTCTAAGTCAATTCTACCAATTAGGTATTAAATTGGTAACAAAAATGATAAAAATTAACTTTATAGTCATAAATAATAAATACCAATCTTTTCTTTTTGTATACTGACTGAGAATTGAAAGATGGTATTAAGATTTCAAAATTTTTATTTTGAACAGAAATGAGGTGATCAATAATATTACACTATTTAACTATTACACAATATTTTACTATTATTATTAAACATAATTATATACCAGGCACTCTTCTAAAAGCATCACATATTTTAACTAATCAGCCCCACAAAATGTTTTAATTACCTAATGTGGCAAATTACTACCATCTCCATTTTCACAAATGAGGAAACTGAGGCATAAGAATTTAAATAATTTCCCCATGATCACACAGATTAAAAAGTGATAGAATGGTATTCAAATCCAGTCAGTCAGTCTTGTTCCAGAATCCAGGCTATTAATGATATAAATGCAGACAGAGCACAATCCTGAAAATGAAGAAAATTGCTGTTTTAATATAAATTTAAGAAAGAGGCTTTTAACTTAAATACAAATTTTACACAGTTAGATTTCATTCAAATGAAAAATCCTTAACAGGAAACTGAAACAATGTGCCCTTCAAAATTGATAATGTAACATAATAAAAGATCTCTGGGTCTATCAAAACCCAGAGTAGTTTAATTAACAGATATCAAAGTTATTCATCCAGCATTGAAGTTTCTAAATCCACTGAAGAAGCTTGTTATTGTGTCAGACAACCAAGATTGGGAAGAAAATGGCCTAACTTACGTGTGTGGGAGGTGGGAGATGAGAGAAGACGAGTGCGGAAGAACCTGAAGGGAAAATACTGGATCAAATCAGGCAACTCTGCAGTTATTATTTTAAAATGTATTTTTGTATTAAATATTGAATTTCTTACACTAGTGATGGATTTACTGTAATACTAATGATAAATAACATGGGTTTCCCAGATGGTGCTAATGGTAAAAGAACCCACCTTCCAATGAAGGAGACATAAGAGACATGGGTTTGATCCTCAAGTTGGGAAGATCCCCTAGACGAGGAAATGGCAACCCACTCCAGTATTCTTGCCTGGAGAATCCCATGGAGGGAGGAGCCTGGTGGACTATAATCCAATAGGGCCACAGAGTGAGACAAGACTGAGTGACTTAGCATCCAGAAAGTAACACTATTCTGGAAAAGTGATACTAGTACCTGCCATAGAATATTTAAAGCATTAAAAAAAAAAAAATACTAGTATGTACTCAGGCAAAATAGTTAGAATTACATTTGAAAACTTGCACATATGACTATAGATGTAATATCACAGATAGTAATTCATATTGAAATTGTCTTATACTAACTAAAACATGTAAATGATAAATGTTTACTTTGTTTTTGTGCTAGCATAGTTCAACCTGAAAATAATAATTTAATTAATGTTATTAGCTGCATATAAATTAGCAATTTCACTAGGAGTTATCATTTAAAATTAACTCTACTTTCAATAATCTTTCTACTCCAAGTATTAACTACATGTTGGTTGGTAGCAAATAAGTGAACACATCTATCATTAGTGCAGTAAGGCAGTTACTTCTCTTGGTTAGAAAAATCCCCTCACCTAGAAAGTTATGTGATATTTCCACCTTTGGATGATTTACAATCTCATTAAGTCACAGGCTCATTTTGCAGCAAATGCTGCTGCTGCTGCTGCTGCTAAGTCGCTTCAGTCGTGTCCGACTCTGTGCGACCCCATAAGACGGCAGCCTACCAGGCTCCCCCGTCCCTGGGATTCTCCAGGCAAGAACACTGGAGTGGGTTGCCATTTCTTTCTCCAGCAGATGCTAGTTTGGATATATGAAAGAGAAGACATTTTTTTTTAAATAGCTAAACTGTACATTTTTGGATGCAAACTCTATATTAACTGATATCCAAAACTCAGGAAAGCCATGTCCCTCTTCTACTTTTTACATTTTACATAAGATTTGTGAACTATTTCCTAAAATTTGCAAATTTTTCCTTGAGTATCTACCTACTCTCGCTCTCCCCACACATACATGTAATATAGAATTACATCTAGAGATATAAAAATAAATGTGAGCATTATACGTTCTACTATAATTTATTCAACATGTCTTCATTGCCCCTAATTTTTTCCCACCATTAATTATTATTAATAAAAATCTTCTATAAAGCAAACTAATACTTTAACTCTCCGAAAATCTTACATAAATGGAAAATTGATTGATGACAGAAAAGAGGCACAGAGATGATTTCTGGATATAATTAATTCCCAGAACACTTTCCTGGTGACCACACCTTCTCCTTGCTTTCTCCTCCCTCCTTATTCCATGGGAGGTAGGAGAGTCCCATCTTTTGTCTCATCACAGCTTTTAAATTCCTTCACCATTGTGTCAACATGATGTCTGCAGGTTAAGAGCACATTCTGATATAATAGATAACTCCATGGAGGATGAAAAGAAGTTTTGTTTTTATTCTGAGAAAATATAGAAAATATTTTCATTTTGTTGGTTTTGCTTTTATTCTGGAAAAGAAATAGAAAATATTTGCCAGTTAAAGAGCAAAAAGCACTATGACTTATGTTTTACAAATAAATATCATGTTTCACATCCATCATGTTCTGTTTGGTATGGCTGCATTTTCTACCCTCTGAGACATTAGGATTTTATACTGCATTTTTTAAATGGGAAAGAGAGTTGGCACTCTGTGGTACAGAAGGAGGTATTTGTTCTTTAAAGCCCACCACGCTGTAATACCCACAGTTTGTTGTGATCCACACACTCAGAGGCTTTAGTGTAGTCAATGAAGTAGAAGTAGATGTTTTTCTAGAATTATCTTGCTTTTTCTATGATCCAGTGAATGTTGGCAATTTGATCTTTGGTTCCTCTGTCTTTTCTAAGTCCAACTTGAAGTTCTCAGTTCACATACTGTTGAAGCCTAGCATGAGACCTGGGTTCAATCCCTGGATTGGGAAGATACCCTGGAGAAGGAAATGGCAACCTACTCCAATATTCTTGCCCAGGAAATCTCATGGACAGAGGAGCCTGATGGGCTACAGTGCATAGGGTTGCAAAAGAGTTGGACCCATCTTAGTGACTAACAACAGACACACTAGTGACTAAATAACAACAATATGTAGGCTATAGGTGGAGTAAAAAGGGAGACCTGGGCACGTCTTCTAATCTAAGGATACGTATACTTGAAATAAAATATTTTCTTGCCTTTGTCTCTGTAGTGGTTGGTACAACATGCAGATAAAGCTGTCCTTTCATCCCTTTCCTCCCACCCCACAAAATGATACCTGCTCATATAAAGCAGATCAACTAGGTAAAGATAGATTTTCTTCATAAAAGTTTTTATTTATGCAAAATTATTTATACAAAATTATTGATAGCTGCATTTGTATCTCTAATACAGTTTCTGGCATAAAACGGGTCTTTTTTTCAGTAAATAAGTAATTCCTAGAGAAAAACTTAACAATATCATCTATACTAACATATCTTCCAATCAGAAGATCACAGTATTAAAAATTTTGACAAGTAAAACACCTTCCTTAAATTAAGGTTTATTTTGTTTGTTTGTTCTAAGAATGTATCTATCAAAATGCAAAGGTTTTAATGGAAACAATGGGATTTATAAGTGAAATTCATTTTGACAAAAAACAAAAAACACTGATTCATAGGAAACTAAATAAAAACAAAAACAAAAAGTTTCTCAAGCTTAGGTGGACTAGCATAATTGGAATACCAAAGTGCTGATCTTCAACTGGCAGACACCAGAACAGATCTTCAGCCCTGACTAAAATTTAATGGATTCCATCCATTCTGCCTTGTTCTAGAGTCTATATGATTGATGGTTGCCCTGGCCTTATTAGTTAATAAGTTAAACACTAGAAATTTTATCCCCTGAAGAGCTGAATTAATAGCAAAGATAGTTAGACACTTAGATAGGACTAGCTGTATGAAAGAGCAGGGTGAATGGTTTGAATAAAAAGCATTCAGTGGAACTTCCCTTGCACACCAGTAGGTAAGATTCTGTGCTTCCAATGCAGTGGGCACAGGTTTGATCCCTTCCTCTGGTTGGATAACTAAGATCCCACATGCCGCGCAACACAGCAATGCCCCCCACCTCCCACCCCAAAAAGGTATTCAGGAATATTAAGACAAATTTATTTCTACTATATATTTTTACTTATACTGTGTAATAATATTGACATATTAATAACCTCAGATATGCAGATGACACCACCCTTATGGCAGAAAGTGAAGAACTAAAGAGCCTCTTGATGAAAGTAAAAGAAGAGAGTGAAAAAGTTGGCTTAAAGCTCAACATTCAGAAAACTAAGATCATGGCATCTGGTCCCATCACTTCATGGCAAATAATTGGGAAAAAGTGGAAACACTGGCAGACTTTATTATTTGGGGCTTCAAAATCACTGCAGATGGTGATTGCAACCATGAAATTAAAAGACTCTTACTCCTTAGAAGGAAAATTATGATCAACCTAGACAGCATATTTAAAAGCAGAAGCATTACTTTGCCAAAAAAGGCCCATCTAGTCAAGGCTATGATTTTCCAGAGGTCATGTATGGATGTGAGAGTTGGACTATAAAGAAAGCTGAGCGCTGAAGAATTGATGCTTTTGAGCTGTGGTGTTGGAAAAGACTCTTGAGAGTCCCTTGGACTGCCAGGAGATCCAACCAGCCCATCCTAAAAGAAATCAATCCTGAGTATTCATTGGAAGAACTGATTCTGAGGCTGAAACTCCAATACTTTGGCCACCTAATGCTATGAACTGACTCATTTGAAAAGACCCTGATTCTGGGAAATATTGATGATGGGAGGAGAAGGGGATGACAGAGGATGAGATGGTTGGATGGCATCATCTGATTGATGGACATGAGTTTGAGTAGGCTCCGGGAGTTGGTGATGGACAGGGAAGTTTGGCATGCTGCAGTCCATGGGGTTTGGGGTTGCAAAGAGTCGGACACAACTGAGAGATTGAACTGAACTGAACTGATTCAATAATTTTTGTTGTTGTTCAGTTGCTCACTCGTGTTCAACTCTTTGAGATCCCATGAACTATAGCACACTAGGCTCCTCTGTCCCCACTAACTCCCAGAGTTTCCTCAAATTCATGTCCATTGAGTCGATGATGCTCTCTAACCATTTCTTCTTCTGCCATCCCTTTCTCCTTTTGCCTTTAATCTTTCCCAGGATCAGGGTCTTTTCTAATGAGTCTGTTCTTTGCATCAGGTGGCCAAAGGACTGAAGCTTCAGCTTCAGCACCAGTCCTTCCAGTGAACATTCAGGGTTGATTTCTTTTATATAATTTTACATATATATATGGATTCCCAGGTGGTACTAGGGGTGCAGAATCTGCCTGCCAATGCAAGAGACATAAATGATGTGGATTCAGTCCCTGGGTCGAGAAGATCCCTTGGAGAAAGGCATGGCAAACTAGTCCAGTAACCTTGCCTGGAGAACCCCATGGACAGAGGAGCCTGGCAGGCTGCAGTCTATAGGGTCGCAGAGTTGGACAAGACTAAGTGACTGAGCATGACTATGAGCATATATAATATTCTTAATATTATATATATATATATATATAATATGTTGTCGTTTTAGTCACTGTATGTGGTTCTTATATTAGCATGCAATAATAAAGTGCCTAGATTTCTCCCAAAGACTAAGTTTCTCAAAATATATTTGAAATAATCACCCCCATCGGAATGTCTTGGTTTAGTAGTTGAAAATGCAAATTCCTCTGTCTTGCTACAAAAGTACTGAATCAGAATTACTGACAGTAGAATGAAAAAAATCTGTATTTTAATAATTTCCCAGATACTTCTTACATACTTTGAAATCTTGTCCCAAGAAATGTCAAAAGACATTTCCTGCTTCCTGAGATATGTCAGGCCAAGTACTAAGTACAAGTTGAAATGATGGAATAATTGTTTTGTTACTATTTAAAATGAAATGATACATCTAGGAATTGCCTGAATCTAGCTTATGTTGAATGGTAGCAAAATGTATACTTTCGGAATGTGAGTTGTCATTAAATAATGCCAATGAACAAACAAATTAAAATCAAATTTCCTATCTTAATAAGAAATGAAAGTTGGAATTAAAGTCTTTTTTTCCCCCTGCTCATTTAAGAGTTAGCTAAGTGTATGACTGTATTATTATTATTTTAAAATGGGTTCCCCAGGTGATGCAGTGATAAATAATCTGCCTGCCAGTGCAGGAGACACAAGAGACTCGAGTTTGATCCTTGGGTCAGGGAGATCCCTTGGAGTAGGAAATAGCTACTCACCCTGATATTGTTGCCTAGAAAATCCTATGGACGGAGGAGCCTGGTGGGCTACAGTCCATGGGGTCCTATAGAGTCAGATACAACTAAGCATGAGCATTCAAAACATGGCTATTACTCTCAGTTGCAAAACTAAGTGTGTAGAATTACTGGGCTGTGTTTCTTTTTTTAGTTGAATCTACTTGAAACGATGAAGTTACATGGCTTATACCTCGGATAATCAATCACTACAGGTCTTCCCAAAATTGGCCCAGTCATGTTCAGAAAGTTTGTGAAACATTCAGTAAATCTAATTTAATTTTAAAATTTGTAACCCTAACCACTTATTGGATGTATCTTATTTAAATTGGTTATATTTTTAAATGAAACTTGCAATTGTACATAAGCCAAAATCTAGAGTATACTGAAAAGAAAGATGTTTTTTCTCTGCTAGTTCCAAGTATACAAGTTAATTTTCTTGCCTTTAATTTCTTATACTCTCCTACTACTAATAATAGAGTAACTAATCTGCACCATACTCAGTCCTATTTTTGATAATACAGCATAACATTCTGAGTAAAAAAATAATAATAAGGCGTTTCTCTAAATCCACTGAACTGCAAAATTGAAATTATGGCTCTATTCCAAAGTACAGATACTCTCTCTTGCTACAGATAAGCCTACACAAATTATGTTTGCTTATTAAAAATTTCAGTGAAAGATACTTAAAAATATATATAATGAACATACAAGTTATAGACAAAATTAAATTGAAGATTAGTTTAAATCCTTCTCTTCTTCCTCCTGTAAGTTTGAGGTTATTGAATTCCTTCAGTAACACTCATGAAGAACATGTAGTAACATGCCAATTCATATAGACTACCCTAACCCACAAGATGCAGAGCTCTCATATTTTAGTCTCACTTTCAATAGGGAGAGCTGACACATGGTGCAAACCCCACACTAAAAACACATTTCAAAATCACCAATATATTGAAAAAGTGTCTATGACACATTTTAGTTTTTATAATCAAAGTACATAAAGAAAAACAAGACAGGGTCCTCTTGGCTATTGTTAATACACAGAGCAAGAAAGGTTTAGAGGGTCATGGCTTTAAAACGTTTAAGAAACAGGATTTCACAGGGTCAAGGTAATTAAGGGCATTGCTCCAAGTCCACCTCATTAACCATAGACATTGGCAGCTCTTGAAGTGTGAAGTTGGAAGATGACTGGTGTTGGCCTCACCTTCTAAATCATCCTTCATTAGAGCTAGGAAGTCCAGACCTTATAAAACATTTTTCCTAATATCCAAAAACCAAAGCTGACTCTTAAGAGCATCTGTCTACTCTCTTACTTGAATAGTCCTTTCTCTTTCCCACTATCTTAAGACAGCACACTCTTTTCCTTTTAATATATTTCTCCTTCTAGCTTTTAGGGATATAAATTAAGCTTCTCTCTTCATTTTTTTTTTCTTTTTCATATACGTATATTGTTCTGATCCATTAAAGTTGGCAATTTAAATGTAATCCAGACTACACAAGTCATACCATCTGCTAATCATTTGAGTTAACCACCTTTACATCAGTAACCTAAAAAATAAATGAACATAAAATAATCTTCCCATCTTTTATTATAGAGGACAGTTTTTCCAGGAATGAGACACAATTGTAAACTACATCTTCAAAAAGAGTGTAGCGGAGAAATTGCTTAAATGCTCTGATTGTCTTGGGCTTCCCTCGTGGCTGAGCTGGTAAAGAATCTGCCTGCAATGTGGAAGCCCTGGATTCAACCCCTGAGTTGAGAAGATCCCTGGAGAAGGGAAAGGCTACCCACTCTAGTATTCTGACCTAGAGAATTCCATGGACTATACAGTCCTTGGGGTCGCAAAGAGTCAGACACGACTGAGCAACTTTCACTTTCTGATTGTCTTAATAATAACACAAATGAAGCTGCCATTTCCGAGGGTGGCCAGACCTCTCTGAACATCTTTTTTCCACTCTGAAAATGTCAGATTACCTAAAATATCATCAGAGAAATATTCTCACATCACTTGGGGTAGTCTTCCCTTGTAATCACCTATACAACTTTGATGCTTTCATTTTTATGGTACAATCTAGTCTAAAGGTAGGCAAAACATTTATATATACCTCTGTGTGTTCAAATATGTGCTGTGCGTGCTCAATCACTTCAACTCTCTGTGATCCCATGAACTGTAACCCACCAGGCCCCTTTGTCTGTGGAATTTTCTAGGCAAGAATACTGGAGTGGATTGCCATTTCCTTCTCCAGGGGATCTTCCCAAACCAGGTGATCCAGCCTTCATCTCTTGCACCTCCTGCATTGGCAGGAAGATTCTTTTCCAATGAGCCATCTGGGAAGCCCCATGCAATAAAATATTTAGTGTCTTTTATGAAAAGTGTTTCACTGAAACTACACAAATGCATATCCTTTCTTTTAATGCATTCATAATGACTCTCCTCCCATGGAGCTTTAAAATACATAAAGTCTTGGACTAATGCAAGTACTTCAGAATAATAATTGGAGAGTGGATTATAAAGTTATACTAGTTCATGCAGCCACTTATTCATCCATATTCAACTCCTGTCTATGCTGAGCACTATGCAAGCTTTAAAGACTTAAAGAAAAATAAGCCTTGCTCCTTTTCTTAAGATGTGTATAGTTTATTGAGAAGAGATGAACACTTAAATAATTACAGTCACTGCAGTGTCATAATGTAGACGTTGGAAAGTTTTATGGAAGTTCAGAAGACAAAGCAGCATTTTTTGCCTGGGGAAGTAAAGAAAGTCTTGGACAAGTACTTAGAGAATGAGAGATGTCCTTCTGATAGAGAACAGTGATGGTGGGTATGGAAAAGGGGGAAGACAGCAGAGGGCATAGCAATCAGTTCAGTTCAGTTGCTCAGTCATGTCCGACTCTTTGAGATCTCATGGACTGCAGCATGCCAGGCTTCCCTATTCATCACCAACACCCAGATCTTGCTCAAACTCATGTCCATCGAGTCAGTGATGACATCCAACCAACTCATCCTCTGTCGTCCTCTTCTCCTCCTACTTTCAATCTTTCTAAGCATTAGGGTCTTTTCTAATGAGTCAGCTCTTCTCATCAGGTGACCAAAGGGTTGGAGCTTTAGCTTCAGCATCAGCCCTTCCACTGAATATTCAGGACTGATTTCTTTTAGGATTGACTGGATTGATCTCCTTGCAGTCCAAGGGACTCTCAAGAGTCTTCTCCAACACCACAGCTCAGAAACATCAATACTTTAGGTGCTCAGCTTTCTTTATAGTCCAACTCTCACATCCATACATGACCACAGGAAAAATCAAAGCTTTGATTAGATGGACCTTTGTCAGCAAACTGTCTCTGCTTTTTAACATGCTATCTAGGCTTATCATAGCTTTCCTTCCAAGGAGTAAGTGTCTTTTGATTTCATGGCTGCAGTCACCATCTGCAGTGATTTTGGAGCCCAAGAAAATAAAGTCTGTCACTGTTTCCACTGTTTCTCCATCTATTTGCCATGAAGTGATGGGACCAGATGCCATGGTCTTAGTTTTCTGAATGTTGAGTTTTAAGCCAACTTTTTCACTCTCCTCTTTCACCTTCATCAAGAGGCTCTTTAGTTCTTTTTCACTTTCTGCCATAAGTGTGGTGTCATCTGCATATCTGAGATTATGGATATTTCTCCCGGCAATCTTGATTCCAGTGTGTGCTTCATCGAGACTGGCATTTCACATAATGTACTCTGCATATAAGTTAAATAAGCACAGTGACAATATACAGCTTTGATTTACTCCTTTTCCAATTTGGAACCAATCTGTTGTTCCATGTCCAATTCTAACTGCTACTTCTTGACTTACATACAGATTTCTCAGGAGGCAGCTCAGGTGGTCTGTTATTCTTATCTCTTTAAGAATTTTCCACAGTTTGTTGTGATCCACACAGTCCAAGGCTTTGGTGTAGTCAGTAAAGCAAAAATAGATGCTTTTTCTGGAAGTCTCTAGCTCTTTTGATGATCCAGCCGATGTTGGCAATTTGATCTCTTGTTCCTCTGCCTTTTCTAAATCCAGCCTGAACATCTGGAAGTTCATGGTTCACATACTCTTGATGCCTGGCTTGGAAAATTTTGAGCATTAGTTTGCTAGTGTGTGAAATAAGTGCACTTGTGTGGTAGTTTGAACATTCTTTGGCATTGCCTTTCTTTGGGTTTGGAATGAAAACTGACCTTTTCCAGTCCTGTGGCCACTGCTGAGTTTTCCAAATTTGCTGGCATATTGAGTGCAGCACTTTCACAGCATCATTTTCCAGGATTCGAAATAGCTCAACTGGAATTCCATCACCTCCACTAGCTTTGTTCGTAGTGATGCTCCCTAAGGCCCACTTGACTTCACATTCCGGGATGTCTGGCTCTAGTTGAGTGATTACAGCATCATGTTTATCTGGATCATGAAGATCTTTCTTGTACAGTTCTTCTGTGTATTCTTACCACCTCTTCTTAATATCTTCTGCTTCTGTCAGGTCCATACCATTTCTGTCCTTTATTGAGCCCATCTTTGCATGAAATGTTCCCTTGGTATCTCTAATTTTCTTGTAGAGATCTCTAGTCTTTCCCATTCTATTGTTTTCCTCTATTTCTTTGCACAGCAATAGAAAGGTGTAGATAGAAGAGATGGGACTCCTGAAAATGTGTTTGAACATGTTTAGCATGACTGGGACATGAAGAGGAAGCTTAGAGAAGTGATAATTGTAAGGAAAAGTTGAGTGGATCGTTCTTATGAATGACTTGGTGGAGACTACTAGAGTTGGTTGCCACTTCCTACTCCAGGAGATCTTCCTGACCCAGGGATCGAACCTGAGTCTCTTAAGTCTCCTGCATTGGCAAGCAGATTCTTTACCACTGTGCCACCTGGGAAGCCCCAGAGAGTACTAATATAGCCCAGAACAAGTACCACAAGAGTATCTGTGAAAGGGGCAAGACAAAATGATGTTGCCATTATTTGGGGGCCAGGCTCCCATTCCTAAGCTTAACACTTAAGAAACCTTCTTTTGGAATCTGATTTTCATGGAATCATGATGCTCGTCTAAAAATTTAGTGAAAAAAGTATAAGTCAAAATTCTCTTTGAAGTTACAAAGAGGTTTGGTTTAGTTTTGTTCTAAGAGGAGACTTGTCCCTGCTCTTAACAAAATTTTTCTTTATGGGAAAATCAGGTAATCAGACCATTAGTTCTGCAAATGAGAAGGAAAGACCACAAACTATAATAAACTGCAGTTGTTTGAGACTACGCATATCAAAGGAACATTATGCTAAAATATGTAAGGTGTGGTCTGTCTTCATGGGAGAGATTTTTCTCTGAGATATTTTCTTTTAAATATGGATTTAGGTTCACTTTTTTAAAAAGTATGAATCTCAGTCCAAAAAATTCGTTGTGTGTTTTTTTTTTTTTTTAATGTAAATCAAATTCATTTCAGACTTCTAGTTCTGGGATTGTCAGAAAGCTAATCTTCAGTGTTCTGGATGAGCTTCTTCCCCACAACACTGTGCTTTATTTCTGGGGTCCTTTTCAGTGTTAATTTCCAGGGTCACATCTGCATAGGAGGAAAGAGTCCATCTGCATATGGGAGAAGATACAGATAGGATGGTGTCCCTAGGCTTCTTTGATCATTTCTTTTCGTAAGTTTTTAGAGATGCCAACTACCCTTTTCAACAGAACTTCAGGATGGTGACTGCCTTATGCTTTTGGATCACCTCAGGGGCCTGAAATTTTTATAATCCCTTCTTTATAACCATATTATAAAACTGGTTTTTTTTTTTTCAAGATCTTCTTACCTAACTGATAAGTTGATTGTTACATTCTATGATGAAGATATTTTCTCTAGCTGCACAGTAAAACTCTTTTCCCTCAGGGCCTTGGGAACTCCTTAGTGATTGGAGTTTATGGAGCCTCACTTGGACTTTTTTGATGCTTTTGTTCTCTCTGTCTTATTTACTCACCATGATGGGGAAAATTTCTTCCATGTGGAGTTGGGAAGCTCCATTAACAGCTAATTTCTCTAGGACACTCAAGTTTAATCTTCTCTTGTGATTTCTCTCAGGAGTATCAACAGTGATTTACCACTGACATCATCAATTTTGAAATTGGCAACCCATCCTACACTGTCTTTTGGGCGAGGGAGTAGTTAGTGTGCCTGCTCTCTGTTTGAATGGGAAAGAGAGATAGGGAGAAAGCTTCTTGTGGGGGTGTGGTGGCACTACATGAATTAAAATCTCAAAATATTGTTCTGACAATTCATTCCCCTCTAAAATCCATGCTTTCTTTAAACAAAAATGAATACTTCTTGCTCCCACCTCTAACCCTTAAACTGAAGGTAGGATCTGGATTCCTGAACTAAATGGGTTATTTAGGAAAGCATATCCTACATGCACAGCATCACCTGGGTTGAAAAGCTGACATTGTTCACAGAGAAAATTATTCAGTTTGTTCACTGGAATGGCAGTGGAAAGATAATAATATTAATACCAACATATTGAGTGTTCATTTTGTCAGGCAAGGGTATTCTCCTCAGTTCTGTCTCCTCTCAACCAAAATTTGAAGCGACGGACATTAGAGCCCTCGGCGTGTCATAGCTCTTGGACAGACCGTGTTATAGCTCTTAGACAGGTCAGTGTTACAGCTCTATTTTTAGAAAATAGCAGGAAAATCCATCCTCAAGGCGTGAGGGCATGCCGACCCAAAGACGCAAAGAGAAGAGAGTGGGGGAGCGCGCCAGTGCCTGGGAGAGAGAGAGAGAGCCCTTTGGCTCCTCTTTTAATATGTTTTCTCCTCCCCCTGGGCCTGCCCTATGTAAACTGGGCCAGCCAGGAGTGCTGTTTGTTCTACCTGAGGTCCTCACCCCGGTCTTCGGTCTTCGGACCTTCCTTTGTTCTATTTTCGAGGGCTCTTCCCTTCCTTGTCTTTTAGCCACTGCCATTCTGGACTCCTGTTTCCTATTCTAACTACCTAACAATTCTGTGCACATGCTTTTCTGGGCCTTTTATACACATGATCTCATTTAATTATCATAGTCATTGTATGAAAAATGTAACATTATCATTTTTTATACCAGATCAAGAAACTGAGGCAGAGATAGGTTACAAAATTTTTCAGGGTCCAGCACTAGAAAGTATTGGAAATCACTGATTGTGACAATTATTCTGTCTCTGGCCCAGGCTCTTGACCACTATGCTCTGCAGATATATATCACATTTCACATCCCTCAGCGCAACCAGGGATAGGATGATAACAGAAGAGGTGGTATTTCCTTCTTGATATGTCTCTTTAATGAGTCATGACTTGATAATTTTGGTAGACAGAGTGGATTTAATCCCCATCTATTGCTGAAAGAAAACATGACCTCCATTCTTCCTGGGTGTCTGACTGGTCTTGTGCTCCTGCTTCAAGGTGTCAAAAGGTCGGTCATACCATGGTCTTTAGTTTCCATGGGTCAGAGTTTTCCCCTGAGATGCCCATCATCTCTGTGTACTTAATCCTTCAAGTTCCCACTGTTTTGAATCAAACTCTTCTCAAGAGTGGATCAAGGCAGTGCTTCACAGGGCTCAGGAATACTACATGGCTATTTCATTCAGCATATCCCTGCCACACTGAGAAAGGCTGGGTCTCCTAGGGTCTCCTCTTCTGTGAAACCACAAGCATCTTTTTCATTGTTTCTTTATAGCCTGAAGAGATGATTTTTTTCTTCTATCTAGAGGAAAGCCTTACTTTTCACCCCACACCTACTGAGTTTCTCCAAATATTGTTTCCACACCTCTTTTTGTCTTGCTATTTCTTTTAGGAGCACTTCACTTAATCTCATTCATGGGCTTAATATTTAAAATAATAAGCTATTATCCTACAAGGGCTTACCAGGTGGCTCAGTGATAAACAGTTTTCCTGCAGGAGACATGGGTTCAATCCCCAGGTCAGGAGGATCTCCTGGAGAAGGAAATGCAACCCACTCCTGTATTCTTGCCTGGAAAATCCCATGGACAGAGGAGCCTGGCAAGCTACAGTCCATGGGGTTGCAAAGAGTTGGACATAGTGACTAAACAACAGCAACATTATCACACAAGCACAGTGTGCAGAAAGGAAGCTTAGGGCTGGCTAGCTCAGTAAAGGTAAAGTAAAGGAGGATCCCATGCCCAAGGGGCGGCGGCCAAGAGGAGCTACCCTATGTCTGAGGTCAGGGACAGCAGCCAAGAGGAGCTACCCTGCTTCTGAGGTCAGGGGCCGAGGCCGAGTGTGCCAGGCTGCGACAGCACAGGAGCAGCTGGAAAGGAGCTCCCCACGCCTGAGGCCAGGGCGGTGGCCAGGAGGATCTACCCCAAGTCCAAGGAGCGGTGGCTGCACAGGCACAGGAGGGCCGAGAGGAGCTACCCCACATTCAAGTTAAGGAAGGGCAGCAGTGAGGAGATATCCCTCATCCAAGGTAAGAAGCAGAGGCTGCACTTTGCTGGAGCAGCTGTGAAGAGATACCCCACGTCCAAGGTAAGAGAAACCCAAGTAAGATGGTAGGTGTTGCAAGAGGGTATCAGAGGGCAGACACACTGAAACCATAATCACAGAAAACGAGTCAATCTAATCACATGGACCACAGCCTTGTAAACTCAATGAAACTAAGCCATGCCCTGTGGGGCCACCCAAGATGGGCGGGTCATGGTGGAGAGGTCTGACAGAATGTGGTCCACTGGAGAAGGGAATGGCAAACCACTTCAGTATTCTTGCCTTGAGAACTCCATGAAAAGTATGAAAAGGTAAAATGATAGGATACTGAAAGAGGAACTCCCCAGGTTAGCAGGTGCCCAATATGCTACTGGAGGTCAGTGGAGAAATAACTCCAGAAGAATAAAGGGATGGAGCCAAAGCAAAAACAATACCCAGCTGTGGATATGACTGGTGATAGAAACAAGGTCTGATGCTATAAAGAGCAATATGGCATAGGAACCTGGAATGTTAGGTCCGTGAATCAAGGCAAATTGGAAGTGGTCAAGCAAGAGATGGCAAGTGTGAATGTCGACATTCTAGGAATCAGCGAACTAAAATGGACTGGAAAGGGTGAATTTAACTCAGATGACCATTACGTCTACTACTGTGGGCAGGAATCCCTCAGAAGAAATGGAGTAGCCATCATGGTCAACAAAAGAATCCGAAATGCAGTACTTGGATGCAGTCTCAAAAACGACAGAATGATCTCTGTTCGTCTCCAAGGCAAACCATTCAATATCACAGTTACCCAAGTCTATACCCCAGCCGGTAACGCTGAAGAAACTGAAGTTGAACGGTTTTATGAAGACCTACAAGACCTTTTAGAACTAACGCCCAAAAAAGATGTCCTTTTCATTATAGGGGACTGGAATGCAAAAGTAGGAAGTCAGGAAACACCTGGAGTAACAGGCAAATTTGCCCTTGGGATGCAGAATGAAACAGGGCAAAGACTAATAGAGTTTTGCCAAGAAAAAGCACTGGCCATACCAAACACCCTCTTCCAACAACAGAAGAGAAGACTCTACATGTGAACATCACCATGGTCAACACCAAAATCAAATTGATTGCATTCTTTGCAGCCAAAGATGGAGAAGCTCTATACAGTCAGCAAAAACAAGACTGGGGAGCTGACTGTGGCTCAGATCATGAACTCCTTATTGCCAAATTCAGACTGAAATTGAAGAAAGCAGGGAAAACCACTAGACCATTCAGGAATGATGTAAATCAAATCCCTTATGATTATACAGTGGAAGTGAGAATTAGATTTAAGGGACTAGATCTGATAGATAGAGTACTTGATGAACTATGGATGGAGGTTCGTGACATTGTACAGAGACAGGGATCAAGACAATCCCCTTGGAAAAGAAATGCAAAAAAGCAAAATGGCTGTCTGAGGAGACCTTACAAATAGCTGTGAAAAGAGAAGCAAAAAGCAAAGGAAAAAAAGAAAGATATAAGCATCTGAATGCAGAGTTCCAAAGAATAGCAAGGAGAGATAAGAAAGTCTTCCTCAGCAATCAATGCAAAGAAATAGAGGAAAAGAACAGAATGGGAAAGACTGGCAATCTCTTCAAGAAAATTAGAGATACCAAGGGAACATTTCATGTAAAGATGGGCTCGATAAAGGATAGAAATTGTATGGACCTAACAGAAGCAGAAGATATTAAGAAGAAGTGGCAAGAATACACAGAAGAACTGTATAAAAAAGCCTTCACAACCAAGATAATCATGATGGTATTATCACTCATGTAGAGCCAGACATCCTAGAATGTGAAATCAAGTGGGCCTTAGAATGCATCACTATGAACAAAGCTAGTGGAGGTGATGGAATTCCAGTTGAGTTATTTCAAATCCTGAAAGATGATGCTGTGAAAGTGCTGCACTCAATATGCCAACAAATTTGGAAAACTCAGCAGTGGCCACAGGACTGGAAAAGAAATTCCAATCCCAAAGAAAGGCAATGCCAAAGAATGCTCAAACTACTGCACAATTGCACTCATGTCACATGCTAGTAAAGTAATGCTCAAAATTCTCCAAACCAGGCTTCAGCAATATGTGAACCATGAACACCCTGATGTTCAAGCTGGTTTTAGAAAAGGCAGAGGAACCAGAGATCAAATTGCCAACATCTGCTGAATCATCGAAAGAGCAAGAGAGTTCCAGAAAAACATCTATTTCTGCTTTATTGACTATGCCAAAGCCTTTGACTATGTGGATCACAAGAAACTGTGGAAAATCCTAAAAGAGATGGGAATACCAGACCACCTGACCTGCCTCTTGAGAAACCTATATGCAGGTCAGGAAGTAACAGTTAGATCTGGACATGGAACAACAGACTGGTTCCAAATAGGAAAAGGAGTACATCAAGGCTGTATATAGTCTCCTTGCTTATTTAACTTATATGCAGAGTACATCATGAGAAACTCTGGGCTGGAAGAAGCACAAGCTGGAATCCAGATTGCTGGGAGAAATATCAATCACCTCAGATATGCGGATGACACCACCCTTATGGCAGAAAGTGAAGAGAAACTAAATAGCTTTCTGATGAAAATGAAAGAGGAGAGTAAAAAAGTTGGCTTAAAGTTCAACATTCAGAAAACTAAGATCATGGCATCTGGTCCCATCACTTCATGGCAAATAGATGGGAAAACTGTGGAAACAGTGTCAGACTTTATTTTTTTGGCTCCAATATCACTGCAGATGGTGACTGCAGCCATGAAATTAAAAGACGCTTACTCTTTGGAAGGAAAATTATGACCAACCTAGATAGCATATTCAAAAGCAGAGACATTACTTTGTCAACAAAGGTCTGTCTAATCAAAGCTATGGTTTTCCCAGTGGTCATATATGGATGTGAGAGTTGGATTGTGAAGAAGGCTGAGCGCTGAAGAATTTATGCTTTTGAAATGTGGTGTTGGAGAAGACTCTTGAGAGTCCCTTGGACTGCAAGGAGATTCAACCAGTCCATTCTGAAGGAGATCAGCCCTGGGATTTCTTTGGAAGGAATGATGCTAAAGCTGAAACTCCAGTACTCTGGGCACCTCATGCAAAGAGTTGACTCATTGGAAAAGACTCTGATGCTGGGAGGGATTGGGGGCAGGAGGAGAAGGGGCTGACAGAGGATGAGATGGCTGGATGGCATCATGGACTCGATGGACGTTAGTCTGAGTGAACTCCAGGAGTTGGTGATGGACAGGGAGGCCTGGCGTTCTGTGATTCATGGGGTCCCAAAGAGTCGGACACAATTGAGCGACCGAACTGAACTGAAAGGAGAAAAGTAAAACAAAATGAAAACATAATAATGTGGAGAAAATCATAAAATGAAAATAAAATTTAGCCATTCTTGTTTTAGTGGAGCATGTGTAAGAGTATATATTTGTGTTATTTGATCTTTTATTGATGAGAAAAATGAAGCTGTTTTTCATGATTCTGTATGAATTAGAACACAAGCAGTGCCATTTCAATACCAAGATTTCAAAGCATCTGACTTAGCTGGAGAAGAAACTTGTGCATTTCCAGGTTGAAATTAGAATTTTTCTATCACCCATCTAGTGGCAAATGCACAGAGTACAGCATCGAGTTGTGTCTCTACCTTGAGGGGTAGGTATTATTAAAAAGTGCTTACGTGTTGAGGCAACAAAAGGAAGACCAAGGTAGACTTTCCTGAATCCCTATGAGATGCTTCTTTCTGAATACTATCAAATAGAAAGGAGGAAGAATGAGGGATGTTAGACTTGGAGCAATGGTAAATTTTTTGAAGATTAGATGAAGGATTATAGCCATTTTCAATTTAGGCTGTAAGATACAAGTGACTTGGATGAGACTGCAATTCCTTCAATACACAGATTAGGCTATTGGGCAGAGGAACTTAAAACTATCCTAGAAACAAAGCGTCTGGTGTAGAAGAGCATTTGTGCTTCAGGGACAACAGAAAAGACTGATGAAATGATGAAAACTGAGACTATGATGGTAGCAAAACCAAAATCATATAATTTAGATAAAGTTGCCAGACGTTAACTTATTGCACATGGAGCATCAGGAAAAGAAAGGAATTAGAATTAATTTCCATGGAACTGAATATATAGTGATGCCATTGAGTGATGTCGTAAATATAAAAAAAAAAAAATGAGAAGGAGCAAATTTTCCAAAGAAGAGAACTAATTCCATGTAGGACCTGTGTGTTTGTTTTCTGCTCAATATCCTACTAAAGATAGAAACTGATGGTTAGGAACTTAATAAACTCAGTAGAGAGATCAGTGATAGAAAATTATATGATAAGAATGATAAAGCCATTGGTGAACAAATGGGTTACTAAGCTACCAAGTAAATGATATCATCAAGAAAAAATAAATGCAAAATATAGAAAAGAAGAGAATCCAAGACTAAACTTTAGAGGATAAGAAAATTCAAAAAACAGACAGAAAAGGAGGCTGAGAAGGACTGATCAGAGAGACTGGGGAGACTGCAGATAAGAGACTATACAACATACTTATAAGAAGACTGTGTATAAAAAGGAGTAATTTTGGCACACATCCTATATACTAGGAGAATTTTTTTTGTTAAGAAGAAGAAATGGTGCATTTTTTGGAAACAGAAACTGGAAACTTACCTAATCCAGATGGAACATAGAAAGAATATATCTTAGAGTAGAAATTTATTCCATGGATTTATTTATCAGAAAAGTTAAATCTATTTATTCACTTTTTAGAGCCTTAGAAAACATCTAGTAATATTATGTTTACTCTATAATGAACATATTTTCTTATCTCTATAGCTGTCTTCCATTTCTCTGAGTGTATTTAGACTCAATTGCATTCATGGTATCAGAATCTCTCCTAATTCAGGGAGAAGCTTATTCCAGGGACTGTGTTAAAATATCCAAATTTAGAGTTTAAGTGACCCATTCTAAATAGCTGTTTTGGTAATTTTTTTTTTCCTATGTTAAGTTTAGTTCTATAAAGTACATTTCAAAATTTAGGTCTGTAAGTTGCATTTCAAAATCCACATCCTTTCCTCACACACCAGTTCTAATAACTTTAGTCTGTTTCTTGAGCATCTTGAGAATTCAGCTGCCCATTGTAGTTTCTTGACAGATCTCCCCAAGTTTTACTTTTGTTTTTGACATTGACACCGCACTTTTCAGATTACTGTCGTTGACTGCAATGGGAATACTTACGTTTCTGCATCTCTTCAAAAGGCTAGCATCACCTCTAAATTCTAACCTTTTTAGTCTAAGCTCCTCTAGTGGTTCTGAACCTGGAATATGACTTATTAAGATTATTTTTTTGCTTTTTTTCTCCCTTCTTATTCTAAATGAGTTTTAGACAGAGAGTTCTAGGGATGGATTGGTAGGGTGGGGTGTTGTCATATTTCTAGATAGGGAGAAGGGATCAGATTCCCATTTATATGACAGTCACATAAGTAAAGATTGACTACAATTCAGGTCATCCCAAATGATTTTCTCTATCATTATTTACATTTCAAAGAAAGAGTAAAAGAGTAAACTTGTAAAAGGAAAACAGAGAGAGTCAAAAAATTTCTTCTCTTGAAAGTAGAAATGGAAAAATGGAAAATTAGGAGATGATTATAGGCAAACAAAATATATTAGAGGGCTTTATTAACAATTCAGGGCAGAGACTCTATAAACAGTAGAATTAGTAACATCAGCTGGCTTATAGCTGACTCACTATATATGGACACTACTTTATTTGGTATGTCATATTTGGAAAAAATAATCAATGTTGCTAAACTTTTGTAAAATGTAAAAGAAAGAATACTTGTCATCATTTTGTAGCCTTTGAGTAAAGGACACTGTTACATACTCCCTGTATCATTAATATACAGGAAAACATTCCTGATCACTTCAAGTGTTTTAGTTACCCACATGTATATTTAATATGGGTTTGTTTAAATCAGTGTCCACTTGCACTGTTAGCAGAAAACATTTCCACTAGTTTCGTCTAGAATAATTGAATCCATTTATAATCAGCAGTCTACTGGCAAGCCACCTGAATCACATGCTGGGAGAACTCAGTTTGATGCGGGCCTTCTCCCAATATCTATAGTTACTGGCAATACTTCTCTGTTGTTCTATCTCTGGCCTCCATATCCTATGGAGAGATTCTTCTCTTTTGGCTCTGCACAGCAGGATGAATTTTGGAAATAGGTAATCTGTCTTTTGGCAGATAGTCATCATATCTTTTCATGATGTGGTTGTTTTAATCATCAGGATCTTTCCTAGGATCTTTTCTCTCTTCATGAATGATTAAAACTAATCTCTGAAAACTGTGCTAAACTTAGATCACATTGGTAATCATCAGTAATGATTATGTAAAGCAATTATTATACCTTAAAACATGAAATATTCTCTTCCATGAGAGGCTGAAAATTATTCCAAAAGTTCACTAAGAAAAAGAAATGATAAAGTAACAACTTGGTACTTTAATGTTTTAATCAGTACAAGCACTTAAACCCAACAGGTAGGTCCAATACAAAATTTTAGGGCTTACCTTACATGATTCCAGAAAAAATATTAATGTCTAAAGAATAACTTATTTTCCATTGTCTTACTGAAAGAGAAATGTGGTCCACAGCTGAGTGAGTAGATCATGTTTTTACAGAATGACTGCAACTCACACTGGAGAGACTGTTTTGAAAGGAATACCTAATAAAAATTGAAGAATGGACAAGCGGGTAGTAATGTGTGTCGATACCCAACATAACTCAGTTACCCTGTCTGCAAGTCAAAGTCTATTACACTCTGGTGAAACAGATGGATTTTCTATTTTCCAATTATAGTCTAGATTTTTACTGAGGTCAATAAACATCAATGTTATGGGCCTTTCATAGTATTCTTTTCCAGAGAAATATATGTACTTTAAATGCCACAAAGTACATGCCAGTATATAAAAACAGTAGCAAGAATAAAACTTTATGAGAATGAGAAGCAACGGTCATAATGAAGAAATAATACTATGCATAGAGTTACATCTTTCTGTATTTAATTATTCCTTGGGCGTCCTAATTAAATCAGTGGTTCCCTGCCATAAATTATGTTCACTTTCTAACAATGTTTTCTTTGGTGTTAACAAAAAAACTATTGATTTCATATCATTATTTTTAAGTTTGAACTTTGACTTTATTTTATTCATTCATCTATTATTTTTTGCTTTGGAATACAATAATCCTAAAATTAATTTTTAGTTTTTAATGTTTTAATATCAGTAACTGTTACTAACCTCTACTGATCTTGGAAGGAGAGTTCAAAGAATAGCTTTGAGAATATTTTGCCATCCCATAACCTTCAAATACTTTAGTTATGTTTCCTACAAACAAGGCCATTATCATATATAGCTACAACATGCCACCGAAACCATGAGTTTAACATGTATGCATTTATATCATTAAGCCTCAAATCCCACTCCTGTCCTCCACTGGTCAAATAATGGCTTGTATGGTAAAGAATACAGTGTACACTTACATGCTGCATTTAATTGTCATGTTTCTTGATTTCCCTTTAGCCTGGGCTATCTCCTAAATCTTTACTTGACTTTCATGACTTTGACATCTTTATGATTATAAGCTAATTACTTTTGCAATGTGTTCTATTTTGATATAGATTGATTAGACTTATGAATTTGGGTCAATACTATCATAGAAATGATGTTGTGGTTTTCTCGTGCATCTTATAAAGTGGCACACACTTCCAATCTCTCCCATTATTGATCATGTTTACTTTGATCATTTGATTAAGAATATGTCAGCCAAGCCATTCTACTGTTAAGTTTTTCTGTACCCCTTTGTAATTACTACATATTTTCTGAGAAGGTAGTTTGAAACAATACATACCCCATTCCTCATCAGACATCAATATACCCATTCATTGTTTTATATTTATATTGACTTACTATGGCTATTAAGTTTGATAGATTAAATCCATTATTATTACTATTTTTGATGATCAAATCGTTCCATATTTGAATAGTGAGAATCTGTTCCAGCAGATTTCTGGAAGGTTTCCCATCATTTTTGAGTCTTTTTTGACACTACAAACTCAATGCTCATCTTGTACTTTTTTGCTAAATCCTAACTTGAAATCTTAGATGCTTCTCACTACTCTAATCATTATATTTGTAAATGAGTTATAAAAGTAATAGAAGCATTTTCCCATTAAGAAGTCAATCCTCCAAAGCATATTAGTTCCTTTGATATAATTCATTTTTCACTTCCCTCATAGCTCAGTCAGTAAAGAATCTGCCTGCAATGCAGGAGACCTGGGTTTGACTCCAGGGTTGGGAAGATTCCTTGGAAAAGGAAATGGCAACCCAATCCAGTATTGTTGCCTGGAGAATCCCATGGACAGAGGAGCCTGGCAGGCTACAGTCCGTGGGGTTGCAAGAGTCGGACATGACTGACTTATTAAATCACCGCCACCACCAACAGTTAGTCTGTGTCAGGGCCTTAAGTGCACATCGGACTGAGGCACCATTCCTGTGTACACAGAATTAGCAAACAGTGGAAACAAACAAAAGACAACAGCAGAAAAATAACAAAAAGGGAAGGTCAGGTCAAGTTTTAAGTGCCGAGTGACTTACGAGAACTCAGTTTCAGAATAGTGGATAAAAAATTAGAAAAATAAATGCACGTTTAATTACGCAAAATGTTTTACCCTGATACCAGAATTTGTATGTGAAGATTGTTTAAATAATTATTTTCACATTAGAAGGCATGACATCCTATTGCCACCAAAGGACAATAGTGAGAACGGACAGATTTTGAGAAGATAAAATGATGGTAAAAAATTTTGCAGATATCTTAGTTTATATTAAAATTATTAGACCTAAGTGGCCATTAAGCCTTTTATTTCACTTAGACTTGCTTGTCAGAACACACTTTTCAAGAACTGGCAAATCTAATCTGAAGTAAATCCAATATGCTAATCTCTGAGAGGAACCGCTTTACGAAGGGATGGGTAAATCCATGAGAACTGAAGTCTAAGGGAGCCTGCAAATATGAAGCCTGAGACCAGTGTGACATGGGATCAGCAGCCAGGCCTGCTGTGAACAGAAGTAACCATTATATACTTGTCAGACTTTATGAGGCAGTTTAGATATAAACAGCATGAGTAGCAGCCAGATCCAGCCTTTCCATTCCTCTCTCCTTCTCTCTGTAACTGGGGCTAAAACCTGCGCCAGTGACCACTGGGATTTGTAACACCCTTTTGCCAGGAACAGAGGCCAGACAGTCATTAAATTGGATATAAACAAGGCAGGAATTAAGAATGGGGAATGGGCAGGCTAGACCTCCTATGAAAGCATCTGGAGAAAACCCAGACTTCCCAGATGTAATCTCAGGCCTTAGAGTTCACATCAGCAGCTCTGCCCTAAAATAAATGGAGGTAAGCCCATTTTGTGTAAGGGTGGGGAAAAATTTAAAAAAACTCTCACCCCCTGAGTTAATAGAGTACATACATGTACATTTGAACTTTCCCAGGCTCACTCTGACTATACATATATTTATGCATCTGTCTTTCCCTCTCATTTTATCCATATATCTGCATAATTACCCATAATATTACTGACTCAGATTAATTTGAATAATCAATGCATCTTTTAAATAATTAAATGAATTTTAATCTTATATGAATAAAGAAATCTACCTAAAAATCACACTAGTTCTCATACAGTTTAAAATTATTCTTCAAATTAAATGGAAACAGAATCCCTTTAGGGCATGTCTCCTCAATGGGACCCTGGGATCTCAACTCTCTGGTCTCCTTCCTGCCTAAGGAGAGTTGCTCAGATGAAAGAGATTTGAAACAGATTACAAATCCAGCTACAGAGAAGACCATTATTTATTACACTATTATAGTACTAAACAAAAATCTCATATGGTTAATGAAACTGTGACTTCAGAGACCCTCGTTTGCATGGACCACTTCCACACCAATGAGAGAGGCCCTAGCAACTTCATATTAATTATTGTATACGATATATCTTAAATGAGACCCCCCAAATTGTAAAAGTTTAAAGCTCTACAGAGGCTATAGGTATAAAAACTGATCCTATTGTCTCCTAACTAAAATGATTTCTAGCCAGAGCATACAATTGTTCATTCATTCACTTGCTTACCCAAGTGAATTTTCTTCAAAGCACTAGGCTCTGTGGAAAAAATGGGGGGGGAAGTCGAAGAATTGACTCTCAAAGAGTTTATATGCTAGTAAGAGAGAGACAGAAACAAAAGTGGAAGTGTACTATATATCACATTCAATGTTCTCTGTACCTAACATACATTGGTTTGCAGAAAAATAGAGAGTTCAGTACGAAAGTCAGGGTATCACTGGAACACACTGCACATCTATCTGAGTGTGCTTTGACTATATTTATGTTATTGTTATGGTATCTTTTGGGCTAGTATTGTCTAAATTTACTAAAGGTCTTTAGAGGCATAGAATAATTGGCAGAAAGTCAGGGAACATTTGGTAATCATCATTTAAACAAGAAAAAAGTTATTCATATTTCAGTGCCACATTATGTCTTGAAAGTGTAATGACTCCTCTTAGAAATCAGGCTGTGGGAAGTCATAAAATACCATCCAAATTAGGCTGTTGCTTCAGAGTTAAGGGAGCTTCCCTTGTGGCTCAGCTTGTAAGCCTGCAATGTTGGAGACCTGGGTTTGATCCCTAGGTTGGGAAGATCCCCTGGAGAATGGAAAGGCTACCCACTCCAGTATTCTGGCCTGGAGAATTCTATGGACTGTAGACTTTCACTTCACATCAGAGTTAAGGACATGATTTTTGTCTTCATTAGGTATCTAGATTTTTCTTTGGCAGTTTGAAATAGTTCACTCTAGTACCTACCTTTTTCTTCCAATTACTATTGAGTCTTTCAAATGAAGTTGAAAATAGAGCAACATAATATTAGGCTTTAAAAATTTTTCATGAACTTTAATTTCACTAGTATTTCATTAACTTCACAAATATGTTAAGATCAGAATTTCTTTCAAATACCATGTGGATTGTAAATATCTTCCAAAATAAAGTATGTGACTATGTATGCAGTATTTAACCTTCTGCTGACATTAAGAGCAAATTTAAGCTCAAAGCAAATTCAATAAAAGTTGACAGTTTTTCACACAATATATATAAACCCAATTTTAAAACAAATTTCTTGCCACTCCCTCAATTATTCGCAGAAAATACGGCGCTTGTGAACTTCAGCTATATGAACAGTAAGTTTTCTAATTCATAACAGTTATAATCTTAAAGTTATAATCTTGGCTAACTATTCAAAAATCATAAATTCAGTGCCTAAAATGTATTGGATAATAGGTTAGACTCTCCTTAGAACAGTATTGAAAATCAGTGAAAATAGACACAAAATACAAAAATTATAGGCCAGCAAAGAAAGTGCCATAATGTAAGTAAGACCAAAATGTGATCATAGCACGCTGAAGATGTTACCAATTGCTCTGTCATAGGCTGTGAGATGATTCTCCAAGAGAAATGACAATTTCTACCTTTAAAGAAAAATAGTTGGAGCTTTCAGATAAAGAACAATACAGTTTTTTTTTTTTTTTCAGGCAGGAAAACAGATTACAAAATGACTTGGAGCCACAGCAAAGTTACCAGTACTCCAAGAATGAGAGATTCTGTAGCTGGGATTGAGAAATGGTTCAAACAGGTACTGAAGAGGTTGGTAGGGCAAAATTAAATCGGACTGTGGAGGGCAGAACTCAGTCTTGTGGACAACAGTAACCCAAGGGAGGTTTGAAGCTGTGAAATGACATAATCAGATTTATTTTGTAGATAGGGTTTAGTAGCCATCAACATGCTTTTGATAATGTGGAAAATGAAATATAGGTGATGAAAGTGAAGAAAGGTGTGACCAGAGGAAAGGCATTTGAAACAGGCCTTGTAAAAGAGGATGTGGATCTGACCTAAAAGCAGTGGAAATAAGGATGGAGAGGAGACATCGCGATTTACAGATATTGCTCAGACAGATTCTGTAGTATCTGATGACAAGACAGAGTAGAAGGAATCATTTATATTATACCTATTGTTTGAAAGATTTAGGATTCTCTTAGCTGGGACATAGAGTGCCATAAAAGTACAGTACTGAGAAAATCAGGATTTTGAACATACTGAGTTTGAGGCTCCTTGAAACGTGCCAAGTGAAATAGAAATTTATCTCCAATCTGATTAACCAATATTTTGGCCTCTGGTCCCTACCCATACTCCCTGAAATTCATCTTCTACATTGCTGTCAAAATGACTTTATGAAAATTCAACTCTAACCATGTTATTCTTTTTCATTAAATCTTTTGCAGACTCCATATTAAATAGAGAAAAATAGTCACAGGTTCTCTCAGAATTCCACAATCTGGACCCACCTGCTTCTCTAGGTTCTCTCTTGTTGCACTCTTTAAGAAATTACTTCAAGTACACTGATTTCTTACTCTTTCACATTTCCTTTTCTTTTTTTTTTCCCCCCTGACTATTCATTCTGCCTGAGACACCCTAACAAACAAGCAATTTTTTTAAGACTCAAATCAAGACTTGTTTCTATCATGGCTTTGCTAAAGTGAAAAGTGACCATCCCTCTGTACATTGTATGTGCCCATCTGAGCACTGTCTATATCTATAACCATTTAGTGCACTTTTTTGTCAATACATCTTCTACTAAAACATCAGGAATGATTGTTCAGTCGCTAAGTTGTGTCTGGCTCTTTGAGACCCCATAAACATGCCAAGATTTCCTGTCCTTCACTATCTCCTGGAGCTTGCTCAAATTCACGTCCATTGAGTCAGTGATGCCATCCAACCATCTCATCCTCTGTCACCCCCTTCTTCTCTTGCCCTCAGGCTTTCCCAGTATCAGGGTCTTTTCCAATGAGTAGGCTCTTCACATCAGGGGGCCAAAATATTGCACAGTGATTGGGTCTGGTAGGAAGGAGAAAAAAAAAAAAACCGATTAATAGAATGAAGGGGAGATATTTAAATGTACATACTTTCAAAAAATAATCATACTTTTGAGAATTCAACACTATAGATGTTACATGTGTGCATAGGTACATGTATAAAGTGTTAATTGTCTTAGTGGAACCAATCAATGAGTGACAACCTAGAGGATCATCAACAGAAGACTGGTTAAGTGAATTTCGATACAGCCAAATAATGTCATACTTTTCAGAGACTAATAGAATTTGGTTCATTTGCATATATGATATAAAAATGTTGAAGACAATATACAAAATCATAGTGAAAATCACTGCATATAATATGTTATTTCAATTAGAGGTAGGTATATTAAATTCTTAGGAGTGACTTGACACATTCCCACAAACTTGGTGGCTTAAAACATCAGAAATGTATTGTCTCCTAATTTTAGGAGCCAGAAGTTTGAAATCAGTGTCAGCAGGGTCACGTTTCACCCAAAGACTCTAGAGATTGGTTGCACATCCCTTTCATTTTCTGGTCATTTCAGGCTTGCTTGTTTGTGGTGACATTACTCCTGTTTGCCTCTACTTTCGCATCTCCTTTTGCTTTGTGTATCTCTCATAAAGATACTTACCAGATATGTAATCTAAATCTAAGATATGTAATCTAAATCTTACAGATTAGGTCTCAGCCAGACAACCTAGGACTATCTACTCACAAATATTTAATTTAATTACATCAACAAAGGTCTTTTTCCAAAAGAAGTTAACACTCAAAAGTTTTGGAATTTAGAGGTGACGATATCTTTTAGTGGGCCACCATTTGACCCACTGCAGGCAGTTTCTTAGGGCTTCCCAGGTGGCAGCAGTGATCAGGAACCCACATGCCAATGCAGGAGACATAGAAGTCATGGGTTCATTCCCTGGGTCAGAAAGAACCCCTGGAGAAGCGCATGGCAACCCACTCCCGTATTCTTGCCTAGATAATCCCAACGACAGAGGCTCATGGGGTCGCAAAGAGGTGGGCATAATAAGCATAGCTGCAGCAGGCAGTTTCTTGTATTCATTTAAATATGTATATTCCCTGGTGGCACAGATGGTAAAGAATCTGCCTGCAATTCAGGAGACCTGGGTTCAATCCCTGGGTCAGGAAGACCCTCTGGAGAAGGGAATGTCTGCTCACCCACTCCAGTAGAATTCCATGGACAGAGGAACCTGTTGGGCTACAGTCCATGGAGTCACAAAGAGTCAGACAGAACTGACTAACACTTATATATTATCTAAAAGGATATGCAAGAAATTATTGAAGTTTTGGCATTTTGTTTTTTGTTTTGTGTTGCCGCTCCCCTGCCAAACTGGTGATCCAGCATGGGAAAGAAAATGCTTTTTTATACATTAATTTATTGTCTGAACTTTACTTTTTACCATAATTGTTTCCATTTTCAATGAAATAAAGTGTAATCTAAATCTTAAAATGGTTGCAAAAAGCACTTGATTTAAAACTGATTCATTAAGGAATGAATTAAACTGTTTTTAAACTAATTAAATTATTTAATTCAACTATTCAAAGTTATTAATTTATTAATAATAAAATAACATGAAAACTTACTTTAAAAAACTCCTTGCTATGGTCTGAATGAATATTTGCCCCCCTCCATAACTTTTTAGTTTAAAGTTTGATTTATTTCAGGGTCTTGTCTTCTCCTTATTTGTATTTAAATGGTAATCAAATAAAGGTTACAGTGGTATAGGGAATCTCCTATCATAAAGTGAATATACAAGTCTAGCACTGTTTTTAATTGACAACATTGCATTAATTGGCTCATTATGGTCCACAAGCTTATCTATGAACCAAAGCATGTAATACTCTGGCCAGTTTGGGCCATGTGCCCAGTGCTGTTGTGGCGGATAGAGAGGAAGTAGGAAGTAGGGTTATAGGATTAACTCCATCAGGTGAAGAAAACAAAGGAGTCTGAGCCAATTAAATTTAAAATAATAACACTATAGTTACACTAAACAAATTCATGACAGGTCCCTTATCAGGGTAAATGTCATACAGACCCCTTGAGTTAAAAACTATGGTCAATATTCTTTTCATCAGTGAAATTAATATAGCAATGGGATAATATGTGAAAATAACAGTTAAAAAATGCTGAGACGAAGAATCTTCAATTTTTGTTTTTATTTGACTGTAGCTGAATTAGCAGCTTTCATTTTCACAGAGAACTGTTTAGTTTTTCCAGTCCTGAGCGACTTCACTTTTACTTTTCACTTTCATGCATTGGAGAAGGAAATGGCAACCCACTCCAGTATTCTTGCCTGGAGAATCCCAGGGACAGAGGAGCCTGGTGTGCTGCCGTCTATGGGGGTCACACAGAGTCGGATACGACTGAAGCGACTTAGCAGTAGTAGTAGCAGCAGCAGCAGCAAGGGCATCTAGGAATAGAAATGGAATATAAAAGAACAAAATTAAATGATCAGATTATAATTATAATACTGAAGTATTCCTTTAAGCACATACACTCGTGAACTAGTCAATTTCCCTTTGAAGTTTTCTGCCCACCCAACTTTCCCTCTGTTATCAGCGTTGCTAACATCCTCATTCAATTTCCACCAGCTGTTCTATGCATGTGTAATCATTTCATACCTTGGGGGTAAAGCTTGATCTTTTAACTGAAGGAATAATTATGATTTCAAGTAGCTCTCTTTATTCAGTTAGAATCCTCTGGGTTCAGTCTGGCTTCCATCCTTCGTTATGTTTATTGGTGCTGGAATTTTGTAAGCTACAGAGAGATTTTGGATCTGATTTCTTCCCTCTTTCCTCACTTCTTCCACCCTTCAACATAGAGCTCTTTCTTTCCACATGAACTTAAGCATGTGACAAATACTGTGTAAGAGAGCGAAACTGCTTTTAATGTGACCTAATTTTTTGTTCCACATGAGCTGGAAAATTTGACTTCTAAAAAGTAAATTATGTCTTTGAAGTAATGCTGATCCAATTTCCTAAAACATTTGTAATTTTTTAGAATATATTATATATAATATATATATGAAAGTGCAGCTAATTGAAGAACCAGATAAGAACTGTAGCTCTTGATTATTTTTCCATGAAAAATGCGTAACTTCAGGGAAAAAGTACATTTTTTTGATTCTTATAAACAACAGCAATCATAGTAATTACTCCTGATGGATAAATATTATACATTTAAGTGTTTTTAATTATTTATATGGATTGTGTTATCAGTATCATAAAGTTCTTGGTATGTTTTTCATGTCAGCTCCACTGAGAGACATCCTTTAATCAATTGTGACTCCTTTGAAATCTCTACCAAGTATACAGTTTTTCTAAAATTGTTTAAAATTAGTTATTCAGATTTGATATTAGTGGAAAGAATGGCCAGGAGAGAGAAAGGAAACTTTTTGCTGCCTATTGGTATGGTATGCTGAAATCAGTTGAGATATGGAAATTTTTTTAAAACTACACATGCTTCCTCTAACCCAGACACATGATAATGATGCAAAGCTCCTATGCCTTGAGAAATACTATCTCTACCAGCCACTTTACTGCTAAAAATATATATTTCGTTTCTCAAGTTTTTGACATGGTCAGAAGCTTGAGAACTCATTAAATCGGGAAAAAAGTATTAAACTGTTTAACAATTAGTGAATAAAACATTCTGATTATTTTTTTTCCTGTATTCACTACACACTTTCTTATGATATAGAGAAGCTTTCATTCAAACTTGGCATTCACCTTAAATCATGTACATGGATATTTTCAAGAAAATATCTGGGAATAAATTATTTCTGTTAGAACGTTAAGCATTTTAAATTATCCTCTCATCAAAGTATGCCATAGTCATAAAATTATTTGTTTGCTCAAAACCAGTATCTACCACACTATAAGTTCTGGGAGTCTTGGAATAGTGTACATTTTGTGTTCCATCCTCAGCACAGTAAATATTCACTGAAATTTTTAAATGAAATAAGACATTTTGGGGTGAAAGATAGATTTTCACAATTTATCTGGATATTGTTTACATCACAGAGTATAATAATAGGTGTATTATGCAGAAATTTGGGGAACTTTACCAAAAGGACAACTTAACCTAAATATATATTTTTAAAACAGAGCCCACAAGGAGATAATAACCCAATGAAAATAGTAAGAATAAAATAGCCAAAGATCAAATAACATTGATCATGCATGAAGTACATACAAAAGATCTTCAAAATATATACTAAGCCAATAATCTGGCACAACAACATTTAAAAAAAAGTGTTTCCAGAAATATTTATCAGTATATGGCAGAAACATATTCTTTTCCTCAAATTTAAGTTATTTTTATAGAAATTAAACATGAAAACCACAATACTTACCTGACAGAGTTAATTTGTCAATACTTTAACATAATGAAAGATCATTTCCACTTAAATGTATCAGAATATATGAAAATATTTAATTAAAATATTATCGTTTGTTATCACAGTTTTTCAAGCATGATGTCAGAAGCTTACTGCTAAGTCAAGGAAGAACTGTTTCTGTCATCAGAGTGGCAGTAAACAAGCAATACAAAATTACAGTTGTGTAAACAAGCTCGAGATGAATGATTCACACACTGTTTTCCTTTCATTGGCCCCTTCCCCAGGTCAAATGACCCTTTAGACCACCTACTCTCAATCTCACCACACACAGACACATAGCTCTAATGGTTTTCTTAGGTTTCCCGCCGGCCACACCAACACACAAACTTGATTTTTTTTAGTTAAAATTACTGAAAAATGAAAAATAGAAGAACCAACTAACAGAAAGAAAGAAAGGAAAAATCCAGCACCTCATGTGTCCTCCAAGATGCTGACAACCATTTACCTAACTCATGCAATGTTGCAAATTTAGTCTAAATCAATGGTAGGTGACTATAGAAACACCAACACTATACTGATTCGCAAAATGCTATTTCATTTTTCTTTGTAAATCGATAAAATTGACTCATTCCCAATAAAGTGCTGCAACATCGGTATCTATGATTTGATATTTCTCAGCAATTTAGCACTTTAAATAAGACCACAGTTATATATAATCCTATTCATTCAACTCCAAAACTCTTCATCTTTAGTGATGTTTTCTGAAAAGCTAACTGAATCTTTGAACTAAAAATGCTTGTTTTTTTTTTTTTCATTTTACACTTTGTCTCCTACATTCATTATTTTCCCTTAAAATCTTTCTTATCTTTTTACAAAGGGGAATTGCTTATCATTTGCTTTAATTTGTACCTCTAACATAGAAGTTTAAACACAAAATGGAGCAATTTTACTTAAAGAACATGTGTTTGGAACCCCAATAAACATATACTTATTAGTACATTGTCTTGATTTAATAATAGATATGTTAAATTTCATTAGACTATGAACTTTTTTCAAGCTCACTATACCATTATCACATTTAATAAAGCATTTTGCTTAGAATCCACAGATCTGTGTTTTATGGAAGGTATTTTAAAATACCCTATATCTGTTTTATAGCTGTGAAGTAATCTTGCTGTTTTTAAATTGGTGCTTTCAAAATGCATTTTATCCTTAAAGTTAGAGAATCAGCAACAATTAGTTTATTTTACAAAGCTCTTTGAGTACTCTAAAGGATTTCCTCCAAAAGCAGACAAAAACTAAAGGTGATAGTGAGTATATCCACATGTAAAGAAGAGACATCAAAAGAAAAAAATCATAAAACAAAGATATCTCTAGACCAGAAGATGTTTCCTGTTTCCGATCTTAGATGTGTTAAAGTTTTACAGATCATTTTCCCCAAAATGTCTCTCATTTGGTATTTTTCCAAATCATATTTTGGAAGAGAAATAATTCAGACTTTATTAACTACAAAAATCAGATAGTTTGCACTACTTGTCATTCTTTCAGTAAATTTACAAATAATAAACAGTTTCTGTGGCTCCCACTGAGAAAATGTGGTTTTTAAAAGATTCATGGAAAGAAAATGTGTTACAAAATGCCACATGACAAATTAGAAAAAAATAAGTGTGCTAAAAGAGAGACAGTCTAAACCACCAGTTTGGAGTGTCACAGGAGTCCTTTCCCTTTGTAAAGGAACCTGACAAGCATTTCCTCAGAGACAAAACTAGACAGAAAAATGGATGTTAAACAAAGAAGAATAAAGTCAATTGAAAGCAGAATAGAAAAACCGAAGCTAGCCTAGTTGGGCCATTAAGTTTAGGGAAAGAAAAAGAAAAGCAAGGAGTATTAAGATAAATATATATATATATATAATATTTATATCCAAAGTAGAAAAGTTATTTAATAATAATGCCAATATTTGAAATTAATGTCTAGAGTATTCAATATTTCATTTCATGAAAGGAAAAAACAAGTATAAAAGGGAATTGATTGTTCAAAACCCTTTGAAACTATCAGTTTTTTTCCATTATAGAGGAACCTCAGAAACTAGTTGAATGAGAGAAAGGTACAGAGTTGTGCTTTGGGTCTTCTATACATAGTCTTTACTAAATATATAGAATATCATTTATATGACAATACATGTCTACATGTTAATTTTCCATGTCAGCTACATGAGTTAATATGGAGACATATGAAGGTAGGGCATTAAATCAAAAATCATGTATTTTATCCAAAAGGAAAATAATATGTATAATAATTTGGGAGGCAGGAGCTGCCTACTATCTATAATTTTAAATTGAATTAAGTCATCTGTGTATGCTGTACTTATTTAAATAAATAAATTTAACACTTTCCCAATATTAATATAACTCATGCCTATAAAGAAAAACTAGAGAACATGAGAAACATTTAAAATTTTAAAAAATTATTACCCAAAGAAAATAGCTCATAGAAAAATAATCTGTCTAGTCTCTTTTTTTTAATGTAGTTCATTATTGTTCTTTTTTTTTGGCTTTGTTCTAATATTGTTTTGCTTTTTCTACTGGCTATCATGTATAACTAGTTTTTTTTTCTTTTCACTAAAAAAACTTCATAAACATTTTTCATATTAGTATAAATGAGCATAGAGAGCACTTTCAGTCATAATATAATCTTGTGAAAATAGAATATTATACTTATTCTCCTGTTTATATATTTTGCTTAATATTTAAATAAGATTTTAGTTTGGAATAAAACTCTGTTTAACTTAAACTAGACTATAATAGCTATAAAATGTGTTATGTAAGCCTCATGGTAATCACCAAAAAGCCTGTAGTAGAATCACAAAAGTAATGCTACAAAAAACTGTCAAATAATAATAATTTTGCTGTTTCTTTTACAGCAAAAGAGTAAAAAGAATGTGAAAAGTAGAAAACAAATAGGAGCACAATGATAGAATAACTTTTAATCTAAAGAGGATTTCACAGAGATACATTATAATCAAGCTCTTGAAAATCAAAACGAAGATTTGAAAGCGGCAAGAGAAAAGTGAATTGCCACACGCAAGGTCACATACAAAGTGAATTGTCACATAAATCCATAGGGTGTCAACAGGTGTCTCAGCAGAATCCTTACAGGCCTGAAGATGATATATTCAAAGGGCTTGAAGAAAAAAGACTGCCAGCCACAAATACTTTGCCCAAAAAAGCCATCATCTAGAAAAGAGACTAGACTGAAGAGAGGGAAAGACTTTCCCAGACATAAACCTATGGCTGATTAATATCGATATTTGGTAGAAGCCAACACAATACTGTAAAGCAATTATCCTTCAATCAAAAATAAATAATAAACTTTCCCAGACTAAAAAGAAAAAAAGCAAAGATGATTCATCACCGCTAAACCTGACTTATAAAATATGCTAAAGCTATTTCTTCAAGCTGAAATGAAAGGAAGCTAGTTAATAACATGAAGATGAATATAAATATAATACTTGCTGGTTTTATTAAGTATATGGTCAAAAGCAGAATACTCTAACACTGTAATGGTGGTGTATAAATCACCCACTTGACCTTGAAGGATACACAGAGGCTGAAAATGAAGGGATGGAAAAAATATTCCATGCAACTGGAACCAAAAGAAAGCAGTATTCACATTTATATCAGACCAAGTTTAGACCTTAAGTCAAAACTGTAACAAAAAAGACAAAAAATTATTACATAATAAACAGTTACTAATTCAAGAAGATATTATAATTATAAATATACACCTGGGTGTGTGAGAGAGAAGTCAAGAATAACTCCAAGATTTCAGCAAATGTAAAAAAGGGGATAACATTCACTGAGATACAGACTATGTAAAAGCAGAATTTTCCAGGGAAGGATGGGTTGGAGTGGGGTTGGACGGCAAGATCAGGAGTTCAGTTCAAAAATAAGCTATAAATTAGGCATCCAAGAGAAGATTTAAGGTAAGCATTTGGATACATGAATCTGAAATTCAGGAAACATGTGGACTGAAAATATAAATGTGAGAGTCACTGGAATATAAATAGCTTTTAAAACTCTGAAATCATCAAAGAAGTGATGATAGATAAGGGAGAATTCTAAAGACCATGCTCTGGGGGCACTTCAGTGTTAAGCAGTTGGGCAGGAAAAAAAGACTAGGTATAAGATCATCTAAAGAAACCACTGTTACTCTTACTTAGAAGAGAGAATGGGAAATGGATACAGACCACTCTTTGTGGGGATATTACTGCAGGGGGACTCAGGAAATGATGCAGAAGTTTGTGGGCAAATTTTTGAGAGGAGTAGTTTTCAGTTTGTTTAAGATTTTGAAAACAATAGCATGTCTGCATGCACAGGAGAATGATTTGTTAGAAGTCCATTACTTAAGAGAGAGTAAAGAAGTGATGAGTAACACCGTGGAGGCAGAGTTGAGCAGATGAGATGTGGTCCCCAGATGGGGAGCTGATTTAGAAAGGAGCAGAGCTGGACACGGAGAAGGCAATGGCACCCCACTCCAGTACTCTTGCCTGGAAAATCCCATGGACAGAGGAGCCTTGTAGGCTGCAGTCCATGGGGTCGCCAAGAGTCGATACGACTGTGCAACTTCACTTTTATTTTCACTTTCATGCTTTGGAGAAGGAAATGGCAACCCACTCCAGAGTTCCTGTCTAGAGAATCCCAGGGATGGGGGAGCCTGGTGGGCTGCTGTCTATGGGGTTGCACAGAGTCGGACACGACTGAAGTGACTTAGCATCAGAGTTGGACACGACTTAGCGACTGAACAGTGATGGTGGAGCATTCTCCTATATTAATAGGCAAAAAAGTCAGAACATATGCTAGAAGGAGGGTAAATGTGTCACTGGGAGCTTGTGGAAGTTGGTTTCTGGTTGCTTTTATTTCCTCACTAAAATATTTGTGGACAACATCATCAGCTAAAAGTGAGAATAAGAAAAGAGTTGTTTTGGGTTTGGAGTTTGTGGCCACAATTTGAAGTTAGTATCAATACAATCTACTTGGCTGAGAGATTTAATCCAGCTTTCTTCTGCGACTTATATTATTTATATTTTACAAATTAATGTTAAGCCATACTTCTTTTCAGGATTTTTTCAAAGTGGTTTTAAAATGGATCTCTTTCTTCTGTTCTCTCATTCAGTTGATTCTGTGAGCTGACTTTATGATGTTTATAGCTCCATAACAGCTTTTTTTTTGAGGTTAACAATCAGAATAGCATCTTGTTCCTTCACATTTTACAAAGAAAGGAAGGGATTGGCAAGATGACTAAAAAATATCCAGAAAGGGCTTGCCATACTTGCAATAGAAATATCTATTTCTTAGTTGACTCCTTAATTCAGTGTTTCTGTGGGTGTGTATGGGACAGGGATATGTCATAAGTATATGACATTTGTATGTAATTGCATGTGTTCATGGGTACAATTTTTTAAATCTATGTATCTATATAATTTTACTATGTAGAATCATTCTAGAACTTAATGAATTCCTACTTTGGCTGGAAGTATACTGACCTCTGGAGTGTAGGTGAGGCATAGTATTTCTCTAGTGGAAAACCAAGACCAAGGCAGTCTTCCTTTTATTCTGGTAACCGTCTAATTGCCACAAATTGAATCAAGGAAAGCTCTTTCAAAGTACATGACATTAAATAGGGACTAAGCTCATGAGGCATGGGAAAAAGACATCATTTATTGTTTGTTGATTTGCTCTTAACTTTCACAAAAATTAAATTTAGGAGTTGAACTTTCCTTTCTTTAACTTTAAAATACTGAGGTAGTTTGAGGAAAATATGGTCACAACTTAAATTTTGTGCCAAATGTTAATATTTATTTTATCCAAGGGAGTTTTCTTAGCCAATATTTAAAGAGAACATGTGGTTCTTTGCTGTGGAAAATACTTAATTTATGTTTTTAGAAATTTGAAAATAATAACAACAAAAGTAATCTATCAAACGTGTATTTCTAAGTGCTCAGGCAAAAAAAAAGCATTAATAGTTTTACTTTCTTAAATTTTATGCAGCAGTTTTAAAATTCAGTGTTACATCTAATTTTGGCATTATTTGTTTTACCATTTCTTACTCATTAATTTTTTTAGTTGTTTTACTTTCCTTACCTCATTTATTCATTCAAAAAAAGTAATGATAACATTATTTTAAGTTTGTAATGAAAAGCTAAGTTATAATCACTACATTTTTAATACTTAAATTATTAAATATGAAAATTTACTCACTCATAATGAAAGTCAGGTTGCAGATAGTGTATAGATTATTATATTCTGCAGTTGTGATCCACACAGTCAAAAAAAAAAAAAGTATTATAAAACCAAGTATTTCAAGCTTTCAAGTTAAACTTTATTAAAATGCAAATTAGAATCATAAGGTTTTCTACAACAATTTTTGCCCTTCTTTTGTTTAGCTTTTCATTTTATACATGAAATTTTTCATCTCCAAATGTGCAGAGCTGGGAGAGTCTTATGATTAGTAAAATCATTTTTATCCCAACTCCATAGTGGGCTGCTATTGCCTTCTCCAGTAGTAGAAAGAAACATAAGTCAACTCAGGTAAGATTTTTAAAATATTAAGTACATGCTTAGATTAGGTTAATTATATTAAATGTATTTTTTCCCTTTGTTAATTTTTACAATTTTTTGCTGGGCCTGAGTCTTCATTGCTACGCAGGCTTTCTCTAATTGCAGCGAGCAGGCGTTCTCAATATTCATTGAGATGTGTGGGCTTCTCACTTCGATAGTCTCTCCTGTTGTAGGGCACTGGCTCCAGGGCGCGTGGGCTTCAGTAGTTGCAGTGCATGGGCTCAGGAGTTCAGCCTCCAGGCTGTAGCGCACAGGCTCAAAAGTTGTGGCACATGGGCGTATCTGCTCCAGGGCATGTGGGATCTTTCCAGATCAGAGACTGAACCCGTGTCTCCTGCATTGGCAGGTGGATTCTTTACCACTGAGCTACCAAGGAAGCCCTAAATGTATCCTTGGAAACAACATTTTAAACATGTGGAAATGAAAGTTTATATACTGGGAACACCTTCAAAGAAGTATATAGTATGCTTGAGAAAATAGGAAATAGGTATAACCTCTCCAGTGTCCTCTGGGTAAGAGATCAATATGTATTTAGGAAATTTACCTCCTTTATTTGAATGGAATTTGGTAAAACAGTTTTAGATTCTAGCATATATATATTTTTTATAATGAGTATGCCTATTTATTAAGGCATACAAATATTAAGGCAAGAAATGAGTATTTCTGTATATTAAAGTAATGCGTATTACTTCAGTGCATTAAATGCAAAAGGGCTTAAGAGAAACACATAAGCAAATATACAATTTGGGGGAAAGGTAATAGCAAATAATAATGTCAGAAAATAGTTTAGGAATAAGTATGATAGTCAGTCATGCATAACAGTGTAGAGTTGACTCATCAAGATTCAGTGCTCATTCTACATTCTGCTACCATGTTATGAACACTTTCCTTGACCACTTCTTTCTGCATAAGATCGTGCTGCAATTAATGCTAAAATCCATAAAGGCAGCCTAAAATGGATTAAGAAAAGAGTAAAGGGAGAAAGAAAGAAAAAAGCTCACACATTATTACATTAATAAATGTAGGTTAGTGACTAAATTGATCAGTTTTTAAATATTGTATTTCAAGAATTTTAATTTAGAATATAAAATTTTGTTTAAAATTGTATTCACTTTCACAAGCAATTTAAGGAACATCATTTTGTTCTTTAGAAAATAGAAAGTATTAGTTGCTTAGAAATGTCTGACTCTTTGAGACCTCTTAGACAGTAGCCTGCTAAGTTCTTCTGTCCAAGGAATTCTCCAGGCAAGAATACTTGAGTGGGTTGCCATTCCCTTCTCCAGGGTATCTTCCAGAACCAGGGATCGAACCCAGGTCTCCTGCATTACACACAGATTCTTTGCCATCTGAGCCACCATTTTAAGCATTGAATTCCTAGAATTTTGATGTGCTAGGATAAGTATAAATAATTTAAATAGAAAAGATATCAATAGTTTGGTGTAAATACTAGAAATCATATTTGAAAAAAAAAGTTAAAGTGTTATTATTTGCATTTTCATGACAAGACCTTCTCCTTAATTAGCCCTAATGACATATGTGCTTCAAAGTGATTAAAATTATTAGAGTAGGTGTGCAAAGGAAGATAAAACACTAATATTCAGATTGTTGTTGTCTAGTCACTAAGTTGTGTCCAACTCTTTGCGATGCCGTGAACTGCACCACATGGGCTTTCCTGTCCTTCACCATCTCCCATTAGGCTCCTCTGTCCATGGGATTTCCCAGGCAAGAATATTAGAGTGGGTTTCCATTTCATTCTCCAAGGGATCTTCCTGACCCAAGGATCAAACCTGGGTCTCCTATTTGGCAGACGTATTCTTTACCACTGATCCATCTGGGAAGCAATACTCAGATTATGATATTACAAATTTGAATTGTCAAGGAGATAACCTGATTTGAAAGCCAAGAATGACTGAGGAAGAAATGAGTTTTTAAATGTTTTTACCTCCCATTTTAACCATTCACGACTCAAACTCTGTGAACTAGATAATAGCAAGAAGCCCTAGACTGATAGGAAGAAATAAACAGACCCTCAAAATCCTGGACATCACAGGGCAAATACCAGGAGAGGAAGCTGCCAGATTTCTGTCCTAATTTCTCCTCTCTCTTTGTCCTTCAGAAGTAGGTGTGGTCAACTAGTTGATAAGGAAGTTAAGGTTGAGGAGGAGCTCTTGTCCAGTACTCCATTCAGGACACTTAGAGAAGTCTAATGCACAAAGCCTGTGCCTCCAAGAGGTGGAGCAGTATGGTTAAGGCAAGAAGAAAATGTGCCACCAGCAAATAGAGTCTGGAATGATCTCTCAAGCTTCTCTTGATTCTTACGTGGCAAGAACGAGCTGTGATAGAGTGGAGTGACTTGACCAAGGATCCAGACATAAGAGGTGGCAGGAAGTCTGTGAAGCAACAAGGGCTGAGTAAGCAGAGAACTGTTGATTGAGCAAAGAAAAATTGCATTTTGTGTTCATCAACCCCAGATGTCAGCAGCAAATGCCAACAGAAAATCCTTAGAAACAATCAAGCCAACCAAATTCTACAGCAGACATGGAACACCCACTCTGCAGTGGTCTGAAAACCAGTAAGTATATGATGGATCCAAAGACTCCTCTTTACCCTTGTCTGTTCACAAAAGCCCCCAGTTGGCTCCATCCCCAAATTCAGCCTAACACCATCTTTAAGACTATCAAGTGCATGGGAAGAGCGGGAACAAAAGAGCCAAGCAGTCATTTTCCAACAACCAAGTATTTTCTTAAAAGATTGTTACAATTACTGGAGTGGATTAAGTTTTAAACCAACTTGGACTAAATGTAGCTTTTCATTTCCAACTAATCATAAGGGAAGATGAAGACAGAACTGTTGTAGACAAAATAAAGCAAAGAAACTGTTGTTGTTGTTGTTGTTGCTGTTGTTCCTCTGATCAAAGTGTGAGCAACAGTGGCATCTCTGTAACATCAATTCAAGTGGACCAAAAAAAAGGAAAAAAAAATGTTGATGTTGCAAAGGTTAAAGATCAGTGAACTACTCTAAATTTGAAAGGAGAACTGCAGGGTAACAGAGTTCCATTTCCTTGCTGATACTGAACACTTTTAAGCATTTTACATAACCCAGTTACCACTGTACACTTAAGGCTACGAAAGTTTAAGTGACATACTTGGTCACAAGCTTTAAGGTATTGACCTTGATGGTCTTCTTATAAACTGTTCTGCTAGGATATTATGTGGTACCAATCAATAAGTTTATATTCATATTTGAATTGTTGTATCATATTATTATTTAGGTAGATGTATAATTCAAGATCCAGGTTTAGTTATTTAAGGAATATTTTTACTCATGGAGTATTTTTCTGTAATAAAGTTTATGGAAGAATAGAGCATCTCTGTCTATTACATGATTCAGAATAAGTAGATGAATACAGACATGAGAAACTGTAATTGTTAGGAAAATAGGTCTATAAATATTTTAAGCCAAAAGGACTATAATACTTTTATGAAAGTGAAAGTTGCTCAGTCGTGTCCAACTCTTTGCGACCCCGTGGATTATACAGTCCATGGAATTCTCCAGGCCAGAATACTGGAGTGGGTAGCCTTTCCCTTCTCCAGGGAATCTTACCAACCCAGGGATTGAACCCAGGTCCCCCACATTGCAGGCAGATCCTCTACCAGCTGATAAAACTTTTATAAAATTATATAAAAACAAAAAATATAGTTTTCTGTCTCCAAAAGTTGAAACATAACTATATTGGGAGAGGGATGAACAGAATTTATCTGGAAGATCTTTAATTCACTAGACTATTAAGAAGATAACCCATAAGTACACCAAAATTGTAATAGTATAAATCTAATGCCCAGTCTTCATGATGAAAATGAATATAATGCCTATTGCCTTTCATCTATGCTAATAGAAGATTTCAGTTCAGTTCAGTCGCCCAGTCGTGTCCAACTCTTTGTGACCCCATGAATTGCAGCACGCCAGGCCTCCCTGACCATCACCAACTCCCAGATTTAAGATCTCACAAAATAGCTCTTGAAATATTATTCATTTGTTGAATCCTATCTCACCTTTAAAAGATTTCTTAAGTAGCCCTGCCAACACATTTCTATTGTTAGGTTGTTGTGTTAGGTGCTCAGCCGTGTCCGACTCTGAGACCCCATGGACTGTAGCCCACCAGGCTCCTCTGTCCATGGGATTTCCCAGGCAAGAATACTGGAGTGAGTTACCATTTCCTTCTCCAGGGGATGTTCCCTAGACAATGATCAAACCCAGGTCTCCTGCATTGCAGGCAGATTCTTTACAATTTGAGTCATCAGGAAATAGTGGCTTATTGTTGGAGGGGGTCCCTATTTTACAGTATAATTTATTTGTTATTATTATTGACTGCCTCATAATAAAATGTGTGTGTGCTGGTGTATGCACACACATAGCTAAAAGTATTTTATAATAATATAATAACAACTATAGAAGCTATGATGACAGAGAGTGAGATGGTTGGATGGCATCACTGACTCAACCGACATGAGTCTGAGCAAGCTCCAGGAGATGGTGAAGGACAGGGAAGACTGGCATGCTGCAGTCCATGGGGTTGCAGAGTCAGACATGACTGAGAGACTGAACAACAAACAGCTGGAATACACATGTTTAGGGGAAAATAAAAATTATGTGTTTAGCTAAATTTATGGATGAAGAAGAATCCAAGCAAATTTTAAACTGGCCATAGCGTTCAGAGCAATCTAGACATTTGCTGTTGTTGAGTCACTAAGTCATGTCTGACTCTTTTGCAACCCCATGCATTATAGCCCGCCAGGCTTCTCTGTCCATGAGATTTTTCAGGCAAGAATGCTGGAGTGGGTTGCCATTTTCTCCTCCAGGGGGTCTTCCCAGCCCAGGAATCAAACCCAAGTCTACTGCATTGGCAAACAGTTTCTTTACCGCTGAGCCATCGGGGAAGGCCCGATCTGGGCATAGGTCAGTGTGACCGGGAAGAGTGAATAATTTCAGTTGAAAGAGTGCCTCCTGAAGATTTTCTACTAATTTTAATTATATTCAATGTGTATACTTCACTTCTTTACTGTCTGAGCCAGAAAGGAAGCCTGTATACTAAGCTACTGTTATTGAATTCTTTCAAATCTGAAAAGGTAAGGCACAAACTGAATTATTCAATTTGTTATTAAATTTTGAACAAGTTGTTCCATTTGTTCAATTATTCTGAATGTTCATTTATTCTGAACCGAATGTTCAATTTGTCTTATAAAAAGTTACATACAAGTTTGAGATTTCTCAAAGCTAGGGATTTTGGAAATTAAGTCATCTGAAAACAAGTTGGAAGTATATTATGAAAGCTATGCTTTTTCAGAGGAAAAGTATTTAGTAAAATAGAATAAACAAAATAATATTAGGAAAAAACCTATTATCTATGCTAGAAAAATAACTCATAGTTTGTTAAAAAAAAAAAAAAGGTTATTTTCCAATTCAGGTACACTTATTTATTCTCTAATTTTTTCATAAAAGTAAAGAGACCTGATTTCAAATGAAAGAGAATTTGTAATGAAATATTGTTTCTACTCTAATTTGAACTCTAATGTAATTAGAAAGTCAAGTGTTAAATTTTTTGAATTGATACTCTGGAAATTAAATTCAAGGTCTGATGTCTTCACTGGGTGGCCTTGAGGAAATAACTTAGCCTTCTGTTTGTTCCAAAGTCAGCAAAACCAAGGTATTAGGTTATCACCAAAGTTGCTCCCGACATTCAATTTCTATAATTCTAGGGTATCCGAAGTCTGGTAAAATGGACAATTCTAGCTGAATTACTTAACAGTGAAATCAGCTGCGTAAGAAAGGATTTTATGAAAGATCGTCTCTTTATCTTTTTGTAGTTTGCGTACGGTAGAGGGTGTAGGTTAACAGTGAATCAGCACATTTCAATTTAATCTTCTCAGGCAAAAATTGGAGACAAATTACCAATTTTTTTTTCCATTTTATTTATTGGAACTCCACCCAGATATGCTTCGCAACCACACAACTCCATGGCCATGTAGAGAGCAGCTGGTGACGGGAACAGCACAGGGGCTGTTGCCTAGTCCTTCAAGTAACAATCTGACACATTGCATATATGTTGAGTCTCACACATCGCTGTGATTATACTCCACTTTAATATTTAAATGGAAAAAAAAAAAAAACCTGAAACGATTTTTTTTCCCCTCACACAGATACACACACATTCACATAACCGTGTATTCCATAATTTCAAATTCTGCTGGAGGAATAGAGCCATTTTGGTTAAAGATCATGAATCTTTCCATTTACCATCATCATAAATAAGATATATATCACTCCAACAGATGAAAAAGAAAGCAGAATTAAAGATATTTATGTTTATGTTATTATTATTACATCATGCAAGGCATAGTTCAGTTCAGTTCAGTCCTTCAGTCACTCAGTTATGTCTGACTCCTTGCAACCCCATGGATTGCAGCACGCCAGGCTTCCCTGTCCATCACCAACTCATATGTCACCAAGACATTATAGTTTGGGTCTTTGAGAGAGGGTTCAGTCATTTATTGAGAATTTACATCAACCTGTCTTCAGCCTTGCGAAGAGATCAAGGTAGCAATGGCCTCTGCTTTCAAAAACTGCACTAAGAGAGACATGCATATTAACAAAAAAGCAAATGACAGATCAGAAGAGTGATGAAGATGAAAGTGAAAGAAAGCGTGAACCAAATTGATGTAAATGCTAAAGGAATTTAGAGTTTCACAAACTCAAAGCATCTAGGAAGTGATCTGACTTCAAGTGTGATTTGGTTCAAGGCTGAGGCCATGTGACCTGAAGTTGGGTTTTCTTATTCTATTTCTTAGCTCTGGTTTCTCAGATGTTTGTTCTGGCTTTTCCCTTCATTACTACAAGACAGTTGCCAAAAAATCCCAGTGGGTAAAAGAGTTTCTCCCCCTTCACTGTTAAAAAAAATGTTTTCAGATTGGCTCTCAGTCTCCCAAATTTAAATGTGCCCACTGGAATCAACCACTGTGGATCTGGTGAATTCAATACCAAACAAATGATTGAAAATGAAAGAAGAGTATTATTCCGAAAGAAATTTCTGGAATTGTTATACAGAAAAGATTAATGTCAAGTGACCAAGAAAAAAAAAAAAAGCAAATGTCCCACTTGAAAGCAAAATGATTAAGAGATAAGGCCCTAAATCAGGCTGTCTGGTTTTAAATCCTGGTTCAAGTCTGGAAATATTGCCATGTCTTTAAGTCCCTTTGTATGAGCTGAATGATGATAATAATAGTGTCAATAGCCTAACATCATGTGAAGATTTGATGACAGTCTGTTAAAGAGCTAGCACAGGCATAGTATTTAGTATGCAGTTTATAAATGTCAACTAAGTATTGATTTAGTTTTCTGTTTTATTTTTCTACAGCATGAACTCTGCTGTTTATCACCTTTGATGAAAGTTAAATTCAACTATTGAATTTTAATTCCCTTACCATATTTCCTTATCTCAGAAACCCCTACTGTTTTGCAATCTCTTTCTTTTGAGGTTTTGAGGTCTCATTCTTTTGTCCTGACTGTAGAGGGAGTATATTCCTAGACAGCTGATCTTTTTTCTTTTTTTCTCATTCCACTGGAGGTGATTGGGTTCAGTGTGCTCTATAAGGAATGTCCTTAAAGTGATTGTGATGTCTTGACATTCCATTGTGTCTGTACATTTTAAAATCAGCAATTATTGCAAAGGAAATCTGCATTGTTCATGACAATTGCACCTCAACCTTATCCTTCCATCTCAACCTTGGCCTGATTTCATTATGAGTGTTGTCTAACCTTTCATAAAGGCTGTATCTGTTTAGGTTGTATTGGTTGCTGCTGCTGCTGCTTATGCAATGGTAAAAAGCAAACCCAAAATATTGATGGCTCTCAACAATATATATTTTTAAGTTCACATTATATAATTACTTGGCTCTGATTAAATCCACATAGTTTTCATGCTGGGAAACTGCTGAGTTTGCAGCAAAAGAAAGGTAAAACAATGAAATATCTTTTAAAGTTTATTTTCGAAAGTGGCACCCATTAATTCTGCTCACATTCCATTAGTAAAATGAATCATATAGGTAAATCTGTCAATAGAGAAGGAATTTATAAACCTCCCATAGAGAAAACAATGAATATTTGGATAAGAGTAAAAGAATGAAGTCTACCACAGCAAGCAACATTTTTCCCCTTTCTATTTTTTTTGAGACAAAAACTTTCAAATTATGAGAATAATTTAGAGATTTTTTTCAATCTAAATGCCATAATACTTCTTTTACTGTGATTCAATTCATGCCTCTGTGGTTGATAATTACTCAGTTGGTCACCTTAATTATTTACTTGACGTGGGATCCTATGGTTGACTCAGTCCAGAGCATGCACTTTTCTTTGTCACTCAGTGGCTCTTAAAGTATGGGATATAGATGCCTGGGGGTCCTCAAATCCCTTTATAAGATCAAAACTATTTTCATAATAATTCTAAGACACACATTGTATCACTGTATCACTGTGCTGACAACATTTGCATTAATGGCATAAAAGCAAAGATGGGCTAAAAACTGAGTTTCTGGTGGGCATTTTATTACCAACCATGGCCCCTTATTTTCAATCGGTTTTTTCTGTGTTCATGGGATGAGGTGACCTCCTACTCCACCATCTTGATCTCCTGGGGTAACTTGTTTTGGATCACACAACTGGTATCAAATTTCAGACCAGAAAGTTGTGTTCTGACACCAGTTCTAAAGCTAATTCATTTCTAGCCCAGCATTATGCTTTCACAGAAGTGATTTTTGGTACCATGCTCTCCACTACGTTCAAGCTCCGCAAATATTTAGATTTTGATGCCTCAGAGCAGTGATCTGTCTGCCAAACGCTAACTTAGCTTTAGTCATGTTGCCATCTTTGGACAAGAGGATCATTCCGCTATCTGTATTGGAATGCACTACCATTTTGTTATTATTTAAGAGAAAAGTACAAAAATAAATAAATGTGCTATAACTAGTGATTAAAATCATTGGCTCCTAAGATTAATCCATTTGTGGTAAAGATGGAAGTCCCTTGCACCGTTCAGTCTGCAGCATCCAACACAGTGCTCACTGTGCTCAATAAGTATTCTATCCATTCTTATGAAATTGAATTGCCCAAAAAGGAATTAAATTGAAGTGAAGTGATTATGAAGTGCACTGAATTCAACTGAATTAAAAAGTGAGGTGCTCACACTGTGATAACTCTATGAGGCCACTAGGAGGAGATGCAGTTCAGAACATTAAATTATTTCCGGGAAACCACAATGACAACTTTTCTCCAACCCTGAGTCTTATTGTCGAAATTTAAACCATTGTTATACTTGGAATCAAAAGAAGGTGAGAATATGAAATCATCAAAAATCTTTCTTTTACTAGATTAGGTAAAAAATAATGTACTGTTTATTTGGAATAAAAGTAACGTCAGATTTGAGTCAGTACATAGGTTTATTGAGGGGGTGAGGGATAGTCTGGGAAAGACCTTGAGAATGTCCTGCCGTCCAAGAAAGAAAACTGTCTTTCTTTTTACAATATTCTCCAATGATGGGAAAAACCTATCCTGGTCTGAATTCCATATAAACAAAGAAACAAACAAACCCTGCCTGTTATTAATCTTAAAGTGATATATACAACACAGATGGTGGTAGTGAAAGATGCAGTTGAATGCTTCTCTATAATTGAAAAGTTTTAAACTGTGTAATTTTTGTACTATTTCACCTCATCCCCTTCTGTCATTTTAATAATATATCGAAGACAAACAAAGAAATGCCTATAATAAATTACTATGAGAGTATACTTAATTTTCTCAAGCACAAATCTGATGAAAATGGAACTTTAATGATTCTGATTCTGCCTGTTCAGTCTTTCATGGAACCATTACATCAACAAAGCCAGCTGTTTTTAAGTTTCATTAGGAGCCAGTATTAAAAATAAAGTAAATATTAAGTCTGAGCCTAATTCTATTTTACAAATATTGTCGTTGATTTTTAAAAATACTTTCCTTGATTTATCTTTTTAATTTAACTTCTTCTACTAGATTGTAAAATAGTTTCATTCCTCGTTTCATATGTCAAATAATATGTTTCTCCCTGGAAATAAGATTCTTTGAACATCCCTTTCCACTTTACTCACCACCTCTGCTCTTCAAGGACTCCAAAACATTTCACAGAAGTATTATGGTAGAACTAAAGAGTGATTTTACATAAATTACTCAAGCATTTTATAAAACTTCTATGCAAAGTTTCACTGCTTTGGTGTGATCTTCGGAATTCAGATGGTTCAGGAGATTTGGGTGAATGGGGATGTATGCTCTTACCAAATCAGATTTCAAAACAGAAAGGCTGAGTAGACTTTCTCAAAAGTTAGTTTATATGCAAAATAATGAAGAGAATATGGAAGACATACACCCTTATTACAGATTTAAAATCCTGTACTTGGGAAAGTTAAGAAATAGCCTCAAAGTCTCCCTCTTAGTGATCAGCAAAGCTAACATTCAAACAATTGTCTGTCTCCTTACTAATGGCTTGTTTTGTCTCTATTATGCTCATTCCTCAGCGATCTTTATAGTCTCCAAAGGTTATGTTAGCCCATTAGCTTTGATACTACCTGTCCACAAGCAGTAGCGGAGTCCCTTCTAAGAGGCAAATATAGCTCTCAAAGGCAAATGATTACATTTTTCTCAAAGCATCTTCTGAATTCTTCTTTTCCTAGCTCTGGTCTCTGAAGATGACAAATTCCCTTTGCATATCACTCACTCATAAAATGAGTCATCCAGTTTAGCCCCCTAATTGGAAGTAGTTACTTCATCCCTATTTTTTCAACTGCCTTCAAACTCTTTGTTATTATAAAAATGACACAGGAAAAGAAAATTTTTTAAAATACCTTCATTATTTTTTAGAAGGCTTACAGTTAAATGTATTTGATAAACACCTTGGAAAATTATTTTATTCTGAAAAATTGTTTGATATTTGGTAAGTTTGAAATTGGAATTAATTTATTTGCAGCTTGTGCCTGAAGAGAATTTAATCTTTTTGCATACATATAAGCAAGCTCATAGAAGATGCAGCAACAATGGTGACTCATATGAACATACAGGAGTCCAAAAATGTAAAATTAGTTCATTCTGTATTATGCACACTGTCTTGATTAAAATCAGGCAAATCAAGAAATTATCAGTTAAAAAAAATACTTTCAAGGCACCTGAAATCATCAACAGTAATTTCTTGGAAGCTCGAAAATGTTCTAATTTCCTGAAAACTTGTTACTGTTTTCTATGAACTCTGTTCTGCCAATCCTTTCAAAAAAAAAAAAAATTTAAGCTACTAATTCCCTGTATCAAATACCCTCCTGCTTGAATTATCTAGAGTAATTTCTTTTTTCCTGAACAAATCCTCACTGTTAAAAATCTGCTTTGCTGTTTGTAACTGAAACCATATACTGAATCACAACCTGACAAGTATATATTTAATATATAATTACATAAGCATATTCTTTATAAATAAATGGAAAGTTGCAGTGGGTGGACACATGAAAAAATAGAATAAATGGACTCACCAATTTATTTTGATCATTTTTGTTTTATCATCATCTACATTAAAGAGCTTTCTTCAAGCCAAAATAAGAGAAAATCAGAAATTATTATAATCATGATTTTAATTTATAATACTTCAATTTTAATTATTTCAAAAATCCATGGATTGCTAAAATGCTGCATAACAATTATATTCAAGCAAAGAACAAAATTAATTTGTTACCTGAAGTCATCTAAAGGCAGTACTACATACTCATTAATTTCTTTCTAAGTAGTATTATTTTCATGTGCTTATAAAATGAAATTACATAATTTCAGTGAAAAGCACATTTCTAACATCACAGTCTAAGATTTGGAAAATTTTTATTTAAACTAGGTCATACTGGCTACTATAAATGAAATAGATTCATCTTAATTCCCATCCAAATATGATCCCAAGTGGAAATATTATCAAAACTTTATTACTTTTCCATTCCTTTATCAAGTATAGTCACTATATACTTGGATTTTTCTTCTAAATATTTCTTAAGGTATTTTCATAAAATCTATTAATTGACTTCTCTGCCAATAGCTTTTTTATTTTCATTGTATACCACAACTAGGGTAAATTTTCTAATCAAATTATGATTATATCATTTTGTTTCTTTAAAAAATGACTTCTAGGAAAGAGTCAAAATTGTCAAGATTTCAGATTATAAGATTACCTCCTACATTCAACTAAGAAAGGCATGCAATATTCTCAACATGAAAGAAAACAACTGGGTGCTGATTATATGATGGGAATTCCTACCTCCTTTAAGCACATACTACAAGCTTAGCTTGTATTGGTGAAATATTTATCCAGTCTAAATTTTACTGTCTCTAGTTGGGAGCATTTTCCTCTACCTCTTTAGTTATGGGGAGACACTGAGGGAGACCCATTAAAGGTGACATCAGAGCATGTGGAATCACATTTATCCCAGCCCTGCCTCAGAATTTGCCTGACTGCATATTTAAATCAGTGTATGTACGCATGTGGGAAGAGAGATGGAGACCTGTATCCCATCTATACAGACCCTCTAACCAGACTGACCCAGAGCAAGGGAGACTAGCACTTGCCTGAAGATGACCGCAGCATTTGAGAGCGACATGGTATATCTTCCCTATCACTTCAGGATAAGACATCAACCTGCAAGGTTTTATCATGAACAGATCTTTATAGGTATTTATTTAATAAATCTCCATTGTTGTCCATTTCTCTCTGCTTCCTCAGAAAGAAAAAAAGGAAAAGGAAAACTTTTCCTGATCACAGCTCAGAAAGATCACCAAAGTTACTGAACTTTCTGAGAGGTGGAGAATATAATATATAAAATTAAATATCTGTCTATCATCTCTCTATCTATATCTAATTTCTCATAGGAATTCAAATAGAGAGCAAGGCAGTATTAGTCAAGATATTTCCTAAAAAACAACAATTGTTTAGAAGTAGTTCTTTTGTCCTGTCTATAGGGGGAGTATATTCCTAAACAGTTGGTCATTTTTTTCTTTTCTAATCTCATTGGAGATGATGGGTTCAGTGTGCTATATAAGGAATGTCCTTAAAAGTGATTGTGATGTCTTGAGCATTCCATTGTGTCTGTACATTTTAAAATCAGCAATTATTGCAAAGGAAATCTGTATTGTTCATGACAATTCCACTATTCTTTTCTAAAATAGCAGAGACTTTACTAAAAGCAAAGTTGTACATTCTGTGTTTTTTATTTTTTATGATATTACCAGCAAAGGAACAAAACACAAGACAAGACTATTGTCTGATCCATCTGGTGGTATATTTCCTCCACAAGAGCCTTTTATAAAACACACAATATTTCTGCTGCTAATGTTGTTTAGCTTTTGAAACAATTGCCTATCAAAGCATCCAGGTCCCATTGATAATGGAGCAAAGCCTTTCCTGCAATTGTGAGCCAGGAAATGCTGGCCCCTTGGCAAATCTCATATGTCCTGTTGCTTGCAATCTCCCTCCCTTCTTGCTGGAATGTGTTATTTTTAAGCAGCTAGACTAACAGGAAGAGAAAGTTGTTGCTTCTTTTCATGTGATGGAGCAAGCAGGGGGAAGGTTTTAAGGACTGTGTGTTCAGTCGTGCCCAACTCTTCGAGACTTAATGGACGGCAGCCACCAGGTTCCTCTGCCCATGGAACTTTCCAGGCAACACTGGAGTGGGTTTTAAGGATTGGGTCTGACCAGATCTCGAAACCACTTACCAGGTACCAAGCCACTGCTGTAAGAAATCTCCAGTAGCAAACATGGTTTTGGAAGGTAGTCAGTGTCCCATTTCATAACTCAGTACATTCCATAAGCTTCTAAGGACTGAAAAATAAATACACAAACTGCTATCAAAGGTTCATAGAAGTTCATTGTTCATACATACACTGATAAAAGAATGCTCAATTTGCAGAGATCTGCCCTGAAAATAAATCGCTTTAAAGAGAACACACAAAAATAGAGAAATAGAGACACATTTTATTTCACCGTTATTGAATATTGAACCAATGGAACATTTACTGACCACCATTAAGAGAATTATATAATTTGAAAAAGAAACACATTCTCTCACATTTACTTCTATAAGAAATAGAATTATAACTTCAATCTATCATATCTACTTGCATAAAAATTAATCTATTGACTTACTAAATAATTAACTTGTATCCCCTAATAGTGTTTCCTTTAAAAAAGCAAATCGGGTTTTTTTAAAGACAAGGAAAAATAACCAAGGACATGTTAAGCATAAAAAGCCTTTTTTTATTGCTCTGCTTGAACAAAGCACTTCTTTGCTTTAGATTCTCTTTCTGCTATTCCTTCTCCCTAAAGTATTCTCTTCTAAACTTAGCCAAGCCCTCCCCCTAACCTTCCTTAACCAAACCTCTGCTCAAATGTGACCCTCTAATGGCTATATAAAATGGGACACCCCACTATGACAAAGTTTCCATCTCTTTGCTTGCCATATATATATATGTTTCCCCCCCCCCCCCAGCGTAGTCATGTATGGATGTGAGAGCTGGATTGTGAAGAAGGCTGAGAGCCGAAGAATTGATGCTTTTGAACTGTGGTGTTGGAGAAGACTCTTGAGAGTCCCTTGGACTGCAAGGAGATCCAACCAGTCCATTCTGAAGGAGATCAGCCCTGGGATTTCTTTGAAAAAATGATGCTAAAGCTGAAGCTCCAGTACTTTGGCCACCTCATGTAAAGAGTTGACTCATTGGAAAAGACTCTGATGCTGGGAGGGATTGGGGGCAGGAGGAGAAGGGGACGACAGAGGATGAGATGGCTGGATGGCATCACGGACTCAATGGACATGAGTCTGAGTGAACTCTGGGAGTTGATGATGGACAGGGAGGCCTGGCATGCTGCAATTCATGGGGTCGCAAAGAGTTGGACATGACTGAGCGACTGAACTGAACTGAATATATATATATATATATATATACAGCCCTTAACATCACTGCTATTCCATTCTCCAAGAGATCTTCCCAACCCAGGGATTGAACCCAGTTCTCCTGCATCACAGGCAGATTCTTTACTGTCTGAGTCATGAGGGAAGCCCAACATCATAGCTATACTCTAACTATTTACCTGTCAATTTTGATGCTTTTTGTTAACAATTTCTCCTTTTAAAAATGCAAGCCATGTGGAAGTAGAGATTTATTTTGTTCGCTGCAACATCCTAAACACCTAGGGGAGAGTGAGGCCAAGGCAGATGGTAGACTCACAGTAAGCAAATGTGGAAATGTCAGTGAGTTCATCTCTAGATACTTGTTTATTAAATTCTCACAGTATACAGTTGGTTCCAGCTATCATTCCTCCTGCATATCAAGGAGTTCAAATAATTAGAGACTATATTACAGAATACTATAGTCTAATTTGTTGTGATCCACACAGTCAAAGGCAGAATAGAATAAAGCAGAAGTAGAATTTTTTCTGAACTTCCTTGCTTTTTCAATGATCTAATCAATGTTGGCAATTTGATCTCTGGTTCCTCTGCCTTTTCTAAGTCCAGCTTGAACATCTGTAAGTTCAAAATTCATGTACTGTTGAAGCATGGCTTGGAAAAATTTGAGCATTACTTTACTAGCTTGTGAGATGAGTGCAATTGTGTGGTAGTTTGAACATTCTTTGGCATTGCCCTTCTTTGGGATTGGAATGAAAACTGACCTTTTCCAGTCCTGTGGCCATTGCTGAGATTCCAAATTTGCTGGCATATTGAGTGCAGCACATTCACAGCATCATCTTTTAGGATTTGAAATAGCTCAACTGGAATTCCATCACCTCCACTAGCTTTTTCCTTAGTGATGCTTCCTAAGGCCCACTTGACTTCACATTCCAGGATGTCTGGCTCTAGGTGAGTGATCACACCTTCATGATTATCTGGGTCATGAAAATCATTTTTTGTATAGTTCTTTTGTGTATTCTTGCCACCTTTTCTTAATATCTTCTGCTTCTGTTAGGTCCATACCATTTCTGTCCTTTACTGGGCCCATCTTTGCATGAAATGTTCCCTTGGTATCTCTAATTTTCTTGAAGAGATCCCTAGTCTTTCCCATTCTGTTGTTTTCCTCTATTTCTTTGCATTCATCACTGAGGAAGGTTTTCTTATCTCTCCTTGCTATTCTTTGGAACTTTACATTCAAATGAGTATATCTTTCCTTTTCACTTCTCTTCTTTTCACAGCTATTTGTAAGGCCTCCTCAGGCAACCATTTTGCCTTTTTGCATTCCTTTTTCTTGGGGATGGTCCTGATCCCTGCCTCCTGTACAATGTCACGAACCTCCATCTATAGTTCTTCAGGCACTCTGTCTATCAGATCTAATCCCTTGAATCTGTTTTGTCACTTCCACTGTATGATCGTAGGGATTTGATTTAGGTTATACCTGAATGGCCTAGAGGTTTTCCCTACTTTCTTCAATTCAAGTCTGAATTTGGCAATAAGGAGTTCATGATTGAACCACAGTCAGCTTCCAGTCTTGTTTTTGCTGACTGTATAGAACTTCTCCATCTTTGGCTTCAAAGAATATAATCAATCTGATTTTGGTGTTGGCCATCTGGTGATGTCCATGTGTAGAGTCTTCTCTTCTGTTTTTGGAAGAAAGTGTTTGCTATGACCAGTGCGTTCTCTTGGCAAAACTCTATTGGCCTTTGCCCTGCTTCATTCTGTACTCCAAGATGTGGACCAAAACAAACTGTGGAAAATTCTTCAAGAGATGAAAACACCGGACACCTGACCTGTCTCTTGAGAAATCTGTATGCAAGTCGGGAAGCAACGGTTAGAACTGGACATGGAATAACAGACTGGTTCCAAATAGGGAAAGGAGTACATCAAGGCTGCATATTGTCACCCTGCTTATTTAACTTCTATGCAAAGTACATCATGAGAAATGCTGGGCTGGATGAAGCACAAGCTGGAATCAAGACTGCTGGGAGAAATAAAAATAACCTCAGATATGCAGATGACACCACCCTTATGGCAGAAGGTGAAGAAGAACTAAAGATTCTCTTGAGGAAAGTGAAAGAGGGTGAAAATTTGGCTTAAAACTCAACATTCAGAAAATGAAGATCATGGCCTCTGGTCCCATCACTTCATGGGAAATAGATGGGGAAACAGTGGAAACAGTGTCAGACTTTATTTTTTGGTGCTCCAAAATCACTGCAGATGGTGATTGAGCCATGAAATTAAAAGATGCTTGCTTCTTGGAAGAAAAGTTATGACCAACCTAGATAGCATATTAAAAAGCAGAGGCATTACTTTGCCAACAAAGGTCTGTCTAGTTAAAGCTATGGTATTTCCAGTATTTATGTATGGATGTGAGAGTTGGACTATAAAGGAAGCTGAGCACCAAAGAACCGATGCTTTCGAACTGTGGTGTTGGAGAAGACTCTTGAGAGTCTCTTGGACTGCAGGGAGATCTTACCAATCCATCCTAAATGAAATCAGTTCATTGGAAGGACTGATGCTGAAGCTGAAACGCCAATATTTTGGCCACCTGATGCGAATACTGACTCATTTGAAAAGACCCTGAGGCTGGGAAGGATTGAAGGCGGGAGTATGGTTGGATGGCATCACTGACTCTATAGACATGAGTTTGAGAAAACTCTGGGAGCTGATGATGGACAGTGAGGCCTGGCGTGCTACAGTCCATGTGGTCACAAAAAGTCGGATGTGATTGAGTGACTGAACTGAACTGAGAGTCTAATTTATATCAAAATATCACCTGGATATTATATACCCAAAAAGCACATGGAAATATGCGTGTACATGCACCCATCTGGGTATAGAATGCTATAAAAAGAGCTGGGATGTAATTAATCTATCGTTATTATTCTTGCCTTCATCCATCCTTTTTTTCCCCAGATAACTTAACATTAAATCACTGTGGGTAGATTATGCAACTATATGCATACCAAGGTACCTTTTAGTCTCACCAACTTTATTCATAGAGTATTCATAGTCCCTGCCTTGCTACTTAAAGCTTCCAGTATTTGTCCCAGATTTGCAGACTTATCCATGGCAGTTTTTCATTCGTTCTTTAAGCAGTCAATTATAGGTACCAGTAGCTTGGGATTTTACTGGCATCTAGAACATTTCTCATACATCTCTGTTCAGTCAGCTGTTAACACTTTCTAATGCTTTAATCTTAAAAAAAAGCGAAAGAAAGAGATGTAGATATTATAGCAAATAAGACACATAAAGAAGTGTTGAAGAGACACTATTTTATTAGAATTGTATTCCTGCCTAAGTTTTAAACCCTTGGTCAACATTTTGTTTATTTATCTTTCCTACCCACAAGACAGGTAGTACATTGGTTGTTTCCATTCTCTCTTTCTTCATGTAAGGCAGAAATTAATATTTAGTGTGAATCAGCAGAGAGAGCATTGAACTTATTTTTATTCTATCTTTCCCATCGGAAAATCTGCTTTTCATTAGACACTTAGATGACTCATAGGCTCCCCCAAAGCAGTCATTGACATTGGTTTACTCTCTACTTTCTGTCCATCCTTTCATTTCCATTCCTAAATGACTTATCACAATTTACAGTAGGGAGAAAACTTGCAACAGTGAATTAAGCTTTTTTACTTTTTTTAAGGAACCTCCATATCTGAGTTTTGCATTGATAGAACTGAATCTCTAGGGCCCAGGACTGTCATAGATCACATGGCTCTCCAGCCTTTTCAGGTTGGCATTACAGACATGTTATTATTGTACAGGTCAAGTTCCTGCAGCACCCTCAAGACTGCATTTAGCCTTAACCCAGAGCAAAGTCACAGGCCCACACCTACATCAGATCTCTGTACAAGAAGCCAGATTCAACTGAGACCTGGCAAAAAATAAACATCTTTTCACGTATCACAGATTCATCAACTCTGCCTGTTAAAATGTCCATCAGTGTTCTCTAGGAACTTCCCTGTACGTCAGATGGTAAAGAATCTGCCTGCAATGTAGGAGACCTGGGCTCGATCTTCCTGAGTCAGGAAGATCCCCTGGAGAAGGAAATGGCAACCCACCCCAGTATTCCTTCCTGGAGAATCCCATGTTCAGAGGATCCTGGTGGGCTGCAGTCCCTGGGGTCACACAGAGTCAGACACGACTGATGTGACGCAGCAGCAGCAGCAGCTACCACATTATTGATCATGATAGTTTTGAAAATTTATAACAATTGAGAATATCATTTATAATTTTGCTTAACTCCTGCCTTTCCCATTTTTATTGCAAGCTCCATGAAGGCATGAAATCATGCCAACCATGGTCATGTCTATGTCTCAAAATATCTGTTGCGATACCTGATATTAGTGAAGACTGAAATATTTGATAGCTGAATGAACAAAAACAATAATTGAGCAATTATTTTGGCCAAGTCTGTGTTCCCCAAGCTGGTGTTTCAGTCTTATGACATCCATTCAAAATTCTTAGCTGCCAACAGAAAACTTGAGTAATGTCTCCTGGCAAATCATTATAATTCCTGTATTTATCTCCATTTAAAAGTGCTTTCCTGTCTTGAAAAAAAAAAGCATTCAGTAAACAGTTCAAATAGTCATCTAATAAAAAAAATGTATCAAAAAAGCAAAGTGAAAAAGATAGAAAACCAAAGACTTTATAGAGAGAAAAATCTAAAATGTCCTAAAAAGATTCTTCGAATCTTGAATCTAAGGAATATCTAAGAGAACAAATATTTTATTGGGAGAGTAGCAGAAAGAATATTAGATTTAGTTATTTAAAATTATACGGTTAACTAGTATCGTCCTGTCTGAAGGAAGGAAATAGGCGGGTAAATGAACACTTGGTAAGTGTACTAAAGAATGAAACTAGAGAGTTGTGTGATTAGGAACTAGAATGATGATGGTCTGGTATATATTTTCCACATTTCATGAGAAAGAAACACCCATCAGAATCCACACAGTGGGCAATAAGTAGCTCAGTAGGAATGTGGAGCTGGGGGATGAGGCTTAACAGAGCAACACTATGAAGTATGGGCAGGCCTGGCTAAGCAAATATGTCGTTAAAAATCACACAATGGCAGAGCTGATAAAAACACATCTGCTTTCTTTCCTTGTACACAAGACAATAAATGCCTCTAGTTAACTTCAAGTCTTACCCCTGGAAACTTGGATATTGCAGATGTAAAGTAAACTAAGACGAAAGGAAAGGAGGCGAATTTATTGGGGAAAAAAAGAGAAAAAACATGCAGATTTAGAAAGCTCAGCATGTAGATAATTGAAAGCAGGGAAGGAAATTGTTTCTAGATAGTATTCTAATTCACATGGTTTAATTTTCTACTGTTAAAGTACAGCACAGTCCTGACCCTGAAACATTTGATTTAACAAGCAAAATGCTTTGGAGGAAAACGATGTATTATCATGACTCTCATCGGGAGCAAGGCTATTATCCCAGTTAGGCAGAATTTTCTGGATATTAATTAGTTTTTAATTAATTAATTATTATCATTAGGCTTTCTGAATTTTCTTAATTTTGCTTCTTAACTTAAACCCTTAAATGGTTTCTCCTTGTGCACTTGTGAAGCCCTACAGTGATCTTCTGATTTGGGCCTCTGCCTCCCTGATCTCTTTTCCCATCACTCCCGGCACTTGATCCTTCTGCTCCTTCCTCACTGACTTCTGAGCAGCCCTTGAACAAATCAAGAACTCAACACTCCCAGAAGAGGGCTCTTAACCCGCGCCCCCCAACCCCATTCTCTCTAACACCTGAACCCTTAACTTCTCCCTCGCCATGGACTCTCTCTTTTAGTCCGGCAGTCAAGTAAAGCCATTCCACATTCTAACTCACAGCACTGCAAGTGCAACCAATTATATTGAAACACAGTTAAAAAATATTTTTCAGCTAAATATTTTTATACTAATATATATGCTGTATTATAAATTTATCAAATAACAAGAGCTAGCCCCACCTCTAACAATAAACATAATTAAAAACTACTGGTGAGTATAAATGTTTTTCATAATGTCTGAACACTGATGTAAGTACAAGTATTTGTAAACTGTTAAGAGGAACAAAATTACAGTTGATATTCTGGAATCCTGATAAAATTTATAATTGAAAGAAGTACTAATTTTCAGTTAGAGGTTAATGAGAATAGCATTAAAAAAATGTTTTTTTCTAAACCAAGTTCATGGACTACCTGAGTTCTAGGGGGAAATCTACATTAAAGACTCCTACATAATGATATATCCTTTTCCCAGGTATCTGCTTTACTCATATCTCCCTGGTAGCTCAGACGGTAAAGAATCTGCCTGCAATGAGGGAGACCAGAGTTTGATCCCTGGGTTGGGAAGACCCCTAGAAGAGGGCATGGCAACCCATTCCAGTATTCTTGCCTGGAGAATCCCATGGAACCTGGCAAGCTACAGTCCATGGCGTCCCATTGAATCGGATATGATTGAGTGACTAACACACAGACACACAGGTTCTTCCATTATCTGCTTGTGTCCCTCATAATGAAGTTTTCCTTGAGAAGCTCAGTGAAATAGCAATGCCCCCCTATGCTACTAATTTTTGCCTATCCTCCTTACCTTATTTTATTTTTGTGTTAGTCGCTCAGTTGTGTCTGCTTCTGTGACCCATGGACTATAGCCAACCAGGCTCTTCTGTCCATGGAATTGTCCAACAAGAAATATTGCAGTGGGTAGCCATTCCCTTCTCCAGGGGATCCTCCTGACCCTGGGATCGAACCCAGGGCTTCCACTTTGCAGTTATATTCTTTACCATCTGAGCCATCAGGGAAGTCCATTTTATTTTTACTCATAGCATATATTCACCTGCTTTTTATTTGTTGTTTTGCAGCCCCTCAGTTGTGTCTGATGCTTTGTGACCCCATGGACTGCATCAGGACAGGATAACCAGTCCTTCACCATCACCAGAAGCTTGTACAAACTCGTCCATTGAGTCAGTGATGCCATCCAACCATCTCATTCTCTGTTCTCCCCTTTTCCTCCCACCTTTAATCCTTCTCAGCACTGAGGTCTTTTCAAATGAGTCAGCTCTTTGCATCAGGTTGTCAAAGTATTGGAGCTTCAGCTTCAGTATCAGTCCTTCCAATGAATATTCAGGACTGATTTCCTTTAGGATTGACTGGTTTGCTCTCCTTGCAGTTCAAGGGACTCTCAAGAGTCTTCTCCAACATGACAGTTCAAAAGCATCAATTCTTTGTCAGTAAGCTTTCTTTATAGTCCAACTCTCATATCCATACATGACTACTGGAAAAACCATTGCTTTGACTATATGGACCTTTGTCAGCAAAGTAATGTCTCTGCTTTTTAATATGCTGTCTAGATTGGTCATTGTTTTTCTTCCAAGGATCAAGTATCTTTTAATTTCATGGCTACAGTCACCACCTGCAGTCATTTTGGAACCCCCCCGCCAAAAAATAAAGTCTCTCACTATTTCCATTGTTTCCCCATCTATTTGCCATGAAGCGGTAGGACTGGATGTTATGATCTTAGTTTTTTGAATATTGAATTTTAAGCCAACTGTTTCACTCTCCTCTTTCTCTTTCATCGAGGAGCGCTTTAGTTCTTCCTCTCTTTCTGCCATAAGTGTGGTGTCATCTGCATATCTGAGGTTATTGATATTTCTCCCAGAAATCTTGATTCCAGCTTGTGTTTCATCCAGCCCAGCATTTCACATGAGTACTCTGCATATAAGTTAAATAAGCAGGGTGACAATATACAGCCTTGACATACTCCTTTCCCAATTTGGAACCAGTCTGTTGTTCCATGTCCAGTTCTAACTGTTGCTTTTTGACCTGCATACAGGTTTCTCAGGAGGCAGGTGAGGTGGTATGGTGTTCCAATTTCTTTAAGAATGTTCCAAAGTTTTTTCTGATCCACACAGTCAAAGATTTTACAGAAGTCAAAGGTTTTAAGAAGAGGTTTATCTGAAACTCCCTTGCTGTTTTTATGATCCAACAGATGTTGGCAATTTGATCTCTGGTTCCCCTACCTTTCTAAATCCAGCTTGAACATCTGGGAGTTCTCAGTTCACATACTGTTGAAGCCTAGCTTGAGAATTTTGAGTATTACTTTGCTAGTTTGTGAGATGAGTGCAATTGTGCAGTAGTTTGAACATTCTTTGGCATTGCCCTTCTTTGGGATTGGAATGAAAACTGACTTTTTCCTGTCCTGTGGCTACTACTGAGTTTTCCTAATTTGCTGGTCTATTGAGTACAGCACCTTAACAGCATCATCTCTTAAGCTTTGAAATAGTTCAACTGGACTTCCATCACCTCCACTAGCTTTGTTCATAGTGATGCTTCCTAAGGTCCACTTGACTTCACATTCCAGGATGTCTGAAACTAGGTGAATAGTCACACCATCATGGTTATCTGGGTCATGAAGATCTTTTTTGTATAGTTCTTTTGTGTATTCTTGCCACTTCTTCTTAATATCTTCTGCTTCTGTTAGGTCCATACCATTTCTGTCCTTTATTGTGCCCATCTTTGCATGAAGTGTTCCCTTGGTATCTCCAGTTTCCATGAAGAGATCTCTAGTCTTTGCCATTCTATTGTTTTCCTCTATTTCTTAGCATTGATCACTGAGGAAGGCTTTCTTATTTCTCCTTGCTGTTCTTTGCAACTCTGCATTCAAATGGGTATAACTTTCCTTTTCTCCTTTGTGTTTAGCTTCTCTTCTTTTCCCAGCTATTTGTAAAGTCTCCTCAGACAACCATTTTGCCTTTCTTTTTCTTGGGATGGTTTTGATTACTGCCTCTTGTTCAGTGTGAAGAACCTCTACCCATAGTTCTTCAGGCACTCTGTCTATCAGATCTAATCCTTTGTATCTATTTGTCGCTTCTACCATATAATCATAAGGTATTTGTATTAGGTCATACCTGAATGACCTAGTGGTTTTTCCTACTTTCGTCAATTTAAGTCTGAATTCAGCAATAAGGAGTTCATGAGATGATCCCTAGTCAGCTCACAGTCTTATTTTGGCTGACTGTTCAGAGTTCTCCATCTTCAGCTGCAAAGAATATAATCAGTCTGATTTTGGTATTGACCGTCTAGTGATGTTCCTGTGTAGAGTCTTCTCTTGTGTTGTAGGGAGAATGTTTTTGCTATGACCAATGCATTCTCTTGGCAAAACTCTATTAGCCTTTACCCAGCTTCATTTTGTACTCCAAGGCCAATCTTGCCTGTAATTCCATGTATCTCTTGACTTCCTACTTTTGCATTCCAGTCCCCATGATGAAAGGGACATCTCTTTTTGGTGTTAGTTCTAGATGGTTTGCAGGTCTTCAAAGAACCATTCAGCTTCAACTTCTTTAGCTTTAATGGTTGTGGCATAGACTTGGATTACTTTGATATTGAATGATTTGCCTTGGAAATGAATACAGATCATTCATTTTTGAGATTGCACCCAAGAACTGCATTTCAGATTCTTTTGTTGACTATGAGGGCTACTCCATTTCTTCTAAGGGATTCTTGCCCACAGTAGTAGATATAATGGTCATCTGAATAAAATTCACCCATTCCTGTCCATTTTAGTTCACTGATGCTTAAACCTAAAACATCAATGTTCACTCTTGCCATCTCCTATTTGACCACTTTCAATTTACCTCATTCATGGACCTAACATTCCAGGTCCTATGCAATATTGTTCTTTACAGCTTTGGACTTTACTTCCATCACCAGTCACATCCAAAATTGGGTGTTGTTTTGCTTTTACTCAGCCTCTTCATTCCTTCTGGAGCTATTTCTCTGCTCTTCTCCAGTAGCATATTGGACACCTACTGACCTGGGGAGTTCATCTTTCAGTGTCATATCTTTTTACCTTTTCATGCTGTTCATGGGGTTTTCAAGGAAAGAATGCTGAAGTGGTTTGCCATTTCCTTCTCCAGTGAGCCTCATTTTGTCAGAACTCTTTATGATGACCTGTTCGTCTTAGGTATCACTCCATGGCATGGCTCAGAGTTTCATTGAGTTAGACAAGGCTGTGATCCTTCTGATCAGTGTGGTTAGTTTTCTGTGATTGTGGTTTTCATTCTGTCTTCCCTCTGATGGATAAAGATAAGAAGCTTATGGAAGCTTCCTGATGGGAGGGACTGACTATAGGGAAACTGGGTCTTGTTCTGGTGGGTGAGGCCATGCTCAGTAAATCTTTAATCCAGTTTTCTACTGATGGGTGGGGTTGTGTTCCATCCCTGTACTTTGGCCTGAACCCACACTATGGTAGGGGTAATGGTGGGGAAACTTCCTTCAAAAGAACTTATACAGCACTCCCAAGACTTTTATAGTCAGTGCCCCTCACTTGCAGCAGGCCACTGGAGACCCACGCTTCCACCAGGGACTCTGGAACACTCACAGGCAAGTCTGACTCAGTCTCTTGCAGGGTTACTGATCCTTTCTCCTGGCCCGTGGTGCGCACAAGGTTTTGTTTGTGCCCTCCAAGAGTCTGTGTCCCCAGTCCGGTAGAAGTTCTGTAATTAAATCCCACTGGGGTTCAAAGTCAGATTCCCTGGAGGTTCTCAATCCCTTTGCCAGATCCCCTCGTTGTGGAATCTGTTGTGGGCACTAGAACTTTTGCAACAGCACAAGAATTTCTTTGGTATAATTGTTTTCTTGTTTGTGGGTCGTCTGCTCACAGGCTCTAACAGGCTCTATGGTAGGACTAATGGTGACCTCCTCCTAGAAGACTTATGCCACACACCATGCCTCCCAGGTCTGCTGTGGCCAGAGACCCTGTCCCCGCAGCAGGTCACTGCTGACCTGTACCTCCACAGGAGACACTTAAACACTCAAAGGCAGGTCTGGCTCAATATCTTGTGGAGTCACTGCTCCTTTCCCCAGGTCCTGCTGTGCATAAGATTTTGTTTGTGCCCTCAGAGGATCTCTGGCGGGTGTGGGATTTGATTCTAAATGTGATTGTGTCCCTCCTGCCTTCTTGTTGGGGCTTCTCCTTTGCCCTTGTATGTGGGGCATCTTTTTTTTTGGTGGGATCAAATATTCTCCTGTCAGCAGCTAGTTACAATTTTGGTGTTCTTGCGGGAGAAGGTGAGAGCACGTTTTTCTACTCCGCCATCATAGATATCTTTTTCATTTTTATTTACTGTCTATTTGCTCATTTTAAAATGTTCTGTCTCTCAATTGGTATTTGCTGTGTGAGATTAGGGTATTTCTTTCTCTTAATCACTGCCATCTTCTCAGCTCTTAGCACAGTGCCTGGCACAAATTGAGCCTTCAGTGGATATTTGCTGAATGCACTGGATGAATGAATCATCTTTGAACAGAGCCTATAAAATTCTTTTAAGATCTCACCTCTGATGGTTTTGCTAGTCTCATCTTGCCCTGCTACCCTCCTGGTTTACCGTATCCCCATCATTTGTATCTTCTCTCTTTCTTTTGGAGGAACCAAGTGCTATCCTCCTTCAAATCGTTCATCCAAGCATCTCAAGCTCTCTGGAGTGGTCCCCTTGCTTCACCCTCCCACTCCACTTGGCCTAGTGAACTCCTACTCATCCTTCAAGTCTCAGAGTGCCTTACTTAACACTCTGCGTGAGGCCATGTGGCAGATCTGATGGTCACATACACACGTCTCATTATAGTCTTCAGAAATGTAATTAAGTCATTATTTGCAAAATCTCTCATATAGCATCTGCTGTTCAAGCTCAACTGTGGCTCTCTGGAAGCAAGTCACTCGCTTTTAGAAGTGCCCAACTGACATTTTAAAACATAGAATGAATAAATCAAAGAAGTCACAGAGACTATCCTCTGTGACAAATCCTTCTAAATGTAAAACTTGGAACACTTTTATAAAGTTAGTTGGCCTAGCTTGAGCAACCATTGCCTGCACCTGTTATCTCTGAATTCAATTCTAATGAGATGGCAGAGACCACTCATAAATATTTATGAAGAAAATGAGTTTGGCACAAGCTGGCACTGGGCTGAAAACTCTGTGATGTTATTTCTCATTCAGTAGCTTTCCAGTATTGCAACCACCAGTTCCATCCAAAAGTGTTGCCAAAAACTTGATCTCCAGAAGGAGCTTTTTTCCCTCCTCAGCTTGATTATAAAGTCTGAATTTAGAAGAAACTCAACATTTTCATATAATTTTATCTCAGGGATAATAATAAGCCTCTTCATGCTATTCTATAATCACTAACTTTCAGTAAACAAAATATGATATTAAAAGATATGCCTCATATAATGCAAGCAGTGTAAACAAAAGGAAAGACTCTCCCTTTTCTTTGTCCTGTTGTTTACAGTCATGGTTAGGACAGTGATGATGGATCTCAAGAGTGAAGAATATTCTGTGCAGATGCCTGAGTTGAAGAAATACTTGTAAAAAAAAACAAAACAAAATCAAGCTAACAAAATCAGCAATGTGCAACTTCTAAATTTGATTTTATCCCTTCAGAAAATACCTTTAGGTTCTCTATCAAATCAATACAAACATTTCATCATATTTCTGGAATAATTTACTGCAATCTGTTCAATTGTAATTAGATGTTTGGGAATTTTTTTATGCCATTCTCCTCTATATTAATTGTTACAAATGTGCTTAGTTGTATCTGACTCTTCGCAACCCCATGGATTGTAGCCCATCAGGCTTCTCTGTCCATAGGATTCTCCAGGCAAGAATACTGGAGTGGGTTGCCATTTCCTCCTCCAGGGGATCGTCCCATCCCAGGAATCAAACCCTCATCTTCTTGACCCAGGGATTAAACCCATTCCACCCACCAATGCCAATTCTTTATCACTGAGCCACCTGGGAAGCCTAACAAACAAGTTACATCTGGGCTACAGGAGGGGAGGTAGCACAGTGATGAATAAATTCAAACAAAGCTGAAAGTAAGACCCTAGGACTTAATACAGTGTGAGAAAGGCCTGGGCAAAGAGAGACAGAGAGATTGAAGGAAGCAAGTCAGAGAACATTCTTGGTAGCCTAGGTAATTGACAGTAGTTTTGGGGAGAAGAGCGGGTGATTGCATGCCTAACTTTCATGAGGTTCGGGTAAGGAAGATGATAAATATTGCACAGAGGACCTGCCGCTGAACTGTGGGAGCTAGCAGTTGCTTGAGGCACTGTTAAAGAGTTTCAGACACTTGGAGCAGGAGGCTGGCCTAGAGTATGATTAGGGACTCCAATGATGAACATACTAGAGGCCTCCAGGCACCTCAAGCCCTGAATGGATCAGCAATTCTCCATCCCAAAGAGCAAAGGCAGGCACCACTGGACCCCAAAAATCTATCTGTTGCAAAATGGTCACAAGACTATACCACAATGCCAGTATTTTGGAAGAAATCTCATAGACAGATAGTGAGAGACTGATGCTCTCATCCATGAACATAACAGAAGACCTCAACATATTAAAAAAAAGAAAAAACAAAACAAAACTGCAGGAAAGTTAAGGGCTCTGGATTTCAATTCCAAGTAATTATTTAAGATTAGAAAAATAACTGAATTATTGTCAATATTATTACTGAGACATAATGTTCATGTCCAACTAACACTTTGGGAAATGAAACAAACACACCCAACAATTTCTTGAAAGTTATAGAAATATTGATAGTTATAAAACTGAATATTATTTCGACAGATTTGAAGCTCTTTTGAAAGACTTGTTTTATAAAACAGAAGTCTGTTCTTGTAAATAAAATTAATTATATTGGGAAAAAATTAATTGATATATTCCTGAGTTATTTTGCCACAGTTTAAAGCATTTAATGGTTCCAAGTAGGAAAAGGAGTACGTCAAGGCTGTATATTGTCACCTTGCTTATTTAACTTATATGCAGAGTATATCATTAGAAACACTGGGCTGGAGGAAGCACAAGCTGGAATCAAGATTGCTGGGAGAAATATCAATAACCTCAGATATGCAGATGACACCACTCTTATGGTAGAAAGTGAAGAAGGACTAAAGAGCCTCTTGATGAAAGTGAAAGAGGAGAGTTAAAACGTTGGCTTAAAGCTCAACATTCAGAAAATGAAGATCATGGCATCTGGTCCCAGCACTTCCTGGCAAATAGATGGGCAAACAATGGAAACAGTGAGAGACTTTATTTTGGGGGGCTCCAAAATCACCATCTCCAAATGCAGATGGTAATTGTAGCCATGAAATTAAAGGACACTTACTCCTTGGAAGGAAAGTTATCACCAACCTAGACAGCATATTAAAAAGCAGAGACATTACTTTGTCAACAAAGGTCCATCTAGTCAAGGCTATGGTTTTTCCAGCGGTCATGTGTGGATGTGAGAGTTTGACATAAAGAAAGCTGAACACTGAAGAATTGATGGTTTTGAACTGTGGTGTTGGAGAAGACTCCTGAGAGTCCCTTGGACTGCAAGGAGATTCAACCAGTCCATCCTAAAGGAGATCAGTCCTGGGTGTTCAGGACTGATGTTGAAGCTGAAAGTCCAGTACTTTGGCCACCTAATGTGATGAGCTGACTCATTTGAAAAGACCCTGATGCTAGGAAAGATTGAGGGCAGGAGGGGAAGAGCACAACAGAGGATGAGATGGTTGGATGGCATTACTGATTCAATGGACATGGGTTTGGATGGACTCTGGGAATTGGTGATGGACAGGGAGGCCTGGCATGCTGCAGTTCATGGGGTCGCAAAGAGTTGGACATGACTGAGCGGCTGAACTGAACTGAGAGCATTTAATCTAAATTTCCATGACAAATGGTATACTCTGTCAGTATATATGTGAAACAGAAATAGTGATCGATGATGGATTTATACATTTTATGACAGTGAATTTCATGAAAGTGAAATTCCATGAAAATGAAAGTGAAAGTCGCTCAGTCATGTCCAACTTTTTGTCACCCCATGGGCTATATAGTCCATGGAATTCTCCAGGCCAAAATACTAGAGTGGGTAGCTTTTCCCTTCCCCAGAGGATCTTCCCAACCCAGGGATCGAACCCAGGCCTCCCACATTGCAGGGTAATTCTTTACCAGCTGAACCACAACGAGAGCCTGTTGAATTCCATGGATCACAGTAAAGTCATGGAGCTGTCCTGTTGTACTACAAGATGTCCATGGTTAGTGTGTTCATGGGTTTATACTCACATTTATAATTGCCACTGGTCACCATTTAGTGTCCTCTACAATGTGATCACTGAAACAAGATTTAAGTTTGTCCTAAACACCTCTTTCTCTTTCCTTCTTTGTCTCTCTAAAACCGATTAACACCCACATACCAACACCCAAACACACACACACATGGGGTTCACAAAGCAAATTTTGAGGAGAAAAGTAAGACAAAATTTTTTATAAGTTATCTGCACAGCACAATATAAATAACTAAGATTGATAGTCGTAGGAAACAACTGGTAAGTCATTTCTTAGCATCATCATAGCAATGTTGAAAACATTCTTTTGCTGTGCTTTTATTAAAAATATTTGCTCATGAAATTTTTGGCCAGTCAAATAGTGACTTTTGTACACTTCTGCCCATCTATATAAAATACATTTTTTGTCCTGCTGATGAGAAGTCAATTGAAAAACAGCTCTTTAACAAAATTTACATTAAAAAAAATCAAACTAGTAATGGGTCTCATCAGCTTCAGTATATTCAATTAACGTAAGTCATGTTCTATGAGGCAAATACCTTTTCTAAGGAATAGGAATATAAAACTTCTGTAAGGGTTGAGGAGAAGGATCTTCGTATTAGAATAATAAGGGTTTCACATGTAGAGCAAGCAGTTCTGAAGAGACAGTGATGAATGAAGAGACAGAGATCAAAAAGTCTTTGTGTGGCCACAGTGATCAACTCAGACAGGGAAAGAAAGGGTTCAGAAAGGATTGTGCATTTGAGCAAATGTTTAGAGACAGGAGGTACTTTCTAGGTAGAAAAAAAAATGATAAGACAACAACAAAGCATTAAGAAACTAAGATCATAATATCTCCTTTCTTGTACCGAGATCACAGAATAACAGTCAAATATGTCAAAAAGGAGGGAGAGAGGGGAAAATATGTATATGTATATTTCTGACATGCCAAAATAGATGACATGTCATAGAATAGATAATGAAACATGAATATGCATTAAATCAGCTATGCATTTTTCAGGAGAAAAAAAAATATACCACAGAACTATTTATTCTTCTATTATGTAAATAGCAAAGCAACTTAATTAAGAAAGACACTTAAACTGGAATCATCTCTGAACACCTCTTATCTTATTTGACCTATTGCCACTGCTTGTGCTGGTGGCTGAGAGGTGAGGGCACAGATTGCCCAGGTGCTATGCAGGGCCCCCATGCCCCACTCTGATGCTGCTTTATGGAAGAGCACTCAGGTAGAGGGAAATAGCAGTGTGGTCAAAGCATGCAAATAGGATGCTGTGGGTGTAGCTTCAAGTGTACCCCGTAATACAATAATAAAAGTAACAATAAGTGTTAGTTGCTCAGTCATGTCTGACTCTTTGTAACTCCATAGACTGTGGAACACCAGACTCCTCTGTCCATGGAGTTCTCCAGGCAAGAATACTGGAGTGGGTAGCCAGTCCTTTTTCCAAGGGATCGTCTCAACCCAGGGATCTAACCTAGGCCTCCTGCATTTCAGCAGGTTCTTTACCATCTGAGCCACCTTGGAAGCCCATAAGCACAACATTTTTTCTGACAAAGGCGATTTCACTGGAGTAGGTTTCTTCTTTCAGGATGGGGACAGGCAGGGAAACAAGGGATTCAACTTTTTCTTTTGGCTGAGTTGTTTTCTAAGGAATCACCCTTAAGAAATTAGGATTTCAAGATTATGTTTTCCTGAGTAGATTATTTATGCTAAGGTGAAACTCTGGAAAGTGGGAGGGATTTGGAGAATCCTTTTAAGGCATTCTTTAATTTTTAATTACTTTAAGGTGACCATCTCTCCCTGAAATCTTTAAGAAAATCCACATTAAAATCTGAGATAAGCACTGTGGTTGGATTGTTGGTTTTCTGACAAAATTTGTGTGGCCACATTGTAGAACAGAAGCTGAGAGTACTCATGAAAGGGAAAGCAATTGTGGATTCTAACTGTATTTTGTAAATTATAAAGTATTACATAATTTATTGAAAGAAATGTTAGCTGCCAATTAAATCAGAGCATTTGAATGTGAAGCTTTTGCTAAGCATAGTATGAGAAATTGGGCTTCCCAGGTGGCACAGTTGGTAAAGAATCTGCTGCTAATGCAGGAGACACAAAAGACTCTGGTTCTATCTCTGAGTCGGGAAGATCCTCTGGAGAAGAAACTGGCAACCCACTCCAGTATTCTTGCCTGGAAAAATCACCTGATCAAAGGAGCCTGGAAGACTACAGTCTATGAGGTCACAAAGAATCAGACAGTACTGAGCACACGACTCAATTCTTCATTGTCCAGAATATGATGAAAGTGAAGTTGCTCAGTCATGTCCTACTCTTTGCAACCCCATGGACTGTAGCCTACCAGGCTCCTCCATCCATGGAATTGTCAAGGCAAGAATACTGGAGTGGGTTGCCACTTCCTTCTCCAAGAATATGATGACTAAAGTAAAAATAAAGAATTCTAATGATAAGAAAAATATGTAAAATACATATGTAAAAATGTTTTAAAAAATCTGTTTAGCTATTTTTTTGGTAGAATGGAGATATTTCTTACTTTTTTTTGTTTGTAGAGGTACTCTGACAATGTTACATGTAGCCAGCAAATCTTATTTAAAACATGTCCATATTTGTTTTGTATGGATTTGTATTAATTTCTTTTTGAGTACTTATGATGTGCTTGTCACTCAATCCTGCAACTTTACACATCCGGGTAACTTGGATATATGGCCTGCAGGCTCCGATCAAGGGCTTAACATGTATTATCTCATTTTATCCTCACTCTCTTCCTGTGAGACAGGTTTTATTATCTACATTTTAGAGGTGTGGAGTCCAAGTACAGAGTAAAGAAGCAGCCCCGAGGTCCCACCCAGATGAACCTGCTAATCAGGACCGAAATTTAAGTAGTTGCCCTCTAGTCCTGGAGCTCCTTTCAACAGTGCTGCGTCAGGACCGGAAGGGAACTATGGTGGGGATGGGGTGGGGGGAGTGTGCACACAAAAACACAACCAGCCTTGAAGATGAGAGGTGAGGCTGACTGTTGATGAGGCCTTAGGAAAGCTGCTCAACATTTCTGTGATTCAGATGCAGTGTCACTCTTCTACCACGGTTTTGTTTAAACTGTAAATGCAGAATAAAATTTCTTCCCTAAGAAAGCTACCCAAACTAATTTTGGCCTACTAGCCCATGTGCAGTAAAGGCCATCTACTGACACTGGGTTGTGGTGAAGGAAAGTTGCGCAGGAAACCAAGTTAGGAGAACAGGCAGCTCATGCTCAGAAGGCCCGAACTCCCTGATGGCTTGCAGAGAAGCGGTTTTACAGTGTGATGGAGGGGGCTCCCAGGTGCATGATCAGCCGGTGGACAGTTCTCAGACTGCTTGGCATCAAGGTGCAGTTTCAAGCATCATCAACCTTCTGTGTTCAACCAGTCTCTGGCCTATGTTCTTGTGGTCAACAGTTTTCTTCTGGAGGGGGTCTGCTTCCTATAGAAACAAGAATGTGTGGCAGGCCTTTATCTATATCCTTCAGGGAACTGGGAGTTCAGTGATTCTGCTGTGTGGTGGATTTATGGTCTTAAGTGACACCAGTTTCCCAGCCTGACAGCTGTTCTTTGTTTCTATATCTTCACATTTCCCAATCATTAACTCTCGAGTCAGCCTTTTGAGACTCAAGGGAAGCCTGGGAGACTAACGCAAATGCCTTTCACTTTAGAGGATACAGACACAGGGGATTATATATGGTTTCAGTAGATCCTAGTTATTCCCCACACTACATAACTGGTACAGTTTCAGCCAAGATATCTACAAATAGAAAATTTTTCATTTTAAATTATATTTTCATAGTTTACAATAGTAAGCTTGAGTTACTTATTTTTCTGTTGTTTCTTACATATGTGTTTGTTTTATATTTGATCCTCTTTGTCGATTCCATGCTTGTTATGGCTAAACTGACCATCTTTTCTGAGAGAAATAGCTCTAGAAAGGTAATTCCTGAGTTTTTGTGTTTTTTAAAATAGATTTTTAAAATATGTATTCTTTCTCTAATCTTCAAGGAGCTTTGCTGCTACTATTTCTGTTCTACTGCGTTGTTTTTTTTTGTTTGGTTTTTTTTTTTTTTTTTGGTCTCTAGCACTTTGCTTTACATATTCATTTACTATATTGTAAAACAAGGTTATGGGTGCCAACCAGTAGCTCAGATGGTAAAGCATCTTCCTGTAGTGCAGGAGACCTGGTTTGATCCCAAGGTCAGGAAGATCCCCTGGAGAAGGAAATGGCAACCCACTCCAGTATCCTTGCCTGGAAAATCCCATGGACTGAGGAGCCTGTCAGGCTATAGTCTGTGGGGTGGGAAAGAGCTGGACATGACCGAGCAACTAACACACACAAAACAAAGTTGTAGACTTTTCTCTCTGCTTATACAGAAACACCATAATTCTCTCTTTATTCTGCCAGGTGCCCAGTGTAGCACTAAATTCTGGTTTTTGGCTGCCTCCATTCCTTTCTACAGGACTTCCCTGGTGGCTCAGATGGTAAAGCGTCTGTCTACAATGTGGGAGACCCGGGTTCGATCCCTGGGTTGGGAAGAGCCCCTGGAGAAGGAAATGGCAATCCACTCCAGTACTATTGCCTGGAAAATCCCATGGACAGAGGAGCCTGGTAGGCCCCAGTCCATGGGGTCTCCAAGAGTCGGACATGACTGAGTGATCTTCCTATTCCTTTCTACAGAGTTTGCATTGGTTACCAGCCGCCAGGACAGTTTTAACCTCAGAGCTGTCCCAGGCTGATTCTCAGCTCTCAGTCCTCTCTCTCATTCCCTAAGTAGGCTGGGAGAAGGAACTTCTTTTGCCTGATTGTTTGGGTAAGAGAAGATATATACCACAGGAAATGACATCTTCTTCTTTTTTTTTTTTTTTTTTTGGTGGCTTTTAGCAAACTTCTTTTCTGAAGATTTTTCGGAGTCTAATGTTTTCTGAGCCATTCTACTCAAGACCACAGAACAGTTTCTCTCATGTATCAAATTAGGACTTCTTCTTTGAGCTTTACCAGTGGCACTAGTGAGATATCATCTCTTGAACACTCTGACCCATATACCAAATTGTGTTTCTTTCTTCACGTTAGCTCTTTAGATGGCTTTTAAATAAATGCGTTCTACTTCCAGAACATGAACAAAATTTCATGACCTGTCCTTTATGCATCTCATCCCACTTCATGTTATTTTTCTGTCCCATCATAACCCCGTATTAATTTTTCTCACCTATTTTACCTTTATTTGTCCTGGAGATAATTTTGTCAGTTTCCAAAAAACTTTATAGAATACAATAATGTATATAAATTATATGTAACTAAAGAAATTCAACAAAGGATCTTCTGAGGAAAGCTTCTAGTTCAGTTCAGTTCAGTCGCTCTGACATCTCCGACTTGTTGCAACCCCATGAACCACAGCACGCCAGGCCTCCCTGTCCATCACCAACTCCCAGAATTTATCCAAACTCATGTCCATTGAGTTAATGATGCCATCCAACCATCTCATCCTCTGTCGTCCCCTTCTACCCCTGCCCTCAGTCTTTCCCAACATCAGGGTCTTTTCAAATCAGTCAGCTCTTTGAGTCAAGTGGCCAAAATATTAGAGTTTCAGCTTCAGCACCAGTACTTCCAATGAATACCCAGAACAGACCTCCTTTAGGATGGACTGGTTGAATCTCCTTGCAGTCCAAAGGACTCTCAAGAGTCTTCTCCAACACCGCAGTTCAAAAGCATCAATTCTTCAGCACTCAGCTTTCTTCACAGTCCAACTCTCACATCCTTACATGCATACTGGAAAAACCATAGCTTTGACTAAACTGACCTTTGTTGACAAAGTAATGTCTCTGCTTTTTAATCTGCTATCATCTAGGTTGGTCATAACTTTTCTTCCAAGGAGTAAGCCTCTTTTAATTTCATAGCTGCAATCACCATCTGCAGTGATTTTGGAGCCCCCCAAAATAAAGTCTGACACTATTTCCACTGTTTCCCGATCTATTTGCCGTGAAGTGATGGGACCAGATGCCATGATCTTCGTTTTCTGAATGTTGAGCTTTAAGCCAACATTTTCACTCTGCTCTTTCACTTTCATCAAAAAGCTCCTTAGTTCTTCTTCACTTTCTGCTGTAAGGGTGGTGTCATCTGCATATCTGAGTTTATTGATATTTCTCCTGGCAATCTTGATTCCAGCTTGTGCTTCATTCAGCCCAGCGTTTCTCATGATGTACTCTGCATATAAGTTAAATAAGCAGGGTGACAATATACAACCTTGATGTCTCCTTTTCCTATTTGGAACCAGTCTGTTGTTCTATGTCCAGTTCTAACTGTTGCTTCCTGACTTGCATATAGGTGTTTCAAGTGGCAGGTCAAGTGGTCTGGTATACCCATCTCCTTCAGAATTTTCCCTAGTTTATTGTGATCCACACAGTCAAAGGCTTTGGCATAGTCATGATCCAGTGGATGTTGGCAATTTGATCTCTGCTTCCTCTGCCTTTTCTAAAACCAGCATTTTGTCATCGAATAGCTCCTGGAGGAATCAACTTGCCTGCTTGGACACCTTATCTTTGACATATACCTCTCATGATGCAACCACTTGCTAGATCACTTTCTAACATGGATTAAAGATACAGGCATGTCCTATGATGAATGCAGGGATGCACAATATACAACAGCCTTGAATGTCTTAATCTCTATTTTATTTGTCATGTGGATGGCTTGCTCAACATCACTGGCCAGTCAGAATGGCTGCGATTCTGCAAGCTAAATGCTGCCCTGTTGGTCAAGTACAAGAACAGTGTCAAGGGACCCCAGCAATCTTCTGGGGCATATGACACCAATGTTTTTGTCCATCAGTGAATGGATATGTGTACATATACACACTCAGCACAGAATCAGTTCTGCTTTGAGCATACAGTCTATGTATCATGATGTGGATGTTGGCAATTTGATCTCTGCTTCCTCTGCCTTTTCTAAAACCAGCTTGAACATCTGGAAGTTCACGGTTCACGTATTGCTGAAGCCTGGCTTGGAGAATTTTGAGCATTGCTTTACTAGTGTGTGAGATGAGTGCAATTGTGCGGTAGTTTGAACATTCTTTGGCATTGGCTTTCTCTGCAATTGGAATGAAAACTGACCTTTTCCAGTCCTGTGGCCACTTCTGACATTCCAAATTTGCTGGCATATTGAGTGCCGTACTTTCAAAGGATCATCTTTTAGGATTTGAAATAGCTCAACTGGAATTCAATCACCTCCACTAGCTTTGTTCGTAGTGATGCTTCCTAAGGCCGACTCTACTTCATATTCACGGATGTCTGGCTCTAGGTGAGTGATCACACCATTGTGATTATCCGGGTCATGAAGATCTTTTTTTGTACAGTTCTTCTGTGTATTCTTGCCACCTCTTGTTAGTATCTTCTGCTTCTGTTAGGTCTATACCATTTCTGTCCTTTATTGAGCCCATCTTTGTATGAAATATTCCCTTGGTATCTCTAATTTTCTTGAAAAGATCTCTAGTCTTTCCCATTCTGTTCTTTTCCTCTATTTCTTTGCATTGATCGCTGAGGATGGCTTTTTTATGTCTCCTTGCTATTCTTTGGAACTGTGCATTCAAATGGGTATATCTTTCCTTTTTCCTTTTGCTTTTTGCTTCTCTTCTTTTTTGCAGCTATTTGTAAGGCCTTCTCAAACAGCCATTTTTTTTGCTTTTTGCATTTCTTTTCCATGGGGATGGTCTTGATCCCTGTCTCCTGTACGATGTCAGAACCTCAGGCCATAGTTCATCAGGCACTCTATCTATCATCTCTAGTCCCTTAAATCTATTTCTCACTTCCACTGTATAATCATAAGGGATTTGATTTAGGTCATACCTGAATGGTCTATTGGTTTTCCCCACTTTCTTCAATTTAAGTCTGAATTTGACAATAAGGAGTTCATGATCTGAGCCACAGTCAGCTCCCGGTCTTGTTTTTGCTGGCTATATAGAGCTTCTCCATCTTTGGCTGCAAAGAATATAATCAGTCTGATTTGGGTGTTGACTATCTGGAGATGTCAATCTTTAGAGTCTTCTCTTGTGTTGTTGGAAGAGAGTGTTTGCTATGACCAGTGTGTTCTCTTTGCAAAACTCTATTAGCCTTTTCCCTGCTTCATTCTGTACTCCAAGGCCAAATTTGCGAGTTATTCCAGGTGTTTCTTGACTTCCCACTTTTGCATTCCAGTCCCCTATAGTGAAAAGGACATCTTTTGGGGGTGTTAGTTCTAAAAGATTTTGTAAGTCTTCACAGAACCATTCAACTTCTGACAGAATGTGGTCCACTGGAGAAGGGAGTGGCAAACCACTTCTGTATTCTTGCCTTGGGAACCCCATGAACAATATGAAAAGGCAAAATGATAGGATACTGAAAGAGAAACTCCCCAGGTCGGTAGCTGCCCAATATGCTACTGGAGATCAGCGAAGAAATAATTCCAGAAACAATGATGGGATGGAGCCAAAGCAAAAACAACACCCAGTTATGGATGGGACTGGTGGTAGAAGCAGGATCCAATGCTGTAAAGAGCAACATTGCATAGGAACCTGAAATGTTAGGTCCATGAATCAAGGCAAATTGGAATTGGTCAAACAGGAGATGGCAAAAGTGAACGTCGACATTCTAGGAATCAGTGAACCAAAATGGACTGGAATGGGTGAATTTAACCCAGATGACCATTATATCTACTACTGTGGGCAGGAATCCCTTAGAATAAATGGAGTAGCCATCATAGTCAACAGAAGAGTCGAAAATGCAGTACTTGGATGCAATCTCAAAAACTACAGAATGATCTCTGCTCATTTCCAAGGCAAACCATTCATTATCACAGTAATCCAAGTCTATGCCCCAATCAGTAATGCTGAAGAAGCTGAAGGTTCTATTTCAAGTAATAACAAATAATATTTAAATGTGGTTACATCAACAGTTTAGATGTTTTTAAAAGATAACTAGAAAAATGTAAACCCAAAATCACACTCAGATTTGTGAACAATTTCATATGAAACTCCTTAATTTATTTTAGAAAATTTTGTGATGCCTAGATCAGGGGTTGACAGACTGAATCTAAATAAAGTTTTATTCAAACCTAGCTGCATCCATTCACTTACATATAGTCTGTGGATGCTTTCAGCCTATAATAGCAGAGAAAAGGAGTTGGAGCAGAGAGTATATGGCTTATAAGTCCTAAAATTTTCTTTCTGGCCCATTAAAGGACACAATTTACTGACCCCTGCTCTAGATTATTGTGTTAAACTTGCTCAGTTCTTTTCACACAGGGAGTGTTGCACCTGTGTAGAGCCACCAATGGTGAGCCCAGAGGCCCAAGCTGGAAATGTGTTATGGTGTATCTGCTAAAGAAATTCCTGGTTCTGGTTTCTCCATCAGTATTAATTACAACACAGGCCTCTGGGTCAAACATACCTACTCATCAGGGAGAGTTATTTATTTTAGAAAATGTGTGCAAACATAATTTACATATCTGCTTTTGTCTGGTGAATATCCAGACAATCTATAATAGATTTGTTCCATAAAACAATTCCCATATACACTGAGAAAATATTCAATTTTCCTAATGGACTCACAAAGTATAGTTCCTATACTTAAGGTATTCTTCCGTTTTTAAAAAGTGAATTAAATTTGTCGAGGGACCAAAAATTCCCTAGTAGAAACAAAATGGACAACCTCTGTTTTGATCAGCCTAATCCAACGACATATCTCAAAAAAGCAAAGCCATCTTTTTCCACCCGTATCACATGTGTCTGTTTGCCTGTTTGGGAAGGGGCTATGAAATCTAAGGGGAGTTATTATGTTACTGATGAAAAGCTCCAATCTGTAACACATATGTGCATTTCAGTATATAGTATCTGCTTATTTTCATTAAATTGCATTAAATGCTTCAATATGTAGCAGAGTCATCTTCCTTAGGAAGCACATACTTGTGGAATCCTTTGTGGTATCCTTGGGAATCCCTTTACCATATATCCATGGCATTTTGCCTCTACTAGACTCATTCTTTCCTGTACCCTGCTATATTTATTAAGACAGGGTAATGTTTCCTTTCTTACTCTAAGATTTTGTTCTTGTCCCTAAGCTACTGTTTTTGAACTGAAAACAAGAAGGGGGCAAGAGGTAATATATCTGAGGGAAAAGATATAACACTAACAGAAATTACTTCATGATAACTGTTTTCTTACTTAAAGATAGAGACAGAATTTTTCTCTAATTTTCCCCCCAAATTACTATGCATTAGACCTAAGCTAAGGCTTGAACTAGCAGAACAAAGAAATCTGATATTTTCCAAGCTGAGGTACTTTCACCAGTTACACTTATTCACCATATTAGGCAAATGGAAGTGGATAATAACTTGTTTCTTTTACAAGCTTTTATTCTCTATTACAAGGCACACAAGTCTATATATGAACTTTAAAAAAGTAGTTGATTTTAAAATTTTCTCTTTTAACATGCATTGTTTCTGTTATTAGTGGAAAAAATAAATGCAAATGTACCTTTACACTTAGATATTATTTTATAACTTTGCTTTTGTAAGCATCTGATAGCATAGAGGTGTTTTCCTTTTCAGTTATTTAATGTTAATCATTCATTTTTATAATCAGATGGCCATGTCCCAGACACATAGTAGATGCTAAATAGTTTCTGTTTAATTAAACTGAACTTTAAGTCGCTCAACCTATTTTATTTCCAAATTTTCCACTTTGTTAGCTAAACATTATTATCCTGTTTTGAGGACAAGCAACTCATTTTTTTAAAATATGAAAATCAAAGATAAAAGCTATAATTTTTTTTGTACACCGAAAGGCAAGTGAGATGTCAGAAAAAATTATTCTAGATGAAATTCAATTATTGCTTGTTAGTTTTAAATATAAATATCTGGAGGGTATTTGCTACCTATACAGAACAACAACCGCAAAAACACTCTGGATGGGTGGCGGGCACATGGCATACTCTGATACTTAGGTGTAATCAGTAAAGAATCTGAAACTCTGGAAATAAATAAGTGTAGAACTTGATGAGACTGTTTTTTCTAATTTGGATGAGTCATTATGACAAGGAAACTCACACTTACAGTTTAAAAATTTGTGTTTACACTCAGTCAAGGGTTGCAGCAGCTCTGTCACTTCCTACACCTAGTGGCAAATCTGAAGAAGGGGGCAGTGATGACTGTCACAGAACTAACCTGGACACCTATTAGTCACTACTCGCATACCTGACCTGTGTTTTCTTCCACCCTGCTTTTGGTGTAGGAGGACCTGCAGGAGAGGGAAGAATTTCTTTCCAACTCTAGGTGCTTGTAGCTATATTGAAGCATATCAGCAATTCCTATCAAGTTACACAGAAGAAAAAATATGTATTGAAATAGCATTTGTTTTTGTTTTATTTTAAAATAACTCACTTATCTAAAAAAGATAATTCCGAATTTGTTGCCATCAGTAGTGCTAACAATAAAATTAGTAGCATAATAATAGTGTATATATCAGGAACTATTCTAAGCAATCGATACATAACTAACTTGTTTAATCTTCAGTACTTCACCAGTCTGGCCTGTTGTTGTTCAGTCGCTGAGTCATATCCGACTCTTTGTGACCCCATAGACTGCAGCACGCCAGGCTTCCCTGTCCTTCACTATCTTCTGGAGTTTGCCCGAACTCATATCCAGTCTGAGTTTAAGTAAGGTTAAATAATTTACCCAGGATCACACAAAACAGTTAAATAATCTTGCCTCCAGATCCAAGCCATCTCCCCAAACTCACGTTAAAATAAGCATATATGTAATTTGAGGTCTCAGATTTTTGTCAACATCCCACTGGCATTAGCAGGAAGCACTCCCTCTGTTACAGAATAGGAATTCAAAATACATTTGCTTCATTGTATCAGTCTCATCATGTTTGAGAGGCTGTGGGCTGTAGTGGTTCAAAGCACCAACTCTTCAACTAGGATTTTGAATTTTGGATTAGAGGCCCTGAGAGTTACATACTCTCTCTCTGGTTTACATTCCTATTTTACTTTTTTTTAATGACAACAATGATAGTGCCTACCTTATAGAGTCATCCTGATGATTAAATGAACTAATGTGTGTAAAGTGTATAGATTATGAAGCACTATAGATGCACTCTATGGATGTTCCTGATTATTATGATTATGGCTTTCGTGAGTTGAATTGTTTTACCCAAAAATATATTGAACTTCTAATCCCCAGTGACTGTGATTATATTTGGAAATGGGGTCTTTGCAGATATAAATTGATATAAGGTCACACTGGATTAAGATGACACCAGGACGGGTATCCTAATAAGAAGGGAGAAATTTGAAGACACAGAGAGACACAGGGAACAAACCAGGTGATAACAAAGGCAGGGATTAGAGTTGTGTTGCCACAAGCCAAGAACTGTCAGGGAATGAAAACCAGAAAGCAGCAAGAGACAAGGAAGGATTTTTCCCTTCAGAAGGAGCAGGGCCCTGCCAGCATTTTGATTGTGGATTTCACTCCAGGACTGTGAAGATGATGATATAGATAATTTCTTAGTCTTAGGTTGAAATGTATTAATTCTGTCAGGAATCTCTATTATCTTTTCTACATTAGACATCAAAGTAGTATATGATTCAAATGGATTTATTAAATATGGCTTCCCAGGTGGCTCAGTGGTGAAGAATCCACCTGCGAATGCAGTAGAGGCAGGAGATGTGAGTTTGATCCCTGGGTTGGGAAGATCCTCTGGAGAAGGAAATAGCAATCCACTCCAGGAATCCCAGTATGCCTGGGAAATCCCATGGACAGAGGGGCCTGGTGGACTACAGTCCATGGGATCACAAAAGACTCAGACATGACTTAGTGACTGCACGCACACACACAAACTCACTGCAAACCTTCAATATTTTAAAATAAGAATGTATTATCTGGAAGTGAAAGTGACATATTAAAATTTGAAGTTGTTCACACAAGGTCACTAGAGATGTAGAGGTGAACAAGGGCATTTTAGAAGTAGAGATGATGCAAGTATTTTGAGCTGGTTCCCACATCATATGTCATAGATGGCAATTATCAGTCTATCACTCTGAGAAACCACCCAAAGAATTAAACTAATAGGAATTCAGCACATATTTCTGGAGGTTAATGTCATTTTAAGATCTGGAAATTCATTTTATTACTTGATTTATTCTGGTTAAATTATTTTAAAGATTTATTTTTTCATCCATGTATCAGGAATGTGTTCTCTGATGCTCATTCCCAGAGAAAAGGCAGTGAAAAGTCCTGGCAAAGCTTATGACTTGTGCAGAATTGTAATACTGTAAATTAAATGTTGTGATTTAAATTTGACTATCTGATGATATGACTTCATGCATTCCAGACCTGAGAATGAGTTCATGTTCTCTTCTGGGCCATGACAAAAGAGAAGTATTTTATCCATGTGGAAGAATAGGGAGAAATAAACTATTTTTATGTTATGGAGCAGAGTCACTACTATATACTTCTATTATATCTGAGCCAGTGTATGCTGTGAGGTGTATTTGTATGCCATTGGTATGTCCTCTGAAAAATACATTGCAATTCTCAGTTGGTTATTTCATTAAGCAAACTGCATGGTATGAAAACAGCTAGAATGAAAAAAATAAAGATGATAATTTTTTATCCCTGTTATGAGCTATATTTCTTTGAATTCAGCCTTCAAGGTCAAAGGTTATTATATTAAAAATTTAAATTTTAGAAAGATGGAAACGACAAATTACACATAGTATAGTGTGTATGTGTTTGTGTACACATTATCAAATTATTCTAAAATCAATATTGTAAGTTGATCTGTGCCATTAGAGAAAAGCTCTAATTCAATCTAGTAACAAAGCAATATGTTCTTTTTAAATAAAAAGTAGAATATTACTCTCATTTTTTTCTCAGTGTCAATTCAAATTTTATAATAATGATAAGCCATTTGAAATTAAATCAGGCAGACTAAACTCCAGAAATTAATATTGTAAGAAAATATCTAAAAATAAAAATATATGAAATCACGTAAAATCTATGGAAAAAACATGCTCATGATTTTTTGTGAAGAGACACAGTAAGGAGTATAATAGCTACACTGTTAATTTGGTTTTGCCAAATACTATATTCCTTACATACTTGCCCTCTTCTTACTCTTTAAAAATCTACTCTCCCACATGAATAGAGAAATGACAGCCATAGTTTATCCATTCCTTCCTACTAAACCACTTACCAAGTCCTGATACATGCAAAACATTAGGGGAAATAAGTAAGACAACAGAGAGAACTGGTATTCATTCAAGAGGTTTTTATGGGGGCATATAAAGCAGTCCTTCTAGATGTGTACAGATGATTCTGTTTCTTGAGTTGGTTTAGACGATGCAGGCGAGCTTTCCCTGGCTATGCGTGAATGCATGCTCAGTTGCTCATTCGTGTCCAGCTCTTTGTGACACCATGGACTGTAGCCCACCAGGCTCCTCTGTCCATGGAATTTTCCAGGCAAGAATACTGCAGTGGGTTGCCATTTCCTACTCCAGGGAATCTTTCCGAACCAGAGATCAAAACCGTTGTCTCCTATGTTGGCAGGTGGATTCTTTACCACTGAGTCACAAGGGAAGTCCTTCTCTGGCTATCTCTCCTTTCAAAGCTCTTATCTCTTTGGAGTTCATCAATCTGGGAAACAAGGGCAGAGACACATGCTCTCACTTCATGGAGAAGATATATGGACTACTGTGAGCTTTAAGTCCCCCTCCGGTACTCTCGCCTGGAAAATCCCATGAACGGAGGAGCCTGGTGGGCTGCAGTCCATGGGGTCGCTAGGAGTCGGACACGACTGAGCGAATTCACTTTCACTTTTCACTTTCATGCATTGGAGAAGGAAATGGCACCCCACTCCAGTGTTCTTGCCTGGAGAATCCCAGGGACGGGGGAGCCTGGTGGGCTGCCGTCTATGGGGTCCCACAGAGTCGGACACGACTGAAGCGACTTAGCAGCAGCAGCAGCAGAGGCCTCTCTCCTTGACTTGCAGATGACTGCCTTCTCACTGAGTCCTCACAGAGTCATCCCTCTGTCCTTGTGAACTGTATCCTAAGTGCTTCTCAGAAGGACACTAGTCATATTGATTGAATAAAGGCCCACTAAAAAAACTTTTTTGACTTAGTTGCCTCCTTAATGACCCAATCTCAAATACAGTTACATTCTGAGTTACTCGTGAGTCAGGGCTTCAATAAAGTAATTTTGAGGGGACACAAATCATCCCATAACACAGGTGTAACTTAAAATATTCAAAAATGACTGTTTTTTTGAATGACTGCTAAAGTTAAAGAAAATTAACTTTAGCAGCTACGGTGCAAAACTAAATACACTTGTCTAGGATGAACGATGAAATAAAACTCTAAAATGTTAAATTTAATCAGATATGAAATCTTAGCTAATTAGTTTAACTAGATTGAAATTTTTCCTGAAAACTTTCCAAAACTGTAAAGACAGAGGGGTAAAGACTCAGAGTTCAAGCCTCCTCACAGTGCAGGCACCTACTAGCTGGTGGTGGTGAGAGCCTGCACAAGATGCGCAGAAACTAACGCAACATTGTAAAGCAACTATTTGCTGTCTAGTTGCTCAGTCGTGTCTGACTCTTGGTGACCCCATGGCCTGTAGCCCACCTAGCTCCTCTGTCCATGAGATTTTGCAGTCAAGAATGCTGGAGTGGTTGTCATTTGTTTCTCCAGAGGATCTTCCCAAAGCGGGGATTTGAACCCATATCTCTTTCATTGGAAGGTGGGTTCTTTACCACTGAGCAACCTGGACAGTCACTATGCCCCAATAAAAAGAAATTAAACAACAAAAAACTATAAAGGACCCACTCAAGACAAAAATTAATTTCTCATAATATCTTATCTTTTGAAATTTCCAAAACCCACCACCTGAATAGCCCTTGTTTGCCTATAGAGAGAACTTTTATTTTTTTTTTTTTCTTTTTTTTATTTTTAAATTTTAAAATCTTTAATTCTTACATGCGTTCCCAAACATGAACCCCCTCCCACCTCCCTCCCCATAACATCTTTCTGGGTCATCCCCATGCACCAGCCCCAAGCATAAGTGAAGTAAGCCAGAAAGAAAAACACCAATACAGTATACTAACACATATATATGGAATTTAGGAAGATGGCAATGACGACCCTGTATGCAAGACAGGGAAAGAGACACAGATGTGTACAACGGACCTTTGGACTCAGAGGGAGAGGGAGAGGGTGGGATGATTTGGGAGAATGACATTCTAACATGTATACTATCATGTGAATAGAGAGAACTTTTAAAATGGCATGTTGATGTATGGCAAAACCAATACAATATTGTAAAGTAATTAGCCTCCAATTAAAGTAAATAAATTAAATTAAAAATAAAAAATAAAATGACATGTAATATTAAGTAATTTCCTCTTGCCTCATATTTTGAGAGATACTCACTCTTCATGTAATGTATAACCAGTCACAGTGATTACTTGAGCTGCTTTATATCAATAATTATCCTTTTCAATATAAGATGCAGATAAAGCACTTGTTCTTTAAAGTTGAACTTTCTTCCTAAGAATGAGGGTCATTCTTAAGGACAGAAAAAGGAACAAAAGAATAGTAGTATGTGGTAGGATACTCTTTTGTCTCCCAATTGCCTCTACTACCCACTGGGAGCAGTTTTAGGGCAGTACAATTATAGAATTTAATTTTTAAAAATTATTGCTTTGATCTATATTAAATTGGAAAAAAAACTCCTGGGTAGAAGAATTTAGGCTAATTTCTGTTATCTGATTTTTTTTTTTAAATGATGCATTGTGTAAGAAAGAAGAGTAAGGCATTAACACCAAGTGCCTAAGTGCATGTGTGTTTGGAGGTGGAGGTGGTTGTTGCAGTGGCTTTTGAGATGTCTGAGAGATTGCTGGGGAGTATTGGTGGTTGAATGAGAAGGAGGAAGATAGGATGAAGGAGCAGAATTGAGAAACATTGAGAATGGGCCACTGGACAAAATATCTACACAAGTGCATTATTTCAGACCAGCTCTTTAGTCATGCTGACATAGGAGTGCCAGATACTTTACTGAACGCCCTTTTGTGCGTTTGAGAGTTTCAAAAACCTCTTCTCCAATTGCTGCCTAAGGGAATCATGTTAATTTTAGTCAGTTATACCACTCAAGATTAGGCCTAATCATTTAAAAAAAAATTAAGGATACTTGGTGAATACACAAAGAAAAGAGTAATAATCAAATCAAATAATCTTTATTTGAAATAAACACATTAAACAAACCCAACACTCTCATTTTGCTCTCAAAATTCTTAATAGCCTTTCATAAGCCTACTTTCTCGATCATATTTTGAAATGCTTTCATACTTTGTTATGCTCTCATTTTGGCATTTTAGATCACATTACTGTGTTCTTACTGGAGAGAGTTTATTCTACATACATTATTTTAAATTATATTTTAATAATATATAAAGTAACAGGACTTTTTCCTCTAATAGATTTGTTATCAGAGGGGTCATTCAGCTATCAAAGAATGCAATCAAATGTGCACTCAATATTGATCTAACTTGCTCTGTAATGATGAGATGCTCTGGAAATGACTTGGAGATTAGAAGGTGGACTCTGGGAAGGTGGGTACTGATGGACTCTAATATCATGAAGGCTGTTATCTTTCTGTTACTAGTTAATGGAAGCCACTGTCAAAAATAAGCAGCAGTATGAAGAAGGATGGCTGTCCTCTGAAGTCTGAGCTCTTAGTGCCTATGGGGTGAACGTTGTGAGAATCAAGGTGATACACTTCCCTGATGGGGTCAGAGGAACAGCAGCTGTAGGAGATGCAAGCAACCATGCCTATGTTTGGGGAAGCAAACTCTGCACACTTTAGTTGCTGGGGTTACAGCAACCAATACAGAGTTTCTGGTTTCCAAGCCTTTAGTTTGGTCAGAAAGAAAACAGTAATATTCTAAAAGCAATGCAAGGGCACCAGAAGTTAGTGTTAAAAATAAAACAGCTTTTTAAAACAGAGAATTAGTAATTTTAAAGTTGAATGTCTGCCAATGTTTGTTTTTAAAATTTCACCTTAAATGTTATAGGTTCCAAAACTGTATTCAGAAATAGAATTAGTATTCATACCAATTGTTTCATTAAAAAGAATTTTTTTTTTGTATGTTTTAAATAGTCTATAATGGCATTCTTTGTTTCTCAATTTTCAGTGCCAGGATAGAGGACTAATTTGCTTGGTGGGAAGACAAGCCACCTTACTCTCCAGTGAATGTTAATTACTTGAAGGCAAAAAGCAGGAGTTTTTAACTTGGGCTTAGAACTTTCCTCTCCTGGGCCCTGTTGGTTCAGACAGTAAAGTGTCTGTCTACAATATGGGAGACCTAGGTTTGATCCCTGGGTCAGGAAGTTTCCCTGGAGAAGGAAATGGCAACCCACTCCAATACTCTTGCCTAGAAAATCCCATGGAAAGAGGAGCTTGGTGCAGGCTACTGTCCATGGGGTCACAAAGAGTCGAACACGGCTGAGCGTCTTCACTAGAACTTTCCAGAAGTTATTAGCTGAATGATGTGTTGATGTAAGTATTTCAGGGAAGAGATTGTAACTCTTACAATTCATAAGTAACATTCACTTTAGAGGATAATTTAAAATAAGCTTTTAAGTTCTATTTTAGTGATAAAAACATCACAGTGACTCATATTAGTTTTGCTAAACTTTTGTCCCTAAGATCAGTTTTACGCTATCTTCAAATAAATCCAACTTTCCCTCTTCTTTATTTCTGGAATTCCCTTTTCTTAACTAAAAGGTTGCATTTTCCATTATGTCTGCCTACTTCCCAAAATATCAGAGTCACTTTTCATTTCAACACTCTTCTCTAAATTTAATTTCCACAACATTCTACTTTATAATACTCTGGCCATACTCACTAAATCTTTTAACAATACTATGTCTTTCAAACTCAAATTACAACTTCTATTCATTACTTCAAAAAGAAGAGCTAAGAAGTAAAATTTTAGATGTTTTTATTTATTATACAAATTTAATAATTACATCCTGAAGAGTAATACATTAAGTTATAATGGCATTTTTCCTATTCTTCAGTTCAGTTCAGTTGAGTCGGTCATTCATATCTGACTCTTTGCCACCCCATGAATCGCAGCACGTGAGGCCTCCCTGTCCATCACCAACTCCTAGAGTTCACCCAAACTCATGTGCATAGAGTTGGTGATGCCATCCAGCCATCTCATCCTCTGTGGTCCCCTTCTCCTCCTGCCCCTATTCCTTTCCAGCATCAGGGTCTTTTCCAATAAGTCAACTCTTCGCATGGGGTGGCCAAAGTACTGGAGTTTCAGCTTCAGCATCAGTCCTTCCAATGAACAACCAGGACTGGTCTCCTTTAGGATGGACTGGTTGGATCTCTTTGCAGTCCAAGGGACTCTCAAGAGTCTTCTCCAACACCATAGTTCAAAAGCATCAATTCTTCAGTGCTCAGCTTTCTTCACAGTCCAACTCTCACATGCATACATGACCACTGGAAAAACCATAGCCTTGACTAGACGGACCTTTGTTGGCAAAGTAATGTCTCTGCTTTGGAATATGCTATCTAGATTGGTCATAACTTTCCTTCCAAGGAGTAAGTGTCTTTTAATTTCAAGGCTGCAGTCACCATCTGCAGTGATTTTGCAGCCTCAAAAATAAAGTCTGACACTGTTTCCACTGTTTCCCCATCTATTTCCCATGAAATGATGGGACCAGATGCCATGATCTTCGTTTTCTGAATGTTGAGCTTTAAGCCAACTTTTCGCTCTCCTCTTTCACTTTCATCAAGAGGCTTTTTAGTTCCTCTTCACTTTCTGCAATAAGGGTGGTGTCATCTGCATATCTGAGGTTACTGATATTTCTCCCAGCAATCTTGATTCCAGCTTGTGCTTCTTCCTATTCTTCAGTTCAGTTCAGTCACTCAGCCGTGTACAACTCTGCGACCCCATGAATTCACAGTGCGACAGGCCTCCCTACCCATCACCAACCCTTGGAGTTCACTCAAACTCACATCCGTCAAGTTGGTGATGCCATCCAGCCATCTCATCCTCTGTCGTCCCCTTCTCCTCCTGCCCCCAATCCCTCCCAGCATCAGAGTCTTTTCCAATGAGTCAACTCTTCGCATGAGGTGGCCACAGTACTGGAGTTTCAGCTTTAGCGTCATTCCTTCCAAAGAACAACCAGGGTTGATCTCCTTCAGAATGGACTGATTGGATCTCCTTGCAGTCCAAGGGACTCTCAAGAGTCTTCTCCAACACCACAGTTCAAAAGCATCAATTCTTCAGCACTCAGCTTTCTTCACAGTCCAGCTCTCACATCCTTACATGACCATAGGAAAAACCATAGCCTTGACTAGATGGACCTTTGTTGCCAAAGTAATATCTCTGCTTTTGAATATGCTATCTAGATGGGTCATAACTTTCCTTCCAAGGAGTAAGCATCTTTTAATTTCATGGCTGCAGTCACCATCTGCAGTGATTTTGGAGCCCCAGAAAATAAAGTCTGACACTGTTTCCACTGTTTCCCCATCTATTTCCCATGAAGTGATGGAACCAGATGCCATGATCTTCGTTTTCCGAATGTTGAGCTTGAAGCCAACTTTATCACTCTCCTCTTTCACTTTCATCAAGGGCTTTTTAGTTCCTCCTCACTTTCTGCCATCAGGGTGGTGTCATCTGCATATCTGAGGTTATTGATATTTCTCCCGGCAATGTTGATTCCAGCTTGTGCTTTTTCCAGCCCAGCATTTCTCATGATGTACTCTGCATAGAAGTTATATAAGCAGGGTGACAATATACAACCTTCACATACTCCTTTTCCTATTTGGAAACAGTCTTTTGTTACATGTCTAGTTCCAACTGTTGCTTCCTGACCTGCAAATAGGTTTCTCAAGAGGCAGGTCAGGTGGTCTGGTATTCCCATCTCTTGAAGAATTTTCCACAGTTTATTGTGATACACACAGTTAAAGGCTTTGGCATAGTCATGATCCAGCGGATGTTGGCAATTTGATCTCTGGTTCCTCTGCCTTTTCTAAAACCAGCTTGAACATCTGGAAGTTCACGGTTCATGTATTGCTGAAGCCTGGCTTGGAGAATTTTAAGCATTACTTTACTAGTGTTTTCAGTCAGTTCAGTTCAGTCACTCAGTCGTGTCTGACTCTTTGGCACTGCCTTTCTTTGGGATTGGAATGAAAACTAACCTTTTCCAGTCCTGTGGCCACTGATGAGTTTTCCAAATTTGATGGCATATTGAGTGCAGCACTTTCACAGCATCATCTTTCAGGATTTGAAATAGCTCAACTAGAATGCCATCACCTCATCACTCTTGTTCATAGTGATGCTTTCTAAGGCCCACTTGACTTCACATTCCAGGATGTCTGGCTCTATGTGAGTGATCATACTATTGTGATTATCTTGATCAGGAAGATCTTTTTTGTACAGTTATTCCTTGTATTCTTGCCACCTTTTCTTAATATCTTCTGCTTCTGTTAGGTCCCTACCATTTCTGCCATTTATCGAGCCCATGTTTGCATGATATGTTCCCCTGGTATCTCTAATTTTCCAGAAGTGATCTCTAGTCTTTCCCATTCTGTTGTTTTCCTCTATTTCTTTGCATTGATCGCTGAGGAAGGCTTTCTTATCTCTCTATCTCTCTCTTTTTCTCCTTTGCTTTTCACTTCTATTCTTTTCACAGCTATTTTCAAGGCCTCCCCAGACAGCCATTTTGCTTTTTTGCATTTCTTTTCCATGGGGATTGTCTTGATCCCTGTCTCCTGTACAGTGTCATAAAGCTCAGTCCATAGTTCATCAGGCACTCTATCTATCAGATACAGTCCCTTAAATCTATTTCTCACTTCCACTGTATAATCATAAGGGATTTGATTTAGGTCATACCTGAATGGTCTAGTAGTTTTCTCTACTTTGTTCAATTTAAGTCTGAATTTGGCCATAAGGAGTTCATGATCTGAGCCACAGTCAGGTCCATGTCTTACTTTTCCTGACTGTATAGAGCTTCTCCATTTTTGGCTGCAAAGAATATAATCAATCTGATTTCAGTGTTGACCATCTGGTGATGTCCATGTGTAGAGTCTTCTCTTGTGTTGTTGGAGGAGGGTTTGCTATGACCAGTGGGTTTTCTTGGCAAAACTCTATCAGCCTTTGCCTTGCTTCATTCCGTATTCCAAGGCCAAATTTGCCTGTTACTCAGGTGTTTCTTGGCTTCCTACTTTTGCATTCCAGTCACCTATAATGAAAAGGACATCTTTTTTGGGTGTTAGTTCTTGGGTCTTTATGTCTTCATAGAACTGTTCAACTTCAGCTTCTTCGGCGTTTCTATGGGTGGGTCATGGTGGAGAGGTCTGACAGAATGTGGTCCACTGGAGAAGGGAATGGCAAACCACTTCTATATTCTTGCCTTGAGAACCCCATGAACAATATGAAAAGGCAAAATGATAGGATACTGAAAGAGGAACTCCCCAGGTCAGTAGCTGCCCAATATGCTACTGTAGATCAGTGGAGAAATAACTCCATAAAGAATGAAGGGATGAAGCCAAAGCAAAAACAGTACCCAGCTGTGGATGTGACTGGTGATAGAAGCAAGGTCCGATGCTGTAAAGAGCAATACTGCATAGAAACCTGGAATGTTAGGTCCATGAATCAAGGCAAATTGGAAGTAGTCAAACAGGAGATGGCAAGAGTGAACGTCGACATTCTAGAAATTAACGAACTAAAATGGACTGAAATGGGTGAATTTAACTCAGATAACCATTATATCTACTACTGTTGGCAGGAATCCCTTAAAGAAATGGAGTAGTCATCATGGTCAACAAAAGAGTCCAAAATGCAGTACTTGGATGTAATCTCAAAAATGACAGAATGATCTCTGTTCATTTCCAAGGCAAACCATTCCTATTCTTAGGTTGTATTAATTAATCTATTTATGTTTTGATCTCTGTCTTTGGCTTAACCCATTGTCATCTCTAGAGCCCACTTTTGAATTATAATGCACATTTTTATTGTGCCTTGTTTTAATTTTCTTCTAATATGTTTGTGATATGACAGCTTTAAAATCTATGTGTTGTAATTGTAAATTTTTTCTCAAACCATAAACAGCCATTTATATTTGTAAACTCCACCAATTTTGTACTTCAATGCCTTTTAAAATGTTTATCGAAAGCTTGTTTGCAATATTCAATTTCAAAATTCAGTTAACTATTGAAAATAATTACTACTTCTGTAGTGAATTTATTTTATTCCTTTATTATGATTTCTTCAGCTGATCACTACAAATATCTAAACATATATCAAATATGTATGTATTTAATATAGACTTACATAGATATATTCAGATACAAGACAGTGACTAAAACAATGACAAGATATTTTAATATATTTATGTAAATACAAATAAGTATAAATATTTAGAAATTAACAACAGTAAGAGCCATCTTAGGCTTGTGTGTCTTCCCTGAAAAGTACTTTGTTTTTTTTTTTTTAAGTAATTATAAGAACACTCAGCAACTGAAGAGATTTGTAAGGAGTGAAAGAAGTAATTTCCCAAGCATAATTGTAGAAAAATGCAACTCGATTATTTTGTGATGTATTAAATGAAATATATTAAATCTGGAAATCACTTCATTTATAGTATAATACTTTACTGGTTATAGAAGAGTCTCCAATGAATGATTATTTTTTAGTTTTCACACACACAACTGAATAATAATAGAAATCTATACATTTATAGAAACTGATGTACTCAGTATCCCAGAATTAACTTGGTTGATACTCAAGCACCTGTACAAATAACATTGGAGGAAAGTGAACTGCAGTGTACTTTTTAAATATTTTTAGCAGAGCTTCAGGATTTTAGTTCCCCAACCAGGGATGTCACACATCCTCCTCAGTGGAAGCTCCGAATTCTAACCCCAGATTGCCAGGGAAGTCCCAGTGGACTTTCGAATATGACAAAATTAATCATAGTTTCTCTTTTTGTTTTTAATTTTTCCTCATGATTTCACATAAAAATTATTTTTTCAGTAAGGTTATTTAATGATGATAGACACTGGGTAAACCAGGACATATTTGATGTTAATACTAACCAATTAAATTGCATTTGCATAGGGCATGAATCAAGAAACAGATTTTCTACAAGTCCTTAACATTGCATGTTGTTGTCCAGTCGCTATGTCGTTTCTGACTCTTTGTGACCCCATGGACCGCAACACGCCAGGCTCTCCTGTCCTTCACTATCTCCCTGAGTAATTTCAGCCGATTCTTCCACATTTCTTAAAATTACAAAGTGGAATATGCCTTTGCATAATATATCTTAATCTTTATTGCTGGTTATTCTCCGTGTTGCAGGACGGATTACATAGAAATGTGTAAGATCACAGTTATGGATGAGGTAACTTAGAAGCCATAATAAAACATTACATTCAGTAATGCGAATGAAGACATGGTAAGCTTTTCTTTCCACTTAAAAATGTCACCTAGTACAATTATTCTGAAATGCAGGAAACTGCCATGTTAGAATGCTTTCTAATTTTCCTTCAGGTCATCACTTCTATCATCAGAATAAGAGACCAAGAATTGAGTCAGAGACAAGAGGAAATGAAGATAATTGTAGCCCAGTTTATATGTCAGATTTGTAGTGCCAAATGCTTTACAAGCATTTTACATGTGTTCTGGTTCTTTGCTAATGCAGCTACAATATCTCCAGGGCCTTTAACATCCTTTCTTTCATCTCTCAAGTGGCTCATAAATGATGGTTAGGAGAACACAGGGAAAAAAAAAAAAATGACCAGAGGGGTTTTCTAGTCATTCTTTCCAGTTTGATCATTTAAAACAAATTTTTTTTCCTTTAAATTGGTTCTATGTAACTCAGAGAAACAGTTTAAGTTTTTAAGGAATCCCACAAGCTAACCAAATATCTAAAAATGTTCCAATCACTCTTCAGGTACTGACAGTGATTTTCAGGGACCCACAGGTAGAGACAAGAACATTCTTGTCTTGCGTACTTTATGGGCAAGTGGAATGTAAGCTTTCCTCTTCCTCCCCTATCAGCGATGATAATAAGCCTAAAAATGGACTCAGCTTCAATTAGAGATGGTTTAATTGACCTGCTGTTGAGTCACCCCTGATTTTCTTGTCACAGATTTTAGCTACAACATTTAGAGTATCTGAAAATGTTGCTTTTTACAATGTGTGTGAAAACTGGGTGAACTCTAGGCCTCCAGAGCTGCTGAAATCACACACATTGCACAGTAGGTTTACCTCCTCAGAGAAATAACCTTTCTTTCAGTGCATGATTTACTTACCCTTAAATATCACAATAGTTGGGTTTGGTAGCTTTCTTTCTCTTTGTTTGTTTGTTTCATTATTTTGCCTTTATATATTAAAGTTAAAATTCCGCAAATAAATGAATACTAAAATTCAAAGGCTTTTGAAGACCTATAATTCAGTAATGAAAATCCAGTATATAAATTTTTTTTTTTCATATGAATGCAAGTTTCATGACCTAGAAACTGAACACTAAACACTTGGTCTGGTTTTGTTGATGGGATTTCTTCACGCAACTATACTAGACTTCAAAAAATCCAGTCAAATATACACATACACATAGTAAAAGCGAAGTTATTTTTTCATTTTCAGAAACTAATATATTTTTTATTATACACAGAATATGCAAATTTCATTATTGCTCACTATTATTTTTTTTAATTCTAAACATATTATCCAGAAAACTACTTCAATTCTTTGCTTATTTCAGTGTAAGCCCTGCCCCTCCCCACCAAAATGCTAAGAGAAACGAATAATGAAATGTTCTGTATCAGCTACCTATGACTATACAAAAATCATCTTGCAATTTTAGAGGCCTAAAAAAGGAATTGTGTACTATTGCTCATGAGTATACAGATCAGCAAGGTAATTGTTCCAGTCTAGGACCAGCTCCTTTCTCCTCTGCGGTTTGCCATCAGTCACCTTGGTGACTCTGCTTCTAAAAGTTTGCTGGATATTGGTCGGGGTGCCCTGTTTCTCTCTTCCACTAGGTTTATTCATCTGCGGATTCAAGGAAATGAAGCTCTTTTGAAAATACAGCTTGAGAACATTGTAGGCTCCCTGTGAATCAGACTCAAATTCATTCTAATAGCCAAATCCACAATTATTTAGGAGACAGGTCTTGCCCTCTGGATTTACTCATGGCAGCTTTGGCCATGTCAGAAGGCTATGGGACAAGAATCTTAAGTTTCTTAGAAACCCTTTTATCTAGCTGAGAGAAGGATGCCTTGGCACTGATTTAAGTCTTAATAAAGGGTTTTATAATAATACACGCAATTTGATCTTGTTCTCAGAACTTGTTTTATGTTGGAGTCCATGCTAGTTGGGAAGACAGAATATAAGAAGCAATTTTATTTTTATTTATTTATTTTTTAGATCCCTCTAAATTTTTCTTGAAAACTGATCAGATCTTTCTCTAGTTTAAAGATTAACAAACTAAGAGCTTCAGGCCATATTTAATCCATCTCCTATTTTTGTATGAACTCTGAGCTAAGACTGTTAAATTTTCTTTTTTTTTATGGTTAAAAAAAATCAAAGGAAGGATAACACTTTGTGATACATGCATATTTTGTTATATTCATAGTTCAGTGTCCATAAATAGGGTTTTTTGCAGTACAGCTACATTCATTTGTTTACATATTAGCTCTGTTTTTGCACTGCAACAGCAGAATAGAATAGTTGAGACCGACTGAATAGTCACAAAGTTACTATATTTACAGAAGTTTGCTGACCTCTGCTCTAAGTCTTATCATTCTTGTACTACCTGATGATATGCTGCTAAAAGGAGTCAGCTAACACTTTGCTGAAAATTATTTTTGTTAACGTCTATCAGTTTATTAGGAACATATCTATCAGTATGTGTTTCGGTATAGTCTTGTCAAATATTTTGTTAGTTTGTAACATGAGGCTCTGCTTTTCTAGCCTCCAATAGCGATCTCCCAGCAATCTTCCAACCTACATGAAATTGCTCACTGTGTTTCCATTGTCTGCTCCCTGCTTTGCTCTTAAACCAGAGTCTTATATTTTAAGTCAATAGCATCCACTTCTACATACGAATTTCTGTATCAATCACTTCTTACAGTTTAAGAAATAAACACAAAATTCTGTGGCTTTAAACAAAAAGGACTTACTATTGATCCTGAGTGTATGAGTCAACTGGGCAGTTGCACTGATCTTGCCTGGGCTTGTTTGTGTATCTGAAATCAACTTGTAGGCTGGTTGGTCTAAAATGATCTTTATTACAGATCTCTTATGGCTGGCTGTTGGCTGGTCCCACAGGAAACACTGGGCCATTGGCCTCTTGTCCTTAGTCAAACGACCCTAGGCCTGTCCACATAATCATAGTAGGGACATAAAAGAATGAGTGGAAGCATGCAAGGTTTCTTGAGGTATGGACTAGGAATTAACACCCCATAGCTTCATCCTCAAAAGAAACCCAGCTCAAATTAAATAAATGGGGAAATAAATAATGCATCTTGATGAAATAATCATACTACCTACAATGCTCTTTTAAGAAACTTTTGATACACAGAGTATACAAGCGTACAGAACATGCAAGCAAATTTGTGTTTGCTGCTGCTGCTGCTGCTGCTAAGTCACTTCAGTCGTGTCAAACTCTGTGCAACCCCATAGACAGTAGTCAATTCTGAATATATTATGCATAAAAGAAGAATCAATCATTCTATCTTTTCCAGTCCTAACACTGTAATGATAACAAATGAATAATGAAATACTCTCCACAGGTTATTTGCAATGATGAAGATCATATTCAGCTAAAGAATTGGGGAAAGGGCATGTAAAATAACCAAAGAAATGTAAATCCAGGTAACTCAGAGTACTTTTTCATCCTTCTTAAGTGATCAGCCTAGAAGCTGTTCCTCTATATTTTAGGATTCCCCCCTCTACTCTTAGTTCCGCTATGCAGGTGTGCTAAGTCACTTCAGTCATGTCCAACTCTTTGTGACCCCATGGGTGGTAGCCCACCAAGCTCCTCTGTCCATGGGATTTTCCAGGCAAGAATACTGGAGTGGGTTGCCTTGCCCTCCTCCAGGGGATCTTCCCAACCCGGGGATTGAACCCATGTTTCTTACGTCTCCTGCATTGGCAGGTGGATTCTTACCACTAGCACCACCTGGGAAGATACTCCTTACTCTGTTGCTAGTTATGCCTTGAATGCATTTGTTATATTCCTTTTCCTCAGGATTGTTTTCTTTTGGTAGGTATCACTGGCATAAAAAATAATAGGTAACATAGTTCAGTTCAGTTCAGTTCAGTTCAGTCATTCAGTCGTCTCCAACTCTTTGCGACCCCATGAATCGCAGCACGCCAGGCCTCCCTGTCCATCACCAGCTCCCAGAGTTCACTCAAACTCGCGTCCATCAAGTCAGTGATGCCATCCAGCCATCTCATCCTCGGTCAGCCCCTTCTCCTCCTGCCCCCAATCCCTCCCAGCATCAGAGTCTTTTCCAATGAGTCAACTCTTCACATGAGGTGGCCAAAGTACTGGAGTTTCAGCTTTAGCATCATTCCTTCCAAGGAAATCCCAGGGTTGATCTTCAGAAAGGACTGGTTGGATCTCCTTGCAGTCCAAGGGACTCTCAAAAGTCTTCTCCAACACCACAGTTCAGAAGCATCAATTCTTCGGTGCTCAGCCTTCTTCACAGTGCAACTCTTACATCCATACATGACCACTGAAAAACCATAGCCTTGACTAGACAGACCTTAGCCGGCAAAGTAATGTCTCTGCTTTTGAATATGCTATCTAGGTTGGTCATAACTTTTCTTCCAAGGAGTAAGCATCTTTTAATTTCATGGCTGCAATCACCGTCTGCAGTGATTTTCCAACTATCTTTACTTTCCACAATTTTGTGTCCAAGTACTAGTACAAGGGGATTTATCTTTACTAATTGGTGTAACTCATTGCTCACAGTAGGGTCTGAAGGTTTGAACATTGACTGCAGGCTTCCTGTCTCAGAAACTAGTGCTCTGTAAAACTCCTCCTTATGCATTTTCACTGTTTTCATACTATTAAAATAGAAGAGGAAGAGGGATGTGTCTTGACTTGAATCATTTGGGGTTATCAGATAAAGACACACACACACACACACACACACACACACACACACACACACAACATGCATTTTATGTCTGCTTTGTAAAACTCAGGACAAGTTTCCTACAGTGAATGTTAGGATACTCCTTGTCTAGAAAAATAGAGCAGAGACCTAGGATCAAATACTAAATGAATCCAATGGGCATTTACAGGTGGTTTTCTTGAAAGGTCACAGTGTTTATTTTGTTAGCTTCTGATGGTATTGTTTCCTTGAAGCATAGAATTGTCACCAAGCGGGAAGAATTATTTTCCTTTCCTAGAGACTCTTATGGGGAGCTTTGTCTGGGGTTCGTATGGTGGCTGCAAAGCCACCTGAGACTAAGAAAGACTCTTTCCTCCAAACATAAGATGAGAGAGAGGCAAAAGGTTTTACAATCTGTTTCGTAGCACTGCCAACACAAGGGAAAGAATCCAAAGAGTTAGACTTTATAAAAGAGGTTGTTTTTATAGGTTGCCTTATTTGAAACTTATTTTTTTGTAATCAGAAATTTACCCTCTCTAGAAGAGGAGTGTGCTCTGGGGTCATCTTCACCTCCTACTTATAAGCGTGAAACGTGGTTCCCTTTTTATTCAAATGCTGAATTCTATTCATTTACAGTGATACCCAAAATGTCACTTCCTCAGACAGTCCTGCTCTCTGATTTTTTTAAAATTATGTATTTACTTAAATTTAAGACTACTTCTTCAAGCAGATTTAGTGAGACTTTGGGTGTCAGTGTGGAACAGCCTCAAACTTCTGGATGGAGCCGTACTTTCTCCAGAGTCTGGTATTCATTGCTTATTTTAAAAAGATCCAGCAGATATGTTTACAGTTTCCAATATCTGAGGCCAGATCACCTCTCTGTGTTGGGTGTTTCCAGACTAGTCTTTACAAATGAAGTGGAAATAGTGAGAGGATTTATAATTCTCCTCTGTGAGTTACCTCAGACATAGGAAGTGGGCATGTGAATTGACCTTCCTATCCTATTCCATTGGAGAAGGAAATGGCAACCCACACCAGTACTCTTGCCTTGAAAATCCCACTGTACTTTCCCTCTAGTCTAATTCAGTAACATATGCATTCCGTTAGCTGCTTCATCTCAATTCCCTCCTCTCCCTACCCATCCCTACACAAACCTTAATCTGCAAGGTCATCAGACTCTTGGAAAGAAAACTGTGAATAATTAATTTATCAATTGTAAGTGCAATTTGCTAAGTTCAATGGATTCTTAAGAACTTTAACGTGATTTATGAGCCTATTTATTCATAAGTTTTATCAGCTTCTTCAAATACATACGGGTAGATATAGAGCCACATTCGTTTCTCCTGCTCTTCATTCAGTTCAGTTCAGTCCAGTCGCTCAGTTGTGTCCAACTCTTTGTGACCCTGTGGACTGCAGCATGCCAGGCTTCCCTGTCCTTTACCAACTCCCAGAGCTTGCTCAAAGTCATGCCCATCAAGTCAGTGATGCCATCCAACCGTCTCATTCCCTATTATCCCCTTCTCCTGTCTTCAATCTTTCCCAGCATCAGGATCTTTTCAAATGAGTCAGCTCTTCCCATCAGGTGGCCATAGTATTGGAGCTTCAGCTTCAGCGTCAGTTCTTCCAATGAATATTCAGAGCTGATTTCCCTTAGGATTGACTGGCTTGATCTCCTTTCAGTTCAAGGGACTCTCAAGAGTCTTCTCCAACACCACGGTTCAAAAGCATCAATTCTTCAGTGCTGAGCTTTCTTTATGGTCCACTTCTCACATCAATACATGACTATTGGAAAAAAAAATTTTTTTTTGACTAGAAGGACCTTTGTTGACAAAGTAATGTCTCTGCTTTTGAATATGCTGTCTAGGTTTTCTTGCCATTGCTTTTCTTCCAAGGAGCAAGTGTCTTTTAATTTCATGGCTGCGATCACCATCTTCAGTGATTTTGGAGCCCAAGAAAATAAAGTCTCTCACTGTGTCCATTGTTTCCCCATCTATTTGCCATGAAGTGATGGGCCTGGATGCCATGATCTTCTATTTTTGAATGTTCAGTTTTAAGCCAACTTCCTCACTCTTCTCTTTCACTTTCATCAAGAGGCCCTTTAGTTCTTTGCTTTCTGCCATAAGGGTGGTGTCATCTGCATATCTGAGGTTATTGATACTTCTCCCAACAATATTGATTCCAGTTTATGCTTCATCCAGCCCAGCATTTCGCATGATGTACTCCACGTATAAGTTAAATGAGCAGGGTGACAATATGTGGTGACAATATACAGCCTTGATGTACTTCTTTCCCAATTTGGATCCAGTTCCTTGTTACATGTCTGTTTCTATTTCTTCTTGACCTGCATACAGATTTCTCAGGAGGCAGGTAAGGTGTTCTGGTATTCCATTTCTTTAAAAAATCTCCACGGATTGTTGTGATTCACACAGTCAAACGTTTTAGCATGGTCAGTAAAGCAGAAGTAGATTTTTCCTGGAACTCTCTTGCTTTTCCTATGATCCAATGGATGTTGGCATTTGATCTCTGGTTCCTCTGCCTTTTCTAAAACCAGCTTGAACATCTGGAAGTACAAGGTTCACGTATTGCTGCAGCCTGGCGTAGACAATTTTGAGCATTACTTTACTAGCATGTGAAATGAGTGCAATTGTTTGGTAGTTTGGGAATTCTTTGGCATTGTCTTTCTTTGGGATTGGAATGAAAACTGACCTTCTCTAGTCCTGTGGCCACTGCTGAGTTTTCCAAATTTGCTGGCATATTGAGTACAGCACTTTCAAAGGATCATCTCTTAGGATTTGAAATAGCTTAACTGGAATTCCATTATCTCTGTAGCTTTGTTTGCAGTGATGCTTTCTAAGGCCCACTTGGCTTCAGACTCCAGGATCTTGCTCTAGGTGAGTGATCACACCATCGTCATTATCTGAGTCATGCAGATCTTTTTTTGTATAGTTCTGTGTTTCATTGCCACCTTTTCTTAATATCTTCTGCTTCTGTTAGGTCCATACTGTTTCTATCCTTTATTGTGCCCATCTTTGCCTAAAATTTTCCCTTGGTATCTCTAATTATTTTGAAGAGATCTCTCAGTTCATTTCAGTAGCTCAGTCATGTCCAGCTCTTTGTGACCCCATTAATTGTAGCATGCCAGGCCTCCCTGTCCATCACCAACTCCAGAGTTCACTCAAACTCATGCCCATCATGCCATCCAGCCATCTCATCCTCTGTCATCCCCTTCTCCTCTTGTCCCCAATCCCTCCCAGCATCAGAGTCTTTTCCAATGAGTCAACTCTTCTCATGAGGTGGCCAAAGTATTAGAGTTTCAGCTTCAGCATCAGTCCTTCCAATGACCACCCAGGACTGATCTCCTTTAGAATGAACTGGTTGGATCTCCTTGCAGTCCAAGGGACTCACAAGAGTCTTCTCCAACACCACAGTTCAAAAGCATCAATTCTTCGGTGCTCAGCCTTCTTCATAGTCTGACTCTAACATCCATACATGACCACTGGAAAAACCATAGCCTTGACTAGACGGACCTTTGTTGGCAAAGTAATGTCTCTGCTTTTGAATATGCTATCTATATTGGTCATAACTTTCCTCCCAAGGAGTAAGCGTCTTTTAATTTCATGGCTGCAGTCACCATCTGCAGTGATTTTGGAGCCCCCCGAAAATAAAGTCTGACACTGTTTCCACTGTTTCCCCATCTATTTCCCATGAAGTGAGGGGACGAGATGCCATGATCTTTGTTTTCTGAATGTTGAGCTTTAAGCCAACTTTTTCACTCTCCTCTTTCACTTTCATCAAGAAGCTTTTTAGTTCCTCTTCACTTTCTTCCATAAGAGTGGTGTCATCTGCATATCTGAGGTTATTGATATTTCTTCTGGCAATGTTGATTCCAGCTTGTGCTTCTTCCAGCCCAGCATTTCTCATGATGTACTCTGCATAATTTAAATAAGCAGGGTGACAATATACAGCCTTGTCGTACTCCTTTTCCTATTTGGAACCAGTCTTTTTTCATGTCCAGTTCTAACTCTTGTTTCCTGACCTGCATACAGGTTTCTCAAGAGGCAGGTTGGGTGGTCTGTTATCTCTAGTCATTCCCATATTATTGTTTTTCTCTATTCATTTGCATTGATCACTGAGGAAACCTTTCTTATCTCTCCTTGCTATTCTTTAGAGCTCTGCATTCAGAGTTCTAAATATGCTTTTCTCCTTTGCCTTTTGTTTCTCTTTTTTCTTAGCTATTTGTAAGACTTCCTCAGACAACCATTTTGCCTTTTTGCATTTCTTTTTCTTGGGGACGGTCTTGATCACTGCCTCTGTACAATGTCACGAACCTCTGTCTATAGTTCTTCAGGCACTCTGTCTATCAGATCTAATCCCTGAATCTATTTGTCACTTCCACTGTATAACTGTAAGCAATTTGATTTAGGTCATACCTGAAAAGTCTAGTGGTTTTAAATAGCCAAGAGTTTGCAATTTTGTGGCACCATTGTATATAATGATTTAAAGTTACTTAGAAGAAAGGGATTAATTACTATATCAGATCAAATTTTGCTAAAAGTTTGCTGGCAAGCTTACTGACAATCTTAAGCTTAAGAACTTTTTTTAAAAGTTACATAAAACAACAATAGAAGCATTAGTATTTTTCTCTTGTAGCCATTTTATTTAAACATTCGCTTTTTAAAGTATAATTGTCTAATAAGAATGTGCATTTCACAGGTATATAGATTGATGAATTTTCATCTATTGAACACACCTGTGTAATCAGCATCCTTGTCAATAAACAGAACAGTCCTAACATCAGGAACACCTTCTGCTCACACTTCCTTCCAGAGGGTAGTATTTTTGAAGGAAAAAATTCTAACATGGGAGGAAATGTAAAGGAACCTGATACCCATCCGAGTTTTAATTTCTTCATCTGCAAAATGAGTGGAACAATAAATATGCTGAAAAACTTGCTTCATTGAATGTGAGCATCTCTATAAAAACATGTTTTAAACCACAGCAAGCTGCACAAATGAATGGTATTATTTTAATTTTCTGTTATTACAAAGTGCCCATTGCAGAGTTCACCTTGGAAAAATGATCAGACTTGGCCCAAACCGAGGCAGTGTTGCTGGGGCATGCCCGCAGGCTGCCTTCCAACAGACCTCTTAGAGTCTCATTACCTTGGTAGATTTGCCTGGCTCCAAGTCTAGCCCTCAGCCCTTCCAGATTTTGAAACCTAGTTGTCTATTTCTAAAGGGCCTAGTGAAATTAAATAAGCTTGAGAAACTGATTTTAAAAGTCAAAGCCCTGATTTATTCATTTACAATGTGGGGACCAGGCACTCGAATCCTCAGACCAGAACATTCTCTCCCTGCTGCTGTTCCTTTGGGGGAGCTATGCTGTATCCACTAACTTGCTCAGTGAGTATGGTTTCAGAATAAGAATGAAGTGACAGGAAGCTCCGCCTCTGATTTGTGATTTTGGTTCACTCCTCTTTTGTACTGATGCACCTCTGAACTTTTACTATTCTCTTCAGACCAACTCAGCTGCCAACCCAATAAGAAAGCAGTCTGAAGCCTCCAGCTTCTGAAATAAAACCTATCAACGTTTTCCTCTTCGGAAAATCTGTGTACTTAGAGTTATTATCACAGGAGTTGATGAGAATGAGACACAGGATTTAGGGCTCTTAATTTAAAAAAAAAAATTAGTCATAAGTCCTATACAGGCTCACCTGCCTTGGAAGCTCTTGGACCTAGTTCCCCTCCCCCTCTTCTGGCAGAGGTATGCGTGCCTGGCTGGAGTATCCAGAGATGGTTGGATTTCCCCTGCCTTCTTTTCTTGTATGTGGTAATTCTGAATGTTTGCTTCTGAAGTTCACCTTCTTTCTTTTGTATAAGTATCAGAGGAAGGTAGAAGTTCCCCCACCAGAGACATATGGGTAACTGAGATGGAAGTTTACACTCCTGAAGGTCATTACACTCCTGAAGGTCAATGCTGACCATCTGTACTAGTAGAAGTTATGACCACTTCTGCTGCTGCTGCTGTTCAGCCGCTTAGTCATGTCTGACTCTTTGCAATGCCGTGGACTATAAACCACCAGGCTCCTCTGTCCATGGGATTTCTCAGGCAAGGATACTGGAGTGGGTTTCCATTTCCTTCTCTCCAGAGGATCTTCCCAGCTCAGGGATCCAACCAGAGTCTCCTGCTTGGCAGGCAGATTCTTTACCACTGAGCCACCTGGGAAGCCCAGTTACTTCTCATATCCAGCATTTAATTTTTTTTCTCTTTTTTTATGTCTGGATTGATTGATTCTAAGCTCTTGAGCTCGTAGCTGACAATATTGACAATAATTTTACTGTGTTTCAGGTGAACCTCATACTTCTAAGGTCTTCATTTCTTATTAATTTAGTTGACACATTTTAAATATTTAAATCTGAGAGAATCATAAAACTGACTTAATATTTAATCATCCAAACATTTTCCTCCACTCTTGATTTTTTACATTTGGAAACAGAATGTTACTCAGGATAATTTAATATATGTTATGTCAGCAATTTTTAAAAAGAGACTTCTGTTGCTGTAAAAACTGGCAGACACCAAACAGACAAAGTCTCAGAATAATTGATAAGGACAACAGAAGTAAGAATTTTGACTCCCAGTAGGCAAACCACCTGTATAAACAACACTTCTAACTTCAATTTGAGTTGCTGGCTTCTGAACACTCAATTATTTAGAGCATTCAAAGGATTTCACTAATGAAAGAAATAGCTTACAGGCCTGAATTACAAAGGTGTTTTTTTATCATTAAAGATTAGGTTTCAATAACAAGTATTGTCATTGGTATGCTTTTCTATCAGAACTAGAACCCTTCCATTTCAATGTATTAATTATGTTTTTGTATTCAGAATGTTTTAACATTATTTTGCTTTGAAATCTTCAGGCATTCATTTTTAGAGATTGAATCTAAAAAGACAGAAAATGACCATCCAGATGTTTCCACACTCCTCTGTGTTACCATCCAGACAGTATCTTCTGGTTTTAATCCCTTTGAGATTTAAGAATTAGTTTGAATTAGAGAGATGAACTACACATACAGTGTTCTCTTTTTGTATTAATACGCATTGCATAGCTTGTTATTACAGTGAATTGACTTACAGAATTCCTGACCCATATTGAAAGGGACAATATTATTTTGTTTGGTATTGTTTTACTGAAGAGTTGAAAATTAAATTATTTTTAAATATGTGTTTTACCTTAGCATAGCTTTTGATTTATAGAAAATTGTACGGATCAAAGAGAGTTCCCATGTTTCCGTACCCATTTCCCCTTATTAGTAATATCTTACATTAATATAGTACTTCTGTTACAATTAAGCCAATATTCATGTTATTATGAACTAAAATCCATAATTTATTCAGGTTAGTTTTTGCCTAATATTGTTTTTGTGTTCCAGGATTCCATCTAGGACACCACCCTACGTTTACCCCTGTGTACCCTGAGGCTCCTCATGGCTGTGGTCGTTTCTCAGAGGTTCATTCCTGGTCTCTGATGATGTTGACAGCTTGAGGGGCACTGGTTAGTTATTTTGAAGAATGTCTCTGAGTAAGAAGTGGTCTGATGTTTTTTCCTCATGGTTATACTAGGGTTATGGAGTTGGAAGAGGAAGATCACAGAAGTAAAGTACCATTTTCATCAGACCTTATCAAAGACACAAGAATGATCTCTTTAATATTGGTCTTAAGCACCTGGGAAAGGCAATGTTTCTCCATTGAAAGGTTGCTGTCCCTCTCTTCACCATCCCACAGTCTTCTTTGGAAGGAAGCCACTATGTGCAGCCCTCATGGAAGGAGTGGAGAGTTATGCTTCACCTCCTTGAGGGCACAATATCTACATACATTATTTGGAATTCTTCCTCACAGGAGATTTGTCTGTTCTCCCAATTTATTATTCATTTGTTCACTTATTTATATCAATATGAACTCATGACTATTCATTGTTTACACTGAGTTATAATCTAATACTACTTTATTTTGTTGTTAAATTGTTCTAGTTTTAGCCATTAGAAGCTTAACAGTTGGCTCCTGGTTCCTTTTGATAGATCTCATCTGTGTGCATGTGTGTGTGTGTGTGTGTGTGTGTGTGTGTTTCAAACACTTTCTGTTTCTAGCATTACAAGATGCTCCAGTTTCATCATGTATATTTTCTACCCCAGTCCTAGAATCACTCATTCTCCAAGGAGTCTCGTTCCCCTTATTGAACAATGTTAGAAACCAAGAAGTGAGTGCTAGCACTTAGCTATTGGTATGTCATTGATTCTGATTTCGGTGTTGACCATCTGGTGATGTCCATGTGTAGAGTCTTCTCTTGTGTTCTTGGAAGAGGGTGTTTGCTATGAGCAGTGCATTTTCTTGGCAAAACTCTATTAGTCTCTGCCCTGCTTCATTCCGCATCCCGAGGACAAATTTGCCTGTTACTCCAGGTGTTTCTTGACTTCCTACTTTTGCATTCCAGTCCCCTATAATGAAAAGGACATCTTTTTTGGGTGTTACTTCTAAAAGATCCTGTAGGTCTTCATAAAACTGTTCAACTTCAGTTTCCTCAGCGTTACTGGTTGGGGCATAGACTTGGATAACTGTGATATTGAATGGTTTGCCTTGGAGACAAACAGAGATCATTCTGTCGTTTTTGGGATTGCATCCAAGTACTGCATTTCAGACTCTTTTGTTGACCATGATGGCTACTCCATTTCTTCTGAGGGATTCCTGCCCGCAGTAGTAGATATAATGGTCATCTGAGGTAAATTCACCCATTCCAGTCCATTTTAGTTCACTGATTCCTAGAATGTCAACGTTCACTCTTGCCATCTCTTGTCTGACCACTTCCAATTTGCCTTGATTCATGGACCTGACATTCCAGGTTCCTATGCAATATTGCTCTTTACAGCATTGGACCTTGCTTCTATCACCAGTCACATCCACAGCTGGGTATTGTTTTTGCTTTGGCTCCATCCCTTTATTCTTTCTGGAGTTATTTCTCCACTGGTCTCCAGTAGCATATTGGGCACCTAATGACCTGGGGGCGTCCTCTTTTGGTATCCTATCGTTTTGGCTTTTCATACTGTTCATGGGGTTCTCAAGGCAAGAAAACTGAAGTGGCTTGCCATTCCCTTCTCCAGTGGACCACATTCTATCAGACCTCTCCATCATGACCTGCCCATCTTGGGTTGCCCCGCGGGCATGGCTTGGTTTCATTGAGTTAGACAAGGCTGTGGTCCTAGTGTGATTAGATTGACTAGTTTTCTGTGAGTATGGTTTCAGTGTGTCTGCCCTCTGATAGCCTCTTGCAACACCTACCATCTTACTTGGGTTTCTCTTACGTTGGGCGTGGAGTATCTCTTCACGGCTGCTCCAGCAAAGCACAGCCGCTGCTCCTTACCTTGGACGAGGGGTATCTCTTTACCACCACCGTTTCTGACCTTCAACGTGGAATAGTTCCTCTAGGCCCTCCTGTGCAGCCACCACTCCTTGGGTTGCTCCTCCCGGCCACCGGCCCTGGCCTCGGGCATGGGTGGCTCCTCTTAGCTGCCCTCCCTGGCCTCGGGCTCGGGGTGGCTTCTCAAGGTCACCGACCCTGGCCTCGGGCATGAGGCCGCCTGCTTTATTGACTATGCCAAAGCCTTTGACTCTGTGGATCACAATAAACTGTGGAAAATTCTGAAAAAGATGGGAATACCAGACCACCTAACCTGCCTCTTGAGAAATCGTATGCAGGCCAGGAAGCAACAGTTAGAACTGGACATGGAACAACAGACTGGTTCCAAATAGGAAAAAGAGTATGTCGAGGCTGTATATTGTCACCCTGCTTATTTAAATTATGCAGAGTACATCATGAGAAACGCTGGGTTGGAAGAAACACAAGCTGGAATCAAGATTACCGGGAGAAATATCAATAACCTCAGATATGCAGATGACACCACTGTTATGGCAGAAAGTGAAGAGGAACTAAAAAGCCTCCTGATGAAAGTGAAAGAGGAGAGCGAAAAAGTTGGCTTAAAGCTCAACATTCAGAAAACAAAGATCATGGCATCTGGTCCCATCACTTCATGGGAAATAGATGGGGAAACTGTGGAAACAGTGTCAGACTTTATTTTTTTGGCTCCAATATCACTGCAGATGGTGACTGCAGTCATGAAATTAAAAGACACTTACTCCTTGGGAGGAAAGTTATGACCAATCTAGATAGTATATTCAAAATCAGAGACATTACTCTGTCGACTAAGGTCCGTCTAGTCAAGGCTATGGTTTTCCCAGTGGTCATGTATGGATGTGAGAGTTGGACTGTGAAGAAGGCTGAGCACCGAAGAATTGATGCTTTTGAACTGTGGTGTTGGAGAAGACTCTTGAGAGTCCCTTGGACTGCAAGGAGATCTAACCAGTCCATTCTGAAGGAGATCATTCCTGTGTATTCTTTGGAAGGAATGATGCTAAAGCTGAAGCTCCAGTACTTTGGCCACCTCATGTGAATAGTTGACTCATTGGAAAAGACTCTGATGCTGGGAGGGATTGGGGGCAGGAGGAGAAGGGAACGATTGAGGAATAGATGGCTGGATGGCATCACGGACTCGATGGACGTAAATCTGAGTAAACTCCGGGAGATGGTGACGGACAGGGAGGCCTGGCGTGCTGTGATTCATGGGGTCGCAAAGAGTCAGAGACTACTGAGCTACTGAACTGAGCTGAACTGAACTGAACTGATGTCATTGATTCTAGGTCTTCAACAATGTAAAGAAATGTATTTGTGTACCATTCTATAGAGAGGAAAAGGAAGTTGGGAGGGCTCTAGGAGACAAAGAGATTATGACTTTTTATTGGCTGAGTCCTCTCCAAGGAAAAAATGACTTCTCCTGTTGGACTCTGCCATCATCACAGGGCATCAGAACTCCCCCTTTTGGTTTCCCAACTCTATTTAATTGAAGTTTCTGTTATTTTTTTATTTTATTTTTTTACAAATCCAACTCTAATTACCAAATGGATCATTCTATCCTCTTTCCTTTGTTTATCTGCAAACTATCACTCCAACAGCAAGAAACCTGGATTCAACCAAGTACACTCCACTGACTTAATCACTGTCAGTATACATACGCAGCAGTTACAAAATTGTTAATCAATACACTTGTAGGAGATAAAGTTATTAACCAGAGGACAGCAATATTTTAGTCTCACAAACTCCACTTGTTTTCAAAATTTCCTAGGTCAGCAGTATTTTTAAGTTGTTTCATGTATTTGTAATATTCTTTTATCATCTTCTACATTCCATCTTGGGATTCCTCCAATCTCTTAAAGATTTTTGGGGGGTGGAAATTCATTTATATTAAGGTTTTGGCTTCCCTGGTGTCTCAGATGGTAAAGCGTCTGCCTGCAATGCAGGAGACCTGGGTTCAGTCCCTGGGTTGGGAAGATCCCCTGAAGAAGGAAATGCCAACCCACTCCAGTATTCTTGCCTGGAAAAGTCCATGGACAGAGAAGCCTGGTAGGCTACAGTTCATGGGGTTGCAAAGAGTCAGACATGACTGAGGAACTTCGCTTCACTTTATATATTAAGGTTCACCTTTTGTGGCTTAAAGTCATATGGATTTTAACAAATACACAATTTCATGTATCTACCATTACTGTATCATTCACAATACTTTTCCTGTCCTAAGAAATCCTCTGTGCTTCATCTATGCAACTCTTTTCCTCCCACTAAACTCCTGCAAACCATTGTTATAATTTTGCCTTTTTCATAGGTCATGTCATTGAAATTATAAACTATGTAACTTTTTCAGATGAATTTTTTTTTACTTAGTATGGATTTAAGATTCATTAATTGCTTTCTGTGACTTAATGGCTCATTTTTTTTTTAAATTTCTGACTAATATTTTATTGTAAGTGTGTAGCACAGTTTATTTGTTCGCCTACTAAAGGACACCTTGGTTGCTTCCAGCTTTTGACAATTGTGAATAAAGGATACAAGTTTTTGGATAGACAAATGTTTTCAAATCAGTAAGGTAAATAATTTAGAAGAGGCGTTACTGTATCGTATGGTAATATTATGTTTAGATTTGCAAGAAACTGCCAAATTTACTCCCAAAGTGGCTGTAAAATTTTGAATTCCTACCAGAAATGAATGAAAGTTTTATTGCTCTGCATTCTTGCCAGTGATTGATATTATCAGTATTTTGGATTTTAGTCATTCTAGAACTTTTGTAGTGATATCTTATTCTTTTAATCTGCAATTCTCTGATAACAAAAATATACATCTTTTCATATGCTTACTTGCCACCTATATATCTTCGTTGGTGAGACATCTGTTCAGATCTTTTGCACACTCAAAGAAAATTGTTACTTATTTTCTTCTTGTTAAATTTTAACAATTCCTTTATATTTTGGATACCAATTTTTTAACAGATAAGGGTTTTGTTACTATTTTCTCCCAGTCTGTGGCTTGTCTTTTCATTCTCTTAACAGTGTCTTTTGTGAAGCAAAAATTCTAATTTTCATAAAGTTCAATCTATATTTTTTCTTGAGTTGTACTTTTAGATCTTTCTTTTGGGGACTGCTTTATCAAAAAACTCATCACCAGGAAAATACTTTTAATAGCAGTATATCTGGTTTTGAATATTGAATACTTTGAAATAGTGGCTTCCGATGATCTCTTTATCTTTTTTCTCTCTTTCTCTGCTCTCTTTTCTCATTCTCTGTTTTGCTTTCTCTTTCTTTAGTTCCTTCTTTTCCTTGTGGCAATATGTAAGCTAGAATACAAAGAGTGTAATTAAGATAAGCTAACTGATGATCAGATAAGATAACTGATGATGATGACTTTAATGTATTTTCTTCTATGGATTCTTTACCAAAATGTTGGAAATACATTTGTGATCCTCTGATTATTTGTATGTTAACTTGTTCATAGTAAATTGTCTGTAGTAGTAATCAGAGGATACTTTGGTAATGCATCAATTAATTAAAATAAATTTTGTAATATACATTATCAGCACAATAAATGTATACTGTTATCAATTATAAATACTTATTCAAAGACAGGTATGTTCTCAGGAAGGATTCCCTATGATTGAACACAAAGTTTTGTCATGTTGTCATGTCATTTGTCATGTTCCCTCCTTGAAAATCTAAGCAAGGAAGACATTCACAATGCAATTGGTGAATATAAGAAACTATGCTACATAGGATATACAAATGTAGGAAGTCGACGCTGATGCTATATACAGTGATTGATGAATGTAGAGTGACGAGTGCTGAGAATTCATGGAAGGTTCTATGAAGGAGGAAGAACTTGTGCTTGCCATAGAGGATAATTATAATGTAGATAGTCTAAGTTAAATAGAAAAGGATACTCCAAATGAAGGAAAACATAAGCAAGGGCACTGGTCTGAGAATGAATACATCCTACTCTTTGGGGAGATACAACAAATCTCTGGCCAAATGGCTTTTAAAATCAAGATGGTAAGTAGATTAGTAGATTAGATGTGGTTATCTAAGGGCTATGGTTTTTTAAATTGATAGTTGATGCTACAAAAAGGATTGTATAAGACCTTGTGAGTATTGAGGCTTCTGTTATGCCATAGTCAGGGCACTCTGAAACCCTCTCAGCATATGGCATTCTCCAGTCCCTTGTGTTCGGCTCAGATGTAGAAATATAGTTTAATTGGGTCTAACAGAGGAAAATTTATGATTTTAATTTGATAGTATTTGGAAAAAAGTTCTCTCTCCTGAATAGTATGACATACAGATGGGTCATTTGAATTTCTGCCGTCATTTCAGCTCCATGAAGGATAAAACCTGCCAATAGAGGATGATGACTCCGAGAGGATCACAGAACAGAGCCAGAACGCTGATCAAAGGGTCCTTGGAGCCTGGCCTGCTTCTCGATTGTTATGTTAATTGAGCCAGTAATTTTCCATTACGTGCCTTTTTCCTGGTCCTCAGAATTTTTTCTTTTCCTCTCTTTCTCTCACATCCCACATATAACCTCACACTAGGGACTTATTTTTGTTCTCCCTTCAAAATACATTTAGATCCTAGTATTTAGTTCTCACGTCTCTACTCTGTCTTCCTAATGCAGAGCAGCATCAGCTAGCACCTGAATTAATACAACAGGCTTCTAAATAGTCTCCCTTTTCCCACCCTTGTTCCTTCACAGTCAATTAACCACACAGGCGGCAGTGATCGTTTAAACATAAAAATAAGATCTAACTATGCCTCTGCTCAGCTTTCTCTAGAAGCTCCCTGTATTACATGGAATAAAATCCAAAACCCAGGTGATGGCCTACCAGCCCCTATAGGATTTGGAACCCTGATGCTTCCACAATATTATCTCTTACTATTCAATCCTTGTTTCCCCCTGCCATAAAACATTTTTTCTTGCTTCTCAAACACATAAAACACATTCTCACCTTAGGGCCTTTATGTTTGCTGCTGTTTCTACCTGAAATATAGGATATTGCTTTGTCTTTTCCCCTTACGTTGTATTTTTTTTTTTTTAATCAAAGAGAAGGTGGCTTCCATTTGGCACCCTGTCCTCACTGGTATCGGATAATATTTTTATCATCCAGCTTTATTTTCCTTCAAAGTTCTTGTCACCAATAGAGACATTACTTAGTTGTTGATTTTTTATTCCCTCCACTAACAATAGAATGTAAGTTTCACAGTATATGATAACTCTTTTTTAAAAAATGATGTCTTTAGCACCTGGAACAAGGCAGGCAATACATAGTATATGGTCTTGGATTGAATCAAACTATTCTTAAAACTAATTAAAGTCATTCTTATTTCCATTAATGTTGTTTTGCTACTAAAAACACTTTCATTAGCTAATCAGTCTTCAGTAAAATTTAATAGAGAATATAACATGTCCAAATAGAAAGACTATATTGTAAATTATGTAATAGTGCTTTAAAGTGAACTTTTTGTATTTAATAAATTATCCACTTATAGGAGATTATTGCACAGTTAAGAAAAATGAAACAACGATTCATAGAAATCCTTTGTATTGGTAAAAGGAAAACAACCAAGAATACAGCAGTTCTCACTGCAAAAATGTGAATGTTTTATTAAAAAAAAATTGCCCAGCTCATTGTGCCTGTTTGGAGTGGGTTGCTGTTTCCTCTTGCAAGGGATCTTCCCAATCCAGGGATCAAACCTGTGTTGATCCTGTGTCTACCTTGCAGGTGGATTCTTTACCCACTGAGCCATTAGGAAAGGCCTCTACAAGTACTGTATCATAGTCTTATGTTGCCTGACAAAAAACAAACGATGCGATTTAAGAGGGATTCAGTTATTTAAAGGGCTGTCCAGGTGGTGCAGGGTAAGGAATCTGCCTGCTAATGCAGGAGACTTAAGAGACCCAGGTTTGAAAATCCCTGAGTCAGGAAGGTCCCCTGGAGAAGGAAATAGCTACCCACTCCAGTATTCTTGCTTGGGAAATCCCATGGGCAGAGGAGCCTGACAGGCTACAGTCCGTGGGGTCACAAAGGGTCAGATACAACTGAGCCACTAACACACACAGTTACATAAAAGGTAGAACCTGAGGAATTATTCATTTATAGAATTCATCTTAAGTGTCAAAGAGCTTGACACTTTGCTGAATTTCAGCTCTTTGCTGAATGCTTTACAAAGATTATCTTATTTAAAATTTCTAACTCATATCTGGTGAATATTAGTTATTACAGAATGCAGTTCAGAAAGAGAAAAAAAAAAATTCCCAAGAGCTTGCAACTCATACTTGACATCCAAATCCAAAATTCAAGCACCAAAACTCATTAAGAGAAATGCTTTTTCCAAAAACTATATGTAAGGCTATTGGTATATATATATATATAATTTTTTAAATTTATTTTTAATACTTATTGAAGTATAATAGACTTACAATATTATATTAATTATAGGAATACCACATAGTGATTTGATATTTTTATGTAGTACAAAATGTTCACCACATATCTAGTTATCACCTGTCACCATGCAAGATTCAGTTCAGTTCAGTCGCTCAGTAGTCTCTGACTCTTTGCGACCCCATGAATCGCAGCACGCCAGGCCTCCCTGTTCATCACAAACTCCCGGAGTTCACTCAGATTCATATCCATCGAGTCAGTGATGCCATCCAGCCATCTCATCCTCTGTCATCCCCTTCTCCTCCTGCCCCCAATCCCTCCCAGCATCAGAGTCTTTTCCAATGAGTCAACTCTTCGCATGACGTGGCCAAAGTACTGGCATTTCAGCTTTAGCATCATTCCTTCCAAAAGAAATCCCAGGGCTGATCTCCTTCAGAATGGACTGATTGGATCTCTTTGCAGTCCAAAGGGCTCTCAAGAGTCTTCTCCAACACCACAGTTCAGAAGCATCTGTTCTTCGGTGCTCAGCCTTCTTCACAGTCCAACTCTCACATCCATACATGACCACAGGAAAAACCATAGCCTTGACTAGACTGATCTTAGTTGGCAAAGTAATGTCTCTGCTTTTGAATATGCTATCTAGGTTGGTCATAACTTTTCTTCCAAGGAGTAAGCATCTTTTAATTTCATGGCTGCAGTCACCATCTGCAGTGATTTTGGAGCCCCCCCAAAATAAAGTCTGACACTGTTTCTACTGTTTCCCCATCTATTTCCCATGAAGTGATGGGACCGGATGCCATGATCTTCGTTTTCTGAATGTTGAGCTTTAAGCCAACTTTTTTGCTCTCCACTTTCACTTTCATCAAGAGGCTTTTTAGCTCTTCTTCACGTTCTGCCATAAGAGTGGTGTCATCTGCATATCTGAGGTTATTGATATTTCTCCCGGCAGTCTTGATTCCAGCTTGTGCTTCTTCCAGTTCAGCGTTTCTCATGATGTATTCTGCATAGAAGTTAAATAAGCAGGGTGAGAATATACAGCCATGATGTACTCCTTTTCCTATTTGGAACCAGTCTGTTGTTCCATGTCCAGTTCTAACTGCTGCTTCCTGACCTGCATATAGATTTCTCAAGAGGCAGGTCATTACCGTATTATTGTCTATATTCCCTATGGTGTACATTGCACCCCTGTGAATTAGTTACTTTATATCTTCTTAGTTTCCTTTTCCAATTTCAACCATCCCTACACCCTTTCCTCCCTGGCAACTACCAGATTCTTCTTTGCATCTTTGAACCTGTTTCTCTTTTGTTATGTTTGCCATTTGTTGCTTGTTTGTTGTTGTGTCTGTACATGAGTGGGGATTGGAGTTCCCATCACTGTGGTGTCTCCGTATCCCTACTCTTGACCTGTGATCCTTCTGTGGTTTGTCACACTGAAGCTGTTCAGTTGGCTCTCAGTTATTCCTCAGTAGGAATTCCTCTACATACAGGTGTAGATTCAGTGTCTATGGGTAGAGATGAGTTCAAATCCTTCTTATGCCATCATATTGGACCCCTTCATCACACAAACATTGTTAGAGTATTGTCTGCCAAGTCCTTGATTGGGGAAATATTAGAATTATTTCATGGTTTATCAGCCCATTAGGTGGAATTTTAGTTTTTTTATTGAATAAGCTTAGTTCATTGTTGTTTTATAGATAAATAATGTTAACTTTTCTCTAAGGACTTAAACATTTATTTAATTATATGAACAAGGAGCCTGACCATAGAGAATAATACTTGTGTATATAATACAATACAATAATACTAGTGCTATTGTATAAAACTACACTAGCAAGTGTTAGAGCCACTCAATAACATAAATCACATCAAATAGTAGAGGCAGAAATAAAAAGACAGTCAATAAACAATGGTGATATTTATAATTGACAGTGACTGAGGGGGGAACTTTAAGTCTATTTACATATTGCTTGCAACACTAAAGCATCAAAGAAAATATCTTCATACGTCAAACCATTCCCTGAGTCTGTTTTTCTAAAGTTGAGCCAGTAATTAAATTGAACCTCAAGAGATTTATGACATTTTGGTATTTCCTCTTACTCTGAAATTTGAACTCTCTTCAATACTTGCCATGCTAATAACTCTTTTCATACAAATATAAAACTTGGTTGTATATATTTCTTTTTTGGTAAGCCATGTACTGATTACATTTCTGACCAGCAAGGTGTTGTATTTAGTCCAAGTGTTAAGAGCTGTGGCTTTGTTGATAAGGTTGACACTACATAAATGTATGCATATTTTTTTCTCATACAAATGAAATGACCTGTAGTGATTATAGCAAAATCAATTTGCTCTTTGATAAAAGCCTCTCAAACTATACTGAGGGATATCTTTTAGGCAGAACATCTTTTATATACATTTGTGCACATGCATGAACTATGAATTCATAGAAAGAAACTCTTGCTTCAGTTGCTTCCCTTTTCTGGGGACATTTCATTTTTCAAAGTTTAAGCTTCAAATCTTGAGTGCATATAGAAGGATGAGTTGGAGGTAACACATCATTGAAATTCATCACTTTAAAACTTGTTGAAATAGTTACTGGCCTATATGTTTGGTGGCTGCTGCTACTGCTAAGTTGCTTTAGTTCTGTCCAACTCTGTGTGAACCCATAGACAGCAGCCCACCAGGCTTCTCTGTCCATGGGATTCTCCAGGCAAGAATACTAGAGTTGGTTGCCATTTCCTTCTCTAATGCAGGCATGCATGCTAAGCCACTTCAGTCATGTTTGATTCTGTGTGACCCCATGAACAGCAGCCCACCAGGCTCCTCTGTCCACGGGATTTTCCAGGCAAGAATACTGGAGTGGGTTGCGTTTCCTTCTCCAATGTTTGGTGGACTCAACATGATTGCCTCGGCTATTCATTTTTGTTTCTACTTTGACCTTCGGCAGTCTGTCCAAAGATGAATGCTGGGAGTCTTGTCAATGAATCTTTTATTATCCTATACTGATCATCTTGAGAATATTTATATAAAATAGTTTGTTCCCCCACATCGAAGATGAACCATCAGGAGCATATTTTCACTCCAATCAGATTGATTGAATGTAGATGAAGGATGTATTATTACTTTGAAAGTGAAAGTGTTAGTCACTCAGTCACGTCCAACTCTTTGCAACCCCATGGCCTGTAGCCTGGCAGGGTTGGAATTCTCCAGGCAAGAATACTGGAGTGGGTAGCCATTTCCCTTCTCCAGGGAATCTTCTTGACCCAGGAATTGAACCCAGGTCTCCTACATCGCAGGCAGATTCTTTACCATCTGAACCACCAGAAAAAGCCATTATTACTTTAGGAGAAACTTTATGAGCTCTTCCAACGCAGAGTTAGTTTTTACAGCTATTAATATTGATCCCAAATGGAATGGTTTATTCACTTCTTAATATCTTAATTGTTTAATATAGAGCAACACATTAAAAATAGTCTTTATACTAACTACAACTTTTCCCAGTCCTACTAGTGACCAGAGAAGTATATAATAATGTCCAAGCAGATCAGAACATTATTATCTATGTAATATGCTTGTAATAGCATTAATAAGAGTAGAATGGGTAGAAAGGAAAGCCCTCTGATAGAGAAAAACCCTTGATTTAAGAGAAAAGCAATTAGATTGACCTATTTACCTTTCAAGTGTAGTTTCCTATAATCTGAATATGGGATGTCATTGAAAATTTCTTTTTTTACATATGTTTAATAATTGTATCAAATGAATGCTTTCAGAATCATTTCACCAATACATTATTTTTCTAAACTATATAGTATATCTAGGTATATGTTTTTAGTAAACATTAGCTGATTTTGATTATAAAAGTACTTTAAAACTCTGTTATATTTGCTGGCTTATAGCAATGATTGGCTTTTCTGAATGAAATTTTTGCACCCTTTAATATATTAAAAATTATGAAAGATTTTTTTTATGAGCACTTAACTTTATTTTTTATTCTTCTCTCTTACCGCTATTCCCAAGCTCAGACTAGAAAAGAGTACAAAAAGTGTGATTTTGTGTTTTGTGAATCACTGTCAGAGTTAAGTGCAAGAGCACATCATCAGTTTTTATTTTTTTATTTTTTTATTTTATTTTATTATATATTTAAGTTTTTTATTTTTTAAATTTTAAAATCTTTAATTCTTACATGCATTCCCAAACATGAACCCCCCTCCCACCTCCCTCCCATAACATCTCTCTGGGTCACATCATCAGTTTTTAAAAGAATGTTGTGTTGGTCTGCAAAAGGTCCAAACATATTTCTTACTTTTTATTTTATTTTATTTTTTTTTTGTAATGCAGGCCACATTTTAATGTAGTTTTTAAAAAACACTTCCAAATACAACTGTAAATGTAATCAGGAAAAATACTTCAAACATGTATCTTAATTAGTACATTACTTAAAAGAATTTCTTGAATCCTTGGCTTTCTTCATTGGGTTTATAAAGGTATAAACCTACTTTTTCCATTTGAGTATTCTGTACTAAATGTAGTTTACCCAGCTGTAATTATAGAAAAAAAAAAAAGCCCCATTGACAAAAATCACCTTTTAAATAGGGAAAAAAAGTTTCCTTATTTCTTACTTTTTAAATGTAATTTGCATTTTAATATATAAAACTACTAAGTTTCATAATGTAGTAATTTTTGATAGAAATTCTAATGGATTGCCCTTATTCTCATTGTCTCCACTTTGTCCAGAATCGACCATTATGAAAATAATAAACTTTAGTATGTAAGTTGTTAAAAAAGCAAAATCGGTGTATAAAATCACTGGCTTCCCTGGTGACTCAGATGATAAAGAATCTGCCTGCAATGCAGGAGACTCAGGTTTGATCCCTGGATCAGGAAGATCCCCTATAGAAGAAAGTGGCAACCCACTCCAGTACTCTTGCCTGGAGAATTCCATGGACAGAGGAGCCTGGCAGGCTACAGTCCATGGGATTGCAAAGAGTCAGACATGACTGAATATATTTAAAGCAAACATGTTAGAAATTTTTGAAAGTGATTGAGATAAATTATGCTACTTCAATATGGCTTTACAGTCTTTACTTTACTTTACTTTACAGTCTTTACTTTCATGAAACTCATGGTGGTGATCCCAGTCGCTAGCCAGAGGACCTGCAAGGCTGATGTGCTTGACCACTTGGATTGATCTCCCTATTCCAGTATCAGTACCCAAAATCCCTCTACCATTTATTATCATGAGTTTTTAGCATAGGTGTACCAGAATTATACAGTTCAGAAAACTCTGCTTGTCTCCAAGTGGTACATTATTTAACAGAAAAATACTTCTTTTTCATTATAAATTCCACAACCCTCAAGGGCTCTTGGCATTTATGACATTCATTATGACATCTGCCCCAGAGGGTATTGCTCCATTTTCCCTTATGTCAAAAATTATATAATTTCTACACATAAGCTGAAAAATTTGAAATCATCTGTGACAAAATGAGCAAGGCTTATCAAGGGCTGCCCAGCCCCCATCCCTGTTTAATAGCTAACAACTCACAAGGTGACAGAAAGCTGTAATGTGGATTGGTTCTGCATAATCCTGGGGAAGAAATTACCCAGAGCGGTTTGGTCTCCAGATCCCTGCTGTCTAGATAGTTCTCCAATTTCCATCTGAAGTCACTCTCAATAAATGCAAAGTTTCACTTTCAATTAGGATGATCAAGGGACAAATAAGAAAGCAGTGGCCAGCTTCCTCTCTTAAGTCCTAATAGGGAAAGCTAAAATGGGGCTTTCTGCTGCCAAAGCATCAGGACTCAGATGCACAGATAGGTCTTGATTAGAGAAAGGAGACACACTTTGTAATTTATGTTATAGGAGAAATGGAGCAGAGAGTCTGACCATGAAGACAGGCTGGACAAATGGAAAAGTCATTTCTCTCCACTTTATTTTCTCTGCTGTTTACCTGTTACCAACCTGCATTTTGTTTCTTCATTTGTTTATCCCACAAATATTTATCTTTTATTTTTTTTTTTACAAAAACTCTGTCTACTCCTAGACATTAAGATTGTTAATCCTGTCACTGAATGATTTATAATAAATGTTTTGCCATTGCCAAAAATTTTTGATATTTGCTACCATCCACTTTACTTTCTCTTATATTAATCATACATTAGTGCTTCTTAAATTTCAATGTATGCATGAATCTCATGAAGATTTTATTTATAAAATCTTTTTCATTAGACTTGGAACTTGAGGAGGGGCTGAGTTTCATTTTTAATGAGCTCCCATCTCTGCTGTTGCTAATTGTCTGTAGACTACACTTTTATGTGGCAAATATCTAAATTATATTTTTACCCTCTTCTACAATTTTTTGAGTCTAGTACCACTATAACCCAAGACTCAGTGCTTCATTGTGATCATTGAAACAATTTATGTTTTATATCCTACTAGTCTCCAACCTTGCTGTGCTCTTACTAAGCAATGCTTCATATGCCTGCCATTTCCTTAATCCTGTCCCTTGGACTGCAAGGAGATCCAACCAGTCCATTCTGAAGGAGATCAACCCTGGGATTTCCTTGGAAGGAATGATGCTAAAGCTGAAACTCCAGTACTTTGGCCACGTCATGCGAAGAGTTGAATCATTGGAAAAGACTCTGATGCTGGGAGGGATTGGAGGCAGGAGGAGAAGGTGACGACAGAGAATGAGATGGCTGGATGGCATCACTGACTCGATGGACGCGAGTCTGAGTGAACTCTGGGAGTTGGTGATGAACAGGGAGGCCTGGCATGCTGTGATTCATGGGATCTCAAAGAGTCGGACATGACTGAGCGACTGAACTGAACTGAACTGAACTGAATACTCTGCTAACTCTAATTCACATCACTTCATGCAACAAATGTTTCTTAATTATCTACTCTGTCTCAACAAAATGTCCCCATTATCCCAGATTTCAGTCTTGCTGCTCATTTTCAGTGTTTACCTTCAATTTCTTTATTTCACTTACTTTGCTCTACCATTATTTTCAAGCAGCTTTATAATTTCCTCTCCATGTATATGCCCCCATCACACCATTACAAGCTTAGAGATGTATCAAGTAGAAATCAAGGCTACTTTTCATAATTGAATATGTATACAGCATATGGTCAATATTGGCAAGAGCCAGGATGTTTGGTTTTGCCTACTCTGAAGAATCTGAAAGACCTCACACCTCCTCCAAAGACATAAACAAGATGTTATTTGGAGCATATTGAACCTTGAGGAACTTAGTTGTGCAGGGTAGAAATAGGACCAGGAGCAGGAAAGAGAGGACACTGAAAAACCAAACAAAGACTATGATGGGAATAGTTGATAACGAAGGAACAGGAGAGAAGAAACAGAAGCTATTTCTGAATTTCCACCAAAATAGAACTTAATGGTACCTTGATGAGATAAATGAAGGAATATTATGCATAACCCCCTGGATTACATGTGTTTTTGTGATAAGCAGTTTTGAATGGGCCAGGAGTTGGTGATGGATAGGGAGGCCTGGTGTGCTGCAGTCCATAGGGTAGTAAAGAGTCAGACACGATGTAAGCGACTGAACTAAACTGAACTTCTAGAAAGTAATGGACAATTTCACTTATAATAATAATTAAAATATGAAAATGTTTTGGATAAATATAGAGTTGTAGATTTAAAGAGGTGATATATTCTCTAAAAGAGTTGTAATTGTTGACAAAATGTGCCTTTTAAATGATTCTTCATGAAGAAAAACATATCTAAGATTGTCTCAAAACAGGATGGTCAAGATTCAAAAATTAATCTTATGATAACCATGAATTATTGACAAATGCCAATAAACCTTCTTTATTCCTCTGTAAATAAATGCTATTTGTAATAGCAAACTATCTGAAATTCTGCTATTATTTTCCAATTTCCCAAAATAAGACTTTGCCTCTTTTCTGAATTATTACCTTCCATTTGTAGATTTTCCCCTAAATTTAAATAAATAATGCCACCTGTGTTCCACCCCCTACTGATTTCTCAGTACATCCATATGATTTTCATTTTTCAGAGCCTCATCCTTGCTGTATATTTAAGTTATGGAGGTCACATAGATACATTTTAATTGTTGACCAATGATTCTGAGCTGTTTCTGCTCCTGCTGTGTCACTGGAGATATACATAAAAGCCAGAGTTCTGATGAAATTGTTAATTTTCCCCACTACATAGTAAGAAAATGAATAAAACTGGATTAAATAACACAAAAGTGGCCAATTTTGGGGGGGGGAGGGTTTTGTAATTGTAAAAATTACTTTAGCAGCATCAAGATCTTTCATCAACTTGAGAAGGACAAATACTGGTTTGTATGTTATTCCCCAGATTTTTGCAAAAGTCTCCTAATTCATCTTTTCACTTCTGTACTTTCCATGTTCCTACAAATCTGTTAGAAAAGGAAAGAAACATCATATAATTCTTCTTTTTAAAACATTTTAAGGATTTTCAGTTACATTTAGGATGAGATTCATACTCTATAAGAGGGTAAACAAGACCCTACCTGATCTAAACCTGCTATCTCTCTGGTCCCCCCCTTCACCCATCTCCCTCTCTTCTATTATATATTATACAAATTGACATTTGCATTATGACTCAAGTACTGCAAGTTTGTTCCCACCTCAGATGTTTTACTTTCTCTTCCTCCTTTGTTCATGTAATTTCTTTCTTTCTTCTTAATATCTGTCTGTTCAAATAGTCTCTCCTGAGAGAGATTAATTTATATGCTAAGCATTCATATGGAGAAGGCAATGGCAACCCACTCCAGTACTCTTGCCTGGAAAATCCCATGGATGGAGGAGCCTGGTAGGCTGCAGTCTGTGGGGTTGCCAAGTCAGACACGACTGAGCGACTTCACTTTCACTTTTCATTTTCATGCATTGAAGAAGGAAATGGCAACCCACTCCAGTGTTCTTGCCTAGAGAATCCCAAGGACAGGGGAGCCTGGTGGGCTGCCATCTATGGGGTCGCACAGAGTTGGACATGATTGAAGTGACTTAGCAGCAGCAGCAACCATTCATACGATACTTAAAATATTAACCCCATTCTTGTCACTTCCTTCTTTCTTATTTTGCTTATTTTTTTTCAGAAGACTTATAAATATCTCAAATTATACTATTGACTCTTTAACCTATCGTCTTATTGTTGGTCTCCATCCAAGAGTCTAAAATCTCAGAAGAATATAAGCCTTGTTTAAGGTCTCATCACTTTATCTCAGAACCTACTACAACCTATAATGCCCACTACATGTTAAGTGTTCACTAAAGGAAATCAATCCTGAATATTCTTCGGAAAGACTGATGCTGAAGCTAAAGCCCCAGTACTTTAGCCACCTAATGCAAAGAGCCAACACATTGGAAAAGACCCTGATGCTGAGAAAGATCGAAGGCAAAAGGAGAAGGGAGCAACAGAGAATGAGAAGGTTATACAGCATCACCAAATCAATGGACATTAATTTGAGCAAACCCTAGGAGATAACAGAGGACAGAGGAGCCTGAGATGTTACAGTCCATGGGGTCACAAAGAGTTGGACACGACTTAACAACTGAACAAAAACAACAAAATGTTTCTAAATAAATGAATGTATCCTACTAAGAATGATGAGAAGACATCAACAGTGCTTCTCATCTGAAGTGATTGTTAAGTTATTCAGCTTAAGAGAAGAGATAAGATTGGCACAGTGACTGAATTTAAAGTAGCTTTGATATTTATTAGCCTGACAACCTCAGGTAATAAGTTAACCTGTTCAAATTTATAAAAGGCAAAATAATTAAGAAGTTTGCTTGTCCAAGATATTTAAAAGTAGCTTCTAAAAATATTATTATTAAGCTGTCTAGCCAAGTGAGCCTGACTTGTTTCATCTGTGAAAACCTCAACTTTAATCCAACCTCTTATGTAAGGGCTTCCCTCATGGCTCAAATGGTAAAGAATCCGCCTGCAATGTGGGAGACCCAGGTTTGATCCCTGGGCTGGGAAGACCCCCTGGAGGAAGGCAACCCACTCCTGTATTCTTATCTGGAGAATCCCCGCGGACAGAGGAGGCTGGTGGGCTACAGTCCATAGGGCCACAAAGAGTTGGACACTAATGAGCAACTAAGCACAGCACAGCACAGTCCAAATTTCAGTTTCTTCAGCAATAAAAATGAAGTGTTATATCAATCTTGCAAGGTTATAACGTAGAAAATCACGTGAAATGTTAGTTACTCAGTAGATGTCAGTTGTAAGAGTTAATGTTGTTATAGTCCAAGAATGTAGAAGTGAGGGTCCAGGAAGATTCCAGCGTGCTGCTGACAGGATGAGACGCACTGGATTTAAAATATTAAGAATAATAATGATAATTTAATAGAAAAAATGAATAGATCAAGCCAGTATCTAGGCACTTACATAACAGATCCTATGTAAAAAATGTCCTCGACTCCCTGGTGGCAAATGGTTGAAGTTAAAAACAAAACTATATATTCATCCATCACACTGTTTACAGGTGAGTGTGTCATTTAGTAAATTACATGTGTTGATTAGGAATTATCAAACAATCACTTTTGCATGTATAGATTTTTATTCAAGGATTTTTAAAGTTCTTGAGCTCAAATTGTGGTTAATGAACAAACAACCTATTTTTCACCAAATCATGCCTGAAGTCCATTTATATCTGACTAGCTGTTTCTTGTGTCAAACATTTCTTATGTTCATCTGGGGTATGTCATTTCTGTACTAGTTTATTCTACCTTCTTTCCTTAAAATGTTTTATCCATATGAAGAAGAAAGGTGGGAAATTGCTAAAGTTCCAGCCCAGTGCTCTTTTCCCTTTAAGCTATGCTAAAATCTTAAGTAAAATGATATTCAAAGCAAGGAAATTATTTTAACTGCTGGCTAAACCTCAGATATGGTAGAAAGTGAAGAAGAACTAAAGAGCCTCTTGATGAAAGTGAAAGAGAAGAGTGAGAAAGTTGGCTTAAAACTTAACATTCAAAAAACTAAGACCATGGCATCTGGTACCATCACTTCATTGCAAATAGATGGGGAAACAGTGGGAACAGTGAGAGACCTTATTTGGGGGGCTCCAAAATCACTGCAGATGGTGACTGCAGCCATGAAATGAAAAGACACTTACTCCTTGGAAAGAAAGCTATGACCAACCTAGATAGCATATTAAAAAGCAGAGATAGTACTTTGCCGACTAAGGTCCATCTAGTGAAAGCTATGGTTTTACCAGTAGTCATGTATGGATGTGAGAGAGAGTTGGACTATAAAGAAAGCTGAGCTCCAAAGAATTGATGCTTTTGAACTGCGGTGTTGGAGAAGACTCTTGAGAGTCCCTTGGACTGCAAGGAGATCCAACCAGTCCATCCTAAAGGAAATCAGTCCTGAATATTCATTGGAAGGACTGATGCTGAAGCTGAACCTGCAATACTTTGGCCACCTGATGTGAAGAACGGACTTGTTGGAAAAGACCTTGATGCTGGGAAACATTGAAGGTGGGAGGAGAAGGGGACGACAGAGGATAAAATAGTTGGATGGCATCACTGAAGCTATGGACATGAGTCTGAGTAGGCTCTGGGAGCTGGTGATGGACAGGGAAGCCTGGTGTGGGGCAGTCCATGGAAAACAAGGAGTTGTACATGACTAAGCAACTAAACTTAACTGGAACCAAAGCAGTAGAATAAGATACTTTACTTCATAATAATATTAATATGGAAAATTTATTTCATTTTTTATATACCAGGTGCTATGCTGATATATGAATCATTTAATTCTCACAAAATCCCAAAGCACTGAATAATATTATTATGCCCAATTTTACTGATGAAAAAACTGAGACTTATAAAGGTCAAATAACTTGCTCACACTTACCCAATACAGTGTCTACAGCCAAGGACTGAGCTGGTTTCACAAACTTTACAACCTGACCCTATTTAAAAATATGACTTATTTAGCTACTGCCAAGTTACTGTTAGAGCTTCTGAGTTTATGGGGCACAGTCTCTGATACTTAGCCTGTTCTGACTAATTCAAGCACCGTATCTAAGTGAGAGGAAAGAAAAAAACAAGGTTAATAAAATTCAAGCAACTGGCTTGCCTGAAAAAGTAAATACTAACAATGTTCTCACTCACCTAAATTCAACCAGCTGCTGCTGCTGCTGCTGCTGCTGCTGCTGCTGCTGCTGCTGCTGCTGCTGCTGCTGCGTCGCTTCAGTCGTGTCTGACTCTGTGACCCCACAGACGGCAGCCCACCAGGCTCCCCCGTCCCTGGGATTCTCCAGGCAAGAACACTGGAGTGGGTTGCAATTTCCTTCTCCTATGCATGAAAGTGAAAAGTGAAAGTGAAGTCACTCAGTCATGTCCAACTCTTAGCGACCTCATGGGGTGCAGCCGACCAGGCTCCTCCGCCCATGGGATTTTCCAGGCAAGAGTACTGGAGTGGGGTGCCATTGCCTTCTCGGAAATTCAACCAGCACTAGGTCATTAACTCAGCTTATTTTCAATTCTGAAACATACTTTAACTTCATTTGATTTTTTTTTCATATTTGACATCTGCTATTTACTTTACTTTTTCTAAAAGTAAGGTGGCTGTTGGGGCTTCTCTGAAGGCTCAAACAGTAAAGAATCTGCCTACAATGCAGGAGACCTGGATTTGATCACTGAATCAAGAAGATTCCTTGGAGAAGGAAATGGCTACCCACTCCAGTATTCCTGCCTGGAGAATTCCATGGACAGAGGCTAGAGTCCTTGGGGTCGCAAAGAGTCGGACATAACTGAGCAAGTAATACACACAAGGTGGTTGTGGTAGTCACTCTGAGACATTAGTTGCAAAGAGGTAAAAGAATGTTCTATTATCATGGTTGAAAGTGAGACTCACGATTCAGAGGCAGATGTTTCTAGGGAACAAGTAGTAACATTGATAGAGGTTTTCTTTCAGAAAAATAAAATCAGAATCTTAACTTGGAGTTTCTTTTATTGTTTGAGATCAGAATGAAACTTCTGCTAGATTATTTCTAGATAGTGGAAGCTCCACTGTTCAGTAGGTCTAATTACTTAAAATCTATGTCTCATTCTGAATTTACTTTACCAGTCCCTAAATTTTGCTTGTAGGGACTGCTTTTATATTCCAGAAATGAGCTCAATGAGCCCATTGCCTCTTTAAAATGAGAGACTTCCAAGAAATTGAGAATTGTGGTCTCCTTTTATTCTTCTATAACAAGTCTTTTCTTCAGGATGGCTTTTCCAAATTTAAAGAAAATGAAGTCAGTTGGTATCATATCCAATCCTTACTAATAGAGCCTTGTTTAAAAGCAGATGAAAATAAACAGCACAAATGAATCAAAGTAGGTTAAGTATCTAATAAGAAAGGATAGCGATTTTCCTTTAATTACTGTTTTTTATCACTCTGTATTTTTTAATTTATAGTTGACAATGTAGATTAAAGTTCTGTTAAAGGGAATAACTGTTCTGTAAACAGACATTGCCATAGTGTTTTTATATATATCCTTAGTTATTTAATTCTACAGCCCAAATCATAAACTAAGTAACTATAAGGCAGCAATAAGTTACCTACTGACTTAAAATGGGAAAATTCACAGGAGAAGAAATATATATCCTTTAAGAACGTTATTATTTATTCCAATTACTTCTCTAAAAGATAGCTTTTCAAAGTTTACTCTAAATCTCAATCAGGGATCATATGGGTTCTTCTTCCCCGCCCTCTTCTCTCAACCCTGCTTAAACTCTGCTAGTGAGTTTAGAATAGGGTCAAAATCCTTAATGTGGATTCCAGATAGACTTTAAGATTCTACACAGTCAGACCCCTACAATCTGCCTGGCTTGATTTCATTCAATACTCTCTCCAGCTCTCTGCAACAGCATTGCACTGGCCTTCTTTCAGGCCAATGGTTATTTGTCCTCCCCCTATAGCAAATTCTATGTGTGGAAACCTCATCCCAGGACCTTCAGCCTTTTAGCTTAGTAGGTGCCTCCTTATCCTTTGTCAAGTGACATTTTCTACTGAAAGCCACCCAGGATCATCCTTCTTTTCACATCTCTATCATTATTTCCTTGCACGGTGATTTGATTTGTTTTCCTCTCCCAACAGACCAAAATTCTGTCAAGACAGGGACATTGTCTGGTTTGGCTTACCAGGACATTATGTTATCCCAGTATATAACACCCCACTGGACCCATATTTCTGCTGTTGCTTAGTCACTAACTCATGTATGATTCTTTGCGACCCCATGGACTATAGCCTGCATGGCTCCTCTTTCCCTTCTTCCCCAGGCAAGAATAGTGGAGTGAGTTGCCATTTCCTTCTCCGAGAGATCTGCCAGACTAGTGATTGAATCCAAGTCTCCTGGATTGGCAGGCAGATTCTTTACCACTGAGCCACCAGGAAAGCCCCAAATTAGGTTTTTTTTTTTTATTTACTCCCTAAATATTTACTCCATAAATGTTTCTTGGAAGAATAATGCCACAAACAACCTAGATATTATGGACTCTGCTTTCTGGCTCTACTTGATCCTCTGTTATTCTGATAACTATAATGGCATTTTATTGCCATATATATATATATATATATATTTTTTTTTTTTTAACATTAAAGTAGAAAAAGTGTAAGCACCCATAAGAGCAGTTTTAGTCTACAATAATATCATCCAATGTTGTAATTTTTAATGTGTGTTAAAAACTTAGGTGCTTTCAAATACTTTATTTTCAGCAATGTTTGTGTGACATTATACTTCTAGTTTGTTAAATGAGCCTTGAAGAATGTCTTAATGGTATGTGCACGCACGCACGCATAGGTACTCAATGAGATGATTATTTGAATGTACTATGTGAAAGTGAAAGTTGCTCAGTCGTGTCTGACTCTTTGTGACCCCAAGGACTGTATAGCCCATGGAATTCTCTAGGCCAGAATACTGGAGTGGGAGGCCTTTCCCTTCTCCAGGGGATCTTCCCAACCCAGGGATTGAACCCAGGTCTCCCACACTGCAGGCAGATTCTTTACCAGCTGAGCCACAAGGGAAGCCCTCCAAATAAAATTATCTGTTTTTTTTTTTTTTCCCCCCTTAGTTCTTGCCTAAAAGAGACACATACTTGGAAAATAGTTAATGTGCAAATGGATGGTAAAGTGTGAGGGAAATAGGAGAAACCTACTGACTTACTTACTATGTGTCAGCTGCAGTTCAAATAGTCTTCATAATATTGTCTGTTTAATCCTCGTGACAAACATATGTAAGCACAGAAAAGGAAAATGTTGTACAGTGAGATTTAGGAACTCATCCAAAGTCCCACAGCTAATCATTGAGGAGCTGAAATCCAGTGCTGACATTTTAACACCAGCAAGTCATCTCTTGACTATGAGAAAGAAATTATCTTCCCCTAAACACATTCTGTCTACATTAACATGACTTTATTTTCAGAAGACTAGTGCTGAGGCAAACAACTTGATTGTTCAGTTTTGGAGCTTCCTCCAGATCCTCTCCCAACAGACCTAAACTCTGCAAGATAAGGACGTTGTCTGGTTTGGCTTATCAGGTTATCCCTAGTATATAACACCCTGAGAAATAGCGAAAGTGTTAGTCTGTCAGTGGTGTCCGACTCTTTGCGACCCCATGGACTGTAGCCCGCCAGGCTCCTCTGTCCATGGAATTCTCCAGGCAGGAATACCGAGCGAAGTGGGTTGCCTTTCCCTTCTCTAGGGGATCTTCCTAACCCAGGGATTGAATGTGGGTCTCTTGCATTACAGGCAGGTTCTTTACCAGCTAAGCCACTAGGGAAGCCCATATAATACCCTACTTGACCCTTGTTAGATAGCATTCACTGACGATTTAAACTCAAAGACTATTTGAAACCATTGTCTCAAAATTCTCAGGTTTCTATGTTCACCAATCTTAAACTACTGATATATCATACATAGCCAGTCTTAACTGAGTCCCCACCTTTCGAAGATACACCTGAAACCACACTTTAAATTCTAAAAGATACCCACTTTGCCTTTCTCCCTCCAGATACTGCCAAAGTTCTATTGAGGTCATATTCTCTCTTACTATAGTAAGCAAAAATACCATCTTTCTATTACCAACTGGTTTTATTGGTGATATTTTAGAAGCTGGCATTCAACAGCTATCATTACAGATGAAGATAAAGATGTTCAGATGATTTGCAAGTACTACCTGAATGTATTCCAGTGAACCATTAACACAATGAGATTTATTTAGAAGTATGAAGACATACTTTCTACTGGACAGATAACTTTGTGTAATATAATTTTGTTTAGCCATTTGACTTCACAGTTTCATATTGCTGGAATAATTTATTTTATTCTACTAATTCTCTGAATTTAGAACAATCATAAGAACTACATATTTTATAAGGAAGCAAAGCCAATTTTATTTTCACATAGATATGGAGAATTTATAGCACAAAGTGTGGCTTCATATATACGCTTAGAAAATTGCTCTCTTTTAAACACTTTCTGTTACTCTTCTATTACTCCAGGCTTGAGAATAATTGTATAGTGCATGATTTAATCATTTCCTGAAAGCCAGAGAAAAAGAGTATAACTATATAATAGGTGATCCCTAGACCAGGTCCACATTCTCTTTTTTATAAACTTCAGACCTCCTGTTGACCCTAGAGATGCTTCAAGCCAAAATATCAGTCTTTAATTTTCATATATCCTTATTCTTTTTATATGTAACTATAATTAAATAGAGGCATATTCAGTACTTATTTTTATATTTCAACATGTTCACCAGTTCAGAAAATAAGCATTATGAAAATATCTTGCTATTATTACTTTATCTTTATAAACAAACTTCTTTGTTTATAGTTGAATGCTGTTTTAAAATTCAGTTTTAATGAAAGATGAATGAAGTCATGTAAATTGGTACAAAATGATAGAACACCTTACAAAATTATAATATATAGTTACATGTAAGGCAGGAGTGACGTGAAGTTATGTGTTAGTTGCTCAGTTGTGTCCGACTCTTTGCAATCCCGTAAATTATAGCCTACCAGCTTCCTTTGTCCAAGGGATTCTCCAGGAAAAAATAGTTGACATTCCCTTCTAGAGGGGATCTTTCCAACCCAGGGATTAAACATGGGTCTCCTGCATTGCAGGCAGATTCTTTACCATCTGAGCCAATAGGGAAGAAGTAGAATTTCTAATTTTAGAATCCAGTTTGCATTTTGGTTTGCATACTTTTTACCTGTGTAATTCCTGATCCATCTGGTGGATACTATGTTGTGGCACCAAGATAACCCTTCAAGAATAAAAGATGGTTTCCCTAGTTTCTGGGCATACTAGCACACAGCTGTTCTCTGCAATCATCCCCTTCAGAAATCAAGGTCGGTACTCTTGCAGATCTGACCTCTGAAGGGTCATGCCAGATCCTAGGACCTTCCATAATGCTTACTGAAGGCTGCGTTAAAACTGCATTGCAACCCTCCCTCTTCCTCTGCCTATCTTGTTTCTTTCTCCTGTCTCCCACACATAATGATCTCAAGCACACTTACACATAAATGCCTTGCACGCACATCTTCATGTCAGAATCCTGGGACATTTGTTTGCCCTCTGATAACCTTAATTTTCCCACCTGTGAAATTAGGCTCATAATGCTATCACCTGTTTTACAGGCTTTTGTTTTAAGTGAAAATATTTGGAATGGGAAAGTAGTATTCAAAATCAAGTTATGGCCATTTTGATCATTAGTTTTATCCAGGTGTTTCCCTTAACCAACAAATCTCATCAAGCCCTTAGTCAACTGAGTAGAAATTCAATAGTTTTGTCAATAAAAAAATATACAGCTAGCCTCATCTATGAATGACACTTCACATCAACATTTATGTGCCTATGTGAATGCTCAAATATCCTTAGGGTGTGTATAGTATAGTATTTCCCCTACTAATGAGCTAGTTCTCAAAACACAGTAAGTATTTACTTTGCATCATTTTGCAGTGCATAGTACATAGCTTGCTATAGGCTATTTGACACAGTTTCAGCACCCCAGAATTAAAATTGCAGTTTTAAGGCCGAGGTAGTGTGTGATCTTTGGGGAACTTTTACCCTCTTTGCTTCCTTAATGAACTCTCTGGAATGAAGCCCAAAACTCCTCAGCTCGATGGGGTCGTCTGCCCCTTAGGGCAGTTCAGTCCTTTGCGCTCCTTTGAGCTGTGTTAATGGGAGTCCTTTCCCTGACTTCTGCTGGGCTCTGAAGGATGCATGGAGAAACATGTCAAGGAGAAAACATGCTTTTGTGTGTATGTGCTCCTGGCAAAATATTCAACTTTAAAATGCATATTTCAGCTCTCCAAGTAAACCATTTACAAGGTTATTCTAAGAACTTTTTCTTTTGTAAATACGTTCAAGTTATGAGTTTATTCAAATCAGGTTTTTTTTAATATGTGGTTCAATCAATCTCTCTTTGTTGCCATCGTAATTAAAGAATTCATATCCAAATTAATATCCATTTATATCTGCTTAATAACAAGGAAATATAAATGAACAAATAGATTAGAAATATTCCTGAGGCTTTAATTAATGTAAAATTGATTTTTAAAAGTACAGATATTTTTTAACTGAAATGAAAACCTTGTACTTAAAAGCATCTCTTAAACAGCCTTGTACTGTACAAAAACTAAGCCCAAAATTCCAGACAACATTCCTGTTCCTGAACTATTTTCAGGCCCCCCAAAACCACACAAATATAAAAGTACAATTTGAGCAGAGAGAAAATAGAAAAAGTTCCCTCAAATGTTGTATTTGAATGAACATAAAGGTCACATGACTGTACTGATTTTCAGATACCAGGGTGATGTTTCTGAGCCACTGTAGGAAGATGATGTGCTCTGAAGTCCCTTCTTCACAGTGACAGGCACTTGTTCCAAGTCACCTGTATATCTTTGTCATCATGCCACTGGGAGTGTCAACCAACACACCCCTACTAGTCTGATTCACCTGTACCTGTTTATAGGGAAAATTTTATTAAAAAGTGTTAAAAATGAAGTTCTGTATTATGTTAAAAATATTATAGTGTCAAAGTTAAACAATTATGAATCGAAAACAATATTAACAACCCATGTGTACATGCATGCTAAGTCGCTTCAGTCATGTCTGACTCTTTGCCCACCAGACTCCTCTGTCCATGGGATTCTCCAGGCAAGAATACTGGAGTAGGTTGCTATGCCCTCCTCCAGGGGATCTTCCTGATCCAGGGATTGAACCCACAGTTCTTATGTCTCCTACATTGATTGGTAGGCAGGTTCTTTATCACCAGCGCAACCTGGGAAGCCCTATAGATAACCCAGCTATGGTTAATTCCTGGTTGTGGATTATGTGATCCTACTTGAAGAAACAGGATAATGATAACATTGCTTTTTAATATAACTACATACAAGAGTATTATACTATATGATGATGTTTAATGCAGATTAATATATATTGTGTATTATGTATATGGGCTTCCCTGTGGCTCAGTGGTAAAGAATCCACCTGTGATGCAGAAGATGCAGGAGGCCCCAGGTTCGAACCCTGGGTCAGGAAGGTCCCCTGGAGGAGGTCATGCCAACGTACTCCAGTATTTTTGCTTGGAAAATCCCATGGACAGAGGAGGCTGGCAAGCTACAGTCCATAGGGTCACAAATAGTCGGATACGACTGAAGGTACTGAGGAGGAGCACAATTATGTATGTATTATAATGAACATACTGTTACTTGTATGTAAGATTTACAAGTTTGCAAAGAGCTTTGAACTGCTTCATTTTGGTTTCAATGCCTCTAAAATTTAGTGGACAGGTGAAAAGAGTTCATCAGAATAGTAATTAGAATTGGGAAATATTTTTTACATCTTATCAAATCTCTTGGTAAACTAGGAATATTTAAATGGCCTAGAGATGAGAGTCACCAGCGTGTAGAGAATGATCTGACTGGCCAAGACTCAGCCTCAGACTCAGCAGAACTGAAGGGATAGCTGACCTGATTGGGTGCTTCCCAGACTTGGTTAGTCAGGGATCCCACAGAAAGTTCTGCTTCTGCAGCTGAAGATGACAAGATGCTTCTTATGTGACTTTCAGAGTGAAAAAAACAAGTTAGCTTGATAAAGTGACCAGCTTTGGGAGAAGTGACATCAGGAGGAGACTGTGAGAATTTTAGATTGGAAGCAAATGCCTTGGATAATGAATGACTAAGTATGTAAGAACTTATAGAATTATATACAATGCATTCCATAAAATATTACAGAAATTCATTTAAATCACATTAGTCAAATAATCAATTTAGACAGATTTTATGTGAGAATTCACAAAAAATTCTGTAAGGGTAATCTTTTGAAGTTAGAATCAAATATATGGAGAAGTCACCTTGGTAGCTGTGTAGAAATGACTAGGGTAAAGATAATAAGATTGACTTTTTCCTCTGGTCTGGTCTCCAGGTCATGTGACATTGGTAAACTCATATAATATAGCTAAGCATTTGTTTCCTGCTAAACTGCAAAGTGGAGATAATATTATAGCACCTAGGTGGAATTATAACTCATAAATATGAAACATCAGCTGAATTACAGTGAAGTTTGCCTTTCAGTTAATGGTACTTGTGGTCACATGGGGATTGCAGTCTTTCTTCCCCCCTAAACAATTCTCTCACCCTCAGAAGCAGATTCCTCATGTTCCTTCTGATACAGAAATGTTCAGAGCAAAGTTTCAATGACTCACTTAAAGATTAATTTGAGTTGGATTATAGGGCCTCCCTGGTGGCTCATATGGTAAAGAATCTGCCTGCAATGCAGGATACCTGGATTTGATCCCTAGGAGGAGAAGATCCCCTGGAGAAGACAATGGCTGCCCACTTCAGTATTCTTGCCTGGAGAATCCCATGGACAGAGGAACCTGATGGACTACAATCCATGGGGCCATAAAGAGGCAGACTGAACAGCTTTCACTTTGACATGCCCTATGGCTATTTTCCAAACCTCCAGGAAGTTGTTTACTACTTACTTTATATACATTTGTAGAATCAAAGTCTGTTAATAACAGTAACAAAATAAATAATGTGCTAAACTGTTCAAGTTGATTTCTCTTGTCAAATAAAAAAGGAATTTTCTTAACCCGAAATTAGGTAAGATAGCCATAATAAGCACTGCACTTAAGGTGAATTGTTGAAATCTATTCTTTTTAAAATCATTAACAATTTAAAGATGTGAATTATTATCATTTCTACAAAGCATCATACTGGAAATTCAAAATGAAGCAACAAATGTAGCAAAAGATGTAAGAGCTGAATGGAAAAAACAAATTATTATTTACAAATAATACATCCTTATTTTAAAATTATACAAAAACTGTACAGTTCATTGTTAACTGAGAAAGCGTCAATATTTACAAAACAGCACCATTTTGTACACAGTTGAATGTCAGTTCAAATATATTTGTAACTTGAAATGCCGTTTAAGTCATACATAAAGTATGTGAAATTATGTCTAACAAATAGTATCTTCTTTATAAAGAAAATTATAAAATGTCATTCAATCATTAAAAATACCTATTTTGGAGTTAAGGTTAGGGGATTAGGAAGTACAAACTGCTATACATAAAATAAACAAGATACAATGATAAATAGTAAAACACAGGAAATATACACAATATTTTATAATGACTATAGAAGGAATATAACCTTAAAAATGGTAAATCACTATGTTGTACGCCTGAAACCTATATTGTACATCAACTATATCTCAATAAATAGATAGATAGATATATGATAGACAGATAAATATGCCTAAATAAATAAAAAGCTATCCCATGTTCTTTTGCATATTTTGCTAAATATTGTACAGATGTCAATTTTCCCCCAATCGATCAATATAATCAATGTAATTGAAACAGAATCAAAAGCAGATCTTTTGGGGTGCATGCATGAATTTGATACATTTGTGTAAAATGAATATGAAAGAGAAAAAGGCCCAAATATAATCAAAACACTCTGAAGAAGAAAATGGAATAACTTGCCCTGTCAGATATGAAGACTTACACCAGAGCCATAGTATTTATGGGGACATATGAAAGCATAGAAATACTCTTTCTTATAGAGTTTATGACAGAAGAAACAACACAGCTTAGTGGAGAGTAGATGGACAATTTAATATACAGAGTGCTAAAATTGCATATACATATGGAAAAAAATGGATGCCTAATTCCCACTGTGGATATATACATAAAAATGAAGGTAAAATAAAGAGTGTCTAGGGTAAAACTTCTAAAAAATTTAGTTGGGAACACAGGAAAATATCTTCAAGATCCTTGAGACAGAAAATAAATTCTTAAATAGAGATTTGACAATACAAATCATAGAACAATGATTAACATGACTACAATAAAATGAAGGATGTCTATGCATTATTAGATGCAATAAACAGAATATGAAGAAAAGCCACATAAAATTTTGGAGAAGATATCTGCCTTATGGGAGTGGTAAGCCACAGGACTGGAAAAGGTCAGTTTTCATTTCAATCCCAGAGAAAGGCAGTGCCAAAGAATGCTCAGACTACCCCACAATTGCACTCATCTCACATACTAGTAAAGTAATGCTCAAAATTCTCCAAGCCAGGATTCAGCAATATGTGAACTGTGAACTTCCAGATGTTCAAGCTGGTTTTAGAAAAGGCAGAGGAAACAGAGATCAAATTGCACATCCGCTGGATCATGGAAAAAGCAAGAGAGTTCCAGAAAAACATATATTTCTGCTTTATTGACTATGCCAAAGCCTTTGACTGTGTGGATCACAATAAACTGTGGAAAATTCTGAAAGAGATGGGAATACCAGACCACCTGACCTGCCTCTTGAGAAACCTGTATGCAGGTCAGGAAGCAACAGTTAGAACTGGACGTGGAACAACTGACTGGTTCCAAATGGGGAAAGGAGTACGTCAAGGCTGTATATTGTCACCCTGCTTAATTAACTTATATGCAGAGTACATCATGAGAAACGCTGGTCTGGAAGAAGCACAAGCTGGAATCAAGATTGCCAGGAAAAATATCAATAACCTCAGATATGCAGATGGAGCCACCTTTATGTCAGAAAGTAAAGAACTAAAGAGCCTCTTGATGAAAGTGAAAAAGGAGAATGAAGAACTTGGCTTAAAGCTCAACATTCAGAAAACTAAGATCAGGGCATCCAGTCCCATCACTTCATGGCAAAGGGGAAACAGTGGAAACAGTGTCAGACTTTATTTTTTTGGGTTCCAAAATCACTGCAGATGATGATTGCAGCCATGAAATTAAAAGATGCGTACTCCTTGGAAGGAAAGTTATAACCAACCTAGACAGCATATTAAAAAGCAGAGACATTACTTTGCCAACAAAGGCACACCTAGTCAAGACTATGGTTTTTCCAGTGATCATGTATGGATGTGAGAGTTAGACTATAAAGAAAGCTGAACACCAAAGAATTGATGCTTTTGAACTATGGTGTTGGAGAAGATTCTTGAGAGTCCCTTTGACTGCAAGGAGATCCAACCAGTCCATCCTAAAGGAGATCAATCCTGGGTGTTCACTGGAAAGACTACTGTTGAAGCTGAAACCCCAATACTTTGGCCACCTGATATGAAGAACTGACTCCTTGGAAAAGACCCTGATGCTGGGAAAGATTGAACGCGGGAGGTGAAGGGGATGACAGGGGATTAAATGGTTGGATGGCATCACTGACTCAATGGACATGAGTTTGGGTAAACTCTGGGTGTTGGTGATGGACAGGGAGGCTTGGCGTGCTACAGTCCATGGGGTAGCAAAGAGTCACAGATGACTGAGTGACTGAATCTGCCTTACATATACCAATTAAGAATTAATATTCATAAATTTAATTTACCACTGTATATCAGAGAATTAACCTAATTAAAAATGAATTAAGACAGAATCAGACAAATTATAAGAAGAAACAAGGATCACCAAGTTACTGGTAGGAGTATAAATTAGTACAGCCACATTGCAAAATAGTTTGCTGTTTGTTTATATTATGTTCCAGAAATTCTAATCCAAAATAAAATTTTATACTCAGAAAATTCTTGCACATATGTTTCCAGAAGATGTTTATAATAATATATAAAACATCATCTTTTTATTAGCAAAAACTGTTACCACCCTAAATGTCTGTCAACAGTATAATGAGTAAACAAGTTATTGTAGTGTTGCAACAAAATACTACAAAGCCCAACCACAGATATCCTAAGTTATTCATATTCAAAAAATAATAAAATATGAAATAGCAAAATCACAGAACAAACTATTTGTCTTTATATATAACACAAAATAGGGAAAGTAAACCATAAATTTTTCAGGGATATATATTTACATAATAAAATTAAAGAAAACTAGAGAAGGGTTATTAAGTATACAAGCTGATATTAACTAGTAGGCAAAGTGGTGAGGGAACTTGTTCAAAGAATGATATATTGTGCTTTCAAATACAAACTGTTAAGTCAGTATTTCTATAATACTCTTTTTCAGTTGTACATATATTAGCATTTGGAGTAAGGTATATTTCATCAAAAGTATATTTGATGCAACATATAGATGCATTTTTAATTTAAAGTGTTGAGATTTGGTCTAATTTTCTCCCAGACAAGTATCAGTTGAAGTCTATGAATTGTTTTTGACCACTCAATAAGGATTGTTTGAAAATGTATTCTTTTGCAGATAGAAGTCACTTTTGGGAATTGAATCATGAGCTCTCAGAGTTCTGATCTAGAAAGAATGTGTTTCCACAGTGACTGCACTCATATGTTCCTTGCCTTAATTTCATAACATGGTAAATGCAGGGAAGGATTACATTAACTCCCAGCCTCACCTAGACGTCGTGGTATACTTCTTTCTCTTTAGAGCCATTCTCTCTTTTTTAAGCTCTCCTCTTTCTTCTCCAGACACTGATTTTGAAAATAAATCAATTCTGCTGCAGGCAGAGATCACCACAGTGTCTGAAGAATCATTTTACTTTTACGATCAGAGAATATTTGGGGATTTTCTCCCATTTAAGCTCGAGGCATTTCTTCCCTGATATCACAGAAAGAAGGTAGAATGCTCAAGTAGCAAATAATTCTCTAGAAAAGTCAGTACAGTCATCGTAAATTATCTGAAATACTGATGACAATTCAGTTCAGTCGCTCAGTCACGTCCGACTGTTTGCGACTCCATGGACTGCAGCACACCAGGCCTCCCTGTCCATCAGCAACTCCCAGAGTTCAACCAAACCAATGCCAATCGAGTCGGTGATGCCATCCAAACATCTCACCTCTGTCGCCCCCTTCTCCTCCTGCCCTCAATATTTCCCAGCATCAGGGTCTTTTCAAATGAGTCAGCTCTTCACATGAGGTGGCCAAAGTATTGGAGTTTCAGCTTCAAATCAGTCCTTCCAATGAACACCCAGGACTGATCTCCTTTAGGATGGACTGGTTTGATCTCCTTGAAGTCCAAAGGACTTTCATGAGTCTTCTCCAACACCACAGATCAAAAGCATTAATTCTTCTGCACTAAGCTTTCTTTATAGTCTAACTCTCATATACATACATGACTACTGAAAAAAACATAGCCTTGACTAGATGGACCTTTGTTGGCCTTACTTGGCTTTTTAATATGCTGTCAAGGTTGGTCATAACTTTCCTTCCAAAGAGTAAGCATCTTTTAATTTCATGGCTGCAATCACCATCTGCAGTGATTTTGGAGCCCCCAAAAATAAAGTCTGACACTGTTTCCCCATCTATTTGCCATGAAGTGATGGGACTGGATGCTCTGATCTTAGTTTTCTGAATTTTGAGCTTTAAGCCAAGTTTTTCACTCTCCTCTTTCACTTTCATCAAGAGCCTCTTTAGTTCTTCATTTTCTGCCATAAGGGTGATTCCATCTGCATATCTGAATTTATTGCTATTTCTCCCAATTTCTCTCCTGGCAATCTTGATTCCAGCTTGTGCTTCATCCAGCCCGGCATTTCTTATTATGTACTCTGCATATAAGTTAATTAAGCAGGGTGACAATATACAGCCTTGATGTACTCCTTTTACTATTTGAAACCAGTCAGTTGTTCCATGTCCAGTTCTAACTGTTTCTTACTGACCTGCATACAGGTTTCCTAAGAGGCAGGTCAGGTGGTCTGGTATTCCCAACTCTTTCAGAATTTTCTACAGTTTATTGTGATCCACATAGTCAAAGGCTTTGGCATAGTCAATAAAGCAGAAATAGATGTTCTTCTGGAACTCGCTTGCTTTTTGCATGATCCAGCAGGTGTTGGCAATTTGACCTCTGGTTCCTCTGCCTTTTCTAAAACCAGCTTGAACATTTAGAAGTTCATGGTTCATGTATTGCTGAAGCCTGGCTTGGAGAATTTTGAGCACTACTTTACTAGGGTGTGAGATGAGTGCAACTGTGCAGTAGTTTGAGCATTCTTTGGCATTGCCCTCTTTGGGATTGGAATGAAAAATGACCTTTTCCAGTCCAGTAGCCACTGCTGAGCTTTCCAAATTTGCTGACATATTGAGTGCAGCACTTTCACAGCATCATCTTTCAGGATTTGAAACAGCTCAACTGGAATTCCATCACTTCCACTAGCTTTGTTCGTAGTGATGCTTTGACTTCACATTCCAGGATGTCTGGCTCTAGGTGAGTGATCACACCATTGTGATTATCTGGGTCGTGAAGATCTTTTTTGTACAGTTCTTCTGTGTATTCTGGCCACCTTTTCTTAATATCTTCTGCTTCAGTTAGGTCCATACCATTTCTATCCTTTATTGAGCCCATCTTTGCATGATAGATTCCCTTGGTATCTCTAATTTTCTTGAAGAGATCTCCAGTCTTTCCCATTCTATTGTTTTCCTCTATTTCTTTGTGTTGATCTCTGAGGAAGGCTTTCTTATCTTTACTTGGTATTCTTCAGAACTCTGCATTCAAATGGGTATATCTTTCCTTGTCTCCTTTGCTTTTCACTTCTATTCTTTTCACAGATTTTTGTAAGGCCTCCTCAGACAGCCAGTTTGCGTTTATGGTATCTCTTTTTCTTGGGGATGGTCTTGATTCCTGTCACCTGTACAACCTGACAGGTTCACCTGTCATGAACCTCTGTCCATAGTTCATTAGGCACTCTATCAGCTCTCGTCCCTTAAATCTATTCCTCAGTTCCACTGTGTATCATAAGGGATTTGATTTAGGTCATACCTGAAGGTTTATTGGTTTTCCCCACTTTCTTGAATTTAAGTCTTAATTTGGCAATAAGGAGTTCATGATCTGAGCCACAGTCAGCTCCCGGTCTTGTTTTGCTGACTGTATAGAGCTTCTCCATCTTTGGCTGCAAAGAATATAATCAATCTGATTTCTGTGTTGGCCATCTGGTAATGTCGATGTGTAGAGTCTTCTCTTGTGTTGTTGGAAGAGGGTGTTTGCTATGACCAGTGCATTCTCTTGGAAAAACTCTACTAGCCTTTGCACTGCTTCATTCTGTACTCCAAGGCCAAATTTGCCTGTTACTCCAGGTGTTTCTTGACTTCCTGTTTTTGCATTCCAGTCCCCTATAATGAAAAGGATGTCTTCTTTGTGTGTTAGTTCTAAAAGGTCTTGTAGGTCTTCATAGAACCACTCAAGTTAATCTTCTTCAGCATTACTGGCCAGGGCATAGACTTGGATTACCCTGATATTGAATGGTTTACCTCTGAAACAAACAGAGATCAATCTGTAGTTTTTGTGATTGCATCCATGTACTGCATTTCAGACTCTTTTGTTGACTATGATGGCTACTCCATTTCTTCTAAGGGATTCCTGCCCACAATAGTATATATAATGGTCATCTGAGTTAAATTCACCCATTCCAGTCCATCTTAGTTTGCTGATTCCTTGAATGTCGGCGTTCACTCTTGCCATCTCCTGTTTGACCAATTCCAATTTGCTGTGATTCAAGGACCTAACATTCCAGGTTCCTATGCAATATTGCTCTTTACAGTATCAGACCTTGCTTCTATCACCAGTCACATCTGCAGCTGTGTATTGTTTTTGCTTTGGCTCCTTTCCTTCATTCTTTCTGGAGTTATTTCTCCACTGATCTACAGTAGCATATTGGGCACCTACTGACCTGGGGAATTCCTCTTTCAGTATCCTATCATTTTGCCTTTTCATACTGTTCATGGGATTCTCAAGGCAAGAATACTGAAGTGGTTTGCCATTCGCTTCTCCAGTGGAGCACATTCTGTCAGACCTCTCCATCATGACCCGTCCATCTTGAGTGGCCCCACACAGAATGGCTTAGTTTCATGTTAGACGCAATTTGGTCTTCCTAGCAAATTTCAAATATTGACTGTTGAGGTAATTCAGCCCTCTAATTCTTAAGACATGATCATTTTTAAAATATGGTAAAACAAACAACCAAAACAAAACAACAGAAGTTAGAAGGTCCAGGTTTCTCCATCTCATTCAGGAACAAAGAGAAATGGAGTAAGAAGTGAACTTTTCCCATACAACATAACCATTCAACAAAGCCAAGAGCTGCATGGGAGTAAACTCTTAGATTCTCCCCTGGATAATATAGGTTGATTAGCAAAGTCCTTTTTTTAAATGCATGGCAAAATGATTTCTTTTTCTCCTTTCTCTGCCCTACATCTCTCTTTCCCCCCTCTCTTTATCCTTATGGGAAAAAATAAATAAGGAAATGAGCCATTAACCTTCATAATCTTTCATCCTTTTGAACTTCCCTGGGCCTATCTCTAACTGCTACACCCAAGAAAAACAAATGTAATTGTTAGTTTTCCCAGCCACTCACATGTTATACATATATCAGCTAGAAGCAATTTGTAAGTTTCTAGTGTCTATGCCTCTATGAGATAACGTCTGTCAAATACACATCACAATCTCCTGGGATATTGGAGATACTCAGCCTCCATTAATCTTTTATTTTTTTGAAATTCTTGTTATTCTTTTTGTATTCAGTCTAATAGCTTGAGGACTTCCCTGTTAGTCCTGCTGATAAAGAATCAACATGCAATGCAGGAGACCTGGGTTCAATCATGGGTTGGAAAGATCCCCTGGAGAAGGGAATGGTTACCCATTCCAGTAGTCTGGCCTGGAGAATTCCATGGACAGTATAGTCCATGGGATGGGAAAGAGTCAGACACAACTGAGCGAATTTCAGTTCACTTCACAATAGCTTGAATATGTATCAGGGATTTGGTTTAGAAATTTATAAACCCCTATAAAGACTCTTCCTTGGTGTGGCTCAGAGGTTAAAGCATCTGCCTGCAATGCGAGAGACCTGGGTTCGATCCCTGAGTCGGGAAGATCCCCTGGAGAAGGAAATGGCAACCCACTCCAGTATTCTTGCCTGGAGAATCCCATAGATGGAGGAGCCTGGTCGGCTACAGTACACAGGTCGCAAAGAGTCAGACACGACTGAGTGACTTCACCACCTAAAAAGACTCTAAAGATAATATGATTGGAGTTTTTAATTATTATTCATAATTTTTTTAAAAATGGGTCTCCCAAAAGATTCTCTTTTATTTGATGGGGTGAGATATAGAATTTTTTTTAATAAACAGAAACATTTACAACTAAAATAGGTCACTGCCACACACAAATCATTGAACTTGCTAAAATGTGTTCTGAAACCCCCGACTGGACGTCTGACCTATGTCTTTTCACAGGTGCTCTGAAAGCATAACAATAATAAAGTGGAAAGTGTGCCTCTTCCTTTTCAGCTCGCTTTCCTTAGCATTACATTGGTACTAGATTTACATCTCGCCTGTTATTTCTTTCAGGGGACAGAGGCAAAGTCAGTGCCAGGTGACTCTGTGGGTTTACATTGACTATGGAAGCTATTTTAGCTTGGGATCATTTTTCTAACAATTCACTGCAGTGACAGCAGGAAATTATCCCTACAGGAGAATCTAGCAATGCTGGGGAAGAAAAAAAAAAATCTACTTTTGGAGTAATGTGTTCTTTTGCCACAAATACTGAAGTCATTAACACGGATTACATAATGAATGAAAAACTTGTGACAACCAGTTGAGAAGATCTGCCCTGGTCATTAGCAAGTGGAGGAAGTCTCCCCAGGTCTGCATGAGTAATTTGTAAGCGAGACAGTACCAAACGATATGCCTACCCCCCTAGGTTTTTTTTTTCTTTTTTTCTTTTTTCTGTTTAATCCAAATGGCTGGAAATCCCTTGGTACAGGCATCAGTTTGGAAGTAGTTGTGGAATTTTACTTAAACTGCACATAGTGAAGGATTGACCCTTTAGGTGTGAGACTTGGCAGCTGAGCTGCATGGAAAATACATAAGTAGTCAAAGAAGAAACCCAAACACTAGGGAGAGGCGGATGCCAATGTAGCCTTTCCATCTGTGGCAGTCCCTGCTGAGCGGGGGCTTAGGTTAGAAAACAATGTAACAAGCACTGGCTGCATACTTGATATACCAGCACACAGATGTTGTCATGCAGTCCCCACATGCGATGAGAGATCTTTTTTCTGTTAAAACCTTGTCAGGGATAAAAGCTGATTCACAGTTCATATATTAAGTTCCTCCTATCTAAGCTTTGAAATAAATGCTGGAACTAGAAATCAGAGCGCTTCAAATGACATTTCAGAATGGACCACCACCTTCTAAATGGTATAATCACACTGCCTTCCAAATATAGGTATTCAATAAATATTTGTTGAATTAAGCTGAACTCCAAAACAAACAGTTCTGCAGTTATTATTCAGTCTAAGAACTACTTAGGCTTATTCCCAAGGATAATAAAAGGGAATACTTAAAAATTTTTCCTATACAGATGAGAATCATATGAGCAATTTAACATTTAACAAGCTGAAAACCCGATAGTTTGGAAGTGGTAGCCTATTTTAAGTGTAGAAAGTGGAGAAGTCCTGGATATAAATTCCATTTATATATTTGTTATTTTCTTTTTAATCTTAATACCATAATGACGGGGGGAAATACAGCATATTGACATGATTAAATCAAAGTTATATGTTTAGAACTGTGTTAGATAATGGAACACATAGAACATACTGGTAGGTACCTCTGGACATTTGCTATTGAGAAAAGATCAGGGGGAATGTCTGCCCTGTGACTATGTGTCCTTCCCTTTTCAGATGTGGATCTGAACTTGATTATAAAGAAGAAACCCAAATATTTCCCTGTAACACACTGACTCTCTCTGGTTATTGAACAAATATAAAATACTTCAGTCTATTACAAAGGGAACCTAGAAACTAATGCAGACAGTAGAATACTATCTGGGAGGCAGTACCAGTTGGATTCTACTTTTTGTAATGCAGATTTAAAACTAAGCCTTTTCTGTGTATGAATTGTGTAACCTTTGACAGGTTATCTTTCTGAGTGTTAGTTTCTGTGTTATACTAATCTGTTATTAGAAACAAACATAAAGCAACTGGCACTGCATCTAGCAGACCTTTAATACTCAGTGGACACTAGTTACCTCCGCTTCTTTCTCTTGTGACCTCCTAGGAGTATTTCTCTTTCCCATTCGTGATTGTCTCCAATTATTTTGCTACACAGGCAAACTGGTCATACCTTTTGTCCTATGAAAATGAGTAAAGAGCTTCAAGAGATTGCCCCAAAATAATTAAGAAAGAAAGTCTGTAAAGTAACAAGAGGGAAGCCAATCAGGTATTGAAGATTTAATTCTAAGACTATAAAGATGAGAGAAGAGATACTGCAGAATTTTCAAAAGAAAGGAGAATATTTAATATTTTGGCTAGCCAGTATGGACATCCTGCTAGCACCATTGAGAGAAAAACAGATATTGATAGTGGTTGTTTTCCACTGATAGAATCTAGAGTAGCCACTGACAAAGATTCTCTCTTTTTTCAAAATTGGAATATAATTACTTTAAAATGTTATGTTCGTTTCTGCTGTACAGCCACGTGAATCATCTATATGTATGCATGCGTCCCCTCCCTCTGGAGCCTCCCTCCCTCCCACTCCCACTCCACCCCTCTAGGTCATCACAGAGCACTGAGGGTGCTCAGTGCTATACCGCACCTTCTTGCTAAGAGAAAAACAAATTGTATATTAATGCATATATATGAATCTAGAAAAATGGTATTGATGAACCTATTTGCAAGAGAACAGACTTAACACACAGAGGGAAGGAGAGGGTGAGATGAATTGTGAGAGTAGCAGCAGTGACATGTACACCATCAGTTCAGTTCAGTTCAGTTCAGTCGCTCAGTCGTGTCCGACTCTTTGCGACCCCATGAACCGCAGCATGCTAGGCCTCCCTGTCCATCACCAACTCCCGGAGTCCACCCGAACTCATGTCTGTCGAGTCAGTGATGCCATCCAGCCATCTCATCCTCTGTCGTTCCCTTCTCCTCCTGCCCTCAATCTCTCCCAGCATCAGGGTCTTTTCCAATGAGTCAACTCAAAAAAAAAAAAAGAAGACTCCCTCTGATTGAACTCTTGCCAGGCTCTTCTCATCCTTTTCTTGGCTTGTACACTTAAACAAAACAGAAGCATAATTTCTAACAACTTAAGGCCACATCCCTAGTATAACATCCCCCCCACCACTAATACCACCACTTTAAAATGTCTGAGAAAACAAGGCTGCGGAAAGAACTGCTGTTTGTCCCACCCAACACACCTGAAGATAAGTGCCCTGTCTCTGTGGAAGAAGAGCCTAACTTTGATAAGCATCAGTTAACAAGACAAAACCAGACATATTTCACAAGGCCCAACTCCCCACTTCCCTTTTTTTTTTTTTTAATAATGTTTTTCCTACTCTAACTTTTCTGATTTCCTGCTCATTCCCCCCGCTATGCTCCCATTCTCCCTTTGAAACTCTTGAGTCACTTCTGTACAAATTGAAGTTGAATTCATATCAAGCTAGACTCTTTCCCCTATGACAATAGTATACTGCTGATTAAAATCCACCCTTATTTCTTTAACTAATGTTTGATTTTGTGTGACACCATATATACACCTGATATCATTAATCAAAAGCTTCGGTACTTTCCCCAGAAAAACTACTTATGGCAGGATATTAAGGACAGAATATTTGTGTCTCCCCAAGATGCAATGATGAAATTTAATCTTCAATATGATGATATTTGAGAGGTAGTTATGTAATAAGGTGGAGCCCACATGAATAGGATCTGTGTCTGAACCTAGAAGAGGATTCTCAACAGAACCAGACCATCCTGGCAGCATCATCTTGAATTAATAGCCTCCAAAATGGTGAGAAATACATTTTTATTGCTGGTAAACCATGCAGTCAATGGTACTTCATTATAGGAACTTCATGGGAAATAGATGGGGAAACAGTGATAATAGTGTCAGACTTTATTTTGGGGGGCTCCAAAATCACTGCAGATGGTGACTAGAGCCATGAAATTAAAAGACATTTGCTCCTTGGAAGGAGAGTTATGACCAACCTAGATAGCATATTCAAAAGCAGAGACATTACTTTGCCAACAAAGGTCCATCTAGTCAAGGCTATTGTTTTTCCTATTGTTTTTTCTGGTCATGTATAGATGTGAGAGTTGGGCTGTGAAGAAAGCTGAGTGCCGAAGAATTGATACTTTTGAACTGTGGTGTTGGAGAAGACTCTTGAAAGTTCCTTGGACTGCCAGGAGATCCAACCTGTCCATTCTAAAGGAGATCAGTCCTGGGTGTTCATTGGAAGGACTGATGCTAAAGCTAAAACTCCAATACTTTGGCCACCTCCTGTGAAGAGTTGAGTCATTGGAAAAGACCCTGATGTTGGGAGGGATTAGGGGCAGGAGGAGAAGGGGATGACAGAGGATGAGATGTTTGGATGGCATCACCAACTCGATGGACATGAGTTTGGGTAAATTCTGGGAGTTGGTGATGGACAGGGAGGCCTGGCATGCTGCAGTTCATGGGGTTGCAGAGTGGGACACGACTGAGTGACTGAACTGAACTGAACTGAAAGTAAGACAAGGGAAACAAGATTTGTCAATTCCATCACCTACTTATTTCCTTTATGCTATTTACTGCCAGAATAAATCTGAAATATATCTTTTGTGACACTGAAGGAATTTGAGGATTCAGAAGTACAGATGGTGTTTACAGCTCTTCTTAAAATTGGCACTCATGACTTTAACAGCAAATACATTTATATTGGGCGTGAAATGCTGACTAGAAAAACTATATTGGATTTGATCTTCTGTCTATAAAGCTGGAATGATGAGCTGCTTCTTTACAGAGGAAATTGAGCCCATCAGATGTGTTTACTAGGACTCTCCTCTTTCTGCTCTGTTCCTACCCTATTGTGCCATCATACATCTTTAATTTTCCTGCTAGATTTACCCTCTACTTGTGAACTTTACATCCTTTCCAAAGTCCTCCAAGACCTTGCTTAAAAGATATCTTTCATCTCAAATATTCGTCACTACACTGTCACTAAATTATATTTCTTAATCCACTTGTCTTTTTTTCTGCCACCAAAGATACTCTTTAAAAAATGGTCTCTTAAAATATTCAGTTCCTAGTCATCACTAATCACACTGCATTCCCATGCCAATATTCATATAGCTTGTAGAATATTATTTTAGAGATAATATGCTACTTTGGAAAAGAGAAACAATGAAGATTTCCTAAGATACTAACCTAGTCTATTTTAACCATCTTCCTATGTGGTCTTTCTGTAGTATCTGACAATGTTGGCAATCTTACAGTTTTCTTCTGTATTCTTGGCTTCTTAGAAACTATTCATATGTGTTTTCCTTTTCTTTTTCTCCATGTTTTTAGTTTTAAAATTTAACTTGAGACCCATGTTAAATGGCATTATGAACACTATGAACACTGAGGCAGAAAGGAGGAGTTTGATAATATGAGGAGTTTAATGATAGCTTGATTAATAGAATGATTTTGTATATCAGAGACATTCAACGTAATTGAAGCATAGAGAACAAGGCACTGGATTGTTGTGTATTTGTGTGTGTGTGTGTGTGTGTGTGTGTATCTTAACAGAAATTTATTCTCTCACAGTTCTGGAGGCTAGGAGTTCAAAATTAAGGTGCTGGCAGGACTGTGCTCTCTGCAGGCTCTAAGGACCAATCTGTTCCATATCTTCTTTCAGCTTCTTACATTTACAGCAATCCTTTGTGTTCCCTCTTGTTGTGGATACATTTTATATGACTGCATATACCTTGATGCTGAGTTCAGGTATTATCATGTGCTGTGGTCTGAATGTCCCTTACCCACATCCATATGTAGAAATCCTCGTGTCCCATGTGATGGTATTAAGAGGTGGGCCAGATTTCACTGGTTAAGGGTTCAGTCCCGCAAGACTGAGCACCCTCCTCCCAGCTTCAGATGTCAGTTGCAAGTCCAGGTTGTCCTCTGTGCTTCTGTCTAACTGGCTATAGATTGCAGTTTCCCATGACCCCCTCCCTGGACTTTAGACACCAGTTGCAAGTCTAGGTTGTTACCTGTATGTTTGATTGACTGACTCTAAAGCAGAGGTTGCCAAGTCCCCCTCCTTGGGTTCCATAATTTGCTAGAGGCTCCCAGAACTTATAGAAACAGTTATCCACAGTTGAACAGTAAAGCTTAATACAGTATTCTTATATCAAAAAATTAGGTGTAATTTATAAAGGTGAATATATATTTTGCTCTTGTTATGCATAACAAAAATTACAAAGTAAATCAACTAATATATACGTGCTAATAGTCATATCAAAATATTACTTTATTCCAGTCAAGATAGGTAATTTAGTTCACTTTATTGAGATAATTCCTATTTTCCACAAGAGACCACACAATCTTAAGTAGCATTTTAAAATTTTATTAGTTTCAGAACAAAGCAACGCATAAATATAGATCTTTTCCAAAAAGAAGTTGATTTCTCTAGTTTTCAGAAACTCAGCAGGTGTGAAGCATAAAAAATAACAGATGGAAAAGTCAAAGAAGAAAAAAAGCTGGGAAATGTTGCATATAATTCTACTTACTATAATAAAACATAGTGTCAAAAGGGTGGCCCGTTTATTTTTACTTTTCTCACTGAAATAATTAACATGGAATATAGCTCCTAACATTTCTTGGGACCTAAGAATGAGAAATTATTCTATCTTGAATAAAATTCCATTCCACTTCACATAATTGTGATTGCCAATAGAACTGAATAGTAAAAATATATATTTCATAATGAATAAATATCCATGCCCACAACTGAGTCATTTAACAAGTGACTTTATTTTTAAAAATTTTCAGCTTTACTGAAGTAAAAGGCAAAATTGTAAGATATTTAAAACATACCTCCTGATGGTTAGCAAATGCCAGCTTTTTTTTTTTTTTTAAGAAATGTAACTTTAAAAAAATGTATGCAGTGTAGTTGATTTACACTGTTGTGTTAAGTTCCACTGTACAGCAAGGTGATTCAGTTATATATATACATGCATATATGTTCTTTTCCATTATGGTTTATCACAAGATATTGAATATAGTTCTCTGTGCTATACAGTAGGACCTTGCTTTTTATCCATTCTAGATGTAATAGTTTGTTATCTGCTAATCCCAAACTCCCAATCATTGCCTCTCCCATCCTCCTCCCCCTTGGAAACCACAAATCTAATCTCTGTGTCTGTAAGTCTGTTTCTGTTTTACAGATATGTTCATTTGTGTCATATTTTAGATCTCATATAAAAGTGATATCATATGGTATTTGTCTCTCATTCTGACTTACTTTGCTTAGTGTGAAACCTCTAGATCTATCCATGTAGCTGAAAATGGCATTATTTCACTCTTTTTTTATGGCTGAGTGATGTTTTTGTGTATATATAATAACACATCTTCTTTATTTATTTACCTGTCAATGGACATTTAGGTTGTTTCCATGTCTTGGCTAATGTAAATAGTGCTTCTATGAATGCAGGAGTCTATATATCTTAATTTTGTCTGGGTATATTCCCAGGAGTGGAATTGCTGGATCATTTGGCAACTTTAGTTTTTGGAGGAACCTCCATACTGTTTTCCATAGTGGTTGCGCCAATTTACATTCTTACCAACAGTGTAAGAGAGTTCACTTTCCTACACACCCTCTCCAGCAAGCAAATGACATATTTAAATGTTACACCATCATCCCTATATGTTTCTTTCCAAACATAGGTAAAGGAACATTTATAATAATGTTCACATTTGCTTATCAAAAATTGGATAGTTTCATTGAAAATTTCTTAATTTAGCTAAATTAAATTCTTTCCAAATCACAATAATACAGGAATTAATTATTCTTAAAATGCGAATCAGTTTTTCACATAAACTTCTTGAGCTTATTTTGCCATTGGTACCACCACATTTCAATATATCTAGATTTGAAGCCTTAGAATTATAATTGCCCACTATTATATTTTGCTTCAACTACTCATTCTCCATATCATGTTGCTTTTTACTTGAAAATAACTCTTGTATTTATTTTTTTCTTCCCACTCCAGTTATCTTAACTTAGGTGCTTTACATACCTCAACATAATAAAAGCTATATATGACAAACCCACAGCAAACATTATCCTCAACGGTGAAAAATTGAAAGCATTTCCCTAAAGTCAGGAACAAGACAAGGGTGCCCACTTTCACTGCTACTATTCAACATAGTTCTGGAAGTTTTGGCCACAGCAATCAGAGCAGAAAAAGAAATAAAAGGAATCCAAATTGGAAAGAAGTAAAACTCTCACTGTTTGCAGATGACATGATCCTCTATATAGAAAATCCTAAAGACTCCACCAGAAAATTAGAGCTAATCAATGAATATAGTAAAGTTGCAGGATATAAAATCAATGCTAGAAATCCCTTTCATTTCTATACACTAATAATGAGAAAGTAGAAAAAGAAATTAAGGAACCTATTCCATTCACCATTGCAATAAAAAGAAAAAAATACTTAGGAATATACCTACCTAAAGAAACTAAAGACCTACATATAGAAAATTATAAAACACTGATGAAAGAAATCAAACCGGACACTAATAGATGGAGAAATATACCATGTTCATGGATTGAAAGAATCAATATAGTGAAAATGAGTATACTACCCAAAGCAATCTACAGATTCAATGCAATCCCTATCAAGCTACCAATGGTATTTTTCACAGAACTAGAACAAATTTGTATAGAAATACAAAAAACCTTGAATAGCCAAAGCAATCTTGAGAAAGAAGAATGGAACTGGAGGAATCAACTTGCCTGACTTCAGGCTCTACTACAAAGCCACAGTCATCAAGACAGTATGGTACTGGCACAAAGACAGAAATATAGATCAATGGAACAAAATAGAAAGCCCAGAGATAAATCCACACACCTATGGACACCTTATCTTTGACAAAGGAGGCAAGAATATACAATGGAGTAAAGACAATCTCTTTAACAAGTGGTGCTGGGAAAACTGGTCAACCACTTGTAAAAGAATGAAACTAGATCACTTTCTAACATCACACACAAAAATAAACTCAAAATGGATTAAAGATCTAAATGTAAGACCAGAAACTATAAAACTCCTAGAGGAGAACATAGGCAAAACACTCTCCGACATAAATCACAGCAGGATCCTCTGTAATCCACCTCCCAGAATACTGGAAATAAAAGCAAAAATAAACAAATGGGACCTAATTAAAATTAAAAGTTTCTGCACAACAAAGGAAACTATAAGTAAAGTGAAAAGACAGCCTTCTGAATGGGAGAAAACAATAGCAAATGAAGCAACTGACAAACCACTAATCTCAAAAATATACAAGCAACTTATGCAGCTCAACTCCAGAAAAATAAATGACCCAATCAAAAAATGGGCCAAAGAACTAAATAGGCATTTCTCCAAAGAAGACATACAGATGGCTAACAAACACATGAAAAGATGCTCAACATCACTCATTATCAGAGAAATGCAAATCAAGACCACAATGAGGTACCATTTCACACCAGTCAGAATGGCTGTGATCCAAAAGTCTACAAACAATAAATGCTGGAGAGGATGTGGAGAAAAGAGAACCCTCCTACACTGTTGGTGGGAATGCAAACTAATACAGCCACTATGGAAAACAGTGTGGAGATTCCTTACAAAATTCCAAATAGAACTGCCTTATGACCCAGCAATCCCACTTCTGGGCATACACACCGAGGAAACCAGAATGGAAAGAGACACATGTACCCCAATGTCCACTGCAGCACTGTTTATAATAGCCAGGACATGGAAACAACCTAGATGTCCATCAGCAGATGAATGGATAAGAAAGCTGTGGTACATATACACAATGGAGTATTACTCAGCCATTAAAAAGAATACATTTGAATCAGTTCCAATGAGATGGATGAAACTGGAGCCGATTATACAGAGTGAAGTAAGCCAGAAAGAAAAACACCAATACAGTATACTAACACATATATACGGAATTTAGAAAGATGGCAATGATGACCCTGTATGCGAGACAGCAAAAGAGACACAGATGTATAGAACGGGCTTTTGGACTCTGAGGGAGAGGGAGAGGGTAGGATGATTTGGGAGAATGGCATTGAAACATGTATGCTATCATGTAAGAAACGAAGTGCCAGTCTATGTTCGATACAGGATACAGGATGCCGAGAGATGATTCGGGCTGGGAGGTAGGAGGGGGATTCAGGATTGGGAGCTTGTATACACCCGTGGTGGATTCATGTCAATGTATGGCAAAACCAATGCAGTATTGTAAAGTAAAATAAAGTAAAAATAAAAATATTTTAAAAATTAAAAAAAAATTAAATTAAATTAAATTAAAGAAAAATAAAAATAAAAACACGTACACCTTTGTACGAGAATATCCTTCCAATAGCCTCTTTACTCCCATTTGGCCTCAAGTAACTGACTCTTTATGCTTATTTCACAATTACATTTTTAAAGCTTTGATTATACAGATTGGTTGAACACTTTACAAGGCATATTGGCTAACTCATTAAGTATCTTTCAAAATCTGCCCAATATCTTTGTTTCCAGATTTATTTCCTAGTATTTGCCCAATACAAATTATCCGCTCCTGAAACACTATTTGCATTTATAAGCATCATCTGTATCTCCTATACATAAACCCAGTATGCCAAAGACATAAGAATGTCGTGTACTACCCCCAACTCTGGAATGTTGATCACACCAATTTTTCCCTTTGGTATGCCCCTCACAACTCATTTTACGATCCTATCATTCCTCCAGTTCTTTATTCTGACATTATCTCTCTATGAAGTCTTCTGTAACCACCCAAAGTATATTTCTACCTCCTCTAATCTCTCCTTGTGTATCATTTATGGGCTTCATGTAACACATTACAAACAACTGTGAACTAAATGTCCAAGCATATTCCCTCTAAGAAATTCTCAAAAACTGTGTCCTTTTATGTCATCAAGTTACTATTCCTTATAGCATAGGTGTTAGTCACTCAGTCTTGTCTGACTCTTTGAGACCTCATGGACCATAGCCTGCCAGGCTCCTCTGTCCATGAAATTATCTGGGCAAGAATACTAAAGTGGGTAGCCTTTCCCTTCTCCAGGGGATCTTCCCAACCCAGGGATCAAACCCAGGTCTCCTGCATTGCAGGCAGATTCTTCACTGTCTGAGCTGCCAGGGAAGCCCCATTCCTTATAGTGTAGATACTAATTATCATTATATAGTATCCTTTTTAATAGTATAAATGCTGATTGTTTCAAAACTGTTATAGTGTCTGTTTCCATTAGTCTAGTCACATACATGTATGAAAAATTTAAAGATAAATAACCATTTCCACAGATAAAATTAGCAAAAACAGACAATGAAACAACAACAATATCAGTCCATTTAACATAGTATGTGGTTGGGGAAAATTTGGAAAAACATTTTGGCAGTAGTACTCTGGGCTTTAAAACCTGATGCCCAAAAATTCAAGTGTAAAATGGCATCTGGCCAGCATCCATTGGCTCTCTTTTCTAAATTGCTATCAAAGTAACAACCAAGACAAAATAAATAAATACACATTCATGTACATAAAGAAAATTAGGACCAACAATCAATCAACTTTCATAATATGGAAAAGAATTAGACTGACAGCTAAGCTGATACAAGTGAATAAAGCAATTTCAGTTAATTATATTGACTAGTTATTAATACATTATGCTATACCAAAAGAGATTACATATGCTATCCCATAATGCTTGTACCAAGCCTATATGAAAATGTGTGGGAACCTGTCTTTCCCCAACTGGTTCCTCTTTGATTTAGAAATGTAAGATCTACAGTAAATGGAAAATTATGCAACTACCCAATTATTTTATGGGTATTCTTAATAACACTGTTCAAATCCTAGAAGTTCCTTTCTTTGCGCATAGACAAATCTCCATTTCCAGAATAAACTTGGGGAGAAAAGTGGGAATATGGACAGGCCTGTGAATGAGATACATCTTTATTTGTGTACAGCAGTCTTCTCAAAATAGAGCAAGCACAGGTACCCAAAGATACCAGGTAGAACTGCATATATTTGGTCTGTGTTGTTGTTGTTTTATTTTCCCCCAGTAACCTGGTCTGTGTTGTACCCTTTGGGTACCTGAACATTGGTAGATTATGAAATTTCTTAAAGGAGATCTCTTCTGAGTGCCTTAGAGATAAAGAAGTGCTTACATAGATCGAATATCCTTTAAAAAACAGAAAATGAGAAAATTTGACTTCTAATATTTTCAATGTGCTAAAAAAATATACTCAAAGAATCTACTCAGAAAGATTATAAAAATTCACATTTGCATAACAGGTACAATTTGGCAAACAAAATTAGTACAATATTTCTGGTTTAATAGACATAGCTGTGTACTCTGACATAATATGAAATAGTGTAATATAAATATAGATTTTTATTTTTTATGGATATGTTCTTCCTAAACTAATTGAATAAGCTAGCATAAATTTGATTAAATACTTAAGATTACTAAACATATAAATTTGTGTTAAATAAAATTTAATGATTATTCAATTTAAATTTATTTATTTAAATAATTTTGTGTTTTCAGTATGTCATCTTGAATAATCTCCAAGATTCTGTAAAGTAAGCTGATGATCCCTTGTTTGTTGCTTCTTCCTTTTCTTTGAGATGCTTATTCCTCATTAATCAAATTTCTCTCTATTGTATTAGCCTGAACTAAATTATCTCTTTAAATTTCCAGTGCATTTGGTCCTTCACAATATCAACTTAAAAGTGCTTGATATATGACCTCATCAAAATCAATAAATTCACCTTCAACTTTTTTCTTTCTGAGGGAGCTAATCACTGTGTATCTCCTTTAAAACAATTTGAATTTTTCTGTCCAGATCATGATAAATGTAGACTATTATGCTCTTTACTTAACTGATATATATCTTCCTCTATAAAAATAATCAGTTCCTTCTAATGAATAGTGAATTTGCCACCAGAATAGATCTCTCAACTAAGCATCTTATTAAGGTAACCCTTTCAGTTACTTTTATTCAAGCTCTAAAATATCTTTGTCATTCTGGACAAGTTGGAATTTATCATTTGGACTATGATATTTAGTTACTGCATTCTACCCAAAATTTGGATCCACCAAACTTGAATGCAAGATCAGTTATATTATTTTAGCATATTTATTAACACAACTAATTCTGAATGAGATAACTTCTTCAGCTTTGGAGAAGGCTGGGTAGATTAGCACCAGAGGTAAAGCCAGAAGTTCGTCTCAAGTCTATAGACTAACACTTTCATTGTGCAATTTATCTGAACCTTGGGCTTCCCTGGTGGTTCAGCTGGTAAAAATCTGCCTGAAATGTGGAAGACTTGGGTTCGATCCAGGGGTTGGGAAGATCCCCTGGAGCAGAGAATGGCTAACCACTACAGTATTCTGGCCTGGAGAATTCTATGAGCTGTATAGTCCTTGGGGTAACAGAGTCAGACACGACTGAGCAACTTTCACATTCACTATCTGAACCTTCTGGACTGAATTAACAAAGGGAACCTGCAGTGTTGTTCTTAAATTAGTTCATATAATGAGATGACACTTTTACCTATGCTGAGTATCTATCAGGATTTTTGTAATGCTACAGTGAGTTAGTCATATGAGAATGCACTGTAGCCCAATTTTCGAGAAACAACACAATGTTAATTCAACAATTAACCACAGTCTTACTCTTACCATACAATAATTCATGATACAAATTCTGGAATACAAAAATCATCTAAGCCCAGTTCCCATCTTGAGTTTTTTATTATCCAGCTTGTGTTTCTACCAGTGCCTTCTCTTTCTGTTTAACATGTTGAAATTTTTCTAAGTCAGCTTAAGGTCCACCTTAAATCATATCTTTTCCATGAAATAGTCACTAAATGAGTAGAAGATGTGTTCCCTTTTGTTTGTGTGCATCTTTGGATTCAATAGACATTTTCATGGTGTATTTACACATATAATTATTTTCCTCAGAATTTTACAAGTATTGGTGAATTTCCATTGTAAAATAAGTTTTAAGAAAGAACTATGCTGGTGGCTCATATGGTAAAGAATCTGCCTGTAATGCAGGAGACCTGGGTTTGATCCTTGGGTCAGGAAAATCTCCTGTAGAAGAAATGGCTACCCACTCCAGTATTCTTGCCTAGAGAATTCCATGGACAGAGGAACCTGTTGGGCTACAGTCCATGGGATCACAAAGAGTTGGACATGACTGACCAACTAACACACACATGTTCAATAAATCTGTTCATAACCACATGTTTATTACAGACAGGAAAAAATATTCAATCTTCACAAGTTTTAAACTTATATTTTTGATAGAAAGTGAAAGTAGAAAGTGAAGTCGCTCAGTCGTGTCCGACTCTTTGTGACCCCATGGACTATAGCCTACCAGGTTCCACCATCCATGGGATTTTCCAGGCAAGAATACTGGAGTGAGTTGCCATTTCCTTCTCCAGGAGATCTTCCCAACCCAGGGACTGAACCCAGGTCTCCCACATGGTAGGCATTGTAGGCAGATGCTTTACCATCTGAGCCACCAGGGAAGATCTTAAGAAATAAAACAAAAGGCATCTGAAAATGGTAGTCATTTGCCCCACAACTTCCTTACAAATATTCCCTTTCCTCAGTAATTACTTTCAACTCTTTCCACCATTTTTAATATTTACTTTCATATATTTAAATATATGATACTTAGCTCCATGTTCATAAATAATTATATTTTAGTGTTTTTATAAATTACAATATTCAGATTTAAAGGAGCTATATGACTTGAATAAAACTGGCATCTGTCCTGTTTGCAGTCCTTTAAAACAAACAAAAGCACATAAAGCAGAAAGAGGTTTTTTTTGGTTACATTTATCATCTTTGTCCTTGCACACTCTTAATTAGATGGGTAAGGCCCCAGCCCCCTTTTTACTATATTGTGGAGAAATTTTTTTTTTTTAATTTCAGTGTCTTATCTGGAAGCTGTCATTGGCCAATGTCCACAAGCTAAAATCTCCCTTCTATGGTGGAGTCATCCTAGACTTGAATTAGTATGTGGCCCCAGTATGGAGTCGCATCCTTGAGGCGGTAGTGAATAATGCTTTGGGACAGTAAGAAGATGGAAGAGAGTCCAAACAAGGAAGAAGCAATTACTGAAAGCCTCCCTCTGGAGTTATTTCCAGAAGGGAGAGTTAGGAATATTTTAGCCCATTCTCTAGTTAATGTATTCTTCATTAGTTGGTGAGAATATATTCTCCTTGTTAAGAATATATTTTGTTAAGACCTATTTCTGTTTGTCCTTGCAGATACCATAGGAGACTGTAAAACTCGCATCCATGTCTAAAGGAGTGGCAAACACCCACCAATACATTTTGTGATACCCTAATTTACTTATTCCCAATTTTCTTTCACCTTCATTTCATTTTTACCTTACTTGGCTTTCCTCAACTAACTTTAAAGTGGTTATTTCACTGGAACCTAGTATCCTGATTGCCCAGAGAAAGAATACTCATCTGAACTCCAGATCCCAAAGTAACTATGCCCTGATCACTCACAATTGCTAAGTAGCCTGAATAGACCAATCTCCATCTAGAATTAAAGGAATGGATGGTGGGAGAAATTGGATACTCTTTCCAGAACCATGACACAGAACTTGTTTTTTTGTCCCAAATTCAGCGATGTTGGGATTTCTTCATTCTGCTTATGAATAGGAATATTTAAAGAGCTTATGCAAAAATTAGCCCAAGCAACTAAAGTATTCTTAGTACTGGAAGGAAGATTTGAAAGAAAATCTCATGGAGAAATATGAGTTGTGTTTCCAATCTCTCAGGGAATAACTTTGAATAAAGTCAGAGTAGAAAAGTACTTAAATAATAAATGAGAAAGAGATTTATTGAGCTTTTAGAAATAGTATGAGTTAGAGAAATCACTACTAAGAATCTTGGACACAGATACTGTTCACTATATTAAAAAATATTATTCTTCCTCAAAACAAATTTTAGTTTGTTCTTAAGAAGTTTTCCAAACACGGCAAAAACATTTGCCACTATTTTTCATATTAAATAAATTAATAGAAAGCTAAGTATTAGGAGAGTCAAAAATCAAAATTATTTCTTTTTAGGAGCCCTGAAATTCTGAACACATTCTACTTGTCAAGGAAGATATTGAACATAATGTCTTTGCTTAAAAAAAAAATAGTGACAGTAGGAAAATGTTTTTGGTGCATGGTGGGGGGTGGTGATTTAAGTGTGTTGAGTGATTAAATGAAAAAGAATAAGGAGTATATGCACAGTAGGAAATATACAAGATTGTTTGTAGCAGCATGATTCACAGTAGCACAAACCTGGATATGACATCGCATGTATCAGTGGGAGAACGGATCAATGAAACTGTGAAGAGATACAAAATGAAATACATAGCATTTGAAACAAATGAACTATAAAGCTACACAATATCACAAATGTTAGAAAATTATAATAATAAAAAGTTTTCCCAGATTATTATGCACAGCATACTATACTATAAACTTGAAATACTAAAAAACTGTATTTTCAGACGTAAGTTTAATAAAGCTATATGAAAGAAGTGAGGAATTTATGAACAAGGGAGTCAAAATTATAGTTAACTGCAGTGAAATAGGGCATTTAATTTGGGGAAGTGACTGTATGATTCAGTTCAGTTCAGTCGCTCAGTTGTGTCCCACTCTGTGCGACCCCATGAATTGCAGCACGCCAGGCCTCCCTGTCCATCACAAACTCCCAGAGTTCACTCAGACTCACATTTTTCGAGTCAGTGATGCCATCCAGCCATCTCATCCTCTGTCACCCCCTTTTCCTCCTGCCCCCAATCCCTCCCAGCATTAGGGTCTTTTCCAATGAGTCAACTCTTTGCATGAGGTGGTCAAAGTACTGGAGTTTCAGCTTTAGCATCATTCCTTCCAAAGAACACCCCGGACTGATATGCTTTAGAATGGACTCGTTGGATATCCTTGCAGTCCAAGGGACTCTAAAGAATCTTCTCCAACACCACAGTCCAAAAGCATCAATTCTTCAGTGATCAGCTTTCTTTATAGTCCAACTCTCACATCCATACATGACCACTGGAAAACAATAGCCTTGACTAGACGGACATTTGTTGGCAAAGCAATGTCTCTGCTTTTCAGTATGCTATCTAGGTTGGTCATAACTTTTCTTCCAAGCAGTAAGAGTCTTTTAATTTCATGACTGCAGTCACCATCTGCAGTGATTTGGAGCCCCCCCCCCCAAAATAAAATTGATACTGTTTCCACTGTTTCCCCATCTATTTCCCATGAAGTTATGGGACCATATGCCATGATCTTCGTTTTCTGAATGTTGAGCTTTAAGCCAACTTTTTCACTCTCCTCTTTCACTTTCATCAAGAGGCTTTTTAGTTCCTGTTCACTTTCTGCCATAAGGGTGGTGTCATCTGCATATCTGAGGTTATTGGTATTTCTCCCGGCAATCTTGATTCCAGCTTGTGTTCTTCTTCCAGCCCAGCATTTCTCATGATGTACTCTGCATAGAAGTTACATCAGCAGGGTGACAATATACAACCTTGATGAACTCCTTTGACTGTATGGTTACCTGTAGGTTATTGTCAAGATTCTAGATTTTGTTTATGGAGGTAAGTTTTGGATTGTTATCGCATTGTTAAAAATAACTAATTAGCTGACATAAGAGACTCCAGTTCAATCCTTGGGTCCAGAATATCCCCTGGAGAAGGGCATGGCAGTCCACTCTAGTATACTTGCCTGGAATCCCATGGACAGAGGAGCCTGGCAGGCTACAGTCCATACGGTCGCACAGACTCAGACACAAATGAGGTGACTTAGTTTGCATGCATCTCCTTCTAGAGTGTTTTCAAAACTGTCCCAATTGCTTGGATTTTTATGGAATTGAATCTATAGAGAGTTTATATCATAGAGGTTTCCTTCAGGATAACTTTCCCATCATGTAGATTTAAAGGATTATTAATTCAATAACTTTCTCATTTATAGACTGAAAATTCACTAATACCTCAGCCAGTACGAGATTTATTCTTCCAGGAAATGGGAACAATGATTAGATAGTAATTAGAGCATCATTGTCCAGTGAGTCATGAGCTACGTGTTGACTGTCAAGCACTAATCTGAATTAGAATGTGCAGTAAATTTAAAATGTAGACCTGATTATACAATGTGAAGAAAATAATGTAAACTACTTCATTAATAATTTTTATTATCAACTACATATTGAGTATCAATATTTTATGCATATTGGGTTAAGCAAAATATATTATTAAAGTCAGTATCACCAATTCCTTTTTTTGTGTGTCTACTAGAAAATTTAAAATTTCATCTGAAGTTCCCATTTTATTTTTAATGGACATTACTCATCTAGAAATATCAATATTTTCCAGTTACTACTGAGCCTTGTTTAATTATTTACATTCTATTCCATAGAGTAAGAAAACGGAAAATGGGAGGATTTTGCTCCCAAATTCTAAGTTGCCAAAGCAACGGTTTCATGTAAAAAAGTGAAAATCATTACTAAAGGGCTGTTTTTAGGGAGAGAGAGACTATTTGGTGAGTGAAACTGATCACTCCAGAGAGAATAAAGGGCCTTAATGGAACAAGCTAGGAGAAAATTCTTCACTCATCTTTCATGGTTTGGGACAAAGATAATCCCTAGTGCTATTTCAATATGAAATGAAGTAAAATGTGAGAAAATAATAGATACATATACAGACACAACAGTAAGTTAAATTAAAGATATCCTACTGAACTGAACTGAATCTGATGGTTAAGTGGATGATAGATTAAGGAGTACATTAATAATGATATTAGTGATACTAGAAAGAATAGGGGGGGAAAATCCAATTCATTGTATATTCTAAATCACTAAAAGTAAATTTATGAATGAACTGGGCATGTGAAGTGACAAAAAATTAACTTTTAAATGAAAGAATTTCAAAAGATCAAACACTGTGTTGTCTGTTGTGATCTTGCCATTTTCATTTCTAATTTTGATGATTTGATTTTTCTCCCTCTGTTTCTTGATGAGTCTGGCTAATGGTTTGTCAATTTTATTTATCCTCTCAAAGAACCAGCTTTTGGTTTTGTTGATTTTTGCTGTGGTCTCTTTGGTTTCTTTTACGTTTATTTCTGCCCGAATTTTTAAGATTTCTTTCCTTCTACTAAACTTGGGGTTCTTCAGTTCTTCCTTTTCTAGTTGCTTTAGGTGTAGAGTTAGGTTATTTATTTGACTTTCTTCTTGTTTCTTGAGGTAAGCCTGTATTGCTATGAACCTTCACTTTAGCACTGCTTTTACAGTGTCCCATAGGTTTGGGGTTGTTGTGTTTTCATTTTTATTCATTTCTATGCATATTTTGATTTCTTTTTTTATTTCTTCTGTGGTCTGTTGGTTATTCAGCAGCCTGTTGTTCAGCCTCCATATGTTGGGATTTTTAATAGTTTTTCTCCTGTAGTTGACATCTAATCATACTGCATTGTGGTCAGAAAAGATGCTTGGAATGATTTCAATTTTTTTTTTTTTAATTTACCAAGGCTAGATTTATGGCCCAGGATGTGATCTATCCTGGAGAAGGTTCCATGTGCACTTGAGAAAAAGGTGAAATTCATTGGTTTGGGATGAAATGTCCTATAGATATCAATTAGGCCTAACTGGTCTACTGTACCATTTAAAGTTTGTGTTTCCTTATTAATTTTCTGTTTAATTGATCTATCCATAGGTGTGAGTGGGGTATTAAAGTCTTCCACTATTATTGTGCTATTGTTAATTTCCCCTTTCATACCTGTTAGCATTTGTCTTACATATTGTGGTGCTCCTAAGATTGTTATCTTCTTCTTGGATTGTTTCTTTGATCATTATGTAGTGTCCATCTTTGTCTCTTTTCACAGCCTTTGTTTTAAAGTCTGTTTTATCTGATATGAGTATTGCTACTCGTGCTTTCTTTTGGTCTCTATTTGCATGGAATATCTTTTCCAGCCCTTCATTTTCAGTCTGTATGTGTCCCTTGTTTCAAGGTGGGTCTCTTGTAGACAACATATATGGGGGTCTTGTTTTTGTATCCATTCAGCCAGTCTTTGTCTTTTGGTTGGGGCATTCAACCCATTTACATTTAAGGTAATTATTGATAAGTATGATCCCATTGCCATTTACTTTACTCTTTCAGGTTCAAGTTTATACACCCTTTCTGTGTTTCCTGTCTAGAGAAAATCCTTTTATCATCAACTATATACAAATAAAATGGACAACTTGGAAGGAATTGACAAATTCTTATAAAAATACAACTTTCCAAAACTGAACCAGGAAGAAATAGAAAATCATACCAGACCCATCACAAGCACAGAAATTGAAACTGTAATCAGAAATCTTCCAACAAACAAAAGCCCAGGACCAGATGGGTTCACAGCTGAATTCTACCAAAAATTTAGAGAAGAACTAACACCTATCCTACTCAAACTTTTCCAGAAAATTGCAGAGGAAGGTAAACTTCCAAACTCATTCTATGAGGCCACCATCACCCTAATACCAAAACCTGACAAAGATGCCACAAAAAAAGAAAACTATAGGCCAATATCATTGATGAACGTAGATGCAAAATCCTTAACAAAATTCTAGCAATCAGAATCCAACAACACATTAAAAAGGTCATGTATCATGACCAAGTGGGCTTTATCCCAGGGATGCAAGGATTCTTCAGTATCCACAAATCAATCAATGTAATATAACACATTAACAAATTGAAAAATAAAAACATATGATTATCTCAATAGATGCAGAGAAGGCTTTTGACAAATTCAACATCCATTTATGATAAGAACTCTCCGGAAAGCAGGAATAGAAGGAACATACCTCAACATAATAAAAGCTATATATGACAAACCCTCAGTAAACATTATCCTCAATGGTGAAAAATTGAAAGCATTTTTCCCCTAAAGTCAGAAACAAGATAAGAGTGCCCACTCTCACCACTACTAATCAACATAGTTTTGGAAGTTTTGGCCACAGCAATCAGAGCAGAAAAAGGAATAAAAGGAATCCAAATTGGAAAAGAAGAAGTAAAACTCTCACTGTTTGCAGATGACATGATTCTCTGCATAGAAAACCCTAAAGACTCCACCAGAAAATTTCTAGAGCTAATCAGTGAATATAGTAAAGTTGCAGGATATAAAATTAACACACAGAAATTCCTTGCATTCCTATACACTAATAATGAGAAAGTAGAAAAAGAAATTAAGGAAACAATTCCATTCACCATTGCAATGAAAAGAATAAAATACTTAGGAATATACCTACCTAAAGAAACTAAATACCTATATATAGGAAACTATAAAACACTGGTGAAAGAAATCAAAGAGGACACAAATAGATGGAGAAATGTACTGTGCTCATGGATTGGAAGAATCAGTATAGTGAAAATGAGTATACTACTCAAAGCAATCTACAGATTCAATGCAATCCCTATCAAGCTACCAATGGTATTTTTCACAGAGATAGAACAAATAATTTCACAATTTGTATGGAAATACAAAAAAACCTTGAATAGCCAAAGCAATCTTGAGAAAGAAGAATGGAATTGGAGGAATCAACCTGCCTGACTTCAGGCTCTACTACAAAGCCACAATCATCATAACAATACGGTATTGGCACAAAGACAGAAATATAGATCAATGGAACAAAACAGGAAACCCAGATTTAAACCCACACACTTATGGACACCTTATCTTTGACAAAGGAGGCAAGAATATACAATGGAGAAAAGATAATCTCTTTCACAAGTGGTGCTGGGAAAACTGGTCAACCACTTGTAAAAGAATGAAACTGGAACACTGTCTAACACCATACACAAAAATAAACTCAAAGTGGATTAAAAATCCAAATGTAAGACCAGAAACTATTAAACTCCCAGAGGAAAACATAGGCAAAACTCTCTCTGACATAAACCACAGCAGGATCCTTTATGACCCACCTCCCAGAATACTGGAAATAAAAGCAAAAATAAACAAATGGGATCCAATTAAAATTAAAATCTTCTGCACAACAAAGGAAACTATAAGCAAGGTGAAAAGACAGCCTTCAGAATGGGAGAAAGTAATAGCAAACGAGGCAACAGACAAAGAATTAATCTCAAATATATATAAGCAACTCCTGCAGCTCAATTCCAGAAAAAATGAAAGACCCAATCAATAAGTGGGCCAAAGACCTAAACAGAGATTTCTCCAAAGAAGACATACAAATGGCTAACAAACACATGAAAAGATGCTCAACATCACTCATTATCAGAGAAATGCAAACCAAAACCACAATGAGGTACCATTTCACACCAGTCAGAATGGCTGCGATCCAAAAGTCTACAAGCAATAAATGCCGGAGAGGGTATGGAGAAAAGGGAACCCTCTAACACTGTTGGTGGGAATGCAAACTAGTACAGCCACTATGGATAACAATATGGAGATTCCTTAAAAAACTGCAAATAGAACTGCTATATGACCCAGCAATCCCACTTCTGGGCATACACACCGAGGAAACCAAAATTGAAAGAGACATGTGTATCCCAATGTTCATCGCAGCACTATTTATAATAGCCAGGACATGGAAGCAACCTAGATGTCTATCAGCAGAAAAATGGATAAGAAAGCTGTGGTACATATACATAATGGAGTATTACTCAGCCATTAAGAAGAATACATTTGAATCAGTTCTAACGAGGTGGATGAAACTGGAGCCTATTATACAGAGTGAAGTAAGCCAGAAGGAAAAACACCAATACAGTATACTAACACATATATATGGGATTTAGAAAGATGGTAATGATAACCCTGTATATGAGACAGCAAAAGAGACACAGACGTATAGAACAGTCTTTTGGACTCTGTGGGAGAGGGATGGACTCTGAGGGTGGGATGATATGGGAGAATGGCATTGAAACATGTAAATTATTATATGTGAAATGAATCGCCAGTCCAGGTTCAGTGCATGATACAGGGTGCTTGGGGCTGGTGCACTGGGATGACCCAAAGGGATGGGATGGGGAGGGAGGTGGAAGGGGGGTTCAGGATGGGGAACGCATGTACACCCATGGCAGATTCAAGTCAGTGTATGGCAAAACCAATACAGTATGGTAAAGCAAAATAAATAAATAAATAAACAGAAAAAAAAAAAAGAAGATCAAACTATAACTCTGGGATTTCCATCAGAAGCTGCTACTGGGAGAATCTAGTTTAGAAAACTCTTAAGTATTGGACTTCCCTGGTGGGGCTCAGTGGTAAAGAATCCACTTGCCAGTGCAGGAGACAACAGTCTGATCCCTGGATTGGGAAGAGCCCTGGAGGAAGAAATGGTACCCACTCCAGTATTCTTGCCTGGAAAATCCCATAGACAGGGAGGGAGCCTGGCAGACTACAGTCCATGGGATTGCAAAGAGTCAAACATGACTTAGCAACTGAGCATGTACATATTAACTCTAAACTGCTGTGTATACACACAAATATACACACAGTTCAGTTCAGTCACTCAGTCGTGTCCAACTCTTTGCGACTCCATGGACTGCAGCACGCCAGGCCTCCTTGTCCATCACCAACTCCCAGAGTTCAAACAATCCCATGCCAGTTGAATCGGTGATACCATCCAACCATCTCATCCTCTGTCGTCCCCTTCTCCTCCTGCCCTCAATCTTTCCCAACATCAGGGTCTTTTCAAATGAGTCAGCTCTTCGCATCAGGGGGACAAAGTATTGGAGTTTCAGCTTCAACATCAGTCCCTCCGATGAACACCAGGACTGATCTCCTTTAGGATGGACTAGTTGGATCTCCTTGCAATCCAAGGGACTCTCAAGAGTCTTCTCCAACACCACAATTCAAAAGCATCAATTCTTCGGTGCTCAGCTTTCTTTATAATCCAACCCTCACATCCATACATGACTACTGGAAAAACCATAGCCTTGACTAGATGGACCTTTGTTGGCAAAGTGATGTCTCTGCTTTTTAATATGCTGTCTACAAATGCATGCAAATTTTAGGCAAAATGGAAGTCTCCTAATTAGGAAAAGTTAGATCAAAAAATAACATCCTCAGAGTATTAGGTCTTGACAAATCCTTCTACTTAAGCTGTTAGTGGGTTTCTGTTACTTAAAAATGTAATACAATATTCAGACTGGAACTTTTCATCTTCCATTATACTTACTTCTTCAACATTTACTTTTTCTCACATTTTTACAAGAAACCCAACTGCTTGTCAATCTGAACCTGGTTCAAACGAACTCAACCTCCTTACCCTCAGGGTTGTTCAGTCACCCACACAACACTCAGGGCATCCATGTCTGTTGTATGTAATCCTCAAATTGCTTCCTGGATGAACCATTCTTCCTAAAATTTTAAAAATTCATTATATACCTACTGCTTCCCTCCTTTGTAATCCTGCGTGAATTAATTTGTATTTTTACTGACAATTAACATATCTTAATGTATTTATTTATTATTTTTACTACAATTATTAAACTACCAGACTCTATCAGACAGTCAAAGATAACTTCTCCTTAGTATTAGAAGTTGTGTGATGAAGTTTTTGTGAATTAAAAACATTGTGCAGTTTGATAGAAAACAGTGCAGTTTTAAGCTTAACTCTTATATTAAAACAAACATCCATGTCTTATTTATTGAAAATATTGCAGTTTTGAAAGTAGTTTCATATGTATACATACTTATCTAGCTTACTTATCTTTCATGAATTGATTATAGTCATCAAAAATAATTTACTTCAGAATTTGCAGCTTTCACCTTTGAAACTATCCAGCTTCATTTGCAGTTGTTGAGCTGCCATTTAAAAAAAGAAAAAAGAAAAACTATGCAGCAAGTTATTTGAATACATTTCTTTTTACTTCATAGATGTCCCTATACTATTTTGCCCAATCCTCCTAGGGAAAAAAAAAATGTTTTATGTTTAAGCACTTTAAAACCAATAGAGAGAAAAGTGTTTGCTAACTTTCTCATGTTTCTTTACAAAATTTTCAGAGACTCTCTTTATTACAATTCCCTGATTCTAATTCTCTAACTTGTATAGTCCTTTGGTGGATGGGGTAATATTAAATATTACCCTTCTCAAATATTTTACACAATTTCAAATCTCTTTAATTTTCAGGCCAGAAAATATTTACGGTCCTTGGAGAAACTTGATCAAAGTACAGTGTTTGTATTTTCTCTAGACTCCCTCCTAATGAAGGAGATTCTCTCACATCAAAGCTTCCACACTGTTTTGAAGAAAACTAGATGACCAGTAGAGTTATCGTCTTTAGTTTATTAATTGCTGTTTGCTCAATTCCATGTACCAGGAAGTCAAGCAGTCACCAGTGGGACCAGGAGCTACAGTAATGGAATTTCTGAGACTTTATTTCTCCAAGGTTTCCTTTTGTACCAATTTACCAACCACATTCTTTTTGAGATTTTTTTTTCCTTTTTTTTTCTCACAAATAATTTTTATATCCAGTATTAAACAATATTGCATTTCATGCTTGCTTGCTGCTTCAGGTCTAGTAACCACATTTCTTATGAACCGTGTAACAGTAAAAGTCAGATTGGTTATTTGCTTTTTGATGTGAAATGGTTATTGCACATGACTGAAGTGCCACAAATTATTTTCCCTCTGATCATGTCACACATAATAAAACAAGTAACACTCAGTTTAGAACACAGATTGACTCACAAAGTTTACAAAGGGTTGTCTTTTTATCTGAAATTTATTGCTAATGTAGAAAAATAAGAATTGAGAATTATTTGCCCCTCCAAAACTCTACACTTAAAAAAATGGAACAGATTTAAATATATTTACACACTTACACACATATACATCTATCTAGGCTTAACAATGTGTTTGTTTAAAAAATCTCACTACTTAAGGCAGATGTATTGTAAATTATGTATCAGTAGGACCGAATATGCTTTTAAAGTAGTAATGTATGTAAGGAAACATGAAGCAGTGTCCCTTAGTTGATACAAGGAAGTGAAGAAAGCAAGAAGAAAAGGGATAGACACACATATATAGATATACACAAACACACACACACACACATACACACACACACATACACACACACACACACAAGCAAAGAAAGCCTTCTCTTAATTTTGTTCCCAAACAGTGATGGTCATACAAGTGTGGCTTCTTTTTTTTTGTTTTTAACCACAAAGAAGGCATGTTTTCTTTCTTTTTTCTGTTATTGCAGATTAAATGTATACTACTTCCACAATAAGAGAGTACTTTTTGAAAAACCTTTAAAGATAACTGGCTCTATTTTGAGGAATTTAATGAGATTCAGTTCTTTTAAAAAACTAAGAATACTCAATTACAAATACACTGAAATGTCTATGATGTAACTATCCAATAAAACAGAGACATATGCATCTATAAATGTTATGGCAGTTTCTTTTTGTGTAATTACCAATTGTTCACTCCACTGATTGGGGGGCTTCCCCCTCTAGGGTCTGGGATGACTGGAACATAGAACACTTTTTCACTGGACAGGGCAGAGAAGCTGGACTGCTTGTTATTAGCCACCTATACGCATGGCCTGGGGGAGGACATGCACTCCAAACAGGGCCACACAGAGGTTGCACTGTGGAACAAACTGAACAACGAAGGACGGCGGGAGGCAGGATGTAGTCTCAGGTGGGTGGAGAGCGCCTCAGCCTACTGCAGGAGAATGTGATTGGTTTGTTTGAGTAATTCCAGGGGCTGGCGAAACCTGCCACTTGTGAATAAACCCGGGTTAGGCCTGGTCTTCTGGCAAGAAGGGTTGAGTGCCCAGGGGATCTTATCTGAAGGAGCAAAATGAGGAAAAAAACTTGATTCACACTAGGTGAGGCCTTACCAATGTCACCACATGTCAAAGCAGCAAATAATATTGGGTCTCAGTTACAGTCCTTCCTTACACTCTTTTAATAATATAATTTTTTAAAAAAACATCATACTGGGTCCAATTAAAATAAATAAATTTATATTTAAAAAAAAGAAAACTAAGAAAAAAAAAGAAAATGAAAAAAAATCATACTGAATGCAAAATCAGAGACAGTGCTTGAAAGGTATTATAATTAAATTGGTACTTTGAGACATGAATAGAAGCAACATAGACTAGGAAAACTGTAGCTAAAGCAAACACTCTCTTGTAGATCTTATTGATGTCTGGTTCACACAATCAGCCATATGTTGCTTTGTCCCTTAATACTTTGGGTTATAATGTAATTGCAATGTTACTTTTTTAGATACCCTTGAATGAATGTTTCCACTGTTTCCCCATCTATTTCCCATGAAGTGATGGGACCAGAAACAGTGTCAGACTTTATTTTGGGGGGCTCCAACATCACTGCAGATGGTGACTGCAGCCATGAAATTAAAAGACGCTTACTCCTTGGGGAGTCCCTTGGACTGCAAGGAGATCCAACCAGTCCATTCTGAAGGAGATCAGCCCTGGGATTTCTTTGGAAGGAATGATGCTAAAGCTGAAACTCCAGTACTTTGGCCACCTCATGCGAAGAGCTGACTCATTGGAAAAGACTCTAATGCTGGGAGGGATTGGGGGCAGGAGGAGAAGGGGACGACAGAGGATGAGATGGCTGGATGGCATCACTGACTCAATGGACATGAGTCTGAGTGAACTCTGGGAGTTGGTGATTGGGACAGGGAGGCCTGGCGTGCTGTGATTCATGGGGTCTCAAAGAGTCGGACATGACCGAGCGACTGAACTGAACTGAACTGAACTGAATGAATGTAGGGCTCATTGGAGACCTTCTGAGAGATATATCTGTGTATTTTATGTCAATGAAACTAGAGTAAACAGAGTAATATTTATCTAATGAAAGATCGACTCATTTTATGTTAGACACACAATTGTATTTTCTCTTATTTGAGAAAGTCTCAAAAAGAAAATGCTTTGCTTTAGAGACTGAGACATAGAATTGAAAGACCATTTAGTCCAAATTCATTGTATATGAATCCTCTTCACTAACTCACTGAAGTGACTACAGACCCTTCCTGAACTCATCAGAGAAAGGAAATGGTCTTCTCACAAGATAAGCATATCTTTTGCATATTTGCTATTGGCTACATTTTTTAAAATAATTCAGTCTAAATGTGTCTCCATAAGTCACTTTATCTTTAAAGTTGATATTCTTCACACATTCAGGTTCAGTAGACACCATGGATGAATTTGCCAACCAATCATCACTCACAGGAGTAAAATAATACTTTTTAGTAGCTTCAAGTTTAAAAAGTTTCTTTTGCATGAAGACTTAGGTAGATGAATACTTAGAAAAAGTTTTAAAGATAAGAATAATTTTAGCAGAGTTTCTTGGCAATCAAATTTTTTATTGATTCCAGAAATTACAATATTGCCAGTGCTTCTGTTCTTTAGGTTTCATGCTGGCAGTTATCAATATAATGTCCAAAAGTGTAAAGCAAATAGACACTCCCTGTTGTCACATGGAATTCCAGATTTGAAGTAATTCAGTTTCTGTTTCCCAGCTTTATATTAATGTGTTATCATTACTGATAAATTATGCTTTAAAAGCAAGACTGTGTGGTGACAAGGTGATTGGAGACACAGGATTCATGAGATGTGATATCCAACAATTCTGAGTTCTTAAAAATTCGTTTTCAAAAAGAGCATTTTCACTGAGTCTGTACTTATTAGGAAAATGATAAAACTGGGAATTTTCAAAATTAACTTTGATGTAATATGTGTTTATTAAAGAATAATAAAAATGAGAGAATTTGACACATGTATATTATCAAAACTCAATGAGAATGGCAAGGATGGGTTAGAATTTAGATCAACAAACTTTATTTGGGAGAAATATTTTATTATTGACATGTTTGGGCTTACCAGTGCATGAACATAATAAAATGTAAAGCCACTTTTTAGTTAGCTTTATTATCATTTTTAAATCCTCTGTTAACTATATATCTGATTATTGCTTGTACCCAATACTGACCACTCCCACAATTTCTTTGAATACCTCTGCTATCAAGCTGCTTTGGGGGCAGGCTAAGGATTATTTTTTGCTTATGAATTCCCTCTTTCTTGATTCATTAATCATATAATCATATCCCAAATTGTCCCCATTCTAGTCCTATATGTTCCTGCCTTTTAAATGAGGCACTCAGTAATCAGATTAGTAGTAATATAAGCTGATGATGAATTCCTTTTTTCTATTATAAACCAAAAGATACATAATATTAGATGCTTTTTCCAAGCATGGAATATTACATCTATGAAATTATAGCTGGTTCTCAATACTGTCTGTGTCATCACTAATATAACCAATGGGAGTTACAGTTATTTTATGAGCTGAAACAACCTCACAATATTCCTGATGAAGAATCTGTCACAGGGAAGTAAAAAGAAATCATATATTTGTCCAATTAATATTCAGCAAATCTATTCTCATGTTCACTATGTCCTATTTCTCTGTTCTATTTCTCATATAAACCGAGTTAATTAGTATTTTAGATCTCTTTTCATTTTGGACCTAATTTTGTGTCACTTAATTGTGGGTTCCCTATTGGCATTAATAAGGTAAAATGTAGTAACTGTAAGAATGTATTAAAAATTAGTGTCTGATAGATCATAGGCTAATATTAGCCTGGCTTATCTGCAATGTCATTTTTCAATGAAATATTGTTTTGTAAGTTACTTCTTAAATTTAGGTTGAAATTTCAGCAAAGAACATTCTAGGATATTGATACACAGACCTCTTGAGCCAGACAAAGTCTTAAATGCAACCCAATCAAATTTCCTGAATTTGGGGGAAATTAAGATCTATAGGTGTTAAATCATCGAGACCTAGCTTTGAGTCCTGAGCTTCACCATTTACGAAATGTGTGACTGGCAAAGGAGATAATTCCTTGTGCATTTATTCCTCACCTGCAAATATTCAGAAAAAACAATACTTACCTGTGCAGTTTTCATGAGGATTAAATAAGGTAATAAAATGCTTGGCATCAAGATTTTCTATTGAGATGAAGCATAGCACAGTGAAAGGCTGAATGGAGGGGGTCACTGCACATTGATTCTAAAGCCAGCACGTCTAGGTTTGAATTAGTACCACTAGTTAGTCTTTTATGCTTCAATTTTCTCATTTATGAAATGGGGGAAAGATAGTACCTAATAGATTCATTATGAGAGATAAATAAATAAGCTTGCAAGTGAAAAATGTGTAAAACAATAAGCATTGCTTGAATGCTAGTTGTATGTATATTTGTGTATGTGTGTGTGTGTGTGTGTGTGTGTGTATACACATGGGTATATACATATGTGTGTACATGCATACATATGGGCTTCTCCAGTAGCTCAGTGGTAAAGAATCTGCCTGCAAAGTAAGACCCACGGGACATGTGGCTTTGATCCCTGGGTTGGAAAGATCCCCTGGAGGAGGAAATGGCAATCCACTCCAGTATTCTTGCCAGGAGAATCCCATGGACAGAGGAGCCTGGAGGGCTACAATACACAGGGTAGCAAAGACTGGGACATGGCTAAAGTGTTTTATTATCCTATAATGTTCTTTCCTGAAGGAAAAGGCAAGAGGCAAAGGAAAGATATACCCATTTGAATGCAGAGATCCAAAGAATAGCAAGGAGAGATAGAAAGCCTTCCTCAGTGATCAATGCAAGGAAGTAAACGAAAACAGCAGAATGGGAAAGACTAGAGATCTCTTCAAGAAAATTAGAGATACCAAGGGAATTTTTCATGCAAATATGGGCACAACAAAGGAAAGAAATGGTATGGACCTAACAGAAGCAGAAGATATTAGGACGAGGTGGCAAGAATACACAGAAGAACTATACAAAAAAGATCTTCACAAGCCAGATAATCGGGATGGTGTGATCAATCACTTAGAGCCAGACATCCTGGAAAGGGAAGGTAAGTGGGCATTAGGAAGCATCACTAGGAACAGAGAGTGGAAGTGATGAAATTCTAGCTGAGCTATTTCAAATCCTAAAACATGATGCTGTGAAAGTGCTGCACTTAATATGCCAGCAAATTTGGAAAACTCAGCAGTGGCCACGGGACTGGAAAAAGTCAGTTTTCATTCCAGTGCCAAAGAAAGGCAATGCCAAAGAATGCTCAAACTACCACACAATTGCACTCATCTCACACTCTAGCAAAGTAACGCTCAAAATTCTCCAAGTCAGGCTTCAACAGGTGAACTGTGAACTTCCAGATGTTCAAGCTGGATTTAGAAAAGGCAGAGGAACCAGAGATCAAATTGCCAACATCTGCTTGATCATGAAAAAAGCAAAAGAGTTCCAGAAAAACATCTTCTTCTGCTTTATTGACTATGCCAAAGCCTTTGTGTGGATCACAGCAGACTGTGGAAAATTCTTCAAGAGATGGGAATACCAGACCACCTGACCTGCCTCCCAAGAAATATGTATGCAGGTCAAGAAGAAACAGAACTGGACATGGAATAACAGACTGGTTCCAAATAGGAAAAAGAGTATGTCAAGACTGTATATTGTCACCTTGCTTATTTAACTTATATGCAAATTACATTGTGAGAAATGCTGGGCTGGATGAAGCACAAGCTGGAATCAAAATTGCTGGGAGAAATATCAATAACCTCAGATTTGCAGATAACACCACCCTTATGGCAGAAAGTGAAGAGGAATTAAGGAGCCTCTTGACAGTGACAGAGGAGAGTGAAAAAGTTGGCTTAAAATTCAACATTCAGAAAACTAATATCATCACATCCGGTCCCATTACTTCATGTCAAATAGATGGGAAAACAATGGGAACAGTGACAGACTTTATTTTGACGGGGGGTAAGGGGGCTCCAAAATCACTGCAGATGGTAACATCAGCCATGAAATTAAAAGATGCTTACTCCTTGGAAGAAAAGTTATGACCAACCTAGACAGCATATTAAAAAGCAGAGACATTACTTTGCCAGCAAAGGTCTGTTTAGTCAAGGCTGTTGTTTTTCCACTAGTCATGTATGGATGTGAGAGTTGGACTGTAAAGAAAGCTGAGTGCCAAATAATTGCTGCTTTTGAACTGTGGTGTTGGAGAAAACTCTTGAGAGTCCCTTGGACTGCAAGGAGATCCAATCAGTCAATCCTCAAGGAAATCAGGCCTCAATATTCACTGGAAGGACTGATGGCTGAAGCTTAAACTCCAATATTTGGCCACTTGATGCAAAAAACTTACTCACTAGAAAAGACCCTGATGCTGGGAAAGATGGAAGGATGGAGAAGGAGATGACAGAGGATGAGATGGTTGGATGTCATCACCAACACAAATGGACATGTGTTTGAGTACACTCTGGGATTTGGTGATGGACAGGAAGGCCTGGTGTGCTGCAGTCCATGAGGTTGCAAAGAGTCGGACATGACTGAGCGACTGAACTGAACTGAACTGAAATGACTTAGCACGCATGCCCACAAGTGTACATACATGTTTGATTACCTCTACTAATATAAATTCTCTTAAACATGACGCCTTTAAAAATGCCTTATTCTGTGATTGAGTGAAGCACCCAATTTTTTCTATTTAAAGCTAGGAAAAATGTTTCTATTGTGTAATTTCCTATATAGAGAGAACTGAACCCTGAGCTTCCTTAGGGCAAGTGCAGGTAGATAGGTGTCATCATTTATGTCTGAACAGATCTGAACACATAATTTAGGAGGAGGAGAGAGACAACATTATATTTCCCCTTTCTCTTTATACCTGCTTTTCTGATTAGACTTTTCTGAGTTGAATAACCGTGACAACCAAAACAAGGTAGTGAATTCTTCCTGTCTCTTTTATTAACCACCTGGAAATGCAGAAGATGGCAACACAAAGGCCCCAGATTAGGAAGAGATTATCTGTGCTATGCAAATATCTCTGCCTTCGAAAATGTCTAAGTTACAGTCAAGAGGAACTGCAGGCATAGGCAGGATGGAGCATGTTGTAATAAAGACAATTAAAGGATGTCTTTTAAGGCTCTGGAATCATTGTTCTCTATCCCCAAGGGACATCTGGCAGTGTCTGGAGGCGTTTTTGGTCACAACATGGCGGGTGCTACTGGCATCTTGTGGGTCAAGACCAGTGATGATGTTAAACAATGCTGGGACCACTTCCCCACAACAAAGAACTATCTGATCCAAAACACTGATCCTGCTGAGATTAGGAAAGAACCCTGCCGTGCCCCTCCAGCCTTAATTTAACAGACTTTATCTTGGGTAATTTCTACTTCAATATAAACTTGCTACACACGTAAACATGCTTGTGTGTAAGCACGTTGTTAAGCTGTTGTGCCAGCAGTTACTACTGATGAAGAGACATTTCCTGGGACACTAAAAATAATCTGTTGGCAAAGGTGACATGACTTTAGTGCTATTGTTTTTATCAGATCCTAATTGCCAGGAAACTTGTTTTTTCTTTTTGGTAGTTATTACCACATAATTCGGAGAGGGCACTGGCACCCCACTCCAGTACTCTTGCCTGGAAAATCTCATGGATGGAGGAGCCTGGTAGGCTGCAGTCCATGGGGTCGCTAAGAGTTGGACATGACTGAGTGACTTCACTTTGACTTTTCACTTTCATGCATTGGAGAAGGAAATGGCAACCCACTCCAGTGTTCTTGCCTGGAGAATCCCAGGGATGGTGGAGCCTGGCCGGCTGCCGTCTATGGGGTCGCACAGAGTTGGACACGACTGAAGTGACTTAGCAGCAACCACATAATTATGCACATTCTCTGTGGGAAAAAAATGCATTAACTTTTAAAAATACTCTAAATATTTGCTTTAAATATGTATGTCAGCATTTCCTGTATTTTAACTGGAACCAGGCAGTAAAATCGTACTTGCTTATAAAATGGAATCCATGTACAGGGTCTGTAAGGTGAGAAATGCTGCGAGGTATATTTCATTTTCTTTAAATAACAATTATACTCCATACTTCTCCCTTCAATATGAGTAATTATTATGATTATAAAAATAATACTTGTTTATGGCCGATGAAAAGTAACATGATCACCCACTCTTCCCACAAGGTGTACTCCCCAAATGTTACTGTTTAGGTTATGTTTCCTCAGCTTCATTTTTATAAACCCACTGGCTACCCTCTCCCTTGAATGGGAGCACGGACAGAAAATTCTATTATGTGCATACAATCAGCTTTGTGTGATGGTAAACTTCAGCAAAAAAGCAGATAGACTTTATCATTTCACATTACAATCCCCAAGACAAAATAAGAAAGATTTCTCAAAGGCCACAGGAGGTATACTGTGGCTCACCTAGGAAATTTTATGTTGTTGTTGCTGTTTTTCAGAATGGGGCTTGGCCTCACACTAGTTTAGAAGCAATATCTTGTTGCCAGTGGCTTTGCAATCACAGGCCTGAGAAGAGTAATTGGGTAGTGAACGACCTTTCCATCAGTCTCAGAATTTGTGAGGAAATTTCTGGTTTCGGCTTTCCCCAAATATGACCTTAGATTTCCTCTTGCCTGGAAAATCCCATGGACGAAGGAGCCTGGTGGGCTGCAGTCCATGGGGTCGCTGAGTCGGGCATGACTGAGAAACTTCACTTTGACTTTTCACTTTCATGCACTGGAGAAGGAAATGGCAACCCACTCCAGTGTTCTTGCCTGGAGAATCCCAGGGACAGCGGAGCCTGGTGGGCTGCCGTCTATGGGGTCATACGGAGTCAGACATGACTGAAGCGACTTAGCAGCAGCAGGGCAGATTCCAAGCTTACTAGAGTTTAATAGTCTCTACCTGAGAAAGAATGAGCGCCACCTCTATCTCAGTTTTTCCTTATGCAAAGTGAAGTGAAAGTCACTCAGTCGTGTCCGACTCTTTGCGACCCCATGTACTGTACGGTCCATGGAATTCTCTAGGCCAGAATACTGGAGTGAGTAGCCTTTCCCTTCTCCAGGGCATCTTCCCAATCCAGGGATCAAACCCAGGTTTCCTACATTGGAGGTGGATTCTTTACCAGCTGAGCCTCAAGGGGAGCCCATGACACTTTTTTTTTTTTCTTCCTGAAAAGAACTCAATCCCAGTTCTTTTCACTATAAAATACTTGGCCCAGTGGGAGAAACATGTACTATATCCTTTTTGTCTGTAGGGTTTTGGAAGAAGGTAAAAATGTGTATTAAATTTCTCATTTCAAACTAGACTTTTTCCCTTTTTAAAATTAAATAATTTAATTTTCATTGAAATGTAGTTGATTTACAATATTTTGTTGGTTTCAGGTAGACAGCAAAGTGATTCAGATATATATATATGTACGTATGTATATATAGAGAGACTGACTGATTTTCAGATTCTTTTCTCATATAGGTTACTACTAAGTATGGAGTATAGCTCCCTGTATCCTTGTTGTTCACCTATTTTACATATAGTAGTGTGTATATGTTACTCCCAAATTATTAATTTATCCCTCACTCTACATTTCACCTTTGCAAACCAGACTTTTAACATGTAAAGACATTTTTCCAGCTTGCATCTGTTTGTATACTCTTATTTTGCCTCCAAAATAATTCATTTTAAAAAGTTTATGCATTATTTAAAATATCTTCTTATCCTATATTCAGGCATCTTATCTTGGAAAGATGAAAAATATGAAATAGAACTGCACTTTAAATAGCTATCTAAAATACTACCTTCTTATGACTTTAGAATTATGTGAGAGTTGGACTGTGAAGAAGGCTGAGCACCGAAGAATTGATGCTTTTGAAGTGTGGTGTTGGAGAAGACTCTTGTGAGTCCCTTGGACTGCAAGGAGATCCAACCAGTCCATTCTACAGGAGATCAGCCCTGGGATTTCTTTGGAAGGAATGATGCTAAAGCTGAAGCTCCACTACTTTGGCCACCTCATGTGAAGAGTTGACTCATTGGAAAAGATTCTGATGCTGGGAGGGATTGGGGGCAGGAGGAGAAGGGGATAACAGAGGATGAGATGGCTGGGTGGCATCACCGACTCGATGGACATGAGACTGAGTGAACTCCGGGAGTTGGTGATGGACAGGGAGGCCTGGCGTGCTGCGATTCTTGGGATCGCAAAGAGTCGGACATGACTGAGCGACTGAATTGAAATAACTGACTGTATACTATTATATTTAAAACTTTCTAGAAGAAGGCAATGGCACCCCACTCCAGTACTCTTGCCTGGAAAATCCCATGGACGAAGGAGCCTGGTAGGTTGCAGTCCATGGGGTCGCTGGGAGTCAGACGCAACTGGGCGACTTCGACTTTTCACTTTCATGCATTGGAAAAGGAAATGGCAACCCACTCCAGTGTTCTTGCCTGGAGAATCCCAAGGATGGGGGAGCCTGGTGGGCTGCCATCTATGGGGTCGCAGAGAGTTGGACACTACTGAAGCGACTTAGCAGCAACAGCAGCAGAATATCATCAAATTTACGGGTTTTTTGGTTTGAACCACCGTAACATTTTCAGTAAAATCAAATGAAAAACAGTCTGGGGAATGGATAAGAAAACTGTGGTACATATACACAATGGAGTATTACTCAGCCATTAAAAAGAATACATTTGAATCAGTTCTGATGAGATGGATGAAACTGGAGCCAATTATACAGAGTGAAGTAAGCCAGAAAGAAAAACACCAATACAGTATACTAACACGTCTATATGGAATTTAGAAAGATGGCAATGACGACCCTGTATGCAAGACAGCAAAAAAGACACAGATGTGTATAACGGACTTTTGGACTCAGAGGGAGAGGGAGAGGGTGGGATGATTTGGGAGAATGGCATTCTAACATGTATACTATCATGTAAGAATTGAATCGCCAGTCTATGTCTGACGCAGGGTGCAGCATGCTTGGGGCTGGTGCATGGGGATGACCCAGAGAGATGTTATGGGGAGAGAGGTGGGAGGGGGGTTCATGTTTGGGAACGCATGTAAGAATTAAAGATTTTAAAATTTAAAAATAAATAAATAAATTTAAAAAAAGGGAAAAAAAAAGAAAATGAAACCAAAAAAAAAAAAAGAAAAACAGTCTGGGGAATCCCTTGAAGCCTCTAAATCTGGGCTATAGTTTCTTACTTTTACATTTTGATTAGTGCCTCATGGAAATGCCTGATTCATTGGTTCTAGTGGACTCCTTATTTATAATTGCTCCTAAAGCATAAATATGTAAAATGATGTTAGGTCTAACACACAATACAATTTGTGCTATTTTATTATCTGAAAGGAAACTCTACATAACATTAAAGTTATTTCACATGTATATATAGAGGGGATCAACAAGGAAGATGCCATTGTTCTAAATATCATCTAATAATCAAAATGTATTAAATTAAGCAAATAATGTATGACTTAGTTTTATCTACATTTTAAAATTCTTCATAAAGTCATTTTTTTCACTAAAGAATTACAAAGTAGAAATAAAAATGATAATCATAAAAAAATCTATTGAAAAATATTTAATGTAATTTGGGTCCTATGCTTTGGAATGAAGTTACATACTAGGAACAATGTTGTCATGTCACGTATTAGATTGAAAGGAAATTCATTACTTCTAGACATTATCACCTGTTGGTCAAAAAAGTATAATGCTATGTCATCAGTCTTTTTTCATTTCTATAATTTATAAAGAGTTTACACATCAATGAAAGAAATAAAAATTAGTGACTTAGTTATTCTGATAAATTTGGTTAAATCAAATGAGACATGTCGGCAGAACTGTCAAAAATCATTTCCCTCCTTAGAAGTTTACAATATTGGTGCACATAAATATGTTCTGACAGTTGAAAGAAATTTCATGACTAGCAGTAACCATTGCCTGGAGAATTATCTTCTGTTGTCGAGTCCTCGTTCTTTGTGCTACAAATTTACTGTGATAACTGGTTTGCTCTGAAGTCAACTATAAACCAGTAAACTCAAAACATCATAATTAATTTTAGGAATATGTCTCAGTATTTTAATTTATACACTCATGTATGTTTTATCATTTCAATGCAATAAAAATATCAGCAAATACATGATAATTAAGCCTTTTTATACATGGGCAAGAAATGGACCCAGTGATTGAAATAAAACAATATAAACTCGCCTAACACATACCCACATTCACACACATTCATAATGGCTTTAATGACTCTTGGGAGAATGAATGGATTTCCAGGGTGTCAACTTGGTATAATCTATTGCTAACCATTAATCACATAGAATTACTTCTATTCCACTGATATCATATACAATCATTTCAATCATGTGTACATGTGCAAATACCTACACACACACACACACACACACACACACACACACACACACAACGTATCTTGTTTCTATATTTTAATTTTGTCGCCAATCTACCCTCTACTTATTCTCTGAAGAGCATTTTAATGTCAGGGAAAAGAACTGGGCTGGGATCTAGAAGATAAAATGCTAGTCTTTCTTTTGTCACCCAAAGCCTTAAAAAGGTTTATATGAACTCTAAAGTCCCAATCATTTTCACATTGTGTAACATTATGTAAATTTCAACAAAACAAAGTTTCCCCTCTGAAATTTTCTAATTTCTAATAGAGCTGTAACAGAAAGCTTTTATCCTTTTTTCAGTTTTAATCTACTTTCTATTAAACTTTTAGATTCTTTCCAGGATTTAAAACAAAATTATTTATTTGGCTGCAATGGGTCTTAGTTGCAGCATGCAGGATCTTCCTTGTGTCATGCAGAATCTTTCGTTGTGGGGCAAGGACTCTCTAGTTGTGATGTGGGGACTTAATTGCTCTGTGGCATGTGAGATCTTAGTTCCCTAACTAGAGATCACATCCATGTCCCCTGAATGGTATGGCAGATTCTTAACCACTGGACCGCCAGGCAAGTCCCCAGAAATTTTTTCTTGTCCAAAAAGCATAAGCAACAACCATTTTTCTTTCAAAAAATGTATAGAGTGATGTCTTTCTATCATAAATATAACATTATTCTTTTAAGATTATAGTATAGCCATGAAATTATATATTTATCTTATGTCGTATTTTCATAGTTTGAGGGTTTTTTTTTTTGTTTTTAAATTATAGTCTTTATTTTTTGTACTCTCTTTACCTATGTAGACTATTTCATTTATTTTTATTTTTTATTATAAATTTATTTATTTTAATTGGAGGCTAATTACTTTACAATATTGTATTGGTTTTGCCATACATCAGCATGATTCTGCCACAGGTATACACGTGTTCCCCATCCTGAACCCCCCTCCCACCTCCCTCCCCTACCACCCCTCTGGGTCATCCCAGTGCACCAGCCCCAAGCATCCTGTATCATGCATCAAACCTGGACTGGCGATTCATTTCATATGATATTATACATGTTTCAGTGCCATTTTTTTGCTGTCTCGCATACTATTATAATTTTTTTTATGGTGGCAGACAGCAGTGGCTCCACTTAAGGAATTTGTGTGAGGATTCTACTGTTGCTTAGAGTATTCACTTTGATTATACCCCAAAACAGGAGTAATAATATCAGGATAGCTTGGAGTCTCGCTGGACCTATATGTAAGTCAGAATCCTATTTATCTTCTGAGCTTATCTGTGTCCAAGGAGCATTTTGAGTCCTAACCAACCAAGGATAGCACAGAACTATTTACAATAATCCCCCAAAGAGTCGATTATTTAACTTTCCACACCAATGCAGTTTATGCAATGAGCTGTTTAGTGAAACACACTTAAAGAATGTACATGAATAAAATTGAAATTATTGATAACAAAACTGGAAGGAAGCATTCTTAACATTAAAGCATTTATGTTATGTTTGCAGCATTTTCAGTTTTTAGTTCTGCGCATTGTCGGGGATCTTCTAGACTGGAACACACAGCAATAAGTGCTATTCTTTTGTGAATAGTTCCTCTCTGGTAGCAATGACGAGCCCATGGAGTTTTCTAAAAATGTATTAAGCCACTAAGTTACCATTTAGAAGATATTAAACAGTATTAATAATAATAAAAAATAGGTTTGTTGGGAAAGACTGTACAAACATAATAAGGTAACATGCCCAAGGGGAACAAAACAGTGCTTTAGGAACTTAATAACAAGCCTATAAAACACAGTTAAAGAAAATGAGTAGTTTAGCTGTGATGATAAAACTTGCAGCTTAATTGAATTTAAAATTCAATTCAATATAGCTTGGAATAATTCTATGATTGTTTCTGATGTACTGAAACACTAATGAACTAAATGTCATCATTATACCTTGGAAGAATTCATGATATTATTCAGCATAGTAAATTAGACAAAGAGTGACAGACTCTTCTGGGCATATTAGAATGTGACATTTTGCATCATTTAGGAAATTATCTGAAAATTTTAGGTCTATAATTCTGTTAACTGAAATATCAAATAATTGAGGACAGTATACTGGCTGAAATGATCTCAATTTTTGCTTGGCATCTGTTCTTTTTTGCCACAGACGAGTATGGGCTACAGCACGAGACAGAAGGCTATTTTGATTAATATGAAATTCTTGACTCATAAGAAACATACTGAACTAAAAAAAAGATACAAAAAATGTATAGGACATACATAAAGGGGGGCCTAGAAATTGTGACTCAAATATAATTTACCAAAGTTGGAAATGAAAGCTATGTACTAATTGCTTGGTAGATGGGTCTTTTTATTATTAGTAAACTAGGGAAAATTAGAATAATGTTTTCTACCAAAAACTTGAAGTGAACCATGAAAAAATATATAAAGAAGCAGACTACAGATATCTCAAATCTCTTTTTTAAATTTGTAAACTAATTATCAAATGAAGAGGGATTCTGGATAATGTGAGAAATATGGTAGTAAACAGATATGCTGTTAAATTTTGGACTGTCTATAAATATATGAAGGGTATAGGAGAGAGGCCAACCAAAAAGAAGTTAAGTGAAAACTGAAATAGTGTATGTCAACATAATCTGTTTGCAAAGTTTAAAACAGAAAAGTCCTCCATTTCCTTTAAAGTCAAATTCAAGTCAATGTCGTCTAAGCCTTTGGCCTATATTACCAATCAAAAATAATCTTTCCTTCTCTTGTTCTGTCTTTGCAGTTTGTCTGTAATTCCATTTTAATTCCTATCATAGCCTGTATTGGGTTATATTTCTTTATATCTGCTTTTGTTTTCCAAACCGTGTCGTGAGCTGCCAGAAGGTAGGATCCTTTTTACTCTTCATAATAACAGTTGGTTAAACAGGATTAACTGACTGGATGAAAATGTAAGTGTGATCGAGCTTAGACAACTGTCTCTCCATTTCCCTCCAGGGGTGATTAAGCTTATCTGGCAGCCTAGGCTGGAATCCTGTGGCTTCTGCATAACTCTTTGTTGCACATGCTTAAATGAATAGACAAATTTTTCAGAAAGAAAAAAAAAGTATATACTTTAATAAAGTTTATTTGATTTGAATGATAGTGATGCCACAATCTATAACTAATTTGAATGTGGGATATTTTGAATGTATATCCTGCATGTACCAAGAATTATGGGGATGACATGAAGACATGGCACAACCAAAACCAATGCAGAAGCACGTTCATTTCTTGTGTGCACGTGTATACTCACATGTATATATTTTATGTCAAATCCTTAAATATATGCAAATTATCCAATGTCTACACATACACAAATATAGACATGATTTTTTAATGAAAAAATTTATGCATATGATTTAAAGTGCTGTATTAGTATGCACCATCTAGATGAGTTATTGAGAGAATATGATGGATTCCTAATATGGAATTAAGATCTTATGCCAATCAACTGAAACAATTTAAATTGTACAGTGACTACTGTGAACCAAATTACAAAGGATTTGGAATTCTGAATTCAAGAGTAATATCTTAGGGGCTTCCCCAGTGACTCAGCTGGTAAAGAATCACCCTGCAATGTGGGAGACCTGGATTCGATCCCTGGGTTGGGAAGATACCCTGGAGAAGGGAATGGCTACCCACTCCAGTATTCTGGCCTGGAGAATTCCATGGACTGTATAGTCCATGGGGTCGCAAAGAGTCAGACTCTTCAAATGAAATAATATTTTTAAAATGTCTACTATATTTCGTATTTGATGCATTTATAATCCGTATTGTTCAAATGGTCTTCAGTTCAGTTCAGTTTAGTCGCTCAGTTGTGTCTGACTTTTTGTCACCCCATGGACTTGCAGCATGCCAGGCTTCCCTGTCTATCACCAACTCCCAAAGCTTGCACAAACTCATGTCCATCAAGTCAATGATGCCATCCAACCATCTCATCCTCTGTTGTCCCCTTCTCCTCCTGCCTTCAATCTGGAAAGCATCAGGGTCTTTTCTAGTGAGTCAGTTCTTTGCATCAGGTGGCCAAAATATTGGAGTTTCAGCTTCAGCATCAGTCCTTCCAATGAATATTCAGGACTGATTTCCTTTAGGATTAACTGGTTTGATCTCCTTGCCATCCAAGGGACTCTCAACAGTCTTCTCCAACACCACAGTTTAAAAACATCAATTCTTTGGCTCTCAGCTTTCTTTATGGTCCGACTCTCACTTCCACACTTGACTACTGGAAAAACCATAGCTTTGACTAGACAGACATTTGTCAGCAAAGTAATGTCTCTGCTTTTTAGTATGCTGTCTAGGTTGGTCATAGCTTTTCTTCTGAGAAACAAGTGTCTTTTAACTGTCAAATGGTCTTAGACACTTTCAAAACATAGCATCAAAAATTCTTTGTTTAAATTGAACAAGCTTAATTCTTCAACTTCTGCTCCAGTTTCTTGGTCTTCTCAGTTTTCCAACTACTAACAGACTAGACTAGTTCAATTCTTAAGAAAGAATATGTCAGTGACCTAGATAATCATCATACTTTTTGGATAGATTGTTAAGTACCGGACACTTTATAGATCCTTAGTAATACTCTTTGTTACCTGTGATTGGGTCAGCTGTCTACAGTGAACTCACTACATGTGACTCTTGAGCAGATTATGAGATATTGACTAGGGTTACTCGGCTTTACTAAGCCAATGGTGGAGATGGAGTAGTTTCCCCTAGAGGGACAGAAACCAAGGTTGATCTGTTCGGTAAATGAATTTTCTTATGCACATATTCAAATGTGGCCAAACTATACACTTGCCAAACTGGAAAATCATCTTTGAATCTGTAAAACATATGAAAACCTGAAAGCTAAGTTAAGTACCCAGTGGAATTTAAGGAGAAAATGATACGTTTCCATTAAAAAAGCTATTTTTCTTAATTGGCAATATTTCCTAGTGTGTTTCTTTTTATCCCTTCCAACAAAGCATAAGTAAAGCAATTGACACCTGGAATGTTTGGCAAATGCATTAGCCATGGCACACAGAGAGATGAATATTTGGCAGACATTTGCTAAATTCTGGCATATCACCAAACCAAAAGATGATTTGATGCCTGAGATATTACTGCTTTCCTTTTAACCTAAATTGGTCTTTGTATTTAATTTTATTTACATAAAGACAACAAAATTATAATTTTAGGTAGCTGCAGAGGTGTGGAATTCAGCATTAGCTGAAGATTTCTCCAGTAAATAAATTCATTACATCACTGAAAACAACTGTCCTTGATTGAAAAAGGGGTACCCCAGTTTTAGTGGGAAAGTAGATAAGCCATGACCACTTAGCATGAAGAGAAATTAAACAACCAGAAGAATGTCACCCTCTTGGCCATGAATTAGCAGAGGAATGGATAGTAGCTTTAGATATATCAAGGAAAGTAAGTGTATACTAATACATTAGAAGGTTCTGGAGGATCAAAAGCTGAGCTAACTATTGTATCATTGAGGTTAAAGGCCACAGTTCCCTATTTGCAATTCAGTGTTAAGATCACTGCTGTTGTTACCACTATATCTGAGACCACAACTTCCCCACCCACACCACAATGCTGGTGACAACATAAGCTGCATGGCCCCCTCTGCCACAGAGTCCAGCATCTCTGTGAGCTTGCTGCCACAAGGTGGCCTCTCTCTTACTTTCACGTTCTTGCGCAAGTGACTGTAATTTGCATCCAAAACATTATCCCTGAGTACATGGGGAGGATGTCCTTGCTAGAAGAGGCATAGAGATGAGAAAACACTGTTTTCTTACACAAAACACAATTTCTTCCTCTAATATGTCCATCTTGTATTTTTCATGTTTTTCTCTAAATCTTATTTTTCCCTTTACTCACTATCCTTTCTTATCAATTATCTACAAACACAAAATACTGAAAACCTTGATTTTGTAAAGTAGTTCATCATTTGGAAGGTAAGCAATGCCTGGTATAATCCATCATTTACTTTTTCATCTAGGAATGTTAAATCCTTTTTTAGAAAGGAAAAAAATAATAATTATTAAAAAGAACTTAAAAGCAGTCATAAACATTTTATGTTTTAGTGATACTGTTATATATACTGGTTTTCTAAATATAATCACGTCAATTTAAAATATTAGTTTCTTTATCTATAATCATTTATTTTGTATCTTTTTGTGACTATTGTTATGCTCGCTGAAACCTAAAGTACTATGTTGAATAAAATTGAGGGTAACGGGCACACATATTTCTGACCTTAAAGACAGTATTTTAAATGTTTTATCAATTCAAATGAGTGTTGTATTTACTTTAGGTTTTCAGTAATTATCCTTTATAAGTTCAAGAAGTTTCTCTTTTATTTTTGATTACTCTCTGTGGTTAATAACTGTTGAGATTTATCCATGCTTTTGGTGAATCTACTGAAATAAGCATATGATTTATTTTTCCACCTTTAATATGTTGATCTAGAAACGTATAGTAGTAATCAAAGGCCTTGGTTAAAAGAAACTGGTTAAGAGAACTTAGTGTGGTTTTGGTGTCAAGGTTTCAGAACCTTGTTTAACAAATTTGAAAAATATACCATTTCTTTGTTTTCTTTCTATGTTTTTCTTAATATTTTGACAGACTCTTCAAAAATATTCTTAATATTTTGACAGACCCAGATAGACTGTTTCTGTTTTGTTTTTGTTTTTCCTCTCATGAAAAAATTTTAAACGAATGATTCAATTAATCCTTTCTCAGGGATAAAACATCAGGAGGTCAATGTCTTCTTGTTTCAGTTTTTTAAGAATATATGCCTTATACGTTCCCAGATTTCATGTTGTAATTTATTAATGTCTTTTCTCGTTATCTATTAAAACACTCTATATTAAACTCTGGGCATTATTATTGAATTCATTTTCTTAGCTTAGTTTTTCACTAAAAGAAGCTGAAGTGAAATGTTTACTCAGGTAGTGTATTTTGGAGATCAGCCCAAACAGTAGGGATGAAGAATCAGGGAGACTGATTCAGGGATAACAGACATGTCAAAGTTTGTGCAAATTGTCCAGTTACCATGCTGGATTCTAGGGGCGCAATTCTGCTAAAACTTCCTGAGAACTGTACAGAAAGTCTGTGCAAAGTAGCTGTCTAAAAGTGGGGCTACACATCAGCTATACTGTCCTTTAACCAAAGATTGAATGAGGAGTCAAAAGCCATCAGATTATAACGATAGCTTCACCCACTGTGCCCCACTGTTGGCAATGTTCCTCACCTTGGGAACACTTAAACTCAGCAGTATCTAAGGGCTTCCTTGTTGACTCAGTAGTAAAGAATCTGCCTGACATGCAAAAGATGTGAGTTTGATCCCTGGGTCAGGAAGATCTCCAGGAGAAGGAAATGACAACCCACTCCAATATTCTAGCCTGGAGAATACCATGGACAGGGAAATCTGGCAGGCTACAGTTCATAGGATCAAAGAGTCAGACACAACTTAGCCCTATCTTTCTTTCTTTTCAGTTCAGTTCAGTTCAGTCACTCAGTCATGTCTGACTCTTTGCGACCCCATGAACCGCAGCACACCAGGCCTCCCTGTCCATCACCAACTCCTGGAGTTCACCTAAACTTATGTCCATTGAGTTAGTGGTGTAATCCAACCATCTCATCCTCTGTCATCCACTTCTCCTCCTGCCCTCAATCTTTCCAAGCATCAGGGTCTTTTCAAATGAGTCAGCTCTTCACATCAGGGGGCCAAAGCATTGAAGTTTCAGCTTCAACATCAGTCTTTCCAATGAATACCCAGGACTGATCTCCTTTAGGATGGACTAGTTGATCTCCTTGCAGGCCCAGGGACTCTCAAGAGTCTTCTCTAACATCACAGTTCAAAAGCATCAATTCTTCGGTTCTCAGCCTTCTTTATAGTTCAACTCTCACATCCATACATGACTACTGGAAAAACCATAGCCTTGACTAGATGGACTTTTTTTGGCAAAATAATGTCTCTGCTTTTTAATATGCCATCTAGGTTGGTCATAACTTTCCTTCCAAGGAGTAAGCATCTTTTAACTTCATGGCTGCAATCACCATCTCCAGTCGTTTTGGAGCTCAGAAAAATAAAGACAGCCACTGTTTCCACTGTTTCCCCATCTATTTGCCATGAAGTACTGGGACCAGATGCCATGATCTTAGTTTTCCAAATGTTGAGCTTTAAGCCAACTTTTTCACTCTCCACTTTCGCCTTCATCAAGAGGCTCTTTAGTTCTTCACTTTCTGCCATAAGGTTGGTGTCATCTGTGTATATGAGGGTATTGGTATTTCTCATGGCAAACTTAATTCTATCTTGTGCTTCCTCTAGCCAGGCATTTCGCATGATGCACTCTGCATATAAGTTAAATAAGCAGGGTGACAATATACAGCCTTGACGTACTCCTTTTCCCATTTGGAACCAATCTGTTGTTCCATGTCCAGTTCTAACTGTTGCTTCCTGACCTGCATATCGGTTTCTCAAGAGGCAGGACAGGTGGTCTGGTATTCCCATCTCTTTCAGAATTTTCCACAGTTTATTGTGATCCACACAGTGAAAGGCTTTGGCATAGTCAATAAAGCAGAAATAGATATTTTTCTGGAACTCTCTTGCTTTTTCCATGATCCAGCGGATGTTGGCAATTTGATCGCTGGTTCCTCTGCCTTTTCTAAAACCAGCTTTGGCGTGTTCTAAAGGTGACGTCCAAATATAGACAGTCATTCTCAAGATGATGCCGAAACTCAAAGATCGACAAAATAAATCTGAGCCACCAAGTACTTTTGTAAATAAAGTTTTATTGGAGCACAGATAATACAATTATGTTATGTGTCATCTCTGGCTGTTTTCCCACTGTAACTGCAGAATTAGGTCTAACATAGATCCTGGGACACATGAAACCTGAAGTATTCACTATACAGAAAATGTTTGTGCATCCCTATTGTTACTAGATTTTCAGTGGGCCATTAACAGCATTCTAATTGGTCATGCACCCACTGATGTACTTATTTTACTATGTAACATATTCTTCCATTGAAGGTGTCAATAAATCAAAGGTCAGTCGCTCAGTTGTGTTCCACTCTTTGTGACCCCATGGACTGTAGCCCACCAGGCTCTTCTGTCCATGGACTTCTCCAAGCAAGAATGCTGGAGTGGGTTGCCATTTCCTTCTTCAAGGGATATTCCTGACCCAGGGATCGAACCCAGGTCTCCTGTACTTCAGGTAGATTCTTTACTGTTTGTGCTACCAGGGAAACTTTTCCTAAACTTTGGGTGATAATGCTGGTAGAAGCAGTACAAGCAAGAAAATATATCTGGAGTTCACACTGCTGCTCCCTTCAGGGTAGAAGCAAGTCCCTTTCACATGACTTCTTGCCAAGGAATTACTTGGTCTTCTTGTGAAGTGGTTCCACATCAAGTGCTCAACATCAATTTTTGCTGCTAGCATGTTAGTTATTCTGAAGTGGCAATAGTTAGATTGGTCTTATTTAAAGAGAGCTCATGTGGTTGGTCTATGCTTATCCTCCACCTCTGTGATCACTCTGTTCATAGACCTGTTATGCAAACTCTCAGGGGCTCAGGATCAGAGACCTGCTGACACCATCATATGCTACGTTTTCCACCTGTTTTGTTAAATGTTTTCTCTGTGGTGGCTGCTTTATGGTGGCACTCACTTGACACACTTTATATTCACTTACATGGATCTATCTACACTTCTTTCCCCAGTTTTCTTCCTTTTGTACACAATCAGCAATTCATTTAACCAGCGTCCAATAATCCAAGTGCATTAATACAAAGCTAATGATTAAGTGGACTTCTTGAGACTCTATATACAAAAATGATTATTTCTCTACATTGTCCTTGTCAAATTGTAATCTACCTACTAGCAACATCAGGAGAGAGCTTCTTAGAATTTCAGAATCACAGTCCCTACACCAATTCTACTCGATCAGAATCTGCATTTTAACACAATCTTGAATTGGTTCTTACATGAACATTGATATTTAAGAAAGAATGAAATAATCTATCTTCTATACTACTATGTGATTTTGTTATAAGTTAATAACAAAATCACTGCAGATGGTGATTGCAGCCATGAAATTAAAAGATGCTTACTCCTTGGAAGAAAAGTTACGACCAACCTAGATAGTATATTCAAAAGCAGAGACATTATTTTGCTGACTAAGGTCCATCTAGTCAAGGCTATGATTTTTCCTGTGGTCATGTATGGATGTGAGAGTTGGACTGCGAAGAAGGCTGAGCGCCGAAGAATCGATGCTTTTGAACTGTGGTGTTGGAGAAGACTCTTGAGAGTCCCTTGGACTGCAAGGAGATCCAACCAGTCCATTCTGAAGGAGATCAGCCCTGGGATTTCTTTGGAGGGAATGATGCTGAAGCTGAAACTCCAGTACTTTGGCCACCTGATGCAAAGAGTTGACTCATTGGAAAAGACTGATGCTGGGAGGGATTGGGGCAGGAGGAGAAAGGGACGATAGAGGATGAGATGGCTGGATGGCATCACTGACTCGATGGATGTGAGTCTGAGTGAACTCCGGGAGTTGGTGGTGGACAGGGAGGCCTGGCATGCCATGATTCATGGGGTCGCAAAGAGTCGGACATGACTGAGTGACTGAACTGAACTGAACTGAATAACAATATTGCCAAATTCAGACTGAAATTGAAGAAAGTGGGGAAAACCACTAGACCATTCAGGTATGACCTAAAACAAATCCCTTATGACTATACAGTGGAAGTGAGAAATAGATTTAAGGAACTAGATCTGATAGACAGAGTGCCTGATGAACTATGGATGGATGTTCGTAACATTGTACAGAAGATAGGAATCAATATCATCCCCCAAAAAAAGAAACACAAAAAAGCAAAATGGCTGTCTGAGGAGACCTTACAAATAGCTGTGAAAAGAAGAGAAGTGAAAAGCAAAGGAAAAAAGGAAAGATATAGCCATTTGAATGCAGAGTTCCAAAGAATAGCAAGGAGAGATAAGAAAGCCTTCCTCGGCGATCAATGCAAAGAAATAGAGGAAAACAACAGAATGGGAAAGACAAGAGATCTCTTCAAGAAAATCAGAGATACTAAGGGAACGTTTCATGCAAAGCTGGGCTCAATAAAGGACAGAAATGGTATGGACCTAACAGAAGCAGAAGATATTAAGAAGAGCTGGCAAGAATACACAGAACTGGACAAAAAAGATCTTTACAATGCAGATGATTGAGATGGTATAATCACTCACCTAGAGCCAGACATCCTGGAATGTGAAGTCAAGTGGGCCTTAGGAAGCATCATTATGAAGAAAGCTAGTGGAGGTGATGGAATACCAGTTGAACTATTTCAAATCCTGAAAGATGACGTTGTGAAAGTGCTGCACTCAATATGTCAGCGAATTTGGAAAACTCAGCAGTGGGCACAGGAATGGAAAAGTCAGTTTTCATTCCAATCCCAAAGAAAGGCAACGCCAAAGAACGCTCAAACTACAGCACAATTGCACTCATCTCACATGCTAGTAAAGTAATGCTTAAAATTCTCCAAGCCAGCTTCAGCAATACATGAACTGTGAACTTCCAGATGTTCAAGCTGGTTTTAGAAAAGGCAGAGGAACCAGAGATCAAATTGCCAACATCCGCTGGATCATGGAAAAAGCAAGAGAGTTCCAGAAAAACATCTATTTCTGCTTTATTGACTATGCCAAAGCCTTCCACTGTGTGGATCACAATAAACTGTGGAAAATTCTTCAGGAGATGGGAATATCAGACCACCTGTCCTGCCTCTTGAGAAACCGATATGCAGGTCAGGAAGCAACAGAACTGGACATGGAACAACAGACTGGTTCCAAATGGGAAAAGGAGTACGTCAAGGCTTTATATTGTCACACTGCTTATTTAACTTATATGCAGAGTGCATCATGCAAAATGCCGGGCTAGAGGAAGCACAAGATAGAATCAAGATTGCCATGAGAAATACCAATACCCTTTTATACACAGATGACACCAACCTTATGGCAGAAAGTGAAGAAGAACTAAAGAGCCTCTTGATGAAAGTGAAAGTGGAGAGTGAAAAAGTTGGCTTAAAAGCTCAACATTCAGAAAACGAAGATCATGGCATCCGGTCCCAGCACTTCATGGCAAATAGATGGGGAAACAGTGGAAACAGTGGCTGTCTTTTTTTTTGTGAGCTCCAAAACGACTGGAGATGGTGATTGCAGCCATGAAATTAAAAGACGCTTACTCCTTGGAAGGAAAGTTATGGAATCTCCACACTGTTCTCCATAGTGGCTGTACTAGTTTGCATTCCCACCAACAGTGTAGGAGGGTTCCCTTTTCTCCACACCCTCTCCAGCATTTATTGCTTGCAGATTTTTGGATCGCAGCCATTCTGACTGGTGTGAAGTGGTACCTCATTGTGGTTTTGATTTGCATTTCTCTAATAATGAGTGATGTTGAGCATCTTTTCATGTGTTTGTTAGCCATCCGTATGTCTTCTTTGGAGAAATGTCTATTTAGTTCTTTGGCCCATTTTTTGATTGGGTCGTTTATTTTTCTGGAGTTGAGCTGCAGAAGTTGCTTGTATATTTTTGAGATTAGTTGTTTGTCAGTTGCTTCATTTGCTATTATTTTCTCCCATTCAGAAGGCTGTCTTTTCACCTTGCTTATATTTTCCTTTGTTGTGCAGAAGCTTTTAATTTTAATTAGATCCCATTTGTTTATTTTTGCTTTTATTTCCAGAATTCTGGGAGGTGGATCATAGAGGATCCTGCTGTGATTTATGTCTGAGAGTGTTTTGCCTATGTTCTCCTCTAGGAGTTTTATAGTTTCTGATCTTACATTTAGATCTTTAATCCATTTTGAGTTTATTTTTGTGTGCGGTGTTAGAAAGTGATCTAGTTTCATTCTTTTACAAGTGGTTGACCAGTTTTCCCAGCACCACTTGTTAAAGAGATTGTCTTTACTCCATTGTATATTCTTGCCTCCTTTGTCAAAGATAAGGTGTCCATATGTGTGTGGATTTATCTCTGGGCTTTCTATTTTGTTCCATTGATCTATATGTCTGTCTTTGTGCCAGTACCATACTGTCTTGATGACTGTGGCTTTGTAGTAGAGCCTGAAGTCAGGCAAGTTGATTCCTCCAGTTCCATTCTTCTTTCTCAAGATTGCTTTGGCTATTCGAGGTTTTTTGTATTTCCATACAAATCTTGAAATTATTTGTTCTAGTTCTGTGAAAAATGTGCCTGGTAGCTTGATAGGGATTCCTTAAAAAATTGCAAATAGAACTACCTTATGACCCAGCAATCCCACTTCTGGGCATACACACCGAGGAAACCAGAATTGAAAGAGACACATGTACCCCAATGTTCATCGCAGCACTGTTTATAATAGCCAGGACATGGAAACAACCTAGATGTCCATCAGCAGATGAATGGATAAGAAAGCTGTGGTACATATACACAATGGAGTATTACTCAGCCGTTAAAAAGAATTCATTTGAATCAGTTCTGATGAGATGGATGAAACTGGAGCCGATTATACAGAGTGAAGTAAGCCAGAAAGAAAAACACCAATACAGTATACTAACACATATATCTGGAATTTAGGAAGATGGCAATGACGACCCTGTATGCAAGACAGGGAAAGAGACACAGATGTGTATAACGGACTTTTGGACTCAGAGGGAGAGGGAGAGGGTGGGATGATTTGGGAGAATGACATTCTAACATGTATACTATCATGTGAATTGAATCGCCAGTCTATGTCTGACGCAGGATGCAGCATGCTTGGGGCTGGTGCATGGGGATGACCCAGAAAGATGTTATGGGAAGGGAGGTGGGAGGGGGTTCATGTTTGGGAATGCATGTAAGAATTAAAGATTTTAAAATTTAAAAAATAAAAAACTAAAAAAAATTTAAAAAAAAAAAAAAAAAGGAAAGTTATGACCAACCTAGATGGCATATTAAAAAGCAGAGACATTATTTTGCCAAAAAAAGTCCGTCTAGTCAAGGCTATGGTTTTTCCAGTAGTCATGTATGGATGTGAGAGTTGAACTATAAAGAAGGCTGAGAACCGAAGAATTGACGCTTTTAAACTGTGGTGTTAGAGAAGACTCTTGAAAGTCCCTTGGACTACAAGGAGGTCCAACTAGTCCATCCTAAAGGAGATCAGTCCTAGGTGTTCAAAGACTGATGTTGAAGCTGAATCTCCAGTACTTTGGCCCCTTGATGTGAAGAGCTGACTCATTTGAAAAGATCCTGATGCTTGGAAAGATTGAGGGCAGGAGGAGATGGGTCAACAGAGGATGAGATGTTTGGATGGCATCACCAACTGGATGGACATGGGTTTGGTTGAACTCCAGGAGTTGGTCATGGACAGGGAGGCCTGGCGTGCTGTGGTTCATGGGGTCTCAAAGAGTCAGACACAACTGAGTGACTGAACTGAATAACAAAATACTCTGATTCTGGACTTTTTAATTTCTCTTTGAGGTTTTCTCAAATACTTTAAGATTGTTTAATTTGATATACTCAAATTTTGAATTATTAATTAACTGTTTTTAAATGTATCAGTTTATAATGACCTTTTCTCCTAATAAATATTTTGTAACACTGCTTTTTTATATTAATTTTTGTCACACTCTGCTATATATTAACACAATTCTTTTCAGCTCTCTTTTTGTAAATATTTTCTCATATTTTTGAAAGCATTTATTTTTAGCATTTCTATGTCTTCAACTTATTCTTCCCATATTTTAAAGGTGTGCCTCTCATAAATAGCATATATCTGCCTTTTTTTTGCAAAATGGTATATAGATGCTTAAAAGATATAGCTAATCAATTTAAAATAGTATATCTAATCAATTTAAATGTATTGTGATTCTCAATATATTCTTGTATATTTCTGATATATTTTGTGTTTTCCCATTTTTCTAAGGTTTTCCTACTTATTCCTTGCCTTCGTTTGTTATAATGCTTTATTTTAAAGTTCACATTGTCCTACTAGTTTGTAAAATATGTACTGTGTGTACTTTCTAGTGGTTTAGACTTGAATTTTGCCAAGCATATCTTACCAAATCTACCACTAAATTTAATGCTCATATATTCTCTTCACATGTAACATTTCTTAGAATACTTCAACCATAAATCCCAGCTGAAAATGTTATGTTTGTTCAGACTTTCATTCATCCTGTATTATTTTAATCTCATGGATTGTTCATTAGTGTATGATTTTTATTCAAATGAGGTGTGTTACATTATTCTTTGTGTCTTTTTTCACCATTTCTGACTATAGATATTCCTCATGGTATGATTTTTCTTCCTTTTAACCTAGGTAATTTATAGGTTTCTTTATTGAATTGTATAAATTGTATTCATTGTATTCATTGTAAACTCTCTATTTTAGTTTATATTTAAAAGTTTTTAATTTGCAATTTCTATTGAAAAATTATTTTTCTAGGATACAAATGCCCAGATAGATACATTCCCAGAGAATTTGGAAGTCTTATGTTTCATTGTTACTGGTGAAAAACTTTCTGGAAACATTTATTTTATTTATGTTAGGTTATGTGTCCTTGTTTTGTCCAGGCTCTTCATGTCTTTGCCTTTGACATTTTGTAGTTTCATTATGATGAACTTAGACGTGGATTTCTTTTGGAGTATTATTCTTGAGATATATTACTCCATTACCTTATGGCTGAGACAAAATTTTTATCTTTAATTTTGGGAATTTTTCAGCCATTATTTTTGCTAATATTGTCTGTTTTGTTCTCTCTTTCCTTCTTCTGTAACTCCCATTACAGTTATGTGGATTAAAGAAGCCTATTTCCATTAATCATAACACTTCTGATACCAAATGCTTGCTTTCTTTTTCTCATACCAACCCACTCTCTGATTCTCTGAAGATACCAATTGGGTATCCAACAGTTTAATTCAGTTTGATACTAACCAGTTGGAGTTAGCACAGACTCTGCAGATGAAGGACTGAGTCCCCCAAGGCCACGCCCCTCTTCATATGCCAGTTCCTAGTATATGGTCCCTAGAGTAGTTACACGTCTGCATGTGTGCACACTGTCCCTCAGTAGTGTTTGACTCTTTGCATCCCTGTGGACTGTAGCCTGCCAGGCTCCTCTGTCCATGGAATTTTCCAGGCAAGAATACTGGAGTGGCATTGCCATTTCCTCCTACAGGGGACCTTCTCAAGTTCCCAACCCCGGGATCAAACCCGCATCTCCAGCATCTCCTGCATTGGCAGGCGTATTCTTTACCATTGAGCCACCTGGGAAGTCCAGAGTACTAACATTTCTGTCCAATTTTGCTACAAAGTTGGGTGTTCCCACAACTCCTCCAGTTTAATAATTTGCTAGAATGGCTCACAAAATTCAGGGAAACATTTATTTACACTTACTGGGTTATTATCAAGAATATTATAAAGGACACAGATGAAGAACCAGGTGAAGAGGTACACAGAGTGAGATCTGGAAGCCTCTCAAGTGCAGGAGCTTCTCACCACTGGAGTTGAGGTGCAGCATCCTTCCAGCGTGTGGATGTGTTCACCAACCCAAAGGCTCTCCGGAGCTTACTGTTTAGGGGTTTTGTGGAGGTTCCATCATTAAGGCAAGATTGGCTAAATCATTGGCTGTTGGTGATTAACTGAGTCTCTAGCCTCTCTTTCCAACCGGGAGGTTGGGGGTGGGGCTGAAATCTCTAATCATGCAGTTAGTCTTCAATCCTGAAGCTATCTGCAGTCCCCAGCCACAAGTCATTGAATTAGTACAGAATTAGAGATTCATCACTGGGTGATTCCGAGGGTCTTACAAGCTCTTGTGTCGGGAACTGGCAACTAAGACCAAATTATTATAACAATCGATGTTCCTGCCACCCTATCTCTCAGGAGATTACAGAGGTTTTAGGAGCTGTGTCAGGAACCAGGGACCAGGGTCAAATATACAGTTCTTATTACATCACAGTATCTCAGTAGACCTTGTCATTCCATATTCCATGTCTCAACATCTCTTTTACGTTTTCTGTGTCTTTAGCTTTCCATGATGAATATTGGGGCACTCCTTCAGCTTTAATTTTCAAGCTATTGATGCTCTTCAGTTGTATATCACTTGTCCTTTCTCCTATTTGCAAGATTGTTTTCTCCCTAGAAATTCTTTTTAACTCATTTTCCACTGATAGTGGTCATTTTGGCAAGCCCTCTACCATGCTTATTGAGTTCATATTTTGTCTCTTTAAATTGCTTCATACAGATCTACTTTACGTCCTGTATCTCATAATTTCGTTTTCTCTTAAGAATGGTTTAAATAAATTTCTCTATTGATTTTTCTCCCATGGTAGTCTATTATATACATACATACATACACACACACACACACACACACACACACACACACACATGTTCATATGACTAAATTTTAACCATTGAAGACTTAACAGGGGGCAATCCCAAGTGGCCACAGGTGAGCACACTTTACTCAGGCTAATCTGAGGTTTGTTTCTTCCCAGGTTCAGAAAGCTGCAAACCTAGGAACACTCCAGTGGTATTTCTTGGTTTGAGTTTCCCCAAAAAGTGGTGGTGTGTGGGAGGATAACAAAGAGTTCCTGGTCTATCTGGGAGCAGGTCTGCAGTGACAAAATTTGGAACATGGTGATAAATGATGATGATACTGATGAAAAAGATGGTGGTGATGATGATGACAAAGCGTTCTACTCAGAGCATAACCGAGAAAATAGCACTTCTTTTGGTCTCATTTTGGCAATAGATAGATATATTCTGCTCCCGTTTTACTGAAGGTATAACATTTTTACCCATCCTAGCTCTATTGTTTGTTGCTGGTCAGCTTCTCTTTACCCTTCCATAATCCACTGTATTAAATCCTGGAATCTAAGTATGAATGTGATCATTGTTGTTTAAGTTTAGTCACTAAGTCATGTCCGACTCTTTTGCGACCCCATGAACTGTAGCCTGCCAGTCTCCTCTATCCATAGGATTTTCCAGGCAAGAAAACTGGAATGGGTTGCCATTGCCTTCTCCAGGGGACTTTCCCAACCCAGGGATTGAACGTGGGTCTCAAATGTCTTTCACTATTTTATGCTCATCAAATGTAAGTTTGGCTGTTTTCATGGGCTTAATTGTCTATCACTTGTGCCATCTTAATTCCTCATTTTCCTTGTCATTTCATATTCATTACATTTTCATTCCAATAAGCTTCACTTTATGTGTTAAAAAGGAAAAAATATATTCTAGATTGTCTACTACATTATTCTATGAAAACAAAAAGGGAAATGTTTCAAAGCAATAGAAAAGATTAACTCTAATTTCTGACAGGCAACTGCTTATAAAAAATGAGATTTTTAAATTTTCTGACACTAAACAGAGACATTCTTACTACATGGTTTGGGATATTACTAGCATTCTTTAAAAGGAATCATTTCATTATCAATGATTAACAATTTTTATGACATAAATCTTTTTGAGAATAGTGCAAGAAAATTTCAAAATAAAATTTGAAGAAATGGTATTTGTTTTCAATAAGAAATTTTTCCTCTTTGCAAAATACTCCTCTGTTTTGTTCTTTCAGAAATATGCATTTCTGTATCTTCAAAGGGTTAGTGACTGAGTCCTTCCTTTCAAGGTAATGGTATCAAGAGCCACAACGTATATGAATATAACTTCACCTGGAAAAAAGAATCTCCTCTGTTATCATCTTAAAACTAGTCTTAAAAACTGAAGGATTCCCATATTAATTTAGCTGCATACAGTTGGCCTTTGAACAATACAGGTTTGAATTGCTGGGCTCCACTTATACACTGATTTTTTTTCCCCCAATAAATACTGCAGTACTATGTGATCCATCATCATGGTTGACTACAAAGATGTGAAATCCTGTTATGAAGGAACCGTGAATATGGAGATCCAACTGTAAGATACTTGGATTCTCCGCTACACAGAGAAACGGCATCTCTCTCTTATTTAGCTGTCCTGTACTAGCAATAGTGAGGTAGTTTTACGATTGGTTTCTTCTGCTGTTCTTGGTAGTCAGTCCTCCAATTATCCTCTGAGGAATATCATTGAAATGATATTCTTTGATCAGGCACTCAAACACTGGAGAGTGAATTATGATATTTAAGGAATAACATCTCTATAAAAGTTTTGTTTGTTTCACATTCTTAGAAGCAAGTCTCTTTAAGTGTTCAATTTCTATGAACCTCCTTGGAAAGGCTTAATAGATTTTTATCATTTCCTTAAAATCAATCTATGTAAACTTGGATTAAAATGTGTAGTGGATTTTCTTTTCTTCCTCCTTTATTCTCTTGATTTTTGAAATCATTGGGAAAAAATAGAAAACTAACATGTAATCTCTTCTGCAGTTTTTGTGTTGACACTGAAAATTTGGCCAGAAACGATTCTGCTTTAAACATTCAAGAGTGTGTGTCTGTTTTCAATATGAACTGAAACGTTAGGGAAAACATTTTAGACTTACACAGCCTTAAATGGTGCTGCTTGCCAGCAACTCCAAGCAGCTGCAGAACCCACTAATGAAAACTGGGACTGCTCTTTACAGAGACGGCTATGAAGTATCTTTACAATTAGAAAAGGGAGGCGAGCATAATTAACAAACTATACAGTGAAATAATTGCATCTTTTGGTGACTTTCATTTTTTTCCATCTACACGGATGGAGAGAAAGTGAGTTAATTTTGCATCCTTCAAAATGATGCATGGCAGAGATGAGTCACCTCTCACTCATGTCACTCACACTCAAACCTATTCCAGTTTAGAGCTGGCAAGAGGTTGAAGGAGATTTTAAAGTCAGGGTAGCCAAAGCTGAGAAAGCAGTTGTTTTTGTGGGATTACACAGAATTGATCAGAGTGGGACATTACATTACATTGCAATACACTGCAGTGCTATGCATTTGAGCCTAGAAAAGGCTTTTAGGTGAACATTTATTTGTTCTGCTTCCCTTGAATATATAACTCAACTTCTTTAACTAGAAAAAATGTATTAACAAAGGACAATAATAAAAATTTATCTTTTAGAGGAATTGTGTATATTCATCAGAGTGGAGGCGGCAGGACAAGGGTCAGATTGCACAGAATAAAAACATGAGGGTGATGATGACCCACATTTCTTCCAGTTAGCACATTTCCACAGTGACCTAGTGGTGCATCTGTCCTACTTGATTATTGAAGGCTGGGAGGGATTGGGGGCAGGAGGAGAAGGGGACGACAGAGGATGAGATGGCTGGGTGGCATCACCGACTCGATGGACGAGAGTCTGAGCGAACTCTGTGAGTTGGTGATGGACAGGGAGGCCTGGCGTGCTGTGATTCATGGAGTCTCAAAGAGTCAGACACGACTGAGTGACTGAACTGTCTGAACTGAACAGACAATAAATTCTTGGGCGTTTTCACAATGATACTGACAAGGAAAACTTAGGAAATGAGGTAGCAGATTTTGTGTCTATTCGTAACATCAACTATGAACTTTTAATTCTAGAAAATAAATTATTCTGAGCTTTTTAAAAATGTTAATTCATATTTTTATATCTTCTTTCTTGGGAGAAAAATGCTTTCTCAAATCAGATAAAAAGGTGTAGTTATGTTTGTTATCTGTATTTTTATGTTTGGAATAAGCTATAACTATTTGTATCTCTGTTTCAAAAGGATTCTCTGTTAGAACATTTACATGGCTCTGGAACTAAGTGTGTTTCTGGAAAAGGATTGGTTATAAGATATCTTTCTAAAACCAAGAACCCACAAAAGGCATTTCTTTGCTATTAAATGACAATTTAAAAAGTAGATAATCCTTAAGAGCGACAGTTTGGGGCTTTCCTGACATGAAATACTTTGAAAATAGAAATATAGTATTTTGTTAATTTTTTGGCTGCATATTTTAAAATCTCCTTCCAAGGAGAAGTTATTTATATATATTTTTTTCTTACCATAGAAACAGTACCTTTAGCAACTTTTTATAGATTCTATTGTTATTCTTTTAAATAAAAATAAAGTTGTAGTAGTAGTAATACTCATCTGAAAGCTTTTGTGTCCTTCATTCTCCCTGAATAGGCCATCCAAAGCAATCTCAGCTTCCTAGGGAGGAGGCCTTGATTTCCTTCCTGACTCCTCAGGCCATAGTTATGTGCCCTTCTTTGCACATGAAGTACTACAACTTGTAACAAAGTAGCAAGACTATTAATATTTATAGGAATTTTTAAAAAATAAATTTGACAGTGGCAGGAACTATTTGTGTTGTGGGGAGAGAGGTAGTCAGCTGAATTTTAAACATTTTATTTACAGTCATTTTTAAAATTAAAGTGTCCATTGGTTAGTTGAACATCCAGGACAGCACACCATATGTAGGACTTACGATGATGACATTGAACTGTTGTATCAGGGCTGGGTGAGGTTTAGCTACTGAGGTGGATGGCAGAGGTGTTGGGCCTGAGCCAGTGGCCACAGTGAGAAGCCTAGAGGGCAGAGCTGAGGAAAATAAGAAACCTACAGGAGGAGCAGGAGGAGAGGGGATGACCGAGGCTGAGATGGCTGGATGGCATCACCGACTCGATGGACATGAGTTTGGGTAAACTCCTGGAGTTGGGGATGGACAGGGAGGCTTGGCGTGCTGTGGTTCATGGAGTCGCAAAAAGTCAGACACGACTGAGTAACTGAACTGAATTGGACTGAACTGTTACATTCATATCTTTATTTTTTAAGTCTCTGTTTCACATAATTTGGATAAAATGTTCTTTGGACCAGGTGATACATTTCAAATGCAACTTTCCTTCCAAGGAGTAAGCGTCTTTTAATTTCATGGCTGCAACCACCATCTGCAGTGATTTTGGAGCCCCCCAAAATAAAGTCTGACACTGTTTTCACTCTTTCCCTATCCATTTCCCATGAAGTGATGGGACCACATGCCATGATCTTAGCTTTCTGAATGTTGAGCTTTAAGCCAACTTTTTCCACTCTCCTCTTTCACCTTCATCAAGAAGCTCTTTAGTTCTTCTTCACTTTCTGCCATAAAGGTGTGTCATCTGCATATCTGAGGTTATTGATATTTCTCCCAGCAATCTTGATTCCAGCATGTGCTTCATCCAGTCCAGCATTTCTCATGATGTACTCTGCACAGAAGTTAAATAATCAGGGTGACAATATACAGCCTTGATGTATTCCTTTTCCTGTGGAACCAGTCTGTTGTTCCATGTCCAGTTCTGTTACTTCCTGACCTGCATACAGGTTTCTCAAGAGGCAGGTCAGGTGTCTGGTATTCCTATGTCTTTCAGAATTTTCCACAGTTTATTGTGATCCACACAGTCAAAGGCTTTGGCATAGCCAATAAAGCAGAAGTAGATGTTTTTCTGGAACTCTCTTGCTTTTTCAATGATCCAACGGATGTTGGCAATTGATCTCTGGTTCCTCTGCCTTTTCTAAAACCAGCTTGAACATCAGGAATTTCAACGATTCACGTATTACTGAAGCCTGGCTTGGAGAATTTTGAGCATTACTTTACTAGCCTGTGAGATGAGTGCCATTGTGCAGTAGTTTGAGCATTCTTTGCCTTTCTTTGGGATTGGAATGAAAACTGACCTTTTCCAGTCCTGTGGCCACTGCTGAGTTTTCCCAATTTGCTTTCATAGCATCATCTTTCAGGATTTGAAATAGGTCAACTGGAATTCCATCAGCTCCACTACCTTTGTTCGTAGTGATGCTTTCTAAGGCCCACTTGACTTCACATTCCAGGAGGTCTGGCTCTAGGTGAGTAATCACACCGTCATAATTATCTTGGTCATGAAGATCTATTTTGTACAGTTCTTCTGTGTATTCTTGCCACCTCGTCTTAATATCTTCTGCTTCTATTAGGTCCCTACCATTTCTGTCCTTTATCGAGCCCATCTTTGCATGAAATGTTCCCTTGGTATCTCTAATTTTCTTGAAGAAATCTCTTGTCTTTCCCATTCTGTTGTTTTCCTCTATTTCTTTGCACTGATCATTGAGGAAGGCTTTCTTGTCTCTCCTTGCTATTCTTTGGAACTCTGCATTCAGATGCGTATATCTTTCCTTTTCTCCTTGACTTTTCGCTTCTCTTCTTTTTACAGCTATGTTGGCTATACCCCAGTACAAAATTAAAAGTTAAAAATAATAGTTCAGGTAACTTAATAAATGAGCATAACAAGATAATTATATTAGAATGATAAAATATTATATAAGTAAAGATTTTCTAATACAAGTATAAAAAATTCAAATGAATCTAGAATATGGAATGCTGTGTTATTTTCTAAAATCATGGTTTGTTTCCTTTTTCATTCCTTTCACATCCATTCCTAAAATTCCTTATAGAATTTCTAGCTCTAAGCACAGATATTCTAGAAGAGAGAGGAAGGGTCAGATACTTCCTTCAGACTGAGTAAAGAAGCATGGTAGTGTCACGAAAGTCCTGTTGTTTGATAGAAAAGAAGATAGCTTCCTGGCATCATTTCCAGGAGGTAGACTGTACTATATCAGTGTAATATAAACTCTTGATAAATATAATGTTGTCAATATGTTGTGGTTTTTTTTTCTCTGAATCCAATATGGATTTCTTATTTTCATGTCATAATCCTATGTGCAATTATTTTTGTTTTTCTTGCAGATCGCCTCCCTTCTCCAAGACTTATATTCAATTATAATGCTATCTCTAGTTCAACCAGATGCTTCCCAGGTGGTGCTATTGGTAGAGTTTGAAAGTGAAAGTCGCTCAGTCATGTCCAGCTATTTGGGACCCCATGGACTGTAGAGTCCATAGAATTCTCAAGGCCAGAATACTGGAGTGGGTAGCCTTTCCCTTGTCCAGGGGACCATCCCAATTCAGGGAATGAACCCAAGTCTCCCACATTGCTGCTGCTGCTAAGTCACTTCAGTCATGTTTGACTCTGCGCAACCCCATGGATGGCAGCCCACCAGGTGCCCCCACTCCTAGGATTCTCCAGGCAAGAACACTGGAGTGGGTTGCCATTTCTTTCTCCAATGCATGAAGGTGAAAAGTGAAAGTGAAGTCGTTCAGTCTTGTCTGACTCTTAGCGACCCCATGGACTGCAGCCTACCAGGCTCCTCCATCCATGGGATTTTCCAGGCAAGAGTCCTGGAGAGGGGTGCCATTGCCTTCTCCCTCCCACATTGTAGGCGAATTCTTTACTAGTTGAGCCACAAGGGAAGCAAGGCACTATACAAAGATTAAGGAGTGGGTGGTTCCCCAATTGTCGGAATGATCCTCCCACTCAATATCATATGTAATAGCTCCCCCGTCCCTGGGATTCTCCAGGCAAGAATACTGGAGTGGGTTGCCATGTCCTTCTCCAATGCATGAAAGTGAAAAGTGAAAGTGAAGTCGCTCAGTCGTATCTGACTCTTAGCAACCCCATGGACTGCAGCCCACCAGGCTCCTCCATCCATGGGATTTTCCAGGCAAGAGTACTGGAGTGGGGTGCCATTGCCTTCTCCGAATGGTAAAAGAATCTTCCTGCAAGTGCAGGAGATTTAATGGGACAAGGGTTCCATATATGGGTCAGAAAGATCCCTGGTTGACAGCATGGTAATCCGCTACAGTATTCTTACCCAGACAATCACAAAGACAGAGGAGCCTAGCGTGCTACAGTCCATGGGGTTGCAAAGAGTTGAACAAGATTGAAGTGACTCAGCAGGCATGCGCTGCTGCTGCAACCAATATTAATTAATCAATAACTCAAATATCTCAAGTCACCTTTCGCCATTCTACTTTCTTTTTAGACTTCAACATCAACTTTAGTCAAAGTAAATTATTTTTAGAAAAAGACTATATTTCAGTTCAGACTGAAGACTATATTTCAATTCAGTTCAGTCCCTCAGTCGCGTCTCTTTGTGACCCCATGGACTGTAGCACACCAGGTTTCCCTGTACATCACCAACTCTCAGAGCCTGCTCAAACTCATTTCCGTCAAGTCAATGATGCCATCCAACCATCCCATCCTCTGTCATCCCCTTCTCCTTTTGCCTTCTATCTTTCCCAGCATCAGGGTTTTTTCCAATGAGTCAATTCTTCGCATCAGGTGGCCAAAGTATTGGAGTTTCAGCTTCAGTCTAAGTCCTTCCAATGAATATTCAGGACTGTTTTCCTTCAGAATTGACTGTTTGATCTCAAGATTGGCAAATAAAATAAAGAATATTTTGAATAAATACATTTGAAGGAAATTCAGAAATAGCATTGTGCCTTTGTAAATTATGTGCTTTGTAAATGATGCTTTCAAAAATTTTTCTCTTGTTTTCTTGTTTAATTTAAAGAAATGACTCTAATGTTAAGAATTTCAAGCTAAGTTAAGGAAAAAGTCAATTATATAATCAGATAAAAGAGAAGAAATTTTCTGGGAATGGCTGGTTTTAATTGCCTCAAATGCAATGTAAATATCAATGATGTTTTTAGATTGAAGTTTATTAAAGGACCAAGAAACTCAGATTTCTATCCAAATGATAATTATACCTTTCTCTTTTTCAAGTCTCAGAAAGATAGACTATGTGCTGCTGAATTTAAACTTCAAGGGATTCTGAATTTTATTTGTTATCTCCAATGACCAAAAGGCTTCCCTGGTGGCTCAGATGGTAAAGAATCTGCCTGCAGTACAAGAGACCTGGGTTTGATCCCTGGTCGGGAAGATCTCCTGGAGAAGGGAATGGCAACCCACTCCAGTATTCTTGCCTGGAGAATTTCATGGGCAGAGGACTCCTAGTAGGATACAGTCCATGGGGTTGCAAAGAGTTGGGCACAACTAAGCAACTAACTCACACACACACACAATGATCAAAATTGTTCTTTGAATAACTTTAGATTTTTCTCATCAATTTCTTCTTTTATTCTTAATAGCATCAACTCTTCAGGTTGATGCTATCAACTCTTCTGACATACTTAACTTCTCAATATCCCATTCAATACTCTAATTTTATTAATACCTTTATTGTATTTTTCTCTTTTTTCCAATAAAAATTCCTGACTGCTGCTGCTGCTGCTAAGTCGCTTCAGTCGTGTCCAACTCTGTGCGACCCCATGGACTGCAGCCCACCAGGCTCCTCCATCCATGGGATTTTCCAGGCAAGAGTACTGGAGTGGGGTACCATTGCCTTCTTATCTGTTTTCTCCCTGTCACATTACCCTCATCTCAAACATGAGCATATATTTTTTATTTCCCCACTCCAGTTTAACTACTTTTTTATTGAAGCCATTATGTTGTTCCTCTTTTGTTGAAACCCAGTCTCTCTTTGAATGCTTTACAATCACTTTCTTATGTTTTAGGCTCTTCATCATGCTCTTCCTAGTACACCTTTTGCCTGATATCTGTGTTATAATTCCATGGACATTATGTACACAGTTGATCTGTCCTGATTTTTCAAACTCAGCTTATTCTCCCAGTCATTAAATGTGCTTCAATTTACTATATCCTTCTTTGGCCAATTCAGTGGGTGCAAAGCCATATCAAATACGGTTCTTGTTCTCAGTTTTATTACAGTTTAGTGGATGGAGGAGCCTGGTAGGCTGCAGTCCACGGGGTCGCGAAGAGTCGGACATGACTGAGCGACTTCACTCTGACTTTTCACTTTCATGCATTGGAGAAGGAAATGGCAACCCACTCCAGTGTTCTTGCCTGGAGAATCACAGGGGCGGGGGAGCCTGGTGGGCTGCCGTCTGTGGGGTCGCACAGAGTCAGACATGACTGAAGCGACTTAGCAGCAGCAGCAGCAGCAGTGATGAAAGTGAAAAACCATGTAAGAAAATATAAATACTAATATAAGGCAACAAATAAAGTCTCAGTGAATGGATTGATTTGTGAATTAAAGTGCTTTTCTCCTTCAAAAATATTTTATTGGTATATAGTTGATTTATGATGTGTTAGTTTCAGGTGTACAGCAAAGTGAATCAGTTATACATAGACATATATCCAATCTTTTTAAAATTCTTTTCCCATATAGGCCATTACCGAGTAAGTACAGTTCTACGTGCTATACAATAGGTCCTTATTAGGTTATCTGGTTTTTATACATAGCAGTGTGTATATGTCAGTTTCAATTTCCCAGTTTATCTCTTCCTCCCACTTTCTTCTGGGTAACCATAAGTTTGTTTTCTACATCTGTGACTCTCTGTTTTGTAAATAAATTCATTTGTATTGTTTTTTTTAGATTCCATATGTAAGCAATATTATATATTTGTCTTTCTTTTCTTTTTTTTTGTATTAAGGAAACTTTGAGAGGCAGTTTGGTGGTCTTTTGCAGTTTAGTAAAGATGTTCAGTCTCTACAGTTTTCCTGTTATTAAATCTCTCCATGGAGTCTTATAAAAAGGACCCAACTGAAATATTCAGGTAAATTTTGCTTATAGAGCAGCAATCATTCTGAAACTATGAAAAGATTAGCATGATTCCTGTGACTATGGACCTTTGCCACCAAATATTGTTTGTGATCAAGGCGTTTGTGTGTTTGAGCAGTGGCCATTAAGAACCAAAGTGTTATTTCAGTGTTTTGAATGACAGAGTACCAGCTTTCTTGGTGGTATCTTAAAAATAATTTCTTAAGGTGCTCTAGAGAAAGGCACAGCCACAATTTCATGAGTTATAAATCTATTGTAGTAGTCTATTTTTTAATTCTATAAAAGGAAAGAAGGCTTTTAAATCTCCCTTAGAAATATTATTCCCAACGAGCATTCTCCTCTACCATCATTTTTCTCCCGTGAAGCAACACTTTTTAACAAAATCAAAAAGTCATAGGATTTCAGAGTTGGGACTCACCAGAAAGGTGATTTTATTGGAATTCATTGTTCTGATACAAAATAAAAATAAGGAAGAAAAATACAATATTTGAATATATGACTTAAAAATGTCAGAGAAGAGATTGTTTTATGAGCAGAACTTGGATAGTCACAGGCTGAGATGCAGATCAGGAGAAGGTCGATCAGGCAGAGTCCTGGCAACAAGCAGAGGGAGGTTTGAACCAAAGCGCACATGAATTGGATAGTAATCTGAGGAAACACTTCCAAACAGTGTTCCAAGTGCTAGACTTAGAAGATGATCATCAGGGCCAAAACGTGAGTGTGTGTGTACAGGGAGGGGTGGCCAAATAATCCTGGATTTAAAAAATTGGAGTGTTGTTTTCTATCAGAACCTCTCAGAGACTTTAATATGCTTGCATGGAAATGTAAAGAAATAAGTTTATTGTGTACTGACAACACTTCTATTTTTCTTTATCGAAAGCAAATTTTAAAATCCATCACAGGGCAAAACAAAACTCAAGAGACGTTTCATTCATGACACAGGACAACACTTTTTTAGAAACATTTTCCCCAGTGCCTCTCATGAAGCCCAGCAGGCTGGTTGGCCCCAGTTCCTGTCTTGTCTCCCAGAATCTATAATTCTCCACCTCAAATCCACTGGTTGCTGCTGGCTCTGTTTTTTTTCTACCCTTCTCTCTCATTCTTTCCAAACTTTACCAGCAGTAAGCCTTGATTTTTAGTTCTTAAATCAGTTGAATAGCTTCTGGATGTGCACAATGCTCCAATTCCATTGTTTCAGCCATCGCAAGATTCAGACTTTCTTTTTTTTTTTTTTTAAACTAAAGGCTAACTTCTTAGCTAGTTAGAGAAAGAGAAAACAAACCTTTATTAATTTAAATATATATATATATATATTATATAATTCATACATGCTAAGTTGCTTCAGTCATATCTTGTCTGACTCTTTGTAACCCTATGGACTGTAGCCCCCCAGGCTCCTCTGTCCATGGGATTCTCCAGGCAAGAATACTGGAGTGGGGTGCCATGTCCTCCTTCAGGGGATATTCCTGACCCAGAGATTGAACCTGCATCTCTTATGTCTTGTGCATTGGTAGGCAGGTTCTTTATCACTAGCGCCACCTGGTAAGCCTACCCTATGCATACACAAGCCAAAAGGTAGCTGTTACATGTTTATTAATATTCAGCAAAGAAGACTTAAAACAAGGGGTTCCATTCAGCTCAATTCAGTCGCTCAGTCATGTCCTACTCCTTGTGACCCCATGGACTGCAGCACCCCAGGCTTCCCTGTCCTTTACCAACTCCCAGAATTTACTCACACTCATGTCCATTGAGTCAGTGATGCCATCCAACCATCTCATCCTCTGCCATACCCTTTTCCTCCCACCTTCAATCTTTCCCAGCATCAGGGTCTTTTCTAGTGAGTCAGTTCTTCACATCATGTGGCCAAAGTATTGGAGTTTCAACTTCAGCATGAATATTCAGGACTGATTTCCTTTAGGATGGACTGGTGGGATCTCCTTGTAGTCCAAGGGACTCTCAAGAGTCTTCTCCAACACCACAGTTGAAAAGCATCAATTCTTCGGCACTCAGTTTTCTTCATACTTCAATTCTCACATCCATACATGACTACTGGAAAAACAATAGCTTTGACTAGACAGACCTTTGTTGGCAAAGTAATGTCTTTGCTTTGGAATATGCTATCTAGGTTGCTCAATAACTTTTCGTCCAAGGAGTGTCTTTTAATTTCATGGCTGCAATCACCATCTGCAATGATTTTGGAGCCCCCCAAATAAAGTCTGACACTGTTTCCACTGTTTCCCCATCTATTTCCCATGAAGTGATGGGACCGGATGCCATGATCTTCGTTTTCTGAATGTTGAGCTTGAAGCCAACTTTTTCACACTCCTCTTTCACTTTCATCAAGAGGCTTTTTAGTTCCTCTTCACTTTCTGCCATAAGGGTGGTGTGATCTGCATATCTGAGGTTATTGATATTTCTCCCAACAATCTTGATTCCAGCTTGTGCTTCATCCAGTCCAGCATTTCTCATGATGTACTCTGCATATAAGTTAAATAAACAGGGTGAAAATATACAGCCTTGATGCACTCTTTTCCTGATTTGGAACCAGTCTGTTGTTCCATGTCCAGTTCTAACTGTTGCTTCTTGACCTGCATACAGATTTCTCAGGAGGCACGTCAGGGAGTCTGATATTCCCATCTCTTTCAGAATTTTCCACAGTTTGTTGAGATCCACACAGTCAAAGGCTTTTGCGTTATCAATAAAGCAGAAGTTGATGTTTTTCTGGAACTCTCTCGCTTTTTTGATGATCCAGTGGATGTTGGCAATTTGATCTCTGGTTCCTCTGCCTTTTCTAAATCTGGCTTGAACATCTGGAAATTCATGGTTTACATATTGTTGAAGGCTGCCTTGGAGAATTTGGGGGTTCCACTAGAGAAAAAGACATTTCAAAATGATAAGAGAACTAATTCTACAGAAAAATACAGGAATCCAAAATCAGCATATTTTGTATGCAATAATAGAGCTTTGAAATACAAATAGTACATATGACAGATTTAAAGGAGAAGGAAATTCAAAAATATTATGTGAAGATCTCAAAACTTGCAGATTTGAACAACTGTTAACTAATTTAAGCTCATTGGCCTACAAAGAATACTTTAGTCAACAACTAAAATAAACAACACCCACTCTTCAAGTATCTCCTTTATTTCTTCAATGACAGTTGGCCTGTGTAGCCCATCTTCTCCTTTCCCCTCACAGTCCTTTGGTAGAGAGAGAAAATTATCCAGGTTTTCATTTCTTTAAATTATTTTGCATTATTATTCAAAGTAATGTTCTTAATCATTATTTTTTTAATTTCCTCTATGTTGATGATAATTTAACCCTCTTTATTTCTGATTTTGTGCTCTATGCTTTCTCCCCAAGACCCAACCTAATTCCCCTACCACCATTACTTTCTAATTGAGTTAACTAGCTGGTTTTCAATAGTATTTTTTTGAAAACTTTTTTTCTCAAGGACTATGATTAGGATTTATTTATTTATTGTTCCTTTATCACAAATTAATTTGGCTTATATGAAAATATTGCTGAATTTGTGCACAAATGTTAATATTTTGTATCTTCATTTTCAATTTTTATTTAAGGCATCATAAAGTGTCCTTTTGTGTTCTCCTTTTAATGTTTCTTGGTCTAAATTCTAGCTGTCAGATGTCTATTTGCTTTCTTTTTATCTGTGTTTGCCTGGTGTAATATTGCTTATTCTTTTATTTTTTACCCACTCAGAATATTTATTTCTGATCTGTCTTGTGAATGTAGCACAGAGTGTTGAATTTTGCTTTGTTAGGAATTTGAAATTCTTTTTATCTACCAATAGGTAATTTAAGCTGTTACACAACTGTCAATATGAATAGTAACTTTGTCTCTGTTCTTTCATATTATTGTACATTATACATACTTTCATTGATTTTCATTACGTAGCTAGTTTTAAATGTTCTCTTTCTGTGTGTGTGTATCAGTATACCTTTTGGCATTTATAAAGGTTTGCATTTTTTCATGGTTACTGTATTGGTTGTATTTCCACTATTAAGCTGGATTAAAAACATCACCTTGAAATCAATTTTTAAAACAATAAGCATCAACCTTTTTCATGAGTATACGGATTAGTGAGTTCAGCTGCACTGTTCCTTGGGTTTAAACTTGACTTACTTCTGGGGCTATGCTGGCTATTGGCTGGGGCAATTTAGCTCTGTATCTTACATTCCTCTTACATTTCTCCAGCAGACAAGACCAGATTTCTTATGGCAAAGGCAGAATGGCAAGAGCCTAAGAAGCAACAGGCAAGTACTTTTTCAAACCTCTGGTTGAATTATATTTGTTAACTTCACACAGGTCAAAGGAAATACTATGACCAATCCCAGAATCATAGTGTAAGACAAAAGAAATGAAGAATGGGAGGTTATTTTTGCAATATAACAGAATTACAATTATTCTTATGCCTTTATATGATACCTTTAGGCATCCCATTTTTGGAGGGATATTGACTTTTTTTATTTATTTTTTTAAATTTATGATAGTGAAATTAGCTTGTAACTTCTTTTTCCTCCCCTCCTCTTTCTTCTCATAGGATCTAATTTGAAATAATATTATTTTGTTTTCCTTGAATTCTTACAATGCAATCAGTGAGATCTGGAATTAGGCTAACTAAATTATACTCATTTGGAAAGAAACATCAGGAATAGGAAAAACATACTGCTTCCAAGAATGGTAGAAAATATAAAGATATCCAATCAGCCTTGCTACATGTCTTTTTATTCCCAGAATGTTCAAAAGCTTGAATTAAATTGTGGATTTAAAAAGGGTTGGAGTTTTGCAGAGGGAGAGAGGGCCAAGAGGGCAGAGGACAGATGCTATAGAACAGTCGGGAAAGGAGAGTGAAAACACGAGGGTCATGACGAATGGGGAGAGATGGTGGGGAAATGAATTTGGAAGTCTTTACCAAGTCAACCAATTACTGGAAGAAGTAAATTTGAAGATTAGGAGGTAGTCAATGGGAAGCAAACATTGGAAACTGAGGTTTTGAAGGAGATGTACATTAAGAGTATGATGATGGGAGTGGATGGATAGATAAGGAAGGAAGACAACCTCCTGTGAGTGAGGTGAAAAAAAAAATATTTAGACATAAGACTTATTCCCCTTTGTACTGCAATAAAGCATGGGCCATCTAAGGTCAAAGGAAACACATTAATACAAAAATATTTCATTAATGCTTATGCCTAGCTTTGTTCTATATACTAAGGATATGGAAGTGGTGAATAGTGCTGACCAGATACCACTCCCATGGGGCTGACATTCTAGTCAAAGTTTAGCCTAGAAGGGAGTTTGACTTAAGCTCTTTCTGAAAATTGAATCAGTCAAGCTTATGATAGAAACTGATACGTATTTGATTCAATACTGAACACTCTGGCAAGGTCCTAGATAAACTGAAAAGAGATCCGTATTATATAGGTTATACATATGCAGTTTTCAAAAATAATATAATTGTTAGTTCACTGAAAAATTGGTTACATATGGGAGATCATATCATATTCACATACAAGTAGGTTGTATGTGTCTACTGGATCTTCTTAACATGTGGAACAAATAAATTTATATTAATATAAATAACCTTTTTATATCACTGGATCCAATTGATCTTGATAGAGTTCTTATGGTATCTTCATCTATAGGAGCTCCATATAAAGACTCCCCACTTAGCCACAGTCTCCCCAGAGCACTCATTATGTTTTCCCTCTCTCATACCAATTTCACAACTATGCCCCCAAAACAAACTTCCACAGTGATATTGCTAACAGTGTCTCTTAAGAGAACATCAGCATCTGTGTCAGTTTATTGTCTCCAGATGCCCAGAACTATTATTGGCAATTTGTCAAAGTTCTAGAGGAGATATGAGCTCCATATAGATGTTGGGGGTTGGGCAGTAGAAGAGAGAGATTTCTGTGTAATTTCATGCCACAGCTTCCCTGGGCTGTTAAGCAGCCCTCTTGTGTACAGAGTTTCCAAATTCTCTCAGACCAATTTCCCTAACCAGCTATTGGCTTTTGTTGAATCTAATGAATTTTATCACAGTAATTAGGAGTTTGGACCCTGTAGTTACATAGAACTCATTCCCTTCACCATCTCTAATACTGCAGACTTTAAGAGGCATCTATGTATAATGAATAGATTTTAAAAATGCTTACAAATGGATGATTAAATTCCAGACTGTACATATATGTAGATTATCCAGGGAAGGTCATATTATAAAATATATTCTAAACTTTTAGTATAAATATGTAGAAAATGTCCATTAAAATATTTTACTGTATCAGCATATTACTAGGAAGTAAATTTTTATATGGGAAAATGAAATGTGGATAAGGAAAATGGTTTCTTTATCTCTACCTTCAATCATGAATTCTGGTCATAGAAGTGGGAATCATTAAATGTAATGGACTAGGAATGAAGTGTTGCAAAAACCAATAGAGGCAAAGACAAAAATAGATATTGTATCCTTGAAGCCAAGACTACACTTATCTAGACAAGATCTGTACCTCAAAATTCAAAACGTGTTGGCCAATGAGCATCCTCTGGGAGCCATTCTCTCCTGGACTCCTTGCAGTTTAAGTACCAAAAAATAAAAATGTACACATAACAGATGAAGTATCACTTATTTTTGCTTATTTATTGGCTTCCTCTTTTAAACTGTGATTGTGCTGATTTAGATCATAGTGTGTGAAATTTAGAAACAGGATACAGGGCAACAGCCTTACAAAGTTTGTAACAGAATCAAATTATCAGGACTCTCAGAGATCATTGTGATAGTAATCCATTCTGTGTAACTGATATGGCCTGATTAAAGCGGAATTTAGCATTTGTTTCTGGGTATGTGAAGAAGTTTTGGTTCATATAAAAAGTGCCATTTTTTTCAGTTGCTTGATTTGGTTCAATGATCCTTTCAAAGCGATAAAGGAAAGAAAAAGAACATTTTCAACTTGACACTTTTCTGTTCAAAAAACCGAAACATCTCATTTGTGCCAAACAATACGGTCAGCAGAATTATTCCTTACGGTTTCCTGAGGGAACAAAAATAATGAATAATCTGGTCTTTTGACTGTGACCTCTTTGGATTTCAACAGGTTTCTCTTTTTCCCTTTTAAAATGAAGAGTGAAAATTCTAAGTCTATAGTGAAATGGTCAACATGTGAGCCCCTGGTCACTCACTCAGTAACTTGATGCATGCTTTTCTCAGCACAATCACATGGTGTTGGAATGAAACAGCAACAACACTTTGACATGGAAATCGATTGAAATCAAACAAAACAGACCCTGTAAGAATTATACTCTGTGTAAAACTTCTGTCCAGAAAACCTTTGGAAACTGAATTCCGTGGTTATACGTATCTGAATGAAAACATTCCAAAGACATTTTTACTACTTGTTTTTATTACTGTTTACTTGTTTTTGTTTGCTGTTTTGTGTAACTTTAATATCCAAAAGCTGTAACGCAGTTTTAATTTCCCTTTCCAGTACTGAAAATTTGATATTTATTTTTAGCTTTTATTGCAAAAAATTCATGTTACCTGAGAGGGGGCAATTAAGTTAAGGAAGAATGTCTGTCACACAACCCTTTGGGAGGAGAACTTAATTGTGTTTTCCAAATAAAGAATGAGATACATTTTCCTCTTTCCCCTGTAAAAAGGGCCAGCAGGGCTTAGCTCCAGGAGGCCTGAGGATATTCTTCCTGTGGGAGAGTTGAAGCTTTTGTTTTCCAAGACCTAGGCTCTTGACAAAGAACTAGGTTTGAGGAGAGGAGGTTGGGCTGGAGCTTCATGAGCAGCAGCTGCTAGGTCTGTTTCAGAAAGCATCTCCAGAGACAGAGCAGAGGCAGGTATTTGTGAGGTGAGCATGGAAAAGGTACCTCCTGCATGCAGTGCCCTGGATGAGAAGGAATGGCTGGATGCTTGGGATACAGCTGGAGACATGAGGCCCTTTTGAAAGGAGCTACAGTTTCAGTTCCTCAAGAGCACTCGTCAGTGTCAAGTGTAGCCACAGAGCAATGTGACCCTCACAGCGAGGTTCAAGGCCTCCATCCTCCCTGCTGTCCCATGGAAACCCTAGGAGACTTATCTGGGAAGAAAACGGAAGGGACCTCCTCTCAAGACCTGACAGAGAAGTCCGTCCTTACCAACGCTGGCAGGTCAACTTTCATTTGACTCAGCTATTCAAATCCAGGGGATCAAACTCAGAAAATTTAAATGGGTCATTCTTCAGCTAGGCCTGCCATTTTTAAAGAACTGCTTAAATTTTCAGCTCTCTTATCTGTACTTTCCATCTGAAAAGTAAAAGTTTCAGCCCCGTATATAGTCCAAGTTTCCTTTCCTGGCTAAAAGGTCTGAGGACAATTTCCTGTTTTATCTGCATCAATAATTAAGAAATTCTTTTTTGGTTATTTTGTTCCTTTGTGTTCTGCCTCCAATTTCTTATATTACTTAGCTTTATTTTGGAAATGGCTGTCATTAATCAAGCATTTCTGAAGCTGTCTTCTTTCTTCATGTGTACTTTGGGTAATATTCTAATTTGTTCCTCTGAACTACTTCTTCTTGTTTTCTGTGAAATACCTTCTAAAATATGTTGACATTAGTGATTATAGTTCCTGTTTGTGATTTATGGTAGGAAAAACTTAGCTTAAGTATTTAAGTGTCCAATGCGTATACATTAAAACCCAAAAGAACAAAATAGCTGATCACATGTTTGTGTATCAGGAGACTTTTTCAGAGTTAGGAATCCTCTCCTGGCCATCACTACATCCTTAAATATTAGCCCTAGGTGTGGCAGATAACATTATGTGTCATAAACAACTCATTAAGTAATTGAATGAATGAATGAGTGTCCTGAGGCAAGTTCCCCGTTTTCAATTTAAAAAAAAAAAATTCCTTTCAGAAGATTCACTGAAAAACAAAGAATTTAGCCTCCATTTAACCTAATAATGTGTCTGCTCATGCTAATTAAACTGAAGCGTTAAATTTTGGAAAACAACAAGAAGAAAATAGTTTTTCTGAACATTAGAGAAAGTACTAAACAGGGACACATCTTACAGTAGCTTTAAATATTTTCTTTTAAATTCACATCTAGGAAACTACTATAACCCTCTATCTTCAAAATCTATGTTAAAATAATTCAATTTTTGGAAAACATACCCAGGGAACTAGTGGTGCTCTCAATACACTGTACCATTCCTGGGCCTTCCTAATTAACAGATACCTAAGCCAGAAGTTTTGCATCTTATCCTACTGTAGGTTATAGTCCATGAATTATAAGTTCATGGATCATTTATAGAAAATTCTTCAATATATGTGAACCATCTGGACACATCGTAACAATCATTTTTTTAATGGTTTAAACACATCCTTTTACTATTTCTTTGACTATTTATTAATTAATAGTTAACAGCATTTATAGGGTGAAATATTAAAACAAAGAAATGTTACTGATAAAGCCAAAGAGTAACTACAGTTCAGATTAGAGAAGTGTAAATAACTACTTCTAAAGGCTGAGAAAACTCATCATGTTAGGAAGGTGGCATCTGCTTGTTTTCAAATTATTATGGAAATATATTTCAGGATGGTCCTTCACTATTAATGTTTCAAATATGTATTTATATTTTAAAGTATTTATTCATCACTTGATAATATTACTGAAAGCTTGGTCTCACCATACACAGGTGCAAATCAAATACTGAGACAGAGATTTGAGTGAAATAGAAAAAGGATACCTTTATTGCTTTGCTGGGCAAAGGGAGCCGCACGAGGCTTCTGCCTCGACAAACTGTCTCAACCCCAGATAACTTGATGAGGGTGTCAACTACAAATTGGTTCTTACCAAGAGAATTAGCCATCTGCCTCTGGAGACTGAATCCTGTGTTCCTGCAGTTGTTGACCTTCAATACCACTTGAAGAGAATTAAAGGTGGAGAGTGAGGCACTCTGTGCTCCAGGGTAACTGGTAGAACAGGTCTTAAGATGGACAGATATTTTCAGGAACTGATTTCATGATCCCAAATCTTCTGTTAGTCAGTTGCTCAGTACTGTCTGGCTCTTTGTGACCTCATGGATTGCAGCATTCCAGACATCCCTGTCCTCACCATCTACCAGAGCTTGCTCAAACTCATGTCCATTGAGTCAGTGAAGCCATCCAACCATCTTGTCCTCTGTTGTCCCCTTCTCATCCTGCCTTCAATCTTTCCCAGATTCAGGGTCTTTGCTAATGAGTTGGCTCTTTACATCAGGCGGCCAAAGTATTGGAGCTTCAGCGTCAGCATCAGTCCTTCCAATGAATATTCAGGACTGATTTCTTTTAGGATTGACTGGTTGGATATCCTTGCAGTCCAAGAGACTCTCAAGAGTCTTCTCCGACACCACAGTTCAAAAGCATCAATTCTTTGGCGATCAGCCTTCTTTATGGTCCAACTTTCACATCCATACACAACTACTAGAAAAAAACAAAACTTTGACTATACAAACCTTTGTCACTAAGGTAATGTCCTTGCTTTTTAATATGCTGTCTAGGTTGGTTATAACTTTTCTTCTAAGGAGCTAGTGTCTTTTAATTTCATGGCTGCAGCCACCATTTGCAATGATTTTGGAACCCAAGAAAATAAAGTCTGTCATGGTTTCCATTTATCCCCCATCTATTTGCCATGAAGTGATGGGACCGGATGCCATGATCTTCATTTTCTGAATGTTGAGTTTTAAGCCAGTTTTTTCACTCTCCTCTTTCACTTTCATCAAGAGGCTTTTTAGTTCCTCTTCACTTTCTGCCATAAGGGTGGTGTCATCTGCATATCTGAGGTTATTGATATTTCTCCCAGCAATCTTGATTCCAGCTTGTGCTTCACCCAGTCTGGCATTTCTCATGATATACTCTGCATATAAATTAAATAAGCAGGGTGACAATATATAGCCTTGACATACTCCTTTCCCAATTTGAAACCAGTCTATTGTTCCATATCCAGTTCTAACTGTTGCTTCTTTACCTGCATACAGATTTCTCAAGAGGCAGGTCAGGTGGTCTGGTATTCCCATCTCTTTCAGAATTTTCCACAGTTTGTTGTGATCCACATAAAGGGTTTAGCATAGTCAATGAAGCAGAAGCAGATGTTCTTCTGAAATTCTCTTGCTTTTTCTATGACCAATAGATGTTGGTAATTTGATCTCTTGTTCCTCTGCCTTTTCTAAATCCAGCTTGACCATTGGGATTTCTCAGTTCATGTACTGTTGAACCCTAGCTTGGAGAATTTGCAGCATTAATTTGCTAGCATGTGAAATGAGTGCAATTGTGCACCAGTTTGAACATTCTTTGGCATTGCCCTTCATTCAGATTGGAAGAAAACTGACCTTTTCCAGTCCTGTGGCCATTGCTGAGTTTTCCATATTTGCTGGTATATTGAGTACAGCACTTTCACAGCATCTATTTTAAGATTTGAAATACCTCAACTGGAATTCCATCACCTCCACTAGCTTTGTTGCTAGTAATGCTTCCTATGGCCCACTTGACTTCACAGTCCAGGATGTCTGGCTCTAGGTGAGTGATCATCGTGATTATCTGGGTCATGAAGATCTTTTTCGTACAGTTTTTCTGTGTATTCCTTAATATCATCTGCTTTTGTTAGGTCCATGCCATTTCTGTCCTTTATTGTGCCCGTCTTTGCATGAAATATTCCCTTAGTATCTCTAATTTTCCTGAAGAGATCTCTAGTCTTTCCCATTCTATTGTTTTCCTTATTTCTTTGCATTGATCACTGAGGAAGGCTTTCTTATCTCTCCTTGCTATTCTTTGGAACTCTGCATTCAGATGAGTATATCGTTCCGTTTCTCCTTTGCCTTTTGTTTCTCTTCTTTTCTCAGCTATTTGTAAGGCCTCCTTAGACAACCATTTTGCCTTTTGCATTTCTTTTTCTTAGGAATGGTACTGATCACCACCCCCTGTACAATGCTATGAACCTCTAACCATAATTTTTCAGGCACTCTGTCTTTCAGATCTAATCCCTTGAATCTATTCATCACTTCCACCATGTAATCGTAAGGTATTTGTATTAGGCCATACCTGAATGACCTAGTGGTTTTCTCTCCTTTCTTCAATTTAAGTCTGAATTTTGCAATAAGGAGTTCATGATCTCAACCACAGTCAGTTACCAGTCTTGTTTTTGCTGACTGTTTAGAGCTTCTCCATCTTCAACTGCAAAGAATATAATCAATTTGATTTCAGTTTTGACAATCTGGTGATGTCCATGTGTAGAGTCGTCTCTTGTATTGTTGGAAGAGGGTGTTTACAATGTCCAGTGTGTTATCTTTGAAAAACTCTATTAGCCTTTGGCCTGCTTCATTTTGTTCTCCAAGGCCAGACTTGCCTGTTACTCCAGATATCTCTTGACTTATTACTTTTGTATTCCAGTCTCCTCTGATGAAAAGGACAGCTTTTTTTTTTTTTTTTTGGTGTTAGTTCTAGAAGGTCATGTAGATCTTCATAGAGTCTTTCAACTTCAGCTTCTTCAGCATTACTGGTGGGGACGTAGACTTGGATTACTGTGATATTGAACGGTTTGCCTTGGAAACAAATGGAGACCATGATGTCTTTTTTTGAGATTGCACCTGTCAGCTACAAATTGGCACTTGCCTGTCAATGACAAACTGACACTTGCTAACAGTATTTGCCAGTCACTAAGTAAAGCATCTGCCTACAATGCAGGAGACCCAAGTTCAATGCCTGTGTCAGGAAGATCTCCTGGAGAAGGAAATGGCAACCCACTCTAGTATTCTTGCCTGGAGAATCCCATGGACAGAAGAGCCTACAGTGGGCTACAGTTCATGGGGTCTCAAAGAGTTGGACACAACTGAGCAACTTCACTTCACTTCACTTCAAACAACAGTAACAATGAGGGTATTTGCCGTCTGCCTCTACAGAGATCAGGCCTTCCCAGGTGTCTCAGGTGGTAAAGCCTCTATCTACAATGAGGAAGACCTGGGTTCGATTTCTGGGTCGGCAAGATTCCCCTGGAGAAGGAAATGGCAATCCACTCCAGTACTATTGCCTGGAAAATCCCATGGACAGAGGACCCTGGTAGGCTACAGTCCATGGGGTCACAAAGAGTCAAACACGACTGAATGACTTCACTTTCCTTTCCTTTCACTTTCTGCAGAGACTGAACCTTGTACTGCTTCAGCTGTTGACTTTCAACACCCTATGAGGGAGTTCAGGGTGGATTGAGGTATTCTGTGCTCCAGGGAATCTGGTGGAACAGGTCTTTAGATAGTTGAATATTTTTAGGAACAGATTTAATGATCCCAAGCCCTGCATCTGATTGTATCCAGAAAAGCAGTAAATCCATTCATGGTGACATCAGATCTTCCTGACTATGAGAAAACCTCTTGTAAAGCAAGCACTTGATTGCATTGAACTCTCTCTTCACTAAAACCTTATATATTGACCATCCACCCTACCTCTTTTGAGCTGTCTCTCAGAGCTGTCTGAGGTGCTGCCTCCCGGACTACAGTCTTCATTTTCCCTCAAATAAAACTTAACTCTCAACTCTCAAGTTGTGCATCTTTTTTAGTCGATACACCCCTACAGGGCCCCACTTGGTTTCACTAACTAAAAACTATTTTGAAAATTGTGAAAGCATTGTTTTTTCTTATTCATCATGTATATTTCAATTGTTCCTTTTAATTTTAAGTATTTTGGACTCTTGTTGACTCTAAGGGCTACTCCATTTCCTCAAGGGGTTCTTACTTACAGTAGTAGATGTAATTGTCCTCTGAATTAAATTCTAAAATATCTTTAAAAAGCATTAAAATCCCTTCATGGTGACTTCAGTTCCTCATGAATAGTAGAAAAACCTTTTGTAAGATGAGTGCCTGATTGCCTGAACTCCTCCTTCACCAAAATCACATAAACTGACCTTCCCTCACTGCCTTTTTGGAGCAGTTTCTCAGAGCTGGCTGAGGTGCTGCCTTCCAAGCTGCCATTCTCCATTTTGTCCCAAATAAAACTTAACTCACAACTCTTACATTACGCATAATTTTTTAAGTTGAGGATTCTTAGAACAGTGGGTCAAATGTAGGGTCTCTGACAAGAATAGGGTGTGCACAGGGCTTGCATTGCCATACTCCCACCTTAGGTGGTTGGAGAAGGCAATGGCAACCCACTCCAGTGTTCTTACCTGGAGAATCCCAGGGACGAGGAAGCCTGGTGGGCTGCCATCTATGGGGTCGCACAGAGTAAGACACAACTGAAGTGACTTTGCAGCAGCAGCAACAGCACCTTAGGTGATTGCTCTCCTAATCTTAATGAGCTTATCTCGTCCCTTTAATTTTGCCTCAGGTGTTTCTTGACTACTCCTCTCTTGACTAGCAATGATTTGATTCTGCCCTTTAAAACTCTAGGAAGGTCTTGGAGGCTGGAGTCTTGCCTATAGGAAATGGGGAGTGGGGAGGCGAGGGGGGGTGCGGGGGGGATGAACTCTGTGCCTGGGAGCCCTACAGGACCCCATTTGGTTTCAATAACAAAAAACTATTTTGAAAATTGCGAAAGCATTGTTTTTTCTTATTCATCATTTTTATTTCAACTGTTCCTTCTATTTTTAAGTATTTATACAAATGTCAACGTATAAGTTTAACTAATGATACTCTCAAATATGCACATATACATTTTGGAGCTTCCTTAATGGTTCAGCTGCAACGAATCTGCCTGTAGTGTAGGAGACATGGATTTGATCCTTGGGTAGTGAAGATCCCCTGGAGGAGGAAATGGCCTCCCACTCCAGTATTCTTGCCTGAAACATCTCATGAACAATGGCTAAAATGGTGAAGAATCTGCCTGCAGTGCAGGAGACCTGGGTTCAATCCCTGGGTTGAGACGATCCCATGGAGAAGGGCATGGCAACCCACTCCACTGTTCTTGTCTGGAGAGTTCCATGGACTGAGGAGCCTGGCAAGCTACAGTGTAAAGAGTGGCAAGAATCAAATGTGACAGCACACACACACACACAGAGCACGCACCAGTCACAAGCACTGTATAATATCACACATTGGTCTATTACTTACATTGCTATGTTGTAGTCTAAAATACTTCTTTAAATATTACCTCACTCCTTATTAAGAGGATCTATGTGATGGAACGGATGCGGGGTGTCTCCTCCCGGCGCCACTGACCTCGGACTCAGGGTAGCTGCTCTCAGCCGTTCCTGCACCGTCGTAACCTGGCACTCTAGGCCGCTGCCCAGTGGGGCGGCTCGCAGCCGCCTGCGTGAACTCCCTGATGTTCAAGCAGGTTTTAGAAAAGGCAGAGGAACCAGAGATCAAATTGCCAACATCCACTGGATCACCAAAAAAGCAAGAGAGTTCCAGAAAAACATCTATTTCTGCTTTCTTGACTATGCCAAAGCCTTTCACTGTGTGGATCACAATAAACTGTGGAAAATTCTGAAAGAGATGGGAATACCAGACCACCTAACCTGCCTCTTGAGAAATCTGTATGCAGATCAGGAAGCAACAGTTAAAACTGGACATGGAACAACAAACTGGTTCCAAATAGGAGAAGGAGTACATCAAGGCTGTATATTGTCACCCTGCTTATTTAACTTCTATGCAGAGTACATCATGAGAAACGCTGAACTGGAAGAAACACAAGCTGGAATCAAGATTGCCAGGAGAAATATCAATAACCTCAGATATGCAGATGACACCACCCTTATGGCAGAAAGTGAAGAGGAACTAAAAAGCCTCTTGATGAAAGTGAAAGAGGAGAGCGAAAAAGTTGGCTTCAAACTCAACATTCAGAAAACGAAGATAATGGCATCTGGTCCCATCACTTCATGGGAAATAGATGGGAAACAGTAGAAACAGTGTCAGACTTTATTTTTTTGGGCTCCAAAATCACTGCAGATGGTGACTGCAGTCATGAATTAAAAGACGCTTACTCCTTGGAAGAAAAGTTATGAGCAACCTAGGTAGCATATTCAAAAGCAGAGACATTACTTTGCCGACTAAGGTCCATCTAGTCAAGGCTATGGTTTTTCCTGTGGTCATGTATGGATGTGAGAGTTGGACTGTGAAGAAGGCTGAGCGCCGAAGAATTGATGCTTTTGTACTGTGGTGTTGGAGAAGACTCTTGAGAGTCCCTTGGACTACAAGGAGATCCAACCAGTCCATTCTGAAGGAGATCAGCCCTGGGATTTCTTTGGAAGGAATGATGCTAAAGCTGAAACTCCAGTACTTTGGCCACCTCATGCGAAGAATTGACTCATTGGAAAAGACTCTGATGCTGGGAGGGATTGGGGGCAGGAGGAGAAGTGGATGAATGAGGATGAGATGGCTGGATGGCATCACGGACTCGATGGACGTGAGTCTGAGTGAACTCCTGGAGATGGTGATGGACAGGGAGGCCTAGCATGCTGCAATTCATGGGGTCGCAAAGAGTCGGACACGACTGAGCAACTGAACTGAACTGATGTGATGGAAGTTGACTCCATTCACAATTTTATTTGGAGTTTAAATATTTTACACTGCATGCCAGAGTTAAAGCTCACAAAACCTTTTCTATTTTCAGGTTTCAAACCCATGTGTTAGGTAGTTAGAATAGGAAAACGGAGTCCAGAATGGCAATGACTAAAAGACAAAGAAGGGAAAAGCTCATGAAAATAGAACAAAGGAAGGTCCGAGGACCAGAGTGAGAACCTCAGGTGAAACAAACAGCCCTCCTGTCTAGCTCAATTTACATAGGGCAGGCTCAGAGGGAGGAGAAAAAAACATAAAAAAGAGGAGCCAAAATTGAGCCTCTGGCTTCTCTTCTTTTCACTTCTTTTGGGCTGGCCCACCCTCACACCTCAAGGATGTATTTTTTTTGCTTGCCAAATAAAACTGAGCTGTAACACTGACCAGCTGTAACACTGGTCTGTCCATTCCTTCAAATTTTTGTTGCAGCAAGACAGAACCGAGGAAATTACACACTCCCTTGACATCTCTGGTGCCATGATTCAGATTCAACCTGGCTAAAACAACCTCAGCTCAGCCCCTGTAAGGCTGAGGCCAAGCACAACAGAAGCCCAACTTGGCAAAAGCTCACGCAGTAGAAGCTGAACACAAGGGAAACCCAGCACAGTGGAAGTGAACATCCTCACGGTGTGAGGGTGGGCTGACCCTAAAGGAGAGGCCTCAATCCGTCTTGGCTTCCTCCTTGTATACATTTGTCTCCTGCCCCCTTGAGCCTGCCCTACGTAAATTGGGCTAGCCAGGAGGGCTGTTTGTTCCATCTGAAGTTCTCACTCCAGTCCTCAGATTTTCTTTTGTTCCATTTTTATGGGCTTTTTCCTTTCTTTAAGTCATTTGGACTTAAAGCCATTTTGGACTCCTTTTTCCTATTTCAACTACCTAACACATGGAGATTACATACCTAACCAAATAAATTATTTTGTGATTAAATACATGTATTTGTGTGATAGTTGCTTAATGTGATCTTTATGATCCTATGGGCTATAGCCCTTCAGGCTCCTCTGTCCATGGGATCTTCCAGGCAAGCATATCAAAGAGGTTAGACATTTCCTTCTCCAGGGGATCTTCCTGACCTAGGGATCGAACCCAGGTCTCCTGCATTGTAGGCAGATCCTTTACTGTCTGAACCACCAGGGAAGCTCCAATTAAGTACACAGAGAAGAGTTAAATTAATGAATTTATTAAATATGTTTTTCTGCTGAAGATACAAACCACCCTCTTCATCCTCATTTTGATAAAGGCACAACATCCTATGAGTAATCAAAATCTAATTTAGACAATAATCTAAAAGGTATTTTGAAATATATGTACATGAACAGTGAATAGTTATGGCCTCTTTCCAAGTAAGTGGCTGGGAGATTATATGAAGTTATGCGCACAGTAGTTTAAAAGTTAAGGAAAAGAAAAAGAGGTCTATTATTCAGTTTTCTTATTTCCTTGTCTTTAGGGAACTTGCAGACTCACATGCACATGCTCACTCATACATCCGCACAAAGTCACTTTTAAAATGAAGGAACATTTCAATAAGAGCTCCACAATGGAAAGGCTGTACAGTGTCCTAAAGAATAGAGTATTAGAGACTGGACAGGCAGAAGTCTTTGGAAAGAGGAGCAGAAGTTAGAACTGGGAATGTAAAAAATATCTGAAAACAAAGTATGCTGGTCAAATCATATCCTGTTTTCCACTGTTGGAATCCACTGCTCTCCTTGACTCACCCTTACCCCTTCTTTTTTCCTATCCTTGTCTCTCTCTCTTCCTCTGTCCCTTCCTTCTTCCCTCCTTATCTCTCTTTCTACTTGCCTGGCTTACATCTCTCTCATAGCATGTGTTGAAAAGCAAAGAAAACACTTGCTCACTTAAACCTCTGGAATGTGACTCGAAGCCTATCGTCTTAGCCGTTAATACATAACTGCCTCAGGATTTCCGTTTCTTCTCATCTATGACTTCACAGAGATGGAGTGTGGATTTTTTGCTTTCATATTATGCAGTTCTTTTAGTGTAAACACGCATATGCTTGAGTGTGTCTGTGCAAGTCACTTTTAGAACTTTCATCTAAGTATTTTTACATCTACTTTTACTTATTAATAACTGAGCCTTCTAAAAGACTCTTTTTTACAAATCTAAATTAAAATCTCTTTACTATCTCAGTTTTTCTGAGTAATACTCCTATGTAGTTTTCTGACTGTCCTCTTGATGGACTGTCTCAACAACGGCTGCTACACCAAGGGACCAATAGCTTACTGGTCATATTTTCATATTCATATTTTTGCCCAGTTCCAGGTCCTTTTCTCTAGGTTGTTTTTAGTTCTGCAGCATGCCAAGCTTCCCTGTCCTTCACCATCTCCCAGAGTTTGCTCAAACTTATGTCCATTGAGTTGGTGATGCCATCCGGCTCATCCTCTGTCATCCCCTTCTGCTCCTGCCTTCAATCTTTCCCAGCATCAGGGTCTTTTCTCTAAGAGGTGAAGGTAGAACAAACTTCAGATTCCCAAGAAGTTACATGTACTACAGGGGATAGAAAATCATAAACATAAAATCAGACCATGTGTCCATTGGCAATACCTCATTACTGTGAGCATCCCTTACTGAGGACACAGCCAGGGGATTCCTGTCAGCTCCCCACCTGTTCCTCACCACAGCCCCCTTCCTAATTTTCCTCCCCTGTCTGCGCTTTAGGCCCACTCCCTGCATATATCAGTGACCTGAGGAGCCTGCCTGCAACGCTCCCAGACCTCACATAATGAGAGAGGCTTTGTCCATGACCCGGGGCAGAGAAGGAGCCAGGAGATGCAGATAGACCAGGAAGGCAAGCACCTTTGCTTGTTCTTAGCAGAGACTGTAACCTCCAAGCCCCCCGGTGGCCTTCCCTTGGAGTCAGTGTTCTGCCTCATGAGCCTGGCTCTTTCAGGGCCTTCGCCATTCTCGGCCTCACTCTAACTTGGGTCAGGCCAGGGCCACCCCACGGGAACTGTTTCCAGGGATCACCTGAGGCTGTCAGACCTGTTTTTATTGGTTTATATTTATGGTCCTAGTGTTTTAAAGTGAAGCTGGGACTTCGCTAGCAGTACAGTGGTTAGGACTCTGCACTTCCACTGCAGGGGGCGCAGGTTCGATTCCTTGGTAAGCTAAGATCCTGCATGCTATGAGGTGGGGCCAAAAATTACTTACATTTTACTTTTAATACTTACATTAATAAAAAATAAATAAATAAAGCTAACTTTGTATGATGTCTCAAGTGTATTAAATAATATTATGTAGGGAAAAAATAGTGTGGGTTGAATAGTGCAATATAAGAAGAACAAAAGTGTTACGTAAAAGGAGTATCTTCTAACTAGTCTCAAATTTGTGATAAGTTCATAGCTTAGCAGTTTCCATGGCATGTGTACAAATAATGTTAATTCAGATTTCGTGTGGTGAAATAACGTTGGGGTTCCAGAATTCTCATGAAAGATATTTGTATAAAACTGTGTGTGTGTGTGTATGTGTATATATATGTATATTCAGTTCAGTTCAATTCAGTCACTCAGTCATGTCTGACTCTTTGTGACCCCACGAACTGCAGCACGCCAGGCCTCCCTGTCCATCACCAAGTCCCAGAGCCTACTCAAACTCATGTCCATTGAGTTGGTGACACCATCCCACTATTTTGTCCTCTGTCGTCCCCTTCTCCTCCTGCCTTTAATCTTTCCCAGCATCAGAGTCTTTTCCAAGGAGTCAGCTCTTTGCATCAGGTGGCCAAAATATTGGAGTTTCAGTTTCAGCCATCAGCCTTCCAATGAACATTCAGGACTAATCTCCTTTAGGATGGACTGCTTGGATCTCCAGTCCAAGGGACTCTCCAGAGTCTTCTCCAACACCACAGTTCAAAAGCATCAATTCTTTGGCACTCAGCTTTCTTTATAATCCAACTCTCACGTCCATGCATGACTACTGGAAAAACCATAGACGGACCTTTGTTGGCAAAGTAATATCTCTGCTTTTGAATATGCTGTCTAGGTTGGTCATAACTTTTCTTCCAAGGAGTAAGTGTCTTTTAATTTCATGGCTGCAGTCGCCATCTGCAGTGATTTTGGAGCCCCCCAAAATAAAATCTGTCACTGTTTCCATTGTTTCTCCATCTATTTGCCATGTAATATATATATTACAGGTAAATTACATATGTATATGCATAAAAGAGCATACATATATAATACATTAATAGAGATTATTCAAATGTGGCACAGTCATAAAGAATTTTCCTGCCAATACAGAAGATGCAATAGATGCAGGTTCTACCCATGGGTTGAAAAGATCCCCTGGAGTAGGAAATGGCAACCCAGAGCAGTGTTCTTACCTGGAAAATTTCATGGAAGAGGAATCTGGTGGGTTACAGTCCATGGGATCACAGAATTAGACATGACTGAGCAAATGACTGAACACATATGCACACAGGCAAACATACACAGACACATAGACACACACACACACATACACACATATATGTGTGTGTGTGTATATATATATATATTTCCCCCGCCCAGGCAAGAATACTGAAGTGGGGTGCCATTTTCTCTTCCAGGGGATCTTCCCCACCCAAGGATAAAACCTGTGTCTCTTGCATTGGCAGATGGGTTCTTTACCACTGCACCACTTGGGAAGCCCCATATTTATGTATACACACACACACACACACACACACGTATATATTTGTTTCTTTCTTCTTCCAGAAATTGACTTTTTTTTTTAATTCTCTGAGATGGTGGCAGGCCCCAGCTTTGTCAGGCTTTCACTTCTGAAGCAATGTCTCATGTTCTAGAATGACTGTTACCATCTGAGGCCATCATCTCCAGCACTTAGGTCACATCTCTGCCCTTGTACCTTTATGACCACCAAGGTAGGAGTTTAAAAGCATACTGCAGGCTATTTCAAGTTTATGGCTCTAATTTTAATTTTCCTCTTCATTTTTGGCTCCTTGGGACTTGTGAGATTTTGTGTTTGTTAAAAATGCGAACTTTCTAGGTATGTGTGCGCAGCCCTTTATATTAGCTCAATCTGTTATGCTGTTGGCTGCTGTGGTATTAAATTCCCTTGAATTTTGTCAGTCATTTAAGTCTTCTCCCCATGGGTTCTTCAAATTTTCGTTCCTGTTTATGATTTTAGTGTTTCTTAGAGTCTAATATTGAAGAAAGTATTTCTTTGAAAATAGGCCACTAGCACTTCTATGCTTGGAGCAGAAACAGAAAAAGTGTAAGAATTACTGCCCCAATAATGCAATTGGGTATGATATTGCTGTTATATTAAGAAAGGTTTTTTTCCCCCCCATCTATTTTCTTTCATCACTCCTCTCTCTTCTTAAAAATTGAAATGCTAGAGCCTTTAGCACTCTGAAAGAGGAAAATAACACTCTTAAAGAGAAAAGGGGGACTCTCTCCATTTCTAGAGTTCCAAACAGTGGTAGAACCATTAAAAGGAAGACAGAGAGCACTGGAAAGAAAGCATCATGAATTTGACCAAAGCTTCCCTGTTCCACCACACAATCTAGAACAGAGGACAGGTGCCCAAAGCTGAAGCTGGTGATGGATGGGAATAGTTGGAAGAGAAATTTTAATTGTGTGGCAAAGGTGGATTGCAAGGAGGGAGCGACCCAGTGCCTGATTGCTTAAATGAAGCCCTCAGTAAAGAGCAAAATGCATACTTTCTGGGAACTGAGAGTAGAGGGGATCATGAATTGTTCTCAAATAGAGGTGTTTAAATGTTGTCTCTAGACAGATCCAGCTTTAGAGGACATCACAACAGAGAGATGTTGGAAAAACAGATCCACTTCTAGATTTCCACAAGGCCAAGAAATATAATGAGTAGAAGTGGGCAAACCTGGAAGCCATACTACTAGAAACTGGTACATTTCTACAGCATGCATCAAGGACTGAATTTCAGAATCTTCTCTGGCTATCTCAGCAGATGCCAAGGAAGGCAAAACTGATGGTAATGTTTCATTACTAATGCCTTATTATGTCATGTGCTTGCTTTCTGTCACTAAGTCGTGTCTGATTCTTTGTGAACACATGGACTATGGCCCACCAGGCTCCTCAGTCCATGGGATTTCCTAGGCAAGAATACTAGAGGGGGTTACAGTTTCCTATTCTAGGGGATCTTCCCAACCCAGGGGTTCAATCAGGGTCTCCTGCATTTGCAGGTAAATTCTTTACCATTGAGCCACCAGGGAAAGCCTTATTATGTCAGAAGCCTCCTTAATATTGTATGCCTCTTATGATAAAGACTTGATTACAAATTGATTGAAATTTGTTTCCAGCCCCACAAAGTAATGGAGGGCAGAAAAAGAAACTGAGTGAAAGAAACTGCAGAGTTTAGTTACAGGAACTGAATTTTAACCTGCTCCAGAAGCAATGCTTTCCTTAGCTCAAATTTCCCTTTCAAATCTGTTTATTTACTTGATTTGAAACATTTCACCCTAAAGCATTCAGCATTTTTCTTTTAGTAGCAAAAACATATATTACATGGTATGTATGTTTTCTAAGGCACTGATTTCAAAATAATATCTAAGGCCAGATTCAAATGCAGTCTTTTGTTCATCTCACAGTGGGATGTTGGAAGCCTACTCAGACTTGCTCCCAAGAATCAATTACTGGAAGAAATGTTCCAGTGTTTACTGGTGTTTACTCCATGTTTACTGATATCAACCAAGTAGCTCTAAACTGGCCATAACGGGAATATTTAGACCATGTGCTATGCTGTCTCTCAGTCATGTCAAACTCTTTGTGGCCCAATGGACTGTAGCCCACCAGGCTCTCCTGTCCATGATTCTCCAGGCAAGAATACTGGAGTGGGTTACTGTGCCCTCCTCCAGGGGATCTTCCAGACCCAGGGATCAATCTGTGTCTCATGTCTCCTGCATTGGCCAGTGAGTTCTTTACCACTAGTGCCATCTGGGAAGCCCATAGAAAGCAACAAATGGTAGGCAGCAGGGCTTCCTCCTCCCCTGAGAATTGTTGTTAAATGTTTAGCAATATATCACTGATCCTGTATCTTTAGCACTGGAGAGCCATTTTTAAACTTCCCATCTTTCTGCTACAGAGGAATTTATTTTAGTTTTTGAGCGGGCAATACCCAGTCACATATGACATTTTTTTATGAATCCTGGGAGTTCCAGATTTCTAACTTAGTAAAAGTCATGTTTCATGTTTAGAAATTTTGAATCATTGGATTTATGGAATGATTTCTGTGGGGCTGGGATTCAGTTGCATGACCTCCCTCCCATAGTGCCCACCCAGCGTTTTGCATCTGTTGGGCTCACATACAGCCTGAGCAGCAGCCTCAGAAGCAACAGCTGCTGTTAAAATGACCCAGAGGGTAGATTTCATATTAGTCCTTTCACGGAAAACAGAGTAGTAGGAAGTCATGTCACAGAGATGTTCTGTGGGTAGATACATAATTATAATGCTGTTGTTTAATTCTTTTTTATAGTAGTGACCAATGTCAAACTTTTGAAGAAATTAATGATAAGGAAATTAAAGCAAGGAAATGAAATGGGTTGCCATGGTATGAATAGTTTATCTAGCCTTTGAGAATTCAGAGATAAAGGATGAAAGACTTGTTCCAGAAGCAAAGGGTGGGAGTTTCTTTTATCAAGTGAAATAAGTATAAGTGATTTAAAAGGTCACTCAGAAATGACTTCGTTTATTATCCAGATCACTTGTGTTTTATCTTTTGCAGACAATAACAGTCTGTGAATGTTCCACTTTGTGCCTGTATGACAAGAGGGAAGACAGTAGTGTGGGGAGTGAGGCTCAAGACAGGAGAACATAAAGCTAAGAAGAAATAGCCTGAGGGTTTCCTGGAGGGGGGAAAGGGAGGAGAGGTAACGTTCACAGAAAAGTGGCCAATTTCCAGACCCCACACAGACTTCCCTAAACAATAGGAAAAACACCCCAGGATTTCCTAGTCCCAGAGATTTAGTTGACTTGATACAGTAGAATAATGACTGCTGGCTCAGATGTCAAGCCATGTCTGGTCTCTCTGTAGTTTGTAACAGTTATTACAGGAGCTCCTGATGCCAAAAAATTATAAGAACAAGAAATGTCCCTAAATCACCATCCATTTTGATTTGCAAAAAATCTATCTTGTAATATTTTCCTCTCAGCCTGATATCTTTATACAGTGCTCAAGGCTATTTTATCCTCCAACATTTTTTATCAGTACAGTCATACAAAAACCATACTAAAACATATGTGAACATTCAAAATAAAGGAAAACTTTAACATTTTTATGTATTTTATAATTTATTAGCTGAGTAACTTTCATGATTCCAGAAACTGCATTTGCTATACTGAAGCAGATATCTACTAATTGAAATGTATTGGCTGGAATTTTTTTAGCTGAAATACATTAACTTTTTACTTTTAAAAAAGAAAAATACAGAATGCAATGTTGTAGAACACTCACTTGAGCAAATTGAAGCTGTGCATGGAAAATTGAGATCTGAGCCACTTTCCTCTAAGAATGTATAAAATAATTCAAATAGAACTTTATTTAGTAGTGATCCATAGCAATAGTAATTCAATTTAGGAACAAAGGATGAGAGATTTAAGACAACAATATAATGAAAGGGAGAGGAAAAAACAATTCCAGGTGGCCAAGACTCTTCCTTACACTCAGTTAAATGCAATAATTACTTCAGGTTAAAGATTTTGTTCACTTCTTCAATAAATATTTGTTGGAGCCTAGTATGTGTCACGGAGAAGGCAATGGCAACCCACTCCAGTACTCTTGCCTGGAAAATTCCATGGACCGAGGAGCCTGGTAGGCTGCAGTCCATGGGGTCGCTAAGAGTCAGACAGGACTGAACGACTTCACTTTCACTTTTTACTTTCATGCACTGGAAAAGAAAATGGCAACCCACTCCAGTGTTCTTGCCTAGAGAATCCCAGGGACCGGGGAGCCGGGTGGGCTGCAGTCCATGGGGTCGCACAGAGTCGGACACAACTGAAGTGACTTAGCAGCAGCAGTATGTGTCAGGTACTTTATTAGGCATTAAAGATACAAGAGGGGAAAATAGACCCCCCAAAAAAGAGGGGAAGATAATACTGGATCATTTCCCTCAGTGTCTGACCTACTGTGATGAGACTAGGACCTAAAAGAAAGTAGAGATCCCTGACTGCACTTGGCACAGTGGTGCGTTAATGAACACGTGAGAACATGCAGAAACTGGCTTGGCCCTCTTTTCTGTTGCCCATTTCCTGTTGCCAATAGGCAACAACCAGTTGAGAAAGGTCTGTTTTCATCTTCTCCCTTGATGTGCAGAGCAAATCCTTTAAAAGTCCGAAGTGTGAAGTCAGGGATGGGTATCTTTTCTTTCTTCTCCAAAACCTCTCTATTAGCTGATGGCTTGATACTTGCCTGAAAGGGAATTTTATCAAAACTCTAATATGAGAAAGTTGGAGATTGTTTACACTCTCTTTAATAAAGTTCTATTTGAAGAATTTTGCTTCTGTTGCCTTCCTTAAAAATTAGCTTCAACTTCACACAATCTAAGGACAAGCTAAAGATATTAATCCTTGTAATTTAATAACCATTTGTAATTTAGAACTAGAATATTGCCAGATTTAGAATTATCTTCAGCTTGCCTTAGAATTCATCTAATATCTTATTTGAAAGTTTAGACAAACTTTTTAATCAAATTTAAATGAAGCAAGATTGAAGTCATCAATTTTATGTTCTCTTCAGACTGGAGAGACTGGCTTCATCTCTGCTCTTGGCATCATGAAATGCCAACTGAAATTTATGCGTTGACTATTTTAATGATCAAATCTGTTGCATTTGGAACTTTGTAATAAAATCTATTTTCAGAACTTTAGCCATCTCAGTCTCCTTTTTTGTCTCTCAACTGTGTTATTCTCAACTCTGGTACAAAGTAGCCGTTTCTGTGCTGAGAGAATTTCTCCTCCTAAATCTTGGCATGCCTAGTTAACTCCACGTCCACCCTTCACATCAAGCTTTCCTTAAACATCACCATCCTCTTCAAGTTAGATTTGATTCGTTTTGTCACATATTTGGAGCGATCCGTGTGACTTTCCTGTCTAGCATTTTGTTGTTGTTCAGCTGCTATGTTGTGTCCAACTCTGTGACCCCATGGACTGCAGCACACCAGGCTTGCCTGTCCTCCACTGTCTCCTGGAGTTTGCTCAAATTCATGTCCAGTGAGCAGGTGATGCCATCCAACCATCTCATCCTCTGCTGTCCCTTTCTCCTTTTGCCTTCAATCTTTCCCAGCATCAGGGTCTTTTCCAGTGAGTTGTCCCTTTACATCAGGTGGCCAAAGTATTGGAGCTTCAGCTTCAGCATCAGTCCTACTACGAATATTCAGGGATGATTTCCTTTAGGATTGACTGGTTGGCTTCTTGCAGTCCAAGGGACTCTCAAGAGTTTCCAGCACTACAATTTAAAGCATCAATTCTTTGGTGCTCAACCTTCGTTATGGTCCAACTCTAGCATTTAACCATATATACTATTCAACATTTTAATATAGAAACTTGCAAAGAGAATAGTATAATGGATTCCTATGCACTTACCATGACCAGCTTCAAAAATAACAACCCATCTTTAATATTTTTCTTACCAAGCTCCTCTGTCCATGGGATTTTCCAGGCGATAGTACTGGAGTGGATTGCCATTTCCTTTTCCAGGGGATTTTCTCAACCCAGGGATCGAACCCAGGTCTCCCACATTGTAGACAGATGCTTTACCATCTGAGTCACTGGGGAAGTCCTTAATTAATTTATAATGTACATCTAATAATATTTAGCAATTTAAAACTTGATTGCTTTTGACTAATGCATAGAGTGTTGTAACCATTTCCATAATTGTGATATCAGACATGTCATTACCCTAAAATGTTTCTCTAGCCCCCTTGATGTCAATATTATACTATCTTTTTCTCAATTGTTTCATGTCTTCTTAAATTGTAATAATCCCTTATAAAATCTGAATACAACTACTTAGATACATTTTGCAAACATCCTTTTCCCAGACTGGCTTGTCTTTCATTTTTAAGTAATACCTTTGGAGGGATAAAATATTTTAATCTATATCAAGTTCAATTTGTCAAAAAATATTTTTTTTTAGGATTTGTGCTTTTTGTGTTCTTTCTAAGAAATATATCCAGAACCTAAGATCACAATAATTTTTCTACTATATTTTCTTCTTAGAAGTTTTCTAATTTTGGATCTAACCTTCTGGTCTATGATCAAGTGTGTATACGGTGTGAAGTAAGAGCCAAGGTTTAATTGGTTTAATTTTGTATCCTCATACAAATAAATTGTTTGTATGATTAGATTTGATATTTAATTGAGCAATTAAATTTGATATTTAATTTTTCCAGCATCACTTGTTGAAAAGAACTTTTCATAATCAAATACCTTGACATCTTTGTGGAAAATCCACTTGTTAAGTATGTGTGAGTCTACTTCTAGATGCTCAGCTTTTTTTTTTTCTTTGATGTACAAGATTATGTTTTACTCAGTATCATGTTGGTTCAATTACTATAACATTATATTTAGTCTTGTAATTAAGTCATGTATATCCTTCAACTTCAACCTTCCTTTTTGAAGCAATTTTGGCTATCCCTGGTTCTTTGCATTTTCATAAGAATATTAAAACCAACTTGTTGATTTCTTGCATTGACAGATGGATTCTTCACAAATGAGCCACCAGGGAAGCCCTAACTTGTTGATTTCTAACAATAAAAATACACTGTGATTTTGATTAGGATTGTGTTAAATTTTTCTGATAATTATAAAATGGACATTTTAACAGTATCGAGTTTTCTAACTCATGAACATATATCTCTGTGTATTTAGTAGCATTATTTTATAATTGAAAAAGAACCAGATTTTATGAGGTGTTTGGTGAGAAGGAGACACAATAGAGGAATAAAGTAGCATCTTTCCCATAGCAGGTCTTCTGAATTCTTTTTGAGGTCTCTGTGAAGAGAGAGATTGCTTTTGAAAACACTGATGTTGATGGTTTCATTTAAGAACAGCTGTGGAACTCTGGGTATAGGGAGGGCTATGTGGGAATTGATAACAATGAGTTGTAAAATATCAGCACAAATCAAGTGACTCGAGGTAAAATGTGGAAGCATTTTCTAGCAGCAGCATCCTTGACACTGTTTTCTTTGCTGTATATAATAGGTCAGTTACTGGAGCTCAGGTGTTTCCTTCCAGACTCTAAACAATCCACTGGTGACTAAGACTTGACCTGAAGTTTCATGGGCTAAAGGTATCCAGTGCCACGTGAGGCTTTTGCGTAGGGCTCACTGAAGTCCTGAGGTGTAAGCTTTCACCTTCCTCAGGACATTTTATGTGGCCACTATCAAAAAAAGTTCTCATTCAAACTGAGACCAAGAGAACACCTATTGTGGCTTTTCCCCACAGATATTGTGATCTACATATTTGGGTGATCAGGGGTGGTTTGCTGTCTCATCAGTCAGACAGATTGTATTTTCCAAAAATAGCAGTATGTATGTGAATTGATAGGACATGTTCTCTCTCTTGAACCTGGGCGGGGACTTATATTTGCCCTGAACATTGGGGTACAGTGTCAGTGATGCTATGTGACTTTCTTTTTTTGTTTTCTTTAAAAGAATTATTTTATTGTGGTAAGAATACTTGACATGAGATCTACCCTCTTAACAAATTCTTAAGTGTAAAATGCAGTATTGGTGACTACAGTTACAATGATGTACAACAGATCTCTAGAACTTCCTTATCTTGCTTAATTGAAACTTCATGTCCTTTGATTAGTAACCACCCATTTCCACCTTCCCTTGACCCCTGGAAACCACCACTCCCCTCTTTTGATTATATGGATTTGACTGTTTTACATACCTTGTATAAGTAGAAATTATTCTTCTGTGGCTGGCGTATTTCACTTGGTCTGATGACCTCAAGGTTTATCCATGTTATCCCATATTGTAGAATTTCCTTCTCTTTCACTGCTGTACAGTATTCTGTTGTATGTACATACCACATTTTCTGTAGCCGTTCAGCCACTGATAAATATTTAGGTGTTTCCACATCTTGGCTATTGTAAGTAGTGCTGCAATGAACATGGGAGTGCAAATATCTCTTCAAAATTCTTGTTTCAGTACTTTTGAGTAAATAAAGAAGATTTTGCCTGGTGCTTTAATTCTCTTTTTTCTCTCTTAAGATACTTACCTATGGAGCCTAGCTACCATATTATAAGGACCACCAGATGACATAGAGTGATGATGCATATGTGTTTCTGTTAATAGCCCCAACTGTAGTCTGAGCTGATATTCAGCCCTGATCACAAGATGTAAATGAAACAGTCTTTGGAAGATGACACCCTCCAGCCTTCAATTCTTATAATTAAGACCCCAGAGCAGAGATACCCTATTCAAGTTGATGACCAGCAGAAACAATGAGAGGTAACAAATCATTTTTCTTATTTTAATCCATTAAGTTACAGGATGATTTGTTATAAAGCAATAGATACTTGAAATACTTTCCCATGAGACTTTCCAGTACTGACTATACAAGGAGCTTGAACGTCTCTTAATACTCATTTCCCTCCTCTCCACATGATTCTCCATATCTATTTGTCTGATTTCATGCACGGATTTATCTAGTGGAGTTGGACACAACTAAGCAACTAAAGACTACTCTTCTATTATTTGAAAGTGAAAGTCCCTCAGTCATGTCAGACTCATAGCCTGTCAGGCTCCTCTGTCCATGGAATTCTCCAGGCTAGGATACTGGAGTGGGTAGCCATTCCCTTCTCCAGGGGATCTGCCCAAGCCAGGGATCGAACCCAGGTCTCCCACATTACAGGTGGGTTCTTTACTGTCTGAGCCACCAGGGAAGCCCCCTTCTATAAAGGGGATAACATGGTAATCTGACTTTCTATCTATTCTTTCATGGAAGCCCAATGTGCTAAATAGTTAAAACAAAATAATTTGTTACTAAATAATATTCAAATACCAAGATATTAGTGTTTTCAAGGCTTTCTTTTCAATTTTCAAGATACTATTTTGATACTAAAAACATCTGAGTCTTTCTTATACCTTTTCAGCTATATAAATCTTGATTGTTCTTGATTCAATGTGGAAGACTGGTGAGTGTGGAAAGAAAAGTACAAAGATGAGTATTTTAAGATATAATTCACTAAATATGTGAGTGACATATAAGTATGTACTAGGTTTATCAATGGAGATCAGGGATCACTTGTAGTAAGTATGTGTTTAAAACATCGATTAACCTCACTCACATTCACTTTCCCAGAGAACTTTAGCATTATTCCTATTCAAGATATCCAGGACCCCAAACCAGCAGGTCCTCAGTTATGTATATATGAAGACGCTTCTCACAAATTAGTCACCATCGTTCAAGAATGCCTAACAGGGAGGAAGATTCCAGCAAGGAAGCACTTTTCTCAGCTCCCTTCCTTGTGGTGTCCTTTGCTTCGTCGTTCAGTTGTGTCTGACTCTTAGCAACCCTCTGGACTGTAGCCTGCCAGGCTTCTCCATCCATGGGGATTCTCCAGGCAATACTGGAGTGGGTTGCCATGCCCTCCTCCAGGGAAACCTTTCCAACCCAGGTATTAAACCCAGGTCTCCCACATGGCAGGTGGATTCTTTACTGTCTTGAGCCTTCAGGGCTCCCTTCCTACTATATTACTATTTCTTTCTACCAATATACATCTCACACTTTTTACCAGTTTTTCCATTGAACTGTTATAAACCTGCTTCCAAACAGCAACAACAACAAAGCAAAGCGGAAACAAGACAAATATTCTTGTTCCTGTTGCAAGAGTTTGGTCATCTACTACCCAGACTCACCCCAAGCAGCACTCCTTTTATCAAAAGACTCAAAGGCTTTCAGCATTTCTTCTTGACTTGTATTTTTAAGCAAAACTTACAGGTAGACATATTGGCAGAACAAAGTGGAAAGGGAAAAATTGCTTTTAATGAAGTTTAAGACACATAATCTGAAATTTTAAATATGAAAATTATAACTTTTTATTAAATACATGACAGCGCATGCTCTTCAATTGTTAATAGTTGTAACTTTGTTGTTGCGCTGTGTTAGTTGCTGTCATGTCCAACTCTTTGTGACCCCGTGGACTGTAGCCCACCAGGCTCCTCTGTCCATGAAATTCTCCAGGCCTGAATACTGGAGTGGGTTGCCATGCCCTTTTTTAGGGGATCTTCCAGACCCATGGATCGAACCTGGGTCTCCTGCATTGCAGGCAGATTCTTTACTATCTGAGCCACCAGGGAAGCCCTGCTGCTGCTGCTGCTAAGTCGCTTCAGTCGTGTCCGACTCTGTGTGACCCCATAGACGGCAGCCCACCAGGCTCCCCTGTCCCTGGGATTCTCCAGGCAAGAACACTGGAGTGGGTTGCCATTTCCTTCTCCAGTGCATGAAAGTGAAAAGTGAAAGTGAAGTCGCTCAGTCGTGTCCGACTTCCAGCGACCCCGTAGACTGCAGCCCACCAGGCTCCCCCGTCCCTGGGATTCTCCAGGCAAGAACACTGGAGTGGGTTGCCATTGCCTTCAGCAATGAGTAAAAATTGAAAAGTGAAAGAGAAGTCGCTCAGTCATGTCTGACTCCTAGCGACTCCATGGACTTCAGCCTACCAGGCTCCTCCCTACATCTCATATTTACCTAAAAGTGAAATTTAATAGTGTAGTTTTGAATATAAATTTGTATAGCCAATTATTTCTCATTATATTTAGGTATATGTTTTGTCAATAGAACATTCAATCATTCAAGCGCCCATAAATTACTTGCTTATAAGTGATTACATACCACTTAAAAAGCCGTTAAGTAGACCTTCCAATTTATGGTTCTAGGTGCATTTTATGAAAAATGGTTGTCTTTTCAAGAATGACAATTCCATTCAGATCAAATTTCATTGTTGACACATAGTTATGAGTTTGGTATATCAGAAGTTTTCTCATTTCTTTGGATATCACTGTGACTTGCTCACCTTTTATCTATTAAAGTTATGTATTATGAGGGTAGACCAAAAATTGTGCCAAAAGCCTTGGATGTGAGGTAATTTGTTTTCTATTAAAATTCAGATACTTGTAAACAAAGCCCAGGAGAAACATTAGCCTAAAAAAGGCCTTTTAAATCTCTTTCTGCCTCATGCCAGAGAAGGATTTTCCAGGCACCATGAGTATGTGTCACAATACACTTACAGGTCAATAAAAGTACAATCATTCAACTTTTGTAACTTGAAGTTACATGATTTTAAAGTTGCCTATTTTCTAATTCCATCAGGACTAGATAACTCACTTGAGTGGAGTAGTTTAATTTAAAAGTTCTTGGTTGTTGGAAGATTTCTGGACCAGGCAACCTAAGGAATATAAAACTAGCTAAATGAGTACAATATAACAAAAATAAAAACAGAAACAAAAATACAGAAAAAGGATCGCTGCATCTTCTTTATGTTCTTTATATTCTCTTCCAAGAAACCTTTCAGGGAAATTCAGGACTAAATGTTTAATATGGTAACTAATTGTTAACAGGTTAAAAGCAAGGTACTGAGGATTCAGATCTTTGACCTTCTTAGACTGTTTAGTTCAGTTCAGTTCAATTGACTCTGTGCAACCCCATAAATCACAGCATGCCAGGCCTCCCTGTCCATCACCAACTCCCGGAGTTCACTCAGACTGTTAGCAGGTACCTAAGACTGTCTGTTTTCACCTATTTCACATTGCTTGTTTCAGAGGGTGGGTGGAACATGGAGGGCTTTCTGTCTAACTACTTTGGGTTTGATCCCTGGGTTGGGAAGATCCTCTGGAGAAGGAAAAGGCTACCCACCCCAGTATTCTGGTCTGGAGAATTCAATGGACTGTATATTCTATGGGTTCACAAAGAGTTGGACACGACTGAGTGACTTTCACTGGCACTGATAGATATACTTTAATTTTTCAGGCTAGGAAATGGTAAATGATTCCCAACAGAGTATTTAGAATACCCAAAAGAAGAGAAAAGAAAAAAACTATACATAAAATTACTACAATAGCTCAGCTGGTAAAGAATCCATCTGCAATGCAGGAGAGATCCTGGTTCCATTCCTGGGTCAGGAAGATCTCCTGGAGAAGGGATAGACTACCCACTCCAGTATTCTTGGGCTTTCCTGATGGCTCAGTTGCTAAAGAATCTGCCTGCAATGCAGGAGATCTGGGTTTGATCCCTGGGTTGGGAAGATCACCTAGAGCAGGACACGGCAACCCACTCCAGTATTCTTGCCTGGGGAATTTCATGGGCAGAGGAGCCTGACAGGTTACAGTCTGTAGGGTCACAAAGAATTGGACTTTAACACACACACACACACACACACACACACACAAACACACACACACCCAACAGACAAATGCTCTCGGTTTTTTAGGACACTTCTTTCCATATTCTTTTAAAGTGTAGTTACTTCATATAGTATAATTTAAATGAATACTAATTTAAAGTTTATACAAATATAATTTGCTCGTGTATCCATATTATTAAAAGCTGATTTAAAGCATGAATATATTTCATGTCATTTCATGAAATATAGTAGATATAGCTTGTATTTATATTTATATCTATCTCTATAGCTATATATCATTTTTTCTGATTAAAGACATGATGTAATACTTCTTAAGAAACAGTAAATATAAAAAAATTTAAAGATACATATGTGACGTTTTTGTCCGTTTGCATAAATAAGGGTTCATGTATTCATATTCATATATTCATTAAATGAATGATGTGAAATTTTGAGCACAGACATTTTTTTCCCATAACATTATCTTCCTCTCTTCATGGAATTTACCAGACAAAAATCCTGGAGTGGGTTGCCAGTTTCTTCTCAAGGGGATTTTCCTAACCCAGGGATTACAAGGGCTTCTACTGAAGCTCTGTTGGTAAAGAATCTGCCTGCAACACAGAAGACATGGGTTTGATTCCCAGGTCAGGAAGATTACCTGGAGAAGAATACCTCCAGTATTCTTGCCTGGAGAATCCCATGGTCAGAGGAAGTTGGTGGGCTACAGTCCATGGGGTCACAAGAGTTGGACACGACTTAGTGACTAATCCATCACCACCACCTCCTGCACTGCAGGTGGGTTCTTCACCACCTGAGCCATGAGGGAACCCCTATAACATTATCTAGAAGTGGATGTATTGGTTGCTCTTTATTATTTAAAGTTGCACAATAAAAGTACATATTAAAAGCTTGTTCCTTTGCAGTGGAACTCTTTTCTGCTTATATACTTGAGTAATATTCCTTATTCCTTTTGGTAAAATATATCTTGCCAGTATTTATCTTGTTAAGGGTCTTTACATCTTAGCTTTTCTTGAATTATGGCATACATTATTTTTGTTGACACATTGTGTGCTGTCAGCAAAGATTTTCTTCTATTGTTTCAGGCTGCCTTGGTTCTATATTTTCGAGAACATCAGCTCTCTCCATTTTTTTTTTGCTCCAAATCTATCAAATCCTACCTTACTGTTTACATTACATGCTTTCTGTATTTCGGGTTTCTCAATAGGTCTTGCCTTTCTCTCCATCAGTATATAACTTTTTTCTGCTTTCTTTGTTTTAGGTTTCTTTGAATAACTCTTGTGCTTACTTATTTCCCTTTCCATCTCATCCTATTGACTGTCTCAGGTATTCTCCACTTAGAACTTTTGAAATGCCATAATTATTAGTTTATTGAAGATATTTTATATAAAACCCTTGTTCTTCTGAAGACTCAAAGACTGGTGTTAGTCAACAAATTATGTTTCATAGGAGTCTCGAAGTCTATTGAAAATATTAAATATTTTCTTGAAATTTATCTTAGGTTCTCAAATAAATGATTTTTAGAGTAATATTCAGTGGCAGTGTACTGTGATGGTTTGACATGCAGACTGGGGATCAGAGTCCTGGGGTCAAATTGGCTTCCATTACATCACAGCAATGTAACTTTAAACATGTTACTTAATTCTTTCCTGGTTTCCTCTTTGACAAAATGCAGATGATACTAATTTGTATAAAAAACATGCCACTACACATATGGTTAATTATTCTAGCTTTCTAAAAATGTCAGGACTCAGTAAAAAAGGAGTACCAAAATGGATGCCAAATTTTCTGGTTATGATTGAAGTTCCTTTAAAAATGGGACAAATTATAAAAAGAATGTCTACCTTCTTTTAGGATGAAACCTAATACATTTTTTTCTGAAATGCCTAATTCTATCTGCTTTATAGTTAATGGAAAGCTCTCCCCAATTCCAGGGCTACTTTAGTAAATACACTCAATTTCTGATATTGTTGTTGTTTTTGAATTTTCCATTTCATTCATAGGTATTTTGAAGGAAAAGTTGGTAGAAACTGCTGTTTTAAATCATAAAAGCCTTTTTATTATCTTTTTTTTTAATTTAGTTATGAAATCTTGCAACAGTTACAGCAACAGGTTGTTTAGAGTTCAGGTCTGTTATTCTCTTGAGAAGAAACTGTAGTCTTTATTCTTGCCCAGTTGCCAGAAGCTGTGATTTAGGTATGAGGTTTTCAACTTCCCTTGGTGGACAGGAAAGGAACTAGATAGGGTCAGAAGTCAACTTGAATGTTAATGAAAGGCCTCTGACCTTCACCTACTTTAGTTCCGTCAGAACTTTTGACCATGCCTTAAAGAAAGAAATATATTTTACCCAGTACATATATGTACACAAACTGAAACAAAATGTTTTAAACTGTTTATTTTTACCATATGTGGTATATTTTTCTTTTTACTTTTTGATATTGTTTCATTAAAAAAATCACTCACAGCCTATTAAATTTAGTTTATTACCTCTAAAGAGTTGTGGCATTCAATTAAAAAAAAATAAAAATCACTGGATTAGAGTTTGAGGTTCTTATGACTTACCCTCCTGTCCGTATTGATACTTTCAAATCCTATTGGAAAATAATGAAAGGTGAGATGTTTATAAATAATGTAAGAAGAGATTAGAACAGATGACATAATTCACAAACAGAAAACAGATTAACTGTTAAACACTTTCCCTCTGTCATTTGCTACACCCAATTTGACCTCCCAGGAAAAAGAGATAATGTCAATTAAGAATAAAACAATTGTTTGACATGTTTCTTACAAGAGAAACCAATAAAAGATTTAAACATAGACAGTAAAAATTCCTTAATCCTAAATTTAGAAATTTTTCTAGTAGCTATTATATACAGATCTATTTTCTGCAGCTGGCCGATTATATTCTTATAGACTGAAAGCGGAAGAGAAGAAAGATCAACTAAAACAAGAAAGTTAATTTTGTTCACAGGTAGAAACACTTGAACTGACAAAACTTCAAGAGGTTTCTGAACTTGTAGACTCATGACAATGAAGTTTTTAAAGCATTTATTCTTTCCACTTTTAATTTAAGAATGAATAATTGTCTGTCATTTAATTATTGATAACAGATAAAAGTAAAGGAAAAGGACACCAAACATATCTTTTATTTTTGCTTTTGTTTTCTTTTATAGGCAAGCAAATATTAAAGCCAAAAACTAGTGTTTTACTCTATGCCATGCCAGACTGATTTGAGATTTATATAAAGTTCAAAATTCAGCTTTTGGTGCACTTTAAAAACAATGTAGAGCCTTTTTTTTTCCTGAATTTTATGAGCCAAACAATAGACATCATTATTATTCTAGCTACTTGTTACTGTACAGCAGGAATTACTGTATCTGCCTAATTAGACAGCTAGAAGTGCTATAAAGAAATCTTAAGGTGTCCTTAAATAGTTTATTTGGCAAGCCTTTTCCAGTCATTTGGCTTTGGGAAGTCTGCTGATATAAGAGTAGGGTATCACTTTTCAGGTTTAACATTGGCTTATGGTCAATTAAAAAAAAAGAAAGAAAGAAAAGGGGGAAAAAAAGAGAGCAGGAGAGAAGGAAAGAGAGAGAGATTATTTCTTTGTCAAATTAAGTCATTTTTCCAGAATCCCTGGGGAGAATACACTTACTCGCTTCATATAATGAACTGGTAGGGAGGTTCGGTCAAAAATATTGTTCTAAAACTGAAGTGAGAACTAATAGCTGAGCAATGTATATTTAAAATAGAGGTTCACATGAAGTATCAAAAGTTCAAAATCGGTCTTATTTCCATTCCTATGTGTTTCATATCTATTTAACTGAAAGGCAGAAGTAGTTGAATATTTTGAGTAACTTGTACACTCAGTGTCAGGGTAGGGGGGTGGTGATTAAGAAAGAACTTCTCATTAGATGTTGCCATAAAGTTGGCAGTTATTTGCAGTTTGATAACTTTCTTTTCCTTCCTCTTGGTCTGTCTGCTTCTAGCCACAAGTACAGTCAATCAAAGGAGTTTTATGCTTACTCTCAAATGCTGTATACTACAGGCAAATACTATATATATATTTTTTTTTTTACTTTTAAAGTTTTATGTACCTTTACATTCACTTTGGTCAAGGTAATTTTCTTTTATACAATTTAACAAGATCATTTGGACAATTTTCTTGAGGGTCTTTTTTTCACAGTAATTCATGACACTGAATTTGACCAGATTCTGGAATAAGTAAAATATGTTCTTTATTTATACTCCAGTCCTATCAAAATATTTGAAAGAAGAAATTAAACAATTAATACATATTTCTTTTTAAGGGAATGAATTAACTATCTTGAATTTTTCTTCTGTGTTAAAGCAGAAAAACTAAACATTATAAAAAATATAATTATCTGTCTCTCATTTTTTTTCTTTTTTTCTGTTTCTTTGGTTAGCCAAACAATATTCTATTTGTGAAATAATACACTGCAAGAGTAAATTTAAAAAGCAACAGAAGGAACTTTGATAAACTTTCACTACATGTGTTGGGTGCTCTGTTTGCTTTCTTTGATTAACTAAGGCATTTCTTCAACTTTAGTATTTTCAAAAAATATAATTTCTTTCCTTTTTTTTTTCCATTTATACAGCAAACTCTTAGAGATTCCTCAGTGTTTGTTCTCCCCTTCCTCCTTCTTTGGTGGTTGCCAAAGAAAAGGCTATATTTTCCAGCTTTCTTTATGACTAGTCATGAGATGTTCTCAGCTTTCAACACTTGTAAAGGCTTAAAATGGTATCTGGTACATAAGTACAATTTATATTTTAGGAAGAGGGAGAACGCAAGATTTTTTTTTAAATACACTATTTCCAGGTCTTGCTCTAAAACAGATAGACATCACTGCCCAAGTTTCTCACCTTCTTTCCCCTAAGCTGGAGATGCCAGGACTGGAACAGCCATGTTGGGCACCCATATTAGTCATCTAAAGATGTAGGCATAGCCACTTAGCAGCTCTGTGTGCCTGCCTACCATTGAATAATTGTATGAGAATGAATAAACTTCCATCTTGCATGTGTGTGTGTGTGAGTGTGTGTGTATGCTCAGTCATGTTTGACTCTATGCAACCTCATAGACAGTAGCCTACCAGGCTCCTCAATCCATGGAATTTTCCAGGCAGATATACTGGAGTGGGTTGCCATTTCCTACTGCAGGGGATCGCCCCAGCTCAGGGGTGGAGCCTGCATATCCTGTGTCTCCTGCCTTGGCAGACAGATTCTTTACCACTGTGCCATCTGGGAAAAACCTCCGCCTTACATAACCACTGAAATTTGGAAAATCTTTACTGGTGGGACTGCAAACAATGCTATGAGTTATTAATAATTCTCCTTTAAGAGAATTTTTCCTAGGAAGATTAAACTAGTTATTAGTTTTAAAACAAATATATAGATTCATTTGGTAAAATTATTAAGTACAATCTTTCAAAATAGGAGATACACACACACGTTTTTAGCAGACTGAAACACATATTAGTCAAGTCTGAGTGGTTATGATTAAAGTAACATGTAAGTAGAAAGATTCTCAATTGAAATCCATTATTCTACAGGGTAGTTTCAACAGGATAGTGTTTATCTTTACCTTACACTTTTTGATAGACGTACATTATGCAGCTACTATTATGTGGAGCACTATACCGAAACCAAAATAAAAGAGGTGTGCAGTAATACATACACATTATGTGTGTGTGTGTGTGTGTGTGTGCAGGCCTGTGTTTATTCAGAATAGCCTTCCAATCAAGTCTCTTGTCTTCATCTTTCCCTTTCATAGTCATACTACATAAAAATCACCAGAATATTTTAACTACTGTCTTTATGTTTTAAGACAATTTTCCATAATACAGAACTCTGAGTCCCCTGAATGATTAACTTCAAATTTTTCACCAAAGTATTCATCAATTTTTGCAACTAATTATCAGCCTACTTTTTTGTTCTCTTGGTCATCTGTTCTTTCCAATATCTCTCATTTATCAGGGTAGGCTGAATTAGCCACAATTTTTCCTTTGTTTTCACAGCACAGTTGATTTGTGTATATTAGAACATTAAAATGTTGCTCTTCGGTGACATGCTTATCTCCTTCATTATACCATTAGTTTGTCAAAGACAAGCATCACTTTATTTCACATTTTATAATCTCCAGCATTTATTTCAGCGCTCTAATACTGCATTTTAATTTCAAAGTTTTTTGTTTTTCAATATCGCCCGAAACCACTAGAGGTAGAAATGGAGTATTTCAGAACCCTAAATAAAAAGAGAAGATTCTTATATGCAAGGATGGGCATGATAAAGGACCAAAACGGTAAAGACCTAACAGAGGTGGGAGAGATGAAGAAGAGGTGGCAAGAATACACAGAGGAACTATATTTTAAAAAGATCTTAATGACCTGGATAATTGCGATGGTGTGGTCACTCACCTAGAGCCAGACATCCTGGAGTGTGAAGTCAGGTGGACCTTAGGAAGTATTACTACAAACAAAGCTAGCGGAGGTGATGAAATTCCAGTTGAGCTAGTTAAAATCCTAAAAGGTGATGTTGTTGAAGTGCTGCACTCAGTATGTCAGCAAATTTGGAAAGCTCAGCAGTGGCCACAGGACTGGAAAAGGTCAATTTTCATTGCAATGCCAAAGACTGTTCGAACTAACAGACAGCTGTGCTCATTTCACATGCTAGTATGCTCAAAATCCTTCAAGTTATGTTTTAGTAGTTTGTGAACTGAGAACTTCCGTATGTGCAAATTGGGTTTCGAAAAGGCAGAGGAACCAGAGATCAAACTGGCAACATTCATTGGAGCACAGAGAAAGCAAGGAAATTCCAGAAAACATCTACTTCTGCCTCATTGACTACACTGACGCCTTTGATTGTGTGGATCAAAGCAAACTGCGGAAAATTCTTAAAGAGATGGGAATTACCCGACCACCTTACCTGTCTCCTGAGAAACCTGTGTGTGGGTCAAGAAGCAACAGTTAGAACCTTATATGGAACAACAGACTGGTTGAAAATTGGGAAAGGAATACAACAAGGCTGTATATTGTCAACCTGTTTATTTAACTTATTTGCAGAGCACACCATAGGAAATGCCAGGTGAGGTGAATCACAAGCTGGAATCAAGATTGTCGGGAGAAATATCAACAACCTCAGATATGAAGATGATAATACCACTTCAATGGCAAAAAGTGAAGAGGAACTAAAGAGCTTTTTGATGAAGGTGAAAGAGGAAAGTGAAAAAGATAGCTCAAAACTCAGCATTCAAAAGCTAAGATCATGGTATCTGGTCTCATCATTTTATGGCAGATAGAAGGGGAAAAAGTAGAAGTAGTGACAGATTTTATTTTCTTGGGCTCCAAAATCACTGCAGATGGTGACTACAGCCTTGAAATTAAAAGATGCTTGCTCTTTGGAGGGAAACCTATGACAAACATAGACAGTGTGTTAAACAGCAGGGACATCACTTTGCTGACAAAGTTCTGTATAGCCAAAGCTATGGTTTTTCCAGTAGTCGTGTATACATTTGAGAGTTGGATTATGACATGGGCTGAGCACCAAAGAATTTATGCTTTCAAATTGTGGTGCTAGAGAAGATTCTTGAGAGACCCTTGGATGGCAAGGAGATCTAACCAGTCAATGGTAAAGGAAATCAACCCTGAATATTCATTGTAAGGACTGATGCTGAAGCTGCAGCTCTAATACTTTAGCTACCTGATACAAACAGCTGACTCATTGGAAAAGACCCTGATAGTGGGAAAGATTGAAGGCAAAAGGAGAAGAAGGTGGCAGAAGATGAGATAGTTAGATAGCAGTACAAACTCAATGAACATGAATTTGAGCAAACTTCAGGAGACAGTGAAGGACTGGAAAGCCTGGTGGGCTATAGTCTATGGGGTGGTAGAGCTGGACACAATTTAGCAACTGAAAAACAGCAACAGCAAAGTTTGTGTGTATGCTTTTCCATCAGCATTTAGCCAATAAGATGCTTTAAAATAATCTCACATATACAAACAGTTTTGGGGAAAATATCAACATATAGAAAAAATACACAGAATAATACAATAAACTCCCAAATAGCCATCAGCTTGAACAATTGTCAGTTCACTTCCAATTTTGTTTCATTTCTATCCCCACAGTTCTCCCTTCATGGATTATTTTGAAGCCACTCTCAGAAGTTATAATTTTTATCTGTAAATATATCATTATGGTTTCTAAAAGGCAAGATCTGTTTTTAAAAATGCAACCACCATTGCCATGACCATGATTAAAAATCAACAATTTCTTGACATCATCAAATGTTAAATAGTGTTCAAGTTTTCAATTTAAAAATATATGAAGAAAATGTTCTCAATTTTTAATGTATAGATTCCCTACCCATATCTCTATTTGAAATTTGTCAATTAGAGTTTCTTACTATCTGGATTTTGCTGTTTAATATAGCATCTCTTCTTATTTTATTACTTTTACATTCGTTTTTGTGTGTACTGGCTTAATCAGAGTTAGTTTCTTGCTTTTTTTTTTTTTTTCCTCATAAGGCGACTTCAGGGTGATTGGATGATATTGAGTTCTTAAATCTAGGGGCATATTAGAGCATTAACTGTACCAGTATAGCACAGAAATGTTTTAATTGAAATAATCTGGATTCTGTCCTTACCAACAGAAATTTTCTACCATGACTTGGGAGCACAACAGTCGAGCTTAAACAGTCCAGAGGCCTAGTTTATCTTTAGGTGTTTTTTGTTTTGTTTTTTTTTGTTTTGTTTTGTTTTGTTTTTCAGTCAAGTCACTTACGCCAGGAAAGAAACACAGAATCAAGTTTAAAGGAAAAAACAAAAACTATAACTAGTTTATATTTTCAGATGTCACAGAAGGAGATTGAACCACAAGCTAAATAGTTAAAAAGAACCGAGAATGTCATAAGGAGATACGAAATAAAGTTTACACTAAGTTATTCAGGCAAGTCCCTAAAGAGATGTTGTATATGGTAGAGAAAAACCTTTAATGTAGAGGAGAGTATGGAGGACAGAAGCAAAGGATCAGTTGAGTATAAACTTGATATGACAAGAGTAACATTACCATGTAAAGCTCAGAGATGTGATAGTCTGCTGATCATATTGTGTTCCATTCTGGATCACATAAAAGTATGTTTAGTGAACTACTGAGGACTTTGAGAACACTTAAAGACAACTGAAGAAGGTGATGAAAAGTTTGGAGAGTCTGCCTTATGTAGTTTGAAGAAAACTATGCGTGTGTGTATGTGTGTGTGTGTAGACAGTTATGAGTGTCAGATTAGGGATTAAAGTATCCCAGAGTAGACTTGATAAAAAGAAAGTTTAAAATATTTGAAAGAATATCAGTTGAACTTATTCTGTCTAACTGCAGAAGAAAGACCTAGAAAGTGGTAGATAGAAGCTATACATGCATGGATTTGTCCTCAACCAAATAAAAAGTTTCATCTGTGCTAAAGTGGAATGAGTTAGATTTTAGAACTCTTGATAATCTCTTTAGGATTGTTGTATATGTGATCTCTGCTGCTGCTGCTGCTAAATCGCTTCAGTCGTGTCCGACTCTGTGCGACCCCATAGACGGCAGCCCACCAGGCTCCGCCGTCCCTGGGATTCTCCAGGCAAGGACACTGGAGCGGGTTGCCATTTCCTTCTCCAATGCATGAAAGTGAAAAGTGAAGTGAACTCTGCTTTATATCAAAAAACCACATAATCCTTTTAGGATGCTCTAGAGTGATATCTATAGCAGTAAATTCTAACTGAAATAGAAGCCACATCCTGGTTGAAATCTTCAGAAACTAAGCTTATTCCCATAGTACATTATTCCCATAGAATGCTGCATAGCTTACACAGTCTCTCAGCCTTGTTCTGCCAAATCTTGTCACTAAGGATGTAATATATACAGTGAGAAGTTGTACACTTTTAGCTTCAAGTAGTCTTGTAATACTAAGATTTTGTTTTGTTTTTTCTTTTATTGATGATCATTGTCATCACCATCATCAGTAACATTTTTCTGTCACCCTAAATCTTGGAAATCAGAACTCAGATAGAGTAGAGCATCAGGTTTCATTTTTTTCAGATCCCCAACATTTTGGAGGATAGGAGTTTAGGACAGTTGGGGGAGGAATGGGAGTGGCCCATGTATGTCTGATTTCCCAGTCCAGTCTAGAAAAGCAAGAAATATATAAGTGGCAGAAAGTGTATCTAAGACACACTGGCAACCCCCCTACCCCACCCCTACTCTTCCTTTAGGCTGGGCTTGCTGTTTGGCCCAGCCTGTGTTTAGCTTGTGTTTTCAATAGGAACTTCCAACTCTAAAGTGCCTGGTTCTTCCACCTCCTTTTTCTTGGCAGTTTCTGGGTCCCTACACTAGTTACCTGGTTGTGGGATAAAATTCTCCACTTGCCCAACTTGAGTGTCATGCATATGTGGTCTATAACCCACAGCTACCTCCTTTCCAGAAGCCAACATCTGCAGTACATTTTGCCTCTTCACTTCCATCTTTTTCTGTTTTTTCTCAATTTGTCCTAAATATCAAGAATCCACCAAGATCTACTTGTTGTAAATCCAAGTGACATGGACACAGGATTACTTATTCAAAAGTTATTACTGTCAATACTCCTTTTCCAGGAGGTATACATAAGTGTGGGGAAAGCAGGAGAATTTGCTACAACAAATGAATGATCCTGACATCTTTCCAGTCCTCAGTGACTGTGTTTTGTATCTCAGCTGGTAAAGAATCTGCCTGCAATGCAGGAGACCCTGGTTCAATTTCTGGGTCAGGAAGATCCCCTGGAGAAGGGATAGGCTACCCATTCCAGTATTCTTGGCTTCCCTGGTAGCTCAAGTTGGTAAAGAATCTGCCTACAGTGTGGGAGATCTGGGTTTGATCCCTGGGTTGGGAAGATTCCTTGGAGAAGGGAGCAGCTACCCACTCCAGTATTCTGGCCCAGAAAATCCCATGGACTATACAGTCCATGAAGAATTTGTCACAAAAAATTGGACATGACTGAGCGACTTTCACTTAAATCTCTCTGGCCATCCATTGCATTCTTGATTTATTCTCAGACCACCACCCTATCAAGTGTGATCAGAAGCAACTAATATCCCTTTTATCTCCTTCTGCTTTCCCCGCACTTATGTATACCTCCCGGAAAAGGAGTATTGACAGTAATAACTTTTGAATAAGCAATCCTGTGTCTATGTCACTTGGATTTACAACAAGTAAATCTTGGTGGATTCTTGATATTTAGGACATGCTACATCTTTTCCTAAAGAAAATTATTTAAACCGAAAATAAGCAAAAGATGGTTTGAGGGAAAAATTAAATTTTATTGTCAATTACCTGAAGTTTCTAGGTTTTTCAAAATGCTCAAACAAAATCCTTACATGTATGTGAGTGAACTGATTATTTTTTTAAAAATACTTATTTACAGAAATATTCACACTATGGTGGTCATTTCATTATGAAATTATTATTTGAATAAAAATTATAAGGTGTGCATTATTTAAGATGAATGTTTGAAACAACAGAAAAGCAATTATGTATCTGCTAAATTTCCATCATTTTTACTCTAAGAATATATCTTTTAAATTGCATCTCATTTCTCAGGAATCTGTAATATTGTAAATATACTGACTATGGTAACAGATCATTGTATTTTTATTTAATTTATAGCTCCAGATTATAAAAAATTCCAGTGTGAGGAGATATACGTGTGTGTGTGTGTGTACCAGCACACACATATTGCACATGGATATACATATATATAAATATACATGAAGAAGGACAGAAAGACAGAGACAAACACAGAAAGAGGTAGAAGAAACTGGACAGAAGAATATGAAAGGTTATTAATATGCAATCTTATCATTAGGACTAAATGTGAGAGATAATTTTTTAATACTTAGAAAATTTGGGAGTGATTTCTCTTGAGATTGAATTTTTCACATGCTAAATTTTATATAATTAACTAATATGGAGTCATTTTTTAAGTAAAAAAAATACCTTCTATGAAAGATTGAGGATTTTTTTTAGTATGTTTTATATGCATGATGATTTGATTGTCTAAAAGTGATCATGTCTTTTTTTTAAAATAGTTTTCAAAATACTTTACAGTCTTGATAAGTTTGCTTTTCTTGTTCTCTACTTTTGTTTAGTCTGTTGAAACATGTAAGTTTTAATGATGGATAGAGATTCTACTGACTGGAAATTCCTTAGGAATGATAAGTGCTGACTCATAGGTAGGTGGACAATCAAATGTACACATGATATAACCAATGCTGTGTGTGTGTGTTGCACGTGCTCAGTTGTGTCTGACTCTGTGACTCCATGGACTGTAACCTGCCAGGTTTCTCTGTACATGGCATTTTCCAGGCAGGAATATTGGAGTGGGTTGCCATTTCCTACTCCAGGGAATCTTCCTGACCCAGGGATTCAACCCAAGTCTTGTCTTCTGCACTGGCAGGCAGATTCTTTACCACTGTGCCACCTAGAAAACCAGGGTTCCCTCAATGAAAATAAATTTTAAAAGCTAAAGTAAAAAAACAAAAAAAGAAACAAACAAATAGATATGTCATAGAACATTATCTTTAAAGACTACTTACTCTCCTTTGTAATTTTTTATCTGCTAATGTTTAATACATTATTTATACTCCATAAATGGAAGGAAGAAAACTTTCTTGTTTTCTTTTTCTAAATATTAAGTTAAAATTTGGCATGTTGATTTCTCATGCTTAAATATGCAAAATATTCTGTATTCAGTACCCAGGAAGTTGTGAATGCATTGATAAACAATCTTAATCCTCTCTTTTTTCAGTGGAGTTTCAAAGGTCAAGCCAGGTCAGTGTGCCTCCCTTATACTGTTCTAAATCACCAACTGGGTAATTGTGTAGTTCCTAACATAAATATCTGGTCTCTATCTGCCTGACATTTTCAAATAAGGTTTTTACTCACCCAGTAATTCACTTGATGCTGTCAGCAAACTTTGGGCCTGTCACACATAACATATGGAATGTCATTCATTAGCCTTCCATATCAAAATCAGGTCATGCTTGATGCTGGTGCTGCTTTGATTTGGGGAAATCACTCACTCACTCAGATTCCTTATCTTGAGGGTCAGGTTCACAGTATTCAGATTTAGACTGACTTTAAAGCCTAATTTATTTTTAAATTGATTATTGATTTTGGCTGCCTTAACTCTTTACTATTCATTCCCCATTTTGATAATAAGATCTCAAACTCCAGTTAAAAGAGAAGAGACCCTTGCTCATGCATCATCATCCTGTGTTCCTTTGCCTGAACTTATATAATCCATACTCTCCTATTTAGATGGTGCTAAATCAAGAGAAGACTCTACACATGGGCATCACCAGATGGTCAACATTGAAATGAGATTGATTATATTCTTTGCAGCCAAAGATGGAGAAGCTCTATACAGTCAGCACAAACAAGACCGGGAGCTAACTGTGGCCCAGATCATGAGCTCCTTATTGCCAAATTTTGACTTAAATTGAAGAAAGTAGGGAAAACCACTAGACCATTCACGTATGACCTAAATCATATCCCTTATGATTATACAGTGGAAGTAGAAGTAGATTTAAGGGACTGGATCTGATAGATAGAGGGCCTGATAAACTGTGGACGGAGGTTCGTGATGTTGTACAAGAGATAGGGATCAAGACCATCCCCATGGAAAAGAAATGCAAAAAAGTAAAATGGCTGCCTGGGGAGGACTTACAAATAGCTGTGAAAAGAAGAGAGGCAAAAAGCAAATGAGAAAAGGAAAGATATAAGCATCTGAATGCAGAGTTCCAAAGAATAGCCAGGAGAGATAAGAAAGCCTTCCTCAGCGATCAATGCAAAGAAATAGAGGAAAACAACAGAATGGGAAAGACAAGAGATCTCTTCAAGAAAATTAGAGATACCAAGGGAACACTTCATGAAAAGATGAGCTCAATAAAGGACAGAAATGGTATGGACCTAACAGAAGCAGAAGATATTAAGAAGAGGTGAATACACAGAAGAACTATACAAAAAAGATCTTCAAGACCAAGATAATCATGATGATGTGATCACTAATCTAGAGCCAGACATCCTGGAATGTGAAGTCAAGTGGGCCTTAGAAAGCATCACTACGAACAAAACTAGTGGAGGTGATGGAATTCCAGTTGAGCTATTTCAAATCCTGAAAGATGATGCTCTGAAAGTGCTGCACTCAATATGCCAGCAAATTTGGAAAACTCAGCAGTGACCACAGGACTGGAAAAGTCAGTTTCCATTCCAATCCCAAAGAAAGGCAATGCCAAAGAATGCTCAGACTACCGCACAATTGCACTCATCTCACACACTAGTAAAGTGATGCTCAAAATTCTGCAAGCCAGGCTTCAGCAGTACATGAACCATGAACCTCCAGATGTTCAAGCCAGTGTTAGAAAAGGCAGAGGAACCAGAGATCAATTGCCAACATCTTCTGGATCATTGAAAAAGCAAGAGAATTCCAGAAAAACATCTATTTCTGCTTTATTGACTCTGCCAAAGCCTTTGACTGTGTGGATCACAAGAAACTGTGGAAAATTCTGAAAGAGATGGAAATACCAGACCACCTGACCTGCCTCTTGAGAAATCTGTATGCAGGTCAGGAAGCAACAGTTAGAACTGGACATGGAACAACAGTTTGGTTCCAAATAGGAAAAAGAGTACATCAAGGCTGTATATTGTCACCCTGCTTATTTAACTTCACTGCAGAGTACATCATGAGACATGCTGGGCTGGAAGAAGCACAAGCTGGAATCAAGATTCCCGGGAGAAATATTAATAACCTCAGATATGCAGATGACACACCTTTATGGCAGAAAGTGAAGGGGAAATAAAAAGCCTCTTGATGAAAGTGAAAGAGGAGAGTGAAAAGGTTGGCTTAAAGCTCAACATTCAGAAAACGAAGATCATGGCATCTGGTCCCATCACTTCATGGGAAATAGATGGGGAAACAGTGAAAACAGTGTTAGACTTTATTTTTTGGGGCTCCAAAATCACTGCAGATGGTGATTGCAGCCATGAAATTAAAAGACTGTTACCCCTTGGAAGAAAAGTTATGACCATCCTAGATAGCATATTCAAAAGCAGAGACATTACTTTGCCAACAAAGTCCGTCTAGTCAAGGTTATGGTTTTTCCAGTGGTCATGTATGGACGTGAAAGTTGGACTTTGAAGAAAGCTGAGTGCTGAAGAATTGATGCTTTTGAACTGTGGTGTTGGAGAAGACTCTTGAGAGTCCCTTGGACTGCAAGGAGATCCAACCAGTCCATTCTAAATGAAATCAGTCCTGGGTGTTCTTTGGATAGAATGCTGCTAAAGCTGAAACTCCAGTACTTTGGCCACCTCATGTGAAGAGTTGACTCATTGGAAAAGACTCTGATGCTGGGAGGGATTGGGGGCAGGAGGAGAAGGGGATGACAGAGGATGAGATGGCTGGATGGCATCATTGACTCGATGGACGTGAGTCTGAGTGAATTCTGGGAGTTGGTGATGGACAGGGAGGCCTGCATTGTGTGATTCATGGGGTCGCTAAAGTCAGACAAGACTGAGTGACTGAACTGAACTGAACTGAACTGAAATCAAGTTTCTTTATTACATTTTCGTTAATTAAGAACTAGAGTGTTGGTTTCTCTCCTTAGATCTCAATGTTGTACCAATTCTGATCATGACATCATGAAGAAGAAAACAACCTTTACCTACTTTTCCATTATCCCAAAGACTGTATCAAGGCAGCTTCAGGGAGTTATTTTAAAATACTGATAAAAGATATATAGTAGATTTTTCAAAGGTTTACATAAGTAGAAATAAAAATACCATGTGGGATCTTCCCAGACCAGGGATGCTACCTGTGTCCCCTGCATTGGCAGGTGGTTTCTTATCCATTAGACTACCGGGGAAGTCCTGCAAAAACCTAAGTTCAAAGGATATGGGAATACTAGAGATTATAAAAAGGAAGGATAGCAATGACTGTGAAAACTTGATAATGACTGTGATTTCTAGAACAAGAAAATGATATCATAATGGAAGTAATCCTAGATGAAGTTAAATGACTTGTGACCATTATGTATACTTATTGTATATTGCTTTCACATACATAACTAATATTCTTTGCTTATAAATATTTTGGGAGAGTTGCATAAAAATCATAGTTATATTTTAGAACGTTTGTTTTAATGAGCAGAAGGTCTAGGATTCCTCTCAGCAAACAGCAGCTTCCTTCCAGAAGCGGATTTGTTAGTTTACCACATATGCTCTGCAAATACTACCATCATTTTCTAGGTAGACAGTGAAGAAGATTGAGAAGCACCAGACAGAGTGCTGAAGAAAGCATGTGTTGTATGGCAAATGTTTACTTTTTTTAAAAAAATAACTAATTTTCATTTGGGGTTGTGCTGCATCTTTGTTGCAATGCACAAGCTCTTTGTTGCTGTGCACAGGCTTTCTCTAGTTGCATGCTTGGGCTTCTCGTTGCCATGGATTCTCTTGTTGTGGAGCTGGGGCTCTAGGGTGCTAGGCTTCAGTATTTGCAGCATGTGGGCTCTAGAGCATGGGCTCAGCTTGGTTGCCTTGATCCATGTGGGATCTTCCCAGACCAGGGAGGGAACCCGTGTCCTCTGCATTGGCAGGCGGATTCTTATGCATTAGTCTACCAGGGAAGTTCTGCATATGTCTTCTTTAGTTCACTTCACCATAGCTATCACAACGACGTGATTTTTATCAAATTTGGGCTTTCCTTTTTAGTAAGTGAATTTTCCAAACAGAATATTTAGAAATGATAAATTAAAACAATACTTTGTAATTAAGTTTATGAGAAGTATCTCTGTGCCCATCAAAGACCAAAGGCCTACGTACATCATATTACCATCTATAAATATCAGATTTTCATTCTTATGAGAGAAAAGAGCACCTCTATAGAATTTATGAGGCTGAATATTTTATTTCCCAGTTCTATCATTCAGTATTAATGTTTCTTCTGATTAAACCTCACAGTATTAATGTTTCAAAGAGTAAGGGTATTTTTCAAGAACTTCACAGTTAAAGCTGGAACATGTTAAGCATGATTTAATTAATCTTGAATAGACTGTCTCTGAAGCAATTAAACCAACTATATCATACCCAATCTTTCTCTCTCATTTTCCATAAGGATGGAAAATTAGTTTTATAAAGATATGTAGTGAGTTAAGTAAATGCAGAAGTTGCATATTAGAAGAATCTACTTATCTTGGATAAAACTGAAAACTTGTTGAAGATGCGGGTCATTTGATAAACCACTTAAAATTACTTTTCCTGTCAGCTTTAAAAAGAATATGCACTGTGCTTGTCTCATTAAGGGAAAAAAATAAATGCTGTGAACTGATCCATCAATACTGTAAAATATGTCTGGCACCCATACTGAGTGTAATCCAACAGAATGTAATAAAACTAGAAGCTGACATTGTAATGAAGAAAAAACAATGATATATTGATTTACAGGGAAAAGTCTATTCTTTTGAAATGAAACAAAACACCTGTTACCGGAAGAGAATGTAAATGCCAAAAAAAATAGTTCTGTTCATAAAGTTTGCAATTTAGCTCAGAGAATTCAACTCAGTAAATCAAAATTGTATACAATAAAAGAAAAGCCAGGAACTAGTTTTATTTTGAAAATGGTGTTTTAAAGGCTCACTAGACCATCAATTCTGTCACAATGTTGAAAAAATAAGCTGTAGTTTACTATCCAGTTGGCCCTTTCTTTCAGAACAAATTTTAAGTTGGATTCAAACATCATCTATATGTAACATTCTACTGATGTTGACGTTTGGCTTATAAACTTTCTGGTTGCTATTAGAATGTTCACTGTTTGCCCCTTCTCTTTATGTCTCTATTTTTCCTTCTTCTCTAACTCCTTTCTTTCTGCCAAATATTTATTGAGCATCTGCTATGTGTGGGACACTCTGATTGGTCATTGTTTAGTCCCTAAGTCATGTCCAACTTTTTGTGACCCCATGGTCTGTAGCCCACCAGGCTCCTCTGTCCATGGGATTTCCCAGGCAAGAATACTGAAGTGGATTGCCATTTCCTTTTCCAGGGGATCTTCCTGACCCAGGGATCAAACCTGTGTCTCCTGCATTGGCACGGGGATTCTTTTACTGCTGAGCCACCTGGGAAGCCATGATTGGTCTTGGGGAAGAATAAACTGGATTGGGCCAGAGCAACAGTCAAACAGACCTCAGTATTCATCGAGGTGCCATTCATGAGTAGGATGTGAACAAAAGAAGGGTGCCATCTCCTCTCAACCACTTGCTCAGGACGCCCTGCTCATCTGGGGACTGAGGAAAAATTCTGAAGTTCTGCTCTTCCCAGAAAGATAGCCCTTTGACTGGGAGCTCAAGGGAGGGGCAGCCTGGTGTTTTTAGCTGCAGCAGTCAGGAGTGGAGTGCCTGCCTTGCTAGGCTGGGAGTGGGGAAGCAGAGAGTTACTTTGGTTCAACTATCACTGTCTCTTGCCTTTTGTACTGAATTTTCCCTAGCTTTCCTCCAATAGATTTTTTTTTTCATTTGTTGTTTCTTTTTAGGACCATTTCCATAGGCTTTAAATGGTTGCATTTGAAAAATCATTCTCCCCAGTTTCAGTGGTGAATAGGTCAGTGGAGCTTTCCATACTCTCTTGGTAGAAGTAAGTCTTCTATTTCATTATTTTAAATTGAAAATTTTTCATGAAGGAAGGTAGACAACTTTCTGAACAGCTGTTAATGTTTTTGTCTATTTTTTGAATAAGTTATAAAGGTTTCTCTAAGGATTTGTTAAAACCTTTTAATGAAGGAAATCAGTCTTTTATGTTTTATTTTTTCCCATTTTTTTAAATTATCCTTGAGTTTGTTGTAATTGTGTATTTGCCCCACTTAATTGTAAATGTGGCCTGATTGATAATCTTTTTCATGTATTGTTCCTGAGTAGCAAAAATATTTTAATTTGTTAATTATTTGTTTAATTCTGTGTGTTTATTAAAAAAAAACACACTAATTTTTTTGTTGTAAATCTGGACAAAATCATCAAGACACCCCCTACAAATTTTCTCTCTGCTTGAATACTGAAGTCAAAATCTTCTATAGTTGGTTTTACCAATGACAGCAACATTTTTTTTAAAAAAATCTTTTTTCTTTCTTTATTTTTGATTGCATTAGGTCTTTGTTGTTGCGCTCGGGCTTTCTCTAGTTGTACTGAGCAGGTGTTACTCTTCATTGAGTTGTGCGGGCCTCTCATTGCAGTGGCTTCTCTTGTGGTGGAGCACAAGCTCTAGGGCACATGGGCTTCAGTAGTTGCAGAACAGAGGGTCTGTAGTTGTGGTTCCTGAGCTCCAGAGCACAGCCTCAATAGTTGTGGTGCCCAGCCTAATTTGCTTTATGGCATATGGGATAATCCTGGATCAGAAATTGAATCTGTCTCCTGTATTAGCAGGTGGATTCTTATCCACTAAGCCACTAGGGAAATCCAGCAACATTTTTTTAAAGCCAAGATTTCCAGCTGAGCTTGGATAGCCTGACCGCCAAATAATTTTACTTATTTTATTCTACAGCTCCCTCTGCTAGTTGGCATCAATATATATGTGCAGATTTATCAGATGTCATGATTATCAGATGCTACTCCAAGCCTGCCTTGGAGAGCAGTGCATTTCTTTCAACCTTCTCTCACCTCCAGGTACATCTTCTCAGGACCAGAGTGACACCCATCAGTTCTTCTCTTTGGCTTAAATAACTTATTCCAGATAGCAGAGGACTAGATTTATTCCTTCCAAAATTATCATCTGAATTCCTCCCATGTGACCTGTAGCTTTTAGGCAAATAAAACCTGCCTGCCAGACTTGCTATCTTATGTTTCTCAAGAAACCCTGGCTGTAAGTGTAATATCTTCAAGAAAATTTACCTTCATTGTGCAGGCACTCAATTTCTTTAGAAAAAAGCAGATTAAAAAGAAGAGAGAAAGAGAAAAGGAAGTAAGGAATGAAAGGAAGGAAGGTATTTAAAACTTACTGAACAACCAATTAGACTTCACAAGCACTTTTGCTATGTATCCTAAGCCATATCTTGGGCAAATTAACATATGATATGTGTATTCTATATATTTATAGTTTTGCCATTTATAGTTATGCTATTTATTTTCTTCTTAATATCCTGAATTCACTGTCTTCTGAAATTTGCTGTGACCTAAGTTCCTCACCTCCTGTAAAATACTTAATTTGACATTGTTCCTAGTAGTTACCTAGCACCCAATATACATTCTGAATATCTTATTTTTTAAATGAAGGGATCCCTTCATCATAGCTACCACCTAGTTTAGGCCAGTTCTGATGGCTTGTATCACTACACTAAAGGAGAAAAAAACTAAGAACAAAGTCAAGGAAGAATTTAATTTCAAGAAGTAAACATTTTACAAGTTTCTAATCTCAGTAACATTTCATTAATGCTAATTAATAGCTATCAATTTAACTCTTTTCCATATTATTGCTATTAATGGTCTCCATCTGGTCTAACTAATAAAAATTATTCTTTCACTAGTTCTGATCATCAGCCAAATTTCATTTTCCCCAATCTGGTTTTATAAAGAAATGTTGTTATTCCATCTGTAACAGCCTTATTTGTCTAATAAGCCAGAAACACAGGATGGGATGGCTGATCATATCATGAAAGCTGTGTTCTAGCAGATCTATTGAATCTCTGTCTTGCCATTTAGAGGTGTGAAAGAGGCTGAAACACTTTGAGATGTCTCTTCCAGGAAAGAGTTTTCTACATAATATAAATACAATTATAGAGATTTAGAATTAGAAGTCTGTTTTTCAGAACTCAGTGATAATTCTGAAACATAATAGGCAATTAACATAGAAATTCTAAATAATCTATAGCCACAATATTATCAAACAGATAATTGTGTTTCTAAAGCTTAAGAGACAAGGGCACCATTATATGAAGACATATAACTCTTATTTTACATATGTGTTCATAAGAATTTATATTTTTTTCAAAGAATTTCATATATATATATTCTTTTTAGAATGAGAAAGATTTACATTACAGTAAAAATGTAGTGTTAGTCTCTCAGTCATGTCTGATCGTTTGTGACCCCATGAAATATAGCCCTCCAGGCTCCTCTTTCCATGGGATTCTCCAGGCAAGAATACTGGAGTAGTTTGCCATTCCCTTCTCCATAGGATCTTCCTGACCCAAGGATTAAACCCGGGTCTCCTACATTGTTCAGTTCAGTTCAGTTCAGTCACTCAGTCGTGTCTGACTCTTTGCGACCCCATGAATCGCAGCACGCCAGGCCTCCCTGTCCATCACCAACTCCCAGAGTTCACTCAGACTCATGTCCATCGAGTCAGTGATGCCATCCAGCCATCTCATCCTCTGTTGTCCCCTTCTCCTCCTGCCCCCAATCCCTCCCCGCTTCAGAGTCTTTTCCAGTGAGTCAACTCTTGTAGGCAGATTCTTTCCTGCCTGAGCTACAGGGAAGATCCAATACCAATAGAGTATCCAATACAGTATTGAATACAGTAACAATACATCACGTAAAGTGTGCATTCAGTTCAACTACAGATCTTTTAATCTATTCAGTCTGAACACTCAAACTGTTGTAGCTAGGTTGACCATGCTGTGAATTGCATGAGCATCCTGGTTACCACTTGTTCTCTTGGTGTGATATTAGTGCTTTGTTTGAGAATCTGTGCAATCACAGTTATAACAAAACCATATAATCACATTGTTGTTCGTTGCTGTTCAGTCACTAAGTCGTGTCTGACTTTTTGTGATCTCATGAACTGTAGCACTCCAGGCTCCCCTATCCTTTACTGTCTTCCTAACTGTGGTGTTGGAGAAGACTCTTAAGAGTCCCTTGGATTGCAAGAAGATCCAACCAGTCCATTCTAAAGGAAATCAGTCCTGGGTGTTCTTTTTTTTTTTTTTTTTAATCCTCAAAACAACCACATGAATTAGATATTTTTTTATATATATATTTTTAAATTTTTATTTTTAATTTATTTTGCTTTACAATACTATATTGGTTTTGTCATACATTGACATGAATCAGCCACGGGTGTACATGAGTTCCCAATCCTGAACCCCCTTCCCACCTCCCACCCCATAGCATCTCTCTGGATCATCCCCGTGCACCAGCCCCAAGCATCCTGTATCCTGCATCGAACCTGGACTAGCTATTCGTTTCACATATGATATTACACATGTTTCAATGCCATTCTCCCAAATCATCCCACCCTCTTCCTCTCCCTCTCCCACAGAGTATAAAAGTCCATTCTATACATTTGTGTCTCTTTTGCTGTCTCGCATAGAGGGTTATCATTACTATCTTTCTAAATTCCATATATATGCGTTAGTATATTGTATTGGTGTTTTACTTTCTGGCTTACTTTACTCTGTATAATAGGTCCCAGTTTCATCCACCTCATTAGAACTGATTCAAATGTATTTTTTTTAATGGCTGAGTATTGTGTATCCATTGTGTATATGTACCATTGTGTATATGTAAATATCCATTGTGTATATGTACCACAGCTTTCTTATCCATTCATCTGCTGATGGACATCTAGGTTGCGTCCATGTCCTGGCTATTATAAACAGTGCTGCGATGAACATATGGGTACACATGTCTCTTTCAGTTCTGGTTTCCTCAGTGTGTATGCCCAGCAGTGGGATTGCTGGGTCATAAGGCAGTTCTATTTGCAGTTTTTAAGGAATCTCCACACTGTTCTCCATAGTGGCTGTACTAGTTTGCATTCCCACCAACAGTGTAGGAGGGTTCCCTTTTCTCCACACCCTCTCCAGCATTTATTGCTTGTAGACTTTTGGATCGCAGCCATTTTGACTGGCGTGAAATGGTACCTCATTGTTCTTGATTTGCATTTCTCTGATAATGAGTGATGTTGAGCATCTTTTCATGTGTTTGTTAGCCATCCGTATGTCTTCTTTGGAGAAATGTCTGTTTAGTTCTTTGGCCCATTTTTTGATTGGGTCATTTATTTTTCTGGAGTTGAGCTGCATAAGTTGCTTGTATATTTTTGAGATTAGTTGTTTGTCAGTTGCTTCATTTGCTATTATTTTCTCCCATTCAGAAGGCTGTCTTTTCACTTTGCTTATATTTTCCTTTGTTGTGAAGAAGCTTTTAATTTTAATTGGGTCCCATTTGTTTATTTTTGCTTTTATTTCCAGTATTCTGGGAGGTGGATTACAGAGGATCCTGCTGTGATTTATGTCGGAGAGTGTTTTGCCTATGTTCTCCTCTAGGAGTTTTATAGTTTCTGGTATTACGTTTAGACCTTTAATCCATTTTGAGTTTATTTTTGTGTATAGTGTTAGAAAGTGATCTAGTTTCATTCTTTTACAAGTGGTTGACCAGTTTTCCCAGCACCACTTGTTAAAGAGACTGTCTTTAATCCATTGTATATTCTTGCCTCCTTTGTCAAAGATAAGGTGTCCATAGGTGTGTGGACTTATCTCTGGGCTTTCTATTTTGTTCCATTGATCTATATTTCTGTCTTTGTGCCAGTACCATACTGTCTTGATGACTGTGGCTTTGTAGTAGAGCCTGAAGTCAGGCAGGTTGATTCCTCCAGTTCCATTCTTCTTTCTCAAGATTGCTTTGGCTATTGTATTTCCATACAAATTGTGAAATTATTTGTTCTAGCTCTGTGAAAAATACTGCTGGTAGCTTGATAGGGATTGCATTGAATCTGTAGATTGCTTTGAGTAGTATACTCATTTGCAGTATATTGATTCTTCTGATCCATGAACATGGTATATTTATCCATCTATTAGTGTCCTCTTTGATTTCTTTCATCAGTGTTTTATAATTTTCTATATATAGTTCTTTAGTTTCTTTAGGTAGGTATATTCCTAAGTATTTTAATCTTTTTGTTGCAATGGTGAATGGAATTGTTTCCTTAATTTCTTTTTCTACTTTCCCATTATTCATGTATAGGAATGCAAGGGATTTCTGTGTTGATTTTATATCCTGAAACTTTACTGTATTCACTGATTAGCTCTAGTAATTTTCTGGTAGAGTCTTTAGGGTTTTCTATGTAGAGGATCATGTCATCTGCAAATAGTGAGAGTTTTACTTCTTCTTTTCCAATTTGGATTCCTTTTCTTTCTTTTTCTGCTCTGATTGCTGTGGCCAAAACTTCCAGAACTATGTTGAATAGTAGTGGTGAAAGTGGGCATCCTTGTCTTGTTCCTGACTTTAGGGGAAATGCTTTCAATTTTTCACCATTGAGGATAATCTTTGCTGTGGGTTTGTCATATATAGCTTTTATTATGTTGAGGTATGTTCCTTCTATTCCTGCTTTCTGGAGAGTTTTTATCATAAATGGATGTTGGATTTTGTCAAAGGCTTTCTCTGCATCTATTGAGGTAATCATATGGCTTTATTTTTCAATTTGTTAATGTAGTGAATTACATTGATTGATTTGCGGATATTGAAGAATCCTTGCATCCCTGGGATAAAGCCCACTTGGTCATGGTGTATGATCTTTTTAATGTGTTGTTGGATTCAGATTGCTAGAATTTTGTTAAGGATTTTTGCATCTATGTTCATCAGTGATATTGGCCTGTAGTTTTCTTTTTTTGTGGCATCTTTGTTAGGTTTTGGTATTAGGGTGATGGTGGCCTCATAGAATGAGTTTGGAAGTTTACCTTCCTCTGCAATTTTCTGGAAGAGTTTGAGTAGGATAGGTGTTAGCTCTTCTCGAAATTTTTGGTAGAATTCAGCTGTGAAGCCGTCTGGACCTGGGCTTTTGTTTGCTTGAAGATTTGTGATTACAGTTTCAATTTCCGTGCTTGTGATGGGTCTGTTAAGATTTTTTATTTCTTCCTGGTTCAGTTTTGGAAAGTGGTACTTTTCTAAGAATTTGTCCATTTCTTCCACGTTGTCCATTTTATTGGCATATAACTGCTGATAGTAGTCTCTTATGATCCTTTGTATTTCTGTGTTGTCTGTTGTGATCTCTCCATTTTCATTTCTAATTTTATTGATTTGATTTTTCTCTCTTTGTTTCTTGATGAGTCTGGCTAATCATTCGTCAATTTTATTTATCTTTTCAAAGAACCAGCTTTTGGCTTTGTTGATTTCTGCTATGGTCTCTTTTGTTTCTTTTGCATTTATTTCTGCCCTAATTTTTAAGATTTCTTTCCTTCTAGTAACTCTGGGGTTCTCCATTTCCTCCTTTTTTAGTTGCTTTAGGTGTAGAGTTAGGTTATTTATTTGACTTTTTTCTTGTTTCTTGAGGTATACCTGTATTGCTATGAACTTTCCTCTTAGCGCTGCTTTTATAATGTCCCACAGGTTTTGGGTTGTTGTGTTTTCATTTTCATTTGTTTCTATGCATATTTTGATTTCTTTTTGATTTCTTCTGTGATTTGTTGGTTATTCAGCAGTGTGTTGTTCAGCCTCCATATGTTGGAATTTTTAATAGTTTTTCTCCTGTAATTGAGATCTAATCTTAATGCATTATGGTCAGAAAAGAAGCTTGGGATGATTTCTTTCTTTTTTTTTTTTTTTAATTTATCAAGGTTAGATTTATGGTCCAGGATGTGATCTTTCCTGGAGAAGGTTCCATGAGCACTTGAGAAAAATGTGAAATTCATTGTTTTGGGGTGAAATGTCCTATAGATATCAATTAGGTCTAACTGGTCTATTGTATCATTTAAAGTTTGTGTTTCTTTGTTAATTTTCTGTTTAGTTGATCTGTCCATAGGTGTGAGTGGGGTATTAAAGTCTCCCACTATTATTGGGTTATTGTTAATTTCCCCTTTCATACTTGTTAGCATTTGTCTTACATATTGCAGTGCTCCTATGTTGGGTGCATGTATATTTATAATTGTTATATCTTCTTCTTGGATTGATCCTTTGATCATTATGTAGTGGCCTTCTTCATCTCTTTTCACAGCATTTGTTTTAAAGTCTATTTTATCGGATGTGAGTATTGCTATTCCTGCTTTCTTTTGGTCTCTATTTGCGTGGAATATCTTTTCCAGCCCTTCACTTTCAGTCTGTATATGTCCCTTGTTTGAGGTGGGTCTCTTGTAGGCAGCATATATAGGGGTCTTGTTTTTGTATCCATTCAGCCAGTCTTTGCCTTTTGGTTGGGGCATTCAACCCATTTACGTTTAAGGTAATTATTGATAAGTATGATCCAGTTGCCATTTACTTTATTGTTTTGGGTTTGGGTTTATACGCCCCCTTTTTAGCATTTGTTGGAGAGCTGGTTTGGTGGTTCTGAATTCTCTCAGCTTTTGCTTGTCTAGAAAGCTTCTGATTTCTCCTTCATATTTGAATGAGATCCTTGCTGGGTACAGTAATCTGGGCTGTAGGTTATTTTCTTTCATCACTTTAAGTATGTCTTGCTATTCCCTCCTGGCCTGAAGCGTTTCTATTGAAAGATCTGCAGTTATCCTTATGGGAATCCCTTTGTGTGTTATTTGTTGTTTTTCCCTTACTGCTTTTAATATTTGTTCTTTGTGTTTGATCTTTGTTAATTTGATTAATATGTGTCTTGGGGTGTTTTGCCTTGGGTTTATCCTGTTTGGAACTCTCTGGGTTTCTTAGACTTGGGTGATTATTTCCTTCCTCATTTTAGGGACGTTTTCAACTATTATCTCCTCAAGGATTTTTTCATGGTCTTTCTTTTTGTCTTCTTCTTCTAGGACTCCTATAATTCGAATTTTGGAGCGTTTCATATTGTCCTGGAGGTCTCTGAGATGGTCCTCATTTCTTTTAATTTGTTTTTCTTTTTTCCTCTCTGATTCATTTATTTCTACCATTCTATCTTCTATTTCACTAATCCTATCCTCTGCCTACGTTATTCTACTATTTGTTGCCTCCAGAGTGTTTCTGATCTCATTTATTGCATTATTCATTATATATTGACTCTTTTTTATTTCTTCTAGGTCCTTGTTAAACCTTTCTTGCATCTTCTCAATCCTTGTCTCCAGGCTATTTATCTGTGATTCCATTTTGATTTCAAGATTTTGGATCATTTTCACTATCAATATTTGGAATTCTTTCTCAGGTAGATTCCCTATCTGTTTCTCTTTGGTTTGGTTTGGTGGGCATTTATCCTGTTCCTTTACCTGCTGGGTATTCCTCAGTCACTTCATCTTGGTTATATTGCTGCATTTGGGGTGGCCTTTCTGTATTCTGGGAATTTGTGGAGTTCTCTTTATTATGGAGTTTCCTCGGTGTGAGTGGGGTTGTATCAGTGGCTTGTCAAGGTTTCTTGGTTAGGGAAGTTTTTGTCGGAGTTCTGGTGGGTAGAGCTGGATTTCTTCTCTCTGAAGTGCAATGAAGTGTCCAGTAATGAGTTATGAGACATCTGTGGTTTTGGAGTAACTTGAGCTGCCTATATAATGAAGCTCAGGGGTGTGTTCCTGTGTTGCTGGAGAATTTGCGTGGTATGTCTTGCTCTGGAACTTGTTGGCCCTTGGGTGGTGCTTGGTTTCAGTGTAGGTATGGAGGCGTTTGATGAGCTCCTATTGATTAATGTTGCCTGGATTCAGTTCTCTGATGTTCTCAGGATTTGGACTTAAGCCTCCTGCTTCTAGTTTTCAGTTTAATTTTTACAGTAGCCTCAAGACTTCTCCATCTATACAGTACTGATGATAAAATATCTAGGTTAAAGATGAAAAGTTTCTCCACATTGAGGGACACCCAGAGAGGTTCACTGAGTTACATGGAGAAGAGAAGAAGGAGGGGGTAGTTAGAGGTGACTAGAATGAGATGATGTGGGATCAAAAGAGGAGAGAGCAAGCTAGTCAGCAGTCACTTCATTATGTTCACTCCTCAGTCTGAACCCCTCAGAGGTGTTCATGGAGTTATACAGGGAAGAGGAGAGGGAGGAAGTAGACAGAGGTGGCCAGGAGGATAAAAGAGAGAAATGAAAGGAGAGAGACAGATCCAGCCAGTAACCAGTTCCCTAAGTGTTCTCCATCGTCTGGAACACACAGAGATTCACAGAGTTGGATAGAGAAGAGAAGGGGGAGGGAAGAGACAGAGGCCACCTGATGGAGAAAAAGGAGAGTCCAAAGGAGGAGAGAGTGGTCAAGCCAGTAATCTCGCTCTCAGGTAAACTTGGGTACTGAAGACTGGGTTTTTAAATGTACAAAATTGACAACAAATACCAAAAAGCAAAGATTAAAAATCCAGAGTAGAGGTTAGATTTTCAAAAATACAATATTAAAGAAAAGAAGAAGAACAAGAAGGAAAAAAAGAAAGTCATGAGAATTATTAAACAACAAAAACTACCACAAAAAATATATATACGGCGCTTGCTTTAAAAATAGGGTCTTTTTTTTTTTAAGTGATAGTAGGTTATTTAAAATTAAAGGAGAAATAGAGGACTTAAAAATTTTTTAAAGTTAACAAAAAAGGAGAAGAAAAAGAAAAGAAGAAAAAACAATCAAACAACATCAACAACAACAACAAAAGAGAGAATGGTCATAAAAATAGTAAAGATATTTCTGAGACTTTCTCTGGTGTTGTGGGCAGTGTGGGGTCATTTCCAAGGCGGTTCCCTCTGTTTAGCTGCTTCTGTTTGCTGACCTCTTCAGTGTCTGATTTTCACCCTGACACAAAGGGGGGCAGAAGTGGACACTTTTTTTTTTTTTTTTTTTTTAGGCTCATTTGTTCAGTCGTGCTGTGGGGAGGGAGGGATGCTGCAAACAAATAACACTGGAGTGTGCTCACAGTGTCTCAGCCACACTGGGCATGCCCCTGCACATGGCACACACCATTCAGGCTCTACGTTGCTCCACCGGGAACCGTCTGAGGCCAGCCCTAGGCTGCATGCACCTCCCTGGTCTAAGCCACTCAGGCTTGGCTCTCAGGTAGCCCTCAGAGGTGCAGATTTGGTTGGGCCTATGTTTTGTGCCAGGACCGAGTAGCTCAGGTGTTTGGCAAGTGCGGTCTCTGCAACTTATCACCTTTCCTTGCTGCTTAGTTTTCTGGGTGTACCGCTGGCGCCCCTTGTCAGGCAGATGGTGACTGTCCAGAACCCCAAGAAGTCTTAGTTAGCAAAGAAGCCTGCTTGCAGTTTGGTAGGTAAAGTCTCTCCAGGGCTGCGATTGCCCTCTTCCAGCCCTTACGACTCTGGCTGCCTGTCACCAGCAGGGGATGGTCTGCAGCCGTCTATCTCTGTTCTGTCCTTTGTTCTGTGCACGGTCCTAGCAGTGTCTTATGTTAGAGCTTTTCGCGTGGTAGTTATCCCACAGTCTGGTATGCTAGCCCAAGTTAGTTTGCTCTGGTTACATTCGGGGCATTCCAGCCCGATTCTTAAAAAGCACTGCCTTCTGTGCCTCCCTGCTCAGCCCCCACTTGGTAGTGGCAGTTGCAGGCATCTGCGCTTCTTCTCTGCTGGGGGAGTTACCGTTGGGCTTGTAATCTGTTGGTTTTAATTATTTATTTGTTTTTCTTCCCTGTTATGTTGCCCTCTGTGCTTCAAGGCTCACCACAGACTCGGCAGTGAGAGTGTTCCCTGGTGTTTGGAAACTTCTCTCTTTTTAAGACTCCCTTCCCGGGACAGGACTCCCTTCCCAGGACGGAGCTCCCTCCCTACCTCCTTTGTCTCTTTTTTTGTCTTTTATATTTTTCCTACCTGTTTTTGAAGACAATGATCTGCTTTTCTGGGTGCCTGATGTCCTCTGCCAACATTCAGAAGTTGTTCTGTAGAATTTACTCAGCATTGAAATGTTCTTTTGATGAATTTGTTGGGGAGAAAGTGGTCTCCCTGTCCTATTCCTCCGCCATCTTAGGACCGCTCCCTGGGTGTTCTTTGGAAGGAATGATGCTAAAGCTGAAACTCCAGTACTTTGGCCACCTCATGGGAAGAGTTGACTCATTGGAAAAGCCTCTGATGCTGGGAGGGATTGAGGGCAGGAGGAGAAGGGATGACAGAGGATGAGATGGCTAGATGGCATCACTGACTCGATGGACATGAGTTTGAGTGAACTCCAGGAGTTGGTGATGGACAGGGAGGCCTGACATGCTGCAATTCATGGGGTCACAAAGAGTCGGACACAACTGAGCAACTGAATTGAACTGATGTTTACTCAAACTCATGTTCATTGAATTGGAGATACCATCCAAGCATCTCATCCTCTGTCGTCCCCTTCTACTGCCTTCAATCTTTCACAGCATCAGGGTCTTTTCTAATGAGTCGGCTCTTCACATTGAGGGACCAAAGTATTGGAACTTTAGCTTCAGCACTGGTCCTTCCAGTGAATATTCAAGGTTGTTTTCCTTTAGGATTGACTGGTTTGATATCCTTGAGAGTCCAAGGGACTCTCAAGAGTCTTCTTCAGCCCCAGAGTTTGAAAGCATCAATTATGGTCAAACTCTTGCATTAATACATGACTGCTGCAAAAACCATAGCTTTTAGTATATGGACCTTTATCGGCCAAGTGATGTCTTTGGTTTGTAATATGCTGTCTAGGTTAGTCATAGCTTTTCTTCCAAGAAGCAAATGCCTTTTAATTTGTAGCTGCAGTGTCACTGTCTGCAGTGATTTTGGAGCCAAAGAAAATTAAGTCTGTCACTGTTTCCCCTTTTCCCAGATCTATTTGCATGAAATGATGGGATCAGATGCCATGATCTTCATCTTTTGAATGCTGAGTTTTAAGCCAGCTTTTTCATTCTCCTCTTTCACCTTCATCAAGAGGCTCTATAGTTCCTCTTTCCTTTCTTCTATTAAAGTGATATCATTTGCATATCTGAGGTTGTTTATATTTCTCCCAGCAATCTTAATTCCAGCTTGTGAGTCATCCAGCCTGGCATTTTTCATGATGTACTCTTGGAGAAAAATAAAAAGTCTTCAATGGAAGAAACATCATTGTGTTTCTGAAACATGGGCAGATAAACTAAATATAAACAAAAAGGTCATGAATAAAACATAGCTTTTATGAATTCAATAATTTCAGTGTTTCAAATTAAATTAATGAGTAATAATCCAGTTATTTTAAATGTAATTATACCTATATTAATTTATGACATCTATTTTTTTGGAGTTCAAACATCTGCCATTTGTCCTATTTCTGAACAAGTCAATCTTTCAATGACCAAAGGGAGGGGAAAAAAACTGATTTTAGAAAAATAAAAATCACTAATGCAACAATTTTATTCTAGTTATGACCATTGAAGAATTTCTTGTTGTTATTGTTTTAAAATGCTTTATTTTTTAGAGCAACAACACGTAGAGGAAGGTACAGAGATTTCCCATATGTCCCCTGTCATGTACATTCATAGCCTCCCCCATGATCAGCATCACTCACCAGAATGGTGCATTTGTTGTCAAAGATGAACCTACATTGATTGATACATAATAGTCACCCAAAGTCTTTAGTTTACTTTAGGATTTATTTTCGGTAAATTCTGTGGGTTTGGGCAAATATATAATGACATATATCCATCAGTACTGAATGGATACTGAGTGGTGAAAATACACATGCTTGCCTTGCCCCTGAACTTAGTGTGAAAGTTTCAAGTTTCTCACCACTAAATATGATGTTAGCGGTAGGGCTTTTGTATTTTGTAGTCTTTATCAAGCTGAGAAAGATTTCCCCAATTCCTATTTTACTGGGAGTCTTTACCTTCTGACTGTGAAGTTGTGAATAAGGAAAAAGAAACGTGTGCTGGTTTTGCTGTTGTACCTCAAACTGCAAAAGTTGCGAACAGTGTGTGGTAAATGCTTAGTTAAAATGGAAGAAGTATTAAATTTGTACAAGAGGAATTTTTTTAATTGTCGGATAATTGCTTGCCAATGTTGCGTTGGTTTCTGCTCTTAAGCAGCACAAATCAGCCATAATTATACAGACAATGTCCCCTTCTTCCTGAGTCTCCTCTCCTCAATCACATCCCTCCAGGTCTTCACAGATACCAGGCTGGCCTCCTTGTGTTACAAGGCAGCTTCCCACTAGCTGTCTGTTTTACACACGGTGGTGTATATATGTCAATGCTACTTTCTCAGTTCGTCTTCTCCCCTCCTTCCCGCACTGTGTCCACAGGTCCGTTTTCTACAGCTGTGTTTCCATTCACTAAGATATTTTAACAGAGAAAGAGAGAGAGGCCATATTTACATAACTTTTGTCACAATATGTTGTTATCATTGTTCTATGTTATTATTAGTTGTTGTTAATCTCTTATTGTACCCAAATTCTAAATTAATTTTTGCTGTAGGTATGCATGTATATAAAAGATATAGCATGTAGTCGGTACTATACTCAGTATCAGGCATCTGCCAGGGGATCCAGGAGGAACACATCACTCACAAAGGGGTGATGTGGCATTCAGTGGCACAGATTTCCCCCTAAGCACTGCTATCATTGAGTTCCACAAATTTTGATGTTGCATTTTCATTTAGTTCAAAATATATTTAAATTTTTCTTGAAATTTCTTCTTAGAAGTGTGTTGCTTATTTTCCACATATTTTGGGATTTCCCAGTTATCCATCTGTCATTGATTTCTAGTTTAATTACACTGTGATCTGAGAGCAGACATTGTCTACTTTCTATTGTTTTCAACTTGTTAGAGTGTGTTTTCTGTCCCCAAATGTGGTCTGTCTAAGCAAATATTTCATGGCCTCTTGAGAAAAATGTGTAATTTACTGTTGGATGATGTATTCCATAGATATTAATTCTACAGTTGATTGACAGTGTTGTTATGTCCAGCTACATCCTTCCTAATTTTCTGCTTGCTGGTATGTCCATTTCTGAGAGACTGGTTCTGAAGTCTCTAACTATGATAGCAAATTCATCTATTTCTCCTTTCAGGTCTATCAGTAGTTTTGCCACAGGTAGTTTGAGGCTCTGTTGTTAATTACATACACATTAAGAGTTATTATGCCTTCTTAATAGGTGGTGAATCACGGCCTTTATAATTATACAATGCTCTTTCCTGAAATTCCTTATAACTTTCCTTAGTTTGAAGTCAGCTCTGTCTACAGTTAATTTTGCTCTTCTTGGTTTCTTTTTATTAGTGTTAGCACGGTATATTTAACTTATATACAGAATACATCACAAGAAATGCTGGGCTGGAAGAAGCACAAGCTGGAATCAAGATTGCCAGGAGAAATATCAATAACCTCAGATACGTAGATGACACCACCTTTATGGCAGGAAGTGAAGAGGAACTAAAAATCCTCTTGATGAAAGTGAAAGAGGAGAGTGAAAAAGTTGGCTTAAAGCTCAACATTCAGAAAACTAAGATCATGGCATCTGGTTCCATCACTTCATGGGAAATAGATGGGTAAACAGTAAAAACAGTGTCACACTTTATTTTGGGGGGCTCCAAAATCACTGCAGATGGTGACTGCAGCCATGAAATTAAAAGACGCTTACTCCTTGGAAGAAAAGTTATGACCAACCTAAATAGATTAAAAAGCAGAGATATTACTTTGCCAACAAAGGTCCATCTAGTCAAGGCTATGGTTTTTCCTGTGGTCATGTATGGATCTTAGAGCTGGACTGTGAAGAAGGCTGAGAGCCAAAGAATTGACGCTTTTGAACTGTGGTGTTAGAGAAGACTCTTGCGAGTCCCTTGGACTGCAAGGAGATCCAACCAGTCCATCCTAAAGGAGATCATTCCTGGGTATTCATTGGAAGGACTGATGCTGAAGCTGAAACTCCAGTACTTTGGCCACCTCATTTGAAGAGTTGACTCATTGGAAAAGACCCTGGTGCTGGGAGGGATTGGGGGCAGGAGGAGAAGGGGACAACAGAGGATGAGATGGCTGGATGGCATCACTGACTCAATGGACATGAGTTTGAGTAAACTCCAAGAGTTGGTGATGGACAAGGAGGCCTGGTGTGCTGCAATTCATGGGGTCTCAAAGAGTTGGACGTGACTGAGCGACTGAACTGAACTGAGCATGGTATATTTTCCTCTATCCACTTACTTTTTTGTAGAAATATAATTTTATTGATTATTTGTCAGTTCAAAGAATAGATCTTAAACCAATTAGCAGGAAAATATATTACAGCTTCATATAAGAGAGGTTTTTAAAGATTAACAAAACTTACTTCACTTAAACAATTTCTATCCATTTACTCTTAATGTATTATATGTATATGTCCTAATATTTAAAGTAGGCTTTGTGTAGACAACATATAGTTGTGCCTTGGTTTTGACCACTGTGACAATCTCTGCCTTTTAATTGGTGCATTTATACCATTGAGGTTCAAAGTGATTATTAACATAATTAGATTAATAGTTACAACCCTATATGTGAGACAGCAAAAGAGACACAGATGTAAAGAACAGACTTTTGGACTCTGTGGGAGAAGGCAAGGGTGTGGGATGATTTTAAAGAAGAGCATTTAAACATGTATATTACCCTATATGAAATAGATCACCAGTCCAAGTTCGATGCATGAAACAGGGCACTCAAAGCCAGAGCACTGGGACAATGCTGAGGGATGGGATGGGGAGGAAGTTAGGAGGGGGATTCAAGATGCGGACTCATGTACACCCATGGCTGATTGATGTCAATGTATGGCAAAAACCACTATAGAGCTGTAAAGTAATTAGCCTCCAATTAAAATAAATTAATTTATCTGAAAAAATTATCTGTTTCCTACCACCAAGCTCCAGTTATGGGAAGATTGATTAGTTTACTGTTATAGCCCTAATTTTTCAGAACACAAGTGCTATATAGTGGGTCAGCTGTGCTGCGCTTAGTTGCTTAGTCATACCCAACTCTGCGACCCTATGGACTGTAGCCCACAGGCTCCTCTGTCCAGTGGGATTCACCAGGTAAGAATACTGGAATGGGTTGCCTTACCCTCCTCCAGGGGATCTTCCCAACCCAGGGATTGAACCCAGGTCTCCCTTATTGCAGGTGGATTCTTTACTGTCTGAGCCACCAGGGAAGCCCATACAGTGGAGAGCCAATAAATATTTAATGAATGAATTTATCTCCATTCCCGGATTGCTAGAACTCAGTAGTTATCCATACTGAATTTGCTGCATCTTGATCTGGGTGGAATTACCTCCTATTCCTGAGGTTTGGGAGTGATTCTTCTCTACTTCTGCTTTACTGCAGGATCATTTCACTCCAGATGCTCTGTCCTCCTGGTAGGCTCATCAGCCCAGCCCTGTCAGCTATTTCTCCAAGACATGTATGGACTTTTTGACATTTCCATGCCACTCAAGAGTGTGTGTACATACAGGGATTGGGGGGGGGAGGGGGTTAGGAAATAATCATATGTTCTCCATCTGCTCAACCATGTCAAATATTAATTTTACTCAGATTTTCCTATACCAGTTAATAAACTGCAACACAGACTCCTGCAACACAGATTCCCCCTCGAGTCCCAAATGGGAAACCTTGCTTTTGACTCACCCCTTGACATTTCCTAGGTCCAACTCTAGGTTTCTAGACAGCAAATGAGGCACATAGGATTCCAGTTTCATGGTTCATGTATGTATCCTCTCTCTGCCTCTGCTTCCATTTGTGGTCCCCTTTTCTTCCCTATAATCACCTTTGACTGGACATTTGGGATTTTCATATTCCTTCATATAAAAAGCTGATTTCTCTCTTGTATAGTAGGCTTCCTCCCCAGCTTTTGATATGTTAAATAGAACACAAGTAATATATATTTTTAAAATCCATTATCTTTTCAATGAAACCTGGAAACTATTTTCATTTTGTAGTCTCTAGAAAGTCATCTGGGGATGCCAAGCTGATCATTGACCACCCCCCCTTCCCATGTGAGACCATTCTACTTTTCTCAGCAAATAAAATGCTTAGATCAGACTTGATAATCAAAGGCCATGAAAGGATATCAATCATGAAGAAGAGAAAGTGTATTTTTCCCCTCATTATATGTATTTAATAGAAGGGTAAAAATTCTAACCAATAGTCCCTTCCCTTACTTATTTTATGAAGTTTACACACCTGACATCCATACAAATTAATGATCTGAAGAATCATCTCAGATGATGACTGCAAAAATACAGTTGGGATAAAATGTACGAATTTCAATCCTTTGCAATCTAGGAAATAAACTAATATTTATTTAGTATGCCTTTCCTTTCAGTAAATTTTGGATGTGGTATAACATGCATAGTAAAATATTCTCACTAACGTGATAGAATAAGATCCTTCAAACTTTTATCTGTTGTAAGTCTTCTCGCTGCATCGCTAACCAGCTCTTGTAAAAACCAACCTTCTTTCTTTGTGTTGTCTCTTAACCAGTGACACACTTGTACCCTCTTTATCTTCAGCATTTGTATCCCTCTTTTTCTTGAATACTTCTCCCTCATATTGCCCATCTTTGATGGACTGTTTGCTCATGGCTTCATTCTAATCATTCCCCATTTGGTAGGACTGGTTTTCCAGACATTACTCCCTCTGTCTGAATTTTCACTAACCTCCATGTCAAAAGAGTTGTCTATATTGCTACTGGCTCAAAGTCCAGTTGCTTCTTGGAATTGTGTTGGTGTTTCCCCTCTCCCTGTCTAGCTCAGACATTCGGGTGCACTGGTTCTTCAAAGTTGTGTAATGAATTGTTTGGAGAGCCAATTAAGAACACAGAGGCACAGGCTTCTTCAAGAAGCATAGAATTCTGTGCCTGCTTAAGTCTCTCACACAGTTCTGTAATACATCAATTTTTAAGAATCATTGTTCTAGTGATTTTTAGGATCAGAACTTCATAGTCTCCAGCGTATGTCATTTTTGTGGCCTTTCCTACCTCAGAACTGGCTCCCCTTTCTTCCCTTCTCTTCTGTAGGACTCTCCTGGATCTGAAACCATTTGGGCAGTCTTACCCACAGTAGAATCTCAGGAAATGTTTGTTGAAATGAATTGTGTAAACAAAGACCTTATGAAAAATCTGGTTTTTGGTCTGCTTCATTCTAACTCAAATTTCATTTCCTTTAAAAGTTAGTCAAACATTATTACTTTTTCAGAATAACAACCCTGATTTTATTCTATAAGCAAATCATTTAAAATCAAACCTATAAGCAAATCAATTAAAAATAAAAATCCAAATACTACTATAGTTCTTTTCCATACTAGGCCGCGTTCGTATTGGCATATATGAATAGGAATTTAAACGATGACAAATTTGCCCAAAGAAAATTTATTTAATATAAGTTTGTAAGGCTCTATTGCTACTTGGCTGGTGACTGGATAAAGAACGTGGCATGTGGCTCTGATTCACAAGTTAGACGTTTCTAATTCAGAGACATATTCAACCAATGAAATATAGTTTTTAGGTTAAATTTCAGAACATATTGAAATATCTGATAGAAAACTGAGTTTTGGGGGTCTATAACTCTGTTCCCCTCAGAGGGTCCTAATTGAAGCCAAATTCTAATGAAGCTAATAAAAATTTAGTAGATTGACAGTTGATTGCAAGAATACATTTGTTGCCAACTTACTAAAATTAATCTGTTCCATATGTAAAAACAGCCTATGAGACTATTCTTCTGTTTGACTATGTTATTTTAGCTTTAATACCCACCTTAGGACCCGAGGACTCTTACCAGACTACCTCCCCTGCAATTGCTTGTGATAATCCACACATGGATTTCCATGGCTGTGCAAGACAGTGTGTGTGTATTTGAGGGCTCCTGTAGATGTGAGCACACACCTATGTATTCATATGCACATACTGCCATTAACAGATCACATGCCTGTAAGTCTAAATGTAACAAAGTTATACCAGCGTTAGGCTGAGATGTTGAAGCCTACATAAATCAGAAGATTCAGAAGTTAGGTTCTCACAGCAACTTGAAACTAGCACTGGTGTTATGCACTGTGACAGGGTTTTTCCATTACACAATGAGATAACCCTGTATAATGTGACATAAATATTTGGCAGATCTTCACTTTGCAAACATACATTTACTGTGTCATGTTGTATAACAGGCTTCTATAATGTGGATGATACTAAAAATGAAAGTTCTTGGTTTTATACATTATGTGTAAATATTTTGCTTATGAGACATGCATTAATTTTGAAGGCATAACAATATAAATAATTGCTCTTTAAAAGACAGTATTTTGTTTTAACAATGCATTGCTAATATCAACAAAAAGAACAAACATTGAAAGATTAATTAATAATCACAAATGATAAATGAAGCATACATTTGGTAAATATAAGGTAAACAATATCACTTTGCTCATGAAGTTTTACTTTTAGTTTATAATCTCGTAAAAAAGCTAGAGACTTGGTCATACAATAAGGCAAAGGAAAAGATTTTAAGTGTGGGGGATAAAAATAGAATATTAAATCTTAGTCATAAGCTTATTAAACCTAGATTTTTATAAACCTAACATATAATCAAGTTCTGTGAAACTATGAGTAAAAAGATCTTTTTCATGGATGGGAAATTATCTAAACTGTAAGAAAACAAAGAATAGAAATAAACAAGAACATGTTTTGATATATAGCCCTCCAATATCTCCTACGTTGGATACTGAATCTGGTGTTATAAGAGATTTTTATAAGTAATCTGGAAGAAAGACGCTGCCATAAAATCTATACATCTGTAGAAGGTGCATTTCCAGAACTTTTAAATGCATATCAATGTAAAGAAATTACAGAGTTTCATCAAATGAGTGATTTCTGTAGCTATGCTCTGCCCTTTCACTTGTCAATGCGTATTTCTACCAAGCAAAGTTGCTATAAAATAAGATGGTAGTATGACAAATTATGCATATATAGTTGTTGTTGTTCAGTTGCTAAGTTGTGTCCAACTCTTTGTGACCCCATGGACTTCAGCCCGCCAGGTCTCCCTGTCCCAGATATCCCAGGATATCCCGGAGTTTGCCCAAGTTCATGTCCACTGAATCGGCGATGCCGTCAAACTTTCTCATCCTTTGATGCCCTCTTTTCCTTCTGTCTTCAATCTTTCCCAGCATCAGGGTCTTTTCCAATGAGCTGGCTCTTCACATCAGGTGGCCGAATTATTGGAGCTTCAGCATCACTCCTCCCAATGAATATTCAAGGTTGATTTCCTTTCAGATTAACTCCTTGATCTCCTTGCTGTCCAGGGGCTTCTCAAGAGTCTTCTCCAGCACCACAGTTCGAAAGCATCAATTCTTCAGCACTCAGCTTTCTTTATGGTCCAACTCTCACATCCGTACATAACTACTGGAAAGACCACAGCTTTGGCTATATGGATCATTGTTGGCATATATTTATTAAATATTGTTTTAAAGTAATTATTGAATAATATTTATCAACTGTTATGTGCTACATACTACTTTACATTATAATAAGATTATACAAAAAATGAGACACAATCTTTACCCTGAAGAAGTATGTAGTCTAGATAGGTAATATTACTAGAAGAGAGAGGGTCATAATGTTACAAGCAGTTTTAAAACTGTGATAAGGGCTTTTAAGACTTCAGAGAAAATGCCTCAGGGGCTATTATTGGCAAAAGTAGGAAGATCTGAAGGAAAGGAGAGGATGCTCTAAGGACACTACCCTACTTTAACCCAAAGGATGAGGCAGCTAACTGGAAACTGATGGAATACTTTGATGGTTGATTAAAAGTAGAAGGAAGTTTTGGAATATTATAGCTGGATTGTTTGAACTCAAAATACTAGAAATGAAGGTGAGTATAGTGAGTTTGCTACTGTTAACTGCTACTACTATTACTACTATTATTATTATTATATAATTTAAAAGTTTATGTAAATGTCTGTATAGTCCTTACTATATTATAATAGGAAAATAATTGTAAACTCCTTAAAAGTCAGAGTTAGTGGGTTTGTGTTTATATCAATAAAATTGGCCAGCTGTTAGGTTGTTTCAAACAGAGAACTATAAAATTTCCCTAAAAAAGAGATTAATCTATAAGATTTGAGTAACATAAATTAAAACTGGGAGAAAGTAAGAGAGAGACTAGTTAGTCACTTTTTGCAGTAAATAATCATCTATCCTAAAGCTGTTGTTGACAGTCACAATAAAACAGATGTAATATATGTGAGAAACACTGGAATTAATATCTGTAATATCTGACAGTAAATTACATGTGGGAACATGTAAGCAAAGACAGGATTCTTTCACTTCTCTGAGTTTTCATGCCTGAGATGTGGGAAAGATGGAGTCAGGGTAGAGCAGATTCTGGAGGAAACATAATTCTTTTAGACTCACTTTTGAAAACTAAAACTTTTGTAATGCTTAAAGCTATGGCATTGCATGATTCTATGAGGGAGCTAATTTGGATAGCAAAAAGGAAAGATAAAAACTTGACCAATGCCTAACTTCAGGATATAAGACAGAAACAAAAGCCAAATGTTATAGAGTGCAAATGAGCTTTTAGAAGAATTCAGCAAAAATTGTGGGTTGTTTTTGTTTTTGTTTTTGTTTACTTCTGAAAGAGCCAGTTCATTTGCCAGAGGGAGAAGTCCTTATAAGGCAGTAGAAATAATAATAGGCATTTCCCAAACATTCAGAATTTCCTATATGCTCTGAAACACAAACATCTTCAGTATTTAGAACTTCATTATGTAGACTTAAAATGAACATCCGTACTAATCTACAACCATTCTCAAGTATTACACAAGCATGACTACTGTAAATTTCCCCAAACTGTCTATCAATAATCTATGAAATATCTTTCCTCAATGTGTTGTTTAATGAACTTCCCTGGTGGCTCAGAGGTTAAAGCATCTGCCTGGATGCTGGAGACCCTGGTTCGATCCCTGGGTTGGGAAGATCCCCTGGAGAAGGAAATGGCAACCCACTCCAGTACTCTTGCCTGGAGAATCCCATGCAGGGAGGAGCCTGGTAGGCTACAGTCCATGGGGTCGCAAAGAGTCGGACACGACTGAGCAGCTTCACTCATAAAGTGAATAGATCTGGTATGATACCATTTTAATCATAAAAATATCAACAAGGATCTTTAATGGACATAACACTTTTAAGATTATGTTGTTATTGTTCAGTTGTACCTGGCTCTTTGCAACCCAATGGACTGCAGCACACCAGGCCTCCCTGTCCCTCACTATCTCCTGGAGTTTGCCCAAGTTCATATTCATTGCGCTGGTGATGCCAACCAGCCTCTGACACCCTCTTCTTCTGCCCTCAATCTTTCTCAGCATGAGGGACTTTTCCAATGAGTCATCTGTTTGCATCAGATGACCAAAAATACTGTAACATCAGCTTCAGCATCAGTTTTCCCAGTGAATATTCAGAGTTGATCTCCCTTAAGATTGACTGGTTTGATCTTGCTGTCCAAGGGACTTTCCAGAGTCTTCTCCAGCACCACAGTTTGAAGGCATCAATTTTTTGGTGTTCTGCCTTCTTTACAGTCCAGCTCTCATAGCCACACATAACAATTGGAAGACCATAGTCTTGACTAAATGGATCTTTGTTAGCAGAGGAATGTCTGTTTTTCAACATACTGTCTGGGTTTGTCATCAATTTCCTAACAAGAAGCAATTGTCTTCTGATTCAGTGGCTGCAGATGTTAACCATCAAAATTAAGATTGGTCCCTCAGTATTATCAATATGGATATTCTGTTTTTATTATTTTTTTCACAACCATGTCAAAAATATCTTTGTAGAGTAATATTTTTTTAATTATAATCTCAGTTTGGGGCTTCTCAGGTGGTGCTAGTGTTAAAGAACCTGCCTGCCAATGCAGAAGATGAAAGAGAAACAGGTTTAGCCCTGGGTTTGGAAGATCCCCTGGAGGAGGGCATGGCAACCCACTCCAGTATTCTTGCCTGGAGAATCCCATGGACAGAGGAGCCTGGCACGCAACAGTCCATAGGATTGCAAAGAGTTGGACATGACTGAAGTGACTTAGTATATAGCAAAGTCCATTTTCCAATTGCTTGATGTATCTCTGAAACCAGTTTTGATGATAAGTTTTGGTTTTGTAACTGCATCATTTGGTCTGGAGATTTTCAACATTCTGCATTTGGCTGAATGTGTCCCCCTGGGGTCATTTAACCTGTTGTCATTTCCCATCCCATGTATTTCCTGCATACTGGCAGTTAGCTCTAAAGCCTAGACTATACTGAAATCTTTTTCTTTTTCTGGAAAGACTATCCCAAAGGTCATGCTGTGTACTTCCTCTTATGTTTCCATCAGGAAGAATATATCTGTCTGAGTCACTTCAAATCACTTTTTTGAGGCCCAGTCATTTTACCACTTTAAGATACATTCCTGAATGCTTCCACCACTCCTCTGAACACACATGGCCTCTTATCAATACCTCTTCTTACCAATTAGAACTATTTTCTGTGCATATTCTGCCATCTTGATTGTAAAATTTTCCATCTTAGTGATCATGCATTCACCATCTTTGTATCTTCAGTGTCTAATATTGGGTATTGCATACTACAAGGCATGATCATTTGAGATGAAAAAATGGGATTGTATGCATATAATGCTTAACACTTTTTTTTAAGTGTGATCAATGCTAATAATTGTGTACCAGTTACATTAAATATCCTTATGTGATTCGTTCACTCTTCACCATCTAACTTGCCAATATTATACTTCCTTATAAAGGAAATATAGCTTGAAATAGTCTATAGTAGTCCCCTGTTAGGTAGTCTGTTACGGAGTTAGTCTCCTGTTAGTCTCTTGACCTTTGCAATGATTTTCCTATTGCTGCTGTGATAAATGACCACAACCTACTGGCTTAAAGCAGTCTCATTTACCTCACATTTTCCACTGGTCAGGAGTGCAGATACAGTTTAGCTGGATGCTCTGCTCAGGTCTCATAGGCTGACATCAAGGTGGCCACCAGGACTGCGATCCTCACCTGAGGCTAATGATCCTTTCCCAGGCTCACTGATGGCTGGCTAAATTCACTCCCTAGTGATGGTAGAGAGGAGCCACCCTGTATCCTTGCTTGCTGTGGATGAAAGTTTGCTCGCAATCCTAGAGCCCTCCCTTCTTCACCAGCAGTCCAGAACTTGTTTTGTGCTTCCTTTCTCAAGGCCAGCAGTCTCATCCCTCTGACATCTGCCAGCAACCAGAGAAAACCTTCAGCTTTGAAAGGGCTCTCCTAGACCATGTCCATATTTTGAGCTCAGTTTGGTGCTCTGTAATGACCTAGAGGGATGGGGGTAGGGAGCAAGGCTGATTCACTTTGTTGAAGAGCAGAAACTAACACAACATTGTAAAGCAACTATACTCCTATTAAAAAAAAAAAAAAGGATTAAATGACTTGGAACTTTCATTACATCTGAAAATTCCATTGCCAGCAGTACCCAGTGTGCATGCTGTTGCTTCAGTTGTGTCCAACTGTGCAACCTTATGGACTGTAGTCCTCTAGGCCCCTCTGTCCATGAGATTCTCCAGGCAAGGATACTGGAGTGGGTTGCCATGCCTCCCTCCAGGGGATTTTTCTGATTCAAGGATCAAACCCACATCTCTTATGTCTTCTGCATTGGCAGGTGGGTTCTTTACCACTAGCGCCACCTGGGAGGCCCCAGGGGTACCTAGATTAGTGTTTAGTTGTATAAACAGGGGACAGGGATTTTGTCTTCTGATTTTGCCACCACAAGTGTGTTAAAGAAAGTATTTTCCTTAGGTCTCCTTTGTCTATTTGTCCCATCTCATTGAGCTCTCACCAAGCATTTATCACACTTGTTTCTTTCTCTTCCTTCAAGTCCCAGTATAAACATCACTTCTTCAGAGACATGTTTCTTGATCACCTTATTTAAGTAACTACCCAAACTCAAACTTCATTTTCTCATCACTACTTCCTTTTTTCTTTCATCAAATTAATAACAATTTTGATTATTTCACTGATGTATTCATTTACTTCTTTGTCTCTCTCTCCCACTGGAATATAGAACCTGTGAGGCAGAGAAATATATATATATCTTAATGTAATTCTCAAGCCTAGCTGAGCATATAGCATCTTTGCAACCCTATGGACTATGTAGCCTGCCTGGACCCTCTGTCCAGGGGATTCTCCAGGCAAGAATACTGGAGTGGGTTGCCATTTCTTTCTCCAGGTGATCTTCCTGAACCAGGGATCAAACCCGCGTCTCCTGGGTCTCCTGCATTGGCAGGCAGATTCTTTACCACTGCGTCACCTAGGAAGTCCATTTAGCATCTAGTATGTGCTTATAAATTATCTTTTATTGACTGAATAAAGTCTCTGAATATGTACATAAACGTAAAATAAAATTTATGCTCTGAAAAATAATCAATTGCTACTCACAATATAAAAAAACAAAAAACCTGAAATAATTGGAATTATAAAGTCCTTTAAATTTAATATCTGTTTATCTCAAAAGTATCAAACTTGGCATTAACTTGTCACTTATAAAGCAAATTGCCACTTAATAAAGGAAAAAAATAAACTAAAAAAGGAAAAAGTACTGAGTGGTATTACGAGCTCTTGATAAACTGCCAGGTTAATCTCTTCTGCTCACACACATACGACTTGTGAGGCTTTCTTTTGCTTGGAAAAGATGATGCATGAAAACAGCACACTGGTTATAGAGTGGGAAACTAGAGGAGGAAGTCATAAGTTTTCAAAGCTGGTGACACTAATTCATTTCCATTTTCAATCAAGAGAGCGGGATTTTTCACACTCCCATAATCTTGTTCTTTAAAAATGCTTTCAGCATTTTGCATTTATCAGTGTAGAATGTTGGGACCAAGCACCCCTCTGTGCTTTTCTGGTCTTCCAACTGAGGAAGTGGGCAAATTAAGGGACCAGCTTTTGGTGGTTTACTGTGTACTGCTCCATTTGTCTCCTCCTCTTCAGAGAATTATGCTTAAGTGATTGTTAACACTTCACAGTGAACACTAAAGCTTACTTTGCTCTATGCAATTTTGTGTTTATTTAACAAATCATATCTTCACTATAACTCAAAGGAGTTAAGGGATACAAGGCATGCATTTCTGGCCTTTTTACCCTTGCTCTTCATCATCGGATCCTTGAAGCTTACAAATCTTTTATTTAATCCTTCCTTTTATCAAGATATTTGAAAGGGAAGCTGTGTTATACCCCAACCCACCCACACTGCCCGGGCTTCCTGTGTGGCTCTCGCAGCCCAGTTTCCTTCTTAGACAAACTTCTTCCATCTCCCCCTGGCAGTGGGAGGCCCCATAGCTTAGAAGACTGCCCTGTGCCTTTCATCAATCATCAACAAACTGCAGTATTTATAATAACCAAGTCTACTCCAAGGATTTTGCCCTCTTTGTCTTATTAAATTATTTTAATCTATGTGACCTCCAAAATTTCAAATCTAATTCTTCTTTCTCCCCTATTCTATAAGATTATTTTCCCTCATTCCTTGTCCTTTTCTTGAAATGAAAGATATAAATTTCCTGTTTGATGTAGATAATTTCCTCTGAGTTTCTTGCTAGCTTGCATTCCCTTTCTGCAGTAGAGTGGAGTAACCCTGTGCTCAGAATAAAAGTGCTGAGTACAATGTTGTACACCTGAAACTAATGTAACATTGTAAATCAACTATAATTCAATTAAAAAATAAATAAAAGTGATCACAGAGAGCAGGAAAGTATGAAAATATAGGCTAGAATTTTGTGGATGTAGAAGTAGCACTTTTTGTTCGTTTGTTTTAATTCATGGCTCTTTCAACATCTTAAGTTTCATTGTTTTCATTAAGGAAAAATACATGTGACATATGTAACATAGGTATTTTAAATTATGTGCTCATAGTTGTGATAAAATTATCACAATATATCCATTTATAGGTTAGGTATTTAAAAGAAAAAATATATAAGAAAAGCCATATATTATTTCACGATTTCATGATCATTCAATCATAATGAGTATGACTGAAGATAAAAAGAGAATGATTATCCTTAGCGATGAGGATAATTTTATATTTAATTCTTTAGGTTTCAGAAGAATTCACCACAAATCTTAACCCTTGCAAAAGTTCCTTATCTCTCAACACACAGAATCTGTAAAGGTAATTTAAATTTTGATGAAGACCTTTTCCCACTGTACAAATGTCAAATAGTGAATTAACATTCCGCATTAAAATTCACATTAGTGAATTAATATTCCACATTACCATTGATTACTTTCTGCTGCTGCTGCTAAGTCGCTTCAGTCATGTCCAACTCTGTGCGACCCCATAGACAGCAGCCCACCAGGCTCCCCCGTCCCTGGGATTCTCCAGGCAAGAACACTGGAGTGGGTTGCCATTTCCTTCTCCAAAGCAGGAAAGTGAAAAGTGAAAGTGAAGTCACTCAGTTATGTCCGACTCTTAGTGACCCCATGGACTCTAGCCCACCAGGCCCCTCCATCCATGGGATTTTTCAGGCAAGAGTACTGGAGTGGGGTTCCATTGCCTTCTCCATAGATTGCTTTAGTCAGCTCATAAAATTAGAAGACTCTTCATATTCCCAGGCTTGGGTAATATTCCTAAACTAGCATGAGATCCAGAATAAGTAAATTAACATATAGATATTAGAACATTAAAATTAAAATTAAAAATTCTGGAATGGAGAAAGAAAATCTTCAAAATTATTAAACAATGTTTCAGAGAAGGAAATGGCAACCCACTCCACTATTCTTGCCTGGGAAATCCCATGGACAGCGGAGCCTGGCCAGTTATAGTCCATGAGATTGCAAAGAGTTGGACATGACTCAGTGACTGAGCTCAAGCAACATTTAGAACTTCTTGATGTTGAAGTAAATTATTGGTATATAATTTAAGTCTGTACAAAGTTCCAAGCACTTTATAAATGGATTATAATTATATACTGCTTTATCAACAAAACCGTTCCAAGAAATATGTTTTATAATTATAACCATTTTTCAAAGAATAAAACTAAAGAATGGAGAAGTGAAATAATTTGTCCAATGTTATTAATCCGTAAAGCAGTAATCCCAGAAATTGAACATAGAGGATTTGATTCCAAAGCCCCAAATCAGCCATGGTGTTCTGCACACTGCCTCTAAATTGTATGTTTCCCTTCTTCCAAAATACACACACATCTCTCTCTCTCTCTCTCTCTCTCTCTGTCTTTCTCTCTCACACACACACAACATATTCAGTTGTTTTATAAAATGTTTGCCACTATGCTTGCTGTTATATTATATATTGTATTTTTACCTTCCCAGTAACACTGTAAAATGAGTATTATTTTCTTTCTATTTTATAATTTAAAAGCTAAAATTTAAAAAGGTTAATTAATTTGTATAGAATCACAGAATAGAGAGCCCAGAAATAAACCCATGCATAATATATAGTCAGTTAATTTATGAGTAAGGAACCAATTTTATACAGTGGGGATATGTGTGTGTGTGTATATATATATATATATATAAAATATATATATGTATATATAAACAATGGAATTTTATTCAGCCAGAAGAAAGAATGAAATCTTGCCATTTGAGACAATATGAATGAACCTCAAGTTCATTATGGTAAGTGAAATAGTCAAACAAAGACAAATACCATATGATCTCTCTTACATGTGGAATCTAAAAACCCAAAACAAGCAGAGAACAGAGAACAAATTTGTGATTGCCAGAAATGTAATATGGGGAGGCGGTCTGGTAGGGGAAACTGGTGAAGGGGGTCAAAAGGCAAAAAAAAAAAAAAAGGTAAATAGCCCCAGGATTTAGAAGGGTCAGTTAATTTGTCTAGAATCATAGGTGAGTAAATAGCTGAATCAGGATCTGCAAAGCACCTTCTGACTCCAAAGCTTGGCTTTTTAACTTGATGCTACTGTTTCATTCTTAAGCAAACTCTAAGGCTGTCTCTGAATTGTTTAAAATGAAGATCTCTGCAGGACTCTACCTAAGGGATTTTATAAACCAGAGGGCTGAAATATAATTGTATAATTCTAATCCATTCTCTCAGTTACTTGTGGCAGATGCAACAAATTACCAAATACTTTTTGAGTCTTAAGACAAAAGAAATTTGTCCTATCAGGGTTCTGAACAAGGGAATCAACATCAAGGTGTTGGCAGGGCTGCATTTCCCTTGAAGGCTCTGCGAGAGAATCCTCACCTTGCCTCTTCCAGCTTCTGGTGGCCATTTGCATTCCTTGACTTGTGGCTTCATCCATCCAGTCTTCAAGGCCAGCATATTCAAATCTCTCTCTCTCCATCTTCATATGGTCCACTCTTCCGGGTGTAATAAAGTCACACTGTGTCTCCCTTTTATAAGGATACATTTGATTGCATTTAGGGCCCACCTAGATGATTGAGGGTAATCTCATCTCAAAAATCCTCAATTTAATCACATCTTCCAAGACTCTTTTGCCATATAAAGTAACATTCACAAGATCCAAGAATTAGAAAATGAATATATAGTTTTTCAGTCATCATATACTCCAATTCAAACTTATTAATATCAATATTATTTAATATTTTATTATTAATTTTGGCCCTGGTTACCACATCCTTTTGGACTCTAGGAAAAGAACAAGCCTTCTTTTTTCAAGAATAATCCTAATACTTGTACTAGTGATCAAATTTCCTCTGGTTTCACCTCCAATCTTGTCCCATCAATTATCCTCTTATTCTAAGTGTCAATCTATTTCTCCAAAACAGGGGTGTTAATTCCTTTACAAATCTCCCACCCCAACACTTACACGTGCGCGCGCACGCGCGCACACACACACACACACACACACACACACACACACACACGCTCCTTTAATCTAGATAGGCTCTATGATGGTTCTCACCAGTGAAAAATGATGCTATAACACTATGCCAGTGTCCAGGCTCGGAGAAGGCGATGGCGCCCCGCTCCAGTACTCTTGCCTGGAAAATCCCATGGACAGAGGAGCCTGGTAGACTGTAGTCCATGGGCTCGCAAATAGCCAGAGACGACTGAGCGACTTCACTTTCACTTTTCACTTTCACGCATTGGAGAAGGAAATGGCAACCCACTCCAGTGTTCTTGCCTGGAGAATCCCAGGGACGAGGGAGCCTGGTGGGCTGCCGTCTATGGGGTCGCACAGAGTCAGACACGACTGAAGTAACTTAGCAGCAGCAGTGTCCAGGCTCAGATCTTTGCAGACTGGCAGCTTCCATGTCTCCCTCTGGAAATGTTCCCTCTAGGAGCCCTCATCTGCCACATAAGAAGTCTGATTATCTTGACAACCATGCTTGGGGTCCATGCGCAGTTACTGTTGTCAATAGTCAAAGCTGAGTCTATCTTTCCTGTCCTCCTTGACAAAGTGTCAGACATGTGAGTGAAACTGCTCTGGTCCCCCCCGGACTGGCCCATCCACCAGCTGGTTACTATTGAGTGGCCTCAATTAATACCACATGGAGCAGGAGATTTGGCCAGATGATCCCAACTTGAATTTCTGCCCCACAAAATCATGAGATAAAATAAAATTCTTATAGTTTTAAGCCTCTAATTTTGGAGGTAATTTGTTGAGCAACAAAAGATGGAATTTGAAAATAGCACTGACTTTTGGACTAGGTAGTAAGCAGTTGGATGGGCCTAGAGGAGATTCTTAATACAATCTGGAAGTATCTCAATGAGATTATTGGTGAGGGCTGAAAGGACACAGTGGAATTTGTAGCTGGTGGTTAGAGAAAATGATATCCTCATAATGTGTAGCAGAAAATCTGGCATTAATGTGGAAAGTAAAAAGAGTACCTAATTAACTTATGGATCTCTCTCTAAAGATTTTTAAGCAGAAGGTAAAATGTGCCAGTTCACTTCTCTTGGTTCTTGTGAGAAAATATGAAAGGCAATAGGAACTGGGGAAGGACCTGCTCAGCTGTCGAGCATAGTATACAGGAAATATAAAGGAGAAAATTCTTTCTGGGTTGGAAAACAAGTCATCTGTTTCTTATCCATGTTCTCTTCTAGCAAAACAATTTTAAGTTTTAAAATAATAATGGCATCAGGATAAATATCACATCCAGCATGGAACCGTAAAGTTCTTTGTTAAGACCTCAGGAAGATGTAAAGAGGAGGAGAAAAGGGTGACAGAGGATGAGAAGGTTGGACGGCATCACCAAGTCAATGGACATGAATTTAAGCAAACTCTAGGAAATAGTGAAGGACAGAGGGGCCTGGCATGTTGTAGGCCATGGGGTTGCAAAGAGTTGGATACGACTTAGTGACTGAACAACCACAGAAAGATCTGTGGCAGTGCAACATGCTTCCAGCTAGTCAGAAGCCAAAGGGATTAGTTGATTAATCCTCTAAGACCAGAAGGCTTCTAAGAATCCTAAAGACATCATTTCACAGATGCCTTACAGGCTGTCTTTCACAAGATTGAAAGGGTCTGTTATATAATCTAGTGACCTAAGAATAGTCATTGAAAACCTGTAATGTTTTTAAAGAGAATTATATCATCAGAAGCAACAATAGCTTAGACTAAAAGGGATGGAGAAAATACAAAATGAAAAGAGATCTTATGCCCCCTTAATTTTCCAAACAGGCATAGAAGGCCATATGGTTGCAAACATGTGCCGAGAAGGATAATTCAGAGGGCAAAACCATGAGTCCATGGGATAGAACCAGGACCCGCAGAAAATTTTCAGGAAGAAGGATTCAGAACTAATTGAGGATTGGGTAATATTTTCCAGGTGGAATCTCAGAGCTTCTATCAAACAGTGACTGCCATGTGCTAAGGTTTTGGTTTTTTTTTTTGAATAGGAATGTCAATTGTAGTTTTCCTGTCTTATTCTTATCACTATGGAATAGGGTTTTTGTTGAGAAGGGAAGAAAGGGTGTGGAAAACATATCAATTGAGTTCACCCAATTTTAGAGTGAGAACCATACTCAAGAAAAAGATACCTAAGGAGCATCGTAACATCTGGATCTAACTTAGGTGATAAGACCCAGAACTTTGAGCTAATAATGCTGTATTGGAATGAAACTTTAAAGATCTTGGGATGGAGTGAATATATATTTTTAGGGGAAGGAGGCCAGAATGTAAATAATATATGACTAGAGAGAGAACTATGGTGAATTAAAGATGGCCAAGTGTTCTTCGAGATTTCCCTCATCAAGAGACATGGCTTGCTTCCCATTGCTTTGACTACTGGAGGAATCTCTGAGTACTTTAACCAGCAGAGTAAGACAGAAATGAAACTGTGCTAAATTTTTGTCTCAGGCCTTATGACACTGGCAGTATATACTGCCTATCTCGTGAAAGATCTGCTTTTAGATCCTGGATAGCATGCTCTGAGAAGCTGAAGCCACACAGAAACGCTGAATAAAGGAACCCTGGTAGACAGGACTCAGTTCCTAAATAGCAGTAAGAATTAACTTCAGCTCTGTGAGTAGATATTCAGCCCAGCTGAGCCTTCAGATGATTTCTTCCCCAGTCACTAATTGACTATAATCCCCTGAGAGACTCTGATAAGACCCACCCAATCTGCTCCAAGTCAAACCTCAGTACCATGAGCAATAACTACAAATTCTGGTTGTAAGGCACTGTGTTTTTATGAGGTATGTCACACAGCAGTAAACAAATAGAAAAAGGAACGATTTTATTTTGTTGCTGTCCAGCAATTTCCATAGTCTCTGTAAAACTATGTCATTTTTGCTGGAAATAGCTGTGTAGCCATGAGCTATATTTTGTGGGGTTTTTTTTTTTTTTTTTTGATTCGGCAGTCCATGAGATGATTTTGACTATCTGAGTGTGAGCAGAAGCACATTACCCACTCGATCCGTACTGTCTCTATTCTAAATTTAATTTTTGCCTGAAATAGCTCAATGTCATTTCCCCCCCATCTCCCCCACAAAACTCATTTCTTAGGATCATTTGACATCTCAGGTGGCTCAGTAGTAAAGTATATGTCTGCCAATGCAGGAGACATAGGTTCGATCCCTGGAGCTGCAAGATTCCCTGGAGAAAGAAATGACAAGCCAGTCCAATATTTTTGTCTAGGAAATTTCATGGACAGAGGAGCCTGGTGGGCTATAGTCCATGGGGTCACAAAGAGTTGGACATAACTTAATGACTGAACAACAACAAAATCTCACCCCCTTCTAGAAGACCCCTTCTCCCACACATGCAGACTCATCATCTCTTCTGCCTGTAGGAATCAGTACTTCTCTGTGTTCCCAACACACTTTAAAATCATTATTTTTATTTACCTCACAAAAATTATTGCATGAATTTCCTCATTTATTACTGTTTTATTCTTCTCAGACTACAGCAACAAAGTACCACTGACTGGGTGGCTTATAAACAACAGAAAGTTATTTCTCACAGTTCTGGAGGCTGGAAGACCAACATGGATATCGATGAAGGCCCCAGCTCGTATATTCACATTCCAAAAGGGGTTTGGGAGCCCCATGGTATCTCTTTCATGAGAGCACTAATCCCACTCCTGAGGATGGAGCCTCTCAAAGACCCCACCTACTAATACCATTGCCTTTGGAGATTAAGAGTTCAGTATGAATTTGGGTGGGGGACACAAACAATCCGATCTAGCAAATATGGTAACATCAAAGAACTAAATCTCTAGTGCTTACCAATCCCAAATACATCCTGAAGATTTTATGTTGAATAGAAGAATACATTAATTAGCTACAGTTTTCATTTAAATTCCTTAGAATCTATTAAGTTTAAAAAGCCAAGTTTTAGATACTATATTTTATCTTTTGTTACTCAAATAAGTAAAAACTTCTACTTTACATTTTATAAAGAAAACTTGGGTGTTTTCTTTATAAATTGAGGTCTGAAACAAATTTATACATTATAGTTTCGAATAGATTCAGTGAAAGACATGAAAAAGTATTGAGAAATTTACTTGGAAATAAACTCACTTTAATTATCTCCCCCTACATTGTCTTCAAATTGCAAAACAATTAAGACCATACCAAGAAACTAGATAAATTATTATATATCAATTCATATTGTTATTTCAGTCATAATACTATGAGCTTAGAATTTTTTTTTTTAAATTAAGGTTTTAACTCTGTCAGCAACAGTATATCCATTTTATTATTATAACTTTGGCTGAATAAATTTCACTTCTTTAAAGCTAATTATGTCTTCTCTTTCATATACTTTGAGAACAATCAGTATATTTCTAGATAGAAAACAGAGAAAGACAATTTGAAGCTTGAAGGAAATTATGTATTTTATATTTATCGTACAGTAATATTCATCAGGATATGTACTTAAAGCTTCTGTGAAAGAAAGCACAGACTATTTCAAAGTGTATCTTCCTGAAAGCCATATGTAATTAGCATAGGTATGGAGAAAACTCAGTATTGTTAGGATAATAAGTTCATATGAGAGACAAAAATTGTTTAATCTCGTTACTATAATGCTTTACTATTTGACTGTACCTTGGAATGTGGACACAGATTATCATTATTTTGCAGGAAGGTAGACTGATAGAGTTTTAGACCTTTCAATTTGGATGGTTATCATGTATCATTTCAAATTAACTCTTGGAATCAAAGCTAGGAAGGAAGATCATGTCAGCACCATGAGCTTGAATTTGAACGAGATAAAACAGTTTCAAAAAGTTATTTGCATTTTCTTTTTCCAAAGCTTTAGAAGTTCTTTACATTCCAACGATTTTATATTTGAGGAAAACAGTATTACACTCTGACCTTTTAAGGATAAAGTATTACTCTTTTGACTGCCAGCAAGGCAATATTTTCTTAAACAGAGAATATTAAAAGAAGTATATATTAATAGTTATGAAATACAGAAGTATATGTGAATATATACCTAATTATTTTTCAACTAGGATATGAAAGATGCTTTGACCCATGAAGTGATTAAATAGTAATGTGCTGAGAGATAGAGCTGACCCTTTCATAGTTCCAATTTTTAGAAATTTTATTTAGGTAGATGTAACTAATTCTACTTTGAAATTCTTACCCTCCTATGAGAATCTAGTTTGTTATTGTTTATATACAGAGCTAAAAAACTCTAAACTCATTTCCTTGTACTTTATCCTAGGAAGCATATTTTTCTTTCTTTTATTCTCAAGTCTTAAAGTGTTCTTAACATGTAATTTAATTCCCAATATTTTTATATACGTATTAGATATACATTTACTTTCACTTATTTGAGAATTAAAAAGTTATGCTTCTCCTATGGCTTATAAGATACATTCAGCTAAGTTCAGTTCAGTCACTCAGTCGTATCCCACTCTTTGTGACTCCATGGACTGGAGCATGCCAGGCTTCCCTGTCCATCATCAACTCCTGAAGCTTACTCAAACTCATGTCCATCGAGTCGATATGCCATCCAACCATCTCATCCTCTGTCGTCCCCTTCTCCTCCAGCCTTCAGTCTTTCCCAGCATCAAAGTCTTTTCCAATGAGTCAGTTCTTCACATCAGGTAGACAAAGTATTGGAGTTTCAGCTTCAGCATCAGTTCTTCCAAGGAATATTCAGGACTGATTTCCTTTAGGATTGACTGGTTGGATCTCCTTGCAGTCCAAGGGACTCTCAAGAGTCTTCTCCAACACCACAGTTCAAAAGCATCAATTCTTCAGTACTCAGCTTTCTTTATGGTCCAACTCTCACATCCACACATGACTATTGGGAAAACCATAGGTTTGACTAGCTGGAACTTTGTTGGTAAAGTAATGTCTCTGTTTTTTAATATGCTACCTAGGTTTATCATAGCTTTTCTTCCAAGGCACAAGCGTCTTTTAATTTCATGGCTGCAGTCACCATCTGCAGTGATTTTGCAGCCCAAGAAAATAAAGTCTGTCACTGTTTCCACCGTTTCCCCATCTATTTGCCATGAAGTAATGGGACCAGATACCATGATGTTAGTTTTCTGAATGCTGAGTTTTAAGCCAACTTTTTCATTCTCCTCTTTCACACTCAAGAGGCTCTTTAGTTCCTCTTCAATTTCTGCCATAAGGGTGGTTTCATATGCATGTCTGAGATTATTGATATTTCTCCCTGCAACCTTGATTCCAGTTTGTGCTTCATCCAGTCCAGCATTTCTCATGATGTACTCTGCATATAATTTAAATAAGCAGGGTGACAATATACAGCCTTGATGTACTCCTCTCCCAATTTGGAACCAGTCCATTATTCCATGACTGGAGGTTTACAGCAAAGGCATTTAGTTATATGCATACATATTTCCATTCTTTTCCCATGTAGGGAATTATATTGAGTAGATTTCTCTGTGCTATACAGTCAGTCCTTGTTGTTTATATGTTTAATGAACATATCCCAAGCTCCTAATTTGTCCCTCTCCCTTCCACCTCTCCCCTTTGGTAACTGTAAGTTGTTTTTCTTAAATCTGTGAGTCTGTTTCTATTTTGTACATAAGTTCATTTCTGTCCATTTTTTTCACATAAAAGTGGTATTACGTAGTATTTGTCTTTCTCTGTCTGACTTACTTCACTTTGTAGGATAATCTCTGGGTGTATCCAAGTTGCTTCACATAGTATTATTTCATTCTATTTTGTGGCTGAATAATATTCCATTATATACATATATTTATACCACATATCCTTTATCCATTCTTCTATTGATGCTCATTTAGGTTGCTTCCATGTCATGGCTATTATAAACTGCTGCAGTGAACACTGGGATGCAGTTTATCCAATTATGGTATTCTTTGGATATATGCGAGGAATGGGATTACTGAACCATATGGTAGTTCTATTTTTAATTTTTTAAGGAACCTTCACTCTGTTCTCAACAGTGGTTGGAAAAATGGGAGAAAATATTTGTAAATGAAGTGACTGACAGGGGATTAATCTCCAAAATATACAAAGAATTCATACAACTCAGTATCAAAAAAAAAAAAAAACAAAAACAAAACAAAAACAGCTGAATTTTAAGAAAAAATGGGCAGAAGATCTAAATAGATATTTCGTCAAAGACATACAGATGACCAAAATGCATATAAGATCCTGAACATTGCTAATCATTATAGAAATGAAAATCAAAACTACAATGAGGTACCACCCCATACCACTCAGAATACCTATCATCAAAAAGTTTATGAACAGTTAATGTTGGAGGTATGGAGAAAAGAGAAACCTCCAAAAATGTTGGTGAGAATGTTAATTGGTACTATCCTCTTAAATTTTTAAGTAATTAATGCTAAGAATATTTTCATTCCATTTCAGATAGATAGGAAGAAACAATCTTTAGAGAAATCAAACTTAATACATAATATCAGGGTAAAATTCTTCAGTAAAGAATAATAATTATATGGCTGTCTTTTCTGACCACATTAGTTTGATTATAATTGTATTTCATGTTCCACTGTTGTATTTTTTAAAGAATAATGAAAAGATTCTTTTAAATTTTGCTTTTATAAAATGAGAATTACAAAATACATTTTCTGGAATGATAATTAAATTTAATTTTCTACAAATTATTTTCTCTGTCCATATTAACTTCTAATTCATTGATTTCCTTTGTCATATCCAGTTGAAACTTCTATTAGGATACTCTTGTCTCATATAGATCAGAAATGGTCATTTCTTGTGTTAAGATTTCAATACTAATTGCATTTCATTGCAGCTTTGTGCTCAAAATGCCAGGCTTGTTTTAATTATTATCTAGAAATTTTATTCCTTAATATTCTTATTGCTGACACTTATTCTCTTTTTTTTTTTTTTTTTCTGTTTTCTGAGCCCATTTAAGTGTTGGTAAGGGGCCTAATATAGTATTTCTTTTATTGGAAGAGAAGTTTCCAGACTGAAAGGAAGAATTGCTGCTTCTTCCATAATACTCTTAAATTTCCTTTCTCCTGATGAAGATAATTAAGCAAATGGACAATGATTTGAATGACAGCTTGAAATGCAAGAAGAATCATAAATGCAGTGAACTCAAGGCTGGAATTATATATCATGTGCTAGATACCAACTGATACAAAAGAGGAACATTTCTATGGTGTTCTTTAAATGCTTTTAAGAAATGTGGTTTGAATAGAAAGATGGTGCATTCATATGTAGATCATTTCCATCATCTTTGGCTTCTAACAGAAAGGTTAATATGCAAACAGTTGTTGCTTTGGAAGTATATCAACTTTCACATCTTTCACATCTTGCTAGAACTGTGTAGAACTGTGGAACAGTTCCCAGAACCTCAAGCAAAACAAAACAAAAACAGAACAAAACAAAAAGCAAAGAAGAACCGATTTATTTATGAAGACAGTTGTTAAATATTATTTCAGAGTTCAAGAGTAGTTTGACTGAGCATCTAGAATGCTTTTTCTTTCTGTAAACAATCAAATTATGCAAGGCTTTAAAGTATAAAATGAACACAGGATATTTATTTGACTCCTAAAAAAATTGTCAAGTTTTATTCAACTTAAAATCCAAGTGTTCTTTATTATACACTGAGAAATAATATAGTTTGAAACAGTTATTCCCCACAGTACAGTCTTGAATCAGCAGGCCTTGATTACTCACTCAGTAGGATGTCTTTGAATTGGTTAAATCAAATAACTGTCATGTTGGACAATTCATGAAGGATTAATGAAGTGGATGGAAACTGGAAAAAAGCCAAAATAGACTTTTGAAAAGGAAAACGATGACCATGGAAATTATATATCATCCAGTTTAGGTGTAAACATCCATCTGTCCCTATTATGTTATAATAGTTTATTATTCAAATACATACTGTAAAGGAAGATTCTCAACTGATAAGCAATTGTTTAAGATTCTAAAAAACACCAAAAAAAAAAAAAGGATAAAAAATTTAGTTTAGTACAAACCATCTGTGTTTGATTAAACTGAAAAACTAGAGTGAAGAAACTTATGAGAGTAAGTTTCTGTTAAATTTTTCCATTTATAATAAAGAAATCACCAGTATCTGAAACACAAGTGCGTTTTACACTTATTTCCTTGCTACTGGCAATAAACACGAATTAAAAGTAAAATTTTACAATATTTTGAACATTATAAAATGTTTATACACAAAAGAGATACTTATTTATATTAAATATTTATGGCTATTAAAAAAGGAGAATACTTTCTTTATGACAGGGAAACCATTTCTGGATTTAATTAGTAAACTCAATAATTCAATTTAGTTTCTCAAAATCAAACTAATTGTTGGATTCAATTGAATACTCCATAAAATATAAATTTTGAAGTTATTTTATTTATTATCACTTTTAAAATTTGCATTGAATTAATGAAATTTTCTGAAAGACCTACAGGATTTTTGTTGTTAGGCTTTTTATTATATGCCCTTATTAAGAAAATGTTGATCTTTGCAATCCCTTCTAATTAAAGGTGACTCAAAGTTTCTGTAAAGAAGAAGCAGTTAAAGATGCTTAATGTTTTAAGTTTAGTGATATTGAAATATAGAAAGTAAAAAATAAATAAATATTGAATTTTGATTAATTCTTCTTTTATAATATTTTTCAAATTTTTCACTTTCAAACACTTTCATTATCCCTAGCTCAATACCATTTTACTAAATACTTGGACAGTTGCTATAAATTCTTAACAGGTTCTTTGTTTATTCAGTGTGCCTTTTTACAAATACAGATGCATTGTTTAATACATTATCCTGTGAGGAAAAACCTGTAAAAAAATTACAATAACTATTATCTAGCAGATCAAACCATAGCTGTTAGTCACAATGAAAACTACTCCTCTGATTAGTTTATGTTACAAAATTTATTTTGAAATTTTTTCTCAACAAATTCTCCATTCTTAGACTTTATCTGATCCCTATATGTATGTTCTACAGTTCTTGATACCTGTGGCCACATTTTTCCTGAAATATTGTAGACATTATGGAGATGATTATGAGTAAGGAATGAAAGGATGCAAAAGATCCAGTCATATGGCTTTCCTTGGATAGAATATTTTCAGTTCAGTTCAGTTGCTCAGTTGTGTCCGACTCTTTGCAACCCCATGAATCACAGCACACCAGGCCTCCCTGTCCATCACCAACTCCCGGAGTTCACTCAAACTCACGTCCATCGAGTCAGTGATGCCATCCAGCCATCTCATCCTTTGCATCCCCTTTTCCTCCTGTCCCCAATCCCTTCCAGCATCAGGGTCTTTACCAATGAATCACCTCTTCACATGAGGTAGCCAAAGTAATGGAGTTTCAGCATTAGCATCATTTCTTCCAAAGAACACCCAGGGCTGATCTCCTTTAGAATGGACTGGTTGGATCTCCTTGCAGTCCAAGGGACTCTCAACAGTCTTCTCCAACACCACAGTTCAAAAGCATCACTTCTTTGGCACTCAGCCTTCTTCACAGTCCAACTCTCGCATCCATACATGACTACTAGAAAAACCATAGCCTTGACTAGATGGACCTTTGTTGGCAAAGTAATGTCTCTGCTTTTCAATATGCTGTCTAGGTTGTTCATAACTTTCCTTCCAAGGAGTAAGCATCTTGAGAAAAAGAAATCCTAAAGATGATGGCAGTGTATGCCTTGAATATTCAAGAGACAGTAAGAGTAGTGAAAGTGAGAAAAGGGGAGACCAGGTACAGGACATGAGCGGTGAGGTGGGAAGCTGATGTAGGGTTTTGACTAATAAAATCTTCTGATGTGTCTAAACGAGCTCTCTCTCTCTCTGCCTGTTCTACTGAGGAAATATTTAAGGGGGAAGAAATAAAGAAGGGAGAACCATCGAAATGTCATTTTAATGATATAGGTAAAAACATAATAGGAGCATAGACCCAAAAGGTGGCAGAAGAGTTGGGTGGAAGAGAATGATATAAAGGTAGACTGTTGAGATTCATCAATGAGTATAAGCTGTTAGAGAAAGACAAGAATCCAGGATGATTTAAGGGTATTTGAAGAAAACAACTGAAAGAATGGAGTCCTCATTAACTGAGACAGAAAAGATTAGTAAAGGAGTAATTAGGAGGACAGGCCAGTGGGAGACATATGAGGAGTTCAGCTCCAGGCATTGAAGCTGAACGCAGAAAAGTCTGCTAGAATCCAGTCACTTGCCATGCCCTCCTACAGTAATAGCTAGTTCAGGCCCACCTCACCTCTCTGGACTACTGCAATAACTCCTGACTAATGTTTTCCTTCTGTGCTTGCCTCCTGCAATCAATTCTCTCAGCCCATAGAGTGAGTCAAATTATGTCATGCCTGCAGCTCAAAACCTTCCTATGGTCTCTTTCATTTGGCCTGTAACATCCTCTCTGGTCTCCTCTCTACCGTTCTCTCCCTTTGTACTGGGCTGTGGACATTCTGAATCCAACTTGCTTAGGCCACTCTTCAGCCACATATCCAGGGCCTTTGGGCCTGCTATTTCCATTGCCTGGAATGTTCTTCACCAATACCTCAAGACTCAATTCATCAATTTTTTGTTATGTCTCTACTCACATTAAACCTTTATTAGAGACACCTTTCCTGATCATTTTTTCCTAAAATACCAAGTTCCCCACTCCCTAATTACCCTAATACCTAATTTCTTTACTCTCACTTATTTTAAAGCATTTAATAACATACTTAAAAAAATATTTAACATGCACTTTGGTAGTGCTTATTTTGGCACCAGGTTCAGTTCTAAGATCATTATAAATATTCATTCATTTAGTTTTCATAACATTTCAGTGAGATATATACTATGATTCTCTACCCTTTACAGAAAAGATAAAATAAGTGAGAGAAATTGAGTAATTTTCCCAAGAAAACCACATCTAGAAAATGATGGAACCAGTACTGCCTACCATGTTCATTTACTTATTGATCCTGTATACACCATACTGTTTATCATATTTATTTACTTATTTTTTATCTTCCTTATTCTACTAAAATGTAAGCTCATTGAGAGGAAGAATTTTTTCTTCACTGCTATATCGCCAGGGCCTAGAAGAGAGTTCCATACGTATAAATATTTAAACAGATATACTTTATCACAGGAGAATATAATAATAGGAATAATTATTACACTATTTAAAAACATGAAAAATTTTCAGAGATATCTGTTACTTCCACTGAGGTTCCAGTGCCTCCAGGACTTCAGTTTAGGAACCATTGAATTATACATACACAAACCATTTTTATTGTTTGCAACAGTATAGAATAATCTTGAACAGCCCAGATTTAGCGTCAGTCTAACTCCAGCTCTGATATCTACTGGTTTTGTGAACTTTGTAACTTGAAGTTACCTCATACTTATTTTTGTAATTTATAATTGAAGATAATACTAATAACTTACCTTAGGAGCCATTGAGAGGAACAGTGGGTTTATACTCCTAAAGAACTTAAACAGTGCTTAGCAAATAATAAGCACTCAGTAATTGTTGTCAGTGAGATTATTTTTACTTCTTGGTTTTGTTATTTAAAAAAAATCTGTAGTCCCATTTGTTCAGCAGAGGCTTACCTTAAAAAAAAGTAATGGAGATTCCCCCTTCCAATTGGCATCCTAATTAGACACTCTTGAACTATTTCTCATTTCCCACACCACACTGGCTGTTTTTCACTACATAATGTAAATAAAATGAAAATGCACAAATACATATTTTCTTTTCCATGTATTTAGTTATATCTATGTCCAAAAATGGGCTTCCCTGGTGGCTCAGATGGTAAAGAATCCACCTGCAATGCAGGAGACCTCAGTTCAATCCCTGGGCTAGGACTATCCCCTGGAGGGGGGCATGGCAACCCATTTCTGTATTCTTACAGCCCATGGGGTCATGAAGAGTCAGACACAACTGAGCAACTAAGCACAGCACATATCCAAAAATATTTCCTCAGGCTGAATTTTAATTTTGCTTGTTCTAATAAAAAAGCTCTTATTATTTGTAAGAAAAGACCAAATATTGAGTATTGACATAAAACACCTTAACTTTCTTTATAGTTATATAACTTATACATATCTATACATGTGTGAGTGTCTACATGTGTGTCAAATATGTCAAGAGGGCTGTGGATTAATCTTATTTATCTAATTTGTTAGCTTGTTTCAAATATCTTTTATGCTATTCTTATTTTTTATTGCTATAAATTCATACAGTTCTAATTGTTATTGACTTTTTATGTTGTAAAAAATTTCATTTCCTCCCCCCTCCTAAAAAGAAGTCCCATCAACCCATTTCTGATATAGAATAGTACAGAACATATGAACTCATGGATATGCCCATTTTTGGCATAAAATTAAGACACAGAAATATAAATATGTATATGTATATTTATATGCATAAATTCATATTCATGACACAATTGGAATTTGGAGCCATGTAAAGTGAGATGTGTTTTGTACTGGTGATGCAAATAAAGGGGATAATAAGAATAAAAAGCAAAAGACACAATGATAAATATCAGTGATGAATGGGAGAGAATACTATAAATCACTCACACGAAAATGATATTATATTATTTTAATTATATTATTGTATCATTGATATATACATTAGACATAATGTATAATAATAATATAGATGATCTTATGCAAGTTAATTTGCAAATTTAGATGAAATTGAACAATTCAAAAACAAAACTAACAATATTGACAAAGTAAAAAATGAAAATCTGAATGTTTTCATTAAAATAAACATAATTATAAACATTAAATTTCACAAAGGAAACCCTGTGCCTAGATGATTTCACCCACATTTACTACTAAAATCTTAAAAAAATAAGTAATGCCATTTTTCCAGAAACTCTTCCCAAAAATAGAAGAAAGAACACTTGACACATTGTTTTTATGAAGTCAGGCTTTGATGTCAAAACATGAAAAATATTTTTAAAAAGTTCACACAGCAATCTCTTCATCAACTGGATGCAAACATTTAAACAAATATGTTAAACCAAACCCAGCAAATATTTTAAAGGATAATACTGTTTTACTATTTGGAGTTTGGTTCATAATTATAAGCTTATTTTAATATTTGAAAAATCTGGGAAATTCATCATGTTAACACAACAGGAGAGAAAATTATGTAATCAACAAAAGATACAGAAAAGCATTGATATATTCAAGAATAGCTTATGATAATGAAAAAGATTACAAAAATTATACATAGGAATTTCCTTATAATAAAGAATATAACAATATTTTACAAGTATCATACTTGATAAGTTGATCTAAAATGATATATAGCAAAGCACTAAGAAAATACTTTTTTTTTAATTGGAAGTAGTCCAGTCAATTTTATGAATTTATAGTAATTAAGACAATGTACTATAAGAATAGACAAATAATATAACAATATATAAAAGAAGAAGCTCAGGCATAGATTAAACAGATATAAGGACAGGACATAAAATAAATTTGGCACTACACAGTAGTAGGGAAAAGATGAAGTTTTCAATAAATGATGATGGCACAATTGAAAATTCATGTGGAAGAAACCTGACCAAAACTTCACACCAAACACAGAAATCAATTTGAGGTAAATTATAGATCAATGTGATTTAAAAAAAACAATACAGTTGCTAAAATATACTATACAAGAATCTCTTCACACTATAAGAGTAAGGAAGGATATCTCAAACAGGACCCAAAAAGCAGTCACAATAAAGAAATAGACCTATAAACTGAAATCAAATTTTTAAATTTCTGTTCATTACAAGAGAGTACAGAGAGAATAAAAAGGCAAGTCAAGAAGAGGAAGGAGTCATGTGTTACATGGATGGACGAGGGGCCTATGTGCATAATATAAAGGAACTCCTAGGAGAAAAAAAACAAGTCCAAAGAAATTGAGAAAAATACTTGAATAGTCACTGGGTTTATGAGGTTAGGGTCATGAGGAAAATTCTGGGTTCTGGCCATTTTTGATTTCTTGACCTGAGTGATGGTCCCACAGACGTTGGCTTTGTGATATCATTCATTAAGCTACATAATTGTCTTGAACATTCTTCTGTATTGTTCCATTTCATGTATTCATTGGAAATGTTTTAAAAGCAAGATTATTCAGATTCCAGCGTGAAAATAAGCACTGAAGAGTGTCTTCAAAAACGAAAAAGAAACTAGCAATGGAGAACAAATTTCATGAATGCCTAAGAGAGGGAATGAGAACATAACAAAGACAGTGGAAGTAGACACTGAGAAGAAGGAAATCATCATTGAGGTAGTTAGGAGGGAGTTGTAAATACGCCTTGATGACTAACTGAAAGGGGAAGATGAGACAGAGCGAAAGATTTATTTAGAGTGATGAGTAGGTCTTCAGTGCATGCAAGGACAATGATTATTAATTGCTAGAAGTAGTAATAGATTATATTTATGTCCTGATATGAATACAGAGAGAGAACTAGAGATGCAGATAGAAATTCAGTAATCTTACATTTTATTTGCAAACTGTTGAAACTGAACTTCAAGCTGAAGTCATGAGAATAGAATTCCTAAACCCAAAATACCCATATAGACTGGTTTGGAGGAAGCTAAAGAAATGGTTTCATTATTGTACAATGACGTTCCCATTCAGCTTGCAACGTGGATCTTATCAATAATCAAGTTTCTTTACAGTATAAATTTAAAAAAAGAACACAAAATGAGTAAAGATGATTCTTTTTGGAAGCAATGGTGTTTAATTAGCTCTTTATAAGTGGTGTAATAATTGGCAGCATTCAAGTTGCTGACAGCTTCACTTTCTCAGTCCTTTCTTTCCCTCCCTTCTTTTCTCCCCCTAGCTTCTTTTAAAGGAAGATCAAAGCCTTTATAGCTGAGTGAATGCTAATGGTGCATACATTTATTTGAAAAGCTTTAAGCCCTTGAAAATCTGCAAATAACATTTTTTTTTATTCTCACATGTCGGCCTGTAAGTGTATTTGATACTATTAGAGGAATTATCTCCACTTTTTTCTCCTTCCTGTTCTTTTAAAAAGAAAAAAAGCCTACTTTAACATTTTGCAAATGTTGATGAAAATGAGAGTTACATAACCTTTTTTGACCCTCCATAAAATAGATACTTTGAATCACAGACTTGCCATAGAGTTAATGAGTTTCTTCCTTATGCATATGGACTTCCCTCCACATTGTACCAGGGATAAGGAGGGGCCTGAGCCTACCGCACAAGCTTGGGAAAATGATTAAATCCTCTTGTTGGTGTATATATAACTCTGACAGGTGGGAGGTGTTGCTGCCGCAGTTTGTAAAGAAAGAATGGGATATTTTCAATTGAACAAAAACATTTTACAGATTCTTGCAAGAACAAAATGCCTTTCCACTCTTTTAAAAATAATAATAATTACCCATGGTAACCTTACAAAACTGGCCCAGAGTTCTTTCAGAAAACTGAAGCTGATAAATACTACTGCTGATGGAATGGTTTCAGAGGAACTAATTTCCTGAAGTACTGGCTAAAATGTTTAATGATTGATTTTGGGGTTTCAGTTTCTGGATATACATTATAAGGGGATATTTCGTGTTGCTGAGTATTATGCTTAGCCAAATTTCAAGGAATACTATCTATATCTGGATACTTTGCCCAAGACACAGAAAGTCTTAAGTTACAGTAGTTCTTGTTGTTTTTGTTAAAGGAGAAAGAGGAGGAGAGAGGGAGGAAGTAGAAGATTTAAAATACCTACAGTACAGTACTCAGTGATTTAGGGAAGCTGTATTAATTTTCCTGGTTACACCTCAAGTTTTCTGCTAACATCACTGAGTGAAGAATAACTGTGTTATATTAAATGACACTTCCCTGGTGGCTCAGATTGTAAAGAATCTGCCTGCAATGCAGGAGACCCAGGTTCAGTCCCTGTGTCAGGAAGATCCCCTAGAGATGGGAATGGTTACCTACTCCATTATTCTTGCTTGGAGAATTCCATGGACAAAGGAACCTGGCAGGCTATAGTCCATGAGGTAGCAAAGAGTTGGACATGACTGAGAAACTAACACTTCACCAATTAGAAAACATACAAATTTATCTAGTTTGGCTAAAGTGAACACTTCAGTAGTTCAAGAACTGGGGAAAAATGCCATAAAATATCTGGCTCTTGTTGTATCTAAGAAGATCTACCTTCTAGAATATCAGTTTATATGAGTATTCAAAAGGAAAGAATTTCAACCAAGGCCTTCAAACATTAAACACTAACTTGTTCTGAAGTCCATAAAGAGATTCAAGAACGTCTGTGGTAGACGCTCTAGGAAAGGGAGTGAATGCCTTTATGGTACTTGGCTCTTAATCATCACCTTTCTAGAATATAAAGGAGGATAAAATGAAAAGGACAGGAGGGCTGCGAATTGGGAGGATTTCTTTAGAGTAAAATTATTGTGTGTCTCACTCACTCCAACCTGTAAACACACCCAAAGCTAGTAGTTCAGTTCAGTTTCTCAGTTGTGTCTGACTCTTTGTGACCCCATCGACTGCAGTAGAGTCCAGGAGATAAAGCTATTAGAGTCCAGGAGATTTTCCTTTGAAAAGAGTACATAATTTTCACAAATTTATAGTACTAAACATATTAACATGAAAAAAGAATATTATAAAGTGAGACTGGTTAGAGGATTAAAGTCAACAAAATATATTTATTTTCTGAGAATATCCAGAAAAATTTCTTTTTAATAGTATCAAAAATCTAAAATGTATTAGCCTTAAATGCAACTCAATTTTATGACAAAACTAAGACAATTTGAAGAAAAAATATATTTTTTAGAAATTATACCATTGATACATTAGAGACAGATTCAATGAAATTGATTAAATAAGTATATTTTTGTCTTGTTTGCTGTTTAGATGAGGTATTCGACAAAGGGTGCTACTGGTGGTTGGTTTATGCTGCATCTTGTATTCAAGTGGTTTCCTTTGTGTGAGTTCTCACTATCTGATGCTCCCTAGGGTTAGTTCTCTGGTAGTCTAGGGTCTTGGAGTCAGTGCTCCCACTCCAAAGGCTCAGGGCTTGATCTCTGATCAGGAACGAAGATTCTACAAGTGGTTTGTTATGGCATTAAGTGAGATTAAAAAAAATGAGAAAATGAGAAACGAAAATGAGAAGCGAAAAATGAACCCCAGACAAATGGCAGTTACAAAATCAGGCAAATAATAATTAAAATAATAGAATAGACACATACACACATAAGCAAAATCAAAACAGTCCAACAAAATTAAAGTACAGTAGGTTGACATAGTGAGCAAAAGAAATAAAAAATTATATTTACCAGTTAAGAACAAAACTAACTAAAACATAAACCGGAACACAAAACTAAAGCAAGGTGCCAAGTGGGTAATAAAGCAATGAAAACAAAACTAACAAATATGTTGAGAGGAAAGGAAAGAAAGAAAAGAAAGAAAGACTAGATATGCGAAGTTAAATACAGGTAGAGGAAGAAGATTCATATACATTAATGATTAGCTGCAAGGGGAAAAGAACGGTAGGAAAGGGACACAAAGGAATAAGTAAAAAAAAGTAATAGTTTTTAAAAACTTAAAAATTAAAATTAGAAAAAGAAAAGAGAAAAAAAAGAAGAAAGAAGAAAAAAAGGAAAACTCCACAGAACTACAAAAGCATAACGTAGAGGCAGAGGTTTATAATAACAATTAAAAATGTGACTGAGGGAAAAAAAGTTCAAAAGCTTAATTAGATTTCATAGTGCAAACAAAATTGACAACTACATAAGTATAAAACAAGAATATTTATCCTGCTTATGTTAGTTTAACTTTTAGATTATGACTTTGAAGGGTCTTTTATTGTTTTAGTATATATAGATATACTTTTTAGAAAGAATCTTACTATAAGAAGTGGTTTCTGAGACGGAAGTGGGTAGGGGTACTGGGAAGTTCAGAAAAATTTCTTAATTGTGTTTTAAAAGGTAGGCAAGTATCACCCCTATACAGAATAGCTAGGTAGAGGGATCATTATAGAAGAAAGTATAATTTCTGGTTACACCCGATGAGACCAACTTATTCAGCATACTGACTTTATTATATTTCAAATACCAAAATTTGCTTTATAATTAAACTTGCAGAATCCTCCATAAATTCAAATCAAATTTCCTTCATGGTCATTTTCTGACAAAAAGAAATCTAATTCAGAAATTTAAACAGGAGTGTCTCATTCTAACTTCTATTCTTGTTGAGCAGAATAGAAGAATTCTATTATTGTTTGTTATTTAATATATGAATATCTCTATGGGTCTCTATGGTAACAAAGAAGTGTTTTGGTGGTGATTGGAGTAGCTCAGATGATTGAAAAGGTGATAAGAATTATTATTTTTAAAAAATTCCAGGCCCCCTGCCAATATTTCAGAAACCTATCTCTCTCCAAACTTATGATTTTACTTAACTGCAAAACTTTTTAAAGGAAGAGCTCCCTTACTGGAGAACACTACTTTGTAATGAGGACAGTTCTAAAACATTTCATAACATGTTGGCCAAGAATTTATGTCAAGGTGTTTACTCATTTGCTGAACTAAGATTGTGAACTGATTAATTAAAAACATAATAATTGTTATTAAGTATTAAATATGTTCAAAGCTCTGAGCTTAGCTTTTTACATGGATCATCTCATTTAACCCTCGCAGCAACCAACCTTTTTTTTCTGGATTGAGGAAACTAGGGTGTAAGAAGTTAGGTAATTTCCTCAAGGGCATGCAGAATTAAAATTCTCTTTAGTCTGACTCTAGATCCCATATCCTCAACTATTTTGCTGTCTTATCACTCTTCCTCTCCTGTTTCAAACATGGCTTGTTTGGAACATCCCAGAAGTCTAATAAAATAAATGTGTACCTTTTCTGTGAGATGTTGAAGGTGTGGTGTGTGTTTTGTTGAAGGTGTGGTGTGTGTTTTGTTGTCATTGTGTGTGTGTTTCTATACATCCTGCAGTCTTCTAGGTATCTAACCTAATCTTTTGTGTCAGAACCCTGTAGGATCACTTTTCTACTTTATGAGTTTACCCAGAGCAAAATTAATTATCCCCAACATCTGTCTCTTAAACATGAAATTTATTACTCATATATCAAAGGATAATTATTACAGCCATAGTCCTCATGATGGGATCAAGTCTTGGCTTATGCTGTCTCTGAAGACTGAGAGTTTCCTTGAGTGCCTTTGTTTTCTCTTTTGATTTATTTATTTTTAATTGGAAGATAATTGCTTTACATTGTTGGGTTGGTTTCTGCCATATATTAACATGAATCAGCCATAGATATACGTATGTCCTATTCCTCCTGAAGCTCCCTCCCACCTTCCACCGCTTCCCAATCCCCTAGGTTGTCACAGAGCACTGGATTTAAGTGCCTTTCTTCTCTTGCTTTGACTGCACAGTTCTTGTTCTGCCTAGTATGGCTTCTGGGTCCAGTGGAATATGGCTGCTGAATGGGTGTCCAATGTCAGGCCGGATTTACTATTTTCTTTGAGGCTTCTCCTTCCTCTCTTGAAGCTGTCTATAGATTGGTGAAGGGCATGGTCTCCCAGCTAACCCAATTATCTAATATCCAACATGAATCTTCCATCTCTTCCAGCACTGCCACTATCCTGGGCAGCACCTTTGTATTTATTAGGAAAAGGTCACTCTTCCTATATTAGGTAGGACTCCCTGAAGAAGGGAGCACAGGCTAGGTTTCATCACCAGGTATGTGTCCTTGTGCATAAAACCTCTTGTGGAACATACAGCAGCTACAGCTGCAGACAAAAGCACCTACACCTAATGAAGACCTCATGTCTCAGAGACTTTCATTCCTTGCTTGCAATTCAATGGGAATGCTTTATAATGAGAAGGGTCCCAGGTGGAAAGAAAATACAAACCCAGGCTGCTTGATGGGAATATTTGAGGAAAAAAATAAAATTTGCTTCCTTCTATTCTTTCTGCCCATTTCTCACAAGGGCATTCCACTTTTAGATCTTTTATTCTTCCTTTAGGGGCTTCCCTGCTAACTCAGTGGTAAAGAATCTGCCTGCCAATGCAGGAGACCCAGGTTTGATCCTTGAACTAGGAAGATCCCCTGGATAAGGAAATGGCAACCCACGCTAGTATTCTTGCTTGGGAAGAACCCATGGACAGAGGAACTGGGTGGGCTCCAATCCACAAGATCTCAAAGAGCTGGACACGACGTTGGCAACTAAACAATAAAACAGCATTCTTCCAGTAGCCTAATGGTTCTTAACTTTGGCTGGATATTAGGATCACCTGAATAACCTGGACAACAATTGATCCTCAGACTTAACTTTGGACCAGTTAGATAAAACACGGTAAGGGTAGGACCTAGACATGTATATTTTCTAAGTGCTTCAGGCAATTCCAGGGAGCTAAGTTGAGAATCACTGCAGATATAAATCACTGAGCTTGAGGTGGTATAAGGATAAAAACCATGCACTCTGCTCCTTTCCTTCAGATCACACCTCCTTGTAATGAGTTTGTGTGACTTTATTTATAACATAAAGGCTGCATTTTATTACTTCAAATTTCTTAACTACAGAATTCAACTCAACCTATTATTTGCAATTTCATATCAAAATGGCTAAATCTATGTTGTTACTAATCAATTAAAACGTATTATAAACATTACAATTTTCTCTCTAGAAAATTCTGTTAGAGTGGCAGCAAATAAACATTACTCAAGTGCAAAAGAGCAGCTTCTTACAACATGAATGTTCCTGAAAAAAATAGCCCTTTTTAAAAACCTTAGAGTATAATAATTACAAAAAAAAAAAAAAAGAAAAAAGAAAGTCTAGCAACAAGTCAATAATCCCCTTTGAGAAATAGCTGTTTAAATAATTTATAAAATATCCATCTGTGGAAGATGTAATGGTGCAAGGCCATCACTGGATTCTGAACTATCATACCATATCAGAAAACCACAGTTAACAGAACAAATACTTTTGACTGAAGAGAGGTAGGCTCTCCAAACACAAATTAATCTCTTTAATGGATTTTCCTTACCTTCATGAAAAATACATTATGGGCTCTTAAGTCACACTCAACACATTGTTAGGGTTTTATATGATGTGGGGTTGGCACAGAGATGATTTTTCTTTCACACTGTGGGTAAAAAAAACAATGAGCTGGGTGGTTGGAGCCAGACTATTTAATCACTAGGTAGAGACTGGTGACCAAGAGAAGCTGAGTAATTCTCACCACCCCTCTTCCTGCGTGAGCTCCTTAAACTTTGTTGAGAAGTAAAAATAAATTATATTAATAGGTTTAATATTTGTGAAATTTTAAAGGTGTCAAAAAATGAGTCCTAGTTGGCCTTTTAACTAACTGTTCTGATTTTCTTAAAAGTTGATGAAAGAAAGATTGTCCTAACACACTCAAAATGCTCACGTTCATACCTAGATTTCTTTTTGTAATTATGTTGTTGTTAAGTCTCTCAGTCATGTCTGACTCTTTGTAACCCCATAGACTGCAATACACCAGACTTCCCTATCCTTCACTATCTCGTGCAGTTTGCTCAAACTCATGCTCATGAGTCAGTGATGCCATCCAACCATGTCATCCTCTGCAATCCACTTCTCCTCCTGCTCTCAATCTTTCCTAGCAACAGGGTCTTTTCCAATGAATTGGCTCTTCCACATCAGGTGGCCACAGAATTGTAGCTTCAGCTTCAGCATCAGTCTTTCCAATGAGTATTCAGGGTTGATTTCTTTTAGGATTGACTGGGTTGATCTCCTTGCTGTCCAAGGGACTCTCAAAAGTCTTCTGCAGCACCAGAGTTCAGGCACATCAATTCCTCAGTGTTAGTCTTCTATACATAATGAAGTATATACTGCTTCAGATACATCAAGATTCACAGAAGAATTTTGTTGTCATGTTCCTTTGTTGCCAGAATTGTTGCAGGTGTGCAGAGATGCTGGTTTGAAATAACAGGAGCCACATTGAGTTTGTAACACAAGATCTGCCTAGTGGGGCTGTTTCTAAGGATCTGGATCATTGAGAATATCAAGGATTCATAGGATGTCTGAATTTCAGGCCAAGTACCTTCCAAAGATATCCCAGGAAGAAATTACATGACCTAGATATTTGGGATTGTCAACCTGTGGTATGACTATATTTCATCACAAAACCAAGTGAAGTATTAGGAGGGCATTTCAAACGTTTATAAGCATTCAAGTAAGTCATGAGAGTGGAACAATATTCAAATTAAAGAGGTAATTTAATGATGGTGGAGAACTACTGCTGTGACTATGATATCTTAGAGTAATTGCTTTGAGTTACATAATGTTGGAACTTTTTTTTTTTTTTTCAATTAACTGTGTGCAGCAACCCATGCATTTTCGGTGAGTTTATCACTGAACTCTAAGCTCACATAAAATCTAATGTGTAGTATGCCCTTAATTTCCCAAATTTCACAGTTAATAACTTTTCTAGTATAGAGGCTAAAAGTCAATGCCCCTTTTTACAGTGAACTAAGTTTGTAAAATATTTTACCTCACAAACACCAGTTTAATTGCTACTTATTTCACTTTCCAAAAGCATATACGAAAATAGAGAAAACAAGTAAGCCTTTATGTTTATTCTTGCTTCACTCCCATCCATTGTCCACAGAACAGGTGACATACATTAGGCGACATAAATTTCTTGATTAAAAAGAAAAACTTCAAGGACTCCTCATGTTGTTAATAATAAATCCACACTTTATACAGGAGTCCAGTTTAGAAGAACTGATCCTCCTCAGTCACCAACCTCTATTTGCACCACTGTCCACTCCTCAATCTCAGGTCATTGGTCACTGAAGAGTGGTCCCCAAAGATGTCTACATTCTATCCTGGGAAACTGGGAGTACATTACCTTACATACAAATTTTACAAACATGGTCAAGTTAAGAATCCAGAGATAGGAGAATGGGTGTGTCTGTTAAGTCACTTGAGTCATGTCTGACTCTTTACAGCCCCATAGACTGTGGCCCACCAGGCTCCTCTGTCCATGGAATTCTCCAGGCAAGAGTACTGGAGTGGGTTGCCATGCCCTCCTTCCCAACTCAGGGATCGAACCTGAGTCTCTTGCATCTCCAGCATTGGCAGGCAGGTTCTTTACATTTGTGCCACGTAGGAAGCCCAAGTAGGAGGTCATTTTACATTATGCAGTTGGCAATGTAATCACATATATCCTTATAGGAAGGAGGTGGGAGAATCAAGTCAGGGGGACAAGATGTAAAGTTGGATACAGGGGCCAGAGAGGAGAGAAGATGCCAAGATGCCGGATATACAGATGGCAGAAAGAGCTACAAGCCAAGGATTCTGAGGCCTCTAGGGACTGGAAAAAGCAAGGAAATGGATTCTCCCTCAAAACTTACAACAGTAACACAGGCCGGCTGCCGTCTTGATTTCAGCCAAAGGAAACTGATTATGGATTTCTGATGCCCATTAATTGTATGATAATAAACTTATGTTATGTTAGACCCCTATTTTTATGGTTATTTGTTGCAGCAGCAATAGGAAACAATGCTAGCACAGGGCCTATTTATTATAGCAGCAATAGGAAACAAATGCTGTGTCCTCTTTCATTTTTTCACATGCCCAAAACTCTTCCTTGACTCAGAGATTTGCAGCATCTCTAGTCTCTGAGACATACAGAGGAGAATCTCTCTTTCTTCTTCATCTTTGTGTCCTTCATAGACAAGGTGCTGAATAGAAGTGTGTTAAATAAATGAATGATTGACATAGAATGAAAGTGGGACTTCCCTGATGGTCCGATGTTTAAGAATTCACTGTGCAGTGCAAGGGACCCGGTTCCAATCTGTGGGCAGGGAACTAAGATCCCATATGTTGCAGAGCAGCTAAGCCTGTGCAGCATGACTAGAGAATCCGTGTACCACAAAGATCCCACAAGATGCAACGAAAACCCCACGTGCTGCATCTAAGACTTGAAACAAACAAATATTTTTTAAAAAAGAATGTCAGAAGGTAAACATATACATTTGGAAACTGATTCAGGAGTGTGATTTTTCTTATTCCACACAGGATCCTAGGAAAGTAACAGGAAACTGCTAAGAACCTGGTGCATGTAATTCCCTGGAAACTTCTCAGTTTTGATTCCCTTCACTCCATCCATACAGAATGTCCATTGTTGAAAGTATATAGAAAGGGAATGATGAAAGCAATGGGATATGAATTACTCATCTTTCTTCGAAAGTGACAACTTAATTCCTGATGGCTACAAACACAAGCAACCCACCCCTCTTCCAAACCCTGATATCCCTAACTGCTGAATTCTCAGAGGACTTGGTATCCCTTGATGAGGAAAAATATTACAAGGAGGAATTACTTCATGTTTTCAGAAATGTTGTAAATTAATCCTAATTGTTTTAAGACCAACTGACCAACTTGTGCTAAGATCTTCTCTCGCGCCTCCTCCTCCTGTCGTGGTGGTTGTTTTTCAGTCTCTATGTCCAACTCTTTGTGACCTCATGGACTGTGGTCAGCCAGGCTCCATGGGGCTCTCTTGGAAAGAATACTGGAGTAGGTTGCTGTTTCCTGCTCCAGGGGATCTTCCTGGACCAGGGATGGAACCTGAGTCTTCCTCATTGACAGGTGGATTCTTTACCATTGAGTCACCAGGGAGCACCACACCTCCTCCTACAATCTTATTTTATCTGATAAAATAACTTTTCAGTGTTCAGTTAGTTTCATCAGACAACATACTGTCCTTCTCTATTATTGTTTACATGAAACTCTTTTTAGAAGCATTGCTGGCATATACTATTTATGAAAAGGTGAGCTTGAGCTTTTCTTATTTAACAAATTATAATTTAACATATCTACGTATGAGTACCTATATGAAAATGTTTGTACTATTCTTTTTTATGCAATATGTTAAGAAGGATATTAGATTTGGATCTTGACTATAACACATGAAATATCTTGATATATAATATTAATTTGCTGTTACTTTTTAAATGATGGTTTTAGAGAGTCATTTGGCTATTTTAAAAATGGGAACTATACTTTTTGTTCAAAAAAACAACTTTCATACTTAGCTATGTTTCAAGCTATACATGAATATAGTGTGAAGCCACACTATTTTACATGATGAGTAACACTTATGCCAGGTTTGAAAGTGTTGGGCTTTTTCCTTTCACAGTGATGTATAAAAACTATTTCTTATTTTGAAAGCAATGCTTTTCATTAAAATTTCACAAAAAAATACTATTCAGTTTTGTCTAGTTTTAAAATCTTTTACATTCATTGAAGTCATACTATTTCTTATTAATGAACTAAAAGTTAGGAATTATGTTCTTCAGGATTATTTATGAAAATTGTCATAAAATCTGAGATCCTCTTTTTGCTTGGTCTAGTCTTACTGAAATAATATTTTCCCAGAAATTCTCCATCTAAAGCAAGATATTATAATCCTTTTAAAAACTCTAGTAAGAGTTCATGGGGATTTATGATGACTTCTTGACTATGGAAAATGACCATAAAATAAACAAACAAACAAACAAAACCCTTTAAATCCAGACTTTTCTGCCTAAGGATAAAGACAGTGAATAAGTGTTTTCTCTGAGTATCTTAATGAGAGTCACAGGAACACAAAGAACTATTTTACTATTAAGATAAAATACTCATCCCTAAAAAATTGTAATGGAAAATCTGTTGAGCATTCAAGACTAGCCATTGTTATCCTCTGGGACACAGAACATTTAATGGATTTTCAGTTCTCTTCTAAACTTTTTTTTCTTCCTGTACTCCATTAGTGTTGTGCAAAATATCAGGTTTTCTTCAGTTTTCTTTTCTTTTTCCTTGGAAACCTTTGGCCTTTGTAATTGTTTGGAGGGAGAAAAGATTTCATCTCTCTACAGGAAGTCCAGCTGAGTGTAAGGTACTGGGATCCAAAACCTTCAAAGATCATAACAAATGTACAAGTATGCATTTAAAATTTATCTAGTTTGCTACCAAACTATAAAACTTCAGCTGACTCACATTATATTTGCGCCTTGAAAATAAAATAGTCAGGAGGTTAATTTACCACTAAATGAGGGGGGAAAAAGATTAGCTGGCAACAGGATTAAATTTTGCCTTTTGTTCCAAGTACTATCTTTTTTAAAAACCAGGCAGAGACTAGTTAATCAAAATATTTTGAAGTCATTGGAGAAACTTTGTTCTGGGCCTTTTAGTTTTGATGCCTAATGTCCCTGACTTTTAAGTAACAACATTAATTAGTGAATTGAAATTCTGTTTTATTAAAATGGCAAAAATCTGCTATTAGATTTTCTGGACCATTGTTGATTTTTCTGTCCCTTCAGAAAGAGCCATTGGGGAAATTTCTATCTCAGCCAAAGAAAATTATGTAGTTTGGATTCTGTTATCAATTAGAAGGCTGAGAAATAGAGTTAGGAGAAAACAAAAATATCTACAGGGGGCTGTACGTCTCTTGGTTGTCTGAATTAGCTGTTAAGACAATCAAGTTTGTTTTACTCTAGACTGAGTTTGCCTACCTAATTTTGAAGTAGTTTCAAGCATTATAACAGAGAAGGCTAATTATCCTCTGCTGAATATTTTAATGTGTTGCTCTGCAATGCAGTTTTTAATGATAGAGAGTAAATTAAACTTATATTACAGGAGGAAAGAGAACCTACAAACTGGTGCTTCTTAATTGTCACCAAAGGAAAAGAAGCAGCAACACACTGATTCAGTGGGCGTATTAATAATTCAATCAACAGATGGCTAAGTGTACCTCTGAAAAATGCAAACAAATTAATTCTCACTTGCTCTCATCTATTGGGAGATAAAAGTAGAATTATGACTTTCTATCTTAATACCTTTACATTATCTATACGCCAAGATATTTCAGCGAAATAATCTAAGTGATAAAAGAGTATAAAGGGTTATTCTGAAATTTCTATATCGCATAATATCCTCATTGCAATTAGTTCTAATAATATCTTACCTTATTAAACTTGAAGTTCAGAACTATTCACATCTTTGTTTCCTGAGCTTATCTGTATCCATTTGCTTTCAATATGCTACACTACAATAACATGTCACCCCAACATCTCAATGGCTACAACAAAGAAAGGTTTTTCTCTTTCTCATTAACACTCATTGCAGCTCTGCTCCATGCGCTCACCATTCTGCTGCCTAGGGGAAGGCTCAGCTTCTGTCTTGAATAAGCTGTTCTCATGGCAGAAAAAAGAAATGATGGTGGATCTGCTGCTGCTGCTAAGTCGCTTCAGTCGTGTCCGACTCTGTGCGACCCCATAGATGGCAGCCCACCAGGCTCCGCCGTCCCTGGGATTCTCCAGGCAAGAACACTGGAGCGGGCTGCCATTTCCTTCTCCAATGCATGAAAGTGAAAAGTGAAAGTGAAGTTGCTCAGTCGTGTCCGACTCTTAGCGACCCCATGGACTGCAGCCTACCAGGCTCCTCTGTCCATGGGATTTTCCAGGCAAGAGTACTGGAGTGGGGTGCCATTGCCTTCTAGGAGATGCTTTCAAAACATTCACTCAGAAGTGTCATTGTTTCCATTCACGTTTAATTGGCAAAAGTAATTCCCATGGCCAAATGTGATGTCAATGAGATGAGAAAAGTTTCCTGCAGAGATCGTCCTTGCAAGAAGATGCAACCATAATTCTGAGATCACACAATCAATCTCATGATTATTTTTTTCCAAAATAAATTTATAAAACTTTTCACCTGTCCTGAAACTAAGTTCTTAATGCTGACAGAAAAACTTTGAGTAGACATGGCAGAAATGAGGAAATATTACAGCTGATTCCAAAATATGCTGCCATGGATTTACATGTTTCCTGGTCTGGCTTCCATGTAGATAAACTTGATATTATCATACAAGTATCTTTCATAAAAGGAAAGATATTTTTATTAGACTCTTCTGGTTGTAGTTCTTTTTTTAGTCTAAGATTTATATGGCTATATCAACAGATTTTAATGAGTCAGTTCACTTCCTATACTGAAATTTAATCAGTAATACGGATTAATGCATGGATAAAAACACAAATAAATTTATGTATCTTGTACCAGTGGGATAAAAAGTTTTAGATATAGGGTCAATGAAATGGCTCTCCTGTTAATGTAAATAAAAAATTGTGATAAAAATGCTTATATTAAACCCATATTTTAATCTTAGCTCTAGGCTTCTTTAGAATCATTGGCAATATTTTAAGAACAGCTCACAGTTTACCAAATACCAAAGCACTGTCAGAGCAAAAAGATACTGCTCCAACTATGAAGTCATCCATAGAGTCTACCAATTCATCACCCAAAGCAATCAAGACTAGCTTCAAGCCAAAGAAGTGGGATTGCAATTGGCTATTGCTAAAGTCAGAACATGACCCCAGGAGCTCACTTCCAATGCCTGAAAGCAATGTTTTCTGTCTTTAAACTTAAAAGAAGAAGAATAACATTTTTTAGTGTTTTAATTAATATCCCATCGTGTATAATAAAGTTACTTTAAAACCCCAGAAAATCTTATGTCCTTTCTCCACCTACTTCATCTCTTGTCCAAGGACAGACACTATACCCTAATCATCTATATTCTTTAGTCAAAAAGAAAAAAAAATACAGTAACTACATCTCAAAAATCTTCTTTCTCTTTTACTTAGGGACCACAAATTATATCATGAAATGAAGAATTCAATAAGAATTAGGTTGTATATTTTCTATAGTAGACTGTGTCCTTACAAGTAATTCAAAATAGGAAAGAGTAATGCATTACTTTGAAGTGAATTCTAATTAGATGTTTTAAACCATTCTCTTTTCTATTGAAAAATTATTTATCTAGTCTTTAGAAAGATTTAAAAGAAAGTATCCATCCATCCAAGAATCAAGTGTTGAAAATAAGGTATTTGTGAAAAATGAATGTTAGTCACTCAGTTATGTCCGACTCTTTGTAAGTCCGTGGACTGTAGCCCTCCAGGCTTCTATGTCCATGGAATTCTCCAGGCCGGAATACTGGAGTGGGTTGCCATTTCCTTCTCCAGGGGACTTTCTGGACCCAGGGATTGAATCCAGGTCTCCGGCATTGCAGGCAGATCCTTTACTGTCTGAGCCACAAGCCCCATCTGTGAGGCAATCCTAAATATATTTGTTTTCTGCTTTACAGTGTACATTTGTCTTTTCATATATTCTGTTTGCATGGGTGGCATTTCCTTGGTGGCTCAGGTAGTAAAGAATCTGCCTGCTTGCAATGTGAGAGATCTAGGTTCAATCCCTGGTTCAGGAAGACCCTCTGGAGAAGGGAATGACAACCCACTTCAGTATTTTTGCCTGGAGAATTCCATGGGCAGAAGAGCCTGTGGGCCAAAGTCCATGGACTTGGAAAGAGTTGGACACGACTGAGTGACTAACGTATTCATTCATATATTCTCTTTAAGGTTTTCAATCACTGGGAGGGTTCAAGACACTATCATTCAGAAACCTTGAGTAACTGATAGAGTGGCAAAGGGATTTTTAAAGGAAGATATGAGATGAGAGCAGACATCAAGCTGAGAGGTTGCTCTACAACCTGAACCGCCAAGAGATTGTGCTGGGTGCAAAAGGAGTCCAATGGGCAGCGTCAAGGGAGCAGACCCCTAGTCCTCTAGCTTCCCAAATTCCCTTGTACTGTCACCTACACCCAGGAGAGAAGCTTCAACAAGAGATATAGTTGTAATTATTATGAAACATCAATCGACTAACCTTCTCCCAGGAGAAAATAAGAACAAAATAAGTTACCAAGAGAGTACACAGGCAATCAAACAATGAAGACAGAGAAATGAGAATTCCAGTGCAAGATTGAAATAGCATTAAAAAATCCATGGAAGGTAAATGCTGCTTTGTATTTACAAACCCCAGTTTCTGCTGAAGTTAGTATTCAATGACATTTCCAATTTGTAGACAACTGGGCACAAGGAAACTCAGGATTTTATAGCAATACAGTTCCCTAAGTAACTGTTCTCTGTAATAAATTAAAGCTTTTTTTTTTCTTTCTAGGCCACAGTTATTTTCACTGTAACATCTTTTGACCCCTAAGAGAAAGAAGACTACACAAGGTAGATCATAGAACTCAGAGAAACAGAAAAAAAATTAATTTATGTACAATAGCAGTCAGCTAATGCTAATTTAGTATTCAATTCCAGTAAATATGGATAATGTAGCTTTTGAATAGTAGTTACTAAGGTGGGCTTCATACTATAATTTAGCATTACTTAAGTAAGAACAAAACTCAGACAAGAACTTTTGAACAATGTGTGAAAAATGGTTAATCCTTATTAGCTTTTCTTTCTGTGATTTGCTTGAAAATGCTCCTTTGTTCACCACATTTTTATTATTTAGAACTTATTTGTAAAATCTGAAATATTATAAGAGGCAAACCATTAGAGAAAATGTAAGTTAACTTTCCTAAGGCCTTGTTATTTATCTAATTATTGTAGATAACTTCAAAAGAGTTTAACAGTCTTGAGAGTGCCACTACCTTATTTAATGTATTCTTATAGCAAAAGTTTTTTAAAAAGTTAGCATTCTTAGATTTTAAAGTTTAAATTAAAAAGTAAATTTTTGAGTGATGGCTGTGTTCACATAAAATATCTTAAGGAAAAGGTGAAACATTTATACCTTTATGAATAATTGATTCTTTTATAGCTTTTTGTATCTAGAAAAAGGCCTAAGAAACCATCTGGGGCTTTAAATTTGTAGGTTTTGTTGTTGTTGTTGAGTCTCTCAGTCATGTCCAAATCTTTGCCACCCCATAAAGGTTTTGTAGACTTTATATTATTTTTTTCTCAGTTGCATTTAAATACAATTGACATACAGCATTGTTTTATTTTTATTTTTATTTTTTTTAGAAACGAATCACCACTCTAGGTTCGATGCAGCATTGTTTTAATTTAAAGTGTACAAAATAATGCTTTCTAAAAATATGTATAAATAAAACTGTATATAGAGTGACATGATTACCACAAAAATGTTTAGTTAATACTTACCATCTTACATAATAACACATTTTTTATTGTGATAAGAACTTTTATGATTTACTCTTTTAGCATCTTTCAAATATGTAAGGCAGTATTGTCAACTATAGTCACCCTGCTGCACATTTTGTTTCCAGAACTTACCTATCTTAAAACTGGAAATTTGTACCTTTTGACCACATTCACTCATTTCCCTCACCCCCATACCCCTTGTCTCTGGCTACCACCAATCTGTTCTTTGTTTCCATGAGTTCACTTTTTTTAGATTCCACATATGTGAGATCATATAGTATTTGCCTTTCTCTGTCTGACTTATTTCATTTGAATCTTTTTAAAGTATTCTATTATTTCACAATAAAAATTGAGGAGCAATATTATATACACATGGCTCCCCTTCACAAGAGCAATGATTCTTCCAGGGACCATGTGATGATTTTTAACTTTAGTACTTGAGAAAGATAGTAATTTGGCTGCTCTAGAAATCATTATGTTTACTGAATGAGCTTGCTATTCATTCTTGGAGTGTGACTTATCGGGTTGCACACTGTTAAGGGCAAACAATTTCATCTCAGTATAAGAGAAACCTTAGATTTAGCAGTGTAAAACAAAGCATCGACAGTAGCTTCCTGAAAAAAAGATACATTTTTGACAAGGTGTGGCTCAGCTGGTAAAGAATCCACCTGTAATACATGCAGGAGACCTTGGGTCAGGAATATCTCCTAGAGAAGTGAGTGACTACCCACTCCAGTATTCTTGCCTGAGAATTTCATGGACAGAGAAGCTGATCTTCTCCAGCACTACAATAGGAAAGCATCAATTCTTCAGTGCTCAGCCTTCTTTATGATCCAGCTCTCACATCCGTACACAACTACTAGAAACACCATCAGTTCAGTTGCTAGGTCGTGTCCAACTCTTTGCAACCCCATGGACCGGAGCACATCAGGCTTTTCTGCCCATCACCAGCTCCTGGAGTGTGCTCAAACTCATGTCCATTTAGTCGGTGATGCCACCCAACCATCTCATCCTCTGTTGTCCCCTTCTCCTCCTGCCTGCATTCTTTCCCAGCATCAGGATCTTTGCCAATGAGTCAGTTCTTTGCATCAGGTGACCAAAATATTGAAGCTTCAGCTTCAGCATCAGGCCTTCCAATGAACATTCAGTACTGATTTCTTTTAGGATTGACTAGATTGATCTCCTTGTAGTCCAAGGGACTCTCAAGGGTCTTCTCCAACACCACAGTTCAAAAGCATCAATACTTAGGGGCTCAGCTTTCTTTATAGTCCAACTGTCACATCCATACATGACTACTGGAAAACCCAAAGTTTGACTAGACAGCTTTTGTCGGCAAACTAACGTCTCTGCTTTTTAATGTGCTGTCTAGGTTTATCATAGCTATTCTTCCAAGTAGCAAGTGACTTTTAATTTCATGGCTGCAGTCACCATCTCCAGTGATTTTGGAGCCCAAGAAAATAAAGTCTCTTACTGTTTCCATTGTTTCTCCATCTGTTTGCCATGAAGTGATGGGACCAGATGCCATGATCTTCGTTTTATGAATGTTGAGTTTTAAGCCAAGTTTTTCACTCTCCTCTTTCACTTTCATCAACAGCCTCTTTAGTTCTTCTTCACTGTCTGCCATAAGGGTGGTGTCATCTGCGTATCTGAGGTTATTAATATTTCTTCCAGCAATCTTCATCCAAGTTTTTGCTTCATTCAGTCCAGCATTTCACATGATGTACTCTTCATATAAGTTAAATAACCAGAGTGACAATATATACAGCCTTGAAATACTCCTTTCCCAATTTGGAATCAGGCTGTTGTTCCATGTCTGTTTCTAACTGTTGCTTCTTGACTTGAATACAGATTTCTCAGGAGGCAGGTGAGGTAGTCTGATATTTGCCTCTCTTGAAGAATTTTAGACAGTTTGTTGTGATTACACAGTCAAAGGCTTTGGCATAATCAATAAAGCAGAAGTAGGTGGTTTTCTGGAATGCTCTTGCTTTTTCTATGAGCCAACAGATGTTGGTAATTCGATATCTTATTCCTCTGCCTTTTCTAAATCCAGCTTGAACACCTGGAAGTTCATGGTTCACATACTGTTGAAGCCTGGCTTGGAGAATATTGAGCATTACTTTGCTAGCGTGTGAGATGAGTGCAATTGTGCGGTAGTTTGAGCATTCTTTGGCATTGCTTTGGAATTGGAATGAAAATTGACCTTTTCCAGTCCTGTGGCCACTGCTGAGTTTTCCAAATTTGCTGGCATATTGAGTGCAACACTTTCACAGCATCATCTTTTAGGATTTGAAATAGCTCAACTGGAATTCCATCACCTCCACTAGCTTTGTTTTATAGTGATACTTCCTGAAGCCCATTTGACTTCTCATTCCAGGATGTCTGGCTCTGTGAGAGTGATCACACCATTGTGATTATCTAGATCATGAAGATCTTTTTTGTATAGTTCTTCTGTGTATTGTTGCCACCTCTTCTTAATATCTTCTGCTTCTGTTAGGTCCATACCATTTCTGTCCTTTATTGAGCCCATCTTTGCATGAAATGTTCCCTTAATATCTCTAATTTTCTTGAAGAGATCTCTAGTCCTTCCTATTCTATTGTTTTCCTCTATTTCTTACATTGATCACTGAGGAAGGCTTTCTTATCTCTCCTTGCTTTTCTTTGCAACTCTTCTTTCAAATGGGAATATCTTTCCTTTTCTCCTTTGCCTTTTGCTTCTCTTCTCACAGCTATTTGTTAAGGTCTCCTCAGATAACCATTTTGCCTTTTGCATTTCTTTCTTTTGGGGATGGTCTTGATCCCTACCACCTGTACAGTGTCACAAACCTCTGTCATAGTTCTTCAGGCACTCTGTCTATCAGATCTAATCCCTTGAATCTGTTAGTCATTTCCACTGTATAATCATAAAAGATTTGATTTAGGTCATACCTGAATGGTCTGGTGTTTTTCCCCACTTTCTTCAATGTAAGTCTGAATTTTGCAATAAGGAGTTCATGATCTGAGCCACAGTCAGCTCCTGGTCTGGTTTTTGCTGACTGTATAGAGCTTCTCCATCTTTGGCTGCAAAGAATATAATCAATCTGATTTCAGTATTAACCATCTGATGATGTCCATGAGTAAAGTCTTCTCTTGTGTTTTTGGAAGAGGGTGTTTTCTGTGACTAGTGCATCCTCTTGGCAAAACTGTATTAGCCTTTGCCCTGCTTCATTCCACATTCCAAGGCCAAATTTGCCTGTTACTCCAGTCATCTCTTGACTTCCTACTTTTGCATTCCAGTTCTCTATGATGAAAAGGACATCTTTTTTGGGTGTTAGTTCTAGAAGGTCTTGTAGGTCTTCATAGAAACGTTCAACTTCACCTTTTCAGTGTTACTGGTCAGGGCATAGACTTGGATTACTATGATATTGAATGGTTTGCCTTGGCAACAAAGAGATCATGCTGTCATTTTTGAGATTTCAAAAACCATACCTTTCACTATATGGACCTTTGTTGGCAAAGTAGGTTTCTCATAGCTTTCCTTCCAAGGATCAAGCATCTTTTAATTTTGTGGCTGCAATCACCGTGCCCAGTGATCTTTGTAACCTAAGAAAAGAAAACTCTGTCATTGCTTCCACTTTTCTTCATTCTATTTGCCCTGAAGGGATGTGACAAGATGCTGTGATCTTTGTTTTTTGAATGTTGGTTTTTAAGCCAGTTATTTCACTCTCTTCTTTCACCTTCAAGAGGGCCTTTGGTTGCTCTTCACTTTCTGCCATTAGGTTGGTGTCATCTGCATATCTGAGGTTGTTGATATTTCTCTTGGCAATCTTGATTCCAGCTTATGATTGATCTAGCCTGACATTTCACATGATGTACTCTGGCAATCGACTCCAGTACTCATGCCTGGAAAATTCCATGGATGGAGAAGCCTGGTGGGCTACAGTCCATGGGGTCACAAAGAGTCAGACACGACTGAGCGAATTCACTTACTCTGAATTTAAGTTAAATAAGCAAGGTGATGATAAACACACTTGTACTCTTTTCCCAATTGAACCAGTCCACTGTTCCACGTCCAGTTTTAACTGTTGCTTCTTGACCCACATAAGATTTCTCAGGAGACAGGTAAGGTGGTCTGATGTTCCTATCTCTTTAAGAATTTTTAACAATTTGTTGCAATCCACACAGTCAAAGGCTTTCACATAGTAAATGAAGCAGAAATAGATGTTTTTCTGGAATTCCTTTGCTTTCTCTATGATCCAATGAATGTTGGCAATTTGATCTCTGGTTCCTCTGCCTTTTCTAAATCCATCTTGCACGTGTGTTATTCCTCAGTTCATATACTGTTGAAGCCTAGCTTGAAGGATTTTGAGCATAAACTTGCTCTCATGGGAAATGAGGGAAATTGTACAGTAGTTTGAACATTCTTTGGCATTGCCCTTCTTTGGGATTGGAATGAAATCTGGGCTTATCTAGTCCTGTGGCTTCTGCTGAGTTTTCCAAATTTGCTGACATATTGAGTGCAGCACTTCAACAGCATCTTTTAGGATTTGAATAGCTCAGCTAGAATTTCATCACCTCCACTAGCTTTGTTTATAGTAATACTTCCTAAGGCCCACTTAATTTCATAGTCTGGTAAGTGACCACACCATCATGGTTATCTGGGTCACTAAGACATTTTTTGAACAGTTCTTCTATGTATCCTTGTCACTTCTTTATCTCTTCAGAATCTGTTTGATCCTTATAGTTTTTGTCCTTTATTTTGTCCATCCTTGCATGAAATGTTCCCTTGATATGTCCAATTTTCTTTTCTTTCCTATTCTGTTGTTTTCCTCTATTTTTTTTTAATTTTTATTTTTACTTTATTTTACTTTACAATACTGTATTGGTTTTGCCATACATTGACATGAATCTGCCACGGGTGTACATGAGTTCCCAATCATGAACCCCCTCCCACCTCCCACCCCATATCATCTCTCTGGATCATCCCCATGCACCAGCCCCAAGCATCCTGTATCCTGTACTGAACATAGACTGGCACTTCGTTTCTTACATGATAGTATACATGTTTCAATGCCATTCTCCCAAATCATCCCACCCTCTCCCTCTCCCTCAGAGTCCAAAAGTCCGTTCTACACATCTGTGTCTCTTTTGCTGTCTCGCATACAGGGTTATCATTACCATCTTTCTAAATTCCATATATATGTGTTAGTATACTGTATTGGTGTTTTTCTTTCTGGTTTGCTTCACTCTATATAATCGGCTCCAGTTTCATCCATCTCATTAGAACTGATTCAAATGTATTTTTTTTTTAATGGCTGAGTAATACTCCGTTGTGTATATGTACCACAGCTTTCTCATCCATTCATCTGCTCATGGACATCTAGGTTGTTTCCATGTCCTGGCTATTATAAACAGTGCAGAAGGTCTTCTGTCTCTCCTTGCTATTGTCTGGAACTCTGCATTCTGTTGGGTATATCTCTCCCTCTGTCCTTTGCCTTTTGCTTCTGTGACTTTAAATTGCAATTCTACTCTTAATCAGTTATATGACTTTGAATACAGCCCTATTCCTCAATATCCTTGTATGTCAATCAGAGAATGAAATCACTGCTTCATATGGTAGTTGTGAGAAATAAAATCAATTAAATTAAATAGAATAATGTGCATAAAGTGCTTAGCATGTTATGATGACTTCTGTATATTGCTCTGTATTTTTAACTTCTTAATGTCATATTTTGTTTATAGAGTCTTTGATAAAGTTTCCTAATTTCCAATAACATTCACTATTGCCAGATTCATACACCAACACTGTTATTTTAATGTGATAATTGCTGGCTCAGTGTTTCTTAAACAGCTGAAGTTTAATGTCACACATATCATGCCACTGTTTTATTCTGTCTATGACTGTGTGGATCACAATAAACTGTGGAAAATTCTGAAAGAGATGGGAATACCAGACCACCTAACCTGCCTCTTGAGAAATCTATATGCAGGTCAGGAAGCAACAGTTAGAACTGGACATGGAACAACAGACTGGTTCCAAATAGGAAAAGGTGTACGTCAAGGCTGTATATTGTCAGCCTGCTTATTTAACTTCTATGCAGAGTACATCATGAGAAACGCTGGACTGGAAGAAACACAAGCTGGAATCAAGATTGCCAGGAGAAATATCAATAACCTCAGATATGCAGACACCACCCTTATGACAGAAAGTGAAGAGGAACTCAAAATCCTCTTGATGAAAGTGAAAGAGGAGAGTGAAAAAGTTGGCTTAAAGTTCACCATTCAGAAAACGAAGATCATGGCATCTGGTCCCATCACTTCATGGGAAATAGATGGGAAACAGTGGAAACAATGTCAGACTTCATTTTTGGGGGCTCCAAAATCACCGCAGATGGTGACTGCAGCCATGAAATTAAAAGACGCTTACTCCTTGGAAGAAAAGTTATGACCATCCTAGATAGCATATTCAAAAGCAGAGACATTACTTTGCCGCCTAAGGTCCATCTAGACAAGGCTATGGTTTTTCCTTTGGTCATGTGTGGATGTGAGAGTTGGACTGTGAAGAAGGCTGAGCGCTGAAGAATTGATGCTTTTGAAGTGTGGTGTTGGAGAAGACTCTTGAGAGTCCCTTGGACTGCAAGGAGATCCAACCAGTCCATTCTAAAGGAGATCAGCCCTGGGATTTCTTTGGAGGGAATGATGCTAAAGCTGAAACTCCAGTACTTTGGCCACCTCATGCAAAGAGTTGACTCATTGGAAAAGACTCTGATGCTGGGAGGGATTGGGGGCAGTAAGAGAAGGGGACGACCGAGGATGGGATGGCTGGATGGCATCACGGACTTGATGGACATGAATCTGAGTGAACTCCGGGAGTTGGTGATGGACAGGGAGGCCTGGTGTGCTGCGATTCATGGGGTCACAAAGAGTCGGACATGACTGAGCGACTGAACTGAACTGATACTTTATAATACACTGGTGAAAATACTCAAATGGGGCTAATATGTCTATTTGGAAACAAGTGTTAACTTTGTCAGTTATTAACTGTGATCTGAGCAAGTCTCTTTAAGTCTTTGTTTTCTTCTCAGTTAATTGTGATAATTATTATTGTCTAGTCAACCCCACAGATGTGATATAATGCTCACATTCAATAACTCATTTGAAAATCCTTTAAAATCTGAAAAGATATATGTGAGTGTTTGGTAATAGTGTAAAAAGAAGTAACTTTGAAATCTAGTTCAAATTCTAGCTCTGACCCATATTAACTTTGTGGGGATTAGAAGTCACCTACCCTCTTTGATCCTCAGTATTTATAAATATTACTGGGGATAATAATCTCTACTCTCAAAGGAATATCTTATAGCCAAATATTGTAGGGTTATTAAATTTTTGAGATAAGTATGTCTTATCACATTTTCCCTCAGGCTTAGACGTTGATTTGTACCATTCACACATGCTCACCTATGACCAGCACAAGACAACATACAGCAAATGCAAAACAAAAATAAGAAGCAAAAGAAAAACCCCTGATAGGCTAAGAGATGATTATTCTCCAAAGTGTGAGCCAGAGCCTACCCTGGTTCTAATAGGTTCCTGACTCCAAAGGAAGGAAATTCACTGGAGTCGTAAATAAAAAAGAAAGGGGGATTCTTTTGTAGTCCATGACATTTTAATTATGCAGCACAACTATAAAGAGTGAAATTTGTTTACCATGACATGATTTCATTGCATTCGAATGGTGTAGAGAATGGCTGTCAGTAAGACCTAGACAGCTGTCATAAAACGGATGAAATGGGTTGGCTGCCGGCAGTGAGGGCAAGCATCAAACACTGGCTTAGCCAAATAAAAAGAGTTGACAAGCTAGCCTGCTTTGAAGCAGGAAGGCATTAGTTTACCATTCGAAAACGAAGAATCCCTCATGATGCTGAACGCAAAAGGCAGGGTTGCGGAGGATGATGATCGTGACAGTAATATGACAAGCTTGAAGAGCTGTGGCTCACAGTTGCGTATCAAAAAGACATCTTAAGGTAAATTGTGTGTGAAAGTTGTTTATTGTTTAAACTATCACAGCCGTGCACCTATGGCAATTACTGAGAAGAGATTTATTCCAACTAGTGACAGCGCTAAACTACAAAAGCCAATTAAGAGTTAAATGTAATTTAGAGAAATATTTTAATTTCATGGATCTTAAAGATTTTGTAATAGGAATCAAGTGCTGGATAATCAGTCTTGATGTAGACGGATGATGCTGTGGCTTACACAAATGAAGGATCCGTGAATATTCAGTGAGTGGTGTGGAGGAAAGACACTTGCAATGAGTTCTTAATGCTCATTCTTCAAGAAAGATAGACATAAATAACTCAGATTCATGTACTGCCTGTGTGTCACTTTTTTTTTTTTTTTTTGTAAAACTAATGCCAGAAGCCTCCATTATTAAAATGTTATGTGTAGCTTCTAAGACTCAGATGAAGGGAACAGACTCGTGGACACGGGGGCTGGCAAGGGGAGGAGGAGACGAATTGGAAGAGTAGGATTGACATATATACACTAGCTGCTTAATATAACACAGGGATGGTCAGCTTGATGCTCTATGATGCTTAGAGGAGTGGGATAGGGGTTGGGGAAGGGAGGTCCAAGAGGGAGGGGAGATATGTGTATACATATAGCCGGTTAGGTTGTACAGCGGAAACTAATACAACATTGTAAAACAATTATTAATTCATGTAAGCTGCTCAGTTGCGTCCAGCTCTTTGTGATCCCATGGATTGTAGCCCATCAGGCTCTTCTGTCCATGGGGTTTGCCATGCAAGAATACTGGAGTGGGTTGCCATTTCCTTCTCCAGGGGATCTTCCTGACCCAGGGATTGAATCTGGGTCTCCTGCATTGCAGGTGGATTCTTTACCATCTGAGCCACCAGGGAAGCCCTAAAACAATTATATTCCAATTTTAAAAATGTGACTTTGAGCAACTAAAAATATAATTGAGAGTAACCAGACTGTTTTATCAAGAATGTTTAAGAGAGTTTAGAATAAGAAGCAAATTATCAGCCCAGGCTCTGTGTGATTTGAAGGCCGCTTCTTACCCCTGGATGGAGCATCCCCTCACCCCTGGAATAACTTTGTTCATTGCCCACACTCTGTGTGAGATGATCTGCCTTCACCTGGTAAACATCTGTTCTGAACCTTAGCTTCAGTAGTTTCTGCGCAGGGGCCTTCCCTAATCACCCCTGTTTGTAGCTTTTTTAAAAAACATCACAGCTTTTTAGAATTAAGAGAATGGTTGGTATATTTACTGAAAATTCATGGTTTTTAAATCCTTGTTTGAGAAGATGAGAATATTTCCTCATGTCTCAAAAGTGTCAAATTGGCAAAACTACTCAAGAAGCTTCGATTTTAAAAAAAAGTCTCAAGTGACTTTATTAAGTGTGTGTGAACATGTGTCTGTATCGGTGTGCATTCACAAGATATTATATCTCAACTGTTAGATTTACTGCCATCTTTCACTTTATTAACCAATCTTATCTGTATGCTGATATTTTAAAACCAATTTTAATATTAGGGGAAATATTAAAGAAGTCATCTTAGCTTCAGTTCAGTTCAGTTCAGTTCAGTCACTCAGTCGTGTCCGACTCTTCGCAACCCCATGAATCACAGCACGCCAGGCCTGGTGATAGACACACCAACTCCCAGAGTTCACTCAGACTCATGTCCATCGAGTCAGTGATGCCATCCAGCCATCTCATCCTCTGTCGTCCCCTTCTCCTCCTGCCCCCAATCCCTCCCAGCAGCAGAGTCTTTTCCAATGAGTCAACTCTTTGCATGAGGTGGCCAAAGTACTGGCATTTCAGCTTTAGCATCATTCCCTCCAAAGAAATCCCAGGGCTGATCTCCTTTAGAATGGACTGGTTGGATCTCCTTGCAGTCCAAGGGACTCTCAAGAATCTTCTCCAACACCACACTTCAAAAGCATCAATTCTTCAGCGCTCAGCCTTCTTCACAGTCCAACTCTCACATCCATACATGACCACAGGAAAAACCATAGCCTTGACTAGACGGTCCTTAGTCAGCAAAATAATGTCTCTGCTTTTGAATATGCTATCTAGGATGGTCATAACTTTTCTTCCAAGGAGTAAGAGTCTTTTAATTTCATGGCTGCAGTCACCATCTGCAGTGATTTTGGAGCCCCCAAAAGTAAAGTCTGACACTGTTTCCATTGTTTCCCCATCTATTTCCCATGAAGTGATCGGGCCGGATGCCATGATCTTAGTTTTCTGAATGTTGAGCTTTAAGCCAACTTTTTCACTCTTCTCTTTGACTTCCATCAAGAGGCTTTTTAGTTCCTCTTCACTTTCTGCCATAAGGGTGGTGTCATCTGCATATCTGAGGTTATTGATTTTCTCCCAACAATCTTGATTCCAGCTTGATGAATCCCAGAATATTCTTGTACTTATATCTGAAATTGCTCCAAAATTACCCATTATCCTCAAAGGTAAAGAACTTTACTAAAACACATCAGGGTTCCGAGGTGGTGCTAGTGGAAAAGAACCTGCCTGCCAAGGCAAGAGGTGTAAGACACAGAGGTTGGATCCCTAGGTCAAGAAGATCCCCTGAGGAGGGCATGGCAACCCAGTCCAGTATTCTTTCCTGGAGAATTCCATGGACAGAAAAGCCTGGGAGGTTATGGTCCTTAGGGCTGCAAAGAGTCAGACATGACTGAAGTGATTCAGCATGCATGCAGAGCACATTATGAAAGCCAATATTTTAGACACTTCAAAAAATTTTTCTATGTTTGATACTGTAGACAATTTTTTCTTTTTTACATCAGGTTGCCCCATTCATTATTCTTCATATTGTCTTTGTTACAGAGTACTACCATTAATGTTATCGGCCTTTGTTTTGTGTTAAGTCACTTCAGTGAAAGTGAAGTCACTCAGTCATGTCTGACTCTTCGCGACCCCATGGACTGCAGCCTACCAGGCTCCTCTGCCCATGGGATTTTCCAGGCAAGAGTACTGGAGTGGGGTGCCATTGCTTTCTACATTGGCCTTTACTAGTACTTATTAAATAAAGTGTAACTGATGTTGATAGGATTATAAAGTAAAATGAAGTTTTCTGACTAATACTATAAAAATGCAGCAACGGGTTATCTAAAATGCTTTCAGAGTGTAATTCAGTGTATAATGATATATTTCTTGTTTTATGATATTAATGCTGATGATATTATTTATCTCTGACAACATTAGATTCTATTTTTCAAGTTATCTCATGATGATGACAGAGAAGGCAATGGCACCCCACTCCAGTACTCTTGCCTGGAAAACCCCATGGATGGAGGAGCCTGGTGGGCTACAATCCATGGGGTCACTAAGAGTCGGACACGATTGAGAGACTTCACTTTCACTTTTCACTTTCATGCATTGGAAGAGGAAATGGCAACCGACTCCAGTGTTCTTGCCTGGAGAATCCCAGGGATGGGGAGCCTACTGGGCTGCAGGCCATGGGGTAGCACAGAGTCAGACATGACTGAAGTGACTTAGTAGCAGCAGCAGCAGCAGCAACAGCATGATGATGAATGACTCTATAAAAATATTTTTGCCAGTTATTTCATGCAATACCTTTTAGGAGATGTGCAATTTGCTAAAATGAAATTTTTTTTAATGTAACATGAAATTATATTGAATACTCGAGGAAATTTACAGATGAAACAAAAACACATAGAGGTATTTTATTCAGTTTCTTAAGAATAATTAGAAAAAATATATGGTTGTAAAATCAAAAATTTCAGAAAAAAAAAAAAAACATGAACCATTTGGTTATTCTTTTTTTCTTCACAGTTTTGAATGTTTCCTTTCCACAGAATGCAGCCAAAAATGGATTGTATGACAATTTGAATAGGGTACAGAGAAATTAAAATGAAAAATTAAAAGCACTGGAATTGGAAGGCAAATGGAAGTTTGAGATAGTTAGACAACTTATCAGAGGTAACTATTCAGTCATTTTACCCAAATTATACTTCGGCCTTATTTGCCATAAACTCAGCAAAACATGGTGAATCTAGATAACGTACTTTTTGCTGAGGATGGATGACACCAAATTCTGTGAAAAAGTATAATCCTGAAACCAAATGAACCAGTTTCAAAATAAGTGGTAAAAGATAAGACAAAGCTGATAATGGTTAGTTCAGAGCAAAAGCTTTCAAAGGCCAGGAATTTTAACTAAGTCTTACATAATTAGACAATGAAGGAACTGCTGAAAGATGTTAGCAAATTTCCTTAGTTCAAGAACTGGTGTTCTTAAAAACTCAGTAAACCTATTATTTTGTTACTTTTGAAAATGCAGATCACCAAAGTTTAGAAGGTTATTTTAAAAACAATTTTATGATTTTTTTTAATATGGACCATTTTTAAACTATTTAATGAATATGTTACAATATTGTTTCTGTTTTATGTTCTGTTTATTTTGTTGCTTTTTTTGGCTGGGAGGCTGTGTGGGATCTTAGTTCCCTGACTAAGGATCTAACCTGTGTACCCTGTATTGGAGGGCAAAAGTCTTAACCACTGGACCAACAAGGAAGTCCCTAGAAGGTTATTGATGATCAATTGCCCAAAAAAAAAAAAATGTATGTAAAGCACATCTGAGTACAAATGGAAATGTTTTTGGAAATATTGAAATAATTCTTTGAAAACAGAATTGGTTCTTTGAAAGGATAAACAAAATTGACAAACTCATTAGCCAGACTCATCAAGAAGCAAAGGGAGAAAAATCAAATCATAAAATTAGAAATGAAAATGGAGAGATCACAACAGACAACACAGAAATACAAAGGATCATAAGAGACTACTATCAGCAATTATATGCCAATAAAAAGGACAACGTGGAAGAAATGGACAAATTCTTAGAAAAGTACAATATTCCAAAACTGAACAAGGAAGAAATAGAAAATCTTAACAGACCCATCACAAGCACGGAAATTGAAACTGTAATCAGAAATCTTCAAGCAAACAAAAGCCCAGGTCCAGACGGCTTCACAGCTGAATTCTACCAAAAATTTCGAGAAGAGCTAACACCTATCCTACTCAAACTCTTCCAGAAAATTGCAGAGGAAGGTAAACTTCCAAACTCATTCTATGAGGCCACCATCACCCTAATACCAAAACCTGAAAAGATGCCACAAAAAAAGAAAACTACAGGCCAATATCACTGAAGAACATAGATGCAAAAATCCTTAACAAAATTCTAGCAATCAGAATCCAACAACACATTAAAAAGATCATACACCATGACCAAGTGGGCTTTATCCCAGGGATGCAAGGATTCTTCAATATCCACAAATCAATCAATGTAATTCACCACATTAACAAATTGAAAAATAAAAGCCATATGATTACCTCAATAGATGCAGAGAAAGCCTTTGACAAAATCCAACATCCATTTATGATAAAAACTCTCCAGAAAGCAGGAATAGAAGGAACATACCTCAACATAATAAAAGCTATATATGACAAACCCACAGCAAAGATTATCCTCAATGGTGAAAAATTGAAAGCATTTCCCCTAAAGTCAGGAACAAGACAAGGATGCCCACTTTCACCACTACTATTCAACATAGTTCTGGAAGTTTTGGCCACAGCAATCAGAGCAGAAAAAGAAACAAAAGGAATCCAAATTGGAAAAGAAGAAGTAAAACTCTCACTGTTTGCAGATGACATGATCCTCTACATAGAAAACCCTAAAGACTCTACCAGAAAATTACTAGAGCTAATCAGTGAATACAGTAAAGTTTCAGGATATAAAATCAACACACAGAAATCCCTTGCATTCCTATACATTAATAATGAGAAAGTAGAAAAAGAAATTAAGGAAACAATTCCATTCACCATTGCAACAAAAAGATTAAAATACTTAGGAATATACCTACCTAAAGAAACTAAAGAACTATATATAGAAAATTATAAAACACTGATGAAAGAAATCAAAGAGGACACTAATAGATGGAGAAATATACGATGTTCATGGATCAGAAGAATCAATATACTGCAAATGAGTATACTACTCAAAGCAATCTACAGATTCAATGCAATCCCTATCAAGCTACCAGCAGTATTTTTCACAGAGCTAGAACAAATAATTTCACAATTTGCATGGAAATACAATAGCCAAAGCAATCTTGAGAAAGAAGAATGGAACTGGAGGAATCAACCTGCCTGACTTCAGGCTCTACTACAAAGCCACAGTCATCAAGACAGTATGGTACTGGCACAAAGACAGAAATATAGATCAATGGAACAAAATAGAAAGCCCAGAGATAAGTCCACACACCTATGGACACCTTATCTTCGACAAAGGAGGCAAGAATATACAATGGATTAAAGACAGTCTCTTTAACAAGTGGTGCTGGGAAAACTGGTCAACCACTTGTAAAAGAATGAAACTAGAACACTTTCTAACACTATACACAAAAATAAACTCAAAATGGATTAAAGGTCTAAACGTAATACCAGAAACTATAAAACTCCTAGAGGAGAACATAGGCAAAACACTCTCCGACATACATCACAGCAGGATCCTCTATGATCCACCTCCCAGAATACTGGAAATAAAAGCAAAAATAAACAAATGGGACCCAATTAAAATTAAAAGCTTCTGCACAACAAAGGAAAATATAAGCAAAGTGAAAAGACAGCCTTCTGAATGGGAGAAAATAATAGCAAATGAAGCAACTGACAAACAACTAATCTCAAAAATATACAAGCAACTTATGCAGCTCAATTCCAGAAAAATAAATGACCCAGTCAAAAAATGGGCCAAAGAACTAAACAGACATTTCTCCAAAGAAGACATACGGATGGCTAACAAACACATGAAAAGATGCTCAACATCACTCATTATCAGAGAAATGCAAATCAAGACCACAATGAGGTTCCATTTCACACCAGTCAGAATGGCTGTGATCCAAATGTCTACAAGCAATAAATGCTGGAGAGGGTGTGGAGAAAAGGGAACCCTCCTACACTGTTGGTGGGAATGCAAACTAATACAGCCACTATGCAGAACAGTGTGGAGATTCCTTAAAAAAACTGGAAATAGAACTGCTTTATGACCCAGCAATCCCACTGCTGTGCATACACACTGAGGAAACCAGAATTGAAAGAGACACATGTACCCCAATGTTCATTGCAGCACTGTTTATAATAGCCAGGACATGGAAACAACCTAGATGTCCATCAGCAGATGAATGGATAAGAAAGCTGTGTTACACATACACAATGGAGTATTACTCAGCCATTAAAAAGAATATATTTGAATCAGTTCTAATGAGGTGGATGAAACTGGAGCCTATTATACAGAGTGAAGTAAGCCAGAAAGAAAAACACCAATACAGTATACTAATGTATATATATGAAGTTTAGAAAGATGGTAATGATAACCCTGTATGCGAGACAGCAAAAGAGACACAGATATATAGAACAGACTTTTGGACTCTGTGGGAGAGGGAGAGGGTGGAATGATTTGGGAGAATGGCATTGAAACATGTATACTATCATGTAAGAAATGAATTGCCAATCTATGTTCGATACAGGATACAGGATGCTTGGGGCTGGTGCACTGGGATGACCCAGAGAGATGCTATGGGGAGGGAGGTGAGAGGGGGTTCAGGATTGGGAACTCATGTACACCTGTGGCAGATTCATGTCAATGTATGGCAAAAACCAATACAGTATGGTAAAGTAAAAAATAATAATAATAAAATAAAATAAAAAATTATAAAAAAATAAAAGAAAACAGAACTATGCAAATTTTAAAGTATTTTGGGAAAGGAGAGTAGAGTGACCAAAAATCACAAGCCTCTTGAAGGCAAAAGTCATCGTTATTCACCAATTTCTTCCCAGCACTTGGCATACAATACTGAACAAAGTTTTGAAAATATGCATTAGTAAGACCCACTTACTGACTAATTTATAGGGAGTAGTTATACTTTAATTTGAGGTCCCACAAATATCTATTTAGAAGGGCCCATTACATTCAGAGTGGCCAAGAACTATGCTTTAATTTGGATAAAAAGCTGCCTATAAATTATGGATAATTGACTTTGCCACTTTAAAATTTCTTGAACATTTTTTGGACTCATTCCGTTCTTGATCTGAAGCTGCATAAATTAAGACAGCTTTAAATGTGAACGTAGTTTTCCTGTCTTATAATACTGACAGTCCAAACCACTCTCTTGCATGAAACACTATTCTATAATTGCTATCTATAAAACTTAAAAGAAAAAAAAGATCCTGGTTTTGATTCACTCTCCAGATCCATGTATCAGTGTGTGCAGCACGTGCAATCATAAGCCTTTTGCATCTGTTGGAAGAAATATGTTAAAGACATGAATGGTTTCCTGTTAGTAGAGATCATCAAATCAAGCTTCATGATGACAGTTCTCCTAAAGCCAAAGAGGGCAGCCATTTTTTTCATTCTCTGTTTACCCAAAGCCATGTTCCATAGAGAGTCCACCTTATCTTCTGACTTTCTGATGAGCATTACCCCAGATTCAGTACATGACATCTTCAGACTCATAGCTCTAAAAGAATTAACACATTTTTTGGAGTAGGCTATGCGGCACTTATTGTCTTATACTGTTTCCTAAAGGGATATCTCCCTGGTGGCTCAGATGGTAAAGTGTCTGCCTACAATGCCAGAGACCAGGGTTCGATCCCTGGGTCAGGAAGATCCCCTGGAGAAGGAAATGGCAACCCACTCCAGTATTCTTGCCTAGAAAATCCCATGGACAGAGGAGCCTGGTAGGCTACAGTCCACGGGTCCACAAAGAGTCGGACACAACTGAGCGACTTCACTTTCAAAGGGATATTTCCCTAGGTGTCTTACTTTTCAACATTGAAATCAAGCACTAATAGCTCTGCTCTCCATAGCATTCTGGTCTAAGACTGCAAATAGAATAAGGAAAGGATGACTTCAGTGAGCAGACTGCTGTGGCAAAACAGAGCCTTATTTTGATCAACATCTGTACCACACACAATATGGTTTCAATTTGAAACAGGGAACTCATTGACGTTGCCAAAGAACTTTGTACATTGGTGGTTATTTTATTTGGGCTAGAATGGTACACAGATTAAGATTCCAACTTTCTGCCAGAAGACCATGATGACTGCAGTTTGTACTCTGCAAACTGATTTGGGACTCTGGCAACATGGTTCATAAACTAATAAAATTGTAAGTATCCAAATGGATCACATGGAACTTGTGTCCCTTTATACAGTGTGTTTTTAAATATTCTGTGGGCCTTTTCATTTTCATTATATATCTTCAGATACGGAGATTCTCTCACAAGTATTTCTACCTTGAATATATCACATGACATACGAGGACTTGATGAATCTGTCCATCCGTTCAGCATAATCTTTTAAGAGATACAAAGAGTCCTTAAGTTACCTGTATGATGCCAGTCACACATTTGTCACAATTGTCTATGTGAATTCTAACATAATTATGAGTATAACATATGTACATTGTACGTGTCATATGTACATAAAAAACTTCCAAGAATTTTTCTGATAAATGCTGAGAGTATCTCTTTATATCTTAATCCTGGTTCACTACACTCAACTTGGATCCTTATTAAGATTCTAACAAACTTTGAAAAAAAGTTTATTAATAATGTGAAGATGGAGGTTAACTGCACTCATTATGATCGAAGACTCATTAGAAGATATTTGGACAAGCTTTAGTCGCCTAAAATTTAGGCATAGATTTATTGTCCTGTCTTATAAATATCTCATTTGCCATTATTTCCCACCAATATAAATCTATCTCCTCCCACTTAAAATATTTTCCTCGTAAATTATTCCCTTTGTAGAAACAGAAGTCAATTTTTAAAATTAAAATTTAGACAGCCTTCTAATCAGTAAATATTACATACTTCAGATATATCAATGCCTCAGCAGGAAAGAAATAGGTTACTTTACTATTGTATATCTTAATATGCTTCCTATTAATATGCCTACCAGTTTGGATTGGTCATGGAGGATCGGATGAATCAATCAGTGTTAGCACAGACATTCATCTCAATTAAAACCATCTCTCCTTTTGTCTTTTGCATCTTAGACATCAATGCAGAGTGAGCACATACTCACATTCGCAGGGTTTGCTTCGCATTTAGAGAGGTACTTATTTGGCAAGAGAATACACACAAGTGAAGGTTTGCTTCAACAACCATTCTGTCTCTGAGCCTGTTCTGAATTATCATTCTTACTCTTTAGCCTCACATCCATTTGACCCTAAGGTTTCTGTGGTGCAGTCTTTGTTGATGTGTTGACAATGGTCTGGCCTCAGTGACTCGCTGGCTGTTCCTTGAACATGGAATGATCTCCTACTGGGGGATTCCCCATCCCACTGCCTCTGCCTGCCACAGCATCACCCACACGTGTCCACAGCTTGTTTATCTGCTTCACTGAGCACTCTGCTCAAATGTAACCTCCCCAGAAAGGCCCTCCCTGACCAACCCATTTAAAATAGCATGCCAGAATCCCTCGGTGGTCCAGTGGTTAAGACTCCATGCTTTAACTGCTGAGGGCTGGGGGTTCAATCCCTGGTCAGGGAACTAAGATTTCACAAGCCTCACAGCAAGGCCAAGTAAAATGAAATAGCATGCACACTGCCATGTCAACATCTAGCCCTTATGCTGCTTTAGTATTTGTCTCCTCTAGACATGACACTACATAATTATTGCTGTATTTGTCATTTATTGATGGGTTTCTAGCTCCATCTAATAGAATGTTATCTTCCATCATTATGTTCTTTGTCTAGTTTCTTTTTTGTTTCACCCCATGATCTAGAAGACTGCTTGACATGTAGAGAAAACTTAATATTGCTTGTGATTAAACAGATTCACCCAGGACATTGAACTTCTTTATATCTCTATTTCTTTGTTGACAGAGAATGCTGTACTTCATGGTCTTTGGTCTAACGTATATTTGTTTGCAGTTATTATCATAGATGCATAGGTCATATTAGAATTGAATCACTGATATTCATCCATATGCATGAAAATTGTAAGCACCAAAATTTATTAGAAACTAGTGCCTTTTGCCTTATTAATAGTAAATGAAAATACTGAATTAATGTATAATACTGATCTATAACTCTTGGACTGATAAACTATTAAAACTTCTGGATGGCTCAGTAGTGATAACCATATAAATTACTAATGATGTGACATTACACCCAAAATATCTTTAAGGAATACATACTAGATTAATCATAGACTTTAATATTTTATTTCACACTGAAAGCTCTAATAAATGTATGCCAAAAGACATTTCATTTCTAGGCTTATTTTTCCTAAAGGGAATGTAAATTTAGTCATCTTGGAATGTTAGTCCTTTTTAAATTGAATCTATGACATAAAATAATAAAAAAAGGGAAAAGTGCATTGCTGAATTATTGATTCAAAATTTAGCAATCATTTTCACATTTTACACGTTAGTTTTATCATAATGTTGACTTCAAGTAAATAAAAAAGCATTTGCATGAACATAGTGATTCCTTAGATGGGTTTTCTGGAAGTAATAAAGTCACAGGGTGATATAGTTTGTTTTTTCTTATAAATAAAATATTTATAAAGACCATAGATTTCAATAGTTTAAGTCAGTTAATCTCATCACCCTTCACGTGGGTAAAAATTTTAAGAGCAACATGGGAGACAGAAATTGTGTTCCAGTCCCTTCTGGTGCTGTTTTCCTCAAATGTCTTGAACATATCCGAACAAGTGATCGATGAAATCAGCTAATTTAGAGAGTTTTGGAAATGGTCTTGACAGTAATAGCAATGTTCTCCTTAAGAGCTCAGTGACTAGAGTCCTGCACAATGTCACCAATCTAAGGCTACAGATCTTGTAGCTGAGTAACCCCAAGCTGCCTTTCCTGGCAACAAGCCCACTAAGGTATTTTCTGTTTGCACCTGAAAGAAAGCAATGTTTTCTTTACAACAAACATGCAGGAAGAGCCCCAGAGAGTGACTATATTCCAGGCAATCCAATATACTCTTGCAGGGCTGGATTAACATTCTGAAGGCGTGGATTTATTGTGAAGCAGGTCACCACTAACAATTAATTTGTGAGGACTGGTACCTTGACAGGGCTTTTCAGGTGGCACTAGTGGTAAAGAACCTACCTGCCAAAGCAGGAGACAATAAGAGATGCGAGTTCAATCCCTGGCTCAGGAAGATCCCCTGGAAGAGGGCATGGCAACCGACTCTAGTATTCTTGCCTGGAGAATCCCATGGAGAGAGGAGCCTGGTGGGCTACAGTCCATGGGGTTGCAAAGAGTCGGACATAACTGAAGCAACTTAGCATGCATGCATGTTACCCTGTCAATTTGTCTTGAATCCCATTTCACTAGAATAATATTATGCCACTTCATTATTTCAGTACGTATTCATTTTAGTGAAAATTTCATTTCATACATTTCTGATTTGTTTTGTAATACAGTGTAAATATTGTTCTTGCTTCAATGGAGAACATTTAAAGAAGGATGAAAGACTAGAAATTTTCCAATAAAAATCCTGTTTTATGCAGAAACTGGGATTGATTAATCAAGGGAATAGTAATTCTCTATCTCACAAAGAATTCTTAGAGAATTAGAATAGAGAATCTTGGCAAAAGATTCCTCACCCTTAACTCTCAGCTATAATCATGTTTATCATTTTACTTTTAGCTCTGTTCTCAATTATAGAGTTTATATCCTTGAGGACATTGAGATGCTTCAGAGTTTCTTGGAAAAAAAAGATGTATCCTGTTTTGAGTTATGCAAAGCAATCAACATGTTCCCATATTTGGTGCATAAATTCATAATACTAAAATTCATAGGGAAATACTAAAATATGTTGGCTCATCCCAGGTGACAAAAAATTGCCCCAAATTAGATTAACATCTTACACTCAGTCCCTAAATCATGTTACATGAATATTATAATTTAGGTTATACTCACATTTTATTTTCTACTTGAAGGAAAAATAATCATCTCAACATTATTAAATAACAAAATAATTCTGGTACATATCTCAATCTGTTGTTATTAATAAAATATTTTATTTACTAAAGGCTTTCCCATATTTTATATACTAAAAACTTTTACAGATTGTTAAAATTTCTATTCAGTAAGAGACAGCCAGTGGGAGAGGATAATATTCTCAGCAAATATTAGGTATGGGACAGCTATTTAATTACAAAAAGTTCTGAGATTGTGACATAATTTACAGAAGTCCTGTTATTTCAGATACAGCTATTTATACACCCATGGGTTTGTTCTAGGCTCATCTTTTCACCTGGATTGTTTCACTCTTGGGTGACTATGCGAAAATAGGGGTTTGTCTTGGCTAAGATAGCATGTAAAATTTGTTTAGAATTTATGCAGCAGAGTGATCAATAAATTAAAGACAGGTATGCATAAGGAGAGTTTTCACTGTCATTCTTCCTAACCACCACTGGGTATAGAAAATTTGGAGTTGAATCCTTGGAGAAAATGAGACCCAGACATTTTTCCATAATTAGCTTTAATTCATTGCCTCTCCTATTATTATAAGCCTGGTTGAAAGCTGGCCTTTAGTGAACATGCTCTACTGGGAACTTCCAAGCATTTATTGCCAGAATGCTTAAACCAGGTTCATAATAAAGTCAGTTCCCTAAGACCCAACTTAGTCTAGACTCATTATGCTCTAGGGAAGTCCAAGAACTCTGACAGGTAGGAATGCACTAAAGCAACCTTAAAATATCTGTTCTGGCAATCATCCATATTCATGTTTTTAAAAAGAAAATGATGTTGCCCATATATCATTCAACTTGCCATACCCTATCGACAAGTGAAGACTTTTCTCAATTGGGCATGGAAAGAGTCTAGGAAAATGAAAAATGAAAATTACTCTATGAATGCAAAGTATTTTAAATAAATATTTTAATTCTATCGTTGGCATTTAAAAGTAGAAAGCATACAGTATGTTACAAATATCAAACTGTGAAAAATATGAACGTTACATAAGTAACAATGTAAAAAAAGTATTTTCTTACCTTCCCTGAAAGTAAGAAAAATATTCAGCATAGGAAAATATCAGTATCAAAAACACAGCTTCGGTGTAAAAAAAGAAAAGTTTTTACATGGTATTAAAAAAAAAAAAGGATCTACAAAATGACAGAAAGTAAGACTTGCTGAAATTTGACTTTACATAAATTATAAAAACTGGGTACTTGGGGTAAATGTTAAACGGTTGAAAACTAAGTCCAATTACAGGCTTTCTTTAGGTCAATTCTTTAAAATTTTCAAAGCATAGAATATTTTTCAATAAATAACTTTAAAAAATGTCTCTGAGAAGTGCTGCTAGGACCTCATTCCTTACAGGAGAGCGGCAGTGTCCTGGTGACAACATGCGGTCATTTTGTTCCAAGTGGAAGCCTGATGAAAGTCAGAAGACCAAAACTGTTTACAAAAATGTTTTAGAATTTTTAACAAAACTTTGTAAAAAATAAAGTGCTGAACAAAATGACTTAATTTTAGTACCCACTGTCATGAAAAACATTCAATTATTCAGACATTTCAGAGCAACATTGAATACAGAATCTATAATTCTGAAAAGTGTTAATACTTAGTCTTTCATTTAAGGATAGGAGGGCTCTTTCTACACTTTACAAAGATGGGTTAAACCTCAAGGATCTTGCAATGCAAAATATAACAATAATAATACAATGGAAACAATACACATACCCCACGGTGAAGCACGAGTTCATTTCAGCAACGGTATTCATTTCAAAAGTCACAAATCAAACACTGGTAAATAAGGAAAAAAACTTTCCAAATGCTGCATGCCACATAACTAGTTACAAAATACGATGCATGCAGGAAAAGAAATTTAACCAAGCATATTTAAATTAAAAGAGTTGTTTTGAGTCTGTTTCAGCAGCATTGTGGTTATTATTTTTAACTTTCCCTCCAACAACCAGTCCCTACTGGCCTCTTTTGCAAACGTGACCCACCCTAGTGGGCAACCTTACCATGGTCTGTTTCTTGTTTTTCATATTTTTATAATGCCAGTACACAGAGTTCACACATACTGTTCCGCCTCCCCATCTTTGGGGGGTGGCTTAGTTGTCCCACCTTTGCCTTCTTCATTAGCTGCTGCTTTTTCTGGAAGAGATGCCAAATCTTTAAAAACATCTACATAGTGGCCGAAGCCAGGGCCCCAGTTCAAAAGGTTGTCCCAGTTGAAATTCCCTGCTTGCTGCCCAAGCTTCAAGGGCAGTGTGTTGTCAGCAACCCCCGGTGTTGCTGCTTGTGTGCCCACAGGTCCCCCCTCAGCCCTGCGGCCGTGATACCTTCTAGGCTTCAGTCTGGCTCCATAATTATCTTCATCATCTGCATCTGATTCATTGACTTGAGATAATTTGGGCATCCTGGAAGTATATACCATGGGCTTTTCCCTGTCATACTCCATTTCTGAGCAAGTGAAAGACTCGTGCGAGTCACTATCAGAAGAAGATTCTGGAGCTGGGATGCCATCCGCTGGATTCCGCGTTCTGGACAGGGGTCTTCTGCAGTCCTCTTCTGAAGAAGACCTCCCGTGATCTGCACTGCAGATACTTGGGTTTCTGGGGCGAGGCGTGTTGAGCCTCTCCACCTCTTCAATGGAGAGCCCTACTGGTGGAGAAGATTCCAGAGGGATCTGCCCAGTGGGCTGCTTCAGGCGACTCCCTGGTCTAGAGCCATGTGATGCCATGGCTTGAGGACTCTTGCTTCTCCTTCCCAGCCTCGTGGCATAGTTGAAAATGCCAGGCTGGCACGCGTCACCATGCATCTCCAAAGTATTTCCATCCCTCATAGGGAGATGCAATTCCCTGGCCGGGCTGTTCCTGTAGAAAGTGGAGGACTTGGAGAAAGGGGCTGGACTGTGTCGAGACAGAGGGTTGGGAGTAGGGCAAGCCGAGTGACTAAGGGAACTGGATCTCAGACCTTGACTGTAGGAAGGCTGGTATGTCAAGCTGCTGGCTCCCAAGGGCATGGGGGACTGCCTGGCAAAACCCAGGGGGCTATGCCTCTGGATGGAAAATTTCGGGGTGTGGCTGCGGAACTGCTTGTAGTGTTGGATGATGTCGGCATCCGAAGGGGCGATGCTGCTGGCATTGTCGATGTCGTAATGCTCTATTTCCTGCTCAGGTGAAGCCAGAGGGGCACTGGGGATGGTTTCTGAGTTGTGGGGAAGATCGGTCTCATCATAGATGAGGTAGGGGTTTTCCCTCTCAATGATGTCTGGCTTCGGGTTCCCTTCAGGCTGTTTTCTCACGGTCATGTCCTCCCCATAGGGAGGGATGTTGTCGGGGTCATCGAAAGCAACATTCTCACTTCCCTTTTTCTTCTTCTCCTTCGGCTTCTTCTCCTCTTTGGGACTGTTGGCCTTCTTGCTCCTGCACTGATTACACAGGATCAGGCTCAAGACCAGGAGGGCCAGGACGGTGGCACAGCTTCCCACGATGGCGGGCACAGCCCACAGGGGTAGGGAGATCTCCTCGGGGCCTGGACTCAGGACACAAATGTGGCCTCCAGGGCTTCCAGCCTTGCACACCCTCCCCAGAGGACAAGAGACACCAAGACAGGCCACCACCATCTCACATGTCCTCCCTGTGTGCGACTCCGGGCAGCTACAGGTGAAGCCGGAGTGCAGGCCTGGCTCACAGCTGCCCCCGTTCTGGCACGGGTGGGAGGCGCAGTCCCCGGGGGGCACGCACTTGTACGCGTACCACTGGTTGATGCACAGCAGGTCTCCCCAGCACGGGTTGCTGGCACAGATGTTTGGGCCGCGGCAGCCAATCTTCACAGAAGGATCCGTCTTAGAAATGGAGGCCAGGCTGTGTTTCCCACTGAAAGGAAGACTCTCGCCACCATACAGCACAGAAGCGATGCAGCCATCAAACCCTGCAGGGGCAAGAAGGAGCTGTAGGTGTTTTAGGGAAAACCAAATGCTTAGAAAGGCTCCACTCATCTGGCAAAGGGAAGCTTTGCAATCACATCATGACAGTTGAGAAACCACAACCTCACAGCCATCTCCAGTTGTAAGGCAATAAATCTGTGCCTGTTAAAATGTAAGTTAGCAAGATGTGTAAGACTGCCATGACCAAAAGGTGGAGCAGATTGATGGGATCCTGCTCTTTCTGAAGGTTTACGAAGGGCTCAAACAGGCTGAGTTTTCGTTTATCTCTCCTTTCATTCAGTCATCTATTGATTTTATTTTCATAGTTTATATACAAAGAATTACCTAAAAATCAATTTTAATTTAAAAATACTTTAAAAAAAACCCAAAATAGGCCAATAACTTCAATCATTAGCTTTTGCGGTTTTAATGGAGGTGATATTGCTCCCAAGGAGCTGAACATAAGTTCCTAAAGAACAAAAGAAAAATCTTAGCCATTACCATGGCTTGTGGGCTTTCAAAGGGCAGATATAGAATTTACCTGTAGCATTAACATTTCATGCAGTAGTGATGGCAGGGATCAGGAAACAAGGTCTAAAACAGCTCTTTAGGGGATGGTGATTTTTTAAAAAATGTTTGAGAAAGACTTTATTAGACAAATATTTGTGTGCTAATACTGCTAACACTTCAGTCACAGAGTTCAAGAATATATCTTGCCACTAACAAAAAGGCGTGATTTACATTGGCTTATTTTCTTACAACATCCAAATGAATTAGCGTCCATATTCTAAAACAAGTTAAATATGTAAGAACTAATCAGGAAGTAGGCTTTACCTTTTATACTTTGACTATGTTACTCAGTCATGCATTTGTCAATGTTCCTTTTATTTGATGCATCATTCCACCCTAGTGTCATGTCCACCCCATTTCCATAAGCTCCTGGGACATCTGCTTTTTCTCCTACTCTCCTGGTTATCCTCCTATGAATTAGTCCCCTTTCTGTCTCATTTTCTACTAAACAAACACTGACTCTTAGAGTTACCCAAGTAAGGCCTTAGGCTTTCTTTTCAGTCTACACCCTCACATTTGCTTATCACATCCATGCCTAGTGCTTCAGTTACCTGCTTGACACGAGTAATTCCTAAAGATGTATCTCCAACTGGTCTACTCTGGATTTCTAGCCCATCTACCCAAAGGCCTTTCTCAAAGGTGCTCCAAACTCAGAGAACCCCAAACCAAAACCTTGATGTTCCTCATAGATGTGCTTATTTTTGTACCATTTGCAGTTTTCTCTCATAGTGGCACTACCCTTCTAGTTGGAAGGTCAGAAACCTCTCTGAATTTTATCAAAATCATTAACATTTTATTTGACTGTCATTCCTGATATTATTCCCTATCCCCTTCTTGTAAATCTCCTGCCACCACATAGTCAATCCTCACAAAATACATTGGCTAGATCACTGCAGTATCTTCCAGCTAATTTACGCAAGTCCCCTCTTGTCCTTCTCCCATGCACTTTCCAGAGTGTAGCCCCAAAGATCTTTATTATCACTGAATATCTAACTTTGATACTCCTATGATTAATTTTTCAGGTATTTTTCAGTAATTTTGATGCTCCTGTGATTAACTAACTTCTCACTGTTCCAAGAATGAGATCAAGATTCCCACATGCTCTAGAAGAACTGTCATTCTCCAACTTCATCTTTGATTTGTGACATCAGTCCTCAGTGTTGTGGGTCCTGTGATCCTGACTATCTATTTTTCCCTCTTTCATTCTCATCAATATAAATTAATTTTTCATTCCCTGCCATCCTTGTTTTCATGACAGTTTCCAGAGAAGTCTCCCTTTCTCCCTCTTTGGCAATCTCTTAGAATTCTATGTTCTTCCTCACATCATTTTTCGTAGGTTAAAATAATGTATTTCCTTGTGTAATGATTTGATTGATGTTTGTCTTCCTTACAGGACCATGCATTCTATGGAAAGAGTCCACCACTGTAGTTCATGCCAAGCACCTACAGGGCTCTGTAAATATCTGTTGTGTGAATGCACAAATGGATGAGTAAATGAATGAATGTATAAATAAATGTTCAGTGCACAAGGAAAGGATCAAAACATCCTGGACTGAATTATGAACTTGGTAGAAAATGGCTAAAGAAAGTGATGGCCAATAATTTATTACTAACCTTCTAAAGATATTTATGATGGTCTTGAAAAGTAAAAGTGGACGTGTCAATCGCTCAGTCGTATCCGACTCTTTGCGACCCCATGGACTGTAGCCCTCCAGGTTCCTCTGTCCATGGAATTCTCCAGGTGAGAATGCTGGAGTGGGTTTTCATTCCCTTCTCCAGGGAGTATTCCTAAAGGATGTTATCAGGCATCTAGCTACTTTTATAGGAACAATTTTACCTTTCTTTTGTGCCTCCACTCAGCACAAGCATTTACCTGTTTGAGCATCTCGATGAGCTTGATTGGGAGGAATTCCTCCAAGAGATATAGTGAGCACGTCCAGGCCACCAAAATCCTGAGTAGGGTGAATGATGTCTCTGTTATGAATTCTGTCAATGGACAACACTGTGGCTGTTCCATTTTTCCCAATTAGGAAAGTATGCCAGTGGCCATCAGCAACATACACCTCAGGAATATTTCTCTCCACTTTGCCTGCAATTCCGGCATCTGATGTAAAATGTACTTTGCCATTCTTAATCTGTAAAACAAATGAAAAATAATGTAGAATTAAACTATAATATAATCGAATAAAAGCAGAAGTATAAAGACACTAAGACACTGATCAACTTAAAGCAGAGAGAATACTTGGGGAGTCTGGTTGTATGAGAGTATATTTACTTTTATTGCCTTTACAATTTTAAGTAACATATACCTTCATATTTAATAGGTTCACATTTAATAATTTTCAAGGTATTCTTATATTTATAACTAGTTTTTCAGGATGTATATATTCATTTTCCAGAACACAAGTGAGATAATAATAGAGTGAATACTCCTCTTAGGATAAGTAAATCACACCTTTTTATGATTACTTATATTTTAATGGCAATTGCAAGTTAAAAAAAAATGTTTAGTAAATGGCCCATGGCTATCAAAAAATACTAAAACTACATCCAAAAAGAGAAATCAGTGCTTAACTAAAAATGAAGAATAGTTGGAAAAGTAAAAACATAAATACATTGTTTTACCTGTCATCTATTACACACTGGAATTGTATTAAAAAAATCATGCTTATTATTTATATCATTTATTGAGATGACAAGTATGATGAATAAAGGGTGAGTTCTTAATAATGAGGTGTCTGGGCAAGTCTTTATTTTGGCTGTCTTTTAATATTTATCTAAGGGATATTTGGTTTCTTTTACTTTGCCCACTAGAACATTGGGTAACAGGAAGCTCTTACTCCAGTTTCCAGCTCCCAGGTTTCCAGTTTTCTAAGTAGACACTTAGAAAATGAAATAATTTATAAGCAGGATGAAAAGAGCATAATCCCGTCACTACTGCCAGAGGATAAAGTGGCACTGAGCATCAAATGACGGGAATGAAAGGATGGATCCGTTTATTTTGTCACTCAGATCAAATGTTATTTATATATGCAACAAACACATCTGGTAGAACTAAAAATGAGTTCATTTTTACTTTGTGGAAAATATGCCTAACATATTTACATACGTTATTCATAATGTAATATTTTATTAAAGCTGTTTCTCCAGATAATAATATATCCCAGTACTGAACCCAGGACAAAAAAAGAAAATTGTGGTTAAATGACAGTAATATCATCAAATGGACAAAGTCTCATGAAACACACAGGGATTATAGCAATTCATCTTAGGTTCTAGCCAGGGTCCTTTTTGGAAAGAAGCCTTCCGAAAAGACTTCTCCAAGCTTCATGTTTCTCTCCTAATTGATCACACCCTGTCATTCTTTCATGTGACCAATTTCTGGTGAAAAGGTCCATAGAACACACCATGTGTGGAGCAGGATGAATAAGAATCTATGTTTCCATTACAACATTCTTCATGTTCTACCTCTCCCCAGTAATACTCTACCTAACTCTTCTATCCACCCTAGCTGTCAAAATATCACGTGCATTTTTTGCTTGGTTTTATTTATTCATAGATTGATTTGCTCATTTATTTATTTATTTTTGACTCTATAGGGCTTGGGATCATCCAAAGTCTATACAGCATACCCGGCCTTACTTCAAAACAAAAACAAGCAAACTATATACCAAAACCAGAATGATTTGGAGTAGATACAAAGCCCATCGCCTAACATTATTGCATTTCCAAATAAGGAGATAAACCAAGTGAGGGGAAAGAGAGATATGTGAAACACTTTAAATACAGTGTAAAACCCATGATACATAAGAATGCTTTTCTTGTGTTTTTCTCTCTGAATTTTTCTCTCCTTAGTTTCTTTCTTTCTTTTTTTAATCTGAATAAAGAAAGAAAGAGAGAGAGAAAGCAACTGTCAGAAACTAAGCCAAAAAAGAAAGAAGAAAACCAGGACCCATGGTCACTGATAAACTAATTGATAAGTAACAGTACATTCTAACTAGCTTCCTCGCCCGGATAAGCAGATCGTATTCCTGTCATTCAAGTAACTTGCCTGCTTACAACAGTCACTCTCTTCCTGTCTGTTCAGTTCTCCTTAATCACTGCTTTTTTTTTTTTTTTTCTAATCTATTTACTCTACCTGCCAAACCCCTTAATCTCTGAAACGCTACCTTTCAAAATTTTCATACAAAGGAAATGTGAATGGCCTGCATTAGTCATTATTTTGATTCAATTTCCCTTCAGGAAGAAAAGAAATCTCCAAGTGCTTGCTACCAATGTAACAAAATCTGGAGAAGTTGCATGCTGCTGTCCTGTTGGAAATGCAAGATTTTTATGGTGGTAAAAACGGATCCTGACATTCAGCTTCTTCCTTGAGGAAGAAAAATATTCTGTCTCTGACTTCTCCAAGCACATTGTTTTTGTATCTCTTGGCTTAAAGAGATAACATACAGAAATATTTCATATGTCATTTAAATGGCACGAAGACTTGGAAGAAGCTGAACAGATAATGCACAGACCTCAATGTCAAAGCCTCTCAATGCATATAAAAAAATGTTTCTTGTAAGAATATGCAGGGCTACTGCTTTCTTTACTTCCAATACACTTTTCAATGAAAACTTATAAGCACCAAATAACATTAAACAGTGACTTAGGTGTTTCGTTTTGCAGTTACTCTATTACTTCTGGAACTGGGCTCTTTGTTTCAATAATGGAGGTAAAATTATAACTTGAAGTTATTCTCCAACTGGGTTAGGGCAGAGTTTCTCAGTCTCAGCAGCACTGACATTCAGACTGGATGGTTCTTTCTTACAGGCTATTGTGTTGTGTGCTGAAGGATATTTACCAGCATATTTGACTCCCAACCACTAGATGCCGGTAGTAGTGCCCCTCTCCCCTGCCCCCAACAACCATGACAATAAAAAATGTTTCCCAGGCTTTGGCAAATCAAAATAACCCCCAGTTGGGAATGGCTAGACCAGGGAGATTATGAGAATCTTAGAAACATTTCTTTTTGTACTGAATATTTAAAGGTATATACAGGCTTGCCTGGTGGCAGTAAAAAAATGTGCCTGATAATGCAGGACACACGGGTTCAATCCCTAGGTTGGGAAGATCACCTGGAGAAGGAAATGACAACCCACTCCAGCATTCTTGCCTGGAAAATCCCATGGACAGAGGAGCCTAGTGGGCTACAGTCCATGGGGTTGCAAAATAGTCAGACATGACTTAGCAACTAAATAAGAGGCCACGTACCAACCAGAGTTCTCTTGGATGGCGAGAAATTTTGAGAATAAAGAGGCTGAGGTTTAGAGGTGAATGTCTGTTTTTCTTTTTAGCATTGTATGTGAATTGAACCTACTAATTTTCTAAGCATATTGCTTCTTTCTTTATAAACTAAGCTTTTGGTAATTTTCAAAATATTGATATATCAGTGGAAATAATTCAGGAAATATGGATTTTTTCTTAAGAATTTATTAATATAAATTCAAATAATTCTGCTGTTAATATAAAAATACAAGTGGAATTATACTGAATATATATATATATAACACATTTACAGCTGAGAAAAAAAGGTGTAAAAGAATAATGATAAATCAACCATGAAATATAATGTTGCAGAAGTATTTATTTAGAAATTATTTGGAGATGCTAACTGAAATTTTACTTACAATAAATTCCAAAGATATTTAATTTCACAGGTGTTACATGGATAGTGAATCAAATATAAATATGTTCCAGAATAAGGGCAGAAAATTTAAAAAAATTATTATTGTCCTGCCAATCAATATATACATATAAGTGTTTGGAATAATTCTTGGAAAAAAGGTATTTTTTCCATTTCAAAGACACTTTTTGGTTTTACTTTGTTTTAAAGTAGGGTTAAAAACAATATAAATTTTTTGTCTGGCAAAATAGATTGCAACAAATTCTTTCTTTGCTGGCCTACCCAGCAGTAGTCTCTATTCTAAACAAAAGTGTTTAGAAACCAAACCATTCAGATCTTTGTTACTCTGGCCAATGCCTGAGGAATAGTTAAGATAGATGATATTGGAATAGTGCCCAGCATTAGTCGGAACTCTAATGGATTGCAAAGAAAAGGATAGAAATTATGGGAGAAGTGATTTAAACCATGACACAGCAGGCGGTCTAATCAAATGAAGTCACCATTAGCTTTTATCTTACCTTCACAGTAGTGTAATTGCTGCTTTCTTGGATATGGATTAAAATGCCATTCTCGCTTCTTGTCCTGAATTTTACTTCCAGACTGTTCACACCAAAAGGCTCCAACATGGCACCTCGGATGCTCTGCCTCAACAAATATTCCCGCTTCTCATTCTGACTCATGTGGTAGTCCAAGCGCCCTTTGCCTTCTAATGATAAGGCTGTGTCCGGGGTAATAGCTGAAAGACAACAAAGAAAGATAAACATGAATGCATCCAACAGGCATTTTTTAGAGTTTCTTTGGTGATAAAAATTTATAAAACTTAACAATGAAATTATTCAGGATTTGGAATCAGTGTCCCCTAATCCTCCTCTGAGAAAATAATTGCCACTTGAGAATTATTGTGTGAGTTGATTTCAAACGCTTAAATCTATGTCAGAACCATGAAATGTAAAACATTTTGTTACAATTATTCATTTAGAAAATATTCTTTAAAATATTTGATATATGCTATATACACTATGAATACCTGGAGAGATAGCTACACTTTAAAAATATACAGTTGAAAAATTTAATGACAAGTTTCACTGTGTTTCTAAAATGAATAATCTTTAAAGTCTCTAACATGGAAAATTTGAACAAAGAAGGGTACAAACATTCATATTTGCAACTAACTTTATTAGTACTAATAAGTATGTAGATTTAATTTGCAACCATGTATAATTAGAATATATATTATATTTTCATAATCTAATAAATCTTCATACTTGTGAAGTACATAAGTGTGTTATAGCTAACAGATCTAAAGAAAGAACATGAAGAAAATGAGCTCAAAAAGATTTCAGCAGTGAACAGTACACTTTAAGAAGGTAAACTATGTAGTATGAATTATACCTCAATTTTTAAAAAATAACCACAGGCTTTTCTCAAGTGAGTGGCATTTTATTTTCCAAATATAATTAGATTTCTACTTACTAAATACTCATTCCTTTAAAAAAATATCATGTGAAAATGCACTTCTTCTGTATTTTGATTTTATCCTAAATAAACACAAATATACCTCTGCTACTAAGATCTACTTGATCATAAATTTCTATTCATTCTCATAGCAGAATCAAATGACTACCTGAAAAGTGGTCAGATAGGTGCAATGACTCAGGCAGTAACCACTTATCTGACAACAAAGCAATTTTATTAAAAAGATTCCATTAGAGTTAGTCATATACAGCCAGAAATTAGAGAATACCATTCTCTAATGATGGAGAAGGAAATGGCAACCCACTCCAGTACTCTTGCCTGGAGAATCCCATGGACGGAGGAGCCTAGTGGGCCACAGTCCATGGGGTCACAAAGATCGGACATGACTGAGCAACTTCACTTCACTCACTTCATACTTTATCACTGGAGAAGGAAATGGCAACCCACCCTAGTATTCTTGCCTGGAGAATCCCATGGACAGAGGAGCCTGGCTGGCCATGGTCTTTGGGGGCCGCAGAGAGTCGGACACGACTGAAGTGACTAAGTATTCTCTAATGAGCTCTTGAATATCATTAATATCTTATAATAATATTAGGGTTTAGAAACAAATAACTAATAAAAGAATTTTAAAAGTAATATTCAAAACCGATTTCAATAATTGCAATTTAAAATTTAAGTATCACCTTTAACTATAATAGATTTTATTGCCATTGCATGTTTTGACCTTAGTGTCCAGCAATTCAGTACTTTTACTTTTCAACCAAACACATGTTCACCAGAGAAATATCCCATAAAGGTAGATAATGCTAAACCGAAACCTGAATATAGCTCTGGTCTTGTACATTTCCAAGCATCCCTATAGGTAAAACAACTAAATGATATATTTATAAAATGAAAACTAAGGACATATTTAGTAAATATTTCTAAAAGGATTTCATGCTCCCTTGGATTGAGAACATGAATTAAAACATGTCACTCTATTTTACCAGTTAGTCCCCATTTAATATTTTCAATAGCATCAAAATATAATACTTTTAATTCAATTACATATTTAGGTACATATATTTATACTTTTCATGGTCATTAGAATTTCCAGTGGAAGATAAAATAGCTTGCATACATTTTTCACAGTATTTCCCAGTCAATCCTTCCCTGCAATGACACTGCTGCCATGACCAGTAATCTGTACACGTGCCGCCATGTTGGCAGGGACTGTGAGTACAAGCGCCTTCTAGTCTGGGACATCTAAAATAAAATCAGAGTAAAGACACATAAAGCACAAAGCCGGCAGGGGGAGAAATGTGATAACATTACATATAAACTTTTATTAACCTGTTCAGTTTTCATGAACTCAATTCTTTGAAACTTAGGTTGCAGCTATATTTGGAGCATCTCATCAAACGAAAAGCTCCCTTGTAACATACGCCCTGCCTCATTCATAAAAGACAAGATCAAGCAGAACATCTTAAACAGTAAAGAAAGAGGTGATAATTTCTTCTTTAAATTAATTTTTAACTGAGCAAAACTTCTTGGTCAAATAAACACTTTGGTTCATGTGCTCTCAGGGCTACATGTTTGAGTACCCAGCTCCTCCATTAAATGACTCATGCAACTAATCTTTACTGAATGGCTACTACATGTCAAACGTGGTTCTAAGCATGAAGATAAAATGATGAAAAAAATCCACGTGTTCATGGAATACTTTTTTTTTTTCTTGTAGGGGAGGCAGACAAAAAACTTTAGATAAATGTGTAGTATGTTTAGAAAGAAGGAAGTTCTGTGGGAAAATTAAGGCAGGGAAGAAGGATTGGGAAAATTCGGAGGATGTTCCTGGATCTCTGGTTTAGAGGTTAGACAGTGAAGGAAGGCTTTGTCTTCATGAAGTCCTAAATAAAGTGAGAGAGCAAAGTATATCTGGTCAAAGATCATTCCAGGCATAGCAAAGAGCCAAGTGAGAGAGTCCTGAAGTGAAAGTGTCCTTGGCAGGTTTGAGGAACACCAAATGGCAGAATACAGTCAGAACAGCGATGTGAAGAAGGAGAAGAGGTAGATAACGGTAAGGAAGATAAGGATGTGAAAAGAGCTCTGTCAGAAATGGCTGGGACATGACCTGAGGACTTCCATGTTTGCTGTCCATGCTGGACCTTTGCTGAACACTACATTAAAACTGCTGAATAGTTGCTGCGTTGCAAAAAGGAAAGAATAATGCTGAGAAGCAGACTTTCTCTGGATTAAAGAAAATACACTTTCCCCTAGTAACAGATGAGGTGTGCTCCAGAATCCAATCATACGTGTAGAATAATTTTACTCTCCAGTCCAAAGTTTTGGTAAGTAACTTGTGTAAGCCTGCATTAATTTCACTCTTTCTCCTACTAAATAAACAAATAAACAAACAAAATGCTTGTTCATTTTCTTTCCAATGGGACATGACTTTGGGCTCCTCTGGAATCTGTGACCCTTAAATTCCAATCTGAAGATCCCAAATAAACTGCCTTTATGTCTCTTTACATTCCAGGTCTTTTGGTTGAGGTCAGTCAACCAAGGGGAAGTCAGTCTGATAAATCAGGATAAGAACTGATTTCTGTTTTTATTTTCTTTAATTTTTTCTTTGTTTGTTTTATATTGGAGTAGAGTTGATTGACAGTGTTGTGTTCAGTTCAGTTCAGTTCAGTCGCTCAGTCGTGTCCGACTCTTTGCGACCCCATGAATCGCAGCACACCAGGCCTCCCTGTCCATCACCAACTCCTGGAGTTCACTCAGACTCACGTCCATCGAGTCAGTGATGCCATCCAGCCATCTCATCCTCTGTCGCCCCCTTCTCCTCCTGCCCCCAATCTCTCCCAGCGTCAGAGTCTTTTCCAATGAGTCAACTCTTTGCATGAGGTATCCAGAGTACTGGAGTTTCAGCTTTAGCATCATTCCTTCCAAAGAAATCCCAGGACTGATCTCCTTCAGAATGGACTGGTTGAATCTCCTTGCAGTCCAAGGGACTCTCAAGAGTCTTCTCCAACACCACAGTTCAAACACATCAATTCTTTGGCGCTCAGCCTTCTTCACAGTCCAACTCTCACATCCATACATGACCACTGGAAAAACCATAGCCTTGACTAGACGGAACTTAGTTGGCAAAGTAATGTCTCTGCTTTTGAATATACTATCTAGGTTGGTCATAACTTTTCTTCCAAGGAGTAAGCGTCTTTCAATTTCATGGCTGCAATCACCATCTGCAGTGATTTTGGAGCCCAGAAAAATAAAGTCTGACACTGTTTCTACCGTTTCCCCATCTATTTCCCATGAAGTGATGGGACCAGATGCTATGATCTTCATTTTCTGAATGTTGAGCTTTAATGTTGTGTTAGTTTCAGGTATTCAGCAAACTGATTCAGTGATATACATATTTCTATTCTTTTTCAAAATTTTTCCCCATTTAGGTTATCATAGAGTGTTGAGCAGAATTCCCCATGCTATCCAGTAGGTCCTTGTTGGTTATCTATTTTAAATATAGCGGATTGACATAACTTCTGTTTTTTAAGCATCATTCTGTTTGCTGGGTGGAGAAGGCAATGGTACCCCACTCCAGTACTCTTGCCTGGAAAATCCCATGGATGGAGGAGCCTGGTAGGCTGCAGTCCATGGGGTCACTAAGAGCTGGACACGACTGAGTGACTTCACTTTCACTTTTCACTTTCCTGCATTGGAGAAGGAAATGGCAACCCACTCCAGTGTTCTTGCCTGGAGAATCCCAGGGGAGGGGGAGCCTGGTGGGTTGCCATCTATGGGGTCACACAGAGTCAGATATGACTGATGCAACTTAGCAGCAGCAGCACCTGCTTGCTGGTGGATTGACATACCACATTTTGTCAGAAAGAGAGGAGGCAAAGGTGGTACAGAAACTGTGGTTGACCAAGTGCGTGGACTGAGTTATTATTATCTGAGATGAGACAAAATACAAGGAGTGGGTTTGGGAGGAGTCAGGAAGGAAAGTCAGAAGTTCAGTCTTAAAATTAAGTTTGAAAGACTTGTTAGACATACACCCTGGATATTGTGTATGCTGTCAGATATGAGGGTAAAGTTCAGAGGAGAGGTCAGGTTTAAGATAAACATTTCAGAGTTATCAGCTTTAGAGACAATACTTAAAACCAAGGGCTATATAAAATGACTTAGAAAAAAATTTTTAATGACTTAATGAATATAGATACAAACAGAAGAAGTTAAGATGAGAAAAATCAGAGTATTTACAGTTTTCTTTACAATATTAAGAAATGAGGTTGCCATACTGATCTAGGATCCCTTGCGCTGCCAAAGCTTGGCTGGGTTCCAGAGGCCTTCCATTGACTGCAAACTCCATTATACACCCGACAAAATCATGACTTTCTACGTGTCCTCTCCTCTGAAGGATTGGCTCTAGTGCTCTAATACCACCAACTGTGACTCGATTAGGCTGAACATCCAGAGTCCTACATAAGAAAGGAAAGATATGGATTGGCACAGCATTGTAACTTAATTATACTTTAATCAAAAATAAGAAAGGAAAGATATGTATGTTAGTATCAAAGCAATAGATTCCTGTAGAATATTTAGTTTAAGAAAGGATGACTGTAACTTTTCCTGGCATATATTAAGACATAGTACATATCAATGGAAAGCCTTACTCACAGATGCATGTTTTCTAAACAGATACCTACAGGATTGTTAGATTTTTCAGGGTACAGAAAATTACAAAACTAGTGGAAATAATATTTTCAGTTAGTCAAATGAGATGTATATAACAATGTTAAGTTTTTGAGAAGGCCCATACTATCAGAAAGAAAATAAAATGCAGTAGAAGTAAAAACATTAATATTAATGTCAGATTACATTTTTCCTTCACTATGGAGATAATAAGGAATCGAGTAAGTCAATTAAAGCAAATGGATGATGTATCACTATTTCTTTTTCTCTCTCTGTAACTATTTCTATAAAAATCACTTATGTTTTAGGTGAGGTAAGATTGTATTTCACCTTCAGGCACTAGTGAAAAATATCTGTCAATCATGGTCACATACAACTTTCAAAAATACATTTAAAAGAGGATAGGATCCTTATCCTAACCTTCTTGCAGGACCCTGGTCACATGCAACTATTTCACGGAGCTTCTGAAAGAGGATAGGCTATGTTAAGCTTTCTCTCCTCTAGCTTTATCCTCATCTGTATCACTTCATTTTTACACCATTTTTACACATTTTGTAGACTATTAACTTCTTGTTGTTTAGTATGAAAATCCCTTTAGAGAGGACAAAATATCTTCAACTTTTATATAATACTTAGCATAGTAAAATTATTTTAAAATATAATTTCACTTTGAATTTTAATTAATAATAAAGATCAAACTAATAATTTTACTTACCAGTCATCTGAAACTGCCACGTTACTAACAGTGCAGTATCCTGCTTCTTGGTTCTCAGAACAAGAGTCCACAGTTAAAGAAGCTGCCTATAAAGCAAGAGGAAGAAATGTTCAGTATGAACTATATCATCCCTGTTGTTCTTTACAGCTTACACTATCCAGGACTTATTTCTACATGGACATGATCTTTAAATTGAAATAAAATTTTGATATATTGGGTGGCCAGAAAGTTCATTTGGATTTTTCCATAAGATGTTATGGAAAAATCCAAATGAACTTTCTGAGTAACTCAATAGTATATTATAATAGTTTGTTTCTACGTGGACATGATTTTTAAATTGAATTAAAATTTTAATGCATTGAGTTGGCCAGAAAGTTCACTTGTTTTTTCCATAACAACTTACGGAAAAATTCAAGCAAGGTTTCTGAGCCACCCAATAGTATAATACAATTATAATTCAGATGAAGCATTGGCAATATGGACTGTGGCCTGCCAGGCTCCTCCATCTATGGAATTCTCCAGGAAAGAATACTGGAATGGGTAGGCATTCCCTTCTCCAGGGGATCTTCCCAACCCAGGGATCGAACCCAGGTCTCCAGTATTGCAGGCAGATTCTTTACTGTCTGAGCCATCAGGAAAACCTACAATTATAATACATGATCCAATTAGGAGTACACATTTCCTTTATATACCTAAAGCTAAAACTGTGAAACTATTACATGTAAGAAGTGGGAAAGTACTTTAAAAAATCTTCCCCAGCACCCTTGTTTCACAGATGAAAGAATACAAATGTCATTAATATCTCTAAGGATATCATATGTTAGGTGTGAGACAGCTTCCTGGGATTACAATCTTAAGAAAAATGCTTATCCTACTATCTAGCTATTCCAAAAAACAAACAAAAAAATAGATGTCTAATGTTTAAAAAGTTATATCCAATAATATTTCAGTCATATTCACAAAAAGATTTTGGAAGTATACTATAAATACTACTACTGCAACCTATGAAGATTGTAATACTTATAATAAAGATAAAGTTTGAGATGATTTAAACAAGTCATATAGATGCTCTTTTCATTTTTAAGAATCATCTTTATAAATGGCATATTATAGCATATTTATCTATAGTGTGAATGCATTATTATTTATTATCATACAGTAGTAAATCACCAATATCATTTAAATCACAACTTACAGTAATCATTTTTATATCTTAAGAGATGCACATTCCCCTGAGGAAAAAACCTTCTGTTTAGTATGACATATTAATACTCCATTTGATCAAGAAAAAAAGTCATCAAGTCATGGTCATCAGGCTCAAGAATATGGTGGAATTCAGGGCTCTCCATACTGGGCAGTGGCCACTGGGGATGGCAGTGATCCACTTTAAGACCAAGCTTGTTGCATATTCGTGTTGCTCTGTGCTCTGCAAGGCTGTTGTGATGCCCCTTATTTGTTTTCCAAACAGCAGTGAAATTCTGCAAAACTTCGCATATTTTCACTGGTGAAATTATAAAGTTGATATTCAGAGTGTGGACTTTCACAGCATGGCTACTAAATAAAAAGAGGCCTGATCCCAAATCCAGAAACACAGAACTGATGGTTTCTCCTAATGCAGAACACCAAAGACTACCTAAATTTACTTGAATACCATAGGGCAAGACTAATCCAACTTTCTCCACTTCTAGAGAAGAAAAATAAATACTATGAAAGCATTTATAAGAAGGATTGTCATTTGAGGTAAATTTTAATTAAAGCAAAGCAAAGGTAGGAAACATAAAACAGGGTGGTTAAGCAAGTTAAACTAACATTACCTACAACTTAAATGCAAAAGAATCAGGTTTCCTGTCTTTCATTATGTATGGAAATGAATTGTTTCTTGAGTATAACATTTTTATCAATATCGCAGATGATTTTGTGAGACTGACCATAAAAATATATACTTAGGTGGGATTTGTAAAAGTAGATCTTAAATACTTCACATTTCAGAAATAATAAATAGGGCCGATTTATACTTACTGTGCATCAAATGTTACTGGCTAAACTATTTTAAAAATTTCCTATAAGTTAATTACTGTAACTGATTATAAACTTCATAAACTCTCATAAACTATGTAAATTTCTTTCTTGCTACCTTCTCAAAGAAATTATCAATACTATCAAGTTTAGGAAACATTTACATTCGCAATTTTATGTCAAGTCTTTCATGCCTTTTTTAGTTAACTATTTTAAATGTTAATTTTTCCAGTGATCTATAAAACTGAGTGACATTCAATCTCAGAAGAGGTATTAGGTTTTCATAATACAATATATGCTTATTTTGACTTAATTTAAGCACATTTCCTTTCAATTTATTTCTAAGACAAAATGGAAACACATCTCTATGTATACTATGTAAGTACCCATCCATTCTAGAGATTCCTAAACTTATCATAAGCTAGAGAGTCAAGTGGACATTTACGAATGCTTTAATTAGGAAAACTTGCATATGGCATCATATTTTCAACAATGTTAATACTTAACATATTTTTCTTATTTTCTAAAAGCTTGGTGACACAACTCAAAGGAAAAATACTTGAGGGGAAAGTTTTATTTGAATAAAAGCTCATTCAATTTCATCTTCACAGTTAAGTGCACCTTCTCTTTTACTGTTGAATTTTTCTACCAGTACTGCTGTAAATTGAGATGTTTTTATCCTGTCTTTGCAATGATTCAGATCTGAGAAGTTAATGACTTTGCCAGTTTCCAACAAAATCCTTTTGAACCGTAGAAAGCGACAGATTCAAAATCCAGTAGGGGCCTTACTTTGGACGTATTCCGAAATAAGGGGAATTTTTTCCTCTGACTGAAGAAATAATGACAAGGGGTTTTCCCCTCCCCACTAAAACCTGATGACTGTGGTGATCCATTACAAATGAACTGAAATAGCTTTTTTCTTTTTCCTGTTGGGTATATCTCATGGTACCTCTTTCTTTGTCCTCCCTCTTGCTTTCAAGTCCTTCTTTGATACAATCAAAGAATGCTCACGAAGTTTAAAGGGACCTTAGAAGTCATCAGGTAAAATCCTCTATTCTACACAAGAGCCCATGGACAACATCTTAGCAATATGGATACCTTATATATGCTTTGGAAGATTGTGATCTACTAAACCCCATTAGCTTCAACTCTCAGTGTTCGAAAATCACTATGGCAAATATAAGCTCCAATCTATGTATATCACCAGACTCCATGTTTGTTCTAATTCTGTCAGATTCAATATGACTGGGTACATCAATAAACAGGGGCACTGCAACTTTCTAAATCCCTGTTCTCCGGGAGATTTTTCTCTAAGTGAATATGTACAATTAAACTTAATTTTCACCACAATTCATGCTTTAACATTTCAAGTTTCCAGCCTGGTTGACTGGATATACAACAATAAAGCAAATTTTAATGCGGAGTGAATATCTTACCATTCCTGCTCTCCGGGCAATCACAGTGTGAAAATGTCCGTCTGACACCTTCTTCATGGTGGTGAGTTTATAGGTACCACTGCCTAAATTATAAGAGAATCTTAACCTTTCTTCAGCAATTTCAAGGGCCAGAAACTCAGCCCGATCCCCTGTCTGGTTGTCATAGTTGTAAAGCAATAAAGCATGACTTTTAATAGTTGCAAATTTGACATAAATATAGTTGTTATTGGGATCCAAGCTGGGGAATTCCATGTATGATAACTCCTCAAATCCGTAACTATTCAACTCGCAGTGTTTTCCAAAGACACCTGTAGATGGGAAAATTAACATTTTGACATATCACATTCAAGTAAAGATTTATTATATGACTTTTATTAAAGTATATTAAAGTTACAATAATAGGTCATACTTTTAACAAATTTTTATTACTCTCCAAAGAATACTGTCTAAATTTAATTGAAATAGAAATATAAAAGATTTCAAAAGCATATAACAAATGATAAACTGGTAAAATTGTTTTTCTTTGGCAAATTAGGGAACATATCCTAATTAATCTAACTATGCTTAATTTTTTTAAAAATAGAATTAGTGGAATGGAATATGTCTGAAGAGGTTTCTTTCCTGGAAAACGTTCAAAGTGATTTTGTCAATCTTTTTAAAGTTCAATATGCTATCATTTTCAACCCAGTTACTTCCTTCATAATATACAATTCTTGAAAACAACTTTAATTCAACTAAGGATTGTAAGTTTGTTTTTGACTAAAAACAAAATTAGTTCCTGCACTTGTGGTATTTTTGAGTCACAAAATTAAGAAAAGGAATCATTGCTTTCAGGGATGAAAATAATTGTCTAAGTTTTTATCTCTCTCTCTCTCTCTCTCTCTCTCTTTTTTTGTGTGTGTGTTTTATACCCTCTTTGGGTATAATTTACAGCAGCTACTTTGAAATAGCTTTCTGTTTTTCTGAAATTCAGCATTCCCACTTGTTTGTGCTGGTTCTTTTTCAAACTTGAAAAATGAGTTTTATTGATGTTACAATGCTATGCCAAAATTCTTTTCCCACAAATATTAGTAGACTGTAGCAAATGATCGGAAAATTAACCCATGCCAATACATCATAATTCATATTAACTTGCAAAGGTTTCATTCCTTCATTTTGGCTGTACATCTCATGTAAATGCATTAAATTTAGATTCAGGGAATTGTTCTGCTAGAAGAAATCAATGTCATCATTTTACAGAATATTTAAAACTTGTCCAAGGTCATGGAACCATGAGAAACAGAGCCAAAATTTGAGGCCAGATCTACTGACCATCTGATTGTTTTGACTATGCTACATCTTATATTCAAATGTTCTTTAAATTAAAATGGCCTAGAATTTCCTTGTATCATTTGTCTTTTTTTCTGTAAAGGTTGAGATAATATTTATTATAAATGAGTAGGAAATCTATATAATTTATTCTTAATCATTAACACAAAATATTATCAGAATTATATGTATTATATATATCATATATACTATATATAGTACAAGGAGATCCAACTAGTCAGTCCTAAAGATAGTCAGTCCTGAATATTCATTGGAAGGACTGAGGCTGAAGCTGAAACTCCAATACTTCGGCCACCTGATGCAAAGAACTGACTCATTGGAAAAGACCCTGATACTGGGAAAGATTGAAGGTGGGAGAAGAAGGGGAAGACAGAGGATGAGATGGTTTGATGGCATCACTGACTCAATGGACATGAGTTTGAGTAAGCTTTGGAAGTTGGTGATGGACAGGGAAGATTGGCATGCTGTATGTAGTCCATGGGTTCACAAAGAGTCGGACACAACTGAGTGACTGAACTGAACTGAACTGATATATATGGCATATGTTTATTTGTGTATGTCATAAATATATCTATCATATAAATTTTATATAGAATAAAATTTCAAGTTTATATTAAATATATATTTAATTATATACAGATTATTTAAACACACAGAAAGAGTAATCAAAGTTAAATATAAAGGAAAAATAAGGCATACAAAATGAAGTAGATTGTTAAAGAGAGATTTTGAGTTGTTCTCTTAGGTCTCTTATGATTAAGTTCTAATAAATCTATGGAAATATACTTAAAATTTGAATATAGGTTACCGGGAAGATGTTCTATATTTTATTTAAATTGATACTGTACTTTCAAACATGATAGTATTTTTTATAGAATACATTATCTTTTTAAGGATTTTTGTTATCATTTCCAGAGAAATGTAAATTTTTGTCTTTGAAATCATCTTAATGAGGATTCAAAACTGGCTTTCCAAATGGAATGCTATGAAACAAATCTACATAAAGATCAAAAGAAATTATTCAAATTACTTTAATAAGAAATATCAAGTGTATACAAAGCTCTACACATACTTAAACATAACTATACAGGCTCTCTTACAAAGACTTAAGTACTTATGTTTTCTTTCTAAAACATAAGCTTATAAAAAAATTAAGTCTAAACAACAGCTCTTTCGCCTATGAGAAGGTAAACAGTGCAAAAGTTTTTCCAACTTCAAAATTATAGTTAAGATGTTCTTTTATAGGATTCACATGTAACTACTTCCAGCTATTTATTTGAAGTGTTCCATTTACCATTTTTATTTGTATGTTTCACCTACATTCAATTTATGCTACTTTTTTCTTTTAATTCTATTTCTTTTTTCTCAAATCTGTATTGTTTCAAGGTTTTTTGTTTTGCTTTGCTTTCTCTTGTAAGGCTTCAGTTTCCAGCTGACAATATGCAAGTTTAAATAATGTTTGTTTTGCCTTTTCCACTGGAAGGAATAGGGGCATAAATGCACACTGCCAGTACATGTGATCTGTCTCTATTTTAATTTATATTATTATGCTAGTCCCTTGCCCCTGAGGATCTCTGGTATGGTGAGGAAAAGGTTTACTTGGACCCCAAAACCCTTCTACCCAAAGGGCAATGACTGTTGTATCAGCTGTACTGCAGCAACAATTTATTCTTACTTATTATCAACTATATATCCTCATATGTACACATGAAATACAAAGGAATTTTTTAAAATGTAAAAACCTTTATTCAGTCACTTAAAAATAATTTTTCCACTCTAATCCCTTTATCTTTTCTTCCAAAACACAAGTTAAACCATGAAATTTGATTGTGGTTATGTGCAGAAATTTAAAATTTAAATTTACTTAAAATGGATAACCAACAAGGACCTACTGTATAGCACAGGGAACTCTGCTCAATATTATGTAACAACCTAATAGAAAAGGAGAAGAAGTTAAAAAAGAATAGATACGTGTTTGTGCATAACTGAATCACTTTGCTGCTCACCTGAAACTAACACAACATTGTTAATCAAATATATTCCAACATAAAATGAAAGTTTTTTTTTTTTAAGAGATCATTGAAAGAAAGAAATTTTAGGAGATGTAACATTGTGGTTATTTTTAACATGATCTGCCTTTTACTGCTTCAAGTGCATTATTAGATTCAACCAGATGATCAGTAGATCTGGCCTCAAATTTTGGCTCTGTTTCTCATGGTTCCATGACCTTGGACATGGGATTAGATTATTATGAGATTTTCAAGGGTTTTTTTTTTTTTTTAAAAAAAGAGGTACTGTGAATATCATCCTGGACTGAAAATGAAATTGTGTTATAGTCACTATATCATTTTGGAATAGTTTTTTTTTTTTTTTTAATTTTCTTTGTTTGACTATAGACAAATCCCTCAATTCCCAGGCCTCAGAACCATTGCTACAACACAAGGCTTACAATTAGATATTTTCATATTCTGTTTCCCTTTATCATTCTTTGATATTGTGTTCTAGAAAAGAAAAACTGGATAGTCATGGAATTGCTTGAAAATGAACTATTGTTACATTTACTGATTACTGTAGCTCAGCTGGTAAGTAATCTGTCTGCAAGTAATCTGTCAGTAATCTGGTTCATTTCCTGGGTTGGGAAGATCCCCCGGCTTCTCCAGGACCCACTACCCACTCTAGTATTTATGGGCTTCCCTGGTAGCTCAGATGGGGAGACCTGGGTTCAGTCCCTGGATTGGGAAGATATTCTGGATAAGGGAATGGAAACCCATTCCAGTATTCTTGCCTGCAGAATTCCATGTACGGAGGAGCCTGGCAGGCTACAGTTTATAGGGTTGCAAAGAGTTGGACATGACTAAATGACTAACCACAGCACAGAAACCTCAGATTTTTTTTAAGTTCTCTTTTCTGCTATACATTGAAATTCACTTTTCAGGTTGATGTAACTGTAATAAATATATTCAATAAAAAAATAGAAAAAATCCTTTCCTCTCTTTCTTATGGAAAATAGGCAGGATCTCTAACTACCTGCAGGACCTCTAGAGATGAATACCATATTATGGAGCAAAGCAGCCTTTAAATAAATGGGATAATCACGAGCCTAAGAAACAAACCAACTTAAAAGCTTCCTGCAAAGCTGTTCTCATAGTTCTTGGCTGTCCCAGGGCTGGGTAACATTTGGGTGAGACCTGGAAGGAATCTTTTAATTCATTCTGCTATGATGAATAAATATGTATGTATACAAAAAAATTCTTTTTAGCAATTTTCTTCCTTAACAGAATACATTATTCTGAATTTTGATTAGTTACATGGTATTATCTACAAAGCCTATATAAAAAATGCATGTCAAGTTACCAAATCCTTCTAACAGAAAAGGCTGAATTAATGCAAAAAACAAATGTTAAAAAAAAAAAAAATGTTTCAACTATTCTCAAAGATTTTAGTAGAAAGTGATGTTAAATTGCACTTAAAGGGTTTTTCATTTGATAAGCTGTAGGCTAAAAAGCAGACATTGATGAGGTTTTGTGAGGAAATGTCTTGAAGAGACAACCTCAGATTTAATTATCTTGGACAGATTATTTTTCTAGTAAGAATCAAAACAATATACTCAATGGTATTTCCATAATTAACTTAGAAAATATTAAACCTTTGAGATTTTCCTTTAATAAAACCTCCTGTGTGAAACTATTAATATTTTCTTAGTCACTCCATGACAAAATGAAACAAAACTACTAAACTCTGCCAAAATAGATTGATATTTTGTATCAACCACTAAATTATACTTACCAAATGGACAATGACAATAGTAGGACTCCACACCACTTTGACAGGAACCACCATTAAAGCAGGGGTTACATTCACAGTAATTGACTGAAGATTCACACATTTTCCCTGAAAAGTATCAAATTCATTTTTAAAAATTTACATAAATACATTAACACCATTTCTGCATAACCATATGTAATAATGTATCCTGAGAGATCCTATCATTGGAGAAAAGAAATAAAACAGAATACTTGTCATGAGAACATTGGAATATTATATTAGAGTTCAGTCTTATTTAGTTGCCCCATTGTAAAGATGTGCATTGTAATATTTAGGAAGTAATTTGCATAATTATGTTGGAAAGAATTATTGTTTTCAGGGAAATCACAAATGGTGAACATATTTAAATGTTTTCACTGAATTTATTTTCTCTTGTCGATGCCACTTCATTTTTTATATAGTATAACTAGAAAGCTGAAACTTTTACATTATAATTTTCACCATAGAAACTTCTTTAACACAGATTTTTCAAAGGTAGGAATGAATCTCATTTAGCTTATTTGCCAAATTATAATTCATTCATTCGAGAAATATTCCTTAACTTTGACACACATGTTGTAAAGCAGAATCAGAAGTAATAAAAACCCATCAAACACATTTTCAAATACTTAGGAAGATTTATTCTTAACTATAGATTATGTATGTATGCTTTGTCTTTTTTTCTAAAATAATAACACCTAATCTGCATATATTTCAATGTATAAAGACTTTTCATGCATTGTTTTGTTCATTGAATCAGTTAATATTGACTGAATGTCTATTTGGGCCAGGCATGCTAAAAGATGAAGGTGTAACAGTCAAAAAGTAGACAATGTCTTTTCATGGTATCTCCATTTTAGAGGGGAAAATTGATCCATACAACAAGAAACATTTATATTTCACAGATGGAGGAGAAGAAGTCTTTGGAGGGTAATCCCTTGTCTAAAAAATTATAAAACTATGATATAGACTGCTCTGAAATCTAGGTTTCAGACAGCTATGATAGAATAATTAATTGCTTAGTAGGCAAAATTAAAGGTATAAGGCTAGTCCCATCTGTGTTTTGTTATTCTTGTGATGTTGTATGGGTTTTTTATGCGAATATAAATTTATTATAATACCACTATTCTGTAACTGTAAATTATTATAATATCATATTTGTTAGAATAGATTTTAGTTTTCCAATCTTAAGAAATGAAATCAGATGTTTCTTAATTTCCCAAGAAATTAAAATATTTCTTAGAGTTCTTAATTTCCATTCATTGCTAGGAGGGAGAGTTATTTCTGTAAAGCTATTTCCTACTTTCCAGTGTGACTGCACTAATGCCTTTATTAAATGTCTCATGAAAGCACGTAGTTTTATCTACACAACTAGACAATGTTGTGCATAGATAATCCATTCCTTCATAATAAATTAATAAATATGCTTGGAACACAAAGTTTGTATTTAATTTAGTTCTGATATTGTGTCTTGATTATGTAGCCACACTTGGTCTGGTTTGTTTGAAATTTTAAGTGAGTCAGGTTTTATGACACTGCTAACTGAACACAATTCTCTGTATCACAGGGTCATAAACAACATTTTTCCTTTATATATAAAGTTGGGAACCTCATCTTATAAGACAAAACAGTACAATTTCAGAATACCTTCCTATTTTAAGGGGAAATAATGAAAAATAAACAAGTTACCAATCTAGAAGCACAGAAATGAAGTTTTAAGTATTTTTGTAATGGGTCATACTGGAGAAACAGGGAGGACGAATTTATCCCAAGCTCATACAAACTATCGCACCAGAGAGCTGCTCTGTCATGGGAGAACTCTTTTCTCTAGTGTTTTCTAAGTGGATTTGTCACAGATTGTCCTAGAGGAGTGTATTTTTTCCCCTAATACAGTATCTGTGTCACTCCATAGAAAATAAAGAAAGATCTATTGACTATACTATTCATTATCTATTTAGTATTAGGAAAGTCACATCCCACTCCATTTATTTTTTTTCTCACATATGCTATGACACTCATTAAGAATTTTTCTTTTCCTTTCATTTTTTTGGAAAATTTATTTCAGAGCTGTGTTAAAAGTAGCAAGTAATAAGTGAAAGTGAAGTCACTCGGTTGTGTCCGACTCTTCGTGACCCCATGGACTGCAGCCCATGAGGCTCCTCCATCCATGGGATTTTTCAGGCAAGAGTACTGGAGTGGGGTGCCATCGCCTTCTCTGACACCCTCATACCTCTGCCCTATTTGAGGCAAGTAGCCAGGTGGAGGACCAAGGAATGGGTCTGGCTAACTGAGGGCTGTTAACAGGGACCACATGCAATCACAGAAAGCTAGAGTGAGGGTGGGGAAGGGGCTCCCAAGCAAGGTCAATGCCTTACCCAGGACTCTCTCAGAGACCCCTGGCTCTGGGTCTCAGTTTCTTCCTTGGAGAAATGGGTACTATCGTGTAGGTTTCTTTTCCTTGACTGTTGTAAAGACGAGAGACTGTAAGTCTGGAACCAATCTTGCCATTGGAGAGGAAATCAAGTGTTGGAGGTAGCACTGGATGTCTTTCTTCAGAGCTAGGTGTGTCCCTACCTGGGGTGAGGCAGGGCTGCTCTGGATTGCCCCCTCCTCACTGTCAGGGCAGAACCCAGCTGGCCCTGGGTGCTTGGCATTCATCCTCTGAACCAGGGTTCCATCATTGATCAGCCTCAACTGCCTGAGCATTTCCTGGGTCTGATAAATGAGTTTAGACCCCAGGTTCTCAGGCCTGGGCCAGGAAGAGCTAGCCAGCCCCCCCCAACCCCCCCCCCCCGCCCCCGCCCGGATTGCCACCCTGGAGGCTGCCCCTTGACTAAAGCTATAGACTAATATTCTTTGTAGGTATGGTTAGTATAGCATTCATATTGCAAACAGATATATGTAGGTTACAAAATCACAAACTTTATTCTTAAAGACTGGAAATGGGGAACAAAGGCTAATCATTTAGGGTGGATGGCCATGTTCACTTACTCAAATATTTTGGCATATGTTCTCTCCAAGAAAAATGTATGAGTATTAAAACCCAAATCATTGACCCTATAAATCTCAACCATATACTTGTTTGAATCTTGTTGGAAAAGACCACCTTAAATTTTGGTTTAAAAAAAAAAAACAACCAAAGAAAATTTTTTTTAAATTATATAAATTAGTTATCTTATTTACACCTTACAAACTAAGATATTAACAAAGATATCTGAGTTTAATTCAAACTATAAACTATTTCTGTTAGTCTAAAGTGAGATGTGGAAAGAAACCTCAAAATAAAGACTTACTCATGTATTAAAACATACAGTGACTACCTAAATAGAAGCAGATACAAACTGAGAAAATATTGGTTTGAGAATGAATTTCTTTTAAAAGCTAAACTAAACTATCAGTAGAATTTGATTCTTTAAGTAAGCAATATAAATATACACTGGCTGGAGAAAAAAAATTCAATCTTTTATTTGACAGTTTAAGCCAGAGTTTTATTTTCTTATTTGTCAAAAATTTAAGAAATAACTTTTCTACAGGTTGTACAAATGAATTTATTGTTGAGTTTGGGTAAAATAGCCTTATTTGTTGGTATTAGAGCATGGTGTTAAGAGTATGTATGTACCAAAATAATGGTAAATTATTTACCATTAAAATCCAGTTTGAGTACTCTATTTAATGAGTAGTATTTTTATTTTACAATTATTATCAGAGAGCTTGCCATACTAGATTTAAAGATACAGTTTGAAACTCAATGTTGCAATTTAAGTTATTATTAAAAAACTTTTTTTGTTTATGTGACAGAGAGAGGTCCTAATTTTACTTCAAATCAACATAAAGCCTTTAAATGCATTATTCAAGGGCTTGGAAAGTTTATGCTCTATTACCCAATTCGAAGTCAGCAACAAATTCTGTATTGTTCTGCACACATTTACCTACTTAAATGTTAGTGCTGATGGCATAACGAGTATCAGAGAATGCTGCAGTTTGAATTACTCTAACATGCTTCTTGTACAAACAATCTGCTGTGTTGTGCACTGTGAAACAAAATCTTGCATCATTAACTTAGTGCTGCAAGTCAATTAACAATATTTGTCATTGCCTTGAGCCTTGAAATATGCTGATAGGGCTTGCACAAAGAGAGGCATTTATGTTTCTTGAACTCAAGGAGTCTTTTTCTATTAAGATATGTTAACTGTCAGAGCAGCTGTTTAGAGGAATAAACTGATCTCATTGCTTTGATATTCATCAATTAACGGTGTTGATATACATTATTTATTATAGATAGCTTCAGGAGATGTGAGCTCCTAGCACATGGAGAAGAGGAATTGCTAAAGATGAAAATGAACACATAATCGGAGGCAAAGGTATATTCAAAGTTTCCAAGATTGCAGTTTAAACTTACAGGAGAAATTTAGCATGTGTCTTCATGTTCTGGGGCAGAAGGTGGGATGAAATATTGAACATAAATAGAATATGATGTGACCATCTATGATCTTTTCCACAAGGATATGTATTCAAGTTTCTCTTGTTCCAATAGCACATTTTAATGTTACATTAGAGAAAGTTTAGGGCTTCCCAAGTGGCTCAGTGGTAAAGAACCTGCCTGCCAATGCAGGATCTCCTTCAGGAGACACAGGTTCAATCCCAGGGTAGGGAAGATCCCCTGGAGGAGGAAATGGCAACCCACTCCAGTATTCTTGCCTGGGAAATCCCAGGGACAGAGGAGTCTGGTAGGGCTACAGTTCATGGGGTCACAAAAGAGTTGGGCACGACTGAGTGACTAACACTTAAGAGAAAGTTGACCTAAATTTATTCTAACTTGTTAAATTTAGCCACCCAATGGAGCTATGATTTCTGATATCCCATAGTCTGTATAGGCTTCAATTTAATGGCTTAGGTCATATATGTTAGATGTTTAGTCACTAAATCATGTTTGACTCTCTTGTGACCTCATCACAAGACTGCTAGACTCCTCTGTCCATGAAATTTCCCAGGCAAGAACACTGGATTGTTTGCCATTTCCTCCTCCAGCGGATTTTACTGACCCAGGAATCAAACTAGGAGACTCAGGTCTCCTGCATTGGCAGGTAGGAATTTTACTACTGAGCCACCAGGGAAGACCATATGTTATTAACAGATACCACAAATAATATTTTTCCATCTCTTGTATTTATAGACAGAGAAGAAGGAAAACCATGTGGAACTAACAAAGTCCATTTATATCTAAACTGACTATTTTATTAACAAATATAATTCCATAATATATACATGCTATTTATTCTGAATGTTTATGCTTATAAGCTTTTTTATTATTTTGGTAGAAAGTAGTTGGTTTTTTTTTTTTGCATGAGATGTAAATGTTTCCTATTATTATGAAAGGCACTATGAAAAGAGCTCATCTAAATATCCTGATCAATTAGCGTTATGGTTTTTCATGTGGAAACAAAGCAAAAATAGTATGCTTAAATAAGGGTTGCTAGCATTAAAAGCAAAAAGAAAAAAAAAACTGTCTTCCTTTGTATTTTAAAACATATACAAATATGATCTAAATGTGACTACAAATGATTATATAATGATATACATAATATCTATGATATTTACAAATACACACTTACTTTCCATAGAAATTAGAAGTTTCTAGACTAATAGAACCTGTTATTAATGTTTTAATGGAGTTAATGTATCATTTGAGGTAAACTGTATAATTCTGCTCTTGGAAATAAAATCAAAATAAGAACTGAGCTCTTTACCAGTCTTCTAAGAACAACGATTTGTATTTCACACAAATTTTCATTTCATATCTATCCAGTAAAGTTTGTTTATATTCTTTGGTTTCCAGGTCACATGGTCATTGACAACGTTAATATATGACTGCTGTGATTTCTGAAAGAATGACTCTTAGTTACAACTCCCATTTTCGGGAAAGCAAATGTTTGCCAAGTTTCTTGGTAAAATTACTATGCGCGACCTGTAAATAACTTTACAGTCCTGGAAAAAAAATTCCTTTTTATACTGTCAAGTGACATAAAAGTGATGAATGGACAAATCTCATCCTCTGAAATATCAGGACTTACTAGAGAACATAGAAAAACCTCCCCCTCTGGGAATACACTTCTGGAATTACTCCAAATACCACACCTAAAATGCATCCAGATGTGTGAAAGTGAAGAGGAAAGGGTAAAGGGGCTCTGAACTAATTCTGTTAAGAGAGACCCAGATTTGGAAATAAGTTCCATATCCATGCTGCCTTCTCTAATGCCATTCATTACTATGAAGGATTGAATGCAGGGTGTGCTGAAAACAGAAATCCTGGGAGCAGGAAGACAAATGCTATATGGCTATTGGCTATAACTGTACTTTCTAATTAGTGTCCTAGTAAACACAAGAAACTTTCATTTGTACAGGAAATGAAATACTAGATTTGTAGTTGTTAGACTGCTGTTTTCCTCCAGGATTCCCTGAACTTCTGAGGCATAAATAATATGAAAGATATTTTCTTTTGATTTACTGGGGCATATTGACAGTTGATTCAATTTCTTATACTATTAAGCTTTGTGAAAATCTAGACCTTAATTTTTCAGATGTTCTATACTATACTATAATGTATTCACCTTGTCTAACATACTCTATGTATAGCTAATCAAAGCCCCATTGAGTGATATAAAATTAAATTATAGGAAAATGCTCTTAACAATGAAATGAAGTGATTGTAATGGAAGATGAAGTCTCACTATTTCTTTTTTCAGTTTCTTTTTGGTTCTTTTTCCAGTAGCGAAGAAAAGCTGATCTGAGAGACAAGTTATACAAACAAAGTTGTTTTCTCTCAAGTTCTCTAAATTCATCAAATAAAAATATTCTTCTTCCATGTATATGATGTGACCCTATCATCACAAACTTGAAAATAAAAAATAAATATATCAGGAATATGGCAATAGGAATAATAACTATATCTCTTCATATCTTTTTGTTGTAATCACTCTACAATTTTCATTTTTATACTTGCATCTTTACAGGATGGTCTGCACAAAAATTCCCTGTTGAGCTAGCACTTAACCACTCCCTGTGAGGGCTTCTTAGGGTAAGTCCCTCAGCTTCCCTCAATTCATAAACACTTACTTTTCTAATCTTGAGCACAATTTCTAACTTCACATGAAATATTCAGGTGTGTGTGTGTGTGTGTGTGTGTGTGTGTGTGTGTGTGTGTGTGTGTATTTGAGACAGAGATGGGGCAGTGGCTGGGAATTATTTTAAGCAGGAATTTCATAAACTCTCACAGCTCCAATTTGCAATATCACAGACTTTAAGAATCACTGAAAACACAGCAGTGAAAGTCCACAAAAATAGAGTAGGAAGATATAGGTGCTTTGAAATAATTCTGATGATCCAAAAAATATCTGAATACATACAGACTTTGAGGACAGCTTCACTATAGCACTTAATGCTAACAGAAGTAAAATTTAACCAGAATGAATACTTAAAAATTCATTCTGTGAGGTACACGTGTGCTTCAATATGAATTTTGTCTTATGGCTTACTAGCTTTGATTGGTTCTTTAAGACATTTTAGTGCATTAGCTCTACATTTCTAAGTCAGGTTACCTGGTAAAGACTAGCTGGAAGAAAAGGAACTCAAAATGATACTTGAGGGATTACCTCTCCAAAGAACATTAAATATATATTATAAATATGTATTAATACATTTAAACAATGCATTTCTAATTTAGTGTGTGGATTAACAATTTGTCACCATGATTTTTGATATACTGTTTGTATATCAAAATAGGACAAAGAACTGCAAAGCAAAACACAGAAATAAAACTATCAGACTTTACTCAACTGCCTGCTTTACTGGATGGCCTATATATATATAGAATTTGGAAACAAATAATTATATTAATTAAAAAATACAAGATTTACATGACGTATTCAACTGCATGCTTGTTTACATCATCCCTGATCAATTGGATTATCCACAGTTATGCAAATGGAAACTGAAGTGAGCTCTAAGGAGGGACAGTATGTACAATTAATACATTACTTCAAATGACTTCTTTACAAAAAGAGGTTATGATGGTTATAGGCTCAGCTTCCTACAATGTAAAAAGTAGCAATAAGAGGATCTTTCTGTCAGACATTCTCTGTTGACACTCAGATCCACTTGTATCTTTCTATACAGTCAGGGCTGGAAGTTAGAAAACTATCATCTTTCCAGACTCCCTTCCAGCAGGACTCAGGTTCAGCTTGTGCAGTGGGTGAGAGGTGAATGACAATCTGAAGGGTAAAACGAAAGCAGTCACTGTTCTAGGAATCACTCACTACAGCCCTGCAAAGGTGACCAGGAGTGCTTTTTGGAAATATTTGCAATGTCTTTATGGCTGAGGTTATTGGTGAATTTTCCTGACTTTCATACTTAGCCAGTTTGAAGCTTCTAATACATGTCTCAGAGGGTTGCTGTGCAGTTTAAGTAGAATAATGGACAAAAAATTCTAAGAAGGCTCATATCACAGGCTCACCATAATATTCTCTAGCAAGTGCAGATCAAAGCATGATGAGGTGTGACAGGCATTTAAAGAGCAGAGGATCTCGAGTAAAGCTTATCATCAAAACTCAGCTCACTTTCTTGTGCTGTGCTGGAGGCAAGTCATTTAACTGTATTCTCTCTAAGATCTCATTTGTTGTCTTTCAATCAGAAGGATAAGAATATTCACTTAATAGATTTGTAAGAAGAACTTAATAACTAAATGAATAATGATGTCTATGATGCAAGGAACTTTAAGCAGTATTGTAAGTAGCCATTTGAGAAATGCTATTAATATTTCATAATGAAGGACGGGTATGCTTAAAAGTTTCAACAACTACATTTAGAAAAGGATGCAGTGTATGTTTAAATATAATGAAAAATAAAGAAACAGACTAGAGAGAAGTAACATGAAAAGGCTAGTTCTATGCCCTTGCCTTAAGCAACATTTCTGCTGAGATCAGCATGTGTCCCTCGCTCACACTCATGTCATTTTCCATCTTCTCCATGTACTACCTAATGCAGTCACCCTTTCTTCATTCTAGGACTAAGTATAAACTCACTCTAGGTGTGAAATAGTGTATCATACTAAAATGGAACAAATAAATAATCTTATTGTTGAATTCACAACAGAGGAAGTAATTTGGAGAGGCTGGGGGTGGGAGAGGTGGACGATAGAGTGAGGAAGGTTTTCTGGAAATCCTGAACTCATAACATGTATGTAACCCTGTTATTCATAATCCTAAGAGTACAACTCTGGTAAGTCTTATGCCTACCTTCTGCCACTGAAGCTTGTCTTTATAGAAATTCTATAGCATACCTCTGTATCGACCATTATATTAATACTACTACTAAAGCTACTAATTAGCATTGCTACTTACTGAAAGTTGGAATCTGTGCTAGGTATTTTACAAATATTATTTTTACTCATTACAACATCCCTAAAAGATAAGTAACTATGACTATTCTCGTTTTATATATGGGAGAGTTGAAAGTGAGCAAGATTAGGGGACTTCCCAAAAGCTATAGCTAAATCAAGTTTTGTTAAATCCCCTGATTCTTTCCATACATATGTTTGCTGCCCCTTTTCTTCATTTATATTTTAAGGGCATTATTTTGTCAAAAGGTAAAGCTTATATGATCTGCTTTGGCTTATTAAAACTTGCTGTAAAGAATCATCAAGCAATTCAGTTCTCCAAATATAAAACCATGAAGTATACACACGGTAGGCTTCATTTTAAAATATGATATACAAATACAATTATCTTAAAAACTTCTTTTAAAATTGTATTCTGCAATATACTTACAAAATTTTAAAAAGTATATCCTGGTTTTACCGATTTCACTGTACTTTACACTGAGTTAATAAACACTACAGGGCAAGCCAATCTAACATATATGTACTAAAAAGGTATAGTGTACAAATTATAGAAAAGAAATTGCCTCTCCTCAAACATCTACAGCATAAATGTATACACATTTGAAGGTACACTAACCACAGATCAGTTAATAAACGGATGATGGATAGATAGATAAGTAGGACTAGAAACAAAGATCTATTTATAAGCATATATCATGTTCTATTAGAATGACAAAGAGTAGTCAAATAATTTCTCTATATATTTAATTCTGCTCCCAAAATATCAAGGTATATTCTGACTCAGTTTTGCTCTCACTAACCTGAGAAATCAGCCAATGATACTTTCTACCCGACTACTAGAAATAACAAGGCATTTAGATCTCAATCTAAATTACACCTGTTCCTTCATCTTTTCACAGTGTGGGTCAAATTTCAATAATCAGAGTGATAGTTATGGTGAAAATCATAAAATTGATGATGATTAAATAATTTACAACAATGACAGTTCTTTAGAACATAGAATAGTCCAGATTTTATACTTGAAATACACCATGTCCTTTAACTGTAGAACACTTTTTTGAAGATAAGATGCTCTTTTTGCTCTTGTGCAAGAAACTCAGTAGCTGGACTAAGAATTTAAACTCCAGAATGACCTGTGTAAGCTCACATCCTGACTCTACAACAAATCAACTGAGTCACCTTAGACAATCAGCTCAATTTCTCTCTATTTTTCTTAAGAAAAGTTTCCTTTTTTTAAAGCTTGTAAAATCATTATCCCTACCACTTGTCAGTTTTCTCCTGAGAAGTGAAATTAATACAGATAAAGTTCCTAGAACAGTGTCTGGCCAATAGTAATTGCTTAAAGCATTTGCTATGATTCTACCTATTCTTTAGAGAAAATCATTTGAAGATAACAAAGTTCACAGCTTTCTATCATATTTGATATGACTAGGGTCTTGGTGGGCAAAAAAAGAACTTAACACCATCATACCTGTGTATCCAGTTTTGCAAACACAGTTGAAGCCTCCTGGAAAGTTCTGGCAAATGGCACCATTCTTGCAGGGACTAGGCAGGCACTCGTTGATGTCTCGCTCACAGGCCCGGCCCGTGAAGCCATCCGGGCAGCTGCAGGAAAACCCTCCCACTAAATTGTGACAGGTCCCACCATTGTGGCAAGGAGATGGAAGACATTCATCTATGTCAATTTCGCACCAGCTGCCTGTGTAGCCTGGCAGACACTTGCATAAGAAAGGCTGCAGAGGTTCGTTTGCCACGATGATGACTGGAAGGCTCTCGTGGCTCTTCAGTTCAGTGCTCACGGCTAGCCTCCTGACACAGCTCCCTCCGTTCTGACACGGGACAGGAGCACAGGCGTCATGATCCACAGACTCCACCTTCACGCCGCTCTGCCTCAGGAGGATCTCCTTGATGCTTTCAAAGAAGGTGGCTACACCACTGGGATTCACATACTGATTGTGGTTTCGCTTCACAGCTGCCAAAAGAAACGTTCTGTTGTGCCCTTCATAAGCCCCATACAGTTGCACAGCAGTCCCGAGGCCTGTCAGCTGTGAACTGGCAATGCGCAAGAAATGAAGGTAGTGGTTGGTCAGGAAGTCCTTCACGGTCGGTACACCAAGGCGCAGTAGGATGCTGTTATCCACCGTCGCGTTGGAAAATCCCGTGAAGAAAACTCGGATGTTGCTGGTGACCGTGCTGTGGACACCATCATTACTAAGGATGGTAAGATCAAATGTGCCGTCTGTGGACCTCGGCTGGGAGCTCAGATCACAGGTGCCCCTTGGAATACTGAAGAGGCTGGTCACTCCCGAGGTCAGGGAGCAGTGGAAGGTGTCTAGCACATCGGGATCCTGCGGCTTCACGGAGCCTAAAACTCCACCAGGAAACAAATTACCGTAATAATTAACAAATATCTCCACCGTCCGAGACTGCGATGGGTTGTCATTTTGGTCTATGACTGTGATATGCACGGTCCCCGTGGAAGACATCTGAGGCACGCCAGAATCCCTGGTGACCACGGACAGATAGAAGTCGGAGATCTGCTCTCTGTCGATCTCTCGGGTGGTGCTCAGAACTCCCGCAGTGTTCAGACTAAAATAGTTGGTGGCAGGACCTGTGCTCAGCAGATAGTAGGTAAAGGGGCCTTGATTGGGAGGGAGATCCGGATCTGTGGACTGAAGGGTCATCACCAAAGTTCCTGGGCGTTTGTTTTCCATCACTTCCCCCTCGCTGATGGTCAACATAGGCCCGTTATCATTTATATCTTCCAGGGTAACTAATAAGGAGGCACTTCCGGTAGCAGAGGGGGTCCCGGAATCCACAGCCAAAACCGTGAGATTATAGATGGGTAGGGTTTCTCGATCTAACTCTGCAGTAACGGTGATCTGTCCTGTCTGTGGATTAATGGAAAAGGCACCGTTTTCATTCCCTGATCCAATGAAGTAAGAAAACCTACTCCAGCTGGGAACAGAGTCTGAGTCAAAGGCACTGACAAAGGTCACGTGAGTCCCCGTGGGCACCCCTTCACTGATCTGAACGCTGTAGATGTTTAGACTAAAAACGGGGGGGTCATTGGCATCTAGCACAGTGACATTCACAGTGACCTCATCTATGTCTGCCCCTCGAATGCTGCCAAAATTCTTGGCCAGTACCTTCAAAGATACCCTTTCTTCTTTTTCTCTATCAAGAAGTCCAGACACATAAATCTGTCCCGTCTTCTTGTTGATCTGGAAACCCTTCTTTCTACTGTTACCAAAAATCAAATAATGAACCTCCCCATCACTGCCCAAGTCACGGTCACTGGCAAATACTTCTCCAACAATAGTACCTTTAGGAGCTGCTTCTGAGATTTCAAAATAGTAAAGTTTGGAAACAAAACGAGGCACATATTCATTTGTCCCTTTTAATTGGATATTAACAGTGGCAAAACTGCACCTCTCCTCATCCGGGACATTGAAAGCTTTCACAGTAAGGTGGTAGCTCTGCTTGGTTTCAAAATCCAAGAAGCCTTGAGTGGTGACGACTCCAGTGTTGGGGTCAATGACAAAGAGGTCACTATCAGATGACTGTATAGTGTAGGCAATCACAGCATTGGTGCCAGAGTCAGCATCTGTTGCATTTAGGTGGATAACTGTTGTCCCACTGGGGGCATTTTCCAGAACAGTGGGGAAATATTCATCACGGAGAAATACTGGAGAATTGTCATTCACATCAATCACATTTACAGTCACACTGCAGTAACCAGTCCTTGAGACCCATCCTCCGTCTGTAGCACTAACAGTCATCTCGTGTTTCTGGCAGAGCTCATAATCAAGGGCTTTGGCGAGTGTTAATACACCTGTGGAGGAATTGATTGCAAAGATGCCTTCTTCATTTCCAGAGGAAATACTGTACCTAATCAAGCCATTCATAGCTGTGTCTCTATCTCTTGCAGAAACAGTTCTAACAATGGCTCCAACACTATGGCTTTCAGGGATGGTTGCACTCATGTGACTTTGAGAGAATTCAGGTGTGTGGTAGTTTTCCTCCGTTACAATTATTTGAACAGTTGCTTGGGATGAAAGTGGAGGGTTTCCCTTATCTTTTGCAGTGACAGTGATCAAAAAGTTCTGATTCAGGTCAGATGTCAGGGGAGCTGCTACTGAAATCCACCCTGTATGATTGTCTAACTTAAATTTTCCCAAATGATTTTCATTCAAAATGAAATACTCCACTTCAGAATTCAAGCCAAAATCTTTATCATCTACTGCAGTAACTTTGATTAACTTTGTCCCAACTTTAACATGTTTGGTGACTGGAGTAAAATATTTAGTTTTAAGAAATTGCGGTGCATTGTCATTACTGTCCACCGTGTTTATGGTAACTGTCGTCTCACTAAGTAACGCAGGATTACCTCGGTCTGAAGATGTCACTATAAAACTATGTCTGTTGATGTTCACGTTGCTGAAGCCACTGACATTTTGATATTTTAAGACCTGTTTATTGAAAATCTCTCCTGTGGAGGCATTAATCCTGAAGTACTCTGACTGAGATTTTATAAAATAAAACACTTGTCCATTTGATCCCTCATCAGGGTCTGTCGCAGATACCTGAGTCACTTTGGAGCCAATTTCAGTAAGTTCAGGGCAATCTAAATAATAGGAGGGTCTGCTAAATCTTGGAGCATTGTCATTGATGTCTGTCACAAATATTGTGACATCTGTACTTACAGTCCATCCAGAGTCATGTGCAGAAACTCGGATTCTGTAACGGTCTGTGTCTTCTCTATTTAAAGGTCTGCTAATTACAATATCCCCAGTGCTGGGATTAATGGTAAATGGAAGACTTGTGTCCATTATAGAGTATCTACTAATTGCATTTACACCAATGTCTTCATCAGAAGTTGTGACACGTGTAACTGTGTACCCTAATGGGGAATTTTCAGGAACATGGGCACTGAATATTTGTGAAAACCTCGGGGCATTATCATTTTCATCTAAAATATTAATGATGACTTTTACTGAGGTACTCTGAGAAGGGGAGCCTCTGTCTGAGGACTTTACAATAAGCACATACTGAGATATTTTTTCCCTGTCTAAAGGTCGAATGCTTCTAATTTCACCAGTGGCATGATTGATACTGAAACTATGTTCTTTGTTGCCATTAATGATTTCATAATCTAACTGTCCATTGGGCCCACTGTCCTTGTCCACTGCAGAAACAGTGAGTATTTTTCGAGGAGAAAGGTTTTCTAATATTTCAGATATAAATGGATCTTCCTTAAAGACAGGAGGATTATCATTGACATCTAACACTGTTATGTCAAGTTTCTCATAGGAGGAGAAAGGAGGAAAACCTCCATCTCTGGCTTCTATCCATACAACATATTTTTGTATCTTTTCAAAATCTAGAGGCTGACTTATGGAAACCTGTCCTGTTAACTGATCAATCTGGAGTGTGTTGCCAAGATTGCCACTTGCAATATAATAGGACAAAGGTTCTCCTCTCAAGGAGGACCCTGTTACAGTAGTGACAAGAGTGCCTACTGGTTGGTTTTCAGGAAACATGAAAGTCTGTTCTTTGGCTTTGACTTTAGGGAAATCTGCTTTGTTCACAAATCGAACAGTCACTGTGGTAGAATCTGTCTTGGGGACTGAGCCACCATCTTTTACGTGGACAGAAAATGTCACTTCTGAAGTGCCATTTAGTGGTCTGGCTGCCATAATAGCTCCTCTCAGTGTGTCAATGTGAAATTTTTCAGAGTTTCTACCCGAAAGAGAGTAATGGAGTTCAGAATTCGGTCCAATATCGGCATCCGTGACAGTAACTGCAAAGACGAAGGAACCTATAAAAGAGGGAGTGTGCAGTTATAAATCACATGGAACCCCAATAAAACATCTGATGGTAAGTTAAAACAGTATATTAAAACTATATATAAAACACTATATTGCTACCTGATACAACTTTATTTTCTCACGACTACTCGGGGAGAACACTATATCTTATATTGTCTCGAAATTTCCCCAGTCAAATCTACTTAACAGTAATCTTCCGGGACTGACCTGCCATTATCTACCTAAAAGCCAGACGATCTATGGAATTTAATATTTTTCAGTGTACCTTTGAGAGAAGCACAGCGAAGAGCAATGGCTAATCATTCCAAATTATAGTTCTTAGGAGAAAAATCTGTACATAATTTCCAACAAACACAATAATACATGAGTTCTGCTAAGAACTATGTTTCTGCCCAACAGAAAAAACACTTGAAAAAATTGCTCTATTATGTCTTAAAATACTTTGAATTACATTTTATGTAATCATATAAACAAAAATAATATGCTTAAAAAATAATTGTCAGTTCCTCGTGCCCAATGTTCTATGGGAAAAGTTTTTTAATCTGTGAGCTATTCTCATATGGAGATAAAGTATATATGTGAATGTGTGTGGAGATACGTGTGTGTACTACAACAATTATAAAGTATATGCACATACATATATATGAACAATTATAGTGTAGTAAGAAATAAGAATTGAAGAATGGACTCAATTTGGATTCCAAAAGTTAGTGCTTGGGATGAAGGCCAAAGAGGAACAAACCGTAGAGGAGATAACGCTGAAAAGCTGCCATAAGGACATGCTTTTGATAGCCTTATTCAGAAACCTTTCCCAAACCTGCACGCCTAGCCCTGCAGAAGAGTTTGTGACACAAGTGAAAAGTAGTCTAATCTTAAGAAGGCCACTGATTCTACTAAATTACTATGTTTAATGAGCGGGAAAAATGCCTAAGTCTTACTCACTTTGTATAGGAGATGTTATATTGCATCACTACACCTTGGGTGTAACCAGAATCATGCCTGCTAGCATCATTTCAGCTGAAGGCCCACTCCAGGGATTCATGACTTTGATACTGGCTTTTTCTTTTGATAAAAAGTTGGCACAAAAATTTATGGATTTTATACCTTCTACTGGTAGCAACTAGACCCTCTCAAGTGAATAGAAGATCAAAATTCACTAGCGGCAAAATTGTGGATCTGTTTCTTTCTTTTTTTTACTCTCATTAAAAATATCTTAAAGGAGAAAAAATTAAATTAATTATAACTTCATTTATTTATTATCCAGTCTCAAAATCCATTTCAAAAATTAACAATGGCTGATGATTTGTGCAGTTCCTAAGAGAGCAGGCCATTCTTAGCAAAGAAGCAAATAAACCCAAACTAAACTTAAAATAGGGTTTGAAAGATAAATACATATTATCAATTTGAACATGATTCATTATTGCCTCCATACACATATTAATAGAAAAACTTCATTCATTAAAATTGAGTTAAAATATTTATAGCAGTAATTAACTAGAAGGATTCTTTCAATAAATCTTTTGAAAATTTGTCTGTGAACCATTGGATAAAATATTAATTTTCTATGAAAGAACACAGTTGAGAGCCTAGTACCTCTAAGATAATGTTTTAGGTATAATGTAAGGACATGGCATGAAACATACATAATGTCCGTCCTATCAGGGCACACACAAATCACATCTCAGGACAGAAACCTACCTGACTACAAAGTGAAATCTATTTTCATATTTACCAATATTCAATTAAAATTCAGAAACAGCACTAGGAAAGCTGTGGCAATTATGAAATCTTAAATACAATTGGTCTGAGAAGAAAAAATTAGTTTGTAAGAGTCAATGTTCCTTCAATTGCTTTAATCAAGAGTTTAATTTTAGAGGATTTGCAAACTTTGGCTATGTCAGAAATATACCTGTAGAAAAAAACAGAAATTTAATTATAGGAAGTGCCCAATGCATAGTTTTTATTTCTCTGTGAGACATGAGAGGCAGTTTGGTTACCTGGCAGAGTAGGAGATGGGATGTGCGTGACATACGGGTGATGCTGAAACCTTGGTGGGTTGTCATTGACATCAGTCACCGTGACGAGCACACTGGTAGAACTGGAAAGGGGTTCCGGGGACCCAGCATCACTGGCAACAACCACTAAAGTATAATTCTCTTTTGTTTCCCTGTCTAGCAATGCACTGGTGATGATTTGTCCTGTGGATGGGTTGATGGTGAACTGAGAATTTCCACCAATGATCCTATAACTAAAGCAGAGAACAGACATGGGCATATTTCTTCCAGTTTTAATGCTGCAACATCTATTTACTAGAATTTTAACGAGCGAGGCAGAAAAGTCAAGGAAAACATTACAAATAAGATCACAGAACAATGAAAGAATATGCTAGTTCACATTTTATGTGAGCATCACATTAACAGTCTTTATGGCAAGATGTCCTATGACCTCAAGCTGGTCTTCATAAGGTTTGTGAGCTTCCTAAATCATGCAAGACCCTAGAATATACCCAGAAGACTATCATAGTTTAAATAAACCAGCCTGAAAGCATAAATCAGGCTCTTGCTCTAATATTGTGGTCAGTGGCAAGGATCACAGATGAACATCTGTTAAATACATCTAAAAAGTATTTATCTGCTGTGTGCTGTAATATACCAGAAAAGATCAGTGGAAGGTCTTGTTCTCTAAAGACCAAACGCTGTATATGACACATATTGAGAGTTGGACTGTGAAGAAAGCTGAGCGCCAAAGAATTGATGCTTTTGAACTGTGGTGTTGGAGAAGACTCTTGAGAGTCCCTTGGACTTCAAGGAAATCCAACCAGTCCATTCTAAAGGAGATCAGTCCTGGGTGTTCTTTGGAAGAACTGATGCTAAAGCTGAAACTACAATACTTTGGCTACCTCATGCAAAGAGTTGACTCATTGGAAAAGACTCTGATGCTGGGAGGAATTAGGGGCAGGAGGAGAAGGGGACGACAGAGGATGAGATGGCTGGATGGCATCACCAACTCGATGGGCGTGAGTTTGAGTGAACTCCAGGAGATGATGATGGACAGGGAGGCCTGGCGTGCTATGGTTCATGGGGTTCCAGAGAGTCGGACATGACTGAGCGGCCAAACTGAACTGAACTGAACTGAACTGACTATCCAGAGCCACTCACGAACTGATTATTTATACAGACACATTCCTAGTTACTAATTCTCTCATTTGCTATTCCTCATATGGCCAGCTGCTTTGCTTTCCTGTTGTAAGGAGTGGTATGACATCTTCATGGATATTTTGATGCTAACCAGATTGGTTAGTGGGCAGGAGTTTTCACTGAGAATAGCTTCTCTCTTCTGTCTAAAGAAAAGGCTATCTGTGTATATTTCTGAGAGCTCAGCTAGGAAAGAAGTAGCTAAGCCTGAAGGTTCAGAAGTTGGCTGTGGTCCAGAATGTTTTCTGTTGGAGGGTAGCAAGGAAATGAGGAAATGGATATCTTTCAAGTCTTCTCCTTCATGCCAACAAACAAATGCCCTTGTTGAAACTAACGGGTGTTTCTATAGTTTGCTTTGTGTCCATAAAAACATAGCAACAGCAAGTGTCTAATAGAAACAGCAGGAAAAACTTTACATCGCAGCCAGTGCACATTCTTCCTATTAAGTTCATTGTTTAAAACAAACATTTTGGCACCTTCATCCTTTTCTAGAGACATTAGGAACTGTTAAGGAGCTACGTGTTCTTTTGTTTGTTTGTTTTTAAACAAAAGAGGTTCTATAAAATGAGAGCTAAATAGATGGAGCATAGAGAGGGAGTTTGGTTGAGAACTGATTTCAAAATTGATAAAATACTTTGTATCACTCAGATTCGAATGTCTTATAGCAACTTCAAGTGCAAGATCAGGAATAAGAACAACAAAGACTGCATTTCCTGGACCAGAAGTGACTCCTCATAAAAGTATTATTACTGATTATTAACACCCTTACACAGTAGACAATACCTATTCCCGATATTAAAATAAAAATATCATAGGTTTGGAAGTTAGAAATTCAGGAGTCATGAAATAATCACATTGTCTTACCTTTTAGAGAAAGTCTGTAGAAACCTGGATTATGAGAAGTATGTGAGTTTATTTTGGGATAACTTAATAGGGAGAGAAAAAGTGCTTCATAGTGCCACAAGCTTTTTTTTATGACAGCAAAGGTCAGGGTTCAATCAAATATTTGTTCCCTTAAGCATTCACATATAAAAATAAGAAGGATGCAAAAAGCATGCAAATTTGATTTGGATGTCTTGTATATGAGAAGGTCATGGTATATTAGATTGAGCAATGTGTTGAAAGGCAAATGATGAGAGTTCTGGCCCATGCTGAACTCAGTAATCCATAAAAGAACTTTGAATTGTAAAGTCTTTAGTCTTTATTTTATGCTATTGCACATAAGACTGTCTCTTTAAAAGTAGCTAATATATTTACTATTTTCAAAAAGTAAAGACTAAATTGCCATGTTAACATGTGGTTAATTTTATCTAGGCTTTCTTTGTTTCTGAAATGTATGAAAAGTGTATCCTAAATACTAAATATCCTTTACTATCTCACAGTATCTATAATACCAGTTTTAATCAAATTTATACTTGTAAGTTAAAAAAAAAAGAAAGAGATAAAAGAAGCATATGCAACAATATAAAATGAACAGACTGCCAAGATCATATGCCTGGGTTTTCCCCACTTCATTCTTTTCTTTTTCTTTTTTTTTTTTTTTTTTTTTTTGAGTTTTGGTTCACTTCTCATCTTTGATGAATCTCGGTACTGCTTCTCTGATCCAAATTAGTTTTTTTTTAATGGTTATGAACTTTATTAGATCAAGTCTTGTGCTACCTTCTTAAATCTAAACACCTATGCTTCTCTAATGGCTCAGATGGTAAAGAATCTGCCTGCAACGCAAGAGATCCACGTTTGATCCCTAGTCAGGAAGATCCCCTGGAGAAGGGAATGGCTACCCACTCCAGTATTCTTGCCTGGAGAATCCCCATGAACAGAAGAGCCTGGCAGGCTACTGAATGACTAACACTTTCATTCTTTCTTTCATGCTGTTCTTTACAGTTTTGTAGCATCTTATTGTGTTCTTAGTGTGTACTCAGCAGACAAGGATTTCATTTATTTCCTCATTTAAGCCTCAGAACCGTCTTAATAGTGTGGTACTAGATTTGTACTAGATTTTTAATTGATAAGGAAGTTGAGTCTAAGGGAGGCTAATATAGTTGCACGAAGATGCATAAAGTCTATAAATGGCAGATGAAGACTTCGAACTTCTGTCTTTATGACCTCAACGTGCACTTTTCCCATTATCCTACAGTAGAAGGAAGCTGAGACACAGCCTGGGAGGTTTTAGGGGAGACAAAAAATGCTGCAGCTCATGCTAAGCCCAAAAGCAATTCTTGTGAAGGTGTGTTGATGTAGGGCTGGTTTACAATGATTTAGTTCTTTTGTTAAAGAACCTGCCTGCCAGTGCAGGAAACATAAGAGACACTGTTTTGATCCCTGGGTCAAGAAGGTCCCCTGGAGAACGAAATGGGAACCCACTCCAGTATTCTTGCCTGGGAAATCCCTTGGACAGAGAAACCTGGCGGGCTACGGTATATGAGGTCTCAAAGAGTTGGACAGGACTGAAGAGGATGAGCACACACACAGAGTTCAATGTCAATCCACAAAGATCTTCATTTATTTTCTGACTCAAGAAATTTACTGTTTCAAATTACTGGTATAAACAGATCATTATAATCTAAAATCTCAATCAATCATTGCATTTGTAAAGCTGAATTAACCCCATTTGATTTTGTGAATCTTTTTTTAACCTCTTCCTGAGATTTACTACGATCATAAGGAACTGTGTTGTGGGCTGCTAGAATATGATGATCTAGTAATGCATTGGAGAAGGAAATAGCAACCTACTCCAGTGTTCTTGCCTGGAGAGTCCTAGGGACGGGGCTGCCTGGTAGGCTGCCATCTCTGGGGCCGCACAGAGTTGGACACAACTGAAGCAACTTAGCAGCAGCAGCACCAGTAGTAGTTTAGAACCTGAACTCTGGAACATAGTTCCCTTGGACATGACTTTTGATCTCACTCAAGTACATAAATTCATAAAATTTCTTAACCTTTCTAAGTCTTCTCTATCTATAAAGTATTATGCATGTATGTATTCCTTTCATTTGGTAGTTTTTGAGTGTCAAATGTAATTTCTTTTGAAAAGCACCTGGCATTGTAATTAGTATGTGACACGAATTCAAAATTTAGGTTTATGTTCATAACAGTATATGCATATAGCTATAATAAACTATTATCTTTATTATAATGCATCTTTATATTTGGGTGCATGCATGCATGCTAAGTCAAATTAGTCATGTCCAACTCTTTGCAACCCTATGGACTGTAGCCCACCTGGCTCTCTGTCCGTGGGGATTCTCCAAGCAAGAATACTGGAGTGGGTTGCCATTCCCTCCTCCAGGGGATTTTCCTGATCCAGGAATCAAACCCACATTTCTTATGCCTCCTGCACTGGCAGGAGTGTTCTTTAGATTTGCACCGCCTGGGAAGCCCTTATATTTGGGTAAGATGAACTAACAGATAGAAACATGGATTGAGTAGGTAAAAAAATTCTGATCTCAAGCTTATATCCTAGATAGAAGAAAGATACATCAAAGTAAATGCAAAACCAGGCCATATATTTAAGGGCAAAGTGTTCTGAAGCATTGTTTCAGGAATTCAGAAGACAAAGGGATTGCTTTTTTCTTTAAATTTTATTATTATTATTATTTTACTTTACAATATTGTATTGGTTTTGCCATTCATCAACATGAATCCGCCATGGGTGTACACGTGTCCCCAGTCCTGAACCCCCTTCCCACCTCCCTCTCCATACCATCTCTCTGGGTCATCCCGGTGCACCAGCCCCAAGCATCCTGTATCCTGCATAGAACCTAGACTGGCGATTCATTTCTTATATGATATTTATACATGTTTCAATACCATTCTCCCAAATCATCCCACCATCTCCCTCTCCCACAGAGTCCAAAAGACTGTTCTATACATCTGTGTCTCTTTTGCTGTCTCACATACAGGGTTATCGTTACCATCTTTCTAAACTCCATATATATGTGTTATTATATTATATTGGTGTTTTTCTTTCTGGCTTACTTCACTCTGTATAATCGGCTCCAGTTTCAGAGATTGCTTTTGACTAGAAAAGCCTCTCCTGGAGAACAGTAAATTTAGGTTAAGATTTAAAGGGGTTACTCATTTAAAAGGTTACTCATCTTACAATAGGGCTTCCTCAGATAGTGTAGTGGTAATGAATCTGCCTGCCAGCGCAGGAGATGCAAGAGATTCCCTGGGTCAGGGAAGATCCCCTGAAGTAGGAAATAGCAACCCATTTCAGTCTTCTTGCCTAGGAAATCCCATGGACAGAGGAGCCTGGCGGGCTACAGCCCATGGGGTCACAAAGAGTTGGTGGTGTCTGAGCACACACACATCTTACAATAGTAATGAAAAGGGAGAATGAAGGTATTCTAGGCTGAGTCAACAACTTGCTATAAAAGATCAGCAAATATTTTAAATTAGTAAATATTTTAGTAAGTATTACTAAAATTACTAAAATGATGATGTGATCACTAATCTAGAGCCAGACATCTTGGGATGTGAAGTCAAGTGGGCCTTAGAAAGCATAACTACGAACAAAGCTAGTGGAGGTGATGGAATTCCAGTAGAGCTATTTCAAATCCTGAAAGATGATGCTGTGAAAGTGCTGCACTCAATATGCCAGCAAGTTTGGAAAACTCAGCAGTGGCCACAGGACTGGAAAAGGCCAGTTTTCATTCCAATCCCAAAGAAAGGCAATGCCAAAGAATGCTCAAACTACCACACAATTACACTCTTCTCACATGCTAGTAAAGTAATGCTCAAAATTCTCCAAGCCAGGCTTAAGCAATACGTGAACTGTGAACTCCCTGATGTTCAAGCTGGTTTTAGAAAAGGCAGAGGAACCAGAGATCAAATTGCCAACATCCGCTGGATCATGGAAAAAGCAAGAGAGTTCCAGAAAAACATCTATTTCTGCTTTATTGACTATGCCAAAGCCTTTGACTGTGTGGATCACAAGAAACTGTGGAAAATTCTGAAAGAGATGGGTATACCAGACCACCTAACCTGCCTCTTGAGAAATCTGTATGCAGGTCAGGAAGCAACAGTTAGAACTGGACATGGAACAACAGACTGGTTCCAAATAGGAAAAGGAGTGTGTCAAGGCTGTATATTGTCACCCTGCTTATTTACCTTATATGCAGAGTACATCATGAGAAACGCTGGACTGGAAGAAGCACAAGCTGGAATCAAGACGGCCGGGAGAAATATCAATAACCTCAGATATGCAGATGACACCACCCTTATGGCAGAAAGTGAAGAGGAGCTAAAAAGCCTCTTGATGAAAGTGAAAGAGGAGAGTGAAAAAGTTGGCTTAAAGCTCAACATTCAGAAAACGAAGCTCATGGCATCTGGTCCCATCACTTCACGGGAAATAGATGGGGAAAGAGTGGAAACAGTGTCAGACTTTATTTTTTGGGCTCCAAAATCGCTGTAGATGGTGATTGCAGCCATGAAATTAAAAGACGCTTACTCCTTGGAAGAAAAGTTATGACCAACCTAGATAGCATATTCAAAAGCAGAGACATTACTTTGCCGACTAAGGTCCATCTAGTCAAGGGTATGGTTTTTCCTGTGGTCATGTATGGATGTGAGAGTTGGACTGTGAAGCAAGCTGAGTGCCGAAGAATTGATGCTTTTGAACTGTGGTGTTGGAGAAGACTCTTGAGAGTCTCTTGGACTGCAAGGAGATCCAACCAGTCCATTCTGAAGGAGATCAACCCTGGGATTTCTTTGGAAGGAACGATGCTGAAGCTGAAGCTCCAGTACTTTGGCCACCTCATGCGAACTGACTCATTGGAAAAGACTCTGATGCTGGGAGAGATTGGGGGCAGGAGGAGAAGGGGACGACCAAGGATGAGATGGCTGGATGGCATCATGGACTCGATGGACATGAGTCTAAGTGAACTCCGGGAGATGGTGATGGACAGGGAGGCCTGGCGTGCTGCGATTCATGGGGTCGCAGAGTCGGACACAACTGAGCGACTGAACTGAACTGAACTGAACTTAGTAAGTATTAGTAATATAAGTAAATATTTTCAGCTCTTTACACCATCAGATCTCTGTTGCAGCATTCAGCTTGCCCTTGTAATGCAAAATTAGTCATAGACAATACACACATGAATAGGCGTGGCTATGTTCCAGTAACACTTTGTTTACGAAAGTAGGCTTTGGCTGGAATTTGGCCTGCAGGTTGTGTTTGGAGAACCCTGCCCTAGGACAGAGAAGGACTTGAATAAAGCCAGAATGCTTGGGAAAGCACAAATCCTTTTCCCAGAAGCAGAAAGTGATCCAGTGAGGCTGAAAGTTTGACTATACATTGAAGATTTGTACAGAACAAGCTTGGAGAGATGCTGGGGCCCTTTATGGAGTGGCTGGAATATGCAGACTAGGCCTTATCCCCTAGGCAAACTGGAAGTTAAAATCTTTTGAGGATGGGGGAGTTTCACTGTTAAAGCTGAAATACAGATCAAGGGGGTTCATATTACTGCCATTGTTCTTTCATTCACTGACTGACTCTGCTTCATCCAAATTGCTTCCTACAAAGTTGAGAGGAATTATCATAAAATGTAAACTAGTCGTGTTACTGGCTACCTTAAAACATTTCAGTTGTTTCTCCAACTAGATGCAAAAAAAAAAAAAAAATGTGAATCTTCTCATATGGTATACAAGGCTCATTCCTAACCCACACCAACCATACTGATTAGCTTTATTTTTCTGATGCTATGTTTTTGCATAGCTTTACCTTTGTACCTGTTTCTGTCTTTGCCTAGAATGTCTTTCATCCTTTATTTGTTCATAAACTATTCCTCTGTCTTTCCGCAAATCATCAGTTACTCAAAGCTTCTACTTATTTCCTCAAGTTTCACTGACTATGCTCTTGATTCCACACATTCTGTGTTTAAATTATGCTTGTTACAAGGTACTCTAATTGTAATACAGCAAAATTACCTTCTATATTAAAAAGATTTCTCCTTATGAGAACTGAAGTGCTTAATTTCTCAGAACTTAACAAAGCACCTGGGATGCTGTAAGGGCTTCAAAATTATACAGGATGCATGCATACTAAGTCGCTTCAGTCGGGTCTGACTCTTTGCAACCCTATGGACAATAGCCCACCAGACTCCTCCATCCATGGGATTCTCCAGGCAAGAATATTGGAGTGGGTTGCCATTTCTTCCTCCAGGGGATCTTCCTGACTCAGGGATTGAACTCGAGTCTCATAAATCTCCTGCATTGGCACGCAGTTCTTCAACACTAGCACCATATAAGAAGCCCTTATACAGGAGAGTATGGAATATAGATTGGAAGGATCATAAATCTGAGTCAGAAAAGTAAGCTGATTTTTATTATGTTAATCTGGGCATGATATAATTATGGACTGAATGAGGATCTTCGCAGGAGGAATACACAGAAAAGGTATACAGAGGTGGAAAAGATGACTGTTAGCCATCAGGACAGGAAGACAAAGAAACTGAGACAGTATCAGTGAAAGGAAGCAGAATGCCGAGAAACGGAAAAGGTTAGGAGTTTCTGATATGTTGTGCTTATGGTTCCAGCAGAATCTCTAGGTAGAAGTGCTCCTGGAGAGTTACAAATATGGGTGGGAATCTCTCGGAATGGAGTTAGAGTTGATAACACAGGTTTGGAGGTTTTCTGCATAGTTTTCTGGGTGTTTTCTGCATAGGTGCAGCCATGGAAATGGGTAATCCTCTGTTTCTTCTTTCTCTCTTTCATACACATGGAAATAAAGAAAAGTGCTGTGGGGAATGTCCAGATTACTTTGAAGACAGAAAGAGGAAACACAAAAGGCAAATTAGAAGATGTGGTTAGACATACAGAGTGAGAAATAAGAAATAATATTGACACAGACACTGAGGAAAAAATAAAATGCCAGTAAGAAAGAACGACCTATGATGTAAACGGTAAAGAGAAATAAGGATTCAGAAATCACTGGATTTGAAAAACTTCAGAAGAATATTCAAATAGTCTTTTTTGGTAAAGCAATAGAAGATAAATTTGATTGAGAGATTTTAAAGAATAACTGGCCGGAGAAAGTTTTGAGGTAGTAACCCACCCTCTCAAAAATGAGGTGTTAAAAAAATGTGAGTAAATAATATTCCAAAGTTCTAAAGACTATTAGAATTACTCATTTAATTAATTTCTTTAGGTGCCAGTCACTATTATGTTGGAGATGTTTTTTCAAGAGTGAATATATTAGGAATAAAATAGTTATTAGAACGCTATAAAGAAAAACACATACATTTAGCAATTTTAATATCACAATTATGTGTAAGAGAAATTTGCACATATTAACTGATTTCACATATGGGTTTCCCCAGGTGACACTAGCAGTTAAGAACATCCCTGCCAACACAAAAGACATGAGACATGGGTTCAATCCCTGGGTCAGGAAGAACCCCTGGAGAAGGAAACAGGAAAATACTTGGCACCGAGTAGGTGGTCAATATATATCAGTATTTAATTCTCACAAATTGGAAAGCAGCAATTCTAAACTCCACTTTTACTGATGGATATACTGAGCCTTGGGTGTGTGCACACTGTCGCTCAGCTGTGCCCAACTCTTTGTGACCCCATAGACCAAAGCCCGCTAGGCTGCTCTGTCCACAGAATTCTCCAGGCAAGAATACTGGAGTGGTTTGCCATGCCCTCCAGGGGATCTTCCCAGCTCAGGGATCAAACCCATGTCTCTTATGTCTCCTGCATTTGCAGGCAGGTTCTTCACCACTGGCACCACCTGGGAAGCCCCATAGTGAGCCTTAAAGATACTAAAATGACTTTCCTAAGTCATGTAAGTAAATAGGAACCAGAACTTAATACCAGATATTCTGAGCATTTCTGTAGGAATAAAGATGTGATCCAGAAAAGAGGGATTATCTGAAGATCCAGAGAGAAATGTAGTAACTATTGAATTAAAGATCTGAAGGAAATCTAATGGGATGCGATCAAGAGCACAGAGTAAGGGATTTACCTTTGGACGTTCACTGTGTTGATGCAGTTTTGTGACTTTCTCCAATGTTATGACATAAAAGAATTAAAAGTGAGGTCTGAATGGACATTTGGTGAGTTGGAGGAAAAAAGGAATACATTTCTATAAAAGCTAAATTCTGGGATGGGTGTCTGGAAAGCAAAGATAAAAACTAGATAAAGACTGGGAAATAACACAGGCTGGTTTACTACAAGGGAAAATATTAGTTATGTAAAGTGTAAAACTGAAAATAAGTACATCATCCATTAAAAGGTATAACTTGATCAAACTGGTGGAAAGAATAATATAAACAAATATTTGTTGGATAGCTGTTGTATAAAAGATCACATTAGACTACACAGGAAAATTAACATCACACGTTAAAAGTTGTGCTTTTAGAGAACCCATCAGTAGTTGGTAAAATGGCTTAAATATGTAATATTTAAGTAGCTAAAATGGAAATTAATACACAAAATCTCTATTAACCGGGCTTCCCTGGTGGCTCAGAGGTTAAAGCATCTGCCTCCAATGCGGGAGACCCGGGTTCGATCCCTGGGTGGGAAGATCCCCTGGAGAAGGAAATGGTAACCCACTCCAGTACTCTTGCCTGGAGAATCCCATGGACGGAGAAGCAAATCTCTATTAACCAGAGAAGAAGATGGATTCTCTCCAGGATTCCATGAGTAGCAAGAAGATATTAACATCCAAAATATATATTACATTAAAAACAAAGCAAGCCAGAGTATAAAAGGTTGAAGGTTGGCATAATGATTTAATAGAATGGGAAAATATTTTTCATTTAAATTGTAATAAGATGGGAATACCAGACCACCTGACCTGTCTCCTGAGAAATCTGTGTGCAGGTCAAGAAGCAACAGTTAGAACTGGACATGGAACAACAGACTGGTTCCAAATCGGGAGAGCAGTACGTCAAGGCTGTATATTGTCACCCTGCTTATTTATCTTATATGCAGAGTACATCATGAGAAATGCTGAACTGGATGAAGCATAAGCTGGAATCAAGATTGCCGACAGAAATATCAATAACCTCAGATATGCAGATGACACCACCCTTATGGCAGAAAGTGAAGAGGAACTAAAAAGCCTCTTGATAAAAGTGAAAGAGGAGAGTGAAAAAGTTGGCTTAAAACTCATTCAGAAAACTAAGACCATGGCATCTGGTCCCATTACTTCATGGCAAATAGATGGGGAAACAGTGGAAACAGTGACAGACTTTATTTTGGGGGGTTCCAAAATCACTGCAGATGGTGACTGCAGCCATGAGATTAAAAGACACTTTCTCCTTGGAAGAAAAGTTACAACCAACTTAGACAGCTTATTCAAAAGCAGAGACATTACTTTGCCAACAAAGGTCCGTTTAGTTAAAGCTATGGTTTTTCCAGTAGTCATGTATGGATGTGAGAGTTGGACTATAAAGAAAGCTGAGCACCTAAGAACTGATGCTTTTGAACTGTGGAGTTGGAGAAGATTCTTGAGAGTCCTTTGGACTGCAAGAAGATCCAACCAGTCAATCCTGAAGGAAATCAGTCCCGAATATTCATTGGAAGGACTGATGCTGAAGCTGAAACTTCAATAGTTTGGCCACCTGGTGCAAAGAACTGACCCATTGGAAAAGACCCTGATGCTGGGAAAGATTGAAGGTGGGAGGAGAAGGGGACAACAGAGGATGAGAGTGTTGGATGCCATCACTGACTCAATGGATATGAGTTTGAGTAAACTTCCCGGCATTGGTGATGGACAGGGAGGCCTGGCGTGCTGCAGTCCATGGGGTTGCAAAGAGTTGGACATGACTGAGTGACTGTACTGAACTGAACTGTCTAATTTAAAAGTGAATATGATAATTTTTTGCAAAATAAAAATAGCATCAATTTGTATTATATTTGACTGTATGAAACAAAAGTTATTTGAAGAGTTTTCACACATAGGTTTTAGCCCAGGATCTCTGGGCTGGGCATGGCAGCTATGACAAACAAAGTATTCCAGAAGTGATGCACTGCCCACTTCAAGTCCTGGCTTTTAAGAACATTAGCAGCTTTCACCTGAGGTCCTTGGAACCCAGAGGTTTCTCTACCATATAGAGAAGTCCAACTACTCTGCTGAAGAATCACATTAAAAAGCCCTGAGACCACAAGAGCAGAGAAGGGAATCAATGGAGCCTGCTGTTCCAGCCATCCCTGCCAAGGCACCATGCATGTGAGTGAAGCCATCTTGGGTCCTCCAGATGGTCACCAGGCAAATACCACTAAGTGACACTAGTCATTCACATGAAGCATGAAAATCTCCTCCCCCTGACCTGTGTCCTAATTCCTAAAGTACCAAAGAATGAAATGCAATAAGAATATAAATAAAGTTAATAAGGTAAAATTTTTATTTTAATCTTCATTTTAGGCATAGTTGGTTATTTAGCAATAATTCCTAGTGGCTTAGACAGTAAAGAACCTGCCTGCAGTGTAGGAGACCTGGGTTCAATCCCTGGGTCAAGAAGATCCCCTGGAGAAGAGAATGGCTACTCAATCCAGTATTCTTGATGGAACAATTCATGGACAGAGGAGCCTGGTGGGCTACAGTCCATGGGGTCACAAAGAGTTGAAGATGACTGAGCAACTAAAACTTTCTTTCAATCACAATAGGGTTAGGTGTCAATATATGACATTTCCAATGAAATGAAGCATTATATGCATTTCGTTCAAAGACGTTTAATGAGAAAAGTAATCAAAATTTACAAAGGAAAAGGCACTGACCTGATAACCGCATTGGTTGAAGCATCAATATCTGAGGCATTTACCAATATAACATCTGTCCCAGTTGGTGCGTCTTCAGGAATTGTCGTGAAATACATTTTACTGGCAAAAGTCGGGACATTGTCATTGATGTCATCCACTATGACATTGATTGTTCCAGTTCCGGTCAGGGCAGGGAATCCTAGAGGGAAAAGAAAACCAAGTCTTAATGTTCATAAATCACAAAAATAATAGCAAGCTTAACAATGGGTTGTAGACAGAACTACTAAAGAGAGTGTAGAAAACACCCCAAGGTAATATTTGTGAACACATAGACAGGTGATTGAGTAATTTTTAGTTTTGTTAAAAGAAAAATATTTTTATTTAGGGACTAGTATTCCAACTCTTCCCTAGTGATATTGCACAAAAGAATATGTCAGTCTCCTAGTCTATTTTAAAGGTACTCACTCAGCAATCTGGAGCACAACAATATCATTTAAATGCCACAAAAGAGGCACTACTGGTTTCTCTAAAATTATAGTAAAATAGATCAAGCCGGATTTGGAGCATCCCTCTGTATCTTGACTAGCTGGCCAGCTGACAAAGCAGAATTAAAAACTGTATTCCTAGATGTGACTATCAATGCTATCATAAAGAAAAATTAACTGTGTTTTGAGGCCTTTAAATCCCCTTTTCTGTACTAACATATTTCTTTGCAGAAAATTTTAAAAAGAAAGCACTGACCTTTCACTTGCTGGAAATAGCATGTCAATGAGATGACTTGAAATCATTTCTGTTGCATTTATTTAATGTTTAAGGTAAATATGAAATGATTCATTTTTATTCCCTGTTTCAGTGCCTTTATCAGCATATAGTGAAAATGCAGCATTTAACAAAACGCTGGAGGACACTGTCTATCGTACACAGAGTTAGAAGACTCTTGTGTGGTGAAGGTCAGATATCATATTTAGTTGATTCTGTGGGTTATCTCAAAGGTAAATGGCAAATCATCTGCTTTTAGTTGTTTTTCAGAATCATATTCAGACTTTAATATACCAAAATAGAAATAATGAAGATCTGCTTACCTATGCTTGTCTAAAATAAAATAAGGCCCTGGACACGCTCAATTTTAAGATACAACTTTTCTCCCCATAAATTATTTCCCATTAAATGAAGCTTTAATTCTACTTACTTTTAGTATTCTATATTTTGTAAATAAAGTCATTCTCTCACTTACTCATTCACTTCTCTGTAAAATGTTTATGAATATCTCTCTAATATCATGGAATGGTGTTGAGATTCACAACCTTCTAATATTATCTTTTGTAATAATATTCTTATGATTTGCTAATATGTCCTTATTGCTATTCAGACTTCTCCCTGTGTTCTTAGATTGTCATTACTGATGGCGTAGTACCAATCAATTTTATGTTCCAATGTATGGGAACCAAAAATCAATGGACTAGAAAATTACGGAATGCAGTGGTTTTTGTGCTGTACGCAAGGAAGCTCAAATTCTACATTAGATGAAAAATTTGTATGACCACTTGAACTGGGCACTATGACAAGGCACGATATCTCCTGGAATATATTCAATTAAATTTTAGGCTGCAAGCTGATCTCTGTTGCCTTCTCTGTGAGATTACTAATGTCAAGAATTCCATTTATATTAACATATTTTAAAATTAATTTCTGCAGATATCTTACCTTTTAGGTGTTGGATTTTATATTGAACAAAACTAGTTCTTACTCTTTGCCTTTTCTGCATCAGTTCAGCTCAGTCTCTCAGTCGTGTCCGACTCTTTGCAACCCTAAGAACTACAGCACGCCAGGCCTCCCTGTCCATCACCAACTCCCAGAGTTCACCCAAACTCATGGCCATCGAGTTGGTGATGCCATCCAGCCATCTCATCCTCTGTCGTCCCCTTCTCCTCCTGACCCCAATCCCTCCCAGCATCAGAGTCTTTTCCAATGAGTCAACTCTTCGCATGAGGTGGCCAAAGCATTGGAGTTTCAGCTTTAGCATCATTCCTTCCAATGAATACCCAGGACTGATCTCCTTTAAAATGGACTGGTTGGATATCCTTGCAGTCCAAGGGACTCTCAAGAATGTTCTCCAACACCACAGTTCAAAAGCATCAATTTTTAGGCTCTCAGCTTTCTTCACAGTCCAACTCTCACATCCATACATGACCACTGGAAAAACCATAGCCTTGACTATACAGACCTTTGTTGGCAAAGCAATGTCTCTGCTTTTGAATATGCTGTCTAGGTTGGTCAAAACTTTCCTTCCAAGGAGTAAGCATCTTTTAATTTCATGGCTGCAGTCATCATCTACAGTGATTTTGGAGCCCCAAAATATAAAGTCTGACACTATTTCCACTGTTTCCCCATCTATTTCCCATGACGTGATGGGACCAGATGCCATGATCTTCGTTTTCTGAACGTTGAGCTTGAAGCCAACTTTTTCACTCTCCTCTTTCACTTTCATCAAGAGGCTTTTTAGTTCCTCTTCATTTTCTGCCATAAGGGTGGTGTCATCTGCATATCTGAGGTTATTGATATTTCTCCCAGCAATCTGGATTCTAGCTTGTGCTTCTTCCAGCCCAGCATTTCTCATGATGTACTCTGCATAGAAGTTAAATAATCAGGGTGACAATATACAGCCTTGACACACTCCTTTTCCTATCTGGAACCAGTTAGTTGTACCATGTCCATTTCTAACTGTTGCTTCCTGACCTGCATATAGGTTTCTCAAGAGGCAGGTCAGGTGATCTGGTATTCCCATCTCTTTCAGAATTTCCCACAGTTTATTGTAATCCACACAGTCAAAGGCTTTGGCATAGTCAATAAAGCAGAAATAGATGTTTTTCTGGAACTCTCTTACTTTTTTGATGATCCAGCAGATATTGGCAATTTGATCTCTGGTTCCTCTGCCTTTTCTAAAACCAGCTTGAACATCTGGAAGTTCACAGTTCATGTATTGCTGAAGCCTGGCTTGGAGAATTTTGAGCATTACTTTACTAGCATGTGAGATGAGTGCCATTGTGCAGTAGTTTGGGCATTCTTTGGCATTACCTTTCTTTGAGATTGAAATGAAAACTGGCCTTTTCCAGTCCTATGGCCACTGCTGAGTTTTCCAAATTTGCTGGCATATTGAGTGCAGCACTTTCACAGCATCAACTCTTAGGATTTGAAATAGCTCAACTGGAATTCCATCACCTCCACTAGCTTTGTTCGTAGTTATGCTTTCTAAGGTCCACTTGACTTCACATTCCAGGATGTCTGGATCTAGCTTAGTGATCATGCCATCGTGATTATCTTGGTCGTGAAGATCATTTTTTGTACAGTTCTTCTGTGTAATCTTGCCACCTCTTCTTAATATTTTCTGCTTCTGTTAGGTCCATACCATTTCTGTCCTTTATTGAGCTCATCTTTGCATAAAATGTTCCCTGGTATCTCTAATTTTCTTGAAGAGATCTCTAGTCTTTCCCATTCTGTTGTTTTCCTCTATTTCTTTGCATTGATTGCTGAGGAAGGCTTTCTTATCTCTCCTTGCTATTCTTTGGAACTCTGCATTCAGATGCTTATATCTTTCCCTTTCTCCTTTGCTTTTCGCTTCTCTTCTTTTCACAGCTATTTGTAAGGCCTCCCCAGACAGCAATTTTGTTTTTTTGCCTTTCTTTTCCGTGGGGATGGTCTTGATCCTTGTCTCCTGTACAATGTCATGAACCTCAGTCCATAGTTCATCAGGCACTCTATCTATTAGATCTAGTCCCTTAAATCTATTTCTCACTTCCACTGTATAATCATAAGGAATTTGATTTAGGTCATATCTGAATGGTCTAGTGGTTTTCCCTACTCAATTTAAGTCTGGATTTGTCCATAAGGAGTTCATGATCTGAGCCACAGTCAATGAACTACAAATATTAAAATATTGTACTTGCCTTTTCACTAGTCACTTAAACAATGGTAGGATAATATCATATGTAATTCACATTCAGAACAGATTTAGAAGCATTATAAACATTGAAGAAGCACATCAAAATAATACTTTAAAAATCTCACTCAACATAAACATTAATTGAATCTTTAGGCATTCATGTACTGGTTTAAGAAGTTTACCTGAATTGTCTACTCTTCATAAGTTTGTATGGCTGTTACCTCCATTTTATATATAAATGACATTAAAGAAAGGGATAGAAAGGTTGAGTAATGTTTTTAGGGCCATTGACCTGGTGAGGAATGGAACTAGGCTTTGACTTGCATGGGGAGCTCTTGACCACCGACAGAAAAGCCAGAAGGTGTTAGCAGCAGGACACATGCTGCTCAGTGAGACGCTCTGGGACTCTGGACAAGCCAGTCTCAGGGAACAACACAAGCCCCAAGCCAGAGGAAAAGGCCCATCTGTGGCGGACCTTAGCTATTGTCCAGGTTAAGCTTGTGTAGCATTTGGGGACATCTGTTTGGCCATAAATTTTTAATTTTTCACAGCACATGTTAAAGCCCAAGTCAATATTTTCTGAGTTATTATGGATGACCAGTGTTCGGCCCTAAGCTCTGAAATGTGTGTTTAATTATACACAATTTAATGAAATGGAAGTTAATTGTGTGAATGATGTTAGTATCTCTCCCACTGTCTGCTTGAAAAAAACAATAACTAGAGCTTGTTTGTACATTTGTGTCGACAAAAGGGGATGTCATGGGAAGGACGGGCTATATCCGATGAATCGTGAGAGGGGATAACTAAGTCAAGGTCCCAGATATCATGAAAGGCTCTTTTATCTCTATTACTGACACTGTATTCCACTCACTAAATCTGTCTTCTTATATGCAAAATGGGAATAATAAGAACAAACCTACCCCAATAGGGGTGTGGAGGGGAATGTAACATGTTTAGGATAGTGCCTGGTACATAGTTAGAACATATTCTATATTACTCTTTGTTGTTGTACTTGTTTTAGAAATTAGGAGAAAAAAAGGAAATTTGACATTTAAAAGATCAGTTTTTAATTTTACAGATTACTGTGTCATAATTCTCAGGATTTTTGTCCCCTGACAAAACTTTCAAGTCAGTCTTATGACAACATTATTCAGGAAAAGATTGTGAATCATTCTTTTCTTTTAATGATTTCTTTTTGGTAGTTATAAGTGTATGAGACTCAGGTTTCAAAACTTGCACAGCTTTGTATAAGGTGTGTTGAATTGAAAATTTAAAAATGCAAAATTTACAAATTGCAAGTGAGAGAAGATCTGAAAATGTCTGATATGCTCTCTAATCAACAATGCTTAAACTTGTTAAGAAATAGTTCAGTAACTGCCAAATGGTTTTATCCTTGGTATTCTAAAGTGTCTGACAACACACATATGAAAAGCTTCATAAAATGATGACTAACTCATTTGGTTAGGAACATGTGATTCCTTTCCTTGTCTATAAACTACATAAATATTGTTGCTGATGTGTTTTCTGAATTAGTAAGCAAAAATTAAAAAAAAAACAAACACAAAACATTGTTTACCTAGGAAAATATTCAACAAATTCAATCTCATGGTTTCCATACCAGAGAACAACTAATTTTTCCACAAGCTCTTGAAAGCACACCAGCAACAGCATATGATCCTGGCCTGAGAAGTGACCCCACAGTAATCCCATATCCTCATGGTGCATCTGCTCAAGCCAAGAACCATCACGAGTCCCCTTTCCTCCACTTGTTAGCAACCACAGCCCACTTTAACAGCACTTGGGGTTCTTCTCTTCCTCTTTTCTTCAAGAATTGATAGAGTGACCCAATTTCTACAATGGCCTCACTTTCTTGTTGCCCCAGGGGATGGGCATGCATGTCTTATTTACTTTTAAACTTTTACAAGGAAATTGTACAAAGACATAATTCTACATTTCTAAGTCTCTTACTGGGATTTAACTAACTCTGAACTCTGCCTCTAATATTTCTCTTTTATTCTCAGGATAGGGCCTTCCACCGTCATCTCACTCTAGCCTCAGACTGGTCCTCCACAAGGCCCTGCCTCTAAGCTTTAGGCAGGAAGATGAAATCAAGGGACAGAAAACAGGAATTCCCCGATTTTGAGCAAATTAGCCTCTTATTCCAGGTGGCTTCATGATAAAGAACCCACCTGCCAATGCAGGAGAGGCAAGTTTGATCCCTGGGTCAGGAAGATCTCTGGAGGAGGAAATGGCAACCCACTCCAAGTATTCTTGCCTGGAAAAATCCCATGGACAGAGGAGCTTAATGGGCTACAGTCCAAAGGGTTACAGAGTCGGACTTGTCTGAGCACGACAACACAACAAAGACTTACATCTACAACAGACTTCTCAGATGAAGGACACAAGTTACCTAGCCCTTGGTACACACAGATTTTATCACTTCCTCATCTCCTTATGGAATGATGAAGCTATGTTTTGTTGCTTTTCTGTGTTTGTTTGCTTCCTTTGAACCCTTCCTCTTAACCTAGTGAAGAAGTGGTTCTGGTGCTTATGTTCCTATTTCCCAACATCTTTTGGGTTATGGTCCATGTGAAGTGCTACATGATATTCACTGTAACTTTACCTTCAGTTCAGAACTTTCCAGGCTGATACTCCCAACTGACTCTTTGTTCTCTCCTCTTGCAAATTACTAGAGAGCCTCAATATTAGTATGCTAAAAACTCTAGTCTTAGTTAGTCCGTGTAAACTTAGCCTGTATATTTGTATATAAATTGACAAACCTATGTGCATATACATGTGAAGTGAAGTTGCTCAGTTGTATCCGACTCTTTGTGACCCCCATGGACTGTAGCCTACCAGGCTCTGCAGCCCATGGGATTTTCCAGGCAAGAATACTGGAGTGGGCTGCCATTTCCTTCTCCAGGGGATCTGCCCAACCCAGGGATCGAAACCGGGTCTCCTGCATTACAGACAGATGCTTTACTGTCTGAGCCACATATATATTTTTAGATACATATTATTGAACACTTATTTGATAATAGTATTTGAGTGGTGCTTCCCAGGTGACACAAGTGTTAAAGAACCTTACTGGCAATGCAGGAGACCCAAGAGACATGGGTTTGATCCCTGGGTTGGGAAGATCCCCTGGAGGAAGGCACAGCAACCCACTCCAGTATTCCTGCCTGGAGAGTCCCATGGACAGAGTAGCCCGGGGAGCTACAGTCCATAGGGTTGTAAAGAGTGGACTCTTTACATGCTGAGGCGACTTAGCAGACATACATGTGCATGAGTATCTTTTATATGTATTACTCTTAATATACAGATTCATGAAGCAGGTATCGCTACTTAAGTTTTTTTAATAAAGAACTTTCAACTCTAAGAATTTAAACAATTTATTTACATTTAGCCATAGTGGACAGAGCCTTCTCTGGTGGCTCAGTGGTAAAGAATCTGCCTGCTAATGCAGGAGACTTGGGAGACGTGGGGTCGATCCCTGGGTTGGGAAGATACTCTGGAGGAGGAAATGGCAACCCACTCCAGTATTCTTGCCCGAAAACCACATGGACTGAGAAGTATAGTCCATGGGGTCCCCAAGAGTCAGAGATGACTTAGCGACTGAACAACAGTAGTGGACAGAGGGAAGGTCAACTCTGAACTCTTCAAAAAATATATTTTTTCTGTTCATTAGGCTCAGATAAAAGTATGCCACTCTTATTGCAGATGTTTTACTCATTATTATTATTAGTGATGTACTTCTACCATATTCTCTATTAAGTTATAAAATAATTGAAAGCAGAAATTATTGTTTAATTCATCGTTATCTAGACCAATAAGGCATAGGTTGTCTTCAATGTTTATTAAGTTCTCCTTTGACTCTATATATGGAAATCTGATCTAGTGACTACATGGGTGAAAGTTCAAAAAGCTGATCACTTCTGGGAATAAATATAGGTTTTAGCCTAAGGCTGGGGTCAGAGAACAAAAATTCTGACAAAGGTCAACATTTTGGAGATAGTCTACTACTTATAACAGAGGGTCCCAATTAATCCTGAATCCCATGAGAGGAATCAGAATACTAGGGGCCAATATTTTGCTTGGATAGATCTGATAATGATGAATTATATAGGTAGTGGCGTAATAGGGCAAGATTACTCAGTTTCATCTGGAATTGATTTATGAGAACCAGATGCAATCAGAAAGAAGAAGTAGGATGTAAGGACCTAGACTCCTGACAGAAGACAGTGAGCCAATGAATGGAGCTGAAGACAGAAGTGAAATGAAAGGACAAAGTCTCAGAAATGTTTAAGTATAGAGGCAAGGAGCATACAGGAGACATGTGAAATACAATCAGCAGTCAGATGATAAAAGGAAGCTCAAATTCATTTTGTAAAAATATTTTGTATTTTATATATCATACATCTGTGCATGTACATATATGAGAGTAAAAGTAAAAGTGTTAGTCGTTCAGTCGTGTCTGACTCTTTGAGACCCTATGGATAATAGCCTGCCAGGCTCCTCCATCCGTGGAATTCTCCAGGCAAGAATAATGGAGTGGGTGGCCATTCCCTTCCCCAGGGAACCTTCCTAACCCAGGGATCAAACCTGAGTCTCCTGCATTGCAGGTGGAATCTTTACCATCTGAGCCACCAGGGAAACCTGTATATATATTTTATAAAGTATATATATGTATACATATATACAACAGTGGTTCAGTTGTCAAATCGTGTCTAAGTCTTGCGACCCCATGAACTGTAGCCTGCCAGGCTCCTCTGTTCATGGGATTCTCCAAGCAAGAATACTGGAGTGGGTTGCCATTTCCTTCTCCAACATATATACAATAAATGTGGGTAAATAGATATTAAACTTCTTAAATTTTTAGAGCAACAGCAAAAAATACATATGATTCTGAAAAGCATTTTTTTAATGTGTAAAAACACATCACACACATACACTCCCCCCCCCACACACACAGATTATTCACAGTTTAATCTTCTGATAGTCCATTACACTTGTGTAGTTCCAAACTTTGTCTTGAGTCATATTTTATACTTTTAAACTTGGGAAATGATTAAACTGGTATTGCCTTTGAACATTGGTGGCTTAAAAAGATCAAACATATTAGAATAAAGTTCAAGGAAACCTAAAATAAGATTTTAAAAAGAAAAATGTTTCAGGCAACTGCTTTATCAGAAAATTCATCTTCAATAAGTGTAATGAATGAATCTAAAGATCTAATTAAAGTTCTAACTGCAGGCATTTTACATATTTAATGTTAGCCCCCATAAATTAAACATATTTTCCTGAAACATGAGAAACTGCTCAGCCACATTAGAATTTTGCTTAACTGAAATCTATTACTTTGCCATAAAACTGATTTCATTCTTAACATCAAACATCTGGTGGAACAGTCCTCTTACTGGGTGTGTTTGTTGTAATAAAGTATTACCTTCTTTTTTATACTTGGAGTAAACACATATTTCTTACAGTAAGTAAGCCATCCCCTGAAAAGGTATTGAAACCAACCACTCAGTATTGACTTTTAATTATGTGATTTGGCTTAGATTTGAATCCAGAAAATATGTGAAGCAAGTAAATATGTAGAAGTATTTAAATATGAGCAATAGCATTGATCTTAAAATTTTCATTTTATAATATATTACCACTAATTAGTTCTACAAATATGTTCATATAAATTAGGTAGGTACATACTTAGGTAACATTTTAGCTTTAATCATTTCTCAGGAATCTTTATCAAAAACACTATTTCCTTTTTATAAATTTTTATACTAAAGAATCTGCTTGTAATGCAGGAGACCCAAGTTCTATCCCTGGGTCAGGAAGATCCCCTGGAGAAGGGAATTGCTACCCACTTCAATATTCTTGCCTGGAGAATTCCATGGACAGAGAAGCCTGGTGGGCTACAGTCCATAGGGTCACAAAGAGTTGTACACGACTAAGCAACTATCATACTAAATAGAGGTGACAAAACTAAAGAAAGAACTTAGCAATATTATGTAAATAAGACTGAAAATTGCTCATAGTGCAAATGTAGTTAGTGTCATTGAAATGTACACTTAAAAATCATTAAAGTGGTAAATTTTATGTTATATGGATACATAATTTTTAAGAGTTTATAAAATAAAATATGATGTAAACTAAATATTTTATCCCCCACATAAAGTATGTGATAAAGACTTAATTTTGGAGAACATTAAAAAAAAGAACCCTAACAACACATGTTGAAACTCTGAAATACTACCAAATTCAAAATATAGACTGAGTCCTGCCTATTTAGTGAAACTATCAAATTATATATCTTTGGAATAATTATCAAAATAGGCTAGAAAGTAAGATTAAGTTTTAACATGATAAAATTAGAAGATTTTTGAAAAGGAAAAATTCCTCATACTAAGCTTACATTATTTTCTATTCTATTTAATATCTATCCTTTAGGTAATATAATAATCTCTTTAATATTTCAAATAGTTTGTTTCCATTTCAAAGTTGGGTTTCCTTCATCTACTTGGATTTATAGCTTAAATTAAGTAAATGAGAAATAGACTGAAATTACTTCATCAAATTTTAATTGTATGCAACATGATAGCAATTCTAGCTATTAATTATTGGAATTTTGGAAGCTTGATCATCTTTCTTTTTGTATTTTTATCTTGCTGCTGCTAAGTCGCTTCAGTCGTGTCTGACTCTGTGTGACCCCATAGACGGCAGCCCACCAGGCTCTGCCATCCCTGGGATTCTCCAGGCAAGAACACTGGAGTGGGTTGCCATTTCCTTCTCCAGTACATGAAAGTGAAAAGTGAAAGTGAGGTCGCTCAGTCGTGTCAGACTCATAGCGACCCCATGGACTGCAGCCCACCAGGCTCCTCTGTCCTTGGGACTTTCCAGGCAAGAGTACTGGAGTGGGGTGCCATTGCCTTCTCCATTTTTTATCTTATGACTATACAAATGAAAAGCTATGTAGGAAAAGTTGTTTCTACTAAAGTATAGCTGATTTAAAGAATATTATGTAAATAAATGATTTATGATAACACTTAGTCACTAATGGGTTTTGTACTAAACTTATTGGAAATAAGAGGAAGTAAAACAATAACCAGTTATGAACCTTGGAAACAAACTGTCATCTAAGACAAATACTACAATGGAAATAACAAAACTTCCTTTGACTCAAATATATAACTAAGTTAAATGCAAGTGATTTCTGGTAACTGAAGATTACCCTAGCACTGTTTGATTTATGGAATCATTGATATCTTACAGAAAGTTTTCAAGCATTTTTCATTACTAAGAATGTTCATCATAACAGACAAGGCAAGTTCTTCAACATCTTCCCACAAATAATACTGACAGAATGCAGTCTTTCTGGAACATTTAAAAAGCAACTCTCCTCAGATGTAAAATGTCATATTCCACATTTCTGACCTCTCTTTTGATTATAGAGACATTTGCAATGCAGTGACCCTCTCAGCTGAACAATGTGACAAACAGTTTTCATTCAAAATGTCATCATAGCCTCACCAAGAAAATAAGCATAGTGATTAGCCCTTTTAGATTTTAGGATTAACTTTTGCAAATGCATCATGTTTCCCCTTCATTAAAAAGTAATTTCCAATCCCTGCATAAGAATGAAGTTTATCCCCTGTTTCAATCAGATGATAAATGCCCTTAATTAGGGATGCTAATAACTGAAAATTTCCCCTCAGACCTATTAATTATGCTGACACATAGTTCACTACTAGACTTTTTGGCCAAATCTATAGTCAGAATATCTCTTTAGTTTAGCATATTAGACCGAGAACAGATAAATAAAGGTTAATTTGTGCACAATTTAATCTCCCACACTCCATAAATGCAAAAAACACAGCCCAATTGACTTACTGTATGTGCATGGATGTGTGTATCGTACATATTGTATATTCTAAGTATAGTATTAAACATTTGCTTTGCACTCCGTGAAACTCTTGGATATGCATTTCTTGATCTGAGAACAGTAATCCTTTGATTTTGAATTCATGAATATTTTTATTTTACTCGCTGTTTCAAAAACCATTTCTCTTTTTTTCTTCCTCTCTAGCCACTTAACCTGCTTTATTTAATTACATAGCACCTCATATAACTCCCGACCTATATATTACATTTTGTCTAGCTTTCTGACTGGAATGTAACTTCTGTGAGGACAGAGACTGTCATTTTTTCACCACTATATCTCCAGTTCCTGGAAGAATCCCTGGTAGAGACTGCTCCACAAATGCTTCCTGACAAAACATTGTCCAGATGCTTGCTACACATTGACAGCCCATAGAAGCATATGAGTCTCATTGACTCTAATAATAATTCACTTATAAGATCTATTAAATTACCATTATACTTTGGTTTTAATAAATGTAAATGCAAAATGACAATCGGTTGGAATAATTGGCAATATTATCATCTTCTACCTGTAAAGCCTAGTGAATTTTTTATATCTTCTCCTACTTAGCAATTTAATTTGAACAATGTCTAAATTGAAGCTCGTCTCAAACAATCAGTATTGAAATTACTGATTCCAGTTGATTTGATGCCACTTAAAATATTTTGAAACATTTATTTATTTGGAAAAAGAAAAATAACAGAATGTTTTATTCATTAGAGTACAATGGATCGCATAGAAGAAGAAAAGCTTTCTTAAAATTGTGTTTTTGGAAATTTATGTTTTGCAGAGGGTAATCAGATTCTGATTTTTTTTTTTTTCAGATATACCATAAGTGAGCAAGGGCTCAGTTGGAAGGCATAAATCCTGGATATTGTTCTTGACTCTGATATTCTCTGGGTCTGTAAGCTCTGGCAAACTGCCTAATTATTCCAGGCCTCAATTTTCTTATCTCAAAATAAAGGAAATGGACTGGCTCATTTCCAAGAAGACTTCTGGCTATAAAATTAGCATTTAAAGTCAGATTTTTCTCACTTAGAACTTTTCACATATAGCTTTCTTTTAAAATCCTTCCATATTACACAGTAGTTTATAACTTCAATAACCCCTTATAGTCACATCTTGTTTTACTGCTTTCTCTTATACTAATTCCTTCCTTTAAGAGTTGTAGTAGATTTTAATAGGTCATAGACTATGAATTTACTGGTGAGGGCAGAAGATCACCAAAGGTTAAAAAAATTCTAGGAGACTTGGAAAATTCCATGGATATATATCTATTGGAAATGCTTATCTAAACACCAAAATCCTCATAACAAAATAAGTAAAATTTTTCACATTACGTTTATGTGAAGAAGCATAGGCCTTTATTATTAACTATGTGAAGTCAAATACCACATATGGGATATATATATATATATATATATATATATATATATATGTATATTGGTAGCTAAAAAGGTGTTCAGTGTTTTGGGAGATATGGGAGGCTCACAGTTTTTTGCTGTGGGAAGTCCAGATATAAAAGTATTGTCAAATGCCAAAATTTTTCAAAAGCACAGTGTCTGTTTATGCAGATTCTGAGTTAGCAAGCCAGACCAAGAAAAGGTAGGCAGGGCATCACAAGGTAGAGATAAGACCTACCTAGAAACATCTACTAGATAACAGAATTGAATAAGAGCCAGAAAGTTCAGGGGAGAGTCATGAGAATATAGCTCAAGCAGTATTTTTAAGCATTTGAAACTGAATTAAAGCCATAAAACGCTTCAGTGGGTCTTTACATATGACTGCAATTTATCACATCACACTAAACACCACAGAGCCTTAAATGCTTATGCTGCTTTTCAAAGCAGGGGTCAATTTGAATGACCACAACCAATGTGGCAAAAACTTCTGGAATTTCAGCCATCAGTTAAAAAAGATTGGCACTTTTCCTTTTTTGTAGGTCCTTTGAAAAATCTGCAAGTAAATACATAATAATAATCTGTATTTAAGTATGGTAAATAAATATGAAATAATAGTTGCATAATAACAGGATGGTTTGAAAAATAATTATCATTTTCACTCAGTAAATCATTCATTCATTCAACAAATATTTATTCAGCAAATGTTATATTACACATTCTGTTCTGAGTGTTTCTGGGAATTCAGTTTTGAACAAGACAGGAACTTTCCTGGCAACTCAGCTGGTAAAGAATCTGCCTACAATGTGGGAGACTTGGGTTTGATTCTGAGTCAGGAAGATCCCCTGAAGAAGGGATAGGCTACCCATGCCAGTATTCTTGGGCTTCCCTAGTGGCTGAGCTGGTAAAGAATCTGCCTGCAATGTGGGAGACCTGGGTTTTTGATCCCTTGGTTGGGAAGATCCCCTGGAGGGGGAAAGGCTACCCACTCCAGTATTCTGGCCTGGAGAATTCCATGGACTATATAGCCCATGGGGTCACAAAGAGTCAGACACTACTAAGCAATTTTCACTTTCACTTAGGAAGCTTACATGATACTGAAAGTATGAGAGCTATTGATGAGGTAACCAAACTGTAGCCTGCCAGGTCCCTCTGTCCATGGGATTTCCCGGACAAGAATACTGGAGTGGGTTGCCATTTCCTTCTCCAGGGGATCTTCCCGACCCAGGGATGGAATCCACATCTCTTGTACTGGCAGGCAGATTCTTTATTGTTGAGCCACCAGGAACGCATTATATTCTATATAAGCATATAACTTTAAATGGCAATTAATGTCTAAGAAAAAATTCACAACACAGTAATGTGATAGAAATACTGGAGAGATGGGAAGTGAAACCTATAGACTGGCAGTCAGATAAATCCTCTCTGAGAAGTTGACGTTTTACTTAGATGCAATGACAAAATGACAGCGACACAGATGTCGTCTGCAACCCCCCCCCCATTAAAAAATGGGAAAAAACAACAACAACAAAACAGCCAGCTACTAAGTAGAACACTCCAGATAGTGAGAACTACAGGTACAAATGCAAAGGGCCAAGGATGAGAGAAAGGTTGGCATTTTTAAAGGGGCCAGATTAACCGGCACTAGCAATTTGCTGTCAGTATTTAGTGACTACTCTCCAGCAGTAAGTCACCTGATCCGTAAGCTTGCTGATTTTTTTAGTGTAAATACTCCTACATTAGCTGATTTCAACCAAACCAACGTGGAGATAATGAACAGAGTTGAGAGGTGATAATGACCAATGGAGATCAGCCCTGGGATTTCTTTGGAAGGAATGATGCTAAAGCTGAAACTCCAGTACTTTGGCCACCTCATGTGAAGAGTTGACTCATTGGAAAAGACTCTGATGCTGGGAGGGATTGGGGGCAGGAGGAGAAGGGGACAACAGAGGATGAGACGGCTCGATGGCATCACCGACTCGATGGACGTGAGTTTGAGTGAACTCCGGGAGTTGGTGACGGACAGAGAGGCCTGGCGTGCTGCGATTCATGGGGTCGCAAAGAGTTGGACACGACTGAGTGACTGAACTGAACTGAACTGAACTGAATGACCAATGGTGGAACATAATAAAGGAAGGCAGCAGCAGATGATGACAGAGGGGTCAGATAGTAGACAGAGGCAAGGTCATTTAATGCCATGTGGTCAATGGCAAGAAATTCAGTTTTTATTCTTGGAAATCACAAGATGGTTTTAATTAAGCAACAGGGCATAATCATTTTTTATGGCTTTAAGTTTCATGAGCTGCTTGTTGGAGAGCATACTGTGGGGGAGAAAGGCAGTTAGAAAGCTATCATATTTGCCCTGGCATGGACTAAAGTGGGGGGCTTCCCAGGTGGTGGTAGTGTTAAAGAACCTGCCTACCAATGCAGGAGACATAAGAGATGCAGGTTCAGTCCCTGTGTTGGGAAGGTCCCGTGGAGGAGGGCATGGCAACACACTCTGGTGTTCTTGCCTAGAGAATCCCATGGACCAAGGAGCCTGGTGGGCTATGGTCCATAGGGTCACAAAGAGTCAGACATGACTGAAGTGACTTAGCAAGCACACATGCACACAGACTAAGGTGGTGGTAATGGAGATTATGAAAATTGGATCAATCAGGACATTTTGTGAATCAGAGTCTAGTTGTCAATGGACTTGTTGAACAAAGTTTGCCTTGAGCAATTGTGAAACCGGGGACAGAGAACAACTAGTATAAAAATCAGAAATTTTATTTGGCCTTACTAAGCTTAAGATGTTGGCAATTTGATCTCTGGTTCCTCTGATGAACGTGAGTTTCAGTGAACTCCGGGAAATGGGGATGGACAGGGAGGCCTGGCATGCCGCAATTCACGGGGTTGCAAAGAGTCGGACACGACTGAGCGACTGAACTGAACTGAAGCTTAAGATGTCCAACAAATGTGCTGATTAATATGAACAGCTAAAATGAATCATTTCAACATTTATTCCTGCTAATACATTTTTCATGTAGGAATTAGTGTTTCTATCAAATAGATAGCAATATAAAGGTAACTGCCTTCCAATGTAGATGTGGATTCAATCCCTTAGTCAGGAAGATCACCTGGAGAAGGAAATGGCAACCCACTCCAGTATTCTTCCCCAGAAAATCCCATGGACAGAGGAGTCTGGTGGGCTATAGTTCAAAGGGTCGCAAAGAGTCAGACACAGCTGGGCAACTGAGCACACACACTCAAAAGTAACTTCTTCAAGGTCACATACCTAAAAATTGTCAGAGGTGGAATTCGAACCTCTTTTTAACCACAAAGCTATGTGTTTACCTTTATAATATACTTCCATTTTGTAAATTAATTCTTAGGATTAATTTTTTGGAAGTATAAAGCTCTGAGTTCCCTGATAATTCCCTGCTACTTATGGTACTTAAAACATATTACTTAATTGATTGCACTTATGAGAAAATGGTAAGGAAAATTTTTGGAAGGAAGGATCTTTGGGAACAGAGTGTCAAAATATGAGGACAATAACTGCTTTAGGGCCAGCTCTCCTCTTAGGATGAACCACATGTGCTGGGTTCTCTGCAGTACCTTCATGACTACACCTGGGTGAAGCCTTAGCCTCCTGGGAGTGTCTACTTGGTACATATTTCTAGAAGCAATAACACTGAGTAATTTGGACTGAAGGCAGAACATCCATACTTTTTATTATATCAGTTGAACAAAATATTATCTTTAATTGAGTTTTAGCCTCACCTCTTTGAATTAATCTTTAGTAAGTAAATCCTATGGGAGAAAAAAAAAAGTGAGGTAGAATTGTTGCCCTCTGTCCTGGTTTCGTTATTTAACAATGCAGCACTTGGTCCCACACATATAGGATAGTGTGGCTGTATTCATTTTAAGCAGTGGACAGGAGTCCTTAGAGAGCTTCCAGATGTGCTACTCTACAGCCATGCAGTCAGTAAATAAAAATACGATGAAAGTGGAATGCTAATATCTTCTCCACAAACATTCAAAGCTTTAGAGGTCTGCTGATAAAAATAAGCTGCTGCTTCAATTGCTGCCATATTGCCAAAGTTGACCCATCTTTGGGTTGCCATCAGGTAAGAATTTCAAAAGAGCAAAGGAAAAATGATTTGTGAGCTAAGGAATAAAACTGTCAATTTTTTTTTCTTGTTTAGAACACTTTGATATTTTCCTGGTTCTCAGAACACTGCCAATTTGAGAATAACCTGGCATCTGGGACTTAAAAGCTGCCATATTTTTCTGAATTTTCTCATGTCATCTACTAATTTGACTTTTAAATCATAGCAGTGAATAAGTATTTTAAATCCTGTGTCAGAGACTTCATTCCTGGAATATAAAACTGCAAATTCTGAAGCCTGATATGTGAAGCTCTCACTGTTCTACACAAGTGGATATTGACGACACTGGAAGTACAAAAAGGAATTGGATATAAAATTATGGTTACATATGAGTTTTAATAATTTTAGAAACATCTAGTCCAACATACCTCACAATTTCTGATTGCTTTATATGTGATTCATATTAAAGAATCTCCATACACCTACTTGTATGTATCCATACATACATGTATGGAAGTGAGAGTTGGACTGTGAAGAAGGCTGAGTGCCGAAGAATTGATATGTTTGAACTGTGGTGTTGGAGAAGACTCTTGAGAGTCCCTTGGACTGCAAGGAGATCCAAGCAGTCCATTCTGAAGGAGATCAACCCTGGGATTTCTTTGGAAGGAATGATGCTAAAGCTGAAGCTCCAGTACTTTGGCCACCTCATGTGAAGAGTTGACTCATTGGAAAAGACTCTGATGCTGGGAGGGATTGGGGGCAGGAGGAGAAGGGGACGACAGAGGATGAGATGGCTGGATGGCATCACTGACTCGATGGACGTGAGTCTGAGTGAACTCCGGGAGATGGTGATGGACAGGGAGGCCTGGCATGCTGCGATTTCATGGGGTCGCAAAGAGTCGGACACGACTGAGCGACTGAACTGAACTGAGGCATATTTAACAAACATTGTATCAGTTAAACATTGTAATAAACTACATTGTAATTACTATTATCCCCATTTTACTGAGAAGAAACTGAGATTGAAAGAGATGATAGATTTTGTCTGAATCACAAAAAAATTTGGAGAGAAACAGAATTTAAATCACCATCAGTTCAAATTTAAAGCTTTTAATCAGTATATTATATAGACAATTATTGGGTTTATTTTGCAAATAAAATTATTTTGGAAATTAATATATATTTTTCAAATTTTACTTTAACTCAACACTAAAACCTTCACATACACTAAACTTGGAAGTCAGATATACTAGGTTCTGAATCCTACTCTGCGACTTCTTGGCTGTGTGTGTGTGTGTTTGTGTGTGTGTGTATGAGTGCTCAGTCATGTCTGACTCTTTGCAACCCTATAGACTGTAGCTCTCCAGGCTCTTCTGTCCATGCGACTTTCCAGGCAAGAATACTGGAGCAGTTTAGCCATTTTCTACTCCAGGGGATCTTCCCAACCCAGGGACTGAACCCACATCTCTTGAGTCTCCTGCATTGGCAGGTGGATTCTTTACCACTGCACCACCTCCTGAGCAAATTACTCAATTACTCTGAGGAGTTTACTGTAAGTAAAGTGGAAACAAAAACACCATAGTCTCTGAGATAATAAAGTAATGTGTAGAAATGGGTTAATATCTGTAAAATCTGGCAAACTGCATGACTCCGATTGCCAAATGTCAGAAAACAACCATTCCCTTCCCCTGCACAATATCTCCCTCTTGGCTTCACAGGCGCACAAAAAGATTTTTAAATTCTCAGAACGATCTGATTGAAAACATGCACTCTTGTCTAGATGTCTACATTCTTTCTCTGACATGGCTTTTGACTTAGAATGTTCCAAATCACAAATCCCCGATGGAGAACTTCTATGAGTTGTGCCCTGTCCGTCCAGGGTCACCCTACACTGCGTCTCTGATTCTCACAATCACAATCTGCTCCTTGCCCTGGGATGACCTTTGTGTGACACACCATCTTGTGGAGCAAGTTTTATAATGACGGATGCCTTAGCAGCCAGATTCCTGGGTCTGGTTTCTCCTCCCCCAAATGATCTGCACAAAGACTCTGTTTCTGGGAGTGCCTAGAATTGACTGCACATATCCCGCAACTGCAGAGGAGAGCTGAGTCTGCGGTGTTTTCATAATAAAATCTCGCCTCTATATATCTGACCCTCTACTAGTTTGTATACCTCTTTATCCTTTCTTTTCTCCAGATGACTCTTGAAATACGGATTGACCTGAGCCATGTGGCAGTGACTGCATTTGCCACATGAAAATGTTTATCTACTGACCGAGAAGTACTGCCTACACATATAACGAAACATGTTTCAGATCAACTTGGTTTAAGTTTTATATGGTTACCACACCACATTCTGCTCATCATTGCCTGGGATTTTATAGTTTGCATGAAATGTAACACAGTCATTCACACAGATTTAAAAAAAAAAAAAACGAGAATAGTGCTTTCTTTCACAAAACAATAGTCTAAGATGAAGTAAATGGCAAATAATGTAGACAGAACCATCTTGATAAATAAGCAGTGGCACTATCATTAGCATACTTAACATAAATTTATAATTACTCTTAATCTTCAAATCTCCTTTTTTTATGAAGTGGTGACATGAAATTGTATACTCCGAAATTGGTCACAAATAACAAAAATATCAAAAAATTATATTCATCAAAAACATTTCAACCGCAGCAAAAACAGCTCATTTGAAAATTCAGAATACTTCTCCTGTAGCAGTAGCCACACATCTACATAAATACCCATATACCAAAAATGTCAGTCCTTTGAAGTTCCAACAAATCTGCCTGTTCTTAAAACAATTTCAACAAATTAATAAAGATGTCAGCATTACTAACTTCCTCAATGATTAAAACAGTAAGTTTGAACAATTTTTATAAATGAGTGTTACATAAGGACTGCTGCTGCTGCTAAGTCGCTTCAGTCGTGTCTGACTGTGCGACCCCATAGATGGCAGCCCACCAGGCTCCCCCGCCCCTGTGATTCTGCAGGCAAGAACACTGGAGTGGGCTGCCATTTCCTTCTCCAATGCAGGAAAGTGAAAAGTGAAAGTGAAGTCGCTCAGTCTTGTCCGACTCTTCACAACCCCATGGACTGCAGCCCACCAGGCTCCTCCGTCTATGGGATTTTCCAGGCAAGAGTCAATGCCTCATAATTCCCTGAGACTTTTGAAGATCGATGATTTATTCATTCATTTGTTTATTCAACACATATTTAAGCACATCTACTTTATTCAAGGCACAGAGGTTCTTTAACAAATTGTAGTTGTTTCAGCTTTGAATTAGAAGTGCAAAACAAAACAGTGGTTAGCAGGAATGTTACTTTTTGAATAGATTGTATTTTATGCTACTTGCTCTATAATTTTATGCAATTACTATTTCCAAACAGTGAGAGCTAATATATATTGCTTTTCTTTCTCCCTATCATAGTTCATTACACTGCTACTCAATGAGAAGCCAGGCTCTCACTGACACCCTTTTTGGAGTTCTGTGGGGCTTCATCAGATGCTTATCATATCTACTTATGATTTTGCAGAATCTACAGGATTAATGAAGTAGAACTCTGGACCCACTCTCTTATCTCCATGACCAGTTAGAACCATCTGAATGTTTTCAAAGCTAAGGTACTTGAAATATCCACAGTCCAGGGGGAGAGTATAGAGTCACCCCCAGAGATACTGTGTCAGCCTACCAGGCAATGATATATTGTGTCTTATAGGAATAGAGCTTTGTTTGTAATGTGCCTAAACCCTTACCATTTACATATAAATTTCATAAAGTGATATATGTTCTATAAAATGATGTGGATACTACTGAAGTTCCAAGCATTAGTAACTTTAAAAAAAAATTTAGTTTGGTGGTAGAAAAACATACTTCCATTTACATATATTATGAAGAAATTTTTCACTGTCGAACAAGGTTATTACAGATTTACCTGAATCTGTAGCTGTGATCAGCAAGACAAAATGTTCCTTTGTTTCACGGTCCAAACTCTGTGTTACTTGAAGTTCTCCACTAGCTGAGAGAGTGAAAGCATTGTCTTCATTACCACCAAATAGAACATATGAGAGTTTGCTGTTGGAACCTTGATCATCATCTCTTGCCACCACCTACAGGAGAAAACAATATAGGACATGAATGTGAGTAATACCCACAAAATGTATATCATGAAATAAAGTGTATTATTAAAAATAATAGGGTAGAGCCATTCAGACCAATATTAAAAGGTTTCAGAGACATGTTTGTAAGTTTTAGGTAAAATATTAAAATGGCGCAGTGTACAATATATAATTTGTATACGACCAGGTATAAAATCAACACATTGCATTTTTTGGAAGACCTCACAAAAATTTTTTTTAACAGCAGATCCATCCCGGTAGTTGGATTTGTAAAAAGGGAGTGAAGAACAACATTTGTAAAAGTAATCAAACTTTAACATCATTTTATTTTCTTACTATGTATAGAATAACTGTTACAGTGAAACAAAATTCAAAAATGCACAAACGCATAAATGTGTGCAGCAGAGGTAAACCCAAAAGGATATAACTGAAATACAATATTTCATCTACAAGGAAGTCAACAGGTCCTTAGGTGTAATTTTCATAAACCTGTCCTTTTCGAGATCTGCTGTATCAGCAAGTAAGCGTTTTTGGATGAGAAAGAGGAAGAGAGTGGGGCAGCATGACCACTGTAATTAAATGGTCTTACAAAAAGCACAATATTTGTTTGATTTAAATATAATTACCTGAAGAACTGTTCTGGGTAATGTTCCCAGATTCTCAGGGACATTTACAGAATATGGAGACAGCTCGAATACGGGGACAAAATCATTAATATCCAGCAGAACAATGCTGACGGTAGAGGTATCGGTTCTGGGAGTGCTGCCCCGATCTGTTGCCTGAACAGTTAAAGAGTAAGTAGGGGTCTTCTCTCGATCCAAAGGCTTAGCCACGGTGATTGCCCCTGTGACTGAGTCAATCCGAAATTCCTGATTGGCATTACCATCGACAATGCCATAGCGGACCTGTCCATTTGTACCTTCATCTCCATCTGCTGCAAATACTTGTATTATATCTGTTCCAGTAAGTGTATTTTCATTAATCTCCACTTTATACATGGCCTGTGCAAAAACAGGGTTATTATCGTTGATGTCAAGTACCATAACTACCACCTCTGTAGATGAAGACAGAGATGGATGACCTTTGTCCGTAGCCACCACCGTGAGAGTATAATTGGAAACCTCCTCTCTGTCTAGCTCTCCAGTGAGCCTTACTTCTCCATCGATGGTCCCGATAGTGAACTTATTTCCCAAAGGGTTCAGTAGGGTGTACTCAATGTAGCTGTTTGGGCCGCTGTCTGGGTCAGTTGCTTGTGCTTTGAAAACAATGGTATCAATAGGTGTGTTTTCTGGAATGTAGGTCAATTTAGGGGAAAGAAAGGTTGGGGGGTTATCATTGACATCCAGCAAAATAATGGAGATTTGAGCAGTGCTTGTGAATCTGGAGGCTGGAAGCTGTGGCAGGTCATGCACTTGAACGACCAGATTGTAGAAGGACTGACTCTCCCGATCCAAAGGTTTTAGAACTTTCAATACCCCGTTCTTGTCGACTGTAAACTGCCCAAGGCTATCGCCAGAAGCAATACTGTAAGCCAATTGAGAGTTGATGCCTGCAATGGAAGGGGGAAAAAATTAAATGTTCTGAACTAAATGCTGATTGCAAACTAAACTGCACCCACAGTTTCATGATATGAACTTGTGTAGTTGATACACATGGCTGCCAAACTTATGAATGATTTAGCTACAGTTAATTTTCTTTCCAAGGAATATATAACCCATAACTCTTTTCTTGGTATCATTTGATTTGAAAAGATGTTTACAATCTGGTGAACAAATGATCTATATACTGCTGGCTATTTACCAAGGTGTTGAAATGCTAAATTAGGAAAGTGAAGAGGAAAAAAAAATATACTAGAGAGCGGATATTTTTCTATACACTTCTTTATTTCTGTCACATAATTCCTGAGAGTTCAACATTAACAGTGCCACACTCTACTACTAGCCAAACATTTATCACATTAGTAATTTATTGAGGCCAACACCAATTTTCAGAGAATGATAATAACATTTTCTGATATATGGCATTAGTCATGGATGCTTTAAGTCTACTTTTACTTTTCTTGGCAGAACCAATAAATACTTTTTAATTCCTATTAAGTATCTGGCTAATACCTCTGAGAAAATAATTCTCTTTCAAATTTTATTATGTTTATTTACTGTGGTTTAAAAGTATTTTTGAAGAAAATGTTAGCAGTAAATGTGTGCATAAAAGACTTCAAATATAAAGATTCACACTATTATTGGGCTATTTTTAGATAATGTTTTATCAGTTTTTCCCAGGAACATATGTCACATTTTAATTTAAAAAGGCATATATAAATCATTTCAGAAAATGATTGTAGACATTTTCTAACAGAGATGATGTGGAGAATCGCTCAGCCTACTTATTGGTTTAGTAAATAGTTTAAAGCTAAATTACAGATAAGCAGTGCAAACACAAAGAAAAAATTATATTTCCTGCCCCAGAATAGCATTTTCTTCACTGGCCCATAATGTCATATGTACTTTTATATTTTATCATAAACATGTTGGGCAATTATAGGATGGCCTAAGAATTTCTAAGAAACATATCTTATATCTAGATAATCCATCCTTAATAAAGATGCTCTACTCTGGGATCTTATGCTATGAAAAATCCATTGAGTTATATAAACTACTTACAAATGGCTCCTATATTTATGAACTTTAACTATTCAAGTGTCAAAAATGATGTCCACTCTTTGCCAAAAGTCTTCTAGAACAAGTGGATCACCCTTTTCTTGAAAAATACTCTCTTAGGATTCTGTAGATACTTCAGTTAGCTTCTGCCTCTTCTTGAAACCCATTAAGTCCTTGTAAAGGCAAGTTTTAGTTGAGTAATACAATTTTTTTTCCTACCAGGTAGTGCCTGCTTATTTGTTTGTTTGTTTTTTTTAAATGCTAGAAGTATTATTTTCCCATGCTTTGATAGTTTCTTATCTGATATCCTTTGTCTATATGTTGATGCAGAGGAAACTATTTATGGAGATAACTTTCAGGCACTGGCTTGTTCACAAAAATTTCTAGGATAAACAAGGATTGAGTAGATCTTTGAAAAGGTAGGGGTTTTCTCCTCATTAAGAGTTGTGGCTTTTAATCTTTGCAGTTTATTTAAGACCACTCACAAGAGAACAAAGCAGAGGTTATAAAGTTCAAAATACTTAGGACACTGAGGATCAGGGAAAATATGAATAAATAAAGCTAATGGAGGCCACAGGTCAATTCGCCAGCAGGAGATAAAGAGAATTTTAAGATCTGGATAGAACAAGGTCAACAGCCTACTTCAACTCTCTGACTTAAAATTCCACAAGTTTGGGGGAAGAAAAGTTCTATCAACTGATGCAAAAAAAAAAGAAAAAGGTTTCATAAACTGGTACTAAATATATTACTGAGAAAGTAATTTGATTTTAAATATATATACATATATATAGTGATATATATTTAATATATTTTTTAAATACAATTGCTCTCTTAAGAATTTTTTTGCATTTCCTATGGCTAACTCTGTCAGTAAATATTTAGTTCCTATTCTTGGAGGTACAAATTCAGACACAATTATTATTGAGAAAAAGTTATGAAGACACCTGGATAAAAATAATACCAAAGAGCATTTCTATATAAGCATATAAACCTTTCATGCCCAAGATCAAAAGAAATTTAAAATACTGACAAAACTACACATGGCTACAAAGTGATGGTCTAACATTTCTACATAAATCAACTGGAAGGCAAGCAATTAAATCTAGGATTGGAACACCCCTGGTCCACTGTGTATTCTACTTCCTGGAGTAAACAATTAACCTGAAGAGGCAAAAAGAGAACACGATACCAAGATTTTATAGCCTTGTTGTAAACAGCAGGACAGCCTCCTTCTTCGGGAGAAAGTTTGCTGGGTAGGTGGGTGGTGGAAGTAATAAATATTAAATACAATTATGAAAAAGATAAAAATGACTTTATATTTAAATTCATAATGAATATACTAGATGATAACATTAAAAATGAACTGGTAATGATAACAGTCACTATCTTTGAGAACATAAACATAGAAATACAACTTGTTTTGCACAAAATATTGCAGCACAATCTAAGAAATAGCTTTCATCTCAGGAACTGAAACTGTACTGCTGTAATTACAGGTCATAGAAACCATCTCTATGGACTTTACTGTCAAGAAAAGGACTTTTCATTCCTGTCATATCTAAGTGACTTTGGACATGTGCTCTACATCTAGAAAATACATGTAGACATATTGAGACGCAAAATTCTCCCTGAACCTTTATACTATCCTGAAAAATAAAGAGTTCAGGCCATTCTTCTCTCTCGACTCCTTGCATCAAATATCCCAATCATGAATCAGTAAACATATTATTTTAACATTCTATAATTTATTCATATGTGCTAGAACTTGAATTTAGTGGGCTTTTACAGCCCCTAGATCTTTAAGCTAAGAACAGTCCATATTTCTAACCATTTATGTTCAGTGTTCTGAAAGTGGTTTAGTTACATGATTCTTTCTGGCAGTTTTATTGTGTGTGTGGTTGTGTTAGCTTTTTTTTTGGTTGGTTTTTATTTCGGTCTTGAGAATAATTTAGTTCCAGGAAATACAGCACATAACTGTAGGTATGTGGCTCTGTTACAAAGTGTGCATATTTATTCACAGTCCATAAATGCCTAATTATTTCTATGATGAACTAGTATTTGTCAACTTATCATACAGCTGCAACACATGGAACTCTTGCAAACAGCATTCACTTTAATGAAGCAGTTCCGACAAGGTCATCAGGTCACTGGAATATGAAACTCATTTACAGGTCAATTGATCTGCATTGTGTACCAAGTGTATATCAGTAAATTTATTCAACAATAATTATAATTACTTTATTCTCAAAGTACTCTATGACTCCCCAATATTTTTAAGAGTATGTGAATTTATTTTTAGGATAATACAATAATTATCAAAGCTAGACTATTTCCATGAAACTTCAATTTATAATGTGTGTGCTCAGTTGCTCAGTCCTATCTGACTCTTTGCGGCTCCATGGACTGTAGCTTGCCAGGCTCTTCTTTCCATCCATGGAATTTTCCATGCAATACTGGAGTGGGTTCCCATTTCCTTCTTCAAGGGATCTTCCCAACCCAGGGATCTAACCCATGTCTCTTGTGTCTCCTGCATTGGCAGACAGGTTCTGTACCCTTAGCCATACTTTGGGTAGCCATACTTAGGCATATGGTGGGTACTGTACCCACCATACTTTGCCTCAATATAATACTTTCTTAGCTGTATGAATGAAAGCCTTGAGATTAATACTTGTGCTACTTATCTTGTGAACACAGTAAAATATTTGCTTTATTCTTATTAAATGGTTATGCAAGTAAAATTTTAGGTTAAACTTAGAGAATTTAGATATAAGTAACAGAAAATGTTAAATTTATTTTCATATAAAATGTCTTCATTTAAGATGATAATATTATCTCCTCTGAAAGCTCTTGGTCTGAGATAAAAACTAAATTGTTAATTAGAAAAGTCTAAATAACATTGTGAAACACGTTGGGAGCTATTTAGTATAACTGAGTTGGCAGTTTTAAACAAAGAAGGTTACCCTTGTACAGTCTTATCATGATCCTTGAAATTCAGAGAGAATAGAAACTGTGTCCTATATTTTAGGTCAAGGTGCAGGAAATTACACTGATAAAAGTATTCAATACTAAAACAATGGAAAAATGTAGCTTGAAACTTTTATCTAACACAATTAAAGGAAAAAAATCCATAAAAAGTAACTTGAAGTCAATGGTTAATACATTTCTGTGAATATGCTTGCATGGAATATTCCAGCAGGTTTCACAAAGGAAGTTTCTTATTTGCTATTTTCTCAGTTCTTTACAGTTGAGTTTTGAGAATAAATGGAATTTACTCTAGATCTGCACACAATCCTATGATACAATAGGCTCTCTCTAATGCTTAGAGTCACAAAGAAACTTGGCAGATAATTCTTCACTGCAGAAAACTTAGGACAAATTAAAAAATGTTCGTATCCAGAGATGAGGTAAATTAATTAAGTTTACAATAATAGATAAGCCAACATTCAAAATAAAGATTAACCTAACCTCAACTATGCATAAAGTCTAATGGGAGACACTTACATGTACAGAACTAGGCTGATGTACATGAAATAGACTGTGCCACATTCTTAGGCCAGGACTGGCTACATACTAGGGACAAGTGGTCCGTCATATTTGCTGGTCCCACATCCAAGGATTCAACCAACATAGACCGAAAATATTTTGAGGGAAAAAAATTCGAAAAAGTTCCAAATTTCAAGCAAAACTTAAATCTTCTGTGCTCTGGAAACTATTTATATAGCATTCATATTGTAGTAGGTATTGTGAGTAATCTAGAGATGATTTATAGTATATGGGTGAATGTGCATGGATTGTATGCAAATATTACACTATTTTATATAAAGGACTTGAGCATCTTGGATTTTGGTATCAATGAGGCTTCCCTAGAGGCTCAGAGATACAGAATCTCCCTGCAATGCAGAAGACCAGGGTTTGATCCCTAGGTCAGGAAAATCCCCTGGAGAAGGGAATGGCTACCAATTCCAGTATTCTTGCCTAGAGAATCTCATGGACAGAGGAGTCTGGCGGCTACAGTTCTTGGGGTCGCAAAGAGTCGGACACTACTGAGCAACTAACAGTTTCACTTCACTAACTTTCCAGAGGTCCTGGAACCAATCCCCTGCTGATACAAGGGATGACTGTATTTGACAACTGTCAGTTGTTGTTTTTAATATTATTAGCAATTTGTGGTACTGACATTACAGGCACTTCTATTTTAGGAATATTTATGTTTTCATTATTAACTATGCTTAAATAAGAGAGGAAAACTTCAAAATGCACTTAATGAATTCTAAAGAAAGCATTTTCTATTTCATGAATTGAAAGATATATAAAAATACTGTGCTCTGCCTCTCATATCTTTGTAAGTGGTGATTCTAGACACTCTTGAAAGGAAACTAAGTATAGAGCAGAATGGGATGAATGGTACTCTGAGATCACATAAATTATTTAAGTCAGCAAGAACCAGGAAATTCTAAATTAAGGTTGATATGCCTATGCCACAAGGCATATCCTTGGGCTAGAGACTGGTTTCCTCTTAAAATACTGTCCCTTGTTTTCTTAACTAAATGAACATTTAGCTGCATCCAATGGAAGGAAAAACAAGGTATTAACTTTCTGAACAAAGATTGACAATCTGTACAATGTTACCTCTAAAGGCTATATTATCTGGTATGTATATTTACAAAATAAGTCTTAAAGAAAGACCAAGGGAGTCATACTTTAAAGTTTTTCAAATAAATAAAAATCAAACAAATATCAATCATTGTAAAGTCTAGACTTAATTTAAAATCTCAACTAGATTATGTAGCATAAAAATTAAAGAGATCTGAGACCGTCCTTTGAGTCAAAGCATGAAAGCTTGCTGAGATACTCTGAGCCATTTTCGGTCAGAAATACAAAACTAATCATGCATTCTGAAGTATTTTTTGAGATTTGGTTTTCCTTTAGCATCCACATTTTATCCTTTTTATGTTAAAAGAATATATGTAAGCAAATAGTTATCTGAAGAAAACCAGCCAAAAAGCTGCTTTATGACTTCTACATTGCTAAACTGCAGTGGTGTCACACATTTAGAGAGAATAAAGGAAGATAAATTTATAAAGCTTATAAGATGCACACAATGTATGCTGTGTAAGTGTTATAAAAAAGAACTTAACTAATAAAACCCTTAGTCTTTTAATCCTCTATAGTCAAATTATAAATCTATTCCTCAACTTTGGATCTATATTTACAAAATGCAATTTTGTGACAGCTGCACACAGTAAATAAATATGACATAAATCTAATGATTAATGTTTAATAAACTTTAAGTATGCAAAATAAAGTACATACCGTCATCTGCATCGGTAACATTAAACACAAGAACAGTAGATCCTAGAGGTAGATTCTCCATTAAAGATGTGCTGTATGAATTCAAGCTGAAAATGGGTGGATTATCATTTACATCTAGTATGTTGAAGTAAACCCTGATGGTAGTAAATTGTCCCCCACCATCTTCAGCCCGAACAGTGAGGATATAATATTGCTGTGCTTCATAATCCAACATTCGAGTCAAATTAAAGACTCCAGTAACTGGATTCAGGAAAAATATGCCATCTTCATCATCTTCATTCACAATATATGTAATTTCTCCATTCACACCAGAGTCATCATCTGTAGCTAAAATAGCTGCTACCAAAGAACCTAGAATAAATTGAGAATCTAAAATTAATGGGACAGGGTATTGCTAAGAGACTATATATGATACCAAAACATTTATTTGTACAGTAAAATATTTTAACTAGAATCACTATGAAAATATAATGAAAACAACACTCTGTAGATTTCTACATTAACATGGATGCCAACATTCCCAAATATCCAGTAGATCTTATGTGTGTGTGTGTGCACACTCAGTCGCTCAGTCATGTCTGACTCTTTGCAACCTCATGGACTGTAGCCCACCAGGCTCCTCTATCCATGGAATTTTCCTGGCAAGAATACTGCAATGGGTTTCCATTTCCTAGTCCAGGAGATCTTCCCAACCCAGGGATTGAACCTACATCTCTAGAGTTTCCTGCACTGACAGGCGTATCCTTTATCACTGTGCCACCTTGGAAGCCAGTAGATCTTATGTTGCAATGTAAATGTTCTGGGAAATGAACACAACTTCTGACATTATTTTTCTACCTACCAATTCATGAACATATTGATGAATTCAGTGAACATATATTGGGGCCCACTGCTAGTGTCAGGAACTGGCAATTCCAAGCAATAATACAGAATTATGCTAAGGGGATACCACTGAACAGCTTATATGACCATTGCTAGAAATGAGGTGAGAAAGAAATGTGATGGGAATTTCATGAAGGACATGAACAATTCATCTTGGTGAACTGACTGCAGTGAGATTTTAGTCCTCTCTAAATGTTTCATTTCTTTGTCAAATGAGTTTCTAAAACATATGCCTTATTTTACAAACTCATTCAAATATAATTCAAAATATAATTTCAGTTTTAGATAAGAATTTCTAATAGTGGAAATGAAGCCAACCCATACCAGAAACAGGGATATTGAGTACTCACATGCAACAGTCACAACATAGTATATTCAAAGAAGCAAGGTGAAAATTCAGGATTCCTATTCTACTAACATTTATTCAGCATCTGCTAATCCTCAAGCCCCATGTCAGCAAACTCATACATGTTTTATCCTAACAAGAATTATTGTTTCCATATACAGAAGAAAGAATTGAAGCTAAGAGAAATTAATTAATTGCCCTGGTTCACACAGCTAGTAAATATTATAACGAGTATTCACAGGTTTTCCTGTGCTTTTTTTTTTGCTTTCTATGCTCAGGAACATAATCACATCAGACATCCTTACAGTGGAAAAACAGTATCAAAACTGCAGTTGCCAGGAAACTTAACAATGCATGTCACAGATACGTTCAGAAACAAATATCTATAATTAAGAAGTCAGATGGTTAGCTTATCTCATTTGCTCTCAAAAGTCAGGAAATTTGTTTGGGAATTGTAGCAAAGACAGTTAATTAAAATATTTAAAAATCCAATGTTTATACCCAGTAGCACATACTAGTCACAATTTAAGAGCAGCCAAAACCTAGTCCGTGTAACTGTAGTCAAAGGTGAACCTTGCAAAATATACTTCAAAGTGTGCCACCTACCTGGGGTTGTGTCTTCTGGGATGTCGAAAGAGTACACAGGCCTGGAGAACTTGGGTGTGTGGTCATTCACATCACTGACAGTAATATTTATTCTCATATCCGAGGACTGAAGACCATCATCCGCACGAACAAGCAAGGAATATTTGGAACGACGTTCTCTGTCCAGTCTCTTGGTAGCTATCAGATCTCCAGATTCAGGGTCAATTCGGAAGCTGTCATCGGCTCCACTGATGATCGTATATGTGACAAGAGCATTTGCACCCTAGGGAAAAGAGAGCAGAATCGGAACTGCTAGAAGCAGAACAGTAAAAGTGCTGCTCCTTGTGCTGAATGTATACTTGACAAAGTGAGGCTCCGGGGTTTAATTTCATATGATACTGTAATATTTCAAATAGTAACAGTCCAGTGTAGTTAACTAAATAGTCTTTCACTGTTCATTTCATTAAATAACACAGCGAATCTCAACCTTCAAAATGTGTGTGTGTGTGTGTGTGTGTGTGTGCACGTATGTGTGCGTGCTCTATGCATGCTCAGTCAGGTCTGACTCTGCAACCCTGTGGACTGCAACATGCCAGGGTCTTCTATGCATGGGATTTTTCAGGCAAGAATACTGGAGCGGGTTGCCATTTCCTCCTCTAGGGAATCTTCCTGACTCAGGGATCGTACCAGCATCTCCTGTGTCTCCCGCGTTGGCAGGTGGATTCTTTAAGACTTGAGTCACTTGGGAAGCCCATATATATGTGTGTATGTGAGAGAATGGTAACCCACTCCAGTATTCTAACCTGGAGAATCCCATGGACAGAGGAGGCTGGCTGGTTATGGTCTATAGGGTCACAAAGTATTGGACATGATTGAGCAACTAAGCACAGCACAGCACACACACACACACACACACACACACACACAAATTCTTAAAATATATCATAGAAAGGGGTCAAACTGTCACTGTGGAAAATACAAATGATGATAATACTATTAACTACATATCCAGAGGTTTGCCAGGCCCAGGGACAGCACTGTGTATGCATTATCTTGCTTTAGGTCATGCTTCCCTGGTGGCTCAGACAGTAAAAGCATCTGCCTACAATGTGGAAGACCAGGGCTTAATCTCCAGGGTTAAGATCCCCCTGGAGAAGGAAATGGCAACGCACTCCAGAATTCTTGCCTGGAAAATCCCATGGACTGACAGAGGAGCCTGGTAGGCTATAGTCCATGGGGTTGAAAAGAGTCAACACGACTGAGCCACTTCACTTTCACTTTTTTTCACTGGGAGATACTATTTCTCAAAAGAAGATGCGAAATTTGGAGATGGTACGTAACTTACCCAGAGTCATACTGGGGGTGAGTGGATTTCAAACCCTAGTTTGTCTGACTCTGAGCTCATGTTCCTCTGGTTCAGCATGAGAAGGTAATTAAATTAAGCAAGTGCTAAATGGAAGCTTAGACTTCCCTGGTGGCTCAGACAGTAAAGAATCTGCCTGCAATGCGGGAGACCTGGGTTCGACCCCTGGGTTGGAAAGATCCCCTGGAGGAGGGCATGACAACCCACTCCAGCATTCTTGCTTTGAGAATTCCCATAGCAGAGGAGCCTGATGGGGTTGCAAAGTCCATGGGGTTGCAAAGAGTCGGACAAAACTGAACAACTAAGCACAACACAGCACAAATGGAAGCTTACAATGTGCACTATAAAAACCAAGGAGAGGGATTACTGTGACAAGTTTGCTAGTGTGAAGAGATTTGTTTGTTTAATTAATTAACTAATTTATGTATTTTATATACTTTTGGTTGCACTGGGTCTTCCTTGCTTTATGCAGCCTTTCTCTAGCTGCAGCACGTGGGGCCACTCTTTGTTGCAGTGCACAGGCTTCTCATTGCGGTGGCTTCTCCTGATGTGGAGCACAGCTTCTAGGCCCACTGGCTTTAGGAGTTGCAGAACATGGGCTCAGAAGTTATGGTTTGCGGGCTCTAGGGTTTGGGCTCAGTAGCTGTGGTGGTCGGGCTTACTTGCTCCACGGCATGTGGCATCCTCCTGGACCAGGGATCAAACCCATGTTCCCTGCAGCGGCAGGTAGATTCTTATCCACTGTACCACCTGGGAAGTCCAGTGTGGAGAGTTTTAATGTAGAACAAAAGAAGGAAAACTGAGCTAAAATATTAGATTATGGGTATAGATTGGATAGGGGCTTAGCTGGTAAAGAATCCACCTGCAATGCAGGAGATCCCGGTTTGATCCTGTGTCAAGGAGTTCCCCTGGAGAAGGGCATGGGAACCCACTTCAGGTACCTTTGGACTTCCCTGGTGGCTCAGATACTAAAGAATTTGCCTGCAATGCGAAGACCTCGGCTGGAAAGATCCCCTGGAGGAAGGCGTGGCAATCCACTCCAATATTCTTGCCTGGAGAATCCCCATGGACAGAGGAACTTGGCAGGCTATAGTCAATGGGGTAGCAAAGAGCTGGACACGACTGAGCGACTAAGCACAGTCCAGCACATACACTGGAGAATCTCAGTTACAACACATATCGAACTGTATGACCAAGATACCACTGATCTTGTTTTAATTGGAAACAATCTTTTAAGGCTCTTGATGGTATAGGATGGACTAGAAAGAAGAGAGGCCAGAGAAGGAGTGAGAGAGTAGATTTTGGCCCCAGGAGACTAGGACTTCATTTCCTCAAGAGGAAACTCTATAATCTGCATTATTTTCTGGTTCCAAGTCCCTGTTCTGTAAAATGAAAGCAGAGATGCATTCTTGCGTTCACTCAGATCTTTGAACTGTAGCACTCAAGATCTGAAGTATAAACTAGGAATTTGGCTGAAGGAATGGAAAAGAAAAATAGAACATTTATTAAGTGTTTATTGAGTGCTAAGCACTGCTCCGAGCGCATCACTTCATGGGCACTAATTGATTTGATACTTAAAAGCAATCCAGTTGGGTAAGCACTATTATTATCCCCATTTTGAAGATAGAGAAACTGAGACAAAGAAATCTGAACCTTGGTTATCTTGCCCCAGAAGTGAGACTTTCAATCATTGTGTACCAAACAATATACACAGAACAAATTAGTAAGATCTGATGGGCTATTGGATACAGAAGTAACTGATGATAGCTCTCAGTTGTTCAACATTCTCTTTATTCTCATTTCTTTCTTTTATCAACTCTGCAATGGGCATAGAAGTGAAAGAGAAAGAAAAAAATTTTCAAATTACTTTGGCTAGGAATTAGGAGAATGTTTTTGCTGAAGACATCTCAGGATAAGGTCTGCTTGGACGCAGGAGACATTATGCATTGAAATTTTATAATTTTATGTATGGTATGTTAAGAGTGAAGGATAGCTTCGTAAAAATGGTTATGTGGCAATGGTTATAACCATAGGAATGGATGTGTGGTCAGAGATTTGAAAAAGGGTTTGATAAAACTATTTGAAGGTCAATATATGTGGCTCACAGTTGAAGCCAGAAGATTTGTTGATGATTTCTATGAGAATAGATAGTAAAAGGTACAGCAGCATAAAGACTGAATATCACATTGAAAGAGTGGGAAGTAAGGGAAGCGACTGAGGGAAGGAGAAGGAACCTTGGAGACCCAGAGGACAGCTTGCCATAGAGGTTAAAGGGAAGGTTTCAGAAAGAGTAGATTTTAGCAGAGTCAAAAGAGTCTGATTCTGGGATCCTTGACACAGGATCAAACCGGGATCTCCTCCACTGCAGGTGGATTCTTTACCAGCTAAGCCCCTATCCAATCTATACCCATAATCTAATATTTTAGCTCAGTTTTCCTTCTTTTGTTCTACATTAAAACTCTCCACACTGGACTTCCCAGGTGGTACAGTGGATAAGAATCTACCTGCCGCTGCAGGGAACATGGGTTTGATCCCTGGATCAGAGGATGAGATGGCTGGATGGCATCACTGACTCGATGGACGTGAGTCTGAGTGAACTCCGGGAGTTGGTAATGGACAGGGAGGCCTAGCGTGCTGTGATTCATGGGGTCGCAAAGAGTCGGACACGACTGAGCAACTGAACTGAACTGAAGGCAAATTAAAATTATAATCACCATCTAGATTTGACAATGAGGGATGGTAACTTTATAGTGTTCAAAAAATCTCTTATAAACTTATTTGTATATTATTGAAATAATGAACAGTTTGATTTAGATATGCAAAATCAATGCAGATGGTGACTGCAGCTATGAAATTAAAAGACGCTTACTCCTTGGAAGAAAAGTTATGACCAAACTAGAGAGTATATTCAAAAGCAGAGACATTACTTTGCCGACTAAGGTCCGTCTAGTCAAGGCTATGGTTTTTCTTGTGGTCATGTATGGATGTGAGAGTTGGACTGTGAAGAAGGCTGAGTGCTGAAGAATTGATGCTTTTGAAATGTGGTGTTGGAGAAGACTCTTGAGAGTCCCTTGGACTGCAAGGAGATCCAACCAGTCCATTCTGAAGGAGATCAGCCCTGGGATTTCTTTGGAAGGAATGATGCTAAAGCTGAAATGCCAGTACTTTGGCCACCTCATGCGAAGAGTTGACTCATTGGAAAAGACTCTGATGCTGGGAGGGATTGGGGGCAGAAGGAGAAGGGGACAACCGAGGATGAGATGGCTGGATGGCATCACTGACTTGATGGACGTGAGTCTGAATGGATTCTGGGAGAGGGAGGCCTGGCGTGCTGCAATTCATGGGGTCGCAAGGAGTCGGACACGACTGAGTGGCTGAACTAAACTGAACTGAACTGAATCACATGTATATTATAGTTGGAATTCTGAGTTGCACATTATACATTGTACTGGTTGAGACTGCATGCTCTGGGGCCATAGTTTTGGTTTTGAATCTCTGCTCCACTACCTAATAATCATGTATCACTGGGCTACTCCTTAACCTCTATGAGCCTATGTTTCCTTATCTAGACAATCTGGCTGGTAATAATATCTGATACATGGGACTGTAATGTAGCAGTACTTAATCTGTATTTAGTCTGAGGATTAAAGGAGTTCACACATGTAAAGGACCTAGAATAATACATGAAAAGCTTTAAGTGTATGATAGTGCTAATTGTTTTTATTCCTATTTTAATTCTTTTCTTATAAAAGGAATATAATAAGTTTGATACATTTGATGACAGAGATGTTTACAAATGAATAATTTAAATCAAAATTTGATTAAAGTTGCTATATATCCCAGGAAAAATATTTTCTGATTTTCTGTTATATTTAGTATTACATCCTGACACTGATGTATATGTAGTGCTGGAATTGTCAACTTCAAAAATTACTTTTTGATTTAAATATACTCATATAAAACAAATATGTGTGTATATATATATATATATAAAACCATATCAGCTCTAGAAATGTATTTATTAAAGTATCCAGGCTTAGAACTCTCAAGAAGCTATTAGGAAGAACATAAATTTAGGACATTTAGACTCTAAAGCTGACATGCTGGGAAACTACAGAATCTGAAGTTTCCATATATCTTTTCCATCATAGATTAAATATGCTTTATTCTCAAGATTAAATATATAAGGGCATGACTGCTAACAGTCAAAGGCAAAAATACTCTTTCAAAATTTATGTTTAGAGGTATTTGCTATATTTGTACTGCATTCCCTAAACCAAACTTAAAAGTTAGTAATGTGAAATCCTCAAAGCACATTTTAATTTAGTAATGACAGCTAGATTTAACATACTATGCACATTTATCTTGTATATTCAGGTGTACATAGACCATCTACTGTATTTATTGTAATTGTATGGTTTTACAAAAACATTCAATAAGAATTTTAGACTTTGAATCTAACCACATTCTGTACTTTTTGTTCTATTTCACAAGGAATTCCACTATTCTGGTGAAACAGTCCAGAGAAAAACAGCTACACTCAATTCTGAACTATTAAAATGGAATTTGGAAATTAGGGGAAAGCCAAGATGCAAAACCATATTTCAAGCTATTATATAAATGGTTCAAAATTTAGAAATATCCCATCTACAAAATGACCATAATAATTAATACTCCTGAACTTATAATTCTTCTGAACAGAAAAGCAAAGGCATCAGACTGTTGATAAACCATAATTTTTCACTTTCAAAATCAGCTGATGCGGTGCATTAGCAGTTTCAGTGAATGTCTGAAAATGCATGGCCAAGAGTAATGATTTAATGAGGTCTTTTGAAAAGTCTATTTATTTATTTAGTATCCCAAATATGCAGTATCAGCAATGCTACAAGAAACAAATATCATATTTCAGCTGTAGCACAGTGGAAATAATGCTGTTTAAAAACATTCTACTCTCCTGAGGAACCACAGAGACAAAAGTACATGGAAGGAATTCTAAAAGTAAATAGCTATAAATTGTAAATGCATTTTATAATCTTAAGTAGTAGTTTCAAAAGCAAGTATGGTACCATGGAATAAAGCTTGAGTGTCCTGGCCCATTACAAGCATAATAATTCGTTTATCAAAGGAAACAAGAGACAGACAATCATGTGCTTCTGAGAGATGTCTATCTTGATCCAACATATGTTTCAAATGATATTTAAATAATGCTTAATATGTACATATTGCTTTCAGATTCCTTTACCGGGCGTTATTCTTCAGTGACCTACTACAGGCTTTCTAACATACTAATATTTTATGTTTGATTTAGTAATTAAGGAAAAGTATATAAACTACATAATATGTGGACTTGCTGATGACCTATGTAATCTTAGTGTTTTAAAGAATTCTATTAATGTTTCAAAATCAACCTGCAAGATAGCTGGGTGAAAATTTAATGCTGGCCACAAAGTAAAAGGAACTCCTTGCATTTTGATATTGATTCCTACTCAAAACTAGATAAAGAAAGAAGACAGACCATGATTTGGTAAGAGAGAAATCATTTCAAACATGTACATACATATTTTCAAATTTAACCTAGAGGTAAGGAGCTGAGAACAGAATAGAAGATAAAAGGTTTATCTAAAAACATTAACAATAATTTATTGTAAACCACTCAAAAAAGGAAACAGCCAATAATTCTGAATGTCCTAGGAAGCCTAGGTAGCCATTCCACTTGGCATACACCCAAAGAAATGTTGGTTCCTCATGTCAGGAGTGGACATAGTCTGTAGTCATTAAAACATCACTAAAAAGTTAAAAAAAAAACATATTCAAGAAGGAGAAAAGGATCTCATGAGCTGAATCTATTAAAAATAATAGTGCCAAAGCACTTCTACAAAAATGTCCTTCTTTCCTTTAAAGTTCCAGGTGAAACTACTTCCTTCCCTCCAGCCTCTACTGTCTTTTTCCCCTTCCACCTTCACTCTCCCCACCCCCATATACAGGTCCTATTACAAAATACGTGGTGGTGATTTCTACCACTCCTTCCTTGAATTGCAAACAGTTTTCCTTCCTTTTCCCTAGACTGTTCCTGTTTTATAGTTTTGCTCCTTTGTGCCTCTTTAACTTCCCACTGTCTCAGCTCAAATGCACTTCTTGCACATCCTAGATATCGTCACCTTACATTTAGTACTTAAAACAAAACAAAAAAAAAAACACAAACCCAGAATGTCTAAGTGATAACACTGGCATAGATACAGTTTTTTTAACTTGAAAAGGGAAATTCAATAGAAATAAAACAAAGTACACTAAAATCGTGTTGATGTAAATACCTAGAGACGTAATGACCTTCCCAGCCTTCTTCAAATCTCATACTAAATATAACCCCATCTCAAAACATAAACTTGAAGACAATGCAAGTGTATGCAGGTGCACATGTGCACACACACACACACACACACAGAAAATTCACGGAGAGAAAAATAAACATACACGCAGCACTGCATTTGTATTAACCCTTCTTTGTCACATTTTAAAAAGAGAAAAAGTAAGGAGTAAAGTAAAATTATAACAGAATTTGCATAATATTATTATAAGGGTTGAATGTTGGCATTTCTTTCAAATAATCACTGAATAATAAATTATATATAATGCAATTATTATATATTATATTATATTATATATATATAATATATTTATAATCAAATAATATATTGTATATTATATTTATAAAATCTATAATATATAATGCATATTATATACTTATAATATTATAATCATATGATCTTATATATTATTAATATATGTATTATATATTACATTATATATAATATATAGAAAATATTATATAATGTATGTTATATATCTAATATACATTATATATTATATTATATAAATTATACAGCATATGATTATGATATATATTATATAATATAATTATATATAATACATGATGCATATATAAACATATATGTGCAATTATTAAATATAATAATAATAAAGTTGAGGACCGAATAATAATTCTTAAGAGAGTAGTGCTCAAAATTCTCCAAGCCAGTCTTCAGCAGTACGTGAACCGTGAACTTCCAGATGTTCAAGCCAGTTTTAGAAAAGGCAGAGGAACCAGAGATCAAATTGCCAATATCCGCTGGATCATCGAAAAAGCAAGAGAGTTCCAGAAAAACATCGATTTCTGCTTTATTGACTATGCCAAAGCCTTTGACTGTGTGGATCACAAGAAACTGGAAAATTCTAAAAGAGATGGGCATACCAGACCACCTGACCTGCCTCTTGAGAAATCTGTATGCAGCTCAGGAAGCAACAGTTAGAACTGGACATGGAACAACAGACTGGTTCCAAATAGGAAAAGGCGTACGTCAAGGCTGTATATTGTCACCCTGCTTATTTAACTTATATGCAGAGTACATCATGAGAAATGCTGGGATGGAAGAAGCACAAGCTGGAATCAAGATTGCCAGGAGAAATATCAATAACCTCAGATATGCAGATGACACCACCCTTACGGCAGAAAGTGAAGAGGAACTAAAAAGCCTCTTGATGAAAGTGAAAGAGGAGAGTGAAAAAGTTGGCTTAAAGCTTAACATTCAGAAAACAAAGATCATGGCATCTGGTCCCATCACTTCATGGGAAATAGATGGGAAACAGTAGAAACAGTGTCAGACTTTATCTTCTTGGGCTCCAAAATCACTGCAGATGGTGACTGCAGCCATGAAATTAAAAGACGCTTACTCCTTGGAAGGAAAGTTATCACCAACCTAGATAGCATATTCAAAAGCAGAGACATTACTTTTCCAACAAAGGTCCATCTAGCCAAGGCTATGGTTTTTCTAGTAGTCATGTATGGATGTGAGAGTTGGACTCTGAAGAAAGCTGAGCGCCAAAGAATTGATGCGTTTGAACTGTGGTGTTGGAGAAGACTCTTGAGAGTCCCTTGGACTGCCAGGAGATCCAACCAGTCCATTCTGAAGGAGATCAGTCCTGGGTGTTCTTTGGAAGGAATGATGCTAAAGCTGAAACTCCAGTACTTTGGCCACCTCATGTGAAGAGTTGACTCATTGGAAAAGACTCTGATGCTGGGAGGGATTGGGGGCAAGAGGTGACGGGGACGACAGAGGATGAGATGGCTGGATGGCATAACTGACTCAATGGACGTGAGTTTGAGTGAACTCTGGGAGCTGGTGATGGATAGTGAGGCCTGGTATGCTGCAATTCATGGGGTCGCAAAGAGTCGGACATGAGTAAGTGACTGAACTGATTTGAACTGAACTGAAGAGGGTAGTGCATTTCACTAGAATATGTATATTATAATTAATGTGATTATTATTTCCTGCCTTGAATAAATCACTTGAAATAAATGAGTTTTACTTGTTCTGTTCCCACAGAGAATATCATAAAATTTCATTATCTTTTATTTAGCAAAAAGCTAAAAAACAAAAAAAGAAGCTCATGTAATTACTATAAGCTCATGCAAATTATACATCAAATAGTTGTAGCAACTGCTCTAATTGATGTATCATTTGCACGAGCTTATAGTAATTCCATGAGCTTCTTTTCTTTTGTTTTTTACCTTTTTGCTAAATAAAAGATTTAAAATGTTTATGAATTAAGCTATCCAAATATATATGACCAATGATGAGATTTAAGAAAAATCTCAGCAGCATTTACTAAATTATAGCTGATGATATTTCATATGTAACAATAATAATACAAATATTCTACATACAACTCTTTTAATGGTAGCTAAAGTTTGGAATAAACTTTCCTCAACATAAAATTGCCTAGAAAGCACTAAACATAAAACATAAAATCTTTTTAATAGAAAACTACAATTACTTAAATGTACTTGTTTTATTTTGTTTCCTTTTCCTAAATTACATTTTGGCAAAATGTATAAATGACTAATGGAGGAAGTACAAGCTGGAATCAAGATTGCCAGGAGAAATATCAATAACCTCAGATATGCAGATGATAACACCCTTATGGTAGAAAGTGAAGAACTATAGAGCTTCTTGATGAAAGTGAAAGAGGAGAGTGAAAAATTTGGCTTAAAACTCAACTTTCAGAAAATTAAGATCATGGCATCCGGTCCCATCATTTCACGGCAAATAGATGGGGAACAGTGGAAACAGTGGCTGACTTTATTTTTTGTGCTCCAAAATCACTGCAGATGATGGCTGCAACCATGAAATTAAAAGATGCTTACTCCTTGGAAGGAAAGTTATGACCAACCTAGACAGTATATTAAAAAGCAGAGACATTACTTTGTCAACAAAAGTCCATTTAGTCAAAGCTGTGGTTTTTCCAGTAGTCATGTATGGATGTGAGAGTTGGACTAAAAAGAAGGCTGAGTGCCAAAGAATTGATGCTTTTGAACTGTGGTGTTGGAGAAGACTCTTGAGAGTCCCTTGGACTGCTAGGAGATCCAACCAGTCCATCCTAAAGGAGATCAGTCATGGGTGTTCATTGGAAGGACTGATGCTGAAGCTGAAACTCCAGTACTTTGGCCACCTGATGTAAAGAGCTTACTCATTTGAAAAGACCTGGATGCTGGAAAAGATTGAAAGCGTGAGGAGAAGGGGACAACAGAGGATGAGACGGTTGGATGGCGTCACTGACTCAATGGACATGAGTTTGAGTAAACTCCGGGAGTTGGTGGTAGACAGGGAGGCCTGGCGTGCTGCAGTCCATGGGGTCGCAAACAGTCAGACACACTGAGTGATTGAACTAAACTGACTGATAAATGACTAAGTCATTCTATTCTGTACTGGCTGTTAAAATTAGTCTATTATTGAATTATTCACCCTTTTTAAGTTAAATAAGCCAAAAATCAAGTTTTCATATCCTTCTGGAGCTTAAATGAGGGTAAGGAAATTATTAACTGTTTGGGGCTTAGCAAAAAGGGAAATCGGCTACTAGTGTATGGGAACATTATTCCTCTTTCCAAAATTCTAGAAATTAACTAAAACCTTTACCTAGCAAGGAGGAGAAAACAAGTGATGTGTTTTTTTTTTAATGGGAAAAATATAAATTACAAATTATATAAGTTGTCATGCTGTTTGGAGCATGATGATTGCTTTAAACATTAAACATAAACATGGAAGACAGAAATCTAAATTGTGCCCCCCAAAATCAGTTGACTGCTAGAAAACGAATTTCTGTTTATTAATGGAATTCAAAATTCATTGGCTTCCTAGGTAATTTCCTTAAAATATATAAGGCTATTACTAAGTTATACACTTTATGTTGGCATATATGTATATATGTGGGGCTTTCCAGGTGGTGCTAGTGGTAAAGAAGCCATCTGACAATGCAGGAGACATGAGAGATGTGGATTCAATCCCTGGGTAGAGACGATCCCCTGGAGGGGGCCATGGCAACCTACTCCAGTATTCTCGCCTAAAGAATCCCCATGCACAGAAGAGCCTGGCAGGTTACAGTCCATAGGGTCACACAGAATTAGACACGACTGAAGAGACTTAGCCTGCACACATGCATATATGCAAGTTAAATGAAAACTTTCAAAGTTGTCTTACATTTGTTTTAATTTTCAATAATTTGCTTTTTTCAAATACAAATAAAAATAAATTCTTAGCTATATATGCTATAAGATAGCAAATGGGAGTGATGGGGCGTTAAAAATAAGATATTTCTGCAAATATTTTTTATCTTTTGAAAAATTAAAATAATTTGGCTAATGAATCTAAGATGTACCAGCAATTAACTGAGCTGTGAATTGCTGTTCAAAGGAAAGTTGCCTCTAGACAGTCTCTATCTTAGCATTCCTATGTCACATTTCAAGAATTAATGTCCTTTGGAAAAGAGCACTCAATGCCTAGCCTTAATTATTAGTTAACAAGTGTTGTCAACATACAGTAGAAATTTGATAGATCACTGGAAAATTATGTTTCAAAAAGTCAGAGACAAGGTCTGAGCTACCTCATCAGCATCCATGGCTGTCAGCTGCATAATCTTAGAACCATCTCCGATATTCTCCTCCACCGTGAGATCCAGCATGTCTGTTGGGAACACTGGTGGATTGTCATTGATATCTTGAAGTGTTATTTCTACCTACAAGAAAGAAAAGGAACAATATATGAATGCTGCATATGTTTGCAAAATACCAGTTAAATTGCATATCAAGAGTCCACTCAAATAAGCCTTCCAAAAGAATCAGAACCTTTATATATAGCATCCCAGAAAATACCCTAGAGAAAGCTGTGAATTATTTATAGGAAAAGAAAAGCCAAGAAAGATGATTTGACTTATTGATAGTAACTGATTTTAAGTGATCACCTAGGAGTTTAGAACAGAATAGGTCCACAGATCAACTGTCTTCTAAATTCCCAGATTTGTGCACCAGTGAAGAACTGTTCAGATTGGCACTGTCTTTCAGCCAGGAAGTGCTGCCTGACACACAGATAACATAGTATAAAATTTCTTCCTGAAAGGTTTAGGTATTGGCAACTAATGTCCAGGGAAAATAAAGAAGTTCACATCTTGTTTTAAGAAACACTCTGCATTTTCCCCTTTAAAGTCAACTCTCAATCTTTGGGGGAAGAAAATTATACATATCTTTTCTTTCTCTCTTCACTCCTATCAATACTTCTTAATGTGACTAAAGCTAAACAATCATCCTGTTCATACGTGGTATTCAGATAGGTTGCAAATACTAACCTTCCTTGAAAGATCCTCATCAGAAGTCCAGAATTATTTGAAATAATTAAGAAAGTGCTTCCCTGCTAGCTCAGTTGGTAAAGAAAATTCTGTAATGCAAAAGACCCTGGTTTGATTCCTGGGTCAGGAAGATCTGCTGGAGATGGGATAGGCTACCCACTCCAGTATTTTTGGGCTTCCCTTGTGGCTCAGCTGGTGAAGAATTTGCCTGCAACGTGGGAGACCTGGGTTCAGTTCCTGGGTTGGGAAAATTCCCTGGAGAAGGGAAAGGCTACCCACTCTAGTATTCTTGCCTGGAGAATTCATGGGGTTGCAAAGTCGGACACGACTGAATAACTTTCAAAAAAAGAAAAAAAACCCTAAGAAAATTGTTTAGAAAGAACAATCTGTGACTATTAAATAATAACTTCAAACCATGTGTTTTATCTTTTGAGTTAGGTGCTAAAAGCTGAATATCTGATAAGAAAAAGGGGGACAACTGCTAATAAAACTGAAAATTTCTCCAGTTGGATCACAAAATTAAGTCATGGAGGAAAGTCCATCCACCCATTTAGCTTGTATGTAACCAGGACATTTTTCTTCTAGGATGAAATGTCATCTTTTATAGTTATACTGTAAAAACTCCATCAGATCAAGAGTGATGAGAGTGAATATTAGGAGACAGCAAAATAATTCTAGTTTTTTCTTTTCCAGGAAGAGGAAAGGGTGGAAGGAGAGGTAGTAAATAGGATTGTCAGTATTCTCTGGCAAAAAAATGAGTGGGAAATACAGGAGAGCTAGACAAATAAATGGATGAGCAATTGATGAAAAGAGAAATGCAGAAAACAATATACAGAATTCAGTACTAAGTCATTATTGTAGTTCCACCACTTAACAGGACAGTTTTGATCATAGCTAATGTCTCAGATTGGTCTAGGAAATGGTTAGGCAGCCTTAGTAGTTAGAAATCTGCTATTTTGCTTTTGCCTAACACCATTCTCTACACCACTGCCTTTAAAAGAGATCGAGATCATTAAAACTGCAGCTTGTAAGGAGAATTTCCAATTTCCTTGCAAAGTTGTAAATAACATGAGTTTTTGAATTAGAACAACCAGAGTTTAGATTCTGTCTCTGCACTTATTAACTGGGGAAATTTGAGCACTTAATTTCTTTGAGCCTCACTCTCCTTATCTTAAAATTGGGATAATAATGTATCTTAGAGCATTTTATGAAGACTAAACCCTGATGATACTAGCAAAATGCTTATCACAGGGGAAGCTTTCAGTGAAAAGTAGATCTTGGTTTTTAAGTTATCAGAACAGAACTAGGCATTCCTTAGAGCCCTGGACGGACTGTATTTGTGATAGAATATGACTCCTGAGAGTCCCTTGGACTGCAAGGAGATCAAACCAGTCAACCCTAGAGGAAATAAATTCTGAATATCATTGGAGGGACTGACTGATGCTGAGGCTGAAGCTCCAAATCTTTGACCACCTGATGCAAAAAACTGACTCAGAAAAGACCCTGATGCTGGGAAAGGTTGAAGGCAAGAAGAGAAAGGAACAACAGAAGATGAGATGGTTGCATGGCATCACCAACTTAATGGGCACGTGTTTCAGAAAGCTCCGGGAGATGATGAAGGACAGTGAGGGCCTGGTGTGCTGCAGTCCATGGGGTCACAAAGAGTCAGACACAACTGAGAGACTGAACAACAATGTACTTCTAGTGTGTGGTACAGGTCCTGATATATCTTTGATGTCATGTTTAATTGGTGTCATTCTGGATTCTCTTTATCCTCAATTTAGTGTTCTTCTCTATACACACACACACACATTCACATACACTTACATACACACACACTCATATATGCATCTGTGTTCAGTCGCTCAGTAGTGTCCAATCTTTCCTAGCATCAGGGTCTTTTCTAATGAGTCAGCTCTTCACATCAGGTGGTCAAACAATTGGAGCTTCAGTTTCAGCCTTTGCCCTTCCAATGAATATTCAGAATTGGTTTCCTTTAGGATTGACTGGTTTGATCTCCTTGCAGTCCAAGGGACTCTCAAGGGTCTTCTCTAGCACCACAGTTCAAAAGCACCAATTCTTCAGCACTCAGCTTTCTTTACGATCCAACTCTCACATCCATACATGACTACTGAAAAAAACATACATTAAACTATAGGAACCTTTGTTGGCAAAGTTATGTCTCTGCTTTTTAATATGCTGTCTAGGTTGGTCATTGCTTTTCTTCCAAGGAACAAGTGTCTTTTAATTTCATGGCTGCAGTCACCATCTGCAGTGATTTTGGAGCCCCCCAAAATAAAGTCTATCACTGTTACCATTGTTTCCCCATCCATTTGCCATGAAGTGATGGGACTGGATGCCATGATCTTAGTTTTTTGAATGTTGAGGTTTAATCCAGCTTATTCACTCTCCTCTTGCACCTCAACAAGAGGCTCTTTAGTTCCTCTTCCCTTTCTACCATAAGGGTGGTGTCATCTTCATATCTGAGTTTATTGATATTTCTTCTGCCAGTCTTGATTCTAGCTTATGCTTGCTTCATCCAGCCTGGCATTTTACATGATGTACTCTGCATATAAGTTAAATAAGCAAGGTGACAGTACACACTCTTAACATACTCTTTTCCCAGTTTGGAATCTGTCCATTGTTCCATGTCCTGTTCTAATCATTGCTTCTTGACCTGTATACAGGTTTCTCAGAAGGCAATTAAGGTAGCCTGGTACTTCTATCTCTTTAAGAATTTTCCACAGTTTGTTGTGATCCATACAGTCAAAGGCTTTATCATGGTCAATGAAACAGAAATAGATATTTTTCTGGAACTCTCTTCTTTACCTATGATCCAAGAGATGTTGGCAACTTGATCACTGGTTCCTCTGCCTTTTCTAAATCCAGTTTGTTAGGTATGGTAGATTCTATAGTAGAAACATGTTACATATAGTAATTCTTCATTATGGATGATGAGTGCATGAATTGAACAAGACCTTTCTATATTTTAATAGTTATAACTAACACGAATGTGCCAAACCCTGTTGTAAGTTATATGTATGTCCACATTCATATACAGACACACACATAAATGCATAAAAAATCCTCAAAAGAGCCCTATGAAGCGAGTACTATTATCTTCCCATTAGAGAAATGAGTTATCCAATGTACACAGGTTAAGTAATTATCCAATGTCAGAGAGCTAGTAAGTCAGTAGTAAGTTTCCTTTACTACAATGTACCTGTCTATCTCTCTCTATATAAGCACACCCCTCTCTCTCTTTAGGCATGTGTTTTCAATAAATGTAATGAATCATATTTGAAAAGTATGTCACAGCTTTATAAATATATTTTTATAAATGTGCATATTATTCCTGTCTGCAATTTGGATCACTTACATATGAACCAACTAGCCATATAATCTTGGGTCAGTCTGTAAATCTTTGTCAGAATTAAAAATAAATCAGCTAGGTGATCCCTAGATTTAGTGCTAGAAATCTGTGACCATGTATGCTCTATGAAATTTTGGCCAACTCCATCATTTCAGGTACAAAAAATTATTTCTGTCTTTATTAGCAAGAATAAACTTAGTTAAATACTAATAGACTCAAAAGTAAACATTTCTGAATATATCTATAGTCTACCAGTTATAGGCACAGATCTAGGACATTTCATCATTGGATGTTGGTATACATAAAGGTTATATTTTGATTAAAGACACCAGAGGTCATCAGTTTAATAGGTCAGGCTATGCTTTTTCCAAAATCAGGATCAGCTTGCCAATCAAAAAACTGTAACTTTGTATTCTTCTTCAAAGAAAAATCTAGATATTCTCTCTAATTTTCCAGTCTCTCTGCTCCACTTCACAATTTCTCAAGTATTCCTCAAAAACTTTCAGCATGACTTCTCTAGATTCCCTCACTAGCCAAGAGTATGAATAACCAAGAGGAGGAGATCTGAACTTACTGGTGTAGTAGATTTCATCTGGCAATCCCTTCACTTTTGAATCAGTGTGTAAGTTCTTTGGTTTCTACCAAGCGTTCCAAGATCATGAACACTGTTTGCCTGTGAAGTGGTCACTGATTCCCATATTTATTCATTTAATCTTTTAGACTCTATTACATAAAAGGTATATGTTAGTCACTATATAGCAAATATATAAGAAAATAAAACAGGCCACCATCTCTTGTGGGGAATAAATGAAGTCTGACCATGGAAATATGTACAAATAGAAACATCTGTTTGGAAAATACACAGTTGACAGCTTGATTCCAAGCAGTTATTCCCCTACACCATGGGTAATTCTTCAAGCAGTCCTGTATCTTGCCCTTGGAAGTTACCATTTTTCCTGATGAGTCCAGATTCTAACATGTACTTGGCTCACTGTCTTGGATCTCCCATCAACCTAAGAGTCTTATTTCTTTATTATCCTCATTTTGGACTAAGATTTGGTATGGTTTTTTAAAATATTGTCATATAAAACACAAGAATCAAACATTAACAATTTAGAGAAGATATCTAGAAAGAAAATATAGTTTATTAAATATAATAATAAGCTATCTAGAGGTATTAATTAAGACACTATAATTTTAAAGAGTCCTTTCTGTACAAATCAGATAACTTTAAATAATGCAGATAAGGGCTATGAATGGTTTATTTATAAATTATCTGATTATAAAAATTGTCTAAAATATAATTCCTAAACTGAAGAATGTTGATAAATGCATTTCATTCTTTTAAAATACATATCCAGAACTACTGCATAGCTTTTAGTACTAGCAATGCCCCTCAAATGTTTTACATTTTTTTTAACATTTGTTTGGACATGAAATAAGCAAAATAATTGCACTATTAAATATTATTTTGCAAAAAATAATCACATTTTGAACTCAGAAGCTTCCCTTCACAAGTGGCTGTATTTTAAATGAAAGCAAAACAAATAAAGACTGCCAATAGGTTACATAATTTAAGTCCAGGGGACATTTTCAAGGTATCAATTCTATAAGTTTGTGAAAACTGACCCTCAAAGATGAAAGAAACATTACACTATGAAGATAAGGTACTTGTATATTTTATGCCTGCCTATCAGATGTTGACCTTTGTGCTTAGATAGTAGGCCCTTAGTGGATATATATGGTTTCACCTACCATTACAAGGGCAGTTGGTAGCTTTGTGGTTGACTCGTTTATAACAAAATATCAGCTACACCGAATGACAGGTATTGTCTGTGACCATCACTGCATTACCATTCAGATACTTTCAGAATAATGACTTTCTTGGCTAAGACACCTCATCCCTAGTCAGGGAAACCCTCGTAAATAATGATGTTTAAAGAAAAATACATGACTGAGATTAAGGGAGCTAACAATCAATTAATTAAAAAGTGTCTGTCTTGTAGTAGTTTTGTAAAGGTAAAAGTTTATTTAAAAATATGGCTTTAAATAATGTCACCAAATTTTTATGCTGAATAGCCAAATAGATCTCTAAAAAATAAAATGTTTACTGTGTAAATTGTTGCTGTGAAATGGGTACAATGCTTTACTCCTAAAAATGTTTCCCTATTATATGCAATTTATCATTTTATTCTGCACTGCATCAGGAATGATGTTATATTTTGGGAATTTAAGTAATTTTTACCATTTTAAGTAAAAAAAAAAATCAGAATTCAACTACATCATAAATGAGCAAGTTCCTAATTAGCAATAGGAATTATCAAATTATTACATATGTCTAAATATAAAACATGGTATTTCACTAATATGAGTTGATATTATGAAAGTAATACTCTATATTCAAGGCTAAGGAATCAACTAAAATATTAAGGTCCATTATGAGCTCGTTCCTCAGTTAGTAAACTGACAATTGCCTTGTGGTCACTATCTCAACCACAATTAAAAACATATTCTTAGATTCATACTCTCTGCAAGCTAAATGAATTGGTTCCTAATGTATCAGGATGAAAAATGCCCCCAAACATATTTTTAACTCACAATCTTCCTGCAACCTACATAAAGTGTTCTTAACGAACAAGGATGAAAAGCAATCTTTTTTTTTCCTTTTAAAAGATTGTAGAATTTATAATACAACAAAAGATTATGTTACGTAGGGAAAAAGGAGTCCAAAAATGTCAGCCAGAAAAAGCCCAGGAAAAGAGACAAAGGAAGAAAATCCAAGGACTGGAATGGGAACCTTGGATGGGGAAAAATACACCCAAACATGCCCCCTTCCTGATAGGTGGTGGGCACAAGCCCTATTTTGTATAAGACAGAACCAATCAGGCTCCAGGGAGGGGAACAAAAAGTATAAAAAGGGAACCCAAGCAGGGTTGAGGCCACTCCTACAGGGTCCACTAGCTCTCATGTCTTGGGTATGTACTTTCTGCTGTCTGCCTAATAAAATCCTGCCTGTGTGAGCTGTAACACTGGCCTGTTGTTTCAAATATTTGCTGTGATGAGACAAAATAGACTGGAGTAGACTTAGAAAATAGAAATAGAAATCTATGCATTTGCAAGAAGTAATATCAAAATTCTTAGAATCCCAGATATCATCAAGTTCATCTCCTAGTCAAAAGCAAGGCATTGAACTGTCAGGTCATTTATCTAAGAAAAAACAACAGTCAGACTCTTAACTCCAGCCCACTGATTTTTGCAGAGATCTGTGGACAGGTCTGGGGAGGAAGCAGCATAATATGCCTTAGACCACTCCCTCTAATCTTTGTCAAAGACAGTGAGTGTTCAAAAAAAAAAAAAATGCATTTGATGTGTACAGAAAATTAATTTTTTTAAATTAATGTTTGATTAACTATCCTACAAATACTATTTTTTCCACATGCTTGTTCACTTTAAGTTCCTTTATATTCATATTAATGGAAAATAATCTGTGAAGGTTTGCCTAAGTGATGCCATTGCAAGACTATTAAACAATCAGCAGATAGGTGGTGGGTATACACTGCAAGTAAAGAAACTATAGCTAAATTATGTAATTGTTGTTATTCAGTCACTCAGTTGTGTATGACTTTTTGTGACCCTATGGACTGCAGCACTTCACTCTCTCCCAGAGTTTGCTCAAATTCATGTGCATTGAGTTGGTGATGCCATCCAAACCATCTCATCCTCTGACACCCCCTTCTCATCCTGCACTCAGACTTTCTCTGGAAATAGCACTAAAAGTTATTGCTTTGAAAATGTCTATAAAGAAGCTATTTCTTCCATGTCCTGGCCATTATAAATAGTGCTGTGATGAACACTGGGATACTTGTGTCCTTTTGAAATATGGTTTTCTCAGCATAAATGCCCAGTAGTGGAATTGCTGGGCTATCCAGCAATAGAACTATCATAGGATAATTCTATTTTTCCTTTTTAAGGAACCTTCATACTATTCTTCATAGAAGTTTTATCAAATTGCATTCCTATCAGCAGTGCAAGAGGGTTCCCTTTTCTCCACTCGCTCTCCAACATATACTGCGTTTAGATTTTTTGATGATTGCCATTCTGACCAGTGTGAGGTGATATATACAGCTGATTCATTTTGTTATACAGCAGAAACCAACACAAAATTGTAAAACAATCATACTCCAATAAAATAGCAATAAAATCAACACACAGAAATCCCTTGCATACCTATACACTAATAATGAGAAAATAAAAAAATTAAGGAAACAATTCCATTCACCATTGCAACGAAAAGAATAAAATACTTAGGAATATATCTACCTAAAGAAACTAAAGACCTATATATAGAAAACTATAAAACACTGGTGAAAGAAATCAAAGAGGACACTAATAGATGGAGAAATATACCAGGTTCATGGATTGAAAGAATCAATACAGTGAAAATGAGTGTACTATCCAAAGCAATCTATAGATTCAATGCAATCCCTATCAAGCTACCAGCAGTATTTTTCACAGAGCAGGAACAAATAATTTCACAATTTGTATGGAAATACAAAAAACCTCGAATAGCCAAAGCAATCTTGAGAAAGAAGAATGGAACTGGAGGAATCAACCTGCCTGACTTCAGGCTCTACTACAAAGCCACAGTCATCAAGACAGTATGGCACTGGCACAAAGACAGAAATATAGATCAATGGAACAAAACAGAAAGCCCTGAGATAAATCTATGCACCTATGGACACCTTATCTTTGACAAAGGAGGCAAGAATATACAATGGAGAAAAGACAATCTCTTTAACAAGTGGTGCTGGGAAAACTGGTCAACCACTTGTAAAAGAATGAAACTAGAACACTTTCTAACACCATACACAAAAATAAACTCAAAGTGGATTAAAGATCTAAATGTAAGACCAGAATCTATAAAACTCCTAGAGGAGAACACAGGCAAAACACTCTCCAACATAAATCACAGCAGGATCTTGTATGACCCACCTCCCAGAATATTGGAAATAAAAGCAAAAATAAACAAATGGGGCCTAATTAAAATTAAAAGCTTCTGCACAACAAAGGAAAATATAAGCAAAGTGAAAAGACAGCCTTCAGAATGGGAGAAAAAAATAGCAAATGAAGCAACTGACAAACAACTAATCTCAAAAATATACAAGCAACTCCTGCAGCTCAATTCCAGAAAAATAAACAACCCAATCAAAAAATGTAAGACCAGAAACTATAAAACTCCTAGAGGAGAACATAGGCAAACCACTCTCCGACATAAATCACAGCAGGATCTTCTATGACCCACCTCCCAAAATATTGGAAATAAAAGCAAAAATAAACAAATTTTGTATTTTTGTATTTCCATACAAATTGTGAAATTATTTGTTCCTGCTCTGTGAAAAATACGGCTGGTAGCTTGATAGGGATTTCATTGAATCTATAGATTGCTTTGGATAGTATACTCATTTTCACTATATTGATTCTTCCAATCCATGAACATTTGTTTATTTTTGCTTTTATTTCCAAAGAACTAAATAGACATTTCTCCAAAGACGACATACAGATGGCTAACAAACACATGAAAAGATGCTTCAACATCACTCATTATCAGAGAAATGCAAATCAAAAGTACAATGGGGTACCATTTCATGACAGTCAGAATGGCTGTGATCCAAAAGTCTACAAGCAATAAATGCTGGAAAGGGTGTTGAGAAAAGGGAACCCTCTTACACTATTGGTGGGAATGCAAACTAGTACAGTCACTATGGAGAACAGTGTGGAGATTCCTTAAAAAACTGGAAATAGAACTGCCTTATGACCCTGCAATCCCAATGTTGGGCATACACACTGAGGAAACCAGAATTGAAAGAGACACATGTACCCCAATGTTCATTGCAGCACCGTTTATAATAGCCAGGACATGGAAGCAGCCTAGATGTCCATCAGCAGCTGTGGTACATATACACAATGGAGTATTACTCAGCCATTAAAAAGAATGCATTTGAATCAGTTCTAATGAGGTGGATGAAACTGGAGCCTATTATACAGAGTGAAGTAAGCCAGAAAGAAAAACACCAATACAGTATACTAATGCATATATATGGAATTTAGAAAGATGGTAACAATAACCCTGTATGCGAGACAGCAAAAGAGACACAGATGTATAGAACAGTCTTTTGGACTCTGTGGGAGAGGGCGAGGGTGGGATGATTTGGGAGAATGGCATTGAAACATGTATAATATCATACAAGAAATGAATTGCCAGTCCAGGTTTGATGTAGGATATAGTATGCATGGGGCTGGTGCACTGGGATGCCCCAGAGGGATGGCACAGGGAGGGAGGAGGGAGGGGGGTTCAGGATGGGGAACACGTGTACACCCGTGGTGGATTTATGTTGACGAATGGCAAAAAAATATTGTAAAGTAATTAGCCTCCAATTAAAATAAATAATTTTAAACTAAAAAATAAAAAAGAAGTCATTTTTCTCAAAAGATGCAATAAGAATCATTTTCAAAAATGACAAAGATTTAAATGGCTTGTGAGACAGACATAAAATACATATACTATAAAACAGTAAAAGAAGATGTATCACAGCAAATAGTACTTGATCAGTTGCTTTTTGTTAGTGCCAAACATAATTATTTACATTATTGCCTTTTTATTTTCATGAAACTGACACTCCAAATTTCTCAAATATGACTATTACCATATGAATTGTGGCAAAGCATTGCACCAAAAATAATGCTTCGACTTCACATGTATTACCTCCAAAAACACTATGATAATGCCACCAAGTTGTATTTAAACAATCTTTTAATTAACAAGTCTGCCAATAATTATTCATTTCACCAGAAGTATTTTTGCTCTGATTTCTTTAACACATTTACAAAATTACAGAAATTGGTCATTTGGAAAACTTCTCAGGCTAACAGATAATTTATACTGTTCAAATTTGTGACTTTCAGAATTTTGAGGTCAGAAATTGTCTTCTTTATTTTTGCATTCTCACAACTTATCCATCTCTCGCATATAACTTTTTCTCCAGAAATATTTGTTTTCAAAGAAAACCCAGGTTAGTTGACATTTTATTAGAGTCACACAGGTTCAGCAACTTTTAAAAAATTTAGTATGTTACTGGTGTGGGCTTCCTTTGTGTCTCAGACAGTAAAGCAGGAGACTTGGGTTCGATCTCTGGGTTGGGAAGATCCTCTGGAGAAAGGAATGGCTACTCACTCCAGTATTCTTGCCTGGAGAATTCCATGGACAGGGGGCCCTGGTGGGGTATGGTCCATGGGGTCACAGAGTTGGACAAGACTAAGCAACTAACACACCCACACAAACACTGGTATATAAAAAATGTATTATCAACATTGACCTATATTACAATAATATTTAGTATCAGTCCAATCCCATTGATTTCCTAGTTCTTGTGTCCCCATCATGTTATCATCTATAATTTATGACATAAAATCATATTTGATGACAATTCAATAACTTTATACTCAGATGATTTAAAACAACTTCAGAAAAACCATCTGTTGTAAAAACATATACAATAACAATTCAGGAAGTCTCCCACCTGGAAGACTAGAATATAGAATCCTATGAAATGCCCATCACTGTTTCAGAAACAACTACACTAAACATCACAAAGTCATGAATAAACCTACAAAAATAATTGCGGTCATTCAAATGTGCATTACCCTTAATAGGTTATTACAATGTCACTCCAATAACACTTTGCTAAATGATGCCTTACTTTATACTGTGTTGGTGCTACTGCAATTGAGTGAGGACAAAGTCTAATCTTTCACTCAAAACAATTTTTATTTCATCAGAGTGAAACAAAATACTGAAATCTAGCATTTAATTTTTCTGTATGGAGGTTCAAGTGAGGAGTTGAAATTGAAAGCAAATTAACCAATTTGAAATCCACACCAAGATCAGTACAACCATCACCCCTGAGCTGTCACTTCCTTTGGCTCTGAAAAGGAAAACTCCACCTTTCCTGTCTGAGAGGAGGCTGTGTGTGAACATGAGTCTGCCTGCATTGCAGTGAAAGGCTCTGTTCTGGGGGACGTCTGGGTTGTGTATGCAAAGAAAGTTTCCAAGACTTGACTTTAAACTTGGAAATCAAAAGCAACATTCATTAAAAAAAGACATCAGGCTAGAAATATGAAAGCCATGGCTGAAGCAAATAATCAAACTTAAATTTTAAATGTTTGGCAATAACTTCCCATTCGTTCACTTCAAATAAAGCCAAATACTATGTGATTCACTCAAGTCAGTGGGACTGACATATTTTGCATGTTATATTGGCTTCCAATGACAAGGCTTTATTTAGTAAATTTATGTTAAATCCTGTATATACACTGAGATGAGATAGAAGGGCTTCCTTGGTGATTCATATGGTAAAGTATATGCCTGCAATGCAGGAGACCAGGGTTCAATCTCTGGGTCAGGAAGATCCCCTGGAGAAGAGAATGGCAACCCACTCCAGTAATCTTGCCTAGAGTTCCATGGACAGAGGAGCCTGGCAGGCTACAGTCTATGGGATTGCATATAGAGTTGGAGACGACTGAGCAACTAATATAGCAAAAGGTTTAATTATATCTCAGCAGAAAGCTTGGCATTCTACATTAGCTTTTTGGTAGAACTAATCACATAACTTCATTTGGAAGGGCATATATCTCACTTCTTTTTAAGATTTCAAGTATGAGGTTAAGTCCAGTCTTTAAGAACAAGAAAATTCAACACCTATTTGCACTATCATTTATGAGTTTAATCTCCAAGCACTTCCACCTCTTAACAACAAGAACAGAGCTGTATTGCCATGAAAGGATGATGCCAGGGTTTGCATATTTCCTTTAATTTTGTTCTTCATTTCTTTCCCTATTTTGGGTGACCACCGGGAATTCTGCTGCCATGAGTCTCGGCAAAATGTGTCACTACATCCAGAACACTTCATCATGTTGCAGAGCCAAAATCTATTATGGTTTGCAAGTGACTCATATTTTAGTTATGAGAGAGCCCTAGCAAAGAACAGTTTACATCTAAAAGTCCTAAATGTCAGGAATGTAATGTTTGGACTGCATAGGTATGCAAGGTCCGGTCATACTCTGCAAACAATGCTTTGAGGTATTTATTTATTATAACCAAACTTTTTCACAAGAGTCTATGGTAGCTATAATAATAGTGTACTGTCTCATCTTGGTGGTATTTCTGTACTTTTGAAACTGAAATCTTGAAGAAAATGGGGAAAATAAAACTATGGAAAAATGACCTATGATTTTATATTATTAAAGACCAGCAAGGGCTAGATGTAACCGAGTAGAAAAAAAATCACTTAGAGCCACTGCTACACATAAACATGAACCAGAAATTCTTGAGAATACAGGTCTGTTGCAGGACCCAACTTTACTGAAGTTTCAGGGATCATCAGAAAGTGAATCTTTGTATTTAAGAATAGGTTTTCTTCAGAATGACAAGAAAGAATAGAAAATATGTATTTCATAGAAGCTGAGCAGTAAAATGTTATATACTAAATGTTATTTGGGCTTCCCAGGTGGAACTAGTGGTAACGAACCCGCCTATCAATGCAGGAGACCTAAGACAAGTTTGATCCCTGGGTCAGGAAGATCCCCTGGAGGAGGGCATCCAACCCACTCTAATATTCTTGCCTGGAGAATCCCGTGGATAGAGGAGCCTAGAGGGCTACAGTCCATAGTGTTGCAAAAAGTTGGACCTGACTGAAGCAACTTGGCGTGCAAACATTATTTTACTATATTTTTAAATAGAAAACAGCTTAGTAAAAGAAACATTGATAATATTTGAGGAAGCAACATTTAATTTGGGAATTAATTGGAATACCCCTTTTTAAAATTTTAGGCTAACAAATACTTTGTCATTTCAAACTTTATACCTGAAATTTAAATTAAGCTTTGTGTATATTTAGATATCTGCATTTATTTCAGATAAATTTGTACTTTTTTCCATTCCAAGTATTCTGGAATAAGAGGAAAGAAGGAAGCATATATATTTTAGATTTTTGAAACATTATATTTTAAAAACAAAGTAAAAATTACTTTAATGAGTTTTAAAACAGAACATATTTTACATATAAGCTACATGTATGTAACTGTGACCAATTATACTTCTCAAACAAAAGCAATTACATTAATCTCTCACCACCAAAACTCATCTAGCAGTCAGCAGCATATGTTTCTGGGATTTCAGTGCATTTCTTACCAGAAAAGAAATATGTATGAGTCACAAGCAGGCTTGGACAGTAGCCAGAAATGACAAGAATGGCTTGAAGTGCGGACAAGACATAGTTAACTCCATTCCTGAAATAAAATGCTTTCCATAACTCACCAAATGTGTGGTGACATAATAAAAAGCTAGTTTTGTTGTGCTTTCAATATTGTTCAAATTAGAACCAAATAAGGATTTCTTTTAAGGCAAAGGCAATCATGTGTAACCACTTCAACTTTTCCTGAAATCAATACTGCATAATTTCTGCATTTTAACAGATTCTTAAGGACGCCTAAAAGTAAATGCAGGATAAAGGATCAAGTTAAAATATCTGTGGTTGCATATGAAACTTATGGAAATTTTTATACCATTCTTCAAAACAAACACCCTGAAAAGCATCCTGGAGTATACTTTTCAACAGTTGTTCATCTGAACGTGGTAAACATACCTCAAAAGGAAAAGCTGTATAAGAAAAACAAATAAAAATATTCTACCAATTTTTTCCTCACTTTTTTTTTACATAATAGATCCTGTAATTTTTTTTAATAGATAGGGCTTCTTCTATTAAGACTGCTGCAAAATAGAAACATAGTTTGATTTATATTAAAGATACTAGCTGCGGTAGTTCAAATTATTGATCCCAATTCTTCACCCCTTCCTATAAGTGACTCCACAGTCCCTCCCAACTTTAGGGGGAGTTTCTCTCTCCACCTCTTGACTTTGGGTTTATCCATAATTATTTCATTTAGTGGGATATTTACAAATACGATGCAAGTAAAGACTTGAAAGCTATTTGCCTTCTTGTACCTCTGTCATAGTTACTAGAATACCATATCCATGCAAGTTTACTAGTACCAGAAAGGGGACAACAGACGTTGAATAGAGGAGGCATTGACGTTGAGAGATGTATAGACTGAAGCAGGCTTTCCAGTTGAGCTCAAGCCTAGATCAAGCTAACTGCCTACTCAAAGACATGTGTGTGCTCAGCTGCTCAGTTGTGCCCAACTCTTTGCTACCCATGGACTGTAGCCCTCTAGGCTCCTCTGTCCATTGGATTTTATAGGCAAGAATACTGGAATGGGTTGCCATTTCCTTCTCTAAGGGATCTTCCTGACCCAAGGATCAAACCCATGTCTCCTGCATTGGCAAGAGAGTTCTTTACCTCTAAGCCACCAAGGAAGCCCCTACCGAGAGATGCATGAGAATCCATGTGTATTGCACTAGTCCCTTGTCCTTCCCAAGTGGTGCTGATGGTAGAGAACTGCCTGCCAATGCAGGAGACATAAGAGATGAGGGTTCAATCCCTGGGTTGGGAAGATCCCCTGGAGAAGGACATGGCAACCCACTCCAGTATTCTTTCTTGGAGAATCCCACAGACAGAGGAGACTGGTGGGCTACAGTCCAAGGGGTGCACAGAGTTGGATGTGACTTAGCACGCATGCACGCAGTAGTCCTTTGAGGTTATGTGCCTCTTTGTTATGCAACATTACTGTGACAATAGCTAACAGACACATATACCAAAAGGTAGATTCATTTAGTGAAAATCTTACTTAACTTTTATGTTTTAAATAATGGATTACTCTTCTGTTTAACATGAGGAGCAAGGAGAAGAAAAAAAACAATGCATACTGATAACTGTCGTATACCTTGTACTATTAGGTAACTTTTTTTTCTTTTTAAAGTAACAGCTTTCAGTTCAGTTCAGTCCTTAGTCGTGTCTGACTCTGCGACCCCATGAATGGCAGCACGCCAGGCCTCCCTATACATCACCATCTCCCAGAGTTCACCCAGACTCACATCCATCGAGTCCGTGATGCCATCTAGCCATCTCATTCTGGGTCGTCCCCTTCTCCTCCTGCCCCTAATCCCTCCCAGCAGCAGAGTTTTTTCCAGTGAGTCAAGTCTTCGCATGAGGTGGCCAAAGTATTGGAGTTTCAGCTTTAGCATCATTCCTTCCAAAGAAATCCCAGGACTGATCTCCTTCAGAATGGACTGGTTGGATCTCCTGGCAGTCCAAGGGACTCTCAAGAGTCTTCTCCAACACCACAGTTCAAACACATCAATTCTTCGGTGCTCAGCCTTCTTCACAGTCCAACTCTCACATCCATACATGACCACAGGAAAAACCATAGCCTTGACTAGACGGACCTTAGTCAGCAAAGTAATGTCTCTGCTTTTGAATATACTATCTAAGTTGATCATAACTTTTCTTCCAAGGAGTAAGCGTCTTTTAATTTCATGGCTGCAATCACCATCTGCAGTGATTTTGGAGGCCCCCCAAAATAAAGTCTGACACTGTTTCTACTGTTTCCCCATCTATTTCCCATGAAGTGATGGGACCGGATGTCATGAGCTTCGTTTTCTGAATGTTGAGCTTGAAGCCAACTTTTTCACTCTCCTCTTTCACTTTCGTCAAGAGGCTTTTTAGCTCCTCTTCACTTTCTGCCATAAGGGTGGTGTCATCTGCATATCTGAGGTTATTGATATTTCTCCTGGCAATCTTGATTCCAGCTTGTGTTTGTTCTAGTCCAGCGTTTCTCATGATGTACTCTGCATATGAGGTAAATAAGCAGGGTGACAATATACAGCCTTGACCTACTCATTTTCCTATTTGGAACCAGTCTGTTGTTCCATGTCCAGTTCTAACTGTTGCTTCCTGACCTGCATACAGATTTCTCAAGAGGCAGGTCAGGTGGTCTGGTATTCCCATCCCTTTCAGAATTTTCCAGTTTCTTGTGATCCACACAGTCAAAGGCTTTGGCATAGTCAATAAAACAGAAATAGATGTTTTTCTGGAACTCTCTTGCTTTTTCCATGATCCAGCGGATGTTGGCAATTTGATCTCTGGTTCCTCTGCCTTTTCTAAAACCAGCTTGAACATCAGGGAGTTCACGGTTCACGTATTGCTGAAGTCTGGCTTGGAGAATTTTGAGCATTACTTTACTAGCATGTGAGATGAGTGCAATTGTGCGGTAGTTTGAGCATTCTTTGGCATTACCTTTCTTTGGGATTGGAATGAAAACTGACCTTTTCCAGTCCTGTGGCCACTGCTGAGTTTTCCAAACTTGCTGGCATATTGAGTGCAGCACTTTCACAGCATCATCTTTCAGGATTTGAAACAGCTCAACTGGAATTCCATCACCTCCACTAGCTTTGTTCTTAGTTATGCTTTCTAAGGCCCACTTGACTTCACATTCCAAGATGTCTGGCTCTAGATTAGTGATCACATCATCATGATTATCTGGGTCGTGAAGATCTTTTTGTACAGTTCTTCTGTGTATTCTTGCCACCTCTTCTTAATATCTTCTGCTTCTGTTAGGTCCAGACCATTTCTGTCCTTTATCGAGCCCATCTTTGCATGAAATGTTCCCTTGGTATGTCTAATTTTCTTGAAGAGATCTCTAGTCTTTCCCATTCTGTTCTTTTCCTCTATTTCTTTGCATTGATCGCTGAAGAAGGCTTTCTTATCTCTTCTTGCTTTTCTTTGGAACTCTGCATTCAGATGCTTATATCTTTCCTTTTCTCCTTTGCTTTTGCCTCTCTTCTTTTCACAGGTATTTGTAAGGCCTCCCCAGACAGCTATTTTGCTTTTTTACTTTTCTTTTCCAGGGGGATCGTCTTGATCCCTGTCTCTTGTACAATGTCATGAACCTCATTCCATAGTTCATCAGGCACTCTATCTATCAGATCTAGGCCCTTAAATCTACTTCTCACTTCCACTGTATAATCATAAGGGATTTGACTTAGGTCATACCTGAATGGTCTAGCGGTTTTCCCTACTTTCTTCAATTTAAGTCTGAATTTAGTAATAAGGAGTTCATGATCTGAGCCACAGTCAGCTCCTGGTCTTGTTTTTGTTGACTGTATAGAGCTTCTCCATCTTTGACTGCAAAGAATATAATCCATCTGATTTCGGTGTTGACCATCTGGTGATGTCCATGTGTACAGTCTTCTCTTGTGTTGTTGGAAGAGGGTGTTTGCTATGACCAGCGCATTTTCTTGGCAAAACTCTATTAGTCTTTGCCCTGCTTCATTCTGCATTCCAAGGCCAAATTTGCCTGTTACTCCAGGTGTTTCTTGACTTCCTACTTTTGCATTCCAGTCCCCTATAATGAAAAGGACATCTTTTTTGGCTGTTAGTTCTAAAAGATCTTCATAAAACCGTTCAACTTCAGTTTCTTTAGCGTTACTCATTGGGGTATAGACTTGGATAACTGTGATATTGAATGGTTTGCCTTGGAGACGAACAGAGATCATTCTGTCGTTTTATTGAGAGACAATTCATATGTCATAAAATTCCCCCATTTTTAAGTGTAGAATTCAATGACTTCTTCCCCCTAGGATTGTAAAACATTTTTTTTCCAATTATATATATACACATGCATTATTCTTTTTCAAATTCTTTTCCCAACAGACACATAGACTGAGAGAATGAACTTACGGTTACCAAGGGGGAAGGGTGGAGGGGAAGGAATAGGTTTGGGATTGACATGCACACACTGGTATATTTAAAATGAGTAACCAACTAGGTTACTACTGTACAGCACAGAGAATTCTGCTCAGTATTATAGGGTAATTTTTAATGTTATGGACAAATCTTCCTACCCTGTATAACTTCTCACTCTTAACACCTATGCCCTTTTAGAAGGACAAAGCAAAACAAGACATGATCCCCAAGCTCTCCTGTCCCTCCCATAACCCCCAGATTAAAGGAACAGGGTTGGAATACTTGACTCAAAAACAAATCATGGCTGGGTTGAGTCAATGAAATTGTCTTTCTTAAAAGGGTAGAAATTTATGAAAGAAAATGGTAAACTCTATAAGAAAACAGTGGCACAACTACAATGAGACAATGTAATTTCTATGAATGCTTGGTCCCACCTTTAGTGGTTTTCTAGTGCCCACCTGAGGCCTGCCTAAACTTTTCTTATGGAACTGTGGCAATGCCAAAATGATCCTTTAGCCCCATTTCACCTTTGCACATTACTTTTTACCCTTAAAGAAATTTCTGCTACTCTATGCAAAAGACATGTTTTGACTTATGGCTCTTCTATTCCATTTTAGTTAGTTTATGGTTTATATTGCTTATATTTCTTTTTATTTCTTTATATATATTTAAACAACTATTTCACAATGTTAAAATTAAAGTCCCATTTAGAGGTTTGTTTTTTTTTTCACTTCAAAATGGTAACAATTTTTAAACATATGAAACAGCATTACCTCATCAATAATCAAGAATGAATATAACTTTTATCTAATTTAAAATGTAGAATACATTAGAAAATTTTGAAATCACTGTCAAAGTAAAAATTTTTGCAGTGCACTGTGCTTTATTTTAAAAGCCTATTTCCATGAATTCAGAGTGGTTTTCTTCTAAAATTCAAAGGAATGTTTAGTTTCTGCCATAGTGTCTAGTATACAGTAAGCACTTAATATATTTATTCACTGTTTTTAAAGTCAATATAATTATTCTGGTAGCATATTTTGTTGTTACATATGTAAAAATGAAGAGAATGGTATTTTATATGCAAAATTAAGAGCAGAGAACACTAGTTGGGATGAACCATGAAATATTACAATTATCAATACATTGTGTAGCAAAGATCCTAATAATGATTCCCTGATATTTACTGAAGTAAAAGCTAATTAATAGGAAAGGATACTTTTAAATGTAAAAGATCAATAAAGAAATGCAAAGCACATTTTCTTTAAAAAAAATATTTGTTAGGAAGACTGTATTTTGTTTCTCATTGTCAAAACCAAAGTACCAAGTTTTTCAGTGTAGTAACAGTATCAAAAATTTTAATGTGTCATTTGTTTAAAAGTATTTCATCTTAAAATCACTGAACTGCTACAGAAGTATACTCTCTCCATAGAGAAAAAATTGTGCAAAATACAGTAAAAATCTGTATACTTTTTAAGATAAGAAATTAGACTCAAGAGTAATGAAAAAGATATGCTGATTATAAATACCTACTGACCACAAGTAACCATCTCCATGATGTAACATGGTTTGATTATTTTGTCCAAATATACTCTCACTCTTTGTGATTTTACGACTGTACACTATGAGTAGAATGACATCAATAGAAGCTTTGATTTTATTTTGCAAATAAAGAGATATTCTCTTCATTAAAACCAAAACAAAAGAAAAAAGTTTCAGGTAATCTTCCATTACTAGGTTTTTTTTTTTTCTGCATTTATATTTGAGAAACATGTTAAAAACGCATTTTAAAGCATTTTTATACCTATGGTAAATATTCAAAAGTTAAACTATATAAAAGAATGGGACTTTATGTAAACCTGGCAGTGTAGAATTGCAAACACTTTAAATCTGTCAGAATTAATAAGAAAAACAAAAGAAACAGTGCAGTTCTCCTGTCTAGACTAATAGAATTCTCATAGTCTGCTTATGTTAATAAATTTTATAGGAAATCTATCCCTTTCCTCTAGTGATTGTATTTAGATTTTAAAGCCTGGGAGTATTTTTTCAGTTAATCAGAGAATGGTTTGTAAGAGAATAAACTACAATTTTAATAGTCATTATTAACTGTTTTCCTATTGCAAAAGTGTGATTAAGCATTGTTAAACCTGTTATTATTAACAATTTTTAATATCCTATGTGTATTACAAAAAATCATCATGCAATTTTTCATATAAAATTTTTCTTTTCACCATAAACATTTGTACATTACACTGTATAGTCTTTCCTTTAAAAGTATTTCCTAAAAATTTTTAAAAATTTAAAATAGACTATTGATTGTGACAAAAATGACCTTTATAAGTTAATGTTTTTATTTGCATTAATGTTATTAATGCATTAATAATATTTATAAGAGCTAAGTAACCTCTTTTACTTTATGTCTTTTTAAAAAATAACCATCTTCACCCATCTAGTTCCCCTAAGGATAAAATCCATAAAAGCATAGGAAATACAAGTTAGAAATTTCATTCCTTAAAATATAACAAATATGAATTAAATTCAAAATTCAGTGAGGAGAAAGATTAAATATATACAATTTACTTACTAGAGTGGGGTGTCAATTCCTCCTCCAGGGGATCTTCCCAACACAGAGTTCAAACCCGCATCCCCTGTGTCTCCTGCATGGAAGGTGGATTCTTTACCCACTGAGCCACTAGGGAAGCCCTTAGAGCTCTGTTGTCGTTGTTCAGTCATCAAGTCATGTCCGACTCTTCATGACTTCATGGACTGCAGCACACCAGGCTTCCCTGTCCGTCACCATCTCCTGGAGTTTGCCCAAGTTCATGTGCATTGCATCAGGGAAGCCATCCAACCATCTCATCCTCTGTTGTTCCCTTCTCCTCCTGCCTTCAATTTTGCCCAGCATCAGGGTCTTTTCCAGTGAATCGGCTGTTTACATCAGGTGGCCAAAGTATTGCAGCCTCAGCATCAGTCCCTCCAATGAATATTCATGGTTGGTTTCCTCTAAGATTGACTAGTTTGACCTCCTTGCTGTCCAAGGGACTCTCAAGAGTCTTCTCCAGAACCACAGTTTGAGGCACCAATTCTTCAGTGCTCTGCCTTCTTTATGATTCAGCTCTCACAACCATACATGACTACTGGAAAGACCATAGCCTTGACTATGCAGACCTTTGTCAGCAAAGTGGTGTCTTTGCTTTTTAACACACTGTCTGAAAGTGAAAGTGAAGTCGCTCAGTTGTATCTCTTTTCGACCCCATGGACTGTAGCCCACCAGGCTCCTCTGTCCTTGGGATTCTCCAGGCAAGAATACAGGAGTGGGTTACCATTTCCTTCTCCAGGGGATCTTCCCAACCCAGGGATCAAACCCGGGTCTCCTGCGTTGCAGGTAGACGCTTTACCCTCTGAGCCACCAGGGAAGCCCTCTCTAGGTTTGTCAAAACTTTCATGCTAAGAAGCAATCGTCTTTTAATTTCATGGCTGCAGTCACCATTTGCAGTGATTTTAGAGGTCAAGAAGAGGAGATCTGTCACTGCTTCCACCTTTTCCTCTTCTATTTGCCATGAAGTGATGGGGCTAGATGCCATGATCTTAGTTTCTTTAATATTGAGCTTTAAGCCAAATCTTTTTTACTCTCCTCCTTCACCCTCATCAAGAGACTTGTTAGTTCCTCTTCCTTTCTGCCATTAGAGTGGTATCATCCATATATCTGAGATTGTTGATATTTCTCCTGGCAGTCTTGATTCCAGCTTGTAACTCATCCAGCCCAGCATTTCTCATGATGTGTTCTGTGTATATATTAAACAAACAGGGTGACAATAAACAGCCTTGCTATACTCCTTTCTCAATCCTGAACCAGTCAGTTGCTCCATACAAGGTTATAACAGTTCCTTCTTGACCAGCATATAGATTTCTCAGGAGACAGGTAAGATGGTTTGGTATTCCCAACTATTGAAGAGTTTTCCACAGTGTATTATAACCTACACAGAAAAAGGCTTCAGCATAGTCATTAAAACAAATGTAGATGTTTTTCCTGGAATGCCCTTGCTTTCTCTATGATCCAGTGAAAGTTGGCAATTTGACTTCTGGTTCCTCTGCCTTTCTAAGCTCAGCTTGGACATCTGGAAGTTCTCAGTTCACATAATGCTGAACCTAGCATGCAGGATTTTGAGCATAACCTTACTGGTGTGGGAGATGAATTCAAGTCCAGTGACTTGAACATTCTTTATTACTGCCCTTCTTGGGAACTGGGATGAGGATTGACCTTTTCCAGTTCTGTGGTCACTGCTGGTTTTCCAAATTTGCTGACTTATTGAGTGGAACACTTTGACAGCATCATCTTTCAGGATTTTAAATAACTCTTCTGGAATTCCATCACCTCTGCTAGCTTTATTGACAGCAGTGCTTCCTACATCCCACTTGACTTCACACTCCAGAATGTCTGCCTCTGGGTGAGTGACTGCAACATCTTGGTTATCTGGGTCATTAAGATCATTTTTGTATAGTTCTTTAGTGTATTGTTTCCATTTCTTCTTGACCTCTTCTGCTCTATTAGGTCTTTACTGTTTCTGTTCTTTATTGTGCCCATTATTGGAAGAAATGTTCCTTAGATATTTCCAATTTTCTTGAAGAGATCTTTAGTCTTTCCCCTTCAGTTGTTTTCCTCTATCTCTTTGCCTTGTTCATTAAAGAAGGCCCCCTTGTCTCTCCTTGCTATTCCCTGGAACTCTGTGTTTAGTTGGATGTACCTTTCCCTTTCTCTCTTGCTTTTTGCTTCTATTTTCCCTTCAGCTATTTGTAAAGCTCAGAGTTTTATGATCTATTAATTCACTTTTCAAAAGTTGCTTAACATGTTAATATATTCCATTCTCTTTGACAAAATGTTTTTAATCATGTTAATAAAATAAAATTTGTTCTCACTTAAAAAAAAGTATATTCTTTGTCAAACTAAGGCAAGACAAGTTTTATGTTTCCAAATAACTGCAAACTCAAAGAAAATAGAATGACCTTTAACCATTTTCCATACTTTGTTTAATCAAGATTTTTCTGTTGATCCTTCTGTAGATATATTTCTAATTCACAAAGCACAGCATTAATATTTTTGTACATCATGAACTTTCAATAAAGCCATTGAAACTGCAAATTGAGCAATTTTTATAAACATTTTATAATAGATGACAAAATTCCCAGTTTTTCCATTGCCAGTGAAAACACCCTTTAGAAAAACTCAATCTTAGTGTAGCCTAGGTCCTAGATTCAATCTTTTTCATAGTAGCAATTAAGAAAGAAATCTAAGTTATATTACAATGGTGAATATTGAGCATGAAAATTTTAATATTTTATTGCATAGCATTTTGAATGTTGTTTAATTTAGAGCATACACTCATATCTATTTGGAAAATTGCATTGCAACATTTGGTGAGCAAGAATAATGATAAATATTTATTTTGTGACAGGAAAAATAAATTTACAAACCTAAAGATTAGGAGATATGTATAAAATTCTTGGAACCAAGAAATCTGTAACACAAATATTACCCCCTTAAAAGAAAATAAAGTTAATCATTGTGCATTTGGGGACCTAATTTGATAGTTTTATGATTCATCTATGATAAGGAAAAAAATTTCTCACCCAGTATCCATTTTGAGAAATAATATCAAATTACAGCTTACTTTTATACTAAAAATGACTGATGTGTCATATATTGTTATCTGAGAAACAACTATACTATACAACTATATAACAAGTATACTTTTGTAGTTGTATTTAGTTAATTTATCCAATAAATATTTATCTAGGGTGTACTATGTGCTGTTCAAGTGATAGATGTGTCCATCCGTCAGTTTAGTCAGTTCAGCCGCTCAGTCATATCCGACTCTTTGCGACCCCATGAATTGCAGCACGCCAGGCCTCCCTGTCCATCACCAACTCCTGGAGTTCACTCAAACTCACGTCCACCAAGTGGTGATGCCATCCAGCCATCTCATCCTCTGTCATCCCCTTCTCCTCCTGCCCCCAATCCCTCCCAGCATAGATGTGTAGCAATGATAAAAACCATCTTTTCTGACCTCACAGACCCAATGACATTCTTACAGTTATCTTTTATTGGGTTCTTGCTGCTGCCAACAGTTTAGGTTTTTGAGAGTATATTCCTAAATTCATTGGTCTTTATGTCCAATTCAATACAACATATGTAACCAGTAATATATGTGTAAATTTGGTACATACATTTTTTATCTGGCAATAGCTATTGTCACATCTATGAATTTTTTAAAATTGTGTTTGAGAGAGGAGTGCTTTATCTTAGGCTCTAGGTGTCAATAAGCTTCACAGTCTTTTTTGTACCTTCAATATGCTTTCAGGTTTTCTGCTTGAACAAACTGTTTATTAAAAGAACCCACAACAGATAATTTATACTCAATTGCCTACTAGAGAGAACAGGTGTCTGAATAAATGAACAAGGTTTTTTCTACTTTTAATAAGTGTTTTTAAAACATCATATTTCTCTTTGTTAAGGCAATATTAAAATCAACTATAATGTCCCAATTTTGCTTTGTTTTTTGAGGCTTTCCCAACATTTTAAGATTTGTTTATTCATGATTAGAGTAGATTTTAACTCTTGGAGTTTCAGTGTTCTAGAAAAGCAAAGTTTACTATAAAACCATAAAATTTTAAAGTTTAATTTGATTAATAACTTGTCTTTTAAGAACTGCACAACTACTTAGAACATACATAACAAAAGAATAAATAACCACTCAGTTATGTACAATATTTGTTAACAGTCATAAAATAGTATACTTAAGACTTCCTAGTGGTTTATACTTAAGCAAATCTTAGCAAAACCACAATTGTCTGGTTTGGGGCCTAGTTTCAGAGAAAATATTAATTGTAAAGCAAGAAAACATAAGGATAGGGAGAGCAGCATAATCTAGAGTGGAGACAGTACACACTTAAATATGTAAAAACATAAACTTAGTAAAAACTTTGTAAATGTCTTGCTTACACAAATGAGGAATCTATAAAAATTTGCAAATTAAATGTTTGCTCAATAAAATAAAAATAATAGCCATAACTGGTATACAACAGATGTTGTTTTACTGAAAATAAGATCTCTAATAGTTAGCAGGGTTAGATTTAGCAAAGGCACCTCTACATTTTGTTGTTGTTGTTGTTTAGTCACTAAGTCATGTCCGACTCTTTAGTGACCCCATGGACTGTAGCCTGCTAGACTCCTCTGTCTGTGGGATTTTCCCAGCAGCACTTTACTGGAGCAGCCATGAAGAGATACCCCACGCCCAAGGTAAGAGAAACCCAAGTAAGATGGTAGGTGTTGCAAAGGGCATCAGAGGACAGTTCAGTTCAGTTCAGTTCAGTGGCTCAGTCATTTCCGACTCTTTGCGACCCCATGAATCGCAGCATGCCAGGCCTCCCTGTCCATCACCATCTCCCGGAGTTCACTCAGACTCACATCCATCGAGTCAGTGATGCCATCCAGCCATCTCATCCTCTGTCGTCCCCTCTCCTCCTGCTCCCAACCCCTCCCAGCATCAGAGTCTTTTCCAATGAGTCAACTCTTCACATGAGGTGGCCAAAATACTGGAGTTTCAGCTTTACAATCGTTCTTTCCAAAAAATCCCAGGCTGATCTCATTCAGAATGGACTGGTTGGATCTCCTTGCAGTCCAAGGAACTCTTAAGAGTCTTCTGCAACACCACAGTTCAAAAGCATCAATTCTTCGGTGCTCAGCCTTCTTCACAGTCCAACTCTCACATCCATACATGACCACAGGAAAAACCATACCCTTGACTAGACGGACCTTAGTAGGCAAAGTAATGTCTCTGTTTTTGAATATGTTATCTAGGTTGGTCATAACTTTTCTTCCAAGGAGTAAGCGTCTTTTAATTTCATGGCTGCAATCACTATCTGCAGTGATTTTGGAGCCCCCCAAAAAATAAAGTCTGCCACTGTTTCCACTGTTTCTGCATCTATTTCCCATGAAGTGATGGGACTGGATGCCATGATCTTCATTTTCTGAATGTTGACCTTTAAGATCAGACACACTGAAACCATACTCACAGAAAACTAGTCAATCTAATCACACTAGGACCACAGCCTTGTCTAACTCAATGAAACTAAGCCATACCCGCAGGGCAACCCAAGACAGGTTGGAGAGGTCTGACAGAATGTGGTCCACTGGAGAAGGGAATGGCAAACCACTTCAGTATTCTTGCCTTTAGAACCCCATGAACAGTATAAAAAGGCAAAATGATAGGATACTGAAAGAGGAACTCCCCAGGTCAGTAGGTGCCCAACACGCTACTGGAGATCAGTGGAGAAATAACTTCAGAAAGAATGAAGGGATGGAGCCAAAGCAAAAATAATACCGAGCTGTGGATGTGACTGGTGATAGAAGCAAGGTCTGATGCTGTAAAGAGCAATATTGCATAGGAACCTGGAATGTCAGGTCCATGAATCAAGGTAAATTGGAAGTGGTCAAACAAGAGATGGCAAGAGTGAACTTCGATATTCTAGGAATCAGCAAACTAAAATGGACTGGAATGGGTGAATTTAACTCAGATGATCATTATATCTACTACTGTGGGCAGGAATCCCTCAGAAGAAATGGAGTAGCCATCATGGTCAACAAAAGAGTCTGAAATGCAGTACTTGGATGCAGTCTCAAAAACGACAGAATCATCTGTTTGTTTCCAAGACAAACCATTCAATATCACAGTTATCCAAGTCTATGCCCCAACGAGTAATGCTGAAGAAACTGAAGTTGAATGGTTCTATGAAGACCTACAAGACCTTTTAGAACTAACACCCAAAAAAGATGTCCTTTTCATTATAGGAGACTGGAATGCAAAAGTAGGAAGTCAAGAAACACCTGGAGTAACAGGCAAATTTGGCCTTGGAATGCAGAATGAAGCAGGGCAAAGACTAATAGAGTTTTGCCAAGAAAATGCACTGGTCATAGCAAACACCCTCTTCCAACAACACAAGAGAAGACTCTACACGTGGACATCACCAGATGGTCAACACCGAAATCAGATCGATTATATTCTTTGCAGTCAAAGATGGAGAAGCTCTATACAGTCAACAAAAACAAGAGACTGTGGCTCAGCTCATGAACTCCTTATTACCAAATTCAGACTCAAATTGAAGAAAGTAGGGAAAACTGCTGGACCATTCAGGTATGACCTAAATCAGATCCCTTATGATTATGTAGTGGAAGCGAGAAGTAGATTTAAGGGCCTAGATCTGATAGATAGAGTGCCTGATGAACTATGGAATGAGGTTCATGACATTGTACAAGAGACAGGGATCAAGACCATCCCCATGGAAAAGAAAGGCAAAAAAGCAAAATGGCTGTCTGGGGAGGACTTACAAATACCTGTGAAAAGAAGAGAGGCAAAAAACAAAGGAGGAAAGGAAAAATATAAGCATCTGAATGCAGAGTTCCAAAGAAAAGCAAGAAGAGATAAGAAAGCCTTCTTCAGTGATCAATGCAAAGAAATAGAGGAAAAGAACAGAATGGGAAAGACTAGAGAGCTCTTCAAGAAAATTAGACATACCAAGGGAACAATTCATGCAAAGATGGGCTTGATAAAGGACAAAAATGGTCTGGACCTAACAGAAGCAGAAGATATTAAGAAGAGGTGGCAAGAATACACAGAAGAACTGTACAAAAAAGATCTTCACAACCTGGATAATCACGATGGTGTGATCACTCATCTAGAGCCAGACATCCTGGAATGTGAAGTCAAGTGGGCCTTAGAAAATATCACTACGAACAAAGCTAGTGGAGGTGATGGAATTCCAGTTGAGCTGTTTCAAATCCTGAAAGATGATGCTGTGAAAGTGCTGCACTCAATATGCCAGCAAGTTTGGAAAACTCAGCAGTGGCCACAGGACTGGAAAAGGTCAGTTTTCATTTCAATCCCAAAGAAAGGTAATGCCAAAGAATGCTCAAACTACTGCACAATTGCACTCATTTCACATGCTAGTAAAGTAATGCTCAAAATTCTCCAAGCCAGGCTTCAGCAATACGTGAACCTTGTGTTCATGCTGGTTTTAGAAAAGGCAGAGGAACCAGAGATCAAATTGCCAACATCCGCTGGATCATGGAAAAAGCAAGAGAGTTCCAGAAAAACATCTATTTCTGTTTTATTGACTATGCCAAAGCCTTTGACTGTGTGGATCACAAGAAACTGTGGAAAATTCTGAAAGGGATGGGAATACCAGACCACCTGACCTGCCTCTTGAGAAATCTGTATGCAGGTCAGGAAGCAACAGTTAGAACTGGACATGGAACAACAGACTGGTTCCAAATAGGAAAATGAGTAGGTCAAGGCTGTATATTGTCACCCTGCTTATTTTACCTTATATGCAGAGTACATCATGAGAAACGCTGGACTAGAAGAAACACATGCTGGAATCAAGATTGCCAGAAGAAATATCAATAACCTCAGATATGCAGATGGCATCACCTATAAGTCAGAAAGTGAAGAGGAGCTAAAAGCCTCTTGATGAAAGTGAAAGTGGAGAGTGAAAAAGTTGGCTTCAAGCTCAACGTTCAGAAAACGAAGATCATGGCATCTGGTCCCATCACTTCATGGGAAATAGATGCGGAAACAGTGGAAACAGTGGCAGACTTTATTTTTTGGGGGCTCCAAAATTACTGCAGATCGTTACTGCAGCCATGAAATTAAAAGACACTTACTCCTTGGAATAAAAGTTATGACCAACCTAGATAACATATTCAAAAGCAGAGACATTACTTTGCTGACTAAGGTCCGTCTAGTCAAGGCTATGGTTTTTCCTGTGGTCATGTATGGATGTGAGAGTTGGACTGTGAAGAAGGCTGAGAGCTGAAGAATTGATGCTTTTGAACTGTGCTGTCGGAGAAGACTCTTGAGAGTCCCTTGGACTGCACGGAGATCCAACCAGTCCATTCTGAAGGAGATCAGTCCTGGGATTTCTTTGGAAGGAATGATGCTAAAGCTGAAATTCCAGTACTTTGGCCACCTCATGCGATGAGTTGACTCATTTGAAAAGACTCTGCTGCTGGGAGGGATTAGGGGCAGGAGGAGAATGGGACGACAGAGGATGAGATGGCTGGATGGCATCACTGCCTCGATGGACTTGAGTTTGAGTGAACTCCAGGATTTAGTGATGGACAGGGAGGCCTGCTGTGCTGCGATTCATGGGGATGCAAAGAGTCGGACACGACTGAGCCACTGAACTGAACTGAACCGAACTGAACTGAAACTGGAGTGGGTTGTCGCTTCCTCCTCTAGGGAATTTTCCCAACCCAGTATTGAACTCACTTTTCCTGTGTCAGCAGGCGGATTTTACATCACTGAGCCACCTGCGAAGTGGACTTGGGTTTTAATCATGTTGCCATTATCCAGGCAGCTGTCACCTTTTTAAGCCTCAGCTTCTTCAAATGAAAAAGCTTCCAAATGTAAAAAGAATGATGTTTTGTATAATATCAGACAAATAGAAGTCATTAGACAGTGATGGTGACTCTAAACATACTCATCCTATAGTGTCAGTGACTATAAATCTAAGTAATTTCTTATTAAAATGAAAAGCCTACTAGTAATTATCACACAAAAAATATTTGCTAATAAAATCTTAGACAATCAGCTAAAAATCGTGATTTAATAGTCCTTAAAAAACTTTTGTGAATAGCACCAAAGTCAGGAAAACCCTTATGTCAAGTTACAAAGACATGTAGGGCTTCCCACATGGCTCAGTGGTAACAAATCCGCCTGCAATGCAAGAGTCACAGGAGACATGAGTTCAATCCCTAGATCGGGAAGATCCCCTGGATGAGGGCATGGCGACTCACTCCAGTATTCTTGCCTGGAGAATCCCCGTGGACAGAGGAATCTGGCAGGCTACAGTCCATAGGGTCGCAAAGAGTCAGGTACAACTGAAGCAACTTAGCATGCACACACAAAGACATCTACTGGATAATGAAAATTACTGAACCCAGGGCAGAGATACAAGAGTTCACTTATTTTCAATGCAGTGAATAGATGTACAGTTTAGAATCACGACAGAATTTTCAGAATACACACTTTCAGGCCTAAACCCCAGGAAGCCCACTCATTAGGGTACCCAAGCAGGTTGCCAAGGCCTGGGTAAATATAAAAAATAATCATTCACTGAAATAAAGAGGAATACTCAGGCAAATGTTCATAGAGCTAGGGGTATAATAAGATAGGGAATAAAACCTTGACCTTTTTTTTTGGTCTTTTCTATAGTAAAACTGCTTCAACCAAATATACACATGAGAAGCAACTAAGCTGTTTTTGCCAAATGTGTTGTACCATTAAAATTTCAGATAAAGGAGACTGCTTGTGAAAATGTTGTTACTATATTTTGAATTTAGAATCAACAAGGAAATTAAATAAGGATCAAACTTTCTCTTTGTTAGTTTTATGAGTTGCCATAGAAAAATTTCAGCCTTTGCCAGTAAATGTTATGATGTCGCCCTTTCTCAAGTGATAATCTATTTTTTTAAAAAATCCAAATAACTCTTGAGTGTTAATTCATTTTGCTCTGAAGATACTAAGATGTGTCTATGAATTTGTCCCACATAAAGTTGTTCCAAATATACGAGACAAATGTCATACTTGGCAACTTATCTGATGCTAACAAGCCTACATTGTTTCTTTAGGTGCTAAAAATCGCAATAAATGTGTTATTTTAATCACCTATTTGCATGCTTCTGGGAATCTATATCTGAATACTTAATTATTCCTTGTGTTTTTACAAGCCATTTCATCTGCCTTTAGCTAGGATTATCTGGCTCCCTCTGCTATACCCTTATAGTCATGAAGTGGTTTATTTGGCAAGTACTGGTAGAATACCACTACTAAGCACCTCATTAGGAGAGACACTCTTTAACAAGCAAAGAAAGAAAATAAGGGTCAATTTCCACCATTCTGTGAATATATGAAAAACTAGTGAATTTAAAAGGGTGACCTTTGTGATAAGTGAATTACATCTTGCCACCAGAGAAGCCCTTACATCTTGCTACAGTTCTTAAAAAAATAGCTAAGAGGGCTTTGAAATCAATGTATCCATAGAATAAGGAAGTGATGCTTATTTCATATAATTTATTTATACTGAAGCCGACCAAGATGGCTCTTAGCACCTTCCTTTCTGAGTTTTTCTAAACAGTATTTTTAGTAATGTGTTATGGAATACTGTCAAGTTTATCAAATTACACTGATGCTTCGTAACTTCAAAACAGGGACTTGTGTTACTATAAGCTTATCATTCTTCATTATATTCAGCTTCACTTTAAAAGTAAGGATACAAGAAAAACAAGTGGAGAAGGTTGAAGCCATGACTGCATTCACTGACATACAACCAAATGATAACACAGAAGGTGATTTAATAGAGTTTTAGAATTGGTAAAGACTTTATAGAGATCATTCCTTTGATTCCTTTGATAAAGAATTCCAGCCAAAGGGTTAAAGCTGATCTCTATTTTCAGGGTTTTTAGAGATCTGTGACTAGAACTGATATTCTTTCCCTAACATTTCACACTTTTAACAAATATATCATTTATCCTAATTTATTTAAAGTTTAGTAAAGGAAAAATAGCCTGAAATAGAATGCATATAGTTCCCATTATTTTCTAATACATTTATTATCTTCATGTGCTAAGTTGCTTCAGTTATGTCTGATTCTTTGCAACCCTATGGGCTGTAGCCTTCCAGGCTCCTCTGAATATTAGATTCTCCGGGCAAGAATACTGGAGTGGGTTGCCATCCCCTTTTCCATATCTTAATGTAGATGCTATTGATAATTAAAAATGGATATTAAATTAGATATTGTTCCTTGCCCTCCACTTATTTCTAAAGATAAATATGAATGCTATTAGTGAGTTTAAATCCTGGATTTGTCATTTTAATCTATATGATCTATATGAACCTACAAAGTTATTTAACCTGTATGTGCCCTTGTTTCTTCACCAGTAATTTTGAGATAATAAAAGCACCACATTCAGTGGGTTGGGGTGATGATGAAATTAGATAGAGTTTAGAGCACACAGAATAGTGTATGGCACACATTTAGTGCTCATAAAATCACTGCAGACAGTGACTGCAGCCATGAAATTAAAGGATGCTTGATCCCTGGAAGAAAAGTTATGACAAACGTAGATAGCATATTAAAAGGCAAAGACATCACTTTGCCCTCAAAGGTCCATATAGTCAAAACTATGGTTTTTCCAGTTGTCATGTACTACCTCAGGTCATTCTAAAGATTAAGTAACATGATATCTATTAAAATAGTTTTAGAAAGACATTTACACTTATAAAGCATTATCATACTATGCTACCAAGGACCAGGTTCTGTACTATGCTTGGATATTTAACCAACGAGGAAAACATGATTCTCAGCCTGATGGAGCAGAATAGTTCAATAATTTACGTTAATGATGCCACTTTCTCAGAGGGTAGTTCGCTGGTGACTCAGACAGTAAAGAGTCTGCCTGCAGTGCTGGAGACCCAGGTTCAATACTTGGGTTGGGAAGATCCACTGGAGAAGGAAACGGCAACCCACTCCAATAGTCTTGCTGGGAAAAGGCCACAGCCAGAGGAGCCTGGCAGGCTACAGTCCACAGGGTTGCAAAGAGTCAGACACAACTGAGCAATCTCACTTTCAGTTCTCTAATTGACCTAATATAAAGGGTATTCTCCACATACTTTCATCCTTCTCCAGTATATCACTATGTTTAGTATTTATTCATAAAATAGCTCATAATTATCCAATTTATATGTTTGTGTAATTATCCTCCAGCTCTCTCAGAATTGATCCCCTCCTCTGCCCGCAAAACAGACATTTTTCATCTTATTCATTTTTATGTTTCCAGCTCCTCGGACAAAATCTAGCAAAATACTAGGGACTCTTTCATTATTCACTGAATAAATGAAATTGTAAGCCAACTATTTCTATATCATTACTTATGATACTCATAGCAGATAGCAGGAAATCAAGTTGATTTCTCAGTTGGATATGCTCTGGTACATCTCATCCCACCCACCAGGCTCTAGCCCTGTTACCTGCTGCCCTTCACAGCAGCTATCCTGGGAGATTTCATGGTTCTCCATACTCTCCATTGTTGGTTTTTGGAAGGAAGTTTCTTGAAAGGCACATCCAGTTACTTTTTAAAGACTCATTAATACATATCAATGAATCAATATTTATGTTATATATTTCATATTGTAGTGATCACTATAAAATCACTCAGAAACATATCAGGTGATGTTTCAACTGCTTATTAATGACGAGATCTGTAATGATTTCTATAAAATTTTGACACTAGATAGACGATATCTACCCTCCCTTACCCCACCCTCAGTCATGCCATCATCATTAAAACTTTGGTTCTATTGGGAAATAAGATTTACCTTACACAATTTTAATATTATTAACATCTTGAATATCATCTGCATATAATATAGAGCTTTTGCTTTCATTTATTCTTTTTTTAAATTAAATTTATTGGCATACAGTTGGTTTACAATGTTGAATTAATTTCTACTGTACAGTTTACGTGGAGAAGGCAATGACACCCCACTCCAGTACTCTTGCCTGGAAAATCTCATGGACGGAGGAGCCTGGTAAGCTGCAGTTCATGGGGTCGTGAAGAGTCGGACATGACTGAGCGACTTCACTTTCACTTTTCACTTTCCACTTTCGTGCATTGGAGAAGGAAATGGCAACACACTCCAGTGTTCTTGCCTGGAGAATCCCAGGGACAAGGGAGCCTGGTGGGCTGCCGTCTATGGGGTCGCACAGAGTCGGACATGACTGAGGCGACTTAGCAGCAGCAGCAGCAGTACAGTTTGCTCTTTAGTTATAATGATTATTAATTGAATTGCATCTCTTATCAACAACTTATTTTCAAATGCCTGCCTAGTGTGCTGCCTACAGCTGTGAAACAGAACTGCTTTTATTTTCCAATAGTGTATCTTGAATCCTTTTCCAGGCATTGTGGAGAAAGTAAGAATAAGCTATTACATGGGTTAGTTCTTTGTAGTATAATAGGAAGTTTCTCACATATGTCACAATTTCACAGCAACTCTGGGAAATGGAACTCTCCCTACTTTATAGGGATTCTGTCAGAATACAATTAAAAAACATGAGAGTTTAATAATTATTAGCTATAACAATAATACTATAAAAACAATTGTATCCCTACTTTACAGATGAGAAAACTAAGAGAGAAATGACCTAATTTATCTAGTTGTGACATAACTAAGTCTAGCTTTTCTGTTTCCAAATCTGCTATGGATCTTATTGCCCCATGCTGCTGCTGCTGCTGCTGCTAAGTCGCTTCAGTCGTGTCCGACTCTGTGCGACTCTGTAGACGGCAGCCTACCAGGCTCCTCCGTCCATAGGAGTTTCCAGGCAAGAGTACTGGAGTGGGCTGACATTGCCTTCTCCGTATTGCCCCATAGCTGCCCTCTTTAAGGATCATATATTAAAACTCAGTGCATATAACAACAAAAGATAAAAGCAATCCAAGTACCTATCAACAGCTGAATGAATAAATAAAATGTAATATATACATACAATAGAATATCACTCAGCCCTAACAAAGGAAGGACATTCTAACATATGCTACAATATGGATGAAACTTGAAACCGTTACATTCAGTGAAATATGTCAATCACAGAAAGAAATATATTGCATGATCTACTCATATAAATTACCTCAAGTGGTCAGATTCATGGAGACAGAAAACTAAAAGGTGGTTGCCTAGAGTTATTAGGATTTGGGTGAAAGGGAGAATGAGGATTTAACAAATACAGAGCTTTAGTTGGGGATGGCAAACAAGTTCTGGAGGTAGATGATGGCGACAGACTTGTACACTTAAAAACAGTTAAAGATAAATTTTATGTCATATATATTTTATCAGAATTTAAAAAAAAAAACCTCAATGGTATAGCCACAGCTTCACCATTTATACTAAACAACAGAATAAATTAATTAATACAGATGATAATAATCTCCCAAGTTGTTTCAGGAAAAGTAGGCATTTTTCTTGGCCATTTTTGACTGTAGACAGTTGTTCTTGATCCCTTAAAAACTATGTCAATAAGATTTAAAACATTACATTTAGATAAGAGCTCTGCTGATTTTATATTATTTACCTGAAACCATATCTCACTTATGCCCTCCAACCACAGTTTATGTATATCAGATATCTGATGTGTATTTATTTTAATAGAAAAACAAAATGCTGATATCGATTTATCTAACATAAGGAGACACACATATCATTCATGAAAAATAGAACTCAAGCTACATAATATGATTCTCTCTTGGCATATTTATTCTCAAAGTATTCTAAGGTTGTGTAGTGCCAAATACAATATTTTTTTTTCATCCCTTTGCCAAAGTGAAACTTGACCACCGAAGTCTGAAAGATGTACAACAAAAAGGCACAAATAGATGAGACTTTAAATTCACTCCAGGAACATTAGGGGCTATGCAAGCATGGAGAACATGATTACCTTAAAAAGTACAGTTTCCAGAAATTCTCATAAGAATTCCTCAGCAGGCACTTGGCTGGAATCCAAGTTTCTCTTTTTCTCAAAAAAAAAAAAAAAAAGCTTTTGGATATTTTTCTATCTTGACATTTTAGAGAGATCTCAGGCACTGCCAAATGTCATGTGTGCATGTGATATTTCTTTAATCATACATTTAAAAGCATCTTAATTTGCATTCAGTTTTCAGTTTCAGGATCAAGAAAGTCTCAGATTCAATGGAAAGAGTTAACATTTTTCATCCAATACCACATATATATATCCTAACTGGAGAAATATCACAGACTCCCTGGCTTCCTTCCAATGATTCTACCAGTCAGGCTCATTGGCTCAATTCCCATTCTACTCTAAAACGTCTTTTTGGTTTGCTTTTCTTTGTCTTTTTCATATTTTAACTGCATAAACTGTTTACTACAAATGCTATGGCGCTTCCCTCTAAGCGATTCAGATAAAAAACACAGCTCCTTAACAATCACTCAGTCGTACTGGAAAAATTGACTTTCTCAATCTTACACGTTACTTCCACAAACCTACTCTTAACTCTCTACAAATCAGGATTTGCACTTGAATCTGTTCAAGCTCTTCTGCCACAGTGAAAGGCCATTTCAAGATTCTCTATAGTCTTTGCCAAAATTTCTGTCTATAAATACTTAACACTTCATACTGACTCCAGAAAAATAATTTCCAAACTAGTGACAAATACTAAATTGACTATTTAGAAAGCTCTATAAAACCTAAAACAGAAGGGGGAAAAAAACTGGACTGGCAGATTTAGAGAGTTCTACACCATCAGGTAGGAAATTGCCTTTTCCTCTTTTGTTCATAATATCTACCTACCTGAGACAGGGTGGAATTTCCATACACAGATACCCTTTCTCCTGTTTAAAACTATGGTAGATTTGTTGGCAGAAGTCTCCAAACCCAATTTTGTATAGACTAGTTTGCAGCTGTTCCTAATGTGCTGCTTAAGAAAATGTGAATGCTGTAGATGTCTGAGTATAAATGGTAATGGTCACCATCGAATTTCCCTGCAGGAAAACTTTTTTATTTCAACCATCTTTCACTGAATTCTATTCACTTTGAAAAACTAAACAATTTCTTCATTTTCTAGGCTACATGGTTTTAAAGCTAGTTATAGAGTATGCCCCTTTTTTCCCCAACCTGGTACTTAAGCTGAGTAGACTTTTTAAAAATTTTAGCACTATTGAGGCATAATTAACTTATAAAATTGTAAGCTATTTAAAGGATAAGTTGTGGTGATTTGAGATATGTATGCATTGTGAAAGGATTCCTCCATCTAGGTAATTAACACATTTATCACCTTACATGTTTATCTTTTTGGTTTTGATAAGAATATTTAAGTTTTATTCTCTTAGCAAAATTCAATTATATGATACACTGTTATCAACTATAGTCTCGATATTTCATAATAGATCCTCCAACCTTATTCATCTTAAAGTTGAGAGTATGTAGCATTTTACTAACCTCTCTTTATTCTTACCATCTTAGGCCCTGGAAATCACTTTTCTACTTTTTGAGTTTTTCAACATTATGTGTCAATAGATATTTAAATATCTATTAGATATTTCTGTGTATTTAATATTAAGTTATGCATTTTTCATATACCCCCTTATTTCTTAGCAGATACACCATCTGCAATCTTTTATTTTGCTGGGTAAGGGTACAGACTTTGGACCCAGAACATTTGGGTTTAAATCCATTTCTGACAGTTACAAATTGTATGACCTTTGGATAGATATACCATAACTTCCTGTTCCTTAATTTCCTCATCTGTTCAATGTATAGTGTAAGTAAATGTCTCATAGAATTTGTAAAAATATTAAATGCTTTAACACATGTGAAAAGTTTAGAAAAATGTCTGGAAAATACTTATTCTTACCTCTATTAAAAATTGCTTCAACTCAATCTTACTTGAAAGAATTGTTATTGCTAGATTGCTTAGAGCAGTGTATCAAAATAAATTGACATCACTTGATGCATATTTGCAATGCTAAAAATGAAGGGGAACACGTTGTAGTATACATATATGCTGAGGCATTCTAGATGTCTCCCCTATTAGTTTTAATCAGATATTCACTTTCTGTTCCTCCTTTCCATATTCTGCATTTCTTAACTTTTGCCCTCTTAACCTTTTTACCTTCTTAACCTTTACCCTCCTTCCTCACAGGTAATATTCTTGTTCAAATGACGGTCACAAATCTCCCAGTTTATTGCACAATTCTATTAATCTGACAACCAGTCTTGCTGTCCTCAAAAAATGTAATAGCTCTGGTGAGAAATATTAACCTAACTAGACTATTGGGAATCTAAATTGTGTTATAAACAGGAAGGAAAATGGAAGTTAAACTGATAAGACTAGACAATTGACTCCATATAGGAAGCAAGCAAGAAAGAGAAAGATGAGTTACAGGATAAAGTAGTGGTTTTAAACTTGCAATGATGATGTTTAATATCAGAAGAGAGCCCACTTTCATTTGGATAATACATCTGCTCTTATTGTTACTTTCATGAATACCAAAATCCAGATCTAAATTTTAACCTGGACTTCTCTGTTATGTTAAAGCGGCAAATTTCCACCTAACTGATACTTACCTTGGGTGTCTCAGTGTAATTTCACATTCACATTTATCACCTTTCATGTGTTGCCCCTTCTCCAGGGTTCTGTTCAAGACAGAAACCTAGCCATCATCTCGCCACTCCCAACATCCTTCCATCATCCTCAATATCCACATCCAATTCATCACCAAGAAACACCAGTACCACCTCGTCGACACATATCAAATCAACGCCAATATCTCTAATCTCTCTGCCTCTTCCTACTCCATGGCTCTGTGTTTCCTAGGCTGAACTGCTAAGGCCACAATGCCTCTGACCTCTAACTGGTCTCTGCATCTATTCATGGTTCCATTCGGCTAGAAGACTTTTAATGAAACACAAATATGATCAAATCAATACCTGGATGAAAATTCTTCAACAGCTTCTCCTTTCGGCATGAGAAATTCAAAACATTTAACCTGATGTCTAGAGTTTTTTTACACACATACCCAAGCTAATTCCCCAGAGTTATCTCTCACTTCTTTTCTTTCAGCTCTGTCACTTGAATAAACCTCACTTTTTTCTATTACTCAGCATTGTACTCTCTCAGAGCATTTACGCATGGTATTCCTTTTGCTTGGAACACTGCCTCCTAACCACTGAACTTGGCCTAATTAATTTCAAGTGATCCTTCAAGCCACAGTGTAAATATCACTTCCATAGTGACTCTTTCAGTGATCCATACTCTAGTTTTAATTTCTTTCCAGTTTTTTCTTAAAGTGCCTGGTTTTTCCATCACACACCCATCATAATGTATTGAAATATCTTATCAAAAACTGTTTTTCTCAATGAGCACACTGAACTTGAGGTATATTGATGGTTAAATTTCCAGATAGAAATCCAGCAAAAAAAAAATGTGATGCTCTTGAAATAAAGAGAGAAGGTAAACAGTAACCAGCATAAATGTGACAGTTGACACTATGAGACTGCTAAGGAGATACTGTGGAGAGAGGAGGGGAAGTCCAAGGAAAGGGCTTTGAAAAAGCTTCCATTTCATTTGTAGCAAGAGGGAGATATGGGAGAAAGAGAGGCTATAAATGAAAACATTCAGAGAAGTAACCAAAGAGAGGGCATGCTTTAATAGAGTAATGCTGCTGTTGCTAAGTCACTTCAGTCGTGTCCAATTCTGTGCGACCCCATAGATGGTAGCCCATCAGGCTCCCCCGTCCCTGAGATTCTCCAGACAAGAACACTGGAGTGGGTTGCCATTTCCTTCTCCAATGCATGAAAGTGATAAGTGAAAGTGAAGTCGCTCAGTCGTGTCCGACTCTTCGCAACCCCATGGACTGCAGCCCACCAGGCTCCTCCACCCATGGGATTTCTCAGGCAGGAGTACTGAAGTGGGGTCCCATTGCCTTCTCCGAATAGAGTAATAGGATGACCCAAAACTGAAGGAGCTCATCCCAGCACAACACTCTAAAACAAGGAACAAATTAGAATACATTATAATTAAATATAAATATTGCAAAAGTATTTACATAAGTGCTGCTAGTTTATTCTTCAAACTAAATTATTTATAGTGTAAGTACTCAATTTCATTAATATATTATTTCAGTACAGTTTAAAATATAACTAATACATGTAAATTATACTTCAGTAAAAGTATGCATTTATTCCTATCTACTTAAATGCCCACATATGTAGATATATACATAGTTGGTATTGTGCATCATTTCAATTACTCTGAAATTTCGTTCCATAATTTGTCTTATTTATAACTAATGGAAAATTTATTTTTATTTAATTGAATAACTTTTTCTAAGCACTTTAAGAGGTTCACAACTTTTATATAAACCATCCAACTAATACTAAGCTAGAAAAAAATTATTAATATCTTCTTTTTGACTTGATCACAATAACTGGATCCATTCAAATAGACTGTGAGTATTATATATTTGATAGAGGTTTTTCTGTATTTATTCTTTTTTACTTGACCAAGTTCTCTTTTTCACTTGACAAAGAATATGCAGATTAACAGATAATCATCTATCAAATAGTAATTTTGGATATTAATAAATTCATATTGTATTCAACCATATAATAAAGTGCAAATAGTAAACCTGTTCATCTTCATATATACTATAAACTGAAGTGTTCCTCTTACAGATTCTTTACTTTCTTATCAGAAGAATCATTTCTCTTCACCAAACTTCATACAGTATTCCTTACTTTGGTCATAATGATAACTCTAATTACTCTTTCAATTAATATCTTTCAATATCTACCTGATGGCTACCTCATTTCTCAGAATGTTATACTGAAAAGAATCTGAATCTTGCCCTCAAAGAGTTTGACTTCTATCTTCTTGAAAGAAAATGTAGAGCCTGCATTTCTCTACAGAGTTGAGAAAGGGGGAAACTGCACGTGTGAACACTCCCGCAAACACCCACATACACACACTCTCAATCAGTAATCTTGGTAATAGAGGGGGGAATATTATGGAATAACAATGGAAAGAAATATAAATAGTATCAGCAGTGGGTCATGAATCCAGTGTGGAGCAACAAGCAAGAGCTTCCACCAAGACATTCTACTGGATGTCAGAAAACTGCGAAGTTCATCCACGCTTGACTGCTCAGTCACTTCAGTTGTGTCCACCTCTTTGCAACCCCATGGACCGTAGCCCACCAGGCTCCTCTATCCATGGGACTCTCCAGGCAAGAATAGTGGAATGGGTTGCCATGCTCTTCAACAGAGGATCTTCCCGAACCAGGGATTGAATCTGCATCTCCTGTGTTTCCTGCATTGCAGGCAGATTATTTAACCACTGAGCCACCTGGGAGGCCCCATGCTTAATCAGGAGTAAAACAGAATGTAAGACTCAAAATAAACGTTCTACCCTAGCAGTTGAAGTCTGGTTTGAACCCAACAGTCCTTTTCTCCCATTTCTTGTGGGAGTCCCTGTGCTTCATGTGTGACTGAATTTCACACCAGTGAACCTGGGGCATGCACATGAGGATAACTGAATGGAGCTCATGACTGATGGAGAAGGATGGGCAATCAGCAACAATTACAGGGATGAAAATGATCACTTGTCTGTACGAATGTTCTTGCTTCCTACAACATCTTCCCTGCTGTATTTCCCTATTCTGTATCACAAAATGCAGGGCAGGCAGCATCATGCTTGTCATATCCTATTCTGCCAATGAAGTAAATAACCCCTTCTCTGTGTGGGTTTCAAACAGTTTCCCAAAGTTTGAAATTATCACAGCTTTAAAATCAATTGTTTATTTGTCTGTGCTCCCTATTAAGGCAAAGTTAATCTCTCCTTTTATACTCTCTAACACTGTCCCTTGCTCAAGGCAGCAGGTTTTGAATGGATATTTGTTAGATCACGTCTCAGCATTACTGCCTACACACCGTCCTAGGTTAAAAACAAAGACAATGACTAGATTTCCCAAACCTGTCTTGGGTATGCAGGTCTCTCCTCCATCACTAACTACTGACAATGCGTCATACTTTGTTTACTCTGTCAAATGCCATCTCCCTGATGGCACCTTCCAGATTCCCATTTGATGGATCTCATTCCCTTTATTCCCCCTGCACTTTGTTATATTTCATTCATCGTACATGCCATACTGACCTGCTTCATATGTGTAACTGCTATATATGCTTAGCTAATAATTGACTGAAATCCCAAATAACAGAGACACTACTTTTTATTATCTCTGAATTCCCTCCAACATCTATCACAATACCTCTGTGAGAGAGTTGAGATCTAATACATATTCATTACACCTAATTGATTTGAACTTGGCCCCATAGGGGGAAAAAATGCATATTTAGCCACACAGGAACTAGTAATTTGACACCAAAATTAATGAAAAATACTTAAACAATACATATTGTTATATTTATATCCATAAATATTTACCTCAGATTTATGCAAAACCATATTTCATATTTTTATCATCTTTAGTAAGTTAAAGTTTTAATGAAATAAAGATGGCTATGCCCCACTCATTATATATGCCACTGATCCTTCCTCCTCCCCTAAAGGTATGTTGAGTTTTGCAAGTATATTCAGGGGTATGACTAGTTCCTGAATTAGTTAATTATTTCAGAAATAATGACTTAACTGAGTGGTTATTCTGCAGGAACAATAATAATAATAATAGCTAACACTTGAATCCTGTATTTGTTACATAATTTTATCCTCCTTACAAGCCTCAGAGGGAAATGTTGTGATCCATGTCTTCCAGATGAAGAGATAGAAGCTTAATGAAGTTAGTTAATTTGCTAAGGTCACAAAAGCAATAAATTGTGAAAGTGGGATATGAAACCAGACATTATGACTCCAGATCTCTTAACTGCTTAGGAGAGAGGGAAGGAGATGGTAATTCCTAGGGTGGCAGAAGTGCAGGGGCTCGTAAAGCATAAGGGAGGAACACTGTGAAGGAATCTGAGAGCTTTTGAATGTCAGGGGGTCACTAGAAAAGAATAAAAAATAAGCTGAATTCGAGTGAAGAAAGTGAGGGAAAGATGGTGTGAAGCCAGGAGGGAGAAAAATGTCGAACTTTGGGACACTCAAATATAGGCTATTGTGTAAGTGAAAATTCATCTAGGAATATGCGGGTGAAAGGATTCCAGTGGAGGGTCAATACGGAGTGTTTTTAGGAGTAACGTTAAGCAGCATAAACTTTGGAATTATTTCTCCCCTGAGATACAGGCTAGGGCCCATACATAAAAGAAAGATAAACAAATGAGAAAGTAAAACAATAAATCAACACACGAATCTAGGCAAAACATAAGGGCATTCATTCCTTGTATGCTACTATGACAGTCATGTCTCATTATTAACGTATATCCAAGTATTATTTTCTTCTGACAATCACTCTCCACAATTTCAGTTTTTGCTTTGCAGCCTCTATTTCCTTTTGCATTACTATACTTATACCAACCAGAAGGCACAGTTTTTGATTTAAAAGGAAAATTAGAGAAGAAGAGAATTATAAATAATGATCTCGTGAATAATTATTTTTCAGGACTGATAAATCTTACACTACTTATTAGTTGATTTACCAAGGAACAATATGACAAGCCACAGTGAAATAAGCTATTTGCATTAAAAAATAAACAGTGTATTGTCTTAAAATATACCATTTAGCAAAGATGTACGAACACAGAGTTCTTGCCTGGAAAATCCCATGGACAGAGGAGCCTGGTGGGCTACAGTCCATGGGATCACGAAGAGTCAGACACAACTGAGTGACTGAGCACACACACACGCATGAACCCAGTATATCTGGGGGATATATTGGCCTTCAATATGTATGGGTGTTTTAATACAGATAACTCATTTATTAGAAAAGCAATAATATTACTAAAATCAATAATATTTAATAATTAACCTAATTTACTACAGTAAAAATATTTTTCATTTGTCCTTAACTGTCTTCGGTTAGTAACCTCCACATGTCTATGGTGATTTTCCCAACAGGAAAACGGAGAGAATAGTGGTACCAACCTCACAGGACCATTGGGGGCATTAAATGTGCTATTATGTGTCAACACATGGGAGCAGAAACTACTGTATATATGGATGTTTGTACTGCTGCTTCTATGATAAAGGTTCATTGAACATTTAACTTCTAAGTTTGATCACAAATGTAATATAGACCAAGCAACAATGGTGACTGTTATTCATGCACAATTAACTACCTTCTAAATAAAACAAAAGTAAAATAATCATTTCATATAATGAACATGTTTGTATGATTTATAATACCTAGAAATTGAGTTATAAACAGGACAATGTACCTGGCCTTACTTCCACTTTGAGTTACCTTCCTTCTTGTACAAGATATAATTTTTGGCTCCTAAATTCATCCATTTGTCTGTCCATACTTGTGCTTCAGTTCAGTTCAGTTCAGTCACTCAGTCGTGTCCGACTCTTTGCGACCCCATGAATCACAGCACGCCAGGCCTCCCTGTCCATCACCATCTCCCGGAGTTCACTCAGACTCAACGTCCATCGAGTCCGTGATGCTATCCAGCCATCTCATCCTCGGTCGTCCCCTTCTTCTCCTGCCCCCAATCCCTCACCACATCAGAGTCTTTTCCAATGAGTCAACTCTTCTCATGAGGTGGCCAAAGTACTGGAGTTTCAGCTTTAGCATCATTCCTTCCAAAGAAATCCCAGGATTGATCTCCTTCAGAATGGACTGGTTGGATCTCCTTGCAGTCCAAGGGACTCGCAAGAGTCTTCTCCAACACCACAGTTCAAAAGCATCAATTCTTCGGCACTCAGCCTTCTTCACAGTCCAACTCTCACATTCATACATGACCACAGGAAAAACCATAGCCTTGACTAGATGGACCTTAGTCGGCAAAGTAATGTCTCTGCTTTTGAATATGCTATGTAGGTTGGTCATAACTTTTCTTCCAAGGAGTAAGTGTCTTTTAATTTCATGGCTTCAGTCACCATCTGCAGTGATTCTGGAGCCCAGAAAATAAAGTCTGACACCGTTTCCACTGTTTCCCCACCTATTTCCCATGAAGTGATGGGACAGGATGCCATGATCTTCGTTTTCTGAATGTTGAGCTTTAGGCCAACTTTTTCACTCTCCTCTTTCACTTTCATCAAGAGGCTTTTTAGATCCTCTTCACTTTCTGCCATAAGGGTGGTGTCATCTGCATATCTGAAGTTATTGATATTTCTTCCAGCAATCTTGATTCCAGCTTGTGTTTCTTCCAGTCCAGCGTTTCTCATGATGTATTCTGCATAAAAGTTAAATAAACAGGTGACAATATACAGCCTTGACCTACTCATTTTCCTATTTGGAACCAGTCTGTTGTTCCATGTCCAGTTCTAACTGTTGCTTCCTGACCTGCATGCAGATTTCTCAAGAGGCAGGTCAGGTGGTCTGGTGTTTCCATCTCTTTCAGAATTTTCCACAGTTTATTGTGATCCACACAGTTAAAGGCTTTGCCATAGTCAATAAAGCAGAAATAGATGTTTTTCTGGAACTCTCTTGCTTTTTCCATGATCCAGCGGATGTTGGCAATTTGATCTCTGGTTCCTCTGCCTTTTCTAAAACCAGCTTGAACGTTAGGGAGTTCACGGTTCACATATTGCTGAAGCCTGGCTTGGAGAATTTTAAGCATTACTTTACTAGCATGTGAGTTGAGTGACATTGTGCAGTAGTTTGAGCATTCTTTGGCATTGCCTTTCTTTGAGATTGGAATAAAAACTGACCTTTTCCAGTCCTGTGGCCACTGCTGAGTTTTCCAAACTTGCTGGCATATTGAGTGCAGCACTTTCACAGCATCATCTTTCAGGATTTGAAACAGCTCAACTGGAAATCCATCACCTCCACTAGCTTTGTCCATAGTGATGCTTCCTAAGGCCCACTTAACTTCACATTCCAGGATGTCTGGCTCTAAATGAGTGATCACACCATTGTGATTATCCAGGTCATGAAGATCTTTTTTGTACAGTTCTTCTGTGTATTCTTGCCACCTCTTCTTAATATCTTCTGCTTCTGTTAGGTCCATACCATTTTTGTCCTTTATCGAGCCCATCTTTGCATGAAATATTCCCTTGGTATCTCTAATTTTCTTGAAGAGATCTCTAGTCTTTCCCATTCTGTTCTTTTCCATTTCTTTGCATTGATCGCTGAAGAAGGCTTTCTTATCTCTTCTTGCTATTCTTATACTCGTGCTTAGTTGTGTCCAATTCTTTGCAACCCCATGGACTGTAGTCTGCCAGGCTCCTCTATCCATGGGATTTCCCATAGCAAGAATTTCAGGCAAGAATACTGGAGTGGGTCGCCATTTCCTTCTCCAGGGGATCTTCCCACCCCAGGGATCAAACCCTGGTCTCCTGCATTGCAGGCGGATTCTTTACTCACTAAGCCATCAGGGAAGCATAAATCCATAACCCACATCAAATCTTCACAAAAGACAGAAAATATGGATGTAAATGTAACAGAAAATCATATATCTCACAACGTAACAGGTGATTTCTGTATAATAACAAGTCTGAATTATTTCAAAATAGAAATGTAAAATTAAACACTATTATTTTAAAGAAAAAAAAAGGGGGGGGGGGCTGCCAGTCAATCAAAGTCCCTTTTACTCTTTTCCTAACTATGCATGTACAATAATAGTGGGGCTTTTCCCCCCTTGCTGTCTTACTTAAAATAACTCTAGTTGGATTTATGTAATCAAAGATTAAATGACTACAAAAGAAACTAATACCAAAGGGCAAGAGGAAATAATCTTAGAGCTTTATGAAGCAGTTAGCTATTCCTTTCATAAGTGAAGGGGATAGGATATATGGCCCAGTTCATTAATCTGTAGGATTTGGCAAGCAATGTCGAGAGGTTTTCGAAGCTATACCCCACAATGAACAAGAGCATCTGTGGTAAATGACAGCCCCCTAGGAGGAGAGTCTGAGCCCTTTGTACAGACTCCCTTGATTCAAACATACCCACAAAGCACATGCCAGCAGTGTTCGACAATTTACGCTTTAGCTGTAACACTTCACATAGGAGCTGCAGTGAGGAGATAAAATATCTTGGTTTTTGTCAGTGAAAGGAGTAAAATCCACCAGAATGAGCATTAAAATAACATCTTCTATGTCTTTGTGTGAAAAGCTAATGCTAGTAAATATTGCTGGAATGTTCACTATATCTTGGTTAAATACCAGTGTGTATATTAGTAAAATAATTTCTATTGAAATTCCATTTGATTCCTTTGCTTTGTTATTATTACTTAAGGGTCCAAAATTGTCTGGGTTAAAGTATAAATCTATCCTGGATCTTGTAGCTCTATAGGAATCTATCAGTTTAAGTGAGCAACTGACTATTTTTATTGTAGAGCAAGAGATTGTATATCTGCCTAAACTCATAAAAATTGGAATCAAGAATATCTTATTCAGACATTTTTATTTGCTTGAAGCAAAGTTAGCCTTTCATCCTATGATCTCTTGTTACCCCTGAGATGTTCTAATTTTTCTTTTTATTTACAAATGCTAAAAAACACCAACTTTACACTTAGCACATTGATGGTTAATTATTGTATTTATTCGAATATTGCTTTATGTTGCCTTTTATAGAATACGTCATATGGTATATTCACTTTTTATTTTATTCATTCATCATTAGTGCCATGTGCTTTGTATAGTAGGAGGTAATGGGGGATGTTGGTGTTGCAGTGAGTGTTTGCAATAAGAATACAAAATAGAAGAAATGCAAAAACACAGTCACACCCTCAGGGAATTTAATTTCCACTTTCTTAGATTCCTGAATGTTCAACATGGAACTATTAAAGACTAAATGCAATGCCCTACCATCTATCTTTGGTGAATGATTTTCATTTATATGTTTATTAGGCTAAATTTATAAAATATTCTCTAACTCAACTATAACTTACTGTATTCTCTGGTCTTTGCAACTGTATACAGTGGAAAGACCAGATAATATGGTCATATTTTAAAATAATTCTCATATAAGGCCTTTCCAAATATACAATCACTTTTAAAATTAATTCTCATATAAGAGCTTTCCAAATACATAAACATGGCTCATGGTTTACAAAATGGCGAAAAATAGATCTACAATTTTAGAGCAGAATAATATCACTACAATGATCTTCTACAAATGTAGAAGACTTCTTTTCATATCCTTTTAATGAGTTAAGTAAAAGAAACCCCTTCAGATTGTGTATGTAAATACCAATCTGTAACATATTAGTTTAAGTATCTGTTTAATATAAATATTGATTCAGACGTGCAATAAATTCATAAACAGCATTTCTCTACATTTACTTTGAAGACAAATTACCCAAGGAGGTAAAAATGTCAGGCTGTTTATCACAGATCCAACTTTAAGACATGTCAAGGAATAAAAATGTATGTCTCTTAGGCAACTTTGCTCTTCTCAAGCTGAGGAATGCAAGCCAGGGTGTACTATTATTGTTAGGACTACAAAGATAAGACCACCCTGAGTGGCTCGTGTGAACACTGTCACAGCTGCTTCTTTTCGCTTTGAAATCATTCAAAGTGATGCATGAGGAACGAGCCTGCTTTTATCAGCCTCCCACTCGGGGTCTGTTTAGCCCACTGAGGAAAATACTTGTGATACACTGCTGACAGAAAACAAAACATGATCCAAACAGCAGGGCTGCTACTCACAGGATATTATTATGTCAATCAAAGGATGCAGCTGTGATAGAGAACATCCTCTAAGGCAAATACATTTGAGGGTAGGAGGAGACTTCTCGTGCTTCTCTATATCAGAGCTAGGCAAATTGTCAGTGGCCCTGTATTTTAAAAATCTCGGAAATCACTTTCATCATCATCACCATCATTATCATATAGTTTTCTCTCTCCCATGAAGGAAAGCCCCACACATCCCAATGCACTTGAGTCCATTGATTAGTGAAGGAAAAAAGAAAAAGATGAACCACTGTCTAGACATCATCAGACACAATTGAGGTAAAGTTGTAAAATAGTTCACAAAAAATCTGAAAGGCATCGTTCTTTGCACACTACATACATTAAATCCTTTAATCTTTACAAAAGCTTAAATGTAAGAGTCTTCCTCATTTCACAAATAAGAAAGCTGAAGTTCACAAAAACTAAGAAACTTAACCAAGATCATAGAGCTGGTAAAAAGCTGAGTTTCAAACCACATCTATAACCATGTTCCCATCATTCCATCACCCCAAAAGGATCAATTTTTTCTTTTAATTTACCCAAATGCATTTGGAGTCAACTTTGAAATGTATCTTGCAATGAGATGGATCAAAGAAATTTTTACTTTGCTGTATCTTGTTATATTAAAATATGTGGAGGTTTTCAATTTACTAAGAGTACCTTCCAATATTCTGTTATAGCTAGCCAACTCAAATAGATATTTGAGAAGCTATTTCACTTACTGTAAAGAATTGTGTTTTAGGAACAGAGGAAATTAATAGATACATTTTTAAATTATTTGCTTGGAAATCAATATTCCCTTAACTCTTATCATATGAAGGTCCTCTAAAACTAAATGGAATAAAAATATAAATTGTTAATGATATGCACAAAATCATTTGGAAAAAGTCAAGTATCAAAAGTATTAACAAGTAGAGACTATAGCAAATTTCTTTTTATGTATATCTGAATAGAAAAACGTGTGGATCATGTCAGGAAAGGCTGCCATGATATAAATATACCTTGAAGCTAAACTATTATGATTTTCTCCCCATTTCTTAAATTCAAGAATTCAGGAAGTCTCAGAAACCATTCTAAGAATACTGCTTTGAACAGTTCCTTTAAGATATCATGTTTGATTTAGGATCCTGACCAACTGAAAAACTAAATTTATTTACCCTCTTACCCAGCTGTTCCAGTAAGCTATCTTCATGAAACCCTCATTGGCTTGTTCACTGTTCTCCCATCTACCAAACTTTCTTTCCTTCCTTATCTCCTTTTTCCTGTTGGATTTGAGACTTGACACTAATTTCCCAGGCACAGCCATTGACCTTCCAGACCATTATTTCATTTCTCTCTCTGAACTGGCTTCTTAGGACAAAGAAGGGTGAATTCCATCACTATTTATGTTAGCCTGAGACTCTCTTTTCTTATTTGGCATACACTATCATCACATATTGGATGAGAAAAGGGAGTGGGAATTTGCTTAATATTCCATCAGAAAAGAAAGAATCACAACTAATTCATGGATAACCACAATAAAAAGAATCTACGTATAAAATTTGAAAGTTAATTCCATCTACATTAAATCCCAAAGTATCTTGGTTATTCTTTCTGCACTTGAATCAAAAACTGTTGCTGTTGTTCATCTGCTAAGTCGTGTCTGACTTTCTGTAAACAACCCCATGGACTGAAGCCTTCCAGGCTTCTCTGTTCTCCACTGTCTCCTGGATAGTGTATGAAAAACTTTATCCAGAAGCAAATAAAACACATGCTGAGGGTTACAAATAGAAATGTTCATTAAGTAAAAAATATCTTGTAAATTAAAATTTTCCATTAATTTTAACAGCAGCCAATGACAGAAAATAAATTACTTGCTCATTTAATACCTATGAAAATATGGTGCAAAATAGTTTAAATCCAGTTTGGTTATAGTGACTGAAAGGGTTTTTCTAAAATACTGTTAAGATCCAAATAGTTGCTTACCTTTTTCTTTGAAACAAGGACATCAGTTTTATAAATAGCACATTTTCAGTATTTACTTTTTCACCTTATAAATTACACCTATAGAAAGATCTGTTGAATAACAGCATAGATATCTATCTGCCTATAATAATTAAAATTGAATTCAGTCTGAAGGAAGGATGATTGATCTTATAACATTTCTAAGACCTTTGGATCAATTTGAATATGATGGCTTTGCAAATTCTCAGACACCAGTCCAACCAAAGCATGTATTACATAGCTTTCATTTGCAGCTATTCAGTCATTAAATATTTTGCTCTAAAGAGTAAAATGCATCAAATATTAATTTATAATTAAAGATGTGTATAACCCATATTACCGCTTTATAACTCAATACCATCACTGAGACTTACTATTTACTAATAATATATATAATTTGACTCATGGTCCTCCCAAATCTATGTACCCATAAGCTGTATGAGAGCAATGTTTTGTTCTAAAGACACATAAAATTTTCTGTCTTTAAAGATAGTGTCAAGTCCTCAGATTAACTCACATATTAACAAAGGACAGTAAACATTCTATGAAAAGAATTACTTTAAAACATATTTCAGTGAATGCTGGAGAGGGTGTGGAGAAAAGGGAACCCTTTGCACTGTTGGTGGGAATGTAAATTGATACAGCTACTGCGGAAGATGGTTTAGAGATTCCTTGAAACATATTTATCTCATTCCTGGACCAATTCCAATGGGACAAAATGCAATTTTAAACCAAAAAGAAAACAATAAAATTTTAAATTTACATCATATTCTCAAACAATACAAATGGACAAATCAATAGCGGACAGATGTTGAGATGATGCCTAACAGGCAATGAATAGATCCTTTGTTTGTGATGATGTAATGTTTGGGTGAAACTTCTGTAGACTATCATCGCTAAATGCTGGCTGGTTTTCATTTTCAAATTATTGTAAAACTGCTTGAATAAAAAAGCCATTCTAACTGAATGCCAAACTTTCTATAGAACTGAACATTTCTTGAAAAATGAGATTTGGATTGGGTCATTTAAAACCTTTGTTAGTCATTAAGGATGTACCTCTTGCATCCTTCTAAATTTCACTTCCTTTTAGAATTTCAGAAGGATCTGAAACCTCTTCCAATTAGAGTGGAATCATATTCTAACATTATCCAACAGAAGAGGGCTAATGATGAATTAAAAACCAATTCATCAAAGGACAATTATTTGCAAAACACTGCTGGGGACAGGGAAATACAGGAATAAATTATTTTCTAATGCCAACACATTGGATCTAATAGAACTTATTTTAGTCTTCATGGCCTATATAGTTGCTGCTAGATTTTTTTTTTCCCTTTAGTGCCAAGGTTGTAGGATATTGAAAATGCATAAGAAAGCCCCAGTTTCGTTTCACAAGAGGACAACTTATCCTTGTTGAACATGCAAAGGAGAAGACTGGTGGTGCTGACAGAGGAAAACACCCCTATCATTAGTTACCCACATGGGGAAGTGATCTGAAAAACCACTCTCTGAAGTCAGGGACCTCAGAATCCCACTTTAGGAATATCCTTACTGTGACAAATGGAGTACTTGAAAATACTGACAGATAGGCGTAAAAAGCAACAATTGAAAAAGAATTCTTTATTTAAGAGGAATTGCCAAGCAGAGGAGATATATTTCCCAAACTTGTTGGCAACCTGCATGCTGGTACAACTTCAAACAAAACACATTTTTAAAGAAAACACTTACCTATTCTGTTCAAACTTTTTTTTGGTCGTAAAAAATGAGTTGTTATTTTAAAAATAAATGTTAGATGGAAGAAAACATTTGAAACAGTTAAACTGGAGCTATTCTGGCTGAAATAATGTAGAGTGTAAAAAACACTGGTGACAAAGCTCTACCTGGCCCTTGAGCCTTCTTCAGCTCTAGTTTGAAAATCACTGCATTAGGTGATCAAAAATGCTTCCTGGGGATTCTAATTTCCCTTCATATAATCACTTAGAATTATACTATATTTAAGGGCAGCACATCAAGGTATGAGTCATTATCATAACTATTCTATATTATACAAATCCTGAAAAGTAAAGTAACAACTTTCTGCAAGAATATAAATTCCTTTAATAAAAAGTTTTGTTAGAGAAAGTAAGAGTTACACTATAAGAAAGTTAAATCTTAATATAAATCTGTTTGTTGAAATGTTGATATAAAACATTTGAGCAGGTACAATCAAAAATCTTTCTGAAATGATTTGATTTGTTGTACCAAATCTAGTCCAAAATAAGAGATCCTTCAAGCCAAGTTTATCATGAGGGTTGGGAAGACTCTAGAATTCTGTAGGAAGTGGAGGGATTTGAAAGAATTCTGAAGAACTCATCTTTCTCAGAAAGGAATTGTGAATATAAAAATTTAGTTACTGATCACGATCGAAAGGTAATTTGAACAAATATTTCTGATGTTCACTGATCAATGTTGAAAAATCTTAACAAAATCGTTCCCTTTCACTCCATTACTTGTTAGCTTTATATGCAGGTCAGGTCTATATATTAGCACAATCAACTTATTACCTGAAACAGCTAAAATGCTGTGGCATGAACAAGAGCTCTCATACTATAATAAAATTGAAGATATTCTGATAAAAAGTGAAATGTGAAAATTCATCAAATTGCAGACTAGTTAATACAAATAGTTTCTTAACAAAACAACAGAGGATAACAAAAGAAAATACATCACATTATTCATGGTTTCTCAAAAATGTAAAATTCTGTATTGCCCATTTATTTATGACCAATACTGCTGGAACTAAAAGTTGCCAGACTAAGTGCTAAAAAAAAAAAAAAAAAAGGCAGACTGACCAAAATCAACAAGAAATGAAAGTCAGTATTTTAAAAGTAATCACTGCTATCAGCAATAGTTCTTGTATTTCATCTGTATATATGAATTCCAAATTGGTCATGCCAAGCTTACATTCATAAATATTTTAATCTTCAAATCAGAAAGTCATGATTCACTGGCTTTGAGTGTAAGTTCATTAAATAAAAATGATGTAAAACAGAATTTACTCCAATCTGGCTACTCAACCACATCACATGACCATATGCAAATCCACTGAGCATTTGCTGGGGTTGACTGCCAAGTGATGCAGGGCCTGGAGTAAGGAATCTTCCACTGCGAAACCTCAGTAACCATTCCCATGCCTCTAATCCCAAAAGAGTAATGCTAATTTTAATATCAATAATCATTTCAGGAACTATTCAGTCCAAATTGTCAGAGAGGGAAATGTGATGAACCACACTGCTTTAAAGGTCAGACATTTTTCTCCAAGTTTAATGGACAGCTTAGCTGGGAAGAATGAATAGACATCTTGGAAATCTTTCTGCTTAGGTCTGTCCCTAGTAACATTAAATGGCTTACTGCAGTGTATGAGAGAGAACTTTCAAGGAAATCAGCAGGAGCTCTGTAAACTTGTTCTGTTTTCCTATGGATGACAGCCAGTACCCATTTCCCCCAACTTGTACAGATCCAAGCCTTCCTGGAGGCCAGCTCTGGGGACAAAGGTGCTTCTCCAAAGCTGTTATAGATAGGGACATTTGGACTGAATGAGAAACACAGTAAACAAAAGCAAAAACTACCAACTCGAAACACTGGCTATACAACACATACTTCCTTCCTAGTCTTTCACTGCTTACAAAGACCAAACTGGATTCTTTCTGTTGTACACAAGAAAGTAAGTCATTGAACTGATTTAAAAAAAAAAAAAAACAAAAACAAAAAACAAAAACCATTAAGGAACAGAACTTTGGAAGACATCTAAATAAAGTAGGATGAAGTTTTGATTTTTGTACTTGGAAAATAAAGATAAAATTTCAGTGATCATAGGGCCAACTCAAAATCTACAGTTTTCTCATTTAAAAAAAAAAAAAATTTACATGGCCCAAGTAGAGAAAAAGCTTCAATTATCTCATCTTGTTGAGGAGAAAGAAAGAAAACACTGAGTGTGACCAAAGATAAACACAACCGAGTTACTTTGGCATTCAACTGGTTCTAAAGTAGGTGAATTGCAGGAGTCAAATTTACAATTTCTTTGTGTTCTTTCAAAAAGCTATATTATCCAAAAGAAATCATAATATAAATTATTCACTTATTCTGTGAAATGTACATTTTTATGAAGCACCAAACAACCAGAAATTTACTGAATCTAAACTGAATTGATATTAATAGAGTCATATGTGAAAATCTGAAAATAGTTGCAAAATAAATGTAATGTAATCAGTAGTTGCAAATTCAATACACATGTCTGAAATTTCACATTGAGTTTAGGGTCCTGTGTAAGCACTCTGAATTGAATTAAGGCAGACTTTAATCAGTTTTTACTGTCCTTCACCTTTGTAAAAACTAAAGTTGTGATTTGATTTCTCAAATGAGCTTTTGTGCACCTGAACTTAGCTTTGAACTTGTGTGACATATGAATGTCAAACAAAATGATAATATTCTAAATGAATTCATCATTATATTCCAAATGTACTGCTAATATATTTAGAAGTTTAAAAGTGGGCATATATATTAAATCACTCCATTGCATATATTACATATATCATTCTATTTGTGTTATTTGTCTGCTTAAGCTCCTGTAAACTTCTGTTGGTATGAAGTTAACCTAGAATACAAGATCTTCAGTGCACTAGATCCAACATTGCACCTCTCACTATGGAAGCACACAGGACCATTTGTGGAAGAGCATGAAAGCTACTCACAAACTAATTTAAACCTCTTTTAAACTTACACTTTCAGCCTGTTTCATCTCAGGATATTGTAATTCAATCTATAATGTATGTATTAATATATCATCTCAGGATATTATTTTAATTTAATCTATAACATATGTATTAATATAGTATATGTAATATAATACTGTGTATTGTGTTATGTGTCCTAAATATATTTCTTTCAAGCTACACGTACTAGCCATTATCTTTAATATACTGGGCAATTCTCATCAAATGCCAATTTCGGCAATATTTCACATCATACTATAAACTTCAACAAAGTTTTATTTTCTTAATTTCTTTTATTTTCTTCTCGAGATTTATAAGCCCTAATCTTTACATTTTCATTATACTTTTCTAAAGCCATCTGGATAATTTGTGCCCTTTTTTCAGTATCATTGTATTTTTCTCAACTATAGCACAAAAATATTAATATATATAATAATATTCTTAATGGACAGATTCATCATTATTTATGTGATGATATATATACTCTCTAATCTTCTTCCTAAATTTGGTTGGAATTTTGGAATAACAACTGCTATTTTCAGACTATTATCTATATGTATAAACTCCCAGATTCTTCCATATTCTTCAACTTCATTAAATACAAATGTAGTTTTCTCTTGGATGTGATAATTTTAAAATAAATTATCGCCAATTTTTAAATAAACTTAGGACACTCTTTTAGGGAAAAAAATGCCTTGCTCCAATCACAAGTAAAATATAGCACTCTCAATGTCATTTTGGCTGAGATTATCTATGTAGACAGCACCATATGATTCCAAGTTTGAATATTTACTTAGATCATCTGTACATATTCTCCAGGATTATTAATTTATGTAACTACACAATAAAAATACAGCCCCTCTAGTCTTTAATCTATGTTAAGAATATAATTTTCACACTAATGAATTTTTTCCCACTCTAATCCTGTGCTTTTTATCCATTTCCGCAATAAATCATTATTGATTGTACTCTAGCTGTCAGGCATTTTACTCTGCAGGGGCCACAGTGATGAGAGGACAAAAAGAGGACAGTAAGGATCCCCCACATTTCTGAAGCATTTACCCCAGATATTGTAAATATGCAAATGTTACTTAACCAGTTTTTCCATTCTTCTATTACCTTTTGTTGTATTATTTTTAACTAGTACCATTAATTGGTAGGTCTTCCCATCTCCATGTCTATATCTCTACATATAAAATAGCTCATATGGTTGAAATATATATATAGAGAGAACATATTATTATGTGTGTATATTATATAAAGTTGGTAATATATATCTATGGTTGAAGTTGACTAATTAAAATTACAGAAACCAAAAATAAGGCACTTTTTATTAGTTATTTTCACAAGATATCAATTCAAAGAACACTTTTGTTTTTTCATTAACTTTCAGAAAATTGCTTCATTCTAAATATTCATTTTCATCATTGCACAATATATTTTAACACTCATTAAAAATGCAACTAATCTCTATTCACTGTTAGCCACTATTTTCTCCATTACCTTGTCATAATTTATTGATTTATTCTCACTTGCTAAATACAAACATTGATTGAGTCCTAGTGAATATATTGATAATTGTCAGTACTGGATTCCATCAACATAATGACATTTCTGTTGAGTTTCCGAAAATTAGTTCATAGAAAATATCCATTGATCAAGCTGATGCAAAAGAAAAAAAATGTCTTTTAAAATTCACTAAGGCAAAACTAAATGCTGAGCCATATTTCCAATAAAATTGAATATATAATACAAATATTCACATTTATTAATGTCAAGATTTAGAAATCTAAAATAAATCTATACAAGGTTATGAATTCCTTTGGTTTGGAAAAATGAACCATTAAGTACTGGTATTTTTATATAGTCCTTGACCAGCCCTGAGCCTACCTCTCAGGCTCATGGTTTTTATAGCATTTGGAATTAATTGCTCCCACCTATTTCCTTCAAAGAGTTTAAGTGCTTCCACTGTTGAGAGTCACTGAATTGTAACCTAAATATTTCTCTTAGCACAGGATAGACCTTATTTAGAGAAAAGGGTAACACTTTCATTAAGCTCTACATAGGAAAATCAGTCCGCTTCAGGACACAAGGACTACTGTTCCTATTCACAGCTTTGTTTTAAATCTTCCCTTGTTTTTCCTCAACAAACCATGGCACAATGCTTGCTGCATGTTCCCCTCCCAAACTGTGGCTGTCAATACCAGGTTGTTCGGCCCCTGAATATGCGAGCAGGCAAGAATCAGTCTTCCCATGAAAATCAAGTCAATGACCTGCCTCCTTGGCTTCTTGTGAACCAAAAGACAACCATAATTTTTTATCCTTTCCATTCTCACGTGTTGTAAATGTTCACTCAAGTCCACAATCCAATACAAAATGCATTAATTCCTCCAAAGTGAGTTCACCGTGCATGATTTAATTATAGCCAATTGGACATACTTTCCCTTTACTTGTTCTTAAAAAAATAAATAAATAATTCAAGGCTATAGCTTTAAGTAATTCTTTATTCAATACTTTTGCCTTATCTTTATCATCTAATCATGTGGGAAAAACTAAGGTTTTGTCCTATTGGTTTGTCAAAAAGGTAAGTATAGCCATAAAAGTTTTATCCACAAACTTTTTATCCTCAAAGACTCAAGTTTAATCAAGTAACAACCTTTCTATTTCCCACCACTTACTGTACCCCAACGTAAACAACAGAAAAAGAAGGAAAAAACTACAACCACTTTTATTTTAACCTCTACATTTTGCAGTCAGTCAGTGTTGAAGTCAGATATACAAGATTACACACAGTTTTCCAAGATTTGCATTTAAAAGATTGTATACAAGCGTCAATACAGGTTGCTTTTCCGTGACCATAGAAACATCAGAAAAGTTGGAAAATTCAGTCCACTGAACTTCAAATGACTTTATTAAAGTGTCACTAATCAGAGTAAAAAGACAGAAAGTTTTAGTGTTTGGCCTAACAAAGTGAATAACTCTCAAAGTCTAATGACCTACCAAGAGTATTTCTTAAAATTAAAAAAAAAAAAAAAGAGAGAGGTCTGGTTGAAAGCAAATTAAATAAGAAAAACCTTCACTGCCTTCTTCAAAAGATTGATTTCATACAGATAACGACAGCTCAGCTGAACTGTGACACTGAGTAGAGTGCTCTTTGGCTGGGCAGCTGGGAAAATCTGCCTGGTTAACTATTAAAGCACTGTATGTATAGGTTTACTTAAAATATAGCTATCAGGAAGATTTAACTTAAAACATCATTCTGTAGCTCCATTTATAGCTTCATGTTTACCCTTTGAAACTCTAAAAGCATTCTAATTTAGTTATAAGCCAAAAAGAAAGTCCAACATGCAAATGCAAATCTATTAATAATGCATGCTAGAATAATATTCAGGAGTACTACCAAAGTCTATACCCTAGCTATAGACTTTAAAGAGAAAAACATTTTGTTTAAAGCTATGCTTTCTCCTACTTTTGGGAAATGAAGGAAAATTAACACACAAGTGATATATAGATTTTCTTTTTGTAGCATCAAAGGTTATCTTCAATATTAGCTATATTTAAATGGCTATAATATTAATAACAACATCCACAAAGAGCAGAAATATTAAAGGAAAATAACAGTAAAAGGAAAGTGAAAGTGTCTCAGCTGTGTCTGACTCTTTGCAACCCCATGAACTATACAGTCCATGGACTTCTCCAGGCCACAATACTGGAGTGGGTAGCTGTTCCCTTCTCCAGCGGGTCTAAAGGAAAATAATATGTATCATTATCATCACTTTCCCCTTTATTTTCCAATGGTTCCTAAGAGCTTCTCAGACATTTCTCTTAGGCCTTAAGCAGAAGGTTAACAGGGAAAAACTAGAAGCACACTATGTCATGTCAAACAAAGAGCCCCCAAATCAAAACTGAAGAAGGGGAAAATTTAGCAGCACTTTCAGTGCCCCATATTTCTATTTACAGAATTGTTGTTTGTTTGTTTGTTCCCCCAGAATCCTAGTCTGATGTGAAAAATACACTGAGGTGATTAAGCAGGTCAATGACCTGCTCCATTCACTGTTTCCTCCAGGAGGCTCCTGGATGTTCACCTAATTTACCAATTTCATGAACATTTGTTGATCACTTATATTGTGTAAAAGAAAGTGTTAGCTACTATTAGGCTTTAAATAAAGAAATTCACATATGACCAAATTACAAATTTACAAAGGTCAAAGGGAAATAATAACTACAACTGTACCAAGAAAACCAAACCCACACAATTTAATTCAGCTAATTCAATAATCTGGCATAAAGATGTCATAATTTGGGAAGGGAGGCGGTTGGAAATGCTAAGTAATTATAATTCAATGTGGTAAGCATGACATGCATAATGTGAATAAAATGCTAAGGAACTGAGGAGCAGGGAATAGTTAAGTCTACCTGGGAAGCAACTGAGGATTTTCTCATAGGGGGATTCTTGACCTAAACAGTAAATGATGAGAAGGAATCTTCCAAACAGGAAAAGTAAGTAATGTCCATCAGCTAAAGCATGAACAAAAGCAACAGCAGAATCAGGTACTTCCAGTGACTAAGCACACCACACAGCAAACTGGGGACTGGTGTTTGGGGTGTGCTCTCAAAGTTTTGAGGATAAAAACTTTGATTCCAATGAACTATCCCCACTTGAGTAACTTCACAGGAAAATACTGGCCTCCCTACTCTTTCTATGCACACGCTGTGTGTTCAATTACAACAAAAATGCAATAATTTACCTAATAAATTTATTTCTGAATTTTTCAAGGTAATTGGGAAAGTCATTCATCACAAGAGGGGTAAAATACATCAAAATAATAAATTTATCAATCAAATACTCTTTTTAAAAGTCCACATAAAATATGTCTTGAATGTACTCTGGCAAAATTACAGAACTGTTCAAGGTTCATCAGAAACTTTCTACACTGTAGTAATTCAACTATCAGAAGTTCCTCCAACTTAAAAAATATAGTTTGTACTATTTAACAAGAAAATCTCTCAGGTCTAATGCACGGCTCCTGCTCAATTTGCCTAACTCGTATCACAAACCAAACCTGTATCAATTCTTCCATTACAACACCATATGGTCCTGTGATCAGCTCAATTAACTGTTTCTGGTTCTCATTTTACATAGGCCTAGGTTCAATTTACCCTTGAAAAATGCCTAGTGTTTCCTCCGTCAGTCTACGTGGGTCCAAGATCATAGTTATCTTCAAGAAGTCCTTTCAAATTAACTTGCTTAATAATATGGTTAGCTAATTTATTTGGCCACTTTTACACAACTTTTGCTACATTATTTTTTGTAGATATGTAGCTTTGGCTTCTCAAATTTTCTGTCAGATCAAGGCCAACATTTACTTTTAATTTATTTTCTTGAGCAGTGAAATTTTTCACATATTAGATAGTCAACACTCAAACACAGACTTTTAAAAATTGCTTCAAAAGTCCAAGATTAAATTATGAAATGCTACTAAAACAATATCAAGACACACAATTAAAGTCTTATCATTTTTTTTTCCTTTTTTCAAAATGGAATTGTAAATGAGATGAAAATCCTTGACTGGTTTAGGGGTCAAGATAGAACAGTAAGTGGTTAATAACACATCCTGGAGATGAAGTGGGGGCTCTCTAGTCCTGGCAGTTGGAAAGTAACCAGGCCCATGAACTGAAACTGCTTAATTAATCATTGTCTTTAAACTAGTAGAGATAGTCCAAGGTAACCGGGATAAAACACTGACTTGTTTCTGAAAACGTCTTCACTTACAAAGAAGCTCTCAGTATGCACAAGAGTAGACACAGAGAATTTAAAGACATATGTTAGCTTACACAGGAAAACATGGGGGCCTGATTATAAAAATCACACATTTCTTTACCAAGAAGCCACTGGATAAGATTTAAAACTGCAAAATGATTGATCACTTAAAGCTTACAGCACCCTTCTAACTTGTATTGAAGTCTGGCAGAACTTTCGTTATTTAGTAAATAAAACACTCATACAACTAACACTGGCCATATAGTTAGTTACAACCCATTGTGCAGTTTCAAAATCATATAGCAGTGATTTATTTACTTCAGAACACTTACTAAAAGAATTGCACACAGATGAAGCATTTCTCTGTTTAAATATCCTGATTTAATATAACAATATAGTCTTTTTATTTTTTATTCAGAATATATAATGTCAGTCTGTAAAAGGGAATTGAAGTCAATAAAAAAACTAATTGATAAATTTCATTCACTAATTGATAAAATTCATTCACTAATTGATAAATTCAAAATCACTTTCAGGATTTTGTTAGCAGTCCTAAATTTCATTTTTCCTGTTTTTCTTGGTTTAATCCTTTTGCCTAAACTTATATATACATATATATGCAATTATATAAAACAATTCAATTTGTTTAACTATGGAGATTTGAATGTGTCCTAACAAGAAATAAAAATCTATCTCGCTGGTGACTACCCTGCATAAACATTTTACATTAATATATTCCACAGAAGAAATAGCTCAGTTCTAATTTTGACTGTAAATAATGCATTTAACATTAGTTACATAATCTCAATAAAATTTTAAATTTTCAAAAAGTGAAATACTAAGAGCTATTGTAATAAAACAATAGCAATTTTAATTTCATAATATAAAAATTATTTTTAATCACTTGAACTATAAGATTTAGCATTATTTATGCTTGATAAATATTATACTCTTAAAAATTCCTTTATATCAGTAAACTACTTCATATTGGTAAGACCAGATTTGTTTGATCCCTCACTTTTATCAACACTAATCACCATGCTGATATTTTAGAAATTTATAGATCAAAAGTTAGAATTATTTTATAGTACTCTTTAATACATTTCATAAAAATAACCTACAGGCAAGATTAAGATAATCACATAGTTACTCATTTATTTATTCAATCAACATTTAATAACACCATGTTCATTTTTTTAAGTTTGGGAAAATTTACACTTTGTATTTGATTAATTGTTGAAACAAAATACTTTGCAATATTTCTGTCACCTTTGTGCATATAACCTCAAGGATGTCATTTTGCTTAACTGTATGTATTCTTTTTATAAAAAGAAAGAATGAAAGAACATTTAGGAAATCATTAATCTTTTGGATATGAGGGAAAGCCACACATAGTCTCAATAAATCAATGTCTTTGGAAGACACAAAAGATTTCTGGTTTAATTCAAAATCCTTTATTTAAAATGCCAAATGTCTTTATATTATGCAGAAGTGCTCCAGATGGCTAGGCACATGTTTCAATTACGCTAAATTGCATTTTTTTCCACTTGTTCTCTTACTCTTCACATCTAGAATGTTACTGATTGTATCTTGAGTGGACAGGTAAAAATAGTCTTATTTGTAAATGTAAATGCTTTTTGGATAAGGGAAAAGAAAACATACATGAATTAAAAGACATTGTGCAACATATTGTCAGAAGTTAAAAAGAATAATTGAGCAAAGTAAGGATCCTAAAATCTTGTTAAAGTTTTATTAATTATTAATCAATTTTCTCATAAGTGGAAAATACTATACCCTGCATTCACTTCTCAGAAGACCAGAACTAATGATACTTTGGGCCTCTATACTGATAATAATTCCACAGTTACAGAACCATAATATGAAAACTAAGAGGTCTTTCTCAAGTCAGTAAAGTATATAATATATTATTTGTTATTAATGTAAATCTCTAGTATTAGCATAAACTGCTATATACCTACTGCCTCAGGTCACCTCATGTATTTTGCAAAGCACCATTTATCCATTCTGTTCAAAGCAAAAAGTCCTTATTTAAGGTCCTTCTAAATATACTCTTCTAGGGTTGACTCATAGAGCCATTCCCTTGTACTTGGAACATTATTTAGTACTTTCATATTGGTTTTTTTCCTGGATCTCTCTGGGAATTATTGCCTTTCATAAGACAATTCAATCTCTGAAAGTTTAGCTGTACCAACAAAAATCTATCACTTTTATCTCCTTCCTAAATGTACCACAAATGTATAAAACAAATAAATAAATAGAAGCTATCTTGTGACAGGTAATTTTTGAGAAGGCAGTGAGGGGATTCTGAATGCTATTTAACTGTTTATAATATATTTACATGAGTTTAATTAATAAATAGAGCTGTATGCATTTTTACTTATTCAATTAATGTTTTAGTATTTCATTAGTTTCTGGAGACATTTGTTATAGCTTGTCAACTAAATCCAAAGGAATCTAGTATTTTTGAGAGGCTATCAAAGAGGAAAAGGTAATTTTCCACTGGGGCTCCCTGTGTTGATCTTACTGTTATTACTATCACTTCAGAGAAGTTTCCAAATTTGCAAAAGTATAACTAATCTCTTTTTAAAAAACCTAACCAATTAAAGAAGAAAGGCTTTTCACAAAGACATCAGAGGCAACTGTCATCAGAATCACTTGAGGGGCTTGTTGAAATGACATGATCCAAGGACATTCCTTGAATCTTCTAAAAAATAATTTTCATTTTAAATAAGCATCCACATGAGGAATCCTCATGTGCATTATGTTCTGAGAACTAATCAAACTAAAATGTATCACTATATGAAAATGAAATATTTTTAATAGTTTGAATTTTGTTTATTGAATATACAAAACAAAAAAAAAAACAATAAAAGCTCTTAGAAAAATAAGTTGAAGAAAATATTTTCATACATTCTCATATTTTGCACAAGTTAGTGATATTTCAAAGACTGTCTTTCCAGATTCATTTGATTAAAATTTTGCTTCTACATTCAAGCTATCTTTTAATTTATGACTTATTCCCAAAAAGAATTAAAATGATCTCAAATTCTACCTATGCAATAAACACATAAAGTTATACAAACAATATACCACATATAGTGAAAATACTAATTTCTTATTTAAAAGTTCCCATACTAATGTCTATCAGAAACTTCATTAGCATGTGCTACTAATAGGGATAGGTTTTACAGTGCCTGGGCTCTGAAGAATCTAAGCTACTCCATTTTGTTAACAGAAAAACTCCATTTTGTAAGGTTCCGGGAAAAGAGCCTTTGGAAATCCAAGAGCCTTTGGAAATCCCCTGACCTCACCCCACCGTCCACGAGCCAATTGGACCCCAGACCAAAATCTCCTGACTTAACGCTCAGGAACTTGTGGTCTACCTAGACAATAGGGACCAAATCAAGAACTGACACACAGCCCTTCGAAAGAAAGTGACCAATCAGACATTCCCCTACCTAAAAATCCTTTTTTCCATGTATACTCCCTATATAAGCAATGTAATCCAAAACCCGGGGCTCCTACTTATAGCCACTGCGTCTGTATTGGTGGGAGCCCCAGCTCGAGCTTGGTAATAAAAACTCTCTTGCTTTTGCATCGGATATCGGCTCCCTGGTGGTCATTGGGAGATTTTGCAACTTGGGCATAACAGCTCCCGTTTGGGTTTTATGCCTTGCTAATAGTATGACCCAAAAGGAGTAAATTGTTTTTAGTATTTACTTATTGATTGGTTTGGCTGTACCAGTCTTAGTTGTGGGATCTTCAGCTGTGACGTGTGAACTCATAGTTGCATGGACCCCATGCACTGGGATCACAGAGTCAATGGACCACCAACGAAGTCCCCAAAGAGTGTAAATTCATCTTTCCCTAGGCTTGGGTTTTCTCATCTATAAAAGAGTGGTGCATGAGTGTGTGCTCAGTCACTAAGTCATGATGGACCCTATTGCAACCCCAAGGATTGTAGCCCACCAGCCTCCTCAGTCTGTGGGATTTCCCAGGCAAGAATACTGGATTGGGTTGCCATTTCCTTTTCTGGAATATTTTCCCAAAGCAGGAATCAAACCTGCATCTCCTGCATTGGCAGATGGGTTCTTTATCACAGAGCCACCAAGAAAATAACAGTTATATCATCTATTTCACAGTGTTATTTTGATATTTGAATTAAAGAGCACAATTCATCATCTTTTCTTAATAAATGGTTTAAATTATTTTAGGAGTAGTTTCTATTATTGTTTAATGATCACTGTTTAATAACCATGTTGTTATTGTTTAACAACATTATCAGAGACAGAAATAATGTTGAAGACAGATGAATCAATATAAGCATGCATAGAGGCTTCTTTGAGCAAAGGTTGCTCCTAAGGGTAGGCATAAGCCCAGAATGGACGAGTGTCCTAGTGGGAAGGGAGGACAGGAGGCTCATTAGGACTGAGGGGCAGCCTTAGACTATTTAAGAGCATTCTGATACTACAGTATCTCTGGGATAAGGCTCAAGATGGATATACTTTAAATTAAACTTTGTTTAGTTACACAATGAGTTCTCATATAAAACATTTTAAAAATAGAAAAATATTAAAGATAGGTTTGTCTTACAGCTTTCTTCTCAGAAGATAGACCAAATGGAAAGTGGAAAATGATTCCACTTCTAATAATTTAAAGTCTGCAGACAACCCCTTATGAAGTACAAAAACTGAATTCTTAAGTAAGATAAATAATCGCAATTGTGTGAAATCAGTCACTATGATCAATTGGTAAAACTTTATTTAATCACAGCAATCTTCTACATGTCCTGATAATGGTTTATGTGATGTTTGTGTTCCTGTTGGACTGTTTGTCCTCAAAGGCACAGATTTGTAAAATGAAAATTTGAATCTCCAGTACTAAACACCATGTTTGGCATATTGAAGACTGGGATGAAAGTTAAGGATGGGAAGGCAGTACAGAGGCAAATAAATTATTCACAATAAGACCAAGGTCCTTTCTTATGTAGAAGTCCTTGATTACTGTAGAAAAAAAGATTTTAGCAAGTGAACATATCGGGAAAACAAGCGAAAGTGTTAGTCACTCAGTCATGTCCCACTCTTTGCAACCCCATGGACTGTAGCCCACTAGACTCCTCTGTCCATAGCATTCTCCAGGCAAGAATACTGGGAGTTGCCATTCCCTTCTCCAGTGGATCTTCCTGACCCAGGGATCAAACCTTCATCTCCTGCATTGTAGGCAGATTCTTTCCCATCAGAGCCAGCAGGGAAGCCCCAAGTTGAACACAAACACCTGGGCAAATGGACAGGAGTAAGAGCAACAACTCTTCTGTTTCTGCGTCCATCTTCCATCTCAGAAGAAAACTAGAAATCCTAAGTTTGAATTCTCTTCCGAGAAATACTGCGGGATACCTCCCAAATTTGCTCTCATTTAAAAGCAGAGGTGAAAACATGAGGTGTCTTTTATGCGGCTCTCAATGCTATAGCCTTGCTATCATGCATGGTTTATGACAAAGTTAGCATCTATGCAAATGAAAAAGGTGAGAGGGAGATGAGCTATATACCAATTTGGGGTGAACATTCTGGGTACATTTATTTAATTTCTCAAAAATGCTCTGTGAAATAGACTTCAGAAAGAGGTAACTGACACACTAACATATTAGACAGCTTCCCTAAGATCATGAATTGTACCCTAATGTGTCTGTACCAAAAGTACTTGCTCTTCCCACTGTTTGCTGTATTTGAATTCAATAGTCTTCTTGTTCACCTGGCTTGATAATGAAGACTTTACACACAAAATAGCACTAATCTTCAATGCAATCTGCATATAAATATACCTGGTTATATATACACACATAGATGTTTAAATGTATTTATAAGTATAAGCTCCATATTGTCCCTTCTTCCATGTATGACTAAATCCATATTAATTATCAGTTACTAAATTGACATTGAATATGTTATTTTTTCTTTCTTCTAACCCGTTATTAAAGGCAGAAATTGATTCATTCATTTTTGAGTGTTTAATTAGGATATCTGTTTAGGTATATCAGTGAAAGAAATGTCCCTTTCAAAGTTAGTTTAACATCTAATTTAATTCAGTTAATCATAAAATCCCTTGGATTTCAAGGAGATGAATAGGTCAATCCTAAAGGAAATCAACCCTGAATATTGGAAGGGCTGATGCTGAAGCTGAAGCTCTAATACATTGGCCACCTGATGCGAAGAGCCAACTCATTGGAAAAAACCCTGATGCTGGGAAGGACTGAAGGCAGGAGAAGAAGGGGACAACAGAGGGCTAGATGGTTGGATGGCATCACTGACTCAACAGACATGAGTTTGAGCAAGCTCCAAGATATGATGAAGAACAGGGAAGTCTGGCGTGCTGCAGTCCATGGGGTCACAACGAGTTGGACATGATTGAGCAACTGAACAACAACAATGAATCATAAATCCAAATCTTAGCAAATAGATATTTTCTGTGATTTCTCAGCATGTCTTGCCTTTTAAAGTGACTCATGGTTAATCTTTGAAGCAAGTAATATTCTTTGAAGGGAGATTATTAACTCTTCAAAAAAATCATTTGATTATATTTTTTAGTTTTTAAAAATTGAATATTCATTATTTAAATATTTCAAACAAAAAAAGTAAGATCTGGCTGGCTATGCTACAGGTCAAGATTCAGATGCCTTCTTTTATATTTACGGTGGTTTTTCTTTTTATCTCACTCTTTCTATTACCTTAGCAGATAATGATTTATAATAATTAAACAACAGTAGAGTGTGGTAGAAAGAAAAAAGCTTTGAAACCAAATGAATTCAAATCCAGCTTTACCACAGAACAAGTTACTCAAATTGTTGTGGTCCTTAATACTTCGTCTGTGAAATGGAGACACTGAGATGCACTTCAAAGAATTTTTGAGAGGAGTAGATGAGATAATATCTGTAAAGCATATAGTACAATGTCTGACACAAGTTGGAAATCAACAAAAACTGGTATCTTCCTATCACTCCAGTTCTGTTTAAATTTATTTGCCTTCATAATCATGGTACATTCAAAACTATTGCAACGTGAGTGCCTTGACCTCAGATCAGACACATAAAGAGAGCAATACCATGTTTTATTTCCTCCATTAGGATTGAAAGAAGACAACTAACTAACTCAGAAAAGCACAGAGAAAATGGAACAGTTTCTAAAACAATTTTTCTTAGAAATAAAACTTGTAAAATTGCAGTGCTTACTATGCATTATGGGAATATTTAAAATTATGTCTCTTCTAGATGTTTCAATTATGAAATAAAGGTATTTTACACCTTATGTGTTCTGATGTCTAATTTCTAACAGCTTGTCTTTCAATAGCTTTTATTTTTATTGCATTTCTCAGGTAGCCTGCCTGTGTTTTAAAATGACGCTAATATTTGATACTCTTAACAGAACACGGTCCATAAATTGGATAACACTTATCTGGTTTCACATCATATTATAATTAAAAGAAGAATCCTGAAATTTATTTAAATTATAGGCAAATAAACAATGTGAAAACCACCGCCATTTCCTTGACTTAGGTAATAACCTTTCTTTGCTGAGGTATGTTTTTCAGCTTATTAGTCACCATCATTTAAAAAGTTATTTTTTGCCAGATATATTATAATAGAGAAAATAACCAGAGAGTTTTTTCCTAATGAGCTTCCTTAGTAATTTCCTTTAAACTAGGAAATATAATTTGTAAGTTGTGTTTTATTCCCTATCCACATGGCATCATTTGAAATGTCATCATAATTTCTGCATGAACAGTAGCTATTTACATTCCTCATAGCTGTTTACACTTTTTTCCTTTTTAATCATTGTCTTCTGGACCTCACAGGAGTAAATCAGTAAATAAGGAGTAAATAAGTGAATGTAGCACCAATAAAAGTAAACCAAACAGACTTTTAGGAAAATATGCGATGCTTTGTACAGTGGTTAAGGTAAGTAGTTAGAATTCTCTCCTTTTACCAGATGAAGGCGCTGTAGCTCAGAGAAGTTTAACTTCTGCTTCAAGGTCACAAAGCTTGAAAAGGTACAGCCAGGATTTGAACAAAATTAGTCTGACCTTCAAATTCATGCTTATTTCAGTATTTAATCATGCAATGCACTTAATAATACTCAATATTAAGAATAACATAGAACTCCTTCAGAAATTGAAGTACATATTAAATCCTTTAATTAAGGATTGAAAATAATTATTTTTAGAAATGCTTAAGGTAAGAAAATAAAATTTAGATTTTTCCCTTTATCAACTGTTTACCCTGTATACTATAAGAAGTTATATCAACGAACAAAATGTATTTCTTTAGGCCACTTTTTGTTTCAAGTAGTATTTGAGGTACAAGGTAGGGACAAGCTAAGAAGTGAATGTATAATGTGATTTATTTAATTTTAGACATGTATAACAAAGACCTTTCTCCTGGAGAACTGCCTTTGCTTAATGTTAATACGTCTCGAAGAAACACCTCCTTATATCTTCTGCTATCCAACATCTAAAACTACCAATTTTTTTCCTTAACAAAAACTTTATTCTCTAAATGTATATTTTCTTGGTTGCTGAGCAGCAAAAATTCTTCATTTTAGTATAAACACAGTGACACATAGGCAGAAAAGTGCCCAGAAAAAAATACAGTAATAGACACTTCTATCAGCTATGGCCATCTGCGCTCAGTTTGACCCAAAGTTTTGGCAAGCTTATGTGGTCCCTCCCATCACAAAGCATCTTGTCCTATAAAGAAAATTTTTACTCCCACATCCTACATTTTCTAGCAAGTCAGGGGTCAAGTGTGTTCTAAATCTGCCAGGCCCTGGACTTGAAATCCTAAGGATTCATTACTTACTTGTAATTAACTACAACCTCAGTGGATAAATAACTTTGCCTGTTTTATTATGCAAGGTAATAAAATACTAAGCTGTAGATGCAACACAGACAGTTCTGTCCCATTTAGTCATACAAATAAATTAGTATTTTAATCTTTTCAGTGGAGAATTGAAGTTACGTCTTAAAAAAAGAGACTGAGTCAACTTTTTGTAGCAATTAAAGGGCTGGCATACAGCTAGTAGTGAGAAAAAACACTACAATTAAGCAATATAATTAATTCAAGTAAACTTTAGTAATTCAATTATGTTTCTAAGAAATGGTCACAACCTAAGATATAGGTTGCTAGATTTGGGCCAAGCCTTTTAAGTAATTGTCTTAAATGAACCTTTAAAGAATACAAGTAAAGATCCCTCATGGATTGATTAAGCTAAAATCTTACTGAAACCCAAATGGTCAGGTTATCCCTGTGATGTGCTACAGAGATGCTAATGTGAAAGCCCCAGTAGGAATGTTCTTCATCTGATTATAAAATATTAATTCACTACATGAAATAAAGCCAAACAAGAGCACATTACCAATGGGGCTTCTCTTTGGATCCACCAATAGTTTGGTAGAATCATACTTTTACCATTTGTCATAAGTACGTTCTAAAAGACATCAAAATAAGAGATATTGAAAATGTGTCACTGTATTAGTAAAAGTACCATTGAGAAAACTATCAGCTAAACATAGATCTCTTTTGAGCATCTGTGAGATAAATTCTTCTTAGGTCCTTGAGGTTTAGAAAATCTGTATTTCTTTTGTTAACTGCCTTTTATGTGTATGTGCTTGTTTAATTGAAGACACCATGGCTTACCTACCTGATCTTATACCTCTGTTTAATCTGGCCTTTAGCAAACTAAATATAATTTAGTGGCCTATCTAAGTCATACATTTTCTGTATGCTAATTTTATATAGTCCAGGATTATTTTTTCAGTTATACTTATTTTTGCTTCCCAGAGACTATTCCGTCATCCTTTTCTTTGTGTGTGTGTATATATATGTGTATATATATATATATATATATATATATATATGTTGTAACCTTCTTCAAACCCACTGTAGCATGAAGTGGATGTTTCTATAAACATAAAGAGTAAATATTTTGACTAAAAGACAAAGTTACATACAACAGACCACTATGCCAAGCAGAAGGGAAGCATATCTACTATGGATGTTTGCTTATTTTGAACAATTTCAGAAAGTAATAAAGCATTTTTCTTTTCAGGGAAATGTTTTAATTATGAATTAGAAAATTTACACCAAAGAAGCTACCAGAATTTATACGTATTAAAGAAAACAAAGTAGTTTTGAAGAAAAGATAGTTTTATCTTTATTTGATGGGACCAGTCAGTTTGACTTCAATAAAGAGAACTACATTAAGTAATGGACAAAAAAATGTCAAAATAGATTCTCAGGTAAACACACATGATTCCATGGTAGTCAATATTGACAGATGAACAATTGAGAGATGAACATTTCTCATCTAAATAAATGAGAAAGCTTTAAGATGAAACAGACACTGAATAATCTATTCTAATTTGACTGTTTCATAAGCAACTAAGCCTCTCAACAAAGTTTCTGGATTAGTAAATTAATTCCCTTAAGAGACTATAACTATTATTGAATTATGTCAACAATAATAAAATGATGAATGGATAAATAGCATCAACATAACTGCAGACTGAGCGGTGTGATTTAGTACCAAGCATGTGGACCAAAGTCAGGAAAACCTGAATGTTAGTTTAGGTTTGTGACCACATACAAGTCATGATATTCTCTGTGTCTCTTCCTATAAATGAAGCAAAAAGCACCTTATCTGCCTCCTCACAGACTTGTTAGGGAAAGCAAGGGGGAAAAAGGAAAAACAGTACTCTGAAGCACTTTAGAAATAGAAAGCTTTTTTTTTTAATGTTAATACTTGTGTATATCTGTACTTTGGAAAGAAAGAGCAAGGAAATTAACAAATTTTAGTGAGCGCCTTTTTTTCCCCACTCATACAAGAAGCCTTGAAATAGGTAATCATATCCATTTCACAAATGAGGAAAATGAAATTCAGAAAGTAACCATGACAATGTTTGAATCAAGCTTCTTCCAAATAAAAAACCTGCACTCTTTCACCTAAACTTCAGTCTGAATGAAATGCTAAATAATATTTTCTTTGCCGTATTTTATTAGTCAAGTTGACTGATATCACTGATGTTAAATATTGAGAAAGGATGGTAAAACTGAAAAAAGAACGATAGCACTTAAACTTATCAATATCCAAAGTAGAATATTGCTATTCTGCTTCTTAGCAGAAAGAGCAACATGGTTCATAATAAATTAAGATTTGCTCTCTAAAGCAAAATTTGATAAGTTCTAAAGGATATGAGAAGCCATGGGAATACAGTGACATATATACATTGTTTTATATATATATATATATAAATATATATATATAATATATATATATATATTCTAAAATGTTCTACTTGACCAAAAATGTCTATAAAATAAGCATTAGTGATCTCACTGTACTTTAGGCAATACAGACTTCTAGAGGTTGAGTTACAGCTTTTTAACCACTCACATCGTGCAGCCACAGTCATTTAATCCAGGAAAATCAGTCCTGGATAATTAGCTAGCTTCACTAATTTCAGAAGACGCTCCACGGCTTGGCTTGAGACATGAAAAATGACTCCTTTCCTTCAGCACGCTTCACTGACTGAGCTCCTGGCCCTTAGGCAGCATATTTGCAGCATGTTCAACAGTAATTCCTTAGTTTATCAAAGATTTACTGAGTGTCTGCCCTGAGCCAGACATATTGAAGGTGCTGGGAATACAGCAATAATAAAGAGCAGAAAACCTTTCCCCTGGTGGAACATATATTTTTGAAGGAAGACACATCACAAACAAAATAAAGAAGTAACATATGTATTCTGTTGGGTGATGATAGGGACTAAGAAGAAACAAGAAGAAGGAAAGAGAAAAAGGAAGGTGGAGGGAAGGAAAACTCTGCAACGTGACTTTGAGAAAAGAGGTAAGAAAAGTGCTCAGCAAGCAGTTGAGGCTGAGAGCGCAGCCAGAACAAGGCATGAGACAGGAGCACCCGAGGCCTGGTCAGAGCCCACACTAGACTGCTGAGCAAGCTCAATGACGGAGATCCAGGGGAAGAGATGGCAGGAAGTCACTGATGAGAGGGTTTCATGGGGCCTTAGGGCTCACTCTAAAGATCTGGCTTTACAACAAATGAAGTACAAAGCCTGGGGTTTTGAAAAAGTGAGTGAAATGCTCTCACCTATATTTTAAAGGATCACTTCTGCTAGACTAGATAAAAGAGATCAAAGACAGAAGCAGGGAGGTCAGTTGATCTGTTCATTCATTCATTCAGCAAAAATTTACTTTGTGCTTACTATGTTCCAAGTAACTTTCTGTGCTCTTGAGCTACATCAGTGAACATAGCATACCTCCATATACCTCCTCTTGTGGAAGACAGACAAAATATAACCAAAACTATGGATCAGCAAATCATATCATACACATGCACTTATATATGCACTTATCTGTATAGTGTATGTATGTTATTTAAAGCAATGAGATTGCTTGGACTCCTCACCTCAGGAGAAGAATTGAAAGAGAATAGAAAGAGAATTTCAAGAACTGATTCCAGGGCATTTCAGCACTGAGCATCTTGGGAGTTGAGAAAAAGCTAGTGAAGGAGGCTGATCAATTCTATGGGGGAGGAAGATGAAACACCACAGTAGGGAAATGGAGATCAGGCAGAATGGGAGAGGGTGGGGCTATAGGAATAAGTCAGAAAATAAAGGTTAATTCTCACTTAGAATGAGAGATACTGGCAAATATTTGAAGTGCGGGAGAAAACGATCCAACTAGCTATCTGGAGGAAAGGGCATTCTATGGAGAGGGAGGAGCCAGGAGCAACAGTTTTGAGGTAGGTGTGTGCCTAGCAAGTTCTGGGACCTAGCAAGAAGCCAGTATGAATAAAGTAAATACTCAAGGAAGAAGAAGAGTAGGAGAGAATGCTGGAGATCAGTAAGAAGATGTCTTCAACAATCCAAGGGAAGGATGATGGTGTCTTGGACCTAGGGAGTTAAAGTGTAAGTGATGAAAAAAGATCAATTTCCAGATATATTTTTGAGAGACAGCCAAGATTATCTGGCAGATTACACTTGAGAAAAGTGAGAAGTCAAAGAATAACTCCAGATTTTGACCTGAGCAGTTAGAAGATTGGGGTTGCCATCAAAGGAGGAGGAGATGGTTAATGGTTGAGTTGGTTTTTATTGGGGAAGATACAGGAGCTCAGATTTGGAAATGTTAACTTCAAACATTTATTGAGAAACTGTTCAAACATGTAAGTGTTTTTTATATGAATATGGAATTCAGGAGTGCTATACAAGATAAAGACAAAATTTTGGAGTCATCTATGTATATGTTATTTAAAATCACGAGTTGATCGAGATCTTCCAGGGGATAAGTATAGATTAAAAAGCACTAGTTTTTCAAGAATCAATTCCAGGGATATTCCAACATTTGAAATTTGAAGGCATGGAGAGAAGTTGTTGAAGAAGGCTGAAAAGGTCCAAGAAACGGAATAAAACTCCCCAGAGTGTGATGACTTAGAATTACATATACAATGGGCACTAGGAATTGCCCAATGATGTAAAAATGTGGCTATTATTGAGACATTGGTAACAGCAATTTCACTAGAGTTACAGAAGCTAAGCCTGATGAGGGTGGATTTATGAGACAAAGAGAAGAAAGAAGACAGGTATAGGCAACTCTTTCAAAAATTTTGCTGAAAAGGGAAGAAAGTAAATGAGGCAGTAACTGGAAGAATGGAAATATATTTTCACTGAAAGCTGAAGAAAATAAAATGAAGAACAGACACTACATGTCCATTTATTCAAGTGTAACCTAGATAAAGATTAAGAAGCACCTATACAATCCTTCTGGGCTTCCCACGTGGTGCAGTGGTAAAGAATCAGCCTGTCAATGCAGGAAACATGGGTTTGATCCCTGGGTGGGGAAGGTACCCTGGAGAAGGAAATGGCAACCCACTCCAGTATTCTTCCCTGGGAAATGCCATGAACAGATGAGCCCGGTGGGCTATATTCCATGGGGTTGAAAAGAGTCGGAACTGAGTTAGCGACTAAACAACAATAACAACAAAGTTACTGGGTCTTTAAATTTCACTTTACCCTTTATTTTTTCAGTCACTAGTATGAAGGAACATAAAAATATGAAAACAACTTTTGACACAGTAAAATCTGAATGCTATGAGAGTACAGAAAGTATCAACCATCGTTATGCCATTCTGTGCTGGGATTAAACATACATACTCAAGTCAGACTGCTGGGTTCAAATTCACTTCCACCATAAACAAGCTCCATAAACTTGACTTTCATTAGCCTCAGTATCCTCATTTGTTAAATGGTCAGATGTCACAGATTATTGTTAAGGCAGGACATTGCCCAGTGCTCACCAGTGTCTGACATAATGTAAGCACTTTATATATATTAGAATCTATATATGATAAAATGTTAGCAAAAAATGTCAATAACCTGAAACAAATAATCCATAACAATGCCATTGGCTCCCAAATGCCTGCTGTCAGAGTTTATAAATGTTGCTCAACATTTTCTGAATACCTTAAAACTTAGTTTTAACTCCCAATTGTTTCCTAAATATTGATAAATGTCTGGACTCTGTGTCCCTATAGTCAATTCCTGGGTACCACTTTATAAAAGAAAGAAAGTGAGTCAATCAGTTGTGTCTGACTCTTTGTGACCCCATGGACTATACAGTTCATGGAATTCTCCAGGCCAGAATACTGGAGTGGGTAGCCTTTCCCTCCTCCAGGGGATCTTCCCAACCCAGGGATCGAACCCAGTTATCCTGCATTGCAGCTGAGCCACAAGGGAAGTCCACATATAAAGTATCTTCCAATTAGATTGTGTCATTTTTGTGACCTTATTGTCCTATTCTGTCTCAAGATTTTAATACCATGGAAAATCCATCAACCTTTGTATGATGGTTGCATACAACTTTGTACAGTGGTTGCAGAGATGTTAGTACATGGCATTATGTATATTTTAGTATGTTACATGTATACATTTTAGAAACAATATTTGCCTAATAGAATTTTTTTCATTTTCATTTCTCTGCATTATTCACACTCTCTCCTCACTTATTATATATTAAAATCAGCCATATGTTGTCAAAGACTACTTAAAGCCTGAAAGCAATAGAATATATTTACCATATTCCATATCTAGGACACTTTAAGAAACCCTTTATTTTGACCATATCATTTGCCAGTTACTATTCCCCAATTTTCACTCCCAAGCTCCTAATTCTGAATACTGCTTAATGTCATGGTTATCATAAAGGAAGAACCTTAGATTTATTAATTCTTAAAAGAGAGGACACACTTCAGAGCCTGTGGAATCCTTTATAGTCACTAACTCAACAATCCCTCACAGCTAATGAGGTTCTTCGGCAGTTTTTCACTGTAATGATGACAAAGTGCAAGATGCAGACAATGCAATGAAAAATTGATTCCACAAAATATGAAGTACATAAACATCTTTTCAAAACTATTCTTAGGGTAGTTGCTTCAAAGTATAGTGAAACAAAAAAAAAGGATTAAAAATAATTTGGGTTTTAATAACGGCAAAAAAAGAAATAATAACTTTGTCAGAAGATAAATTATATCTATGGAAATCTGTAACCAAAAGAGACGACATTGAGTATCCTGAAGCCATATATGAAATTATGCAGCATGAGCTTAATCATTCATCAGTATTCCTTATCTGTATACATGACTTGAAAATTTATAGAGCCCTTTAAGTCACAGTGTTTTGTTTAACAAATTCAAAAACATACCAACAGGGAAAAAACAAAATCAGAAAACAATCATAGATTATTAAAAAAATAAACACCGTAGAAGTCAAAAGCTGAGAAAGTAAGAAAATGTTTTCCTCCTTTTCATATAATCTTCACAAGTCATCCACACAATTTCATCATTATTTCTTAAGAGAGTAAGATTTATCATCTGAAAATCCAAAAATGGATCCTCTACCTTCATAATGTATAGCGACTGGTTCCAATCTGCAGAATACTGTGGGTGAGGAAAGTCACCGAATATGCCCTCCCTTTGTCTCCAAGGCCCCTCTCATGTTCTCAGCCTCTACCCTGTTCCAGAAACGCCTCCACATGTCCTCATACTGGTGTCCTCGTTCCTATCAGTAAGTGACCCATGGAAATGAACAGCATCTGCTGAAGGTCTTGATTGAGGCAGCAGAAGTCATACTTCTCTTGGTTCAGACAATACATAATACCACTTTTCAAAAAGACTTTTTAACACCAAAAAAAGGGTATAAAAACAAGGTTATCAAAAGCTTACATATACAGTTGTATCCATCAGATTAAATGTCCTTCTCTTGACTAAGGCCACAGACTGCCCTGGCTTTATAGGAGAGTAACTATGAACTCAGATAAGGGACTACAAGTCTGGATGTGGTTTTCTATCTATCTGAATTTAAACAAATCACTTAACTTTTCTGAGACTGCTTCCACAACTACAAAGAGGGAGTGATAATGACATGTTGTAAGGCCCAAATGATAAAATTGCTGAAGAAACACTTAGTACTCAGCTCAATCACTGAACATAGTGATACTCAATACATTTTATAATAATTATTACCATTATTATTAAATATTCAACTCCTTGCTTATATTTTGCCTGTGAGGAATGACATACAAGATATACAGGCGTTGAATGTAAGGTTCACTCACCTTTATCTTGAACAGTCTGGAAGAAAAGTATTTCTAAGCTTGATATTCAGGATTAATTACAAATGTTTCCACCATTTCTCTTGGAAATCTTGATGGTTTCAATGTAAAAAGGAATTGGTTTATTATCAATTGCTAAAATTCATTTCTAATCTTTAAAAAACCATAATTTGTTCACTTAATATTCTAAGCACACTTTTAATAGACTATTTCTAGTTGTCTTACTATTTTTACTGAATTGCAAAAATGTCAGTACTTAGACCAATGGTTCTCTCACCACAGAAGATGGTGCCCTAGGCATACCAGAGACCCATTAAAGACACCTGGGAAATCAAAACTGTATTCATAATAATACAAAGCAGTGTTTGCCTGTTCACTGTGTTGACATTTACACTAGAGGTGCAAAACTGATGGCTGGTAAAACTGCTGGCACCTTAGCACAAAGCCAAGCAGTAGCTCCAAGGTATTCCAGGTATAATTGTATTATTCACTTACTAGTCACAGTGAAAATAAAACGCCAGTTTCACTTCAAAACTAAAGACTTTTCCTTGAGGAAACAGTAAATTATTCATTGTATTAAATCTCAACCCTTAAATCCCAATGTCTTTTCAATATTTGGGGTGACAAACAATGAAACATGAACAAAGAGCCATTAATCTGTACCTATGTACAGTGGTCTCAAAGAAAAGCATGTGTATGATGGATTGAGTTGCAAGCTGAACTAGTGCTTTATTTTTGGAATACAATTTTTCCTTGAAAAAAACAACTGATAGAGAAACCATGCTTTTTTAAAAAAATGGCAGATATTTTTTGTTTGTTTGAAAATGAACAAAGGGAGCCTGATACTTCAGGAAACAACAATATATGTTATTAGTGATAAAATTTGAGCTTTCAAGTGAAAAAGCAAATTTGGAAAACTCTGAACCATTACCATGAGGTTGTGAGTCAATATATGTAAAGGCTCTTTCGACAATATCCTTATCAGTTATACCAATATTTTCCAAATGACCAGTACCTGATGTTTCTAAGTCATACATAGGTAAAATTTCCATTCATAAGCCAAGGCAGATAAATATTTTCATGCAACAAAGTATGAAAAATTCAATGGTAGGGTTTCAGATTCCTTATTGCAAGTAAGTTTTAAGAAACAGCCACTTGTGAAATTCTGATATAGTATCAAAAGAAAATCAACAGTTATCTGAAAAGGATATCAAAATATCTCTCTCTTATTCAGCTTTGTCTAAGAGAAGATAGATTATTTTCATATATTTTAACCAGAACAACATATTACAATAGACAAAATAAGATTTGAGAATCCAGCTCTCTTCTCTTAATCTAAATATTAAAGGGATTTATGAAAACATAAAATAATGTGTCTTTTTTGTTAGTTTTTAGGGTTGACAAAATTAAGTTCTTTTACTAACAAATATATATTATATGGTTACAGTAATTTTAAAAGAAATTAATAAATATTTTAAATTTTTCTCAATTTTAATGTTCATAACATGAATATCAATAGCTAAGACACACCCAAGCCAAAGCTCTTTGGGATCCTGAGGCCAAGCAATTTGAGAACTGCAACCTGGAAGTATATATAGGATTTCCTTTGATTTAAATGCTAAGTTCCATGTGGGACCACCCACCTAAATTCTTCTTTCCTCTTTGAGCTTTCTGACAATTCTCAGTTCATTTGTAGAACAGAGATAACTGGTATGTCTTTATGTCCCTAGTTCAATTAATGATAAGATCAAACTTACTAATAGCCCCCTCCATTCCCCCTGCTTCTCTCTGTTGATTACTCCTCAGACACAAGAACACATGTACCAGCCTTAGCTCTTCTATCATCTCATATAGCAAACATGTACTGAGTACCTTCTATACATCAGGTAATATACCAGACTCTAGCAGACATTATTATTATCAAAGAAATATTATACTAGGAGATCATAAAGACCAATGAGACAAAGCCTCTGACCTTCACAAGTCCAACCCAGTCCCTAAGTTGCATGTTCCCATAAAACACATGTTAAAAAAGAAATGCCTGTGGATGTGCTACATCTCTATTTTTTGTTGTTGAAGGTAGAAAAGAGGTACAAAATGTATATGAGCTATTCTAACATAATCAAGACTCTTCTGAGAATACAAAGATGCAAAATGAAAGGACAATAAACCTTGTGTCTGCAACACAAAGCCATCCTTCAAAGACACTGTTATATATACCAAAGTTTTAGCTATGATAGGTAGGGGAGGTGAAGGGGTACAACTGGACAGTCTCCAAAAGGAGCAGTACTGGAGCCAAATCCCCAAGGCCCTTCCGCCTCCACACAAGTGTCAGAGCTTGAAAAAGAATGCAGATTAAATCATTTCTCTTTTATCACTGACCCTCTGTCCATGGAATGTGATCAGCCATGACTCTAGCCAGAAACCTGAGTAAGCAACCCAGACTCCTATCAATGTACAGGAATAAATTGTTAAATGCATTGGAGCAAAGTTTGCACTTGGAAATGAACAACTGAAAAATCACCTCTGACAACCCTAGGTAATGTATAGCTTCTTTTTGCAGAATCATGGTAAATTAATTGTTTGAGCAGAAGGAAAAAAGAACTTTATTGTATACAATTGAAAGATACAACCAATAATAATATGAAATTCTAGCTCCCAACTACTGCTTTCAATATTCTTTGGAGAAACACATTTGCTTTTAATTTTAGGAGTGGTTGGAGCTTGGGAACTCAAACTTGGTTTACAATTTCAGCACTTTAGTTCACAGAAGATACCCTGACAAACAATTTTTTTCTCATTAAAAAAATCATCATGGTGAATTCTCTCCAGATCTTTAAAGAGGTTAGAGCAAATATGAATAAGTTTTCATATTGGTGTTATTTGAGGTTAAAAAATAACAGACATATTATCACCTATTATTAACCAAATAATCTATAATTATTACTCTTACTCCTCATGTCTAATGAAGTGACAGCACTATTTAATAAGTTTAAGCCAAGTCAATTTTTGCATATCTAATGGATAAATAGTAAGACTAAATAAATCTTCTAATGATAACAATGGACATTTATTCTTATTGCCAAGCAAAGGTAAACACTTTACCAAACAACAACCAATAACATAATCTATTTTATAGTTTAAAAATTTTTTCTAAAGCCTAGAATGACTTAATTGCCTGTCTTTAATAAGTATTTCCATTTTTAAACTAATTAAATCTCTTCATCTAAGAAATAATTCCAGAGAAGGAAAACAGAGCCAGGAAGTGGGTTTAGCAGAGGAATAACCCCAAATCAAAATAAAATTACATGTAAATCATAGCCTGAGTTAAACCAAATAATTCAGTATGTAAGACCTATCTCAGATCATTAAAAACCTAATTAGGTAAAAGAGGACATATGGGTAGAAGTTTCTTCAGGGCTGTGTGTACAGATAAAAGTGAATTTCACTTAGAATGATATCTCTAAGAATTATGTCTCCATGAAGAATTACATCCCTAATTATATATTTAATATCCTCTAGGCCATGAATATACTGCTTCATCAATAGAAGAGCCATATCTATTTTGAAAAAAAAAAAAAAGATCACATGGGATTCGAAAAGATAATAATAATAAATGAACATTTTAAATGAAGAAACCCCTCACAGCTATAAAAAAGAAAAGAAAGCAAGAAAACAAACACATGAGCCTCAAATTCACTAGCATGTTGTGTCTGGGTTCCTGCCAAGTATCACAAACCACATTTGATAATCTGTGTTTTTGGCTAAGTGACACCAGAATATCTCTGAAGGGATATATTAAAGGGGAGAGAGAACTGAGGAACCAGCAAATGAGCCATCCGGGGTATAGCTGTATCGTTTCTAGTTGATGGTCAAAACAACATTGGAAGCAGTTCAATTAAAAAAGCAAATCAATGATACACTGAGGTAGTAATAGTCAAAAATATACCCCGGGAAAGGCCAAGCTTGAAATTCTTTGGCTTATGCTATGAAACATTAGTGTCTAACCTATCAGCAGACAGAACAACTTGTACTTATACCATGGCATTGAACCATATGGTATTGTCTCCAAAAACAGCTTCTAATCTCTGATCATTCACAGCACATTACATGCTTTAGTTCAAGGGAGAAGCAAAAGGATTATGTTAAGTCAGAAGATAGTGCCTTAAATGTGAAGGCAGATGAAATCAGGAATCTCCCCAAACTTGGCTCAGCACATTAAAATTAGTCACTGTCTATAAAGAAACTGCCAAGACTGCTGAGGATGTGAAAGTTAATACTGTCCTGATGTAAACTGTCAGCCCATTGCCACTCCCCCCCTAGAAAGCCACGCTATAATGCTGACTTCTACCAAAGTTCTTCATTGAGGAATAGAGATTTCTCAAGTCTGAAATTCCTCATCCTCTGGTAGACTTCCTTAACTGTGAGGTATTTAGTTTAATAAGGTAATTTAACTTGAATAAATGGATTCTTTCCTGAACTTCTGAAATCGCTAAAGAATTCTCCTTAGCTTTACACATAAGATAGCATGAGATGAAATACAAGGTAAAAAGGGTTCTTACTTTGGTTCTGATCAGGTTGAAAGCTAAACTGTATGTATTTGTTAGTATGTAAGATAGAACATTTTTATATGGTCCTGTCAGTAAAACGAACAACTTAACAATAAAGGTAAATCATTATAGAAAGCAAATAGAAAGAGAATGATCTTTCCCCCACCCCCTCAAAAAATCAACAAATAATTCTTAAGGAATGATAAAATCATTACCTCTGCTCTCTGTGTTCTGGGAAAGGCAGTTGACTTTTCTATGGCATAGACATCCACCAGGTAAAGACACGCTCCTTGCTCCCGGTCCAATATGGCTGCAGTCTGAATGATGCCACTCCGTCGTCCAATAGTAAAGAGCCGTCCAACAGTTTTTTCCTCGCAACGGACTGAGACAATATAATACTCCACGGGCGCTTCGGATCCTCTAGGGCTAGCTGCTTCTATTGATATCACATTGGTGCCAATGGGTTCTCCCTCCTTCAAAATGGTTATATATTTGGGTTGTGTAAAAACAGGTCCATCAAGGCCCTGAAGAATGACGGTCAATTCAGTGGTTGATTTCCTCCTTTCAGGGCCAAGGTCTGTTGCTGAAACTATGAGATTATAGATCAGCTGAGAAGGCACCAGCGCTGAAGCCACTCTCAGATCTCCACTATAGCGATCTACAATGAAGGTGTCTGTGTCACCATTGATGATCTCATACTCCACCTCTCCATTCGCCCCTTCATCTGGGTCAGCAGCCATGATTGTGGTCAGAACAGAACCAATCACAGCGGAAGGGTCTGCCGCCAGGGCATTTTGTGATATAAACACTGGAACATTGTCATTGAGGTCTGTAACCAAAATAGTCACGTTTTTCAAAGCATACCGTCTAGTTTCTATAGGCACAGCTTGATCATTGGCTTTAACGGTTAACTCAAAGAGATTAGCAAATTCCCGATCTATCTCAGCATTAGTATAAATAGTGCCTTTGACTTCATCTATGCCAAAGTGGTTGCCCCGTGGCATCTGCTGGATGATTGCATAGGAGAGTTGCCCATTAATGTCTGCATCGGGGTCATGTGCAGTCACAGAAATGACAGATGTTCCAATGGGGATGTTCTCAACGATAGACTTGAAAATATCCCCAGGAGGGAAGGTAGGAGGATTGTCATTGAAGTCTCTCACGTGTATAACCACCGACATTGTAGATGAACGAGGAGGCCTTCCTTGGTCTTTTGCTGTTATATTCAATTTGTACAAAGACTGTGTTTCAAAGTCCAATTTTTTGGCAAGAAAAATACTCCCAGTGTTTGGGCTAATGCTGAAAGTTCCATGGTTGTTAGTCCCAGTGATACTGTAATGTAAGTCAGCATTGTCACCTGAATCTGAATCAGTTGCAGTAACAGAGGACACGAGTTCACCAATTCTCATGTTTTCCAAAACATCAACGAATAGTGTTGATTTAGGGAAAGAAGGGGTATTGTCATTTTCATCTAAAATATCAATATTTAAGGTACAGGTCGAATTGAGGGAGACTGCTCCTGAATCCACTGCTTGAATTACAAGGGAATAGGCAGGTGTGGCTTCATAGTCTAATCTGCCAATCAGTGTCACCTGACCAGAGGTGCTGTCTATAGCAAACTGTCTTTCTTCATTTCCTTTTATTACAGAATAGTGAATAAGTCCATTATTACCTTCATCAACATCTGAGGCAGATACTCTTAAAACCTGTGTCAGGTTGGCTGCTGACTCTGATATTGTTGCTTGGTAAAAGTCTTTTAAAAATTTGGGAGCATTATCATTTATATCCTTCATGTAAACATGTACCGTGGCCTGATCCTTAAGAGGCTGAGGGAGCCCCTGATCTGTTGCGATGACTGTAAAGCTAAACACCGCAGTCCCCCTCCGCCTCATAAGAGACTCCCTGTCAAACTGATGGGTATTTGTAATTTCCCCACTAATTGCATGCAACTCAAAATCTGGCTGCACCATTTCAAAAGAATACCTTACTTCTCCATTTGGCCCAAAGTCTTTATCTATAGCACTTACTTTGCCCACAAACGACCCAGGTCTTTGTTCTTCTTCAAAGTAAAATGTGTAATTGGTACTGTTAAAAAGAGGTCTGTTATCATTTACATCTTCTAAAATTACAGTAACATTCACAGTAGCACTAAGGGGTTCCACCGCTCTGTCAGAAGCAACAACCAGCAAAACATATCTGTCTTGAAGTTCACGGTCCAGTTCACTTTTTATATACAGTTGACCATCTGGGAATATGCCGAAAGCATCCCCAGTATTGCCTTCAGCAATGCTGTACGCAATTTCACCATTTGCTCCTGAATCCTTATCAAAAGCTTGCACTTTAAAGAATCGAGAATTCACAGGTTCTGACTCAGAAAGGGTGACCTCATAAGAAAGCTGGTCAAACACTGGTGGGTTGTCATTTACATCATGGACATAAACTGTTAAGATGAAACTAGAGGAGAGCTGGGGAACACCCATATCAGATGCTAAGATCTCTATCTGGTAGGAACCAGCATGAACATCCAGGGGTCCTAGCAGACTAATATTACCATTCTTTTCATTGATAGTAAAGAGATTCTTGGGGTTTTGCTTCAGGCTATAGACTACCATGCCATTGACACCTTCATCGGGGTCCACAGCTTTGGCTTGGAAAATGCTGTGACCTGCCTGCCAATTTTCCACCACATTCACACTCTCTACTGCCTGAAGGAAATGGGGAGAGTTGTCATTCAAATCCTTAACTGTTATGTTAACCATAGAGTCTCCAGTCACTGTGCCCCCACTGGCTACTACTTTCAGCTGATAAAAGGATTGCTCTTCTCTGTCAATCACACTTGCTGTGGTAAGCTGCCCAGTAACCTGGTTGATAGCAAACATACCTTTCTGATCCCCGGTAGTAATGAGATAACTGATGTTGGAATTGAGATCCATGGTGGAGGCGGACACACTACCCACATGATATCCCAGGGCCACATTCTCAAAGACCACGAAGCTGTAGGCAGCCTGGCTGAATACAGGCGGGTTGTCTTGAGTGTCCAACACAGTGATGGTTACTATCGCCTGATTGGGAGACTGCAAATTGCCACCATCAGTAGCCACTATTTGCAACTGGTAAGCAGTTTTTTCTTCTCTGTCTAGGGCCATTCTTGTAGAAATAACCCCACTCTGAGCATTGACCTGAAACCGAGACCTGTCCCCAGCTGATATACTGTATTTGATGGTTCCATTGAGACCCAAGTCTGGGTCAGTGGCAGACACCGTGGTGATGTAGCTACCTCCAGGCTCATTCTCCTGAATATGAGCAAAGTATTGGACTGGGTAGAACACAGGGCTGTTGTCATTAATATCCAGGAGGCTCACATTTATGCGAACCATTGATGACTGGGGAGGTGACCCCAGATCTGTGGCCAGAACCAACAGGGAGTAGAAAGCTTGTTCCTCCCTGTCCAAGGAAGAGATAGTACTCAACCTCCCAGACACAGGATCCAGGCGAAAGGACCTCTGGTCGGTCTCAGCTTCCTGTAGGGAGAATCGCACTGTCCCATTGTCACCCAGGTCCCCATCGGTTGCCCCGAGCACCAGTAGTTCAGTCCCGGTAGGTGCATTCTCAACCACAGACACATTATATCCTTCTGGCTGGCTAAACACTGGCTTCTCATCATTCACATCCAAGAGAGTCACAACAAGCTGGGCATAGGAAACCTTGGGGTGAACCCCCTGGTCCCGAGCACTGATATTGAGTACAATCTGGGAAGCAAGTTCACGGTCCAAGCCCCCAGCAAGCCCAGTGGTCACTAGACCACTGTGTTCACTGATGTGGAACCAACCCAGTCCATTACCAGAGACGATGCTGTAACGCAGGTTAGCATTGAGACCAGAATCGCCGTCAGTGGCGGACACTCCACTCACATAGCTTCCCGGGGGCGCCTCCTCGCTCAGGTTCACTCGGTACACTTGCTGTGCAAACACAGGAGGGTGGTCATTGATGTCATTGACGAAAATCACCAAACTCGCCACGGAAGAGCGCGCCTGAACCGCTGCGCCAGGGGGCGCCCCGTAGTTATCCGAGACAGAAACTGTCAGGTTGTAAGAAGGGATGCGCTCCCGGTCTAGGGCGCTGGCAACTTTGATGAGACTCAGGTTCGGCACTTTGCTGCTCTGCACCTCAAAGTGGCGCTGCTCGTTGCCCCCAAGGATCTGCACGGAGATGTTCCCGTTGGCCGCTGGGGAGTCTGCGTCCGTCACGGTGAGCAGAGCCACCACCGTGCCCACTTGAGCATTCTCATCTACCGAGGCGTAGCGCGAGGTGGCAGGGAAGTAGCGGAATTTTACCACGGGGTCATTGTCGTTGACGTCCAGCAGCTGAATCAGCGCCTCGGCACGCCCCGTGAGGGAAGGCACGCCTCGGTCCATAGCCTGCACCGTAAGCGAGTACTGGCGCCGGGCCTCGAAGTCCAAGGGCTCCCGCACCGTGATGAGCCCCGTTTCGGGGTCCATTTGGAAGGGGGTCCCCTCGTCCTGAAGCCGATAGCGGATATCCGCGTTGGTGCCCTCGTCCGCGTCCGCCGCCGCCACCTGGAGGACGCTGGAGCCCACCGCGGCGTCCTCAGGCACCCCCGCCTGGTAGTGGGAACTGCCAAAAACCGGGGGGTTGTCATTAATGTCCTGCACAGTCACGTTTACCTGAAGGTAGCCCCGCCGCTTGGGCTCGCCCTTGTCCTCCACTTCCACCAACAGCTGGTACTGCGGTGTGACCTCGCGGTCCAGCCCGCCCTTGGACACCAGGTGCAGGAACGCGCCCTCGCCGCTCGGGTTCAGGGTGATATCCAGGCGGAAGCGACCCGCCTCGTTGCCCTGGATGATGCGATAGGACCGGTGGTCAACGCCATTGGAGCCGATGTCCGAGTCGGTGGCGGTATCCAAGATGACTTGCCGCCCGCTGCTACTGTCCTCCTTGAAAGTGACCACAATCGAGGGTTCTGGGAAGACCGGGGCGTTGTCATTGAGGTCCCGCACCAACACCCGCACTTCGGTGGGGTAGGTGGGTGAGCTGGAAAGAACCACCAGGTTGATCACGTCGCTGGGCAGGCTCTCGCGGTCGATGGTCGCAGTGGTGTACAGGGCCCCGGTGCTACTGTTTATAGCAAACAGGGCGTGGCTTTCGCTGAGCCTGTAGGTGAAGCCCGGGCGCGTCTGGATGGTGCCCACCAGCGTGCCGGGAGGCTGCTCCTCCAGGACCTGAAACACCTGGCGCTGCTCCGCCCCGCTGACCCGGGCGGGCCCCGAGAGCAGTGACAGCAGGCAAAAGACACGAAGGAGCTGAAACGCTGCTAAAGTGGGCAGCGGGAGCCACGCGCGGCCAGGAGCCCTGTCTGCTGCCAAGTCCATGGTCTTGGCTCCCTGGAACGGAGTGATAAAGAGAAGGAAGAGGTGAGGCCAAAAAAAAAAAAAAGAGTGATAATGACAGGGATCAAGTAGCACCAGCAGACATGCAGCCGACGGCTCTGAGAGCTCTGCTATTTCAAAGAACTTCCAGTCCAGAAGAAGCAATTCGCACGAGCAAAAGCCTCCAGGTAGCCATTTGGACGCTTAGTGAGGAGGAGATGCCTTGAGGAAAAGCGGCAGGGCATTCCTCGGGCACTTAACTCCTGCTTGTGGACGAGTTCCCAGAGAAGTTTCTCCAATCTCCTATATTTCCCCCTTCACTTTATTTTCGAATCCAGAGTCTGAGCGTTTTCGCCAGGGGTGAATAGGAGTTGGGAGAAGTTGCCTGTATTTAAGGTATAGGAGGAATTACCGCAAACTATTATCTTCAGAAACTTTAAAACTTACCCAAGGCGAAGAAACTGAGGAAGGAAGGACAAACTTCCGCAGCGGTGTGGAGAGAACAACTGCGCACTGGGGAGGGGACGATGGGGAACCGAGGGTTATCGAATTCCTTTTCCAAAAGCTGGAGACAAGGAGTTTTCTCGAGTTCCCCTCTCCTCAAGAACAAGGCTGCAAAGCCCTTCAGCAGGGCTGCAGAAGTGGCGCGGAGGCCCAGGCGGCGGCGTCTAAGCTCGGGCAGCCAGCAAACTGCATTCCAAACGCTCGCCGGGCGCTCTGGAGCGCTCAGCTCCGTCCCTTCTCCTCCAGGAGGAGCTGCCGCCGCCCCTGCTGCCTCTTCCAGCCCTTAGGCGGGCACAGGCAAAATCCAGCGCTCCTCAGCATTTTTTTTTTTTTTACCTCTGCCGGGATGCCTGCCGACCCATTATTTGTACATCCAAATCAAGCGCAGGTCCCCCTTTCTTCTCGGCCTCGCCGGCGTCGGGCAGGAGCAGCGCGCTGTCCCCGCGTCCCCTCCCCTCACCATGCCAGGGGACTCCTTCTTCGGCAGTCCCAGTCAGAAGCCCACTCTAGTGCGCCTCGCCCCTGACCTCTTGCCCTTTGGTTTTATTGTCCCGTGTCAGTTTCACTTTGTAATCCACAAGGCTTTTTGTTTGGGGCGGGGTGGGGTGGTGGCCATCGGTCCCCCTTTTCTCCTGCACTGTTGACGGTGGAGGCGGGGAAGTCGGCGCTGGACTGTGGCGGCGCCCCCAGCAGCTCCGGACGGCGGCTGTCAGCGCTCTCCCTCTCGCCTGCCCGGGCTGAAGGTTGCAGCGCCGCTGTGGAGCTGGAGCTCCGCGAGCCCCTCTCAACCTCCGGCTGGTCCCTCTCACTCTCCCCGCCCCTTCCCCGCCGCACGCGCGCGCGCGCGCGCGCACACACACACCCACCCACACACACACACACACACACACTCACACCGCGCCGCCGAAACACAAACAGAGGGGGAGGGAAGACCGCGAGCTGAGCAGGACTCAGAAACTTTGCTCGCCACTCATTGATCCCCGCACTTTAGTTCAGCCGGACTCCCCCTGGCTCCCGGTGCTGTCACCTACCGCCCCTCCCTCGCCCCAGCCCCATTGGACCCGAGCTGAAGCGGCCCCGCCTGGCACTCCTACCGCCCGCGCGCTCCGACTTTTTCGGCCTCCGACTGGCTTCTCCGGATGCTAATCACTCCAGCCTCCCGGAGGACGGTAGGCGGTCGGGTGTGGGAGCCCGGCGAGTAGGAGGCGCTGAGAAAGGGAGGGTTGGGGCTAGGGGGGTGATTCCCTCCCCTCTTTTTCTTTCTTTCTTTCGTTTTTTTTTTTTTTTTTTCTTTTTGGTCAAATCTTGGCCGGCATCTGAGCAATAACAGCAAAACGCTGCTGCCGAATAGATGGGGGTGGGGTCAGGTTTGCAGATAAATAACTTTAGGGACCGGGTCTGGGGAAAGACCGTTAGGTTGTTATGCTAGTAATAACTCAAGGGTAAGGGGGTCGAGAGAAATAAAAGAAAGGCAGGGGGTGAGGGTCTGTTAGAGCGGGAGGAAGGATTAAGCAAAGCCTGTCTGGGAATGCAAAGCGCAGATCTGCTTTAACCGTTTCCTGCCCTTTCTCTTACGAAGGGAAGGAAGGGAGCTGCTGTACAATAAGATCCAACAGCATCCAAACCGAACCTTCCCTATTCCTTCTCTGTCTACAGAGCGAGCCAACTGCAGTCCAGGTCTAACCCTAAACCTGTCTCCACTCGCCCCTCCCCTACCTCCAAGTGAGTAGGGGCACCAAGGCCTGGGCACCAACTGCACTTTGGATTTCCTATAGGAAAAGCCGAGGGGACTCCTGTTTTGTTTCCTTTCCCAAAGTTTGGAATTTTGATCTTTGTTGGGAGTATTGCCCTCTAGCCATTTTCTAGCCAAAGGAATCCTGACGAAATGGCTTCTTTCTGTTTTGGTTTAGTTTTTGTCTGGGGGAAAGGTAGATATGAGAAAAATTGAAATGAATAGAATGAAATTTAAATTTTAAAATTACCCACGTGCCACTCGAGGCACTCGGATTAACTCCCCTGCTATATACTGTGGCTGATTTTTCGGTATCGCGCAGCACTTCAAAGGGAGGGCGTGGAATCAGGAATCAAGTCAGTATTATTTCCCCTTTAAGGAAAACCGCTTAGAAAATAAGAATTTAAGCCAAGTAATGCAAATATATGGCGTAAGTCATACATTTCATCCACAGTGACCCCCTCCAAATTTAAAATTTCTGAGCTGGGAGATGATTTAGACATGAGTAAATACTGCCCTCTGCTGTTCTCTGTGAGTCTTACATTTTTAGTCGTCTGGTTTCTTGTTTAAAATTAAAGGCAGAGACTAGAAGGATCTGGTTACAAGGCTAATTCCTCCTTCTTGCCTAGGGATAGTAGCAGAGAAAAAAGATCTTTTGGGACTTCCTAGTGCCTTTCTTTACTTAGGTAAAAAAAAATTTTTTTTAAGCAATAAGGCACACAGCAAATGCAGGTCCTCTGATCCAGACAGCCTATAACCCCAAATTGATATATGTAAATCTGAATGGTAAAAAACACTATCAACAATTCCTTTGTTTAGAACATTTACTTCCGCGGTTTTCTATACCATATATACCAATATACATATATACACAGTATATATGATGAGTGAATTGGAAAAAGACAAGAAAGTATTTCATCATTTTTGTATTTTCAGCCCATGAAAATTGTAAAAGCATTGGAAGTTATTCTTTTAAAAGAGATATTTAAAAGCATTTTCTCAAAACTCATGTCTCTGCCAATAAATTTTGGGTTTTATTTTGATGTAATTTAACCCGCAAAGATTTGTATAATTACAAAGGGAAACCAGAAATTTTCACAAGCCATGGCTATGATATGTGATTTTGAGAATATTGGGGTTTTTGTTTGTTATTGTTTACTAATGTGCAACAGTTCAGTCATTTGGGTAGGAAAGAGTAGAAAGAGAACATTTAGTTCCTTCTCAGAGATCAGGTATACTTTTTTCTGTTTTCCTGTTTGTTTGGAGAGCCTGTGGGGTAATCTTCATATTTAGTCTCAAGAACATTAATATTAAATCTGCATCATTTATGAGTGAATTTAATTTGGCAGTAATGGGTTAACATTCATTTTGTGGAATAGGAGGAAGTGTAATATATATTTTTTAATTAAAAAATTCAAGATATGACAAAGTTAAGTAATACAGAAAATGTATATATATGCAGGACATAAAATCATTTCTTTGAACAATTCTGAAAGAATATAAAAAATGATTTGGACAATGGCATGGTTGTATAAATAAATGGAAACATTCCATGATAACTAAAGTAACACCTTCATTTATAGATAAAACCTACACATAAAATTGCAATCTATTACACATAGGTGTGTAATTTAATGTATGGTTCAGAGAATGGTTTTAATAAAAGACAAACAATGAAGCTTTCCTTATATTTAATTTTTCTTCTTTGGATTTCAGAAATTGTAGTAATATAATGAGTAATGTAAAGTAAGGATGCCCACAACAAAATGAAAGGAAATAAAGACATATTATAACTGTATGGGTGAAAAAGCAAATTTTATTTTTGCCTTTCCATTGAAAGCTTATCTATCTTAAGAAAGGGATTACTTTGTGAAAGCTTTCAATAAACTTGAAATTATATACTTCTAAAAGAGAAGACATTCATCAGTTTTAATAGACTGTAGGGAAAATTTTTATTTTTTATGTCCAGACTTGAAAGGAGCTAGAATTGTAAAGCATACAGTAAAAAAAATAAAAAGATTTTGTGGCAATCTGCTATCCTAATGTGTACACAGTTACCATCATTACTTCATTAAAGGTCTGAAATTACTTTTTTTTTTCATGTTTTAAACCCTAGGTGAAGAAGCTTAGGTTAATCATACTATATAATTCATTAGGAACATTGTCGCAGAAAAGGATTCTCCCTCTGCTTCTTACTTTTCTGCCCTCTTCTCTTTTCCTCTCTTCTCTTCCCTACCTTCTTTCTTCCCTTCTCTCTTCTTCTTTTCCACTCCCTTCTCTCCCTATTTTCTCTTCTACTTCCTTCCCCTCTCCTTCTCCTCCTCTCCTTTCCTCTTTTCTTTTCCTTTCCAATTCCTGCCCTTCTCTTCCCTTATCTCCATCCCCCCCCCCATCCTTCCCCTCCCATCCTTCACTTTACACTTTACTATATTTTGCTCACCTTACCTTATTCTGCCTTACTCTTTTCTCTCCTTAGCATTCTTCACTTCTGTTACAGGACTCCACAAACATTCTAATAAGTGGAATGTGTACTTTTTGGTTTCATGTTTTTGCAAAATATGTATTATTTAGTTGTGCTGTATTCTTAACTGAGATAAATCACTTGAGTTATATGGTATATGTGTCTCATCCTGTTTTGTCTCTTTTCCACCAAGTGCTATTTTTAAGGTTTATACATGTTATGAGTGTACTGCTTGATTGTTTCTGACTTCTGTGGTTTTATAGTAACGTATATATCCATTTCTCTTAACCTGTCTACCTACATGGTTATAGACATCCAGTTTGCCTTCAACTCCCTGACATCACAGATTAATCTGCAGTGAACATCCTTGCAGTTTGTCCCCAAAAGGCAGTGAATATTTTGGGGATGTATGGTGGGGAATGGAAGAGGCCTTTATCACATACCTGAAATGAATAGCTGATTGTTTGCTAAACAAGAGAGAATTAAGTTTGTAGGATACAGTGTTTTGGAGCAAGATGTGAACTGATCCTAGAATTGGGGAGCATGAAGTTCAGAGATGGCAAACTTTTAGTAATAGCAAGGGTTAGATATCTGAAGTTAGTAGACAGTACTTTTTGCTGAGTGGCAGATTGTCTCTTGGTATCATTGACACAAGTGGGGTAGGATTTTTGTCTTTATCTATTTTATTTTTCTTACTCTTATATCTGACTGTTTTGCTTTCCAACTTCTTCTGCTAAATGTTTAACTCAGTATTTTAACATTTCTCATTTCCTGATAAATATATTGCTATAAATTTCCCTCGAAGTACTGTACTAGCTTTACTCCACAAAATATTAATTATAAAATGCTACATGCAGTGATGTCATTTTTATTCACTTAAATTTGTAGTAAATTTATTTTATAGTTTCCTCTGTGGCACAAGATTATTTATTAATATATAAATATATTTATAAAAACGTATAGAGTAATAAAGAGCCCTCTTCTTGAGCAACCCCGCTGCCTTTCACCACCTTCCCTGGTACCCAAAATCTATATCCCTTTGTTGTTATTTATTCATTGTGTTATATCAAAGTATCTGTGATAGGAAGGGAAAGTGCCTACCATCTTCAAGGAATCCTACCATTTAAAGGACAAGGACTACTCATGTGAAGGAATATATGATAGCAATTAAAAGTGCTCAATTTTAATTTATAAGTGATTTCTACCTGCTTCTGCTTCCCACTCTTTGCATCTCCTCCTTTTTAAAAGTTGACTGTAAACCATTTTTTAATTGCAAATTTGCTGAACGTATTCCAAATGAAACAGTAACTATGCATGTCTAAAAATGTAGTATGTGGGTGTCCCACAATCATTTTTAGACAAATTCCAAAATAAAGTGTTAAGTATCAAAAAACAAAACAAAGCAAAAGTATCTGTGATAAAAAGAAGTCTACAGTATCTTTCCTTTCTTATCTTAACCCACTCCAATCAATCTTACCCAAAGCTATCCAGTGAAATCTTTCTTATCAAAATCTCAGTTGATCATGTCCTTCTCCTTGATTAACTTTACTCATTTCCCTTCCTCGATGCTGTCCTGCCTCATCTTTTCAGTCTCAGATGTTTTACTGTGCAGCGAGCACCCAAAGGTTCATGGGACTTAGTGATCTCGTCCTATATCAAGACTTCAAATAAGTTGATTACACTCAGAAAAGAATGTGAACTCTGCAGTTCTTAGATTCAATGTTCTGTCCATATCCATGAAATTGTTTGTTAACTATGCTATTCAGATCTTATATATCATTGCTGACTTTCTGTTGGCTTCATGTATTGATTCTAAAAGTGGCATGGAGGCATGTTAAATCTGCATCTGTGATTGCAAATTTAAATATCCTTGTAGTTATGTTGCTATTCTTGTTTTGCATGTTAAGACATTTTAATATATATTTTATATGTTATTTATTCTTCATGTTATACATTTTAGATTTGTAAATGCACATATATATATATATAATTTATATATTCATCATGAATTAAACCTTTCCTAATTAAGGTTTGATTTTCTTTATCCCAAATAATGTGCTTTTCCTTAAAGTCTGCTTTGGTCTAATACAAGTACAGGTAGCCAGCATTCTTTGTTACTATCATGACAGATTTTTTTCCCCAAATTTTACCTTCTATTCTCTGTACCCTGTTTTAAAAGTCTTTTGGACACAGCATTAAATTTGCAAATGCATTCACTTTTTTAAAAATTTATTCACACTTAATATTTATACTTAAATTCTGTTTAAATCTGCTATCTAACTTTGTGCTTCACTATTTTTCTCTAGTTTTATCTTTTGTTTATCTCTATGCTTCTTACTGGAGAAGACAATGGCACCCCACTCCAATACTCTTGCTTGGAAAATCCCATGAACGGAGGAGCCTGGTAGGCTGCAGTCCATGGGGTCGCTAAGAGTCGGGCGGGCACGACTGAGCGACTTCACTTTCACTTTTTGCTTTCATGCATTGGAGAAGGAAATGGAAACCCACTCCAGTATTCTTGCCTGGAGAATCCTAGGGACAGAGGAGCCTAGTGGGCTGCTGTCTATGGGGTCGCACAGAGTCGGACACGACTGAAGCGACTTAGCAGCAGCAGCAGCATGCTTCTTACCTGTTTTTAATTAATTAGGTATTTCTTTCACTTTCTGCTACTGCTTTGGGTGATATATGCTCTGTTTTATCTATTTTCATTTTACTTCAAGAAATTACAAAATTATTCTTCTCAAAGTCTAAACTAGTTCAATACCTTATGAAAAAAGGAGAGTTCTTCAACAATACATTTTAAATATACATTGGTTTACTTCCCAACTTACATCTTAATTTGGTATTGCTTTTTAATTCTTTTATTTAAATTTTAATCTTGCATAACATTTTTTATTTTTTAAAAAGCAATAATGTAACACAGTTTGTTGCATTTCCATCTTTCTTCTATCACAAACATTCTATCCTGGATCTCCTATATTTTGTCTGCAATATGGTTTTCTGAATTTCATTTTGGAATGGGAAGCTTTTGATAGAAACACTTAATAGTGCCCCTGTTCTTGAAATACTTTTTCTTTAAAGATAAGTTTATAAATTCAAAATTAATTAGAGTCATTTAGACATAAATTTTTTGTCACATGCCATACTAATGCAAATATGAAAAAAGACATTTAAAGAAATAAATTAGGATATTTCTAATAGTACACATTGATATTTTAATTCACATGAATTTTTTCAGAATCATCATTATATTTATCAACACAATTTAATCATACAGAAGTTGGACTCTCCTTTTACTGTCAATCTAATTCCTATTTTTCTTAATTTTTCATTCAAGCTATTTTGTGATTTTTTTCTCATTAATTCCTCTTGAAATGCCTCTGTTTTATATTTTGCAGTTTTGATTTTTATTTACATGTAGGTGTAAAATGTTTTTTAATCATAGTTGGAAATTGAACTCTTCATGATGCAAATCATACTTCCGTTATTTCTGAAAAGTGTTCAGCCTTTGTATTTGTATTTGCAGATCTTACTCTTGGCTTTGTTCTCCTTGTTCCTTCCAGAACTCTACTTAGAGACATATTAGAACTTCACATGATATCTTGTAAATCTCAATATCAACTTAATATTCTCTTTTATTTTCTCCATGCTTAATTTTGAATATCTCTTTCTGAATTGTTTTCTAGTTACTAATTCTGTCTTTAGCTGTGTCTGCTAAGTTACTTCAGTTGTGTCTGACTCTGTGTGACCCTATGGACTGTGACCCACCAGACTCCTCTGTCCATGGGGATTCTCCATGCAAGAATACTGGAGTGGGTTGCCATGCCATTCTCAAGGGGATCTTCCCTGTGTCTAACCTACTTTTAAACTCATCTACTTACTATCAGTTTAATTACAGAATTCTTATACCTTAACATCTTGATATGTTTTGAAGTTAGCTATCCCCTGCAGACCTGGAGAAGGAAATTGCAACCCACTTCCGTATTCTTGCCTGGAGAATCCCCATGGACAGAGGAACCTGGCAGGCTACAGTCTGTGGGGTCGCAAGAGTCAGACACAACTTAGTGACTAAACCACCACCATCCCCTTCAGATATTTTCAAGCTTGTTTTTCCTTCCTTTGAACATGTTAAACATAAATTTTGGTGTTATTTAGATAGGTATGTGAAGATTCCAGTATCAGACATATTTAATCATGTTTATGCTTTTTATTTTTATTGCTAGTTTTAGCTCATAGTAAATTGTTTTCTCGTGTGATTAGTTACATTTGAAAATAAACTGATCATTTTAATTGGTAAATTATTTGTGCTATTCCTTGAAGCTTAGGATTGGTGTGCTCCCATAACGAAGAGCTGATTATACTTCCACTAGGTGCTTGTGGGTTACTGTTAGTCTGCAACAACTACTGTTGTCTTTGAAGCTAAGATGCCAACAGCAGAAGAGCAACATTTTTATGAATCACTAAGTAATGCTGTCAAGTAAACCATAAAAAAATACTTTCTCATCACTTTGGACTTTTATGTAAAGACAGCATACACTCATTTAGCTTGTTGTCATGTCATTTTTTATAAAAAGGAAAGTATAAGCAAAATAAATTGAACAAGGCACTCTCAGATCCTTTTCACATTGAAAATCCAGCTCAAAGGTGTTTAGCATTTATTGAAAAAGTATTCCATTTTGCTTCTGACTTTTTCTAACATACTAAAACTGCATGTTTAATGTTCATGTGTAGTCAGTAATAGTTGTCACAATTGCTACCAGGCTTTTTTCCGATATGATGTATATCCTAACTACTAAATGTTAAACTAGGACCAAAAAAAGCAGAATCTTAGAACAATTAAATATAGTGAGTTTACAACTTGTGTTTTGGTTTTTTTTTCCTTGTACCTCTTCAGTAATGTGGGGGCTTCCCTGATAGCTCGGTTGGTAAAGAATCTGCCTGCAATGCAGGAGGCCCTGGTTCAATTACTGGGTCGGAAAGATCTGATGGAGAAGGGATAGGGTACCATCCACCCTAGTATTCTTGGGGACTTCCCTGGTGGCTCAGACAATAAAGCATCTGCCTACGATGAGGGAGATCCAGGTTCAAACCCTGGGTCGGGAAGATCTCCTGGAGAAGGAAGTGGCAATCCACTCCGGTATTCTTGCCTGGAAAATCCCATGGATAGAGAAGCCTGGTAAGCTACACTCCACGGGGTCGCAAAGAGTCGGACATGACTGAGCAACTTCACTTTCCCTTATGGCTCAGCTGGTAAAGAATCAGCCTACAATGTGGAAGACCTGGGTTTGACCCCTGGGTTAGGAAGATCCCCTGGAGAAGGGAAAGGGTACCCACTTCAATATTCTGGCCTGGAGAATTCCATTGACTGTAGAGTCCATGGGGTCATAAAGAGTCGGACACGACTAAGTGACTTTCAGGAATGTGATTTTGAGTGCTGCCTTATGCCTTCAACTTCTCCATACTTCAGTCTAAAAATTGCCAAGGCAATTTTATTTTCAGTTTTTTTGGAGAAGGCAAGGTGACTAGGTATATCTGGTTATAAATATAACTAGTTATCCTAACATTGGACTTAGGAGCTCCAGCTTTAATAAGAAAAGTTCCCTATTAAATCCCACTTCCTCTGAAAAGGCTGTAGGTTTTCATCCTGTACCACAGCTTAAAAGTCAAAACCATATTAGTGAAGTTTGGCAGATATCCTTAGAGCCAAAGCTACTTCAGTGTTGGATTTTCCTCTATGGGTTCTCATCTAGACTAGATATGGTAATTCCTGACTATCATATCATGTTATCTCCTTGATCTTTTAAGAAACTATTTTAAAATTTAGTAATTTTAGTGGTTTTGAGTGGTAAATAATAGCCTAGCATATTAACAGAATAGGAAGTCTATTTACCTTATTTCTTCAAATAGTTTCCTTTTTCCATTTGTTTTTCCTCTTTGGGGCAATTTTATTATTTGATATTTACCTATAAGTCAGGTCTCTTTAGCTTTTCTTGAGGTTTTCTAGAAAATTTCTCTATCTGATGTTCCAACTTAATGAATTTGATATTCAGGTATATTCAATATATCACTGTTTACTCTTTTGTGCTCTTTATATTGGGCTTTCCTGGTGGCTCAGAAGGTAAAGAATCTGCCTTTACCTTAATGCCAGTATGGGAAACCTGGATTTGATCCTTGGGTCATGAAGATACCCTGCAGAAGGGAATAGCTACCCTCTCTAGTATTCTACTAAATTTTTTTCATACTAACCAAATAATTATACTTCATTCATTTTAAAGTGAATTTTAATTCTTGTTTTATATTGACAATATCTGTGCATTAATTGTCTATCTGTGCTGTTCTTTACTTGCAAAGCTGTGTCTGATGCTATGCAACTCCATGGAATACTGGAGTGGTTGCCATTTCCTTCTCTAAGGGATCTTCCCAACCCAGGGGCAAATTCTTTACTGCTGAGCCACAAGGAAGCCCCTATCTGTGCTGAGGAGTGATCAAAGGCCAGACCTCAGCCTGTGAGTTTAAAGTAGGGTTTGGCAATTTTTTTCTATAAAAGAGAAAATTGTAAATACTTTAGGTTTTGAAAGCCAGACAGTCTCTGTCACACCATTTAAACTTTCCCTATAACGTGACAGCAGCTATAGATAATTCGGAAATTATTGGGGATGATTGTGTTCCAATAAAAATTTATTTACAAAAGCAGGAACTAGGCTCAATTGCATAGGAGATAAGCTTGGTACTGAAATCTCTACCAGATGACCATTGCTGATCATTCCCATTTGTAATCCTTTGTTTTTCCACCTATATAGGTACATGTATATAAAGTCAGTATTTTGAATATGATTCAAGATTTCTGTATGTTTTACGAAAACTGCTTTTCTAACCTTCTGACCTTTTGTGATCTTAAATTTAAAACTTTGAGGTATAGTATGATTGGGAAGTGACAATCTCCCTAAATTGTAATCTACAGTCAGAGAATTTTAGAGAGTAAGACAGAATATTCAATACCTAAGGGCAGCTCTTCAGAGTGTACTTATTTCATGAGAACACTGATGTCTTGGCTGCTGCTACCAATGTCTGCAGGGAAGCAGGCAATAACAGCCTGAAGGCAACATAGGGTAGAGGCAAAAGCTATTTATTCCCTAAACATTCATTCTTTCTAATCTTTATAAAAATTTTCTGGCCCTTATTACTTGATACTTAGCTTTTTCCTTCCATTTTCCATATCTCTTTTTTATAATATATATACATATGTGTATATATATAATTATATAATATATATGTTTACCCTTTTTTTTTTTCTGGCCGGTGTTCAATTTCCAAAGATTATGGAACCACAAGTGTATGTAAATAAATCTGAAACTACATGATGGAAACCAAAATCATATTCTGTAACATCACACTTATGAGAGAAACCAAATGAAGGGTTAGCTTTGGAATCCTTCATAATATAGTACATGTGAGTATGTGAGCAAACCCACTGGAATGGAAATTGCTTATACTAAATGTGAGACTAGGTTTCTGAATATTGTGGCATTTGCCACAGACTAGTAATTACGTACCATAATTTGGAGAAACTGCTCAGTCAAACAACTGTTTGTGACAATCTACTTTTTTGTTGAAATGTATAATGTATCATGGATTGGTTATCTTTTAATTTTTATTAGGTATAGGTATACTGTTTATCTCAAACCAAAAATTTATAAATATGGGTAATAGTTAATGGTTTCATTAACATTAAAATGAACCTGATGTTGAATTTCATGCTGGAATATAAAGAGAATTAAGAAAATGGATACCTCTAATATGACCAACCTAGATAGCATATTGAAAAGCAGAGACATTACGTTGCCAACACAGGTCCATCTAGTCAAGGCTATGGTTTTTCCAGTAGTCATGTGTGGATGTGAGAGTTGGACTGTGAAGAAAGCTGAGTGCCAAAGAATAGATGCTTTTGAACTGTGGTGTTGGAGAAGACTCCTGGGAGTCCCTTGGACTGCAAGGAGATCCAATCAGTCCGTTCTGAAGGAGATCAGCCCTGGGATTTCTTTGGCAGGAATGATACTAAAGCTGAAATGCCAGTACTTTGGCCACCTCATGCGAAGAGTTGACTCATTGGAAAAGACTGATGCTGGGAGGGATTGAGGGCAGGAGGAGAAGGGGACAACAGAGGATGAGATGGCTGGAGGATGGCATCACTGACTCGATGGACGTGAGTCTGAGTGAACTCCAGGTGTTGGTGATGGACAGGGAGGCCTGGTGTGCTGCTATTCATGACATTGCAAAGAGTCGGACACGGCTGGGCGACTGAACTGAATATGTATAGATAAATGTCTTAGAGAAGTGTTAAATAAAATGGTATGATAGTCAGTGTAGTTTTACTAGACTTTGAACATATGAAAACATTTGAAAATACAGGACAATTTAAGCTATAACTTCCATCTGTAATACGGGTATGGAGAATTAGGAGAATCTTACCAGAAGTGTTGATTCTAATGAAACAAATAATCTTGACCCACAGCTAACATGTTATCTTAGTTTGTGTTTTACCTTTATTTGAGATGATGAAATACAGACTACTATAAGACACCTTTGTGTTATTGCCTAATGAGCATATTCCCTTGCCATTATAATAATTATACATAAATTTTAATTGGATGAATAATATTTATAATATGAATAGGCCAAAACTTATTAATTTTCTTTCAGTGTTGACCTTCAGGATGTTTTCAGGTTAATTTGCTATTAAATTCATGCTTTGATAAATATTACTCACTTCTCCAAACAAAATTTATTGAAAACTGTGTATCAGATACTTCAAAAGCTACAGTGGTGAGACAGTGGTGAATAGAACAGACCTAGCTTCTGTCATCTTTAGTCAAATTGTAGAAATTTTTAAAAGAATTTAAACTTTTAAGGACCCTTTTTACTTATTGCCAACTTGCCTTCTAGAAAGAATCTATCCGTTTGTAATTGAAACCAAAGTATATCAGGGTTGTCCTCCCAGAAAAACAAAGAAATACATTTGAATATAATATCTCTTAAATCCTGGTTTATTTATAGGGGATTAAAAGATGTCTTCTTCTATCATATATTTCTATTATATTCATAAATTAGCTATTTGTTTTCATTTTTTAAAGAAATTATTATTTGTTGTTAATTTAATTAGTTTGGGTCTCAAATCTGTTTTTCAGTTGTTGCTGCTATAGTTGCTAAATCAATTTATTTTCCTGTATAAATGCCTAGCTTTGTTTTAACTTTGTAATTCTGTCCTTTATCCAGAGGCTAAAATAATTATTGATGAAACTTTAATTCTGGTTTTATCTTTCTGTTCTTCCTTCTATTAAATACTTCTTTATCCTAATTAGATCAAATGGCATAATGCCACCAGAGCAGGGACGATAAAACATTTTCTTTTCTCTAAAGATAGCATGATGTCTGAAATTCAGATAGCATTCAACAAATGTCTGCCCAATTTCATCCCAGATAGGATGCCTAAAATTAAAAATACTTTTATAATCTTAAAAAGCAGTAATAAGTGGTTCGAATGGTATAGTTTAAAACATTGTTGTCTAAAATGTGGTAAAGGGTGGTACTCACAGATAATTCCAGGAGGCTCAGAAGAGGATATTGAACAGCAAAACAGAAAATGAGACTTAAAAAAAAAAAAAAAAACACTAAGGTGCATGTTGTGGCTTGACATTCACCTTCCATTCAAACCTTCCAGTCCACCTCGTGTGCACTTCTAGAGGCTTTTCTTCGGACACCCTCTCAGCCATGGTTGTTCATACAATGGTCCTTTGTTCAAATGCAACCACTTGGAGTCTGTTAGGTAAACATGGGCAGAGGCCATCTTCATTCTACTTCAGCCCGTTTTCTGCCAGCCAGCACAGCTGTGAATGAAGGTCCATACTGGTGTGCCACTGTCCAATCCGTATGTATAGAGAAGTAATAATTGCATCATTTGCAGTTACCACAATTTCTAACCGCTGGACCTCAGTTACTTGCTGGTGTTGGTGAAGTTAATTATTCTAGTGGTGGACTCCTGTTTTCCACCTTGCTGATTGTGGCAAAATTCACAGTGCTCATGAGGGGGCATTTCTGTTTCTCTCACCATGCCTGCTACAAATCTGAGAGCACGCAATTCCCTAAACGTTCTTCCTGAAACAGCTATACTGTCTAATAGTCCCTATAACTCGATGTTGACTGACACAATCACAAATTATAAAAATTATTCCACTTCTGTTTCTCTTTAAAATAAAGGAGAAATTCTATGATTGGAATTAGACTATTACCTCCTATTTAACATCACATATCTTTCTTCTGAATAGAGAGTGTTCTAAGTGAATAGACACATACGACAAGCATAATTCATGGAGATTTGATTAACATGAGACTGTTTGAACACAATATAGATTCTCCTTAATAAAGAAGATTAAAGTCTAAAATGTCAGAAGTAATGAGCACAATATAATTGGGGGAAAAAAACCTTTAGAACTTGGCGTATACTAGAAGACAAAGGAAAAATAACAGAGGATCTCAGTAGTACTTAAGCATTTGATATTTTATGGTACTCAACGCTCTTATTAAAAGAAAGAGTGCATTATCTGTACTATTTAGCTGGAATATTCCAGATGTCTCTAGTCTTTATAAACATATCACAACATCTTAATTCTGTGTTTATTTGAATTGCTCCTTAGTCATGTCTCTTTTTCATTCCATTCTTAATCACTGAGTCTGTGATTAAAAATGGCAAACATGTGTTTTAAGAGAAACTAAGCTGTGATTTCAGTTGTGGGTAGTAATTTCAGAGTGGCAGAACACATTAACCCCTTCCTTTCCACCCTACACATGAATGCATAACAAGACAAAGGAAACAGGAAACACAAATAAATCAGCAAAGCATAGAAAAATGAGCTACTTTTCAGTTCAAATGCTTTGTATGGTTTTGCCAGCAGAAGATGAAATGGTTGAAAGGCATCACTGCCTCAATGGGCATGAGTTTGAGCAAATTCCAGGAGATAGTAAAGGACAGGGAAGCTAGGCAGGTTACAGTCCATGGGATCTCAAAGAGTCAGACATGACTTAGCCACTGAATAACAACAACTGAGGAGAGGTTTCTGAAGGAACAAACAAAAGAAAAGTGACGGTTCAATATTTATAAAACAGTGTTCAGCTAAAATAACACAAGCAATCACAAATAGGATACTATTGTGGTTAAGACTCTTGATTTTTGCTCTCAAAGAAAGATCAGTTTTAGAATCTGACAATCATTGGATTCTACTGACTCTGCTTTCTTCTCTTTTCAGGGTCAAGTGTAAGTCATTTCACCATTCCAGGATGGACTTCTTCATTTGTAAAGTAAGAAAAATCAGCTCATGAGTTAACTCTAGGTTGATTATCATCAACCAGAATATGAGATATATGTCAATTTAATTAGGAATGGTTCTAGATAAAAGTAAATACTGTTAATCATATCTATACTGGGAAAATATTGAAAACATAATTTCAATTTTCATGGAACGGAAACAATTTTATTTATTTACAAACAGCATTGAAAGTGAAAGTGTGAAAGTGTTACTTGCTCAGTTGTGTCCGACTCTGCAACCCCATGGACTATAGACTACCAGTTCCTTCTGTCCAGGGAATTCTCCAGACGAGAATACTGGATTAGATTTATGGAGTGTCATGAATTATGGTACATTTCTAAAACCTTGGAGCAAAAAAATAAAAATAATATAAAATAAATGTATTTGAATATTGATGGGTAAGGTCAAATGTTATTGTATGGTTGTGTGAAAGACAATACTAATTGTATATTTATTTTTAAATAAATCTGAATAAGTTCAATGGAGTAGATTCAGACAGAACAATCTGTTAAACAACTTAATTTAAAAAAAAAGCCTGTATAAAGTTGAAGCAAAGTCTATTTAAGTAATACATAGACAAATATAGTAACACATACAGAAATATTTCAGAAAATCTGTTTTGTTGGCTCCAAATTTTTAAAAACACATTTAAAGAAGTTCTAATGTCATGTTACTACTTTCAGTGAAACCATATATGTCCCTGAATTGCTATACTGCAACCAAAATGCTACTCTATAGTCCTATCACTAAGTTTTTTTGAGAGTCGATCAGTATATTAAATTTGAACAATATTTTATAAAAATATTTTTTTTGCTTTTGATTCAGGAAACTAGTAGTAAGATGTTTACATCAATCATGTTAAGGTCATAGTCCAAACTGATCTCCAGCAGGGCTGAGACATGTTATTTTTTCATTTTTAAAGAAATTTTTTTTGAAAAAAAAGAAAGCACTATGATTTGAAATAAACATCTTTGCTTTGATAACTTGTGTTTCATCTTTGCCTGTTGAAGGGTACATTATGATGATTGCCTCATTGTAGACTCCTGCTTGCAAATGGTAAATCTGTCTCTGTTTTTCATCCCTTTTTGATGATTGTATTTATCAAGTAGTTATCATAACTCAAGATGGTAAATTGATGCCATTAAGAAGATTGAATAAGATGATGTAACTGCCATACTGATTCATAGCCAGTTGTTTATGTCTATAATAATTTTGGCGAAGTTTGCAATAATTTTGCTTGTTTGCAGTGTTCTGTATTATTAATAGCACAGTTTTGTGCTCAGTGAATTCTAATCCTTACAGCCCACCAGATATCTCTTAGAATAAAGTGCTTTCTTTCTTATCTGTCCTGAAGGTAGATTGTGATTTTCAGATTGATTGGTTGATTTAATGAATGATGGGGGAGAGCTGTACCTTTCATGCTGGAAGACAGAAGTAGAGATAATGCCTGTAAACTACTTAGTGTAAGGAAGAGTTCAATAAATGTTAGCTATTTTTCCCTATTTATGTGACAGAATTCAATAGGAGTGCTCATTTAGAACAAATGAATAAAACCAATCACAGAAGTTATGTTCAGTCTCTAAATTAGAAAGAACGTAGTAAAACTCAGTGTATTAGTTATCTGCTGCTGCTTAACAATGATACTACAAACTTGGTGACTTAGAACCACACACATTTATTTCTTCTCTGAGTCGGGAGTCTGGGAGCAGTTTAGTTCAGTCCTCCGCTTCAGGATCTTTCAAAGTTGCAATCAGAGTATTGGCCAAGTGGTGATCTCATCTGAGGCTCAATGTGGGAGGGATCAACTTCTTCGCTCATAGCGTTATTGGCAGAAATCAGTCCCTTTCAGCTTACCAGATTGAGGACCTCAGTTCTCTTCTTTCTCTAAGCTGGAGGCCACCTTCAGCTTCTTGTCAGGCACTCTTCTCCACACAGCAGCTCACAAATATGGCAGCCTGTGTCTTCAAACCCAGCCAAAGAAAGACAGAGTCTCTTAGCAAGATGAGTAACAATCTTTTGGAGTGTATACACATAATCTAGTACATCATATCACCTTTGGCATATTCTGTTGGTTAAAAGCAGTTCATGAGTCCCACCTACACTGGAGGGGAGGGTATCAGACAAAGCATCAATAGCAGAGGGCATGATGATGGGTACTACCTTTAGAGTCTACTGACTACACTCCCTAAGAACAAAAATTACAAAGTGGTGGCTGTACTTCATTGTTTAAATTCATTAATTTCCTTCTTGCTTGCTGCCCTTACATAATAAAAGATAATTTCTTTTCTAATTAAAGCACTTGAGAAAAAAAGCAATATTGTAATTTTTTAAGCACTATAGCATTGGAAGGAGATTAGTATCTTGGGTTTGCATGGAACTTCACAGTTCACAATGTACTAATATTTATAAATATTATTATTTCAGACTAGAAAATGGAGAGTAGAACTGATATCAATTTCAAGATTACAACTCAGAGTTTAGATTCCATGTGAAGCCTTGATTATAGCATCCTGCTGTGTATCAGTTGATGAGTTCAATATGTGCCTCTCTCGATTCTGGCTATTTTTAAAAATAGCTTTCTTAGTTAAAAATAATTCATATTGGATAGGATGATGCGTAGGGGAGTGGGCAGTGGCCAGCTTTCACTGAAGCCAGATAAGCTGTTGCGGCAGGAGAATCAAGTGTAGAGAGCACTGTATTGTGGTCATCAAGATGAAAGGTGCCATAGGTCAACCGGGAAATGTAGGTACACCAAGCATGAATGGAACTGGTGACACAGATCATTTAATTTCTTTGTTTGAAATACTTGGTATGAGTTATTTTCTAGAGCATATCTACAAGCATTGTGTGTGAAAGATCTGGTGATCAAGAGACTATTTTCATAGAGGACATACAAAGCAGAACTCCACATACAGCTTGAAAATACAACTCTCTTCTAATCTCAAAACTTCTTTGCTCTTAACTAAGTCTGTAGGACTTCTCTGGTAGTTCTGGTGATAAAGAATCTGCCTGCAAGGCAGGAAACCTTGGTTTGATCCCTGTGTTGGGAAGATCCCCTGGAGGTGGAAATGGCAACCCACTGCAGTATTGTTGCCTGGAGAATCCCATGGACAGAGGAGCCTGTCAGGCTACAGTCCATGGAGTCGCAAAAAGTTAGACATGGTGACTAACATTTTCACTTTCAAGACTGTATCTCCTTCCCCAGAAGTAAACAGATGGTACCCATTCTTCTTATAGGCCTTTTTCTCTGGAATATTCTCTACTTGAAGTATTCTCTTCCTGGTTGTGAAGCAGAAGTTACTCGGTGTGTATGAGTAGCCACCTTATAACTCTTCATTAATGTGGTCCAGAGTAACATTCATATGATAATAACTTTATCAAGATGACACACTTAAGTCTATAGGGTTATCACTGATAATTCTCAAGGTGATGACGCTCCATGATAAGGTTTGATATTTCTGTCTTTTACTCACTAGTTGATCTCAACTCAGGTCAACCAGATATTCAGAGAGCATTTGAAAAATGCAGGTGGAACTATAAACATAGTTGTTACAAATTTATGTATCCATGGAGAGTTGCAAAAGCAACCCTTCTAAAACCAAAGACTGCAATATTGTATAAAAATATATTTAGCTTTATGAAAGAAAGATGCTTGACAGTGTTAGTGCATGTACTTTGTGTTTATTTGATAAATATAAGTTAAAAGATCCTATGTACTTAGTTCTTCTCCATGAAATCCTTCTGTATGCGATGAACTCCTAGAAAAGATGCTATCTCATAAAAAGAAACCTGATGAACACCACTATAAAAGTCTTCAGGTTACAGAATTTCAGTGTTTAAACTCCAGTGTGCAAAGAGCTTATAAACTGTCATTCCTGTGCCTGCAAGGAAAGGAAGAACAGTCTGAAAATCAGTGACTTTTTTTGGACTCATCAGAGACCTGAGATTATAAGGAAATTTGTCATTCTGAAATCTGGAGAGACAGGTAAATTCAGAGAGTCACAGATGAGATCTACTTACCTAGAGCAGAAGCTGCTGGAGTCATAAACTGGTAAGGACACTTAAATGATGAGTTTGATGAATTGCTGGAGGCTGAGTGTGGACTAGCATGAAAGTGGAAAAACCCATGGGGGCTGTGGTCTTGGACTGACCCCAGTACATTCCCAGGTTTTATCTCCAGGAGCCCCACGGGGCTTTCAGAGTGCAAATTCTCTATCTTTGTGATTCTGGCAGGAGGAGAGGAAGAGTAATCATTGTGTGATATGTCCAGAGGATCCTCCATAACAAAAGCCACTTTTCAAGGGGAAAAGATTTTACCCAGAGCCTTATCCCAGGCAGCAGAAGGGAATTCTGCTTGACCCAGGTCACTCTTGCCTCCCTGCTAAGTTGCTTCAGTCATGTCCGACTCTGTGCAGCCTCATAGACGGCAGCCCTCCAGGCTCCACTGTCCCTGGGATTCTCCAGGCAAGAACACTGGAGTGGGTTGCCATTTCCTTCTCCAATGCAGGAAAGTGAAAAGTGAAAGTGAAGTCGCTCACTCGTGTCTGACTCTTAGCGACCCCATGGACTGCAGCCCACCAGGCTCCTCCATCCGTGGGATTTTCCAGGCAAGAGTACTGTAGTGGGATGCTATTGCCTTCTCTGCTTGCCTCCCTGTCTAACCTAAAGTGTGGAGAGAAGCTAAGCAATGATTGTGGAAACACCAATCGAGGTCTGAGGTCTTAGCCCAGAGCTGCAGGTGCACTGGAAGACTGAGATTGAATCATAAGATGAAAGTATGAATCTCCTGCCCCACAACATATCACCCTCACACTGGATTCCAGTAAAATGACAGTGCAATACAGCTGACAGAGCTGTGAGATGCAGACGTTCCCTGAGGAGGGCATACTGAGGGAAGCCCAGAGTGGGCAAAGGAGACAAAAATTAGGACAATGGAGGAATATAAAGCCACTGGCCCCCAAAGCTACTGCAGGCATTAATTAATAAGCAACTCCTATTCAGATTAGCATAAACCCTCATGCTAATGACCTATTTACTTTAAAACCTATTCTCCAATACGGCATCACTGGCATTTAACAAAAAACTACAAGGTATACCAAAAGTCAATAAAAAGATCTGAAGAGGCAAAGCAAGCATCAATGCCAGACTCAGACAAGACACAAATATTGGAATTACTAAAAAGAGAACTTAAAATTACTATGAATTTTATGTGTTCCAATTGAAAAAGGACAATAACCAAGAATAGACAAATAATATAAGCAGACAGACAAAAACTGTAAGAATGTGTCAAAAGGAAATGCTCAGTATCAAAGACAGTATTATAGAAATGGAGATGCTTTAAGTGTCTCATCAGTATGAACACAACTGAAGAAGGATTTGGTGAGTTTCATTGACCAATAGAAACTTCCCAAACTGAAATGCATAGAATAAAAAGAATTTTAAAAGTATAAACTCCATGAACTTGGGACATTTCTAACAGTAACATTTGTGTATTAGGAATGCCAGAATAAGAAGAAAGAAAATGTGAGAACAGAAGAAATATTTGAAGTAATAAAGGGCAAGATATTTCCAAAATTCATAGCAGACACCAAGCTACAGATCCAGGAAGCTCAGAGAATAACACAGGTTAAACACAAAACAAACAAACTAACTAACAAAACAAAACAAAACCTCATAAAAACTACACCTAGACATAGCATATTCACACTACAGGAAAAGAAAGAAACAGAAAAAAATCTGTAAAGAAATCAAGGGAGGGAGAGGAAACACTTTACCTACAGAATTGCAGTGGACTTCACATCAGAAATTATGCAAATAAGAGTAGAATGAAAGTACTGAAAGGAAAAAAAAAAAAACAGAAAACTAGAACTGAGAATTCTATATCCAGTGAAATTATTCTTTAAAAGAATGTCCTTCAAAAAGATGTTATGACTTTCTCTCTCTCTTTTTCTGGTGCATACACACACACACACATCACACAAACTCACACAGAAACATAGAGAATTCATCCCCAGAAGTCATGCTTTAAAGGAAATATTAAAAGTACATTTACGAGAATGGAACTGATGTAAGTCAGAAACTTAGATGTAAATAAGGAAGTGTTGGAGAAGGAACAAATGAATAAAAATAACTTTATTTTTATTTTGATAAATATAAAATATGAAAAGAATAGTAACAATGTATTGGATGATTAGAACATATGGTTAAGTGAAATGATTGACAGAAATATCATACAAAATGGACAGAGGGATAAGAAATACTCTTTATAAGAAACCTGTGTTATGCATGGAGTGGTACAGTTACTTGAAGGTGACTTAGATTAATTTATTTATTTCAAACTCTAAAAAAACTATTAAAAAATTTAAGTAGTATAATTGAATAATTGATACAGTAAGAGAGGTGACAATGTTCCAGTTATATAAAGTACTGAATGAAATTCACAGAAAGCAGAAAAAGAAGGGGAAAGGGAAGCAAAGAATAAATACAAGAAATATTAAAAAGACATATTGCTGGTTCAGTTGCCCAGTCGTATCTGACTCTTTGGGACTCCATGGACTGCAGCATGCCAGGCCTCCCTGTCCTTCACCATCTCCCACAGTTTGTCCAAGTCCATGTCCATTGAATCATTGATGCCATCCAACTATCTCATCCTCTGCCACCCTCTTTTCCTCCTGCCCTCAATCTTTCCCAGATTCAGAGTATGGTACCTATTAACCCAACTGTACCAATAATCATTTAAGTAATAACAGTCTAAATATCTATATTCAGAATATACAAAGAATTCATATAACTCAACATAAAACTCAAATAATTCTATTAAAAAATGGACAGAAGACCTGAATAGATTTTTTTTTTTAAAGAATGCATTTAGATGGCCAATAGACTTGTGAAAAGATGCTGAACAACACTATTCATCAGGGAAACACAAATCAAAACCACAATGAGGTGTCACCTCATACCTGTCAGAGTGGCTACAATCAAAAAGACAAATAAGTGTTGGCAACTGTGTGGAAAAGAGGGAACCTATGTTCACTGTTGGGGAGGTATATTAATTGATACAGCCACTACAGAAAACAGAATAGAAGCCCCTCAAAAATTAATACTTAAAGATTTATGGAATATTAGTATTATTTTTTAATCAAAGTATAGTTGATTAACAATGTTGTGGTAATGTCCAGTGTACAACAAAGTGATTCAATTGTATATATTTATGTATACATATATATAAATATTCTTTTTAACATTCTTTTTCAGCTTAGATTGTTACAAAATATTGAATATAGTTTCCTGTGCTAAACTGTCAGACCAGGACCTTGTTGTTTATTTTATATACAGTATAGTAGTTTGTATTTGCTAATCCCAAACTCCTAGTTTATCCCTACCTTCCTTTCCTCATTGGTAACCATAAGTTTGTGAATATGTTTCTGTTTCATAAATAAGCTCATTTGCGTTGAATTTTAGATTCCACATATAAGTGATATGTGATATTTGTCTGTCTCAGTATGGCAGTCTCTAAGTCTGCCATGCAAATGATATTATTTCCATATTTTTATGGTTGGATTGTTGCATGGTGTGCATGGACCACCTCTTCTTTATCTGTTCATCTGGCCATCACCATTCAGGTTGTTCCCATGTCGTGGCTATTGTAAATAGCGCTGCTATGAACACTGGGGTGCATATATCTTTTCAAATTATAGTTTGCTCCAAGTACATGCCCAGAAGTGGGAATACTGTATCATATGGTAGCTCTGTTATTAGTTTTTAAGGAATAACTTTAATGTTTTCCATAGTGGCTGCACCAACTTAAATTCCCACCAACAGTATAGGAGGATCCCCTTTTCTCTACACCCTCTTCAGCATTTGTTATTTGTAGATTTTTTAATGATGGCTCTTCTGACTGGTGTGAGGTGATACCTCATTGTAGTTTTGATTTGCATTTCTCTGATAACTAGCAATGTCGATCATGTCTCTTCATGGGCCTATTGACCATTTGTATGTGTTCTTTTTGGATAAATATCTATTTAGGTCTTCTGCCCATTTTTATTGTGTTGTTTGCTGTTTTTGAGTTGTATGAGCTGTTGTATATTTTAGAAATTAATCCCTTGTCAGTTGCATCATTTGCAAATATTTTTTCCTAGTTCATAGGTTATCTTTAATTTTGTTTGTGATTTCCTTGTCTATGCAAAAGCTTATAATTTTGATTAATTCCCATTTGTGTTTATATTTTCTTTTATTTTTATTGCCTTGGGAGACTGACCTAAGAAAACACTGGTATGATTTATGTGAAAGAATGTTTTATCTATGCTCTCTTCTAGAAGTTTTACAGTGTCCTGTCTTATATTTAAGTCCTTAGGCCATTTTGAGTTTATTTTTGTGTATGGTGTGAGGGAGTGCTCTAACCTCACTGATTTCAACATAGTTGTCCAGGTTTCCCAATACTACTTATTGAAGAGATTGTCTTTTTGTCATTGTATATTCTTGCTCCTTTTGTCAAAGATTAATTGACCATAGGTTTGTGGGTTTATTTCTGGACTCTATTCTTTTGCATTGGTCCATATATCTGTTTTTGTGCTGATACTATGTTGTTTTAATTACTATAGCTTTGTAGTATTGTCTGCAGTCCATTCTAAAGGAGATCAGCCCTGGGTGTTCTTTACAAGGAATGATGCTAAAGCTGAAACTCCAGTATTTTGGCCACCTTATGTGAAGAGATGACTCATTGGAAAAGACTCTGATGCTGGGAGGGATAGGGGGCAGGAGGAGAAGGGGACGACAGAGGATGAGATGGCTGGATGGCATCACTGACTTGATGGACGTGAGTTTGAGTCAACTCCGGGATATAGTGATGGACATGGAAGCCTGGCGTGCTGTGATTCATGCGGTCGCAAAGAGTCGGACACGACTGAGCGACTGAACTGAACTGAACTGAACTGAAGACTGAGTGGGTTATGCCTCCAGCTTTGTTCTTTCTCCTCAAGATTGCTTTGACAACTGATGTGTCTACTGCTAAATCAATTTAAATCCTGAGTATTGCAAATACTAACACAAACAACATTGTACCCTAAACTTTCAAGGGTATATTTTAGACTTAGAAAACTGGAAAAAGATCAAATCAGAATAGTAAGTCTCAGATTTGGTGATTTTTCATTGTGACTTATGGGGAAAAGAATGTATTCTTTTTTTTTTTTTTTTTCTCTCAAGTCCACACTTCTTGTCAATGACTTTTTGAGGGAAAGAAGATTACCAAAAAACCCTCTGTACTCTAATGTAAGATGTTTTAGACTGCCCCTCAACCTTTAATTTTTAAGGAGAGAGTGGAAATGAGTGGTAACTGTTCAGGATACATTTCTGCTATTAAGAAGAAGAAAGAAAAAGCATTTGGAATAATAAATTGATTTTCCTTGACTGATCCTTTACCTAAATTATACAACAATTGAAATAACTTTACAATGAAATGTAAAGCATGTACAATTAGTTCCTACAGAAATAGATTCTTTTTTTCCCATGTGATTCTATGAAAGGAGAGACACCATTGTGGTATGAATTATTGAGGATAAGAAATAGGTGACCTGACCTGTACAAAATTTGTTTTATATCTAAAACAAATATCAACAATTAGTAAGAACCCTTAATCAAACTATATTGCTATAGATTGTTATTATATAAAATTAGTTATATTTCTTTCCATAGAGATAGTAGTTTTTCATCCCTTTTCAGTGAGATCATGAAATGAGTCTATGTATATTTATTAATACTATTTTTATTTTTTAAATTTTTATTTATTTATTTTTAATCTTACTTTATTTTATTTTATAATACTGTATTGGTTTTGCCATACATCAACATGAATCCACCACGATGTACATGAGTTCCCAGTCCTGAACCCCCTCCCACCTCCCTACCTATACCATCTCTCTGGGTCATCCCAGTGCACCAGCCCCAAGCATCCTGTATCCTGCATCGAACCTAGACTGGTGATTCTTTTCTTACATGATATTATACATGTTTCAATGACATTCTCCCAAATCATCCCACCCTCTCCCTCTCCCACAGAGTCCAAAAGTCTGTTCTATACATATGTGTCTCTTTTGCTGTCTCGCATAGAGGGTTATAACTACTATCTTTCTAAATTCCATATACATATGTTAGTATACTGTATTGGTGTTTTTCTTTCTGGCTTACTTCACTCTGTATAATTGGCTCCAGTTTCATCCAGCTCATTAGAACTGATTCAAATATATTCTTTTTAATGGCTGAGTAATACTCCACTGTGTATGTGTAACACAGCTTTCTTATCCATTCATCTGCTGATGGACATCTAGGTTGTTTCCATGTCCTGGCTATTATAAACAGTGCTGCGATGAACAATGGGGTACATGTGTCTCTTTCAATTCTGGTTTCCTCGGTGTGTATGCCCAGCAGTGGGATTGCTGGGTCATAAGGCAGTTCTATTTCCAGTTTTTTTAAGGAATCTCCACACTGTTCTCCATAGTGGCTGTACTAGTTTGCATTCCCACCAACGGTGTAAGAGAGTTCCCTTTTTTCCACATCCTCTCCAGCATTTATTGCTTGTAGACCTTTGGATCGCAGCCATTCTGATTGGTGTGAAATGGTACCTCATTGTTCTTGATTTGCATTTCTCTAATAATGAGTGATGTTGAGCATCTTTTCATGTGTTTGTTAGCCATCTGTATGTCTTCTTTGGAGAAATGTCTATTTAGTTCTTTGGCCCATTTTTTGATTGAGTCGTTTATTTTTCTGGAATTGAGCTGTAGGAGTTGCTTGTATATATTTGAGATTAGTTGTTTGTCAGTTGCTTCATTTGCTATTATTTTCTCCTATTCCGAAGGCTGTCTTTTCACCTGGCTTATAGTTTCCTTTGTTGTGCAGAAGCTTTTAATTTTAATTAGAACCCATTTGTTTATTTTTGCTTTTATTTCCAGTATTATGGGAGGTGGGTCATAGAGGATCCTGCTGTGATGTATGTTGGAGAGTGTTTTGCCTATATTCTCCTCTAGGAGTTTTATAGTTTCTGGTCTTACATTTAGATCTTTAATCCATTTTGAGTTTATTTTTGTGTGCAGTGTTAGAAAGTGTTCCAGTTTCATTCTTTTACAAGTGGTTGACCAGTTTTCCCAGCACCACTTGTTAAAGAGATTGTCTTTAATCCATTGTATATTCTTGCCTCCTTTGTCAAAGATAAGGTGTCCATAGGTGTGTGGATTTATCTCAGGGCTTTCTATTTTGTTCCATTGATCTATATTTCTGTCTTTGTGCCAGTACCATACTATCTTGATGACTGTGGCTTTGTAGTAGAGCCTGAAGTCAGGCGGGTTGATTCCTCCAGTTCAATTCTTGTTTCTCAAGATTGCTTTGGCTATTCAAGGTTTTTTGTATTTCCATACAAACTGTGAAATTATTTGTTCTAGCTCTGTGAAAAATATCACTGGTAGCTTAATACGGATTGCAATGAATCTGTAGATTGCTTTGGATAGTATACTCATTTTCACTATACTGATTCTTCCAATCCATGAACATGGTATATTTCTCCATCTGTTAGTGTCCTCTTTGATTTCTTTCACCAGTGTTTTATAGTTTTCTATAAAACTACAGGCCAATATCCCTAATGAACATAGATGCAAAAACCCTTAACAAAATTCTAGCAATCAGAATCCAACAACATATTAAAAAGATCATATACCATGACCAAGTGGGCTTTATCCCAGGGATGCAAGGATCTTCAATATCTGCAAATCAATCAATGTAATTAACCACATTAACAAATTGAAAAATAAAAGCCATGTGATTATCTCAATAGATGCAGAGAAAGCCTTTGACAAAATTCGACATCCATTTATGATAAAAACTCTCCAGAAAGCAGGAATAGAAGGAACATACCTCAACATAATAAAAGCTATAAATGACAGACCTACAGCAAACATTATCCTCAATGGTGAAAAATCGAAAGCATTTCCCCAAAGTCAAGAACAAGATAGGGTGCCCACTTTCACCGCTACTATTCAACATAGTTCTGGAAGTTTTGGCCACAGCAATCAGAGCAGAAAAAGAAATAAAAGGAATCCAAATTGGAAAAGAAGTAAAACTCTCACTTTTTGCAGATGACATGATCCTCTACATAGAAAACCCTAAAGACTCCACCAGAAAATTACTAGAGCTAATCAATGAATATAGTAAAGTTGCAGGATATAAAATCAATACACAGAAATCCCTTGCATTCCTATACACTAATAATGAGAAAGTAGAAAAAGAAATTAAGGAAACAATTCCATTCACCATTGCAACGAAAAGAATAAAATACTTTGGAATATATCTATGTAAAGAAACTAATGGAGAAGGCAATGGCACCCCACTCCAGTACTCTTGCCTGGAAAATCCCATGAGCAGAGGAGCCTGGTGGGCTGCAGTTCATGGGGTTGCAAAGAGTCGGACACGATGAGCGACTTCACTTTCATGCATTGGAGAAGGAAATGGCAACCCACTCCAGTGTTCTTGCCTGGAGAATCCCAGGGATGGGGGAGACTAGTGGGCTGCAGTCTATGGGGTCACACAGAGTCGAACACGACTGAAGTGACTTAGCCAAAGAAACTAAAGACCTACATATAGAAAAATACTATTTTTATTTAATATACATAATTATTTTTATTTTTATCTTGTGATTTGTTTGACATAATTGAAAAATTGAAATACCTGGTACTAATTCTTAATAAGATGATAATTTTGTCCTTTCACTGTTAATGTTACACTATTACTACTGTTTGGTCATCCTAGTACAAAGTGAAGCTTAGGTATTTTTTTTTTTTTTTGAAAAATGTAATTAATATTCCTAAAAACAGCCAGAAACTTCAAAACTTGGGGGAAAATTAGTGATACGGCCCACACAGGGTCTCATTGATAAGATGGCTCATTATGTCGACCTCGCAAACAAAGAATACAATCACAGTGACCATGAGACTGACCAAGTTGCCCAAATGGCATTCTGTTTTCTCACTGGCGGCCATCTTCTCAAAGCTGCGAGACCACTGGATCCCAGACCTCTGGTTATGTGACCACAGGACTCAACTACAGGCTAAAAATTAACCGTCCCTTCAGAGAATTTTTCATTGGTGGGGTATAAGAAGGACCCTGTCAGAAAGGGAGGATGCTGGTTCTCCTTAAGAACCAGTCTCTCTCTCTTTTCCCTCTAATACATTTCCTTTTTCTGGCCTGACTGCCCAGTTCGCTCTCTTTTTCCCTGCACTTGCCTTATGGTCTCTCCCAAGAATAGGAGTGCGGCATTTTGGGAGTATGAGAAATGAATGGGAAAACGGGGTATCTTGAAGTGTGCAAGGTAGAGGCTCAGTTATTTGTTGCGTAGATATTAAACTGTCAACCTCCATAACAGAGATCTGAGAGACCTTGGTTTTTCCAGAGTAGACAGGCATAGCAGAGTAAGTGGCCCCTGTGTCAGTGAGATAGGAGATTGGCTTACCTGCCACTGTAAGTTACCCTGGGCTCTGTAGAGGTGATGAGAGTTGGTGCCTGGGGTCCTGGGCACCGTCAGTCTTCAGCAGTGAGTCTGAGGAGGGTGGGCAGAGCTGGGTCAGAGGACTCCTGCTCAGGAGGAGCAGGAGGGGATGACTGGATCCCTAGAGGGGGATTTGTGTAGTCAACTTCCAGTGTCCCTTTATGCCACATCTGGGACATGGACCTGGAGGGGGCCTTGGCTTTAGGCATGAGTGGGCCCAGTGGCCTGCTTTGCCACATTTGAAGCAGGGCTCAGGTGGCTTCCTTTCTTTGTTGGTTGATGGAGGCCTGGAGTCATGTAGGGCAGTGGCAAAAAGGTGATATTTGGCCTGATATTGTTGGGCCTCCTCTAGCTTTGCCTGTTCTTCCTGGTTGTTGAAAATCTTAAAGGATAAAATTAAAAAGTCTCGTTGAGGGATTTGAGGGCCTTCTTCTGTCTTTTTAATTTCTTTCGGATATCTGGGGATGACTGGGAGATAAAATGGATGTTAAGGACAATGGTGCCCCCTGCTGAAGTGGGGCCTAAGTTTGTATATTTTTGTAGGGCTTCCTTTAACCTGGCTGGAAATTGTGCCAGGTTTTCATCTAGTCTTTGAGTTATTTCCCGGAGCTTATCAAAGTTGAAGTCTTTATGCCCTACCTTTTGAAGCCTCACAATGAGGCAAGCAAGCATATGATTATGGGTTGCTCACCCAGGTCTCCCTGCCTGATAATCCCAGTTGAGATCATCTCTGGGGACAGCCATTGCCCCTATGGTCTTAGTCCTGTGTATCTCCTCAGCATGCACCTGAGAGGCTTGCCATACTCATTCCTTCTCTTCTGGGAGAAAAGTACGATGTAAATATCATGCCAGGTTAAGTCATAAGACTCCATAAGATACTTGAATTCTTTTAGCTAACTGTCAGGGTCTGAGGAGAAGGAGCCAAGATGTTTTTTAATCTGAGATAGATGGGTGAGGGAGAATGGGACATGAACCTAACAATGTGCTCTGTTCCAGCTGCTTCCTGTAAAGGGAGTAATGGAGCAGGAGAAGGAGCGGGGTCCTGCTGTGAAGTTTCCTGTTTTAAGGTTGTTCAGACCAGCTATGGGGAGAGGACCTAGGGAGGTTGGGGTAAAGCCTTGGGACCAGGGTAGAGGGTGGGGCTGAGGTCTCAGAGCTTGCCTCAGGCACTGGCTGGGGAGGGGGGTTGGGAGCTGCTGCACTTGAGAAGGAAGGAGGGAGGAGGGGACATTAGGTGGAGGTTGTGGAATTGGACCTGGAGTGGCTGCAGTGGGATTGGGAGTGATAGGGGGTGGGCTGTGGTTCAAGGAAGGAGGAGAAAAGTCTGAACAGGGATCAGGAGACATTGTATTAGGAGGATGTGGCCCAGAGTGGGCTAAGAGTATTTGAGAAGTAGAACAGGATTGACAGAGAGAGGGTCTAGAGCAGAGAGTGAAGATAGCCTGAACATAGGGATTTCTAACCACTTGCTGTTGTGGCGGCAGAAGTTGTGGAGGTCCTGTAGAGTATTAAAATCCAGAGTTCCATTTTCTGGCCATTGGGACCTATTATCAAGTCTGTTTTGTGGCCAGACAGTATTAGAATAGTAAATAAGTCTTCTTGGTCTTATCTCCCCTTGGAAGCCCAAGGGTTTTAGGTTTCAGAGAAGGCATCCTAGAGGAGCAGATTTTGAGGGCTAGGGGAATGGCTTGCTTAAGGGTGTTAATATCCATTCAGGATATTTGATTTTAGCTCTAGGGGTTCTGAAAGATCTCCTCAAGTGGCTTGATATAGGGGTTGTGCCTAGAAGAATCCAGACGCATAGGTTTCCAGTTAACCCCAAGAAGGACAGGATCTTTGTTTTTGATGTAGGGAGTGGTAGGGTGTATATTAGGGACTTTCTATGGTAGTAATATATTTTTTCATTGATGTTAAAAGGACTCTGAGAGAGGTGACTCCAGGAAGAGAGAGCTGAACCTTGGTAGGAGATACTTGATAGCTTCGATCAGCTAGAAAATTGAGGAGTTGCATAGTGTGTTGTTGACAGTGTGTAAGTGAAGGACTACAGAGGAGATCATCCACATATTGGAAGACAGTACTTGGAGTAAGGTCAAGAGAGGTTAGGTCTGATCCTACAGCTTGGCCAAAAAAATGAGGGCTATCACGAAAGCCTTGTGGAAGGACTGTCCATGTCAGCTGTTGGGAGCGATGATTGTTTGGATCAATCTAGGTAAAGACAAAGAGGTCTTGAGAGTCTGAGTGTAAAGGGATAGTAAGGAAAGCATCTTTGAGGTCTAGAACAGTGAAGTGGGTAGTGGAAGAGGGAATGAGAGAGAAAAGAGTATAGGGATTTGGAACTACTGGGTGTATGGGGATAACAACCACATTGATAAGTCACAGGTCCTGGACCAGGTGATAGGAGTCATTTGGTTTTTTGACAGGTAAGACAGGGGTGTTATAGGGAGAGTGAGTTGGGCATAAGAGGCCCTGATGTAGAAGTTTAGAGACAATAGGCTTTCACCCTTGTTGATGTTTTGGGGAGATGGAGTATTGTGGTTGACTGGGGAATTTAGAGGGGTCTTTGAGATGGATATGAATTGGAGCATGGTGAGAAGCAACAGATGGGTTATCTGTATCCCAGACTATGGGGTTTATGGACTAGGAGGCCAATGGGGCGGGGCAAAAAGAGGTGGGATTGAGCTGGGTCAGAGGACTCCTGCTTGGGACCAGGAGGGGAAGTCCAGATTCCTAGAGGGGGATTTGGGCAGTCGACCTTCCAGTGTCCAAGCTGTGACATAAAGGGACATTGGAACGTTGGCATAATGAGCCATCTTATCAATGAGACCCCATGTGGGCCCTATCAATTAGGTCTTGATACATCCAATTCCCTGATAGCTCAGTTGGTAAACAATCCACCTGCAATGCCGGAGACCCCGGTTTGATTCCTGGATCGGGAAGATCCACTGGAGAAGGGATAGGCTACCTACTCCAGTATTCTGGCCTGGAGAATTCCTTGAACTGTATAGCCCATGGGATGGCAAAGAATCGGACACTACTGAGCGACTTTCACTTTCATACACTGTCACATCTAGTTCCCGTGTCAAACAGAAGTGGATGAAAATTCAGTACTGCCACATAGTACTCAGACGATACTCTAGATACAGTTCTTGGACTTTAGAGACAAATACAGAATCTGAGGGTTCCTATCCTGGGCTTGTGTCAGGACTCTGCGAAGTGAAAGAAATAATACTCGCAGACTACAAGAGTGTCGCGTATCTGCCTCAAAGTTTGGTGGTGGTTGTTGTTATTTTTAATTGCTAAGATGTTTCCAACTCTTTGTGACCCCATGGACTAGCCTGCCAGGCTCCTCTGTCCCTGGAATTCTCCAGACAAGAATGCTGGAATGGGTTGCCATTTTCTTCTCCAGAAGATCTTCCTGACCCAGCAATAGAACTCATGTCTTCTGAATTGGAGGAGGATTTCTTTAGTACTGAGCTACCAAAGTCTGGTAGTGAGAAATAAATACATAATTGTGTGGAATGCTTTGCATAGTAATACTATTACCACAAACGGATGCTCTATGTTGATCAGATTAACACACAGCTCACACTGTATACTGCATAGGCCCGTTTTCCCTTCTGGATCTAAATGCTTAGGGAAAATCACTTCTAACAATGTTGTTTTTCAAGGTAGCCGCATGGTGGCAGGCTTTAACCAAAAAGAGACAAATGTTTCTGAATTACTTGCAATATCATTTTTTGCTTTGGACAATTTGTAAAAGACAAAAGTTTATAAAGTTAAACCTAAGAAGGCACTATATTTATTCATTTTTATGGTCTAAAAACCTCAAAATAGAATTTTATGTATCAGAGAGTTCTGTTTTGGTATCAGATAGGGGCCTGTTTCTTTCCCCCAAGATTGTTCTATGGGGTGGAAGGAGCAGGGGTTTCCTTTCACTGGGTAGTTTTTCTCCTCTGAATTTCTTCTTCTGACCAGATAGAGACAGGTTCTTCTTAAGAAGAGAGATCAATTTCTAGTAGAAGAGTTTAAGGATGTGAATACTTGGGTTAAAATCACAAAGACTAGTATGTTATTAATCTGTGTTTACCACTTACACTCATCAGGGTCTTATTTTCATTAAACATTTTTCTTTTAATGCTCAACACAGATCTGACTGTATCACAATATATTCTGTGCTATGCTTTGCTTAGTTGCTTAGTCATGTCTGACTCTTTGCGGCCCCATGGACTACTGCCAGGCTTCTCTCTCTATGGGGATTCTCTAGGCAAGAATACTGGAGTGGGTTGCCACCTCCAGGGGATCTTCTCAATCCAGGGATTGAACCCAGATCTCCCGCATTGCAGGAAGATTCTTTACTGTCTGAGTCACTGGTCTAAATTTTTGCCTTTTGTTACATCAAACTAATTTTCCCTGACCAACTGTCAGTAGTTTCTTTCATATGCATGCAACAACCGTCTCTTTCTCTCCCACTGAGCATCACCCCACCCCATATACGCCAAATCCTTGTCTTATATGGTGATTATTACAATTATAAAATATGTTCTATGTATCTCAATATATTTGATTGGAGAAGGATACGGCAACCCACTCCAGTGTTCTTGCCTGGAGAATCCCAGGGATGGGGGAGCCTGGTGGGCTGCCGTCTATGGGGTTGTATAGAGTCAGACACAACTGAAGCGACTTAGTAGCAGCAGCAGCAACAGCAATATATTTGAGTATTCTTACTCTGATGCTGGGAGGGATTGGGGGCAGGAGGAGAAGGGGACGACAGAGGATGAGATGGCTGGATGGCATCACTGACTCGATGGACATGAGTCTGAGTGAACTCCGGGAGATGGTGATGGACAGGGAGGCCTGGCGTGCTGCGATTCATGGGGTCACAAAGAGTTGGACACGACTAAGCGACTGAACTGAACTGAACTGAGCAACAGATTGACTTTCAAAGTGGAATTACAGCATTAGAATTTCACTACTTTTAATCTTATCTTTAACATATTGAAGGCATGTATTATTTATGTTTTATATGTTAGTATGGTTTTAAAAATACTAGAGAAGTAACTGCAATATGAGTAAAGAAACATAGGCAGTAAGTGAAAGCACTGGCCTCTGAGGGACATTAGCAGAAAGCAACTTCATTCTTTTTCATATCTGCTCACTCCTGGACCCCATCTGCAGTCTACTATTTCCTTAGGCATTCGGATAAAATCTTGGTGAGTCGTAGAGGCGTGGGTATTTTCAAGTTCAATTCAGTCTAGTATAAAATCTTCAGACTCTCTACTAATTTAAAGCTTTTTTTGCTGTCCCACCCTGTTGTTGTTCAGTCGCTAAGTTGTTTCTGACTCTGAAACAGCGTGAAGTGCAGCACGCCAGGCTTTCCTGTCCTTCCTATCCCCTGGAGTTTGCTCAAACTCATGTCCATTGAGTCGATGATGCCATGCAACCAGTTCATCCTCTGTCTCCCCCTTCTCCTCCTGCCTTCAATCTTTCCCAGAAATAGGGTCTTTTCCAGTGATTCGACTCTTTGCGTCAGGTGGCCAAAGTATTGAACCTGCTTCAAAGGTGCGTGCCATGTGGTGAGAAGGTTGTGGTGGACAGTTTCTTTGTTTCTTTATAATACTTCATCTCCAGGTTTAGAGAGTGGGGAGGAGCAGTAGTGAAGGACAGAAAGAGCCTTTTTCAGAGACGGAACTGTAATCAGAGGGGACAAATGTCATAGCTGCTCCTTTCTCAGGGCTCCTTAGAGAAAGCTGTGGGGTCCAGCTGAAATCCTTGGTGTGGTTTCTACTTTTTCTGGCTTCTCACTTACAGCTCCCTGCCCCATTATCTCAGTTAATGTGCATGCCCTCTCCCGCTGAGGTCATCTCCCTCCCATCAGGAAAACTTTCTGCCTGCATCCTCTTCAAGCACACTTTCTTTCATCCAGATATCCACGTATGACTCATGGAGAATGCGTCCCTGGCTCTCTGTTGGTGGAGGAACAGCTCACGCCCAGAGAAATCTCTCCTGAAACACTCTAGAAGCAACTTTCCAGATCAGTCTCTTTCCTACTCAAATTCCAGAGCGCACACATGCAGCCCTCCCTCTGGTTTAGCCTAGAGTGAAAGGCATACCATCCTTCTCTCCAGGGTGAAATGGGCAAGAGGCTGGGGAGAGCAAGACACAAAGGTTTGTTTGTTTGTTTGTTTGTTTAATGAACTTCACATTCACTCCTGGTCTTCTCTTCTGTCGGTGAGGTGTGGTTAATGGGCTGATGCTGCCAAAACTAAATTTGCAATGTTCTGAGTAGGAGGTCTGTGATCTCTCTAGAACATGAAGACTTCTAGGATTTATTTTATTGATCTCAGTATTTGGGACTTTGGTGAAATTATAATACAATGGAAATTTCATGTTTAAACTTTATGCTATACAGGTGTGTGTGTGTGTGTGTGTGTGTGTGTGTGTGTGTGTATGTGTGTTTGTGTGTGTGCTAAATCACTTCAGTCATATCTGATTCTTTGTGACCCCATGGACTGTAGCCCTCTAGGCTCCTCTGTCCATGGGATTTCCCAGGCAAGAACATTGGAGTGGGTTGTCATTCCCTTCTCCAAGGGGATCTTCCCAACCCAGAGATCAAACCTGCTTCTCATCTCTTATGTCTCCTTCATTGGCAGGCATGTTCTTTACCACTAGCACTACCTGGGAAGCCCCTATGCTATACATATTTAGATTTTATTAAACTGAAATGCTATGCAATAAAAAATTTTAGACCAATGACTTAGTAGTAAAAATATATATTTTGTAGTTTGTCTAGGTTTGAATGCAGGGTGAGATTATTAGCTGTGTGAGCTTGGGCAAGTTACTTAATTTTTCAGAACCTCATTTTTCTCATCTGTAAGGCGGAATTGCCTCACATGTTTATATAGTATATATTTAAATGAGATAATACCTGAAGGTTCTTAACATGTATCTAGCACTTTCAGTTCAGTTCAGTTGCTCAGTCGTGTCTGACTGTTTGCAACCCCATGAATTGCAGCACGCCAGGCCTCCCTGTCCATCACCAACTCCCGGAGTTCACTCAGACTCACATCCATCGAGTCAGTGATGCCATCCAACCATCTCATCCTCGGTCATTCCCTTCTCCTCCTGCCCTCAATCCCTCCCAGCATCAGAGTCTTTTCCAGTGAGTCAACTCTTCGCATAAGGTGGCCAAAGTACTGGAGTTTCAGCTTTAGCATCATTCCTTCCAAAGAACACTCAGGACTGATCTCCTTTAGAATGGACTGGTTGGATTTCCTTGCAGTCCAAGAGACTCCCAAGAGTTTTCTCCAACACTGCAGTTCAAAAGCATCAGTTCTTCTGTGCTCAGCTTTCTTCACAGTCCAACTCTCACATCCATACATGACTAATGGAAAACCATAGCCTTGACTAGACAGACCTTTGTTGGCAAAGTAATGTCTCTGCTTTTTAATATGCTGTCTATTGGTCATAACTTTCCTTCCAAGGAGTAAGTGTCTTTTAATTTCATGACTGCAATCACTATCTGCAGTGATTTTGGGGCCCAAAAGAATAAAGTCTGCCACTGTTTCCACTGTTTCCCCATCTATTTCCCATGAAGTGATGGATTGATTGTATGGATCACAGTAAACTGTGGAAAATTCTGAAAGAGATGGGAATACCAGACCACCTGACCTGCCTCTTGAGAAACCTGTATGCAGGTCAGGAAGCAACAGTTAGAACTGGACATGGAACAACAGACTGGTTCCAAATAGGAAAAGGAGTACGTCAAGGCTGTATATTGTCACCCTGCTTGTTTAACTTATATGCAGAGTACATCATGAGAAACGCTGGGCTGGAACAAGCACAAGCTCGAATCAAGATTGCCAGTAGAAATATCAATAACCTCAGCTATGCAGATGATACCACCCTCATGGCAGAAAGTGAAGAGGAACTAAAAAGCCTCTTGATGAAAATGAAAGAGGAGAGTGAAAAAGTTGGCTTAAAGCTCAACATTTAGAAAATGAAGATCTAGCACATTAGGCACATTTTTAAAAAGGTGATTTGAAAATCATATCCATTTCATTGTTCTTTGGCAGCTATGCTTTCACTCCTCAAACCCATCTTCTATGCTCTGTAAATTCATGCTCTGAACATGCCACATTTGTCACATGCTCAGCTCACTTAGGAATTAGTGCCTCCCTGGCCTGAGTCAAATGTAAATGTTTTAGCCTAACACTCAGTACTGGCCAGACTCTACCAAATGCCTTGTCCAGTCATATCTGTATCCAAAACTCTCTCTCTACCACACTCAGTGTATTTATAAATGTTCCATGTGTATATTCTTTTCTTTCCTACTTTGCGTGCATTGTTTTCCCTTCTAAACACCTACTCTCTTGAATTATCCAGAATTCTCTCATCTGAAAGCCCATACGTTTTCCCTGACCTTTCAAACATGTTGTATTCTCAGGCTTACTTCCTAATGACTTCCCTTTTCTATCTTAGTTGGCACACCATCCAGGCTTGAGTCACTCTTTCTTGCAGATATGGATGAAATACACCCCTAGGAGCTTGGGATAGTGGTTGCTGAGCAAGGCAGACATGTAGGGAGGTGGCTGCCCTGAGGTTGAACCTTAAGCAGTGGAAATAGAAGGTGAATTCCACCTCCTTTCTCTCTCCTGTGGACCCGTCTGAAGAATAGTTGCATTTTTACGGTCCTTCTTGCTGGAGAATCCCAGGGACAGGAGAGCCGGGTGGGCTGCCGTCTATGGGGTAGCAGAGTCGGACACGACTGAAGCGACTTAGCAGCAGCAGCAGTTACCAACATTGCGTGTGCTGTAGAACATGTCTGCCAGCAGATACTTTGTCCCAGAGGTTGTCCTGAATTTGTGGCCCGTATTGTAGTGCTTCTTATTACATTATACAGCTTTTCATCTTTTCCTGGCTTTTTTCCCCACTGTCCTCAGTTGTCTGGGCTTACACCTCCCAAATAAAGGGTCAACACTTCATCTAAGCCTCAGGATCTACTTTCTAAAGGACCCAGGTCAGGGCAGCTGTGAAAAGTCTGTTTCCAAATTTGTAAAATTATATAATATTAGCAGTACTCATTTAGCACTTAATGCTCAATTCCTGTTCTAAGATCCTGTGCATACATGCTAAGTCACTTCAGTCATGTCTGACTCTTTGCAACCTTGTGGACTGTCACCCTCCAGGCTCCTCTGCCCATGGAGTTCTCCAGACAAGAATACTGAAGTGTGTTGTTATGCCCTCTTCCAGGGCATCTTCCCAATCCAGGGATTGAACTCTCATCTCTTACTTCTCCTCCATTGGCAGGTGGGTTCTTTAACCACTAGTGCCACCTGAGAAGCCCCTCTAAGATCATGTATGTTCTGTTATTACTCCTTTTCTTAATGCCTACATCAAACAGTCAGACTATGTTTTCTTTCTGGGAAGAGTTCATATTGGCTTTTTCCTTTAATACTTTTTCAGATAGCATTATTCCCAAGAAAGAAGCTCACTATATATTTTTAAAAGAAATATATAAATAATGGATTCCATTTATAGCCATTTGGTTATACTAATTACACCAGTATTTTCTATTACAAATAGAAATTTCCTATAAAAACTTCACTGCCTTGAAAAAGACGTATTTCTCTTTATTGATAGACTCACAATATTCACAGATTTTTAAGGTTTAAATATTCTTAAAGACAAAGGAAAATGCTTTTATTTAAACCATACTTCTTGTTCTCTAATTCTTACAACATTAGGGCCTCAAAAATAATCCAGCAAAAATGGAAAAAAAAAAAACATTAACCAAATAATGATAGTAAACCAGGAATTGAGGGAATAGGATTTGTAGGTAATAAAATAGTAAAACAAGGCTCTTAGCAAGACAAATAAAGAAGACAAACACACCAAGGAAGAAAACTGCTCAATTACAAGGCACTTTTAAAATTTCTTTGGCACTGTTTTTACATTGCTGTAGGCCAAATTTGTAAATTCTAGAAAGTTGCAAAAGACAAGAAAATGACTTTTGTAAAAACTTTGGGATATTTAAACCCAGTGAATATATTTTATTACATTGCGTTGATGATATTTTAACATACTTTGCCAGCTGGTACCTAGAAATGTCCATTCTCTTTAACTGGAATAACTGAGCATTAACACTGGAGGGGCTTTAGAAATAACCTGTTCCCATCCAATATATGCAAGACCTAAGGCAGAGAAAAGTAATAAAACATGCACCGAAACCTCTCAGCTAGTAAGTGGAGGAACCAGTTTTAGAATTCACTTCCTGAAGTGTGGTAAGGTGCTCTGTGAAGTAAATCATCATTTCTCAGTTACTTAATTAAAATTAAAAAAAGAGAAAAGAATGTGAAGTGTTCTATTATCACAGTATTAGATCATTGTAGAAATTGGGTTATCTTTCAAAATCATGTAATGCAACCTTGGAGTTGGTGATGATAGATTTTAGAAATAAGACATAGAAAATTGAAACAAATATCCTCGTTTGAGGCTGATTTAAAGAAATAAGCAGATCTTCTGACACTGATAAAGATTTATCTTTAAATCTAATATTTTAAAATGTATTTTGTAAAGTAAAACGATCACAATATGGAATACACTCAAGCATTAACTTATAATTTAATATCAAGCAGTGGAATCAGTGAACATGTGTATATAAGTTTTATAAAATCAATTCCTATTCAGTTGTCCGTGTTTGAATTATTAGGTTATGTGCAACACAGATGGATTTGAAAAAAATTTAGGGAAAGTACAGATGAAATTGTTTGAATTTATATAAGGTGACTATCAACATACTAAAACACAAAACAGAGGCTTAGAAAGAATTCTGGTTTCTTGGAATAGGAAATGAGGAAAATGAGAATAAAAGAACAAATAGAAACAATCTCATGGCAGAGTGTCTGTTTGAAACTAGAATAATAGTGTTTTTGCTGATAGATTCTCAAGTGTCTCTCTCTCTTTAATAAGCTTTATTTTATAGAGCAGTTTTAGGTTCACAGCAAAACTGAGAGGGAACTTCAAAAAGATCTCATATACCCTGTCCCCACACAAGCACCACCTCCCTTATTATCATCATAGACTACAGTTATAATTGATGAACCTACAATGGGAAATCATAATTATTCAAAGCCTATAGTTTACAATAGGGTTTAGTATTGGTGTTATGCATTCTCTTGATTTGGACAAATATATATTGATATATATCCATAATATTGTATCATGCAGAATAGTTTCACCATCCTAAAAATCCTCTGTGGTATGCCTCTTCTTCCTTCCCTCCCCCTATCTCCTAGCAACCATGAATCTTATTACTGTCTCCATAGTTTTACCTTTTCCAGAAGGTCAAATAAGTTGGATCATACAGTGTGTAGTCTTTTCAGATTGACTTCTTTCACATAGTGATATGCTTTTAAGGGTTTTTCACATTTCTTCATGGCTTGATTGACAACAAGGAAGCCAATGTGGCAGGAATGAAACAAACAAGAGGAAAAAGGAAGAGATGAAGTCAGAGAGCTAACAAACTGGAAGGGGGTGAGTCATGTAGGGCATGGTAGACCATAGTAGGACTTTGGATTTCATCTTCACTTTTCTTCTGCACTGATATTTTGTGGAACAAAATGAATTAAATATTTTAGCAGTCAGGTTTGTCCAGATAAACCGAACCAACCAACCAGTACTGAATTGGCTTAGGCAGTTATGGAAGCTGACAAGTCAAATCTGTTGTCAGCCAGCTGGAGATCCAGGGGAACCATGTTTCAGCTTGAGTATAAAGATAAGAGTTACCCGTGTCCCAGCTGGGAGAGAGTCAGCCAGGAGGAATTCTGCCTCACTCGGTCTTTGTCCTATTCAGGTCTTAAACTCATTGGACAAGGTCTGCCCACATTAGGGAGGACATTTCTACTTCATTCATTCTACCAGCTGAAATATTATTCTCATTTAGAAATACTCTCAAGAGCACACCCAGAATAAAGTTTGACCAAATGCCTGGGCATCCTATGACCCAGTCAAGTTGAAACATAGCATTAAATCTCAAAAGTGTTATTTCTTATGAATACTTCTATATCTAAATTATTATTTAGAAGAAATCAATATGTGTTAATCTGGCATTTCATAAGTAACTTTTGGACCAGTCCTTTCAATCGCTCAGTCATGTACAACTCTTTGCGACCCCATGGACTGCAGCACACCAGGCCTTCCTGTCCATCACCAACTCCCAGAGTTTACTCAAACTCATGTCCATTGAGTCAGTGATGCCATCCAACCATCTCATCCTCTATCATCCCCTTCTCCTCTTGCCTTCAATCTTTCCCAGCATCAGGGTCTTTTCATATGAGTCCGTTCTTCACATCAGGTGGCCAAAGTATTGTAGTTTCAGCTTCAGCATCAGTCCTTCCAATAAATACGCAGGACTGATTTCCTTTAGGATGGACTGGTTGGATCTCCTTGCAGTCCAAGGGACTCTCAAGAGTCTTCTCCAACACCACAGTTCAAAAGCATCAATTCTTCAGCACTCAGCTTTCTTTATAGTCCAACTCTCACATCCATACATGATTACTGGAAAAACCATAGCTTTGACTAGATGGACCTTTGTTGGCTAAAGGCATGCTATTTTTACTATAAATAGTCCTTATGACAGCCAGAATTTATTTTCTTTCCTGCTTTCTCACTCACTCTACTTAAAAGAAGCCCCAAATGTCCATCATGGAGAAATTAAGTGACATTCTTCAGAACTTTATAAGCAACAGCCTAAGGCATCAGAGCTTTGAGAATGCTATTGAAATGACATGGTTTGGATATGCTCACTCCCTGAATCCTGTGAACCAAAGTTATATAGTGTTACCTCAAAGGAACCCACATCTTAAAACTCCTTAACATCATGCTGACTTTTCAGATAGATGAAATTTTATTTAATAATTATAGCTTCTAGGTTGTGTTTTTAAAAATGCTCATCTAAAAATTATATTTGTATATTAAAAACATAATGAGCTTAATTAGAATAATCTTGCTTGTACTTGCTTGCTTTGTCTTGCTTGTATCTTTCTTTCCTTTATAATGAACACATCTAAAACATTTTAGCCCTAAAGTTTCTATTTATGCTGTGAAATTAATTTCATCATCACCAAGGTTATTGAGTTATCCTTTAAGGAGCACTAGAGTCAGGCTACACTAGAACAATTATTCACATCTCATTGCAACCCCACATTCAGCTGCGTCATGTTGAAATAACTTGAAATTGACCGTAATAGAAGTTTTGACACCTCATAAATGAAAAAATGCAACATATCAGAGTCCTTTGCCTTCTCCTCCTCCACCCCCTCCCCAAACACCTTATAAGCTGATTGTTAAACATTACTACTTATTACTCTTATTTAGGAATATTTTTACTACATATACTAAGGAAAATTTATTATATTAAAAATTTAAATCTCTTCTCAATGCAGCTTAAAAAGTAAATAATTTTTATAATTTTATGCAGTCAAAATGGAAATTTCTGCCTGTTTTTAAGTCCTATGATTTTTTAATCATGTCTAAGAAATTCATAAAGTAAAAAGTATATAAAGGAAATGTGAATAATAGTTGCTATTTAGTAGTTAATAGTTGCATGCATAGTTAGTAGTTGCATGTCTGACTATTTTGCAACCCCTTGGACTATAGTCCACCAGGCTTCTCTGTCCATGGACTTTCCCAGGCAAGAATACTGGAGTGGGTTGCCATTTCCTACCCCAGGAGATCCACCCAATCCTGTATTTATAGGCCTATACTCCCATACTTGAAACTCAGGGGACTAGATGTATTTTGAAATTCGGATTTCCTTTTAATTTTGAAAAGAAATTATGCTGTAATAGTGTATGGTATTATAGAATTTCCTATTATTATTTTTTTTAGTGGGGAGGCAGCCATAATCAACACATTCATATTTCTTCAGGGACCAGAATGCATAATCGCATTAAATAAGATAAAGATCATGAGTAACCTCATATCTAGTCTAGTTAGGTTTTATCTTCAAGTAAGTTTATGTTAGATTTTCAGAAGGGATTATGGAGCTCCATAGTTCCTTGACCATTGAAAAGGTGGTTAATAAGCAATATCTGTAAAAATGCACTGAGAAATGATCTAGACGAAGCAGAGAGGAAGTCAGTTCAAAAGGCCAAGGAGTTCTCTGGAACTCCAGTGAGCTCAGTAGCGATGTGATGCTCCAGGCAGGTAAAAGGTCTGCAAAGTAAGGTTTTTGCTTGACGTCTTTTGTGACTATACAATACAAACCAGGCACAGAGCCATATTCAGCTTCTTGGTCAAATCCTAACATGTGCGCATCGCAGGTGTGCATTCTGTACACTCTGGAAAGGGGGTGGCGTGAGAGAGCTTTATGGACGGACTGAAAGATTTACTGAGTCATCTGAAGAAAACTAGCGTGGGAAAATTCTCTTCTGCCAACGTAGAGAAGGAGCAGGAAACAGCTGGCTCCTGAATGGGCTGCCACGTCCCCACATGTAGAAACAGGCAGAGCCGTGCCTGCTGCTCACACACTTTCAGGAGTATTATGAAATAAGGAAAGCCTATATCCTTGGATTGGTTTTGAACTCTTTGAAAAAATTCAGAGAACTGATTATGATTCATACGTACCAGTCATAAAAATAAAGCAGTATTTCTTTGCAAGCTCATGCTGCATACAATAAAATATATTCTCTTTGAAAAGTCAAATCCATCCACTTATGTCCACATAGTCATTAGGCACAACACAGGCAGGCAAACACGAATGGCGGCATCTCCTAGCTCAGAGGGCTCTGTATTGCCTTTGATTTCCAGTGGAATGGTTTTAAGTCATGAAAAAATGGAAGTTAGAATGCATGCTCGTATTCATATATTTTTATTTACACAGTCCATGTAATAATTTTAAATGTTTCACGTGAATTGTTCACTCTCAGTATACCCCGTACTTAGTATTTTAAATTATTTTGCAATGTGTTTAAGCTACACGATAACACAAAAATCAATGTATAATTTATCAACACGAGTAAAAATAAGGGCTTATCAGTTAAAATCCGTAATATGAACTAGAGGTAAATTTAAAACCAGACGATTTTATTTTATCCCTGATTTGGTCACACTTGAATCTTATATCCTTTTTTCTAGCTGCTTAACTTCTTTGAAATGATATTCTGCCCTTATCAAATAATTATTGTAATTGTGTTTTAATGTTGAATTGCAGCTGAAAATATTTTCTAGAAATGTAAAGCGCTATTGTTTTTCATATATGCATTTTACAAACATTTTTTGAGTTCACTAAATGCCAGGCAGTTCTGGCTCTTGGTGTATATACGATGTAAAAATGGGCATTTCTAGAAGGCAGATGATGAGAGAAAGATGACTATGAAATGCCCATGATGTGGTCTAATAGTGTAGATAGCATTTATATTCTATTGCACACCCTATAGTAATATGTATGTGAAACAGGGAGAATACTCTAGAGAAATAATTGTGTGCTTATTAGCTCTGAATTATAGTAAGTGAATGGAAGAGAAAATGGCAACCCACTCTAGTATTCTTGCTGGGAAAATCCCACAGACAGAGGAGTCTGGTGGGCTCCAGCCCATGAGGTTGCAAAGAATCAGACATGATTGAAGGGACTGAGCATAGTAAGTGAAAATGCTCACATAGGAAGACCACTGAGGAACTGAATAGGGAACTTCAAAAGTTAAGGTGCATTTGGAAGAAGAGTAATCACCAGATGTAATGGAAATGAAGGAGGGAGAGCAATAGGAGGGAAGAAGAGACGTCAGGTTAGTAAGAGTAATTATTAGTTTCACAGTTCACAGATAATAGCACAGAAAGGAAGATAATCCAGGGCCTAAAAATAAATAACAAGTGAATGTTGGAAATGGTTAGAAGAAATATTTCTATAACATAACTACTAAAACAGGTGAGATTTTATGCTTCCTACAGTCTGAAATGACTCTTTTAAATTGTCTGTGGGGTATCAGGGTTGTTTATGAGATGTTGTGCATGGGATTTCTAGCAGGGTAGATTCACCATGGGAAACAACAGTGTAGAAATTAACAAGTATATGAAGTTATTATATTAAAGATTTGTCAAAATATTTTGCCAATAAAGCTATGAAAATATAAAAACACATGCTTGATAAAAGTACAAATTGCAACCTTTCCGAAAGTGATTTAGGGCACGTAAGAATTGAAGAAGTGCATATTTTATGAGCCAGCAATTTTACTTCTAGAGATCTAATTTATAAAAACAAAAAGCCTAGCCTTTAATTGAATAGGTCAAAAGATATTTATTGCATTGTTCTTTATACAAATGTACAAACCATTAACTAAAACCCTTGGGGCAAAACATGTTTAAGAATTCTGATGGTTACGGATTTTTATAGCAATAATATGAAGCATATTCTATATATTATATAATACCACTAGGGGGCTGGGGCAGCACCTCTTAATGAAACACATTTATATTTCTTCAGCAAAATGTATGAATATTCAAATTAACTAGGTTAAATAAAGATTATGAATAGCTTCATATTGCTTCAGGTCAGGTTTCTCAACACATGAATTAGAAAGAAATTTAATTTTGGAATTGGCAAATAAGTTATTGAGAACCTATAATTAAATTTCAGAAAGGAATTATCTGAACACCCATAGAAAATGTTCAGCTTCTATTTACAAGATTTAGAAGTGTTGATCTGGAAAAATGACTCTGATGCATTGTGTAAAGGGAAAAGATAATGTTTCAGATTAACATGAATAGTATATCCCATTCGTGTGGGGAAGAGGAACATCTGCATCTCTACATTTGTATTTTGTTGTAAGCATGGGAAAAAGAATAGAAGTGTTTGCACAAAAGACAGTTATGTAATATAATTTTAAATCATCATAATATAATAAGAAGGTTTAAGAATAAGGTGGACTCATTGAGTGTATCATAAACTTTGACCCCACATGCTTGGTTTGTAGCAATAATGGCTTTTTATAGATAGTTTGGCAATGACACCCCACTCCAGTACTCTTGCCTGGAAAATCCCGTGGACGGAGGAGCCTGGTAGGCTCCAGTCCACGGGGTCGCGAAGAGTCGGACACGACTGAGCGACTTCACTTTCACTTTTCACTTTCATGCTTTGGAGAAGGATGTGGCAACCCACTCCAGTGTTCTTGCCTGGAGAATCCTGGGGACGGGGGAGCCTGGTGGGCTGCCATCTCTGGGGTCGCACAGAGTCAGACACGACTGAAGAGACTTAGCAGCAGCAGCAGCATAGTTTGTAGCAACGAGTGTAGTTAGTGTCTCATCATTCTCTGATAAGACAAACAGTTCACAAAGTGTGTGAGTATCATTTAGATGCAAAAATGTACTAACTCAATTAATTAAAATTGCAGAGATATCAATTAAAAGGTAGGAGGGATATTCATCTACTTTTGCTGACAAAATAAGTTCCTTTAACTAAATATGGAAATGACATTTAGATTGAGGAAATTGTAGCCTGTAAAGAATCAATTTTCCCTCCCTAAAATCATTAAAATCATGGTGTATGTTGCACTGTGTGGGAAAATTCTCATTTAGTGATGTGTGTATAAAAGAATATAGAGTATACAAATTAATGAAACACTGTTAAACACTTATTAAGTTTAGGATCCCAATTCTGTTAAGTGACTGATGAGTATTAAAAATTAATTTTGCTAAATGCTTGACTGTATGTTAGAATTGAATTAGTTTTTTAGCATATCAGTCATTCAGTCACTCAGTCAGTCATGTCTGACTCTTCGAGACCCCATGGACTACAGCAAGCCAGGCTTCCCTGTCTATCACCAACTTCTGGAGCTTGCTCAAACTCAAATGTCCATCAGTCAGTGATGCCAACCAACAATCTCATCCTCTATCATCCCCTTCTCCTCTTGCCTTCAATCTTTCCCAGCACTGGGGTATTTTCCAATAAATCAGTTCTTCCCATTAGGTGATCAAAGTATAGGAGTTTCAGCTTCAGCATCAGTCCTTCCAATGAATATTCAGGACTGATTTCTTTTAGAATGGACTGGTTGGATGTCCTTGCAGTCCAAGGGACTCTCAAGAGTATTATCCAGCACCACAGTTCAAAAGCATCAATTCTTTGGCGCTCAGCTTTCTTTATAGTCCAACTCTCACATCCATACATGACTACTGGAAAAACCATAGCTTTGACTAGATGGACTTTTGTTGGCAAAGTAATGTCTCTGCGTTTTAATATGCTGTCTAGGTTGGTCATAACTTTTCTTCCAAGGAACAAGCATCTTTTAATTTCATGGCTTCAGTCACCATCTGTAGTGATTGTGGAGTCTAAAAAAATAAAGTCTACCACTGTTTCCATTGTTTTCCCATCTATTTGCCATGAAGTGATGGGATCTTCATTTTCTGAATGTTGCATTTTAAGCCAGCCTTTTCCCTTTCCTCTTTCACTTTCATCAAGAGACTCTTTAGTTGTTCTTCGCTTTCTGCCATAAGGGTTGTGTCATCTGCATGTCTGAGGTTATTGATATTATCTCCTGGCAATCTTAATTCCAACTTGTGTTTCATCCAGCCTGGCATTTCACATGATGTACTCTGCATGTAAGTTAAATAAACAGGATGACAGTATACAGCCTTGACATTCTCCTTTCCCAATTTAGAACCAGTCTGTTTTTCATATCCAGTTCTAACTATTGTTTCTTGACCTGCATACAGATTTCTCAGCATATATATGTCCCCATGTCAAGGTCCCCATATGGGACATTTAAGCTTCCAGAAGTTATCAAATTGTTTTGGAAGCTCAACTTTATACAATGGAATGATGTTGACCATATATTATAAGGACCTGCAAAAAAAATATTTTAAGAAGTACTATAGAATAAGAGCTTCAGTATCTTACTTTAAGGAAGCCATCCTTTGTACATTCAGCCAAGAGGGACTGGTCGTTACCTTATTTGCATGGCATGGCTCTGTTAGGTGGTGAAGACTGGTGGCAACACTTAGACTCTTAGCGTGTCCCTGGGACTAACTCTTTATTACATATTTTGAATGTTCCTTCACCAGAATTCTTGAAAAATAATAGCCCTTCAAAGAGTTGTTATAATTCAATAAAATGGGCTATCTAAGGTTAAAATTATCTCCGTAGCTGTGAAGCTCATCTCTCTGATTACATCTTTGCCCTCATATATGTCCAACTCAAGGAGACAGTAATTCTGTTAAAAAAAAAAAAAAAAAAAGAAGTAACACCTTTCTTCTGCTCAAAACCTTCCAGTAGTTTCCTATCTCACTCTGTAAACTTTGAAATCTTTGTAATGACCTGTAAGTCCCCACACGATCTAGTTCTCAGCTAATTTATTGCCCTCATTTCCTTGGGATCCCACTGCTTAAGCCACACTAACCTCTTTGCTTTTCAAGAAAATATGAGGCCCACTCTTGACTCAGAACATTTGTACTTTGTATTTCTTCTGACTGGAATATTTTTCCCTAAATGTTTTCATGCCTCAATTTTTCACATCTTTCAAATCTTTTTTCAGCTCTCACCTTCTTCATGAAGACTTCCATAGAGTCCTGTTTAAAATTTCAAACTCTACCTATAAAAGTTTTCATCTTCTAATCTTAATAATTTATCTCCATATTTCCAGTAACACATAAAGTGCTATAATTTACAGTCATTTTATTTTCTGACTTTTTTCACTAGCATATATGCTCTGTAAGACCAAGGTTTTTGTCTAATTTGTTCATTATTATAGTTCCAGTATATAGAAGAATAGATAAAACTTAGTATGCAACAATACACTGTATTTGTTGAATGAGAGAAATACAAAGGCAGGGGTCAAAAATAACTTTAAAGTTCTGACTGAGCAATATGAAGGGATGAGTTGAGACTTCTCAGGCAATCTAGTGGTTAAGACTCCATACTTCCACTACAGGGAGCATGGGTTCAATCCCTGGTTGGGTCCACATGCTGCATGGTATGGCAAAAAAAAAAAAAAAAAAAGGGAATAAGTTGTCTTTAAGTGAAATGGGATATACAAATACACACTGACAGAGAATTAGGTCTTAAAGGTGAGGGAATCTGGACCTCAATGTTTGACATGTTACACTTGAGATGCCTACCTAAGTGAAGATGTTGAGTAAACAATTGGATACCTGGGTCTTGAGTTTAAGGAACAGGTTTACGCAGAAGATAGAGAGTTGAGAGTCATTGACATATAGAAAGAAGATGATATTGCTGAAAAATTGAGTGTAGATAGAAGGGAAAAGAGGCCTAAGATTAAGGCATGATTCATTTCAACAGTTCAGGTCAGTTCAGTCGTTCAGTCGTGTCTGACTCTTTGCGACCCCATGAATCTCAGCACGCCAGGCCTCCCTGTCCATCACCAACTCCCGGAGTTCACTCAGACTCTTTTCCATTGAGTCAGTGATGCCATCCAGCCATCTCATCCTCTGTTGCCCCCTTCTCCTCCTGCCCCCAATCCCTCCCAGCATCAGGGTCTTTTCCAATGAGTCAAGTCTTCACATGAGGTGGCCAAAGTACTGGAGTTTCAGCTTTAGCATCATTCCTTCCAAAGAAATTCCAGGGCTGATCTCCTTCAGAATGGATTGGTTGGATGTCCTTGCAGTCCAAGGGACTCTCAAGAGTCTTCTCCAACACTATAGTTCAAAAACATCAATTCTTTGGTGCTCAGCCTTCTTCACAGTCCAACTCTCACATCCATACATGACCACAGGAAAAACCATAGCCTTGACTAGATGGACCTTAGTCGTCAAAGCGATGTCTCTGCTTTTGAATATGCTATCTAGGTTGGTCATAACTTTTCTTCCAAGGAGTAAGCCTCTTTTAATTTCATGGCTGCAGTCACCATCTGCAGTGATTTTGGAGCCCCCAAAAATAAAGTCTGACACTGTTTCCACTGTATCCCATTCTATTTCCCATGAAGCGATGGGACTGGATGCCATGATCTTCGTTTTCTGAATGTTGAGCTTTAAGCCAACTTTTTCACTGTCCTTTTTCACTTTCATCAAGAGGCTTTTTAGCTCCTCTTCACTTTCTGCCATAAGGGTTGTGTCATCGGCATATCTGAGGTTATTGATATTTCTCCCGGCAATCTTGATTCCACCTTGTGCTTCTTCCAGTCCAGCATGTCTCATGATGTACTCTGCATAGAATTTAAATAAGCAGGGTGATAATATACAGCCTTGACATACTCCTTTTCCTATTTGGAACCAGTCTGTTGTTCCATGTCCAGTTCTAACTGTTGCTTCCTGACCTGCATACAGGTTTCTCAAGAGGCAGGTCAGGTGGTCTGGTATTCCCATCTCTTTCAGAATTTTCCACAGTTTCTTGTGATCCACACAGTCAAAGGCTTTGGCATAGTCAATAAAGCAGAAATAGATGTTTTTCTGGAACTCTCTTGCTTTTTCCATGATCCAGCGGATGTTGGCAATTTGATCTCTGGTTCCTCTGCCTTTTCTAAAACCAGCTTGAACATCAGGAAGTTCACGGTTCACGTATTGCTGAAGCCTGGCTTGGAGAATTTTGAGCATTACTTTACTAGCATGTGAGATGAGTGCAATTGTGCGGTAGTTTGAGCATTCTTTGGCATTGCCTTTCTTTGGGATTGGAATGAAAACTGACCTTTTCCAGTCCTGTGGCCACTGCTGAGTTTTCCAAGTTTGCTAGCATATTGAGTGCAGCACTTTCACAGCATCATCTTTCAGAATTTGAAATAGCTCAACTGGAATTCCATCATCTCCACTAGCTTTGTTCATACTGATGCTTTCTAAGGCCCACTTGACTTCACATTCCAGGATGTCTGGCTCTAGATGAGTGATCACCACATCGTGATTATCTGGGTCGTGAAGATCTTTTTTGTACAGTTCTTCTGTGTATTCTTGCCACCTCTTCTCAATATCTTCTGCTTCTGTTAGGTCCATACCATTTTTGTCCTTTATCGAGCCCATCTTTGCATGAATTGTTCCCTTGGTATCTCTCATTTTCTTGAAGAGATCTCTAGTCTTTCCCATTCTGTTGTTTGCCTCTATTTCTTTGCATTGATCGCTGAAGAAGGCTTTCTTATCTCTTCTTGCTATTCTTTGGAACTCTGCATTCAGATGCTTATATCTTTCCTTTTATCCTTTGTTTTTAGCCTCTCTTCTTTTCACAGCTATTTGTTCAACAGTAGCAGACAAAGGAGATAACTTATTCATAGAAGAAGAGGATAAACACAGCCAGTGAGTTGAAAGGAAGTTCATAAGGGAAGTGATGTCTTAGAAACCAAGAGAAGAGAGTATTTCAAAGGAGAAAAGAGTAACTGGCCACATCAAATACTGCTGACAGATCAAGTAAATTGTGGACTGAGAATCAAATGAGAAGCTAGCCATGTGGAGGTCACTCAAGGTTTCACAAGAGCGGTTATAGGAGGAAGGCAATGGTGAAAGCCTGGTTCAAGGAATCCAAGAAAAGGGGACAATGAGGGATTGAAAAAAGTCAGCATGGAATACTGAATTCAAAGCATATCATTTAAAGGAACAAAAGAATTGAAGTGGTTGTTGAAGGAAGTGGATTGAAGGCATTTATATTTGTCTTATTTAGTTTTCTTCTTTTAAAGAGAGAATTTGTGGCATAAAATGGAGAGATGCAAAAGAGAAGGAAAACTTCATAAGGCAGGAGATAGCAGGAACTGCAAGAGAAATGCCCTTGAATGGTGGTGAGAGTTAATGGGGCAGAGTGCATGTGAGGAAGGAGAAAGTTCTTCTGTAAATTGGAACATCAAAAGTTCTTATTTAGCAACAAGACAGATGGCAAGTGTATGTGACTAGATGAAGGTAGACAGAGAGATTTGGTGGTTGGTGGTCTCTTCTGAAGCTTCAGAGAGTTTCACTAAAACAGGAACCAGTATCACTCAGTGAAATTAAAAAATGGAGAAGAAATATGATGTGGTTGTTTAGAAGAGAAGGATAGTGAATGGGTTAGGAAAACTCAATTATCATGTTATTAAGGGGCAATTTGGGTTGGTGGTCACAAATCTGAGGTGGGACAGGTCAGCGTGTGTGTGTTCTTTATTCCAAACATCATACCTGTACAGGCACAAAGTAAATAGAACATGCATTGGGGTATAAGTAAGACATCTGTGCATGTTCAGTCATGTTCAGTCCTGTCCAGTTCTTTATGGCCTTATGAACTGTAACATGCCAGGCTTCTCTGTCCATGGGATTCTCTAGGCAAGACTACTGGAGTAGGTTGCCATACCCTCCTCCAGGGGCTCTTCCCCACCCAGGGATTGAACCTGCATCTTTTTCATCTCTTGCATTAGCAGGCAGATTCTTTACCACTAGCGCCATCTGGGAAGCCCATAACTAAGACAGTGATTGTAATTCTTGATCATGAGACTTAAAATGGGTAAGTGACACTTGAGAATATGAAAGGAGTAAGAAAGAATGAACGATGGCAGTTTCAGAGCCCCAGTGGGGTTTACAAAATACTGGAGTCAGGACACTGTGGAAAGTAAGCAGGAGATATGGTTCAAGTTGAGGATGCTAAAGATCATGGCTATGGAGAAGGTGGGCTTTGCTGGTGGCTCAGACAGTAAAGAACCTGCCTGCAATGTGGGAGATGGGAGACCTGGGTTCAATCCCTGGGTTAGAAAGATCCCCTGGAGGAGGGCATGGCAACCCACTCCAGTATTCTTGCCTGAAGTATCCCCATGGACAGAGAATCCTGGTTGGCTATAGACCATGGGGTCACAAAATGTCTGACATGATTAAGCAACTAAGCACAGCACAGCAGGTAGAGGTTATAGCTATTAAAATTGACAAGGTCTAGGTTATGAATCGGAGAAGGCAATGGCACCCCTCCAGTACTCTTGCCTGGAAAATCCCATGAGCAGAGGAGCCTGGTGGGCTGCAGTCCATGGGGTCGCTGAGGGTCGGACATGACTGAGCGACTTCACTTTCACTTTTCACTTTCATGCATTGGAGAAGGAAATGGCAACCCACTCCAGTGTTCTTGCCTGGAGAATCCCTGGGACGGGGGAGCCTGGTGGGCTGCCGTCTATGGGGTCGCACAGAGTCGGACACGACTGAAGCGACTTAGCAGCAGCAGCAGCAGGTTATGAATAAGACAGTATGTGGCTGCGGTGTTTGTAGAACGGAAAGAGGACAGAAACTGAGAGGCCAACCTTTGGGCTATTCCCTCCCTGAATTATGACTGTAGATATGTATCAGGAACAAAAAAAACCCTAAATCTTTAATTAAGGGAAAATAAGCCAAAAGTTGGTAGATGACTACAACAATGAGGGCTAGTCTTGCTATATTAATCCTGTATCATAGAGTTTTTCAGTGATGGTTTCAGAAAAGAATAAGGGAGAAGGGTCTGGACACAACCATGAGAATTAAGAAGGATGCCTTCAACACACACCATGGAGAGGATTTTAGTGGAAATATATACTCAGAGGAGAGCCTGGTTACGGTTATATCAGATAAGGAAAAGAGCATTCAGAGAAAGGTTTGAGGGGATTTTTCAGGTAACTGACCTTGATTAATCTAGAAAGAATCAAGGGAGGGTTTGGAGTTTGATGCATGTGAGATCTTAGTTCCCCAACCCGGGATCGAACTGATGCTTCTAGTAGAAGTGCAGAATTTTAACCACTGAACCATAAGGGAAGTTCAGTTCCTGTATATTTTAGTGACTTGAACATGTCCTGTCCTACGTGTTGTTTAGTCGCTTCAGTTATGTCCAACTCTTTTGCGACCCCATGGACTGCAGCCCTCCAGGCTCCTCTGTCCATGGGATTCTTCAGGCAAGAATACTGAAGTGGGTTGTCATGCCCTTCTCCAATTGTATTGCTCAAACATATGAAAAAAAAATGGTGGGCTTAATTTATTAGTAACATTATTTCGATCATTGTTTTTGTTTGAGGAAACAGCAAAATAATTGGAAACATAAAAGCCTCCTCTTTTAAGGTCAAATTTCTATTCAAAAGTCCTGTTTAGCCCTTTGGGACTACAACTCTCAGAAATTGAGTATTAAATTTTCTTTGAGACCAAAAATACCCTAGCTTAGCCAAAGCTTATGAGATCAGATTTCTGTTTGTGTCTATCGTGCATACTTTCAACCTCATTGCAACTGCAGTTGTCAGAAAAGGATAAATAATATTCTTTTTACATGAGTAAAATCCCCAGCTCAGTAGAAGACTTGGTTTGACCTGGATTAATGGGCTATGAAAGCTCAGCTATCAATAGGGCTCCTACAACAGTAGAATTTACCTGGCTTCACCTGGCTTTGTTCACCAGTCTTCAAGATTCAGTGTTCAGGGGCGCTGGGAATTCTTCCCTGACTTCTCCAAGTCTCGGTTACTGCCAGATTTACAGGATCCTTGCTACACCCTAGCTGTAAAACACAATCACTTGTTCTGGAAGTGTCTTTCCAAGAACCACAGAATCAGCATTTCTCTGGAACTTGTTAGTAATGCAAGATTTTGTGCCACAGCACCTCTTGAATCAGAAACTCTGGGGGTTGGCGCTCAGTAGTCTGTGGTTCAGATGTTCCAGGTGATTGAAGACCATTGAACTGAACGTATTCTGTTTGATCTTTTATTTACCTGTTTAGCTCCTAGCATAGTGGTGGTCCCAAGAATGTGTCCAGCATGTATTTATTATATCAATCATCGAAATGAAATTCAGGATATACAGCTTCTCAAGTCTAGCTAGAGGGTAGATGCAATCAGTGTTTGGTTTCTCATTGTGTCTGACTCTGTGACTATGGACTGAATCCAGTCAGGCTCCTCTGTCTGTGGAATTCTCTGGCCTGGCATGCTACAGTCTGTGAGGTCACAAAGAGTCAGACATAACTGGGCAACCGAACAAGATGCAATCCATTTTATTTTACAGTTAAAAAAAAAAAGAATGACAAAAAATAAAAGAATTTCTTTTTGTAAGGACAGTGAGTGGAAAATAAATTTTGAAACATAAAAGGAAAATAAAAATACTGATAATATGATTTATTGTTTAGTTATTGTTTGGTCTAGTTTTTGGCTATGTATAAATCAAATATTCATTCTCCTCCATAGATTTTTATCTCTTTTCCTTTAGAAGCTCTTGCTGAAGGAGTGAATATTACCTTCTTTCAACATTAGGTAGATTATAACTCTTAGAATAGTTGAAAGTATATTTTAACTGTCACAAAGTGATTTATATCTATTAAGAGAAAATTATGCCAATACATGAGTATGTATCAATATGATACATATGTGTATATCTATAGGTATGCAGCAGGTACACATATGATTCTTATATATATAACTGTGTGATACATGTATACATGTTTACAAAAGACAAAATAATAATAAATTTATTTAACTTTAAATCTACATGAGAAATTATATAGTTAATAATTTGCCCTCCATGACAGTTTTTTCTGAATGAGTATTAATAAATTTAGTTGAATTTCCAAACCATATTGCGGTACTAGCATATACAAGCAAGATCTAACTGCTATTTTACAATCAAATGTGTTTGACAAGTAAATAGTAGTCTTGTGATTATGTACAGTTTGTCTATGTATGAATCTAGAAGCACAAGCTGGAATCAAGATTGCCAGGTGAAATATCAATAACCTCAGATATGCAGATGACACCACCCTTATGGCAGAAAGTGAAGAGGAGCTAAAAAGCCTGTTGATAAAAGTGGAAGAGGAGAGTGAAAAAGTTGGCTTAAAGCTCAACATTCAGAAAACGAAGATCATGGCATCTGGTCCCATCACTTCACGGGAAATAGATGGGGAAACAGTGGAAACTGTGTCAGAGTTTATATTTTGGGGGCTCCAACATCACTGTAGATGGTGATTGCAGCCATGAAATTAAAAGATGCTTACTCCTTGGAAGGAAAGTTATGACCAACCTAGATAGCACATTCAATAGCAGAGACATTACTTTCCCAACAAAGGTCCATCTAGTCAAGGCTATGGTTTTTCCAGTGGTCATGTTTTGATGTGAGAGTTGGACTGTGAAGAAAGCTGAGTGCTGAAGAATTGATGCTTTTGAACTATAGTGTTGGAGAAGACTCTTGAGAGTCCCTTGGACTGCAAGGATATCCAACCAGTCCATCCTAAAGGAGATCAGTCCTGGGTGTTCATTGGAAGGAATGATGCTGAAGCTGAAACTCCAATACTTTGGTGACCTCACGCAAAGAGTTGACTCATTGGAAAAGACCCTGATGCTGCGAGGGGTTGGGGGCAGGAGGAGAAGGGGACGACAGAGGATGAGATGGCTGGATGGCATCACCGACTCGATGGACGTGAGTTTGGGTGAACTTCGGGAGTTGGTGATGGACAAGGAGGCCTGGCGTGCTGCGACTCATGGGATCGCAAAGAGTCGGACACGACTGAGTGACTGAACTGAACTGAACTGATAGTCCCTTATAAACAGTAGATGTGAAGACACCAGTTTCTGCTTGAATTAATGTCTGCACATTAATTTATCAGTGTATAAAGGTTTATTTTTTGAATGAGGGGACTTTCTGTGAAGTATGGGCTATATTAATCTCTCACCAGTTAGACTCACCATTTAAGCAAATCATTTTCCTCTCAATAGTTTAGATTTCCATCCTGTTATTTTAGCTTTTCTGTCACTAGAGGCCACTGTTGTCTTTTCGATATATTTCATAAGTAGGAACGTCTTTAAATGCACTTGTCTGAATAATCTCAAAAGCAAACGATTTTAGAATAGAATTATGTGTACTATATTTTGTGAAATCAGGTTATTTGAAATAAAAATGATTTTTTATATTAAAGCAAAATGTGAAATTTTTATTTAAAATGTTTCATTATATTTTTACCAAATATAGACATTATTTCTCACATGACATTGTTTTCCCCAAAATCAATGTTCCTCAATAATTATAGAAGGATTATAGATCTATTTTCCATGAAATATCTTTGGAAAATAATGGATTCTAAAAGATTCACCAAAGGTAAAATAGTATGGTTAAAGGTATTGACTACCAACAGTTATTGACTATAAGAATATTACATCCAATACATCATTTAATACTCATTACAATCTTATGAATTAGCTACCAGTGGTATTCTCAATGTAAGTGAGGAAACTAGGGTACTGAGAATGTAAATAAATGCCCAAGATTGTATGCCATTAACATTATGTTAATGTTATAGGTTTTCTCAAAAGGGCCACTAAAAAAGTATATATGGAGTATAATTGTACATGTGTGTAAGTGTGTATAACATGTATAGAATTATATATATACATACACTCACAAATTCTGATAGTGATATCATTGTCAACTCAGAACTGTGCAAGATCTGAGATTTTACCCTACTTGCTAGAAAATTAACCTTTTACTGTTTAATATATGCTGACAGAAAACACAAAATTCCTGGGTCAGAGACAAAGGACTTTATTGCTCACAGCCAGAGCAATGGTAGGAGTTTCCCAATTGTGTCAGTTTCCCCATGCCCCCCACCCCCCGCCCCAGTCTCACAGATTCCTGCATACGCAGTGGATTGGAGTACAGCAGGAGGACACTCAGCTTGGGGGATTTACTGCTTCTGCAGCAAGTGTGAACAAGCCTACTTTTGGAGGGAGAGATTGTGCTTCATGGAGGTTTCTCACTGCAGTCACAACCTTGAGAAATATCTCAGGTAGAGAGTTTGTCAGAGTGTTAAATTCTTGGAATACTCAGCAATTTCATGCAGATACCATGGCAGATTGCCTCTCTAAACAGTTTGTTTTTGATTTGTTGTTGATAAAAAGAGATTTTTATTTTTTTAATATGTTTTATTATATTTTACACATTTTTAATGGTTTTCTCCTCAATCTTCAAAGGATGGAGGAATGGATAATAAATGCAGTGCTGTAAAACCGAGACAGAGATCCATATATTTCCCTCAAATGCATTTCTGGGCCTTTCTTGTAGTCTGTATTAAATTTGCTTTGCTGTCTCAGCATGTATTGTTTGTTTCCCCATTCTGTCTTGTTACGTTCTCATTTATTTAATAAACAATTTATTCAATACCTACTTGGTGTAGGTAAAATTTTTGTGTTAAAAGCACTTTCATAGCCTCAAAGTAGAAATTGTATTTCATCTAGTTATGATGTACTTTTTAAAAAATCTAATAATATAATTTGTAGCATTTTATCAAGCACCATGTATCAAAGACAAATTGCATTTATAAACTTTCTCTTTATAAATATTAGCAGCTATAATGCTGCTAAAATCGTTTCTATTTTTTCAGTGAAATATAGTTGATTTACAGTATTATATTAGTTTTAGGCATATAGCATAATGATTCAGTATGGTTATAGACTATACTCTATTAAAAGTTATTACAGAATAATGGCTATGATTCCCTGGGCTATACAATATATACTTGCTGTTCATCTGTTTTATGCGTGGTGCTTCGTACCTTTAATCCCGTACTCCTAACATGCTCTTCTCCCATTCCCTCTCCTCTTTGGTAACCACTAATTTGTTCTCTATCTCCCTGAGTCTGTTTCTGTTTTGCGTATACATTCATTTATATTATTTTTTTGATTATACATGTAAGTTATATCATATAGTATTTGCCTTCCTCTCTCTGACTTATTTCACTAAGCATGATATTCTCTAGGTCTAGTCACCTTGCAGCAAATGTCAGAATTTCATTTTTTTTATGGCAAAGCAATATATGTATGTATATAATATATCTAGCAAATTATTTATCCAGTCATCCCATGATGGGCACTTGGCCATTGTGTACAGTGCTGTTATGAACACTGGGGCATGTATGTCTTTTTGAGTTAGTGTTTTCATTCTTTTTCCAAATATAAATCCAGGAGGGGAATTGCTGGATCATGTAATAATTCTATTTTTCCTTTTTTGAGGGACCTCCATACTATTTTCTATAGTGGCTGTACTGATAATTTATGTTCCCACTAACAATGTACAAAGGTTCCCTTTTATTCACATCCTCTCTAACATTTGTTATTTGTAGACTTTTTGATGGTAACCATCTGATAACTCTGTTGTCTTAATTTGCATTTTAATGAACATCTTTTCATTAAAATTGTTTCTTGTTTTATTTTATAAAATAGTTTTAACTTTTAACTATTGAAATCTAGTAGTATTTTCTAAACAGTTTTATTGTTCTAAACTGTTAATAAAAGGAGTTTCTCAAGATAAAATAATTTGAAACCACTATTAATAATAATTTTGTCAAAGAAATAATGTTTTACATTACCATTATCTTATTAATATATTCTAATGTAGTACAGATAACATCCTCTTTTATTGAAAAGCATAGAATAAGAAAGCATAGACTTAGAAAGAAAATCATAGAATAAGAAAAAGAACTGGATTATTCAGTTCAGTTCAGTTCAGTCGCTCAGTCGTGTCCGACTCTTTGCGACTCCATGAATCGCAGCACGCCAGGCCTCCCTGTCCATCACTAACTCCTGGAGTTCACTCAGACTCATGTCCATCGAGTCAGTGATGCCATCCAGCCATCTCATCCTCTGTTGTCCCCTTCTCCTCCTGCCCCCAATCCCTCCCAGCATCAGAGTCTTTTTCCAATGAGTCAAGTCTTCACATGAGGTGGCCAAAGTACTGGAGTTTCAGCTTTAGCATCATTCCTTCCAAAGAAATCCCAGGGCTGATCTCCTTCAGAATGGACTGGTTGGATCTCCTTGCAGTCCAAGGGACTCTCAAGAGTCTTCTCCAACACCACAGTTCAAAAGCATCGATTCTTCAGTGCTCAGCCTTCTTCACAGTCCAACTCTCACATCCAGACATGACTACTGGAAAAACCATAGCCTTGACTAGACAGACCTTGAAAAGTCCTCAAAATCCAAATATCAGAGAATATAATTGAAAATAGAATATATTTTAGATAGTGGCAACTTAATACTGGACTTGGTAACGTGTGTGTTCAGTCACTTTAGTCTTTGCAACCCTATAGACTGTAACCCATCAGGCTCCTCTGTCCATGGTATTCTCCAGGCAAGAATACTGGAGGGAGTTGCCATGTCCTCCTCCAGGAATCTTCCTGACCCCAAAACTGAACCTGCATTTCTTGAGTCTCCTGCATTGCAAGTGGATTCTTTGCCCCAGTAAATTAAGTGTGTTATTTAAATCCACACTCATTTTTCTTTTTTTTCCAGTATAAATAAATGGCAGGCTCTAATCCCAAATTTCAAATATTAGCTACATGACATTGGATTGTTCAAGTCTTGCCTATTTTCATCCATTCTAGGAAAAAGTATTACTGAAGAGTTTTTCTAGAATTTTAAAAATGTAACTAACATATTGGGTAAAGATAATATACATTTTATCATGAAAACAGGTTCAGTATATGTTTGTACAGTGAAAAATTTTTCACTTTTAATCAAAATTCCAATATTCTACTTCTTAAGTTATTAAATTTCAATTGTGATTTAATTTTTTGAGAAACTGTAGATCTTTGTAACTAGCAGAAAACTTGAGGATTATTTGCTATTCTACCTGAGTTATGTCCACATAATTCAGAAAGGATGTGCCTACAAATACACTTATGAGGTACCACCCACTCTCTGCATGAACATTGTCCAAATTTTTTTTTTCATATTATACAAGTGTACTGACACCTGTTCAATCAAATATTTTAAATTAATTTAGAGTAGCATCATGCAGTGGAAGGAAGTATACAGCTTTTAGAATAAGACATGTTGCAACATTAGCTCTGCCATTTACTAACAAAAACTATTTTAAAACATTGTTTATTTATTTGGCTGGGTCAAGTCTTAGTTGTGGCAAGTGGGATCTTTCATTGTGGTGCCCAGACTCTCTATTTGTGGTGCGTGCGCTTAGTCGTTGTGGCTCGCAAGCTTAGTTGCTCTGCTCCATGTGGACTGTTAGTTCCCTGACTCGAAATTGAACTCAAGTACCCTGCATTGCAAAGTGTATCCTTAACCCCTGGACCACCAGGGAAGTCCTGGTATTTACATTTTCTGAATCTCAATTCTCTCCATTTCTTTCTCATCCTTAAAGTATCAGAGTAAAGATGGGGGGAAGATAAAATCATATTCACCACATGAAATGACAGAGAAGACAGAAGCCTGCCTAGAAATCAGTCAATGTTAGTTACTCTTGTTTCTTTTGCCATTCCCATTGTATTAATATTTATGGTGCCTTTGTAGCCCAGGGTAATTCTATAGCTCTCGCATATACTATCTTGTACACAGAAAGAATATAGGCCCTTAAATAATATAATTAATAGCAGTACTCTAAATGATGAAAGAAAGAAATACGATCATATCAAGCTATTCTAAAATATTTATGGAAAGTTCATTTCTTTTTGTATCAGTAAATGTAATTCCAAAGTATTTCACCAGATATTTCTTTCTTTGAAGGAGTAGAGGGTCAACTACAAATTTATCATCTGGAGGTAGGGATATTTTTTTACCTGTTAATGATAATAAAGATAACTATTTTTTAATTCCATGAAAGTTTTCTATCGATTGCATAAGTTTACTTCTTTGGAAATCTAATGTGACGTATGATTAAATAATGCTAGAAACATACATTCCTTTGAAAACAAAGGAAAAATTGATTATTCCCTCTTCATTTTTAATCAAAAAATCCTGCCATAAAATTAGATAGGAAGTTGATGGAACATCTGGGAAGCTTTATTAGTGCTATTTAAATAGCTAATTAGTAGGAGAAGGAAGAAGAATGTGCTTTAGACTGCAGACTTCCTGAGAATGCAAAGGAGTTTAGAGTTTATTCCATAAAATGGTTATTGTCCTGTCAATCATATTTTACAACTAGTCTCTGTAAGGTCCCATTAACATCAGCAAGTTTACTCAACCAAAAATAGATCCCTAAGTATTCTTATCTTTACAGATAAAACATCCCAAAGTCATTGTGAGTTCTAGGAGAAATGAATTCTTCTGAGGTGCTCTATTGACATGGTAACCTTGTTGGATATTTCTCCAGGATACTTAAAGTACAAACTGTTATGTTAATTATGGCATTGTATCTGTACCTCGATGGAAGGGTCATAAAACTGGTAAGATAAATCATTGATCCTTGGATTTATGATATTGTGTATTTGGGAGAGAGTTATGAGCAAATTAATACAGGAATGGTTGCACTGAATAAAGGCTGTTGAACAAGCTGATGTGACATTTGATAGCTAAGCCTTCACTGGTCATTGAGTTTTCACATGCAGATCGTGTTTTAAACAGCTGACTAGAATAACCAGTTACTGTTATTTGGTTACTGAATGAACAATTAGATTAGCTGTCTACAAACTTTTTCTATAAGAATGAGGTGGTGAGCATTTTTAGCTTTATGAGTCAGAAGGTCTCTGTCCTAAATAGTCAGCTCTGCCATTGTATCATGAAAACAGTCAGAGAGACAATATGTAAATTAAAGGGCATGGCTGTGTTTCATAAATAAAATTTATTTACCAAAAACCAGTTAGCAGATCTAACTTGCAAGGTGAGCTGAAGTTGGCCTATCCTTGAATTAGACCAGTCACAGCATTTTAGCTTATGTACTCCATCTAAACTTACACACCATGAAGACAGAGATTTCATCTGCTCTTCTCACCCTCTGTCATGCAGAGTTTATATCGCACCTGGAAGATAGGAGTTAAAACATTTTGTTAACTTAAAAGGTAATTGTGTATACACTATAAAATAATTTCTAATAACTCTAAATTGTTGTTTCCTTCTCTGGTAGCTCAGTTGGTAAAGAGTCTACCTGAAATGCAGGAGACCTGGTTCGATTCCTGGGTTAGGAAGATCCCCTGGAGAAGGGAAAGGCTACCCACTCCAGTATTCTGGCCTGGAGAGTTCCAAACACGACTGTGACTTTCATTTAGACTAAACTCAATTTGTATCACTAGCTGTGCTTTAGAATATACTAACACATTTTAATGAATTTTATAATTGTTCTCAGAATACATATCCTAACATTTGACAGAATTTCTAGGCTATTAGGGGTATATATCTTAGATAAGCCCATCTTCATTATCGACATTTTTTAAGAATAGTTCCAAGACAGAAAGCCACAAAAATCCTTGTAAGTCATGTGCTACCCACCAAAGGTCTTTAATGAGCAAGAACTCTCTCCCTTAGTACATAAACCATGGAGAATGTTCATATACATTCTGTTCATCTATTGTCTTAAAACACAATATGCATAGTAAAGGTAGTCCAAAATGTCAAATAGAAAAATGTGGCTGTATATGTAGATGATCCGAGTCATAGATAGTTTCAAAGGAAAGTGAGAACAGGCGAGAATTATACAGGAAAGAAATAGCAATATAGAAAAGTAAAATCCAAGGATTATAAAGGTTAGAAATAAAGCACAATGAAATAAAAATTTTAAAAATATGAATAATTCTTTGATTAGTATAGAGCATACATTGAGATGCTAAACAAATCAAATGAGTTTGTGCGGTATACAAGAAAGGGATACATAACAAAGTATAGGAAATTTGCAGCCATCTGTTCCTAGAGGAGACAGGCATAGTATTTGACAAACATATAAATAAAATAGCAGTCTTCTAATGAAGGTTTTTTGTGAAATAATTAGAAATTCTAATGAATATTGAATGAAAGAAAAATATGAGAAATAAGAGCACCAGCATGAAGATAAATTCTAGAGAGATAAGAAAGCTATTAATTTAGTTAAAGCATAAAAATTGTGTGTATATGTTTAGATTTTAAGTTTTTCTAAAGAATCTATTGATACCTACTATGAACTGACTCATTTGAAAAGACCCTGATGCTGGGAAAGATTGAAGGTGGGAGGAGAAGGGGATGACAGAGGATGAGATGATTGAATGGTCTCACCGACTCAATGGACATGAGTTTGAGTAAACTCCAGGAGTTGGTGATGGACAGGGAGGCCTGGCATGCTGCAGTCCATGGCTTGCAAAGAGTCAGACACAACTGAGCGACTGAACTGAACTAAACTGATGGTGCTATACATAGAATGTGAACTACTTCTCTTTGAGAAGTATAACAGGTTTATCAGTTAGGTTTCATTGGGCTGCAAACATCAGAAATCGGTAATATAGAAACCATTTGTAAGTTTAATTTTCATAGAAGTCCAAGTTATAGGTAGCCCAGGTCTGGACAGCCATCTGGGCTTCCCTGGTAGCTCAGATGGTGAAGAATCCACCTACAATGCAGGAGACCTGGGTTCATTCCCTGGGTTGGGAAGATCCCTTGGAGGAGGGCATGGCAACCCACTCCAGTATTCCTGCCTGAAGTATCCCCACAGACAGAGGAGCCTGATTGGCTGCAGTCCATGGGGTTGCAGAGTTGGACACAGCTGTGCTACCACAGCTCAGCAGAGGACAGCCATCCAAGTGGAGACACCACTCACTCTACCTCCCTCGGTGTTCATGGGTGCAAGAGGGCTGCTTCATCTGCAAACATCGACTCCATACCCCAGATGAAAAGTGATTGCAAAGGTGATGTTTGCTAGCCAGACCTGTCACTTTTCAATATGAAAAATAATTTGCTGTAAAGAAAAGTCCATTTGGCTGACTTCGTCTTAAATTTTACTGCTCAGAATCATGTCATACAACTATCCTTAGAAGCAAGGAGACTTCAGGAATTAAGAATTTTAACAAGACACATTGCAAACCTGAGTACAATCATGTCTCTTGTTAATTAATAAAAGAAAGAATGGATATTTAATAGAAACCTAGCAGAGAAAAGGCAAAACAAGATAGAAATCTATATCATCCATACCTACATCTATATATATAATCTATATATATAATCAGTATATATGAAAGAATACCAGAGTAGGTAGCCATTCCCTTCCTCATGGGATTTTCCTGACCCAGGGGTCAAATCCAGGTCTCCTGTATCGCACACAAATTCTTTACCATCTGAGCCACCGAGGAAGCCCAAAGACTGGCAAAGGCAGGACCAAATCCTGTTCATCTTCAAATTCTTTAACTCATGATAATGCTGTATAAAAATAAAGATGTTTGTTTAATTAATGATATTCCAACATCCTAGATTTGAAAAGACTTTAGAGGCCATCACTTCCTCTTCCTCATTTTGCATATAAATCATGTAAGTTTCATGTAAGGAAGTTGACTTGCTTATAGCACATAGCAACTTCTCCTAATTTCTTGTTCCTCCAACCTTGGACTCTTTAATTTTATTTTATTTATTTGAAATATCACTCTGACTTTAAAGCAAGGGGAAACACATAGCAGAGTTTGAGAGTTTAGATTCTGTTTCTGAATATTTCTTATTCTGAATATTTTTATCATTCCTATATTTGGTAGACAGATGGCTGAAGAAAAGCCATACAGAGAGTCAGAAAATGTTTGTTTTGCTATAACAGAAATCTTGCATGACAGAGGTTGAAGTACACAGGTACAAACTCATATTGAAATATAACTGTTATCATACATTCCTAGAATGGTGGTGGGGAGTGAAAGCACAAGAAACATCTGTAAGTATGACCAACCTAGATAGCATATTCAAAAGCAGAGACATTACTTTGCCGACTAAGGTCCATCTAGTCAAGGCTCCGGTTTTTCCAGTAGTCATGTATGGATGTGAGAGTTGGACTGTGAAGAAGGCTGAGCACTGAAGAATTGATGCTTTTGAACTGTGGTGTTGAAGAAGACTCTTGAGAGTCCCTTGGACTGCAAGGAGATCCAACCAGTCCATTCTGAAGGAGATCAGCCTGGGATTTCTTTGGAAGGAATGATGCTACAGCTGAAGCTCCAGTACTTTGGCCACCTCCTGTGAAGAGTTGACTCATTGGAAAAGACTCTGATGCTGGGAGAGATTGGGGGCAGGAGGAGAAGGGGACGACAGAGGATGAGATGGGTGAATGGCATCACGGACTTGATGAACGTGAGTCTGAGTGGACTCCAGGAGATGGTGATGGACAGGGAGGCCTGGCATGCTGCGATTCATGGAGTCGCAAAGAGTCGGACATGACTGAGCGACTGAACTGAACTGAACTGAACTGAAAGTCCGTAAGCATGTGGAAAATGATAATGATAGTGCTTGGAGATCTCTGTGTAACAACAGGACAGAAAATGAAGTGCATCTCTTCTCCTAAGGACAGAGGACATATACTGAACAAAAATTAAATGTTTATGTAGAAATCTTTTCAAAAACACTTTGATTTAAATTAATGCTTATTTTAAAATTCTAACAGTTTTGATGTTTTCAATTATATTGATTAGTTTAAGCAAGTTTATCTTAAAGCAATAAATCTTTTGTACAACAAACACACCACACATATGGTTGGACAGGGATGACTAATCACTAAGATGGACCTAAGTCTTAAAAAGAATTCCTATCGTTTATGAAAGAGTGCAGTAAATACTTTTTCTCTCTTTTTGTTGTTTGCCATTGTAACTTTCTACCTTTTGATGAGGATAGGATGATTTTCCCATATAATTGTTCCTCTTTTAAAATGTTAACTAAATACTCAATAAGTGGTATTTAAAGAGATGCAATTTAAATAATAATAATAATAAAGATGTTTTCTAAATGATGTTCTGGCTTTGTATTCAGGGCTCTCTAGTTATATGATTTCTTAACTTAGTACAGATCAGTTTGTAGAAAAGGTTATATGTAGGTTTATATATAGGTTTCATGTTGTAATGCCATCTCAATTTTATTTATATTGTAAATAGGAATTGTGACTGAGTTTCTCAGCAAACAAACACGTATTAGTTTCAATCTTGTAATTCCTCTATCAGTTGTCTGCTTCAGTATAGTCATTATGAGGAGAAAAAAAAATTGTAGCTACCACACTTAACTCCACTCTTAGGAATTCCTAGATATTATCAAGCATTATCAGCAGACAAGGAGTCTGGTGTGGTTTACTGAAACTTTATAGCCCACCTGGGTCATAGTTACTTTTGTAGCACTTAAACTTGAATCCTATCCAGGACTACAATGCATGATCTGGTAATAATCTGGAATCAGTCACTTTTGTTTTTTCGTGGTAAGATTGTTTCTCAACCAAATTGATGCCTAGCAGCTGTGAATATCAAATTTTGCATGAGCTTCTGAAAACAAAAGAAATAATTGTAGCACATGCTTCTAAAACCATATAGACAGTCAGCAGGAGTTCCTGTCATATAGTCACAGAGAATTTTTAAGTCACAGTGATAAGGTCTGTTTGCTAAATTATCAAGTGCTAACATTCCAGTCTTAAAAGAATAGAAGTCACACTCCTCCAGCTAATCCATTTGGTGGTAACTGTGTGTGAAGCAGTGAACTAGACAAGACAAGTAGCAGGAATGAAGTTGTTAGTTTGTATCATTCTTTAAGATTGCGCTTGTTAAATATTAGAAAAATTGCTTAATCAAACCAATTAAGCAAAGATGTTTATAAGCTACCTACCATGATGTGTTTTTTTTTTTTTTAAGTGTTATGCCAAATAGCAAAGAAAGTGCCAACACAGCTCATGAGTGGACTTTTAGGAAGGATTTGACTGTTTTTGCCTTCTCCTCCATGAAGTTCATCAGTGAGGCATTGAACATAGCATGCGGTGTGAGCGAGTACAATTCCTTAAGCTTGAATGCCCTGCTACTTCCCAAGGCCAGACCCTCAGTTTTGTAAGGGTGGACAATGCTGCATTATTTGTTCAAGACCCTGACATGTGACACTCGGAGATGGAGCCAGTGGAGGGGAGCAGCTGCTGCTTGCTCAGCCGTTCTGTCTGAAACCCCTTCCCTTCAGACCCCAGCGCAGCGCTGAGTGACTCCATTCACTCACAGAAAAATGGATCCCTGCGTTTTCGGTTAAAGTAGATGGAAAAGAAATGTTCCACAGCCTGCAAATACACTGCCAACGCAACACTAGGGACTATTTTTAGGACCTACTTAGCAGCCGATTTATGAGATTCTGTATTTTCATGAATAATATCTAATATTTTAAATAACTGAAGGCTTAGTTTTTGGCATTTGTATATTAAAGTTTCACAAAATGTGCTACACAATAAATTATTTTGGTTGGAGAAATTCCACATAGAAGTACAATAAAATGTCCATGGAAACATTGTTTAACACCCAAGGTAAGAGTCTATTTTCATTGTAACTCCTAAAATGTTTGCTTTTTACAAAATAAAAACTAGAGTCCTACTTATAAAAGATTTGTCTGATTCCTAAAAACAATAAAAGTACTGTTTCTCCTTGAGTAATATGCATTAGCATTTTTTCAGTATAGCACTGAGCTATGTTGATAAGTAGGCTGCTTAAGCACGAGGAGATGCTGAATTGAATTTGAACAATGCAAGGGGGAAGAAAGGATGTGAATCTAAAGCAGGCCCTACCTGAAGAGTGTGTCCTTGAACAGAAGGAGAAATAGGATTTCTCATATTCATTCAACCAAAAACCAAAATACAAAAATACACTGCAACAAAACGAAACAAAAGCCTTTAGGACTACATCTTCCCTAGCCTTTTGCAATAATTTTCATGGTATCTCCAACTAAAATTTCATGCCAGCTTATATGCCTGGTGTTGAATGATGCTTCTTTTAAGACACTACAATAAAAGGGAGGAGATTTGGGAGCTCTGCCCCTCCCCCTTCAATGATCCCCAGCTAATTAGCTGCTTGTCACCTTGAGTAGGTTGCTAAATCTTTCAGATCTTCACAAGTTCTTGCTAGTTGATCTTTGAGATCTTTTTCAACTTTAATAATTTTATGCTCATTTTGTAGGTCATTTTTTGGTAGTGTACAGTTAGTGGTACACACAAAGTCACTGCTTCTCTTTCAATATCTTCAATATAATAGGTCCCATGTGTATACACATTTGGTAGATTTAAAATTAGTTCACCACTTACTTTATATGTGGGGGGCGGGGGGGGGGGATGTCGCTCAGTTGTGTCCGACCCTTTGCGACCCCATGGACTGTAGCCTACCAGGCTTCTCAGTCGATGGGATTTTCCAGGCAAGAGTACTGGAGTGGGTTGCCATTTCCTTCTCCAGGTACTTTATATACTTTATATAAAAATGCTGTATTAATCAATTATTTGAAAAATGTAAGTAGTATTTTTGTAATGTTCCTTAGTCACCACTTTTAACTTTTATTCATGTAGATTTGGATTTTTATCAATGAGGTCCACAAAAAATTAGTTATTCTCGCATATGCCTTAAGGTAAGATGAAGCTCTTAAACAGAATCCTTATGTTATGGACCCATTGCAAAAATATTAATAAATGATTAACTAGTTAACGTGGTTACAGGGACTGCTAAGTGAGTGGTTTAGTTACAGTTATACAGTACTATGTCCCATCACTTCCCTGGTCCCCCTACTTGTAATGGTATACCCTTTATTGCCCTGGTGTAACATATGATGATGTGACATTTTGTGGTATACACATTTATCTGCTTGTTGCTTATGCAAGCTCCAAAGGACAGGAAATTTGTCTTATTCTCCTCTGCATGCTTACACTCTAAGCTCTAGAAGAACTAGAAAGATGTCTTTAGAAGGATGTAGTAGTTAGTCAGTAAATGACCTGGGAAGCATAGCTTGTAGTCCAAAGGCTACTTGGAGAACTCAAGCAAGCTACTTAACTTCTTTCTGGCTAGAGAGTACAAAGTGGAGATAATAATACCCAAAGGTTTATACCAATTATATTGTATTGAATTCTCTATGCCAAGCCCTGTTTGAATAACTGAAGCTCCAAAAGCAAAATGGAGATGAGGGCCCTAACTTAAAGGTGCTTCCAGTGAAGAGGAAAAGAAAAATTATTAAGAAGAAATTCCTGTATTATTGAGGTAGCATGTTCAGTTCAGTCGCTCAGTCGTGTCTGACTCTTTGCGACCCCATGAACCCCAGCACTCCAGGCCTCCCTGTCCATCACCAACTACCGGAGTCCACCCAAAACCTATGTCCATTGAGTCGGTGATACCATGCAACCATCTCATCCTATGTCATCCCCTTCACTTCCTGCCCTCAATCATTCCCAGCATCAGGGTCTTTTCTAATGAGTCAGTTCTTCACATCACGTGGCCAAAGTATTGGACTTTCAGCTTCAACATCAGCCCTTCCAATGAAAACCTAATATTGATCTCCTTTAGGATGGACTGGTTGGATCTCCTTGCAGTCCAAGGGATTCTCAAGAGTCTTCTCCAACAACACAGTTCAAAAGCATCAATTCTTCAGTGCTCAGCTTTCTTTATAGTCCAACTCTCACATCCATACCTGACCACTGGAAAAACTATAGCCTTGACTAGATGGACCTTAGTCAGCAAAGTAATATCTCTGCTTTTGAATATGCTATCTAGGTTGGTCATAAATTTCCTTCCAAGGAGTAAACATCTTTTAATTTCATGGCTGCAATCACCATCTACAGTGATTTTGGAGCCCAGAAAAATAAAAAGTCAGCCACTGTTTCCACTGTTTCCCCATCTATTTTCCATGGAGTGATGGGACTGGATGCCATGATCTTCGTTTTCTGAATGTTGAGCTTTAAGCCAACTTTTCACTGTCCTCTTTTGCTTTCATCAAGAGGCTCTTTAGTTCTTCATTTTCTGCCATAAGGGTGGTGTCATCTGCATATCTGAGGTTATTGATATTTCTCCCAGCAATCTTGATTCCAGCTTGTGCTTCTTCCAGTCCAGCATATCTCATGATGTACTTTGCATATAAATTAAATAAGCGGGGTGGCAATATACAGCCTTAACGTACTCCGTTTCTTATTTGGAACCAGTCTGTTGTTCCATGTCCAGTCCTAACTGTCGCTTCCTGACCTGCATATAGGTTTCTCAAGAGGCAGGTTAGATAGTCTGATATGCCCATCGCTTTCAGAATTTTCCAGTTTATTGTGATCCACACAGTCAAAGGCTTTGGCATAGTCAATAAAGCAGACATAGATGTTTTTCTGGAATTCTTGCTTTTTCAATGATACAGCAGATGTTGGCAATTTGATCTCTGATTTCTCTGCCTTTTCTAAAGCCAGCTTGAACACCTAGAAGTTCAAAGTTCATGTACTGCTGAAGCCGGGCTTGGAGAATTTTAAGCATTACTTTTCTAGCATGTGAAATGAGTGCAATTGTGTGTTAGTTTGAGCATTCTTTGGCATTGCCTTTCTTTGGGATTGGAATGCAAACTGTCCTTTTCTAGTCCTGTGGCCACTGCTGAGTTTTCCAAATTTGCTGGCATATTGAGTGCAGCACTTTCACAGCATCATCTTTCAGGATTTGAAATAGCTCTACTGGAATTCCATCACCTATAATAGCTTTGTTCGTAGTGATGCTTCCTAAGGCCCCCTTGACTTCACATTCCAGGATGCCTGGCTCTAGGTGAATGTGAGTGATCATACCATCATGATTATCCGGGTCATGAAGATCTTTTTTGTACAGTTCTTCTGTGTATTCTTGCCACCTCTTCTTAATATCTTCTGCTTCTGTTAGGTCCATACCATTTCTGTCTTTTATTGAGCCCATCTTTGCATGAAGTGTTCCCTTGGTATCTCTAATATTCTTGAAGAGATCTCTAGCCTTTCTCATTCTATTGTTTTCCTCTACTTCTTTGCCTTGGTCACTGAGGAAGGCTTTCTTATCTCTTCTTGCTATTCTTTGGAATTCTGCATTCAGATGCTTTTATCTTGCCTTTTCTCCTTTGCTTTTCACTTCTCTTCTTTTCACAGCTATTTGTAAGGCCTCCTCAGACAGCCATTTTGCTTTTTTGTATTTCTTTTTCTTGGGGATGGTCTTGTTTCCTATCTCCTGTACAGTGTCACGAACCTCCATCCATTGTTCACCAGGCACTCTGTCTATCAGATCTAGTCCCTTACTCTATTTCTCACTTCCACTGTATAGTCATAAGGGATTTGATTTAGGTCATAGTGGATGGTAAACATGTCCTTTTCATTATAGGGGACTGGAATGCAAAAGTAGGAAGTCAAGAAACACTTGGAGTAACAGGCAAATTTGGCCTAGGAATACGGAATGAAGCAGGGCAAAGACTAATAGAGTTTTGCCAAGAAAATGCACCGGTCATAGCAAACACCCTCTTCCAACAACACAAGAGAAGACTCTACACGTGGACATCACCAGATGGTCAACTGAAATCAGATTGATTATATTCTCTGCAGCCAAAGATGGAGAAGCTCTATAGGTCAACAAAAACAAGAACAGGAGCTGACTGTGGCTCAGATCATGAACTCCTTATTACCAAATTCAGACTGAAATTGAAGCAAACAGGGAAAACTGCTAGACCATTCAGGTATGACCTCAATCAAATCCCTTATGATTATATAGTGGAAGTGAGAAATAGATTTAAGGGACTAGATCTGATAGATAAGTACCTGATGAACTGTGGAATGAGGTTCATGACATTGTACAGGAGACAGGGATCAAGACCATCCCCATGGAAAAGTAATGCAAAAAAGCAAAATGGCTATCTGGGGAAGCCTTACAAATAGCTGTGAAAAGAAGAGAAGTGAAAAGCAAAGGAGAAAAGGCAAGATATAAGCATCTGAATGCAGAGTTCCAAAGAATAGCAAGAAGAGATAAGAAAGCCTTCTTCAGCAATCAATGCAAAGATAGAGGAAAAGAACAGAATGGGAAAGACTAGAGATCTCTTCAAGAAAATTAGAGATACCAAGGGAACATTTCATGCAAAGATGGGCTCGATAAAGGACAGAAATGGTCTGGACCTAACAGAAGCAGAAGATATTGAGAAGAGGTGGCAAGAATACACAGAAGAACTGTACAAAAGGATCTTCACAACCCAGATAATCATGATGGTGTGATCACTCATCTAGAGCCAGACATCTTGGAATGTGAAGTCAAGTGGTCCTTAGAAAGCATCACTACGAACAAAGCTATTAGAGGTGATGGAATTCCAGTAGAGCTATTTCAAATCCTGAAAGATGATGCTGTGAAAGTGCTGCACTCAATATGCCAGCAAATTTGGAAAACTCAGCAGTGGCCACAGGACTGGAAAAGGTCAGTTTGCATTCCAATCCCAAAGAAAGGCAATGCCAAAGAATGCTCAAACTAACCCACAATTGCACTCATCTCACACGCTAGTAAAGTAATGCTCAAAATTCTCCAAGCCAGGCTTCAGCAATACGTGAATCATGAGCTTCCTGATGTTCAAGCTGGTTTTAGAAAAGGCAGAGAAATCAGAGATCAAATTGCCAACATCCGCTGGATCATGGAAAAAGCAAGAGAGTTACAGAAAAACATCTATTTCTGCTTTATTGACTATGCCAAAGCCTTTGACTGTATGGATCAAAATCAACTGTGGAAAATTCTGAAAGAGATAGGAATACCAGACTACCTAACCTGCCTCTTGAGAAATCTGTATGCAGGCCAGGAAGCAACAGTTAGAACTGGACATGGAACAACAGACTGGTTCCAAATAGGCAAAGGAGTATGTCAAGGCTGTATATTGTCACCCTGATTATTTAATTTATATACAGAGTACATTATGAGAAATGCTGCACTGGATGAAGCACAAGCTGGAATCAAGATTGCCGGGAGAATATCAATAACCTCAGATATGCAGATGATACCACCCTTATGGCAGAAAGTGAAGAGGAACTAAAAAGCCTCTTGGTAAAAGTAAAAGAAGAGAGTGAAAAAGTTGGCTTAAAGCTCAACATTCAGAAAACGAAGATCATGGCATCCGGTCCCATCACTCCATGGGAAATAGATGGGGAAACAGTGGAAACAGTGTCAGACTTTATTTTTTTGGGCTCCAAAATCACTGCAGATGGTGATTGCAGTCACGAAATTAAAAGACACCTACTCCTTGGAAGAAAAGTTATGACCAACCGAGACAGCATATTCAAAAGCAGAGACATTACTTTGCCGACTAAGGTCCATCTAGTCAAGGCTATGGTTTTTCCAGTAGTCATGTATGGATGTGAGAGTTAGACTGTGAAGAAGGCTGAGCACCAAATAATTGATGCTTTTGAACTGTGGTGTTGGAGAAGACTCTTGAGAATCCCTTGGACTGCAAGTAGATCCAACCAGTCCATTCTGAAAGAGATTGACTCTGGGATTTCTTTGGAAGGAATGATGCTAAAGCTGAAACTCCAGTACTTTGGCAACCCCATGCAAAGTTGACTCATTGGAAAAGACTTTGATGCTGGGAGGGATTGGGGGCAGGAGGAGAAGGGGATGACCAAGGATGAGATGGTTGGATGGCATCATGGACTCGATTTACGTGAGTCTGAGTGAACTCTGGGAGATGGTGATGGACAGGGAGGGCTGGCGTGCTGCGATTCATGGGGTCACAAAGAGTCGGACACGACTGAGCAAGTGAACTGAACTGAACTGAACTGGATGGTCTAGTGTTTTTCCCCATTTTCTTCAATTTCAGTCTGATATTGGCAATAAGGTGTTCGTGATCTGAGCCACACTCAGCTCCCGGTCTTGTTTTTGCTGACTGTATAGAGCTTCTACATCTATTTCTTCTATAAAGAATATAATCAGTCTGATTTCGCTGTTGACCATCTGGTGATGTCCATGTGTAGAGTCTTCTCTTGTGTTGTTGGAAGAGGGTGTTTGCTGTGACTAATGCATTCTTTTAGCAGAACTCTATTAGCCTTTGCCCTGCTTCATTCTGTACTCCAAGGCCAAATTTGCCTGTTACTCCAGGTGTTTCTTGACTTCTCATTTTTGCATTCCAGTCCCCTATAATGCAAAGGACATCTTTTTGGGTGTTACTTCTAGAAGGTCTTGTAGGTCTTCATGGAACCGTTCAAATTCAGCTCAGCATTACTGGTTGGGACATTGACTTGGATTACCATTATCTTGAATGGTTTGCCTTGGAAACGAACAGCGATCTTTCAATAAGGAGTGCCATTTAAAAAAAGATGACAAATAGGTGGGGAAACAATGGAAGCAGTGACAGACTTTATTTTTTTTAGCTCCAAAATCACTGCAAATGGTGGTTGCAGCCATGAAATTAAAAGACGCTTGCTCCTTCGCATAGAAGCTATGACCAATCTTGACAGCATCTCAAAAAGCAGAGACATTATTTTGCCAACAGAAGTCCATCTAGTCAAAGCTATGGATTTTCCAGTATTTATGTATGGATGTGAGAGTTGAACTTTAAGAAAGCTGAGCAGTGAAGAACTGATGCTTGTAACTGTGGTGTTGGAGAAGACTCTGTGAGTCCCTTAGATAACAAGGAAATCCAACCAGTTAATCCTAGAGGAAATTAGTCATGACTATTCATTGGAAAGATTGATGCTGAAGCTGAAACTCCAATACTTTGGCCACTGATGTGAAGAACTGACTCAACTGGAAAAGGCCATAATGCTCAGATTGAAGGTGGAAGGAGAAGGGGACAACAGAGGATGAGCCGGTTGGATGGCATCACCAACTCTATGGACATGAGTTTGAGTAAGCTCCTGGAGTTGGTGATGAACAGGGAGGCCTGGTTTACTGCAGTCTGTGGGGTCGCAAAGAGTCGGACATGACAGAATGACTGAACCGAACTGAAAATGCATAAACGTGCATCAAGGGCTCTGATCTTAGGTTTTCACCTTGATTTTATACACACACATAAACATACTCACATGCACACACACTTGTACATAGTTACACATTTATATAAAGAGAAAGATATTATTGTGTACATGAGTGGCTTATTCTTTGTAACCTATATATAGTGTTGCATTTTATGTGTATAGTTCAACTTTTATCCAAACCTCTCTGTTGATGTGCTTTCATGGTTTGGCTATTATAAATGAGTGACAATATGCATATTTTTGTGGATATATTACTTTTGTAGTTACATATTTTTCATTGATGTACTCAAATGAAATTGTGACATCATAACTTGGGTATACTTTAGCTTTAAGAGAAAAATACCAGACTTCTCAATAGTACATATACCATTTTTATACTGGAACCAGCAATAAGACAGTTTTAGTTGTACAACACTCTTGCCGAAACATGGCTTTAGCTCTTCTGGAGGGTGAGTAATAGTATTTTACTATGTTTTTAATTTGCATTTCTTTATTTGTTTACTACTATTACCCTAAATTACTAGTTTAAAAAACACATACGTTTATTATCATGCAGTTTTGTCTGTTAGGAGTCCGGCATGATCCGACTGGGCTTAAATGAAGACATCAGCTGTATTCTTTCACTAGTATCCAGGGGAAAATCTGTTTCTATCTCTCTGCCTTTTCTGGATTCTAAAGGTTTCCCAGATTTTTCACTTATAGCCCTTTCCTTCCTCTTCAAATTCAGTAACTTTGCAGCTCTGACCAATCTTCTGTAGTCATATCTCTTGCTCACTTGCTCACCATAACCATCTTGAAGTTTTGGGCTTCCTTCTGGGTTCATGTACCTTCAGCCTTTGTATTAATATGTTTTGCTTATATATTATAATATATATATTATTTAATTTTGTATATATATATTATTTTTGCTTATCTATACTTTGTATGTATTATATATACAAAATATATATTTTGCTCATAATAACAAAGTATAAATGTACTTTGCTTAATATTTCTTCTGCTACAGATCTTGGCCTTGAGCTTTTGTTTACATACAAATTTATTTATTTTACTTTAATTTTTGAGGAATATTTTTACTGGCTGTAGTGTTTGCGGTTAGTAATTTATCTTTCATTCTTTTGACATTTTAACACTAATATTTCACTTTTGTAGGCCTTCCCTGAAAATCAGTTATTGATCATTATTACTCTTTGAGGTTATTGTTTCTTTTTGCTCTTTTTTTTTTCTTTTTCTTTTTTCATTTTCGGTAAGCTTTAGGAATTTGACTGTCATATCCATACGGTTGCTTTCTTTGTAATTATCCTGTTTGAATTTTGCAGAAACTCTGGATTCATAGATTGACAAAATATCTTCCATCAATTTTGAAAAATTCTCCACATATATTTCTTCAAATATTTTTTCCACCACATCTTCATTGTTTTTGACTTCTGGAACTCCAATTATATATACGTTAGACCATTTGACTGAATCCTACTTCATATTTCTTAGGTTTAGTTCTTTCCAGCTTTTTCTATGTCTCACTTGAAATATATTCTTACACTCTGTTGTATGTTTACTAATTCAATTTTCTTATTTATTTTCTCTTTAAACCTCTCCATTGAGGTCTTAATTTTAGATTCTGGATTTTTCAGTTGTAGGATATCCATTTGTTTCTGTTTTTTAATGTGCATTTCAATTCTTTGTTGAAATTCTATTTTCATCTCTTTTATGTATCTTTTATCTATTTAAAAAATATGTTAGTTATTATTTTAAAGTATTTGACTTTTAAATCCATTTGCTGGCTTATCCATGAAGCTCCTTCTGTTTTATATTTTTCTCTTAATTAACAGTCACATTTTCCCAGCTCTCCCCATTTTCACAAATTTTTGTTAAAATACAAGAACCATAGAACTTCAGGTAATACACAATTTATTTCTTAGACCAGTTCTTTTCCCATCAAATCTTCTCTCTCTGTCTTTCCTGTTTTATGTAAATGATGGGCTACAGATGATAAAATGTTTGCTGATTTAAATGAATAATCTCAGAATTAGAAGGGTATAAAATCTGTATCTCTGTCAATGTTAGAGCCATATGGCTGTTTGAAAACATTTGAAGAAAATCAGGAAAAGAACTTCAAAACTCTAATCAATGAGGATAGGAATAAAATTGAGATACTTGGAATAATAAAATAGCAGGCACCTAGGAAGGAACTTATGATAAGAGCCATTGTATATCTGGGAACAGCATTAGTGAGTTACCTTAGTAAGCTACAAAAATGTAGTCAACACCTGGGCAGGAGAAGCACAAATCTGAGCCTTCTGGATCTCATGGTTCTCATACTTCCCAGAAAGTTGCTCAGTTGTGTCTGACTCTTTGTGACACCATAGAGTGTAGCCTGCCAAGCTCCTTTGTCCATGGAATTCTTCAGGCCAGAATATTGGAGTAGGTTGTCATTTTCTGCTCTAGAGGATCTTCCCAACCCAGGGACTGAACCCAGGTCTCCCACATTGCAAGTGGATTCTTTACCATCTGAGCCACCAGGCAAGCCACATAACAGCTACAGGGATGTAATAATCATATCAGATGTCTCTGTTGAGGATTTTCTTTTTCTAATCAATTTTTTATTTACAACATTATGTTTAATTTCTGCTGTACAGCAAAGTAACTCAGTCATACACATATATTCTTAAAGAATACTTGAAAAATTTTAACACTTCTCTTGTCCTGCAAGCTTGTTTTCTTTGTCAAGTCAGTGATATATGTCTTATTTTCTTAGTCATTTAATATGTCTTAGTTTTATTATCTGTAAAGTCAGAGAAATGAAACTATAAAAGTTTTAAATCTTTGGTTTAGAGACTATGTTATTTCTAATAATGTGTCAAAAGATATTTGATACAATTCATATTTAAATCTAAATTACCTACAGCTTACTCCACTTGGTAACCCTTATTAGAATACTATCCTTGATAATTAGTTGGTGTCCAAAGACTAGTGGTGTGGCGTTCTAAGGATAAATCCCATTTTTATGGCAGTGGATTATATTCTAGGTAAGTATGGCTTTTCATTACTCTGAGAGTTTTGATATTCTAGAACATGCACCTAAAATCAAAAACTGAATGCCAGCATGATTTTAGTCTGAATATTTCAAATACTGTATTTCTAACTTTTGAGTTGATGCAACACCCACTAAATATGCTTTCTTACTTTTAAGCTATACTTCCCTGGCACAAATTACTTGACACAACTGCTGTTTCATTTCTTGTTAAATAATTCATGGCTGTCACTCAGCCTTAAGACCATTAACTAACTGTACAAGTGTTCTTGTAATAGCTATTTGCATTCCATTAAAATGAAATATAAAGAAAGATCACCTGTGTCTCCTTTTCCCTTGAGTTTGACAACAAGTTGGCTCTTTGAAACAAGTTTGGCATTGATGCTTCTTGTGGCCTTGGTCAGCTGAGAGTAGCAAATCTCTACAATTTTCATGTGACAATCACAAAATTTATTAACTTATACACATTATGGGTTTTCCTCCTCTATAATGGTGTGAATTTTGTCTTTGTGCCTTTGGCTCTTTATTCTACTACCCTCCTGTTGTCCCCTAAGAGAAAGTCTGTTCTTGCCAGCCTAAGTCTCAAACTTTTGGTGATAGAATGTAGAAAAGGTAAGCAGGGTAAGATAAGCTTAAAGAAATAACTTGAAAGACTATAGTAGTATTATTTGCTGGGATATTTTCATAGGCCTGCCTTTATTGCAGACAGTGAAAATAGAAAACAAAGAAGAGAAAGTAAAGTTTTGTTCATTCAAAACATAGAATAAAGTGAACCAAACAGAAATAGCACCCACCCCAAAAAAATCAACAAAAATTTAGAGATTTTAACTTCATTATGCTGACAAAAGTCCATTTAGTCAAAGCTATGGTTTTTCTAGTACTTGTGTATGGATGTAAAAGTTGGACCATAAAGAAGCTGAGCACCAAAGAATTGATGCTTTTGAACTGTGGTGCTGGAAAAGATTCTTGAGTGTCCCTTGGACTGCAAGGAGATCAAACCAGTCCATCCTAAAAGAAATCAGTCCTGAATATTCATTGGAAGGACAGATGCTGAGGCTGAATCTGCTGATGCGAAGAACTGATCAATTCGAAAAGACCCTGATGCTGAGAAAGATTGAAGGCAGGAGGAGAAGGGGATGACAGAGGGTAAGATGGTTGGATGGCATCACCAACTCGATGGGCATGAGTTTGAGCAAGCTGAGGGAGTTGGTGATGGACAGGGAAGGCTGGTGTGCTGCAGTCCATGGGGTCACAAAGAATCAGACACGACTGAGTGACTGCACTGAACTGAAAGTGGAAAAAAAAAGGACTGAGATGGAGAGTATGAGAAAGTGAGCAGCCCATGTAAAGATTTGAAAGATGTGAGAAAGTTCCAATGTGTGTGGAGTGGAAATAGAGAAAAACTGGATTTTAAGACCTTTCATTTGGGGTTATAAATTGTATATTTCTTTAGTATTCTTATATAATCTGATTCAAGGTTTTTAATTAGTTATTGTTGGCAACGTGATAATGTGCTTAAGTGGGCCACTGCAATGAGTCTGAACCACACGAGAGTCCATCTTGGGGCTTCTAAGAATTGAATCCATCATCACTGTTTTGCCCGTTGTCACAGTCCGTGGGTGTATTTCTCTTTCTGTCTTCATGTCTCTTGATCTCTTGGCAGAATTTGGCAGGATATACCACTCTCGCCTTCTGAAACACCATCCTCCTTCAGATCCTCTAACACCATTTTCTTCTAGTTTTTCTTCCAACTTTCTAGTTATTCTTTACGTTTGAGCTCATCCCCTCTCACCAAGCCAGCAAGCTGCCCTCAGGACCCTGAACGAGGTCTCTTCTCTGCTGTCCATCCTCTCCTGTGCTGAGCTCTCCTAGACCTGTGGATTTAAAGACCATCTGTAGTTTGATGATCCCCAAAATTATAGCTGTGGTCCAGACTCAGATGATTACATATTTGAAAATTTCCCTAGATGTCAGACTAGGGTCTCAAAATTAGAAATCTAAAATCAGATTTTCTGCTTTTTTTGAAGTGTCAGCTACTGTATTTTAGCAAATAGCATTATTATTTATTAAGTTCCAAAATCTGTATTCTTGGGGATTATTCTTCTTTTTGCTTTGATCCCCACATCCAATCTGTTAAGTCCTGTCAATTCTCTCTCAAATCTGTCTCACACCTGAACATTTCTTTCCGTCGTTCCCAGCATGATGCTAGTCACCTCTTCGTGTCTCTACATTCTTCCTCTACTACTTTCATTCAACTCATTCTCCAAAGAATGGTGGAATATTTTTTAGAAAACACAAATTGAACTGTATGATATCTTAGTAGAATTTGTCAATCACTTTTTATTTTCCTTCAGATAAAATCTGAATTTCTAATATTGGCATACAGGGCTCTGAGTGATCCAGATCATTGTATTAATAGTTTGTCTAATCTGTTATCATTTTCCTTCTTTCCACACTCCATCTACATAAACATTGCTTACTTCTTAAAATGTACTAGCTATTTACAGCCTTTGAAAATACAGTTTTTGCTCTCAACTATCATTAGACAACTGTCAAATTACTGAACACAAGTGAAATATCACTTTCTAAAGGAACTTCTTTGATCAATACTAGTAAAAAGAACATCCCTATATTACTCTTTCAGAAGAATCTGTGTCCTTTATCACAGCTGGGCATTTACAGCTGACTTTTTGGTTACTACTTGTCCTCTTCAGCTCCAGAAGGGAAGGAAATTTGTTTTACCTACCAAGCATACTGCTTGGCACAAAGAAATCACTCAATAAATACTAAATAAATGAATAAACCTTTTAAAATGAATTTATTTCCTTAGGTCTACACTGGTGGGTATTTCATCTGTCTTCAGCTCACAGCTTTTTAAAATAGATTTTTTTCATTAAGAGCACAGTCTTTTTTTAGAACTGATTAATTAATCCTATAACTACGACAACCACTTAAAGAGTATAAACCCTCTTCTAGCCATTGCATGGAGCTCTTTTATGTGTTCCATATCATTAACTGCAGTATTATTTCTGTCTCCATTTAATTAAAAATAAAGCTTGGGAAGGTTAAGTTTATAACCTTCTTGAGTTGAATTAGGAAAGCAGAGTTTCATAATGCCATAAAGTTTCATAGTATTCTGCCTTCTCACCTCGGAGGCAAGCCAGTAGTCACACAATTATCCTGGGGTCATGCCGGCTGAAGTCTTTTATTTTTCTTGATGGATTCTCGTGGTTTTGGACTGTGAAGCTCATCACTTCCTCCTATGAAAATCTACTTCCAAGGATCAAGAAAACGTTGAACCAGTCTCTAGTTTCCAAAATTTTCCACCCTTCATAACATGTGCATAAATGGAGGCTCACTCGCTTATCATTTAACTCTCTTTAATTACCTCTGATTTCCTGAAGGGGAAAATTTTTTTAAAGGCTGGCTTCTACCACCTACTCTGGTTATTAAAAGCTTAAGTTAATATTCTTACTTCACAATGATTAATGTGCCTAGTGAGCTGTTTGACATGTGTTATTCAACACATTTTTGTTATGTAAAAATATTACTCTCTCATTTAAGAAAATGGAACGGCCAACTTGGAGGGTTTAGTTTTCTTGTTTGGCTTTCTGGCATTTTTCTCTCATCTGATGACCAAAATGCAGGAACTTAACCTGAAGTGTGTTTAGTTTATCCTGAGTAGGCAGTGCTTAGTCCAGAAGTCCTGGGAGAGAGAGAGAATCTTTGTTAATATTTCCATCTTTTCCTGGGATAAGTAGCCTCTGATTGAATCTAGCAGCTGCCCACTACCACAGTAAGATAAAGTTCGTGATCAGTAATCATGAAGAATCCCTGTAAAAACAAGCAAAGTGTACATGTAGCCACACCAATACATAAATTAAATTAGATTAAAAATATTGTTTAAAAAACCTTTTTCAATTGAAACAAATGTGAAAGACTACTAAACAGTTTTTATTTTATTATACTTTTTTTTGATGTGGACCATTTTTGAAGTCTTTATTGAATTTGTTAGAACATTGTTTCTGTTTTATGTTTTGGTGTTTTGGCTGCAAGGCATGTGGGATCTTATCTCCCTGACCAGGGGAGCCCACATCCCTTGCATTGAAAGGTGAAGTTTTAACTACTGGACTGCCAGGAAAGTCCCATTCACCAAACATTTCTTTAAAAGAATTTCAACTAAATCCTTAAAATAGGAGTTGGAAGCTTCATTTAATCTTGATTTCAATGAGCTCACTTTATCTTTTTTGCTGCAACTTATCATTGATAAAATAGGGACAGGTAATGTTCTTTTTTTCAATTAATCAGATGGGATATTATGAAAATACTTAAACTATTCTGAGTTTCTTAATGGTTTTTATGGATAAGATTTTAAGTTCATTCATATCCTGTATAGTAGCTCATCTCCACAGACAGATCATACTTTCGGTTATTGATCTGTGTGCTCTTTTCCACTGTCTTAAGTCTCGGCTTACTCTTTTAAGTTATTTTTAACCAGTACAGTGCAACACAGGGAAAATGAAACAATGGTTTCCAAAGTGAATACAGAAGAAACCTTGAATCTTCTCCCTAAGACTCCTAGGAAGCTTGCTTTGGGAGCATTTAGTTGATGGTGTGTAACAATTCTTACCACCCTGAAACTGTCACACTGTGAGGAAGCCCAAGATAGCCATCTAGGAGAGGCCACTTAGAGTTATGACTGGCCAGCCCTTAACCCTTCCTGCTATCCTAGTTCTGATCCAGACATTTGAGTGAAGAAGATAATTTGAATTTTTAATGCAGTGCAACCTTCAAATAACTCTAGCCTCACTCTCCACCTGCACATAACTCATGCAAGACCTCCAGTGAGAACCATTCCTCTAAGCCCAGTCAACCCTCCAAACTATGAAAGATAATAATACATTGTTGTGTAAGCTTCTACATTTGAGATGATTTATTATACAAAAATAGATAACTCAAACACTAAATGTGAACATGATAATATTTTTTTAGAAACCACTTGTTGCAAATGGACATAAGTATACAAATAGAGATTGGAAATGTATCTCATCCTGTCTCAAAACACATTTTGGTATTGAGGTACAGATGGAATGTATACAGGTAGTCTGGGGAAGAACAAAGACATAAAATGAAATATTATCCATTAATAGTTCAAAGAAAAGGTTTCTTAAAATGCTAAGATTCAGGAGTTAGAAATGCTATTGAATTTTTCACCTTTCAAGGCTGTCAGAGGAAAGTACATTTCCCCATGCCTTCCCTTTTCTATTTAAGAGTTTATGAGAGGCTATGTGATATACATTGGGAGATATACTTAAATGAATGAACTTGGATATCAAGAATGAGCAGATGCCCTTTAGCATTCACTCTTTCTAAGACCTCAGGTAACTATGGCAGCACAATAGTAATTTATGCATTCCTCCTTGGAGACATTGCATGCATAGTCTTAAAAGAAAAATTCTTTTCTTTTCAGGAGAAATTTCCTTATACAAAAATAACAAGTGATAGGATGTAATTCAGGGCCCATAATATACATGTTCCCTGCTGAATAATAAATTTGCATGAAGATTTCAGCATAAATAAAAAATTAGTGATATGTGATAGGATATATTTTAAGAGAAATTTTATTGAATTTGATTTAAAAAACGTTAGGGCTTTCCTGGTGGCTCAGTGGTAAAAAATCTGCCTGCCAATGCAGGAGACACTGCAGGTGCACGTGCCCAGCTATTGAGCATGTGCTCTAGAGCCCCAGAGCCTCAACTCCGGAAGCCCATGCACCTTAGAGTCTGTGCTCAGACACAGGAGAAGCCACTTCAGTGAGAAGCTCATGCACCGCAACTAGAGCGTAGCCCCTGCTATCACAGCTAGAGAAAAGCCTGCACCCGATGAAGACCCGGCACAGCCAAAACAAAAGAGCACTAGTCTATTTCATACAAAACAACTTATTTGTGTCTCAAAGATATATAATTTCTATGTTATTAATTGTTTCAACTTTATAACATTATTTCAAAATCTGTGTCCATAGTATTAGATTAAGTTCTGCATTGGCAAGTGGGTACGTTAACACTAACACCACCTTGTAGCCCATAGCAGTTATTAATATATTAATATTAAAGTGGAGGGTTTGCTTTAAATTGAAGACATAGTCCAAATTCTAATGAGGATTTCAATATGTGACAAATATTTTCTTAGAATTTTGATTGATAGGTTGAGAAAATTCTTATTCTGAAATCAAGTATAATTTGTTGATTTTCAACAGTTGTTTCTTGTACTCAGCTTTCTGCTTCTAACACAGAAACAGATGATGTGAATATAAAATGCTGCTTTTTTTTCAGAAGTGAAATTTTCACAAATTTATTTTGAACGGTACATTCAGGATCTTTAACCTTAAGATACTCACAAAATAGCACTGAAAATGACCAAAAAATGTCTTTATAGATACTGTTTGGAATTAATTTCAGAACAAGATCAATTTTGAAGAAAACAGTGCTTCATTCTTACAACTAATATGCTGAAATAACCACACTTAAATTCTATAACTCATAAAACAAGCCATAAACCAAAGCAAAGCAAACCTTGGGTCTTCCCTGGCCCTGGTGGTATAGTGGTTAAGACTCTGGTTCCAATGCAAGGGATACAGGTTTGATCCTTGGTCTGTGAACTAAGATCCCACATGCTTGGTGACATGGCCAAAAAAATCAAACAAACAAACAATAATAACAATAAGTCAGTAACCATGACAAAAAAAAAGAGCTCTAGTTGTGAATTCCTGTACTGTAAACTAGTATTTCTGCTTAGCTAAACAGACTAAACATTTACAAAGCTATTTCTTTGTTGTAAGAAATAGATTTAGAAAGCAAGTATCTACATTTTCAGAATATGCCCCAGAGTTAACAGAGAAGAAATAGTTCTTTCGTAAAACCACAGCATCCATCAAAAACCATTAGTAGTGCCCTCAGATATATTTCTAAGCATTTTATATGTATCAAATCATCCTGAAAATCCTCCCTTACTTAGGAACTGACTCAAGTTTATTCTGGTCTGCTATTACAAATGTTTTGTATCCCTAGCTACAAGAATCTAGCTTTATGCAACTCATAATTCTAATAAAAGTTTCTCAAGCAGTAACAATAGAAAAAGATAAAATGAGGCAAAGTCACTGCCTTAATGCTTTCCAGGTGGCACAGTGGTAAAGAATCCACCTGCCAATTTGGGAGATTTAAGAGTTGGGGGTTCGATCCCTGGGTGGGGAAGAACCCCTGGCGAATTCTGGAAATGGCAACCCACTCCAGTATTCTTACCTGGAGAATCCCATAGACAGAGGAGCCTGGCGGGCTGCAGTCTATGGGATTGCAAAGAGTTGTTGAACATGACTTAGCAACTGAGCATGCATGCATTCATGGCCTTAATAAATCTTTTTCAATCTTCTAGATGTTCATGACTCAGTAGAAAGGAGAACTGTATATATAAAATTGTGATGTGAACACCAAAAAATCAATATCTCTCACTGGTTTGGAAGAAGAATCTTGTGCTCTTTTGCAGACAGCTTGTTTCATGCAGACTATAACCTTCACAGTTTTCATAGTTCCTACAGAGGAGTGAGATATCATTGTGAAATTTTGGATAAGATTCATATTCACAAATATCTTAAAAAAAATAAAATTTAGTACTGGAGTATAATTACAGTGTTCTGTCAGTTTCTACTGTATAACACAGTGAATCAGCTACCCACATACATATATCCGCTCCCTCTTGAGCCACCCTCCCACCCCTCTAGGTTATCACAGAGTGCTGAGCTGAGCTCCCTGTGCTCTACAGCAGCTTCCCACTAGCTATGTATTTTACACATGGTGATGTATATATGCCGATGGAATTGGGAGAATATTCACAAATCTCTAAGCTTGATGGAGGCAGATAAAGATTCTTTGTAAGACATTGCAAAAAAAAAACAACCACTACCAAACCTCGTCTTTTACAGCTTCTTTTGAAAGGCTATTGTTAAGAATCCCCTCCACTTAGAATATTTTCTTCTGAAATGATCAGTTCACTGCAGTCGCTCAGTCATGTCTGACTCTTTGCAACCCATGAACCGCAGCACACCAGGCCTCCCTGTCCATCACCAACTCCCGGAGTCTATCCAAACCCATGTCCATCGAGTCGGTGATACCATCCAACCATCTCATCCTCTGTCGTCCCCTTTTCCTCCTTCCCTCAATCTTTCCCAGCATCACAGTCTTTTCAAATGAGTCAGCTCTTCCCATCAGGTGGCCAAAGTATTGGAGTTTCAGCTTCAGCATCAATCCTTCCAATGAACAACCAGGACTGATCTCCTTTAGGATGGACTGGTTGGATCTCCTTGCAGTCCAAAGGACTCTCAAGAGTCTTCTCCAACTCCACAGTTCAAAAGCATCAATTCTTCAGTGTGCAGCTTTCTTTATAGTCCAACTCTCACATCCATAAATGATGGGTCAAGATAATTTTACAACTCCAGAAGTGCCAAAAGAGACACTACAAAAGATAGTGTCTTGGATATGTTGTCACATATTGGCCCAAAGAATCAGAATTCCTTACTACCTTTCAAGTCTGTGTGTGGGTACACTCACTCCTTAAGACCTTGGTATATCTGGAAAATGTTATGTTACCTATTTGAGAAGAAAGTTACCAAAATGTGAGTTTAGGGATGACTATAAAGATTGCTAAGAAACTAATCATCTTGTAAAAACATCAAGGAATTTTACTTGTATGTATTTCACTTTTCTATAAGATGCTTTAATGAGATAAGCTATTAACACCTTGACAACTTCTAGGATCTGGTGGCTAATCAGTGTCCTAAAAAAAAGTGAAAGTGTTCGTTGCTCAGTGGTGTCCAACTCTTTGCAACCCCATGGACTGTAGCCTGCTAGGCTCCTCTGTCCATGGGATTTCCCAGGCAAGAAAACTGGAGTGGGTTGTCATTTTCTTCTCCAGGGTATCTTCATGACCAAGGGATCGAACCTCAGTCTCCGGCATTGTTGGCAGATTCTTTACTGTCTGAGCCACCAGGGAAGCACCTATCAGAGCCTCCTACTACAACTTAAATGGAAACAATTTAAATAGAAATAATAGTGGAAACAGCCAAGAGCTCCTTAGAACATTCTCTCACCATGACTACTCTGGCACAGGATACTTTGCTGTTTCAGAAAACTGAACACAATAATCTACTAGTCAGTGTGAAGGAGAGTCTCATTCTCTCCTGAAACAAATAAGACTCAGGCTCCAAAGAGAAATGTGGAATAACTTATGACAAATGTGCCACAATAAAGCCTCTCAAAGCCCCAATTTCATCAGGACAGAAAAATAATCTAATCATATTGTGGGTCTTTTGAAAGTGCATTTATACCAATATATTTAGTCTTGTAATTATAAATTTACAAGTATAATGAGAAAACATTAATTCTATTACAGAGTTATACCATCTGCTTAAACAGTATCATTTTTGGAATTATTTAGATAATTGAAAATTCTTTAACAATAAAGAATTTACTTTATTGTTCTAAAAGCTCCATTAGTTTAGATCCATTCAACTTCCCATATTAGCACTGAACAGGACAGTAGATGAGGGTGCCCACTTTGGCAAACACGACCGTATTTGAAATCTCAGTTCTACCATTTTCTAGCTGTGAAATCTTGGGAAATTGCTTCTTAAGTCTTAATGTCTTCCTTTGTGAAACAAGAATAATAAAATCTCCACTACTTGGCATACAGTGAGAGTACAAGTGATAGCTGATATTATGACATACTCAAAGCAAAACACACAGAAAATAATGAATGACACTTAGCACTTATGTTTTCCCTAACATTAAATCACTTAAAAATTAATGATATTTTGCTGCAGTTGTTCACAAAATGCTTGTGAACAATAGGTGCAAAAACCAAACATCTCCTATTACAAATACTTTAAAATTTGAATGTCTGATTAAGATAATCTAACCTCTGCACAAGGAAACAATGTATTATGAATGATCCTATAGTACAAAGTGCTTTGTTTCTGAATCTTCTGAATCATTTTCAAATCCGGATGGGTCCCATCTAGAAAAAATAATCTGTCCATTCTAGCACAGTATTTAGCACAACAGACATGCAAATGTTGGTTGGCGGTAGGAAGGAAGTAAGGAAGAAAGGAGGAGAAAATTAAGGAATAATAACCTCAGACTCCACAGTTGCATTTTTAGACTAACAAATTCCCTGATACTAGAAGAGAAAATAAGTATGGCTCTGATTTTCTGTGATCCATTGTCAATATTGGGAAGTATATGAAAAGTATTGTGATAAAGAAGGAAAATAAGACTGGCTTTGAAATCAGATAGATTTGAGTCCAAGTCTTCATTTTGCTATTTACAAGCTTGTTCAAGTGACCTAGCTTAATAAAGGCATCAATTTATTCATTTGTAAAGTGGGGACAATAATAGTATCTGTGTTAAATGTAGTTATAGGTATTAAATAAGATGTGGTTTCAAAGTGCAAAGAATTGTGGTGGGAATAAAAGAATCCAGTAAATAAGGAAAAGCTGGCCTCTGTTTTTCAAGAGGTTACAGAAAACTTAGGGGTGAAATGTACATGTAACTGCTGAAGAATAACCCAATAACCCACAAGCATTATAATAGTAATGAGAAATGTCTATATAAGTTCATACTGCTAATTAAAGTTAACACCAAAATAACACAATATAGTTTGCTTTACTTTTTCTATATGAGATATGTTTCTTAAGGTAGGATTTATTTTACGTCAAAATCTATACGTGGCTCTGTCAATGGTGTGAAAGTGAAAGTTGCTTCAGTTGTGTCCAACTCTTTGCGACCCCATGGACCGTACATGGAATTCTCCAGGCCAGAATATTGGAGTGGGTAGCCTTTCCCTTCTCCAGGGGATCTTCCCAATCCAGGGATTGAATCCAGGGCTCCCACATTGCAGGCAGATTCTTTACCAGCTGAACCACATGGGAAGCCCAAGAATACTGGAGTGGGTACTCTTCTCCAGTGCATCTTCCCAACCCAGGAATCAAACTGGGGTCTCCTGAGTTGCAGGCAGATTCTTTACTAATTGAGCTATGAAGGAAGCCCATGCCAGTGGTATAGGAGCATTCTATAATTTGAGGAAGTATATACTATTTCATATATACTGTATACTTAGATCCCCAAGGACTAAGTGGAAAGCATGTTTATTATTTTATGTCATCTGTATGAAAGTGATCCTTTTCAAGGTATTGGAAGTTTAAAATTCTGGGTCAAAGTAAAGTTTTTTATAAATCAAGGACTGAAGTAAATTATTATTGAAATATTTTTCCATGCTGGAATTAGTTAGGTTTTCATTTCAAGAGGTTTTTATCATTTTACTCTTTGTGGCCAGTGGAATTGGAGGCTTGTTTCGCTTTTGGATAATGTGGTAACATTCAAAATTTAAAAAGAGACTATATCTGGATGAATAAAAAGGAAAAAGACATAATATAAATAAATCCCAAGGTAACTAACAAAGTATGTTTGAAATATCACGTTGTTAAAGAGATGGAAATCTATGAGAAAAAGTTCAGTCATAATGATATAACTTGTCTATTAAAAATACATTTTAAAGGAGAGCAATGAAATGAATTCTACTTGAGCTATAAAAAACAGGTGACATGTAGGATAATTGCATTTTGAAACATAGTGGGAATTTCTTCTACATTCAAGTAAGTTAATATTCTAAACAGAAGAGTTCCCAATTTCAATCAAAGGTTTAATAGTCCACGTAAATTAAACTCTATTTCAATCCTATACTAGGATTATGATGAAAAACCCACTTTGTCTTAGCTGCTTTACAATGCATTATAAGATAATAATGCTTGGTTTAATACACTAAACAGTTATTTAACGTCTTAACTATTCCAGAAAATTAGCTTCAAGACTTTTTATTGTCAGATCATGCTTGTATAATCTTTGATTATAAGGATGATATTCTTCCAGCCAAGAAAGGGTTAAGATACATTCATCACTATATCAACAAAGGAAGATTATTCTTAGTTAAAAAAAAAAAAATTTACACTTAAGTGAAAGGTTAGGGAAATGAAAAGTTTACATGGTCATAATAAACATCAGCACATTGTAGGTAAGTACATCTTTAGAAAGAAATAGGTAAACATTTACTTCTAAGACTATTTTATAAGCAATTACATAAACAAATTGGTAATTGGTAATAAAAGATTTTGTTGTCCACAAAATGATGCTTCAGAGAATAAAACAAAATGGAATACACAGAAATGAAATCCATACTAGCCTAATTATTCTTAGGTTCATTTTTATTGGATTATAATCAACTCATTAATTAGGAAATATTGAAATAAGAAATCAGAATTTAACATGTCTTTCATATGTTTTGTATGTAAGATATCTGCTAGTAAATGATAGATTTTTAAAATAACGCCTGCTTTGTAAACATATTAAATCTGTCAGGCAAGTGTAATTTCCTTAGTTCTGTCTTGTCACAACAGAGATTTGAAGTGACAGACATTAAAGTCCTCAGCGCATCACAGCTCTTGGACAGACCGTGTTATAGCTCTTGGGTCTTGAACAGACCGTGTTATATCTCTCAGACAGATCAGTGTTACAGCTGCATGTTACAGCTCAGTTTTATTTAGAAAATGGCAGGAAAATACATCCTCGAGGCGTGAGCGAATGGCTACCCAAAGATGCAAAGAGAAGAGAGGAAGAGCACGGGAATGCATGGGAGAGAGAGAGCAGCCTGGCCCTTTGGCTCCTCTTTTTATGTGCTTTTTATTCCTCCCCCCGGCCCTGCCCTCTATAAACTGGGCTAGCCAGGAGTGCTGTTTGTTCTACCTGAGGTCCTCACTCTGGTCCTCGGAACTTCCTTTGACCTTCCTTTGTCCTATTTTCCCTTCCTTGTCTTTTAGCCACCACCATTTTGGACTCCTGTTTCCTATTCTAACTACCTAACAATGGTATGGACCTAACAGAAGCAGAAGATAGTAAGAAGAGGTGGCAAGAATACACAGAAGAACTGTACAAAAGGATCTTCACAACCCAGATAATCATGATGTGGTGATCACTCATCTAGAGCCAGACATCTTGGAATGTGAAGTCAAGTGGTCCTTAGAAAGCATCACTATGAACAAAGCTAGTGGAGGTGATGGAATTCCAGTTGAGCTATTTCAAATCCTGAAAGAGGATGCTGTGAAACTGCTGCACTCGATATGCCAGCAAATTTGGAAAACTCAGCAGTGGCCACAGGACTGGAAAAGGTCAGTTTTCATTCCAACTCCAAAGAAAGGCAATGCCAAAGAATGCTCAAACTACCGCACAATTGCACTCATCTCACACGCTAGTAAAGTAATGCTCAAAATTCTCCAAGCCAGGCTTCAGCAATATGTGAACCGTGAACTTCCTGATGTTCAAGCTGGTTTTAGAAAAGGCAGAGGAACCAGAGATCAAATTGCCAACATCCGCTGGATCATGGAAAAAGCAAGAGAGTTCCAGAAAAACATCTATTTCTGCTTTATTGACTATGCCAAAGCCTTTTAAAAAATGGTAATATCACTGACTCTCAAGCCCTACTCTCTAGGTTTGTACCAGACTTCACCCAATAAGTTGTGAAGTTATTTAGCCCCTGGGTAACTTGATTTCCTCATCTCTTAAAGTTTTATGAAGATTTTATATTTTAATGTGTGTAAAGGACAGAGGACAGTATAGTAAATTCTCAGTAAATATTAATTAATAGTAATATTAAAGTACCAAAAATGTACTTTAGTCCCATAAAAGCACTATGAAAATAATATCCCAGGAAGAAAATATTATTTTAAAATTTTCTTCACTCATTCTACGATGCTATTTTGATCATTTGGTACATTATCTACTCCTTAGTAAGCTGAATCAGAGAAGGCAGTGGCAACCCACTCCAGTATTCTTGCCTGGAAAATCCCATGGGTGGGAGCCTGGGAGGCTTCAGTCCAGGGGGTTGCAAAGAGTCGGACACGACTGAACGACTTCACTTTCATTTTTCACTTTCATTCATTGGAGAAGGAAATGGCAACCCACTCCAGTGTTCTTGCCTGGAGAATCCCAGGGACGGGGGAGCCTGGTGGGCTGCCGTCTATGGGGTCACACAGAGTCGGACATGACTGAAGTGACTTAGCAGCAGCAGCAGCAGCAGTAAGCTGAATATCTGATCTACTTGGATATTTAAGATGAGAAATGAAAACAAAAAAAGAGAAAAACAAAACATTTCAATGGAGGCTTTAAGATATATTTCCATGAATGATTTAACTGGAGGCCACGATTTAGCTGTTCAAATATTCAGCCATTCAACAGATACTTTTTGAACATCTTCTATATGCTAGGTGTAAGTGCCCTTTCAAATCATATTGGAAAAGAAGGCAAAGGAAAAGTATATATTCTTTTCTAAGTGTTATATGGATTTTCATGATTAATTCTTTTCAAAACATTATAGCAAATCAAAAATATTTAAAAATTCCCAAGTAAATTTATTAAAGCTTACAATATTAAGTTTAAACATTTTATTTTTGTCTTCAAATGAATTTACTATTTTTTTTCTTTTTAATGGAATTAAACTCCAATAATATTTTGAAAATTTACTTCTTTGGGAGAGCACTTTGGTGCAAGTCACAGAGTTGATACATGTAAAGGTGGTTATATTATTCTCTAGCAAAGACAAGTTAGCCTCCACAGATAGTTTATTACAAGTAACTCACTAATAAGAAATATAATTCATAATAAAATTTTTGTTATATGGACTCATATTAAATTCTGTCTCACTCAAACATATATACATATATATACACATATATATATACACAAAGTAAAATCTATATAATTTACTAAAAATCACATGTATTCAAACATTTGTTTTAGGCTTGAAAAGTGAAAGTGTTAATCACATAGTCATGTCTGACTCTTTGCAACTCCATGGACTGTAGCCTGCCAGGTCGTCTGTCCATGGGCTTTCCTAGGCGAGAATACTGGAATGGATTGCCATTCTCTTCTCCCGAAGATCTTCCTGATCTCAGGGATCAAATCTGGGTCTCCCGCACTGCAGGCAGATTCTTTACCATCTTAGCCACCAAGGAAGGCTTAATAGAACATATTTCTTCTTCCCAGGTGGCACTGTTGGTAAAGACCCCATCTGTCAATGCAGGAGACATAAGAGATGTGGGTTTGATCCTTGGGTCAGGAAGATTCCCTGGAGGAGGGCATGGCAACCCACTCTTAGTATTCTTGCCTGGAGAATCCCCATGGACAGAGGAGCCTGGTGGGCTACAGTCCATGAGGTCAGAAAGAGTTGGACACAACTGAAGCAACTTAACAAGCATGCAGAATATATTTCTACTTTAGAATTAATGTAATTTTAATTAACAACTGAAAAATAATAGTAGACTGTACATTTAGTATCATTGTGAATTCTCTGAATACTACTTATTGTTCAGTCCCTAAGTGGTGTCCGACTCTTTGTGACCTCATGAACTGAAACATGCTAGGCTTCCCTGTCCTTCACAATCTCCCTGGAGTTTGCTCAAACTCATGTCCATTGAGTCGATGATGCCATCCAACCATCTCATCCTCTGCCACCCTCTTCTCCTCTTGCCCTCAGTCTTTCCCAGAAGCAGGGTCTTTTCCAGTGAGTCGGCCCTTTGTATCAGGTGGCCAGAGTATTGACGCTTCAGCTTCAGCATCAGCATCAGTCCTTCCAATGAATATTCAGGGTTGATTTCCTTTAGGACTGCTTGGTTTGATCTCCTTGCTGCCCAAGGGACTCTCAAGATCTTTTCCAGCACCACAATTCTGCTACTTTATTTAACTTAATGCGGTCTGTGGTCCTCCCTGGTCTCTTTTCTTCATGGACCTTAGCCTCATCTAGTCTATTATTATTTGAATGCTTGCTTACTCTCCATCCTCTTACACAAATGAAAATGTCTGGAGGACCCGGGGGCTTTCTTGTTCTTGTCACTGATTAGTTCCCAGTGTCAAGAGTTGTGTCTTACTCATAATAGACATACAATAAATGATAATTAAATGAGTGAATGAACAACATTGTCTTCTTCCTATGATCCATCTTTCTTTCCTCTTGTAATAGTACTCCAAATTTCTTTCTTTGGTAACAGTATTTTCTTACTCTGAGTCTGTGCCTTAACTTGTTTCCAGGGACACAGTGACCAATACAAGTACCAAGACAGGCCAAGAACATCTAGTGAGAAATGTGGAGTTTTTGTTGGAAAGACCATTTGTACTGGCCTTGAATCTGATAGCGTACGGTCAGAGCTAAGCACCAAGAAAGCTAATAGAATACTGATGACATTATTTAAGTCTGCATGTCTAGTCAGGCTAAAGATGATTTTCCCAGTTATGCCAAAGAATACTTTTTTTTTCTTCTCTTGTTTCTCTTTTTCTTTTTGCTTAAGTTGTTTTGAGTTTGTTGCTCTCCCTTGCTATTATTTTCACTGTTGTTTTATGTATATATATAATATGACCAGGGAAACTTTCATGACAATTAAAATGCTTTTGCATAACTAATAAGTTAAATCTATATTAATTTAAAATTTCTCAAGGCAAAAATTGAAGTAAATTTATACATGGAAATTACATCAAAGTACTGTTTTATTTTATTTTTATTTATTTTTTGTTTTTGTTTTATTTTATTTCATTTGAATGTTTAGAGCATTTTGGTAAAGAACAGTGACGGGATTTTTTAAAGAAAATATTGTATTTAAGGACCAGAAAATTACCTTTTATATGCTTATTGAACTACATGTGTGATGATATTCAGAATAAAATTAACAGCTAATGGTGCTGCTGCTACCATGCACTGCCTCACATGAAGGCAGTGAAAGAAAAACATCAATGCATACCATTTATTCAGAAAGACAACCGAAATACTGAGACAGGATCTACAGTTAACCTCTCATCACTTTTCTATGAAGAAGATGGTCTTTTTAATAAGGACATACATATCATTAGCCATTTTTCAACCTCTAATTAGAACAATACATTATGGTACTTGTTACATTATCTAAGAAATCATGTGAAAATGTTCACATGTGTATTAAATGCATATGCAGGAGAGTACACTGTTTAATATATACCAGTAAAAATAATCTGTTTAATCTTTCCAGATTTGTCTATACTTGAAAACTACTTATTTCTTTACAGAGGGTTGAATTAAGACACCTGTAACCCGCATGTTTCTATTGGAGGAACCATTTTGGAATTTAAGAGTTTCTTCTGTTAGTATGTGTGTTAAGTCACTTCAGTCATGTATGACTCTTTGTGACCCTATGGACTGTAGCCCACTAGGCTCTTCTGTCCATGGGGTTCTCCAGGCAAGAATACTGGAGAGGTTGCTGTGCCCTCCTCTCTGTTAGTATAGAGACGTGTAATAATCTCTAGTGAAAGTAAGATGCTCAAGTGCAGTGGTGTGGAGGCTCTAGGAAGAGAGCAGAGGGAGAAAGAATTGGAGACGATAGAGGAAAAGAATGTTTGAGGGAGGAACCTTCCCTTGGGACAATCTCCCAGCTACTAACAAAGCCTCTTATACTGTCTGCCCAACCCGGTTTAAGGAAATGAGGACATGAAGTGTTGTCCTCTGGTTCTTCTCTACTGGGAGCTTTGCTGAGATCAGCTTGACCTTTCAAAGAAGCGTGCATACCAGTGCATTTGGTCTAATTTAGAGCAGATTTCTCTTGTCATCAGAAGGCAACAGCAGAGATGATAGATTTTCTCAGGCATCGTCAGAGATAAGAATGGCTTATCCTTCTAAACCAAAAGTTCTAACTTAGGTCGGGCTTGAAAAGTATATTTCATGAAATTGTTGAATGGACTGCGTGCTGAAAAGGGCACAGACAGGTGGTCAGGAGACAGCAGCTGTGACTCTAGCTCTTCCAATAAGTAGTTGAATGACCTACAGAACCAGTCTCTTCCTCTGAAGGTGATGACTCTTATGACTTCATCTTTATAGAAATACCTGCAGATCCAGCACTAACTCATCACAGAGAAGCTAAGCTGAATGGAGATGAGGATAAATTTTCATGGTCAAAAAGCACTTTCAAAGACACAAAGGAAGTCTTAAAAATAGCTCAAAACAGATTATTGGCTTGTGTAAAGAGAGTCGTAAAAATAACTCAAAACAGATTATTGGCTTGTGTAAATAGAGCCTAAATTTACCTGAAATATGAATAAAGAAAAGCTAAAAAAATAGTGACAGTAATTTTGTGGCTCTAACTATTAAATTATCTAAAATATAGTATTCTCCCTCATCCACACAATTCCAAATAAGATTAAAACACAATGTATCCATTGATTATTTTCTTGTATGTGAAGTTTTGAGGTTTCCCTGGTGGTTCAATCAGTACAGAATCTGCCTGCAATGCAAGAGATCCAGGTTTGACCCCTGGGTCAGGGAGACCCCCTAAAGAAGGAAATGGCACCCCACTCCAGTTTTCTTGCCTGGGAAATCCCATGGACAGAGGAGCCTGACAAGCCACAGTTCCTGGCGTTGCAAGAGTCAGACATGACTTAGCAACTAAGTCACCACCACTGTGTGAATTTCTGTATTTCTAAATTTTTTGCAATGGAAATATATTAATTTGGCTTTTAGAATTTTTTTAAACAAATTTTTCAAATAAAAAAAATTCTTCCTTTCAGTTCAATTCAGTTCAGTCGCTCAGTGTGTCCGACTATTTGTGACCCCATGAATCGCAGAACGCCGGGCCTCCCTGTCCATCACCAATTTCTGGAGTTCACTCCGACTCACGTCCATCGAGTCAGTGATGCCATCCAGCCATCTCATCCTCTGTTGTCCCCTTCTCCTCCTGCCCCCAATCCCTCGAAAGCATCAGAGTCTTTTCCAGTGAGTCAACTCTTCACATGAGGTGGCCAAAGTACTGGAGTTTCAGCTTTAGCATCATTCCTTCCAAAGAACAACCAGGGTTGATCTCCTTCAGAATGGACTGGTTGGATCTCCTTGCAGTCTAAGGGACTCTCAAGAGTCTTCTCCAACACCACAGTTCAAAAGCATCAATTCTTCGGTGCTCAGCTTTCTTCACAGTCCAACTCTCACATCCATACATGACCACTGAAAAAAATGATAGCCTTGACTAGATGGACCTTTGTTGGCAAAGTAATGTCTCTGCTTTTCAATATGCTATCTAGGTTGGTCATAACTTGTCTTCCAAGGAGTAAGTGTCTTCTTTATCTTCTACCAAATGCATAAAATTCCAAACTTTTCACATATATTATTTACTAATATATGTGAGATCACAAATTTACATCTACTATCATTTGGGTGAGAAAAGAAAGTTAGCTCTAGTCATTTCTACAATTTCTTTAACATTTCTCATGATCCCTACATAACTGAGTAGCAGTGACTGAGGAGGGAAAGAGCCTTCTTAAATGTGCCAGTATTTTGACCTCTTTCAGTTTGAAAATTTCTTTTAGTTACAATCTTCTTTCTGAAATGTCTTGGACTTGAGTGAAATTGTCAAGATAAAAATTGATCCATATTTATACATGAAAAAGTGTATTAAATTATTTGTCATATTTTATTTCATTTGAACCTTGAGAGCATTGTGTTGAATACACAGTCTCAGCTTCCCCATGTTCTTCTGTTAAATGGTGTTCAGGTAGATGGAGTTTTCATAATTTTATGGAGGAAGGGATTGTTTAGTCACTAAGTCATGTCCAACTCTTGCGACCCCATGGACTGTAGCCCACCAAAGGGATTTCTCAGGCAAGAATACTTGAGTGAGTTGCCATTTCCTTCCCCAGGGAATCTTCCTGACCCAGGGATCAAAAATGTTTTTATTTCATTGACAGATGGATTCTTCACCACTGAACCACCAGGAAAGCTGGGAGGAAGGAGACCCAAATGTAATCTGATTTTCAATTTGTTGCTTTCTATTTAAGATCCTCTTTGCTTCTGGGGTCCTCTTTAGACATCCCCTGCTGCACTGCATAATTCTAGAAACCTATTTATTTTGGGGACATCCTTGTCTTTTAAATCATCTTTGTTGAAACTGGATTTCATCATTACATCTATCCTCCACTGATCTATTATCATTTTAGCATTTCCTCGTTTTGTCACCAAAGAAGCGGGAACTTCAACCACCAATAATCCTCACCCCATTGCAGACTACAGGAACCAAAAACAGCTTCCGATTCATCTGTCCACTTTCGTCTAGGCTTGTTGGACTTCTTCAAGGGGTGTACAACACAAAAGGTGTTTGAGAAACAGGCCCATAGCTTTGATGTCCACAGATGCCTCATGATTTTTATCTGGATGTTGCCTAGTTCCATACGTGCTACCCGAGGGTGATTCACAAGGCTGCAAGAAAAAACTGCTGGGATCTTATTTCCTAGCTCTGTTTCTGTCTTCCTTTTCCTTCTGAAGTTCACTTGAAGTGGACCTGTATGCTTTCCATTGCTTCCCATTGGAAGGAAATGACCTCACAGCATGTCTTTCTCTGATTCAGTGTGGTATTAGCCATGTCCCTGTCTGGGAGTCATAACTGCAAAGGGAGTAAAAGGAAAAGAAACAGGCTGAGTAGTAGTAGTTATGAGTAGAGTAGTTACTACTCTACCACAGAGTAGTTATGGGTAGACGTTCTATGAATATATTGTGAATAGACATTCCAGAATCAGCTCTGATAGATAAAAGTCGATAGCTGCATATTGACAGATCAAAATTAAGAAATATATGGAAATGGATAGTTAAATGAAATTCTTTTATAACTGAATGTCTCAGTAATTAGAAGGTATGGCCCTCATCTTTGGGAGGATCAAGCTCAATCAATCTTAATAACCTAGAAGTAATTTTTGAGGATTCATGAATATGAATTAAATTCTCAGTGTTCAAAAGAACACTTTTTGGATTCCCTCTTCTAGAAACAGCATGCATAGGGAGTGGTATTTAAATGACAAGTCACAATATAATTTGTGGCAGTCAGATTACCACATTGCTTTTCATAGCTAACCCACCAGAGGGAGAGAAATGTATATATAATGCATTTGTAATCCCCATCCTTCTAGTCTCTGACTTTACTTTAATAACAATGAGAAATTGGCCCTTTTATGTGGAAAAACCATTTTGTAACAACAAGGGCCAAAGTATAACAAAGACTTAGTTATAGAAAAACAATCACCAATAGTTTCATGAATACTGTCCAAAGATAATTTGACAGGGGATTTTTCCACAAAGTTAATTGCTACACAAAATAAGGCTGCATTCAAACAGCTAATTGCTATAAACCAAAAAGAGATTCCAAGAATGTCTTGCCTAATGAGCTTTCTGCAACCTTATAATAAAGTCTCAGCACTGCTTAGAAAAAGCAATTTTCCACCAACCATAGGAGAGCATGCAAACCTCTAACTCTAATTTATTTAATCTAGTTTATTTCATTTCTTTTTAATTTTGATTTTTATAAAACCTTCAAAGAGCAATTTGTTATGAATCAAACATAAAGTGTTCTTCCCTGCCCAGCTGACCCTCTCTCCATCTTTCTAAGAATTCCACCAGGGCATAAGAGATTAACTAACATTTTCCTTCCTCTTTCCTCCTCCCTCATTTATCCTTTTTTCTCTTTTTTTTTTTGGCCACGTGGCATGTGGGATCTTATTTCCCCAATTAGGCATCAAACCCACAGCTCCTGCAGTGGAAGTGCCAAGTCTTAACCACTGGACCACCAGGAAAGTCCTTCTCCCCTTTCATCTAAACTTGTGACTACTGGCCAATATACAGCCTAAAGCAAATTTCCCATTTTTCTCAGGAGGTAACCATGGGCATGTCTATCCTGAAATGTAAGCAAATATATATGAAATAATTAGGAAATTGATAGACAAAATTCCCTTACTTTTACTTGATTTTTGTTTATTCAGTTCTCATAAATTGAACAGGAAGAATAAAAGGATAATAGTACAAATATAGAAATCACCGCATGTAAGAATTCAAGATTTTAAAATTAAAAAAATAAAAAACTAAAAAAAAAAAAAGACAGAGAAGTAAGCCAAACACACACACACACACACAAAGTAGTTATTTATGGAAGCACATCCTTCTATGCGTGTGAGTTTGAGATAAGAGAAAACAATTGCTTTTTAAAATAGAAATAAAGATTATTATTCCTTCTCTGTGTGCTCTTTTTGTCTCAGAATCTATTCTCTTTAAAGAGGCAAGAGATTTTCTTCAGGATTCTATTGTTTTAGAATAATGTTCTTGACAAAGTAATGAAACTGATATGTGAAACATGTCAAATGTTCATTATGGATAGTACCTCTAGGGATTATCTCTTTCTCTGTTTCTTAAACACCATAGACATAAATGACAGAAACAGACACTTACCAATGAGAGGAGGAGTTACCTTTGCAAAGTAATTTTTGTGAACATATTGTGCTTTAATAGTTGAAAATCCTTGGCTACATTTGAGTTACAATATTTTGAATGAAAGAAAATGACAAAAGTGAAGGTTAATGTTAAATATATAATTAGTATTAAATAATGGCATGAAACTCCTAAGTTTATATATTTGTAAATATACTAAATCTTTATACTAAACTTATATGAATACACAAAACTGATGATATATAAATATATAGAACTATACTAAACACCTAAATTTATATAAAACTAATTTATGTGTATAATTGATGTATGTATATATCATACTCATATATCTAAATAACATGTACGTATGATGTCAGTATTCTTACCTAGAGAATTCCATGGATAGAGAAGCCTGGTGGACAAAGAGTTGGATACAACTGAGTGACTAATACAAGCACACATATTGTATACCAGAATTTTGGATGTATATTTAGATATATATCAACGTTATCTACATATATATCAAAGATTCTGGCAGACTGTGTGTATATCAAATTGTGGGATCAGTAAATTTTGTTTTTATAGGTTTTACAGTAATTACTTTCATAGCCCAAGAAGGACATATTGATGTCCCTTGGATTAGAAAAGTGTAATAATTCAAGTTGAATTAAATTTAAAGCAATGTTTACCCCAAATGCTTCAGTTTTTTTAATGATTAGTGTACAAGATGCAATCTTGAACAATCAGATAATATAAGTAATCACTTCAGAATATAAAAGTGAACATATTGAGAAACACATTCCAATTTTAGTCAGTTTAAAAAGAATGTCTATTATATACTATTTTGAAAATAAAATATGCAAATGGCCACTAACTAGAAAGACTGAATTATAGTGTCTAGCAAAGTTATCAAAAACTTGGAAATAAGACAGCAGAGTGTACATACCATACTGGGGCTTTTTTTAAAGGCACACTGGAAGATTATTTAATTATCTAGGTGAATACACCAGTGTTCTAATTGCTCAGAGCCCACATACTGAGCAGTTACATGTCAACTTGCACACTTCTGTCCAACTGGAAAGAGAATTCCAAAGGTTATAGTTTTACTGTTCTGTATGCCATTGATTCATTTTAAATTTAACAATCTTATTCTAATAAGATTCTTATTCTAATTCTTATTCTAAAACAAGTACTTGTAAATGCCCAATTCCTCAAATGTTCTTAAAACCTATTTTATCACTTTACTTATTTCCTCATTAACCGAGTTTAAAAAATTGTCATGTTCTTTCAATATTTGTATGAAAATTGTGGTTTAAATTTTAATGTTTGTATTTTAATTTGATGGTAAGCAAGCACCTTACTTTGTATGTAAGAATCCAAATGGATATGAAAGGTTAAAACTTTGAACAAGTCACATTGGGTTAACATTTAATAAATCTTTAATATTTATACTGATTCAGATGACACCACCCTTATGGCAGAAAGTGAAGAGGAACTAAAAAGCCTCTTGATGAAAGTGAAAAGAGGAGAGTGAAAAAGTTGGCTTAAAGCTCAACATTCAGAAAACGAAGATCTTGGCATCTGGTCTCATCACTTCATGGGAAATAGATGGGGAAACAGTGGAAACAGTGTCAGACTTTATTTTGGGGGGCTCCAAAATCACTGCAGATGGTGACTGCAGCCATGAAATTAAAAGACGCTTACTCCTTGGAAGAAAAGTTATGACCAACCTAGATAGCATATTCAAAAACAGAGCCATTACTTTGCTGACTAAGGTCTGTCTAGTCAAGGCTATGGTTTTTCCAGTGGTCATGTATGCATGTGAGAGTTGGACTGTGAAGAAAGCTGAGCGCCAAAGAACTGATGCTTTTGAACTGTGGTGTTGGAGAAGACCCTTGAGAGTCCCTCGGACTGCAAGGAGATCCAACCAGTCCATTCTGAAGGAGATCAGCCCTGGGATTTCTTTGGAAGGAATGATGCTAAGGGCCTGGTGGCTCAGAGGTTAAAGCATCTGCCTGCAATGCGGGAGACCTGGGTTCGATTCCTGGGTTGGGAAGATCCCCTGGAGAAGGAAATGGCAACCCACTCCAGTATTCTTGCCTGGAGAATCCCATGGACAGAGGAGCCTGGTGGGCTACAGTCTACGGAGTCACGAAGCGTCGGACATGACTGAGCGACTTCACTTTCACTTAAAAAATGATGCTAAAGCTGATGCTGGGAGGGATTGGGGACAGGAGGAGAAGACGACAACAGAGGATGAGATGGCTGGATGGCATCACCAACTCGATGGACATGAGTTGGAGTAAACTCGAGAGTTAGTGATGGACAGGGAGGCCTGGCGTGCTGCAATTCATGGGGTCACAAAGAGTCGGACATGACTGAGCGACTGAACTGAACTGAAATAGAAAATATTCAGTGAATTACATTGGAAAAAAATAAAAACAAAAAGTATCTAGTCAGAAAATGGAGCTGTAGGCATCTCTGCTTCCATTAGCTTCTTGGCTAACGTGAAGCTGAATTGGAGTCAAAATACTGTCATAGCAACCGAAGGCGACATTGGTAGAAATAAGACTTGCATGGCTACTGTTTTGCTCACAACTGATTTTATATCCCTTCTCTGAGATATCTTTGCCTATAGATGGACTATAGGGAGCTGCTGAAATCTACTGTGAGAATTTTCCCTCCTGTGTTCTCGAGGAGGATGTGTGTCCTTCTCCTTCATTTTTAAAAAAAATTTGTCCTTGTTTCCATGTGCTTGCTTTCAGTCCAGCTCTATATGTTAGATTTCTTCCTTAAGAAATAAAGCCTGTTTCTGCTTTTACTGCAGTGTCAGCAACAAACAGACAAGTGGCTTCCAGTGAAAATATGATGACTCCTCCTGCCCTAATCACACAAAGCTTTTTCCACACATTCCCTGTTACCTCTGTGGTCAGCTCAGATCCAACTCAGAAATAGCATCATCACCATGAATATCTATCCATTTCTCTCAAGTGAATACAGCATGGGAAAGAATTCCTAGAGGGAACTTTGCCAAGTATAGCCCTGAAGCAATTGCTAAACTGTTCTCCAATGGTTGAATTGAAAAAACATTTTATTTTTGATGTGTGATGTGACGGGTGTTTACAATTCTCCTAGCTCCACTAAGATGCTGCTCCTTCTCTCCAAGTTTCCATTGTGTTCTTGAGTACCCTGGAACAATATTTGAAATGCAAAAAACTGGACAGATTTTATGTCTTACCACAGGTCTGGAGGACTAAGGTGACTCCTTAGATATGCTGCTATAATGTAGTAAAGAAATCATGGGTTTCAGATTCAGAAATGCCTATGTAAAATCCCAGCTCTATTACCTACAATCTTCATTATCCAGAGCAATCACATCTCCTCTATGAACCTCATTTTCCCCATTGATAAAGCAGGAGTAATAATAACTGTTTTTAAAAAATCATTATAAACCTGATGGAAAATGCTTATAAAATGCCTATTACAAAGCTTGGTATCCTGAATGTATGCAGTAAGCTAAGTAATGTTATTAATCATGTATACATGACATTATTGGGCTTCCCAGGTGCCACAGTGGTAAAGAACCTGCCTGCCAATGCAGGAGACACAAGAGACGCAGGTTGGATCCCTTTGTCAGGAAAGATCCCCTGGAGGAGGAAATGGCAACACACTCCAGTATTTCAGCCTGGAAAATCCCATGGACAGAGGAGCCTAGTGGGCTATAGTCCATGGGGTCAGAAAGAGTCAAATATGACTGAGCATGCATTCTTGCATTACATAATTATATTTTATTTGGGTACTATTTTCAAGTTGTACAAATTATGCATGTGTATCCTTAAGTTGTACACATTGTACAAGTGTATCTTCACTGTACAAGTTGTGACATTTTAGTGCTACCACACAATATTTACGACTAAGGTATGCCTCTAACTTATCCTCTTAAGTGAGTTGAATTCTATATACACACACATGCATACAGATGCCTTGTCAGAAAGGTTGTTTAAATGCTTAGGAGAATTTTCTTAATGCCTATTAAAATTTCTCATATCCTTTTGATGATCCCATCAGAGATAAATCTAGACGAAGTGATCAATATCTCGTGTGTCATTGCTAAGATGTCATGGAGCCCAAACAATTGCATGCATGAGTGGACTATGAAAATTAGCTCTGAGTGAGAGAGCCCATTAATAGAATTCAGTTCAGTTCAGTTCGGTTGCTCAGTTGTGTCTGACTCTTTGCGACCCCATGAATCGCAGCACACCAGGCCTCCCTGACCATCACCTACTCCTGGAGTTCACTCAAACTCACGTCCATCGAGTTGGTGATGCCATCCAGCCATCTCATCCTCTGTCGTCCCCTTCTCCTCCTGCCCCCAATCCCTCCCAGCATCAGAGTCTTTTCCAATGAGTCAACTCTTAGCATGAGTTGGCCAAAGTACTGGAGTTTCAGCTGTAGCATCATTCCTTCCAAAGAACACCCAGGACTGATCTCCTTTAGAATGGACTGGTTGGATCTCCTTGCAGGGACTCTCAAGAGTCTTCTCCAACACCACAGTTCAAAAGAATCAATTCTTTGGCACTCAGCTTTCTTCACAGGCCAACTCTCACATCCATACATGACCACTGGCAAAACTATAGCCTTGACTAGGCAGATATTTGTTGGCAAAGTAATGTCTCCACTTTTGAATATGCTATCTAGGTTGGTCATAACTTTTCTTAATAGCATTATGTAGGTTTTATTCCATGGTGGTTTTCTGCCTCTGGTTAAATATTTTCCTGCACCTTCAGACCTGTGTTTGACTTTTTTTTCCATTCAGTTTCTAGGCTTTCCCACCAAATCCTAAATATTCCTCTTGACCCCACCTCATGATTTGTCTTTGGTTTGGAGTTGAACCTGCAACCTACTTAGGGCACATCCAAACTACATGTTTCTTGCTGGGATCTATGAGTTTCTAGATCGGTCAATCTTCTGTGTACTCTCACCTCTATGAGTACCATGGAGGAAATCTCTGGATCTCTGGGACACATTTTTGTCTGTCTTTGTGTAGAAGAGTTCAGTGTCTAACTGATGAAGCCCTTATGCTGTCAGACCCCCTTTAATTGGTCACCCTGGGTTTATAAAAGAGTGCCTGTGTAATTTAGAAATTACTTCAGTTTTTTTTTCCCCTTTTTTAAGAAAATTTATTGTATTTATTTATTTTTGATGTGGACCATTTTTTAAAGCCTTTGTTGAATTTGTTACAATATTACTTCTATTGTCTGCATTCTGTTTTTTCAGTCATGCACCATGTGGGATCTGAGCTTCTCCGCCAGGGATGCAACTCACACCCCTGCACTGAAAAGTGAAGGGTTAACCCCTGGACCACCTGGGGAAGTCCTGGAACTACTTCAGGCTTAACAATGTCCTTTCACCTCCTTCAGGCACCATGGCTTTTAAGCTCTTCATTGTGTGCTCACTTTTCTCCCAAGGGCAGCTTTTGTTCCTTCCTTCTAGCTAGATCTTCAAATATACTCTTTGTTTTTCTGTAGTCCACTCTCTTGGCTTTTTGTTGGAGGAGGAGATCCAAGGTATTAACTTGGAGACAGACATTTTATGCATGCTTCTGGTAGGAAAGATGGAGGAGTAAGAGGAACTGGCAGGAAAAGTTGTTCTTGGTTTTCCATTTTGTTATATTTGTAAATAAAGCAATCCTTATTCTATTTGGAAATGAAAGACAAGTTAATATCTTTGCAATGAGAAATAAGAAGTGAAAATATTTCAGATTTGTCTACATATTTAATATTTATATAGAGCAGTTAGAATTTAAAATCACCCCTCTCTTACTTATTTGACATTTCTGTTAACCAAAATATACTAGGAATAGTCATTACCAGCTTCCGCTGACAGTCTGTACATTGGCCTCTGGCCATGAAAGTCTGCACAACTAATTCTCCAGGCTTGTGACCTTAACTGCCTCTGGCTAACACTGACATGGGAAGCCAAATAGTGAAAAATCTCCAGTACTTTGTCCTTTTGTTGCCCTTAAGCCTTTTAGTCACAGCTATAAGTCCTGTGAGGTATACACCTGGGAGCAGCATCAATCATCTCTGGCTTACTTCTTATTGTTCTCTGAACCATTACTATAGGTCTATAGAAATTTATTTTTCACCCATTTTTGAGAGCATGCTATGTCAATTCAGTCATGTCCAACTCTGCAATGCTATGGACCGTAGCCCACCAGACTCCTCTGTCTATGGGATTCTCCAGGGAAAGATACTGGAGTGAAGTGGATCCTCCAGGGGATCTTCTAGACCCAGAGACTAAACCCACATCTCTTATGTCTCTTGCATTGGCAGTCAGATTTCTTTGCATTCATTGAACAATTGAAAAGCCCGCGGGGTTACTAAGGAAGCTAACGTTTGCTAAATGCCATGATATGGGCACTAGTGTGCTACCTATGTTACATGACGCTTGGTCTTGTGGTTTAAAACCAACCAGGGGCTTCTGCAGCATCCAGGAAACTACTGTGGAACAAGTATGGAAAACTCACATCCTTACTTTCTCCCAGCACTGGGTGTGAATCATTTCCTTCTTTTGCAATAAGATCCAGGGGAAGGACATTAAAACAAGGTGCATCAGCCATCCTTGTGGCATGAACAAATATTACCAAATCAAGTTCCAACAGGAATTAACAGAAAATGTCAGTGGGTATATAAGAAGGCATTATGAGATATAGGGAAAGAGAAGTAAAACGGTAATGACTCAGAAGAAAATCCTGCCCTGAAATGAGTTTAGTTCATGACACACACAAAAAATGTAAAACACATTTGTTTCTTATTCTTAGTAATATAAAAGAAAGCTTTAGTTCTGTTAAACAAGGGCAGGCCTGGATAAGAAAAGTATGAAATTCAATAAGAAATGATTGCCAAGTATAATGTTCACTGGGAAGGATAAACAGCATACTTATACTGAAGAAATTCAAATTAACAATAATAAAATAGACTTACAAAGCATTTCCAGCATCTTAAAAAAAAAAAAAAAACAGGAATGAAAATTTTGAGTAAATTAGAAACATAGAAAATTAACCATAGTGATATAAGATGTGATTGAAGAACAGGAAAAATTAAATAAAAATTATCAGAACTAATAATCAAAAGTGTAAATGAAAAAGCCTTTTATGATCAGACCAGAACTTGGGTCAGCTCTGATGGCCTGAAGACGATACAGGATGTCCTATACAACTCTAGTGAGTGCCATTAACATTGAGTTTGAAATGGACAGCCTTTACTTGGAATTGTGAAAGGCATGGGAACATAAAAGAAAATAAATAAGTTGTCAAAAGTGAGTAAGAAAGGTAACAATAAATACTTTAACCACTTTAAAAAAATGATTGCCTATAGAATACTAAAACCAAGTTAGATTCAGATCCCTCCTTGGGTAAAATAAATTCCTAAGAAAAATTATATAATATTTATGAAACTTTCACTGAAAAAGAGTTGAGTAATGATCATTCCAAATACTACCAACCACTTGAAAATACGGGTGTTCAGGAATGAAAGCCTCTGGTAAATGTTCAGTGACATGCTTGAGACCACTGTAAGAGAAATCAGAAAATACTTTCTTGTATGTTTCCATTGTGTTTCCCCAAAATAAATATATTTTAAGAGATTAAACCTCAGATAAGGAATATACCACTATCCAAATCTGCACATACTAATATTTTCTACATTTTTCTGTCTTTTATATTAAGAACCTCTGAAATGTAGCAAGCAAGGATAAATTTGGCATGAAAATAAGTCTAGGAAGGTGTACAGAGAGGTTGGAAAGAACATAAATTCAGAAAAAGAAATGAGTTCAGTTTGGAAGAGTGATTATTAGAGGACAGAAAAAGAGGGCTCAGCTCTAAGAAGGAAACAGAAAATCAAGTATATCATATTTTTTTCATGCTAGTAAAATATAGAATGGGCTGATTCTCCATTCAGAAATGAAGAGAATATGAAAATAAATAATTTATTAATACCAGATATTGAATACAAGAAATCCAAAGGGGGGAAAAAAAAACAAATAGCATCATAGCACAATGAAAAATTTAAACCTTCCAAATAAACAAGAATTTTCAAAACATACACACACATCTATACCATACCCACTGTCATATTGTAACATTTCCTACACCAACAAGGTGTTTTAAATAGCCATCAAAGAGAAATAAAATATTAAGACAGATTTTGTTTAATATCATTTTCTAATTTTGTCTATATTTAGCTCTAATATAGGAACTGCGGTACTTTATCTTTTGATCTTTACTTTCTGTAGCTGTTTATGTGTAATAAAACACTTGATTGATTCCATCCAAGTGATGAGTTTTGTCATTTATAAAATTAAGGATCTTGCTAATAAAAATAGTTTGATAATTAAATTTAAAATATTTTGACTACTGCCTAAGATTGAGGGATATAATTAATGAAAGCTTAATGTTAACATTTCTTAATAGTTAAGTTATTTTGCTGGCTTATATGAAAACAGTCTTTTAAGCTTTTTATTAGATAACTATATCATAATTTTAAAATATACTTATTGCTAAAGAGATATTTCTCCACAGAATAAAAGCCTCAAATAGTATCTTACACAATATGTTGTATTTCATTAACAAGCAAATTGTTCATAAAGTAAAATTTTACCCCTGGGAAGAGAAATCTAAATCATTTTCTCAAAATTATCATGTGAAATATTTTTGAGGAAACTAGCCTTGGCATGTTCAGACACTCTTAATGCATCATGATTTTATTATAGCTACATAGTTTGAAGCATTTGTGAAATAGAAAACACCTCCGGGAAACCCTTCTTCTCCACTGTGAGGACAGCATTTTTCTGTGGCCTTTCCTATAAGGCCTATCATTGTTCTCTGGGTCTCTCACAGGAAGCACTGGCCTAGTTATCTAAGTATAGAAAACTATTCTGACATTTTATCAGATAAATATGATATGTTCACCTGATTCTTTCAATCTGCATGTTAAACATGCAACATAAATACAGAGGCCCAGCTAGGCCATGTAGCCAATTCAGTTCAGAGTAGAAGAGGAAGGTGAGAAGTTCTACACTGAGAGATCCTAGCTGTTGCCTCCACCATTAGAAACATGTGCTGATCACTCTGATTTATTTGCCAGAATTCCTAGCAAATGATTATAGAAAATTACTGAATAATTAAAAATAATTACAGAAATATATTTGCCTGGCTAGATCTAAGTGCTTTGAATGATAAATCAATAAATAACTTTTAAGAGTATAAAGTGACCTAAATAAAGAGTAAAAATTTTGAAAAGAGAGCATCTGCTTCAACACTGACAGAAAAAAAGAATATGGTACATTCCATAGCTTTCCATAGAATGTAATGAAAAAATTAGATATTTGGTTATTTCCTATATATTGAAAACAAAATAAGACAAAACCAGGCTTTGATCAGGGTTTCAAGAGTGCAATAATTACAAAGATTTCAAAGAAAATCAGCTAAAGGTAGTAACTGAGAATAGTATTCTTTAGTGGTAATATATGAATATATCTTTTGGATTTTTTTTCAGTGTGCACATCAGTGATGATAAATTGGTCGGTTTGAGGGTTGAACTCTGTTTTTGTCATGTTGCTTGCTTTTTCCTGTTTTCTCTTCGCTATCTTCTTTCCCGAATCTCATTTACACATGCAAGCATCAGTGGCATTTTTTAATTGACCTACAATGTCAGTGACTTCTCAAGGGCATCAATTTACCATGTCATCAGTTATTTTGTTACTAGTTCTTTAAGCAGAGCCCGGTAGACACACTGCACTCAGTGAATGTTTGTCAAACAAATGGTCTAGTGCAGAGATGGCTTAGAGAGCTTATATCTTCTGGAATGACATGTATTTTAGTGTTCATACATTGCTGACCAGAGAATTTTTTAAATTCTAATTTACTTCATTAATATGAGAAGTGAAGACCTGTATACTTTGGCAGAAGCACCTGATGCTATCCTTTTGTAATGTGCTTTTGGAAAATGCCATATTTGGAGTTCTATAATTTATAAGCTATAATTAAGTGCAAGTAAATGTATATGTGAACCATGAACTTCCAGATGTTCAAGCTGATTTTAGAAAAGGCAGAGGAACCAGAGATCAAATTGCCAACATCTGCTGGATCATGGAAAAAGCAAGAGAGTTCCAGAAAAACATCTATTTCTGCTTTATTGACTATGCCAAAGCCTTTGACTGTGTGGATCACAAGAAACTGTGGAAAATTCTGAAAGAGATGGGAACACCAGACCACCTGACCTGCCTCTTGAGAAACCTATATGCACGTCAGAAAGCAACAGTTAGAACTGGACATGGAGCAACAGACTGGTTCCAAATAGGAAAAGGAGTACGTCAAGGCTGTATATTGTCACCCTGCTTATTTAACTTCTGTGCAGAGTACATCAAGAGAAACGCTGGGCTAGAAGAAGCACAAGCTGGAATCAAGATTGCTGGGAGAAATATCAATAACCTCAGATATGCAGATGACACCACCCTTATGGCAGAAAGTGAAGAGGAACTAAAAAGTCTCCTGATGAGAGTGAAAGAAGAGAGTGAAAAAGTTGGCTTAAAGCTCAACATTCAGAAAACGAAGATCATGGCAACTGGTCCCAACACTTCATGGGAAATAGATGGGGAAACAGTGGAAACAGTGGCAGACTTTACATTTTTGGGCTCAAAAATCACTGCAGATGATGACTGCAGCCATGAAATTAAGAGATGCTTACTCCTTGGAAGAAAGGTTATGACCAACCTAGATAGCATATTGAAAAGCAGAGACATTACTTTGCCAACAAAGGTCCATATAGTCAAGGCTATGGTTTTTTCAGGGTCATGTATGGATGTGAGAATTGGACTGTGAAGAAAGCTGAGTGCCGAAGAATTGATGCTTTTGAACTGTGGTGTTGGAGAAGACTCTTGAGAGTCCCTTGGACTGTAGGGAGATTCAACCAGTCCATTCTGAAGGAGATCACCCCTGGAATTTCTTTGGAAGGAATGATGCTAAAGCTGAAACTCCAGTACTTTGGCCACCTCATGTGAAGAGTTGACTCATTAGAAAAGACCCTGAAGCTGGGAGGGATTGGGGTCAGGAGGAGAAGGGGACGGACAGAGGATGAGATGCTGGATGGCATCACTGACTCGATGGACGTGAGTTTGAATGAACTCTGGGAGATGGTGATGGACAAGGAGGCCTGGCATGCTGATTCATGGGGTCGTAAAGAGTCGGATGCACCTGAGCGACTGAACTGAATTGAACTGAACATATATATTAAAGAGGTTGGCCATCTTAGGTAGTTTAGTTGCTAAGTCATGTCTGAATCTTGTGACCCCATGGACTGTAGTGCCCTAGGTTCCTCTGTCCATGGGATATCCCAGGCAAAGTTACTGGAGTGGTTGTCATTTCCTTCTCCAGGGGATCTTCCTCACCCAGGGATCAAACCCAGGTCTCCTTTATTGCAGGCAGAGTCTTTACCCACAGATCATCAGGGAGGCCAATTTCTCAAAGTCAGAGAAATAACCATGATAAAAATAAGACAGATAATTTTGCAACCATTCAGTAACATCAACTTTCATCAACTAAATTACTATTGTTATTCAGTTCAGTTCAGATCAGTCACTCAGTCATGTCTGACTCTCTGAAACACCATGAACTGCAGCATGCCGGTCCTCCCTGTCCATCACCATCTCCCGGAGTTCACCCAAACTCATGTCCATTGAGTCAGTGATGCCATCCAGCATCTCATCCTCTGTTGTCCCCTTCTCCTCCTGCCCCCAATCCATCCCAGCATCAGAGTCCTTTCCAATGAGTCAACTCTTCACATTACGTGGCCAAAGTAATGTAGTTTAAGCTTTAGTATCAGTCCTTCCAAAGAACACCCAGGACTGATCTCCTTTAGGATGGACTGGATGGATCTCCTTGCAGTCCAAGGGACTCTCAAGAGTTTTCTCCAACATTACACTTCAAGAGCATCAATTCTTCGGCACTCAGCCTTCTTCACAGTCCAACTCTCGCATCCATACATGACCACTGGAAAAACCATAGCCTTGACTACATGGACCTTTGTTGGCAAAGTAATGTCTCTGCTTTTCAATATACTATCTAATTGGTCATAACTTTCCTTCCAAGGAGTAAGTGTCTTTTAATTTCATGGCTGCAGTCACCATCTGCAGTGATTTTGGAGCCCAGAAAAATAAAGTCTGCCACTGTTTCCACTGTTTCCCCATCTATTTCCCATGAAGTGTTGGGACCAGATGCCAAGATCTTTGTTTTCTGAATGTTGAGCTTTAAGCCAACTTCTTCACTCTCCTCTTTTACTTTCATCAAGAGGCTTTTTAGTTCCTCTTCACTTTCTGCCATAAGGGTGGTGTCATCTGCATATCTGAGGTTATTTATATTTCTCCCAGCAATCTTGATTCCAGCTTGTGCTTCTTCTAGCCCAGCGTTTCTCTTGATGTACTCTGCACAGAAGTTAAATAAGCAGGGTGACAATATACAGCCTTGACGTACTCCTTTTCCTATTTGGAACCAGTCTGTTGTTCCATGTCCAGTTCTAACTGTTGCTTTCTGACGTGCATATAGGTTTCTCAAGAGGCAGGTCAGGTGGTCTGGTGTTCCCATCTCTTTCAGAATTTTCCACAGTTTCTTGTGATCCACACAGTCAAAGGCTTTGGCATAGTCAATAAAGCAGAAATAGATGTTTTTCTGGAACTCTCTTGCTTTTTCCATGATCCAGCAGATGTTGGCAATTTGATCTCTGGTTCCTCTGCCTTTTCTAAAATCAGCTTGAACATCTGGAAGTTCACAGTTCATGTATTGCTGAAGCCTGGCTTGGATAATTTTGAGCATTACTTTACTAGCGTGTGAGATGAGTGCAATTGTGTGTTAGTTTGAGCATTCTTTGGCATTGCCTTTCTTTGGGATTGGAATGGAAACTGACCTTTTCTAGTCCTGTGACCACTGCTGAGTTTTCCCAATTTGCTGGCATTTTGAGGGCAGCACTTTCACAGCATCATCTTTCAGGATTTGAAATAGCTCAACTGGAATTCCATCACCTCCACTGACTTTGTTTGTAGTGATGCTTTCTAAGGCCCACTTGACTTCACATTCCAGGATGTCTGGCTCTAGGTGAGTGATCACACTATCGTGATTATCTTGTTTGTGAAGATCTTTTATGTACAGTTCTTCTTACCACCTCTTCTTAATATCTTCTGCTTCTGTTAGGTCCATACCATTTCTGTCCTTTACTGCGCCCATTTTTGCATGAAATGTTCCCTTGGTATCTTTAATTTTCTTGAAGAGATCTCTAGTCTTTCCCATTCTGTTGTTTTCTTCTATTTCTTTGCATTGATCACCGAGGAAGGCTTTCTTATCTCTCATGCTAATTTTTGGAACTCTGCATTCAGATGCTTATATCTTTCCTTTTCTCCTTTGCTTTTCACTTCTCTTCTTTTCACAGCTATTTGTAAAGCCTCCCCAAACAGCCGTTTTGCTTTTTGCATTTCTTTTCCATGGGGATGGTCTTGATCCCTATCTCCTGTACAATGTCACGAACCTCCATCCATAGTTCATCAGGCACTCTATCAGATCTAGTCCCTTAAATCTATTTCTCACTTTCACTGTATAATCATAAGGAATTTGATTTAGGTCATATCTGAATGGCCTAGTGGTTTTCCCTACTTTCTTCAATTTTAGTCTGAATTTGGTAATAAGTTCATGATCTGAGCCACAGTCAGCTCCCAGTCTTGTTGTTTTTCCCAGATCGGTAGGTGCCCATATGCTACTGGAGATCAGTGGAGAAATAACTCCAGAAAGAATGAACGGATGGAGCCAAAGCAAAAAACAATACCCAGTGGTGGATGTGACTGGTGATAGAAGCAAGGTCTGATGCTATAAAGAGCAATATTTAATAGGAACCTGGAATGTTAGGTCCATGAATCAAGGCAAATTGAAAGTGGTCAAACAGGAGATGGCAAGAGTGAACGTCAACATTTTAGGAATCAGCAAACTATAATGGACTGGAATGGGTGAATTTAACTCAGATGACCATTACATCTACTACTGCAGGTAGGAATCCCTCAGAAGAAATGGAGTAGCCATCATGGTCAATAAAAGAGTCTGAAATGCAGTACTTGGATGCAATCTCAAAAACGACAGAATGATCTCTCTTTGTTTCCAAGGCAAACCATTCAATATCACAGTAATCCAAGTCTGTGCCCTAACCAGTAATGCTGAAGAAGCTGAAGTTTAATGGTGCTATGAAGACCTACAGGACCTTTTAGAACTAACACCCCAAAAAGATGTCCTTTTCATTATAGGGGACTGGAATGCAAAAGTAGGAAGTCAAGGAACACCTGGGGTAACAGGCAAATTTGGTCTTCGAATGCAGAATGAAGCAGGACAAAGGCTAATAGAGTTTTGCCAAGAGAACACACTGGTCATAGCAAACACCCTCTTCCAACAACGCAGGAGAAGACTATACACGTGGACATCACCAGATGGTCAACTATTGATATTACAACATTAAAATAATAAATTTTGTGTGTCAAAAATTCTTTGTTACTATTTTGATAAACATTTAAGAAAGATTAGTGTTTCTACATTAAAAAAACTTTTTCTATTGTTCTTATTATGACTGTCTGCTGTCTTTTTCCAGATTGGTTATTGCCAGGGAAAAGAAGAAAATAATATATTATAAAATCAACCACCAACAACTAATATGACATTCCCAAACTTGTTTTATATTTATGATCCCACGTTTTCCTTTCTTTTATGTCTAATGAGGACTGTAGACATCTGTATAGCAATCTGAATTGAGACTCCTTGGAAATTTTTATAATTTCCCTGCCAATATTTTATGGTGGTCTCACCCATACCCATTTTATTGGCAATTAATTTTCAAGAAAATGTCTATTATTTATTACTTTCATAGTTTTGTTTAATTTTTATTAAAATAATTCTCTTCTGACAGCAATGTTTTATTGAATTACATTGCATAATTGAATTAAGTAACCCTGGCACACATGTGTTAGAGAATGAACCTATATTCAGCAAAGTCTAGTAAGCAAATATTTCCAATGGCTTACAGCCTACTTGCCTTGAGTGTTCAGCACTTTGTAAAGGCAGTGGAAACTTGGTTATTGTGATAGTATGATTTATAAGAAAAAATATATTTGTCCACTTAGAAAACCAGTCTTCTGATCTTCTTTCATAGTTCCTGAATCATAGTCCAAAATTGAAATTTCCTGAGCATAACAGCAGACCAATTTTGTCATAAAATTTGGTCTCCTGTCTTCAGTGGAAAGCTTCAGACTCATAAAGGTAAAATAATTTCTTGTTATTCATAACAAGACCCTTTCCACCACAACTGGGTTTCTATTAATGAGGGACTTTAGGCCAGTGCTAAAGATGGAGGTTGGTCGCTAGGGAAAACCACCAAGAATAGAAGCTTGGAATTTTCAGTCCCGCATACTGATTTCTAGGGAGGGGAGAGGGTTGGAGGGTGAATGAAATACCAATGACCAATGATTTAACCAATGGTGCCTATGCAGTGAAGCCTCCATAAAACCCCCAAAAAACTGAAGTTGGAGAGCTTCTGCGTTGATGATCATGTGGAAATTTGCAGAGAGTGATGTGCCTGGAGATGGCATGAAACGACCAAGATCTTTCCCACATACCTTGTTCTATGTACTCCTTGCATCTGGATGTTCTTGAGTTACATTCTTTTATAATAAACCAGCAATCTAGTATGTAAACTATTTACCTGCTCTGGCAAATTAATCAAACCCAAGGAGGGATCCTTGGCTACCTCCAATACATAGCTAGTTGATCAAAAGCATAAGTAACAACCTGGGCTTGCCAGAAATATCTGGAGGGGCAGGGGATGGTCTTGCAGGACTGAACCCTTAACCAGTGGAATCTGAGGCTACCGCTGGATAGATGACAGAACTGGGTTGAGTTGTTGGAAATCCAGCTGGTGTAGGAGATTTGCTTGGTGTTGTGGGGAACCCTCTCATCACTCACACTGGAGACTGATCTCAGAACAGAAAAAGTTACCCTTCGTAATCAGTTAAGCAGAATTCAGTAAGAGAGTTTCTGTAATATTTATCAAATTCTTCACAACTATTATGCATTATTTTAGTAATAAGAAACTGGAAAAAACTTTGATTAATGATGAATCACATTTCCTTTAACAACTTGTTAGAATGAAAGACATGAGAATCACAGATTAAATGTGTTTGATGAATATCAAATAACCTGTATCCATATTATTTGAGGCATGTGTTAAGTATATGACACTTCTGTGTTAAAAATGATGATAGGAATAAAATTCACACAAGCATATAACCTAACTAGTTATAAGTATTTTATACACAATCAGTGCAAATTACTATTGTCAGCAACTCTGAGATCTTTATAAAAACAAGAATAATTTTATAAAAACACAATATATTGAAATATGAGTTAAAAGAAAATTAGCAGTAAGATATGCATGTAAATGGGGCTTCTCAAGTGGTTCAGTGGTAAAGAATCCACCTGCAATGCAGGAGACTCAGGTTTGATCCCTGGGTCTGGAAGATCCCCTGGAGGAGGAAATGGCAACCTTCTCCAGTTTTCTTGCCTGGAGAATCCTGTTGTCAGAGGAGCCTGATGGGCTGCCATCCATGGAGTCACAAAGAGTCAGACATGACTGAGCAACTGAGCATGAATGTTCACACATACGTGCAAATGTATCAATGACAGAATGAAGTGATTTTGAATCAGTGTTTTGTGGTCCAACAATCTTTCAGTATTTAGGTAAGTTTATAAAAGTGCAAGTACACTTTAGTATTTTGCTTCATCTCTTCAGGGTTGTCAAATCTGGCTCAATATTCATTACTATAAAGTGTTTTGAGTCCTTTTTAAAGAGTCATAAAAATTCTAACAAACTATTTAGTGTTGACATGCAAGATAGAAGTCTTGGAGGAAAACAATATAAGGTCAATAGAAAGATTTGACAAGGTTGTCTCTAACTGAAAAAATGAGGCCAGGATCAAACAAAATCATTCTACAGTTCTGTTAAAATAGCTAACCAATAGATATATGTGATTTTTGTTTGATTAATTTGGATAGGATTTAGGCAGTCTTCACAAAAGAATTTAAAACGTTTATGTTGTTCTCTTCTAAGCTGGTTTTGGTGCACCTAATATTAATTTTACATACATTATCAAAGTTGTAGCTAGATTTTATATTTTATGAGAAAAACCCATAAGAAGGAATAGATCATAAAGAAATGAGCTCTTGAAATAGAGCAGGAACCTGTGGTCCTTGCCCCCCATGTCCTCAGCCTGCTCTTTGTCCATGAAAAAACTTTAACCAAGGAGTAAGTTTAATCAGAGAAATGAAAAATGCTAAAACATAGGAAAAATGGTCCAACAAGACTGAAATAATAGTTTAGTCATTAAACATAGTCAAGGACTTTAGTTCCCCTTCAAGGGCAATTGATAATATTTTGTGCCATGACCTTTCAGCTGTCTTCTAGACACCGAAACTCCTAGCAGGTGGAAGATGATAACGACATGATGACCAGACTAGTCATGACGTGAGCTGCCATGACTCCAAGAACTGGCCTCAAAGACATGGGGACAAACTAACCCTGGAACTAAAGACTAACTGTACTTAAAACAATCAAGATGAGGCTGATGAGACCACCACATGACAAATTTCCTGATGACTATCAGAGCTGACTATTTCTGCTTGTAGCCCCTCCCTGCATTGTTTTGCCCACTGATTGTCAGTGGGGAGAGTCACATTTGGAGGAGAATCCCCTGGTTGCCACCCTCCAAAATAAAACAAACGTTCCTTTCCACCAACCTTGCCTCTTTATTGGCTTCTGAGTCAGGAGGATCCAGACCCCACCTTCGGTAACAGTTTTGGAGCCCTAGTAGGGAGGTTGTGTTCTCGCGACATCTGGCTCCCCAGGATTTCCCCCAGGAAAGCCACAGCCATGACGCTGCACCAGAACGGCTGCGAGGAGCCCACAGATCTTGGCTAGCTGGCTCTGAGAGAGAGGCTTTGGGGGACATTCTTAGAAGTTGCTGAAATCATTTGTTCCTGGGATCCTCCCCGTTCCCCCTCTGCTTACCACTGGCTGCCAACTTAATGTTTTTCCTTGGTGGAAGGGAAAACAGGCATCAGGAGGAGGTGATGAGTTTCAAGACTGAGTAAGTCCACTGGTGTGCACCAGGCAAACTTCTCTTTTGAGCATGAAGTACTATTTGGGCGTTTTGCCCATGGTTCTGACATGTGTCTGCTTTGGGGGATCATTTGTGTTGGAGAAGTATTTATTTGGGACTCTATTGGCCAGTGGTGACCCTCTCAGAGGACATGTGACAGTTCTGTCTTCTGGTGTGTGAGTGTGCATTCCATGTGTGACTGGTACTCTTGTTGCCTTTTGTAAAATGAGAAATTCAGGTTCAACTCATTAGAAAACTTTAAGCAATGAAACTATGACTAAAGAAAAAGAAAGATATTTTTTTTAAAACACTGTGTTGCTGACAGTATTCCTCAGACTCCAGAGAAAATTGGTTAAGATGAAACTCTTGAAATTCCAAAACTTTTTTGTTTTTGCAAATGCAGTTAGAGAAACCTAGCTTGATAAATGCTGTTCAAAATTCTAACCCTGAGAGAGAGGAAAAAAAAATATGCCTAGGAGAAAGCTTGAAATTAACTCTTATCATGTCCTTGAAATACAAACACAGCTCACTTTGCCTGAGACTTTAGCCTTGGGTTAATTAGAACTTCAAGCCAAGGGGGAATAAAAGGAGTTGGTGGGGAGGGAGAGAAGCCTTTTAAACTCAAGTGAGTAAATTCAAATTATTCCGATTGTTATTAATAAGTTGATAAGTTCTATATTGAAATAAAAAATTTGAGATCTCTGTCTGAATATCTTGTGTCTATATGTGATACTGTCATAAATGGTTTCAAAGGCTTTCAGATAAAGTCTTTGAAAAAATTATGTTTCAGGGATGTTTATCCAAAAATAGTTTTTTCCAGATTTTTGGTAACTTTAAATTTTAGAGTTTTTTTTAAATTAAGTTTTTTGATGCAAATTAATTCAATGTCTAAATCATTTTTTAAGGTAAAATGCTGGTACATTACTGAACAAATTTAAGTTTACCTAATTTTGCCTTCTTATTAGAGAAAAAGCACTAAAGATATTTGGGTTTATTAAATACACATCTCATACCACATTAAAGAGAAATTATGCTATGAGGAAAATGTATGTTTTTAGAGGTTATGGAATGTGTTCTTAAGTTTGCCTATCAGCAAATAATAGTATAACAGTTCAATTACTTGTTTCTTGGGTTTTTAAGACCTTTAACGTTTAAAAATTGTTATATGTAATTAAAACTACTAAAAATGACAAGGAAAGCGTTTCAGTATGTAAAGCAAAAAAGAATATGTATTGTCAGCAAGAGAAAGTATAAAGAAAGGAGTTAAAAAAAATTTTTTTTGAGGAAAAATGATGATAATAATTTTGTCCTAGAGCTGTTTGTTTCTGGATGGGGAAAATTAAGGGACAAATCCATTTGTATACAAAAAGTGATTTTAAAAAAGTTTGTGTAAAAAAGGGAACTTTAAAAAAAAAGAATTTTCTATGTTGTCAGGAGTGATTAAGATTAGACTTGGTTTAATTAAATCCAGTTAGTATTTAAATTTAGTCAAATGAACTTTGTTGTCTATAGTACGCTGATACAAGACTGAAATTTGGTTGTCTTACTCCCTGTTAAGAAAACAAATTTTTCCTGAAATATTGAATTGCTTTTGATAACAAACTGTAAGTTTCTTTCTCTAGCTATCTTTGAGTATTCCAAAGAGCCCCTAATGCTAATGTGCTGTGCTTAGTCATGTCAGACAATTTGTGACCCCATGGACTGTCGCCTCCCAGGCTCCTCTGTCCGTGGGATTTTCCAGGCAGGAATACTGGAGTGGGTTACCATGCCCTTCTCCAGGGAATCTTCCCAACCCAGGGATTGAACCCACCTCTCCTGCATTGGCAGACAGATTTTTTACCACTGAGCCACCAGGGAATCCTCTAAAAAGTCCCTAGGCATCTCAGAAGAAATATTAAAGGAACTAGGATTATTTGATGTGTTAAATTATATGGGAAACATTTTATAACTTTCAGATCATACTGTTGAACTGGCTAAGAAATTTAAAGAATTCTAATGTAAAACTATTGTTTTGCTTAAAAACATGTTTTTGACCCCCAATGTTCTGGATGGAAAAAAATTGTCTTTTCAAGTTATCACAAAGTATACTTACCTATGATGTGTATCACTACCTCTTGAGAGGGAATTCCTCACTAGGTCAGATGACTGTTGACTGAATGTAGCTTAACAAATGAATATTCATGTTTCAATTACTGTCCATGCTGAATTCTTTTAAAATAAATGACTGGCATTGTAAAATTTTTTTTTCATTGGTAGTTGGTGGAGGGGTAAAATTTCCTAATTTTCCAAGTTGAATTCAAACTCTGTTGCATTTCTCCCCACTTTCCACAATGGAGGGGGTGCTATGGTATTAAAATCCCACACTGTTACTAGAATTTTAGCTTCACCAACTGTCTGTTTCTTTCAGATAGAACTTCATTATCTTTCGTTTGGTTTTCTGCCACTGGGTCCTGTTTTTAGTTTGTAGCATGTAGTCTTCCCATCTTCCAACGTGTTAATTATTATTTTCAAAATAATTTGTTTTTCAACGTCAATTAATGTAACTTTTAAAAAGTTTTCACACCTTCTCATTGCCTTCTCATATCAATGAAATCCTAAACAGATTCAATGCTAATTAAAATCTAACCTTCTCCTCTGTCTTGATTCTCACTGTCAGACAGTCTCTGCCTCTTTTTTGTCCCTATATTTTATCTTTACCAAATTGCCTATGTTTCACCACCAATAAACTACCAATATACTGTGTTTTATATATATATATATATATATTTTATATACTGTGTTTTAAATGACCTCATTTTCACACACCTGCTCTTTCGCCCTGGATTCACTTATCTTTTTTCTTTATCCAGCTAATCTTAATCCATCTTTTAAATTCAAATGTCCTTTTCCCCCCAATTTTTTTCCACTGGCCTGGGTCACAAGGGGTCTGATGCCCAGCACATAAACCTCTGAAACATCATTGGTTCCTTAAAATATAAAACTTAAATACTGTGTTGCTCTTCTCTTTTCCAATTGGCCATGAGCTCTCCAAGGTCATGGACTGATCATATCTGAGAATTTGGAATCCTGAAACTTTAGAACACTGCGTAGCAAAATGTAAGTACAATAACTGCATCTTAATTTACTTCAATTAAATGTGTAGGTGTGTAATCTTGGACTTTGTTTCACATTTCCTTTAGCTTAGCTTCTTCATCTATTTATAACTACACATACTTAATGAGTTGTACTAAGTTTTAAAAGAGACTATCCATATAGTGCTTGGTCAGTATTAAATGCTGAAAAATATTAGTTCACATCATGGTTCCACCAAAGCATATATTGGAAACTTGTTGGGCGGTTCCCCTTAATACTTCTGTAGGGTTTTCTGTTTATGCGAGTGATGCAAGAGCTACTTCTAGCACTTATTACAAGGCTCCTCTGCCATAGTTAATGGGCCCAGGATGATTTCTGATATAAAAGCATCAAGGGTTTCCTTCTCTAGTATCTGAGCCTGAGAACTAAAAAGATTGGTGGCTGTTTTGAAATGTAAATGGATACCCAGGCAGAAGCAGAGATGAAAGAAATAGAAGGACCTAGAAGGCATTTAACTTTCTGCTTTCAGATATTTCTTACAATCCAAATGCATTCCTGTTTTCAGGCCCTATGTTTATTTTTTATATAAATTCCTCTTTTGCTTGTCACTAGATTTCTGTTTTACAAACAAAACATTCTAACCAAAACCAATGAGATTAAGTTCTCTTTAGAAAACAGTATAATTATGGTTTTGTAACAATACACCTTAATCAGATAATCAATGGCTGATGGCTTGGGCTGATATGCTGTGTTTATATTAAAAATATGAGCTGGCAATATGTGACCCAAAATAATGAGTCATGGTTTTCACGATATTCAACTTGCAACATTGAAGAATTACAGAGGCAAACAACAAAATATGTATTCCATAAGCAGGTAAAGAACATAATAATCACCAATTTATAACTGTTTTTATCATTTCACTGATAAGACACTTCAGAAATATTAAAATATGTCCTTGCTGTCCTGGAAGTGGGTATCATGGGCCATTTCTTTAATGAGTATCAACTTGATTACCTTCACTCAATGTCATGTCTCATCTATTGATTCTTCCCTCCATCAAGATCAATGCACCAAAAAAATCTATTTACTTTATAATGCAATATAAATATAAATGCTTTGAAATATTAATGCCCAAAGGATTATTTCATTTGGATAAGAAAAAAGGACACGATTCCCTTGCTCTCTTTCAAAAACTATTATTACTGTGAATTTAGAAAGTGTTGAAGTAAGATTAAATAGACTTGGGAGGAAACAATGCTAAACGTATTTTAAAATAGCAAATAAAAGTTGTGGATGGCATTTCTTTCAAACAACCAAGATTCATTGTCTTTAAAATCTACTTCTGAAGTGAAACTCTTCAGCACTCCACTGCTCAGAGTAACTTAATGCTGAGCTTTGATGTCCTAAGAGGTTTTCTGGATGAACTTTCAATTATGCAGACTGTGCCTCCCTTACATTTTCAGAGCCCTCTCACCTAGATTGAATTGTTGTTGCTTTGCACTTGCATTCTCTCTGGTTGATTTTTTTCCCCTGTCTCATCGGAGTGCTTCATATCATGTTTTCACATCGGCCTACCTTTCACACATACAACAAAATGATGGTACATAAGTGCTGGCTTTGGAGGACTTAATCATTAATTGATGTGTGGAGAGATCTCCTTTCTTCATATCAGCATATAGATTTCTTTGTGACTTACAAAAGGAGGATACTGCCTTTTAAGTTGAGGGGAATAGCCTGACCCATCAAAACAGATCATAGATACCAATATAGATACAAAATATACACACACATGTACATGGTATTACATCAATTTAACCTTTATAATGCCTGTGTGCTCCGTCACTGAGTTGTGTCCAACTCTTTGCAACTCTAGCTGTAACCTGCCAGGATCCCCTGTCTATGGGATTTCCCAAGCAAGAATACTTGAGTGAGTTGCCATTTCCTTCTCCAGGGGGCCTTTCCAAGCCAGGGATCAAACCCACATCTCCTGCTTGGAAAACAGATTCTTTGCCACTGAGCCACCAGGGAAACCCTTAACCTTTATAACTACTTATTATTTTATATTATATAATTATACAAGTAATATATTTATATTAAAGGTGTATAGAATATACCCCTTTTTGCCTATTTAAAGTTACAGGGCATCTTCAGGACAGAAAGACTATGATTCTAAATCTTCCCATTACATGTAATATGTGGTCTCTGGTCAAAAGACACTTATACATAATCAATGATTTAGGGAAAACAGAAACATAAACACTTCAGTTAGTGAACTTCTTTTAATTTCTCAAAAAAGTCATTCTTTTTCCCACTTAAAGGCCTTTGTACATGATGCTTTCTCCACCTGAAAGTCTCTTCCTCTGGTTTCAGCTGAACCGCTGCTTCTCAGGGAGAGCCTCACCTGACCTTTATATCTAAATTATGTCTTTCTTTTACCTCCTCTCCTAGTACTATAAGTTTCCTTTATGTAAAGTGTATTAATGTATCTGACCATGGGGAGGATTCAGTGCCTTGCACAGCACTAGCTCATCATAAATATTCTCTTTATCTATTGGCTAGAATGAATATGAGAATGAAAGAGTGAATGAATGAAAGATAAAGAAGTAAAAAATGAAGAATGGTGGGAATTCCTGAAGTTCAGCCATATAGTGGGTTTTCAACTTTTCCTTCAGATCAGGTCATAATATTCTTAGCTTGGGGGCAGAATAGTAGGATCAGTTCAATTCACTCACTCAGTCGAGTCCGACTCTTTGCGACCCCATGAATCTCAGCACGCCAGGCCTCCCTGTCCATCACCAACTCCCGGAGTTCACTCAGACTCAACGTCCATTGAGTCAGTGATGCCATCCAGCCAGCTCATCCTCTGTCATCCCCTTCTCCCCCTGCCCCTAATCCCTCCCAGCATCAGAGCCTTTTCCAATGAGTCAACTCTTCGCATGAGGCGGCCAAAGTACTGGAGTTTCAGCTTCAGCGTCAGTCCTTCCAAAGAACATCCAGGACTGATCTCCTTTAGGATGGACTGATTGGATCTCCTTGCAGTCCAAGGGACTCTCAAGAGTCTTCTCCAACACCACAGTTCAAAAGCATTAATTCTTTGGCGCTCAGCTTTCTTCACAATCCAACTCTCACATCTATACATGCCCACTGGAAAAACCGTAGCCTTGACTGCTGCTGCTGCTGCTGCTAAGTCACTTCAGTCATGTCCGACTCTCTGTGACCCCATAGATGGCAGCCCACCAGGCTCCCCTGTCCCTGGGATTCTCCAGGCAAGAACACTGGAGTGGGTTGCCATTTCCTTCTCCAATATAGCCTTGACTAGACGGACCTTTGTTGGCAAAGTAATGTCTCTACTTTTGAATACGCTATCTAGGTTGGTCATAACTTTTCTTCCAAGGAGTAAGCGTCTTTTTATTTCATGGCTGCAATCACCATCTGCAAACTAGTAGGATAAGTAAGGGCAATCAACTGTGTACATAATTCCCATAGCTACAGTTCTCTCTCTCCACAAAAATGTGTTTCCATTGCTGTGGAAACACTCAATCTTGTCTTAGGCTCCTGCCTTGGGATTTTAGCAGTCCCTGCCTTTCCTCATTGTCACTTACCCACCTAAAATCAGTTTCCCTCCTTCACCGAAGACTTCAAGAATCAGCATCATCTTCCCTTTTGCATTCTGACGTTTTATCATAACACTGAAAGATTTCCAAGTCCATGTAGGAAATTCATCTAACAAGCTATCATTAAATGTGCAATGCTATTTAATGTATTGACTTTATCTTCATTAATTTTGGCAAACAACCTCCAGGCCAAAGTAGAGATTTGGTCATGACCTCGACTAGCTCTACCTAACATGTCTTAAACTGAAATAATGCTCTATTAAGGGCACACCTTCCCCCTCCTCTTCTCTTACAACTTCTCTCCCCTACTACCCTCTCTTTAACCTCATGGATAGTCCTTTGAACTCCCCATTTGATCCAAGGTTTCTGCCTCCCCCCTCTTCTTCTTTTCCATCCTAGCCAGCTGGAACCACACATCTATGCAGCTGACACTTGCCTTTTTATTTCATTTTGTTTCTCTTTGACTGCCAAGACCCTTAAATAGGTTCCTATGCCCACTTCTGTCTAGAAGCCAGACACTTGCTTCCCCAGGTGTCAGTGTATAGGTAGTGTTGTTCCCAAGCCTGTTTCAATCAAGCACATATCATGCCAAGTTGGAAATTAGTGGGGTGTTAAAGAAAAGTGGTGAGAAAACCTGGCACCGCATAGAATCCATTCTGGTGCAGGTAGCCTGAACTGCATCGAGTTTCAGTGGAGCCGATGACTAGGGTTCCAGAGACAGCAGCCGATATCCAGTGTTGATTCTCACAGGGATGTCATCTGTGTAGATCTGTGTTGTTGCTCAGTCACCCAGTCGTGTCTCACTCTTTTTGACCCCATGGGTTGCAGCATGCCAGGCTTCCCTGTCCTTCACCATCTCCTGGAGTTGGCTTAAACTCATGTCCATTGAATTGGTGATGCCATCCAACCATCTCATCCTCTGTCATCCCCTTCTCTTCTTGCCTTCAATCTTTCCCAGCATCAGGGCTTTTCGAATGAATCAGCTCTTCACATCAGGTGGCCAAAATATTAGAGCATCAGTCCTTCCACTGAATATTCAGTGTTGATTTCCTTTAGGATTGACTGGTTTGATCTCCTTGCAGTCTAAGAGACTCTCAAGAATCTTCTCTCAAGACTCTTTTGAATCTTCTACAATTCAAAAGCATTAATTCTTCAGCACTCAGCCTTCTTTATGGTCCAACTCTCACATCCATATGTGACTATTGGAAAAACCATAACTTTGACTATCTAGAGATTGTTGGCAAAGTAATATCTCTGCTTTTTAATATGCTGTCTAGGTTTGCCATAGCTTTTCTTCCATGGAGCAAGTGTCTTTTAATTTCATGGCTGCAGTCACCATCTGCAGCGATTTTGGAGCCCAGGAAAATAAAGTCTCTCACTGTTTCCATTGTTTCCCCACCTATTTCCCATGAAGTGATGGGACCGGATGCCATAATCTTCATTTTTTGAATTTTGAGTGTGAAGCCAGCCTTTTCACTCTCCTCTTTCACCTTCATCAAGGGGGCTCTTTAGTTCCTCTTCACTTTCTGCCATGAGAGTGGTGTCATCTGCATACCCGAGGTTATTGATATATCTACCGGTAATCTTGATTTCAGCTTGTGCTTGATCTGTGTTAGTCCTTGTAACCTGTGATGTTATCTGTGTTATTTGTGCCTGGAAAGGCACCTGTACACCTCCCTGGACTGCTGTGCAGGGTGGTTCTGGCTGCTCTTCTGTTTGGCATAGCTTCCAAGCCCTATATTCTGGTCAAACCATGACAAATTCCACCTCTGACTGAACGAGTCAAAATTGATTTCATTTAATTATACCCACTATGGAAGTATTCATTTGCTAGGGTTTAAGAGTACTGAGTCTAGATTTGGACTCTTTGGTTCAAATCTTAGCTATACTACTTGTTAGCTATTTAAACTTGGACAAGTGATTTCCCTTCTCTGTGCCTTGGTTTCCTTATTTCATAAGTGAGGGTAAAGGAAGATTCTATGATGGGCACTGGCACACTGTGTGTAATATTTTCTTCTATTACAATTAGTAAAAGCATTTGATTGATCATATAAACTGTATTCCCATCAGAAACATTAACAGTATTGTCCCTTCATTTTTACTTATTTATATATCGTCTTTCTTTACTGTGTGTTTCTAATATAGTCACCCAAAAAAACCCAACTGTAAATTTATATTACAAAATACTTTCTCTAGTCCAGTACCTCACTTAACTTTGATAAGAAAGCCTTATGAATTCCAGGCTCATGAAAGTCTAATGAAGGCTTGTTACATAAACTGTGCCAAGTGAATCTTTATTACTAACTTTCACTGCTCCTTGGTCAAAACCTTCTTCTTAGTCCCTCAAATGACTATTTCAGAGCATCATCTGCCTGCTCATTCTCAAACCTTGAAAACATTTAGGCCATTTGATATTATTTGCTTCATAATCTTGCCACTCAGATTTCTTAAACGTGTGAACTACATACTTTGTCTTCATTTCCTGACTCACCACATGTCCTATAACTTTGTGTACTGAGAGCATTCTCATTAGAGTCACCAACAATCTCCCTATGCCAGATTCCAAGGATAATTTGAGTCCTTATCACACTGTAAAGTCACTGTTCTATGGGACAGAATTGTTCACGTCACCCTTCTTAAAATTCTGTATTCCTTTAGTTTCCATATCACACACTTTACTGGTCATTTTCACATCTTTTCATCTCTGTGGACACCTCTTCCGTGGTTCATGCTTGCATTTTCGGTGTCACTTGTGATTTGCCAGAAAGCACGAACTCCTTGGTCACTCTCCTAGTTTCAACTACTGATCCACTGATGTTCCCCTCAAGCTTTTCTTTGCCTGAGCTTCTGCATATATTCTAGATATCATACAGATGTACTTGCTTGAAAGCCTTTGCATGTATGGTTATTCTGGGTACCTGGGATAGGTAGAGGTTTTATACTAAGATACAGAGAGTTGAGAGTCTAAAGGTTACATGCACAACAACTGAAGAAATTATGTGAATATCTTGAGTAGAAGAGGGTCAGAAAGTTGAGAAATCTGAAAGGAGAAATGTCTGATATTAGATAATGTAAGTTCCTATAAACGACTCTCTTGCTTTAATGCCTTACATGAAATGTACTTTTGATGGTCAGGATTTGTGAGTATAAGAAAAATGATAGTGAGGATTGATAAAAGAAATGTCTTCTGAAACCAGAAGGATATTGTTTAATGGTATTGAATATAAAAGATTGAATTATATTATTCTGTCCAGTGAAGGATCTGATTTTTAACTCAGACCCCATCAGGAATTACTTCCTCTACTATACAAAATAAAATATAATAAACTTCCCTATCACTACAGTGTGACAAAGAATGTAAAAGGCACCAAATATACCAGCACATCAGAAGTTGAGAGAAACATCACTCCATGGTACCTGAAATTAAGGGGAGGCATTTTTCACAGTATATTGGAGAGATGCAGTTTTTTGAACAATTCAATTGTTACTCCTTTTGTTTAAGATCTAATAGCAAAGTGCAATAGCACAGCCTGAGCAATCTTTCCTGTTACAAGAAAGTGGCAACCAGGGCAGACCAAGCTGAAATGGGAACATTATGTGTCATCAGAAAAGAAGCAGCAGAGCTTGTTCGAAGAGAGAAGAAGAGGAATTTTGACTTCAACAGACAGAGTAATTACATCAGCCTCTGATTATAAGCTTTACTGGATGCTCAGTTAAGAAAAAAGACTGTGTATAGTTTATATATTTTTCAATTGTTGTGAGTAAGATTGTATAGCATACATATTTCCCATTTCATAATTTGAATCCAGCCTTAAAAGAGACTATTCTATTGTTTTCATAAAAGATGAGCTAAATAATCCCTTCATGGAAGGATTGAAATACGAACTGTGTAAGACATTTTCTTGATAATGCAATAGGTTTCACATACACAGAGCAGACAGTCAGGCCAGGTAAGCAGGAAAATCCACAGACTGCCGTGGTAATAAGTTGACTTTTATCTGGAATTTTTATATGCTTGAGGACAACTGTAAGAATATTCATTGAATTCAATACTGCCTCCCATAATGCTGTCTTACCATAACTTACACCAATTTAACATGTTATGAGTATATTTTATACTGAAATTTAAAGTAATGATTCATACATACACAATCCATATGTGAGATTTATTTTTATATTAATAAAAATGTATTGAAATCCTACTAATTGTGTAACCTGTTTTTGGTGATGTGGAAAAAAACAAGTGTTAGTTGCTCAGTCATGTCCAACTTGGACTGCAGTCCACCGGGCTCCTCTGTCCATGGAATTTTCCAGGCAAGAATAATAGAGTGAGTAGTCATTCCCTTCTCCAGGGGATCTTCCTGACCTAAAGATCGAATCCTGGTCTCCTGCACTGCAGGCAGATTCTTTACCCTCTGAGTAACCAGGGAAGAGATTAAGCTTTTACTTTCTTGAAGTTTTTCTTCGAGTTGACAGGAGAGTACATTAATATATTGTCAAACTCAAAATCAATATATGTTGTGAAGCCAATAGTAAACAACAACAACGATGACAAAAAGTAGGGACAGTAGTCAGGGAAGTCTTTTCTGAGTAGGTGAGATTTGAGCCAAGTTTTAAATGAAGTGAGGGAGTGAGATATGAGAAGACTGAGGAGAAAGTTCTAGAAAGAAGAATGCCTACAAATGCCCTTTGGTATGAAAACACTGAATTCAAGGTCAAGGACAACCAGAAGGATATGTTGGAAGAATGGTGGGAATGGTCATGTCAAGAGTACATGTACGCCCTTTGACTTAACTGTTGGATAGATGAAGGTCTTATTACAGAGCCTCAGAAAACTTGGAGAAAACAAAGCTGTAGGTTAAATTAGTCAAAATTCAGATCCCATTTTACAACATGCAGGAAATCATGAGGATGAGATTTAATATGGAGAATTAGAAGGTAACAAAACCTCTGGAAGAGCTCAGGGAATCAGAGAAAGCAACTTCTCAGGGTATCAGAGAGGGAAGAAATCTCAGGAAATGGCTACAAGTGATTTCAATTTCCTGGAGCACCAAAATGAGTGATTCAGAGGAAGTTATTCATACACTACCTCCAAGAAAATCTCTTCTGTTGCCTGCGGAAACCTGTGATCTTTATTTCTTGTCTGAACAGCATTGACTTTGGATCAAGTGCCACATAGCAGGGTAAAAGCGTTCTGTGGGTTGCTTCAGGAAAGGAGCCACATCTTGTACAATAGCTTATATGGGGGTCATCAATTAATTGTATTTATGATGCTCTCCATCCTTCTTTTCATCATATTTAAACACACCAAATAGATGACTTAAAAGAAGACCTACCACGGATCAACGTTCATTCATCTTTTAAGTCTTTCATGGTAGCAGTAAATTCTGTCCTTCCTCCAGCCATGTCATACTGGTTTCTGGTTTTCATTTTACTAAAACATAAAGTAGTGGCAGAGGGGAGACCAGTTCCAGAACTTACACTTGATTCTTTCTAATATGATAGATGTTGAATCAAGGTGCAACTAGCCAAAGGAAAAATTCTGTGAATTTCCAAATAAGGAGAAAAAGTTGTGGAAAAACCCACCGACACACTGAGCTCACTTTAACATACACTCCTTCCAAAACTCCATTTATCACCAGACTGCCACAATCCCCTCTCTGATTCATGGTTCAGAGGGTGATTTTTTTAATCTTTAAAGACTATTTTTACTTCAGAGTTTATTAATTCTTCAAAATCCTGGAAATATTCTTCTTTTCAGACCACAGCCATCCTCTAAAATGGACATAGGAACATTTTAGGAGAAATAGAAAGAAGATTTAGAGTACCTCTGCTTGGCAGTGTCTCTGGTCCTTTAGACATATCCGTCATTCTCTTCTTTCAAGGAATATAGGACTGTAATTTGCCTCAAGTCTAGAATTAGCTAAAAACTTATGATTTTCCATTATACTAACTCAATCAGGTATATCCACCAACCAAGAGATTATTTTTCTATTATCTGAATTAAGGAAGAATTTAAGAGCATGCCTATCTATTTCAATTTTCATGAACCTCATGATCAGTTAGCCATGGCCAAATATTGCAGCTTGCCAGATTTACTGATTTTACCTCAAGCCCTGCTTTTCATGACAGCTATCATGCTTATTCTGTCATTTGTAATTAACCTATGGCACTCGGCCTCTGCCATTCTAAAATCTTACCTTTAACATAAATATCAGCAAGACTGTATTCATGCTCACATCTCTCACCTTCATTCCTGCTTTCTGAGAACAATCTCAGAGGTTTTAAAGGATGTTCTATCACCAATGTTCTTTTTTTTTTAAGTTTTTATTTAGATATAGTTTCTTTACAAAGTTATGTTAATTTTTTCTGTACAGCAAAGTGAATCAGATATATATATATTTATGTATCTGACCCCTCTTTTTTGGATTTCCTTCCCATTTAGGTCACCACAGAGCACTGAATAGAGTCCCTGTGCTATGTAAGTAGCTTCTCATCAGACATCTGTTTTATACATCGTATTGTATATATGTTAATCCCAATCTACCAGTTCATCCCCCCTCTTCTTCCCCATTTGTGTGCAGACATTTGTTCTCTATATCTGTGTCTCTATTTCTGCTTTGCAAATAGGTTCATCTGTGCCATTTTTGTAGATTTCATATATATGCATTGATATGTGATACTTATTTTTCTCTTTCTGACTTACTTTACTGTTTGACAGTCTCTAGGTCGATCCACATAATGCTATAGTACAGTTTATTGGACCCTCCCAGGGAAATAATTGGGTAAGCAATTCGCCATCATTAATCCATATTTCGGAGAAGGCAATGGCACCCCGCTCCAGTACTCTTGCTTGGAAAATCCCATGGATGGAGGAGCCTGGTAGGCTGCAGTCCATGGGGTCGCTAAGTTGGACATGACTGAGCAACTTCACTTTCACTTTTCACTTTCATGCATTGGAGAAGGAAATGGCAACCCACTCCAGTGTTCTTGCCTGGAGAATCCCAGCGACAGCGGAGCCTGGTGGGCTGCCGTCTATGGGGTCGCACAGAGTTGGACACGACTGAAGTGACTTAGCAGCAGTAGCAGCAATCCATATTTACACACCTATCTCTCTAATCTTTGGATTCCTTGCTCTAGATAATGCAAAAGGATTTTCTGGCATCTTACCTTCCTTTAATGTAGGTGATTATGGTGTCCAGATTGTGAGCTATTACTATCACTCCTAGATGCTTGAACTAATATGGCATTATGACTGTATGGTGAGGTGTTTCTATGTTGCTAAGCATGGCTTGATCGAATGTTACTTTCCTTCTTCCTTGATCTTAAACCTTTAGAATCAATTCATATTTTTGTTTCCTAGACTTCTGCTGATAAACATTTATAAAATTTTGCAGTTTTTTTTTTCATGTATAAACTACCTTGACCTAGGGAGCTTATATCAGTAGAGCGTCACTCTACTGGGAATAAAAAGAGATCATCTATGTGGGACCTAAAAAGAAACAATAATACTAGAAATTATGACCTCCTGATGAATTTTAGGCAAGTCTTTCACTTATCTAGGAAAAGTTTTGAAGATGATGAACAGCAAATTTTCAGCAAAGAGTCTCCCAGGTCTGTGAAAACATATAAAGGGATGAATAATGCATCATAAGCATACAGTAAAGAGCTGGCAAGAGGAAGGAAACTGAGGATTATAGATAATAATACCAATAAAATAATTCAGTGACATTCTGAATATTTACACATAATTTCATTATTTGAAATTTAGTTAAAAAGCAAAATGTCTGTATTCTTAACTCATTTAGAAAGGGAGATTTAAGCACCTTCTTTTTTTCTTATAGACCTTGAGAAGGAGGTCTTCCAAAATGTCAGTAGGCTTTGCAATCTAAAACGTCAAATAAAAAGCTTACTTTATAATTAGTTATACTATAAAACCTATTGATCTGGTACGTAAACAACTAAAATTTTTAGACAAGGCAATATCACTAACTTTTTTTGATTTTCTTTGATTCTCAAAAATAATTACACAAAATTTCAGATGTGTGTTATTTCAAATAAGAAATAAAATATTATAAATGGTGACCTGATTTCTGTCATCTCAGTCTCAGAAATTTTAAATAGCTCAAATTGAATATTGGTGCTTAAATTTAGGCATGAAGTCAAAAGCTGTTTTATTTCCTGTTATTCTACTAAACTCAAGATTATTTTGTTCAGAATATATTAATTATTTTAAATACAAGAGTACTTAAGTGAAAAGACCTGACAAATTTAAAGTCAGTATTTAATTTTCTTATCCAAGTTTTCTGTCTCACTTCTCTCTTTCACCTTATCTTAAATCTTATATCTCTTTTTTAATTTACATAGAAAATGTTTAGTTCAGAACAGACAAATACACATTAAAAATCTAACATAAAGCCAGTTTGTAATTTTAAAACTTTAATATGTTTTATGCATGAGCATCAATGATCCTTTTATAAAATAACAAAAAACTATGAAAAAGTATTTTAGTTTTAAACCACATGTCTCCAGTAAAGCACTTGCATAATTAGAAACACAGCAACAATTCAGTGGAGTTAAAACTAGACATAATCAGGAACAGAGCAATTAAATTATAATAAAGAGTATAGGGCCCATCTATACTCTTTATTATAGTTTAACATAGATGATAAAAGTGCATTGATGATAGAAAGATTGATGATGGATTTTAGATGAGATGGGAAATAATGACTTCCCTGTAGTCATTTTCTTATGCCTTCACCAAATTTTTTATTACCAAATCCTTCAGCTTTATTTTGTTATATTTTTCCATTGTCAGCATTCAAAGTTAAGGCACTGTATTGAGACTGGGTTTAAAACAGTCATCACAAAGATAATTCAGAACACTTCCAAGTAAATATTTGCAGCAAGTTTTTTAGCAGAACTCATAGAAAGTTAGTCACATTACTTGAATTATATGGTCTAAGCCATGGAAAGAGAAATAAAAACAATCCTCCAGAATGTGTTAAGAATTAGAGAGTGTCAAATTGTTTAAACAATCCAGAGTATTTAAAGAAATAGGAGTAAATCCTGATTGGTAACCTCACAAAAGCAAGAATGGAATATGAGTGCCTTTATGGTCAGACGTGGAGGATTGTTTTTTTCTTTTTATGGTTTCATTATATTTGTTTCCGTATGTGAACTGGCACAAATCATAAAACCAGAAAATACATGAAGAATGTTTTGGGAGACATAGCATCCTACACATGTAAATCTTGGTGCCTCCTTGTCTTCATGGGTAGTGTATGTATTTTGGTGGCAACAATAATTTGTCTTTTTTTTTTTTTTCAATAATTTGTCTTAAGCTTACTTCTTCATTTTAAGTCCCCTCAGAGTCCATAATGCCTCTAAAGCAGTAAATACTGTACAACATTGTAATTCTGTCCAGTTCTAGAGACAACAATCACTTGGCATGATTAGAGGTGAATGAGTTTCAATTATGAAGTTGCTCTGCATCTTCTTGAATAACCTTTCCTTCTCAAAAACAAAGGAAACGATGAAAGAATTTTGAAAAAAAGAAAAAAAATATGGCCAGAGAAAGAAATAAGACCATATAGTAAAAGACATATTGTTACTGTGATGATTTTAAACTGTTTATCAAAAACCTAGTATTAAGCAGAAATATCTGTATTTCCACATATAATATGGGCTATCCATATAATAAGTAATATCAATATAATTTTCACATTTGTTATATCAATATAATAAACTCCAAGGCTATCGGGTGAGGAGATAATTCAAAGGAATGATGCTAAATGAAAAAAGAGATTATTTCTAAACCAAGGTACCTCATTTGAGGATTTGTGGCAACCTCTAGACCTAATTCTTTTTACCTCAAGTCAGAAAAGATGAGGAAGTTTGACCACTGCTCAACAGTATTTCAGTAGAAACAATTTTTTAAAAAATTAGTACATTGTAGGTTTGTACTCTACAGTTTTTTCCACTAACAAATGCAAAATTAATTGTAAAAAGGTCCATTTTTTTTGAGGATTAGCTTTTATTTTTAATTTTCCTAATGCTGCATTTTGACATAATAGTGAAAATAAACTTACTTGCCATAATGATTTGGTACTAAAGAGCACTTTACACTGAATTAGTAGCAATTTCCTAGTGATTTCATAAGATGATCCATATTTTAAAATGGCAGTCTATAGTTTATGGGCTTCCTTGCTGGCTCATTTGGTAAAGAATCTTCCTGCAATGCAGGAGACCCAGGTTCAGTCCCTGGGTTGGGAAGGTTCCCTGGAGAAGGGAATGGCAACCCACCTCAGTATTCTGTCCATGGAGAATTCCATGGACAGAGGAGCCTGGTCGAATAAGATGATCCATATTTTAAAATGGCAACCTATAGTTTATGAGATGTATGTATAAGCTGGAATTCTCTGCTGTGGTTATAAGTATTTCCATATGTAGCTCCCTCAACTAGCTAACCGCTTGTAGAACCACCTCAAGCAACCCTATTAGCCCCGTTGTTTGTGCTCAATTGCTCAGTCCTGTCCTACTCTTTGTGACCCCATGGACTGTAGCCCACAAGGCTCCTCTGTCCATGGAATTTTCTAGGCAAGAAGCTGGAATGGGTTGCCATTTCCACCTCCAGGGGATCTTCCCAACCCAGAAATTGAAACCACATCTCCTGTGTTTCCTGCATTGGCAGGTGGATTCTTTACCACCGAGCCACCTAGGAAGCCTCAGCCAGCTAAGATAGTGCTTAAAAGTAAATATATCTCAGGCTTCCTTGGTGGCTCAGTGGTGCAGAATCTGCCTGCCAGTGCAGAAGGCATGGCTTCAATCCCTGATTCGGGAAGATCCCACATGCCGCAGGGCAACTAAGCTCGTGTGCTATAGATATTGAGCCTGTCCTCTAGAGCCCAGGAGCTCCAGCTACTGAAGCCTGTGCATCCTGGCGCCTGTGCTCCACAAGAGAAGCCACTGCAATGAGAAGCCTGCCCTGCAATTAGAGGGGAGCCCCTGCGCCCCACAGCTAGAGAAAAGCCCGTGCAGCAGCAAAGGCTCAGCACAGCCATAAATAAATAAAAACTTTTTAAGTCAAGAAACTTAGTGAAATGTAATATCCTGGACTGGATCAAGGAACAGAAAACAAATACTAGTGGGAAAAAAAAGTAAATATGTCCCTTCTAATCAGATATGCTCTGATATATTAGTCATTCTTTTAAATTTGCATAGATTTCCTATATAAATAATATCACTGAAAATAAATTTCTCAATTTCCTATGAGCAGCTTCAGTGTTGAAATACTTATCCCCCTCACCCCCCCATAAACAGAAACAGGGAAAGTCAGAGTGATGGACTCAAATTTTCTGGGACTTGGGAGCCAGATATGAGTTTCAAGCCTGACTCAGCCATTATGTTAAGCTGTTATGTTATTAAACTCTATAGCCCCAGTTTTCTGTAAAATGACGATATGTATAGCAATGTCTACCAAAAGGGACTATGATAATGGTTGATGACAATATATGTTCTTAACACACATAGTTTCTGCTTAGCCAGCACCCATTAAATGGTAAAAAATATTATTTTAAAATGTCTTCCAAAGACAAGGAAAAAAATTGAAGATTTCCATGCCTCTATTTATTTAATGCTGAAAAACATGGCAGTTTAGAATAGTGTCTCTAGTGTCTGTTTCTTCTATTTTCCTATTCTGGCCTTGCCTTCTCTTCATGCACTATAATTCATTCAAACTTTATTTTTTTCTTGGCTCCAATCCCATGCAAGGCCTTGCATTGATAGAAGTGCTTATAGAGGCTTGGGGTATCAGTTCCCCAATTTGGAAATCACAGACAGATGGTACAGCAGTGAGCGGCCCCTGGTAACCCACCATCCTGCAGAGAAGCACGCTTGGCAGGACCCAAAGGAGTTCTCTTGGGCACTCTGTAGTAGAGGGATTCCAGTCTCCTGTGAATTTCCCTTTTGTGCACAGCCAAGAATGGATTTGTGAGGGAGATGGTAAATGTTGGAGGGACAAAGACCAAGAAGACTGAATTTTGGTGCCAACACTCTAGGAGAATGTTGGGAAATAAAAGCCAGCTGCCCAGCGCCTGGAGAAAGTATGGTGCTCCAGACTCATGAGCTAATGGGTTTGTCAGGTGTGCTTAGACAACCCATAGAGATCTTCCAGTGTGATCCACGAGACAGAGCTGCTAGTCTCCACAGTAGAGTAGCTGGAAATAGTGTCCTTTTGAGGTCTTTGTCTTAGTTTCCCTAGACTAATAAAAGACTGCCACCAGTTTTTCACTTTAGTAAGAAGAAACTGAACCACCTTTGAATCTAAGAATGTCCTCTAAAACATACATCTTCCAACAACCTTGGAGGGATGAAAATTACAATAACCCTGAGCCACAAGCCAGTGGTATAAAATTAGAAACAGGTGCCATTGCATGATATTAAGCTGAAATTCCATATGTGATTCACATATTAAAGCAAATAAGATCAGACTGTTGGAATCATAGCCAGTCAGCCTTATTAGAAGCTACTCTATTTTCTTGGTAAAGAGCTATCACAACACAAAAGCTGTAAGACCTTATGTTAGGCTTGGCCTTGGTAAGGACTGTGTAGATAACATTTAAATGTCATAGATGCCATTGAGATTATGTATGAGAAATAAATTTTTGGAGTGCTTTGTGAACTCTAAAGGGCTATAAAATATTCATCATCTTAATAGTACTTCTGCAGATTTTGAAAGAGACATAAACCCCAGTGTTTGAGTTAATGTTTTCAAGGCCCTGAAAGAGACAAATGCAAATAAAAACAAATAAAAATAATTGTGGAAAATTTAGATTTGTCTTTGTCATGTTTGCTTTAAGATTTTCCAACAACAAAAGTAATAAATACTATTTTGTTTGCTTTATTAGATTGTTTCTATAATATTGAGTGATAAGCACATAAGTTGTTAAGAAGAAAGAACAAAACTCTCACAATCGAATATTAACAAAGGCTTTATCTGGTTGGAGGAGTTATAGGAATTTTATTTGCTCCTTTTATATTTTTAATATTTATCAGCTTTCAGTTATATTTGTTACTTTTATGATAACATCTTTCTAAAATATAATTTTTCCCATAATAATACTTTCACATTCTCAAATATTCAGACATTCAGTCAGTTCAGTCACTCAGTCATGTCTGACTCTTTGTGACCCCATTGACTGTTGCTCGCCAGGCCTCCCTGTCCATCACCAACTCCCAGAGCTTACTCAAACTCATGTCCATCAAGTCAATGATGCCATCCAACCATCTGATCCTCCATCATCCCCTTCTCCTCCTGCCTTCAATCTTCCCAGCATCAGGGTCTTTTCCAAAGAATCAGTTCTTCGCAACAGGTGGTCAAAGTATTGGAGCTTCAGCATCGGACATTCCAATGAATATTCAGGACTGATTTCCTTTAGGATGGACTGGTTGGATCTCCCTGTTGTCCAAGGGACTCTCAAGAGTCTTCAACACCACGGTTCAAAAGCATCAATTCTTCGGTGCTCAGCTTTCTTTATAGTCCAACTCTCATATTCATACATGACTACTGGAAAAAACATAGCCTTGACTAGACTGACCTTTGTTGGCAAAATTATGTCTCTGTTTTTTTAATGTGCTGCCTAGGTTGGTCATAAATTTCCTTCCAAGGAGCAAGCTTCTCTTAATTTCATGGCTGCAGTCACCATGTACAGTGATTTTGGAGCCCCCCAAAATAAAGTCTCTCACTGTTTCCACTGTTTCCCCATCTATTTGCCATGAAGTGATGGGACCGGAGGCCACAATCTTAGCTTTTGGAATGTTGAGTATTAAGCCATTAGATGTTGTAATTTTAGATCTTAGAGTCTGTCTTAGACCAAAGAGCCCCTATTATTGTCTCCATTTCAACCAATTTAAAGTGACCATTTAGTAGTACTTAATTATATTTACTGATGCAAAAAATGGTACTGTTATGAAGTTCACACTAATAAAATGTCAAAATGTTTACAAAAGACTTCAGTATTACTGCAGCTTTTGGTAATAGCATGTCATGATACTTGTGTGTTTGCTCTTATATTTTTTAATTATTTTGTTTTTTTTGCCTTTTCAAGGCTCTACAGAGCTGAAAAGCAATGGAACACAAGTCATAGGAAATGAGACACCAACTTTAGAATTTTAAAAGCCTTAACTCATAATTTATCCTTTTAATCCTCTGGCCTTCACTGGATGGCTCAATGACTTTGTTCTCCTAAGTCTGAAATGATAGCCTCTTTGTAAGCTTAGAACTTCCTGTCATTCATATCTTTTCTAAGATGCCTTTATATAATAGTATCATTTCTTATAATGGAAACCTGCAACTATGTTGCTAGGCAACATTGTAATAGAGACTTACTGCTATCACTTGATCCCATTTCAGTGTTCCCAGCTGAAAGGTTTCAATCAATGATGCTCTGATTCAAACTAATTTCATCCAAGTGGCTATTAGGACAGAAGATGGTAAGATCATCAAAAGCAGTTTCACTCAAAGTAAAGACTGAGCTTATAACAAAGTCAATCAGAATATTCTGATAAGGAAGGTCTGGTCATCATACTTAAGTTTGCTTTAATTAGAAATTCTCTAGTTGCAAAACATAGGAGAAAAGCATGGAAATTAGAAAAGCAATTTCTATCTTCAATTCATATTCCGCACCCCCCCCCCCCGTTTTAATTAGCAGTGAGTGTCTGGAAGCAATAAAATTAAGTAATTTAGTGGGGTGGTAGTTGTCAGTAATACATAAGCCATCTGAGGGTGGCATGCTCCCCTTCTGTGGTACAGGCTGAAAAGGCCCCACTCTTTCCCCTCAAAGCTAGCCACATCCTAATTTCTGGAACCTGTGATTCTTACCCTATATAAGAAAGGGGTGTTACAGGTGTGATTAAGGGTCTTGCGTGAGTAGTCTGAATTATCCACGTGAGCCCAACGTAATCACAAGTGTCCTTATAACGGGAGGCGAGGTGGTCCAAGGTGATGGTGAAGCCGTAACAGAAGCTGGAGGCAAAGAGGTGATGTGATGCTGGTGATATGATGTTAAGTGAGCAGGCTGCTTCTAGGAGCTGGAAAAGGTAAGGAAATGGATTCTTCTCTACAGCCTTCAGCAGGACACCCTGCCAACACTGTGACTTCAGCCCCATGAGACATATTTCAGGAACAGGAAGAGAATAAATTTGAGTTTCTTTGAACCACATGGTTTGTGGTAATTTGTTACAGCATCAGTAGAAAACCAGTATGTATTTCCTTGGTACCAACCTACTTTTGAACCCTAGAAACAGGTTTGGGGGCCATGTGTTCATACCTCCTACCTCACCAGTGGTCCTCCCACCTCCAAGGCAAGGACTTCTTCCATATTTATAATAAACCCAGGTCAGTGGTCGTGGCGGGGGGCAGAAGATAGCAAATCAATCATGGATTATCTATATTCATATTGTAATTATTAGGTGAATAAGCATTAAGACTACTGCACATAAGGTTTTAACCAAAGTCACAATTTCATTGTATTAAACTATACAAAAATGATTAGAAATTATCCCAGTTTATTCCTTCAGTGATAATCTCTTCCATTCATGCAGCACAAAATTTCAAAGTCTTTAGAAGTGTAAGGCCTCATTTGCTCCTCACAATAACTTTATTAATAGGCTACCCAGGCACCCGAATCCCCACTTAACAAATAAGTTATAAAGTAAAATGTCAGTTAACCACCTAATACTACAAACCAGAACCCAAATCTGTAGCTTCTAATTAAAACTCTACTCCTCACGCATAATCTGATTAAAAATCCATTTCTTTTATCTCATTCTGATAGAATTCACTTGTATCTTCCTCCTTTCTCACAATTTTTAGCACATAGGATGGCTCCATAATGTTATGAAGTGGCCCAGTGGGTAAAGAATCCACCTGGAATACAGGAGACATGGGTTTGATCCCTGAGTCGGGGATATCCCCAGAAAAGAAAATGGCAACGCACTACAGTATTCTTGTCTGGAAAGTCCCATGGACAAAGGAGTCTGGCAGGCTACAGCCCAGGAGGTTGGAAATGTCTGAGCACATAAGCACAACACAGGAAGCATTTTATCAAAATTAGCCTCCCATGATCACACAGCTAATTATGATTAACAAAACTGAGTTAAGACTGAATGAACCACTACCCAAAATGAATCTTGCATTCTGGTCTTGGGTGGTTATCAAAGACAAGCTATCCCTCAGCAAGACTGTTTAGTGTAAGATGTCACATTGCAGGTATTGTAAACAAAGTATAGCAATGGCATAATGTTTCCAGGGTGATAAAATAGAATTTCTCATTCATAAGTCCAGGAAGAGAGGAGATGTCTTAATGAGTAAGCCAAGAAATATTAGTTTTAAAAATGCATACTATATGCTCTAGTCCTTCTCTGATGCACAAAATTAAAGAATGAGTAGTTCTCATAACATTGAAGAGTCTATTCACACTCCTGTACATATCCTTTTAATACCCTTATCTATCAGTATAATATGCTAATTTAAACTATAGGACTTGATTAAATATTCATGGGAAGATGAAATATCAACATTATAAGCAAAAAGAAAGGCCAGGACAGCCAGTCTTTGAAAGAGAAGTTCAGGGTCATTTCAGAAAATGGGTAATTCAACCTAATTTATATGAGAGATGAATGAAAGGGAGCAGGTGAAATTAAGATTGTGAAATTAGGAGAGGTCTTAAATGCCAGCCTAAGAATTATATACATATTTGGGGGCAGTAGACATTTTCAGTTTGTGGGGCTAATATGAACAAGACCATGATTTAAAAATATTTTCCTGAATGGAGTGTATATAGGATGATATATATAGAAGGGGAAAGATTGGAGATGGGGAGAACACTATAGTTGTTCTGGCAAGACAACATAAATGTATAATGATATTTCCATTTCCTGTGATTTACTAAGTAATAATAGCTAACATGGGGCTTCCCAGGTAATTCAATGGTAAAGAATCTGTCTGCCAATGTAGGACACACAAGAGATGCAGATTTGATCCCTGGGTTGGAAAGATCCCCTGGTATAGGAAATGGCAACCTGCTCTAGTATTCTTGCCTGGGAAATCCCATGGGCAGAGGAGGCTGGTGGGCTACAATGTATGGAGTCACAAAAATCTGGACATGATTGAGCAACTGAGCACACATATACAGCTTACATGAATATAGCACTAGTGATGTGCCAAGCAGTTTTCTAAGCACTTACATGAGTTACATTGAATTCTCACAACTTACTTATGCATAGCTATTGTCTTTGTCCCTATTTTACAGGTAAGGAAATTAAGGCATGTAGAAGTTAATAGATTTGTCCAGTCACACAGTAGTCATTGGTAAGGCTGCCAACTTTGAAAGTGGTAGTCTGAGCTTAGAAATCATAACTCTATACAATGCTCATAAGTCATAAAGAAACCATTTCATAAACACAAATATAGACTCTTTTGATAACTGTTGAGCAAATCATTCCATTCTGTCATTCTATCTATTCATGTGTGTTATACACCACTTTTTTTTTTTCATTTTATTACAGTTCATGGGATTCTTATAGCTAGTACACCGGATTGGTTTGCCAGTCTCTCTTCCAGAGGATCACAATTTGCCAGAATTCTCCACTATGACCCATCCATCTTGGGTGACCCCACACAACATGGCTCATAGCTTCATTGAGTTATAGAAACCCCCTCACCATGGCAAGGCAGTGACCCATGAAGGGGATAGAGGCGATAGAGGATGAGATGGTTGGATGGCATCGTCAATTCATTGGACATTAATTTGGGCAAACTCTGGGAGATGGTGAGGGACAGGGGAGCCTGGTGTGCTGCAGTCTGTGGGGTTGCAAAGAGTTAGACATGACTTGGCAACTGAACAGCAACATACATCATATTTACTTTCATTCTTGCTCTGAAAGACAGTACCTAGGCTTATTTAGAAATAAACAAAATACTTTAGAAAGGAATCGTGTTCGTGGACTAATGGTCACATGACTACTGTTACTTCTTTTTACTGTTTCATTAGCATTTATTGACCACTAACCATGACACTGTGCCTTTCACTGAGATACACAGTTCTTGCTCTCTTAGAATGTAAGCCTCTTTTAGAGATTAGGGTCCTGTGTCCCGTTACTATTGGTGGCATATCATATTCTTGTAGAACAACTGTTTCTATATGTGTCTATGTGTTCCATATATGTACCAGTGTTCACACTGGTATCCTTCATTTTCTATTACATGAAATACATTAATATACCGCACTATAGGCAAGACATGGTCAGTGATAGGAGATGCCAGGTCTCAGCCGCCTCACTGTGGCAGTGACATTCCAAAGCCTGCTGGGACTCTGCCATCTCTCAGTTATGTCCACCTCATGTTTAGAGTGCCATGATGCTAAGGCAGCAGGTTCCGTGAAGTACATGTAAAAATCACAGATTGTGTGCAACTGAAAATTATTTTTGTTAGCATTATTTATTGTTATTAACATTATTTAATCCTACCTACTGAAAAAAATTAATCTTAGCAATATAATATGGGTTTTGTGTTAAATGTTTTATGATACTGAAATTGAACTGCCTAAAATTTTGTTTTTATATTCCTCTTTGGCTACTGTGTACTTTGAACTTTCATTCGATGAGTGATTATTTTCTCATGGTTCTTTTTGCTTAAAACCAACATATATTTAGATACATTGAATGTATATGACTTACCGAGCATTTTTTGCTTTGAGAATTTTTTTGGATATATCAAGAACTATATATTCGCTACATATACTCACCTAACCTCTAATTTTTTTCTTAGTTGAATATCTGTCTTATCTCTGTAAATATATTTTTACTTATATGTTCTTCACATTCATTCTTTCAACTTGTCACATGCAGAAAGTATTTTATGGAAAAGATCACAAAATATATAAATGACAAATGCTTCAGAAAGTGTTTTGAAGAAACCTATAAACATCTAAAGCTCAATTATGCACAGATCCAATTCCTGAAGACTTCATTTTTCATAAATATTTAATATATTGCTAGACCATAAGAATTCAGTACTAGAAGTCTCATAGCTCAAAAGTAGAAAAGAACATTATTCTTGTCAGAGCTAGGCAGTCCCTGGGCCTTCATATACAAATAACTTTTCCCAGTGACTTTATAGGCTCCCTGGAACTATTCAATATGAGAGAAACCATGATTATTTTTGTCTTTCAGAATTGCTTCTTTTATAATAGAAAGTAAGGCATAAATAACTTTCCCTCATTATCTTTATTTACAGAATCTTGATTTGCATGTGGCTAGTGTACTATTTAATAATCTTAATTGGATCATTCTTTTATTCACCTAAAAATAGCCATTGAAACATACACAATCATTTTGTACCAGACCAGCCAGACCATTTGTGTAAGAACAAATCCTTCTATAAGTAGTGTCATGTAGTCCCCTACATACTAGGAAAAAAATAACTAGTTGTGAGTCACAAATCCCTAGAGAAAACTATACCTTTTTTATAAGTCTAGAAAGGAAGGAAAAAAAAATTTTAGATATCTGGTACATTAATCTTCAAGAATACTGAAATATATAGTTTGTTTTGAGGGTAATTTTTACCCGGTGAATATTTCACATCACTTTTTTATATGAGAGAGAAATATTACTTTTACTCAACTCATTACTGCTGACAGCATATTATATGAGAAGACATTATATTGTGAAATAGCAAAATGTTTCCCATCTCAAAGCAGTTTCAAAAATGGAAGGAAATTACATTTCTTTCATTTTATCTTCCCATTTCTAATCACTAATTTCTGCAATCAGGTATGAGGGTGATGAACTGTGGAATTGGAAAATTTCATTTCCCAGCACCCTGCTCATAAAAAGCATGCAAAAGAAACCCATTAACCTCTCTTCAGAAGTTGCAGAAGGAAACTAACTTCTGTTTGAGCGGCAATTGCACTGGCTCAAGAAGAACAAATGCAAAGGGATCTTTGCCTAATCAGCTATCTAAGGGAGCAGAAGTTTTGCTTTTTACATTTTCCACAAGAGCAAACTTTCTGCAGGAAATGACTACACTGGAGACTCTCAAGTTTGAGTTGGGTTATCTTACAAGACTGAATTTTCTGTTGTTCAATCGCTCAGTCATGTCCAACTCTTTGCGACTCCATGGACTGCAGCACGTCAGGCTTCCCTGTCCTTTGCCATCTCCCAGAGCTTGTCAAACTCCTGTCCATAGAGTCCATGATGCAAACCAACCACCTTGTTCTCTGTTGTCCCCTTTTCCTCCTGCCTTCGATGTTTTCCAGCAGCAGGTCTCTTCCTGATGGTGGAGAGTTGTGACAAAACGTGATCCACTAGAGAAGAGAACGTCAAACCACTTCAGCATTCATGCCTTGAGAACCCCATGAACGGTATGAAAAGGCAAAAAGTACTGAGTAATTCGGAGAAGGCAATGGACCTCACTCCAGTACTCTTGCCTGGAAAGTCCCATGGACAGAGGAGCCTGGTGGGCTGCAGTCCATGGGGTCGCTAAGAGTCGGGCACGACTGAGCGACTTCATTTTCGCTTTTCGCTTTCAGGCACTGGAGAAGGAAATGGCAGCCCACTCCAGTGTTCTTGCCTGGAGAATCCCAGAGACTGTGGGCCTCCGTTTATGGGGTTGCACAGAGTCGGACACGACTGAAGCGACTTAGCAGCAGCAGCAGCAGCACTGAATAATTATTATGAATAATCAGTATGTGGTTTTGTTTGCTTCTATCCTAAAATGAATTTTTCATTGGGCTGGATACTTTCTTACCTACTACTCATTTCTTTAGGACTCTTGTGGGATGTCAACTTCTCCACCGTGTTGGTCCTGATTCATCCAAGTTTTTGTAGGAAGTTAGGTATTTTATTTCTCTCCCAGCATCTTGTTCTTAATTCTATTATAATTCTTGCCATATTATATGCATTTTTATGTCTTAGTATTGAATTCCACAGTGTAAGTTTCTCCAGGCATGAATACCATCTTCTATTCGTTCATCTCCATATCTAGTGTACTACTGAGGATTTTCCCAAAAGTCAGCTCAGAATCAAGGATTCAAGTGCAAGCAGTTTATTTGGTAAGGACAGAGAACTCTGGTTTTAAAAAATGGGGTTAGCGACACAGGATAGGGTAAATTATTAAGTGGAGAACTGTTAAGTATATCACGATTGGGGGAAACTTGAGAAAATGGTCCAAATCCTAGTCCTCTGATTTCTTTTTCCTGAGAAGGGAAGAAGTTCGGTAACTGAGCACTGACTGAGAGGCACCGATCCAGGGCTGCTAGTTCCTTGGCATTTTCAGATGGCTGCGTTGCAATCAGAGGCACCATAGCTTTTTGGTTTTTAAAGGAAAATGGCCCTCAGGCACATACCTTCAGATATTGGCACTCAGAAGCCTACCAGAACACACAAAAAGTTTCAAGAGAGATGAAATATGTAGGGGATGCTGCAATCTGCATTTTGTACTGTTCACATTCATTCATACTTCACATTAAATCCACTCGTTAATACAGTTAAATACAGCTTCTTTAATACAGTTGCCACTCACAGCTTCTGGGGAGGGGGACATATAATAAAAAGAGAGTTAGCTGGACAAACTATAGTTTTCATTACTGCAACTGATGTCTTCTTCCTTTACCACTCATTTCAGATTACTTGTATTCTCACCTAGCACGTATGTTCTAGTATGCTTGACTGATGTTGTAATGCAGACCTCTTACCTGAGGAGTCAGAGGCCTTTGCTTTCATGTCCTTGTTAGGCTGAAGTCGGTACAGGTGCCCAGCTCCAATTATTACTAGGCATAGGAGCATAAAATGTTGTCCTTGTGACTCTCTTTTCCACATTATACAGTAGTAATTTTGCCTCCTCCTAACAAGCAGGGTCAGTTCCCTATTCTGGCATAAGAACTTCTTTGCCTGTGGTCTACTGGCCAATCAGATGTCGCCATACCTTTCTCTTCAGTATGCTACACTTAGTAATACTGTGATCTCTACTAGATAATTCATCTTCTCTATTTTGCCCTAAAATGCCTCCTGTGTGGTGGATCCTCTTTAGTGAATATTGGTGAGGGACACAGAGGTTCATCATCTGTGCCTAATCCTGTAGGTACATCCACATATTTTCCTCCAAGAACAGCTTGTTTCATATTTAAATGTTATTTCAGGTCCCTGGCCAACCAGCTAAGCCATTTGCTACTGCTCAGGATTTAGTGAACGTTTTTATCTGAGGTCAGCTCTACCTCTGCACAAATTCTGAAGCTCAACCCACTGAGACATATTTCTCTCCTAATGAATTTCAGAAACACATTTTATTGGGATTCTCATGTAGCAGCAGTGCATCGTAAGCTTGTGAATTAAACCTTCGTTTTTCTCTTTTCCAATAGCTGGCACGGGGAGCCTAAGGGACCATAGGTAGAAGCTGTGGGAGAGGCATCCATAAGACAGAAATAGATGATATGGCCACCTGCGTTGTAAGTTACTTGTATTCTCTAATCTAATTGGGTCTGACTCATAATAGTCAATTTCAGTTTTGTGATGAGTTGCTTTGCACCTGTATTTCAATTGTGTGATGAAGTTGCATTTGCACCTCTGTAACTTGGTGGTTTTGTAATATCTGGCTCAGGATGGGCAGCTCTGGTTACAAAGTCACTTAATACCTCATGCTCAGTTGCCCAGCATGAGGTAGGGCCAAGAGCAAGTCAGGACCTGCTTTTAAAACGGTGAATACTTCTTTCCTGTAGTTGGTGTGTCCTTGCCCTGACACCTCACCATGCTCCCTTTGTCTGGATCTTTGTTAGGACCCTTTTATTTCGATTTGGCCAAATATTTTAGCACAGCATTTTAATGTGCCAAATAACTTTAAATTAACAACTTTCCAAATTATCTAATACTTGGGAATGAAGCTGTATTTTCAAATGTGATATATGCTGTCTTTAAAATATGAAGAAGCCTCCCAAGCGCTGTGCCTTTTTCTTAGTGATAAGGGGGGCACAGTGCCTTTGCTTGTCCTTCATCGTGGAGGAGGTATTGACATACCTCTAATGTCTGGACACTTATCAAGTATACTTGCGTGACATATTCTGGACCTTTTTATGATTTATATTAATGTTCTAAGATATACACGGTTTTACTAGGGCAGCCAGTACACTTGCCACTTACCTTTCCTAGGTCAGATGAACATGGTGCCCTCAGTATAGTAGATCGGTGGGAAATAATGTGAAATGTCCAGATGATCTAGGTCCCTTCTGACTTTGTGACCAAGGGTGAGAGTTAGTATTATTCTGTGATGAAACTGAATCTATGCTGCCGTTTATTCCAGGTGAATATAAATGATTCTGATTCTTTATGACAGGGACTGAAAGAATATAATTGTTATGTCAGTAGCCAGATACCAATTCCCAAAATTTACATAAAATCTTTTAGTAAACACACCACATACAATAGAATACTTGTGATTAGGACTATCACTTGAATATTTATGGTAGTCTGTCATTGTTGTGATCTATGTGACTGTTTTTAGGGACTAGACTAGTAAAATAAACAGATATTAAGTGGAACTGTGACCCTTAGGTCCTTTAAGTTATTAAGAGTGGCACTAATCTTTATTATTCTACCCAGGACATAGCATTATTTCCAATTTATACATTGGTCAGAGAAAAGAAAGTAGTGTGAAAGCTTTGTCTAAGCTATTCCTACCATTATGACTTTTACTCTAGAAGACAAGAAACTGATGTGTGAATCAAGCCAGCTATGAAGTGTATACATCCTGGGGAAGCCCTTGGCAGACCTGGAGAACCAACAGACACACTGTGAGATAGGGTTTGGCCATGTCCCCATTTACCATATGTCCCCATTCTAATAGTTGGTCATAGTGTTTTGAGTATTCAAGTATCATTGTCATCTTAGATTGTATATTCAAATATCCTAATAAGTTTAGTTATGTTTTCCCAGTGCATAAATATTCTAATAAATGACTAATAAGTTTCCATTGGGGAATATTGGGGGAAACAACTACTAAATATAATTGTTATGGCTTTTTGGGTTCTTTTGGAAGATGAACTGGCCTCCACTTTCAACAATGAGCTAGGAGTCACTAGGCTGCTGCATATGGAAACTGGTTTTCCATCGTGGCCACTGATGTTAACCTTCAGTTGTCCGATTCTTGATCTTTTCCAGATGTATCAGTCAATAAAAAAGCTTGTCACTTTTTATTCTATCTCACCTTTTGGAACATGATGGTGTATTAACTATTACCATAGATTTCTGCAAGTTGGGTTCCCTCAGATAATGTCTACTTTGCTCTCACCAGTTAAGTGTTGCTACATAACTGGTACTATTCCATAATTGTATTATCTTCACTGACCCTAGAGAACTCAATACCATAGAGGTTTACCCTACTCTCAATCTTGACTTACAACAAAAATAGTAAACAGTGAGCTTCTTAATATCAGTAGCATCCTCTTCACCATTATTACTGTTACAGTAAAGTAGGTGTTTCTGGTCATTATTAGGGAGTAGAATTTGCTGGTATGTCATAAGTCTTTGGGAATAAACCCTTTCACTCTTCCCCTTGGTGCCTTCCTCAGTATTCTATCAAGGCATCCTAGTCAATCGTTCTTATGATCTGTTCCCAGGAAGCTTCCTAATGTTTCCTGGCAGTAGATAGAAGTTAGCCATTGAATGCAGTTCTGTTAGTGATAAATAGTTTTCTTCTGAAGAAGAAATAATACTTCCCCTCGGCCATACTGAAACATGCTGTTAATTATTTGCTTAGAATATGCAAGGGGAGATGGGGTCAAGTCTCAAAAAGGGCAGTTATCATTTTTTGAAGCTTCTGCCTCCTGTGAGATCTCTGCGTGGTCTTCAAGCAAGGGTAGTTTTCTTGAGGGGCAACGAGCCTCTTCTACAGTCCCAGGGCATTCACGGAATCTGGAAGTTCAAGGTTGTTAAGTATATTCACACAGATGTTCCTATCTAAATGTCAAAGTCCCTGAACTTCTGTATCATAGTCCTTACTTTAGCAACAAAGACTTGCTAGGATTAGGCAGGGGTGGGGGTGGGAGGGGAGAAGCTAAATAAATGCTGTAATTTTGCTTCACTCACAGTCTGGTCCTCAGCCTTGCTTTTAGTCCTGTAGCCCACCAGCTACAGGAAATGAGGGACTGACATAAAGAAAGTCTGGCTCTAACATTAGGATCTGAATTGGCAGTTGGCTTTCTCTTCTTTACTGTATCACTGGCATTTAGTGAGAGCCAACCAGCTCCATCATTCTGAAATTTTCCATTTTTATCATATGATCCAAATTCTTGAAAAATTATACAGTCTGTATCTCCTTCTTTACCTCTATCATACCCCAGTTTATTATTTCCCTGGTGGCTCAGATGGTGAAGTGTCTGCCTACAATGCGGGAGACCCAGGTTCAATCCCTGGGTCGGGAAGATGCTCTGGAGAAGGCAATGGCACCCCACTCCAGTACTCTTGCCTGGAAAATCCCATGGATGGAGGAACCTGGTAGGCAACAGTCCATGGGGTCACAAAGAGTCACACATTAGCGAGCAACTTCACCCCAGTTTACTACTGCTGCCTGCTGGTTAAGTCACTTCAGTCGTGTCCGACTCAGTGTGACCCCATAGACGGCAGCCCACCAGGCTCCGCCGTTCCTGGGATTCTCCAGGCAACAACACTGGAGTAGGTTGCCATTTCCTTCTCCAATGCATGAAAGTGAAAAGTGAAGTCACTCAGTTGTGTCCGACTCTTTGCGACCCCATGGACTGTAGCCTACCAGGCTCCTCCGTCCATGGGATTTTCTAGGCAAGAGTACTGGAGTGGGTTGCCATTGCCTTCTCCCCAGTTTACTACAGATGAGGCTTAATAATTGTGATACTATAGCATTCTAGAGGTTATATTCCCTGGTACAGGCTTCCTGTCACTTGACTTCAGCGATTCAGGAACTGCATTTGAGGACTACTTTAAATGAGTCTTAGTGTGGGTTTTTTTTCAGTAGCAGATTCAAAGATAAGAATTAGAGGTCAAATAACTACTTGGAAGTGCAGAGAACTTAATACTCAGAAGTGGGGGCTAATACAGGAAATAATACAGAAAAGGGAAAGCTGTCAATAGTGGTTAGGTATTAAATGTGTTTCAGAGCTATTTAATACGGATCTAGAGTATCATAAAATTCTGGGAAAAGATGAAAACCATGTATCTAAGAAGTGTTCTATCAAAAGAGTAAGAGAATTAGGCTATTCATATACCAGCTCCTTACAGTCATTGAGAGCTGTTGTAGTAGTGATGACAGTGGGTTCCAAGTATGAAAGTGTTAAATCCTTCAGCAGTTTCAAGGACAAAAAAAACCCTCTCTCAGGCACAAAGATAAACATGTTTGCACTTAATGGACTTCATAGAGAGCATCTATTATAAATTGTATGTGGAATATTTTTTCAGAAAAATACATGACTACTGTCAACAACTGTGGGAATACTGGGCCCCTTGGAATTTAATTTTCATAGGAAGACAGTTAAACAGTTCTAAAGAAATTTTATTCAAAATAAGCATTATTAAAGTACAAAGAGTTTAATGTTGAATATATGCAAAATATAATGCAAAAATATAGCTTAAAGTTTTTGGTAGTCAAGTTTGGCAGGTGATTGTTAAGAGCCCTGCGCATTTGCACTTGTGACACAGGAAATGAAGGGTCACAGAAAAGTTTGGAGCCAATATATGAAACTACTTAATGCATTTGTGTGAGTATACAACCCCTGAAATCTCAAGGATCATTATAGAATTCAGACACAATTGTGTAAACTTTGTTAGACTGAAGAAAAATCATATGTATCAATAATAAAAAGACAAAATTAAATATCAATATAAATATCATATATAAGTTCTAGATTTCTTTAATAGTACCTTTATCTGTAGTAGACACTAAACTGTACTTCATCTGACACATCTGAAGAGTATGTCTTCTATCAGAAACTATGGAGCCACAGTGGTTAACTTGTGAGCTTCAAAGTAGGGTATAGCCTCAGAGCCGCACAATTTATAAGGCAAAGAGAATGAAAGGCTCAGACAAAAAAGATGTATGCCCTGAATCTTGGAAGATTTTAAACCATTTGTGTTCACTTAAAATAAGGTAAAGGAAATTAGAATTCTCTTTTTAAGAAAGTAGGTATTTGGAGATGGCTCTTGGATGAATAATAAAAGCACACACATAATTTTTTATAAGGCTAATAAATACTTTGTAAAATCATTTTAGTTATTGATATGTATTTAATAATTCCAGATATTTTATAGATATTTAGTAACTGTACAAATCATTTTTATAAAAGTAAATAATGGCTTGATTATTTGCTTTTAAAAATAATTTATGAATATATCAAGTAAAATATGAACATTTTAAAGCCCAAATGTAAAATATAAACTAAATATTCATTTTTATTTCACAGTGGGTGAACAAATGCAAGTTTTTTTTTAATCTCCCTTTTTCAAAATCTCACTGAATGAGAGAAAAGCCATAAAAATTAAATAAATCATTACCAATATTAGAAAATGTGGAAGGAAGCCATTAGTCAATGAGAAGGAAAAATAATTTCTGATAATGTAAATAAGGATGGTAGGTTAGACTGATCAATTCTAATGAAACTAAGATTCTTGCAAGATTGCATTGAGCCTACTATTTTTAATTATATATTATATGGAATAGAAAGTTCAGAATCATTCTTATGTACAAATGAATATTTGCCATAAGGCTTGTTTCTATACTTGGAACAAAAGTAATTACATTTCCAGTTTATATCCATGCATAACAAATTCTGGGTAAATCTAAGATTTCAATGAAAAATATACTAATGGCATAAAAAGCAATATAATAAGAAAGATGACTTCACTCTTTGCATGGTGAAAATTTTTCAAAGGAAAAAATAAATCTATCTTTAAAGATACAGTTTGTATGTGAAGGGCCTTCCAAATGGGGAAAAAAGATCTCTTAAGAAAAACTTACCTGAATAAAAACAAAATCTTGTGCATATCAATATTCATTGTAATTAATATCCAAATAGAGCCACAGATTAAAATAACATTTGAGACTCCTACAAATCAACTTGAAAAAGACAAATAACTTAAATGTTTTGGCAATAAAATCTGATAAAACAAAAAATGGGATAAATTTTAAACTGATTACTTGGGCCAAAATACTCAAACTTGATAACACTGTGTCTTACAAATGGGAAAGGAAATTTTTTTTCATGTAGTATTTGTGGAAGAATGATTGATATAATCTTTTTGGCAGAATACATACATTATCAAAATTTGCCTTCATGTTGCTGCAGTGATTCCAGGTAAAGACTCTATCCTAGAGAACTTGTGGTTCAGACATATGCAAAAAAGATTTCTCTTAGTAATATCAGGTATAGCTCTGCTAATAATAGCAAACAATTAGAAACTAAACTAAACATTTAGTAAAAAGGATGGGTGAAATAAATAATATGTTTGTGCATGGACTATTTTGTAATTAATAGATTAGTCAATCCTATCAGATTCCTTTGGTATATGAATGAGCTTCCTTGCTGAGACCAGGAAAGCCTACCATTCAGACTAATCTATAAAAAGTAAATAAATAAATAAATAGAACTTCTTGATAGAGTGAGATACATTTCTCTTTTCTAGTTCAAAAATGTGTTACTGTGAACACTTATCTGAAAAAATAATTCTTATCTACAGTGTACTTGAAATAAAGTATAAATACATACACAAATTTTCTTTTGTAATTTAATTTTAGGATAGGAAAATAAAGAAATCATTGTAAATCCTGTTTGAAGTTGACTAAATATATACACGGAGAAGGCAATGGCACCTCACTCCAATACTCTTGCCTGGAAAATCTCATGGACTTAGGAGCCTGGTGCACTGCAGTCCATGGGGTCGCTGAGTCGGACACAACTGAGCAACTTCACTTTCACTTTTCACTTTGATGCACTGGAGAAGGAAATGGCAACCTACTCCAGTGTTCTTGCCTGGAGAATCCCAGCGACAGTGGAGCCTGGTGGGCTGCCATCTATGGGGTCGCAGAGAGTTGGGCACGACTGAAGTGACTTAGCAGTAGCAGCAAATATATACATGAGACATTTTTTCAGGCAATAAAATGCCAAATAATGCATTTGTATATGATATACTTCTCATTGAATACTAGTTAAAGGATCACATTGATGTTTAGGAAATTTATTCATTCATTAAATTATGAAGCAGAAAACCAAAGCTTGGAAACTTGTCTAAAGTAACCACTGTGATATGTGACAGTAAGTGTAATGACATATGACGACCAAAGACGTGGCACTTAAGGATGTGTGCTCAGTCATGTCCGACTCTTTGTAACCCCAAGGACTATAGCCTGCCAGGTTCCTCTCCATGGGATTTTCCAGCCAAGAATACTGGAGTGGGTTGCCATTTCCTTCTCCAGGGGATCTTCTTAACCCAGGGATCGAACCCAGGTCTCCCAAATTGTAGGCAGACTCTTCACCATCTGAGCCACCAGGGAATCCCTTAAACAGGGGGTTACCATTAGGTATCTCATCTAACAATTTTTGACTGACCTGTTCCATGTTTTCCTTGAACTTCATAGAACTGGCCATTTCAGGTATGCCCAGGCTTAATTCCTTTCTTCAAGTAACAGATGCAGAGCTGATATTTGAAAATAACTTTTAATTTTCTTGAATTGTTTCCTTTGTTTAATTGGTTCCTTCTCTTTATAAGAGAAATCAATATGTTCCTGTGTGTGTGGGCTAAGTCACTAAGAATTGTGTCCGATTCTTTGCCACCCTATGGACTGAGGCCTGCCAGGCTTCTCTATCCATGAGATTCTCCAGGCAAGAATACTGGAGTGGGTTGCCATGCCGTCCTCCAGGGGATCTTCTCAACCCAGGGATTGAACTGGCATCTCTTTTGTCTCCTGCATTGGCAGGCAGGTTCTTACCACTAGTGCCACCTGGGAATTTCCTATGTTCCTGTAACAAATACCTTCAACATGTTTCTGCCAAACAAAGATTTTTGAGAATAGAAATGAGAAGATAGTATTGGACAATCTTGATTTCTATAAAAAACTTACTTATTGGTTAAAATTATAATACTTCAAACTCAGAAATTGAAGTAATATAACCTCCAGTGATGACATTAGTTGGCATTTCCTTTAGCTGCCTGAGGGCTCCCTGGTAGCTCAGATGGTAATGAATTTGCCTATAATGTGGGGGACTCAGGTTCAATCCCTGGGTCAGGAAGATCCCCCGAAGAAGGGAATGACTATCCACTCTAGCATTCTTGCATGGAGAATTCCATGGACAGAGAAGCCTGGGGAGCTACAGTCCATGGGATCACAAAGAGCTGGACATGACTAACATTTTAGCTGCCTGACCTAAATAATAGATTTTACGGAGAAAGTGCATGGAAATAATTTCAAGGAAATACATTTTTGGAATGTCTCCACTTGAATAAATTGAGTTCTAAGCTACTCCTACAACTTACAAATCTGACTTTATTCCATTTATGTAATCTTTCTAAGCTTTGGTTTCCTCATCTGTAAAGAGGAAGCATATACTTTCTCACACATACATATATTACATATACTATTTTCACCAAGATCTAAGTATTAAAAGAGATAATTGAATGAAATACATAATTAAGTTTCAGGCCCATAGCAAGTAATCAAAAATATCTACCCAATTACATTAGGTCAGAAGTGGCATAGTAGATAAAAGCCTTCTTGATTGCCTTTGAAAATTGTCATTTGTCTTTCACATTTTTAATCTCGGAACTTCTCTTCAACTTCACTCTATTAGCAATGCTGTAAATTAGGAATGTGTTCACCACATTTAATGTTGCCAAGATTCCTTTTAATCTGAACAGTTTTCACTTTAACTATATATGATAACAAGATAATAATTGATCAAATTGCATTGTCACTAAATTAAGTTTTCAACATTAAAGTGACCATCAGAATTATATTTAAGATTTTTCTAAAATTTCATAAAGTTCTTAAAATAATGGTCATGTCCTTAAAAATCTAAAGGGATATTAAAGTAAGTGTTATTCTTCCTTCTACTTCCTCTGTCTTCCTCCTAGTAGTTTCTAAAATAGTATTGAAACAGGGTTAATGTTTATAAAAAATAAGCATCCCTACCTTACATCAAAATCTAAAACAACTTAATCTTTAAGGGAATTAAATTTTTAAACATATTTAAGAAATGCAAGAAAATATTGGCAAATAATTACCTGACTTGTGGATGCAACAGCCCTTGCTTAGTGTTGTGGTAACTCTGCAGAAACAGAATAGTACCTCAGCTAGGATCTAGCTCAGATGTCAGGGAAGATGATGCCACACACTTACCAAGAGGACATGAAAACCTTTCTCATTCACACAATGAGGCTTTGGGGAAGGGGTGGGACCAGCTTCCAAGGTTACTCTGAAAATAACTCAAGAGAGCAAAGAAAGGAGACTGGGGTAGGGTTTTGATTTGTGGTTAGGAGTGGCCTTTAGATGAATTTTCCCATGGGTGAGGAGGAGGTTGTGTGGTTTAAGTCTCCCCTGCCTGGCACCAAAGGAGGGAGTGCCCAGGCTTTCTTATCAGCTTGCCCAGATGTGGAGCAGAAGGGGAGAAGTGAGATCTGAAGCATGAAAGTTGTCAGAAGTCAAACACCAAAGAAAGTAAGAAAGTGAAGTCACTCAGTCATGTCTGACTCTTTGCGACTCCATAGACTGTAGCCTACCAGGCTCCTCCATGCATGGGATTTTCCAGGCAAGATTACTGGAGTGGGTTGCCATTTCCTTCTCCAGAGGATCTTCCCAACCCAGGGATCAAACCTGGGTCTGCTGCATTGTAGGCAGACGCTTTACCGTCTGAGCCACCAGGGAAGCCCAAACACCAAAAAGTGGAGTCACATTAAGTGTTCATTCAAACGTAGAGATCATAAGGAGGAAATCACTGATGCACAGTTTTATAATATTCAACAAATATGAAAACATACTTAAAATGAATAAAATTAAACTATAGGCATATTTTCATATTTGTTGAAATGTTAATGACCACAAAAATTTCTAACTAATGAATATGATAAAGGTAAAACTTACTGAGGAAAAATAGTTGACTATATATATATATATATATATATATACAGCTAATTTACGAAATGGCTAAATACTTGTTTAAAAAAAATCCACAATAGCATCAAGAAAACATTTTTTGAAGACTACAAGTCAGATATCACCTTCTTCCTCTGGCAAATGCCACAGATTTAAAAATATTTATCAAAAGATTAGCTGGTCATTCTGAGAAATGGCAGTTTTGTGAACCATTGATGAAAGTTGTGATGGAACAATGTTGGAACTAAGTGTCAAAATCTTTAAAAGTGTGGAAATTCTTTGATCCGGCAGTTACATTAAAAAAAATTTGTTCAGGGAAGTAAAATAGATATGCATAATTATTTGCCTTGAAGAATGACCACCATAGAGTATAAATAATTAAAATCTAGGAACATAGGAACAATTACACACATACCATTTCACAAATGATTGCATATAAATGATGCTACATTTACATAATTTACATATATGTAGTCATTACAATGATGCTGGAAATATATTTTTCCCAATCCAGGCCACCTCCTTCTTTAATCTGGACTAAAGCGTAGCCCGCATTTCAACTCTCTGCCTCTCTCCTCTCCCAGCACATAATATCCCATTCTCTACCTAGAGGTTACTTATTTTTAAAGAAAATCAAACATAGCACTCTTCTGCTTGTAAAATTATTTTAATTATTTTTTATGTAAGTTAAAAAATTGTTGAGGTTGGATTTTGTTTTAACTTAAATAAAAAGTAAGCCACATCATCTTCTAGCAATCCCACTTCTGGGTATGTACCCACAACAATTGAAACTAACATCTCTAACAGATAACTGCAGTCCCCAGTTCACAGTAACACTATCACAATAACAAACGCATGTAAACAACCTAAATGACTAACAACAGAATAATGAATAAAGAAGACTTGGTATATACATACAGTGGAATATTATTCAGTCATAACAAGAAGCAAATCTTGCTACAGACGACAATGTCATAAAGCTGGAAAACATGCTGAGTGAAATAAGCCAGACACAGAAAACAAGACTGCCTGATTCCACTTATATAACATATCTAAAATAGCCATACTCATAGAAACAGAGTAGAATGTTAGTTGCCAGGTATGGAGGGAAGTGGAGAATTGCTGTTCAGTGGGTATGAAGTTTCAGTGATGTGAGATGAATAAGTTCTAGAGATCTACTGTACAGCATGGTAATGTATTAAACACTTAAAACTTTGTTAAGAGGATAGAGCCCATGTTAACTGTTCTTTCCACAATTTAAAAAATTAATAAAATCTGAACTTATAACCAAAATCACTGCAGATGGTGACTGCAGCCATGAAATTGAAAGATACTTGCTCCTTGGAAGAAAAGCTATGACAAACCTAGTTGGCATATTCAAAAGCAGAGACATTTCTTTGCCAGCAAAGGCCCATCTAGTAAAAGCTATGGTTTTTCCAGTAGTCACATATGAATGTGAGAGTTGGACTATAAAGAAAGCTGAGCCCTGAAGAACTGATGCTTTTGAACTGTGGTGTTGGAGAAGGCTCTTGAGAGTCTCTTGGACAGCAAGGAGATCCAACCTGTCAATCCTAAAGAGAATCAGTCCTGGATATTCATTGGAAGGACTGATGCTGAAGCTGAAACTCCAATACTTTGGCCACCTGATGCAAAGAGCTGACTCATTTGAAAAGACCCTGATGCTGGAAAAGATTGAAGGTGAGAAGAGAAGGGGATGATGGAGGATGAGACGGTTAGATGGCATCACCAACTCCATGGGCATGAGTTTGAGTAAGCTCTGGGAATTGGTGATGGGCAGGGAAGCCTGGCGTGTTGCAGTCCATGGGCTCTGAGTTGGACATGACTGAGCAACTGAACTAAACTGAAATGAACTTCTGACCATGACTTCCATAATCTGGCATAACAACTTTCCCATTTTCACCTCATTATCAAACTCTTCTTTGCTCAATAGTGAAAGTGGTGTGTGACTCTTTGTGACCCAATGAACTGTAGTCCACCAGGCTCCTCTGTCCATGGAATTCTCCAGGCAAAGAACTAGAGTGAATTGCCATTTCCTTCTCCAGGGGATCTTCCCAATCCAGGGATCAAACCCAGGGCTGCATTGCAGGCAGATTCTTCACTGTCTGGGCCACCAGGGAAGTCCTTTCTCAATATTTCCCACAAATTCTGACATTTTAATTTTTCTTTTCCATTACATTGAAGTTTATCCCCTCTTTAGGGGTTTATACAGTTTCTTAATGCAAACAATGAATGGCTCTATCTCATTACTCAGGCCATATTGCAAATGTCAGATCCTCCTCTCCTGACTACTCACTGAATTATACACCCTTTGTCTTTTCCCTGTCGTGGTTTCTTTATGTTATCATGTTGTATTTTTTTTCTTATAATTATAATTATCAGACTTTTTGTTGTTCCTTTTTTATTTTTGGTTTCCTTTCTGCCACAATGTAGGCTTCAAAATCAGAAGGTTGACTGTCTAGAATAGTGTTTGCACAAATCAGGTGCTCAGTAAATAGCAACTGATTAAATGAATATATAAAGAGCAGAAGTATTAAGCAATGATATACAATCAGAACTATGTGTGGATAACCAAGAATAAATAATTTTCCCTTCTTTATCCTCTTCTGGATCTTCAAGATTTCCCCCATCAACATGCATCATGTTTATATAAAATAAACTATAAAAAGTGTGTAACTTAAAACCTTTAAAATGCCATAATTTATTTAGTTTAATTATTTTGTTGAAATGCTATATACTAAATTTAATTTAACTTCTCTTGCCTTTTTAGTACTTTGAAGCATCTCAACAAAAGAAAATAGCAACATGATGTACTTGGTGACTTCTAAGACATTATCCAGATACAATAATCAAATTCTATAGGAGGGTTTAATCTAAAAGGTAAAAAAGGGCAAAATTAATCTGTAAAAATCATATAATCTAGAGCTGTCTTTTAAAAGTTCCTATTTTAAATGTGGTTACTGTGATTTCTCTCTTGTTCTTACAAATTAAGTAAAAGAATTAATCATTTGAACATTTCCATTTGTTTGCTCCAAGTAATCATAAATTGATTCTGGGAGAAAAACGAAGTAGCAATAATAATACAAAAGTATTTTGAAAATGAAATTTAAATGCTTTTTCTTTTCTTGGGTCTGGGAATTGTGCATCTTGCTTTACACTGCATATTTTCCAACTTTCATGGAGTGAAATAAAATTAATGGGAAAAATTTGTAGTAGCAGAGCCCAAGTTAAAGTCTGTAAAAATCATTATTGGTGTACTCATTATTGACACATGCCATATTCCTTACCCAAATGTATAATTTTATTAAGATTGTTCTATATAATGAACCATTAATTTCATAGAAACACAAATTGAACCCCTAAAGGCAATAAATATCAAAAAAGTGAGTCATTTTCCACCCTTAATAGCAATTTGAAAAACAGAGATTTCAGAAATAATCCGGTAAAATATATTGCTATGTTCCTGATCATTTTTGGTCAGTAACACAGATTTTTCTGGTATGGAAAATTACAGCCTTACATTTTGTTCAGACAAAATTTCCACATCAGGAAGATAAAATGATTTAAAAGTGAGAAGCATTATATTCTTATAAAAGCTGCTTATTCACAGGAATACTTTACACTCTTAGTTATCAATTATCTTGCTTCTCATTTGAATAGTTGTTTATTTGGCCTTATAGTTGCATAACTTCCTATTAATCCTTTATAATATGGAATAGAAGTTTAATAAAAAATTAATAATGGACATAGCAGAGGAAAGAATACAAAATGCATCTCAGCAAGACTGTTCATGGATGTCAAAACAAATCAGCAAGAGTACAGAAGGCTCTGTCTCAATTATATTTTGAGGGAGGGTATGAGACTGGAGAGAGAATTAGTTTCCTCTCCTTTATTGCTTAAACTATAAAACTATGAAGCATTAAATGTCTTCTGGGAGCTCACCCAATGTTTGGGAAAATAAGGCTTGATTCTGTGGAATTTGATGCATTTCTTTCCAGAATATAAGATATCAGAGTTAGTGTGCTAAATAAATGCTGGAAACAGGGTGAAAGAAGAAGGGGAGGAAAAAACCAATAAAGTAAATGATGAACAGGCAAGGCGCAAGTGCCAACAACATTAATAACACTCATTTTGAAGGGTAATATTTAAGTAGGCATAGAAAGTGAGCCACTGGAGAATTGAGATTAAAATTAAATCACATGCTTGTTCAATAATTATTTGACTAGGAGCTAAACACATTCATTAACAAATGCAAATGATTCTTTTAATTAGACATCAACAAATGAGGTCCAATAGCAGAAACCATGCTACTTGGTCTTGATGGATTTTCACTGTAGAGCTTCAACATCTCCACGATAATTCCCTGAGTTTCCTTTACAGTCACTCACAAAGAATGTGAGTTTAAAGCTGTTTTGATATTTTAATATATCTATAAATGTGCTTAAAGTCTACCACAATCTAAGTGAAAAGGAGAAGCTTATTTCTTTATATTTCTAATTGGCATTCCATTGTGCAGATATAGATATATCAGAGTTTGTTAATCCATCCACCCATCAAAAGACATTTGAGTTGTTTCTAACTCTTGGCAGTTATGAATAAAGCTACAGTAAATATTCATGGACAGGTCTTTTTGTGGACATAACCCAGGAGTAGTATTGCTGGACCATATGGAAAATATATGTTTAACTTTGTAAGAAATTGCCAACACTTTTTCCAGAATACCTGGACCATTTTGCACTCCCACCAGCAATGTTCAGGAGTTCTAGCTGCTGCAAATTTTGCCAGTGCTTAGTATTATCATTCCTGACATTCTGAGTTTGCTTCTGCTATGATTTCCTTCTGTCTGAAAAAGTTCCTTTAGTAGTTCTTTTAGAAGAAATCTAATACCAAGAAATTCTCTCAATTTTTCATCATGAAAATGCCTTAATTTCACCTTTATTTCTGTTTCTTTGAACATAGAATTATGCTGGTATTTGAAATGTATATTATTTGGCTTAAAAAATCCTTAAAGAAAGATGGAGTCATAATTGTATAATATCAGGCCATTATGATTTAATTATCAAAATGAAACTTCAAAACCTTATCAGAAAAAAAGTTACTATAGATTAAAAGGTCAAGGATGAGTTATTCCATACATAATTTTCACCATTCAGTAAAATCTGTATTCAATAAAAATAATAGACAAGAGGAAAATTAGATAAAAGACCCGCAGGTTATCTGGATATTAAAATTTCTAGATGCTAAAATAGTTGTGAATAATATATTCAAGAAAATATATGACAAAATGAAATCTGAAAAAGAAATGCACAGAAATAGAGCAAAGAGTCAACAACAAATGAAGAATTCAACAAATAGATTACAGCAGATTAGACTCAACAGGTAAGAGTATTAATGAGTTTCATGTTGGATCAGAATATATACAGACTAGATATATGTTAAGAAGCAAAATAAGAAAATATTATATGAGACCCATGAGTCAAAAAATAAAAAGTCTAAGAAATTTATCATAAATGGATGTTGAATTTTGTCAAAGGCCTTCTCTGCATCTATTGAGATAATCATATGGTTTTTATTTTTCAATTTGTTAATGTGGTGAATTACATTGATTGATTTGCGGATATTGAAGAATCCTTGCATCCCTGGGATAAAGCCCACTTGGTCATGGTGTATGATCTTTTTAATGTGTTGTTGGATTCTGATTGCTAGAATTTTGTTGAGGATTTTTGCATCTATGTTCATCAGAGATATTGGCCTGTAGTTTTCTTTTTTTGTGACATCTTTGTCAGGTTTTGGTATTGGGGTGATGGTGGCCTCATAGAATGAGTTTGGAAGTTTACCTTCCTCTGCAATTTCTGGAAGAGTTTGAGTAGGATAGGTGTTAGCTCTTCTCGAAATTTTTGGTAGAATTCAGCTGTGAAGCCGTCTGGACCTGGGCTTTTGTTTGCTGGAAGATTTCTGATTACAGTATCAATTTCCGTGCTTGTGATGGGTCTGTTAAGATTTTCTATTTCTTCCTGGTTCAGTTTTGGAAAATTGTACTTTTCTAAGAATTTGTCCATTTCTTCCACGTTGTCCATTTTATTGGCATACAACTGCTGATAGTAGTCTCTTATGATCCTTTGTATTTCTGTGTTGTCTGTTGTGATCTCTCCATTTTCATTTCTAATTTTATTGATTTGATTTTTCTCTCTTTGCTTCTTGATGAGTCTGGCTAATGGTTTGTCAATTTTATTGATCCTTTCAAAGAACCAGCTTTTGGCTTTGTTGATTTTTGCTATGGTCTCTTTTGTTTCTTTTGCATTTATTTCTGCCCTAATTTTTAAGATTTCTTTCCTTCTACTAACTCTGGGATTCTCCAACTCTTCCTTTTCTAGTTGCTTTAGTTGTAGAGTTAGGTTATTTATTTGACTTTTTTCTAGTTTCTTGAGGTATGCCTGTGTTGCTATGAACTTTCCTCTTAGCACTGCTTTTATAGTGTCCCACAGGTTTTGGGTTGTTGTGTTTTCATTTTCATTAGTTTCTATGCATATTTTGATTTCTTTTTGATTTCTTCTGTGATTTGTTGGTTATTCAGAAGTGTGTTGTTCAACCTCCATATGTTGGAATTTTTAATAGTTTTTCTCCTGTAATTGAGATCTAATCTTAATGCATTATGGTCAGAAAAGATGCTTGGAATGATTTCGATTTTTTGAATTTATCAAGTTTAGATTTATGGCCCAGGATGTGATCTATCCTGGAGAAGGTTCCATGAGCACTTGAAAAAAGGTGAAATTCATTGTTTTGGGGTGGAGAAAAGGGAACCCTCCTACACTGTTGGTGGGAATGCAAACTAGTACAGCCACTATGGAGAACAGTGTGGAGATTCCTTAAAAAATTGCAAATAGAACTACCTTATGACCCAGCAATCCCACTGCTGGGCATACACACCGAGGAAACCAGAATAGAAAGAGACACATGTACCCCAATGTTCATCGCAGCACTGTTTGTAATAGCCAGGACATGGAAACAACCTAGATGTCCATCAGCAGATGAATGGATAAGAAAGCTGTGGCACATATACACAATGGAGTATTACTCAGCCGTTAAAAAGAATTCATTTGAATCAGTTCTGATGAGATGGATGAAACTGGAGCCGATTATACAGAGTGAAGTAAGCCAGAAAGAAAAACACCAATACAGTATACTAACACATATATATGGAATTTAGGAAGATGGCAATGACGACCCTGTATGCAAGACAGGGAAAGAGACACAGATGTGTATAACGGACTTTTGGACTCAGAGGGAGAGGGAGAGGGTGGGATGATTTGGGAGAATGACATTCTAACATGTATACTATCATGTGAATTGAATCGCCAGTCTATGTCTGACGCAGGATGCAGCATGCTTGGGGCTGGTGCATGGGGATGACCCAGAAAGATGTTATGGGGAGGGAGGTGGGAGGGGGGTTCATGTTTGGGAATGCATGTAAGAATTAAAGATTTTAAAATTTTAAAAATAAAAAACTAAAAAAATAAAATAAAATAAAATAAAAAGAAATTTAATTGGATTTCCAGAAAGCAAACTAGCCAAATAATTACAAGTTTAGAGAACTAATATTTTATAATGTGCTGAAAGCAAACCTGTTGAAACTTTTCCCTGAAAGGAGAGATTATCTTTCTTATACTACTGTAAATTAATAAGGGTATACTGGAACTTTCTCAAAAAGCTAAAAATATAACTACCATATGACCCAACAATTCCACTCCTGGAGATATATCTGAAGAAAATAAGAACAGTAATTTGAAAAGATACATGCTCCTCAATATTCATAGCAACATTATTTATAATAGCCAAGATATGGAAGCCACTAAAGTGCTCATCAACTGATGAAAGAATGCAGAAGATCTGGTGTATATATATAGATTTACATAGATCTATATACATACATTGGAGAAGGCAATGGCACCCCACTCCAGTACTCTTGCCTGGAAAATCCCATGGACGGAGAAGCCTGGTGGGCTGCAGTCCATGGGGTCGCGACTGAGCGACTTCACTTTCACCTTTCACTTTCACGCATTGGAGAAGGAAATGGCAACCCACTCCAGTGTTCTTGCCTGGAGAATCCCAGGGATGGCAGAACATGGTGGACTGCTGTCTCTGGGGTCGCACAGAGTCGGACACGACTGAAGCGACTTAGCAGCAGCATATACATACATAAAATGGGATAATACTCAGCTATTAAAAAAAAAAAGAATAAAATTTTACCATGGTCTTACATTTAGGTCTTTAATCCATTTTGAGTTTATTTTTGTGTGCGGTGTTAGAAAGTGATCTAGTTTCATTCTTTTACAAGTGGTTGACCAGTTTTCCCAGCACCACTTGTTAAAGAGATTGTCTTTACTCCATTGTATATTCTTGCCTCCTTTGTCAAAGATAAGGTGTCCATATGTGTGTGGATTTGTCTCTGGGCTTTCTATTTTGTTTCATTGATCTATATTTCTGTCTTTGTGCCAGTACCATACTGTCTTGATGACTGTGGCTTTGTAGTAGAGCCTGAAGTCAGGCAAGTTGATTCCTCCAGTTCCATTCTTCTTTCTGAAGATTGCTTTGGCTATTTGAGGTTTTTTGTGTTTCCATACAAATCTTGAAACTATTTGTTCTAGTTCTGTGAAAAATATCGCTGGTAGCTTGATAGGGATTGCATTGAATTTGTAAATTGCTTTGGGTAGTATATTCATTTTCACTATATTGATTCCTCCAATCCATGAACATGGTATATTTCTCCATCTATTAATGTCCTCTTTGATTTCTTTCACCAGTGTTTTATAGTTTTCTATATATAGGTCTTTAGTTTCTTTAGGTAGATATATTCCTAAGTATTTTATTCTTTTCGTTGCAATGGTGAATGGAATTGTTTCCTTAATTTCTTTTTCTACTTCCTCATTATTAGTGTATAGGAATGCAAGGGATTTCTATGTGTTGATTTTATATCCTGCAACTTTACTATATTCATTGATTAGCTCTAGTAATTTTCTGGTGGAGTCTTTAGGGTTTTCTATGTAGAGGATCATGTCATCTGCAAACAGTGAGAGTTTTACTTCTTCTTTTCCAATTTGGATTCCTTTTATTTCTTTTTCTGCTCTGATTGCTGTGGCCAAAACTTCCAGAACTATGTTGAATAGTAGCGGTGAAAGTGGGCACCCTTGTCTTGTTCCTGACTTTAGGGGAAATGCTTTCAATTTTTCACCATTGAGGATAATGTTTGCTGTAGGTTTGTCATAGATAGCTTTTATTATGTTGAGGTATGTTCCTTCTATTCCTGCTTTCTGGAGAGTTTTTATCATAAATGGATGTTGAATTTTGTCAAAGGCCTTCTCTGCATCTATTGAGATAATCATATGGCTTTTGTTTTTCAATTTGTTAATGTGGTGAATTACATTGATTGATTTGTGGATATTGAAGAATCCTTGCATTCCTGGGATAAAGCCCACTTGGTCATGGTGTATGATCTTTTTAATGTGTTGTTGGATTCTGATTGCTATAAAACTCCTAGAGGAGAACATAGGCAAAACACTCTCCGACATAAATCACAGCAGGATCCTCTATGATCCACCTCCCAGAATTCTGGAAATAAAAGCAAAAATAAACAAATGGGATCTAATTAAAATTAAAAGCTTCTGCACAACAAAGGAAAATATAAGCAAGGTGAAAAGACAGTCTTCTGAATGGGAGAAAATAATAGCCAAAGAAACAACTGACAAACAACTAATCTCAAAAATATACAAGCAACTTATGCAGCTCAATTCCAGAAAAATAAACGACCCAATCAAAAAATGGGCCAAAGAACTAAATAGACATTTCTCCAAAGAAGACATACGGATGGCTAACAAACACATGAAAAGATGCTCAACATCACTCATTATTAGAGAAATGCAAATCAAAACCACAATGAGGTACCACTTCACACCAGTCAGAATGGCTGCGATCCAAAAATCTGCAAGCAATAAATGCTGGAGAGGGTGTGGAGAAAAGGGAACCCTCCGACACTGTTGGTGGGAATGCAAACTAGTACAGCCACTATGGAGAACAGTGTGGAGATTCCTTAAAAAATTGCAAATAGAACTGCCTTATGACCCAGCAATCCCACTGCTGGGCATACACACCGAGGAAACCAGAATAGAAAGAGACACATGTACCCCAATGTTCATCGCAGCACTGTTTATAATAGCCAGGACATGGAAACAACCTAGATGTCCATCAGCAGATGAATGGATAAGAAAGCCATGGTACATATACACAATGGAGTATTACTCAGCTGTTAAAAAGAATTCATTTGAATCAGTTCTGATGAGATGGATGAAACTGGAGCCGAATATACAGAGTGAAGTAAGCCAGAAAGAAAAACACCAATACAGTATACTAACACATATATATGAAATTTAGAAAGATGGCAATGATGACCCTGTATGCAAGACAGCAAAAAAGACACAGATGTGTATAGCAGACTTTTGGACTCAGAGGGAGAGGGAGAGGGTGGGATGATTTGGGAGAATGGCATTGAAACATGTATACTATCATGTAAGAATCAAATCGCCAGTCTATGTCTGACACAGGATACAGCATGCTTGGGGCTGGTGCATGGGGATGACCCAGAGAGATGGAGAAATGTTATGGGGAGGGAGGTGGGAGGGGGGTTCATGTTTGGGAATGCATGTACACCCGTGGTGGATTCATGTCAATGTATGGCAAAACCAATACAGTTTTGTAAAGTAAAATAAAGTAAAAAAAAAAAAAAAACCACCACAAATTTTACCATGGATGGACCTGAAGGGTATTATACTTAGTGAAATAAGTCAGACAGAGAAAGAGAAATACTCTATATTATCACTTATATGTTGAATCTAAAAAAGAAAAAAACTAGTGAAACATGACAAAAAAAGAAGCAGACTCAGAGATGTAGAGAACAAGTAAGTGGTTACCAGGGAAGGTGGGAGGGGCCAGATAAGGGTAGGGCAATAAGAAGTACAAACTACTGTGTAGAAAAATCAAAAGCTCAGGGGTATATCGTATAGGACAGGAATATAAACAGTATTTTATAATAACTATAAATGGAGTATAATCCATAAAAATTTTGTGCCAGTGTGTTGCCCACTTGAAACTAATATTGTAAGTCAGCTATATCTCAATTAAGAAAAAACAATCTCTGTTCATCAACACTTCATTAAGAAAGTTAAAGCTAAGAAAAAGTGGGAGAAAATTTGTCAACATACATTTCATGCAGCATTTGTATCAAAATATATAATAAAAACTGCTACAAAACAATAAGAAAAACGTAGACAGCCAATTGAAATTAAACAACATATAAACTGATGTATACAAAGATTATGTACAAATGGCCATGAAGCAAATAAAAAAGTGATCATTTTCATCATTCCTCAGGAAATGGAAAATAAAATGATGATATATCACTATACATCACACAAAATGCCAGGCTGGATGAATCACAACCTGGAATCAAGATTGCTGGGAGAAATATCAATAACCTCAGATATGCAGATGACACCACCCTTATGGCAGGAAGCAAAGAGGAACTAAAGAGCCCCTTGATGAGGATGACAGACAGGAGTGAAAAAGCTGGCTAAAACTCAACATTTAAAAAACTAAGATCATGGCATCCAGTCCCATCACTTGGTAAACAAAGGAGAAAATTAGAAAAAGTGATAGATTTTATTTTCTTAAGCTCCAAAATCACTGTGGATGGTGACTGCAGTCTTGAAATTAAAGACACTTGCTCCTTGGAAGGAAAGCTATGACAAACTTAGACAGTGTATTAAAAAGCAAAGACATCTCTTTGCCACCAAAGGTCTATATAGTCAAAGCTATGGTTTTTCCAGTAGTCATGTACAGATGTGAGAGTGGGACCATAAAGAAGGCTGAGTGCCAAATAAATGATGCTTTTGAACTGTGGTGTTAGAGAAGGCTATTGAGAGTCCCATGGATTGCGAGGAGATCAACCAGTCAATACTAAAGAAAATCAACTCTGAATATTCACTGGAAGGATTGATGTTGAAGCTGGAGCTTCAGTACTTTGGCCACCTGATATGAGTAGCTGACTCATTGGAGAAGACCTTGATACTGGGAAAGGCTGAAGGCAAAAGAAGGAGGGAGCAGCAGAGGATGAGTGGTTAGATAGCATCACCGACTCAATGGACATTATCTGAGCCACCTCTGGGTGATGGTGAAGGACAGGGAAGCCTAGCATGCTTCAGTCCATGCATGCTTCAGTCCATGGGGTTGCAAAGAGTCAGACATGGCTTAGCAACTGAACAACTTATCACTACACAATCTCCAGAATGGCTAAAATTAAAACAAAAATAAATCATTGGTTTTATAGGTGAAATACAAAGCAAGTCTTATCTCAAAGTGCTAGTGGGGATGTAATTTAATATAATAATTTGTGCTCACTATTGACATCATCTACTAAAGAAAGCCTTCCTCAGTGATCAATGCAAAGAAATAGAGGAAAACAACAGAATGGGAAAGTCTAGAGATCTCTTCAAAAAAATTATAGATACCAAGGGAACATTTCATGCAAAGATGGGCACAATAAAGGACAGAAATGGTATGGACCTAACAGAAGCAGAAGATATTAAGAAAAGGTGGCAACAGAAGAACTATACAAAAAAGATCTTAATGACCCAGAGAGTCATGATGGTGTGATCACTCAGCTAGAGTCAGATATCTTGCAGTGCAAACTCAAGTGGGCCTTCAGAAGCATCACTCTGAATAAAGCTAGTGGAGGTGATGGAATTTCAGTTGAGCTATTTCAAATCCTGAAAGATGACGCTGCAAAAGTGCTGCACTCAATATGCCAGTGAATTTGGAAAACTCAGCAGTGGCCACATGACTGGAAAAGGTCAGTTTTCATTCTAATCCCAAAGAAAGGCAATGCCAAAGAATGCTCAAACTACTGCACAATTGCACGCATCTCACATGCTAGTAAAGTAATGCTCAAAATTCTCCAAGCTAGGCTTCAGCAGTACGTGAACCATGAACTTCCAGATGTTCAAGCTGGTTTTAAAAAAGGCAGAGGAACCAGAGATCAAATTACTTTATTCCAAAGTGAAAATATATTTAAAAACATTTTGATTAAATAAACACAATGGAAGTGTTCATTGCTGGCTTAAAATGATTAACCAAAGAACAATAACTTGTTGCTTTAGTGATTAAAATGAAAAGGAACAGTAGTTATAGGCAGAGTGTAAAATAAAATCCAAGCAAATCAGCTAGGTAAGATTTCATATTAGCTTTCTCAGAGTAAATCTATGAGTTGAGGTAAGTATTGCATTCCTCACTCTCTTAAGGATTCATTTAAAATAATCAGATTTTTAAAATAAATGGTAAAAATGCGTATAACATGTAGACATATATATATTAATAGACATATATAGATATATATTTTAATAGGGATATATAGATATGCTGTTGCACAGATTAAAATGCATAGCTATCCGTCTGTGTATCTTCTTGTTGCTCACAACTGAGATGGTACAATTATTGTTTTCTTTCAAGGACTTCAAATATTTGATAAAAATAAGTAGACCCTTCTGAAATAAATAACATTTGAGCATATTTTCCATTATAATTTTTACTGGGTGGAATATATCTCCCTTATATCTTTTTGAGATTAAGATTCTTAAGTGATCTTTTATCAGCAAAATTGAGGGTCATAAACACCTGACAGTAATAATTGCTAATACTTATTGAGGTCTTCCTGTTCATCTGTGCCTCTGCTCCTCAGGATCCTTTCAACTGACCTACTGACAACCCCTCCAAAATTGTGGGATGGTTGCTAATTTATTTACTCAATGACTGTTTATTGACTGTCAACTATATGCTGTGCACAATTTGTCTAGACTCTGGCGATATATCAAACAAACTAAACCTAGGCCTGTATGAAGCTTGAATTCTTGATGGGAGTGGGACAAATAAGGATAGTGATGAGTACCATTAGGGAGAGGAAGAAAACTGTAAAAGAGATTAATCTTACTAGCTTATCTAATAAGAAAAAGAATCCCCCCTTTACCATTCATAGAGTCGCATACATCCATACATAGGTAACAGAACTATAGAATTTTTCTAAAAGACATGGTACTTCAAGAAAGCCAGGTGATTGTAATTCATTCAGTTTAGTGTAGAACCCTTAAAAAGACACTGAGCATGTAAACAAATTTAAAATACAGTTCCTTTGACCTAAAGGAACGTCTATCCATGTTGTATGGCATCATTTAAAAATCCCAGGAGTCCAGTCCTCCGGTTGCTTTGAAGTATACAAACTGCGAAGCAAGCACAGTGATAACCATCCAGCATCAGAACCCAGTATGGGCCACTGGCTCAGAACAAATCTTTATTTTGGATGACTTTAAATATTTGAGAAACATTTATTCTGACTGAAAAGATCTTTTCCTTTTTATAACATTGGATGGGTATCCCAATTGAAACTAATTTTCAGTAGCATTTGACTTTTAGCTAAATAGAATGAGTTCTGCAAAATATGAAGAACAGTCATTTTGCCTGAACCCAGTTGTGGCAGGCAATCAGAAACCCTGGAGGTCTTTGGGTTTGCTTATTACCCATGTAGCTGTTGAGGACTGATGCTTAAAGACCTCTATCTGAAACAGATGTCACTTTACTGAGTAATCTTCATGTGGAACGCTTTGTCTAAAGAGAGCTCATTTTAAAGCCTAGCCATAATTACTTCTATTTTATTATATAGTCCAGAATGCCTCAGAAAAAATTTTCCAGAAAGAAACTGTTACAGGCCCATTAAGCCATATATGAAGTTTATCATGAAAGTGAACTATGAGAAGTGACTTTAATTAATTTGCCACCAAACACAATTCCCATTTGGTCATTCTTACCCTGGATTTGAATCATTCTGTTAGAAAACAAAGAATATGTTTCTCCTTTTACTTCATGCAGAAGCTTTGCCTTCCTTGTGAATTCATCTTAAAGTATACCTTTGAATGAGTTTCTAGTGGATTTTCAAATTCTGTGAGTTATTTTTGAGTGGGAGTAATAAAAATCAAAAGAACACTAATGTAGTATCAAGTATGCTCCTGTCTTGCATGCTGGTGTACAAGAGTGTTCATTCTAAGAGCATTTGACTAAATCTTTTGAGAAATCGACCTCTCAGTGTCAGCTAGCTGAACAGTAAATGCTTCCATGTGTGATAAAAGCAAAGATTCTTATTCCCCCCTACCCCAAGTTGATTAAGAAAAGCAAGTCTTTCTTACACAAATTTAGTGGAAAGATTGAAAACATCAATAGTTCTTTGAGAAAGACCATAGTGGAAAATGTGAGAAAATAGGGAAGATTAAATTACTTGAAGTCTGGATCCAGCTGATTCACAGAGGAAAGTCACATTTTCTCTCATTCTGCCACATTCTTCTCACAATGCTGTGGAGCATTGTTCCAGAAATCATGGTTTGACTATGGCTATAAAATCTGTAAATAAGACACTGGATATTTTTAGTGCTCTTTATCTTGAAATTCTAATATATAGATAAGAGTACCTGACAATATCATATTCATCAATGTTTTATTTTTTCAAATAACTATCATTTCAGTTCAGTTCAGTCACTCAGTCGTGTCCAACTCTTTGCGACCCCATGAATCACAGCACGCCAGGCCTCCCTGTCCATCACCAACTCCTGGAGTTCACTCAGACTCACATCCATTGAGGCAGTGATGCCATCCAGCCATCTCATCCTAGGTCGTCCCCTTCTTCTCCTGCCCACAATCCCTCCCAGCATCAAAGTCTTTTCCAATGAGTCAACTCTTCACAGGAGGTGGCCAAAGTACTGGAGTTTCAGCTTTAGCATCATTCCTTCCAAAGAAATCCCAGGGTTCATCTCCTTCAGAATGGACTGGTTGGATCTCCTTGCAGTCCAAGGGACTCTCAAGAGTCTTCTCCAACACCACAGTTCAAAAGCACTAATTCTTCGGTGCTCAGCCTTCTTCACAGTCCAACTCTCACATCCATACATGACCACAGGAAAAACCTTAGCCTTGACTAAACAGACCTTAGTCAGCAAAGTGATGTCTCTGCTTTTGAATATGCTATCTAGGTTGGTCATAAATTTCCTTCCAAGGAGTAAGTGTCTTTTAATTTCATGGCTGCAATCACCATCTGCAGTGATTTTGGAGCTCCCCAAGATAAAGTCTGACACTGTTTCCACTATTTCTCCATCTATTTCCCATGGAGTGATGGGACCGGATGCCATGATCTTCGTTTTCTGAATGTTGAGCTTTAAGCCAACTTTTTCACTCTTCTCTTTCACTTTCATCAAGAGGCTTTTAGTTCCTCTTCACTTTCTGCCATAAGGGTGGTGTCATCTGCATATCTGAGGTTATTGATATTTCTCCTGGCAATCTTGATTCCAGCTTGTGTTTCTTCCAGTCCAGCGTTTCTCTTGATGTACTCTGCATATAAGTTAAATAAGCAGGGTGACAATACAGCCTTGACGTACTCTTTTTCCTATTTGGAACCAGTCTGTTGTTCCATGTCCAGTTCTAACTGTTGCTTCCTGCCCTGCATACAGATTTCTCAAGAGGCAGGTTAGGTGGTCTGGTATTCCCATCTCTTTCAGAATTTTCCACAGTTTCTTGTGATCCACACAGTCAAAGGCTTTGGCATTGTCCATAAAGCAGAAATAGATGTTTTTCTGGAACTCTCTTGCTTTTTCCATGATCCAGCAGATGTTGGCAATTTGATCTCTGGTTCCTCTGCCTTTTCTAAAATGAGCTTGAACATCAGGAAGTTCACGGTTCACGTATTGCTGAAACCTAGCTTGGAGAATTTTGTAGCTTGGAGAATTTGAGCATTACTTTACTAGCGTGCGAGATGAGTGCAATTGTGCGGTAGTTTGAGCATTCTTTGGCACTGCCTTATAATAGAGTTGAAATTGCTTAGAATTTTACATGCATAACTAAATAAATCATCATTTATGATTTGAAACAGAATTTAGTGTTACACGTACAAAGTTTCACTCATCGAGAAAGAAGAATAAAAAAAGCTATCTTCCCTTAGTAATTCACGCTGCTGCTGCCAAGTCACATCAGTTATGTTTGACTCTGTGCAACCTCAGAGACGGCAGCCCACCAGGCTCCCCATCCCTGGGATTCTCCAGGCAAGAACACTGGAATGGGTTGCTATTTCCTTCTCCAATGCATGAAAGTGAAAAGTGAAAGTGAAGTTGCTCAGTCGTGTCCAACTCCCAATGATCCCGTGGACTGCAGCCTACCAGGCTCCTCCATCCATGGGATATGCCAGGCAAGAGTGCTGTCTATTCTAAAGCATAATAACTATTAACCCAGTACTTCTAGCAAAAAGAGAATACATGTTGATCACAGCATTTAGTAAGGACTTTCCTGGTGGCTCAGATGGTAAAGCGTCTGTCTACAATGCGGGAGACCCGGGTTCACTCCCTGGGGTGGGAAGATCCCCTGGAGAAGGAAATGGCAATCCACTCCAGTACTATTGCCTGGAAAACCCCATGGACAGTGGAGCCTGATAGGCTACAGTCCATGGGGTCACAAAGAGTTGGACACGACTGAGCGACTTCACTCACAGCATTTAGTAGAGTCAGTCACTTCACAGCTAAAAGAAATACATGAACCTTTGTTCTGTGTCCTCCAAGCAGAAATGTCACCTGTGGAGAGTATCCAAGGAAAGTCTGCAGTTCACAAGGACTTTTTACCAAACAGTGATCATTATCTCTACTAATTTTCTAAACATACTATGTTTATAAAATGTTCTGAAAAACTGAGCCAAGAAGTTCATGGCATTACAACATAATGTACATGATACACTAGTAAACAATTATCAAAAAGTGTTTAATAAATTGAACAATGTTTATTGTCTCAAAAAAATCTGAAAATTTTACTGAATTTTTTTAAACTTTCCATAATTTCACCTGTTTTTATGTCTCCAAACTCTGAATTAGAATGACTGGCCAAAGACCACCCAGAAACTAATCCCGTCACCATAAAATCCCAGACTGCGAGCCATGCGGCAGAGCAGTTCTCCTGGGTTCCCTTACCCTACTGCTCTCCACCTGGGTGCCCTTTCCCAATAAAATCTCTTGCTTTGTCAGCACATGTGTCTCCTCGGACAATTCATTTCCAAGTGTTAGACAAGAGCCCAGTTTCAGGCCCTGGAAGGCGTCCTCCTTCCTGCAACAAATGGCAACTCTGGTGGGATTCTTTTCACTGAGACTGACATCCTGACCACTCAGGGTACTCAGGGGCCAGCTTGCCTGCAAATGGACCTGACCCAGCAGCCACAGCTAGGACCCTTTTGTTCCTGGTCTCCTCCTGACATGGATAGCTGGCCAGAGTCCCCCGACTGGTAAGGAACAAGAGACTTTATTGACCTCTCTCCCCTTCCCTCTCTCTTTCCTCTCCTTAACCCGTCGTATCCTTCTCTGTTTTTCTAGTCCCCTGGTCCTGGATGCAGGTATCTGGTCGAAGGGCTCTCAGCCTGAGCTGAGGATTGGAGACTGATCACCTCCTCTTGGCAGAGAACTTGAATTCTGGTTCTAGTCTGATCTGATTTCTGGTAGGGCTGAGTTCCAGTCCTCCCTTCTCTGGAGGCCCAGGGAAAAGGCCCATAACACCTGGGTATCTGTAAGTGGCAGGAGATGTCTGTAAGGCCACCCCTTTCGCCCCACCCCCCACCCCCCGCCTTCTGCCTCCTCCCCTTCCTTCTTTCAACCTGGCTTTCTTTCCTCCCTTGAAATATTTGATGTTAGTACTTGGATTCTTATATTTAAGGGCTTCCCTTGTGGTGCAGAGGTTAAAGCATCTGCCTGCAATGTGGGAGACCTGGGTTTGATCCCTGGGTCAGGAAGATCCCCTGGAGAAGGAAATGGAAACCCACTCCAGTATTCTTGCCTGGAGAATCCCATGGATGGAGGAGCTTGGTGGGCTACAGTCCATGGGTCGCAAAGAGACAGGAGTGAGCGACTTCACTTTGACTTACATAATATCTTAAAAAAAAAAAAATGTTCACACTTCTAGTAAAGATTGCATTATACATTCACACTTTGAAAGTGCTGTTCCTTCACCTGAACAAATAAAAATGATATGTAAAGTACAAAAGAGAAAACATTAAAAACCTCTATTATGCTCAAAACACTTAGTTCCAAGTAGCAAAAATGAAAAATAAACGCTTAGAAATGAAGCTGCTAATACTGAGATACTGAGTTCTGAAAAGCAAAACAAAATTAGACAAAATATACATTCAAAATATATAATTTTAAAGATTGTCACTGAAATTGAAAATAATTTATAAAGAAAATTAACTCTATAATGAAGTAGAGTTTCCACAGAGTTTAAAAAGAACGATGACTTGAAAGAGCCAGTAGAGAAATGAACCTAGCAAAGAGCACAAAGATATAAGAAACACTGAAGAGTTAAGAAAGAAAGAAAGAGTAATTTAAAATACTTCAAAAGACAATGGAGAGATGGCAGAAAAGTAAAACTCAAGGGATAGTAGCTAAAAACTTTCCAGAACGCTGTTTTCATACTGAAAATGCATCATGATTTTTGAGCATTAAGATTTTTTTTTCTCACCTAGACTCATCCTAGTGAAACTGTAGCAAAGGAGAGTAAAGGAAAATTCATTAACTATGTTTAAGGGTAAAGATTTCTAGATGGACAATTAGATTGACAATATATTTCTTCATAGTAATAATAAGGCCAATATATTTTGAAAGCACAAAGGAAAGATTTTAAATTATATTTCTATACTCAGCTAGCATCCTTTAAAAGGAGATAAAAGCATTTTAAAGACAATCAATCAAAAGAGTTTACTATCCAATTTGAATGCCATTTATTTCCTTTTTCTTGTGTTATTGCTTTGGTTGAACAGCCAATACATTGTTGAATAGTAATGGTGAGAGTGGCAATTCTTTTTTGTTTGTTTTAAATGTGTTTTTAATAAATATTGAAAGTAAATAGATTATTAGAAAGTTAAAAAACTAACCAACCAATAAAAATAAAACTAATAGAATATGCCTGAAAAAAAACTAAATATGTATTAAAGATAAGAATAGCATTTATTAAAATAGAAAATAAATAGGAAAAATAAAAAAAGTAGCTATATCTTTTAAAGTGCTGTCAACCAGAATACAAGCAACATCAGATTCTTGATTATTTCTGTGGAGTTACATAGGAGATTACATTAGGACATGACATTAAGTAGGCTTTGACTACATCTGTACTTTTCTTTGATTGCCTAAAGAAAATCTGGTGTTTATAAATATTTGTTAAATAATTCCCTGTATTTTCCAATGATTTAAATAGGCATAACACAAATTATGTACATATATTTCTAAAGAAATACAATAGAATGTATAGGTTTTACAGTGTTGCTATATATTTCAAAAACACATTTGTACTTTAGTTCTGTTGCATGGAAAATATTATAAGTTAAAAGTAGAAGAGAGTCTCACTTCAGTTCAGTCACTCACTCAAGTCCAACTCTTTGTGACCCCAAGAATCGCAGCATGTCAGGCCTCTCTGTCCATTACCAACTCCTGGAGTTCACTCAGATTCACATCCATAGAGTCAGTGATGCCATCCAGCCATCTCATCCTCGGTCGTCCCCTTCTCCTCCTGCCCCCAATCCCTCCCAGCATCAAAGTCTTTTCCAATGAGTCAACACTTCGCATGAGGTGGCCAAAATTCTGGAGTTTCAGCTTTAGCATCATTCCCTCCAAAGAAATCCCAGGGCTGATCTCATTCAGAATGGACTGGTTGGATCTCCTTTCAGTCCAAGGGACTCCCAAGAGTCTTCTCCAACACCACAGTTCAAAAGCATCAATTCTTTGGCGCTCAGCCTGCTTCACAGTCCAACTCTCACATCCATACATGCCTACCGGAAAAACCATAGCCTTGACTAGATGGACCTTAGTCGGCAAAGTGATGTCTGTGATTTGAATATGCTATCTAGGTTGGTCATAACTTTTCTTCCAAGGAGTTAGCATCTTTTAATTTCATGGCTGCAGTCACCATCTGCAGTGATTTTGGAGCCCAAAAAAATTAAAGTCTGACACTGTTTCCATTGTTTCCCCATTTATTTCCCATGAAGTGATGGGACCAGATGCCATGATCTTCATTTTCTGAATGTTGAGCTTTAAGCCAACTTTTTCACTCTCCTCTTTCACCTTTATCAAGAGGCTTTTTAGTTCCTCTTCACTTTCTGCCATAAGGGTGGTGTCAGCTGCATATCTGAGGTTATTGATATTTCTCCTGGCAATCTTGATTCCAGCTTGTGTTTCTTCCAGTCCTGCGTTTCTCATGGTGTACTCTCTATATAAGTTAAATAAGCAGGGTGACAATATACAGCCTTGACGTACTCCTTTTCCTATTTGGAACCAGTCTGTTGTTCCATGTCCAGTTCTAACTGTTGCCTCCTGACCTGCATACAGATTTCTCAAGAGGCAGGTCAGGTGGTCTGGTATTCCCATCTCTTTCAGAATTTTCCACAGTTTATTGTGATCCACACAGTCAAAGGCTTTGGCATAGTCCGTAAAGCAGAAATAGATGTTTTTCTGAAACTCTCTTGCTTTTTCCATGATCCAGCGAATGTTGGCAATTTGATCTCTGGTTCCTCTGCCTTTTCTAAAACCAGCTTGAACATCAGGAAGTTCACAGTTCACATGTTGTTGAGGCCTGGCTTGGAGAATTTTAAGCATTACTTTACTAGCATGTGAAATGAGTGTAATTGTGTGGTAGTTTGAGCATTCTTTGGCATTGCCTTTCTTTGGGATTGGGATGAAAACTGACCTTTTCCAGTCCTGTGGCCACTGCTGAGTTTTCCAAATTTGCTGGCATATTGAGTGCAGCACTTTCACAGCATCATCTTTCAGTATTTGAAATAGCTCAACTGGATATCCACTACCTCCACCAACTTTGTTCGCAGTGATGGTTTCTAAGGCCTACTTGACTTCACATTCCAGGATGTCTGGCTGTAGATGAGTGATCACACCATCGTGATTGTCTGGGTCATGAAGATCTTTTTTGTACAGTTCTTCTGTGTATTCTTGCCACCTTTTCTTAATATCTTCTGCTTCTGTTGGGTCCATAACATTTCTGTCCTTTATCGTGCCCATCTTTGCATGAAATGTTCCCTTGGTATCTCTAATTTTCTTGAAGAGATCTCTAGTCTTTCCCATTCTGTTCTTTTCCTCTATTTCTTTGCATTGATTGCTGAAGAAGGCTTTCTTATCTCTTCTTGCTATTCTCTGGAACTCTGCATTCAGATGCTTATATCTTTCCTTTTCTCCTTGGCTTTTCACTTCTCTTCTTTTCACAGCTCTTTGTAAGGCCTCCCCAGACAGCCATTTTGCTTTTTTGCATTTCTTTTCCATGGGGATGGTTTGATCCCTGTCTCCTGTACAATGTCAAAAACCTCATTCCATAGTTCATCAGCCACTCTATCTATCAGATCTAGGCTCTTAAATCTATTTCTCACTTACACTGTATAATCATAAGGGATTTGATTGAGGTCATACCTTAATGGTCTAGCAGTTTTCCCTACTTTCTTCAATTTAAATCTGAAATTTGGTAATTGGGAGTTCATGATCTGAGCCACAGTCAGCTCCTGGTCTTATTTTTGTTGACTGTATAGAGCTTCTCCATCTTTGGTTGCAAAGAATATAATCAATCTGATTTCGGTGTTGACCATCTGGTGATGTCCCTGTGTAGAGTCTTCTCTTGTGTTGGAAGAGGGTGTTTGCTATGACCAGTGCATTTTCTTGGCAAAACTCTATTAGTCTTTGCCCTGCTTCATTCTGCATTCCAAGTCTAAATAATATCTTTTCAGAGGAATAGAGTAAAGCCACAGAAGGAAGGGTCTTCTAACATCATAATGACTTCTCTGGTGGCTCAGATTGTAAAGAACCTGCCTGCAATGCAGAAAACCAGGGTTCAATCCCAGAGTCAGGAAGATCCCCTGGAGAAGGAAATGGCAACCCACTCCAGTATTCTTCCCTGAGAATTTTATGGATGGAGGAGCCTGGCAGGCTACAGTCCATGGGTTCGCAAAGAGTCAGACATGACTGAGCAATTTCACTTTCACTTTAGCATCATAAGAGACTTCAAATGTATTTTGTGTGTGTGTGTGTATTTTTAAGTTTAGAGTATTTATAAAAATTTATTTTCATACATTTACAATCTGTTTTTTTATTTTAGCAGTAATTACTGTTTTTATTCGTGAACTATGAGGTTGAACTGTAGAAAATAAGAAATGGAAGGTACTAGAGATTGCCAAAGGAATGAATGGATTAATAAAAATAACATTTACCTCAAGACATCAAAAAAATGTCACTTTATAGGTATTTCTGTCTGAAACAGACAGACTTAAAGTTCCACTGAACATAATTCTCTTCAGATTTAGAACATACATCTCATTTGTTTCTCTTGGAATAACTCAGTTTAACATTTTATCCACAAAAAAGATCTCATTTCATATTTCTTTTTCAGAAACACACATTTTTATTATTACAATGTTATCAAATAGCAAAATGCTAAATCTTCTAAGCAGTGACCCTGTGCTTTTTCTCTTTGAAATTTTAATAATTTTTCTATTTTCATTAAATATAGAAACCAGTTTTGGATGACTCCTTATAGCAGTAAGATAGCAGTACTGTGCAACAAAGCAAACCACACTTGTAATGATGACATCTTATTTTATGGGGACATGGCCACTTTTCAATGAATAAATTCATGAAGTCTCACCGCTCTGTGACCCCATACCTACAGTCTTTTTTATCTAGTCCCATTTTAGCTCATTACTGTCATAACAAAAGCAGCCATTCTATTTCACTTCTGATCTTATCTGCCCTTTAAAGGTAAAGAAACACACAAACAACCAAGAAGATAGGCACCTCACTTTTTCTTTCTTTAAATGGCTAGTACACTCATTCTTTTTGTTTTCTTTTTTTAGCAAAATAGATTTACTCAAAATAAGTATACTTGCTTTTTCAGTAAGGCTTCCTAGGTTATAAAACTAAACTGAAAATATAATTGCCCCTATCTTCAGCTAATTTATTTGAAGATGCCTTTCCAGTCTCATTAGCAGGCAGAAATTATCCCAATGATACCCTACAGACAGGAGGTAAATAAATGAGTGTGTGACCTGAGTGCCTGTAAGGTATTCACAAGGTCAGACTGATCATTAAAATACCGCTGAATGGTCTCTTGATAGCAAGGAGTACAGCATACCATTCTTCATCTTTCTGCTCCAACTCTAGCCCTAGAATCTTGCTAATTCACATGTATATACAGGTTCAAAGATATTATTAAATACTTAGGACCTAAGAAGCATGAAGTGTTTTGCAGTTAAATTAGTTGCCCCAAAGTTCTAATAGAAAACAGGTAAGTGTGGCAGATTTACTACAAAAATGATCACGTCTCCTCAAAAGCTCATAAAGGGAGAGTGATGAAATAAAAAAAGGTGTAAACCCACAAGGACAAAGAGAAAATGAAATGACACAAGAGATTTTAATAAAGCTTTGAAATACAGGTAGTGTGGGAGAACTGGTAAATTATTAATACTTAGCAAAATGGAAATAGTTGTTACCTAAGCACCTTCAGAGTGGAAGTGGAAAAAGTAGCAAGAAAAAGTTTTTTTTTTTTAATTGGAGTATAATTGCTTTACAGTGTTGTGTTAGTTTCTGATGTACAGCAAAGTGAATCAGCTATATATGCATATTATCCCCTCCCTCTTGGACCTCCCTCCCACCCCCTGCCCACCCTACCCTTCCAAGTCATCCCAGAGCACCAAGCTGAACTCTGTGCTATACTACAGCTTCCCACTAGCAATTTATTCTATACATGCTAGTGTATATATGTCAGTGCTGAGAGGGTGGGACAAATTGAGAGAAAATTTACTTTTGATTCAGAGGTCAGCCAGAAGATGGAAATGAAAGATGAGACTAGAAACTTGGAGATTAAATTGGGATCCTCAGGCCCTTACTTCTGACTCACTGTTAAAATACCTGCAGCAGGCAAACATATCCCAGGGAAGGACAGAGGGAAAGCAACTAGTAAAGAAAGGACACATAAATTGGAATGAAATAAAAGAACAATCATATTGGAAAATCTTAATGCAATAAAGACAAAGGTACTCAAAACAATTATTACTATCATTTTTATTTACATATAAGACTATGTAAATACATTTTATTTACATATAATAATAAATGAAAAGTAAGCACTCTACAAGCAAATCTGTGCTATGTAAAAAACCATATACATCTCTAATTATGAATACTATATAGTCCATTGCAATAGATAGTCTAATGACATTGTCTTTCTTTTTAGCAATTTCACATGGTAACTAATAATGACCTAAGAGTCTGTTAAGAATACAAACTATTTTATTATCCATCTCATGACAAAGAGATTTTTGGTTATGACTGACTTTGTTTTTAAGAAGACTTTAAACTTGACTAAAGTGAAAAATAAGCTTTTAATTTGTCATATTTATTTGATAACACATGACAAATATTTGAAAAATATGTAAGCATTTATTGTTATATCTTATTTCATCTCTAAATTGCCCTTATTGTTACATCCTATTTCAACTCTGAAATGCCCTTTATTTGAAGGTAATAAGAAGACTCTATTAATCATCTTCCTTGAAATGAGGCCACAACAGTTTGAAAAATATAATAAATCTGCTGTTAAAGACAATTGCTTTTCTTTTTTTTTTTGGTTGCCATTTGTCAATAATGACTGTTCAATGATTAGAGGGAGGAAAGGAAACCTTGAGCAAAGGGGCATAAATTATTATTATTAAAAGCACATGTTTTGCATTTTGTTTACATTCACACTTCAATAGGTAATTCTGGTTACACAATTGTACTATTCACCCTTTTATCCTATGCATCTTTTTTTGCTTGTCATACAATAGTTCCTTGAACTACTGTTATAATAAAATCAATGGACTAGAAATGCTTTGACCTCTGTATTATACACAAACTGAAAAAAAAATTTTTTTTAATCTATGGTAGCAAAGTCATATGGCACAAAACAACTTGTAAACCCTTCCTGCATAGATCAGGTCTTCAGGACAGCTCATCGTTTAAGCCTTTTCCAACCAGCCTAAGGAAAAGAATGCATTTACTTAGCTGCTGAGTCAAAGAGCAAAGTAAGTTTTGACAGAACTCCATGAATCATGGAGTTCATGGGGGGGAGGGGGGTGGCCGTAAAAACTATGGATGTTATCAGTTTGATTTCCCAATTTTCAGTTCAGTTCAGTCGCTCAGTCGTGTCCAACTCTTTGTGACCCCATGAATTGGAGCACGCCAGGCCTCCCTGTTCGCCACCAACTCCCGGGGTTTACCCAAAGCTCATGTCCATAGAGTCGGTGATGCCATCCAGCCATCTCATCCTGTATGAGCTTTATAGATAGATATTTTTCATAATAATATATTTTCCTCTAACAGCCAGAATGCTATTATAAATAAATATAAATACATAAATACATAAAATATAAATGTAGAAAGTTTTTTTCAGGGTTGACTTTTAGATATCACAATTCTGGCTGTATTTTAGCTCCATAAATGAATAACAATGACTTTCTCATGAAAAGATCTTAATTTCTAGTTTCTGAAGTTATTGTGAGGTTGGAAATATTCCTATAAATGCAGAATAATATGTTCATATTTGTATTTTACTTATATTTTAAGAAGTATTTCCTATTTCACCATCATAGAAATACTAAAAATATAAATTTTACTTAGGTGACAATGGACAATTCTTAAAATATTAACTATCATGTTCAAATATCTTTATTAACTCAGGAAAAAATAGTTGCTTCAGATTAGCTAATGAGAAATTTCAATATCTTTCTATTATACCCATCTATTTATATGTACTTTTAAAGGATATATCTATAAACTGCAAAAGGATATTCTTTTCCTTCAATTTCAAGAATACTACTACCAGTTTCCAAGTGCCTACTATGGGACAGGAAATGGTCCACAAAATTTACATGTTTTACTGTATAATTCATTTTTCAGGTGAAGCAACTGAGATTTGGAAACCTCAAGTAACTTGTCCCAATTCAGTTAGAAAAAGGAGAGGCCAGGATTCAATTCTACATCAGATTCATCCGCCAAACTCTGCCTAATGAATATTCTTTACTACTCCTTTGTAATGGAGTTTCACTAGTAAGATTTGTAATCTTTCTAAAAATTGTCAAAATACTGAATAATCTTCATACAGTTTTTGATTGCTTGCTAAGCATATTAATACAAAAATACAATGTGTGTGGTTTGCCTAGGGAAGGGCACACCTAATACTATAGATATTTTCATCCTAAATATAATTTTTGTTTCTTCATAGCCTGGCATTTTTAAGAAAAATCTAGACTGCTCTAATTTGAGTAGTTTTTTTTTTTTCTCATAAACATAATACACAAAAATAACAGAATTTTAAAAAGTAGAATCAATTATACAAAGTAATTAAGGAACAATTATTTTTATTTCATATTACAGAAGAGGAAATAAAACTTGCAGTCAGAATTTATGAAGCTCTTGCTCTAAATATTTAAAGCAATCATTGAACTAAAGAAAAATTGCTTCTTTTGGAAAATTTTTTTAAAATTATAATCATATAGTTCTTGGCATTTTGTTTTATGGTATTTTCTTTGTTTTATGACAGTTTAATCTTCCAGTGCCTTATTTTCCCACATATGCTGTTAATATGTTGAAGAAGTCTTTATTTTTTATTTTTTTGTGAAGTCTTCAAAGCTATTAAATATATCCACAAATGTAAGTACAAAAAATATATACATACCAGCATAATAACTTCATGCATCAGAGCATATTATCACTATCTATGTAACTTCATTTTATTAGCAAATAAATGATATATATTTATACTTGAATATTGAAATTAGAGGCATAAATCAAAAAGCTTGCCTGCATACCATAACAAATGACCCAGTGTCAGCAACAAAAACATGTTATTTCCAAAACATTATTAAAGTATCAATAGGAATAAATCTTTTATGAATAACTTGAAACATACTCACACTATTTCATTAAATCTTGGCCCTGCACTCTTTCCACACACACATGAAGTATCTTCTAGCTACATGGAATTTCAACCAGTTTCTCTATCATCCTAAACTTGAGTTTTTAAGAGGTAAGTTATCGTCTTTAACCTAACCTACTGAGGGGGTTATTAAATCTTGAAAATCATTCTATTTAAAATACAGAAGATATAACAAACACATGAAAAGATGCTCAACATCACTCATTATTAGAGAAATGCAAATCAAAACCACAATAAGGTACCACTTCACACCAGTCAGAATGGCTGCGATCCAAAAATCTGCAAGCAATAAATCCTGGAGAAGGTGTGGAGAAAAGGGAACCCTCCTACACTGTTGGTGAGAATGCAAACTAGTACAGCCACTATGGAGAACAGTGTGGAGATTCCTTAAAAAATTGCAAATAGAACTACCTTATGACCCAGCAATCCCACTGCTAGGCATACACACCGAGGAAACCAGAATTGAAAGAGACACATGTACCCCAATGTTCATCGCAGCACTGTTTATAATAGCCAGGACATGGAAACAACCTAGATGTCCATCAGCAGATGAATGGATAAGAAAGCCATGGTACATATACACAATGGAGTATTACTCAGCCATTAAAAAGAATTCATTTGAATCAGTTCTGATAAGATGGATGAAACTGGAGCTGATTATACAGAGTGAAGTAAGCCAGAAAGAAAAACACCAATACAGTATACTAACACATATATATGGAATTTAGAAAGATGGCAATGACGACCCTGTATGCAAGACAGCAAAAAAGACACAGATGTGTATAATGGACTTTTGGACTCAGAGGGAGAGGGTGGGATGATTTGGGAGAATGGCATTGTAACATGTATACTATCATGTAAGAATCGAATCGCCAGTCTATGTCCGACGCAGGATACAGCATGCTTGGGGCTGGTGCACGATGATGACCCAGAGAGATGTTATGGGGAGGGAGGTGGGAGGGGGGTTCATGTTTGGGAACCCATGTACACCCGTGGTGGATTCATGTCAATGTATGGCAAAACCAATACAGTATTGTAAAGTAAAATAAAGTAAAAATAAAAATTTTAAAAAATAAATAAATAAAATACAGAAGATAGGCCTGAATAGATGTCCTTCATGTTGGTAGGGAATGCAGTTAATGATATTGGACTTGAGATTCCATAGAGAATCTTTCAGAAATTAGTACAGAAGATTGTCCTCGTGGTTAAGTTCTAAAATGTGTCCACAGGTAATTACAGAACTTGTACCTTTGTGTGTCTAAAAGTACTTCATATTAGTATTTATATTGAGTGTTTTGTTTTAGGATTTAGTACACTAAGGTCTCTTCAGTTTGTAATCCTATTAAAGAAACGTCAAGAGCTATTGTATACCACTCTTCTAAGCATATTGCTTGTGATTGTGACATTAGAAGCTAGAAATAATGCTTATCTCTCACTTTATGAGAGTGAACAAGACATAGCCTACATCACTTGGTCCATGTGATCATAAATTGAAGAAATGGAACAGAATCTTAGGCATGAAGAAAGTTCTATTATAATGTCCTTACAAAACTATATCTACTTAATGTTTGGGGCATCTTTTTGCACAATAAGCAATTTCATGGTTGAAGATTTTCTTCATCTTCATTTCACATTTAGAAATAGATAGGACTTTTAAAATACCTGTATCCTACTATGCATACTGTATTATTCTACTATACATACTATACATACTACTTTTCTGTACAGCCTCAGTGAATAGAATCTGCATGTTTATTGGAGTATTTAGATTTTTAATCAGGACCACTTAATGTAATGCTTAAAATTCTCCAAGCCAGGCTTCAGCAATATGTGAACCATGAACTTCCAAATGTTCAAGCTGATTTTAGAAAAGGCAGAGGAACCAGAGATCAAATTGCCATCATCTGCTGGATCATGGAAAAAGCAAGAGAGTTCCAAATAAACATCTATTTCTGCTTTACCGACTAAAGCCTTTGACTGTGTGGATCACAATAAACTAGGGAAAATTCTGAAAGAGATGGGAATACCAGACCACCTGACCTGCCTCTTGAGAAACCTGTATGTAGGTGAGGAAGCAACAGTTAGAACTGGACGTGGAACAACAGACTGGTTCCAAATAGGAAAAGGAGTACGTTAAGGCTGTATATTGTCACCCTGCATATTTAACTTATATGCCAAGTACATCATGAGAAACGCTGGGCTGGAAGAAGCACAAGCTGGAATCAAGATTGCTGGGAGAAATATAAATAACCTCAGATATGCAGATGACAATACCCTTATGGCAGAAAGTGAAGAAAAACTAAAGAGCCTCTTGATGAAAGTGAAAGAGGAGAGTGAAAAAGTTGGCTGAAAGCTCAACATTCAGAAAACAAAGATCATGGCCTCTGGTCCCATCAGTTCATGGGAAATAGATGGGGAAACAGTGGAAACAGTGTCAGACTTTATTTTGGGGGGCTCCAAAATCACTGCAGATGGTGATTGCAGCCATGAAATTAAAAGACGCTTACTCCTTGGAAGGAAAGTTATGACCAACCTAGACAGCATATTAAAAAGCAGAGACATTACTTTGCCAACAAAGGTCTGTCTAGTCAAGGCTATGGTTTTTCCAGTGGTCATGTATGGATGTGAGAGTTGAAATATAAAGAAAGCTGAGCCCCGAAGAACTGATGCTTTTGAACTGTGGTGTTGGAGAAGACTCTTGAGGATCCCTTGGACTGCAAGGAGATCCAACCAGTCCATCCTAAAGGAGATAAGTCCTGGGTGTTCATTGGAAGGACTGATGTTGAATGTGAAACTCCAATACTTTGGCCACCTGATGCGAAGAGCTGACTCATTAGAAAAGACCCTGATGCTGGGAAAGATTGAGGGCAGAAGGAGAAGGGGATGACATAAGATGACATGGCTGGATGGCATCACCAACTCGATGGACATGGATTTGGGTGAACTCCGGGAGTTGGTGATGGACAGGGAAGCCTGGCATGCTGCGGTTGATGGGGTCACAAAGAGTCGGACATGACTGAGTGACTGAACTCAACTGAACCTAATGTACACGTATCTATCTATGACAGATCCTCATATGTTGAATTGCTGGATCAAAAAATAGGACCCACTTTACTAAACTCTTTTCCAAGGTTATACCAAGTCACGCTGCCAAATGTACATGTGAGTTCTTTTGATCTACATATTTGACAACACTCTGTGCCAGTGTGGTACAGGTATATAGGCATCTCATGGTGTCCTCTTATTTCTACTGAAGGTACAAGATGTTGCATATCTTTTTTGGTTACATATTTCCTCCTTTGTGAAGTGCTTATTCAAACCTTTTGATTTTTCTATAGTTGGTCTTTCCCCCCCCCACTTTTTTTAAATTGAAGGACAATTGTTTTACAGAAGGAGCTATACAGAATTTTCTGTCAAACTGCAACATGAATCAGCCATAGGTATACATATGTCCCCTCCCTTTTGAACCTCTCTCCCATCTCCCTCCCTATCCCAACCCTCTCAGTTGTTACAGAGCTCCTGTTTGAGTTTCCTGAGCCATATAGCAAATTCCTATTGGCTATCTAGTTTACATATGGTAGTGTAAGTTTCCATGTTACTTTTTCCATACATCTCACTCTATTCTCCATTCTCCCCATGTCCATAAGTCTGTTGTCTATGTCTGTTTCTCCATTGCTGCCCTGTAAATAAATTTTCAGGACCATTTTTCTAGATTCTGTATATGTGTGTTAGAATACGGTATTTATCTTTCTCTTTCTGGCTCACTTCACTCTGTATAATAGGTTCTAGGTTCATCCACCTCATCAGAACTGACTCAATTGTGTTCCTTTTTATGGCTGAGTAATATTCCATTGTGTATATCTACCACAATTTCTTTATCGATTCATCTGTTGATGGACATCTAGGTTGTGTCCATGTTCTAGCTATTGTAAATAGTGCTGCCATGAACAACAGCATACATGTGTCTTTTTCAATTTTGGTTTCCTTAGGGTATTTGCCTAGAAGTGGGATTGCTGGGTCATATGGTGGTTTTATTACTATTTTTTAAAGGAATCTCCATACCCTCTTCCATAGTGGCTCTATCAATTTACATTCCCACCAACAGTGCAAGAGCATTCCCTTTTCTCCACATCCTCTGCAGCATTTATTGTTTGTAGACTTTTTGAGGATAGCCATTCTGACCAGTGTGAGGTGATATCTCATTGTGGTTTTGATTTGCATTTCTCTAATAATGTGATGTTGAGCATTTTTCATGTGTTTGTTAGCCATCTGTATGTCTTCTTTGGAGAAATGTCTTTTTAGGTCTTTTACCCTTTTGATTGGGTCTTTTAGGTCTTTTACACTTTTTTATTGGTTTCTTTCTTTTTCTAGCATTGAGTTGTATGAGCTGCTTTTATATTTTGGAAATTAATCCTTTGTCAGTTGTTTCATTTGCTATTATTTTCTCCCATTCTGAGGGTGGTATTTTCACCTTGCTTATAGTTTCCTTTGCTTTGCAAAAGCTTTTAGTTTAATGTCCCACTTGTTTACTTTTGTTTTTATTTACATTACTCTAGGAGGTGGATCATAGAGGATCTTGATTTGATTTATGTCATCGAGTGTTCTGCCTATGTTTTCCTCTAAGAGTTTTACAGTTTCTGGTCTTACATTTAGGTCTTTATTCCTTTTTAAGTTTATTTTTGTGCATGCTATTAGAAAGTGTTCTAATTTAATTCTTTTACATGTAGCTATCCAGTTTTCTCAGCACCATTTAATGAAGAGGCTGTCTTTGACCCATTGTATATTCTTGCTTCCTTTGTCAAAAATAAGGTAGCCATAGGTGCACGGGTTTATTTCTGGGTTTTCTGTCTTGTTCCATTGGCCTATATGTCTGTTTTGTGGCAGTACAGTGTCTTGATGACTGTAGCTTTGTAGTATAATCTGAAGTCAGGAAGGTTGATTCCTCCAGTTCTATTCTTCTTTCTCAAGACTGCTTTTTCTACTCAGGGTCTTTTGTGTCTCCAAATGAACTGTGAAATTTTTTGTTCTAGTTCTGTGAAAAAATGCCATTGGTAATTTAATAGGGATCACATTGAATCTGTAGATTGCATTTGGTAGTATAGTAATTTTCACAATAATGATTCTTCCTACCCACAAACATGGAATATCTCTCCATCTTTTTATGTCATCTTTGATTTCTTTCACTAATGTCTTATAATTTTCTGTGTACAGTTCTTTTGTCTCCTTAAGTAAGTTTATTCCCAGATATTTAATTCTTTTTGTTGCAATGGTGAATGGGATTGATTCCTTAATTTCTCTTTCTGATTTTTCATTGTTGGTATATAGAAATGCAAGTGATTTCTGTGTATTGATTTTGTATCATGCAACTTTGATAAATTCATTGATAGGCTCTAGTAATCTTCTGGTCCTATCTTTAGGGTTTTTCTATGTACAGTATCATGTCATCTGCAAACAGTGAGAGCTTTACTTCTTCTTTTCCAAACTGGATTCCTTTTATTTCTTTTTCTTTGCTGTAGCTAGGACTTCCAGAACTATGTTGAATAATAGTGACAAAAGTGGATACCCTTGTCTTGTTCCTGATCTTAGGGGGAATGCTTTTAGTTTCACCAATGAAAATAATGTTTGCTGTAGGCTTATCATATATGGCCTTTACTATGTTGAGGTACTCCAAATTTTTGCATTACTCTGGTATTTCTTAACTTCCTACTTTTGCATTACAGTCTTCTATAATGAAAAGGACATCTTTTTTGGGTGTGAGTTCTAGAAGGTCTTGTAGGTCTTCATAGAACCGTTCAACTTCAGCTTCTTCAGCATTATTGGTTGGGGCATAGATTTGGATTACTGTGGTATTGAATGGGTTACCTTGGAAATGAACAGAGATCATTCTGTCGTTTTTGAGATTGCATCCAAGTACTGCATTTCAAATTCTTCTGTTGACGATGATGGCTACTCCATTTCTTCTAAGGGATTTCTGCCCACAGTAGTAGATATAATGGTCATCTGATTTAAATCAGCCCATTGCAGTCCATTTTAGTTTGCTGATTCCTAGAATGTCAACGTTCATTTTTGCCATCTCCTGTTTGACCACTTCCAATTTGCCTTGATTCACAGACCTAACATTCCAGGTTCCTATGCAATATTGCTCTTTACAGCAGCAGACTTTACTTCCAACACCAATCATATCCACAACTGGATGTTGTTTTTGTGTTGGCTCCATCCCTTCATTCTTTCTGGAATTAGTTCTCCACTGATCTCCAGTAGCATATTGGTCACCTACTGACCTGGGGAGTTCATCTTTCAGTGTCCTATCTTTTTACCTTTTCATACTGTTCACAGGGGTTCTCAAGGCAAGAATACTGAAGTGGTTTCCCATTCCCTTCTCCAGGGGACCACATTTTGTCAGATTTCAAATCCTAAAAGATGATGCTATGAAAGTGCTACACTCAATATGTCAGAAAATTTGGAAAACTCAACAGTGGCCACAGGACTGGAGAAGGTCAGTTTTCAGTCCAATCCCCAATAAAAGCAATGCCAAGGAATGTTCAAACTATTGCACAATTACACTCATCGCACACGCTGGCAAACTAATGCTCAAAATTCTTCCAGCTAGGCTTCAACAGTACGTGAACCATGAACTTCCAGATGTTCCAGCTGGATTTAGAAAAGGCAGAGGAACAGGAAATCAAATTGCCAACATCCGTTGGATCATTGAGAAAGCAAGAGAGCTCTAGAAAAACATCTACTGCTTTATTGACAATGACAAAACCTTTGACTGTGTGGATCACAATAAACTGTGGAAAATTCTGAAAGAGATGGGAATACCAGACCACCTGGCCTGTCTCATGAGAAATCTATATGAAGGTCAAGAAGCAACAGTTAGAACTGGACTTGGAACAACAGACTGGTTCCAAATCAGGAAAGGAATACATCAAGGCTATATATTGTCACCCTGCTTATTTAACTTATATGCAGAGTACATCATGAGAAATGCTGGACTGGAAGAAGCACAAGCTGGAATAAAAATTCCCGGGAGAAATATCAATAACCTAAAATATGCAGATGACACCACCCTTATGGCAGAAAGCGAAGAAGAACTAAGTAGCCTCTTGATGAACATGAAAGAGGGGAGTGAAAAAGTTGGCTTAAAGCTCAACATTTAGAAAACTAAGATCACTGCATCTGGTCTTGTCACTTCATAGCAAAGAAATGGGGAAACAATGGAAACAGTGAGAAACTTTATTTTCTTGGGCTCCAAAATCATTGCAGATGGTGACTGCAACTATGAAATTAAAAGATGCTTGCCCCTTAGAAGAATAGTTATGACCTACCTAGACAGCATATTAAAAAGCAGAGACATTACTTTGCCAACAATGGTCCATTTAGTCATGGTCCAGTAGTCATGTCTGGATGTGAGAGTTGGACTATAAAGAAAGCTGAGCACTGAAGAATTGATGTTTTTGAACTGCAGTGTTGTAGAAGACTCTTGAGAGTCCCTTGGGCCACAGTGAGAAGACCCAACTAGTCCATCCTAAAGGAAGTCAGTCCTGACTGTTCATTGAAAGGAGTGATGCTGAAGCTGAAACTCCAATATTTGTCCACCTGATGTGAAGAACTGACTCATTGGAAAAGACTCTGATACTGGGAAAGATTGAAGGCATGAGGAGAAATGGACGACAGAGAATGAGATGGTTAGATGGCATCACTGTGTCAATGGATATGAGTTTCAGTAAACCTGGTGAGTTGGTGATGGACAGGGAGGCCTGGTCTGCTGCAGTCCATGGGGTCACAAAGAGTCAGACACGACTGAGCAACTGAGCTGAACTGAACTGATGTTGGGGTTGGTTCCTTCTATGCTCATTTGTGAAGAGTTTTAATCATAATCATATATAGCTGCTGAATTTTGTCAAAGGCTTTTTCTGCATTTATTGTGATTGTCATATAGTTTTTATCTTTCAAATTGTTAATATAGTGTATCACATTGATTGATTTACATATATTGAAGAATCCTTGCATTCCTCGAATAAACCCAACTTGATCATGGTGTATGAGCTTTTTGATGTGTTGCTGAATTCTGTTTGCTAAAATTTTGTTGAGGATTTTTGCATCTACGTTCATCATTGATATTGGCCTGTAGTTTTCTTTTTGTGTGTGTTTGTCTTTGTCTGGTTTTGGTATAAGGGTGATGGTGGCCTCATGGAATGAGTTTGGAAGTGTTCTTTTCTCTGCAATTTTTTGGAAGAGTTTTAGAAGAATGGGCATTAGCTCTTCTCTAAATGTTTGATAGAATTCTCCTGTGAAGCCATCTGGTCCTGGGCTTGTTTTGGGGGAGATTTTTGATCACAGCTTCAATTTCCATGTTTGTGATTGGGTTGTTATAATTTCTATTTTTTCCTGGTTCAGTCTTGGAAAATTGAACTTTTCTAAGAATCTGTCCATTTCTTCCAGGATATCAATTTTATTGCCATGTAGTTGTTCATAATATTATCTTATAATCCTTTGTATTTCTGCATTGTCTGTTGTAACCTCTCCTTTTTCATGTCTAATTTTGATTCTTCTCACTTTTTTTCTTAGTCTGGCCAAGGTTTTGTCAATTTTGTTTACCTTCTCAAAGAAACAGCTTTTAGTTTTATTAATCTTTACTATTGTTTCTTTCATTTCTTTTTCATTTATTTCTGCTTGGATCTTTATTTCTTTCCTTCTACTATTTTTTTTTTTACTCTTTTTCCAGTTTTTTAATAAATAAAATTAGGTTGTCTATTCAATGGTTTTCTTATTTCCTGAGGTAGGATTGTATTGCTACAAACTTCCCTCTTAGGACTGCTTTTGCTGCATTCCATAAGTTTTGAGTTGTTGTGTTTTCATTGTAATTTCTTTCTAGAAATTTTTTTAAATTTCCCTTTTGATTTCTTCAGTAACCTGTTGGTTATTTAGAAACAGGTTGTTTAATCTCCATGTGTTTGTTTTTCTTACAGTTTTTTTCTTGTAATTGATATCTAGTCTCATAACGTTGTGGTTGGAGAAGATGCTTGATATGATTTCAATTTTCTTAAATTTACTGTGTAATTTGTGATCCAAGATGTTGTGAGGTTTGATTTGTGACCTGGAGAATGTTCCATGTGTACTTGAGAGGATGGTGTATTGTTCTGCATGTGGATGGAATGTCCTGAAGATATCAATGAGATCCATCTCATGTAATGTGTCATTTAAGACTTGTGTTTCCTTAATAATTTTCTGTTTTGATGATCTGTCCATTGGTATGAGTGGGTTGTTAAAGTCTCCTACTATTATTGTGTTACTGCCAATTTCTCCTTTTATGTCTGTTAGTGTTTGTCTTATGTATTGATTCACTCCTATGCTGGCTGCATAAATATTTACAATTTTGTTGTCTTCCTCTTGGATTGATCTCTTGATCACTATGTGGTGTCCTTCTTTATCTCTTCTGATATTCTTTAAGTTCTATCTTGTCTGATATGAGGATTGCTACTCCAGCTTTCTTTGGCTTCCCATTTGCATGGAACATATTTTTCCATCCTCTCACTTTCAGTCTATATGTATCTTGAGGTCTGAAGTGGGTTTCTTGTAGACAGTATATATATGGGTCTTGTTTTTGTATTCATTCAGCTAGTCTGTGTCTTTTGGGTGGAACATGTAATCCATTTACATTTTAAGTAATTATCAATATGTATGTTTCTATTGCCATTTTCTTAATTGTTTGAAGTTGATTTTGTAGATCTTTTTTCTTCTCTTATATTTCTTGATTATATAAGTCTGTTTAACATTTGTTGTAAAGCTGGTTTGGTGGTACTGAATTCTCTTGACTTCTGCTTGTCTGAAAAGCTTTTTATTTCTCCATCAATTTTGAATGAGATCCTTGCCCGGTACAGTAATCCTGGTTGTAGATTTTTTTCCTTTCTGTGCTTTAAATATGTCCTGCCATTCCCTTCTGGCCTGCAGAGTTTCTGCTGAAAGATCAGTTGTTAAGCAGATGAGGTTTCCCTTGTATGTTACTTGTTCCTTCTCCCTTGCTGCTTTTAATATTCTTTCTTTGTGTTTAGTCTTTATTAGTTTGATTAGTATGTGTCTTAGCATGTTTTTCCTTGGGTTTATCCTGTATGGGACCCTCTGTGCTTCTTGCACTTGATTAACTATTTCCTCTTCCATGTTGGGGAAATGTTCTACTATAATTTCTTTCAAAAATTTTCTCTTACCCTTTATTTTTCTCTTCTTCTTCTGGGACCCCTATAATTCAAATCTTGGTATATTTGATATTGTCCCAAAGGTTTCTGAGACTATCCTCAGTTCTTTTCACTCTTTTTACTTTATTCTGCTCTTCAGAAGTTATTTCCACAATTTTATCTTCCAGCTCACTGATTCATTCTTCTGCTTTAGATATTCTGCTATTGATTCCTTCTAGAGTATTTTTAATTTCAGTAATTGTTTGTCTCTGCATGTTTCTTTTTTCATTCTTCTTTGTCTTTGTAATTGATTCTTGCATTTTCTCCATTTTGTTTTCAACGTTTTCAAGCATCTTTACTATCATTTTTCTGAATTCTTTTCCAGGTAGTTTACCTATTTCCTCTTCATTTATTTGGACTTCTGTGTTTCTAGTTTGCTCCTTCATTTGTGTATTTCTTTGTCTTTTCATTTTTTTTTTTAACTTACTGTGTTTGAGGTCTCCTTTTCCCAGGCTTCAAGGTTGAATTCTTTCTTCCTTTTGGTTTCTGCCCTACTGAGGTTGGTTCAGTGATTTGTGTAAGCTTTGTATAGGGTGAGATATGTGCTGAGTTTTTGTTTGTTTTTCCTCTGATGGGCAAGGCTGAGTGAGATGATAATCCTGTCTGCTGATGACTGGGTTTATATTTTTGTTTTGTTTGTTGTTTAGATGTGGCATCCTGCACAATGTGCTATTGGTGGTTGGGTGATGCCGGCTCTTATATTATGGTGATTTCCTTTGTGTGAGTTCTCACTATTTGATGCCCCCTAGGGTTAGTTCTCTGGTAGTCTAGGGTCTTGGAGTCAGTGCTCCCACTTCAAAGGTTCAGAGCTTAATCTTCAGTTTTGTGTGGATCTATGTATCCTCTTCTGCTGGTCAGTTAGTCCTGTCGACTCTCAGTTAGTGTTCTGCACACACTTCTGTGTCTGAAGGTGTATTCCTGATGTATCTGTGGAGAGAGTTGTACTCCACATCCACCTACTCCTCCACCATCTTGTTCTCTCATAATATAAGCAGAGCAGAGATTTGTAAGCAAAAACCTCCTCAGGAACAAAAACCTGAACTGAGTTCACAAATTGCTGGAGGCTCAGCATGGACAACTCTGAGAGTTCAGAACTTCAGGGAGACCCCGAAGGCAGGCAGCCATATAGGAAGGCAGCCATAGTACTATGAGATTCACTTCCAAAGGGTCACCTATGCCCCCACAGTATAAAGCTGTTTTTCCCCATATTTTCTTATTTGTGTCTGTTGATCAAAGAAAATTTACATTTTTTATAGTAAAATTACTTTTTAATCTCTGTTTAAGACCTTTTTCGGTCTTAAGAAAAATTTCATACTATGAAATCATGAAGACATTCTCCCACATAGTTTTCTAAAGGAGAACTTGGAATTGCACCATTTGAGCCAGTAACTAAGGTGATCATCTTTGTTTCCCTTGAACATCCCTATTTAATGCTTATTGTCCAGGGTTCTTAATTGTACCTTTTTCTTTCTTAATAATATCCCAATTTGGATAATAAAATATACGGTTGCCTTACCTATAATCCACATGTAGATAAGTTTTTGTGTGCTGTGAGGGAAGGGTCTATATTAATAAAATTTTCTGAGTAACACACAACCTTATAATTTCAGTGGCTTCCCATATCAACTCTTATTTTTCATTCATAGCTCAGTATTTTCATCCTTTCTATGTGTGGTTTAGAAGTGGCTTAGCTAGGCTTGACCCCAGGCTGAAGATTTGGTTTGTCTATTTCATGTGACCCTCATCCTACCACCCAGGTAGAGAGAGCCCACATTCTATTGGTTAAAGCAACCTATGTGGCCAAGACAAAAATCATTCAGGCAAGGATATAAATTCCTTCCACATGGAAGCCATGACCTGATTAGAGAGTAAAAGAATTGTGAATAGGTATGAAATACAATGGTCTTTGAAAGGGTCGTTTAATTTTTTCCCATATGGATACCCAATGTACCTAGTGTCATTTATTTACAACATAACTCATTTTTTTACCTTTCTACTGTGGTAACGTAATCATGTATAAAGTATCTGTGCATACCTGAGTTTATTTTGAAAAAAAAATTTTTATTGTCAATTACTAGGCTGAAATACCCAGCTATATTGAAATACAATATGTATGCAAAAAAAATTAGCAATTAATAGTATACAGTTTGATGAGATTGGACAATTGCATTAACTATGTTCTTATGACCAAAATCAAGATACAGGCCATTTATATCACCACAAAATATTTCCTCATACTCTTTGAAGTTATTCTCATTCCCTGAATCTCAATCTCAGATGTCTGTTCATTTGCTTCATGTTATTAGAATTTTAACCTTTCAGAGGTGTGCTGCAGTCCATACGATCTCAAAGAGTTGGACACGACTGAGTGACTAAACTGAACTGAATTGAGAGTTTCATATAAATGGTATCTTACAGAACACTGTATTTTATGTTATACTTCCTTCACATAGGGCTCTCCTTGTGGCTCAGCTAGTAAAGAATCTGCCTGCAATGTGGGAGACCTCGGTTCAATCCCTGGGTTGGGAAGATCCCCTGGAGAAGGGAAAGGCTACCCACTCTAGTGTTCTGGCCCAGAGAATTCCATGGACTGTTTAGTTCATGGGGTCACAAAGAGTCAGACACAACTGAGCAACTTTCATTTCACTTCAGTTCACTCCTTCACATAGCTTAATGTTTTTCAGATTTCTCCAAGTAATCTGATATTAATACTTGGATATTAATACTTCATTCTTTTCATTGCTTATATATAAGGATATAGCATGATATGTTAAGTTATTTACCAGTTAATTGAAATGGGTTTTGTATCAGTTTGCTAGGGCTGCCTTGACAAAATGTCACAAACTGGGTGGCTTAAACAACAGAAATTTGTTGTCTTACTGTTCTTGATGCTGAAGTCTAAAATCAAGGTGTTGGCTAGATTGTCTTCCTCTAAAGCTGTGAAAGCAAATCTGTTCTATGTCTGGTTTGCTGGCAGTCTTTGTAGTTTCATGGCTTGTAAACATATCCCCCCAATCTCTGTCTTCATGCTTGCATAACATTCTGCATGCAGGTATGTTTGTGTCGTGTCCAAAACTCCTTTTTTTTTTTTTTTAATAAGGACACCAGTTATATTGATTAGAGGACCTACCCTTCTTCAGCATGACTTAATCTTAAATAATTATGACTCTATTTCCAAGTAAGGTCATATTCTTAGTTACTTGGGATTGAGATTACACCATATGTATTTAGAGGGAATACAATTCAACCTACAATCTACAAGACTGATTTCAAATTTTAGCTATTATATTGTTTTTGTGAATATTTGTGAAAAAGCCTTAATGTGGCTATCTGCTTTCATTTCTGTTGGGATACACCAAGGCATGATTATGAAAGTTTTTAAATAAATTTTGTTATATTTAGAAATAAATATTCCAATACTTGCTTGTCTTCTTTTAGTCTACCCTATTATAGTTTTAGCATTTAAATTTGCAAAATAATGTTAGAATTGGTTTTTCAAGTTCAAAAAAAAAAAGAAAAATACAAAAAATTTGATTGAATTATGTAAAAAATATAGATCAACTTGTAAAAATTTTATGTTTTTATAATAGTGTTTCAGGCCAAGAATTTTATATGTATCTCCATTTATTTGTCATATTTTATTTCCTACCTTAACATATTTATTCACAAAGAAGTTGCATAATTTGTTTGATTTTTCTTGTGAAATATTTTTTGATGATTTTAAATATATCTTTTGTGAAACTTGATTTTTAATTGTAAATTTGTAGCATGTAAATACAAAAGATTTCTCAGAAGGATAGTGATTTTTCTGCTCATAATCTTTCTAAGTTTTCACCTAGTTAAACTGAAAATATATTCATAAATTCTTAGCAACTTCTGTCTACATGAATATAAATGTATATAAAGATTGCATTCTCTTTATAATCTTTTACATATCAATTTTTTTCTTATATTAACACACTAGTCTAGACATCTAATATAAACTTAACTAAATTGAAGTGGCAATAATGAACATGTTTGTTTTATTCCTTATCTGAAAAATAAAATGTTCAATGTATTAAGTGTGATTTTTAAAATGGGGATGCCTTTTATAAAAGTCAAAAAGCCAGACACTATAAAACTCTTAGAGAAAAACATAGGCAGAACACTCCATGACATAAATCCCAAGATATTTTTTGTTCCACTTTGTAGAATAATGAAAATAATAACAAAAAATAAATGGGATCCAATTAAACTTAAAAGCTTTTGCACAGCAAAGGAAACCATAAACAAACCAAAAAGACAACCCTCAGAATGGGAGAAAATATTTGCAAACTAAGCAACTGGCAAGGGATTAATCACCAAAATGTACAAGTAGCTCATGCAGCTTGGTATGGAAAAAAAAAAATCAGAAAATGGGCGGACCTAAACAGACATATTCAGAGATTCTGGAGAAATGATATGAACATCTTAAGGGAGCCATTATTTACCCTCCTCAAATCTGCTCTCTGGTACCCAAAGATTCACATCTGTCCCAAATGCAAAATATATTCAGTGTATCCCAAATGCCACAAAAGGTTAACCCAAGTTTATTAACTTAATATCATTCTCAAGTTCAAATCTCACCTAAGGCTTATCAGCTTAAAAATTCCAAGTCATATCTCTAAATCAACCATATTAGATATGGGTGATACTTCACTTAGTATGATGTCTATCCTGAGATTAAATTCACTTCCATATATGGAACTATGAAACTAGAATACAAGTGATTGATTTTCAAAATAGAATATGTTATCTATTTTCAAAATACAAGCAAAATTGTATTTTGCCATAAAATATGGCAGGCTTAAGGTACGAGGTATAGACATTATTATTCTGAACAGGAGAAAATGGAAGGGAAAAATGAGTCATTGGTCCCATACAGTTTCAAACTCCAGCAGGACAAACTCCCTTAGGTTTCAGGACCTGAGTGTAATCATTTGTGTCTTAAGTCTCTGCCATCTGAGCCCCCGTCTCTGACCTTGGATGTACTTTTCCTTTTTCTTGAAGGATATCACATTTTTGCAGTTGAGTAGTGTTATTAGCTTGTTTCCTTCAAGTACAATTTGGGGAATCTGGTAGTCTTGTTTTATTATGTTTGCTCTCTTTGCTTTTCAGTCCAAGCTGGAAGTGTTAGTGCTGAGATAACATTCTCAGGAGTCTTGTAGATCTCCAGCGTATGTTCTGGATTCACTCAATTAGACAAGAGGCTCCTCCACAGATCTTTGCTGTGTAATCCCATCTCTATTTTTGACTTCTGCTAAAATGAATGAGGGGAATCCATGAGTCATATACCTAATCTTTCAAAAAGCCCTCTGTGTGAAGGAATACTCTGAAATTTTAATCCTTCTGAAATACTAGCAAAAGGTTGACCAGTATTACTCTTGGCTTTTTCTCTGGAGCATGTGACCATTCTAATTTTAGCAATCTGGAAAGGCTGTGAATTTCCTAAATCATCAAATCCTAGGTCATCTTTGCTTAACAGTTTTTTGCTCAAGCCATCCCTTTCATCTCACATTGTACTCTAAGCAGCAAGAAGAAACCAATTTTCAACTCTATGTTTTGAAATCTCTGAGTTCATAATGCTTTATTTATCATGTAGAACACTAGTCGGTTAAGTTTCTGCCACTGTACAACACTAGATAATATTACCTCAAGTTCCCAATAATGTGTTCCTCATGCCCATCTTAGCTTTCACTAGACCATCTTAAGGTCTACTAACAGTGTGTTTATGATAACTTAGGTGCTTCTCATTTCCTGTTGAGTATTTTTTGGCAGAGTTATTAGAGCAAATTCCTAGATAGAAAAAACAAAATGGAGTTGAAAATTATTAGAAAAATAATGTAAAATATAAGCTTTAAGATAGGGATATCACACTGGATATTCATTCAATGGCTGAGAAAGCTACCTTCTGAAAAACAAAATCATAGAATCATCAAGATTAGGAAAGCATTAAGAAAAAAGCAAAAACCAAAAAAGATCAGCACCGAGGATAAAACATAAGAATGATTTCAGAATTCTAATTAGCAACAATATTCCTCTCCCCAAAAAAGGATGCCAAAACTGAATAAATTTATTAGGCAGTATAAGGGCAAATGAAAGATATTTTCATACATGTGGTTAATGGGAAAGTTTACTTTTTTGACCTCCTTTTTACAAAAGTTATTAGAGGATAATTTCCAATAGAACACAATAAGAACTTTAAAAGGTTACAATTGAGTAGAAATCACAAATTTCAAGAAACAGTGAGTGATTCCCCACTGTAAGTGCAATAAAAAAGACTGCAGAATGATAGCCATCTAATAATCCAAGAAACAATTGATCAAAATTAGAACAATAATTCAATAAGCTCCAAAGATTATACCCTAAGAAGAAATCAGATTTCACTGAACAGAAGGATTACCTTAGTTCTATACTTGTCAACAGAACTGAACAGGATTATAAATTTCAAGGTGCACAAATGGTATAGAAATCATGAACAAAGTGTGAAACTAACAAAAAATTGGAATTATTTTATACAATTGATGGAATTTAGGGAAATCATTCATTTTTTACCTCATTATTGTTACATTGTTTATTAAGTTGCCCTCATTGATGATTTCATAGAACATGTGATCTATACAGATATATAATCTCTGTTGATTAATCTCTAGATGATTTAATAAGATTATAGGTGAGAATATAAATTTTATAACTTAATTTTTTATGATGTAAGAATAGTGGCACAGAATTGAGTGTAGAGCCAAATAATTTCCTCACTGTATTTAACACAGACGTAATAAAAACTTTCAAAATTCAGTGGACAAGAAATAGAGATTTTAGTTTAAAGCATACCAAAATATTTTATTTAGCAAAATAAAATAAATTGGAGAAAAAGAGAAAGGGGCATTAGAATGGAGAAGTGTAGGGTACATTAATTAAAGAAAGCTTTATATCTTGATTCGTTTTTACAGCCTCACTTATGTGGTAACATTATTTATGCTTTAAAATCTGCCTTATCATATTCTTTTATTCAGAACTAAATTACACAAGTCAAGTTACTATTACTGAACAAACTTTTATCAATAGTACTTCCATTGCCTGAAGGGCTAAAATTAATTCTCTTAGCAAAATCTGAATTCCTATTTAAAGTTTCCCAAAATAAAAAGACCATCAAAAGAAAGCATTAAAAGTTTGACAGCTTAATCTTCTAAATATGTCACTGCAAGAATTGTAAACTGCTGGCAGATTTTGCTGCTTAGAACTGGAATTACAAACCTCTAGTACTATGAGAAAGTGTCACATTTCAAGGTACTTTGGAAATAAATACTGAGAGAAAGAATGAACGCAATTGCACTTAAGAGATTAGATCAGTTAAACAAAAATTTAGCACCACATAGAATCACAGGAATGACTTTCAAAAGTTGATTGTTTTGCAATTGATACAGTCTATTATTACTTGAATTTATATCGAAAGTGCTCCTCCAGATGAAGTAACACTCAGGATAGAAGTAACTGACTTCCCTTTAATATTCTCTTTTTTAATCATTCTAATGATATATTAATTATTGGCAGAACAAAAAAGATAACAAAACATGTAAGAGTCTTTCTTTCCGGTGAAAGATCAGTGTCTGTTAATTCAAGTTTATTTCACTGTCCATCATGTCAGAGGTGATGCCATTAACTGATGCGTCCATTGGTAGATTCAACTGCAGTTGAACACTCTGGAGTGGTACCCTTGTCTTCCATCAGTTTCCTCTGAACTCTGCCTCAAAGGCTGCACGGAATCTCTAGCCAAATAGGTCAAGTTTCTTTACTGCACTGTTTGCTGCTGCTTTTCCTCTGGGAATCCAGTCATGCTACTTCATTGCATCCTTGATTCTGTCATTAGACCAGGTGTCTGCCCTTTCTCTCTCTCTCTCTCCACCTCAACCTAATTTCTGTGAGCAGCTTCGATTTTCTGTCAACGGATGTGGATTAAGGAGTGGGTCAATAAAGCAGATGCCTGAGGCAGCAATCTTGAGGGATGTATTCTGAGAGACCAAATTGTATTTACCAGAACTCCTCCCTAGAAGAATATAGCAGCAAGAATGGAAAGGAAAACTTGACAAGCCCCTCCAGTTAGAGGATCAGATCCCCCAAAGAATTGCTTGAGACTGGTTTTTGGTCAATAACTTAATTGCTACCAAGGGTAGGTCCTGTTAAAGATGAGCTTTTCTTTTGCTGCTTTAAAATTTCTATTTGCAGCTTTTTTGTTTTTCAGTTATATTCCCTTCTACAAGAGCCATTGGAATAATGTTCCCACAAATTGCAGAGGAAAAACCTGGAGCTTCTTTGCTAAAATCCCTTGCCAATAGGATCCCCATGTTTCCAGTGAGCGGTACTAGTGTAAAAGTTGCCAGTTGAGGTTAGAGTTGAATTGTCCAGGGCCATCAGAAGACAGCAGCCTAGTTTTCCTTCATTGTTCTCAGATGCACTCAAATTCCTTAAAAAGGTATTCAAAGGCTGTCGGTATGATGGGCCATCAAATTATCATTGACCCCCACTTCCATGAAAGTGAAAGTGAAGTTGCTCAGTCGTGTCCAACTCTTTGGGACCCTGTGGACTGTAGCCTGCCAGGCTCCTCCATCCATGGGATTCTCCAGGCAAAAATACTGGAGTGGGTTGCCATTTCCTTCTCCAGGGGATCTTCCTGACCCAGGGATCAAACCCAGGCTCCCGTATTGCAGGCAGACGCTTTAACCTCTGAGCTACCAGGGAAGTTTCTTTTAAACCCACTCCCATGAATACCTTTCAATTCCTGGTTGCTACTACCTGTTTTCCTGTTACATTCAACCAGGCAGGAGAGTGATGTTTTGAATATTAGGCTCCCAAAAATCAACCATGAAGAAACTCTTTCAAATGGACCCCATCCTGTGATTCAAGGAGCTGATGCCCTGCATAATAACAGCTTTGAGACAGAAGAGACCACACAAGTCAAAGTCCTTCTTTTTGTAGAGGACTTAAGTAACTAGCACTTGAATCTCATTTTTGTAATAAATGTTCTTTAACTTCATCAGGATTCTCCTTAAACATCTATGATATAGTCGGTATAATCTGTGTAGATACCTAGACAATATTATGGCCAACCATATATTCTTTGGAGTCTGATGCCTTATTCTGTTGTATTCAGAACAACAGTAAACTAAACCAACTTCATGTATATGTTTTTACCTTTGAAGTATAAATTTGTCAGAACTTACTATTTGGTGACACCATCAATTTCTAGAATATAAACATATTCTAGATGTCTTTCAGTGTTTCAATTCAGTTCAGTCACTCAGTCATGGCTGACTCTTTGTGACCCCATGAACTGCAGCACTCCAGGCTTACCCATCCATCAGCAACTCCCAGAGCTTGCTCAAATTAATGTTCATCAAGTATGTGATTCCTTCCAACCATCTCGTCCTTTGTCATTCCCTTTTCCTACTGCCTTCAATCTTTCCCAGCATCGGGGTCTTTTCCAATGAGTCAGTTCTTTGCATCAGGTAACCAAAGTATTGGAGCTTCAACTTCAGCATCAGTCCTTCCAATGCATATTCAGGACTGATTTCCTTTAGGATGGACTGGTTGGATGTTCTTGCAGTCCAACGGACTCTCAAGAGTCTTCTCCAACACTACAGTTCAAAAGCATCAATTCTTCAAAACTCAGCTTTGAGGATTAAATTTATAGTCCAACTCTCACATCCATACATAACTGCTGGAAAAGCCATAGTTTTGACTAGATGGACATTGTTGGCAAAGTAATGTCTCTGCTTTTTAAGGTGCTGTCTATGTTGGTCATAGCTTTTCTTCCAAGGAACAAGCGTTTTTAATTTCATGGCTGCAGTTACCATCTGCAGAGAATTTGGAGCCCAAGAAAATAAACTCTCTCAGTGTTTCCATTGTTTTCCCCTCTATTTGCCATGAAGTGATGGGACTGGATGCAATGATCTTAGTTTTCTACATGTAGAGTTTTAAGCCAACTTTTTCACTCTCCTCTTTCGCTTTCAACAAGAGGTTCTTCAGTTCCTCCTGGCAATCTTGATTCCAGCTTGTGCTTCATCCACCCTGACATTTCACATGATGTACTCCACATATAAGTTAAATAATCAGAGAGACAATATATAGCCTTGACGTGCTCCTTCCCCAATTTGGAACCAGTCCATTGTTCCATGTCAGATAGTAACTGTTGCTTCTTGCCCTGAGTAGTGATTTCTCAAGAGGCAGGTCAGGTGAGGTCTGGTATTCCCATCTCCTTAAGAATTTTCCAGAGTTTGTTGTGATCTACACAGTCAAATTCTTTGGCATAGTCAATAAAGTAGAAATAGAATTCTTCTGGAATTTTCTTGCTTTTTATGTGATCCAATCAGTTCAGTTCACTCGCTCAGTTGTGTCCAACTCTTTGCAACCCCATGAATCGCAGCACACCAGGCCTCCCTGTCCATCACCAACTCCCCAAGTTCACTCAAACTCATGTCCATCAAGTGAGTGATGCCATCCAGCCTTCTCATCCTCTGTTGTCCCCTTCTCCTCCTGCCCCCAATCCCTCCCAGCATCAGAGTCTTTTCCAATGAGTCAACTCTTCTCATGAGGTGCCCAAAGTTTTGGAGTTTCAGCATTAGTCCTTCCAATGAACATCCAGGACTGATCTCCTTTAGAATGGACTGGTTGGATCTCCTTGCAGTCTAAGGGATCCTCAAGAGTCTTCTCCAACACCACAGTTCAAAAGCATCAGTTCTTCGGTGCTCAGCTTTCTTCACAGTCCAACTCTCACATCCATACATGACTACTGGAAAAACCATAGCCTTGACTAGATGGACCTTTGCTGGCAAAGTAATGTCTCTGCTTTTTAATATGCTATCTAGGTTGGTCATAACTTTCTTTCCAAGGAGTAAGCATCTTTTAATTTCATGGCTGCAGTCACCATCTACAGTGATTTTGGAGCGCCCCAAAATAAAGTCTGACACTGTTTCCCCATCTACTTCCCATGAAGTAATGGGACCAGATGCCATGATCTTAGTTTTCTGAATGTTGAGCTTTAAGCCAGCATTTTCTCTCTACTCTTTCACTTTCATCAATAGGCTCTTTAGCTCCTCTTCACTTTCTCCCATAAGTGTGGTGTCATCTGCATATGTGAGGTTATTGATATTTCTCCCAGCAATCTTGATTCCAGCTTGTACTTATGATCCACGGATGTTGGCAATTTGATGTTTGGTTCCTCTGCCTTTTCTAAATCCATCTTGAATGTCTGGAAGTTCTCAGTTCTTATGCTGTTCATGCCTTGCTTGGAGAATTTTGAGCATTACTTTGCTAGAGTGTGATGAGTGCAATTGTGCAGTAGTTTGAACATTTTTTGGCATTTCCTTTCTTTGGGAATAGAATTAAAATTGACCTTTTCCAAGATATCTCCAGGCAAGAATACTGGAGAAGGTTGCTATTCCCTTCTCCAGGGGATCTTTCCAACCCAGGGATCAAACCCAGGTCTCATGCATTGCAGGCAGATTCTCTTACCATTTGAGCCATGAGGAAGCCCTTTCAGTGTTTCTAAATCTTTAGCTGTAATACTTTTACCAATACAATAGTTTGCATTCTTTCTCTTCCTAATTGCCTTCTAAGAGTACTATTTTCACACAATGAGTTAGGATAATAGCCTCTATATGTGTGTTTGTGCCTTTGAGAGTCCCTTGGACTGCAAGGAGATCCAACCAGTCCTTTCTGAAGGAGATCACCCCTGGGATTTCTTTGGAAGGAATGATGCTAAAGCTGAAACTCCAGTACTTTGGCCACCTTATGCGAAGAGTTGACTCATTGGAAAAGACTCTGATGCTGGGAGGGATTGGGGGCAGGAGGAGAAGGGGATGACCGAGGATGAGATGGCTGGATGGCATCACTGACTCGATGGACGTGAGTCTGAGTGAACTCCAGAAGTTGTTGATGGACAGGGAGGCCTGGCGTGCTGCAATTCATGGGGTCGCAAAGAGTCGGACATGACTGAGCGACTGAACTGAATTGGACTGATTGTGTTTTAAGGAAGAAAGTGTGAATTTCAGATTAATTGTTGAATCATCAAGGATAGACATATAAAGTAAGCTTAATACAACAGCCTTGTTTACAAATTTATCCCATTTCTTGATGTTAAGAAATTTTACAGAGTAGATGACATTGGAATGCCATATAAATAAAAAGAAATAATTATAGAATAATCCTAGAAGCTTTGTTTAAACTTAACTTTTATTTTTTTAAACTTTATTTTTTGTATCGGGGTATAGTTGATTAACAAACAATGTTTTGATAGCTGCAGGTGAACAAGGAAGTGACTGTGCCATTCATGCATCCATTCTCTCCCAGACCCCTCTCCTCTCCAGGCTACCACATAATACTGAGGAGAGTTCCTTGTGCTGTACAGCAGGGCCTTGTTGGTTATCCATTTTAAATGTAGCAGTGTGTACATGTCCATCCTAAACTCCCTAACTGTCCCGACATAAAAAAATTATTATTCCTCAAAGTATTTCTTGAAGATCACTGTGAGATATTAGGATGTATTTTGTTGGCTAAAAATTTTGGACAATATTTGTTATAATATTTATATTTTAAAATTTATTTTGTAACATGCATTTATACACTAAAAAGACTATATTAACATTGATAATTTGTGTATCTGCCATCTGACAAACCTATGTAGGCTATTACTATATGGTAATTATTATATTTGTGTGAGTGAGTGGTGAACTTCTAGGGAAAAATTGTATTTAAAGAATGAATGAGTTCATAAATGAATAAGTAAATTAATAGAAATGGTCATTTTCCTTTGTTTTTTTTTGCTAAATAATTTCCTTTGTTATTTTCCTTTGTTATTTTATGGTCACTTACAAGTATTTAAGAAAACTGTTTATAAAAGAATAGATATATGTATTTATATAACTGAGTCACTTTGCAAATACCTTAAACTATCACAACATTGTTAATCAACTATGATATAACATAAAATAAAAAGTAAAAAAAAACTCAACGTTTGGATTTTTTTCACATAGATAATGCAAAGAAGTGTCAGTGACTGAAATACATATCTGCTTTGAACAGAATAGGAAAAGCAGCATCTTCTCACTCACTCTTAGAATGAATTGGAGAAATTTTCTTTTGTGAAGTTATTAAAATATTTCTCTTTTACTTATTTTCTACCCACGAGTGAAAATATGTGTGCAGAGTGGACATTACTATCCAAAGCACATAATATATTTTAAGACATTTTTTTCACACTGTGAATGTAGCAGGTGCATATAAAATAAAAATTGTAATAACACTTTGATCCATTGTTTCTTGTCTAGTTAGTACTAACATTACTAACATTTAGCCTAGTTAGCACTAAAAAAATCTCAGCGATGTCTCTCAAGACTCTACCTCCTCAGGTCAGTAAGCTCTGGGAAAGGGGTGACAGCCTAATCCTCTCAGTGTGGCATGGCATGGACTGTAAACGGCGATCAGGTGTCAGGCTGCTTTGTAACGGATACAAATGGTATTACAAGAGCCAAATGCATGAAAATTAAACACTGAAGAATAGTTGAATCCACTTCCGTTGCTAAAGATAATAATATGATACTTGATAAAATATAGGCTTAGTTTCAAAATTAATTTATTTAAAATTCAATAAAATTTTAATATGATAGCTATAAACATACAATCACTGTTATTTTGGGAAAATTATGAAGTAAGTGACATTTCTTCAACCTCTGTCTGATTCCTAATTCTTTCTTTTATTCACTTATTATTATCATATTCCTCTGCTTATATGAACTAGGGTCTTCATGCAGGCTAAAATTTTCCATATAACAGATCAGCCACATGGTAATTTCTTTCTTAAGTACAAACCAATTAAAAGAAATCAACACAATATTGTAAAGCAATTATCCTTCAATTAAAAATAAAAAAATGTTTTAAAGATTAAGAAAAAGAAAAAAAAATGTATGTTTCAGAAATTATTTGTAAAGAATGTGTAATTTGCTTTCAACATGCAAAAGTGGACATAGTAATAACAGGATCAGGAAATTTTGGAACATATTAATAATTCATATGATTTTAAATATTACATGATGTTTTCAACCACATTTTTTAAATGATTTTAATAAAAAGAATTTTGAAAAGTTTAAATATTCAAACAGATTGCTATTTAGTTAACCTAATATGGCACAGAAGTACACTCTGAAAATCATATAGTCTACTTGTTTTTACTTCATGATTTAAGTAACTATAGTTTTATTCTTCAGTTTTTCTTCAGAGAAGACAATGGCAACCCACTCCAGTACTCTTGCCTGGAAAATCCCATGGACGGAGGAGGCTGGTGGGCTGCAGTCCATGGGGTCGCTAAGAGTCGGACACCACTGAGCAACTTCACTTTCACTTTTCATTTTCATGCATTGGAGAAGGAAATGGCAACCCACTCCAGTGTTCTTGCCTGAAGAATCCCAGGGATGGGGGAGCCTGGTGGGCTCCCATCTCTGAGGTCGCGCAGAGTCGGACACGACTGAAGTGACTTAGCAGCAGCAGCAGCAGTTTTTCTTTCAAAAAAAAAAAAGTCTTCCCCCCAAAAAGAGGAAAAAGTAGAATGTAAGTTTTTAAGGACAGATATGTAATTATTGTCTTTTTTCCCCCAGAGGAACCAGAGATCAAATTGCCAACATCCTCTGGATCATCAAAAAAGCAAGGGAGTTCCAGAAAAACATCTATTTCTGCTTTATTGACTATGCCAAAGCCTTTGACTGTGTGGCAAGAAACTGTGGAAAATTCTGAAAGAGATGGGTATACCAGACCACCTAACCTGCTTCTCAAGAAAACTATATGCAGGTCAGGAAGCAACAGTTAGAACTGGATGTGGAACAACAGACTGGTTTCAAATAGAAAAAGGAGGATGTCAAGGCTATATATTGTCACCTTGCTTATTTAACTTACATGCAGAGTATATCATGAGAAACGCTGGACTGGAGGAAGCACAAGCTGGAATCAAGATTGCTGGGAGAAATATCAATAACCTCAGATATGCAGATGACACCACCCTTATGGCAGGAAGTGAAGAGGAACTAAAGAGCCTCTTGATGAAAGTGAAAGAGGAGGTAAAAAAAGTTGGCTTATAGCTCAACATTCAGAAAACTAAGATCATGGCATCTGGTCCCATCACTTCATGGGAAATAGATGAGGAAACAGTGGAAACATTGGCTGACTTTATTTTGGAGGGCTCCAAAATCACTGCAGATGGTGATTGCAACCATGAAATTAAAAGATGCTTACTCCTTGGAAGGAAAGTTATGACCCACCTAGATAGCATATTCAAAAGCAGAGACATTACTTTGCCAACAAAGGTCCGTCTGGTCAAGGCTATGATTTTTGCAGTGGTCATGTATGAATGTGAGAGTTGGACTGTGAAGAAAACTGAGTGCTGAAAAACTGATGCTTTTGAACTGTGATGTTGAAGACTTGAGAGTCCCTTGGACTGCAAGGAGATCCAACCGGTCTATTCTAAAGGATATCAGTCCTCGGTGTTCATTGGAAGGACTGATGCTAAAGCTGAAACTCCAGTACTTTGGCCACCTTATGCGAAGAGCTGACTCATTGGAAAAGACTCTGATGCTGGGAAGGATTAGGGGCAGGAGGAGAAGGGGATGACAGGATGAGATGGCTGGATGGCATCACTGAATCGAAGGACATGAGTCTGAGTGAACTCCGGGAGTTGGTGATGGACAGGGAGGCCTGGCATGCTGGGATTCATGGGGTTGCAAAGAACTGGACACGACTGAGCTACTGAACTGAGCTGAACTGAAAGATGGTAGTAATTATACATATATATATATGTATATATATATATACACGCACACATAAATTGATACTAAGGATTTCATATAAAGATTCATATTACCTTAAATATAACAAATAAATTTCAAAAAATGTAAATAATGTAAAATTGGCAAGCATATTTAAATTTGACAATGCAGAATAGATGATTAGTCTAACCTTGTTGTCACCAGGCCCTATAGCATCCCCTCTCCCAAAGCTATAGTCACTTGACTCACACTTGCAAATGGATCTACCTTAGGTTTGGGGAATGACTATGCTCTTAATCAGATGAAATTAAAGAATTATTAATTTTTAAAGTTGGACTACTCAGAATTGAATTAAATTTTATCCTATTCCTTTTCTGCCATGTTTCTAGTTCTAGCAGGACTTCTGTTTTTATTTTTTCTTATTTTCCCCCTCAGTATTCCAGAGCTAGTAATTGAAAATTTTCCTGTCCCATGTCAAATCATATCTTCTAATTAAAAAGCAAACAAGTATTTCATATTTCCCTTCTGTGAATATATCCTGGCTTGACTTCTTAAGTTCAAATAAATTTCATTTGAGAGCATTATTTTTTAAAAGGTTACTACTGAGTGTAGAACCCATTTATCAAATGAAAACATATATTTTGTTAGCAATGACATCTATTCAGGAGATAAAAATTGTGTGGGTACACATATCCATGTACATGTAAATATACACATACATGCATAGAAATACACATAATATGCATATTTATTGTAATCAGAAATTTTAAGTAAGTATGATCCCCACTTATCTTGTTTCACTATTCTTCAATACTTGAGCATTTAATAGGCAATATCCTTTAAAACAAAAATAGTAAATTCTGTATATTAGCAAAGCTTCTTTTTAGAAAGGAAAGATAAATGGAAACTGACTAGTAGGTAAAATGGATAAATATTATGCTTAAAATAAGGAAGATTGAATCTAAAGTGATTTAAAATAGAATGTCATATATCATTTATGGCACCCACTGTTTTGTCACCCCATTGTAATTATTAATAGTGCCTATCTTTTAACTCTTGAAAGTATCCTGTCTTGGATATTAAATTATATGCTCACTTTACCTGCATATTATATAGTGTGGGAAGTATGGACAAGGTCCTTTGCAAGGGGCCCATGTCAAGGGGGATAGAGTACTCAGATTCACTGTGGGAAGAACTTAGTCTCTTTTTCTAATTGAAATATAGTTGATTTACAATATTGTGTTAGTTTCAGGTATACAGTCAAGTGATTTAGTTATACATATATCTGCATTCTATTCTCTTTTTTTTTCTATCTTTCCCTATAGTCTTATTCCTTCTTTCCATTTATGCTGCTAAGTCACTTCAGTCATGTCCGACTCTGTGCGACCCCATAGATGGCAGCCCACCAGGCTCCCCCATCCCTGGGATTTTCCAGGCAAGAACACTGAAGTGGGTTGCCATTTCCTTCTCCAATACATGAAAGTGAAAAGGGAAAGTGAAGTCACTAAGTCATGTCCGACCCTCAGCGACCCCATGGACTGCAGCCCATCAGGCTCCTCCATCCATGGGACTTTCCAGGCAAGAGTATACCACTCTTCAAATGACTGGACAAAATTCAGCAATCTTGCGTCTTACCCAGCAATGTCTATAGGCTCCCCTGTGAATGGAGTGTAACTGAATCTACTCTTGCCCCGTTGGTGAACCATTAATCTTGGGACCACAAAAGATGCATTATTTTGTTCTCTTCTAAATCAATGCTATAATCCATTGCACACTGCCTGTGTTTTAATTTTATCCTCCATAAACTAGAGAAGGGGAGCTTCTCTGAAGATGAGTGATGAAGAACAGCTATGCTTAAATTGGTTGTGTAAAGGTCACAGGCTCAATATAAAAAGTAGAATATAGCAAATAATCATCTACAAACTCTTGCTGGCTTCTCACCAGGATAGAAATCACATTCAGGGAAAATTTAGAGCTCATAAATTGAGAATGTAGCATGTCTGAACATAGAGTATTTGCATTTGTTACATGATTTCATTTAATGTTTTTCTAATTCCTCTGAGTTTTGCATTTCATAGGCAGTTGGCTCAGTGTGAAGGCTATGAAGCTGTTCCAGAATCATCTAAATGAAGTATTTGGTAACAGATGGCAATAAACACACTGTAATGGGCCTTACTTTGTTTTATTTTATTAGACCAAGGTTATGGCCACAGCTATGAACTTAATCTGTCTTTTTTTATAGCCATGAGAGTGGTTAACATTGCATTCATATCACCAGCTGCCTGAGAGGATGCTCTTTACTGCTTACTGAAGCTAAGCAATAGAGAACACAACATATTTGGTAGAGCATCCTGTCAGTCTGAAATAAGTTATCTCTAATAAGGCAGCTTGGGCATGGAAACCACACATGCTTGGTTTTAAGTTAGATCTATTTCTAGACCCAACGAGTAAAATAGCATCAATTTTAAATAATAAAGATGTTTTAGCAATATTCATGATTAAATCAAATTATGTTAGAAACAAAAGGGATAATCTGTACAACCAGAGGAGGCAAGAAGGGTAAGAGCAATGAAGAGAATCTGATCAGGTAATGTGGTCTGAATTAAGGAAGATGATCCCGTTAAAAAAAATAAAAATCAGTAGAACAATTTCTTTTTTAGTTTATTTTAAATATGGGTGATTTTATTTCATTATTAAAATAAGACACAGGATTCCAAGTAGACAAAGGAAAACAGAAGCTCTCGAAAGACACAGTCCACAGTGTGTAAATTTGTTGTATTCTTTGCTTAGTTAGATTCAAACACAGTTCCTCATGTGTAAGACAAAAGAAGGCAAGTTAGAGATGTTTATAGTAGTCTGGGAAATTCTATGTAATCAATAACATAGCAGAAGTTATACAATTAGCATCACCAATTACAATAATACCTTGAACTTCCTTAAACATCCTAGCTTTGCCACACTTGTGTCTTACATTTCTGTTGATTTCCTGTGTTGAGCAGTTTAACTCTCTTCTCACTGAGCACCCAAGCTATGTTTCGATTACTGGATTGCTTTTCAGATATCCTGACACCAAGAAGAGAATGGCATGAATGTTGTACATGAGCATTTAATCCTTGTCAAGGTATTGAAGTACACATTCTATTGGCATTTTGATACATATATCAGTCATGATTTAGAACTTGAAATCCAGGTAAATTCTGATTACCCTGACAGATTCTAGTTTCTCAATTGAGAATCAGAATCCTGTGAACTTGATTGCCATCAAGTCTCCTTCCTTAATGGGAGCGCTCAACATCAGAGATAAAGAGATAAAGCAAATGCATTCATTACAGAGCAACACCCAGATTCTGCCTGTTAGTCACCACATACTTGTACATTACATAAAGGTATTTTTAATTTATCAAAAAATGTCTGAGTCTGTAGTTTATATCTACCAATATATTGTATAACAATCAGCTTCTATAAGGAGATTACAGAGGAAGAGTAGGCATCAGTTTGTCAGGGGAGTTTGTAATGTCCTTGATTCTGTCTCACCACAGCAAGAATTTGAAGCAATGGAGAGACCAGTTTTACAGCTCAGTTTTATTTGGCAAGCAAAGGAAAATGCATCCTTGAGGTGTGAATAGGACAGGCCAATCCAAAAGACCCAAAGAGAAGACAGAGGCCCTGACCCAAAACAGGGCAAAGAGAGAGGCCCACAGCTCAATTTTGGCTCCTCTTTTTATACGTTTTTTTTTTTTTTTCTCTCTCTCTCTCCTCTCCCTGAGCTCATTCTATGAAATTGGGCTAGCCAGGAAGGCTGTTTATTTTACCTGAGGCTCCCACTCTGGTCCTCAAACCTTCCTTGGTTCTATTTTCGTGGGTTTTCCCCTTCTTTGTCTTTTAGCCACTGCCATTATGGACACCTTTTCCCTATTCTAACTACCTAACAACTTGATTATATGGGCCTATGTGTCAAGGGTTTCCAATGGAGTATTACTCAGCCGTTAAAAAGAATTCATTTGAATCAGTTCTGATGAGATGGATGAAACTGGAGCCAATTATACAGAGTGAAGTAAGCCAGAAAGAAAAACACCAATACAGTATACTAACACATATATATGGAATTTAGGAAGATGGCAATGACGACCCTGTATGCAAGACAGGAAAAAAGACACAGATGTGTATAACGGACTTTTGGACTCAGAGGGAGAGGGAGAGGGTGGGATGATTTGGGAGAATGGGAATTCTAACATGTATACTATCATGTAAGAATTGAATCGCCAGTCCATGTCTGACGTAGGGTGCAGCATGCTTGGGGCTGGTGCATGGGGATGACCCAGAGAGATGTTGTGGGGAGGGAGGTGGGAGGGGGGGTCATGTTTGGGAATGCATGTAAGAATTAAAGATTTTAAAATTAAAAAAGAAAAGAAAAGAAAATAATAGCAAATAACATACTTAGTAATAAAGTGCTGAAACCTTAAAAAAATAAAATTAAAATGCAAAATAGTTCCTAAATTATCGTATCTTTAAAACAATTGTTTCAAATGTGTTTTTATTATAGGTAATAGAATTCACAAGCTTCATTAAAGAAACTCATTTTAGTGGCAATAGAAGATTGAATTCAAGACAGTCTTGACTTTTGTGATAAAGTAAAATTTTAACAGTAAATGGAAGTAATGTAAATTTTCCCTACTCACTCTCAAAATGCACATTACTATGGTGTATCTCAATTTCAAGCAGGTAAGCCCCTAAATTGTTTATGTTACATGTACTAATGCTGAAAATTGGATTAGCTGTTTCCTTTGTCTAGCCTTCTAACTTCAGAGACCAGATCTAGGCAGACTGATGTTCTTTGAAAGGGAGACAAAGGGATGGATGTTTCTAACTGTCTTCCGCATGCATCCTGCTTTACTCTTCAGCTAAATTCAAACCTCCTTAAATAGAAGCACATGACTCAGACAAATCAGCAAAACTCTGCTTCCGCCTTAGAAGCTAAAACTGAGACTGTAAGGAAACTAAGTTTTCACCATTGTCCTGACTGTGCACTTTTAACTAAAGTTGTTACAGACCTGAAACAGTCCGTAACTAAAGAAAGGTCATTTTAAGTGGCCAGAAGAGTTAATTTCTCAAGGCTGGGCTCTCAGGGATCCACATCAGTTTCTAAGAAAGCTAGTATTTGCTAAGGGATGTTCACACTACTTGGCAAAGGGGACAAGGCAGCTAGATGTAAATACTTTCCCTGTGATTTACTGATTCTGTGAGTTTTTCTGGGTTAACTGATTTCTCCATCCATCAATTTAATCATTATTAATTGGAGAAATGAATCTCACCAAGCTATTTCAAAGGAGACAATAACCTCTGTTACAGTATCCAGGATAAATTAGTGGACTAATATATGTTTCAGGGAAGTGGCTTTCTCCTTAGGTCTGATAAATATCTTGATCCCCAAATTCTCCTTATTTTGGGGTTCACTATGTGGCTCAGCCCAAACATACTCTCTGGACCACTTTCCTTACGTAAGAGTGGGACATCCAGCAAGAATAAACATTTTAGTCACTTCCGAGATCATGGATACTGCTTAATATATTAATTACAACTTCAGCCAAGATATACATATTTTTAAATATTCTGATTAATTAAATATCTGGTTTAATTTATAGATTCACTATAGCTCAAAGTGGTTGACTCTGGCTTTTAGGGAACGATTCTTGAGCTAGACCTTGAGCAATGAGCAGGGTTTTGATAAGATGGTGAACTCACCCAGGCTAGAGACCTCACAAAAGCCAGAGTTGAATGGATATATAAAACTAACATAGGCACAGGGGAGAAATCTCTGGGGCAGCAGAAAATGGAAGGCAGAACTGAAGTCACTGGGTCCCTGAATGCACTATTGGGTGCAAAGTTAAGTATACCCTTTCTCTTGTTCACATTTCTCTGGTTGGATCTTTGCCACCTTGAAGGCCCTTCAGATAAGACTGTCTTGGTCAGTGAGAAAATTCCATAGGCTGGGACAGAAATATTCTAAACTAGGTGCAGGTAGACCAGTCAACCCTGACCAACGTGTTCCTTTCAGCATGCCTTTTCACATCCTATGGAGTAAATGGTTACAATTCAAGGAGAAGTTCCTGGGGGGGGAAATAAATCTTAGCTGAAGTATATATACTAAAAGCCATGAGATTTCTGCACTGAGGCATATTTGTTTCTTCTTATAGATATCCTAAATTTATCACAGGGGTAGAATAGAGGCTTTATAACCCTCACCTGAGCATATAGTAACAGCTGAGGTACTAATGCCTCCAGGGCTCTGAGTTCACAGGGAAAAGGACAACCTAATAGGGCTATGGATTCTGTCATGGTTATTGTTTTTCAGTCACTCTGTCATGTCTGACCCTGCAACCCATGGACTGCAGCAAACCAGGCTTCCCTTTGCTTCACGGTCTCCCAGAGTTTGCTCAAACTCATGTCCATCGAGTCAGTGATGCCATCTAACCATCTCATCTTCTGTCGTCCCCTTCTCCTCCTGCCTTCAATCTTTACCAGCACCAGGGTATTTTCTAACGAGTCAGTTCTTCACATCAGGTGGCCAAAGTATTGAAGCTTTGGCTCCAGCATCAGTCCTTCCAATGAATATTCAGGACTGATTTCCTTTAGGATTAACTGGTTTGATCTCCTTGCAGTCCAAAGGTCTCTCAAGAGTCTTCTCCAACACCACAGTTCAAAAGCATCAATTCTTTGGCTCTCAGCCTTCTTTATGGTCCATCTCTCACATCCATATATGACTACTGGAAAAACCATAGCTTTGACTAGATGGACCTTCATTGGCAAAATGATGTCTCTGCTTTTTAATACACCGTCCAGATTTGTCATAGCTTTTCTTCCAAGGAGCAAGCATCTTTTAATTTCACGGCTGTATTTCTGTCATGGAGATACTACTTGGTTCAGCATGACAGAATTAATGAATCAGACAGAAATAAAGGATATTATAAGTATATTTAAATTCTCAAAAAATTAAGGATTGAAAATTAAAAATGTGAAGCATAAACAGCAAATTATGAAGAAAATTCTTCAAAATATAGAAGTTAAAATAAAAAGTAGGTGGAATAAATTGCAGTGATGCAGCTGACAAATAAAACAAAACCTGAAAAAGATTCCATTGCACCTTTGTCAAAAGAGAAGACAATAGGTATATGTATAAAAATAAATTTATCAAGATGTATATTATGTATGTCCTAGAAGGTGAGAAAAAATTATAAATAAATGAAAAAGAAACCTGCAAAATGACCAATAGCCTTCTAGAATTAGAGAAAGATCTAACTTTTCAGACTGAAAAACTGAATAGACCAATAAGATAAACCAGTCTTTGAATCACACATTATAGTGAATTCAAATCTGTGAACAAATAAAGTTATTATGTGTTAAAGATAGCTTACAAAGAAATAACAAAAGCATATTCTCGCCATCATTATTAGATGAAAGAAGATGTAAAATTATATTTTCCATTTGTTGAACAAAAGGAACTTCAAATTCATAATTTTATAGCAAGCTAAATCAACACATCAACCTGGAAATGCAGCAAATATTTTATCAGGAACACACTAAATGTCTCAGGAAGTTTATTATTAACAAATCCCCTTTGATAAGAGTTTTCAAAGACATACTACATCAAGAAAAGTAATAAGTTCAAAAGGATGCTATGAGACCGGGGAAGTAAGAGTGAGTAAAGAACTTAGAAAGGTGAAATATCTAGAATAACAAGAAGAAAGGATACTAGGAGAAAGAGTGTGATATGAGGAAAAAATAAAATCGAGCAATGGTGAAAACTTGCATAGACCAACAGGCTTCTATGTGTTGAAATAGGATGTATGTTTCATTGTCTTAAGAAGAGAAAGAAGATGATAAAGAAGAGGAAGACCAAGTAGAGAGAAAGAAGGGAAGGTGACAAGGTGGATCATGATGGAAACTCTATTTAGAAAGAATAAGCAGCTCATATTAGGAAAGAATGGAACTTTGGTCTTACATCACAATAAAATTTAAAGCTAGGAAAGTCAAGGGTTAGCTGGTGGAAAATACAGAATCTCAAACTGAAAGTAGAGATTTAGTTATGAGGATATGAGATTCATGGAATGTTTTTGAGTAGGCAAGGATTACAATCAAGCTATCTTTTAAAAAGATAACGCAATATACAAATGATGGGAAAGAAGCAAGGAATGTCTTAATAAGGAATTAAACAATCTCATCAAAAGTTTATAATGCCTTGAAATCAGATGATAGTGTAGTTTATTTGACAGGTGCAAGGGATAGTTAAATCAGAGTGTCTCCTAAATAGCCTCATCTAGGTTAATGCTGAATTGTATTATACAATAATGTAACTTTGATATACAATGGGGAAATCCATTGTTTTCTCACACCCCAGTAGGAAATTTTCTCTTTGGCAAATGGTGCAGAATAGATATCTTAACTATCACCAAAATGTAATAGAAAACAGAGCATAAAAACAGAAAGTACATTTCAGAAGGAGACTGATAGAAGAAAAGATAGGAAAGTCAATCTTAGCCACCAGTGGGATAAAATAAACTAGACTCTAATTACCCTTCTTATCAGGGGAGTTAACTGAAATGAGGAAGACATAATTAGAGCTGAGATTATGTACAGCAATCATGGCTGAGAAAAAGTCAGATTCTTCTAGAAATAAATTATTCTTAAAGTGCCTGGTCAAAATCTACTTACAGAAATTGTTTCTTCATCTGAAACCTGCTCATGTAAGATGGGCTTCCTTCTTGGGTAACTAGTAAGGCCATAGCTCTCATTAGTCAGGTAACTGAACTGGAATCTGGGCACTAACCATCACCCCCATTCAGAGGACTGGCATCCTCTGTTAGCTCCCGGTCAGTGAGCCTGACAGACAGGTTGATTATGAGAAATCAGATTGATTGATTCTGATCCTTGTCAGCCTGATTCTGAGGAAAGAAGAGCTGTCCTTGGCAAAGGGATAAAGCCTGCAATGTTTGAGCTGAAAAATTCTGTCCAGACCTGCTCTCCATAGGAATCCTTATTTTCTTAAGCTTTAAATTGAGATGAACTTATATGTGTTTATCTTACCAAGCATTTGATTTCAATCAGTTCTTTTAACAGAGAAATGTCTGATGATATCACCCTCCAGTCCACTGTGGGTTTTGTTTGGAGAAGATGAAAATGGATACAAATGTTGGTATAAAGGAGAAGGAAGGTGTTAGGGACTGAATGGTGCCCTTCCTCCCACTCTTCAGTCCGCTCAGTCACGCCTGACTCTGTGACCAGAGATCAAACCTGTGTCTCCTGAATTGCCGGCAAATTCTTTACCACTGAGCCACCAGGGAAGCCCATGCTGAAGCTCTAAACCCCAATATAAATGTGTTGGCTTGATAGGGCTTTTAGGAGGCAATTAAGGTTAAATGAGGCCATCAGGGTAGGGTCCTAACCCAGATGGCTCAGCAGTAAAGAATCTGCCTGCCAATGCAGGAGACAGAGGAGATGTGGGTTCCGTCCCTGAGTTGGAAAAATCCCCTGGAGGAGGAAATGGCTACCTACTCCAGTATTCTGGCCTGAAGAATCACATGGACAGAAGAGCCTGATGGGCTACAGTCTTGCCTGAAAAATCATATGGATGGAGGAGCCTAATGGGCTACAGTCTATGGGGTTGCAAAGAGCACTTGGGCCGTTTTTTGCCTAATCCAATAGGATTGGCGGTCTAATAAGAAATAGAAGAGGACTCTTTTGTCCTGTGAAGAAGCAGTGGAAAGGCAGTAGTCTGCAAGCCACAAAGAGACCGCTCACCAGGAGCCTGACCATGCTGGCACCCTGATCACCAACTTCCTGCCTCTGGAACTGTCAGAAAGCAAAGTTTTGTTGTTGAACTCATGCAAAATATGGTATTTTTTTTTGCCATGCTAGCCACAGAAGATTAATACAAGAAGTATTATATTAATACCAATGCCTGATCTATATGCCCCTTATTCTAACTCAGTTTCTGCTGATAATGAAAATACATGATCATTATTCTACTACACTCCCTAATAAACACACAATGTATCTGAGGATTGCATTCTTCTGTGAAGCCTGGGGGATAGTAGGCTTGCTTTGACAATAAGTTGTACATTAGTCCCCCTTTTTCCATATTTCATTTCCAAGATTTCATGGTCTGAAATGTTAAGTGGAAAATTCCAGACATAAACAATTCATAAGTTGTAAAATGTGTGCTGTTCTGAGTAGTACTCTCAATCTTGAGCACTGTCCCACCTGGATCATGAATCATCCCTTTGTCTGGAATGTCCCGCCATCCTACTCACTCACTAAGTAGCCGTCTCAGTTATGAGATGGAATATCATGGTTCTGAAGTGCTTGTGTTTCAGTAACCCTTACTTTACTTAATAATGGCCCAAGGGCAAGAATAGGGATTCTGGCAATTCATATATGCTCAGGAGAAGACTTAAACTGAAAAAAGTGAAAGTCCTCAAGGAAAGGAAAGAAAAAAGGCATATGCTGAAATTACTAAGGTCTGTGGTCCTGTGGTCATGTATGGATGTGAGAGTTGGACTGTGAAGAAGGCTGAGCACCGAAGAATTGATGCTTTTGAACTGTGGTGCTGGAGAAGACTCTTGAGAGTCCCTTGGACTGCAAGGAGATCCAACCAATCCATTCTGAAGGAGATCAGCCCTGGGTTTTCTTTGGAAGGAATGATGCTGAAGCTGAAACTCCAGTACTTTGGCCACCTCATGAGAAGAGTTGACTCATTGGAAAAGACTCTGATGCTGGGAGGGATTGGGGGCAGGAGGAGAAGGGGATGACAGAGGATGAGATGGCTGGATGGCATCACTGACTCAACGGAGATGAGTCTGAGTGAACTCCAGGAGTTGGTGATGGACAGGGAGACCTGACGTGCTGCGATTCATGGGGTCGCAAAGAGTCAGACACAACTGAGCGACTGAACTGAACTGAACTGTGGTCAGAATGAATCTTCTATTCATGAAATTTTGAAGAAGGAGAAAAAAATTCATACTAGTTCTGTTGCACCACTTCAGACTGTAAATATTAAGGCCACTTCAAACTACAAAATTTGAGTTAAGTGCTTAGTCAAGATGGAAAAAGCTTTGGATTTGTACAGAAAGATAGTTTGAGAGAGACAGAGACCACATTCACACAACTTTTATTACAGTATATGGTTGCTATGATTGTTATATCTCATTATTTGTTGCAAATTTCTTATTGTGCCCAATTTGTAAATTTAACTCTGTCATAGGCATGTGTACATAGGAAAAAAAACATACTATTTATAGAAGATTCAATACTCCATAGGTTTGGATATTTACTGGGTGTCTTGGACTATAAGCAAGAATCCCTTAGAAGAAATGGAGTAGCCAACAGAAGAGTCCAAAATGCAGTATTTGGATGCAATCTCAAAAGCGACAGAATGATCGCCGTTCATTTATAAGGCAAACCATTCAATATCATGGTAATCCAAGTCCATGTCCTGACTAGTAACACTGAAGAAGCTGAAGATGAATGATTCTATGAAGACCTACAAGACCTTTTAGAACTAAGATCCAAAAAAGACATCCTTTTTATTATAGGGGACTGGAATACAAAAGTAAGAAATCAAGAAACACCTGAAGTAACAAGAAAATTAGGCATTGGAGTACAGAATGAAGCAAGGCAAAAGCTAATAAAATTTTGCCAAGAGAGCACACTGGTCATAGCACACACCCTCTTCCAACAACACAATAGAAGACTCTACACGTGGACATCATCAGATGGCCAACACTGAAATCAGATTGATTATATTCTTTGCAGCCAAAGATGGAGAAGCTTTATACAGTCAGGAAACACAAGATTAGGAGCTGACTATAGCTCAGATCATGAACTCCTTACTGTCAAATTCAGACTTAAATTGAAGAAAGTAGGGAAAACCACTAGACCATTTAGGTATGACCTATATCAAATCCCTTACGATAATACAGCGAAAGTGATAAATAGATTTAAGGGACTAGATCTGATAGACAGAGTGTCTGATGAACTATGGACGGAGGTTCATGACATTCTACAGGAGACCGAGATCAAGTCCATTCCCAAGAAAAAGAAATGCAAAAAAGCAAAATGGCTGTCTGAGGAAGCCTTACATATAGCTGCAAAAAGAGAAGTGAAAAGCAAAGGAGAAAAGGAAAAATATACCTTTTGAATGCAGAGTTCCAAAGAATAGCATGGAGAGATAAGAAAGCCTTCCTCAGTGATCAGTGCAAAGAAATAGAGGAAAACAACAGAATGGGAAAGATTAGAGATCTCTCCAAGAAAATTAGAGATACCAAGGGAACATTTCATGCAAAGATGGGCTCAATAAAGCATAGAAATGGTATGGACCTAACAGAAGCAGAAGATATTAAGAAGAGGTGGCAAGAATATACAAAAGAACTGTACAAAAAAGATCTTCATGACCCAGATAATCACTATGATGTGATCATTCACCTAGAGTCAGACATCCTGGAATGTGAAGTCAAGTGGGCCTTAGGAAGCATCACTGGGAACAAAGCTAGTGGAAGTTATGGAATTCCAGTTGAGCTACTTCAAATCCTGAAAGATGATGCTGTGAAAGTGCTGTATACAATATGCCAGCAAATTTGGAAAACTCAGCAGTGGCCATAGGACTGGAAAAGGTCAGTTTTCATTCCAATCCCAAAGAAAGGCAATGCCAAAGAATGCTCAAAATACCACACAACTGCACTCATTTCTTTTCAGTTCAGTTCAGTTGCTCAGTCATATCCAACTCTTTGTGACCACATGGACTACAGCACATCAGGCCTCCCTGTCCATCACCATCTCCTGGAGTTTACTCAGACTCATGTCCATTGAGTCGATGGTACCAGGAGATGCACTCATCTCACACACTAGTAAAGTAATGCTCAAAATTCTCCAAGGCAGGCCTCAGCAATATGTGAACCGTGACTTCCAGATGTTCAAACTGGTTTTAGAAAACGCAGAGGAACCAGAGATCAAATTGCCAACATCTACTGGGTCATCAAAAAAGCAAGAGAGTTCCAGAAAAACATCTATTTCTGCTTTATTGACTATGCCAAAGCCTTTGACTGTGTGGATCACAGTAAACTGTGGAAAATTCCAAAAGAAATGAGAATATCACACCACCTGAACTGCCTCTTGAGAAATCTGTATGCAGGTAAGGAAGCAACAGTTAAACCAGACATGGAACACCAGACTGGTTCCAAATAGGAAAAGGAGTATATAAAGGCTGTATATTGTCAACCCTGCTTATTTAACTTATATACAGAGTACATCAAGAGAAACCCTGGGCTGGATGAAGCACAAGCTGGAATCAAGATTACTGGGAGAAATATCAATAACCACAGATAATGCAGATGACAACACGCTTATGGCAGAAAGTGAACAAGAACTAAAGAGGAGAGTGAAAAAGTTGGCTTAAAGCTCAATATTCAGACAACTAAGATTATGGCATCTGGTCCCATCACTTCATGATAAATAGATGAGCAAACAGTGGAAACAGTGGCTGACTTTAATTTGGGGGGCTCCAAAATCACAGCAGATGGTGACTGCAGCCATGAAGTTAAGACACTTACTCCTTGGAAGGAAAGTTATGGCCAACCTAGACAGCATATTAAAAAGCAGAGACATTATTTGCCAACAAAGGTCCATCTAGTCAAGGCTATGGTTTTACCAATAGTCATGTATGAATGTGAGAGTTGGACTATAAAGAAAGCTGAGCACTGAAGAATTGATGCTTTTGAACTGTGGTGTTGGAGAAGACTCTTGAGAGTCCCTTGAACTGCAAGGAGATCCACTGAGTCCATCCCAAAGGAGATCAGTCCCGGGTGTTCATTGGAAGGACTAATGTTGAAGTTGAAACTCCAATACTTTGGCCACCTGATGCGAAGAGCTGACTCATTTGAAAAGACCATGATGCTGGGAAAGACAGAAGGCAGGAGGAAAAGGAGATGACAGAGGATGGTATGGTAGGATGGCATCACCAATACAATGGCCATGAGTTTGGGTATGCTCCAGGATTTGATGATGGACAGGGAGGTCTGGTGTGCTGCAGTTAATGGGGTCACAAAGAGTCAGACCCGACTGAGCGACTGAACTGAACTGCACTGCACTTGGGCTGTACTCTCCTAAGCAAACAGGGGCTACTGTATTAATGCAGTGTGAAATTCCTTTAGAATTTTGTCTACATCAGTTCATGATATGAAATTGAAGATAGTTGATTAACTCGGTTGGCTACTATTTACAAAGTATGCCTAGCACCATACAATATTTCTTGTTCTCTGTCTGACTTCACTCACTGTGACAATCTCTAGGTCCATCCATGTAGCTGTAAGTGGCATTATTTCATCCTTTTTAACACCTTCATAATATTCCATTGTATATATGTACCATATCTTCTTTATCCACTCTTCTGCTGATGGACATTTAGATTGCTTTCATGTTATGGCTATTGTAAACAACACTAGAGTGAACATTGGGGTGCGTGTGCCAGCTGAACTTATTTACAAAGAGAAAAAACTCACAGACTTAGAGAACAAATTTATGATTATTAGCGGGGAAGAGGGGGTGATGAATAGTTAGGAAGTTTGGGATTGACATGTACACACTGCTATATTTAAAATGGATAACCAACAGGGACCTACTGTATATCACAGGAAACTGTGCTCAATATTCTGTAATAACCTAATAGGGAAAAGAATTTTTAAAAGAATAGATACACACACATGTGGACAGAACCACTGTGTTGTACACCTGAAGCTAACAAAATATTGTTAATCATTTATACTCCAATATAAAATAAAACGTTTTAAAAAATGCTCAACAAAAAATTGTTTGAAAATATTAATTCAACCAATGTGAACATTTAACAGGTGAAAGAAAAAAAACAGGTCATTTTTCTGATTTGCTAGAACTTAGTGGCTACATTGTATTACAAGATGTTGTCCTTATGGGAATGATGTCATGTTTGTCTGCCTACAACTAAGGACCACATGCTTTTTCACTTCAAACTCTTTTACTATATTCTGTGGTGTTGGAGAAGACTCTTGAGAGTCTCTTGGACTGCAAGGAGATTCAGCCAGTCCATTCTAAAGGAGATCAGTCCTGGGTATTCTTTGGAAGAAATGATGCTAAAGCTGAAACTCCAGTACTTTGGCCACCACATGTGAAGAATTGACTCATTGGAAAAGACTCTGATGCTGGGAGGGATTGAGGGCAGGAAGAGAAAGGGATGACAGAGGATGAGATGTCTGGATGGCATCACTGACTCGAAGGACGTGAGTCTGAGTGAACTCCGGGTGATGGTGATGGACAGGGAGCCCTGGTGTTGCTGCAGTTCATGGGGTCGCAAAGAGTCGGACATGACTGAGTGACTGAACTGAACTGAACTGATGCAACCTAGACAGCGTATTAAAAGCAGAGACATTTCTTTGCCAACAAAGGTCTGTCTAGTCAAAGCTATGGTTTTTCCAGTGGTCATGTATGGATGTGAGAGTTGGACTGGAAAGAAAGCTGAGTGCCAAAGAATTGATGCTTTTGAACTGTGGTATTGGAGAAGACTCTTGAGAGTCCCTTGGACTGCAAGGAGATCTAACCAGTCCATTCTAAAGGAGATCAGACCTGGGTGTTCTTTGGAAGGACTGATGCTAAAACTGAAACTCCAATACTTTGGCCACTTCATGCGAAGAGTTGACTCATTGGAAAAGACTCTCATGCTAGGAGGGATTGGGGGCAAGAGGAGAAGGGGATGACAGAGGATGAGATGGCTGGATGTCATCACCGACTGGATGGACATGAGTTTGGGTAAACTCCGGGGGTTGGTGATGGACAGGGAGGCCTGGCGTCTGGAATTCACGGGGTTGCAAAGAGTCGGACACGACTGAGCGACTGAACTGAACTGATGAAAGCTATGATTAGTATTTTATTTCCTGTATAATTATTAATCACTAGCAGCAGTATAAGCTCTATAATTTTTAAATAAAGTTTTAAGCTTAATGACAGCACATGCTTTTTTTTTTTTTAACTTCCTTTGGCAGTACTTAAAACACATATGTTTTGTTATTTTGCTTTCCTGATAGCAGTCCCCATAAAATTCATCTTTTATAGTGAAATAAAATACTAGAAATGTAAACAAATTTTAAAGTTAGTCTTTTTCCCTCCAGTTCTGGCAATTTGTATTAGCTTTGGCATGATTTTAAGAGAGGAAGATGGATCCTTCTAATCCCTGATCAAAATTTATAATTGATTCAGCATAAATCAGCATAAGGGAAATTAGTATCTGTTTACTACACATCTCAGAAGTGTGTTCTTTTTAGTGGCACTAGTCCATATGATAAAGCAGCTATCAATATTTCTACATATCTATAAAAGCCATATATTAGAGGAGTTCATTATTACCACATTAAGAAATGAAAATGCATATATAGATTTATAACTATATTCTCCACCGAATTTTTATTCATCTTAATCAATGATCAGGGATGAATTTCCTAACATTTCTTTAACACTAAGAATGTAATAAAATTATAATAGTTTCTATGAAACCCCATTTAGATGCCACACTCCCCAATAGATTAGCATTCCTTGCTTTACACTTTTCATGCATATATCTGAAATAAATTTTGCATCACTTTTTTTTTGTCTCCCTTCATTAGACAACAAATTATTTGAAAAGAGAAGTTATGTTTTATTCATTCTTTTGTCCCCAAACCCAGCACAGTAATTGACAAGAAACATATCCTCTGTGATTGCCCACTGAATGGTCAAATAAACACACAATGGAAATTGGGAGCAGGGTCTCTCCTCAATGTGTGGATTTGAATCCTGATTTTGCACTTACTCTGATATTAATACCCTGGCAAATCAACCTTTTTGTGAGGATAATAATAAAATAGTAAAATTAAATTCATAGAGTTTTATTGTTAATTGAGTTACTACTTGTAAACATTTAGACTAGTGCTTGGATCTTAAGAACTCAATCAATATCTATTATTATTATTCAATATAAGAAACACAGGAACTGTTAAATCATATTTTTTGAATGAAGTTTTGCTAAGTAAGGTAATATGTTCTTTATCTATGCACAGTACAAAATGATTTTCACATGGTGAAACTCTAGATGTTATAACCTTTTGTCAACTTAGTTAACTTGTCTCTAATTGATTCAATTAATCCATTCAACAACTTTTATTTAACAAAATATGAAGTAAACTCCAGGAGTTGGTGATGGACAGGGAGGCCGGGCATGCTGCAATTCATGGGGTCGCAAAGAGTCGGACACGACTGAATGACTGAACTAAACTGAACTGAACTGAACACTTAAGAAATAATGTATGCTGAAATAACATATGTAATAATGTAATTTCTAGTGATTCATCTGAGGTGATTAGCAGAGGGAGTTGACAAATGGAATTGCTGTATTTGGGGGCACAAAGACAATGAACTCAGTAAACACACACTCTAGCTCTGCAAACTTTCGGCTTGGATGCTATACAGGCAGTAGTTGGATATTTGAGAGAGAATGGAGAATATTAGTGGGCTTCCCAGGTGGCACTAGTGGTAAAGAACCCACCTGTCAGTACAGGAGAAATAAGAAATAATGGTTCAATCCCTGGGCCAGAAAGATCCCCTGGAGAAATGTCAACCCACTCCATTATTCTTGCCTAGAGAATCCCATGGACAGAGGAGCCTGGCAGACTACAGTCCAGGAGGTCGCAAAGAATCAGACATGACTGAAGCTACTTAGCACACATGCACACGTGGAGAGTATTAGTAATTAAATTCTGTCACTGAAGATCTGTTAAAATCACTTCTAATGTGCATCTGGTTGTCAGAAATTGGAAATCTGTTACAGATGAGGTGTTATTTAAGGTAGATCTAGAAAAAAGATAAAGATGGAAAAAGAGACATACAAAAAACAGGGAAAAAATATAAGAATGACCTATAGTCCAGAAAATATGTGACTCTGGGGACCAGTAGCTAGTCTAACTTGAACATATGAAGATGGAGGTTTTCCAAAAGACCTTGAATACTGGCTTGTTGGAGGACAGAGGAAAAGAAAAGTGTCCACCCAACTGAGAAGAAATCTTGAGACCAACTGATGAGGCAGGCAGGTCCATATAATCAATGAATAAATTTATTTTAGGGTAACTTATCAGAGGGCAGGGTCCAGTGGACAGCAATTTGGAAGCATTCACAGCTATACTCCTCACCATTGAGGAGCCACTGGGACAATTTTACAGTTAACCTAGGGTATGTGCTTGGAAACAGGAAGTGCATTCCTAAGTCAAGATTTATGAATGGGTAACTTGTTTCACAGACTCTGGGAATACGTCAGGGAAGGTCTTCATCATTGTTTAGAGACTAACAGAGCATAGAGGCCAACTAACTGGACCTAACGATCATTAAACAAAACTGCAAAGCCCATGATGAAAGAGAAGAGATTTACCACACAGTAGCCCTAGGTGGACAAGGAAATGGCTACCTACTCCAGTATTCTTGCCTGGAGAATCCCATGGACAGAGGAGCCTGGCAGACTACAGTCCATGTGGTTGCAAAGAGTCAGACATGACTTAGTGACTAAACCACCACCAACACCACAGCACTAGGTAGGGTCAGTGGAGGGACAGGAGGAACTGAACAGACCAAGATGATGTCAGTTATGCTAGCAGTCATACAAAGGTCAACAGAGTTTAATTCCTGAGCAATGCTGGAAATGGAAGATGGGTGATCAGGAACTCAATATATTAAGATCAATATAATATAGTTTAGATGGGTCAAGATACTAAAACAAAGACAAAAAGCTTAAACAAAATAATGATAGGAAAAAAGCAAGGTTTTTGCTTGAAAGATGTTTTGAAGGTTAGTGTATATTCCATAATCTGTATTATATATGCATACACATATATGCATGCATATATGTGAAAGTCACTCGGTTGTATCCAACTGTTTGTGACCTCATGGATTGTATAGCCTGCCAGGTTCCTCTATCCATGGAATTCTCCAGGACAGAATACTGGAGTGGGTAGCTGTTCGTTTCTCCAGGGGATTTTCCCAACTTAGGGATCAAACCCAGGTCTCCTGCATTGCAGCTGAACTCTTTATCATCTGAGCCACCAGGGAAGCCCAAGAATACTAAAGCAAGTAGCTTATCCCTTTTCCAGAGGATCTTCCCAACTGAGGAATTGAAACGGGTCTCCTGCATTGCAGGCAGATTCTTTACCAGCTAAGCTACCAGGGAAGATAAATACACACACACACACACACACACACACACACACATATATATATATCACATGTCAAAATCCAACTCCTAAGGCAACTAGGTTTAATTTAATAATAATTATACAGTCAGCTTTAAATAATTTATACAAATTAACTCAAAACTGCATAGTAATGATAGTGGGTAGCTACTATTATTATATACAATGTAAGTTGAAGAATCTAAAGCACAGTGAAATAATTTGCCCAAGTTCAAGTGGCTAGTAAGCAATGGAGCCAGGCTTTGAACTCACACCAGGGTTTCAGATCAGCTTTTAACCACTAAGCTATATACCCATTTTATAGGAGAGAAGCAAGCACAGTAAAGGGGAGACAAAGGATTTAACAGAAGCACATCTTTGGGGAAATTTTCACTCAAACCTATTCATTTCCTCTATGCTTGATAGCTACCTCCTGCATGCTGTGCTCCGCTCAGTCACTGTCATGTCCGATTCTTTGTGACTCTATGCACCGTAGCCCTCCGGGCTCCTCTGTCCATGGGGATTTTCCAGGCAAGAATACTGTAGTGGATTTCCATTTCCTCCTTCAGGGGATCTTACTAGTCCAAAGATTGAACCTGGGTCTCCTACTTGGTAGGCAGATTCTATACCACTGAGACACTGGGGAAGCCCACCTGGAGCCTGTCTCACTCCAAACTGTTTCCTTTTTTTTTTTTTTTTGCCAAATTTTGCCAATATTCCATCAACAGATACATCCCATTCTCAATGTATACAGTGCATGACCTCACTTCAACATGAAAGGTGGGCTCAGATTGGTTTAAGTCATTCACAAAGTCCATCCTTCTCCCACAGTAATTAATTCAATTCAGGGAAGAAGCAAATGACTCAATTGAAGTGATGATATGTTTAAAAGGTAGCTTGTTTTGTCTTCAAGAGAACTACCAGAAAGTTCTCTCCCTGCACCCCATCTTTGGATATCATCAAGGAAGCATTTGGCCAGGGTTATCCATCTTTGAGGCATTGTGGAGCCATGAAGGAGCCCCAAATGAGGTTAAAGCTTTTATCCTAAACACAAAGTCTAAAGAAACTAGATCTTTAATAACAATGCTAAGGTGCTAAATTTATGAGTCAGTATAATAGATACCCTTTGGGTATGTAAGCCATTCTACGTTCACTTCAGTTCAGTTCAGTCACTCAGTACTGTCCGACTATTTGTGACCCTGTGGACAGCAGCACACCAAGCTTCCATCTCCATCACCAACTTCTGGAGTTTACGCAAACTCATATCCATTGAGACAGTGATGCCATCCAACCATCTCATCCTCTGTTGTCCCTTTCTCCTCCTGCCTCCAATCTTCCCAGCCTCAGGGTCTTTTCCAATAAGTCAGATCTTTGCATCAGGTGGCCAAAGTATTGGAGTTTCAGATTCAGCATTGGTCCTTCCAATGAATATTCAAGGCTGATTTTCTTTAGGATAGATTGGTTGGATTTCCTTGCAGTCCAAAGGTCTCTCAAGAGTCTTCTCCAACACCACAGTTCAAAAGCATTAATTCTTTGGCTCTCAGCTTTCTTTACGGTCCAGCTCTCACATCCCTACATGATTACTGGAAAAACCATGGCTTTTACTAGATGGACCATTGTTGGCAAAGTAATATCTCTGCTTTTTAATGTACTGTCTAGTTTGTTCATAGCTTTTCTTCCAAGGAGCAAGCATCTTTTTTCATGGCTGCAGTCACCATCTGCAGTGATTTTGGAGCTCCCCCAAATAAAGTCTCTCACTGTTTCCATTGTTTCCCCATCTATTTGGCATGAAGTGATGGGACTGGATGCCATGATCTTAGTTTTCTGAATGTTGAGCTTTAAGCCAACTTTTTCACTCTCCTCTTTCACTTTCATCAAGAGGCTCTTTAGTTCTTCTTCACTTTCTGCCATAAGGGTGGTGTCATCTGCATATCTGAGGTTATTGAGATTTCTCCCAGGAATCTTGATTCCAGCTTATGCTTCATCCAGCCCACCGTTTCTCATGATGTACTCTGCATAGAAGTTAAATAAGCAGGGTGACAATATACAGCCTTGACATACTCCTTTTCCTATTTGGAACCAGACTGTTGTTCCATGTCCAATTCTAACTTTGCTTCTTAACCTGCATACAGATTTCTCAGGAGGAATGTCAGGTGGTCTGGTATTCCCATCTCTTTCAGAATTTTCCAGTTATTGTTGTCCACACAGTCAAAGGCTTTGGCATAGTCAATAAAGCAGAAATAGATATTTTTCTGGAACTCTCTTGCTTTTTTGATGATCCAATAGATGTTGGCAATTTGATCTCTGGTTCTTTTGCCTTTTCTAAATCTAGCTGGAACATCTGCAAGTTCCTGATTCATGTACTGTTGAAGCCTGGCTTGAAGAATTTTGAGCATTACTTTGCTAATGTGTGAGATGAGTGCAACTGTATGGTAGTTTGAGCATTCTTTGGCATTGCCTTTCTTTGTGATTGGAATGAAAACTGACATTTTCCAGTCCCGTGACAACTACTGAGTTTTTCAAACTTGCTAGCATTTTGAGGGCAGCACTTTCACAGCATCATCTTTCAGGATTTGAAATAGCTCAACTACAATTCCATCACTTCCACTAGCTTTGTTCATAGTGATGCTTCATAAGGCCCACTTGACTTTGCATCCCAGGATGTCTGGCTCTAGATGAGTGATCACACCATTGTGGTTATCTGGCTCATGAAGGTCTTCTTTGTATACTTCTTCTTTGTATTCTTGCCATCTCTTCTTAATATCTTCTGCTTCTGTTAGGTCCATGCCATTCTTGTCCTTTATTGAGCCCATCTTTGCATGAAATCTTCCCTTGGTATCTCTAATTTTCTTGAAGAGATCTCTAGTCTTTCCCATTCTATTGTTTTCCTTGATCACTGAGGAAGGCTTTCTTATCCCTCTTTGCTATTCTTTGGAACTCTGCATTCATATGGGTATATCTTTCCTTTTCTCCTTTGCCTTTCACTTCTCTTTTTTCTTAGCTATTTGTAAGGCTTCCTCAGACAACTATTTTGACTTTTTGCATTTCTTTTTCTTGGGGATGGTCTTAATCACTGACTCTTATACAATGTCAACCACCTCCATCCATAGTTCTTCAGGCACTCTGTCAGATCTAATCTCTTTCATCTATTTGTCCCTTCCACTGTATAATCCTAAGGGATTTTATTTAGGTCATACTTTAACTTATACACAGAATACATCATGAGAAATTCTGGGCTGGAAGATGCACAAGCTGGAATCAAGATTGCCGGGAGAAATATCAATAACCTCAGATATGCAGATGACACCTCCCTTATGGCAGAAAGTGAAGAGGAACTAAAAAGTCTCTTGATGAAAGTGAAAGAAGAGAGTGAAAAAGTTGGCTTAAAGCTCAACATTCAGAAAACTAAGATAGATCATGGCATCTGGTCCCATCACTTCATGGCGAATAGTTGGGGAAACAGTGGAAACAGTGTCAGACTTTATCTTTCTGGGCTCCAAAATCACTGCAGATGGTGATTGCAGCCATGAAATTAAAAGACTCCTACTCCTTGGAAGGAAAGTTTTGACCAACCTAGATAGTATATTCAAAAGCAGAGGCATTACTTTGCCCACAAA